>NC_134219.1:13255000-18255000 GCF_965140235.1 Caretta caretta | reverse complement strand
GTAAAATCCTTGAGGCCACACAGGAGCCACTGCGCTCGGTGGCCCAGGCTGGTTGAAATGCGAGGCCAGCACTAACAGGGTCAAGTGCAGGCAACAGCACTCTGTGAAGAACCTGAGGCAGTGAGTGGAATGAGCCCCCAGGGAGCCCAGCCCTGACCCACCTGGGTCCCCAGCCCTGTCCTCTTCCTTGTCTGCCTCCACCACTGCTTCTACTGGGTCATGACGAAGGGGCAGCTGGGCCAAATTTGAGCGAGTGGCATAAATTTCTGAATTAGAAGGCTTGCTGTGACCCCCATAGAAAGTTTGACTCATGCCCCAGGGGACACCCCTCTGCTGCCCCAGTTGAAAACCTCTGTTGTAAATAGACTGTGAGATGTCTGGTTATTTAGTGGACTGGTCTAGATCAGACACGATACCCTTGACTAACACCTGTTTCCCATTTGGTTACACAGATTTTATGTATATAAATAAAGAAGAGTCACTTGTCACTTTGTGTGTCTTTGTCACTCTGAAGCCCAAAATCTCTGAGCCAGTGTGAAGGGATGGAAACAATTACAAGCACGGTTGACAGGTCATCTTATTCAGAATATCACCAGGTTGAATCACCACTGGGTTTCATGCTCTGATACCATCCATTTTTTAAGTTCTCAGCCATTTTGAGTTTACAAATTACACCTGTGTGACAGGTTTCAGAGTAACAGCCGTGTTAGTCTGTATTCACAAAAAGAAAAGGAGTACTTGTGGCACCTTAGAGACTAACCAATTTATTTGAGCATAAGCTTTCGTGAGCTACAGCTCACTTCATCGGATGCATACTGTGGAAACTGCAGAAGACATTATATGTGTGTGACAGCAAGACATGTATCTATGCCATGCCAAGAGACCTAGACCATTGCGAGATGGCTCAACCAATCACCTCCCTGGCTGTATACCTAATTTGTATACTATTATTTCATTGGTTATGTGAGGGAGATTACAAAGAGGGTAGATTACTTGGGCCAACTGCCACAGATCTTCAAAGCTAGAGAGAGAGAGAGAGATACATACACACACACACACACCTACCTGAAGGATGGTTTGAAATATTTTATTTCTTCCAGAATATCTTAATATGCATATGTAATGGGGCACACAAGCCTCCACGCAAGGCAGGAAGGGGTTAATGGGCTACTGAAGGCCCAATGAGCCCAAATTGAGATACCTGGAGCAGGAGGCAGGCTTCCAGGGAAGGGCTTAAAAAAGAAGAGCCTTGTTCAGTTAGGGGGTTGGAGGGGAGGAGGTAGAGAGAGCAGATGTGGAGCTCTCACTGTCAGACTGAGGAAGACTGGTGCCAAGCAGATCTACCAGAGGAAAGGGAAGACTTTATGTTGCTTCATACTGGTTTGGACTTTGAATCCCTGAAGGGGTAGAACTGTAAGTGACCTAGCCAGAGACCTAAATTTCTGCAATCCAGAAGGCATTAGAGATTGGGGGTGTGGAGCAGCAGAAGAGCAGTTGGGAAACTGAGGGTGAGTTGCTGCTTCACCACACAATGCTGAAAGAAGGTGCTCTGGTAAGGACACACTATAACGCCATGGCTTAGCCCTGATAGCAACGCACAAATATCTTTATCAATGTGTTTGGTATTTGGTGTAGTAAGACAAGACTAGATTTACAAAGAGATGTAGGTGCCTAAAGATGCAGATAGGCATGTAGGGAAATTTACAAAAGCACCTAAGCAGGTTAGTCATCTAACTCCCATTTAAATCAATAGGAATTAGGCAGCTAACTCCTTCAGGTGCTTTTGTAAATTTCACTAGGTACCTATGTGTATCTTTAGGCAACTTCAGCCCTTGATCTATATTTGTTATTTTTTCTGGCAGCTATAGTAGGCATTAGTTTGACAGTAATAGGTCTTCTGTTGTCTGAATTTCTGCAGTAAATTTACCTGTGGCTTTTGTTGTTTGCATGTGGGAATTTAGCAGGACAAATTATCCCATTGGGGAATGCTGTTTAATTTCTAAGGAACCACTTTCTTATGGTGATACAAATTTGATTGTAACGACATGGTTACTGTGGCAATAACACAGCAATGATAAAGCTCTTGTGGAAATAACATTATTTTCAATGCACCTGTATGAGTACCCTAAGGACTACACAGTAAAGTAATCTAGAGACTAGTTTAACTAGGCCAAATCTTTGATTCCTTACTTGGTTTTTGCTTAGCACAAATTCAGGAACACAGTATCCCTGAGTAAGGACTGAATAAAAACAGGACAGAATCTGGATTTGGGCCTATCAGTACTGTATGCGAGTCTGATCCCGCAAACACTTGCTGCCCAGTGTAGTTCTTACGGCTATGAATAGTCTCATTGGACCTGATTCTCTTGTCACTAAGGTCCCTTGGCACCACTTTGTCAGTATAAAGGGGTCTTAAAGTGGACATAAATTACATTTACACGTCTTGTAAGGCCACATTATACTGCCAGAGTGGTGCAAAGTGGCTTTATTGTAAATGAGAATCAAGTCTAGTGAGACTATGCACACTTGGCCCATTGACTTCAATGTTTTCAGTGTTTCATTATTAATAGACCCAAGCCACAAAATTTGGGTCTGGATTTCGAACACTCCAGAGTTCATGAGGGCATGCATGGATCCATTATTTTGGTCCATCCGATCATAAAGATAGGAGCCATATGTGACATTTGGCTCTGGATCCAGCTTTGAGGGTTTAGGAGATTCGAAGTAAGGGCATGTGCAGGTCAGTGTGCTTTGTTTAGACCAATCTAGTACTTAATCTGTGGACCTTTGTAGAATGCATTTCCACTAATTGAGACCCTTAGTTTTCTTTGAAACATTGCCCTGATGGTAACTACATTCTATACCCACACATCAGTCAAAGTGTCCAATGCTAAGTCCTCCTGTGCAGAATCGAACTTTTCTTCTATTCACATCTTTAAATTAGCAGACAGTGAAAATGAATGATTGTTCCTTCTCTAGGGAAACATTCTAGGATCTGCTCAACACAACAGTTCTGGATACTAGGCTGCTGCTGATAATAATGCAACCTTAGCTGGGGCCTCTACGGCATATTAAAGCTGAATGTTGCATCATCAGTTCAGCACTGTTTACCGGGGGAGGGAAGGAGAAAGCTCAGTCTCTAATTCCCCCGAGAGTGCAGAATGCTGATGTTTGCGGTCAGCCCAAATCTAATCTCTGAAGGGAACAATAAAAAAAAGCCAGCCCCCCAACTCCTACCCCTTGATCCCCCTCCCCCCCGCCCCTGGTTATTTCTGTTTTCCGGTTTGGAATAAATATGAAAACATGACATTTAAAGTGTGTCCTGGATATTATATTTCCCCAACTCCCCTCCTTAGCCTCTTAATGGTGTGCATGTTTGTGTGTGTGTAAGCGTGTATACACATGCACACATATAAAATACAGCACCTGCTTTAGTGGGGATTCCCCTCCCCCTGTTTCACGTGGATTTCTCAGTGGCAGCTCGCCAAGCTGGAGAAGCAGATCAGCAAAACAGGGCACATAAATTGTGAGGAATTTGTCAGCCTGTACAAGTAGTTGGCCAGGCCCCTTCTGTATACATTTTACTATGTTATGTAAATGCAATTGTTCTTTTGTTACTGCTTATGGTAGGATTGTGTGTGCTAGGAACACAGCCCTGTTGCCTCTCAAGTGTATGTTGTTCTGTACTGTACAGTGAAGGTCAATAAAACAACAATGGTAGGAAGAGAGAATGCAGATTACAAGAGTGGAAAATCTCTGCTAGTAATGCTCTGGGATCCAGTTTAACTAGGAGAGCTGGAAACATGAATTTGGGCATGGAATGGGGGGGGGGCAATTCAAGGTAAAAGGAATTATCTGATGAACCTATTAGAGGGGATTAAATAAAAAGTGAAAAATAAATGCTTTTCATGGTGTTTCTTTGTCATTATTGCTAAAATATTGAAGTTTAAACAAGGAGGCTTTTAATGGAGGGTTGTCTCACAGCATGTATTGTATTCACTGGAGTTTGGTCTCTCCTTAGCTAATTATATGTATTTATCCATCTTATTGTAAGCGTTCCTAGATCAAAGAAATGCCAGCTTATTTCTTCATAATATAAAGAACAAGAATGGTGGAGAGATACTTGTTAAATGTCGCGGTGGTTCTGATGCTGGCACTCTTGCCTCCTGGCCAGAAGATAAGGCATTCAGGTTTCCCATTGAAGGGGAATAAGAACGGGGAACACAACTCCCCTTTCTACAGTACTTAAAGAGAGATGTGTCTAGTAAATCTAGGGAGAGGCCTGAAGGGAAGAGGAGATCCTCTTGTTAACCATTTGAGCTGGAATTTCCCAAAGACCTAAGGAAGGTAGGCATCCAGTTCCCTTAGGCACTTTCAAAAATTCCAGCCCTAATTTGTTTGCGCCAATTCTCAAGTGCATTAGTTATTCCAATCACACATGTTCCAGTTAACAGACTCTCCCACAAGACTACTGCACAACCATGTCTTCAGACACCTGTCCCCCCTCGTCACTGTCGGTCTCCAGTCCCCCCAGCTCTTGATCTCCAATCTCCCTTAATGCCCGTGAGAAAAGATGAGCTTTGCAGTGTGTCCAGAAGGTACCAAAGAGAGAAACGCTAACCCAGATTCCATAATCTTTCAGAGAGAATGTCCAGCCTACAAACCCTCCGTTATTTCAAGTGTGTCCAGCCTGAGCACCTTCACTGATCTCCTGTCATAGCAGGATGGGCCAGGGAGAGAGGTAGTGCATCGCATAACTGGAACCCAAACCTTTTAGAGCTTTATAGGCTGAAACTAGCAACTGGAACTTCACCTAGAAGCCATTGCGGAGGGTTTATGTTATGTGCTTTCTGCATACAACGCACTATTCAAAAGCAGAGTTCTCCATTCAGGTGAGAGGTGTGTAAACATTCAGCCCAATTTACAGGTGGAGAACTGAAGCACAGGTAGGCTGAGTGAATTCCTCAAGATCAGACAATGAGTCAATTGCAGAACTAAGAACTGAACACTGGGGTCCTGACTTACAGTCACCTGCTCTAGTGGCCCATGCACCTTCCTATTTTATAATCATTTTATTTCAGGTGCTGACCTTTTGTTCTACATGTGCAATCTTTTAATTAGTGTGATGTGGGGGTAAATATTGTGTCTCTCTATGGCTGTGGGAAGTGGCTTATACAGGAAAAACATCAGTGAGATCAGAGACATGCAAAGGGTTTCACTATAGTCTGCAGTGGAATAAAGTTTGTTTTCCTGAGCTGTATGACTGTCAGAAACGTGGCTTGCTCTGCCTGTCATAGCCAGATTACTGAATCTTTGGAATGGCACAGAAGTCTGGGGCTTTATTTTATTTTATTGTCCCTGACCATCTTGGCTAATAGCTATTTATGGGCCTATCCTCCATGAACGTATCTCATTATTTTTTTAACACAATTATACTTCTGGCCTTCACAACATCCCCTGGCAACAAGTTCCACAGGTTGGCTGTGCATTATGTGAAGAAGAACTTCCTTAAGTTTGTTTTAAACCTGCTGCCTATTAATTTAATTGGGTGACGTCTAGTTCTTGTGTTATGTAAAAGGGTAAACAACACTTCCTTATTTACTTTCTCCACACCATTCAGGATTTCATAGACTTCTCTCATATCCCCCCTCAGTCATCCCTTGTCTAAAATAAACAGTCTCCGACTTTTTAATCTCCCCTACTATGGAAGCTGTTCTATACCCCTAATCATTTTCATTGCCCTTCTCTTTTTCCAATTCTAATATATCTTTTTTGAGATAGGGCAACCAGAACTGCATGCAGTATTCAAGGTGTGGGTGTACCATGGATTTATATAGTGGCATGATGATATTTTCTGTTTTATAATCTATCCTTTCCTAATGGTTCCTAACCTTCTGTTAGCTTTTTTTGTCTGGTGCTGCATGTTGAACAGATATTTTTAGAGAACTATCCACAATGACTTCAAGATCTCTTTTGAGTGGCAACAGCTAATTTAGACCCCATCATTTTGTATGTATAGCTGGGATTATGTTTTACAATGTGCATTACTTTGTATTTATCAACATTGAATTTCATCTGTTATATTGTTACCCAGTCACCCAGTTTTGTGGGATCCCTTTGTAACTCTTTACAGTCAGCTTTGGATTTAACTTTCTTGAGTAATTTTGCATCGTCTGCAAATTTTGTCATCTCACTGTTTACCCCTTTTTCCAGATCGTTTATGAATATGTTCAACAGCACTGGTCCCAGTACAGATCCTTGCTACCGATTTCTCTCCACTGTGAAAACTGACCATATATTCCTGCCCTTTGTTTCCTTTTAACCAGTAATTAATCCATGAGAGGACCTTCCCTCTTATCCCATGACTCCCTACTTTGCTTAACACTCTTTGGTGAGAAACCTTGTCAAAGGCTTTCTGAAAGTCTCAGTACGCTATATCCACTGGATCATCATTGTCCACATGTTTGTTGACCCCCTCAAGTAATTCTAATAGATTGATGAGGCATGATTTCCCTTTACAAAAGCCGTGCTGACTCTTCCCCAACACATCCTGTTCATCTATGTCTCCTAATTCTGTTTACTATAGTTTCAACCAGTTTGCCTGGTACTGAGCTCTTGCCAATGGCTTTTACTTGAGATGCAATGCAGACCTGCTAGGTTATGAAATCTGAAAACAAACAACACGATTAGCTTGTTAAGAGGGATTCTGATATAATTTCTGCCATTTGTTCCAATTAGTTTCCCCATCCTGTAGTCATAATTTGAGCTGTGTCAGGGTTGAGTCTCAGCCAACTAGCCCTCACTCAAGCTTCAGTCTCCATTAGGCAGTGAGTCCTTCCACTGTCCCTCCGTGGTTGGATAAAGGAACATTCTCAAAGATATAAAGCAAAACTTACTTTTTTTCCTTATGGCATGGAATACAGACATTACAAATAAGATTAATGAATGCAGCAGTTTACAAACATTCTGTAGAGTCTAAACACTAAATACATTCTTATAAGACTATTTGAGCAGCACTAACACATAAGTGAACTTGTCTGGTCTCCAGCTATGAGTTTGTCGGTTCTTAGCTAATGCCAGCAGCCTTGGCAAGAGCTGGCACCTAGCCTGCCAGTGTCACAACTGCTGCATGTTCTTTGGATTTGGATGTGAAGCAATACTTCCCCATTCCCTAATGGAACCTCCCTGAACTCTTGTGCAAGGTGGGTGGTGGATTCAAACCCAGATTTCAACCCAATGAATTATTGTGAAGCGCGGGAGAAGATCGGATCCAAGCCTGAAACTGTATCAAAATTGTTTGCTGACTCCTATCTCTGCAATAGGACATCCCGGGTATTGGTTTGAATTCTGGATCTGGATTTTGCAGCCCATCCTTTCTCTTGCCTGAAAAAGAAAATAAATAATGTTTTCGTTACATTTTGAAGGATTGTGGATGAGAGCAGGAAAAGTCTCTTCCATACCCCCAATCCTCATCTCACTACTATGGTTCTGCTCTGAGCCATTCCAAGACGCTGTTACATTGTGTATGAGAGAGTTGAGGACCAAGAGGGGTCAGTCTGGCGGTAGAGGGAGAGAAATGCTTCATCTCTAGCAGCCCATTCATGTTGGCTGTTGCCAAATGTTGCTGCAGTAGCTGCACAGAAAGGAGAAGAAGAAAAGAAGGGAAGAGGGTGGGGGGGGGGGTTGTGGATTGAAGGGGCATGAGCATGCTGCAAATAGAGCTGCAAAAAACAGCGTCAAGGACACACTGAGAGTCTCACTCCTCACACAAGCAAGGGAATGCAGGGAGAAGTGGAGACTCTGCAACCTCATCTCATCCTGCTGAGCTTGTCACAGGAGGATTTAATGCAGCACGCGCAGTATGCATAGGAATTCAGGGACTTCAGATATTTCAGTGTTAGGGGGATTATAGCAATATTTAAACCCCCCACAAAGAATGAAGGGGGAAGATCTCTCTTGGGAGAAGTTGTAAGGGTTAAAACACAGCCCTGCATTGTCCCTTCACAGCTATTTCAAGTTCAGAGTGCAAGGTGGTGTATGTATTTAGGCTTTTTTCCCCCAAAAAACCTATACTTTGTTAGCTATTTGTCTCATTAGGGCAGGGTCCATGTGGTTCTTTGCTGCACCTTTCACACTTTGGACCATAAGGGATAATAAACAGTAATAGTTAATTATAACGACAGTAATTTAATGCAGGACACAAGTAGGGTGCACCACAATTCCAAAATGTGTCTTCACTGTCTTCCCTGATGTTGTTTAAACGGTATTTGTGTGCACAGGACTGATTGCCAAATGCTACCTGCCGAAAGAGCCTTTTAGGGCCAGATCCAACTGCTGTAAATTGGTGTAAGTCCAACAAAATCAGTGGAGCTATGCCAGCGTACTCCAGCTGAGGATCTGGTCCATAATATTTGATTAGATCCTATCACTCTGAAGCATGAAGTTCAGAATTAGACAAACATAGAACAAGTTACAAAATTTAAATTGTCAACATGACATGTCAAAATATACAAAACAAATATCCTTAAAGCAAACTCTAATAAGTTCTCAAGCAGCATTTTTCTTATTGTGCTTATCTGTGCATTTCTATTATTATTAATGGAAATATTTTTAGTTGGTATGTGTATGTACAGTGAAATTGACATTTACTCATAAAAATCTATTCCTTCCAAGCCTAATTTAAAATGTTTTCTCCCTCTGTAGGTTTGTATACTGTGACAAAGTCCCTCCTCTGCCTTGGTGGGTCCTGCGCTTATTGGCAGATTTGCTCGCCTCTGAGGTTCACGGCAGCCCTCAGTTTGGCCACTTTCGTGGCTCAAATCTGCCGTTCACTCAGTTAGCCTCATCACTGGCCAGCCTGGGGAAAAGGAAGAAGAACAATCCCCGCAGTCTCTGCTGATCCACCTAGTGGATCAGGGAACAGGCCAGAGACCTTCCCCTCTGGTGGAACCCACAGTCCAGTTCAATTCCTCCGGTATCAAGTAGGGAGTTGGGGGGATGGAGGGAACCCGGGCCAACCCTCTATTCCGGGTTCCGCGCAGGGCCCTGTGGATTGCAGCTGTCTACAGTGGCTCCTGTAACAGCTGTGTGACAGCTACAACTCCCTGGGCTACTTCCCCATGGCCTCCGCCCAACACCTTCTTTATTCTCACCCCAGGACCTTCCTCCTGATGTCTGATGATGCTTGTACTTTTTAGTCTTCCAGTAGTATGCCTTCTCACTCTCAGCTTCTTGCGCCTCGTGTGCCCAGCTCCTCGCATGCACATCACAAACTGAAGTGAGCTCCTTTTTAAACCCAGGTGCCCTGATTAGCTTGTCTTAATTGATTCTAGCAGCTTCTTGATTGTCTGCAGGTGTTCTAATCAGCCTGTCTGCCTTAATTGTTTCCAGAAAGTTCCTGACTGTTCGGGAACCTTCCTTGTTACCTTACCCAGGGAAAAGGGACCTACTTAACCTGGGGCTAATGTAGCTGCCTTCTATCACTCTCCTGTAGTTGGCCAATGGAGGCTCCTTTGACTGTGGGGCCTATTTCCGATCCTCCGTCCATTCACGTATCCGGGCAGAGTTCCTCTGGGCGGTGTCCACTGACTCCCTTGACGCCTTTGAGGAGCAGTGGACGCTGTCCGGGGTTCTCTGCTCGGTGACCCCGTCCGGTTCCCTCCGTCTGACCCTTTGATTGAGGGTAAGAGCGAGAGACACTAGCCCCAGCTGTTGCCGCTGGGGATACCATCATTCCTGTCATCTAAGAGGGGTCCTATAATACATGGGTGTCTACCCCCCCTCTCCCTAAACCGCCCACCCCGCAGCCGTGCCCATTTTACCAGGCACTCTCAGGAGAGGGAGGGTCGGTGACACTGGGCACGGCACTGGGTAACTCGAGGGGGTGGAAGACCACGAGTGTCGAGGAAGCCCCCCCGCTCTAGGCCACCAGGTAACTCAGGAGGGTGGAAGACCACGAGTGTCGAGGAAGCCCCCCCGCTCTGGGCCCAGGCTAGCCTGAACACTTCTCCCTCCTGAAAGCTGCTGTGTTATACCTTCTGATTGCGTTGTTTTGTTGCATAGTTGTTTTGTTTCCTCTGGTAATTTTGTAAGCGTTACCAATAAACTTTCTTTCTGTTTCAAAAAAAAAAAAAAAAACCTTCCCTGTTACCTTACCCAGGGAAAAGGGACCTACTTAACCTGGGGCTAATGTAGCTGCCTTCTATCACTCTCCTGTAGTTGGCCAATGGAGGCTCCTTTGACTGTGGGGCCTATTTCTGATCCTCCGTCCATTCATGTATCCGGGCAGAGTTCCTCTGGGCGGTGTCCACTGACTCCCTTGACGCCTTTGAGGAGCAGTGGACGCTGTCCGGGGTTCTCTGCTCAGTGTCCCCGTCTGGTTCCCTTCGTTTGACCTTTTGACCACACTCCTGTCCCTGTTATTTCATTAGTTGTCCCCCATACTCATTTGGTGTCCAGGTCCTGTGGATCCCCCTCTTAGGCTGCGGGGGGGGGGATTCTTTAGCACTTCCCGGATCCCAATAGGATCACTCTCCTGTAGCCATCTGGCCCGACCCTGTCACAATACATAGATACATGCATGCACACACATGTACATAAGTAATACATCACAGTTACATGTATTCATACATACACAGAAATACTATTTATATACATATATTGCACATATATTACATCACTGTATATGTATGTATTTCAGTGTACATATACATTATGTATTTGCACACAGTCTGTTGAGAGGAAGAGAGAAAGTGTCTCAGTCTAGTGCAAATTTTTACAGCTACACTATAAAGGATGGCAAATGTAGGAGTTTGAGGAGCAGAGGGAGCATTATTCTCTCAAATGGAAACTGACAGCACCTTAACTGTAGCCGCACTAGCTGGCGTCACTATAACGATCCAGTTCATTGATAGGAAGTGGCAAGCAAAGCAGATGCTTTTAGCAGTGCTGGATTATGAAAGGGGCAGGCTGCTAGAGGCAACAAGCTATTGTCTGAAACATGAAATTTATTACAGGGCACCATACAAAGCCTAAACTAGGCTAGCCAAATAAATAAATAAAGGAACAATTTAGTATGTGTTATATGTATGCAAAGCTAGTCATATCAAGCAATGTAGTATAATAAGGCTGAACTAGTCACTAATGGGCTATATAGCTTGCTGCCTTTTTTTTTTTTTTTTTTTTTTTAAGATGGCACTTTAATGGGTTTTCCTCAAACAGATGCTTGAGTAGTCACACTCTAGTGGCCAGTGATAAGATTAAAAAAAAGAGAGAGAGAGAGAGAGAAAATAAATAAATAAATTTTAAAAGCATAAGATTGGCAGAACCCATTTGTCAGAAGGAAAGAGGTTGAGGGCGATGGGCAGGAGGAAGAGAGAGAAGCCTGTCAGGCAGTGGGAAAATTTAATAAATTCCTTGTCTGAAGACCGCTGCACACAGAGTTGCTCAAGGCCATTGAAACCTGATGAACCTGTGATAGGCTGGTTGCAGTTTTGCTGGCACGCGTTACTGCTTTGATATCTCACACAAAGGTTGGTTGTGAGTGAGTGAGTGAGAGGCATTGCTGTATGCTTGTCTTTATAGATTTAAAAATCCATGATGAGAGCACCTAAGTATTTAAGTGTGTAAATGTCATCAGTTACTGTTTAACTGAGTGAAATGTGTTGAAAGCAGCAACAGTACAATGTAGCACTGAACGCATGAGAGCTCAAAGAACCCTCCTCCCACATCTAAGAAAAAGTGCGTTTAAAAAAAAGTGTAATCCAAGTACACTGGGAGCGGGAGGAGGACTGAGGGCGTTGTTTCTCTGCAGGGAGGGCAAGAGTGTTTTTTTATTTTGTTTTTCTTATAATCAAGCAACTCATTGCAAACCAGGGTCCCCATCCGGCAAACACTTGTGCACGTGGTTAACCTTTCTCACATGAGCAGACTCACTGAATTCAATGAGGCTACTTGTGCTGACAGAATGGATCCCTGTACCAGCATGGAGCCCATGGGTCTACCTATGTGGTTCTGATTACAGGAGTGGGGCCCAGCATGGTCATTTTTAAATTTAATGGAGAGGCATCATGATCTAATGCAGAGCACCCTGGGTTGGGGCTCAGGAGACCTAAATTATTTTCCTGGCTCTGCCACTGATCAGCTGTGTGCCCTCAGAAAAGCCCCTTCAGCTCTCTGTCTCCCCTCCCACCCTTTGTCTTGTATTTAGACTGTAAGCTCTTCAGGGTAAGAACTGTCTCTTGGTATGTGTTTGTACAGCACCTAGCACAATGAGGTCCTGAAAGTGTTTCTCAGGGGATGATTTTACCCCCAGGCATACAATAGATTTAAATCAGTTCTTATTGTGACGTTGGGAGAACACGCACACAATGGTGTCAAGTAGGTGAGCATTAAGTCTTACAACGCTTCTGATTTTTAGCAGGAATATGCTGATATTATATTGGAAGTGTATACTGGTAAGAAAGCTTCCTTAGCAGGAATGATAGCACTAGAGCAATAGTGAACCATTGCCTCCTCACTGCTGTAAAAATAGCAAAATGTCCAACCAGTTGCTGCCACAGTGATAAAAGTAGACAATGGTTTGCCAGGCATGGTTAGCAGAACTGTGTGAGAGCCCACTACCAGATCTGAGGGTACATTGCTACTGCAGCTGGGAGCGTCCTTCCTACCATGGGCATGGGCTCAGGCTAGCTGCCTGAGTATGTACCTAGGGGTCCAGACAGAAGACAATCCCACGCAGCCACTTGTGCTACCCATTCCCACAGCTACACTGCTATTTTTAGCATGCTAGCTTGAGGAGAGCTAGCACATCTGCTTACCCCGGCCGGGAAGCACAGTCCCAGCTGCAGTGTAGATGTTCCAAAGTGCATTGGCAGTACATTGTTATGTGAGATCTTAGCATGGTAATAGCAGTAGTGATGTAGGCCAGGATTGTGAGACTGTTGATCCCCAGAATTGGACTAGCAGGGGAAAAAGAAAAGGAGTACTTGTGGCACCTTAGAGACTAACCAATTTATTTGAGCATGAGCTTTCGTGAGCTACAGCTCACTTCATCAGATGCATACCGTGGAAACTGCAGCAGACTTTATATACACACAGAGAATATGAAACAATACCTCCTCCCACCCCCCTGTCCTGCTGGTAATAGCTTATCTAAAGTGATCATCAGGTGGCCATTTCCAGCACAAATCCAGGTTTTCTCACCCTCTAGCAGGGGAGTTAGTGAAGTATTTTGGCAGATCTTGTGTGTGAAAAGCCAGCACTATATCTGGCAGTAGCCAGTGTTTACCAAGGCCTCACTTTTCCGATCACTGACTAATTCCATTCTGGTCAGACAGAAAACTTAAAGTAATAATGCCAAGAACTGACCAACTATCCCCAATATGATGCAACTGATTGAAGAGCAAGACATCTGCTATATTCACTCAGCCAAAGTCAACGTTAGTAATAGCCACTAGTCATTGTAAGGAACACACCTTTCTCCACAATGTCATTCGTAACTGGCTGCAAAAGACAGTAAATGTTGAAGTTAAAGTTGTGCTTGCAGCTCAGGAAATCCCAAAGTTCACTCTGCCTCCTTGTGTGAATGCAGTATGGCAGTTTTAAATTACTCAGATAATGCACTATAAGTTTATACATTTTTTCTGCAATCCTAGAATCCCATGTGTAATTACTGTTGTAGTATTGCGTATGCCAGACAAAATCCAGGAATGTCATCCATATGAACAGTAAACAGCAGAAGTACACACGTTTGCAACTATGTTATCTCTTGAATTACCTGACTCACACCCTGAAATGGACTTAAGGAAAGCTGCACTGTGCATGTATGCACAAGGAAATTAGCTTTGCATGATAGTTCACAAGCTATTCTACTGAACAGCACCAAAGGAAGGTGTTCCTGCTGGTTGAAAAGAAAATATATAGTACAAGGCTGTTGCTAGCCTTAGAGTATTGAAATATTTATTGTGGAGAGAAGTGCCCTTTGGAAAAAGTGTCAGTAAGGAAATACTAGGAACATAAAAAATGCCAGACTGGACCAGACCCAAAGTCCACCTAGCACATTTTTCTGTCTCCGACAGTGGCCAGCTCCTGATGTTTCAGAGGAAGGAGCAAAACTTCCTAGTCCATAGTAATTAGAGCATGGTTTAAACCCTTAAGCTTAAGGTTTAGGTGAGCCATTGTAATAATGAAAATAATGTGATTATCCAGGATTGACGAATATACTTCCACATGCTACGTGGGTATTGAAGACTGGAAAAATGGCAAAACAGCTAGGCAGCTAGCGTGCTGTGACTGCTGCTTATTACACTAAATATCATCATGGCAGGTTACCTCCTCCTTCCCGCCATGTGTGGTATCCAACTGTTGTCTCTCATCATATGTTGAGACTGTAAGATCTTTGGGGCAGAGCACATCTTTAATTGCATACATGTACAGTACCTAGCACAACAGAGGTCTAAGCCATGACTGTGGCTGCTGAGCAGTTATTGCAAATAATAAATAAATAATAATCATAATAATATTTTCTTGTATTCTCACATAACTTTAATATTTTGACATCTGACTTTGGTGTGCTTTACCATGCAATCCTGAAGTTCTCTAAACCGAGTTTGTGTTTGGGAAGCATATTTCCTTCACTGAGCTCTTAAGCATGAAGATTAATGAATAAATATAATTTTCCATTTAGGATTTAAAATGAACTTAAAGCAAGGTTGTTATGTTTTTAAAAATGCACGGCATCCTTTTTATCACCTGGAGGCAATAAAAAGATCCGTTTTTAAAGTAAACAGACTTCAAAACAGGACTGTGGCTCTGAGACCATGCCAAACTCCAGCTTTCATATGATTTCAGTGTAAATCCATAAATCTGCACCAAGTTGCAGAGACTGACTTGAAGGGCTGGTGAACCTTCACAAACCAGGTCAGAGGTTTTAGATCGGTGGGGACTTGGGGGGGGCTGGTGTGGGTCGGCTTTGCACAGTTGTGCAGGGTGGTTTTAAATTTTGGCATCCCAGTCACTGCCATTCATAGTAGTCACTCAGGAGCTTCCAGATAACATTCCTTATCTCACCACTTTCATGCTTCACTATGCAATGGTATTTGGTTGCACTCTCTTTTTTATGGAGCACAAGCCATGCACCTGTACCTTGGTTTGATTTGTTGATATACATCCATGTGTTGGTTGTCATAATTCAAAGAACACAGTTCATAATGAGCTGGGCCTGTTTTGTGTCTGTTGCACCTTGACATTTCTAAGAATCCTGCTTGCCTGCATAGACAGCAGCCATTTTGTTCTCCGATTTGCATATGCAGAAGAGATACATGCATTGACCCTCTCGTGTGTGTGTGTGTGTGTGTGTGTGTGTGTGTAAAGAACACAGGATAATTTAGTTAACTTAGGCTCACTCTTTTCTCTGGGAGTGTGCTTCGAAGGTGAGACTCTGTTGGTAAGCTTGTGACTGCAATTTCTTTTAAATTCTAGACAACTCAGAAATTCCCAGCTGATGTTAGGAAGGTCTGGAAAAGGCCACCTCTCACCCTTTCATCCTCAAGTCATTGCTCATTCCAGGGAGACTTCTTATAAACACTCCTGTTTGGAGAGGGGAACAGGCCGTGACACTCACACTTGGAATCAAATCCGGATCCAAACTTCCCCAGAGCTGCGAAGGTCAGATCTGGCATTCCGGTTAATTGATCTGGGTGCAGATTAACATTGCTGGCATGGGCTCCGGAGCAGGGGCACAAACACACTGGGCTGGAAAGCGTGGGCTGCAGCAATTGTGAAGCACTTGGGAGCTTCGTGGTTTGTATTTATTTATTTATTTATTTATTTATTTATCATTACTCCTTTTTACGTCTATTATTGTTCAGCACTTTTGAGCAAGAGGCATCATGTGAATGGGAATGAACTCAAATCAGCTTCCTCACTGCATGCATTGCTACTCAGAGGGTCTGGCAGAAGAGTAATAATGCTGGGCCTCATCCTGCAAACATGTATTGCGGAATGTAGTGCTTACAACTGCAAGTGTTTCCATTGAAGTGGATGAGACTACAGCACTATACTCAGGAATAAGTATTTGCAGGACTGGGCCCTTAGTCAGGAACAGATCGGAAGGCAGTATGGTCTGTTGGGTAGGGCACTGGACTGGGATTCAGGAGACAGGCTTCTATTCTTGGCTATACTGCTGATCTACTCTGTGACCTTGGGCAAATTGCTTCACCTCTCAGACCCTCTATTTCCCATGCCCACCCCTTTGTCTGCCTTGTCTGTTTGGATTGTAAGCTTTTCAGATCAGGGACTGTCTTTCACTATCTGTTTGTAAAGTGCCGAATATAATAAGGGCTTCAAGGTGCTACCATAATCATCATCATAGCCAAAAAAAGGGAGGATTCAGTAACTTTGGAGAGGCTAAACGTACATACTGTGGTTTTGATTCTACCAGCAGTACCTTACTGTGATATTAAGTCTAGTACGAAGGGCACTAATACTTAGTACTAAGTACTCTTTAGTGTCAGTAAGAACAGCAGAATTTGATCCAGAGAATAGAGAGATCTATTCACACATGCTGGTGGAGTCTGAGTCAGTGAACAACCCCAGTTTCAGAAATGTTAAAACGTAAAATTAATCTCACTGAGCTATATTGATCCCCTTCCAGGAATTTGAAAATCCCTTCCCACTTTAACTGCCCTGGGCTTTCTGTGACTCATCAGTTCCTGAAGTTTCCCCTTTGCTCTCCCGGTGGGGTTTGCTGTATACAGAATTCACCTATACACACACAGTGCAATTAGTATGCTAAAAACAAAGGGTAGCTAGCAGAACAAGCAATGAATTCTGGCTTCATGTTTACCAGCAAGAAAACACACACAAATCTGGATGGCATTTTCCAAAACCTTGCCTTGGCATGTAGAGAATGCAGTGCTGTCTAGCTGGTGGTAGTGAAAGCAGTAGACTGGCTGACTAACACCAATCACAGCTCTTCAGTTCTGTTGATAGCTCTGCCACAGACTCACTATGTAATCTTGAGCGAATCATTAAGTGCTCAGTGCCTCAGTTTCCCCATCTGTTAACCAGGTTAATAAAACTCAGGTACCTCCCAGGCATGAGTTAAGTTTGCTTTGAGATCTTTAGATACAAAGAGCTATGTATCTGCAAATTATTAAGCAGCTATTGAGGTCTTTTACAGTGAAGTGCAAGTTTATGGATCCAAGAGATACCTATTTGCCTCTTTGGTCATGAAATCCTGATCAGCACAGAAATAAGAAGTTAGGATATGGATTATAACCAAGGTGGCAGCAGCTGCTATAATTAAGATGGGTATTAGTATCATTTAATTTTTGTCTTGTGGTAGCACCTAGAGGGCAACCAGGTAAGGACCTTATTGTGCTAGGTGATGTACAAACATATGATATTTGAGTATAGTCCCTGCCTCAGAGAGCTTACAATCTAAAAGACAAGACCTAAAAGATGGATGAGACAAGCAAAGTGACTGGGATATGGGGGGCAGGATTTCCATTCTAAACACCTGTTTAAATTTGTGCATAACTTTCTGGTCTTTTCACTTCTTGGGCTGGAATTTTCCAGGCTTGGTTTCTTGTATAAAGGTGAAATATTTAGAGAAATGTAGCAGAATCAGTTCAGCCAGTTTGAACATCAAGGAAGTGAAATAAATATTACAAGCTTTTTATTTTTGAAAGATGTTTGCAAAATGAAATTTGGCCTGGGAACAGTCCTCACTGAGAAGTGCCTTTCATTGTTCTGGAAGATATTGGTTTTGATTCGACTCAGCTATGAACCTTTGATAATCACATGCTTAGCATATTCAGAACATTTTTTTCTTCTGAACTGCCAGCTGTTTTCTCTCTTCCCCGCCATTTAAACTAGCATTCTGTAGGGGAATGCAGAGATTCAAAAACAAAAAAATGTTATTCATCTCATCGAATCTATTGCGGTCAATGGGTAGGCGCTTCTTTGTATGTATGGTGCTACAAAATATTCATGCACAAAAAGGCAGAAAACACAAAATGATACATTTTCCCTGTTTTCACTCTAAATCTTGTCTTCCAAAGTGTCCCTAATTTTGAGCAAAAGTTGCACAATTTGAAATGTAGTTTCTTTTAAAAAAGATATATGTTCTTTTTAAATAAAGAGATTTCCACCCACCCCAGAAAAATACACATTTAGAGAAACAGGAAACTGGACAAAGAAATTCACTCCATGGCCTAGATTCTCCATTGTGGTGCAACCACTTTTCCCCACCCTACTATAACTAGCCACAAAAGAATTACCACAGCATACAGGAATTGCCTAGTAGTGCAGAGACAGCGTAGCAGTTCCTGAGTCATTGGCTGCACATATAGGGGGTATAGATGCAAGAAAGGGATGTGGCTGAGGTTTTCTTATGCCCCAGTGATTGTAAGCTGCCAGTTTAACACGTTGGTGCAGTTGATGTAATTTAAAGCAGCCTTCAGACCTCTCTAAATTATATTGGAGCACATAGTCCACAATTGTGCTAGCATAAAAGCCACTTTTGCAGCCTTACCAACAGTTTATTTGCACACAGTCTCTAACACCTTAGTGGAGGTAGATTAGCAGTAAAATTATCAGTTTGTGCTTAATAATAAGAGCCGAGGGTGCACAATGCAGATGAGGTTGAGACACAGGAAAGAAGGGAAGTGAGCCAGTGTGGACTGGAGTCTGAGGAGAAAATGATACCAATGTCCTGATTCTGCAGTTAGATTTGCTTCTGCCTGCCCCTTTGCTGGGACTCTGCGAGTAGATCCCATTGTCGGATCAAGGTCTAAATAAGGATTCCTTCACTTGTGAGATGTGGCAGGACCCACAGTGAGATGTGAGCCTGCTTGCTGCATCCGTCAGTACTGGAAGAAAAGGTGTAGGCTGCCTGTCCTCCACAGGGGAATTGTTTATTTCATTAAGGGGCAGGTGCTAAACCAATTCCCCTTCTAGGATTGGGATATGTCAGTCCTTTCAGTAGAGAGGTCTTTTGATTGGGACACTGGACTGAGACACAGAAGATCTTGGTTCAACTCCCAGCTGTGCTGTAGTCTTCCTGTGTGTGACCTTAGGCAAGTAATTGAATCACTCTGTGCCTTAGTTTCCCCCATTTAAATGGGGATCATATTTCTTCCTTTCTCCCACACTTTGTATATTTTGTCTAGTAAAATTTTCAGCTCTGCAGAACTGGGACATAAAGACCTGGACAGTCCCTATTACTTACTACATATATATTTGGCACCTAACACAGTGGGGCTGCAGTCTTCAATGGGGCTTCAAGACATGATCGCAATACAAATAATGAATTATTAGTAGTATAACAATGTCTCAGTAAAACTCTCCCTTTGATGATCGATTTCCATCTTTAAACATGCAAAAATTTGAACTGTTGTGTTTTAAAGCAAGCCCAGACGTTTCACATATAAAAATCATGAAAATAAAAATGTAATGACCCAGAAAAAAATAGTGAACATTTTGGCAACATTTTATGAAGGCTTTTCACGCACGACTGCTTTAATGCCATGCGTGACCTGTTAGCATTGGCGCTGATCTCAGTGGGCGACGTTCTCCCCGGTGCAGGGGGCCAGCACAAGAACTATGCACCACTTAAGTCTCACTCAAACCTAGTTAATTTCACCCTGAATTAGTAACCTGTGATGAGGTAAATAGAAACTGACTCATCACATAATTTTTTCAGCCAGTCTCAAGCCAAGATCGCCTTTATTTATGCTAACAGTTCTATTTTGCTATTATTATCTCTGTATTACCTTCCTCTTGGTGAGCCTACAGACCTGGAGCCTGAATGTGAGGGGAATACAATGCAGAAGCCTGCTGCGGGGGGGGAAGGAGGGGGAGGAGAGAGAGAGAGAGAGTCTGCAAATGTTTAATGTAGCCCATATTTCAACAGCATTCACTCTGTTCATCATAATCCCATTTTCTGCCTCAGACATGTCATTACTGCCCACCGGATTTGGGGTGATAGCAGCAGGAAATGAGCTGGAAAAACATTAGACAGTTTTAAAAAAATCATTAGCACCTTTAAGATATTTAATGAACTGCAGGCTGCTTCCAGAGTGGAGAAGTATAAATTCTATGTGGGGATTGAAGAAAGGTGAGGATGTGCATAAGAGCAAAGGGAGATCTTGAATTAAATTTGGGACAGACTAGAAGTGAATGACTGGTCCCAGGGTGTAACTTGTTCAATGTCTGCCCTAACTCACAGCATTCAGGGAGATTTCACAGTAGTTTCCACCAAAGCCACCCCTTCATCATCCTCATGAGAACTGCTATCCTTAACCTCATTTTAATTCTGAAGGGGTGAATAAATACAGAGTGTGAGCAGATAAAATCTATTGGCTCCAAAAGACCTGTCTCTTGTGGACTTCTACCTGATCATATGATGTCCCCTATTGTACATCCATTGCTGACACGGCAGTGTGGTAACAGGGATCCAGAATGTTACAATTAGAGGTGCTATCCTTCCTATGAGTCATTAAACCAAAGTCCCCTCTGCCCACCTCTCAAATGTAGGTAGAGCTATAGAACTCATCATACATTTTAGAAAAGATAACCCTTGTGTCTGGGCCAACTTCCCAACCCTGAATGACGTGTCTAAGGTTTGTATTAAGTCGAAGTTCATATGCATAATGGTTGCTGCATTTACCTGCACATGGCCACTGCTCTACTTGTACTTGAGAGTATGCTTCAGTGTCCATTGATAGCAGTAGAAAGAAGCCCATTGACTATAGTGGATGTTGGATGGGACCCTAACTCCTCATTTTGTAAAGAACATTGGGGTATGTGAAATATATGGAAGAAACTTTAACTAAAAGGTGACCTGTAAAACAACAATATTTGGGTTTCTACCTGTTTTTTCCTTCTATCAAGTGTATAAAGAAAGCCTGAAAGTTGAGGAAAGGGAGGTTAATTGGATTTATTTCTGCTTGTGTTTTTACCTTTAAAATATCTGGAATATCAAGTCTTGTCTTCCCAGGTTTCACAGGAGGGTTATTTGGAGATCCAGAGACCTCTTTGGAGGCCCAGGAATGGAAGTTTTCTTAGCCCTCAGTTGAAGAGACAGGGACATCTGAAACTTTCACAAAGACATCTTTCCTCTCCTGACTTAAATGGGTGTTAACAAAACTAAGAAACCCTCAGAGAGTCGTAAGGAGTTTGACTACAAATCCTTTCCCCTCCTAATTGGGCTATGGCTTTGGTCTCTTGTGATGTTATAATGTCTCTAGTTGACCATTGAGCCCTCCAGCAAAAACAGTGTAGATAAGATCAGGTATTGCTAATGAAGCAAGCAAGCAGAAAAAATGCACAATTTTTGCAAAAGAAAAATTTCAAGATGTTTTTTATATAAGTTATGCACCAAAAAGCTATGCTGAAAGAACATTAAGGTTGTAAAGTCATGGACTCAAAAGTTAGGACATGCCAGAATTCAGGTTGTTTGTGCAACCTTAATTCTGCCCTTTTGTGGTGTATGTCCTATGATCATCTTTAATTATATGATCACATGCTATTTTTTCCACAGATCCCCTGCCTCTTTCATTGTTCAGCATAGACTTGCTCTGGGGATGAATCAGTGTAAGAATGCATATGAACAAGGGGGCCAAATTAATCTAAATAATGTTCTTTTAATGTAGTTTTTGGTTTGTAATTTCCTACGTTTTAAATAATGCAAACTGAAAAAAACATAAATTCCATCATGCAGAGGCATATTGGTACACACACTCTATCAGCAGGGTTAGAGCCTTTATATCCACTGCATAGACCTCAGCCACTTAATAGCCCTGATAGCAAGAGTAAATTGTCTTCCTTTATATGGACCATCGCTAGAGGGGGATGAGACACACACTTTGCTAGTGGGCTTGACAGATATTTGCTGGGATCAGAGGAGTCATGAGACTCAGGATTCTTCTGCCCATTCTCCCCAAATTGACCCCTTCTGCCCTATTTCCTCCAACCTGTCCCCATCCTTTCTCTTCCCCACCCCGACTTCTTGTGTCTGTCCCATTCTCCTTGACTACCTGGTCCCAGACTCCACCCCTTGGGCTTCTCATCACAGTCCCAGCCTCTTTACACAGCCAGTACTAGTCTCCCTCTCCAGGCCTGCTGTCCCAGTCTTAATCTACCCCCAAATCCCAGTCTCTCCCCAGTTCCCAGCTCTTCTTCCAGTCTGTCTCTCTCCTTCCACCTCCATTGGCTCCCAGTCCTGCTCTCCCTCTCTGTGCTCCTCATCTAAACTCAGTCTTCCTTCTGCCCCCTCCATGGCTCCTTATCCCAGTCTCTTTGCCCATCCAGTCCCCATTCTCCCCACAAACACCAGCTCCTTGTCAAAATGTCTCTCCTCCCAGTGCCCCGTTTCCCACCCACACACACACACTGGTGCCTTGTCCAGGTCTCCTTGTGCAGCTAGTCCCAATCTCTTCCCCTCCCCCCAACTCATCCAAATTCAGTGTTCCTACTCCCAGTCTCCCACCCAACCAGCCCCAGCCTCCCCTAGTTCCTGGCTCCCAGCCCCTGTTTCCTTGCCCAGCCAGTCCCAGACTGCTCTTCACATCCCTGGCTTTCAGTCTCCCCACACTCCAATCAGAGTATTGTCAGACTCCTTGTCTCAGTTTACTGCTTTCCCTCCCCTTCCCCTAGTCCGACTGTTGTCCCTTTTGCATTCTAGTCAGACTGCTTACTCCTCCATGCCACCTGGGTGCCAGCAGGGTGGTCACTGAGAGCACAGGAGAGACTGGCTTCTTGTTCTCCATTCCAGTGCCTGTCTCCACCCTGGCCCAGAGCAGCTGGAAGCAGCCATTACATGGAAGTCCTTTTGAGTCCCCATAGCCCTGGGCTGGAGCATGGTCAGTCGCTCTGTGGGGATGGCACATTTCAATGGGATTTAGGCACCTAACCTGCATAGGCTGATTTGAAAACCCTACTAGGCGCTTATCTGCATCTTTAGGTGCCTAAATACCTTGATCAATCTAGCCCTTAGAGACTTGTCCATTTGGGGTGAAGCAGACTTTCTTGTTGGTCCATTTCAGTCCTACTAAGGGATATCAACTTTATTTTTTCTTCTCCATGTCCCCTTGAAGAACATTCTATATTATTCTGCATATAGTTGAACTATTCTCTGTATGCTAAAAACCAGGGTGTGCCCTGATGTGACAGCAGCTGAGAAGAGCTCATTTCCCATTTATGCACCAAAATAAATGGCCTGAATTTTGAAAGAGCTCATCTTCTTTGGTGCTGAGATCTTTTGTAAATCCAGCCCATCATTACCATTATTTTATATTACAAGAACAAGACGTCAAGAAAGAATAAAAGTAAGGTCTACAAGCAAGAACGCTGTGTGGATGTCTGCCCTCTAGCAGGTTGAACCCAAAGACAAAAATGGCAACTGTCCCATCAGCTGGGAGTTGGAACTTCCCTACAGGTGTGCTGAGATGTTCAAAACTGGGCACCTAAAATTAGCCTTCTAAATCCATATTTAGATACCTAAATAAGTGAATTCATTTGTAAAAGTGCTGAGCACCCAGTAGCTTCTGTCGACTTCAGTGGAAACTGATGAGAGTTCAACATGTTTGAAAATCAGACCATATAGTTAAGTATCCCAAAATGGACCTATGAGCCTAACTTTAGACAACCAATTTTGAAAATCTCAGCTGTAGGACAGAGAGCAAATTATACAGATGCAAACAGCATACACCAGTGTATGAAGTTAAGCACATCTGGGTGGGATTTTCACAAGTACCTAAGTGTTTTAGGCACACAAGTTCCATTGAAAGTCTTTAAGCTGTGTGCTTCTAAGTCACTTGGAACATGAGGAAAATCTCACCCATGGGTCTTTCAGGAGAAATGCAGTAGCAGAATGTTAAGGTTTCTTTGCACAGCAGTTCAGTTGATATCAATTTAATTGGGCTGGTCAAACCACTAGCACTAGGGATTTTTTTTTCCCCTCTGACCATTCCTTTCCTTTCACAAAAAGGGCCCCTTTTCTGAAAAATTGTTACCAAACTAATAATTGAAAACTGGAAATTAGACCCTAGTCTTCAAAGAAAGGGTTCTGAAGTGTGCATTAGCCTTCTAACAAGATGAGCCATCTTACTAGTCAGCACTCGTTTCCTACTTGAAATTATGTTTGACTACAGGGCATGAAATGTTATTCATCCTTCACCATCTCCCTCCCATCCATTTCTATTCAAATTCAGCACTGAGTGGTAGCAGCAGCAGGTACATGAAAAAGATTTTCAGGTGTGCATGTGTCTTTTTATTTTTCCTCCCAGTTCCCCTTTTATATGTGAGAAAGTAGCATGAAAAGTAAAGCAAATTAGAATCAGAAAGAAAGTGTTGGATTTAAAGCAATCTGTTTAACATGACAGAGTTTGTTATTCACTAACATGTGGTCATGGTATGTAAGACATCGCAGGCTGAATGGGAAGCATGCTGCATGTAGAAGGCATTCTCTCTCAGCAACGAAGAGAGGTGGTCAAGGCCGGCTTGGAAAGGGTGGTGTTGAGGCAGCTGATGGGCACGAGGTTAATTTTCATTTCTCTCCTTGGCAGTTGCAATTTCACAGATCTTGTCATCTGTGGATGGTTGCAGGAAAGGGAGATCAGAAATGATAAACATCCACATTACCATCTGAGATTAAAATGTCACCAAATGATCTTTTAATACAAAGCTGCTGGTTGATCTGTGGTTTGGTTTGTATAATGGAGACTTTTACTTTAAAGGGGAAAAAAATGAAATTTGGAGCCTTCCACGGTGACAAGTGCATGATCTACATTTAGACGTGGATGGGTTTGATTTGCCTGAATGAATCATGGTCATCATCTATTTATCCCTTCACCTTAAAATGGACTAAAATACTGCTATATTTACTAATAAAAAATTACAATAGGGAAAGTTTAATACATATAGAGCCAAGTCCTGGAGTCTATTCTTGGCTGTTGTCTTACTGAAATCAGTCAGTTTTCCCTTTATTATAGGCTTAGTAAAAACTGTGGGTGAGTTATTTTCCCTACATAGGAATATCTTTGAATTGGTAGAAACTCTGCAGAGTTCACCTTGAGGAGTTTCTATGCATACTTTAGTCAGGGGAAGAGTGTAGAGTCCTAGAACCCGGGCTCCAGCCGGAGCTCAGAAGTCTACACAGCAATGAAACAGCAGCACAAGCCCAAGTCAACTGGCACAGGCCAACCACGGGCATAGGTGCTGGAACTAGGAATGCTGAGGGTGGTGGTGCACCCTCTGGCTTGAAGTGGTTTCCATCGTATACAGGGTTTACAGTTTGGTTCAATGGCTCTCAGAACCCCACTGTAAAAATTGTTCCAGCGCCCCAGCCATGGGTTTTTCTTTGTGTGTAGACATAAGAAAGCAAAGGTCTGACCCACAGATACCAAAGATGCCATGAACACAGCAAGAGTGCAGGCGCCCTGAAGAAAGGGGAATACTGCCCCACAGGGTGGCTGATTCTCTGTTCTGTGCAGAAAAGACTGCATGGGCATAGGCAAGCCATGAACAAAGACTTCAGGGATCAGTTCCCTCTTTTGCTTCATAGTCTGTCTGGCAGCCAGTTAAGGGTACACAATAAAATTATCAAACAATGTGGTTTTATTTCTGAAACTGATCTGAATCTTGACTCCTACAATTGTTGCATTGTGAATAAATAACAATTATTATTGATTAGTGCCTGAGGGTGCTTTGGTTTTGTTTCTTTTTTTTAATTAGCTGCTATGCAAAAAAATTTATTTGCAATAATTCTGTGTGTTTTTGTGGGTGGGGGTGGAAGAGTTCTTACCCAATGAGGGCCAAATCTTTGGCTATCCTGATGTAAGTCAGCACAGTTCCATTGACTCAGAGCTAGGCTTATTTACCCCAGCTGAGTATCTGGCCCAGAAATTCAATAAATTAAATAAATCCAAGCCTAAAGTCTTTCTTTTTGGACAGGGCCTGGGCTAAAGGCTTATGTAATGCATTGTGGATAAGGGAAAGAAAGGATAGGAAAGAGTAGAATATAGGTTTGTGCACACATTACCAGGACAAATCCGGAAGAAAAGGAATAAAAAAGGACTTTGTTTCTGTGGCTGTTTGAAAATGGTATAGTATCTGTGAACATCAGTTGAATTCAGCCATATAAAAACAAGTTACCTCAACCATGTGGTCTCAGGTTTCAGAGTAACAGCCGTGTTAGTCTGTATTCGCAAAAAGAAAAGGAGTACTTGTGGCACCTTAGAGACTAACCAATTTATTTGAGCATGAGCTTTCATGAGCTCACTTCATCGGATGCATACCGTGGAAACTCTCAGCTAACGTCCTCTCAGCCACTGTACCCTGTACATCCCCCTCATCTACAGTAGACCACAGCCAGCAGAACTGGGGCTCCCTGTAGCGATTCAGTTGGTTTCTCCTGGCTACAAGGCCCAGGATTCTCTGAGTGATAATGCCCCTCCATACTCCAAACTCCTGTGCCAGGCATTCTTTGGTTGGTTGTGTCTGTGGGTAGTGGGGCTGAGAGGAAAGGGGATCAGATCAGTTTCATGTAGGGCTCAGGGTTTTCAGTGAAGCTGGAGGACCAGGGAACCTGTGATGCTTCCCAGACATGGGCATGATGAAAGAGGGTTATTTGAGTCCCAAGGGGGCTAAGTTATTATCACCACAGAGCTCTCAGTCAGCAGAAAGCAGCTCAAGAACACAGTGTCTCAGCTTTTACTCACCTCACCATATAACCCCAGATAGAGCCATTTCAGCTTCTTTGCCATTTGCAACTCTGATAAAATGGTCTTATCAACAGGCTGCCTAAACAACCTGCACTTCCTTAATAGCCTGCCAACAGACTTCTTTCCCAGGCTTGGCATTTCGTTTATTAAGCCATAGCCCTTTGGTGAATTCACCTATTATTTCAGGGAAATTCAGCCTGCAGTCCAGTGAAACAAAGTACAAAGAGGAAGGTAGCCCAAGGCCACTGGCATGGATCTCACCCCACCCTACTCTCAAAGGCATTGGGCATTCCTCTATTTGAGTTGCTAAACCTGATTTTAAAAAGAATTCTTCGATTGCTGCTAAACCTTTGAGTCCGTTTCAGACAATTAAACCAGAGTCCATCAAAAAGCCACCTTCCAGATAACAGCACCATTTCAGCATTCACTGTCTGAGACAGCTGGCTTTTCTATGAGTGGCAGCCTATCCTTTCACCTTTCCTGGAAGGGACAAACCTAACATCTCAGGTTGAGCGTCCGTCATCTTTGTTCATGCATAGCCAGATTCTGCCACCTTCCTCTCATTGGGTAGCACCTCATTCTGCAAGTAGCCTGGTGAAATTACTGGCCCTGAGATCCAAAATGTTGGAGAGCATTTGGGCTTTTTCTTGTAAGTTGGACCTATGTCCTTCATAACTAGTTATAAGAAAAAAAAGAGGGAAAAGTGCGGAGAGGGATTGATTCTGTTGTTTCTGGAGATAATTAATGCTACTTAAAGACAGGGCAGGATACCAGCCTGCTTCAAATTAGTAGATGCTTGCTTAAGGAACTACCTTGTAATAATCTCACTAAATGTCCCATGCCTGTGTAGTCCAGTAAACAGAGCAGTGGAGTGACATTCGAGACATGGGTTCTCATCCTGGCTTTACCGCTAACCTGCTGTGTCAACAGAGTGATCTTGAACAGGCCACTTCCCTTCTCTGGACCTCTGTTTTCTTTCTCACCTTGTCTATTTAGTTTTTCAGCTCTTTGGAACCAGAGACTGTCTCTTACTGAGTGTGTGTACAGTGCCTTGCACAGTGAGGATCTGATCCTGTTTAGGGCCTCCAGGTGCTATTGAAATACAACTATAATACTTAAATTGAACTTGCCTTTTTGGAGCAAACGTACTGAGAGGAGTCTCTTGATCCCTGCCAACCAGGTTTCAGGCCTGGGACTATTAGAGACACTGCAGTGTCTCATTGATTGATGTTCTCCTAGCAATGGAAAATGGGCAGGCATTTAGGATGATTCTTTGAGATGTCTCATTGCCCTTTGGTACAGTTAGCCATGCTAATAATATATTACTAATAACAATAGTTTGCACTTCCTGTACTGCTCCCCTAATTACCAGGAGCAGCTAAATACATCAAACTTTGCTTACCGTACTCATACAAGTACATTCAGGATTATGATCTGATATAGTTTCCTCCCTATTTTAGTCTCAAAAGTCAATGGGAGGTGTGCTCCTAAACCCCTTAGGTACTTTAGAAAATCTCATCCTGTAAATCTTATCCCCCCCTTTTTTTTAAACACAATCAACACCTGTTTGGTGAAGGGATGGAGAGATGTGAGTAAATGTCTGAGGTAGAGCATGGGATTAACTAGACTCTCTTGTTTGCAACCCTGTGCCAGCGTGCTGAGGTCAGTGAGAACACAGCACAATGGCAGTTATTAACGTTCTTTAGTATTTTGTTGCAGAATTTAGCCATGACCATGGGTTAGGTAAAATGGTGCTGCTCTCACCAGTCGTACATACTCATCAACTCTACTCTCATGCTGCTTGCTCTCACCCTGGTTCACTCAGTGGAGAAAAGAAGAGGCTAGGTGGGACAGTGGCGCCCAGGCCAGTCTTTACAAACTGGCGTGCCTAAAGTTAGATACCTGCATTCATGTGTAGGTGACCACATAAAAGTGTTCTGAGCAGCCACAGCTCTCATTAGCTTCCCCTGGTCTCATCTGCAGCTTTGAATCTGATTACGTCACAAGGTAAATGAGTTTGTGCAAAAGCAGCACATGCAGGGGAGTTGTGCAAAGCCCTGGTAATTTGTATCCGAGAGCCCTACTTTGCTATACAGTAACCAGCAGAGGACTGCTCCCCCATTGCCATCCATGCTTTCATAGCACTGCAGAAAAAGTTGTTTACCACAGATACCACTCAGAGCTTTGTTTGTTTATTTGGCGGGAAGCACAGTGCACGGGTGACTTGCTTTGGCCTGTAGCCAAGCAAAGATAGGGGTGGAAAAAAGAAAAGAAACCACTGATGCCTGCAGCTGTTGTAGTAGTAGTGTGCCTTGTATGAAGGCAGCTTCCTCCTCCTCATTCTCCTTGGGGCTTTCAGTTTGGTGATTGTTTTAATTCCATTGCCTGAGCATGTTCTCGTTGGCTGACAGAGGTTGGTAAATACTATGAAACAAAAGCCTTTAGGTTAGTGCTTCAAACTGCTCCGATTTTAACACTGGATGCACATGCAGATCTTGGGTGGTGCAAAGTTGTAAGCTGGTGTCCTCCTATTGCGGGAGATAGCACAGATAAACAATGAATTATAACTGTGATTGTTAATTTTTTGTATTATTGTAGCGCCTAGAAACTCTCGTCATGGACCAGGACCCCATTGTGCTAGGCACTGTACAAACACAGAACCAAAAGATAGTCCATGCCACAAAGAGATGACAATCTAAGTATAAGACCAGAGACAACAGATGGATACAGACAGAAATTTAAGAAGTGGCTGCCGGGGGCTGGCATCAGTGGCCAATTGGCGGCAGAAATCATCCTCTCAGTAGTGAATGAGAGATGATAGGTAGGGCGATATTTAAAGAGGCCTGGTCGGGTATTTCCTTTCATAGTTGTGCCTTGTCCATCCATGAGAACTTGCCTTCCCTTCCCTTTATAAACGTACACACACATGTGGGTGGGGAAGGAGATTACATATACTGTATACATTGCATATGTGTGTATAAAATTTCAAGTTGCTGTTTCAAACCATGGAGGCACTCAAGCTACTTTTAGTAAAAATGACTGGAAATGCTTAATGTTGGGAAACTACCAGTTTTTCAGTGACTACCTTCTTGAACATGGCTGCACTGTTTTTGCTCAAACTTTCAAAACAAACATTCCACCTGAGGTGGAGAGCAAGCATGGGAAACTTCAGAAATTGTCAGTTATATGTAAGTAATCTAAAGTAGTGAAAAGGGTTAGTCAGTCTTCAATTTAGGTATCTCCAATGATCTATCTAGGACATAGAATATACACACAGTGTATAAAGCTTGTGTATTTACCCCCCATTCCTCCACCCTAGAGTCATTTGTGGGACAAGAAGCGATCCATTCTTTTTTAATGGTAGCTGTTTGAAGCCCCAGGGAGGTTTGGAATGTTAGAAGCAGTCCTGGCAGAGATGAATTATCAGGCAGAGTACAGGTGAAGTGACCAAAGGTGGACGACAAATACAATTTAGCACATGAATATCATAGTGTTAGTCAATGGGATGCCTCACATGAGTAAAGACTGCTTGCATGAGCAGGGGCCTGGAAGAGTGGGCCATATATCCTTTATAAGAGATGGTCCAGCTGCTGCAATTTATTCCCTATAGGTCAAGGATGTGGTTCGTCTGAGAAATGATTAGTAACAAAAGCTTCATCCTGCAAGTTGGGGAGAAAATCCGTTGCCTTAAATACCTCCACCATGACCTTCCACAAGGGCCTGTTTTGGCTTCCCTTTTATTCAACATAAACTCATATGACCTTCCTGAGACACAGGCTGAGAAGCGTGTGTACGCTGATCACATCTATATTCCTGACACTGGAAATGACTTCCATAGGATTGAAGGGAATCCCAGCCAAGACATGGATACTTTGATCACTTACTTCCAGCAATGGAAACGAATTCTTAGTGAAACCAAGACTGTGGCAACTACTTTCTAACTAAACAATCATCTTGCCAATCAACCCATCTCAAGCCAGGTACAAGGATGGCTACTGCCATTCCAACCAGTTGTCACATGCTGGGGAGCAAAACTTGACCATAGTCTGACACATCAGCTTCACCTGGAACACCTGTGAAAAGGAAGATCTCTTCCTGTACTATCTTGATACAAAAACTATCAAGAACCTCCTCAGGAGCAGATCCTTCAGGCCTTCATCTATCTGCATTGGCCCTGGTGTTTTCGGACTGCTCTGCAGCTTGGGGACACTGTTGCCACACAGTTTGTCAAGACAGAGCTGAATTTGGCCACTTGTATTATTAGTGGCTGCTTGAAGTACACACCAAACTTCAGTTTGTATGTGCTAGCACACGTAACTCTGACAGACCTTTGACAAGATGTCATTACTGCTAGATTTGCCTGGACAGCTTTGACAGGTGAAACTTGATGCCCCATTTTCAGATAGGAAATAACACACAGCACATGACTTAAAGATCTGCTTATATTCAGGGGGGGAGAATCCCTCCCTGTGAACCAGGGCATGACACCAAAGCTGGTCTTTTGATACCACTTTTCATTAGCAGCTAACTCACTTCTGGCCAAAGTGCTGCTCTTTACCATCCACTGGTGATCAGCACTGCCAGGGAGCTGAAAACTATGTTCTTATGGCGTGGAAAAGTTTAACACACTAAGTAAATTCAGGAGTCCATCACCTGCACCTGTCTTCTTGTCCACTTGATCGTAGATCCCGGACCAGGCTCAACCAGATTTGCTGCAACAATAGGCCTCATTTCCTCCCTATGCTGTGACTGTGCGGCAGCATTGCAGACAGTAACTCATGGGGTAGAAAAGTGCCCAACTTGACATCTGGTGGGTGGTTTGCAGTGCCTAGTCTTCCCTTGATACAGAGTCTATCCTCTGGTTACAGAACCTGGTCATTGATCTCTGATGTTTTTCTAAAAGATCTGCTCTAGGAATTATTTTGGGGAAGTTCTGTGGCCTGTCAGACATGAGGTCATTCTCCATGATCACAATGATCCGTTCTGGCCTTGGAATCTATGTCTGCATACAAGAAAAAGATATTCTTTACATAGTCCATGTGGTGATATTTTGGCAGCTATATTACAGTACATATCGTGAACCACAGTGGGATCGTTAAATATATCTCAGTATTCCACAACTATACATACTGGGAGAGATATCATCTAAAGCGGTGACGTGAACAATGACAAATCCCCATGCTGTCAGAGCAGCTATGATTCCCCCCCTCTCAGTAGCTGGTTTCACACTCACTTTGTTCTCCCTGCTACTGTTGGATGGTTGGTTGGTTTTTATTTTTAACCAGAAGCCTTTAAAAGAGAGAGAGAGGAAATGCATGGAAAATGACAGCCATGGACTCAAGCAGCTTTCCAAAAATAAAACGCACATTTAAACACCAACCAAGTAAACAGCCTTCTCTCTGCCACTGGTGAGTCATGGCTTAGCTTCAGGAAAGCATTTAACTACATGTTAAAGTCCAATTAACTTAAGCGCCTGGTTAATGTTAGGCAGTTGCATAAATATTTAGCTCAGTCCGGGCTTACTGAATATCACTGTTCTCATCCTGACAAGAGTCCTCATCTTCTCATTGTCTGTCTCAGTTCTTATACTGCATCAATCACTGTGAGATCTGAATGCCTTGTTTTTCACATTGGCCTGTCCTCTCATGTATTCTGTCTGCATAACACACACTCTCCATTTAGATTTCCAGAGCAAGTTCTTTCCCTCTTGCCCCACACCCGTTACCCTCCCTACCCTTTCTCCTACTGACAAATAGTGGTAATCAGTTCCTGCTGCTCCTGTATCTCCTCCCCAGTATGCCCCGGAATTTCCATGAGATTATATTATATTGTTCGATTATTGGAATGGTTACAGGAGCAGAGGAGCAATGTCTTAGTGTACCCAGAACTGATGTTTGGGGGTATTGGTGCCCATCAGAAGGAGAGAGGGGATGTAACAATATTTATGTCAAGTTTCTCTATAGATTTGTCATTCTAAATTGGGGGCGTTTGAGTGGAGAGGAAATCCTTTTCGTTCTGGCAGGGACATAATGATTTCCCCCTTTTTTTAAACCCTTGCCTATGGATGCTGTGTTCCAGTCACAGTCTTGCCAATCAAGAAGGAACCTGTCAAGACGTTTCTTTAATTGGACAAAAGGGTTACTGTTTAGCAACATGAGGCATTGCCTAAAAATTAGGGGCAAGCACACAAACTCCACAGTAATGCCAGACTCTGCCTGGCCCAAGGAGAGAGACTTCAGCCCAGGAAACTGCATCGTGTCCTCCCCAACTCCAGGCTACATTCATGGTCACTCTATCTATTAGGGAAACACAGTACCTACCCTTTTTGCAAAATATCTACCCCCAAAAAACTTCCTTAGACCAGACAATTTCAATGGCATTAAAGGGGGAGATCCTGGGGGGTTTTTTTTGTTTGTTTGTTTGTTTGTTTTTTCAGATATCCTGCTCCTCTCTTTAGCTGTTGAAGGACACAGCTTTACAAAAGTAAAGGGCACAACTTCTAGGCCACCAGTTCTTTTAGGTTTTGTGCAACTCCAGAGCGTGGGGTTGCACAAAATGCCTACAATTGCCCTACACTTGGATGGGGACCCTGCAGATGGCCAGTGCACCCCATAAAGGTGGTGTTGCTGGGTGGGAGGAGCTGTTTCAGCAAGTGCTTGCTTCTGCCTCTGCTAGCAGGGTCCTAGAGAACCCCAGATGGGAATGAAAACTGCTTCCCTAGTGGAAACTTCAAGGGAGGGATGCCCATGGTAGTCTGCACTACCCTCCCTTAGCTAAATCCCTCTGGGATGCATCAGCTCAGGCTGGTTCAGAAAGTTCAGTTGATAGCTCCCTGCAACAGCATGAATAGATCTGGCCCTGGATGTTGGCTGTAGCAGATGCCATCTCTCTGTGCGTGTCTCACTCTCTGCATTAGAAAATTATAGACTGCAGTAACTTTGGGGCAGTGTTTGCATACCTCTTTTTTAATAGACAAAATTATTCATCTGAGCCAAATTTGTGTTTAAAACAGGTTTGCCAAAACCCAAAAGTATCTGGTGATGAATTTAGTGATTGCAGCTGTTGCTAATGACAGGGAGGTGGTCACGTCTGCTGTACTTACCACTTCCTGTAAATGAACTGGGTCATTAATCAGAGAAACACTTGCTAGTACAGATAAAGTTAAGGTGGTGTCAGCTGTTTTGTTATAAGCCCTTCCTGTGTTCTCTGCCACACTTTTTTTGTTGGCTTTTAAGAGGCTTATCACTCTGATCTTTAAATTTGGAGGCTGGACTAAAACATCCACCATTAAGAGCGCAGTCTGTATGTTGCACCTATGAAAACCTGCTTGTTCCTGCACAGAGGGGCATTTGCAGTCATAAATTGCCAGTGGTACCCATTAGTACACAGCTACCCAATTTGCACATGCCAGCATGGTGATTTGCATATGCAACTGCAGAGTTTGTCAGGCACAGTGGAGTGCATGCCTATCCATTGCACACTCATTGGAAAATTTGCTCTACAAAATCTCTTCACTGAAGCAAATGTTTTACGCACTTAGAAAAAAGAAAGGAGTCCTGATGTTAGCATTTAGGTTGTGCAAGTACCAGACAGGTGAGAGACGGAGGTTTCATGGTTTTACAGATATTTGTTGTTTGTGGGGCGGGGAGAGGAGGGAAGTTTTGAGCTCTTATAGGACTTGAAGGACTTGGGGTTTGTGTACATGGGGAAATTGACTAACATAGCTATAGCAGAATCATTATGAACCTGATCTTTTGGCACTTATATGTATTTGCCCATTAAAATATCTGTTTATATTAATTCTTGAAACTTGGCTACTGTGTCTGCATGGTTTCTATTCAGGGCACTGCATTCCACACTAAAATTAGCTAGGATACTAAATACCACAGCATCTTTTTTGTAAGACAAAACTGAGGTCCTGACCATTTTTAGTGACTAAATATCCCAAATCAATTTTATTAAAAGCTGATGTTAATTGCAGAGTTATGCCCAAATACGAACCTAAGTAAATAATTCCTTTCTGCTGAAGTTTCAGCAGTATACGGTATGCTTCCTTGCTTCTTGCCCGAAACTGTAATTGCTGTGTGCCATTGACTAGACAGAGGTGGCTGCATTTCAGTGATGGGTAAAGCAGCACTGCCATTCCCAAGTGTTCAAATATCATGAGTCAGGCCCTAAAAAATCATGATACTGACTTTAAAAATCATGGGATTTTAAATAACCTGGGGGTCTTTTTATTTGCCTTCTGGTTTTTGAGCCTTAAGGGTACACTCAGGTTATGTTCTTCAGCTTTTCTCCACAGCCATGAGAGCTAATAACTTGATTTTTTTAACAATACCTGCTGATGGTGAGTAGTACCTTACTGTCTGAGTAATCCCATGGACTGCAGTGGGTCTACTTGCACAGTAAGGTACTACACAACGTGAGTCAAGGTGCCAGAATCTAGCCCAAAGTTTATAAGACACTTTGGGATTCTTAATGCTACATAAATAAAAGCTATTGTTATGATTATTCTAATTCTTATTTATTATTTGTAACATAGCAGCACCAAGAAGTCAAGACTCCGTTATACTAGGTGCAGTACAAACTTAGACAAAGAGATCGTCTCTGCCCAAAAGAGTTCACAATCTAAGTTTAAGGTCAGAGACAACAGGTGACTATGATAGACAGACAGGCGGGGGGGACCACAAGGTGACAGTGAGACAATTACGTTTAGCATAATAAGTAGTGGTCTTGTGTTAGATTATTTTTGTAATAAATCCTATATAACATTGAAGGAGGATCGCTGAGCAAGTGTCAGACAGGAGGAAGAGGGGACAGGCACCTGCAGTAACTACGACCTGAGCACTGAATGAATTAATCCAGAAATTTTCAGTACAGACAGAAGTGAATAAACTCTCCAAAGGCATCAAAAGCAGTAACAAGTCTAACTAGTTGTTAAAAGATGTCAGGCAGGTATTGTGCAAAGAGGCAGGTTTGGTGCTAACTTAAAGGAAGGGACAGATGCCTGAGATGGGCTACTGGCTCCCTCCACGCCTAAAATCTCTTCTGTTTCCTGTGTTACCACTGCCAGGACTCTTTGATGTGTTGCACGCTTTATTCCCCTCTGTCCACACGCACTGCGTGTGGCATTTTCTCTCTTCAAATGGAAGGCAATATCTTTTGTGACACGGTGCGGCTAATGAGCTGTCCTGGGAACTGAAAAGCTGACGCAGGATTGATGAACTCTGCTGCTTGTTTCCAAGTCTGTCTTAATCATGACATGGAGAGATCACTGTGTGTTTAGTAAAGACCGTTCCGTCGTGCTATTCAGCTGCTTCTGCACAGAAAAACAAAACCACACCAAGATGCATTGCAGAGGATTCGGGGGGGGGGCTATTGGTGTTGGGGATGGGAAGGGCGCGGGATAGTTAAATGTTTGGCTCTTCCTGGACACCACAGATGGAGAAACCCACTTTTCTCCCCCATTAAGTGCAAGTCCTCCCCACACCTAGAGACATCCAGCCACCCACACAAAGAACAACTCCCCCCGAATCCAACCTGTGACACAAACTTTCCCCCTCAAGAGAGCACCTGCCTCGGCCAGTCTGAGGCAATGCAGTGTGTTTCATTCCCATTTTGAGTCACTGAGGCCCTCTCTTCACAAGGAGCCTCTCTCCCCTAATTTATTACACTGAGGCATGATCTATACACCGGGTAAGTCCGCACTTTGAGCTGAAGGTGTAAATTCTAGCCAAGGAGGCATACCCGCCGCACAAGCCCTGAGCTAACAATGAAAATGTAGCCGTGGCAGTGGGAGGGGCTAGCCACCCCGAGTACATGCCTACCGCTTCAGACGAGATCATAGTTGGTGGCTAGCCTCTTCCACTGCTCCTGCTTTGGCAGCTACACACATTTTTAGTTCACTAGCTCAGCCAGGGCTAGCATGTGTAAAGCTCAAATTTACATCCCTCGTGTGAAGTGTACACGTACCCACAGAAGTTGTACCAGTTTAACTGCAAGTATGATGATGAACCACTTTAAACTAACTGTTGAAACTTGGTGGATGATTTTGTTTGCTGCATCTATTCAACCTACAGACAAGCTAAACCACTGTAAGACTCATTTAAACGGATGGAAAGTGCCCCCACACAGAGCTGCACCATTTTAACAGAATGGGTGCAGTGTCACACCTTTAGCTACTCCAGGGCAATTTCATGCATAGACCTGACCTGACATCTACTCCCCCAATTTGAGATACCATGAATCCAGATGCAGGGTCTCTGAAGCAGATTGTCTACCATTACATTGAAGCGGGAGAAAGTAGCCACAACTTCCCCTCAGTCAGAGTGGTCCATCAGGGTCAGCTTAGCCCAAAAAGTGGGGCGGGGCAGCCTGGACATATGCCCATTTAGAGATTCATAGTGTCAAAGAGTTTAAGGCCAGAAGGGATCATCAGTTCATCTGGTCTGATCCCCTGCACATCACAGGACACCAACACCACCCAGCATCCACACCATAAACCCAGCAACTGAAATGAGACCAAAGCATTACAGCATTACCAAGGTGCATGAGTGTCCTCCCCAGCCCCCCGATGGCAAGGAAATGATTAAATGAGGTATACCCAGATAATTCTGGTTAGTGACCCACACCCACATGCTGCAGAGAAAGGTGTAAAAACCCCACAGTCACTGCAAATCTAACCTGGGGGAAATGAAGGAGAGCAAAAAACACCTCCCAGAATACATTTGGGAGAGGGACGGGGGCGCCACGGGGAAGAGGAATCCGTTCCTGACCCCTGCTGGTGGCTGGCTGAAACCCTGAAGTATGAGCTTTTAGGAACATAAGACATAAACTCCCTTTGGTAGTTTCAGCCAGTGGGCTCCTAGGGAACTAAACACATTAAGCTGCTGCAACCCAGCAGAAACTCAGAGGGAGAATAGGGCACCAGCTCCCCTCTCTGAAATAATCCCCAGAGCAGAGGGGTCCAGGATGGCAAAGGGGGACCTGTCAGCAAGAGCCAATCTGATGCATGAAAGCCCTAATCCAAAATCCATGGAAATGGGTGGGAAAACTCCCATTTACTTCCATGAGCTTTAAATCAGGCCCTTGGTGGTACGACCGAAAGGAGAAAATGCCATGGTGTTGGTTTGATTTGATGTTCTTCCTGTGGACTACTTTCCCCGAATAAGTGGAAGAACACCAAAAGGGAAAGTAATGCTCAGTATTCCAGTGTATCAGAAACTGGGCTATAGCATAACAGTAGGCGTACCTCCCCTCTTCAGAGTAGCAGGTCCTTGTCTGTTAACCGTGCAGTTGTTTGGTCCCCTCCAGTGTTATCCATCCGGATTTATTTATTAACACCCTGGTTCAAGTTAAATTTTATGTGCACAATTTTTCTCTTATGCCCACTTTAATGGACACTGCAGAGAGAGCCAGCACACAGGGGAGATTAGCTCCTTGCTTAAAAGAACATTGTCCAGGTATTTTTCATAATCTCTTAAACATTTTTGCTGACTCTTTTATTTTTAATTAGATCCCCTTGGAAAGCTGGCACTGAAATCTGTGTCCTTCCACTGTTGCTGCGGTATTCTGTATACAAAACACAGAAGGGAGATATGGTCTCTTGCCACATATTTCTGGATCTCCTTGACACACAATAGATCAGATCCGCAGCAGGCATAAATCAGTGTGGCACCACTGAAATCAGTAGAGGAATGGTGATTTATACCAGCTGAGGATCTGGCCCAACTGTATTTGTTTGTTATTGTAGGGTTGTTTGTGATCACTGGGGATGTCAATTGGGAAATTTTAATTGCTTCCAAAGGGCTGCAATATAAGTAAGAAGATTAAAAATGCAGGGCAAATTTGCAGCAAAGCAATCTAGACAGTGTCCCAAAATGTACAGGTTGGAAAAAGGTGCTAGTGGTGGAAAGAAGGAGTTTACAAAACTTTAATAGACCAATTCTGCCTTGGAAACACATATGAAAAGCTGCAGGTAGGAGGAGAACTGTAGAGCAGAAATTGTTTGCCCTGAGGCTGCTCTAAGTTGCACAAGAACCAAATTTGCCTGTTGCTAGCAGGTTGGCAGTGTAACATAAGCATGGTACAAAAACATCTTTCCCAGGAGCTGTGCTGAGCCACAACCTTGTTGGGCCTGAAAATTGGGTCCAGATGATCTAGGATATGGGCTGAGCAGTTCTGGGATGGCAAATTTAGGAGCACCCAAGCTTGGGGACAAGGTTTGAGCAGATCTTTATCTTACTGGTATTTCTGCATTGATAAAGCCAACTTCCAGGCAGGGGATGAGCTTTGACTCTACACTGGGTGAAGACTTTGTTTTAGAGTGTGGTGGGAAGGCACCTTTGCTCATATTGCTTTTGCAAAGTTTGGCTTAAATGACTTGCCAGGGTCACAGTGCATCAGTGCAAGAGATGGGAATAGAATCCAGGTCTCCTGACTCTCATTCTGGTGCCTTGTCCCCAGGACCACACTGCCTCCCTCAGCAATCTCCTTTGCTGCTTTATTTGAGTTTTTCATTTGTCTTGGAGCCCTCTGCTATAGATTTATGGGCCCAAGGAAAGGAATGCAGTGAGCAAGCAATAGCCTCTTCAAAAAGAAACCATATACACCACAATGCAGTAGCTTCTCCATAGGTCTCTGTCCCTTCACAACCCAATGTTACATTAGACAGGCCTTGATTACATTGTAGATCTGTTGGCAGAGATACTACTCTCTCAAAAGACTAAATTACACAGTCATTTCCCGCCAGAGTGGAGAAGTACAAGAAGCTCTTTTCTAGTATTTATGTGACTGCAGGGGTCATTTACAGGAAAGCAGTACTAATCACAGTGACACCTCCAAAGGAAACCTCCAGCCTTCTCAGATGGGCTGGGTAAAATAGCTTATCTTTGGCTTTTCATCTTCATGATCCCAATCTCGCCATTTCTAAAGAAGGCAAATGCAGGACCGATCTGCAGTAATTACAAGGAAGTGTGGGCCTGTTGCCTGTTCTGCAGTAACATGGAAGGATCAGCTTTGCAAGAAGTTTGAACACAATTCAAGAGAAGATGGGGGGGGGGGGACGGGGAACAGACCGAGAGTGAGAAAAATTGCTGTAATGGCTTTTTTTAAAAATAGGGCTTTTCCCCTTGAGTCCTGCTTCCTTAATCGTTGGTCAGATGAAAGCATGTATGCACTGGGGAAGTGTGATCTATTGGGTAAAGCAGCAGGACTTTTGGGTTGTATTCTCAACTCTAACACTAACATACTATGTAGTCTTAGATCAGTTACTTAGGGCCTCAATCCAACTCCCATTTAAGCCATAGAGAGTATGCCTCCCAGCATAGCAGGTAGACAGACTTGCGCTAGCGGGGCTCATGCTAGCTCACTAAGACCAGCAGTATGGACGTTGCTGCTTGGGCTCTCAAGCCCCCCTGACCACCTTGACTTGAAAGCCCAAAATCCAGCCACGCCACAATGCCTATGTTGCTACATTTAGTGGAGTGGATTGAACCCTGCTAGCATGAGTCTGTCTACCCAGGCTGGGAGGCTCACTCCCCGTGGCAATGTTGAGACATACTGTCTTCCCATTGACTTAAATGGGAGTTCGATCAGGCCTTTAACCTCTCTGTTCCTCAGTTTACTGGCTGTACAATGAGTAAAGTAGCTATCTATTTCAGTGGATGTTGCCAGGTTTAATTATGTCATGCTCTCTGGAGTTGCTCACGAACATGAGTGCCTACCTCAGGGCAAACTGTCAAAAACAAGGGAGATACCCCCAACTGGTGGTAAGTTCTATAATTAGATTTCACCAAGCCAGTAACAAATTGAATTTCTGGATCACTGGAACAGTCTTACCATGGAGCCAGAGAAAGTCCCTTTAGACCAGGGGTCAGCAACCTTTCAGAAGTGGTGTGCCAAGTCTTCATTTATTCACTTTAATTTAAGGTTTCGCGTGCCAATAATACATTTTAACATTTTTAGAAAGTCTCTCTCTAGAAGTCTATATATTATATAACTAAACTATTGTCATATGTAAAGTAAACAAGGTTTTCAAATGTTTAAGAAGCTTCATTTAAAATTAAATTAAAATGCTGATCTTACGCCGCTGGCCCGCTCAGCCCGCTGCCAGCCTGGGGTTCCATTCACCTAGGCCAGCAGCAGGCTGAGCGGGGCCTGCGGCCAGGACCCCGGCTGGCAAGGGGCCGGCAGCCAAAACCCCAGACCAGCAGCGGGCTGAGCGGGGCCGGCAGCTGGGACCCCAGACCAGCAGTGGGCTGAGCGGCTCAGCCTGCTGCCACTCAACCCGCTGCCAGTCTGGGGTTCCATCTGCCGGCTCCTGCCAGCCAGGATCCTGGCTGCCGGCCCTGCTCAGCCCGCTGCCAGTCTGGGATCCCGGCCCTGCCCACATAGGGTGGGTACCTACCTTCTCCCTGGTTCTAGCCCATTCACTTCTTCTCTCTCTGCACTGAGCTGAGGGTGGGAGTGCACTGAGCACAGGGCTGGGGGTTGGGGTGTAGGGTCTGGCCAGGAAATAGAATGAGGGAGGGGGCGCAGGGTTGGGGCACGAGGTTGAGGTGTGGAGCACTTACCTGGGCAGCTCCCATTTGGTGTGAGGGGTGCAGGTGGGAATGTGGGGGAGGGGGGTGCAGGAGCTCCCGTTTGGTGTGCAGGGTGGGGGTGGGAATGTGGGGGGTGCAAGAGTCAGGGCAGGGGGCATGTGAGGAGGGTGTAGGAGTCAGGGCATGGGGTGTGGGGGGGGGCTGGAGTCAGGGCTGGGGTCATGGGGTGGTGCAGGGGTCAGGGCAGGAGGCTGGGGTATGTGTGAGGGGGGTGCAGGGGTCAGGGCAGAGGGCTGGGGTGTGTGTGGTAGGATCATGGGGGTGCTCCCAGCCCCCTGCCCAGAGTGGTTCACAGCAGGGGGCTGGAGGGGATATGCCCTGATTCCACCCCCCTTCCCCAAGGCCTCGTCCCCACCTCTTCTCCGCCTCCTCCCCGGAGCGGCTGCTTCTCCCCCTCCCTCACAAGGGCCATCAGCTGATTGGAGGCAGGGAGGGAGAGAAGGAGGGGCAGGAACCCAGCACGGCGGGGGGGGGGGGGGGGGAAGAGGCGGGGGAGGGGGGACCTTGCCTGCCCTGCAGCAGCAGCCGGCAGGCCCAAGCTTCTTCACCCTGCCCCCACAGGGGGGAGAGGGGCGGCGAAGAGCGGGGCTGGCAGCTGGGACCCAGCAGGCCTCAGCGTTGCATTAAAAATCGGCTCATGTGCCTTCTTTGGCACGCATGCAATAGGTTGCCGACCCCTGCATTAGACTCTTCAGTCCATCTTGCCACCCAGGCAAGCTGGACTTAGTGGTAAATCACACAGAGACCAGTCACTTACCACAGATCAGTTGGTACCCTAGATCTTACACCAAAGACAATGCCTGTAGCCAATCCTGTAATAAGCTATCTAAAGGTTTATTAACTAGGAAAAAGAAATGAGAGTTGTTTACAGGTTAAAGCAAGCAAACATATACACACAAACAAGTTGCAATCTAACTAAGAGTGACAAAGTTGTAGTCAGAAAAGGAGTACTTGTGTCACCTTAGAGACTAACAAATTTATGAGAGCATAAGCTTTCGTGAGCTACAGCTCACTTCATCGGATGCATACAGTTGAAAATATAGTGGAGATATTTTATATACACAGAGAATATGAAACATGGGTGTTACCATACGCACTGTAACAAGTGTGATCAGGAAAGGTGAGCTATCACTAGCAGGAGGGGGGGGGGACCTTTTGTAGTGATAATCAAGGTGGGCCATTTCCAACAGTTTACAAGGAGAGAGCCAGAAGAGTACCCAGAAGTTACCTACTACAGGACAGGCCCAACAAAGAAAATAACAGAACACCACTATCCATCACCTTCAGCCCCCAACTAAAATGCATCATCAAGGATCTACAACCTATCCTGAAGGAAGACCCATCACTCTCACAGATCTTGGGAGACAGTCCAGTCTTTGCTTACAGACAGCCCCCCAACCTGAAGCAAATACTCACCAGCAACCACACAACAAAAACATGAACCCAGGAACCTATCCTTGCAACAAAGCCTGTTGCCAACTGTGTCCACATATCTATTCAGGGGACACCATCATAGGGCCTAATAACATCAGCCACGCTATCAGAGGCTCGTTCACCTGCACATCTACCAATGTGATATATGCCATCATGTGCCAGCAATGCCCCTCTGCCATGTACATTGGCCAAACTGGACAGTCTCTACGTAAAAGAATAAATGGACACAAATCAGACATCAAGAATTATAACATTCAAAAACCAGTCGGAGAACACTTCAATCTCTCTGATCACTCGATTACAGACCTAAAAGTGGCAATTCTTCAACAAAAAAACTTCAAAAACAGACTCCAAGGAGAGACTGCTGAATTGGAATTAATTTGCAAACTGGATACAATTAACTTAGGCATGAATAAAGACTGGAAGTGGATGTGTCATTACACAAAGAAAACTATTTCCCCTTGTTTATTTCCCCTTCCACTGTCATTGTAAACTGCTGGAAATGGCCCACCTTGATTATCACTACAAAAGGTTTCTCCCCCCACCCCCACCCCCTCTCTCCTGCTGGTAATAGGTCACCTTTCCTGATCACTCTTGCTACAGTGTGTATGGTAACACCCATTGTTTCATGTTCTCTGTGTATATAAAATCTCCCCACTATATTTTCAACTGTATGCATCCGATGAAGTGAGCTGTAGCTCACGAAAGCTTATGCTCTAATAAATTGGTTAGTCTCTAAGGTGCCACAAGTACTCCTTTTCTTTCTACGGATACAAACTAACACGGCTGCTACTCTGAAAGTTGTAGTCATCTGTCAATTCAAAATGCCTTTCAGAGTGGACCCGGGGGTAACCCCTGGGCATCTCTGGCTTCAGCTTAGTGTCTCTGGCCCTGTGAGAGTTCAGACAGCAAAGAGTTAAAAATAGTGGACACAAAGATTTTTTATTTCCCTCTTCCAGCATTCAAACTGATGGGACAATGCCCATACTTCTCCACAGGTGAATGGGGCAATTAACAAAGCTTTTGTCTTATAATGGCCCACTTAATTTTTGATAGTCCTTGATGGTCAAGGCAGTGGGGATGATTCCCATGCTTGGGATCACAAGTTCAGAGCAAACATTTTCAAAGTTATAAAGCAAAACTTACATATGTCCTTATAGCATGGAATACAAACATTACAAGTGAGATTAATGCATGTAGAAATTTACAAGCATTTCACAGAGTCTAAACACTAAATACATTTTATAAGATTAATACCTGTTTTGAACAAAACTAACATACAGGTGAGCTGGTTTGGCTTCCAGCAATGAGTTTGTCAGTTCTTAGCTGTCACCAATGGCCATGGCCAGAGCTGGCACTCAGCTTATCAGCATCACAAAGTAACCCTTGTAAAATCCTTTGAGATCTGTGAACTAAAGGTTCCTAGGTAGCACAGAGGCGCAGAAATTTTTTATTATATGATTAGGTATAGTTAGCTAAAATTGATCCAGTATCTATAGTGCTCCAAACAGTCATCCATAAAATGCTGCAGCAAGATCTGTGAAGACTTATTTTGCATTACTTTGGTCATCATCTTCAAAAACTTTTTGCTAGAGTCCTTTTCCTGACACACTGAGGCATCATACTTTTATTTAACTTTAATCTTCTTATACTTTCAACCTCTGCCATTCTTTTCCATTCCATATTACATATATGGGTTTTCTGGGTTAGTTGTAGCCTTTCTTATTTCAGACATCACAGCTTTAAGAGCTGAGAAAGTAAAAGATGAAGTCAGACTTTAAGAAAGAGCAGGAGACTTTTAAAATATGGTGGAGAGGCTGGAAGGACTCTCGCAGGTTTTGCAAGAGCTGGAAGAATATAACAAAAGCTTTGCCTCTAGCCTTTAACTTGAAAGCTCTAAATCAGAGAGGGTACAGTGTGTGAGAACAGCTTTCTGTCTCTTTCTGGTAGGTTTGGATCGCATCCAGAAATAAAAGCACAGCCATAAAGCAACACACACATCACATCCAGCCAAACTTCTGTGCAAGCCTTGGGCACGTTGGTAGGCAGAGTCAGTGCAACTCATCAACATCATTTTTAAGAATGCAGCAGCAGCTTGGTCTCTTTCTGCTCTGTGATGACATACACTCACATCATGAATGGCGCTTTTCTGCAGCGCACACGTTGCTGCAGAGAAGCCAGCGACTGAATGGGCACATGGCTCACGCTTACCTATCATCCCTAATTCCATGGCTGAGTTAAGCACATACTAAGGCAGAGTCAGGTGTGCTGGCATGGTCACTGACCATTCTCTGCCTGTGCTATGCAGACAGGACTTCACCCTTCAGGTAGCTCAAACCAGTTCCTTTCAGTGGCATAGCTACCATGGTGCAAGTGGTGCAGTCACACAAAGGCCCACGCTGTTTTGGGGACCCAACCAGATGGAGGGAGCAGCCAATGAGTGAGTGGCATTTTGATGGGTTCGTGAAAGGCACAGCACCTCTCAGGTTTCGTCCGGCTGCCCCTCTGTCATGACAGGAGATCATCCAGGCCAAATTTGAGTGAGTGGTGTTATAACTTGGTGCACAAGGTCACAATGCCACTCAGGTTTGGCCTGACTGGCCCTTCTGTAACAGAGGGGTGGCTGAGCCAAATGGCACCTCTGCATGGGGTCGCAACTCTACTCATCATTCATATTTGGCCCATGTTGTGTGAGTGTGGGGCGGGCGATGGGCGTAAGCAGAACTGGGTGGCAGGAGGAGCCACCCTAGTGTGGGATGGGGCAGAGCGCTGAGCCTGAGGGGCAACAATGAGAGGCCAGGACGGTCCCAGGGATGCTGGGAAAAGGGGTGTGAGCTATCGGGTGAGTGGGGATTGTTGGGGAGCTGCAGGATGAGGGGTTGGGTGAGTGAGGGATATTGGGGGCAATGGGGTGAGTTGTGGGGGCTGTGGAGGGAATGGGTGATGTTGGGGGGTAGTGGCGTAGGTTGGGGGCCGTGATGTAGATGGTAAAATAAATTTTCAATTTTAGAATCATGGAGCAGGCCTCTAATCTAATTCTTGCACCAGGGCCCTCTGGGGCCTTGTTATGCGATTGGTTCCTTTCACAAGCACTAAATGTACTCCAGAAAATAATAAAGTTGCAAAATTGTTTGCTGTGTTGTTGTTGCCAAGTTGGTCCCAGGATATGAGAGAGACAAGGTATGTGAGGTAATGTCTTTTATTGGACCAACTTCTGTTAGTGGAAGGGTCAATGTTTTGAACATCACAGAGCTCTTCCTCATGTCTGGGTAAGGTAACCAGAATGTCTAAGCTAAATACAAATTGGGACAGAAGTTAAGCATAAGGGGTTCACATGCTGTAGGAGACTGCTTAAAATAAAGTGGGGAATTAAGAGTTAGCAAGCAATGGGGGGTGTTACAAATTGTTGTAATGAAACCAGGATCCTGCTAAGTCCTTGTTTATTATTTCTAGCAGAGATGAATTTAAGTTCCCAAGCTCATCTTTTGAAGGTGTTGTACAGACTTCCTTTGAGGATGAGGACTGAGAGGTCAGATATGGAGCAATCATTTTGTGAAAAGTGTTCGCCTACAGGTCACAGGCTGTCTTTGTCTTTTATTATTTGTTGGTGTGAGTTCATTCAAGAGCATAGTGATTGTCTGGTTTCACCCACATAGTTGTTGATGGGCACTGGATGAGGTACAGTACTCCAGGAGAACTTGCTTCAATACAGAAGAAAGAAAAAAAAGCCCACTGACCACATACCCTTGGTTGTCACCTGCCACCCCACACTGAAACCCATGGGGGGTCAGAGGGAGACTGGGTATGTTGCTGAGGAGCAAAGCTCAGCCTCTTGGTAAGGAATGGGACTGACTAAAGTTCTCTTAGGGTTAACATTTGCAGACTGACCACAAAAGGCCAGTAAGGGAAGAAGGATGGTCTTGTTCGGGCAGTAGCCTAGGACTTGGGAGACCTTGGTTCAAGTTCCTGCTCTGCCACATACTTCCTGTTTGATCTTGGGCAAGTCACTTAGCCTCTATGTGCCTCTGTTCCCCTTCTGTACCATGGGGATAATAGCACTGCCTTACCTCACCACAGTGTTATGAGGGTAAACACATTAGGGATTGTAGGCGCTCAGATATTACAGTAATGGAGACCATATCATTAAATATATAGATGCACCAGTTAAGTCCCACTTAAGGACTCACAATAGGGTTTCAGTTGGTTTGAAGTTTGTGTGTGTTTTCTGCACCAGGGTGAATTTCACCTTAAAGCACTGATTCATGACTGCTGGATGTTGACCATGTGTTTCACCTTGTGAAGTAGATATTACGTGAAGTTATCTGCCTCTCTATGCTTAGAGCCATGCTAGCTATACATAGTACAGATAAGAGAGCGAAAGCAACGATATCATAATATCAGCCAGCTAGTGAGTTGATGTAATGAGAAAAGGGCCTGGAGTAGAGCAACCCACAGAACTGCTCTCTGCCCATCAGCGCTCCTTAAATGTTTCATACTGTTGTACCTGCCAATCTGATTGCTCCCACATCATCTCTAGATATTCTACCTTCAGATTGCAGCATTTCAGGAAATGACATCCCCCCTCCTTCCCCAGCCAATCAGTATTTCCTGAGCTACTACTGTACATTGCTGGCAACACTGATTTTTGGCCATGTTTCTGCCAGGGTTGATATCATTAGGGATCATGGCAATGCCAAGCACAGTTTGGAGGAAGCCTGTAGGTCTCTGAGCAGCCTGATGTTTGGAAGTAGCAGCAAACCCATATTTTTCTGCACCAGCTGGATTCTGTCTCTAGCTATGGCACAGCCAAGGCATTGATATCCTGGCAAGACCGTAGTCATTAATCACTCTGTGATCTGGTCAGGCAAAATAAACTTCTGGAGGTGGTATATAAATACACTTAACCATTAAAAAGAAAGTTTAAATGAGGACCAAAGGCAAAGTGACAGACCTTCCCCTAGAGGAACGTTTCCAGGTGACAGTTTCTCATCAACCCACCAGGAGAACATTTCAAATGAGACTGAGAAGCCTCTTCTACCCAGCCTCATTCATCAAACTGACAGGGCCATGCCCACCCAGGGACGCAGACCAAACAAAGCAGAGAGCGAGTCCCTCTGAGGAGAAACAAGAGACAGCTAAAATCAGTCCTATTCCCCTGACCTGGTTTGCTACCAACATACTTGGTTTGTTTCCTGAGAAAGGTCAGACTGGAAAACGTGTGTTTCTTCCCGATTCCTGCCAGATGAGTTTCAAATGTTAACAAGATACATACAGGGCAGTTCTCCGTGAGAGCTTCTGGCCCAAAATTGGAGTTCCGTTGCCAGAGGACAAGGGGACCATGCACATGAAGGGAGTGTGTTTATTTTCTTTAGGGTTTCTTAGCTCCACTGTCCTGGGTGCAGCAGGTTCATCAGCCTAACGTGAGTAGACACACCTGCTTTCGCTACTGCCTCTTCTGTAGATGCTGTGGGGAGGGTTAGCAGGTTATTTCCTCATGCTCAGAGCATCTACTGAAAGCAGCAAGAGATGGACGAGTGCTTGGAAATCTCAATGAGACTGAACTTGTGGAGTTTCTAAGGAATGCTCCCTCCTGTAGAGGACAGGGAGTGCAGCCCTGACAATTCATGATTATTACTATTGTCTTGATGCTTCAGTTTCACCCATATCTTGTGGTTAAGGCACAGGCAGAGCAAGTGGTGACAGAGCTCGCGGATAGGACCTGGAAGTCCTGACTCCCAGTCCTGTGTTCTGTCCAATAGACCACACCAGTCTTACAGCTGACCACCTCTAATCGCATGCTGACATGACCTCCTCTTTTACAAAACACGGAGAAGAGTCTCACTGCAGTAGTAATAGAAGTATCTCCAAGGTTATTTACTCTCTTTGTCTTAAGACTGAGCTGTGGCAGCCGCCAGAAAGCTTGTTAGCATATCTGCTCTCCAGTGCGGTTTGCAAGCAGCGTGCCCCATGGCAATAAGCCTCCGCTACCCGTTCTGCAGTGGCTCTGTCGCACCACATCAAAGACCTCCGCCATTTGTTCCTCTTAATGAAGACCGAGAGTTGTAACGGTGCCAGCAGGAGCTCAAGAGCGTTAACGGCTGATATCTCCTTGTCACTCTTCTTTTAGCCATGGTCATCTGTGCTCTGGGGTTCAGAAATAAAATAGGACTCCAGCTCAGGGAGCGTGGTGGCTTCAATTCAAACCCCGAGTGTGTTCTGGAGTCCCAGCACAATTCATGCCAGTGGACAGAGATGCCTCCCTCTTTCTGCCTGTGAGAGCACACTGGGAGATCCTTGCCAAGGAATCTGACTGCTGGCTCTAGCTAGCAAACACCTGTGCTCATCATATCCCCAGCTGTGAGCGTCTGTGTGGTGATGCTGCTGGCTCTGCAGAACGTTCCAGTTGCTTCTTCCTCTCTCCTTGTTGTCCTCCTCCTCGTGTTACTATTCTTTTTCTGCCACACACTGTAGCTAAATGCTAAGGAGATGCTAATACTTTCAGGTCCCAGTGCCTGCAGACTCTATTGTTACATTTCAAGGTAGGCACAGTTAAGAGGGGATTTGGAAGGAGATCTATGGATATTTTTGGGGAACCTGACATTCCAGAAGATCCAGGAGCAGCTTCCCTCTTTCTCCTCTTCCCTACCCCCGTTAATAGTACTTTTCTATTTCCATTATACATGCCACTGTAGAAACCTAGACATATTTAGTTTGTATTTAAAGAAAACAAAAAGATTTTATAAAGCTTAATATGAATCAACATGTTTTCATGAAAATGTCAGCAAACTCAGTTGTGTGTGCTTAAATGTGAATGTTTCCCCTCCAGCACTGCAAAACAAACACCAGGGGGTTGTGTTAGTGTGTGAGAACCAGAAAGGGACTGACTAGAAGGAGAAAGTGAAAATGCCCGGATGAGTTTCACTGTCAATGCTGAGTGAAGAGCAGAAAGATAAATGATGAAAAGGAAATGTGATATGTAAAGTTATTCAGGGCCCAATGTTGCCACCTTTACTCACCTTGTGTAGTACCTGCTGTATTGTAGTAGGCTCTGTACAAACACAGCCCCTGCCCCAAAGAGCTTGTAAAGCCATTTTAGAATACCTTTCACATTTTTCTTTAAGTGCATCCGATGAAGTGAGCTGTAGCTCACGAAAGCTCATGCTCAAATAAATTGGTTAGTCTCTAAGGTGCCACAAGTACTCCTTTTCTTTTTGCAAATACAGACTAACACAGCTGCTACTCTGAAACCTTTCACATGAAAGGTAACATATGCAAAAAACCTAATTCTATTGCATTGTAAATGTGGCCTCCATAACAAACCTCAGAGCTAAATAAAGCAGCCTGTTTTACCATTAGTACCATGCTTTAATGTTCCTAAACTGCTTTCCAGTGGTAAAGGGTGCGCTGTCATCCAAATCCAGTACAGCAGTTGATCCATACATCTCCTTGTCTTCAATCCTGATCTACAATCATGAGCCAAAACTTTTCAATCTATTGTCTATTGCAGTAGCCTGGTACACACACAGCCTTTTGCTGACAGCCACAGATTTCTCACTAAAGAAGTAGGATACCCCAGCATTAGTTAAATCTCCCATCTTGTGGATGCTATGGAGTAAAACACCAGCAATACTAACTTCTACCTGTTACCCATGTATAACTCCCACTACTATCAGTGAGAGCTATGCACAGATATGGTGAGAAGGAGGAGCAAACTGAACCATCAGCAGATTTACCCCCTTGGCTCTTGTGTACAAAGGTGAACTCGGAGATGCACATTTACCAAGTGCGTGGCTTGGAGCCATGGTGTTATACTCATAATGGCTTGTCCCATTCAAGACACCAGCAGCTGTATTCTGCACTAGCTGAGGTCTCAAAATCATTCTCCAGAATAGCTCCAAGTAGCATGTGTTGAGATAATCTAGCCTGGAGGTTACAAAGGTCTGAATGATTAGGGTGAGAACTGCATCAGAGAGGCAAGTGGTAGATTACAGGACAGCAGCCAATGAAAAAGTCACTGCTTGCTGCCATTGTCACCTGGGAATCTAAGAGCAATGATAATTCTAGTGTGAACTATGCTGGACTTTCACCTCCAAGGGAGAGCACACTTGCAACCCTGACCCCAGTCTTCCAGATGTTTCCCTTGCCTATCAACATCACCCCCACCTCATCCAAGTTATTTCTTTAGCCAGTTTTCTCCCTTCCACATCCCTACCTCTGTCAGGCACTGGGAAAACAAGGAGACCACAGAATCTGGGTTTAAAACAATGGAGCTATGAGTGTTACTCATATGCTACTGGTCATCCAGGCCAAAGCATCTTCCATACTCTCCCAATGGCTATATGCTCACATTAAGCAGGAAGGGTGGCAGGATGGAACCCTGTAGCACTCCACAGGCAGCAGGGGCATAAGAACCTATTAGCACCCTTTGGGACATCTCAGAAAGGAAGGAATTAGCCAAGTGATGGGTTGTCCTGCCCCTGCCCACCCCTTCAAGAACCCTCAGCCAAGTCAAGAGAACATCATGACCAATGGCAACAAAAACAGCTGATGGGCCTGTCAATATCAGCATGGGTACCTTAGCTTGGTCCATCATCGATCACCAGACAGAGCTCCCTGTTACACCTGTGTATAAAACAGGCTCGTTGCTAAATAAAGGAGATGTATGCAGGGTCTGGGTTATCTGGAGTGCTTCCCAACATTCCTTCCTCCATACTCTCCCCCAGAATGGGGAACATAGAGACAGGGTGATAATGGCCCAGACTGTTAATATCTAGAGATAGATTTTTAGGCCCAGGGCTTCCTCACAACCTGTGTAAGGACAGCTGGCACCCTCCCCTCCTGAAGGGAGGTGATAACAATCCTCACAAGGAGCCTAACCCCCTTCCCTCCCCCACCCCCACCCCAGCTCCAGGCCCCAAAGTCTCCAAAGTCTTTAGGAGATTTAAGGGGCAAGAATCCAGCTCATGGAGGGCAAATTCTCTCCACACATCTAAGATATCTCTGTACAAAACAGAGTGAAGCTCGCCAGACAAGGAGCGAGGTGGAGTGTATTTCTAATCCTCTGGTCCGGTGCTGTTCCTAAGGTACCAGCCAAGCTTCCCCTTATCCGGGCATAGTCGCTGATTCCGTGTCTGCTCCATGGAAAAAATGGCAGCCAGCTTCCCCCTCCATCCCAGTGCCTCCCACTCACCATGATCAGCTGTTCTACAGCATGCAGGAGACTCTGGGAGTGAGGGGGAGGAGTGGGGATGGGGCACACTGGGGGGAGGGGGCAGAACTGGGTGGGAAGAGGCGGGGTGGGGGTGGAAGTGGCGGGACCTGGGGTGGAGCAGGGGCGGAAAGAGGCGGGAAGGGGGGGGACTTGGGGTAAGGGGTGAGGTGGGGGAGGGGCCTGGGGTGGAATGCGGGGTTCAGCCCCCTGGGCCCAGAGGAAGCCGGTACCTATGTATCCGGGCCTGGTTTCTCTGCTGTGTCCGAGCTGTGTAGAGTGGCTATTTCAGCGAACCAGTTTCAGCTCCCTGCTCCTCAGTGGCTTGGCTCTGGCAAAAGTTAGAGCAGCAAGGAGGCTACTTTAACTTCCACCACTGCTGTAAATTCAGTAACATAATTTACATTGGTGGAGAATCAGGCATAGCGGAGCTCAGCTCACTCCCAGCCCTCCAACACACCCTTTCTTCTGACTTTATGACACGGTAAGGAAGACAAGTAGAGGAGCTCACTACAAATGTTTTTTCCACCAGTGGAAAATCCCCCTACCCGGAGGGAATTCTTTGTGGGGAATCTCCAGCCAGTTTCAGTGTAGAGCCTTAGCAAACTGAAGTATGAATTTCGGGGGGGGGCTCAACTCTGGAGATAGGGCATTCCTCAGAGCAAGGATATCTCATCTCTATAGTAGTGAAGAGAACTATGATTCCCCAGCCTGCCCTCCTCTATTCTGATCAGTGCTGCCAGATGAGAAGCTGTGGCAGAGCTTTGTTTTCACTACACACTGGTCGTGCTAGGAGACAATAAAGCTAAACCAATGTGTTTACTGTGAGAATCTATTAGAGGAGTTACTGCTGTGATTTAATAATGGGATGGGGAAACTACAGAAAATTACAGAAGTATATAATTAAAGTAAATCTATTTTTTAAAGTCTTCCTTTATGGCTTGGTAGTTTTTGGATCTCAGCATTTTCCTCTCTCTTTTTATGAAGGTCTGTGAGAAGGGAGATGTGACAACGTCGCTCTCCTCTTGAAGCCTTACAAAGTGCACCTTCATGGTCATAAATCCCATTCATATTTATGATTCAGGGCAGCTAACCTTGCAAATCAGATTATACAGATGATTATTACCTTTTGCCTTTACCTGGATAGGAGACATTAGGAAGACAAAGCACATATTCTGGCAAAGGCACGTAAATACTTTTGACAAGGATTTCTTCTCTTCCCCAAGCCCTTAATTTTGAGGTCAATCTCTCTGTTGCTCAGGGGTTCCTGATCCCTGCTGTAGGATCTCTCGCACCCCGTGTAATCAGTTGCTGTGAGAACAAGCAAAAAAGAAAAAGCAGATCCACCATATTTCACCGCTTGGCTCCATGGGGGCATGAGTCAGCACCTGAAACATAGCCTCAGGAAGCTCACAATTTGCCCAACAAAAGGCCCTGGTGGCAAGTTGCTAGGAGTCTGATGACAATAAAAAATTTGCATAAAATGGAGACGCTTGCAGTCTCCTTCACATTTAGCATGGGGGTGTGACCTTTGGAGACCTATCTAGTAACTGAAGTTGAAGGAAAGGAGTACTTGTGGCACCTTAGAGACTAACCAATTTATTTGAGCATAAGCTTTCGTGAGCTACAGCTCACTTCATCGGATGCATACTGTGGAAACTGCAGAAGACATTATATACACAGAGACCATGAAACAATACGTCCTCCCACCCCACTCTCCGGTCTCTGTGTATATAATGTCTTCTGCAGTTTCCGCAGTATGCATCCGATGAAGTGAGCTGTAGCTCACGAAAGCTTATGCTCAAATAAATTGGTTAGTCTCTAAGGTGCCACAAGTACTCTTTTTCTTTTTGCGAATACAGACTAACACGGCTGTTACTCTGAAACCTGAAGTTGAAGGTGCACTCTTAACCCTGCCCTAATTTTCTAGATCAGGGGTTCTCAAACTTCATTGCACCCGACTCCCTTCTGAGAACAAAGATTATTACACGACCCCAGGACGGGGGACCGAAGCCTGAGCCTGCCCGAGCCCTGCTGCCCCAGGTGGAGGGGGGGGTCAAAGCCAAACCCCAAGGGCTTCAGCCCCAGAAAAGGGCCTTTAACCTGAGCCCCGCCACCCGGGGCTGAAGCTCTCAGGCTTCAGCCCAGGGTGGTGGGGCTCAGGCTTCAACCCCAGACCCCAGCAAGTCTAAGCCAGCCCTGACGACTCCATTTTAACGGGGTTGCAACCCACTTCGGGGTCCTGACCCACAGTTTGAGAACTGCTGTTCTAGATGTTCCATCTCACAATCTCAACATGCCATGCTCCATCTTAAGCTGACCGTGTCCATCTATTCAGTTCAGGATGGTCACTGAGCGCTGAAGCAAATACATCTGGATCAAAACTCACAGTTGTTCTCTGAATATATAATGGTCTAAAAACGCCAGATCCAAGCACACGTGTGCATACACACCAGATGTGAGAGCACTGAGATCTCTTTATACATTTCATGGCCCATGCTCATTTTTGATAATGGTTTTATGTTGGGAGAGTGAAAGACCTTTAGTGAAAATGGTTATTGAACATTACAGATGGGTCTAGGCTGCAAAGTGCTGATTCAGATCAGAACAGAACTTCCCCAAAGTTTGGGATCGTTCAGTATTTTGGTTCAAGCTCATCAGGACTATTAGGAGACAAGGGGTGGAATACCATATTGCAGGGTCTTTTTCTTATTTGAATCAAGTCTGCTCCTATCGTTTTGATTTAAATAAGTGACTGATCTCAATGTCTGTATGGCCGACAGAGTGTAAATCATAGCTTGCTGAACTCACGTGAGTGCTTATGCTTAGAACATCTGACTCATTTTTGGTTGTCGTTACCTTGTTATTCCATAATTCTTCCTTCAGGCTTGTGGAGTCTTTATTTTTTCTTTCTTTCTTCCTTCCGCCTCACTCAGAAATGTGGCTTTCCTTATTAATTAAATGGTAATATTCTATCACCTGTGATCAGATTTTTAATACAAACAGTTCAGTGCCAGCGGAAGTGATCAAATTAAATAGAGTCAGAATGACCAGTTGCTGAATTCAGAGGAAAGTATTACAAAAGACCAGGGGATAACACTGAAATGACAAAGCTACTAGTATTGACAATCCCAAGTATTCAAAAAAATTAATGAGTCAGACCCACAAAGTCATAAGATTGACTTTAAAATCATCAGATTTTTAAAAATAATCAACGTTAGGTTCTTTTTATTTGCCTTCTGGTTTTTAAACCTTTATGTTACACTTGGGTCATGGTTTCCCACCTTTTCTCTGCAGCCAAGAGTGCTAGAAACATCCTCTTTCTTTAAGAGACAAGCAGAGATTCTCACATAATTTCTCAACTTCAGGAGCTGGGGCTTTAAGATAAACACCACCTCTCACAAGTGTTGGCAAAACTCAGGTATAAATCCCATTGTAAAACATACCCTTCTAGTGAAGCCAAGATAAGAAATAGCACTTTAAATAACCACAATTAACTTGTTGCAAGGATAATTTCTCTGCACCCTGTCAAGGCACAATGGGCCTGATCCAAAGCCCACTGAAGTCAGTAGAAAGGTTCTTATTGACTTCCATGGGCTTTAGAACAGGTTTTGATTCTGTTGATGTTGCTGTGATCGACCCATGTAGTACTCTTCTCCCTGTATCACTCATAATACAATGTATGCAAGAATGATCCTAAAGTCTTGGTTAGTTTTAATTTGGGGGGGTGAATTTTAAGGCTGAAACTCCCCTGGAAATTTTCAAATCCTGGGATTTCCTGATCAGAGTCTGCAGACTACTTGTTTGTCAGGTGGGGACAATTCATCCTCTAGGGATAAACTCATTTCACTTGTGACCTAAGATCTGTTTGAACACAGGTCTCTAAAGTCTACTTAATTAGAGCTCTTGAGATTACGGCTACCACTGCACCACCACATCCAGCAGAGGCTTTGTTGACTGGTCCAAAACTGCTTGAATTGTTCTGCATATTAAGCTGGCAGAAGGCCACTTTGTCCATTGTTATAGTGTTACTACAATTAAGTCTGTGCTGATCAATCTTCTGCTGGTTTAATCAGACATGTGGTGTGCAGCACAAGAAACACAATAAAAATCCAGGGTTTTTTAACTACCTCACCATGCTTAGTATTCAGAAATATTACCTATACTTAAAAAATTTCTTTGAGCAAAATCCCCTCGTGCCCATGTGCTTTAAAGTCCTGTTAATATTGAGTAGGGAAGTGACATACAGCTCTCTCTGTCAAGAGTATCTATTGTACAGCCTTTATCAGTCTAACCAATAGAAATTAGGTTAGGAAACATGGTCAAGAGGTGATGTAATGCCTTATTTATAAATAGCCATAGAAGTGCATCCTGGGAAGCATAGATCTGATCTGCAATTGCTCAAAGGACATAAGAGAGGTAGAATTGAACAAATCAGCTATGAAAACTATACCCTTGCTTTCCCACTTAGAGAAAACATTATCTGCTAACCCTGGTAGAGGTCTGGATAATGATAAATTGGTACTAATGGAAAAGAGTAACTAGATCTGCCAGTCATTGTTACATATTTCCCATTTCCCACTGAGCTTTCATCACAAACGTTGGGATAAGGAATGAATCTTCATACTCCCTGATATAGTGTTAGACTATATGTAGCAAAAATTAAAAAAGGCATTTGTGGGCATATATAGGTACATCTCCAAAGACCAATTTGCATAAGGAGCATCCATCTTCCTCCAGAAATCAGTTGACAGACTAGATTGTGAGGTTTTATTTTGGGTGGGGAGAGTCCATCTGTGATAACTATAATTAAGTTTTGGAGCCTGTTAATATCCCATCAAAAACGTATAAACTAAGAACAGGCTAGTGGCCATTTCAACGTCTGTTCTCCAGTGTCACGCATATGTCTCTATTCTACAGCAAAAAGAAAAGGAGTACTTGTGGCACCTTAGAGACTAACCAATTTATTTGAGCATGAGCTTTCGTGAGCTACAGCTCACTTCATCGGATGCATACCATGGAAACTGCAGAAGACATTATATACACACCTTCTGCAGTTTCCACGGTATGCATCCGATGAAGTGAGCTGTAGAGTTTCCACGGTATGCATCCGATGAAGTGAGCTGTAGAGTTTCCACGGTATGCATCCGATGAAGTGAGCTGTAGCTCACGAAAGCTCATGCGCAAATAAATTGGTTAGTCGCTAAGGTGCCACAAGTCCTCCTTTTCTTTTTGCGAATACAGACTAACACGGCTGTTACTCTGAAACCTATTCTACAGCAATCTCTCTCTCAAGTTTTGCTTCTCTTTTCTTTTTTAGCACTTGCATAGAAACTAGAGCCACTGAACCCCCTCTCTCACAGACATGCACACATAAATAGTACCGTGCACGGGTTGTTGTTGTTGTTTTTTTTTAATGGTTCTATTTTAATTCTACAGACTTTCCTGAAGAAGTTCTCAACATCAAAACAGGGTTTTGTGTGTGCATGCATACATGAGAGAGAGAATACTGATAAAGTAATCTCCCTTAGAGCTAAATGTCATTAGAACTAGAGATGTGCTGGAACCAAAATCCTGGATTAGACTATCTATGAATTTGGGGTCATTTGGATCCAAATCTAAATTTCCCAGCTGGCCCTTACCTATAGAATTAACCAAACCAGTTCCTCCAACCTTTGGGGGAGTTTGTATCTGGATCTAACCCTTGCAGCTCACTGGAAAGCAAGGTTGTGAGTTTATCCATACAGCACAGTTTCCTTTTCCCTTTCCCTTTCACTAAACATACACAAGCCATTCTTTTAACAATTAGCCTCAAACATATCCATTCCATCCACCTTTATTATTCCTTATCTTAGGTAATGTTGTTGCATAATGGTACTGTGTCAAGATCAGGCATTAATATATTTCTCTAATATAATATCTGAACAGCCAGGTTTTTTGTATACTGTAGGGGTATGTATGAATTTATTATGCAAATTCACAAATATTTGAATAAACATATTTTTATTGTATTAAAATACATCTCCTGTATTTATTTGTGAGAAAATTCATAACATTCAATCTGGATGAAAGCCAAGCACTGGTAATACTTACCTGACATAATATGGGCCTGTGACAGAAGTCTAATGAAGACTTCCATGATAGGAATGTAATTGTAAAGAAAAAAAATGATTAAAAAATTGGTTCCAGTGCTCTGCAATCCAAGAGTTCATTTGTTTCCTCCTTCATGCACTAAACAAGTCCCTAATTAATCTTGAACCTTGGAGAAAGGAGACTAGATTGGCATCTTCTGAATAAGAACGTACTTCACATTTTGGAAAGTTTGAAGAGGCTCTTAAGCATTCTCTTTTAATGGTATTTTTGCAGGGATTTAAAGTGGCTTCATTAGACAGCCAAAGCCACTAATTGCATTACCATATTTTTAAACTTCAGAGGTGCAGATTAGGTTCAGCCTTTTCCAAAAAGAAAGAAAGAAAAAGAAAGAAAGAAATTAATTTGATGGTTTTGATGGTTTGAAATGTGTAACTGTAACATTCATTTTCCAGTCCCTGAAAAGGAGACACTGCGTTGTAATGACTACTGTATGCAATCCCAGGGCTTAGCTGTACACAATTTTTGTACCACTGTAACTATATTGGTTTGAAACTAGCATAATTAAAATGGTACAACCTGCCTAGTGTGGATGCTGTTATGCTGGTTTACAGATGCGTACATCTGTATGGTTTATTCCTGTAAATTTAGTTACTGGTAATAAGCAGCTTCGTACTGGTATAACTGCATCCACACCAAGGAGCTGTACTGTTACTACCTAGTAATAAGAAAATATCACACTCCTAGCTGAAATCAGTTAAATTGGTACAAATTTGTATGTTGACCATGCTTCTCCGACAGCATCTGTCTCAGTGTGTGAGGAACTCCTGTTCTCTCTGACAAATGGGTGTCATACACAGAGTTTTGATAGAAAAGCTATATTTTAAAAAATTGCAAGTTTGTACCAAGTTAACTGATTTCAGCTAGGTATGTGATTTTTTTTTTCTTTTAGTGGCTATGCATAATAAAATTCTTGCTACCCTTTTCTCTGAGCTGGACCCACAAAGGTGCTGAGCACCTGCAATTCCTGAGGAAGACAATGGGGCACACCCTGAAGGCTTTATTCAGAAAGACCCCCACTGAAACAAGATGTCTGAGTAGGCACTGAGTGGAAAATCCATGAGCCGATCTTCTTTCAGGATTGTGGGGCCAGATTTCCATTAGTTTAGCATCCACAGTTGAGAGTTTGATTGTCAAGAAAGCTGAACTCACATTCAGGCACATAAATAAGAGGCAGATTTTCAAAAATGCTGAGCACCCAGCAGTTCCCATTGTGATTCTTATGGCCAGATTTTCAAAAGAGCTCAGCACCCAAGGTGCACCCAAGATCTTGAAAATCTTTTGAAAATCTGTCCCTTTCAAGTATAAATGACACCTGATAAACATCTGCTCATCTGTGCCATGAGGTGTAAAAGAGCAAGTAAAGATTAAGCAAGTAATTTTCAGCTGGAAAATTGCATAGAAGTTCAAAGTATGATTGTATTCAGCCAGCTATTCTTATGATAGTAAATAACTGTCTGAACTTTTTACTTTCATGAGGTCACTTCCTGGAGACTCACTTGCCAACTTCTCCGGGTGGCTTATCTAGAGTAATATTAATAATACAAACAAGATAAGATAACTTTGTTAGCCCTAAACAAAGTTATCAGCCTGCGATTGCAGCTACCTACATTATAGTGACAGAAAGGGAAGCAAAAACCTCTCCGACCTATAAACACTGTGAAAAAGACCCACATATGAGCTCATCAGAAGAAATACTATCCTGATCCAGATGGGAGAGAATCAAGTGCACTAACAACAGCTCAGGGTTGGGATTTTATTTTGCAAATTGTGTTTTTGCTCATTTCACTGTGAGTGATGCGATATATTATCAGCTTTCACAAAAGTGAGGCATTGTCAGGGTTTCATTAGTTATGTTTATGCCAATACAAATAAATCTTAGCAGTCCTGGGAAGAGATTGGTTCTACTCCCTGCCCTGTCTGGGGAATTTGACTGGTCACATCCCTGTTGTGCTAGTGAGGCAGATATAGTTTGAGATATACTTTGGCCTTATTGATTTCAAGGCTTCTTCATTACTTCCACAGTGTTGCAGATCAATAGTCAAGCCGAGAGCAACATAATGATTTTTAAAAAAATCAATTAAGCAGAATATTTTAAACAGAATCTAGTGCAAAATTTGGTTGCATTTTGGTGTACCAGTGTAAGGCTTTAATGTATTTACCTCCACAAGTCTACGTTATAAGAAAGTTACAGATCCTTTGTTTTAAAATACGTGTACCGTGATATTGTTTTACATCTGAAGAGGGAGGAGTGAATCACTATTACCAAAAGCAAAAACAATCAGGCTTTCTCCTTTGAAACTCAAATTCATCACTGCAGCCTCACTAGAAAATGAAATAATGTTTGTGGTTTTAGCTTAATCCCCAGTGGACGATAATTCAGTTAAAATACACCAAAATCTGTCATGATTTTCTCTTGCTCTGTCTCTGAACACAAGGAGATGAGCTCCTTTTAAATTAGCTTTCATGCTTGAAGAGTTTCCTTGTGCATGTGGAGCCCAATTCTGCTCCCATTCAAGCCAGTGACAAATCACCCATTGATTTCAATGGATGCAGGACTGGGGTCATGAAGGAGACTTCCCAAAGGGCAGCCCCTGGGGCCAGATGTGACTCTTGGAGTTCTGAAATGCAATCCTCAGCTGTCTTCTCCCTCCAAGGGTAGAATGAGGATGAAGCCAATCAGCTGTCCGGTTTTATTGCTAATGAGTTCAAACAACAAGCAGTTTGTGTTCATCATGGAAGATATTAATGGTACTGGAGCTTTGTCTGGCAAAGAATTATGCATATGCTTAACTTTATTCATGAAAGTAGATCCTTAAGCTGTGGCCTCTGAGCTCCAGATGAATTGCCAATGTGACCTTTGTTGGTGTAAAGTTTATGTGCCCTCAACGCAAAGCAAGGTTAAAAAGCCTGGTACATTTTCATTCAGTTGTGCTAATAATTCACATTAACATCCTGTTGCAGTAGCTTGTAGATCTGATGTCTAGAAGGTTCATTTGTTATTTTACATCTTGTACCAAGCCAACTGTAAGTGATAAAGCGCTGATTCCACAGAAGAGATGGAGAGCGTCTTTGCCTGGACTCCTCAGATCCTTCATCCCATTCGTGAAAATAACATACTGCAGGCAGGCAGGGTTGTGTCTGAGTGATACAGGCTAGAAAAGGCAGAACTGTGGGGAAGAAGCTGGGGGAGGAGGCTGAGTTTGGAGGTGGGGTGAAGGATCCAGGATGGGCGGAGGGGGCTCAGAGCTGTGTGAGCATGCTCAGTACAAGCCAAGCAGCAAATCTGGCCCCTCTGGATGTGGGAAAATTAGGTCAGGAAAAAACTAAGCTGGCTGGAAGTGGCAGAGCTGAAGCAGGGAGGGAAGCTGAAGCTCAGGAGATGGGAAGCAGAAGTGCAGAGAAAGAGAGATGGGGCAGACGGGAATAAATTTGAGGGGAGGTAGACAGAGAGATGGGAACCTTAGAAAAAGAGAGTCCCATGGCCTCCAGAGGAAATGGGCAGGGGCTGCTGCCCTCTAGAGCTACAGAGTCAACAGGGCCTGCTATTTGCCCCTTGAAGATGTGCACATTTAAAATGCTGCATTTTCGGGCAAGGCACATATATACAAATTGTATGTAGGGGTTTTGTTTGTTTTCCTTTAAAGCTCTGTCTCTGCTGGTTCAATGCAGGCAGGCTTGCCTTCACAGACTCTGACTTGTTGCAGCAGTATGCACATCTCCTCTCGGTTTCGCATACCTCTCTCAGCAGCTACGGCTTTGTCCACACTGACATCTGCGGGCAATCTCCCACTAGTGGCTCTAGTATTGGTACATCTGCTCCAGCGGTAGCAGCAATGGGAGCCTTAACGTAGACCAGCTCCCAACCTTTTCTGCCATGTCAGCCAGATCTGCTACTGACACCGCAGTAAAAATGGCAGCATCTGGTCTACACTGAATTCTCCCATTACTGCTACCACTGGTGGAGCTGCAGTTGCTAGACCAATAGTGGGAGAACCCGCTAAAGTCCTGTTTAGACACAACCGGTCTGAACTTGCCTTTTTACGCTTCTGCAGAATCACCACTGAATGAGCTGAAGGTGCAAACAGCCTTTACCCACCCAAGGTCAACGTATGCCTCTCGATCCACCACAGAGTCAAAGCCATTAGTTAAAACCCTGTGATTTGTGGGAGTAAAGTGCTCATGTACACTTGGAACCAGACTTACAATTCATAATGTTGGAACAAACTAAGTTAGAGGGTCGAAGCAGGGTCATCTTCTAGTTCAGAGATTATTCTTGAGTCCTTCTTCCAGCCTATTTTTAAATGACCCAAGCGATGGAGTTTCCAGCACTTTCTTTGAGGAGATTATTCTGTACTCTAGTAACAGCCCTCATCATTGGGAAGCTTTCTGCCAAATTTATTATTTTTTAGTCTAATTTTTCCCTTTCTTAATTTCACTCCCTTCCTCTGAGTTATTTCAGTTCCCTCAAACGCTGTCTGCGAAATGCTTGTTTTTGTTTGACTAACACATTTTGCGTGAGGAGACGTGCCATCCTTTGGAAGAGCTGGTCTGATTGCTTTGGTGGTAGCAGATGGAAGGTGCTTTTTATTTTTCCTCAGACACTTCATGATCCAAGCTGCTCAGATTGTATGAGAGAGGCCAGATGCCTTGTTAATTCATAGACATGTTTACAGCATGGAGTTTCTAATAGGTGAATATGATTACTAAATATAATGATTAGTGCTTGTCTGACAAACGTCTGCCTTGTGACTGAAACTGGATCTGAATTTGACCTTTGGTGATGTAGGAAGCTATCCTGGCATATAATAAGCTTTTTTATATCTTCTTTGAGCCTTGGGAGCTAAATCTCTCTTCACTTTCTGACAAAGGAGTAGCTGTTTGCCCTAAAGGCATGAGAGGTTTTTCAATCATGCTGTGCCTACCTGCCTGTGTGTCACTGCTTGAAAATAAGGGGGCTATTGCCAGTGTGTGACTAAAGGTGGTTTGGTGTGTGTGAAATGGGTCACATTTGAGCGTTCTGGGTCTGGAGAGGTAACAAGGAGCAGCTTGAAATTCTTACAGAGCTGGCTCAGAAACACATCTAGCAGCAGCAGGGGAAGGAGTCCCTGATTCATGCAGGACAAGTTTGACCTGGGACCCTGCACTCCGCTGGTGTCTGAGGACAGGGACCAGGGGGCAAGGGAGTTGGTTGTTGGGAATTATGGGGATTTGGTCTCCCAGTGATCACTGTATTGAATGCCTTGGGATCCTAAAGCCAAGAAGAAAAGGGTTATAGCTGGGCGCACATGCGGTGAAAGAGGGAGAGAGAGAATCTTAAGACTGGGCCTTACCTTCAGATTTTTTTCCAGTTCTGCTAAACCAGTAGTGGGCAACCTGCAGCCCACGGGCCACATGCGGCCCGTCAGGGTAATTCGCTGGCGGGCCACGAGACAGTGTTTACATTGACCATCCACAGGCACGGCTGCCCACAGCTCCCAGTGGCCATGGTTTGCCGTTCCCAGCCAATGGGAGCTGCGGGAAGCGACGCAGGCCACAGAGACGAGCTGGCCACTGCTTCCCGCAGCTCCCATTGGCCGGGAACAGCAAATCACAGTCACTGGGACCTGAGGGCGGCCGTGTCTGCGGACGGTCAATGTAAACACTGTCTCGCGGCCTGCCAGCAGATTACCCTGGTGGGCCACAGGTTGCCCACCATGGTGCTAGACCCAAGTGTCCTCCAGTTCTCTTAGAGTTTGGCCCACATCTTAAAACAGAGATTGTCTGATAGTGCCTCTCCTATCCATAATTGTGCAGGCTAGCTCTCCTTCCACTGGTGACTGTGTAACATAGAAAACTAATATCAGACCTGTGTTGTTAATTCTCCTTAATGTAATAGAGCAGCTGGAAACGAGGAGCGGAGGAGCCAGGACCATGTGAGCAGGAGGCAGTCTGGACTACCAGTTCTGAACCACAGCTCTAAACCATGGGAAGCAAATGGAGAGGGGAGGATGTTTTCTGGGACTGAGTGGCTAGAAAAAAGCAACAGACCTTGGAAGCAGAACTGTGATAAACTGATATATAGATATATATGATCAGCAGCTTTTCCCATGGAAACACCCACATTTGGGAGATCGATAGAGGATCTCTGAGATGATTTGTGGACGAAAGGAGCGTGTTAAAGGAATAATTGCTGTTAAAATATACAAGTGTGTCCAGATTCAGAAATACAAATTGACCTGATCCTTGGCTGTTGTGGTATGTCCTTTTCCCTACACACTGTTTTTCTTTTAGTCTAGTCCATTAATCTTTTTTTTTTCCAAGAACACAGGCTGGGAATTTCAGAGGCCTAAGGGAGTCAGTTGGGTTCTTGGCTCTTCTGTCTCAGCCAGAGTAACTCAAGGCCTGAAAAATAGTGTATTTAAGCTGCCCATTCATAAAGGGATATAAACTTATTCTGTCACTTGTGATCATTGCAGGGTGTGGCTGTCCCTTTATTTTGCTTTTATAGTTTTCCTTTTCACTTCATCTTTAAAATCAGTTGTTAAGTTTTTTCCCCAATTAGCCCAATAAGGGATAGGATGCTTGGTTTTGTTTGGTTTTTAGGGGGTGGTTTAGGTTTTGTCTTGCTGTTAATTTATTGGATACTGCTGACTGCACAGGAAATCTTGGAGATGTTCAGACCTAAAGGTGTGCTGAATGATTCAGCCTCAAGTCAGCTCAGCTTCCACATAAGGCAAAGAGTGCACAAAAATCAGCCTACAGAGTTTTGTTTCTGACCTTGGCCTCCCTCTGTTTGGAAAGGAAGCTGAAATAAGAATGTGGTTTTGGCAAACAACCTCAAAAAGCAAATCACTTGCTCTGTGGACTGAAAAACACATTCTTTTTCCTCTAAACAGTACCTCTCTGCAGGGAAACAAGCTGATAAATGAACAAGACAAGAAATCTTGCTTGGAAAGCTTAGTAGCACAAAAAGAGCTGGGTTTCTGTCTGGAATGCTGCTGCAGGTTAGTGGAGCTAACACTGTAGCACTTCACTCATGCTGGGACCTTCCTTGTTCCACAGGAGAGAAGGAGAAAACAGAATTGCTGTACAAAACATTAATAAAAAGAAAAGGAGTACTTGTGGCACCTGAGAGACTAACCAATTTATTTGAGCATGAGCTTTCGTGAGCTACAGCTCACTTCATCAGATGCATAAAAGTGGAAAATGCTTTTAAGCATCCGATGAAGTGAGCTGTAGCTCGCAAAAGCTTATGCTCAAATAAATTGGTTAGTCTCTCAGGTGCCACAAGTCCTCCTTTTCTTTTTGCGAATACAGACTAACACGGCTGCTACTCTGAAACAAAACATTAATAATTATCATGCTTTAAGTACAAGCCAAGTGCTCTTCGGTATGCACTTCTACAGTCATTCACAGAAGAAAAACAAAATATTTGTTGCAGCTTCTTTAGATGCTCAGGTGGGAGTCTGCCCATTTGGTAAGGAGAAAAGGAGGCTGGTTCACATCCTGCTGGGAAGTATGCCGTATAATAATCAGTCGTCATGATAGTTAGCACTTACATAGCATCAACTCCTGTGGGGCAAAGTCATCTGTGTCAGTGCTAGGGATTAGGGGCTTATGTCTTCCCTTTTCCGGGGCTGGCTCTGCCCTTGGAACAGACTAGGGGGCTGTCCTAACTTGCACCCATGTTGCAGTGCCCCAGGTGGACCATTGCAGGGGGACAGAATCACAAGAACACCCTGGCCATGTCCTCTCCATCTGCTCCCTTTCTCTAGCTGCTTCCACCCAGCCCTGGGATGCCTCCTGCACCAGGGGCTCCTGTAGAGGCACAGCAGAGCTGGCAGAGAGGCCCAAGTGCCAGCAGTATTACCCAAGTTATATGCTTACCCCTACATGACAATGCTTTACTCCAGCCTAGCTGACCAGGCGTCATGGGGTCATAGCACACTGACAGTGAATCTGGCCAATAACTCCATTCAGGATACTGTGACACCTAAACCATGAGTTGAGGTTGGAAATTAAAAATCTCATGCCATTTCTTGTAGAAAGTAGCAGATAAACCCTGCTTTGTGGGCTGGCACTCCAACACAAATTTGTCTTCAATTCTGTCTTCTAAATTAGTAACATTTAGACGTGCGCTCAAGTCATAAAGTTCAGATCCAGGTCCGAACTTGACCAAAGTCTGAGGGTATTTGGAGCCAGGGTTTTGGTTCAACCCCTTCACTTGTAATATGGTTTCCCTTGCTTTCGAAAGAATGATGCACTGCACTTGGTTTTGATGTCAGGTACTTGGGGATTATAATTACTGTGCAGACCAAGCAGCCTGAAGAGAGATGTCTCAGGAGGGGCAGCCTGAGGGAAGGGAGGAAAGTTCTGAAATGCAGATGTTTTTAAATAGCTGTAATTAACTGGAATGGATACAAAGCATTACAGACATAAAAGCTTAATAGGCTTTTGTTTTTAAATGTTTGCCATATATTTAAAGGGGTCATTCAATTATATGGCACACAATAATTTCAGAACTGTTTACATCCCTTGGCAAACTTCCCTCCCCCCCCCACACCCTCTTGGGCAATGCTGAAGACCCCCTATATTCAGTGCTTACAGGATCCTGCTGCCCTTCAGGACAGTAAACAATGAAAACTATTTTAAATAGGAATCAGCGGGTGGGGGCATGGGGAGCATAGGAAAAAAATAACAAACCCAGAGGTCTTATATGAGTAGGAGACAGATCTCCAATCCCAAGTTATGAATATTGTCAATGAAATTAGCCAACAAAGTTTGGGAAAGAGAAAAAAAAATAAAGCAGTGCACACTCTAAGGAAATCTAGCAGAGACCTGGAGTGAATGGAGTCTTTGTTCAAGCTACTGGTCCATTCAATAGGCAGCTTGCAGCCCTGTGACTCACCTCACACTGCCTGCTGAATGAGAAATTGAGGCTCCATTAATGGGGCAGTGGAAAAATCTGATTTGCACTCCTTCGACAGACTAACCAGCAAAAGAATAAAATTAATTTACTGTTACCGTTAATTCATTTGCTAAGAACAGGAACTAGAAGCAGACTACAATAATCACACAGGCACAGGAACCAGCGGGAAGGATGGGGTATGCGAAGCAAAGGCTGGTGCTCTCTCCCCTAATAACAGATCTCATTGTGCCCAGGTATTACAGAACATGTCTGTGCACCATCCTCCACAAACTGGAGACCCAAGTGATACTCGCAACAGGAAAGGTTAAAGGGAGTAACCACTTATAAATTGGAAATTGCTGTCATTGGGGTGATTTGTCTTGCAGCTCCAGGGCCAAATTTTTAAATGTGGATGCAATAGGCACACAAGCACCTCCTGTGCATGGGAAGCTCTTGCTAAATTCATCTGTTGTTTTTTATTTCTGAGTGTTTTCTAGATGCCCATGGTACCTAACACTATAACAAATTGAAACACTTATTTACCATTGCCTAAAGTGCCACTACAGTGTTGCCAATAGCCTCATCGACTGAAAATCCAGCCAGCATTCAAACAGAATAGGTGCCTCTTGCACTGTGCCCTAAAAGTGGACAGACATGGCTTTGATGGATCTGCAAGAAGTAGTGAGTTTCAGGGCAGAGCACTCACCACCAAGAATGCCAGTCCTCATTCTCCCCCCCCCCCCCCCCGATTTAAACCTTGGGACAGCTGGCAAGAGCATTCTAGCTCATTGCCAAATGGCATTTGTGCACACAAATAAGGTAATTACAGGAGTAAATGGATACTTCTTCATGCAAAATTTAATTTGTGTGTAATATGGAGCTCTCCACAAGCAACCCGTGCACTCCACATTTTTGTGGGTGCACCCATTGTCTCCATGTATGAAAACCTATCCTCTAAAAGACTGATGTAGCTATTATGAACTAAGTAATGCAGTTGCCATAGGGGCATGGAGGTGTATCTCAGGAACACTGCTGCACTCCAACAATTTCTTGCTGAAATGACACCCCTTGGAGGCTATCACTAGCCAACATAAATTAGAGCAGCCTTGAGATTTGCCTAACTTACTCTAGGATTGAACTGGCCTGAAAGATCAGGAGAACAGAAAGATGGCATACAACCACCTTTGCCTCCTCACTCGGGTCGTGGGTGGGTGAAGCACAGCTCTGCCAAACCCAAGGATTGGGCCCTGTATGTTTTACAAAAGTTGTCCTGAATGCTTACAAGAACTTCTTTTTCAGTCAGGAAGTATAACATAAAGTTGTATAATCTTACATTCTAGCGCTGCATCAGATGCAACAAAGATAGATAGAAAACCTCAAACTCTTGCACATAATATTTAATCTTGGACCAAACTTTTATGATTCTTTAAACTCTCTGAAACTCAGGGTTAAAACCAGAAACAATGAGACAAAGGTTAACATGGCTGTGATGCTTCCCCTTCACAGCTTTGAAAGTCCATGTTGTGACCAAAGTAATACTCTCTTCTAATCACATCATCTTTCTGGATTTATCATTTTAATGTTCTCTGGGCCACTGAGCCCCACAGCCGTAAATTAATTTTTAAAGTAATACACGGTTTAAAACTTCGATCTGTTTTAATGAGCTTAGGGCGATCCCCTTGTATTAAAAAACATGCATGCAATTATTTTTTCCATCTTGGGTTTCATCAGTTCCCGGCACCCCTTCTGTGATGACATCTTGCCCTCTTGAAATTCTGTTGGGTTTTTTTGTGATTATATGGCATTGTATCCTTGTGATGTGTGTATTTTGCCTTACATGGGCAATATGGCTAGAGAGGTCTCCTCTAAGGACTATACAATATCATTAGTGGGTCCCTTGGTGCCTTCCTTAGTCACCTTTCCATTAATCTGGCTCTGCATCATAGAATTAGGAGGTGGCTAATGAACAGCATTGGCACTGGAAGCCTGAAGGTACTGTATTTACTGGACGTCTCTTTGAACTGCATGATTTCTGGTGGGAAAACTTCATGGAAAATGAGATTGTATTTGTTTTCACAGCCTTCTGTGTCTGTTTTCAAATATTTGCTCACAGTACTTTTTTTTTTTTTTTGTATTAGCAATTAGCCTAGTAAGCCATCTTTTCTTTGCTCCACATGTAGATTAACCACTTCAGAGAATAGAAAATAAACATGCATCTATCTTCTGGAAAAGATGAGTAACCTGTTTCCACAGAGACTGGGTCCTGCTAACATCAGGGTTATGCTCTCACAAAAGAGCCTCCCCCCAAGACAACTTCTTACAGTATTCATTAACCTGAATTTTTAACACAATTAATTCTTATTTAGACAGTGTGTTCAAAGTGATGTTCTTCATAAGACAAATAAATAACTCTGGAACATGAAACCTTCTCAGGTATCAGAGCTCTTAGAAAGTTCCTCTAACATTGAATCAGGCAGACTTTTTTAAACAACATGGACATATTCCAAAATATTAGCCTAATCCTGACCTGTGTTCCATGGATGAGCTGTGTATGTTGTGGGTGTAGTGGAGACAGCAGAAAGTACAGAGAGCCTTTTCTCTATTGCACCAATGAATCAACATGGTAGGATACCTTCCTCATGCTTTGTTAAGGGCTAACATTTCTGCCCGCACTCTGCGATTCCATCAAGGCGTAACCTCCTGGCTGAGGACAAGGACAGACTCCCCTTCCCCTAAGCATGTGCTTCAACCAATGGCACATAGAGTATGTGGGAAACCTGTCAGCAGCATTACTGAAAAGAAGTTACATTTTGCAACAAGTCTGACTGGATGACTCTGGGGGTTATTGATAAAATACAGAGAACTTCACTCTTGGGTCACCAGTCTGAAAACAGCCCAGGTTGGTGGTGACCCAGTATTATCATCTGTTTGGCAGTCATGTACTTGTGATCTCAGTCCAGTTCCTACTTGAAAGGTGCACCTACATCACCCAAACCCACCAAGCAGCTGTCACCTTGTGAGCAGAGGCCAAGGACTGAATACTGAACCCCTCTTTGTACAAGTGCTTCTTCCAGTCTTGGCTGAGTCCCACTGGCAGAGCGGGGCGTGGTGAACTAGCTCTGTTGCTGCCTGTGCTGATCCTTTTCTAATAAGTAAAGTAATTCAGTCTCTGGGGATGATGTGAGTTTGACATCTTTGACCTCTCAATTCATTGACAAAAACAAACCAAACAAACTCTATTCCTTTTACTCCTGAGAGAGTTTTGAGCCAAAAAATTAAATATTCTGCACCAAAAAATTAATAATTCTGGGGCTGCTCCCCTTCTGCACACAATATTTTAAAATTTTGTAACAATGTGCATATTTTATTTGTCAAAAAATCACAATATAATCACCATTTGAAATTATTTGCTGAAAATTATTTTGAAATAAATTACCAAAATAATTGAAAATGGTGTGATTATATTGTTGTGTTTCTGTGTTATTTTGACAATTAAAATATGCAGAACTTTGCAGAATTTTAAATTTCTTAATTTTTGGCTGCAGAATTCCCTCAAGAGTACAGGTTTCAGAGTAGCAGCTGTGTTAGTCTGTATTCGCAAAAAGAAAAGGAGGACTTATGGCACCTTAGAGACTAACAAATTTATTTGAGCATAAGCTTTTGTGAGCTACAGCTCACTTCATCGGATGCATTTTCAAGAGTACAAGGGTTCTGTGTGGCGCAATCTGGGTGCAGGCAGCTTGGTGGAGGTCTGGGTTTGGGGGGAATCTGGCTACACAGGGGCTCAGTGCACGGTTCTGGGTGCAGGGGGAATGGGACTCTGCAGGGGATTCCAGGTGAAGGTGATTAGAGCTCAGTGAAGGGGACTGAGGGAGTGGGGCTTGGAGGGGTGGGGGGTCAGTGTGGGGGGCTCCTGATGCAGGGGGTGAGGCTCAGCAGAGAAGGCGTTTGTGGGGCTTGGTGGGGGGACTCTGGGTTCAGGGGGCTCCTGATGTGGAGAGGGCTCAGCAGTGGGGGTTCTAGGTGCGCTGGTGGGGGGGAAGGGTCACTGTACAGGGAGCTGCTTTCCCTGTCTGCCCAACCCCTGTGCATCCAGTCTCCCCTGCACCCAACCCTCCCCACCACTGAGCCTTACCCTCCCCCCGCACCTGGAAACTCCCCTCCCCCCCTGCCCCCCAGTCCAGAGCTTCCTGTAGCCACGTGAAGTTTCTGGGGCTGCTCCATGCAGGGAAGGGGGAGGGGGAACTGTCTCCATCCTCCCCCGCCCTCCCACCCAGCTGTGACTAATGTCACTGGGTGGCCAGGGCATCCCCAGTCCCCACTCTCCCCAGTGAGTTACCTCTCCCCCTGGCTGCCTGAACAGACACCTCTGAGCTGCGGGGGAGGGGTGAGTGAGTACTGGTGCAGCTTCTCTTGGCTTTCCCACAGAAATCATTTTCTGCAAGGAAGCAAAGAGAATCTGCAGGGGGGCATTTTTCTGCTGAGCCGCAGTGGTGCAGAATTTCCCCAGGAGTATTCATTTATAACAGTTTGATTGCCTACCATCACAGCACATCTAACAGTACCTTGAGTGTCATCTCAGTCATGGTATGAGTGCTCTAAATACATCTGTCTGCACTGTCAGAAGGGTTCCCTAGTTTTTGGTGTCCAACTTGTGGCACCCAAGGCCTGATTTTGGAGTGGCCGAGCAACTGTCATGAGAATGCAGATGATCGGCACTTTTGAAAATCAGGTCTTAGGTGTCTGTCTGACATCTAAAATTAGTGGACACTTCTAAAAATGTAGGCCATCGCATCAGCCTTGCTTTTTGGCTGGCACACCATTATTGCTCATGGTATGTGCTGATATACAGATGGTATGTGCTGATATACAGAACAAACAAAAATCACACTAGCAAATCCTGGCATAGTCATTCCCTTCTAGTTCCAACAAAATAAATCCTTCACTGTATTTCTTAAGCAGCAGAAACAATGGACCTCTGTCTTTTTCAGCAGAAGCCGCAGCTCCGAGAATGAGGCACCAGACCCAACAAACAAAACAAAGGGAAACGACCTAATGTTTCAGTAGAACTGTCGTCAGATATTCACTTCCAGATTGCAAAAATATAATCACTCTATTCTGTATATAATTCCATACACAGATATGTTGTTTAAAAGCAAGTCAGGTTGGTAAAATGTGGTGGTCATCCAATACAAACTCTAAAAAGCAAGAAAAAGCCATGTTATGGAACAAATCTTACCTGTCTCCTAATGCCCACACAGCACATTTCCATAGATAGCAACAGACTCCATCCATATCATTACAAAGAACTTCTTTCTGCTTCTAACAGATAAGGGAATACGTTACACACAACACTTTAGTCTCCCTCGCAGTACAAAGCAAAACCTTAATTATGATCTCATGCCTCCCCACAAACACATTACACACCACACACTTAACTTGTGCATATCAATCTCAAACACTGGCTAATGTTGCAAGGACCCCTACCTTAGGAGGCAGTCAAGCATCAGCCTCCCCATTTTATAAATAAGCTGAGCAGCTGCACAATGTCATTTCTAGCAGAGTGTGGAATAGGACACAGGTCACCAATGTAGCACACCAGACTTATCCACTGAGCTACACTATCTCCCAGAAAGAACCCTATATGCTTGGCTATGTTGTCTAGAGACGCTAAAGAATCCCCTCCCCTTCCTTCCCCTCCCCAGAACTAGGAATGGAGCACAGAATTCCTGATTTCAGTCTCCTTGCTCTAACCAACCACTAGTCTACACCATTTCCAAGAGCCAGGAATAGAACCCAGGTGGTCTTATTCTTAGCGTTCTGCTGGTGTGTAGCAAATAACTATGTAATGCACTGGCAAAGTGTGTCATGTCCCCTTGTGTAGAAGGTAACAGTTACTCCTGAAGTTCATGTAATAATAGTCTGGGTTGGGTGTCAGATGGTCCAGGATTCAACCCTGCTGAAGACCCATGTTGCGGTTCTTTGTGAGACCAGATGACAGAATTTCTGTTGAAATAGTTTTCTTAAAAAAAAAAAAATCTGGTTCATATAATTTGTATAACGAGAAATATCCTTAAAACAGGTTTTATACTTAAAAAACATAATAAACATTCATAAATTTTGTTGTGCATTATGGCACAATGCACAACAAAACACCGGTTCCACATTTCAACTGCTTGTGTCACACACTGGAAGGTTGAGAAGTATGATCGTTTTAGTGAAATAGCATCCATCTTCCCAGAGATCAGTCCCAGTGGCTGTCTTTATTATGATCACCCCTCCAGCGAAGTAGCAGCTATCTTTACTGAGGCATAAATATCTTTGCTTCATTTGGGTAACTTCAGTCCCATTGCAGATTATAGCAAATAGTGGCCATTTTTGTTCAGCAAAAATTGTGAATAGAATGGGGGTAAGATTTTTTTTGTAAGTGTTAACTCTGCTTACTTACCACCTACTGCCCTCTCAAGTGTATATTTGAAGGTAACTGGCTACCATTTTTAATTATATGCAAAATGTGAAGGATAACAAACCAGCAAAAGGGTTCTGAAAAATGGTGAGACACTAAAAATTCTTAAAGGTCTTATTTTACAATTGTGTTTAACTCATAAACTAAGTAATAGGTTTAGATGAAGATGCCTGGGAAAGTTGGTCTTTAATCAAACATGATGTGTTGTAAACCTATGAGAGTATGCACTGTATCCTTTGTACAAACCAGAGGTTGAAACCCTGCAAGTGCAAAATAGAACTCAAACTTAATAGAGGCCCCATCGCACCCTTCTAATACCCAAGTATGTACCCCTTTCTTAGCTAACACTGGTGCTGGCTCCAGAAGAGTGTGTGTGTAGCTGTGTTCGGCATATATAAATGAACCAAACATTTACCATAAAAGAGAATTGAGGGGCACTAATGAAACAAAATGATACCCTTAGACAAGCTGATTTATACTGTACCAAGCCATAAAATGCTCAACAAAAAAAACCTACTGATGCTAAACCTTCAGTTTGATCTTCTTTTTAGCTGTGACACTCTGAGTACCTTTCCCAGACCTGAGGAAGAGCTCAGAGTCGCTCGAAAGCTTCTCTCTCTCCCAAACAGAAGTTGGCCCAATAAAGATATTCCCTCACCCACCTTGTCTCACCTCCTCCCCAAAAAAACAAAACAAAAAAGAACAACCAACCAACCAAAAAACACCACTTCAAAGCAATACATCTGTCTTGGCATCCAAGCACCAGACAGTGAGCCTGAAGCATGTTTCTCCTCTCATTTACACCACTTTAAAGTTTGGTCCAACTGCTTCAGTGGAAGAGAATCAGCCACAAAATGTTTGTTCTGATCAGAAACGAGTATGGTATGAAGGAAAACATTGGAAAGATAAAAAAAAATGCATCTACACCTGGGGGAAGATGTGGAATACACGCTACTTTCTATTCATTCAGATTCTGACAAGGGTTGTTTAAGGTTATTGTATAGCAGCTGCATTAGTAAGGACCCACAGAGTATTGGAATGTGCAGTGAACTTTTCAGAGTTCCTTGCAGTCTCAGATGAAGCCTATGCAGACACATTCATTGCTTGCAGATGGCCCCTTTACGGTTAGGCACACATTGAAAACTTCATATTTTGCCAAGTAGTGATTTTTTCCCAACAGTAAATTAATCAGAGCTGCATTTTCTTGCACTGTCTTCTGCAATGTCTTAGTGTCAGATTCTGGCTGCTCTTTTGTGGGTGAACAAGCAGGGGAAAATGCAAGCAGGGACCCCTTTCCTCCACCTTGCTCTCCTACTCAAAGGGCAGCCAAAGTGTCAGCAATTGCACAACCTGAGTTCCAGGGTTGTGAGTGGGCTAGCACAACCTGATGTTTCCAATATCTTGAAATGGGAGTGGCTTTTCTGTGTGGAGGTGTGGCCAAGACCCTGCTTCCTTCTGTGTTCATAATCACCTGAAGGTCAGTTTTGGAAGATGAGTGCAATGAACTCTTCTCGTCCCATGCTCAATTCCACACAACTCCCCAACAGAGCTTCTGCTTTCAAAAACCCAATCTAGCCCTTACTGGGTTTTTCCAGCATAGCATATAATGCTGTAGTCATACGCAGATTTCCTTGTTGATTTTCATTTTGGTGGGGGGCTTTATAAGGGGAACTCTGAGAACAAAACACCCTGAAATATGGTCAGATGAGCGCTCTTCCTTCATTTCCTTTGTTTCTGACTGTTAGGGCTTTCACCCTGGGCCAGGATATCCAGCGCCATGGACTTTGATGTAGTGATGCTGATTACATAAACTGAGAATCTGGTCCTCTGTGTTCACAGAGAAGTCAAGTCACTATTACACTCTGTTATACTTAATTTGTATTAAATTTTGTAAGAATGATTTATTTTGTCCTTTCCATGCAAATTACTTGAATAGACTCTGTTTGCCTATCATACACACAGTAGTGCATACTCCTTCAAGCTGCTGCACTTAATATATGTTATGACATCATGTTGTATTATTTGAGAATTATATTTTTCTTTTATTTGACCATATAATTAAAGACTACATCACAAAGCGTATTCCCAAGGGGGCAGACTTAAGGTTGCATTTCTTGACTGTTGTGTGATATACCATACAACCTTAATATTCTCTTAACAGCATTTTTAAAGGCACACACACACACACACACTAAAAAAATAGAAAGAATGAATCCAAAACTGTTTCCCTGAGCTAAGAGGCAGTAATAACATTCACAAAATGGAAAATACTCCAAATCTTGATCCAGTAAAAAGTCTATTAGTTCAGAATGAGATTATAGGGAAGAACCATATTAAAAACAATTCTGTCTAATTAATTGTACATATTTAAACATATAAAACTCCTGTAGTTCTCAATATGAGTAATATATTATTATGCACAGTCAAATCCCCACAGTAAACACAAATATTTTGTTTGTAATTTACTTACCCCAGTAGAGTTCAGCAATCTCTCAGTGCTTTGGCTCAGTTTTGCACCTAGGTTGATTTGAGTGCAAGGGAGTCACATGATGTGTCTGGGGTCAGCCTGTGAGTCATCTGATCAGTCAGCACACAAGTTAGGAGCCTCCTGTTTCTCCACTCTCACTCCCACCTGCTAGTTCAAGGCATGAACACGCTTCTGATTTCTCATGTGCTCAGGCAGGGCCTCTTTTAGTTGGCATCATGTATCCAAAATCCTGCTCCTCAGTGGCAAAAATGCTCTGCATTGCCTTCCCTTTTGGGCATTTTTGCTTTAGCTCCGTTCCAGAACTGCCAGGGTGAAAACATGTTTAAATATACTCGAAGTGTGTATGCCAGCTTCTCCAGTGGCACCAAGCTCCTGAATGGGGATTCTGCACTTGCCATACTGTCTTCAGAGGAACAGCCGTGTTAGTCTGTATTCACAAAAAGAAAAGGAGTACTTGTGGCACCTTAGAGACTAACCAATTTATTTGAGCATGAGCTTTCGTGAGCTACAGCTCACTTCATCAGATGCATACCGTGGAAACTGCAGCAGACTTTATATATACACAGAGAATATGAAACAATACCTCCTCCCACCCCACTGTCCTGCTGGTAATAGCTTATCTAAAGTGATCAACAGGTGGGCCATTTCCAGCACAAATCCAGGTTTTCTCACCCTCCACCCCCCCCACACAAATTCACTCTCCTGCTGGTGCTAGCCCATCCAAAGTGACAACTCTTTACATAATCAAGTCGGGCTATTTCCTGCATAAACTGGATTTATGCAGGAAATAGCCCGACTTGATTATGTAAAGAGTTGTCACTTTGGATGGGCTAGCACCAGCAGGAGAGTGAATTTGTGTGGGGGGGTGGAGGGTGAGAAAACCTGGATTTGTGCTGGAAATGGCCCACCTGTTGATCACTTTAGATAAGCTATTACCAGCAGGACAGTGGGGTGGGAGGAGGTATTGTTTCATATTCTCTGTGTATATATAAAGTCTGCTGCAGTTTCCACGGTATGCATCTGATGAAGTGAGCTGTAGCTCACGAAAGCTCATGCTCAAATAAATTGGTTAGTCTCTAAGGTGCCACAAGTACTCCTTTTCTTCATACTGTCTTCGCTCGTCATACTAGTTTGCCTGAATAGAGCTGTGTACATGCACTTAAAAGCTGCATGTCTGCTTTGCAGGGGCTGTGCCTGGGGAGGCAAAAATCAATGGAGAATCCCTTTGGAGAGCTTCATGCCCTCAAGTGCATTGCAGAGGAGATCTCTGCAGAAGGGAGGGGCACATGGCAGAGGGATGGCCATTGAGTCAGTTCATAATGAGGATCCGCATGGGCACAAAGCCATACAGAAGGGAAACAGCAGGCCTCATCCAGCTACTGCTGGAGATGCAGAGGAGTAGCAAATGAATGTATGTTTAACCCTTGCTGCCAATTTGAAATGAGAACTCTGTTTACCCTAGCTCCCTTGTAGGTCTCCGAAGCAAAGCCTTTCTACATGAGATTTGCTTAGAGAGTAGGAGGAAAGAAAGTCTCAGTATTGGGCCTATAGCGAGCCCAAATTTCCAAAGTGGGCACCTAAACTGGGCACCACTTAGCCACAATAAATAAATAAATAAAAACAAAAAACCCCAGTAGTTGTTCATCTAAGTGCCCCTCTGCTCATGGGAATGCAGCATTTGTGCTACCAATGTACTCAACTGCTTTTGAAAACTGGGCTTAGCTTTCAAAAGCAGTTACATCTTCCAGTGTAGCAGATAAAAGCATATTTAAGGATCATAGCAAAGCCAATAATTATGACCTTTATTTCTGTTGATGCTGCACACTGAGTGGAGAGTTGTTCTCAGGTGTTCTTCAAAAACTGTTCCACTGCACACAACTAGGACCACCCTGACTGAGTGCAGCATTGTTAAACACATTCAAAGGTGACAAGTAAAGTGGTGTAAATTACATCAGTGGGTGCATGTGGTTATAAGGGAGAGTAACTGGCCCAAATTCATCCCCAGTGACATTAATAGGATTATACCAGGGCTGAATTCGGCCCATAAGATGTTCCTTATGCCCACTTACTGACATATTTTACATCATCTCTAACATACTCTGTTCTGAGTAGAATAGTGCCATCCATTGTCCCCAGCTAATGCCATAATACTTCGGATATCAGAGCGGCACATGACAAAGGTGGTTGGCTAAAAATATTTTAAGGTGCTGAGGCAGGAAAAAGTGGCTATTCTATGAGACCTCATCAGTTTGTTAGTAATACTGTACATGGAACCTTCCTCAGCATTTCGGAAGTTAACAGGTCATCTTGCTCTGTGTTCTGAATACTCTATACCATTTCTTCTTAATCCATGGAGCCATGCAGCCCCTAGTGATAAATTTATCACTTAGTATATGGCTTTCCTCCTAAAATCCTCTTCAGGGAACAATTCTCCTAGGCCTTAAATAGTGACTAATTGATAACTTTCTTTAAGGGGACTGGATGATAACTTTCTCTAAAGCACTATATTATGATCAGTGGTCTTTCAAAGGAGTGTGCTGCTCTCTTAATTCTCACCTTCATTATTTTAATATCTCCGTAAAATGGATTTCTATTGGATCTATATTACCATAAAACTTCAAGGATGGTAGGTGGGTATCAATAAATTCTTCAAAATCAGAGTGACTCCTCCAGCCAATTAAGGAGTGGACTGACAGACTTTGAAAGGAGTCCAGTCCCTGGCTTGGAAGGATTGCAGTTTCCTGTATGGTGTGGGAGTTTAAAGCAAGTGGAGGATCTTCTCTTCTATTTTATTCTATTCCCTTTTTTATATGGCCCTCATCACCATAGTATCTGAGTGCATTAAGGAACAAAGCTAGTATTTGTCACTTGTGGTTCTTTATTTCTCACTTTCCCTCCCCATGGATCAATCTTGTAGGCTTTGTCAGGAATACAGAAGCCCCTTTGGGTGCAGGGACAGGAAGATAATTCTTCATTCTTTCGGATCACCTATAGAATCTTACCAAAATCACAAATATGTCATGAATGCTTTAATCAAATGAAAGGTATGCAGTTAAATCCTTGCAGAATAATCGCAATAATGATAATAGTGCATTTTCATCCACAGGTCCCAAAGCATTCAATAAAATTTACATACTCCAATGGGTATGTAGTGGGGTCACCCAGCTTTGAAATGCAGTCATCTCTGAGATAGAAGGCAGCAATGTTTATACAGTACACAATTAAGGACAGAAAGAAAAGAATGCTATATTCAATTGAAACTATGGAGAAATATTAGATAGGCAGGATCCAATTATCCGAATGGAATTTGGCCAAAACACCGAAACTACATTTTTTATTAAAATAATTCCAATTTACACTCATTAAGTAAGCCTCATAACACCCCTCAGAGGTATGGAAGGTGAATATCAAGAGCCTGAAGGAAATATTGCAAAAAGCCTTTCTACCATAACAGGAATGATACAGCATTGACAACACTTTCTTCCCAACATCCCCCTTTCTCCACATGAATAAATAAAAAGAAAGAAAGAAAGTGAAGCAATTCAACCAACCATCCAAAAAACTCCAAGCCCCTACCTGAAGGAGAGATTTTACCCACAAAACTGAGAAGAACCAAACATCCACTAGGGACATTGCTAGAGCTAGTGATTTTACATGGAAGATGTTCTGATACTACAGTGGTGGGTGGCAATATAAAACCCTAAGTTAGATAGACAGAATATTATATCCAGTTTACTGGAGGATGCACTGAGGTACAGAGAAATTAAGAGATTTGCCCAAGGTCATTAGCAGACCTGGAAACAGAAACCAGGAATTACTATATCATTACTGCTTTATTCTCACCATGACAATACTCCTGCCCTAAAGCGAGCCAGATAAATTAAACCTGCCAATGTTCTTCTATCTTCAGCAGGCAAAACTTGAATTCACCTCTCTACATTAGGATCTATCTTTTCACTTTCTGCTGCAGGCTTTTTATTCCAGAGCATCAGAGACTTTAGTATCAGTTCCCTGAATTGATCTGTCATTGGCAGGTTTAATACCCCCAGCACTTCACCACTTCACTGCTATTTTGTATACTCCTTGTTGTATTTTGAGCAATGGCTAGGCTGTCACCCTCAGATTCTTTGTGCTCACTTAACTGCCTAACTGCATCACTGATCCACTGCTGTGTTAAAGCACCCCAAGAAAACTACCTGCAAGCAAAAGTGATCTATCTGCAGCCAAAGACATTTTTTAGCCTCTCCAGACTCCTCAGATCTGTATTCCTGTATGAAGCTAGCTATTGTCATATCAGATTACACTCTCCCTCTCAGACTATAACCCTTAGGCTCTTAATCCCTCCTGCTCCCATTTTACTCCACCCCACTTGATGAGTGACAATCACATGGGTAAAAAGTTGAGTAGGAGAAACCCATTCTAGTATCTGCTGTTACCACCAGCAGAGCTGGAAATGTGTGAAGGGCTGCAGAGGCAGCAGGGTGGAACACAGAACATTGTTTTTGCCTAGGTGCCAAAAATAAAATTAGCCAGATTTTTGGAGGTGCATGTGCAGCTCCCATTGAAGATGGGGTTAATATGGCCTTGAGAAGAATAAGGAGATGAGTTGCAAGGGCTTCTGGAACCTTGTTTGGTGGTCTTCTGATTGTGGAGTGAACAGATGTATCCCAGGGTGCAAGGAAAGAAGAAAGAAAGAAAATATCTAGAAATAGTTAAAGTGTAGCAAGAATGAAAGAGGTCAACTGCAATTTTTGTTTCTTCGTCTGAAAAGTGAAATGAGAACCAGTTATTTAAATCTGATTTGCTATAAATATGAAGACATAAGAAATCATTTTAATTTATTTTCTGAAATCAAAAAGTGCTGGTAGTGTGGACGAGAAGAGGATGGGTCTGATCATCAGAGGTGTTGAGCATGTGCAATGCATTTTGAAATCAGCATCCATCCCAGAATCAGCCTTGATCAGAAGTCACCCCCACGCCATCCAATTCATAAAAATCTGTCTCTGCCTATCTTGTCAGAATAACAATATATTACCAAGGAAGGTTTTTAAGGTGGTTTCCAGGAATTCTTAATCTTGCATAATGACACAAACCCCAGCCCTTCCAAAGTGTGGGGATTTAATTAATCTGAAAGAGTAGCTAGTCCTGATTATACAAGTTGCTTGAACTGAAGATTGTATACTCTTTATTCTGCATGGAAGAAGCCTTTGGATGCCTTTCTGACCTACTCCCACACTCTTTGGTTGGGCTGTTGGAAAAAATGTCCTATCTAAAAGTGGTGGGGTCTATGATGGAAAATGAAAAATAGCTTAAATTATCCATTATTAGGCCTCTCCCACCTGATCCCAAAGGGGCAAAATCCTGTGTCTAGAATTCCTGCTCTCAACATACAAAATTAATGTAGCTCTATGATCTGGGCTGCCTACACTTAGGTCCATCTGTTCAAAGTGCACAGTGCCCTGTCAAAAAAGTTTGCCAGGTCCTTTCCCCTTGGGCACAGGGATACCTAGAAATGATTGGTTTACAAAGATTGCTGGCATCACACTGAAAATTCATTCTCTTCTACAGGAATTCCTCTTTTTGTTCCAGCAATGAACTACCAGCATCATACAACCCCTTTCCATTCCTTTCATACTTGATCACATCTGTTCTTGCTCATGTGTGACAAAGAAAATACTTGAACTGTGGAGGGAAAGGATAAAGTTCAAAGGTAGCAGGGTCTACCTGAAACATAGGCTGTACTTCAGTAGATGCCTTGGAAATTGATGAAGGCCATTCAGGGTTTGCCACAAAAGATGTTAAATATTGGCCCTCGATATGAAGGGAATTGTATGGTGGAAGGTGGCACCAGGAGAAAAAGGGCTGATTTCTGTGAAGCTCAAAACACAAGCTGTTCACTTGCCCACCAAAATGAGAATCTGGCTGACAGGTGAAACACAAGTCAACAGGCCATATAATATCCTTTCCTCTAGGGCAAAGAAAATACTAGGTAGTTTTAACAGGTTTCAGAGTAGCAGCTGTGTTAGTCTGTATTCGCAAAAAGAAAAGGAGTACTTGTGGCACCTTAGAGACTAACCAATTTACCTGAGCATCAGCTTTTGTGAGCTACAGCTCATTTCATCGGATGCATCATGCAAGCTTATGCTCAAATAAATTGTTAGTCTCTAAGGTGCCCAAGTACTCCTTTTCTTTTTAGGTAGTTTTAAGTAATTAATCTTGGTACATGTTAAACTCCCTTAATTGTGCTAAGCATAGAAATGAAATGCACAGAAAATAAAAAAGTATATTGGCTGTCTCTTAGACACAGGCAGCCTCAGAAGCATTCAGTACTGCAGGTTGCAGCAATTATGATCGGTGAACCGGAAAATACCTGTTAGCACAGTGAGACATGATGAAGAAATGTTTGGGTGAGAAGTTGTGGAGTTGTCCTCCATTTCTGGATGAAAATACTTTTTCTGAGCATGTTTGGCTAAGTCATACTATCATCTGACCTAGACAAATTGGAGGATTGGGCCAAAAGAAATCTGATGAGGTAAAAGGTCAAGTTCAGAGTCCTGCACTTAGGAAGGAAGAATCCCATGCACTGCTACAGGCTGGTGACCGACTGGCTAAGCAGCAGTTCTGCAGAAAAGGACCTGGGGATTACAGTGGATGAGAAGCTGGATATGAGTCACCAGTGAGCCCTTGTTGCCAAGAAGGCCAACGGCATATTGGGCTGTATTAGTAGGAGCATTGTCAGCGGATCGAGAGAAATGATTATTCCCCTCTATTTGGCACTGGTGAAGCCACATCTGAACTGTTGTGTCCAGTTTTGGTCCCCGCCACGACAGAAGGGATGTGGACAAATTGGAGAGAGTCCAGTGGAGGGCAACAAAAATGATTAGGGGGCTGGGGCACATGACTTATGAGGAGAGGCTGAGGGAACTGGGGTTATTTAGTCTGCAGAAGAGAAGAGTGAGGGGGGATTTGATAACAGCCTTTAACTACCTGAAGGGGGTTTCCAAAGAGCATGGAGCTAGGCTGTTCTCAGTGGTGGCAGATGCCAGAACAAGAAGCAATGGTCTCAAGTTGCAGCGTGGGAGGTCTAGGTTGGATATTAGGAAACACTATTTCACTAGGAGGGTGGTGAAGCACTGGAGTGGGTTACTGAGGGAGATGCTGGAATCTCCATCCTTAGAGGTTTTTAAGGTCAGGCTTGACAAAGCCCTGGCTGGGATGATTTAGTTGGTGTTGGTCCTGCTTTGAGCAGGGGATTAGACTAGATGACCTCCTGAGGTCTCTTCCAACCCTAATATTCTATGATTCTATGATTTGTGTGGACCATTGTTCATGTATAGAAATATTTAAGGGCATGACTTACTGACCTATAGTAGTCCAAGTATTTGAGGGTTCCCAGGATAGGGAGAATAGGCACTGCCTATCCTGTTTTGAATCAGATGCATTATAACCTTTACCCACATCTGCAAGTTGGTCTGAGTACTCCTTTGTGTGTCCGTTTCACTTACCAACTTTCAGATAGCTTAAACCAAGTCAGAGGTGTTCTTAAACTTGCCAAACACCTCTGCTTGAATTCCAAGGGAGCACAACCAAGATAATTAGAAATGCAAAATCGGGAATAAGTCCAGTGGTGGCTGAGCCAGGAGAAACCAAAGCAGGGAAAATCAAATAATGGATTGAACAATCCTTGTATTTAATGATAGAAGAACATTAATTGAAATAATTTTTGAATGCATTTTTATCTTTACAAATAGCACCTTAAAATATGGACATTGATTTTTTTTAAAATCTAATTTACTTTTCACAATTGGTTCTGTGTAAGGGTGTGTGTATTTTAACTAATAATGTTTGCATTTATTTCAGCTTGGCCAAGAAAATACATTAGTTAGTTTCACTTTTGGTTTTAGTCAGTTTCAATTTTTGGCTATCATGAACTTTGCCTCATGCTACAATGTTTGTGTTGAAAACAGGCAGGGGAATATTTACTTCTTAAAAAGACATTTTGAATTTAAAAAATCAGGCAAATACTTCTGTTCTTAGATTTTATAATAGCTTATATTTGTACAAAATCTAAATTTGGGGCCAAATTTGACCTAATATATCTAAACAAACAGAATTATCTGTAGAATACAGTTGTATCTATACAAAATTTTATTTGTGACATAATATTCCCATTATAACCTTTTGCTTAGATTGTACTATATACATCAGTGATTAAGATACATGGTTGTCTCTGTTTTGTTTGTACTGTATTGGGTTGTTGTGTTATGTTGAACAAAATCCACTCTGAAAGTAACAAGGTGGCAATTTGCTTCCTTGCTTTTGGGGAGATCGTTGTGGGAAGCCGTTTGCAGGTGTTGACCTACATTTGTTTAACAGAAAAAGGTAAAGAAAGCTCATCTGAATTATCTACACAGTTACACTAGTACAAACGACTTGCCTTTGAAATGTAAATAGCTTAGACCTTGATGTGTAAGAGCAGGAACACTGTAGTCAAGGGTCTCTCAGCCTCACATTACATTAGAAAAAATATACGTGAATTTAAAGTTGTGGTGAAAGGTGCTAGATTGACATTCAAAATGCAGGGAAATTGTTGTTCTTAATCATTTTACTTTTTGCTGCTTACGAAGCAAAATAGTACACTTAAATCTGATTTTTATAACATTTTGCATACATCTAGATCTTGGTCTGACATAGAGAACACACTTTGTTCTAACTATAATGATCTGATATTTCATGTTTTATTATTTTTTATATTTGAAGTTCTGTTTCTGTTGCATTCTGGAACAATATGGGCTCCCTCCAGTGGCCAAAGTAACACTTATGCTCGCATTAGTGTTAACCAAAGACATTTTAGCCTGCTTGTTAAGGTATTGTCTTTGTATCAGAGGTACTGAATTCAAATTCGATTACGATTGTATTTTTATAAACAAAAATTTCATGTTTCTGTTACATATACCACTAAATTTTCAACACTTAAGGTCTAATCCTGCAATCCATACTCAATCACTTAAGGCAATTACTTATTGGTTTAAGGTAAATTGATATAAGGCACTCAAACCAATTTGATAGTGTCCACACAAGAAGTTTGTACTAATTTAACTAAATCAGTTCTAGGTACACATTTTGTCTGTAGTCAAGGCCTAAATTTTGCAGGATCAGAACCTAAATGTTTGGTTTCAGAGTAGCAGCCCTGTTAGTCTGTATTTGCAAAAAGAAAAGGAGGACTTGTGGTACCTTAGAGACCAACCAATTTATTTGAGCATAAGCTTTCCTGAGCTACAGCTCACTTCATCGGATCAAAGGTAGTTTGCTGAGCACTTGACTCACTGATTTGCGCCAGCTGCAGGAAGTTAGAGGCACAAGTGCTCAGATTTGTACCCACCATTCAGCAGCAGGTACAATTTCTGTCCACAAAAGGGAGAACATCCTTTAAAAAATTATCCCTGTGTATTAATATTATGTACCTGGCAATCCTTGCAAATTGCGCCTGATCCTGCAGTACTTTCTCAGTCAAAACTGTCATTAAATCTATACAAGCTTTGCCTGGGTAACAGAAAATGAGGTCCATGTACCGTAAGGACTTAAGTGCTCTCTGACTTTTTCTTGTTACAGAAAATGCAAAACACAAATTGGCCCTAGATTTAAAATATGCATTGTCCCTGGTACGTTTTGCATTGTCATTTGTGAATTACGTTTTATGTTGGCATAAAGAAAAGGAGTACTTGTGGCACCTTAGAGACTAACCAATTTATTTGAGCATGAGCTTTCGTGAGCTACAGCTCACTTCATCAGATGTTTACCGTGGAAACTGCAGCAGACTTTATATACACACAGAGAATATGAAACAATACCTCCTCCCACCCCACTGTCCTGCTGGTAATAGCTTATCTAAAGTGATCAACAGGTGGGCCATTTCCAGCACAAATCCAGGTTTTCTCACCCTCCACCCCCCACACAAATTCACTCTCCTGCTGGTGCTAGCCCATCCAAAGTGACAACTCTTTACATAATCAAGTAGGGCTATTTCCTGCATAGATCAAGGTTTTCTCACATCCCCCCCACCCCCATACACACACAAACTCACTCTCCTGCTGGTAATAGCTCATCTAAACTGACCACTCTCCAAGTTTAAATCCAAGTTAAACTAGAACATCTGGGGGGGGGGGGGTAGGAAAAAACAAGAAGAAACAGGCTACCTTGCATAATGACTTAGCCACTCCCAGTCTCTATTTAAGCCTAAATTAATAGTATCCAATTTGCAAATGAATTCCAATTCAGCAGTTTCTCGCTGGAGTCTGGATTTGAAGTTTTTTTGTTTTAAGATAGCGACCTTCATGTCTGTGATTGCGTGACCAGAGAGATTGAAGTGTTCTCCGACTGGTTTATGAATGTTATAATTCTTGACATCTGATTTGTGTCCATTTATTCTTTTACGTAGAGACTGTCCAGTTTGACCAATGTACATGGCAGAGGGGCATTGCTGGCACATGATGGCATATATCACATTGGTGGATGTGCAGGTGAACGAGCCTCTGATAGTGTGGCTGATGTTATTAGGCCCTGTGATGGTGTCCCCTGAATAGATATGTGGGCACAATTGGCAACGGGCTTTGTTGCAAGGATAAGTTCCTGGGTTAGTGGTTCTGTTGTGTGGTATGTGGTTGTTGGTGAGTATTTGCTTCAGGTTGCGGGGCTGTCTGTAGGCAAGGACTGGCCTGTCTCCCAAGACTTGTGAGAGTGTTGGGTCATCCTTCAGGATAGGTTGTAGATCCTTAATAATGCGTTGGAGGGGTTTTAGTTGGCATAGTTTTCTTTTGAGCATTGTGCACTGCTGCGTTCTGCGTTGGTATTTGGTATATGTTGCACTTGTGCCAACTGTAGTGGTGCTAAAGACCCTCACTGCAAAACGCATCAGTCTTGGCAATTTTTGCATTGCTTCTTCACTTGAAGCTGGCAGTCATACACAGTATGCATCCGATGAAGTGAGCTGTAGCTCACGAAAGCTTATGCTCAAATAAATTGGTTAGTCTCTAAGGTGCCACAAGTCCTCCTTTTCTTTTTGCGGATACATTTTTAAAGTCACGTTTTGCACCGGCGCGCTTAGCCATGGGGGGCGTGCATGGTTTTTTTTTTTTTTTTTTTTTTTTTGAGTTGCTGGGTTGTGTTTAGATGGTGATGTTATTTGTCGGTGCTGCATTTTAAAGTCGCACAAAAAAAGGCATTGCCGCGAACGAGGTGTGCATATACCAGCCGCCCGGATGCATTCTGCACATAAAATGCGAGAGGGTGAGCAACGTGCCCAGTTGCGCGGGCAGCAGGTGCGAGCCGCGCGCCTTCCTGCGCAGTTAGGAGACACACAAGGCTGCTCTAGCCAAGATGGACGGAGCTAGCAGAAGCTGGCGGGAGGGAGGACCGGAGCAGCTCGCGCGTCTTCAGGTCTCGGGAGCGCGCGGGAAGGGGGGGGCAGAACCTGCCGCTGAGCCGCGGCGCTGATTGGCTCTGCCACCCAACTCATTTGCATGCCGCAGTTTCTCTTCCCTCCCGTCACGTGATCAGAGGGGGGGCGCTGAGGCTTCCTGTTTGGGGGGGGGGGGGGGGGGGAATCGAGCAGCGGGCCTCCTTCTGGTCTCGCGCTGCCTGGCGGGGTTCTTGTCAGTTAGCAACAAAATGGCCGCGGTGGCAGCAGCTCTGCTCCTGAGGACGGTGGTGGTAGCGGCGGCAGCAGCAGCATCGAGGAGGAGCAGCGGGGGCCCGGCACCGCCTGTCTGCTAGAGAGAGCGCGCGCGAGACGCTGCAGCCCCAGCCTCCCCGCCACAGAGAGACGCTGCTGCAGCCCCCTGGGGAGACGTTGCTGCCTCAGCCTCTTGCCTCCCCCCGGGGCGCAAGACTCCTGGATTCCCTCCCCCCCCCCCCCCAGTGAGAGGCTCCGCTGCGGCAGCTTCCAGCCTGGTCCTGAGGGGCACTTCTGGATCCCTCTGGAGGAGACGGAGAGACCCCGCTGGATCTCCCCTCGTCCTCCTCCTGCCGCTGGATCTCCCCTCGTCCTCCTCCTGCCCCTGATCCTCCGCGAGAGACGCTCTGCTGGATTCCCCTCGCCCCATTGGGTCCCCCCTGTGAGAGATCCTTCTGCTTGGATGCCCCATAAGAGAGACTGCTGGATCCTCCCCCTGTGAGTGACTGCTGGATCCTCCCCCGTCCTTCTCCCTGTGAGAGAGACTTCACTGGATCCTCCTCCTGCCTGGATCCTCATGTGAGAGAGACTGTTGGATCCCCCTGTGGCTCCAAATTTTGGAGGGGGAGCCCTCTTTCAACCAGGTTGTGGGATCCACTTTCTCCTTTTAATTTGCACTTTTTGAAGTCTCAGATGCTCCTCCATGTGGACAGAGAATCCATCAACACAAACAAAAAATAAACTCTCCCCGATCCACTCCACATCCTGATTCCGTGGGTTTTGCTGCAACTCGAAAGCAAATGTGTATTTAAAACAACATTCGTGTGCAAAAGTCTAACTAGGGACTTTTTTCCCCTTTCTTTCTCCACTGGAAATCAAAAGCTTGTTTTGGAATTGAACCTGTTTCTCCTGCACTTGGGCTGGATAACACTGAAGCTCTTTGCTCTTCTGCTTGGATACTGTTTCTTGTTGACTTGTTTTTCTTCTCTTCTGTGGCAGGTTGTGGGGGGAGTTGCTTTTTGTTGGGGGGGGGGGGGGAAACGACTGAATCTTTTTCGTGGCCGTGTGAGGTTTTTTTTTTTTCGGATTCAGATTCGTGAAATTACGGGTATTTTTTTTTTTAAAAAGCATTAAAATAAGCAAGAAGCACGTCAGAGAGACCACACGCTAGACGAAATACTCACTTGTTTCATTGTAGAAAGACTGAGTCGAAAGCTGCCAAAGAGCCCCTGAAGGAAAAGAAGAAAAGGTAAGGGGCGATAGTTTTATATTAATCTGGAAACAGTAGAAGTTGGAGATGGGAAAGACCTGTTAAGTCATTTCGTTAGTGCATGCCACCCTTTCCCCCCTTGGAGTTCAGGGCAGGATTTTTCACTATATCTGTATTTTATTTTCAAATAGTCTTCACCTTTTTATTTTATTATGGAACCGGTGGAACAAATAATACTGTAAAGTACTTCCACGCCAACTGTTTTTAAACAGTTACTTTAAGATATATCTTAAAACTAAAATCGTTTTCCCTACTTCCTAATTGTTAAAAAATAGACCTTTATAAAAACTTGGTATTTTCATATGGTGATTTTTTTACACGTATCTAATTATCATTTCCTGCATCATCATTTTAGGTGGAGTCCCATATGTAGCAGTTAAAAATGTTCTAGATTACAGGAAGAACCTTGTGAGTTTGCTTTTAATAAATGATGATGGATGTGTGAGTTGATGTGTAGCGTTTGAAAATTAGTATAAAATAATTAGCGAGGTCACCAGGGCTGCTTTTGATCATAACCAAGTAGGTGAAACTTGAACATCATCCTTGATGGTCAGTTTCAGTTAAATGGTAAGAGCTCTTTAGATCCGTAGTTTGTTTTTATATAATTAGGTTATGGTAACTACCAGAACTTAGTCTCTAAATACTAGACATGAGGGAGATTATTTTTCATATTTTAATGAAGCCAAATTTTCTTTGTTAGTTTCAGTAAGAGCATCAGTAAGGAACAAAAACCGTGTTGCTAACTGCAAAGAGAGATGGATGTTCAATTGTTATTCTTAGAAATCATGAGGCAGTGGAAGTTTATTAAAGATATTTGAATCCTCTGTTTTATTTTGCAAGTTTCTGTCAAAGGGTAATCTCTTTACTGTGTAACTGTGCATTAGTAGAAGGTCCAGTTATGAGACTCACTGAAATATACGAATTATTTTATGCCTCATAATATAATTTAATATTTTGTTTTCTTAAGTTATATATTTTTAATTGTTATTGCTGGAAACTTCAGCATTTTATTTTCTTTAGAATGGCCATTGTAATCTAGCAAGTCATACTTTGATTTGGTCTAGGGTTAGCTTTATTCTCTGCTTCAATTTGGATATTTTTATTGGAAAATATTTGCTTATATTCAGTTTATATAATTTTCAACTTTGATTTGTATTTTTCTTGAGCACAACATGGCCATTTTTGCATATAAATGAATTGAGGAAATATTTTTTCCTGTATCTTAAACTAATTTGATTTTATATTCAGTGGAATCCAGACTAATAATTTAATTTCATCATTGGACTAATTAAACTAGTTAAAACCCAGTAATTGCTGCTGTTAGTGGTCTGGTTGGTTGTATTTGTATCAATATATATCTTAAATCAATGAATATTGTTACACTAAGAATAATGAACAAGACAACATCTGCTGTTCTTGGATGCCATTATTCAAATGATTCCCACTTTTTAAAATCCTTACTAACAGTAAATGTTTCCTCAGTTTGGATTTGGTGAGAGATGACCTTTGGATTTTGGTTGCTGTTGTACATTATATTTGATTTGTTTAAGAAATCACTGAGGTGGTAAACACAGATTTAGAAAACCTTTGTTTGCTTCTCTCAGAAATATGTATTGGGGGTTAGGTGAGATAGTATTGGATGTGACCTAACAAATTACCTGACAGGTTTTTTTTTCCATGCCTAATAGTTGAATTGCTTCACATCTTCTGTGACTTGTTAAATCCAATAAGCTGCCATTTGAATATCTTTCCAGCCAAGTTAATCTATGAATTGTGAACTATGATCTCAAAATGGTGCACTGACAAATGTCTAAAACGTACTTGTCTTCGAGTAATATTATTTTGTCTGCTACTGCCCCTTTTAAAATCTTTTCCAAAGTGACTCTTCTCCTTAATAGTAACTTGTGTATAAATAGTTAAGAAGGCTGCTGCTAGATATTTCTACTTAACTATATTGGAAGACACTGTTGTTATTGGATATCAATATTTTTACAGCCATGTTTCTTAACTTCTAAATTCAGACAATCTGGTTTCCAAAAAAGGCTGTGGAGTTCAATACTGGATAACTTGAGGGGACCTGGATGGTTCAAGGGACTGGTGGTAGTTTTTCACCTCTATGACCACATTAAATTCAGTGAAATATGTTGACTTCTGAAATCATTTCACCATTGTTAGGCAGACAAGGTGGGTGAGGTAATATCTGTGAGATGAGAATGGTCTCAGTTCAGTTCCTGGTGAACAGGTGCTTGGGTTCCAAAAATCGCAGTTGTATTGGCCAAGGAATGAATGGGCATGGAGACATAGAGACAGTCCCTCCAGAGCAAGGTTAAAACATGCATCAGAGGCTGTTTGGGGTGGGGCCAAGAGTATGATGTACTTCTTTGGACAAATAAGACTGTGTCTAATGTATGTAGTGTCATAGGCCAAATATGTTAGTTCAAAATGACTGTGCTGTTCAGAACTTTTTCAGGTGTTTGATATTGCACTTATGATTTTTTTATGTTTCAGTTCTTTGCGGGATAGCAAGCTATAAGTAGAGCATGTATTGACAAATATTAATTGTTTGGTAATACACAAACGTACAGCTGTTTTTAAAAAAAGCCCACTTTTATTCTTGAGATAAATGGGTGATGGGGTCCTTTACCATTTTCATTTGGTGTCTGTCAGTTTATGCTGTACAGATTCTTTTGTGATTAGGAGGTTATCTGGTACATAGCTTGGATGTTGTACTAAACACCTACCAGGCAGAAGACTAAACCTACTAGCAAGTGGAAGAGGTGATGGAGAGCAGGGAGAAGAGCTAGTCTAGTCCACAAGCAATGTCCTGGTGAGAAGTCTAGTCCCAACAAAGTTTCCCAGCTGCTGGGAAGTGAAAGTGATGGAATGTCTGACAAAGTGCTGTTTTTGAACCTTGGTTGGGGTCTCTTTTTAAAAAGGATTTGCTAATTTAAAGCTCTTTCCTTTTCAAGTTTTCTGGAATGTCTTTGCGCCTTTTCCAAAACTGTCTCCTGTGCTCTGTGAATGGGAATGTGTGCATCACCCTCTTTCACTAAGCCTCGTCAGTTGCTAGGAAGAGGGAAAGAAGAGGTAGAGACCTCTCTAACCTGCTTAGAGGGTCTTTCATTACCCCCTAACATCTAAAGTACACTTTTGGTGAAGTTTGTGATCCTTTTGTTGAAATTTTAAAGACAATAGATAAATATTTTACTTCTGCCTTGTTTTTATTTTTTGAATATTATTGATACAATAGATGTTAAGTTTTTTCAGGTAGGATGAATTTTTCCAAATAAGTTTGAGAAAAACATGATCATTGTGGGAGACTGTATTGTTATGCCCAATCTTAAGATTCTTTGTGTTGACTAAATACTCAGGACTGTTAGTAGTTTTAATGATGTGTGAAACTCAAAGTAAAGCATTAGATTAGAGTGAGACTAAAACTTTTCCCACCACAAGCTACAAATTATTTAAATCTTGAAATATTTTGATGATAAATATAAATTGAACTTATTAAGAAATTTCACTTAAAGAACAGAGTCTACAAAAGCAGTCTATCTAGAAATAGCACAAGCATTTGGTAGTCTACTTTTTAAGAATCTTGGTTACTTAGGATTGTGAACAAATTTGTTTTTCATATAGAGGACTTAGTTTCCTTACTTGCTGACTTCTAGAGAAAACAGCTACCACTGTAAGCTGCTTACATATCAATGTATGAGTTACTCCAAACAATCTACAGTTTAACATTATAGACCCCCTTTTTTCATTCATGAGAAACCAATATATTAAAACAGTGATCTGGAAATGTTTTACTTTCAGTTTTAGTAAGGAAAAATCAATGAGACTGGTGACAGTGGGAATGGATAATACTTTAAATTACATGTATTTCCCTCTAGGCAGCTGTCCTTACAGAGATAAATATGCACTTTTCCAAATGCTGTCATCTGGCCCCTTTCCAAAACAAGCTGAAGGAGGAGGTCAAGGGTGGAACAGTCTTTTACTTCAGCAAAGAGAGGCTCTCAGTTGGAAAGAATTGTTAGATAAAGTCCATGTAGTACTGGCTATGCGAACACTGCAGACTTAAAGTTAAAAAACAAACAAAAAAACCCTAAACCTTTCCTATTCAGATAAAGTAGACTGTTAATTTCCTGTATGTTAAATCCTGTTACTGTAGTTATTTATGTAATAATTTCAGGTTATGCTAGTTTAATTGTGGACATGCATACTACTTACTTGAAAAAAAATCAATGAAAAATGTAAGACTTTGTTCAATCTTCAGTCACACCAAACCATGAACAGCACAGAATTACTATTGGGTGTAATAGTTAAAATTCAGATAACAAGATTGTGGTAACACCATCAGAAGGTTTTCTCCTGACTTGGAAGTTGCAGGTAGAAGTTTGTCAATCCCTTAGTATTAGAGATGAATGATAAGGAAACCTCTTTAATGCCTGGTGACACTACATTCTGGCCAATTTTGTATCAGCTGGTGCCTTCTAGTGATTAATGACTGGAGGTTTTCAGTTGCATTATGAAGATATCAGCGAGGACAAATGGTATTTAAAAGAGAAAGTGAATTGGGAGATGCTTTAGAAATGACAATATAAAATTGTGTGCAGTGTTGTAGGTGTGTTGTCTCAAATAAAATTGCATTACTAAATGGATTTTACACTCTGCATGGCCTCTTTGATTTAGCAGTAAAAAGTAACCACATAAAGAGAGAGTGACCATTTTAATAGAAGTCAAATTTAGTGCTTAAAGCAATATATGGTTTTGTTTTTGAAATCTTGTCTGTTTATGAAAATTATTAATCTGTCAGAAAATCATGCTTTAGAGTTTGGACTCTTAATATAAGCATATTTAGAAATGTTTTGCATGTAACACTTAAAATATGACTAATCTGCATTGTAGTTTTCAGAAAGCAACTACAAATGTGACCATGTATTAAGTTATTTTCTTTTGTATGAACTGCCACTTTAAAAAATTGCTTTAGTGCCATTCTGCTGGTCAAAATTAGGTTAGTTAAATTATTGATTTTAGTTGGAGACTAAGTTTTGCTATTAAATCACAATTATCATAATTAGATTCTTCAAGAAAATATTAAAATTTTTATTAGTATAATTTTAATGTATTTTAAGATTGACTTTGTTTTTTCAAGAAATGTTCTTGATTCGCTTAATTTTTCTAAAAATGTTTCACTTGGCAATCTGTCCCTTTTGAGTTTACATTTTAATCTTACCTCTTTCAAATCAAAAGCTCGCTCTTTGTGAAGACATGCTGGATAACACTATTAATATCTATAGAAAGATCTCTATGAAGTAGTTAGCTATATATTTACAATCTTCACAGTTCCAAGAATCTAAGCATCAAATTTTGAATTGATTAACCTTGACCCTGGATGTATAAGCCGTATAATTTTACAAAATTAAAGTCCTGTGTAATTCAGACCTATGAAATATTAAAAGTTTGGGGAGGTAGTGAAGGCTGCTTTCTGGAGCTCTTTCCTTTTGTGTTTTGTGGTCATGGAGGGCTCAGAAGAATGAGAACAGTTATTTGTGCTATAGCAGTGATGTTTTATGGCTGGATGCCCAGATTGTCTAGCTTTGCAGACAGCCCCATCGTTTCTTTTGAGGTCTGTGTAGTTGGAATACATTCTTAATGTACAACTATCTGCAGCTTGCTGTTCCTGTGTCATGAAATGTACATTCACGTCAGAAATTTAAATCAAAGTGAGATTTTTCTCTGGTTTGTCAACAAATGTAGTGGAATTTATTTTTACAAGTTTAAGTTTAAAGAATATTCACGGTAATCTCTTGGGGCTTGCCTACACTTCAGGGCACAGCTATGGCACTGCAGCTGTGCTGCTATAGACACTTGCTGCGGTGATCTGCTTGAGAGGTGGTAGCTAGGTCAACAGAAGAATTCTTCTGTCGACATAGCAGTGTCTATACTAGGGCTGATGTCAGCTTGTGTGTGTCCATTAGGGGTGTGAATTTCACAGCCCTGAGTGATGTTGACCTAAGTTTTAGGTGTAAACTAGGTCTTACTTGGAAATGTAATTTCTTTGTATTTAAAACGTGTTAGATCTATTCTAAAGCTAGTTTTTGTTCAGACTAAAGAGTGGAATCTTTAGAGAGAAAAATGATGCATATAGTTCTTCAGAGAGAAATTGACTTGTCAAGTAAATGTGACATACTTTGTGGTAAATAAGCCAGAGAGAAACACATTTACATGGCTCAAAATATTTTATAACTACTGCTAGGCTAGGGCACTATTTTATTAGAGTCAACCCAAGGGCAGAATGGGACCTGTGTGGAGCTTCCCATCAAGCTGCTGTCTGTGGGCCTTACATTTTTATAGTCAATAGTAGATATCTAGTACCAGTAAATATCTACTGAAGAAGGAACTTCATTTTCTTCCTTGCTGCTGTTTCCTTTCCCACTCCCTTTTATTCTTGTTTGTGTATGTATGTATTGTTTGTTTTATTCCTCCCTTTTATTCTTGTTTGTGTATGTATGTATTTGGACTTCCAGTGACAGATGAGAGCCTTTTTTCATTTTTTGTTTGTGAAAGTAAATTTTTTACTTATTTAGCTTTATTGAATAGAATTTTAAGGAGGTAGTTATCCATTAATATACAAAAACATGAGTTCATCTTAAACTCTGGTTTTAGTTAAAATTGTTATTGGCTGGCACTTCATGTTGAAGGCACTGCCCCCGCAGCGGTTCCCGGCCAATGGGAGCTGCGGAGCCAGTGCTCGGGGTGGGGGCAGCATGCAGAGGTGCCTGCTGCGCCTCTGCCTAGGAGCAGGTGGGACAGGTCGCTCCTTGAAGGGAGCTGCTCATGGTGAGCCCCCTCCCATGCTCCAGCCCCACACCCTCTCCCTCACCCAAATTCCCTCCCTCTTAGTTAACCAGCATTTTTCACTTACCGGCACCCCCCATTTCCCCAACATGCCTGATAAAACAGCTTTTACTGTACTAGTATCTCCAGAGAATATCTGTTTCATTGGGCAGGCTGCATGAATTTATCAGAATTACAACTATTTATTTAATTTGGCATAAACAGTAGTTCATTTTGATCCATCTAACTTAACTTCATCAACACAAGAAGGAAAAACTGTAAAAACAAGAATACCCAATTTAAAAATACTTTAATTGCTCTGTCTGAGGTTAACATGTAGTTTAAGATTGTCATTAAACAGTGAAAAATCAGGTCAGAATTCAGAGGTAATTGTCGTTCTAAAAAATTCTTCATTCTATTATGGTTATATTTTTCTCAATTTAGTTTACCATGTATTTGTTAAGCATGAGTACAGCGGAGTCCTCAAACAATAATTGTAAGTTTAGCTTTCTGACTGTAGTCCTGATGTTGATATATAACAAATACAATATTGATTTAATAAGTTTCTGAATTTAAAAAGCTGAATCATTTTACTACAGGTTTAAGTATTTGTTATTCATCTATTAGTGATCTTTTCTTAGTATTTAAAAATTCTGCTTTGTATTGTGTCTACAGACTTTGCAATTGGTTGTCATTTTTTTTTTCAGTTAAACTGTAGGTGTGGTCTGGAAAATAACCTTATAAATAAAATTAGTGTACCATATAAAACTCTGTTCAGATTACAAGATTCTTCAGACTGCCAGCACTGCAGGCTTAACCTGACATTTGAAAATCAAATGGTGTTCTCTGCTTTTTGCATTACCAAAAATAGAGAATCTGGAGTAGAATTTTAGCTGTCAAGTTTGAAAGGAGAGCATGTGGCAACTCGTTCTCATTTTATTTGCAATGCTGATGATGCTAAAACCTTAATACATTAGTTCAATAAGCAGTGGTGACTCATAGTAATTAGGAAGCCAACACATGCCATACATAAGTGGCAGATAGGTTTTTAACAATAACACCGCTTGGTTTCACAATATAGAAGTAGTTGGTGCAAAATGTAATTCTACACTTAATAAGTAGATTTCCCCTGTGTTTTGGTAACTCGAATATGAAAAACATAGCTGCCATGCATTTGTAAAGCGGTGTAGGTGATGGTATTCTAACTGCCAATTCATATTTTCTAACATCATTTGTCATAAGACAGAATGCATATATTGTTGATTTAGATGTTAGACCACTGATTTCAGTGTAGTTGTCATAAATGTGTGGTGAGTAGTATTCTTACCATTAATAAACTAGTATCCTTATATGAACAGCATAGTTTGAGGGAAAACATGATTTTCTGTGGGATTTGATGGAATGGGGAAAATGCAGAATTGTTACTGTTTTTTGGTAATGCATATATCTTTCTAATCAAGCTTTTTGAGAGAAATGACCCAAATCTGGTTCAGATGCAAGTCTCCACAAATACTTGTTAAGTGAATATCATAAAAGATAAATTATCATGACTCTTGGTATATTGGAGTCTATTGTCAGACTTATTTCTTCATTCGGTTTTCAGACTTATGGCTGTATTCATACATGCTTACGAAATGTATCGTTCTAGCCCAAAAAAAGCATTTTGGCTTGTTTAATCTCATCTGTAAAAAAAACAACAAGTTTTAATATTGAAAATAAAACTTTTAGCATAGTTTTATGGTGTAGTTAAATTAAAAATAGGGCAGTCAATCACAGTTAATTCACATGATTAACTAAAAAAATTAATCACGATTAAATTATTTATCACAATTGCACTGTTAAACAATAGAATATCAATTGAAATTAAATATTTTTGGATGTTTTTCTACATTTTCAAATATATTGATTTCTGTTACAACAGAATACAAACTGTACAGCGCTCACTTTATATAAGTATTTTTGATTACAAATATTTGCACTGTAAAAATGATAAAAGTAATAGTGTTTTTCAGTTCACCTCATACAGTTACCATAGTGTAATCTCTTTATTGTGAAAGTGTAACTTACAAATGTAGATTTTGGGGGGGGGGGTTACATAACCACTCCAAATCAAAACAATGTAAAACTTTAGAGCCTACAAGTCCACTCAGTCCTACTTCTTGTTCAGCCAGTCGGTAAGAAAAACAAGTTCGTTTACATTTATGGGAGATACTGCTGCCCACTTCTTATTTACGATGTCACCTGAAAGTGAGCACAGGCGTTCACATGGTACGTTTGTAGCCGGCGTTGCAAGGTGTTTACATGCCAGGTATGCTAAACATTCGTATGCTCTTTTATGTTTTGGCTACCATTCCAGAGGACATGCTTCCTGTTGATGATGCTTGATTTAAAAAAAAAAAAAAAAGTGTGTTAATTAAATATGTGACTGACCTCCTTGGGGGAGAATTGTATGTCTCCTGTTCTGTTTTACCCGCATTCTGCCATATATTTCATGTTATAGCAGTCTCAGGCGATAACCCAGCACATGTTCGCTTTAAGGACACTTTCACAGGAGATTTGACAAAATGCAAAGAAGATACCAGTGTGAGATTTCTAAAAATAGCTACAGCACTCAACCCAAGGTTTAAGAATCTGAAGTGCTGTCCAAAATCTGAGAGGGACGAGGTGTGGAGCGTGCTTTCAGAAGTCTTAAAAGAGCAACGCTCCGATGTAGAAACTACAAAACCCGAGCCACCAAAAAAGAAAATCAACCTTCTGCTGGTGGCATCTGACTGAGATGATGAAAATGTACGTGCATCGGTCTGCTCTGCTTTGGATCATTATCGAGCAGAACCTGTCATCAACATGGATGCCTATCCTCTGGAGTGGTGGTTGAAGCATGAAGGGACATATGAATCTTTAGAGCATCTGGCACGTAAATACCTTGTGGCTGTGACGGATTGGATCACAGAAACCTCCTTGGGACTGCCACCTGATGTGCCAAGATTACTTCTGCCCTTGCTTTCCCTGCCAGTTTGGGATTCCAGCACCCTGTCTTGCTGAGCCAGACATGCCAGTCTGCTCCAACACAGACCCAGGGTCTGAAACATGTGCCTCAAACTGCAAGCGTAACTGAAACAACTTAGGAAGTGTTCCTGTCTTTAACATTCAGATGCCCAACTCCCAATGGGGTCCAAACCCTAAATAAATCTGTTTTACCCTGTATAAAGCTTATACAGGGTAAACTCATAAATTGTTCGCCCTCTATAACACTGATAGAGAGGTATACACAGTTGTTTGCGCCCCCCCCCCCCCCCCCCGGGGTATTAATGCATACTCTGGGTTAATTCATAAGTAAAAAGTGATTTTATTAAATACCGAAAGTAGGATTTAAGTGGTTCCAAGTAGTAACAGACAGAACAAAGTGAATTACCAAGCAAAATAAAATACGCAAGTCTAAGTTTAGTACAGTAATAAAATGAATACAGGTAAAATCTCACCCTCACAGATGATTCAATAAGTTTCTTTCACAGACCAGACACCTTTCTAGTCTGGGTCCAATCCTTTCCCCTGGTACAGTCCTTGTTCCAGCTCATGTGGTAGCTAGGGGATTTCTCATGATGGCCTTCCCCTTGTTCTGTTCCACACATTTATATATCTTTTGCATAAGGCGGGAATCCTTTGTCCCTCTGGGTTTCCACCCCTCCTTCTCAATGGAAAACCACTAGGTTTAAGATGGATTCCAATTCAGGTGACATGATCACATGTCACTGTAAGACCCCCAAGCCTTCGTTCCTCCCAGCCTGAGTCACAGGAAGGCCTGCCTGCAAACAGAGCCATCCGCAGTCACTTGTCCTGGTTGATGGGATCCTTCAAGATTCGAAACCACCATTAATGGCCCACACTTTGCATAATTACAATAGGCCCTCAGAATTATATTTCATATTTCTAGTTTCAGATACAAGAGTGATACATTTATACAAATAGGATGACCACACTCAGTAGATTATAAGCTTTGTAATACCTTACAAGAGACCTTTTGCATGAAGCATATTTTAGTTACGTTATATTCATACTCATCAGCATACTTTCATAAAATCGTATAGAGTGCAACGTCACACTGGCTACAACAGTGCCATGTGAATACCTGTTCTCACTTTCAGGTGATATTGTAAACAAGAAGCAGGCAGCATTATCTCTTGCAAATTGTTTGTCTGAGTGATTGGCTGAAGTAGGACTGAGTGGACTCACAGGCTCTAAAGTTTTACATTTGTTTTATTTTTGGATGCAGTAATTTTTTTTGTACATAATTCTACCTTTGTAAGTTCAACTTTCATGATAGAGATTGCACTACAGTACTTGTATTAGGTGAATTGAAAAATAGTATTTCCTTTGTTTTTTTACAGTGCACATTTATAATAAAAATAAATATAAAGTGAGCACCGTACACTTTGTATTCTGTGTTGTAATAGAAATCAATTTATTTGAAAATGTACAGAATATCCACAAATTTAAATAAATGGTATTTATTATTTAACCGCACGATTAATCAAGATAATATTTTTAAGTGTGCGATTAATCTAGATTAATTTTTTAAGCTCTTGACAGTCCTAATTAAAAACATTTAAAGCCAATAATAATATATATTCTGTTTTAAGGGGCCAGTCTGGTGAGCTAGAATTGCAACATTCTGCTATGCCACGGGAATAGAACTGAATGTACAACTGATCTGTGAATAGGCCTCTGTGGAACTCTTCCTGCATCTGCTAACCAGATCCCAGATTTGGTCCCTTTTAGTATGTGCCGCAGGGGTCTCTCTTTCTCCCAGGCTTTTTATGGAGTAGTGGGTGTATGTACAAGTTATGACTCAGATTATGATGGAAAACTGATGGTAGACAAGAAGGGTGTGTTCACTGCAACTGATTCCCAGATCCACGGAGAACATTTATAGATACATTCTCCTATAGAGCTGGTATCTGTTACATGATCTTTCTGATGCCCAGAACATTCTCAATAAAATCTAGGGAGATGGGTCATTCTGGTGGCTACAAGCCCGGTACATGGATGCCATCCAGTTACCATTTGAATAATTTCTGCTTGCTTAGTTCCCAAATATATTGTTGCACTATTTCCCCCCATGCCTTGCTTTTTGAAAGATTTTTTTCAGGCTTGATGACCTTAATGGAGTTGTATAAGTTTATTTTTTGAAAGGAGGTCATACTTTAAAACTTCCAGGTAAATTTGAGAAAAGCATTGATGCACTAGTAGAGATGTTGATACTGGTGAGATCGCCTCTCTTTTCTGTGTAGCTCAAAAACTTGTCTCTTTCACCAACAGAAGTTGGTCCAATAAATCTTATTTCTCTAGTATTGTTGTAATTTCAAAATAGCGTTTCAGCTGAGGATACAGATCTGGTTGCAGAAACTTCAGTGAAACAAACTACTTTCACTCACTTCAGAGTTCTTGATCTTCTCTTTTCAAGATGAATGAAACAAATCTTGAGCACAAAGTTTCAACTAGTTTTACTAAACAAAGTTAATGCACATTAAGAAGTCAGTAAGATATAATTAGACAGTAATGTGCCCTCTTTTGTCTTTAGTTTAAGGTTTCAGATCTGTACAGTGGACATTTTAAAACACAGTTTATAGTAGAGCATGTAGGTGTTCTTTCTTAAAGATTTGGTGTTATCCCCCTGCTGAGAATCCCAGGACCCCTGACATTTTATTGTGACTCTGGATTAGCTCACTGGGGTCTTGCTCAAAATTCTTCTTTTCATACTTGATAAATTGAATTCCATATTCCCAGTGCATTTAACTAGAATAGTGTTTGAAAAACTTTAAAAAGGCAGCTAAACTTAAAAAAAAGAATTAATTCATTGAAGAATGGTTGTATGTTATTGCAAGTTTAAATGTGGGGAGGCAGAGGAAATAAGGATTTATTGTAATCCAAAATCTTCCCAAAACATCAAGCATTTTGTATCCCATTGTAACAATTACATTTACAAAAATGGAAAGCAACATTTTTTCCTTTTATTGTAGGCATTTTGGTTAAAGACCATAAGGCTTAAAGCTAAAACATTGGCATAGATCATGTACTTTTGTTTTTAAACAGGCCACCTATTTCATTTGTTCTGCTTATTTCTGTTAAGGTACTTACAACAAAAATAACTTCTACAGTATTACAATTTAATGGCGAGGCTAAAGTGAAGTTGAACTTCTTTAATTGAACAGAGTTGGTTCTCTTTCCATCTCAGGTCTGACATGTCTTCTGGTATGACACATATACACCATTGCTAGATGGCAGGGCTTTTATATTTTTAGCTTCAAAAGTAAAGATGAAAAACTAGAGAAACAATACTTAAGCTTGGAAAGATTACATTTTTATTGGTACATGTTGGGAAACGTTGATTTCACTCTTCACGCACAAACCGACAAAGTCCATCAATAATTGAGATTTACAGATGGGCAAAGTGAGAAAAATGCTGCATGAGAATTTATTAAAGTTTCATTTAAAGGTATTTTTACTTTTGATATGTAATGTTGACAATTTTTGTTTTAATGGTTAAAAAGCTTTAACTTTTTGAAATGTAACACCTAATGAAGTTAAATAATTATTGTCTGACCCCTGTAATTTCCCACAAGTGTGAACATATAAATGGATAAAAAAAATTGATATCTGTTGAAATAAAAATATTCCAATTTTGACAGTCCTAACAATACTGGGTTGATATAACTAGTAGTTTTGCTGTAAATTCAGATGCTCCAGGTATTCTTCATCAAGTACACAATACTACTTTTTTTCTAATGTTTTCCTCCTCCTTGTACCATCCTATACCTGTTAATTGCATAGTAATCTGTTGTATTTGTATAAATGCTCTTTTTTTAAAGTCTTGGATTCTTGTTTCCAGAAAGACTTTTTGTATATATTTATGATTAGATTTTTCTTTAATACATTTCACCACCTGCCCTTCCCTGGCATACACCTTGTTCAATACACCAGTGTTTCTGGGTCACTAATACAGCCTTTTTACCCTTCTAATCTTCTCTTCAGGACATTTGCTTGTAAATATAAGGTGATCCTGGCTGCTTTTTCTAGCTCTGTTTCCTAAGTTCTTCAGTTCTCTTCAAAGCTCCATCGATTGACTGACTATGCCTCGGACTCTTGGACTTGAAAAGCCACTAAAACTTTATTTAACCCAGAGTGAACATAACAGAAGCAGATGGTTACTAACAGAATTCCGACAACTGATTTTTAATGCAGTAGAACAGCTAGAAAAGCAACTACTAACTTGTGTGTGTCTACCATAGAGATTCTCAAACTTTTGTATTGGTGACCCCTTCCACACAGGAAGCCTCTGAGTGTGACCACCCCTCCCCCCCATAAATTAAAAACATGTTTTTTAAATATTTAACACTATTATAAATTCTTGTGGTGAAGCGGAGTTTCGGGGTGGAGGCTGACAGCTCAAGACCCTCACGTAGTAACCTCGCAACCCCCTGAGGGGTCACAACCCCCAGTTGGAGAACCCTGGTCTACTAGGTGACATTTTCTAAAGTAGAGTCTATTTAAAAACAATTTTTCCTTTTTGGAAGATACAAAAATAAAATGGGAAAAATTTCTGGTAACGAATTGTCCCCTTCATGTCTTTCTTCCATTCTCATCTCTGCCTCTTTCCATTCAATGCTGTCTGCCTGGAACCCTCTACTTGACCTAGTTCACTGTGCCTCAGTCCTCTCTTCTAAATCTCTCATTAAAACATCTATTAAAGTCCTCCATGCAGAAAAATGTACCATATTTGACTAAAAACACAAAACAGAGTTGTTTCCCTCTGCTGCCCCCACCCCCAACTTCAGGCAAATCCTAGAGCTAGTAGGATACCTGCCAAACTCAATGAGTCAATTCTGCTGTGTGTCAGTATTCTATATTCTTGTTTCTTTTGAGGCTTTGTTCTACGTTGGGAATTTTGTTCCAATTCGAGCAATAGATGACCAGCTAGCAGTGAAGCTGCACTGGTGCAAACCCCAAGTGTAGACCAGAAAAGCCGTGATGTGCGCTGGTGTGGCGCCTCTTGAAACTGGATAAAATGCCACCAATGCAAATTGCAACTTCCCTTGTCTGCACTTGGGGGTTACATTGATTCAGGTGCTTTGGTAGCTGGATGATGATGGCTGGAATCAGGTCAAATTCCACTTTAAGGAGTACTGCTTTCCAGTATATGTGAACATAGTATATTGAATACTAGTGCACTGATTTTTTTCTTTATACTTTTGTAATAGAAATGGTGTTGAATGATAGGTTTGGTTATTAGTGTTCAGTAAACTAACACAACATAGCTCATTAAATAGTAATGTATAAGGCTGCATGTCTTCTGTCACAGAAGTCACAGATTCTGTGACGTTTGCAGCGGCCGGTGTGGCAGCCCCTGGGCCAGTAGCAGCAGTTTGGGTGTTGGAGAGGGCTCAGGGCTGGGTCAGGGGGTTGGGGTACGGGGCGGTGCTTACTTGAGGGAAGGGGACTCCCCGGAAGCGGCTGGCATGTCTCTGCGGCTCCTGACCCAGGCAGTGAGGTCAGATGGCTCTGCTTGCAAGCACCGCCCATGCAGCTCCCATTGGCTGCGGTTCCCAGCCAATGGGAGCTGTGGAGCTGGAGCTCATGGCGGGGGCAGCGCATGAAGCCTCCCTGGCCTTCCCTCCCCCTAGGAGCTGCAGGAACACATGGAGCTGGGTAGGGAGCCTGCCAGCCCGCCCGCCAACCCTCCGCGTGCCCCCTCCCTCCCCCCAGCACCAGTGGGGGTCCTGGGTTGCACGCTGCTGCCAGGCCACCCCAGCCCCAGTGGGGGTCCCGAGCTGCACCTGCAGCACCCCTGCCCAAGTTTTAGTTAGGGTATCATACAAGTCATGGACGGGTCACGGGCCATAAATTTTTGTTTACTGCCTGTGACCTGTCTATGACTTTTCCTAAAAATACCCATGACTAAAACATAGCCTTAGTAACGTGTAAATGCTTGGTCTCCCTTATTGTCCAGCTCACGTTAATTGGCTTCTGTGTGTCAGTATAGCTATACTGAAAAAAATTAATGAAGCAGTTGTTTCACCCTACATGAAAGGGACCTGTTGAGTTAATATTCGGAAACCTCCAAGTAAGATCTACATTTTGCAGGAAGTTGTTTGGCCTCTTCTCTTGGTACTTAACCTGTACGTCAAAATGACTGTAGTAGTGGGAGACTTTGTGCTGTTGGAGATACTATCCTTTAGGTGAGATGCATAAAACAAATATCCTTTTCAGTTCTCCTCATGAAAAATCATTGGCACTACTTGTCAGAGTAAGATTAAATTATTAACATAGTTTCCTGTGTCAGCCTAAATATTCCCCTGTACCTTCAATAGGATATTTTAATTGACTGTTATATTTTCACGCTCTGTTCTAAACTATTGTTGTAGTGCTTCTGTGAGCTGTTAAACTGCAGCTCTATTTCACCCTTGATGCAGTAGCATTTCAGTAGTAGATTAAGTTTTATCTGTGTATATCCTGTTTCTACTTAAGTGTGTTGTGTGATTTTAGGGCTTGTCTTCATGGGGTTATTCTGCAATAGCTATTCCTGATTAACGATTTCTAATTAACTCCATGTGTGAACACTGGTATTCCAGAAGAAGAGTTCTTTTCTCAAAATTAGCTTAATGCACTAAGGCACTCTTATTCTGAAATAACATCCACATATGGAGTTAATCAGGAATAGTTAACCAATTTTAAATTCACACCCTACTTTTTCCAGATTAACTTTCACATGTAGACAAGCCCTTAATTAGAAGCTGTTAATAAAATGCTCGGAGGTCTCTGAAAGATGGTGTAGAAATGCCAGTGTATTAGCATCTACTAAACTAGTGGTTCTCAACCTATTTACTATTGTGGGCTGCACATGCAGCTCTCTGTTATGTAGGCCACATACCACACACTATATGTACTACCTGTGTTGCCCTGAAGATGTCACATGAGCTGCAGCTGTGTGCTGAATGGGCTGCAAGCGGCCCACGGGTTGAGAACCACTGTACTAAGCTAATACCTTAACCTTTTCAGAATGTTGACATGCTTCACGTTGCCTACAGTATTACTTAGGAGCATATATGTAATGTATAGGATTTACTTCAGCAACACCACAATTATTTAGTTTGTCTACATGGGGAAGTTTTTCCGGGATAAGGTAGGGAGTGAATTTAAAGCACAATAGTTATTTTGGAATAGCTCCCCGTGTGAACTCTCTTATTCTGGAATAATGGTCCCTTTTTCCAGTAGAATAAATTAAACCAGAAAAAGGCGCACTTGCTTCAGAATAAGAGTGTCCACATGGGGAGCCATTGTGGAATAGCTGTTCTAGTCAACTTTCATGTGTAGGCAAGCGCTCAGGATCTTAAAATGAATGAGGACAAAACTCATTAGAATGCCAATGTAAGAACTACACCAGAATGCATTGTATTTAGTAGCAACACCATTAGACTTAACTTTGAGTTTGTGTTTAAGCATAAACTATCCCCAGAAGGGTCAGTGCCAAGTTGTCTAGACAGGACTTCACCAAATTCTCTACAATTAAAAGTGTAAACTGTGATTTCAAATGTGAAGGAGACTCTGAAGTTAATAAGAGAACTCAGTCACATGAGTTGTGAATATTTGGTGTCACCTGGAAACAGACATTTTTCTTTTTTTCACTTCCGAACTCTCAAAAAGTTACAAATAAGAAACCTAGCCCTGGTCTACACTAGGACTTTAGGTCGAATTTAGCAGCGTTAAATCGATGTAAACCTGCACCCGTCCACACGATGAAGCCCTTTATTTCGACTTAAAGGGCTCTGAAAATGGATTTCCTTACCCCACCCCTGACAAGTGGATCAGCGCTTAAATCGGCCTTGCCGGGTCGAATTTGGGGTACTGTGGACACAATTCGACGGTATTGGCCTCCGGGAGCTATCCCAGAGTGCTCCATTGTGACCGCTCTGGACAGCACTTTCAACTCAGATGCACTGTCCAGGTAGACAGGAAAAGAACCGCGAACTTTTGAATCTCATTTCCTGTTCGGCCAGCGTGGCAAGCTGCAGGTGACCATGCAGAGCTCATCAGCAGAGGTGACCATGATGGAGTCCCAGAATCGCAAAAGAGCTCCAGCATGGACCGAACGGGAGGTACGGGATCTGATCGCTGTATGGGGGGAGGAATCCGTGCTATCAGAACTCCGTTCCAGTTTTCGAAATGCCAAAACCTTTGTCAAAATCTCCCAGGGCATGAAGGACAGAGGCCATAACAGGGACCCGAAGCAGTGCCACGTGAAACTGAAGGAGCTGAGGCAAGCCTACCAGAAAGGCGAATGGCCGCTCCGGGTCAGAGCCCCAAACATGCCGCTTCTATGATGAGCTGCATGCCATTTTAGGGGGTTCAGCCACCAGTACCCCAGCCGTGTTGTTTGACTCCTTCAATGGAGATGGAGGCAACACGGAAGCAGGTTTTGGGGACGATGAGGAGGAGGAGGTTGTAGATAGCTCACAGCAAGCAAGCGGAGAAACCGGTTTTCCCGACAGCCAGGAACTATTTCTCACCCTGGACCTGGAGCCAGTACCCCCCGAACCCACCCAAAGCTGTTTCCTGGACCCGGCGGGCGGAGAAGGGACCTCTGGTGAGTGTACCTTTTAAAATACTATATGTGGTTTAAAAGCAAGCATGTGAAAGGATTACTTTGCCCTGGCATTCGCGGCTCTCCTGGATGTACTCCCAAAGCCTTTGCAAAAGGTTTCTGGGGAGGGCAGCCTTATTGTGTCCTCCGTGGTAGGACACTTCACCACTCCAGGCCAGTAACACGTACTCGGGAATCATTGTACAACAAAGCATTGCAGTGTATGTTTGCTGGCGTTCAAACAACATCCGTTCTTTATCTCTCTGTGTTATCCTCAGGAGAATGAGATATCATTCGTGGTCTCCTGGTTGAAATAGGGTGCTTTTCTTCAGGGGACACTCAGAGGAGCACGTTCCTGCTGGGCTGCTTACCTGTGACTGAACAGAAATGTTCCCCGCTGTTAGCCACGGGGAAGGGGGAGGGTTGAGGGGGTAGCCACGTGGTAGGGGGAGGCAAAATGCGACCTTGTAACGAAAGCGCATGTGCTACGTATGTAATATTAACAGCAAGGTTTACCCTGAAAGACTGTAGCCACTGTTTTATAAAATGTCTTTTTAAATACCGCTGTCCCTTTTTTTTTTTCTCCACCAGCTGCATGTGTTTCAATGATCACAGGATCTTCTCCTTCCCAGAGGCTAGTGAAGATTAGAAAGAAAGAAAAAAAAAAAAAAGCACTCGAGATGAAATGTTCTCCGAGCTCATGCTGTCCTCCCACACTGACAGAGCACAGACGAATGCGTGGAGGCAAATAATGTCAGAGTGCAGGAAAGCACAAAATGACCGGGAGGAGAGGTGGCGGGCTGAAGAGAGTAAGTGGCGGGCTGAAGAGAGGGCTGAAGCTCAAATGTGGCAGCAGCATGATGAGAGGAGGCAGGATTCAATGCTGAGGCTGCTGGAGGATCAAATCAGTATGTTCCAGTGTATGGTTGAGCTGCAGCAAAGGCAGCTGGAGCACAGACTGCCACTACAGCCCCTGTGTAACCAACCGTCCTCCTCCCCAAGTTCCATAGCCTCCACACCCAGACGCCCAAGAACACGGTGGGGGGGGGCCACCGGCCAACCAGCCACTCCACCACAGAGGATTGCCCAAAAAAAAGAAGGCTGTCATTCAATAAATTTTAAAGTTGTAAACTTTTAAAGTGCTGTGTGGCATTTTCCTTTCCTCCTCCACCACCCCTCCTGGGCTACCTTGGTAGTCATCCCCCTGTTTGTGTGATGAATGAATAAAGAATGCATGAATGTGAAGCAACAATGACTTTATTGCCTCTGCAAGCAATGATTAAAGGGAGGAGGGGAGGGTGGTTAGCTTGCAGGGAAGTAGAGTGAACCAAGTGGCGGGGGGTTTCATCAAGGAGAAACAAACAGAACTTTCAAACCGTAGCCTGTCCAGTCATGAAACTGGTTTTCAAAGCTTCTCTGATGCGTACCGCGCCCTCCTGTGCTCTTCTAACCGCCCTGGTGTCTGGCTGCGCGTAACCAGCAGCCAGGCGATTTGCCTCAACCTCCCACCCTGCCATAAGCGTCTCCCCCTTACTCTCACAGATATTGTGGAGCACACAGCAAGCAGTAATTACAGTGGGAATATTGGTTTCGCTGAGGTCTAAGCGAGTCAGTAAACTGCGCCAGCGCGCCTTTAAACATCCAAATGCACATTCTACCACCATTCTGCACTTGCTCAGCCTGTAGTTGAACAGCTCCTGACTACTGTCCAGGCTGCCTGTGTACGGCTTCATGAGCCATGGCATTGAGGGGTAGGCTGGGTCCCCAAGGATACATATAGGCATTTCAACATCCCCAACAGTTATTTTCTGGTCTGGGAATAAAGTCCCTTCCTGCAGCTTTTGAAACAGACCAGAGTTCCTGAAGATGCGAGCGTCATGTACCTTTCCCGGCCATCCCACGTTGATGTTGGTGAAACGTCCCTTGTGATCCACCAGAGCTTGCAGCACTAATGAAAAGTACCCCTTGCGGTTTATGTACTCGGCGGCTTGGTGCTCCGGTGCCAAGATAGGGATATGGGTTCCGTCTATGGCCCCACCACAGTTAGGGAATCCCATTGCAGCAGAGCTATCCACTCTGACCTGCACATTTCCCAGGGTCACTACCTTTGATATCAGCAGATCTTTGATTGCGTGGGCTACTTGCATCACAGCAGCCCCAACAGTAGATTTGCCCACTCCAAATTGCTTCCCAACTGACCGGTAGCTGTCTGGCGTTGCAAGCTTCCACAGGGCTATCGCCACTCGCTTCTCAACTGTGAGGGCTGCTCTCATCTTGGTATTCATGCGCTTCAGGGCAGGGGAAAGCAAGTCACAAAGTTCCATGAAAGTGCCCCTACGCATGCGAAAGTTTCGCAGCCTCTGGGAATCGTCCCAGACCCGCAACACTATGCGGTCCCACCAGTCTGTGCTTGTTTCCCGAGCCCAGAATCAGCGTTCCACAGCATGAACTTGCCCAATTAGCACCATGATGCATGCATTGGCAGGGCCCATGCTTTCAGAGAAATCTGTGTCCATATCCTGATCACTCATGTGACTGCGCTGACGTCGCCTCCTCGCCCGGTATCGCTTTGCCCGGTTCTGGTGCTTCAGATACTGATTGATAATGCGTGTGGTGTTTAATGTGCTCCTAATTGCCAAAGTGAGCTGAGTGGCCTCCATGCTTGCCTTGGTATGGCGTCCGCACAGAAAAAAGGCGTGGAACGATTGTCTGCCGTTGCTCTGACGGAGGGAGGGGCGACTGACGACACGGCTTACAGGGTTGGCTTCAGGGAGCTAAAATCAACAAAGGGGGTGGCTTTACATCAATGAGTATTTCAGGCAGGACTTCACGGAGGTTTCCAATAAGAAATGGTGCACCAAAGTTATTGTTCTTATTGGAACAATGAGGTTAGTCTGGCCTCTGATTGATGCATGGCTAGTTTTACCTTGCTGCACCTTCTCTGTGAGTGACTGCAGTGTGACCTAGAGGAATGAGTCCCCTAGACAGGGGAGGGTAGGAAGCAAATGAGTACAAAACAAATCTGGTCTATTTCTTGTTTTGATCCACTCCATCTATCTTTTACATCTTTGGCTGGCAGCAGACGGTGCAGAAGGACTGCAAGCCATCCACATCTCATGGCTGCTTGGCAGAAAACGGTGCAATATGACTGCTAGCCATCCCCATCTCTTGCCTGCCCGGCAGAAGATGGCACAGTACGACTGCTAACAATCCGTATTGCCTGCCTGCTCACCGTAAGATGGTTCAATAGGACTGACTGCAGGACTAAAGAGAATGACTTGGTCAAGTCACTCCAGACTTAGTCCCTGCACCCATGTCTGTCCAGGCGCTCCCGGCCGACGCGGCCAGGAGCACCTCGGACATGACGATGACTGCTACCAGTCATATTGCACCGTCTGCTGCCAGAAGGCAAGGGGTTGCTGCTACTGTGTAGCAATGCAGTACCGTGTCTGCCAGCACCCAGGAGACATATTGTGACAGTTACCTGAGCGGGCTCCATGCTTGCCGTGGTATGGCGTCTGCACAGGTAACTCAGGGAAAAAAGGTGCGAAACGATTGTCTGCCCTTGCTTTCACGGAGGGAGGGAGGGATCGGGGGCCTGACGATATGTACCCAGAACCACCCGCGACAATGTTTTAGCCCCATCAGGCATTGGGATCTCAACCCAGAATTCCAATGGGCAGTGGAGACTGCGGGAACTGTGGGATAGCCACCCACAGTGCAACACTCTGGAAGTCGACGCTAGCCTTGGTATTGTGGAAGCACTCCGCCGAGTTACTGCACTTAATGCACTTAGAGCATTTTCTGTGGGGACACACACACGCGAATATATAAAACCGATTTCTAAAAAAACGACTTCCATAAATTCGACCTGATTTCGTAGTGTAGACATACCCCTAGACTGTAATATGTTTTTACGGTGGTGGGTGAACTAATAGAGCCACATGTAATGCCGATAGATAATATCCATGCTTCTTGACTTGGGTCTCTCAATTTATCTGAGTTCTGATTTGCCACCCTTCCTGCTGTTCCAGTAGAAGATCTCTCCTGAGCAATATGATGATCTCCAGTTTGAAAAACCATTTTGCTTTTAGGGTTGTGGGTTTAAATAATTTGTTTTCTTTCAGGTCAGTTAGAATGTGATAGTACAGTAAAACTCTTTGTCTCTGCTAGTTACTTAAAGCACCTGTGATACAGTTCTGCATGTATCCATAAAATGAAAAAAAAATCGTACAAATGCATACAAAGAAATTATGCTTTATTTTCAGTGGGCTTTTATATTTTTTAAACCAACCTTTTAACTTGTCCCTGTATAATAAAGGAGAACAAATAGTGCCTTTGGAGAAAAATGTATAACGCACACCTTGGTTTTTATCAATGGCAATATAATCAAAACTTTAAATAACCTTGTGAACTGTGCAGACTTTTAAATATTCTCATTTCATTATGCTGTTAGTTGACTGCTTAACAGTGTACCTAGAAGTGAAATCAAGAACTACTGTCTGAAGCCACTTGGAGATTTAGTTGTGTAATTTTAAGCATATTTAAAGTACATGTATTCAGATGTCATTATGTAAATTAGTAATGAAAATTGAGCTCCATTAAAATTATAATATTTTCTGACTGAATTTGAGGCTACTTTAATCTCAGAAATGAAATAAACAGGTTTTTATTAAGAGTGGCACTTGTACCCTTTATAATGGTAATTGACATGTTAATGTGGTGATATTAAACATACAGTGTATGTTTAATATAGCAAAAATGTTTGCTGATCTCTGGTTAGTTTTGAGATGTGCTGTACCCAAACAGGTTTTGAATTTAAGTGTTGAAGTTGAAAAAATAAATCTGTTTCAAACCAGTTGGGTTGGGAACTTAGAGGACAGGTTGGAGGTACACAGTTAAATTTCCAGATACAATTATAACTTTAATAGAATATTAAAACTAGCCCTTTCTTTCAAGATATCAGAATTTTCTGTCATAAGTTATGTTGAAAGTCAAATTATTTCATCAACAACTAGCGGTAATATACATTTTGACAGGAGATCACATATGGATCTTTTGTGTAATGTACTCTTTCAGAACTTTTGAAAGATCTCATCATACCATAGTTAAGGCTAAGTTTTTGTCATGGATGTTTTTAGTAAAAGTCAGACACAGGTCACAGGAAATAAACAAAAATTCACGGCAGCCTGTGACCTGTTCCTGACTTGCACTAAAAATATCCCTGACAAAAGGAGTAGGTGTGTTCAGCACCCATTGCTGCTGGGTCCTCCACTGATGTGGGGCATGGGAGCTTCAGGGTCCCCGTGCCCCTGGGGGTTGGGATGCTGCAGAGTCTCCTCACCCTGGGTAGCTGGTAGCTGCAGGGTCCCCTGGCTGCAGCTGTGGTGGGGAAGTAGTGTGGAGTCCCCATTGCCCGCCGCGGCTGGGCAGATTCAGGGGGTCCCACTGCAGCTAGGCATATGCAGGGGGTCTGCCTGCCTGCCATGGCTGGGGCCTGCGAGGGTGGGGCTGGCTGGGAGCTCCAGCCCCAGGACAGAAAATGTCCTGGAGGTCAATGGAAGTCATGGATTCCGTGATTTCCATGACATAATCGTAGTCTTAACGATAGTATATGGGAACAAAACAGACAAAAGAGCTGCACCTTCTTAATGCATCGTGAATAGTGGTTAAAATATCTCCATTAGGATTTCCTCTCCAGATCCCTACTAGTGCATACCTCAGCCTATGGAATTCAGAATCCGCTAGAAAGAAATGACCATTGGGATTACATTTACCATTTTGCAATTCATACATTTTGTGTAAGTTTATATAAGGAGTTGTGACTCTAGCCATTCAGAGTTCCTTTTCTGCTAACCGTGGCCATGCTTCTTGGAACCATTGTACTGGATAGCTTGTAGCTTGAGCTGACAGACAAACACAAGGAGATGTCAGAAAGACAAGCAGATATTTTAGTTTGGACAGAGACAATGTGGAGTAGAGAGGTAGATCTGAGAGTTGTCAGCATAGATGTAGTAGTTGAATTTGGGTTTGTGGATGAGATTGCCCCGAGATAAGGTATAAAGCAGTGGTTCTCAACGTATTTACCGTTGTGGCCTGCATACACGCTATATATACACACACACACATACACACTACCTGTATGGCCCTGAGAATGTTGACTGGATTGTGGGGTTGAGAACCACTGATGTAGAGGAAGAAGAGAAGGATACCAAGGGCAGATCCCTGTGGAATCCCCACAGAAAGTTGACAAATGGATGAGAAGGATCCTCCAAAGGAAACACTGAAGGAGCAATTAGAGAGGGAGGAGAACCAGGAGAAGACAGTCATGAAGACAAGATTTCAAGAAGAATAGCAGGATTGAGTGTGTTGAAGGCAGCTGACAGATCAAGGGGGATGAGTGTGGAGTACTCATTCTGAACTTTAACTGGGAAGAGGTCAGAGACTTCGGCAAGAGCGGTTTCAGTGGCGTTCGGTGTCTCCAAGCTCTCTTACATTTGCAGCATGTCACAAATTGAAAATGATCTTTCTATGGTGAACCTCAGTAAAAAGAAATAAGATTTAAATGTAAGCCGTGTGGTGGTCTGGTAAAGACTTTATTACGTCAGATGCTGTTAAAGTCTGGGAGGAGAAACTCCCTAAGAATAGTTTAATTTGCACTGGTTTTAATCTGTCGCCTTAAAAGAGCAGTTGGCTCAAACTTTGTTGAGGGTGTGCTTGAAAGCTTAGTGGAATAGCTAGGGTTTGTTTACTCCATGGAATGAACCATGAGGGATCTGGCATTGCCTGGAAACCAAGTGGCGCAAAAAAAAAAAAAAATTCTAAGGAGCAGATACTGTTAACCAAGATTGGTATCCAAATCTGCATTGATGGAGCAAATATATAACACTGCATGAAGCTTCATCTTTGGGAGACCTAAATTTTCTGTCAAATCTGAGTTCATTCCAACAGGGGTTTTTCCTGTTCTCCTCGGCAGAACCAGACTTGTGTATCATAGTCTCGGCTCTATTTACTCTCAAAATCCATCAGCGGCACAGATGATGTCCAACCTCCTTATCTTTCTGCAAAGCACTAGAAGAGTTATTTAAAAACAACTTAAAAATTACCTGTACATAATTTCTTAATTTCTGCGTGCAGTGTAAGTGTGGTGGAAAGAGGTCACCTAAACCTCTTCAGGTAGCATTGGACTAACTATAGCTACAGCAATGAATATGGCCCTTTGAAATCAGTAAAGCCCTGTGAATTTTTATAAATTTTAAATTTTTATACATTTTTTTATTTTGCTTTTTGGGGAATTTGTTTCATTTTATCTATTAAAATTTTATCCATTTAATTTTTTCTATGTTTACATTAATAAAATACCTGAAATGACTATATATAAATCCCAGTACTGCGACCCCCATATAACATCCACTTCTCCATCCTCACTCAATGACACAAACCCCATGGGAGACCATGGATCTTCCCAGTCCCTAATGCTTTCTTCTCCAGCTCTCCGTACCCCCCACCCCAGTATATCTAGGGACTCCTCCTTGGGTGCCCCATCCCCATTTATATATTCTTCTTCTTTCATTGAACCTCCTCTCTTGAGTCCCAACACTTCAGCCTCCCCACTGTTCCCAGGAACTCTTCCCCTGCTGGAGCTGCTGTGGAGCAGCAGTGGCGTGCCTCCTGCAGGTGGGGTGGGAGGCCTAAGGTGGATTGCGGAGTTGAACCTGCCCTGCACTCACCCAGCAGCAGCAGCAGCAGCTCCTGTCCCATGGGGCTGGGCGTGGCTTTCCTCTCTGGATGTTGCAACCTGGCATGTTGGATTGCAGTGCTGCTCAGGTTTGTCTTGGTGGCCCTCTGTCATGATGACAGAGCAGGGGCAGGGCCATATTTGAGTGAGTGGTGCTGCAACTGTGTACGCCATGTCAGTGCCCAGAGTGGAGAGGCAGCCCCCGCCAAGGAGGACAGGAGCTGCTTCTGTGGAGTGTCTGTCTGAGGATTTTTTTTTTTTGGTTCATTTTATTTCATGGTATTTTTGAAAATGTGAAATATGCAGCATTCTAGAAATTAGCGTAAGGTTGGGAGAGCAGCTGCATGTGTCTGCATGCTCCACACATCCTAGTCTGGTGAGTTCCTGAGCCTTGTTTCAGCCACCATTGTTATAGCCTACAGGGAGCCACCTGTAACCATGCACAGGTCTTTCCTAAGTTGAATATGCATTAACTTGCGGGGGTGGGGAGGGGAGGGAGTTTTCTATGTGGACAGAGCAGAAATATAGGCCTTCTGTCTTCGTCCACTGTCTCTTTCTACCATTCAGCTCAGTGGTGCCAAGTCCTTATTTTGTATTTTAAGTTGGATATAAATACTGTTTGGCAAAGAGGCTATGTTTAGATGTCAGTAGGAGATTTACACAGGCAGAGTGTTGGGGTGCAGGAGGGGGGTGAGGGGGTACAGGCTCCAGGAGGGAGTTTGAGTGCAGGACAGGGCTCTGGGCTGGGGTGCAAGAGGGATACGGGGTGTTGGCTCTGGGAGGGGGCTCAGGGCTGGGGATTGGGGTGCAGGAGGGGGTATGGGATGCTGGCTCTGGGAGGGGGCTCAGGGCTGGGTGTTGGGATGCGGGAGGGATGTGGGCTCCCACCGGGCGGCGCTTACCTCAGATGGTGGTACAACGGGACTAAGGCAGGCTCCCTGCCTGCCCCGGCCCCACACCCCGCCCCCCCTGGCGGGGAGGAAGGTGGGGGAGGGGGAAGTGTGGCTCCACATGCTGCCCCTCTCTGCAGGCACCGCCCCCGCAACTCCCATTGGCTGCAGTTCCCCATTCCCAGCCAGTGGGAGCTCCAGGGGTAGTGCTTGCCGGCAGGAGCAGCGTGCAGAGACCCCTGCCCCCTCCCGTACTCCTCCCCAAGGGCCTCAGGGTGTGATGGCCGCTTCCGGGAGCGATGCAGGGCCAGGTGAGGCAGGGAGCCTGCCTTAGCCCCGCTGCACCGCCGGTCTTTTAGCAGCTGGAGATCACAATTGACTGTCAGAAGCTCCAGGATTGACCAGTCGATCGCGATCTACCGGTTGGTGACCACTCTTCTAGCCAAACATGGATCATAGGAGCTTTCGTTTTAGTTAACATTACGCAGTGGTCATTGTGTTTTCATTTATAACACTGTTATCAAGCACAGTCAAGGAAAGTTTGTCATTTAAATTAATTGTACTTCATTCCGCACAGTATTCATGTGGATTGTATCATGCGTGCTTTGCATTTGTCTACATGATCTATCCAAAGTCAACTAAACTTAGAATTCGAAAGTTAAGAAATAGATGAAAAAATTCTGAATGAAACATTTTGCCATTGAAAAAAGAGGTTGTGTGGAAAAACTACCTTTTCAATGGAACTTTCTGTCTGGGAAAATCAATATGTAAGGTAGAATCTACATTAATCTGAGTCCATGGAAGCACATAATGACTCAACCTCAGGGAGAGAGATGTAGTGCAGCTCACATAATACCTCTGCGCTTCACAAACATTAACAAATTTATCCTCACAGCATCTGTGTGAGGTAGGGAACTACTGTCCCCGATTGACAAACGGGAAACTGAGACAGACCAAGTAAATGACTTGCCCAAGGTGAGAGAAGATGTCTGTGACAGAGACTGGTACTGACGCTTCAATTCAGCAACATACTTAAAAAAAGAAGTGCAATTGATTTCAAGGAACTACTCACATACTTGAAGTACCTTGCTGCACGGAAGCCTCAAACCAGGTCTTCTAAGTTCCATCTCAACTCATTAACCATTAAACAATCATTTTTTAAAATTTATATATTTGTATCTCAGAAAGAAAGAAAACCGAATCCAGGTCAGCATCATGTTTACCTTTGACAGCCTTAAACATATTATTTCTCCAGGTCATCAAGAACATGGGTCTAGAAAAATGCAACTTATAAGCACTGCCTCAGCTATCTAGTTTAACAGGTTTCCCCATACCAGCATAATGCTCCACTCTTAAATTCATATAAACATTCAAGATGGTCTTAGGTTTTGTAAAGGTTTATTTTGACAAAAGACAATTTTATCCAGTATTGTTTGAATCTCAACTTTGAACTTCCAAGCCTACATTTATGTGTTACAACCTCACTGAAAAGTGTTTTTTAAAAAATAAATAAATAAAATAAAGAAAGCTAAATTAGTACCATTCTAAACTGGTATAAAAATGTAACAGTCGATATTTCAGATCCTAAATTATATTTCCAATAGTAATGGCTCATTTCAAGGATGGACATTATTCCATCCATGAAAGCATTTCTACCCTAAGCCAAAATGCAGGGAGGTGTTTATTTTGTTTTATATTTTAAACAAGGGAACACAATTTAAATTTATTATTTAAAATTCTTTTCTTTTTATGCTTTTAAGTGGGTTTCTTTTTGCGAAGTAAAGACCCTACAATGGCATTTTGAGAATGGTATCATGAACATGGAACATCCCATCCCACAGGAGCACTTCTTGTGCTGATGCCACTTCATTGGCTTTCTTGGGTTGACAAAAATAGCTGCTACTGTAGGATGAAGAGACGCTGGGGCCCGTCTACATGAACATTGAGTTTGCAGCAAGCTGGAACATGAATCTATCTTGCACTAGCTTGCCGCAAACTAACTGTCCTTGTGGACCCAGATGACACACACAAACAGTTTAATACGCTTTGATCTAGTCTTGTTTCGAACAGGACTAGATGAAAGCACATTAATGAACTGCTCATATGAGTCAGCAGGGTCCACATGGAGTTAGTGTGTGGCAAATTGTGTAGACAAGTCCTCTCACTTAAAAGCAAATATTCAAGAGTGGAGAGAGAGAGAGAGACTATTTTAGCTGCAATGTTTTAGAATGGCTGAAGAGTTGGGATCCAGGCCTTGGTGCATGAATATAATGAAGGGGCAGATTTTAAAAATGAGAGGGAGCAGCAATAAGATTACAAGAGAGCCTAGAATTGTAAGGATGGCAGAAAAACCAAAGATAACCCTATACCAGGGGTCCCCAAACTTAGTTTGCAGCTTGTTCAGGGTAAGCCCCTGGCAGGCCGCAACACACTTTGTTTACCTGAGCGTCCGCAGGTACGGCCACTCGCAGCTCCCAGTTGCTGTGGTCCAACACTCTGCTCTAGTCTGGAGCCTCCTCCTGCCCCCAACTCCCTCCCAGAGCTTGTGCCCCTCAGCCCCTCCTGAACCCCAACCCCCTGATCCAGGTTCAGCCTGGAGCTCCCTTCCACACTCTGAACCCCTTGGCCCCAATCCAGAGCCCGCATCCCCTCCCACATCCCAGCTCCCTGCCCCAGCCCAGTAAAAGTGAGTGAGGGTGAGTGACGGCGTGGTGGGGCCTAATTTTGAGTGGCTGTGGTGGGGTGGTATAATAAACCATTAAAAGGTAATATTTTTGAGCTTTCATGTCTACACCCTAGCTATTTTATTATTATTACAAGGGAGTTGTCTGGCTTACTCCTTACTTGCCAAACAATAATACTTACTTTTTGTTGTTGTTGTTTTGGATGTTTTAGAATTCCATATAAATCAAATTATATGGGATGGAAGATTTGGTCAGAATCTTAAAAAAAATCCAGTTTTGTCAGTTAGTCTTTTGGTAGGAGTTTGCAAGTAGACATTCTCTTTATTTGGCTTTGGAATTTTGGTTTGGAATTTTTCATAACAATTCTGTTGGAATACTACTTGTTGGAACTTTAGAGAATAGTGTTTTCGGATATTACTTCCGAGAGATGTACTTTGTAGCATTAATATTATGTATATTGTTTGTCTTGATTGATACGACTGACCTCATTCATAAACTTTCCCAATGCTTATTTTTAATAGGGAGAAAGAACAAGAAATTCAAGAAGAGGAACATTTGATGGAAGAAAAGAAAAAGAAAAAGCAGGAAGAAAAGAAAAAGAAGGAAGGTGCTCAGAAAAAGGTTAGTCTACACTGTTGCATTTTAGAGATGCAGTTACTTGAACGCTTATATGGAGTTGGTCCTGTGGCCTTTACTCATGTGAATTAATTCTAGATAGTTTTAATGAGAAGTCACATTAACTGTATAAGAGTTGCAAGATCAAGTCTCAAGTTTTCCATGTACTGGTACCTCCTCTCCTTCCCGCCACCTCCAGCCACTTTACTACTTTTTTTTTCTCGTGTATATGAAGTTGCTGAATTCATGGATTTCATTCAATATCCATTTAAGTGGTCAGCTGAAAATTATGGCTAGCGCTATATATGTTATCTATTAATTAATCTATTAAATCTAACTCGTGTAGCATCCTGCAAATAGCACCAATGGTTTTTATGTCTTAAGAAATTTAGAAAATAACATGAGTTTGGTTTTTATTGGTCCTATTTTAGGCTGCTCATACCCTTTCACTAAGAACCACTCTTTCAGGAGGAGCTCTGATGGGAGGAAATATTTGGGCAACATGAGAGTATCTTGGATAATGCGGCAAGATATTAGGAAAACTTATTAAAACTTTGCTAGAATAAGCATATATAAATTACATTTAAAATGTGAATAATTGATAAACATTAAAAAAATCAAATTGAAATGGATAGCTCCAAATTGCAGCAGTACATGACATAAGCACTTATTAAAACATATTTAATTATCTGTTTAGTACAAACTCAATAATAATATAACAAATATGGAAAGTTCTTATAAAAATGCAATATAGTTTAAATGAAAGTGGAGGGAAATATTAACTATTTGATAAATAGATGAACAATATATTTCAGTACTTGGGTAACAGCTACTACAATGGCATCCAAAAATAAACTCCTTGTTAAAACCTCATGTACATAGTCATTTACCTTTGTGTGAGACTATTCAGAAGTCATGCCACTAATACTCACGATGGGATGGTTTCTGGTATGAGTATTATAATTCATTATTAATTTGGTATTTACAATCAGTAGAATTTGTATTTATCTATTAATTACATACAAACTACTATATTAAACAGTATTTAGGTTGCAAAAGTAAGGTCTTGAAAGCTAGTAAATGCTTAGGTCACACATGCAACCTTAATTCTCCTTCGTTGTGCCCATGCATTGTAATAGGCTTTAATTACATGATCACATAATGTTTTTTTTTCTGAAGGAACCCTGCCTCTTTAAGAGCACAGGGTGAATGATGCTCAAGGAATGAAATAACTGGTAAATATTTTTATCCATCTAACTCAATTAGTGTCCCCTGCCTTAATTTTAGCGTACACCATCCAGAGTTTTCAGTGAGTACAAAACTGTTCATTTCCTTATGGTCTCTTTTATGGGACTCATCATAGTATCTAAGCTTTACAAATATGAATGAATTTCTCTCTACTTCAAGATAAGAGAGTACTGTTTTATCCCCATTTTACTGATGAGGAAGCTAAGACAAAGACTTGATTGAGGACATACAGTTGGACTAGTGAGCTTGGAGTTAGAGGGTCCTGAGTTCTAAGCCTGTGCTCATTCCTTCTGACCACACTACTGTATTGCAAGAGGTACTAAACATCCACAGTTCTAATGACTTCATTTGCAGTTGAGTGCTCGATATTGCTGCATTTCCAGCCCCAAGGGGGGTATCAAGTTGGGCACCTAGAAAATGAGGAATTGCACAATGATGAAATTTTGGTTAGTGACTTACTCAGCATTTGTATATGACTGTGGCATAGGCAGGGATTGAGCTGATTTTTCTCCTGCGTGCAATCACCTCCCTTAATTACAAGACCATTCTTTCTCTCCCTGCAATCCCCTACCTCATTCCCTTCCAACTTCTAGGGCAAATGAGGCAGGACTCCTACAAACAGCCTTACTTATTACACAACAGTGAATCTTTTGTTGAGCACTGTCCATCCTGTGCACTGAAAGAAACAGGATTCTTGTGGAAAAAATAGTATGTTCTATAATTAAAAACTGTATCTCAAGGCATATACAAAAGGGAAGAGGATTAACGTTGCCTGGACAACCTACATTCTGTCATTTCCTAAATTGAGTGTTTGACTTTGCAACCTAAATAAGGTTCTTTTAACAGGTTATTTAATAAAATTTCCAAGCATTTTAAAAAGAAAAAGATAAAAATAATGTGCTACTGTAACACCCCCACCATGCATCACTGGCAGTGTTTGAACCCTGAATCTTCAGCACTGCTTCAGGTACAGGATTATTTCCTTTAGCTAGTAGCTGGAGATTGCTGTTGTGTTATCCTGGGGGAGGGAATGAGTCACCGAGTTCACAGGTGTTTGAGGGAACTTAGCCTGTTTCTCTTCCCTTCTTCTCCCAGATATGGGGAGTTTCTTCCCCATATAAAGCAGGGGGAAAAAACCTGGAGGTTCAGGTGCGAGTGTCATGCAGAGGAAACCATCCTGTGTGTCTCTGTCTCTTGCAGAGAGGCTGCCTGCTCCCAGGATTCTGAGTGAAGTGAAGCTGCTGTTTTTTGGATTTGGCGTGAGCCTAGCTTTAAATTAGAATGTTTATATTCATTTACTGTTTTGGAATGCTGCAAACATTTTTCCTGAGGCATGCAAGCAGCGGAAGGAAAATGGAGATTTTGAAAAGTTTTTATATCTGACAAACACGAATTGAATGTAGTGGGACAAAGAAAAGGCATTTATCTGGCCCCGTGGCTTTTCTTTGCTGAATATTGAACACCTGCTGGAAACAATAGGAGAGTTGCAACCTTTTCTGAAAAGTTCTCTGAATCTTTTATAATGGGAAGTGTTAAGCAAACTAAATATAGGGATTGCTAATAGCTCCCTTTATAATATGTATTACATATCCATGATGGGTAGTGTAACATAGTTTTTGGGCATGTGTTCTAGATGGACTCATGGTATAATAAATAGCAAAAATATGGGATATGTGGATAATCTCAGAGCAGTACCAATAAATCCTCATTACCCCTATACACCATTAATGGCGTTGTCGTGTACTTTTTACATAAGAAAAACAATGATACTTTTTTTAATCCCTCCACTTGAAGCCAGCGTACTTAATTCCCAAGAGTCCAACTTCACAGACATCTAGAAGAAAGATAAATTTATATTAGTAACCTCTAATATAGCCTGACTGTAGATCATATTACATTTTTAAGCTCTAAGGTTTCATAATATCTTAAGGATATGTGCAGTATCTTATTGGAAAAAGGGATACCTAGCTCCCTATTGTGTCTATCTCTCATTCTCAGACTTGGATCATTAAATTGGGCTGTAAATAGTCATTCTTCTGAGACTGAGTACACCCAGTCATTGGCTTCAAGTGAGGAAAGAAACTTTTTTCAACACTTGTATTTTATTTTTAAAAGTGGCAGGTTGAAGGGTGTCCTGAGGTTTGGAAAGGTGGAAGTAGTCCTGATTAGATGGATCAGTGAGCAGAATACAGATAAAGGCAGTCAAGGGTGGTGCAAGGTAAATTGCACTGATCTCTTGGTTCTTCAGTTTATTAATTGGATAGCATATTACATATTAATTGGATTTATAAGTGGTATAAATACAGATGTGTCTACAAACATTCCCACACGCTATGCTGCCGCTATAATAGTTCAGTGAACATTATTATGTAGAAACTTTTCAGAATGGGGCAAAGCTATCTTTAAGAAGCTAATTCCTTGTGTTGTGCACTTCATCTCTGAAAGTGGGACTTCCAGACTTTTGTTTTGCTTCAGCCCAAACAAATATTTAGATAAATCAACTTCACACATTATCTATCTAAAAAAAAAAAAAAAAAATCCAGAGTTTCATATTTCTCAAATCCTATATTGCAGCGGAGCCCTTGCATTTGGTTTTGAATTATTTTCATGCTACAGCCATGTAAAGATTTTGTCCCCTGGGTTTTATAGACATTGCCATTAATAATTATATGGATATTTTGGGGAGTTATCTGTATCTGCAAATTTCATAAATTATAAGTAAATATTAACTGGGATACAGCTTTGATGTTAACCTTCATAACAAAGTTAGTGATGCTAACTTCAGGTCATTTAAGAGCATAGCTAAATAGGGTTAAATTTAAAGTAGAAATAATGTTGTGTGACAGTAGTGCAGTCCTAATAAGATATCAGCAGGTTTCTCCTAAAGCAAGGACTCAGTGTTCAAGGAAGTTCTCTGCAAGAGAGGAAATTTTAAAGGGTCAAGGGTACAGTCCTATATCTTTGATATAACAGTAGTAGAAAGTGTCTAATACTGACCAGTATTTCTGACTTTTTTTTCTTTCAGGCTGCTGAACAAAAAACCAAAGGTAAATTAACACTTACTATCTTATTGTGAAATATTTGATATGTTTGAGTTTGTTTTGAATGCATTTCTGATTTTTCCATAAACATATAGTCTTACTACTTACATTAGAAAATGTTCTTGTATTTTTCCACAGACTTGTGGGTGTTGTCTTTGGTATAATACTTCCTTTGGGTGTATTTGCTGTTTTACTATTTTTTTAAACTATAAAAGGCATCTAGCCTATGGTTTAGATGTATGACTCGATCATTATCAACTACAAAATCACAACATATGTTGGTCTGTTTAGTAGTAGTTTAATTTAGGGAGCCTAATGTAGAGGCAAATGTGATTTTTTTTCCCCTTCTAATTTTTAGTGGTCATCTAATGAAAATGGATCAGGATAATTTTAAACTGTTTATCATGCATTAAGACTTTCTGTACCTATGTCTCTTGGTTGATTTAACTAGGAAAATCATTTATCTCCGTTACTTTGAATAGATTTAAAATTAGTAGTTTCCCTTTAAAGATACAATTTTTGCATCATTCATCAGTTTTGGATCTTGTGCTCGGTGCAAAAGCTCTCAGGATTTAAGATTATTGGGCAGAGGCAATGGGACTTACGTAATGATCTACCTTCCTGCAAATGCTTAATAGCTAGGACTCCTACCTCTGCTCACCTTGGAAACATTCTTGAGCATAATCAGTGAAGAAACTTCACATGGGAGGTGCACTTCTTCATTTTGGCTATTAAACCCACCTTGTGAGTTGAAGACTTCAGATATGCTTTTCCACATGCAGCCCTCCTTGCCTTCTGCTCAGATCCTGTTCTTATGTGATTTGGAAAACCTTGTTTCTCTTGTTACCACTGGTTCAGGAGCACTAATATGGCACCTTTTTCTGGAATTATTGGAATTATTCTGGAATCTGTTTGACCCAGGTTTTCTGTTTTGCATAGAACATTTCAGCACCTTATTTGCCTTGGCACTCTTCACAGCCACAGCTTGTTACCTCAAGATTTTGATTCTCTGCGCTTCAGAATTACTTCAACTCCAGAGGCTATTGGTTTCAAGTGCTTCTTGTTTCACTATATCATGTACTGCTGTGACCCTTTGAGAAGAAGGAAGACCACATAGAATCTTCAAATAATGCCTGTGTAGCAAAATGAGTATTGCTGAATATGAGACCTGGCCAAGTCACCCCTTATCTCTAAGACTGCCTCAAAGACCACAAGGCTGTCTTTGATTCTTCCCTCTTGCTCCATGTCATGAGCTGTTCAGTGCATTTTACACTGAGATTTTTGCCTACACCCATAGAATTCTCCTTAGCACAAGCACTGGCCCTGACACTGATACCCCTAGCACCTTTTGGTTTAGAAGTTCTCTGCACAGCCCCTGGATTTAGTGTGAGCAAGCAGCTCGCATGCTCCCCGACAGGAGTCCTTCCACGCAGTGGTGTGTGTCTTCTGTCCGGGAGTGTGCAAGCTGTTTGCGCACACTAGCACGACCAGGAACAGCTGCTAGTGAGCCTGTTGCCTGCCACAGTGGGCAGGGCTGAGGGTAGTACAGCTGCTGGTGCATGTTGTTGGCTCCTGGGATCAGTGGCCCAACATGCTGCTGCTTTTGTCGCTGTGGTTCCCAGTAGAGTCCTGTGGTAGAGTCTGTGGTAGACTGAGAATCCTTGCTCAGTAAATATCTTTAGAAATGGAGAAATTAATTGCATTGTAATTCTGTTTCCTTCAAGGTGCCTTTCAGGACTCTCACTATTTATGGCCCATAGGTATCAAAAGCCTTGTAGCACAAGCCTCAGGAGTGAAAATCCTGCAAGGTATCTTCAGAAAAGCAAAATAATAAGGAAAGTGACTTCCAGTATAATAATAATTAGGTGTTCTACAGTAGGCCAGAATCTTGTCCCAATGAAGTTAGAGAATAGTCATGAGTGGGTACAGTACCTCCATAAACAAGTGCCGTGAAGGGAATATAACAGGGTTCTGTCATTGTAAATGGAATACATAATTGACCAAGTTTGTTTTCCAAGAGTAAAGCCCTTGATTTCAGGGTGGATTGATTTAAATAAGTGCAATTTAATTAAGACACCAATTTTAATGCTGATTTGAATCAGTAAGCAAGAATTGTGTAATTTGTTTTCTGAATTCGGACTTTTCAGTTATTTTCTGAATGAAGGTTGGTTCTTATTAGTTGATAAAGATGTGGTTAAAACATGTTGATTTGCAACTAAACATTCCCCTAAATCCGGTGCTGCTTTTTGCTAATCAGGGTACACTATGTCTATACACATTTATTTAAGATCTTATATAAGACCTTATATAGTGTATCTTGCATGTATTCAGAGTCTTAATTTTGACATTTTTAATGTTAGAAAATAATGAATGATACGTTCCTTAAATTGATTAATTTGTTTCTTGTGATGTAAGTCTGTTTAGATGGAAATTCAAACAAATGCACAAACAGTATTTTAATTTTATTAAATAAAACTACATTACAAGTCTGGATACTCATGATTCTCCCCTCCCCTTCGCCCCCTCCCCCCAAACATGTTTTGCACATAATACTAACTGGTTTATTAAAGGCAGTATTGTCTGTAATTAATGCAATTACTGATTTGTTTTTTGTCACCATGTCTTTCAAGATTTTAGAACTAGTCTATCTCACCCTTTCATATCTAGTTTTCAGTCCTAAATTGGAGGAGGAAAACAAGCTGTCATGCTTTTTCAGCTCCAAATCAACTTCTTATCTTTTACTGAACTAGTCATTGAACTGAACTAGCTGAATAAACTGAAATAAAGAAAATATTCTCTCTGCACATGCAGGGGAAGCTGATGCTATCAAAAGCTGGTTTAGCACATCAACAAATTTTGGTTCCAGGTGCTTAGCCAGTGACTTCCACCAGTTCAGTGATTTGACTTCCTTTAAAATTTTACAGCAAACGTACTGCTTAATCTTGTTTTTTTGTATTCAGTTAAAATGATTTTAATAGATTATAATTTTTTATCTTTTAAAATAGGTTATCAGTTTAAAAGTTTAAAATAAAATGGGCTGCTTTTTTAAAAATAGCCCTTCATTTAATTTAAATAAAATTTGATATTTTTGATATTTTTAATTATTGATTTTCCCCTGCTAGATTTATGATTTTTGGACGTATTCTGATAGTGTGGGACATCAAGAACTCAGGCACTAGTATGAGTGGGTAAATGAGAAAGGAGCTATCGGAAGACAGGTTTGGGTGGACCAGAAAGAGTGTATGATCTGTAGAAGATGATGAAGGTAGAGATGTAGGGAGATACAGTTTTGCATTTGCCTTGAATGTGAAGAGACGCTTGTATTTAAGCCAGTGACGTAATCTGGAAAGGGGAGACATAGTTGTGGAATAAAGTGGGTCTTTGAAACAATGTTCTGGATGGAAATAGAAAGGGTACGGACCTCCAAAAGGCAGGACAAATTAGAAGAAAAATTCAGTGCAAAAAATTATTTTATTTTGGTTCTCATGGTAGTATTTTTTTTATTAATTCATTTCCTTTAAATTCATTCATCAAACAGTTGTGTATTCTATGTTTAAAAACCACTGTCTGAGACTTCATATATTGAGAGAAAAGAAAATATTAACATAGTTGAACCTTGAATTACTTAGCTTTGTAAACACACACAACTGAATGTCAGTATCAAAAAGATTATTGTAGCTGATCACTATTTCTGTGTTCTCACCACACGACTTCCCACTAGATGTGTTGCATCTTCTACTTCAGTGGCAGTTAACAACACCAACGCTTAACATACCTACATCTTTTGGCATCTTCAGGGACTTTTTCCATCTTGCTAAGACTCCTTTTAGTTACAAACGTCGTATTAGCAGCAGCTGTTTAATTTTCTCTGACTTAAATGACAGGAGTAAACCAAGAAAGGATAAGATGTTAAAACTGCTGTTGTGAATTACATAGGCAAAGTTGTTCCATACCATTTCTTCCTGTTCAATTGCTTGTTCTGATGGGAACAGAAGAGTGCTTTGAATATTTAGGCACCTTCTTGCCTGACCAAAGTAGCAGCTGATCAGATGCGATTCACCCTGGAAAGGCGAAGGAAGTTTCTCCCACCGAAACTGTACAGAGGAGAATGAATCCATGATATAGGGTCAAGAAACACCACAGAACTGACCAAGGCGCAAGTGACTTACTTTTCTAGTCTGTTAGTTTGCCATTAGTAAATCAAGAACTCAAGAAAATGTCTTAGAAGACATCCAGATGATGCTGAAAGTCTCCTTCACAGAACAGTCCAGAACATGGTATGACTCTTGAAAGTTGTTAGTATAGTAGTCTAGATGACACACCAGAATTAAAAAGTTAATACTTTCAAAAGCTTTGCCTGTTTAGACCCTCCTTAGATTGAGACATGGCAGACAGTAAGGAGTTTATTGCTGTCCTTGAGAAACGTTAGACTCTCGCTTTCAGGCATTACTCTTCAGAGGGCAAACTACCTGCTGTCAAACTGAAAGGATGTATCTAGTGTGGTCTGATAGGGGTCTGTCCTAGATCTGGTACTAGTCAATATTTTCACTAATGACTTGGGTAATGGAGTGGAGAGTGTGCTTATAAAATTTGTGGATGATATGAAGCTGGGAGGGCTTGCTGGCACTTTGGAGGACAAAATTGGAACTCAAAATGACCGTGACAAATTGGAGAATTGGTCTGAAATCAAAGATGAAATTCAGTGATGGCAAAGGCAAAGTACTACACTTAGGAAGGAAAAGTCAAATGCACAAAAATGAGGGGCGGGGGAGCATGGGCTAGGCAGTAGTACTGCTGAAAAAGATCTGAGGGGTTATAGTGGATCACAACTTGAATATGATCAACAATGTTATGCAGTTGGAAAAAGGGCAAATATCATTCTGGGGCATATTAACAGGAGTGTCATATGTAAGACCAGAAAGGTAATTGTCCTGTTCCACTCAGCACTGGTGAGGCCTCAGCTGGAGTACTGTGTCCAGTTATGGGCACCACGTTTTAAGAAAGATGTGGGCAAATTGGAGTCCAAAGGAGAGTAACAAAAATAAGAAGTTTAGAAAATATGACCTATGAGGAAAGATTAAAACATGGCATGTTTCTTTTGGAGAAAAGAAGGTTGAAGCGAGACCTGATAAGTCTTCAAATATGTTAGAGGACCGTGATCAGTTATTTCTCCATGTCCACTGAATGTAGGACAAGAAATAATGGGCTTAATCTGCAGCAAGAGAGGTTTAGGCTAGATATTAGGAAATCCTTTCTAACTATAAGGATAGTTAGTACTGGAATAGGTTACCAAGGGAGATAGTATAGTCCCCTTCATTGGAGATTTTTAAGAACACATTAGACAAACGCCTGTCAGGGATGGTCTAGATATACTTGGTCCTGCCTCAGTATAGGGGGCCAGACTAGATGACTTCTCAAGGTCCCTTCCATCCCTACATTTCTGTGATTCTTTTCTTTTTAAAAAATGTCTCTAGTATTCATGGCTCTTGAGAATTGCTTGCCCTCAATATTTTAATCTCTCCCTTAATTGAAGGGAAGTCACTTCAGGGAGGTCACTACAGAAACAGGCTTCTCTGCTGAGGATACCATACCATACTTGTTTTCAGGTGATTTTTTTTTTTTTTTTAAAGCTAGAGAATGTTATCGTGAGCATCCTAGATGACTTCAGCTGCCATGGCAGCCTCTTTCGTGAACTGTCTTTGTGATTAGCATTTGGTTAGGGACTTGGTTTAGTTTTGGGAATGGCCTGATGTGCATCCATGCATCAGTAATACTAGAATTTTGCAATAGGTGTAGGACCAGTAGGTCAGTAACTATTATACAAATTAATGTTATGCAGATTAGCACCATTTTTATGGAATAATGCCTTGCACGGTATCCAGTGGTTTCTAAAAGCACTGACATCCCAACAGTTTTGCAAAACAATCGGTTATATTTTCTTTTAGTAGCTGTAATTGCAGGCAGGATAGCAAATACCCTTAGTAATATGTGAGTCTCGGTTTCCCTTCAGCCACAGTCTCAGTGGTGACATTTGATATAGCCTTTTCCTTTGCCTATATCTCTGCTATTCCTGGTATTCCATAGAGATGCGTTTCTAAGTGTGTAAGGTAAGGGTTAATGGAGCGTTCAGGTTGTATAGTTGTAATTGCGGAAATCTGTAGGCAGCAAACCAAAACCACGGGAAAATTCATTGTAGTTTCTAATATCACATACCTGCATGAGGAAAGTATATCTACCAATATGGTAATTATAATGGAATCTGCTGATGGTGGTGTTTCTAGACAGTATGGGACTCTGAAAACCCTAGGCTAACATAACTTCCCATTTGTTTTGCTTTTGCAAACCATTTGTCTTTCAATCTCATTTTGATGCCAATCTTGGAATATGTTTTAGCATTTCAGTATGGCTTTTGGTCACAAGTTAGTCAGTTGAAATGTATCATAGTCCAGTGTCAACACTTGTCATGGAAAACTGCTACAAGAACGTAGAGTGAAGTGATACATTCTATGTTATGAGAAGCATATTTATATCTCCTGGCGTATTGCATCATACTGTGTCAGCCAAAACCTGTCGATAAAGATGGTGGGAAATGACAGACTCTGTGGCTGCCACCTAGTTGGATGAATGAGTGAGTCTTCATGTGTCAGGCAAACTGTATGCAGGAGTTTCTCATCCATTTTCTTCTCCCAAGATGCAGGCAGGCTTCACCAGTTGTTCTGGTCTCACTGGAAGATGGGTCTCTTGAGGCATTATCTTTCTTCCAGGTCTCAGCAGAGCTCCAGCATGACAGACCAGGGAAGAAAAAGGAAACTTACTCCAAAAAGAAGCCAGGAAAGAAGGGCCAAATAATGTCTCTCCCCTGCAATATTAGGCATTCAGTGCATTCTCCCTATTCAGTCCTTCTACCTTTACTCCTGGGGGAATTCTGTGCCAAAAATTAAAAATTCTGCTCATAGTATTTTAAAATTCTGCAAAATTCAACATATTTTGTTTTTCAAAATAAAACAATATAATTACGCCAGTTTCAATTATTTTGGTAATTTGTTTCAAAATACCTGTCAGCAACAGTGTCTGTAACAATGCAGACAAAAAAGATTCAGGAAATGTTTCTTGACAAATAGATTCCTTACTAGGAATACTAATACATAATTCTGTGTAATAATTCATTTAAACTACAATACAGAAACATATTTCCTGCACCCCTCAAAAGCAGTGCAAAGGCTTGGGGGAGTCAGGAGTAATGGAGGAGCTGAAGGAGAGGGAAGCAATTGCTGGGAAGCAGCCTGCGTGTGAACTTGGCGGGTTGTTGGGTGTGGGTGGGAGAAGTATGTAGCAGAGTTTTTGGGGGGCAGGGAGGGATTGTTTGGGAGCTTCCAACATGCAAAGCCTGGCTGATCCCTAGCCTCTCATTCAGGCACATCTGCCCATGTGTCCTTGCACCCCCACTCAGCCACCTCTCCTCCTCGTCGTCCTCCTCCTCTACCCATGTATCCCTGCATCCCCCTCCCCCGAGGGGCCCTGCACCCCCACTCAGCCACCCCATATCCCCATGTATCCCTGCACTCCCCTCCCCGTCCCCATGTGTCCCTGTGCGCCCACTCTCATTCAGCCCCCACCCTAGTCTATCCCCCCATTAGCATTTCTGAACCCCAGTCTGAACCCCCAGCAACCCCATATGCCCCACGCTGTCTCTCTGCCCCTCCCCCCCCCAATTCCTCCTGACCCAGTCTCATGGGCAGGATACTGTGAGGAAGGCAGCCTCTTTTCCCTTCCCTATCTGCAGCTGGGGCTGCTCCTGCCCAGGAGCAACTGCACTCTGCTCTGGCATCACAGCGCCCCCGAGTGGGTGAAAGGAGTAACTGCAGCACTTTTGTGGAAGAATGTATTTTCTGCAGTGGGGAAAAATCTGTTTAGCACATGAATTCTGCTCAATGGCGCAAAATTCCCCAGGAATATACCTTCCAGGCCTGGGCAGGGGTGATAGAGTGGCTCTGATCTGGCCCTGACGCTGCAATACTTCAGCAGCTCCTGTAGAATCTGGGGATCAACCTGACAGCTTCTAAAAAAAAAACCAGACTTCCAAGAGTGGGGCCTTCAGAAGGACCAAGACTGGGACAGACAACTTGTGATTTGAACTGTTCTACATATTATCCCAGCAGAATTATTTAAGTTTCATCTGAGTAGCCCAGAGTCCTGAGATGTGTAGGCTTGCTGATATGTGATGGGGAAACTTTGACAAGTATACTTTACAGACTGCTCAACTTTGTATATATGAACTGTATTCCTCTGTCCTGACTTCTTATACGGGAAAAACTTTTATATGAAAACAGGATCTTTTGATTTAGAGTTCTGTTTCTGTTGCTCATTCTCCACTTGAAATCATCTATAACATCTTAAATAGTTACTGTGGAAATAAATCATTCAAGAAGATTGACTTCAGGTGAGGACTAAACAGCAGGAGTTAAGCTTTTAAAGATCCTTATTACATGCAAAAATTGCTTGTACTAAAAAAGAATTAGACCAAATTGTCTCTAAATGGAATTTTTTCCAATTTTCCATGAGGTATCAGCTGCTTTGTCTCACTATTGGCCTTTTGCACTGTGTCAAAAGGTTTTACTGTTCTGCGGCACACTAATGAATCTTTCACATCATAATTCAATGCCAACTGTCTTCTATTGTCATTGTAACTAATTAGGTTTCTTTTCACATTGTAATTTAATGCCTGTTGATTTGTGGTAATAGTGGAACACAATGCCTGCAGCTTTCTTGTATGTGAAGGTACTGTTGTGATAGCTATTTCTTTTTTAATTGCTTGAAACTGTCAAGTTTAATATCAGTTTCCTAAGTAGCTTTGACACCGTTTTCTCATCTAGACTTCTGTTTGTTTTTGTGTTTCTTTTTCAAATTTAGAGGTGTATTTCTTCACTAATTTCTTGATTCTGCCCCTTGCTTTCCTACTTAGATGTCCTATACTACTGTGGTAGAAAAATGGGAAATTAGTGTCCACTTCTTCTGTAAAAGTATTGTTGCCAGTCCTTTTCTTGCTATATGTTTGATCCACTCCCCCATACACCCAGGCTCTGTTTCTGCAATAATTAGTTGTACAGCTAAAATTCATGCATTCTCAATCCTTCAGAAATACATAAACAGTTTAATTTTTACATGAGAATTATGGGCTCCAAGACCCTACACCCCCACTCAGCCACCCCGTATCCCCATGTATCCCCTGCACTCCCCTCCCCGTCCCCATGTGTCCCTGCGCGCCCACTCCCATTCAGGCTCTGTTTATGCAATAATTAGTTGTACAGCTAAAATTCATGCATTCTCAATCCTTCAAAAATACATAAACAATTTAATTTTTACATGAGAATTATGGGCTCCAAGACCCTCAAGTGTGTTCTTTAGCCAGTTTCTGTATTTTTTTAATTGAATGGGATGGTGATGTCAGTACTCCCACCACAGCAATTGAAAGAGAGTTAGTGAGATTTAGGAAGAAAAATCTGAAATGTGTACTGATATGGTAGATCATTTTTCCTTCCAACATACTAGAGAAGCACTGCCTCAATCTTGAATAAACACTATATGTAACAGGTATGCTTAGGAAGAGGAGAGCAAGAAACCAAACCAGAGAGTTTATACTTACTGGTTTTTTGTAACTCTTGTAAAATGCTCAGATACTACAGTGATGAGTGCTGTATAACTAGGTAGATGTTATGTTGAAAAGAGAACAATGTTCCTTCAGTGTGCAACAAGTGTTTCCTTTAGCTTCCATGGTATGTAATTCCAGAGATCCAGAGGAGTTGAGAGGTGTAGAAGTGTCTTACTGTTTTCTGCATCCTGACAATTTAAATATAAGTATAGGTTTCCATATTGAACTGGTGTAGTGTCTGACTACATCTATGAGGGTCTGATGATAAAAGTCAGGAACTGAGATGGCAATTGCTTGGTAGAGGGTAATGGGTTAGGAACCAGAAATGGAAGATTTTCTATGAATGTTATGCTAGTATTTTCAAAGTAGCCTGAGGAGATAAGCATGCAAATCCCATTGACATTCAATAAGAGTTGGATGCATTAGGCCTTTAGGTTCCTCTGAAAATCCCAGCTAAAGGGTTTGTGCCATATCTGAGTAAGTATAGACAAAGCAGTTGTGCAAGAGTTATACATACTTTTAAGTTAGGTAGAGGTTTCAAAGAAAACTACTAAAATAAAATGTAGGTACCAAACTACATGGGGTGTGTGTTGAGGAGCAACGTGAGAACAGATCACAGGAAGTGTGTGTTAGTGTATTTACTACTGTAGTGATGGAAGCTTTCTCCTCCCTAGGGATCATGTTCCTTGCTCAAAATGGATAACAGAACATTTATGGATTTCATACTGAACAGCTGCCTTCTTAACTATATGAACAAGTGAACTAGAAAAAGTTCCTGTCCAAGTTTTGAGTAACACTTCGGAACTGGAAATGTAATGATAGAGAATTTAAGCACTAGTGACAAAACATAATCAGATTTGTAATGGGAACTAAAGTGAAGCAAAAAAGATAATTTGTTCTGCTACCAGATATTTTGGCACTATGCAGGAAGCAATCAATGGGAAGAAAGTGAGAAAACAGGAGGCAAAGAAAACATTCAGAGGTTAAACTACATATGTGTTTTACTGTAGCAATAAATATATTTTAAATAAACATATATAGTGTGAAGAAAGGAAGACTACAAGTCAAGGTAAGAAAGTGGAATAGGATAGAAAACATCCTGTAAAGTGGACTGGAAAATCAGACTGTTTAGTCTTCAAATACAGTTTTAAAAGCAGTAGAAGTTCAGAATGAATATAAAATTGTACAAATGGTTGAGAAAGAGGTTTTCAAAGAAACTAGAGGTCATTGAATGAGATGAGGTCTCTTAAGAAATAATGCTAATTTATTGATGGAAGAGTGATGACCTGACCAGCATAGAAAAAAGGGGGGTTGTGTCGGGTGAGGGGGAGGGCAGAGAATGTAACAGTTTTTATTTGGTTCTGTATTAGTATTTAACTAGAGTTTTATACCTATTTAACTTTTAGACCCAGACCCTGTGATTTCTGCGCCTCTGTGTTTCTGTGTAATTAAAATCTATCTTTCTTTAGGGAACTCAAAGTTCAGGTCTTTATGGGGAGGAAGCCGTCAGCCTGTGCCCAAACTCTCTTAAGTGTCTTCCTTTTAGAGGGTCTGCCTTGTTCTCCAGTACTCTGTTCTGCTGTGCTCTTGGACTTTCCTCTAGTCTTCCTGGTTTACTTGTCGGTCTCCACGCTTTCAGCAGGGCCTCTTTTAGGAAGCAACAGCACACTTCCTGGAGTTAATGCTCCCTTGGAATGAGCTTAGCCTGACCTATATGGGACCCAGACCCTTCCCACTCCCAGCAGCCTCTGCAAGGATTAGTGGTTAGTTTAAAATGAGCTGGACCCAACTCTAGTTCAGAGTTCCTAGGGTAGATCAATATCTATGGATGCTTCTCAGAGGACTTGTATTTTTTGGTTTCCGTCCGGTGACAGTTCACTCCGTTACATTCACCCTTAAAAGAGATGCTGAACCACTAGCCATTGACAGACTAATGGGAATATCTTAAATTGTATAAAATCAACATACATTCATGAAAGGAGCAAATCTTGCTGAACTTCTTTTTAAAGAAGGGTCAAAGTTGAACATGGAAACTATGGACTTTGATTTAAAATAGAATATTTTGTGCAGTATTTTATGACATTTCAAAGGGTTGTTTGAACAATGCTGAAGAAGTGAGAAGATTAATTGGTACCACAAAGATTAATATTGAGAGTACAGTAGAATCTCAGAGTTATGAACACCAGAGTTATGAACTGACCGGTCAACCCCACAATCTCATTTGGAAGTGAAAGTATGCAATCAGGCAGCAGCAGAGGAGAGAGAGAGAGAGAGAGAAAAGAAAATACAGTACAGTACTGTGTTAAATGTAAACTACTAAAAAGATAAAGGGAAAGTTTTTTTAAAAAAAGATTTGACCAGGTAAGGAAACTGTTTTTCATTTAAATTAAGATGGTTAAAAGTAGTACTTTTCTTCTGTAAAAGTTCTGTAAAGTTTCAAAACTGTTTTAAGTCAATGTTCAGTTGTAAACTTTGGAAAGAACAGCCATAATTGTTTTGTTCAGAGTTACGAACAACCACCATTCCCAAGGTGTTTGTAACTCTGAGGTTCTACTGTAGTTGTATTTACCTCATATACTCTGACTGAGAGAACAAGGCAATGTGCCGAAAAATAGTACAAAGATAGTGCTAATGGACCATAAAATTGAGTGAATTGTGTAGAGTAGATGTTGCATTTTGATGTGCAGAAGTGTTAAAAGTTACTGAGGCCAGTGACAAATATGAAAGAAACTGATAAAAGGGCCCTTGGATATGAGTCATGTAACTGCAGGGGAAACTGTATTCCGCTTTAAGAGTGCGGTGACTAATAACTTTCACTTTACTTCCTGTCTATGAACTTTGTTGTTAGCAGTCAGTTGCTGTAACAATGAGACATATTTCCATCGCTCTTCTGGAGTGAGAGGAAAGGAAAGGAAATTATGTGGCCAGATTCTGGGTATAGAAGTGTGCAATTAATGCCTCTCAGTGTATTTGAAGCCTTGTTTTTATACTGTTTTATATTTGGGTATTGGTGTTTTAGAAGGGAAGGTATCCGTTCTAAGTAAATATAGGATGGAATAATCTGTCCAAGGAGCTTTACTTATATAGTCAATTAAAAGGTAAGTTATCCAGGGTCACTTATTCCATTTTAGAATCCTACAATGATGTATTAAGTTTCTTTTATTCTGAACAAAACAGAGTTATTCAGTTAATTCTCTAATAAAATGCAAAATCCACTGCATTGTTTCATAGTGTATAGTGTAATGCATAGTTAGCTCCATCAAATATTGTGTGCACAGTTGTAGTTTGCTGTAAAATGTGCCCAATTTCTACATACCTTAGCGACCATTTTCTGCTGCAGCCTCAGGAAAGAGAGATTAGTAAGCAGAAAAAAGGTCTCCTGTGGGTGGGTGTATGTAGTGTGTTGTCAATTAAACATCACAAAAGGGTCTCAAGTGCAGCTAAATGTTTTCATTTATGACTTGAAGCACAGAACTCCTCCAGAATAAACAAACGTACGTTCCCAGCAGAGGAGGTGCTTTGAAAGATATGTGGTTTCTTCTGAAGTTACTGATCCCATGTTAGAAAGCGCTCCATTCACAACTTACACTCCTATTTCAATTAAAAAAAGGATTAAACTCTAAATTTTCAGAAGAGATGAGAAACTTAGGCATTTCTCAGTTACAGAAGAGCTCCGTGTTGCTCAAAAGCTTCTCTCTTTCACCAACAGAAGTCAGTCCAATAAAAGAGATTACCTCATACTCCTTGTCTGTCTCATATTTTCTGAGGCATCGGCCACTAAGGTTTATTGTAGTAAGCTGAATATTTAATATTTCATTGGCCACTACTGCAGAGTTGTGTGACTAAAAAAGGTTTTCAGAGCTCTGATAAGAAATGAGGGTTGCTTCCTGTTTAACTGGAGTAAAGTGCTGCAGAATTGGATGATGTGGGGAGAACGTATACTTTTATCACATACTGGGTGTACTTCCACATTATTGGATTTTTTTTATGGTACTGCATTTTAGAAAATGGCTAATGAACTACACAGCTTGCTAGAATTTACTATAATTGTATAAACTTACTATTTTATATGTACTTGATGAATAGGTTCTTCTGATAAAGATTTTGTAAATCAAAGCATTCTTCTATAACATTCAAGTGTTCTGCACTCTGGTAAATAGCAGCCATTAGATCGGGGTGGGCAAACTTTTTCACCCGAGGGCCACATCTGGGTGGGAAAATTGCTTGCAGGGCCGGGGCAGGGGGTTGGAGTGTGGGGTGTGGGAGGGGGTGCAGTGTGCAGGAAGGGGCTCGGGCTGAGGTGGGGTGCGGGGTGTATGAGGGGGCTCAGGGAAGGGGGTTAGGGTGCAGGAGGGGTGTGGAGTGCAGGAGGGGGCTCAGGGCAGGGAGTTGGGGTGCGGGATGTGGCAGGGGGCTCAGGATGTGGAGTTGGGGTGCAGGAGGGGGCTCAGGGTGGGGAGCTGGGGTGAAGGAGGGGTGTGAGGTACAGGCAGGGGGCTTAGGGCAGGGAGTTTGGGGGCGGAGTGCAGGAGAGGTTCAGACTCTGGCCCAGCGCCACTTACCTAGAGCAGATCCGGGGTGGCAGTGATGCACACCGGGGCCAGGGCAGGCTCCCTGCCTGCCGGCCCCAGCCCTGCGCTGTGCCACTCCGGGAAGCAGCCGGTGGGGACGGGGGGCACAGAGGGCTTCTCGTGTTTCCCTCGCCTGTGGGTACCTCCCCCGAAGCTGGCCAATGGGAGCTTCGGGGGAGGTACCCACAGGCAAGGGAAACACGTGGAGCCCTCTATGTCCCCCCACCCCCAGGGGCTGCAGGGGCATGGTGTGGCCGCTTCCAGGAGTGGCACGGAGCCCGTGGCGGTGGCAATCCCGAGGAGGCTGATCCAAAGCCCCGAGGGGCTGGATCCGGCCTGCGGGCCGTAGTTTGCCCACCCCTGCATTAGATTATTATAATCTTAATTAGTAACTATGGGGAGGCTTTTAAGAGAGGAAATGTATATACTTGTAGACTATAAACACTGAGGCTGACCCACCCTGTCCCCCTTATGGCACCGAGGGAACCATTGCTCTAATAATACACAGCTGTTCTCTGCAAATAATAGGTGATTGATTTGCTCTTCTCCCTGTACTTCTCTCATTGCCTATCCCAGCTGAAGCCCCACAGGCTTTGTCTAGACCAGGATTTAAAAATATGGTACTGTTTAACATATTCTAACACATGGTAAAAATCATGTTATAAAAGTCTGGTGTAGACAAGGCAGTGTATACTTGAACAAATGGTACACTGATTGTCTTAAAGCTTAGGTTCCCACCACTGCAGAGCACGTCAATGTAAACCATAAAAAGAAAGGATATACATAAATAAGTTGTACCTGTGTGTTCAAAGTCAGCTAACGAAAAAACAGTTTCTCCATATGCTCTGATTCTGGGTTCCCACTTCATTTCATAAAGCACAGCTATCTTTATTTTGTAAAATCTTTTTTGTCTGCAAACAAACGCAATGTTTAGTCTTATATAAAGTTTGTGAAGAATAGCAAGTGTTTCTCTGGTGACTGTATCTTAGATATTGCCAAAGCTCAGGACAAAAATAAGTGCATGTCCAGTTTTGGTTTCTTGGCAGTCTTAAGAAGCAGATGATTCTCAATATGTTGTAGAGGTCGTTGGTGGCTTACTTTTTTATTATATATACGTCTGAGGGCATTCTGCATCAAAAAAGAAAAATTATATGCACAATATTTTACAATTCTCTACATTTTATTTGTCAAATAAAAGTGGAGAGCACAGGCCACTGGCTGCACAGAGGTGGGAGATCACTCTGCAACTCTCTCCCTCCCTCCCCGGGACCCAACAGTAAGGCTGCACCCAACCATGACACAGTGCAAGGACCGGGCCTGCCCTTCCGTGCCAGGCAGCCTCAGCCTGGCAGGATCCAAGTGTGTAGGGATACAGGTGTGGGTTGAGAGGGTTCTCAAAAAGGTAGAGGCTGTTTCTCCCCAAAAGTGAGATCATCATCATCAGCTGTGGTGTAAATATCAAAATTCTGCAATGATTAAAACTGAGAATTTTCCACACCATCCCTCTAAATTCCTTGTCCAATTCTCATACTTTCTAAAGATAACAGTACAAGTTTGAGTCAAGAGGAGTCTTGAGTAGGTAAAAATGTGAGCCTCAACAATTGTAAATAGTATTTCAAGGAAGTAAAATAAAGTATAGCTTGGCTGTTTATGTACATCTATACATGAGATGGACATACAGAATTCTGTAAGACTAACAAATTTTATTTAAAGAAATTACTGATATGATAGTTTTGCAGTGCTTTATAATGATCCTCCTGATTGTTTTAGGATGACTCAGACTTTGTTTATTGGGGGTTTGATTTTATGAGCTAATCTGTTTTAAGCGTTGGTTTTCAGACTTGGTCCATATATTATTGGTAGTTTATTAGTTTTACATTGCTGGTTTCTTTTTTAAGTAAAAGAATATGACTTTATATGAGCTTTTTAGTTATACAAAACGCCACTTCCTTTGACTTGTCAAAATTATACTATTTCTTTGATTGTTTGGCTTGTTTAATCTTCTAGATAGCTGACCAATTTTTGGCTACAACACACTTATCTACCTGGACAGTTATATTTTCACTCCTGTTTGACAGTGTTTTAGATACAACATAGTTTGTGCGTGCATGTATATATTTTTATATATGTATAAAAATAGAGATGTTCATAACTTTTGCATCGTGCAGGAATAGGTAGTTTCTTGAAAATAGTTACATTTTCTCTAGTGTGTGCTTAATTTGTGTGGTTGTCATTTTGGATCCCTTACCTTGGGAAAGCCATGAATACAGGATGTGGCTCTCTTCAGAACCAGTCAGTTTCATTTCTGAATTAAACAGATAAGTGTTATATAGCTTTTGGGATTGCTGCTCCCTTCTCCCTTGCCAAATGTGCTGTTTCTAGTGCTCCTGCAATAAATGGATCAGGCTTTAGCCTTACACTTAGTTCTGGTTATGGTAGGGTGTTGTGCATTTACTAGGCTGCTGGCCAAAATGTAGCGTTGTGTACATTCCTTCGATACCCAGTGTATCAGAGCATATTAGAAAGCATTGAAGTAGTTAACTTGCATGTGAATTACCACCAGAAACAATGCAGAACCTTTTTTTAGCAGAATCCTGGTTTTGTTTTTGGAGTAAAATAACGCTGATATGTTTACATAACTAGGCTGGAACAAATTACACTTGTAAGTTATTTGGGGTGGATGTTGGACTATCTGTAGTTTGTCAGGGAACAGCAGAGTTTGATGGGAACATCTCTGAGATTTGTACAAGATTAGGAAGTGTGTTTCAGACAGTAGTCTGGTAAGATTTACAGCAGATTTATGACCTCTGACTCATCTGACTATTTATAGTGTGTGCTTGAATATCTGCCTCTGCCATCTTGCTTGTAAAGCGCTCTGTTTGTATTGAATTGCTTGACTTCCAGTAACAAAACATACCATATATCATGGCTGCTGAAGGGGGAAGGAGGCTCACTGTAACAAATGCTTCAGTTAAATCTTAATGTGTAGTCATTTGAGAATACAGTGCAGTGTATTAAGACCTTCAAGAACACAATCTAATACTCTCATTATTCTCTTTCATAAAGTTTTGTTTAGCTGCTTTTGTATTATATGCTGCTTAAATTCAGATTATAATGAAAGGCATATGGAAATAACCAAATGGCTTTCTTGTACTTTGGTGAAAAAAAGTAATGGTTTTATTTTCCACCTCAGACCAAGATTACAGGAAATACTGAATGCCTTGCAATGGAAATGGGTTTGCATGTTTTGGATGGTAACTAGATGAGGAGAAAAAGGTGAAAGTGGACAGACTCTAGGTCTTTTTGGAAATCTTGGGAGGGCAAACTTTTTTCAGTTCCAGACCTTACTACTGGTATTTATCCACTCCAGATGCAGAAAAGGACTGATTTTAGTTTTATTCTATTTGAACTCATGTTCTGCCTCCAGAGCCGTCCCTTGGGTAGGGCAAATTGGGGCGACCGCTCCGGGCCCCGCGGGCTGGTGCGATTGGCCGGCGCATTTGGTCCCAGAAGAGATGAATTTGTCACTTCCGCCCATGGGCCGGTGCGATTGGCTGGTGCGGTCGGTCCCGGAAGAGACGAATCCGTCACTTCTGCCTCTGGCCCTGCACGACCCTCTCCTCCCCTTACATCCCCCCCCCCCTCCCCCCCGGCCCTGTCTGTCTCTCCCAGTTCTTAATAAATTTGGAGCAAATGTGAGGAAATGAAAGGAAGATGCATTTTTTTTGTAAAGAAGACTCTAGCATCGATTGTAATGTTTGCAACATGGATTCTGATAATTTAAGTTTTTATTATGACACTATAAATGAAATATTTGTGGTCTTTCATCCTAATGTATCCTCAGTACATCAGATCTGAACTGATGGGTTATTTGTTTTCTTCCTCCTGACAAGCAGCAGCAACAATCATTGCCATCAATAACTTTTGGCACCACCTTCACTTGCTTCCTTTCTCTCTGACTTTTCCCAAATTTATTACATTTCTTTTGAGAGAAGCAGAGAAACACCTACTCCTTTGTGTACCTTGTGTTCTTCCTCACTTTAGTTTAGATGTGTGTTTTGGAAGCCTGCAAGGCAGGCTCCCACTGCGTGTGACAATAGCAATTAGTCAGTTGTGAGAAAAGTAACCTCATTTTTATTAAAATAGTATTTTTCCCTTCTTCAAGGAGTGCCAGATTCTCAGATTGCTCCTCTAGAGCTCTGAAGTTGTTTAAAAATGGATAGCTTTCCATTCTCTACAACTCTTAGAAGACCAGCCCAAAGCCAGCTTAAGTTAGAAATCATCCTGAAATAAGAAACCCACAATGGTGTGGGCCCAGTTTCCACCTATGCTATGTCTCATTTGCAAAATCCTCTTTACCCCCAGTCAGTATCTCTCTTACAGACCAAATTTGACAAGAAAATTAATGGGTTTTTATAAAAAATCTGTCTATATAGCTATTCATTTGATTATACAGCTTCATCATTGCTTGGATGAGGTGGAGGACTTCAGCAAGACAGTTGTAATCCATGATGCCCAGATCCCACTTTTTCAGGAAGAATCAGACCCTGTACTGCTTTGGGGATTACAGCTTTTGTTTGTTTGTGGCTCTGAAGAGCTTTTGAACATTTTTGTAAGTATTATGTTTACAAGGTGACTATTCTGGGGCCTATGGTCTTCTAAATCCTAAGTTTAGCATTGTAACTATATAGTATACAGTAACTCCACAATTAATGTCCTCTCGCTTAACGTTGTTTCTATCTTACGTCCCTGCTCAATTACAGAACATGCTCCATTTAAAGTTGTGCAATGCTTCGCTATAACGTCATTTGGCTGCGTGCCTTGTCCACAGCTGACAGCCCCCCATCAGCTCCCCTACACCGCTCCCCTACACTGCCTCCCGCCCGCTGGCAGACCCCACGGATCAGTGCCCTCCCACTCCTCCCCTCGCCTCCTGCCCGCAGCAATCAGCTGGCTTGTGGTGTTCAGGAGGGAGGGGGGAGGAGTGAGGACACGGCGCACAGGCTCCCCCTCCCTCCCCTGCCTCCTGAAGACCACAAGCCAGCTGATTGCTGTGGGCAGGAGGCAGGGAAGGGAGGGGGGAGGCTGCACGCCGCGTCCTCGCTCCTCCCCCCTCCCTCTTGCCCCCTGAACATTGCAAGCCAGCTGATTGCTGTGGGCAGGAGGGAGAAGTGAGGATGCAGCACGCAGCCTCCCCCCTCCCTCCCCTGTCTCCTACCTGCGGCAATCAGCTGGCTTGCGGTGTTCAGGAGGCAGATGAAGGGGGAGCCTGCGCGCCATGTCCTCGCTCTTCCCCCCTCCCTCCTGAATGCCGTAAGCCAGCTGATTGCCGCGGGCACGGGAGGGAGCGGGGAGGAGCAAGGGCTCAGTGTGCAGAGTAAAGGGGGAGGGGGGGATGAAGAGGCAGGTTAAGGGTGGGGGCTTGAGGGAAGAGGTGGAGTGGGCGGGCTGAGGGTTGAGCCCCCTGCCCCGGTGCTTGCAGAGTAGGGGAAGCTGCTGCTGCGCAACATGCTTCTCCTAGCCTACAGCATCTTCAGCCTCCTTGCCTGCCTCATTGTCTCCAGTGCCAGTGGGCTGTGCCTGTGTGGGGTAAGGCGGGGGCATCTCCTGACTATAGTACTGCAGTGTATGGCAAAAAAAATTTCTCTGGAACCCAACTCCCCATTTACATTCATTCTTATGGGGAAATTGGATTTGCTTAACATCGTTTCACTTAAAGTTGCATTTTTCAGGAACATAACTACAACGTTAAGTGGGGAGTTACTGTATGTCACTGCATCAAACTACAAATGCGGTTTTTTAGTGTGAACACAGTTTTGGTGTTAAGAATATACTGTGCCTTACCTCTTATCATTTTGCATCCATCTTTTATTGGAATTCCGAAAGGTGCTGATCTCTTCCAGAGAGGGTGACCAATACAGAGTGATCAGGGGTCATTAACTTGGGGAGGGGGTGTCTCCTCTTTAGAGTTACTATATTTCAGGTTCCCAACTTCTCAGGAGGCTTAAGAGAGCCAGCACTAGTTTCAGTGCCTAGACAGTTGGACCACAAGGAGGTTGCCACTACTACCGGGTGTCAGACACATGGTGGTCTGCACCTGGACTGTGTTTGGTGGCCCAGTGCCAGAAAGACTCTGCCCAGCCCAAGTAAACCAAGAGCTTGTGGCATCCAAAGTTTGTGTGCAGTAGAGTCTGATGAGTGTCCAGCAGAGAGAGCTTATCAGGTTTGTAAAAAAGTTTTAAACTCAATAAAACTGAACTTGCTAAATAAATAATCAAGGGAGCACAAGATGTGGTACCAAATAGCTGGAACCCATTCTGCTTTTGTTGTGTGCTAGTAAGCACTTGAAATGCCCTTAAAGCCAGACTCCTGAGCAGGAACAAGACTATTGCAGCTGACTGCAACAGATGATAAAGCCCAATGTAATGGAGACACTATGGGTTCTAGGGTCTAGATTACTAGTTTTCTGAGACTTGACTTTTGAAATGAGATTAAGTCCAAAATGGTCCTTTATAGGTACCCTGTTAGTTATATGCTTTAGAAGTCATTATGTGCTATTATTGTGTATTGAAAAAAGCTCAGATCTCAGTTTAGCTCCGAAGGAGTCTGTGTTACTTCAGGTTTCAGAGTAGCAGCCGTGTTAGTCTGTATCCGTAAAAAGAAAAGGAGTACTTGTGGCACCTTAGAGACTAACCAATTTATTTGAGCATAAGCTTTCGTGAGCTACAGCTCACTTCATCGGATGCATACTGTGGAAACTGCAGAAGACATTATATACACAGAGACCATGAAACAATACCTCCTCCCACCCCACTCTCTTGCTGGTAATAGCCCATCCAAAGTGACCACTTTCTTTACAATGTGTATGATAATCAAGGTGGGCCATTTCCAGCACAAATCCAGGTTTTCTCACCCCCCCCCCCCAAAAAAAAAAAAAACACACACACACACAAACTCACTCTCCTGCTGGTAACAGCCCATCCAAAGCGACCACTCTCCCCACAATGTGTACGATAATCAAGGTGGGCCATTTCCAGCACAAATCCAGGTCTTCTCACACACCCCCTCCCCCCCCCCCCACACACAAACTCACTCTCCTGCTGGTAATAGCTCATCCAAACTGACCACTCTCCTTACAATGTGTATGATAATCAAGGTGGGCCATTTCCAGCATAAATCCAAGTTTAACCAGAATGTCGGGGGGGGGGGGTAGGAAAAAACAAGGGGAAATAGGCTACCTTGCATAATGACTTAGCCACTCCCAGTCTCTATTTAAGCCTAAATTAATAGTATCCAATTTGCAAATGAATTCCAATTCAGCAGTTTCTCGCTGGAGTCTGGATTTGAAGTTTTTTTTGTTGTAAGATAGCGACCTTCATGTCTGTAATTGCGTGACCAGAGAGATTGACGTGTTCTCCGACTGGTTTATGAATGTTATAATTCTTGACATCTGATTTGTGTCCATTTATTCTTTTACGTAGAGACTGTCCAGTTTGACCAATGTATGCTCAAATAAATTGGTTAGTCTCTAAGGTACCACAAGTACTCCTTTTCTTTTTGCGAATACAGACTAACACGGCTGTTACTCTGAAACCTTTTCTTTTTTGTGTTACTTCAGACACTTTGGATTTTTCTTAAACTTACTGGAGGCAGGTTGGATGAGGGGTTGGTTCCAGGACCCAATGAGTGCATTCTTCAGCTTTTATTATGTACAAAGGAAAGTTTCAAGTTCTCAGATACCATGGTGCTGGATGAGGTATAAAACCTGGATAGTTTATCTGGTGGGTCCCCTATATTAAAAGCCAGGTAGCTTAGAGCAGATGATTAGTCCCTCTGCAGTCTATTCACTGCCACTCATTTCATTCATATTCTCCTACAGTTGTTGAGAGGCTCCATTCACGCTCCTTGTCTTGGTTCCCTCACTGGTTTCCTATCTATAAATGTTTGTTATAAACTGGCCAAGTACCCCACTGAAAGGTGACTATTCTGTTGCAACCCAATTTCTGGATCTTGGTAGAGTCTATTCTCTGTTTCTAGCTCTAGGGGCTATAGGGCATGTTCCTAGGCTTCCACCTCTTGACTGACACCCTACTTACAGATGTGTTGCTGCTGCCTAGCCACCCTAGACCCCAAAATCAGTGTCTTATATCTCCTGAACTCCCCTCTCCTCTAAGACACTTACTCATTCTCCACTTAGGCTATGAGCACTCTGGTCTTCTCGTTTTACACTTTCAGGGACAGTGTAACAGGAAAGCAAGGAATATAGGCTCAGGGCTGGTTTACACTAGAATTCACATCAGCATAGCTATGTCTCTTGGGTGTAAAAAATCCACATCCCTGAGAGAGACTATGCTGACCTAACCCCCAGTGTGGACAGTACTAGGTTGACAGAAGAACTCTTCCATTGACCTAGCTATCACTTCTTGGGAAGTGCTGATGGGAGAAACCTCTCCTGTCAGCATAGGTAGTGCCTACCCTGAAGGGCTGCATCATCAGTTTAAGGGTAGACATACCCTTAACCTCTCTCTCTGATGTTTTACAGTGGGAAGCTCCCATCCAGTGTAGGCACCTGTGTAGAAAGCGTATTGTTCCTTGAGGGTTGGCCGGTAGTTAAGACGATTAGTTGGTGGCCTTAGGTTGCAATCTTGATGGCTTCTCAGTGACTGTCTCTCAATGAGAAGTCAAGCAACTTTTCTGGGTATGGTAGCTGTATGGAACACATCACAGGCTGCCCTCAGGCGAATTTAGATCTGCTCAGATTATGAGCTCCATTTTGTATAATGTGCTGATACAGACCTATCCCATTCTGTCGCAGTTTTGTTTCACTGAAGACTGTTTTTCAGAGTACGCCAAGATTTCTTCTACCTGGTTTGTTAGTTTCCTGGTTAACAGGGAAAGCAGTCTTGTAAGGTTTTTGTCACCATTCTTAATCTGGGTAGGTGAGGGAGTTGTTTAAAAGGCATCTGGAATGTAGGGTATGTCTACACTACAAAATTATATCGACCTAAGTTACAAGAATATATAGCCACCACAGTAATTAAATCGTTTTTGCATGTCTACTTTAGACTCCTTGTGTCAGTGGTGCACATCCTCACCAGGAGTATATTCAACTGTCAGTATGGGGTATTGTGAGATGGCTTCTGAAAGGCAGCAATAGTTGATGTGCATCAACCTAACTGCATCAGTGTTTACTCTATGCCTCCCGTGGAGGTGGCGTTAAGTCAGTGTAGTGGGCGAATTACTTCAGTGGGAGTGAAGTTTTAGTGTAGATGCTTACAGAGTTAGGTCAGTGTAAGTTCCCTTACAAGGCCTTAGAACTGTAGGTCTTAGTCTCCAAAGTGCGTGTGTCACTTTTGGAAATGAGACTCAGGCACCTAAGTCACCAGGCACATTTGAAAATTTTACCCAGTACCCCATAAGCTTTACATAGTAGCTTTTTATTCTATAATATGTCTGGGGCCTTACGCCTCTAAGTGCTTGTCTGCATGGGGAAGCTATTGTGAAATAAACTAGAATGTAAATTAAAACAAGATAGCTATTCCACACTAACTTCCCATATGGATGCTTATTCTGCACCAAGAGTGCCCTTTTGCAGTTTAGTTTAATTCACATCCAAAAGTGGATTAAGCTAAACTACACAAAGGCAGTTTCAGTGTAGAATAAGTGTGTCCACATGGGGACCTAGTGTGGAACATCTATTCTGGGATATTTCCCCATCTTGACAAACCCTAAGACTACTCTGTCAAGGTGGAATAAAAGCAAATATAAAGGTCTGACTATCAAACTTTGTCCAGTTCAAGCTCACTTTTCTAGGGCAGCGGCAGGCTCCTTGGTAAAGCATCTGCAGAGAGAGCTTGCTTGTTCTCTGTCAAGTTTCAATTTCCTTTACAAAAAATAATCTACATTACTGTATTTTCTAGAATATAAATTGAGCCTAGCTATACAATGATAGTTGTGATCAAGCTGCATGCTGCTTTATGATGATTTATTTACCGACAGTGTATACTTCTGTGCACAATAATTGGCCTCTCCCCCTGTGACATGGATTGCCTAACACAGTGTATTAAACCATGCAAACTGATATGGTCAATCACTTGAATTTCTGTAATCACAACTGGTTTTGGAAAAGCTCATATGCTTTATTTTTTTAATGGGTCTTTAGGAAACAAGGGTTTAATTTTTTTAGGAGAAAGTGACTCTCTGCGGTTTCTTGGCGCTTATCGAAGCAAGTCTTTTTTTTTTTTTTTTTTTTTTAAGTGGATAAGATGTTTGGTTGAGTAACTGCTCTTTGGTGTCTTGCCATCCCACCCTGCAAGTTTCAAGAGTCAGTGTTACACAGCACAGTCTTCCAAGGAGCCAAAACACAGTGAAATGCATAGACTATTGAAAGGCAGCCTCCATGTCCACCCAGTCTTGGCTATTCTATGCCTCCTTTCTTGAAAGCATGGCTCTGACTAGTCCTCCAGTGCCTCTGTTACAACAAAAGGAGAAGAGGGACAAAGGGAGCCAAGCACTTTTATGATGATCCTCCACAATATATTAATGCTACCAGTACTCAGAAAACTAAAGCAAACCGTCTCTCTTGTGATCCATCCTGAATTTCAGGCTACCAGGATCTCAGATGGATGATGACTTTGCAAATTAGACACCTTAGTCTCTTAACCCCCACAGTTTTGACCTTAAGTGGCCAATCCAGGAGTCTTCCTGCTGCTGTTTCTGTACCTCAATCCAGCGTGCACCTCTCTGACCCAGCTTGTCTTCAGGAGTGCTGCTGCTGCCGCCGCCTGCTCTGGATCCTGTTCCCCAAGTATTCAGGAGCCTTCCTTTCTAGTTCTGTCAATTCTCTGGTAGTTAGGACAGTGGGAATATGTCTACACAACATTTTGGAGTGAGCCTGCCAGCCCAGGTCAACAGACTTGGGCTAGTGCAGCTGGGGCAAGCTTTCTAAGAATAGATGTGCAGACAGCGGTTTTGAAGTTGTGACTCGGGCTGTTGCTTGGGCTCTGAATCCATAATGCTGTGTGGACATACCAGAGGGGTGTTGTCTCCCAATTGCTGCTCAGTTTTTTTCTGATTGTGAGCAGTTCACCTCTGCTGCAGCCTTCAGAATCATACAGCTGAATGCTACTATTTGTTGTGAGGTTGAATACATCAACACTCCCCACTGCAAAGCTCCCACTTCTTTCCTGCCTCCCCTCTGGGGTTTCCTGTTCTCCTATCTCATTTACAGTAGTTAAATATTGGTATGAGTGGCTCCCTCTCCTTGCAGTCCCTCTCTGGCAAGCATCTCATAAAACCAGTGGACCACTTCTCAACCAGAGGAAAACTTGAAAATGAAATAGTAGGGAAATCATAAATTTGAATATGCACCTGTGATGTAGCACAGTTTATTTGCTTTCTGCTGTTTCAATAAACACAAAGACAACTGTTTTTTTTTCCTTAGGGGGAATGTTTAATAATACCTAGCTCTTATATAGCACTTTTGATTAGAGATCTCAAAGCACTTTTTTAAAGTGCTTATCTTTATCCTCATTTTACAGATGAGGAAAGTGAGGCACAGAGAGGGTAAGTGATTTGCCCAAACTCGCCCAGCAGGTCAGTGGCAGAACTGGGAAATGAATCTGTCTCCTGAGTTCCAGTCCAGTGCTCCAACCACTAGGCCACGCTGCCTGTCTAAATCATGTTTCAGATACAGCCCAACAATCACCTCAGAAGATCAGATGGTAGATACTTTTGTTTCCTCAGGAGGCTGTAGAACTCTTTGTTCAGACATGCTTTCTCCCTTGCGTTCATCAGACAATTTTTTAAGCCATAGGACTCTTGTTCTCTGCCTTCCTTCCTTCTTTCCAAACACCAAATTAAGGATCCTAAGTCTCTCCACCTCATTCCTCTTTCATGTGGTCAACAGAAACTGCTTTTTTCTTTTCTTCCTCTCATGCTACTGAATAGTCTTCTCAATCACATGTCTGTCTCAGAGCTCCCCTCCTTTGCTACCATGTGTGATGGTCTCCCATAATGCAGCACCATGGAGACATGTGAACCACTTCTCTCTTCTGGTGACGTTTCAGTATCTGCCAACTGCCTTTTGCTCCAGCCTCAAACTTTCCAGGAAAAGGAGAGCCGATTCTCCAGCTGAAACTTCCCTTCTTTTATCATAGGTGAATGGGGCTCACAGTGTCCTTGCATCTGATGAAGTGAGCTGTAGCTCACGAAAGCTTATGCTCAAATAAATTTGTTAGTCTCTAAGGTGCCACAAGTCCTCCTTTTCTTTTTGCGGATACAGACTAACACGGCTGCTACTCTGAAAAGTGTCCTTTCTCACGCTCATAGGTGGGATCACCTTTGGTCTTGCTCACCCCAGATTGTATTCTAAACACCTCATTTTTCAGTTCTCCCTGGTTATAGCTTGAGATGCTTTCTGTTGGAAATGGGGAAAGGAGTTATATATAGCTCCTTCCCTAATTCCAACTGATCCCCAGGACTGTGGAGAGGGCAATATCTATCCCATTTCCCCCCAGGTAGCCCCAAGGACTCTGAGCTCCTAGACCTTTCTTGGAGCCCAGGTAGTAGTCCCAAACAATTTGTCTGAATATCTTGCTCCAGGGTCGAGTCCACTTTTTTCTTGAGCCTCTAGGTCTGAAAGATAGTTTCACAGAGAGAGATTTCTGTGTCACGGTTGCTAAAATGTTGTTTACATAGCCACAAGCCTTCAAGCAAGAAGTTTAACCATGTGTCTGGATGACCTCTTTTAAGTGGTAAATGTGCAGACCTAGAATGCTTTTCTGGTGTTCCCTGCAACAAGTGTGTGCAGTTTTTTGCCTGGAGTCAAGAGGGCTTTGAATCTGCTCTCTGAATAGAGGTTTTGACTCTCTCTGAGTTTCAGGTTTCAATGCCATAATGTTTCTTTGGGAAACAATGGATTATGCAGAAGGAAGTGAACTTCTTCCAGTGGAAACTGGAATTATTAAGAATTAATCTGGGAACAGTTTTGAGAGACACTATCTTTGAGGAATGTTAGAAAAGTGTATAAAGGGTAAATGGGATGACCAGGTAATTATAGATAGGTTAGCCTGATAAAAGGATTCCCACTATACAGGAGTGATATGTATGCATCCTGTAAGCCCTTGAAGACAGAAATTACACCTTTTTTTTTTTTTTTAAAGTGGAGATAGGGAGAAGGGGGACATGCCCTCCTCCCATTAGTACACCTATGTATGCCACGAATGTGTACTTTACGATGTGAGGGAAAGAAGAAGTGCATGGTGGAGTGTATTGCAGAAATATAATTTAGAGGTAGAAACAAGGATTCCTTGTTGCTCACTTTTAACAAGTAGGTAGTGTATGATGTTGGTCCAGTATTGTTTGTGATAAACTGCTTTCAGTCTTTCTCTTGTATTACGACTTTTTGGTTAGATCTGCCGGGACAGTGATCTCTAATTAATCTAGGGAGTTCATAATATGATTCAGTAATGCTGAGATTGGCACATTTTATCTACAACGGATTTCATTTAAGTAATTCTCATTCCAAGATAATAAAAAGATCCAGTGAGGTATAAAAATGTTTCCCAAATATTTTTCATCATTGTTTTTGATTAGGGACACTGAAAACATTAAAATTATGGTAATATTCTGTTAGTTTGGATATTTACGGTGCTAAAAACACTCCAAAACATATAAATGTCCGAAATGTGACTTTCAGATAACTTAATGACAGTATAACTATTGTAACATATGTTAGGTGGATAAAGTGTTCTGGACATCTCTTTATAGTTTTTGTTAGCAAATATTACTTTTCTGCCAGAAATGCATGTTCATGTAGTTCAAGGGTGGCCAAACTACAGCCCCTGGGCTGCTTCCGGCCCATCAGACGTTTTTATCCAGTCCTTGAGCTCCCGCCAGGGAGCAGGGTCGGGTGCTTGCTCCGCTGCCCGGTGCTCCCCAGCCCCTGACTTCCGGTATGCGCAGAGCCACACTGCACAGACGCGACTTCACCGTGCTGATTCTAGGATCAGATTCCCCCACCCATAGGTGGCAGCTCTCCTCCCCCTCCCCCCCCCCACACGCAGCAGCCGGCCCAATTCCCTCCCAGTCTCCTACGGCCCCACCCTTGAGAGCCTTGAAACCTCCCAGAGGCCACACCCATCCCAGCTAGGGTTCTTCCGCCCATGGTGGTGCCAGTTACGGCCGCCTTGGTGTCACTGCCGGCAGGGCCCCTAGGAGTCCTCAGTACTGTCCCTGTAGAGCCCCCCTGTAGTGAGGCGGTGTGGTGCCCCACCACCCTGCTGAGGGAAGAACCTCCCCAGACACCAAAGTGGGCGGAGCCAGTGAATCCTGTGCCCGCCCGCCCTACGAGGTCAAGGTGCAGGACAGGAAGTAGAAAAGCCCAACCCCAGAGCTAATTTGGGCGACAGCAGCCGGAGAGGCCAGACGCCCATGGCCTGGCTTCGGCTTGGGAGACCCTGGCAAGCCTCGGCTAACCCGAGGACTGGCCAGACCGTCCAATGCCTGACACTAACCAACGCCCAGAGGAGCTGCCGAGCCTACCCTTCGCCAGCTACCCAGAGGAGCTGCCGAGCCTGCCCCTCGCCGGCGACCCAGAGGAGCCCGTGGTGCTGGAACCCTCCGAGGACACCATCCTGACCCAGGTACCATATGAGGGGGAGTCCAGAAGTAGCCCAGGGGCAGCCAACCCCAGTCTGGCTGCAGCACTGCCAGAGCCCATGTCAGTGTGTTGCGGCCAGGATCCCCACTGAAACAGCAGCGGGTCTTCGGCCACTGCTAGGGCCCTGGGCTGGGACGCAGTGGAGTGGGTGGGACTGCGTCCCCCCTGCCACCCACCTTGCGGGTGACAGTCTCCCCTTCCCCCTGGTTGCTAAAGCTAGGAGCTAGAGCTTATATTGAACTATTTGACTCAAACCCTGCCTGAGGGCCTGAGCCCTTGACTGTTTGCTGCCCTGCCCTGACCCAGGGGCTGGGCTTATATTGAACTGCTTGTGGGACCCAGCCTGAAGGTCTGTGTCATAGACTGGGTATTCACCAACCCAGCCGAGAGTGTAGTGAGGCGTGTGGTGCCCAATCATCCCGTCGAGGGACGAGCCCTGGCTGAGTTCCCTCACACACCCCCTCTCCCCACCTCAGTAACATCCCTTATAGAGCCCCCACATTCTACACCCCATAGAGTCCCCCTCCCGCACTGGGCATTCATGGCCCACCATACAATTTCCATACCCAGATGCGGCCTTCACGCCAAAAAGGTTGCCCTGCCCACCTCTGATTTAGATGTATAGTGGGTAAACAGTTACGTTTTTGTGGTATGATTAAAGGTGATTAAAATGACTCTTGCATGGATAACGCAAATATTTCTCTTACTTAATCATTGAACATTAGCAGCTGTGGTTTTGTATGTAGATATTCTGATCTTGGGGTAGTTATTGCATGACAGGAGCAACAAAGTCTTTTAAAAAATATAATCATTGTAACTTATATTCAAACTTCCAGTTGGTACTTCAGTGCACGCTTGAATCCATAATATTGTTTTTGTGATACCTCACAAATATGAACACTTTAAAGCTATCTGTGAGCCTCAGTTAGATTGTTGCTTTACTCCTGCACATTTAGAATGCACTCTTTTTGGTTTAAAAAAATGTTGAGAGACTGAAGAAGGTTTTTTAAATGATTGTCTTTGTTTTTCATTGTTTCTTATAGCTCCTTTTAGAAGCATATAATTTTTTCTTACAAGAGTTTTTTTGCTGAAATGTTGACTTTTCTATATGTTTATAATTGAATTTGAAATGAACCTGGCATCTGTTTTTTCTGGTTTGTGCAACAGCGTCCTCAATAAGGTCAGCATAGGTAAGGAAATAGCTTGTGCTCCCTCTGCTGTTAGTAAAAGATTCCTGTTGTAGGTCATGCATGTTGTGGTTCTGGTTTAAAAGAAATGCAGTACTCAGATGTTATATGCAAAAAGAAAAGGAGTACTTGTGGCACCTTGGAGACTAACCAATTTATTTGAGCATAAGCTTATAGTTCTGTAACTCCATTAGATTGTAATAGTACTAACTACTTGAATTTACCTTTAATAACTTCCATGCATGTTAAATGTTTAGTAAATGGTTTGCAAGCATCTTAGCAGCTGCCATCCAGTCCAGCGTTAACTTCATTGTTTTATGGCTGTAACCTAACATTGAAAAGTCTTGAATCATCCCTTCCCCATTTGAAAGAAATGGTGTCATCCAATATTTGAAAAAAATCAAGATAGCAGATTCCTTGTCTTTTGTGGATCCACAGTGATTCAAATATTATCTTAGTGACCTGTCTAGACAGAGCCCGTCTCCCTTATTCTTCTGTCTGTTCAATGCCACTTTAATCATCACAGAAGCTCACAGTAGAGCTAAAACTACAATTCTGGAGATGATCCAGTGGGCTTGAGAAATTCCCAAAAGCCTTATGTTAAATGTGCAGTAGTAACCTATACTGTTTCAGTTTAAATAGTGCTGTCCCTTTCCATTGCTGGTGTCCTTAATTGCTTTGGACAATTGTAAGTAAAGCTGAATGAAACAAAGGCATGTGATCCAAGCAGCTTTGTGTGGAATGATTATGCATTCCTCTGTAACACGGGAAGAACGTGTCTGAAATAAACTGAACAAAATTTTGAATTAAAATGAAGTAATAACTTATTAGTAATAGTAATCTTTATTAAAACATCTTTAATTTCTTTTAACAATCATGTAATAGAATCTGATTTACTGGGAGTGGCATTTAATTAATTTAATTCAATTTAGAGAGTTTAACTCTATTACATATTAGTAGAGAAAATTACCTCTGAACAGTCATTTCTCATTGGTGACATGCAATAAGTTAATTTAGCTCAGAGTTCCTTTGGGTGCATTGTGAGTTTTGCTCTGAAAGTTGCTATGGTGACAGCCTGATCAACCAAGGGCTGTCAACGAAACAACAAATAGAACAGCCCTGCTTTGCACAGTGGCTCTGCTGCTGTAAACACTGGCAAATGGGTACTGCTTGCTCTATGCCTTATTCTAGTCTCATCATACTATTTTTAGTGAACCTGCTTGTTTAAATCTTTTATAGATGCCAAAGTTGTGTTTGAAGAGCTAGTGAAAAAGCTTCTTAAGGAATGCCTAGTCATTTAGCAGACCTGCTGTGCAGAAGCGTTTTCACTGAGAAGGTTTTCTTTCAGATTCTGTTCAACAAATTGAACTGAGCTTCATTGGTTTCAGCTCAGTCCCAGTGAAATGACTGCAGAATGGCTATCAGAATTTAGTGTGCTTTTTCTTTAGAGAACTTTCGTGCAGCATTTGTGAGATATCTGGAAACTGCTGGAATTGCATTCCTTGTGTTCCTGAATAATTTACGACCTGCTTCTCATATATGTCATTAATGTATGATGGCCCTGCAGATATAAAGAATCTGTTTGGCTTTAGCTGAATTAATGAGAAGAGTTCTTCTGATACTGTGTCAGCCAAGGTTTCAGTGTTAGGCCCTTAAACTCCTCTGTTCAAAACAAAACCCACATAGAGAGGCTGGCTTTTGTAAAACTAGCAAAGGACAATTGTTTATGTATTTGGGGCATTTAAAAAAGTGTTAAATATTAAGGGTATTAACAGGCCTGAAAGAAAGTATTAAATTATAAGTTCTGTATATTTGTTTCTTTTATAATTCAGTGTAGGGAAGTGGAGTCATCAAACAGTTAAGAGGAAAAGGAAATGCAAAATAGATGCATGGTAATACTTATGGACTTGGCAAACAGTACTCACAAATCTAATGCCCTGCAAGCAGAGCTACGATACAAGTCTAAGTCTATCATTTTGACCACTGCTCACTTATGAAATACTTTTAATTATAGTAGCTCCTTTTCCTTTTACATGAACAAATCTTTCTTGGTTTGTGTACCATTTTATCCTCCCAATGATCACTAACCTGTCTTTCACCAATACCATACTGATATGTTGTTCAATAGAAACATTTTGTTTTGGGGCATTTTGAAAGGACTGTATTCATGGAGGAGAAGGAGCCAGCCCCGTCACCCCCATAACATTTTAGCTCAGGAGTTAGAGCACTTATCTGAGAGGCAGGAGACCGGGGTTCATTTCTCTCTTCTGTCTGAAGTGACGATGGGTTTTGAACTTGGGTCTCCCACCTCCGATGTGGGGCTATTGATTTATTCTGGGTTTGATCTCTGTCTCTTCTGTTGAAGCTGTTCCACTTTTTATAAATAATTAAATAGTCAAAGGGCCAAAGAGAGAGAGTGGAAGAGTGTGGCTGTCGCCTGGTGGTTAGGGCAGTCCCCTGGGATGTGGGAGACTCAAGATCAAGTCCATCTCCAATAACTATTTAATTAGTTATACTAAGTGGGACAGCTTCCACAGGAGAGATTGAAAGAGACCTGTCCAAGAATGCTCCATAGCTCAGTGATTTAAGGCATTCTCTTACAATGTAAGAGACTCAAGTTCACATCCCTGCCCTAAATCAGGCAGACTGGAGAATTGAACCTGGATCTCCCACATCCCAGTTGAGTTCCCTAACAAGTGGGCTAAAAGTTGGCACCAGAGACACCACTATGAGGATGACATTTTGGGTCAACCAAAACTGTATTTTTGGGGGTGAATAAACTATACTCCTGTCATCCCAATTTACCCAGTTCTAAGTGTTTCATCATAAGTAACACCTGAATAGATTATTTGCAGACAGAAGTGTTTTTTTTAAAGTTGGTGTCCCTCTACAATATTCAGCTGCGTATGTATTTGAAATCAGCAGCCTTTGCTTTCCATTACCCCCTTCATATTCCCAGTTTAACAGCCTTTCTACTCTATTTTCAAAACTCAGTTGCTTTTTGATCTGTAGTTAGGTAGTTCAGAAGGTTGGTAACTTTAAAAAAATTAATTCTAATATGACAGTGGAGTGATGCAGTGTATTTGTAGTCACTCATCATTTCCAAAGGCAGAGAGAGGCTTGTTTCTCTGGAGTTCCTTGCTTCTATCAGCATAAAAGTATGAGAGCTTCAAGTTAACCTCTAACCTGCTAATCCACCAGACTGCCCCAGGTTATTCATTTAAAAGAAAAGCTAGTCTCGAGATTTTTTTTTTCTTGTAAACTCTAACCTATAGATCTAGTAGTGTCCCACATTCTAATGTAATTTTAGTCTCTCGATGTAGACAATAGAATTGATGAGTACACCAGACTATTATCTCTCTTTATAAATAAATGTGTTGATTGCTTTGAACTGAATTTTCAAATAACTTTGTACAGGTGTGTTATGATGCAATTGTGAAGTTTTCTACTGTAAATAATACTTAGCTTTCAAGCTGCTGTTAGAAGTGGCTATCTCATTACTGAAGAAAAGACAATTTGGTCACTCTGACTTTAGCACCCTTTGTGAATTTCCTTTGAAATAGAAAATGTTATGCAAACATTGCATACCCTTTGCTCAAAATTGCCTTTAATTTATTTTTTGCTTTTTAGTATCAATTTAAAAGAAAATGATTTGCCTGTCTTCTGTATGATATCTGTACTAAAGGGACGACATCATTTCGAAATCAAGGATTCTATTCCTGATTCTGCCACAAACTTAGTATGTGACAGTGGGCCAAGTCTCATAATTTCTCTGGTTGTTGTATGCTAGAATTTTCACCTGATTTCTCAGCAATCCTAGCAGGGGGCAACTGGTGTCTAAACCACCATGTGAAACAGAACTCTGAACCAGCTCCTTGTCTTCACTAGCCCTCCTGGTGTTACTCTCTCTGGTGAAGTTGAACTGCTGGTAATAACATTGCAAAAGTACAGGGGGAAAAAAATTGTAGTATACACAGTTTCTGACTCACTTCTAGTTTGTAAAATGTTATACTTTCCGATCTTACTGGGCTGTTGTGAGATAAATTAATTTTTGTGAAGATCCGATACCATGGTAATGAGGATTATAGAAGAACCTAATAGATCAGTGGCCCCCAACTGTGGGGTGCGCCCCCCCCCAGGGGGGCACAGAGGAATGTTTGGGGGGGAGGGACACAGTGGGCCCTGGGCAGCCCCCACAGGGGTGCAGGAGGGAGCTCCACCCAGCCCTGCTTTGTCCCAGCTTTGCTAAGGCCCCACCCCAGCTGCAGCGTGGGCCCCAGCCATGGCTGTGGCTCCGCTTCTGCCCCAGGCTCCCAGCCCCAGCCTGCTCCCAGCCATGGTTCCAGAAGGGCTGCAGACAGGTTTCATTATTGGCAAGGGGAGGAACAACAGAAAAAGTTTGGGGACCACTGTAATAGATACTGGATCCTGTCCCTGGGTCCACTTGTCAGTTGTTGTGACTTAAAATTGCTTTTTCCTATTTTTAAATATATTTTTCTCTCCACTGTTCTGTGAAAGACCCATACACGCAAAACTACCTACTGAATTCTGAGAATGCTATGAAGACTAAACCTGCTTTATGTAGAACCACATTATCAGAAGATTTACTGACTTCCAGAAGTTTCTAATACTAGCAAACCAAATCCTCCTAGTAGTTAGCAACTCTACCCATCCATTTAATCATTCAGTAATAGCTGATTCCACAGACAACTAGTCCCTCCTTCTCCTGAGGTGAGAGTTGAGTTTACAGATATCAGAATTCTACAAATGAAGTTCTGAATTCTTCAGGGTTGTTGAGTGAAGACGACATATCCGAGAGCAAAAGAAAGAATAGGTCTATGCTGAAAATAATGGCATGAAGCTTACATTTCAGAATTAGAGAGTAATCTGCAGGCTGTTTTCTAGCAAGAGTTATGTATTTCTTCTTGCCACACACAATGGGGTTTTTTTGAAAGGCATGTGTGATATAAAAATGAATGATTAATATTAGAATTAAGTCATATGGATTCATAAATGCTAATTCACATGATCAGTGAGAAGGAGATCTGTAGTTTGAAAGAAATCCAGAGAGAGAGTATTAAGCAGTGAAAGTTACCATCAGTTATCAGCTCTCATCCCAGGAGAATTTAGCCATGAAAACTATGGTAACTTTAAATGTTCAGTTCCCCAGACTGTGATTCAAGAATTTCGAGTTCCCACTTTTTAGTAAGTTTACAAAGAGCATTGAATGTAAACTGTGAATTTACTTGAAGATTAAAATCTTATTTCAAGCAAACAGAAGAAAAGTGCAAAAGAAAGTATTAGAAGTTGTTAAGGATTTAAGTTTTCTTTGACAGACTACGACTGCATGTTAAAACAAAACCTAATGATAAAGAATGTGATTGACAAAAGCTTTTAGGAAATTGAATAACATAATGCAAAGCAACTTCTGTATCTCTGTTTAAGAAAGGCTAGATACCTGGCTGCTGACAGCTATGAAAACAACAGGAAATGCAATCATTCTTCAAGAATATGCAACAGAAGCTAAAATCTAGTCAGCGAAGCATGCTAATTAGTACACAGGTTATAATGTCGAAATACAGAAAAATACCTCATCAAGAGTAAACCATAGTGAAAAACATCCTAAGTACTGTGAAAAAAGCAAAAGTGTACTGGATTGGCTATAATGTAAGAGGATGGGGAAATGAGCTGTATTTATGACATAAAGGAAACAAGAATGAATTAAGAATCACAGTTTGTGGTTATGTTTGACCGAGAAAAAAGGATGCTTCATGACATCTTGAGGCTTTTATCCTATAACAAAGAAACAGTTGTTAATGTTTGTTCATTTGTATTGTGATAGCATCTAGGTGCTCCAGTCATGGATGAGAGCCCCATTGTGCTCGGCAATGTACAAACACACAAAGACAGTCTTTGCCCCCAAAAGCTTACAATCTAAGCTTGTAAGATGAGAAACAAGAGAATGCAAGAAACAGACTGAGGGGGCAGAGGTGAGGAGAAGTGATACAAAGAAGCAGTGAGATACTAATGGTCAGCATAACCTGTGTTCATAGCACACCAGCTGCCTAACCATTGTTGGTTTTTTTTTGTAGGCACGAAGAGTTTTAAGAGGGAATTTGAAGTAGAAAAATGAGGTGGCCCTGCAGATGCCTTCAGTGAGCTCCTCCAGTGCATAAGAATGACATGAAAGGAGCATGAAGGTGTTCAGAAATTTTAAAAATGAACAATAGAGGCGATATCGTTGGCATAGCAGAGTTGGGAGTTGATGTCTCAATACTGTGTAAGAGGTGATAGGGTTGGGATAGACCGGGGTTCTCCAACTGAGGGTCATGCCCCTCAGGGGGTCACTAGGTGGTTACATGGGGGTTGCGAGCTGTCAGCTCCGTGGGGCTGAAAGTCCTGAGCCCCCATTAAATTAAACTAACTCCCCCCATTTTTAATTTATATGGGGGGGTCACATTCAGAGGCTTGCTGTGTGAAAGGGGTTCACCAATACAAAAAGTTTGAAAAGCACTGGGATAGACAGTGAAGGGCTTTCAAAGCAAAGACAAGAGATTGTGTTTGATGTAGTGAAGATGGAAGAATGTGAAAAAGGCATGGTTGAAGTGACGAACCATGAAAGTGATTTTGCATCAGATCTATTATTTAGATACAAATGGGGGCAAAATGGAATATGACAGTGCTAGAGAGGAAGAGGTTGCAGTAGTTAAGACATGAAATTACAAGGGCCTGGACAAGAATTTCAGCTGTGTGGATGAAGAGGAAAGGCTGGGTTTTCAAGGTGTTATGCAGGAAGAAGTGACAGATATTAAACGTGGTCTGGATGTGAAAATCTAGAAAGAGAGCCATGTTAAAGGCCGTGCTCAAGCTTTGGATCTGAGTGACAAGGAAGGTGATGGTTTATCCACACTGTCAACTTCTTAGCGTATGTGCAATGTGCCTCAGGTAGCACATAACCAGGATTCATGACCAAATTTGGTCCACTGTTTAGATCATGAGCTTCCCTGGGCCAGGTATTGACAGGGAGTGCAACATGAACACTGATCCATGCCCCCCTCCACAGTGACTGCAAAAAGAGAAAGGAAGGACACCTTGGGGGAAAGATTAAGAGCCCTGTTTTGGCCATGTTATGCTTAAACTGTTGTCTGGATATCGATGAGAATATGTCAGAAAGATGGGCTGAGATATAGTTTGAACTGGAAGACACAGGTCCCTGTCTTGCTTTCCAAGTGGAGGGGTAGATCCGTGAGCTGCCAGCATAGAGACAATAGTTTAATATATGTTTTTCAATGAAATTATCCAGAGGTAACATTTAGAGGGAGAAGGGGAGGTTGCCAAAGATTAAGGCCTGGACAACCTCCACAGAAAGTTGGGTAGAGGTTGAGGAGGCACCACTGATGGAATGATTAGAGAAGTAGAGGAACTTGGGGGGAGAGAGAATGGAGTCACAAAAGCTATGGGGACGACACATTTCAAGAAGTGCAGGGCTGTGTGTGTGAAAGACAGGCGATAGGTTGAGGAGAATGAGGATGCTGAGCTTTGGCCTTGAAGAGGTCATTAGAGACCTTGGTGAAAGCTGTTTCAGTGGAGTGCGGGGTTGGAAACCAGATTAGAGAAGATCTGTGGAAAGTTTCAGTAATTGGAGAGGCAAGTGAAGTCAAGGGTGATTTTAATAAGATGAGAGAGACTGAGGCATGCTTATACTGTCCCTGAAAGAAAAGTACACAACACCAGATTGTTTGCTTCAACTGAGGATCAATTCCAATATAACATCACAGCACTGAGATATATTTATAGTGAAAAGCTTATTATCAAAGGCTAGGATTTAAGAGATAGTGAGTAAGGATAATGATGAAAACAGATCTGGTTACATATAAAACAAAAAGTGTAACACAATTCCTAGAGTCTAAACTTTAACAAGCTAAAACCCTTGTCAAAAGTAGTTTATCTCAATCTCCCAGCTGACATGGCTGGGATCCAACTTTTATGCCTACAGAAGGCACTGTCCTTTTTGCTTTTTCAGTGACTGATGGAGTGTCTTTTTGCCTTCCACTTATGGTCCCCAAAGCCACTGTTTTGTCCCCAGAGTCACATGACCCCCAGGGTTTATTCCCTGGTATGCTGGCACCATATTGCCCTCACATCCTCGTGTTGATGTTGTAAGCAAACTCCCTTCCATTGTGATGGCTTATAATGATAATTTTACATATGAACCAAGGCAGACAGGTGAATATACATGCTTTGTCTTGTCCAAACCTGTTTGTGAATTCTCCTTTGGTTCAGACTTTAAAACGTAAATTTCCAGTATATATACACAGATCCTTAAATGTCATCTGGACATACATCTTGCAATGACTGAGGATCAGTATGACAAGCTTTTTTAGATACCTCACTTGATCCTCTTGGATAAATACGATGAAAGCAATGCATAAGGAGTAGAGAGTTTGTCAGGCCTGTCGAGTAACAGTTATAGAGCAGTGAACCCTTTGCCAGTTGGCACTAGCTCAGGGTCACAAGGGTCCACACTGCATTGTAAATAATTGCTGGACCCAGGTCTAATAGCTTTGCAAACATGTCCATGTTGCCCTACCGAGACTTGGATTGGGTCTGCAGCTTGAATTGCATCCACACTGCAAAGTGACAGGGCTTGGACCCGAGTCACAGCAGTACTCGGGCTGTGACCCTGTGATTTTTTCCCCCCCTGTGATGGGTTCCCACCGGGGTACCACTTGGAATTGGGGTTCCACTGAGCCCTCTGACCCACCAGCCTGGATTCCCTCTCACACTGTGCTGCTGTGACAAGCTGTAGACTGCTCCTAGTCCTACACTCCCACCAGCATTCACACAGACAGGGACACACCCAGCTGCAGTTACATGCAGGCTGACCAGCCCCTGCATGAACCAACAATGGAGGGGCTACAGCCAAGATACTGCCCACCTTCTCAGCCTAGGAGCTCAGAGCTGTACCATTCTGCCCTGGTCAAAACCCTGACCAGTATGAATTTATTACTCAGTTTGCCTCTCCCTCAGTGTGGAGAGGAATATGCAACAAGTCTGTTAACCAAGCTGAGATTTTTCCCCAGACACGTCACTTAAAGGCACACTGATTTAGGTTAAAACATAAAACAAGTTTATTAACTACAAAAGATAAATTTTAAGTGATTATAAATGATAGCAAACAGATCAAAGCAGATTACCTAGTAAATAAACAAACCACAAACTAAGCCAAGGATACTAGAAAGATTGGATATGAATTACCAGTTTCTCCCCGACTGATGATACAAGCAGCACTTGCTTTGCAGCGTGGACTCTCCACCCCCTTTTCTTTCGGAGCTTTTCTCAGGTGTTGAGTTGTGGGGGAGTGAACAACAGATGATGTCACTTCCTACCTGATATAGCTTTTCCATATGGCGGGAATACTGTTTAAAAAAACAGTTCCCAATTTGTGGGGGAAAAAACAGGTACCCAAATGGAGATCAGTGTCATGTAGTCTGATCACATGCCCTGCTGAGTCATAGCAGCCACAGGCTGTTTGGAGCGTTCTCAGGAAGGTTCACCAGGTGATGGATAAGCTTCTCCTAAGGTCTGTTGTTTTTCCTAATGGCTCATTACTCTGCATAGGCCCTTCACCATGAGCTCTCTAGGCTGGAAGCATTTTGCCTAGTGGGTGCTACCTAAGTGTGATTGATTGGCCATCCCTCAACTCGAGGATGATCTCTACCACAGATTTACATATGGGTCCTGAAATGACTCAGGAGTCCAATCCTGGAACCGCAGATCTGCCCACTGTAGGTACAGGCATTTTGTGGCAGGCCAACTGCCTGCTGGGAGAAAGTTATTTCTTTTTCCTTCCTTCCTTCCTTCCCTCTCTCTCCAACTTCGAGGGCAAGGCACTTCTTCTTGAAGTGGGCCACTGGCTTATGGAGGATATGGCTCCATTGGGGTCGGTTGGTGGCTTGCTCCTCCAAGCTTATGATGTCCACATCAGTTTTCTTAAGGTACGCTTTCAGTGTATCTTTGTAGCATTTCCTCTGACCACCATGGGTGAGCTGAGAGTAGAAGACTTATTTTGGGAGGCAAGAGTCTGGCATCCGCACACAATGTCCAGCCCAGTGAAATTGGTTCATGAGGATCATTGCTTCAATGCTGGTGATATTGGCTTCAGCGAGGATGCTGGCATTAGTGCCACTTAATGCGAAGGGTCTTCTGGAGGCATCACTGGTGATACCTCTCCAAACTTTTGAGGTGCTGTCAATAGGTCACCCAGGATTCACATCCATAGAGGAGTGTAGGAACAACAATTGTCTTGTAGTCTTGGATCTTGGTGTCCAACTGTAGATCACGGTCTGTGAAAACACGTCAGAGCAATTTCCCAAAGGAAGCACTTGCACACTGGATCCTGTGCTGGATCCCTCTGTCGATTTTTGCATTTTGAGAAGGTTGGCTACCAAGGTAGCAAAAGTGCTCAACTGTCTCCAAAGTCAGGTTGATAGAGCACTTTAGCCTTCTCAATATTCAATGAGAGTCCTAGGCTTTGGTAAGCTTGTGCAAGTAAATCCAGGTCATTCTCGGTGTGTGTGAGGATGACACAATCATCAGCATATTGAAGATCAGTAATGGATATCCTGAAGACTTTAGACTTTGAGCAGAGATGTCGAAGATTAAAGAGCTGCCTGTCCACTCTACATTGAATGTCAGCTCCATTGGGGAGGTGATCTTTAATGAGGACCAAAATAACTATTAAATAGATGGAAAACAGGGTTGGGGTTATAACGCATTGTTTAACCCCAGTTTTGATGATGAAAGGTTCCATCTCAAGGCCATTACAGAGAACCGTGACAGTCATCAGATCATGGAGAAGACTTAGGACTTAATAAATTTTGGAGGGCAGCCAAATCTGGCCAGCACCTTCCACAGGGCTTCGCGATTGACAGAGTCAAAGGCCTTTGTCAAATCGATGAAAGCCATGTACAGGTCGTGATTTTAATACCAAGATTTTTCCTGGATTTGACAGGCAATGAAGCTCATGTTGGCTGTCCCGTGGGATGGTCTAAAACCGCACTGAGATTGCGGCAGTATTTCTTCAACAAGGGGAAGTAGTTGGTTTAAGGGGATATGGGCAAGCATTTTCCCTGCTGTAGATAGCAAGGCAATGCCTCAGTAGTTTTCACACTCCGACTTATCGGTGTTAGCGTTTCTCAAGTCTTCTGGAATCGTTTCATTATACCAGATATGAAGAAAAAGTTTGTGGAGCTTCCTTACCAATTCCTCACCTCCAAACTTGTAGACTTCAGCTAGTATGCCATCTGGCCCTGCTGCCTTGTTGTTCTTAGTTTGCTTAATGGCTTGTGTTACTATTTCAACCTGGGGAACAGGGGGGTGTCAGCAAGTGATTCTTTTTTGTATCATTTAGGTATAGATTCGATAGTGGTATCAGAGACAGTTGACTCACAGTTCAGGAGTAACTCAAAATGCTCCTTCCATCTGGCTTTAATGGCTTTGCTGTCCTTAAAATACATTGACCCATCTTGAGCTTGGACTGGGGTGGGTTCATGGAAGCAAGGACCATAAATGGACCTTATTGCTTGGAAAAAAACCTCATGTCATGTTTATCAGCATAAAGCTCAATCTCCATCGCCTTTTCTTGCCACCACTTATTTTTGATATCATGGATTTTCCTTCGGGCTTCAGCCTTGAGTTGCTTGTATGACTTCAAAACAGTATTTAAAAAGAAGCTACTCAACCTCAGTTTGACAGAAGAAGACATTTAAGCACACATTGAAACAAGAAGGGATGAAAAGACTGAGGTGGAGACCCTGTAATAAAAATGGATAGGCTAGGAAGATGAGACTTACAGTATTCTGGGAAACGCACTTTTGTCTAACCATTTAAATAATAATATGCTAACAGTGTATATAAATGAAGGCAGTATCTTCATTCTGGGGTGCTCGTAGCAAGAGCCAAACCATTTGTTTGACTTTCTGTAATTTCTTACACCATCTGCAGTGTTTCCTAAGAGTGGACCCCAGACAGACTATCCAAAATATGTAATGTAAAGTATAGGAGAACAGGAAATGTGAAAAACACGGATTAAATTACTTATTTTTGGTACTGTCTTCGACTGAGAAAAGATGATGGGAGTCTTTCACAGAAGAAAATATAGTGGTGGTAGGGCCCTTTAGGTCTGGGGGAAGAACCTTGTTCCAGTCTCATTTCATGGAATTATAGCCTCATGTACAAAGGTTGGAGTGCATTAAACAAACCAACCTTGCCCACTCGTCTGCAGATGTAGAAGGTCCTCTTGGAGCAGAACTATAAACTGAAGGTGGGTAACAAAGTGAATAGAGCCTATAGAGATGGTGTGGTGATGTGTTCCATGGTGAGGGTCAAGGAGTCTTCCCAGCTTTGAAAACACTGTGTGCTTGGAGAAGGATTTGGGTTTAAGGGTCAAAGACTGGTCTCACTTGTCAAAAACTCCCATTGATTTGTTAACAACCAGAATTTGGTACTGAAATTTGTGCCCATTTCCATAAGGACAGTTATTGATGGGATAGAGAGGGGACTGTAGGAATTGTACTCTCTAGGGAAGCTGTGTGGCTCTAGCTGATATGGCATTGGACTGAGACCTGAGTTCTGTGCCTGGTTCTGCCACTGGCCTGCTGGGTGACTGTGGGTAAGTCGCTTCACCTCTGTGCTTCAATTTCCCCTCCTTTCAAATAGGGATAATGATACTGATCTTTGTAAAGTGCTTTGGGATCTAGTGATGAAAAGCCCTATGTTAGGGCTAGGTGATATTCTAAAACTGAGTTAAAAGGAAACACACTTAAGTTCAGACATCCCATAGCAGCCATGGTTCCATATGGTCTAACAATATTTGGTATAGACAGCATATAACAGCACCTCTGAGGATCCAGGAAGATGCAGAAATAATAGATTTTTAAAAAGCCTTGTTTTGAGAGCAGCTGTTAATGTCAATATTGGAATGAAGGCTTAAGAACAGAATGTTTAGAGCTCTCAAAATTGGAAAGTATAATCAAATTAAATACTGTTCTCAGTTTACTTGAATTTTTATGTGCTTCTAGGAGGTTAAGAAAGGAAGATTTTATTTTAATCTTTAATTTATAAATATTAATATTCAAGTCTCACTCTTGGAAATGTGATTTGTGACATGCTCATCGCTGTGGGGCCTATAAGTTATCAAGGTTTCCTCATAAAATGTTGTTTTCCAACAGATGGCAATAAAATATTTCTGGATGACAATTGCAAAGGAGCTTTTCCAGTATCAAAATTAGGAATTAATTTTTGTCTGAATCAAAAGCCACTGAATAGATAGCAAATAAATTTCACTGTTTTATAATATATCCATTTATGATGGGTAGTTATCTATCAACTGCCTCTGATCATATGCCTGAATATGTGAGGTTCTAAGACAAATCATGTTCACACCTTGAGGAAGCCCATGAAATGTATTCATATGAGCAGAGCAGACTACTGCATTTGTCTTTAGAATACATGGACTGCAGATAGATAGGGCTTTGGAAGGTACTGCAGTATAGATATTACACAAAACTAGAAACTTAATTCTAGGCTGAAGAGCTGCCTCAGACAAGTAATATATATATTGTTTAGGCAACACTTTAAAAAAATCACTTACCTACAGTGAGTAGGGATTTTTCCTGAATGAGTGTCATCTACTTGTAGAACCAAAACTGTCGTTAGAAAAAAAAAAGTTTGAAGACAGCTTTTCAAATGTGAACTAGGTATAAACCGATGCAGTGCTGACTTGTAAGTCTGCACACAGAGCTCCAGTGTCTTTCCCTCGCCCCCAAAGATGGAGCAGAGTGAAAATAGACCAGAACGTTGTCATTTTTCACCGCTGCTATTGGGTATGCTATATGTAACCATGAAACAGGTAAAGATCACATTCTGCTGTGATTTAGGAAAGTTATGAGTAACAGCGAACTGGAGCTGTTCTCGTTGGAAGAGGACCCCAAAACTGAGACTGAGGAGAAGGATTACCAGAATCACTCTGCCACCGCAGAGAGAAGGCTCTGGAATGGGGATGAAGGAACAGAGCATATCTTTTGGAAATTTATTGTATATGTGCTACCTGCAGGTTACAGAAAATTGAGCCACTGAATATGGTATATGGACATCACCCTATTAGAAAACCCAACAACTGGGTAAGGGGGAATACATGGTTTTTTCATTGCCATTTCCGGTGGGATGTTGGGCTCCTGATCTTCGTTTATGCATCTTATTTAGTAGTCTGACTGAGTACCTGGTAATTTTTTCAAGCTCCATATATGTATACGGGGCTACTAGGGTGGGCTGAGGGTGAGTGAGGTGAGGGGTGAAAGGGTACCCTGATGTAGGTTGGGGAGAATGGGGGAAATTGGTAGGGAAGAAGCCTGGTGCAAGGAAAGATTTTGGAGAATGAAAAGAAAATAAGGGAAAGAGGTAGAGCACACATAAGAAACAAAAGAAGAAAAGATATAAGATGTGAGGGTGGAGAACGAAAAAGAGGAAGCTGACACTGACCTGAGAGACACAAATTACGTTTTTAAACATTAGGGAGAGACAAACTGGATGCTGTAATATTTTTTATTGGACCAACTTGTGTTGGTGAAAGAGATGACAAGCTTTCGAGCTACACAGCTCTTCTTCAGTTCTTGTCAAATAGAAAATTGATTGACAATATCTTAAATGCAGTGTGCAGTAAACAGCACAGAACTGATTTATTCCTTTGAATACTAAGGAGTAAAGCTTTGGGGGTTATGGTGATGCAAACATATTCCGTGTAATTTTATATTTAACCCTGCTTAGTAGACTTAGTTGTCAAAATGTAACTGTTGGGTAAATTTTTTAAGCCCGTTACTAGGCCATTTCTTAAGTCATTGTTTAAAGTTCTTTCTCTTGTGAACCATCTTGTTTCATTGTCAGTGTCAAACTGAAATTCATTGTTACATCTGATAGATTTTAAGCATGTGTGTGTTCAGGTGAGAAGGAGAGGGGGAAGGATGACTTTTTGTGTACAAATCATTGGATATTACATAACAAGCTAACAGTTTTGCTGAAATACCTTTACTTTTACCAGTAGATGTCACTGTTGTGAAAAACATCAGAGTTTAATAGACAAAGGAGATAATTTTCTAAATGAAAATTCACCATTTAAAAGTGGATTGGAGGAAAAAATTTTTCCCTGTAAGAATTTTTTTCAGCAATTAAAAGTGAATTTACTACTTATCAGAGCATCTGTGCTTTTGACCTAGAATTTTTATTTCTCAGCTGAGTTGGGTAAGCGCTAGCATTTGTATCTGGTTCCAGGAGGCGGTGCTTATGTATGGGCATGCTAATGTTCTCTGTTTTATCAAAAAGGCATTTACTGTTTCAAGGTTGCTTTAATAACTTCTGTTTCTCTGCTCAGCATACATGTGCAGGGATTTGGACATCAAGGAAGTGGCTTCATTAAGATTGATTTGGAGTGGGGAGCAAGATGGGGGGGGGGGTGGAAATTGCCTGTATTATTGAGTGGGAGAATAGTGCTGAATTATGGGATCCATCTGTTTCCTGTAATGAATTCATAAACCATCAAACAATGACCTGAACGAATTGCTGAAGGAAAAAAATAATACATTGGCATGATATGTTTAACGCAGTGAGGCATTAGCATTGTATAATCAAAAATTCTTCTCACATACAATAGTTTGTAGTGGAGCTGCTGTGTTTAACAGAAGCTGTAAATAAATCCTGTCACAGTAGAAGCCAAGAATGCATTTCTGGTTTTAACTATTCCTGTTTCAGAATGCCTTTAAAAAAAAAAAAAAGTTACAAACGCCAGTTTGGGCAACTGGGGGCCATGGGTGTAGAATTCTGTAGTGTAGTGGAATGTTAATAATCCTGCTATAAATCAGTATTTTGTGGCTTCACCTGTTTCTGTCATTTATTCATATTCTTTCCTTATGTCACAGAAATGTACTTAAAAGCTGTTGTACTTACTGAAACCTGGTAGTTTGATCCTATTCATTACATCAGTACAATGGCTTATAACACTTTTTTGTATAGTTGGGCTTTCTCAGAGATTGTAATCATTAAAAAGCATATGCAGTAATTATTGGATTTGTTTGTGTAAAATTGGATTAAGACGTTTAGATATCAGTAAGTATCAAGTAATTTATTACTAGCAAGCAATATTTTAGTATGTGAAGATTTTAGTATGTAGTAGAACAGTGGTTCTCAAACTTTTTTTTTGTGGACCACTTGAAAATTGCTGAGGGTCTTGGCAGACAACTTAATGATCTTTCCAAATGTACCGTTAGCTAACTATTGTAAAGCGCAAAAAGAAAAGGAGTACTTATGGCACCTTAGAGACTAACCAATTTATTTGAGCATAAGCTTTCGTGAGCTACAGCTCACTTCATCGGAAAGCGCTATATAAAAAAAAGTAGTAATTGTTTTTTTGTTCTACAACTAGAAGCACAGAACTCATATTTTAATATCAGTAATATTGCCTTTCTAGTGTGATGGATGTGCCCTCTCTCCCCGGCCATGGCAGCCACAGAGCTGAGGCTGGGAAGCAGGGGGTGTCTCCCTCTCTCCCCCACTGCAGCAGCCCCAGGGCTGGAAAGGAGGGGGGGGTCTCTCTCTGGTAGCCGCAGCCCTGAAGCTGGGGAAAGTTGCCTCTTTCTCTGACCACCACAGCCCTGTACATCCCAAATCCCCCCCACCCCCTCTTCTCACCCCACTGCCCCCTCCTATCTACCCCCTATTCCCCCCAAGGCCACCATCTCACCTTACATGTGCGTCTTCTCCAGGGTCCAGGCACCTTGTGGCTCCACTAATTAGGTGGGTGGCCCTTCATTCTCTCATGTGCGGCTGCCCAGGCATGCACCTTAGAGGCAACTATCCACAGACACCTGAATGGAGCTCATGGACGAGTAGTGGTCCGCGGACCACAGTTTGAGAACCTCTGTAATAGAAGATACATCTACATCACATAAATCTAAAGTGCTGGCAATATTTTCTTGTATTTTTTAAAAACATGCTTGTTTTTGTGTTTGACAGAATTCTTGCATTTATCAAGAATGTGCAGTTTCTCTTCAATGAAGTTTTAAAATTGAGTTATTTAAGAGCACAGTATTAAATATTGTCATTTAAAAAAAATAATATATTACTTTAGAAAAGATGGCTTGCGGTGATATAAATGACGTCATGAAAAGGCTAGACTTTATTTTCCATATTTCAAACAGTTGATCAAATGACAACAGCTGTGAAAGTATAATACCTTCCAATGAAAGGTTTGACATGCAGCTTCTTCTGGTACTGGCAAGATCTCTCTATAGATTGGCCGTTGACGCTGATTAAATGTATGGTGCACAATGCTTCCATCTCCTGGTCAGCCTCCACTGACCACAAGCATTGCCCTGTTGTATGAAAAATAATGCTCTCTGGTATGCTTTCAGCCTAAGGTTTGCTAAAATAGTATGCCTTTGTACATTGTGGGTACGTTTTGCAAAGAGCATCCACATTTCAAAAATGTGCCTGTTAGATCAAGGAAGGTGTTTTCAAACTCTTGACAATTCATACAGTAGTTATGAGGTCTGCTGCAGTACATGAAGAGTTAGCAAAATTAATGTAGTCACCCACAGCAGCAGGCATTTTCCCACAATGCAGCAGCAAATCAGCATTGCTGCTTAGATGCTGCAGAAGACTGCTCTACTGAATAGTATGCTGAGAGTTTTTGAAGAGTTTGTTACAATTTGTAGTCATTTTAAAAATACATTCTCCAAATAATTATTGCTGCTTTTGATACCCAAAATGAAGTGTTCCATACCCACACCCCAAAGTGTTGCTCTTGTTCAGAATTTTGGAATTAAGCCATTTTCTAGATCCTTCATATGCCTTGCTTTAATTAATCATAGTGGTGTAATTAAATGTTTCTCTTCCAAATACCATGATGACGTTAATCTATTTTTTTGGAAGGATATTAATTTCATTGTTTAAATGTTACTTTTTGTTACTAGTTTAAAAGATAGAGATATTTTGGCATTCAAAATAAAAAGCACTTTTATGTTTTGTAAAATTATTATTATTAGTAGCAGTATTAAGTATTATTATTATTAATTTGTGGAAATACTTTCATTCTAAAACAGAAGCATGACTGATCCTTCCATTCCCTTTTTTCTTTATATGTTCTGCTAGGACTTTCATACTTATAGTGTGACAAAGTTCCTCCTCTGCCTTGGTGGGTCCTGCGCTTATTGGCGGATTTGCTCACCTCAGAGGTTCATGGCAGCCCTCAGTTTGGCCACTTTCGTGGCTCAAATCTGCTGTTCGCTCAGTTAGCCTCATCAGTGGCCAGCATGGGGAAACAGAAGAAGAACAATCCCCGCAGTCTCTGCTGATCCACGTAGTAGATTGGGAAACAGGCCAGAGACCTTCCCCTCTGGTGGAACCCACAGTCCAGTTCAACTCCTCCAGTATCAAGTAGGGAGTTGTAGGGATGGGGGGAACCTGGGCCCACCCTCTACTCCGGGTTCCAGCCCAGGGCCATGTGGATTGCTGCTCTCTACAGTGGTTTCTGTAACAGCTGCGTGACAGCTACAACTCCCTGGGCTACTTTCCCATGGCCTCCTCCGAACACCTTCTTTATTCTCACTTCTTAATCTTCCAGTAGTACGCCTTCTCACTCCCCGCTCCTCGTGCACACACCACAAACTGAAGTGAGCTCCTTTTTAAACCCAGGTGCCCTGATTAGCCTGCCTTAATTGATTCTAGCAGCTTCTTGATTGATTGGCTGCAGGTGTTCGAATCAGCCTGTCTGCCTTAATTGTTTCCAGAAAGTTCCTGATTGTTCTGGAACCTTCCCTGTTACCTTACCCAGGGAAAAAGGACCTACTTAACCGGGGCTAATATATCTGCCTTCTGTCACTTTCCTGTAGCCATCTGGCCTGACCCTGTCACAACAGGCAAATATTGTTTGTAAATCCAAAATTAGGCAGCTACTGCTATAGCTTATTTATGGAAAATGCTTGGTTAAGAATTTATTTAAAGCAGTCATTTTTATGTAGATTATTCTGTGCTATTAGTAGTTATATGTATCAAATATTATTACTGTCAAATGTATATGCACATACTTATAAATATCAGATGCTATGGTTTCTATACAGTGCTTACCCCTGAGAATATGCTGCTTTTCCAAATCAAAAATCTGTCTTGCCATTTCAAATTTTAAACAATGTAAATTTCAAACAACTGTTTTCCTTTGGGAAAATCTTTGGGACAGGAGGGCATCTGATTTCTTGCCATCATGACCAATGTTGGGTTTAGTTCTGCCAAAGAAACTTCCTTTTGGGGTGCATCCACCCTAGAAAATTTTTGTTTTGTTTTTTGTTAAACCACGTGGTAAAATTCTGGTGAGGACAAGGCAGTGTGTCATTTTAACACATGAGCAGGTCAAGGTAGACACTAGGCCAGGGGTCGTCAACCTTTCAGAAGTGGTGTGCCGAGTCTTCATTTATTCACTTTAATTTAAGGTTTCGTGTGCCAGTAATACATTTTAACGTTTTTTAGAAGGTCTCTCTCTATAAGTCTATATATTATGTAACTAAACTATTGTCATATGTAAAGTGAACAAGATTTTCAAAATGTTTAAGAAGCTTCATTTAAAATTAAATTAAAATGCTGATCTTACACTGCCGGCCCTCTCAGCCCGTTGCCAGCCTGGGGTTCCATTCACCTAGGCCGGCAGCAGGCTGAGCGGGGCCTGCAGCCGGGACCCCAGCTGGCAAGGGGCCGGCAGCCAGAACCCCAGACTAACAGTGGTCTGAGCGGCTCAGCCCGCTGCTGGTCTGGGGTTCTATCCGCTGGTTCCTGCCAGCCAGGGTCCTGGCTGCCAGCCCGTCTCAGCCCACTGCCAGTCTGGGGTCCCGGCCCTGCCCATATAGAGTGGGTACCTACCTTCTCCCTGGTTCTAGGCATTCTCTTCCTCTCTCTTTGCACTGAGCTGAGGGTGGGAGTGCACTGAGCACAGGGCTGGAGGTGAAGGAGCAGGCTGGGGGTTAGGGTGCAGGGTCTGACCAGCAGCTAGAATGAGGGAGGGGGCTCAGGGTTGGGGCAAGAGGTTTGGGTGTGGAGCACTTGCCTGGGCAGCTCCCATTTGGTGCAAGGGGTGCAGGAGCTCCCATTTGGTGCTCAGGGTGGGGGTGGGAATGCGGGGGGTGCAAGAGTCAGGGCATAGGGTGTGTGGGGGGGTAGGAATCAGGGCGGGGGCTGCGGGTGTGTGAGGAGGGTGCAGGAGTCAGGGCATGGGGTGTGGGGGGGCTGGAGTCAGGGCTGGGGTCGTGGGGGGGTGTAGGGATCAGGGCAGAGGGCTGGGAGTGTGTGTGGAGGGGTGTAGGGGTCAGGGCAGAGGGCTGGGGGGTGTGGGCTAGGGTCGTGGGGGTGCTCCCAGCCCCCGCCCAGAGCGGCTCACGGCAGGGAGCTGGAGGGGATATGCCCTGATTCCACGGCCCTGTCCCCACCTCTTCTCCGCCTCCTCCCCGGAGCGGGGCTCCGCTTCTCCCCCTCCCTCACAAGGGCCATCAGCTGATCGGTGGCAGGGAGGGAGAGGAGGAGCAGTAGGAACCCAGCACGGCTGGGGAAGAAGCGGGGTAGGGGGGAGCTTGCCTGTCCTGCAGCAGCAGCAGGGACCAAGCTTCTTCACCCTGCCCCCACGGGGGAGCGGAGAAGAGCAGGCCAGGGTGGGCAGGATTTTGAATGGCACGCTGCTGCCTGCCAGGTTCCCGGCCTGGGTTCAGCAGTCGGCTGAGCGGGGCGGGCGGCTGGGACCTGGCAAGCAGCAGCGTGCCTTTAAAAATCGGCTTGCATGCCGTAGGTTGCCGACCTCTGCACTAGGGTCTTCCTTCATAGAATCATAGAATATCAGGGTTGGAAGAGACCTCAGGAGGTCATCTAGTCCAACCCCTTGCTCAAAGCAGGACCAATCCCCAAATTTTGCCCCAGATCCCAAATGGCCCCCTCAGGGATTGAACTCACAACCCTTGGCTTAGCAGGCCAATGCTCAAACCACTGAGCTATCCCTCCCCCCTTCATTACCATGTGTGTGTTAGCATATGGTATCTCTACACCCCCTTCACCATACACACACTTTTTTTGTAGTGAAGACCATGTCTTAGGCCTTGTCTACGCTGCCACTTTACAGCACTGAAACTTTCTCGCTCAGAGGTGTGACTAAACACCCCCCTGAGCGATGCAAGTTTCAGCACTGTAAAGTGGCAGTGTAGACAGTGTACCAGTGCTGGGAGCTACTCCCCTCGTGCAGATGGGGTTTTTACAGCTCTGGGAGAGCTTTCTCCCAGCACTGGTGCCGCAACTACACAGCCACATTAAAGCGCTGCCATGGCAGCGCTTTTACGTTGGTAGTAAAGATATACCATTAGAGTAGTTTCAGGATTACTGAGTGAGCCAGAAGCCCTAATCTCTGCTCTGCCCCTGCATCATTTTGTGGCCTTGGGCAAAGTCATTTAGAGCTTGATTTTCAGAGGTGTTAAGAACCTGCAGTTTCCACTGGAGTTCTAAGCACTCAGCCACCTATGAAAATCAGGTTCTTAACCTTTCTGTGTCTGGTCCACATCTGTATAAAATGGGAATACTTACATTCCTCACAGGGGTACTATAAGGGATTTTGTACAGAACTTTGAAATTAATAATAAATGCTCTTTTGAGTCATCTCAATCACCAAAGCTAGGCAGCTTATCAGATTTTTGCATCAGATCAATTTGAAAAGACAAGCATTTAGATATAAGTTCTGAGTACAGGTAAGTCTTAAATGAGGTAGCCTTCTCAAAGGCAGAATGGCAGGCAGAAGTACTGTGACTTTCTTCATGTTCTCTGTATAGTATGTTTGATAGCTGCCAGTGTCTATTGTTAACAAGTAGAAGCTATGCTTTTTCTAACAGCATTACTTCTGCAGAGAGCTTGCCTGAAATTCATTTCCTTAGGGACTATAGTCAAGTGAAAGAACCAATTTAATTCTTACTGTACACTGTAAGCTTCTTAAAGGTCAGCTGGAATGTCAAAATCTACTGTAAAGTAATGAGATGCATTAAAACAAAATGAAAATATTTTGGATCACGTGGGAAACTTGATAAAACTAAAAATGATTTATGCTGAAAAAACAAAATCATTTGCGTGTAAATGATGAATGTTGATTTTATTCATATTTGAAGAGGCATTTTTCTGTGTTTCATAGGTTTCTCTTTCCCCATAAAATTTTCAGTTGCAGGATCTGAGAAGACAGTATTGGCTGGCATTTTAGAAAAGGCAAAAGTTTTTTTTCCTGCACATTGAAATTATTTAGAAATTATTAAAATAGAACATCAAGGAAATGTATTATTTTTTATTTTAGAAATAAGTTTATATAAAATGATGTAGACTCCAAAATGAAAGGTAGATTAATTGTTTAAAGAGTTACTTAGATTGTTTGTTCTTTGTGGCAGGTACTGTCTTGTTATGTATTTTCACAGCACCAGTGGGTTCCTGGTCCGTGACTGGGGCTATGCGGTGTTATGATGATATTTATATAGTAAGATTCTGGGATTGGTACTCTGTCTCTCTTTGAAGCCTTATTGCATACGAGCTTGCCAAGCCAGTTTGTCGGTGCCTCATCAGTGAAGTGCAGAGCCCTCAGACCACTATCAAATCTCTTCAGAGGGCAGTCCTCCGTGAATGATGTCTGTTTGAGTCAGTGTGGCATGTTAGAAAACAGCTACAAGCATGGTGAGAGTTCTTTCTGTTTAGAATGTCACTACGTTGAATCATCACTGGTATTTGTGGTGTGTTACTATCTGGTTTTCAAGTTCAGTCATTTTCAGCTTTTTTTATACACAACTTTACAAATTGCACTCATGCAACAGCATGGGCTTTCAGCTGCTAGTAAATAATAGTGAGAAATGGAGTATTGATGAGTCCTATTGCTTTTCAAACATATTAACCTATTTTACATATGCGAAAGCAGCACTTAGTCATCGGAACTGCTCTCAAAACTCCTATGACACCTAAACAGTGTTTACATTGTAGGGTTGCCAATGTAGGGTCGTCCTGTATTGTAAGGGACATCCCTTATTTAAATAAAAAATTGTCTGTCCTGTACTAATTCAGTGCAGGATGCCTTTTATCCTGTATTTCTTCCTCTGCCTGCTCCCTCCCCTTTTGTGGGCACATACACATGTGCTGCGGATGAAACAGAGTTCATTGGCTGTGTCTTCCATCAGTAAAAAAAAATTCTGATTGGTTGGCCTGTACAATAGGAGGCAGGGCTACAGGGGTTGCGGGCAGTCAGGAAGGCTCTCCATACAGCAGGCAAGGTAGCTGGTGTCAACTGAGTCAGGAGGCAGAAGCACAGGACCTGGTTGCACAGGGAGCTGGGGTCAAGGGAAGCTGGGTTGAAGGGATGGGGCTACTGCATAGTGGGGCAGAGCAACAGCTGTTAGGGGAGACTCCTTGGTCCTAGTGCCAGGCAGAGGGCTAAGCCCTCCCCCCCGACACTTCCCATCTGTGCTGCACCCCTTTTTTCTACGTCCCAGTCCCCAAAACCCTGGTTATTAAGGACATCTGAGGTCTGTCTTGTATTTTTGAAATGCAGCATTTTCAATCCTAGTTCACAATATGGATGCATAACAGACTTTCCAAGGATGGCTAAAGCCAAAAGCCAAAACTTAGTGGCTGATCATGGGCATTGGCTGGCTGTGAAGAGTCTAGGTTCAGTTTTAAGCAAACCATGATTTTGCAGTTTAGTCAACATTTTTCTGATTAACCAAAAGAAATTTCCTGCCTGTTCTGCAGTGGCTGCCCAATGACTTCACTGAATCAGTGCATTTCCCAGCTACAAGCCATAACCTCTCCTTAGCTAATGTCACTCTCTTGGTGTTACTTTGGTCCTCAGCATCCTATTGCCCCATCAAAGTGGAAGTCACAGCTCTGAGCCCCTTCCTAGTAGACTTTACACTATTAAGGACTCTGTGCCAGTCTTTGTTGGCAGAATCTGGTGTAGTTTTGGCCTCATTACTTCAGGTAAGATTAGCATGTGTGACATGTCAGATATAAATCTGGAGTACAGGATTTAGATGCACAGCAAAATGGGGATATGCTCAAATGGCTGATATAAATAAGGTAAAAGATTTGGTTAAAGACAGCCAGAAAACAAAGGCTTAGTATGTCCACATAATAAACTTTTGGATCAGTTTTGATGTAGTTTTTTGTTTCCTGAATTATTAGACAGGTTAAAAATATGTAAAATTGCTTAAGGTTCAAAGCATCATGGCTGTAAACAATGTGAAGGTTATATAGTTATGTGGAATCTCACCAAACATTAGGAGAAGTGACTAAACTTAAAAGACCATGGGCTGATCAGACATACACAATGGCTTATAATTAGGGTTGGAAAGGTTAGATTTTTATCAGTAAATGTCAATCTCACTGTACAAACACAAACTGATGAAAAAATATTGCAATTGACGATTATCAAAATTTACAGATAGGCAAAGTAGGAAAAACGTTTCTTGAGAACTTAGTTTGATCTAAGGAAATCTGCTTTGTATATTTTGACATGTGGTGGTTGTGTTTTAATGGTTATAATTTTTTGAATCTGTTTACTATCATTAAATAATTGTGTGACCCGCTATAATTTCCACAACTATGAACATTTAAATCTATAAAAATCTGAAAAATGCTTAAAATAAACATCGCTACTGTCCATTGAAATGATAAAATTGAATTCTCCAAAGCCTGCTTATAATTCAAAGTCTAAATGAGTACTCTATCCCAAGAGTAAATTGCCCCTGCTAAAGAGAGGAATGTCTGATCAACTGTACAGACGAGAGATTTGTTATAGTAACTGCGAAATAAACAGCTCAAAGATTGGAAATGCATATTACTCACACAGAGGATAGTGAGAATTTTTCATGATTTTGAGAATTTAGTATTCTGCTTACTTAACTGGTACTTCTATGGGGAAATTTTGGCTTTGGTTTAAATTTAGAAACTGGTAATCAAGGAGGAGATAAAAGTTGGGATAGCCATGAAAAACACAAGTGAAACTGATTTTAGTGATTTAAATCTAAAATTTGTGGAGAGCATTAAAGTTTAAATACAAGGATTATTTATATAGTGTATTATTTCTATTTATGTACATTTATTTCTGAAGTATCTAAGATATATTCAGATAGATCTTTTCTGACTATCCTATAAATTACTCAGTACATTTATAAAAGCTAGTGCTCTTTCTGTAGTGCTGTCCTACTGTGCCTTGGTCTATCTATCTGATGCCCAGAAAATGTAAGATAACACAAACGTTGGAGAATCAGTACTTCTCTTTCAAAAAGGCAAAATCTTTATCACCCAAATTGAAGATACTCTCACCAGGCGAATACTAATTCAGCAAATCCACATTCAGTTGTACTGCATGGAAAACATCTATTTTGGATCAACTCTGCAATTTAAATAGAGTACCTCTCCTATTGTAATCAGCAAGGAAAAAAGGTCTCCGCTACTATTGATGATATGAAGAAAACTAATTTGGTATTGTCAACACATATATTGTTGATTATTATCCTTACAGCCATTCCCTTTTGTGTGCCTGCAAAATATCTTCAAAAGTAGAAAATATGTATGGCTTTTGTATAGAAAATGGGGTAGTGAATTTAAACTTAATGTTATGACTAGGAATGTTTTTGGACTACTATATTTAGGAGTACTATTGGACTACTATTTAGAAAAATGTCCTTGACTTAGAACTATTGGATAGAGAAACAACTGTTGATTTTGTAAAACATTGGATATGTTATAATGAATTATGTGCTCTTAGTTATGAATTAGTACAGTGCTAGGAACACTTGGCATTGTTGTATGAAAGTGCAAAAAAAAAAATCCAGAGAAATGTGGTCAGCGTACATAGGATACATGTAATTTATTCTTTCCAACCAAATGAAATAACTGAATAAATCCATCCTATTCATGTGTTTAAAACAGATCTCATAATTTAAAACATTTTCTAATTATGTATGTATGTATAATCCATTTCTAAACAAACGGCACATACATACACATGAATGCAGTGTGACAAAGTTCCTCCTCTACCTTGGTGAGTCTTGCATTTATTGGCGGATTTGCTCGCCTTGGAGCTTCACGGCAGCACTCAGTTTGGCCGTTTTCGTGTACCCACAGTCTAGGTCAGTTCCTCCTGTGTCTGACCAGGAGTTGGGAGGTTTGGGGGGAACCTGGGCCCGCCCTCTACTCCGGGTTCCAACCCAGGGCCTTGAGGAATGCAGCTGTCTAGAGTGTCTCCTGGAACAGCTGTGTGACAGCTACAACTCCCTTGGGCTACTTCCCCATGGCCTCCTCCCAACACCTTCTTTATCCTCACCATAGGACCTTCTTCCTGGTGTCTGATAATGCTTGTACTCCTCAGTCCTCCAACAGTCTACGTTCTCACTCTCAGCTTCTAGTGCCTCTTGCTCCCAGCTCCTCACATGCGCACCACAAACTGAAGTGAGCTCTTTTTTAAACCCATGTGCCCTGATTAGCCTGCCTTAATTGAGTCTAGCAGCTTCTTGATTGGCTGCAGGTGTTCTAACCAGCCTGTCTGTCTTAATTGTCTCCAGAAGGTTCCTGATTGTTCTGGAACCTTCCCTGTTACCTTACCCAGGGAAAAGGGACCTACTTAACCTGGGGCTAATATATCTGCCTTCTGTTACTCTCCTGTAGCCATCCGGTCCAACCCTGTCACAGCAGACAAATACATAGTATGTGCAAGTATATCTTAAAATGGAATCCAGAGTTATTTATTTGATAACTTAAAAAATAGTGAGCTGACTTATTCCCTTGAAATTACTTTTCAGCCAACACACACACACTTCGCTTCAGTGATAACAGAAAGTTATTTAACAATATTCTTAAATTAGGTATTAAAGCAAAACACTGCTGCATCTGTATCTTACTCTGACCATTATGGATAAAACAGTGGTAGAAGAGTCTGTATAGTTTTTGACTTTGTAATTTAATTCCTTGGCTGTGGAGAATAGTAAAGCAATTTTATTCGAAGCAACCTTATACTTGCTGTTTTATTTTATTGTTTTCGGACAGTCTTACTTCACCAGGAATCTAGCTTTGACTTAAACTCAATTAAAAATCCAGAAAACTTTTCCAGTCACACACACACAGAGTTGTGGAGAGTTAAAGGGAAATGCAGATGAAACATTCATTTCACAAGTATACATTCTTGAGTTATGTTTTTTTATATATATTTTTTTCAGTTCCTTCTCAACTGCCCTTGGCCTTAAAGACTAACAAATTTATTTGGGCATAAGCTTTCGTGCGTAAAAAACCCACTTCTTCAGATGATGTGTTTTACCCACGAAAGCTTATGCCCAAATAAATGTTAGTCTTTAAGGTGCCACCAGACTACTTGTGTTCATCTGTAACCACAAAAACAACAGGTACCCCCTGATATGTGTGTGTATATATATATTTTACTTACACACACACACACACACACTCTCTCTCTCTCTCTCTCTCTCTCTCTCTCTCTCTCTCTCTGTTTTGAGCTTCATGAATGCGAGCCACACAAGGTTTGGAATGAATTTCAGTGAATATTTAGGGCTTATTTTATCCTACAGTAGGAGATGAACACTGGTGTGTGCATGAGCATGCGCAGCTCATTTCCAAGATGCTGGGTGAAGGGCAGAATGTACATGAGGCAGAATTGAGTTTTTGATGCGCTCTGTTACAAAGATACTTGAGATTATATTCACTGGTGTGTACGTGGACCTTTGTTATGGTTTTGATCCAATTTATAAATTGTATTTAAACATCATTTGATATTTTTAGCTATCATAAGAGTTATTGTATATATTTAAGCATGTATTAAAGTTTGAGGAGGCCACATTTTTTCTTTGAGTAGTGTCCCTGTGGGTTCTCCACTATAGGTGTATCTGCCTCCTTGCGCCTCAGATCGGACATTTTAGGTGGCAGTGTCTGTTCAGTCTGCACATGCGCTTTCTCTGTCTTGTTTCTTGCCTCGAGGCTATCTGGCACTGCACAGGTGAACCATCCTCAGTTCCTTCTCAACTGCCTTTGGCCTGCGACGGACCATTAGCACAATCTGAGAGATGATTAATTTCTAAAATTAATTTTAGTTTACAGAATAGCTAGTAGGATTTGTTATCTAGGTTTGTTTTATAATAAAACATTTTTTGTAGCTTTCGAAAACCGTTATTTCCCTCTCCTTACTGATTTTGTTACCTTCTCCCCTTGTGGGGGCGGAATGAACCCCAAGAAGGGGCATGACCAGCTCCCCCAGGTTTAAATACTGTCTTTCCTGCAGAGAAGCCATTCTGGTCAGTGACAGCCATTCATGCTGCAATAGCTGCTTAGGAGAATTCCATACGCCACCAAAGTGTACTTTCTGTCTGAAATATAAATAAAGGACAAGAAAGACCCATTAACTGAAGCTCAGATTCCTTATGATGAAAAATTTACTTAGACCAGCCTCTGACCCAGGACCTCTCCAGAGCAACAATCCTTGACGTGACCATCAAGATCCTCGGGACATTAAACTCCAGTGGATTCAAAGAAGAAATCTGCTGATTCCTTTAATAAAACCTAAAAAAAGAGGGCTACAGGTCCCCAGACTGAAGAATTTGACTAGGGAAAAAAAAGGTGCGTACAAAATGGGAAATGACTGCCTAGGAAGGAGTACTGTGGAAAGGGATCTGGGGGTTATAGTGAATCACAGGCTAAATAAACGCTGTTGCAAAAAAAGCAAACATCATTCTGGGATGTATTAGCAGGAGTATTGTAAGCATGACATGAGAAGTAATTCTTCCGCTCTACTCCATGCTGATTAGGCCTCAACTGGAGTATTGTGTCCAGTTCTGAGCGCCACATTTCAGGAAAGGTGGGGACAAATTGGAGAAAGTCCAGAGAAGAGCAACAGAAATGATTAAAGGTCTAGAAAACATGACGTATGAGGGAAGATTGGGAAAAAAATGGGTTTGTTTACTCTGGAGAAGAGAAGACTGAGGTGGACATAACAGTTTTCAAGTACGTAAAAGGTTGTTACTAGGCAGAGGGAGAAAAATTGTTGTTCTTAACCTCTGAGGATAGGACAAGAAGCAATGGGCTTAAATTGCAGCAAGGGCAGTTTAAGTTGGACTAATTATATCAGAGTGGTTAATCACTAGAATAAATTGCTTAGAAAGGTGGTGCAATCTCCATCATTGGGGATTTTTAGAGCGGGTTGGACAAACACTTGTCAGGGATTGTCTAGATAATACTTAGGCCTGCCTTGAGTGCAGGGGACTGGACTAGATAACCTCTTGAGGTGCCTTCTAGTTCTATGATTCTATGCCTGGCAAAATAATCTCTGTACTGACTGAATCGCGACATGGTACCCATGAGTACCAGTATTGGCAGTAAGCCTGAAGACTGGAGGGGCACAGGTTCAGAAGCGTCAATACGGTCAGTCAAGAGAAGGGATAGAGACCGGACTACCTCTCCTAAAATAGCACTGCTGGAGACAAGGAGAGCTTTGGTTCTGAGCACTTTCACCAGAGCGCCATCTTCTGATCAGTTGTTGGACCACAGAAGACTGCAGGTACCACTGACTCCCTGGACACTGATGGGCCACTCTAGACCGACTCAGTCGACACCGATTACCACCATAGTACCACAGGAATTCTGTTTCTCCAAGGACCTCTTGGTTTCAAATGCTGGAATCCTCCCTGCTAGGTATCGACCCCATCTTAGTCTCCTGAATTCCCCAGAGTACTGAGACACTCTCTCCATGGGCCTCCTTATCTGCTCCACCTCTGTTGAGCGAAGAAGAAGAGGTCAATGATAACATATCTTTGGTCTCAGTTCAAAGCTCCCCAGGGCAATGTCAAGGGACCAGTCACCTGGAAACACTTGCAGAGCCACAACGTCACCGTGACAGGGAAGGCCCGCCCACTTGGTATGGACAACGTTGGGTATGGACCACCCATGACTTTTGCACCACTCCAGTGGCAGTAGTGGGACCAGTGGGCAGCATATAGACACCAGTTCTCTAGGACCTCAGGTGTCTCTCATAGTGATAGAGGAAAACGATCTCCCTCAGCTTCCCTTTCTAGACCCCATGATCCTCAAGAGGAGATCTTTGAGGAGTAGGAGGCACAACTGAATAAAGAAATTATTCCAGCAACAAACATTTCATCATTCTATCCAGATGAAGCTGTGATGCCTCCTCCATCATCAATCTCAGATGACTTCAAACAGTTTCAAGACTTCACCAAGAGAGTGGCAGACTTACTTTAGATCCCCCTCGAAGTAAAGGAGTCACAACACAAGCTGCTGGACATACTCCATAGGTCCTCATCAGCTCTTACTACACTCCTGATCAATGAAGCCCTACTAGATCCATATAAAATCATCTGGCAAACACTGGCCATGATAACGCCCACATGGAAAAGGGCAGACAAAAATATTATGTCCCCTCTAAAGATGTGGACCCAAATTTCCTTGTGGTAGATGCTGTAATTGATCCTGGCAGACAGCACCACCCTAAATCAACACCGTGCAACAAGGATTGGAAAAAACTGGGCTTATTGAGCAGGAAATTGTACTCAACAGCAATCCTGCAGTTTAGGATTGTGAATTATCAGGTCCTGATGGCAAAATATAATCAATATCAATTATGTGAAAATCAGTGCCTTTATTGAACATGTCCCAAATGATCAAAGAGAACAGTTACAAGCCATCAGTGCTGAGGGCCAGCTTGTGACAAGGACAGCACTATAGACCACATTAGACACTGCAGATACAGCTGCTCACTCCATATCAACTGCGGTAGTAATGAGGAGAGCTTCATGGCATCACCTTTCAGGCCTCCCAAGAGAAGTCCAAATGACTGTGGAAGACCTTCCATTAGAAGGATCCATACTCTTTGTGGAAAAAACATTCTTCTCCACACAGTAAACGGCTCAAGAGCCACATTATGTTCCTTGGGGATCTACATACCTGCACAGAAAATAAAGTACAGCGAATCACAGGCATCACAAAGATTGACTGGCCCAGTTCCTTCCACCCCAGAGACACTACAAATCCCAGAGGAAAAGACAATGGATACAAAACCAAAAGCTAATAGCCCCTCTCCCCCCCAACTTCAACTGTACAGCTCTCAACGTCGAAACATCAATTTTGAGACATTGGTTGAGGCCCAGATCTCCCACTCTCACTATTAATTGCTGCAAAACTAGAGTTAGCTATATCCTTTTAGACTTTTTCGATAAAACTGGGAAAAGATAACATCAGACAAGTGGGTACTGGAGATCATCTCCAATGGTTATTCAATCCACTTTACCTCCCTCCCTCCCTCTTCCCTGCCTGTCCCTCTTTAGGAACCCTTTTCATGAGTGCCTGTTATGTCAGGAAATAAATCATCTCCTAAACCCTGGTCATGTAGAACCAGTTCTAAATCAGCACAGAGGGAAGGGTTTCTTTTACTCCAAATATTTCCTGATACCCATAAGGAATGGAGGATGGAGACCCATTCTGGATCTGAGGTCACTAAAGAAATATGAAACGGCACAAAGATTCAAGATGGTTACATTAGCAACAGTAATTCCATCTCTGGACCAGGGTTCTTGACTATTGACCTATAAGGTGCTTATTTTCATATTGTGATTCAACCAATCCCGCAGGCGGTTCCTGAGATTCACCTCAGGTCAAGACCATTTTCAATACAGCGTACTTCCATTTGACTTATCTGCACCCAGAGTGTTCTCAAAGGTCCTATCAGTGGTAGTGTCCCATCTTCGCAAACTAGGAATCCTGATATATCTGTATCTAGATGGGTGTCTACTTAAGGCTCAATCCTTTGATGAAGTCCTGGTAGCCAAGCGAAAGACTATAGATGTATTCCTGCAGGTGGGACTACAACTGGCACTCAAAAATTGACTCTGACTCCAGTATAACATGGGAGCCTGTGTAAATGTGGTGAAGGCCAAAGCCTTCCTCACACTACACAAGTTCAACACCCTAAGCATCTTAATCAATGCCATTCAGATCAGCCTCCAGACATTGGCCAGAAATTGCCTTCAGCTACTACTGGGGCACATGGCAGTAAACTCCTTTATAAAAAGTCACGTAAGTCTCCACATGCATTGCCTTCAGGCATGGCTCCAAACGGTATACACACCAAACAGAGACAGATTGAATAAACTGCTGTTGATGGTCAAAGACTCTCTCAAATGGTGGAAAGATCTGCAGGATGTCTGCATAGGAGTCCCCTTCACTCAGCCACCTGCAACACTGATACTGACAACAGACTCATCTTTACGTGGCTGGGGAGCTCATCTAGATAATCACATGGTTCAAGGCAAATGGTTCCTTTTAGAATCAACACTACATATCAACCTGTTGTAGCTCAAGGTGGTCAGGAATGCTTGTTGACATTTCCTATAATTGATCAAGGATAAACATATAAAACTCATGACAGACAACACAGCATGAATGTTCTACATAAGCCACCAGGGAGTAGTGAGATCACCATCCCTTTGTGCAAAGGCAGTGAAACTATGGAATTGGTGTGTTTGGCACAGCAGCATCATAGCAGCAGCCTTCCTGCTGGCTGTGCAGAATACCACAGTGGACACCCTCAGCAGGAACATGACTGGGAAATGGACCCTGTTGTTCTCCACAATGTATTTTGTCATTGGAGAGTCTGAAAAATAGACTTATTTTATTAATTATTTTAATTTATTAATAGACCAAAACAAAAAATGCTCCCAGTATTGCTCCAGAGCCGGTCTGGGACATCATTTACTACGAGATGCCTTCCTCTTTCACTGGAATACAGATCTCCTTTATGCTTTTCCTCCAATTCCTCGCATATTGAAGGTCCTGCTCAAGATAAGAAAAGAAAAGTTATTCTCCTAGTTCACACGTGGCCAACCCAAATGTGGTTCTCATACCTTACTCAGTTAGCAGTGTGCCTCCCAATCACTTTTCAGTCCCTTCCTCACCTCCTCTCTCAGAATGCCGGCCAGATTTGCCATCCCAGCTCACAGGTTCTGTGACTCAAGGTATGGTTCCTCAATGGTTCGAAAACATGTAGCGTTCCTGTTCAGAGCGTGTGAAAGAGGTGTTATTCCATAGCACAAAAATAACAACTCATCACATGTATATGCAGAAGTGGAAAAGATTCCAAATCTGGAGTGACTCAAAACATGTTACCCCCATATCCTCTCCACTCCTGCTAGTACTAGACTACATCCTAGATCTAAAAAAGGTCAGGATTATCTTTAAATTCAATAAAGGTACACCTCACAGCCATAACAGCCTTTCATCATAAGATAGATGGCTATTCCGAATTCACTTATCCTACAGTGATTCCTCAAGGGTATGGGTAACCACCTACAAATCAAGCGTCCTACACCAACATGGGGCCTTAACTTGGTTTTCAAGTGCCTTACAAAGCCTCCTTTTGAACCAGTGGCCACATGCTCACTTATGCCTCTGTCTATGAAAACGACATTCCTAGTAGCCATCTTCTCAGCTTGGAGAATCAGGGAAATAGAGGCTCTAATTGCACACCCACCCTTCACAATTTTCTTTAGTGATAAGGTCACACTGACACCACATAAACCAACTTACTTCCCTCCCAACCTTCTTTCCAAAGCCACACCATGCCAAGAGAGAAGCAATATTGCATAAACTCAGTGTCAGGAGAGCTTTGGCATTCTATTTGGTTAGAACAATAATTTTCAGAAAATCTCCAAAACTATTCCTTTTGCTTGCAGAGAGGTCTAAAGGATCCTCAATCCTGAAACAGAGACTCTAGATGGATATCTAACTGCATTTCCTATTGCACCTACAATCTTCAGCCTCTGTCTGGAGTTCAAACTCATTCCACAGGATCTGTTTCGACTTCATTAAAAACGTTCCCATCACAGAAATATGTAGAGTAGCAATTTGGGCATCTGCTCATACTTTTGCAGAACAGTGTGCAATCATCTATAACTCAGCATCAGATGCTGTGTTTGGATCCACAGTATTATCATCAGTACTAACTCTTTAAGTACTGACTCTGAAGTCCCACCCTTCCATCAGGGATACTGTTGTACAGTCACCTACAGTGGAGCACCCATAGGGACACTATTCGAAGAAGAGGTTACTTACCTTGTGCCGTAACAGTGGTTCTTCAAGATGTGTGTCCCTGTGGGTGCTCCACAACCCGCCCTTCTCCCCTCTACTTTGGAGCTCTTAATAAATGTCTTTGTGGTAGAGAAGGAACTGAGGATGGTTTGTCCACACAGTGCTAGATAGCCTCGAGGCAAGGCATGAGATAGGGAGAGCGCACGTGTGGGCCCAGATGGACACTGCTACCTAAAATCTCTGATCTGAGATGCAGGAATGTGGATACAGCTACAGTAGAGCACCCATAGAGGGCATATCTTGAAGAACCACGGTTACTGCACGAGGTGCGTAACCTCTTCATCTTGTAAAGTAATTTTGGTATTATCCTGTTTGTTCCTGCATTTGTTGCTTCAGGATTGTTGTTTAGGGAAAAGCCCTGGTCAATTTTATACTATTATCCCTCCTAACAGAAACTTGGATAAAACTGTTTATTCCTTAAACAAATGTTGACATTTTTCTCCGTAGAAGTTTCTTTATATATTTTATATATAATTCTTGTATGTATTTTACTTTGCGTTTCTAAGATTAAATTTTATAATTTCTTTTACCCACTCGTTTTGAAGAAATGATCTTTAATTCTTCCTTGGATTAAACTAATATTTGTTTCATTTTATACAGTGCCAGAACCTATTAAGACCAGTTTAAGCCAGCCCCAGCCTGCCGGTACCGGTACCAGTACTTCCACCAGCACTATCACCAACAGCAGCAATGGCAAGCGTGCATCTGCTAATGGGCAGCAGCCAGCTGCATCCCGTTACCTGCCTCGTGAGGTGCCTCCACGCTTCCGCCAGCAAGAACAGAAGCAGCTCTTAAAGAGAGGTCAGCCACTGCCTACTGGAACTCTGACGGGCGCAAGCCCACCACAAGGTACTGGACAAGGAGGGGCAAGTCCTCCTCCACAGCCAGGAGCAGGTGGACAGCATCATCCCAGTAAGACCCTAACCCAAACAGGTAAGGTGTTCACATCTAATGGGGACACTGCAAACTCATTCTCTGTGTAATTATGCCTTTTACCTTTGGTAATTAAAGAGACTATGATCAAAACTACTGTAAGAAATGCCAAATATTATATGTGGCAATGATAGTATTGTAAGTTGAACATGTGCAATTTCTTTCTTCCTTAGAGAACATGAAAGCAGATGCATTAGCAACTTTATGGTGCAGAACTCAAATTTAGAAATGTTTACATATGCCAAAATTTAAAAAACTTTTTGTTCAGCAACCATTATCTACTGTTTTCCTTTTCTCAGTATGATGAATCTTACTGAAAATCTTACTATGAGAGAGGAAAGGGAGACATGAAATCTGAATCTTAAAATATATTATTTTTTGTTTGTATCACTGGTAAAAATCTTCATATCATGTGAATAGATTTCTATTTCTGCAGGTAGCAGGGCCTCGTGCTAGATGTTTCAGGCACAGCCTAAGATTCTTGCACAGGCAACCTTAATTTGGGAATTTCCTATGTGTTGAGTGCTTGACTTTGCGATCATCATGTTCTTTAAGATATCTTTTGCATGTAGGTTAAAAACAGGTATATTTCACATTTGCTGTACTGCATTTTTTTGGTGTACATTTACTTGCTCTTCTGCTCCCTGATAAGCCACATGGTAAGAAACAAAAATCATAGAAAAACTAAATGAATACCCTGGACCTTCCTGCAAAGTCACCATGTTCACTTCAGATGGAAGCATGAAGGCTACCTACCTTCCTGACTATTGGGACTAGTGTGTGAGAGGATGGTCTCTCATCCACCTTCCCTCTTCTTTCTTCCTCCGCTCCAGCTACTGGTGAGGACATAAGAGGCAATTTTGCTTCTCCCTTCCCACTCCCTGTTAGGGGTTCTGTAAATCTCTTTCTCACAGTGGTGATCCATTCGTTCAGAGTCTCTGATAGATACCTGTCAGTCTGTTTTCCACTATGCCTGTTACGTACATATGTTAGGCAAAGCAGGGTGCATTCTTGTATGAGGTATTTACTCTGAAAAGGCAAACAGAGTGGGTCAGACCTGGTCCACACTTGAAAGCTAGGTCGTCCTAGCTACATTGCTCAGGACTGTGAAAAATTGCATGCCCTGTGCAACATAGTTAGGATAACCACATCTAGATTGATGGAAGAATTATTCCATCAACTTCGCTACTGCCTCTCAGAGAGGTGGGTACACCTACATCAACAGAAAAACCCCTTTCGTTGATGTAGGAAGCTTCTATGCTAGAGCAGCATAGCTCCAGTGCCAATCTGTGCAGCTATAGTAGACATACCCTCACAGTGTTGTCAATGTTTGAGATATCATGAATATTACTGTTGCAGCCTGACTTAATTTAATTTTGTCGAAACTGCTTGCGGTTTCCCAATTTGGATGCTCAAGGACATTTTGCTGTAACTGTAGATGTAGCTGCTGCCTGCAGTACGGTAGTACTACACATACTGAGCATGGCAGAGCCCTGGAGCAGGCAGAGCAGGACAGTGTTGCCAGCTGTCATGGTCTTATTGCAAGTCTGACAACATTTGGTGTTTTCCTTAAACTCTCAGCTTCTGGGGGTATTTAATTAGATTAGAATCTCAACCTTTATTTAAAAACAAAGAATACGTTTCTAGTTCTTGTGGTTGGGGAGAAAAAATTTGAAAATGTGACCTGAGTATTTCCCTAAAGGCACAAAACCCCAAAGGCAAATAAAAAGAACCTGAGATTGAATTGAATTTATTTTAAATTTCGTGATTTTGCGGGGTCTGACTCTCATTTGGGCATTTGTCTTTGGTGGTACTGGAAGTAGCCCATTCCCACACTCCCAAGCTCAGAAGCAGAATCCTTTTGGGGAAAAGGACACCTCATCCTGTCCTTTTCCCCAGTCACACTGCAGGAAGGAGGGAACTAACAGAGTTAAGGTAGTAAGCCCCTTTCTCCATAGATTATAGAGAGAGGACAGCTGCTGGAGCCTGCCAGGGGGCAGTGTGGCTCTTGGGGGCTAAAGGAGCCTATCAAAGTGGGAATCAAGGGAGCAAGGCAGACTGGGGTCCAGGAGAAAGAAGATATACAGGGGAGCTGCAGCCTGTATTTGAATGCACTTACAGTAAAATTTTTACTCTGTAAATGTCACACCGATATTTGGGGAAGGCAGGGGGAATTAGATTAAGATTTTTCAAAAAATCTCATGGGTGTTTTTGGGGTCCCTACTCAATATTTTTGAACACTTAGGCTGTGGTCGTGTCATGCAAGTTGTATGACTGTGAAAGCACCAAACTTCTTAACTGTTCTTTGTTGCAAATTGGTTATGAAAATCAATTAATTTGAGGTTTTTGACAGAAATATTTTAGATAGGAAACTAAGTTGTAGAGGTATTTCTGTCCAAAGTACCCTGTGATTGTATTCGAAAAGATATTGGAGGCAATTGCCATATGTTAGACCACAGGAAATGGTAAATGCTACGAGATTTATGCAATTGCTCTTGTCCAATATCAAACTAAAATGAACAAACTCAGAGTAGCTAGGAGTTAAAAAGTACTCTCAGAACAATTTATAAATGTGTTCAGTAAGCAGACACAGTTGAATTTCTGGGGAAGTTTCACAGTTATATATTTGAGAAGAAATAACTCCATTATTTTTGTCTTGATTTTGTTTTGTACATTCTCTGTCCTAAGATGATGATATTCCAGAAATACAAAAATAAGGAATTCAGTCACTCCTTAGCAGATATGAATTTATCCTGAGTGATATGGAGGTCTTTGAATTTGAAGTCTGTGGCAGTATTTTCCTATGGCAACAATGTATCATGTAATTGCTTGATGTTCTATTTATTGGTGCTCATATTGCTGAAATACCATTTTGAGGTACGTTTTCAATATTTCTTTGCTGTTTAGGTTTGAAAACTGAATAGATCAGTTAGTTTTCACAGTTTTTTTTTCTTCCTTTTACATTTGCTGCTGATATAGAGGTGCTTGTGAATTGTCAGATTACAGCAGCATTTCACATCAAATAAGTTTTTGTTATAATGAAAAAGAGGATCAAGGGAAAACTTAGAAACACAGTAAAAGTTATTTAGGAATTGTCACAACAGATATAGTTAACTACACATTTGTTTTTCTTCTGCCAACCGATGTAGGCCAGTTTCTTTCACTTACTATATATCCTGCAGAAATCATAGCTACTTCTCTCATGAATGACAAATTTTTACCTGCTTCTGCAATGTACACCTGTGGCTAGCTGGAAAGACATGTCTTCCATAATTACAATCTCTCATGTTCAGAGTTCGCCTTGTTTCATAACCCTGTTGTGCTATGGATGGGATGTTTTGTTTTATTTAGTTTTCTAAAAATGTGTCAGAACAAGTCTAAACACATTTAAGAAAACAATACAGTTGTCCAGTGCCAACTGAGACTTTTCCAAGCCATATGGCCAAACACTACTTAATAGTCATCCCTATCCAACATCCTCTTCTTACTTAGAAAAACCCTGGAAAAACATGAGCCTTGCAGCGTTCTCTGTAAGTTGTCATATCTCCTTTCTGGAAGTCCAAAGAGAGAAATTATTTCCAGAATCAAGAATGCCATTCTTTTTGGGTTGTCATAGACACTGTGCCATTGGATAGGCTGTAAAGAAAATACAGTCTATCCACATAGCGTAAAGAAATCAAAGGTAAATTAGTTCTTGCTCACTTTGTGGAAAGTTACTCCCCTCCCCCCAAAAACATGCAGAAGATCACTATAAATTACAGTATAACCTACAGAGGGATTTAGTATACAGTAATGTCAGGCTCTCTAGCAAGCCTTGAACCAGAGACTCCCTGACTAATAGGTCTCCTGAGGTATCTGGCTTTTATAGTTTCTTGTACCTCCATTTCCCATTTGCTAATCTGCTGCACCAGTGCTTCCAGCAGGGTTTATTAATTTAGTTCTTTCAGTCTTAGTAGCAAGGCAGTCCTCAACAGCACTTTCTACATCGGTGTGTGCATTTACTTATTTACCCTTTTCCTAGTTTTCTGTGAAGGCTAGAAAGAAAGACAGAACACTTGCAATTAACAAAAGAGAAAAAAAAAAAAAGCAAGCAGAGCAACCTTTCCCACTTCTTTCATAGCACATTCACTCTGGGGCATGCAAAACAAGTGAACCCACAATAATAAAGAGAACTGCTGCAATATTATACAGTTAGCGAAATCGGGATGCAGAACAGTTAGGGTCAAAATGAAAACTTTAAACTACACGTAGAAATCCAGTTAGCAGATTTTGGAGCACAGGTAGTAGAATGTGTCTCTCTCCAGTTATCTTGGCCAAGCTAGATGCTTGGGAACTGTTCTGCCTGCTAGCAGATGGAGACAGCACACTGAGACTTTTTAGTGATATCATCCCCTGCATATAAGGAGATTGCTGAAATCTCAGCGCTCATTTGTTTTTCTCCACCAGGTGGTGCTAACTGAGGAGGCTAACTGAGGAGTTCAGATTGAATATAGGAGAAAATGCAACTGGTAACATAGGTCTAGGAAGATATCAGGCTACATACCAGTGTGCAGCTGTCTCAGTCCCACATGCAGTGAGCCAGTTGAAAGAGGTGTACAGCATGTCTGACTCTTATAGGAATTCCAGGGTCACAAAATGCCCATGTTTGCCAGTCTTTTACACAAAAAATGAGGCTTTCGTAATGGTTTATTCCACCTCCGAGCAGCATAGAGAATCAGGAGGTAAGACCTGTTCAGCTGCAAGGGGGTCTGGTATCTAAGCAGATAGTCTTCTCAAAGGGGATTTATGGTGCCTTCACCCAGGCATAGCTAGAGAGCCTTTCCCTGCTTCCTTTAGGCACCTCCCTGGTGATAGAAGCAGCTGTGACACCTGGCACAGGGAACATTCCCGCCCTTGACCCCACCCTAACTCCTGCCACTGAACAGAGGCTGCTTCTCCCCTCCCATTGGAAGAGCTGACATATTGCACAGAGACATAGATAGCTGAACTAAGAGGTTACAGAAGGAATTGAGTTCATACGGCTCCAGAGTTCATGGACTTATGAAAATAGCCTCAGGCATTCAAAAAAGAGGATCCAGGCTGTGAGAGAGCAAGAATCTGCCAGAAGCAAATGCCTCTACTTCCTCCTGATACTATTACCTTACCTTAGACCTTAGTCCGTCCTGTGCTTTGCTGCATGTTGGGCTACCCACATTTGCCATCCTTGCGTGTCAACTGCCCTTCTCTGCAGATCTTCCCATTTCATGTTGAGGTGCTTGATGTCCTTCAGAACTGTTCGTTTCCATGTTATTTATGGTCTTCCTCTTTCTTCTTGCGTTTTCTGGCTTCCATTCAAGGACGGTATTTGGTAAGCATTCTTTTTCAATTCTCCCAGCCACTGATGTCTTCTTTTGTAGATTATTTGTGAGAGAGTACCTTGTCTAGTAATTTTTCTGACTTGTTCATTCGTCTTCGTATCTCTATATGTTATTCCCAGTATTCTTCTCAGACATTTGTGATGAAATGCATCCAGCTTTTGCGTAACTTTCTTGGTAGGTTGCCATGTCTCACTGCTATATGTTGTGATGGCAATAACAGTTGCTTTGTACACATTCAGTTTTGTCTTGAGGGAGATGGTTTTGAGTTGCCTGATACTATTAGACAAGGGGTATTCATATTTCAAAACCTGTTGACCTGGGTTCCTCAGATGCACCATTTACCAAAAGAGGTCCCTGGGGGATAAAAATACCCATGGGAAGAAGAGATCAACAGTGAAGAGGAGGACCTGAATAATCAGATCCACATCTAGATCAGTGATCCTCTGGTAGCTTTAGAGGCATGATGATGCACATTGTATCATCTGCTAGACATTAGAAGCCTCTGGATCCTTTTTTCAGATGAAAAAGTCTTGGACGAAGAAGAGCTCAAGGGAATCCAACAAGCTTCTGGGGATAGATAGAACTTTTTCCTTCTTAAGGATAGATTAATCTGTAGTGGAGTCTGTCCCAGCTCCCTTGGAAGAGGAAAAAATTCCAAACTTATTGCTTGGGAAAACGGTCACAGTTTTTTAGGAAAGGAGGTGGTTCTTTGAGAAGTGCTCCACTTTTGCTTTGGGTCTACTCACACTCCTCTTTTGCCTTTCAGACCTCCCCAGTGGCCATCCTGGGATCCTTGTGCATCATCTCATCAGCAGTTTTTCCATGCCCCACAGCCTCTCTAGTGGAAAGTACAGGGGAAGATGCTCTCCCACTCCAACTGCCCCCCTCCATTTCCCCAGGTGCAAGACTGTTTTGAAGAACAGGAGGTCAGAGTAGATAGAGGTTACCCCTCAAAAAAAAAAATTCTTCATCTTCCCTAGATGACATGTTTGTGCGTGTCTGCCCGCCCGCCCTCCCCCCCCAATCAACCATGGCCGATGACTTCAGACTCTTCCAAGAAATGATGAAGCACATTGCAGACTCCCTTCAGATTCCCTTGGAAGAGGTCAGAGTTACAACATAAGCTCCTAGACATCCTCCAATGGATTCCCTCCACCCGTGTTGCCCTGCCTATTAATGGGGCCCAGCTTGACTCTGCCAAATCCATCTGGCAGACCCCTTTCACAATCTCCCTGATGTATAAATGGGCTGATTAAAAAAAAAAATACATTCATGCTAAGGACTGAATTTCTGTTCACCTACCCATTTCCTAATTCCCTGGTTGTGGAGGCAGTGAACAAACGTGGCAGACAACACAACATAAAGGCCACATCCTATGATAAGAATAAAAAATGCCTTGATCTGTTCAGCAGAAAGACATGCTTATCCGCTGCTCAGCAATTTAGGATCCTGAACTATCAGGCTTTCCTGGCTAAATACTATCACTCAAATTATGTCAGATTCACCACCTTTATTGAGCACCTGCTGGCTCATCAGTGTGAATGATTTCAGGCTACTATTAATGAGGGTCAGCTGTTAGCTAGGTCATTGCTGCAGGCCTTGTTGGATGCAGCTGATACTGCCGCTCAATCCATCTCTATGGCGGTAGTCATCTGGAGAGCATCCTGGTTTTAGATGTCTAGATACCCAACGGAGGTCCAAAGTTAAGGACTTTCCCTTCGATGGTCTCAAATTGTTTGCGGAGTCCACTGATTCACTTTGTACCCTTAAAGATTCAAGATCCACAATTAGATCTCTACACACTTAAAAACAAACAGAGGTTTAGTAGATCCCAGTCAGCTCAAACATCCTACCCAGTCTCATTTTCAGGACTTCAGAGACCTTATGGGCCACCCAGGAAAAGGTCAAGATTCCAGAGGGGGAGTCCATCTGCTCCGTGTATGCCCACTGCAGAACCATCATCATCTAAATGTCAATTTCAGTTGTCTGGATGAGGGTCTGAAACTATCCCGCAAACCCGCTCTGCCTATATGACCTGTTACCCATCTCCCACCCTTTGGTAACAGTCTTTTCCCCATTTCTTTCTTCATGGGAGCGAATCACATCAGAGAGATGGGTGCTGGAGACTATAAGATTGGGATACGTTATCCATTTACCTTCCTGCCATTTACTCACCCACCTTCCCCATACTTTTTCTGGAACACCTCCTATAAGCACCTCTTTTTAAACAAAAAGTTGACTCACTTCTGCAAATGGGTGCTGTAAAGCCATTCCGTATTCAGCACAGAGGGAAGGGATTTTACTCCCAAGTACTTCCTAGTTCCAAAAAAGAATGGAGGGTGGAGACCGAATTTAGATCTGAGCTTCTTAAACAGCTCTGTCGGGTCGCAGAACTTCAGGATGGTGTTTCTTGCAGCTATAATCCCATTATTAGAACCAAGGGGTTGGTTTTTGGTCCTCAGCCTGCATGATGCGTATTTCCATATTGCAGTTCACCCAGTCTACAAAAGGTTCCTACACTTTTCAGTGTCAAGTGCACCCTTTCGGACTCTCATCTGCCCCATGAGTGTTCTCAGTGGTGCTGGCAGTGGTAGCAGCTTACCTCCAGCATCTGGGGATAATTGTTTTTTCATACCTGGACAACTAGCGGATCAAGGGCCGTTTTTACAACGAGGTCTTTGACACTATACAGACTACAAGATCCATGTTCTGCAAACTAGAGTTGCAGCTCAACATTAAAAAGTCAGCTTTGAGCCCAATACAAAGAATAGAGTTCATGGGAGCCTAGGCTAGGGCTTATCTTCTCCACAACAATTCGTGACCTTAGCAGATCTCATCTCAAAGCTTCCTCCTGCCCACTCTTCCCTCTTGATCGTCCTGGATTACCTCTAGAACTGAAGAACACAGGTTTATCTGTAAGCTCTGTCAGGGTCCATTTGGCTGCTGTAACAGCTTTTCATTCAGCGGTTGAAGGATTCTCAGTCTTCACCCATCTTACAAATGTAATATTTCTGAGAGGACTAAGAAACCTCTTTCCCCAACTTAAGGAACCCACCCCTATTTGGGACTTGAAATTAGTTCTTAGATGTCTGATTGGGACCTCCTTTTGAGGCAAGGACTACATCTTCCCCCTTTGATTTATTTCAGAAGATAGCCTTTTTGGTGGATATCATCTCTGTTCAGAGGATTGGTGAAATAGGAGTTCTAATGGCAGATCTTTCATTTACAGTATTTTGTAAGAACGAAGTCACGTTACTCCCATGCCCAAAATTTTTACCCAAGGTGTCAAGCTGGTTGATGTGAACCACAGATATCTACCTTCTGTTTTTCCCCAGAGAAGAAGTGGTTTTACACACTTGAGATGTTAGGAGGGTGCTAGCTTTTTATTTGGACAAATCTAAGGAATTTAGACACTAACAGTCTGGTTGATTTTCTATCGCAGATAGAGCCAAAGGTTTGACGATTTTCCACCCATAGACTTTCCAGATGGATCTATGACTGTATCATATTCTGTTTTAAATCTTCAAATATACAATCTTCTTGTAGAGAGTTGGTCCATTCTACAAGATCCTTATCTGCTTCTGTGGCATTACTCAAGAATGTTCCTCTTTTGGACATTTAGGCAACCACTTGGTCTTTCATACATATCTTCTCTAATCATTACACAGTGGTCCAGTCTTCTAGATTAGATGCTGCTGTTGGAAATGCTGTGTTGTCTGCAGTCTGAAGTCCAGCTGTGAGTACTGCTCGGTAGTCACATAAAGTAGAGCACCCATAAGGACATTACTCGAAGAAGAAGAAGAAGAAGAGGTTACAAACCTTTCAGCAGTTTTACTCTGTCTTCTTCGATCAAGCCAGTGCAGGGTTTGAATAAGTTAAATTCATTCCTTTGGGTATGGAGTTTTCAAATAGAGCCTGAACAGTCAACTCAAAGCAATTCTCTTTTCATTAGGTCTACAGAAGTTTACCTCTAGATCCTGATCTTAAACTCTCAGCCATGGTTCCTATTCTGTGCAGTCCTGTAACAACATTTTCCAAACAAAACACTGCTGTCACATCTGAACTCAGCACGTTGAGTCTTTACCAAGATAATGGCCAGATCTGCAGATGCTCTTGGAAAATGCGGCCTTTTGATTCACTCCACCATGAGGGTCAGTTAGTCATTGTCAAGTCACAACCACTGGTCAAGCCACCCTTCTCTCAAGTATGGTCATTTCTCAACCAATGTGGCTGGATATTTAACAGAAATTCATGGTAATCCTGATGTATCCTTATATATTCAGGAGCCCAGTGCAATACTAAACCAGAAACCACTTCAGATAGTCACACAGATGTCATAGTGTCCAAGCAATCTTGAACCAACTAACAACAATTATTTTAAGAAGATATCCTTCAGCTAAGGTTACATGTAAATAATAAGACACCTCCACCTGCTTGATTCTCTCTCACTGCATGATGAGCTGGGTGCCTAACGAGTTGATTGGGTCAATATTGGACTTAGTGTCGTCTGACCAAGTCTCCATTATGCTATGACAGATCAGGTGCTGTTTCTGTACTCACATGATGAATAATAGAAAGAACGAGGAGTACTTGTGGCACCTTAGAGACTGACAAATTTATGTGAGGATAAGCTTTCGTGGGCACATCTTCCTACTGTATTTTCCACTGCATGCATCTGATGAAGTGGGCTTTAGCCCACGAAAGCTTATGCTCAAATAAATTTGTTAGTCTCTAAGGTTCTACAAGTACTCCTCGTTCTTTCTGCTGATACAGACTAACACGGCTACCACTCTGAAACCTGTCATGATGAATAATATTGTCTTTATTTTAACCATTAGCCTGAATTAAAGGACAGGAGGGTCACTGTTGGCCAGTGTCTCACTTCTAGCCCAAACTATCTTAAGAGTCTGTTCCTGCGTAGTTAACTTCAAACATGTGCAGCCAGTATCCTCCATGGGCCTCCATATAACCCTTCCAGCCGCAGAGGAGCAATTAAAGGCAAGTACATCTGGTCATCAAGTACTCACTATTGCCTCTTTTCTTCCTGTAATATCCTCTTATAATTAGTCTTCCTTATCCACTCAATCCTATCATTGACCTATTCAAAATACTCCTCATAATGTTCATCCTGATGCCAAGGCGTTAAAAAGGATGTTCTGTAAATATAAGGAATGTAAGGATTAATGCCAGTAAATATATCATTACTACGTATCAATGAAGCGGGTATAATTTTGTTGTTGGCTTTTAAAGTATTCTGTAATCATGATCTGGATGGGTAATACTTAAGAAGTAAGAAAAAAATGTTTCAAATCGGTTAGGAATGTTGATGTACAGATGTAAGTAATGTAAAAATCTTATTCTTTGACCTAACTACGGTAGAACCTCAGAGTTACGAACACCTCGGGAATGGAGGTTGTTCATAACTCTGAAACCTTTGTAACTTTGAACAAAACATTATGGTTCTTTCAAAAGTTTACAAATGAACATTGATTTAATACAGCTTTGAAACTTTACTATGCAGAAAAAAATGCTGCTTTTACCATTTTAATTTAAATGAAACAAGCACAGAAACAGTTTCCTTACCATCTCAAATATTTTTTTAAACTTTGCCTTTATTTTTTTAATAGTTTACGTTTAACACAGTACAGATGCTCCCCGACTTATGCAATCGTTACCTTCTGGAAAGCCTTGCGTAACTCGAATTTTGCGTTAGTTGGAAACGTATACTCAAACGTTACGCCAAAAAAACCCCAAAACCCCTACTCCTATTTCTAGTTTAACTTTTTCTATAAGTGCAAATTTGTGTAAGTCAGGTCTTGCGTAACGCGGGGAGTGTTTGTACTGTATTTGCTCCCTCTTTCCCCCCCCCCACCAAAAAAAAAAAAAAAAAGACACCCTCTGCTGCTGCCTGATTGCATGCTTCTGGTTCCAGATGAAGTGTGTGGTTGACCGGTCAGTTCATAAATCTGAGGTTCTGCTGTATACATTTAATGTTAAGTATTTTAAACTCAATTTCATAAGAACATTGTATTTGACACTACTAGATTTCTTTAAAAATAAAAGCATTTTGTACATAAGTATCACTGTCCAAATCCTTATACTGGAGTCAAATAACAAAAACAGTCCTAAAACTCATGACATACAGAATTGCTCTTTTGGGCTTCTTTTCAAGATTGTAGTTAAAGAAAGCTATGTGTGTGTATATAGCTTGTTCTAGTTCCAGTTGCTATTCCTTATCTCCCCCGCAAATAATGATGATGGAAATTGGTTTGTACCTTTTTTCTCCTCCTCCAATCAACCCCAGTATGTCGCCAGTAGCGTCTTCCTTTATTGAGGTGGAACATTTCTAGAGTACTTCTAGTACCTCATGATCCAGAAGAATGAAGACTACAGCCGGCAACTATTCTTAGAGAACAAGAATAGCAAATAATATGTCTCATCCGATGAAGTGAGCTGTAGCTCACGAAAGCTTATGCTCAAATGAATTGGTTAGGCTCTAAGGTGCCACAAGTACTCCTTTTCTTTTTGCGAATACAGACTAACACGGTTGTTACTCTGAAACCTGTCAGTATGTCCTTTGTTTTGTTATAAGTAACAAAGTTGGTATAGCTGTGTCCAGATAGCCAAAGCATGTTTGATTAGATGTGCCAGGTTTAAATGATACAATCAGTATTAGTTTTTCTTAAAGATTATTTTTCTGTAATTTAGCATTATGAAACTGCATGCATTAACTCTCAGAAATGGTCATGGTCCTGCAGGAATTATGATGAAGCTTCTGAGCGTTATGGTTTTTTGTATTGGAAAGCAGAAGGTCGTCTTGCAACTGATCAGGAACGTATAAAAAGAAATGAAAACAAGAAATACATGCAGTAGTCAATATGATGTGAAAAACCAGATCATTTACAAGCAGATTTAAAAGTGCATCTCTTGTGCTCTGAAAAGTGAGGGTTTGACAACAGTGGCAGAATCTCATTATTTTCCAGCCCCATGGGTTGATGCCAGCATCAGTACTGACCTTTTTTCTTTCAATCTCTGTGGTTCTGGAGAAAATACAGCTTTTATTTTGGGTTTTAAAAGCTCATTGGCTGCAGTTTTGTTAAATAATGTTTGTAGTGTATTCTGTTTAGTTTGAAATAAGTGTTGTGAACAAATAGGAATTTGTGAATGCTATTATATAGACCACATATTTCCTATTTGGGTTTAATTATGTTTTTTGTTTGTGTAGTGTATAAAATTTTGTTTTATGTAGTAATATCACAGGAAAAACTAAATGAGCTGTATTCACATCTCAGGATACTTATTTCATCACATATTACTTAGCTTCTCTTTTGTTGTCATATTTTAATTTAGAATTCCTGGGGGTGGCATATCCTCATAGTTTAGTGTATTGGCTTATAAAGGCAAGATGTCTACAAGGATAGCAAACATACTTTCTAATGTATACTGATAAAGTTATCTTGATTTCAGCCTCCTGAGAATTATAGAGGTCCATGTTTAACCTCATTTCTTGGAGGACTGTCTAACAGGTGCTTTTTACATGTAAGGCGTTCAGTTAATTTTTTTAATTGGAAAAACAATTATTTTCCTGAAGACTGGCTGTTTGGATCCTAAATTCTGTAGCTGCTCTTAGGAAATATCTTCACATATCTCTATTTTGTTCGGAGGAAAAATCAGTTACTGTATGAAAGCAAAATTATTCTAAAGGTATCCTGAGCTGCTGCTTAGTCAAGGAAAAAGTTTAAAAAATTTGACAATTTTCCCATTCCACTGCAGTCACTTTCCCCATTTGTTTTATGGGTGATGTTTCACTCAGGTGGAAGAAGCATTTTAAAAGAGGAAAATGTAGTTATAAACCTTCAAGAATGGTAGGAGTACTCAGACAGTTGTGGTATCTGAAACTACTTTTAACTAATTTTTAACAGACTATATTTCAAGTTGATGGTGTCTCTTTAACAAATAGGCACAGCCAGCTGAGTATTCACAGGCTTGGTAAAAAATGAGAGCTCAGAAATCCCAACTTTATTGCATTTCACCAAAACAAACCATTTTAATTTACTTTAGGTTTTTTAACATGTGGACAGTCACCACTAATTCCTTTTTTTGTAAAACAGAAGCGGTTGATAAAATAAAAATAGAATGCAAATCAGTGAAACTAGAGGTAAAGCACTAATCAAAATCAACAGCAAAACAAATAGGGAAACATTCTGGATTTAGAATGGAACTTAGCTCATGGCTTTCAGTAGTTATTAACTCATAGCAATGCCACTGTCTACTTCGGCTTGTTTTCAGATACTGTATATTTTTTCTTTGTGGCTTAGGGGTTCAGAGCAGGAGTTGGAAGTGATTACTAAATGATGATTTTTCAAATTTGAGTTCCTTTTCAAAAAGTATTTCTGGCCTTGTTTTTAAGTCTCTTATGTGGACTGTTTTAAAACTTGCAAGAATAATATCTTCTGTTTGTATGGAACATACAAAAAAAGCTATTCCCTAATGTTCTCAATAGTTAGTTAAAATAGTCCTTATTCCTGTTTATTGGACAAATATGTTTTTTGTTTAACAATGGAAGGGAAAGAATTATTGCGGTTTTTAACTACTGAACATAGTTATACCACCAAACTGAAGTCACTCCTATGAATAAACTAATTTGCAAGTTCCATATAGCTACAGCCTTACATCTTACAATTTTTTATTTTAACATATTCCTATTTTATTAATTCTTAGGAAAGTCAACTCTACATAAACCTGTAGTGTTTAAAGGTAAGGTTTATCAGAGTAATAAGGTAGAATTACAATCATGTGTCCTGTATTAGACCTTGTCTTTGGAGATAATTGATTTATAAAACTAAAGCTTATAACAAAATAAAACTAGTCCTTTATTTGTTGGTTACACATCAAATGGTTAAAATGACTGGAAGAGAACTTAGTTGATGGCAGTAGCCCTTAGACAGAAACTGTATGTGCTGATGCTGGTGAAATTTAAATATGTAACTGGAGAGCCAAACATGCTTACTAGCATTAGATGAACATTTTGAAAAGGCTGACAAGAAGTAGTATTGTTAGTGTGAAACAAGTTTTTCTTTTTCAAATATTGCTCTAATGTGTTGTGGAGGAAACTGAACTGTCAGAAGTAGTAGTCTCCCTGTCCTATAGTCACACCAAAGTAAACCTGTTTGTACTTAAGATAAATAATATTTTTGTTATGTTATTCAGAGTGTGATTATTAAACATATATCTGATTCAATTTGGCTTTGCCGCAACTTACTTTATTTAGGATTATTTTGCAACTTGCATCAAAGTGTATTTAAATAAAATGCTTGCAGGAGCAGGATGTTACCTGCAGTCTTCCTGGTGCTAAAACAAATTTAGTAAATTGTCTATTACAAAAGTTCACCTTGCATGTTCTTTATTTTATCTAAGTGCTTTTGTTTAAAAAAAAAAAAGTCAATACACAAAATTAATGGGGTAGGAGGAACAATCCAGGTTTTCAGATTTATAATTGCCTGTGAGTTTTAATGATTATATTGAATGGCAGTAGTAAAAATAGTTAGAAAACTGAAATGAAGTGACAAAAGTTGTTTGTAATGGGTGTAAGTTGGCATTTGATTTGATACTAGCTGGTTGATAACTAACAAAAATTATCCAGAATGGATTTCACACAGGAATCAGATTAATGTTTACGTGTTGGCTGCCAGAAAGAGCAGATATCCGGATTATAGATCGAGACCCTAAGAAGGACTTTAAGCATAGTGGAGTAGTCTTTAATTTTCTGGGTTTTTTTTAAGTGTGTTATGAAATAACTTTAAGACGTGCAGTATTATATAATCACGATTGATTCTGAAATAAAAGGAACTCTCATTCTACTGTTGTTTAGCTAACTCAGGGATCTGCAATATCTTATTAGTTATGTAAAGATTAAACCTTTTTATAGCAAATATCTGATTTCTTTTTTTGAAGATGGAATAGAACATCTAGCAAAATCAGTTTTCATGTCACTAATTAGCCATTCCTCTTTGGATATATGTAGGTCATAATGTCACTACCATGCAATGTAATAGGATAGCTGGATTATAAAATAATAGGCATTTTCTATAAATTTGACAACATAAGGTTTAGATGAAAAGATAAGTGTACACATGCTGCTTACATCTGAATTACACTTTAAATAGAATATCATTTTATTAATGCAGTTTTGTGTGTGATGTTTATTATACTGCTACAGCCACTAAAGCTTAACAGTTGTGTGTATTGAATCAGTGCACACATGTCATCCATAATATGGTTAAGTAATAAAGTTGTCATATTAGTGGGACCAAGTATGATACTATGCAGTCAGTATAAAAAGAAAAAAAAAGTAAAGTTCAGTTTTCATTAACCAACTGATACCAGCAAAAACAACGAGGAATCCTTGTGGCACCTTAGAGACTAACAAATTTATTTGGACATAAGCTTTCGTGGGCTGAAACCCACTTCATCAGATGCATGGAGTAAAAAATACAGTAAGCAGTATATATTACAGCACATGAAAAGATGGGAGTTGCCTTACCAAGTGGGGGGTCAGTGCTGACAAAGCCAATTCAATTAAGGTGGATGCCGCCCATTCCCAACAGTTGACAAGAAGGTGTGAGTATCAGCAGAGGGAAAATTACTTTTCATAGTGACCCATCAACTCTCAGTCTTTATTCAGGCCTAATTTGATGGTGTCCAGTTTGCAAATTAATTCCAGTTCTGCGGTTTCTCATTGACGTCTGTTTTTGAAATTTCTTTGTTGAAAAATTGCCACTTTTAAGTCTGTTGTTGAGTGTCCGGGGAGATTGAAGTGCTCTCCTACTGGTTTTTGAATGTTACAATTCTTGATGTCTGGTTTGTGTCCATTTATTCTTTTGTGTAGAGACTGTCCGGTTTGGCCAATGTACGTTGCAGTGGGGCATTACTGGCACATGATGCCATATATCCCATTGGTAGATATGCAGGTAAACGAGCCCCTAATGGTGTGGCTGATGTGGTTAGGTCCTATGATGGTGTCCCTTGAATAGATATGCGGACAGAGTTGGCAATGGGGTTTGTTGCAGGGATTGGTTCCTTGGTTAGTGTTTTTGTTGTGTGGTGTGTAGTTGCTGGTGAGTATTTGCTTTAGGTTGGGGGGCATTTCTATTCAAGGGACACAATCATAGGACCTAAACACATCGGGGGAGGGGAAGCACATACAGTACAGTTCTGTGTTAAACGTAAACTACTAAAAAATGAAGACGAAGTTTAAAAAAAAAGATTTGACAAGGTAAAGAAACTTTTTGTGCTTGTTTCATTTAAATTAAGATGACTAAAAGCATCATTTTTCTTCTGCATAGTAAAGTTTCAAAGCTGTATTAAGTTAATGTTCAGTTGTAAACTTTTGAAAGAACAACCATAATGCTTTGTTCAGAGTTACGAACAACTTCCATTCCCATGGTGTTCATAACGCTGAGGTTCTGCTGTACTTTAAGATTGTGCTTGGGTTTTTGTTGTGTTGCTTTCTTCTACCTATATATATCTCAGCAAAATGACTGACCAGGTATAATTTTATCAACTACAGTTGGTTAATAACATAATAAAAGCATCCTGATTGGCTAAAAACTTAGATTGGTTAATAATTCAGTCACACAGTGTTTTAATAGTGTGTGCTTCAAAAAGCTGCAGGAGACACTGCAAAGAGTCACTTGTGGCTCCCAAGCCTCAGTCTGAGTATCACTGGTTTATTTCATAAGTTGAATGACTATAGCCCAAATGCATACATTAGCGGAATAGGTATATTAATCCAAGGCTACTAATTACTTGAGCTGGTTAGCTCATTAGTGCAAGAAGAAATTGGGTAAATGATATAAGGAGGAAAACAGAGTCAATGAGAAGGCGAGGAGCCAGCAGGACTGGTTAGGCAACCTGTTAATGCTGACAGCCCCTGAGATGAGATTGGGTTGATGGTTTTTCTTCTGACTCTTTTTCTAATGTGGGGAAGGACAGAATCAGTGAAGCATCTTGAGTGGGAGCACCAGTGTGGTACCCATTCAGGCCTTTTGGCATAAGTGACTTAGGTGCTTTTGAAAATTTTACCCTTTGTGCTTATTGTGCTTCCTATAGAATTTGCCTGCACCAAAAGATAGAGTGATCGTGCTAGAAATCTTCCTTTGCGTTCATGGATTATTATGATTTTTAGAACTTCGAAATATTTGTCTGTTTGAGTTAGTAAAACCAAAGAAGTTTTAAGTGTAACTAATGAAGGGAAAACATTAGGAGAAATGACAGCAAATCTGTATCAGTGGATTAAGCGGACACCAGAGCTTGTCTATATGTACTGAAAACCAGATATGATGGCCAGCTATCGGAAAAATGGACTTCTAAATAGAATTTCCTAATGGAAGTAATTCTGTCACTATTATTACTTATTAATTTCTTTAATGTGGATAGTGTGCTTGGTACTGTACAATGCACAGAAATAGAGTTTTTGTTGTAAAGATCTTTCAGTAGAAAGGTCAACAACTTCTAGAAATTTACTTTCTGAAACTAAGCCTTTCAAAATCACTGTAATGTGTTATTTTAAATTGATATAGGCTGAAAATCAGTCTGTAGATGAAAATACGTTCAAATAGATTTTTTTAAACAATTAATTAGTTCAGAAAATATTTGCTAATTTGCAACTAATGGTTAATAGTGGTGTATTAGACTAAGTATGCCAATTTTAAAAGTAATAGTTTTAAAATAGAAAGTCTTAGAAACATTGTATTATCTGGTAGTACAGTGACTATAGAAATCAGCTAGCAGGGTCCCAAATCTGCAGCTTTTACTGAGAGTAAACAATAGATTAAATAGATATGTACTCCTTTAAAGGAAACATGCATCTGCCGATAACTGCTTGCAGCAAATATAGTAACCTGGGGTTTTAGCTGCCTTCATGCAGAGATTCCCGTAACGTGTTGCCATTCTGGCAGTAGCTTTGAAAGAGCATGCTATGAAAATGCCATTTGTTGTCACCTCATATTTCTCTGTGCACATAGGTATTGCCCCCTTTTTATTAAAATGTGGAGGCAAAGGTTTTCAAACTACATGATGTCACCATCTACAAGTTGTGCTGTTTATCATGATAGATAAAGGTTGACTGTTAATGATAACTATGGCACACAGCATGCATTTTGATGATGACCGACAGGCTTGTTGTCATGGTGAGCACAAGACTCATATACATACCGGACAGCATAAGATCATTAGTCCCTGCTTGATAAACACTATTTTTCCATTAGAGTTTAAATTTAAAAGTCGTCTTTTGTTAAGCTCTTCAAACACAGGCCTTGCCTGTTAAGTCAACGGTGACTCTTGCTGGCAGAGCAAAAATGGCAATAATTAAGCACTATTTGCACTTCTACAGAAGATATGCATGCAAGTGGCTTATCTTAGTGATGAGAGAGACCTTTGTGAAGTCATGCAAACTTAAGTTGAACATCTTACTGCCTTGTCACCCTGTTACATGTTCCCAAACATCTGGGACATGAAGACATTACTTATGTAGGGTTGGAGACAGTCATTGGAGAGAAGGCTCCGATAGGAAATCAGTGTACAGTTGGTTTCAGAACACACTTTAAAAGTTGCTGTGTGTGCAAGCTCGGTAGTACAGATTCCAAAATAATGTCCCTATTGTAAGACTTCTCAAGTGCTGTGTTTAGAGGAAACAACCACAGAGTGAGCAAAACAGGTATAATTACACTTACATGGTGTAAGTACATGTGCTTTATAAATAAAACTCACCAGAAGCATTGGTAATTTCTCCTGGAAAAGCCCAATTTAAAAAAGGAATTGTCACAAGTAAGGAAAAATTCATCTTACCCCATTGTAAAGGGAAATCTAAGGAAGAGAATGAAAGTGTTAGACATGTTGGTGGCTTCTGGTGGACATTCAGAAACATTCTGTGTTAAGGCCAGTTCACATAAATATATTTTTCTGTATTTCTCTCCTGCTTTTTTGATTTCTAGATACATTAGCATAGCCGATCAGTCTGTCTTGGTTAGAAGTTGATGTTTTCCTGCTGCTCATTCCTCACTTGAAGTCTCAGTCCTCCTGTTCCTAATGTTCTTTTACTTTGGAGATGATGATATCACAGAAACAAGATTTGGATTTCATGTAACAAGAAATAGTAACACATGACCTCCTAAGCAAGAAAGATTCAGAATTGGTTGGATGTTTTTTTTTTTTTTCATGAGTGTCGCTGATGAAGGATTTACTTTTTCATGCCATATTTTAAAAATTCCAACATATGGTCATTTTGACGACAATTAGAAGTGACAATCTCAATGTAGAGAAAACCATGAGCATTTTAAATTAAAAATTACTGCAGTTGTAAAACTCATCAGCAAAGTAATTTTTGGAAAGAATTTCTCTGTTTTTTACAGGGCATTTGACATCAGACAGCAGGGCTGGAAAAATGTACCAGACACCTAGCAGAAGTTAAGCTGTAGTGTGTACATAGCCTAGGTCAGTATAAGCTATGTCACTCGGGGGTGTGAATAAACCCACCACCCTGAGTGACTTAAGTTACACCGACCTAAGCGCCGGTGTGGACAGTGCTATGTTGACGGGAGAGCTTCTCCCACCAAAATAGCTACCGACGCTCACAGGGGCTGGAGTAATTGCGTCTATGGGAGAACTCTCTCCTATTGGCTTGGAGCATCTGCACCAGCAGCACTGCAGCGGCAAAGCTGCATCGGTGCAGTTGCATTGCGGTAAGCTCTATAGTGTAGCCATAACCTAAATCTATTGAGTTAATGTCCTTTGCCAGGCACTGGAGTTATTCACTGGATGATCCAAAACCAGAGATGAGTGAAATGTTGAATAACTGAGATCTCTTGGTCTTCTTTCTCTCCCCACCTTGCTGTATCTAGCAGAGTGGGGGGAGCGGGTATATTAGTTGGAGATCCTTTACTATCACTACATCAAGGTTCTTCAGGAACAGGAAGAGTGAGAAAGCTCCTGCTTTCCTCCTGCAACTAGATCCTGGGTGGGCAAACTTTTTGGCCTGAGGGCCGCATCTGGGTATGGAAATTGTATGATGGGCCATGAATACCCAGTGGGGAAGAGGGACTCTATGGGATGTAGCATGGGGGAGCTCTATAAGGGATGCTACCAAGGTAGGGGGAGGTGGGACTCATGGTGTGTGGCGCAGAGGGGGGGCTCTACAGGGTCAGTACTGGGGGCTCCTTGTGGCCCTGCCGGCAGTGACACCAAGGCAGCTGTACCAGGCACAGCCACGGGCGGAGGCGCCCTAGCTGGGACAGGTGCGGCCCCTGGGCGGTTTCGAGGCTCTCAAGGGTGGGGCCATAGGATACTGGGAGGGGATTGGGTGCGCTGCTGTGTTTGGGGGGGAAGGGGGCTGCCCTGTGGGAGGGGTTCAAATCCCGTAAACAGCACGGCAAAGTTGTGCCTGTGCAGTGCAGCTCTGCATGCCAGAAGATGGTGTTCATCAAGGGAATTGAGTTGGGGTCTGGGGAGCGCCTGGTGGAGAGGGGCAAGCCCCTGACCCCACTCCCTGGCGGGAGTGCGAGGTCTGGATAAAAATGTCTGACGGGCCGGAGTTTGCCCACCCCTGAACTAGATGGAAACAGAGTTTCCAGTGTATAACGCCTACTAGCCAGAGGCTGGTATAATTAAGCCCTCAAATTTGGTCAAGGGACAACACTCTGGTAGAAATTCTAGCAGCAGATCGAATGGAAACCGTGCTTTTAACCAGGATGTTGCCCCTGAAGCCTCCTTAGAGGCCCTAATCTCTCTGTAGCTTCCCACCGTCAGATTTCCCATTTACCTCTGTCCAGTAAACATATTCCTGTTGACTATCAGCTGAGGGTTAACCTCTGTGGCCCTAATCTGAGGGAGAGAAAGTACTCTATTATAAATATTTTTTTTTTGCAATCTACCATATTTAAAAACAAAACCAAGCCGCAATGTTTGTGGAACTCATGCAAACAGGGTTCTACATTCTTTGCTGGTTCTGCAGTAAAACGAATCAAAAGTGCACTCACATAACTGAGTTCACACAGATATTCTTACATGAAAGGTGCTGTAAAATGGACACAACATTCATGCCAGTTATGGTTCCATTCAAAATAGTGGGGTTTTTTTCCAAATTGAAAAAGGCATGGTCAGAGGGGAAATTTTATTTTTAGGCTTCTAACTTACTTAGATTTAAGTTGTACCTATTCAGGATTCTAAGGTTATTACAAACAAATGGAGAGTAAATGTCTTCAAATAAAAAAAATTGAGCACTTTCAAGAATGTTTAGTAAGTGAAACTAATAACTTCACCCACTAATTTGACAGTGGTGATTGTACTGAGATGTTAGAGCGGTAGCAATATTAAGAATGCAACCAAGCCTTCAAAGAGGCATCAGTAATGTGCAATCTAATTTAATGGATAAGGCAGCTCAGATAAAAGTCTGACAAGAATTGTATCTGCAGACTTAAAACAGTTGAATTTAATATAAAATTAGTGTGTATTTCAGACAGAGGAGAGGGAGAGGAAGAAAGTGAGGAAGCAAAGTAGTTGAAAAGGCAATGCGTTAAAAATATTGGAATGGGGGGTTGAAGATGCACCTGTTAAAGCTTTTGTACCTATGCATTTATATAAGATACTGTACATACGTATTACTATAACTTATGATACTGTTTAGGTCTTGAAAATGTTAGATCATTATGTTTATTTTTGTTCACACTGTATACATTCACAAGTCTGCAAGATAACTAGTGGTCTCCAGCCTGCAATTATTAAAGAATTTCTTCTTCTTCTGCACAGCAAGCAAGGCAAGAACCATCACAGTCTGATGTATTGTTTTGGACTGCTGTGCTATACATTTATAAACAGAGGCTTTGATTAATATGCTCTCATGTTTGTTGCTTAGATCTTTTTTTAGATAGAGGTAGGAAAGTAATTAAGAATTTGGCAGCTTGCCAATTTACATATGGGACTTGCCCTGAATATTACAGCTACTGTTGGTATGCCAAATGTCTAGAGCTGTTGTCATAGAGGGATTGGGGAGGAGGAAGACATAAAGGAGGCAGGAATGTATTTGCATGCAGCCAATCAGCAATATGCGGTTGTTCTTTTGGCTGACTTTCAAAAAACAGAAGAAAAGCAGCTACAGTGCTAATTGTAGCTAGGTCCCGAAGTGAAAATGTTTAGTGACAGTTGAAAGAATTTAAAGAGGAAGGAAGATCGGTTTAGTGTCAGCTGCAATTAGATAATCAAAGATTAAAAATCCTAGTCTGTTGGTTCCTTAACCCAGAGTTAAAGGGGCTGGAGATTGCCAGGGGCCGAGGGGAGCTCCCTGTGTGGAAAGGGCTTTTCCAAAGCCAGCGCAAGTAAGGCCCGACTGAGCTTGCAGGTTGTCTGGACGCACGCTTGCACCGAGAGATTTTCTTGGCAGCTCTACAGGATGAGGCTCACACTGTACACAGCCGACATATTGAAGCAGAGAGCCCAGGCGAACATAGATGAAGGAATAGAGACAGCTCTGCACACAATGTAGCGTCTCCTAGGATGGTTGGGCGGCACCTTTCCTCAGGTATTTCATTACCCATCAGCCCCTTTTAGAGCAAAAAAAGCCTCCACAAAAAACCCTGAGCAAATAGCATCTGCTTCTGTTAAATCAATTTATTACATAACATTTCAGAGACAGAGCAGCAGCACAGCGTCCTAAGCTTTTGGCTGCATTTCAGGTTTGATAAAATGGCGTCCTCGCAGAAAGAGCTGCTTGCTAAAGATATGCTGCACTGAACAGAAAATTGAATTATTTGTCATTATTTACTACTGTTTTTGTTTTAGAGAGTTAGCATTTAGTGGAATACCCACTAATAATGAAGAATGCTCTTTATTCTGCGTGTTTTTCTTGATGCATTTTAAAGGCTCTTGCATCGGAGGAAACCAGCTACATTTTAATGTCATGGTGCAGAAAATTAAACTAGAGTAACAGGCTTTTCCACTTGGTTACTTAATTTTGTTTTTGTCTTTTAAAAAATGTTCTATTCAGTTGTCTTATCTCTTAACTATCTTCCCACACTTCTAGAAAAACATGAACAGTTTGGCAGCTTTAGCATTTATAAAGTCACTGTTCTTTGGAAGAAATTTTGGACACAATGCTTTCAAGAATTCCTCGTGGGACTTTAAATCTGAGAATAGTTGTAAATTGGCTTTTTGAGCACCTTCAAACATACAACAGTTTTTAAATTTGCTTAGACTCCAGAACATAAGGATTGATGGAATTAGACAAAATCTGCTAATGTTGTTAAACATATCTGACAATCCAACTAGTAGCACTTGAATTGAGATGTTTTTCCTACTTTATGCTGCATCTTATTCTTTAAAATGAATGTTCCGAGACTCTATTTTTTGCTGTATAAAAGTTAGACTACATTTGAGCTAAGCTTTTAAATGCCTTTCTGGCAGGTCCTATTTATTTTATTAACATTTATTGTAATCTTTTTAGAATTCTGTTAAGATGTCCATTTGAATCACTACAGTGAGCTACTTCTTATTTTGGGGGAGAAGTAGTTGTCCTTTTTGGACTTGCCTGATCAGGATACATAAACTTTATCTGATTAGTGCTGTGATTTAAAATCCTCAGCAGGATTGATGTCACTGGCTTTAGTCATTGCTCGCAAAATGAACCAATTAATTATTATGTTGGCTGAAAAAAGAATTCAAACCTAGAATAAGATTTTCTTGTAACGAGAGAAGGTTTTATTTTTATCTTTAAAGGTTTGGGGGGGTGTTTTTTGGTGGGGGGGGGCTAAGGGGGAGAGAGGTTTTATAAATGAACTTGAGCTTTTCAATTTTTTTTCTTTTTTAAATCTGTTAATGTGCAACTATCAAGAATCTGTGCCAGTCTCTGACATTTCATCCAATTCCCCTCTCCCCCCCCCCCCCCCCCCCCGCCAATATGTTTTTGTAAATCAGTTGAATCTTTCATTATGGTTGAAACTTGTTAGGTGTAATTGGTTTGAACTGTGTGCAGTGAACAAATAGAAATTTGGGAGATATGGATAGTGTACATTATTTTTTTTCTAGAATAGAATGCAAAGCTGAAAAGAAATAGTTTATGTAAACCACTGAGTATCACTGGAGGGGTTATAACTTTTGAGTAGACTGCATGATGTATAGAATGGGTATTCTGTTTGTTAATATGAGTTTACGGGTAAAAGAAGCTTTTCTTCATTTCTTGCTCTTCTCAGAGTTCATATTTGTTATCGGTTTACTTTTGATGGTGCTGCCAAACTCAAAACTAATATTTGAATTGTTCAAGCTAATTATGAGCTGTAGGAGCAAAAAAAAATTGGGTTCTATTTTGAATTAGTAACTAAATCAAAGTTTTAAAGGTATATTTCACCACAGTTCTTAATGTTAAAAAATGTTGTCTGTCTCCTACTCTTTGTAAGGGAGGGATTGAATTATTAGTGATTATTGGTGACACCACTTAAAGCTATGCATGTTGGAGGTATGCTGTCCTCCAGCTTTCTCCATTCAGCTTTCCTAATGAACCATTAATCCTGAAGAGCAAAATTCCTGCTACTTCCAGTCCTGGGTTGTTTCTGAGCAGAAACTGCACATGGTGCCATTTTGCAGGTGGCTTTGTGGAAAATGGAAATGGCCACCAAGAAATGACAACCTCAATTTTAAATTGTTCCCAAAGGTGAAATATTGATGGATGAATTTAGTGTACAACATAGTAGTTGTTAAATTACATCTGTCTGAAATATATAGCTAAAATTATTTGCCTCCTTAAGATCATTTCCTTTATTTGATCTCATTTTGATTGTTGCATTTAGTGTGTGAGTGCTGGGTGGTATTGCTGGCCTGTGATGTATAGGAGGTCAGACTAGCCCTTCTGGCCTTAAGCTCTGTGGCTCTATTTTATTTTCCTTCATTCTAGGGTACTAGGAGTCATTTGTAAGATTTAGTCCCATCTTGACAGCTCACTTGCTGTGTGACCTTGTGTAGGTTAATCTCTACGTGCCACAGTTTGTTTTTTTCTCATCTGTGAAATGGGTATAATACTGACAGGATGAGGTGAGACTAAGTGTGGAAAGCATTTGAACTTACCAGATCAAAAGTATTCTAGAATTCCACTGTAATTGTGTTATCGTTGAATTTTTCCTTTCTGATTGACTACATATTAAATTTTACTTTTCAAGTGAACTATACTGTGAACAGGATGCATATCTAGACTTAACAAACACACAGCAATGTTTAAAAATCTGTTCCATCTTCAATGACCTATTAAGACTAATGCTCAAACTAGTCTGTTTCCTGCTCAGGACTCCTGGACATCAGATTCCTAAAGCAGTCTGATTTCCTGTACCCCTTGCTTTAAATGTTTGTCATCAGTTTGCAGGGTAAATATGGAATCCTGAAAGCATATAAATGAAATAGTAATTGATTTTCCAATATTAAGTTTTGTAATGTTCTTTTCACTTTTGAGTCCTAACAGTTTTATTTTTTAAAACAAACTTTGGCAATGCTTATGAAGAATTATACCCTTTGTTTATCTTTAGATTGTAAACCCTTTAGTGCAGGGATTGTCTCTTTTCTATATATGTACAGTACCCAGCAAAATGGGGGCCCCAGTACTGATTTGGGGCTTTTGGAAGCTATCCTAATATAAATACTTACAAAATAATAAAATACTGACTAACGTGGCATTGAGATCAAAACTGTCACTCTCCTCTTTATTATGTGGCCATCAGTAATGTAGCTAGATTATTTTTGGTCTTTTTATATTTTAAAAGTTTAATAGAATTCATAGTAAAGCTTTTGCATTTGTTTTGCAGATTAGGCAGATCTAGTCCATTCTGTCATTGTTCTAATCAGTTTGGCTCTTTCTCTCTGTTGTGATGTAAGTATCCCTGATGGTGGACTGGTCTGGCGTGTGTGATCCAAATGATTGCATTTTATGCATCCATTCAGTGAGTGTTCTGTATCAGTCTTCACAGCTAAAGTATTCTGGCATTTCCCATAAGGTCTGATCCAGTGTAACAGAGCTACTTTTTGAAATCCTTTACTACTACATTTCAAAGGCAGATGGCACTCTGGATAAATTCAAGGAGATGAGGTCTATCTGGTGATCCTTTACAAGCTTTCTCCAGACCAGGGATGGCCAACCTGAGCCTGAGAAGGAGCCAGAATTTACCAATGTACATTGCCAAAGAGCCACAGTAATACGTCATCAGCGCACCCACCCATCCCCACTCCCAGCGCTTCCCAGCCACTGGCAGCTCCGCCAATCAGCGCCTCCCTATAGCTCCCGATCAGCTGTTTCGTGGCTTGCAGGAGGCTCTGGGGGGCAGGGGGAGGAGCAAGGGCAAGGCCAGCGTGGGGGCGGGAAGGGGTGGAGTGGGGGCAGGGCCTGTGGCAGAGCCAGGGGGTGAGCAATGAGCATCCCCTGGCATACTGAAAAGTTGGCACCTGTAGCTCCAGCCCCGGAGTCAGTGCCTATACAAGGAGCCACATAGTAACTTCTGAAGAGCCACATGTGGCTCCGGAGCCACAGTTTGGCCACCCCTGCTCCAGACTCTAGAATTCCTGTATGTCTTTATTCCAATACTTCTACTAACAAGGACAGATATCCATTCTGATTTTGGTAGTCCCAACCTGGGGTTCATCAGATCTGATTCTCAGTCCAGTTAGAAGAAATACAGACCAACTACCAACTCTTGTCTTTTTTGTTGTAAGACTATGTTTACATTGTAAACTCGGATCTGAAATTTCTCTGCATGTCTGTATGGAAAGTGGCTTCTTGTTAAGCTTTTGTTTGGATTGTGCACAGGAAGCTCAACAAATCTCTTAGCAAAGTCAAACTTTCTACAAGAAAGAGCTGGGCCTTGAAGTGGAATAGGAAAGTAGCAAGATCATCTGGCAGCTATATCAGTGTTCCATCCTTCAGTTACAGACAGCCTCAGTCTTTGACCATTGTAAGTTAAAGAAATTATTGAAAGGACTAATAAAAGTCTTTACAACTATATGTGAGTCACCACCTACTTGTGAGAATGTGGTGGTGTTTTTAATTCCCTGCCACTGAAGATTTCATTTTTAATGGCTATAACATAATTGAAAAGTCAATGAGAACCAAACCATGATGGCTAAACTTCCAGATGATGATATTTTCTGGAGGATAACATTGTACTATATTTACACCCCAAATTCCTGTTCAAGGTGGCTTACATTTGAACAAAGCTGTCAGCCCTTCCTGAAAGTTCCCTAGCAAATATTTCCAAGACAAACTAGGTTTCGTAATCCAGATATTACGAGCTCTTAACAATTACCAATATCTGAATAATATCAAACAGGCTTTTACATAAAGAACCCAAGATTGTGCCGTTCGAAGATATTCTTTTTATTCTTTTTTTTCCCTCCCCTCCCCTGTGCTCAGATTAGAAAATTTGGTAAAACGGTATATAAACCTACTGTTGTCATGTGGGTCTCACGGTGCCTGAGAGTTTGGGGACACAATTAACCAGGTGCCAGGCAATCTCCAGAGCTTGTTTTAGGAATAGCTCCATCACAAAGAATCATAAAATCATAGAAATGTATGTGTGGAAGGAACCTGAAGAGGTTATCTAGTCCATTTTCCCACTCTACCTCCCGTTTTCCCCCACGCACAAACACACACACCTTTCCCTGCTGAGGCAGGACTAAGTATACCTAGACCATCCCTGACAGGTGTTTGTCTAATCTGTTCTTAAAAACCTCCTGTGATGGGGATTACACAACCTCCCTTGGTAACCTATTCCAGTACTTAACTATCCTTTAGGTTTGACATTAGGAAAAACTTTCTAACTATATCTTCCTTGCTGCAGATTAAGCCACCACTACCTGTCTTACCTTCAGTGGACATGGGAAAACAATTAGTAACTGTCCTCTATAACAGCCTTTAACATATATGAAGACTATTATTAGGTTCGCACTCAGTCTTTTGTCAAGACTGAACATACTGAGTTTTTTTAACTTTTCCTCATAGGTCATGTTTTATAATGTTTTTATCATTTTTGTTACTTTCCTCTGGAGTCTCTCCAATTTGCCCACATCTTTCTTAAAGCATGGCACCCAAAACTGGACACGGTATTCCAGATGAGGCTTCATTAGCAAGTAGAGCAGAACAGGTGCCCCGTGTGTCTTTCATATGACACTCCTGTTAATACAGCCCAGAATTATATTGGCCTTTTTCACAACTGCAGTACATTATTCGCTCATATTTGTGCTTGGCAGAATTAGATTTTTATTTTTATAATTTCAACGGATAATACCAGTGTTTATTTTTAAGCCTTTTTTTAGATTTTTATCAATTTAAATTTTCACAGTTGCACCAAATTATGGGTTTTAAGCATTTTTTGATTGAATTCTTATCTATTTAAATTGTCACAGAAAATTATCAGTTGGTCAAACCGGGGAGGTGTCAGACACTTTAATGACTGTAGACGTTAAGATTCAAAAAGTTTAAGCTTTATAACTGCTAAAACACAAATTGTCAACATCACATGTCAAAATATAAAAAAATGCCTTAAATCAAACTCTAATAAATTCTACAGCAGCATTTTTCTTTGTTTTTGTGACAGGTGATGGAAAGAGTTATGTAGTACCATTAAATTGACTATGAGCATAGAAGTGAATCAGTGGCAACGGTTTATTTAAAAAGGAAATGATCATTGCAGTTGTGGTTTAACTACTGTGTAAATCTTTTCTTGGTCTGTGTATACTTGATAAGGTGTAAGCATGTATTAAAAGGTTGCTAGGCAGAATGGTATTTACTGATAGAGCATTTGGCATTTTCCATTGACTCTGTAATGACTCTATATCAGTGGTCTCCAACCTTTTTAAGCCCAAGATCACTTTTTGAATTTAAGGGAAACCCAGGATCTACCCCGCCCCTTCCCCAAAGCCCTGCCCCCCCCCTCCATCCCCCCATCTCTCCATCATTCACTCTCCCCAATTCTCACTAGTTTTCACTTGCCTGGGGTAGGGGGTTGGGGTTCAGGCTCTGGGCTGGGGCTGAGGGGTTTGCAGTGGGGGAGGGGGGCTCTGGGCTGAGCCTGGGTTAGGGTATTGGGGTGCATGCTCTGGGAGGGAGTTTGGGTGCAGGAAGAGGCTCCGGGCTGGAGCAGAGTGTTGGGGTGCAGGAGGGCGTCAGGGGTGGGGCAGGGGATTGGGGTGCAGGAGAGGGTACGGGGTGCTGACTCTGGGAGGGGGTTCAGGGCTGGGGGTTGGGGTGTAGCCTCCAGCCGGACAGCACTTATCTCCAGTGGCTCCTGGTCCGTGGTGTAGCATGGCTGCTGCTAAGGCAGGCTCCCTTATGGGGCCAACGCAGCCCCTGGGGAGGGGGGCACATGGCTCCGTGTGCCGCCCCTCTCTGCAAGCACCACCCCCACAGCTCCCATTGGCCACAGCTCCGCAATCCTAGCCAATGGGAGCTGTGGGGGTGGTGCTTGCAGGCAGGAGCAGTGGGTGGAGGAAGACCCCTCACCGCTGCGGGGCTGCGTTTGCCACTTACGGGAGCGGCGTGGGGCCAGGGCAGGCAGGGACTCTGCCTTAGCGGCAGCCTCACTACATCACTGGAGATCGCGATAGACTGGGAGATCCTCTAGGATCAACCAGTTGACCGTTGGTGACGACTGCTCTGTATTCTGACTGGTGAATGGTGTTTCAATCAGCAGCATGTTTCATTTTATCACTGCAAATTAGAGGTTATACACCACTGCTTTTATTTCCTTTTTTACATGCTGATTCAATAAACTAGTGACGATAGTAACGATACAAATGTAAAAACACAAACGTGGGCCTATATAGTACACTGATTTTAGAAAAAGAGACCCTTTCTTGGCTATTTTCAGTTATGAGACTATTTCACTCTGGCTGCATAGTTGTGTTTTTTTTGGTTTTTGTTTTAAATCCACTCAAGCATAATTGCTGTTAGTAGTCTACCTTTGAAGCATTATCCTTGGTTTTAATTTGGCTTACATAGGGTACACACCTATACAGAGCTGGCTAAACATACATCCCTGGTTGGCTTTGTTTGAGGTAGATGGTTGGTTTTTTGTGGACAATATAATTGTCTATCTTGTAAAGAGTTTGGTCTGCTTTAGAAGTAAAGTAGGTTGGAAAGGCAAAGAATAATTGAGACTTCCAGCATTCAATATTTGCATGTATGCACACTGGTTTTCCTCTCTATCCAAACTACAATTTAGAGAGACTATCCTACAAGTTGCCTCTATTCATAGCTCTCTGATCACACTAGCTATACAGGATAAAATTCCCATCATGAGAAAATATAAGGGAATAATTGCACTCATATCTTTTGCACAATGCAGTCAGGATAGATAACAATATCTAAGTCTTTAAAACTTGAAATAAGCTTAACATGACCAATTGTGGCTTCTCTCAGGTTATTTAACTAAGTGCACTCTAGTAAAGAGCCAGGTCATCAGAAGGATTTGGTTATATTTTTGTGTTTGCTTATATGTTGGAGGAACATGGGGGGAAGGGAGCAAGAGGATGAGGAGCTAAGCAGGCTGGTGCTGCATTTTAAGGATAAGTACAAAGATAATGTTTATTTTCTTTGGTTTTTGAGACAAATTGGACTGTAATTACAAGTTTAAAAATGATATTCAAGTACCACCTAAATCATTTAAGAGCTAAATTGCTTATTCTGGTCTTGCCATTTAATACGTATTATTGAGTGACATAACCAGGCTGTTCTTTAGAACTACTTATCTTGCTCTACAAAAAACATTACTTATAGCCATGCTCAGATACTATAATATAGTTGCATTAAAATATCATAGTTCTGTATTCTCTGTGTATGGTTCTTAGAGAGAGAGTTTAGCAACGAAAGAAAACTAAATGAGCAGTGAATGTAGTGTTTTGACACTATTCATATTTATCAGTAATAGCTCTTTGAATATTTTACATGAGGAAATATTTTAATTTTTAAAATGATTTTTGTTGAACTGTCTTTTTTCATATTTCACCAAAAGAAGGGGGGGGGGGAGTTAACTGAGTCAAAATAACTAAAATGTTAACAGAATATCAACACTTGACATAGTATTCATCTCTTTCCAGTAATTTTCAGAATACAGATACAGTTTTCTTAAATGTGGGAGTTTTTTTGGATTGCTTATTTCTGGTGCAGAGATATTATGACTTAGAGACCAAAAATTTAAAATTTGTAAGGTTTTATTTTTGGAAGCTCAAAGGAAACGTTTAAAATTAAACCAGGTAAAGCACTAGAAAACCTATTATTGTAGGGACCAGCCTGCATTGGCAAGCGGATAGATTAGATGTCCTAATAGTTTTTTTTTCAGATCTTCTTTTTGGATTCTGTACAAGTATACTGTGCCTCAGTGTAACCTGTTTGTTGTTTTTAATCTGTTTGTTTTTCACTGGTTTATCAGTTTCTACTAGTATACCAAAAGACGCAAAATATTTATAACTTCTGGGCAGTTCTTAAACCTTTTCAGTGTAAAATGTTTGTAAAATTTACATAAAATGTTGAATATGAACTTGATGATATAGAAGATAAATTTATGATCAAACTCCTTTTATAGAAAAAACGTTTTTAAACAGAAAGATGTAAGGTACTTATTGTGGTGCATAAAATTATCTTATATACGTCTTTTAAAAATAGTGTATGCTTCGTTTTAGTGTAATTTAGAATTTATGTAGAGTATGGTATAGTAATTGAGAAAGTAAAATGTATTTAATGACGTTATTTTAACAGAATTTGAATGGCAGACTAATTCTGAGTCTTGTTTAATCCTTTTCAGATCTTAGTCACAGTGGTTTGGGAGACCATTATGAAAATTCCCACTGGGGACAGCAGCCCACTTTCAGAAGTGAAGCCAACTGCAGCTGGGATAAAGTGATAATAGATAGGACTGACAAGGAAGCGTGGCCTTCCATTACAGGAACTGAGTCTGAATCTGCTTCAGAATGTACTACAGAAACTGACTCTGCCTCTAACTGTGGCTCAGAGAACAGTAGCATGGCTACAGGGAGTGCCCAAGGCAACTTCACTGGACATACAAAGAAAACTAATGGCAATAATGGCACCAATGGAGCACTCATCCAAAGCACTTCTAACCAGAGTGCCCTTGGAGCTGGTGGAGCAAATGGTAATGGAAACTCAACCAGAGTGTGGGGTGTGGCCACAGGCTCCAACTCTGGCCTAACTCACTGCTCTGCCAGTGGTGGGGATGGAAAGATGGACAACATGATTGCAGATGGTAGAAGTCAAAACTGCTGGGGTGCTTCCAACTCAAATGCTGGCATTAATCTTAACCTTAACCCTAATGCCAATCCAGCTGCCTGGCCTGTACTCGGACATGAAGGAACTGTGGGAGCAGGCAACCCTTCCAGTATTTGTAGTCCAGTCAGTGCCATAGGTCAGAATATCGGCAACCAGAATGGTAACCCAACAAGCACCTTAGGTGCTTGGGGAAACTTGCTGCCGCAAGAGAGCACAGAACCACAAACGTCCACTTCTCAGAATGTGTCTTTCAGCGTACAACCTCAGAACCTTAACACTGATGGACCAAATAACACTAACCCCATGAACTCTTCACCAAACCCTATCAATGCAATGCAGACTAATGGACTGCCAAACTGGGGGATGGCTGTTGGTATGGGGGCCATCATCTCGCCCCACCTGCAAGGCCTTCCTGGTGCTAATGGAACATCAGTTTCTCAAGTCAGTGGGGGCAATGGTGAAGGAATGGGTAGTTCGGTATGGGGAATATCCCCAGGTAATCCTGCCACAGGAAACGGCAATTCTGGGTTCAGTCAGGGGAATGGAGACACTGTGAACTCAGCATTAAGTGCTAAACAGAACGGATCCAGCAGTGCTGTGCACAAGGAAGGAAATGGAGCAAGTGCATGGGATTCAGGACCTCCTGCTGGTCCTGGGGTACTAGCATGGGGCAGGGGCAGTGGCAACAGTAGTGTTGGTAGCATGCATTCTGGAGCTTGGGGCCACCCCAACCGTAACACCAGTAATGGTGTTAATGGTGAATGGGGTAAGCCCCCAAATCAGCATTCCAATAGTGACATCAGTGGTAAAGGATCAGCAGGGTGGGATAGCCCTAGTGTTACCAGCCAGAATCCTGCCATGCAGCAGGGCAATGAACAAATAAACTCTTGGGCCAAAGCTGCAGCATCTGTCACCACAGCTAGTGAAGAAAGTAATGACAGTGGTGGAGGTCAAAATGAGGGCAACACTGGGAGAGAAGGAGCAGGAGAGGCCAGAAGGAGAGACAAAGGGGTGATAGACCAAGGGCAAGTCCAGTTGCCAAGGAATGACCTTGACCCAAGAGTTCTGTCCAATACTGGTTGGGGGCAGACTCCTGTAAAGCAAAACACTGCCTGGGAATTTGAAGAATCCCCAAGGTCTGAACGAAAGAATGACAATGGAACGGAGGCCTGGGGTTGTACAGCTTCTCAGTCTTCAAACTCAGGGGGGAAGAATGATGGGTCCATCATGAACAGTACAAATACCTCTTCAGTATCTGGGTGGGCCAACTCTCCACCCTCAGCTGTTCCAGCAAATACAGGTTGGGGAGACAACAACAACAAAGCGCCAAATGGCCCAGGGGGATGGGGAGAATCAGCTAGCTCTACTGCTGTCAATGCTGCTGCTGCTACTGCTGCCAAAAGTGGCCACGCTTGGAGTGGGACCGCAAATCAGGAGGATAAATCACCGACATGGGGTGAACCTCAGAAACCCAAATCTCAAAACTGGGGAGATGGACAGAAATCAAATCCAGGCTGGACTTCAGGAAGTGGAGATTGGACTGAACCATCATCTGTCCCTGGACACTTGGCTGAGGGGAAGAAGAATGGATCTGGATGGGATACTGACAATAGATCAGGGTCAGGTTGGAATGATACTACAAGGTCTGGGACCAGTGGATGGGGAAATGGCACAAACACCAAGGCTAATACAGGTACAAGTTGGGGAGAATCTCTAAAACCTAGCCCTCAACAGAATTGGGCTAGTAAACCCCAGGACAACAGTGTGAGTAACTGGGGAGGAGCAGCTTCTGTTAAACAGACTGGGTCAGGATGGGTTGGTGGGCCAGTGCCACCCAAACAAAAAGATAGCAGTGAGGCAACTGGCTGGGAAGAGCCTTCTCCACCATCCATTCGCCGTAAGATGGAAATTGATGATGGTACCTCAGCTTGGGGTGATCCAAACTACAACAACAACAAGACTGTAAACATGTGGGATAGAAACAACCCTGTAATTCAGAGCAGTACCACAACCAACACCACCACTACTACCACCATTATCAACACAAATATGGCTGAACCTCAGCCTTCGCACCAGTCAAGTGCCCAGCCGAACCGGTCCCCACTGCTTGGTCCAGGTATGGAACAAGTTTCATTTTCTTTTTAAGACAGAAGTAGGATACAGTGGAAATAAATATTTTATTACACACACACACACACACACACACGTCTCTGTCTTTTAAGACATACATACACATTCTAATAACGAGGAGTGATTTCAAATGTTTTTAATTAATGTGAATAATAGTATAAAATGAGATCTGTTGGACATTTCCTATTTATTTAAATTTAGTGTTACTTAAGAATTTGTTCAATTTTTCAGATAAGTTTAAAAAAACGTTTAGGATAATACAATTGTGTAGGTTGTGTTTACTAAAATAAAATAAAAAATATTACATTCTCACCTGCAGAGCCCCCAGTTGATGTGCTTTTCCAGTTGGAAAACTTCTGATATGAGGGAAAACAATGGAGAGTCTGGTGTCACCTTAAAAACTAACAGATGTATTTGGGCATAAACTTTCATGGGTAAAAAACCCAGAAGAAGTGGGTTTTTTACCCACAAAAGCTTATACCCAAATAAGTCTTAGTCTTTAAGGTGCCACTGGATTCCCTGTTGTTTTTGTGGGTACAGACTAACACAGCTACCCTTCTGATACCTCATCTGAGGGATGCTCTGTAAAATTCATGAATAGGTCAGCAGGATCCAGGAATGAAAAGAAACTGATGTGGGGAAGGGGATCCTTCAAGAAATCATTATGGCAGGATCTGCTGTCATAGCTGCACTCAGCATTGCATCAGGTTCAGCAGGCCAGTTGAGGCCTTTTGAGCTAAGAAGGCAAGGGGGAATGGAATGTCTTTAAAGAGTCTGCACTCACTTGTCTAAATTGGTTGTCTGCTGCACAGGAAGAGCATCTGGAAAGTGAGGTGGAGGATTCAGCTGGCACAACCCATAAAAATATAGCTATGGTCTCACTCAGATTTTCTGAGTCCTGAAAGCCTCATTCAGAAATTAACTCCAGCCCAGCAATGCTTATGCTAGCCACTGTTTCATCCTCTGGGTTGGGATATGCATTGTTGTTTGAAGACCTAGAGAAAGGGATTGAAACTATAGCTAGAGAGCCTATTAAAGTTTTTTAGATATTTCATTTTTATATGTACAGTGTTGTAATGTTTGTAGTGTCCTTAATATTTTTTTAATAATTGCTAGATTTATAGAACATTAGTGGCTTAAGTATTATAAACAAAAATTATGCTGTGTACGTTGACTAGCAGTAGTGATTACCCTTTGATGTCAGGCATATTTGGCATAGTGTAGTAATTAGCAATAAATTGTGTTTTTTGTTAACTGTTTTGTACATGGAATCAGATTTTCCTTGAGAATAAGCATAAAGATAGAGAAAAAGTCAGCCTTGTGCATCATGAACTCTAGACCATAGGCAGGAATCCATCAAGTATTGACTTTAATTGCTCCATAGCTGGACAAACGAGTTTGTAATCTTGCACTCTTTGTACTTGTGAACAGGTGTAGTCTACCTTTTTATTAATTAAGGCAGTGTATTTGCAGATTTACCAAATCACGTGTCCCACATGTCTTAGGGTAAGGGATTTCTCTTCAATGGCTGGCTCTTAAAATCACACTTGTACTGCTCTCAATTGGGAAGTTGCCTTTTTACTGGTCTGCTGCTGAATTCAGAAATTTAATTAGGGAGGCTAGTATTCTCAGTTTTCTACTTTCCTTTTTTAAAAAAAGGAAACCAAGATGTAACAACATCTGATAACCTAGATTATTCAGCTGTCCCTGTGCCTACACTAGCGCTAGTCTGCCCTGCTGTGTCACTATTTCAGGAGAAAGACTGGAGTCTTCTCTGTGTCTTATTTTATATCAAGGCAGTTCCCCGCTTCTTTGTCTCCCTAAGAAGAAAAGAACATTGTTCACTCTCCATGGTTCCATTCAGTAACACTCCTAAATAAATCTCCAAACTTAATTCAGTTTTCCTTAAATGAAACAATATTTTATTGATAGTGCAAAGAAAAGGAGATGGGACATAAACTTACCTTGAGCATTCACCTCTGTACAAATACTACAGAAAGCTTTCTAGGTCTGGTTGAAGTTTAGTTGCAGATTTTTTGAAATGCTGTCTGTATTTATAGCATGGCAGAAAATGACTCCCACAACCTACAGCTCGGTTAGCTTGATGTCTTGGTTAGATACCCTTAGTATCTGACACTAGGAAAGCCCCCACTTTTCTTTGCTGCTTTTGAAATCCAAGCATCAAAAATCTCATTTATAATTCTTCCTGGGCCTGACATGGAAGTAATCTTTTTCCTAGCGTCCTTGCTACCATTTTGTTTCTCGAACAATGCTTAGTTAACGTATCTGAGACTAGCTTGGATTAGGTTCTTATAGCCAATTTGGAAAGCTGTTCATCCAGAGTACATTTACTCAGTTAGGAAATGTGAATTAGAAATTTAGATATCCAACAGAATTAAAACTGGCCAGTAGTCCTTACTTATCTCCCAGTGTTTGTGATAAAGGAAGAATACTTTTCTACAAGTTAAGGAAGTTCAGCGGAATTTTGTTGACTAGCAAAATGAATGTAAGAAAAGCTTCTCAAAAATGTCAGTTTAGCCATTGATTACACTCTTAGCTTGTTGATCTCTCTCAATTTTTTCAAACTTTCAGTGGGTGGAAAGGTACCATGTTGTAATTCCTTTTCATAATTGTCACCATCCTTACTAATCTCATCCTTACAATCACAGCAGGAACAAAGATGAGGCAAGAGGAATTATAGAGGGAAAATCTAATAAATATCTTAGTTATCTGTATACTAATGCAAGAACTATGGGCAATAAACAGGAAGAACTAGAAATACTAGTGAATAATTGCAATTTTGACATAATTGGCATCACAGAAACTTGGTGAGATAATTCACATGACTGGGATATTGATCCAGAATAAGTTTGCACTGAGGTTGAGATAGTGGGAGGCCGACCTGTTGAAAGTCTCTGAGTAAGGATAAAAGGAGTAAAAAACTAGGGGTGATGTCATGGTACATATCTGCTACAGATCACCTAACCAGGAAGAAGAGGTCGATGAGGCTTTTTTAAATAATTAACAAAATCATCCAAAACATGGGACTTGGTGGTGATGGGCGACTTAACTACCCAGACATCTGTTGGGGAAATAATACAGTAGGTCACAGATTATCCAACAAATTCTTGGAATGCATTGGATACAACTTTTATTACAGAAGGTGGAGAGGCTATTTTAGGTACGATTCAAATAAATAGGGAGGAATTAGTTGAGAATTGGTAGGTGAAAGTGATCATGAAATGATAGAATTCATGATTTTAAGGAATGGTATGCAGGAAAACAGCAGAATATAGACAGTGGACTTCAAGAAGGTAGACTTCCGCAATCTCAGAGAATTGCTAGGTAAGGTCCCATGGGAAGTAAGTTTAAGGGGAAAGAGACTTCAGAAGAGTTGATAGTTTTTTTTTAAAATCAATTTTATTAAGAGCACAAGAGCAAACTGTCCCCGTGTGTGTGTATATATGGCAAAGGGACAAAATTAGAAAGTCCAAGACAAAACCAAGATTAAACTAGCTAGGGATATAAAGAGTAACAAGAAAACATTTTACAAAGGTATTCAAAATAAGAGGAAGACCAAGGACAGGGTAGGCCCATTACTCAATGAAGAAGAAAACACAATAACAGAAAATGGGGCAATGGCCACAGTGCTAAATTCCTTTTTGGTTTGTTTTCACCAAAAAAGTTAGCAGTGATTGGAAAACTGAGGACAGGACAAGAAGTAGTTGTTTTAAATTGCTGCAAGGGAGATTTAGGTTAGACATCAGGCTAAAATAGGAAAAGAACAAGTCAAATTATTACTTAGACAAGTAAGATATCTTCAGATCAGTAGGGCCTGATGAAATAAATCTTAGAATACTGAAGGCACTTGCTGAATAGATCTCTGAACCATTAGTGATTATCTTTGAGAACTTGTGGAGGACAGGAGAGATACCCAAGGATTGAAAAAGGGCAAATATAGTACCTATCTATAAAAAGGTGAATAAGGACAACCCAGGGAATTATAGACTAGTCAGCTTAACTTTGGTAACCTGAAAGATACTGGAACAAATAATCAACCCATCATTTTGTAAGCACCTAGAAGAAAATAAGGTGATAACTAATAGTCAACATGGATTGGTTAAGAACAAAAAATGTCAAACCAAGCTAATGCCCTCATAGCCTTCTTTGACTGGGTAACAAGCCTTGTAGATTGGGGGGAAGCAGTAGATGTGATACATCTTGACTTTAGTAAGGCTTTTGATACTCTCTCACATGACGTTCTCACAAACAAACTAGGGAAATATTGCCTAGATGAACCTACTATAAAATGGGTGCACAAGTCTTTGGGAAACTACTAAGAGAGTAGTTATCAATGGTTCATAATTAAGCTGGAAAGGCATATAAAGTGGGGTCCTGTATGGATCTGTTCTGTATCTGGTTCTGTTCAATATCTTCATATATGATTTGGATAATGGCATAGAGAGTACCCTTACCAAGTTTCTGGACGATACCACACTGGGAGAGGTTGCAAGCATTTTGGAGGACAGGATTAGAATTCAAAATGATCTTGAAAAATTGGAGAAATGGTCTGAAATGAACAGGATGAAATTCAATATGGACAAATGCAAAGTTCTTCATTAGGGAAGGAATAATCAATTGCACAAATACAAAATCGGAAATGACTGCCTAGGAAGGAGTACTGCAGAAAGGTTCTGGAGATTATAGTGGATCACAAACTAAATATGAGTCAATATTGTTGTGCAAAAAAAGCAATCATCATTCTGGGATGTATTAGCAGGAGTGTTGTAAGCAAGACACGAGAAGTAATTCTTCCACTCAACACTGATAAGGCCTTGATTGCAGTACTGTTTCCAGTTCTGGGCACCGCATTTTGGGAAAGATGTGGACAAACTGAAGAAAGTTCAGAGAGCAACAAAAATGATTAAAGGTCTAGAAAACATCACCTTTGAGGGAAGATTGAAAAAAATTGGTTTTGTTTTGTCTGGAAAAGAGAAGGCTGAGGTGGAATATAAGTATGCAAGTGTATGTAAATGGTTGTTCTAAAGAGGAGGGTGATAAATTGTTCTCCTTAACCACTGAGGACAGGACAAGAAGTAGTGGGCTTAAATTGCTGCAAGGGAGATTTAGGTTAGACATTAGGAAAAACTTCCTAACTGTAAGGATAGTTAAGCACTGGAACAAATTGCCTAGTGAGGTTGTGGAACCTCCATCATTGGAGGTTTTAAAGAACAGGTTAAACAAACACCTGCTAGGAATGGTCAGAAGATAACACTTAGTTCTGTCTCAGTGCAGGGGACTGTACAAGGTAACCTTTTGAGGTCCCTTCCAGTCCTACATTTCTAAGATTCTGTGTTTTCTTTTCCCTGTTGCTATTTGTTTCCCTATGTTTGTCTTTCAGCCTTTGATGGCCATTTTCAGACAATTACTGTACTGTACATCTGTTTCTGTTCTTCTGGCTATACTTCCTGCCAAAAGACATATTTTTCAATTGTGTCTGTTATTAAAGTCTGGAATGCTGCTGTTTCTACTAATTCTATTCATTGACTTGTACTGGGAGGATATCCTCTTCTGCACTGGGATAACAAGCATCCTTGCACTTATATGTCACTCCCACAAAGGCACATTGGTTAAAAACTTTTATCTTCAGGGTGACTAGGAAAGCATCTGTAAACTTCTGTTGTAGTCCAAACTCAAGTTTTTAGGTTATTGGGTCATTTCAGGAGGAAAGAAATATACAGTTTTCCTGTATAGGGACAGGGTGTTGTGGTGAGCGAATAGCAATGAAAAATATAGGTCACCTTTTAAATACAAGTTACCAGAAACCTGAAAGATCATGCACTGGAAATAATGTTCCATATGATGATTCCCGACATCACAAAACTGATTAGACCTAGCAGTGTTATCTGAAATTCTTCCATCCAGTTTTGACTTGACCTGGAAAGCTGTCCAAGCTAATGCTACTTATTTTCTCTGAGTTCCCACCTATAAGGATGTTTTGTTCAAGTTCCAGATAGATTTGCCATTTTCTTTTCCTGCTACTGAGTTCTTGGTGCCTCTTATTTTGGTCATGCCTAACACTGACATTCCAGATGCTGCTTCTATCCAGTTGTGGTTTTTCTGCCTCTCCTTCATTTTCTTCTACCTGGTGTTCTGGAACAATACATATTTATTGTAATTTTGGTATAAAACTATTTCCATACACATTGGCCTTAAACTCTATGATGATATGAACAGAAGAAACCATTAGATCATCTAGTCTGACTTCCTGTCTATCACAGGCCCTTAACTTTGTCCCAGTTATCTTTGTATAGAGCCCAATAACTTGTGTTCGGCTAAAACATATCTTCCAGAATGGCATCCAGCTTTGATTTGAAGACATTAAGAGATAAAGGATCTAGCGTTTCTTTTGGTAGGTTAATCACACTCACTGTTAAAAATTTGTGCCTTATTTCCATTTTGAATTTGTTTGGCTTCAGCTTCCAGTCACTAATTAAAGTATTTTTAAAAGTTGAGGATATCTGTTTTCATTAAATTGACCTAAACTCTAGAAAGAAAAATATTTTCCAGGGGCTAAATGGATGACAAATATAATGGACTTGCAAAACATTTTAATCATAGTACCTTGCACATGAAATTGTCACTTCAGATTTTTTTAATCTTTCTGGCAGTGTTAAAGTAATTCTTTCTTTACACTAATTCTGATTTTAGTAGATCATATCCACAATTTTGAAACTATAAATTTTAAATTATGTGCTATTCACACTATTCAAATAATTCGATACCTTGCACAGGAAAACTTACTATTTTTAAAAAGAAAAGGAATATTTGTGGCACCTTAGAGACTAACAAATTAGTCTTTCAGGTTTTGAATGTTACCTTTCAATAAAAGGTGTTACTATACATGGTTTCCTCTTCAGATGGAAAAGCACTATTACAGATTTTTTTGTTTTCTAAATTTATCTGCTTATACCATATGACTTCTAATGATCATTTTTAAAAAATCCAACCGAGAAACCATAGCATTAGGTTCAAATGATAATATTGAAAAATGTGTATGAATGTTCATTAAAAAATGCTGAGATAGTGAAATAAAACAAAATCCAAAATATTTATATATTGGTATATGTTGTAAAAGGAAGAGAATTGTTGCTTTAACAATTAATTCTGAAATCATTGTTGCAACAATGTTATGAATAAACATCTGTCTGTGTGTGTCTGTATGTATTACACACAGAACTGTTAAAAGGTTGCAAAGTCAAGCACTCAAAAGTTAGGAATTGCCATAATTACGGTGGTTGCCTGTGCAGCCATAATTGGGCCACCTTGTGTGCATGCATTGTGATGCAGTCTTTAATTACGTGATCATATACACAGGAGGGAGTTGCTCTGGGGATGAATCAGGTTTGTGTTGTAAAGAAGGCTATTGTCTGTCAAGTCCCTTTGACTTCGTTGCAGAAATTGGAAATTATGTAGTGAATGAAGTAGGAGATTACAGGAAGAGAAAAGGAAGTCTCATGGGTAAGACAGTTGAATGCTGCCCTGCAGGCCTGGATTCTATCCCTGTCTGTGCTTCATTATTCCTGTGTGATCCTAAATAAGTCACTTAAACCTCATTTTCTGAGTGCCAAACTTGAGACCCTGGGGTCTGATTTGCTCTGATGCTGAGCACTCACAACTACAACTGAAGTCAGTGGGAGCTGAGCTTAAATATATACAATGATATAAAAAGCTAAATACTCTGAAAAATAAGGTCCTTGATGCCTGAACTAGGGCACCCAAAATTAGGGGATGCTTTTGCCCTTAACCTCTGTGGCTGTGCTCCCCACATATAAAATGGGGATAATACAGCCCCTTCACTTCAGGGGTTTTGTGAAGATGAATTAATGTTTGTGGAGCACTCAGATATGATCGTGACGAATGCCATAGAAAAGCCCATAAGGAAATCAATAATTCTGTCTTCAGATCAGGGTTTGAATAGGGTGACCAGATGTCCAGTTTTTAAAGGGACAGTCCCATATTTTAAGGCCTCCTGCAGGTGTTCTAACTTTTTCTTAAAAACGGGCAAATTGTCCCGTATTTTCTGCGTGCCTCCCCCCCATCAGCACTGGTGGGTGCTGCTGCTGACCGGATCCTTGGTCGCCAGCCACCTGCCTGCCAGCGGTTAGTGGCAGGGGGGTCCAGTGGCCGATGATGGGAATGGGTGTGCAAGGCTGGTGGCGGGGCAAAGTTGCAGTGCACAGGGTTGGCCACTCCCTCTGCTGGTCTGTCAGCACAGCCCCCCCTGCTTGCTGGCTCCCGCCTCCCATCCCATTTCCAGCCGGCAGTGGCTGTGTGCTGCAGTGGCTGGTGAGTGCGGGCAGGTGCCAGACGATGGCCGCTTATGTGTCACCTCTGCTAACCACCCATCGGCCCTTTACGTGCTCCCCCTCTCGCTGTCCTCCCCCTGTTTTGCTCCCTCTCCCCCCAGCCCCACTGCTCCTCCACATCCCCCCGACAGGGCACATCCTGCTCCCAGTGCTGTGCAGAAAACCAGCCCCTGGTTGGAGTGCTCAGCTCCCCTACAGCCTGGCCAGCAGGCTCCTTCCTTTCCGCACTGTCTCTGGCTGGGCTGGAGCCCTGGGAAATCTCAAAACTTTCTGGCATGAGCTGGGCTCCACAGCAGCCCCCCCTCCCCGGGAAGGGGCTTAGTACCCTCTTCACCTGCTCCCCCGGCCCTGGGTCCTGCCCCCAGCGAGCACAGGGCTGCTCTGTTCCATAGGCACATTCTCTTGCTGAGCCACCTCTCTGGCTGGGTTCGCTGAAGCCCCTGCAGTCAGGTTCCCTGGGCCCTGCCTGCTGCACAATGCATCCTTAGGGCTTAACCCCTTCCTGCCCGCACTGTAGCTGGGGGACAGGAGGAGGCTGGGTTATGTCAGTGGCCAGCAGCAGCCTGGAGGTGTTAACTGCTTTTCGACACTGTGCAGGCAGGAAGGGACAAGCTGTTTCCAGCCACAGGGGAGGGTGGTAGAAGAGATGAGATCTGCAAAGACACGGGGCAGGTCATCCCTTTCCCCCCTCCTCCTTCCTTGCAGCTAGAAGCAGCTCCCATCCCTTCCCTCCTGCACAGTGCAAAAAGGCTGCTGCTGGCCACGTTCTGGGCTTGGCCTTGGCAGAAATCTGGGGTCGGGCGAGGGGGCATGCATGTGACCCTGCATGCCTCCCAACCATGTATTGCCTCAGGAAGACTCGGCGCCAGGTACCAGGAGAGGTGTGTCTGTCCTGGGGGCCCAGCCAGGCATCGAGGATGGAGAGAGCCGGGCAGGGAGGGTCGGGGTCAGTCATCCCCTCGTGTGAGAGAGGTGTACGGGAGTGTGTGTGTGTCACCTCTCCCCGTGTGAACCCTAAAGCCTTAAAGATAAGAAGGTAAATACTAAGAATCCAACTAGGCAGTATTTCTTTTTAATGGGGGCTCAGTCAGCTTCATGTTAATTTGAACAATTGTATTGCATATTTCTGATTGATTGCTGTTGAACTCACTTGAATATGAGTAATTTTACCAGGTGTCCCATATTCAGCATAGGGAAATATGGTCACCCTAGGTTTGAATAATGTGGAGGTCTTGTGGCACTGGTATGTTCTGTGGCCTGGAACTATCTTTCTTCTACAGGAAATATTGGGTGGGCATCTCAACCTCTATGGAGGCACCTGAGAGTCTTTCTATCTCACACTGACTACACTGTTCTTCGAATATAAAAACTCTCACACAGTAAATATATAAAACCACACAGGAAGTAGGTGCCCTTAAGAAGTTAGTTGTCACTTCATAGAAAAATGTAAGAGAGTAATGCTATGAGCAGGTTTCAGAGTAGCAGCTGTGTTAGTCTGTATTCACAAAAAGAAAAGGAGTACTTGTGGCACCTTAGAGACTAACACATTTATTTGAGCATAAGCTTTTGTGAGCTGTAGCTGTAACAAATAAATGTGTTAGTCTCTAAGGTGCTACAAGTACTCCTTTTCTTTATGCTATGAGCAAGTATTCTCTCTCCTTAGAATAGGGAGTTCTGGTAATGCCTTACTTAAAAGTAAAAAGTTTACATAATTATTTTCAAATGGGGCCCATTTTATTAGGTTGCACCAGAGTCATTTGCCCATAGGAAAACCTAGGATAAAGAAGAAAAATCCCTTTTTATTTTTTAAATACTTTTTACTCTAACAACTTATTTCTTTTTTGCTACATGACTACTTTTGTGTTGAGATATAAAGCGTATGATGAAGATGAATGGACATTTTCTATCCTAGTTTCTCCTTGAAGTGTGTGTCTTTCTAAGCAAATAAAGAAAAATATGGCAATTGAAGCATCAAAGCTACATTGAACAGAATGAAAACCAATAACCCGGAAGAGCATTTAACAGAAAAAACAATTCTCAAAAAATAATATAAAAAAAATATCATTCTGATAGAGGAAACCATTAAGGATCATCTTTAGGTCTGTAATTTAAGATTAATATCTCAAACTCTACGTAGATGGTCTCAACCACAGTTGAACTTGGTACATTTTCATTATATTGGACCAAGAATCTTCAAGTAATTTTTTTCTCTCATAATAAGGTCAGGAGAGTTACTGTAATTTTACAATAGGACACAGATGTTGCGTCTAGCACTAGAATATCATGAGATCAGACCGTAACCTCACCTATGGAATGGTGACCTCAACCCTCTTGCTTGAGCATACTGTACTATGTCACCAATTTAGGAAGAGAGGATTCTGTCCCTGTATTTCTGAGTTGATCCTCTGCTGAAGCGCATTTATAAGGAGTGTAGGTTTTCACCCTCAGTGTGCAGTGTGTCTAATTGATATTTTACCATTGGTGGAGAAGGGGGAATGAGAGGGGAATCCTGTGCCTGGTCCATAGTTCCAGTAAGTGTTGAAGGGATAGCTGATTCATTTAAGAATATCATTATATTCACAAAATTTCAGCAGAGGATAGAGATGTACTTTAGCAGATATGACCCGTCAGTCCATTTAACAAGGCGTTTGTAGTTCCTGTTTCAACAACAAACAAAACAAAACACATGTTTTAAAATGGCATAATACACATCCTGTGCATTTTTAACATATTTTGAAGGCAAATTAAATATACATTTCTTGCCTCTTGACAGTTTCTCTTAGACTTTTGATTGTGTGGTCTCTCGTAGAGTAGTAAATACTAAAACCAATTTTTCTGCATTACATCAAAATTTCATGTTGCAATTAGCAACATGTCTTGTACAAAGTAAATTCTTACAGATTGCTGTAGACCATTTTGATGGTAAAAGGCTGACCTGCAGAAAACTGATGCCTCTGTCTGGTTCTTGTTTTATGCACATAGTTAAGTTGAATAAATGAGGTGGGTTTTTTTGTTTTGTTTCGAAAGTGCATGTTGAAAAGAAACACCAATTAAAACACCACCCGGAAAACTTTCTAAAAGTAAAATATGACCCTTAATCTTTGAATCACAATTTTTTCTTGCACAAAGTCATTTTTACATGGTTTTAACCTTAAACAGTCTATTGACTGTTGCTAATCTGTTTAGGATCATGTTATGCTTCTGGAAGTCTCTCATCAAACTGCAAATAAAGCAAAGCATGCAGTATTTCAACAAAAGTTGATATCCACACCCATTCAGTATGCTTTTCTCCGAGATGAATAGCTAAACAGAAATGGTTGCTTTTAAGCTCTTTAGCTAGCTACCCCCACAACTCATTCTGAATTGAAACCAGACCGAGTCCCTCCTTCACATAAACAGAAGCCTAACTTTTTTTTGCATCTGTTTAATTTCTGTTATTCCACTAGGCAGTTCCTTTTCTTACCTGGAAAAACCAAAGAAGTGTGACAAAAGCCAGTCTGATAGTGCAAAACATAATTAGAAAAGAAATCCATGGTAAAAATATAATAAAATAAAATAAGAAGAAAGGGGGACACTCTTGTGCTCTGAGGAGTTAATATTTTTAGTCTCAGCGGATAATGGGAAACACCCATTTTAATTTCAGTTGGAAATAATAATGTCTGTATTATGCACAAGTGGTAAAGCAACAAGTGAACTATGCATTTTATCCCAAACAAATGACAAAAAACCCTTGTGTATTTTAGCAAGTATTTATGTGCTAAATACTTAAGGAAAAACAATTAGATTTTTTTATTATATTGGCACACTTTTTCACATTCTTCTGCTTGTAAAGCCAATCGTGCACATTTTGGATGGAGAGAAAATTAATAAAATATCAGACCTCTAAAATGTATCTATAATACCTGTTCTTTATCTAATAATGTGTGGTTAAGGTCTGATCTAAGGATATTCTATGTCCTATTGTAAAACTAGGACTCTCTACTTTCTAATGATTAAAAGCTCCAGTCTCGAGCCCTGATATGACACAAGATATATCAGACCTTAAACTTCACTGCTCCGGGACCAGTAGAAGTTTTGGGGATGCAGAGACAAGAAACATTTCTATAGCTACTGAATGGTTTGTGAGGTTAGTAGTCCTGGTAAAGATGAATTAGTGGACAGAGTGCAGATCAAGTGTTTAAGGGTGCATGGTAAATGAAATCTGTCATTCTGCAATTTATTACATGGATATCACTTCTGCTTTTGTGGAGTCAATATTGTGTGTAGTATATTGTATGATTCTACACAAATAATGTATAGTAATAAACTTTCACTCTACACTTGTCAGCTGGGTCTAATGATAATTCATGGGTTTTTACCCTTTCCAACAGTTTTCATATAAATGAATAATGAAAAGTGTCTGAGTGCATCAGAAATTAAATTTGTCTATTTAAGCCAGTCTCCCCACATTGCCTTCTAAAGCGTCTCAACCCTGACCTGAAGAATACTACCTCCAAGGTGAAGTGAAAACCCATTTTTACGGTTTATTCAGTTTTGCACCCCTGTTGAAAATAACAAGAATGCAATTTAGTGCTGTTTGTGTGGGTTTTTTATGATATTGAAACTGATGTGAATCCACAGACTAATTTCACACAGACTTCCAAATGTTTTGTGTATGTTGTCATAAACACAGTTAGGACTAGAGTATGCATGATTGTGAGGTTTGAGTTACTCCTATAATATAAATATTTAGAACTAGAGGAAGAAAATCCAACTGAAGAATTTCAAATAACAATCTAACCATTGGAACCACCAAGACCCCTATTTGCTTTGCTGACTAATGCAAAAAATGCATTAGCACATCTCATTGGTGAATTCTGACTTAGAGTACCACAGGCTTAATAAATAGAAATTCTCTTTAAACTTATAATACAATCAAGTGTGCTGGAGCAAACAGACAACAAAGATGACAAATCAATATTAAAGTTTCCTTCAGCAGATAAATTTGTAAAATGTTTTTTTGTAGCAAAATTTCAGATGAGCGTTTCTCAGTTATTTTTATTTAATATAAAATTGCTATAAGAAAAGTTTTAAAGGGCTCTGAGTTGCACTCCCTGTCAGTACCTAGACCAAGCCGGGGAAGCTGGTCTAGGTACTGATCCACCAGTGCGCCAGGCAGCACAGTAAGGAGGAAGGGAGCGGGGGGCAGAGGAGTTCGGGGGTGGGGCAGTGATCAGGGTGGTTGAACGGAGGTAGGGGTCCCCGGGGGGCAGTCAGGAAGGAGGGGGATGGGTTGGATGGGGCCGTCAGGGGCAGGGGTCCCGGGGGGGCAGTCGGGACAGGGAGAAGGGGTGGTTAGATGTGGCAGGGGTCCCGGGGGGGCCATCAGGAAGGGGAGGCAGGGCGCAGTCAGGGGCAGGGGGTCCAGGGGCGGTCAAGGAGAAGGCGTGATTGGATGGGTAAGGGGTCCGGGGGGTGGGGGTGTCAGTCAGGAAGGAGAGGGGAGTTAGGGGTGTGGAGTCCGGGGGCATTCAGGGGACAGAGAGCGGGGGGTGGATGGGGCAGGGGACTCCAGGGGGGCTTGCAGGAGGCGAGAAGCAGGGGGAGTCGGATAGTGGGTGGGGGCCGGGCCATGGCTAGCTGTTTTGGGAGGCACAGCCTCCCCTAACCAGCCCTCCATATAATTTCAGATGTGGCCCGATGCGGCCCTTAGGCCAAATAGTTTTCCCGCCCCTGCTCTAACATGTGGGTCCTGGTGATACCTGGCTTATTTGGAGAATTTGCTGTGGAAAATAATTTCACTGTTAACTATGGATCTGTCTTTGTCATTTTAATTGTCTATCTAGGATTAAATCCATTATTATAAACTGTTATATTAGCAACTAATATTATCAGCAGATACTTAATAAGTTAACAGTTTATAGCCACGTATAGCTTAATTATTTCACAGTACTATTAGACTGTCTAGTGACAGATTGACTAGTAGTTGTTTTGTTACCAATCAACTTTATAAGGAGATCTCATTGTTCTAGAACACAATCTGTTTCTTTTTAACCTATATGAGGCCTCTTGATTTTTGTTTGCTTGTTTTCAATTCCACTGTCTCCTCTTTGCAGTGGATAAAATAAATCTGAGGAAAAATAACACATCTACCAAATGACCATAGAGTGATTTTAAGGGGAAATAACTGCCTTGTGACACAGTTTCATTTCTCTTGATTATCCAGGGCTGGATTTCCTATTGGCTGAGACCCCATGTTGATTATGCTTTATCTTTCTGTAAACAAACCCTGCTACTGTGCCCAAAATATTTTTTTAATAGGGTCGCTGTTAGGGTTACCATATTTGAACATTCAAAAAAGAGGACACTCCACTGGGGGTGGGGTGGTATCTCGTGCCTCCCCACCCCAACTCCACCCCTTCCCTGCCCCCATTCCAACCCCTTCCCCAAAGTCCTCGCCCCAACTCTGCTCCCTCCCTGCCCCATTGGACCCCTTCCCCAAATCCTCGTCCCGGCCCCGCCTTCTCCCCTGAGTGCGCCACGTTCCCCCTCCTCCCCGCCGTGCGAAACAACTGTTTCACAGCGCAAGCCCTGGGAACTAGGGGGGAAAAGCAGGCACTCTCTCGAGTGATCAACATTCACTTTCTTTCTTGAATGATCAACATTCACTCTTTCTTGAACGATCAACTCTTCTTTGGGGAAAAATAATAATGGCAAAATCCCGGATGTTTTTAGATATTTAAAAATTCCTCCCAGATGGCGATTTAAGAACCAAAAAGTTGGACATGTCCGGGATAATACGGATGTATGGTAACCCTAGTCACTGTGTGTATTGATATTACTGGTCTACAGCATTAAAATAGTGGCTGGAAATGTTAGTGTTAAACACATACTTTCTTGCCACAGAGAAAGCCCTTTTATGGACTTTATTCCTGTTTTAAAAACAGATCTGTGTTTGCCTAAAACCATGGAGATATTTTCTCAGGACACTTTATATCTGTCTCTCTCGCACTGTAAAGAAAAATGTAAAAACAGAAATTTTCTATTAGCAGAACTGTAGAAAACCAACAAAATGATTTCAATAGTTTAAGCTGTTATAGAGATATTGTCTTTCCCAAAGCCTTCCAAAAGACAGATTGGAGAGGTTTTAAAAGCACTTTAAATCATTTCCATCCAAACAATTCTAGCTCATTTTCTAAGCTGCTTCCATTGTGAAATCTAAAGTAGTAGTGGAAAGCAGTACCCTTACCAGTAGGAAAGCTGCTTGGACTGGGCAGGCAGAGAAAGGTTTGGTGTGGAGGACAGAGTTTCTTTGAACTAAGATTCCACACGGACGTGCCACAGATATGAATCATTTCATCTTATTTTCAAACCCCAGAACAAGTAAAAAGAGGAACTTTCCCTCTGAATACTAGGTAAGCAGACACTCGGTCCATCACTATGGCAGTATTTTGCGTCAGTAGATTGATAATGGAATTTTCTCCCATCTTTTTAAGTCCCTAACGTAGAACAGTTGCGTACAGTCATAAATGTTGGCACAGAGCTATGTAACAGCATTAACAAAAATTTATACTTAGCTTGGAAGAAAGTAAAAATGAAAAAATTACAAATATTCATAGCTGTTCTGTTTAAATTACCAAGATTGTTGGCAGTTTTTCTGGGGGTTAGTGTTTAGCAGCACCCAAGCTATTGTAGAGGTTTCCACACCACCTATCATTTTTATCTACTCTGCTAATTTCCTGCATTTAATTTCATCTGTTAAAAGAGCTTTGAAAACTGTTGTATCAAATGGATTTTGTTTTTATGTAATTACAAGTAATATTTTAGTAAGGGCTAACTCCATTGTTATTGGTAATGTTTTACATTGTTATACTTAACACATTTAGAGCACTTAAATCAAAATGACTGAGACATTACATACAATCTGTGGTTATTAGTCAATGTTACTGAATTTAGTTAATGTAAAGAGCAAGAAGAGAACTGCTTCCTAGGATTTTTTACTTATTAACTAGGTCTATCAATTAATCACAGTTAACTCAAAAAATTAATCGTGATTTAAAAATGTAATTGTGATTAATCGCACTGTTAAACAATAGAATACCAATTGAAATTCATTAAATATTTGTAGATGTGTTTCTGTATTTTCAAATATATCAATTTCAATTACAACACAGACTACAAAGTGTACAGTGCTCACTTTATATTATTTTTATGACAAATATTTGCACTGTAAAATGATAAAAGAAATAGTATTTTTCAATTCACCTCATACAAGTACTGTAGTGCAATCTTTTTATCATGAAAGTGCCACTTACAAATGTAGGGTTTTTTTTTGTTGTAACTGCTCTCAAAAACAAAACAATGTAAAACTTTAGAGCCTACAGGTCCACTCGATCCTACTCTTGTTCAGCCAAGCACTAAGAGAAACAAGTTTGTTTACATTTACGGGAAATAATGCTGCCTACTTCTTAATTACAGTGTCACCTGAGAGTGAGAATAGGTGTTCGCATGGCACTGTTGTAGCTGGCATCGCAAGATATTTACGTGCCAGATGCGCTAAAGATTCATATGCTTCTTCATACTTTGGCCATCGTTCCAGAGGACATGCTTCCATGCTGATGATGCTCATTAAAAAAATAATGCGTTAATTAAATTTGTGACTGAACTCGTTGGAGAGAATTGTATGTCTCCTGCTCTGTTTTACCCGCATTCTGCCATATATTTCATGTTATAGCAGTCTCGGATGATGACCCAGCATGTGGTGTTTATTTTAAGAACACTTTCACTGAAAATTTGACAAAATTCAAAGAAGATACCAATGTGAAATTTCTAAAGATAGCTACAGCACTGGACTCAAGATTTAAGAATCTGAAGTGCCTTCCAAAATCTGAGAGGGATGAGGTGTGGAGCATGCTTTCAGAAGTCTTAAAAGAGCAACACTCTGATGCATAAACTACAGAGACCAAACCACCAAAAAAAGAAAATGAACCTTCTCCTGGTGGCATCTGAGTCAGATGATGAAAATGAATATGCGTGGGTCCACACTGCTTTGGATAGTTGTCGAGCAGAACTTGTCATGAGCATAGACACATCCTCTGGAATGGTGGTTGAAGTTCAAGGGACATATGAATCTTTAGTGCATCTGGCATGTAAATATCTTGTAACACTGGCTACAACAGTGTATTGCAAACTACTGTTCTCACTTCCAGGTGACATTGTAAACAAGAAGCAGGTAGCATTATCTTCTGTAAGTGTAAGCAAACATGATTGTCTGAGCGATTGGCTGAACAAGAAGTAGGACTGATTGGACTTGTAGGCTCTAAAGTTTTAGATTGTTTTACTTTTTGAATGCGGGGGGGTTGTGCATAACTCTACATTTGTAAGTTCAACTTTCATGATCAAGAGATTGCACTACAGTACTTGTATTAGGTGACTTGAAAAATACTATTTCTTTTGTTTTTTTACAGTGCAAATATTTTAATAAAAATAAATATAAAGTGAGCACTGTACACTTTGTATTCTGTGTTGCAACTGAAATCAATATATTTGAAAATGTAGAAGACATCCCAAAATATTTATATAAATGGTATTCTTTTATTAAGTGTGATTAATCACGATAAATTTTTGTAATCGCTTGACAGCCCTATTAAGAACTAATACCATTTATTGAAATTATAGCATTCATGTTCTGAGGCTAAATTTTGGGGTTGAACTAGTTATAATTTTCAGCATAGGCTGTGCACACACAGGCAAAGATTATAATACTGTAGATACACTGTGTTCTGGTTGGGACTTCAGATGCATTTCAAGTTTTCCTACCTCATCTGTTTGTGTATAGTTGATCTCTTTCATTATGCCAACATATATGTAAAACAGAATACATGCACCTGTCTGCCAGGGATGTCTCCTGAACAGAGGAAAGATTATTTTGAAATAATGTCATTTTAAATCTTTTTAAATGGATATGACTAAATACCCACTGTCACCAAAAGCAAACTTGAATAAAAATTTTAGATGAGTCACAAAGAGGTTTGATTAAGAATTTCTCTAGTTTTCTATTAAAAATCTTAACATGAAAAATACATTACTTTCTGGTACTACTAAGTACACAGTGACTTTGTTTCAAAAATGAAAATCTCTTATGAATTCCATGAAAATAATTTGAAAATCATCCCTTCTTATGGCAATGCAAATTCAGAAATGATGTTTTATGGAACATCATGAAATCAATGTTTGTGTCAAGAATAACATGGCGATTATTGTAAAATATATTGGAGTTAGAGTGAAGAGCATGCTGCTAGGGAAGGAGATTTATATATTAAAGTTAAATGGGTATATAGTTTATCTCAGCATTATGTGCAATGCGCAGTCATCCAAATATCTAAAAGTGAGCTGTGTGTTGCTGTGTGTTGGCCAGTCGCCAATTATTGGTGAAGTGATGTATGCTGCCTGTGGCTTAGCCACACCAAGACTGGAACATTGGTGCAAGTTATGGGTAAATGGCAGCAGCATGGAGTTTGAACTCAGTGTCACCTCCATGGTCTAACAATCAGTTAGACTGATTGTTCCCTCAGAAATGACCATATGGATTACTTGCAAATGTAGACCTCCTTGTTAAAATGGCACCTGTTCTTAGTCAGTTTACATGCTGCTTAAAAAGGTAGAGCAAATGATATCAAATATCTTGTCATTTGCCAAGAGGCTTCATCTTTTGGCAAGGGAAATAGTTCTTAAAAATATTAGTACTTGATGGAGTTCTTCTCTGTTGAAGAAAAAGGAAAAATTATGATCAAATCAGATAATACTCTTCTGACCTTGCTTAAATGTAAACTAATCTGAGTGAGAAAAGACCCTTTTTATACAGTAGAAGGGAATTAAGGATGATTAGAAATGACTGATATCTGTTAAACAGATGGATTCTGCTCTACTTAAAGTAAGGGGGAGTGCTGCGCCAGGTGCTTTCAACACAATCTTCCTACTTCTGGATTAGGGAGAGGACCATTAGCATCTCCCCCACAAGTTTCTGTTCCCAGAAGGAATCCGTGCTGCGGCAGAAGTGACATACAACTTCAATTATAACAATACTAACCTTGTGTTTTGTATTGGGTGGCAGCCTGTTCATAGTGGGTTTTTTAAGCTTATGCTCAATTAATGAAATGTGCTGTCCTTTCTGAACTTTGTGCTTGCACGTGATGTAATTAATTTTGTGATTACTGTAGAACAATATTTCTCAAACTGGGGGTCCAAAAGGGGGTCACAAGGCTCTTGGGGGGGGGGGGGTTGTCGCAAGATCACAAAAAATAGGGTTACCATACGCCTGAGTTTTCCCGGACATGACCTCTTTTTTGGTGATCCTGTTTCCGAATGGACAGATTTTTTAAATATGAACAAAAACTGTGATTTTTTTTCCTTGCTCATTCTTTTTCCTTGCCTTCAGTGCTGAGCTGCCAGAGAGCAGCAGCTGCTGACTGGGCACCCAGCTCTGAAGGCAGCACCGCTGCCAGCAGCAGTGCAGAAGTAAGTGGCATGATATGGTTACTTAGCTCTGTAGGAATTTGCACTGAGGCTGCAAAGCTATGACTGGTACCAAGAGTGTGGGGAATGAGGGGGTGGAAGTCTTCAGAGCCTGAAATATTTTCAAAGGGGGGCCCAGCAAAAGAAAGTTTGAGAACCCCTGCTTCCGAACATGTACCATGGTTTCAGTTCCATGTAAGATAACATTGTCTTTCAGTTCCCCTGTAATATACTGCCTGTCATAAATACCCAGTGCATATGCTTTACCTTGACTTGAAGTCCATCTCTAATAAAAAAAAAATATTTCACTCATATCTTTTGGGAAACTTGCCCAAACAATTCAGTTCTCCAAAAGAATCTGTAGGTGCTATGTTTGTCTACATCTTGTTTTGCTTTCTAGACAAAGTTGGTTTCTTAATCGCTAACACTCAAGTACACTGAAATGAATATATAACAAAAAATGGAATGAGTAACTTTTCCACCAGGAAAAGCTTTCTGTAGTGTAACAGACTTCAGAAGACCTAATTTGGAGGTAATTACAACTTTAAATGGAACCTTCCGCTTGTACTATATCCCACTCTTTATTTTTCTGTTGGTCCCAAGAGCTGTGCCATAATTCCTGGTAGATTCATCCTAAGTGGTAAAATCAATAGGAGGTGGACTTGGCTAAAAGCATTCCACTCAAGCCAAGCTAAAGTGATTTACCAGGTAATCCCTTGAAAGACATTAAGATACTAATACAAAAACCACTTTGGTTGGGAAATAGTACCTTGTATCAGCAATCCCTTCAACTGGTTTTGGTGTAGCCATAGGTGGTTGTTGTAGTCCCATTTAGTCCTGGTATGGTAGGATGTTGGTTACAGCACAGAGCCTCAGTGATGGAGGGAATATGGGGGGAATACACTTTCCTGCAACCCCATAATAAAAACTTTTTAGAATGCTTATGAAATATACGATCACATTAAAGGTAGCCACCCAGGCAAATACAGTATTTTATTTTCTAGAGCACAAGAAAGGAAGTGTGACCATCTGCAAATGGTTAAGAGAACTAAAAATAGCTTAAATTATTTGGTTAAAAATTGCACCTCTGTGTTCAACTCTAGCTGAGATTCCTCCTGATATTTTCAGTGATCTTACAGCCTCCTAGTAGCATGATATGACACGAAACCACTTCACTTGCACTTTGAGACAGGTTAGCATGGTCTGAAGAGGCATAGCATTTAAGGAGATGATTCATCTGAGAAGGAGAGTGGTTTCTCCAGATCAGAGTTGAGGTACATTTGTATAGCAGTATGGATAAGCTTGAACATCTGCCTTTATGCAGTTGATAGAAAATATTTTTTCCATCTTGACACATGCATATCATGAAGTTCAATTAAGAAAAAGAAAATTGAGAGTAAGTCAAGTTGATTTTTACATGCTCAAGTAGAGCCATTGTGTCTATCCATTGCTTTATGCTCTCTCTCTCAAAAAAAAGTCATTTTAATGACAGATGTAGTTGGAAATTTATTCAGAAAGGTTCACTGTTGTTTTCCCTTTTTTTTCCTTTTTGACTAACTTTATTTTATCTTTCTGATTTCAGCAGGCTGGGGAGAAATGCCTACTGTCCACACAAAGACTGAATCTTCTTGGGGAGAGCCCTCATCTCCTTCTGCTGCAGTTGATAATGGAACTTCAGCATGGGGGAAACCTCCCAGCAGTGGTACAGGGTGGGGAGATAATTCTGCCGAGCCAGCGGGGACCTATGGAAGAGTGAATGCTCCAGCTGCTGCCCCAGCACTGTGCAAGCCAGGTGAACTCTCACACTGCTTCTGTTGTGATGGTGTTGGGAGGTAGGGTGGATAATGTGGGAAACATCATCTGTACTTCTGCATATTTTTCAGTCATGTTTCCTCTCCCATACCCTTTTTTTGCATTTAAAATTGTTTTTAGTTTTAATTATGGTTGGAAAATATAATACCATTATAACCAAGGACAATCTAATATCAATATATAACTTCCACTTTCTTAACTCAGTAAACTATCTCAATTCTTTTGGTGTGTGCACTAATTTTGTCCCATTTAGAACATTTTAGAAAATCAAATTTGTTTACTGGACTGTCAGATTCAAATACATTGCTTATTGTGTGTGTGTGTGTGTGTGTATCCTGGAAGCAATTCAATATAAACAGCAAAAGATATAGAAAAGGGAAGTCGTAAGACACCAAGACCTCAAATGCCTACGTTACACAGATGACACCCAATTCTGTTCTTCCTCATCAAATGCCAACTGTGCTATCACCAATTGTGTAATTGAGATAATTGCCTGGATGAAAAGCTGCTAAACTCCGTCAAGACCCAGGTGATGTTAGTAGGAAGAGGATTGTACTTAAGAACTAATAGTCTGAAACATCTTAAACTGAATTAGTGGGAGAGGAATTATACCCTTCAACCATCAAAACAGTTCACAGCCTCAAGTCATCCTGGATTGTTTACTGCTATTAGATTCCCAAGTAGCATCAGCTGTCAGATGCACATTCTTTCATCTACAGTTGGCCTGAAGGCGACACCTCATCTTGTAGAATGCCATTTTGGCTGTGGTGAGCTTTTTATTTGTAACTTCTAAGCTCTACTGCTGCAACATGTTGTACATAGAAATAATTGACAGCTCTGGAAAAGCTATAGAGGGTTCAAAATGTGACATTCCACCTTTTGAGCAACACAGGACAGGACAATTGGAAATAGATCATCCCAGTTCTCCTTACACATCTACTTGCAACTCACTCACTACTGCCAAATTCCACGTTCATGTTGTAATCCTCAGAGATCTCGATAGGTTTGGCTCAGACCACTTTCGAATCTGCTTCTGTCTCAGCAGCTATAATCTATGTTCATTAGGAATAACAGAAATTGTCAACTAAAAGGGCAAGAATCATGAGATCAGGAGATAATATATTTGTAGTGGCTGCATGGCTTTGGAGCCCTGTTCCCCAAGAGATCGGATTGACCTAACATTTCACCTCCTTCAGAGTATAAGCAAGATTCTGCTCTTCACAATTTTCCCACAGTAATAATAAAAATATTGTATCCCTTCCCTCCAGCTTCAGGGAAGGGAACAAAAGATTAATATTGATCAAACTGTATGTTGCACCTGTGTAATTCTGTAAAATGTTCAGATGCTAAGATAATGAAGATTGGATGGATGTGCATATAAACGAAAGGATTTAAAATCTAGAGAAAATTAACATAAATGTTTCCTTCCTCCCCAGCTTCTAAATCTATGCAAGAAGGCTGGGGCAGTGGTGGGGATGAAGTGAACCTCAGTACTAGTCAGTGGGAAGATGAAGAAGGAGATATGTGGAATAATACTGCTTCACAAGAGAGTAACTCCTCCTGTAATTCATGGGGGAATGCCCCAAAGAAAGGACTTCAAAAGGTAGGACAGTGATAAGGATGGATTGTAGAAATCAGTAGGATTAGAGTACAGCATTTCTAGCATTGAATGTTACACATGGTTTCTGTATAAGATTAATACTCTGAGTTTGAATGAAAGTTTGTCTCATCACGAGTGGTGAAAATGAGTGCAGTACTGTAGGAAATGGATTTATATACACTTGTTGCAACTAAAGTAAAAGCAGTCATATTAAATGATAGACAACAAAATATTGTTCCCTTGAATACACTTTAGCTAGTCTGACAGGTTTCAGAGTAGCAGCCGTGTTAGTCTGTATTCGCAAAAAGAAAAGGAGTACTTGTGGCACCTTAGAGACTAACACATTTATTTGAGCACAAGCTTTCATGAGCTACAGCTCACTTCATCAGATCCGATGAAGTGAGCTGTAGCTCACGAAAGCTTATGCTCAAATAAATGTGTTAGTCTCTGAGGTGCCACAAGTACTCCTTTTCTTTTAGTTAGTCTGTTGTAGGTGTGTCTAGAATGTCTTAACATGCAGACTATTCCCAAGGGGGGTAGTGTAAGGCAGTGGATGGAAGGCTACAAAAATTTCTTTTACTTTTAGAGTGGTGTCTGATGTTTTTGATTGTTTTTGTTTCTCACCAGTTTCATGAACATTTATGTATTATGAAGATCTTTTAATGTATTCACAAATAAATCATACTGATGACCTCTTAAACGATTTTATTTGCAGTGGAAAAATCAAATGTTGGTCTCTTAAGAAATGGTCCAGCTTAATTCATAAGCAAAAAAAAGTATCTGTTTTGTCTCCTACATCTGAAGGGGGAATGTATAATTTTGTGGCCTGAACTGATGTGGGAAGAGAGCAAAATTTAACCAAAATGAAACTCAAACAAGAGAACATCCACAGTTACATTAGGAATTTTTATATTACAAGAAATATAAACCCTCAAATTTCAGGACATGAACCAACCTCTAATTTACAGACTTAGCTTTGCTTATGAGCAGCTTGTTCCATAATTGTCAGCTATACTAGATAGACCACTGGTTTGATCCAGTATTACAATTTTTATATTACTGTCCCAACCCTTAACATTTGTTCCTCTGTAATTCAGAGAGTTGCACTTCAGGGTCTTGAAGTGGAGAAGTTGCCCAGAGCTCTACTAAAGATGTCTATTTCAGTCTTTTCAATGCAGCCGATGGATTGAATGGTCTCTGACAGATTAAGTTTGCATATTCAGTTTGTTGGGTATTTTGAGGGAACTTTGTACTATGTCAGAATTTCTGAGTGACTTTATTTTGTTTTCCTGCTGATAACTGAAATGAATAATGCTGTTTAGAGAAAGGGTTAGCTATTTGCAGTATCCAGCGTATCAGGCAGATAGCAAGTAGTTCTTTACAACACCTGATCAGGTGAGGTAAAATTTGCTCTGTGCCCTCTGGGGAGAAGAGGAATGTAATTCTATCCTGTTTTGTAGGTTTCATGAATGTGTTATAAATATACATATGAATATACCCTGAAGCAACATACGGTATTAATAAGGGAAACCTGCCATAGATTGGGCTGCAGCTCATTGCTATAAATATGAAAAATAGATGATTAATGGTCTTTCCAATTTGTTTACCTAGGGCATGAAGACATCTAGTAAGCAAGATGAGGCCTGGATCATGAACCGTCTGATAAAACAGCTCACGGACATGGGCTTCCCAGTAAGTAACATTCATATTCTAGGATTTTCTGCAGCTTGGTTTTTGTAGCTTCTAGTGTATGTGTTTGACCTTTCTGACTGCAGATACAAAAATGTTTCCTAAATGGGAAATCAGTTGTTTTAACTATATTTGGCCATTTACTCTAATATAGTTTGTGAAACCTCAAAAGAGCATGTAAAATACCCTTTGAGTGTAGATACTGACATGCTTAATTTTGATGAAACCTGTAGAACTTTTATATTTGTAGCTTTTTTTAATCATGGGTTTTACTTTGAACTTATTAATAGTCTTCGTTCTCTTCCCCATTCCCCTATTAAACAAATGAAATAGGGAGTATTATGTGGTTTGGGGAGTTTTTTCGTTTGTTTTTTTTAAGTTAGGGGTGTGTGGTGATATTTTTAAAGTTATCCGTTGCATAAGGTTACAAATTCAGTTATAAAAAGAATATAATTTAACTTTATAGAGAAGAATATACGTTTTGTCCAGTGAGACAAGCCAGATCTTTCTGGGAAGCATGTCATAATTGGTGAAAGCAAAAAAGTTACGTGTAAACATAATCTGATTCAGTTAATACATGTCAGTGTTACCCCAGTATTAAAGAGAATCTTGAAATTTCCCATTTAGTTTGGAGTCCTGTAAATGTGTTCTTGCTTGAAACACAATATAACCAAACCCACATTATTGTTTGCAGAGAGAGCCAGCAGAAGAGGCCTTGAAGAGCAACAATATGAATCTCGATCAGGCCATGAGTAAGTGTCTTTCTAACCAACACTTTTCGTAAAAGGTACTTCAGTAAATGAATACATGATTATAAAGTTTGATCTATTCCAGTTAAATTAGCTTCTGTTTTCCTAAAGAGTATTTCAAGAAAACACATACAGTTTTGTGATTATTTTCTATGCCAAACCCCAGAGTGTAATTTGTAGTGCTTTCAAAGATAGTGTATTTTAGTTTTCTACTGTAAAATTAATATTAATTGTAATAGGTGTATAACTGACACTAGTGTTGTCGTTTTGGTTTTAGAAGTTTTTGCAGACTCACTTTACCCTTGCATCACCAGCCCTTGTCTTGCTTCCACTCTTCCCTTCTATGCAGGTACTCTGCTGGAAAAGAAGGTGGAAATGGACAAGCGTGGAATGGGAGTGACCGACTATAATGGAATGGTCACCAAACCCCTTGGCTGCCGCCCACCATCAATCTCCAAAGAGTCTTCCATGGACCGCCCCACCTTCCTTGACAAGGTAAGTTCAAAAGTATGAGTGTAATTTATAAATCAGTAGTGACAATGCAGGGTGGGGGAAGAGCTGCTGATTTCTGCTGACTGTTGTAGTAATCTGGAGAGCACTACAAACAAAATGAAGAAAAGAGGTATAGATGTGTCCGTCTTCTCCATCTTTTTTTTTTTCCTTTTGTAAATTCTGCAAAGGTGAGAGGAGCCCACTTAGTACTAACGGCCTGCCCCTCATTCAAGGGAAGGGCCACAAGAACTGAGGAATAATTAATTTCATGGTATGGGAAGAAAAAACTAAACAAAAAACAAACAAACCAGGAACAGTAGTGCAGGTTGTAGATATAAAATGAGGGCACTGGATATCAATACCAAGCAGTCCCCCAGTCAGCCCTCACTGCTCTGTGAAGCAGTCCAAGGAGTTAGTGGATGACACTCGGAGCTGTGCTCAGATATGTGAGACAAGTAGGGACTGAAAATAGTCTTCCCAGTCACAGAGAACCTCCCTGTCAAGCTTTCTTCTCCTAACCTCAGGTATGGCCATCTTGGCCAATGCCAGGAGGAGGAGGTCTAGACGAGGTTTTCATGTCTTTGTGAGGCCTTGGACACAAAAGGCTGTAGGAAAAGGGTGTGAGAACTTCAGCACGAAGTTTTGAGGAGCCAGAAGTGGGGAGGCAACCTGGTGCACTGGAGCAGAGATAGGTGTGTGCCAGGGTCTCCCTCCTACTGCAGAAGGTACAGGTGGCAGGAACTTCGTGAACTGCACCTACCACACACCTGTGTTCTTGGCTCTGTGGAGCAGCCACCAACTTGTGGAAAGGGACAAATTGACTATACTGTAGGTTGAAATGCTTTCTTAAGTTACAGAAGAGGTACAACAAAAGCATTGGCACTGTTAACCTCCCCGCAGTGACCCACCAATGTATCTCAGTACCCCTCTATAGGAATTATTAGGAGAGAAAAGGATAGTTGAGATTCTGAGATTCCTCTCCCATTTGTTTCTTGAATAATGTTGAAAATCAGTACCCACTAGGAACTGCATTGAAACCAGTTCATTTTATGTAGGCTACTCACCTGATGATAATGACTTTGTTGTCTATCAATTTGGGCTAGCTTAAAACTAGTGCTTTACGCATGAAAGGGTGTGTCTATTACCAGTCCCCTGAAGCATTCAGTTTCCCTCCTCTGTATATTAAACTCTTTCCTACAGTGGTCATCATTAAAATGCAGTTACTCCACAGCTTTTTTTTGAGATGCCACAATTCTTTTCCTACATTTTAAATAGAACATAAATTTGGTATCTCAGATACTGAGCTGTAATTGCTAAATATTAATTTTTTAGTGACCACCATTGTAGATAATTTCTGCTACTTTTACTTTGCACTTTGCAACACAAACATTTAGCTGAAGTTTCTATTCAGTGTGACAGGGTCGGGCCAGATGGCTACAGGAGAGTAATAGAAGGCAGATATATTAGCCCCAGGTTAAGTAGGTCCCTTTTCCCTGGGTAAGGTAACAGGGAAGGTTCCAGAACAATCAGGAACCTTCTGGAGACAATTAAGGCAGACAGGCTGTTTAGAACACCTGCAGCCAATCAAGAAGCAGCTAGAATCAATTAAGGCAGGCTAATCAGGGCACATGGGTTTAAAAAAGAGCTCACTTCAGTTTGTGGTGCGCATGTGAGGAATTGGGAGCAAGAGGCACTAGAAGCAGAGAGTGAGAATGTAGACTGCTGGAGGACTGAGGAGTACAAGCATTATCAGACACCAGGAGGAAGATGGTTTGGTGAGAATAAAGAAGGTGTTGGGAGGAGGCCATGGGGAAGTAGCCCATGGAGTTGTAGCTGTCGCACAGCTGTTCCAGGAGACACTCTAGACAGCTGCATTCCACAGGGCCCTGGGCTGGAACCCGGAGTAGAGGGTGGGACCGGATTCCCCCCAAACCTCCCAGCTCCTGGTCAGACACAGGAGGAGTTGACCAGGACTGTGGGTTTACAAAAACAGCCAAACTGAGTGCTGCCGTGAAGCTCCAAGGCGAGCAAATCCGCCAATAAGTGCAAGACCCACCCAGGTAGAGGAGGCACTTTGTCACATCAGGAACAAGGAAAAGTATAAAACAAGTTACTATATTTAAACAGAGACACACCTTACATTAATACTGCTAAAAATTATTACTGTTACTAAAATCAATCTAGTCTCATTGCAGTTTTCCTCCAAGTGAATGTATGTTAACAAAACACTTCCCTGTTTCTGGGGGATCAGCTTTATTCTCCCAAAGACCACTGTTGTATCAGCATCTATTCTACCATCCTTCCTTAGACCAGACTAAATTGATAATTTTCTCTGTCTCCCATGGCTCATCTTTCTTACTATCCTCTTCCCCTTGCTTTAAAATTCATCACTCATTCTTAACTATTATCAGTCAGTTTGTGGGATGCCTTAATGAACATGGTAAGTGAAAGATTCTTTCCATACTCAAGTGTACAAAATGTGTGCGTATGTGTCAGTTAACCTTTTCTTTTCTAGGATTACACATTGAGCAGTTATATCATTACTAGAGAGAGAGAGAGGCAGGCACATTATGCAGCATATTGTACATAATATAGAAATCTATGTTAAGCATAACTATTTAATATTAAGTACTAAATTAATCAGTATTTATACAGCAAGTAAAATCCCTATCTGTCAGGGTATGCATAGTCTGTCACAATGACTTTTTCTTTCAACAATAACATTCCACATGATCCTAAATAGATATTTACTTGTTAATGTTAGATAGGGATTTGATCATCTTGCTAGTAAATAAAAAAAATCTCTTCTCTAAAGTAGAGAAAATAGTATTTTTTTAAATATATCATTCTCATACTTCAGTTTCATGCAACTAGAGTAACTCACCTTCTCAATGATTTTTTTGCCTTTTGAGTGGTGGTATTTCAGTACAAGAATTCATCAACTGGCACTGCCTTAATCCCTAGTCCCTTCTAGCCAGCTCAGCTTTGTCCTTGGTCAGTGAACAAGCTCACTGCCTTAGCTGCATCAAGATCTTCAGTCCACCACTGCTCCAGCCCTCCTTTAGCCCACTGTTTCAACAAATCACCAGGTATCCTTTTATTTGATTTTTCTGAGTCTCCAGTAAGTTATTAAATATTTCTATGTTTCTGCGTGCCAGCTGTTTTTGGATGATCTGAGCTGTGTGCCCCACAGCTCTCTTCTGAGTTAAGCCAAATGCCCTTTCTGCTACTCCCACTCTGAAGATTTTGTTCAACACTTATTTATTCAGATTCTTTTTCTGCCCTATGAATTGTGGTGAGGGACTTCCAGCTCCTCAGTACTCCACATTGGGGTCTGCTTCTGGATGTGCTGCACTCCTTACTTGCTTTGGGATAGCTGTAGTTTGTGGAGCAAAACACTTATTTGCCTTGAAGCTTTTGTTTGACTTGCTTTCTCAACATAACACACATTTTTTATTCTGTTTTGCACTGAGTCAAGCTTTGGCACTCAGTGCTTTCTGAATTGTATTATTTTTCAGGATGTCATCTTGTCTTTTAAAAGGAAGAAGTCCAGTGGCTTCAAGAGCTACAGATGCAGCCTAGCAGTGCCCCTCACACATGATTGCAACCATATTATCTTGTACCTAAGAGTCAAGTATGCTCTGCTCAGATATAAGATTTGCTTGAAGTTGTAACCTGGATGTCCAGTGGAGCCATCAGTTTGGGAGGGGAGCTCCTGAAGATCCTATGAGAGAAACCGTCAGTCAGCCCAGTATACTTCAGAGGATCTTGTCTTGAAGCAAAGGTCTAATCTGAGTTCCATTGCTGACAAGTAGCACTCAATGTTACCACCACTCATAACTTCACAGACAGTATTCATTAAAATTTAGAGGATCTACTTGGTTGTCTGAAGGTGATCTGCACTGACCACCTCATAGTTAAAGTCTCTAGAGCATATTGAGGCTTGGTTTATTAGCAAACTAAATAGATACTATTGAATACCAGATCACTGAAAGAGGCGATGCTTCCACTAAAGTGCCAAAGGTAGAAGATGCTGAGAGGGGCAATATCCATCAGACTCCACCACCACCAATTTGCTTGTTCCAGGCAGCTAAAGATCCCCCTCTCCATGTGTGTGCGACATTTAGCAATTTGAGACTAAGTTGCATCAGTGTATTGTGTGTTATTGAATTGCTCCATGTAGCTTTGTGGCTGAGGTTGTCTTGAAGGGAACTCTTTGATGCCCAACACCAAATTTGTCCAGAGCCAGAAATGCCAAAGGGCCAAGATTGATAGCTGTACCAGGCTCCCTCCCACATTTCTGTGCTTTTGTATCCTGTTCTTGATGAGCTGGTGAAGAATAAACTTAGCATGGCTCTCTCCTTATCCCAGCTGGTGGAGAAAAAATGTATCTTACAAAGTGAGTACAGCTAAGTCTTCTACTCCCAGTTTTAAGAGCTTGATGAACATGGTGTCTCTTGGTAGAGGAAAACCTGCCAAACTCATGACACTGCAACCAAACCTCTGAGATTTGTTACATCATACAGTTTGCTACTGCAAAGATGGTTTCCTGACTGGTTTGGCATCAGATTCAAGCCTGTTAATTGACTTGCCTTCAACATCACCTCTATTGATTTCATGGTAGACTCACTCAATTCTACTCTCTCCTCCTCTCTTGACTCTTTATGCCTTCTTCCACACTGCTCCATTCATACCAATAGCCCTCAGGCCTGGCTCACACCACCCGTATGTTTCTTCCAAACCTGCTGCTGGACCCTAGAGCATCTGGAAGATCACATGGAATTCCTTCCTTACAAATTCTGTCCTTTCTTTCAGTACTATCTTGCTCACTAAACAACAGTTCTTCTTCACCTTTATTGAAGAATCCAGTGCCTAAAAGCTTTGATGCCTATTTGCCACGTTCAGCTCCTTCCACAAACCACTTCCCTCTGCCCAGGCTGTCGCCTAGTACTTGGAGGTGAATATCAGTGAGTTTCTTCATCCTTATCCATGCTCTCTATCTTCTTGTCCCAGATGTCCCTAATGAGTTGGACAATTTTTGAAAGTTTCTCTCTTTTTAGGAGGACATAGTCTGAGCTTTTGTCTGTTTGTATGTAGATGATGATGTTGGTTGGTGGATTTTTTTATGATATTTTATTCACTCGCACACACTTCGTTCCCTCATCTATCCATGAAGCATCTGATTCAGTGTTTTGTATTTTTTTATTTTGAAAACTCTCTCAAGCTCCACAGATAGTATAGTAATCACTGCTTCTTTGAATAGATCACCTTGCAAGATTTGCACATACCTATCTACTTGCATGGGTTTGTGTGATCTGCTTCTGAAGTGTGATTTCCCTCCAAATACTCCTACTTTTCAGCTTTATGTATGTAATATTTTTACATCTTTAGCAGGGATTGGGGGGGATTGTATTTATTTTTTTTAATTGTTTACTGATGTTTTGTCTTATTTTTTAAATTGATTTGTATGAAAAGCTTTGGCTTTCTATGCAAATCCAGTACTGTTTAAAAGGCCCTTTGGAATCAGGTAGTGGCAGTTAGGTGGCATGTGACCATTGCGGTGTAGGGGAGTCTCGTGAAGCTATCAGTATCTTGCACAGCTAAAAATCTTTGCACAAAGGGATTTCTGTTGTCTCTCATTTGGCGTATGAGACTCAAGAAAGAATCCCATGAGAGATTTTCAAATAACTGGAAATAAGTAACTTTGCCTTACTGACCACCCGTGGCGTGCTCTGCACTATACAACCACAAGAGCATATGGTCCTATCCTAGAAGATTACAATCTTATCAACTCTGATAAAATACTAAATTCCATATTGGTTTCATTGTTTTATGGGGAGTCAAATATAAGAAATTGTACTAATGGATAGGAGACATGATGGTTGAACTTGGGAGGAGCGTACACCTTTTTTTTAACAAGATTATTAGAGATGGACTAAGAGAGGGAAAGTTGGCTGTGACTGGATGGTCCTGAAGTTTAGTAATGGGTTACAAATCTCTAGGTCATTAGTATAAGTCCAGCCTACCCTAAATTGGTAGTAACCAAAAGTCCTTAACGTTTATTGAATTAAGTGCCTAAAATGAAATGAGTTTACCTCAATTCCATTTCTAGAGAATAAATATCCCACGTCACAAACTGCAAACCACAACCAAAGGCCAAATTAACATGGACACTGAACTACACTTGCCATTTGATTGTTCCGGTTCAGGGTTGAGGCACACTATTGAAGTTCGGGGGGAGGTGGCATTGCAGCTAAGCAGAACACATCTGTTCTGGAAATTGAAAATTTTGATTTCCATAGTAGTCAGTCTAGCACTTTCACCAGCACTGCAATCAATGTACATTTTTTTTAAATGGGGGTGAGGGGGGGAGGGGAAATGTGGCAGTAGATATTTCTGCTTTTGGCAATATTTAGTGGTTACATCCATTACTCTCTCAGCCAACACTGTTGTTATTTGTGTAGAAAACAATGGCACCTGGAAGAAAGAACACACAAGTCACTGGGAATTATCTCCACTTTAAAGAGTCCAAAAAAAAAAAATTAACGCATGTCCATGACCTAGGCATGAGAAATCTTTGAACCTGTTACTGTCATGCAAGCTGCAGTTGTTTGTGGAGTATGACTGATGTCCAGTAGAATGTAAAACATCTTGAGCTGAAAGGCCTTGGGGATATCATTAGAAAATGTCAGCATCCCCCTCAGGATATTCAAACACCAAATCAAGTGTCACTTTGACTGATGATAAACTTTTCCTTTGCACAAAGGACTGCTGTTGAAAATTCATATTTACAGGGTAACTTAGAACATAAAGTTTCCTGAGAATTCCCACAGTTAGGTGCTTTATTTGATATGCTCCTCTTTCAGCTATCTTTTGTGGTGCTAGAGAACAGCAAAAGACTTTTTTTTTTTTTTACTTCTAAAAACTTGTCTCATGTTTCTTGGGACTCAGCACTTTAATCACTTACCAGGGAGAGTACATACTTAGGATATAAGTAGTTTTTAAATGTCTTTTTTGCGTTCGCATAGAGAGAGAGAGAGAGAGAGAGAGAGAGAGAATAGCAGAATTTAATTATGAATATTAGTAAGTCAGTGCTACACGAAAATTAAAACAAGGTTACAAGTCTTATCATCCAGTTGAAACTGGAGTGGGAAAGAGGATTAATGCAAACATGCTTTCTGAACAGCTGAGTTGGGATTTGGAACTGAACCCAGACTAGTGATCACATCGCATTCTGCTAAAGAACCTGTAAAGCGAGCTCATCTGGTCTTTCCTTAGTTCTAGCTTTACAAAGTGCACGTCACAAGTGGGTGCTGTGTTTCTCTGACAGTGCAGCAAACAAACTGCAGGGAGAAAGATTTCTGAAATTTGCTGTTGCACTACTCTTTCCACTGTTTAATGTCCTGGTGCCAAGAGAGGAGAGAATAGAGTGAGTTGTAAAAGCAGTTGTATGGCAGTGGTCTGATTCATGAGGTTGAAGTTGCCTGCAAGGCCATGGAATTTGTTTTATCATGTTCATACTAGATTTTAAACTTAACATAAGCACCAATTCCTGATTATTCTGGATGGGAAATGAGAATGGTCATGCATCTGTACATTTGCAATGTGCAAAAAGTAAAAAAGAACAGTACCTTAATCCTGTTTCTCTTTTTCTTCTTTCTTCCACCCCATACTTTCCATTCCCTATTACTCATGCCTTTTTTTTTTAACATTTTGATTTTTTTTATTCATCCATGCCCATTTATATTCCCATGGGAAACTGTTTGGTGCTCTGTCTGCTTGTGGACACGGCACACAGCTCACCCTTTCTTTCTCCAATCAGGATGGCGGCCTAGTGGAAGAGCCCACTACTTCACCATTTTTGCCTTCACCAAGCCTGAAGCTCCCCCTTTCAAACAGTGCACTCCCTAATCAGACCCTGGGCGGGATTGCCTCAGGGCTGGGCATGCAAAACTTGAATTCTTCTAGACAGGTAAGGCTGTTGGGAGAGATCACAATTTGAATTTCGGCTCTCTTGAACTCACTACTAGAGGAATTTCTCATCCCTTTTTCAGTTTAAACCACTATTTCCAAATATGAACAAATTTTGTTCATATGAAATGTCATTGTAAACATTTCACTTTAACAGCCGCTGTTTAACTGTAGTTGCTGTAACCTGAAACTTACATGCGTCCATTGAGAGGAGAATGCAGCACTACAGATTTATAATACTGGACATTGTATTTTGAAGTACAAGGAACTTAAAATATATAGGGTATATTTGACTAAACCATAAATGACTGATATAGTGTTTCTGTATTTTTAAGGCATTGCTGATTGCCAGAATAGTTGTTTAAAACAGAAATTTTCTTCTAATTAGCCTTCACTGGCTTGATTATTCAGTGATGATACAACCTTGTGATGAGGCTGGAGTTATATCAAGTTTTTCTACCATAATTGCTGAGATAAGACTGTTAGCTTTTGCATGTGTGGGGAAAGATCTTGCATATCTCTTTAGTGAGCATGTCTAGCAGACTAAAGGGTGGGAATCATTTCTTATCTGCCTTGTTGGAAGAGGATTTGAGGGACTGAAAATGAAAGGAGGGGAAAGGAAAGTAAGTGGAGTGAACATTTATAACTATGAATGTTTGTGGGGTCATAAATTGTGGCTGATCATGAAAAGAGAGAAGAATATAGAAAAATCTTGTAGCATTCTCTTGTGGCATTGACTATAAAAAGGTAGCTTGAGCATGGTGGAGTATGCTTAACCACTTTTCTGCTTTTCTGACAGCAGTAGCTCTCCAGCATTTACAAACCGTTAGGCACACCTTTGGGAACAGTGACTACACTAATATCAGATACATTACCAGTAGCCAGGGCTTTGGAGCAGAGCCTGGAGCGCGGAGCAGCTCCGGAGCAGTGGAGCTGCAGGTTTTTGCCTGGAGCTGGAGCAGAGCCAGAGCACAGCTTCAAAGCCCTGCCAGTAGCTTTGTAAAACAGAAGTGTATTGGGGCTACATGGACACTACTTAGAAAATTCAGTCATGTGTGGTGATAGGATTTTAGTGATTTCATTCTTTGCCCCTTCTCATGGACACAGAAATGTGTTTGGCAGATGATTTTATTATTCGTTTCTTGGATGACATCCTAGAGTCATGCAGACTTATTTTGGAAAATATTCAACCTTCTGGTGCCACTCAAAGAACTGTACAAAACTTTAGCAGGCTTGGAATGTCTGTCTTGGATTTATAGCTATTACTTACGAGCCTGATTCTAAACCACATCTTCAGTAAAACTTGCCACAAAATAGATATAAGCCTGTATGTGATCATTTCGTTGTCTATGCTTATCATGATCTTTGAGAATAAAAGGCAGCACAAGCATGTCACTGTCATGGAGTCTGTGGAATGTTGCATCGATATAAGATCATCTTCTTTGTCATATTATAGATACCGAGTGGCAATCTGGGTATGTTTGGCAATAGCGGAGCAGCACAAGCCAGGACCATGCAACAGCCGCAGCAACCGCCAGTGCAACCTCTTAACTCATCCCAGCCTAGTCTTCGTGCTCAAGTGCCTCAGTTTCTATCCCCTCAGGTTAGACTGAATTGCATAGCACAAAAAACTGTCACATCTTTGTTTCATAGCGACTGTATACTGAGTAAGAATATTTTCAATATGAAAAAAATTCTAAATAATGAAGTAACATGACCAGATGATTTGGACCAGCATTGATAACAGAAACACCATTAAAAAACTCTTTATTTTCTTTGTTTCTGCATCCATCAGAAAAGCAGATTTGATTGTGGTTATTGTTGTTTATATTTGATATAGCGATTCTAAAACTGGTGACAACTCATCTAATTGCAAATTTATTTTGTGTATGATTTGTGGCTCTTACTGGCTATTTACATAGTGGGCAGTTTTAACAGTGAACATACTGCGCTTAAATCTGATATGCTGTATTCTCTGTTCCCCAGGTTCAAGCACAGCTTTTGCAGTTTGCAGCAAAAAACATTGGTCTCAACCCTGCACTATTAACCTCGCCAATTAATCCTCAGCATATGACGATGTTGAACCAGCTCTATCAGCTGCAGCTGGTGAGTTAAAAGGCACAGCAAACGAGATGTAAATCAGACTTGAAGACATTTTTTCAGATTTGCACATCACATTTAAAATAAGAGAAGTGCCAGCTTAGTTTTAAAAATGGAAAGTACATTGCTACTGTTTTGTTTTTTTTAAAGATAGTTATTCCTTTGAAAGTTACGTATTCTTCAAGACGTAAAAGCATGTTTTGTTTTTCCTAATGCTCCTTAATTGTTACAGTGACTAATTTTCTGTATTGTCATTTAATACCAAGGACACTAGTCCTTTTCATTCTTGTAGCTGTAATTAGTAAGTCAGTTGTCTCCGTTTTTGATGTGTGTACTGTATAGCATGCTCTCAAATAGCCCTACTAATATGTGGCTTGGTGACATCTTATTTACAAATATTGTTTGGGAGCTATAGATTTTTCTGTAGCCATAGAGTTTTATTTGTTTGTTGTAAGGACTAAAACTGCTGATTTATTTTTAAAAATTTCTTCTATTAACACTTTACTTTTACTCACTTACGGAAATCGTCCCTGGTTAGAATCTTTGCTACCACTATTAATCTCTGACTGCCTTTCTCAATTTTAAGGAGGAAAATTAGATTCACACTCTTTAATAACTGAGCAGGATGGTGCTTGAAAAAACAGCCCTGAAACTTTCCTCAACTAGTCCCTCTGAAATCAGTGGTACAACTTTTGGAGTAAAGTACTACTTGATGTAAGGATGTCAGAACCTGGTCCTGTATGACTTCATTTTATTTTGTTTTAATCTGACCAAATGCCAGAATTCTACCAGTCTGTTTGGACAGCACTGAAAAACATTAATTCACATTATTGTTTGGATAAATAGTTTTCATAATTTCCCTTAACTTTTTCATTTCTAGTTTTATGAATCATGCAGAGAAACTCTCATTCCCATCTTTAAGTGAAAAATAATTGCTGAGAGTCATACTCATTATCAACAGTTAAGTTTTATTAGCTGAATTGCGTTTTAAAAAAATCAATATACTTAAAGCAAAAATATATTTATCCTTTCAAAAGTTCTTTTTAACCAGAAAATGTACTTTTGCTGCAGTAACCTTCTTCAGGAAGCAAGAATATTTCAGTTTGCATTTTTAGAATCATAGAAATGTAGAAATGGAAGGGACCTCAAGAGGTCATGTAGTCCAGCCTCTGCACTGAGGCAGGACCAAGTAAACCTAGACCATCCCTCACAGGTGTTAGTGTAACCTAGTCTTAAAAACCTCCAGCAGTGAGTATTTCATAGCCTCCCTTGGAAGCATATTCCAGTACCTAACTGTCTTTATAGTTAGTTTTTTCCTAATCCTAAATCTCCTTTGCTGCAGATTAAGCCCATTATTTGTTGTCCTACCTATAGTTGACATGGAGAACAATTGGTCACCATCTTTTCTATAACAGCCCTTAGCATATTTAATGTTTATTATCAGGTCCCCCTTCAGTCGTCTTTTCTCAAAAAGCAAACCTGTTCAATTTATTTAGCCTTTCCTCATAGGTCATGTTTTCAAAACCTTTTCTCATTTTTGTTGTTCTCATCTGGACTCTCTCCAATTTGTCCACGCCTTTCTGAAAGTGTGATGCCCATAACTGGATACAGGACTCTAGCTGAGGCCTTTCCAGTGCCAAGTAGAGCAGGGCAATTACTTATGTCTTAAATATGACACTCCTCTTAATATAGCTATACATTATAATATATTGCTATACGTTGAGCAAGTAAGGCTCACAACCCCCACCCCGAAGAAATAAGTATTTTTGTCCCCATTTTACCAAACGGGAAACTAAGGCATGGAGATGTTGTGTGCCAAAACAGTGATAGGAAGAGAACTCAGGAGGCCCCAATCTCATGCGTAAATCTCTAGTTAGATCATAACATTGCATTAGTTCATCATAATGGGGCTCTGACACAGTGAAGAATGTTACGGTATAAGTGTCATAAGGCCACTATGTTGTCCCACACAGAAGATCAAACACCAAGAGTGGCAGGAACATAACTGTGCCGCTCGCATCCACACAAGGACGGGGCTGGCCTCGTTCTCCTTTCTAATCTCAGGTTCATTATTTAATGGCAGATTATCTGTGGGATTTACTGATGCCACATGGGGCCAAGTGGAGCCCAAGAATGACATTAGACTTTTTTCTTTCTTTTTTTTTTTTTTGTAACTGCATCATGTTGACTCATTTTGAAGTTGTGATCCACTGTAACCCCCCAGACCCTTTTCTGCAGAATTACTGCCAGGCCAGTTATTCCCCATTTTGTAGTTGTGCCTTAGGAAGGAAAAATCAAAGTGTAGTACTTTGTACTTGTCTTTATTGAATTCCACCTTGTTGATTTCATATTTATTCTCTAATTTGTCACAGTCATTAGGATTAGAATTCAAATTCTTCAAAATGCTTGCAATCCCTCCCATCTTGGTGACATCCTCAAATTTAATAAACAGACTCTTCATTAATGAGAATATTGAATAGTACGAGACCCAGGACAGACCCCTACAGGATCCCACTAGATACATCCTCCGAATTTGGCAACGAACCATTGATAACTGCTCTTTGAGTACGGTCTTTCAACCAGTTTTGCACCCATCTTATAGTAATTTCATGTAGACCACATTTCCATTGGGACTGTGTGAAAAGCCTTACCAAAATCAAAGTATCATGGTTACAGCTCCCTCTCCCCCACCCACTAAGCTAGTAACCCTATCAAAGAAGGAAATTATGTTGATTTGGCATAATTTGTTCTTGGCAAATCCGTGTTGGGTATTACTTATCTCCCTGTTATTTTCTAGCTGCTTACAAATTGATTATTTAATAATTTGTTCCAGTATCTTTCCAGGTATCGAAGTTAGGCTGACAGGTCTATAGTTCTCCAGTAGTCTTTGTTCCCCTTTTTAAAGATAGGTCCTACTTTTGCCATTCTCCAATCTTGTGGAACCTCACCCGTCCTCCATGAGTTCTCCTAGATAATCTACCACGTCTGTCTCTCAATTCTGTGAGATTGTTTCGCTGGGTCCTTAAGTACCCTTGGATCAATTTCATCAGGCCCTGCCAACTTGAGTGCATCTAACTTATCTACATAGATTTTATCCTGTTATTTCCATATTTTGGCTTGTGTTCCTTCCCCTTGTTAATATTAATTGTATTAAGTATCTTGTCGTAATTTACCTTTTTAACAAAATAGGCATTAAACACCTCACCCTTCTTGATGTCAGCCATTATTAGCTCTCCTTCCCCGCTAAGTACAGGACTAACACTTTCCTTATATTTTGTAACTTACAAACACACTTTAAACAAGGATGTTAGGTTTTTTTTAATGTATGACTTTTGACCTTCCTTGTTTCATATTGTAGGCGTACCAACGTTTACAAATCCAGCAGCAGATGTTACAGGCTCAGCGTAATGTTTCCGGACCTATGAGACAACAGGAGCAGCAAGTAAGTTTAACCTGCCAACTTTGATTTCAACATTAGATTCTGGTTTCAGCTGCCTATAAAGATTCTAGTTCATTACTCGAAATGAGTTAGAGTAGCATTAAGTAAACCAAACTGTATTGCATGGATTTATATTGAAAGAGAAGAGTACCAGTGTTACTGAATGCAGTTCTACTTTCCTCACTTTTGAAAGAATGTTGTTGAACTCTTAATTCAGTTAATTCTTTGTTTCAAAGGGCTGGATGTTGTGTTGATTCAATTTAGAAAATGGGGCAGCATGGCTTGTGCACCTTTGTACTATCTAGCTTTTGTTGATTGTTTTTTGTTTTTTTTTTTAATCTTTGGTGACAGGTTGCACGTACAATCAATAACATGCAGCAGCAGATCCAGCAGCACCAGCGCCAGCTGGCTCAGGCCCTGCTTATGAAGCAGCAGCCTCCCCCTCCACATCTATCTTTGCACCCCTCTGCAGGCAAATCAGCCATGGATAGCTTTTCACCTCATCCCCAGGCTCCCGGCCTACCTGACCTGCAGACCAAAGAGCAACAGTCTTCTCCGAACACCTTTGCTCCTTACCCTCTTGGTAAGTTTCTTTCATTTAAGCTTCCACTTACAAAAGAGAGGAGATAGTGTTTATATGTTTAATTATTTCAACTTCTGAGCACCTATCCTTTGTTCTAGGTCAGTGATTTTCAACCTTTTTTCATTTGTGGAAGCCTAAAAAATTTTGAATGGAGGTGTGGACCTCTATGGAAATCTTAGACATTGTCTGCGGACCCCCCAGGGGTCCATGGACCACAGGTTGAAAACCACTGCTCTAGGTGCATTACAGTACTAAAAATATAAAATACAAGAGAATCTACAAGAAGCATGTTAACAAAATGCATATTGAGTTGCTACACAAAATTACAATAATTTATCCCCATCACTGTAGTAGCCCTACACCTAGTCGTCATAATAGCCTACCTCAACTCACTCCCCCAAAAGCCTGAAAGAAATTATGAACTTAGCAGCATACTTAGAAAGCTAATTCTTGATTCTGGTGCACCAAAGGGGGGGGAAGTTCCAAAGTCAAGGATCTCTTACAGAAAATGCCCTTCCAGCACTGCTATTGCCCTCCTCTTTAAGCTGGATTACAGTGCATTAGATGTCAATGTGTTTATTTTTGTCAGCAGAATGTAGCGTGATTGTGAACCAGTTCCACTCTAACTGAACTATATGGTTTTCACTAAAACTTGCACCAGGAGGATATTAAGGATGGTCTTGTGTGCAAGGCAATTGAGTGGGATTCAGGAGATCTGTATTTTATTTCTATCTGTGCGAGACTTCCTGTGTGACGTAGGGCAAATAACGTAATTTATCTGTGCCTCTATCTAATCTTTGTAAAGTGGGGTTGATGATACTTACTTATCTTACAGGTTAGCTGAAAAGGTATATTAGTGTATGCTAGGTACTAGGATGATGACCACCACAAGGTCAAAAAGGTGCTTATAAGTATATGAAGGGCCTAAACTTGAAAGGTGCTCAGCACTGTCTGATCTGTTAACTTTCAGAATCATTTCCTGAAAATCTAAAGATCCCCATCTTGGAAAGATGAAAAGTTCTTCCCTAGAATACTGTCTATGTATTGATATAAAAATGTATCATTTAGTCTTTATTATAATTTTTAAATACATTAAACGTGACTCTGAGTAGAAGAGCAGCAACTTAAAGAATAACAAATCAGTATTATGCAATTGGTTGCTGAGGTGTTAATCGTTTTAAAAAACATTGGTAGCCCAAAAAATCCAAGGATTTGTTGGAAAGTTGACCAGAATGATCTGTCACTGATGGAACGTTGCAAATTCCTTGCTTGTTTTAATTTCGAATTCTAATGCAAAATGCCTTTTCTGAGACAACTAGGAAGAATTAAAGTGGAAATGCCGATGGCATTAAAATACATCCCTATGGTGAGTTCTTTTTCTCATTGTCAATGGTTTAATTTTATCTGAAGTTAGTGGGAGTTTTAGCAGAAACAAAAGGGTGATATTTTTTAGAAGAGTAGAATTTATTGAGCAGCAGGCTGAGACCAGCATGTGATAAATTGACATACAGTATATACAGAACTATTTCTATTTGAAATCTAAAGTTCAATAACTCATTTGTGTGGACATTAAGCACCAAGAATTAATGTTGGAGATTGGGGGAGTATAAATGTTAGGAATATGTAACAACCTACCTGCTTCCCCTAAGCTGGACTGAATCCGAACATGAATGTAAACAGCATGGACATGACTGGTGGTTTGTCAGTGAAGGATACTTCTCAGTCTCAGTCTCGCCTTCCTCAGTGGACACACCCCAACTCCATGGATAATATATCTAGTGCTGCTTCTTCACTTGACCAGAATTCTAGCAAGCATGGTATGTCAACTACGTTTATCAATTAGTACTCTTAGGACATGATGGTCAGATTGGCAAAGCAACCTAATTTCCAGGCATTCTCTATTATAAGAGCTCATACAAAATACCCTTTCAGATTATAAACTATTAAATTAATACTTTTAAAGAACTTCTTATGGTATAGGCTGTCTCATTATGGTTGCAGAACATGGAACCTTCCATCAAAGCTTTGTTTAAAAATGTTTTTGGTTTGGCGAATGTAGTTCAGAAAAATGAGTGAATAATAGCACCAACTAGAACCAGCCTTAATGTGGCAGGCACTACGCAAACATCCCTCACAGAATTGCCAGTGTACCTCAGTACAGAGCTGCATCACCTTTGCCCTAACTGTAATGCATTTTAAATTCCTTCCCCAACTCCACCTCCAAAATCTTGAGTACTAAATTCCCAGCGCTGCTCAGAGTTGTGCTCTGTTAAGATTACTGTGTCCTGCTTCTTTGTCATTAGCAGCACAAATCATTTCACTTCGATGATAGCTGTTAGCCTGCAACTATTTCTACATCCCCACATTAACTTGTTGTTTTCTAATTCCTATTCAGAATCACCTTATCCATTTGAGCTTGTTTTTGACAGAGATCTCTGAATTGCTGTTAGCTAACTTACAGTATGATGTGCTACTGAGGTTTTCATCAGATTCAGATCCTGGGAGTGCCAAGAGAGACTATCTTGAACTGTGTTAAATCTTGAATAATTGTTTGTTTTCTTACTGTATGTATATTTTAATTACATTACTTAATTTTAAAATTTGGAAAGTTTTAAGGACAAGAAAAATTATAAAATGTAATAAAGATGAAAGGAGCAGCCAAAGAATGAGTCCTGCCCCCATACAAATTATTTTTTTCCCTTCTATCATTTCAGGTGCTATTCCTGGAGGTCTAAGTATTGGTCCTTCAGGAAAGTCCTCCATTGATGACTCTTATGGACGGTACGATCTGATCCAAAACAGTGATTCACCAGCCAGTCCACCTGTAGCTGTTCCTCACAGCTGGTCACGTGCCAAAACTGATAGTGATAAAATCTCCAATGGTTCCAGCATTAACTGGCCACCAGGTAACAAAACACAAAAATATTACCTTAAAAATACTGATGTCACTGAATCTAAGTGTTGGTTTTATTTACTGAATCAGTGTCTGTCTTTTGTGTGGGAGCTTAGAGCAAAGGATAGTAATTTCATAGACTCTTGCTTCTGCTATTTTAAAATAGAATTTCATCCTGGAGTGCCGTGGAAAGGACTGCAGAATATTGACCCTGAGAATGACCCAGATGTCACTCCTGGAAGTGTTCCGACTGGGCCTACCATTAATACCACCATACAAGATGTTAATCGCTATCTTCTCAAGAGTGGAGGTAGAGCAAAAGTCACACAAACACTTTGCACCTCTGTAGTCACTTTGTTTCCCTTCCTTCCAAACATTTGAACTAACTGTCTTATTCCTAAAAAACAACAAGGCTTTCGGTGGCACCTTAAAGACTAACCGCTTTATTTGGGCATAAGCTTTCGTGGGTAAAAAACCACTTTTTCAGATGCATGAAGTGAAAATTACAGATACAAGCATAATCTGTAATTTTCACTTCATGCATCTGAAGAAGTAGTTTTTTACCCACGAAAGCTTATGCCCAAATAAAGCGGTTAGTCTTTAAGGTGCCACCGGACTCCTTGTTGTTTTTATGGATACAGACTAACATGGCTACCCCTCTGATACTTGTCTTATTCCTGTGTTTTGTATATACTGGTTTTTTTTTTCGGTAGAGAATTGTCTGTACTACCTATGTGCAGATGAAAGGTGGATCTGATAGTGTTCATGCTTTGCTGCTACTGTTGAACTTCCACCATAAATCTAGACATTTTTGGCCCGCTAAGTCAGAATTTGGAGATTCCTGGATTCTTATTGGAAACTTACCACTTTTCATACTGTTGAAAACTCTCAGGCTTAAATATAAATCTACATGTTTTCCAGGAGATTTCTTATTATGTTTAAATACTATATCTGTTTGGTTTTGCTCTCTACACAACCCAGCCTTTTCTCCTACTTGACACAGCAGTGAAGTCATAATGCCAAAGTCAGGAAATCACAATTCTTTCCATGGCAACAAGTTGACGTCATGAAAACCTGATTTGTGACTTCACTACAGGATCAAGCAGAAAGAGAAGATGGATTTGTATATCCCTAAAATCAGCCAAGAGAGGGTTGGAAAAAAATTATTATATATAAATATTCTTTTCACCTTTCTCCATCCCTCTCCCCATAAGTTTTACTCCAGAATGAAGAGGGATCCTCTCTAAAACACTGAGTCATTGGACTTTAGTACACCTCAACAGGGGTCCATAGCTTCGGGAAATGGACCAAACTAAAGGTAGCTTAGTTGTTGTTTGTGGTCATGCTGTGACCTAATATGTAAATTGTCCGAAGAAAGCAGTCTAGTAGAACACTATAATGCGCAGAGCAGAATTATAACCAAGCTGTCAGTAGGACCTGCAAGGACTTTAAAACGTAGATTGAGCTATCATAGTCACTTGTGGGTGTTTGCCTAGATTGTGAATCATAATTATCATTGAAGCAAGTTTCCTGGTATCCTGAGCAGTGGAACTCGAAGCTATGTCCGGTAAGAGGCTGTGGAACTTGAAGGGAGTGAGAGATGACGGGAGGTTTTTTTTATCACATTAAGTAATGTTGAATTATATCCTTTATCATCTGGAAAGCTGTCAGAAAGTAGTCTTTGTTCAAGCTAAAACTTCAGTTATTTGTGTATATGAGTAATACTCAATTAACTATTTAATGACTTTAGGTGTTTTTAAGGGAGGGGAATTTAAACATTTTTAAATTATTTTTACACTGCTAATCAGGTAGGCTTAAAGAAGTTATTTAGCTATAGTTGAGATTCTGATGCATCCAGTATTTTATTTGTGTTGTGCCAACATTAGAGTGACGCTGAAATTAACGTTGTCTACTTTGTACATTTATATATAATAATTCATGGCTCTGCATCATGCAGATCTCATATCTGCGTAGTTAGAAAATGTACTATAATCCTTTACATAAATACTAGTGTATGAATAAATAATTTTACTATTTCTTCGAGTGCTGGTCCCTATGTGTATTCCACACATGGGTACACATACACGTCATACACCCGAGTCCGGACATTCTTCAGAGCAGTGTCCACTGACTCACACATGCACAGTGGTTTCCCTTGGGCTCCTGACTGAGAGTATAAAGAGCAATGTGGATCAATGCCTTTCCAGTTCCTCCTTACTGTCTCATGGCCTGAATTGGAATCATGTCCTCTTTTTCAGTGCATAATCTGTAAAGTAAACTTGTTGTAAATAGATTTTATATGTAGTTTATTAGTTTTAGTTAGCGTATGTTTATAGTAGGTATAGGATAAGTTTCCCCAACCCCCATTCTGGGGACAATCCTCCCCGGTCCTGGGATTATGCCCAGAGTCCCAAGATTGAAGAGTTGCGTCTCCTGCCCTCATTCCTTCTCCACTAGTGACAAGCATCAGTGGTGCCGGTACCACCTGGGTGAAGCACGTATGTCAGCAAAGTGCAATATCTGCTCATCTTTTCCATCCAGAACTAGAGAGGCATGAAAGTTCTGTTGTAGGAAGTTTCTGATGGAGGAGGATGAGGGCCCACTCTCTCCTCCCACCTCCCACAGTATATCGGCCTCAACTGACTAGCAGCACCCCTCTAAACACGAGCTTTGGAGCAGAGCCTTTACTACCGAAGCCCAAAGACAACTCCTACAGGGCTCCCCATGAGAGTAGGGGACACTTCATGGGCGCAAGGACAGGTCCCCTCAGAGGACTGTTCATAAGAAACCCATTTCCTCCCTGAGCTGATCTAGGTCGGGCAAGACATCACAAATGGAACCCACGGAACTGGTTCTGACAAAGACTCCCAGGTTGGGGGGCAAGGCACAAAAAAAGAGAGTCCCAGCAGTGACAGTGGGACCAAAGCAGAAAGACAGATACACACCAGTCCCTTCTACGAGTGGGGTCCGGGCCCCTCATTGGTACCGCCTCGTTTATCCAAAGACTGACGAGTGGCAACAGATGAGCCACATCCTTCAGGTGTCCCAGCTGGAACTCCCCAAACTCCGGGCCCTATGGAGACCTTCATCATCCCAGAGGATATATTACTTTCTTACCTGCAGTCTCCACTCCTCTTGGACCCTGCCCTCCTGAGGAATGTCCTTACCCTGGAGGAGGAATCGTTCTAACTGTCTCAGGAATAGTTACATCCCCCGGGCAGGAGTGCCCCCTACCAATGGTTCCACCAATACTGATGGATTCGTCTTCAGAATCAGAAGAGCCAGAGGAGATGGAGGCATCAGTATCTCCGAGAAGGCACAGGAGTCCCAACAGGCACTCGATACCTACCATCCAGATGATAACGTCACTCCTTTGTTGTCTTGCCCACCAGATGACCACCAGCAATACCAGCAGCTATTGCAAAGGGTCGCTAAAAATCCACATATCCCTTTGGAAGAGGTCCAGGACCCTCAGCATTGACTCTTGGACATTTTACAACCACAAGGACCTGCCAGAGTAGCCCTTCTGATCAGCGAAGCCCTATGAGGGATGGTGTCCCTAACCACTGTTTGCCAGAAGCTGGGAATGGGCAATGGGATGGGTCACTTAATGGTTACCTGTTCTGTTCATTATCTCTGAAGCACCTGGCATTGGCCATTGTCAGAAGACAGGTTACTGGACTAGATGGACCTTTGGTCTGACCCAGTATGGCCGTTGTTATGTTCTTAAATTAGATCCATCCAGAGCAGTTTGGTACACACGTGCATCTTGTGCCCCATGCCAAAAAGGGCCGAAAGATGCTACTTTGTTCCTGCCAAAGGAGCTGACTTCCTATTTTTCCATCCTGCCCCTAAATCACTGATGGTACGGGTGGCCACAGAAAGAATTAGGCTGCACTACCAGACATCGGTAGAGAAGGGACCAAAGAGACTGGACCTCCTATGTAAGAAGGTCGTCTCCTCTGCAGGTCTGCAATTTCATTTAGCTGATTACCAAGCCTTATTAACAAAATACAATTTCAACACCTACGTCAGATTTACGGACTCCCAGTGGAAGACCGAGCCCAATTCCAAGCTTTTCTGTTCGAAGGAAAACTAGTGACAAAGTTGACTCTCCAGCTGCAGTAGATGCCGGAGATACTGCATCCAGAAGTTTGGCCACACAGGCCTGGTCATGCAAAGGGACTCCAATTGTCAGGCTTTTCTAGAGAGGTCAAAAACACTATCCATAGACTTTCCTTTCGACAGGTCCCACCTGTTTAACGAAAAGTCCATTACACTTCAGCCCCCAGGAGAAGAAACCAGAGACAGCCCTTCAGGCCACAACCACCCCCTGCAGATGCTCCATATTATCAGTGTCCACCTGAACCACTGGCAGCTCCTACTTCCACAGCCTCTGCTTATTCCCAGCCTCAGGCCAAAGGCCATTTTTTACATGCAGGTTGAGACTTCCTCACCACTGTTCATGACACTTACGCCTTCCCCTGTCAAATTTGGAGGTCATGTTACCCTCTTCACCCACACCTGGAACAAGATCACCATGGACATTTGGGTCCTGGAGATTATACACCAGGGATACTCTATAGAGTTTCTTTCCTTCTCCCCTCACAATCCACCTCCCCAGTCCCCCTGCAGGGACTACTCTTATCACCATTCGCTATACACCGCTTGCGGGGACTACAAGTGTGGTTTCATTCAACCTACTGACCAAGCAGAGATCACATCGACTCCAGATGCCAGTGTTTTTCCTGACATGATGTAGCATTATTTCTAAAATGCCTAGAACAGCACCCTAAAGAAATTAAAGGAGAAAGATCGGAGAGGGTAAATGATGCCCAGCAGCAACACAGTGTAGTTCTGAATTATCCAGGGGGGTTTCTTTTTAGATCTCCTCAGCTTCTAGTTTCATCACGAGTGTTTCAACAAAAAGAGCAAGAGCTACCTCCAGAATGCCCCTTCATTTACCTATGCACAAGTATTGGATGATGATAACTTGTGGAGTATGTTTAAGTTCAATTTTATATCTAAATGGCTTTCTCTCCTCCTCCCTCCCCTCCCCCGGCCAATGAAAGGGTTTTGTTGTGGATGATCTCTATACAGATGGACCTTTTACCATAGTTAATTAATTTCAGTTGGTCCTACACAAAGATCTCATATTACTGGGAGGCAATGTTTGTTCCAATCTTTATTTTACGGAAGTTTTACAAAGAAACATAATCAAGTAAGTTCTAATAATTTAGCTGCACTTTAATACTTACAATAAGTTGTGCTAAATGAATTCTTCAATATAATGAGCCACTTAGGGAGAGGTTTTACCAGAGAATCACTATCCATAGCTGTCTCTAGCACAGTTTCCAACAGAAATTGCACTAACAAACACAAAAGGGCAAATTCTGTTCTCTGTAGTACTGCTGTAAATCTGGAAAAAATTGCCTGGGTTTCAACCATTATTCTGAATTTGGAGTTGTATAAATGAGAACACAGTATGGGCCATCTTGTTTCATTTTTAGTTTTGATCTTACTGCTATAAGATTTTGAACAATATATTTTTACCTCCTTCATATAAACATGAAGTTCATCGGAATTCTATTAAATTTAGAATGTCAATCAATCATTTATGCATTGGGAAAGTCAGAATACAAAAACCAATGCTATGGAAAGTGCTTCCATTGTGTGTTACTGTGAAACAATCTTTGAGTTAGTGTGTAATAAAATATTGTTTGTGTGAATCATCCAAATTGTTTCAGTATCACAAGGTTTAAAGTAGTTAGCCTGCAAGGTAGTGGTGGTTGGTTATTTTTGAAAACTACTTGTATCTGCAGTGTAGCCCCTGGAATCACCACTAAAGTTCTCCTCTCCCCACTCCCAATCTGAAATGGCACCCCTCTCTGGGCTACCAGCTTCCTTGCACCCTCCTTCACTCTGAGCATTGCCTGCTAGTCACCCATGTGTGGAATACACATAGGGACCAGCACTCGAAGAAGTAGTGGAGATTACTTACTGTAACTGGAGGGTCTTTTAGATGGGTGGGCTCTATCTGTATTCCACCACCTGCCCTCCTTCACCTCTGCTTTGGATCCTGTTGGATTGTGGTAAGAGGGAACTGGAGAGTCATCAATCCATACTGCCCCTTATGCCCTTGGTCAGGAGCACAAGGGAAACTACTGCACATGTTCAGGTTGATGGATGCTGCTTTGAAGAATTTTTGGATTCTGGCGCATGGCACACATGCATACCCACATGTGGAATTACAGATAAGGCCACACATCTCGAAGAATCTCCAGTTACAGTAAGTAATCTCCCCTTCTCTTTTAAATGGATTGTCAATATGCATTACCATTCTAGGGGCATACATGCTCCTTTGAGACAAACCTCTATGGAAAGCAGTGACTCTGGGGCTCACTAGCATGCTGTCTTCCTTCATCAGCTTTTTCCTTTAATTTGTGTAAGAATTAGCATTGTAATGTTAGCTTAGCTGTTTGGATAGCTTTTATCATTGCTTAATACTGAGGTGTCTGGTCCCGTGCCCAGTTCTGAGCACTTTTGTCAGCACCTGTTCCTTCAACCCTGGTCAGATCCCTTGGAGTCTGAGATTATATTATGGCATGCCCTAGCGTAAGAGATTGACTTAAAAGCTCTGCATCTTGTAGTACAAAGAAGACACTGACAGACTGGCATTTCTGATGCCTAAAGTACCTCAGTGAAGGTCACTCACAGGGTCAGAGCATGGCTTGTAGTCCTTTTATCCTTCATACCCATAAGGAGGCGGATTCCAAGCTTTATTCCCTGTTCTTGGAAAAGCATTGCTGGTTGAATCTGCTCTTAGTTAAAAAGCCTAGCTATTTAGAATCGGGGCTATTTTTGGCACCAAATAGATTTCTGAATCATGGCTCCTAGAAATCCTCAGGTTCAAATAAACTCGAGGAAGGGCAATGTGTTGTGCTTGGCCTTAACCTCTTACTCCTTGATATAAGAAGGAAGATAAAAATGAAAAGTCATGACTAAATATAAGAATTTGTCACAGAAGTCACAGATTCCATAACTTTTCAGAAACCTCTGTGACATTTTCCCTTCAGCTTCAGCCACTGCTGGCAGTGGGTACTGGAGCGCCCCCCACCACACACACACAATAGTGGGGCTTAGGCTCTCATCTCCAGCATTTTTGTTTATTGCCTGCAACCTGTCTATGACTTTTACTAAAAATACCCGTGACAAAATCTTAACCTTAGTCATGACTATTCCTCTGGGTATTTCGGAATCCCCAAGGAAGGGTCTGTTTTGAAAGTAGGTTAGCACCAGCGGAGGCCTTGGCATTGAGGCTTCTTGGCACTGACGGATTCCTCTGTGTTGGTGTGTGTGTTGGTGCCCAGCAAGGTTGGAAGGGTGAAGTCTAAGCAATTTGTTCAACTTTTGTTCTCTTCTTGCCTACCTTCTCAATGCCAGTTTAACACTCAATCCCTGTTGCTGTAGTGGAGGTAAGGAATTAGATGACACTCACGGTTGTCCTGTCCATTTTTTCCCCACCTTCTTTGAAATGTCAGTCTCCCATTACCATTAGGCAGTTTGAGGTATCCTAGAAATTGAGGCCTCTGGCCCAGGGATTTTTGGTGTCCATTCTGCTGCCATCAGGAAGGGAGTTTGAGACCCATCCAACTGTTACAAGGTCAAAGGTCGAGGTCCAATCTTTATTTGAAAATTACCAGTGATGGAGAATCCAGCACAACCCTTGGTAAGTTGTTACAGTGTTGAATTAGTCAAATGATAGATCCCTCATACATAGCATTCTGTAAAGATAAGGTGGTTCCACAACCTGTTCTAAGTTTCACCCAGGTGTTAAGCTGCAATTTGGATGGAACTATGCATATCAGTGAGTCCCCTAGACTGTTTGTATCATCTAGGAAAATGAGCTGAAATTCCCTTTAATCTCCCCCTTTTCCTGTCCATAATGGCACCTGTGATAGTTTGGGGGAGTGTGGCTGTTTATTCCCCCCATGCCCTGGACTTTTGCCTGCTGCCTGTCTTGGGAGGGTAAGCTGACATGGCTGTCTGAACCCTTCCTCTATCTCAGTGTTTAATCTTCCCTCTGTACCTCCCACCAACTCCCACTCCCCTTACTAGTTCTGCTACCCCTGCTTTCCAGCAAGCTAGTTCACCCATAATAGATGGGCTGCTTCCCTTGCAAACCTTGCCTCCCTACAGTGATGTCTGAGACCGAGCTTCCTAAGGCTCACTCAGAATAGTAGCAGGGCTCCCAGGTGTTCTGGAAAACTTCCCCAATTAATTTGTCAGCTCTTTTGAGCTATAACTGGTGCTAATGCTCACTTCCTTTTTTTTTTTTTTTTTTTTTTTTTAAGGTGGGGGTATTATGTTTATACCAGTACTTCAGTCATCTAAAATTGGGGAGCTATACTGACAAAACAGGTAGAAGAAAGATAATTGACCAGTAACTGTAGTGTAACCATAGATCCTCACTTTCCACCACCATTCTTCTTCTATGTCTTCATTTTAGATTCTGAATACATAGAAGGAACTGAGGGACAGTTATGGCTGAGGATCCCTTCCATGCCTTCAGGTCTTGAAGGTTCAATTCTGCATGGAAGCATTGTGCAACCCCAGCTGCTTTCGAGAGGGTTCCGACTCAATGGCAAGAGAGCATGTGCGTCCCGATAGTGTTAATATGTACTGACAATATACTGTGAGAGCTCGGTTACTGATAAGCAATCTGTCTATAGGCTGTATTCTTAGTTTCCATTCTACTTTGTCTTAGGAACAGTTTGATGGCAGGAGTTTAGATGTGCAGCAGCCACTGGTGCCACGTATTTATTCAGTTTCAGTCAAACTGACATTAAAGTCAAGTTGCAAGTGTCTGTCTTCTGGGTGCTGTATAAATCATTAGTCTCTTGTATCATCAATTAAGATACAAAACAAAATATTTCCTAATAACAGTGCATCAGAATTAGGCTTTTGTATAGCATATCATCTTGTAAAGAGAAACAATTTTGTGTTTTCTGAATTAATATATTACGTAACACAGTATGTGTATATATGTTTTGAATAATGAAAATCACTCATAATATGCTGCTAATTGTGGTTGATTGCTAGAGTGGATACTTTCAGTTCATAGCCTCCCATTCTTTGTTCTGACTGTTCTGAAGGTATTTTGTTTCAGTCCCTACTTTTGGTACATCGTATATTTGTTAGCAAGTAGGAAGGTTTTGGATGTATGTTTAACATTCCTATAAGGCAACCTGATGACAAGATAGCTCCTAATTTAAGTTGTGTGAGTTTGTCGAACACATGTAGAATGATTTGCCAACTTAAGATGGTTTCAAGTTGTTTCTTACTATTGCTCTTTTGATATATAGCTAGTTTTAGAACATTGTTATGATATACATATTTATTTTACCGGCTGCAAAACCTAAATTTGCAAAATACCTGAGGGTATTTGTGGGGATTAGGGCATGGGAAGAAGTGCTTACTTCAGCAGTTTTTAGGTATCAAGGATATTTGGTTGGTTTTACATATACATTCATATCCATCCACAGTTGCTGGTGCTTAGATAGGCTGACAAGCATGTTATAAAATGCAGATAGATAGCTTCCCTCCTTCAGATCTCACTTTAACTCTGATGTCCCAAGAGTCAGATAGTCTTAAAGGAAATCCAAAATGTGTCTTCTGCATGGGCACCAACACACTTGCCACTCTGGTGCCAGCTTTCTTTTCTTTTATACTGAAGAATTCTGCTTCACTTTATCATGCTTTCTATAACATTCATTCATGGTTAGAGGAAACTGGTTGCCTGGTTTGTATTTGCACATGATGTAGTTAGAATTGCTTATTCTGCAGCAAATACCATTTTGCCCATCTTTCTTAGTTGCTTCTTTGCTGGTTCTGCAGGGTCATCCCCAACATCATCTCAGAATGCCACGCTGCCTTCATCGAGTGCCTGGCCGCTTAGTGCCTCCGGCTACAGTAGCTCTTTCAGCAGCATTGCATCCGCACCTAGCATTGCAGGTACGAGAAATGGCCTTTCTACTTTCAGCATCCCTCTCCATCCCCAAAGAGCAAAGGCCCTGAAAAAGTGCTTTCCTCTGGTTATTATAATATAACTACTGCAGACTTCATATCTTTTGAGCACTGTGCTGCTCCCACTGGCAGCTCTGCAGTGGTGAGCATTTTAACCACGTGCCTGGAGTTGTGAATATCTGATAAGGGCGCTAATGAAATACATATTCAGCCCACTTCATACCATGATGCTACTACTTTATTTTGGCATTCATACTTTTTTAACAAAGTTTATTTTTGCTCCAACTGCGAGGCAGAATGTTCTCTGCGAGAACTCAGTGGTAACACTATTGCTGGATCTTACCAGGAAAGGTTGATCTGAAAGCTATTGCCAGTAAATTCAGTTTTGCCTGTCCCTTTAGTTAAGTATCTGCTATAAAGCTCTAGCCCCGGCATTGTTAGGATTTCTTTGAGTCCAGCAAGCTGTAGAAAAACTTTTAAAATTTCCAAACTTAAGTACTAACACAATAATCAAGGCTTCATATTTTCCACTGCAGTTAAAAACTTTCTAACACAAACCAAATGCAAAGCGATGCAATCCTGTCTGCCTGAGTCTGCAGACAGTCTCAAAAAATAACAAAATCTTCAGAGTACTGAAAGCTGGAAATGTGCAGCCAGTATAAAATAAATATAATATAACAATACCCACTCTACTAATTTGCTTTATTCCTGTTCATATTTAGTAAATTAAAAACCTCATTTTAATTTAAGTGAAGCTTGAACATCCAGGGACCTTAGTGCAGCATTTAGGTCAACGTTGCCACAAAGCAAAGGGGCCTTGAAGGAGGGTAAATTAATGGCTTGCTTATCTCTTAATTTTATCTGCCATGCATATTTCCTTTTTATTTGTTTGTTTTTTTGCTGTTACATCCTATCTGCATGTGAACCTCATAAGAATCAGTAACATAGCAACATCTAACTTTTATTAATGCACATTCGTTATATGTTAAATTGTAGGCCCAGCTGCTGCTACTAGTTCTAAAAATCAAACTTTCAGATTTCTTTTCTCAGTCAGTTACTTGAATAGTATTAACAACTTCCTTTTTGTCACTGCAGTTTGCACAAAAATAAGGGCCTGACTGGCCTCTGACTTTACACCAGTTTGACTCCGTTGACATCAATGGAGTTGCTCTTGATATACATAGGCGTTAATGAGAGCAGGAGAATCAGGCTCTATATCTTTGGTATGTGTGTAGCTGCATGAAAGACAGGCAGATATGTGGAAGCTTAACGGTGAAATGTTTTAGAGGTGATCATTTGACAGTGTGCATTTTGTTTGGTAGTGTCTATATTTTGAGTTGGTCCTGTTTGTGTTATTGACACCAAAATGCTAACTTGTCCTTTTTTTGTTTTAATGTTTGTCTTTGAAATGTATAATTTTAGGTCATTATAGTATGTTTAATAAAACTCTGGTTTGACAGAAATTGGAATAAAATAAGTATGATACTAATATAAATGAAGGTAGGATTCAGAGCATAACAAAAAAGTGGTCAACAAAAAGTTGTAAGAAGTGGTAGATTGCGATGTATAGGGCTTTTCTCGTGAAGATTGTTAGTGTTTCAAAGAGGAACTTGTAAAAGAATCCATACACCTGATGCATTTATCTTTGATTATTCAGCAGCATAGGAAATTTTGCCCTTTCTACCTCTTCTGGAATCAGCTTAATACTGAACCATGAGAACTCGTGTGTGCTAATTTCTGTATTTTAAATAGCAGTGGTTGTTCCTTCTTGGGTGCAGAAAGTATAAACTTCATTATTTTAATAATTTGGGCTAAATAACTTAAAACATATACAGTAATGATTTTATTTTTGATTTCAGCTAATCAGACATAGTCTCTAGTCTTGTTTTATGGTTCTTTGTCCTTTATCAGAAAGAGAAGTGCTGGGAGTTACAATAGAAAGCGGACAATAGTAACAAATGTCAGATACTAGCAGATTATAATTAATGAACAGCCTTGAGGATCACCTCTTCACTTACTGGAGTTGCAGATTGTTCAGATTTTTTTTTAGCTTACTTACCAAAAATACATAAATTCTGTTTCTCTGTTGCAGGTAAATTGTCAGACATCAAGTCTACATGGTCCTCTGGCCCAATCTCTCACACACAAGCCTCTCTATCCCATGAACTATGGAAGGTACCCAGAAACACTACTGCTCCTACGAGACCACCTCCAGGTTTAACAAACACCAAGCCATCATCTACCTGGGGTGCCAGCCCACTGGGTTGGACCAGCTCTTATTCCTCTGGTATTCCTCTGACTCCTACATTTTATAATATTGCAATGCTCTGTTTGCTTTTATTTTCCATGTTACAGTAGTATGGTACTATGGTACTTTTGCTCTAGTACTGTGCTCCAGGTACTTGAGGTTCAATAAACACAGAGTGCATCAACTCCTGTGTTGAAATGCAGGTTTTATTTTCTGTTACTTAGGATGGCTCATTCTCAAAATAGAGATATGGGTCAGTAGGGCATGTTTCCAATCAGTGGGGAATAATTTCACTACAACAGGGGTCTTTCTTTATAATACTTTTGCTCATTTTTTCTAAATATCTTGAGACCTTTTTCTTGTTTTGTGGCAGGTGTTTTTCTGTGAATTGTTGCAAGACTTCAGTATTAGCTAATTAATCAGTAGAATTTATTACATAGAATACACATCCACTGCTTAATTTGTGCCAGGGCTTGCCAGGACTGAGCCCCGGCAGCTCTAGGCTTGGCAGTTCATAGCTCTGCCACCTCTGGGGTTGCCACATAAGTTTTGAAAGTAAAAAACTGCTTGAGCCCCAGCCCCTCTTTCATTACAAATTAAGCACTGTACATCTCTATAGCAGGGATGCAAAACATCCAGGACCTGATTATCCCATCAGTTTTATAACGGGGCCCCCAGACAGTAAGGTATACGTTCTTTTCTGTTCAATCTGTTTCTTTGGCTGTCATAATTTTGTTTATACACAAATTAAAGGGGGAATGTGTATATAATAGCTATATACTCCGTGTGTTTGTTTATCAAAAAGCATCTGCATCAGAAATAAATGTCACTACTGATACCTGACTATTTTATCAATCATCTTCCCAAAAAGCTGGGAATTAAATGTTCTCCCTAATTGTCAAAGGCTGTCACGTCCATTTTTTCTTGGGAAAAGCCCACCCGATGGCTACAGAGCGCTGGTGCAAGGATTTCATCTACAGCCTCAGTATTTTTACCAAAGTGACTTTAGAAGTACTGCAGTTTTTCAAATGCCACTAGAAAATGTCATCTCTGTTGCTTTTAAGGTATTACCCGCTGGCTAATTCCAGTGTAACCTGAAGGAAGTTTTGTTGCAATATCAGCTTTCACAAATATAGTGTCACAGTGGCCGATTATGAAAGATACGATGGCAGGATTGTGAGAAATCCCACTGATCCTTCAGAGCCAACTGGGAGCATTCTAATCATTGAGCTCCTTCCTTTCATTCCAAATAAGAAAGGAAAAGAGGATGGAGATAAATTGGTTATTGGATTGCTTATGAGCATGTTTACAATAGCAGTTGCATTGCTAGCGTGTTGTATCTTGCACATTCTTTATTCCTGATGAGTTTGATTGTTGTATTGTGCTCTCACTAAGGTATTAAATTAGTCCCTTTCTGGATTTATGATACAGGTTCTGCCTGGAGTACTGACAGTTCAGGAAGAACAAGCAGCTGGCTGGTCCTACGTAACCTCACACCCCAGGTAAGCAGAATAATATTACCGACTACGCAAAGAACAATGCTATACTTAAGAGATGGTAGGAAGAATGCTTATCAACCTCGTAATTTTGGTCAGCTGCAATGAGTATATAATAATCATCTATGTAGCAGTAACAGTAATATGTTGAGATAAGCCAACATAGTGGATTTAATGGTTTTAATGGGAGCCACTGTGGCCGGATAGTGCACTGGATTGGAACTCAGGAATCCCTGGTTCTGTTCCCAGTTCTGCGACTGGCCTGCTGTGTGACCTTGGGCAATTCACTTACCTTTGTAAAGCACTTTTAGATCTGCAGGTGAAAAGCAAGAGCGAATCAAATATGAACTCTGAGTCTGTATAATTAGTCATTCCAGTGTACATCGTTTATTTGTTTAAAAGTTAGTGGTGTTTTGGGGGCAAATTCAAAGATTTAAAGTCCAATTTTTCTGGGGTTTCTGCTATTCTCCCCAGTCTGTCAATTCTTCTACTCCTCTCCATAGTATAATTTACATGGAGAGGCATAAGACTGAAAGCAGTGGGATCAGAAACCAGGAGATGTCTTGGAAAAACAAGCTTTATTAATATAAACTATTTATGAATAAGCTGGATTCCCGACCTACCCTTGGTAGGCATGTAGTGATAAATATTTTTATATTAATTTAAAATAACTGGCTGGTTCTTTGTGCTGAACTGTACAGAACTTGAAAAGAAAAGATTACCTCCTCCTAATAAAATAGTGACACATCTAATTCCATTCTTTTATCTTGTGGGAGGAAACTACATTTGCACTCTATGTAAATTTTTTCCTTTATCATTTAAAGCCTCTTCCATTAACAAATATACTAAGGACAACTACAGAAAAACAAGTCAACTTTTTTCTTCCTCTGCAATTAGATTGATGGTTCTACACTGCGGACACTGTGTTTGCAACACGGCCCTCTAATTACATTCCACCTGAACCTGACTCAAGGGAATGCTGTGGTCCGCTACAGTTCCAAGGAAGAAGCAGCCAAGGCCCAGAAGTCTCTGCATATGTATGGTTTTTCACTTCTTTTCCTTTTTTCTGTAAAGTAGAATCTAGTACAGCACCTGTTCTCCTAAGCATTCGCTTGATATGTCATTGAATTGCTCTGCTGAATTGTTTGGTGGTGTCTTGGAAATTATCTGTTAGCAGAAATTGTAGGAGAGCTGCCTAAAGAAAAGTATTTGTGGACTAAATACATTCAGAAGTAATGTATGAAGTGCCATTATAGAAATCGATGGTAGGTGTTCACCATAAGTAGTGTGTTCATTTCTGCTCACGCCACCTCGAAAAAGATACAACGGAAATAGAAGGGACCCAAAGACAGTCAACAAAAATGATTAAAGGCACGGAAAAAATTCCATATGCAAAACAGAAAAGACTAAGACTGTTCAATTCACAGAAAAAATGAATAAAAGAGGACATGCTAGAGGTAATCAAAATAAGAATTGGTGTAGAGAAGGTAACTCATGCACTGGTATTTACTTTTTCCCAAAGGGACTGCCAGTGAAACTGAAAGACCTTTAAACTAATGAAAGGATGTTCTTTTTAAACTACATTACTAAAAGAAAAAAAAACCTGTGGAACTCATTGCCACAAACTGTCATTGAGGGCAAGATCTTAGTAGCCGTCAAAAAGGAATTTGGCATTTACTGGGATGAGACATAATTATATTAGATTTAGAAATATAAGGAATATAAATCCTAATGTTTCAGGACATAAGCCCACCACTAATTGCTAAGGATTAATAACGTAAAGCACTCTTCTCTGAAGCATCTTATTCTGGCCACTGTTGGAGACAAGATTCTGGGCTAGATGTAACACTGGACTGATCCAGTATGGCAGTTCCTATATTTCCCTATACTTTAAAATTACGGGGCAATAGTCACTCCAGATGCAAAGTTGCAGCTAGCTTCCCATGATGAGCCTCATTAGATAAAAGAATAAAGTGTATGTAATATAGAAATATTTGCATAATGATATGCATGGTGGTGTTGCTTTTTAAAGTTTTGACCTTTCCTTAATTAAAGACTGTGTGGCAGCATTCAGAACAGATAAGGTCAAAAATTGCCCTGACTTAATTATTTCAGTTTAGATGTGGGACTAAGTTAGAAAGAATTCTATCCTTTAGGGAGTGTTTATGCTGTAATTGAAAATGTAGATTTAAAAATCAGTGTATATTTTAAAAGCGTATACAGTACATCCTCTGTGTTCTCCGAGGTTTCAGAGCCATCCATATAAAGGAGGAATTTTGATTAGCGGGGAAATAATGTTAGTACATATGCTGCTAAGGACATGACAGACCTCTGCTTTACAGAGGTTGGATATTGGGTTGTGCTATATGTATTGTGTGCAGATACAAAAACATATTTGTTTGGAGGGCAATAATGGTAAATTAAAAAGGGATTTCAAAAAGTTAACGAGATTGTAACATAATACTAAAAGACTTCAGCTATCATTTCACAATTGAAACTCAAATAATGGCTTACATGCAATTGTTTTTAGAAAATATGAATCACTGAACTGGCATTCAGGAGACCCAGGTTCCAACTCTACCAGTTCTCAATGTGTGACCTGGAGCAACTCACTTAACCTCTCTTCCTCATGTTCCCAACTTGTAAATTAGGAATAACAATGCCTACTCACATTTGATACTATATAAGCAGGCTCTGATACTTGTAAAAATAGTGTCAGTTGTATCCCTGTGTTTCACTGTGTTGTGTTGTTGTTGTTAGGTGTGTTTTGGGAAACACTACCATCTTGGCCGAGTTTGCTGGTGAAGAAGAAGTAAACCGTTTCTTAGCACAAGGCCAGCCACTGCCACCCACCTCCAGTTGGCAGTCCAACACTGGAACCAATCAGACTCGTATGGGCTCCACGAGCAGCTCTCATGGATTGGTGCGGAATGATGCAGGCCACTGGAATACTCCCTGCCTGGCTGGCAAAGGGAGCAGCGATTTGCTCTGGGGTGGGGTCCCTCAGTACTCAAGCAGCCTTTGGGGGCCCCCCAGCACCGATGATGGCAGGGTTATTGGCAGCCCAACACCTTTGAATACTCTGCTCCCAGGTGATCTTCTCAGTGGGGAGTCCATCTAGGAAAGAGAGAAACAAAGTGGAAATAACAATCATCAGCACTAAAGGAAAAAAATGTAACCCTTTCCAGTCCAGGGCTTCACGAAGAATCCAGCTTTAACAGATCAGACTGGCAGCCCTTTTTAGTACCTCTGTCCAATATCTAATATGAAACTCTGCAGAAGTCCTTGTGAACTGTTAATGAAACAGTATGGGCTACATTTGGTCAGTGTCACATGCTAATGACAGGTTTTATTTTTTTCATGGCTTATTATTTTATGTCTTTTTACGTTTGTATGGTGTTTTTAAAAACAAGGTATAAAAGCTGCTTAGAATAGGTCTATCATGAAGGGCACTTTTCAGAATTTGGGCTGGAAAGGGTTATTTTGTCAACTTTGGGGGGAGGGAGAAAATGAAAGCCTATTTTAAATGAGCCTGTGACTATTATGCACATTACCAGAGGCGGACCCAATAATCAGAAGAGAGTGGAGTGTGATATTCATCTTTGGTACAGAAAAGTAATGAATCTGAATGGTAACTATTGACTGTACAGGTTGAATTGGAGGGTGGGGGTGGGGTATCTGTGTCCACATCTCCCATGGATCTGCCTATGCACATTACCCTTGTTTCATTACTTTTTCATGTCATTTTTTTAAAATCCCCCCAAAATATAAAAAGTTAAAAAAACAAACAAAAAAAAAACACATATCAAACATGCAAATACTTGAATCCAGCAGGCCAATAACAAAATGTGAACACTTTCTAATTATTACACTTCCAGGTTGGCATCAATACACACAAAACAGGCTCTAGGAATTTTTTTAAAGTTCATACAATGTGTTTGTGTTGGAACAGATGTATGTGTGTGAGTGAGCTTGTATGTGTGTGCGTGTACACGCGCCCGTGTGTGATTTAACAAATGTGTGATTTTTTTTCTCTTATCAGTATATATGCTTTTTATTTGCTCATTGGTCAAACGTTTAATTGTTATTAGCTTCTAACTTTGCACTGAGTGTCCGCAGCCCTTCTTGTAGCTAATCCTATATGTTTAAAAAAAAAAAAAAAAAATTGATAGGAGGGGCCGGCGACAATTCATGTGTAAATGTTTACTCAAGGACTCTTATTGCGTTTTAAAAATTACAGTGTGTATCTCTGGAGAATAATATGTATATCTACCTTTAGCGGCTTTTTATTGTGGACTAATGCAAGAAAATTATTACCGGAGTATTGCACCATTTTCCATTCGGAATATAAAGTTTAAAAAAAAATACTCTTGTTGAACTGTGGCCATAGATATTTGTAAAGAGTGGATAGTTCCCCTGCAAGCAGGAACACAAACAAGCACTTGGACATAGTTTTGACTGCTTTTGGAGGAGTCAGGAGTTTTGGCTCCCACCTGTTTACAGACCGTTTTTTTTTCTCCTTCAAACTTTAAAATAAAAAAGGAATTAAAAAAAAAAAAGAAAGGAAAAAAAAAAAAAGACTTCCATCGTAAAGAAACCTATTTTCAGAATGAAGATATGCTACTTCAGAGCTCTGGGATTGAACAGTGTTGTTGTATTATCCTTTTCTTTGGCCATTGCTGTGTACTATTTTTTGTTGTTGTTTTCCTCTTCTTCGTCAAAGTGGCGAAAACTTTGTGATCACTATCTTGCACATGGTGGAAGATGTCTCAGGAAAGCCGGGTTTCCCGAGGAGCAACTCCACACCATTTCATGTATTTTTAAACCCAACTCCTAGCACTGAAGATATTATTAAAAAAACAAAATAAAAAAAAATAAAAAGACAGAAGAAAATACCTAATCTAATGTGTAGCAGTTACATATTTACCAAATAATGGACTCAAAAGAAATAGATGTTTGAAGAGTGCTTTATATATTAAAAAAATTGCTTTATGTTTTAAAAAATGATCAATGTTTTTGATTGTTTTGAAAGGAAGAAAGACAATGGAATAACATACCCTTCAAGTATGTTTTAAAAAATTATATGAACATTGTGCTCCCTGCCTGCTTGGATCAGGAAACTTGTGCATTACATTTTTTTATTTTTATTTTTTTGGAAGATTAGCTTTTTAATGGTTTTATCAGATAAAAAGGGTCCTGCAAGTTTGCAAATCAACAAAAGCTGGTTTTATAGAGGATCATGAACTATGCACAAACTGGGTTCAAGACTTGTTTTTTTCTCAAGTTTTAGTAGTGTATTTAGCTGAATAACCTTTCCTCAGAGTAATTGCATCTCATTGCCATTACACGCAATCTACATATATATTTTATATATATACACACACATAAAATATGTATGTGTGTATGTGCGTGTTTCCATACAGTACATAAAATTTTCCATGCTGAAGTTTAGCATTGAGTTGTAGAAAAACTCCTGATATTTTAAAATTGGCGATGGAAGTTTAAAATTTCTGTTAAGCTTTTTTTTTTTTTTTTGTCTTTCATTTGGAATTAAAGATGTCTGTAACTCTGAGATTTTAAAAAAAAAAAAATTGTGGCTTTTAATGTTATTTCTCCTCATAGAATGTGATTGTTAAAGAACATGCACCGAAAGTTGCTTTCGAGAGTACGAAGATTCTTTGAAACTTAATAAATTGCAGTTTTTTCTTGGCTGTTCAAATAAATGTGTATTTTTCTTTAATACAGGGGATACTAAAGGATATTGTTAAATGTCAGTTTATTTCATGGAGGAAGTTTAACCCTTTCAATATTAATGAAGACTTAAATGTGCAACCAGGCAAATTACTTCCATTATTAAAGTCTCGTCCTTTAAAGGTATGCTAATTGATGACTACACTCTCATAGTCTTTTACCAAATCACATTAGGAACATGTGGTGTATAAAAAAGAAGTTACCACATTTTTGTTAGAATTAATTTTGTTTCTGCTTCTGTTATTTTATTTATCCATGCTTTTGTTTTCCTTTTAAAATATTGTGGATGAATTGTTTTAGTGCTTCTGAAAATGAGAGTAGAAGCAGAGGTAATGGGACCCCAAGTATCTCTGCTATAAACGATTATGATGAGGCCACCCAATTATTTTCATGTTTGTACCAACGAGGTTTTGAAACCAAGAGCCAGATCCTCAGCTGGTGTAAATCGTCATAATTCCATTGAAGTCAGTGAAGCTATGATTTATACCAGCTGAGGATCTGGTTCCAGGTCTCCAGAGGTAAAAGGTGTACAACCCACTCTACTACCTGCCCTTTAAGATTTTTTTTTAAAATTGCAATATTTTCATAAAGGTAGTTCAGGGCATCTGAGAGATTTTGAATACTGGAAGGGTTCTGATGGCAGTGTATTTCACTGGCCCAGCTTCCTAAAATTCTGTCCTTGGCACAATGGCCAGTGATTCCGTAAGTAATACATCTTCATTTAGAAAGAAGTCTCCTTAATGGAATAGAAGCAGCTCTTAGTGAGTTTTCTGACTAGTCTTAGCATATGACAATATTATCACAAATGATCAATTCTAGATATTGGGGTGATTTTTACTGTGTAAATACCTAAGATAGCTAGATCTGTCTATCTTGCTCATAAACATGGTAACAAAAATTACATAAATACAGAGGTATAAACATTGTGTTTGGTTCTCTGTTTCCCATGCCCAAAGAAGGGCGGTCCCACCCTTCTTTTAGTTTCTGTTCAAGATGATATTTGCAATGCACCTCTGGGAAGAGAGCTGTGCCTTTCTTCTTTCGCTGTCTTTCATGAAGAAGAGTTCAACATCAGATGTTCTCAGCCTTCATTTGTTTAGACTTCGGAGTCTCTTACAGAGCCAGGTGTTTGTCAGCTTCCTTTAGGCTAGCAGAGATGTCTTTTTATAAAGTAGAACTACTTTCAGAAATTAGAATACATCCTGTCAAAGCAAGAAACAAATTTGGCTTTTGGCCAAAATTTGATTGTAGTGCTTGTGATTTTTTTTTTTTCATTTTCAGTATGCCACATTCATAGCTATTTAATGCATTCAGTGACATAAGACATTTCTTAGTTCATATAAAACCACTGTTGACTTTTACATGGAAATGCATTAGGGGCTATTGCTTTCATGTACATGTTGCAGTTATCTTACATAGGGAGCCATGCAATGAGAGTGTTGTCTTCTAAATCCAGAACAAGCAGTCTGAAACTGTAAGCAGTCTAAAACTGTCAAACTTCTTCTTAGAGAGATAAGGTGGGTGAGATAATATCTTTAATTAGACCAGCTTCTGTTGGGGAGAGAGACAAGCTTTCTAGCTTACACAGAGCTCAAAAGCTTGTCTCCTCTCACCAGTAGAAGTTGGTCCAATAAACGATATTACCTCACCCACCTTGTCTCTAATATCCTGTGACCAGCACTGCTACAGCAGCACTGTAAACTTCCTTATAGTCATTTGTCCAGTCTAATTTGTGGGTGGTGCCGTCAGAGCAGGGGTTTTTTCCCCTTTTTTCTTTTGCTATTTCTGCTCCACAATTTTCATCCTTGATAAATCAGTGTATGGTTGTGTATGTGAAGGAGCATTTTAATTACAAAAAATTGTATACAAACATTTGTGTATGTTAAGTATCATTGGAGTTGAGAGAGTCTGGAAATAGAATTGGAATCCTCTAGTTTTTGGGCTGTGGACAGCTATGGTGTGATAACCAGAGCAAGGACGGTCAAGATGACCTGTAAGGACCTTCTCATATTGTATATGAACTGCTAAATGTCTGTTAGAATTGACATGTAAAACGACAGCTGTACTAATTGTATCACTGTGTTGCTGCTGAATGTACAATCTCTTCACAGTTATTTTCTCAGCTTCCATGGAGGTGCGGGTTCTGAAAAATAGGCATCAATATATTTATATCAAACAAACTTAATATGTAACTGTATGGATGCCTGCCCTACCGCCTCCACCTACCCTCCGTGCAAAAAAACCCAACCTGGCAACTCCATGAAACGTCTGGAAACATGAGATTCATTTCCTTGGAGGAAACTCTGTGCATAAGACTATCCAGGACCATTTTAGGGGTCCCCTCAGACTGTTTTACCTAGATCATTGCATCTTGCATGAATGGCAGTAACTTACCAACGGAAAGCTTTGTGGGAGAGACAAGCTGTTGTTCGCTTTTGGAACTTGCAAGGGGCTCCTCCAACATTCACTCCACTTTTTCGGGGGGAGGGTCTTCTCTAGTTTTCTGGAGAGGGGAAGCTCTGCTGACGTGCCCACGTTCTAGTGGGGTGTGGGTGGCTTTGTTTAACTTTCCACCCATTCTCAGGTTAAATATTGCTTGCTGCAGGTTGCCAGACTACATTCTCTAATGGCAGATTGAGTCCATGCAAACACAGTAAAGTTTCCCATTTATCTTCTCTTCTCCTCCCCCGCCCTTCTCCCTAATGAAAAAGTTTCATATGACATTTTATCTTCTATGTGCCCCCAGTGTTAATTTTTACTGTCGAATGCATTGGAAATAATTTGCTTGTAAATTTTCACTGATGAAACATGCTTCCAGTGCAGTCATGGTTTCAGGGTTATTAAAATGTTATAAAGCATAATAGGCTGGAAGAGTCCTTTGCTTTTCACTAAATATTATTTGTAGAGATGGGCTGGCATTAAACTAGCAACAGGTGCTGCCTAGTTTCTATAGGTAACCCATTCACCTCCCTAGCTGGCTTACCCTGATACATGCAACAGAAACTCGCATTGAAATTAACTGGGTCATTCATTTGAATGTTCATTTTCCACATAGACTTGTTAATCTTCAAAACTGTGCCTCCCCCATTTCTAACCCAACTGCAGTCCTCAGCACTTTTCTGGCTATTCTGCCACCCTTCACAATCCATATCAGATAATTGTATTAGAACCAAAATAGACCACTAGAAAGTTATAGACTGACTTCTTCAGTTAGGAACAGCCTCTTTTGTTTATATCTTTGCAACAGGTGACCTAGTTTGGCTAACAATACAAAAGGCTGAACATATAAATATACCTCTTCAGATCCTGCTGGAGCAGAAAAAAACAACTGGGTATTCATTCCCTCATATGATTTCAACTACCACATGCTCCTTCAACCTTTTCCCTGCACATCTGTGATCTCACGACTGGCTTCCCTTATTGGGAGGCCCAGTTCTCTTCCCCGCTCCCCACAGGCTTCAAGTAACTCCCAATAAAGTCAAAGCATTTATTAACCTGCAGAAGGAACAATTGGACCCCTAAGTATTGAACTTCTCCCAGTACAAGTTGTTTATCCTGCCTATTTACAAATAGTTCTATTTAGTGGCAGATTCAGCACAAGTGTATCCTATGTAATACTTAGGGTCAGCAGCTGTATTGACTATTATGTTTTATCATCCTAAAACTAGACAGCCATACTATGCAGGTTTATATGTGAGAACAGAGTAAATACTGAAAGTTCTTTGACAACTCATACTGTTATGGAAGTATTAGTAACAATGCAAATGAAAGGTATTCAACAGCGTTCAAAATGTGTCATTGTTCCAAGGTAAGTATTGCTGTGTAGCTCTCACCCCATCACATCATGCTTTGAGAGAGATTCCAGAGTAAAAGGAAAGACCTCACAAGAGAATGAGGCAGACAAGCATGGAGGAGCTGGAAGGAAACATAGTAACCAAACTAAAAGGATGTGTCCAAGTCTTAAACAATTAGTTTTGGACTGGTTGACCATGGATGAGCCCATTCTGCGTCATTTAAGTGTCTTTTTATCCCCCCTTTTTAACTAAATCATTTGGTTTTCTTCTGTCAGCTTTAGTTCATTGACTATTTTCTTTATGGTACAAAAATGTGACCAAAAAAAAAGTAAAATATGTAGATTGCTTTAATATTTTTTATTTCTTGCTCCTCAGTTAGGGTGCGACAGATGGAAAAAATCCCATTGGGTTCAAGCACTGCTCCTTTATGATTATGGCACTGCATCAAACTGTATGTCCTGGGCAGGCCAAGATAAAGCTACATGTGAGAGATTCTCAGAGATGTCCTCTCCTTGAACTTTCCTTTAAGTTTTCATTACCTGTCAGTCTAGTCTAGCCAATGACTCAAGGATCAAATAATTGCCTGGATGGAAGTCAGGATGTACTCTATCTCGAGACACTTAGTTTCAGAATAATTTCTGAAGGATTTTTGAACATTTCAGAAACACATTACTGCCTAGGGCAATTTCAAGTCATGGAGACACAATTACAGAACATCACTAAACCAACACAGAGGAAGGGAAGGCTTGTATCTCTTGGGTAGATAAGCACTGATGCATGGTGGCCTTTGCCACTATTATAATTCTAACACTACCTTTTGATCCATTTTATGGAATCCAAACCCTACTAGATATCACGGATCTATACTTGTGCACTCCACACCATTGTCTTCTCAAAATGTGGTCCATTACCTCCAGTGGCCTGGTGCTTCACAGAATGGATTTTAAAAGCCAAGTAGTGATGGGATTGGACTGTTGGGAGGAGGAAAGTTAGCCATGAGAAAGAGGAACTTTTCCAAAGTGAACCTCGAAATGAAAAGGTTGGTGAACTCTCTTTTCAGATTTCAGAGTAGCAACCTTGTTAGTCTGTATCCGCAAAAAGAAAAGGAGTACTTGTACCACTTGTACCACAAGTACTCCTTTTCTTTTTGCGGATACAGACTAACACGGCTGCTACTCTGAAACCTGCCATTATGCAAGGCACTGAATTTATCCGTATGGAGTGGAAATGTATCAACTTCATGAAAAAACTCGTACAGATACAGACAGACAATTTCCTTTACAATGTGTATGGAAACACCCATTGTTTCTTATTCTCTGTGTATATAAATCTCCCCCCTGTATTTTCCACTGAATGCATCCGATGAAGTGAGCTGTAGCTCACGAAAGCTTATGCTCAAATAAATTGGTTAGTCTCTAAGGTGCCACAAGTCCTCCTTTTCTCTTTTCAGAGTCACGCCCTCAGCAGAGGTAATATTGGACCTTTTCAAATCAGGTGACTTTCATTGTCTATCAATATGATGCATTTTGGTAACAGATTCTTCTTCACCTGTGTGTTGTCCTGTGTGTGCACACCCCAAGCACGGTAACCAGAAATTTTTCCCTCACTGATACCTGTTGGGGCTGCTCAAGTGCCCTCGGCTGCCATGTGCCGTGATGGTCGCTGGAACAGCTTTACTTGCATCCACAAGCTCTCTGTGGTCTTCTATTCTTTTTTACACAGTTAGTTGTAGGTATTTTTAGTGAATTTAGCTTGTGAATTTAGTGAAATTTAATAAATTTAGTGAATTGGTTAGTTGTAGTGTTTTTGTGGAGATTTTGTGTGATCCCCAGTGCCAGGGGATGCTTCAGTTACCAGGCTTTAAGCCCTGCGCTTCCTGTAACAAAGCTATGACCCTGAGCAACCTGAAGTACCTGGGAGAAGCTCACACTGGGGACCATTGCCAGATCTTCAGGGACTTTAAATCGCATACAGAAAAGGATTAGGAGGCCAGGCTGAAGATTTTGCTCATGGAGGCAGCATTGAGATTTCCATCTGAGCCAGGCCAGTCAGAGTTAGCACTAGGTGCCTCGGCGTCCATAAAGAGTGCTCCTCCTACCATACAGAGTCCCAGCACTGATCACCATCCCCACTGCCTAGACAAAGGCATAAGAAACAGCCAGCCAAGAGGGAGCAATCCCCGGCACCCAAGACTGCCAGACATGGAGATCAGAATAGAGTGCGATCAGAGCCAAAGCGCTCCTCTGTCTTGGTACTGCAGAAGTTGGCGCTGTTGATTCTAGCACCTGTACAGGCACTGTGGAGTCCAGCACCAAGAGAGCCTTCTACATCTGTGCCACCATGTGCTACCAATGCTATCGGTACCGACCACATCAGAGGTGTTTGCCTCTGCCAGGGACCTTCTCTCACTGTCAGTAACGGTATTGCCAGCAGTACAGGCGTTGGCATTATCGGTGCTAGCAGACAGGAGTGATCCTGCAGGGTCCTTTCAACTTGCGGTACTGCACCTTTCAGTAAGGTCAGAAGGGAAGCCGGCTGTGCTTGCCACAGTGCAGACCTCTCCTTCATGGCACCCCCTTTGGTCACCAGACAGACTCATACTTTTCTGAGTCAGGGGTTGGGTCCTACTTCTGCCATTTGAGGAGACATTCTTGCTACTCCTTCAGGCATTTCCACACTTCCATGGACCAGGGCGCAGGAGTACTACTGAGTGCATGGTCAGGCAGTCACTGGGGACTTAAATCAGTCATGGGGCCCTTTTGGAACCCCTGGCAGTTCCCCCCAGTTTGCAGGGCATATTTCAAGCACTGCTATTCAGTGGCCTCAGAAAGACAGGCAGAATTGTCCCACCTGGCAGCACCTGGTCTGGACCCCAATACTGAGCCCAGTACTGATCTAAAAAAGCTGGCTCAACGGGATCCTGTGATGCAGAAAGAGCATCCGCAGCCACTGCTGGCCTCCTATTCCTCCTTCCCTAATGAGACAGTCTCAGGAGAGAGCACCTCACCTCCATTGGATGACTATAAGGCTCACAAAGAGTTGTTAAAGAGGGTGGCCTTAAATCTGGGCATACAGATGGAGGTAGTAAAAGAGTCCTCCCCCAGTCTAGTTGAGATTTTAGCTGCTGCAGGCCCTTCAAAAGTAGCCCTGCCTCTCAATAAGGGTATTATGGATCCTGTTAAGATTTTGTGGCAGACCCCTGCATCCCTTCCCCCACTTCAAAAAGGGCTAAACATAAATACTTTGTTCCCGCCCTAGATTATGAGTTCCTTTACATCCATCCCTCAGGATCCCTGATGGTGTCCACTGCCAACAAGAGAAAAAGACAAGGTCATCAGGGGATAACCCCAAAATCAAAGGGCTCAAAGAAATTAGATTTGTTTAGTAGGACATTTTTTTCTACTTGGGGGCTGCAACAGAATTGCAAATCAGCAGGCGCTGCTGGACAGGCATGATTTTAACATGTGGGACTCCATGCAAAAATTCAAAGACTTGTTCCCACAAGAGGTAGATAAGAGTTCTCTTCAGTAGCGGAGGAGGGGAAATCAGTGGCAAGGGCCTCTTGAGAAGTGGTGCTAAATACTGCTGACTCAGCTGCCAGGTCCATTGCTTCAGCAGTTGCTATGCGCAGGAGTTCATGGCTACAGTCATCAGGGTTCCCGCATGAGGTCCAACAGACTGTTCGGGGTTGCAAAGTTTCATGGGCTAAAAGACTCAAGAGCCACGCTAAGTCCTTTGGGTTATACACCCTAACTCCTTCAAGGAAGCACTGTAGGCCCCAACGGCCCCTTTGATAATCTGCCCCAGCTCCCCATCAGGACCTGCAGAGGAAGAGAGCTACGGGGTTTAGTCATAGACAACCACCCCATCCTACCTCAACATCAATGCCTACCCCACTCAGTCATCCAGGGGGTTCTAAGCAGGCATTTTGATGGTATGCTGAAGGACGCCATACCAGTTTCTGTGATGCCAGACCCTGTTTCTCCTTTATTTACAAACCACCTTTCCCACTTTCTCAATGCTTGGTCCTGTACTACCGCAGACTGTTGGGTGTTGAGCACGGTGGAAATGGGACATATCCTACAGTTTATACCCCCTTCCCATCCACCCTTCTCCCTCTTCAGGGACCCCTCTCACGAAGACCTTCTGGTCCAGGAGATTCAATCTTCCCTTTGGGTGGGAGCATGGAAGAAGTTCTACAGAATTTAAGAGGGAAGGGGTTCTCCTCCCCATTAGTTCCTAATCCCGAAAGCCCAGGAAGGTCCCAGATACATTTTTGACCTGCATCAACTCAACAACTATCTCAAGAAAATAAAGTTCTGCATGGTCACCAGGGCATCCATTATCCCCTCCTTGGATTCCGGAGACTGATATACTGCTCTCTACTTAAGAGATGCTTATTGTCATGTGGCAATATACCAGGGACACAGAAGACTCCTCAGATTTGTGGTGAACCATGCACACTATCAATTCACAGTTGTCCCGTTTGGCTTGTTTGCAGCTCCTCAGGTGTTTACAAAATGTATGGTAGTAATGCCACTTTTCTTGAGAAGGTTAAGGGTACAGGTCTACCCTTTCCTGGATGACTGGTTAGTCAAGGGCCAGTCCAGGGCTCAGATAGTGTCCAACATTCGACTTACCCAATCGACGTTCAAAGTCCTAGGCCTTCTGATAAATGCAGAAAAGTCTGTCCTCGCTCCAGTGCAGAGGATAGAGTTAATTGGAGTGGTGTTTGACTCTAGTCAGGCCAGGACAGTAGAGTCAAACAGAGATTTGTTTCCAATTAATCAGATCCTTGATAGCACACCTCAAATCTAATCCTATCACAACAGCCTGAAACTGTATGAGGCTCCTGGGTCACGTGGCCTTATGCACATACATGGTACAACACACAAGACTGCACCTCAGCCTCCTCCAGGCTTGACTGGCCTCAGTGTACTTACCAAGCCCTCTCCATCTGGATGCTGTACTTACGATAGCTCGTTAGGTTCTCATCTCTCTAAATTGGTGGTTAGATCCTCTCATGATTTGTGTGGGTATTCCCTTTATATGTCCTTAACCATCAGAGACTCTGGTCTTGGATACATCAGCTCTAGGGTGGGGAGCTCATCTGGGGCCCCTCGGAACTCAGGGCCTTTGGTCGCTGGTGGAACCTTCACAGCACATCAACGTCAGGGAACTCAGAGCAGTTTGCCTTGCCTGTCAGGTTTTTCTGCCCCACATAAAGGGCAGAAACTTGTTTGTTCTCACATACAACACTGCAGTCATGTTTTATCTCAACAGGCAAGGAGGAACTCACTCTTCCCTCCATTGTCGGGAAGCAATACAACTATGGGAGTTTTGCATAACCCACTCAATCAACCTTGAGGCCTCGTACCTTCCAGAAGTGCAGAATAAGCTGTCAGACTGCCTCAGCAGGTCTTTCTCCAGTTGCCACAAGAGGTCTTCTTGCCCAGATGTGGACAGAGACATTTTCCAACAGTGTGGGACTCCCCAAATAGACTTATTTGCAAGCAGGTTCAACAGAAAGTGTCACCAGTTCTGCTCCCTACAAGGCTATAGTCTGGGTTCCATCATGGACGCCTTCCTACTACCATGGAAGGGACACCTGTACTATGCTTTTCCACCTATCCCTCTTGTGCACAGAGCGCCGCTAAAGATCAAGCGGGATCGCGGCAAGCTTATTCTGTTAGCCCCAGCATGAGCCCACTAACACTGGTTCTCCACTCTGCTAGGTCTCTCAGTGGTGACTACTATCCCACTTCTGTTGCACAAAGACCTGATTTCCCAGGACCACAGTCCAGCCAAAATGAGCTCCCTTCATCTAATGGCCTGGAAGCTCCATGGCTAAATTCCAGAGAGCAAGCTTGCTCAGAGCAAATTTGTCATATTCTACTAGGCAGTAGAAAGCACTCCACCAGGGCTACTTACCTCTCAAAGTGGAAGCAGTTCTCTGTGCATCCCAATGTAGAGTCTTGCCCATGCATTCATCCATACAAAACATACTTGAATATTTATTGCACCTGAAACAGCAAGGTTTAGCAATCTCCTCTGTCAAGGTTCACCTGGCAGCAATATCAGCTTTCCCCCTTTGAGTAGATAACTGGTCTGTTTTTTCAAATGAAATGTTTGTCAGATTCCACAAAGGCCTAGAAATGTTATATCCTCAAGTAAGAGAGCCTGTTCCTTCTTGAGACCTGAATTTGGTCTTATCAAAGCTTATGGGACCCTCGTTTGAACCTTTAGCAACATGCTCCCTATTATTCCTCTCCTGGAAGGTGGTTTTCTTAGTGGCCATCAGTTCGGCCAGAAGGGTCTCAGAACTCCATGCCCTCATATCGGAGGGCTCTGTATACAGTCTTCTTTAAAGATATGCAAAAAGAAAAGGAGTACTTGTGGCACCTTAGAGACTAACCAATTTATTTGAGCATGAGCTTCTGATGAATAAGCTTCACATCTGATGAAGTGAGCTGTAGCTCACGAAAGCTCATGCTCAAATAAATTGGTTAGTCTCTAAGGTGCCACAAGTACTCCTTTTCTTTTTGCGAATACAGACTAACACGGCTGTTACTCTGAAACCTTTAAAGATATGGTGTATTTACAGCCTCACCCCAGTTTCCTCCCGAAAGTGGTTTCGCAATTTCAGAGCAATCAAGCAAAATTCCTTCCTGTTTTCTACCGGAAGCCTCATGCAAATAGGAATGAGTAACATCTTCACTTATTGGATGTTAGATGGGCTCTAGCTTTCTACGTAGAAAGAACTAAACTCTTCTGTCCACCCAACAGTTTGTAGCTGTAATGGACAGGATGACAGGTCTCTAGTCTCTTCACGGACATCTTCATCTTGGATTACTTCATATATTTGCACTTGTTACGATCAGGCAGGTGTTTTGCCGCCAGCTAACCTGACTGCTCATTCCATAAGGTCGCAAGCATTCTCAGCAGCATTCTTAGCGCAGATCCCTATTCAGGACATTTGTAAAGCAGCAACTTGGTCATAGGTGCACACATTCTCCTCCCGTTATGTCATCACTCAACATTCCAGAGATGATGCCAAATTTGGTTGAGCTGTACTGCATTCCATGTGTCCATGAACTCCAATCCCTCCACCTATTCTTCTGCTTGGGAGTACAATCACTCAAAGAAAAAAACAGTTACTAATCTTTAATAATTGTTGTTCTTTGACATGTGTTACACATGTCCATTCCATGACCTGCCCTCCTACCCCTCTACATTGGAGTTTTCCAGAAAGATGGAAATGAGGGGGTGCAGGGGTCAGCTGGGCACTTTATACCAGTGCTAACAGCATGCGGCAGCAGAGGGTACTCAAACCGCCCCAACAGGTACTGCTGAGGGAAATAATTCTGGCAACTATGCTTGGGGCATGCGCGCACCTAGAGTGGAATGGACATGTGCAACTCATCTTGAAGAGCAACAGTTACGGGAGGTTAGTAACTGTTTTTTCTAACTGGCAATGGATCTAATCAAAGCTTTAATAGTAGTAGGTTTGATATTGGATGACACCACAAAAACCTGTTGTTGAATCTTTGATTATACCCAGTGCTAACTTTTTCTGCTGTCTCTGAAAGAGAAGGGAGGTCAAATTCAGAATGGAAGAGCCATATTTCATCACAAAGTACAAGCTTATCTTGATTATGGAGGGATGCAGTCTTTGGTTTTGTTTTTGCAAAACAAGTGGTGTTGCAGATTTTATCATTTTATCCTTAGCCTCCAAGGGTCAGGTTGGGATGGGGTTTTGGATTAATGGACTTCTCATGAATGCAGTTCAAGTGAGAGGATAGCCTTCCTCTCTCCATCATCTGAGAGCTACAGCATCAGAGGTTGTCAGGGTCACACATAGCTACATCACAGAACTACAGCATCAGAGGATCTTAGGGCCAGACCCCTTCCCAGATCCCCTGATGCAGGATGAGGCACAGTCAAACACCCTAACATGGGCTCGCTCCACCTCACAGCCTAGTGTTTCGATTGGTGTCGGAAGTAGAATGCTCTTGTTTGTCCCCTGTCGAGGCTATACTTACCCAGAGTAGAAAAGTTTTGACTAAGACCTGCTATCTGGCTAAATGGAAATGTTTCTCCGTCTGAGTATAGCACAGTCAGTCTCACCCAGTCTCTCAAAGAATCTCGATCATTTTAGATTACCTCCTGTCTCTAAAGAAAGCTGGTCTCTCGATCAGCTTGTTATGAGTCCACCTTGCAACATTAGTGCCTTCCTCCCACCAATAGACGGGTGCTCTGTCTCTACCCACCCAACTACAACATGATTCATGAAGGGTCTCATCAAGACCTTCCCACCAGTCATTAAACCAATAACCAACTATGGGATATTAATCTTGTGCTGTCAAAAAGTACTAGACGTCAGTTTGAACCCTTAGTGACAAGTTCCATGTCCCACCTATCCACGAAGGTAGTATTTCTAGTGGCCATCACATTGACCAGGAGATTCAGTGAATTGGGAGCCCTAGGTGGGTAAGGTATTTCAAAAGGACAAGATATCCCTTGGCCTTCACCCCAAATTCTTCCCCAAGGTCGTCTCCAAATGTCACCATAACCAGTGTATTTACTTACCTATCTTTTTTGCAAAATCCCATGCTTATCTTGAAGAGAAGAGATTTCACTCCTTTGACATCAGGTGTGCACTGACCTTTTACCTACAAAGAACCAAACCAATCAGACAGTCTCCAAGACTCTTCATTGCAATAGCAGGGAGATCCCATGGTCAAGCTATATCCTCTCAAAGGATTTCTAAGTGGATCTCTGTCTGTATTATCGAAAGTTGACCTTAACTTACCTCCAGCCTCCTGGCAGTATAACAGCCCACTCTATGAAAGCACAGGCCACCACAATAGCATCCCTGCACGAAGTCCCAATGCAGGATATTTGCAAGGCAGCCACGTGGAGTATGCACTTTGCTAGACATTATGCATTAGTCCAGACCTCTGCTCCAGGTGCAGCAGTGGGGTCTGCCTCTTTGCTGTCAACTTCCTCACACCAACCTCCAGTCTTAGCACAGTGGAGTACACACTGGGATCAGCACCCTAAGAAGAAATGGAGGTTACTTACTGTAACTGGAATTTCTTCGAGATGTGTGGTCCCCATCTGAATTCCACTACCCACTCTCCATCCCCTGTGCTTCAGATCTGGTTAGATTCTTGGTAAGAGGAGGAACTAAGAAGGCATTGACCAATGCAGCCTCTTATACTCTTGCTTGGGAGTTTGAGGAGATCTACTATGTTGGGAGGGAGGGCACCAACGTACACTGCTTGTTAAAATCTCCAGACTTGGGCGCATGGTGTTCATGCATACCCAGGTTGACTTCCACTTATAGTAAGTAATCTCCATTTTTTAAGACAAGCTTATGACATTTTGGGGCTTGCCTCATGATTTTTGAATGCTTGGGGTTGGCAAGACTGGCATTTCTAGAAGTCAGACTCCCTCTGTATCCCACCAAAGGTCCCAAGCAGGGGGGATGAGGCCTCCTGTTCAGTCATAGCCAAATAGCTATGTGCTTTCACTAGGGCAGCATATGCTACAGAAAGGTGTCCCTGCCCTATGATTAAAAGCTCACAGTCATAAAGGAATCTCCATTTCTTGAAGAGAAAGAGAAGCTGCCAGTCTCCAGTCAATGTTTACCCAGTATTACAACATTGATGTCAGCACTTCACTATATGTAGCTTTTGGACTTAAGGTCTGTGATAGGTTGCCCAGAACCTGGACTGGCAGTGAAAGGGTGAACTCCTCTGCCTGGAAAGGGCCACAGCTGCCTGCTAAATGGTGATGTGTGTGTGCACAACCAGCACAGTGCATTGAAAGTTGTAGAACAATAGTTACATTTCCACTGACCAAGAGTGCACATTCTGAATTTTACAGTCTAACATTCAGCTTTCCCATGCTGACATGAATGTGCAATCTAATATATATATTATATTCATGTGAGTAATTCTCAAGCACTTGAATGTTCATAAAAGTAAACAGGAAATAGTTCCGTGCATATTGAATTAGAAATTTACTTTGTATCCAGATGGTTATTCACAGCTCTAGTAAATGCAAGAAATTACCCTTTATGAAGGATTTCAGACATTAATTAACATTTTTAGATAGTAATTTAATTTGTTACCAGACTTCTTGCAGTTTGGAATAGAGGAAAGAATTTTTGCAAGGTGTCCCCATTTGCAATTCACAACTTCTACCACTAGGTGGTGTAAAGAAATAGCTCTACCACTCATAAAAATCCAGGTTAGCTAGGAATAAGAGGTTTGGAAAGCAGAAGGCACTCCCTATCAGGGGGAGAGTGCATGTCAAGTCTTTAGAGCAGAGAATCTTGAGCCAAGATCTCTGTGTTCTATTCCTGGGTCTGCTACTGACTGTTAGGGGACTTCCGGTTAAGTCCCGTTGGTCCCATTCACCATGCATCAGTTTCTCCATCTGTCAAATGAGTCTTACCTGTCTTAAGACAGGTGACTGGAATAACAGAGACTTGGTGGGATAACTCACATGACTGGAGTACTGTCAAGGATGGTTATAAACTGTTCAGGAAGGACAGGCAGGGCAGAAAAGGGGGGGGAGTAGCACTGTATGTAAGGGAGCAGTATGACTGCTCAGAGCTCCGGTACGAAACTGCAGAAAAACCTGAGTGTCTCTGGATTAAGTTTATAAGTGTGAGCAACAAGAGTGATGTAGTGGTGGGAGTCTGCTATAGACCACCGGACCAGGGGGATGAGGTGGATGAAGCTTTCTTCCGGCAGCTCGCGGAAGCTACTAGATCGCACGCCCTGGTTCTCATGGGTGACTTTAATTTTCCTGATATCCACTGGGAGAGCAATACAGCAGTGCATAGACAATCCAGGAAGTTTTTGGAACGTGTAGGGGACAATTTCCTGGTGCAAGTGCTAGAGGAGCCAACTAGGGGGGGAGCTTTTCTTGACCTGCTGCTCACAAACCGGGAAGAATTAGTAGGGGAAGCAAAAGTGGATGGGAATCTGGGAGGCAGTGACCATGAGTTGGTTGAGTTCAGGATCCTGACACAGGGAAGGAAAGGTAAGCAGCAGGATACGGACCCTGGACTTCAGGAAAGCAGACTTCGACTCCCTCAGGGAACGGATGGATAGGATCCCCTGGAGGACTAACATGAAGGGGAAAGAAGTCCAGGAGAGCTGGCTGTATTTCAAGGAATCCCTGTTGAGGTTACAGGGACAAACCATCCTGATGTGTCGAAAGAATAGTAAATATGGCAGACGACCAGCTTGGCTTAACGGTGAAATCCTAGCGGATCTTAAACATAAAAAAGAAGCTTACAAGAAGTGGAAGGTTGGACATATGACCAGGAAAGAGTATAAAAATATTGCTCGGGCATGTAGGAATGAAATCAGGAGGGCCAAATCACACCTGGAGCTGCAGCTAGCGAGAGATGTTAAGAGTAACAAGAAGGGTTTCTTCAAGTATGTTGGTAACAAGAAGAAAGCCAAGGAAAGTGTGGGCCCCTTAACGAATGAGGATGTGGAAAAAGCTAATGTACTCAATGCCTTTTTTGCCTCTGTCTTCACTAACAAGGTCAGCTCCCAGACTGCTGCGCTGGGCATCACAACATGGGGAATAGATGGCCAGCCCTCTGTGGAGAAAGAGGTGGTGAGGGACTATTTAGAAAAGCTGGATGTGCACAAGTCCATGGGGCCGGACGAGTTGCATCCGAGAGTGCTGAAGGAACTGGCGGCTGTGATTGCAGAGCCATTGGCCGTTATCTTTGAAAACTCGTGGCGAACGGGGGAAGTCCCGGATGACTGGAAAAAGGCTAATGTAGTGCCAATCTTTAAAAAAGGGAAGAAGGAGGATCCTGGGAACTACAGGCCAGTCAGCCTCGCTTCAGTCCCCGGAAAAATCATGGAGCAGGTCCTCAAAGAATCAATCCTGAAGCACTTACATGAGAAGAAAGCGATCAGGAACAGTCAGCATGGATTCACCAAGGGAAGGTCATGCCTGACTAATCTAATCGCCTTCTATGATGAGATTACTGGTTCTGTGGATGAAGAGAAAGCAGTGGATGTATTGTTTCTTGACTTTAGCAAAGCTTTTGACACGGTCTCCCACAATATTCTTGTCAGCAAGTTAAAGAAGTATGGGCTGGATGAATGCACTATAAGGTGGGTAGAAAGTTGACTAGATTGTCGGGCTCAACGGGTAGTGATCAATGGCTCCATGTCTAGTTGGCAGCCGGTGTCAAGTGGAGTGCCCCAGGGGTCAGTCCTGGGGCCGGTTTTGTTCAATATCTTCATAGATGATCTGGAGGATGGTGTGGATTGCACTCTCAGCAAATTTGCGGATGATACTAAACTGGGAGGAGAGGTAGATACGCTGGAGGGCAGGGATAGGATACAGAGGGACCTAGACAAATTGGAGGATTGGGTCAAAAGAAATCTGATGAGGTTCAATAAGGATAAGTACAGGGTCCTGCACTTAGAACGGAAGAACCCAATGCACAGCTACAGACTAGGGACCAAATGGCTAGGCAGCAGTTCTGCGGAAAAGGACCTAGGGGTGACAGTGGACGAGAAGCTGGATATGAGTCAGCAGTGTGCCCTTGTTGCCAAGAAGGCCAATGGCATTTTGGGATGTATAAGTAGGGGCATAGCGAGCAGATCGAGGGATGTGATCGTTCCCCTCTATTCGACATTGGTGAGGCCTCATCTGGAGTACTGTGTCCAGTTTTGGGCCCCACACTTCAAGAAGGATGTGGATAAATTGGAGAGAGTCCAGCGAAGGGCAACAAAAATTATTAGGGGTCTGGAACACATGACTTATGAGGAGAGGCTGAGGGAACTGGGATTGTTTAGCCTGCAGAAGAGAAGAATGAGGGGGGATTTGATAGCTGCTTTCAACTACCTGAGAGGTGGTTCCAGAGAGGATGGTTCTAGACTATTCTCAGTGGTGGAAGAGGACAGGACAAGGAGTAATGGTCTCAAGTTGCAGTGGGGGAGGTTTAGGTTGGATATTAGGAAAAACCTTTTCACTAGGAGGGTGGTGAAACACTGGAATGCGTTGCCTAGGGAGGTGGTGGAATCTCCTTCCTTAGAAGTTTTTAAGGTCAGGCTTGACAAAGCCCTGGCTGGGATGATTTAGTTGGGGATTGGTCCTGCTTTTGAGCAGGGGGTTGGACTAGATGTTCTCCTGAAGTCCCTTCCAACCCTGATATTCTATGATTCTATTATAGCAGTAGGCCAAGCTTAACTAATCTTGGTAAATCACTTTGAATTCATCCTAGGATAAACTGTGCTGTAGAAATAATGCATGTGTAATTACTAATATTTATCACAGTCAAACATGACATTTTTTGAGATATTTAAGGGTCATATGAAGTGAAGCCATGCCAACAAGCACACATAAATATAGTAAAAAGTTCCTCACTCTCCAAAACTACTTCAGGTTGAATTTTTGTCCCATCTTGGTAGATGAGGCCTGACTATAACAGTTGAAATGTAGATATTGGATTTTGAATACAAACCTTTTGAAGGGGTGTCAAGTGTTCTGAAAAGGGCCAAACTTACTACAAAGTAAGTATAACGATTAGATAGGGATACAGGTATTAATATATATTAATGCTAATTAAAAGAGCAACTTTTGGTCCCCTGGCCTGTCAAGCATCCACTAATTTTGGCTGCCTGACTTGACATACCTAAGACCTTATCTTTCCAGAGTACTTAGCATTTAGGTTTCTTTTTCCAAGGCTGCTGCAGAGCTTCAGTAAAAGACCCTGAAGACTAATCATACTAAGTAGATCCTCTACTTGCAATTTCAGCTTTAGCATTGTAGCTTTCTTGTTCAGCTAAGCTTTGGTGCTGCATCTGTAGATCAATCAAAAGATAAACTTTAACAGCCAGACCCAATTACCCATATATAACTGTCTTATATCTGATTTCTCTCCCCTTCAGCCAATGCTTCTATCATTGGCATAGAGTTCTTTCAAGATGTATCTTGATTATTTGTGTACACAGATTAAAGAGGAGCGTCTGACTGTGGTTTGATCTGATGTGTCCCATGATGAGGACCAAGGAATAGAATAAGGCACAGAAAATGCTTATCTGTAGATGACATGAGATTACACTGAGAGCAAACTTCAGATTTCAGAACCGGTGATGCCCCAGGTAAGCCTAGAGTATAAAGAACATAGGTTTTGGGGGTGGAGGGAATGATTTTAGCAAGGAGAAGGGTTATAATAAAAAGAGTTTTAGGATTTTCTCTCTCTTCTCTGGAGAGATACCAATAGAAGGGCAGCCTTTGCTTTGGCCCATTAGTGGAATACATTTTAAAAATGTATTATTTGTAGTACAGTAGCACTTAAAGGCCCCATCTGAGACCAGGGCCACATTATGTTAAGTGCTGCACACCTAATGAAAGAAAATCCCTGTTCTGAAGAGCTTACACTCTAAATAGGCAAGTCTGAGGGTGGGAGGGTAAAATAAGGCACAGAGAAGGGAAGTGACTTGCCCGAGGTCACACAGGCCTGGAGTCCCAGCCCAGTACTCTACCCACTGGACTGCACTGCTTCCTGAAATACGACAGACAGGTAGAATTCTTGTTTGAATCCTGAATGCTACACATGAAAATAGCAAGCACCCACAGCCTGATTGCTAACTCAAATCATAGTTAATTGTTTCAAGTGGATTAAAGCTAAGAAATCTCTTTTACGCTGAGAATAGCACTGGTGCAAGAGAGACTAGAATCTGGAGAACAAGTTGTTTTAAAGCAACAGGTGAACTACAAGGGGTAACAGGGTGATACACTGAGTGTCCCAGTTCAATCTGCAGTGGAGGCATTCCTTTTCGAGCCTGGCTTCCTCTGCACCTTATGGCCACACTCTAGCCTAAATGCAAGACAAAGGCCTCATCAGCATGCAGGGCCCCTTCACGAGTTGTGTTCAGCATGGAGTTATGGTGCTCTTGTGTGTGTGCTGCACCATTAAATGCAAGGAGTCTGAAACTAGAGGATTTGAGTCTGCTATGAGCAGGTTCCAGATGGAAAGTTGTCCTCTTTCATTCTCTCCCATGGAGGGCTCACTTCTCTCTTTTGTCTGTTGTTTCAATGACTCCCAAACAAGGCCCCTAGACTGAAAGTGCCTTTGTATGGGAAGCCTCACTGGGAAACCTGTCTCTGCTCCTGTGGGTCTGATGGGGAGAGTGAAAGTGCGTGGTACTTATGCCAAATGGAATGGAGCCAGGTGCTGACAGGCGCTTAGAATTCAATTGGAATTCTGATCCAGCTTCTCCCAGGCTGCCCTCTCATTTCATGCTGCAAATAAATCTGATTCAATAATCATCCCACCCACCTCCCAGTGACTTCCTCCCCTCCCAGCAGCCTCTTGCTCTGGCCCCGAACTGTCCTGGGGTGGACAGGAATTGTATATTCTGACAACATCAGGCATGGCCAGCAGAGGGTACTGTTGCTTTGTTTTAAGCAAGCGGCAGCATCACTGTGCAAAAGGTGGTATAATGCAGACAGGTATCCAATGCCAGAATGGCCAAGGCTGCAGTTTTGTTTGTTTGCTTTGGCTTTTTAAATCCTTCAGTCACTTGCTGTATTACTGTATTTACTGTACCATTGGGAAAACAATAATAGAACAGATTCCATATGTAAGTGAGGTGGATATATACTGTACTGGTACCTTCCGGATCTTGGTGTCTACAGTCAGTGGGGCTGATGAGAGAAGGGAAAAGGGGGAACTGTGTTACCAGGCTCCTGAGCTTGGGTGAGGGGGTGAAAAACGTCTAACGTCTGTGTAAATGAAATGGGATGGGGTGGTACCCCAGCGAACTTGATATAATGAGCCCCAAATTTCTTTCATTGGACCTGACCATCAGTATAACGGGGACAGTATAGGAGCAGGTTTTGGCTTGAGCAGGTGTCTCTAAACACAGGGTAGAAGAGTCACGGGAGGAATCGGGAACCTTCTTTTGTTTTTGTTTTAAAGCACACTGGCTTTTTATTTGTTAACATCAAGTACTGGAAGTCTGAGGAGACCAGAAATATCTGAAGATAGGGAGCCCCTCATTTCCAGGCTTAATCCAGAATATTGATTGAGCCCCTGAAAGTTGGATCCCGTCTGGGTGGGAGGTAAGGGCTTTTTGAGCATAAGTAGATTTTAGACACAACTTGAAGCTGATCTTTATCATTAAGGGAACACCTAGCCCTGTAGAGGAGAGGACTGTAGCGTATGTCCATTCTCTCTCTTCTCCCTCATTTTGCTATGCAATGCAGCTTTATTTTGTATAGGTTTTTATCCTATTCTGCAGTGCTGTGTCAGGCTTCCCCTGTCTGCCTGTAACTTTGGGGATGAGAATGAACAATGCAGTGTTTCCCATTTGTCAGTTCTGGGGAATGCTGCATCAGAGGCAAGCTCAGATCTAAGCCCTGATTCTCTCTGCACATGGACCAATTATCACTCTCCTTTGCCCACAGATGGGGGTCAGAGCTAAGGCCCTTAACCAAATGCTTTTGAGTAAAAAGTTTCCATTTGGTATTTTCACATGAAATGGGCAATGGTTCAGAGAGTTCTGATCTCTGCCGAACTCATTCATACGTCCCAAGTTGTGTCAGGCGAGAGAGTGGATGGATGACTGAACAGGCAAACAGTTACATAAGCAACGCACCAGGCTGCACAAGAGGCTCTTAGAGAGCAGAAAAGTGGTGGTAACAACTGAACATACAAAGGCCCAGGCCAGCAGGGTCATGGTGCTACATCATCAAGTTGCATGTGGAGATAGGGGAACAAGAGCAAAGCTGTCTCCAGAATACTACTCTCCATGCCCAGCATTTGCTCATGTAAGCAGAGTCTCAATGAACTGTCCCCTCACAGCTAGTTGGGGAGGGGGACAGACTTCAGGTGCAAACTGTATTTACATGAATACACCTACTCTGCGTAGGTATCTAGCAGACAAGAGCTGTCTAGTTCCAAGTGATCAACTTTGGCTGGTGCTGGGTTACAAATCACTTTAGTACTGAATGCAGGGGTGGTGAAATGTTGTCATCAATGTTGTTGTCTTTATTGTCTGAGTAAAGGGGAGCAGAACTGTGCTTAACCTGTCCCAAATGAGAGGGTAACCCTCAACTGAAAGGACCTTGTTAAGCCAGGGGCTCGAATGTCAGACCCTTGTGAAAACAGACGGGTGGGAATAGGTGTCCCAGCTAGGAGGTGTGGACTCTTCCTAAGGCTCCCCAGTCTGGTTTAACTTGTTCCTCCCCACTGTTCAAAGACAGAGCTAACTAGGCTTCATTAGCAGGCTTTTGTTGTTTTAAGTGCTGAAATTACTTGTGGGACAGTGTTTCTGCCCAGCCTGCTGAGAGCTAAAAATCCCTAAGAGCTGACAATCACTAAGGGATTGACCTACAAAGGTCACAGCAGAGAGGCAGGTGGCAGCAGAAGGTGACTGGCGGGAGCAGCTGGTGATTGAGTATTGATTGAGCCCCTGAAGTCGGCCGGCGGGAGCAGCTGGCGGGAGGCAGCGAGCAGTAGGCCGGCAGGAGGCAGTGAGGAACAGCTGCTGGCACGACTTCCAGACAGTGAGGAACAGTGGCTGGCAGGGCGTCCAGCCAGAGCAAGTGCTCAGATGGTGGAGCAGCCAGGAGCCTTCTTCCCTGGGTGGGAGGTGAACTCACACAGATGCACTTCTGAACCCTGAGTCCTCACTGACCAAGGACAATTACTGTGAGTAGGGTATGGTGAGGGAGCAGAGGGGGGCACAGTAAAGGAATTTTTGGTTATAGAACTCCAGAACATGAGGCAGAAGACTCTGCCCCACGCATGCTGGGGTGGGTGTCCTGCTCACAGTTTTATGTTTATGAATCCTGCTTGAGGCATTTTCCCTAATTAATGTCAGATGACTTCTCTCCTTTCATTAAAAATTTCTTTTCTACACTCAGACTCTGTGCTTGCAAGTGGGGAAGTATTGCCTCTCAGGGGTGATGTGGGCTCGAGCCGGTTCTGTGTTGTATTGTTGAAAAGGAATCCCTAGTTTCTGAACCTGGTCCAGGTTGCTGCCTGCTCCACCTGGCAGAAGGGTTACACTCACATCCTCCAATCCCTGCTACTGTGTGGGGGGAGATGGGGAGAAGGGTCCCAGATCTAAGCTCAGGTTCTCATCTGCTTGCATAAAATTCTGCTGACATTCAGCCACTGTCTGCTTGGGAAATCAGCATTCTAGGGGTTGATCCAAAACCCTCTGAAGGCAAAGTTAGTGTTCATTACTGGTAGCCTCCTTCCCACATTAGGATCTCTCTGGAGACCACACACTCTTCATGTTCAGCACTTGACTTGCTTTAAGCTAGCATTTATCTTTCAAGCCTGCCCCTGAGCAGAAATCTTATCATACAAAGACAATTTAGAAACAAAACCAAAATCCTACCTAACAGCCAAAGTTCAAGAGAGATTCTGACAGTGACTTCAACTCAGCAGCAAGGGAAACAAAAGGGAAAACCTAGACAGGAGATCAGAGTGTTTTAGCCTGTTGTGCACTGTAAAGGAGAGTGCCTGTGAGTGCCTCAGTCCTGCTAGAGGAAGGGTCAGCATTATATGAAGCTCTCCCTGCCCTCCGTCTAGCTGCCCAGCCAGTCAATGCACCCCCTCTTCCTAATCCTTGGACATATTACTCTCTGGCCCACCCAGCTCAGAGCTGTGGGCCATTGCACTCTCTCTCTCTCTCGTACCAGCCTCTGTGTTCTGATTTGCTTTGGCCTTGGGAAGTTTTACATTCAGCTGCACTTTGGGAAATGCCAGGTGGTCCCATCCGTCTCAGAGAGGTGACCTGTGTCTCCCAGCTTGACTGCATTGGGTACAGTGGACCTGGGGTGTGTAGCTGTTTGTCACCTTACTGTTGCAGTATGTGCATGGCCGGATTTCCAATTAGGCACAGTCAGCATGTGCCTGGGGGTGCTGGCGTCTCCATTCCCGAGGTGTCTGTAACTCTGAAATGTTCCCTAACTCTGAAGAAGAGGTTACAGATTTCAGCCACAAGGGGGGGGGGGCTGCAGCCGCAGGTTGGTGGGGGGCAAGGTCACGGCTCTGGGCGGGGGGGAGAAGAATCAGGGATTCTGACTGTCAGGGCACCAGGGCTTTGGGCAGCAGGGAGTAGCTTCAGCTCCGCTCTCAGTTTCAGGCTTGGGGCTCCCCATGGATCTGCTCCCTGCTTCAGCGGAGCGGGGGGAGGGGGGACACCAGGGCTCAGGGCTTTAGCTATGGGGGGAACACTGGAGTGGAAACCGGCAAGTCCCTCATAGCTAAAGCCCCGAGCCCCAGCCCCCTCTGCAGGACTGAAGGCATAAACAGAGCTGTGGGGCTGAAACCGGCAGTGGAACTGTGGAGGTCTAAAGCACTGTGCCCCAGTGCTGTCACGGGTCAGAAGCCCGGCGCCCTGAGTTCCCCCGCACCCTGCAGCTCCAGCCCCAACCCCTAGTGGCTGAAGCTGTGAGCCTCAGGGCTAAAGGCCAGAGGCAGTACAGTATTTGTCTTTTCGGGGGGTCTGCGCTGCTGCCTGATTGGTTACTTCCGGTTCCACAAGGTGTCCGGTTGACCGGTAAGTCCGTAACTCTGGTGTTTGTATCTTTGAGGTTCTACTGTATTTAAATTATCGTTTACATTTCTTTTCGTTTCATTTTTTACTGAAAACCTGAAGGTCAGCTGTAGGCAGGGGGGTGCTGCAGATGCTGTGCCTAGGGGCTCGTAAGGGTAAGTCAGGCCCTGAGTGTGTGATCCTTTATTCACAAATGGAGGTATTCATTTTGAAAGGCTCTGGTGTAGCATATGGTCCTATCTGGGCACAACAATGATGGGTGTGTTGTGCCTAGACTGATGACTCACCCGGCCATCTGTGAATCGGTGTATTGTGACAGGCCTGGCAACTCCCGTTGTCACACCGGTGGCCAGATTTTCCCAAGAGCTCAGCTCCCATCATGGTCATCCCCTCTAAAAATTCTGGCCACTTATCTAGGTGCCTATAGCGGGTCTGAAATTTTTTAGAAAAAATCTAGCCCCACTTACAGACAAAAAGCACCTTTGAAAATTCTGGCAATAGCATGTTTAAGAGGGGAGGGTAAATCAACGGAGCATGCAGTAAATCACAGCAAAACCTGCCACTTGCCTCTCCTCTCCCACTCCTTTTATTACCTTCATTTTAATGTGTTTATGGTTTTATTTCAGCAGATCAAATGCTTTTTAATGGCTTCATTCTTGTTATACTTTGATATGAGGAGTGCTGTTTTGTTTGTAGCTGCTCACTGCCTGGTAAAATGTTAGTGGCTAAATTACCAGGAAAAGCCATAAAAGGGGAGGGGAGGGTGAGTGTCATAAAGTACTGGGAAGCCACCAGATAAGGACAGCGTGTGGAAGAGAAAATGCAAACACAGTGATCAGAGGTCCGGCTGGGTACGGATCACAGCTGGTACTACTTTTCAGAGAGCAGAAGAAAAACACACCTTGAGTTTGCAATGTAATTTTTTTTTAATTGGATACAACTTTAAAAAAGAACAAAATAAAAACCAGACTGTTCACAGACTGCCCTGCCTTGTGCTCTGTGATGCTACCCAAAGTGCAAAATCAAAACTACCTTGGACACTGGTTATTTCATTGTAAACGAAGCTTGTACAAAAATGTGTACAAATGCACAGGGTTAGGGGCTGGTGAGCAAGAACCCAACACGGGACTGGGACCAGTGAGAAACAATACGGATTCACAGATGCACGTGTGCGCTTTCCACTACATGTGACAGAAGAGACTCCCTCGTTTGCTCCCCCTTGTACCACAGAGCTTCAGGGACATAAGGTATTTACTAACTCTCATGATGGACGCTCAAAGGCTTCACAAATGCAACATGCTTCCTAACTGAGCCCCCTCTCTAAATATACACTCTCTCCTCTCTGCCTCTGTCCCTTGCTACACACCCCCCCCCCCTCCCGCCCCAAACCCCTGTGTAGCACCATGAAGACAGACTTCAGTGACTCAGGCACGCCCAGTTCCTGCCTTTCGGAGACTGCTGCTGAATGCTCCCTATGGGTCAGTCACTCCCCCTCTCCAGCCCCCGGCCAGCTGAGTCAAAGTGACTCGGGCCCCTACCTCATTTGATCTACAAGTTTACCAGTCTTAGCAGGCTGGGTAAGGAACAGGAGGGGGAGGGGTGCCACTTTAGTGGCTGCAGCCTCATCTCTACCCAGCCCACCTGAGTTTCAAGTCCATCCTGCTGCTCCTCCTCCTGGCCTGGCCCAGCTCAGCAAACAGTGCAGCTGTTGGTCTTGTTCATGGGTGGTCTGAGTGCGTTCTCCTTTGGGAAGGTCTCCCTCCTCCTGCGCAGCGCCGGGCTGAGCCGGCTGGGCAGGTTGACTTGCTGCAGCAGCTCCCTGAAGACTTCCACCACATTCTCGTTTTCCTTGGCCGATGCTTCCAGGAAGCGGTTGTTCCAGTCCAGCTCCACCAGAGACAGGGCATCCTCAGTCAGCACCTGCCTCTCTCTGTTGGCCTCTGCCTTGTTGCCCACCACCACGATGGGGGGGAACTTGTCTTCCTTCACCTCCAGGATCTCCTCCCGCAGGCTCTTGACGCTCTCGAAGGACTCTGTGTCATCCACCGCGTAGACCAGGGCAAAGGCGTCACTGTTCTGGATGGACAGCTTGCGCATGGCCGGGAAGGAGTAGCTGCCACTGGTGTCCAGGATCTCTACCTTGATGGTGGCCCCGCTCACCTCGTACTCCTTGCTGTGCAGCTCTTCCACTGTCCGCCGGTGCTTGGGCTCAAAAGTGTCCAGCAGGAAGCGACGGATCAGGGCTGTCTTGCCCACGCCTGCCGCACCCAGGAAGACCAGACGCACGTGGTTCTTCTCCTTCACTGCCAGGGACATGGCTGCACACTGGAGCTCTGGGGACTTTGTGGGAGGAAAGCTACAAATCCAACTTTGGCTGAAGCTGTCTGCAACCCAGGGTTGCAGGTCTCCTTCCTCTGCAGCTCAGAGCCTGGTGTCTCCCTCGCTTTTCATGGATGAGCTCTGCACATCTCTCTCCAAGTTTGTTGCTACTCTCGAGTGGCCTGCAAACTTCTCCGGGCTGGATCTGGATCACTGCTGTCTCCCCACTCCCTCAGCTCGGCTCACCATTTATTCACACTCCCCTTCAACACGTGTCATAGGCTTGTCCAATCTCTGCAGTTGGGAGTATAATAGGGGAGGGGGAGAGAAGGATGCTCTGAGCCAATCCGCTGAGATCTGTCCTTGAAAGCCATCCCCAGCCCTGGAGAGGCTCAGCAATGCTGTGCATCACACTCGGCTCATGCTGCTGTTTGTAGCTCTGGGGAGCTAGCTGCCTTTTAGCAGCTGCCCTTATGTCATCCTTGGAGATCGAGACTCACTGAGAGCAACGAATTAGTGCCAATGAACTAGAGAGAGAGTTCTGAGCCCTCAGTGCTCCTCTCTCCTGTTGGGGGATTGTGTGGGGACAGACCAGGGCTTTATTTGAAATTACCTGCTGAGTTTCTGTGACATTTTGCTTTGTGGCTTGTGTGCTACCAGCTGGTTGCGAGTATTGGAAAAAGGTAAAAACAGCCTCTACCTGCGTCCCTGCCAATTTCTGTTGCCATTTCCTGCAATTGTATCATCAACATAGAGAAAGCAACTGTAACTGCTTCTACAGCACCAAACGCCATTCCTCGCCCCTCACCTGCAATGCATCCCAGAGCATGATTCTGCCAAACCCTGGATTCAGCACCAGGATCCAGCCAAATTTTGACCTGGTCCAGGTCCCCCACATTCTAATGCCTATCTAGAGAACAGGGGTAGCCCATTCCTCATGCTGCAAAATATTTTGGGCTGTGGTACGAGTGTGGCAAAAACCCAGATGTGGCACATGTATCCTGCCAGATCCACCTAATTTTTGGCCATCACCAACCAAAATATACCACATGAGCAGAGAAGAAGTGTAGCTGTTTCTGCTGATCAAAACATTCTGGACACTGATCCATCCGAGGACATGAGTGTCGCAAAACCTGGATCTTTACAATATTTGGCTCAACCCCCAAATTGTTCACTCCAAATTATAAAGCATAAGTAGCCACTCCTGCTCCACTGGAAAACTCTGTACCCTGCTACATCCCAACCCAATTGTACTGGAAAAACACATGTTTGGTATCTGGAGCCAATTTTTAACCCCCAAACTCTGTCTAAATAAACAGTTGTACCAGCTCCTAGTGCACCTAAAATTTCACATGCTTTCAAACTAGAGCTGCAGCACTGCAAGCCGACGTTTCTGGCCCCTGGGTTATGCTGGATCCATCTTGGTTTTTATTTTCTTTTTATGCCACCCCGTAAAATTCTATCAGTTAAACAAAGAAGTGCAGCTTTTCTCAATCTCCTGCAAAAATCCAGACCCTGATGCATCTTTAGTAAATAGCACTACAGCAATCCCATCCCACACCTGGAGCTTCTAGGAGGGTGTGTGAGACACAGCTGCTGAGCTAGAGGCACACTGCTGTTTTTGCACACACTGATGTACATGCACATATTCTCTCTCTCCTTTTCAGTCTGTCATTCTGCACTTCCATACTGCCCATCATCACAACATCTGAGTGCCTTTCCTTCTGCAAATCACAATGTTAACTTACCCGCTCTGGCCTTTGCGAGGAACCTAGCCCACTCAGCTCATACAGAAGGGAATAGTCACAAAACACTTTCCATAAAGTTACATACCCAATACTCTTGCTTAGGCTTTGGAAAATGATGCTGTTGAATGTCTGGACTTTTTTAGAAAAACTTTGGGTTGTGTACCTTTTTTTAAAAAAACTGCAATAAATATAAAAAATGCAAAGGGAGAAGATTAAATATATACCTTTATCATTTCTCCTGGTTGGGTGTAGGACATAATGCTGTATATCTCAGTCACAAGAAGATCCCAGTAAGAACCTGGTGAGGATGTATAGTAATTGCAATCACTGCATAGGTGCGAATTCACAACCCCTTATTAAAAAGATGTGGTTTTATAACAGTACTGTGCACTTGCACAGTGTCTTCCATCGAAAAAGCTCCAGGTTTCATATTTGTTCAGCCTCACGACACCCAATGAGGTAGGTAAGTGTCATGATCCCTCTTTTATGGGTGAAGAAACAGAAGCACAGAAAAGTTAAAGGACCTGCTAAAGGTCAAACAAGGAGTCTCTGGCAGAGAGGGGAACAGAACCCAGGTCTTACGACTTCCAGTGAGGTCACTAAACCACAAAACCATCCTACCTCTCTAAGTAACCTGACCTCGGAGGAAGTGTGAGCTGAAAGGAGGTGTGAGGAGACATCTTGGGAAATTATACATGATACATCTGTTCCTGGAGGACTCATCTGAATTCTGGGCGTAAGTGAAATGAGTGTGGTAGCCTTCTGGTCCACCTCATAAAGTCACAACACAACTCATTCCAGTTTGATCCAGCTGGTGCTGTGTGTGCGTGTGTGGGGGTGTGTGCATGGGGGTGTCCTTTTAGCATGTGGGAGGAGAAGATGACAGGTGGAGGAGGAATGAAACAGTAACAAATCTTCCACATGGCTGGCAATATGCAACAGCGCAGTACGACCACTGCTATCTTTGGTATTTTGAACCTTCCTTATAGAATACTGCAGGGTTTTTTTTAAAGAGCTTCTTCACTCCAGTTAGCAGCATACACCTGTAACTTGTACAGATTTTTTGAAAAAATGTTTCACGGTATTAACCAAGGAAACATGGTGCAGAGGAAAATCTCCCCAGCTCCATTTCACTCTCACACAGAGACTAGATCTTCATGAATGATCTTTCACATTGATTGTCTCCTTTCATTTCCTGCATCAGTGCTGCCATGGTTACTGCAAGCCTGAAAGGTTTTAAATCTCCCTCAAAGCAATGGAGGATTTCAGAGGTAATCTTGTTAAGTGATGAGCAATGAATATTTCTAGAGGCATTTTGTGCTAACATCTTATTCCATCTTGGCTTATGTCCAGCAACAGAACAAAGGCAAAAGATGTGGGTTTGTGCGTAAGGAAAAGTAAGAAATTGGGGTAGGGAATGCAGAAACTATTCTCCTATTGCAGCTTCTTGTAACCAAAGAGACTTTGTGTTTTATATTGGCTGAGTCCAGTTTTTATAAATGAGAGGCTAACAGAGCTGCCAGTGGCCAGGTATGTTGCAAGTAGACCTCACCTGGCCTCTGTCAATTCACCTTAATTCAATCTGGACCAGTGGCATGCACCCCTTTTCCAGTCAGCTGCCTCCTCAATGCATCTTCTGTGACCTTTATCCTAGCAGAGGGTGGAGCAGTTGAGTAGACTGGTCACCAGCCACTCATCACCAGCTGATGCCTTGTCAGTGGCTATGTGAAGTGAATTTGGGGCACTCGGGCCTCTGGGTGCAGCAGAGCAATGTACACCTCACAAACGAGAGCTATTGTTGCCCAGTGGCTAGGGGACTGGATTAGAAAAAGAGGGACTTGGCTTCTATTCCTGGTTGTACCACTGTGCTGGTTTTCCCTCCCCTCTTTTGTCTTGTCTTGCCTTTTAGATGGTCAGCTCCTTGGAGCAGCAACTGTTTATAATTGTGTGTGTGCGGCAACACCCAGAACAATGGACCCCCCAATCTCAATTGATGCCTCTAGTTGATACTCTGATAAGAGCAGCCTAATTGGTGCTAATAATTGTCATTCTCTGTAGAACAGCTAAGGCCTAGCTCGAGCCTGGAGCCTGAGTTCTTCTCTTAATCTGAGAGGAGGGATGGTACCTAGAGGCACAATCTAAGGCATATTGGCAGGTCAGTGTGTGGACACTTGTGCTTAGCATGCTGTGCCTGTTTTGTGGCTAAATAAAGGATTTTATTCCCTATTGATTGCAGCCCAGCACCTTTCAGAAGCACTAAGTTCCCATCCAAATTACAAGAGGGAAACAGATGGTGCCTGTCCTAAAGCCAACAGTGATACAAATCTCATCCTTGCCACTTACCTAGGGCTGTAGCGATTAATTTTTAAAAGCCTGATGTAACCTGAGGAGATACCTTTTACAGGCCCTGGAGAAGAGCTCTGTGTAAGCTCAAAAGCTTGTCTCTCTCACCAACAGAAGTTGGTCCAATAAAAGATATTACCTCACCCACCTGGTCTCTCTGATGTAACTTGAGGCATTTTTTACTGTAGTTTGATGTAGGTGATGACCTCAAAAACTCTTCTGGCTCAGTATATAAAATCAGGGCCTGCTCATGAATGGCCTCTGCGTATAAGCCCCCCTTAAAGTCAGTGACTTTCAGGAGTATTGCCATATTCTTTTCTACTTTAATTCCTGAAAAGTCCCTCGGTGGGACACAGACTTGGGTGAGGAAAGGGTCAGAGGATCCAAAAAATGTGTGTGTTTTGGAGCCTATTGGGGTCAGCAAAGCAGGGGCTGGGAAAATCTCTCACAGAACGACTCTTCCACGAGACCTAGTCTGACATTGTCAAAGTCTCCCGAGATTTGGATATCTAAATCCCATTAATCGCAGGCCTAGTCTACACCCAGAAGCTGCATGCGTTTAACTGATTGTAAATTAACCAGGGCAACGAATGCTTATAGCTGTTTGGTGTAAACGAAACTGCTATAATACTGGTTTAGACTCACGCACTGGCCAGAGCTGGGAAAGGCAGAGGCTGCATTTAAGGTGAACAAAACTTTTTGAACCTCCCAAAATGTTTGGTTTGAGTTTGGGGTAGTGGTTCTGGACGGAGTGGGGGGGAGGGAGGGGCTGAACCAGTTCACCCTCCCTAACAAATGACCAACTACTGGGAACTGTGACGCCAAACTAATGGGTCTTATTGGCACTTAGCAAGAAAAGTATTTCTTAAAAGAAAAAAGTCTACAGGACATGCAGACATTATGCTGTGTATAGGACTATTTCAGACCTCTCAGCACTGAAGTTACTCAGCCTTGGTATGACGGGGTATACCAGACCCTCTGAGGTCCCCTGCTGGAGGCCTCATGGCTCTGCCACACCCCACTCCAGAAAAGGGCAGTAGAGACGGTCTTCCAAGCCAGAGGCAGATTAGGGGTTTGTGGAGCCTGGGGACAGAGCAAGCGAGGGCCTCTCACCCCTTCCACCTGCAGCATCCCCCCACCCCCTTCCACTCGGCACTCCTGCCGGGGAGCGGGGTCAGGGCGTGGGGGCTTCCCCCATGCCCTGACCATGCTCCCTGGCAGGAGCGCCAGGTGGGCAGAGCAGGTCGGGGTGTACAGGCCCCGTTGGCCCAGTGGCTAATCCACCACTGCTCCAAGCTGTGTAGTGTGGTTGCATGAGATGTAGCCAATCCGGGCCCAGCAGCCTAGTATAAGAAGAGCTGAGCGCCAGCAGGTGTTCAGTTCCTTGCTGGAGCTGGACAGGTGTGGATGGTGCGTGGATGGCTGATGGAGCTGCAAAACCTCCGACAGGGCAGTGCTGCCAGAAGCCGGGGAGAGCGAGAGGGAGCCCTGAGCTGGTTGCTGGAACTCCATTAGGACAAGGCCCTGAGGGTGAAGGTGGCACAGGGAAGTGGCTCAGGGGATTGTACCAGTGACGCCATTTATTTATTTACATGGACACAGTGGATGGTTGCCATCTATAGGGTCCCTGGGCTGGGATCCGGAGTAGCGGGCAGGCCTGGGTTCCCTTCCCGCCCCTCTCCAACCATTGGGAAAGTGGCCTGGACTTTGAAGCACCGCAGAAGAGGAGTTGAACTGTAGTGGCCCAGCTGGAGAGCTGCAGCCCGAAAGGACCTGAGAGGGTGAAGACATTGCCCCCAGGGTGGGAGCCCTGGTGCACTGCTATTCCGGAGCAGGGACAACTTGAGAGAGAGGTTACAGAGGGCACAGAGAGAGGCCTCTGTTGGACTTGTACCTTGGAAGGGGTTTCCTTTGTTTTTATTTCAAATACGGACTGCGTGTGACTTGGCTGGAGGGCTGAGTCACCGAAGACCCACCACAGACTGATAGAGAGTGAGTGCAGGCACACACACAGACATGGGGGATGCTCGCAAGAGGTGAGTGCACCCCATTACCCTTGGCCAGAGCTACCCAATGTTATACCCTTTTCATCCTGCCTTGTCTTGTTGCTACAAAATAGGCTATGTCTGCCCCATGTCTTTGTTGATCTACCTTCACAGTAAGTGCTGGTCATGCTTGGGAGGCGGGCCCTACCATGGTTAAGGAGTGTTTTGCTGGTTCCCTGTGGACTTATCCCTCCACAGCTGGGTTTCTGAGGCTTCTGCCTTCTGCAAAAGACTTGACAACACTATAACCCACTTCTTCTCTCTGCAGAGGGCTGGATACAGCTCCATTCTGATGCTTGACAATGATCCTCTGGCTAGAAGTGGAAGTTTGAATGTGGCCAGCTGGAATCTGAGCCCCTGCCAATAGGGATAGCATGGGGTTTAGAAAGAAACTACTTTTCCCAAGGGCAGGTTAGCCCGTAACTGCCTGCTGCAAGGTTTCTGTCTTGAAAGCAGCTGATGCTGGCCACTTTGAGAGACAGGATACAGGAACAGAGGGACTCCTGGTCAGAGCCAGTCTGGCACTTTCTATCTCCCCAAATACTGATACATTGAGTGGAAACATATCATGCAACCATACCATTACTATGCTGACCAGAGCATGAAGGGGTTTAGAGTCTCTATTAAAACACAAACCAGTGTGTCACTAGACTCCTGGAAACTGACTTTTCCCAGCTTTAACTGAGCAGAGAATTACTTCTGAGATTAGCACAATGGACTGCTTTTTTTTTTTCTTTTTTTTCCTCCAGTGTGCAGCCTTCAATTGGAGCTGTGGGCACTCAGCACTTTTGAAACCCAGGCTCAGTGTGACCCACAGGGTCATGGACGGAGGTGTACTCTTTCTCTTCCCTCACTGTTCACTGGATGTTGCATGGCACTCAGCTATTGGGCTTTTATCCCATCATTGCTCAGGGATGCCAGTCTTCAGAAAAGTCCTAGATCCAATAAACCATTTGCTACGTATTTGGCCTGGAGTGGCTCTGGACCAAGAAGGAAATACTGCATTGTAGGCCCTGAGGGAGGAAACAGCCTGTCCTACCAGGGAAGCATGTGCCCTTGTAGAAAGAAACCACCACGAGGCATTCTCTTGTCCTCTGTGAGGTAAATCTGCAAGGCACTCTGAGCAATAGCTGAACTTCTGACCCTTTATGGGCTGGAGCAGCCAGAAGCCAGTAACTCAAATTAAATAATCCAAGTGCTGTGTGGGAAATGCCTGTGCTCCCTGGAATGAGGCATTGGGTGTGTGGGGGGGGAATAACTATCTTCCAAAACTGGCATGGGATGGGCAGAGGGGGCGAGCCAAGCATATTCCATGATTCCTAAAGAGCCAAGTCATGCCTCCTTCACACCGGCAGGACCTCAGCCACACCTGCAGTACCCCTGCTGGAGTCAGTAAGGCATCTTGTTTGAGTACAGTGAACCGGAGATGGCTGCTGCAACTAGGGTTGCTGGGGTTGTGGCAGCACCCCCTGGCTTGAAGTGGTTTCCATCATAAGCAGCGTTTACAGTTTGGTTCAATGGCTCTCAGCGCTATACAAATTGTTCAAGCACCGCTGCCCACGCTGTACTGGATTTTTACTGGAAAATAAGTCATCTGAAGGGGAAGTGTAGAATAGGTTCTGGTGGTTTGATCTGGTGCTTTACTTAAGGGTAGAGAACAGGCGAGAGCACTGGCGGTGGCACCGAGGAAAGGCGAAGTCTCCCCCACAGAATTCCTTGAGGGGGGCTGGAGTCTGAGCGGCAGTATCTGGGCTCTTCCACAGCAGCTCCCTTGTCCCATAGGCCTGTGAGCTGTTCTTGGCTGGGAGGGGAAACAAATGATTGCTCCTGGCTCAGAACTGCTGCAAAGGGCTATAAAGGCCCGAGGAGGGCTAAGACCCTCTTTTGCTTCATGTAGGCATGGGAGTCTCTCCAGGCTGACTACAGTGTTGGGACTCTGAGGCTGAGTGTTCTGGAGGGGAAATAGCTGTTGTTTGATGTGGGGGAGGGGGGACAGTGAGAGTGTATGCAGGGGGAAGGAGAAGTGAGGGAAAGATTAAAAATGAGTTTAAAGTATCCCCGAGTAGGAGCTTGGCAGGAGGGGATAATCAGTTGCGGAGATCTGGGAGAAAAATGCAGAATCCCATAGTCAAATCTTTGAGAGGAAGGAAGGATGGAAGCAGAATGGGAGTTGGAAGGAAAATATTAAATCTATTTTTTAAAATTAATCAGAATGAAGGGACCTGAGGAAAAATGCTGAGAACTTTATTTTTTTCCACCAAACAATGGCCCCCTTTAGTTTAAGAAAAAAAGAGTGTACATAGAAAACCCAAAGTTGAGGGTGAGCAATGTGGAAATTAACTCTTCTTATGAGGCATAACTCTTCTTCTGTTTAGGCACAAACAGATGACAGAAATGTCCGTACATTCAGAGCAATTATGGGGAGGCAGTGCAGTCTTATGGTATCGTCACTGGCCAGGGAGTCAGTGCTCTGGTCTATGCCACGTGCTATGTGACTTTAGGCAAGTCTCTTTGCCTTTTTGTGCCTTTGTTTCCCCTTCTACTCTTTGTATGTCTTCTCTGTGTAGATTGTAAGCTCTCTGTGGCAGGGATGGTCTCTCAGGAGGTGTCTGTACAGTGCCTAGCACAGTGGGGCCCTGATCCCAGTTGGAACTCCTAGGCATGACTGTAATAATTTGTTGCTCCGGTATGCTCTTTATTGCTGTTTAGTGAGTTGCAAGAAGGGAAAGAACAGTGGTGAGAGGGAAAAGGTGCATGAGCTGAAAGAACAAAAGGGCAAGACAGTATCAGTAAGTTAATTCTTTGTGTAAACTGTCTTAGAAAACTGGCTGCAAAAATGTTATAAACATTAAGCTTAAATGTTCAGAGAGACTGAGCCCCCACAGCTGCCAGGGGATTCAACTCAAGTTGCAGATGCTCTTCACTTCTGACAAAACTCAGTATTGCTTCCCCTGCTGCTGAAAAGGGGAGTGAATCTTCTACAAGCAAATTAATTTAATCAGCCCCTTTTTAAGCAACCTTCTGCTTGATATTTGCTTTCTAGAATAGGGCTGCATCACTTTCACTTCATTTGACTGCAGGATTCAGAAAATATGTTGTTCTGTTATGAAATGACTGTTGTTTTGAAGTTCAGTGCTGTGTGATAAGATTGTCATTACACCTAGAAAGCAGCAGAGTGACTGGAATGTTCCTAGAACTGCATTGCCAAGAACTGACATGTTTGTGGAAGATAATGCATGGGCCACCTGTAATTGTTTCTAATATGGGAACACTGGGAGAAGAGGAAGTGGAATATAACTGCCCTTCTGAAAAACTCCTATAGGATTTAATAAGGATGAAATGAATAGGGTCAAGCACAAATTAAATAGAGTCCTTTCAAATTATTTCAAGTTTTATAAGAAATTAAGATACAATTATACCTTTTCTATAGTTTGTAAACCAGCCTATGGAATTGTATTATGTGTGCAATGTTGCTGTAGCTGTGTTGATCCCAGGATATTAAAGAGACAAGGAGGGCGAGTTAATATCTTTTATTGGACCAACTTCTATTGGTGAGAGAGACAAGCTTTTCACTTACACAGAGCTCTTCTTTAGGTCAGGAATTACATGACAGGAATTTAGTTCATCACAATGTAGAGGTTTGGTTTAAACTTCCTACACAAAGGCTTTAATTTTCTATCATTCGATAGGATTCTTCCATTAACATGGATCCTAAAAAAAGTCTTATGTTCAAAATGATCATGAGATTAAAAATCTGAGTTACTGTTTTAGAATTTCTCACTAGCTAGGGGTGCATCTGCAGGCAGACACAAAATTCCAGGCCAAGAGTTGAGACTAATGTTAGTGAATCAAATATATCATTCAAGTCTGTGCTAGAATCTGACCGGTGAGGGACTCCCTCAGTGTGTTGTTCCTTAGCCTGTAAAATTCACGGCAGGAGGAGTCCATAGTCAATGCTGCATCTGGATAATTTTATGTCCATTGGGCTCAAATAAGGGTAATCAACTTTCATGTTTCAGGGTTGAAGCTGATCACTGCTGTGGTCAAGAATTATATTTTCCTTCCATGGACAGTAACAGTATTATTCTACTGGTCAGATGCATTAAGAGTATTTTTGTCATCTGCTGAAGTATCAGGTGTTGGCCAGTACCAGAAGCAGAATACTGGATTTGATGGCCCAGTAGTCTGAGACGGTCTGGCAAATACTACGATAAAGCTGTTTATTTTAGTACAAAAGAGGCTGGCTATATATTCTCATTAAAATGTTCTTCTTAGCCAGGATCTCCTAGGGAGCAATGGTCCTTGACTGTTGCTAAAAAATAATAATCACTGTAAACTGGTGTTCAACTATAGCAACAAGTAATGTATAGTGCTACACTGTGTTTCTGTGAGTAAAGAGAAGAGATTGGATTCCCATGCCCACCCGGGACTTGATCCAAAGCCTCCTTTTACTGACTTCCTTGGGCTTTGGATCAGGCCTGTAGAATAGAACAATACAACCACAATGAGTAGGGTGAATCTGAACTTGATTTATTGTCTCACATGGAATGGAACTCTAGATCCAAATTGCTGAGAGGAGAGGAACTCACAGATGGAAAGAGATCTGAGGAATTGCCAGACTCCATCCCTGAGACCCAACTGTTTTATGCATCATGTGAAAAAAAGATAAACAAATGCAGAGAATCAGCAGCTCTTGGAGTGGTACGAACAGTCCATTTATATAGAACTTGTCATCAATCCTGCTTTTGTCCTCATGTTCCATTCCTGACCGTGCTTTAGTTCATGACAAGCATGAAGGGTGGATAAATCTGTGTCTCTGTGTGTGTGTGTGTATGTATATGTCTCTGTACTTGAGAGGAACAGGGCTAAGTAAGACTTCCCTTAGCAGAAAAACTTTCACAGGTGCTTTCCATCACAGCAAGGATTACAGGGAACATGACTGGGCCCAGCTGGAACAAATTACTCCATCAAGTGGATTGAGGGTTGTGAGCCATTTGTTCTCTAGCTTTAGATAGAACTAAGAACAAGTCCTGGTTTGAGACAGAGAAAGATGTCTGGGAAGAATCCTTTCCTTTGTGGCTAGGAGCAGTCGCCTGAGCTTAACAGTGGGACTTGTTTCTTCAGCATTTGCCTCTTCTCACTTCATCTGCCATGGTAGGTCTTAAGCTTTACATGTAGAACTTCAGCCTTCCCTCAAGTGAGAGGGGTTGACCCAAATCTTCCTGCTATTCAGATTATTAGCTTTGTGTAGTGCTTTGCGTGGTTCCTGCCTGGAAGATTGTTTAGTTTTAGACAATAAGCAAACAAAGGTAGGGAATTGACATCAAAACATGTACATTGCATTATGTAGGACTGGCATGTCTCTCTTCTGGTTCTAGTTTTTTTCAGTTTTGATGTGAAGTGTGTGTGTAAAAGTATAATGATGTGTATAATTACATGTCTGACTCTCACCCCCACAAATGATTTTCCTTTACTGTCAGCTTCCAAAATAGAGCCTATAGCTCTTCTCTGCTATGCAAACCTGGGCTGGATGTGCCATATTCACTACACCCAGTGGTGCTGCTCTCCATAGTAAATCATAGTGGGCATGGACAAAAAGGCCCATAGTAAAAAACTCAATAGGACTGCTCTTGTGTGTAAAGTCAGGCACATATGTAAGATATGGGTACTATAGAAAATGAATACCAAAACCATAGAATGTCTCATTCATTTTCTGCCCATCTCTTGTAAATTTTGTAGTTCAGTCAAAAAGCAATAAAATTTCTCTGGCATGACTTCATCTTTATAACTCTGTGCTGCTTGTATCTCTATTACCCGCTAAGTTACACAGCTCTCCTCCCCTTTATATTTTCTCTGTTATTTTGCTATATATATAAAGTTGCCAGTGCTTCAGTTAGGGCCTTGGAATACATATCTCCTGGCCAAATAACTTACTTATGTCCAAATTTCTTCCTAATTATACAAACCCCTCTCCTTTTTATTACTGCAGACACGCAATACAAATATAAAAGCAACTAGGCAGCTATCATTGACCTCTTCACACACTGAAGACAGTTACATGCTGGCAACATTGTACCCACCAAATAGCTGAGCAATGAACTTGTTGGGAAAAAGTAGAAAGGGAGTTAGATCCCTACTGTTTATGGTAGAGGAAGGTGACTTCCTGGTGCATTACCAGCTACCCCTACAAGCACTTATGTTGCAGTGTCCATATGGAAATATCATACAGGTCCCGCAGCAAACCTGAAGGAAAGTGAAACCTTCTTTAGTCGTATCCAATAAAGATTACCAGTCCTCCCCCACCCTCACTTATTATTGGGCCTGCTTTCATGCTGGCATTTCTTCTTCCTGGGATTTATCTCTGAAAGCTATTGTTGTTCTCCTCAGCCCTCACTAAAACTGAAGTGTTGCAAGAAAGCAGGTGAATTTGGGTCTTGTAAACCTACCTAGCCCTTACCACAATTTCCGGCCAGGTACCTAATAAATAAACAAAACCCATCTGATAACATTGTTTGATCAGCTCCAAAGCTCACCTGGCCTCAGGGGATTGGATACAATATGTACTAGTTGATTGTGGGTAATAAAATCTAGTCTCCCTGTGAGTAAATGTCTCCTTTAGAACTACAGGGATTTAACACAGCTGTTAAGTCTCAGAGGGTTTCCTGTAGCAGTGGTTCTCAACCAGGGGTACACAGAGGTCTTCCGAGGGTGCATCAACTCATCTAGATATTTGCCTAGTTTTACAACAGGCTACATAAAAAGTACTAACAAAGTCAGTACAAACTAAAATTTCATACAGATAATGACTGCTCTATATACTATACACTGAAATGTAAGTACAATGTTTTTATTCCAGTCAATTTATTTTATAATTATATGGTAAAAATGAGAAAGTAAGCAATTTTTGAGTAATAATTTGCTGATACTTATGTATTTTTATGTCTGATTTTTGTAAGCAAGTAGTTTTTAAGTGAGGTGAAACTTGGGGTATGCAAGACAAATCAGACTCCTGAAAGGGGTACAATAGTCTGGAAAAGTTGAGAACCACTGTTCTATAGCATGTCTTATCTTGCTCTGTCCAGGTTGTTAGCAGGAGCTAAAGGCATGCATCCATTCTTTTCCCTAGGTGCTGCTGTGTAATATGCTATCTGACAGGCGTCTCTATTTATTAGTGAATAAATATCTGTGTTCCCTTGCATTCAAACACTTCTCAATATAAGGCAGTAGGCTCAATATTTCCATTCTTGTGTTAGCAGCTTGTGAGATTTACAATGGGTTTATGTGATGTGGCACTGTCATAAATATAAAGGGAAGGGTAAACACCTTTAAATCCCTCCTGGCCAGAGGAAAAACCCTTTCACCTGTAAAGGGTTAAGAAGCTAAGACAACCTCGCTGGCACCTGACCAAAACGACCAATGAGGAGACAAGTTACTTTCAAAGCTGGAGGGGGGCAGGGAAAACAAAGGGTCTCTCTGTGTTTGTGTGATGCTTATGCTTACGCAGGAATGCAGGTCAGAACGCCTGTAAAAAGTCAGTAAGCAATCTAGTTAGATATGCGTTAGATTCTGGTTTGTTTAAATGGCTGATAAAATAAGTTGTGCTGAATGGAATGTATATTCCTGTTTTTGTGTCTTTTTGTAACTTAAGGTTTAGCCTAGAGGGATTCTCTATGTTTTGAATCTGATTACCCTGTAAGGTATCTACCATCCTGATTTTACAGAGGTGATTCTTTTACTTTTTCTTTAATTAAAATTCTTCTTTTAAGAACCTGATTGCTTTTTCATTGTTCTTAAGATCCAAGGGTTTGGGTCTGTGTTCACCTTTGCAAATTGGTGAGGATTTTTATCAAGCCTTCCCCAGGAAAGGGGGTGTAGGGTTTGGGGAGGATTCTGGGGGGAAAGACGTTTCCAAGCGGGCTCTTTCCCTGTTATATATTTGTTAGACGCTTGGTGGTGGCAGCAATTAAAGTCCAGGGACAAAAGGTAAAATAGTTTGTACATTGGGGAAGTTTTAACCTAAGCTGGTAAAAATAAGCTTAGGGGGTTTTTCATGCAGGTCCCCACATCTGTACCCTAGAGTTCAGAGTGGGGAAGGAACCTTGACAGGCACTCTTTTTGTTTGTATTGGGCTAGCACCTAGATGCCCAGCACCATTGTGCTGGGTGCTGTACAAACACATAACAAGACAGCCCCTGCACTAAAGAGCTAGCAATCTAAATATAAAACAAAAGATGGCAAGTAGATACGACCAATAGGTGAGGGGAAGCATAAGGTAATGTGTTGCCAGTTCTCATGATTTTAAACCAAAAATCATGAGACTTGTGACATTTCTTAAAGCCTCCTAGAGTCATGTGATTATGTGAAAATCTCAGCTTTCGTTTAAAAAAAAATCAATAATCTCCAAAACCTGAAGAATGTCCACTTTTTTTAATTCATGATTTTGGGGGCCTGACTCATGATTTTAGGAGACTGGGGGTAGCTCGTACCAGGAAATAGGTTCATCCATTTTGCAGGGCAGGAGTGGTGCGGGGAGTAAAGAAAATGTTTTGAAATTGCCTCATTTACACATCACCTTCACAGGCTGCAGGGACAGGAAAACACAAGATAATCATGGAACTATGCAGCCATTAGCAACTCCATAATCAGACTGGGTTTGGCTTTCCACTTCAAGCTTGTATTGAACATCTTGGCTTCATTCCTATTCTGTAAGTTCTCTGTTCCAGTGCTGAATTCACCCTCCATCCCCAGCCCAACCACTTCTTTCTCATAGGGAACTATCACTCTGTTAGCTGCCCCAGTGTTTCAAGTTAAGCAGAACCTCTTTAGACAAAAGCATATGGCTTCCAATTAGAGCCGATCACCTTTTAGAGCCAATAAAGCCAGTAGCTAGTCACCTGATCTGGTATTTCAAGGTACATTAAGCAGCACATTTCCTCCATGCTGCTCACTGGTGTTCCAGGCAGGCAACTGCATTAGCAAAATTAAACCTCATGGAAGTGAAGCAGCTGCATAACTAATAGAAATGACAAGAAGTGTGTAATGGGGGGACTGGGAAGCTTAAGGTTTATTCCTCCCCATCCAAAATAACCTAGTAGCTGGTGGGGCTTTGACATGCTCCCACACCACCTCCATCATATTATTGTTACTGTAGCACTTAGAGAACCCAATTAAGATTCAGGATCCCATTGGGCTACCTGCTGTACAAACCCTTAGTGTGTGAGAGTGCCTTCCCTGAAGAGCTTGTAGTCTAAATAAAGGTGTCTGGGGAGAGGAGAGGAATCAGGCACATGGAGGGGAAGCAAGTTGCCCCAGGTGACACAGTGGGCCAGTGGCAGAACTGGGAATAGGATCCAGGTATTCTGAGACCCAGTCCAGTGCTCTAGCCACTAGATTATGCTAGCAGAGTTAACCTTCAACTTCAGACTTTTGTAATTGCAAACTCTGGGCAGGTTTGTGAATCAGGGTCAGTTAAAGGCCCTTCATGTAAAATTTAGGGTTTCAATGCGCATCCTGACATTGAAACTGTCTGAGACAGTGCCTTGAATGTTGGGTTCATTTGAACGCTCAACCCAAAGCAAACCCCTGGCTGGCTGGGCTGCAAATACTTGCAGATGGAAACTGAAGGAAACATTTACATGGGCCCATTGGTGTGAAACAGCAGGGTCCAGCACAGCTCTGCTTTAAACTGCGGTGCTGAAGGAGCCTTCCTAATCCACCCTGCCATCTCCACTTCATGCACTGGTTTTGAATGCAAAGTCTTGCATATGCATTGGGACCTGGTCTGCGCTTAGCACAGATGTGAAGGATGACGTGCTTCCACTTAGTGGCTGGAACAGATAACTCAGTGCAGCAACGGGGTGGAACTAGCAAACCTCAAGTTATCACAAGGAATAGTACCAGATGCTGCAGCCTCACTGGAGTGTAGTCAAGCACCTTGCCATTAACAAGGGCGCCAATTAGGGGGGGTCAAGGGAGGGCTTGTCTACACTCGCAATTTACAGCGCTGCAACTTTCTCGCTCAGGGGTGTGAAAAAACACCCCCCCGAGTGCAGCAAGTTTCAGTGCTGTAAAGCGCCAGTGTAAACAGTGCCCCAGCTCTGGGAGCCGCGCCTCTCGTGGAGGTGGGTTTTTTAAAGCGCTGGTGCACAAACCATGTGACTTTAGCGTTGCCAGTATAGACTAGCCCTTAACTACAGCACAGCATTAGTGTGAAACGTGAGTTCTGCAGAGCAGAGGTGTCCCTGGAGCAGGGAGTCAGTATTTTATTTACAAACAGAGGCAGGGTGATTAAGATAAGAAAGGGCTGGTGATTATATTAAGGGTATGAAAGTTTAGCTTGTAAAAGAGGAATCCCTTTGTGGAGGGGGGAGAGGTTGTTTTAGGGCTAGTCCACACTGGCAGCGCTGCCATGGCAACGCTTTAACATGCCTTGTGTAGTCACGGCAGAGCGCTGGGAGAGAGCTCTCCCAACGCTCTAAAAAGCCCACGTCCATGAGGGGCGCAGCTCCCAGCACTGGGGCCCTGTTTACACTGGCACTTTACAGCACTGAAACTTGCGCTGTGGGGGGTGTTTTTTCACACCCCTGAGCGAGAAAGTTTCAGTGCTGTTAATTGTCAGTGTAGACAAGCCCTTAGAGACAACAGGGGGTTCAGACAAAATATAGCAAAGCACTGAGCCTGGTTACATTCAGAAAAGGGGGAGATGGGGTCAATCCCAGGGAAGGGCAAGCAGTGTATAGAGAAGTTCCCACTTTACCTGTGATACTTATATGGTCTCATCACCATAGTATCTGAAGCTGCGCCTCACAATGTCTAACCTATTTCTCCTCCCAGCCCCTTGGTGAGGTAGAGCAATGCTGTTATCCCCATTGTACAGGTTGGGCATTGAGGCACAGAGAGACTAGTGGCCAGATTTTCAAAGGTATTTAGGCACCTAGTGGGATTTTCAAAAGCGCCTAGAAGTTTAGATGCCTTGTAAACTCCCCCCCTGATGCCTAGCTTCATCTTTGGGTGCCTAAAAACCTTTGAAATTCTGTCCTTAAAGCACTGGCCTGGGGTCAGACAGGAAGTCCATGGGGGGAGTAGAACCCAGGTCTCTGAGGGCTAACTCTGTATCCAGCAGACCAGCCTCTCTCTCTGCTGCATGCTGCAAAAAAAGAGGACTCTGATAGATGGGAGAAAAACCATGGCGGACAGTTCTCTGAGACTCCAGCACATGCTCCCAGGATGGATGTCATGGTTGACAGCATGAAAAGCAGCACAGAGGTTAGGAAGGATGGAGAATGAGAATCAGATGAGAAGAGATCACTTAACTCCCCAAGGATGGCAGGTTCTGCCCCATGCTGGGTTGTACAGCAATGGCTGCTGTATAATTTTACATTTTAACTGAAAACCATTTTGTTCAGTCATTTTTTGTTCCAGGTTTGAGAAAAGGAAGGAATGAGAAAGTGTCATATAAGTATCCAATGTGTTTATGCCTCAAATTCTTAGGGTTTCAGCTGTATTCAGGCCAATTCCAGAACAAAGAACAGAAACTGCATCCACAGAGTCCATAAAGTCGATGATTATTGTCATGATTTGCATTATTCACTGGGTACCATCTCTGCGCTCAGCACTGTTCAGAATACGCCAGAAAATCCAGTCCCTGAGCCAATGCATATAAGATGTGTAACTCTGGATAACATGGCTCAGATATTTAAGTATGAAGTGTATAGTGATTGACCGCACGTTATCAAATGTTCACTGATGTTTCTATCTATGAGTGGAGGCACTGATGTCAATAGAAGTTTTACTTGATTAAGGACTAGAAGATTTGACCCTCCAACTTTCTTTCTAAAGGTAGAGCTGCCCAGAGCTCCTGTGCCCATTTATTTTCCTTTCCTGCTTGCAGTTGCCCTGATATACCTCAGAAGTCTCAATTTTTTTCTCAATTTTAAACTATAGAATTTTCTTGGAGTTTGGTTTTAAATATTCTCCTGTGAGAACTGCCATTCAGTTGTTGTAGTATTGTGTTTAAAGGCTAGTTTACTTTCCAGAAGGCTCTTAAACAGAAATAAAAGCAGTGTTGCCAACTTTCATGACTTTTGTCATGAGTCTCATAATTGTTTTCCTTAAAGCCCCAGCTCCTGGAGTCAAGTGGATATGTGATGATTTCAGCCTTCATTCTTAAAGAAAAATGACGTTTCTAGTCCTCTTGTCTGTGGAGAATGCTTCAAAATGTGACCCCAGTGTACTCAAAAAGCAGGAAGCAAATAAAAAGAATCCCAAATCTGTTATTTTTACATAATCTCATGATTTTAAAGCCAATCCCATGATTTTTGGTGAGCCTGATTCATGATTTTTGAACATTTGGGATTGGCAATACTGTGAAAGTGACTTGAAAGTGTCAGTTTCACTCCTGTTTAAGGTTAGTTTCTAATCTATTATTTGTAGTGAGGTAACACCCCTAGAGCCCCAGTCAGGTGCAGTATAAACTCAGGGGGCCTTGCCCTAGTAAGCTGTTTCCAAAGTTAAGTGATCTATTCCAAGCTTTATGAACTGGAAAAAAGTGATAGGAAGTAATCCAGATTTTTCTACAATTGTTTCAATTGTATTCAAGAGTTAGTAACAAAGAATATACATTAAAATTTTAAACCTAACCAGTGTTCCTTTAGAGACTTGACACAAGATGTGAGAACATGTTAGTATTAGAGCTGAGCGGGTCTAATATTTATTTAATCCTCTTTTTTTATATAGGAATTAGATACAGTACCCGATCAGCTAATTTCTAAATTATTGTCTGCAAAAAACCCCTAGAGTTTTCAGGTGCGAAGTAGCCCTTGGAATCACAGTTAAAGTTGCACTCCCCACCCTACCCCTACCAAAATCTGAAATGGCATCCCTGGCCATTAACCCCACAAGAGGGAACTTGGGCAATACAGGAAATCAGAAGCAGGCAAACTAGTCCCAACCTCTAAAATCCCATCTGAGTGGGGATTGGTGTCTGGGAGTTATGAAGGGAGCACTGATGCTGCGAGTGAGAGACTCTTAACCAGTGTTCGATTCTCTTGGTGGGGAAGGTGGTTCTTGCTGCTTACAAAGATGTTTAATATTTGCTTAACCCCTTCCTAGCTAAATGCTACTCCAACACCCATGGCAGTATACCAAGTATGTGATACAGCGCTGTGCATACCAAAGAGCATATACCTAATATACAGTGCAGGAGGAGTGTCTCCGACATCCACCTTATGCCAAGCCACTCCCTAGAGCTAGTACATCTCCAGGCTATGCTTCTTTGCAGCCAGGGATGATGCTCAGGGGGCCAGAAGTGAAGGGGTTAAATCTGTTCAATTTGTGAGGCGGTTGTTTTGGAGCATGTTGTGAGACGCTATATGAGCTGTGCTCTGGGGATAGCTGCGCACTGATAAGGCCCTTTCTCTCAATAGGATTTCCTGTCCTGGCTGAATAGAGGAAAGGGCCACTGGAAGCAGGGCAGCAGCAGGCCTGTATCTGGTGCTGATCCTGAAAGACCAGTGTGTGCTTTGATTTTGGTTTTATAATTTTTTTTTTGATGTAGCTGTTTCAGAAAGAGAACACTTGCAACGTTGGCAAGAGCCAGCAGCAGGGGCTTGTCAAGGAGTGTGAGGGACCTGGACACTCAACATCCTTTGGTTTCCACTGGGATTCGGGTACCTGACCCCTTTGGCATGGCTGTTGGTGGGAAGCCTGTACATTCCTGCTAGCACGATGCTTGGATTCATCAGAATGACTCGTCCCCAATTCCATGAGCACCAAATGTCACTCAGATAGTGTTATGGGATGGAATTTCAGCTAAACACCAGGGAAAACTCCTGGGGCTGAACTGTATTCGAGTGGAACGGTCTCGCTGACCTCAATGCCCATGACGACAATGCTGCCCCAGAAGTCTTCACTAGGGGTAGCCATGGGGGATGCTGCCGTGTGTACTGAGCTTGGGTGTCTTCACTACTATCATCTGAGCAAGGCTAGGCAACGTGGTGCTAAATCCACCTCAGCTCTGTCTGCACTACATCTTCCACTGCTGCTGCACCACTGGTGAATTACAAGCACCATTTTTGCCAGGGTAGCTGCACCTGTTATCAAAGCAGTTAAAGCCCTGTTGCTTGAGTGCCTTGAAATGCAATAAGACAAAGCAATGGGGAGCACACTGTAGGGAAAAGTTCTTCTCTGGTAGAGGGAAGGACCTAATAAGTCTATTCCATTTTATTCATATTCTCAAGTAGCCATCCTCTAGCATCACTCATGCTCCTGAGCCCTGTTTGCAGTGCTGCGTCCCCTGTGCTGTATCTTAAGGAAGGTACATCCATCACATTGCATTTCAAAGCCAGGGCTGTGCTCCCGTCTTCTTTCTTATCACTGGGGTAGAGCAGCAACTACGATTTCACCTGAAGCTGATCGAGCCCAATGGCTACATCAGGAGTAGCAGAATTTATTGCAGTAATGTCTCCTTCATATTTATAAATTGAGCAGTAGGTAGTGATATGTTTGGTGGTCTGTCATGGAAAACAAGTTATTTGTCACTGGTGCATGAGAACTTAATGTTACAAATACCTAGGGTTGCCAGGGGTATGGTGTTCGACCAGAGCGCCTGGTCAAAAAGGGACCTGGTGGCTCAGGTCAGTACTGCTGACCAGGCCGTTAAAAGTCCAGTTGGCGGCACATTGGGGCTAAGGCAGGCAGCAGGCTCTTTGACTGCCCTGGCTCTGTGCAGCTCCCCGAAGCGGCTGGCATGTTCAGCCCCAGGCACAGGGGCAATCAGGGAAGCTCCACGTGCTGCCCCCAGTGCTGGCTCTGCAGCTCCCATTGGCTGGGGACTGCGGCCAGTGGGAGCTGTGGGGGCGCAGCGCCTCTGTGCAAGGGCAGCATGCACCATGCAGAGCTGCGTGGCCGCGCCTCTGCCTAGGGGCCGGACATGGCACCACTTCCAGAACCAGTGCAGGACTAGGGCTGGTAGAGAGCCTGCCTTAGCTCTACTGCACCACCGATCGGGAGCCACCTGAGGTAAGCGCTGCCCAGCTGGGGCCCCTACCCTGAACCCCCTTCTCCAGGTAGGAACCTCCTCCCGCACCCCAACTCTCTCCCAGACCCTGCCCCCCCACCTGCACCCCAACCCCCTGCCCCAGGTTGGAACCCCTTCCCTCACCCAAACTCCCTCCCACAGTCCACATCCCACACCCCCTTCCACACCCCTACGCCAGCCCTGAGCCCACTCCCACATTCCAAACCCCTTGGCCCCAGCCCAGAGCCTCCTCCTGCACCCCAAACCCCTCATCCCCAGAGCCCCCTCCTGCATCCTGAACCCCTCATTTCTGGCCCCACCCGGGAGCCCTCAACCCCCTGCCCCAGCCCAGTGAAAGTGAGTGAGGGTTGGGGAGAGGGAGCGATGGAAGGAGAGGGGCTGGAGTGAGTAGGGGTGCAGCCTCAAAGAAGGCGCGGGGCCTCAAGGGAAGGGGTGAGGCAAGGGTGTTGTGTTTAGTGCAATTAGAAAGTTGGCAACCCTACAACTACCCCTTTCCCATATGACGATGCTCTCTGGCCTGGAGTAATCTGAAATCGACAGCCATGAAAGCCAAATTCCTCTCTGGATTTAAGTCAGCAGCTTGATGGAGTTGCAGTTGTAATCTTCATGAGCATGCGCAACTGCTTGAGCTCATTAATGTACATCCCACAGCATGGCCTGTGCTCCAGTCCCTGTGTCCTTGAGCTGCGAAATGAACACCTGCATCATGTGGCATAAAACAGCTTTAATGTAATTACAAAGCCTTCTTATCCTGTTACTGGGGGATCTGATCCCTTAGTTGCCTTTGACTTTAGGTACCATTTTTACAATCTGTGTAATTTTTTACACCTGTCAAATAGGGCAAACGGGTGCAGGCAGGAGTCTTTTGTTTGTTGTCATGTTCTTAATGGCGAGTTGAAGGTAGTGATGGACTACCGATATTTTTAACAAGGGGCTCCCACAAAAACTCCTCTTACCATTCCCTTCTTAACCTGTTATCTGAAAGCCTTCCTTCAAGCACAATAGCTACCTCTGGCAACTAGCCCCTCCCTTTAAAGTTAATACTTGTTTGCCACGCTCTTACACGGACGTGTGCATCCCCACTGTTTTGTCCTGTCCCCTATAATGCTAGGGGAAATAATGTCAATTTGGAGTGCCTCAATTTATGGGTACCCAACTAGAGCCATTGAGGGTTTGATTCTCTGCTGCCCCACCCCAAGTCATGCTCAACAATCTCGACTCCAGCTGAAGTCATGGGGAGCTCTGCACCTCTGAAAATCAACCTCAAGGCATTGCAAGTTACACACCAAAAACTGAGGGTCACTCTTGGAAAATTTGACCTATTGGGTATCTTCCGACTGGTAGACAGAATTATTCTGTTCTATTTAGATTCTTATTCTATGCCCATCACCCTGTACCTGGACACCTTCCAGAGAGAGGTTCTTGCTCAGTGCTGACTCCAAATGTGAATAGAAAATTGCCTCACAGCTGGATAGAAAGGTAACCTCCACATTGGTCCTCTGTCCGTTTGCAATGCTCCTCCTAGACCCAGCTGCTTGAGTTTGCAGCAGCAGCTCCTGACCTTGGCTTATATTGCTTATTAACATAAATAAACTGGGGGATAATTCTTAAAGGTAAAAGCGGTCAGGCCCTTCTGCATCATCCTAAGCACTATTGACAGCCCCAGCTGGACAGCTGCTGTCTCTGCTTTACAGACTATGCTGGGAGTGTGGCACAACTGAGGAGGGCTCGCAGACCTGTCAGGACATCTCATTTTTAAAACCTCTTTTCTGCCCATGAATATTAGCAGCACACTCTTGCTCTCAAGCTGAAGTTGAGTCCCTGGGTTATGGTTCTGTCTGAGCCCTTGTATATGTCCAGCTGTGTGGTGTCTTTTCTATTTCTGACTTCCATCCATCACTTGATCCCCCTTTTTGTTGTTGTTGCTGCTCCTGTTGTATTTTGCTTTGAAAGAAGCAAAATGCTGCTCGTGCACAAGAGAAGAGTGGAATCCGCCAGCAACTATTAGCAGAGGGATGTCCTGGAGGAGGCGACTGGACAGTATGTTTGGGAGAGAAGAGGGTCTGGGGAGAAAGGAACTATGTAGCAAGGGGAGAGGAGGAGAAGTGGTCCAGGAAGAATACGGACAGGCAGGAGAGTCGGGGAGCAGAGAAGCGGGAGGGCGGGAATGAAGACCAGATGTAACTAATGTGACTGACTTTTTCTCCCATAAAGAAAATAATCCCCTTATGTGAACAGACATAATATATTAAACCAGATGTTCTCAAACTGTGGTTGGTGGACCAGCAGTGGTCTGCGAGCTCCATTCAGGTGTCTGCGGATAGTTCCCTCTAAGGTGTGTGCCTCGGCGGCCGCACATGAGAGAATGAAGGGCCACCCACCTAATTAGTGGAGCCATGCAGGCCTGGCTCCACTAATTAGGTGCCTGGACCCTGGAGAAGATGCACATGTAAGGTGAAGTGGTGGCCTCAGGGGGAATAGTGGGTAGGTGGGAGGGGGCAGTGAGGTGAGAAGCGGGGGTAGGGGGAATTTGGGACGTGTAGGGCTGCAGCGACCAGAGAAAGAGGCGACTTTCCCAAGCTCCAGGGCGGTGACTGCCAGGGAGAGACCCCCTGCCCTTCCCAGCCCCAGCTTCGGGGCTGCCATGGTGGGGGAGAGAGGGCAGATCCATTGCATTAGAAAGGTAAGACTACTGATATTAAAATATGAGTTGTGTGCTTTTATTTGTAGAACAAAAAAAAGTTTATTATTAACTTTTTTATATATATAGCGCTTTTATCCAAAGCTCTTTACAGTTGTTAGCTAACTGTACAAATAATATTTGGAAAGATCATTAAGTGGTCCACCAAGACCCTCAGCAATTTTCAAGTGATCCACGAACAAAAAAGTTTGAGTACCACTGTATTAATCCTCCCCTCACATTGCTGTTCCATGTAAGCCATGACGGCATCTGTCATAGGCAGCCAGTGTGACCATGAATGGAAGAGGGGGCTGTGAATAAGGGAGGCATGCCTGGGATGATCTCTCTGTGGAGATGTGGAAAAGTTTGAGACCCCCTGTGTTAGGATAACTTGCTCTCCCTCAGACTAGATGCTCTTCTAGGCCCCAGTCTAACTCCCATAGGAGCTGACAAGAGAGGCTTTCCATAGACTCCAGGGGGAGTTGGATCAGACCCTTAGGAAACAACATGAGCTGTGTTCAAGCAGCAAGCCAGTGGCTCTGCCCACGACACAAGTACTCTCATTTGGGAGTGAAGAGGGAGAAGAAAAGGATGGTTAATGGAACAAAGGAACAAAGGGAAGGCGGAGAGAGACAGCAAACAAAGCAGGGGATGCAGATGGAGAGAGTGGAGAAAGTAGCGGAATGATGAAAGCTAGAAAAGGGGCGGGGGGGGGGGGAGAGGAGAAACACTCTCTGCAGACACATTCATGTGCCAGTACACATCTGAGTCTGAGGGAGGTACTGAAGGTGGCAGTGAAAACTGTCCTCTCTACTATCCCTCCTTGCACAGAGATCAAGCAATTGCAGACAGCAGCTGTGGGTCTTGTCTCATCACATCAGATTTGCTTCCATGTGCATGAACAAAACTCTTTAGTCTCCGTCTTAGGGTATGTCTACACTACGGAATAAGGTCGAATTTATAGAAGTCGGTTTTTTAGAAATCGGTTTTATATATTCGAGTGTGTGTGTCCCCACAGAAAATGCTCTAAGTGCATTAAGTGCAGTAACTCGGCGGAGTGCTTCCACAGTACCGAGGCAAGCGTCGACTTCCAGAGTGTTGCACTGTGGGTAGCTATCCCACAGTTCCCGCAGTCTCCGCTGCCCATTGGAATTCTGGGTTGAGATCCCAATGCCTGATGGGGCTAAAACATTGTTGCGGGTGGTTCTGGATACATATCGTCAGGCTCCCGTTCCCTCCCTCCCTCCGTGAAAGCAAGGGCAGACAATTGTTTCGCGCCTTTTTTCCTGAGTTACCTGTGCAGACGCCATACCACGGCAAGCATGGAGCCCGCTCAGGTAACTGTCACTGTATGTCTCCTGGGTGCTGGCAGACGTGGTACTGCATTGCTACACAGTAGCAGCAACCCCTTGCCTTGTGGCAGCAGACGGTACAGTATGACTGGTAGCCGTCATTGTCATGTCCGAGGTGCTCCTGGCCACGTCGGCTGGGAGCGCCTGGACAGACATGGGCGCAGGGACTAAATTTGGAGTGACTTGACCAGGTCATTCTCTTTAGTCCTGCAGTCAGTCCTATTGAACCGTCTTATGGTGAGCAGGCAGGTGATACGGATTGCTTGCAGTCGTACTGTACCATCTTCTGCCGCGCAGGCAAGAGATGAGGATGGCTAGCAGTCGTACTGTATCATCTTCTGCCGAGCAGCCATGAGATGTGGATGGCATGCAGTCCTTCTGCACTGTCTGCTGCCAGCCAAAGATGTAAAAGATAGATGGAGTGGGTCAAAACAAGAAATAGACCAGATTTGTTCTGTATTCATTTGCTTCCCTCCCTCCCCCATCTAGGGGACTCATTCTTCTAGGTCACACTGCAGTCACTCACAGAGAAGGTGCAGCGAGGTAAATCTAGCCATGTATCAATCAGAGGCCAGGCTAACCTCCTCGTTCCAATAAGAACAATAACTTAGGTGCACCATTTCTTATTGGAACCCTCCGTGAAGTCCTGCCTGAAATACTCATTGATGTAAAGCCACCCCCTTTGTTGATTTTAGCTCCCTGAAGCCAACCCTGTAAGCCGTGTCGTCAGTCGCCCCTCCCTCCGTCAGAGCAACGGCAGACAATTGTTCCGCGCCTTTTTTCTGTGCGGACGCCATACCAAGGCAAGCATGGAGGCCGCTCAGCTCACTTTGGCAAGTAGGAGCACATTAAACACCACACGCATTATCCAGCAGTATATGCAGCACCAGAACCGGGCAAAGCAATACCGGGCGAGGAGGCGACGTCAGCGCGGTCACGTGAGTGATCAGGACATAGACACAGATTTCTCCGAAAGCATGGGCCCTGCCAATGTATGCATCATGGTGCTAATGGGGCAGGTTCATGCTGTGGAACGCCGATTCTGGGCTCGGGAAACAAGCACAGACTGCATAGTGTTGCAGGTCTGGGACGATTCCCAGTGGCTGCAAAACTTTTGCATGCGTAAAGGCACTTTCATGGAACTTTGTGACTTGCTTTCCCCTGCCCTGAGGCGCATGAATACCAAGATGAGAGCAGCCCTCACAGTTGAGAAGCGAGTGGCGTTAGCCCTGTGGAAGCTTGCAACGCCAGACAGCTACCGGTCAGTTGGGAATCAATTTGGAGTGGGCAAATCTACTGTTGGGGCTGCTGTGATGCAAGTACCCCACGCAATCAAAGATCTGCTGATATCAGAGGTAGTGACCCTGGGAAATGTGCAGGTCATAGTGGATGGCTTTGCTGCAATGGGATTCCCTAACTGTGGTGGGGCCATAGACGGAACCCATATCCCTATCTTGGCACCGGAGCACCAAGCCGCCGAGTACATAAACCGCAAGGGGTACTTTTCGATAGTGCTGCAAGCTCTGGTGGATCACAAGGGACATTTCACCAACATCAACGTGGGATGGCCGGGAAAGGTACATGACGCTCGCATCTTCAGGAACTCTGGTCTGTTTCAAAAGCTGCAGGAAGGGACTTTATTCCCAGACCAGAAAATAACTGTTGGGGATGTTGAAATGCCTATATGTATCCTTGGGGACCCAGCCTACCCCTTAATGCCATGGCTCATGAAGCCGTACACAGGCAGCCTGGACAGTAGTCAGGAGCTGTTCAACTACAGGCTGAGCAAGTGCAGAATGGTGGTAGAATGTGCATTTGGACGTTTAAAGGCGCGCTGGCGCAGTTTACTGACTCACTTAGACCTCAGCGAAACCAATATTCCCACTGTTATTACTGCTTGCTGTGTGCTCCACAATATCTGTGAGAGTAAGGGGGAGACGTTTATGGCAGGGTGGGAGGTTGAGGCAAATCGCCTGGCTGCTGGTTACGCGCAGCCAGACACCAGGGCGGTTAGAAGAGCACAGGAGGGCGCGGTACGCATCAGAGAAGCTTTGAAAACCAGTTTCATGACTGGCCAGGCTACGGTGTGAAAATTCTGTTTGTTTCTCCTTGATGAAACCCCCCGCCCCTTGGTTCACTCTACTTCCCTGTAAGCTAACCACCCGCCCCTCCTCCCTTCAATCACCGCTTGCAGAGGCAATAAAGTCATTGTTGCTTCACATTCATGCATTCTTTATTCATTCATCACACAAATAGGGGGATGACTACCAAGGTAGCCCAGGAGGGATGGTGGAGGAGGGAAGTAAAATGCCACACAGCACTTTAAGCACAGCACTTTAAAAGTTTACAACTTTAAAATTTATTGAATGACAGCCTTCTTTTTTTTGGGCAATCCTCTGTGGTGGAGTGGCTGGTTGGCCGGAGGCCCCCCCACCGCGTTCTTGGGCGCCTGGGTGTGGAGGCTATGGAACTTGGGGAGGAGGGCGGTTGGTTACAGAGGGGCTGCAGTGGCGGTCTGTGCTCCAGCTGCCTTTCCTGCAGCTCAACCATACACTGGAGCATACTGGTTTGGTCCTCCAGCAGCCTCAGCATTGAATCCTGCCTCCTCTCATCATGCTGCCGCCACATTGAGCTTCAGCCCTCTCTTCAGCCTGCCACCTCTCCTCCCGGTCATTTTGTGCTTTCCTGCACTCTGACATTATTTGCCTCCACGCATTCATCTGTGCTCTGTCAGTGTGGGAGGACAGCATGAGCTCGGAGAACATTTCATCGCGAGTGCGTTCTTTTTTCTTTCTAAGCTTCACTAGTCTCTGGGAAGGAGAAGATCCTGTGATCATTGAAACACATGCAGCTGGTGGAGAAAAAAAAAGGGACAGCGGTATTTAAAAAGACACATTTTATAAAAGTGGCTACACTCTTTCAGGGTAAAGCTTGCTGTTAACATTACATACATAGCACATGTGCTTTCGTTACAAGGTCGCATTTTGCCTCCCCCCACCGCGTGGCTACCCCCTCAACCCTCCCCCCTCCCCGTGGCTAACAGCGGGGAACATTTCAGTTTAGCCACAGGCAAACAGCCCAGCAGGAACGGGTTCTTCTGAGTGTCCCCTGAAGAAAAGCACTCTATTTCAACCAGGTGACCATGAATTATATCTCACTCTCCTGAGGATAACACAGAGAGATAAAGAACGGATGTTGTTTGAATGCCAGCAAATACACACTGCAATGCTTTGTTCTACAATGATTCCCGAGTACGTGTTACTGGCCTGGAGTGGTAAAGTGTCCTACCATGAAGGACGCAATAAGGCTGCCCTCCCCAGAAACCTTTTGCAAAGGCTTTGGGAGTACATCCAGGAGAACCACGAATGCCAGGGCAAAGTAATCCTTTCACATGCTTGCTTTTAAACCATGTATAGTATTTTAAAAGGTACACTCACCAGAGGTCCCTTCTCCGCCTGCTGGGTCCAGGAGGCAGCCTCGGGTGGGTTCGGGGGGTACTGGCTCCAGGTCCAGGGTGAGAAACAGTTCCTGGCTGTCGGGAAAACCGGTTTCTCCGCTTGCTTGCTGTGAGCTATCTACAACCTCATCATCATCTTCTTCGTCCCCAAAACCTGCTTCCATATTGCCTCCATCTCCATTGAAGGAGTCAAACAACACGGCTGGGGTAGTGGTGGCTGAACCCCCTAAAATGGCATGCAGCTCATCATAGAAGCGGCATGTTTGGGGCTCTGACCCGGAGTGGCCGTTCGCCTCTCTGGTTTTCTGGTAGGCTTGCCTCAGCTCCTTCAGTTTCACGTGGCACTGCTTTGGGTCCCTGTTATGGCCTCTGTCCTTCATGCCCTGGGAGATTTTGACAAAGGTTTTGGCATTTCGAAAACTGGAACGGAGTTCTGATAGCACAGATTCCTCTCCCCAAACAGCGATCAGATCCCGTACCTCCCGTTCGGTCCATGCTGGAGCTCTTTTGCGATTCTGGGACTCCATCATGGTCACCTGTGCTGATGAGCTCTGCATGGTCACCTGCAGCTTGTCACGCTGGCCAAACAGGAAATGAGATTCAAAAGTTCGCGGTTCTTTTCCTGTCTACCTGGACAGTGCATCTGAGTTGAGAGTGCTGTCCAGAGCGGCCACAATGGAGCACTCTGGGATAGCTCCCGGAGGCCAATACCGTCGAATTGTGTCCACAGTACCCCAAATTCGAGCCGGCAAGGCTGATTTAAGCGCTAATCCACTTGTCAGGGGTGGAGTAAGGAAATTGATTTTAAGAGCCCTTTAAGTCGAAATAAAGGGCTTCATCGTGTGGACGGGTGCAGGTTTACATCGACTTAATGCTGCTAAATTCGACCTAAAGTCCTAGTGTAGACCAGGGCTTAGTTTTAAAGATTGGGGACAATGTGCAGTTCATTTTGTTAAGTTTCTCACAGCATCTGCTTGAAATAGAAATGACTCGTCAGTTGTAAGCTACAACATGCACCTGCTTAAGATTGTCAGTGACTTCAGCAGGGCTGGCTTGGGGTGTATGCCAGGTTAGAATGGTCTCTGAAAACACTCAGGTTTGGTCTATCAGTATCTTAGCAAGGATGATGCTTCTGCTTTGCCACACTTTTCCTGTGATGGGATGGGCACCTCTCTCTACTTCAGTAGAAACTAAACAAATGCAAAGCTGGAGACTGCAGGTTGCTTGAGCTGCTCTATAGTCAGCTCTCAAAGCAGAAATCTGTTCTGCATTTGGGTGTAAACCCTCCTTTATGATAGTTCTAACACTACCTTGGGGCCAATGAGTTTGCGCTTGTAAATTTCAACACTGATATGACTGTAGATGTTGGACCATTGAAAATGTACATACAGGTCTTTGCACCTACCAAGTGCACATGCACACAGTTCTGTGCATGCTCAAGCAAAGTTCCCCTTGAAAACTTACCCCTCAATGCCCTATGAGGCACTAATTACTAAAGACAATTAGGGTAAATACATCCCACTCTGACCAATGAAGTCAATAATGCAGATGACAGTTATGCTGACACAGATGACTAAACTTATGGCCATTAACAAATTCAGCAAATTTTCCTCCATTATTCCCCTAAAGCAAAAGCCTCACAATTCATTTGCAATTGATTTCCATAAAAATCGTCTGCAAACTAACCTAGTTTCACGATAACACAATTTTTTCAGTTTCAGTGGTTGGAAGATCACAAAGAAAACATGTTAAACCCAAGGCTGTAGCAGAAAAATGAAGTTCCAGTAAAACAAACCTCTAGGCAACTTTGTAACTATCAATTTATTTCAGAACTTCAAAGAGCTAAGACATAACACAGCATGTTTCTCCATCTGGTAGGTAACATTACAAAAACGCAGACCAATTTGTCTCTAACTTCCCTGGGCTGAAAACATATCTGAGCTGAGAGATGAGGCAGGGAAACTATTGTGTGTCAGAAAAATTATGAATAAGAGTAACGCTTAGAGAGCTTTCTCCTGCAGGGCATAGGGAGGCAGATCTTGATGTTCTGCTACTGCGTGAAACTAAGCGAGATTGTCCAGCTGTCCCAATATTATCGGGATTGTCCAGATATTAGGGGCTTTGTCTTATATAGGACTCTACCCCCATACTCCCCCATCCTGATTTTTTCACACTTGCTATCTGGTCACCCTAAACTAAGCTGAAAGGAGCACCATGTGTAACCTGAAAGCTATTTAAAGGAGTGACATTGAGGGGCTGAAGTGGGAAAGATGCATAGCTTTTCTTGTCTCTTTCTGTTCCCTCAAAAAAATCCACTGTCTCAACTCTGCCATGTCCAGAAGTTATTACATCCAATTGATTGTAAGCCGGTCTCAGTCTAGTTCCTGGAGAAGACACATCCACCAAATCACAACTGCCATCACACTTCACACCTTTATTGTCAGTTGCTACAGCGAGGACAAGAATGTAATGGATGCTGATGCTGAATTCCCTGGATCGAGAGACATTGGCATGACATTGCTGGGGAAGCTTGCTCTACTACAGCCTGTTGCTGAATCTGTTCTGACACTACACAAATGTCTCTTGTCTCCAGAACTTTGAATGTGGCACCTTTCACTGGGACTAAATTAACTTCTAAAGAGTTTCTGTAGCAATGGTGGCATTTCATGAGAAGGGTAAAGACAAGGCAAGAGTAGTGCAAATGGCTGGCATTAGTGCTTTTGGACAAACTAATACTTAGGGTGTCTACTTTCGGCATCTATTAAAATACTGAGGCAGAACCATGGATTTCTGCCTCCATTCTTCAGTCCCATTTGTAGGTCATCAACTTAGTAAAGTAGGCTTTCAGAGGTCAGTGAAAGAGAAAGTGTGGTTTTGCTCTGGGTAAGTAAACTTCCATATGGTTGTGCTTGGGTGCACATCAAATATAATGAGCTTGAAAATCTTCCACCATATCACTGATGTTTTGAGGGATGTGTGGTGTGTATGTATTGTGTGTGTCAAGCTGTTCTGCAGTGGATCAAGAGCATGAGTACCAGCCTCAGGGCAGACTGTTAAGAAGCAGGGCATGGACCCAATATGAGCTGTAAGTTCTATACACAGGACTTGTCCGTACTTAAAATTCTGCAGCTGCCCTACTGTAGTGCTTCAGTGAAGACATTACCTATGCTGATGGAAGGGCTTCTCCTGTTTCAAACCATTTATCCATTTCTAAGGGCATGTCTACTTACAACCACCGCAGTAATTACTGCGGTTGTTCATATCCATACTACCCTCTTTCTGTCACCAGTATGCATCCTCACCAGAGGATGTCTTAAGAGGGGCAGAGTGGGGGCTGAGAGCCCAGGCTCTCAGCTCCATACACAGCTCCCCACCAGGATCCCATGTGCCATCCTCTTAGCTCCCTGGCGTAGCCGGGCTCCCGTCTAAAAGCGCCACACCTGGAGTCCAGGGGCTCCCCGCTCCCAGCCAGGCTGTGCCCTGAGCTCCCTGCAGGGAACCCGGTGACTGCACTGAGGCTCCTGAATCCCTGCTGGGAGCCCGACTGCAGCAGGGAGCAAAAAGCCTGGGGAACAGTCAGGCTCCCCGTGGGGAGCCAGGAGCCTCTGGGCAGCAGCCGGGCTCCCTGCATGGAGCCGAGCAGGCATTAGCCTGGCTGGAAGCAGGGAGCCTGGGGCACCCGGATGCTAGCTGGTAGAGCCCTGTGTGGATACAAAATTTATATCTGTGGATATTCGTGAAGCTGCAGGTCTCTAGCGACAATGAGCAAGACCAGCAGGGCCATGGCCAGCAACCAGGCCAGGAATCGCAACAACAAAAGCAGCAGCATATTGGGTCACTGTTCACAGGGGAACCAGCACCCAGCCTGAGCATCTCCTCTAGTGCGGCTGTACTGGCCCCAGTCTTGCCCACTAGGCAGGCACTAGGCTCACCAGCAGCTGTCCCTGGTCACACTAGTGTATGGAAGCATTTTGCACACTCCCGGACTGGAGTCCCATCCACGTAGGCACAGATTGCTTTGAGCATTTGCTCTTCATAGGGTGCTAGCGGTCACCTGGTGCCAATTTCTGTTCCCTAGTTAGATAACTGAGATTTACCAACAGGAATAATGTGCTTTGGGTACAAGTTTGTAAAGATGCCAGCAGCCATCCTGATAACCAATGGGCTGAGCATGTGGATTCTGGCAAATTGAAACTGAGCTCTGTGTGTTTGTGAATATAGTCACAGGTTCGTCCTGTCAAGTACATGACCCGCTCTAACCACAAATGCAACAGCCTCTCTCAGTCCAAGGCGGAGACAGTGAAAGATTCTCTGTCCGCACTCACCCATCCCTTCTGGAAGATAGGACACTGCTGCTGATGGGCTCCACAGAAATCCACCTGAGTCTGGGGCAGAGAAGGGAGAGAGGGAGGGCAAATAACTCCCCAAAGATTATTGGGATGATGCTGCATCTGGCATAGCATCACAGTGACTTTTTTTTTCCTCGCCTACTTTTATGCTTACTTCACAGTGAAGTCCTCTGTAGCATTCAATGGAGTCTTCTCAGTGCTGCCAGATGCTGAGCTGGCCAGTACCCCTCACTGAACTCCTGTTCGCAATGTGCTGTTGCAAAGAGACCTCCCTGCTCTGGCCGGCACACTTCAACTAGGTCAGCGAAGCCCCCCACTTCACCCTTGTGTCCGCCCCGAAGCTCTGCCCCCTAGGCCTTGAGTGGGGCATGGTCTGTCTGCCCTTACACTGATACAAATCCTCAACAAGACCTTGGCCCTAGAATCAAATTAGTTACCCTAATTATTATTTGGGCTTCTATGGTGCCTTTTATCCTAGGACCTCAGAGCTCCTTAGAAAGGTGTGTGAGAGTCATTATCCCCACTTTGCAGATTGGGAGACCGAGACACAAAGAGGTAAGTGACTCAAGAGCAGGGGAAGGTCTCTAAAAGTGGGGGGGCCAACTGTGCCCAAACTGTGGCTCTGCCCTTGCACCACCATTTCCCCCGAGGCCCCTCTCCCATGCGGCCTCTTCCCCCAAGACCCCGCCCCCTGCTCGCTCCTCTCCACCCCTTCCCCCCATCACTCGCTCTAACAGCCAGTAAAAAGTGGGAGGGACCATGGCCACCCCTGCTCCGGGGCCCCAGAAGTGACTTGTCGAAGGTCATGTAGCACCTCAGTGGCAGAGCCAGGAATACACCCTAGGTCATCTTGGCTCCCAGTATGCTACTCTGACCACTAAACCAGGCTTCCTCCTTGTAGACTCCCAGAGGAGACAGTAAGTTCAGTGCATTGGCCTGGGAGTCAGAAGACCTAATCTAGTGCCCTAACAATGGATCCTAACTTGAGATAAGAGCATTTGTTGCTCCATGCTCTCAAAAGACACAGTTAAGGGGGCATACACTGAAACTGGCTTGCCACTAGATTAGGCCACTGGTCCCTGAGGCACCCTTTCCCTGGCCGCCTAAGAGTGCCCATGAAGTTGCTTTTGCTGTCATTGAAAGGGTAAATTCCATTTAACTATAAATGCTAATGCTCCCTCATGGAGAGTAAATGACAGTATCCAAGTTTAACTTTTCCTGCTAAAAACAGATGTGTGCACACAGCACTGAAGTGGCCATGGTTTGTAGCATATAGCTATGCCCTTGCATTAACTGAAATTCATCTCTCTTCCTCTCTCTGATACAGTCACTGTGACACCTTGTCTTGCGCATCACAATTCACTAGACTCTGCTGAAAGCTCCTTCCTTTTGCAGTTGACTGAAAACTGCGGGGAACATTTGTCACAACTTGGTTCTTTTGCATCAGCCTATTTTCTACATTGGGTGCCGGTCTCCAAGGTTCGTCAGCTCTGCTTAATGCAAGAGCCATCCTTTCACAGAGATACAGGAAATTAATTCCCTTGAGATTAACCATTGCGAGGGGTTTTGTTTCTTTTAAAATTTTACCTACTGTCCCTCTCCAGCAACACAGATTTTTCTGGGTTCTCGCAGATTGCACTGCCTTTATTTCATGCACTAGAAACCACCCTAGTAAAAAAAACACTCATCCAAGTGCCACCCCTTTTTTCATGACTATCCTTTTTTCATACAGCTGGACTCCCAGCAAGTGTGAGAGTTCCACAGCTGGCTCCGCCCCCATGACTTCCATCTGCTAGCTCCTGAGGGCAGGCAGAGCCTGGCCACTTTTCCCTGTCGCTACAGGCCAGGAGAGAAGCCCTTCCAGCTGCTACAGGATGGAAGATCCTAAGGCTTGCAAAGGAACACACACCCTCTCTGGTTCATTCCTTACTCTACAACATAGGGCACATGAGTGCTGCACTCCCATTTGTATTGCCTCCTCTGGGATTCTCTGGTATAGCTGGACCATCCACCCGCAATCAGCTGTGAGGTATATGCTGCCTATGCTGCCCTTTCCTCTTCTGTTCTCTGGCCTCTCTAGGGGTGGTGGCTTCCCTGCTAGGCCTAGATCCTCCGTCTATCAGTCCATGTTGGTGGAGGGTTTACAGATTTGTCTAGCATCGCATTGCCAAGAGTGGATTGAAGCTAACAGGGCCCCCAGAAAGCTACTTCTGTTGCCACCCCTGTTTGACTCTTTCTGTCAGGTTGCTCTCAAACTTGCAAGAGGACTTGGAAAGCCCCTATTATTTTGGAAACATGGATGTGTACTATGAATGGCCAGCAAGATGTGTGGATTAGGTAGCTTTTCAGCCCCATCTAGTCAGAAAGGATCAGCTCTCCAATGAACTTGGTATGGGGACTGCAGATGATAATACTGGTACCCTTTGTATTATGGAGTCAAATTGCTAGAGAGAGTCATAGATTTTTTTTTTTTTTTAAGGCCAGAAGGGACCACATCATCTATTCTAAGCTTCTGCACAGCACAGGCCATAGAATTTCATTCCGTGGCTCCTGTATCAAGCCCATAGGTTCTGATTGACCTAGAGCAACTTTTTTATAAGGACACCTAATCTTGGTTTTAAAGACATCAAGTGATGGCAAGTACACCACATCCCGAGGTAAATTGTTCCAACGGTTAATTACTCTCACCTTGCTTCTAGTTTGAACTTGTCTATCTTCAGCTGCTAGCCATTGGATCTTGTGCCTTTACCTAATAAAGAGCTCTCTCCTATCAGAAATCTTCTCCCCATGTGGATTCTCATAGACTAGGATTAAGTAATCTCTGGGAAGCGCTAAAGATATTGAGTTTCTTAAACCTGCCTTACATTGAGAAACTTTCCAGGCTTCTAACCATGCTTTTCTGAACTTGTTCCATAGTCTGCATGAAAAACAGCATTGGAAGCATGCCATGAGTGCACCGCTATTTCTGCCAGGCAAGATTCCATAAAGAAAAGTGAGCAGGAAGTGCAAGGACATGGGATCTGTGTGATGGTAAAGAACATGCCAAAAGCAGCACTGCTACATCCATGGAAATAGCCAGCTCAGTGTTAATTTACTCCATTGTACAGATGGGGAAACTGAAATACAGGGAGGTGAAGTGACTTGTCCAAGGACTCATAGTAAAGTCAGTGACAGAGCCAGGAGTAGAGCCTGGATACCTGAGGCTCTGTCTTCTGGTCAAGGCATGAGACTATCTTTGTTCAAGAAAAGTTAGATTTTCATACTATGGACATTAACAGTCCCTTTAAGAGTTTGTGAGAGACACAAAATTATATACCCATATACAGAAAAACAGATAGTATGCATTTTCTGGCATACCTCTACGTTGTCTTGAATGGAGAGTGCCTGCCAGTGTGCCAAATATGCATGTGTATCCATGCACATGCATGCCTGAAAGTTGCACACGTTCTTTCTGCTCCTAAATGGCCTGCAAATAGCCCATCCTGTGCTAGTTGAAGAAACTGTGAGGGGACGTACATCTGCTCTGAATATCTGTAGTGGGAAGCCAGGCAAGTGGGCTGGAGAAGGTCTTGGGGAGAAGCTCTGCAGTGAAGCAGAAACTAAGGTCAGGGTAGTTTTAATGAAAGCAGTGCTATCCATAGTCTAATAAAGTCCCTGGTTCAGTGTTCGACGAAAGTGGTTTTCTGCGATTCTTTATCATTTTCACATGATGCAATCCTTTAAAAGGAAGGGAAGCAATTAATTCAAACACAGCTTTAAAGCTTTTTTTTTTAATAAAGAAAAAAATAACACTCTGGGACCAAGCCTGCCTAACAGAGTCCAATGAGAGGGTTTTTTTTTTTTTTAATATACAAGTAGTGCAAGATCTGGCCTGCCTTAAGTAGTAGGACTAATAAGAAGATGATTTATTTAACAAGCTCTTGTAATACATCCAGCTTTAGTGCAGATAGAAAGAGATGAAACACAACGTATTTTGAACAGTAAGAACAGAGGAACTGTTTGTTGAAAGCTCCCTCTTCTCCCATTGGGAAGCCCGTTTTTTGGCACGCACCGAGCACTTCTCGCTAATCACATTAGCGGAGGAACCTGTTCTCATGCTAGGGCTAGGAGTTATTTTGAAGCATTCTATGTTACTAAACTGTATACATGGTTCTGTTTGTTTGTCTTTGCTTTTTGAATTTTAACCTCCTGAGAAACATCAGAATGTCTGAGGAGTCTGTGGTGAGCAAAGAACCCACAGCTCAGCTGCCCAAGGATGGGTTAGTCTGTGGTATCTTCAATCAGAAGACTGCATCTTTGCCCCGTGTTCATGAATACCTGGTGGGATCAGGAAGGACAGATGGGTGATGCTGATGGTGTCCTATGTTTGTAAAAAGCAATTGTCCACACTTCACTGGACAAGTGCAATCACTATGGGCAGCTATTCAGAGGAGGAGTGCGATTTAGACCACTAGGGGAAAAGGTGTGTTTTAAACATGTGTTCATGATCCTAGTATAGGCAGGTTATAGTTTTAACATGTGTTAGCTGGTCAAGTTAATCCTGGGAGGAATGGAGAATTAGGGTTCGCTGCAACCAGCTGACATGTTAAAACTACACTTGCCTTGTTGACACTAGGATTTTAAAATATGTGAGATAATGTATTTAAAACACACCTTTTTGCTAGTGAAGACAATGTCCTAGTGGTTCAATACTGGGGTTCAGTTCTATGTCGCTGGCTCACTGTGTGTCCCCAGGCAAGCAGCATGTCCTCTCTGTAAAGTAGGGATAATGCTTTCCTGCATTCCAGAGTAGTGTGGTGACTAATGTTTAAGAAGCATTTGCTGATTGTTGTGTGGGATGTGTTGTATTAACTAAATATATTTTGCCTATAACTAGCTGGGGAAGGAGTAGACCCATGATTAATTTAGAAAGTGCAGCTAACTATAGGCCCCTCTCATTTACAAGTGTTCTCTTACTATTAGTCCCTCTAGCAGGCAAATAGAAATCCTTTTCCGGATTATGGGCAGTAAATCATTAAAGCAAATGGAAGACTCCCCACAGGCCGGCTTCTGATAAAGAGCACTATTAGAATAGTAAAGTGGTCCCACCCATTATGCTTTGGGATCTGTCATTGCCCTGTAACATCTTAAATCAGCCTTTTGTTTAATCTGTTAGGGAGAGTGACTGAAAAGATCCATGTTCAGGAAGCTTCAGTGAGGCCATGTGGTCTGGGTTTGACTCTGCCCTTTGTGTAAGAATGTTATTTGTCTGTAGTCAAATAAAACAAAAAACTTCATTGGCATCACGAGCTATCCATGTGTTGCTTAGGTGTAAATAGCCAACCCTTGGGCACTGGCCCATGGATAAGGGATACATTTCCAAAATGCAGTAAAAGGCCTGTCCTGCTCAGAGGTGGATACAACACAATGAGCATCTGCCCAGGTCAGGGCTTCTCATTGCATTTGGGGTTTTCTCTCCTGGGTCTACTTGTCATTACTGTCCATTTCCATGGGTCAATAGGACGCTACATGGTGTGAGTGCTGTCCCTTCCCTTTCTCCCAGAGATACATGCATGTCGCCTGACCACCTCCAAGATTCCCTGCCAGTCTCGTCTTTGCTAACATAGGGAATAAGACTGTCCCAAGATGGCTTTGTGATGTGTGCTTCCCGCATGGTGAACTGTACAGATATTAACATAGTGGCAACCAGCTCTTAATGAAATCTCAGGACACCCAAACTCATGTTTGTTAGAGCATAGTCACTTTTTTTTTCAAGGGTGCAGCATCTTGTCACTTTGTTCTATTCACAAAACTTCCTCCTAACTATAAACAAGCCCATGAAGCAGAAATGACACATTCTGGCAAGTGACATCTCCAGGGTGAATTTAGCATGAAGACAGAATAACCCTGAGGTGAGTTAACATGTCACCAAGATGCTGCTCTGCTAATCTAAGAAGCCCAGCACCCTTGTGATGCCTGACTAGAAACAACAATGCAGAGCATTTGTCCTAGATCCAGATGCTGGACATTGGTGACTCAGAGAGACCTGACATCACCAGATGTGTTTGGAGTACTTCTGCCCCTTTTTGTTGTGGAAGTTCAATTTGCCACAGCGGTACTGTGCTAAACTTGTTGTGTCGCATCCTGAAGGTTTATGTGGAAGTGGGTCACGTGGAATACTGCCTGAGAGCAACTGATAGATACTGACATCTGCTACTAGCCTCAAATGTACTGCCATCCCAGATGGAAGGGGCTTTCAGGGATCCACATTACATATGAAGGAGGAAAATAATACACACACACAAGTATAGCAAATAGACCATGCAACATCACAAGCACTAAGCATATCCTCATGCAAAAGCAAGATAATAAATGTACACTATTGAGAATGCATTTAGGGTGAGCACAAACTTCTGAACCATATTTCTATTGTAGTTGGGGACTGTTTGACCTTTCTTATTTAAGGTCAATTCTTACATATGCTTTATAGGCAGCCTGCAGGAGAAAGACAACTTATAATGCATCCTATAAACTCAATCATCCTCTGATTATGTTTTTAATACACATGCTCCCTCCACTCACCACAGCTAAAATAGCTCGTGGGGCTTCGATCTAGCTGTCTCTAGCCATTGCTGTTCTGACTCCAGCAGCAGTTTTGTGACATGGGCCAATCTGACTGCGTGTTTCTAAGATAAAATGAGGCGAAGGAGCAATCTCCGTATGAACTAATATAGACTGCTTCCCTTCAAAGTGCTGAGCAGCCTCCACACACATTGGCTGGAGAGATGGGGAACCCACTCGAACGTGAGATAGTCCAAGGGATCCGGTTTTGCAAAGGGAGGCACTATGGAATCAAAGCAATCAGCTTGAGCCATATTTGCTGCCTATGGCTTATCCATTTCATGAAGGGTTTTGCTTTTCGGGATGCTTTAATTAATGTATTAGAGGATGGATGGGTGGTGCTCCAGTGATTTGTTTTGAGGAATCAAGGTACCCATAGCTTTAAATACAAAGAGCCATATCCCAGAGATCCTTGTTCAGCCTTTACACGTTTAGGGGGAGTCTTCTGAGGTTTTGAATGTACTGTACTGCACTTCTATCAGGGAGAATGTCGTGGAAGCAAGTCAGCTCTAAAGCAGAGGAGGATTGAATTAATCATTCAGGGCCAAACCCCCAAGGCCATTAGAGAAAATCTCCCTGTCAAGGTTCCTTCCCCACTCTGAACTCTAGGGTACAGATGTGGGGACTTGAATGAAAGACCCCCTAAGCTTATTCTTACCAGCTTAAGTTAAAAACTTCCCCAAGGTACAAACTTTGCCTTGTCCTTGAACCCTATGTTGCCACCACCAAGCGTGTTAAACAAAGAACAGGGAAAGAGCCCACTTGGAGACGTCTTCCCCCAAAATATCCCCCCAAGCCCTATCCCCTTTCCTGGGGAAGGCTTGATAAAAATCCTCACCAATTTGTACAGGTGAACACAGACCCAAACCCTTGGATCTTAAGAACAATGAAAAAGCAATCAGGTTCTTAAAAGAAGAATTTTAATTAAAGAAAAGGTAAAAGAATCACCTCTGTAAAATCAGGATGGTAAATACCTTACAGGGTAATCAGATTAAAAACATAGAGAATCCCTCTAGGCAAAACCTTAAGTTACAAAAAGACACAAAAACAGGAATATACATTCCATTCAGCACAGCTTATTTTACCAGCCATTTAACAAAAGGAAATCTAATGCATTTCTAGCTAGATTACTTACTAACTTAACAGAGTTTCTGAGACTGCATTCCTGATCTGTTCCCAGCAAAAGCATCACACAGACAGACAGACCCTTCCCCCTCCCCTGCCTCCGGCTTTGAAAGTATCTTGTCTCCTCGTTGGTCATTTTGGTCAGGTGCCAGCGAGGTTATCTTAGCTTCTTAACCCTTTACAGGTGAAAGGGTTTTGCCTCTGGTCAGGAGGGATTTTATAGCACTGCATACAGAAAGGTAGTTACCCTTCCCTTTATTTTTATGACACTCCCACAGAAAAGTGTTGCTAACTCTTGCAATTTTATCGCAAATCTCACAGTAATTGGAGTCTTTCTTAAAGCCCCATCTCCTATACATCTTAAAATCTCATGAGTTTTTTTAAGCCAAGGCCAGTCTCTTGATTTTGGGAGCCCTGACTCATGACATTTGAATGTTTGGGGTTGGTAACACTGTCACCTGGATCCCTTTTGCTTGCTTGCTCAGCTGTGCCATGCTAGGTTGCTGTTCCCCTGATGCCTGTTACTTATGGGGCAGTCACTTTTTCATGCCGACCATTCACCTCTCCCGGTTGCAAGATAAAGAATGGTTAAGACCAGTGTCCATTTGCTAGAGTTCCAATATGTGTGACCATATCTGTCTAGAAATGTCCCTGAACTTATCTTCTCCCAGCCACTGTCTGACTTATGCTGGGCTGCAGTGTCCTCGTTAGCCTTTCATGGTGTAATTCAAAACCCACTGGCTCTCTCCGTGCAGTGGTGCATGGAGAATGGACCTTAGTGGCACACCAACAAAATCCCCAGTTAAACTGTGGCAAGCTCATACATTGCTTGGCTTCTAGCTAATCTGCAACCTAAAAATAAGGGTGGCGTAACAGTCCTCAAAGGCAGCTCATTACATTCTTCCTAGCTTATTTATAGTCACTTGTAGGACTTCCTATTAAACCCAGATGGTGCTTTGTCTCTTGAACTAGATACGCGTGCAGTGAAGCTGCTGCAGGTTTGCTGAATCTATTATGCTGCCACAAGAGACTCAAGGTGCGTGATCAAACCACAATAGCTCAATGGAAATTGTAGTACTGTAGGTTTTCATTCACAGATCTATTTTTATCACACACTCCTTGCACCTATTTGACTACATAACACACATCTTTCTCCCTCAAAAGGAAGTGTTTTGTATGCTACTGAGGTACTTCTACTTTGGACACACATTTCATTCGGTATCACTTTAAATGGGATCTGTGACTATTTACACTAACTAGTCCATGTCCCATTTCAGCTTCAGAGGCTACTTACAGTAATGGAGTCCTTTCGCACCATAGCTACAGAAATGAATAAAGCAGTTTATGTGACAGTGGTATTTAATTTTCTATATTCTAGTAGTGCCCTGAGGCCCTTATGAAGATTCAGGGTCCCATTTTACTGGATATTGTACAAACAACCACACCACATGATCCATTGTCTACAGCCAAGCTCTACGATACAACCGCATTTGCTCCAACCGCTCAGACAGAGACAAACACCTACAAGATCTCTATCAAGCGTTCTTACAACTACAGTACCCACCTGCTGAAGTGAAGAAACAGATTGACAGAGCCACAAGAGTACTCAGAAGTCACCTACTACAGGACAGGCCCAACAAAGAAAATAAAAGAACACCACTAGCCATCACCTTCAGCCCCCAACTAAAACCTCTCCAGCGCATCATCAAGGATCTACAACCTATCCTGAAGGACGACCCAACACACTCAAAGATCTTGGAAGACAGGCCAGTCCTTGCTTACAGACAGCCCCCCAACCTGAAGCAAATACTCACCAGCAACCACACAACAGAACCACTAACCCAGGAACCTATCCTTGCAACAAAGCCCGTTGCCAACTGTGTCCACATATCTATTCAGGGGACACCATCATAGGGCCTAATCACATCAGCCACGCTATCAGAGGCTTGTTCACCTGCGCATCTACCAATGTGATATGTGCCAGCAATGCCCCTTTCCCATGTACATTGGCCAAACCGGACATTCTCTACGAAAAAGAATAAATGGACACAAATCAGACGTCAAGAATTATAACATTCAAAAACCAGTCGGAGAACACTTCAGTCTCTCTGGTCACTCGATTACAGACCTAAAAGTGGCAATTCTTCGACAAAAAAAACTTCAAAAACAGACTCCAACGAGAGACTGCTGAATAGGAATTAATTTGCAAACTGGATACAATTAACTTAGGCTTGAATAGAGACTGGGAGTGGATGGGTCATTACACAAAGTAAAACTATTTCCCCATGTTTATTTCCCCCCCTACTGTTCCTCACACATTCTTGTCAACTGCTGGAAATGGCCCATCCTGATTATTACTACAAAAGGTTTTTTCTCTCTCCTGCTGGTAATATCTCACTTTACCTGATCACACTCGTTACAGTGTGTATGGTAACACCCATTGTTTCATGTTCTCTGTGTATATAAAATCTCCCCACTGTATTTTCCACTGCATTCATCTGATGAAGTGAGCTGTAGCTCACGAAAGCTTATGCTCAAATAAATTTGTTAGTCTCTAAGGTGCCACAAGTCCTCCTTTTTCTTTTTGTAGAACAGGGCTCCTGCAGATCAGAAGAGAGAGATATTAATTCACTGAGCTGTGTCATGTCCTAGCCCCAGCCCTGTTCTGCTATGCAATGGATTGGCTCCTTGAACATATCTCTACAAATGTCAGTATTAACTGTCGGTTCAACCTCTTTTACCAACCTGGATTATGCAGATGATGTCATCCTCTTTGGTCAGGACGCAAACGATCTCAAAGATGTACTAGAGAGCTTCTAGCACAAGGCAGCTCGCCTTGGACTTAAGAACTTCTTGGGCAAAAACAAAAATCCAGAGCGTCAGTGCAGAAGTTGTGATAGACCAGATCTGTGCTTCCGGACACACTGTGGAAGTGGTGGATGACTTCATTTATCTAGGCAGTAAACTGTCTTCAGACAGACACATCCAGCCAGACACCCTAAGGAGAACTAGTTTAGGAACCTCAGCTGTGAAGGACCTACCTAGGGTCTGGAGCCAAAAGAAGATGAAACAACATACAGAGTACAGATGTATCTAATCTGTGTACTTCTGATCCTCTTCTATGGATTTGAAACGTGGATGCTGCTTAAACAAGATATCAGGAGTCTGGAGGCATTTCATGTGCATTGCCAGCAGCAACTGCTGGGTATAAGATGATTTAATTTTATCAGTAAAAGGGATGCATCCCTGAGAACATGCCTCGAGAGGACTGAAGTTATCATTGGCTGCTGTCAGTTGGCCTCCTTTGGTCACGTTGCCTGCGTCAGAGAAAGAGACCCCCACATTGAGCTCTGAAGATCAGATTTGAGGTCAGGAGGGGACACTGCCCAGTCACAAACTGGCCGTGGTGATACAGTTGCCCGCTATTAACCTAGCTGCATCAGAGACAATATCCTGCAATAATCCTGTGGAGCTCCTAGACATCTGGAATAAAGCTGTGCAGTGTGGTCATGGAAACTCGGCACTATGGACCTCTGCTGTCTAAGCATGTTGTTACATGTTGTTGTGGGGACTCCAGGCCTGGAACAGCAAGGAGTGCGTACCAAGTTAGGAAGAGCTATAACAGAGCTGTGAGTAAGAAACTGTGCTTGACTCAGTTAGGGCTTGACCCAAAGCTCACTGAAGTCAGTGGAAAGACTGCTATTGACTTCAGTTGGCTTTGGATCAGGCCCTTAGGCTTTTACTTTCTTAAGAAAGGTAATTGAAACCAACGCGGCATAATACTAAATGTAGACCTGCAGCCCTAACAGATTTAATATAGGAGTCTAATCAGGGTCTATCAACGGACAAGCATACACCTTTCTCTGACAGTCACTGCAGCTAAAAGTGTGTTTGCTTCCACTAATCTCTCTGATATTGATTACTATTTTTGTCATCAGAACACAAAATCAGTTTTACTGCAACAGAAACTTTGAATTTAATATCCATTATCTGTCCAAGGTGTTTCTGTAGTGCGCATCACCACAATAGCTAGGTAAGGAACAAGTTAGGTTAGAGCTGCAAAATTTTACCATTAGAAGACTTAGTTGTTCTACTCATAGCCTCTGCTTGTTCCAGGTAGCTCTGTTTTGCTGGGAGGGCAAGTGTACACACATAAATGTTCTGTTCTGTCAGGAAGGTTTTGGTTTAGAAGTGTGTACTGAAGATGGACAGCTTTGGCATAGTCTTCTCCTCAAGTAGTTCATGCCAAAGAGGAGTGCCCTTCACCGAGAAGTTTATTTCTGGCTTTTGCGTGTTTCATCCTAGGCTTTGTTAGCTACATTGTGTCAAAAAAGTACAACTGTCTCTCTGGGGCTGGTGGATGATGGTTGCATGCAAACAGTCTGGGTAGACTTGAAACCTCCTCAGTAGACTAGAGCTGGGACTAGCAAATCCCATTAGACGCTGCAGGAGTTGGAAACTGGGTATGAACTGTAAAGGTCAGGCCAATCTTTTTTCGGCTGAAGGACGCACCCAGTCCAATTGATTCAATAGCTTTAGTGTTACGTAATTAGAAACAGCTCTTTGGGCTGATCAGAGAGCTAATAAATACACCCCTAGGAAATAACTTGTGCGCGCTCTCTCTCTCTCTCTTTCTGTTAGCTGTAATTTTAACATTCACAGGAACTTTGTTCTCTGCTCCTCGGATGTCTTTCACCAGACTTTGATTAGTGTTAATGTGCATAGAACTCTGAGCTTGGTTTTTGGTACAAGATTTCAGTGCTCCTAGTGAATCTGCCAAACTGTCCATTATTTATGCAAAAGAGTTTAAATAATTCTGTGCATTTCGATGATGCCCCTTATCTGAGGGTCCTGGGACACACTCAGCCATGCAGCAGCTACACAGGGTTAGGGAGTGGAGGGATTGCTGTGCCTAGACTGCATGTACAGCATTTCCAAAATGTGGGACAATAGTGGGAGTAGTTGTTGGATTGTTTTCAGCTTATCTGCGTCTGTTTCATGTACCACCTGCTGGGTAATAAAGACAGGATGCCATATTTTGAAAACTAAAGTGGCTCTTTAGTAAGAGAAGTACCTACAAAGGTGTTGTAACTACAACTAGCATTCCAGCCATGTGCACACAGTCTGACTTTCTGCTGCCTCCTCCAAACTCTTCCCTCCTGCAACCTGTGCTCTTCCTTCCAAGTTCCATACAAGTTCCTACAGCATCCACACTGGCACTATACCAGTTTGAATTGAGCCCAGTGAATTTTAACCAGCTATTAAACCTGCTGAAAGGTAGTCTGTTCTAACTGGTTCTTAGGCCCTCTGTAGCTAGTGCAGGGCAAGTTTGTGTGTTAATGTCCTGCCAATGTGCTGAGGACTTAAGTTGGTTTAATTTTTCTAGTGTATACAAAGACCTCAGTATAGCACAGTGTGTTCATGACTCCCCTCTGTCATGGACGGCATTCAAATTAAGCACAAAATGGCAGCTGCCTCAAGCAGTGTCCTAGAAATTTAAAGCTGCAGTACACAGAAAACAGTCCATAAGTTACACAGCTACATATCTCACACTGCTCTATATGGGTCTTCTGGCTAGTGATTACATGAAACACTGCCAGAATTTGGTACTATCTTTGGACCTGAGCTTCCAACCCTTTCTCGCATGAATAAGGACTCCTGGCTCAGGTCCTTTGAGTTTGTTCCTAATTAGACATTCTTGCCATTATTGGAGAGGATTTTTCTTTTCTTTGTATTTTATTTTTCCACGGTTCTGCAAAAGTAAAAAACTTCACTGCCTGTGGGGGGAGAGGGGAGAGATAGACTAAGGATATATTTATTTCTGTCTGGCATGTAGTAGAGCATTACATATCTTCAAAGTGAATTATTTATTGCAGCTGTTCCAACTCTATAGGCATAAATTAATTCTCGCAACAAACACAAACCCTGTAGTCAGAGAGAGAAGAGGAAGATTCTCTGAGGGGCAGGGTATCAAGTCCTCTTTCTCCTGCCAGCAGAACTGATCATGTTGATGGACACCTCTTGTCACCATCAATTATTTAAACTACTACCCAGCACTGCTGCATTCATCCAGAAAACCAGAACATATGCAAACTCCTTCTTGTCCTTCAATGGCAGTACAAGGGCCTTATGTGTGTGTACTGTAATTACCCAGACCTATTTTGGAACTTTCTTAGAAGTTCTGATTTGGTTTGAGTTTGGGTGATTAGCCGAGAGGAAGGGTAAGGAAAAGGAGCAATTTATTTTGTGTGAACTGGTTCATCCATCCCCTACTGCAATCCCAGCCCCTCGCCTGCTGCTTTCACTGGAAAAGAGGGATGACATTAACCTTGACTGAAAGCTGCTAGCAGCGTTGTCTCTTTTATTCCAGTGCCTGAATTGATTGCAGTTGCAGCACTCTAGCACGGTGGGAGAGATGTGGCCTGTCAAGCTGGTCCCAAGCCAGCTAGGGCTTTATAGGTCAAAACACCTTTTAAATGCTATGAGGAGGCCAACAGGCCATCCATGCCGATCCAGAGCACTAGCATCATTGCGCACAGTGAGATATCCACCTGCCAAGTGGACTGTTGCCTTCTTTGCCAGGTTCAGTTTCCAGGTCAATTTTAAATTGTAGTCCCATGTAGGGAAAAGTACAGTAGCTTGCTCTCAAGGATTCAAAGGCAGCAAGGCCCACATCTAAAAGAAACAGTCACAACCTTCTGGTAAGAGGAAAATGAGAAAAATCTGTTCCAGCACTGCTGCTGTATGATTTTATGACAGCAGGTGGGTGTCCATTAAAGTCTAGATTCCAAAGTCTGGTGAACAAAGTGCAGGGAAACACTTGCAATTATAGGGGAAGCTATGATCTCCACCATGGCTTTGAGCTGCTCCATCCCTGTGCTACCAATATCATATCTTTGTCATTGGATTGAACCCCAGCCAGCTAATCCCCATCCATGCCTTGCACGTTAGGAGGTTAGTGGATTAGCGGTGCATCTCCTGGACTAAACCTCAGGATGGAGGACAAAACCCATTTTCATTGTCAGGAAGTAAATCAAAGGTCCTAGTGGGAAAGAATGGTGCATTAATCCTTTGCACCAATTTGTCACCTAACCTCCACGCTACCACCTTTGGGAGCATAAAACTAGCCTATGATGACAATCCTGAAGTTCTGACAAGGAATGAAGTGTCTGGATGTTGACAGGCAGAATAGTAACTGTTACGCAAATTTATTTCTCTCTGCCCCATCCCCAGTTCTTCCTTGATTTGGGGCAGCATGAGGGACCCTGGTATCCAAACCAAGCCATTTGAGACCATCTGTTCATTCTGAATCCCTGAAGCTGCTGGACCTTTGACTCATCCAGCTAGAGTTCTGGGGCAAACCCCAGGCATGAGGCATTCCATCTCTTGGACAAATGAGCTCCTAGGAAAAGCTGAAAAAAACCCTCATTTAATTGGACTATGAGGAAAAGCAGCTAACTAGGCAATGCGACTGGCAAACTAGAGAGGGGCTATGGACACGTGCAGATGATCCTTCCCTGTAGTGTAGACAGAAGCGGACGTGATGTGGCCTAGTGTTTGTAAAAGGAGGCTCCAGGAGGCTACTGGAAGCCAGTTTATGAATATGCATGTTCTTTTCCCCAGGGGCTTGCTCTACAACACACTGGGGAAGGGAGCGGAAATCTGAAATCATCAATTTAAGGGCCAAGCTGAAAGTTTGACAGAATGAGAGGGGAAAGCTGCCCAAGTGGGGAAGGACTGAGCAGAGATTAAAATAATTGGAGGAACAAAGAGCCTTCTCCAGTACAGGGGCATGAGAAGTGAGGAGAAGCTGAGAAATGCTGAAGGGCCAGCAGTGTTAGCGTGGGAGAGAAGGGATCCAGGGAGTAAAGAAACAGCAGGAACTGGAGAGTGCCAGACAAGCACCATTTGGAGCACAGTGCTAGCTAAGTGGTATGATCTCTGTGGCATACTCTAGGTAATATAGGATAGTAAAGTACACCCTGTCCCGAGCAATTCCGTGCCCTCTGTAAAACCATTAATTGGTTCCTTCAGTAACCTCTCTTCTTGCTTCTCTCTCTTCAGTGTGCTGAAGACCCTAAATAGCCCTTCGCGAAGAAGAGCAGGGGTCATTTTAGCCCATTCCCCTGTCTTGCTGCCCTTACATGTTCATAAGCTGGTAGAGTGTCTCAGTGGCGGAGGACAAACCAGCTGCACGCAGCATGGCCGTTTCTCCCAAGGCTAATATCTTCAGCTGGGGGCTCTGCCTAGTCCTGTGTATAGAGCATGAGCTTCCCAAAGGCTCTCTCCTAACCAGACATGCTAAAAGCCCCTGAACACAGAGAGGGGGAAGCTGAACCAAAATTAACCTCTTGCTGACTGGCCACAGTGCAGCGCGCCTGTGCCCTCTCTCCATATCGCTTTCTATTGCCATGCTTGGATTTGGGGACTTGAGGACTCCAATTTGATTCCATGTCTTGGTATCTCACCCCCATGCTAGCGGAAGCTGGGAGCTCTACAGAGGTGGCATGGTCATCCCTGGGGACAGAAGGGTGTGGCTCATCACACTGAGCAGACACACCTCCAGCTAGTTAAAACAAAATACTGATGGGCTCAGAAGAGAGTCTCATACAATTCTCCTTAGCCTGGAAGACGGAAACAGAAATCTAGGGTATCAATTGTGGGCAAAACCATAACTGGCATGATGGGGTTTTGCCAGGAGCACAGATGACCTCTTAGCTGTAGGTAGAGAGCAACCTGGCCTGATTGCTGAAAAAGTGGCCAAGTACGTTTATAATTTCTTTGTGCTTTGTTCCTGAATAGCTCTTACGTCTGTGGTGTCTCAGTTCCTCTCACCTTCCTGGTAGCTATATGGGTTGTGACTGGAAACTCCCATCTGCTCACTGGGGCCTAGTGAGACAACAGCAAAAATTTGAGCACAGGGTCTATAAGGACATGTGGAAAACACCCACATCCTCTCTCTCTAGCCCAAGACCTAGTTCACGTTGTCAGTCATTGCTGATGATGCTAGTGACTCACAGAGCCTATTGTGGATAACGTAGTGTCTCTCCATCCTGACGCTCTCCCTTCCAGCGCTCTCTCCACTAAGCTCCACAAGGAGATTTTGCAACAATCTTTTGGGGGGGGGGGGGGTTTGAAGGACAAATAGACACTCAACTCTGTTGCTGCTTGGAGCGTGCTTGAGGCAGCAGTAGAGTCATGCTAGTCTGTCCTATTTTATCCTCGAAAAGAAGAGGAACATAGCCAGCTCATTAACGAGCTTATTAAAGTCTGTGATGAAACAGTCCATCCCATAACTCTTTCCGGCTCAAGAATGTGGCATGGCTAAAGGGGTTTGCAAAAAGAAGGGGTTTGATGGGACCTAGTGATAGGTTAAGTGCTGGGATCCATTCCAAGCTAGGGTTTGGAGTATGGGTTGGGTTTAAGCCCTAACTAGGGCTAGAATTTAGGGAACTGTTGGATAAAGACCTTGACCCCAAATAGCAAAGGTCTTGCCAAATCTGCTTGCTACCCTCTCAAAAGTCTTCCTTGACTGGATGCATTGTGGTCCAGTGGATAGGGTACTGCATCTGGAGTTAGGAGAGATGTTCTATTCCCAGCCCTGGCACTGATTTGCTGTGGTATCTTGGCTAAGTCACTTAAGTTCTGTGTTTCCTTCTCCCTATATGTGGAATGATCTAATGAAACATAACCTTCCTTTGTGCAGGGTTTTGCGATTCTCTGAGGAAAAGGGGTCTATAAGCACTCAGTACTTTTATTGTAGGGAAATGTTATGAGGTCAGCTGTTTACATAAGATTTCTGCCATCCTGGGTCATTTAAATGGGGAGATTCTGATCTCACTTGGGCATAAACTAGGAATGACTCTGTTGAAATTCTTGGAGTTACACCAGTATTAAACCCAGCTGAGAGAATTTTACAGATGAGAAACTGAGACACAGAGAAGATAAGTGATTTGCCCAAGAGTAGGAAACTGAACAGAGATGTCCCATGACCTAGACTAACTACTGGAACAGTTTTCCTTTCAGATTGGAGCCCCTCTCTTTGTCCTATGAAATTCACAAGGAGTTCTGTTTATGAATACTGCTTGTGGCATTTTCCCTAATTAATGTCGGTTGACTTTTTTCGTTAAAAGTTTCTTTTCTACACTCAGACTCTGTGCTTGCGAGTGGGGAAGTATTGCCCCTCAGAGGCTCCCAGGGGTGGTGTGTAATTTTCCCAGGTTACTGGGTGGGGGCTTGAGCCAGTTCTGTGTTGTATTGATGGAAAGGAACCCCTAGATATTGAACCCTGACTTGGTTGCTGCCCGCTTCACCTGACAGAAGGGTTACACTCGCATCTTCCAATCTCTGCTACTCTGGGGGGGGAGAAGGGACCTGGATCTAAGCTCAAGTTCTCACCTGGCTGCTTAAAATGCTGCTGACATTGAGTCACTGTCTGCTTGGGAAATCAGCATTTTATGGGCTGGTCCAAAACCCTCTGTAGGCAATGGGAGCCTTTCCATTCACTTCTGTGGGGCCTTGAATTTGCCACTGGTGAGTGATACCCAGTAGGAGGCTTGAAGTCTTTAATTTATCCATGAGAACGCATCCTTCTGCTTTTTCTGCCTTCCCGTTCTCCAGTGCGTGGGAAGTAGCTAATCATCTCCCTACGCCTTGGGGATGGGTTTCTAAAGGATAGGATGCTCATTGGTTGGCCTTTTCCCTGTGCCCAGATTTTAATAGGTTCCTGGATCTGTGTAGGTCATTGCTGTGCTGCCCACTTGTCCCATTCAGAAGGGTCCTTATTCCCCCCTGTCCATGCATAGTTCACCCAGCTGTAATGCAGAAATGACAGGCACAGCATGCTCTCTCTGTCTTGCAGCAACCAAATGCTGGCTGACATTCAGCTCCCCCCATTCTCAGCATGGAGCTGTGCAATCTCTTGATGGCTTTGCATCATGAGTTTGGGGCAAATGCAACTTCATGTTGATTCCCTCGTCTTCCACCTCAGCTTTACCTGTCCCTTAGCCCCAGCACCTCTGGGCTTGGCAGTTCATAGCCCTGGCATCTCTGCTTGCTGCATCAGATACACGACACTCAGCAGCCAAAGGAACATCCTGAGCCCCAGCACCTCTTCCATTACAAATTAAGTGCTGTCCCTCTCCCTCCCCTCCCAGTTTACAGCAATTGCTTGCAACTCCAATGAAACCTGCCAAGTCATGCTCCAACCGCTGCTGCTAGAGAGTCACAATTAGCTGGATTTGTTTGGTGGAAAAGAAGCTGGTTTACTCTGGGCCAGCTGTGAATGTGCCTGAGCAGAGAAGAGGGATGCATCTTGACCTTTCCTAATGGCTCCTTCAGTGATCATTGCAGACTGCTCTTCAGGGCCCACTTGAGGATTTCTCAGCTTGATTAGCCTAGAAGATTCAAACGGATATAAGGAGAATTTAAAGAACATTTGAAAAATTCACATGCTGGCATTTTTTCTGTTCAGCTGTTGCCACTTCCCTTTCTAGTCAATTCTGCTGTTCTCTTTGCACCGCCTCATGACACATGAACTAGGAAATACGCTATCCAGCCATGACTGCTTGTGAGATATCGGACCTCTTAAGGCTGGGTTTTTCAAAGATAAAGGAGTTAGCTTTTGATCAGAGCTGGGCATCTATATTGCCTTTTTCCCCCTCACTTAGCTTCTAATGTGATTTTAGTGGCTGCTGTCTTGTACTGTTAGAGAGAAACCAATTCTTTATACTAGTGGTTCTCAACCTATTTACCATTCTGGGCTGGATATGCAGCAATCTGTGTTATATGGGCTGCATCCACACAATATATATGCTACCTTTATGGCCCTGAGCATTTCACAACGGCGGCAGCTGTGGGCTGATTGGGCTGCAGGCCATGGGTTGAGAACCACTGCTTTATACCATCTGATTGTTGATGTAAGCAAGGATTAAACCAGTTTAAGTGCATCTACATTAGGAATTTGCACCTGTTGAACTAATTTTTTCTAGTTAACTTGTGCAACTTATTTGCCGGGATCCCGTCTCCAGAGAACTGTGAGAAGCTGGACCCTGTGTTGCTACTGATGTCACACGCTGCTTCTGTTTGAATGTCCAAAAAGTGTATAACAGTTCAGCAAAGAGGAAAGAAATACTGGATGGAGGTGGCAGAAAAGGTAGCATGATCTGATTTTCTCTTTGTGGTAATGCATCCATTTGCCAGCTGGGTTAAAGGCCTTTAGGAAACACCCAAGGAAGGCATTTTTCAAGTGTCAACCTGAAAATGTATAGAACTAAAAGTAGAGTCTTGCGCATGATGGCCAGCTGACTTGACCCGCACATGGCGCTATGCAATCTCTTGGTGGCTCTGCTTCATGAGGTTGGTGCAGATGCAATTTCATGTTGATTCAAACCTTTGATCTTCCACTCAAATGGACCCCAAAACTCAGAGTGAAACAGAGTCAAAACTGCCCAGTTTGCCAATATTTGAATTTAGATTATGTGAATGCACTAATCAGGATTCCCATTGACTTTGGTGGGAGCAGAGTTAGGCCACCATTGGGTGCTTTAGAAACCCCATCCGTATATTTTATTTTCTATAAAAGAGAGCGATTGAAATTTACTTGCCATGAATAAAGACCCTATCCCTAACTCAGGTGAGTAGTCCTTACTCAAACAAGTTGTCCAGATGAATCAGTGGGACTGACTACTCTTGTGAGTAAGCCTTGGCTGGATCAGCCTTTACGATTAACTGGCAATGATTTTTGAGAGCCTATTTGGATGGAGACCAAGAGTTAGGGACTGTTATGAGTATATACTGATGTTGCAGTAAAGTTAGCTACTGTTCACTCTGTCACTCCTGTATTCTGGGACAGGAATAGGACATGATGCAGCTGCTCTGTTCAGCAGAAAAGGCTAGTATAGTTTTGGGCACCACACTTTAGGAAAGATGTGGACAAATTGGAGAACGTCCAGAGGAGAGCAACGAAAATGGTAAGAGATTTAGAAAACGTGACCTTTTGAGGAAAAGTTGAAAGAAGGGCATGTTTAGTTTAGAAGAAAAAAAAACCCTCTTAACAGTCTTCACATATGTAAAAAGTTGTTATGATCAATTTACATCCACGCCCTTGAGCCACATACTTGTACTGACCTAACCACCGGTGTAGAGAGCACTATGTCAACAGGAGGGCTTCTCCCATCAACATAGCTACCACCTCTCAGGGAGGGGAAGTACCAACACTAATCTCTTGGGAGAAGCTCTCCTGTCGGCTTAGGTAGAGTCTTCACTAAGCACTAGAGTGGCACAGCTGCACCGGTGCAGTGCTGTAAGTGTAGACAAGCCCTGGATCCTATAATTTGTTTGTTTCACCTGAGACTCCAAAACGGGGGTTTGGGGGACTAGCCAGAAGGCCTCAGCCAGAGGGCTGAGAACACCACCACTAGACTGACATGGGATGCTCCACTAGAAGGACCAGACTCGTGAGTGTGTGCTTGCCAAGTAATAGCCAAAGGGGGCACTCTGATGGGGACAGATCCTTGACTCCTGCCTACACCGTTGCTATTCCTGGTGGAGGTGCACTGAAGCTAGATCAATGGTGGGGAAAGTGCTAGTTTAGATTTACCCATGACTCAGTTTAATAGAATCCTACTGAATGTGGCTGTGAAATGCAAGGGCAATACTTAGCAGTGGTACCTTGCAAAGCTACAGGTTTCTCCCTCCCTCCCTCCTATAGCAGCATCAGAAGCAAGTCAGGGTCAACTAACTGCCTGTGAAGGGAAAAAAAGAGATCACATGCAAGTGTAAAAGATGTGGGACTGGTTGCTATGCACTTGTGAAAAGCCCTATCTCTTTCTGAGCCGGGTGCACTGCTCCACAATAGTAATTAGCTGAATTTAGACCTGACTGTGGAAACAACTTGTCAGGACCAGAGAACACACAATATTTGTCCTCATAAATATAAATATATAAATATATATATATATATATATATATATATATATATATATATATATATATATATATAAAGTAAAGACTCTAATGAGGTGAAGCTTGAACTTCTGACCCATGCCGGCAAGAGGCACAATTCCTGCTGGAGCTGCCCAAGAGCACATGTCTGCATTGATGGCTGATGCAGACTGTTTACTCGGGATCTACCACTCGCATCCTAAGGGCTGTAAAGGGGCAGCAAATGTCAAGCCCAAAGCTTCTGTATCGGGTTTCTTTTTTTTTGTTTTGATTTTTGGTTTAATGTTTTGGGTGAATGTGATTAATTATGGAGTTAGTGCTCAGGATAGTGAAGGGCTGAAGCCAGGCACAAGGAAAGCAGATCCTGTCTGTGCTTCTCGCTGTCCTCTGCATCTGTGTTTCCACCTGGAATGTCCCATGCTGCTGTTTCCTGGCACTCCTGAGAAGGGTCTGACATCTGCACACTGAATTGCCTGGTGGTTCATGAGGTGACTAATTGATTAAACAGAGCCTACTGTGCGTGAGACAAGTGCTGAATTTGCACCCCACATCCCCAGAGGAGCAGGGTGCGCTAACCAGTCTGCTTTATTTCACCTGCTGTTACCGTACACATCTGAGCCCAGGAATGATTTCCAAGGCACCCATTGTACTGCATGACATTTCAGAGGGCTGCAAGGGCCTTGTTTTGACCATCCATGGTATCCTGTTAATGCTGCTTTCCCAGATATGCTGAAGGCCCATATAACACTGAGCAGGCCCAGGAGGGAGCTAGGAGTTTCATCCTGGAAAGTGCTGAGGAGATGAGTGCTGTCCTTTCCTATTGCCCTCAGTGGGAACTGGGGAGATGAGGACCTCCCACAAAGTGCTCTAGCCCTGGCAGTATGATGAACTCTCTGCTAAGAATACTTTACCGGAAGTCCTGCTAGTTGAATTGCTTGAAGCTTTTTATAGCCCTCAAAGGACTTGAGGCCCAGTCCCAACCAAGGTTGTGTGTGTGTTAAACATGCGCTGGTCTCATCTGACAGGATGAGACATTCCACTAAGTGGCTACATTTTTCTCAGACTCTCTGAGCCAGATGATGGTGTATTGGTATGCTCTGACTGCTAAGCGCTGCCCTGGTGACACAAAGTACCTGTAATGTACCAGTGAGCCTAGCCCTGTTTGGAGGAGAGTTGAATGAATCAGTCCAGCCAGATGGCTGGATTCATGCGCAAACCGAATCTAGACTGGCAGCTTGTCCAATCCATGCCTCCTTCTATCTGAATCATTAGCCCTTCAGAGACAGCACAAAAGCTAAGGCTTGGTTAGCCACTGTTCTTGGGACAGACAAAACCAAAGGCTGTAGGTCATACTGTGTTTTAAATTAGCAGCCTGTGCTGCTTTTGCCATCTACACTGGTCCCTTTCTCAGGCTCAACTTGCTTTCAACTTCCATACCAGTCTATACTTCAGCACTTCAGAGCTGATGTAAGAGGGGAAGAGGGAATGTTCACAAGGCTAATTACATAGATGGGCTTTGACTTTCCTAACATCCCTTCTGTGGCATTTCTTCAAAGTCTGATCTTCCCATGGTTGAAAGGTACTATGGATAAAATTTTCAAAAATACCTAAGTCCCAGTGAGATTTAGGCTCTGAAGCTACTTAAGCACTTTTGAAAATGTTACCCTTTGAGTAAGCGCAAAGTACTATTGTGTTTACATAGGCATTTGGTGTTATATACGGACATGTAGGCAAGATGAATGTCATTTAGCATGTGGCAAATGTAGTCCATTGAAAGGTATATTTTGTTTCTGCCATTTTCACGAGTGGGGTTTACTACGTTTTCCAGAGAAAACAATGCCATGTTTGAACAGTCTTGTGCATCTAAGTTATAGTAATTGCACTACTGCCTGCTCCATACATAGGGCTTCTGTTTGTCAGGGTTTATTAATTTCATTTTTTTGCATGTATTTTTAGCAATTTTTGTGTTTTATGTAGAGGTCCAAATACAGGGTTTTTCAAGGCTTTTGCTTTGTGTATATTGTAATATATATTATACATATTACTCACTACAGTAATATATACTGTAATGAGTAGTCTCCTTGTAATGTTGCCTAGTGCACTTAAATGTAGTACTGTTCCAATCAGCACTATGTTAAAGCACACCAAGGAACCTTTAGAGCATACCAGCATGGTCTACACAGACCAATTAATGTGCAACGTGTTAGCACAGTTTAGTAATCACACATCCATCGTCCACGTTTCTGTTCCATATAGACACACCCTTAGGTATAAGTAACTGTTTCTGATATTTTTCTAATGTTTATTGGATAAACACTAATTTTTATTTGTATTTTTTTATTTTATTGTGTCAGGGCTGTTTTTTCAGTGTTTGTCTGTTGAAACCTAAAATCAGAAGCCTTATCTGTACAGACGAAAACCAGATGAAAAGTCCTAAACTTGGGATGGTTTATTGCTGATAATTGTGTGTTCCTGTGCATGAATTGTAACATCAGTCAACGTAATTAGGAGTGTACGCTCTCCTGTATGAATTACTCTTCTGAACAGTTTTGCTTTATGTGAGGTAGAGGCAATGAAATGAATATATTAAATCCTGTGTTAATTAACCTCTTCAGAGCTGAGCCATGTTGAGTCCCATGTACAGGACCTAGGTACACTATTATCAGTGCCTAAAGGCCAGGCTCCCATTATTCTGGGCACTATCTAAACATATAACAAAGAAACGGTCCCTGCCCTGAACAGCTTACAGTTGAAACCTATAAAATCTGGGACAACAGATGGATATGACAGACGGATGTGGGGGAAGCGCTAAAGAATGGTGAGATATCTATAAGCAGTATAATAAGTAGCAGCCACCGCGCACCAGCTGGGTAACTATTGACAAGTGTTTTGTAGACATCACTGAATAGGTGGGTTTTCGGGATAGATTTAAAGGAGGCATCATGGCGGTTTGTGCGGATTATTACAGAGGGCTCCTTCCATGCATATGGGATGATGGCACAGGAAAAAGCATGATAGTGCTTATAGAAAATTTGACAAATGGGTAACCAAGGGCAGCACTATTCATGTATAATAATAAATGATGCTATCAGCTCTGCCTATATTCAGCTTGCCTGGCATTTTCTTTGGCAAACTTTAACCATTTGGGCTTCAGAGTAGCAGCCGTGTTAGTCTGTATTCGCAAAAAGAAAAAGAGTACTTGTGGCACCTTACAGACTAACAAATTTATTTGAGCATAAGCTTTTGTGAGCTACAGCTCACTTCATTGGATGCATTCAGTGGAAAATACAGTGGGAAGATTTATAGACATAGAGAACATGATACAATGGGTGTTACCATGCACACTGTAATGAGGGTGATCACTTAAGGTGAGCTATTACCAGCAGGAGAGCGGGGGCGGAGGGAAACCTTTTGTAGTGATAATCAAGGTGGGCCATTTCCAGCAGTTGACAAGAATGTCTGAGGAACCGTGGGGGGGTGGAATAAACATGGGGAAATAGTTTTACTTTGTGTAACGACCCATCCACTCCCAGTCTCTATTCAAGCCTAAGTTAATTGTATCCAGTTTGCAAATTAATTCCAATTCAGCAGTCTCTCGTTGGAGTCTGGTTTTGAAGTTTTTTTGTTGAAGAATTGCCACTTTTAGGTCTGTAATCAAGTGACGAAAGAGATTGAAGTGTTCTCCAACTGGTTTTTGAATGTTATAATTCTTGACGTCTGATTTGTGTCCATTTATTCTTTTACGTAGAGACTGTCCAGTTTGACCAATGTACATGGCAGAGGGGCATTGCTGGCACATGATGGCATATATCACACTGGTAGATGTGCAGGTGAACGAGCCTCTGATAGTGTGGCTGATGTGATTAGGCCCTATGATGGTGTCCCCTGAATAGATATGTGGACACAGTTGGCAACGGGCTTTGTTGCAAGGGTAGGTTCCTGGGTTAGTGGTTCTGTTGTGTGGTTGCTGGTGAGTATTTGCTTCAGGTTGGGGGGCTGTCTGTAGGCAAGGACTGGCCTGTCTCCCAAGATCTGTGAGAGAAATTTTCCATGCTAGGTGTCTTCCTCAGGCTGATTTTAATTTCAGAAAATTCTGGTGACCTTTTCTTTGAGAAGCTCTTGCGCCACTGGGCATTGGATCAGGGACTTGAAATTTGGGGGGGTTGGGTGCCACCCCTGGTGCTGGGGTTATGCCTTTTGCTAATCCTGGGGTAATCCATCGAAATTTAGCCAAGTTACAAGCTTTTGAAAAATCACTTTGCACATGTTTAGCAGAGACTTGCTAGAACTTCACAGCTAAAAACTGAAATTCTGTCTGCACGGAGCAGGCCCCAACCTGGTGCTGCAGGGAGCTGAGCTGGACTTTCCCTACAATTGCAGCCTGGGCTGTGGTGGGCCAGGGCCTGGACTGGCACTGGAACTGAGAGCAGGGAACCCATCTCTCCTGAGCTCTCAATGCCACCCCCTCCGCTGGTCCCAGACAGTGTGGAGGATGAAGCTGCCTGATCTGAATGCAGAGACCCCTGTCAGGGTGGGTCAGGGAGCCTTGGGAGGAGACAGATGGGCTGGGACTTGATGGTGCTCACTTAATGAGCAGCTATTCAATATTCTCTTTTCTCCTCATTGTTCAACATGTGGCCCCAGGCTTTATTTACTGCATGCCATTCAAAGCCTGCTCTTCCGTCAAATGCTTGACTTTTCAACCTTTTCCTCGGCCTTATGCTCAGCTCAGTTTGTCTGTCTGTCTGACTACATGTGTCAAGAGCAGAGAGGATGAGTTTGCAGTACTCACGCTGTGAGATGGTTAGGGCTGGGATGAGAGTTTTAGCTGTGTGCATGGAGAGGAAAGTACAGGAAGTGGGAAGATGCATGGATGTAGGGAGAGGGCTGAGTCAAAGATGATACCCAGGTTACAGGCCTGAGGGGTGCTGTTTACAGTGACTTAGGAGGAGGGAAGAGAGGAGGGTTGGGGAGAGAGCTCAAGAGCTCAGTTTTAGCCAGAGGAAAATGTTGAGATAGCCACCCTTCCCCCCAGCCAAATTGCTATGAGGAAGACTCTAGTGGGTAGAATGCTGGGACTCCAGAGACCTGGAGTTTATTTCCAGTTCTGTCAATAGTCTATTCCTCAGTTTCCCCATCTATAAAATGGGGGTAATGACAGTGACCTCCTTTATAAAGCGCTTTGAGATCTACTGACAAAGAGCTCTCGATAAGAGCTAGGTGGCGTAGGGATAGAGTGGAGGGGGATGGAGATCCCATTATACTGTGTCAATTTTTCTTTTGAAGAATTTGTGAGCTTCTGCTAGAAGAGGAAGAGAGGGGGCAGGAGGTGAGAAGAGTTAAAGGAGGAAACTGAAGGTGGCGGCCGGGCTGTTGTAGGGGGTGGGCATGCTGATTTACAGCCCACCCACTGAGTTCAGCAGGGTGATCTTGGCCTTTCAAGGGCTTTCACACTGTTATTTGCCTGGGCCATTTTGGGGATCAGAGTCCTGCACTGGGAATGTTCTTCTAATAAATACCTGCCACTGTGCCCTCACCAAAAAAGCATGCTGCAAATTTGCATGATTTCAAGCACAAACCCTGTACTTGTCTTCCCATTTTAAAGATATGGTATAGCAACACCCTAATGCAGAAAGAGACTTCTATGCATCTGTGGGGGCTCTAGAGTGTTAGAAAAACGGGTGATGAGATTTTACAGCTGGGCAAAGGGATCCAAACAGTGCATATCTTTTTTGCCTTACAAGTCTTTGCTTTCTTGACTTAGTGAATAACCTGAACAATTCCATTGCAAATACAGAAAGTTCTCAGAGCAAATTTCCAGCTCAAAGAAGGTGAAATGAGAAATGTAGAAGTATTCTAAAGAAATATTTCCTTAAAATCATGACTTATTCGATAAATTAAGGAAATAGAAGGTGACTTTGAAATATTGCAGTATTAGGGCTAGTAGATAACATGTACAACTCATTCTCTAACCTCTTATTAAATCCTCAGAAAAAAAACAAAGATTAATCAAGTTTCCCTATAGGCTAGAGGAGGCACCCACTCCATGCTGTCTCTTTGTTTCTTCTTGCTTTGCTGTGTTCTCTTCTTCTTGATTGTCATTCAAGCTGAAAGTACGTGGCTACTCTTTCTAGAGCAGATCAGGAATTTTTTTTGACAAAACAGCTTTTTGTCAGAAAATGCTGATTCATTGAAAGTGTCGGTTTCAATGAAAGAATGTTTCATTTACCTTTCATCTAAAAGGTGTCTCAGGCCCAGGATGGAATTTCTGGAGTGGGGGGTGGGGAAAATGGGATCCACAATAATGAGTAACTTACTGGTTCAAGCTCTCACCTAGTATGTGGCAGACTCAGTTTCAAATCACTGATTCGAATCAGTCAGACCAGCGATTTGACCCCATCCCAGGTAAGTGCTGTAACCACTGGGCTCTTGGTTATTTTGGGATGGGTCTCTCCCTCTTGCATGGTGTTTCACAAAACAGTTTGAAAGGTCTAGTTTTTATTCAGGTGCAGAACAAACAAATGTTGAAACCTCTGATTTTTTTAATGAAACAGAAATCTTGTTCTCCAGCCAGTCCCAGCTCTTTCCAAATGGAAAACACAACATTTAGACTAGAGCTTGCAAGGCACTACAGAAATGCCTATCATTGGTAGCCTCGGGGAGGTAGCCTCTCGCGTCACTTTTAGCACACAATTAGAAATGCAAAGCACAATGTTAGTCTTGCTCCAGCTTCCTTGTCCTGAGCTGCTGCTGCTGTTGTAATATATTCCGGGGCCAATTCTTTTGCAGCCTCACTTAAACTCATAAACAGCTGTTGATAAATACCACTGTTGCTAATGCAGAGCAATTAACATTCAGGTCTGCTTTCCTCTAATGCAAATTTGTATAGCTTCTTTTCAGATGATACAAGCTCCAACTCTGCTTCCAAGGCAGCAGCAAGGGCTCTCCACGGAAAGCCTTCCTCTTTGATACTGACAGGTTTCAGAGTAACAGCCCTGTTAGTCTGTATTCGCAAAAAGAAAAGGAGGACTTGTGGCACCTTAGAGACTAACCAATTTATTTGAGCATGAGCTTTCGTGAGCTACAGCTCACTTCATCGGATGCATACCGTGGAAACTGCAGCAGACTTTATATATACACAGAGAATATGAAACAATACCTCCTCCCACCCCACTGTCCTGCTGGTAATAGCTTATCTAAAGTGATCATCAGGTGGGCCATTTCCAGCACAAATCCAGGTTTTCTCACCCTCCACCCCCCCACACAAATTCACTCTCCTGCTGGTGATAGCCCATCCAAAGTGACAACTCTTTACACAATGTGCATGATAATCAAGTCGGGCTATTTCCTGCACAAATCCAGGTTTTCTCACATCCCCCCCACCCCCATACACACACAAACTCACTCTCCTGCTGGTGGTAATAGCTCATCCAAACTGACCACTCTGGATTTGTGCTGGAAATGGCCCACCTGACGATCACTTTAGATAAGCTATTACCAGCAGGACAGTGGGGTGGGAGGAGGTATTGTTTCATGATCTCTGTGTGTATATAAAGTCTGCTGCAGTTTCCACGATATGCATCCGATGAAGTGAGCTGTAGCTCACGAAAGCTCATGCTCAAATAAATTGGTTAGTCTCTAAGGTGCCACAAGTACTCCTTTTCTTTGATACTGAGTTATTGGCCAAGCACAGGTTCTTTGCACATTGCCATAGCAACTAGCAAATGCAGGTAAGTGCTAGGATGAAAACAGGGACAATGCTCCATGAATGACCAGTTTCTGTCTAGTTTGCTTTAGCATGATACCATCTCCTCTTCTCCACCGCCTGGCATCTTATGTCATTTTACCCTGCTGTTAGTAGGAATTAGCCACTCGTTTATGCAAGTTGGTAGCATTTACACCCAGTTTTCACTGGCTACTTAATTTGCAAGTCAGTGGCTAGGGCCCTGGATTAGGTACTGGGGAAACCTGGGTTCTATTCTTCGCTGTGCCACTGACTCACTTGGTGACCTTGGGCAAGTCATTTCCCTGCTTTGCCCCTTAGTTTCTCCAGCTGCATAACTGGGATAACTGTATTAACTACAGCTGGTGGGAAAATGAGATTGAGAGGGTTCTACAGAACATTTAGACTGTTCACCTAAAACCATTTTCGGTTTTCAGTTTTCCATTCTTGCAGGTCAATGGAGACAAGGGCGCAAGGGTCTGCCTGCATGGAGCACATTGTGGGACTGAGGCCTTAGATTATAAGCTTCTCAATCAAATGATCTATCAAACTGTGGAGCAGTCTCCCACAGGAAGTGGTGGAAACCTCATAGTTCCAGCTGTTTCAAAACTGGACTGGACAAATGAAGAGAGCACAGCATGGAGAATGATCCAGTGTTGGTCTCAGGACTAGGGTGCACGCTAGATGCTCTACTGCTCTCCTCTCCCCTCTTCCTCCCTCCCTCTCTCTCTCTTGCTAATAACTTTAGACTGTAGCGAACCCTAAACTCCATCCACCTTTTGTATGTGATTCACCTACTTTTAAAACAGCCCTCTCCAGAAAGACACTACTCTCCAAGGGCACGATGCTTCAAGAGCAAGTCACAACTCCACTGGGGGTTGCAATATGAAGTGCCCTTTTGCATCACACTCGACAAAGCAATGGGGATGAGCAGGCCTCCCACGCTGCCTATGCAGTGTATTTGTTTCAGTCACCTGGGAGCCTAGCTCGCTTGTTGCTTTATCGTTTCCAGAAGTATGTAACTCTCCCAGCTCTGTCAAAGCCAGGAGCATTGGTGACATGTTGCAATGGCTGTCAATATGAGGCGCTTCACTTTTATGAGCTGGTTATCCCCAGAGAGAGAGAGGCTGCTTTGGGCAGTGGGATAACTGCAGTGGTAATGGCTCATTTCATAATGAACATTTTGGGATGGGGAAATGAGGGTTTGATGGGCGGAGGACACCCATAGCTGGGTTAGGAAGAGGGTAACAGAGAGCACTGGGACAAGGACGAAACCTGTGGCTAATTAGAAAACGGGCAATAAAAGGCACAGGCTTAAGTCAAGGGAGGCCTGGATTTCCCTGCAGCCTGTGTACCTCAGGCTACTGAGGCCTAGAGTCAGCAATAGAGGCCACTTGACCCTCGGTAGGAGATAACTAGAAAAGGGACCAAGTGCCCTAATTAGCCCCAAATGAAAACGGTGCCTCTTTTGCTTTCCCTGGAACAAAAGGCAAGGGGGGTTAAGTTTTTCTTTTCTCTTCCAAAGATGACAGGGCTGCTTTTATTGTAGCAGCCAGTGTTCCCTCCTCTTGTGGCAAGCAGGGGACTCTCTGTGCACAGGGTGGGGGACCACAGACACTGTTGATGGCACCTGTTCACTATATTACCAACTCCTCTCATGTAGGCTGTCTCAGAGCAGTCAGAAGGTAACCACTGACTTTTGGTTACTACTGACCTCAGTTGGATTTGAACCTTAACCTAGAAGGGTTGCAATTACTGGTGCCTGGAGCCACGCAGTCTCCTAGGAGAGGCACTAGCTTCATTTGTTCTTGTCTATCTGATCATTACTGATCAGGGTTCTTTGCCTGAAACAAAAACACTTTGCATGAAGTTAGAATCAGGGTGTGACTCTTTGACAGACATGCAATGGGCTGGGGTGTTTAGCATCCAAGGTGATTGGGTGCACGGTGTCTAGCCTGGAAGAATCATTGCTGATGCTGAATGAGAGTGCCAGCTCTATTTACTGCATATGCTCTGCAGTTGTAAGGCGTTTCAGCTGTGTCACTGTAACCCATAGCCAGTGTCGTGCCTATACCTGATCCACAGAAGATATGAGTCTGTTCCTGCTGGGAGCTAGTAGGTTGAGTCTGTTTTCACTGCAGAGTTACCTGGAGTTATTGACACTCAAATTACTGCTCTGGATTTAGCTGAGCTTGAGTGAGGCTATGTCTACACTTAAACAGCTGTGCCACCATAGTGCTTCAGTGTTGTCACTCACTACAGTGACAGGAGAGGTTCCCCCGTTAGCGTAGGTAACACACCTCCCCAAGAGTCAGTACAGTAGCTAGAATTCTTCCATCGACCTAGCGCTGTCTACATCAGGGGGCTAGATCAGTTTAACCATGTCACTCAGCCGGGTGGATTTTTCACACCCCTGACTGATGTAGCTGGGTTGATCTAACTTTTTAGTGTAGATCTGGCCTGAGTGTGTCCACATGGCAAAATGATACCTGAGCTGCTGTGTCCGCACTGGCTCTATGCTCACTCTTGTGTGGGCCTAAGATTTCTGGGAGGCATAACCAATGGTTCTTAGCACTACAGTAAGCTGGGCCTCTCTATGAATTCTTTCCCAATTGTCTGAAAACTTGTTCATCTTTTCTGAGCACATGGTGGAATGATGGGGAAGCATTGGAAGACTAATGGCACTTGAGAGAAGCTAGGTTTCTAACGAGTTGTACTCACTACAACTATAGCCTATGTCCCCAGTGGGCCAGCCAATTTCTGTTAAACACACCATTACATTGGACTTACTGGGTTTTGTGCGTGGATGGGATTTGAGTTATAACTCAAGTTACCTTAGTGCTTTAGCTCAAGCTGTAGCGTCTTATGCTATTGCTTTTAAGATCCTGATTTCAGTCTCCAGTGATCACTAAGACAATAGTCAATATAGCATTATGGGAACCAGAATGTTTCAACCCTTTAATTAGAAGCCTCCACTTGCTTCTATCATATTGTGTATCTGGTTGATATTTTCACTGGTAATTTAGTAGCTATCCAGTCAGAAGGGAAAATGACTTGGTGATGGGGCTTGTCATCACGAAGTTGGAGGCAGGAAACTGGGAGCCAGAGCGCCTGGGTTCTGTTGCTCAGATCTGCCACTGAACTACTTGTGACCGTGCATTGCATAACTTGGCAGCATAAGTTGAGGTGATGGGCATGAGCAGAGGTCTAACAACTAGACCACAATGTCTATGTTATAGATGCTGTGAATTCGTAGAAGACTCTAAGGGGTGAGAAAACCTGAATTTGTGCTGGAAATGGCCCACCTTGATTATCATGCACATTGTAGGGAGAGTGGTCACTTTGGATGAGCTATTACCAGCAGGATAGTGAATTGTGTGTGTGGTTTTTGGGAGGGGGGTGAGAGAACCTGGATTTGTGCAGGAAATGGCCCAACTTGATTATCATGCACATTGTGTAGAGAGTTGTCACTTTGGATGGGCTATCACCAGCAGGAGAGTGAATTTGTGTGGGGGGGTGGAGGGTGAGAAAACCTGGATTTGTGCTGGAAATGGCCCAACTTGATGATCACTTTAGATAAGCTATTACCAGCAGGACAGTGGGGTGGGAGGAGGTATTGTTTCATATTCTCTGTGTGTATATAAAGTCTGCTGCAGTTTCCACGGTATGCATCCGATGAAGTGAGCTGTAGCTCACGAAAGCTCATGCTCAAATAAATTGGTTAGTCTCTAAGGTGCCACAAGTCCTCCTTTTCTTTTTGCGAATACAGACTAACATGGCTGTTACTCTGAAAACTAGCCACAGACTGTGGCTAACTTGTTTAGTCCGCTTTGAAAAACCTCAGCCTTGAGTTCCAGGATTCAAAGGCCTTGTAGAATTTCTCTTATGCTCACAGGGGAATGAGGAGCTGGGGTGTGTCTGAGCAAGGAGCATCTTGGGGGGGAATGTATTAAAAGTTCTAAAATTTGAAACTTGCCCAATCTCTTCTATCCCTTCTTTGCTGTCACTGTAGGACACAGGGAGAAGGCTACTTTATGATCTGGACAATGGGTATAGGATTCCAAGAGGGTATTGTTATGACTTGGAAACTTTAATGATTACTTTTATTGTTTGTATTACCATAGCACCTAGGAGCCCTTGTCACAGACCAGGACCCCATTGTGCTAGGCGCTGTACAAATACAGAACAAAGATCCCTGCCTAACAAAAATTATAAGCTAAGTATAAGACAAGAGACAATAGATGGACAGATGGTGGAGTACAAGGAAACAATGAGACATTATTGGTCAGCATGACAGACAATGGTTCTTGAGTTCGACGCTGTACACCAACCTTCTTCCCACTGCTTATGCAATTTGCCCCCTCCCCTCAGGGGTTTTCAGGCTCTGATTGCAGACAGCAGTTGCCATGTAGTCTGATCGCTGATGGCTGTTTAAAATCTGGGGTCTCTGGAGCAGAATGAAGGGAAAGTGTTGCCATTGTGTGTTATGCAATTATTACAGTCTCACCCATCAGAGACGACCTGGGCCTTATCACTAACACACACACGCACAATTGAGTTTTTTCTAATCCTTTCCTTTTGTGCCCATTATCTTGTTTAAATATTGTTGTTCTTTTTCCTTTCCTGGAAACCACCAGGGCTCTGATAGCCTCTTGGGTGATTGCATAAAGGATTCTTGGCTCCTAGCTCTGTGCGGTATGCTTGCATGGACAGGGAAAGCAGAATGTCTGTGTGTTACTTGCTTGTGTGTTCAGGTTGTGCTGCTGCCTCTTACCTCAGTTCAGACCCCGCTGGAGATATTGGCCACCCCCTTGTTCTGCAATGGCCAGAGGATCAGCCGTAATGTGTTTAATTAAAAGCTGCCTTACCAGTGCTGCAGTTCCAGACGTGAAGTGTTCAGTTCATGGTGCTGATGTCATATGCATTGTCATTAGGCCCTCCAGTGGATTCTATACATTGTATAGAAAAAAGGGACTTATTAGGTATGGGCTTAAAAACAGACTGCAAATCCTTTGAGTTCATGGGCATATTTGTATCTGAACTTTGTACCGTGGTGCCAGCACAACTGCCAGCCATGACTGAACGTCCTGGAGATTTCAAGTTCCCGTCTGATTCCATTGAGATCGGAGCTTTGGATTCTGGGTGCAGCTCTGAGCCCCTGAGTCTGAAACTCGGCCCTGGAGATCTTGCAGATAGGCTTTCCTATGAGACTTCCAGAACATCCTTCCAGTCAGGCTGATCTTGGGGTATCCTCAGCCTTCCTCATGGGGTTTCAGCGCTTCTGGTCTCAACTGGAACCTGGAAGTAAAAAACAGACACACAAATGAAACCTAATGGGATCAAAGTGACGTGAACTGCTTCAAATCTCCAGTTCAGTTTGAGCTTTAGGGGACTGTTCAGGGAGGGACTGGAGGCCGTGTTGTTTGAGCCAAGCTACTTTGCTCATCTTATTTTCTCCCTGGAATGATCAACTATTTGGGCTTGCCTACACAAGAAATTTGCACCAGCTTAAGGTGTGATTTTTAAACTAGTGAAAATGGCTGTGTGGACACTTACTTCTGATTATACCAGGTTTATTTTGGCTTAGTATGAGTTGATTTAGGAACAGCTTTAACCTAACCAAAATGAGTGTCCACACAGGGTTTAACACTAAATGGATCTAAAAGCTAATTTAAGTTAAACTGATGCAACGCGTGGATGCAGACACAGCCTTTGGGTATCATTTTCTTGGAGGGGCAGGGGATTTTATTAGCATTTGGTTATTGATTGGTTCAATTTGGCAAAAACAGGACAGCTCTGGAAATTTGTGTGTCCTGCTGCTGATTTGAATGTTTCTAATTCTTACAAACCACCCTGCATTCCTAGGATCCTCGTTTGGTTTAAGGGTGAGGCAAAGTAGCTGTTGATGCATTGTCGGTGAGCTTGCACAGAACCAGGCAAGGTTTGTTTCTGCTCAGTTATGGTAGGGATGCATTTGGCCTGTTCTGTCCTGGCGCACCGAGAATGGCTGCTGTCTCTTTTTGTCCTGCCAGCTGCACTTGATGCTCCATAAACATTCAGCTCCCTTCTCTTCACCCTCCAACCACAGAACATGGGCTCCAGGGTTTGGGCTCCGAGCCGGCTCCCCAGACAGGGCTCTGCTCCGGGGTTTGGGCGCAGAGCCGGCTCCCCAGATAGGGCTCTGCTCAGCTTCAATTAAGCTGTGCGCCTGTGGGCAGAATCTGTCACGCTGAAGGTGCTTTCTGCTGCTTTGATTTCAGCATTCAAGGTACAGGCCTGTGCTGTAGACCAGGAAGGAGGAAGGCTCTGAAACACACACACAATGAAAGACATTCATTGTCTTTTTGCTTTGTTTTTCCTGTGGTCTGTGTTTGCTACAGGGAAGCCCCAGACATCGGGGATCAAAGTCTAGAGTCCCCTGCTATCATAATTTGAAAGCTTGAGGGGTTGTTTTCTGTATATTCAAGGGCAAAGTTGACTGATGCATCCATAGCCTCATGCGATTGCAATGAAACACAGATGTTCACCTGCCAGCAAATACACTGTGATAGTGTGGGCAACTGGCCAAATGGACTTTGAACAGAAATAGCAGGGTGCGGGGCAGGGGTGGTGGGGTGCATCCTAATTGTATCCAGTGTCAGTGGGAGATTCACTGTAAACAGCCCCTGGCATTACAGACCTGGCCTACAGACCACAGCTACAGCAATGTCATTCTTCTCTTTCCATGGAGTGAGTCAGGCACCCCAGGACTCTGCCAAGCAAAATGGTATTTACACTGGTATCAGACTGCAGACCAAAAATCGATCTAGCCAAGCACAACACAGCCAGGGGAGGGGCAGCAGCCTTAATTGGCTCCTCATCAATTGCCCTGCACTTGAAGCTGTTTTTGAGAGGTGTCAAGTATCAGGGGGTAGCTGTGTTAGTCTGTATCCACAAAAACAACAAGGAGTCCGTTGGCACCTTAAAGACTAACAGATTTATTTGTTTTTTTACCCACGAAAGCTTATGCCCAAATAAATCTGTTAGTCTTTAAGGTGCCACTGGACTCCTTGTTTTTATTTTTGAGAGCACTCCGATGGCTGTTGGCAGGATGCACATCGGCAGGATGAATCCAGGGCTGCAGCACCTATCAGCTGTTAGCCTGTGGCTGCAGTCTGTCTGTGAGAGCATGCTCTGCCAGGCACACTTGTGCTTTGTGAGCGTCCCTGACCCTCCAGGGAAGCTAGTTTCCCCACACACACACCCCCACACCCACCCCATAAAGGGTCCCTTCTCAGGGCAGGATTTATAATGAAGACTGATTGATTGCTGTGGAGAGCAGTGGAGGTTATTGAAGATGGAATAAGCTGGGTCCCTGGAGGAGGACTGGGACAATAGATTTAGTAAGTCTTAATACTGCAAAGCTAAATTAATTTCTGGAGTGGTTTAAACAAAAGTGTGTGGATCTCAAGCAAATCTACATCAGGGGAGAGAAGGATCTTCCAGGAGCTGCCTGGTTCAGAAGGGCAGGGGATGGATGAGGTACATGTTGGTGGCTTGGAAGGCTGGTCTGTTGGGAGGGATTGGCTCTTGCTTTAAATACATTTATATAGTAATGTATAAATTCCCACAGTGCCAAGAGCGAGCCTTGGAGAAGGGAGCCCTCTGTTTATCCCCAGAAGAGGCACAGCATAGGTGCTGGCCATAGGAACATCCCGCTCTGAGCCCTACCCCTAGCTTAGAAGTGGTGCCTCCAGAGGCCAGAGTTATTTTCCAGGCCCATTCCGGCTCTGGCCCCTATGCTGAGCCTGGTGGGAAGGGAGGACAGTTTGGTGGTTTTCTGTGGTGTGAAGAGAAATGCCTCCCTTTTTAATGAAACGCCACGGAGCCAGGGCCAGCTCAGTCTGTACCTTGCGTGAGCTGTGAATTACCTTCATGCCATAACAAAGATAACTCCTGCGGTTTTAAACATGCCACCCCCACCCACCTCACTAATCCCGATGAGGCACGCACAGAGGGCCCTGGAGTGGAGTGTAGACCTGATGAGACACCAATGCTATGTCTCCATGGTGCCACAGTGCAGACTACAGGGGTGTGAATTGCAGAGAGCACCAAAAGGTTATGCTTTAATTGTCTGTGTGGATGCTGCTAGCACGGACTAAAAGGTGCTTAGTTTGGGTTAGCACCATGTTCTTCAGACAGGACTACATTAATGCGAACTAGGTACCTTTTAGTTCATGCTGGCAGTATCGACATACCGCAGTTACACCGTAACATTTTAGTGTGCTCTAAATTCACACCCCTGTAGGCTGCCCTGCGGTGGAGTGTAGACAAGCTCTGACTGATTCGTGTCCTCTAGAACAGCAGTTCTCAAACTGAGGTCTGCGGATCCAGGGGGTCCGCGAGTCATGTGCGGGGCCGCTGCTCAGCCGCGCACAGGAAGTGCTGGGAGGGAGTGGGAGGAGCGGGGTCGGGGGTGAGCTCGGGGGAGAGGGTGGAAAGAGGCGGGGGGGTGGAGTGGCAGTGGGAAGAGGCGGGGTGCGGTGGGGCCTTGGGGACAGGGCTGCCAACGGTCTAATCACACAAACCCAAACACCCTTGCCCTGCCCCCACCCTTTCTCCAAGGTCCCGCTCATTCCATCCCTCCTCCCTCCATCACTCACTCTCTCCCACTCTCACTCGCTTTCACTGGGCTGGGGCAGGGGGTTGGGGTGCGGGAGGGGGTGAGGGCTCTGGCCAGGTGGCACTTACCTCGGCGTAGCAGGGCTAAGGCAGGCTCCCTGCTGGCCCTGACCCCGCGCTACTCCCGGAAGCAACTGGCACATCCCTGCGGCTCCTGTGGGGTAGGCAGGTGGCTCTGTGCTCTGCTCCTGCCTGCAGGCACCACCCCCGCAGCTCCTATTGGCCTCAGTTCCTGGCCAATGGGAGCTGTGGAGTCAATGCCAAGGGTGGGGGCAGCACGCGGAGACCCTCTACCACCCCCAGGGGCCGCAGGGACATGCCGGCTGCTTCTGGGAGCAGCGTGGGGCCGGGGCCAGGGCAGGCAGGGAGCCTGACTCAGCTCCACTGCGCCACCAGACTTTTAGCCCTAAAATCTCCCGGTTTGGTTTCAGTAGCTTCCAGGAGATACAGCCTGGTTCTGGGAGACTCCCGGTGAAACCAGGAGGGTTGGCAACCCTACATTGGAGAAAGGGGTGGAGTAGGGGTGGGGCCTGGGGCTGAGTGGGGGTTGAGCACTCCTGGGGAAAATTAGAAGCCGGCTTGTGGGTCTGCGAAAAAATTTAAATCAAAATGGTGAGGGTCCTCAGGTTGTTAAAGTTTGAGAACTGCTGCTCTAGAAAATCAGCTCACCTTTTCAACTCTTATTCCAGTTCTGCCCCTTTCCACAGGATAATGCCAGCTGTGAGGCAGTCAGCCTGTATGGTCCCTGTAGGAATAGATGCAATTGGATGGAAAGAAACACAAGAAACCAACTCCTCAACAAAATAAGAAGGGGAAGGGCTACAAAACAACAAGGATCACCTAATTTATGGGGAACAAAGAATGCAAAAACAGGACCTGAAGTGCAGGTCCTGGAACAAAATGAAGGAACCAGAAGGGAACATTAAGCAGAAAACCTTGACAACTCCCATTGTTCCATGAGAGACTGTGGGCAGCCAAAAGAAAAGGAATACTTGTGGCACCTTAGAGACTAACCAATTTATTTGAGCATAAGCTTTCATGAGCTACAGCTCACTTCATCACTGTAGCTCACGAAAGCTTATGCTCAAATAAATTGGTTAGTCTCTAAGGTGCCAAAAGTACTCCTTTTCTTTTTGCGAATACAGACTAACACGGCTGTTACTCTGAAACCTGTGGGCAGCCAGACACTCGGGAAGCTCTGTGAAGGTTACCCAGAATGGCCAGTAAGTTAGCAAGGCAGCCCTGCTTCCAATACCTAGAATGCTAGCTCCATCTAGTGTGTACTTCGAACACCAGCCAATTGTCCTGTGAATCCATGCACCCAATTTCCTGCTCACTATGCTGTTTGTCACTCAGTTTACATCACTGGAGTTATTCCTGACTTATACACCCCAGTGTAAGCAGAAGAGAAACAGGTTCTAGGTCTTCTCCCCTAGATCTCAGTTCTGTCAGCTAGGCTCTATTTTTCTGCTGGTAGTATTCATTATCATTCTATACCCTGTGTCTTTGGAGGGGAAAACATGGTGTTCTATGCCCTGGTCTACACTAGGACTTTAGGTCGAATTTAGCAGCGTTAAATTGATTTAAACCTGCACCCGTCCACACAATGAAGCCCTTTATTTCGACTTAAAGGGCTCTTAAAATCAATTTCCTTACTCCACCCCTGACAAGTGGATTAGCGCTTAAATCGACGTTGCCGGCTCGAATTTGGGGTACTGTGGACACAATTCGATGGTATTGGCCTCCGGGAGCTATCCCAGAGTGCTCCATTCTGACCGCTCTGGACAGCGCTCTCAACTCAGATGCACTGGCCAGGTAGACAGGAAAAGAACCGCGAACTTTTGAATCTCATTTCCTGTTTGGCCAGCGTGGCAAGCTGCAGGTGACCATGCAGAGCTCATCAGCACAGGTGACCATGATGGAGTCCCAGAATCGCAAAAGAGCTCCAGCATGGACCGAACGGGAGGTACGGGATCTGATCGCTGTTTGGGGAGAGGAATCCGTGCTATCAGAACTCCGTTCCAGTTTTCGAAATGCCAAAACCTTTCTGAAAATCTCCCAGGGCATGAAGGACAGAGGCCATAACAGGGACCCGAAGCAGTGCCGTGTGAAACTGAAGGAGCTGAGGCAAGCCTACCAGAAAACCAGAGAGGCGAACAGCTGCTCTGGGTCAGAGCCCCAAACATGCCGCTTCTATGATGAGCTGCATGCCATTTTAGGGGGTTCAGCCACCACTACCCCAGCCGTGTTGTTTGACTCCTTCAATGGAGATGGAGGCAATACGGAAGTAGGTTTTGGGGACGAAGAAGATGATGATGAGGAGGTTGTAGATAGCTCACAGCAAGCAATCGGAGAAACCGGTTTTCCCGACAGCCAGGAACTGTTTCTCACCCTAGACCTGGAGCCAGTACCCCCCGAACCCACCCAAGGCTGCCTCCTGGACTCAGCAGGCGGAGAAGGGACCTCTGGTGAGTGTACCTTTTAAAATGCTATACATGGTTTAAAAGCAAGCATGTGAAAGGATTACTTTGCCCTGGCATTTGCGGTTCTGCCTTTGCAAAAGGTTTCTGGGGAGGGCAGCCTTATTTTGTCCTTCATGGTAGGACACTTTACCACTCCAGGCCAGTAACACGTACTCGGGAATCACTGTAGAACAAAGCATTGCAGTGTATGTTTGCTGGCATTCAACCAAAATCCGTTCACGCGGTGGGAGGAGGCAAAATGTGACCTTGTAAAGAAAGCACATGTGCTATGTATGTAATGTTAACAGCAAGGTTTACCCTGAAAGAGTGTAGCGACTGTTTTATAAAATGTGTCTTTTTAAATACCGCTGTCCCTTTTTTTTTTCTCCACCAGCTGCATGTGTTTCAATGATCACAGGATCTTCTCCTTCCCAGAGGCTAGTGAAGCTTAGAAAGAAAAAAAAACGCACTCGCGATGAAATGTTCTCCGAGCTCATGCTGTCCTCCCACACTGACAGAGCACAGACGAATGCGTGGAGGCAAATAATGTCAGAGTGCAGGAAAGCACAAAATGACCGGGAGGAGAGGTGGAGGGCTGAAGAGAGTAAGTGGCGGGCTGAAGACAGGGCTGAAGCTCAAATGTGGCGGCAGCGTGATGAGAGGAGGCAGGATTCAATGCTGAGGCTGCTGCAGGACCAAACCAGTATGCTCCAGTGTATGGTTGAGCTGCAGCAAAGGCAGCTGGAGCACAGACTGCCACTGCAGCCCCTCTGTAACCAACCGCCCTCCTCCCCAAGTTCCATAGCCTCCTCACCCAGACGCCCAAGAACGCGGTGGGGAGGGCCTCCGGCCAACCAGCCACTCCCCCACAGAGGATTGCCCAAAAAAAAGAAGGCTGTCATTCAATAAATTTTAAAGTTGTAAACTTTTAAAGTGCTGTGCTTAAAGTGCTATGTGGCATTTTCCTTCCCTCCTCCACCACCCCTCCTGGGCTACCTTGGTAGTCATCCCCCTATTTGTGTGATGAATGAATAACGAATGCATGAATGTGAAGCAACAATGACTTTATTGGCTCTGCAAGCGGTGATCGAAGGGAGGAGGGGAGGGTGGTTAGCTTACAGGGAAGTAGAGTGAACCAAGGGGCGGGGGGGTTCATCAAGGAGAAACAAACAGAACTTTCACACCGTAGCCTGGCCAGTCATGAAACTGGTTTTCAAAGCTTCTCTGATGCGTACCGCGCCCTCCTGTGCTCTTCTAACCGCTCTGGTGTCTGGCTGCGCGTAACCAGCAGCCAGGCGATTTGCCTCAACCTCCCACCCCGCCATAAACGTCTCCCCCTTACTCTCACAGATATTGTGGAGCACACAGCAAGCAGTAATAACAGTGGGAATATTGGTTTCGCTGAGGTCTAAGCAAGTCAGTAAACTGCGCCAGCGCGCCTTTAAACGTCCAAATGCACATTCTACCACCATTCTGCACTTGCTCAGCCTGTAGTTGAACAGCTCCTGACCACTGTCCAGGCTGCCTGTGTATGGCTTCATGAGCCATGGCATTAAGGGGTAGGCTGGGTCCCCAAGGATACATATAGGCATTTCAACATCCCCAACAGTTATTTTCTGGTCTGGGAATAAAGTCCCTTCCTGCAGCTTTTGAAACAGACCAGAGTTCCTGAAGATGCGAGCATCATGCACCTTTCCCGGCCATCCCACGTTGATGTTGGTGAAACGTCCCTTGTGATCCACCAGAGCTTGCAGCACTATCGAAAAGTACCCCTTGCGGTTTATGTACTCGGCGGCTTGGTGCTCCGGTGCCAAGATAGGGATATGGGTTCCGTCTATAGCCCCACCACAGTTAGGGAATCCCATTGCAGCAAAGCCATCCACTATGACCTGAACATTTCCCAGGGTCACTACCCTTGATATCAGCAGATCTTCGATTGCGTGGGCTACTTGCATCACAGCAGCCCCCACAGTAGATTTGCCCACTCCAAATTGATTCCCAACTGACCGGTAGCTGTCTGGCGTTGCAAGCTTCCACAGGGCTATCGCCACTCGCTTCTCAACTGTGAGGGCTGCTCTCATCTTGGTATTCATGCGCTTCAGGGCAGGGGAAAGCAAGTCACAAAGTTCCATGAAAGTGCCCTTACGTATGCGAAAGTTTCGTAGCCACTGGGAATCATCCCAGACCTGCAACACTATGCGGTCCCACCAGTCTGTGCTTGTTTCCCGAGCCCAGAATCGGCGTTCCACAGCATGAACCTGCCCCATTAGCACCATGATGCATGCATTGTCAGGGCCCATGCTTTCAGAGAAATCTGTGTCCATGTCCTGATCACTCACGGGACCGTGCTGACGTCGCCTCCTCGCCCGGTATCACGTTGCCATGTTCTGGTGCTGCATATACTGCTGAATAATGCGTGTGGTGGTTAATGTGCTCCTAATTGCCAAAGTGAGCTGAGCGGGCTCCATGCTTGTCGTGGTATGGCGTCCGCACAGAAAAAAGGCGCGGAACGATTGTCTGCCCTTGCTTTCACGGGGGGAGGGAGGGAACGGGGGGCTGACGATATGTACCCAGAACCACCCGAGACAATGTTTTAGCCCCATCAGGCATTGGGATCTCAACCCAGAATTCCAATGGGCAGCGGAGACTGCGGGAACTGTGGGATAGCTACCCACAGTGCAACGCTCCGGAAGTCGACGCTTGCCTCGGTACTGTGGAAGCGCTCCGCCGAGTTAATGCACTTAATGCACTTAGAGCATTTTCTGTGGGGACACACACACTCGAATTTATAAAACCGATTTCTAAAAAACCGACTTCTATAAATTCGACCTTATTCCGTAGTGTAGACATACCCTATGTATGAAGCTGCTTCTAAGGACGAACCTGAAATATCTGAGAAGACCCATAACACTTCCTATTGCAGTCATTGCCTCTCCCATTTTCCTGTGGATGAAAAGTTTAGAGTGGAATTTTGCTACTGATGTGTCTGCCTAAAGCTCCAGTGCAGCAGAAGTCCTGCTATGCTGTGGCTGCTTCCGTGCTGGGGAAGGAACATGGTCATGTTTGCAGGCTTTGAAGAGCTGGCTGCCATTTCTCAGCTTGTCCAAACCAGGAGGCCTAATGCAGGCCACTCATCTGACAGGTGCTTTACCCTACTGTACTAAGGAGGGCAATTTTATTGCTTACTCTGGGAGTAGTAGGGTTGTTGCCATCTCTCATGATCTTATTGAGTCTCAAAATGGTTTCCTAAAGCCCCAGCTCCTGGAGCCAGGTGACTATGTGAGAATCTCAGCTTTCATTAAAAATAAAATAAAATAGAAGGAAGCTTCTATCCCTTGGTTTGTAGAGAGAAGTTTGGAAATGGAACCCAAGGGCACCCCAAAGACTCAGAAGATAAAGAGAACCCAGAATGTATTATTTTTTAAAAGCTCATGACTTTTGGGAGTCTGGCTAATTCCTGAATGCTTGGAAATATCGACTTTGCTTTGCCCACTCTTGAACTGGGGAAAAAGCAGAGCTGGCAAACTGTTCTCATGTTGTCAAGCACAGTTCAGCATTGGCTGGCTGGTGTTAGAATAGACTAATGGGCAATTTCCAAAGGTGTAACAGTGCCTAACTGCTCAGGTCCCAACTCCCATTGACCCTCAGAAGGAGTTGGGTGCCTAAATTCCCTTTGTGCCTTTGAAAATCTCCCCCAGGTGTCCTAAATGGGGTTCTCCATCTCTAGCTGCAGCTCTTGAGAGACTCCTTCACCAGCAGACCCTTGGGGTCACATGGAGTGAAGCTGCACTTGAATACACCAGCTCTGGAGTTAATGGAGTGCTGCTCCTTCCCTCGCAGCTCTGAAACCCCTCCTTTTCCATAAAATAAACCCGGGTCTCGCTAGAACTTCTTTACACTCCCTGCTTCAACTGCCTTCCCTTGTAATTTATGGCCTGCTCTAGGTCCCACTGAGGTTAATAGCAAAACTCCCATTGACTTCACTAGAAGGCAGTCCAGGCCTACATCCCCTATGTTTATTCTGTGAAGCAGTTGACTCTTGTTTTTGTCCTCCCTTAGGTAGGGCCTTGGTTTGCTGATGTCCTTGCCAGCGTACACAATATCCCCTTCTCCACTTCATTAACTCCTTTCATGACTTGCAAACATCTGTGAGGGTACCTCAGAGTTAGGGGCACAGGCAGGGACTGGGTTTTATGTGTGTTTCAGGGCTCAGTTTAACACCTCAAGGAGATATTGATAAGATGTGGTCAAGCCGTAGGGCTTCGGATGGTTAAAATAATATAAGAAAATCACATTGCTTTGTACTTTGGCCCCATCAATGACTCCTTGAGGCATTAAAAGCACCCAGGATAAAACTAAACCCAAGCAAACGATGAGAATTGGGTTTACATCATATTCCCCAAGTATTCTTGAATCTGGGCTCCTGCTGGAAACGAATGCTCACTTGCATGGTCTCCATGTTTCCTGTGGGATTCAGCTGACATTCTCATATCGTTTCCTCCTGACTTAGGTCCTACTTCAGCTAGGCAATTAAGTGCATACTTAAAGTTTAACACTGGCATTGGAGTCAAGGGTTTCAGCATATGTTTAAAGATAAGCGCCTGGTTACGTGCTTTGCTGAACCAGGGCCTTAGATTCTTCAGACCTTTTTCTCATCTTTATGTTGCCCCCTTCCCAAACAGCTGTCACCTGCTTGTTGTTTGGTAACTGATATAGCAGCAGATATTTCCGACCCAGGTCTAATAAGTGTTTTGTATACAGAGGAGGATTATCCAATGGTTCGAGCGTTAGCTGAGCATTGGGGTGACCTGGGTTCACATCCATTTTCTGCCACAGACTTCCTGTGTGACCTTAAGCAAATCACTTACCCTCTCTGTGCTTCGATTACCCCCTTAAACTGTGAATAATAGTACTTCCCTGCCTTGTGGAGTGTTGTGAAGATAAATACATTGCTCAGATACAAAGGCAATGGAGACTATATAAGCACCTGAGATATTTGTGTACAGTAAGAACGTGGCTTGTCTTGTTTCAGATATTTCCTTTGTGTGAGTGAGATTCTGTCCTCCTCGAGTGGCTGCGGCCTGTACTTTCACCAGCACTGCTACTGAAAGTGTCAATGTTTCATGTATAATAGTCTAGCTGGAAAAACTAAACCCTGGCCCCAGTAATTCAGCTGAGGGGGATGGCTGCTTCTGAATACTTCCTGTGACTGTGCTACCCAGAGACGCACATGGTAAGAAACGTGTGAGGGGTATATATTTGTACGTTATGCATTAGGTTCAGCTTCGGAACACATTACACATATCTCTGCATTCTCTTAATAAAGCAGCATAAACCTAACACTACACAGCCCGTGAGCCAGAGGTGTCAAGAAAATATTGGTCTAAAGCATCACTAAAATGTTGATTGATTGTTTTCTGTTAATCTGACACATTTTTAAAGCTAGGGCTGTTTGGTTAAGATCACTGTACTGGTGGTGTTGAAACAGCAGTTCCAAGATGTGACCAGTAATGGAGGGGGTGGCAATGGGACAACTGAAAAAGGCATCTCTGCTGAAACACATTCAAAAAGTCCCTCAAAAAAGCGGTTGGAGTATGTAGCATCTATGCATGTGCACATCAGACGATCAGCATGGAACCAGTGCAAGAAAAAGCATCGGATCGTCCTCTCATAATGACCATAATGACCCTTGCTTTTGTAACTTCTGGGTATTTATTTTATCTAGCAATGAAGCCACAAGTCCTTAAAAAAATCCTGCTGGTACAAAATGCAATCGTTTGTTTGCTTTCTCCATGTATTTTAAGTCTGAGTGAACTTGATGCTTATGAAAGTGAGTCCTGGTAGCTAGGGCCAGAAATAGAATGGGCAGGTTCTATGTAAGCCTCTCTCCTAGCAGTCTACCACTGTGCTCCGTCTTGATCTGTAATACTTCCTGCTGTCCCAGGCTAGGACCTGTACCCACTTCCGCCCAGGACAGTGGATTCATCTTGTCCTCCCTTTCGGGGTATAGTTAACTGTCATTTCACAGTCAAAAGCACCCCAAGATCAGTGACTGACTAGGATCTGCGTTAACTTCACTGGATTTCTTTCTGTGGAGGTTCAACCAGTCTCATGGGTTTTAGTGGAGTTCCCATCATTGCTGGGCAAGGCAATTTTTCCCTGGGGCGAGGTACAGAGAATGTCCAGCAAGGAATGTTGAGGTTTCTGTGTCTCCTCCTTTGCAAAGCTTCTGTGATCCCCTTCATAAGGTCTTGGAAGGCCTTGAAATCATTGGCATAGGATGGTGGTTGGGGTGTGGGGTGTGATACAAGGTCGCAGCTTGTTAGGAGATGCCCTTGTTATTCCTTGGCCATGTATATTGCTATGTGTTTATCCCCTGATGCTTTTACTACTCAAAGTCCTGAACAAGTTGAGACAGGAGAAATTTGTAGCCATCCTCACAGCACCACTGTGGCCAAGGCAGGCTTGGATCCCAGAGCTGGTTCACACGTCCCTGCAACTGGCTCATTCTGACAGCAGATCTTCTCACCCAGGCATTGGGATCCATTGCCCACCCCAGCTGCTCATCATTTCACATCAAGGCCTGGCTATAGTTGGCTCTCTGGCCTAGAACAAGACTGCTCCCCAGAAGTCCAGCTCAATAGTAGGAAACCCACTATGAGGAAAAACAGCCGAGAGAAGCGGAAATGTTGTCAGGTTTGGTGCAGCCATTGATCTATGTCTCCTCTCAGACATTCTTCCCCTGCTGGTGCTTGTGCCTCTCTAGGTTGCTCCTATGGAACAGGACCCAGAGTCAGTGGTTGCTGCTCTTGATGTGCTTTCTTATATAAGCCCTTTAGAGGGCACCATAGAGGGCACACAAGTTCCAATAAGCCTAGTGTGGCATGGCATATGGAAAGGGGGCAAAACCCCATGGTTGTCCTTGCCAGGGTTGCCAGGTGTATCTTCTGCTGGGAGTTTCTTCCTCTCGGGGTCCATTTCAAGGGAGGGAGGCTGCAATGGGAAGGTGGAGGAGCTTTGTATGGATATCTCAGAGTCAGATGAAGTGTCATCCTCCATGTCCATTGAAGGGACATGCAGTGCTGGTACCTGTGGTCATGTTGGTACCAGGGGCTGGTGAGGGGCTGGTAACCTGCTGAGGTTGAGATTTTGCAGGCGGATAAGTCATTTCCGGAAGATAAGTTGGTATCGCTCAGGGGAGCTTGTTCAAAAGGTTTGTACAGGCCCATTGACCATATCAGTACTGGAGGATGTTATCTTAGCAGAGTGGGGTAAGACTGGAGGGTAAGTGGATTCTGGAAGTAAGGCAGCACTCTAGGGAGTGGGAGGATGGGGATGTCTCTTGGTAACCCTCAGCAAAGGTAACTCGGGATCTTTCAGGATCCAAAGATTCATGTGGAGAGGAGCCTGGATGGTAGCAGGAAGTCTGGGGTCCTCAGGAGTCAGCACATTGCGGGTACTGGAGATGGTACTGAGGAGTGGCTGGGTGCTTTCCTCCATGTTCTCCAGAAGATGATACCAATGATGATTTGGCCTTGTGCTTTGGAGGCGCAAGTCCAGTGCCCATGTCAATGCCACTCAAGGTTGGTTACTGGATGTACCTGGCAGCACGGGCATGATCTTTTTAACTGGTGCCCAGGTCTCGGTACCAGAGGGAAGTAGATGCCTCAGAGGTACCCACACCGGGACATGAGGTCTCCTTACACCTAGTCTTCCTTGGATTCTCATTCTGGAGAATGGGATCTCTTCTTTTTAGACAGTTTGGACAACTCTGAAGGCTCATGGCTCTTTGCTTACTGAAGCAGGAACAGTCACTGGGACTCTCTGAGCAGCCAAAGCTGATGTATAAGGACTTGGACCACAGGGATCTTAAAAAATGCTCCATCACCAATAGATTTAGTCTGTCACTCCTCCCTAAGTTTTTGAGATCTGCTTTTGAAACATGAGCAGACCTTACACTTGGAGGGAACGTGAGTCTCTCCAATGCAGGGGATGCAGCTTGAATGCCTGTCCCTGAGGGGAGAAGACCTAAGCTATAGGGCATAACCCACAAGGAGAGGCTGCAGATGGCGGCCCAAAATAGAATAAAGGCTCAACCTAAGCACAATGATGAAGGGAAGGGGGGAATTCCATCCAAAGCACAAAACTGATTTAATAGTGAAAAAAATTAAAGAAAAAAAAACACAAGAAAAATAAAGAACAATAAGAGAAAAAAGCAGCAAGCCCTGTGCCTGTAACAGACACTTCGATGCTCTGTCTCAGGTTGCAGGCTGTTGAGAAGGAACTGGAGTGGGGGTGAAGCTGCCCCATCTACCTTCCTACCAGAGCATGAGGATGGGTAGGATGCAGGCACTGTTGTTGCTGATGAAAATCTCCAGCAGAGAGTACTTGCAGCCTGACATGGAATTGCCATGGAGACAAGAGCTTGAAATAAAACAGAAGGAACTTGATTTAGCTAATCAGAGAGAAGACGAAGTGGCAATGTGACGGCAGTCAGGGAACGAAGTCTCTGATACCAGAGGGGGGTGGGGGGTCACTGCCTTAGCAGACAAAGACAGAACAAGATTCCAGGTTTGGAGCCTGCAGTCAGCAAAGTTCAAAGTGGAAAGAAGTTGCACAAGTTTAAGAGGGAGGGTAATTAGTCACTGGAACAGCTCCAGCGGGTAAACCTGTGACTGCAGTAGCACAGGCCTTCATTACACTTGCCCTAGGGCTAAGTAATAATGGCCGTTAGCCATCTCCTCTAGGACGAGGCTGCAGTTACTTTTAAATGGGGAATCTCTTCACTAGTTACATTAATCTACTTCACTGAGCACCTGTAGCCGCCCTTCATGATGGGGGGGAAAAAAAAGGGTCCGTAATTATGGTGAGAGAGTTGGTTAAGTTAAAGCAAAGAGGCATAGCAGACTCGGGAAGGGGCAAGATGGCTTCTCTCAGTCCGTTTTGCAAATGGAAGCAATGAACTGAACAATATCCAGTTACCTAGCTGTAGAGTACAGCAAGCGAGAGGTCCGTGCCCAAACAAAGGGATAGAGTGGAGGCTTAAATTAAATTCCTCTGGGATTTTTTTTTTTTTCCACAAAAGTGGGTCGGGCAGAGTTAGGCTGCTGGTCTCAAGCCAAAATGTGCACAGAAGATTAAAAGACTAAATCAAATCTAAACCACTGAGAAAATATTTTTTTTTTTTCTGATTGGTTTCACATGTGCCCCTTTCTGGCCTTCATCTTTGTTGCAAATTCCAGTTTGGGCAAGAGCTGATAGAACTTGGTATGGGTAACAATTCTTATCAAAGGTATTTGTAACGCCTGCGGCACGGTCATCACAGAGCAGCTTGCAATCTCCGGTGCGGAAAAGTCCCGAATCAGTGTCCGTCAGGCACTTACGTGCGTGCGAGGCTCTGAGCTAAAGCAACTTGCCCGAGTTCACCCAGGATGCCTGTAGACTTGAACCCAGCTAGCCCAAGTCCTAGATTAGAGCCTAACCCCGGGACAACCTTCTGCTCCAAATATCTCTTGGTCACACCCATCCTTTATAAAACACTGCCGAGAGAAAGGATGGGCGCAGTCGTGCACCGGCAAGGTCGGAGCTGACAGTGGGGGGTGTTTTGGAATGCCTAAGGGGTAGACTCGGGATGTCCTTGCAACATTACAGCCTCATCAAATTTATTTCTAATGCTAACAGGTGTGTGGCTTAGTTACCCCCTAGACACTGGGAGGGTCTGGTCCTTTCACCAGTCTCAGACAACCTGGCTCAGTGCACAAACCTGTTGAAATTGCCAGTTTGTTACTGAACTTTCGTTAGCTGATGCTTGTTGGGCTGCCCAAGAATGTGCTACCCATAACAGTGGTCAAATATGGTTGCTAGCAATGTTTGACTGAGGGAGTTTGTTTATTGCTCAGAACAGTTGCAGCTTGGTTTCATAACATTATTCTGCTGCTTTCCTATAGCATCATGAAGAAACTCCAGCCCCTGTGGGTCAGACAAGGCAAGGTTAGACCTATGCAAGTAGTAGCCCTACTGAAACAAAGTGTGGTGAGTCTGCTGTCAATGAGCCCATGGGTAATATTAAGCCAATATTATGTCCAACCTACTCTTGTGCATAAAACAAATATCCCTTAAACACTGTTGGGTTTAAAGGTAAGCCAGACCTTTGTATAATACACTTGTAAGAGCTGCTAGGCATAAGAGTATGAACACTGTATGTGGGAAGTGATTGTGCATTGCCCGTGGGGGCAGGGTGGTGGTGTAACTATTTACTATACACACCTAATGTGCAAACAATGAGTGGGAACCCCCAGCTGTTTGACTTTCCTTGGGCTGTGTCTCATTGGTGTTACAGCTTACTGATGAAAACATCTTACTTGGTTCATAACACAAGAACAAGGAAGCATTTACTGAACTCTAAAGGTGGCATATTTTAAACTGATAAAAGGAAATACTGTTAATTCATTGCCACAGGATGGTGTGATTAGCAAAATCTAACCACTGTAATGGATAGTTAAGATTAACTAAGCTAATCTTAACAAATTTGAAAGGGAGGGATATGAATCCCTTTGCTTCAGGATTTAGAACCTGTCTTAACAATGCGGGGTTAGGAGACCTGCATGGCAGTCACTTTATCTCACAGCTAGTGGGGAGGTGTTACTCTGAAGTGTTTGCTGGGGGCTATTGTAAGAGCCCTTCTTTCCATAACCATAGACCTTGCCACACTTGTAGCGAATGCAGGCCTCAAAGTGGCAGCACAAAGTTATTTGAAAGGGCTCAGTGGAAGAATTTTACTTTAGTAGCTGCAAACAAGAAAAATTCCAACTAAGAGTGCATTGAGGACAAACCCATGAGCTGGTGTTTGGGAATGTGATACAGCTGGTTGCTGGAACCTGGTCAGCTAGTGCCTGTGGCCTGATTTTAATGTGGAACATTACATGCAGACAAAAGCCAATGCTTTGGCAATAGTGGCTTTAAACGCAGATGTGATGTGCTGTGCACCAGCAGGTGACCCCACAGTTGCAACAGGGAGCACAGTGAGCTGTTTCTTCAAGCTCCGAGCACAGTCAAGCATACACCGCCCCCCCAAAGAGGCAGGTTATACCGAACAGCCCCCTCGCTCCCTTGTATGTCTTTTAAAGGATAGGGCTGCTGCACCAAATGGAGCTCAAGGCTGCCCCCCCAAGATCAATGAACAACCCACATCAACTGCAGGGCTCAGACCACTCAGTCTTGTACAGCACCAGTTATTAGCACATTAGTAAACAAGCAAGTCTCCATCTTGACATAAATCAGTCATCCTCTCCTGAGCCCTGTAATTACTGTGGGCCATTGCACCCTGTTAAGCAATGAGCCTGGCATGTGCTCCATTTTAAGAGGCTCTTGATGGGGGACTTTTGAGCACCCGTTATGGGAGAGGGGTTCTAGGGCAGTGAGCCAGAGTCTGTCAAACCCCTTCTCTAGCATTTTCTATAAACCAGGTCCAGACATTGGTCCCATCTGGAAAAGGGTAGCCAGGTATGGTCCAGCATCAGGAGTCCACTATACTGCATAGGCCCAACGTTCAAAGCTGCTGAAATCACTGGAGGGCCAGGTGCACAGCACCAATGGCTGTCTCCCAGGGTATGGCTACACACCATTCTGCACCTGAGCTCTAGCCCAAGTGGCAACTTCAGAGCTCTGTCTATACAGCTGCAGGCTTGCACAAACCCTGCATCTCTCACCCTGGCCTGCAAGGTTTGCTCCAAAATGCTGTGTGGCCATATCTACAGTCAGTGAACAGCTAGCTGTGTAGTAGGAGCAAGGGAAGCTGTTTCAGTTAAAGGGTGTTCAAGCTCCCCGCACCTTAATTACGCTAAGTAACTAAGCTTGTGGTTCAGCCTGAGCTGTGACTGGTGTAAGTGGGAAATCAGGCAGCCTATCATGATGACCAAGACAGTCATAATTTTTACGATCATGTTGGTTTACAATTGTGAAAAGGATTAAGGGGAACCCATATGATGAAACTTCAGTTACAGCAGGATTATTAAAGCAACCTTTGCCTTGGGAAGACAGGCAGTGGGGGTAGAGGGGAGGGAAGTCTCTCTTTTTCCTGTTTTTTGAATGTGAACACTCAAGGGGAAAATACAAGATCAAAGTAGACAGGATCACTCCCTTGTGGTTTCATGCACCAGGATGGGTAGCAGCTGTGTAAGGCATAGTTTTGCACCAGTGTTTGTGAGATTAACAAACAATATCACAGGTCCCTGCCCCGCAATTTCGCACTCAAGGAGAACAACTATACTGATGTAAGTTACCTTTACATTGGAATAACCATTTTAGTGAAAAAACAAATCACATCCCTAACCAAACTTTTGGTAAAACTTAGACCAGCTCTAAGTTTACCACCAGGTGGCAGGCAAGAGATATTCTTTGCTTTAGAATCTTTATTTAAAATTTATCTCAGCTTTTTTTTGCAAAAGACTTATTACAACTGATGAATGACAGTCTTCATAGGTCACTCTTGTGACAAAAAAGTGCAGGGTGGTGAATGGAAGAAACCCCTATTTCTGAACTTGTTCAGGTAGCAAAATTTCAGTTTGTGATAAATGAGTCGCATTCATGTATACATGCCCATTTGTACTTAGTTTTGTTTCTTGAATGAACTCTGTCTCAAAGAAAGCCTTTTGTGAGCCACATCTACTACATCAAAAACACGGACTATATTGCAATGCATTGGATCCGCTGGTAGAGTAGCTACTGCTCCAAACCTGGAACAAACGATTTGGAAGCTATTTCCTCTCCCGTGAAAGCACAGAAGTAGTTTCTTTATATAGTGACAGATTTATTAGCGCTGTTTTATAACATGATATCCAGATTTAACCATCATGGTTCCTCTTGGCTATTCACAATGCGGGTAGCCTGCAATACTAGAGGAAGATGGGCTGCAGGGTAATTCCTCCGAGAAGCTGGTTCCTATCCCACTGTGTGAACTTCCTTTTGGAAAAAAGTCAACCCCTCCTTTCCAATACAGCTTGTCCTTGCTCTCTAGGTCCTATGCTTTGCTTGGAAAACCCCATTAGTTTGCAATGACCAAGCCACATCTTGAAATAGGAAAGGTAAACCACAGCAAGAACTGAAGAGTACTCTTGTTGCCAGGCCTGTGGTAGCACTGCAGAACCCCACTGGGAGACACTTAGACCCTTCAGCAGTTTCCTCTGTACATTACACCTGATTCCAAAGATTGCAGTTGCTACAGAGTCTTAGCTTTTTGTTTTTCAAACCGTTCACATTTATTATTGATAACAATAAAAAAATCTTTTAAAGACTGTTTCTTATTACCAGCAGTGAGGTAATATGTTTACAAAACATTTACAGAATTTGATATGCAATTCATGAATATGGACAAGAGGGCAGGGAAAGGACATTGGTTACACAGGGGAGAAAAGCCAACAGAATGGTCAGTGTGTTGGCAGAAACGAAGAACAGCAATATCACATGAAAAAGGGGAGACCAAGAGTTTTAAAATTAATCAGGTCTATTTCAAACTGCATAAGTCAGTCCTATTTGCCATAGCACTTCACTAAGAGGAAACTTTATCTTGCTTTTCTGGTGTATTAACCCCTCAACTGTTTGTGCTATCATGTGCTTTGAGTTTTTAAAAAGATGTATTCGACTTTGAGAAAACCCTCAAGTGCCACTAACTAAAAAAAACCCAAGAGATCTTCAGCCTTGAAAAGTGGCTGTAACTCAGAAAGGTCTACAAAGCCAGACACCTCAGGGCAGATGTGGATTGTTGAATGAAGCGGTTTCTTTACAGCTGTCAGCAAAATCGCCATCTGAGAAAGAGAGAGAGAGAGAGAGGGGACCATCTTCAAGGTAGAGCCCTTAGAGGGGAAGTGCCCCTTCGCAAGAGGCACAAATGTCACTAAGTGAGTTAACGGTATAGTGCCTTTTCCGGCATTAGCTCCTCTGTGTCTGGGAACACTGGCTCCTGTGGATCAAGTATCAAACTACCTCTCTTCAAAGGAAATATCAGTAAGCAGGATTATAGGTGGTTTATACAGCACAGTCCATATACAGTACATACACTGGCTATGGACCTGTTTAACATCTGGGCAGTAGAGTTCCTTTGTTTGCCCCAGCACTAGTTTGCCAATATTCTTGGCAGCCAGTGTGAGAATCCCACCCTGCCTTGGGATTTTAAAGCGAATTTTACCTACTGCAAGTTGAAGGTGCCTGACTGGGTTGATCAAGTGCAGGAGGGTGTGTTTTTCAGCATAGTTAAGCTGATTTATTAATACTGAGCTTTTATCATCTTTGTTAGGAACACTCCAAGCTGACATTGGCTTGCAAGTGGTGTGCTTCACATCAGTTTGTTTTTTTCACAAACTGGGATGTACAAATACTGTGCATTTTAAAATGTTTACTCGGAATTTCTCAGGGCTCAGCTTTCTTCAAACAGGGCAGCCTGTTATCTTAAATAAACCCCTAACATGCAATACTTCAGCAAATGTTTCCCCATGAGCAAAAACAAGGCTATTGCAGCCCTTGTAAGATCTTATCCAGCTAGCTATTAATGGTTGTAGCAATACAGCAGCTTACTCCAACTGGAGGAACAATTTTGTTTTCTAGCAGGGGAAAGGCCTTCGACCAGTAGTCTAAATAAGCAACTTGTCTGGGTTCCAAGCTGTAATCTCGTGTAATGCCAGGAGACATATCAAATATTAACATTCTGAATGCTATGTTTTTAGCTCACTTATCAAAAAAGTGTTTACTCAACATTTACACCTTCTGTGTACCTTGGGGATTCAGTAGCTACTTGCTTTGGGGTAAAGAACCTGAGCGAACATCAGGTGAGTCCCCAAGCAAGCAGGACAGCATGGGACCTATGTATTAGAGCGGAAAAACATAATCCAGACAAGAACTTCACCACTGGTGATTGCAACAATGAAAGCAGTAGCCTAGGTAGGATTGGATGTTTTTTATGGTGATAAAGATCCTACTGCCCTGTTTTGTTATTTACCACCCATGGAAGCTGTCAAGTTCTGCTTTTCCTAGCGTACATGAGGCCAGAAAGGAGAATTTGAGGAAGAGCAAGTGCAGGAAAGGTTAATTGCTGTAGCCACGCTGCCTCCTGACTGATTTAAGGAGCAAGCCTAATTCTGCTTTGAGGAATGTGTTCACCTACACTCCTAGCATAAAGCAAATCCCAGTAAAAATGAGCGCTTCTGGAGGGTAACAGGTAAGTGCAGTGGGTAAAAGGTGACTCCAGAACGAAGTGAGAAATAAACCAAGGACCCAATCTGGACCAGCCTTTGGGTCATGGTGCAGGAGAGCCTGCTCTCTGCCTCTCTCCTCCCCACCATCAGTGCTTAAAAAATAAGTTCAAGGAAAGGGCTACATTTGCTTTTAGCCCCCTAAGAGTATGTCTACACAGGAATAAAAAACCCACAACTGGCCCAGATCAGTGGACTTGGCCTTGAGTCCAAGAGCTGGGACCCTCTGCCCTCCCAAGGTCCAGCTAGAGCCTGAGCTCTGGGAGTCCAAACATCTACATAGCAATTTTTCAGTGTGAGAGTCTGAGCTGGCCGTGGGTTTTTTATCCCTGTGAAGATATATCCTAAATGTCCAGAGTTGGGACGCCCCAACAATGTGCACATGCAAAAGGTATTAGTGTTAGTGGCTTGCCCGCAACCCTGCTGTAATGACTTTCCATGTGCACAGGCCAATAGCCAGGACCTGCTTTCCTTGGTCTCTTAAACAGCAGTGCGAGTGAGTGGCAGTAGCAGGAGAGCCTGCAGCAGCTGGAAGATCACAGGCTATTCCATAATGTGGCAAGAAGGCAGGAGCCTTGTGTTTGCTTTCTAATGCACTATGGAATATTTCTGGTAGGATTGGTTTTGCTTTTTATCATCTACAGGCAATTTTTTAAAAAAATAATTCTTAATCAGCACATTGATTACTCTTCTCCTTCCAAGAGAGCCCTTATATTTTACAGTTAGGATTTGTGCAAGCACGCTTACAAAAATCTATGGCTGAGTTAGGGGCTAGGGTTAAAGTTAAAGAGACTGTCTGTCAGCTCGAACTTGAACAGAAACACGACGTTTAAAATTCAAACAGCTACTTTACGATCTATAAAAGGATTTTGTTTTTTGCAAGCGCCACTTGGATACGCTGTACTGCAGTCAGCTGCCAAAGATGAGGGTCCAGCCACGTCATCCATTTGCTTTTCGCCTGCCGTGGCACTACCTGGAAATCATGGAGCTGGAGTGGGAGTGGCTGGAAGAGGTTGTGGCAGCGCTGAGCTGGGAGAATCCGCTGTGGCTTGATTCAAGGCTGGTCATAGAGCCTCTGCAGTGAGAGAGAAGGTTCAGGCTTCAGAAGAGGAGATTTAAGTTCTGCTATGCATCTTCAAGTGCTATTTACTACTCAACCTAAAGAACCTTCTATAACCTTAGTGTCAGCACGCAGAGGCTCTCATGTGTAACAAGAAAAAATACCATCTCTGGGCACCACAATTATATTTTCGGAGAAATCTGATGCACTTGATAGTGAGACTTAGAAGTAGTCGCAGCTAAGCATAGTACTGGCGCATCCTTTAGTCTTAACTTGCATCAACTTTTAAGTAAGAATCCAGCAAGTCTGCTAAATCAAGTAGTGTTTCTGTGATATGGGTTAAGTCTTCAATAGCAACTAAGATGAGACCAACCAATTCACTTTCTCTTGTGGCATACGCTAGTTATTTTCCAGGGCTACCTTCTATTTAGTCTCATCGGGCTTTATTTGCTTTATAGATTCTTTAAGTACAGTACAAGTCCACACAGCGTGCTTTCTAACCAAGGCAACTACAGCAAAGAATTTTGATTTTTCTTTAGTGGACTTGGCTTCTGATATTTGTACCAAGGTATTATGAAGCCATAAAGCAAAAAGTAAGCTGGCCACAAAAAGAATGCTTGACATTGAGACCTTGACCAGACATACCTGAAATCTTCTGATCCTAGCACCTCTGTATAGTACATCACTTTGCACTTATGAGAGGAGACCTGTAGAGATGCCAGTACATCATCCACACGAGGCAGGTTGGTTGTAGCACAGGCAGGCATGCTGTGAAACTTCCATTGAAGAATATAGAAACCAGGCCATCTGGTCACATGAGACCCCTGGAAGCAGCAATAACAAATGGAAATAAACTTGTTAATACAATGTCAAGCTTTTGCATGTTGGAGTGAAATTTATTGTTCAGATAGCAGGAGACTGCCAGCATGCATGCAAGTGTTTTCAAATGCTGACATTGCAGCTCCTCTGCCCATTAATGTTACTGGCCAGCCAGACTTTCCTGATACAAGGGGCCAACAAAAGTTACATTAGAAATTACAAACAGACCTTCTCACCTCTCTTACTGCTGAGGTGTTCAAAGTAAAACACAAGGAACTTAAAATCAAGACCTCAGCTCTCACGAGGTAAATTACTTGGGACCATCATGATCATCTTAGTCTGACCTCCTGTACACCACAGGCCACAGAATCTCACCCACACACTTCTGTAATAGGCCCATAGCCTCTGGCTCAGTTGCTGAAGTCCTCAAATCTTGATTTAAAGACTTCAAGTTACAGAGAATCCACCATTTACTCTAGTTCAAATCAGAATGTGACCCAGGCTGCAGAAGAAGGTGAACCCCCCCCCCCCAGGCTCTCTTCCAATCTGGCCTGGGGGGGAATTCCTTTCTGACCCCAAATATGGTCATCTGTTAGACACCGAGCATGCAGGCAAGACCCATCAGCCAGACACCTGGAAAAGAATTCTCTGTAGTGATTCAGAGCCCTCCCCCTTGTCATCCCTGGCTGATGGAGATATTTGCTAACAGCAGTCACAGATGGGCCATATAACATTGTCAGCAATATCACACCACCCCCTCCATAAACTATCAAGCCCCGTCTTAAACAAGTTAGGTTTTGCCCTAACTACTCCCATTGGAAGGCTGTTCCACAATGTCTCTCCTCTGATGGTTAAAACCTAAAACTTATGGATGGCCAGTTTACATTCATTTGTTCTTGTACCAACACTGACCCTTAACTTAAATAACTCCTCTCCCTCGCTGATATATTTATAGACAGCAATCATATCTCCCCTCATCCTTCATTTGGTTAAGCCAACCTCCTTAAGTCTCCTCTCATAAGGTAAATTTTCCATTTCTCGGATCATCCTAGTAGTCCTTCTCTGCACCTCTTTCAGTCTGAATTCATCTTTCTTAAACATGGGAGACCAGAATTGCGCACAGTATTCCAGATGAGGTCTCACCAGTGCCTCATATAATGGTACTAACACTTCCCCATCTCTACTAGAAATACCTTGCCTGATGTATCCTAGCATTGTATTAGCCTTTTTTCATGGGTGCTTCACATTAGCAGCTCAAAGTCATCCTGTGATCAACCTATATGCCCAAGTCGTCTCCTGTCACATCCACTTTATAGCAAAAAAAAGTGTGTTGTTAGTCTCTAAGTGCATGACCCTGAACTTTGTACTCTTAAATGTCATCCCATTTCTATTACTCCAATTTTCAAGGTTTTCCAAATCATCTTCTCTGATATTATGGTCCTCCTCCGCACTGGTATACTATTAATTTAGGCTTAAATAGAGACTGGGAGTGGCTAAGTCATTATGCAAGGTAGCCTGTTTCCTCTTGTTTTTTCCTACTCCCCCCCCCCCCCCCCCAGATGTTCTGGTTTAACTTGGATTTAAACTTGGAGAGTGGTCAGTTTGGATGAGCTATTACCAGCAGGAGAGTGAATTTGTGTGGGGGGGTGGAGGGTGAGAAAACCTGGATTTGTGCTGGAAATGGCCCACCTGATGATCACTTTAGATAAGCTATTACCAGCAGGACAGTGGGGTGGGAGGAGGTATTGTTTCATATTCTCTGTGTATATATAAAGTCTGCTGCAGTTTCCACGGTATGCATCCGATGAAGTGAGCTGTAGCTCACGAAAGCTCATGCTCAAATAAATTGGTTAGTCTCTAAGGTGCCACAAGTACTCCTTTTCTTTTTGCGAATACAGACTAACACGGCTGTTACTCTGAAACCTCCCACCTTTGTGTCATCTGCAAATTTTATTTTAGTGAGCAGCTGTCTCTCAAAGCAGCGAAGCTAACCACCCTGCAATGTCCCCATCTTACAGGTGAAACTGAGGCACGGAAGAGGTTACGGCCAGTATTTTCCAAATTTGGACACCTCAAGTTAGACAACTTGAATAAGAAGCTGGATTTTCAGAAGAAATCAACACCCATAGCTTCCAGTCAAAAGCAGCTGTGAGTGCCCTATACCTCTGAAATTCAGGCCACTTTGTTTAAGTACATAAATATAGCATTAGCAGCCTAAAGTTTGGACCTAAGTGTCACAGCCCAGAAGAGTCAGGAACAGAACCTCTGAGTCTCAATTTCCAGGCCCCATCTCTAAGCAGAGAATACCTCAACCCCCCCTAATGCAGACATACATTGCTTGGCTATCCTCATTTCAGAAAGCAACACCATCAAGGCTGCTAGACTAAGAATGTGACTTACTGGCTGCTTTTGGATTCAGGTACACTTATGGTTTGTATGTATTCCTTCAGTCTTGCTTGTCAGCTTGGTAAATGGGATCAGCTACTAGGGAATAAACAATAGCTACCTTTCCCTCTCCACAATTCCATCACAAGGATGCAAACAAACATGCCAGGCAGACAATGAGCCCCGTTGCTGATGATCTGCTGAGAGCAAAAGATAAAGCCTTGCTCTAACAGCATAATTAATGATCTTACCTGCACACTCTCCCCTTCCTTGCAGATAAGTGGGGACTCCACCATACTGTAATCACGCCCTAACTGCCAGACTTTATCGATCAGCTGTACGTTGTTCCCCCCAGGGGATGTAATGCTGTGAGTGCCCAGAGAGTCCTTTTTAGGGGGCTGTGGCACTCTCTTGGAGTGATAGATGTTAAAAACAACGTCACCTTTGCACACATCAAAATCCCATGTGATCACAGATGAGGCATCCACAATCTGAATGAAAATCTAGGGAGAGGAGAAGAGTTAGATTAGACAATAGCAATATGCTCAGTAAAGGCTGAAATTCTTACTAGGAAAGAGAAACTGCTGTAGGTGGGCTCTCGATTTATTTTGACTATTACGAGTGCTCTAGAATAGATACAAATTAACTCTCATTTATCATATCACCTTCTCTGAGATCAGAGCTATGAGAGCTTTCATGAGCAGATAGAGCCATTTTCTATCTTCTCTTTTTGTGGCCTTTATTGAAAGCCTTAGGTTTTTTTTCCCTAAAGCTGTGTACTCATAAGCAGAGATAAACAGATATCCATGCTCCTCCTACCGCAACAGGACTTTTGGGGAATGGGCTAAAAGGTACCACCTTCAGTAACAAAAGCACTGATGCCATCAGAGCCCTCACATTTGCACTTGGTTAAGCACGTCAAAGTGCGTGTTTATGATGTACAGAAGGCCCCAAAATCATCTCCCCTCCATCATCACATTTTGAAAGCCTTCAACAAAAGAACATGCAGGATAACAAGTGAAATCTAACTGAAAGGGAAAGTGACTTATTCAGATCATTTTCACATTGTTTTGATTAACTAGTATTTAACACAAATGCTTGAACAAACTGCTAATGGAAAAACTCTTCTGTTGAAGATAAAACTACCCATGCCCCTTCTATCAGGGTCTAAGAGACTGCATTCTGCAAGTCTGGTCTTCCAAGAACGATCTCTAGCGAAACAGGAAAAAAAAAAAACCAAACTCTTGCTCTTGATATTTCTAAGGTTAAAAAGAGACTTAAAAACCTTTCTGGCTCATTTATACATATTAAATCACCAAGAGAGGTCACAAACAGCTGTTTTCTATTTGCAGGTCATATATTAAAAATATTAGTTCACTTAGTGAAACTCATTGAGACGCAAAGCTCAGGCCATCTAAAGTGCCTGGTTCTTTAAAGGTCTTGAAAGGAAATGGAGTAACTTGCTCAGTTCTGAGTTTTTAAAATCTATATTACATGAAGGGGGAAAAAAGTCATCCCACTCATTAAGTGGATAGAGCCAGTAGCATTTTTATAAGCTAATAATGATGGTTCATGGGCTCTGGTCAGGGAATGCAATAGAGTAGCCAGCCAGCCTACCTCCTCCACATAAGGGACAGGGAGTCTTAAAAATACCAACACTTACTTTTTCACAAGTTACCCAGATCTTGATTTTGGCTTGCATTACTCATGGCTTCAAGGAAAGATCAAAAGAAGCTTTTGAATTCTGAGTGTTTAGGGAGACCCAAATATCTGCTCTAAACCATTCCAAACTGAGTGACCAGGTTCTAATCTGCTTTCATTTTATACAAGCAAAAAGACACAGAGTGCTAGACCAAGATGAAAGAAGAGGAGTGAGGACTGTAGTTGTACCTCGTGTGGAGCTCCCTTGAAGACACTTGCAGACTGATAGATCGTTTCAGTCCACAGTTTTAGATCTTCATTTTCCAACTCTTCTGCAGTCCGGTACAGAGACTTCGGAACTAGCCCACCCTCGGGAACGTCACACTGGAGATTTAAAACAAAGCCATGAAAGCAACAATACAAATCTTCTCCTCCCTGACATGTTTCAGAATCTAAAACATCCTTAAAGCCACATTCTCATACTGGCACCCCCAGAAATAACTCCAATTCTGCAATAACACTGGAGAATACTGAGAGCTGAGTAATATATGAGCATGACCCTACCTGAACTTGGCCATACAAACCATCTTACAGTTAAAGATATTCTTCAATAAATTCACTACTAAAATTGGTCTATTTTTAATTTTTTGCTAATTTATAAGGATCATCATATCAGAAACAGGTAAAGACCTTGTATATGCAACAGTGTGATATCAAAAACAGCTGTGCAGCTTCTATGTTTATTTATATTCTTAAAGCACTCAGATTTCATCCAGAATTAACCAGAACAAAGAGGAGAATATTGCATTGTTGTCTGCAACAGACAGGAAGTGTTCAGCATTTTGATTTATCTTCTGGTAAGTCACTTTTGCTTATTTAAATAGTGGATTTTGCCAGGTTCATGAATGACTTACATAGTTCTAAATTACATAGAGCAGACTCCCTTCAGTGAAAGCTCCTGCTACTGTAAGTAGCAGCCAGTTGAAAGTAAACACTCTGGTCCAAAATGCCTAGTACATGGTCTTTAAATGGATGACCAGAGCTGCTCGATAGAATTTCCATGAAAGGCAGAGGAGTAAGTTAACAACCATTTACAGGGATTTATAAAGTAAACCTAAAAGGGAAATGCTTTTACACAACCAATCAAATTCCAGCACTTACACGTTACTGTGATATGTTCTATAGAAAAACGTTTGGGGAGAGAGCACCTATTAAACACAGCACAATCCACGTAAAGACAAATGCACTGGCATGTGATATCAGATTGATATATTAAGAAAATCCAACCACATTTTTAGGAGAGATGTTAGAGCTATGAATGTGATTCCCACAATCAAAAAGGAAGAACACTGTTTTATGAAGCAAGCAAGGACTGAACTGATTTTTTGAGGTTCAATACTTCACTAAGCTGGTAAGCTGTTGACTTCCTATGTACGTGGCCTCAGTTTCTCCACATACAAAATGGGAATAAATGCTTCCCTACCGCACAGGATACCACAAGGCTTTAAGGACTATACATTGCTCTAAGTTCCCAGGGGAAGTTGTTATATTGAAAGGGTCCTGCTATTGCAATGGTGATTTGAAGGAGGGACAGGAGAGAAGGATAGTAGGACTGGATTCACATTTCACGAAGCAAATTATGAGTTGGAGAGATCTGGAAACACTAAATTTGGTCTCATCTTTGTCCTCCCCATTTCCCTCATGGAGTTGTGGCTCATGATTCAGTTCTGGTTTTCAAATACAGCCTCCAAAAATCTGGATTGGGGACAGGGCAGGGGGTGGTGGGGCTCAGAGAGGACTATGACAAAATAGTGTTCAGGTACCATATCTGAGGAGTTTAACTTGCATCTTTATAGGTGATCTGAAATAATATTCTTAAAAATATGAAGATAGAAAACCTAAATCTTTAATATGTAGACAAATATTTTAATTTTAAAAGACTTCAAAAACAAGTTCAGGTTTCTAATGGTTGGTTTCTCACACAACAGTGGAGAATGTCACAAATGATGCAGAAACTAAGGATGTAAGGTTCTTTGGTCTATGATATGCAGGAAGTCAGACCTTGTGATAATGGTCCCTTCTGGCCTTAACATATATGGATCTATGAACCTAAACAGTGTGAGGAATGCGTTTCTTCCCTGGGATAAGCAGTATGTGACACAGTGCTACTGCCTTGAACTTGAGTCTTGACATGTAGTGGGGGGTAGACCGTTTTAAAATGTATTTATTTATAGGTGCAGGGTATTCCGTTAGTGATTTGCGATCTGTTTTACAGAAACATTCTGTTTCTCTTTTCAAGGTGGATTGCAAAGGCTGCTACTAAAAAGAATCACTCCAACCTCAGAGTCATACAGAAGAGCCAGCAGGAAAATGCTTTATAGCAGAGCGAGACCACACTTAAAGATTATACTTGGCAATCTTTGTTTTGGAGGTTTGGAGGGTGGGGGTTAATGTAAGAGGGAAACAATAAATTGTTACATTAATAATTTAAAATTCATACCATGCACTCTCCACTAAGGAAATCTGGGATAATTTCTTTATCAATGTAATCCAGCAGACCTCCAGGCCCTTGGTAGTCATTTCCTGCATAAATAAGGAATTTCTTTCTGGTGTTGTCATCAATGAATGGACTAACCTACAAACAAAGAAAAACAGAATTGGTCAGGTTCCCAGGTCCTTGAGTAACTTCACATAACACGGGATAAAACAAAATATAATTCTTTTGAAGTACATACAGTAATGAGTTAAGTTATTAATTTGCCTACACAAACATTTTTCCTTTTAGGAACTTTTGTTCTAATTCCATAAATAAAGTGTTTTCTAAAAATGGAGTTTCCAGGAGGCAACATTTCCTGTTTATAGCACAGTGAACATCAGTTTTCAAGAGAGCAGTACATGTAAAGTGCATACCAGTATCCAGAGGTAGATGTACAGATACTAGAAGCATAAACATACCAGTGTCCAGAGGACTGGAAATACTCTGGGCGCTCTCAGGATAAGAAGGCGACCCAATGTTTCAGGGTAATTGGCTTCAACCACTTCAATGATTCTTAGTAATGCTTTGACACCAGGTCTCCATAAATGTCGCATATTCAAGCCCTCCAAATCCACCAGACAGGTCCAGGAGCTGTTAATTTTAAAGAGTTTTTTAAGAATCCAATTGGAATCATATTTCATTATTCACACCACAGCATTTGATGGTTTGAGATGACCACTCAGTTTTGTATCATAGATCTACAAGTTTTGGTTGGTTTTGCAGTTGCCACACTCTTCCTTCATTACACAGCTATAGCAGTCCTCCCACCTCATCTCCACAGTTTGTACTGCCTGTAGATGCAAGAAATTGTAAGATCTTTGGAGCAGGAAATTTTTCTTAACTATAAAGTGCCATGCATGCTTATGACACTATGTATAACGATCACTGTGCTCATTCTCTGATATAGGGCAGGCACGTCACCAAAGGATAGACAACCATTTCAGTCTCCAGTTGAAGGTTCCTACTAGCAAACACAAGACACCATCATAGTGCTTAATAAATCACTGCTGGGGGGGGCGGGGAGGAAGAGTACTGGTTCTACACTGGAACTTTAATATTCAGCATGCATGTTTCCTAACACAAGTGCATGTTTTAAAAGTGCCACTGCACTTTAAGTCCGCATTTCAGAATTTAGGACTCAATTCAGGAAAACATTCCCTATACAGGACAGCATTAAAACACGTCAAGTCAGTAGGATTTAAGCATGTGTTTTGGTGCTTTCCTAAATCAGGCCCACACCAAGGGGTGTGAATTCAGAGCTCGTCATTGTATATTCATAGCTATGTTGTACTGACTGATTCTAGGCCATTGGAATGACTCCCAAAGACGACATATGAATCACAGTGTTTGTTTGTTTTTTTAAATAAGTAGGTGTTGTATATTTCATTGCTGCCTCTTTCACCTTTACCATGTAAGCATCCTTGGACCACACAAGGCCATAGCAGTACACAGGAAACCCCAGTCTTACACTTGGCTTTTCACTCCTCAAGTCAGCTGGGACTGGGAGTTCTTTGCAATGAGAAGATGAGAAATTGGAGTGCCATACACTGGTAACCCTTTGTAGATTAAGGGGTGGAATCAATAGGCTCTGAAGGGAGTCAAATGCTTTATTATGAAGACAAATATTGAAGTCATTCCAAACCCTGAATTCCTTTTTTGGAGCTGGTAAGAGATTTAGTGAGCAAATCCTATTCCAAACTGGAGCCTGAAAATAAAGCAACTTTGTAGCCAAACTTGAAGAACACCTACACTGCTACATACAAATTCAGACCTCATGTTCTTTCTGAGAAGTAATACAAATTCTCATGTTTCACCTTATAGGCCTGCCAAATACTTTTGTATTCTCTTCACATCGCCTCAGTCCTTCTTCATTTATAGAAAGAACCTACACAAAAGAAAGTGTTGTTTTAGAGAATGTTCTAAAACTGTCGGGTTTGTGGGACTGGGGAGAAAATGCAATCTTCAGAACCTGAGCCTTACAGCAACTCTCACTAACCTCAGACCAGTGTACAAGGACGTCTAGTGAAGACATGCAACAGTGGATTTAGGAGTATTATTGAGTGCAATAACTTTTAGGAGAGCTATAAGAAGAAGATTACAAAACATACAAGCATCCCATTTTAGTGCTTGAATACTATAGTGAAGAATTCTGTACAGAATCTTAGGGTCCACCTTTTCCCTCAGGGGCAAATGAACATCAGAAAGGCATTCCGTATATTTTGTGGAGTAGGACACTTCTCTTTAGTTGATCAGTGTCAACAAATTCTTTATTTCTATGAAGACACCATTGTTTGTGCAGGATTTCACTCTCAGGTCTCAGATTTTTTGGCATAAGAAACTCCCATAGCTCCTCCCTAAACCCCCACCTTCTGCCCTTTGAACCTTTGTTTAATTCCTGACGGAGTGGGAAGCAAAGGCTCCCCTCAAAAAAATTAAGATAATTACCAAAAAAGACTTGGAAAAAAAACCCCATGGCTTAAAGTTAGACAAAGCTAAGTACATGGATATAGCACCACCAGAAAGAAAGTGTACAACCACCAGAGGTGGGTGCTGGCTTGTGATCATGGCAATTACTGCTGCCAGTATGCTTCTTTAGAGCTTGCCTGTTCTGTACTATTTTGAAAGCTGGGTACATCAGCACTGAGAATCCCACTGAATTCTTCAAAGAAACTGAATTACAGGCAAGTCATTTTCCTTTAAAATAAATATTGCATCCAAGACTATGGGCGGGGTGTATTTTATAAATAAAAAATAAATAGGATACTCATACAATACCTAGGAATGCATTTCTTGCCCTGTGTACATGTGGAAGCTTAAGTTTCAAGCACTATACAAACTAGATAAGAAGCTGTGATAATGTCTCAGCCCAGAACTATAGTAACTGTCATACAACTGACTTTCTGCCATCAGTCCACAGTTCGAAAGAATATTAAAATGAACCATTCAGGGAGGTTTGATCTGTTCAAACTGAGAACAGATTGCTAAAGCATATAGAAAAATATCTACTATGTGCTGATCATTCTGGTGTGGCAGGAAACTGCCAACTTTAGAACAAATTTGTTAGCAATAAACAAGTAATTTCTTAAGCACTTACATATCGAAGCAAGGCTTCTTCCCCAAGAGCTCGCACTAAGCCTTTGGTATCCATCTGTCCCAACCTCAACACATACAGAGGGCGCCCATCTGAAGAGCAAGAGATGCTAAATTAGTATTCTCTGTTAAAGTTTTAAAACTAAATCCGTGTCTTTATTGTCAAAAAGGTGTGTTTTTACAGTGAGACAGCTAACTCAATTTCGCTATCTTGCTGTAAAATTCTAGTGAAGACAAAGCAGTGTAGTTTTACTTTAATATAGCCAGTTGAGGTCAACCCCAAGTTGGGGAGTATAGTTTTGACCTACTAGCTACATCGAAATAAGAACTACCAGTGAATTGTTTGTACTAGTATTTTACAGTGAAATGGCTCATTTGAATTCACTATCTCACTACAAAAACAAACCTTTTTTGACAGTAAAGACAAAGCCAAAGTGATTTTGATTAATTAAGACATTTCATTGTACTTGACGAGATTTGTGGACAAAATCTGCCCCCAGTGTAGCCAAGAGAAGAAGGATAGATTATTGGTCCAATATTTTTCCTGATATCACAGATCTCTGGTCAAGACTAGAGCCTTAAATCATTCTCTCACAAGGACACTACCCTGGATTTCGCCCAACAAGCCTTTAGAAAGATTACTGCATTAGACAGGTTTCAGAGGAACAGCCGTGTTAGTCTGTATTCGCAAAAAGAAAAGGAGTACTTGTGGCACCATAGAGACTAACCAATTTATTTGAGCATGAGCTTTCGTGAGCTACAGCTCACTTCATCAGATGCATACCGTGGAAACTGCAGCAGACTTTATATATACACAGAGAATATGAAACAATACCTCCTCCCACCCCACTGTCCTGCTGGTAATAGCTTATCTAAAGTGATCATCAGGTGGGCCATTTCCAGCACAAATCCAGGTTTTCTCACCCTCCACCCCCCCACACAAATTCACTCTCCTGCTGGTGCTAGCCCATCCAAAGTGACAACTCTTTACATAATCAAGTCGGGCTATTTCCTGCATAGATCCAGGTTTTCTCACATCCCCCCCACCCCCATACACACACAAACTCACTCTGCTGCTGGTAATAGCTCATCTAAACTGACCACTCTCCAAGTTTAAATCCAAGTTAAACCAGAACATCTGGGGGGGGGGGGGTAGGAAAAAACAAGAGGAAACAGGCTACCTTGCATAATGACTTAAGGTAGCCTGTTTCCTCTTGTTTTTTCCTACCCCCCCCCCCCAGATGTTCTGGTTTAACTTGGATTTAAACTTGGAGAGTGGTCAGTTTAGATGAGCTATTACCAGCAGGAGAGTGAGTTTGTGTGTGTATGGGGGTGGGGGGGATGTGAGAAAACCTGGATCTATGCAGGAAATAGCCCGACTTGATTATGTAAAGAGTTGTCACTTTGGATGGGCTAGCACCAGCAGGAGAGTGAATTTGTGTGGGGGGGTGGAGGGTGAGAAAACCTGGATTTGTGCTGGAAATGGCCCACCTGATGATCACTTTAGATAAGCTATTACCAGCAGGACAGTGGGGTGGGAGGAGGTATTGTTTCATATTCTCTGTGTATATATAAAGTCTGCTGCAGTTTCCACGGTATGCATCTGATGAAGTGAGCTGTAGCTCACGAAAGCTCATGCTCAAATAAATTGGTTAGTCTCTAAGGTGCCACAAGTACTCCTTTTCTTACTGCATTAGAGTGAACAACAATACTGCAGAATCAACTCTCCAGATCAATGCTTTATTTGCTAAAATAATGGTGGGTATAATTTTGGGGCCTTTTAACAAACAGCTATTCCCCCACATATTATGTGGGGCTGGCACACACCCTCCTAAATGCTGCTTAAGACTAATGAGGGCAAGTCTGATCCAGAGACAAGTTTCAAATGGGATCCTTACATTCAAGGACTCGCCTCTTTTGTTTGTTGAGATTACTAAAATGTCTTCCATGATACATAACAGTCTGAACAAGTACATGGGCTGATTTTTTGAGAACCATAACTGGCATTTTTGGCCTTTCACAGTATCTTAACAGAGCTGTTTATTAGGAACAACATGTGTTAAGCTTCTTTATGGGATGGATTTTTAACTCTGTCCTAATCTATTGGAGTATACAAGCATAAATTGCCATCTCTGGCACTGCAACACACCATGACAGACTGCCTTGTTCCTAAGTATTTTGATTCCAAAGCTGTCTGTTGTTTAAAGGCTCTCCAAGAAAAAAAGTCACCCTTCAATTAGATCACACCTAAACATGTTTTAAAGACTTTCATTCCAGAGAAAAGGGCAAGTCAGCATGTCTCAGTAGCATGCACGGAAGCCCATTTTGCCAAAAAGATCTTAATCTCAATGCTCAATATCATTTCCTTCTAACATTTGAAAAACTGATACCAATCTGCTACAAGAACCAAATGCAAACAATATTTTTGATAGTCTCCCTTTTAAATAGGTCTATGATTCTTCCCCTCCCAGTGCGAATTGACAGCCAATATAGCGTGAAACACTTGGGAAGTATATGTAGCAAGAGAAGGTGGGGTTTTTTTTGTTTGGTTGTTTTTTTTTGGGGGGGGGGGGAGGAGGGGAAGGATTCCGGGGGATATGGACAAGCTTTGACTATATTGTTCATTATGAAAGTTTTGACCTCTTGATTCTTCTGAAGAGAAGCTTTGATCAACTAATGATCTTCCCGCTTTGTAGTTTTTATTTTTTAATGGAAGCACCTATACATTGACCCAATGTTAATTCTCCTTTCAAAGGGCAGTTGTTTAAATTTTTAGCAGTTTGATTTAGCCAACCTAGGTTCATCTAAGCATCAGAAGATACAGGTCATGTTTATTTATGCAGGCTTTCCTGCAGGACATTATGAAGATAGAAACTCTGTTGAGCCTTGCCCTTAAAAAGTTAATGTTAAATATCTAAACTGAAGAATGAATTTATCACTTTGCTTAACAGATTCAAAATCAAGACAAAAAATAAGTTGTAGAACTAGAAACCCAAGCTGTTCAGTCTGCAGATACAGTAGTAGTGTCTTGGAGTATAAAGATTCTACATACTTATGGAGTTACACAGTTAAGTGTTAAAATAAAATTTTCACTAAAAGCAGAGATCACACATTCTTTTTGGAATGTACTATGCAGGTTTTAGAGCACTATATAAGAAGCTGTTAAGTTTTATACAAGAACTACAAAAATCCCTAATTCATAACAATTTATTAACCTACCCCACCCATATGATGCATGAGGGAAGGCTGTATAACTGGGAGTGTTTTCTTCTTAACCCTGCAGCCACATTTTATAACTCACTAGGGTTTTGTTATTTAACAGTTCTTTGCTTGAGGCTCTCATCAAAATAAGAACTACTCAAATGCACAGGAGAGCCACACTGATCGTATGAGTGTTTATGAATTTATGCTCAAGTAAAATGGATAGCTTTCATTCGTTACCATCTATCCTAGAGAGCATGTTTCATAGCTGCTGCTCTCTGACTTGCCCGTGATTAGTGTTCTTCAAAAATGCCTTGACCTGAAGAAAGAGCTCTGTGTAAGCTCAAAAGTCTGTCTCTTTCACCACCAGCAGTTGGTCCAATAAAAGATATTATCTAAAGAATCCACTCAGCTGAAGCTTGGAACACACTTTGCATGTGCGAGAGGAAGGAGGGGAACTGGTAAGGAGAGATTTAAAAGTAACCTATCCCCAGGCTTTAAAGGGGTAACATTAACAGATTTCAAACTGAGAAACTGTCTGCAGTTTACATGTTGGCAAGAGAGCAAAAGGAAATTCAATGATAAGACCAAGAGTTCAAAACACAAGATTGAAGACCCTCTGTCTCACTCAGGAAAGTGGACATACTATAATCTACCAACAACCTTCAAAATTATCTGTTTCCTTCCTAGTTATTGGTGAGACCCTAGATGTATGGAAGAGGGAAACAGGAAACAAAGTCCCTCTCTTAAAAATCTAGGAACACATCCCCAATTTCCTTCCTAAAATCTGTACAACCCACAGGGTTGATGGAGACCCATCCATGCACTCACCTCAGCGTTGCAGTGGTTAAGCCTACCTTCTCTCCCTCATGGCCACTATTAATGGTAGCCTGCTATTACAAGCTGCCTCCTGTACTATTTCATATGCTTACAGTAGCAGGAAGGGCTAAAGGGAGTAGTGCTGGGTAGCAGGTAAAGACTAATCAGAGCACAGAAGGCTTGCAGTCAGATTACTCTCTTTCCAAGATGAACAACTGGATAGAAACCCTCCCTCCAGTTACAAGTACGGTGAGGGAGAGGGATTCCACAACTTTTCAGCAAGACCAATACACAGCAGGGGCAAGCTGGGTGGTGTCTTTCAGCAGCTGGGCCTGAATCCTTAAGTTCTGGGGACGTGTCCATAACCCATTACACAGAATAAAGAAGAAGCTGTTTTCTTCTTAATGAACCTGCTCTATTTTGTGTTTGTAACACCACAATTCCTATCACTGAAACTGTGATGCCAAATATTGGCTACACCATAAGCAAGTGTCTGACAACAGAAATAAGCTGATTAAAAAGGTATGCTTATTTACATACATCTTTTAACCACCAACCACAGGAAAGTAATTAATACTCAGCATTTTTATAGCCCCTTTTACCCAGCTAACTCAGAGTGCTGTAAAATATGATTAATAACTCACAACAGCTCTGTTGAGTAGGTTTACCAATTTTACAAATGTCTCAGAAAAGTTAAGTGATTTGATCAAAATTACAATCAGAGCTAGGAACAGGACCCAGGAGCCCTGTCAGTTTGCCTGCTCTCACTTACAAACCACACTAACTTAACTGCACTTAAGTACAACGTAGTATGAAAGTAATACCCACACTCTCAAACCACACATCTGGCAGGCGTTTAACAAAAAGTTATTTAATTCAGATTATAAAGTGCCCATCAGCATCTAGTAATATAAAATGTACCTTTGTCATGGTGATGCCAACCTCCTGCATAGTAATCTTGTAGTACTTGTGGAGGGTTCCAGGTTTCCAGAATATAGTCCACTTGGTGCTGCTTACGCCATGTTAGTGACTGGCAAAGAATCTCTCTGGCTTTGTCAATATTGAAGTCCCGGGCACGCAAGAATCGTAAAATATGTTCATCCTTTGGGATCTATTGGAAAATAATTACTGATTCAAATTTGAAACTTTGTAACAGTCAATTTATATAAACTTGAACGCAAATACACAGATTGGACTGCACTACTAATTAAAGGAAGACAATTAGAAACTTATCAGACCACCACTTTAGGGACTTTTTTTTACTTTTTACAAAGACAGCAAAACAAAGTAAGGAGAGAAAAGTGCCCCTTTGGTTAGCTCCATGGTTGCAGAACTTGAATCTCCCACGGGATAGATAAGTGCACTGTTTGCACAGTCACTGGACCTTCTTAGTTTTTGAACTGATCCCATGACTTACTTACTTCTTGTTCCAAACTCTAAGTAGCAGAAAACTTCTGTTCAAGCATTTACTCTAGGATCCTCCCAAACACTCTGGAACAATGGGCAACCTGCTTTTAAGGTTATAAAAAACCAGGATGATCACGCTTCCTTAATTCACCCCACACAAATATCTGCGAGCTCTTAACATGTGAAAACTGGGACATTCTATATGTGGAACACAATGCTATTGTATAATTTATGGTTAGATCCCTCTTGGTTATAAAACCCTTCTGCAACAGAGTATGTTTCCACAGGAAATACAAAAGAGACTGGTTAAATTGTGTTTCATAACTTTTAAAATCTTATACAATTTCAAGACTGTTTCAAGAAATGGGGTCATTTTAATACAAGGCAGACTTGTGAAACTGCTTGGCTGTCAGTCCCCTGGGCCGGATTATTCACATTCTGCTTAATTCAGTCAAATTCATCTTGTGTATTGGGCACTTCTAGTCACCACTTTTAGCTTTCTGTGTTTCAGAGTTTCTTACTTTGCCCTTGTGTGTTTCCTGGAGCCACTGGCGAAGTCGGATGAGGCAGCTTTCCTGCAATGGTGTCAAGTCACCCAGATACCGCTTGATGTAGTCTGCATCGAGTTTGTCTGAAAAGGTATTTACACATTATTACAGCAAAAAGAAAAGGAGTACTTGTGGCACCTTAGAGACTAACGAATTTATTTGAGCATAAGCTTTCGTGAGCTACAGCTCACTTCATTGGATGCAGCTCACGAAAACTTATCCTCAAATAAATTGGTTAGTCTAAGGTGCCACAAGTACTCCTTTTCTTTTTGCGAATACAGACTAACACGGCTGTTACTCTGAAACCTGTCATTATTACAGCAGTTACTAATTGCTAGGTCAGTTAACAACTGATCTTATGTGCAAGTACTTGTAATGGAAGAACCTGTGTTCTTATTTCCAGTCAATGCTGCTTGTTTGTCAGCCTTAACTACGTTCAGTTGAATTAAAATGATAATGTCTGAACTGTTGGGTCTAAGAAAAAAAAGCTTTAGCTAATATTTTACAAGTGAGTTGCTTTTCTGCTACCAGTTGAAATCCATTTGCAATGGAATGGGGTTGATTTTTGGTGAGCTCTCTACTTCCTTCCCTGGTAATCTAAACTATTGCCCTCGACCAATCCTTAGTGTGATTTTTTTTTTTTTTAAAATGCTGGCCTTTACTTGATCACAGGATCAGCTACCAGCACACTTATCCAGGACCCAGATAGATGAATGCTAAATGGGGGGTGCTCCCAGAACTGGTCAGGACCAACATGAATACGAATGAACCAGAAACTAATGTGAGGGTCCTCAGCAGAGAAGCAGAGCCTTGAATGTGTCTAAGCGCATTTCAAATAATCTAGCTAAAAATGAGAAGTCAAACAGGCCATATAAGGGATGCCAAATGTACCATCAGGTGTTCCTGCTGTGGGCTCTGATGGGCTGCTGGAGGTGTTGAGCACTTCTTTATTGTTCAGTCCCTCCTTTGTGACAGCATCTGGTATGTTGACAGCAGGAGAAACTGGCCGTGCTATGCGAGATGTGCTGTTCTCCAATTTATACGTAACAGGAGGAGTCCAACGAGGAACAAACGTCATCCCTTCTTCCTCCATCTGCTTCAGGTAATACTCTATTATTTCCTTTCCCTTTGAAACAAAAACATGTTTTAGCCAATACAAATACAAACAGGCCACTTAAATACCAACAGGTCCTGTTTGGAAATGCAACAAAAGGCAGTCGGGCATCCCAAGAGAGACCCCACAGATCCCTTTCTACACACACTTCACAACACCCTGCTCTAAAAGCCATGTAGTTTAGTTTTCTCTGCACAACCAGCCTGTTAAGTAGCAGCAGCTACATTTCAGGATTTAAATCTAACTAGAGCCAGGCATCTTGGTCATGATTGTGTGCTCACCTTTTTAATATTACTGGTGTACTGTTTCATGGCAATCTTTTCCACTGTGCTTTCAAAGCCAAAGAAAGACTTGATATCCAGGCTTGCTGACTGTTCAAAACAGGTCCAATCTTCATTGTCAGGGTGAACCTATTGGTGGATGACAGCAGAGACCACATGCTTTGATTACTCTTTGCTGTACGTTTTCTCATATAAGTATTTGCATAGTCAAAGTTCCATATTTAAGTTTGTTTTGTCAAGTGTCCTGTAAATGGAATTTGAAACCTCTGGTCCCTTTGCAAAATGCAGACTGAAAAAGGTAAAGCTTAGTCAACAAGAAAAGAAAGAAACAACCTTCATATGGTCTCTACAAAAGCCATCATGGCACATTTTCCCTTTTAACAATAACTAGGAGGAAAAACACTGTGCTCCAGGCCAGAGGCACAGGATCCGCATATTCACCAGATTTGCGATGCTTCCCTCTTGGATTACTTACTACCAACAATACTGCAACAGATTAGCACCATTTACTACCTAGATAGTGGCATAATTTTTTTTTTTTAAATCCAGAAAAGTTTTTGTACGACTGAAAGGAGTATGATCTCTATTCTGGTTACCAGCCTGAATGAGCCAGTTTTTACAGACTGTAGAGAATGCCTTCCCCCCCTGCCCTTTCAAACTTCAAATACATTCCTGATTTTCTCCTCTTCTTCTATCATAAGCAGCTGAGAGTGCTGGTAACTGGTTCTAGTCTACACTGCCACCCAAGAGAAAAACAGCAGTCTGGCATCTCCACATCTGAAAGAGAAGTGTGTACGGATTCTCCAGCTTTGGTTCTCAGCTCAATGGCATAAAAAAATCAGACTTGTTCTGACTTTTTAGGAGAGAATTATGTCACTGGCCCTTTTAGTTTTTTCCCTCCCATAACATACTGGAATTTATTTGTTGTGACCATTATTTATATATTGGGTAATATCCCATGTTTGAAACCTATTAAGGTCATTTAGTCTAACCCTGGCTAGAACAGGATTATTCCCGCACTTAATCCAGTTTAGAGCTTAATGTTTCAATAATGGGGCTTCCAACTTTTCCTTTGGAAGCTATTCCACAGTCCAATAGGTTTCATAATGAGTTGGTTATAAAATTGTGTTCCTTCTCATATTCATAGGGTGAGAAAACTGATGTTAAGTGGCTTGAACATCCTACACAAGCATAAAGCACAGAATATGAAGCACAGAAGCATGCTAAAAGAATGTTTCTTTCTTTAGGTACATAGCTAAATCAATAACGGACTTTTTTTTTTTTTTAAAGATACCAGGTCTCTTAAAAGGGATCTGGTTTTTAAATTATACTTTTGACTTTACACTTAACCTATCTTTGTTACAAATACAGTACTACCCAAGACTAATATAAAAGAAAAATTAAAGAAAAAGAGCTTCTCTATTTGAGCTTGATTACCGTGTGCATTTTTCTATAGCATGTTTCTCCTGTTTATTATGGCACTTTCACATGGCAAGGGCAGACAGAAAAATACTTAAATTTTAAAAGTTGCAGTGAGACCCAGGGGCAGATGCAGTACTTGAAACTACTTTTAACTAATATTTTGAAGTTAACTAGATTTCAAAGTTTCCAGCATCCCTTTAAACATGTTCTGCACCCACAAAGCACTCATTTACGGAAGTGCTACAATGTAAACGAGTGGCCGCATTTGCTAGTTTGGATTTGACTGCCAAGGTCCATTCCAAGCTTTATTCATACATTACAATTATTTGTGCTTTATTTCATTTGTTTTATATCAGACTAGGAGTATTTTACAACCTATAAAGGAATTGCAAGCATGGCAACAGCTAGCTCTCGGACTTCACTTTTTAAACAAATCTATCATTATGCTACCAACGCTTTGCGCCAAAAAAGACGTCAGCATCTCAAATAGAAACAGATATGACAGAAAAAAAATCTAGATTAAAATTACAATCTTGAACTCTTGAATTGTAGCGCACTTGACAATAATACACTTGTAGCACTGGCTAGCACTATGTAGAAAGTGACCAAGTGATGTGCAAGCTTCCCTTCAACACTTCTGCCAGGGCATCATCAATTGTGACATGCCACAACCCTGCTATTACAGACTTTGGCTCCTCACAAGCAGAGTCTGTCAAATGTCTGTCTTTTGTCATGTGGAAATATGTCCAAATGACAGGAAACCAAATTTGCATCAGGGTTTTCACATGTATTGATTACTTTTAACACTAACAGCAACACCCATGGCACAATAATAATTCTGATTTTTAGGAGGAGCCAAAAAATAATCTAACCTTCGGTTATGAGTACTGAATGTCAATGCCAACCAAACCCAATCTGTAGAACTGTTAGATTCTCTGTTACTCACTGTGTAACAGCAGTGCTCATTAATGATGACTCTGTTAGAAAAGGTTTCATTGTAGGCCTCTATGTGCAAAGTCCGATCTTGTCTGTTCAAGGAGTTCTTCTGGACAAAGTAAACATAATCTACTCCTGCAATCTGAGAAAGATTACCACAGATTTTGTTAAAAATTTCCATTCTTGTGGGTTGGTATCAAGAAAATTAGAATAAAAGCCATTTTAAAATTGTTTAGTTACCTTTTTTAATAATCTTGGCGCATCTATATCCAGTTTACAACGCCTTTCGATCACATGGATAGCTCCATTCTCACTCTTGAATTCATTCACAGTGTCACTAGCTACAAACATTGGGATTAGAGGACATGTAGGAAATCTTCTTTCATATGCCTGCAAAGATGTATAGAGGAGGAAGAACGAACAAAAGCTTAATCAAGAGTAATTCTATGGACTATACAGATTCTGTCCCTCTTCTCTGACACCATTGTATTTACAAGCCATCGTCTTGATCTTATCCATTTGGTAGGAAAAGCAGGGGCCCTTGCATCTCCACTTTTTTGAAATTACTACTATAGCTGACACCACTAAGAAACAGACTGCTTTCAAGACAGCAAGTTTCATAGCAAACCAAATATTAGAGTATTTCATGTATAGTCCTGTTTGAGATACATGGTACATTTGACCTAATCCAGGGGTTAATTTAAACAGTGCACAAGAAACACTTTCCCCCCTTCCCTCTCCCCTACCCTCCTGCCCCCCCCCTTTTTTTTTTGAGGGAAGTGGATAACAATGTGCATTGACCATCCTCCCTTTAACAGGAACAGAACATCTTAAAGAGACCCTTTTATCACAAGAATACCTGAGCACATAATGTGCTGAAGGATTAAAAAACCCATTGTGTAATTATCAGCATTTCACTGAGCTGTCTGGAGGGTTTCCAATGCATTGCCCAGAAGTGTACCCAATGCCATGGCAAGGAACATCGCGGCAAACGCCCTCCAGGACGCGACAAAGAAGCGGATCAGCAGAGCACCCTCCAAACAAGATATCACCACCTTCCTGAGTGGTTCCCTGGATGGCGAATTCGGACGGGATGGGCATGACATTGCTTCGCTGTGGTCCCGAGCTCGCAATGCCACGTGTCGCCTGGGGAAGCGCATCTGCTGCCACTGGGAGTGGTGCGAGGAGCGCCAGGAGCTGGGAGTCCTGGTGCTGCAGATCAGGTCCGACAACACCATCGTCACCCTGAGCACCAGGGGCATGCTGGAGAGGACCCTGATGGCAGCCATCCACTCGCTGTACATGGAAACCCTGAAGCGTAAACAGGACCAGGGTAAAGCCTTTGAACTGACCAGCAAGTGGGACGCCAGCAACCACTTCCTCGCCGGGGGCTTCACCCGTTTTGCTGACTGGCGGTTCATCCACCGTGCCCGGCTCAACTGCACCCCACTTAATGGAGCCGTCCGCCATGGGAACTGAGACAAGCGTTGCAAGAAGTGCGGCTACTCCGACAAGACCCTGCCCCACGTCCTGTGCAACTGCAAGTCCCGCTCCAGAGCCTGGCAGCTGCACCACAATGCCATCCAGAACCGCCTGGTGAAAGCCATCGCACAGCACCTGGGGGAGGTCACCGTGAACTGCACCATCCCCGGTACTGACAGCCAGTTGCGACCTGACATGGTAGTCACCGATGAGGCCCAGAAAAAGATCATCCTTGTCGACGTCACGGTCTCCTTTGAGAGCAGGACCCCGGCCTTCTGCGAAGCCCGAGCTCGTAAGCTGGAAAAATATTCCCCCCGGCCGACACCCTGAGAGCGAAGGGCTATGACGTGCAGATGGATGCCCTGATCATCTGAGCCCTGGGCGCTTGTGACCCCTGCAACGAGTGTGTGCTGCGGACCTGTGGGATCGGTCGAAGCTACGCATGGCTCATGTGGCGCCTCATGGTCTCGGACACCATCCGATGGTCCAGGGACATCTACATCGAACAGATCACCGGCCACCGACAGTACCAGCAGGTGTAAGCCGGTACGACATCGTGCATCAACTATGGGAAAGGGACTGAGAGACTTTTTCCCCATTGGACCATATGAACTGGAACCATAAACTCAATGAACATTAAATCTCACCAAATGAGGGTAAATCCATCCTCATCATCGTATCCACTCATTATACTCCACACCTGAACATAGCCATTATATGAACAACATACCCCCATATCTCAATGTCTGTACTTTAACTCGTTAATCTTTTACCCCCAATCGGGGAGACTGCAGATTATGTATTCCTTACACTACCTGTTCCTAAACCGAATTTCGCAGCCCTTGAGAATCTGTACCTTATTCCCTTATAACCAGAAACTTCTATGCTTAAACTCTGTACCATTTTCTTTTTACTTCATCATCATCATCATAAAATTATTAAATCTGTTAAAAGGTCTCAAAACCCACTCCTTACACTAACAGCTTTCCCTGAGTGCAAAGATTGCCATATCTCTAATGATTTCAGTGTGCCATTTATCAGTTTGTAATTATGTTTAAGAACATAGACACCACTGAAACATGTTACCCTAAGTCACTTAGGTGCTTTTGAAAATTATGTCCCTAATACCTTCCATAACAGCATAACTATTTACATACCAACAGTCCCGATTTAACTTGGAGATTATGGTCATGTGCTTATGCTAATCTTGTAAATTTGGGCTGGACAGGAGCTTATTTTACAAGATAAATAATACGCCCTACAGATTAAGAAGGGTGCCCTTTAAACAAGGAAACACTTGCACAGATATTTTCAATTTACATTTTTGTTATTGATATGAAGCTTCTTGGACCACACTCCCTATGCAATATTTATTTTTTAACAGTATATTTTTAGATAGTTTTCCTTCCTCCCTCCCACATCTATATTTTCAGACTGTTGACTTTCATTTCCTGTTTGCTTTTGGAGTCAAAGCCTAGCTGTCTTCAGAACTCTTTCCAAGACCCACCTATTTACCAATGCCCTCTTGCTCTAAGACCAGACATGACAATGAAACACTAACACAGATAAAGAAAACCTAAAAGCTTCTTAGGACCAGCAGAAACAACTATAAGCAATTCTATGCAGATGCAGACTACCTTGTTTAGTGCTTATGCACTATTTTAATAGGCTGAACTGCTCTAACACAGGGCTAAGAGGTAAGATGGGCAGCTATTGCAACATACATACATACATAAAGCGGAGAGGCAAGGGTTGAAAAGAAATCAGAAAAATTAAAAAAACCAGTGTGTGCATACATCACAAAAAGGTTTTATGAATTAGATCATGTAGTATTTTAAAATAATTTTTATAGCATCAAAACCAAAAAGATAACACTATGTCTGACTACACTCCACTAGTTATCAAGCTTTTATTGTGTGCCCAGATGTTTTTTTTAGTTCATAGGCTAGAAATAATCTAGGGGCTTAAAGAAATGCATAAAACAGAAGTGACAGAATGTTAGTTATGACTCTAAAACATCAGGCAGTACAGAAAATTCAAGCTAAGGGAGAAATAGACCCTGGATCCTTTCAACATCATGCCACAGTGGTTCTCAACTCTTGGAACGCTTGCGGCCCAATCAGCACACAGCTGTGGCCCACATGACAGCTTAAGGGCCATATAAGTAGTACATATATTGTGTGGATGCGGCCCACATAACAGAGAGCTATACATGCGACTCACAATGGTAAATAGGTTGAGAACCACTGCCCTGGCATAACAAGTCCTTACCCGTACCTACTTGAGCCTGTTGCACCTTGGTACAGAAGACCCTATACATTTTACAGTTAGCTGTGAATCTCCTTGTTCTCGCCAAACAATACATCTCAGTGTTCTTTGTAACTGGTCATTAGTGTGACAGGAAAAGCAAATAGCTTCCAAAAGGAGCATGTTGATAAACATTTTACCATCTTTTTGTATTGCTCCCTTTATACTTTCACATTTTTGTTTAAGAAATCTATACTGAAAATGATTTTCTACTTTCTCATCTCTTCAGTTTATTTCACATCATTATGTTCCACTAATTATTTTTAAAGCACTTTTACTTCTGGGCCATAAAAGGTTTTACTATCGCTATTCATCTTGTTTTCTTCCAGCTACTCCTCTCCAAAGTCCTGTTTGCTGCATCATGTTGATTAATTTCTCACCTCACCCCTCAAGACGCATTTTTTCTTCCCTTTTGCACTGTGTGTTCAACACCAGAAAATTACAGTATTTTCTGCTTTGTTTTTACTGTTTGGCAAGCAAACTTTAAAGTGTTTACTGAATGGCAAGCAAAGAGATTGGCTGATGAGTATTTGTTCTGCTTTTACTGAGAATGAAAAGTAAACTGACTTTGTTCAATATGGAAAGGAACAAAATAATCAGCCGCCTGGAGTTGGCAAGCTGAGTGCTTAGAGGAACAGAACACTCACAGGCTTCAGACAGATTAACAAGAACAAAGGATACTTTCTTTTGTAAGGAATGTACAGACATACTACTGAGGATTGTCCTCAGTCATTTTTGTTTAGGCTTTTCAATCAGGTCATTTTTATTCCTTTAAATTACATTCAATATCCAATGTAGTCCTGCAACACATGGCCTAACAATACAGCCTTGTCTCAGGAACAAAGTTTTAATTAGCAAACCGCACAAAATATTTATTATTCTGATTTAAAACCACAAAAGCAAGAGTTAAGGACTTGCATGTCATCTTTAGCTTGTGTCTTCTACACTGAAAGCCAGGCCGAACACCACCGCCAGAGACATAGACCTGCAAATCTTGTATAATCACAATTCAGTCTGAGACAAAAACCAGTAAAGGGACATCAGCATCGGATTGGGAGAAGATGAACTGCAATCTGGGAAGCATCTAGATCAGTGGTTCCCAAACTGGGGTTTGTGAAATGTTACAGGGGGTTCTTGGGAAAAAAATTCCCTAATGGTGGATAAAGCTGTCCCCAGGGACTCCAGGCAGCATGGGGCCAGCAGCCCGGAGCCCCTGGACTTCTAACAGCTAAGCAGATCAAAGCAAACATATCTATCATACTGAAGAGATTTAAGCTTCAAGACTCCTTATAAGAAATGGATAGGGAGGTGGATAGTTTTTGCTGTTTTTAAAATTAAATAGACAGCTAGTATTGTTTTTAAAATTATTATGAAGAACAAATTTAAACTTTGTTGTAATGGGCGTTGTTTACCTGGAGTGCTCCAGACCTGAATGTTTGTGTATGAGGAACTCTGAGTTGGTTTCTTAAAATACCTTCATGCTGTTTCACACCTGATACTTCTTGATGAAACATAGGAGCCTTGTCTTATAACAAGCTTATTCAAAGTGATACAAGCTACGAAAGGGAGATCTTGGAAGAGTATTGCCGTTTTCATAATATAATAAAAATACTGTAATAGTAAATAATTAATAATAGTGTGTAATAAGTGTGTCATAAAAACAAATTTTATATTTCCAAGATCACTGCTTTTATAATTTATACTCAGGTAAGGAGAAAATCCTTGGAAATATTCATTTTTAGAAGGGGTTCACGAGACTCGACATTTTAGTGAAAGGGGTTCACAGGTTGTTAAAGTTTGGGAACCACTGGTCTAGATGGTATAACTACACCAAAATCCAACCAAAAGGATCATCAAAAAATAGGTCATGTTTAAACAGGACACCAAGATTATGGAACCTGGAAGCCACAAAGAAGGAAGGTACCATCAAAGCAGAACAGGAGAAAATAAGTCAGAATTGTAGCCTTTTTATTAAAAATCTATTAGGTATCATTTTTCCAGTGTTCCATGGTGCTTTGAGACAGGTTTGTGTGCATATGCACACACGCGGGCACACACACCTCCTTCATTATACTGCCTTTGTTTTCTTTATCAGAATAAATGCAGCATTAGAAAGCACAGTTAAGTTATACCCATCAAGTAGCAAATCAATCTTTTCTAATTAAATTTTAAGTTAGTTGTTGCAGATGAAGTGAGCTGTAGCTCACGAAAGCTTATGCTCAAATAAATTGGTTAGTCTCTAAGGTGCCACTAATACTCCTTTTCTTTTTGCGAATACAGACTAACATGGCTGCTACTCTGAAACATGTCATTTTCTTGTCAGAATTTCACTTTACTGCATACTATATTTATCAGCAATTAGTCAGTTCCTTAAACTCAGTGTTTACAGTAATGATATTGGGTGCATTAGAGAAGGTCTGTTGCAAGAACTAAACGCTATTACTTAAGGGTTAAATTTAGCCCACTGGAAGGGTTTGTCATTCTGATTCATCATCCATATGACAAAGTTACTTTTTTGTTACATAAACAATTGTCTTTATGTTCTGTATTCATATGAAATATTCTCAGAGAGATCCCTCAAGACTTTGTAACCAATATGGGGACCGACACTAAAAGCTTTCTAGCTAAAAGACAAAAAACATACACCTACACATCCTTCAAAAGTTTACACCTGGAATTTTGTTGCCCACTGATTCTGTACTTTACAATTTCCTACTAGCCTCAGGAGAACATGTGTGTACTCTGACATATTAAGAGCTGGCACTGTGTAGTTGAAACATAATATGGAGAAGCAGCTTGAGCTTGACATTTAATAGGCTTGTTATATAACCTTTTAAACTTTCCTAAAGCATGTTAATGACAAGAAAGATACAAAATTCTGTGACAAGAATAATTTAGACCAAAACTATACAGTATTAAGCTTCCTCTTCCCCAAATGCTTCCCTTACCAATTCACTAGTAGAGTACAGTCAAAGGGACTACATGAACTTTACTTCCATCTTTGCTAGTATTTCAACTCTACTTAAAAACATAAATATGTTTCTAAGCAAGATTAGTTTTAAACACATACCAGTATTTTTCCAAATCCAGGGGAATGATTAAAAGAAAGAAATTTAAGAGGGCATCAGTGGCAGGTGATAAACTGGGAGACATTATCTTTTAAAAATACAAATTCTAACAAAACATGTGGCTCCAACTCAAGAGGATCAACGATGAGGTTCTCTTTTTATTTAGATTTAGAGTAGCAGCCACGTTAGTCTGTATCCGCGAAAAGAACAGGAGTTCTTGTGGCATCTTAGAGACTAACAAAGTTTTTTTCTCCTGCTGATAATAGCTCATCTTAATTAATTAGCCTCTTACAGTTTGTATGGCAACTTCCAGTGTGTGTGTGTGCGCTCGTTCTTATTATATGTTCCATTCTATGCATCCGACGGAGTGGGCTGTAGCCCACGCAAGCTTATGCTCTAATAAATTTGTTAGTCTCTAAGGTGCCAGAAGTACTCCTGTTTTTTGTTTAGAGCTTTTCAAAACCAGACCGGATATTAAATGAATGCTCTAAAAACTCGAGAGGCTTTGTCATTTGCTAAGTGAAAATGTCCCAGCCACAGCCACATACAAATTAGATATGCTCCCAAATTATATTGTTCTCATATCATTTTCCCAATCCCCTACCCTACAATCCATTTTATACAAGCCCTTTCATCAGCGGGTGTTCAAGTGTTTGTGCTTACAGAAAGTCTGAGACAAAGTCCGAGAAGGTTCTTGCACTGTGCTCATCACCATGGTAGCTGTATGTTCTGAACGCTACTGTAATATTAGTATGGAAGTGAAACTGGGAAATTGACTGTTTTCTTCGAAATAAAAAAGACAACATATTCTAAGTTCACTCTGAACCAAAAGGGACTTTTTTGGGCTCAGAAGGGGAGAGGGGCCTAAAACTGCCAACTTAAGATGCACTTGCAACATATGACCACACTTGCAAGTGCACATACAAAACCATTCATCATGTCATGTATTCTCACCCTCTGTGCCCATGCAATCCATGAAGTATCTGAAGTGCTAGCATCTTTCTGGGACTCTGAGGGTTCACAACCCAGCAGGGCACTGTGGTAACCTGACAGATTGCATTCTATCACAGTCTGATCCTCCCTACTCCCCTCTTTCTCCTTTCCACCCTTCAAATGCTAACCATAAGGCTAAGAGATGAAGTTGAGAAAAACATTACTGTCCCATGGCAGACAGGCCAGGATGTTTCAGGCGCTCAGCACCCACCACACCAGTAAATATCGAAAAAGAAACAGGCTTATTTTTTTCAGATTAACCTACACAAAATAGCAAATTCCTTATCCTCCTTCACATGTTCGTGTTCATACTCACTTGTTCTTTTCTCTACTGGTGACAAAACAGCAGTATTTGAAACCAGCAGCCATACTTATGTGAAGAACCATGGTGTCATATTACAATATTGAAAGACTGTATAATTTCTGTATTCATAACCAGCTCTTTATTGGGAGGATGCAGGAAGGAGAGGAAGGAGGTGGTAGGGAAAGGACATATCCCAAAATACCTGGTTACCAAAATACCAGACAGACTGGTTAAAACAAATGTCCACAGCGATTAGAAAGGAGTAGGTGAGTCAGGGCAGAGACCTTGGGGAAGAACAAAGTTTGTCTCCACTATATAAGGATCGGTTAATTCTTAGAGAAAGGAATACAGTTTGAGGCGAGCACTGACTCTGAAAGGACAAGCAATGATCTTCTTTGAAAGCCATGTCTTGACAGGTACACCTCTGAATCTCTGCTACCATGTAAGAAACCTTGCCACTCAACCTTTAATCTTTTGAATTAACCTTTCTTGATCAGTATTAGTGTGGCTCTTTATAGCTGTTGCTTAGAAGAAACAGGTTTAATTGCGGTTCACATCTGTATTTTCACCTTCTTGAACTTTCTTATTTAAATGAAATAATCCACTTTAATGACCTTGAGGGGAACAAATGCTGTCTGACTGTGGCTAAGAACCAAGAATTCTGTACCCTCAGGGGAGGGAGAGAATACAGATGAGAAACACTTTGGGTAGCCAAGATAAAAAATGAAGACTTTAACCTGTCCCAAGAAGCATCACAGCAGGCTGATTTACAGTCATGTAGACATGGAATGACTGCTCAGATTTAAAGGTGCCAGGGCACTGTCATGTGGTGGTGCACTGGTATTTTACACAAAAAACTGGATTTTAGGAATCCTTTCTGGCTGATTTTCTTACTAGAGACAGGAAAGAAATCTTAGGACTTATTTTTGGCTTACAAAAGAGATACGTCAAGCCTTCTGTTGTTGCAAATTTTTGCCAAAGAAAGTTTCTGACTGAATGAGGTCAAAATAAGTAGGAACAGAAATCAGATATCTACATTACACCTCCCATTTGGAGTCAGCACTTGCAGCAGAAAACAGTCACTAACAGATATGCGGCTGACAACCACAGCAAGATCACCAAGAGGCGCGTGACTCAACTCCTGTAGGAAACAGATTTTTCAAACGTATCAGATGTAAGCAATAGCCAAAACTGTATTGAAACAATAACATAAAAAGGGAAGCCATAAAATCTGTCATCACAAACTCAAATTATTTACAAGATAGATAAATTTCAAGAAGCCTCCATTAAGGATCAAGGAGAGGAAATGGACAGCGAATGCCTTGACTGAAATCACAATATGAAATGGAACACATGAAAATGTACCCTTTAAATGTGTTCCCTTTTACACATTTGCTCCAGTAGGGAGTCTCACTTCTAGTCACCAACTCCAAGGTCTTGGAAATGCATATTTTCCACAACATCTGAACATTTATGGCAAAATTCTGCCCTTACAAACTGGAGTTATACTTGGGCTGGTTGTGAAGAGCAGAGAGGTACTGGCAGAGGATTAGATTTTAAAAAACATACAGATGTCTCAGGGCAGGCATATGGTGGGATGCACATTGCTTGTCCTTTAAAATAAAAAATAAATAACTAAAAGGATTAGCATAAATCCCCTGCTAGTGCAAGATGCTGAATGCAACATAGGAGGGACCTGTCCACATGCCTTAACTGGTAGGCAACACAGCCCAACCCTAACCCCTTCGGTGCCACAATGCAGTTATTGGCATTGTAGTTTGTCCTGCTTCTAAAACTCTCAATTACTACAGTAGATAGGAATTTTAGCCTGCTGCTGCACAAGGGGTTGAGGGATGGGCATGTTCCATTCACCCTCTTCCCGCACACTACAGGACAGACCAGGGGTGGGCAAACTTTCTGGCCCAAGGGCCACATCAGGGTTCCAAAATTGTACCTGTCCACCCCAATCCCTATCCACACCCCCACCCCGACAGGCCCCTTGGGACTCTGTCTATCCAACCCCCCCCCCCGTTCCCCATCCCCTCACCGCCCCCTCCCCTCAAACCTCCGCCCCATCCAACCACCCCCTGCTTCCTGACCTCCCTCCCCCCCCGCCCAGACTCCCTGCTCCTTATCCAACCCCCACGCTCCCTGCCCCCTTACCATGCTGCTCAGAGCAGTATGTCTAGCAGTCAAGCTGCCTGGCTGGAGCCAGCCACACCGCCATGCTGACCAGCAGGAGCTTGCAGCCCCGCCACCCAGAGTGCTGGTGTCACGACGAGCTGAGGCTGTGGGGGAGAACCCCTAGTTCTTGTGGTATGAGGAGTAAACAACACTTCCTTATTTACTTTCTCCACACCAGTCATGATTTATAGACCTCTATCACATCCCCCACTTAGTCATTTCTTTTCCAAGCTGAAAAGTCCCAGTTTTATTAATCGCTCCTCATATGGAAGCCATTCCATACCCCCTAATAATTTCTGTTGCCCTTTTCTGAACCTTTTTCCGATTCCAATTTTTTGAGATGGGGCAACCACATCTGCATGCAGTATTCAAGATATGGGTGTACGATGGATTTACAAAGAGGCAATATATTTTCTGTCTTATCTATCCCTTTCCTAATGATTCCCAACATTTTGTTCACTTTGACTGCCACTGCATTTTGAGTGGATGTTTTCAGAGAATAGCCACAATGACTCCAAGATCTCTTTCTTGAGTGGTAACAGTTAATTTAGACCCTATCATTTTATAAGTATAGTTGGGATTATATTTTCCAATGTGCATTACTTTGCATTTATCAACATTGAATTTGGCCCTTACTATTTAACCAAGGTAAGATTTAAGATTTGTCTACCTGACAAAGGCGCTACAAAAGCACTAAGGCAAGAGATCCTATTTGCCTCATTTTAGAAGCTAAACATCTGTTTTACCATGTAAATATACAAAACATTTCTGATCTACAACTTGCTGATTACAGTATAATTAATGTATTTTGACAGGTATATTAACAGAAGGAACAGATAGAAAGTGTGCTGCTTGTGGACCAAAGTCAGTGCCAGCATTCCTGAGTAGTTCAAACAGTCCAAATGCATCCTACTTCTTTAAACTTCAAGAATTTGAGATTTGCAATTTAATGCTTTCAACAAGGGACTCTAGACACACAAATGCCAATGGAAATTTTGTATAATTATAAAAGTCAATGTATGGCAAAGTTTGCTTCATGATCTTTTTAATTTTTATACAGACAGTGCATATTTGCATTTCAACATGGCTGCATCTCAATTTAAGAGATGAGCACCCAGGAAGCACATAATTGTGAACAGAATCCTTTCAGTCACTCTGATAAAATGCTAATTCACGTGCAGGAGTGAGAATTATTAAAAATGTAATCCCAGATGCTCAAGCAACCATCTGCACCTGTTTTCCACTTACAAAATATTTTAAGGGGGTGGAAGGGAAGATTATGATATTGGCCTTAACTATCAGCCTCGAGCCACAACTAGAGAAGAAAATCCTCCCTCCTGCAGTGTCCTCCAGAGATGGTATTAATTCTAGTTTATGACAGCTGCTCAATCGCTTAGGGCTTTGTCTACTTGGGAAAGTTTTACTAGTTATATGTACACCCCGGTATGAGCCCATGTGTTGACAACCTTATTCCAGTGTAAGTGGAACTTTTCTATTTAGTTTACGTCCCTTTGGAAGGAGGTTAAATTGAAAAGCTAAAAAACCAAAATAACCCCCACACTTACACCAAGATTTAAATTTATTTAAATATTTGAATTTAAACCAATAGTTATGCCAGTGTAAACTATGTATAATCTTTTGTGTGGACACATTTTTTCTGGTATAATTTCCCCACAGAGAGAACCCATTTATCACTCCTGCCTCAAAGCTTGCCGAAATGGAGAAAATAATGCCATGCTTATTTTAAATTCAGTGTTGCTTTACCTGTTGGGTTTGTACTGCTGATCACTGTTCCCTCTAAGATGTGCGCGTGCACACAGGTCCTAAACCCAGCGCGCATGGCAAAACACCGTACACACAAAAATTTGCACAGAAGAAATTTTTTGCGCACACGGCCTGTCAAAAATTAGAGGGAATATTGCTTCTGATATGGAGTTAAAGTTCTGCAGAATTTGGTAGTTTCCTATAGATTTCCAAAGGCCCTACTTAGATCTGATGAAGTAACCCTACAAATTTTAAACCAGAACAGACAATACTTATTTGCTGTAAAAGACTGGATATCTGGCTTTGTAATGTGCTAAGTAGTTTGCTGCTTGAATTGCAGCCATCTTAGAGACTCATTAGAAAAGCACTATGTTCCTGAGAGCTGAAAAATGTAACCACTGTGTCTGGAAACAGTGAAAGCATCACCTAGTAACAATACAGAATAGCCTAGTGTATGTTACCACAGGTTCAATGCTTTCTACAGATCATGTGAATGATATTACATTAAATAGCTTCAACTTGTTTGGGAGTGATGATATTCTTACAAACTTACCACAGAGTTTCCATAGTGTTGCCTCACTACTGCTGTGTGCAGTGGGAGAGCAGGAAGGAATGCGGGGGGAGGGGGTAGTGGGAGAGCAGGAGGGAATGCCAGGTAGGGTGCAGGCTCACCACCCACACCACCTGAGATCTCAAAGCTCTCTAAATCCGATTTAACATTTACTTTTGGATTATCATTCCATTTAAAAATATTTTCATATACATGCAAACAAACAGTAAAGCAATATTGTAGGACATGTAAATAAACAGAAAAGGAGTACTTGTGGCACCTTAGAGACTAACCAATTTATTTGAGCATGAGCTTTCGTGAGCTACAGCTCACTTCATCGGATGCATACCGTGGAAACTGCAGTAGACATTATATACACACAGAGACCATGAAACAATGCCCCCTCCCACCCCACTGTCCTGCTGGTAATAACTTATCTAAAAGTGATCATCAAGTTGGTCACGCAATCACCGACATGAAGGTCACTATCTTACAACAACAAAAAACTTCAAATCCAGACTCCAGCGAGAAACTGCTGAATTGGAATTCATTTGCAAATTGGATACTATTAATTTAGGCTTAAATAGAGACTGGGAGTGGCTAAGTCATTATGCAAGGTAGCCTATTTCCCCTTGCTTTTTCCCTCCCCCAAGACGTTCTGGTTAAACTTGGATTTAAACTTGGAGAGTGGTCAGTTTGGATGAGCTACTGCCAGCAGGAGAGTGAGTTTGTGTGTGTGGTTTTTGGAGGGGGGTGAGGGGATGAGAGAACCTGGATTTGTGCAGGAAATGGCCCACCTTGATTATCATACACATTGTGAAGAGAGTGGTCACTTTGGATGGGCTATTACCAGCAGGAGAGTGAGTTTGTGTGTGTGTGTGGGGGGGGGGGACGGGACGGACGGACGCGGAGGGTGAGAAAACCTGGATTTGTGCTGGAAATGGCCCAACTTGATGATCACTTTAGATAAGCTATTACCAGCAGGGCAGTGGGGTGGGAGGGGGTATTGTTTCATGGTCTCTGTGTGTATATAATGTCTACTGCAGTTTCCACGGTATGCATCCGATGAAGTGAGCTGTAGCTCACGAAAGCTCATGCTCAAATAAATTGGTTAGTCTCTAAGGTGCCACAAGTACTCCTTTTCTTTTTGCAAAGACAGACTAACACGGCTGTTACTCTGAAACCTGTAAATAAACAGGAAAATCAAAGTAACTTTTTAGAATAGAGACTGTACATTCATTGCTACACTGAACAAACTCAGCTTACCCCATTAAAGAAGGCATCAATAAAAACTCTTTTGGTATTTTATTTATAGATATTTCTATGGCAATCATTGAACTAACTGAACATAGTGATATCGGGATACATCTCAGAATACCACATATCCATTTAATTCCTTCCAAACCTTCTGTCAATGTGAAAGGATTGGTTTAAATGTTAAGTTCCAAAATTCATGGCAATAAATAACTGGTTCATCTGTGCAGCCAACTAATGGGATAATACCAATTACCTCTTTAAAATACAGCCTGCAAGGATAGTACCACTACCGGAACAGGATTATAATTGGGATACAATTCCTTTTGGTGCCAGTAAAAGTTCTGCTTACATTATGTATTTTACCATTCTTCAGTTTAGACAATAACTGCAGGTTTCACTTGCACTTAACATTGCTGTGAAGCAATCTCTTTTTATATAAGAAAGACTATTGCATTCATTTAGAGTACTGGCAATTCTGTTCCTTTCCCTGGTTCAGAATTATAGCAGTTCCCAGGGTTACAGTGTAGATTACATTTGGTTCTAAATATGTCACAAAAACAGATCAAATGCAGAATTAGGCATTTGAAATAACAGCTCTACTAATAACAGCGGCAACGAGTCCTGTGGCACCTTACAGACTAACGGACATAACAGCTCTACTAATAGTTATCATACAACCTAATTCTTTTAAGCTAGCTTTGAACCCTTCAGGTGTAATGCATTCAAATACCATATTTTATTATGTAAACAAAGAACCATCTGGAATATGAAAATACATAAAAATAGACTGTCAAAAGTAAATATCAAGATTAAGCCGATATAGTAGTGCCTACACTTCTCTGTGCTTTTTTTTTTTTTTTTTTTTAAAGCACCCTAGGAACACAGTCTCTACACCAGATTAGACCACTTGTCTATCAAATGAAGTATGTAACCTCCAGGAGTGGAAAATTCTAGATGAAGACTAAAAAACTCCATATTGCATTTAAACAGTTGTGCAATTCTGTACGGGGGTGGGGGGAAAGAAGAGTATCACCACAAGAGAACCAGTACAACAGACTCACACTATCTCTCTTAAGCTTTAGCATTATGATGAAGCTATAAATTTCTTTTGTAAATTTAATTAAAATTACGTTTACATTCCTATGGGATTTCCATCCACCTGCACTGAAATAGCACCTTTGTCACTCACCATCATGAAGGCAACAGGAAACCTATATAAACTTTCAATGAAATGGTTTTTCATGAGCTCAGCAGAAATGTTTCCAAAATAAGACTTTTTAAAAGACACTACCATATATTAATAAAGTCCTAGCCAGAATGTTGAGGAGTCCGATAGTGGTGAAGTTATCGGAAACTATTTTTAAAAGTTTGAGGACACTCACATGTTCAGATTTTAGGTCATATTTTGGAGAGAAGGGAAGGGAAATGGCATCTTATATCTCTAATAACTTTATGGCCTTTGGACCATACACTTCTTTGATCCACAAGCAGAACCCCCCCTCTGAAAGCAGCAGGGGTTCCCCCAATCCAGGCACACAGCATGACCCTGTGATAATAAGAGCCACAATATTAAGTCAAGATATTATGCCCCAAATATGGTGTCTTGCAAGAGAGACACACCACTTCTATGTGTACATTCCACAGGCAAATGGTTTACTGAAAAACCCATGCAAAATGAACTTTAACCAGAATAAACTGAGTATACCAATCCCACTTTCTTTCTTTCATAAAAATTTAGATCATATCTTCTGCTGCAATCAAAATGTTAAACAACATTAAGCCTAACCTCTAATATAGTCAGTACCATATTTAATAAATTAGTCTTACTGAAGGGGGGGACAATTTATGCCCCCACTTCAAAAGTTTAGTTTAAATGTGCGTGAGATGAATCTGAGCCAATCCAGGTGTCAACAGTTCAGTTGCCACTCTCGGCAGACAAGCCAAGGACTAAAAGGGTATCAAGTGAAGTATTCTCTCAACAAGCTAAATTTATGGAGCACCTTTCAACTTGAAATATCAAGGATTCCAATGTGCTGTAACAAACTTAGGGCTTATCTACACAGGAAAATTGACTGGCAATAGCTATAGCTAAATTATACACTGGTATAACTATGCCAGTGTAATTCCCTCATGTGGATACGATTCTGGAATAAAACCCACTTTTATTCCAGAATAGTGTGTCCAGATGGGGAAGTTATGCCAGTATAGACATAGTGGTATAATTATTCTGATGTAGTATGCTGCTCAATTTCCCTGTATTAAAAAAAGCCCTTAAACACATAGGGATCACTTCATTTACTATTGAAGATGCAACTATCTTTGTGGTGAAAAAACAGCAACTTTTTGACAGTTTATAGCTATAACATATAATAGTTTTAGATGGGAAGCAAATACCATTTTATCCAATATAACATTAGGGTGAATACAAGTAGGCAAAACATAATTACGTGATATGGAATTTGACCAGAATATCAGGTCAGCATCCCATCTCTTAAAGAGAGAAAAGGGATCTTTAACAACCACAGGCATGTTTCAATATTACTTCAGTTGAAAGACAGTGGTTTCTCCAAAACAGATGAGACATTTGTGATTAAGTAAATCTGAACAGCTGCTGCCTGTATAATACTTGCTTGGTGGATAGGAGTCTTCAGCCTCCAAGTCCATGAATGTTCCATCTTTACTGAATATTGACTTTCAGACAAAAAAAAAAGGCAGTCACTGTAGGGACCTTAGGAACACACCTGCATGCTTCAGACATACTCTGAGTGGAAACAAGGACCATGCTCTGTAAGAATGTGGTTCAAACAATGTCTGTCTGTACAATAGCACCCACCAGACAGAAGACTTGACTTGCCACTTTCACAAACTGTTAGATCCACATAACAAATGACAATATTGTGATACTTGTGTTGTACTTAGGTACTCTGTTCTTGTGTTCCTGGGTTCAGAGTACATCAAGCATGCGTGCATATGTGTTGGGGACAGAACTTAGACCGAGCTGGTGTAACATAACACCTCTCAAATTGCTCTCTTGTTCATCAGAGTCTCAGCTTTCATTTAAGAGAAAGATAAGTCTCTAGCTGTCACATTTGTAAAAAAACAAAAAACAAAAAAAAACCCTCAAAAATGTGAGCTGACTGTAAGTGATGCAAACATGTTTACTAAGACAGCCTGCAGAGAGCTGAAGCAGTATCTTTGGGATGCTTGAACAGCTGCCTTTATCTCAGTGAAGTGTTAATGCAGATGCCTTAGTGACAATAATTTAAATGCCAACCCCATTAGCTATTTTATTCCACATGTATGAAAAAAGAGGGAAGATCACAGATTTGTAGTTTATTGTGAGTGACATCTCATTTTGGTGCCACAATTGGGTGGTATTCAGGAGAGTACCGCCACTCTTTGTGCTCCTCCCGAAAAATCAAGAAGCCTGAGGAACCTACGTGAGCCCATGGGCATAATCAAGTTCCATCAAGCAAGAGCCAAGTGGAGTACACACAGTCATATCTTGAACATCTACAGAATTTTTTGAGTGTGGCATCTCATTCTGGAGACTCATATAGGCAGAGCTTATTGTGTAGGCACAAGTTTGGAGAGTATACCATCTTTTCTTCCCCATGAATTCAACCTCCTGTTGGAGATTAAATGTGGGGGTACTGAGAGGTAACAGCCACAGGATGTTGTGTTAGATGTGGAATAAGTTAACAATTCTTCCTTCAGGGCTAGTAGGGAAAGCATAAAACTCTCCAAATGGGATTGATTAGAACAGAAGGAATGGCCCCATATGCTAGTTAGAAACTAACCTGGAAAAATCTGACAAGGGAGGACACTATTCTAAACAGAGGCCTCAAAGATGGTCTTTGCAGCAACAGTTTAACTATTATTCCATAGAGGCAAAATTCAAGTCCATGGTGTTACCAATATTAGACTCAGATATGGTTTTGTTCATTTATCTTTTGTGTTTAAAAGAGCCTGAATCCAGACTATAGTGAATTAGTGGACAAGCTCTACTAGTTGCTTAGGGCAGGAAACTTGACTTCTGACCTTAAGGGTGGAGGATGTAATTGCTTTAGCACAAAGTTAAAAAAGAGGTTTCAGAGTCTAATCCCCAAAAAGATGTTGCGAGACAGCTGGCGTAGGCCAGTGAAGGCATTAAAAGGTTTGGAGGGTAGGACACTTAGGGAATACATAACTACTGAAAAATAAATCTGAGCAGTTCTGGAGCCCTTTCAAGTTATCTGCAGTCTTGTAAGCAATGCATAAAACTTTTATGTAATATAGCAATGTGTTGTGCATTGCTGACATTCATCTTGCTAAGAAATTCACACTGTGGCACTGTCATTATAATAAAATAATTATTTGTTTACAAGGTTAGCTTTGATATTTATCTCATCCTTTTCATTAAACTGAGCTGTAAGCAACATCGGTTGAGTGTTCTGTGACTTGAACCTGTATAGTCATGAAACTTTATTTTACAATTCAGCCATTATCCTACTGTGTGTCCATTGGGGATCTATTTTTGGAAGTGTCAAATACTCTTTGCTGATCTACTGCTGCTAACTTAAAATTTTAAGTAGTTCTAAATTTGGATTTTCTAGCAAATCTGTTTGATCTGCTATGATTAGAGGCACACTTTCAGAAAGGAAGATTCTTAAAATACACTTATCTGTCCCACGTCTATTTTGGAATATATTAACTTTTGTATTACTTATTGGGACTGTATGTGAAAAGTTTAATCGTTTGTTAATTTGTTTTTGCCTACTTATTAAGACAGCTACAGAGTAGATCTCAATGTGTTCCTTTTTAGGTAAATATTAAAACTATTTAACATGGTTTGGCTCAGAGAGGTTAAGAGACTTACATTAGGCATCAGAATCAGTAGCAGAGTTGAAAACAGAATAACAATCTCCTGCTCTGTCTACATTCCCTTCCCCCAGAAGAGGGCCAATAAGAGAAGAGTACAAAGTAGTAAAATGAACTGCACTCACATTAGGTCTCAGAGTAACAGCCGTGTTAGTCTGTATTCACAAAAAGAAAAGGGCATCCGATGAAGTGAGCTGTAGCTCACGAAAGCTCATGCTCAAATAAATTGGTTAGTCTCTAAGGTGCCACAAGTACTCCTTTTCTTTCCACATTAGGTCTGAATTTAGCCCAGAGGCACACAGGCTTCTAAGTGCTGTTGTAATACAAATAATTTTATATTATAAATAGTATAGTCAACCTACAGAATTTATTGTCAAAGGAGATATCCAAGACAAACAGTATGCTAGAGTTTAAAGAGGACTAGGAAACGGACCATTAGCCCCTTTAACTGCTGCCAGAAGCTCCAGGTAGAATTCAGCTACTTCAGCTGAATATACACGTTAAGTGTCACAATGGGATTCAAATCTCATGTTGCAGTAGAATGCCCATGAGAATCTGGGAAGGAATCCTAACCCATCCCTCTCCAAATATGTATTGCACTACACAGATGACTAGGCATATTATTGAATATTTATCAGGTTCCAGCTGCTGCCAAAGGTATGCCAGTAGACTAACGATCTGATCATGTGTAGCAACTATTATGTTGCCAAAATTTGTCACCCTCCTCATGTACAAACAGGAAATATGCCTACTGCAAAGCTTAATTGATTCAAAAGTGAAACTGTCAACATTTCTTCAGCCCTTGGTTCTCTTTTAAAAACAGTGACTAAAACCATAAAGATTACATAAATAAAAACAGTTTTTTCCTCACCATGCCCACCCACGCTGTGGAAGTGCAGACAGAGAAAGAGGAGACCAATTTAGTCACACTGAAAGAACAAACAAGTTCAAAAGAAACAGTTAACATTAAATTCTGTTCATTATGTCAATGTCTGTAGTATGCAGACCATGAAACAGAATATGTAATTTCATGAATTCAGCATGGAGGGCTTTAGCCACAGGCCAATGAATTACACAGCAAAAATAGATTTTGTAAATTAAAAAGCAATGCAATTTATAAAATGGCTGACAAGATGTCCTATGAGAAGGATATTGGAGACTGTATTCCTGAACTGGACCCAACACTGATAGCATTCACATTTTCCACTGAAAGAAGAAAAATAAAGGACTTGGAAAAGAAAGTGCTCACGTCAGGGAACTAATCATTCCCCTCCTATTGTGGCCCAAACAAATGTAAACATTGCACTGCCGTTCCCACAGTTCTGAAAAATCTGAGGGGCCATTAACACACAAGCACTTTTTTTTTAACCTTACACAATTAAGATCCATTATTACTAAAACAAGGATATGATATTACAGCAGCAGCAAGCAGTTCTGCAAATTACAAGCCACAGTCAAACTGAGAGGCCACTATGTTAAAGCAGGTTAGTAATTTATGTTTTCAAGCTGTTACATAACTTGATCATACGTTCTGGGACAAAACAAAACGACACGACACCCTTGGGTTAAGATGGAGTTAATTACTGCTATATACTCTAAAAACTTAAGGGTAACATACACATTACAGGGATGTTGTAATTAACCAAAACCCAAGCATTAGAATCCCAAGAAGTTCCAAGTTAAGGCTGCTTAACAGAAATTTGAATGTGTTATATTGAAATACACATTTAAGACACCAAAAGAGTCTTAATTCTAATCCGTAATGACATCATTCACTAACAATACAACTATGATTAAGGTATCTTAGTGTCTGAAGAACTGATTTTTAAAGAGCGTTTTCTTATCCACTTGTCACTGGAGGACAGAGTTAGGGTTGTTTAGATGTCAAAATCCCTGTAATGTTTTTTACTCTTAAGTTACTAATACATACTCTCAAAACTTGAATTCCATCTTACAGTAGCTTTTGCCTTGAATTTTCCTTAGTTTTGTAGGATTAATTGAAAACGTATACATGAATACTAAACAAGAAATCCAAAGAGAATGCTACTATGAGATATTTCTACTAGTTTGAACTATGTGGTAGCAACCTTAAGGGCAGTAGAGCAAAGGCAATGTTAAGAACTTCAAACACTGATGTCCAAACTAATTTGGGGCCATGGAATTTCAGAATGACGGTTGGGAACTTTTGACAAGAGTCCAGTCTCTCTAATGAAGCTGACTCACACTACCAATGGAATTGTTGCATGTAATTTAAATGTAGAAGAATGGTGATGGACGGAGTTACCTCTGATGTCACAATGGCCCTGTAACATTTGCCTGAGGCGCTCATCTGGCCCTGTCTGTAGAGTAGTGATACTCAGACCTCAATGGTTCAGGAGCCAAATTAGCAATCAACTTTATCCAAAAGAGCAATAGTAGTGTGAATTCATGGTTTCTTCTATTATTTATATATTATTCTCACAGCAAAATGACTGACCAAGTATTATTTTATTAACAATTGGTTAACAACATAGTAAAAGCATTCGTATTGGTTAATAATTAAATCACAAAGCGTTTTAATATCATGTGCTGCAAAGAGTCGCTTGCAGCTCATAAAGCCTCAGTCCGAGCGCTTTAATGTGGCTTGCGTGGTCGCGGCAGAGCATGGGAGAGCGCTCTAAAAAAAACCCACCTCCATGAGGGGCATAGCTCCCAGCACTAGTGCACTGTCTACACTAGTGCTTTACAGAGCTGAAACTTGTTGCGCTCAGGGGTGTTTTTTCACACCCCTGAGCGAGAGTGTTGTAGCACTGTAAATTGCCAGGGTAGACAAGCCTTGAGTATCTCTGGTGTAGGGTATATAATCATAACACTTAGAGAAAAAGGTTAACTCAGTTTAATACTTAACCTAATTTCATCAAATAAGTCAGTCTATAAGATCATGAACGGTATTGGGAAAGTTAATAGGGAAGCATTATTTACCCCTTCACAAGAATTATAGAACTGGAAGGGACCTTGAGAGGTCATCTAGTCCAGTCCCGTGCACTCAAGGCAGGACTAAGTATTATCTAGACCATCCCTGACAGGTGTTTGTCCAACCTGCTCTTAAAAATCCCCGATGGAGATTCCACAACCTCCCTAGGCAATTTATTCCAGTGCTTAACTACTCTGACAATTAGGAAGTTTTTCCTAATGTCCAACCGAAACCGCCCAGGAGTCACCCAATAAAATAAATAGGCAGCAGATTTAAAACAACAAAAGGAAGTACTTCTTCACACACTACACAGTTAACCTGTAGAACTTGTTGCCATGGGACGCTGTGGAGGTTCAAAAAAGAACTAGGTAAGTTCATGGAGGACGTGTCAAACCACGGCTACACCATCCCCATAGTCTGGGAGTCACTAAACCTCCAAATGCTGGAAGTGGGACTTGACGATAGGGGATGGATCACTTGAAATTGCCCATATCTGTTCATTCCCTCTGAAGCATCTGGCATTGGCTGCTGTTAGAGACAGGATAATGGGCTACATGGACCATGGTTCTAACTCATTATGGCTGTTCTTATGTTAAAATAATTAATAAATTTGTAAATTCATTATGTATTTAAGACTTCAATGCTGTAAATTTGGGAAGAATAGGGTTTATTTCCCCTCTCCCCCCCAACACACACACATAAATAAGATGTGGAATTCCACCTTTAAGGACAAAACGGAACTCAGCACTAACTAATGAGCTGCAACCAGTGCTCCTTAATACAGTAATCCGAAAGTAAACCTGAATCTGGATTTTGGGCCCTTCATTAAAAGTTCTTAGAGTTCCCTTCCAGCACTGTAATTTCCCCTTCCTTTTTCCCCTTTTCCATTATACTCTCTTCCCTTCTCCATAATCTCGTATGAAGCTGGGAAGAAATGTTGAATTGTCTTCCAAAAATCCCAAAGAGCTTTATTAACATTAATTTCTTAAGCCCCAAACACCCTTATAAGAAAAGTATTTATATACATTTTACAGATAAGTAGGAAGTTAAGTAACTGTCTGAGACAGACTTCAGGCAATTGAGTGGCATTGCTAGGAACAAAATCCAGTCTCTCCTCCCACTTAACACACAGACAACATTATCTCAATTTCTTAAAATGCCTATACAGCAAAATAAATATACAACAAATCTCAGCTCAAATATTCTGTCCTCTACAGGCTCCCATCTCCAACTGACATCAATGAAGTTTCCATGGAAATGGAAAGAGCGGAATTATCAGAGTTGATCTGTACCATGCAGAACAGACAAACCTTTAGGTTGTATACTACTATTTCTAAGCAATCACAAACAAGAATTTGCCAATATAGCTTTAGATAGATGCTCATGGATCTCCCTATACAAACTTCAACTGTGTACTCAATATATTTAATAAGACATCCCAACCTTTCCCCATGAATGCACTTAACACTTCTAAACTGCTATCCTCAGATTAAATGACAATTGCCAAACTGCCCAGTTTATACTTTTCCAGACCACAATTACCAGATACCCTTTCGCATGTGGAGGTCTGGAGTGCTGGGTAATCCACTGTCAAAAGCAAAGCAGTCAGTTTTCCCCATGAGTTTAATTCTGAATTTTTGAGCTTCTAGACAAATGCCATTTGGCTGATCAATGGGTCCTGCAACCACATTCCTGACATGTTCATAATCTAAACACCTTCAGAGGCCTGAAATATTGAGAGTATTTTCAGATTAAAGCAATAACACTGAGTCTCAATGAATTTTTTTTCTCTTGGTGGTACTTCCTCCAAGTTTGGCAGGATGTTTTAGCTTTCAAAGTGTGAAAGGCTTTTTGCAAAAATACAAAAAACAAACCCACCCAGAACTGGGTAGAAGCAGCTGATGAACAAAGGAACTGCAGCTGTCAGCTACAATACAGTCATGTGTTTCCCCACAAAAACAGAAAGCTATGGAAATAGCTAATCATGTCACGAACATGCAAACTGCAGTAAGTCAGTTTTTCCTGGTGCTTAACTTAATTCACATTTTTGTAACTGCTGGACATTCTAAATAAGTTACGTTCTAAAAACAAATTAATTGCATGCTTTTTTAGACTTTTTTCCTTTGTGAAGCAAGAGACCATCATCAATGACACAAAACAACATAAGCTAAACTGGAAAAAGGCATTTTTACTCCACAATAGGACTGTCCACATAGGGAGTTATAACAGTATAATTCTACTAGCAAATTTCCCTGTGTAGTTAAGCCCATATTTTTAATAAAAAATTACAGAAGAGATGGAGTTTGGGATTAAAAATAATTGAAAAAAATCACAAGATTATAAACTGTTTTGAATAAAAGATAAGATACATACTAAGATTCTCCTCATTGTACAAACTTCCTGCATAGCAAGAAAATATATTTACTGGGAGGGAGGGATGGGAAGGACTTACATTCCTTAATTTCCAATTTCAAAAATGTTTTATAAAAAAAGGACCCACACTGTATGGATTTTAAACCTACTGTTACAAATTACACCCAAGGTTACTATGACAGACTGAAAAATAGAGAAATAACCAATTCTCTAAATTCTATATACTATGTGCACTTGAAAGAACTTTATGTATGGCCATTTTCACTGTTTCCCTTTCATTATCAGTTAACCAATGTCCATTGTTTCAATGGATCTTCCACATAGCAATAGGGAAAAGGAACATTTAAAAAAAAAAAAGAAAATGTGATGAAGGCAACAAAAATTTGCACAGAATTTAGGGGCAGTGTACTACCCAAAATTACTTTTCTTTAAAAAATGAATTAAAAGTAACTAGATTTCAAGTTGAGTGATATTCCTTTATAATGAAAGGGATGATCTGCTGATAAATCAGAAACAATTAAGAAAACTTCATACAATTCCAGATCTAGGGATTATATTTTAGTTCAACAATCTAAAAGACTAAACAGAGTAGATATGGAGAACTTTAAGAGTGAAGTGTATTTATGCTTCATGAAATTCTATTCCCCTTTTGTAATTCACTCATTTTAAAATCAGAACCTTATGGACAAAAGTCTTCACAGATCTGTTAAAAATAAACTAAGAAAAGCAGGCAAGTCATCTTGTCAGAAAATTCAAATGCACACATTTACTAAAATGTTGCAACTGAACCTTGCTCTGTTAGTTTGTCTAGTTTTATGCTCAATGAGTTTTAATGTACTTTGACTACTGCACTAAAATGGAGGAATTATAAATTTCTTTTTTTTTGCTACAGCTACAATTTATCATCAGTTAAAAAGTATTTCATCTTCAAAGAAGCATAAAATGATCTTTGATTTCTGTTTTAAGAGAAACTAAAATATATTTAACAGTTAATAGGAATAGTAATTTAATTCTTTAAACTGAGTGACTGTGTAAGTAGTTTATGGGCAGATTTTTCCAAAGTGCTCAGCAGTCAGCAGCATCTAGTGTTCTCAATGGGAACTGATGGATACCAGGCACTTATGAAAATTTGTCCACTTTATGTAGATGCCTAAATAGGAGCACAGTTTTTTGAAAGTCTGTCTCCACTTTAAGGTGCTTAGCACTTTTGAAAAAAATCTAGCCCTTAATCCTCAATCCAGTTTTCTTAAGATCACAAATTCTTAAAAATATATACTTACAGTCAATATTAACACAGCATATGGTGTAGGTCTGATGCACACTAACCATGTGCAGCCACCAAATTAGGATATAAACTTCATTTCTAAAATGAAATTTGTAACTGTGGATGGAACATATTTATAGACAGAATGTAAGTGCAACAGACTTTCATCATATTTCTCTAAATACTCAACACCTTTGGTGCTGAAATCTGTAATATGGATGTCATTAAAACATGGTATATGCTTCCTTATGCACAAACTCATCCCTTGGAAGATCTGTTCAATATCAAAATGTGACCCTAAGAGCACCCCAATGCCAGAACGCAAGGAGGTCCCCAGTATCTAGCAGTGACCCTCAGTTGGTCTGACCAGTTTAGTGTACCACCCCAAATCACTGTTATCATACACGATACCTTTTAGAACTGGCCAGCCTTGCTGAAAGAACAACCTGGGAGAGAAAACTACTTTGAACAAGAGACTAATTTTTTAAGTTAGGTTTTAGACTTTGAAGCATATTTTTAGGTTCTAGTCTTTGAAGCATGTTTTTACATTTGTTTGTAACCATTTCTATCCCAATTCCTTCTACTTGGTATCACTTCAATGTCTTGTTTTTCCACACAACCATCTCAGTGTAGTGCTTCAAACTGAAAAGTAAAATCCTCAAAGTAACATGCTGGTGCTATGTACAGTCTCTTTAAAGTGAGCTTGACACGGTTTTGTGAGTAGTACAGTGAGAGGGGCTGAGCACTGCACCCTGCAAGCAGTAACCAGGCTGGTGCAAACCAGGGTGAGGTCAGTGTGCTGTAAGCAGGCTGTTGGTGTATCAGGGCTCTAAGCCAAAGCTACACAGCACAAAAGCATCCAAGATTACAGGGCAGGCAGTGACAATCCTTTACTGGTCTCGGTAAACCCCAAAAGCACATCGCAAAGCAGCTGATTTTACAATATTTGAGTTTAATTTCCAAAATAAATTTAAAGGACCTCTAACTCATTTCAACCAGCCAGCATCACAGCTTATATTTTTTGGCTCAAGTGCTCATTTCTTAACCTCGTGTGCCAAGAGTAGTATGATATATATGAGGGACCCATCATTCTAATGTTGGCATTTTAAAGACTCAGCTGTGTGCTCAACAATGTGCATAACTTACATAAGAAAATTTAAACTCTTCAACTTAAAGAGCATTAGCATTCTCAAAGGGTTTTGAAAGCATATTCTTCTGGTTCCTTCTTCCATCTATCTAATCTTGGTAACACAAGAAAAGGCTGAGTAAACAGTAATTTCCCCCATTTCAGCTACTTTTAGCATTATGTAAACTGGGACATGAAAAGGAATCTTTAAGTCTATAATTTTCAGGAGTTAGCAAAGAGAAAACTTTAAAATAAAATGGCTGTAAATCTTTAAAATGACATACTTTTAGAGCATGGTGGTACATTTAAAGCCTAATGAAATGCACAACAATGCAAATTCAGCCCTCTGAGCAAGTAGCAGGACCAGGAACTAGGAAGATATGCAGAGGAGCGGGGACGAATCAAAGATTCACCAGGGAGACTAATTCTATACCAATGGCTGGAGTAGTTTACGTGGAATTCTTATGCAGTGTCCCTCTATGGCCAGTCAAGACTGAAAGGATCCACAAGGTGCCTGACTTCCCCACAGCTTTACACTCCACCAGTTCTCTTCAGAGAGCGCCTCCAAGTCTGCAAGAAGAGGGGGCTGGATTTGCCCCGGCCTGAATCTATTGCTATCCCCAGATATACATAAGAGTTTCAAATGATGCTTTTCAGAATTTCCATAGAGGAGATATATCCCTAATACTTTTCCAGTTAGAGAAAACATTTATTCCTTTTACCATGATGAAGTATTTGCAACACAACGGTACTGGTGAGAGCTTGCCTTACCAATCCTGGGTCAGAGCGAAGTAGAATTTAGTTTTACTTTTCTTTCTTTGAACAGGATTGTTTCAGGCCCCTCAGTAGAAGAAGCAAAATTTGCCATGGTATATCAGAATAACGTAAAGGGGACCACGATTCTACTATCACAGTATATAGGTATTTCTCATCACTTTCCATTATTTATTTGTAACCTAAGTAGGGGAGAATAGGAAGCGTGCAGTTTAAATGGTCCACCATGCTACAAAGGACACTCATTCAGTTGGCTTCAGTGGAAAAGGGAAGTTCTAAGTGGGGTCTCCATCCTAGAGCTGATATTAGGACTTGCTGTAACTAGTTTCAACTAGTAGGAGAGCTGTAGGCCTTTAGAGTATAGATATGTTTAGAGTCCTGGAGTGGGACTACAACTAAGACACCTTTCTATAGTCCCGTTGGGGATGCAGGTACCAGTTAGCACCTCCTTCGGGCTCATCCTACATTCCCAACCATTCAATATGAACAAAACTGAGCTCAGTTTCACAGATGCCTTGCAAGAAAAGTCTGAGGGCTTTCAATATTCTCAGACAGCTTTCAGATACTGTTGGTAAGACAGCCCTGACAATAAAGATCACAGAGTTTCCATTATTTCCTCATTCAAACAATCTGCCAAAGCAATAAATAGTATGCTACCACACTGAAAAAGCTATTCTGTTCTAGACACCTTTAATTACTTTATAGTTTTGGGGGTGTTTCTTAGTCTCTTGTGATCAATGTCTCATGTTCTATTAACAGGGATTTAATTTTTTCCCCCCCAAGAAGTATGAGAAGTCTGCAAGCCTAAAAAACATTTTTATACAGATGTACAAAAACTGTTTCCTGAAGGGGTGCAATTTAAACTTGGCATGTACCATTATTTTGTCTGGAATGAGGAACTGTCTTGCTGCTACATTTAAAAAGTTTTGTTTTGAAACAGTTACCACCATTTGAAAGCTGGGTACTGAGCATGTGCATTATGAAACGTTCATTTCAACATAAAGTGGAATACGCTGTACATTCTTACTAGCATTATTTGGTCATTCAAATAACCATTGATGGTGAACTCCACAGATTTTACCTCTGTGATAGAAACCAAGAAAATTTAGAGTTTGGCTCTAACTTACAAAAAGCACTACTCACCATTTCCGGCAGTAATAACCCATCTTAACTACTGACTTTACCAATTTTCCAGTGACGTAAACACATTTAAAGCCAATGATATAATAATAAGGTACTGCAGGTGTACAAGTATATTCTTAAAATGAATATACTGCAAGCAGAATTCTTGTGATAACAACTGCCCTATGAATGAAGTTTATGTTTGAAACAAATCAAGTATACAATCACTAGTCTACATCTGAAGTCATGCAAAGTATTGTGTTTAACTCACTATTTTGCATTATATACATTCCTAGTCTATTAGTTCTGATTCTTTAGCTATTGTTATTTCAACTTCTTTTATATTATGGGTATTTTCTTCTCAAGAAAACTAAAGCTTAGATGACACAAGATCTTAGAGGATTTTCTTTGTTAAAAAAAAAAAAAAAATCCAGCATGCTTCAGATACAAATATCTCCACAAACACAAAATAGTTTGAAAGCACAAAGCTAATTTTAACATGGTAGTTTTAATGATGTTAGCAAGGTATGATGAGAGGAATACATTTTTGGTAGTTGTTTTGACTTAAAGAGTTCCTGACAGATATGTTAGATGGAAATAAAAATACTACCTCAACACAATAGAAATGTAACAACTCCTTAATTCAAATGGCAAAGTACACAGAGAATTTTCGCTGAAAAATCATCTCGTATATATAAATGTCTAAAACAGGAACAAGTTTACTTAGTTACAAAAACACATGCCGTATTAAATATGTAACTACTGAGTTTAATAGAATATTAGAAAACATGAGTAGCAGCTGTGGTATTGCTTGTAAATAGCATTACAAGGTGCTGAGCATACACTGGTACCAATCAAAATGTATCAATACATAAACATGCAAAAATGAGGTCTTCAGTGGATTAAGATATGAGATAATATGCATTTTATTTAGACTTTCTTTAGACTATTCTTTTTAGGACCAAAGAGGGAAGAAGTTGATGTGACTGCTCTTCACATCCTTTTTCTATTTTATGAGAACTTGAACAACTGTGGTTTTGACTAAGTGTATACAGAAATATCAGAGATCTACTTCTGTTATTTTTAAAGTGGGAACCTAGGTCAGGGTCACTCTTCAGTACTGGTGGTTTTCGTTTGTAAGAAGTACACATAGATTAGTGACCACACACCTCATGGGCTTTGTTTAGTGTTGTGATAATTGGGGGGGGGGGGTGGAAGGGGAGAAGAGAGAAAGAGTTCCTTTTTATGGACACCCCAGCATGCGGTGGTTTAGAGCCCTAAAAGTTCTAGCCTTCCCATTGGATCTTTTGGCCAGGTGCCCACTCACTTCCTTTTACCTATGCACAGCAGTAAAACTTTTTAACCCTTTGCAGGTAGAGCAATTAAAAAACAGCTACTAAAAATATTTGTATAGCTACTGGCTGGCTGTCCATAAAATGGAGCTACCCACCCCCCTTCATTTATCACAGGTGTTTTTGTTCAACCTCTCTGGCCTTACCTTATACTCATATCCCCAACCCTTCCCAAATAAATCAAAATAGAACTGTTAAGAGAATACTTCTTGCCTGCTGCTCTGACCACATCACCCTCTTCCACTGTAACAAATTTAAGCTTCTCATCCTCAGTTTCAATGCTCCTCACAGCTCTGCCTCTAGTGTCTGCTCATCCGCTATTGTGTTTCTTTGCCCCTCCAAAGATGCCAGCCTCAACAGTCCTTTCAACAGCTTCTCACACAAACACCTTTGTGCCTTCTTCCACTTGCAACAGCCTAACTGACCAACACCTGCTCCTTCAGACCCACCTCTGCTGCAAACCCTAAAATAAATCTCCCAAAAATTATGGCAAGGCTTTGGGGAAGGTTTGGCATTTCCTCTCCCTCCTACCACTTATAGTCTAAGAAGACAAGCAAAATATAAGTTCTTCAAGGCAGGTACTCTGTATTCTGTACAGGACCTAGCAAAAGAAGCCTTGACCACACTTCAGCAATACAAGTAATAATATTCAAATAAGAAAATTACAGTTTAAGAAGTGATACTTACAGCCATAATTAACTCAAAGGGGTGTTTATACACCCGCACGGGGGATTGATATTTCTGCACCATGGTTTCAGATTAATAAGAACTATTCAGACCTGAAAAACAAATTTTTAAAATGTCATTGTCACATGTGGGAGGGCAGTTTTACTGTTCAATGTTGTTAGTTTATGAGAGAGATTCCTTGCCCATCTCCTCACGTACAGTAACCTACATCATGAAGATTGCAGTGGCAACAGAGTATTTAACACCAGCTGAAACTTTTCTGCTGAGCTTATAGCTGAAGTAAATTATACTGATGTGCCACCATAAAAATTTCTTTGCTTGCAATTAGATTTTTGTTTTTTTTTTTTACTCTCTCTCACACACACACACACACACACTGCGATAGAAGTGCTACAGATGTTCACAAGTTTGCAGGTTTTGGGTTTGTTATTAAGAGTGTAATATACAAGTTCACTTACCACCCTACTATAGGGTCTGAGCAACTATATATATTTAGACAGCATCTATATTTTAAGTGCTTCCAAAATGTTTAAAAAAAAAAAAGCAGCAAATTGGTATGTTCTCATTCTACCATTTTAGCAACATACTGTTGGGACATTTCAAAACCACTCATTCACAAATGAGCATTACAAGAAGTCTCATGACTATTGGCACATACTGTTAGATGCAAAAAGCTCTGTCCAGGTTAGCCACACAGTCCCCTCCCATTGAACAAAACCCTGCAAAACTCACAATACATCTGATGAAGTGAGCTGTAGCCCACGAAAGCTCATGCTCAAATAAATTGGTTAGTCTCTAAGGTGCCACAAGTACTCCTTTTCTTTTTGCGAATTCATGGTATATTATTATAATCCCCCATTCTGACTCTCAGATTGCTGAAGGGATAATTTAAAACAATTAAGATACAAGGCCCTGAATTCCATTTTCTAATAACGTGTAAAATCTCAAAACGTTTAAAAGATGCTTTTTCCTCTGAAATAATGTATTATGTGTAAATAGGATTAGAGTATCCTTCACTATTTTCAAGCATGAAAGGAATACAAAGTGCTGATGGACCAACTTGCTGATGAGGTGAGAAGGAAATAAGTTAAGTAAACTATGGATATGTTAATACACACACACACACAAATTTACTGCAGGCATAAGCAGAAGCAAGTATGTTCATTTACACCAGCAATGAATTTGGTCCATCAAGTTCTTTCTTGAATGCATATTAATAAAAAATACTGGCATCAGTACCCTTGGATGAAAATATTGGCTGCTAGCCAGATTTAAGACATACATGCAATGTTAACTTCTTTGAACAAACAGCCATATTTCTCATTAATACTAATATGCTCTTACAGTGTCTATATTACTTCCACAAACTCATCAACTTCAGGATGAACAGTACAGTGGACAGAAGTCTCACTTAACAGAAACATGAAGCAACAAATGCTAAAAAATAATGAGACAGATAATCTGGCAAAAGATTTATTCAAGTGATGAATTCATCCATCTACATTCACGCTCTGGATTTATTTTAAAATATCTGAAAGTGCAGTAATAAATAGTGTTTAATTTTTAATTCTGAATTAAAAATTACAAATCCATTTGCAGTGTAGAACTTCAGCACTGTTTTCCATTACAGATTGGAAATCTGTATAATATATTCTTGCTTGGTTAGTTGAATTGACTCAGTATACAGATTTAAAGGAAAAGGCAACAATTATAAAGCCATGGAGACTAGACATAAAACAGAGGTCTTCTAGACATGAGCTAGGATAGTTCTTAGTCTGCTTTTAGAAGAATGAACGTGGCAGTCTCATGTACATAATAGGTCTCAAAGTAATACCTGCTAAAGTCTGTGGAAAACAGTTTCTATTGTTATAGCAAGATTTAACTAAACGATTCAAACGTATAACTCATAGCCTCTCCACTAAACCAGCCTCAAAATACCAAAGGAACATTAACAGCCTCTTCCAAGAGAGTTTTTAAGTTATATGTTAAACAAGTATTTGGTAAGATTCTAAAGCCAAGGAATACTGGGGACAAAAAAACCTCATCTGAAACAAGAGACACCTTAAAGCTATTTGACAAATGACTAAAAGCTACAAAACCTAGATAACTGTAAAGAAAATGGACAGATAGGGAAGATTCTTTTCCCTCGAGACATTTAAGACAAATTTATCTGAAGTCAAAAATGTCTTTCTGGGCTTTATCAAAAGCACCTTACTGGAACAAAATGTACATACAAATCAACAGAGACATAACATCTTCAAAACACAGCTGCTTTCCCACCAAACTACAAGACTCTCAAGACTAAGTTTTAGAGAAAGCTTGGAAAGATTTTCAAAGTAATAGTTTATCTGACATTTTAGTGCTTCTGTCTACAGTGAAGAAGCTCTCTGGTCCCTAAAGTGAAGACAAGTATCATCTTTAAATTGGGGAAGGTGTCAGTAGTCCCTGACCAGAGGGAGAAACATATGCTTTCTCCAGATATGGATATATTCCCCCCACCCCCTTCCAGAAGCTAGGGGAGGGGGAGGGATAGAAAACTTGGGAGAGCTGGAGCTAGACAGAGAAAGCTGGAGGGAAAAAAGTTGCTTCTTTAGGATGCCCAATGGTGGGGGGGGGGGGGAGGAGGGAGCGAGCACCTAAAGCAGGCAGGAGAGGTAAAAGGAGAAGTACGGGAAGAAGTAGCAGAAGCAATCAGAAAAGACGGGGGGGGGGGGAGAGAGATTGTACCCTTTGTTTCCTCCCCTTCCTTTACGGAAAGGGAGTGTAAGCACAACAGAGCCGCGTGAAAGCATTAACAAACAGGGAAGCAGAGGGGGACTCGGGACATGGAAGAAAACTGGGGGAAGCAGCAAACGGATTCTAAGGAGAAGCTATGAGCTAGCAAGGGGCGGGCAGAAAATCTACAGGATGATGGGAAGAAGGTTAAACCCTACCGGGACCCAAGCAGGGGGAAGCAGTGTGAAGGGGGGTAGAGAAGTAAAAATAACGGACAGCAGAGAGGGTGGCCACTGAGAAAGCAGGGCCCTGGGAAAGTAAAAGGGGGTGAGTAGGTTCTGGGAAGCAGGAAGAGGCAGGGTGCACAAATGTAGCGGTATAGGGGCAGAGGTAGGGGTACAGGGTGGAGAAGTGTGGGGGTACCAGGGCAGGGTGGAAAGGGGTAAAGATAGGGGCACAGCCTGGAGAGGGGCGGGGGCACAGCCTGGAGAGGGGCACAGACGTAGGGGAATAGGGCCAGGGTAGGGGATGCAGGGAGCAAGGGGGCAGTGGAGGGGTCGGGGATGCGGGGGGGGGGGACATGGGAGAGGGGTCGGGATGAGGGGGGAGAAAGGGGGAGGGCGCGCGGCAGGGAACGGAGCTTTGGGGTGCCGGTCGGTGCCACCTACTCACCTCCTGTCACAAAGACCGGCGGGGTTCTGGCCTCATGTCGGCTCCGGGCGCAGCCGCCGCCGCCGCCGGCCGGTTCCGGGGAGGAGGCAGCGGCCGCCTGCTGATACTAGTGACAGGGGGAAGGAGGGGCCTGGCCACCTGCCAACGCGTGCGCATGCGCGGCCTGCAGACACGCAAACACAGCACACTCTGTTAAGTATTGCGCGTGCGCATCCTAGGCACAGCACGGGACAGTCTGGCTTTCCACTTTTGCGCGTGCGCGGCTGAGGAGCCAGGCGGAGTGACGATCTGGCCGGCTGTCCGATCCTGCGCATGCGCTGGTATGATTGGCGGAGGGAGGTCTCGCCCTGCTGCCCTCAGGCTGGCAGCATGCAGCAGTGAGCGGTGCTACTAGACGGGAGGGGGCGCTCCAGTCGCTCAGCCCCAGCCTGCCCCTTTGCAGCCCCTCCCCATCATTAACCAGCATGTAAAGACACCAGGAATGCATCCCAGGAAGCGAGCTGTAGCTCAGGAAAGCTCATGCTCAAATAAATTGGTTAGTCTCTAAGGTGCCACAAGTCCCCCTGTTCTTTTTACACTAGGAATAATAGCAATACAGGGGAGAGTCCCACCCCCAGCACAGACAAACTGCAGCAGGCACCTGCAGTGAGGCTGGGAGGCCTCCTGCTGCAGCTCGGCAAGGGGTCTAGATACGGGGGTCAGGCTGGGGATCCGCCTTGGACAGTGACTCTGAATCTTTCCAGACTCCTGTACCCCTTTCAGGAGTCTGATTGGTCTTGCCTACCTCCAAGTTTCATCTAGGGTTGCCAACTGTCTAATTGCACAAACCCAAACACCCTCACCCCACCCCTTCCCCAAGCCCCCGCCCCTTCTCTAAGGCCCCACCCCCGCTCACTCCAGCCCCCGCTTCTCTTCACCGCTGGGCTGGAGGTTGGGGTGCGGGCTCTGGGCTGGGGCCGAGGGGTTCGGAGTGTAGGAGGGAGCTCCGGGCTGAGCCTGGGGCAGGGGGTTGGGGTGCAGGAGGGGGTTCAGGGTGCAGGCTAGGAGGGAGTTTGGGTGTGGGAGGGGGCTCAAGGCTGGAGCAGGGGGTTGGAATGCAGGAGGGGGTGCAGGCTCTGGGAGGGAGTTTGAGTGCTAGAGGGGGCTGGGGCAGGGTGTGGGAGGGGGTTTGGGGTGCAGGGTCCAGCAGGGTGGCTAGTGGAAGTGGCGGCATATCTGAGGGCAGGTGGCTCTGCACACTGCCCCAACCCTTGCCTGCATCACCGCCCCTGCTTCCTTGCAGGACTCAGGCCTAGGACATTATTTCAACTGAAAAATAAATTTATTAGTGTTAAACCCTGTCTCTTAGACCACCTAGCCATCCCCTCCTAGTATCTCCCCTCATAATAAAATGAATCTGGAATAAAACTCTCCTCTGACTTTCACTTTCCTGATGTTATCAACATAAAATTCTATGAAGGCTGGTTTGCCACAATAGTAAATTGATTACAGAATGGATGCTCTCCCATTTAAAGAGGGCACACATTGTTCACCCCTCCCCCCAATCACTCCAATAGCACTCATCTTTCCCTGGCTTTGATTAGCTGTTCTATCTTTATTCAGCCAGCAATTACAGAGGCTGGGATGCTCTACAGCTGTGGATCGCTGGGAGAGAGCTGTCTCACTGCAAGTTTATAATGATAACCATATCATCTGTAACGTGCCCAGAGCAAGAAATACAATTTGGTTTCTGTAGTGGTTTTTCCACTCAAGGTATCCTAATGTGCTTTACAATAATAACTTAGCAATTAGGGGCCAGATTCTGTGTGCCCCCACTGGAATTCTATTATGGAATGGTTACATGCTCCTCCATGCTGTTCAAGGATCTTAATTTCCTCACTTTGGACATTCAAGAGCCTTTTTGACTAGCTTCCTTGTATTTTTGAAATCCCTCTTTCTAAAGTGCCACGGTAATATTTTTGGTACAATTCCTTCCCTGAGGCCTTAATTATATTTTGATCACTATTAATTAGTGATTCAACTATAGTTATTTTTTGAACGAACCTGTGTGGTATTTAAGACTAAGTCACTAATAGCCTCTCCTCTGCTGTTCTCTCATATTAGCTGTTACAAGAAGCAGTTATTTAAGGTGTTGAGAAACTGCTTCTCTAAACCTTTTCCCACTGTAGCATTAGACCACTTTTACGTGCACACAGGTAAAGTCACCTGGCAATACTGTGTTATTAGACTTAGTTGGCTTTTTTATTGTCCTCGGTATTGTGTGCCTAATAAAGTTACCAACCCTCAAGGATTGGCCTGGAGTCTCCAGGTATTATAGAATAATCTTTCATTAAAGATAATGTCATGTGATGAAATCTCCAGGAATACCTCCAACCAAAATTGGCAACCCTAGCACCCAATATCCTTTTCTTGATATGAAGGCCAGTAAAATAATCCTATTAGTATATCTATGTTCTTAGCATTTGGAATTTGCCTCCATACAGCTTCCACTGTATGGTCCTCTTTACTCAGAAATTTTAGCTCATTAGATTCTGTGTAATTTAAGTTCTAGTGCAATTCCCCCAATTCCAGAATACAAGCAGTAAATCTGCACTAAAGTGGCTTTTTAAAAAAAGAAATAAAGGAACTAGGTTGTCTTTGGTGAAAGGGGAAGAAGTCATTAATGTATTCTTTAAGTGCTTACATTGTGTTTGGCAATGTACAGATAAAAAAAAATATCAGTCCCTACACTGAAGACTACAGTTTAGCAAGACCGACACAAAGGAAGGACTCACTCAGTTTTTAAAAAAATATATTACTATTAATATATGATTTATAATTATTGTTGACTCACTGCTTATGGGCATCACAGAAGTGAGTCTTTAGAAAGGATGTGAATTAAGAAACAGCAAACTGAAGTGTCTTATGAAAGGTTGTGAAGAAAGGTCTTTTTCATGCGTAAGAAAAGGAACAGGAGGATTGAAGCCTAGAGGATACAGATTGAAAGTACGACACAACAAATGTTTTTAGCACTTAAGGGATGTGGCTTACTAGGCACAGAAGGAAGTTAAACCCTGTGTGCGTTATATAAGGTCACTCCCCATCACGTGAATGTGTTTCTCAGACTACATTCTCCAGTGTTATGTATTCTGATTACACAACAGTTATTTACTCTGTTTTCAGGCAATATTCTCACTGGAGTCAATGGGAATTGTTGACGTAGGATACATTATTAATAAATAATGGTTACCCTAAAGTGAAATTGATCAAGAGCAGTGTGCTGTGATTTTCTCGGCACATATAAAACAGCTTGTGGCCAAAATTAATCTTTTATAATTCCACAAAAGTTCATGGAGTTTCACCAGGGATGGACCTTGTCCTTGCCTTTCATTAGAAATCACAGAGTCAGGGTAAGAATTCAATTATACTTTGCTAAACACTGAAAAGCAACTTCTGTCTTTGCTGCTGTTGTGTTAAAATAGCAAAAAAGAGGGAAGTTGTGAATAATGCTCAGCAGGACAGATCGCAGACAGATGCAAGTTCTGATTGCTAAACCCTAAATAAATTAAAATGCTACAAACTAAAAGATCCAATTTTGATCTCAGATATGCTGGTGTAAATCAAAAGTAACTGCAGGTAAGTCAGTAGAATAACTGATTTTCACTGATGTAACTGAGAACAGAATCCAGTTCTCAAGCCCCCCAAAATCACAAAAAGGCCCCAATCCTGCACTCCTCTCTCAGGTAAAATTAGCATGATGATTGACAAACAATTAATAAGACATGGTCTGTTTCCAAGTGAACTAGCATTCTGGTTCACACGTGACAAAACAATTTAGACGTAAAGGGTATACCTGCATTGCAATAGAGAGGTGTGATTGCAGCATGAGTGGGCATAGCTGAGCTAGCTTTGATTGAGCCAGCTTGCTAAAAATGGAGTGTAGCCACAGCCTGGGCACCAGCACAGGATAGCTGCTGGCGTACAGTCTCACCCAGGACCCTGGGTACATACTCAGGCAACAAGCCCATGCTGCTGCCACTACGCTGCTATTTTTAGCAAGCTGACTCAAAGCTAGCTTGGGTATGCCTCCTTGTGTTGCAATCATCCCTCCTGACTGCAGCGTAGACATAGCCTACAAGTGCACGCTGTGATGGGATGATCTGGAGGAGGTGTATGAATTTTTAAAGACTTAACGGAAGAAGCGAGTTTTGGGGGAGGATTGGAAAGAGAGAGTGAGAACGTAGCACTTTTCCTGTGGAGATCTTAAAGTACTGTACAAAGGCAGGGAAGGTATTTATTATCCCCATTTTACAGAGGAGGAAATTGAGGCCCATAAAATGTTACACTTAAGGTCACACAATGAATCTGTGGCAGAGCCAAGACAAGAACCCAGCTCATTTGAAATTTAAGCTGGTCACTGATCCATTGGATCACGCTGCTAACTAGTAGCTCATTGAACACTTCAACTACAGTAACATTTATCTAGCACTCACATGACTGAGAACTGGGCTAATATTAGTCTTAGAGAAACTTGCGCCCTGGAGCCTTAGGTCTTGGTGTCCTGAGTCACTAACAGTTGGGAATAGGCTTTTTGCTTTTGCTCTCAAATTACTTATAGGAAAATTGATTCAGAAGCCAGTTAGGCTCAGCTGCCAGCACTCTGACTCCATTGACCTACGTCACAGCACAGATGCCAATAGCATGCTAAGATTTACGCAAACCAGTATTGGCATATAGGACCAAGTTCTGATTCATGAAATGTATGAATCAGGATAAGCATGTGACCACAGTGAGTGTAACAAATCTATTCCATTTATACAGTGCCTCCTATATGGAATTTAAAGTCAGTACTCATAACAAACAGGGCTAGTGCAGCAGGAAGGAATCTGCTGGCATTGTAAATAATGAAAACAGGATGAGAAGGGGGCTAGCGCATATTCTTGGTTAAGCATCAGATCTGACATTCACTGCCTCACCCATCTGTGAGAACACTCAGGAGGCTGATAGCACAGACTTCATGGAGAAATTAACCTCAGCAGCATCTGTGACACAATCAATATGATTTCATCCCGCAATTATCCATGTGAGATACTGGAGCAAGTCTGCTTTGCAGTGTGAAGGGAAAGAATCACTGAGTTTGTGATGCAAAAGGAGGACGATTTTTCACTTATATAGGGATTTTAATATTGGTGCAGGATGCCACACTGGCAGTAACTGCCAAAAACACAGCGGCGTGTCTCAGAGCCAGGATCAACTGATTTGCTGGGTTTCAGAGCCTAGACTCCAGCTCGAGCAGGAACATCTACACTGCTATTTTAGCCCTGCAGCACAAGCCTGAGTCATCTGTCCCAGGATCTGACACTCGCTGCGATAGGGTCTTTTTGCAGTGTAGATGTACCTTCAGAATCTGACTCTGATCTCTCTTATATCACTGTAACTCAGAAGTTGCTCCATTCAAATCAATGCAATTACACCAGCACCAAGCTATTGTAACTGAGAAGAGAATCAGGTTCTGATTTCCCATATTTAACCAAAAGCAGGTAGGGCCAGATTTTCAAGGATATTTACGTGCCTAAAGAAGCAGGAAGGTGCCTAGTGGGATTTTCAAAAGCACATAAACAGTGTAGGTGCCTACATCCTATTGATTTGAATGGGACATAGCCACTAACTTTCTTAGGTGCTTTTGAACCTACCTGCACCAACAGAGACCTAAATGCCTTTGAAAAATCTAGCCAGTAGTTCCTTGGAAGGGACTTCATAAATTTCCCCTCACTGCTCCAATCAATGTGCATCTGTATTGAACTGGAGGGACACACTCTAGGGGAGAGAAGTTAGTTCACTTTCTGTGAGTGTTAGTTCTTGGCATCTATACGGAGACTGCCAAGAAAGGCATCAGTTAGTGCCAGACTTGGTGGTGGGTGAATGATGTGAGAGTGCTGTCCCTGGAAACTGCTCTCAGCTATCCAAGTCTATTCACATACGTGAATGAACAGCCATCAAATGACAAAAAGTGACCTGGGTGACAACCGGTTACCTAGAGGTGAAACGCCAATTACTAGTCACTGGGCCATCCAGTCCTCAGTTCAGATAGGGACTCAGGAGCTGCCTTTGTCTAATAAACTAACAAATGACACTTGTCAGTCATTTGAAAAACATGCTTCTTGATTAAGTGGTTCTGAAAATGCAAAGCTCAACTAAAATCCTTTCAAAATAAATCTAAAAGGCTGTTTAACATCCCTCTTAGTAACTGGGTTTGCGGGTATGGAAAGGAAGAAGTTAATGGGATTGCATGAAGACATAAGGACCAATGCTGGGGGGAGCACACTGCTGGATCAGGCCCTTATGGCCCAATCCAAACACCCATTGAAGTCAATAGGAAGACTCCCATGGACTTCAACTGGCATTAAATCAGGCTCTGAGGTTGTAAGCTATTCAGGGTGTAGTTATCGTCCCTATTTGCCTGTAAAGTGTCTTGCATTTTTATAATAGCATAGACATAGTAATAAACAACAATCCCATCGCATTAATAGAATAAATAATGTGCAATATTAAAAATTATCCGTAAAATCCAGCTATTTGATGGTCAACTTCTTTGCATGTAGATCCCAATCCACCTCCCCTTAAAGTCAATGGGAGCTTTTTCATTGACTTCCAAGGAGCTGGATCGAGCCTGTAGAGGTTGTCTACTCTTGTGTGGGCACAGTTATCCTGCTGTAAAGATGCTTATAGCTGCATAGCTTATTCCATACAAGAAGGGAAATAGATTATACCAGTAGAAGGCACGTTTATACTGGTATAATTGTGTCCATGCTAGGAGTTGCTGCTGTATAACTATTTCATTTTTTAAAAAAGTCATACTCTGAATCAAAATAGTTATGCAGGTAAATATAGTTAGAGGAATGCTGTGTGTAGACCAGGCCTTTGTTAGCAACTTTCATCCAACAATCTCTTTAGAAGCATAAGTTTCACGATGCTATTCCCAAGCCACTGGAAATAAATGCTCCCAGTTTGTGATCAGCAGAACTGTTCACATTAATTCTAGTCTTGTACCAAGGCAATCCCATTTTTTGATATACACGCTCAGTCCACTTTAATTTGTCTTCATTAGATAGAGGAAACCTCATTGTGCTCCATAGCAGTGCCTGCATTTTAGAGATTAAACAAAGAAAACATGACACAGTAAGATTGTAACAGACTTGCAGAAGCAGCAGCCTGAATAGAAAGCATAATTTGAGGCAGACGTTCATCCCATTTAATTTTTTCCATTGCAGACTCAATGAGTTTAATGTTAATAAAAGGGGCTACACAGAGGACACTGGAAACTGTATTTCTCTCTTCACCCACAGATCTGATACAGCATGGGAAGCAGCTCTGCAAATTTGTCCACACCCACCACAGCAACATTCCTCAGCTTTGACCTAGAGAGATCATAGCCCAGATTCTCTGCTTGTGTAACTATTTTGATTACCGTGCCACATAATAGAAACTACCATTGCAATTTGGCCTCCTTACTGGTCAAAGATTGAACACTCATATCCAGAGAAATGAGGACAAAGTAAGTGTTGGCATAACTCCATTGAAGTTACACCCACAGAAAACTTGGTTCCATTTCTCTAGAGACAAGAGAGAATATATTTAGCAACTATGGCCCATTTGGTCCTTGGTCTCTCTACTGTGGCGGTCAACAAAGGGTCCAATTTTCTGGAGGTTTTTATTATGTTCATACCTGTAAGCTAGGAACTGGAATGTAACCAAAGGCTCTTAAGGAAAGTAAGCAATCATGGGATAAGGCAGATAGTCCTCTCATTGATCAGTAACTGGTTAAAAAAGATAGGAAACAAATGGTAGGAATAAATGGCCAGTTTTTACAATGGAGAGAGGTAAATGGCAGGGTCCCCAAGGATCTGTACTGGGGACCAGCACTGTTCCACATTTCATAAATGATCTGGAACAGGTGGTGAACAGTAAGGTGGCAAAGTTTGCTATAATAGTAAATTACTCAAGCTAGTTAAGTCCAAAGCTGACTGTGAAGAGTTATAAAAGCTCTCACAAAACTGGATGGCTGGACAAGAAAATAGTAGATGAAATTCAATATTGATAAATGTAAAGTAATACACATTGGAAAACATAATCCCAACTACACATAAAAATGATGGGTTCTGAAATAGCTGTTCCCACTCAAGAAAGAGATCTTGGAGTCATTGTGGATAGTTCTCTGAAAACATCTACTCGGTGTACAGAGACAGTCAAAGCAGCTAACAGAAGGCTAGGAAGCATCAAGAAAGGGATAGATAATAAGACAGAAAATATCATAATGCCACTATATAAATCCACGGTACACCCACATGTTGAATACTGCATGCAGTTCTGGTTGCTCTTGCCACAGTGTCTGAAATGGCTCATGGTTGAGAGTACCAACCTCAGGGCAGACTGTCAAAAGCAGGGCAGACACCCCGAACTGGTTGTGAGTTCTATAATTACATTTCACCAACCCAGTAACAAATGTGAACTCCTGGATTACTTTAACAGTCTTACCATGGAATCACAGACAGTCCCCTTGCACACTCCAGTGTATCTTGCCACCCAGACAATTTGGACTATGTGATATATATACACAAAAAAAAAAAATCACAAAATATTCAGTTTACTTCCAATCCCAGGGGACCAGCCACTTCCCCCAGATCAATTTGTACCCTAGATCACACACGAAAACAATGCTTGTGGCCAATCCTGTAATAAACTAACTACATTTTTATTAGGAAAAAGGAATAATAGCATTATTTACAGGTTAAAGAAAGGTTTCAGAGGAACAGCCGTGTTAGTCTGTATTCGCAAAAAGAAAAGGAGTACTTGTGGCACCTTAGAGACTAACCAATTTATTTGAGCATGAGCTTTCGTGAGCTACAGCTCACGAAAGCTCATGCTCAAATAAATTGGTTAGTCTCTAAGGTGCCACAAGTACTCCTTTTCTTTTAGGTTAAAGAAAGTGTATCTAACAGACTGAAACTCATTTGTGTAACTCAAAAGGTGACAGATGTAGAAATCGGTCAATTCAAAACGCCTTTCAGAGCTAACCCATGCCAAGCAGCATGGGGATCTCTTTGCTTATGTTTAGGAATCATTGCCCCTCAAAGTCCAGACAGCATGAAAGAGAATCAGTTTCTCCTTGTCAGGGATTTTTATCCCCTCCACTGCAGAGTCCAAACTGATGAGATGAGTTCATGTGTAGGTCTCTCCTTCCTGGAGGGAGTTAGGAATGCGATCAGCAGGGCCTCTGTCCTTTGATGCTACACAATACCTCATCTGTCACCAGTGGGCTATCTTGTATGCAGGATGAGCACTGTACTTTAATTAATGCTTCTTTTCCTGTTTGGTGAGTTACCCAATTACAGAGGTTTACAATGCAAATACTGAATGTAACTTTATACCATGGACTATAGAAGTTACAAGTGAGATCAATACATGCAGCCTCCTACAAGCATTATAAAAAAAACTCAACACATTCTTATCAACGTAAGATCTAATATCTATTTTGATGATACTAGCACATAGGTAAGCAAGACAGGTTATCAGCTATGCATTTGTCAATGTTCAGTGAGGCGTGGGCCTTGCCATGAGCTGGCACCTGGTCCACCAGTGTCACAACCTCATCTCCTAAAAAAATTGGAAAAGGTACAGAGAAGAGCAACAAAAATGACTAGAGGTATGGAACAGCTTCCATATGAGGAGAGATGAAAAAGACTGGCACTGTTCAGCTTAGAAAAGAGATGACTAAGGGAGGATATGATAGAGGTCTATAAAATGATGAATGTTGGGGAGAATGTGAATAAGGAAGTGTTATTTACCCCTTCACATAACACAAGAACTAGGGGATAGCCAATGAAATTAATAAGCAGCAGATTTAAAACAATCTAAAGGAAGTATTTCTTCACACAACACACAGTCAACCTGTGGAACTTGTTGCCAGGGGATGTTGTGAAGGGCAAGACTACAAGTGGGTTCAAAAAAGATTTATATAAGTTCTTCAATGGCTATTAGCCAAGATGGCCAGGGATGCAACTGCATGCTCTAGGTGTCCCTAAACCTCTGACTGCCAGAAGCTGGGACTTGACAACAGGGGATGGACCATGGATTGTTGGCCTGTTCTGTTCATTCCCTCTTAAGTTTTTGCCACTGGCCACTGTCAGAAACAGGATACTGAGCTAGATGGACCACGGGTCTAACCCTGAATGGCCATTCTTATAACTTCTTAGGCAGATGCAGAAAGCCATGATGGGCTCATGCTGGTAATCTGAGACCTGGATCCAGATCCAAACCCTTCCAATATTTATGGTTGTTTGGACCTACCAGAACCATGATACAAAATCCCACCCGTCTTGACTTGTGTGTATGTGTGTTTTAAACAAAACATGATCTACTGTTCTGAGAATGGTAGAATATTCTGAGAAGTGCCTTAAAAACTGGGTAAGTAGGATAATAGGGAGACTTGCATTTTACAAGCCCCCCATCTAAAGATTCCACTTACACAGTTTTAATATAAACCCTTCCCTGTTACTGCACTGCTAAATTTTTGATTTTTCAAGACACAAATTTAGGTTAGCTAACTGCAAAAAGTTGGTGCAATGTACCATGCGAACCATATCATGGATATGATCAGATTTATATGGACAAAAGATGCCCAACGGCCTTTTTACATTTCATTTGAAAAGGCTGAAAATAACTACTGAAATCACATTCCTTTTATTTTTGCAGGAGCCATAACCATCTCCTCAGCCAGTTCCTATTCATCGGCACTTTTACATGCAAAGTAGGGTGACAGAGGTTCCGAAGGTCAGTAATTAGTCTCCATACCCAGCAGCTGCAAATGAAACAGCTGTAGGTGTTATTCTTTGAGGTTATTAATCAACTGCATGGGGGGGAAAAAAAAACAGAAAAGGTTGAGAGCTGGCAAACTGCACCCTATAGTCACATTACAAGGACTTGAGTAGGGGAGATAAAATAAAAGAGAATAGAGTATCCTAAATCGGATTAGTTATAGCAATTTCTCCAAAGCTAAATATAGAAAAAAATTCTCCCCCATCTTTAGTCCTGTTGGCAGAGATTAGACGGCCTAAGGAAAGAGATACATGCTATACTAAAGAGATCACATTTTTGAAGAAAATTGCTGCTTTGATATATTTTGGTATGTTACACTTAGGGAGACATTTTTAGCCAGGCTACAGCATGGCAGGCTGTTGGGAGAGGGGCATAAATGAGTGCACCTGCAGTGAATTCTGAGCACACACAGGAGTAGTTAGACTGAACTAACTACTTGATTTGAGTCAGGTCACAGAGAGAAGGATGGGATGCCAGAGCCTGCACAATAGCCTGGTCCCAGGCAGGCTAAAATCCAAGAGCCTATACACCCATCACAGGAGGATAGGATCCCACAGCCGAAACAGCAGCCAGGTCACAGACAGGGGAATAGAATCCCCGAGCCACCAAAATTACAGGTAGAAGGGGAAAGGGACCATTTGTCTTCCTTTAAAGAGAGTGTAATGCACTGTCCCACTTCTAGAACCAAGACTTAAATAAGCCAAACAGCCTCATCTGCCTTCTGCATTTTCTGCAATCAAAGTTGTTTTGCCAGGCAGGAGTGTTCTCATTGGAAACACTCTAAGCACTGAGCACCTTTTGTGAGACCCCTCCCATCTGGGCACAGTGTCCCCAGAGGTTAAACAGTACAAACAGGACTTTCCTAGCCTCAGACCTTCCGAGACTGGAGGTAGGACATGGGAGTAGAAACAAAGGGTGCTCTTTGTGGCTGGCAAGACAAAGCCACCTGATAGCTAGAGATTAAACTGTGCAAGCTATCCTGGTAACATAAGGTTAGACTGGGTGCCCCTCTGGCAAACATCCAGCCAAAAGGAAATTAACGAGTTTATTGCAAGCTTGCATCAAATAATAAAACAACAATAACTGTGTTAGAGGCAAGGGGAGAATAAAGAACTAGTAAAACTGCCCAGATTTATGGAAAATTAATTTAACCATTGTCTGGGCACCTGCAGGCTTCATATCCAGTGTATTAGTTTAACACAGACCCATATGGCAGCTGCGCTATCTCTTTATTCAAGTGCTGGTTTCCTCCTTTGCTTATGAAAATTAATCATCATAATATTGGTAAGGCAAAACAGTGCCTCTTATAGTCCAGTCACATGGCACTTTACTGGGGGAAGGAGAAGGCCAATTTACCTCCAAGGGGAGCTGTGTTATCCCATCTGCATTTATTTTGCCTTTAATTTGTAGCTCCTTTCAGAGGGATACACATGGGGGAGGGGACAGCAGCCCAGGTTTGCTGCACCTGAGGCTCCTTTGTGCTAGGAGTCAGAGAAGCCAAATAAAACTCATGTTAGGCTTCTGAACCGGGAGATGAGACAGTCAGTACAAAAAGCTGCTGTTTTGGTATTTTCCCTTTGATTCAGCCTTGAAAAATCTCTCATGAAAACTTACTTACCAGCCCCATCATAAATCTGTCCTTCATGATGAGACTGAAGCAACTAATGACATTTTATTCACTTCTGGGCAAAATGAGTTATTGGCCCCAGCTGAGTAGAATTTTGCAAGGCTGTATGTAATTTGTGCACAGAGACCAGTCACACCAACTGACTTATTTAGAGAACAAAGTTTTCATGGAAGGGACTGTCTTATTTTGCATTTGTAATAACCCTAGCACAATGGGGTCCCAGGTTAGATCAGGGCCTGTTGTTGTTACTTTAATATAAATAATCATTTGTATATGTGAGCAGGCTCATCTGCCAAGCATATATCAGGGCTGGGATAGGAAACACGTTATCCCCAACCCAACTGTGCCAGAGAGGGATATCAGTTGTAAGAAGGATGCCTAGGACAAAGAGAGGTTGAATTCTCAAAGTGGGGAGGTCTTTATAATAGATTTATTTGAGCATGAGCTTTCGTGAGCTACAGCTCACTCCTTTTCTTTTTGCGAATACAGACTAACACGGCTGTTCCTCTGAAACCTGTCTTTATAATAGATGCGGATATATTCCACTGTTTAGAATGTAAGAGGAGGCAGAGGGTACCCAAGAAGTCACAGCATAAAAGGAACCAGGGTGTTATGTTCAACAACCCAGACTGGAAAGGGTACTACTCATATGATCCCCAGCTGTGAGATTAGGAAGCGGGAGGTGTCATAAACCAGTCCAGTCATGTTCTCAGGGTGGACACTGCTCTGTTGTGATTGGATCCAACTGCTGAATCCCATGTGCTTCTAAGCCCCCTTGGGTCTGGGTAGTGACTGGTCGCTGTCCCCAGCTCTGGGTCTCTTGGGCACTCCCAGGTACAGACCCTGTGTCTGGCATCCTTCTCGGATAGTGGAACCCTACAGTCCAGCAACCTAGAACTAGTACAGACCTCCCAAGCCCCACAGTTGTTTAGAGATGTTTCCCCTCAAGTCCAGCTGGCTGTGGGAGCTCTGGTTTTCTAGTTCCACTCTTCAGGAACCACATGACTGTAAAGCAAGGTGTGCAGGCTTATCACAGAAATTGCTCATTCACAGTTTATTCTTTAAAAAAGCACAAGAGAAAACTACAGCTCTATGGAAAACAACAAACTCCCCAACACATCCCCCTCAGCCTGAGCTCACCACCCGTGTGAGTCCTGGGTTTGACCGAGCTCTCCCTGCCTTCTTGGAAGTTCTTGGTTTCCTGCACATGGTGAGGGACAGGCCTCCCTTGCTTAGCCCTGGTCTACACTAGGACTTTAGGTCGAATTTAGCAGCGTTAAATCGATTTAAACCTGCACCCGTCCACACAATGAAGCCCTTTATTTCGACTTAAAGGGCTCTTAAAATCGATTTCCTTACTCCACCCCTGACAAGTGGATTAGCGCTTAAATCGACGTTGCCGGCTCGAATTTGGGGTACTGTGGACACAATTCGATGGTATTGGCCTCCGGGAGCTATCCCAGAGTGCTCCATTCTGACCGCTCTGGACAGCGCTCTCAACTCAGATGCACTGGCCAGGTAGACAGGAAAAGAACCGCGAACTTTTGAATCTCATTTCCTGTTTGGCCAGCGTGGCAAGCTGCAGGTGACCATGCAGAGCTCATCAGCAGAGGTGACCATGATGGAGTCCCAGAATCGCAAAAGAGCTCCAGCATGGACTGAACGGGAGGTACGGAATCTGATCGCTGTTTGGGGAGAGGAATCCGTGCTATCAGAACTCCGTTCCAGTTTTCGAAATGCCAAAACCTTTCTGAAAATCTCCCAGGGCATGAAGGACAGAGGCCATAACAGGGACCCGAAGCAGTGCCGCGTGAAACTGAAGGAGCTGAGGCAAGCCTACCAGAAAACCAGAGAGGCGAACAGCCGCTCTGGGTCAGAGCCCCAAACATGCCGCTTCTATGATGAGCTGCATGCCATTTTAGGGGGTTCAGCCACCACTACCCCAGCCGTGTTGTTTGACTCCTTCAATGGAGATGGAGGCAATACAGAAGTAGGTTTTGGGGACGAAGAAGATGATGATGAGGAGGTTGTAGATAGCTCACAGCAAGCAAGCGGAGAAACCGGTTTTCCCGACAGCCAGGAACTGTTTCTCACCCTAGACCTGGAGCCAGTACCCCCCGAACCCACCCAAGGCTGCCTCCTGGACTCAGCAGGCGGAGAAGGGACCTCTGGTGAGTGTACCTTTTAAAATGCTATACATGGTTTAAAAGCAAGCATGTGAAAGGATTACTTTGCCCTGGCATTTGCGGTTCTGCCTTTGCAAAAGGTTTCTGGGGAGGGCAGCCTTATTTCGTCCTTCATGGTAGGACACTTTACCACTCCAGGCCAGCAACACGTACTGGGGAATCACTGTAGAACAAAGCATTGCAGTGTATGTTTGCTGGCATTCAACCAAAATCCGTTCACGCGGTGGGAGGAGGCAAAATGCGACCTTGTAACGAAAGCACATGTGCTATGTATGTAATGTTAACAGCAAGGTTTACCCTGAAAGAGTGTAGCGACTGTTTTATAAAATGTGTCTTTTTAAATACCGCTGTCCCTTTTTTTTTCTCCACCAGCTGCATGTGTTTCAATGATCACAGGATCTTCTCCTTCCCAGAGGCTAGTGAAGCTTAGAAAGAAAAAAAAACGCACTCGCGATGAAATGTTCTCCGAGCTCATGCTGTCCTCCCACACTGACAGAGCACAGACGAATGCGTGGAGGCAAATAATGTCAGAGTGCAGGAAAGCACAAAATGACCGGGAGGAGAGGTGGAGGGCTGAAGAGAGTAAGTGGCGGGCTGAAGAGAGTAAGTGGCGGGCTGAAGACAGGGCTGAAGCTCAAAGGTGGCGGCAGCGTGATGAGAGGAGGCAGGATTCAATGCTGAGGCTGCTGCAGGACCAAACCAGTATGCTCCAGTGTATGGTTGAGCTGCAGCAAAGGCAGCTGGAGCACAGACTGCCACTGCAGCCCCTCTGTAACCAACCGCCCTCCTCCCCAAGTTCCATAGCCTCCACACCCAGACGCCCAAGAACGCGGTGGGGGGGCCTTCCGCCAACCAGCCACTCCCCCACAGAGGATTGCCCAAAAAAAAGAAGGCTGTCATTCAATAAATTTTAAAGTTGTAAACTTTTAAAGTGCTGTGCTTAAAGTGCTGTGTGGCATTTTCCTTCCCTCCTCCACCACCCCTCCTGGGATACCTTGGTAGTCATCCCCCTATTTGTGTGATGAATGAATAACGAATGCATGACTGTGAAGCAGCAATGACTTTATTGGCTCTGCAAGCAATGATTAAAGGGAGGTGGGGAGGGTGGTTAGCTTACAGGGAAATAGAGTGAACCAAGGGGTGGGGGGGTTCATCAAGGAGAAACAAACAGAACTTTCACACCGTAGCCTGGCCAGTCATGAAACTGTTTTTCAAAGCTTCTCTGATGCGTACCGCGCCCTCCTGTGCTCTTCTAACCGCCCTGGTGTCTGGCTGCGCGTAACCAGCAGCCAGGCGATTTGCCTCAACCTCCCACCCCGCCATAAACGTCTCCCCCTTACTCTCACAGATATTGTGGAGCACACAGCAAGCAATAATAACAGTGGGAATATTGGTTTCGCTGAGGTCTAAGCGAGTCAGTAAACTGCGCCAGCGCGCCTTTAAACGTCCAAATGCACATTCTACCACCATTCTGCACTTGCTCAGCTTGTAGTTGAACAGCTCCTGACCACTGTCCAGGCTGCCTGTGTACGGCTTCATGAGCCATGGCATTAAGGGGTAGGCTGGGTCCCCAAGGATACATATAGGCATTTCAACATCCCCAACAGTTATTTTCTGGTCTGGGAATAAAGTCCCTTCCTGCAGCTTTTGAAACAGACCAGAGTTCCTGAAGATGCGAGCATCATGCACCTTTCCCGGCCATCCCACGTTGATGTTGGTGAAACGTCCCTTGTGATCCACCAGAGCTTGCAGCACTATCGAAAAGTACCCCTTGCGGTTTATGTACTCGGCGGCTTGGTGCTCCGGTGCCAAGATAGGGATATGGGTTCCATCTATAGCCCCACCACAGTTAGGGAATCCCATTGCAGCAAAGCCATCCACTATGACCTGCACATTTCCCAGGGTCACTACCCTTGATATCAGCAGATCTTTGATTGCGTGGGCTACTTGCATCACAGCAGCCCCCACAGTAGATTTGCCCACTCCAAATTGATTCCCAACTGACCGGTAGCTGTCTGGCGTTGCAAGCTTCCACAGGGCTATTGCCACTCGCTTCTCAACTGTGAGGGCTGCTCTCATCTTGGTATTCATGCGCTTCAGGACAGGGGAAAGCAAGTCACAAAGTTCCATGAAAGTGCCCTTACGCATGCGAAAGTTTCGTAGCCACTGGGAATCGTCCCAGACCTGCAACACTATGCGGTCCCACCAGTCTGTGCTTGTTTCCCGAGCCCAGAATCGGCGTTCCACAGCATGAACCTGCCCCATTAGCACCATAATGCATGCATTGTCAGGGCCCATGCTTTCAGAGAAATCTGTGTCCATGTCCTGATCACTCACGGGACCGCGCTGACGTCGCCTCCTCGCCCGGTATCGCGTTGCCATGTTCTGGTGCTGCATATACTGCTGAATAATGCGTGTGGTGGTTAATGTGCTCCTAATTGCCAAAGTGAGCTGAGCGGGCTCCATGCTTGCCGTGGTATGGCGTCCGCACAGAAAAAAGGCGCGGAACGATTGTCTGCCATTGCTCTGACGGAGGGAGGGGCGACTGACGACACGGCTTACAGGGTTGGCTTCAGGGAGCTAAAATCAACAAAGGGGGTGCCTGTACATCAAGGAGTCTTTCAGGCAGGACTGCACGGAGGGTTCCAATAAGAAATGGTGCACCTAAGTTATCGTTGTTATTGGAACAAGGAGGTTAGCCTGGCCTCTGATTGATACATGGCTAGATTTACCTCGCTGCACCTTCTCTGTGAGTGACTGCAGTGTGACCTAGAGGAATGAGTCCCCTAGACAGGGGAGGAGGCAAATGAGTACAAAACAAATCTGGTCTATTTCTTGTTTTGACCCACTCCATCTATCTTTTACATCTTTGGCTGGCAGCAGACGGTGCAGAAGGACTGCATGCCATCCACATCTCATGGCTGCTCGGCAGAAGATGGTACAGTACGACTGCTAGCCATCCCCATCTCTTGCCTGCCTGGCAGAAGATGGTGCAATACGACTGCTAGCAATCCTCATCTCTTGCCTGCCTGGCAGAAGATGGTACAGTACGACTGCTAGCAGTCCGTATCGCCTGCCTGCTCACCATAAGACGGTTCAATAGGACTGACTGCAGGACTAAAGAGAATGACCTGGTCAAGTCACTCCAAATTTTGTCCCTGCGCCCATGTCTGCCCAGGCGCTCCCAGCCGACGCGGCCAGGAGCACCTCGGACACGATGAGGACGACTACCAATCGTATTGCACCGTCTGCTGCCAGAAGGCAAGGGGTTGCTGCTACTGTGCAGCAAAGCCGTACCGCGTCTGCCAGCACCCAGGAGACATAGGGTGACGGTTACCTGAGCGGGCTCCATGCTTGCTGTGGTATGGCGTCTGCACAGGTAACTCAGGAAAAAAGGCGCGAAATGATTGTCTGCCCTTGCTTTCACGGGGGGAAGGAGGGAACGGGAGGCTGATGATATGTACCCAGAACCACCCGCGACAATGTTTTAGCCCCATCAGGCATTGGGATCTCAACCCAGAATTCCAATGGGCAGCGGAGACTGCGGGAACTGTGGGATAGCTACCCACAGTGCAACGCTCCGGAAGTCGACGCTTGCCTCGGTACTGTGGAAGCGCTCCGCCGAGTTAATGCACTTAATGCACTTAGAGCATTTTCTGTGGGGACACACACACTCGAATTTATAAAACCGATTTCTAAAAAACCGACTTCTATAAATTCGACCTTATTCCGTAGTGTAGACATACCCTTAGAAACATACCCCTTTTAACACTGACTCTGTCCTCTCTTTTCCTATATGCTGCAAACTGGGGAAGGTCTAGGCTCCAGCTCCTACCTCCCCCATCTATTTCTGTGAACAGAGAGACATACAAAGCCAATGGCCCTGCTGGCAGAAAACCCACTAGAGGGAAGAGCTGTTCAGTGCTGATGGTCCTTGATTGCTCTGTCTTAATGTCTCTGTCTCATGTCTGCCTACTAAGTGTTGAGCCTCTGCTACAAAATGGATGCTGTAATCCAGGGGTCTCAAACACGTGGCCCACGGAGTTATTTGCTGCAGCCCGCCAAGTTCCCCGCCCCCCCACGTTATTTCCTGCAGCCGCCAAGCTCCCCTCGCCCGCCACCCCGCGTCCCAACTCCTCGGCCTATCTCCAGGCGCTTCCTGCCGCCAAACAGCACTTTCCAGAGGTGGAGAAGAGGCAGGGCAGGGCGGGGATTTGGAGAAGGGGTTGGAATAGGGCAGGGAGGGGGCGGAGTTGGGGTGGGGACTTTGGGGAAGGGGTGGGAAGAGGCGGGGCAGGCGCAGGGCCTCATGGAAGGGATCGAGTGGGGACGGCACTGGGGTGGGGGCTTTTGTATCTTCATATGAAAAGGTGTCAGTGATGCGGCCCTCGAGCCAATGTACTAGTCCTCATGTGGCCCTTGTGGTGATTTGAGTTTGATATGCCTGCTCTAATCCATAGGGAAGATCACAATCATTCCCAAAACAAAATAGAATTTCTAGTTTGACACAGATGTATCTCCTAACTGTCACAGGAGTCTCATTGGTCAGTGCACTGGATGGCTCCAGGGCCTTTCTCTTTCAAATCGAGAGTTCAAACCCAGCCTAGGTCAGTAGTAACAGAAAGCAATCATCCTCTTTGGAGGCAGTGTAAAATGTGAGTCCCACAACTCCTCTCAGTGCACAGGTATGCACGGCATAAAAACCACATCCTCGCTGACAGTATCAGCAGGGAATCCAAAGACTGAATGGGACCTTCTCACGCCTAGAGCCGGGGCCAGGACAGCGGTGAGACACACTGACAGGCAGCAAGGCGTTGTGCTACTAGGGCCTGTGCTTTACCTGTTCTGAGAATGGGGCACTTCGAGTGGGTTTATTTCTGGTGAGAGCTGTCACGTTGATAGCCTAGAGCTTGGGCCAACATTTCCACAAGCAGCCTCTGACTTGAGGTACCTCCATTTTTGGATACCCAACATAAGGCACCCTGCCGAACACCCACCATTCCAGTTAAAGTCAGTGGGAACTATGGGCATTCAGCGCTTCTGGAAATCTGGCCCAAGGAGGTGTCTTGAGCTGGGTGCTCAAAAACAGAGGCACCCAAAAATCAGAGGCTGTTTCTGAAAATGTGGGCCTAGATCTAGATTAAAAAAGTGCAGACTGAATGCTGCCAAAGCTGGCAGAGGTCACAGAAAGGTGTAGGCACCAGTGGATGCAAACTGAGTCCCATGCTTCCTAGGTTGAGAGGCTAGAAGTGATGTAGAGAGGTACAGTATGGTGGGGGTCCTTTGGGCTGGGGAAAGGCAAAAGAAGCTTTTTGCAGGGCTGTGTGGTACCCCTTATGGCCAGCACTCAGAGCTGCATGACCAGGCAGCTGCCGAGAGCTGTGGCCACCTCTCCCATGTCCCTGTAACACTAGGCCCGAGAGAGGGGGAGGGCAACTTGGATAGGAGAGAAAAGTTTCTCAAGCTGGGCGAAGATGATCACAAGCTACATTTTCCTTTGTGGCTGTTGTATCAGAGTCTATACAACCAGTGAGATGGCTCAACTCCTCTATTTCACAGCGCAATTGGTAAACAAATCATGCATTTTTACTGGGAGGAGAAAAAAACCCCCACCACACACAACCATCTCCGAACAAACAAGCTCCGATAGTAGTGTGCTGTGTTGTGCCAAAGGAAGCATTCATAAAGCATAGGGGCTTAGCCAGATCAGTGAAATTACAGAGTGCCTTGTTCCTGGCAGGAACACAAATCCACTTTCTAATGAAGTTTACAGCTAGTGGAATTTAGGTCACTACTCAGAAGCGATCAGTTTATTCCAGGCAGCTCTTTAAATATTTTAAGAAATCACTGTCAAATTAAGTCTGATCACATCTCAGTGAAAAGGCCGAACTTGCTGGTTTAGCAGATTTCATAGGCTGAGTTGAAAAACCCTTTTTTCTTACAGTTCCCTCCTAACACTGCAGTGGGGCAAATAAAATTGGGCCCCTCCTGTCGTGTAATCCTGGCAGAGTGTTATACAAATGAGCCAAATGTAGCTTATGTCTGGAAGGGCTCGTTCTGTCCCATATCTGGCTCAGTCTTCCCAGGCCCCAAACAAGACTGTCTTTCCCCTATGGGATGAGAGACATGGGAGGCTTGCACTAATAAGCTGAGGTTGCCCAAACTTCATGGAGTTCAGAAATGCACTCCTGTAACAGTTGGATTTTATTACTGCTGAAGGAAGATACTATCTACAGCCAGACCTGTATTCTAAAATCAGCTCTCACGGGAGCAGCTAAAAACAGCTTCTTAGCAGAGGTTGATCCTTAACTGAAGGTTGAACTAAATTGTACTGATACCTTGGACAGGGGTTGACTGTCTGCGTCACAAACAAGGCAAGAGGCTATGGTGCAAGCACAGGTCACGCACTGTGTTTCTCCTCCCCTGCGCAGACTCCTGAATGATTTTTATTGTTGCTTAGCTGAGCAGACTCTTTGCTAGATGGGCTATTAAGATTTTCAGCAGCCCAAGCATTGGGGGCCATTCTGCCTGTTCCTTAGGGATATTTTGAAGTGATTGCAATAGTGAGTTGTCTGTGAGGGTTGACCGTTAGTGTCTGTTTCACCATACAGGCAAATGCCACAGGCATGTGCATTGTATTTGGATACAGATTTTGAATGCAAATGAAGTGCTGTCACAAAGCTCATGGCAAGTCGCCCGTGCCACTGCAGACGCCTCAGAAAAATGCCCTCACTGTCCTTGCTATTGAAATAGCAAGAGCCTTTTTAATGCTATTGAAGTTGATGCACAGGGATCTGGAGGCACAGAACTCTGCTGCTCTTTAGTCACAAATGTAGGCAGGTAGGCCAGCATGCAGCAGCAGCGCTAAGTTGAAGTGGTCGAATGCCCAATGTGGGAATGATGGCAGGACTAAGCCTTCGTGGTTCACAGGGGAGCCCCACTATGTATCAGACTCACAGTTTTAGCAGCTGCCACCCAACCTTTGAGTGCCCTTCCCAGCTAGGCACCACTGCTGCTGTTTGCTCTGAGTATCTGTAAAGCTGGCCATAGCTTCCATGCAGTTTGTATAAGCAACGTATTGATGAGTCAAGGAGAAAATTGGCCTTTCAATTCCCATTATCCTGGTGAAGTGAGACAGATCCCATGGGGTTCCCGCTCACAGAATGCAACAGCCCTGCCTGCTCCTATCATCTTCCTCACTGTAGAAGATATTAAAGCACAGTACAAGCCTGGCACTTGTCAGTATCTTCAGATAGAGGTAAGGGCCCATTTCTGCAGTCCTAGCATTGTGTGTCTGTGTTCTCTCTATGGGTTTGTATGTGTACGTAAGATCCCTACTGTAGTCTGTACACATGTGAGATCCTCATAGTTGTATGCACCCCTCCATAGGGTATGTCTACACTTGGAGCTAGGGGTGCGAGTCCCAGCTTGCATAGACAAACTCGCACCAGCTTGCTAAAAATGATGGGGTAGCTAGAAGGGAGGTAGCTCGAGTATGTCTGCAATGCTGGGACTCACACCCTTAGCTCCAAGCGTAGACAAACCCATAGCAGAGTTGGATGGAGGGGTAGCGCTGGTAATCTCTACCAGGACACTTTTTAAATACCTGACACTCAGCCCATTTGAAAGGGGAGCATTGCTACTCACAGATATATTTACAAGGCCCTTCATTTGCAGGTTTTATTTTGTTTAAAATTTCCCAGGGATTTCATCAGTGTTTAGTGCAAAACTTAGAAAATGGGCACACACACAAAAATCAGTGTAAAAAATTAACTTCAGTTTTCTGGGTTAATAGGGGAGGATGGGAGGACACAATAAAAGCAACAAACAAAATATTGAAAGTAAAAGCAGACCTCCAAGGGAAGAGAAGTCATCTCTGATCAGGGTAATTTCTCAGTAAGCACTCCCCTCAGCTGATGGTGAAATTTTACCAAGTAACTCTGGTAAAATTCACAGAACCGCTTTCCTGCTCTTAAGCACTGCACTTGTGCTGATACTATTTATTTTATGATCAGTGGCATTTAGCCCATCCCCCAGTTGCAGAGCTCCTCACTGCCTTGGCCACCTAGAATGCCGCTCAGTGTAAGTATTTTCATTACAAAAAGAACAGGAGTACTTGTGCCACTGTTCTTTTTGCAGATACAGACTAACACGGCTGCTACTCTGACACCTATTTTCATTACAGTTAGCAGAAGGCACTACTGAAAGGCTCCTATTTATTGTAGTATCAGGAGGCAAATAGGAGAGTTTAGTAGACAAAGTAAGAGAGGTGTGTGTGGAGGCATCATTCATATCCAGGTCTCCAGGGCCATTCCCTGATTTGGGAGGCCCTCTAGGAGAAGCTATTGCTTAAACGACCCATCTAGCTCTCTGTTCACATGTAGTAGGACATTCCTCTCCACTGCCTCCCAGCCACTGAGACTAGGAGACCTGACAGCTGGAGGCTAAAGTTTCCAAAGACTTGTGGGAGGATTGTGCGTGGCTGAAGCTAGTGTCATATAACACCAGGGCTGGGGCTGATTGGTAGGCTGGGCAGATTCTACCCAACTATTAGTATCTGATTTGGCAGTTTCTTTACTTGAAAAATAGAAATGTTTTGCCTGAACCAGAGGTTGGTGGTTCCCAAACTTTTTGGGCAACTAAGTCAATTTTCCAGAACAGGGGCCAAGCTTACCCGACATGAACTGGTGCAGCTCTAGTGACTTCATACCTCTGGCTCCAGTGAATTTATTCAAGACGTCAGTCAGTTCCTGCCACCTCCATTGTCTATGCACTTCTTGCCATTATGACAGCAATCCATCTCAGCCTATGGCAGGCACTACTGAATGGGAGGTGGGCAGTGCCACACCAGGGCCAAGCACAGAGGCTCATTAAAGCAGCAGGGTGGGAAGTTTAGAGTACCAGCCACTAAAGGCTGAATCCCCAGAGCAGGGATTGGGAACTCTGTGCTCCAGCAACTCTATGGGAAAAGTCTCAAGCTTGTAACATTTATTTTAATTGGCTGCATTCAAATCCAGAAAAAGCTAACAGGTCTCCCATATGGCTAGTGGTCAGCAGCTCTTAAAGTAGATAGGGGAAGTGGAAGAAAAGGGTGAAGGCAAGCTGCTCATTAGCGGTTTACATGAATGGAAAGGGCTGCACCCTGCAATCTTCACCCTCTTAATTCCTATGCAAATCAGAGTGGCAGGTACATAAATTTCCTCTTCCTCCAGTGCAAAGGTTGGCAGTTTGCATACCGCAATCACAGGATTGTCAGTTACCCCCAGGTCATCTGATTTGAGCCCCAGCTCCATTAGGGACAGATCCTGCCACCCTAGTCACATGCTGCAGTACCTTACTCCACAAGAGATGTCACTTATGGGATCCAGGAATAGGATGAGACTTCACCTGAGGGTGGCACAATCTGATTATAATGATTAATTACTTGGGACCCTATCCACAATTTAGAGCCTCACTGTGCTAGGCACTGTACAAACACAGAGCAAACAGATGACCCCCACACTGAAGAGCTGACAATCTAAGTATAAAATGAGGTAACAGGTGGATACAGCAGATGAGGCAGGGGAGCACAGGGAAACAATGAGATCATACTTGTCAGCATGATAGGCAGCACTCACAGCACATCAGCGACTTAACCTTTATTGAGATGCTTGTGGGCATCACAGTAGAGGAGAGTCTGAAGGAGGACAATGAAGTGACCTTGGGGATTGTGACCCCTGCAGTACCCCTTCATGATCTATCAGGGCACAACGCACCCAGCTGCACATCTCTGTGAGCAACAAGATAGCATTGGTTTGGGCCTCCAGCCCAGACACACTTCAGTTAGGGTTGCCAACTTTCTAATTGCACAAAACAGAAAACCCTTGCCCCACCCCTTCTCTGAGGCCCTGCCCCCACTCACTCCACCCCCTTCCCTCCATCGCTCGCTATTCCCCACCCTCACTCACTTTCACTGGGCTGGGTAGGGCAGGGGGTTGGGAAGGGATGAGGGCTCCAGCTGGGAGTGCGGGCACCAGGGTGGGGCCAGAAATGAGGGGTTAAGGGTGAAGGAGGGGGCTCCGGGCTGGGGTGCAAGAGGGGCTGAAGGCTCCAGCTGGAGGTGCGGGCTTTGGGGTGGATCTGGGGCCGAGGGGTTTGGAATGTGGGAGGGGGCTCAGGGCTGAAGTGCAGGAGGGGGTTTGGGGTCTGGGAGAGAGTTAGAGTGTGGAAAGGGGGTCTGATCTGGGGCAGGGGGTTCAGGGTGCGGACTCGGGCTGGGCAGCGTTTACCTCAAGCATCTCCTGGTTGGCAGTGCAGCAGGGCTAAGGCAGGCTCCCTGCCTGCCCTGACTCCATGCTGCTCTTGGAAGTGAGCAGCATGTCCAGGCCCTAGGTGGCTCTGTGCAGTGTGCACCCACAGGCACCACCCCCACAGCTTCCATTGGCTGTAGTTCCCGGCCAATGGGAGCTGTGGAGCCGGCACTCGAGGCAGGGAGGCACACTCGAGGTGCAGAGTGCCTGGCCCCTGCACCATGTTTCCAGGAGCTGTGTGGAGCCCCACTGGGCCAACTAGACTTTTAACTGCCTGGTCAGTGGTGTTGACCGGAGCCACCAGGCTCCCTTTTCAACCGGGCGTTCCAGTCAAAAACTGGGTGCCTGGCAACCCTAGCTTCAGTCCTGTCCCTTTTGAGGTGCTAGGGTCCAAGAGTAATCAGGAAACAAACAAACATAAAAGTCCAACAATTCAAAAGAGTATAATCCAATGAACCCTCAAGTGGGACCTCACCCTTCTAGTTAAGCACTGGAATAAACTGCCTAGGGAGGTTGGGGAATCTCCATCCTTGGAGATATTTAAGAGCAGTTTAGGCCAACACCTAGCACAGATGGTCTAGACTCTAGATAATACCTAGTCCTGTCTTAAGTCCAGAGAACTGGACTAGATGACCTCTCGAGATTCCTTCCAGTCCTACTCTTTATGATTCTATTCAGGGCTTGGCTTCACACAGTCTGTACCTCAGCCCCCCTACAAAACCCCAGGGTCTGGCCATTTGTCTACAGTAGGGCCAAGATTTCACCCCAGGGCTCATGCTCATCAGTGAGAGAGCTTGGTTTAGTGAATTGAACATGGAGCTGCAAGTCAGGGACTGCTGGCTTTTAACTCCCAGCTCTGCCACTGCATGACCTTGGGCATGTTATTTAACCTCTCTCTACTTGATTTCTCCAGCTGTACAATGGTGATGAGGTTTAGCTCACTGGTGTGAGGTGAGGCTTAATTCATGTTTTCACAGTACATGGAGAATGGAAAGTGCTCAGTATTAAATGGCAAAGGAAGAGAGATCTGACATTTCCTCCCCTCCTTCCCCCTGCATGCATGAAGGAAAAAGCCCTAATTCATACATTTTTCCCCAGCGCCTAGCAGCTCAACATAGTGTCACAAGCAATATGCCAAGTGTTCTACTTAGCTTGCTGCAGCTTGAGGATGGTTAACAGGAGATGGGTTTTTTTTTTCTTGTTTTAGTCCTGGGGGGATTGCCTTGTCACTCAAACTGTTGTACAGCACACAGATTAAGTCCTGAACAGTGCACAAAGCATATGTTAACAGCTGCAGCTAGGTACAGAGAACATACATTAGAACATGTATAGCAGAGAGGTTTCTCCTTGCTCCAGATGATGCTCCAGCAACTCTATGGGAAAAGTCTCAAGCTTGTAACATTTATTTTAATTGACTGCATTCAAATCCAGGAAAAGCTAACAGGTCTCCCATATGGCTACCATGTAAACCGCAAATGAGCAGCTTGCCTTCACCCTTAAATGTTACAAGCCATTAAAGTAGGTAAGGGCAGTGGGAGAAAAAGGTGAAGGCAAGCTGCTCATTAGCGGTTTACATGAATGGAAGGGACTGCACCCCGCAATCTTCACCGTCTTAATTCCTATGCAAATCAGAGTGGCAGGTACATATATTTCCAGAAAGGTTCTTTTTTAGAGCTGGTTGTAAACCTGAATTGCCGTTACGTGGGAAACCCTAACATTAAAAAAATTCCAAATTAGGACAAAAAAAGCAGAAATCCCAAATTTCCTATTAAATGAAAATTCTGTAAAATTTTAATTCAGGAGAATTGAATGTGTCATTTTGATAGGGTCACATTATTTTGCTTCAACGTTATCATTTTGATTAATTTAGTTTTGACTTATATCATTAACATTTAAATATATTAAATGTAATAAGCATCATACATTAATATTAAATGTATACTATAGTAAAATACATTTATATAAAAGTCAAAGCTAAATGAATCAAAATGATAACATTGAAACAAAACATTTAGACATCAAAACAAAATGAGAAAGTCAAAATGATGTTTTGCCATTGAAGATTTTGTTCAAATGTACACACTGCCAGCAAAATATTTGTATTTCGATTAAATCGCTTTTTTCCAATGGAAAATGGTTCCATCTTTCAGTTTTTTAAGCCAGCTCTAGATTTTCTATTAAAATGGCATTTCTGGCCTGATTGGTGGATAGGCTCTATGCTACCATTCAAGGGGACCTAGATTTGATACTATGCAGAAAACCAAGATTTGATTTCCCCATGCACATCCCTGACTCCATAGACTGGGAATCTATCACTGTGGTATCTGGGTACCTCAGTACTTGGAGTACATTGGGTGTACGTGACAGGCTGATACAGGGGAAACTGAGGCACAGCAGTGCACCTAGGTGGGGAGTGTACAGTGACCATGTGACATACCTCCAATCCTCATCTGGCAGGAACATCACTCTGACCCCAGGGTGTAAGTGACGGAAAATGAGTAGCAATAGAGGTACAGAGGTCCCCCAGATAGGAAGAAAAGGAATTTCTAGTTCATCACCAATGTTGAGAGTAAGAGTGGGTAGCTTCAAACACAAACACGCAGTAGGCTAGATCAAACAGACTTCCCAATGGGGGAGGGTTAGCTTTTCTACTTTAAATGTTACTCACCCTTGTGGGCTTAGGGAACAATTTAGACAGGTCAGGCTCCTGGAAATGATGAGCTCTCTCTCTCCCATCCCACCCCACATTGGCCAAGTACAATGGTGACAGTTCTCCCCAGTGCAGCATGGTTTCAAAGTGTCTGTCAGATCTCCTCTCACCAATTGAGTAGCATTTGCAACAAGCTGCCGAATCTACCTCCCTCCCACTCTTTGAATGTCACAGCACTCTCACAAGGTGTCAGAATTATGGCTCAGGATTTTTCCAGCACACTGTGCTTTTGCCAAGAACTTATTTCCTCTGCAGGCGAATAACAGAACGCACGTTATGTAACATCTTTACTTCACAAAGCCCCAGCTGAACGGTGACCCTGCAGGGTCCTTGTTGGAATCTATACCATGAGCAAGGGCATGGGAAAAGTTGCAACAGTTGCAAGATTATGATTTATGATGCTATTTAGTAACATATATACACACAACTATTAAAAAGGTCATCTATCCCTTACCATAGCCATTCCTTGGCAATCCTTAAGAACGCTTATTAGTGAGCTAGTAAATACTCTGGGGCAGGGACCATCTCTTCTTGTTGCATCACCATGGGGCCTCAATCCCTAATGGAGGCTTGCAGAACAGCACTATCATAAACCAATACTAATAGATCACTCCTGTAACCCCAGCTCCCCTTCACCTGTTAACATCTGCACAATAACCCAGCAATACAAGATAGACATAAGGGGTGAAATCCTGGTCCCACTGAAGTCAGTGGGAGTTATCTTCAGTGGGGCCAATATTTCACCAAATATCTAAGATTTCCCACCACACCATTCGTATACTATCACGGCTGAAGGAGTAAATAGACCTTGCAATGCATGAAAAAGCTGAGCTGGAAATTCGGCTCTCAAAGTTCGCTCTGTGACAGAGCTCTGGGTTGTCTGCAGCATCCTCTGAGAAGCTTGAAAGTCTCCCCTTCTCCAGGATTGATTATTGTCCTTTTCCCACTTAGCAAACACTCGTTAGCTTGCTGTAGCCTGGAAGGAGATGAACTTGGCTTCTTTGGTTTAACAATTTATGTGGGGCCTTATCACACCCAAGCCATCTTTCTGTGCGTAAGCAGAGCTCATGTGTGGTGAAAGCATTTATCCATTGTTACTAGGGTGACAAGATATCCTGTTTTTAAAGGGACAGTCCTGTATTTAAGCCCTCCTGCAGGTGTCCCAACTTTTTCTTAAAAATGGGCAAAAATTGTCCCATATTTTCTGTCTTTCTCCCCCCCCTTCCCCCAAACAGTACTTGCAGGTCCTGCTGCTGGCCAGATCCCTGCTTGCCAGCCACTCACTATTTCTTTTAACAGGGGCTGTCATAAATATAAAGGGAAGGGTAAACCCCTTTAAAATCCCTCCTGGCCAGAGGAAAAATCCTCCCAACCCTTGCACCCCACTTACTTGATCAAAATGACCAATGAGGAGACAAGATACTTTCAAAAGCTGGGAGGAGGGATTTTAAAGGGGTTTACCCTTCCTTTTATATTTATGATAGGGGCTCAGTCAACTTGATGTTAAGCAGAACTATGTAATACAAACATTCAAATTGATTGCCACTGAACTCACTTGAATATGAGTAATTTTACCAGGTGTCCCGAATTCAGCATAGGGAAATATGGTCACCCTAATTGTTACTATATGCTCAGCAAGAAGAGCACAGACTGACATAATGAACCTGTGGCTAAATCTCTCCAATCAAACATGGGTTTTTTCCCCTTAGAAAAATGGAATTTTAGAAAATTAGGATCCTATTGCATGAGCTGAATGTCAGTATTTGACAAACTCATGTCCCTTTTAAAAGAAACATGATAGTGTGCTGTCCAAGTGGACTTGACCACTAAGTTGTAAATTCCATTTGGGGGTTTACCTTTGAAATGCCCATCCTTGTACTTATTAGCATTATCATAACATGAATGTGATAGCACATGCTAGGTCATCTGGGTAGCAGGAGGAATCAGTCGCTGCTCAGACAAGGGAGTGTTTCCTGAAATCATCATGTGTTTATTCAAAGGATACTGCTAGTAGCTCTTACTTAGCAGTATTATCCCTGCTAACTGGGCATCTTTGCAATGACAGTGGTTTTGTCTTCACTTCAAAAATAGGTGTGCGTGCACATTGGGAAGGGGAGGGGTTTATAGTGAGACAACTACATGTGTTTGCTCTCCCACTCTAAAATCCTAGTGGAGATAAGGCACCTGTAGTTTTTAGCATGAGGTAGCTAGGCAAGCTCAGCACTATATCCCCTTCCCATAGTTGACTTTGTCTGGTTTCCTCATCATAAAAACTACATTAGCTATGCTGCTGTAGACACAATTTTTTGGCAGTGAAGACAAAGCTAGTGATGGCCGGTCTTCACTAGGAAAAAAAGGGGATATTCTTGAGTTAGTGAACTCCCATTAATACCCTAGTGAAAGCAAGAAGTTTGTAGTTCTCACACAACTCGGCAGATCAAATTAAAACCCACAGGGGGAGCTTGGTCTTTTAACCAGACATGCTAACTCACATGAAAGCTACAAACTGCCTTGTCTTCACTAGGAGTTTACCTTGAGTTAAGAACACACCTCTTCTCCTAGTGAAGACATAGCTGGTAGCTACTATTCTAGCTGTTTATCTGGTCAGGAGGCCGGGGGAGGGGTGGCACTAAATGGGTTAACATGGTCATGTTTAGTGTTCTGGGTTCAAATCCTATCTTAGATTACAAAAGAAAATAACTTTGATAACCTGATTCTAGACTCCTATCCCAAGTCATAGTGCATGATTAACAGACCCTGTTCCAGGGATACCTATGACCAGAATGGCAAAAGGACAGAAATCAAAATGGTCAACAGTGCTGTGCAAGGACACCGAACTAAAATAACAAGGAGTGCTATGCAGACCCAAAGACAATTAGCAGAGGTGTGAGCGACCCCAAGACCACTGGCAAGTGAGCAGGGACCAAAATGGAAGGCTGTGTATGTTACATTTGTGAAGAGAGGGCGCTGTGTGTCACCCTACAATTAGATAAACAGGACAAAAATGCTATCAGTGCACACTCCCTCTACATATGACTGATTAGAACTAGTTCTGCCCATTTGATGTTCATGAAATGGAGTGATTGGAAGTCAGGACAAGAATCCATATTTATAAATACATGACCTATGAACACATTGCCTCTGCTACTTTCAGGACAAGCTGAAAGCCTGTATTCCCCAAAGATCTTTGCAAATGTGATTGAGACCATAACCTGCCAAAGAATAACATTCCTTCCAACAAGAGGCCCTTTCTCTAACAAAGCACACTTCCTCTTGGGCTCTCAGTCAGCATGTGGAATTAGTCCAAACAGATAACTCACTGCTCTGGAGACTCATGTACTAATGAGACAAACTATTCTTACCCAGTCAGGAAGGAACGTCTTGCTGCAAACTGAATAAACAAGTGCATAGCTCGCCTTATCAAAGTACACAGAACCTGTGGTTATAAGGAGGCTCCTTTAAACAATTAGTTGTATTTTAATCATAGTGTTTTACTTACAATATGAAGAACCACCAAAGTGGCTGAGTGTTGACCCGGTAGATGACTGGCACTGCAGAGAAAGAGATGGAGCATGTCTATAACACAGTGATTTATAGAAGCTTTAAGCACTCCACTCAGACACAGTAAATGCTACAGGACCACATGTGAATGACAGGCAGAGTTCTCCTACTGAAAAGCATTTGACTTGCACTGAACCCAATGGAAGATTGTGCTGGTCTCTGAGGGGTGAATTTAGCCCTAGGATTTGAAAAGTTAATTTACATAATACAGGCAGACTATATAGCTTGTAATTATACAGGTTAGAGAGGAAATCAGAACAACAGTGGCAGCAGGCAAGGCATGCCAAGCTCCAAATGTGGATTGGGGGCAGGAGGAGGAGAATAAGAATAGTGTGAATGAGAAAAAAAAGAGGGAGAGCAAGTGGACAGAAATAAGGAGTGATGGTGGCAGCTACAATGAGACGTGGTGCAAGGGGAGCCAGGGATGGTGAGGGAAAGGCAGCAGCCAATCCAAAGAGGTTGGGAGTGACTGCATTAGACCACATCAGGATCAGCTGCCTGCTTTCAGACAACTTTTAAAACAGTCCCCCACTTTTTTCTCCCAAAAAAACCACAGCTACAAGGCATTCCGCATGAAACGTGGAGAATTTAACTGCACGCCAAACCAGGGACACAGGGAGAAAGGAAGAAAAAGCTTTACCGGAGACCTTAGTCCCAATCCACAGCTGCAGCTGAGGCATGTACAGCTCAACTAGGGGTAAGGAAAGAGATGTGGCTGCAGTGGGCAATGGAGCAGGCCCTGTCTTCGCATTCTCATGATCCTGGTCCAGCTGTGCAATGGGCTGGTTCCCTGCCAGAATTAACAACTCATAGGTTTCTCTAAGTCATGTGTCCAATGGCCCCAAGGAGCACCAGCCCCGTCCTCCTTTCCCCCAGGTACATGGAGGGGCTTGGCATGGGAGCAGTCGCACTGTCTCTCCACAGCAGCTAAGGATTCCCTTCCATCAAGGTGGTCCTCCAGGAGCAAGCTATGCTGGCCTTAGGGCTCCTTAGAGCCACACAAAGTAACCCCTCAGGTAGCCAGGGCCCTATGTTGAAATGGTGGAGGAATTTGTTTTTTCAGCCAGTGATCAAGGGAGGCTTTGTCTAGATTCACACTGAGGTTTCCTTTCCTGTCTAAGCCCTTCATATTTGAACTGTCTCAAAGCAAAACGGAGGAGTTGGACTGGTTCTGTGTAACCTATCCCGACCTTGGGGCAGGCTGTTAGGTGCACCTGGTTGATCAGTCAATCCTCCCTCCACCCAGCCTCTCTAAATAATAATCACTATAGCGGATAGGACATTTCTTGTTCCCAGGTTGCTACTGCAAGAACTGTCCATGGAAGTTTATTCCTAACCCAGGACAAGGCAGCTCTGGCCAATATAAAATAAACTGAATATTAGAATAAGCCCAAGGGCTGTGCTAACTCGAGTGAGCAGTTTAGTTATTCAGTATAAAACTTTTTCAAAATTGGAGCTGTAGAATTTCCAGTCTGTCATATGAGGGAGACCCACAGATGCTAATGCTTGCTTATCCTGACGTATGTGAGGCTAGCTGATACAGCACGCCTCTCCTGTAGTTCTCCAAGCACTCTATAAACATGGGAAAGCCCCTTATTCTCACTGTGCAGATGGGAAAATTAAGGCACCAAGGCTAGGGATATGTCTTCACTGAAGCTAGCTCAGGTTCTTATGTGGATGTTGCTCCACTCCCCCATCCACCCACAAAGCTCTCTCATCCAAGTTATGTGGTGCTTTCAAGCTGGCCTGGCTGGGGATGTGGGTTAGATTAGAGCATGGATTCCACTTGTGCTGGTAATCCATCCTCCTTGCAGCAAGGATGCAGGAAGTTGGCACCAGACTGGCACTTGGGAGACCAGCGTTCTGTCAACTGCAAGGCTGGGAACAGAACCCTGGTCTCCCAAGTGCCAGTCTGGTGCCAACTTCCTTTGAACTGCATGGCTGGGGGAAAGTGAAGGGAGCAGGAGTAGACATAGTCACCCAATTTACCACAGGCTTTTATTCCAAGTGACATTTGCAACTAGGCTTCCCTTCAGTTAAAAAGTCAGTAAGGAGAACCACAGCCAAAGGGAGTGCTTAGAGCTAGTCAGGAAAGAGAATTATGTGATGGATTAATACATTTACTTTGTGTTAATTGTATGAGATTGCCCAGCAGAACAATTTAAGAATAAAATACACATCTCTAATACCAACACTGAGTGGCTTGCGTGTTTGGATACCCTCTTAGTCTTAGCAATAAAATGTAATCTGTGATTTTAAAGGCCCTCAGCAGCTACCAGTTAGATGAAAATAAAGTAGGTAATTGATAAGCAAATCTGGGTATATCCCTCCACATAGCAGAGCATGAAAGAGTGAAGCCTATTATATGGCTGAAGCAGGCAGAGAGGAGAAGTTAGGGTTAGCGCCGTTCTCTACTTCAAACAGACATAAGTCAGTTCCACAACGTGCAAGGATCACTTCTGCTGGAAAACAAGTTAGATACTAAACAAGTTCTGCAAATTACACAGCCCCAAGTAAACAATTGACCCATTTTTCACAAGTCAGTTCTGCTCTCTTAGAATTAAGGATGTTTACAATCACTAATCGAGTTACTGCAATTTTACACCAATACACAAAACAGGCCTCTGCACATTGATTGTATGGAAGTGAAGTCTCCTGAAGATATCCATTTTAGGCAAAATGGGCTGTCTACAGCAATACGTCTAGCATAACTAAGTAATTCAGACAGTGTATTGTATTGTCAGCGAAAGTGTTAAGAGATCAGCCTGGGCAAGTCACATCCGCGCTTGGCAAGTACACCAGTATGACCATTAGAAGATAGCTAGCATCTCCTGTCAGATGCCTGTGCAAGAGCGCGATCTGTTAAGCGCACACAACAGCAGCTACTAACGATTTATGCCAAGGCATGGTAAGAAAATTTGAATTTTGATCTTGTAAAATGTTAATATTCCTTGCCTAGAAGCCAAGTATCATTCAGAAAGAAGCATTTTTTTCCCCTTTGAATAAAATCTACAAGAACCCATTCCAGATTCCTTACAGACAAACTGAGTAGGCCTAAGGCCCTGAACCTGCAACTTGATCCATATGGGCAGATCTTGCTGACATGTAACGTCCCACTGATTTCAGTGAGGCTCTGCATGGCCCACCTGCCCCAAGCAAGACCTTGCATGATCTGAGGGGTAAATACACCATTGCCAATAGAAAATGACTTACGTAAGGTTCAACTCAGAGCTTCTAGAATACAAGCTCCAAACCAGAGTCAGCTCTAGGTTTTGCAGACGATGCAAAGCCAAGAGTGGGTCCCCAGCCAGTAGCTATAAGGTGGGTTGAGATTAGTGTGGAGATGGTGGGTTTCTGTAGCAGCACAGGATTGGGGTTCCGGGCATTTTCATTGTGGGCTCCAGCTGATCTCTCAAAGTAGCTGGGTGCTGCCAAGAGGCTGCTGCTGGGGAAAGGAAAATACTGACAGAATGAGACTGAAGCAAGGGCCACTAAGCAGCCACACACTTAGTACATGCATTAGGCTACCCCTGGTGCAGGTAGGGAGCAGTGAAGACAAGTTACAGTATAACTGAACAATGGAATAAACATGTTAATCTTCAAGTTCACCAAGCAGTACAGTGTGAAAAATAACTCAATGAGTTAGCCATCTATTTCATAACAGAGTGGCAACACATTTAAGTTAGTATGGCATGAAGCACAGTAGCATCACTCCCCTCCGAGGGTTATTCCAGTTACAAGACTGGCCAGCATGTACTGGCAGAATGAGGCATAAACAGTCCCTTCAGCATCGCCTAAGGTAGAGAATTTTGGCATTGTGATCCCCTCTGGAATGCTTGTTTTACACAAATGCTTATGCATAGGGCCCTACCAAATTCACAGTCCATTTTGGTCAATTTCATGGTCACATGAGTTTAAAAATCATAAATTTAATTATTTCAGCTATTTAAATCTGAAATGTCATGATATTGTAATTGTAGGAATCTTGACCCAAAAAGGAGTTGTGGGGTGGTCTCAAGGTTTTTTTTGGGGGGGGGGAATTGGGGGGGGTTTGCGGTACTGCTACCCTTACTTATGTGCTTTTGCTGGTGGCGGCTCTGCCTTTATAGCTGGGCAGCTGGAGTGTGCCGGCTGCTGGCCGGGAGCCCAGCTCTGAAGGCAGAGCCACCGCCAGCAGCAGCACAGAAGGATGGCAGGGTATGGTATTGCCACCCTTCCTTCTGCACTGCTGCCTGCAGAGCTGGGCCCTCCGTCAGCAGCCACCATTCTCCTGCTGCCAGCTCTGAAGGCAGCAGCACAGAAGGAAGGGTGGCATGGTATGGTATTGCCACCCTTACTTCTGCGCTGCTGCTGCTGGCAAGGCACTGCCTTCAGAGCTGAGCAGCCGGAGAGCGGCGGCTGTTGGCCAGGCAGCATCGCAGAAGTAAGGGTGGAAATACTGTGACCCCCCTAAAATAACCTTACAACCCCCCTGCAACTCCCTTTTGGGTCAGGACTCCGAATTTGAGAAACACTGGTCTCCCCCATGAAGTCCATATAGTATAGGGTAAAAGCACACAAAAGCCAGATTTCACGGTGTGTGATGCATGTTTCATGGCAATGAATTTGGTAGGGCCCTACTTATGCATTGTTGCAGGCATTTACTTCTTCATTGTCATGACCCTTGCTCTAGGCAAAGCTAAATAGGTGGTGCAGAGACACAGCGACTTCCAATACAATGCCACTGTAGACAGGAAGGGCTAGTGTGACTGCTGCAATTGGCCCTCCAAGTGCAGTCCCAATGTCCCACAATGCTCCTGCCTATCCAGCAATGACCAATCTTACAGCTTAGAAGGACTGCTTCGGACACCTGTCAAGTCATTCACTTAGTAACTCACGCAGGGTGGGCAGGGGGGAGTGGTAAAAGGGGAGGGGAGAGCAACCAAGTTGATACTCAGCTACTTTCTACTCTGCCTCTTCCCTGATCCCACATTCAAAGAGCCAGAGCAGCAGAGGACAAGAGAGAAAATACAGCTTTAAAATTTTGCTTTATGGAAGCGTCTTTTGGAAGGGTCATAAGGATTCACCTGAAAACACAGAGAGAAAGTGTTCAGCAGTCACTGCATACGCACGCAACACTGCGTTACACTGAAGTTTGCCTGCCATGGCTGTCCATTTGTTGCCTCAGCAGGGCTACCCTAAATGTAAATGCAGTGTTGAATGTGCGCATGCAGTGGCTGCTCAGCAATTAATTTCTCTCCTTTGTCCGTGTGCATGCAGGTGAATCACTAGAGCGTAATAGATTTGGAGCAATATTCTAACTGCATAGCAGTGTGTGAACTACGGCAGTCTGTCTGTTGCCTCAGCATAACTCTCACACTGCCACACAGAATACTACTCCCGACCTTTTATTCTCTAGTAATGCACCTGAAAACACAAAGGAGAGAAATTGTTTGGCAGCAACTGCATGCACAGACTCAACACTGCATTTAGGAGGGTTGCTATGGCAGTCCATTTGTTGCCTCAGCATATCTTGCACAACGTTATGCGGTCAGAATACCGCTCCCAACCTATTCGCTAGTAATTCCACCTGCCTTGCAATAGTGTCCAGCACTCATTTGTGTTGTCCCCAACCCAGGACCAAAGATTGCCTAGGGCCCACTGCATTAGATGAGGGAACTGACTGGGCACTATCAATAGGCCTGGAAGAACATCCTCATTCCAACCCATACCACTCCCATCTGTAGATCAAAAGGGGAACACAAGAGAACAGTTAGTTCAGCAACAAGCCACACACAACAGGGTATGATCCAAAGAGAAGAAATCAGTTCAGAATAATCAGCCTCCTTGTTCCCTCAAGTTGCAACACCCAAGTTGCTCATCATAATACCATCCAATCCTATGGGTTGTTCATTGAGTGACCCTCCTTTATAGCATCTGCAAGTACTAGGGCATAGCCCCTTTCTCTCACAATTGGTGCATGGATCCTTGAGCAGGACAGAGTTATTTGAAGTTGGGGATGGAAACACAGAACAGATGCAAACATACAGTATACCCAGTGATGAGCTGCCAAAATCTTAACCACCGGTTCCCTCCTCATCCCACGAGGGCGTCAAGGCCCACCCCTGCCCCATCCAACCCCCTGTGTTCCTTGAGGCTCCCCCCACCCCCCAGACCCTTGCCCCATCCACCCCCCTTCCGTCCCCTGACTGCCCCCAGAACTGGGCAGGAGGATCTTGTGGGCCACCATAGTGGGTGCCCACTGCGCCCCGCCCCTAAGAGCCAGAGGGACCTGCCAGGTGGCGAGTCCTGACGTTGCTTACCTGGGGCAGCTCCCAGGAAGCATCCGGCATGTCCCTCTGGCTCCTAGGGGCAGGGGAGCGTAGCTGGTAGGGGAGCAACTGCTCCCCCCACTGATCACTGGAGCACCCACGGGGAGAATTTGGTGGGTGCAGAGCACCCACTGGCAGCTCCCCGCCCCGCGCCTGGTCCCAGCTCACCTCCACTCCGCCTCTGTCCCTGAACACGCTGCCCCACACTGCTTCTCTGCCCCCCCCGCCCCCGCTTCCCGTGAATCAGCTGTTCGCAGCCAGGGTGGGGGGGCTCAGAAGCAAGCGGCGGCTTCGCACTCAGGCCCAGGGAAGCGGAGGTGACCTGGGGCGGGGAGTGGTTCCCCTGCGCGCACCCCCCAGGTTACCTGCTGCGGCACGGGCACCCCTCCTCACGCCCTCCCCCCCCCCCACTTGCCTCTGCCTCCCTGGGCCTGAGCACAAAGCCGCCGCTTGCTTCTCAGCCCCCCCCACCCGGCTTTCTGCGCAAACAGCTGATACGCGGGAAGCCGGGGGGGGGGGGTGGGGCGGGCAGAGAAGCACAGCGGGGTGGCGCGTTCAGGGGAAGCGGCGGAGCAGAGGTGAGCTGGGCCTGGGGAGCTGCCAGTGGGTGCTCTGCACCCATCAAATTTTCCCTGTGGGTGCTCCAGCCTCAGAGCACCCACAGAGTCAGCACTTAAGGTGCCACTTTTGGCTAGTTGTTAAATTTAGAAGCCCTTTTAGAACCGGTTGTCCCGCGAGCAAACCGGTTCCAGGTCACCACTGAGTATACCCATCCCAAGTACCACAATTAACAGCACTTGCAGAGAGTACTATGCAGGAATGCAAGGCACTGAATATACCCAGAACAGATGGGCTAGCATGGAGTCACTGCATTGTTGAGACTTGCACCACAGCAGTTCTCTAGCATAGACAAGGCCTTAGACCAAGTTCCCATGCCAAGTGTGAAGGATGGGCCTCTTACATTTGGTCTGGAGCGATAGTACTAGCTACATGCTGCAGATTTAGTAGGCTATTTCCCTCAATATAGGGTAAGTCTCCTGGTTGCCACATTTTACACAGCAGAGTAAATTAAAATTAGTACAGTCAGCAGGCACTACTGGGTGTTTCTCCCTCAATAAATGAGTACAACAGACCCTCTTCCTACCCTGAATTCAGGTGCCACAAGTACTCCTTTTCTTTTTGCAAATACAGACCAACACGGCTGTTACTCTGAAATCTTCCTACACTGTTTACTTAATACTAGCTCCTAAATGCACAACATGTATTGTCATGTGGATTTCATTTTCAGTACAGCTGGCCCCTTACATAATCTGCATTCATCCTGGACAAAAGCCAATTGAGATAGAGAATTCCTTAACTGGAAAGTACTCCCAACCCAGCTCTCGCCTCATTGCATGTGTTTCTCATTAAAAGTCTCGGGATCTGCTCTGTTTAATTGTAATTCAGCCATTTAACATACCTTTGCACCCTCTAGTGGAGAAAATGAGAAGTGCCACGTCAAGAATATATTCTCAAATGCTTGAAGTATTCTTCAAGGACAGCAAGGTTTGAATTACTTCTACAAATCCTCAAAGCACCACATCACAGCTAGGAAGTGTCCCATTTGCCACGACTACACTACTTCCCAAAAGTTAGCACTGCCAGAAGTGCAGAAGAAACTTGCAGAGCTGAGGACCTCTTTTGGCTTGTGCATGTTATATGGCAGGAATTTAACAAGAGTTACAGTGATCTTTTTTGAAAGTTAGATTTTATTCGTGTGTTTAGGCAAAGCCACATTCTACAAGTTAGAAGACTACATACAGGGATAGTCAAGCTGAAGTGATGGCATCCTGCTCCTTTATTATGGTGTAATCTTCCAGTCAAGTCATCTGGAAAGAAATAATCAGGACACATAAGTACAAGAACAAAGTACAAAAGGCTTCACCTACAGGCAGGTCATAGCTGTGCAGAGTGCAACACGAGCAGCTAAGCAAACTTAGAAAGTACATTCAGCTTAGGGTGACATTTGCAAGTCATTGTGATTGCTTAATGAAGCTGATGCAGAATTCACCGAAAGCCTTATATCCAGATGCTCTAAAGTTCCGTTGTGAAAGGTATTGATGCAGGATTTAAAAGAGTGGGGGCCTGCTCTTTGGACAAGTGCAAATGGAGCTAGTTTCTCAGGAGATGAAGGTCTGATGAGCAGTTGACCACATTTACAGAAGACCTCGAAGACTGCAAGCAAGTACTCCCCATACCAAAATGGCCCATTAGTTTACCACACCATAAACAAAGGTGGCCTAGTAACTCTCAGACTACCTGCCACAAATACAGAATGCCTGGCTCAAGATGATGCTAGCCTAGACAAGTGCCAAAATATGGTTGAACTCAGGCAATTTCAAGGCGAAGGTACAAATGCACCCTTCCCTTACTTTGGTTGAAGAGAAGGATTTCTGGATTTTGACAAGGTCAGCTATCCAGGCACAATACTACTGAAACTTTATATATACTAAACTGCCTAACATAAGGACCTGCAAGGATTTTATTCATGTTAAAATATCTTATGCTAGTAACTGGCAAGTGAGATTTTACATTAACAGATGGAGAAATTTTATATCAAGTTACAATAAGATAATCTAAAAGTGACAGCACACTCCTTACCAAATGCCTTCCTCTTCCCTGCTGCTGTGTATGCACACAGGTTGTTATTTTAAAGTTGCTGACTTTAATATTCTTATAAATGTTGGTCTCCAAGTTAAATATTTACTTTGGCTTACAAAGAAGAAAAAGCGACAAGAAAACAAACCTCTCAACAGCAGCCACTAAACAACAACTTTTATAAGTAGTTGTACTACACTGTACGCTGGGTGGAGGGAAAAATGTCTTATAAGTCTTGTTCCTTATGCAGTACTTTATCTTGCCTAATACCCTTTAAATATTTAACCAGTTGTAACTTCACTTTGGAAATGACGTGTGCGCCAAAACTTATGAGGTCTTCTGCTAGTTTAGAATCCAAACCTTCCCACAACCATATCAAATGTTGGAAGTGTGTGTTTGATTATAAAGACACGCTAAATAAATATGTTTTTATTGCCGTTCGTGATAAACAGATCTGCTTTATTCAGGGCTCAGGTTGCTTAATATATACTTTTCTGTACAAGTAAACAGAACAAGGAGTAATGATCTCAAATTGCAATGTGGGAGGTTTAGGTTGGATATTAGGAAACGCTTTTTCATTAGGAGGGTGGTGAAGCACTTGAATGCGTTACCTAGGGAGGTGGTGGAATCTCCTTCCTTTGAGGTTTCTAAGGTCAGGCTTGACAAAGCCCTCGCTGGGATGGTTTAGTTGGGGATTGGTCCTGCTTTGAGCAGGGGGTTGGACTGGATGACCTTCCGAGGTCCCTTCCAATCCTGATATTCTATGATTCATGTTGGTTTGTACACCAGGGAAGAGCAGCATTTGCCAGCTCAAAGGAAAGAGCCTTTCAGAGCAAGAAAACTGAACAGAGCATGTTAATCCATATAATACAGAGGTGGGCAAACTACAGCCCGTGGGCCACGTCCGACCCGCAGGACCGTCCTGTCCTGCCCTGCCCCTGAGCTCCTGGCTGGCAAGGCTAGCCTCTGGCCCCTCTCCCACAGCCTCAGTGCGCCGTGCCGCCAGCGCTCTGACCCGCTGCTCCTGCCGGGCAGCACGGGGGTGTGGCTGGCTCCGGCATGGTAAGGGGGCAGGGAGCCCCGGGGGGGGGGGGCAGTCAGGGGACAGGGAGGCGTTGGAGGTCCGGGAGGGGGGGTGGGGGGGTCAGGGGACAAGGGTCGGGGGGGACTGGATGGGTTGGGGATTCTGAGGGGGGCAGTCAGGGGGCGGGAAGTGGGAGGGGGCCAGGTTGTTTGGGGAGGCACAGCCTTCCCTACCCAGCCCTCCATATAGTTCTGCAACCCTGATGTGGCCCTCAGGCCAAAAAATTTGCCCACCCTTAATATAATAGCAGACAAGTGAAGAGTTCACTAGCTGCTGTCTGAGATTCCATTACACTGCCCTCTCCTGGTCAACTGAAAGCCTATAATCTTGTACTTTATTAGCCCTAATTTATATGTTTAATTCCAATGCTTGCAACTAAAGTTCTGGATAGACATTTTTAGCTACTTCTGAATAAATAGTTACCCAGGAGGCATCAGCCAGTTTCTAAATCAGCAGAATTTTATCTTTATACTATGGAGCACCTAGATAAGAGAGCCTAGCTGTTAGTCAGGGACAGTGTCATAAATTAATCACATTTAAGAGAGTCAAAAGCCATTTTGCGGTTAGATGTTTCTATATATTAGGAGTATCATTTAATTTTAACTAGAACTTAGTTGCAGACTTACTAGAGATGAAGCTGAGGGCACTAGAGCATCACCTGCAGATTAGGGTGGGATTTGTGCTCCTAGATCATTTAGGCACTTTTTAAAATCCTACTGTGCTTCAGCTATTCAGAACTGCAGTACACATGCCTGGTGACACACTGATTAAGAAGTTATTTGAGTGATAACACTTTTCTCCTGGTCTCTACTGGACTGTTGTGTCAGATGGATGTGTCAGGTCTCATCACTATTATAGTCACACCAGGAGATATAGTATTTGTTTAAAGAGAAGGAGTACTTGTGGCACCTTAGAGACTAACCAATTTATTTGAGCATAAGCTGTAGCTCACGAAAGCTCATGCTCAAATAAATTGGTTAGTCTCTAAGGTGCCACAAGTACTCCTTTTCTTTTTGCGAATACAGACTAACACGGCTGTTACTCTGAAACCTGTCAGTATTTGTTTAGACCATTAAACTTATACCTGGTTGTACATTGTCTGATTAATACCAGACTTCCCAAACCACTAGGTTATTTAAAAGAAAAAGAAAAGAGGGATAGATAGCCAAAGATCAATTCTGTAGTATTTGCCGAAACTTTGCTATGAATCTCAGTGAAAAAGCGGACAGATTAAGCCAGCTGCTTTCTTGATTTATTTTAAGAAAATATGACAAGCGCTGGGTATTTAAGTTAGCAGTTACTTTGCAGTATATCAATTTTATTTTACTGCAATCTGGAAGAGTATCCATTTACTTGCCACAAATCAAGTAATGTATACAGAGTACATCCAAAAAGGCAAGTGCCAGATAAGTTACATTATGATTATCAATATTACATTATGATGAAAAAAGACCACGAATCATTCAGTCTTAACACTGGTTTTGAGGTGTCCCAGTTCCTAAAGATTCATAATTTAATGCTTTGCCTGGAAAGGGAAGGTAATTCTCCTTGCTACAGCACTGCCAAGAGGCCACTTGACACTTCTTCACCTGGAGAAGCCAGTGGTCCCCAATTCTCCTCCTATTTCAACAAAATGGTTGCCTCTAATTAATGCCACCTTCTGTTGAGGGAGAACTACTATTTTATTAACTTGTGATGGGCCAGTTGTTGCAGCAACTGACTGTTCAAAAGGGGTCAAAGGCCTGTTTTAGTCAATGTAGTGAGACACCTCTAAGCCACCAAGACTCCAACAAATACCAAAGGTTGTGTCAGCCAGCAACCAACCGGGTCAAACTTATACCCTAGAATGATTAAGGAACACTCAATCTTGCTTCCCAACCCAGACTCTGCTGGGTTTCTATCACCACCCTCAAGGGGAACCAAATGTCTAGTAGCAATTAAGCCTTGAGAAAGCAGCAGGACTCTCCTTTAGGAGAGTACTGACAAGCCTAACTTTTGGCACCTATGTGGGCTCTGCCTCTCTGAGAGGATTTTAATACCCAGTTCACCAAATCTACAGACACCTGTTAATTTGTTACATGTTTTCTGCACCCGTGTTGTTTATTATAGGTATATCTACACAGAGTTATTCCTGGTCACCTCCATGTGTGGACGCTCATTCTGGAACAGGAATGCCTTGTTCCCATTTAGCTTAATGCACAGCGGTTAAACTAAAGAGAAGCAAAGGACTCTTGTTCTGGAATAAGAACGTTCACACATGCAGCTGCTGGTCAGGAACAAAGACTGCACTTTAGGTTCACATTCTGTCTTCACCTGCATTAACTTTCAAGTGTGGACAAGCCTTACATCTCCTTGGTTGAGTCACTATGTGGCTAAAGAGCAGTCTCAAGTGAAAAGATGTAGCATCACTGTGCAGGTCAGTTAACGGAAGGGTAGGAGGTTAGCTGGAACTTTAACTCTCATGACTGAGGTTCTACCGGTTTTCCTTCTGCTAGTCAGTTGCAATAGTGGATGTTTTACATTAACTTTACCCAGGATTCAGGTAAGACTTTGAGATGTTAAACCAGGAGACCAAAGGCCTCCCAGTTGGCCTTCTGATGTCCTCAAGGAGGCACATTCACTGTTTAGGGTCATGTCCTCTAACAGCATATGAGAAGCAGTGTCATTAACCCTTTTTCCTGGCTCTCGCTTTCGAAGTGTGTGGTTCTCATGCCAAAGACAATCCTCCACACTTGGGCACTCAACAGCTACTCTGACTATTCAAATCCTTCCTTAAAGCACTCTTCCCTCATGAAACCTTCAATGACGACCCAACAAATTGAGTTTTTAAAAAAAATATTAGAATTCAGGCCTTCAATCAGTAAACTGGGATATTGTCTGTCTGCTTGTAAGTCCCCCCGCCAACCCCTTTGAGGCAGGGACCTTGTTGTTGTCTAGGTACTGTACAGGGTTAATCATATTATTGACTCTCAAAAAGCCACTGTTCTGCTTATTATGCTGGCTATAATGGAGTAGAAGGAAAGGGAGTTAGGTTCTATTTATACTGGCAAAGGAACAATGCAAGCTGCACTGTTTTAAAATATGGTTCATACTAACACTGTTATAGAGTCAGTATAGGCTGGGCTGGAAGTATTCTGGAAACACTGCACTAACTGAATGACTAGCAGGGGAAGTATGAATTTCCACACAAACCATGGTAAATCATCAGGCTCCAGCATTATATTCCTATTGAGACACATGCGGACAATTAACAGCACCCATGTCTATTGTCTGCAGATCCACTTAAGATGTCAACACACAGGGATATAATCAGAAAGTAAAACGCTTATTTTTTAAATTAAATCTTAAATTTAAGATAAATAGCCAGGGATTAAATTCTACATGGGAGAATCCAAATCCACAGATTTCTATTGGTACTTGGAAATCAGCAGTGTTAAAGAAAATGAAGAATGTGATCTATAAAAATTAAGTTTGATTATTAAACCTGTAGAGCTTGTTTGTCAGGCAATGACTCTTTCAGCTTGGTGTTAGGTCCCATTACATATAACCTCTCAGAGTTTTAAAATTCAGAACCGAGATTAATACTGAATAAAGAAGAACTGTGACTATGTAAACCATACATTTTTCCTTGACTTAAACTGGAAAGATTTTGTATGCAGTATCATACATGACCACCAAAATGCTGCAAGAATGCTCACACCTGCTACTGCACAGGGCAAACTCTAGAAAGGAGTCTGCGTAGGATTACTCTAGGGCAAGAGATCAGGCTGGCTGGTACAAGGCTGTGTCACCAAGGGCCCAGCCACACAGCAGCCTTCTCCCAGACCCTGTGCTTTCTACAAAGCCTGCCAACCTCCTGTGCTTCTGTACAATTGCCTCTTGCCAAGGAAAGAACAGCAAATCCTAAATCAAACTTTAATTAAATGGTTAAACAGTTACCTCACATCAGTAGCACCACTAGAAATGGATTTAATGCACTCTAGCCCCAGTACAATCCAAGACGGAGGTGGAAATTGTTCCTTCATTTAGGCAATGGAGAGTAAACCCTGCCAAGAAATTTGGAGACACATGATCAGAGACCAAAACCAGAATAGCAGAGAGAAAGAGTCAGTCACAATTAACCTCTCTCATTGCCTGTGAGGGCAAGTCAGCCTTCATCTCCACTGTACTTACCAAAATGCCTCATTCCATCTGTGCTACAAAAACCACCATGCTGCAGGCATCAGGGCTCAACATGGCATCCACCGATTCTGTAACCCAGCTAACCCCCTGAAATATAGCTAAGGGCCAACATACCCTATCAACAGAAACTGAGTAATACAGGGGGCCAGTGGCTCAGTGAGATCCAGAGCCTAGACTTAGAATAAGGCGTCCCTGCTTCCTACTCCCATCCCTCTTGCTGACCCCCATATCACACACCCATGTGCATTTCCTCCAATCCCCCTCTCTGCCCTCACTACACCCCCAACCTCCATCTCTGCCCCCACAATTCACCCTCCCCACATACACCCCACCCCAGATACACCTCATCCCCCTTGCTTCACCCACTACACCCAAACCACCTCATTAGTCCCACTATTCACCTTCCCTACATTACACTCCAATCCCCCTCTACCCACACTACACCCCCCAACCTCCCTTAGCTGGCCCCCATTACTCATCCTCCCCACATACACCCCATCCCTCTTGCTTCACCCACTACACCCAAACCCCCTCACTAGTCCCACTATTCATCCTCTCCACATATACCCCCTGCCCCTTGATGGCCCACACTACACCCCACAACACCCTCACTATGCCCCCATTATTTACCCTCCCACATACACGCCATCCCCCCTCTCTGCCCATACTTCTTCCTGGCCCCCATGATTTCCCCCCCCCCATACACCTCATCCCCCCTCTCTGCCCACACTTCCCCTGGCAACTTCCCTTCCCGGCCCCCCATGATTTATCTCCCCACACATACACCCCATCCCCCCCCTCTGCCCACACTTCCCCCCGCAACCTCTCTTCCTGGCCCCCCATGATTTACCCCCCACACACATACACCCCATCCCCCCCCGCCCACACTTCCCCCAGCAACCTCCCTTCCCCCCATGATTTATCCCCCCACACATACACCCCATCCCCCCCTCTGCCCACACTTCCCCCCGCAACCTCTCTTCCTGGCCCCCCATGATTTACCCCCCCCCACACACATACACCCCATCTCCCCCCTCTGCCCACACTTCCCCCCGCAACCTCTCTTCCTGGCCCCCCATGATTTACCCCCCCCCACACACATACACCCCATCTCCCCCCTCTGCCCACACTTCCCCCCGCAACCTCTCTTCCTGGCCCCCCATGATTTACCCCCCACACACATACACCCCATTCCCCCCCTGCCCACACTTCCCCCCGCAACCTCCCTTCCCGGCCCCCAATCCCCACTACACCCCCCATCTCACTCACTGGCTCCCATTATCCACCCTCCCCACGAACACCCCACCCCTCGCTGGCCTCCACTGGCGGCCCCGGGGAGGGGAAGGAGGCCGGGGGCTCCAGGCCCCCCCGCCAGCGACCCGGCCGCCGTTTGGTCTCGCGCGGCCGCAAAGGAAAGGCCAAGGCGAGGAAGCCGTAGAGAAGGCGGAGCCGGCGGCTAGAAGGGTGCTGCTGAGGAAGTTGCCCAAAAGCGTTAACCAAGAGCGGCCCGCGGAAGTTGCGGTCCTCCCAGCCGCCTTAAAGGGCCCGCAACGGCTGCAGCCCCTGCCGGGCTGCGCCAAGCTCACCCAGGGCCCCGCGCGACACGTGACCCCGCGGCCGGCGACGGCAGACCCCGGCGCTGGGCCCAGCCCGTGGGCGGGAAGCTGCGCTGAGGGGGCGCCCTACCGGACTGGACGTAGGACCCAGCAGTGAGGGGAGGCGGGGTGAGCCTGGGGGTCAGCCCCAGGGGTAGCGCCCCCCCCCAGCCCCTGGACACCCCCAGAACTTCAAGGGCTGGAAGTGGGGTGAAGCAAGGGGCACCCTGCACCCCCATAAAACATCCGGGGGAGGGCAGCGTGGAGTAGCGCTGAGAGCAGGGCCTAGGGGATGGAACTAGGCGGGTGGGGCTGCAGTAGCACCCCCTGGTTTGAAGAGGTTTCCATTATCCAGGGTTTCCAGTTTGGCTCAATCGGTTTCAGCACCCCCTCTTTATAAATGGTTCCATAGAGCAGGGTGGGACTGGCCCCACGGCTCCTGGCTTCTCGCCTCCCACCCCTGGAAGGGGGATGGGACCTTGGACAAGTCACTTCTGCTCCCTGCTGCAGTTTCCCCACCTGGAGTAGGAGGATAATGTTATGGCCATCTTATTTATGACTATCACAAGGCTACATCCTGAGGCTATCCAGAGATTTCCAGTAACAGCCAGCATAAAAATTCAGACCCTCCTGTTCCAAAAGGACACCCACTTTGCCGTACAGGGCCGATGACACAGCGGAGATGTTCTGGGTGTACACAATAGAGGGCAGTAGTGCAGTTATTAGACAGTTTGCTATAACACCTTCCTACCCACCCATCTCTGAGGGGGATTATGGGACAATACATTAATAATTGTAAACAGTTATAATACTTTGCACTTCAATGACACTTTCTCTTGTAGCAGCCAAGTAAATTATAAACTTTATTACTGCCCTCTGATTGTACCATGCACACCTGCTACTTTATATTAACACTGCATCAAATTCACCCTTGGCACAACTCCACTGAAGTCATGAGAATTACACCGATGGTGAGTTTGGCCACTTCCTATAACTAACAGCAACTTCAGTGGTGAATGAGTTGTGAGTGGCCTTTGTTTCATTTGTACCAGTTTCCAAGTGCAATGAATAAAATAAGCCACAGGCTATAGCTGCTTTGGGGTGTGTAATTTCATTGTTTTATTTCAGAAAATCTTGGTTAGAGGCCCGGTCCTGTAAACACTTACTACTAGGCATGGTGACGTCAATGGGATTTCTCATTTTCACTATGGATGCTACATTTAGCATGATCAAGCCCTGTATTTATACAGCTATGGGTAGAAGCCAGCTAGAAAAAGGCATACATCAGGGTGCATAAAAGAGGGAGCTGAAATTTGGCCATGGACACCATGCCTCACAGTGGCAGAACAGTTTCAAAGCTGAATTGACACTTCCTCTCCCATTCTGCAGAGTCTGACTTCAAAGTATTAATGCTGAACGCATTTTTAGACTTTTCCCTAAAAATTAATTTATGACCTGAGGTCAAACACAAGAAGCTTTAGCCCCAAAGGTACGTTTCTGCTGCAGTAAGCTTGAACCAACCTATAGACCTCAGAGATTTATGCCATTGAGTTCAGTGGGAGTAGGAGAAGGCCCTTAAACTGACCATTCTAGCTCAGCATTAACTATTTAGCTGAAATTCTGTGCTGTGCTTCCTGGAGGTGCAGCACAAGGATACGGGGGACAAAGGTGTCTTTAAGTTAACTTGGAACACTCCCAATTCTGGCTCCTATGGGGGCCAAAATGACCCCCAGTGTAACTTAGATCAACCCTGGAGGTTGCCTGTGGGACTACAGCACTGCCCCGGGAACATCTCTTATGTTGGGATTTGTGGGAAGCCCATATTGTGGCCCTACTTGGTGCCTAGGATGATCCAGGTAATTATAGGTCTGTCAGTCTGACATCAGTCCTGGGCAAGAAAATGGAGTGGCTAATATGGGACTTAATAAAGAATTAAAGGAGGGTAATATAATACATGCCAATCAACATGGGTTTATGGAAACTAGATCCTGTCAAATTAACTTGATATCTTTTTTGGTGAGATTACAAATTTGGTTGATAAAGGTAATGGTGTTGCTGTAATATACTTAGACCTCTTTAAGGCATTTGACTGGGTACCTCATGGGTACCACTTTTTTTTATTAAAAAAGTACAATAATATTAAATTAACATAAGAACATAAAAAATGGCCATACTGGGTCAGACCAATAGTCCATCTAGCCTAGTATCCTGTCTTCTGAAAGTGGCCAATGCCACATGATTCAAAGGAAATGGACAGAACAGGGCAATTATCAGGTGATCCATTCCCTGTCATCCTATTCCAGCATTATGGTACACATTAAATTGAGTAAAAGCTGGCTAACTGATAAATCTCAAAATGTAAGTGTGAGTGGGGAATCATCATCAAGCTAGTGTGTTTCTAGTGGGGTCCCACCGGGATCAGTTATTATTCCTATGCTATTTAACATTTTTATCAGCGACCTGGCAGAAAACAAAATCATGACTGATAAAGTTTACAGATGACACCAAAGTTGTGGGAGTGCTAAATAAGGAAGAGGACAGGTCACTGGTACAAAGCGATCTGAATCACTTGGTAAGTTGGGCACAAGCAAACAATATGCATTACAATATAATTAAATGTAGATGTATGCATCTAGGAACATAGAAAGGAACATAGAACATAAGCCATACTTACAGTGTGGTGGGGGACTCACACACTGGAAAGCAGTGACTCTGCAAAAGGTTTGGGGGCACAGTGAGCTGCTGTGGCCAAAAAGGCTAATGAGATTTTGGGATGCATAAATGGGAATCTTGAATAGGAAGAGAGAGGTTATTTCACCTCTGTATTTGGCATTGGTGTGACTGCTGCTGGAATACTATGTCCAGTTCTGGTGTCAACAATTCAAGAAGGATGTTGAGAAAGTGCAGAGGGTTCAGAGAAGAACCATGAGAATTGCTAAAGGATTAGAAAGTGTGCCTTATTGTGATAGACTCCGGAGCTTAATCTATTTAGTTTAACAAAGAGAAGGCTAAGGGGTGACTTGATAAAAGTCTGTAAATACCTACATGGGGAACAAATAATGATAATACGCTCTTCAATAGAGCAGAGAAATGTATAATAATGCAATGGCTGGAAGTTGAAGCTAGATAAATTCAGACTAGAAATAAAGTGTAAATTTTTAACAGTAAGAGTAATTAACACTGAGCAATTTATCAATGGTGGGGGTGGATTCTCCATCACTTGTCAATTTTTAAATCAAGACGGGATGTTTTTCCAAAAGGTACGATGCAGGAATTACTTTGGGGAAGTTCGTTGGTCTGTGTTACACAGGAGGTCAGACTAGGTGATCACAGTTGTCCCTTCTGGCCTTGAAATCCATGAATCTATGAGTAAATCTCCCCTGGACCCTGCAGGCTGTTAATGGCCCCATATGCTTCTGCAGTCGTATTTGGGTTTGCAGTGGAGGGTGGGAGGAATCCCTCATAACTATAGAGTTGTTCCTGACTTGTTGTCTATGATCTCTCTGGTCCACAGTGCATTATTCTGTTGGAGGCAGGCTGTAAAAGATACATCCTTGTAGTCTAGGAATTACAAAAATAATACAGAAATTCCAGATACCCAGAGTTATAAACAGAAAATCCTGCCATGCTGTTTTGAGCAGATGACACCTGCAGTGAAGTTCTGTGTTTATTCTGATTTATAATTGAGACTAAGTGATGGATCTACCTAATTCATAAGGTTCTTTATTATGAATTAACACTTCCTAATTATGTTGTAACTTTGCCAAAAAATAGTCCAATTAAGACCAGAGATTATCCCCTAAATTTTATGAGTGTTATATCATGCTTTAGCCATGCAGTCCCCATCAATTAATGAGTCAGTGGCTTAAGACCCCATGCTGTGCTTTGGTCATTAAATTAACCCCTCAAACTACTCTTCTGATTTTCAGAGGCATTGAACACCCATAACTCCAATTAAAGTCAATGGCATCTGTTGGTGCTCAGCACTTCTGAAAATTCAGCCCTCTAATTAGGCCCTCTGAAAGAGAACGCTCATATTAAAGTATAGGATAAGCAATTTCATATTTCTAAGCTGTCATCACAATTCAACTCCCAACTCAAGCATTACGTTAGAAGGCAAAGGAATAGAAGAAGTGAGTCAATTCACATACCTTGGCAATAATGTCTAACCAAATGGCGATGTCCACAAAGAAATGATGCCATGAATTGGCATAGTGTCAGCTGCATTCACCAACATAAACAAGTTTTGGTCATTGAACATCTGCAACCTACAGACCAAAGTATGAATCTTTAACTCAAATGTTACTTTCATTTTAACATCTGGATGTGAAAGCTGGAAATCAACCAAAGGTACAGACAGATGTCTAAATGCCTTTGAAAGGATGCCTCAGAAAAATACTAGAATTAAATGGAATTAATTTATAACAGAGTCAACAACCCCTATCGCTGAAGTTATCCGGAAAAGAAGATCGAAAAATTTGGGACATATCTTAAGAATAAAGCCAGAGCATCTGCCACGGCAGGCGTGCCATTTGGCAGCTGCAGGAACATGCAAGCAGGGCCAGAAAAAAAGAATGCCTCCTCCAAATACTAGAAAGGGAAAACTTATGGGACTTCACAACATAGAGGACATGCAAAGAGCAGCCCAGGATAGGCAGGGATGGCTGGGTCTTGTCCATTCCCTTAAATGAACCCTGTAGGCACCTAAACTCACTAAGCATCTATGTTTTCAGGATAAGAGTTCCTGCAGTGCCTGTTTTTGCCTCTGGCCATGTGCACTGCTGCCTCAGTCTAGATATCTGGACACTTATCTCCCACTTAAGCCTCAGAGCAATTCACAAACCAGGGAAAGAAGGACAGCCAAACACCTAAGTGATGTATAGGGCCCAAACTGGTGTGCTCAGAAGCCACCTACTGGATTGGGTCCCATTCAAAATCAGGCTGCTGGCAGCAACAGTGGTACAGCCCACCTTCTAACTCAGTGGTTAGAGCATTCACTTCGGATATGGGAGAGCCAGGTTCAATTACCCCCTTTCTATAAGGGGGAAGGAAGGATTTGAACAGAGGTCTCTAACTTCTTAGGGAAGTGCTCTAATCACTGAGCTATGGGATATTCTGATGTGGGACTCCCTCAATCTTTCCTGCTGAAGCTGGTCCACTATGGGTAAATAATAAAGAGTGATTGGAGGAGGGATCTCCCACTTCTCAGGTGAATGCTGTAACCACTAGGCTTAAGTTATAAGGTGAGTACCACCCCCATCTCCTCCTCCTCTGGCCATTTGGTATGGAGTGAGGCAGGTTCCTAACTCATTCTCACAATAAACTGCTTAGGCGCCTAAGTCACCTGACTCCAGGAGACAGGTTCTCATTGGTGGTAACTAATAGAGATAGGCGCCTCCCTGCAGCCTGGACTTAGGTGCCGAACTCTCTCCCATTGGCTAGCTTAGATGGCTCCCCACTTAGTATGCTAGCTTTTGTGGATCCTATTCCTAGGCACCTAACACAGACTTTGTGGACGATGGTGTGTGCCTGTGATTTTCTAGGCCCCTAAATGTTAGGTGTGACACAACGCAGCATAACAATACCTAAGTCCCTTTGTGGATCCAGGCCTAACTGTTCCCCAGGACCAGCTTCCTTGCTCCAAAGGACTACTTCACGGCTTTCATCCACTTTCCCTGGAAACATGCAACAGGGTAACTACCGCCTCTGGCCTTAAAGGGCCAGTGCCCCATTAGAGTCACACAATAACCTCGCCTGAGTTAGAAAATTACACTGTTGCGTCCGTGAGACTGAAGCAGGGCAAGTTGCAATGATGCAGTGCATTTAAACCAGCCAGCCTGATTTGGGTGCAGTATTGCTCTGGGTCCAGACATTGCACTCCTTGGCAAATACTGCAGCAGTGCTGTTGTCTGTGTATCACTTCCACACTTCATGGCACAACTCCTTAAGGCAAAAGTGAGATCATGCAAAGTATTGTGGATGCCCATTGTAATCCTAGCAGTCAGGATCAATGTTATGTAACCTCATTGGGAATCGCTACCATTTCCAGAATTGGTTGCAAAATGAAGGACACGCTGGAGGATCAGAGTTCCCTCTCTGCTTAAACACTGACATTTCTGAGTCATTGCGTGAGATGGGCAGAGCTAGTAAAAAGACTCAGAAATCCTGACTCCCAATGCTGTGTTTCAACCCCTATACACAATACCCTGCACCCACCTGCCATGTCCTTAGCACTGAAAGATATATTCTAATGCAAGTGAGACAAGCGTTAGAGCTTACACAGAGCTCTTCTTCAGGTCTGTGTGAGCTCAAAAGCTTGTCTCCCTCTAACTATCAGAAATTGGCCCAATAAAAGAGATTACTTCACCCGCCTTGTCTCTCTAATATCCTGGGACCAACACAGCTGCAACAACACTGCACATGCTCATGCATTCAGAATGAGGAAAAGGAAGAAAGTGACCTTGGCCAACAGGTTCAAAAATCAGTCACTATTAGTTTATTCCACAATTTAGAAAAAATATTTTACACTGCACGTCTCCCCTCTGGGGTTAGCTTCTTTCTTTGTTTCAAAATCCGTGTCAGGAATCTAAAAGGGAGGGGTATCTTTAAGCTGTTATGTCTTATGACATGCACAGAAGATCAATAGGCTTGGGGTCTGTTGGATCAGTGAGTGGGAAGCCATTTTCAGACCTCTCCACCAAGCTCTCTTCTCTCTATCTTTCCAGGTCAGCACGGAGCTTTAAAAATACATTTTTTGCAACAAACCTCCACATGTTTGGAGTTTGGATTTAGCTCACAGAAGAGTCCAGAGGTTCAGAAACTTTGCTGAAGTGTCTCTGAATTATCTGAGCCTCCCGACTCTGCATGACTGGACTGGGACTTTCATGAGAACAAGCTTTGTGGGCCAGTCGAAAGCCAGACGTGAAAAAATACTGAAGATTTCAAGCCCTCAAACTGATTTGGTTATAGAAATGGGTAAAGGTTCTGCATGGAATGTTCTTTTATCCAAACCTGTTCATTCATCCCCAGTTAGTGCATGTTCACATGCCGTTCTTGGATACAGCAAGTCTGGATACAGCTCTTAAGTACAGGGACCCCTCCTAATGCAATGGAAGGAGTATTAGTCTTCTTACCAATTGTGATGGTACCAAGCCACAGACTTCTCATGCAGATTTCAAACACCCCAAAGTTTGGGGCTGCTTGAATCTAGGGTTTTGTTCTACCTATTATAAAGAAATGGACCATTTACAATATTCAGATTTCAAACAGCCACATAGGCTAGATATGTTCAGACAGATGATTTTATTTCAGGTCTATCTCTAGTTAAAAGGGTACATATATGAGAGTTTCAGTCTTTAGAGCAGTGGCACCTTGCACTTATTTAAAAATTAATTAAAAAAACATGCAATTTAGTTCAATCCCCATGGCATTTGAGGCTTGTTCTAATGCTTTGTCCAGCCTAGCTTGAAATGGCTCCAGGGATGGGGCTTCCTGCATTCCCATTTGGAGACAATCCCACAGTCCAACTTTTCTCAAGAAGTTTTCCCTTTATATTCAGCCTGCATTCCCCTCTTCTTAACTTCATTCCATTTGATATATAATGGCCCTGATAAATAACATTCCATTTTCAGCAACTGCCTCCCCAGAAGTACCAATATTCCCCTCCCTAGTAACCCCTGTCAAGAAGCCATCACACAAAAGTGTCTAAGGTACCTAACATGTTTCTTTCCATTTGCTCCATTAACCCCATCTGCATCTTCTCCAGATACAAACATGCTTCCCAGCTGTTTTAAATTCCCCTGATGAATATTCATGAGGGCAGATTCTGCCAGACAGACCTTCTGCTTTCATCCTCCCACACATGTGAACAATTAATCATGCTCCGCCTGCTGCAGATGCCCGGCCTAAGGGATGAGAAGAGTATTTACTTGATACAGCTGAGCCTCTTGAATGGTGAAGTACACTGTATGTACAGCTTTGGGGATTTATATTCTCTGCTAATTATCTGAAGTTTCTGCAACTTCAGTGACTCTTAGTGAAATTTGCCCTCCGCCCCTCTCCCATACTTTACCACAGGCAGTATCTGTTAACATTACCCAGAGGGGTTGCCTCAATGCAAGCTATGATTAACGAAACCATCACCCACCCACACAAAAGATGCAGGGAAATCTGTGGCAAGGACTGACTTAAACCCAGAGGAGCCAGCAAAACGAGGGTTCAGGATAAAAATTCAGTTTTATCCTCCAGCCTTAACTCATATTCCACGGTGTTTGTCTTATCACATGTGAGAAGCGGTTCAGAATGAATGACTGTATTGATTTCCATTAGCATTCACAGAACAATAAAGGAATAAATACATACAAATGAAAAAAATCCAGTATTTTCTTCTACAGTTGGGGGAATGGGAGAACATTTTAATTGGTTGCTGTAAGTATCATCATATTGGGTTTTATTTTATTCTGGAAAATGCTCAGCTACACTTGCCTATCCATCAGCCTGGTAAGAGCCAGAACAGAATCACTTATCGTTGAACAGCTACCCACACTTTTAATTAGAATGGCCTTTTCTTTGTTACTTACAGATACCTAAGGTGGTTACAGTAGCCTGTTAAAAGAGTCCCTTGACTGACGTTGGTAAGGGTTTTGTCATTTATTCAGTGCTGGGGGGAGGGCCATAGGAGGTTACAGACTTGGCAAAAAAAAAATTTTTTAATTAAAGATCAAGCCAGGTTTCTGAGGGGTGCATTTCAAGCACTGTCTGGCCAAAGCTGCTGCTTGCAAATTATGACAGAGGAACCCAGCACTTTTTTTAGACCACCATAAGCACTGCATTTTCACCAACAGGATTAGGCCCGATATGGATATTGGGAGGAGGAACTAGACTGACCAATGAAGATCATGGTTAGGGGTTGGGTTCCTCTGACTGCCCAGGAGCCATTAGCTGATTGTTAGAAAAATAAAATGTATAAAATAATAACACCTTTAAATTCAACACCCACAATTCTCAGGCACGCCAAAGTAGGTATGTGGCTTTTAGCAGTAAAACACATCACAGTCCTCTGAGTATAGGGGATAAAAGCCACACACAATAAGGGTTATTTGCTTATTCACTTGCCTTACAAAATTCATGAGCAAATTAAAATAGAACCAGCCACTTCCCTAGAGCCCTTAACAGAGGATCTCCATGTTCTTTACAGACATTAAATTAACCTCACAACACCCCCTGAGGTTGGTAAATATTCTCCACATTTTACAGATGCGGGAACTGAGGCAGAGCTTATGGTCAAAATTTTCAAACCTGAGAGCCTAAAATCAGACTCCTAAATCCTAGGTAAGCTCCTAAATAAAAGTTTGGCCTGAATGTTCGAGGTGGTGGCTACTTGTAGCTCCCATTGAATGGAGTGGGTTTTAGACTGGGCACTGAGTGTAGCAGGGGAAACATGTTGTATCTTTCCCAGGAGTGATACAATAGTTGCCTGGAAGCTACATGAGGAATCCTGTCTGAGTCAACCAGAATTTCTCCTTGGGATTGCAGCTGCAGTGCAGCCCAGTTAGTTTACTATCCACCCAACCTAGCATGTAGCTAGTGGGGATCTGCAGGTCATTTGCATGAGCTTGTGGTATTCTGGTCAGTTCTGCAGCTTTTGGCAGGGGCACTGTTTATCCGCACTGTTATCGGCTTCAGTAGGAGTCCAAAGCTTTCTGCTGAATGGCTTGTGTCCTACTCCTTTCCCCTCCCAATGAAGCTGGGATCTCTGACTTTGTGCAGTCAGACAGAATGGCTGGTATTTTCTTCTCTATAGAGTTTCCCATAGTGTATGTGTGTTTGTTTGGTTGTTTTTTCAAGGGAAAGGTGATTAAACACACACGCGTCCTGCAAATTTTAGGGAGGGGAAGGAAGAAACCAGAAAATGTATTTAAAAATGGAACTGAATTACACAATAAATTGCACAAAAATAATGTAGTAATCTCCCCGTACATAATTTGTGCAAATAATAGTCTCCCCTCAGCTGACAATATTAATAGAATCTATTCCAATACTTTCCATTTTCTGTAAGATGCACTAAAAAAGGTCAGTATTCATTTGGCTCAGACAAAACGTGTTCAGTCTGGTAACGTGTGAAAGGAGACACTAGGGAACTACAGGTTCTCTACCAGTGGGATAAATGGGAACCTGCTTAATGGATGAGGAATTTACCTTTGTTGTGACCTTTAATGCAGAGCTGGGGTGGCAGGCTTTGGGGAACAGCAGGGAGCAATCTAAACTGCTTTCCTCTGCCCCTTTTGTTTATTACTTCTAGGGGTGAATTATGTCATTGTGGCCCTAAAATTGCCGGGAATAGATTTGGGGAAGGAATGGGAGGATTATTTTTCTGTCAAAATAGAAAAAATATGATATGATCTATTTTTTATAAAACAACTTCCATATTCTGACAAACTGTATTGTTTTTTTTTTTTAATTTATGCCTCAGAAGGAGACATCCACAGCCATTAAGTCAATATATATGGAGGATTCACAGACTGATTTCACTAGCACCTAAACCCCCAGATACATTAATGTGAAATAAATCAATATCTGTATCTACTTTTCTATCTACTGTTTTTTATGGGCCAGATTCTTATACCTCTTCTCATGCTGAACAGTACGTGACTCCCATTGACTTTGGCAGGTCCACTTGTGGAGTAATATGGTCCTTTGCAGCATGTATAAAGGTATCACAATCAAAGTTCCCTTCAAGGTATTTCAGTATAAATAGTTCAACAAAAGAAGACTCTTAACAATATACATGCAATAGCTCTCCTACCAATGGCTGATTAAAAATTAATAAGCACTCGCTCTTATTTCTGCCATAACACCATCCAGTAGACTTTTTATGAAATATATGTATACATTACACACAAAAACTAGGTTAAAAGGACATTATTAAGGTTACAAAGTCAAGTGCTCAAAAATAAGGAAATTACAGAATTCAGGTTCTTCACCCCACCCCACCCCATGGGTATGCCTCATTCAATGCACAGGATGGAAGGTGCTTGCTTAATGAATTGCTATTCAATATTTAATTTTTTTCTTCATTCTTCCATGTGTGGCCCTATTCCTGGTTTACTGCACACTATTCAAACCCTACTCTGAAGACAGAATTGTTAATTTCCTCATGAGTTTTCTATGGCACTTATCATTATAACATCTGAGTGCTTCACAGATATTAATTAATGTATTTCCACTATGCCCATGTCAGATGAGGGGGCAGTATTATTTTCATTTTACAGATGGGGAACTGAGGCACAGAGAAATTGAGGTTAAAAGTGTCTACTAACTTTGTGTGCCCTATGACCTGATTTTTTCAGAGCACTTTATATGTTCAAAGCACAGCTCCCATTGACTTCAGTTGCAGCTGTGAGTGCTCAGCACTTCTGCATATCAGACCTTACAGTCTGAAGTCAGGCACCCAGAAAAGGGGGAACATACCATTAGTGACTACCTGTGAAAAGTTTGGTTTAAGTGACTTGCCCATCATCACACAGGATGTGGCAGAGGCATGGATAAAATCCAGTTTTCCAGGGCAGCATTCAAGGGCCTTAACCATGCATAAGCAAGCTTAATTCTGGCATTTCCTAACTTTTGAGTGCTTGACTTTGTAACCAAAATAATATTCTTTTAATGTCTATTTTTAAAGCAAAGGAGGACTTGTGGCACCTTATAGACTAACCAATTTATTTGAGCATAAGCTTTCGTGAGCTACAGCTCACTTCATCGGATGCATACTGTGGAAAATACAGAAGATGTTTTTATACACACAAACCATGAAAAAATGGGTGTTTATCACTACAAAAGGTTTTCAGAAACACAGATATTCCATCATATGGTATTACATTGACACTTACATGGGTCATCAGCACGGCTGGCACTTTTAGAGCCACAACACAGACCTATGCCACTTGAAATGATGGAGTAACTGATAGTATTAGTAAGTTGTCATCCTCTGTGTGGAAGAGCAACAGAGGGGGATGAAACATTTTGCCTGTGGATTTCACAGATAGTTGCTGACAGCAGAGAAATGGTGACACAGAGGAATCTTGGGTTTCATTCCAGATTTTGGAGGGAAGTGTTCTCTAGTGGGAACAGACTCTTCTGCCCATCCCCTCCAACCTGTCCTTGTCCCAGTCCTGTCTCATCCCCACAACTCGTTCCTACAGGGTTCATTGCTTCGTGTTCCCCTCTGGTTCCCTGATTTTTAGCCTTTGACCTCACTTCTGTTCCTGTTTTCTCTTTCATTGTCGTACATACTCACTTGTGGCCTGGGCCTAGAGGTTCCCGCCCCTACCTGAGAGTTTTGGGTAGGCCTAGTACCAACAAAGAGTACACCTTGTTCCTTCTCCCAGTCCCTCCTTCTCCTCACCTAGCTGGTTCCAATCTCCTTTCCCATAACGTCCTGGTCTCACTGTGCTGGAATACACCCCTGTATTCACACCCTACACACCACTGTATTATTCTTTGTACAAAATATGCCTTGTAAGGTATCATCTGAAAACTAATAACTTGCTGGTCAATAATATCATGGTGAAATGTATGTAGCAACATTGTATGTGAAGTTATGAACTAAGCTGAAATCATGACTGAGGTGTTTAAGCCTGAGGAGTGGGTAAACCTGTTTCTCAAAGACAAAGGACAAGCTGATGCCTCTAGCCAAGGGTCATCAAAGCTGATGGGCAATCACGTATCAAATGACCATTCTTGGGCAAGGAAGGGGCTCAGAAACAAACAGATCTTAGCAAACAATAACATGGAACCGCTTTCACTGCCAGACTCCTTGTCTCTATCCCCACAACGGGAATGAACTTTATCTAGGGGTAACCCTCAGGAAAATGCAGTTCAAAGAGTGACTGAACTATAAAAGTGAGGGGCAAAATCACACCCCCTGGCCCCCAAGTTATCACTCCCTATCCATCTCACTCTGTCACCTAAGAAAACAATAGAAACAGCTTATTGACTTTGGGAGCAGACCCTGACCTGAAACTTGAAACCCCTCAGGAGGCAGTTATTAACCTGCCCCCAGGGGAAGCTTCTTCTGGACCCCATTTAGATACTGATCTCCCTATACCTGGAAGCATGAGGGCTTATACACCTTCCCAACCTGCTTTTTGGTTTTGTGTGTGTGTGTGTGTGTTTTCTTTAAATCCTTGATATTATAACTCTGGGTATTCTTATCCATATAAATGTCCAGTCCTTTTTTAAAATCCTGTGGAGCTCTTGACCTTAATTTTACCACGTGGCAAACAATTTTACCTTAAGGGCACCCCAAATCAGCAGGTACTTCTGAAAAGTCGGGCCTTAATCTTTTATTTCCATTTTATTTAGTCCTTCTTAATAGTGGCCACAAGAGGCTCCTCACAGAGTAAAAAAGAGCCTGCAAATATGCGGCTTGCCACTCAGTGGCCTTGTCTACTGGGGTGAAGAGGAGTGTTTTTCGGTCACATCAGATTAGCTCAATTGAAAATTGCTTTTAACACTGTTGTTATAATTAAGCCTATAACTGTACGCTAACAGTGAGCTCAACTGTAAAAAGAATGTGAAAGTTCGTAAGATGCCAGAATAACCTAGCACAGCAAATGTTGATGGGTTTGAGAAAAGATACAGACGGGAGACAGACTGAATTAGTCCAAAGAAAGAGCCTACTGATATAACTCAAGGGCTGTGTTAAGATCATGCCTGGTACATAACAAAAGTGTGGAACCAGAAATCAGTGAACCAAAATTGGTGTGTCAGAAACTAGGCCTACTTGATGGACAAAATAATGAGGGGATGGGCTGTCCTGTTCACCATTCCCTGGATGGGTCCTTAAAGAAAGAGACCTTGGAAGAAAAACGGACTATAAGAGCAGGCTTCACCATCCTAGCTGCCACCCCACCCCTAGGAGTCTAGACCTTCTTCATCCTTACCCTGAGAGATGTCCTGACCAGAACGGGCCAGAGCAGCAAGGATAAAAATGGATGATTTTTTTGAAGAAGGAAATAATCAGATTTTTTATTTAAATTGGGTTTTTTTATTTTGTTATTTAAATTATGTTTTTCTTTTTAAAAATAAACCTGTTTAAAATGAAATCTGAATTGAATACAAAATATGTTATGGACTATATTTATTATTATTTCTTAAAACATTTAAATAAAAAGAAAATATGCTGAATCCATGAGCCTCTATCAGAAACTCGGAGTTAAAGGCTGCTTTTCTATATAAAGAAAGATGTTTTCCCCCTGATTCTAACTATTGAGGTCAAGCTTTATAAATATGACACAATAGATCAGCCTAAGTAATTTAGGAGACTTTCTCGTTTTCAAGAGACTAAAGCAAGACTAGAAACCTAAGATCCAGTTACTTTAATCTGGGCACATTTGAAAAATTTCCCAGGATTTGCCTGAAATAATCTGTTTAATTCACTGACTACAGTTAATCCCTCTGTTTAATAAATAATTTAGATGTAAAAATGAAACATGTATTGGGTACATCAACTTCTCCTATCAAAACATTTAATGTTGTTTTGTTTAATAAAAATAAATTTTGTATGTGGTTTTGTGTTTAATTAAATTCCAGTTACCATCCTAATGCAGCTTGACACAAACCATGAGCACAAAGTTAATTATCTAGTAAATAAGCAATGTCATTCACCATTTTCTAGCATATTAAAAATGTATAATTAATAAGAATCTGAAAATATTAAGCTATATAATTGCTTAAATAAATGTATATAGTTATCATGTACCCTCCTGGATGGCAAAAAGATGCACCAAATCTAGTGTAATGGCTCTATTAGTTGTAAATTAACATATTGAACGGTTATATCAACCAATGAGGATGCACCTCTCTTTAGAAAATAACTGAAGTACAAATGGAAACACTGATGAAAATCAACGATTTAAACTGAAGCTTTCCATATGGTGATTTAAAGCAACTCACCCTGGGCCAGAGAGAGGGACCCAGACGACATCACCACCACGACCAGTATCAGCTGAATCCCAAAGACCACCTGGAATGAAACAGGATCGGACTTTAACAACAACAGCAACCGGTCTAGCCCATCACAACTAACTTCTTTTCTATTCCCCAATAGGACAGTTATCACCATCTTTGATACCATGAGAGTCAAACAAAGGGGGGTTCCTTTCGAAAAACTCTCTCCAGCTAAAGAGAAAGGGAATAAGGAAGTTGTTAAATTGAAAGCCGTATTTAATACTTTGCTTTTCAAATACTTTAACTATTTTCCCTTCTTTTCAGTATTTTTAACAAAAAGTTAAAAGGACTTTGAATGGTGTGTTTGCCACGTACTAAGCAGGTTGACATCTCTGCATACCAAACCCCAGACCTTGTTTAACACTGTCTAATGCTGGACAGTGACTGGGTTATGTTAACACCTTTAGCCCATATACAGTATTACATATAAATTAATACAAGAAAACAGGGATAGACAGTTTCACAGCATTGAGATGGTTGTGTAGTACAGCTGTATGTGCATGGGTGTTAAAGCCTTTTCTTTTTTTTTGCCAAGTTAAGCTAAATCAATTGAAAAACCACACATTTCCTCAAAAAGAAAAGGAGGACTTGTGGCACCTTAGAGACTAACAAATGTATTTGAGCATAAGCTTTCATGAGCTACAGCTCACTTCATCGGATGCATGCAGTGGAAAATACAGTGGGGAGATTTTATATACACAGAGAACATGAAACAACCACACATTTCCTATCCTTGTAGACTGAGTCAGAGAGGGAAGAAGTGTGAGTGAAAGACATAGGTGACTAAGGCGTTGTCTACACTATGCAGCTTTTAGCGACACGACTGGGCCACGACAGCCGTGCCACTAAAAGGTGCACAGTGTAGCTGCTGTTTGTCGGAAGGAGAGCGCTCTCCCGCCGACAAAAAACCTCCACCCCCCACGAGCGGCGGTGGCTTTGTCAGCAGGAGAGTGCTTCTGCCAACAAAGCGCTGTTCACACCGGTGCTTTTCGTCAGTAAAACTTTTGTTGTTCAGGGGTGTGTGTGTGTTTTTAACACCCCTGAATAACAAAAGTTTTGCCGACAAAGTTCCAGTGTGGACAGAGCCTAACAGACCACAAGACTTCCATGAATTTTTCACCAGAAACATAATGTAAAGCAATTTGCATTTTGATGGTGTCTTTTGACATCAGCAGACAATGTCACTAATCAGTAAGAAGAAAGCACAGCTGGCGTTGCTTCCAAAAGGACAATCAAGGCAGCCTACCCATGGACAAATGAGCAGTGGTCACTCCCCAGTTTTTCAAGGACTTGCAGCACATACATCCTCCACAAAGTGAAACTCACATGTGGAGCTAGGCTGTGGAAGGCAGCCTGCCATTCTGCCTAGATAAAAATTCCTGGGGTCACTCATCTCAAAGATGTGCCGAGGTCCTGCAGGGACAAACAGCAAAGCCAAGGAAATTGTAAAACAAATGTAGCAAACAATGTAACCTACCTCACCTGTTTCGTCCATCCTTCTATCTCTCTCTCATACACACACACAACCCCTTCTATCTTTCTTACTGTGCAGTTGATAGGAATCTGTATGGATTCTACACCAGCCTGGTGTTGACTAATTGTCTAAACCATGCCCTGGTGCCTTCATTTTTCATTAGCATAACACTGTCAAGGCTGCAGCAAGCTTTAAATGTTACGTATCTCATTTGTACAGCTCACCTCCACCCACATGGCTGATGGCAGGGAATAGTTCTGAAAACAAACAGGTTTTTTTAAATAAAAGAAAACATCACGTCTCTGAGATTTACACGTTCGATCAAACGTAAGCCTGAATTCTCTCTCTCTCTCTCTCTCTCTCTCTCTCTCTCTCTCTCTCTCTCTCTTTTTTTGCGGCGAGCAGATAATAGGTAGATTTATCTAACCATCTGTTTTGTTACACGCTTCTTGGCTTGGCAGCTTATTTGTTTCTATTAAACCGCGTTCATCTCGACTGACATTTAAAGGACCATTCTATGATTACTGTCACTGTCTAATACATGGATTCTGAAACCAATCCCCTTGCCCCCCGATGATGGATTCACATGTTTCTGTCACTGTAATTTGTTTTTCTTCTGCTGCACATGCTGTGCTCTAGCTAAATGCTTTTACTGTCAAAGGCAGTTTTCTAAAGGACCCACCCGGCAGAGCTAAGCTGTAACTGAATGGCTCTGGGCAAACTGGAGCTGCCTTCTCTTTCAACAGCTTTAGCAAAATAAAATAACAGAACTCTTTGAAAGCCTAATTGCATTTTGGAACCACCTTTCCTCCCCCTTTCCAAGTCACTGTCAAAACAGAGAGTTAAACATGATACACCAGGATATTGCAATTCAGTGGCTGCATGCATACACACAGCTGCTTAACCACCCATGTGCAGAACACAGAATAGAACTCATGACCCTCTGTTCTCCAAACAGAATACCCCTTGAGTGCAGGAGACTCAACCCTAGCTCTTTCAGGAGCACCAGTATGAGGCTCCTATCCTCCTGTTGACCAGATAGAGTGGGCAACGTAACCATAAACATTTGAGGCAGTCTGATTGCAATGAACAGTTTGGCAGCATAGAGAGCACTAAGGGGTGCTTTATATAGATATATAAATAGTAATTGAAACAATGAATTCACACTACTTTTGCTTGTTTGGGTAATGTTGATTGCCAATTTGGATACTGAACCACTGAGGTCTGAGTATTACTGCTTGCATAGCATCTCTGATATCAGAACCCTATCCTGTAAGCAGACACCACCCTGCTCCTATACAGAATATACAATGAGTAATTTCCAAACTTACACCTCTCCTCTCTTTCTTTATTGTTAACTTAAATAACAGACATAAACTTCCTGCCAGAGCTTGGCTGTTTCTAGGATTACTCCCGATAGCATCTCTTATTCCTAATTCCTTCTGCCTCAGAAAGAGAATCAAAACCTCTATAAACTGGCTTGGTGCTAACCCACTTAGCTTGGCTGCCAGAATGAATCAGCAGGAGGAGGACCCTGTGTAGGACCTAAGAACCCGACGCCAGCATGAGTCAGCAGAGCAGCTCTGTGTCTGTATGTGGGGTCAAGAATCTGATACCAGGCTGTCTCAGCTGCTGTCCACACAATCTTCCAGGGAGAAAAATGATTAGATGAGATTGGCAACTCTGGAGGCTAACAAAATCATCTCTAAAATTCTGGCCTAGAACCATCCCTACTTCATGTTGGAGGAGAAATAACCATTTTTTAAAAAAATTAATCATCTGTGGATGGCGAAGTAATAACTGGTCAGTTCATATGCTTTTGTGGAAGGCTGCAGGGATTTTGGTATTTGTCTTTATGAAAGGATTGCTGGGTCAGCCTTGAGGATTGGCTATCAACTGCACTATAGAAATATGACAGGAATCTAGGTTCAGAAATGACCTTGAGACAATCTATAATAATCCTTCTCATCCAAGTGCTTCGCAAAGAAGGGTGAGTATCATTATCCCTTCATACATCTGGAGAAACCAAGGCACAGAGTGATCACATGACTTGCTAAGGTCACCCCAATGAATTAGTAGTATAAAACATAAACCTCCTGGCTTTCAGGCCAATGCCCTGTGGAGATTGAGGGAGTTATTTGCAGTATTTTTTATAAAAATCACATGCCCCCCAGGTTACCCATGTGCTATTCTGTCTGAATATGCAGAGTTAAATCAAAGGGGTTGTTAAACGACCAGAGCAGGAAATGCAGAACAGTGACCCAGATAAGTGTCCTTGAAGAAACAAAAGGGAAGCTGTTTCGAGGAATCCCCCCTATTTGACTCCATCCGAGCTAAGAACAGTTTACTCTTTCCAAGGTTAAGCCTAGGACCAAAGAGGGTCCTTAACTGTAAAGATGCTAGCCTCAGGAAGGAGGGGGCACTGCCCAGGCAATGTCACTAGGGGCTGATGGGCAGGCAAGAGACAGAGAGAACATGCTGCAAGCCAGACAATCCGCTTCTCCCAGCCAGAGATCGGGGTTACCTGGGTTGACGGGAATGTACAAATGCTTGCAAGGAAAGATTAAGGCATAGGTAAGGGCAGACAGGCTTCACTTAAACTGTAAGCTCTTTGGGCAGGGAGTGGGACTGTCTTTTTGTTCCGTGTTTGTGCAGCGCCTTGCACATGGGGATCCTGGACCAGGACTGGGGCTCCAAAGTGCTACGATAAAACAATAACTAATAAAAAGTAGAATAGGTCTCTGTTGTTTAACCTTTTGCTCTGCGTGCTCTGTATCTTCAGGTGGAAGAATCAATAGTGCTTTGTTTTGAAGATGTTTGTGTAACTGCAAATTTGTACTGCCACAGGCTCCCAAAGGGAAATGCTTGGGTGCCAAACCCTGTTGGGTCTGTCAGGCTAACACGGTTGGGAAACGGAGATCCAGCCTAAGAATGGTTGGATGCATAGTTTCACCCAGAGTGAGGTGCAGGAAGCAGGCCTGACACCTGAGGGGTGCACTGAAGAGGGCAAAGGGGGTCTAAAGGCATGGCTTGCGCAGTAACCATGACACCTGTTCACTGGAACACACTGCTATTTCACAGCAAGGCCAGCTTTGATGGTAACTTCCTCAAAGGGGGGCTTATGGTTTCAAATCAATGTGCTGTGCCCTGTGCTACCCCCCGGGTCTGTTCTCCATTACCCTGCACCTCATTTCATCATGTACCCCAGCCCAAATCTGAATGGTAGCATTTTACATTCTCCATTTCCCTGCACCAGTGCAAGGTGAAACACAACCTGTGTGTGCATGCCCTTTCCAATTTGATCTGCCATCAAATCCCATGGACTTGTCTGTTTCTTCCTCAGAGTTAATAGCCACAGGCTGCCTATATCTCAGTCTTGGTGCGTGAGAGCAATTTGCTTCCCAGCTGGCAGGGCAACACATTAGGGGAGGTTTAGAGCAAGCTTGCTGGGTATGAGGTTCGGTTCTTACGGCTTAATAAAGGGCCAAATTCAACTCTGGCAAAATGGGGCACAACTTGCATTAGCTTCGGGAGTTTCATACTCTTACCCTCCTGCTAAATTGGGTGCTAAGAATCCATTGGTCAATTAGGGAAACATCAGCTGTGTTCAATGAGAGCTTAACCCACTTGAACACTGGGGCCAAATATTTGGGCTATTGCGAAGAACTCCATCCTCAATACTCTCAAATGGCAACCCACTCAGCCAGTGAAACTCCAGCTGAGAAGCACTACACCACCAGGACACATTCTCATAGGCCAAATGTACCTTGAGGTAGGCTAGCAGCTTCTGAAAGCTATTTTTTTTCATCAGATTAACTCTTTCAGGAGGGTGGGGAAGTGTGTGCAGGGTCCCAGTCCCCAGGAATTTGGGTCTGGGAAGCTGCAGGTCAATGAGGATCTGCAGTTTTGGAGTGAAAGGAGTAGGATTGCCCCAAAAGCACAAGTCTGTTAGTGAGAGAGTGGAAGGGAGAGCCTGAGAGGGCGGTGTGAGAGCAGAGTGAGCATTTCCATGTGTATGGGCACCATGGGACGGTTATTAGCTGCTGCCACAGCTCTGGCTTGGACTGAGCTGAGACATGGTTGAGTCCACACAGCAATTAAGCACCAGACAAAGCTAAAATATGCCTGCAGCTGCAAGCTGAGGTAAGTGTATGTCTGAAGGGCAAGGAGCACACAAGACTCTGCTGGGCATCACTCCAGCTGCGTTTCCAGTTCAGCCACCTTGTCCCTTCAAGCAGCCTCATGCTATTCGGAAGTTATTAGCTTGCCTTGTTATTGGAAACACGTCCCCCGCTTTCTCTGGGGAGCACAGACTGTCACTTCAGAGAGCAGGCGCCAAAGCTGCCAAGTCCGCCTGGACTGCAACCTGCAGTCAATCCTCTTTAGCTAAATCCTGCAATCCCATTCAAGTCCCTTTGTTCAAAGCCACTCTGCTGTTGCCTCTTGCAAGCTGCTCGCATCCCACTGAGACAATCTAGTTCTTACAGAGCCATTTCAGAAAAACAAAATGTGCATTTGAAAGCAGATTCCTAGAAGCCTAATACAGAGACAGGCAGAGAAAAGCCCCCAGGCTGTCTCCTCGGCAGTTAACACTACACTAATCCTAGGCTAACGTCAGACAGATCCACTCTATTTGGCTAGCAAGGGCAAAACTTAGCAATGCCCTTTGCCGTGAAGAAAGATCCCTTTGCAATTTGGGAGGTGGTGGGATTCAGTGTGTAATGCACAAGTCAGCCACCACTTGGAGACGTGATCAAATCACTTTGAGAGCGCATGCGAAACAAATTTTAATTATTGCAACATGTCCCTAGTGGGCACTGCAGCAGCCCAGGAGAGGAAGAGCACTAGAGGAGCAGGAGTGATGCTGGTCCGGAGGGAGGACGAGGAGAATCAGCAGAGCTTTGTGGGGATGCAGGATTAGAAGAGCAAGAATAGCTGGAGGTCAGGTCTGAAGTGGATCAACAGAGCTATGTGGGGTTGTAAGGCTGGAATATGCCGGGGGTGCCGCAGCTCAGGACTGGGGTGCATTGGCAGAGTCACATGGAGAGGCCATGCCGTGGTCCGTGCTAGTAATCATTTGTTTTCTGTTTTCTCGCTTTCAGTGTTCATGAATTAAATAGATTGATGATTTCTTGCATTCAAACTAGGGTTGTCGATTAATCGCAGTTAACGCACGCGATTAACTCAAAAAAATTAATCTCAAAAGTAATACTCACAGTTTTAATCACACGGTTAAACAATAGAATACCAACTTAAATTTATTAACTATTTTGGATGTTTTTCTACATTTTCATATAGTATTCTGTGTTGTATTTGAAATCAAAGTGTATATTATTTTTATTATAAACATTTGCACCATAAAAATGATAAACAAAAGAAATTGTATTTTTCAATTCACCTCATACAAATATGTAGTGCAATCTTTCTGTCATGAAAGTGCAACTTACAAATGTATTTTTTTTTGTTACATAACCGCACTCAAAAACAAAACAATGTAAAATTTCAGAGGCTACAAGTCCACTCAGTCCTACTTCTGGTTCAGCCAATCGCTAAGACAAACAAGTTTGTTTACATTTACAGGAGATAAAGCTGCCCCCTTCGTATTTACAACGTCACCAGAAAGTGAGAACAGGCATTCGCATGGCACTTTTGTAGCCGGCACTGCAAGGTATTTACATGCCAGATATGCTAAACATTTGTGTGCCCCTTCATGCTTCAGCCACCATTCCAGAGGACATGCTTCCATGCTGATGACACTCATTAAAAAAAAATGTTAACTAAATATGTGACTGAACTCCTTGGGGGAGAATTGTACGTCCCCTGCTCTATTTTACCCACATTCTGCCATATATTTCATGTTATAGCAGTCTCGGATGATGACCCAGCTCATGATGTTCATTTTAAGAACACTTTCACTGCAGATTTGACAAAACACAAAGAAGATACCAATGTGAGATTTCTAAAGATAGCTACAGCACTTGAGCCAAGCTTTAAGAATCTGAAGTGCCTTTTAAAATCTGAGAGGGATGAGGTGTGGAGCATGCTTTCAGAAGTCTTAAAAGAGCAATACTCTGATGCGGAAACTACAGAACCCGAACCACCAAAAAAGAAAATCAGCCTTCTGCTGGTGGCATCTGACTCAGATAATGAAAATGATCATGCATCAATCTGCACTGCTTTGGATTGTTATTGAGCAGAAACTGTCATCAGCATGGATGCATGTCCTCTGGAATGGTGGTTGAAGCATGAAGGGACATACGAAACTTTAGCGCATCTGGCACATAAATATCTTGCGACGCCGGCTACAACAGTGCCATGAGAACGCCTGTTCTCATTTTCAGGTGACACTGTAAACAAGAAGCGAGCAACATTATCTCCTGCAAATGTAAACAAACTTGTTTGTCTGAGTGATTGGCTGAACAAGAAGTAGGACTGAGTGGACATGCAGGCGCTAAAGTTTTACATTGTTTAATTTTTGAGTGCAGTTATTTTTTTGTACATAATTCTACATTTGTAAGTTCAACTTTCATGATAAAGAGATTGCACTACAGTACTTGTATTAGGTGAATTGAAAAATACTATTTTTGTTTTTTACAGTGCAAATATTTGTAATAAAAATAAATATAAAGGGAGCACTGTACACTTTGTATTGTGTTGTAATGGAAATCAATATATTTGAAAATGTAGAAAACATCCAAAATATTTAAATAAATGGTATTCTATTATTGTTTACAAGTCTGATTCATCGCACGATTAATTGCAATTAATTTTTTTAATTGCTTGACAGTCCTCGTTCAAATGACTAATCCTGCAAATTGCAGCTGTGTCACATAGGGGATACCAGTTACTCCCTCCCAGGCAGCACATTGTACACTAACCCTCCCAGCAGAATCTCCTAGGGAACCATAGGCGTGGTTTGACTTCTATATTTGGGGGAATGGCTGCATTCAGGCCAACGGGGCTGCACATGTGGCCAAGACCCACCAGGCAGATACTTGGGAAAGAATATCTGACAGCAGCATTGTATCTAGTTCCTATATCAAGAAAGAAAGAAAATTAAATAAATATTAGACCCACTCAGCTCTAATACTAACATGTTCTGACATCTTGTGGTAAGTCACTTGTGAGACACTGGTTAGGTTTAAAAATTATAATTTTTAATATAATTACTCAGATACTCGTAATTATAATTTTTAATATAATTACTCAGATACTCGTACTAAGGCTATGGCTGCACTATGAGGCTTTTAGCGACACGGCTGTGCTGCTACAGCCGTGCTGCTAAAAGACACGCAGTATAGCTGCTGTTTGTCGGCATGAGAGAGCTTCCCGCCAACAAAAGACTTCCACTCCCCACGAGCGGCAGCGGCTTTGTCGGCGGGAGAGCTTTGCTGCCAACAAAGCGCTGTTCACGCGGGCGCTTTTTGTCGGTAAAACTTTTGTCGTTTGTGTGTGTGTGTTTTTTAAAACCCCTGAACAACAAAAATTTTGCTGACGAAGTGCCAGGGTAGACAAACCCTAAAGTCCGAAGGGACCATCATGATCATCTAGACTGACCTCCTGCATTTTGCAGGCCACAGAACCTCACCCACTCACTCCTGTAATAGACCCCTAACCTCTGGCTGAGTTACTGAAGTCCTCAAATCATGGTTTAAAGAGTTTAAGTTACAGAAAATTCACCATTTACACTAGTTTAAACCTGAAAGTGACCCCATGCCCCATGCTGCAGAAGAAGGTGAAAACCCCCCAGGGTCTCTGCCAATCTGACCTGGGGAAAAATTCCTTTCTAACCCCAAATATGATGATCAGCTATACCCTAAGCATGTGGGCAAGACCCACCAGGCAGATACCTGGGAAAGAATTCTCTGTAGTAATTCAGAACCCTCCCCATCTAGTGGATGTCCCATCTCCAGCCATTGGGGATTTTTGCTGCAGGCAGTCGCTGATGGGCCACACACCATTGTAGGAAGTCTCATCATACCATCTCCTCCATAAACTTATCAAGCTCAGTCTTGAAGCCAGTGAGGTTTTTTGCGCCCACCTGCTCCCCTTGGGAGGCTGCTCCAGAGCTTCACTCCTCTGATGGTTAGCAACCTTCGTCTAATTTCAAGTTTAAACTTGTTGATGGCGAGCTTATATGTATTTGTTATGGGGTTCACCCTGATTCTTAACTTAAATAACTCCTCACCCTTCCTCATATTTATCCTTCTGATGTATTTATTCAGAATAATCATATCTCCCCCCAGCCTTCTATTGGTTAGACTAAACAAGCCAAGCTCTTTGAGTCTCTTCTCATAAGAAAAGTTTTCCATTCCGCAGATCATCCTAGTAGCCCTTTTCTGCGCCCTCCCACGCCTCTCCCCCACAAACTCCACCTATGTAGGGAATGCAGGCACCAGGAAGTATTATACCTCTTGTCACTGTTTATCTTGTTTTATATAACTACAGACATTCTTATTAGCAAAATGAATGTTTAATCCTTCTTTGAATCCTAATAAACATTTGGTTCAATAATAACTTGTAGATTGTTTCCCAGGTTCATGACGTGTTAAATTACATGTTTGACCAGTTTTAAATCTGTTGCCGTTTGACTTCAATAGATATGTGAAGTGGAATAGAGTGAGTGAGTGAGAGAGTGTGTGTGTGAGTGAGAGTGAGAGAGATCCTGAGATGAATGAAGAGCCAGTAAAGTTGCTCAGGGTCAAGGGATGAGAGTGTGATACTGTCATACATAGGAAGTGTCCCTAAAGTTTCAATGCCACACATAAATGATTGGGCATTAAATGCTGCAGCTGTGTCGTGGTTTTGATATCGAGGAGTCATGAATGAATTTGATTTCATTAGTGTTTCTGGGTGTGTGAGAAACTACATACGCCCAAATCAGCTGACCTGCTCATTAAAACAAAGCAGCCAGGTTTGGTGCTTGTGGGAATATAGCCGGGTACAACGGAGCTGCTACATAGTTGCTACCACGGACCTAAGACTGATGGCCATCGCTTGTACTGGAGGGCCATTTCTGGTATCCTGGATCACCCAGCCACACCTTCACTCTTCTTCTGGCCTGGTCTGGTCTATCCCCAGACCTCACTGTGAGGGGAGAGCCCCTCCAAAGCTAGTCTGCATGGTGCAAAGGGGTTGCAAACCCCAGAATTCCCATCCATCTCCAACAGTATGGAACTGATCTATTCTGCTACATCTGTGTCAAGGGTCACCTGACTCACAACTTCTATTACATACCTAGTACATGTACATCCAAAGCAATGCCAAAGGGCACTTGCTCATCTAGGAAGTCTCCGGCTGTGTGCCTCTCAATAGGGTTCAGCCAATTTACATCACAAATATCCTATGTAAATGTCAAAATCAGCCACAACCATATTTTATTTTCTCTGCAAACTTCAACTGCATCATTTTGACTCTCCCTAACTTTCCACTGTAAACAGCTGAGGTCTGACACTCCAGAGGATATGGTTTCTCCTCATCCCCAGAGCCCTGAGCTTGCAGAGAGCTGCATATCAATCTTACTTGGGAATGCTAGGCACTATTTCATTTTCTCTAGATGAAATTAGCAGCAGCCACTCCACTCCAGTGCCCATTTCAACTCAGTCCAGATGGAGGGAGGGAGATGAACAGCTTTTGGGTTTGGAGAGAGAAGGAGCAATTGCAAAAAAATAGCAAGAAGCAAACCTAAAAGTGTCCCGTGTTTGGGTTCAGTGCAACTAACGAGCCTCAATATTTTACAGAATCCCACAATTAATATTCATAACTCAGCTATTCTCGTCTTCTCATGGATGGGTAAACTGAGGCAGCAAACTGTCAAACATCTTCCACAAAGGTACATTGAAGCTGGGAGGTGTAATTCCCAGCACAGGCAGACGTGCACATGTTAGCTCTGATTGAGCTAGGATGCAGCCTGGCCAAGGTGAACAAGCTCTGAGGTACGTACTCCAGTGGCTAGCCTGAGCCACCATCCATACCACCATTTTTAGTGTGCCAGCTCAATCCGAGCTGGTGCATGTACGTCAACCTGAGCCAGAAATCGCACCTCCCAACTGTGGTGTAGATGTACCCCCAGATACATAGTAAGCCAGTGAATGAGAACTCAGGAGCTCTGAATTATGAGTCCCATGCATGTGTTTCTGGACTATGAGGCTTTTGGATTTTGGCCTGGAGAGTTTCTGGGGAAATCTCCCAAGAACAGCTTCCCTCGCAAGGCATTTTTGCAGATCCTGGCTGGGAAAGAAGTTTCAAACTCTGATCACACTTACACTGTGGAGTAACTCAATTTACTTCAACGAGAGGAGAATTTGGCCTTCTATCTGAACAATTCAGAACCTTAAAGCTCCATGTTTAGTCTGATTCTACAAAGACAGGGTGGTAATTGGGAGCAGTGGGGAAACCGTTTGATTAGCTGGTTCATCCTCTGATTTGGCAGAGAGCATCAGTTAAATTCCTGCTTACTTCTGCTTTGTGAGAACAACATAAACCACTTAAATACACATACCAGACAGACTGATCTGTAAGTGTTTACGAACTGAATGTTTGATTTACTGGAGCATCTTTATCTTTCCTGAGTATCTTACAATGCCATTTATTATTTAGTGGTAAATTAAAGTGGAGGGGCTATGCTTTTCAAAAACAGAAATTAATATCCCAACATCCCTTCTACCATATATATCTATAATTTACAGAATGAAATCACCCAGATACGGCTATGAGGTAATAAGCTTTCTCCTTTTCCCTTGTTACCTTCTAATTAGTGCTGCATCAGGGGAAATGAAATATGGACTTGCAGGAGAGATGCTCAAGTCAATGAAAGATAGTTTTAAATTAAAAGTCCAGTTTTTGTGGCTCTCATAAAATTTCTTTTTCTTCAGATTAGACTCAGTCACTCTCTCAAACACATAATTTATCTAATATGTTTGCAATCTCATGCTGAAGGCCTGTGAGTTTTAATCTTACTATCTCTGTGTTCTACCAGTGTAGTTTGCAATAGCTAGGGTAGAAAGCGAGCAGACCCTAAGAGCAGCGCTATGATCCCTCATGAAATATTTGAGGATACGAATTGTTTAGCACAATCTTATCTAATACAATGACAAAACTTTTGCCCTTCAGAAGCACTTTTATTCCTGTGGCTCATAGATCATCTCCAGCAGGGGAGGACTGGATCAGAGGCCGGGAAATCACCCCAACCTTTCCTTCAGTTCTCTGGTAGAATTTAAATGAAGGGCTCCTTCAAGTGCCCTGCAGCACATCACTGCATGGGTCACATTTGGCCTATCCATACAAGTTTCTAGGCCTCACTTGGCTTTGCTAGAACATCTGTTATTACACATGCTAGCAAGTGTGGAGTCTCGCTCTCTGCCAGTGATCGACAGTGCTTTGTGAACAGCGTTATTTTGTTCCATTGTGCACGTTGCAGAGGGACCAGCACGTGGCCCATGCAGCGCTTAAGTCTCATTTCAACTGGCTTAAACGAGGAATTGAACTCCAGATCTCATAGCTGCTCATCCCCCACAGAGGCAAAAACAAATGAGAGGGAGCATGGATGGCCACTCTGGACAATTTTGGCCTAAATAGCTGAGCCAGTTCATCACTCTGTGCCTCAGTTTCTCGGTGTACAGCAGGGATGATACTTACCTGCCTCCTAGCAGGTATTGTGAAGCTGAGTTGGTTCATGTTAGTAAAGCGCTGTGATGACATATGCTGCTCTACTAAGCTACTTTGACAAGATCTGCTCACACTTACACCTGTGCCAACCTAGTGCGTGCAAGACAGTTACACAAGAGTAGCAGATCGGTCTGACAGTCAGCTGGTCTACTGGTCAGGCAATGGCTCCACAATTCTCGTACAGTCTGCTCATTCTAGAGGGTCCCTTCAGGGTCATATACAGTGAACCTGAGTCTCTCCTGCATGTCCCCTCTTCTCCCCTTGAGGCTCTGCCATGACAGAGAGGAAGGAGGGGGAGAAGAGTATGGACACCCACATCCTCTCACTCCACTGAGTCCCAGCCTAGGGTCCTAAAGGAAGATTGCCGTGTCCGGGCCACTCACTGGTCCACCCCAAGTTACACCCCACTGGGTCTCTTCCTATGGGGCTGTGGCTCCTCTGTTTGGGGCGTAGTCACAGTCTTAGTAGTGTCAGTTTAGTCTGCAAGGCAGACAACGTCCCATGCTTGGGGGCTTCACATGGGTTCTCAACTCCAAAAGTGGGCATGATGGGGGCAGGATATGAACCATTGCTCCCAGAGTGACCTTACCAATACTGCAGGCACTCTGCCCACAGCTCCAGGCAGCAGCCTTGCTTCCTGGTGCAACCCATAATGCCTTTCCCTTGGGCTCCTTGCTCTTTTAAATAGTCCCTCCACTTGGAGCACGCCCTGCAGCTGCTCAGGAGTGAGGCCTCCCTGCCCCAGTAGTGCCCCGTGCCTCACTCTGGTTTAGCATCGTGACAAGAGTAAAAAAGAACGTGTCCTCTGTGCTCCAGCTCTGTGGGAAGACTCTGTGTTCTATGGCAGGAGGCGCTCAGATACTACAGTATTTAATGTAGCACACATGCCTTCATAAACAGATGTTATACCACATTCTTTGGAACAAAGCTGCTCTAACTTGTATCACAACTTTGCAATAATGAACATATTTTATGCATTTGTCTGGTGCCTTTTGGCAATGGACGAGACAAAGTGCATACATGCAGAGGCCCTGAGCCTTGGGACTGGTCAATGGGGGCAGGGGCAACAGTGATTCATCCAAAGTTGCATTTCCCCCAGGCCTGGGGCCAGCTTGGGGCTGATTTGGCCCCTGGAATAACTCTGGGAAGCCTCAGTTCTGCTCTAAATTGTCTGCTGGTTAGTAATGACACCCCAGGAGTCATACAGCAGGTGGGGATTGCTGGAGCACTTCCTTGCTCTGACCATGCCAACTCCTGAGCGACCCACCCAGCATGCTCCCTGCACTGGCTCTGCACCACTTAGGGGTTCCTCTGCAATGGATTGGCACAAAACCGCCTTATCAGGGGCCCTGTTATAATCCATTGTATATAAATATAAAAGATTGACTGCCACCACCAAATAAATGCGAGCACTTCTGGGGTGAAACATGACCTTTCTAAAAACACATAGCAACGCTCCAATACATGATGTGAATATCTCATACAGCTGACACTGAAGCATCACATTACATATGCAGCTCGATAGCCTTTGCTTTCATTTCAACAATTTACTGTAATTACTTAGGATTCTTGATGGCCAGAGTGACGCTAACACTAGACTGGGTTACGTGCAGTCCTTTGATTTCTCAGATAAGTTTGGGGGTTGGTGTCCCTTATCAAACCAGATAAAATGAAGGAACAATAAAGAAAAGAAGCTTTCACTCCCAGAGTGCAGTAATCTCCACATCGAACATTGTTAAAACATTTTTTTTCTTTTGGTGAAGGAAAACAAGTCGATTAAAAAGAAAATGTAACGTGACAGCCTTTGGGTTCCACAAGCTCCATTTATTGGAGTTCAAAGGAAAGGGGGAGAGAAAGCCTTGATGCTTTAGATCAAGGCATATTTGAGCTTTGAAGATTATATCAGTTATGGATGAATTAGAACACAAATACAATAATTAGCACTGAGAATTATTGCAATACCTGTGGAAATGGAGGAACAGATTGCCTGCATACTGACAAAACAGACCAAGTGCAAGAAGCCATTTTTGATATTTACATAGGGCCTACATTGTTGTCATTCAGCACCTCAAACAGCTCCCAACTCTTCCTAGGCAGGGAGTAGTTTGGAAGACACACAGGCATGCTCCAGTAACGGCGTGACCCTTTGTGCCAAACCATGTTTACATTCCACACACTGTGTTCACACTGGCAGTGTGAATGTGTCACATTTGAACCGCACCACAGGGTTGGAATTGGGCTTATCATTGGAAAACACTCAGTCATTTGCATTTATTATGAAACTTTAACACGCCCTTGGAGTCAGTGCCCAGAAAGGGATATGGATGGTATAACACTGAGACCCCCCACTCTCTGGAATCCTGCACTAAACCTAAAGATGAATGTGTCATGAAGCTGGAGATAACATAAAAGAACAAAATTCCACCACAAGAGTTTAGGAAGACATCTTAAGCTTATCTTTTTGCGCTTCTGTCAACTGCAGATTGCAGGCTTTTTTTAGTTCCAGCAGCAAATTAAAAAGGAGGAGGGTATGAAAATGCAGCCTGTATGTAAAACATGAGCCTTGGATAAATACCATGGATACGTTATCTCATTAAAAAGTATTTAACTTGAAGGTTTAAACATGTGTGGGTTTTACGATTCTAGCATTCGACTGCAGTAAAGAATGGCAATACGTTTGCCAATTACGCTGATTCTTGCATACTTGTCCAACTGTTTCCCCTTTTGTTAGCCTGAAATGTTTGTGCGGAGCCACTTAGCTTTGCTCTCCCTCTATATTTAATTTGCTTGAAAATCAGCCTCACAGATCAGGAGTCTTTAAACCAACATATCATTAACGGGATGTATTGGCATGCAAAGCACCCGGGAGCCATTTAGCTTGGCATGGCAATGATTCATTTAACCCACAGGTAGGACTTGACCACCAGGTGCTGTTTGGGGCTGTTCTCCTCCTCCCACAAATAGTCTGGTTTAATCACTGAAAGGTAGCCGCCGATGAGAGGTTAAAGCAGAGAGTGGGATGGAGTGAAACCGGCTGTTTTGGGTTCATGGGGCTGTGGTGAACCCAGTTCTTTTTGGAGTTTTTAGGCTTACATGAATGCAAGTAAAACTAGAGTAAGTGCTACTAGAGTAAATGCTAAACCCTACCAAGCTCTTGGAACATCCTTTGCACATTGGATTGGCTTTTGAAAGGCGCCAAGCGCTGCCCTAGCTCTGCTCCCACTGAACTCATTGACACAGTTAGGCCAACACTGAGTGCTTGTGAAAATTCCACCCCATGCCACCTCCTAGAGAATGAGTGGTTGGTAGCTTGGAACTCCCTCCTAAGCTCTCCCGGAGCAGCCAGCTGGCTTCTTCTATCTGCAGTCTTTGGTGGCTAGCGGGTGGCTTCACTGCGCCTCCCCCACGATCCATCCATCATTAAAATCTTTTGGGGAAGGTGTTTCCTGACTGCCCACCAGTCAGCAGACAGGGGACTGGGAATGCTCCTCTGGTCCTGCTGATTTCTCTATGCAATTCTGCAGCCTGGTGCTCTGCGCAGTAATGAAAACTATCCTATTGAAAGGAGTCTGGGCAGGAGAGGGGCTGTTGGGCAACTAGACCCTCAGAGACTATTTAAAGTAGGAGAAACACTGAGGTGTCTAGGGGAAGCCGAGAAGGAAGGTGTCTTGCAGGCTGGCCCAATGCAGCCATGAGGTTTGCATGCACCTCAGCAAGAGATTTGTACAGATTTTGATGAGTTCAGAGTTTGCACATGTGAAATTTTCATACAGTCCTGCCCAAGTCTTTCCCGACCTGTTCCCAGATCAGCACGGACTCACTGAATGACCTCGGCCTAATCTTTCACCCATCCATGCCTCAGTCCATCCTTTTAGAAAACAGGCCTAGTAATGTTTGTCAACCTCAGGAAATGTTCGCGAATTTGCTTATAGCTCCTCAGAGGAAAGGTGAGTGCTGCAGAAGTGCAAAGGAGAGTTAAGAAGGTCAGGACTTGAGTCTTCCTCTCCCAAGTGGGTGGAACTCAGTCCTGTACAGAGGCCAACACCTAACTCCCACATGAATTTCAGTGGGTGTCATATGGTGCATTGGCCACAGCAGGTAGGAGGGGAATTTTCAGAAGCTCTCAGCGCTGTTCTCCCGAAAGCCTATGGAAGTGTTTGAATTCAATGGGACCAGCTAGACCAATGCTTAGTGCTTTTTGAAGTCCCATCCTTGACACCCACCAACTCAGAATCATGGTTTCTCTGCCTCTTTAATTGTTTCATTTTGTTTTATTTATTTATTTATGTTTCTTTCAGAGGCTTTTAAAAATGTTCATTTCTCTTTTTAGCTCTACAGAAGAGAGGGACAGGCCATTGTGCGGTTACTGCTATTGCTCAAAGTCCTGATAGATCTTATAGCCTGGTGAAACAACAGCCATTCCAGCAGATAAATAAGAGGTAAACATCTTCCCGCCCCCACATAACACACACACACACTAGCCAGCCTGCAATAACAATGTTCAGCAGAAAAAGAGAGGGCAAGATTCCTATCAAATAATTTGTTGCCATGTGAGTAACTTTTAACAACATATACTGGAGGCTGCTTTAGACTCGGTGTTTCAGTCACGGAGGGAAATTCCAAGTGGCACAGATAAAGTTTTGCAATGAAACTATGTTTCCACCATGGAGGATGTAACTAGATTTGGCATCTTCCCACTTTGAGTAAAATTTGTCCCCATATGCAGAAGGCTGGCACCTGGCCTCCGCACCACTTGAACTATAGGAGACTCGAGAGTTGCCTTGGCGGCAGCTGGTGTAAATCAGCATAGCTCCATTGACTTTAGTGGAGCAACATCAATTTACACCCACTGGGGATCTGGCCCGTTGGCATCAATGGAGCTAGGCAGATTCATACCAGCTAAGGGTCAGTCCAGCCCATGTGCAGACACAATCCTCAACTCCCTGTAATGGTTCTGTAGTTAGAAATATCCATAGATATACTGGGCATTCTTTGTGTCTATCTTTACCCTTCTTTGTTTCTTTTGTCCTTTGTAGTTAGTTTTCACTTCTGATCAGAGGCAGCACCAGGGCTAATGGCTTGGCACTGAGTTTTGCTAAGATTTTTTATTTCATGTAGAGATGTGAAAGATGTAAGAAACCTTCCCAATGAAACTAAGAGTCCATACTTCTAAAAATGCCATTTTAGTGAACTCTCTAGGGGAAAAGTGGAACAGAGCCGAGCGCCCGCAGCTGGGGAAAGTACATCATTATATTTAAAACATTTGAATGTATTCCACCTTTCCCTTAACACCTGGCCTTTAAGTGATTCCTGTTGACTTCATCAGACCTGCTAATGTTTGGTTCATTTTTGCCTCAGGACAACAGATAATAGGGGGTGAAAGAGATGGGGTAAAAGAGATGGATCAAATAGTTGTGTGAACTTGAGCAAGTCCCATGACTACTCCATGCCTCAATTTCCCCATCTGTAAAACGGAGATACAGACACTTAGCTTCATGTGTAGTGCTGTGAGCTGTGTATGGATGAAAAACCTCTCTGCGGGTAAGAGCTAAGTACTGTTATTACACTGCTGAGCCAAACACCTGAGCCATGTTGTAGCTCCCAGGAAGTCAGCGGTGACTGAAGTCAATGAAACATTTAACTGTGTTGGTAGGTTACGTAGGTGTATACATGCTGGATTTCTTTCTTTCTGGCTTCATAGAGTAACATTCAGAGCTGGGAGAGTTTATCCGGTTGTAGAAAACAAAATTTACCCCTATGCAGAGGGCCTACTATGCGTCACTGAAATCCCACTCAAGCCCTATTTCAAGGGCCTAAATGGGACTTCGGTGGTGCACAGATCTCAGGTGGTCTCTCCGCCCAAGGATGAATTTCATGTCCTATGAGCATCATGTATTGTAGTTGTGACCATATTCCTATGACAAAGGCTGGAAAACATTTCATCTCAGATCCTGGAAATTGCATGCTCCCTCCTCAGGGAGCACCGCTGTAATATCGCTAGACTTTCTTGTTGCCACTAGATGTCACTGAAGACTAGAGATGGGGCAGTACGGAGCTCTGCTGGCTGTGCCCTCGGAACAGTAATGGGAGGAACCGTGAGACTGAAATGCAAAGAAGAGGAGAAGCTCCGTTTACACGGACTGGAAATTCCACCGTCTTGTTGCTCAGTCTGCAGCCTGTAATAATAATAATACTTAACATCACTCTAGCCTCTTGCATCCAAAACGTCTGAGCGCTCTCTTTTCAAGTCTAACATTATTTTATTTCTCTGCTTTTTCCAGTATCTCTGTCTCATCTCCAGGAGCCTTCACATTAACAATTTAGAAACAAAGATGATTTAAGCTTCACAATTCCTCTCCGAGAAAAGGAAGTATCACTATCCCCATTTCATAGGTGGGGCAGCTGAAGCATGGAATGGCTAAGTAGCTTGCCCAGGGTCACCCAATAAGTCAGTGGCACAGTTAGGAAGAGACCCCAGGAGTCCTGATGTCTAGTCCCCTGCTCTAACCACTAGATGACACTGCATCCCCTCAGAGGCAAAGGTGACTGCCCTGTGATTGGCTTGGAGTTAAGCAGCTCCTCAAGTCCAGGTCCAAGCCCTACCTTCTCTTAATGGTTATAGGCTGGCACTGAGCTTTGTCTGGGAGCCACAAAGACACATATTTAAACATTGCAATAGAGGAACTGTCATAGTGAACCAGACCCAAAGTCCATCCAGTCCAGTGTCCTGTCTCTGACATTGAGCAGCACCAGATGCTTCAGAGGAAGGCGTAAGAACCCCGCAGTAAGGCAGATGTGGGATAACCTGTCCTCGTCAAAGTCTCATCCTGGTCTATTATAGTTAGAGGTTGGCTTAAGCCCTGAAGCAGGAAGTTTAATAACTCTTCCAAAATTTGTTATTAATAATAGCTCCAGACATTCTTGTAATCTATAGAAATGTCCAGTCTCTTTCTGAATCTTGTTAAATCCTTGACCTCACCAACTTCCTGTGGCAATGAGTTCTAGTTATGCATTGTATGAGAAACTATTTCTTTTTTCAGTTTCAAATTTGCCAGCTTTAAATGTCACTGAAAGGCCCTATTCACATGTTATGAGCTGGGGAGAACAGAAGATCCTGATCAACTTCCTTTAAACCATTCATTATTTTATGTACTTTTATTATGTCCTTTCTTATTCAGCTCCTTTCGAAGGTCACACCATGAATAGCTTATGATTTCAGTGGCAGTTGGGCACCTAAATACATTTGAGGAGCTGGGCCTTAGTGATGATGGGAGAGTCCCAGAGCTCAGGCTGCAGCCTGAGCCTGAACGTCTATGCCACCCCTTAGCCCGAGCCCTGCGAATCTGAGTAAGCTGGCATGTACCAGCCACGGGTGCAGTGTAGACATATGCTCTGAAGTCAGTAGTTCCCAGGTCTGTAGAGAGAAGTTGTATTTTCTGAGTTTGCTGTTTGCATTGTCTTTGATGCGTCCTACCTATTTTCCATCCTGGCTGCCAAGCACCTCAGTGGATTTCTCACTTAACAGTACTAAGTAGCAGTAGCATGTAGCAGCCTCAGACAGGCCTTGGAGGGAGGCAGTAGCAGCATGAGGTGTGGGGGGCTGGGGACCTGGGACTTCAACGGAGTCCTGCTAACAGTGGCAGTGCTAATGTTCTGGATGGCTCAGGGAGCACATCCTGGGTGCGGAGATCCATATTAACAGAGGGCACGGCTACTAGCATAGATCTGCTGGAGTAACAGATGCAGCCTCTCTTTGAGGGCAGGTAACATTTTAACAGGAGTTGTGATGCCCAATCTATTCTGTGTGTCAAGTATCCTGTCACTGTTAAAGTGCATTGCCTTGCATGTCCTTTGGGGTGGAGAAGGAGCGTGAAGTGATCTGAGCTCCCCTAACTGTGGGCAACGCTTATATCCCTTTGCACCCATCCATCTCAAAGTGCTTTACAAAGGTGGGGAAACTGGAGGAGACAGAGGCACAGAGAGTTGCAGTGACTTGCCCAAGACCACCCAGTGAGTCCGTGTCAGCACAGGGGACAGAACCCAAGACTTCTACCCAGTCCTGGGACCTGTGAGGCACTCTTGTGGTCCTGCTGTTCCATACAGGAAGGAGGGCTAAGCAGACAAGGCACTGGAACGGGACTCAGGAGTAAGGCCCTGTGGAAAAATCGCAATTTCATAGAATCATAGAATATCAGGGTTGGAAGGGACCTCAGGAGGTCATCTAGTCCAACCCCCTGCTCAAAGCAGGACCAATCCCCAGTTTTTGCCCCAGATCTCTAAATGGCCCCCTCAAGGATTGAACTCACAACCCTGGGTTTAGCAGGCCAATGCTCAAACCACTGAGCTATGGTATTTAATCCTTTCATGGACTGTGTGGAAATAGTGAAATTAGCTCAATGCCGTGATTTCCCCAATACTCACTAAAGCAGGAGGTGGTGGCACAGTAGCCAGCGCTGCTGCCAGGTGGAACACGCGTGTGAACATGGTGCCTGGTGTAGCTTGTAGCACGCAGCCGCGTCGTGTCAGAGAAGCCAATGGAGAGGTCTTGGTTGCCAGTTTTATGCAGTAGTGATCTTTCGGTGACTACACCCTTGCGCATATTCCATGCAATTTGCTACTTGATCCGTGACACTGCTGTGAATTTTCTAAAAAAATATCTGTGATTTTCCCAGGGCCTTACTGATGAGACCTGCATTCACGAGTGGCTCAGCCACAGACTTCCTATGTGATCTTAAGCAAGTCCTTCAATCTATTCTGTGCCTCAGTTCCCCCCTGTAAAATGGGGATTATACATTCTTGCCTCATAGGAGTGGGGTGGGGATCAATTCCATTAGCGATGGTGAGGCGCTCCGATACTATGGAGATGAAGGCTCTATAAGTACCTAAAGAGATTGTTAACACAGCACATTTTGAGCACTCCCATTGAAGGCATGGGTTCATCTCCAAAGTGAACATGAGCTCATCACAAAACAATTCTCACACAACATGCAAGTGTTGGGGTCAGGTGGTTCTCTCCTTTAATAGAGGTTTTAGGCTGAGGTCTCTTGTGGTTAGAGCTCGATTGGAAATGGTTCTCCCATTTGGTGAGAATTTTCAAAATAAAAAAAGAGAATTCTGTCCCAAATTGGGACAAACCTACAAAATCTTGAAAATTTTTGCAACCTGAAAATCTGAAAATTTTCTGGATGAGGTAATTGAAATATTTCATTTTTGACCTTTAAAATGTTTTATTTTTACTCTAAATTAACTTAAATTTCAAAACAAAGTTGTTTCAAAATTAAAAAGGGAACTCTTCGTTTAGAAAATGTTGAATCGCCCCATTTAAACAATTTCAAAACTTTTGTTCTCAATTTCTTTTTTCAAAATGGGAAATTCGGTGAAACCGACCTTTCCCACGAACAGTTTTGGTTTCAACAAATCAGCATTTTCCGAAGCAAAAACATTTCGCTGAAAAATTTCCAACCAGTCGTAGTTGTGGAAGCTGCAGATCCAGAAGTTAAGCCGGTGTAATGGCCACCATTCTCCTGTCAATACGACAAGCAAGTAAGCAAGTACTGGGTGTTCCATTTTTCTCTACCGGCACTGATCACCAGTATGCAACTGCTAAGTATTTTAACATTACTGGACTATGAAAAGTGCTATTTTAAAACCAAATTCTATTCTATTCTCATGCTGCAAAAAGCTGCAGATGAACAGCCATGAGGCTACTTTACTGACACCCATAAATCAACTTGAAAGTTTACATTGTTTAAAATATATTTGATTTGAACTGCAAAATATATTTTTAATGCTCTATTTGCCCAAGGCATTCTTGCAGAAAAAAGCGTGCTTTGCACATACCAGGGATAGATCTAGATTGGCTTGATGGGCTAGAATAATTTATAACCGCATGAGGCAGTCTCAGGCAGAATGCTCTGTCAGATTTCCAAATAATTTTAACTCGCATGCTCAGAGAGTGTGAGAACCACAGAGCAGAGCTGAGCAGCTCTGGAGTCCAGGCTGTCAAGGAACAGGCAGGAGCCGGGAAGCTTTGCCATCTGTGTGTTAAAAGGAAAATATTCTTGGGGCTGCTGAATGCAACTCAATAAATGGCATTTGTAGTTTATTAAGTACCAGAGAAATACCATTTACAGCAGGAGTATCCTGTGTTCTCTAGCCGTGATTACTCTTACATGACATAGCAGAGCCTCAGCCCAATTAGTTTAAAGAAACTTGTCTTCTTCAGAAGTGATGAGCTGTTGTTATTAAGTTTAGAGGATTGTTCCACGGTCCTGATACAATACTACTTAGAATCTCTCTTTACAAAAGGAAGGGAAGGCTCATTATGCCCATTTTTCAAGTGGGGGAAACTGAGGTACAGAGCAGGGTAATGACTTGCCCAAGCTCATGTAGCAAGGCAGTGGAAAAGCTGGGAATAGAACCGTGGTCTCCTAGTGCCCATTCCCAGGTTCTATCCCCAGCTCATACAGATTTGGCCCAGTAAATTTGTAATTTGGTTCACTGAGCTTCTTTAAATAAATGTGGAATTAGATTTTCCCTTACCCTACCATGCTGATTTAGTGTGTGTGAAACAGGAATCCTAGACTTACATATTACAGTGATGAGACAGAAAGTTATTCTTTATACATGCAGGCAGTGTAGCTGCCTGACTTCTCATGCCCTCATCAGAGGAAAGTAAGTGAAACTGAAAGAAGCCAGGAGAATCTCTCTCATTCCCTATGTGTGTTTTTGCCTTGGTCCAACTTACCAGGTTTCATTAAGCTTTGGGAATTGATGTTGAACTTGGGGAACTCACACACAGCAGTAATATTTGCTGATCACACTTACACACAGCAGTAATATCTGCTGATCACACTGAACAATAGACCTGTCCAGTTCAAGAGAGGCGCAATTCATCTGGACTGCTCTGCCAATGCACCTCATCCCTGATTCCCACAGCCCTGCTGCCTTCTTAATCCTGACCTGCAAACACCACCTACCATTTCACTCCAACATCACTACACACCATAGTGGAAATTCAGAAGACCCCTTTTATTTATCTCTGTTGGGTCCTACCGCAGCACCAATAACCCCGGAACCACTAGATCAATAGACCTGTTGTTCTCCTTCAAAACCTAAATGCTCGCCAAGCCCCGCAGAAAATGGCTGAAAAATTTCAACTGGAATTTACACTAGGCCTGGGCTGTGCATGCCAACAGTGCTTGGAGTCCTCTGGGGCAAGGGCACTCAAACTTTGCCAGCCCAGGGCCACAGTGTCCCTACTTGTATTTGAGGGGATTGAACATAGTGCCAGTGACATTTGCTATTGGCTGTAGGTCTCCTGGCCTGCACCTCATGTTAAAGAGGAGGACAGCAGCAGGGCATTGTTAGCCTATCAGAAGCACTTTGGACATCCATCAAACTTATTTCTACTTATGTCCCTAAGGTGAGTTTGGAGCCCAGGTTTCTGTAAGGAAAAAACTAGTCCACCAGCCCGCTGCAATACTCACTAACCCTGGAACAGAAATTTAGAGTTCTGATGATCCAATGGGACACAAACTCTCTTGCTATGGGGTAGCTGTGAAGAGAAGGGAATAAACCCTGACACTCTTGTGATACATCCCCAAGGACATCTCTGCACAATGTGCTGTGGCTTCCCTATGTGCCTGGAGGGAGAACTCGGGTCCTTCTGTTCCAAAAGCACAGCCACCAGGCAGGTGAATTCTGGTTAGCTTCAACAGCATGAAACCCTATGACACACACTTGAACATGTCTGATGGCATCCAGCAGGGGGCATTGGTGCACAAACATGCTATCGGATACAATAATATAGGACAGCCATGATCTGTTAAGTAGTAAACACACTGTGAGCAAAAGCACAGTCTTCCTCATGTTATAATTGCAATAACCCTAAGAAGAAGGGAAAAGGAAGTGTTCAGAAACTGATTAAAAAAACTCTGTCATCACTGTATAATAGATTCCCATGGGATATTGGAAGGAGAGGAAGGGTATGAAGCCCATTAAAGTTGGGGAAGAGGGGTTGAATTCAAGTTAATTTCATGCAAGGAAACTACTGTTAAAGCTTTTGAAGAGAATTAAAAGCTTAGATAGTACAAATAAGCCTTCAGTTATTGGATTAACAGTACAGAAACAGAGGCAGTGACTGATAGAACTCTTTTTTATTCTTGTCATTCAGGGCAATGGAGTGTCAAAACAGTTTGGATGCTTTCCAAGAAACCACTGGCTTTGTGACTACTATTGCTTTTAATCTTGGATAGAAGGTTTAAAAAAAAAAAGATCTTGTGTGGAGAGAAATCCTTTTCAGACAATATTGTACAAAGAAATATAGCCAGCAAATGACAAAAACTCCATTAAGGAGCTGGCAAACTATGGAAGGAAAAAGAGTCACAGTTCTATGATGGGTGTGATATTTTTGGGGCCAAAAAAGGGTTTTAAGAAATAGATCTAGACAATGGATAAATGTACAGTAAACATATTGTACTTCGCCTCTATATAGTGCCTGTCATCTGATATTCTCAAAGAGTTTTATAAGTGCTCATCAACCAAGCCTATGAATATCTTTGTCAGATAGGTTGCTATTATTATAGGTGGAGAAGTGAAGAATGGGAAGGTAAGGGACACAATTTTCATACATGGGTACCTAAAATTAGGCACTTAAATGACTGGCCTGCTTTTCAAAACTTTTGAGCACTACTGAATTAAAGAGAAGCTTGGTTAGGTCCCTAAGTATAGATATAGATGTTTAACTTTAGGCATTCAAGCTTTAAACTTTTGACTATATGACTTACCCAACGTCACTGATCTGCAGAGCCATGAAGAGAACCCAGGAAACCCAAATCACACATCCATGCTCAAAGTACTGGAGCATTTACTACTTTAAGTCACTGCTGCATTTTGTAGTAGGGCATCACATTGGAAATTTTCAACTCCTGCTAGTCAGGGCTCAAACCAATAACTACTATTAAAGAGGCCAGGCTGTAATTGGCCTGTAGATTTATTAACCATGTGTGAAGAATTACACTGCCCAGCAGGCAGGAATAGCTTTTATCTCTGTTTGTAGGGACCCCTCACTGCCTAAAAGTAATCAAGGTAGCCAGCTCTAGAGCTGAATTAATACACTCATAAATGATAATTTATCTGTCAAATTTACACTCTTTTTCTGCTCATGGAATATCCACAGGGTCACAATTTCTATGAGGTTATTTGCTGTTCAATTAATTTTCCTGTGAATGTTTTTGAACTCTATGGATTGAATCTCTACAATGCAATGTAAGCCCAGGGTTATTAGAACTTGTGTTAGCAGACCCTAGATTTGTTAATCTATGGCTTGAGTATCTACACTCATTTGTAACCCTAGATTAGGAACTTTTAAACCCTGGGTCCCAACCTAGGGCTCCTGGACAACAACCCGTATCCCAGACTTCCTAGCACCAACCCAACATGTGTCTGCTGTAGCCCTTTGTTAGTGGTGCAGGGTGGGAAAACTTGACTGTCCACCAACCTTGACCGTCTAGACGACAAAGAAAGTCACCCATGGGATTGAGGAATACTTTTGTCAGACTCCCAGAGTATGAAGTCCACTGGGGTTGTGGAGTCATGGGACCCTGGGTCCAAACCCTGATTTAGTGTGATGTGTGTGTAGAGGAAAGGGAGGATAGGCTGGAGTTCGAACCCTGGTTTTACGTTGAAGTGTAGATATACTCGAAGAGTACTCTATCTGCTAACTGGGTTGTGTTACTTAGCTGTGATTGGCCCAATAAGTCACATGGTATTGTTTCTGTGCTCAGGTTGAAGACGGGCACAGGCAATTCTGGAGTGAATTCTTGAATGAGCAAATCTAAAATTCAGTTTTTGCAAATGTGTGTGTATATAACTCTAATGTTCCTCTTGGCAGAGAGGAGTCAGGACTCCTTGTAGTGAATATAAAGGGGATCCTGACTGAGGCTGCTGGGCACAGACAGACCCTATGGTTCTCTCAGGCTTTCTAGCTCTCAGACTAAATAAATACAGCCTGCATTACATACAGGCTGTTCTAAATCTTGGGCCAGTTTAAGCAAGGGGCTGCTGACTACACTATAGCTACTCTGAAAGTCACTCTCAGCAAACATTCATGCCAGTGCAAGAATGGTCACAGAAAGCAAACCCAGAAAGGGCACATATGGGGCCAGAGCAGATTAATTATAAACTGTGAGTGAATATTTGCAGAAAACTATTTGCAATGTTTACTCAGCATCACCCAGCAAAACCCTGAAACCACAGCTACTCCACAGCAATGTACAATGGCTAATGATCAGCTATTGCTGATCCAGTGGTCCCCATGGCTCCAGTCCCCCTGGGAAGCCTTTTCATCATCTCCTATTGTGCCAACCCTCAGCCCCACTTCCACTCTAGAACATTTTCTGTTTTCTTCTATCCCCGCTCCAGTCTTGGCAGATTGTGACAGTCTCCTATGCACAGAGGAGGCTGAAGTTAGGCCAAGGAGCTAATCTAGAGCATCCGGATCCCTGATGCTGTCTCACATAGGAATCAGGTGGCATGGCGACTCCAGTTCTTGTAGAAGGTTAGTATTGACGGGTCAGGTGAAGCAGCCATCATTGCCATTGTCCGTGCTTTATGCAGACATACATACTAATGGCTTGATTTGCAGAGGTGCGAGGCATTTGTACGCCCCTTGAAATCAAAGGGAGGGGCAGGTGCTCAGCACCTTTGATTTTCAAGAGACTTTGGCAGCTTTTGATGCAGATAGAATCAGAACCAACATTCACCCAATGAACCGAAGAGAGACAGAGAGGATAAGACCCATCAGCTGGAAAGGTCACAGAAATAGCATCCTAATGCACTGATAATTATATGAATGCCGAGTGCCTGGGTCATCTCACCAGCACCCAGAAGTGCTGCACTGGTGGCAGATAAAATGGCCTCAAAGAGCTTTATGCTATTAGCGTTCCATTACTCAAGCGGAAAGTAAGAGAGATCAACCAATTTTCTTCTTTCAGAGACAGGAAACCAGAAGCTAGTGTGGGGAGGAAGCTGAGATGTCTTTTTCTCAGCTATCTGAGGAAAAAAGCCAGCTGAGAGAGTGCATCCTTACGTAAGTGTGTGAGAGAGAGATTGTGGGGAAGGGGGCAAGGGAAAGAGGAGGAGAAACTGGAACCTGGCAATCCCTACTCCCTTCTCTGCTGGTAATGTAACACTTACAGCCGGCAGTACTTATTCCAATTTAATTAAATATAAATAGATGGCAATACCAGGCATATCCACTGCATGGGGATTGTGAGCAAAGCACATGGCTACATCTACCTCTCTTCCTCACCACTGCTAGGGGATCTGATTGCAGGGTGGTTCATGTGTGATCATTTCCAGCCCAGGCTTTCAGAGCTGAAGGATTTGATGTTTTTGTGGTTAGTTAGCCTCTCCACCTAAAGGGGATCTCTATTCCAGGAGAGTGTTTGGGAGCAAAGGCAGGGAAGTAGCTGACGGATGCCTCATTACTCAGTCACAGGCAACTGAGCCAAGGCTTAGTCCATGCTGGGCTGGTACTACCCATGCTGATGCCTGCACTGTGCTGTCTTCGTTGCTGTTGTTACCTGCACTAGCTGGATTCAAGCTAGTGCAGGTAGGCTAGTCCATGCCCAGCTGCTGCAGTGTAGACAGGCTCTTAGAGAGGAAGGTTTGTCAAATAGTTAGGTACTGGACTTGGACTCAGGTTCAAATCCCTGCTCAGTCACAAACTCCCTGTGTGATCTTGGGCAAGTCACTTAGTGTCTCCATGCCTCAGTTCCATCTGTACCATGGGGATAACAGCACTGCCCTGCCTCACAGGGGTGTTGTGAGGTGCTCACGTAGTATGACAAGAGTTTATATAAATACCCAGATAGAAAGACACCGGTTCAAGCCTGACCCCAACGTGGTAAAAGAACTAGAAGGCCTTTTTCATCTCTTTGGTGGACAGCCATAGGAAATGACTTGGGGAGGGGGAGAGAAAACTCAGTTCACTCTTGAGGAGAGTGTACTCCACAAATGCCACCCTTGCTAGCAGTCTCAAGAAGGATGCCAAGGACTGCATGGGTTATGGAGACTGACCAACTCTCTCACCCTAGCAGCAGTTTCTCCGAGCCGCAGCAGCGATCCATGGGCAGAGCGTAGCGTCTATGGGAAGCTTTCACTGCTGCTGACCATATTGCACCTACCCTGTGATCGGAGGACTTCAGTCACTATGGATGCCACGTGGGCACCTCTCCCCAGAGCAGCCCTGGTCAGGGCCATCTTTAAAGCCTCATGCATTAATTCATTAGTTGCTGAAATGCTGAACACGGAGCCAGACTATCTGCTGTGGCTGCTGCTGCTGAAACACAAGGCCACTGGATTCCTCTGCTGCTATTCAGACTGATGATTTCTTTTCAGTTAAGATCTCCAGTGTTTAGTGTATTGTGCTGCCTGGCACAGGAGGATTCGTTTACACTTTTAACAGCAAGTGTTTCATTCCCCCCCCCTTTTGGTGTTATTAAGGTTTGTATTAAACTCACTGATGGGAGTGGAGCAAAGACAGGAAATGGGGGGCAGATCGCCATACCAGTTCAGACTGGTGCTGTGCCCTGAACTCGCCGTCAAGACTGTTCAAGACCCTATGGCATTTTCTGCAAGAGTAGGTGGGTTAAATGTCAGGTTGTGGCTAAATTCCAATGTGGGTAGCTACTGTCTCACTGTCTAAATCCCTCCAGCTGTTTCTACTGGCTATGGTCTTCTTCTTCACTTCCTGTCCTCAGTGGCTGTGCAATGTTGCTGTTAAATACCTGCTGTGTTCCACCTCAGAGGTGGCTGCATTTCAAAGGGGGCACACGTCAGTCACAAAATGAATGTGTCAATGAAAGATAAGGAAGACATAGTGCTCAAAAGCTGTGTTCCTGCCATCCCCTCATTGCTCTGCTTGGTCAGTACATGCCTTTCCCTCATCCTTCAACTCTTACTTTTGTCTTTTTAGATGGCAAACTCTTTGGGGCTGACACTAGATCATCTTATATGTTTGTATAGCGCCTAGCACAATGGGGCCTGGTTGCTGACTGGGGCCAACAGACATAATAAATTAATAAGTAATCAATGACCCTTCTCTCTATAGGGTCCAATCCAGCAGACACTTACTCTCATGAGTTATCTTTACTCACACGAGAAAGGATTTGCAGGGCCAGGCCACAGAGTGTAAATCAGGATACTGAGTTTATTAAAATGCATGTGAATTGTTCTGCATGAGCCACCAAGTGAATTATATTATACAGGGAATAAAGGGGCATGTGTGACCCACAGGTCAGTGTGTTACATGTGTCTTCCTCTGTGCTTGATTCACTGAGGATATGAGTCTGTTTCAGCCACAGCTATATAACCCATCCCTCTAGCTCAAGCTGAGATTTGTACTTTCAGCTCTCGAATGCCCCAGTTCACTCCCTGGTATGGTGGCCATCACACAAGCTTCAAACTATAATTAGGCACTTGTCTGTAGTAACATTTTCCTCTTCATGTCAGCACCTCTGTAGCCCCACCCTTCGATCGCTAAGAAACTGCTCCCCACGATGGGCATGCTACATCCACCCAAGAACAATAAAGGCCATCATCCTGCACCAGTGAAGGGTGGGTACAAGATCAGGCCCTTGATCAGATGCCCTCTGTGTCCTGTCAAGGCCACATCTTTGGTTTCCAAAAAATGTCAGCACTGAACAATGCCAGGTATCCCCCACCCCACCCCCAATCACTAGAGAGCAAACTTGCCAGCTCAGGGAAGTGAGGAACTTGAGCAGACTGCTTCTGCAGAACCCCCACTTCTCCCTACCGAGGAACTTCTCCCAAGTAGATGAGCATGCTGGCTCTGCAGCCTTCCTGGTGCTTTCTGGCCAAGGGAGCAGGAGACTGTGGGCCTTTGCATCTCAATCAGTCATTTACCCCTCTGCAGAGAGGGAGGAAAACTATTCTGCTCACACTGGTGGGCTTTTTAGCTGTGTTAGGGTAGAGCTTAGGGATCCTTCTCAAGGCCCCACTGCACCAGGCATTGCACAGGTGACTATACACCATGCAAAGCAGAGGAGAGTCAAGCCCAGGGAACAGGAACACAGAGTTGCCGTAGTGGATCAGACCCCAGGGACCAGCACCAGATGAAAGTGCAAGAAACCCTGCCCAGAGAAAGCTACCCGGCTTGACCCCAAAAGTCAGAGGTTGGCTGATGCCAACCATCCTAATTTGGGGTCTGCTGTGTGGCCTAAGTTTTATCTCAATAGTTTTTAAGGGTTTTACTTTTCCTTAGATTTGTGTGTAAAAAAAAAAAAAAAGGCAAAGAGAAAAATAAACGCGTTTCCTTCCTTCAGACATTGCTGTTTCAATCGATGCTGTGGTGCTCTGGGATGCTTGGAGGCCTGCTGAAGTATGTCAAGCCTCAGGACTCCTTGATGTGCCCTGGAAAGCTGGGATATAGCCTGGAACTTAGATGCAAGAAGAATTGTGTGTATTGCCCTGGTTCCTGGGTGTGTCCGCTTTTAGCTTGAGTATGTTAAAATATGACTTTTCCCAGGGCTTCATTAGGCACTTCATTTGCACAGTACCTTCAAAAGGTAAAGCACTTTTCTTAACAGCGGATGGCTCCAGCCTGTTGTCAGTGTGTACTCTGAGGCATTCATACTCAAAGATTTGACATGATCCATTGTAACAGCAGCTGCCAGGTGTCCCAACGTGCCATAATCACTGAACAACATTGACAGTTACATGCTACTCTATTTATCTATGCAATGTGTAGTTAGACTATAACTATGAGGAAATACTATTCATCTGCAGTAGCTCATCTTTAGATGTCAGTGGGACAGGGCCAGCCTATAGTAATGACCTAAAGAAGTCGCCCTCTGATATGTTCAGTGGCCTTTGTGACGTAGATTGGTGGACTCAGCCTAGTTCATAATGCACAGACACATCCATTGCTAAAAATTACCATCACAATTAGCTCCCTTGAAGGGTGGCCTTAGAAGAGCGGCCAAGTATGTAACGGGAATTGAGACTGAACTCTCACTCCTAGAGAAGATCTGTAAGCTGCTGGACCAGCTTACCTGCCACCGCCTCAAATAACACTCCCAACAGCAGCGGGATTTCAGTCTCTCTCTCCAGGGTTGAGTTTTATTTCTCCAAATCAAAACAGTTCAGCCTATAGCAAACCAGGTCTCTCTAGCTACCCCAGAGGTTCCTACAGAAGCCTACCTACCCCCTGCAAGTCTCACTCTCAAGTGAGTGGATCATCAACCCTTTATCTAAGGACTGGGTGGCCTGCAGATTATCACCTGATCCCCAGCCTCAGACTCGTCACTTGGGAGGCAGCTAATTAATCACAGGTGGGACTAAGCCCAACTTCTTTAAAGGTCCATCCCACCCTATACTAAGGACCCTCCAGGGCCAGGCAGGGCAGCCTAGACTAGCCTGGGGACAGCTGGCTATGCTATGCTATGCTGTACTGTACTTGTTAAGGGGACAGGAGTGTCAATTCTGCACCTTTCACCAGCACTATGTTTACTTAAAATAAATGCCAAGTGACAGAGCTGCCTGAGAAATCATTTATTTTTCCCTGTGAAAATTTCTGAAGATTTTTAAAAAAATCTATTTGCTGTGAAAAACGTCAGGTTTTTGTTGAAAAATTAACTATTTTTGAACAAAAATCTGAATATTTTAATCAAAAATGATTTTCCCCCACATTTATCAAAAATCATTTTTGATAAGACGGTTAAAAAAAAATGCAAGCAGCTCCACTAAGGAGCAGCTCAATGCAATTGTCTTGTGATACAACGAGCACTGTGAGGATTGAGGCACTGTGGGAGAGTTAATACATGTGTCTGTCTTCACGGAACTCAATGTGTGTGGGTGAAGAATGAGAACAGAGAATGAGAAACTCATACAACTGTACTGGGGTAATGCATGGATCAGCTAGATTTTAACTCAACACAATGGAACTTTATCCCAAAAACATGTCCGAGATTTACAGCATAGGCCAAACTGCATTACTGTGGTGCAAGTCCACTGGTGTCATTGGCATTGTACCTACTTACTTCAGGGCTCAAATTGGCTCACTAAGTCACAGTTATAAGAGCCTCATGTTCATAACAACATAATTGAACATGATACATAGTCTGTCATTATCAGATCATGGGCAATGTTCATCAGACAAACCTCACCTGCCTTATTCATGACCAGACTCAGTTCTGCTTTGGTTTACACTGGGGTGTTATTTTCTGAGTAAGTCAGTGGAGTTACTCTGGATGTACATCAGTATAACTGAGGTCAGAGTGTGGCTTTCAGCCCATGTGGTACATTCCCTGTGGGCCAGTCCCAGGCTAGTCCTGGGATGGAGTTTAATCCCAGTAGGTCAGATACTTTTATGGTTTAAAAGAGACCTCTTGGTAAAGCAGTATCTTAATGTCTGTCCTCAGTTCAGGTACTAATTAACTGAGGCTAGTCCTAGGATGGAGTTTAATCCCAGTAGGGGGTCAGATATTTTTATGGTTTAAAAAAGACCTCTTGGTAAAGTAGTATCTCAATGTCTGTCTTCAGCTCAGGTACTAACTGATGCTGTATCCCTTGCCCTTGTGAGAATGAAAAAGGCGAATATTAAGCAGTTAAAGGGACAATGTTGAGATTGGTAGACTCTGCATCTGATCATATATTCCTTTATTTGCAAAGTCCACGCAGTTCCTTGAATGGCTTTTACCCCCTAAATTAAGCTTTTACCTATTTTTAAGTCTTTTTATCTCAATTTTACTCATGTTTTTAACTCAAAACTCCAGTTTGTTTTTTATTACATAAACAATAATAAAAAAGTCCATGCCAATGACCCTGAATCCCCAAGGGACCCTATAGGGTCTAAACTGGGCCAGTTGATCTTTAAAGTTTTTAATGGTATTGCCCATGCTCTGTTTAAGATCCTCCTCCTGAGCCTTGTCCATTTGTACTACAGGACCTTTTGAAGGAAATTCCACCCCCAAGTTTGCTCGGGAGGTGATTAGGCCTTTGCTGTGGGTCCTTACATGGCCCCTAGTACTGTAGTGTAGTGGGTCCTTACATGGCCCCTAGTACTGAGGTTCTCCTAGACATGAATGAATTTATCCTCAGAACAGCCCCGGGAGGCAGGGAAGTGCTATCCCCATTTCACAGATGGGAACACAGTCACACAGTCAAAGCACCTAATGGGACTTGTTTCAGAGTAGCAGCCCTGTTAGTCTGTATTTGCAAAAAGAAAAGGAGTACTTGTGGCACCTTAGAGACTAACCAATTTATTTGAGCATGAGCTTTCGTGAACTACAGCTCACTTACTTCATCGGATGCAAGTGAGCTGTAGCTCACGAAAGCTCCTGCTCAAATAAATTGGTTAGCCTCTAAGGTGCCACAAGTACTCCTTTTCTTTTTGCTAATGGGACTTGTGCTCCTAAATCCCTTAGGTGCTTTTGAAAATCCGCCTCCAGAGAAAATAAGAAATAACCATGCCACAAGTCGTCAATGGCAAAACTGGGAATCAAACTACAGTCCAGTGATATAAGCCCAGAGTGGAGAAGCAGGGTATGCCTCTCCTTACATCTCAGCTCTTAACCCACTTGTCAACACCTCAACATGTTGGATCATATTAAAGAAGTTCTGTATTAAAATCACAAATGAGTTTGATTCCCCAGAGTTTAAATTCCAGGGTATTACTAATTAAGAGGTCTCTTGGTTTTTGGTACTGTTTCTCTCCCTCTATGTGTGAAACTTGCAAGCTGCTAATTGTGTTAGTACATTCTAAGACAGAGTCTGTTCTCAAAGCAATTCACAGAGAGAGAGACTCAAAGCAATACTCTAACAACAGAAACAGCACCCAAAGACTCCCCGCCCTTTTGTTGTATTAACAATTGTGATTAAAATAGAGATAGAGGATGGATGTGGATGGATGCTTGGTGTGGATAATAACTGAATGATCAGGGAGGTGCCAGCCTAAGAATCCAGTGTCCATCGGCTGAAGAAGGCGTCAAGTGGAAATAACCAGAGGACCCCCCCGGAAGGGCAGACTGGAATCCACCCAACAGCCTCAAGAATGGGAGAACCAAAGAACAAGATAACATCTTGGAGCCGTCAGGAATGTGCTATCTGCTGATTGATTCAGCAACAGCATGATGAAGCAATTCCCATAGACTGGCATAGGAAGAAATTCCTATAAAAATAGACTCTAAAAAGTGAGAACTTTGGGGTCTGATTCTGCAAACCAACTTCCAGGAGCATCAGATGAGCATCTGACAAGGCCCTGCTCCCTCCTCATGTCCAGGCCACCTGGCCAGTGGCTTGGCATGAGCAACTCTAAGGCTGGTAACTATGATAACAACCTTGCAGAACCTGTGTGTGTGTGTGTTTGTATGAATGAATGTGTGAATAAATATGAGATTGAATGGAATGTTATAACTATAACTAACTGCTTACTATGATTCTTTCTGTAGTCACAATAAATGTGGCATTTTGCCTTTTTCCCTTTAATAAGATCCTGCTGGTTTTTATTTTATTGGTACAACAAACACCTTCTCAAAGTATTTGTCTTTATTATTCTCACTGGTTTAGCTATTTTCCACAGCTAGATCCCTTTCCACACAGTGTAAAATTCCCCTTCTTGATTCCCACCCTCCCCGTCCCCCAGTTTTCTGCAAGTTGTTTTTACTGTAATTTTTCAAATGTATTAGTCATGTTTGAATTGTACAATATTCCCAGCTCTTTGGGGGAAAAGAAATAGTGCTTTAAAAGTCACTCACCAAATTCTGCTTTCCAGTGTAAATCTAGAGTAACTTCTCTTCCAGTGGGGTAACTCCATATTTACACCAGGGCATAATTTGTCCTGCCTTATACATGCATATGCTCAACAAGTATTACAGTACATACACATGCACCTTATGCAGTCATTTACACCAGTGCACAGTAAGTGTAAGACAGTTAAAACACAAGAGTGGGACAGAGGCGATATGGGTTCAATTTCTGGCTCTGCTATGGACACTCTATGGTGCTCTTGATCAAGTCACTTAGAGCCAGATTTTAATGGTATTTAGGCACCTAACTCCCACTGATTTCAATGGGAGTTAGGCACCTAAATACCTTTAAAGATCTCCCCTTTAATCTCTCTGTGCTTCAGTTCCCCATCTGTGATGTGGGAATAACACTACTTCCTTTCTCCTCCCCTGTCTTGTTCACTTAGGCCTGGTCTACACTGTGTGGGGAGGGGAAGAGAGATCCATCTAAGTTATGCAACTTCAGCTACATGAATAGCATAGCTGAAGTCGACATACTTAGATCTACTTACCGTGGTGTCTTCACTGCGGTAAGTCGACGGCTGACGCTCTCCCATCGACTCCGCCTGTGCCTCTCGCCCTGGTGGAGTACCAGAATCGACGGGAGAGTGCTTGGCGGTCCATTTATCCCATCTAGACTAGACTAGATGTGATAAATCAACCCCTCTGGATCGATCGTTGCCCGTCAATCCAGAGGGTAATGTAGACAAGCCCTTAAACTTTGAGCTCTCCAGGGCAGAGCCTGTCTTTGCTTATATGTTCGTACAGCACCTAGCACAACAGGCCATCTTTTGGGGCGGTGGGGTAGAGAGGGGTGGCCCTAGGCACTACTGAAATATAATTAAAATAATAACTAGTCTGACTCAGTCACATTTTATGTCCACTTTACCCCACATAAGTGACTGAATGAGGCGCAGGGCAAAGCTGAACTAGACCTAGTGTCTGTCTCCCAGTGCTCATGAAGCAACAATAAGCCATTATAGATGAGATAAAGAAAATAGTCCCATGTATCAGATTTTAGTTTTATGCTCCCAAAGGTTTATTGTGAAGGAAAAAAAGAGAAAGGATTTTTTTTTAAACCAATGGTGAAAAAAATCCTCCTTGACCATGTCCTTCTTTTTAATTAAAAGCTGTGTAATTTTCACCAAAACCACTAGTCCTGATTAGCTCCAACGGATTAGTTTTTCATGCTGCCTTTTACACGTCATTCACTGGCCTTTGGCAAGGAGGGTCAGCTAGTTTACAGCCTGTTACAACCAGCTGAATTAAAAAAAACCACAGTAACAGTTGCATTAACAGGTGGACAGTAGCTATGGGGCTGGCTTGCCTTGGGAAGCACTTGCGTATGAGAGAGCCCAGATGCTCATTTTTCTCTGATCTAATATGTTTTAACCAGGGCATGGTTCTCTACATATAATAATGAAGGGAAAGATCCACGATCATAAGGGAAAAACAATGAGAAACCAGACAGAGAGAAAAATGCCCATAATAAAGTTTCGCTAATAAAAGATATGATGGGGTAATAAATGTAATCTTTCCTATGCTGCCCTTGCTGTTCCAGAAGCCATCCATTACTTTAAAGTGCTGGATGATAAAAAAAACCCCACTACTGAGTAGTTTTGGCTGGTAACCTGTGTCATTTTGTCCAGTTTAGTGCATTGAGGTTAGGCTCCTTGTACTATCTGAACAGTTATCGAAGGGCTGGAATGCCTGGCAAGGGCTGGGATTTTTTCTACCCATTCAAAGTTGGCTAATGTGCAGACATATTTAGTTAAGTTATTGCTGCCCTTCACAAGCCTGGAATAAGCAAGCTCCCCCTCTCGCACTCCAGTGGGATTCAGAAAGGTTCCATGTGTTTTCTCAACATTTCCTCTGAACTTCCTTCAGGCCAGGTGCTTTTCATTTTTATTCGAATCAGTTATGGCTCTTTTTTAACTGGACATATAAGCAGTTGATGACATGCCTCTCTGAGCAGGAAAATGAGTCAGTGAGCCTAGGTGGAATTTAAACAGCTTTGCTGTGGGCTTTGTCTTCAGCCACAGACCAGTATGTGTTTGGGAGCAAAGATGCACAGAGTAGGTGCTGTTCATAATTATTATCCCCGACTCCCCCATTTTAAAAGTTTGTCATCCAGCTAGGAAAGAGAAAGGAAGAACAGCCCAGTGGTTAGGGCATGACCCTAGGACTTAGGAGACCAGGGTTTAAATCCCTGCTCCATCACAGACTGTCTGTGTAACCTTGGGTAAGTCACATAGGTCCTCAGCAGTATTTAGGGTCCTAACGTCAACTTATTTCAGTAGACATTAGGACCTAAAGACCTTTGTGGATCTGTGCCTCAGTTTCCCCATCTGTAAAATGGGGATACTAATGCTTTCCTACCTCAAAGAAGTGTTGTGAAGATAAATACTTTAAAAAGATTGTGAGGTGCTCAGACACTACAGTAACAGGCCCCACCGAACAACCTAAACTAGGCAGACAAAAACAGAGACAATACGGCAGAATTCCTTGTAGCAGAAGAGAGGCAGGACTGGGCTGCAATGAATATAAAATGAGATTCTGTACTCTGCCTGCTGAACACAAATGAGACCCACAATGTGTCCTAGCTCCTAGACTGACTAACACAGCCCGTGCTGCCTTCTTTCAAGGGGGATGAAGTCCTGGCCCATCTGAAGTTGATGGCAAAACTCCCATTGACTTCAGTGGGGCCGATTTCACCTGGAGTCTCCGTAAGTCCTGGCCTGAACCTTCATAGGAGTCTGTTAACTACACTACAGATACCACCACTTGTACACCACAGCTAATGAACAATCAGATGGGATCATTTCCGAACATTTCATAGGCTGAAGCTTGGTTGCACAAGCTGGTGAATACAGGGTACAGTCACAGAAACCAATTAGCTCATGAATGATTTATGTACAGGATAAAGGGCTAAATCCCCTAGATAATTTATTAGCAATGAGCTAATTCAAATGGCTCTAATCTTCATAGAGTACATTTTCAGCTGCATCCTGAGGTTATTGCTGATGGTTGCATCACAGAGACGGCTACAAACATATAAACTTCTGTAACTCCTATAGGGTTTAAGGAGCTTTGTTCTTAAACCAAACCAACCAATATAATGAATAGGTCTTAAAATCAATTAGGATTTTCTTTTCACTTCTACAAGTGTGATCTGTTCCAGGGACAAAAACAGAGCTGTTTGGAATGAGGATAGCAACAGCTACTCAATGCAGGGCTGCTATCAAGATGGAAACAAAAACAAATTGATGTTATTTACACCCCCACCCCTCTTAGTTATTGAGGACGAAACTAAAGGCATGAATGGAAAGCCTGAGTTGTTGTTTTTTTATTTTGTATCTTTCATATTCTTTGCACAGTCTATGTGTGTAGGTAAAGCTAACACTGCTACACAGATTGAAGTTGGAAGATTAGAGCAATCAAATCCATTTCCAGAGGATACATTTAACAGGGCAGGTTTTGCTTTAAACCCAAGGACCCGACTGGGGAATTCATTACCAAAACCCATTCGTTTTCCATTGGTTTTTAATGGGAGGAGAGATGGGTTTTGAATAATTAAAAGCCAACTCTTCTGTCTGTCTGCCTGCACGTCAATGGGGAAGCTAATGCCATAACATAGATATGCCTGCTTACCCTGAGAGCTGGGCTTTTTTTGTGCTCAGAAATGAAGATACTCTGCTGACACTTGCAGGGTAATAGAAGTGACAGTAGATGGTCTTCCCAGACAAGTGGCAAGGCCAAGAAAGCGGGATTCCTTGGGGTATGAACGAAAGGTGACATTAAATCAAGAAGAACAAATGTAAATTTTATGACGATGTGAGTGATTCTCTCTTTCTACAAGTTATTGCTGCTGTTGTTGTCTGTCTGTGTTCATCATAATTGTAGTTATTTTAAGGGAAAATGTCTGAGCAGTAGTGCCGAGGCAGGATTTGCTACAGGCTCTTTGCCCTCTGCTGCGGGTGATAAATGGGGACTCCCTCTTCTCTTGCTGAGTTCCTCAGGGGGATCTAGGACAAGCATTTGGAGATGCTACCAATTTCTTCAAGCTCTCAGTCTTTACTCAGTCAGAGAGCAGAATGGACCTGGAGGATGGGCATATTCCGGGCACCTTACAGCTCCTTTCATATGGAGTACCATGTGCAACCCTCTGATCACTGTGAGTTCTGTGTCCCCCTGTGCCCAGTCTACAGGGGATGTGCCCCTGTTACAGCTACACCTGCAGAGCTTGGCTCTTTAGCTCAAGAACTAAAGACAAATGCTTTTAGAGGTAGAGGTTGCTGGTTCAATTCCTAGTGCTGGCCAAGGTAGAGACCATCACAAAGACACTACCTCCCAGACCTTCTCCCCATTGCCTACTGCCAAAGGGCCACATCCAATGCTCCTTAAAGTCAAGAGAAGGCCTCTGGCTGACTTCAACGGGTATGGCATCAGGCCCCTGGCAGCATGCTCTCAGGAGAGGCTGCAGACCTAAACACTGTGTCAAGCCAGCACATTACCCTGCTGAGGCTGTCATGCACCTGTAATAGCATGAAACATCCCCATACTGCAGTGTTCCAGAGAGCCCAGCTGCTGTGAGAGTATATGATAGGCTGGAGGGAAGGGGCGGGGGAAGGAGTACTTCTATACCCTCTTGCTGCCTAGCACACTTAAACAGGCTTTTTGCCTGTGTTTATGACATTTATGAAAGGGGTAAAGTGAGGCACAGAGAAGGTAAATGACTTGCCCAAGGTTACACAGCAAGTCAGTGGTAGAACCAAGGAAGGAACCCAGGAATCCCAACTCTCAGTCCCGTGTTCGAGACACCGCTTTAAAAGCTTTTCTAATACTATGGATACAGGACTATCCTGGATTCGTGGGAAGACAAGCGAAGATCAAGTTAAATGAGTGATGCTGATAATACATTACAAAATGGACTTTGGGGGAAAAATACCCCACACTTTGGAAGGGTATTAGTTGTTTTGTCCAAATTCAGTTTTATTACAACTCCCTCTCTAAAAGTCAGAGCTAGCTCAGATAGATTTGATCCCGAAATCCTTTCCACTTTAAAGAGGAGTGGGGTCAGATGACTACAAATTTGCTTCAGTTAATTAAAAAAAAAAGCATACAAAAGCTTTGAAGTAATTTATGAGCATTTATTCATTTTGTCTCAGAGTGGTCTCTGTAGAAATGCAAAATTTAGCTACTGTATATGACTTTCTCTCTGCATTGACTGGAAATAGAAAGAACAAGTAGATTTTGTTAAATTAATTATCAACATTGATTTTACCATGAGATGATACCTTCAGTAACTTTGAAGAATCTTGGGTAGTCAGGCTTGGAAAATTGATCTACTGGTTTCTGTAAAGTAGAATTTCTAGGCCCTCCTGCCGATACATTTTAAATGTTAATTTGCAGGCTCAAAAGGAATTGGGTGATTTGTCATTATATTTTCCTCCTGAGACATAGCTATACGTTTCCTTGTTAATTGATTCTCATATTTCGATTCAGTTATAGGAAAAGTAATTTAGGGAATCTGAGTTAAAATTAATGGCGGACAAGCTGAAACTTTAGATGAAACATCATTAGGCTATCAAAAGCTACCAAACTTTCTTCCTCTCTCTAGTAGCTTTAATTTTCTTGATCCATTATAAATCAATGTATTGAAAAATAGCTGCTAAGCTATGACACTGCACTTCTCTTGGTAGCTTTGTTTGCACAATGGAGGCTAAAGCTGGGTGGATAAGGGTGAGAAAGCATCTGCAAACATTCATTTGAATTCACTTCCCCTTAGAGATTCAAGTGCACACAGAAAGTAAAATTCACCCCTCCTCAGAAGGCCATCAGAACGTCTGTGCACACTATGGGGGCTTAGTTAAGATTCAAAGGCCAATCAGCCTTGGGTTCTCTGTACAGGAATGAAAGTTACCCAGAAAGAGAAAGTGTCAAAGAATTGTGCAAATATGTTTCTCACACGTAGTCACACTGGAAAGGTTTGTGTGGCCATCTTTCATCTGCTTTGGGTTTTACTAGAGTTATTTATGTTACAACAGCACCTCACCAAGATTGGGGCCTCATTATCCTAGGCGCTGTACAAAGGCATTGAAAGAGACAATCCTTTTGCCGAGGAACTTACAGTCTAAGCAGGCAAGGCAAACAAAGGGATGGGGGGCAAAACAGAGGCCCCAGGCAGTAACATGACTTGCCTAAGGTCGCACAGCTAGTCAGTGGCAGAGCTGGGAGTGGAACCTAGGTCTCGTGAATCCCAGTCCAATGCTTTATCAACTGGACAGAACAGCCTTTCCTTTGTTGCTAGTCTTTTAGCCAAATCGTCCATAAACCATAGCAAACAGGTGACAAATCACACACCTTCTGCCCTGCCCCTCCTTCCCCCATTCAGTCATGGGCCTGCCAATGTATTCGCAAATATTTGGGTGCAGCAGCAGTCGTAACAGTTTATGAGCAACCTATTGGCTGAGACAGACGTACCAAGAGCCCACTTGTTAAGCAGAGTATCTCACCTTCAGCACAGGCTGCATGAACTCTGGCAGATTTTCCGTGAGGTTGTATAGTGGTGGGGGAAGATGTGCATCCCCTAGCCCTACGTTGAACCTCCCATGCCTACCCTGGCCTACCCCTTCTCAGCAAGACAGAATGGTCTCCGCACAGCGAGACTCAGACAGGTGATGTTATAGTTAGGTGACTCCCCCCCAGCATCACGTATGGGGGAAGTCTCCATGGAGGGAACTATAATGGCCTAGTGGTCTGGGTGACGCCTGCACCATAGGAGATGACTTATACAAATACCTTGACATTTTAAAATGCATGCAGCAGAAATCCATCTGCTTCCTTGAACAAAACAAGCAACTGGGCTGCGCTGCGATACCAGCAGCACCAGAGAGACACAATGCAATTCAGTTACAGCAACGAGTGCAGAGAAGTTTAAGGATAATTCTGTTTTGGCCCCTTTGCACAGTTAGCCTCGATTTGTGACACCTTTCCATGAACAAAAATTAAGCAGCACAATGGAGGGGACCGTTCATGTTACTAGTGTTAAATGGAAAACCTTGTGAAACGGACAGTTTAGTGAATATTTCCTCACTGAAATCAGCTCTCAGAGGGGCTCTAGCCTCTCCACAGATGGGTGAATTCACAACTATGTAAAGCCAGAGAAATTGGGCTTTATGAAAACTAAATGCTCAGGCAAAAAGCACGGCGCCCTATGGCATTTAGTTCTGCAGCAATTACTCTTTCCTATAGGTAAGTCTCGCAAGCCTCACGGAAAGAAGTCAGTTCTCACTCAAGCATAAGGAAAAATCCATCAGTTGGCACTGGGGCCTGATCTAGCAGTTGTCATAATTCATGGAATGATTTTGGTAGAAGCTGGATCAAGCCCATAACTAAAAAATATACTTGGATTGAAATGTTCCAGATACAAGCATTAAGCCTGATCCTGCAGCCCCTACTTACTTACCCTTTGACTGCAATGGGGCAATTCATGTGAGTAAAGGTTGCAGGCCTGGCCCTTAATGTTCCTTACACTGCGCTGAAATAGGATCTGCCCTCTGATAAATGGACTGATAGTTTCACTGTCACTTCTGGTTTTTCATTCTGCTTAAATGTTTGTGTTACCTCCTTAAATATGACTGTGGTGTGGAGAGAAGTCCAATTGCTAACCTCTCCAAGCAACCAAAGATTCAAGGAGGGCTATCTTCCATCTTCTCCAGCAGTGCACGAACATACTTTTCTGAGGTGTGCAGAAAGCCCTGAACTCCCACTGAAATTAGTACAAGTTTGGGCCTGCAAGCAGTGCTAAATAATTGAAATCAAAGAGATTTGCACAACTGAAGGCAGAGGTTGAAATAAGGTCAGCTCCCTGCAGCATCCAGCATGCAAAACGCAGGCTAAAATGTCCATCTGAGGAAAAGTTCCCACTTCCGCTAGATAATGAAGTTGCTTTTGTCTGCAAGTCAGAGGGTTCCTGGGGGAGACTTCACAGGAACTCTTAGGCCAAGCTTTCAAAACCAGGCATTTAACTCATGCCCAAACTCAAAATGTGTGTGTGAGGCATCAGCAAGTGAAATGCATTCACAAAGTATGCAACGCACATGCAGAATGGATAATGGATTCTGCTTTTTGAGCATGACATCTGTATCAGCATAGTTTACATATGCAATTAGGTTTCAGAGTAACAGCCATGTTAGTCTGTCTTCGCAAAAAGAAAAGGAGTACTTGTGGCACCTTAGAGACTAACCAATTTATTTGAGCATGAGCTTTCGTGAGCTACAGCTCACTTCATTTGATGCATACTGTGGAACCTGCAGAAGACATTATATACACACAGAGACCATGAAACAATACCTCCTCCCACCCCACTGTCCTGCTGGTAATAGCTTATCTAAAGTGATCATCAAGTTGGGCCATTTCCTGCACAAATCCAGGTTCTCTCACTCCCTCACCCCCCTCCAAAAACCACTTCCTGGACACTACAGTGCTAATAAACAATGGTCACATAAACACCACCCTATACTGGAAACCTACTGACCGCTATTCCTATCTACATGCCTCCAGCTTTCACCCTGACCACACCACACGATCCATCATCTACAGCCAAGCTCTGCGATACAACTGCATTTGCTCCAACCCCTCAGACAGAGACAAACACCTACAAGATCTCTGTCAAGCTTTCTTACAACTACAATACCCACCTGCGGAAGTGAAGAAACAGATTGATAGAGCCAGAAGAGTTCCCAGAAGTCACCTACTAGGACAGGCCTAACAAAGAAAATAACAGAACGCCACTAGCCGTCACCTTCAGCCCCCAACTAAAACCCCTCCAACGCATTATTAAGGATCTACAACCTATCCTGAAGGATGACCCAACATTCTCACAAATCTTGGGAGATAGGCCAGTCCTTGCCTACAGACAGCCCCGCAACCTGCAGCAAATACTCACCAACAACCACATACCACACAACAGAACCACTAACCCAGGAACCTATCCTTGCAACAAAGCCCGTTGCCAACTGTGCCCACATATCTATTCAGGGGACACCATCCCAGGGCCTAATCACATCAGCCACACTATCAGAGGCTCGTTTACCTGCACATCCACCAATATGATATATGCCATCATGTGCCAGCAATGCCCCTCTGCCATTTACATTGGTCAAACTGGACAGTCTCTACGTAAAAGAATAAATGGACACAAATCAGATGTCAAGAATTATAACATTCATAAACCAGTCGGAGAACACTTCAATCTCTCTGGTCACGCAATTACAGACATGAAGGTCGCTATCGTACAACAAAAAAACTTCAAATCCAGACTCCAGTGAGAAACTGCTGAATTGGAATTCATTTGCAAATTGGATACTATTAATTTAGGCTTAAATAGAGACTGGGAGTGATTAAGTCATTATGCAAGGTAGCCTATTTCCCCTTGTTTTTTCCTACCCCCCCCCCAACGTTCTGGTTAAACTTGGATTTAAACTTAGAGAGTGGTCAGTTTGGATGAGCTATTGCCAGCAGGAGAGTGAGTTTGTGTGTGTGGTTTTTGGAGGGGGGTGGGGGGGGTGAGAGAGCCTGGATTTGTGCAGGAAATGGCCCACCTTGATTATCATACACATTGTGAAGAGAGTGGTCACTTTGGATGGGCTATTACCAGCAGGAGAGTGAGTTTGTGTGTGTGGGGGGGGGGGGGCGCGGAGGGTGAGAAAACCTGGATTTGTGCTGGAAATGGCCCAACTTGATGATCACTTTAGATAAGCTATTACCAGCAGGACAGTGGGGTGGGAGGAGGTATTGCTTCTTGTTCTCTGTGTGTACATAATGTCTTCTGCAGTTTCCATGGTATGCATCTGATGAAGTGAGCTGTAGCTCACGAAAGCTCATGCTCAAATAAATTGGTTAGTCTCTAAGGTGCCACAAGTACTCCTTTTCTATATGCAGTTAGCTGGGGTTGCACACCGTATTTGGAAACTTTGCACCTTTCAGACGCAATGTTCTCTGTTTACATGCAAATGTCTTGGGTAACAAAGAATAAGGGAAGGGACAGAGCAAAATTGTTCCAAATCAGAACATTTTTCAAAGTTTGCCAGGAGGCACTCGCAGCTGGATAAATTACAGGCACAAGTTACACTTTTGTTTGCAAAGTAATCACAGACTTCAGCTGATAATAGCAACATCACATGCTTATGTTGATTACTTGATAAATGCACTTAACATGTGCCCTCTTCCAATCTGTTGAGAGGTCCTTCTTTATAGGAACATCTGCAGCACCCAGGACCTGACCATGTCTCCCAGTGCATCTTAGGCAGATGGATATAATACAAAGTACTATCAAATGCTACACTGCATCTGCAGAACATTGCAGTAACTAGTTAACATTAACTAAGTCATTGTCACAGCACTCCTGTGAGGTAGGTTAACATGACATCTATTTCACAGATGGAAAAACTGAGGCAGAGAACTGGAGGGATTGGCCTAAAGCCACAAAGTTAGTAGCAGCTCCAGGATTGGTCCTCAGAACCATCTCACTCCCATACTCATTGCTTCAGAAGAGGGGAGCCCAGACATCATAGTGATGGGTGCATTACAAATCAGACGGGGGACAGTGCTGCCTCAAACTGTACATGTCAACAAATCTCACACTCTAGGGAGCCATTATGGGAATTCCAACCATATAGAACAACTGTCTTGTTATTTTTATTGTGTTAAAATGGGGACACGTAAGACAATTGAACTATAAAATGCAGAAATGCAATGAGACAACCTTGGTTGACTGAATTGTCTGAACTTCAGACTGAAGGCTATCCAGGTAGCTTGCCATTTAATCCCAAAACAGGCATCTGTGTGAACTGGACGGATTGTTGGCAAATGGCTTCTGTGTGTCTCTACGTGCAGGGATGCCAGGTCTCTGGCCATCTGTGCTGTGTCCAGCTGATAGCTGAATAATATATTGGTTTTTGATCTTGATACATATGGGGAGTGTGCTCATCCTAATAGAAATAACAATTAAATACCCACAGATGGTTATGACTCACCTTGAAGGACCGCTAACCCCACTGTCATAGTGATGTGCAACAATATCGAAGCAAAACAGCATTTGACCCTAAAAAGGGCGCCCTGCCTCACTCAAGCGAACCAGCAGGAAGAGATGTTCTTCTATATTTCTTTTCTCTGTCATTGCTAGGAAATCCAGATATGAACAGAAGTTTCCAGCCCTCTATCTCATTGACACAAAGGCCCCTTCCATTTGTAGTGCTTTGGCAGGATAAAAGGGCCTTAAAGTCAATGCAAATATAATTCACGCCCACTTTAAAGCCCCTTCCCACTGCCAAAGTGTTGTAAAGAGACCTTACATAAAAGAAGCTGCCCTTTCTTCTTTAGAACAAGCCTCTTCCTGTCTGGTGCACCTCTATAGCTGTAAGGGAAAAAATCGTGAAAATGTCATAAAACAAAAAGGTCCTGAATTTAGGTACAAGACAGTATGTAAAATATAAAACTGACAGTGAGAGGAGAATTCGGCCCAGCCTGTGTGCCTAGGGCATTGGTAGATGAAATATGAGGTTGTGGTCTTTCCCCCCCTATGGAGTGAGAAAAAGACAGGCTCCCTGAATCTCAGGCCATCAGTGACCAGTCACAGGTGCAGCCGTACCAGTTCAAACCTCTAGCATAAACGTGCTAAACAGCCAGAAGTCACGATTTACACCAGTTCAGTTTTGCACCTACTGGAAACTGGGGTAAGCTGCATCATTGCAAATTGCAGCCTAGACTGCCTAGGATAGGAGTATACACTGGTCCAGTGACGCTAGAGCGTGATGGCTTAAATCGGGGCAAATCCACAGTAGAGACACGGCCCCCAGCCTTTCTGCCTGCACCCAGATCTGTGCCCACAGAGAGAATGTCATCTCAACCTTAATCTTGGGTGTGTCTGTTTATTTGTTGAAAGTCTTTTCACTACATCTTGTAAAACAAGTAAATAAATCAATAAAATGCCTGTCTGCTAAATATATTTTACTTTAAGGCCATTTTAATATTGGCTGGAAAAAGTCTGTATCTTCCTTATCTCTCTCCTATGGCTCCAGATGCAGTTAATTTATTAAAAAAAAAAATTAACTTGCACAATGTCACACTACATTACTCCACCTTGGAATATTTTTATTCTGATCTTTGCATGGCTGACAAATGGAATGATGCTTGGATTTTCTCTGGGGATATTTTACCCATAATGTAACTTATTAAAATACAGCTGACTGCGGAAGAAATAGCACTTTTTCACTGGGACTTAGGTTATCCAGCGAAACACACGGGTAATGAATAATGGTTTATGGCAAACCTGATAATGCAGCAGCTATTATACTGACTGGCTCTGTGGCTTTATTTAATCACTGTAAATCGCTGTACAAGGTGCCATTTTCCACCAGATCTTTCTACACGAAGGGTGGAAATTTTTGAAAGGGAAACTATACAAGGTCTGGCTCTTTCTTTAATAACTTATGGCTTGGCTTCCAGAGGTATAACTCAACACCTATGGAAATGGAGCCAGACCTTTTTTTTTTTTTTTTAATCTCAATAGCTCTTTGCTCCATGCACCATGTGCAAAGGCCTTCGTGCTATGCCACATGCTAGACCACAGTTACATAGCAAGGCATCCAATTATTCAACAGAGCAGCACTGAAATATTCAGAAAGCAGAGAATTATAGATGCCTAAACTCTAAGGCCACAAGGAACCATTATAATCCTTGTCTAGTCTGATGATTTCTGGTATACACAGCTCATAGAATTTCATCCCATAATTCCTGAATCAAGCCCAATAAATTGTGGTTGAACTAGGTCATATCTTTTAGAAAGAGACATCCAATCTTGATGAAAAGGCCCCAGGTGATGAAGAATGCCCCAGAAAGGGCAAATACATAACCACTGCATGTTGTGATTGGCATTGTAACAGAGGAATGGAGCTGTCTGATACCACCATGAAGGGCTTTTAGAAATGGGTGGTTGAGTACACAGAGACTACCTGATATTTTCTAATCTTTCAGCAATGGGAATAAACTTCACTAAGAGAGACAAACCAATTCAAAAAGTCAATTTCTTTTCATGCCATATGTATAAACCAAATAAGAAACTGCAGACATTCTCTCTGTGTAGGGACTTATGCGGCCCCCATTACTGCAGTACCTGAGCCTGTAACGGTACTCACTCAGGGCTTGGTTGGGAAGCACGGCCTAGTGGTCAAGGCTACAACGCGTGGCCAGCAGGTAGAGGAGGTTGGTAGAGGAACCCAGGCCCGCCCACTCCACTGGGCTCCGACCCAGGTCCCTTTGGGCTACCAGTGGTCTGGCAACCCAGGCTGCTTCAGGTTGCTCTCCCTGGGCCACTTCCTATCTCCCCTGCTCCCTCTGGGTCAGCTTAGTCCAAAGCTTTCCTCTGCTGGGGAGTCTAAATCAAGAAAATAAGAGGGGATTACCAATGTCCAGGATCCACATAAGGGAGGGAGAAGAATACTTCCCTCTCTGATTGTTTCTGGGGTGGGTCCTTCCTTCCCTCAGGGCAGTTGTGTCAGAGGCTTCAGCCTTCCCTCTGCTCAGTGCCATGGAACTGTAGGCTGCAGGTCTGCTCTCTTCCAGGTCTGCCCCCAGTATGCCGTTTCCCTGTCTTTTCATTCCTTCACCAGTTAGAGCATTTGCTGCAGGTGTGGCAAGGCAGGGTTGGCAGGGCCCAAAATAATCCCTTAACCCCTTGTTGCACAGTGTGGGGTTCTTGTATACCCTGTCACAGAGCCCCTCACAAACATTAATAAATACATCCTCACAGAAACAAGTCCGAGGCAGGGAAGCTTTATCCCCATTTCACAGAGAGCAAAGTGAGACACAGAGGGATTAAGAGCCTGATTTTTAAGGGATTAAGGAACCTAATTTAGATGTCTGGGCACTTTTGAAAATCCCATTAGGCGCCTATCTGCATCTCTAGGCACCTATAGACCTTTAAACATCTGGGCCTAAGTGACTTGCTCCAGGTCACACAGGGAGACTGTGGCTGAGCTGGGAAGCAAACCTAACCCAGATCTCCAAGCCCCAGGCCATTGCCGTAACCACAAGACCACCCTTCTTCTAACTGGAGGCTTGAGACAGGTGGTGGTTGAAGGGGGTGGTTAAAGCAGTTCCAGTGACGCTGATGATGAGTGGGGCTCAACTTCAGAAATCCCCACTATGGGAGAGAAGGTGAGGGAGAGCTCACGTTTGCTACTGATGTTTTTCTTTATCATGCCAGGTTTCAGAGATTCGTCGATTCTAAGGCCAAAAGGGACCACTGTGATCATCTAGTCTGGCCTCCTGTATAACACAGGCCACAGAACTTTCCCCACATAATTCCTAGAGCAGGTCTTTTAGAAAAACAGCCAGCCTTGATTTTAAAATGGCCAGTGATGGAGGAGAATCCACCACGACCCTTGGTAAATTGTTCCAATCGTTAATTACTCTCATGGTTAAAAACTGATACCGGGTTTCCAGCCTAAATTTGCCTAGCTTCAACTTCCAGCCATTGGCTTGTTAGACCTTTCTCTGCTAGATGGAAGAGCCCATCATTAAATATTTGTTCCCCGCATAGGCACTTATAGACGGCAATCAAGTCACCCCTTAACCTTCTCTTTATGATGCTAAATAGGTTGAGAGAGAGGTGGAATGGGTGATAGTCTGCAGCAGCAAGCCATAGGAGGTCTGTATGGCATTGGCAGCTGCCGTCCCTTGTGCTCCTCCCCACGACCATACAAGTACTGCAGTCTCTTCCATCACTGGTTTCCCCTGCTCTACCTACTCATGGATCCTAAGGCCAGAAGAGACCTTATAATCATCTAATCCAACCTCCTGCAGAACGGAGGCCACAGAATTTCACCCAGTGATTCCTGCACCAAGCCCACTTCCTAACGACTCCTTTATCTCGCCGAAGCCTTTTTCTTGGATAGCTCCTGAAACCTGTAGGAGGCATGATCCATGCCTGTGCATTAGCTGGGATTAGTGGCTGATATGTGGCATTCCGAGCACCTGCTTCTGTATCCCAAGGCAGGCTCTGGGAATGCCACAGCACCTACCATAATGGGGCCCTGATCTCGGTTGGGACCTGCAGCTGCTTCTGTAATACCAAAAATAAACTTCAACGGTGTGCATGCATGTGTGTGCGTGTATCCATCCTTAGGTCATCTCCTCCACCATGCTATTGCCTCCCTCTGCGGGAGAGGAGTCCATCTTCATCTTCCTTCCAACCTAGGGATGGGTTTATGTTGCTTTACCTTTTCAAGGCTCTTTTCAAAGAGTCATGGAGTTTAAGGCCACAAGGGCAACAAAAATTATTAGGGGTCTGGAACAGCTTCCTTATGAAGAGAGATTAATGAGATCGGCACTTTTCAGATGGGGAGAGATGACTAAGGGGGGATACGATAGAGGTCTATAAAATCATGACGGGTGTGGAGAAAGTAAATAAGTGTTATTTACTCCTTCTCATAACACAAGAACCAAATGAAATTAATAGGCAGCAGGTTTAAAAACAAACAAAAGGAAGTATTTCTTCACACAACACACAGTCAATCTGTGGAACTCTCTGCCAGAGGATGTTGTGAAGGCCAAGACTACAACAGGGTTCAAAAAATAACTAGATAAATTCATGGAAGGTAGGTCCATCAATGGCTATTAGCCTGGATGAGAAGGGATGCTGTCCCTAGCCTCTATTTGCCAGAAGCTGGGAATGGGTGACAGGGGATCGATCACATGATGATTACTTGTTCTGCTCATTCTTTCTGGGGCACCTGGCGTTGGCCAGTGTTGGAAGACAGGATCATGGGCTAGATGGACCTTTGGTCTGGCCCAGTATGGCCTTTCTTATGATCATCTAGCCTGACCTTCTGGATATCACAGGCCATTGAATTAACACCAAACTACCTCTGTATGGAGCCCACTAACTTGGGTTTGACAAAATAATTTGTGTTTGGCTAAAGCATCTCTTCTAGAGAGGCAGCCAGTCTTAATCTGAAAACAGTAAGAGATAGAGAATCTACCATTTCCCTTGGTAGTGGTTTCCAAAGATTAATCACCCTTCGCTGTTAACAAATTATGCCTTATTTCTAATTTGAGTTTGTCTGGCTTCAGCTGCCAGCCATTGAGTCTTGTTCTGCCTTTCTCTGCTATGTTAAAAAGCCTTTACATACCTGGTCTTTTCTCCCCATGAAGATATTGATACACTGTAATCAAGTCACCTCTCAATCTTCTTTTTGATGAGCTAAACTGATTGAGCTCCTTAAGTCTCTCACTGCAACGCATTTTTCCAGCCCTCAATCATGTGTGGCACTTCTCTGAATCCTCTCCAATTTTTCGTCCCTATTTTCAAAAGTATGTCACCAGAACGTTCCGCAGTATTCCAGAATATTGTCTCCTCCGTGCGATGTACAGAGGTAAAATCCCCTCCCTATTGCGACTCACTATTCCCCTGTTTATACATCCAAGGGTTGCATTTAGCCCTTTCTGCCACAGCATTGCACTGGAAGCTTGTTGTCTGTTGGTATTAACTGGGCTAGAAACTTCTACAAAGGAAAGCGGGGATTTTCCATCAGATTTCTGGCTCCCCTAAATCCTGGGGCTGGGAGCTGCAGCCACTGCCTTGGCTACACTGGAGATTATCAGTAATCCATCCCATCCCCGTGTGTCCAGTAACCTTGCTTGAAACCAACGTAAACTGCTGGGTGGCTCCACCAGCCAGGAAAAGGAAATAAAGCTCCAGGCATCGGTGCCCTTTCCTCAAGGCTTGCTTTATTGTCCGCAAACCGACTGAAAACCAATAGCACAATTCCCATAGACTGCCCTTACTTTAACCATCCAGTAGGGAGAGGATAGCCACCCCGAGTAGCAGTGTGACAGGCAGAGACCAGTTCATTCCTTCTGGACAGCAGTGCCCTTACCTTGTCACAACAAGGTAAGCTCAACCAGGAAAAGCACAGCTTTCATCGTCTGCACTAATGGGATGTCTCTTCACTACACAGTTAACTTGATTCTTATTCCAGTGGTGATCCTCACCATCCCTAACCCAAATCTGGGTACATATACATGGGGATAAAAGGCACGGCTAGAAATTGCTGTGTAGACTTTTGGGCTTAGGCTGTAGTCCTAGCAGGGCCATCCCTACGCGGGTGCGAGGCCTGGGGTGGAAGTGACGAATCCGTCACTTCCGGGACAGACCCGTCACTTCCGGGACTGATCACACCGGCCCATGGGGCCCCCCAATGCGCGGGGCCTGGAGCAGTCGCCCCGATTGGCCGCACCCAAGGGACAGCTCTGAGTCCTAGCTCTGGGGCCCTGCAAGTGTGGAGGGACCCAGAGCTCAGGCTCCAGCCCAAGCCCAAAACATCTACACAGCAATTTTTCAGACCTCAAACCCAAGCCCTGTGAGCCAGAGTCAGCTGACCCAGGCCGCTGCAGGTTTCTTATTCCATGCAGACATACCTTTTAAGGCTGAAACCAAGGCTAATCTCCAGTGCAGACAAACCATAGGAACAGACAATCCCTGCACAAAGAATCTTTCAGCCTAAAAAGGCAAGATACATAAAGGTTATGAGAAAAGGATGCTGTTTGTCAAGTATTTTACTAGGATGAGAAAAGATATAAACATAAACAGACCAGATTCACCAGCGCACACTGGCTGCTTTACACTTCAAAGAACCCAGAAAGCTACGTAAACCATCCAGCTAGGTCAGGCTTTCACCTGCTTTGGGTCGTCGAAGCAGCATAAGGCAGATGGAGGGAACCTGGCCCAAATATGTGTATCTTGTCAATGTGAAGCAGTTATTACTGCACAGAAGTAAGCCATAAAATGCACTGTTCTTTTTTTCAATGGTAATAAGAAGAATGAAGCCTGAATAGATTTGCTATCTCTAACTCAAGCAAATATTAACAAGAGACCATCAAAATAAAAACAAACCCAACCCCAATAACCCACAGTGCAGCCAATGGGAGAAAAGGAAAATCTGCTTGAGTTTTTTAGGCCTGGTCTACACCCAGTTTGGTCTACACCCTAGTGTGGACCTGGCTATACTGGTATAAAGGTACATTATGTTGATTCATCTTATTCCTCTTCCTGTACTGTAATAAGCTATACCAACATAAACCCATTTATACCAGTATAACTCTGTTCACACAGGAAGGGTTTTACAGCTTTAACTATACAAGCCCTAAGAGAGAATCACGTGACAGATGTTGGTCATGTTGCTTGATGCAGTTATGGCAGATGCTCAGATACTGTGGCTATGAGAGCAGTATAAGTACCAGAATAGAACAGGGGCAGAAAGGGCAGAACTGGACTGACTCAATTTTTACTTAAATGTAGAAAATATTATGGGGGTCTGCGGCTTAGGGATGATAAATCCAACTCCTCCACCCCCCGCAAATATTAGTACACAGACAGCTATGATGTAAAAGACTTAACTAACCCTTCCCTCAAATCTTTAGGCCAGGCCTGCACAGAGTAGTGTGAACATGAGACAACCCAGAGTACAATCCATACTAAACAGTAGCTGTATCACTCCTGCCCTCTAATCTGGGGTGCCCTTTCCAATACTTTGCTGGTGTCAACTCCAGTCTGTTGCTGGTGTCAACTCCAGTTGGACTGCTCCCAAACAGCCTCCAGCTTGCAAGTCACTCCCAGCTATGTCTCTGTGCACGCTGCAGCCAGCCAACCACACCTTGGCTCTTACCAGCCAGCCTGGGTTATAGTGCAGGGTGACCCAAACACACCCCCAGTCTTAGATTTCCCCCTAGAAATGTAGGTCTTGTACTGCCCAGCCCTCTCCTAGACATTACAAGTTCATCTAAAGTTCATATTTCTTTAATAGAAATAATATGCACACACCTGGTTACCCCAAATGGAGTTTCACAGACACTTCAATTTAAACACACTGGATTAGATAAAACTATAAAAAAAAGTGTATTAACTGCAGAGAGATTTTAAGGGAGTACAACTAATGAGGCATACAAATCAGAAATCGTTACTAGAAAAATAAAGATAAAATGCAACTGGTGCCTAACTTAAACTATGTTAAATTCAAAGCAAAGTTCTCTCACCATATGCTCTCAGCAGTCTTACTGACAAAACTTCTTAGGCCAGGACCCTTTCTCCAGTTGAATGGCTGCTTCCTTTGTCCCTTCTGGTGCAGTGAATCGATGGACAGGGAAAGAGGGAGGAGGGGTGCCTTGAGGTGTTTGTCCCTCATTTTTGTAGTGTCAGCCCCCCTCTTGGAAAACATTTCCAGTGTAGAGTGACCATATTTCCCAAACGGAAAAATAGGACACCATGTGGGGCTGGACTGAGGTGCTCCCTACATCCCCGTATAAGGCTGGGGCTGGTGTCACTGCTCGCCCAAGCCCTGCCTGTCCCCTTCTCCCCTGCAAGGCTCACTGCTCCATCAACCCCTGCCACCCTCCCTGCACAGAGCTGGCATCGCTGCTCACTCCCCCCGCATGTTCCTTTGCACCCCACTCTTTAGGCAAAACTGGGCATTTGTCCTGTTTGCTCTTGCCAACTGATCAAGGATGTTGCCTGCTGCTTTTCCTCACTTGTTTGAGATTTCCTTGTCTACCTTTCCTGCTTGATTTCTCTATTTGTTGATTCAATGCAAATTAAGCAGAGCACACATTCCTTTGTTTGGGACAGACCTGTTTGCCAAACTCAGTTTGGAACATGTGTTAAGAACATCACACAGTGGAATCTTGTAATTCTACATACAATGTTGCCACATGCATTTTATCATGACAATAATGACCAGCAAATTATGAGTTTTCAAATGATACCTCAACAAGGCATACTTTGTACAAAGATTACTATAATAGCGTGTAAGGTGTGGACACGGGTACATTCTGTCACAGAACACAATGGCTAGGAAGTGGTTATACTTTGGGAATGGAAAGCAGCATAAAATTATTGTGCTGGTCCAGGCAGAAATGCTAAGGACAATCCACAGAGCTCCTAAACTCAGCTAGAGCAGGATTTTAGGCAGACTGGATGGAAATATGGCAATATCCTACCTTTGGGAGAGCCTACTGGAATTAAGTGTAAGTATCTTTGGAATCCATTGTATGAAATGCAAAGATTATGTATTATTGTGCCTGGACGATCAAAGGACTCTATTGAACAATGTGACAGACAAGAACAAACTTTGGGGACAATGCATGTGAAGTAGATTTCCTGAGAAGTGTCTGGTGGGGAGGGGATGCAAATCCCACTCCTACCCACCTCTGGTTATGCAAACCCCCAGTCCTTTTAAGCTGTGCCCTGAGGGGAAGGTGATTTCCTGCTGAGTGGGACTGAGGGTCCCAAGATCGGCCCCAGCTCTATAAAGGAGTGGCTCTCAGATTCATGGGGGTGTTTGTTCTGAGCTAACAGCTGTTATGAACTTGTAACCACAACACACACAAAACAAAGGAGTTTGAGCACAGATCGCATGCCAGACCCATTGCTGGAGCTAGGGTGATCTCTGGTAAGCTTATTAGCATGTGTTTGGGTTCTCTATGGTTTTAATGCTTTTACATTGAGAATTAATGTGCTTGCCTAGGAAGGGGCGTGCGGTAACTTCTAATTGTGGGCATTGCATTACTGATAGCCTCTTAGGAGAAAGAAAAACTGGCCTCCTTAGGCAGTTTGACTTGCTGGGGAACTTGCAGCATAGGCATGGAACTGTGCAGCCTGGAAATATCCTGGTCAGGAGGGAGGGAGATGCGGATCTCCACCCAGGAGAGGTGACAGCTGGGGACCCATAAATCTGGACCACAGAGTGGGAAATACAGGTGCAATGGCCTTGAAATGTGACAGCAGCTCCTTCAAGTTTCCCTTTCTCCCTACAGGTGTTGCAGCCTATTTTGCTGCCAGTGGGCTACAAATGCCAATTCAGCCCAAGCAGAGAAGCTCAGCAGAGACCCTGCTCCTGAGAGAAGGTCCAGGCTGGCTGCCATGTTGCTGATTTTTATTTGGAAGGTTTCTAGTGTCTCTCTAAGGCAGCACCATTCAAGTGGGCGCCCTGCTGAACTCAGTCTTTTGGGGAAAACACGGAGGAAGGAGAAGGGAGGGCAGAATGTTAGGGGTGCTCGGTCACTCAAGTGCTGGGTTTAGCTGCATACACTGGGATTTGCATAGTGATCTGCAGGGCACTCCCAATGGCTTGATAAATGGGGTACTACTCCACGCGTGAATATAGCCCATGTGGCCAGAGCAGTGAAAGAGGGGGGAAAAAGGAGGGAAGAGGGAAAGAGACTAAAAAAATAAGCAAGAAGAAGAAGAAGAGAGACTGAACAGCACTGACTGTAACCATCTTTCAGCTTTAGGAAGTTATTTTCTATGTCCTCACTACAGACAGCAAAGTATCTCCAATTATTCCATTTTCACCCCATACCTGCCGCTGAGAGAGGCCAATTAGGAACCTCCTCAGAGCTAATCTCAGCCAACAAACCCGGTCTGCTTTTCATTACGCTGATCTCCCCCTGAGTTGTCTTTTTGCTCTTTCCTCCTGAGAAAAATGCAGGTAGCAGATTGCTTGCTGCAGAGATGCCTTTCCTTTCATCCCAAGAGTTCTCTGCAGTGCCTGTTACCATTTTGTTCTTTCGCTGGAGATTACGTTTAGCCTCTGCAAATTTAATCTAAGATGTAGGAGCAGCAATTGTCAATCTAAGTGCAGCTGGGCCCGATTCACCCCTGTCTTGCATATTGTGGAGTCATTTACACTTGTGCCAAGTGGGTGTACAATACTACAAATTAGAATGCTCTGTGCTTACACAGATGGTTGAATTCCACACTCATTTGGTTCAGGTGTAAAGGACTGTTTAAGGTGCAAGGTAGTGGAGTATCAGGCTCCTTAGCCTATTCGTACCCATCCTGGCTTTCCATCATAGCTATTTGGAGGGTGAGGTTACGTGGCTTTTACTGATAACAATGAAGAGAAGCAGATGGCACACAGCCTCATTTTCCACAGCTATCTTAACCCTGGAAATAAGTGGCAGAAGCACAAATTTTGTTTTCATTGTTTAGCTGTTTAGAAAAGAGCATGGAGTCAGAGGGCAAATATAATAGAGGTGGGGAAAAAAGTCTCACATGCCATCAGATCGAAGATGAAAGCAGATCTGGAAACTCCAGTCAAAGCAGGAGTTACATCATCTTTCGTGCGCACAGCAAGGAGCCGAATCATAGAATCATAGAATATCAGGGTTGGAAGGGACCCCAGAAGGTCATCTAGACCAACCCCCTGCTCGAAGCAGGACCAATTCCCAGTTAAATCATCCCAGAATCTCAATGTGTTTGGAGACTTCAAAACGAACTCTAACACAGTGCCATGTGCAGCTGGGAATCAGGACTTCCTGGGTTCTATTCCTAACTCTGCCACTGACTTTAGTGTGTGATCGTGGGCATGCCATTTAAACGTTGTGCCTCAAATTTCCCCATCAGTACCGTACGGATAACAATTCTTGACAGAGGTGCCGTGAGGCTTAATGTTTAGAAAGTACAGTGACAGTTTCTGATGCAAGGTGCTAATGGAAGTGAAAACTCATTATTTTGCTGTTTGGAAGATTATAAATGAAATGGATTTGATAGAAACAAGTTTCTGGCATGAGAGCTGAATCAGAAAATATCTTATGGGCTCTGATATGCTTTATGGATGAAGGGCTGGGCCTCTCAGAGCCATATTCTGCCTTAATTTATACCCTCTGCAAAATCAGCTGAAGTCAAAGGGTCCATGGAATCTTGGATTCAGGATGTAATATAAGGTGGTGTCTTGTGAAGACATTTTAATACCATAAAACTTGTGCAATAGTTTTTCTAGGAAATCATCATCTCAGGTGTTCTATAAATATCTGGTTTCAGAGGAACAGCCGTGTTAGTCTGTATTCGCAAAAAGAAAAGGAGTACTTGTGGCACCTTAGAGACTAACCAATTTATTTGAGCATGAGCTTTCGTGAGCTACAGCTCACTTCATCAGATGTATACATCTGATGAAGTGAGCTGTAGCTCACGAAAGCTCATGCTCAAATCTGATGAAGTGAGCTGTAGCTCACGAAAGCTCATGCTCAAATAAATTGGTTAGTCTCTAAGGTGCCACAAGTACTCCTTTTCTTTTTATAAATATCTGGCGACTATGAGCCAGAGTGACCAGTATGCCCCACAGCACTGGGCCACTCTGATGACACAAAGTAGCTATGAATCCAACTCCACTGGCTCAAATCAGCTGGTACACACTGCTGAACCTGGACATAGGCATTTTTCCATAGGTGTTCTGGTACTTGCATTCTTATTTTAAGCCAGGATGCCAGGTAAGTAGCTTCTCTTTTAGCAAAAGGCATTAGTGCCCTTTAGCCACATAACAGTGGATTCAACCTTGTTGAAGCTGAAGTCAGAGATACTGGGCTCACTGTTCTTCCCATGTGTTTAAGATCCATTCAGCACGGGTTCTAACGGGGGCAGGCTAGGGCTGTTGATTCTGTGCTGACTCAGTCCCAGCATGGGTCAGAGCAACTTAAGGGCTGCTCTATCTTATGTTATGGGCATAAGGTTTCTATGCTAACTGCTAACTGAGTATGCTAACTGAGGATCTGCACAGTGTAGCAAAGCTCTGCCAGCTACCCCTCACCTGCAGCATGCTCTTGCCATGCGCCCTTGATCACCCAGCACCCCACTTATGATGGGAGTGGGAAAACTGGCGCATGAGCCAGCTTCATGCAGCCTGGCATTCTTCTTCTCTAGGGGAATTCTCTACTGGCCATTTATGGCCAGAATCTTTGTACCGCCTAAGTGCTAGAAAGGGACAGAGGCATAACAGAGAATCTGGCCCACTCGCTTACTAAACACTTGGTCCCTATTTATTTCTCAGCTCAGCGTTTTGTTTTATTTCTAGAACTGCCTTGCCAAACCGATGGGGCTTTGTACATACTGTGTATCTGTCCAGCCTGAGAACCTCTGACCAGTGAGATTCAATTTTGTATCCGGATGTTGGTTTTTCAAACAAGTCCATTTACATAACCTAACCTGTACCCATTAAGAGAATAAGGAGCAACACCAAGCATTTACTGTGGGTGACCAAAGATGTTTGGCAAATGGATACTAGAAAAGTATGTTTGCATCAAAGATCTCATGAGGAAGGCTTAGACATTTCCCTTCATTTTAGCCAATATAAACAGCCCTGTACCTAGTCGGTAGGCTGGAGGCTGACACATTTTATATGGACCATAAGAAGAGTGCCCTTCTGGGAAGAATCTGGCCCTAGATCTTGTTACCTGCAGGATCACAAGTATGTACACTGCAGCTTGTATAATACCCGGCATTACTTACAATATTGATGTCTGAATAAAATAAGCTTTAATGTAATCATAGTATCACAAGTCTTCCTTGGAGCTTATTCAGAATATTTGTTCTTTCCTTATGAGGGGCCCAATCCTGCTCCCATTGAAGCAGTTTGCAAAACTCCCATTGGCTTCAAAAGGAGCAGACCCAGGCCCTATGAGCTCAGTACATCCATGTCGAGCATGGAACCAGATTTTGGAAAATCTTGCTTTAAAGTGTCACAGTGTGAGCTGCTGGGAGCCAAGTACTTTTGAGAATCTGGCCCTGAGTGCTTTTGGATCTCTGACCCACGGTGGCTATCTGGCTATTACTGAATCATCCACTATCTAACTGCTTGCAAATATTACAGCCCCTTCACTGTGTATGGTAATCTACCACCAAACAAAGGATGGAAGCTGCACTACTTTTGATAATCTGGTTCCTAAGGGAGATTTCGATTAAATGACCATTTCTATTGTAGTGGAAACTAGGACCCCACTAAGCACTCTGGTGTGCTAGGCACTGTACAAACAAAGACAGTCCCTTCCCCAGAGATCTCCTGATGTAGGGTTTAGACCATACACAACAGGTAAATAGACATGAATAAAATTGAAGGCTTCAAACTGGTTAAGTAGAAGCCTCTATAGACCATATACCACACTCCCTGACTCAGGCAGAAGTCAACTGGGGCAAGATGCGGAGGAATCTAGTCTCATTTGTGGATGTTTGTGCCTCATGCTGAGATTCTTAGAAGTGCAGAATATTATTTATCAATATTTTCCAATATCCTCTAAGGTGTGTCTTTCCAAAGATTTCTGCATGAGGGTTTGTTAAGTGACTTCAAGTGAAAAAAAAAAATAAATCAGCCATTCAGCAACACAAATTTCCCCAGAGGCCTCTGTTATTAATCATCATCTTGCCAGTTTGAGTGATTTATCCTTCATGTTCCTGGCTTGGCGTGCACTTTGCAAATTATTGCTCCTATTGTTGCTCCTGTCTCAATAACTAGCTCTTGTGGCTCAGGCAGAGGGGACGTTGTGCTTGTTCCTTTCCATTTTTTCATGCTTTGTGTGTATAAAAAGATCTTCTATACTTTCCACAGTATGGATCCGATGAAGTGAGCTGTAGCTCACGAAAGCTTATGCTCAAATAAATTGGTTAGTCTCTAAGGTGCCACAAGTACTCCTTTTCTTTTTAGGGACACTGTTTCCCTCAATAAACAAATCAATAAACTGCATGCAGCTCTGCCTTCTGCAGAGTAACCCGGGCAAAGGGCTGCTGATCGGCATCCGGCTAAGAGGGTTGTCTTATTGACTGCATGCAGGCTGGGTAATTGCCAGACCGACTTCTATAAGTAATTAAAGGGGACAGGGTGCACTTTTCTTTCTCTCCATATGGACTGTGTCAACTTTCTGCCTAATGACTTCTTCTGCTTTGTTCCAGCAAGGTTTCCTCCCTTCTTTGTCTCTCGGCATCTTTTTCCTATTATGCTTACATGGTAAGAAAAAAAAATCATTTGATTCCACAGGGAAGCAAGGTGGGGTTCTCTCTCTCTCTCCTTTGGGTCCCTGAAGATCCTCATTTGACTCTCCTGCATACAAAGTCAAGGGCTTCTGGGAGATGGGAAGCACACAGCACAACTCCTGGCCTTTCTTAGGAGGAATGGGAGGTATCACTGCTGTGTTCCTTCAGAGCGGCGTCCCACAGTCATATGGCCAACCCCATGCATTCACACACACAAAAAAGTCACAAGTCAAGCCTCAACAAATCATAATTGGCTTAAAGATAGAGATTTTAAAAAACAACCCAATTCATTTGGTGTCTTTGCTTTCTGGTTTCTAACCCTTTAGGCCACACTTGGTCACATTTTCAAGCTTTTTCTCACCGAATCACAAGACTCCAGGAGGTGGGGCATTAAGTAAAACATCAAATAATACCAGGTTCATGATAAAATTGCGAGAGTTGGCAACAGTGCATATTGGGAGACTCTCAGAAAGCACAGCCCTAATGTATTACTCCCCAAAGCAGAGAACAAGCTTATTAAATCATAATTTGGGGTTGATCAAACGAGAAGTACTTATCCAACACTGCATCCCCCTAGCTAGGCTCCAACTAGAACATGAGACAAGGAAATGCTAACATGATGAAGGAACAAAGCAACTAGAGCTTGCGAGAATCTGGCAAAGAAAAGAGTAGAGCCCATTGAAGTCAGCTGTGGACAATGGAACGTGGATCTAAATGACCAAGTTCACCACTTAGATTCTCAGTGTGATGGGTGCCATAGAAGTACCAAAGCTAGGCAGACTTCTGGGAATTCAGACAAAAGGAACCTGGATCCAAACTACCTCATTTTGTTTTGCAGAACCAAATCCTGATGGACAAAGCTTCCCAAGCCAAATCCACCTGCAGTTCCTCCCCCCGCCCATCTCTTAACACTGTGCCTGGCAAGAGCATACTTTATAGACATTAGCGGCTGATTCTGCTCAGTCAAAACCACCACTGACTTCAACCTAATTATACCTTACCCAACCCTAGAGAATGGGGATCCTTCACCCACTACTGAAATGCACCCACCTATGAGGAAAACCAGAGCAGCATGCTAAAAATAGCAGTGTAGCCACAGTGGCGTAGACATGCGGCTCAGGCTAACTACCCAGGAAGAATCCCTTCTGAAATCCTAAGTATGAATTTGGGTGGCTAGCTCAAGCTGTAGCCCATGCCTCTGTAACTACCTGGCTATTTTTAGCATGCTAGCTCCATCAAAGTGCAGGTATGTCTATCCACCTGTGGTGTAGACATACCCAAAGTGGATGGGGCCAGATCTGAAAGGAACCAGTCTGAGGACTCAGATGACACAAAACATGTGCAAGTCAGCTATTTGCAGGCAGTGTGTCTCTGCCTTCTGCTTGTAACATCATCATCACCGCTCACACTCATAACAAACCCAATCTCGCTGAAGCTTGTAACTCAGACAGAAAGCTCACTCTCCGCCACTGTCTAGCTTTTGCTGGCTTGTGACCTTTCATTCTACTACACTGGACACGTAGTATATGGAATATGGCTGAGTGTGTTTCAGACACAGAGGAAGCAAGGTTCTTCATATATGAAAGGCAAGATTTTTAAGGAAGCGCCTGATATCTTTGGGGAAGGATTTATTTATTATTCTCTAGACAATCTTGTTCACACACAGACACAGCTTGATATTCTCTGTAAGCAAAAAAGGGTATGTTGAGGGAGAAAAGAAGTTCCATTCAACACATGCTGATATTGAAGGGCACAAAGTGTGCGTGACCATTTACCCCCGTAAGAAAGTCACAAGCTGCCTGTAACGCAGCAAGGAATGGAAGCACTCAGCTCCTATTGACTTCAGGTAGAGTTGTGGGGCCCCTATGCCACGTGACCAGGATGTAGGCAGTCATGCCTACTGGTTGGAGCAGGAGTTGGGCCTAGTGATTACCGCAGGAGCTGGAAGCTAGCAATTGGAGCCTAGGGTCAGAGCTGTGGTCAGATGCCACAGCCAAGGATCACAGCCAAAGTCAGGAATCAGAGCCAAGGGTCACGACCAGATCAGTGAGGCAAGACAGAGGTAAGGCTGGGATCAAGGCAGGAGCAGGGGTGGCACAAGGCTAGGAACAAGCAGGCACAGAAGCTATTGCAGCTGTAGGTGAATGATTTAAGCAACTTCTGAACTGCTGCTGCTGGGCGTAAGAGCTAGTCTGCTGACGTTTCCAACCTGGATAACCAACCAGGTAGCCGACTACAGGAGCTCGTTAGGTTGCCTGGAAATGGGCTCAGCTGCAGGCCTTGATTCCTGCCACCCTTCAGGACCAGTCTCCAAACAGTTAAGGACGTAGCACTATAGTGGGAGCAGCCAACCTCAGGGGGGCGATCAGCGCCGGGGTGGGGGACAAGCAAAAGAAGGGAGTTTTAAGGAGGGATTTTTAGGTTGGCCCCTAATGCCACAGGATACAGAACTTCTGGATCGGCATGACCCTGCCCTGCTGGGATGACCTTACACCACTGCACAGAGGATGCCATTTTGCAGAGTGCTTTGCCCTGCAAGGTCATCCTGGCGGAGGTGGAGCAGCACACTCTGAAAAATGGCCCCATCGTGTAGCCACAATGATACTGGACAGAACTACAGTATGTCTGCATTTATATAAGAACCAGGCAGGGATGAACTTTGGAGGAGGGCACAGGAAAAGTGAAGCATTTTCAAACATCTAGGGTAGCATTAAAAAAAAAGAGAAAGTAAAGAAGACGAAGGAAGCAGTAAAGAAAAGGAGCTGTGCAGAACATAATGTGTGGTTTAGGGGGAGGAAAGGGAGAGAGCTGAGGGAGGGAATGCTGGGATATGGGCACAATACTGGAAGCCAGGAGCTCCTAACCCCAGTTCTGCTGCTGACTTATCCATTTCACTTCTCTGCACCCCAGTGCTGACCTCAATGCCCATAGTTTCTAGTTACTTACTCAGACAATTTAGCCCTACAGCATGTTAGAATTTCAACACTTTCCAACTTGTGGCAAGCACAAAATGAGTCCTCAAGTTCTATCCCAAACGTGATTTATACTTAATAACATGATCACAAAGTAAGAATTCACTGTACTATCTAGGAAATTCATTCTAAACACAGCTTATCATTTGTTCTTAAAGGAAACAGTGCCCTGTGAAGCAGAGGAACAAGGAAAACAAGGATATTTCAAGGTTTTAGTAATTTCCCTTTAGCAGTCAGAAAATAGAATGAGAAATCCACAGCAGCCTCTGTCATGCTCTCACAAATCCATTTTATCACTCTGTATTCCCAGAAACAAAGCATTAAGAAATGCTCTTCGTTTGGTTTTTGTATTCCTTTTTAGCCCTGGTCTACACTAGGAGTTGAGGTAGAATTTAGCAGCATTACATCGATTTAACCCTGCACCCGTCCTCACGACGAAGCCCTTTTTTTCAACTTAAAGGGCTCTTAAAATCAATTTCCTTACTCTACCCCCGACAAGGGGATTAGCACTGAAATCGGCCTTGCTGGGTGGAATTTGGGGTACTGTGGATGCAATTAGATGGTATTGGCCTCCGGGAGCTATCCCGGAGTGCTCCATTGTGACCGCTCTGGACAGCGCTCTCAACTCAGATGCACTGGCCAGGTAGACAGGAAAAGAACCGCGAACTTTTGAATGTCAGTTTCCTGTTTGGTCAGTGTTGCAAGCTGCAGGTGAATGCAGAGCTCATCAGCAAAGGTGACCATGATGGAGTTCCAGAATCGCAAAAGAGCTCCAGCATGGACCGAACGGAAGGTACGGGATCTGATCGCTGTATGGGGAGAGGAATCCATGCTATCAGAACTACTTTCCAGTTTTCGAAATGCCAAAACCTTTGTCAAAATCTCCCAGGGCATGAAGGACAGAGGCCATAACAGGGACCTGAAGCAGTGCCGCCTGAAACTGAAGGAGCTGAGGCAAGCCTACCAGAAAACAAGAGAGGCAAACAGCCGCTCCAGGTCAGAGCCCCAAACATGCCGCTTCTATGATGAGCTGCATGCCATTTTAGGGGGTTCAGCCACCACTACCCCAGCCATGTTGTTTGACTCCTTCAATGGAGATGGAGGCAACACGGAAGCAGGTTTTGGGGATGAGGAAGATGATGATGATGATGATGATGATGAAGTTGTAGATAGCTCACAGCAAGAAAGCAGAGAAACCGGTTTTCCCAACAGCCAGGAACTGTTTCTCACCCTGGACCCGGAGCCAGTACCCCCCGAACTCACCCAGGGCTGCCTACTGGACCCGCCAGGCGGAGAAGGGACCTCTGGTGAGTGTACCTTTTAAAATAGTATACATGGTTTAAAAGAAAGCATGTTTAATGATTAATTTGCCCTGGCATATGCGGCTCTCCTGGATGTACTCCCAAAGCCTTTGCAAAAGGTTTCTGGGGAGGGCAGCCTTATTCCGTCCACCATGGTAGGACACTTTACCACTCCAGGCCAGTAGCACGTACTCGGGAATCATTGTACAACAAAGCATTGCAGTGTATGTTTGCTGGCATTCAAACAACATCCGTTCTTTATCTCTCTGTGTTATCCTCAGGAGAGTGCTGTCATTCATGGTCACCTGGTTGAAATAGGGTGCTTTTCTTAAGGGGACATTGAGAAGTGCCCATTCCTGCTGGGCTGTTTGCCTGTGGCTGAACAGAAATGTTCCCCGCTGTTAGTCATGGGGAGGGGGGAGGGGCTACCCATGTGGTATGGGGAGGCAAAATGCAACCTTGGAACGAAAGCACGTGCTATGTATGTAATGTTAACAGCAAGGTTTACTATGAAAGAGTGTACCCATTGTTCTATAAAATGTGTCTTTTTAAATACCACTGTCCCTTTTTTTTTCCTCCACCAGCTGCATGTGTTTCAAGGATCACAGGATCTTCTCCTTCCCAGAGGCTAGTGAAGATTAGAAGGCGAAAAAAAACGCACTCACGATGAAATGTTCTCTGAGCTCATGCTGTCCTCCCACACTGACAGAGCACAGACGAATGCATGGAGGCAGACAATGTCAGAGTGCAGGAAAGCACAAAATGACCGGGAGGAGAAGTGGCGGGCTGAGGAGAGTAAGTGGAGGGCTGAAGACAGGGCTGAAGCTGAAAGGTGGCAGCAGCGTGATGAGAGGAGGCAGGATTCAATGCGGAGGCTGCTGGAGGATCAAACTCATATGCTTCAGCATATGGTTGAGCTGCAGGAAAGGCAGCTGGAGCACAGACCACCGCTACAGCCCCTGTGTAACCAACCACCCTCCTCCCCAAGTTCCACAGCCTCCTCACCCAGATGCCCAAAAACGCGGTGGTGGGGCCTCCGGCCACCCAGCCACTCCACCCCAGAGGATTGCCCAAGCAACAGAAGGCTGGCATTCAATAAGTTTTAAACTTTTAAAGTGCTGTGTGGCCTTGTCCTTCCCTCCTCCACCACCCCTCCTGGTGCTTCTCTCCTCCACCACCCCTCCCAGGCTACTTTGGCAGTTATCCCCCTATTTGTGTGATGAATGAATAAAGAATGCATGAATGAAGCAACAATGACTTTATTGCCTCTGCAAGTGGTGATCGAAGGGAGGAGAGGAGGGTGGTTAGCTTACAAGGAAAAGAGTGAACCGAGGGGCAGGGGGTTCCATCAAGGAGAAACAAACAGAACTTTCACACCATAGCCTGGTCAGTCATGAAACTGGTTTTCAAAGCTTCTCTGATGCGCACCGTGCCCTCCTGTGCTCTAACTGCCCTGGTGTCTGGCTGCGCATAACCAGCGGCCAAGCGATTTGCGTCAACCTCCCACTCCGCCATAAACATCTCCTCATTGCTCTCACAGATATTGCGACGCGCACAGCAAGTGGTAATAACAGTGGGAATATGAAGTGAGCTGTAGCTCTCGAAATCTCATGCTCAAATAAACTGGTTAGTCTCTAAGGTGTCACAAGTACTCCTTTTCTTTTTGCGAATACAGACTAACACGGCTGTTACACTGAAACCAGTGGGAATATTGGTTTCGCTGAGGTCTAACCAAGTCAGTAAACTGCGCCAACGCTCTTTTAAACGTCCAAATGCACATTCTACCAACATTCTGCACTTGCTCAGCCTGTAGTTGAACAGCTCCTGACTACTGTCCAGGCTGCCTGTGTACGGCTTCATGAGCCATGGCATTAAGGGGTAGGCTGGGTCCCCAAGGATACATATAGGCATTTCAACATCCCCAACGGTTATTTTCTGGTCTGGGAATAAAGTCCCTTCCTGCAGCTTTTGAAACAGACCAGAGTTCCTGAAGATGCGAGCGTCATGCACCTTTCCCGGCCATCCCACATTGATGTTGGTGAAATGTCCCTTGTGATCCACCAGTGCTTGCAGCATTATCGAAAAGTACCCCTTGCGGTTTATGTACTCGCCGTCTTGGTGCTCCGGTGCCAAGATAGGGATATGGGTTCCGTCTATGGCCCCACCACAGTTAGGGAATCCCATTGCAGCAAAGCCATCCACTATGACCTGCACATTTCCCAGGGTCACTACCCTTGATATCAGCAGATCTTTGATTGCGTGGGCTACTTGCATCACAGCAGCCCCAACAGTAGATTTGCCCACTCCAAATTGATTCCCAACTGACCGGTAGCTGTCTGGCGTTGCAAGCTTCCAGAGGGCTATTGCCACTCGCTTCTCATCTGTGAGGGCTGCTCTCATCTTGGTATTCATGCGCTTCAGGGCAGGGGAAGGTAAGTCACAAAGTTCCATGAAAGTGCCCTTACGCATTCGAAAGTTTCACAGCCACTAGGAATCATCCCAGACCTGCAACACTATGCGGTCCCACCAGTCTGTGCTTGATTCCCGGGCCCAGAATCAGCGTTCCACCACATGAACCTGCCCCATTAGCACCATGATGCCCACATTGCCAGGGCCCATGCTTTGAGAGAAGTCTGTGTCCATGTCCTCATCACTCTCGTCACCGCGGTGATGTCACCTACTCGCCTGGTTTCGCTTTGCCAGGTTCTGGTGCTGCATATACTGCTGGATAATGTGCGTGGTGTTTAATGTGCTCCTAATTGCCAAAGTGATCTGAGCGGGCTCCATGCTTGCTGGGGTATGGTGTCTTCACAGAAAAAAGGCGCGGAACAATCGTCTGCCATTGCTCTGATGGAGGGAGGGGCAACTGACGACCTGGCTTACAGGGTTGGCTCACAGGGAATTAAAATCAACAAAGGGGGTGGCTTTACATCAAGGAGAAACAAAAACAACTGTCACGCAGAATGGCCCCCTAAAGGATTGAACTCAAACCCCTGGGTTTAGCAGGCCAATGCTCAACCCACTAAGCTATCCCTCCCTCTGGTATTTCAGGCAGGACTGAATCTCCATTAAAGTTTTCAAGGTGCCCCTGACAGACCACACCAAAACGACTGTCAGCTGTTGATTTCACGGAGGAGGGAGGGAGGGGGGAGCAAATGAATACAAAACAAATCTGGTCTATTTCTTGTTTTGATCCACTCCATCTCTCTTTTACATCTTTGGCTAGCAGCAGACGGTGCAGTAGGACTGCAAGCCATCCACATCTCCTGCCTGTTCACCATAAGATGGTACAATAGGATTGCCTGCAGGACTAGAGAACGACCTGGTCGAGTCACTCCTAATTTAGTCCCTGCGCCCATATCTGCCCAGGTGCTCCTGACCGACCTTACCGAGGCGGCCAGGAGCACCTTGGACACGATGAGGATGGTTTTCAGGCCTAATGCACCGTCTGCTGCCACAAGGCAATGGGTTGCTGCTGCTGTGTAGCAAAGCAGTATCACGTCTGCCAGCATCCAGGAGACAGTGAGCTGAGCGGGCTCCATGCTAGCCGTGGTATGGCGTCTGCACAGGTAACTCAGGAAAAAAGGTGCGAAATGATTGTCTGCCGTTGCTTTCACAGAGGGCAGGAGGGCCTGATGACATGTACCCAGAACCACCCGCGATAATGTTTTTTGCCCCATCAGGCATTGGGATCTCAACCCAGAATTCCAGTGGGCAGTGGAGACTGCAGGAACTGTGGGATAGCTACCCACAGTGCAACACTCTGGAAGTCGACGCTAGCCTCGGTACTGTGGAAGCACTCCGCCGAGTTAATGCACTTAATGCACTTAGAGCATTTTGTGTGGGGACACACACAATCGAGTGTATAAAAACGATTTCTAAAAAAACGACTTCTATAAATTCAACCTAATTTTGTAGTATAGACATACCCTTAGTTAACTCCAAAATGAAGAAATTGTTAATTTCTATTGTTAATTGATGGAAGAAAAGGAGTACTTGTGGCACCTTAGAGACTAACAAATTTATTTGAGCATAAGCTTTTGTGAGCTAGAGCTCACTTCACACTTACTCCGCTTTGCAAAGAAATAGGAATTATAATTAAGTTTAATTTTGTGTGTGTGTGCGCGTGTGAGAGAGACACCAATCTCAAAACACTCAAGAAAACTCTGTGTGTGGGATGCGTAATTCATAAGGGTTGAACACAATACAGGGGGGCTAGTTGTCAAAGCATTTCCATGTAAGATGATGTAGTAAAAAACAACTAAGGAATTCTGTCTTTGATGTTCTATTGCAACTAATGGTTTTGCATGCTTCCATTTTGGGGGTGTCACCTCAAGGCCCCTGATTTTCCAGAAGTGGTTGGCACCCACTCTTTGAAAGTCAGGCCCCTTTAAGGTATCTCAAGTTAGACACCTAACATCACTAATCACTTTTGAAAATCTTGTGGTTTTCCTTTCGTTTCAGCCATTTCTCCAAGTTTCTGCCAGAATCACAAATGAAAACGAAACAAAGCAAAGGCAGTAAGAAACAAGTTATTTATGCCTCATTTCAAGGATTGAGGGGTGAGAAGTAGAAAAATCAATGGTCATCTTATTGCAATATACTATAGTGGCAAAGAAATTTGTCATTATTCCTATACGGTTTAGCAAAGAGAGCACTTTCCTTGGTTGCCATAGCAGCCGGCACCAACTCTTCCAATGATGCAGTAACTAATTTTAGTTTAATTACATTTCTAAACATTCCGTCTAGAGGAATGATCAGGCAGCACAGTAACTAGTGTTCAGGACCTACATTTTCAAAAGTAACTAGTTATTTTGGATGCTGCATTTTTTGGGTGCCCAGTTTGAGACCTCAAATTATTTTCAGAGGGCAAGTGCTCAGCACTTCCTGAAAATTAGGCCCCTTTAAGGTGCCTTGAAGTGACACCTCAAAAATGGAGCACCCAAAATCACTAGTCACATTACAAAATTTAGCCCATTCCTTAGAAATAGACTTTTTAATCATTCACCAAGCCATCCCCTCTAAAGAAACACAGAGCAGAAACAGTCAAGGAGTCAGGTATGAAGCAGTTAAATGTTGTCCATTGTCACTCTTTAGAATGGGAGAACCAGACTGGGGGAAAAAAATTGGGAAGGGTGGGGTGGTGGTGGTGGAAATTACATGAATCATTTTCACTTTTCCCACCTTTCTGGCCAACTGAAATTCAAAATCTGACATTTGTCGAAATTTGAAACACGTCACTCAACTCTAGTGCTGAAATGTTGGTCAAATCTGTTTCACACTAGTTTGTCCTTTTTGCATCACTGTGTTTTGTTGCCATGGTGGAGGGCAGCCTAGCAACCATTGCACATTGACAGTAACACTGTTGCAATCACAGGTGCTGCCCAGTGCTGAACCCCTTAGAGTCAGTTTCTCGTCAGTCCCTTACTCAGGAAGAACTCCAGTTGACTCAACACCATATGACATGGACTCATATGCACTGACCAGGACATGCAGCACTAGGAGAGTGTACTGGTACAGGTGTGTCTATCTGGTGAGTTACTAGAGATAGGGCATTTCTGTGCCTTACCTGCAGCTATTCCAATACAAATCTTCATCACTATCCAATAGCACGTCTTTAAAAGAGTAGAGGGGAACCCGGTGACCTGGGCAGAGCTGGTCAATATTTTTCTGTCAAAAATATTTTTCCCCTGATGAAATGGACATTTTAGTGGAAAATACTCATTTTTGTCAATATTTTTCAGTTTTTCATTGAAAAAGCAAACATATGGGACTTTTTGGTTTTTCAACAAAAATCTGAAACATTTCAAAGAAACTTTTTGGATGAAAACATTTTTGTTTCCATTGATATTTTTTCATAGGGGAAAAAAATATTTCCGCTCTGGGTGACAACTGTATCTCAGAAAGGTAACTTCTAACACCTACAGCTGTGTGAGGACTAATGATGAAAGTATAAAGGCTGCCACATTTGCACTACCAGGGTCTGACTCCATTATGTAAAACTCTTGGGGACACCTTGGAAAAGGCCCTATGTGAAACATTCTCTAATCTTCTTCTTAAATCCTAGGAACCAAACTCTGAAGTCCGCCCTTGACCCTAAAACAGGGAAGAACTTCCATTGAAATCAATGGAATTTTGCCAGTGTAAAGAGGACGAAGGTATTTATTTAGCACCTGGATACTTGGCCTAAAGAGAATTCTAGCTGCCTAGGAAAACCAGAGTTCTGCCTTGAAAGGCCCTGGAGCATCACTGTAAGGAATATGTCCTTTCTTCCTTTCCTTCCGTCTTTCAGTTTAGCTAACTTTGTATTTCTTTTTCTCAGCTGTGCCATGGAGAGTAATGAACTTGGGTGATTTGCCATCAGATAAATGGCATGCCATTAGCTGCCTGTTTAGAGACTATATTTCTTCTTTGTGATGAGAGCTCAATATCTTTCCAATGAGTTATTACTTTGAGATCTTCTAGACCTGAACTTTAAGTATCAAACAATTACTCTGTCATAATTCCAGGACTGTCTGCTTCACTGTTAGAGACAGCCTCTTTAAGTCTCGTCTGGTTGACTAGATATCAGTATGCACTTTAGTTTTAAAATAATGGATTAACGGCCTCAGTTTCATGGAACTCTTCCACTTCTTTTCTCTTTCATTTTTCTGGTTGCCCTCTGCGTACTCCTCTCCCCGCTTATTAACTTCTGAGTAGAGAGCAATCCCTAATTAACAGCTTTGCATCCATACTTTCATTTCACTGGAGTTGGAACCAGGTGCTGAACATCTAGGTCTGCTTCTGAATAGGACACGCACTGCAAAAGAAGCATGGCAGCCTCACTTTCCCTACTGTTGGTGAACAGAGAGTGGAAAGGAGGCAGAGGAAAGACATGGAAAGTGCTAAGAGAGGGAGAGAGAAAAGGCCGGGCAGAGGAACAGAGAACAGAGAGACCATACATTGGGAAAGATGAAAGCTAAAAAGGAAAGAGAGAGCCGACAGATGAAGAGAGATGATTAGAAGGAGAAATTGGGGGGGGTGGGAAGAGAGAGTGATTGTGGGGGTGGGGTTGAGGCAGTCCCCAAAGGCTGGGGAAATATTAAAGTTACTTCCTTCCACTGACTCAGTTACCATTTCCTGCTTCACACTAGAATGCAGTGATGCTCCTGTCTGAGAGCTCTTCAGTACAGAAACAAGCAGGCCGACCCTCCATCCCAAAGATTAGCCAGCCTAATGCCCTTGCCAATTCCACTGACACGTGCAGAACTCGGATAGCTTTTTCCACCCAGGATGCTGCAAGCACAGCGCCTGGTCCTGCTTCTAGTCAAGTCAACCTGAGTTTGGCCATTGGCTTGAGGGTAGCAGGGCTGGGGCCCCCAGTGGGGGAAACCTCAGTGCAATCCTCCTGTCGTTCTAGCCCACCAGTTCCCATGGCTATTGCATATGCTCAGATACTGGACAAGACAGTCACAACTTAGAGCGCTCTGGAGGAGCGAGGAGAGTGAAGTCTGAATGCTTCCATCCCATCCAGACCAGCCCACAGCACCCAGGAGAACAAACACTGAAGACAAGGCTGCAGGTGCTGGCTCCTCGCCAAACCCCGCTACCACCCAGAGCGGCAGCATCTCCTGCTGCCCCCGTCATGAAGACAAATGCACTTCCTGGTGCCAGACCTGAGAGAGCTAGTAGCTCCCCCTCCATGCCCCCTTGGATTTATGGCCTCTCAGGGAGGCAAGTGACGGTTCAATGAGACACTAATCTCTACCTGTCTTGCTCTGCACTGCAGAGTGGAACAACAGCATGTCAGAAATAATAGGAGACCTGTGGGGACTCTGTACTTACACATGCATTAAACCAACACGCTAGTCTAATGGTTTCTCTTCTGCGGCTATCCATCCTTGTAATAAGTTATATCCCTTGGAAATCTTTTCACACCTGAGATTAGATCTACATGAACATCCTTACAGAAGCCTACGGGATAGCCCTGTGTTAGAAAGGTGCAGCTTGTACCCTTTTAATGTTTTAGACATAGAACTACAAAACTGAACTATTCTCTCTTGGGGAAACTGTGAAGGAGCCCCCGCCCCCATCTCAAGAGGCAGGACTGTCAAGTGGTGAGAGCCGGCAGGCAGGAGTCGGAGAACCTCTGCCACTTTGAGTGATTTTGGGCAAGTGACTGAGTCGTGACTCACTTTCCCTGTTTTTAAATGGGGATAAAAGTCCTTCCACCTTTGCAATGTGTTCTGAGATCCTTAGATGAAAGACTGTAGAAATATATGTAGTGTTATTAGTACAGATAGGTGCTTCCAGTGAAAATGAGATAGAATCAGAGGCTAAAATAGGGAAAGAACAAGTTAAAAATTACTTAGACAAGTTAGAGGTCTTCAAATCACCAGGGCCAAACAAAATACACCCTAGAATACTCAGGGAGCTGACTGAGAAGGTATCTGTACCATTAGCAATCATCTTTAAAAAGTCATGGAAGACAGGAGAGATTCCAGAGGACTGGAAAAGGGCAAATACAGTGCCCATCTATAAAAAGGGAAATAAGGACAATCCAGGAAATTACAGACCAGTCACCTTAACTTCAGTACACGGAAACCTAATGGAGCAAATAATCATGCAATCAATTTGCAAACATCTAGAAGATAATAAGGCGATAAGTAACAACCAGCATGAATTTGTCATGAAGAAATCATGTCAAACCAACCTAGTAACTTTCTTTGACAGAGTAAGAAGCCTTGTGGATGGATGGAGGAGGAAGAGGTAGACGTGGTATCTTGACTTTAGTGAGGGTTTTGATACTATCTCACATGACCGTCTCATAAACAAGACTAGGGACATACAACCTAGCTGGAGCTACTATAAGGTGGGTAGAAAACCATTCCCAGAGAGTAGTTATCAGTAGTTCACTGTCAAGCTGCAAGGGTGTATCGAGTGGGGTCCTTCAGGGATCAGTTCTGGGTCCAGTTCTGTTCAATATCTTCATCAATGATTTAGATGATGGCATAGACAATACACTTCTAAAAAGTTTGTGGATGATACAAAGCTGGGAGGGGTTGCAAGTTCTTTGGAGGATAGGATTAAATTCAAAATGATCTGGACAAACTGGAGAAATGGTCTGAAGAAAATAGAATGAAATTCAATAAAGACAAATGCAAAGTACTCCACTTCGGAAGAAACAATCAGTTGCACACATACAAAATGGGAAATGACTGCCTAGGGAGAAGTACTGCAGAAAGAGATCTGGGGGTCATAGTGGATCATAAGCTAAATATGAGTTAACACTGTTGCAAAAGAAGCAAACAGCATTCTGGGATATATTAGCAGGAGTGCTGTAAGCAAGATACGAGAAGTAATTCTTCTGTTTTACTCCACACTGATTAGGCCTCAACGGGAGTATTGTGTCCAGTTCTGGGTGCCACATTTCAGGAAAAATGTGGACAAATTGGAGAGAGTCCAAAGAAGAGCAACAAAATGAGTAACGGTCTAGAAAACATGACCTCTGAGGGAAGATTGAAAAAAATTGGGTTTGTTTAGTCTCGAAAAGAGAAGACAGCAGGGATGTGATAACAGTTTTCAAGAACATAAAAGGTTGTTACAAGGAGGAGGGAGAAAAATTATTCTCCTTAACTTCTGAGGACAGGACAAGAAGCAATGGGCTTAAATTGCAGCAAGGGTGGTTTAGGTCAGACATCAGGAAAAAACTTCCTGTCAGGGTGGTTAAGCACTGGAATAAATTGTCCAGTGAGATTGTGGAATCTCCATCGTTTTAAGGTTTAAGATTTAAGGTTAGACAAACACCTGTCAGGGATGGTCTAGATAATGCTTGGTCCAGCATGAATGCAGAGGCCTGGACTAGATAACCTGTCAAGGTCCCTTCCAGTCCTAAGATTCTAGGATTTTCCTCAGAACACCGTGTGACAGCAGAGCGCTAGCTGTGGTTAAAGTTGAGCAATGCTTTCTGTTTAAATGTCAATTTTTCTAAGTGCTCCACAATCCATGTTTACTTTGTCTTCAAGTTTTCAGTGGGTCATAAGGGGGCTGAGTAATGCTAGTGGTACAAACCTGGGGTCATGTGAGCAAGGGGCTCCCAAGATTCAGCCTCCCATCAGCATTTTACAAAATGAACGGGTTCTTACCAAGTTTTCTTTTTCTGCATGCACGCCTGGGGTTCAAACCATGCTCTGATCATCCCCCACATTACCTCAATCACTGGGCTAAGTGCATGGTAGCCACTGCCCCTTTGGGGAAGCACAACTGAAAAAACGTATTACACCTACTTGCAGCCCCCCAGAGGGCCCCAAGCCCCAGGTTGAGAACCGCTGGCCTAAAGAACCTCAATGCACTTGCTAAACAGAAACCAAAGTAAGTATGGAAGGACCTAGGGTAGGCTCAGCTGGAAGAAGCTGGAGCCAAGGCAGAGGTGCCTACCTAAAGGCTCCCCTACCTACTGTGCTAGAGGCCCTTGAAATAGAGCTGGGCAGAAGTGGAAGAAAACTTTTCCTCCACAATTTCTCAGCAACTTTACCACCATTTAATTCCAGGCCATTTTGCCACCTAGAAGCTGTGTAAGTTTTCATGCTGCACCTTAAGCCATGTGTTTCCGTTAGCCTTTCACTTTAAAAGAAAGTCGCACAGTGTCAGTGCACCATGGGTCTGCCCTATGTAAAGCACCATGTAACTGTGAGGTTACACTCATTGTGCAGCCTTTCCGATGCCAGACGTTCTGAGGGGAAAGTGAGGAAAGTAGACACCATTATACAAACTGGAAATATGCAGGAAATATTCCATAGAGCATGTGGAAATGGTCAGTGGCCTCCATTCTGAGCCGCGAGTTTCTGGGATGCTTTGTCCTCACACTCCTCTGGCAATCCTGACACAGCAGGACAGGAAGCCCTTTACACCCCACCATGACAAGAGGAATCAGATTCTGCTGTAGCCCTCCCCCAGAGCTGAGCATTCCTTACTGTCCCCCTGCCAGCCAACCTTTGGAAGGACATTCAGAAAGAGCTTCCAGTCGTGTTTTCCTAAAACTGAGGGCTGTCAGTCCTACAGCCCTGGTTTAAAACAGAAAAGGAAAACCACAGGAAAAATAGCTTTGTCTTCAGTCAAAGTTCTGTTCCTTTGATCAATAGCTCAGATATGGTGTCATCTTAGTTCCTATAACTCCCCTTTACCATGGCCTCCCCCATCCCTGACTGCAAACCTTGGAAAGGAGTGCTGGGAAATGACTCATGTTTCCCATGGATGGGTGGCCGAGCAGTGAGCCTCACTCCACAGAGCCCCTGATTTATCAGGGCAAAAGCCCTTGAACAACAAAAACGGCACTACTGCAAAATCCATTTTTAAAAAATATTCCTTCCTCTCGTTTTCCACTGCACTGCACTTAACGTTTAGAAAAACTACAAATGCCTTTTATACTGGACAGGCTCAGGAGAAATATTTGTAGTCCTCTTTTCAGGGGAGCTGTGTGTTTAGCAACAGAGATCTCAAAACACAAATACGTCCCCATTAGTTTATTCCTGTATCCCACACACAGGGAAGAATGCAAGAGGTAAAAGAATGTATGGCATTTCTGTGTCTGAGGCCCCATTTGTGAAGGACCCGCTGACAGCGGGGGAGCTAAAGCTTTGGCGTAAGTGCTTTCCTGAACTAAGGCCTCAACAGTGAGGTTAGAGTCTGGTCGGTCACCAGCTACCCCCAGCCACTTGCCTTGGAATCTTTGTGTGCCATCCTAAAAGGGATCACAGGAAGTAGCCTCACTGTGGCAGCTCCCCACCAGACGGATGTTCCCACCTATGGCAGGGCAGGGGTATAAACCCCTTGGGTGCCCTGATAAAGGGGTGGCTCCTCCCCTGCTTCCCAGCAGAGCACTCAGCAAGGAGCTCAGCAGAATCAGCTGAGCCAAGTGGAGCCAGCTGGGCTGGTGCCTGGGAGGAGATATAAGCCCAGGGAAAGGCTCAGTGAAGGCTAGCCAGGGGAGAAGACAAGGGGACTGCAGCTCTGTCTCTACCGACTAAAGGAAGCCTCAGGGGCCAGAAGACCCAGGGAAGGGTCAGTGTGGGGATCGGTGTTGGGGAATGGAGGCTGCACTAAGCACTGTAAATAGAGAGACACAGGTGAAACACTTGGAAGAGGCGTTGGGACCCTTTCTTTGACCAGCCTAAGCACAGAGCACAGGGATGAGAGTGTGAGGGAACCTATGCACACCCGGTGACACCATCACACAACCACCACCACAACTGGCATCACTCACCAATCTGTGCTGGCACTTTCAGCAGAGGCATGGAGGCACTGACTGGGCATGGAGAATGAACTCCCCTCCTATGCCAAGAGGTTTCCTCACCAGCTCAGATTTTAATGGTAAAATTAAACTGCTCCCGTTAGTACTACTAGGTAGGGGACTCCAGTTCCAGCAGCTCTTCTTCCATGGCAGGGTATGTACAGATGAATCTCATTCAAATCAAGGAGAGTTACTCATATCTGACAGGTTTCAGAGTAGCAGCCGTGTTAGTCTGTATTCGCAAAAAGAAAAGGAGTACTTGTGGCACCTTAGAGACTAACCAATTTATTTGAGCATGAGCTTTCGTGAGCATCCGATGAAGTGAGCTGTAGCTCACGAAAGCTCATGCTCAAATAAATTGGTTAGTCTCTAAGGTGCCACAAGTCCTCCTTTTCTTTTTACTTCAAAAGTGATCACTTCAAAAGGTTCTCTCTCCCCCCACCCCACTCTCCTGTGGGTAATAGCTCATCTTAAGTGATCACTCTCCTTACAATGTGTATTTTTTCATGGTCTGTGTGTTATATAAATCTCCCCACTGTATTTTCCCCTGAATGCATCCGATGAAGTGAGCTGTAGCTCACGAAAGCTCATGCTCAAATAAATTGGTTAGTCTCTAAGGTGCCACAAGTACTCCTTTTCTTATTTCCCCTTGTTTATTCCTCCACTCCCCCCCCCCCCCCCCGCACTGTTCCTCAGACGTTCTTGTTAACTCCTGGAAATGTGCTGGAAATGGCCCACCTTGATTATCACTTCAAAAGTGACAGGTTTCAGAGTAACAGCCGTGATAGTCTGTATTCGCAAAAAGAAAAGGAGTACTTGTGGCACCTTAGTGAATCAGGGCCCTGGGCTATGAATCTGGCACCCTTCACCAGTAGAGAATTAATGGCCTCTTCCTCTCTCCTGAAGGAAGAGGTTAATTTAAATCCTTCTAGTAGCAACAATATAGTCCCTCTGAATGGCTGAATAATGAAAAGCTACAGTGGATATTTTAGTCTTCTGAATTGCTGGCTGAGATAGATTCAGGAGACCAGTGTAACATTCAAGATGTAAAAAGAATCTCAATTAATGTTACATTGGGGAGTCCAGATTTTAGGGTCTCATGCCTCAGACAGGTACTATTCAAGTGCATCTCAGCAGTGTGCTAACTAACCCTGCATGCTCTGCTTAAAAATCTTTCAAAGATTTTTTTAAAATTTTGATTGCCTTGTCATTTCTCAGTGGGTAAACAGCAATTACAGTGGAAACGCTTTTTTTTTTTTTGGGGCCAGGGACTACAGCTCATAAAATAGCTCTAATAAACAACAAGTAACAATAAACAACAAGTTAAAGGGTTCTAGAGCAGTGCTACTCAAAGCGGTGGCCCGCGGACCGGTGCCGGTCCGCGAGCCATTGCCTGCCAGTCTGCGCGCACCTTGGAAAAAAAAATTGCCAGTCCCCCACATCAGAGAGCTTGAGAAGCACCGCGCTAGAGCACAGGATAACTGAAAGCACACAAGTGTGGGTTTGAAGGGGTTTGTTGCAGTGGTTATACTCAGTCATTTCTTTTCAAGCAGAGTGAATGGAACAAAATCTATGCAGTGATGCAAGACTCCCTGTGGCACCTGCTGAGCAATGGTGTCACACACTGCTTATTGACAGGTTTCAGAGGAACAGCCGTGTTAGTCTGTATTCGCAAAAAGAAAAGGAGTACTTGTGGCACCTTAGAGACTAACCAATTTATTTGAGCATAAGCTTTCGTGGGCTACAGCTCACTTCATCGGATGCATACAATGGAAAATACAGTAGGACGATTTTAAATACACAGAGAACATGAAACAATGGGTGTTACCATTCACACTATAACGAGAGTGGTCAGTTAAGGTGAGCTATTATCAGCAGGAGAGAAAAAAACCTTTTGTAGTGATAATCAAGATGGGCCATTTCCAGCAGTTGACAAGAACATGTGAGGAACAGGTTTCAGAGGAACAGCCGTGTTAGTCTGTATTCGCAAAAAGAAAAGGAGTACTTGTGGCACCTTAGAGACTAACCAATTTATTTGAGCATGAGCTTTCGTGAGCTACAGCTCACTTCATCAGATGTTTACCGTGGAAACTGCAGCTTATTGTTTGCAGTAGCTGTGGTGTGAAAGAGAAAGCCAGACACTGAAGTCACTGGAGCTATTCTGATGTATAGCAGTTGTGGATCTGATCCATTACATGCAGGGGGAGGCAGATATAGAATAAAAGAATCTTAGCTCTAGCTCCTCTTGGCATTATTGGACAAGTCCAGGAGGCACATCATGATGATCTATTTAGAAGCGAGCCAAGCAGGGGCAGTGTTTGGATGGAAGATCTTGAAGGAACACCTTGGTGCTGCAGCAAATGGTGATTCAGTAGGTGGCGCTCTTCCTGCTGAATCTCACCAATTCTATTTAGGTTCTTATATTGCGCCCTTCACTGTGGTATCTGTGGCACCTGTTGAACCAATGGCCCTCCACAATGCTAGCTTGCCAGGTGACACCAATGAGGTGCCATCTTTTTCAGGACACCTGATACTGGAGGTCTGATGAGCTGCAGGCATTAGAGAGCCCCTCTGACTTCTGGGTATTCATTCTGGCCAGCTTCCAAGTGAAGTGATTACATTCTGCCTTCCTACTGTGGTTATCCCTTGGAGATTGAGCTGGATATGATGCTCTTCTTTTACTCCCTGCACTGAACTACTGTGTAGTACTTCCATGCACCGGTGTTGTGCTCCACTCCAGAAATGGATGCATTTTAGCAATGGATGAGCCACATATATTCTATAGATTCCCCGTATCAGTTTGTTGAAAGTGCTTGGAATCTGTCAACATGGAAGGAGCTACGTAAATCTATATTGTTATTGATATGATTTTTTTATTGGAGTGCAGTGTCTTGCTTGGGATGTACACTCCAGAGGACAATACACAGAATCCATTTCCATAGAGAAAAGAGATCTGGTCTAGGATTTCCTTTGCGACTCTGAGAAGTTAATATAGTCTCTGTGTCTTTGACCCCAACACAGAGCTGTCTCAAGCTGTTGGTTACAATACAGCACAATTTTTTTGTCATAGCATTGTTCATAGTAAAGTATCACCCGGCACATTTGGACAATTACAGTCATATGGTACCAGCAAATAGAAGGAAAATATAGCCACTTAGAAGGAGGGAAAGAAAACCTGAACTGGATTTCTGTGTCTAGCCTAGAAGAATTCCTGGCTGGGATTGTCCCTGCCTGGCAGTCACCCAGATGGAGATTTTGTTCTTCAGTTTATTAGTGTTATCCTCCAATTGTTACACTTGGAAAACCATCTCTACCATAAACTGGCCTTCCTTCTTTGCTCCTCTGCCCACACTCAAGAAACAAATGTGACTTGCCCTGATGTTAAGAGTGGAACACTTCAAAATGAACTAGCATTCTATCAGCAATGGATTGGCCGCCAGAGATTCATAGATTCTAAGGCCAGAAGGGACAACCACTGTGATCATCCCATCTGACCTCAAGGTAAGAGGATGCTTTCTTGTGAAGCAGCATGGTCTAATGATTAGAGCAGGGGACTCCTGGATTTTAGTTTAGTGTCCGCTATGGACTCACTATGGGACCTTGGGCATGCCACTCATTTCATTGCACCTCAATTTCCCTATCTGTAAAATAGGGATAGTAATGCCCAACATACCTATCAGAATGGGATGTTGGGAGAAGACTGGATCAGAACAGCATGGCTAGTCCCTCTTTCTGTAATGCCTCAAACCAAACCATCACATCTGACCACGCACAGCTCTGTGACATTCAGGATGGACATCTGTGGCCGGAGCCAACCTTAGTGAGAATAATGAAGAGCCCCAGATGCTGCTAAGTCTGTGTTAGTTGAGGATGCTCTACTACATTGGGCAGGATCTGGGCCTAAGTGTGCCATGTCTCCTCATTCTATTGGCCTGGTGGAAGCAACACACTCAGGATCGAGTGTTGCTGATTTGTTACACCTGTGAAAATCCATTAACTGAGTTACTCTAGATTTACACATTGGCCAGATTCAGATCTCAGTTACCTCATTCTCTGGCCCCAGGCCTACTCAATCAGCAAAAGCTGTAATCACAGATGCTGTTATCCCTCTAATAGGAGGAGTCAAAGGTATAAGATGCACAGCTTCTCCCTAAAACTATACCATCTAAACTTCCAGAAATGACTAGTGATTTTGGGTGCCTCAGTTTTTAAAACCAGGCTGCTCTGAGGCAGCTTAAGCTGGGCATCTAACATCACTAGTCACTTCTGAAAATTTAGACCATACTATCTTCCTTTAAACAGATTTCCCCCAGGGTCAGTGCCTTTAAGAAGGCTCTACTGGTTTATGATCAATGCAAAAGGGACAAGTACATCTACACTAGAAGTACGTGTACTAGTACAATACATTGGAACATATGTACTCTATAAGGTCAATTTTCTAAGTGCATTTCCCTCTCACCAGTGCTGCAATTGATATGTGTGCTTTTAACACCTTTGTTTTTAAGCAGGAATTTTTCAAAAAGGTTTCACACTGCATTCTAGAGAGTAAGATACTAAAGGGATGGAAGTCATACATATGAACCTAATTAGGCAATAGTTCAGTATAATTTTTGGTTGTGCTACATGAAGCAAACTCTGAACAGCCATTTCCCAGCAATGGGTGTTATTAGTCAGATCCAGAGTAAGGTTTGTCAGTTTTCAGGATTGTTACTCATTGGGCAGACAAGGCTACAGAAGGGGAAGAAAGAAAAAAAAAAGAAGATAAAATGAGGCAGGCATAGGTTCTCCTGATCAATCTCAGGCTAACAGGCATCAAAATAAAAGTGTCCAGTTCTGCATTTGGAGGTCAAATAGGCACTTGGTTACCCAAAAATGAGTACTGGGGAACTTACATGCCAATTTCAGCTTCCAAACACAGAACTGGGGGTCCCACCTTTATAAAACTGGGCCCACAATAAGCACATTCCCTAGCCTGCAGCTCTTGGCCATTACTTTAAAGATTGGTCCACTGTTCCTGTCCAGATGTAACATACTAGCTTACATAATATTATGTAACATACATAATAACATACATGTGTTATTCATCTCTCTAGTGACTGGTCCACTTAGACGACAGAAGCCTACAAAGAACTGTGTTTGATTTCAGGACTTTACATTCTAAAATTATGGGCTCCTACTGACAACCCACAATTGGTTTGTTGCCCAAACTCAAAGTAAAACAAGTTGATATACATTTTCATGCACTGGCATCTCCAGTTTTCACTTTGTGGATCAATTCTTGGATTCCCAGTGTTAGTTTTTTGGATTACATCCCCTCCCACAATCTTTTTTGGCAATCCATGTACTGTGCATTTAAATAAAGTTTCAGTACATGTGATCACTAGATAGACAGATTATATACACACTTTTCTGTGAAAGATCAAAGAACTCTCCTTAAAGTTTCCCCTTCTGGCTTGCTTCACATTTTCAGATACATTGGGAACTGAGAGTGAGTGGGACTTCATTTAGGGGATGGGGAATGCTAATGATAACCTGATTTGGCTACAAAGATTCACTTAGTTGTGATGTGAATGGAATGGATCAGTATAGACTAAGAAAAAACAAAGTGAATTTCCTGGAAAGCGAAATTTCAAACATGGGTCTTATTGACTATGGGATTTTGTTAGTTCAGTGGCAATTTCAAAAAAGTAAAAAAAAAAAAAATTGTGTTGGGTTGGACTGAAAACAATTAAAAAAAAACAAACAAACAAAAAAGATCTCCACTAATCAAAAAGTTTAAAAAAATTTGCTTTGGGTCAAACAAAAAATGTTTCATTTGACCCAAATCAGAACATTTCTTTTCAATTGCAAGCATTTAATGCTTTTGCATTTTAAAAAATAAAATAAATTTCAGAACAAAAAAGTTGTGTCAAACCAAAAACCTGAAATGCTTAATTTAGAAAATGTCAATACAAATTTCATTTTTGGTTTTTTAAATGAAAATTTGGCAAAACCAACATGAGATTCATAAAACATTTCAGTAGTGCCAAAATCAGTGCTTTCCTCCAAAAAAAGTTTTGGTCTATTAATTTCCCCCAATTTCACCTACCCTGTGACTTCTAGACTGGACCATAGCTAATTAACTTGCTATATCATCATCACTGCTTCCCTCTCCAAGTGATTCATGTCTTATAAGTGTCAAGTCCTTCAAAGCGTTGATTAGTCTTGCATCTGTGCTGAGCATAACTTTGCTCATGAAATGCTGTAAGCTTTGAGGAATTTCTCTTTTACAGTTATTCCAAAAACTGTATATGCATCAAGAAAATAACTCGGGGATTTAGAGAAAGCAGTGGGTATTAAGATAGCAGCACTGTGACATTTGACTGTGGATTTTAGTGAGAAACTTACTGACGTTCTGGGAATGATGCATGGCTCAGCTCACAGAGCTCCTAGTTGCATCATGGATGGGTTTCACAGTACTGTTTAGGGAGTCATTAGCTTTTTAGCCTCACCTATAGTATGCGGAAGCCATTAAACATAAGGTGCCACAAAGAGAAGCATTATCACTTCTGCTTCAGCAGCGAACAGCTTGCTGAGCCAGAAGGTCCACTGAAGCTGGCACTTTTAGACATCTATAGGATGTAGATATTTTATAGGAAAACATTTATAAGGAGCCCTCCTAGCTAGACAGCCTATAAAATAGACTGCTTTAGATTAGAAGGAAAAAACATGCTTGCCCCAGCTCTTGAGCTAGAGTGGAAATTCTAAATCAGTAGTCACGTTCCTGAGAGAAGCAGGAGCAGTAACACAGGCTACGACTCTGCAGCCATTTGTTTCCAAACGGAATTACTCAATGCACTGGCCTCTTGGAGAGGTAGCCTTTTGCCCATGTTAGCATCTGTCCAGTGCAGTGGTCCCCACACATGCAAATCGGTACCTTGTGCTTTCATGACTGGCATTCTGAGCTTCTCCTCTGAGCTAGAGCCTTCCACTAGTGAGCTCTAGCATGCAAGGGAGCACTGGGCGGTTTTAAACCCCCCAGATGTGAAGCAGCCCAAGTTCCACTTTGGGGTGGGGGGTTACACCTATTGAGACCTGGGAACAGGTGGGCGCAAGCCAAATTCCACCGCAGGGCCAAGCACATAAAACTGAATGAGAGGGCACCAGGCAGTGGCCAATCCAACAGAGATCTTGGTATGACAAACTGGTACACCAGCCTCTAGAAGTTGGTAGTCCTGTCTCTAGGGCAGTGGCTAAGAGGCGATGGGTAGGATTTTCCAACAAGAACGTAGAGTCTCTGGTCCAGGCCCTCAGCCGGTATAACTTGGTATAGGTTCATTGGAGTGAATGGTTTAAATCCTGAGCTGGTGTAAATCAGTGTAGCTCCACTGATGTCATATACTCAGACTAGTGCCTCTACAGAGCTAAACCCATTATCACTTCTAACAAAGGTCAGACCCTAATTCCAAGTAGGTCACTACCCACAATCCCGCTGCTCCCACCTTCGAAGGCCTGAATGAGCGTAGTGCACCCTAAAAGTTCAACATACTTTAGGAGTGAATTCCTGAAACCCTCCTCCAGGCATTCATATCTAGGGGTAGGGTGGGAATGGGGCCTGATTTTGGAAGAGGACAATGGGGAACCAAGAATTAACAGGAAACAGAGTGGATTCTGCAAACTCAGGTGGTGTTTAAGCACCTCTGTGATGTGCTCTATTGTAAAAGAGAAAAGTAGATGTCAAAGGCTGTCCTGACCCTTTAAGGCAAAAACATAAATGCAACAGGGCTTCCGGCAGCCCAGGTTCAAAGCCAAGGGAAAAAGCGAGGGCTCCCTTCAGCCAAGTCTGGTTCCCTTCAGTGAGTTATGGAGAGGAGAGGGAAGCCTCTGCGTATAGCCTAGCTCAACACCAGCCCTCTTCCTTGAGGGCCCAAGTCTCATGCCCCAGCTGGGTACAGCACATCCCTCTCACGTACCGCATCCTGGGAGAGAAGCAAGGAATTCCTCACAGCTGGCCTGGCCCTGCACATCCCTGCCCTCAAGAGGGGCAACCGTTGGCTCTCCTCTAGCCAGAGGGAGAGTAGGTTAACCCCCTTCCCTGCCAACCATTGCACTCAGTCTACATACCTGGTCACAATCCCACTCCTGGTCTTGTGAGCCATCCAGTCCCAGGCTATAGTTCCTGGCTTAAGGGATTTTAGCCTCCCTCTCTATCATGTCCTGCCTTCCTGTTTAGTTTGTAACTGCAACCACCAGACATTCCCCAGCATCAGAAGGAGGGGGCAGCTACAGCACATTTTGGGGAAAGTGCCAAATGCCTCCTCAGCAAGCTCTCACATCACCTGCACAAGGAGGAACTGTTACTTCTTCAGCACAGGAGGAGGAGTGGGCTCTTTCACTGTCCTGAGGACAGATGTATGAGAAGCCGCTCGACATGGAGAGAAATGTTCAAGCAAGCTACATCTTCTGATTTAAGCACAGTCTTCGCAAGGGCCAGGAGAGATCACGGGAAGGGCAAGAGTGGGGACTTCTTCGCTGGCAGACATGCTCAATCAGAGAGCTGTGCATGGGGAGCGATTTCAGCCAGCTTAGACAGAAGCCTGGCCTGGGGCATGACAGTTAATTTAAACAAAAACACACACACAAAAAAGACCTTTTCCAGCATTTTTTCCTCACAACTACCCACTCCCCCAAAAAACACACCCCAACCCTTCCCCCAAAACGTTTCATACTAAGGAGAAAGGCTCAGCAAGATGCAGCAATAGCTTGTCACCGTGTATCCCTCCACTGAGCTAGCAGTCTCTGGGGATGGTGGTATCCCATGTGGAGCTGGGGGGGCTAGAAAAGGACCACAACATATTTTTAGGATTTTGGCAGAGCTTTTAGAGTCTCTTGAGAAAAATAAAACCCTAGAAATTTAGCAAACGTTTTAGAACTCCTCTCCCCCACCCTTCCCCGGGAAACATGTTGGGATGTAACAAAAGTGACGTAAAACATCCTGTTTTCTCTGTTTAATAATACTCGGGAGCACTTACCTAGCACTTGACATGTTTAAAGGTCTTTTTATGTAGCAACTGATTAGTCCTAATTTTTTAATCCTCATTTTACAAATGAGGAAACTGAGTGAAATTACAGCCCAGAAATTCAAGTGTGGTCACCAATTCTGGGTGCCAACCACAGAATCTCAAATTGGGTAGCTAAAGTTAGCAGCCACATTAAAAATTCAGGCCTGTGACTGCCTGGGGGCACTGTGGTATAGTGGACCAGACTGGGAGTCAGGAGACATGGGTTCTGTTCCTGATCCCAACACTGATGCATCACATAACCTTAGCTGGCCCAGGAGCAGACCAGGGACCAAACTGACAGAGTCACAGTTCAGTGCTTGGTTCTGCCTTACCTACTGCAGCTTATTTCCCTCTCCATGTTGACTCAGTGATGCATGGGGGGAGGGGTCAAAAGAGGGCTTCTCCCATACCCCCAACCCTGTTCACTCACTCCCCACCCACTTACACGGGAAGGGGAATTGCAACCACCTTATGTTCTTGTGTTTCAACCCTATGGAGGCAGCTCTTCCACCATGCACAGATTGGAAATGTGGGAGCCCACATGGGGGTAAAGGGTCTATGCCCCCAACTGCCCTGCATGAATGTCCAGGCTGGGCAAGCTAGAATCTGACTCACATGGTATCTCATCACTGCTTCCTCCCCGCTCTAAACTTCACCCTATTTTCTCTGGAATATTTCTCTCTAGTCTCTTCCCTTTTTGGCTTTATCCACGGTCTCTCCTCAACACAACACAAAGCCACTAGCTTTCCAATCGGAGCTGAACTTGAAACTCCTCAGCATTCGGATGGGTTTGAAGTTAGTTAAAACATATTTTGCCTGCTTCTAGATTCTATTGCTGTGGAGGGCAGAAGAAAGCCAATTACACAGGGTCTGAATGCATCTTCCAAGAGGTCATTCTGAACTCCCAGTGTAGGGAAAAACAACAACAAAAATGTCATTGTCTTATCAGCCTCTGTCAAGGTTCCTTCTCCACTCTGAACTCTAGGGTACAGATGTGGGGACCTGCATGAAAACCTCCTAAGCTTACTTTTACCAGCTTAGGTTAAAACTTCCCCAAGGTACAAGTTAATTTTACCCTTTGCCCTTGAATTTCCACTGCCACCACCAAACTTTATCTGGGTTTACTGGGAAATGTAGTTTGGACACATCCTTCCCCCCAAAATCCTCCCAGTGCTTGCACCCCATTTCCTGGGGAAGGTTTAGTAAAAATCCTCACTAATTTGCACAGGTGACCACAGACCCAAACCCTTGGATCTTAGAACAATGAAAAAGCATTCAGTTTTCTTACAAGAAGACTTTTAATGAAGTAAAGGAATCACCTCTGTAAAATCAGGATGGTAGATACCTTACAGGGTAATTAGATTCAAAACAGAGAATCCCTCTAGGCAAAACCTTAAGTTACAAAAAAGACACACACACACAGGAATAGTCATTCTATTCAGCACAGTTCTTTTCTCAGCCATTTAAAGAAATCATAATCTAACACATACCTGGCTAGATTACTTCCTAAAAGTTCTAAGACTCTATTCCTGTTCTGTCCATGGCAAAAGCAGCATACAGACAGACCCTTTATTTTTCTCCCTCCTCCCAGCTTTTGAAAGTATCTTGTCTCCTCATTGGCCATTTTGGTCAGGTGCCAGCGAGGTTACCTTTAGCTTCTTAACCCTTTACAGGTGAGAGGATTTTTCCTCTGGCCAGGAGGGATTTTAAAGGGGTTTACCCTTCCCTTTATATTTATGACAGCCTCACAGGAAGAAACATCTGCATTTCATTAACAAGATTGACTCTAGGAAATCAACATCTGCTGTGTTGTTGGGGGCAGGGGGGGTGGTGTTAAAATCCATCTAAAGAAAATGCACATCACACCAGGACTTTGGGCTGGCCATGTCCAAGGCAAGTATCTTAATTCCAGCTGTGCAGGAAACCTCAATGAATGCACAAATGAGAAATAACCTCCCTCCCCTCCAGTCATCTAATTTATAAAGTAGCAGTCACTGCAACCACAGACAAAAGAGCAAACAGGAAGTGAGTACCATTACACTTTATCTATTTTTCAAGTCTCCCCTAACAGATACTCTTTATGCTACTCTGCCTTCCCCTGTGCTTTCCCAATAATAAAACCTTATACTAATATGGCACATTTCTTTCAGAAGGATATGCATCCACCCACTGCTGAAATGCACTGGCCACTTTGTGGCAGCATAACGGCTTTTAGGATGGCAAGGTTGAAGAACTTATCCAACTGAAAACATGAAGAGAAGAACTCAATCAGCTCACATCAGTGCTAGTGTCTCAAGAGGAGATATTCTTTGATTCCAGTCCTGCAGCTGGATCTGCACAGGTGGATTTTAGTGCACAAACAGATCCCTACTGGGAGGCAGTGTTGTCCAGTGGGTAGAACCCTGGACTGGGACTCAAGACTAGGGTTCTCTTCCTGGCTCTGTCACTAGCCTTCTGGGTGACCTTGAGCAAGTAACTTAGCCATTCTCTGTCTCAGTTTCCCTACCTGTAAAATGGGGATCATCTGTAAAACACTGGTATCTACTGACAAAAAGTGCTACATAAGAGGTAGGTATTATTTCTATTTACCTTGCTGGAGCTCACCAGTGTAACAGTCCACCTCTGTAGATCCCATTACAAGATTCAGGGCCTTACATGGGTTTTGGTTTTATCAAAGCGGCAAGAGTTCTGGTTAAAGAGCCCCCTCCTTTTTATGGGCTGTGAAAGATATGGTCTCTGTTTTCCCAGAGATCCCAGGACATTGCTACAAAAATTTTAGACAGCTACACATGCACATTCATTCAGTTGTCTTTCCCTTCCCACACATATGGCAAAATCCACTATAGGTGACCGAAAATGGGGCTAAATATCTTTTCTTTCTCCCACCCTTTGTCTGTCTTGTGTAATTACACTGTAGGATCTTTGAGGCAGGGACTGTGAGGACATATAGTATCTAGCACCCTGAAGCCCTTTGCTACCATAATGCTGCGAACGATAAAAGTCCACCCATAAAAACAATACTGGATTGCCTCTTTGCTTAGTCTTATGCCTCCAGACAAGGCTTCGCCAGGATATTCCAGATTGTTGTTTCCATTCTGAACTGCAGCAAATATTTAAAAAAAAGCTTGTTAAGAAGGTGATCAATGATCCACAGGTCCCGCAGCAAGCTACTATCCAGTGACTGTTGCTTGCTAACCCAAGATGCAGTAATACAGCCTGAGTGGATTTGATTCTTTGCTTTGCACTTTCTGTTTGGATTCAACAAATGACATTCTGTAGCTATATTCTATTCCTGGATCTGCCACAGATTTTCTAGGCACATCACTTAATCACTCCTTGACTCAGTTTCCCCACCCGCAAAACAGTACGCTGCCAATGTAGGCGTTTTGGGAGGCTGCAGATTAAGGTTTACCAAGTGCTCTGGGATTTTTGGAGAGGAGCCATGGAAGTGCGAAGAAAAACTTAAACAGTATCTATCCTATTAAAACAGAAGCACCAGCCAGCTTAGCATTTTGAGACACGACAATGGCTTAATTTTTTGATGGAAGCTATCGGAGGATAAATACATGTAGAACCTATTCCTGAGGGACGGGCCAGCGAACACCTATATATGGAGAGATCTCAAGAGCCCTCCATTTCCACTTCTTGCCTCAGTCATGGGTCCTCGAAGTCTTAAGATATGAAGTGTCCCCAGGGGCGATACGCTGAACTGCATTAGTGAAAATGCAGCCTTGCCCATCCCCAGCAGTTAGAGTGCAGAACACTTCAGTCCCTCTTCACAGGGGTTAACATCCATTTAGCTTAAGTCAAGCTGCTACCCCCACTAGTCTTAGTCAAGAGCAACTAGCAAAAAGCGAAGGCTTAAACACTGCTAGTGCAAACAGTTTGACCCCATTTCTCCTGAATTCCCTGCTCTAACCTACATCAGCTGATGACCTAACCCCTTTCAGGAGCAGTACATGGGAACATCTAGGTCTTGTCAGGAGTGGAGGGATAAGGGAGGCACTACGGTAGTACAAATAATAACAAGGTTAGCAGCTACACACTACATGGGGGTGCAGGAGAGGCACTGGACCTCACTCCTCTCATTTATGCCTACGTAATTCAGTGGATTTACTCCTGAGTCAGACCAATGTGAGAAGAATCAGACCTTTTATTCCAGGTTTCAGAGTAACAGCCGTGTTAGTCTGTATTTGCAAAAAGAAAAGGAGTACTTGAGGCACCTTAGAGACTAACCAATTTATTTGAGCATAAGCTTTCGTGAGCTACAGCTCAATGCATTTCCCAAAGACAGTTCAGCTTAGCACGGTTCCTGCATTTAGTTCCTACCAAGGTGCTTATTTTGTGCCCCAACTTCTCTAGTAGCTGGCTTGGATGGGTTACAAACCCGGCAAGTGCTTTACCCGACTCCATGGGTCAACTGGGACCAGTAGTAATCAGATTTGCTCAGGCCACCAGCCCTTTGCTCTGACCAGTGCACCCAGCATGACAGCTAATTCACTTTGTAAAATCCCCAATCCAACGTGGTAAGCAAACATGGAACCATGATGCCATTCGGTCTGGTTCTGTCCTGCAGGCAGAAGGGACATCTGCTGCCATCACCAAAACATAAGGGAGAGCAGACAAGCTGTGAGTGGTACATAATTAATGCTTGTAAAGCACTTGGAGGAAAGGCAGCAAATTACTGCCACGTATGAGTAAGCGGGGTGTACTAGTTACTACAGGTCTTAAAGTAACTGGAGTAGTGGTTTGACACCCACACCAGGGCCAATTTCAAGCTCCCAGATCTGAGCATGCTTTGGAATCTTCCCCCTACAACCTCCAGAGCTGCACAGTGAACAATCCCAGAGTATGGATCAGCATGTGCCATTCTGTCCCCAGAGATAAACTGTAAAGGAGACTAAAGAACCTAGGACCTTCTCTTCTCCCCTACCCCTATCTTCTGCCTTCTTCCTTCCTAGCACCAAGAAGCTGCCTTCAATCCTTTCCTGGCCTTAAATCTGAAATTCAAGAAGCTGAACTTATTTACTCCATCAGCCTGTTTGCTATGTGCAGTCAGGAATCCGCTGCCCCAAGGGACTGAAGATTAGCTCAGGATTTACTACCCAGCACATTCTCCTTCTATTTATAGTCACACAGTGCACCACAACTGAGTCACAGAGGATGCCAGGAAGAAAGGCATCTCAGCCAATAGATTTCCTCTCATTGTCCTGTCTCTGTATACACACACACACATGCTCACACTCAGGAGTTTTTATTGCTGCACAAGCTCTTCAAGGCCAACGAGTTTGGAAACAAACTGAGGCTGGATGGCTCAAGAGGATTGGTTATGGGCTAAGAGGTGTAATTCACCCCTAGGTTGCTGGATGGAACTAGAAGAGAGTTGAAACCAAAATCTGAGCAGCCTTAAATTTTGGCAGGTGTGGGGGAATTTGAAACCCAGATCTATATGTTGTGGCTCAGACCCATCTCTCCTTTGGATCCAGTCTAAGGGACAGATACTTGGTGGTCCTCACTGAAATCAGCACAGAATGCTACTTTGAATATTTATGGCATGTTAGTGGAAGTTTCCTTGAGAAAGACCTCAGTATTTGGCCCTCAAATTTGCTGTGCTGTTGGCCACTTCCTGATTTGTGTGCAAATAAGGTGGTTGCAGCCCATTTCCTAACTAATAGGAGTTCACAGCACTAAAAAGCACTGCTGGAATCGACATTAGTGGTTGACCATCTCAGCTGAGAGCTCAAGGACTGCAGGGTTGTGTGGCATAGCCTTTTATTTAATTTAAAGTGAATTTTGTAATGTGGTATTACACCACCATGGGTTCGGCTCTGGTCACTAGAGTTTCAAGCTTAATGAACAATAAACTAAAATCACTGGCTATAGTGGTAACATACCTCAGCAGTAAAGGGGGGCAGCGTGGCCTAGTAGATGTGCCAGTCCAGTCCCATGCCCTATGTCCCCATTGGTAAAATTGGGATGATGATACCACTCTCCTTTGTGAGGCGCTTGGAGATCTACAGGGTAGGTGGCCCCTCCGGAACAGAGCAGAGACACACTGATGGCAATCAGCACAGGGGAAGCTTGCATTGGCACTGCGCTGACTGTTCTATAGGTGCAGAAATGCCACCTCTAGGGACCTTCCGCCAGCAGCAAACACTAGAGTTGAGATTTCCTCCCGCCCTCCTTTGGAATGCATTTTATTCTAGCTCAGGAACTCCAGAGAGGTCAGAAAACCTTTCCAAAAGATACGTCAATATTTTCTTTGATAAAAGTCTGTGTAACATGATAGCCAGCTGAGTTCCATACCCAGGTTCTCCAGCAACTCCCCCACCCCCCTTACAGCTCTTTGGTATCAGGCTTCTCAGCCTTAGGCTCTGAATTAATTGAACTCCATTAGAGGATTTGCTTGTGTCCCCCTCTAACTGACCCCTTGCTTATACTACTCCAAATGCCTGACTCCTGGCCAGTAAAGAGGAGGTGGGGTACATGATATCACCCAGTGATACCTTCAGGGCATTATTTGGGGTCACTGAAATGTGAGGAAAGAAACGGTATCCTCGCCAATCTGCTCTTTCAGAGGGAGAAGTATCCATGTAGCCCTGGGATAAGCCGGTCACTGGAACACTATGCCAAATGGCTAGGCCTACATGAATAGTTCAAGCTGAAATTTGGGCCTGTCAGACCTGCTCACATTTGAGCCTGTCATGCCTAGCCCAGACTCCTTGCTCAGTTTAGCAGCCACAGGCATTACTACACTATGTGCGGCCTTGTGCGGAAAGACTGGGCTTTTAAGATGGATTTTCACAAGAGCTCAGCTCCCACTTAAGCACCTAAATGAGTGACCAGATTTTCAAAGAAGCTCAGCCCCCAGCAGCTTCCAGTCAGAGCAGCCATACAGACTCAAACCAATGGTCCAGCCAGCCTGGTATCCTGTCTTCCAAGAGTGGCTGGTGCCAGATGCTTCAGGCGGCATGAACAGAACAATTTATCTAGTCCAAGCTTCTAGCAGTCACAGATTTAGGGGCAACCAGAGCATGAGTGTCCCTGATCATCTTGGCTAATAGCCACTGATGAACCTATCCTCCATGAACTTATCCAATTTCTTTTTTGAACCCAGTTATACTTTTGGCCTTCACAACATCCCCTGGCAAAGAGTTCCACAGGTTCACTGTGACAAAGTGTTTCCTTTTGTTGGTTTTAAACCTCCTGCCTATTCATTTCATTGGGAGACTCCTGGTTCTTGTGTTGTGGAAAGGGGTAAACACTACTTCCATATTATTCACCTTCACACCATTCATGGTTTTATAGATCTGTCACATCCCACCCTTTGTTATCTCTTGTCTAATCTGGCCATTAGCGCTAGAAACACCACAGTAATTTACCTTCATCCAAACTAATCCAGGATTTGATTCCTTCGCAGCAAGGCAGCAGGGCCGGATTCTCTACCCTGGGTTTACAATGGAGCAGAGATCCTTCTCTCAGTTGAAAGGGACATTGCAGTGAAACTCTGTAACCTAACTAGTGCTCAGCATACACTGGGAGTTATGCACCTCAGATGACAGGCCACTATGGGCATGTCTACATGCAGTTTGACACCTGCAAGCTCCCGCGTGCCAGGTGACTTGGCTTGCAGGGCTCAGGCTAAGGGGATGTTTAATTGCGGTGTAGACATACACCTGGGACATGTGCCCCCCTCCCCGGCACAAGGTAACTCCATTGATGCAGTTGAGTTGCACCTAGGGCTGAATTTAGGTCAGTATGCTAATTTCATCTGATTTAATTGGCCATGCAGAGGCTGAGGGCAGCTCAGGGGTTCAAGACCGAGTCACTTTGGGCCTGATTCTGCTCTCAGTTATGTCCCTCTTATAGCAGGTAACTCATTTGTGTGGCTCCTGATTCACAGAGTTGTGAGCTAGCAAAGAATCAGGCCCACTGTTTCCCTCTGTTGAACCATGACAGTGAATAGGACCGTTTCACAACAGGTGGGGAACGGATCCAACCTGCCTGAAATGGCTGCTAGGTGGAGCCCCTCTGAGGGAGAAGAATTTGAAATTGGACTTCCATGCCTCCTTCAAATGGCCACTGGGCAAGGAGGGGGAGAACGCAGTCATTTTCTGTGCCCACCTCTAATGGATTCTGACTATGTCCCAGCTTTCACAGTGACTACCCCAGCCCTGTTAAGCCAGACTGGGAGTAATTTGAAAGAAAAGCGTGGCAAGAAGAGAGTTTACCTAGCAGCAGATGTTGCTAGTCCCCAGTGAGCATGGCCTTCACTAGAAAGCAACGGAGAGGAGTCTCTTTGCCTCTCTGATAAACACACACCAGGGCTAAGTAGAGACCTTACACTGCAGAGAGGTGTAAATTGGCACCTATTAGCACTCCTAGAAATAACTTCAACTTGTTTGACATAATGAGGTGATTAAATCAGTACAGGACTCCTGCCTGTTGAAGCCAGTAGGACATCGAGATGTAAATTACATCTCGAACCTCTGCACAGTTAGGAAAAGGACAGAAGAGGGGAGAGTGGGAGAGAAGAGACAGACATGCTAACTTCTAATTTCAGCAGTTGCTGTAAACTCTCTGCAGCCACTAGGGGAGCAGTGCTGGAGCAAACATTCGGATCACATTGATCCGCCCTCCTGCCTGGTTTACGATCATCATCTGGTCAATGAGATTTGCCCCATTGTTCATTTACAATGCCATAGATGTGCATGGTACTGCACCACAGTGTCACAGAAGATACAGTCCCTGCCCTTACTATCAAAACCAGGCAATACCTGCTACTTTCCTGCAAGCATGGTCTGTTGTTAAAGCTCAATCCTTCACTCAGTGAAGTCGGTGACAAAACTCCTGCCGACTTCAATAGGGCATCATCTCGTTTCTTAATAAATGAGCTTTTGCAGTGGGTTTGGTTTTCCCTCCCCACATACTGGAAGTCTGCAGGAAAGGATCTGAATGATCTCTGGGCTTGGAAACAAATTAAGGTCTCAATCCTGCAAAGGATCAGCTCATACAGAATCCCAGTGACTTCAGTAGAACTCTGAGCGAACCCTTTGCAAGGTTGGGGTCTAGCCTACTGAAAAGCAGAGTTTCTGCAGAGCCTTTGATCTGTCTGCATCATTTAAAAACCACCTCTTAAAAAACACAAGAGAGTGTCAGCAATGCTGCTTTGTCCCCAAGAGCTTTTTCAGGAGCTGAGTTCAAATGGGACAGGGCAGGGATTTTCGACCTCCAATAGTAATAGCATTGGAGGATGTAATCTGTGCCAACCTAGCCAGGAAACATTTCATCCTTCAAGATGCATTAAGACTGCTCTGCCTTTCGAAACGGCAGAGTTTTAAAATATTTTCCAGGCAACAATTCCCATTGGGCATACCCAGCCCTTACAAGGGCCTCATCAAATCCTCCTCTCTGCAAATATCCCTGCCACAAGGGCTTTCTTCCTCTTTCATCCCCCACTGCATTCCCATAAATACCCTCAGTTTGTTCACCAGGCTGTTAAGATAATAGAGAAATGACTCAATAGGCAGGAGCATCTTCCATTTGCAGGTCTCTAGTGATCTGACTCATTGCTCACGGCCCATTACTTTGGATATGGCTCCCTGTCCAGTTCAAGGGGCCATAAAACAACCTGCCATAATATAGGACATTAGAGCTGTGTCAATTAGTTGTGATTAGTTAATCAAATCACATGGCATTGTTTCCGTGCTTGGATTGGCTGAGCATGCAATCCTTTCTGGCACAAATACTCAGGCATCCACCTTTGAAATGTGCTTTCTACTGGCACAGTGTCAGTAGAATTCTAATGCACAACTGCTGGTGTGTGAAGCAAGCACAAACAGGAGATGGTCCTGGCAGAAACAAAATGGGTCTAGATTGTCAAGCCAATAGTCATGGAAATTTACAGTATTCTCCCAGCTCATCCGGAGCAGCACTGGGCCGCTGCCTCAGATGGTAATCGTCATAGTGCCATTGTCTTCAGTAAAGGCATGCTGATTTACATCAGCTGAGAATCTGGCCCACTGTCTTAATTCCCCACCTCATTACAGAAGGTAGTTTATTTGGCACATTGCTAATGCATATTAAAGAGAGAGATGTAACCTTTCTGAGGATCATCTTTGCCTGGCTCCCTCTCCAATTCCTGCCATGCAAATTAATGGACTATAACACCATTTAAGTCACCTGGAAATCATTGGCACAGGAGTTAATGAAGGGCTTGATAACTAACAGCCTCTGGAGGCACTTTTAGACATTGGGTCTGCCTGCCTAGCCTTATTCTTCACGGACAGATTATCATCCTACAACCTATGTGCCACTTCCCTGAACTCTGGAGAAAGATTTCATCTAAACGCACCACTGAGTTTGGTCACTTTTGTAAAATGATTTTTGCTCATTTATCTCCATTCTGCCTTCCCAAGAAGCTATTTTTGTGTGCGCACTTCAGCCAAATTCCGAATACCCTGAATTTATTATCACTATAAAATGGTCGTCTGCTCTAGTATGCGACCTCGACATGCACCCCACTGTGATGTTTTAGAAGCCTTTGTCTGTTCCTATGGCAACGAAAAAAGACCAGCACTTCAACCGGCTAGGGGAGAAATCCTGAGCGGGTGGGCTGGCTCGTAGGATTCTCGTGACTTCCCTTTATGTTTGTGAGGACATGAAGAGTCCAAAAGAAAGAGAAAGATGCAGAACAATGGAGCATACTGGAATAGGGGGATCCTTCTGATTTCAGTAATTCTGATCCAGCAAGAGCCAACCACATGCTGAACATCTGTCAGGGCAGCATTCTCCTCAGAGGTATTGAAAGGAAAAGGCTCCACTGATGCTGCCGCCATAGACAGAACCTGTGGTTCTCTCTACCTCTCAAACTAAACACAGCCTGTCACCACACAGGCACTCCCTATGACAAGGATTGGACTGAGCAGTAACGGAATGAATCAATAACCACGCTACAGTTGGCTTTGACTTTATTTATGTGTGTAACACATATAATACTATATATGAAACCCTGACCCACTTTCATATATATGCAATCCTTCTGCACATCAGAGTTGGCAGCAACAAGGGCCGGGTTCAGTATCTAGGGGTTCCGTTTCAACAACACAATGCAAAACCGGCTCAAGCCCCCACCCAGTGACCTGGGACAATTACATACCACCCCACTGGGTGCCTCTAAGAGGCAATACTTTCCCTCTTGCAAGCACAGAGTCCGAGTGTAGCAAAAGCCTTTTAATAAAGGAGGGAAACAATGCGGCATTATGTTGGGGAAACACCACACACAGGATTCATAACACCAACCATGAGCAAAAGACCCACCCCCAAGTAAGTCTGGCAGTGTCCTTTTCCCCTCAGGGTCTTCAGTCCAGCAACCCAAAAGTCACCCCCTGCCCCCCCCACACACACACAGTTTCTGTCCTTGGTCAGTGCAGCCCCCCAGAGTTCAGAAGTTCATCTGCAGAGTTTACCTCCCAGCTTGAGTGGAAGTGGAGGGAGGTGTGGGGGAGGGGGCATCTTACATGCTCCGCTGCTTTGGGTTGATGGCCAAGTGCCATACCTCTCCATGGGGTTCTGCTGCAGTCTTCACTGCCAGCCATCCTGCTATCCGCTCCCCTCCATCAGCCACCTGGCTATCTGTTCCGCTCTCCGAGCTAGCCATCCTGCTGTCTGCTCACCAACTTGTCTTCAGCCCCCCCCCCTTAACACAGCTCTCAGTAAGTTCAGCTGGTAGTAGGGGAGCCTCCGTACTAGTACACCACTAGCCCAAAGTGGGACTAATGCTTAGACCTAGGTATCAGTTATTTCAGCTCTGCAGCCTGTAATAAGACTTCTAATAGAACCAAAATTAGCTCTGTTACTACACAGTGGAGAGAGACGGGGTAAAAATAGTGTTTCAGGCCCTCAAAAAGGGCCCACACTACCAGGTACACATACCAGTCCCCAGCCTCTTAATTCACTGGGTTTTGGAACCCATGTCCCTTGCCTAGTGAGTGCTGCTTAGTTGAGGGCGAGCCCCTCAATCATAAAATGCCAAGTACAGTTCTACTGTCCTTGATTCATATAACCAGGATAACAACCTTTATTACTCCTGCCCCAGTAACAAAGAGACTAGGGATCCCACAGCAGCCAAAGTGACCATTTGGGCAGGCAGTCCATCACAAGAAGGCCAATGGCATTTTGGGATGTATAAGTAGGGGCATAGCGAGCAGATCGAGGGACGTGATCGTTCCCCTCTATTCGACATTGGTGAGGCCTCATCTGGAGTACTGTGTCCAGTTTTGGGCCCCACACTTCAAGAAGGATGTGGATAAATTGGAGAGAGTCCAGCAAAGGGCAACAAAAATGATTAGGGGTCTGGAACACATGAGTTATGAGGAGAGGCTGAGGGAGCTGGGATTGTTTAGCCTGCAGAAGAGAAGAATGAGGGGGGATTTGATAGCTGCTTTCAACTACCTGAAAGGGGGTTCCAAAGAGGATGGCTCTAGACTGTTCTCAATGGTAGCAGATGACAGAACGAGGAGTAATGGTCTCAAGTTGCAGTGGGGGAGGTTTAGATTGGATATTAGGAAAAACTTTTTCACTAAGAGGGTGGTGAAACACTGGAATGCGTTACCTAGGGAGGTGGTAGAATCTCCTTCCTTAGATGTTTTTAAGGTCAGGCTTGACAAAGCCCTGGCTGGGATGATTTAACTGGGAATTGGTCCTGCTTCGAGCAGGGGGTTGGACTAGATGACCTTCTGGGGTCCCTTCCAACCCTTATATTCTATTCTATGATTCTATGTTAGGCAGGATAGGTGTGCCCATGCAAACGAGATCAGCCCCTGAAGTCCTTTCCCACAGCTCACCACCAGATGTCAGGGTAGAGCTCATTCTGACTCTCCTTACATTCCTCCCCCGCCACCCACCCATACACACACCCCAGTGCTAAACGTCAGTCAAGAACCATGCAGGCAACTGAGGACAATTGCATTTGAAACACAGAAACTTTGCGGGGAATTGTAACTGAAGGTCATCCTTGCACTGCAACCGTGGGCCTGCTTTTCAGAAGAACTGGGCTGCATGTGGGGCACTGAGCAGTCACAAAATTCTGACCACAAATGTCACAGTGGGAGCTGCTGGGTGTTGAACTCTTTTGAAAGTTTAGTCCTGACTGAGCATGTCAGGCACTTGAAAAACTGGGTCTGCATGTATAGTATTAGATTGTAAGCTCTTTGGGGCAGGGACCACTGTTGTCCTGCGTTTGTGCAGCACCTAGCACAATAGGGTGATGGTCATAATTGGGGCTCCTAGGCACTACCACAATAATTAGTCCATCCACACTTTTATAGTAGTCTGCACACAGTAGAATCTCAGGGTTCATTCGCAAGGTGTTTGTGAGGTTGTTCGTAACTCTGAACGAAACGTTATGGTTCTCAAAAGTTTACAGCTGAACATTGACTTAATACAGAGTTTTGAAACTTTACTATGCAGAAGAAAAATGTGGTTTTCCCTTTTTTCCCAGTAGTTTACATTTAACAGTACTGTACGGGGGGAGGGGGGCGAGGGGGGTGTCTCTACTGCTGCCTAATGGCGTACTTCCAGTTCCAAATGAGGTGTGTGGTTGGCTGGTCAGTTTGTAACTCTAAGGTTCTACTTTATTTGTTCCTCCATATTTGTTATTTGGGCCCAGATCCACAATAGTGGTTTAGGCCTCTAAGCCCCAGTTTTAGGCTCCACTGGAATCCACAAAACACCCACCGCTGCATGTAGGCATCTAAACTCACTTGGTGCCTAAAGTTCCAGGCTAAAAGTTCCCTCAGCACCTAAGTTTCTGCCTCTCAGCATGAGCACCGCTGCCGCCCCGTAGGTGTCCAAAGGCCCATTATGTGACCTGGCTGGAGGACAGAGCCGAGGAAGACCCAGCAAGACACAGATGGTGTGCAGAAAGCACTGGGATGAGGACCCTTCTCCCTGTCAGGCGGGGTAGAAGTTGAACCTGGGTCTTGCACATCCCAGGTGAGGCTCTTATCAGTGGGCTGAAAGTTTTAAGGGGAGTGATAGCACTACCATCTCCTCCAGACATTTTGTCACCACACATCTGATGAAGTGAGCTGTGGCTCACGAAAGCTCATGCTCAAATAAATTGGTTAGTCTCTAAGGTGCCACAAGTACTCCTTTTCTTTTTGCGAATACAGACTAACACGGCTGTTCCTCTGAAACCTGTCTTTGTGTGGACTGAGGCAGCTGTTTTAACTCATGCTCACAAAAACCAATTTAAGCGCTTAAGCCACCTGACTCCAGGCAACTGGTTCCCATTTGTGGATCGCTAGTAGAGATAGGTGCCTCCCTGCAGCCTGGATTTAGGCAAACTACATCAGAGAGGTGGGGTTTAGTGCACACACCCCTCTCCTCTGTGTTTCCCATTGGCTAGATTAGGTGCCATCTGCCTAGCATGCTGGCTTTTCTGGATTGCATTCTAAAGCACTTACCTCTCCCCATGCATTGTTTAGGGACCTTAGGTCCATAACTCAGGTTGTGTGGGTCACTGGGTTGTTCCTGTGACTTTCTAGGTGCCAAAGAGCTTGTATCTCAAATTTTGATATGCACCAGGTAGGTTTAAGAAGCTGCTGGAGAGAAGTGGGGAGAGAGAGGAGAAAGATTCTGCAGTAAGTGCGTGCACAACTGGATAGTGCAAATCACTGAATGGATTCTTTTTATATTGAGTATAAAACCAGCTGCCTTCAACTGACACCCAACCTAACAGTCATTGGGTGACTGGTTCCCTGCCTCTATCATAGCGGACCTGGGTCCAGAAGAGGGATTTGAAGGAGGAAAATGTTTGGGATCAGTTTGTGTATGGTATTCCATGTGGAAGGGGAAGCCTGAAAGGAATCATGGATGTATTTGTGGGAGATGCAGACCAGTGCTTCTGTTTCTCTCTGTATATGCATCTGTGAGTGCTGCTACATGCATTGTACATCCATGTGTTGTCTCTATACAGCGTGTGTATGCAGATCTGGAAGCCTGTATATTCCGTATCTCTTGCTGTATGGACTCTTTAGGACTTTGTCATCCTATTGGCTCAGAATAATATTTTCCTCAGCCTTTCTAGGTCACCTTGGTTCACAAAAACAAATTGGCTTCTTCTGTCCATTTCATGCATTGGAAGAAATGCCAACCAAGGAAATAGCTTATGACCCTGTACACAAAGGTGAAAGTAAGACGGTACACCCCGATACGGTGTACCGGTAAGAGCCGGTGCGCTGTACCGGGACTGGCTTTCCCAGATGGCAATTTAAAGCCTTGGGATAGCAGCAGCGGGGATTTAAAGAGCCCCAGAGCTCCAGCCGCCGCTACCGCCCCAGCATTTTAAATCCCCGCCGGAGCCCTGCTACTGAAGCCCTAGGGTAGTGGTGGCAGGGCTCCGGAGGGGATTTAAAGGCCGGGGTGGTAGTGGCTGCCGGAGCCCCAAGCCTGTCAAATCCCCGCTTGAGCCCTGCTGCCACAGCCCTGGGGTAGCAGTGGCGGGGCTCTGGCAGGGGATTTAAAGGGCCCCGGAGCTCCAGCCGTTGCTACTGCCCCAGCCCTTTAAATCCCCGCCTGAGCCCTGCTGCCGCAGCCCTGGGGTAGTGGTGGTCGGGCTCCGGAGGGGATTTAAAGGGCTGGGGTAGTAGTGGCTGCCGGAGCCCCAAGCCTGTCAAATCCCCGCCTGAGCCCTGCTGCCGCAGCCCTGGGGTAGTGGCGGTGGGGCTCCGGAGGGGATTTAAAGGGTCGGGGCAGTAGCGGTGGCTGGAGCCCCGGGACCCTTTAAATTCCTGACGGAGCCTGGCTGCCGCTACCTCAGGGCTCAGGCAGGGATTTAAAGGGCTTGGGGCTCCAGCAGCTGCTACCACAGCAGAGCCCCAGGCCCTTTAAAGCTCTGCCAGAGCCCAGAGGTAGCAGTGACAGTCGGGTGCCTCCAGGGCTCCTCAGTGATTTAAAGGGCCCGGGGCTCTGCTGCGGTAGTGGCAACTGGAGCCCTGGGCCCTTTAAATCGCCCCCAAGCCCCGGGGCTCCCAGCCACCTCTGCAGCTGGTAGCTCCGGGGTGATTTAAAGGGCCTCGGGTTCCCAGCCACCACTTCTGCAGCTGGAGCCCCGGGCCCATTAAATCAAGATTTAAAGGGCCCGGGGATTTAAGGCCCTGCCTCTTCCGGTTGAAGCCATGCCCCCTGCTCCGGACTCCAGCGTACTGGTAAGTCCTCTAACTTACTTTCACCCCTGCCTGTACATCACTGAGAAGTGGCTGCATTTTCAATGGATTACAGGGTCCTTGCATGTTTGCAAGTGGCTACAACAAAGTGTAACAGACACCAGGGGTAGTTATTCCTTAGGGGTCAGTTCCTAGGATGTGCCAGATGGGGATGTGGGGAGCTTGGCTTGATGAAAGGCAGTTCAGACTCTTTACTGAGCAGGTTGGTGGATAAGAGAATGCATCGTGATCTCCATTTGTGGGGGAAGGGGTCTCATGGTGGAGCGGTGCCTTTCCGGGTGTGGGTAGTTTTCATAGGGTGGTTGGTGCAGTGCACAGAGCATGCATTGGGACATTGGAGTTTGCATTAGAGGGGTTGATAGTGTCACGAGGAACAGGAGACCATGCACAAAGGGTATGAAAGCTGGGTACTTTAAGTGAGGAGAGCATGCATGGCAGAGGGGATTCCTCATGGATTGTGTATTGGGGCAAGTAAATCAAGATGGAAGGCTCACAAAGGGATGCAAGTAGCAGATGTCTTAGGATATGTCTACACTACGAAATTAGGTCAAATTTATAGAAGTTGGTTTTTTAGAAATTGTTTTTATATATTCAAGTGTGCGTCCCCCCACAGAAAATGCTCTAAGTGCATTAACTTGGCAGAGTGCTTCCACAGTACTGAGACAAGCGTTGACTTCTGGAGTGTTGCACTGTGGGTAGCTATCCCACAGTTCCCACAGTCTCCACTGCCCATTGGAATTCTGGGTTGAGATCCCAATGCCTGATGGGGCTAAAACATTGTCACGGGTAGTTCTGGGTACATATTGTCAGGCCCCCATTCCCTCCCTCCCTCTGTGAAAGCAGCAGCAATCATTTCGTGCCTTTTTTCTTGAGTTACCTGTGCAGACGCCATACCACGGCAAGCATGGAGCCCGCTCAGGTAACTGTCACCATATGTCTCCTGGGTGCTGGCAGACATGGTACTGCATTGCTACACGTCAGTGTGGTCATGTGAGTGATCAGGACATGGACATAGATTTCTCTCAAAGCATGGGCCCTGCCAATGCATGCATCATGGTGCTAATGGGGCAGGTTCATGCTGTGGAACGCCGATTCTGGGCTCGGGAAACAAGCACAGACTGGTGGGACCGCATAGTGTTGTGGGTCTGGGACAATTCCCAGTGGCTGCAAAACTTTCGCATGCGTAAGGGCACTTTCATGGAACTTTGTGACTTGCTTTCCCCTGCCCTGAAGCACATGAATACCAAGATGAGAGCAGCCCTCACAGTTGAGAGGTGAGAGGCGATAGGCCTGTGGAAGCTTGCAATGCCCGACAGCTACCAGTCAGTTGGGAATCAATTTGGAGTGGGCAAATCTACTGTGGGGGCTGCTGTGATGCAAGTAGCCCACGCAATCAAAGATCTGCTGATATCAGAGGTAGTGACCCTGGGAAATGTGCAGGTCATAGTGGATGGCTTTGCTGCCATGGGATTCCCTAATTGTGGTGGGGCCACAGATGGAACCCATATCCCTATCTTGGCACCGGAGCACCAAGCTGGCGAGTACATAAACCGCAAGGGGTACTTTTCAATAGTGCTGCAAGCTCTGGTGGATCACAAGGGACGTTTCACCAACATCAACATGGGATGGCCGGGAAAGGTACATGACGCTCGCATCTTCAGGAACTCCGGTCTGTTTCAAAAGCTGCAGGAAGGGACTTTATTCCCAGACCAGAAAATAACTGTTGGGGATGTTGAAATGCCTATAGTTATCCTTGGGGACCCAGCCTACCCCTTAATGCCATGGCTCATGAAGCCGTACACAGGCAGCCTGGACTGTAGTCAGGAGCTGTTCAACTACAGGCTGAGCAAGTGCAGAATGGTGGTAGAATGTGCATTTGGACGTTTAAAGGCGCGCTGGTGCAGTTTACTGACTTGCTTAGACCTCAGCAAAACCAATATTCCTACTGTTATTACTGCTTGCTGTGTGCTCCACAATATCTGTGAGAGTAAGGGGGAGACGTTTATGGTGGGGTGGGAGATTGAGGCAAATCGCCTGGCTGCTGGTTATGCGCAGCCAGACACCAGGGTGGTTAGAGCACAGGAGGGTGCGGTATGCATCAGAGAAGCTTTAAAAACCAGTTTCATGACTGGCCAGGCTACGGTGTGAAAGTTCTGTTTGTTTCTCCTTGATGAAACCCCCTGCCCCTTGGTTCACTCTACCTCCCTGTAAGCTAACCACCCTCCTCTCCTCCATTCGATCACTGCTTGCAGAGGCAATAAAGTCATTGTTGCTTCACATTCATGCATTCTTTATTCATTCATCACAAATAGGGGGATGACTACCAAGGTAGCCCAGGAGGGGTGGTGGAGGAGGGAAGGAAAATGCCACACAGCACTTTAAATTTTAAAGTTGTAAACTTTTATTGAATGCCAGACTTTTTTTTGGGCAATCCTCTGTGGAGGAGTGGCTGGTTGGCTGGAGGCCCCCCCACCACATTCTTGGGTGTCTGGGTGAGGAGGCTATGGAACTTGGGGATGAGGGCGGTTGGTTACAGAGGGGCTGTAGTGGCAGTCTGTGCTCCAGCTGCCTTTGCTGCAGCTCAACCATACTGGTTTGGTCCTCCAGCAGCCTCAGCATTGAATCCTGCCTCCTCTCATCACGCTGCCGCCACATTGAGCTTCAGCCCTCTCTTCAGCCCACCACCTCTCCTCCCGGTCATTTTTTGCTTTCCTGCACTCTGACATTATTTGCCTCCATGCATTTGTCTGTGCTCTGTCAGTGTGGGAGGACAGCATGAGCTCAGAGAACATTTCATCATGGGTGCGTTTTTTTCTTTCTAATCTTCACTAGCCTCTGGAAAGGAGAAGATGCTGTGATCATTGAAACACGTGCAGCTGGTGGAGAAAAAAGGGACAGCGGTATTTAAAGAGACATTTTATAAAACAGTGGCTACACTCTTTCAGGGTAAACCTTGCTGTTAACATTACATAAATAGCACATGTGCTTTTGTTACAAGGTCGCATTTTGCCTCCCCCCACCGTGTGGCTACCCCCTCAACCCTCCCCCCTCCCCGTGGCTAACAGCGGGGAACATTTCTGTTCAGCCACAGGCAAACAGCCCAGCAGGAACGGGCACCTCTGAGTGTCCCCTGAAGGAAAGCACCCTATTTCAACCAGGTGACCATGAATGATCTCACTCTTCTGAGGATAACACAGAGAAAAAGAATGGATGTTGTTTGAATGCCACCAACCATACACTGCAATGCTTTGTTGTACAATGATTCCCGAGTACGTGCTACTGGCCTGGAGTGGCAAAGTGTCCTACCATGGTGGACGGAATAAGAAACCTTTTGCAAAGGCTTTGGAGTACATCCAGGAGAGCCGTGAATGCCAGGGCAAATTAATCCTTTCACATGCTTGCTTTTAAACCATGTATAGTATTTTAAAAGGTACACTCACTGGAGGTCCCTTCTCCGCCTGCCAGGTCCAGGAGACAGCCTTGGGGGGTACTGGTTTCAGGTCCAGGGTGAGAAACAGTTCCTGGCTGTTGGGAAAACTGGTTTCTCCACTTGCTTGCTGTGAGCTAACTTCATCATCTTAGTCCCCAAAACCCGCTTCCGTGTTGCCTCCATCTCCATTGGATGGAGTCAAACACGGCGGCTAGGGTAGTGGTGGCTGAAATGGCATGCAGCTCATCATAGAGGCAGCATGTTTGGGGCTCTGACCCGGAGCAGCCGTTCGCCTCTGGTTTTCTGGTAGGCTTGCCTCAGCTCCTTAAGTTTCACGCGGCACTGCTTCGGTCCCTGTTATGGCCTCTGTCCTTCATGCCCTGGGAGATTTTGACAGAGGTTTTGGCATTTCAAAAACTGGAACGGAGTTCTGATAGCACGGATTCCTCTCCCCATACAGCGATCAAATCCCGTACCTCCTGTTCAGTCCATGCTGGAGCTCTTTTGCTATTCTGGGACTCCATCACAGTCACCTCTGCTGATGAGCTCTGCATGGTCACCTGCAGCTTGCCATGCTGGCCAAACAGGAAATGAGATTCAAAAGTTTGCGGTTCTTTTCCTGTCTACCTGGCCAGTGCATCTGAGTTGAGAGTGCTGTCCAAAGCGGTCACAATGGAGCACTCTGGGATAGCTCCCGGAGGCCAATACTGTCAAATTGTGTCCACAGTACCCCAAATTCGACCCAGCAAGGCTGATTTAAATCGCTAATCCACTTGTCGGGGTGGAGTAAGGAAATCGATTTTAAGAGCCCTTTAAGTAAAAAAAAGGGCTCCATCGTGTGGACGGGTGCAGGTTTACATAGATTTAATGCTGCTAAATTCAACCTAAAGTCCTAGTGTAGACCAGGGCTCTGAAATAGGGAAGTGTGCTTAGGATCCAGGTGTCCCAAGGAGAGGAGAACATGTGGCGCTGGCTGGCTAGGTGGTTTTCTGAGGGAATTTGTACAAGAGGGCTGTCCTAGGACTCTGCATAGTGTGTGAGGAGTACAGGGGTATGGAAGAGCTCATGTGGAACCAGCAGGTCTTATTTCCAGACCATAGTGAAGCAGTCAAACTCTGTCACTTCCTGTGCCATTTGCTCTGTATTAGAGCCCTGTGCAGTACTTAAGAAAAACCTGTTCCTGTCCTGCAATATCCACTCCCATCTGCTTCTGCATTGTTTTCTGGCATTTGTATCCTGGTCCCATCCACAAAATCCTTAGGTCCCACAAATCCTGCAAGAGAGACAGACATTCCCCATGCTACTTAAAAAAAAAGTAAGTTGAATTTATAAATTCAATTCAGACAATTTTTACCAGTAAGAATAAAAACAAATCTTGCTTAAACCATGTAAAAATACATTCACTGCTGTTACAACAGGCATCAAATCTCTTTCTAACCCTTGCTTAAATTTAAGTATTAAATACCTTTATTTAAAAAAAAAGTCTTGCTTTACCTTGCTGAAATTCTATTTATGACAAACTGATGAGAGATTTAGTGCTTCCCTGCAAATTACTGCTGTCTATGTCCACCCAATCCCTCCTGCAACAAAATACATTTTACCTGCTCCTGCTATTATGGCAGCAGGTCCTATGGGACCTGCAAGATCCCAGCCCCCTTGCTGGGCTCTACCCTGTATTGTAACCATCAGTTGAGTTGCCTTGTGTCACTCAAGCCTTTCCACCAATCCTATCTAAAGTCTGGCAGCAGTCCCATCCCCCTCCTCAAGTCTTATGCTGGGATCTTGCATCAGAATCAGTCCCTTCCTCTTTCATAAGGAGAGATTCCAAGGCCAGAAGGGACCATTGTAATCATCTAGTCCAAGCTCCTGCATAACATAGGGCTTTCCTTAATTCCTGTCTGAATTAGAGCATACTTCTTTTCGAATAAGATCTATCTTGATTTAGAAGTTGCCAGTGATGGAGAATCCACCAAAATCCTTGGTAAGTTGTTTATTACCCTCACTGTTAAAAATGTGCATCTTACTTCTAGCTTGAATTTATCTAGTTTCAACTTCCAGACATTTGATCTTTTTATAATGTTGTTTGCTAGCTTGAAGAGCCCTCTATTAAATTTCTATTCCCCATGTAGGTATTTCTAGTTTGATCAAATCACCCCATAACCTTCTCTTTGTTAAACTAAAGAGATTGAGTTCCCTGAGTCACTCTGTAAATGATTCCCTTTAATCATTCTTGTGGCTCTCTTCTGAGTCCTCTCCAACTTACCAACATCCTCCTTGAACTGTAAACACCACAATTGGACACAATAGTTCAGTAGCAGTTGCCCCAGTGCTAAATAGAGGTAGTATAACCTCTCTATTCCTACGCAATATTCCTCTATCCATAGATCAAGGATCCCTTTAGCCCTTTTGGCCATTCTGGGATCTCATGTTCAGATGATTATCCACCCTGACCCCCAAGTCATTTCAGTCACTATTTCCCAGGATAGAGTCCTCCCCATCCTGTAAGTACAGCCTCCATTCTTTGTTACTAGAGATATACATTTAACAGTGTTAAAATGCATTTTGTTTTCTTGCACCCAGTTTACCAAGAGATCCAGATTGCTCTGTATTAATGACCTGCCCTCTTCATTATTTACCACTCTCCCAAGCTTTGTCTCACCTGCAAACTTCATCAGTAATGATTTTATGTTTTCTGCCAGACCATTGCTAAATGTGTGAAGTAGCACAAGGCCAGGATTGGAACTGATCCCTGCAGGACCCTACTAGAAACACACTTATGTGATGATTCCCTAACTGATACAGATGCAGTTATTAATCCATTTAGTGTGGGCCATGTTGATTTTATACCATTCTAGTTTCTTAATCAAACTATTATGCAGTACCAAGCCCAATGTCTTACAGAAATTTAAGTATTACATCAACACTTATCTATTTTCTATAAACCCATGTTCATTAACATTATTTTCAGTTAGTTCTTTACTAATCAGTTCCTGAATCAGCTGTTCCATCATTTTGCCCAGGATCAATGTCAGACTGACAGGCCTGTAATTACCCAGGTCAACCTGTTCCCACTTTTAAAAAAATGGCAGAACATCTCTCATATGGGGAAAGGCTGAGAGATTCAGCTTCTAGCTTTTGAAATAATCAGCATTACTTTAGTTTTCCATTCATGACACTCTGCATTTCTTTTCTCCTCAGCAGGGAAAGAATAAGGATTGGATTCCCTTTTTATTCCTGCAGATGATTGGCTAAATTCCTGCACAATCCTGAGGGCAGTGCTACACCATTCCAGTTTAGAAGATTCACTGGGGATGTTTCACAGCCCTGAGTAGGGAAAAGAGCCTGTGAAAGTCAGTGCAGGTAAAAGAAATGGCCCTGAAAGAGATGGGAATCCACCTGCTGAGAAAGAGGTTTGGGGAGGCTACAGGACAAGGCATTTGTTAGGGGAACCACATGAGAGACAGTCCAGCCACCTTACCAGCTGTGATAAAGCCTCAAGCAAAAGTCACACCAGAAACCCTGCATGAGAGAGAAACCAATATAGAGGCTGTGAGAAAGGTGTCAGCAGGAACTCAATGGTAACTCAAATTCAGCATGCATGAGAGAAACCTTATAAGGTCACAGTAATGGGTTGGTCAGATGCAGAGTTCCCTTGCAGACATGCTCCTGTGAGCATGTGTAGGGTTTTCTGGAAACATTCAGCTTGGGGGGACAGACCTGAGCTGTAGAGTTATTGCTTTCTGAGAGTAAAGCAGTGCCTGTCAGCCTTTTTTTCATTTGCAGAGCCTTAAATTTCAAATGGAAGTGTTGGACCCCTTTGGAAACAAATCATAGACCAGAGGTTGTAAACCAGTTTAGAGGGACTGGTGCAGTAGCCAGCTTCCCATTGGGCTGACTTGATTTGAACTCAAGCTGAAAGAAGCCTTTTGCCTCCATTTAGTGAGACTTAAGTTAGGGCCCAGTCTTTCCCTTAGAAAAAGCCTGTTCCCTTTGTTTAGTTGAACCTGACGCTGTGGGCTGTTTGTTCCCATCTAGCTTTAACGAAGACATCTGCTACTGTACCATGGACTCCACCTACAATAGACATCTCTAGTATTTCCTCCTCCTAGGACGCAATCATTGTTAGGTAGACCACTGAAGTGGTCATGTTAAATCAGGTAATATGTATTTAAACAAAAGCAAGAGCAAGACCCCTACCCTGGAAAGCCCATAAACTTGGCCTGCTAACAAATATCCTCATCTGGAACTCAGCTTCATCTCTTCCTCCCCACCCCCAGGAGTCTGTATTATGGGCCAAATTCAACTTTGACTGAAGCCAGTGGGAGTCTTGTCACTGTCTTCATTAGGAATTTGATCTAATAGATGGCCTAATCTTTCTAGGACTGTGTACTGGAACTTTGTTTCCATTTTTCATGGGAACTTTTCCTCTATTTTAAATTTCAGTGCTTTTGCAACCTCTGGGATGGAGTCTCCTCTCACACCCACATTAATTGGGAGTAACTCCAATGAAGTCAGGAGTTACACTGGTGTAAAACTGGTGTGAGAACAGCATCAGTCCCACTCTGCTTTGTTTTGACTTTGAGCATCAAACAAGCCCTCAAGCTTGCAAACAAAACACAGCAGAAGCCTCAAGTTTCATTCATGTCCTGAGAAACTGGCCCTTCACAAACCCATAACGTAGCTCCACTGCAGGTCAGATGTCTTTCACAGTCTGGAAGATTTGCTAGGATTAAAGTAAAGTCTCCCGGGGGGGGGAAGGAGAGAGAGAGTGTGCGGGTGTGTGCACAGTGCATGTCTCCTCTGCAACTGTCTGTACTGAGGCTAGACAAAAATGGCTGCTCAACTGCAGCCAGGGACAGTGCTTAGAAATGTAAAGCTTGAGTGCACAGAAATCAAAAGGCACCATGGTTTCCTAGCTAACAATTTATATGGAACTGAGCTCGTTTGAAAGGCCTGAAAACCTCAGGGAACCTTTACTGCAATCTAGGCAGAGTTTCCAGTGGGCAACAAGCTCAGAGTGTAAATGGCTTCAATCTTCACAGCTCTACCAGCTGAATACCAATCCCAACCACTTTATTGCCCCCCAGATGGCTAGCCAATGCCAACCCCAACCAGCCTCCAGGGATATGTCTTCACTTGCAGTGAAGACATGATTGTTACATGGGTAAGGATGCCCATGCTAGCTATAGTCCAGCTAGTGCAAGTAATAGCAGCAAAGACACAGCAGCCTGCGCTTAATTGAAGGTCAGTACTTAGGCAGCAAGCCATGTATAAACTCAAGCAGCCATGACTTCACTACCATTATCCACGCTAGCTAGACTAAAGCAAATATAGGTACGCCAACCCAAGCTACAATCACCCCTTCACTTTGCAGGAAAAGGCATAACCTAGGGCTGGTATATTTCCCACCCTCCCCTGGGGATATCACTGCTGCAGAATGTTCTTTTCCCCTTCTATTTTCTGAAAGGAGCATGGAAGAATCTGTAACAAGGAAATAACAGTGGTGAAATATAGCTCTGTCATTACAGTTATTGCTCTGCTCCATGCCACTGTATGGTCGGTCATGAGAAAGCATTGATATGTCTCCTGTAAATGGGAAACTCTATGAAGGCACATTTTAGAAATACAGTGATGGATTGTGGCATTGGATGCTTTGTTTGTCCTAGCCCAGCGCCTTTTCTGCATCTTCGTAAGTGCGAAGACGTGGCAATAGCCCCATGCACCCTGGGCACCCTCTGCCTCCTCACATTCAGTGTGGTCACTGACTACCAAGACCTTTAACTGCAGAGCTCCAGGGCAGACTGGATAGGAAGGGGGCCGTTGTCTGCTCTGATCACAGATGACAGTTCTTTGCACTTATCCAGCACCTTACTGACATGAATTAGAGTAACACCACCAACCCTCAGAGGGGTGCTGTTATAGCCATTCTACAGAGGGAGAAACTGAGGCAGCAGCCTCACACAACCCGAGTCAATGGCAGAGCAGGGCCTAGATTAGAACCCAAGGATTCTGGCTCACAGCCCCCTGCTCTAGCTAGCAGACAGTCAGATTTTTACTAATACCTTTACCCTACACTAACAGTAGTAACAGACCTAGATTATAAGAACTTTGTGGTAGGAATAGTCTTTTCGTTCTCTTTTTACAGCACCAAGCACAAAGTAGGCCAGGGACATGACTGGGGCTCTGCAATGCTACTGTAATTCATATAGAAGTATCTTCCCTCCCTAGTGCTTCTGCATTCATCATCACTAAAGGCAGCAATGAATTACATATAGATTTGTGAAATATTCAGGGTGTCATTGAGATAAGATTTCACTGTGCTTAATGGGACATGCAGCAAAATGCTTTGAGTTGTCAGCTCCGTGGGTTGTTCTTTTGGACACAAAATGGCCCAGAGATGCAGTTGTACTGTTACTTTCTTTCTGAAAATACAATCAATCCCACAGCTGCACTATTCAGCACATGATAGCCAAGTCCACCTCCTGCCTAATGATGGGGGAGAAATGCCAAAGTCCACAGAAGCCCACATTCTTAGCCCCTCACATGATTACCAGGTCCTGTTTCCAGATGGATTGGCAATGCAATGGAAACAGATCCTCAGTGCTACCTTAGCTTCTCAACTGCAATTCCAGGGCACAGAGCCAGAAGGGAAGTGAAAAAATAGAGTTGTGTTTGGTTCTGAATTTTACCGATAGCCTCTAGTTTTAGGCTGGACTGAACCATAATCCTGGGTCCAAACATTCCTGAATGCGGAAGTGTCTGAAATCCAAATCCGAGTGTTGCAGCTCGGGCCCACCATTCTGCTGACAAACTAACAGGTAGAGCAAGCAGCAGAGTTGATGTAATTGGTGGAAGGTGGTGGATGTTGTGCAGGTGAAAAGCTGCATGGCTTTACAGCTGGGATTTGCAAAGGGGCCTGAGAGTTAGGTGCCCCATTCTCACTGGAACTCCATGGGAGCTGAGCATGTAACTCTTATAGACACCTCTGAGAAAGCCCAGTCTAAAAACTGAATCAATCCAACAAGAGAAGGGGAGATTCTTAGTAAAGCTGGTTGGGTTATTCAGACATCCCTTTTCTTTTGTTGGCAAGTCATCTGCCATCAGACTTGGACTTTTGTCCTTGGGTTCACTATTCCTAATTATTCAAACAGATGCAAACACATTTTAGCCTGTGGGGTCAATGCTAATTTCACTTCTCATAGTTGCTGTTTTGTGGCAGGTGATGGTTCACTTAAGTCACAGTATTTTTTTCTGCTCCCCCATTGAGCAAGCAACCAGTGAACAGTAAGCAGGAACGGATTAACCTTTTGCGGGCTCAGCGTCAAACATATTTGCGGGCCCCCATGGAGGCAATGGGACATGGTACGGCAGGGGCAACCCCGCTCTGCCCAGCCCAGTGCAAGGGTACTATTTAGAAACCGGCAGTTGCCAGATGCACAGTGTCCCACCTGGCCCTGTGTTGCCAACATGTCCCTTCCCCTCTGGGTGGGTCCATGCTGCACCACACTGCCTTCCTCCTCCCTAACACCCCCTTCCCCCCCCCCCCCCCCAACTCCCTATGGCCAGAGCCCCCCCCCCGCAACTCACTATTCACTGCCTCCAGATCCTCCCACAAATACACAGCACCCTGCACAACACCACCCCTGCCCAGCACCCCCCTACCCACAACCACACAGAAACCCCACTCCCGAATGCCTAGGGTTACAATACCTCTGTATTTTCCCCCAGACATGTCTGGCTTTTTGGTTTGTAAACTGCCACCCGGGAGGCATTTTTAAATATCTAAAAACGTCTGGGATTTTGCCATTATTATTTTTCCCTAGAGAAGAGCTGATCATTCGAGAGAGTGCCCACTTTTCCCCCCCTAGCTCCCAGCACTTGCGCCATGAAACAGCTGTTTCGCAGGGCTGGGAGGGAGGGGGAACGCAGCACGCTTAGGGGAGGAGGCGGGGCCGGGATTTGGGGAAGGGGTCCAATGGGGCAAAGGGGTTGGAAAGGGAGCGGGGAAGGGGTGGCGTTGGGGCAGGGCCAGGGGGCATGCGCAAATACCCCACCCTGTGGAGTGTCCTCTTTTTTGAGAGTTCAAATATGGAAACCCCTACTAATGCCCCCCCCACACCCCTTCCCTGCCCCCTCACAGCCCAGTACACCCCACCCCCCCAGACCGCCTCCTGGCTGCATTCATTGGCCCTGCTGGGAGGCAACTGTTTCTGCTGGGCTAAGTCAACAGTGCAGCCGTGGGGTCCCAGGGAGGGGAAAAAACGCTCCAGCCCCTCAGGAGTGGCACCATCAGCCAGGCCAGGGCCTGCCCTGGCCAGGCTTCCTCAGGACCCACTTGTCTAGAGGAGCCCAGCCAACTGGTTGAGACTGGCCAGGCTTCTGCACCAGTCCCAGGTGGCTCAGCTCCAGGGAGACAGGGAGGGCCCCACAGGTGGTGGGAAGCAGAGACTGCCCAGAGCTGGAGGTGCACTGGGGTCCAGCCAGGGGGCAGAGAGGAGTCTCAGGCTAACCAGCAGGCAGGCTGAGAGGAGCAAGAGAGCTAGCAGGCTGGTGGCATCTCAGGGCGCAATGCAAGCGGAGCAGGCTGGTGCCCCTTCTGAGCATGGGCCCAGCTCAATGGCACCACTGTAAACCAGTACTGGCAGCAAGGGCCTTTATCTCCCCACCCCACACATACAATATTTGTACACAGACCAGCTGTTAGGGGGCTTATTCCTTCACCCACTTACTTCCCTGGTCCTTCTCGCATGAAGAGAGCAACAATACCCAAAGTCCAAAGGTGCAAACAATTTGATGTTTCTTGGGGTGAACTTCCAGCAAGCATGATTCCAGTTTCCTTCCTTAGTATCCTCCTTCCCAGCTCTGACACCACCGAGCCTTACACCCGTGTCCCTGTTCCCATTCCTGCCCTTAGCCAAACATGATTCCAGTTTCCCCAGCCCCATTCCCTGTTCCCATCTCCCCCACCCACATGCCCACCCACACCCATCTACTTCCTGAGTGACTGCAGACTATATAGACAGACTATATAGTAAAACTTGAGTTCAGCTTAGCTATACTTTAACCAATCATTTTCCTGAAATTTAAGTAACCAATCCTAACATACTGTAACATGATTATGTAACCAATTATATCCCACCACCTTAACTAGTTTACACCCAGCAAAATTAATTATATAGCAGACAGGAACAATCACAGAACCAGACAGAGATTATACAAACAATAGCAAAGTGGGAACTATAATGACAAGACAATACAGAAGTGAGGATTTCACATCCCAGCTATTGATAAGTGAGTTCTTGCCAGACAGGATGCTATCAAACTAAGTTTCCTTTTACATTTTCTAGGCACTTCCCTTTCTCTGGAGGTGACAGGCATTATCAGGACAGGATTGTATTCCTAACAGCTCAATAGCACCTTCTTTCAATGTGACTAATTTGGAATGTGAGGATGTGACCGTTTGCTTCCCAGCTTATGGCTGCCTCTGCTGCTTAGCCAAAGGCCTTAGCCTAAGCACAGGGCCTCAGACTGTCACAGTAAGAGAAGCCCTTACACTGGCAGACAGTGATTTTGATTCTCTTTTGTACCTCTATAACTAGCCAAGTGATAAGAATACACCTAAATTCTTAAAGTATAGGCCTTTACAGACAGGCCTGAATGTCTATATCCTAACACCAGCCATTCCCCAAAACATCCAGGAATGGAAAGTAAAGCAGTAGCCATCATTAGGAAGCCATAAGAAAGTTTGCAAACATTGATTTGTAGCATTAACCCTGCTCTAGTGGGTCAGCAAAAATGTTGCTTGTGGATGAGCAATTGCTCTGGGGCCCTCTTATTATTTTTAAAGTAAAACATAAAACTAATATCCTAGTACTTACTATTCCTATGGCCCTTTTTTATCAGAGGAGCTCACCAGGCTTTCCAAGGAAAGCACCGTATCACTCATTTTCCAGGGGTTCACTCAAGGTCACATAGCAAGTTGGCAGCAGAGCATGTATATGGTTGGTGTCCTAGGAGATCTGTCTTCTAGTCCCCTGCCCTAGCCACCAGCCCACCCTTTTACACATGACAGGAAAATCTGGGGCTGACAACTCCTCAGGCAATGCACAGGCTACAGCCTACAGAGTCTCAGTGTTTAACTGTTTAAAGCAACAAAGGATCCCTGTCACAGGGTGCACTCGCCACTCCTGGTGGTACTTCCTGCTGGCTATCCTGGGGATTAGTTCTAACCAGGCATTGTACCTTCCCCTGATGGTGCCTCTCCTATCATCCTCTTGCCCTGTAGGCTTCTCTCACTCCAGGAACTGTAGCCTCCTCAGCATGACTCAACCCTCCAGCCAGGTCACACCATGCATTCCCCCCTTCCAGCAGTAGTGTAACAAAGTCTTTCCAGGACAAACTGCCCTAAGCAGTCCACTGCCTAGTGGATGTCCCCACTGGTGGCAGGGAAACCCAGACCCACCCTCTATTCAAAGTTCCTTCAGGCTTAGAAGTCCTGCAATGCAGCAGCCAAGGCCTGCATCATCCTACCTTGCTGCTTTTCCCCTAAGTCTTCTCCCAGCTTCTTTCTTCTCTGGGTTCACCAACCTCCTAACTCCCTCTTCTCCAAGAATGACTACAACCTACTTCCCTAAAGCACCCTTCTAGGGCCAGCTACCTGGCTTTATACAGGCCCCACCTGTTCCTGTCCAGCTAACCCTGCTTCCAATTAGTTCCCTGCTCCCTGGCACCTCCTCCAAGTGCAGCCTATAGAGTTAATTGGCTCGTCTGGCTATATTAACCCCTTCCAGCCCTGTGTAGGGTGGATACCCCCCCACAATCCCATAAACTGGGGGGCAGGGGGAGGTAGCATTAAGTTGTGTGTGTGATAGACACAGAAAGGACAGGATATTCCAGAGCTCTTTGCAGACAGCTGTCCTAACCTCCATACACATGAGAGATATTTATATTTGGTTAGGCCAGGCCAGGCAGCATGTGTTTGGCTGACAAATCTTGCCTCCATGAGAGAGAGAGAGAGAGAGAGAGGAGAGAGTTAATTTCTCCATGATCAGGATGCATCAGACTCCTGTTGTTTTAAGTCACCAGGGGGCATACCATGCTCCTGTAGCTGCATGTGTAGTTCATGCCACTTAACCTCCTCATGTATAGCAAAGGGCTTCAAATTGTAAGTCATCCGCATTGGGAGAACGACCCCCAGATTCACCGCGAAACACTGAGAGTGTTCCTTTGGGGTGGCAGCCACGGGACCAACCCTGACCCCATGTCAAGCAGAATGGGAGAGGAGAGAAGGGGGATAGAAATAGAGAGGAGGGGCAGTAAGGGATGAAGGCAGGCAGGGACATGGCGTAGCCCGCTCTGTTAGTCTTTCATGGCCCTCCTGCTCAGGCCAGCTTGAGGACTGACTTTTTTAGGCCTGTGTAAGTTGTTGCAGAGATTCCTTTTCCCCTAAACCATTGCACAACATGGAATCAGGGTCAGGGCACAGCTAAGCCCCGAGCAAGTTACTTACTACAACTCCAGTACCTGTACACTCAGCTTTATCTGATCACTGTAAAACAACACCCCATGGCCTGTACATTTGGTTTCCATTAGCCCCCCTCTCCTGAAAGCCCCCTCCTAAAAGAAGCCATCCTGCCCCCCCCTTTCCCTGTCCTTCCCATTCTGAGTCACCACCCACGTTAGCCACGTCTCTTGTTCTGGTGGGGAAACAGACACCTTGCACAGATGGTGGCACTAGCCCCGGCCCCTGGTGCACTTGGCTACACCTACATTTTTGGTCAGTAAGAGCTAATTTAGAATCCATCATTAAATATGTATAGTTGGAATTATTTTTTCCAATGTGCATTACTTTGCACTTAATGATTAATTTCGTCATCTCGTTTCATCTTTCTTTTTGTTGCCCAGTCCCCAAGTTGTGTGAGATCCCTCTGTAACTCCTTGCAGTCAGTTTCGGACTTAACTATCTTGAATAATTTTATAGTGCCTGCATACTTCACTTTGCCACTTCACTTTTCACCCCCTTTTCCAGATCATTAATGAATATGTTGAACTGCACAGGTCCCAATACAGATCTTTGGAAGACCCAGGAATTTACCTCTCTCCCTTGTGAAAACTGACCGTTTCCTCCTCTCCTTTGTTTTCTGTCTTTCAGCCAGTTACTAATCCATGAAAGGACCTTCCCACTTATGGCATGGCTACTTAGTTTCCTTAAGAGCCTTCGGCTTTCTGAAAATCCATGTACACTATATCAACTACATATTGATATTGGAATGATTAATTGCTGCCTCCCATGTAAGTGCTCATTAAAATGGGCTCCAATCACGCAGAGCCTTGCTCTCAAGAGCAATCCCCTTGTCATGAGTGGCCCTACTGACTGCAATGTGACTGCTCATAGGAGTAATAATTGCTCATGTGGGTAAGGTTTGCAGGCCCAGGCCCATATAGTTTGCACTCTTATTAGGAAAGGGGCAGGGTTCTGTTAACTGGCAGGGAATAAGACAGAGAAGAAACAGATTTGTGGTATTGGGTTGGGGGAAAGAGGGTTACGTCTACCTGAAATAGGTTATTGCAAGGACAAGCATCCGGTATCTCCGTGGGTATTTAGAGCTGCTCAAAGTTTTCTGAATTTTGGATTTTTAGATTCAAAGTCTTCAGCAACATTTTTATTGTCAGCAAAAAAAAAAAAAAAAAGATTCAATATTGCTTTTTCATTGCGCACCAGAAGGAAAAACCTTCTAAAGTTTCACAAAAGCCTGGAGAGGACAGTCTGAGTAGCAGGCAGTAGGGCCTGCACCTAGGCTGTAGGGACCCAGGTTCAAGCTGCTGAGGTGCTGGGACTCGAACCTGGGTTTCCACATCCCAGGTGATCCCCTTGCTACTGGCTATTCTGGGGTAGGTCAGTCTCACGTTTCAGCTAGAAATTCCATCCCGGACCTGATGTACCTTCCTGACTAAGTTTTCATCTGGTGTGTTTGGATAAACCTACATTAAAAAAAAAAAAAGTTGAAAAATTCCTGACCAGCTCAACTAACCAGAGTGACTTGCCCTTTCAGCCCCCAAGATGCCTTTTTTTAGGGATACTGCTAGGGCAGCACAATGCTTTCAGCTATGTAACGGTTGTGCCTTTGTTTCCTGATGTCAGCAGGGAGAGGCAGCATGTCCAGTTCAGTGCAGACTATCAGAGGAGACAAAGGGACAACACAGTCCTTTGTGATTTAGAAACGCTATATTCAGCTAACAAAGAGGTGCTAGAGCGGACAGGACTGACACATTTAGAAACCACAATTAAGAAGAGGAGGTTGTAATGGCTTGGTCACGTCAGAAGAATGGGAGGAGACCGTATCCCTAAGAATATTTTGTACAGTGAGATTCGTGATGGATCTAGAACAGGGGTGGGCAAACTATGGCCCGTGGGCCGGATTCGGCCCGTGAGCTGTTTTAAGATGGCCCGCGAGCTCCCACTGGGGAGCAGGGTCGGGGGCCACACCACTTGGTTCGGCCCCACTCCAGCCGGAGTGCTGGGTTGGGGGTTGGACCAGCAGCTCAGCCTCGCTCCGGCTGGGGTGCTGGGTCAGGGGCTTGGCTTCACTCTGGTGCTCCAGCCAGGGCACTGGGTTGAGGGCCGGACCACACAGCTCAGCTCTGCTCTGTCTGGGGCGCTGGAGTCGGGGCCGGACCACGTGGCTTGGCTCTGCTCCAGCTCTCCAGTTGGGGGCCGCACTCACTCCCTGAGAACCTGAAACAAAACTGTGGTAATGCATGTGCTTATAACAGCCTGGAGTACAAGTGAGGGCAGCCCTCAGCACTGCCTGATCCTGCACCAGGAACAAACCAGCTCCACCCTGGAGTGGTGCAACTCCTTCCTCCTCAGTCACTGTCTGCAGAGCAGTGAACTTGCCTCATTCACTTCAGTGTGAGTTGAGGATGCGCAGCACCTGACGGGATCCGGGCCTAAAACAGATCAATGGGGACAGCCTGGATGAAAGACAATTTAGAGAGAAAGAGAGAGGTGATAAGACTACACCGTAAGTGTTGCCTCTAGCTTACTTACCCATAAGGGGTTGTATAGACCAAACCTTGGGACACAGTACATAGTACATGTGTGAAAGGGAGGAATCATGCACTGATGGGGAGATGGGCTACGTGGGTCTCTTCTAATTTTTTTAAAAATAATCTCTCTCTCTCTCTCTTTGTTGTTTGTTCTCTAATCACCTTAAATTTTCCCCTGGAGCTTTGTTTAGGTCAGGAAGCACTGTATCCAATCAGAGTATTGTTGCTGTGTGCTGTTAAACAGCTGCCATGTTCTGCCCCAGAGGAGGCTTCATTCAGTCGCAGATGAAGCAATCTGTATACAGTACAGCGCTTAGAAACTCTAGACTATTTACAAAGCTCTTTGGGGGATTTTGAACAGTGCTATATTAACAAAAGTGATTCTCATTCTCCTCCATTCCCTGCTGGTTCCAAAGAGTTCCTTACGATTCCTTTATGAGTTGAGCTTGGATTCTATTGTTGACAGAAGAAACTGGATTTGAATTGAAGATTTTGTTACCCTAATTTTTCACTGACCTGATTAAAAATCCTGTTTGTGGTTGCTGGCTGCCTGGCTTTTGTTTGCTCATCTCATATAAAATTCTAAGGAGGTGCCACATCACATTCACTTATCATCTGCAAATGAAACTTGCTTCCCCCAGAAACTCCAGATTCCAGTGCGGATGGTACAGAGTCTCTTCACTTAGAGCTTTGCAGGGAGGGGGATGCTGGAGTTAGGGGGGTGAGGAGGGAGGAAAAACAGAGCTCAGAATATTGTGCACTTGGGAGCCAGCACCGTGCCAGTTGAAGGCAGAAAACTGCTTTTATACTCAGTGCTCTTCTCTGGGTAATGACAGGTTTCAGAGTAAAAGCCGTGTTAGTCTGTATTCGCAAAAAGAAAAGGAGTACTTGTGGCACCTTAGAGACTAACCAATTTATTTGAGCATAAGCTTTCGTGAGCTACGTGAGCTGTAAGGTGCCACAAGTACTCCTTTTCTTTCTCTGGGTAAGTAATAGCACAGACCTAGGAACCACTGAAGTCACCTGGTTGCCTGGACGTTGTGATAGCCCTCAGAATGGGGCACACTTCTCCTACTGTCTCTGTCACTGCACTTCATCCACAAAAATCATGGGCTTCTTTTCGGGGTGAGCTCAGAAGAAAGCCTCACATTCTGAACACCTGCGAGTGTGGAAGCTGGGTTTTGATTCCAGATCCAAATGCTAAGTCTGGCTCCCTTGCCTTATTGGTATAAAGCAGTGGTTCTTAACTGGGGGTGTGAGATGACCTTTCTGGGCGTGCCAGATTTTTTAGAAGGTAAATCACTGAAAACACAAGCACAGACATTCTATAGTTTCGATATAGTTATGATATATCTAGGTTTAAAGAACTGACCTCCTTCAATGATTTTTGATAAGGGGTGCAAGAACATATTTTGAGAACCAAAGGGGTGCAGGCTGCAGTAAAGGTTAAGAACCACTGGTATAAAGGATCAAAGCCCTGGTTCCAAACAGCTGGGAAATGTGACGCACTTTGGGTCTGTGTGTAGGTCATCACTAGGGGTGACATTTTCTAAAGCCTAAAAGGGAGCACTTGCTTTTCACTGGGAGATCTGGGTACCTAACTCCCTTAAGCACTCTAGAAAGTCCCAACCTCTATGGCTCAGATTACATCATATGAGACATGGTACCCATGGGTGGGTCATCAGTGGCAGGGATTGAACCTGGGACCTGTGGATCTAAAAGTGTCTATGGCCTGGTCTAAAAGACCTAGCTTGGTTAGACTCCTCCACCTTTGTGGCTCATCAATTGGAATGGGACAAGCCCACTCTATAAACTTGAGCTATGATGCATATAACTAGAGTCCCAGATTCAGACATCTCCCAAAGTTTGGTTTTGGACAGACATCCATCCCATGCAGATCATTTGCAAGGAATATTATTAACCTTGGGCCCATGCATCTCTTGTAAATCAGAAGACTTTGGTCATATTTTCTTTCAACAAACTCAGTGAATCTGCTTCTTGTTCCATATATTCCACTTTTATTGGAGATCATTCTTTTTTAAGTGACTGCCATTTCATTCTTCGTAGCTGATGCCAGGAGGTTACTGGTAGTCTCGTGTTCTGTACATATGTACCAAAGGACTTCCTATCCTGTAATAACCTAGATTTTATTACAATGGAATGAAATTTCCATCTAATTTTCTGTCCCCCCCCCCCTTATTTTGTACTTTGTTTTATTCTTTTCAGGGAAATTTTTTAATGAGACTGTAATTTATCTCGTCTTCCCAATCTTTTTAAAAACATCTTCAGTACATTGGATGAGCTCTAACCAGTTATTGATCTTTAGCATGGGGAGAGGGTGGCCTATTGCTACATATTCGTGGTGCCCTGTTGCTTACCAATCCTCCTGTAGCAACAGCAACAAGGTCTCTTGGGAGGGGGGAAATATACAGTATCAGCTTCTTCCACAGGAAGGATGTGGAGCATGCTCAGTAGAACTCGATGAGATTTAAAAAAAACCAACCCTCCCCCCCCCAAAAAAACAAAAAAACAAACAGAAACAAACAAACTTTTCTTCAGTAAAAAATGCAGTCAGGCTGACCAAAACATTTTGGGAACTCATGTCAATCTTGTTGAATCATTTGGACACAAACAAACAAACAAAACAACAAACAAAATGTGAATTGAAACTACTTTTCATTTTGAAACTTCATTATTTTTTATTTAAAAAAAAAAAAAAAAAAACCCAGATTGAAGGAGACATTGTTTGGGGTCATTTTTTTTTTAATTTTCAGAACTGCCAGCAAAGTGAGAATAGTTATTCATACAGCTCTAATGTTCCATAACGGTAGCTATTGGACTGGGCGGATATTGACCCTTGCCAAGTGACATTTCCTTTATAACTCTGGCCCATATCGCAGGAATGCTGCCAGGAATCTTGGAGCTTGTCTACATGATGCATTATTCTGCACCTGAGGGGTGTAAATTCTCATGCACGCTAGTGTGTTGTGCACTAACTGGCTGTGTGGACCCTGCTGGCATGCACTAAAAGTTCCCTACTGCATGTTAATAAAGTACAGTTTGAAACAGGCCTGCATTAATGCACACTAGGGAACTTTAGTGTGCACCAGCAGGGTTCATATGAGCCAGTTCAAAATATGGTAGTGTGCATTAGAATTTACATTCCTGCAGTGTGGATCCATGCACTAGGTACATGAGTCCTGAGGCTCTTACCAGCCCTCATGCACATGGCCCCTTGAATACAGGGTGTGAATCTTGGACAAAAAATGGAGCAGATGACCCCCACACACACCCTGAATCCCAGTCTGGAAGGGGACCTAAAGGAGGACTGGAGGAGGTGGTTGCAGTGCTCACACATTTTTGTTGAAGCAAGTGGTGTTGAAGGGATAAGGGAGGGTGAAATCTGCCATACTGCTATGTGAGGCAAGCCAAACTCTATGGTACACTCCAGTGGGAACATGCACAGGATGGCAAACTACTGCATAAGAGACCCAGTTTGAAGAATAATGCAAATCAGCAATAATGTTTTTGGTGTATTACTTCACAAGGAGCCAGGTGAGCCATTGGTCATTGCCACTAGCATGTAATAAGAAATGTAACAAAGCAAAGTCATGTGAATTTGGCCAGTTGACACATGGGATAATTCATAGAACTGAGAACCCACAATGTCCCATGAAATCTCTGCCCCTTTTAATGGAGTCAAAGTTTCAACCAGCTCTGCTAATTAGCGACTGAGATCCAGGTCGAAGGCTGCAGCCAGGAAGAACCTGGTGCAGATGAATGGGAGGTTCCTCAGGTCCCGAGGCCAGCCCAATCCCCAAGGCAAATTAGAGCAGCCTTCAGGCTGCTATCTGCCACACTAGGTGCCAATAGCCCCAAAGGAGGCTGACAAAGCCTGTGCAGCATAAGGGAGAGTACAGCTCAAGGCTGTTTGGTATACCAAATGATCAGGTCAGAAGAAGCCCACTGCATAACTTTAGGGCTGTGCCACTTTAGTGCTTTAGAATCATAGACTTTAAGGTCAGAAGGGACCGTTATGATCGTCTAGTCTGACCTCCTGCACAACGCAGGCCACAGAATCTCACCCACCCACTCCTGTAACAAACCTCTAACCTACGTCTGAGCTACTGAAGTCCTCAAATCGTGGTTTAAAGACTTCAAGGTGCAGAGTATCCTCCAGCAAGTGACCCGTGCACTACACTGCAGAGGAAAGCGAAAAACCCCCAGGGCCTCTGCCAATCTACCCTGGAGGAAAATTCCTTCCTGACCCCAAATATGGTGATCAGCTAAACCCTGAACATGTGGGCAAGACTCAGCCAGCCAGCCAGCCACCCAGGAAAGAATTCTCTGTAGTAACTCAGATCCCACCCCACCTAACATCCCATCACAAGCCATTGGGCATATCTACCGCTGATAGTTGAAAATCAATTAATTGCCAAAATTAGGCTATCCTGTCACATCATCCCTTCCATAAACTTATCAAGCTTAGTCTTGAAGCCAGATATGTATTTTGCCCCCACTGCTTCCCTTGGAAGGCTGCTCCAGAACTTCACTCCTCCACTGGTTAGAAACCTTCATCTAATTTCAAGTCTAAACTTCCTGATGGCCAATTTATATTGATTTGTTCTTGTGTCCACATTGGTACTGAGCTTAAATAATTCTTCTCCCTCCATGGTATTTATCCCTCTGATATATTTAGAGAGAGCAATCTTATTTCCCCTCAGCCTTCTTTTGGTTAGGCTAAACAAGCCAAACTCTTTGAGTCTCCTTTCATAAGACAAGTTTTCCATTCCTCAGATCATCCAAGTAGCCCTTCTCTGTACCTGTTCCAGTTTGAATTCATCTTTCTGAAACACAGGTGACCAGAACTAGTGCAGATACTCGCTACTGTGATGGGAGGGGCTCTCCCTTTAGCATGGTTGACGGAAGAATTCTTCTACTGACCTAGCACTGTCTACACTAGGGATTAAGTTGGCTTAACTGTGTTGCTCAGGGGTGTGGATTTTTCCCACACCCCTGAGCAATGTAGCTGGGTCAACTTAACTTTTGAGTGTAGATCTGGTCTTGGTTAAGAAAGAAAGAAAGATCCTGAGAGATTAGTAAAGCTCTCACCTGTGTAGAAATCAGATGGAAATGATCAGGCCAGATCTTGCCAACTACACTAATTTAAAACATCCCATCAAGGTAACTACTACACTAGTGGGAATGACACACCAAGAGCTAGACACCTCTCAAAGGTAAGCAGAATCAGAACTGGCTGTCAGTAGTTGATAGGATAGCCCAGGCGATGTTGCTTAGTTAATATTGTAACAATGTCTCAGTATAGGGTTGGAGGGCAAGATGTGGGGGGATTTTCCAGGTGAACCATTGGGTCCTGACAACAAGTGATCCCTAAAAATCCTAAATTCCTTCTCACAAGTGTAAGGCTGTTAATCCAAGTGTTGTAGCTAGATTGCAATTCTGGTAACTATATTTGACTTGTCTAAACTGTGGGTATATTAGCCATCACCCCTTCCTATCCTAAACAATTCTGTTGTGTTTCACACCAGAGGTGGGTGCACTAGTGACTGCAATATCTATACCTATCCCCTCCTACCTAGAGACAAAATCAAACTAGCAAAAGTTAGTGCTTTGGGATCCTATGTATGGGAAGGCACAATATAAATCATACTTTCCAATCTATGACTTGCTTAATAGCAGGAAGCCCCCAAAAGTGTGGGGTGGCAGAGGGGCTTGACCTTCCCCCCTGCAGACAGATACTAGAGTTTTGGCTTATGCATCGTAGCACTCCCCAGTGTGTGGTAGTGGGGTGATGTACCCCTACCTGCTCTCTTGCTGAAAAACAAAGGAAGAAATCTCCTTATAGAGAGGAGTCCCAGGTGACAGCTGAAAAGCTAGGAACAGAACCTAGAAGTGAAGCGGCAAAACACATCTGCTCAACATTAGTTTGGCTTTCTAAATGAATCCACTTCTTTGGGGTGCATACCCTATTTTTGGATGCTTTCCCCAACATTCTTGCGATTAAAATTTTCCTGCAGTAGTATCAACCTATAAGGATAGAAATCTAACATAAGCTTCATCTGCCTCTTACTAACCCATGATGCCCATTAAACACCTTTCCCGCAGGGCTCAATAGCAATCTGGTGCTTGTGGGTAACGCATAGTCAGATTGTTATATTTCTCATGTGGCAAATACCACTTGGCTCTCCTACTTTACCCAGGCCCTTGCATGCTATTACTCTGATCCTGTAGAATCCTATGACTGATGTATTTAATGTGAGATCCCTGTCCCCTCCTCACCACCCAGCTGCCGTGGTGACCACCTGGGCTTCCTCCTTCCTTGTAACTTGTCTGAGTTTCTTAATTCTTTGCTCGGCCCTGGGGGAGCACTCAGCAGTGCTGCTGTGACAAGTCCAGCTCTGTTAATTGCTAATTAAACAAGTGTCAGCATACTGCACTAGCCTGCTGAGACTAATTGGATGTGTTGCTTGTTAAATGAATAGCTCTGTCCAAGAGAGCAGACTCCGGAGAAGTGTTTAAGAATGTCAGGCCAATCAATGAGCAGACTCCAGGAGAATCTGAATAGCTCCGGGCTTTTGAGGACCAAAATTCCCCTGAATAGAAGAGGCTAATGACAGACAGATGCTTTGTGTGTGATGGTCTCCAGGAATCAGAGGCAGCGTCACCTCAGACATACACAACTAGAAAAGCTCACTCCAGCTGAGGAGACAAAATGGCCATTAAAGATAGATCTTTACAAATGGTGTGCCTTTATATAAATAAAATACTTAGTAAACTTCCCCCCGATTAAAAGTGCTGAAGTCCTGTACAGCAGTGCAAACTCCCACACCCATGTTACTTATGGTGGTTATATCCATTTGTTTGCTGAATGTATGGCAATCGTCGACCTGCTGGATCATGGTGTATGCTTAAGGTGCCTGATGAATCTGCTTATGGCTGATGAGAGTCCAATTCGAGAGCTTCACAGCTTGTTACAAGTTTCACAGATCCATGTATTATCCAAGTTGGAATCCAAGATTATGGCATGCTGCTTTCCTCTTCCTTGCTTTGTTTCCATCCTCTGCATTAAAGTGGCTTCATGTTGAGCTGCGCCCAGTGCCAGATGTTCCCTCTAGAGCGTGCAGAATCCTGTTCTATCCTCCCAGCTTTCAACATTGATGTTAAACAACTTCATATCATTTTTACGCACATTGTGGTATCGCCATAAAGGGCGATACCACTTTCTAGATCAGGGGTGGGCAAGCTTTCTGGCCCAAGGGTCACATCGGGGAACAGAAATTGTATGACAGGCCATGAATGCTCACAAAATTGGGATTGGGGTGCAGGAAGGGGTGAGGGCTCCGGCTGGGGGTGAGGTTTGGGGTGCAGGAAGGTGCTCTGGTCTGGGACTGAGGGGTTCAGAGGGTAGGAGGGGGATCAGGGCTGAGGCAGGGGTGTGGGAAGGGGGTGCAGGTTCCAGCTGGTGGTGCGGGCTCTGGGGTAGGGCTGGGGGTGAGAGGTTTGGGGTGCAGGAGGGTGCTCTGGGCTGGGATTGAGAGTGGTTTGGAGAGAGGGTCAGGGGTGCAGGCTCCAAGCGGTGTTTACCTCAAGCGGCTCCCAGAAGCCGTGGCATGTCCCTTCTCTGGCTCATAGGCGGAGGTACAGCCAGGTGGCTCTGCACGCTGCCCCATCTGCGGGCACTGCCCCTGCGGTTCCCATTTGAGCATGTAGGAGCCGGAGTGGGGCCATGCTGCAGCTGCTGGAGCAGGGCCGAGCCGCATGGTGCAGCGCCCTGGCTGGAGCAGGGCTGAGCTGCGTGGTGCGGCCCTTGACCCTGCTCCCCAGCGGGAGCTCGTGGGCCTGTTTAAAATGGCTCGCGGGCCGTAGTTTGCCCACTCCTGCTCCAGATGATGAGCTTAACTCTTGCATCGGAAAGGCAGCTACCATGTTCGGCCAACAGAACAACTAACACCGTGATATGGGTCTACCAGACGTGCGTTTTGAGACCACTGCAGTATGACAGCAAGACTCAGACCAAATATAGCAGGCCAAAACACCTTTCACACCTGCCATCTTTGACATATTCTAAATATTGAGTGGGAAATTAGAGTTCCTGACACAAGTACTAGAGAAAGCAAAATAAAATCTCGTCACTATACTCAAACAGACTTTTCCATTGGCGTAGTCATCTGTATCAGATGGATGATAGATGTATTCCAAAGGATCTCCTGTATCGAGAACTTGAGGATTCACCCAGGCTACTAGGTCAACCTCAGCTCAGGTTAAAGGATGCTTGGAAAAAAACTTTCAACATTGACACTGCAAGCTGGGAAAATTCAGCTAGGACCAGGCTATGCTGGAGTACCATGCCATCTCAGGGAGTCAATGAAACTAGAGAGAGGAAAGTAAAGAGGAAAATGCAGCAGGCCTCAAGTGCCAGCAGTGCGCTTGCTTCATTGACTGGCCCTGCCCACTTGTACTATCTGTGTCTAGGACTGCCACTTGAGAATTCAACGTTTCAGCTATTCTTGATTCTGCAGCATGACACAGAATCATAAAATAGAGGTGAAGAACTGGAAGGGGGTCTCGAGAGGTCATCTAGTGCAGGAGACTGGACTCATGGCAGGACTAAGTATTATCTAGACTATCCCTGACAAGTGTTTGTCTAACTGGCTCTTAAAAAAAAATCTCCAATGATGGAGATTGCACAGCCTCCCTAGTACTATTTATTACAGTACTAACTATCCTGAAAGTTAAGAAGTTTTTCCTAATGTCCAATCTAAACCGCCCTTGCTGCAATTTAAGCCCATTGCTTCTTGTCCTATCCTCAGAAGTTAAGGAGAATAATTTATTTCCCTCCTCCTTGTAAGAACCTTTTATGTACTTGAAAACTGTTGTGTCCCCTCTCAGTTTTCTCTTCTCCAGACTAAACAAACCCATTTTTTTTCCAATCTTCCCTCATAGGTCATGTTTTCTAGACCTTTAACCATTTTTGTTACTCTTTTCTGGACTTTCTCCAATTTGTCCACATCTTTCCTGAAATGTGGCGCCCAGAACTGGACACAATACTCCAGCTGAGGCCTTATCAGTGCTGAGTAGAGTGGAAGAATTACTTCTTGTGTCTTGCTTACAACACTCCTGCTAATACATCCCAGAATGATATTTGTTTTTTTTTAAAAAAGCAGCTTTGCACTGTTGATTCATTTAGCTTGAGATCCACGATGAACTCCAGATCCCTTTCTGCATTATTCCTTCCTAGGCAGTCATTTCCCATTTTGTAGGTGTGCAACTGACTGTTCCTCCCTAAATGGAGTACTTTGCATTTGTCCTTTGCATTATTGAATTTCATACTATTTACTTCATGCCATTTCTGAATTTTAATCCTATCCTCCAAAACACTTGCCCAGTTTGGTTTCATCTGCAAGCTTTGTAAGTGTACTCTCTATGCCATTATCTAAATCATTGATGAAGATATTGAACAGAACCGGACCCAGGATCAATCCCTGCAGCACCCCAGTCAATATGCCCTGCCAGCTTGAATCTCTGGGAATGGTTTTCCAACCAGTTATGCACCCACCTTATAGTAGCTCCATCTAGGTTGTATTTCACTTGTTTGTTTATGAGAAGGTCATGCGAGACAGTATCAAAACCCTTACTAAAGTAAATATATACTACATTACCACTTTCCCCCTTATCCACAAGGCTTGTTACTCTGTCAAAGAAAGCTATTACATTGGTTTGATATGGTTTGTGATTGGTAAATCCATGCTAACTGTAACTTATCACCTTCTTATTATCTAGGTTTTTGCAAATTTATTGCTTATTTGCTCCATTATCTTTCCGGGTACTGTCTGGTCTGTAATTCCCTGGGTTGTCCTTATTCCCCTTTTTATAGATGGGCACTGTATTTTCCCTTTTCCAGTCCTCTGGAATCTTTCCCATCTTCCATGACTTTTCAAAGTCAATCACTAATGGCTCAGATATCTCCTCAGTCAGCTTCCTGAGTCTCCTAGAATGTATTGCATCAGGGCCTGGTGACTTGAAGGCATCTAAATTTGTGTAAATAATTTTTATCTTGTTCTTTCCCTATTTCAGCCTCAGATCCTAACTAATTTCCCCCCAGTGTTCAGTATTTTAGACGTCCAATGGCTACTAACCTTTTCAGTGAAAATTGGAACAAAAAAGTCATTTAGCTTGTCTCCCTCCCGCCCCCAATTGAGTAACGAGACTATCCGGTCCTTGGTCTTTCTCTTGTTTCTAATATATCTGTAGAATGTTTTCTTGTTACCCTTTATGTCTCTCTCTTTTAATCTCATTTTGTGCCTGGGCCTTTCTAATTTTGTCCTACATGCTTGTGTTCGTTTATATTAATCTTTTGTTATTTGATCTAGTTTCCACCTTTTGTTTGACTCTTTGAGTTCTAGATCATTGAAGATCTCCTGGTTAAGCCAGGGTAGTCTCTTGCCATACTTACTATCTTTTTTACATAGTGGGAGAGTTTGCTTTTGTGCCCTTAACATCTCTTTAAAAAACTTCCAGCTTTCTCAAACTGTTTTTCCTCTTAGACTTCCTTCCCATGGGATCTTACCTACCAAATTCCCTGAGTTTGCTAAAGTCTGCCTTCTTGAAATCCATTATCTTTACTGTGCTGTTTTCTCTCCTACCATTCCTTAGAATTCACAAACTCTCTCATTTTATGATCACTTTCACCCAAGTGGCCTTCCACTTTCAAATTCTCAACCAGTTCCTCCCTATTTGTCAAAATCAAATCTAGAACAGCCTCTCCCCTAGTAGCGGTCTCCACCTTCTGAAATAAAAGATTGTCTCCAACACATTCCAAGAATTTGTTGGGTAACCTGTGTTGGGTAACCTGTGTTAGCGTTCCTGTGTTATTTTCCCTACAGATGTCTGGGTAGTTGAAGTCCCCATCACCACCAAGTCCTGTGCTTTGGATGATGTTGTTAGTTGAAAAAAAGACTCATGCACCTCTTCTTCCTGATTAGGTGATCTGTAGTAAGACCCCCTACCATGACATCACCCTTGTTTTTTACTCCTACCCATACAGTAACTGAATTGCTTTGGTGATTACACCATTGTGTTTTGAGATGGATGGCTTACCTAACTTTTCTAAGGCAGGAGTAATTCCATGGAAATGCAGGTACATCTGTATGAAACTCCAGCAATGGCACAGCCAGGCCTTGGGTCTTCATCTGTCAGTAGGCATATTTCCAGCTGCTCTCCACTGTGCTAACACATCTACAGTAGCTCTCCATTCTCTTTTCAGATTTAATCATTTGTTTTGGATGCACTGGAGGGAATGCAGAAGGACAGTCCTGACGTGATTAAAAACAAGATGGCTTTTTTTTTCCTTTTGTGAGCCACTGCCATCTTGTCAGAATCTCTGTAATAGAGTAAAGGCTGGAAGAGAAGGAGCTGAGAAGTGCAGAGAGCCATGTGGACTGACACAGGCATAGGTCTTTTCATTGCACCTTTGAGCACAAGACCTTACAGGCACAGAGAAAGGATCTGACCCAGCTGTGCTTTTCAAAGCTCCCTCTCAAAGAGAGCCAAGGGAAGAGCTGCTGTGTCAGAAAGGGGTCTCCATAGCAACAGCTGAATGGAAGACAGAGCATGAATGGGAATAATCGCTGAGACACTTAAGTTAGAACCAGCCGTCACCTGCTGTAACTTATTTAAGAATCAAGAGGCCTCAGCCCCTCGTGTCACTGTTTACACAAGCAGAAATGGTTTATAACTGTGGGGTGAGCTGGGAAGGACAGAGGAGAGGGAGCAGGGACTGGGAAGTAATGTCATGTGGCCATTGCCACTGCTTCCTGATGGAGAATGGGTGGAAGGGCTGGGGATATGGCAAATGCTCTCTTCTGGGCATGATGCCAGACCTAGCAGAAGAGGGGAAAACACCTCACCCCAAGGCCCAGAGCAAATAGCACTCAGGCTGGACCGAGCCTGTCTGCTGTCCTGGAGGCGCTTAATGCAGTGTTGAATCTGGAGAGTGACTGAGGAAGGCTTCCCTACGTCATGGTGAATTCACACACACACCCCAGCTACTGTCAATCCATCCCTGCCCAGGGGAGACACATCCCCATGGCTCAGAGATACTGCTTAAAAGCAAACGTTAAACATACATTAGATTGCAAGCAGGGTCATGTCTCTTGCAATCCTCTTCAGAGCCTCTAAATGGGCCTCACACCCCCTCTGCAAGTGCCCTCTGGGCCTCCAAACAGAAGTTTGATCCCACCTCTGAGGCAAACACCCTCAACTCCTGGAACCCGCCTGCCTGCCCTCTTACAAGGCCTTTGTCACCCCCTCTGCTAGTGACGGCTTTCAGACACCTCTGTGAGCACTCATGATGATCCACCCCCACCCCCGCTTCCTCTCTGCTGGTTTCAGGCTAAAGTGTCCCCATCTCTCCAAGGCGAGCAGCACCATTGCTTCCTTGTAAGTGGGCAGCAATGGGTAGCACCAAGCGAAGCTGGCCTCATTGCTGTTCATTAGCCAATCAGTGGTCCATGGTGCGCAGCGAGTCCACGACAGCAGAGTAGTATCACGGACATAGGCCATGACTTCAGCATAGAGAGTCAGAAAGTTTGGAGACCATTTGTGAGATTGTAGGTGCAAAGTGCCACCTGACACCTTCCCCTCATTCCTTAGCTATCCAGGTCTCTGAGTGCAGGAGGTCCCTGGTCAGGCCACCATGACTGAATGCCGGTCCAGACAGATTCCTATCACGCCTCACTAACCGTTCCACCCCTCTACCTTCCTTCAACCCCTAACCCTCTCCAAAGCTTCCACTCAAGTATTTACACGGTCCTCACCACACCATTTGAGCACACCCATTAGGGTTTACATTTGCAACACCCCTGTGGAGTAGGGACTAGTCCCATTTTAGGTAAATAGGAAACTGAGGCTCAGAACGGATTAAGTGACTGGTCCAAGGTCACCCAGGAAGACTATGGCCAAGCCAGGACTTCAACCCAGGTTTCTTGAGTCCCAGTCCAGTGCTCCATCCATGAGAGTAGCCTTCCTACCCTAGCCTCAGGCATTTAGGAACTTTCAGGGAAAGCTTCCATACACAGGAAGCCCATGGGTCCGTAATACGGCAATTGCCTCACGTCCTTTTCCATTAGTGTCCAGCGGACAAGGCTGCCTGACCCCACTCCTGGAGGTGGTTAAAGCTGACAGCATTCATGTGGCTGTCTGAGGTTACCTGAGAGGATTCTTCCCAACCAGTTTACAGCGCGTGAGCATCTGGCCCAAGTTGTCCCAATGACACTTTACAAGATGGGGCCTGTTATGGAAGACGCAGCAATTTGAAAGGCAAATCTGGCCACCATTATGGGCTTGGTAAGAGGTTTTAAAAGGGAGGGAAGAGGCATTGCCTAAACATTTTCATTAAACAGCTGTTGAAAGAGTCAGAGAGCAGATTAGACCCTCCCTCAGATCAGAGTCTCCTGCATTGAAGCGATAGCGGATTTGTTCTTAGAGTAAAATGATGGAACAGACCCTCTTCACTAAGTTGACCACAGTGAGGTGAGCACTTGAGGGGCTTGGAGCCCTTTTTCCTCGAGCCTTTATGGGGGGAATCTGCTAGGCTTTTCTGCTACTCTACTCCCTTTGAAGTTGAAGGCTCTGGGGATGATCCAGGATCAGCACTGGCACCAGAGTCCCCTGGAGCCTGAAGTGCCTTCTCCATAAGGAGGAGTTTTAATTTCAGCTCCTGGTTCTTGCAAGACCTCAGCTTTAGCTGGTGGTAGAGGGAGCACTTCTGAGGGATATGGGCCTCTCCAGGCACCAGACACAGTGAGAGTGTCTGTCCGTTAACTCCTTGCAGGAGAGGACCTCTTGAAGCCAGGGGAGCTCTACTCAGTGCTACTCAAAGGGGTGGTCTGCGGACCGGTGCCGGTCTGCGCACACATCGGAAAAAAAAAAAAAAAAACAACCCGCCGGTCCCCCACATCAGATAGCTTGAGAAGCACTGATGTAGAGCATTCTGAACCTGCAGCTCATGCTGCCCACAGCTTCACTCTTCCTAGCTCCCCTTTCAATCAGAGCCCTAATACTCAATTAGCTAGATAAACACAACAGTAATTACCCTTGCACTGGACACTGCAACCTCCTAACATCCTTCACTCTGCTGAATACAAACTTAAGTTTCCTAGCCACTCCACACAGCTCAAACCCCAGAGATTCTTCATCTTTATTCTCTTGGCTCTTTTCTGCGGCTCTTTCCCACATACCGTCTGTTTATACGGTCTCTAGAGAAAATTAATAGAGACATTGATTCTGCTGCCCCCTTCATCACACCCACAACACTGGAATTCACCCTCCGTGGGCACCTTTTAAGTGTAATCAAATCTGAATCGCTTTGGCAGTGCTTTGCCCTACCATCCTCCTCTTACCCACTCCACTGGGAGAGATTTGCAAATGTAGATGGCGGCAATTGTGTTTCAATTGCCAATTGGGCCCTCTTTGTATAACATCTAATCAGACAGCCAGTCATTATCTGGTACTTGGAGCTTTACTCCTGCTGCCTGTGCTCAGCTTCAGCTCTTTCATTTCATCTGCAGAGAGTCTGGGCTCTGTATTCACAAAAAGAAGAGGAGGACTTGTGGCACCTTAGAGATGAACAAATTTAGTTGAGCATAAGCTTTTGTGAGCTACAGCTCACTTGCATCCGATGCATTCAGCACGGCCTCCTCTGAGGAGTTCTGGCAAAAGATGGCTGAGGTGGAAAAGATGCTGAAGGAGATGAAGGAACGGGATTTCCTCAGCCAGAAAGGGGTGGCGGAACATGAACATGAGAAGGCTCAGAAATTGCTCCCTCGCATGAAGAGCAAGCTGTACAGCAAGTGGGAATCCAACCAAGACCTGGTTAAGAGCATCAAAGACTTACTGGCTCAATATAGCTTAGAGCTGATGGATCTCCGAGATGCTGTCAATGAGGCTGTGAATAAAACCAGGCAGACAGAGGACTTGAACAGCCTAAATCGGAACAACCTTGAGGAGATCCAGCAAAAGAGTAAGGAGCTGCAGAAGCAGTACGGGGTGGTGCAGGACACTCTACAGATGGCTGAGGACTCTCTGGTCCAGGTCTTGGATCTTCTACAGATAATAAAGAATGCAAAGGAGGAGAACAAGATGCTAGCTGCCCGGCTGGACGGAGCCAGGTACCCCCTGACAGAGCGGGTGAAGAAGTTTTCTCCCGCCAGCTGTAAGATCCCAGTCGAAGAAGCTGAAGAGCATGGCTGCTACTCTGAAACCTGGGCTCGGGATGGATCAGATGCATTTCTTACCTGCTGGAAAGAGGTAGCTGGGGCTGGATAACCTGGGCTGGGGAACTGGGGCAACCTGAATGGTACTAATGTAAGGGGACTGTTGCCCCCTTACTAACATTCAGTGGGGGTGTTTTAGTTGCTAGCTCCCAGTACTAAAAGAGGGAAGGGTCGATGGGGAATCAGGACCCTGAGACTGCCAGTCCCTAGGAGCAATGGGGAGAGGCCAATGCTCCAGGTCAGCCTGAATGACAGGGCGGGCAGGCTAATCAGGGAGTCAGGAGGCCAGGGAGGTCCTGTTCTCCGTGTGAGCTGGAATTGCCCGGGTCAGACAGAGTGGGGCTGAGTTAAGGAGAAAGCAGGGGCCCAAGCCGAGCTGGGGAGCAGAGCTGGGCCAGATCCAGAGAGAGCAGACCCTGTCCTGGGAGCAGAGCTGCAGCCCCAAAGCCAGAGGCACAGCCCAGAGAGCAGACTTGCCCTGGGAGCAGAGCTGCAGCAACCAGAGCCAGAGGGGCCAGAAAAGCAGCCCACAAAGCAGGTCAGTGCTGGGAGCAGAGTCACAGAAGCAGCCTGCAGAGCAGACCTGTCCTGGGAGCAGAGCTGCAGCAACCAGAGCCAGAGAAAGAGCCCAGAGAGCTGGAGGCAGAGCAGCAGCAGTGCTGAGACAGAGTGGAGCTGGAGCAGTCCAGAGCCGGGTGTGGTGAGCAGCTGGGCAGAGCGAGGGGGACCCTGGGCAGTGGGCCCAGCACAGGGAGACGCATCAACCAGGAGGCTCTGCAAGCCAGACTCTGAGGGGGATTGGTAACCCCGACAGGTCGTGGGGCGACACTGGGAAGAAGGGTCCTACCACTTAGAGCGCGTGGCCACCACCAGAGCGAGTGTCCAACCCACAGCATCCCTGCAGCTCAGCCAGGGCCTGAGAAGAAGGCCTGGGACTTACAAGGAACAGACTGAACTGTCCTGACATTCCAGGGACACTGTTTGTGATGTTCCCTGCCACAGAGTGGGTTGATGTGTTTCCTTTAACCTTTCCCATTTTCCCTTATTCTTTTTAAAATTAATTGTTGATTAAATAACTTGCATTTGCTTTAACTTGTATGTAATGGTCAGTGGGTCAGAGAAGTGCCCAGTGCAGAGAGAGTACCCCGGAGTGGGGACACCCTAGCCCCTGTCCTAGGTGAACACAGCAGGTTCTATGAAGAGCAGTCATTAGCTCCTTCTTGTCCTATCACTCCATCCTTCAGCTTCCAAAACACTTGCCTTGATGGGACATTTGCCTGTCATATGTAATAGTGTTCCTCTTCCAGAGACATCCTAGAGCACAATTGGTATAAAATTTGTTTAAGAATTGATTCCCTCAATTCAAAAGTTCTTGGTTTGACAAGGCTGATGTGTATTTAATTAAAAAGATATAAGTCATGGGTGTAAATTGTCCATATTTTGGCCCCATCCTAAATGGAACAGGTTGTGAGAGTCAACGGGGCTCCTTGTATGGAACACCTTGCAGGATCGAGCTCTTTGATTGCATCCCTTTCTTCCATGTTCCATCTGTTATTTGTTTTGGGACTAGTCTAAAAATCAGTTCAATTCTTCATTTTCTCCAGAGACCTAAATATTTTAAGATTTCATTGAAGAGTAAGGCTTCCATTCATCAGAGCACTTAAGCATATACTTAAAGTCCTATTGACTTCACTGGGACTTAAAAGATAAGCACATGCCTAAGTGTCTTAAACCCCTATCCAGCAAAACACTCATTGCCATACTAGCTCTTCTGTTATAACTAGAACTCTTTAACAGCCAATGCACTACTGCAGAGAGTTATACAGAAGTGGAATTCCAAAGGCATTATTTACACATACATCCCATTTTTTATTCTGGATTACTCAGCCTAGCCAGAAAAAACAGTCTGTCTTTGGTCAGAACTTTTTCATTAGCCATCAAAGCTTTAATGCATTTTCTGGCCATACTCTGTTACTATTTGAGAAAGCTTCACATTCAAAATACACATAACCTGTGTCTTAAGATAGTAACCCCTTCCCGCCCGCTCACCCTCATTAAGTAGTAACTATGTCATTTATTAGCATTGAGACCATTTAACTTATAACTTCTGGACATGAAGAGTGTTTTCTAGAAGGGTATGGGATGGGTTGTTATTCTTGTATTTAAAAAAAACAAACACCCACCCCCAGACCTGTATGCCCCTATTCAGGAAGGTGTTTAAACCCCATTGAAGTCAATGAGATTTCAGAATATGCTTACTGTAAAACGGGTGTCTCCCAATTTCGAGCCATGCTTTGGTTATGCTGCCCAACTTTCAAGGGCACATGTTGTTGAGTTGTTGCAATGCTGCTGTTATTTACCAGTGGAACATTATAGGATAGCACAGAGTGGATTGTTCCCTACCTGTCTTGCGTGACCTTCATCTGAGATGTCTAGATGACTTCAGTTTGACAAAGTTCTATTGGGCTATTCTCTGCTGATCTCAGCTGATACAGTTCCACTGAAGTCAGTTTACCCCAGAAGATATTTTGGCCTGTTAAGTAAATGTTTATATTTTTCCTTTTGTATTTGCTAGTGATCGAACACTAATTATTGCTGCGAGGTTTTTTAAGACATACAAAAATGGTAAAGGATAGATATGAGACAAGTTTGTTAAAACATGGGGATGACAGAGGAGGTTACCCTTCCTATGAAATGAGCTTTTGCTGGCCTCTTCTGCCACTCCTTACCCACTGTGGCTGACCACTCCCACTTCTTACCATCAGATCCCATGACCCCCTAAAGGGGGTCACCAAATTTCATATTAGAAGATGAAGACATGAAAATGTGACTGCCCTTCTGTTGCATCCCCCCTTTGGGGAGGGAAAGTTTTGGCAAGGATGGAGAGGAGCGGAGCGTGGGTCCAGACCCACTCCATTGCTATCCCTGCAGTGCTAGAGCATTCCTGTGAAGACCTCAGTCTGGGTCCCACAGCATAGCTCCTCATGCATAAAACAGGAGGGATCTTTTCCACAGCAACTAATCAGAACCTGCAGCACGGGAAAGAACGGCAGATTAAGTGTGCGATAATTTCATTTCCCTTGCAAATGAAGCCACATTTTTCAAAATACCTACTCAACCCAGCAGTCATTTTAACAAGACTTTTGCATAACCATCATGGTGCTCTTACCAACTTGCAACTTGTTAAACTAGTCCCTGGCACATAGATACCCTACTGTCATAAGGAATCCTGGCCTTTGTAATTTTCTTACCAATTCAGATGTGGCAGGTTAAACAGCTGGTCTGTTTAATGAAGTCATTTCAGTTAGCTATCACTCAGCAGCAGCAACTTGTTTTTCCAACAAATATGGTTCCATCACACATTGTTCAGTGCCAACTGCTGAAGGCTATCTCCGCACAGATGTCCACTAACATTTCAGAGTGTTGCCTAGGAACTGAATGATGGAGGGGACTGGGTGGATATGTGGATAAGGCACATGTTATTTAGATTTTGGAATAAGGTTAAAGTGCAGCTAGAGGTTCCAGTCAAGTGAGTTTGAGGATCTCGGCTTAGTCCCTTCATAGCAGGCAGGAGTCCACGTCATATGCAACTCGAACGTTACCCAGGACCTGGTAAAACCCACAACCTTCAGGGAAGGAGTTCAGACGGAGATTGGACAACTTGCTACATTTATGTCAGGCAGATCTGAGCAGGACAGAGGCAGGGTCAGGGAAGCTCTCTCTGCAGACTGCTCTAAAGCAGTGGTTCAGTCGGGGAAGGATAGCTCAGTGGTTTGAGCATTGGCCTGCTAAACCCAGGATTGTGAATTCAATCCTTGAGAGGGCCATTTAGGAATCTGGGGCAGAAATTGGGGATTGGTCCTGCCTTGAGCAGGGGGTTGGACTAGATGACCTCCTGAGGTCCCTTCCAACCCTGATATGCTATGATTCAAAGCTGATCTGCCGCTTGTTCAGGGAAAGCCCCTGGCAGGCTGGACCGGTTTGTTTACCTGCCGCGTCAGCGAGTTCAGCCGATCGCAGCTCCCACTGATCGCGGTTTGCCGCTCCAGGCCAATGGGGGCTGTGGGAAGGGCAGCCAGCACATCTCTTGGCTTGCGCCACTTCCAGCGGCCCCCATTGGCCTGGAGTGGCAAACTGTGGCCAGTGGGAGCTGCGATCAGCCAAACCTTCTGACGCGGCAGGTAAACAAACCGGTCTGGCCCGCCAGGGACTTTCCCTGAACAAGCGGCGGACCGGTTTTGAGAACCACTGCTCTAAGGTATACTTGTTTTAATTGAGAGCGTTTTAGTTTGCTGGTGCCCGGACATTAGATTGCTCATAAATAGGAATGACACACACAGGCAAAGGCAGGATTCTGCATGGGGTGAGAACCCGTGAGATACACAAAATATCAGTCTCTAACCCCCTCACTGGCTCCTCTCTGCCTGCTGAATGCAGTTTAAGACTCTCCAAGGCTGTGCACATCTCTGCTTGTATTGTGTCTCACATCCACCTTTCCCCTCATAGCTCCATTTGCTTCCTTCTTCTCTATTCTCATCTCCGCAGCTTCTTCCCTGCTTTCCTCTACACCTTTGCTAGTTTCTTCATTCCACTGCCCCTGATCCCCAACCCACTCCATTAAACTCTTTGGAAAACATTCCTTCTGCAGGCCGCAAAGGCTAACTTAGGTCAGTGTATTGCCACAGGGATTTCAGTGCATATAAACAAATGGGAGAATTCTCACCACCTTCTAGAACTGCTTTCTGCTGTTCCCACTTTTTGTTGATCTTCATCTTTTAAATGGGAAGCTACATGGGGGAAGACCAGGAGCCAGACCCTCAGCCGGTGGAAGTCAGCAAACCCAGTGGAGCTAGGCAATTGAGGAACTGGCCTCTAAGGCCTTGAGCATATTGCCCATGCTCAACAGATAAACAGTAACAATTCCCAGACAAAAGTGCTGTTAAACTAGAGATCAGGTTGTGATTTTAGTAAGGCAAGGTTAAAAAAAATCTTACATACACTGGCAAAGTAATTAAAAACAAGCCTTAGAAACCCAGGAAATTCAGATTTACAGTAACAATTAAAGACAAATATATGACAGTCTGGGAAGGCACAGAATGAAAATTCAGATTTAGGGGAACCCTATAAGAAACGCCAATATTTGGAAGCTCGAAGTAGGACAGGCAAGCTACTTTAACTCTACCCCTCATATTGATAGGGCCTGGGGTGGAGGGGATGGTCAGGCAGCACCTCTAGTAGGGAAAACTGATTGGAAGGGAAGTGTACAGGAGTACTGCAACAAGAGAACCTTACATTCCAGTCATGCATCTGCCTCAGTTTCCCCACTCTGGTCAACTCACCATCTCTCTAGCTCCTAGCACTGTTGGATTGTCGAGGTGGCTTAGTCCTCCAGCTGAATCACAAGAACCCATCCATCCTTTCTCAAATGAATCAGGCGTCCAACAAAACTAAGATCTTCCCACAGCTTCACACTGGGTCTTCAGCTCAGCTCCAAGCTCAAGAGTCCTTCCATCCCTTACATCAGGAGGGTTTTCACACACCCTTCCTCAGTGGGCCTGAAGGGGAAACCAGGCCTCTACTCTAAGTTCCCATCCAGGGACCCTGCAGTAAGCAAAAAAGACTCTCTTCAAGAGCCCTCGCTTCCCTTCCCTGCACCACTTCCTTCCTCAGCCTAGCTCTAGGCTTTTCTCTCTCCTTCTTCCCCAGGTCCACAGCATGCAAAGAGCACTACCTAGTTCCCCTGTCAGGGAGCCTTCCGGAAGGTCCCTCCCAGAGCCTACACCTCCTACAAGACCCTTAGCTGTCTCTTTTTAATGCAGCAGGCTCACTCTTATACAAAGCCCCACCCCATCCTGGTCACCTGACACAACCAGGAGCCCAAGCCCAAACCCATCACCTGGAAAATAGATAACTATGCATAGGTGGGGGATAAGCCCAACTCCCTTAAAGGACCAGCACAGACTTATGTTCACAGATTAGTTAGATAATAATATAAAATGCTCTTTTAGGAAGGTTGCAATGTAGCTTTATTCCTTAGAATTCAGAACAACACACAAGAACCCCAAAACAGAGAAAGAGAGACAAAGCAGGCTGCTCCCTAAGGCAGGGAGAGACAACTCACTTCACCTTACTTTAAGCTGGCTCCTTCCAGACTAACCCTGATCAGAAACATTCCTACAGCACCCACAGCTACAAGCACGGCCAGGAACTTCCCACCACCCACCCTTAAATTGATAGCTTCCAACAGAGTCATCGGTGCACCACAACTGTGACAAGGTACCACAGAGCCAGTGACCTGTGTGGCCAGAGGAGAAGAGCCAGGAGGTGAGGAGGCTAGGAGCAGCAAAGGAAGACAACTGAGCTGTGGAGCCTGGGGATGTGGGAGACTTGGAGAGCCAGTTTGCATCAGTGACCATTGCCAGAGGGAGAGCAGCAGTTAGTTCAACCAATGAATAATAATAGCAGACAATAAATATACTGAGCTAGATGGAACAATGGTGATCTACACCAGCTAAGGATCCAGCCTATTTTCCCACAGCACACTCCTTAACCTGAGGTGCAAATCACAACCTTCGCTGACCACTCTACAACTCCCCAACTGCTGCTCCCTCTAAAAAGTTCTAACCCCAGTGGGAACATCTGAGGACAATTGCACTCAGGAAAATCTCACTCCCTTCCCTCTCTCTCTAATATGCCTGGTGCCCAGCTGGGCTGGTGCATTGCAGTTCTGGGCCTGCCAATGTTCCATTTATAAAACCCTGTATTTCAGGCATCTTTTCAAATTCACCTTAGGCTCAGTCATTGCCCAGCAGCCAGAGTTTCTGGGTTTTTTAAAAACTGTGCTTGTCTGCACTAAAATTTGATTGAGTGGCTGCTATTAAGCTACAGTGCATGGGACAGGGACAGTGTTGTGATTTACATTCCTCTGACATATGTAACTGGATCCTGGCATTATGCTAAGGCCTGAACACGGATTGCTATCCCGGCAGTATATAAAGTCACACTGTCTTGAACCAGGCAGCGTGGTGCAGTGAATAGAGCACCATACCAGGAGCCAGGGGCTCTATTGTTGGCCCTGTACTCGTCTTGCTGTGCAACATAAAATAAGTTGCTTAATTGTTCCGTGCCTCAGTTTCTCCATGTGTAAAATAGTGCTCCATTATCTTTGTAAAAGGTTTTGCAATTTATGGGTGAAAACTTAAGCATTATAAACTTACTAAAGATTATTACTATAGCTCATATTTTTGGAACAGTGGCCCCATTTACTACCACTGGCTTTTCAAAGCCTTTGTTCAAAAACCTACATTTATTATTATTTGTATTCCAATGGCACCTGGAGACCACAACTAAGAGCGGGGCCTCGTTGTACTAGGTGCTGTATGTACACATAATCAGAGACAGTCCCTGCTCTGACATTTACTGTCCGAATAGACAAGTCAGAAAAAAGGTAGCAAGGTAAACAGAGGCACAGAGAGGCAAAGTGTTCTTGCCCCTGGTTATGCAGCAGGTCAGTGGCAAAGCTAAGAATAAAACCCAGGTCTCCAGACTCATTGCGCCCTAGCCACTAGACAATGCTGCCTCGTTGGTAATTTATGTTGCATTCTTTTGTTCTTGGGGTTTTTTTTCCTCTTAAAAGTAATAGCCTACCAAATATGCAGAGGCATTCTACCCTTCTAGTCCTTCAATGCTGTTAAGCGCACAAGTCACACAGAATTTCCCCTGGAGCTGAAGATGTCAACATGTCTGACTGGAAAAGCCACTGTTCAGAACTTGCCTCAGGAGACAAGCCGAGGCAAGGTCCTGTGCTCAGCACTTCCTCTGCTGCACTCACCAGATGATTGCTGAACAGCTGGTGTGAGAGGAGAGGCTGTGCTGCCAGGTGAACACAGCCTGCTGACTACCGCAGGTGAATAGAGGGAAAAGGGAGGGATTGTCCACACTGGCTTGACCCAGTCATGATGTAAGCTTCCTCCACACTGCTCTGCCGCCTACCCCTGTTATGCCATTCCCATCCCCACTATAAATACTAACGCACTTCACTTGTCACCAGAGGCACCCACTGCTACTGCCTCGTTCTCTTATCATAGGCACTAACAGCTCTAGCAGAGCCTGGCCCTGGGCAGGCAGGTGCTGTACGAGACTCAACATGCAGCTCAGCCAAGAACCTGCAGCGTGTCTTGCTAATCGAACTCTTGGATGCTCCGGAGTGGTTGGTGAAAGCGCTGACAAGAGTCAAGGCATAGCACACACGTGGTCTGAGCCTCCTGTTCTCCCTCCTAAAATCTTTGCTAGTGTGGCCCTAACTTGTCATTCCAGGGCGTGTCCTCTCTGGATCAAGCCCAAAGTGACTTGAACGAGACTCCATGGCCGAGCCAGGAACAGAATTTAGGAGTCCTGACTGTCCTCGTCTCTAACCAGAGCAATGTGTCATTCCCTTGCTTGTTATGAGAACTGAGCCCTCCAATTGCCAAGATGGTCAATATGCCAGGCAAATGATTGTTGTCTTCAATACTTTCAGAGAGCCCCTTCCTCGAGTCCAGCTGATCAGAGCTTTGCTTTCTGGGTGACCTCCTTCTATGTCCCCTCCCCACACATACACGCACACACCCCAGCTCAGCTGGGAAGAGTCCAGTTACCAGGCTGTTTTCATTAATTTCTATTGAATAATTAAACCCCAGGAAATTAATACTTTCTACTTAAAACTGGAATTGCAGTGTTTGTAATTACAATTTTATTGAAGCATTAAAAATTAATGGACATCTTACGGTTAGCACAAGCGCTGCATTCAATCCAGGACTACGAACGAGTAGAGTTCATTGCTGGGAGCAAAAGGCCAAGCCAGTGGCTCCAGAGCCACAAGAGAGTTGGGGAGCTGGAAGGAAGAAGCTAGGATGGGGTGGATGGAGGTCTTTCACCTTGTCACTCAATGCCCACAGCTGGGAGTGGTTTTCAAAGGACCTTCCATTAATTGGAGAGCATGCCCTTCTCCAAGTCTAGTGATCCATGCCATAAAACTAACCTTACCTTCAATTTAGAGCTGCTGGCCTTGAGTCTCTGATAGGGCAACCAGAGAGTGAGAAGCTACTGACTCAACCACTGTGTGGTACCTAAACTTCCTTTATGGCTTCTCTTAGAGGCTTCTTATTTATAGTCCCCTGGCATTTGTCACACAGTGGGCTCTTTGCAGCTGTGCTTAGGCTGAAGTCAATGAGCTTTGGTCTCTTTTCCAAGACCAGGGCCAAAACTTCAGAAGTGGCCACTGATTTTGCATGTATCGAGTTTTGGACTGAAGTATCTAAAATCAGTAGCCACTTGTAATAGTGCTGGCCCTGCTGTCTGATGGATTACTTCTCGAGTCAGGAACATGCGTGGTTTCCCAGTTGAAGACCAGAGCATTTGCAACCTTCATATTTATCTATCTGAGATATTTATATGGCCCCCTTTACAATAGTATTTGAGCACTTCACAATCTTTAATGTATTTATCTAGTGAGGGAAGGGCAGTACTATTATTACGTGGTACATGAGGAATTGAGGCAAAGAGACTAAAGGTCAGAGTTTTAAAGGTATTTGAGCACCTAATTCCTACTGAGATCAGTGGAAGTTAGGTGCCTAAATACCTTTAAAAATCTGACCCTGAGTGACTTGTCCAAGGTCACACAGGAAGGCTGTGGCAGAGGAGAGAAATGACCTCAAATCTTCAAATGTTAAGGCGGACACCCTGATCACTGACCCATCCTTCCTTCCTATCCCATAGTTCTTGTTTTTTGCTGTCTCTTCCTGTTCTTGCCTGTCTGCCCACTAGCATCAACCAAAGCTTCACCACCGACATTCTGGTGCTGACTAGCTGCTTTATCCTCACCACAAATCATGAGGCAACTTCTCTTGGGCTTTGGAAGGGGCATAGGCTAAGCTATGTTACTTCCCTGATACGTGGAGCATCCTGCAAAGCTGGGCATTATACTCTCACACTTGCACAGGCCCTATCTCAATTATAATGCAGCCGAGGGGCATTACAGGGCTCCACAACCAAAGCCTGGGCCATCTGAATGTGTTCGGCTCCAAGCAGGTCGTGTCCATGAAAGGGTGTTAGTGCTAGGAAGTGTAAATGGATGGAGACTTTGGAGTGTGCTTTTGTGCCTGCAGGCAAGAAGATGAGATGGCAGGTTGGGGTAATAATTATTTGCTCATTGAGGATGCCTCCTCAAACTGCTTATTATGAGACACTGACAAATGCTTTCCTATGGAAACACCAGAGGAAGACGGGGTGGTGTGGAGAGCAGAGCAGGGAACTGATTTTCCTGTGTTGATTGTGCCAGGATGTGCAGAGAAGGCGATGCTACCTCCAAAGCAAAGGGGCAGCAGAGGGTCTGATTTCATCAGGAGAAGTCAAGTTCCATCCTCTCCCCACATGCTGTTGTCATGGCATCTCTCTTGGCTGTCCCTGGCAATGCTAGAGTGGGGTTCTGTTTAAAACCTGCCCATGTTGCAAGGTGGCGGTGTGTGAGAGACAGGGTAGTGGGGAGATGGTCGAGGCACCTGGCATTATTGGAACACTGATGGCACTTATCCAATGCAGTCCAAAGGTAGGGGTGAACCATTTGTGGAGTCACACAGTTAAACCCCTGTGGAAAGTCTCCTAGTCAATGGTGCAATCTCCCTCATATTCTGATGCTGTCTATGGAAATTCTTTCTGGATGAATCTTGGGGCTATTTTTGGAAGCTTTAAACAAAAAGGATTCTCTTTTGGAATCTCAGGGGAAGGAGGAGGCACCATTCAATTCTATTCAGACCAAGTCTGTGTGCTGGTACTAAGACTGATCACTGCTGCTACAATCATCTTCCTAGCCTGCTGCTCAGACCACATCTTCCTTCTTCAACTACCTTGCTGTCATACTGGACAGAGTGTCCAGCTCTTTGTTCTTCTCTTCAGTTCTCTGCATCACTCCACCTTTTCCTGCATTATGGAGGCAAGAGTTCAAGTCTCATCTCTCCGCATAACTGCTGATGAGATTTCTGTGCAATTCATAACCCTGATTATTGATCATTTTGCTTCTGAGAACCCAGAAAAATGAAAGTTGATGCCATCAGTTTCTCCAGAAGTGACTCTGTTTCTGCACAGCTCTAGAATGTTTTTTACTCATTAACCGGTTGAAGAGAAGGGTCCCATACAGCTCTATATTACTCTATCCATTTTTCCCATGGAGCGAATTTGCCCCCACTAGTCTAGAATGATTTACTTGTTACTCTGGCAGTGAGAATTCTCCCCATAGTTCTGGAATGTTCTGCCAATTTGTGTTCAAAGAGAATCCTCCTGCACTGCTTTAGGATGCTTTGCTGTCTCAAAGCTTTCCTGCACCATGCAAATATCCTGTAACCGATTTACCAGTTTCCATGGCAGTGAGAATTCTCGCAAGGCATTCTAGAATGCCTTGCTGATTTTCCTGGTGGGGAAAACCCCGCCCCGCAAAAAAATGTTCTAGAATACCTGTCTGGTTTCTATGGCCAGAATTCCCCCATGGCATCCGAAATAGCTTGCTGGTTTTCATGGCAGCTTCTAGAATGCCTTGCCAATTTCTCTGGTATCAAGAATTTCCTTGTACAACACTAACACACTGGCTATTTGTATCCAAAGGGACTCAGTCCAAATCCCTTACCCCCATCTCTGTTGATTCTCTGTTGTTATAGTCTGTCATTACTATAGAGGCAGATCCCTAGCAGGTATTTGGCTGTTTCTCACGCTGAAATAAACAGGGGTTTTAAGTGTCCCTCTGGTAGGGGAAAGAAACAAGCTTTGTAAAAATGACACATGGCAGATGCAGATTTATTTTACAGTCCTGCTGAGGATTTTAAGCTAGTCACTGATATGGGACTCATAATATCACTAAGGTCCTCAAGTTTTTATTTTAATTTACTTTTTGTGCTTCCTATTCAATGGAACTTACCAGAAACCCATCAAAATATTGTCTACGAAATGAATCAAACTCCTCCTGGAATAAAGCAATATTAGGGGTGAGGTGATATATACAAGCCTCAGGGGGGAAGAAAATCTGCTTACCCATTCAACAGTACAGGGTCCTAGAAATACAGAAAACGATAAATACCAGTACACAGTGACAGAAAGAGATCTATTGACAGAGATGTGCAGATAGAGACACAGACAGTCAGAGAGCTCTGCAGAATGATGGCATTGTCCTGCTCTTTGCAGCACATAATAACCTAGGTTAATCAACAAGATCTGCAGTATATGTTACATTCTCTCTACCTTTTGTTCAGTTTAGACCATCAACTCATACAAATTAAATAAGGAAAAGACCTATTAGGTTCCATCCTAGTCCATCTCCTGGGGACCAGTGCAGGATTGTTCCCTTTTTCACATTTACTAAGAGTTTTGTCCAGTCTAGTTATAAATGTGCCAAGCAATGGGGCACTGTACATTTCCTTTGGGAGTCTATTCCACAGCCTAATACATTCAGGAGGGTTTCCTACAGTGTGTCTTTTGTGAATTTCATCCAATTACTCCCAGCTATGCCCCTGCCTCTACCCCATTTAATCCATTGCCTTTTGGTTACTTTTCATTATTGCAACCCTGCTGGCTATTAAACATCTAAAACTTAAGACCTTTCTGCATAGGACAGAACTGGACAGAACTGTTGGATTTTGTGAATTAAGCACCATGGCAGGGGAAAGCAAGGCAAGCAGATTATGGCTGCAGGGCATGTACCCAGAGCTCCAGCACAGTTCAGCAATGCAATGCCAAAAATCAAGCTGCAATGCTCCCACTGACAAACTGCTCAGATATGCTATATTACCCCAAGAGCTGACAGCAACTCCAAGCTTCTGTAAACTGGAAATGCCAGCCTTCTGTGCAGAAGAAAAAGGAACAGAGTGGAAGGAATAAGAGTGGTTTGCTAGTCAGCAATTAGAAGGAAAAGAGACAGGTTTCAGCGTGATAGCCGTGTTAGTCTGTATCAGCAAAAATAATGAGGAGTCCTTGTGGCACCTTAGAGACTAACAAATTTATTTGGGCATAAGCTTTTGTGGATTAGAGAGAGAAAGCAAAAGATTCTATCCACACAGCAAACAAGTTTGGTGCCCTTTTTACCCAGACAGATTCAAGCAGTAAAATTCAACTGGATTCTAATGTTGCAAAATTCAGGGCTCTTCAGTGCTGAGGCTTTGGACAGGGGCCAATTGCAAAACTTGGGTCTAGGTTCAGTTTTCAAATGCCTTCAAAGTTCAGAGGTGTCTGGCTCCGGGGTTTTGGTTCGGGCCCATGTCTAACAGAAGTGGCTCTAAGTAAAGCATTCAGAGTGCAATCACCATAGAACTGTTGGGAAAGGAGAATGAACTTTTCCTTATCCAAACTTAAATTAAACCACCACCACCCGGGGAGAAAACTGATACATCAACCTGGTCATAGCCACCCTGCCAGATAGACAAAAGCAAACAGATGCTTTCAGTCAGAATGAGCTTGGTTTTAGATTAAGAGAACAAGAGAAAGAACAAAAGAAAATTCTCCATGAGAAAGCATAGTGTGTGTCTCCTCTCTAACAGTCTGCACAGAAATGAACATAAAATGGCTACCAGTCTCTGCAACTAGCAGTATCCTTACAGATTTAAAGATATAGTACAACTAAACATAATCACAAGAGGTACATAGTGAAAACCACCACATATAGCTCTTGAGATTTGCCCATCACTAGTCAGGCTAGGAACATTCAAGACCTTAGAAACTAAAGGAAACTGGGAACATAGCAATGCCATTCTTGATCTGTCAAGTCCACTATCCTGTCTTTGACAGTGGCCAATACCAGAGACATCAGAGCAAGGTGCAAGAAACCCATAAATGGATGACTACCCACCCAATGGGAAAGTTCCTTCCTAATCCCAGGCAGGCATCTTATAGTCATTTTATAGCCAGACACAGAGGGTATATATAAAGATCTAGCAAATACCAATGTGTAGGTGTTAGACCAAGAGAATAGCAGTCAGGAGACTTGGGTTTTATTCCAACTTCTACCACTGACTGACTTTGTTCATCCTGACCTTACCATTTTTGCACCTTCATTTCCCCTTCTGTAAAATGGGAATAATAATATCTTCCCTCTGCTGTAAAGTGCTTTGAGAGAAAAGACTCTAGAAAGGGAGATTTTCAAAAGGCACAAAGGGCAGCCAGGCACCTAAGTCCCAGTGAAAATCAACGGCAGCTGGGCACGACACTCCCATTTAGGCTTTGGAAATAAATACCTGTCCACTTCTATAAACACAAAGTAGTAGGAGTATCATATATGTGACAGCGAGTGAGTTCCCACTGAAGCATTGCTGACAGGTGCAAGTGCTAATACAGTGTAATTTAACAGGGCACACTGAGTGTTTCAGCACCTCACCCAAACCCTTTGTGCATAAAGCTGCATACACCAGAATTCCATACAGTTAAGATGACTTTGAGCCCCGGAATCCAAAGCATCCCTGGTGCAGTCCCAAAGGAAGGTATGAGATAGACTACTCCACCAGCCAGCCATGACCATCTTTCACTGTTGCTGACCTGCAGTGCCTGCCCTGCTCCAGATGCAGGAAGAGGCAAAAGAATGAGGCTTTGATTCGATGAGAGAGGAAGTCCCTTTGCTGGTGGAATATACAGCACCATTAAATCAAAGTCCTACCCACAGTACAAGCATGACATGCTCTACTTTGATCTAACTGGAGTTAGTGTGTAGTTGGATTGTAATAGGATCCCCAACCTCTCTTCTGTCCTCCAATGCTTAAAAATAACAATTAAACAGCCTATGATTTTAAAGTCAAGCTAATGAAGTTAATGCATTTGATGCTGGGGGGTAGAATAATGATTAAGCACTATGATCACAATTATGGTTTCTAATTGGGATTAATTCAATGAGTTAATTAAGGTGAATATATTTGCCTTGCAGAGACTGTTTATGAAATTACTTCCCCCAGCCTGTCCACTGACTGGCAGGCCTAAGACACTAAATGATGGTACATAGGTTCGGCATGTAGGTTCTAACCGTAGAGGCTGCTGGCATAGCAAAGCATGGTTTGCATCTCCACTGACTCAAACAACTTGGTCCTGTTCTTAGGCCATGTCTACCCTAGGGGCACTACAGTGGCATAGCTATGGCATTATAGCTTTGCTGCTGTAGTCCTGTAGTGTAAAGGCGGACGATGGTGGCAGAAGGGGTTTTTCCATCGCTGTAGGAGTGCCACTTCCCCAAGTCGGTTCAGAGCTATAAAGAAAACTGAAGACACTTCATGCATTTCCTACCTTTCAGCATGATGTCTCAGTGCACTGCTAAGACCAAAGATCTGATTACAGAGGTTAGGGTCTGGGAAAGGAAGTGACCAAAACGTCTGGTGTCTGCACTGTCAGTTTGTGCAATGGGATGCACCTGTAAATGACGAAAGAGCTTTTCACAAATCGATCGCTCCATTTTGGACTTCTCAGTCCTTGTTCTTAAAGGAAACCTGCTCAACACCTTCAAAAGACAAGCCTGGGAGCTTAAATTCATAACTTTGCAAGACAGAAAAAATCATGATCTTAATAAAGACACTGAATTTATGGCTAATTCCAACAATCTGTACTCCAGTAACCCCCCATTTTTTGTCCTATGACTACAGAGACATTAACAGGACACTTCAGCTCGAATGGTCTCTTAGAATATAGTCCAATGCTTTTTTAAAAAAAAAACAGTAATAATTCCAGAAACCTCATATTCATGGACAACCTGAAAACAGTGAGATTACCTGTACATAGCCGTGTACACATGACCAGCCCTACACTAACACATCAGCATGCTCCTGTACTCAGGAGCAATTCTACCATTGTCTGCATTCCCAGCATCCCTGCCGTAACAACTCCAGCCTAATGGTCATGAGCAACACTACAGCAACACAGCAAAGCAAGTTTCATCCCCGTCTTTTAAAAAGGGAAGAGGAGAACCTGGGGAACTACAGACCAGCCAGCCTCACCTCAGTCCCTGGAAAAATCATGGAGCAGTCCTCAAGGAATCCATCCTGAAGCACTTAGAGGAGAGGAAGGTGATCAGGAACAGTCAACATGGATTCACCAAGGGCAAGTCATGCCTGACCAACCTGGTTGCCTTCTGTGATGAGAGAACTGGCTCTGTGGATATGAAGAAAGTAGTGGACATGATATAGCTTGACTTTAGCAAAGCTTTTGATATGGTCTCCCACAGTATTCTTGCCAGCAAGTTAAAAAAGTATGGATTGGATGAATGGACTATAAGGTGGATAGAAAGCCGGCTAGATTGTCGGGTTCAGCAGGTAGTGATCAACGTCTCGATGTCTAGTTGGCAGCCAGTATCAAGTGGAGTACCCCAGGGGTCGGTCCTGGGGCCAGTTTTGTTCAACATCTTTATTAATGATCTGGATGATGGGCTGGACTGCACCCTCAGCAAGTTCGCAGATGACACTAAGATGCGGGGATTGGTAGATAAGTGGAGGGTAGGGATAGGGTTCAGAATGACCTAGAAAATTAGAGGATTGGGCCAAAAGAAATCTGATGAGGTTCAACAAGGAACAAGTGCAGAGTCCTGCACTTAGGAAGGAAGAATCCCATGCACTGCTACAGCCTGGGGACCAACTGGCTAAGCAGCAGTTCTGTGAAAAGGACCTGGGGATTACAGTGGACGAGAAGCTGGATATGAGTCACAATGTGCCCTTGTTGCCAAGAAGGCTAATGGCATATTGGGCTGCATTAGTAGGAGCATTGCCAGCAGATCAAGGGAAGTGATTATTCCCCTCTATTCGGCACTGATGAGGCCACATCTGGAGTATTGCATCCAGTTTTGGGCCCCCCACTTCAGAAAGGATGTGGACAAATTGGAGAGAGCCCAGCGGAGGGCAACAAAAATGGTCAGGGGGCTGGGGCACATGACTTACAAGGAGAGGCTGAGGGAACTGGGCTTGTTTAGTCTGCAGAAGAGAAGAGTGAGGGGGGATTTGATAGCAGCCTTCAACTACCTGAAAGGGGGTTCCAAAGAGGATGGAGCTCGGCTGTTCTCAGTGGTGGCAGATGACAGAACAAGAAGCAATGGTCTCAAGTTGCAGTGGGGGAGGTCTAGGTTGGATATTAGGAAGCACTATTTCACTAGGAGCGTGGTGAAACACTGGAATGGGTTACCTAGGGAGGTGGTGGACTCTCTATCCTTAGAGGTTTTTAAGGTCCAGCTTGACAAAGCCCTGGCTGGGATGATTTAGTTGGGGTTGGTTCTGCTTGGAGCAGGGGGTTGGATTAGATGACCTCCTGAGGTCTCTTCCAATCCTCATCTTCTATGATTCTAAGGTGTTCAGCCCAGGACTCACATGCAACCTTACAACAGCATCACGGTTTGCAGGGCTCCAGGGCTCACAAGCAGCCAGGCAACAAGTGAGTGTGTACAGCCCAGATCTCAAGAATGGCCCTACAATAACAAACTGGCAAGTGGGGCGGGTGAGGGGGGAGGTAGATAAGGAAATGGATTTCCATTTGAAGCTACCAAAGATTATATTACAGACAGCAATGAGGGGAGGAGGGGGAAGGAAATATATAAACTGGTGAAAAATACCCTGTGGGTGTCCAATCTACTCAGCAATCAGTCCTGCAACCAACAGTGCTTTTCTGCGCAGCAATGACTCTTATTGGGTCAAGCCACCTCACAAGTCTGTAGCTGGCCATGGCCTGTCAGTGCCCGAGTGTTTTCCTTTAGGTGCGGGATGGAAACGACAACAGCAGCAGAGTAGGATGAAGACAGCAGGGCACTAATTGAGATCCCCAGCCCCTTGCTGTTCCCGCTCCCCCGCCAGGCCGAGCAGCTGGCTGGTGTTTACACTCAGGCCTGGCTGTTGGAGGCAGCAGCAGGAGAGACTGGTGTCCAGGTGGGTGTCGCTTTCCTTTACCATCTCACTGTGTACAAACACAATCAGACAGATGTGCTGAGCATTGGTTGGCCTTTAGACAAAAGCCCATCCTGCGACTGATTATGGCGAGAGAGACAGAGCTCTCCATAAGGCAGCTGGTGATTTATCAGCCGAGTTTTAGGTAAGAAGATCATTTATATTCCCTCTTGCTCACTAGCTTTTCTCTCCCTTCTCTGCACAGTCTGATTTCCAAGTAAACCCTGCAAGGTGTTTTTCCCCTTTCTTCTCTGCTGTTTTTACCTATCACTCCTGTTTCTCTCTAGTGTCTGTTAGCTTATAGTAACATTGCTACAGTGCTCCCCACTTTCCCTTTCCTGGCTCCTATAAGATTGGCATATAATTACCCCATGTCCTTCCAGTTCTTGTCCACTATTTGCTCAGGTATTAGAATCACTAGCTGTGGGACTGGCATGGAAATCTGCTCGTGGTCTGATCCAGCATCTGGGAGCCCTGAAAGCTGTATGACTAGCCCTGGACGGGAGACCAGATAAGGAGGAGCCATGTTACTGAGCACTGGGCAATCGGCAAAGAGAAATTCTTTGGAATTCCCCTGGTCTAGAATTCAACCATTCACCTGACCAACACATTGCTGTAACGGTACCATGGACAGCTCTCTCCCTCTCCATGGGGCTCTCCTTTACACTAGCTGTGACATCGCTGCAGAGAACAGTTCACTCTAGTGGAAGGCTTGGATATAAAAACCTGATGGTTGCTCAGAGTCTCGTTTGTATCGCCTCAGTTTAATACTCTCGGCTGAGATCATTCCTCGGTGTATAAACATGGGGAACTTAAAATGCAAGACCTAAGAGGGGGAGAGGATGCCTCATGGGAGAGGAATTGAGATACAGAGCCTTCCAACTCTAAAGCACCAGTCTGAATCTGGCTCAGATCTATAGGATCCAAGAGTTAACCCCATCTGCTAGTGCTCTAGTCGACTGTGTTGCTCTAGTGGATGCATTTCTCTACCCTCCCTAGATGACAGGAGTGACCCCATCACAAAATCCAGTCTCACAGTTAGCACTAGTTGGCAGTCTCAGCACAGACACTAAGGGCTGGATAGACAGGGAGAATAAAGAATCCATGGATCCCTCTACAATAAGGGTAGAATGAAGAATGGTCCAGAGGTTAGGGTACTAGTGTGGCATTTAGGAGCCCTGGGTTCAATCCCCTGCTCCAATACAGACTTCCCCTGTGACCGTCAGTAAGTCACTGAGTCTCTCTAGGCCTCAGTTCCCCCATTTGTAAAATGGGGATAATAGCACTGCCCTACCTCACAGGGCTGTTGTGAGGATAAATCCATTAACGATTGCTTGGCTAATGGGTGCCCGATAAATACCTTAGATAGTAGTGGGGAACCTGGCACTGTACCTATTGGGTGGATAAACAGAGCTTTAGTTACCAGACACACTAACTAATAATAACAAAAAGCCTAAACAATAGCTGGCCTCTTACCAGATGATTTTTTTTTCAGAAATTTCACAGCTCTGAGTAACACCGAGACTGGTCAGTTCCCAATTCACCTCCCTGCCTCTGCCTGTCCTTTCTAGGCATCCCTGCCCTCTTGCTTGTCCTTGTGAGATCTGAGCGCCTGTACAAACCAGACCATTGACATTCTAGCTGTACCAAAGCCTGGAGCAGTAACAGCTGTGCCTCTGTGCATTCTGTGTCACCACATCAGTGAAGAGGAGGTGGGGAACTTTTTAGATCAGTTGCTGAACACATTTTTGCTTCACTGTCAAGAGAAGCAAATTAAGAAAGCCAGCATGGTGCATGGGAATCATCAGCAAGACAAAGTCAGTGTGAAGGTTACATTACTTTCCACCAGCTAAACTCTGTTAGGAAGGAGTCATACATGACAGCTCCCTCACCTTCCCCTTAAATAAAACCTATAGTATAAAACCTTCCCTGTGATATGCCTTCCACACATAGGGAGTGCCATGGCAAACTCCATGACAGGAATGGTACTTGTTTACTTTCTCATATCTTTGGGGCAGAGGCCATCTTTTTGTTCTGTGTTTGTAGGCTCAGTTCACCACTGCATTACTCCAGTTTTATGCTGGTACAGCTCCATAGATTTCAACAGGATTATGCTGACATAAAACTGGGGTAACTCAGTATGAGTCATGTACAGAGGGTAATGTGTTATAATGCACTGTTAAGCAGCTGCTGACTTCCACCCCAGAGATAGCTGCATTTCAGTGCTGGTTGAAATGATTTCAATCCCTTACCTATCTCTCAGGTAGGGTTGCCAATTTTGGTTGGACATATTCCTGGAGTTTTCATCTCATGACATAATATTTAATTAAAGATTAAACTTTAATTCCTGGAGACTCCAGGACAATCCTGGTCAGCTGGCAACCCTACAGGACAGTTGTGAGACTTAGTTAGCATTTGTCAAATGCTTTGACATCCTCCAAGGAACCAAGGGTACATCTACACTTTGAGGGCACCTGGTTCCCAGCTCGAGGAGACATACTCACACTAGCTCAATGAGAGCTAACCTGCTATAAGTACAATGGAGCTCCAGCAGGGCAAGTGGCTAGCTGTTCTGAGTACATATCTAGTGTCCGTGATGGGCACACACACGGGGTGGCTAGCTCCTCCTGCTACTAGTGGTGCAATGGCTACTTTCTATTTTCAATGTGCTAGCTCAGCAATACTCAGACTGAGGCTTGCGAGCCACAAGTGGCTCTATAATGGGTCTCCCCCGGCTCTTGGCAGCATGTGGTATTAAAACACTGTGATTTAATTATTAACCAGTCTAAGTTATTAACCAGTCAGGATTCTTTTACTACGTTATTAACCTATTGGAGTTGATAAAATAATAATAATAATACTCGGTTAGTCATTTTGCTGTGAGATATATATAAAAACTAAATATTCCCCCTCTCATACTGTTTAAATATGAATAGTACTATATTAAATGAAACAATGAATTCACACTGCTGTGACTCTTTTGGGTCATGTTGATCACTAATTTGGCTCCTGCACCACTGAGGTCTCAGTATCGCCAGGCTAGCTCAACGAGAGCTAGTGTGCATATGTCTCCTTGAGCTAGGAATCACACCCCCAGCTTGGCGTGTAAACATACCCCTAAATAAGGGCCCGGTGTTATTTCCTCTATTCTAGTGTGTAGGTATAAAAAGGTTCCTGCATCTCATCACGGATTCTTATTAAAAATAAACACCCGTTCTATTCCAGACTCTGCCAGTAACCCTGGTGTTATAACAATTGAATCAGCCCTGGAAGGGGGGCAGGGAAATGGGTTTAAAAATACAGGCAAGAAAATATGTGCAAGCCCCCCAAAAGCTTTTTCAAATGTCATCAAAAGTTTCCTAAGCCCTTGACCAGCACAAATACACAGATAGCTTGTGGTCGCAGGGAACCATTTTTTGGGGACCTGATTTCCAACTGCCTTATTCCAATTTTATGCCTGTGTGACTTCTTCTGGTTCATGGTGCAAAACTGGAGTAACAGTGGTGAATCAGGCCCCCTATCTCTTGGCTTTGCCACAGTCAAAGAGCAAGTACTAAGATATATGCACATTTACGGATAACATTTTGCACTCCAGAACACTTTCTAGTCAAGGATCTCAAAGCACTTTACCTAAATAGTCATCAGTTTCTCTCCAGCACCCCTGAGATGCAGCTAGATAAACTGAGGCCTGAAAAGCTAAGTCTCTTGCCCAAGATCACACAGTAAGTCAGTGGCAGAGTCAGGCAGGGAACCCAGAAGTCCAGACTCCTGTTCTCATGTCTAGCTACTCCTCTTGTTCAGAAAATCTGCACAGTCAGACTATCAGTGTATTCAGGCCCAAGAGATGTGCTTCCATTAGCCAGCATGAATCCTGATCTGAACGTGCCCCGGGTTCACAGGTATTTGGATCAGGCCCACCTCTAGCCTGCTGCCTTGCTAAAAGCCAGAGGGTGTTAGTTGCCTGCATTTGTCATGCTAGACCCTCCCCACTCTGCACTGAACCTTTCACTCAGCCACTGTGCCAGTGAGGACAGCAGACACTCCATTTCAGCATTTCAGAGCTGCTCTGTTTTGCTGATGGTATTTCTTTTCACGCTGGGGGAATTATATTGAATGGGTCCTATCTCTCCTGAGGAAATATTGATCCAGAGTTTAAATGGCTTTCCATTAACAAGCAACAATGAGAGTCATTGGGGATTATTATTTGATCTGATAACAAAGGGAACACTCAGCTTTCCCTCCCCCGCTTTCTTTCTACTTAAAAAAGGTGAGAGATTTCTCTCTGTTCACTCCATAAGTCCGAGAACAGATTTTCAATTTGTTAACTTTCTTTATGACTCTGGCTCCGTGAAAGGGAGTAGGTGGCGGGGGCCGAGAGACAGGGGATTAAATACATTGGTTTATTTCAGGAAACCTTTCTAAAGGGGAAAACTGCATCACCAAGGAGACAGGGCTCAATTAAATCAGGACCTTGAAATGCGTGAGTCCTTTCCCCTGTGGATCAAAGGGCCATTAGGCATCCTGGTCAGGCAGGGACACCTTGCTTTCACAGAGTATGTGGCAGCCAAAGCCATGAGTGGGGGAAATAAATAAGGGGGCTCACATCTTCAGAGGCTCCTTGGTTCCCTCATAAACCTGTTAGGGGAGATACATGGGCCTCTCTTGCCAGACTGTGGACCATCTACATCCCGGGTGCAATTTGTCATTTTAACCAGGTGCCGGATAAGAAAGGAGTGGGGGTTGTGGGGAGACACTGTTAAATTACCTGATAATGAAACCCTAGGTAGCAAAAGAGAAGAAGGAACTGCCCTATTTAATCTGCCCCACTCCAAGGACAACCAAACTTGTTACACTAGGAGATGTCTCTGAGGATATGTCTACACTGCAATAAAACATCCGTGGTTGGCCCGGGTTACCTGATGAGATTGTGGGGCTCAGGCTGTTGGGCTATAAACAGGGCCATCCAGCTGTGTGGGGCCCCAGGCCTCCATGGGTGGCGGGGACGGGGACTGTACCTCCATTAAGTGGTACACAGACATAAGCTGGCGCCCTGCACAGGGCTGGGTTTCACCCAGAGCAGGCTGGGAAATGGAATTTCAGTTCTGTGAAAAATTTCAAGTTTTTTGAAAAAGAAAAAAATCATTGTGAATCAGGACGGAAGATGGGGGGAGGAGAAAGTCTATTTTTGCCGAAAATCCACAATATTTTGTTTCTCAAACCATGCTCCGAATCCACCCAGCAGGTGGGAAGCTGGTCAGCTGAAGTTTTCCCTCAGAAAAATGTTGACCAGCTCTGGAGCTCTGCGGTATCTTGGTATAGGCAGCAGTGATGGAAGTTAATTTCTGGAGACAAGTTCTGGGGCTGGTAGCTGAGCTTACTTACACCGACTTCAATGGATCAAGGCCCACAGAATTTGGTCCCTGGCTACTGAAAACATCATAGTGCCGTCACAACCCCGGAGTACTGTTGCTAACCCCTAAGGGTTCAGCTACACTGCTACCAGTGGGTGCAATGGAGAGCTCCTGTCGACATCCCATGCTAGCTGTCCTCTAGCTACCTCACTAAAATTAGAAGCAAGGAGGCAGCAGCAAAGGCTTCAGCTGCCCAAGTGAGTACACGGGGGCTCAGGCAAGCTTGGACAGCCCAGGCAGCCTTGTCCCCACTGCTGTTTTTAGCACGCTAGCTCCTTTACAGCTGATGGGGGCACGTCTGCACAAGCTGGAAACCACGCCAATGGTTGCAGTGTAGACATGCTCTAAGAAAGAGGGCAGCAGCAATAGCAAGGCAGTGTGGCTTGGTGGATGACCTACTGGTGTAGGTTGTAAGAAACCAGGGTTCTATTCCAAACTCTATTGTGTGGTGTCCACACTACAATAAAACACACATGGCTGGCCTGGGTCAGCTGAGTCAGGGGCTTGGGCTGTGAGGCTATAAAATCACAGTGTGGATGCTTGGACTGGAGCCCAGGCTCTGGGATCCTTCCCCCTTCATGGGACCTCACAGCCCAAACATCTACACTGCAGTTTTTGCAAACCAAGCCCCATTAGCCTGACCCAAGCCAACTGCCCATGTTTTATTGCAGTGTAGACATACCCGCAGTGATCTGCTATGAGGCCATTTCCTCGCCTAGCCTGTGTCTATTTTGACTGTCACTCTCTGACTCAGGAACTGGCACTATGCTATGTGTTTGTCCAGCACCTAGCCCATTATTGGGGCTTTTATGTGCTATAATAATACAAATTAGTAAGAAGTGGAGGAAAAAAAATACAGTGATTAGATATAGCAACACAGATGGTTGAATATCTCTAGTTATAGATAATGGATTTCCAGAACAATATTTTTTAGAAATACCTGTCCCTGTTTCACAATCTCCATGACAGTAAATAGGATGAATATCCTCTTGGAGGATGCTGCTCCTACACTGATATTTCCTAGGCGTGCGTTCAGACAGATACTGCATACTAGGACACAGGAAAAGCAAACCCCATTTGAATCCATGGAAAAATAGATACTCTTAAAAGAAGTCCTTAAAGGCATTCTTTTACTTTTAAAGAAACTGGCAGATTTACCAGGGATCAGATGGCGTAGCTGACAGCTTCTCATTTAATTTTTAATTATTCTATTTTAGTCTTAACTTATGGCACTTTATCTTTTTTGTGGGGATTTACTCTTTGTAATTAGATGGGGTCATTAGAATCTGCAATACTGCAGTTTCCCTTTAAATCTTCCATGGTAATTCTTAATAAAATGTGAAATTAACTCATGCAACCCTTGCAGATCCTATTCTTCATGGAAACATGGTCAGCAGCTAGAGATGAGGCAAAGTCCTGATAAGCTAGTGTTGTCTGGTTTTATGTATTGAAGGACCAGTCACAGAAGTCAATAGAAAAACTTACAAGAGCATTACTTTGGGACAGTAGTTTGGACATCATAGCATAATCCTTGGGCTCAGACAGGCCTGGAAACACGATGAACTAGGTTTTAAAATATTAAAGGCCAGACTATTTTATAATAATCCATTGATACTGAAATAGATAAGAACTTACATTAATAGAGTTACAAGATGTGATCCCACAAATATGAGTCGCACATTCTTAGCAGTTTTAAAGAATGAGGTTTTAAAAAAATATATGGTGTGAAATTGAGCCTGATATCCAAGGCCTCAATTCAGAAACAGACATAAGCACATGGTTAAATACCACTGATGTCAGTAGGACACAGAAACACATGTTAAAAGTTAAGCCTGTGCTTCCGCACTTTTCTTGACTAAGAATGCATTCCTGAAGTGGGGCAGATGTAGATAAAAACTACAGCTCTTAGAACGGCTAGGAAATTAGCTAGATTAAATCAGCTTTATGAATAGTTGTTAAATATGTTTCCTAGCTAAAGGAAAACAATTACGGTGACTAGTTCTCCCCAGAAGAGACTGGTCCTCCCCATTGTCTGAAATAAATCTGTTGCTGAAACACTAATTTGGATGTAGTGGACCCTGAATGGTCAATGTGTCTTCTCTTATCCTAACCCAGATCCTCTGTGAGATTCCAAAAGCAATTGCCCCTGTATTGCGATGTGTCACATGCCTGTGGTATTAGCAGTGAACGATGCAGCAGGCAGGCGGAGTTGTAGGAAATAGATCTGCAGAGCGCACACACAGAGACCAGCATTACATGCTGAGAAGGCTCTGTTTGCTCGATACCAGCCTGGTCCCAGCTTGCATTTCTGTACAATCTGAGTCACACCAACCTAGGAACCTACTAGGCAGCACAGCCATCTAACTCCTTCTTCTGCTAGGGTTCCACCATTATAGTGATATTCAACCTGGGGCTCCCTTTTCAGGATTCATTAAGGCCTTGAGCGATGGCCCAGCATCAATGCAGCAGTTGCCCTGGTAATAAAATGGCAACTGAAAACATAAAGCTGTAATATGAATTACAGGAGCCAATGGATACTGACCCCAGAAGAAGAAGAAGTAACCACAATAACCCAACCCAGGTCAGTTGACTGTCATTATTATTATTATTTATATTATAGTAGCACCAACAATGATTGGGCTAGGCACTATACAAACACACAGTAGCAGGCAGTCCCATTGTCCTGAATAGTTTATAATCTATACAAGTTTAATCTCTTACTAGCACTCTGGTCTGCTACATCTTATTACATGGTGTTAGCAGTGGGATTTGAACCCATCCCTCCATGTGGGCTGATGAGGAATTATGAACAAGCACAGGAGAGGCTTTCCCGCTAAGCATCCATCCCAGGTGTTCTACTGAGCCCTGTGCATGTTTGGACAGGACTTTGTGAATACTCATGTCATGCAGATATGATTGATAATGCTCAGATTTTATGTCCCTCCCTCTGGTGTCTCAGGACCTTGATTTAAGGAGCAGCTCAGTCACCTGGGTCCCAGACAGACCAGTATTTATGGTAGTAGCCAACTAAGGTGAGTAGAAGCATCTGCTCTGATGTTTTAGCTTTGAGGAAATTGCTCTAATGGAGGATAATTGTGATTCCTGACTATTACTGTCGTTCTCAGTGGCTGTCTGAGGTGATAAAGTGGCTCTTAGGCGGTCAAAAGGTCAGTGCTACCCGAAAAGCACCTTAGGAGAAATAGCAAAGAAGGCTGGTTGGTGTCTCGGGAAATGTGTTCTGTTCCTGGGTCTTGCACTAACTAGGTGTGTTCCTCTGAATAACTCACTGCATCTCTCTAGCCTTATCTGCACTAGGACAGTTACTCACTGCTGGCCACAGGTGCATCACGAAGCAGAGCAGATTTTCACCTTAGTTTCCAAGAGTGCTGAACATGATTTGTTCTGGGCTACTCTTGCAGCAGCACCCGCTTCAGCAGCAGCTTGTCAGTTTCCTAGTATTCTCTCTCTCAGCTCCCCACACTCTCCCTTACCCCCAGGGCTGTTGTGAGAGTCAGCGGAACATTTGCAAAGCACTTGCTTTGAGATGCTTAAATGATGGGTGCCATAGAAATGCAAAGTATTATTTAAAAAATAATAATAATAATCTGTGAATAGAGGCTCTCCTGATTTTATTTATACACACACTCTCAAGGACAGAGAACTACTTAATCAATGCTTTCCTTTATGTAAATTTGCCTGGCTGGGATGGAAGCTGTCATTTTCAGTGCAAAATTGGAGGAACAAGAGCTTGAGGATAATTGTAGTACTGCCCACTCTTACCTAGCTCTGGGGGGGGGGGGGTGTGTGTGTGCGCATGCAGATAGTCTCATTTTGATGCACGTGTGCTCCAACTTCAGACCCCACCAGGCTCATCTGTGTGCTTGATGACATGATGCATTGACCCATAGAGCAATAATGCACTGATGCTTCAATGGGAAATGAGCTGTTTTGAAAATCTTGCCACAATTCTGGGTGCTAAGCACTTGAAAAACTGGCCCTGACATCTTTGGAAAAATGGAAGCCCGTCTCTATAATGGGACAAACGAAAAATGCCAGACACCCTGCAGTGTCACCAGCTTGCACAAATTGATCCCGAGTCCCATGATATTTTCCTGAAGCCTCAGCTGCTGGAATCAAGAAATTGTATTAGAATCCCAGTTTTCTTTGTTTTTAAAAAATATGTTTCCCATGCTTGTGGTTCTGGAGAAAAGCTTGAAAACTTGAAGTGCATGAACCTCAAAGGCCCAGAAACCAGAAGGCAAATACAATGACCCCGAAACTGTTTATATGAAAAAATAAATCTCATGATTTTGGGGGCCTGACTTATGATTTATGGACCTTTGGGGTTGGTCATAATGACGCTGGCAGTCTAAGGGGTTTCAAACCAGATCTGATTCTTTGGGAGCTTGGAGCCTGTCTCTGCATGTCACCATTTCTGCTGTTTCTCTCTTCTGTGCATTCACGAGGCTGGTGAGTATCACTTCCTGGTTCCTGTGCACAAGGCTGTTGTGTTTGGTTTCAGGCACTGCTTACACTTCTTTATTTAACAAAACTCTTTCCATTGATTTTTTTTATTGAATCCTATGAAAACGTTTCTCCCCATAGCTGTTTGCCCTAATCGAATTGCTAGTGTCCTTTTGATGTCTGTTGCTTCCCTCAGAGTCTACCCTTTCCCTGATGTCCTAGTGCTTCTTTGCCTTTCATGGAGATAATTTCCCAGGAGGACAGTGACCAGCAACAGCTCTCGGTGTCTGGATCACTTTTAATAGATCTAATGCAGACGAGTGGACCGCAAGGGAGACTTCCTCAGCAGTTCTTGAGTCTCTTATTGCTGAGCTGCTTGCAGGTCAGGCAAGTTGATGATTAAAGAAGATTGCCACTTTTATTGCAGTCTATCTCGTTAATAGCCCAGGGAGGGCAATGGGGAAGCTGTTTCCCTGACAGCAGCTAGTCGGCTGCTCTGATCAAGGACATCTGCGTCCCTGCAAAAAGCAGCCTAATGCAGTCTGGGATGGTTGAGCTGCACATGCAAAGCGGTTTGGCAGCTTGCTGGATTCCCACCTCATTCTTTGCAATGCAAACTGACCTTGGAACATCATCCAAACCTGCACCAGGGTACACTGGCCATTGGTGCTGGCTGGTGTGGAAATACATTGGAGAAACCATGTTAGAAGCATGGGCTTTTCAACAGATGAAGGCGTTTCAGTGCACAGAGAGGGAATGCTGGGAACGCCCCTGTAGAGAACATGCTGGTCATCAAGCAGATGGAACAAAGGACATCCATATGTGGTTCCTACAGGCTTTCACCCCAGAGGACAGAGCTATCCCACAGCATCTCTAATCAAAGGGGATGGAGCTTGCCGTGTGTGCAGTTCCACTCTGAACGGTCACTGGGGGAAGGAAGTCCATGCTCTCCTAGGTGGCCCTTTCTTTGCAAGTGCCTGAATCATGCAGTGTAGCATTAAGCTTTAGGGGGGTAGTGCATCAATGTGCTCACACTGGAAGAACAGGAGAAAGCTGGAAAAGCAAAGAGAGAATCAAGAGTTGCAGAAACACCTGACTAGGCCGGAGTATCTGTTGTATGTAAGTTTCACCTCCATGATTGAGTCATTCTGTGACCCCCAGGAGACTTGGGCAATCTGTGTGGTAATTTACCCACATCCCCAAGCAGGCATCTCATTCTTCCCTCTGACATTGCTCTCCGTCTGTCTTAAGTACTGTGATAGACCCAGGCCAGTTGGGTACAGCAGAGTAGTCCTATTGGGATCCGGGAAGTGCTAAAGGATCTCCCCCCCCCCAGCCTAAGAGGGGGGTCCACAGGACCTGGAAAACCAAATAATTATGGGGGACAACTAATGAACAACAGGGACTGGAGTGCGGTCAAAGGGTCAAACGAAGGGAACCGGGTGGGGACACCGAGCAGAGAACCCCAGACAGCGCCCACTGCTCCTCAAAGACGTCAAGGGAATCAGTGGTCGCCGCCCAGAGGAACTCTGCCCGGAGGCGTGAACGGACGGAGGATCGGAAATAGGCCCCGCAGTCACAGGAAGCTTCATCGGCCAACCTCCTCTCTCTGGTTTTATAGAAGGCTGTTTTAGCTAGGGCTAGGAGGAGGTTAACCAGGAGATCCCGTGACTTTGTGGGGCCACGGATGGGGAGTGTGTAAATAAAAAGGTGAGGGGAAAAGTGCAGCCAAAAGTGTAATAAAATATTTGTGAGGAGCCGGAAAAGGGGCTGCAGCCTGGCACACTCTAAATATACGTGTGCCAGGGTTTCCCTCACGTTGCAAAAGGGGCAAGTATCTGGGATGGGGGTGAACCGCGTCAAAAACACGTCCGTGCTCACAGCTCCGTGAAGGAGCCGCCAACTGATGTTCCCGACGGGCCTCGGGACCAAGGTGGAGTACAGGCTGGCCCACCGGGGCTGCTCACCCTCCAAAGGTGGCAGGAGGTCCCGCCACTTTGTATCGGGGCAGGACACCAGGGTGAGGGCGTGAAGGGTGTGAAGCGTGCGTGTGTATAGATGTTTCCTTGGCGCAGTCTGGAAACGGACCGGCTGCAGCTCGTGTAGCTAGCTCACGGTGAAGGGGCGGGGGGGTCGGTCGGGTCCATGGGGCAGGGGCCCAATGAAAAGGTCTGGCGGGCCTGGGGTGGTACAGCAAAGTAGTGGTTTTTTTTGAAGCAGAAAAGAATTTTATTTGGGTAACACTTACAAAGAATCACCAAAGAGGGTAAAGCAAAACTATGCAACAAAACAAGAGCAAACAGAAGGTATGACACAGCAGCCTTCAGGAAGGAGAAGTGTTCAGGCTAGCCTGGGTCCAGAGCGGGGGGGCTTCCTCGACACTCGTGGTCTTCCACCCTCCTGAGTTACCTGGTGGCCTAGAGCGGGGGGGGACTTCCTCGACACTCGTGGTCTTCCACCCCCTCGAGTTACCTAGTGCCACGCCCAGTGTCACCGATTATTCCGCTCCTGAGAGTGCCCGACAAGATGGGCACGGCTGCGGGGTGGGCGGTTTTGGGGTGGGGGGGATTACACCCACGTGTTATAGGACCCCTCCTAGGTGACAGTGATGATGGTATCCACAGCGGCAACGGCTGGGGCTGGGGTCTCTCGCTCTTCCCCTCAATCAAAGGGTCAGACGGAGGGAACCGGACGGGGTCACCGAGCAGAGAACCTCGGACAGCGCCCACCACTCCTCGAAGGCGTCAAGGGAGTCGGTGGATGCCGCCCAGAGGAACTCCGCCCGGATACGTGAATGTACTGAGGATTGGAAAACGGCCCTACAATCGCAGGACGCTTCATTAGCCAACCTCCCCTCTCTGGTTTTATAAATGGCTGTTTCAGCTAGGGCTAGGAGGAGGTTAACCAGGAGATCTCGCGATTTTGTGGGGCCACGGACGGGGAGTGTGTAGATAAAAAGGTGAGGGGAAAAGTGGAGCCAAAAGCGTAATAAAATATTCGTGAGGAGCCGAAAAAGGGGCTGCAGCCTGGCACACTCTAAATATACGTGCGCCAGGGTTTCCCTCACGTTGCAAAAAGGGCAAGTATCCGGGATGGGGGTGAACCGTGTCATAAACACGCCCGCGCTCACGGCTCCGTGAAGGAGCCGCCAACTAATGTTCCTGACGGGCCTCGGGACCAAGGTGGAATACAGGCTGGCCCACCGAGGTTGCTCACCCTCCAAAAGGTGGCAGGAGGTCCCGCCACTTTGTATCGGGGCGGGACACCAGGGTGTGGCCGTGAAGGGTGTGAAGCGTGAGTGTGTACAGATGTTTCCTTGGCGCAGTCTGGAAACGGACCGGCTGCAGCTCGTGTAGCTGGCTCACGGTGAAGGGGCGGGGGGGGTCGGTCGGGTCCATGGGGCAGGGGCCCAATGAAAAGGTCTGGCGGGCCTGGGGTGGTACAGCAAAGTAGTCCTATTGGGATCCAGGACGTGGGCGGGCAGAGCTCGTCCACTACAAAGGACCCCCCCCCCAGCCTAAGGGGGAGATCCACAGGGCCTGGAGAGCCAACTAGTTACGGGGGACAACTAATGAAAAACAGGGACGGGAGTGCGGTCAAAGGGTCAAACGAAGGGAACCGGACGGGGACACCGAGCAGAGAACTCCGGACAGCGCCCACCGCTCCTCAAAGGCATCAAGGGAGTCAGTGGACGCCGCCCAGAGGAACTCCGCTCAGAGGCGTGAACGGACGGAGGATCGGAAATAGGCCCCGCAGTCGCAGGAGACTCCATCGGCCAACCTCCTCACCCTGGTGTTATAGATGGCCGCTTTAGCCAGGGCCAGGAGGAGGTTGACCAGGAGGTCCCGTGACTCAGTGGGGCCACGGACAGGGAGTGCGTAGAGAAGGAGGTGAGGAGAAAAGTGCAACCAAAACCGTAACAAAAGATTGGTGAGGAGCCGGAATAGGGGCTGCAACCTGGCGCACTCCAGATAGACGTGCGCCAGGGTTTCCCTCACGCCGCAAAAGGGGCAGGTGTCCGGAATCGGGGTGAACCGCGCCAAATACACGCCCGTGCTCACGGCCCCGTGAAGGAGCCGCCAACTGATATCCCCGGCGGGCCTCGGCACTAAGGTGGAATAGAGGCTGGCCCACCGGGGCTCCTCACCCTCTAGAGGTGGCAGAAGGTCCCGCCACTTTGTGTCAGGGCGGGACGCGAGGGTGAGGACATGAAGGGTGTGGAGCACGAGCGTGTAGAGATGTCGTTTTGGCGCGGTCTGGAACCGGACCGGCTGCAGCTCGCGCAGCCGGCTCACGGTGAAGGGGCGGGGGGGTCGGTCGGGTCCATGGGGCAGGGGCCCAATGAAAAGGTCTGGCGGGCCTGGGGTGGTACAGCAAAGTAGTCCTATTGGGATCCAGGAAGTGGGCGGGCGGAGCTCGTCCACTGCGAAAGGAGCCCCCCCCAGCCTAAGGGGGAGATCCACAAGGCCTGGAGAGCCAACTAATTACGGGGGACAACTAATGAAAAACAGGGATGGGAGTGCGGTCAAAGGGTCAAACGAAGGGAACCGGACGGGGACACCGAGCAGAGAACCCCGGACAGCGCCCACCGCTCCTCAAAGGCGTCAAGGGAGTCGGTGGACGCCGCCCAGAGGAACTCCGCTCGGAGACGTGAACGGACAGAGGATCGGAAATAGGCCCCGCAGTCGCAGGAGACTCCATCGGCCAACCTCCTCACCCTGGTTTTATAGATGGCCGCTTTAGCCAGGGCCAGGAGGAGGTTGACCAGGAGGTCCCGCGACTTAGTGGGGCCACGGACAGGGAGTGCGTAGATGAGAAGGTGAGGAGAAAAGTGCAACCAAAACCGTAACAAAAGGTTGGTGAGGAGCCGGAATAGGGGCTGCAACCTGGCGCACTCCAGATAGACATGCGCCAGGGTTTCCCTCACGCCGCAAAAGGGGCAGGTGTCCGGAGTCGGGGTGAACCGCGCCAAATACACGCCCGTGCTCACGGCCCCGTGAAGGAGCCGCCAACTGATATCCCCGGCGGGCCTCGGCACTAAGGTGGAATAGAGGCTGGCCCACCGGGGCTCCTCACCCTCTAGAGGTGGCAGAAGGTCCCGCCACTTTGTGTCAGGGCGGGACGCGAGGGTGAGGACATGAAGGGTGTGGAGCACGAGCGTGTAGAGATGTCGTTTTGGCGCGGTCTGGAACCGGACCGGCTGCAGCTCGCGGAGCCGGCTCACGGTGAAGGGGCGGGGGGGGCGGTCGGGTCCACGGGGCAGGGGCCCAATGAAAAGGTCTGGCGGGCCTGGGGTGGTACAGCAAAGTAGTCCTATTGGGATCCAGGGAGTGGGCGGGCGGAGCTCGTCCACTACGAAAGGAGCCCCCCCCAGCCTAAGGGGGAGATCCACAGGGCCTGGAGAGCCAACTAATTACGGGGGACAACTAATGAAAAACAGGGACGGGAGTGCGGTCAAAGGGTCAAACGAAGGGAACCGGACGGGGACACCGAGCAGAGAACCCCGGACAGCGCCCACCGCTCCTCAAAGGCGTCAAGGGAGTCGGTGGACGCCGCCCAGAGGAACTCCGCTCGGAGACGTGAACGGACAGAGGATCGGAAATAGGCCCCGCAGTCGCAGGAGACTCCATCGGCCAACCTCCTCACCCTGGTTTTATAGATGGCCGCTTTAGCCAGGGCCAGGAGGAGGTTGACCAGGAGGTCCCGCGACTTAGTGGGGCCACGGACAGGGAGTGTGTAGATGAGAAGGTGAGGAGAAAAGTGCAACCAAAACCGTAACAAAAGGTTGGTGAGGAGCCGGAATAGGGGCTGCAACCTGGCGCACTCCAGATAGACATGCGCCAGGGTTTCCCTCACGCCGCAAAAGGGGCAGGTGTCCGGAATCGGGGTGAACCGCGCCAAATACACGCCCGTGCTCACGGCCCCGTGAAGGAGCCGCCAACTGATATCCCCGGCGGGCCTCGGCACTAAGGTGGAATAGAGGCTGGCCCACCGGGGCTCCTCACCCTCTAGAGGTGGCAGAAGGTCCCGCCACTTTGTGTCAGGGTGGGACGCGAGGGTGAGGACATGAAGGGTGTGGAGCACGAGCGTGTAGAGATGTCGTTTTGGCGCGGTCTGGAACCGGACCGGCTGCAGCTCGCGGAGCCGGCTCACGGTGAAGGGGCGGGGGGGGCGGTCGGGTCCACGGGGCAGGGGCCCAATGAAAAGGTCTGGCGGGCCTGGGGTGGTACAGCAAAGTAGTAGAAGGTAGATATACTGGCCACTGGATTAACAGTTTTCTGTTCCCTGACTGACCAGAGCAGGGGCTGCTCCAGGCTAATGAGAACACCTGACTCCAATTTACCTGCAAAGACTCAGGTGAGGCCATTAAGCTAATGTGACCACGTGACTCTAATTAAGACCCCTCTGATCATATAAAAGGGCTCACTCCAGTCTGGCGGAGAGGAGTGGAAGTGTGGCTGAAGGGCTGGTTACAGCTCAGACCTGCAGAATTATTTAGGTGCCTAACTCCTATTGAAATCAATAGGAGTAAGGTACCTAAATAGCTGTGAGTATCTGGCCCTAAATGACTTGGCCAAGGAAGTTTGTGGCAGAGCATAGAATCAAACCCAGGTCTCCCCAGGCTCAGCCTAGCACCTAACAGCTGGACCATCTTTCTCCAGTTTCCTGGTGCTGCTTATTTATGAAGCATTCTCCCAGTTTTCCTTTGCTAGAGTCCCCACACAAACCGTGAAATGCAAAGGGTAGTAGTCACTATTACCACTACAGACTGTCAGGAGCCCATGTTGTTTTGCCCTCTTTCCCATGGGTCTGATATCTGGGCTCCAGGCCTGGAGCTGCAGCAGCATAGCCATCAGAAGGAATTAGAGATGCACCATTTAAAAAAAAAAAAAAAAAAAAGCCACCCGCTCCTTTCATTCACTTGAATGAAGACAAAGAAAGCACGTCAGGGAACGGGAAGATTAACCTCTCAGCAGCGCTGCGATCAAAGGGATGTGTGTCTCGATAAGATGTTGTATCTGAGTCGCTGAAGCACGCCGATGGCATAAAAGCAGGGACCATGCTGACAGCAGGCCTGACTGAAACAAACCTAAGAACTCCCTGCACAACAGGGAACATACGTCTCACCCAACTTGGGACATGGTAAGTTGGGACCCAATCCTGAAGATGACTAAATGCCCCCAATTTCTATTGACCTGAGCCTGAACTGCCATTTCCATCCAAGTCTGATGCATAGCTGCTGGCTCCAGCCATGGATCATCCTCAGCCCTGTGGAGAGGACTCCCTGAGGCAGCCAGGAGAACGGTGATACAGAGATGGCTGACTACCTTCCCCCCATTCATTGCCACATTCAACCCTTCTATACTCTTACTACAGGGAGAATGGCCTGGTGTAATAAACGGGTTAGGATGGGGTGTGTGGTTGCATGCCACTGCCCTCTACTGGATGGTTCAGAACTGCTCAACAATGTGTCATAGGCCCTATACTGCTAACATCTAATGGAGATTCTCCCTTAGTTCAAGCACTGGGGGCTCATGCTTTTGGAGCAGAAAGATTTGAATTCTGTTCCTATGAAAGTTCTGAGTAGCCCTGGTGTGCAGCCTCGTGATGAACCAAGAAGTCCAAGGTAGCCATGGATTCATAACAGTAATGTGCCTCTTTTCACTCCCCACTCTCCTGAACAATGCCTTGCTGCCTCTCCTTAGTATGCAGGCTGCCTCTGAATCCATCCACTACTTATGAGCTGCAGTTTGACAGCTGCAAAGAAAGAAAAATAAGACAATCTAGAGGCCTGTCTCTGTGTCACAAGAGGCGGGTAAAGGTGACTCGGATGCTTGTTACAACAATATAGCTCTATTTTCTGCCCTTATAAAACACAGATGTGATCTATTCAGCAGTATCCCTTTGCCCCCACCCCAACAAACCTCATGCTAATATCAGAAAGCTCTTGCAGTTTATCCTGCATCCTCCTCCACATGCCTATGAGATTGGGCATTGGAGGCTTATGCCAGCAGGAAGGAGAGAGAAATCACCCCGCGGTCATGCTGTTTAAGTGGGTGGGAGGGGGAGAAGATTCCATTAAAGCCTCACTGAGACAGTGCCAGGGGCTGCCCATTCAAAAGCCCAGAGACTACCAGCTCCATCACCCCATCCCACAAGCCTCATGATAGTCCGCTGCCAAATGGAAATCTTGACTTCACCTCCTCACCAAGGGTGTTCAGAACAAGCCGCATGGCTGATGCCCGGGTGTGTCCACTAGTGAGATATAGGCGGAGTAGCCCAACAGCGTAGGGGGATGGCTGACTGCCACTGGGATGCTGACCTTTCAGCTTTCACCTTTCAGATGAAGTCTGCTTCTGGGAAGCTCATAATCTCCACTCTGGACTTTCTCTGTGACATATAGCAGAGCAAATACCATTAGCTACTGGATTTATCCCAACACACCGGGAGACCGAGCCCCTTACTCGACGGGTGTGAGTGGGGACTTGGTTTCACCTGTGGTAAGAAAATCCCAGACCAGGCATGTCCCAACAGGACACTCCTCCTGGCAGCATCCAGTGATGGGTTCAGTGTAAAATGGCCCCAAATGAGTAGCTTTGGCTGTTGCCTGGGTTTGGTGGCCTGAGGCTGTGGTACTGCAGGGACATCACCTCCCGTTTTCTGGCCCGGGCTTTGGAACAACCTTAGGAGAGAGCAGCCTCCAAAGAATCCATCCCTCCCAAATTTCATACTGCAGGCTAGGGGGCAGGGCTCTGGGAATGGGGTTGCTGCTGAGTGGACACTTCTGCAGTAGAGACAGGATCCATCTAGCCTAGAGCTATGGCTCACTTTTGGGTCTGAACACCTTGATTTAAGAACTCCTAGAAACTGGGTCCATAGCAGGAGCAGCTCCCATGTTCCAGAGGAGGGTGAATCAATACGTGGGCTTCTTTCAGAGTGAAGGGCCTGATCAGCCCCACTCTCACTCTCCAGGTACCCTTTGTCCACCGGTGGCAGAGCCCAGTATTCATGACAGCCGTTTCTGTTCCCAGCTAGACTCGCTCTTTCCCCCGCGGCAAACCCTGACCTGACTCCCACAACCCCTGGATTCTCTCCGCATCAGTGTGTGCTCGTTCTTTGGAAGATTAAAGAGCTGGAAGAGCTAAGTGTGCGGGTGGTCTTTGAATGCCGTGCTCTGATATCCTGCTGCAGGTAAGCTGGATCCCCTCCTCACCTGCCTGCATGTCCCGGGATGGAAGCATGGGCAAGTGTGCTGACCCTTGCGCTTGGACTAACTATGGGGATGCTTTTCCCCCTTTGTGCTATGTTGGGGCCAATTAAGAAGGGTGGACAGGGTTTTTCTACTTGCTTTTCACCTTAGGAATTGCAGGAATATCAAGGGTTTTCTGCCTTGTCTATGCTGGGATACAAGCAGTGATGAGCTGCCAAAATCTTAATAACCAGTTCCCTCCTCACCCACGAGAACCGGGCAGGAGGGTCTCATGGGCCACCATAGTGGGTGCCCACCCTGCCCCTAAGAGCCAGAGGGACCTGCTGGGGGGTGAGGTGGGGAGTCCTGGGGTTGCTTACCTGGGGCAACTCCCAGGAAGCATCCAGCAGGTCTCTCTGGCTCCTAGGGGCAGGGCAGCGTAGCTGGGGAGGAGCAGGGGGAGCGGCCACTCCCCCCACTGATCACATCAAAAGTGGCCCCTTAGGTACCAACTCTGTGGGTGCTCCGGGGCTGGAACACCCACAGGGAAAATTTGGTGGGTGCAGAGCCCCTACTGGCAGCTCGCTGTCCTGTGCCCAGCCCCAGCTCACCTCCGCTCCGCCTTCTCCCCTGAACGCACCGCTCCGCTCTGCTTCTCCGGCCCCCCGGCTTCCCGCGAATCAGCTGTTCGCGCGGGAAGCCTGGGAGGGCTGACAAGCAAGCAGCTGCTTCCCACTCAGCCCCAGGGAGGCAGAGATGAGCTGGGGTGGGGAGCAGTTCCCCGGCGCCCCCTGGGTTATCTGCTGTGGTGCGGGCGGCCCTCCTCACGTCCCCCGCCCCGCCCCAGCTCCCCTCCGCTCCACCTTCACTTCCTTGGGCCTGAGCGGGAAGCCGCCGCCTGCTTCTCAGCCCTCCCAGGCTTCCCGCGCAAACAGCTGATTCGCAGGAAGCCTGGGTGCGGGGCGGAGGTGAGCTGGGGCTGGGCAGGGAGCTGCCGGTGGGTGCTCTGCACCTACGAAATTTTCCCCGTGGGTGCTCCAGCCCCGGAGCACCCACGGAGTCGGCACCTAAGGCACCACTTTGGCCAGTTGTTAAATTTAGAAGCCCTTTTAGAACTGGCTGTCCCTTATGGGACAACCGTTTCTAAAAGGGCTTCAACTGGTTCTAAAAGGCTGCCGTGTATGGGGCTCACCTCGCCGGATCCCAGCCTCCGGAGTTGAACAGAGTCCAGGCACTGCCCCTGGCTGGGTCTCTAGGCACACTCTGGGGCTGCAAATACTCTGTCTGACAGCCGCTTCTGAGAGCTGAGATCCTGCAGTCCAGTGGTCCCCAAACTTTTCAGTCATGGCCTCCCTGCCCAGGGAGCAAGGGCCAGGAGCTGGGCCATAGCTCTGGCAGGGGTGAGAAGGGACAGACAGAGTGGGGCCGCAGCTATGCGTGGGTCTAGGGCTGGGAATGGAGCCGAGGCTGGGCATGGGGCCAGAAGTCATGGCTAGGCCATGGTCAGGGGCAAGGCTGGGGCTGGGAGCAGAGCCATGGCTGTGGCCGAGGCGGGGCTCCCACCAGGGGACTGGCCTGGGCCCCACCACATCCCCCCAAACATTCCTCCATGCCCCCCTTACAGGGGTGCGCTCCACAGTTTGGGGACATCTGCTGCAGTCCAACTTCCCAGCCCCTGGGACTAGTGCTGACCCCTCACACTTCCCTGTAGCTTTCAAACACCCCAGATCTCCAGCCACATGTGCACTCAGGGTTTACAGCTGGGCACAGCGTAGTGTGATGGATAGACACAGGCTGTGTGCAGGATCCTAACACACCACTACTCTTTACTTTGGTTGCACAAGAAATACATAGATCTAAACACACCTGTGCTCATCTCCCTGGCTCAGGATCCTCAATGCTTTGCGGCGTTCTTGGGGCTGGGGCAGAGGGGTCCAAGACCCTTCCACTGCAGCTCACGGCTTCTCTTTAGGATCCTGGAGTCTCTCCCTCTTCTCCAGATCAGCTGACTTCCTTCTTCCTGGGCTGGTCCCTCAGTTACAAAGGACCAACCCCCCCCCTTACAAAAGCATGCTCCTCTCTGCTGCCCAAGCTTCCTGAGGGGTCTCCTGGAGTCCCTAGAGTTTATAAGTCCCACCAACACCACTTGGTTTCTTTGTTCTGCTGCTGGCAATTTCCACTCTTCACTTTCCCCTCCCTGCAGAGAAACTTGATCAAATGGCAAAAAGAAAAGGAGTACTAGTGGCACCTTAGAGACTAACCAATTTATTTGAGCATAAGCTTTCATGAGCTACAGCTCACTTCATCGGATGCCACAAGTACTCCTTTTCTTTTTGTAAATACAGACTAACACGGCTGCTACTCTGAAACTTGATCAAATGGGTTTCTCGTTTCAAGCAACCTGCTTAGCCTAACCATTGTTTGGTCAGAGCTTCCGGTTAATGACTCTCCATTGACCCTTGTCTGGTAGATATGCGACACAGCCCTTGCCTGTGGCCCTTCCATGAGTTGGCAATTTCAGAACATAGGTCAGACTCCCAGAAACACAGACACCAATTCCCCAGATTGTCAAAGTCACTAAAACAGCATCCCCCACCCTGGAGGGGCCCTTTCGCTCATTGTCGAATGTTTTCACACATGCATTAGCCCAGGAGTGCTGTAATGCCCCTCCTCTACCCCCAGCCTGCCCGGCAGCTTGGATTGCAGGGGAAGCCAACTCCTTACTGAGGCTCTTTTAGATCTGCACTTTCAGCCTGAAGGGTAGGCCAGCTGTGCAGCTGCTCTCTGGAAGCAGGAGCAAAAATGGGGCTGCTCCCTGCTCCTGGAACCTTTAGTGCTGACTGGAGCTGCCAATATATACGCAAACCCTCCCCCCCCAGCTGGGTTAAGAGTCCATTGAATAAGGGCAGGCAAAAACAAGCCCTTAGGAATGACAAACACATGGAACCTATGTAACCCACACACCTCCTGGGTGTGTTCTGTCCCATTTAGTAGTGGAGGCTGAGGGAGAGAGACTTAGCTCACAGCCAGTTGGCTTTTAGCTCATGCACTAACCTCCAGAGGTCCCCAGTTCAATCCCGCCCACTGATGACTGGGGTCTGTCGGCATTATATCTGCTCAGAGTTATGGGCCCTGGCAAGATGAACCCTCCGTGCAGCAGGATTTAAAAGTAGCAGGCTGGATTTAGGGGGCGAGTTTGCTCCAAGGCTGTTGGAAGGTAGAACAAAGGGGCACAACCAAGCCAGCTTCAAGGATTGCTGTGTCGGCGCTGGGCCAAGACCCCTGCCCACAGCTTCTCTCTAACAACTAAAGGAGTGTGGCTAGTGGCTTAGGAACAAAGAGATCTTGGTTCTATTCCTCGCTCTGCCCCTGGCCTGCAATGCACCTGTGAGCAAGTCACGTGCTGTTCCTCAGTTTCCCCACTCACCCTTTATTTATCTTCTCTATTGGCTTATAAACTCTTCAGAGTAGGGACTGCCTCTCACTCTGTGTTTGTACAGCGCTTAGCCCAATGGGATCTGATCTTGGTTGGGGCCCCTAAGTGCTACTATAATGTAAATACTAATAGTTTTAGACCCATTCAAGACTTCTTTTAAGGTGGCTTCCTGCCCTACCCAGCTCTGAGCCGCCAGAACACCTTTTCAGTGCTCCAGCTGGAACGTTTGAACTGGACACAGCAACTGTCTCATTGGACAGTAAGGCAGTAAAAGGGAGAACAGATCCAGCATGTGACCAATCTGTTTTATTTTTCAGCCCTGTTTCAACACTCCATATAACTTTATAGCTATTTTAATTCAAAAGAGGTTATACAACTCCAGTATAAGAAAAAATAAATGTTAGCAGCAACCCCCCAATAACAAGTTAGCTTTCACGGCCAGGCCTGAGTGAGCAACCCTACAATAACAAACCAGTATTTGCATCCCTGCTCAAATGCACAACCCTACAATCACAAACCAGCAGATGTATCCTCGTGCTCATGAGCCACCCTGCATTAATAAACCAGTCTGCAAATATGCAATCTAAGACACACATTTTGGTAAAGGAATGGGAAAAAAAATTGAAATGTGAAGCACTCAAGCAGTTTCTCTAGGCAATGGTGACTAATACGGATACTTTACAAATTATGACAAGTACCTTAAAATGATTTTTCATACTGCGTTTTCACTGCTTTATGTGAGGACTTGTGCTAGTGTAACATGCATGGCATGAAACATTTGGGTCCCATCTTTCCAGGTAAGGATGAAATATTTTTGTTTTGTTTTCTTATCGTTTCACGGATAGGAGAGTGCATTATTGGTTTTAATTCATAGGGCTCAATTCTCATTTATGCTAAGGCTACTTTACACCACAGGCAGTGTAAAGGGGACTTAAAATGGAGTAAATTACACTTACTTCAATTGCAAACTCATGGGGTAGAGCTATCTTATAGATCTGTGTTTTACAGCACCTAGAACACTAGGTCCTGAGTGGGGCTCTGAGGTGCCATCCAAATAATAATACATCTACTCCCAGTATAAGGCCCCTCAAACTGCTAGAGTGATGCAGAGTGGCCCCTGTGTAAATGGGAATTAGGCCCATCATCTCCTGGAATAATTAGATGAAGAACTCAAAAGGATGTTGACATGGGGGATCTCAGAGACCCAACCTGGAGAGATGAGAGAGACTGACAATGAAAAAGCAAATGCAAGCAGCAAAAGAAACGATCCATCACATCTTTTTCCTCATCTCGCTGATGTATCAGTTATTACCAGAAATAAATATTGTTAAAAGCTCTTGAGTTGGCTCGATTGCATCCCTCCCTGCCCCAATACGTGCAGAGTGACTGTCACCGCAGAAGCTTTCTCCTCGTGTGGGGCCAGATATCCTCCGGTGCACAAGCGGGGAGCTGGCTCTTTATTACAGCAGCGTCTCCTAATGCGACAGCATTGACTGGCATGCAAGGTGAGGGACAGGTTTACGTGCCTCAGCCAGAGGCCTTTGCTCCCCACATTTCTGGTTTCTTTTGGCACAGAAGCCTGATCTGCAGCAGAACATGGCTCATTGGTCCCTCCAACCAACCACATGGGGGCATCACCTTCCTTCTTGTTATCACAATAGCTGAGAAATGCTCCCACCCTCTGTAGGATCCCAGGCTGAGAACAGTTCCCAATCCATCCAGAGAGACACAAAGAATAAGCCTTCCCTTTCATATGCCGGTCATTTTTATTTTCATATAAAACAAGAGACAAAGAGAGGCAAGGACAAAGCAGAGAACTGTACACATATTATTAAGGGAGAAGGCGGATACACAATGTGTGTGAATCTCTACACTACCCCCATGTGGCACCATTTCAAAACAGCTCTCTGAGCAGGGAGCTGGTGATGCTGCTTGGTCTGCGGTGTTGCGTGCGGTGTATTTAGGGCTTCTGATTTTAGGTTTTAACCAATAAACACCAGTACAACACCACTGATGATAAAAAAATGAAATTGGTTTATCCAATAAACGCCAGAAAAACCCAGAAATGGTTACTCGGTTCGTGCTGATGTCACCCTTTTTCCAGTGATGTTTGTTTCTCTAGGGGATGCTCCTGCTCTCTGGCTTGCATCAAAGAGGTTGTCTACAGGAAGCAATAAAGTGGGCTCTGGGTGTGTGACTGAATTGGTCCACGTAGACCCTGCTTGTGCATACTAAAGTTTCCCTAATGCACTTTAACGTAGTGCTGTTTGACACAGTACTCTGTTAACGTGCACGAGGGAACAAATGCACGAAACACCAGACCAGGGGTTCAATAACGAGCATGCTAAGCTTAAACCATGTGTAAGCCATTGTTATACATGTCATACAAATTAAAGTGGATCCTATTCAGAGAAGAGTTTTGGGAAGTACCCCCCAAAAATCTCTTCCATATCAGAGAAAGCCCTGAAAAGGCCTGATTTTTGGACATGGACATAGAATTCAAAAATCACTAAAATACCCTCCCCAAATTTAAATGAATAAAGCCCCAAATCAGAAGCCCTCTGTACATTGTATTCAGAAAGAGTTAATGCCCATCATTGGTGTCAGGTACCATTTCTACCTAGGGAGATCAGAAGGGCTGGCAGTAGCCAGTAGGATGGTCATGCTGTCAGAGGCTGGCACAGCAGAGACTGAAAGCTCTCAGAAAAGTCGGCAGTGCACTGAAACGTGGTACTGCTGGGAAGGAGCAGCGGTCAAACAGGGGGGCTAGAAGCACAGGTTAATCGTCCTAGCGAGGATGTGTTGTATCCAGCAGCAGTCTCATTTAGCAAATTGTGGCTGCACCCAATGGTAACGCATGGGGCTCCATGCAACAGAGAAACCCACAGGCACCCTCCCAATTTCCTCAGAAATCAGACGATTGTATGCCTCCTACTCCATTTGGATTTGAACCAGAGCCCGTCAGTGTTAAAAAGCATGAACCGCGCCCACTTGAGCCAAAGGAGTCATGTCTTAAGGCGGCAACAGTAATAGGCATTTATCCTCTTATACAGACCTGCCATCAGACAGGGACAAAGTCTCCCACTGCACTAGCATGGCTTACAAATTGCACATGCAGACAGATAATTTGTGCACACAAGGGGCAAAGGTGAGGGGTTTTGCAGACGGAACAGACATTGCACGGGAATTCGCACACGTGGGCCTTAAGGGCCTTGTGGCTCAGTGACCAGGGGAAGGATTCAAGGTCCCCCAGATTTTTGTTTCTTTGCACAACTCAGCATCCTGAGTCCAGCAGTAATTCCTCCCCTTGGCTCATCCTACTGATGCTTCCCTTCCCGTTGAGAATACGAGTAAGTACTCAGGGCTGCAGAAAGAAAAGGAGGACTTGTGGCACCTTAGAGACCAACCAATTTATTTGAGCATGAGCTTTCGTGAGCTACAGCTCACTTCATCGGCTTATGCTCAAATAAATGTGTGAGTCTCTAAGGTGCCACAAGTACTCCTTTTCTTTTTGCGAATTCAGACTAACACGGCTGCTACTCTGAAATCAGGGCTGCAGCTGGCTAGCCCTTGGCTTTCCCCTTGTTTCCCACTGCAATGCCACTCTCCATTTTCTTGTCATGGTCTGATTTGATGCGGTTAAAGAAGTGCTGTTGGGAGCCTGTGACCCTTTAACATCTATTGATTCTTTTCACCCACAATAATAGACAAGATGTCAGAATCCCACCTGCTGCTTGGTGGGCCGTCTTTCCTTCACTGATTTGGTGTCTGCTGATCTTCCTCCTTCCAGCCAGGTGGGGCGTTTGGTTGCACATGGACAGTGAGAACACTGCAAATCACTTCCCTTTTACAGCAAGGGCAGCCCAAAAGTAGCAGTACACCCTCCCCTAGGGTACAGCCTGGTCTTTCTACGGCCTCCACCACCACAGTATTTGAGCACCCCCTTGACAGACAAGAGGGAAACCTTATGATCCTGTTTTACAGAGGGGGCTAGGAGGCACGGAGAGAGACGAAGACCTACACGCACAAAGTGATTGAGCTGCCTAAATCTGGGCTTTACGCACCTAAATCCCAGTTTTTAGGCATCACTGGGATCCACAAGACCCCCACTCAGCTGCCCCCTAGCCCTGAAGGCACCTCAACTTACCCGGCACCTAAACTTTTTCAGTACAAGCCCCAAGGTACCTAAGTTTCTGCCCCAAGCATGCGCACTGCTGCCCCAGGCAGGCCTCCAGGCACCCGTCCCATGCCTAAACCCCAGCACTATCCTCCAACCAGGTGGAGAGAGCGGGGCTCAATCCAGCTGGCATGCCCAGAGCCCACTTCACGCCACACACCTGGAGGTGAGGTGAGAGGGGCAGGGTGTAGGACCCAGGGGCTCCCTGTTAGCACTCCAGAGGTGCTGGTACTCTGACGGGTGGGCCAGCTGAGGATGGAGACATCCCCTCCCTTTGGACTAGCCCTCAGAGATGGCTGAGCAGCGGGAGGGGAGGACTCTGAAAAGGGGGTGCACACCCTGGGACCCCCTAAGAGGAGGGCTGGCAGACTCAGCCAGCATTCCTCCTGGGATTCCAGCTACAGCCCAGCCCCTTCATCCCCCACTGGGTGCAGCAGGCAGTCTTGCCGTCCTTTCGCACAGCAGAGCAGGATCACAGCCTGGGCAGGTGCTGGCAGGCAGGCAGGCGGGCAGAGAGAACATGTAGCTTCATCCCCTGAGAGCCCGGCGAGGTGCCCGCATCCCCTGCTGTGAGAACTGAACCTCTCCCTCTCTGACGTGCATCTCACTGCACAGACCCCAATCAGAGTACAGAAGACACAGAGATCCTAAGTTGTCACCCTGGGAAAGCAAGAGAGAGGCCGAGGGGAACGGCAGCCGATCAGCGTCACAAGCTGGAAGGCGGGTGTCCCAGCGCCTCTTCACAAATGGGGTGAACTCCCCCACTAGCTCCAGTGCAGCCCTCCTCCCCAGCCCCACGCCGGCACCGGGAGAGAGCCCCGCCCCCCACGCTCCACCCCAGCCCTGCGCCGGCACCGGGAGAGCCCCCCAGCCTCCACACAGTGGATTCTGCTCATAGGCAGTAGAGATAATTGCCAGGCTCACTCCGGGGGTGGCTCCCAGTGGAGGGGGTGAGCATTGTGTGCCCCCTCCCCCAGCGGCGAGAGACCAGCAGATTCCTTGGGCAGGGGCCACCCTTTTTGGGGGGGGGATCTCTCATCTGTGATGCTCCTGCTGCCCAGCTAACCCTCCCCCTCCACCCCTCCGCCTGCTGTGCCCGCTCAAACCTGCCAGGGGTCAGGCTGCTCCACACCCCGATCTCACAGGGGCAGCCTATGCTGCCTGGTGGTGCAGAATGTCTCTGACTGAATGGGAGTTTGTAGGGCTGTTGGCCTGTCTCCCCAGCCTTTAGAGGACTAACACCTCTCCCATGGGCTGTCTTGGGGCCGGATCTTAATTCAAACAAAAAACTCACAAAGTAACACAAAACAAAGCTCTTCCCCTGAGCAACCCTAGCTGCAGGGGTCTTTCCCCTGCACTCTGCCCCTATTCCCACCCCTTTGCTCCAGGACCAGGCACCAACCTCTCTCCTAGAGCTCCCCTTCCAGCAGCTCTTTCAGACCTTTCTGGAACACACCTGACCCCTTCCCAGCTGGGTCTGATAATGGAACAGGGCTGGCTGGCCCCAGGCCCCCAGCCCCTTAAAGGGGAAGAGCACCCCGTCCTGGGGATGGTGAGGACTGGCTGCTACAGCCAAGGCCTTCATCTGGGAAACAAGTACAGCTGCAAGAAGAGATGGGGAACCACTTGGTGGGGCGGGGTCAGCTCCCTCCCTTTGAACGTCCCTCTTTGGCCCCAGCTGTGAACGGGTCGATCCCTGCACGCTCTGTTCTGGCACATGAATGCCACAAACATCAACACCCCCTCTGAGCTACCGCACTGGGACGCTCGTCTCTGGTGCTGTGATGTCATGCCCAGAATCCCCGCACTTCTGCAGGGCCGGGGTCCCAAGCTCTAACGAGTGCTAGTGGTGGGAACGGAACAAGAGACGTGCTCCCGTCAGCGTGTGTAGAACGCCTCCCCCTCCCCTTCCAAAGGCTGGACAGCTGATCGCACTGATAGACTCGAAGGCATCTTTCTAGATGCGTCTGGCATTGGAGCCTTCCAAGATCTGTCACCCCCACGTAAGTATTTCTAAGGAGGTTGTTCCAAATAACTCCTCAGGAAGGACCGGTGGTTGTTTTGCTGCTTTAATTTGATAAAAAATATAAATAAATAAATGAGGACGTTCAAAGAGGATGAAACCCAAACCCAAAGGCTCCTGGTGCCTTGTCCTACTTGAAGCAGCTCTGGGCTCCTCTGAAGTCCAGGTGGGCTTGGGTGTGGAAGGAGATGTGTCTCAAGAAAAAAAAAATCCAACATGAGCAGATGGTGATTCACGGACGTTTGACTGGCAGATAAAACAACCGACAGAGTCTGACATCCAAAGTCTCGACATGAGTTTCCAAGAAGAGGGAGCTGTCCTGTCCTTCTTGGGTATTGCAGAAGCTTTGAGAAAAAGCTACTTGTTGCGTGTGGCGTGTCACAACACACGCTCTCCGGGCTCTGGGAGAATCACAAGCAGTCCCTGCACAGCGCCACTTGTCCTTTCCGGTAATCGCGACATGGGCAGAGGCGCCGGTACTTGGTGCTGTAGCCTGCGCAGCTGTACAGCAGCGGTTCCTTCTGAAGGTAGCACTCCTGCACATTTTCAGCCAGTGCTGGGTAGAGGTGGTTCATCTCGGACTCCGTGGTGTCACAGGCAATGCGAAGCCTGGCAAACAAATACCCAAAATTGAATGTTGCTGTGTCCATCTCTGCACCTGCTCTTCAGCGGGTTTCACGTTGGATCAGAATGTGACTTTAGGGAGGGCTGCTACATCTCTGGGGGAGATTTGAACACTGCTCTGTTTACAGAACCTCCCTGCTTCGAATGTCACTGCAGACCTGTCCCTGCCCCACAATAACACTAAGCTTAAGTGATGTATGATTTGCATAGTAAGTGCTTGGAAACTACATGTGGCTACCTGAGCAACCTGAGATCTGTGTGACCCATGCAGCCCAGACATGAAACCTGTGAGATCATCCCAACCTATGTGTGCAATCCGCATGGCCCAAGCAAACCACCCATGGAATCCAAGGGACTGGCACAAGGACACATAATAGGCTCTCTGGGCCACACTGCACTTTCAGACGGCCACGTGCAGTGGCCATTGATTTCAATGGGAGCTGCTCCCATGCATCTGAGAGATTCTAGGCACTTGTGTGACACATGTGAGGCACATGTATCAGATCCATGTGTGGGTTATTGTGAGAGGAGATTGGCCACAGGGCAGGGAGAGGCCAGTGTGATGGGACACGCCCCCATCCCGCTGACAGCAAGCTAACAAGCGTCTCTGCACTCAGACAGCGCCAAGTAGGTGCACCTGCAGAGCACGCCCTACCTACAAGTGAAGCTGGTCATAGAGCAGTGGGTGAGTTTCCCAAGAGGAGAGGCTGATAGAGACAGCAAGAGAGCCCGGTAGCCACACCTGACCACTGACTTGTGCTCGCTTTCCCACCTGCCTTGTTTAGGGCAGACAGACATTGCAGCCCTGTGCGGTGCTCCAGATGTCTGTTCTTCTCTGATCTAGCTACAGGACACTGATAGAGCAGCACCAGGGACTGGAGGTAACTGGACTCAGAAAGTACCCTGGGAGTGAGCTCAACTCCCCTGGGGAACCGCGAGCTAACCAGGAGGGGAGGTTCCAGATGGGACCCAGGGGCAAGAAACACAAAGAGACGACAGCCAAACCCTGAGAGCTGAGAACTGGGCTGACTGCAGCCAGCACCAGCAAACTTCTTGGAGTAGCACTAGAGGGAGGAATGGACTGGATGGAAAGTGAGATTGTCTTGCTTCCTCCAATCTGTAGGTGGAGCTAGAATGCCGGGGTCTCCTCTGGTCAGCAGCAGAATGCCCCGGGTATCTCTGCATGCCCAATGGCTCTACCTAATAAACTCCGAGCTGAACTACTGACTCTGAACAGGTGATTTCATTCGGGGGAGGGGAAGGAGCGGAGTGAGTGGAATCTGCACTCCTGCTCTAATTTATCATATAAAAATGTCACTAGGACTCAAACTGCCTGCCTGACCGGTGTGACAGAAATGGCAATGCTTGCATTTTAATTGTCCACAGTGCAGCATGGAATCGGGAGGCAGATTTATGCCCTATTAAAAACTTCACTGCCTGTGTGTTCAAAATGGAGTGTTATAGAGAAAGGTATAAAAGGCAGGGGGAGAGGGAAAGGTGCCTGAAAAATCCAACATTTGTTTTGAAGCAGAAGCCCATTCGGGCACAATGCATCCAAGTGACACAAACAAAGCAGACTGTGCATGTGGGGTTGTGTACAAAGGGCACTGCAATGGACCACAGGGAGTTACAGCAAGGGGAGCTGTGTTTGCAAAATTGCAGAAAGTAGCGCTGGGAGAACAGAACAACCTCACCTTTCAAAAGGTCAATGAGGGAGTGTTGCCTAGCAGTTAGAATAAGGGCTTGCGAGACAGGATACCAGGGTTCTGTTTTTGGCTCCGCTGCTGGCTTGGTGTGCAGCCTGGGGTAAGCTTCGTGGGGTCAGATTCTCCAAGGAGCTCAGCACCCAACATGCCCACCACATGCTGAGCACTCTCAGAACTTAACGTGAGCCATGTTTGCCCAGTGTGGCACTCTGTCCCCTTCTAGTGCTGGCCAGGCCAACTAGCACTTGATGAACCTGTGATGGTCTCGGCTAAGAAAGGGGCATCTTTTAGCTCAGATAGTACAAGCTCATGTATAAAGATCCCAAGGTCCCAGGTCTGATACGTGCTGCTGACAACCCATCCAAGGGGTCGGCGTTACGCTTAAATTGGAGCTAAGCCTGGGTGAGGAAGCTGATCTTTTCTCACCGTTCTGGCCTTAGGTCCTAATTTTCAGAGATGCTTAGCACCCATGGCTGTCACTGACGTTAGCTGGCCCTGGCCTGTGCAGTTCTGCCAATCAGACCCTTAACCTCTCTGTGCCTCAGTTTACCCATCTGTAACACAGGGATAATAATGTTGCCCTATGATAGAGGAGTACTTTGAGGCCTAAGAAAAGCATTTTGGGGGTGCTTAAATAGGGGTGCTATAGCAGGACAATGGATTATTATCACCCCACCATGCAGGGGGGCAAGGTGAAGGTGCGAGAGCCATACTCACTGGAGAAACACGTCCTTCTTGTTGAGAAACTCGAAGAATGTTGGCTCGCAGACCAGCCCGTGCTCCTGACAGGTCTCAGTGCAGGCTCGCCCAGCCTCAGACACCCACCCCTGCATGGAGCTCATGGGAGGCCAGACATGGGGGGTGCTGCTGCCGTTGTACGACCACACAAGGTGAGTGGCGTTTGGCGACAGGGTGAACGGGTTTGGCGAGCTTGGCATAGCATGGCCATTGGGCTTCGCTGGCAGAGGAGGAGAAGCTCCAGCACAGAAATCCTAGCGGGACAGAAAAGGACAGGTCACAGAGTGCCCCACGGAATGGAAATGGTTAAACATCAGGCCAGTCTGAAGGGAATCACTTTCTAGGTTGCAGCTGAGGCTCGCTCTGCTGCCTTGAGCTCAGGTCCCTTCCACCAGCTAGAAGGTAACTCCCGAGGGCCTCCCCAGGCAGCAGCTAGGGCTGCTGAATATATATGACTCCGACTCTATTACTGACTCCTGCCCTGACCTGGTGGACCTTCCCTGCAGCAGACAGATCAAAGGGCTCTTCCCACACTGCCAAGCTTTGTGAGCAAAGGATCTCGGATGAGAGGCTGTTTCTGCTCCGGCTCTCCCAGGTTCCAGTGCATCCCCTTGCCAGGAGCCAGCTTACAGGGGGCCCAAGGACCCCATGTGGCAAGGAAGAACTTTCATGGGGAGCCCAGTCCCCAGGGATTTGCTCTGATAAATGCCTACAGACATACTTAAGATCTGGAGCTAAACTAGGGTCCCAGAGATGAGCGGCCCCCTATTTCCCCTGTTTTTTGTGGCAGGGTTCCATACAGAGCATCTCTCTCCTTGTCACCAGGATGTACTGATAACTGCAAAGGAACATATCCCTGCAGATACGGCACGACTCCTCACTCGTCTCCACCCAGGCACAGCCCAGACAAGCGGTGGGCAGGGCTGCTATGGTACCTGAATCACAACCACAAGCACCACCTTACTACCCAGCCCCTACTCAGGAAAGTCCCAAAGCTGCAATTGGTGGGGTGCCACTAGAGGATTAGGGAGAAGCATCCATGGCTCCTGCCAGTACCATGCCGGGCTCCAGCCAGAGGCACTGGCCCTTGACTTTCATGAGTCCAAAATCCCCTCTCAGATTCAGACACCAATAGCCCCCAGGGCTGTAGCCTCTGCCACCGGCTAGCTGGCTGTGTCCTGAGCCACCGGTGAGGATGTATGTCTGACAGCTAGGGTTGCCAGCCATCTGGTTTTCAACTGGAATGCCCAGTCGAAAAGGGACCCTGGAGGCTCTGGTCAGCACTGCTGACCAGGCTGCTAAAAGTCCATTTGGCGGCGCAGTGGGGCTAAGGCAGGCTCCCTGCCTGCCCTGGCTTCGCATGGCTCTTAGAAGCAGCAACAGGTTCCTCCGACTCCGGGGCAGCCAGGGGGCTCCACACGCTGCTCCCGCCCCAAGCGCCAGCTCCACCGTTCCCATTGGCTGGGAACCACAGCCAATGGGAGCTGCAGGGGCAGCGCCTGTGGGTGGAGACAGCCTGCAGAGCTGCCTGGCTGCACCTCCACCTAGGAGCCAGAGGGACATGTCACTGCTTCCAGGAGCTGCCTGAGGTGAGTGCCGCCCAGAGCCTGTACCCTGAACCCCCTCCCACTTCCCCAGCCCTGAGCCCTCTCCTGCACCCAAACTCTTTCCTGGAGCCTACACACAGAACTGCCTCCTGCACCCCAATCCCCTGCCCCAGCCTGGAGTCCCCTCCCCCACAAACCCCTCATTTCTGGCCCCACCCCAGAGCCCGCACCCTCAGCCAGAACCCTCATCCATTCCCGCACCCCAACCCTCTGCCCTAGCCTGGTGAAAATAAGCGAGTGAGCGAGGGTGAGGGAGAGTGAGTGACGGAGGGAGGGGGGATGGAGTGAGCAGGGGCGGGGCCTCAGATAAGGGGCGGGGCAGGGGTGGGGCCTCATGGAAGGGGCAGGGCAGGGCGCGAGGCCTGCAGTTTGTTGTACATCTTTAAATACAGTCTGCTGGCCATGATGCCTGGCTGGCTGCTTCCCCCAAGAAATGACGTGGGAAGCCCTGTGGGGTGGGAGAGCGGTCACGGACCTGGTGCTGAATGTAGGCGTGAATCCGCTCCAGCATCCCCTCGCAGGTGTATTCATAGGGTACGTAAGGGTCTACCTGTGGAAAGGAAGCAATAGGACATAGTCACAAGCAGGGAAAGACCGCTCTCTTCCCCTTGGCTTAGGGCTTTCAGCTGCCCACCACTTACAAACCCAGCTCAGAGTGCCTGTGGGAGGAGGAAAGTTACTGGAGCTCGTACTCACAGACCAGTTTTCCTAATGCCTTTTCATGTTTCCTTTCACAGCAAGACCTCCTACAACCCATTTCCAGGCCCATCTTTATTGGTGGGAGCAGCTAATGTCCGGTGTAAGGTGGGCACACAAACACCGACCAGTGCTCCAAAGACATGGCTTGCTGCATTGCTGCCTGCTCTGAAGACTCCAGTGGGCTGACTGCAGAAGCAGGGCGCTTGGCTCCCAGCAAGGGACAGCAGCAATGTGGATAGGGTTACTAATCCCCAGTACTAATTAATCCATTCTTAATCATTCCTCACACTTTGCGCTAGAGCTGTGTGGGACCCAGAACTTCTGTTTCCTGGGAAGTTCCACAATTTCGATATTTGTTTTTTAGTTCTGAATCAGAATGATTTTCAACAATTTTTTGTTTTAGGTCAATCAAAACAAAATATTTCAATTCTGACTGTTTTATATTATTATTATTATTATCTAATACAAAATAAAATAAAATTTTGGAAAGTCCTTAAAAAAAACCAGAATGTTCCATTCCAATAAGTCGCAGTGAAATGTAGTTGAAATCAACATGGCTTCCGCAGAAAGTTTAGATTGAGACGAATCAGCACTTTCTAGCAGGAAAACATCCCACTGGAAAATTTCTGACCCGCTTTACTTTGCACGTCTCTAGCCCCTTTCACTCAAGCATCTTTTCCTGGGAGAGTGGTGCACCACTGAAGCAATCTGCTGTCTGGAGAGACACATGGCCTTGTCTCCACCTCTGCTACCCCGCCAAAGTTTTCTTGGGCACTTTCAGGGATGCTGGCGATCATCATGTTGGACCTGTCAGAAACGCCAACAGACACATGCAGCCATCTGCTACCAGGAGGCATATGGATGGAGTAGGAACTTGAAAGACAGGAGCCCCAACAACAGACGGGCTCAGCAAAACAAATGGCTCTTTGTGAGACTCCCTCGTTCCTTCCTTTCCCCTCATTCTAGGAGATCAGAACGCAGAATGTGGCAATTAAGAATCAAAAGAAAGCCTGGAGATTACACGTGTGTGGAGTGCTGCCCACACACAGCAAAAGCCCCTACTGTCTGTCTGGTGTACCCACCTGTTGTCTCTTAGCGTAACGTAGGCAGTAAGCATTTTTGACTTTTTGTCATACAGCACTTAGGATGATGGAGCCCTGCTCCCTGGAGGGGGCTCCAGGTGCTACCACAACAACAAAAGTTACACTATTGGGAGCTGCTCAAAGTTTGTGTCACAAAAATGGCCTAGATAAAGAAACAAAGACTGTCGACATTATCAAGATGTGCCATGTCTTGCAAAAAATATTTTTTGTGCGTGTGTGTTTATCAAAACCTGCATTTTCTTACTGAAAACCGGGTTTTCAACAGTTTGGGGTAAACCCAGGATAGAAAACGTCCTGGGACATGGGTTCATCTCAAACACTGCTCAGGTGCAAATGTACCAGCCGGCTTCTCAAACGACCTGCAGAGCACACAAAAGTCTGGCTAGAAGACGAAATCTTTAAAGAGCCACCAAGAGCTGGGTGCCCACTCTGGGCAGGAGATAGGCACCAGGAGAGAGCTCCAGCCAGGACTGCTCTAGGCACCAGCAAAGCAAGCCCGTGACGTGCTTGGGTGGCACAATTCCCGGGGCGGCATTCCGGCCGTCCTTTTTCGTCTGTTTGTTTGTTTGCTTTGGCAGTTCAACTCTCGGAGCTTGAGGCGGCAAAAAACCTAGAGCCGGCCCTGGCTCCAGCAGAGAGACCAGGGTGCCAGCATTACAGAGCATAGGGCCTGGCCTATGTGGGAGAGTGCTAACATTGTAAAGAAGAGGGACTGGGGAGACTGGGATATTCCCAGGATTGTAAGAGCAGGGTGACTGGAAAGACCGAAATCTTCAGAGCATTACATAGCACAGCAACGCCGCTATATAGTAAAACACAGGAAATTTGGGGCAGGGGAATGACATGTGAGCTTAGAAAGGGAAGTGCATTCCTGGGGCAGGTACCTCCACATTAATCCAGACATGCAATAACTGACATATTCTGTTATGTTGCACCACCCCCATCCAAACACTGTTGACCAAGTTTTTTTTTAAAGTGGGTGGCAGGTGCTCAAAAACTAGGGCCTGTTTGGGTCATAGAAATGTTGCCAGTTATCTGTGTTGTACATGAAATGAGTTTGGCAGGTCTCAGTGCAGTTCCAAGTGCACTGTGACAAAAACCACCACAGCTGTCAGCACTAATCCAACACCTTTGCGGGGAGTCTGAGCAGGGAGGCTAAGGATTCCCTGGGCCTGGAGTCTAAAGCCATCCAGCAGTATGGGTGATCTGCCTGTGGGTCCCACATGAGGCATGTTGGCATGGATCAGGGTGGAGAAACTTGCATGGCTGCTGTCCATGCCATGTAGGACTTCCAGCTCCAATGCTGCCTCTCTCACCAGCAATAAGTTCACAGAAAAACAATTACATCTCACTTCCCTAGCACTGAATAGGGGCTGCACCTCAACGAAACGACCCCCTGTAGTGGCCTAGCCAAAGTGTTGGGGCATGGGGGGAAATCCAGGGAAACATTCACACAATTTCAGATGCATTCAAATGCCATCCACCCCCATTGCAGCCTGAGACACCCCCAGGCACATCCCTGTCCTTTTTTAAAGGGTCTGTCAGCTCAGGGCCTCATGGAACAGGTGCCCCCCGTCAATGTCAGTTCAGTGTGCTTGGGGCCTTTCAGGATTTTTAGCCAGTCTTTCTATTGCTAGTGGCAAAGATTCTGGGCAGGACCCTGCCCTCTCCATCATCGATGCGCAGAGGAGTTGGGGATATAGGGAGACTATTCTCTACTGCAGTGGTTTTCAACTTTTTTTCATTTGCAGACCTTTCAAAAATGTTGAATGGAGGTGCAGACCCCTTTGGGAATCTTAGGTAATCTTTGGACCCCCAGGGGTCCACGGACCACAGGTTCAAAACCACTGCTCTATGGTAATGACCACCTTTCACAGACTCCTTAGACATAGTTTGCGGACGCCAAGGAGTCCGCAGATCACAGGTTGAAAAACCACTGCTCTACTGCATAGGCCACAGAGCAGGATCTCCACCTGGGGTTCAAGACAGCTCTAGTGACAAGCTAGTGTGCTAGGCACAGCACCATGGCCCGAGGGGGTATGATCTGCCAGCTAGGGAGTGGGACCAACCCATTATTAAATAATGTTTTGTATTCAACTTTCCAGACTGGCAGCATCTGAGTGCTGTCCTGCAAGGAAACCCACAGCAGGAAATTTCAACATGAAACAAGGCCTGCTGCCAATAAAATATTGAATCCGGCCTAGAGATTCCGAGCCCATCACCTGCCACCTCCCAATGCAAACGCCTCCCCAGCAGCCAGGCTAGCACTGTTCTGGGACAGGGTTTCCTGCTGAGTTAGTGACCACAGCTGCGTGGGACAGAACTCCTGACGGTAATAATCCACTGATGGCAGCAGAGCTAAGCTTGATGGGTCCAGGTCTGGACCATGTGCTGGTGTTGGGGGCAGGAGCAGAGTCTAGCAGCAGGAACTCTGGTTGGCTCTGCTCTCCAGGCCTCTGCAGACCTGCTTCGTTATAGGGTCCAGTGTGCCCACTAGCGCTGATGAGGAAGGGATTAAGGAGGTAGGTGGGACGCAGAGGGAGACACAAAGGAGCACCAGTGAAACATCCCAAAGGGTGAATAATCTTTGTGTCTTGTTTCCCGTTTTGCAAGCAATGCATCATTTCCCCTCTGCTCCACCTCCCCACCCCCTTCACCAAGCCCCAGAGGGGAAAAATGCCTAATGGAGTCTCAATGGAGATTTAACATTTGGAGCTTAAGCTTTATTGCACCACAAAAGACACGCTATATGTAAAACAGGGCCTCTGCTGAGACCGATTAGCATTTAAATGGAAGCTATGATTAGCAATAAAAGTGAGCAGGGCTAAAGAAATAGCGGGTGGGAGAGAGCAGGAGGCTCTAGACATTAGGGCGCACAGGAATAAAGGGTTTGCCGTGCAACTCTGGAATGAGACCAGGCGCAATGAAATTACTGAATAACGATAGCCCTGCAGCTGGCACCTTGCCCGCCTCGCCATGATGAATGCAGTCAACAGCACAGACACTTGAACCTGCTTTGTTGATCTTCCCATATCGCATTGAATCCCACTTTGTCCCACTGAGTCACTTTTCTCATTATCCCTCCGTTCTTCATCTGCTGTGGCTTGCAGTTTGACTTCTTCCTATTTGTTTTCTGGCCCTGATTAGCATTGCCCTAAACCCCACCAGCCCCCACATCAGCTTGGCCTGTCTCTGCCTAAAATCCAAAGGGGTGCCATCTAATAGTTATCATTAGCGGCAGATGACGCATGACAGAACACGTCAATGGAGAAGTCAGAGACGCGCAGCACAATGTCATGTCGCACCATCCCCAGGGGTGTCCCAGAGGTGACCAAGGCACTGGGCCTAGGAATGACTGCAATAAAGCACGGCTTTATATTTTAACTGGGAGCAGACTAATGGATGAGAGAAGTGGCCGTCTCTTGTGGAGAGGAAGGGATGGGAAGAATGGATCCCTGAGGTGACTTCCATTGGCTCTCAAACGAGGTCACAGTGGTGCTGAGAGGCTCCATGCTTCGTGCTGATGGAAATATTTCTTTTGAAACATTTTTTTAATGAAACATTTTCATTTTCCTTAAAAACGGTCAGAAACCATTTCCCAGCAAGCTCCACCCACACTCTGGCCAAGATCTGCCTTCCTAAGACCCTGTCCCTCCCCCCCCCCCCCCGACCATAAGCCACCTGTGTTTTAAAGCCACCTCTGCAATTCTTTACTTTCTCTGGTTTGTGACGCTTTCACCTGGGCCTGGAAAGATCATTTCCCTCTCTGCTGCTATTTAGTGGTATATGCAGTGGCAGAGTATATTTTTTCTTTACAATGTTTAATGGTGGTTAGAGCTGGTGAAAGGTGCCACAGCCCAGGAGAGGGCAGGCCTCTGTCTACATGTGTCAAGTTGGAGGCAGCGTCAGCTTCCCCCATACCCTTCTCTGCCAATGTGCCTCAACCCTAACTTAGAGGAAGCTCCTCTAGCAGCAAGAAGGACGTTCAGTCTTCATGGTCAGTTTAGCCCTTTGTCTCTCTGTGGGAGATGACCAATTTAAGTGCGGTTTTGGGGTGGACATTTTGTGACAAAGACAAAAGCCTAATAAGAATTGGGCTGAGACCCACCAAACATTCATTTCACGCAGACCACTGAACAGGTCAGTTATTACAGATCTGGGGCCAGGTTTGAATGGGTGATCCAGAGATTTTTTTTTTTAAATAAAAAGACTCTCCTCTCCCATTACTGATTCTCTGAACAAGCCAGTACCCTTGTTTGGTGATTCTGATGGAGTGGAAGCAAACTTTGCTTTAGTCTTGTTCATACACCATCCAGCACAATAGCAGTGGTGCCTAGAAACTACAGTGACAGGCACATTGTAACAGTGTAACACTACTGCAAAAAAAGCAAACATCGTTCTGGGATGTATTAGCAGGAGTGTTGTAAGCAAGACTCAAGAAGTAATTCTGCTGCTCTACTCCACGCTGATTAGGCCTCAACTGGAGTATTGTGTCCAGTTCTGGGCACCACATTTCACAAAATATGTGGATAAGTTGGAGAAAGTCCAGAAAAGAGCAACAAAAATGATTAAAGGTCTAAAAAACATGACCTTTGAGGGAAGATTGAAAAAACTGGGTTTGTTTAGTCTGGCGAAGAGAAGACTGAGAGGGGACATGATAATAGTTCTCAAGTACATAAAAGGTTGTTACAAGGAGGAGGGAGAAAAAATTTTCTCCTTAACCTCTGAGGAGAGGACAAGGAGCAATGGGCTTAAATTGTAGCAAGGGTGGTTTAGGTCAGACATTAGGAGAAGCTTTCTAAATGTCAGGGTAGTTAAGCACTTGAACAAATTACCTAGGGAGGTTGTGGTTTTTAAGAGCAGGTTAGACAAACACCTGTCAGGGAAGGTCTAGATAATACTTAGTCCTGCCATGAGTGCAGGGGACTGGACTAGATAACCTCTCGAGATCCCTTCCAGTTCTATGATTCTATGTTTAGGGGTAGATAGATAGATAGATAGATTATAAGACTAATGGAGATGGGAATTAAAAAGTTAGGGATGGCCCAGGTAATTCAAAATTTGTGTAACAAAGAGATTCCATGAGTCAATTCCCTCCCACCACACATACCTAACCCTAATAAGCAGAAAACATTCAGCCACCTAGATTCTGGGTCTTTGCAGTCAGTCTAATACCCAGGGCTGTGAAGCAGGAAGAAGCTTTTGGCAGAGTGTGGATGCTGGGATAAAGCAAATGTATTTTCAGCAGCTCTGAGTCAGTGTGATTTCAGACACACCGCCCCCGTGTTCTGTCTGCTATTTATACACAGCATTCAGCTTCTTCTCTCTGGATTGGCACTATCATTTAAATGAATGGCATATTTTTAGCCTGGATTATGAAACACTGCTGTCCTTATGGAGGATTCTTTCTACTTTCGCTTTTAATCAGTAGAGTATTGGCAGAGGAATGATGTAAAGCCATCCCTGTTTCCTTGAACAGTTACCCTCACATCCTGAAATTTACAACTACGCACTGGAAAATCACAGCCACTGCCTGAAACTGATAACTGTCCACCACTTTCTGTTAATGTATTTCTTGCTTTGTGCACAGGTACTCTTATCACAGTACTCTCTCTCATCACCTTTCTTTAATGGTTGCTCAGATACTACAGTGATGAGGATAGATAGATTCATTCTCCACACATGGGCGATGCTGCTTACTGACTCCCTTGTAGGACAGGCAACAATTTCTCCACTGTGAGCAACACTTACAGTGCTGCACACTTATTCCTGGAAGGACGTACTTCCTGGAAGGAACTTTCAGCCCTGGAGCTCATAGGCCATTCCTGACTGTGACCCTAATAGCATCCCACTGCCAGAGGGCTAGAAGCTGCCTGGTAAGTAGCAGTGTGTCTCAGCTGGCCTGACCAGCTTAGTGTATCACCCCAACTCACTGTTGTCATAATCTGTATCAAAACGGTGTCATGTAAAGTATCCTATGCGAACTGGTAATGCATTGGCCATTAATATTATGGGGTGGTGCGTATGTTGGGGTGATATATGAAAAATCTGAAATATGTGCTGGACATATGGTCTTAAAATGTGATTGGCAGGAAGGGCTTAAATCCCCCCCCACCTTAGACAAAGGAATGTGGTCCCCCCTACTTGAATGTGCCTCCAATGTAGGTTGAACAAAGACACACAATAAAGGTACATGTACATAAAAGGTAAACAAAGCCATCAAACAAGGGAGTGGGGGAGATAACCACTTAACTAATTGGACTGGGAGGGAGAGACTGCAAAAATTACCATGGCATCATTTCCCTGCTGGACACAGCAAGCTGAGCCCCCAGGAGGGCTTCCTGATGTTGAAAACAAAGATTAACTTTGATGATATAAGCGGGGAGAAAAAGTCATTTGGGTCTCCTTCAGCTGAAGAGAAAAAAAAACCCTACTGCTTCGAGCTCTGTGTTAGATCCTGGCTAAGAACTGGCCGGCCATGCTGGAAAAGCAACTGCAGTGATAAAACTACTTTGAACAAAAGATTCTAGTTTGTTAGGGTAGGTTTAGTCTTAGAAGCATAATTTTACCTTTGTTTGTTTGTTTGTAACCATTTCTATCCCAATTCCTTCTACTTGGTATCACTTCAATACCTGTTCTGTCTTAATAAACGTAATCTTGTTTTTATCATACAATCATCTCGGTGTAGCGTTTCAAACTGAAAGGTAAAATCCTCAGTCTCTTTAAAGGAGCAGCAAAGCGGGCTGTTGGTGTATCAGGGCTCTGAGCCAAAGTGCACATCACAGAAGCACCCAAGATTACAGGGCAGGCAGTGACACAACCCCTTATTGGTCTGGGTGAACCCCCAAAGCATCACACTGACCCCGTCTTCCAGAGGGGAATTGTCTAAGTGGGTAAAAATGGGATGGCAGGGGAGATGCAGCAGGGCACTTGTGCAGTACTCCTCCCCTGGCCCAGATGCACCTCTCCAGAGCGGGACGCACCTTCAGTAAATAGGTCCCAAACTAAGAGATGCCTACATTCTTTTTTTCTGAAAATGCTGTTCCTTCGTTTCACCAACAGTAAACCTCAGAATTATTTGTCTCCTTTTGAAGTACTTATCAAACCAAAACTCAAAAGGCTCAGCCTGGAGAGAAGATATCTCTAAGCAACTTCCTGCCATAAATATCTCAGCGAGACTGGAAATTACACCCATTATATCTAATTACAGGTGTGCGCGGTAATCAGTTTCGACATAATGACAGGCGCTGATCCTGCCTATGAATTATTGAGCTCGCCCTGACTTGGGAACTTGGATAAAAGGATTTGATGGGCGCTTCTGAGCGTTCTTTAAATAGTAGTTCCTCTCGCAGAGCAAATTGCAATTGCCTGTTTCACCCTTTACCAGCAGAATGCTGTGAATTGTCCTCCATTTTGCCTGACACAGATTTAAGGGGAGGCAGATTCCCCCCCCCCCCCCATTTTAATCCTGGCATTGCCAAGGAAGTTCAGTTTATTCCTATTCATTCTTTGTATTACAGCAGCACCAGAGATGCCCCCAACAAGATCAGGGCCTCATTGTGTGAGGCACTGTATAGACAGTCCCTGCCTACAAAAGCTCATAACCTAAAAGAAAGGTTGTAACGGGTGGATGAAACAAGTCTGTGGTAGGTTAGGGGCAGGGAGAAGTTGGCTAACACATTATCCCTCTCCTTTTTCATGTATCCTTAGTAAGGTATTGAGAAGGGTAAGGGATTATTCATGGGATACAGAACCTTTTCCTTGTACTGTAGGTTGATAGTTGGAATCTGTCCAGGCTAATTCTGGCTAGTTGTTTGGTGGCCGTGTTAAATGAGTTGGATAGTTTTTCATTCCAGATCCCAGTGACAAGTGTCCACATCACGCACACAAACATCACCAAGGGAACTAAATGTGTCAGTCCCCACCGAGCGGCAAAGGCTTAGAAGGGCCGGGAGGTGGTTCCGCGGTATCTGAACTACGGCACAGTGTCCAGGCTATGATACAGTAAGCTTGCTGCAGTTGGTGCTGCAGGAATTCTCGTTGATTTCCTCCTGGGGATCTTGGATGCTGCATGGTCCCTCCACGTCCCATGAGGGCACAATCTAGCCCTAAGTCTCTACTCCTGCCTGCCTGTACCCAGAGTCTTCTCCTCCTTCACAGAGAGCTGTCACTCTCGTGGCAGCCAATGTTCCCGTTGTGACCAACATCACCGGCAGCGTGGCTGTCAACAGGAGGCCAGGCCTGCCATATTTTAATTAAACAATTATCTTCAAGAAATTGGCACTCTGCTGTGGTCCCAGCCACATAATCAGAATTAGAAGCAGAAGGGAAAAAAAGACAAGAGAGCGAGTGCAAAAAGCCTGAAGAAAGATGGATAACAGACGGGACACCAGAGCTGGTGCAGAGGGGACGAGTGTTTTGATCACAGAGTTAAGGGTGAGCAGAGAAGATGTGGTGGCAATGGGAGAAGGAGGCGGTGGGGGGGGGACGGGGGATGTGAGCAGCAGCGAAGGTGAACAATCAGAACAGCGGTAGGAGAGGAGGAAATGCAGTGAGCAGGGAAACACTGCCCTCACAGAACATCTCTCCCCCAGTCCAGGCCTCGTTTCTCACTACCAGGCACGGAACAGATGATGAAGTGTTAACAGAAGAGGCATCAAAAATCACCAGCAGGAGTTACTGTGACAGGTGGCACAAGAGGCTAAAGAGGGAATAAGATTTCTTAGCTCTGCTTGGGATGAGATGCAAATCTGCTCAGCTATAAAGAAGGATGAGTGGGAGGGTGGGGACGAGGAGAGAAGACAGAGACCCGAGTGTAGCAGAGAGAGCCTAGAGCATTAGGCCTGATGCAAGACTTGAGGCCTGAACTGTGAACCAAAGTCAGGGCATGTAAGTTCAGTGTCTTGGCACGTCCTGCTGGCACTGCTAAAACACACCGAATATGTAAACACATTCCAGCAGGCTGGCACAAGTACACTCTAACCTAGCACAGGATAAGATGGTTTGACAGAAGTGATGAACAGAGATATTTTGTCAGAAACATCAGGAGTAAAGTACCCAGACAGAAGTGGTGAACAGGAATATTTTGTCTGAAACAATAGGAGAAAGGAATGAGAGGAGGTAGCAAACATATCACGGAACACGGAAGCTGGCATGTCGGTTGTTTAGCCCAGGTTGTTTGTTTTAGTCTATAAATCTTGGGACACCTTGCCTTAACCCTTTGTCTGGCCTAAGGGGCAGCAGAAAGACCTGCTGCTGACTGAGCTGGTCCATTGTGACAGGCACACGTGTGTTAGTGTACCTATAGCCACTAAGCAGGGGTGCTAATACGGTGCTTAGTCGACAATAAACCCGGCCGAGCACCTTCGCCACTGAACCGAGACTGTGGTTTTTCTGGGCAGGTTCTATCGGGGTCCGCTGAGCCAGCCACATGTGCAGAGCTGGGACAGCACGCGGCGAGAACTCCCACGCAAGCCACACCGACAAGGTCCTAGAACCAAATCCCATTGACTGGACACATTACCTGCCCTGCTGTCTCGGGGCAAGGGTCTCTCCATTTCCCCATTACAAGAGAGGGGAGTGAATGGACCATAAGGCAGGGAAAGGTAGGTGCAGCATGGATGGAAGTAACCCATGAAATGAGTCTATGAATCTAGCCCATGCTTAGATGGCCAACGTGGTGAGTCCATCATAATAAATCCACCTTTAAAGATTTTTATTGCAGTAGAGTGAGGTGTGAGTGTGTGAAACGGAGCCATGTGGCTGGGACACTCTTGGAAACCTCGCCACAGATGCGACAGAGCCAACCCTACCTGTAGCGCATGACCTGCGAGGAGGGAGAGGTGGTGCTCCATGCTGAATGAGGAGTCACCAATTGCCAGATGTGCATGTCCCCTTGCTTAGTGGTGCTGTACCCCCAGCACCAACGACATACAGTCACACCGCCCCGGTTTCACCCCACTCTGCAATAGCACAACACCTCCATCACTCACCATCGCTGCACAGGATGCAGTGGTGTGCCCAGGCTCATGAGGACAGAAGACAGGAGCCAGGAGCCCCAACTCATCCCTGTGCAAGTGTGAAGCCCAGTGCCAGGACACTGCCCCCCCCCCGATCCTGGGGCTGCTGGCAGCCAGTTCAGCACCCGGCACAGGCTGGGCAGCTCTGACTTATATGGCCACTGTGGGCTTTGCAGCAGCTGGGAAACAGCTGAGGTTTAGAATTTCCTCAGCCACGATTCCCCCATTCCTGGCACGGGCCTCCCCAGTGCACCTCGGAATGCCCCTTTGCTGGGGGTGCTCGCCAGTGAGTGCAGAACCAGCCCCAGGATCCCTTCGCGCTGAAGGTGCAAAGGGGCAGCAGAACAATGGTGAATGGAGCCCACTGTTGTCAGATGGAGCATTTAGAATCCCAGGTAGGTACCTGAGGAATAAATGTAGAGATGGGATTTCTCTGCAGGGGGCTGAGTCTCCGAGAGGAATCGCAGCGCCAAAGGGAATATTAAATCTCTCACTCAAAATAATAATAATAAAAATCCAAACATCATCAGACAAATAAATAGAAAATAACACAATTGCCTAACAGTGTGTAACAGCAGACTGGGGAGATTTTAACCAGCTATTTTCACTGCAATGCTTAATATGCCACTCTCCCAAGCATAGCCTGAAATATATAATTTTTCATTATATTCCTGTATGTTTGACTTTAATATAATGAAGCTTTCTCCCTTCATTACACCAGAATACTGGCTGTATTATATTGCTTATGTGGGAACTATTTTTGACAATGTAAAAGCTGAAGTCCAAGAAAATGACCTCAAATGAAAACCTCTTTCCTTCTCTCGCCTCTAAACTCCATATAACAGCTGTAATTCATCACCAGGACAATTCTTCCAGCGTCACATTTCCTGGTGGGCTGTAATTTGTCTCCTTGCTTTTCGCTCTCTTTTTGGCTACCTGTGACTGCCCACTGATTTGCTTGCCTGAGTTTATGGTGTTTGACGCCGCCTCTATTTGAGTTTTTATTATAAATAGGTCAGAAATCCTTGGTAACAATAAGCACCGGGGAAAACAAGAAATTGCTAAGCATGTTACACAAAAAGTGCATCCATGACTTGTTACAGATGCTACTGAATGCTGCAGTGCTGAGCCTGGGAGAAGGGGACGGGACTTTCCTTCTGAAACCTGAAACCGCACACAACTTGCCTGAGATGGGGCTTTGTCACAAACCGAGCCAAGGCTCAAGCTAAAATTCAAACACCTGTCCAGAGAACAAAGGTCCATTTTCCAGCAAATGTAAACAACTTCATGGCTTTGGAATGAGGTTGCCATCTGAATCTCAAATAATTTATTTGAGGGGGGATGGAGGGGGACATGCATAGCCACATGCATAAGAAGTCCAGCTGTCACCAGGGTTTCATCCTAGGGCTTGGCTACCAAATGACCAACACAGTAGGTGTCCTTCTAGAATGATGCTGCATATGTTCTTCCTGTAATATTCTGGCACCATGGATTGCCTTATTTACTTGCATGCGAGAACTTGTCGGCAGCAGCTGCACTTAAGTGTGTGATTGGTCATAGTGAGACCCAGACAGTGAGAACAAACTTTACTGGCGATATGCTTGGTATCTAAAAAGAACTCCATCACATATAACATTTCTTCAAGACTTAGCTCCAGTACATTCAGCTAAACAGATCAAATAGCACTCTCCAGACACTTTCTAGTGAAACTCTCGGAGTTGTGACACAGCTACCCTAAGCCACCCTCTCTCTTTCTTCTCTCCCTCTTCCCTCCCACGGGATTTTGTTTTCTCTTCCTGCTGCATAAAACATTATTTTAAAGACAAAATACTAGGGGAAATCTTGCAGCAAAAGCCCATAATAAGGCTTTTATGCTAGGTCAATTTTTAGGCCTAATTGCCTTGACAGCATCTCTAATAAACCAGCCCTTAAAAAAAGGGGGGGAAGTTGCTGTGAGTTACTTTACATTCTCTCCCTGTTCCCAGAGAGGTTACATACATCTTTTAAAAGGAGCTCTAACCTGGCAAGGGATTAGCCCAAGAAGACATGTCCCAGTGGAAAAAACCCACCAGTCTGCTCCAGAGTCACTGCACGTTTTAAATAAAATTGTGACAGCTGAGCTGTAGTTTTTACTCTTTTAAAGCAAATGCCGTTCAATTCAACATCCACCGAGGGCAATGGGAGTCTTGCAATGAGCTGTGGATTAGACCCTCAGTGCTGGTGAAAGACTGATAGCACCCGGATAGCCCCGAAGGTCTCTCTCAACGGAACAGATTCGGGTCAAGTCATGTCAGGACAAGCTTACCCATAATGCCTTGCCAATGTGCCTCACTCCAGCAATGGGGGTTGGTCTCAGAGCCCAAGCTCCAGCCTGAGCAGGAACAACTACACCAGCCAATAGGTGGAGTGTGGGCCAAATCTGGATCAGCAGACGCTTCTGAACAGACCCTGAAATCTTTATATTTACTTATTATTATAATTGGGTTTTTTTATTATTATTTTCCCTGGAGTCTGGATCTTGACCGTACCTTGACCAAGAAATTTGGACCTTAACAAAAAATAATGGACTACCTCTGATCTACACTGATATTTGTAGCCCCATAATGCGAGCCCCATGAGCTTGTATCAGTTGACCTGGTCTGTGAGACTTGGTGCTACAGGGATATTTTTGCAGTGTAGAATTATCCTTAGGAATTCAGGAGCCTAAATCCCATTGGCTTCCAGTGAGACTGCCTAACCCACATTTGAAAATGGGACTTAGACTCCTAAGTCTCTTAGATACTTCTGAAAATGTTGCCCAGAATCTTTATCTTAAATGAGTGCGTGTGCAAGTGTGTCGGGATTCCAATGAGCCCAGCAAAAGCCTTTTATGAGGAACCTTTGTGCACCCAAAACTTCTCCTGCAGTCACCTGCTACAGGACCAAATCCCATTCTCGTTTACACCAAAATCAATCCAGAGTCACTCTGCTGACTTCACTGAAGTTACTTCAGATTTACAGTGGTCTAAATGAGAGGAGAAGTGAGCCCAGCTTTGAAGCTGGGACAAGTAATTTATTCATCTGTTTGAAGAGATAGTATTGTGTGAGCAGCACAAGGCTTTCGTCTTTCTTCTTTGTTTCCCCTTGCAGAGCTGGGAGTCTGTTAATACTCATTAAGGTGCGAGACGAAGAGTACTAGTTTATGCTTTCTTCAAACAGTTCTGCCAAGGGACCCAAGTCCTGACCTGCAGCACCAACTGCTATTCCAATCTGAGGCCATGTGCCTCTCTGCCAGTACCTGAATCCCTGCCCTGCAGCATCGTCTGCTAGTCAAGTCTTGGGTCCCACACAGCTCTGCCACTCCATGTGAATCCTGAGCCATGGCACCATGGACCTATCCTGGTCTTGAGCTTCCCTCAAGCAGAAACTGAGGCCAGAGCAGGCAGCGGCTTTGTAATACACACTAGGATGAAAGACTAATAAACTCAATGCCAGTTGTGACTTCAGTGGGGATTGGCATCCATGGGTCTGATTCTGTGTTGTCCTGCACCTTGTGTCGTCATTTACTCCAGTACGAACTGAGTGCAAAATAGGTGCCCAATCAGGGTGGCAGCATTTTACATTCACCGGGCACTGGAGTAAATAACTGCACACAGAGCTGGGCACTAGAGAATCCATGTTTCAAAAGGTGAAAGGCTAATGCACTCACCCCCTCTGGCAGCTGATTGAGTGGGCCCAAAAAGGAGAGAATAGACATTGTCCCATTTTATTTCTGGAGAGAGGTGGAGCTGCTGGCATTGCTGTGTGGAGATCTGATAACTTTCTTTTTTTTTTTTTTACACCCCTAGTTTTTTGCTGATTTTACACTGCTGATGGAAAGATGTGACCTCCATTAATTCATCTTGTAACATGCAGAGGATGTGACACATGTGCCCTTTAAACACCAGCTCGGCAGCTGAGACCCTCTCTCTTTGGGAACATTTCACCAGGGCAGATGGAACAGAGATGGTCAACGCAGCTCACTTCAGTTTTTGTCGACAGCTGACAGGAAGCCCAGTGTCAGGGACATAATTATTGAAAATTTAATGTTAATTGAGATGCACCTAATGACGAATAATTGTATATGGTGGTTTGATACATTCTTTGCAATATTTTGGAGGAGAAGAGATGAGACGAGATCAAAACAAACTACAGCTCGCGAGTGCCCGTAACCGACACCAAAGATCCCACACCTAACAAGCTTCTGTCATATGGGGAGAGCTCGGGTACGAGCCCTAATAGTGTCACAGATTGTCAGCTCTGGTGCTCTGCTGCCTTTCAAAGAAATGCCACTTGGGAGTGCTATCCTTCAAGAGCACTGAATACATGGCAGCACCTGGTGCTGCTGTTTGGAAAGCAGATGGTTTATCAAGTTCCCAAGGGCACTGGAACATCAGTCTGTTAGATGTTCTATCATCTAGAGCCACAACAAAAGATTTGTTTCTATTCCTAGAGAAGCCAGACCCAGGACCTTCCCCAATACTTAGAGGAAAGCCCCAGTGGCATTTCCTACTGGCTACTTTAGATGGCACATGATCTACTCTCTTTCTTTCCATACCCACCTCATTCTTGCAATCTCTTGTTCAGTCTTTCCTCGTACTGTAAAAACACCACGCCACTGAGCAGCAGCAAAATCACAAAGGCCCTTCTTGATTTATCTATGCCCTCTTCTTTAGAGCCCAATTTCCGGCTTGGAAAGGCACAGGCCAGTATTCCCATTGTCTCTCCTGCATGGTGGGAGGGACACAGGGCTGTTCTCACTGCTCGGGAGGGAGGGGAGGCTAGGCAAGCATTCCCACTGTCTTTGCTGCACCACTGGGGAGATCTTCAGAAGAGTGGGAGGCCGGGTGAAATTTGCTGCCAGTGGTCAGAAAAGGCCACAGCTTAGTCCAGCTGCTACCTATGGACCCTTCCCATTCGGCCCCATGCCTTGATCAATCAGCCGAGGGTCATACCATACTGTGTATACAGCCAATGGAGCTCAGTAAAGGAAGCCATCACCAGCTGCTCCTGAATTTGTTCAGGCTGCTCCTGGCAAAGGCTACCCCAACCCACTGTAAGGCAGATAGGAACAGTTTCCTTCCTGGTGGGTTACTTCTACATTGGTCTCAGCAGCTGAGGAATCCTCTGCTTGTGTCTGCAGGCTGCTGGGGTTGAAGACTCCATTGCCAGAGGGTCACCACGCAGGCACTAGAGGAATGATTTAGAAATGTAATTCTATAATAGGAAACTGAGGACCAGATCCTTAGTTGGTGTAAGTTAATAGTGTAGCTTCATTGACTTCTGTGGAGCTATGCTACTTGACACCAGCTAAGGATCTGGCCCTGAGTATTGATCACTCAGTAGTGACTAGTCAGTACTGCGATCGGGGTTTGGCTAGTGTGGTGGGCTGTTCACCCCACACCAGCCCTGCAGGGGCTAAGGTGGGGCAGATCACGCAAATTAACGTTACAGGTGGAGAGTCTGCTTGATTAAAAATGACTAATGGCTGATCTAGCCCAGCTGGGGGAGATGCTGCCCAAGATATCGAGCCAGGAAGTTTGCAGCAGAAAGGGCTGCAGTGTGGAAGACGGCAGTCATGCTCCAGGCTTAGAGAGAAGAAAAGCAGCAACCCCAGGAGAAGGAGGAGCCATGGAATCCTGGCCCTGAAGGATGGGCTTAACTAGAAGGGGGAAGAAGAAAGCCTGCGAGCAGCAGAGTAGGAGGTCCAGGGAAAGAGCAGCAAGGCCTAATTTGATGGATCTCCAACAAGAAACTGCAGAACTGGAATTAATTTGCAACTGGACACCATCAAATTAGGTCTGAATAAAGACTGGGAGTGGATGGGTCACTATAAAATCTAATTTCCCCCGCTGATACTCACACCTTCTTCTCAACTGTTTGAAATGGGCCACCTTGGTATTCACTCCTTCTTGTCAACTGTTGAGAATAGCCCACTTCCACCTTAACTGAATTGGCTCATTAGCACTGACCCCCCCACACTTGGTAAGGCAACTCCCATCTTTTCATGTGCTGTGTATTTATACGTCTCTACTGCATTTTCCACTCCATACATCTGATGAAGTATATTTTAGCCCACAAAAGCTTATGCCCAAATAAATGTGTTAGTCTCTAAGATGTCACAAGGACTCCTCATTGTTTTTATCCAAGGAGTGTTACTGAATTACGAATTTAAACAGTTTGCAAATTAGGGATATTTTTTAATCTGGTAATTCACTTTCTAGTGAGCGATTTCCCCTGGGGGAATGGACGTAGCTATGGAGACGGCTATGCACTACAGAACGAGCCCCCAGATCAATTGCCACTCATGCTGAGTAACAATTAAAGAGCGTTTCCATGTGATGGCTGTGACAGGAGAAGGGGGGTGGCTCACAATACTCCCCCTGCTGGTGTGGATCAGCCTGATTGATGGCAGCTTCACAGAGGAAGCAAGGACAGAATGGGCCAAAGAAACTGAACAGATCTGGGCTGAGGAATATTAGCAGGGGAGCTCTACACCGCAGCACAGCTTGCTCTCTGGATGGAGGACTTGGATCTCTGCTGCTCTCAATCTGACATGAACACTACAAATTCACTCAAAAAAACCCCCCAAAACCCTTGTAGAATCTATTAAATTCCCTGATTCCTGTTAATCTGAGTCAGATGCAGGGCCATTTTTTATTAAGATGCTATTTCGTGGTGTATGGTCTTTGTAACAACAGGGACGCCTCACCCTACCCAAAGCAAATTGTGAGCAAACCGGAGATCAGCACTTTTCTCCCCTCCAGGAAAATTGACTTTAATAATTTGGACAACTTGAAAGGCTCCTGCCACTGGGGAGGTAAATATTCATGACAGATAATTTTTAAAAGTCTTTGAGAAGTCGGCTCACACAGCAGTTGCTGCATTTTTCAAAAGGCTTTTTTTTTTTTTGCTGCATTTCTTCAGCTCTTCATATTTAACAGGGGGGATTTGAGGCTTTTCATATTGAATTGTTTAATGCAAATAATAATTATTAATAATTAAATGAAATGCAGCAGAGGAATGGTAGGTGAAGTGACCTGTAGCTTTTGCAGCACTTGTATGGGGAGATACAAGGCTGACAAAAAAACTACCTGCTTACAAGAGACAGGGTTGGCAGTCCCAGATGCTTGCTGTGGAATATCCCAGCACTGGGAAGGAGGATGCATGATGGGAAAACTGCATCCTGGTTAAATGAGTGGGTTTAACTTCCTAACTGATGGGGAGTGGGAAGTTGATGGAGAGTTGAACAGGGGACATTACTGGAGAGATTTTCAGAGAGCTCAGTTTCCATTCAGGAACCTACGTGCCAGATTTTCAAGTGCTTAGAGCCCAGCAACTGAAGTTGTTCCATCAACTTATTTAGAGGTCTACTGGGAATTGAGCTCTTGGAAAATCTGGCCCCATAGATAGGACTAAGCTTTGGTGGGTGAAACTCAAGAGGTGTGCAGGTTTGTTCCAGGTAAGTTACTACAGAGTCCAAGCTATCCATACCTACTGGGTCTGATTCTGATCTCAGTTAAACTAGTGTAACTCCATTGAGTGGGGTTTTCAAAAGAGCCTAAGCAACTCAGGAGCATAAATCCCATTGAAAGCCGAGAGCTACTTGCCTCCTGTCCTGAGACACTGGGATTTCTGGCTTGCATGTGCAAACAATTTCAGAGAAGTGACTAGCCACTAATGCTGGGACAGTCACAGAGGGACACGTGGGCTGCTAACAACTGCTCGTTCTTGACTCCTGCAAATCCAGCCCTCCATTCTCTCTGTCTCAGCAACAGATGAGCTTATCTCAGTGTTTCAATGAATTCTGCCAGGAATTACCTTGGTCCTCATGATAGTTTTGATAGCGGCTTCAAACTCCTCTGAGTTATTGTAGTCCACCGTCCACACATGAGGTTTCCCTATGAAATCCTCCACATAGGGGTGTTGGGAGGACACCTGAGAAAGGAAACAAAAAATGAACTGTGTGGTATTCCCTGCAGAAGGCACTGTGGCCACACGCAGTGACCTCCCTGCAGCTAGGCAATGTGAAAGGTGAGCTGATGGTGGCAGGAACAGTGATGAGAGCTACTAAACCCATTGCATGCAGAGATGGATCCAAAGTGGAACCTTTAATCCAAACCCACCTGCTCTCAGCCTTTAGGCTGATATTTTAAAACAGCCTAATGGTTTTGAATGCCTAAGTCCCAATAAAATTAAATTTGCCCCTCAGCGACTGGGCAAATCTCAACCTCAGAGATTCAGATGAAATCCATCCCAGATCGGAACCTCCCCCATCAGTGAGGTTTGAAAAACTAAGACCTGACTACAAGGTTTTGTAGAAGCACAATGCTCATTACAAAGATGAGACAAATGTCAAATCTGTGATCAAACGTGAAGTTTGGTGTTGGGCTAAACTGGAACTAGAATCCGAACCACCCTCGAATTTGCAAAACTAAAGCTGAGCATTCCTGTTTGCAGTGAGGACTCTTCCCCTGGGGATTGCTTCCTATTGGCAGTCACTTTTCCATCCTGTAGAGCAATCTTCTTTCCCATCCTCTCCATGCATTTCTCCTTTATTTAAGCTTTGGGCATCTGTTGATTCAGCCTCATTGACTTTGCTGCAAGGCAGCCAAAAAGCACAGGTCATGTCTCAGGAAGTAGGGCAAAGGGTGGAAGTTGAAGCTATACTTTTAAGGGTGCACAGGTCAGAGGAAAGAGTCCTGGTGCAGAGAAGAGACATTTTCTAAACAGAAAGGAGGATGAAAACTGGCAATGGTTACAAAGGGGCTTTGAAAGCAAGGAAGATGTGAAAAAGAGCATTTTATATAATGAGCATTATGCTTTGCCAGACATGATCATGCTCCCGCAGCCCTTTGCCGGGGAGAGGAGACAAAGTATCCATTAGAGGTGGGAGAACTTGCACAGAGATTGATTTTTATTGTTTTGCCAAATGGCTTTAGGTGAAATTCTCCCCTCTGCAGAGGTGCCAGTGAAGTCCCATGGAGCTCATAGGCTTAAGGAGTGTCTAGTCCTTGGGCTGGACTTCTTCCCGGGGGGCAGAGTTCACCATTTGTGGGGGTTTTTGCATCCTGGACATTTCGAGTTTCCATGTTTCAGCTGCTTTCTGGAGGGAGGCTGGTTTTCTAATCCACTCATGGCGCTGCTTACACAGCTGTGCTGTGAGTTGGAGCCCAGCTACTAATGCAAAGAACCCGCAGTGGAGGCTTCTTCACAGCAGGCTACAGACTCTGCCCCTTGCCAGCTGCAGGTTGCGATGCAAAGTGAACCTCTGGGTCACAGCATTCCCCAAAGATGCAGAGCCAAAGTAAACCTGGCAATTATTGAGAAGAAGACAGCATCAGCTGCACCAAAGGGCAGGACCATCCATTGAGCAAACCAACGGCCCCAATCCCGGGTAATCCCCATTCTCCTAACATATCGACCAATCAGCTGGGCTAAAACACAAAACCAAACCCAATATCCCATCTACCCTAAAGACCTTCAACTTTCCCATGATCTAAGCCCTGCCCAGAAGGCTCAGATACGTATAAATAAAGAGATGATGGCAATTAATTATCCCTCTCTTCTGCTTCTTTGCTGTCATCAGCACACTTCTCCCTGGTGACAGCAGCTAAGGATGGCAGGCTCGGCTGTTATAATGACACAAATTAAAAGCAGCAGGGCTGGCTGCACTGAAAGAATGATTCCAACACCTTCCATCTCACACACAAACACACCCACACATCATGCACACTCTCCGTAGCGGTTGCTCTGTTCACAGTTTTGCCAAGTCGCTGAGTGCGAACCGGGGCCCTCGCAACACAACCTGCATTATGCTAACATCAGCAAAACACAAAGAGGACACGGGAGGAGAATTAATTCTACAGGAGCTAATTACGGTGGCCCTGCTCTGCCTCTGCCTCTTGCCAAGACGAATGGCAAGCGAGCGTGCAGCCACCACACTGTAATGATGACAAACGGGCTGGCTGCCAAGGCAACGGAAGCACCCAACTGCCTGGAGAAGGGTGGCTACAGAAGATGCAATCCAGTCTGAGAGCCAGCGGAAAGGAGGCTATCAAGGGTGGGGCAGGATAGAGGACACCTTAGGGTAGATTCTAACTCACTTGGTAAGGAACGGCCTCAGACGGAAACAGAAGCTGAGAAAGAGGTCCTTGATGTGGCCAGTGGAGGGGCTTTCTCAGCGGGGATGTGGGAATTTACACGGCATTATCCACTTTATTAATAATACAAGGCTCAATTTTCTCAACCCTTTAACTTTTAAAGAGCTCCTGCTGCACTCAGATTAAATTCATAGCCAGCGGCAGGCCCAGGAGGGGAGTTTGCACAAAAAAAAAAAATATATATATATATATATATATTCAGTCCGGTTTTAGAAAGCCACAACCAGGAGCAATTCAAGTTCAGATCCCAACTTATCTGGGAGCCTACAACCCCAGGTTTGGGAAAGGGAGGGTCAGGCTGAAGTCTGTCTCTGGGGTAACCAATTAGGACATGGTGTGGGATTTTTGCAAAAGCCTCATTGATCAGGTTTTGTTTTGCAGAGCTGAAATTCAAACCCAGGTCTCATTTTGTCCATCTTCTCCAGGTCTCGAGAGGGGAGAGATCAGATTGGGAGGGCAAGGGTCTGATCCTACCCCCAGCTAACCACACCTTTGAACTGCGGGGAAGAGCATCCAGAGCCTGATCTTTTCAGCTGGTCCACCCCTTTGGTTTGAATCCAGAGCAAATGCCATGGCTAAGGCCAACCTGCAAATTCTCAGCACACAACATTGCAGAACCACTTGCCTCTCTTGACGTAGGCTTCCCCCTGAAGAATTCGTGATTGAGGGAGCTGTGCGGCGGGTTGAAACGAGACTGCAGGAAAACACACCCATTGGCTATCGCTTCCAAAGGGGCAGGACCTTCATAGGGGAATCCAAATCCGATGAACAGCTGCAGGAAGCAAAACCACAAACCCTGGTGAGCTTGAGTGAAGAACACCATCGCCCAGACCCGTTGCATTCTAATTCATTAGCAGTTCTGCCTCTTGAGTTCACTCATCTGAACTCTCTCTGGTGCTCAGCTCAGCAGAAACACAGGCTGATCTAACTGAACTCTAAGTGAAATTCTTTGTAGTTCAATTCACAGTAGCTTAAATGTGTTATAAAGTTCTCCCCAGAATGATGTCTTTATCAAAGCTAAACTGTACACAGTACATCTTTACCCCTTCATTTATAACAGAGGCCTTGTCATTAATATCAATGGAAGTTGCACCTCTTTACATCATGCATGTATTCGTCCTACTGTTTCCACATTGAAAGCTGCTGGCTTGCTAGATATCAAATCAGAATCATGCCTAAAACAGTACCAGACCTAGGTGGAACAGCAGCTACATGCCCTAGCTTCTCCTGTCTACAGACCTGGTTTTCTTTCCTGGTAACAGGATGAAATGAGTTTGGGTATTTAGTGTGCCAGTGGGCATTTGCACATCACATAATTCAGGCACAGTTGGCAGTCCTTACCCAGGAAAAGCCAAGGGCTGGAATATAATAGGGGGCTTGCATGCCACTGGGTTGGCAGTGCTGGGGGTGGTCTGGGAAGTATGCACTTTGCCTGACTCTAGACAGTGCTATGGCGCTGGGCTCAGGTTCCGATATCAGTAAGGAGCATTTCAGGACCTAGTTATGCTGTTAGTCAATCAATCCACAGACCCCACGCTGGACAGAGCTGAGCAAATAGTGACCAAAAAGTGTTCTATGAACATTCAGTGGAACCCAAGAGCAAACTTTGGTGTGACAATGGGTGTGATGTAATGCACATCTCTTAAACTCTAGTAGAGCAACTGCTTGCAAAAAACAAATTTGAACCCCAAAGTATGAATATTTCCCAAGAGACAATTCCAAATAGTATATTCAATTGTAAAATTTATAATCCAACATTTGCACCATCTTTGGACAGTCACGTGGTATTGTTTCTCTCTTCTGATTGGATGTAATTAATCAACAGAAGGCAAGCTACCAATCCAACAATCAATCAATCTTACCATTCGAAATTGGGGCTGTGTAAGCTGGTTTCTCAAGTCATTTACCTGAGTTCTAGCTATGTAAATCACGTGAGTTAGATGTCTCAGTAAAAGTTGTGTATTCGATTGTAATATTCACCGTTCAAATAACCTGCAGACTAAGAGTTATTTGCTGAAGAAATTAGTGAATGATTTTGAATAACAAATACACTTGAGAATGTTGTGAACTGACCACTGACAATTCGTAAAAAGGGGAAATTAATCAGACAAATTCGCTGTTGCGATTTGCTCAGCTCGGCTCCTGGATAATTACTGCAGTTGATGTGGCCTGCAAGCAAGGGCTTCAGTGGCACTAGCCTCAGCGTCCTCCAGCGAAAAGAGCTTCAGCTAATGAATTCCCCCTCAGATTACATTTCTCAAGGCAACTCTGGTCCGCCTGATCAGCAGCTGGTTATTTTATGGAAGAGTAATGTTGGACTTTGTCAGAAATCCACATGAAAGGGCCACACCCCTATTTTGAGTACCTTGGCTTTTCTCAGAAGCTGCTGGAACTCATGCTGTGGCAGAAGGCCATGGTTCTTGACAAAGGCTGGGACCTCAGGAGGACGCTGGGTTTCATAATAAACAGTGCCGTGGATCTCCATGTACTTGTTAAGGATGGCCAGGAACTTTTCTTTGCCCTGGGGGAGGAAAGCGAAGAAAATCAGCTGCATGTGAACCCCAAAAGAGATGTATTTGATACTCAAATGCCAAAATAAAGGGGCATTTCCTTAGTCGGATCTCACCATCCTAGCGCCTTTAAGGGTACGTCTCCACTTCAGTGTTTAAGCCCAGGGTTCAAACTCAGGCTCAAGCCTAACTCTCTTTTTGTATTCACACAAATCATGACCCAAGGTCCCAGGATCCACAGGGCTGGAGGGTCCGAGCCTGAGTCAAGCCAGAACCCAGGGTTCCAGCTCTATTGCTTTGCAGTGCAGACACAACCCTGATGCATTTGTGCTCTGGAAGTCTGCCAAAAATATCCCACAATCCCATGGGCTGACTTTCTTTGTCCTCCAGACAATCAAGTTTGGTGGACAATCAAGTTTTCCTACACTGACCCATGAACAAAGGGCTAGAGTGGCAACATTTTGGGAGGGCGTTAGGAAGTCTGGAATATGGCTGGTCGGACTTGGGTCTGCGTACTGCAGTGTGGATGCTGGAGCCCTGAGCTTGGGCCCAGGTTAGAAGATTCTTAACCTAGGGATGACCCTCAGTGTCGACGCTCAAGCCCTGGGTTCTCTAACCCAGGGTCTGCTGACTCGAGTTCCGCTTACCCTGGATTTACACTGCAGTGTAGACATACACTAAATGACCTCCTCTCTAGCAGCAAGGGAGTCTTTATGTACCGGAACACACTGTTAGTCTGTATCGGCAAAAACAACGCGGAGTCCTTGTGGCACCTTAGAGACTAGCAAATTTATTTGGGCATAAGCTTTTGTGGGCTAAAACCACTTCATCAGATGCATGGAGTGAAAAAAAACAGTACATGGGCTATAATATATATTCTGCTTACTGTTTTTTTTCACTCCATGCATCTGATGAAATGGTTTTAGCCCACGAAAGCTTATGCCCAAATAAATTTGCTAGTCTCTAAGGTGCCACAAGGATTCCTCATTGTTTTTACTGTTATTCAGTGGAACTCAATCTGCAGGGCAGGAAATCCCCCTACAGGGAAGGCAGACTTTTAGGACTCCTAGACTATAAACCAATTTCACACTCGTATAATCCCACTGAATGATGTGGAGCTGCTCCTCTTTGACATGGGTATGACTAAGAGCAAAATCAGTTCCCTGAATCAGAGGCGACATACCTGGGTATTGGATATAGTCAGCCCTACAAAGAGAGTCTGCGTAAGGAATGTCATACACGAACAGACCAATGGTCTGTCCAGGCCAATACCCTGGCCCTGACATTAAACAGTGGAAGTCACAAAGCCTCTATAATGCAACCTCAGGTTACAATACTGTATCAGTGGCAAGTAGTGGAGAGAGTGTATGTTCCTGACCTCATCCAATGATCAGTTTATACACTGAAGCATGGAGATTGAGATCCCTTATAATTTGTATCCCACCTTGTGCAAAGGCAAGTGCAATTATTCATATAAACATCTAATCCTTTGCAAAAAATCCTAAATTATTTGCCTTAATAAACTACCACAACAGTGAGTTCCACAGGTTAAATGTGTTTATTTAAAAAAAAAAAAGTATAGTTGCGTCTGTATACAGACAATTCATCTTTCTTCCCAAGACCCTCTCCTTGTCCCCTGTAGAATGGCAAACAGACATAAATCGATTGGATGGATAGTCATGTAGAAATAAAGGTGTTATCCATGTGAAATGCGTCACTGATCAGAAAGCTCAACTAGTTCTTTCTCCTTCGCTGAAGTTATTTCAGCAAGACAAAGCAGACAGGCACTTTCTGTTACTGTTGTGCCCTATGACCCAAGCAACCAGCCACTCCAGCTGCAGAATGGCATCAGTTTTCCATCTACATACATTCATGGCAAAAATGCAAAACTTTAGCATGGTTTTTTTTTTAGAAGACTGGGGGGATGGTATGAGGCTGATTAATCCTAGAGCTCTTTTGATGTTACCCTTTAAGGATTGCATATAGCTGTTAAGGACTTCATTATCGCTTTATCAAACTAATAGCCCTGCAGATCAATACAGCACCATACAAGAATTCCAAGCATGGATTTCACTGAGATTATCTTCCCTGCTAGCAACAACAAAAGAGAAACAGCTTTCCCTTTGAATTTAGCTGTGATCAGCACTACACTCATCTCTCTCTCCTCTACTTATTTCCCTCTCCAGGCTCTTTACAAGCCCTGGGAGGAAAAACAACTTCTCAGCAGCATTAAAAGAAGACAATAAGCCACAATCTACCTGATTGGAGGGCAGAGGCGAAGGCGGCTGTGAAGGGCTGACAAATGTGGAAAGCAGGCCACACAATGCTGCTGTTCCAATCCACAGAACCGCAGACACGCTCTGCTGATTAACCCACCTGACCTGGGGGCTCGGGGATTTAATGGAAAAGAGGCCATTTATTCACCCACACTGTCAGAAGCAGCCTCATGGCTGTCAGTTGTATTCAGCTGAAAAGGCAGCTACGTGGGGCACGGGAATGTGTTCTTTCCCCGGCCACAGTCTAATCCCACAGACATAGACTTTTACTGAGAGAGGAGCCTGAGCCTCTGAGTTTGGATGCCAAATCTCCCAAGAGGGGTTGGCTAGGGGCTTGGGCCCAGGCCCATCTCCCTTTCTATCCATCTGGCACTCATCTGTGTCTCTGCTTTACACCACACTTTGCCTTATCTCTCTCCCTCCCAGGCCCCCATTGTTGCCAGCTGGCACACTGGTTGGGACCCTCCTTGGTGGGGCTTGGACTCCAGACTGAACCTGTGGCTGGAGAAAGGCCAAATCCTTTCTTCCCTTATTGTGCTCTCCCTGCTGTCCTTGATGCAGGTTTCCCACCACCCCCAATCTCCTCCACGATGCTGCTGCAGAATGGCCAGCAAGTGGTGCTGTTAAGTAACACAGAGCCCAGCTCACCACCCCACTGACTCCCACCCCTGTCTGAGAGCGGACAGCAACCTCCCCTCCAAAGCTCCAACCCTCTGGTAACTCAGGGAATGACAGAGGATGTGTGGGATTCAGTCTCTCCTCCTTCTGTCCCTATTGGTCCTGAGGCAGCTTCCCTTTCTCTCTGCGTATCTCTCTCTCTCTCTGGCTATGGACTTCTCTCCAGGGCCGAATTAACCTTTTGTGGGCCTAGTGCCAAACATATTTGTGGGCCCCCATGGAGGCAATGGAGCATGGCAACAGGGAGGTCAGTCTCCAGAGTGAGGGGCCAACCGGGGGCAATGGGGCAGGGCAGGGGCCTCCCCACTCCACCCAGCCCAGTGCAAGGGCACTATTTACAAACGGCAGTTTCCAGATGCACAGTGCCTCACCCAGTCCTGTGCTGCCAGCATGCCCCTTGCCCTCGGGGGCGGGCCCATGCCATGCCACACAGCCCTGCTACCCAACACCCAATAGGAGCACCCACAGGAAAAAAATGTGTGCTGAGCACCCACCGGCAGCCCCGCCTATCAGCTCCTCCCACTCACCCCCAGGGCTGCCTGTGCGCCGCTGATCAGCTGTGCAGGGGCAGGAAGAGGTGGAGCGAGGGTGGGGGGGTGCTTGGGGGAGGGTGTGGAATGGGGCAGGAGGAGGTGGGACGGAGGTGGAGTGGGGGCGGGAAGAGGTGGGGCCTTGGGGGAAAGGATGGAGTGGGGCCAGGGCCTGGTGCAGAACAGGGGTCAAGCACCCCTGGGGAAATCTGGAAGTTGGCACCTCTGCAACACCCACGCAACTCCCTATGGCCAGAGCCCCCCCAGACCCATTATGCCCAGTGCCCCCGCAGACTCCCCCCACAAATGCACAGCACCCTGCACAATACAACCCCTGCCCAGCACCCCGCTGCCCACAGCCCCACCACAACTGCCCAGCACCCCACACAGAACCCCCACTCCCTAGTGCCCCAACACACAGAGATCTTTCCTGCCCCCTCACAGCCCAGCACCCCCTCGGCCCCCCAGAGACCCAGTCCCCCACGCCCTGCCTCCCGACCACACTCACCGGCCCTGCTGGGAGGTGACTATATCTGCCGAGCTGAGCCGTTAGCATAGATAGGGCTGGTCCTGGGGTGGGGAATCGCTCCAGCCCCTTGGGAGTGACGCGATCAGTCAGGCCAGGGACTGCCCCGGCCGGGTTCCCTCAGGACCCACTTGCCTAGAGGGGCCCAGCCAAGCTCCCCACACAGTCCCCCACAATTGGCTGAGACTGGCCAGGCTTCTGCAACAGTCTCAGGAAGTTCAGCTCCAGGGAGACAGGTGGGGCCCCACAGGCGGTGGGAAGCAGAGACTGCCCGGAGCCGGAGGTGCACTGGGGTCTGGCCAGGGGGCAGAGAGGAGGCAGCGGGTGGGGCCACGGGGCAGAGAGGAGCCCTCAGCCAGCCAGCAGGTTGGCTGAGAGGAGCAAGTGATGGGCGGGGGGAGTGAGCTGGCAGGGTCTCGGGGCTCAGTCCAAGCGGAGCAGTCCGGGGCCCCTTCTGAGCATGGGCCCAGCTCCCTGGCACCACTGGCATCATTGTAAACCCATTCTCCAACTCTCCGTCCTAGATACTTCCCCCATCTTTCATTCAGTAGATTCCCCCATTCTTCATCCTCCGTTCTGGCCCCACTAGCCCTGTGTGTGGCATGAAGGATGCATGCAGCTCAGCAGCCATTGTCCTTTAGTTCCAATTCCAAAGATATTGAGGCAAAACTCTCTGATATGAAGTCAGGGCATGTTATTCCCCAGGTAAGCCAGTGGGGCCCAAAGGGAACCCTCCACATTCTATGGACTTCTGCCTCTCTCCTTGGGAGCAGGTCTCAGTGTTGCAGACAGATGGGAAAACGCTGGCTCTCTATCCACGCATTGCAGAACTCTTCCCATGCTGTAAGGGCTAAACTGCATTCCCAGCTCAATACGCTACCTGCTCTCTGCTGGCAAGTTTATCATTCTCACAAAGCACAGATCAATTGTACGTCAGGTATTTAGAATCCTCATGCAATGTGAACGATCCTTGCAATGTGAACAATGAGCAACACAAAACGGCATATTTACTAACATTGGAATAGCTGGGGCTGAGGTGTGATAAACAACAGAAGCCTAATAAGGAAGGAGCTGTATGTGTGAGTGCTATGTTTTATAAAGGACACTGTCTTTTTGTATGTAGCCAAATGGGACAGCACGATTCAGTTGACAGGCTGACTGAATGAGGAGCAAGTTTCTAATCCCAGCTCTGGTGACCTTGGGCAAGTCAGTTCCTCTCAGAGTGACTCAGTTTTCCCATGTGTAAACGGGGGATAATATTCACCCTCCTTTGTAAAGCACCTTGAGATTAATAGAAAAGGTTATCTAAGGATTAGTAGCTGTAGTGTTCATGAAAGGGAGAGTCTGATAGCATTTGCAAAAGCCAGCTGTAGTGTAGACAGCTGTTGGGCATGTTCTCCCTACAATAGTTCCTGGACTCTAACACCCCATGCTGTCCTGGCTGGGGTCTCTAGGAGCAGAGTGCTAATCACACAAGGTGCTCTGCTGAGACCATCAAACTTGTTTTGACCTAATCAGAACTGGAACGCACATGGCCTGAAGTAAAGGACTAATGTACTATACCGTTGCACCAGAAAGCCTCTTCCATTGTGTTATTGTTTACAGAGCACCAACAATGCACTCAGCTCTCTATAATACATAAAATAATGGGCCAGATGCACATTGACACCAGCTGAGGATCTAGCCCAACATCCATCCCTGCCCCATAGAGCTTATACTTGAACAGAGAGAAGCCAGGATGCCCTGGAGAATCCAGGGACAGCTAGTACTTAGCAACTATGAGCCATTTCCTGCTTGCCTTTGTGAGCCCACTTCAGCAAAGCATTCAAGCATGTAGCTAAGCCCCTTGCCATTCAGCAAACGACTTGAGCATGTTCTTAGCATTAGGCACGAATGTAAGTGCTCTGTTGAGAAGGAAGGGACAGCTGAACCGGGGCCACTAGCTGTCTCACTGTCTGCAATACTCCTATGACTAAAGTAAACAGGATTTGGTCCTACTTGACAGGAGAGAGCCCACTCCATGTCTGGCTAGCACAAGAATGTTCTGAAGATTTTTGGTTATTAAAAAAATCTCTTAGTGTATTTTTAAAGCTTCTACAAAATACCCCTTGAGATTTACTACATTGTACAGCCCCTCCTGTGCACTTTTACATTAAACGTCAGAGCAGAGTTTAAAAACAAAGACACATGGGGAGTGGGGTTATTCCAGAATTTGGGAATCAGAGGCATCTGAGAAAAGCAATTTTCACATTGAAATCTAGTGATAACAGAGGGCAGGTCTACACTACTACTTACGTCGATCTAACTTACATCGCTCAGAGGTGTGAAAAAGACCGACCCCCCCCGAAGTGATGCAAGTTACAGTGACCCAAGCGCTGTTTACACTGGCGCTAGGTTGGCGGGAGATGCTCTCCTGCCAACATAGCTCCTGCCTCTCGCGGAGGTGGAGTAATCATGCCAACAGGAGAGCGCTCTCCCAGCGGCATACAGTGTCTTCAGCAGACGAGCTACAGCAGCGTAACTGGCTGCTGTGCCAGTGTAACGCTTCTAGTGTACACTTGCCCTGAGTCTCAAAATGTTTTGAGTTCAGGTTTGGATGAAATAAGCATGCAGATGCTTATCTGCAGCTTAATCCAAATGATCTGAACTGCTTTGGCTGACAAAACTGAGCGGGAAATTGGATGTATATGGGCTGTTTTCCTTATTAGTGCTTCTGCTCCTGGTGCTAGATGGAAGCTGGAAGTTCAGAGGAACAAGAATGAGGAAGGGCGGGAAGTTAATCAAATGTTTCTGAACTTCAAAAAGATTCTATTTGAGAGATTGTATTTGATCCTGGGCTTATCAGCAGTACTTGGCTTGTCTGCTACAACTCAAGAGCAATATGTTGCTCTTATATTGCATTGTTCATCTCTAGGCCTCAGGGGCACTTTACAAGGGAGGGCCTCATTAGCCTTGTGTTATAGATGGGGGAACGAGGCACACAAAGGGGGCCTGGCTTGTCCAAGGTCACACAGAATGTTTAATGTCAAATCCAGGTATCCGAAGTCCCACACATCTCCAGCTCCTTGGAACACACAAACTCTACCCTATCTACCCAGTGCTAGATTGTACAACACTTACCCAGGCTGGTAAGTATGACAGGCAGCTGTCACCTTGGCCAACACACTGGGAATTGAACCAGGGGCCTCTTGAACTGCTGCTAAAGCGCCAGAGTTAGCAGCTTGTAACAACTCCTATCTTCTGTGGATCAGCACAGAGGGGGACTTGTCGCACAGAGGGGGACTTGTCACACATAACCACTGGGTTACCTGAGCACTTGCTAATAGGAGGTTTCAGAGTAACAGCCGTGTTAGTCTGTATTAGCAAAAAGAAAAGGCGTACTTGTGGCACCTTAGAGACTAAGCAATTTATTTGAGCATAAGCTTTCGTGAGCTACAGCTCACTTCATCGGATGCATTCAGTGGAAAATACAGTGTATCGAAAGCTTACGCTCAAATAAATTTGTTAGTCTCTAAGGTGCCACAAGTCCTCCTTTTCTATTCACACTAAGGCCTCTCTTCATGCTCTGGTCACATAAAATGAGCACACTTTACCTACACACCCATATTAAACTCCTTTACGCTGCCAGAGCCTTAGTGTAAATGAGAATCGGTCCCATTGACTTAAACCCACCACACAGGCCCTACTGGTCTGATTCTCCATTGACGCACAATATGTTGTCACTTAGAGCGGTGGGTGTAAAAGCTTACCAAACCACAACAGGAGCCCTTTACACCCATTTTGCATAGGTGTCAGGAACTACACAAGGTGCAGGACAGTGAAAATTCAGGAGGCAGGTATTTCTACCACGAGATATCGCAGCTACCCAATCCTGACTGGTAACTAGGGGTGGTGGACAAAGCAACTGGTCCTGATCCTCTTCACAGACTGGGGGTTCTGGAATTCAGAGTTTAGATCCAGGCCCCTACTTCCTGGGAAGCAGGTGCTATTCCATGGACCTTTTACGGCAGCTGGTTCCCGACAGCGAAAGAGTTTTAATAACATTTATTTAAAAATCCGTAAGAAGCAAGGAGGAGAGAGACAATGAGAAATCAATGTAGCCCACAGAGCGAGGCAAGTGTTGGAATCACTCATTGCGAGGGAGGGTGTTAGTAGCCATGAATATTTCTGTGCCAAAAAAAAAAGAAATTAAGTCAAAAAGCTGTTATTTACAAAGGGGGAAAAGGGAGCGGGGGGTGGGGTGGTAGCCTAGCCATCAGCAAAAGGTCTTCTTACTGTAAGACTGTGTGACAGAAAGCGTGTGCTGGGTAACTTATAAATACATGTAATTGTTGCAGGGATTTCTATACCTGGGCTGCAATTGTGTGTTTTGAAAGGAGGGTTTGTTGCAGAGATATGCTGCTCTATGGAACACAGACTGCAGCATTCAGAGCAGGCTGCGAGAACAGATTCAGAGGGACTGGTAATAGAAAGGGTGGGAATGGGGAAGAAGAGAACCCAGCACAGTATCAGGCCATAAACACCCACTGTTAGCAATCCACATTTAACCTACAGACGATGAAAGCTCAATCACAGACATACAGTTTCTATTGATAATTTACATTTAGTCTGAAATGCACCGTTAAATAAAGGAATAGATTAGCGCAATACAGTACCTGCAACTGGAACATCCCAGGGAGGTGCATGGAAGAAAAAAATCAAGAGAGGGTGATAATTAGCTCCTGCTTATGGATAATGGAAGCAAAAGCATTGAGCATGCTCCAGATAAAAGAAGGTGGAGCTCAGGCCGCCCCCAATAACCAGTGACACTGCTAGCCACACAAGAGAGGGTAGTGCTGGTTTTTTTTAAGAGGGTGTGCCTAATGAGTGGGGTTATAGCGGTGCTATTTGTCTCCCTAGCAGTGAAGTGGTGTTGGAACAGGAAGTCAGTTGTCTGTCTCAGGGAAGGAGTAGTGGAAAAGAGTTTTGCACCTACAGGCCACAGACTCAAATCTGACCCATGTCTGTGGTGACTAAAAGTTGCTTCCAGCTGATGACAAGAGGCAGTATGGTTGAGTGGCTAGTGCCCTGGACTTGTACTTAGGAAACCTTAATTCTATTCCTGCCTGAGCCCGACCTGTTACGTGACCTTGCACAAGTAACTTCCCCTCTCTCTTTTCTCCTCCGTCTGTCTTGTCCATTTAGATTGCAAGCTCTTTGGGGCTGGGACTGGCTCTGACTCTGTGCCCTGCCTGGGGCCTCTGCATGTGACTACAATACAAATACTGACAAGAAAGATATGCCACCACTAGATGCTGTCAGCTCAGCTCCTAAACAGCGAGTGTCCAGACCTTAACTGGTCCGGTGGTTGGAAGCTGAGTTGCTTCGTAAAATGCCTGGGATGCCCATTCTGTTTCGATTTGGCTCACTCACTTCCATAGTGTTATACTGGATCAGACCAGTGGGTCCATCTAGTGCCTAAAAAGTGTCAGCTGTCTCAAAAGAAGGTGCAAGAAACCCCTCAGTGTAGGTGGCCAGGGGATAAGCTGCCCACACAGGAAGTTTCAGACATAGGGTGCTCTCCCAAGGGAAGTGGTGGAAGCTCCATTGCTGGGACACTTGAAAGTGGACTGGACAAATCACTAGGGAATAATCCTACATGAGCCAGTGGGAGGGATTAATTAAATGGCCAATTAGGTCTTTTCACTGATTTCTAGGAGTCTATGCACATTAGCCCAGATTCTGATCCCTTTGAAGCCAGTGGCAAAACTTCCATTGACTCCAGGGATTATCCTTTGGCTATTTGTTTGTTACAGTGGACTGATCGTGTCAGTACAGGCACCCACCTTCCAGATGCTGGCTTCCTTCCCATACACCACTGCCATGTTGCTTGCTTTGTTAGACTTAATGAACTGCCGCTCAGTCTCGTTGAGCTCCTCGGACACAAAGCCCATGAAGGAGTTGTCGGGAGTGTGAGCTACAGAAACCAAGGGGAAAAGATACACGGGTTTGGCTCTTGCCAGTGCACTGAAGGGGTCTTCCATTATCTGTCCTCCCAAAGCCTCAGCAACATGCAGCCTTTCCCCATTGAGGTCATTTATACTGAAGAATGGGATGGTTACCAGAGTCCACCAATGAGATGAAAACATTTCCGGGTCCTACCCACGTAGCTGGGAGTTTAACTATTGAGTTGAGCCCTGGTGTCACAGCCCTGGGGATCACTGGGCTGAAATTTATACTGTTTCTCCATGACTGTCACAGGTAAATCCTAGGCTAGATCCAGGATTCCCCTTTGCCTCCTTTACCTTCCTATCTGGTAACAGTCCAGCTGCATCTGTGTCCCCAATCCCCACTTCCCAGCTGAGCACCTTAACTGTGCACTAAGCCCTCAGTGCTTCCCTCTCTGTGGAGAGACAGGGAGCGGGGGTGGAGGAGCTGCCTTCAGATGTGCTCCACAGGAGAATGTGGGTCAGGACTGATTAGTGCAAGGAAGTATTTGGAGGTGTTTGGAACCAGTCGAAGGTGCAGGCCATGAGGCTTGGATCATTCTGTGGCACTCATGCATTCTGAATCAAGAAAAGAGAGTCAGAAAGGTTCCTTGCATTGAAAAAAAGAAGAAAGGGGGAAAAAAGCAAATAGGAGCTATTAAAGTATATGAGCTGTGAACCGCCTGCAGGTCTCTTTAAAATATAAGTTGCTTCTTAGGCTGCCAGATAGATTATATCCAGCCAGGGGGAAAAAATATTTGAGTCACAAAGTGTGTGATCGGTCACCAGGCTTACGGCCGACAAGTAAGACTCCTTTCCACTTGGCAGATTATTGGATAAATCTGAAGCACCAGCCTCAGGCCCTTCTCTAAAATCCCACCTGGCCTTCTCCAGAGAGGTGACTCTCCCTCTGAAAATAAATTCTGTGTTTGAAAAATATGCCCCTTGCGTTTCACCTCCCTGCCCAACTCTCTTTGCTCCTTGTCTCCAAAGGCCTTTTTTTTCACTCTTTTCGCCTACTTGGATCAAGGCTGAGCTCTCCTGCATGCAAGGGGCACAACTGGGCAGCTGATTTCAAATCTTCCTTTCCCCTGGAATAACCCTGGTAAATCCCACCTGTGGCATGATGGGCCTTGCTGGCAAGGTGGGCTCAGTATGGGGCTGAGCATGGGGCCTGTTTGCACCTCCCTTCAAGAGTGAGGTCTGAAGCCCACCTAGTATGAGGGCAGGATGTTCTTGTGGTTAAAGCCCTAGCCTAGGGCTCTAGAGATTTGGGTTCCACTCCTGGCTCTGCTGCTGGTTCCTGGGGTGAGTTGCTTCGCTGGACACACAATAGCAGAGTTCAAGGTAGACATCCTGCAGTAAAAAAACTTAAGGACCAGACTTCAAAGAGAAACTGCTGAGCTTCAGTTCATTTGTAAATTTGACACTGTCAGCTCAGGATTAAACAAAGACTGTGACTGGCTCGCCAACTGCAAAAGCAGTTTCTCCTCCCTTGGTGTTCACACCTCAACTGCTAGAAGAGGGCCTCATGCTCCCTGACTGAACTAACCTAGTTATCCCTTGCCTGATTCTTGCTTGCATATTTATACCTGCCTCTGGAAATTTCCTCTACATGCATCCGACGAAGTGGGTATTCACCCACAAAAGCTTATGCTCCAATATGTCTGTTAGTCTATAAGTCTATATAGTCTGCCGCAGGACTCTTTGCCGCTTTTACAGATCCAGACTAACACGGCTACCCCTCTGATACTTCATATCTCGGTGCCTCAGTTCCCCCTCTGTAAAATGGGGATAATAATCCTCCCTTTCTTTAATAAAAGTGTGAGGCCTTCGGGGTAAGAATTGTCCACACTATGTGTGTGTACAGTGCCTAGCACAACAGGGTCCTGATCTCAGTAGAAGCCTCCAGGTGTGCAGCCTAGTGGACTGAGCACTGGACTGGGATTCAGGAGATGTTAGTTCTAGTCCCAATTCTGCTGCTGGGTGACCTTGGGCAACTCCTTTCTTATGACTCAGTTTCCTCATTTATTAAATGGGGGATAATGCCACTGACCTCCTTTGTCAAACACTTTTAAGATCTATAGATGAAAAGCACTGGAAAAGAGCTAGGTACGAATTACTGGGCAGAGAAAGGAGTCCATGTCCCTGCCGCTGGGCTGATACAACTCCCCTTTCACATTAGCATGGGTCAATCAAACATGGCTCAGGTACAGAAGCTGCTTCAGCCTGCTGCTCTGTTTGCCATAATAGCAAATTCCTTCTTTCCAGCATTCTCTCCCCTTGCTTTTGTTTTCTAGCCATAAAATCCCCCGCTGCTGCAGGACGAATGATTGGTTTGCTCAGAAAGCTCCCTGCAGAATCCCCAGGACTGAAAAATGGCCATGGCCGAGCAAAGTCCTTCACTCCCAAAAACCTACGGGGGGAGGGGAATTGCTGGGGCAGATTGAGAACATAATAAGCAAAACAGTGGGAGTGGGACAGTAAAGTATTAAAGCTCATTAAAGTAACAGAGCCCATTAAGCAGGCGTTTCCTTGGAGCACATTGTCAAGGTTAGGGTCAGATGGAAGCAGCATGCATCCCATCCAGCACGCTTGGGAAAACAGCTTTGGGCTATGGAGCAACATGGTAATAAGCCTAGCATCTCTTTTGTGTCCCAGGCTTGGTATAGTGGGAAGGGGGTGTTATTTTCTAGCTACATCCCACGTTAGGAGTCCTGTATATCTCCTGTAGGGCTCAGAGGTCTCTCAAACATCTCCCCCTACTTTAATCCTACCAGCCTCAAGGGCACTTGATATTGCAGCCTCCTTAGCTTTAGATGAGAAGGACTAGATGGGACTCCCTTAAGATCTTATCAATGTACAGCTCAGCTGGCCAGAGGGCACGTTGGTGGGCCATGTGAGATGCTCATCTCCCCTGCTTGCACAACATTTCCCAGCCCCTGCTGGCACAGGGGGTGGGAGGAAGCCATAGGCCAGGGGACTGAGATGCAAACCCCGGTATTGACTGCTCCTGAATAGCTGCTTACAAATGGAAACGGAAGGCCCATCCCAGCAGGTATATGGTGCTCATTGTGTGTGAAAATGAACTCTTTTCAAGTGAACTGGACACATGTCAGCCTCCAGCTTGTGGAAACAGGTAGAAGGAACAGGAGCAAATCTGAGTTTGTGGGCTTAGAGCAAATCAAGGTCTGTTTTCCTTCCACTGCGGTAGCTTTGGGGCGGCAGTGACATGGGCAGTGGACTGGCAGAGTAATTCAGATACATCTGAGAACTTATTTGTACCTTTCATGCATTGGCCTTGGCCTGCAATGGTAACCTAGGGATCAAGAAATAGAGCCAGGACCAAAAAAAAAAATAGGCAACTAGTAAAATTACCAAAGAATACAGTTTTGGTGGCACCGGAAAACTGTGCAAATTCGGGTTGCAGTTGTCTAATACTTTTGGCCCAAAACCCCCCTGAAAACAAAAATTCTGAAAATGTCAAAATGTTTCATTTTGAAAATGTTTGGAATTGAAATTCAAGGCATTTAATCCGACTGGCACACATTTTTTTCGTTGTTTTCGTTTTGGTGAAAAACAATCAGCTTCGATTTGAAACAAAGCACACTTTCCCCGGTTTGACCTCTGAACCACCAAATCGATTATTTGCTCAGCTCTATCACCCAGTCTGCAAATACAAAACCAATAAAATAAAACCCCAGTAGAAACAATTACCAAACAAGGGATCACTTACGAAACATAGTCATGAACTGCTTGGGATTCAGGTTCCAGTACCCCCAGTTTGTCCGGTAGCCATGCAGAGTGGCATACTCCTCAAGGTTGTAGGCTGGCTCTGTCCCAAAGGTATCAATGACACGAACGCGACACCTGCCCAGGCAAGAAAGCAAAGGGCAAGGGTTATATTCTGCTCCCATTCTGCAAATAAAGAGCATCAAGCCACAAGCTATAGGTTCGCCCTCTAGCATCAGCAGGCCAAGGAGAGAGTTAGTGCTGCTGAGGGCTTCAGCAGATGCTCATTTAGTGGAATGACTGCTTTGAGAGAGATCTGGGAGTCCTAGAATCCAGCCTGTGCAGGGACAGTCCCTCACATCAGTGCCCAATTACTGGTTTGAGCATCCTTGCAGCAAGTAGCATTATGTGCTCAAATGCATGCCCCATGGGATGATAGAGAGGCCAAGCCAGTGCTGCCCTGGAGTAGTGCTGTGTGTTTGAATACCAAGGACCAAAGGCTTTGCTGAAATGGAAAGAGTATGTACTGCCTTACCGCCTAAAAGCTGGAGGCCTGGGAAAAGATGACAACACTGCCAATGCTGACAGCTGAGACAGATGTAGGGACTGTTACTGCAAGTGCCAGTGGATTAATTACAATGGCTACAGCTGGGCGTGATGCAGATGATCACCGAATAAGTTTTGCCTAAGCAGCTTCACCAATACAGGCCAATGATGATCAGCAACCTCTGCTACTCCAGTCCTGGTCCCATACACTTCTGCCAATAGACTTTGATTGGCAATACCCCCCTATGCTCTGTTGTGGCATTTAGCAATACCCCTGAGCTAGGGACAGGCACCAGGAGGCATTGCACCTCACCTGGCAGGCAGCAGAAGCACCCCTGGAACTGCACCCCTTCAGAGCGTGCAGCTTATTCTCTCTAGTGCTCCGTCACCTTTTGGGAAGTCACAGTAGCCAGTGACTACTTGAAAATATCTGGATGGCAGGATCACTGATAGGCCAATGAGAATGTGGCCTGATGATGTAATGTTTCCATCTTGAATGAGTGCCTTTGCTGTCTGAGTATATTGCCATGTGGACAGAGTGCTGTGAAAAACAACAAATGGGCATTATCCCTCTTACTCAAGGAGTTGGATTAGGCTTATTCACTAAAGCAGCTGTTTGTTCTTCAAATTTACTCCAGAGATAGCCTGTGGAACTCATTGCCACCAGATAGTAATGCGGCAAAGAGATTAAGAACATTTTTAAAAAAGATTCAGTATTTATATGAATAATAAGAATATTTGACAAAAATGTATAATGAGTAGAAACATGCTTCAGGACATAAACTAACCATTAATAGCCTGAGGCAGGAAGAAATGTCACCATAGGGATATTATTGAACAACTGTCTACCCAGAGGGTTTTACACCTCCTGCAGTATCTGGTGTTGGCCATTGTCAGAGACTGGATACCAGACTAGATGACTCTGGGTCTGGTCCGCTATTGTATTTCCTAGGTGTATAACTCAGTAACTATTGCTCTAAACACAACATGCTTAGGAACCTCTGCCATTAGGTATTGTCTGCAAAGGATAGCAGATTAGATTGATGCTCAGTCTGTCCTGGCCTGGCAGTTCCTTTGTCTCAGCAAATCTGGGTTTCGAACCCAGGTCTTGCCATTAACAACGCGTAACGTTACCGTTAGGCCACAGAGAACTGGCATTGGGCATCAGCCTTAGGTCAAAAGGGGAAACTGGAAGCAAAGCACTGGTCCAATATTCAGCAGAAGGGGGCGGGGGGAAGTATCCTAAATGTCACCTCTGGAAAGGAAGAGATTCACTGCTCCCTGTTGCGCAGGCTTTTCACCCACCCAATGTTTGGGAAAACGTTATCTATCTCCAGGAGACATTGTAATGCTTTTCTGAATATTCCGGGAATGCGGAGGTAGGCATTACCCTGGCAAGAGGGAGGAAGAAAAGAGATTGTGGAAAGAGAGAGGAGAAAAAGCAAGTGGCGTGCACAAAGCAAATGCATTTATAATGAAAACAATAACACCGCCTGTCATCTTCCCCTCTAATAAAATTGTGTAGGATAGTGGAAGGAATGGGTGAAAATGTAATAAATAGCAGAACTATCAGTGTTAAATTAAATCACATACTTTGCAGGCTGCTGATGTACCACGGGGATGGTGACATTTGTCTCTCTCAATGGCAAAGAGGAAGGGAGGAAACAGGCTGGGGGCAGGGGGGTTATTCTTGCAAATACAAAGAGATCTCTCGGTCCTGTTGTGATGGTGGCAGATTCCACCTGCAGCGTGCAAATATACTATTTACACACACACACTCCTCCCCAAGGGTGTTTGCTTCCCCATTGCAGAGCCTTAAAATGAGTTCTGATCTCAAGACGGTAGCAGGTGAGGTTGAGCTCCCTCCTTCCCAGGCATATTCTGACAGCCGCTGGGAAGGTCTCTGGGCAATTTACCAGCTGTCAGAGCCATGCACATAAACAAGGCTGGAAACAAAAGGCTAAACTCCTCCTCCTTATGTGCTGGAGATTTATGAGGGGCTCGTTGGTAGGGGAAGGGAAGGGCTGCAAGGTCAGGGGAGTTTTGGCTGGTCTTGCTGCGATAAACAACAGACAGAGCAAAGAGGGAGGGAGGGAGAGAGAGAGAGAGAAGGGAGCTAAGTGAGACAATTGCTCAGTGCTGCGAACATTCCCCATCTGGGAACTTGGGTTCAAATCCCGGATGGGGTCAGATTTATCTTAAAAGGTGTTTCATCCTAGTCTGTGTCTATGCCCTGTGTAAAACTACCACCAATTTAGGCACAGGACAGCCTCATTAGGTTGAAGGACCGGAAGAGATTAGGACTAGAATAGCATGGGGTGCTGCAAATCAGGACTGGCACTGGCAGAGTTGGACTGGACTGGAGCAGCATGGGACGGGGAGGGCTGGAGCAGTGCAGGGTGAGGTGCATTGGCAAAACTGTGTGATGAAGTTTGCAAAATCCCAGGCCACAGCATGCCTCCCTCTAGCCAGAACTATTTGCCCCTCATTTTCATTAGCGCTGGTGTCACTCGCTATTTAAAAGTAGAAGCAAAGAGGAAGAGAGTGATTTTTTTCTTACCTGTATTTCTTAAAGGAGAGCCCCATGTGTTGCTTCATTTGCTGGAGGCCATGGTAATCAGTGTAAATGAGGTCAAAGGGCAAAGGGACAGTCAAGGGACAATTGCCCCGTCCCGGAGGCACCCCTAAATTACTGAAGAGAATCAGGAAGGGTTGATCAGCCACACAATATAAGCCCTTTCACCAGCCCTAGCCCCATTTCCCTGCCATGGGATTTAAAGGCGCCATCAACTGGCTCCTTCCTGGAAGTCTTGAACTCCGCTTTAAAAATATGTTGTCACTGGGGCCTCGCCTGGCTTCTCCCCCATGATTCCTACAAGTCCATCTCCCCAGGTTGTTGCATGGGCAGAGCTGCCTCTTAGGATGTCTTCTGGGAAGCAGAAGCCTTGGATTTGCATTTACTGTGCGACAATGACACTGTTTCAGATGTCCAGAGAAGTAGGGCAGGGAGTCTGGTAAGCATGGGGGTGTGGGTAGGGGAATAAGTTAGTGCCTGCTTATACATCCTACAAATCTCGTTCCTGGGGCAGGGAAAGGGAAAGCAAAGAGAAGTCTGATGTGTGTTACTGAAATCATCACAGGGGGCGAAACTGCCCCCTCTCCAGAGGCCTAAGCCCAATTTCAGTCCCACTTTAACTCTAGTTTGGGGGCTTAAGAAGGCCTTACATTGGTGCAATATGACCCTGCCATTCAGTAACTAGAGCTGGTCCGTCTGGTGCAAAATTGAGATGGGAGGGGGGATGAAAAATTCATCCCAAATTGGGACAAAAAGCCAACATTCTGAATCTTTTCTTGAAATGAAATTCCCATTTTTTTTGTTTGTTTCTTTTGGGTCAATCAAAACATTTTGTTTAAATTTTGTACCTTTTTAATTTTTAAAAACTATAGAATCACATAAAGGAAAAGTCGTTTCAAACTGAAAAATCAAAACTTTTTGTTCCAAAAATGACAAATTAGGACATTTCACTCTTAAAAAAAACAACCATTTTTTTTCTAAACAAAATTTCATCTAAATCAGTAATGATTTTTTAAAAATATTCTGTTTTGTCAAACCAGCATATTCTGACGGAGAACTCATGACAAAAATTTTCTGACCAGTTCTGAACAGCCATACGGGAGGGTGACCTTTGTAGGCCAACATGGAGGGGCGCTGGACTATAGGCAATCTCTTCTCCCTCCTCTCCTCTTCTTTTGGTATGGCTTGTAAGCTGGGGGCACTGGTGCCTCTGCTACCCCAGGGTTTGTGCCTGGCCCCTGTAGGGAGAAGGATCTTGGTGCAAGAATCCCAAACATGATCTGGCTTGCTTATATAAACCAATCAAAGAAGTAAGTTGGTCAGGTGTCATCCTGGAGCATTGGCTCTGACTGTGCAACACTTAGGCCGTGTCTACCATATCCATGCTAGTGTAGTGCCATAGTGTAAACAGCGAAGGAAGGGTTTTTTCGATTGCTATAGCTAATCCACCTCCCCAGATGGTGGTATCTGGGTCAACGGAAACATTCTTCCATTGACCTAGCCATGTCTACACCAGAGGTTAGGTTGGCATAGTTATGCTGTTCACAGGTGTGAATTTGTCACACCCCTGAGCACTGTAGCTATGTCAAGCTAACTTTTAAGTGTAGACCTGAAATTAGAATGAATTAATGCAGGACCACTCCAAAGCCAGCAAAAACAAGGATTTTCAATTTAAGGTGACTTAGCTGCACATAAATGCTTGCAACGGCTTTATTGCTCTTGTCACAAAGAATATAAGCGTTAGCTCGCTGTAGAACAGAAAGGGTCATCTGCGGATAGAATAGGCTCTAGTTTTATCACTTGTAATTTAGGTTCACTTCTATGGGCAATTTTCCACTAAGTGGCTGATCGGGGAGATGACAGGAATAGAAAGACTCTCGTCTCTGAGAGCCATCCCAAAAAGATACATAAATAAAGCAAGAAGGAGAGGCTCAGACACCAAATTTGGAGCATTATATTGGCCTGCAAGAGCTTTCCCAACACTCTGGTACATACCTGCCAATCTAGCATCACAGTCTATAATTATAGGCGCCGACTCCGTGGGTGCTCCGGGGCTGGAGCACCCATGGGGAAAAATTAGTGGGTGCTCTGCACCCACCGGCAGCCAAGCTCCCCGCCCCGCCCGGCCTCACCTCCTCCTCTGCCTCCTCCCCTGAGCGCGCCATGTCTCTGCTCCTCCCTCCCTCCCAGCGTTTGTCACCACCAAACAGCTGTAGCAAGCACTAGGAGGCAGTGGGGAAGAGCAGGAACGTGGTGCACTCAGGGAGGAGGTGGGGAAGAGGCGGAGCCGGGGCGGGGATTTGGGGAAGGAGTCCAATAGGGGAAGGGAGGGGGCAGACTCAGGGCAGGGACTTTAGGGAAGGGGTTGGAATGGGGGCGGGGCTGGGGGCAGGGTGGGTCGAGCACCCACTGGTGCCAGAAGAAGTTGGCGCCTATAGTACATAGGCTCAAAATTAAACTGGTGAGGGAGAGCCAACCCCCAAATCCTGCTACTCCATTCAAAGGCACTAAGATAAATGAAAAGCTTGGGGCTAATCTATAAGGGATGTCAGATGTTTCAGATATGTGTGCACACTTGATCTCTCCACTTATCTAACCTGTGTGATGGGAACTTAAATGATTGTTCAGATTAGTTACATTCCAATAACACTGAAAAGGAGGCATTGTCTGCTGGGTAACAGACTGCTCTCACTTATGTTGTTCGGAGACTACCCCCTGGACTAGGGCTTAAGAGACCTGGGTTCTAATCTTAGCTCTGCCACTGACCTGATGGATGATTTGGGGTAAGTCACTTCACCTCTCTCTGTCTTGTCTAATTAAACTGTATGCAATTTGCTGCAGGGACTGTCTCCCATGTGCCTGGTACAATGGGGCCCTTCCCTCCACTGCAATGCTAGAAACTTGCCCCAGCCAACATCCCGCTGGAGATAAGGGAACTACTTATGGAATAAAACACTGTTTAACACCAGGGCAGTACAATCTGGCCCTACCACAGGAGACTGAAAGTTAGGACTCCTGGCTTCCATTCTCAACTCTGTCACTGGCTTCTTCAGTCTTTTAACCTCTTGTGTCTCCATTACCCCTAACTTAAAAAAGGGTGTAATATGAACTATTGCTCTGAAGGGTGTGGTGAGGAGTAATTAAAGTCCATAAAGTTCTTTGAGATCCTTGGATGAAAAGTGTTCTCTAGAGCTGAGCTGAATTTAAAGGAAGATCCTCAGATGAACAGCACAGTAAATGCTAAGTATGATTATTAGAATGAGCATTACTGCTATAGAAGTGCAAAGAATTATTATATTGCAACTGCTCTACATCTCTATCATTCTACATTAAAAAACCGATTGGCCTGTGACAAATGGAAATAATCAGAGCTATCATGGAGGAAAGACATAAAGGTTATCGGTATCAAAGAGCAGCCAGATAACATTTAATCTCCCTGTTTCCAGAATTGCAGCTATAATTCAGCACTGGCTTCAACAGACAGCTCCATGACCTACAATATACGGGCGCTGCATCCACTGAGGATGACATAAAGCACAATTGATAATTAAGTGTAAATAACACAAAATCATGCAGCTCTCTGGTAACAGAGAAAGAGTCACATTTCTAAATCAATATTTGAAAAGAAAAATACACGTTACGGGGCATATTGTGCTACACTTAGTCAAACAGGTGAGCACATCCTGGCAGACGCTGTCGCACTGAAGTCACCACTTGGTCCCCCACATGAGTAAGGGTTGCAACTCTAGCTCTATACCAATTTTTAGCTGTCATGTTGTCCAGTGGTTGCTCTTCTAAAAGACAGTACCTTCCTCTTTTGGGGCTTGGTTCTGCCCTGACCTTTATCTTATGCACTGACTTTGGTGGAGATATTTCTGATTGACATTGGTGTGCGTGAAGGCAAAATCAGGCCCTTTTCTCTCATCTATGGTGAAACGCACCCTTGTGCAGAGAGCCAAGACAAACGCTATGCACCACTTAAGTCGTGAAAATAGATTCATAGGTCTTTACAACTAGAAGAGATTATTAGATCATCTAGCCTGGCTTCCAGGGCTTGAGTGGGATTTAACTGCTGTTTAGTCCTCATTAAAGTTGATCAAAAAATCAACCCCCACCCCACAAAATGTAAACCCCAACCCCTTCCTCCCCCTCCCAAAACCCAACCATCATTTAGTTTCTAACTGAAACTGAATTTGTTCATATTTTTGTTGACGAAAAGAACCGCCCAACCCCCAGCCCCAAAGACTTTGTTTGGGTTAAACATTCAAACCCATTCGAAATGCCACTTCCATTAGAAGCGTCCATTTGAAACAGATCATTTTGACGTTTCTCCACATGCTGTTTTGACATTTGCAAACTGTTGATTTCATTGGGGGGGGGGGGTGAGTGCAGCTGAAACTATTTGCCAAATTCAGCTTGAGCTCATGAATTGTTTTGGTGCCCCCCCCCTAAAATGGATTTTAATTAACTGTTTGTCTAAAAATAACTGCCCAGCTCTAGTCCTCACAGTGGCCCTCTGCTCAGGAGTGAATTTTTAAGCACATCGATCTGGTAAAAAGGTGGGATATTTTCCTCAGTGCAGCTGATTTCCCGTTGGACATGACACCACAATAAAGCTCTCATCACAATACACATGAGATTGGGTGAAGGAAGATCAGGCACTAACCAGCCTCCACGACTGCTTGACAAGTACGACATCCTCTGCACAAGGCTCTGTTCTTAAATACTGTCCTCAAGACGATGTCCAGACACCATGGCTCCAAATGCTGCTGAATCATTAGCTGCCTCCTTGATAAGCACGTCTTTGCATGACACACAGTGGGCCAGATCCTCAGCTAGCGTAAATCAGCATAGCTCCACTGACTTCAATGGAGCTATGCTGATTTACATCAGCTGAGGGTCTGGTCCAGTTATTCTGCTTAAGATAAAAGCTTTTCATTAGACGTCTGTGCCCATTTGTTTCTCACTGGAGCGGATATCCCCAAAGTTTAGGAGATAGCTCAGTTCATAAATCCATGGACTTTAAAGCCAGAAGGGACCATTAGATCATCTCATCTGACCTCCTGTATTTCACAGGACATTAAATTCCACCCAATTACCCTGGCATTGAGCCCAATAACTTGGCTTGGACTAAAGCATAATTTGTATTTGGCTAAAGCATCTCTTCCAGTCTTGATCTGAACATCACTTCCCTTGGTCATTTATTCCAGTGGTTAATCACCCTCCTTGGTAAACATTGGTGCCTTATTTCTAACCTGATTTTGTCTGGCTTCTGCCTCCGTTGTTCTCCCTTTCTCTGCTAGAGTACAGAGCCTTCTAGTACCCAGGATTTTCTTCCCATGGAGGTACTTACACTGTTATTAAACTGTCTCTCAAACTTCTTTCTGATAAACTAAACAGATTGAGATTCTTAAATTCCCTTCAGCTTGTGATCAGTTTTGTGGCTCTTTTCTGCACCCTCTCCAATTTTTCAACCTCCTTTTTAAAATGTGGACCCCCACAACTGGGCACAATATTCCAATGTTGGTCTCGCCAATGCCATACACACAGGTAAACTCACTTCCCTGCTCCTACTCATTACTCCCCTGTTTATACATCCAAGAATCACCTTCGCCCTTTTTGCACCAGCATCACACTGGGAGCTCAGGATGAGTTACTTCTCCACCGTAGTTCCTAAATCCTGCCAGAGTCACTGCTTTCCAGGATACAGTCCCCCAGTCCATAGGCATGGCCAGCATTCCTTGTTCCTAAATGTTTAAACTTGTATTTGGCTGTTGTCATAAATATAAAGGGAAGGGTAAACCCCTTTGAAACCCCTCCTGGCCAGGGGAAAGCTCCTCTCACCTGTAAAGGGTTAAGAAGCTAAAGGTAACCTCGCTGGCACCTGACCAAAATGACCAATGAGGAGACAAGATACTTTCAAAAGCTGGGAGGAGGGAGAGAAACAAAGGGTCTGTGTCTGTCTGTATGCTGGGTCTTTGCCGGGGATAGACCAGGAATGGAGTCTTAGAACTTTTAGTAAGTAATCTAGCTAGGTATGTGTTAGATTATGATTTCTTTAAATGGCTGAGAAAAGAATTGTGCTGAATAGAATAACTATTTCTGTCTGTGTATCTTTTTTGTAACTTAAGGTTTTGCCTAGAGGGGTTCTCTATGTTTTGGAATCTAATTACCCTGTAAGATATCTACCATCCTGATTTTACAGGGGGAATTTCTTTATTTCTATTTACTTCTATTTTTTATTAAAAGTCTTCTTGTAAAAAACTGAATGCTTTTTCATTGTTCTCAGATCCAAGGGTTTGGGTCTGTGGTCACCTATGCAAATTGGTGAGGCTTTTTATCCAACATTTCCCAGGAAAGGGGGGGTGCAAGTGTTGGGAGGATTGTTCATTGTTCTTAAGATCCAAGGGTCTGGGTCTGTAGTCACCTAGGCAAATTGGTGAGGCTTTTTACCAAACCTTGTCCAGGAAGTGGGGTGCAAGGTTTTGGGAAGTATTTTGGGGGGAAGGACGCGTCCAAACAGCTCTTCCCCAGTAACCAGTATTAGTTTGGTGGTGGTAGCGGCCAGTCCAAGGACAACGGGTGGAATATTTTGTACCTTGGGGAAGTTTTGACCTAAGCTGGTAAAGATAAGCTTAGGAGGTTTTTCATGCAGGTCCCCACATCTGTACCCTAGAGTTCAGAGTGGGGGAGGAACCTTGACAGCTGTATTTAAAACACATTTTGTTTGAATGGGCCCAGCTTACTAAGTGCTGCAGCTTGCTCTGGATGACTCCCATTCCTCATCGTTATTTAAGACTTCGCCAATGTGTATGTTTATCCACAAGTTTTATGAGCACTAATTTTACATTTACTTCCAGATGATTGGTGAAACTGTTGAATAGGGTTGGACCCCACGGAACCCTGCTAGAGACATGCCCCTTCAATGATGATTCCCCAGGGATGGTGGCTACCTTTTGAGGTTTGTCCATTGGCCAGTTCTTAGCCCATTTAATGGGTGCTTTATTGATACTGTATAGTGCTAATTTTCTAATCAGAATGGTGTGCAGTGCTAAATCAAACACTTATAAAAGTGTAAGAATTTAATATTAGAGAATATAAAAGTCTATGCATCTACCTTTACCATCTAAACTTGTAATCTCATCAATTTGTACTCTCATCAAAGAATAAAAGGTTTGACAAGACCCTATTTTCTATAAAACTATGTTTACTTGCGTTAAATATATTCCTTCCCTTTCTTAATTGAATCCTGTATCAGTTTTTCCATTAGCATGCCTGGGATTGATGACAGACTAACTGGCCTCTAGTCACTCAGGTCATACCGCTTGCTCCTTTTGAATATTGGCACCCCACTAGCACTCCTATGGAATTTACTCGTTATTCCAAGATTTATTAAAAATTAACATCAGCAGGTCATATTGAATGCAATGAAGCCAATGATCACTGGTCCCCAGGCAACCACCAACTTCCAGCCCAGTGATTAATTCATCTTTATCCATCATGAGATCCCAAACGATGTTATCCTGTGTTGGGTACAATGTTAGAAAATTATCATCTGTAATTTAGTACCCTCCCCCCCCCCCCCCCGCACGCACACACATTATAAACAGGTGCATAAGGAGTAACATCCTCTTTTCAAGTTTGATTCGGCAGTCTGTAGTAGACCCTTATCAGTACCCTCCCTTTGGGCTTTGCTAGTTAGCACATTGATCCATGTGCATTACAAAGCCTGTAGTTCTGACTTATCAATGACTCTAAAACAGGTCATGGGGTATATAATAATAAATAATCCCTCTCTCTGACTTTGCATTTTTCATGAGTAGATCCCAAAGGGCTTTACAAAGAAGGCCAGTAACATTATCTCTGTTTTACAGAGGGGAAAACTGAGGCACAGAGAGAGAAAATGACTGACCCAAGATCACCCAGAAGGCTAATGACAGAGCCAGAAATAGGCCGCAGGTCTCCTGAATCACAGTCCAGTGGTTTACCCACCCCTACCCATCCTCTACCCTCTCCATCCCTGCTAAATGGGTTACAACCAGTGAGTTTAACATTCCAATCAAGCAACTTTGGTCTGCACCTTCAAGTTATTATTTTTTTTTATCCCTCCTTATTTAAACATTCTCTATTCAAGCTTTCATCATTTGCCAGTTAAGTCAACTAATTTTCTACTAAACCCAATTTCACTCATGGTTGGAGTGAAATCTCCGTAATTTTTCCTCATGCCGTGTACTACTGACGGCGCTTGAAATTATGCAAATAAAATTGATGAACACAAATGCCTTTTTCTCAGACAGCTTAGCCGAGAGATTGGTTTTGTGACAACCTGTTGATCCCCACACTCAGAACCACGTCTGAGAAACTGAATCTCACAAATAAACAATTGCCTGACAGAATCTGCTTTTGACTGAGCTCCTTGTAAACCCCCTTGGCAGCCACCAAGCTCTGAGGATGATGTGGTTATGATTTCTCTGGCAAGCACATTTGTTTTGCCCCAACTTCAGAGATTAGCAAATTAGCGACGGCCAAGTTCAGCTCTGGTTTTGTTGATTAAATAAAGGATAATGCAGACAAACATTGAGGTTGTTTCTCCTTTAATTAAGCCAGTTAAAAGAATCATGTTCACCTATAGAGCTGTTCCTTTCTAGCCGCTCTTAGACATCTGCCTCTAACAGCTGTGCATACTCCAGAATAAATCTACAGCAGGTTCTTGTCCTGCTATTTTCCCCTTATAGGTAATTTAATCAGCCGAGGGATTCAGTCCTCTGCCAGAGGCCCTCAGAATTCAGATTACCACAGGTTATCTTCACATCCCATTGACCTATTTTCAAATTAACCCACGCTTTGCTTCCAAGTTATTGCTCCCCACGCTGAAAGGGCCAGAATCAAATTGATCCTGGTGGACCCTTCTGCAAGCCAGACCAATACTCTATATCATATTTAATTTCATTGCTACTGCTGGCCTCTGTTCTCAGCAGCAAGTGGGCGTACAGGAGGGGAGGTGGAGAAAGGGCTCTGCGTGCCGTCAAGGTGGGACACAGTCCAACAAAAAGCTTCCCCCTTAGGGATGGATAAAGCCAATTCCCTTCCCTCTGCTGAAACCCTGATTAAAGCAGCACTGATGTGCCCATGAGGGTGTGCAGAGAGACCACACACAGGAAGGCCTCTGCCCCAGCATGCAGGAGCATTTGGGAGGAGGATTGGGAGGGGTAGGGTTGGGGGATCCAGGACTAGATGCATCCAGTGGCCATGATGGCAAAGAGCCATACTGATGTCCTGGGGCTGCAGTGATGTCTCTGCATCCCTTCTCTGGCCCCTACAGAGCTCTCTAGGATACACTCCAGTTAGTCAGACTGGGTGAAACTCGCCCCTGTAAAAAGGGCTAGTATGAGGCTTATGCCTCATTGAAGTCCCATTACAACTTAAGTGGGACTTAAGAGGGACACAGGCCTTGTAGTGTGAATGTCACCTGTGATCTACAAATTTGCCTTAGGTGGAAAATAGCTGGGGCTGCATCCGCAGCTGGTGTCCACAGCTCTAAGAAAATCACTGGAGCTGCACCGATTTGCACCAGCTGAGACTCTGGCCCATTGTTCGTAGGTTGTAGGCTGAGATTTTTAAAGCCACCTAAGGAATCTGGATGTTCAGGTCCCACAAATATGAATTGGAATTGGGCATGCAAATCCCCTGCATAACTTTTAAAATCTCAGCCTCAATCTCCGACATAAAATGAGCTGGAGATTTTGAGTTTATTTCCAGGCAAAGCCCCTGAACTTGTTAAATGGCTTTGCCCCCATCCTCTCCTGCCAGAGCTGAAGGAGCACATACTCCTCTCCTCAGAGTCCAGGAGAAGCATGCCAGTTTCATCTTGGCATTTGCCAACATGAAGGGGCAGTTCCTGGGGGAGCATGGTCACTGAACTGCAGATGTGAGCAAGGGGGTTTCTATCCCATTGGCTTAATAAGGAATGCAACAGATTTCAACAGGTCCAGAGAGATTGAAATGGGCATCTTACCAGAGGGCACCATGGGGTATAATATTACCATCTAGCTGCTGGAATCTCTTCTCACACCAGTGTAAATCAGAAGTGATTCCACTGACGTCAACGGAGGTACACAGATGGAAAACTGCTGCGAGTGAGAGGGGAATCCACCCCAAAGATTCATTTCCTGTTTTTTAATGTTTGTCTGTGTTTGAAAAACTTCATCTGCATTTTCCCACCCCACCACCCCAATTCTCTTTGGTTCAAGACCTTTAGGAAGGTACAAAATTCAGAAACATCCTCACAGTTGTCCTCATTGTGTAGGCCATGGGGTGATCACTAGAGCAGTGGTTCTCAATCGGGGGTACGCATACCCCTGGGGGTACGCAGAGGTCTTCCAGGGAGTCCATCAACTCATCTAGATATTTGCCTAGTTTTACAACAGGCTACCTAAAAAGCACTAGCAAAGTCAGTACAAACTAAAATGTCATACAATGACTTGTTTATACTGCTCTATAGACTATACACTGAAATGTAAGCACAATATTTATATTCCCATTGATTTATTTTATAATTATATAGTAAAACTGAGAAAGTCAGCAATTTTTCAGTAATAGTGGGCTGTGACACATTTGCATTTTTATGTCTGATTTTGTAAGCAAATATTTTTAAGTGAGGTGAGACTTGGGGACACGCAAGACAAATCAGACTCCTGAAATGGGTACAGTAGTCTGAAAAGTTTCAGAACCACTGCACTAGAGAACAGTGAGTGCAGCACATCACAGTGACCCTAACCAATGGATAAAAGACATGCCGGGTAAACTTAAATGGCACATCTGGTGTTTTCTGCAAAACTAGTCACAATCCATTTGAACTGGAGTTTGCCAGCGTAAATGTCCTCACTGTGTGGTCTTTTGATCCCAGCTCTATGATTGCTGCTAAAAAGCTCATTACGAACTTGAGGGATTTTTTTAAATGCCTGGTATCCTGCTTATTTTTAAAGCAATCCACATAACAAAAGCATCTCCAGTTGCACAATATATTCCCATCAGTGATGCACCACCAGTGTTTTAACTCCTTCTTAGCCTGTGACAAATCCTGTCCCCCACACACTAGCAAAGAGACAGAGTGAGGGAGTAATTGATTCATTCGTTTCCCTGGTTTAACAAAAAAACTGTTCTCTCAAAGCTAGAGCCAATGATGGAAGAATGGTCCCTGGACAAATAAACTCATATTCCAGAGTAACAGCCATGTTAGTCTGTATTCGCAAAAAGAAAAGGAGTACTTGTGGCACCTTAGAGACTAACCAATTTATTTGAGCATAAGCTTTCGTGAGCTACAGCTCACTTCATCGGAGGAAGTTGCAGTGGGGGAGGTTTAGATTGGATATTAGGAAAAACTTTTTCACTAAGAGGGTGGTGAAACACTGGAATGCGTTATCTAGGGAGGTGGTAGAATCTCCTTCCTTAGAGGTTTTTAAGGTCAGGCTTGACAAAGCCCTGGCTGGGATGATTTAACTGGGAATTGGTCCTGCTTCGAGCAGGGGGTTGGACTAGATGACCTTCTGGGGTCCCTTCCAACCCTGATATTCTATGATTCTAAATTGGTTAGTCTCTAAGGTGCCACTAAAACTCATATTCGGCGCCACCTGCTGGAAGCAGTTAGACTTTGTTCTGGAAAATATTGAGCCAATGTAAGGCTTGAGCTGGGATTACTCACCTGAGTAATGAGAGGCCTACCAAGTACGTGGATAACCCAGTCTCCAGTTCATCTTGTGTCCTTTGAAAGGAGGGCTGCAGCTACTGTAGGGGAATCACTTCCCCAGGAGAGTGTTATGAGAAGACCAATTCTTGGTGCAAACTGGAGCATTGCAAAGGCCAATAAATTGCTCTTTGGCCATGTTTTTCTGAGCTGCAGGGATAAGCCTGTGTCTGGCAGAGATGGATAATTTAGCAGCATTCTGGGAGTGGGGTAAACACCGCAAGAATTAGGGAAAACCCAACCCTCCTTTCATTTTGGCAGCAGAATTTTTAACAAGGGGCTCCCACGCCAGGTGCCTCTAACACACCTGATTTCTCTAAGTCTTTGATCCCAGAAATAGTCGCCTCATTGGCATGCTTCCATTTCCACTGGCATATGCCCACTTAGCAAAGGCTGCTGTGTAGGAGAGAAGAGAACCTGTGCTCAGATGCTGAATGGTGTTTGATGAACATGAAGACTGCTCTTTGTATAGAAGATGTACCCCCCATGCAATCACTATATAAACGACACAACAATTATATAATAAGACTCGTATCACTTTTATAGGCAGAGGTTTTTGCAACTGCCAAGATCACAGTTAGTGAGCTATCATTCGGTACAAAATAAGCATATTTCATGAAGAAGTGCAATTTAACAGCTCAATGATTCCCGCTAATTCAGGCACTCCCTCTCTTACGGAATGAAACTGCAAAGGTGGAAGGAATAAGTCCTTTTTATTATTTACAATGGCAAGACTGTTTATCTGCATTGCTTGGGTGGGAGCTGTCAATAAATCTACCTAGCTACCTCAGTCACAGAAACAGAGAGGCCTCTCTAATTATAGGAAACAGCTTTTGCAATTATCCTAGCCTGCAGGGCTTTCATTTTGATGTATACCCTCTTCATTTTGGAAATATGTCACTGTGGCTCTGTTGACATGTGGCCTACACAATGAAAACAGTTGTATCTGGCCAGGAAAGGGAGCAGCGATATCCCTGAAGGAGCCACACAGGTTATCACAATGTGCTATTGAGTGATAAGATTATCTCTGAATAATACAGCTATCACAATTCAGCACTGGCAAGTGGACAGCTCTGCGAATGGAGGCAGTTTAGGGCCGGACTCTCATGGGTGTAACTTAGGAGTCAATGGAGCTATGCTGATTTACACCTGCTGAAGAGCTGAGCCTTAGGGTGAAATGCAGCCCTGCACAGTGAGTCACACAGGTGGATTTCTTTGTGCTACTCTTTTATGGTTAGCATATAACTGCCCCTTCTATTATACCCCAAACTCCAATCATGCTGGGAGCAAGCTCTGTAGCCCTATGCACTTCCAGGGCAAGTAACCAAAACATCTGGAAGTCAGACAGACAATGGAGATCCTTTCAAAGAAGAATACGCAGATGTTCTGGCTACCCCAGCTAGTGGCAGCATTGAGATATACTCCACCCTCTGACTCACTAGGACACTTCCCTGGAACTGAGTCAGAGACACTGCTCACTTTCTCGAAACCTTTTGACCTCACTGCAGTTAACCACTTAAATATTGATCTGCTCTGTGGCGCAAAGCACTGAAATGCAATCCTTCCGCCCGACCCGGGGTCTTCTGCAGGGGCCAGCATACTCCCTACAGGTTCCCATTCTACTCTGCACTTGTCTGAGAGTCACCCTGCTCAAGGGCCTTCCCTTGGAGCCAACCTGCTTTCTATATCTATATCGCCTCTTCCTCCCTATCCTCTTCCCCTTTGATCCCCTTCCTGCCAGAGTTTCCCTGTCCTGGAAGCTCTCTCCCCATCCAGGCTACTTGCAGGATTTTATAATCACCTGATCAGTCCCCACTGGGAGGTACTGAGCAGTTACAGGCGAGGCTGGGCCCTCCTTCCCTTAAAGGGCCAGCCACCCCTCTTGAGTCATTTAGGCACTTTTGGAAATCTCACCTACATGGGGGGAGGGATAGCTCAGTGCTTTGAGCCTGCTAAACCCAGGGTTTTTAGTTCAATCCTTGAGGGGCCATTTAGAGATCTAGGGCAAAAATAGGGGGTTGGACTCTATAACCTCCTGAGGTCCCTTTCAACTCTGATATTCTATGATTCTATGCTCCAGACAACTCCAAACTTTTTTAGGCTAAAAGCTACATTTCCAACCATCCGCTTCTTTTTTTTCCATTGTGGAAATAGCAGTCTTAACTCTATGGTCCCCATTCCCTGTAGCACTTGGCTGTCTCATTGTACCACTCTTCCCTTGAGGATGAGACCCATAAAACTCACCAGCCATGCCGGGAAGGAAAGCAAATGAAGTCAGTGCTGGTGTGAATCCTTTCCTGCTAGCACAGGATATCAAGGATTCATGGGCGCTGCACGGAATGTAGTGAGTGAGTCTGGAAGAGGAAGAGAACAGCATGCTACGCACATCCAGCAATTCTTTCAGAGGTTGGCTGGAAGGTGTGCAGCATGAGAGCTAGGCTTTAAAAACATTACTTGTGATTTACCAACATGCACTCACAACCCGCCTCATTAACAAGGAAACTGGGTTTTTCAGAATGAATCGCTCTTCTCCCCACCCCACCCCCCAAGCTGTCACACACACAATGGGCCTGATTCTTATCTCCACGAAGTCTCCAGAGCAACGTAAAGGAGCTTCAGTGAGAAGGAGAATCAGGCCCACTCTTCGCTTGTACGCTCTTCTGCATGGCCCAGTTTGTTTCTGTCTCGGCTCCATCTGAAGACGTTACCAGAAGCGCCTGGGTCCCCTTCTGACTGTTCTATGTACACAAGATGCAAGTTATGGGGAAGGAGACTTGTGACTAATTGATTTGATTTGGCGCTTTCGCTTTCGTTACTGGGAGCTGCAAACTGCGGCTGATGTTACAATACATCTAACAACCGTCCTGTAAGCCACCAGATAATTATGCATGTTTCACCTCCTGCCTGTCAGGATGCATAAGATGTAAGCTAGGAAATTCAATGAGAAATGCAAAGGAGGGGAAAAGAGAAACACCTGCATATAATTCCAGTACAGGAGGACCTCGGGTCGGGTCTGCTAAGAGGGAGCAGCATGACTCAAGGATCTGGAGGAGCTATATGTGAAAAAGATGAGCCCGGTATTTTGTATTTGTATTTCAGTAGCATCTATAGTCCTCAGCCAAGATCAGGGCCCCACCGTGCTAGGTGCTGTACAAACACACAGTAAGAAACAGTCCCTGCCCCAAGTTGCTTATGGCTTAAAGAAACAAGGCATATCTAAAAGATACGCTCTAGCTTCATCAGGAATTAATTCAGGAAAGACTTAGTGCCTGTGTTGTAACAGGAAGTCAGACTAGATCACAATGGTCCCTTCTGGCCTTTTAATCTAGGAAAGTAAACAAAGGGTGTGAGGGGAGACAGAGGCACAGACAGATGAAGTGACTTGCCTGTGGTCACATAGCAGACCAATAGCAAAGCCAGGAATAGCACCACATCTCTTGGCACCTAGCTGAGTGCCCTTTCCATTAGATTATGCCATCTCTCTTATGAGATGGCTGATTGCATCATCTAGGACACGATCCCATTTCCATGGAGGTCAACAGAAAGTCTCTCACTGACTGGCTCCTGGAGCTGGCGGGTTCACAGGCATTTCAAAGAACATCAGTTGAGTTGTGAAAATGTCTGAGAATCACATGTAGGATTCATACAAGGTTCATGTGCTTGGCAACATTCAGGGCACACCCGGAGTGTTGTGCTGGACCTGTGCTCCTTTCAAGGGCATCAACCTTGGAATCTCGCCCAGATGACATGAACCGTGGGAAGCCTCCCAGGACTGGGCTCAAGGCCCGAGAGCAAGGAATGCGGTAGATAGAAACTGGTAAATAAGAATGTTAAACAAAGCCAGTGTATTCCTTTTATCTGTTGGAGAATGTAATGTGCGGCGGGAGAGAAAGAATAAAGGGGAAGGTGGAAAGCTGACAGGCAGAAGCCCGTTAGCAGACCAGCCGCTTGCTTGCTTAAAGCTGTGTTCTGTCTTGTCATTGAACCGCCACAATCACAGGAGTTATATAGCTTTTAGCACAAATTAATATTTGTCCCAAAATTCATGGGGCAGGGCATTTTTCCAGGTTAGTCACCATTCGCTAGTCACCATCCATTATTCTCCTGTTCAGAGTGTTACCCAGTCAGGAAGCAGCTGCAATACCCCATCACTAAGTTGATCAATCACACCCTGTTAAGGTCCTGATTCTGTGATCTGATCCATATGTGTAGACTCTGGTATCTGTTCACTGACTTCAGTGGGACTCCACATGGGTGCTATGATCCTCCAACATGGATCTGATTGCAGGGCCAGGGCCATAGATTGCACAAGCTCCTTGGGTCAGAGACTGCCTTTTAGTATTTGCCTATACAGCTCCCAGCACAATGGGACCCCTCTCCGGACTGGGCAAAACTGCAACATCAATAATAATCATGAATGGCCCCTGGATAACCACAGGCTGACACATATTTGCATAAACCACTTGTCAAATACTTACCAGTAACCAACACATCAACAGACATCAGGATCAATGCTTGAATGATGCAGAAAGAGAAGAAAAGGGGCTCGTTTGTGGGCACAATTCCCGTTCCTGTGGAGAACAGGCTGGAGGAATTATGGTCTAGAGCCATCGAAGGAAGGGAGGGATGCTGAAGATGGCAACTAACAAAGAGAATAATCCTAATACTTTGCATTTCTATAGCAACTTGCATTGCCAACAATCCCAAAGTGCTTTCCAAACTCTGCCTCAGATTCTGGCTCCTGCCCTAGCTGTTCTGTGTCCCAGCTCCCGAATCGCCAGCCACTCAGCTCATTTCAGTGCCTGGCTGAACACCATACTGAGTCTAATGTGTATTTCAGTTTGTTGATTGCACAGTGTTGGTGATACTTTGGGATGCTAAAGAAATGGAAGGTACTAAGGGCTGGATTGTGACTTGACCTGAACACCCCTACAGGAACGCAAGGGGGAGTGAGAATCCTCTTACACCCCTGCCCCAGCATTCAGTCTGGGCAGGCAGGAGCAAATAGTGTTGTGCTTTCTTTGCACCCAGAGCAGGTGGGCATGGAGCGGGTGGTAACTTAGCTTTGCAGCCCCCCCCACCCCGAGAGCCAATCAAAACAGCTCAGCTGGTACAGGGAGCATTGTCATTGCTGACACGGGCCAGGAGCAAAATACTAACCCTTGGAGCAAGGGAGGGAATTTGTGCCTCAGAGGGGTGGCTCTGAGTCCCAACATGGCCACGGGGCTACTCCTGGGACGGTACAGTCTGTACACCCCCCTTACCCACAGCTGTGCCTAAAGGCCCAACTGAGCCCCAACGTACGAATTAATTATTCATAATTATTTATTAGTATCATGTATTATTAACCCTACGTATTCTATTCAGTTTCCCATTGCCTGTATCAGCAAAGGCTTTTCTAAGCATTCCTCAGATCCTCCGCACAGCCCAGAACAGAAGTGACAGCAGGGAAGTTTCTAGAAAGAGCTAGAAAACACAGAAATGGCTCGCTGGCTCCACTCAATCCAGTGGTTCACTCTTGGGTTTTACATTTGACAAGAGGGAAGATTTCTCAAACTCCCTGCTACACAATGCCAGCCCTGCAGCAAATTAAGAGAGGGGCAAGAAAAATTATTCTTTTCAGAGCTGCTACTCAGAGAAGCTGCTTGCAACAGCGGAGTCCAGCGTCATCTTGAGTGGACTCAGCGGCGCCAGAAAATTAAGTCCTGGCAGAGAAAACGACTGCCAAAGGGGAGGGGTTCCCCCTCCTGGCGGTGATGATGGCAAGGAGAGCTAACTGCTCTGCATGGGCTGGAGATAAATTATAACATGCAGACAGACACAGGATTCTCTCGGCCATTGCCCTGGACTAGGAGAGGGTACTCCTTGTTCTCCCACCAGTGACACTCACAGGAGTTATCCTAGCTGAGCTAGCACGCTGTGGGCTGATGCTGTGCCCTGCGAGAGGGAAGGGGTCTGCAGCACACCTTAGTCCTCCTCTCTTTGCCTGTCAAAGTTTTTGTGGTGCGGGGGAGCGTTCCAGTGGCCACTGTCCCCTGCCACACAGAGGTATGGAGCTTGGAGATCCCTGACCCGGGTCAGGTGAAGGGCAACAGGCACTAAATGTCAGTCTCTTTGCAGCCCTGCTGTGCTGCAGGGAGCTCTCATGCCCATGCTCCTTTCCCCGACATGGGGGTCTGCTTGCTGTCTCTCTGCTGGGTAAGCGCTATATCCCACCCATGGCCCTGGGGCAGCTCCTGACTCTGATTTCTCCTTCCCTCACTCTGGTGCTGTTGTCAAATCTGGGAGGTTTTTTCTCTGTAACATCTCCGGTGTCCATCCCTCCCACCCCCCAGTGCCAATGCCCCTGGCCAAGCTCCAATCTCCCCTCGCCTCGACAACTGCAGCCTTCTCCTTTCTGTCCTCCCAGACATCCCTCCCACCCCACTTTTGAAATGTTGCTGGGGAAACCATCTGCTTTGCTTGCTGCTTGGGCCCTGTCCTGCCCTTCCCCCGATCCCTTCCCTGGCTTTCTCCCTGCTCCTCCTCAGCTCGGTTGAGGCAATCTGCACCCACAGTGCACATGCCTGGAGCAGCCCCTGTGCATTGACAGCCCCTGGGTATTGTGAAGGGTGTACAGGGAGGAAAGGCTCCTTGTGATCGCACGTACACACACCCTATGCACAAGACACACTGTGCACAACCCAGCCCTCAGCTTGAAGCATTTCTGGGTAGAGGCCTTGTCATGATCCCACCTTCATACCTGTCTGCAATGCACTTAGCGCAGTGTGGGCCCTAGACAAAGAACCAGCAGTTTAATTAACTGACACGAGCAGAAATCATTCATTGTAATGCTAATTAATACACTGCTTCCTGAGAAGACTCAGTTGCACTTTGGCTTCTAACTAACAGCATGAAACTACCTCTCTAGACCCCTCTGGATTTTACACGAATAATCCATTCCCAAGGACAGCCATTATCTCCGTTCTTTCGGCCCATCGGACGAGAGTAAGGAATTGTCTGAAATATCCTCCGGGCTTGCGCACAATTTCCTGGGCAAACAGCACTCTGCAGGGCCAGTGTCTGGGATGCTGCTGGCACCCGCGTGTGCAGTCCCCTGCATGTGCGCATCCCTGTGAAGCGACAGACTTGAACTGACAGGGATAGTGCCTGCGGTGCCGTTCTTAGAGCACCCTCTACTAGAGAAGCCATCCAGTGGCATTTACACTCGCCTTGGAATATATGCCCTGAACGTCCAGGCCAGAGGAGAGAAGCTGTGCTGTCTTCTGATACTGGAAAGGGGAAACCGAAAGGTGACAAGCTTGGGCAACAAATCAGGCTCAGGAGGAAGATAAGGCATGCAGGTCAAGATGAAGTTCCTTTTTGACTTGGCCGCCCCACAATAAAATCCATTCAGAGGCAGCAGTCCCACTTACAAGCTGTATTCTACCGCAGAGAACAAGGGCACACACTTTTGCAGCCAGAATCCAGGAGCTCTGTGCTCCCAAGCCCAGCTGAGATGGGGAACCACGTCCTGGCTGACTGGTAGCTGTTCTTCACAGAGGGGTCTCAGGGGAGGCATTAGAGTCAGTTTAGAACAGGGGATTTTGTCAGTGCTAATGGATGTCTAAGCCACTGGGCTCTGTAGAATGGCAAAAAACGATGGATTACGGTGCCCGCTGCTCTGTCTGAGTCTCCTGCTGATGAAAACAAACTTCTTGTAAACCCCGCCAGGACTCAGCTCACTGTTTCTTGTCATTACCCGTAAGAGCAAGCTCTTCATTACAAAAAAAAATTGGCATTAACTTCAATCACTCTTGAGTACACAGATATTCTTTAGGAGGATGATTTAGCACAGCACAGAGTGTGCCTGATAACCTGAAGATTTTGTGATCCGTGCATGCTTCTTTGAAAAGCTGCTGGGCTCTGCAGGATTATTATTTTTTTAAGATAATTAGTCGGGAGCTAATTCTGTTCGTTATTTCGGAATGCTACATTATTTCCACCCCTTTCCCCCACCCCCCCCCCCGCCCCAATGAACTTTTCACCATGGATTGTTCTGCAGTGAATGCTGGCTTAGCGCTGCCCACACACTAATCGGTCAATGGCGTGACTTTGGGGGTTGCTTGTTTTTGCCTCTTTTCTTTGCATCACCCCTTCTTTCATCATATATTCACTGTCATTCACCCTGTGAGGCCAGGCCACTTTGTAGGGGGGAACACTGAGATGTTCTACGGAGCGGTGCTCCAAAGGGCCAGCTGATGACACAGCTGCATCAGTGGTGATTAGAGCTTGGTGATTTTCTGGCCCGTTTCCATTTCTAATGCCCACTGGCCTGATTTTAGAAGACACTTCAGTCACTTGGTGCCTCTGACAATCCAGAAGACCCACTGAGTGAAATCTGGTGGGCCCAATTCTTGTTTACACTATGGCCTCTTTATGCCACTCTGGCATAAATGGCATTTGCTTTTTAAGGCCCCTTAAAAGAGAAGGAGGCCTGGCATGCTCAGAAAACATTCCTGATGCTGTCACAGGTCTTCGTTCCCATCACCCCAATCCAGGGCCTATCCAAAGAGGTCGTCCAGTGCTTTGAAACAGTAACTCTGACCTGGCAGTGTTGTGTGGTGGGCTTGTGAAATTTGCAGCCTACTCTGTCTTCGGTTTGCCATCTCTTCGCCATGCTGGTGTTCCTCCCCTTCTCCATGTCAAACATGGCTTTCGCCGACTCATGACTAGTCCAGAAGGGGAGGCCTCTTCTCAGGCTGCTGGCAATTCTACTACCAAATGGGGCTACAGAAGTGAATGCAAACTCTTTGGGGCCTTTCTACATGGAAGCTGGGGGCAAAAGGCTGACATGGAACTGACTCAGCCAACATCTGGGTTATGGAATCTGAATAGTGCAGTAATGGTGGAAAACTTCCAGAGGTGGGATTTCAAAACTGCTCAGTATTGGTCTGACTCTGCTCCCATCCAAGTCAACGGGAGCCTTACAGTGGTCTCCAATGAGAGAGTGTAATAAGGCTTTTGACAATCCCACCCACACAGCTACAGGAGTCTTATCCACACCCTCAGAGTTCCCACTCTGACCCATTGTGTCACTCTGCAGAAAGGACACAATCCTGTACCCATCAATGGCCATGGCAAATAACCCAGGGGCTTCCATGGGAGCAGGATCCAACTTGAAGCCGCAGCTGAGAGGCTGACCAATGAGGAGTTGATTCAGTGGTGAGCTGCCAAAATGTTAACAACGGGTTCCCTCCTCATCCCACAAGGGGGTCGTTGCCCACCCCCACCCCCCGGGACTCCTGCCCCATCCAATCCCCCCGCGTTCCTTGACATCCCCCGCAGGACCCCTGCCCCATCCACCCCCCTCCCCTGTCCCCTGACTGCCCCCAGAACAGGGCAGAAGGGTCTCATGGGCCACCGTAGTGGGTGCCCACCCCACCCCTAAGAGCCAGAGGCACCTGCCGGGGGGTGAGGTGGGGAGTCCTGGCGGTGCTTACCTGGGGCAGCTCCCAGGAAGCATCCAGCAGGTCCCTCTGGCTCCTAGGGGTGGGGGAGCGTAGCTAGGGGGGAGCAGGGGGAGCAGCCTCTCCCCCCACTGATCACATTAAAAGTGGCGCCTTAGGCGCTGACTCCCTGGGTGCTCTGGGGTTGGAGCACCCATGGGGAAAATTTGGTGGGTGCAGAGCACCCACCGGCAGCTCCCCGCCCTGCGCCCGGCCACAGCTCATCTCCACTCTGCCTCCGCCTCCTCCCCTGAACGCACCGCCCTGCTCTGCTTCTCCGCGCCCCCCCACCCCAGCTTCCCGTGAATCAGCTGTTCGGCGGGCAGCCGGGGAGGACTGAGAAGCAGGCCGCGGCTTCACACTCAGGCTGAGGGTGGCGGAGGTGAGCTGGGGCGGGAGCAGTTCCCCTGCGCACCCACCCGGGTTACCTGCTGCGGCACAGGTGGCCCTCCTCGTGTGCCCCCCTCCCTCCCCTGAGCTCACCTCCGCCTTCCTGGGCCAGAGCGGGAAGCCACTGCTTGCTTCTCAGCCTGCCCTGGCTTCCCGCGCAAACAGCTGATTCGCGGGAAGCCTGGGGGGGCAGAGAAGCAGAGCGGGGCGGTGCATTCAGGGGAGGAGGCGGAGCGGAGGTGAGGTGAGCTGGGGCCGGAGGTGGGGCGGGGAGCTGCTGGTGGGTGCTCTGCACCCACCAAATTTTCCTCTTGGGTGCTCCAGGGCTGGAGCACCTGTGGAGTCGGCGCGTAAGGCGCAACTTTTGGCCTGTTAAATTTAGAAGCCCTTTTAGAACCGGTTGTCCCTTGTGGAACAGCCGGTTCTAAAAGGGCTTCTAAATTTAACAACCGGTTCTAGCGAACTGGTGCGAACTGGCTCCAGCTCACCACTGGGTTGATTCATAAGAATGGCCATACTGAGTCAGACCAATGCTCCATCTAGACCAGTATCCTGTCTTCTGACAGTGGCCAGTACCAGATGCTTCAGAGGGAATGAACAGAACAGATTAATTATCAAGTGATTCATCCCCTGCCATCTAGTCCCAGTGTCTGGCAGGCAAAGATTTAGGGACATATGGAACATATAGTTGCATACCTGATCATCTTGGCTAATAGCCATTGATGGACCTATCCTCCCTGAACTTGTCCAATTCTTTTTTGAACTCAGTTATACTTTTGACCTACACAACATCCCCTGGCAATGAGTTCCACAGGTTGACTGTGCGTTGTGTGAAGAAGTACTTCCTTATGTTTGTGTTAAACCTGTGCCTATTAATTGCATTGGGTGACCCCTGATTCTTGTATTATGTGAATGGGTAAATAACACTTCTCTATTCACTTTCTCCACACCAGTCATGATTTTATAGACCTCTAACATATCCCCCCTCAGTCATCTCTTTTCTAAGCTGAACAGTCCTTTTACATCTCTCCTATATGGAAGCTGTTTCATACCCCTAATCATTTTATTGCCCTTTTCTGTACCTTTTCCAATTCTAATTCACCTTTTTTTGAGTTGAGGCAACCAGAACTGCATGCATAAGATATGGGCCTACCATGGCTTTATATAGTGGCATTATGATATTTTCTGTCTTATTATTTATCCCTTTCCTAATGGCTCCTAACATTCTGTTAGCTTCTTTGACTGCAACTGCACATTGAGCGGATGTTTTCAGGGAACTATCCACAATGACTGCAACAGCTAATTTAGATCCTTCATTTTGTATATGTAGTTGGAATTACATTTTCCAATGCACATTACTCTGCTTTTATCAACATTGAATTTCATCTGCCATTTTTCTTGCCAAGTCACCCCGTTTTGTGAGGTCCTTTGTAACACTTTGCAATCAGCTTTAGACTTAACTAGCTTGAGTAATTTTTTATTGTCTGCAAACTTTGCCACCTCACGGTTTACCCCTTTTCCCAGATCATTTATGACTATGTTGAACAGCACTGGTCCCAGTACAGATCCTTGGGGGACCCCCTATTTACCTCTTTCCACTGTGAAAACTGACCATTTATTCCTACCCTTTGTTTCTTATCGTTTAACCAGTTGCTGATCCATGAGAGGTCCTCTTATCCCAGGACCGCCTACTTTGCTTACGAGCCTTTGGTGAGGGATCTTGTCAAAGATTTTCTGAAAGTCCGAGTAAACTATATCCACTAGATCACCTCTGTCCACGTTTGTTGACCCCCACTCAAAGAATTTTAATAGATTGGAGAGGCATGATTTCCCTTTACAAAAGCCTGTTAACACTTCCCCAATTTATCATGTTCATCTATGTGTCTGATAATCCTGTTCTTTACTATAGTTTCAACCAATAAGCCTGGTACTGAACTTAGGCTGACTGGCCTGTAATTGCCAGCATCCACTCTGGAGCGGTTTTTAAAAATCAGCATTACTTTAGCTATTCACCAGTCAGCTGGTACAGAGGCTGATTTAAGCAATGGGTTACATACCACAGTTAGTAATTCTTCAGTTTCATGAAAACCATCTACTCCTGGTGATTTATTACTGTTTAATTTATCAATTTGTTCCAAAACCTTCTCTACTGACATATCAATCTCGGACAGTTCCTCAGATTTGTCACCTAAAAAGAACAGCTCAGGTGTGGGGATCTCCCCCATAACTTCTGCAACAAAGAATGATGCAAAGAATTAATTTAGCTTCTCTGCAACAGCCTTCTCTTCCTTGCGTGCTTCTTTAGCACCTCGATCGTCCAGTGGCCCCACTGACTGTTTGTCAGGCTTCCTGCTTCTCATGTACTTAAAAATTCTTTTCAAAGATTCTTTTGCAGCTGTTCACCTTGCTTTGCCCTTGAGCTTCTTGTGCTATTTTTGACAGCTCACACCAGCTGCCGTGCTCTCCTCCTTCAGCAGGAAAAAGGGGAAGGAAGGAAGGAATGGGCTTAATGAGCATGGAACTACTGCCTTTAAAACAATGCCAGTAAAGTCACTGGAGACGCGAACTGGAACTGAACTGGCCAGGGCACAGTGGGAGGAGCAAGCTGGCCTGCAGCACCCCTGCATCCTGCAGCCACTCTAATACCAGCTATTCTGAGGGGCTTTTTTTGGACAGTTTCTAACTGCAAATGAAATCTGAGTCTGAAACAACCAAAGGGAGACTTTCCTGTGTTCTCCTGGGCCAGACCCCTGGTAAGCTTCACCTCCCAGGGCCTCCTAAGGGGTCTGGCCAGAATCTTTCCCTAGCGCGAGGTTAATTCAGAAACCATAAAAGGCCTCATTTGCTAATTTACACTAATTTTACACCGATGTAACTCAACCAGCTTCAGTGGAGTTACTCCTGATTTACACGAGTATGATTTACTCCTGATTTAGACTTGGACCATCGTCTCTCTGCTCTACACACCTCTGTGCACTAACCCCGCTGTCCTCTCCCGCTATCTGAAGGACATGATGCAGGGTTGGTGCTTGAAGGAGGAGTGGCTAGCTCCTGGGGGTGAACCTGGAGCAAGCCTGGGCGTTGTACATAACCAGACTCACAAGAGTGACCCTTGGACAGAGGCTGGCTCCTCTGCCCAGTGCAGGTGGAGGGCAGGGGAAAGTGAGAGAAGGGGAGATGCTGGCATGGCAGGGAGCTGCTCACCAAGAGCCACAGGGACCGATGATTAGTGCTAGGGTAATACAGGGGGCAGATCCTCAGCTGGTATAAACTATCATGAAGCAATGGGAGGTAAAGCTCACCAAGGGTTTACAGTGCTGAAATCAGGGCGAATTCCCAGGCAAGGCCTAAGTCAGCACACATAGCGTCATGCTTTGCAGAGTCTTTCATCCGACAATCTCACAAGTCTTCACTGAGCCTCACGATGCCCATGTGAGGGAGGTAGAGAGTACTATACCCATTTTACATATGGGGAAACAGAGGCACAAAGAACTGGAAGCAAATGGACCAAGATAACACAATATGTCTGTGATAGCTGAGAATAGAACTCCGGGGCCCTGACTCCTCATCCTCCAGACTACACCGTTTTCCAGGAGAGTGGCAGGGTACAGCAGAGAGACCTGAATGTGAGGACAATGGGAAACCAAAGTGAAGCGTCTTGCTCCTACAGACATTTCTATGGGCTCTCACACAGCAATCCCAACAGCCACAGCCTAATGGTTCGAACTAACCCTTGGACGCCTGGAGGTACAGCGTTCCCGTGCAAAGTGCCAAGGCAGCACGGATTCTTACACACAAATAACAGCCCCTCAGACAATGCCAGCCTGCTCCCAGAGGGGTTCCCACTCTACTGGCTGGGATCATTTCTTTGGGTATCAACATGGCACTTACCTTTGCAGCTCTTTCAAAGAAACCGTGACTTTCAGACTGTGTCCCAGAAGGAAGAGGGCAGCTAAGATATCTGCCCATTGGACCATCTCGCCCAGAGGTCCCCCCTTCAGCACCCTGGGGCTGAAAACATCCCCTGACTCCTCTGTCAGGAAGCCGATGTGAATCAAGATCTAGAGAGAGAAGGAGAGAGGCTGATGCTCTTGTGACCCAGGCAGCATGGAATGTGGCTATCTAGGAAGCACTCAGACATGAGGATGGTGTGCAACAGAAACTACACAGGGATCCAAACTCTAAGGCCCTCACTTGGGTTTTACTCAGTCTTCACCCAGGCAAAACTCTCAGGCTGATTCTTCCAAACGTGGGTGCACAACTAAATCCATGTTTTGGCATCAAAGCAAGAAGCCTGCTCTTCAGAGGTGGCCAGCTCCTGCAGCCTGCATGGACTTCCATGGGCATTGTGGGTGCTCAGCGCCGGTCGGGGTCAGGACCATTGACTGCAGTGGGAGTTTTGCCTGGGTGATGAATGAGAACGTGCTTCAGCATTTGGCCCATGGACTTTAGGATCGGTGACTGACTTACACAAGGAACAAGAAGCCTCGGAATTGTCTGTCTCTACGCTCAGCCTAGTGCAGATGGCTGGAATGCTGACCTGGTCTGCACTTCCCCATGAATGACACCTACAGCCGTCTCCCCAGCAACCTCCGAAGGCACAAGCAGTATGTGGCTACCGAGTCCATACCAGCCACTCAGTCTGACTTTCAGCTCAGCAGAAGCTGGGGGCTGAGGTATTCTGAAGGTAGTTGGGAGACTTGCACATGATCCGATAAGGCCGACCAAACTCATTTCCCCGATGGACATAGGCTAGCCATGAAGGGGATTTCCGTACATTAAAGTGCCCTTTCCCAGCTCATCCCGCACAGCCTCCAGTTTATTGCCGTACCGTTAGTGCAACTGGTTCTGGAGGCAAATGCAAAGGACGCATCAGCCCAGGCCTAATTCTCCCTAAGTTCATCTTTCACCTGTTTTTGATCCCTCCGTCTGCCCTTCAGTTTCTGCGCCAGGCTACGGGTCGCCAGAAGCCACTGGGAGGCCAAGTGCCGGACTCTCTTCTTCATAAAGATTAAGGATTCCTTGCCACTCCCGATCAGCTCAAGGAGGTAAGAGAGGTTGTTCCGAAAAGCTGCCTAGGTAAAAAAAAAGAGCCTGCTTTTTTGGATATGTCTACACAACGAGCCGGGGTGTGAGTCCCTGCTCGTGTATTCATCCAACCTCTCCTCACACTAGCACTCAGAGAAACAGCAGTGTAGCCGCAGCAGTGCGGATAGCAGCGGTGAAGGCAGAGCCAAGCCGTGCTGAGTACAACCCCGTCTGAAACTGGCCTGGCTGGCTCCTTTCCTGGAGCAAGTGCAGTCATCCTCTCACTGACCTGTCCGAAACACATGGGCAAGGTGATCTGAGCAGTAAGGGAAGGTCAGCCCTTAGGTGTTACACAGAAGGAACTGCACCCTTGATTGGCATCAGCTCCCCACTTTGGCTGTGTCAGGGGAGAGTCAGGGAGAAAAACAGACTTGCGGAGCTGGCATGGGTCTTGGGCCCTGCAGGGAGCGAGGTGAGATTAGAGGAGGAGAGCAAGAGAAAAGTCTCGACTTCAGGACAGTCCTGATTTAGGTGGAAGCCTAGGCCGCCCAGCCTATGGCTAAGTGGGACTTCTTCTTGCTGGGCCATAGTCTCCTCCAGAAGTGTCCATGGGACCCTGGAAGTAAATGGACACTCCATTGCTGAAATTACAGGCAGAGCCATGGTGACGGCTGAGAGCTCCAGTATCTTCGGGTGAAAGATTTGGCAGGTGAAGTATTTAAAATCTCCTATAGAGATTATGCCAGAGCAAAACCTCAGTGTCCCCACCCCACTAACTGACTGGGGTCTCCTGACTATCTGCTGACTCCCCCAAGGATACATAAAATCTTTCCCTGGCACTGCAGGCTGCAGAAACTTACATCCATGCATGGAAACATCTCTAAGTGGGCAACGGTTGATCACTGGCACCACTGATCAAGTGCACTCAGGAGAACACAGGTCAATGTAAGAGGGCTATGCTAGGAAACTAGTCTCAGCTTTTACTGTAGTGGTGCTACGGCCCGACTGTGATGCTGGAAGAATGTCTAGTGTTAAGGTTAGAGAGAAATGCATGTGTTTGGGGTTTACAGTGCCACAATCTCACCCAAACAAATGCTAATCGATCTCCAGCCTGGCATGGATGTAGGCACCATGTGTAATACAAGGCTCTTTGCACGGATAGACCCCCCAATACAGATTTTCTTCCGGCACCATTTGTAGCTCGTGACCTTTCTCTATCTCTTGCCTGGAGTCGTTGAATCCAGCAGCCCACAGAAGAATACACCTAAAGGAGGGCACTGGGTTGGCACACAGACCCGCACTGCCCTTACCTGCACTCTGGGCGGTGGCTTTGAGGAAGGCATGGCTGCCGTCTGATTTCTCCAAGGCAGCGGAGGACAAAACCACTCAACTTCGCTGAGGTAGATGAGGAACGAGCATTCTGTGCCGTCCACGCCAAAAAATGCATAGCAGGGGTCGGACGTCCACCTGGCCCTCATCCACTGCAAGACAAAGATTAGCAGGGCAAAAACACAGATTAGAGGGGAGAGCTCTGCAAATCCCACTCCTGGAGAACTGTGCTTCAGGCATCTTGTGCAGAAATCTAAGGATGCTCTTACTCCACAGAGATAACACTAAGCGGCCACTGTGAACCCTGTCACATGCAACCTTCCAGACCTTTCTACGTGGAACCTTGGGGGCAGGGGGAATAAAATGGAAGGAGACCCACAAAGACTTATACTTCTCACATCAAACAGCACTAATGGCTCACTTCCAAACATGGGCACCACAGAAGGATACACATTTGACCTAGGATTATTGGCCTCCACAGTAAAACTAGGTTCACACAAACACAACTGCTTTGTAATCAGCTTTGCCATAAAAATATAAGTGGGAAAGGAGTGTTGGCATAGAGGCCTCAGGTTCTATTTCCGTTCCATCTGCTTTCTCCTATCTACACAACAACAAGATCCCACGGCACTTTCCCATGTGAGTAGCAGTTTGTCACACTATCCTTGGCCATATTTCCTGGGCCATAACTTATGCATAACTGCCATGCTGGCAGCCTGGTTTATCCCTACAGTGTAAGTTTCCAGGAACATGTGGCTTGCTAAGGACTGAATAAATCATTCCTTAAAATGTAAATTTATTTAACTATAAGACTGTAATACTTTGTCCTACCCGCAGGGGTAATGTATAGGACCACGCTTCTAGTACTAGGACTGGCTGGAAAACCAGAATTCTGTTTTGTGAAAAATGTCAAGGTTTTGACATTTGTTATCGTTCCACATCGGAATGAAAAATGAGACCTTTCAAAACATTTCATAAAAACCCACAAGAGACCTAGATCTGAATAGCCAATACCCCAGTGTTTAGGGCACTCAGCTGGGAGGTGGGAAGCCCAAGTTTAAATCCCTGGTCTGTCTGTCTTTACTTTTAACCGGAAATTTCATCCTGAATCTGAGAAACCTTCCCAACAAAAGTTGCAATGAAAACAATATGCTTCCACGAAAGTTTCAGTTTTGATCAAAAAAAAGTTTTGTCAAAAAATTCCCATCCAGCTCTTATTAACGCATTATCAGTGATGCATACCATAGAAGGCATTTAACGTTACTGTTGTGCATAAGTATAAAACATTGTCTTTCCAGTGGCATTACTGACATCATAGCCCAGAGCCTTAGCTGGTGCAAATCAGTGTAGATCCATGGACAAAGCCACCTACTTGAAATCAATGAATCTATGCTGAGTTACGCCAGCTGAGGATCTGGGCCGTGGTCTTTACAGAGTGTTTGGTCGGGACCTCCTCAGCCATCACACTGGGAAACTAAAGGTCGAACACAGAGAATTTGAACTGACAATGCCTTCTTGATTTGAGGTTACACTCAGCTTTGTCCGGAAAATGTGAGGTCTCCAGTGATGCAACCTGGAACAAGGGGCGGGGAAATTCAAAATAATGATATACCATGGTGCCTCCTTCTTCCTGACCAGTGAACTGACCTCCAGGTTTCATAAACTCTGGGAGAATGGGGAGCCGAGAAGACAGAGATCTACTAGACTTCCCAGAGAGTGATTTTGCATGCAAGAGAAGACACTCAGGACCTCAGCGCATATCTCTCATCCTCTAGAATTTGCTTGTGCCAGCCTCTTTCTATATTTAGCTACAAAAACGAATCCACTCAGGAGACAGGTCTCCATGCCCAATATTTAAAACTCACCAATCATCCAGACAGGAGATCGCATTACTGCTTTTGGTGATTCAATTACAATTTAACCAAGGCATGGAAGAAGATGGAAGAAAATGATGGTTAGCACTGGGAAAATGGATAATGTAATTGTGCTGTCCTATTAATAAGCTCTTTAATATTTTTTCACGTGGACTCAGGAAGGCATAATTTTAAGTGAAGCCTGAAGTAGGAAGCTGGGCGAGCTTTTAATTAGTTTGTGTAAAGTTACTGTCTGCCAAAGCAGCATCCTGCCCCAGGCCAAATGCCAAAGCTATGCTCATGTGTAGAGAGCAAGTTGTGTTAAGAGTTGAGACCAGTGTCACATTACCTTAATGAGATAGAATGTCCTTTGTGATGCCTAAATTATTTCCCAGACACCCGATAATGCTCCAAATTTTTTAAAAAATACATGTGATGGTTCTTTCCCTTACATGGCTTCATGCTTAAATAATTCACCAAGAAATAAAGGCAGGGCCATATTAATCATGGAAACCCAGTGGGCTGTAGACAAAGGATGCCCATTTCTTTGTCCACTCTCAATGAGTTGCTTTGTTCTGTGCTCTCCCTCCACAACACGCGGACCACGTGCACTGCTGCCAGATCCTCTAGTGAATGGGAGCATTATGTTCTCTCCTGTGTGAAGGGTAACTGAGCCAGATATAAGTTTACACAATGAGAGAGAGAGAGAGAATTCTACTTGGTTTTAAAGGGATCAGCAGCCATTTCCTAAACCATCCACCCTTTGGATTGCTGTTTCTCCAGTTTTACCCTGGCAATTGCTTTGCACAGTTGCCAACTTTCACGTGGTAAAAAAGCACCCCGACTTTCACAATAAGCTAAAAATCAAGCTAATCCCATTTCAAAACAAAGCCAAAACAAGCCAATCCCTAAGAACACCAACACTCTATGTGACTAGATTCTCCCGGCGTACAGTTTGGGACTGTGGTGGGCCCGTTGTGTACCCCTGACTCTCTCTCCCTCCCTTGATTGCCCCCCCCGCCCCTGCTTGCCAGGAGCTGATCCAAAAAAAGAAGCAACAAGCTACAACAAGCAACAAGCCAAAAACTAGCCAACAAGAAACTCACAAGCCAATTAAGCCAAAAACAAGCCCAATTTCTGCATTTTTTTTGTGGGTTTGGCATGTCTGTTGCTTTGTTACCATTGGCAATGGCTTCCATCCAGGTTTTAATTTTTGCCCCAACCATTAAGACCTATTTTTAGAGGAGGACAGTGGGGGGAAAAATTAACTCACCAGGCCCTGAAGTACAGTAGAAGACACTACTGTCCATAGCATTATGAAAATCTCTACTTAGAAGGGGAAAGAGGTACCATGCCCATTGGTAGCTGGTGAGCTGATCCCAGGAAGAGGGTTCACAATTTTATTCATAAAAATGGAGATTAACCCAGTCTGCACCTAATGGGAAAGAAGATCTCTATCCCTTCCTGGCTGGCGTTGGGTAAGAGTGTTGTTAGGATGGAAATGGCACCTCTCGCAGTCCTTGGCTTTCTTCTGACCATAGGAAACCACCTCAAAATCAGTTTTGATGTGTCTGCTGTGAGATGACTCACCTCCACTTTTCCAGAGCAGTCAGGGTATTTGGGGTCTCTGGGCACCTCACACTGGTCCCGTCTGCCTTCTATCACTGTGGAAAGAGAATTTAGATACAGGGAGAAGTAGAAAACTTTTAGAATAGTGGAAACTCTAGAACTGGGGGGCAGGACACTGATCTGTGGTCAAGGTTTGCCATTCAGTTTTCACCACCCAAAAATCAATCCTTCCGACTTGATGCAATTGAGCAGCTGTAAGTGGTGCATGTGACAAAGGAACAAGCCTCCTCTAAAACACCCTGCCAGCTTGAATGAGCCTGAGTGAAACTTGTGGAGTAGGGAAATATTCACATGCAGTTATACCCGTTTATAGAATTACTGGAATTTATTGGAACACTGCAAGTACCAGCTCCAGCACAGACACATAACTGAACGTCCTGCTAAAACCCCCAGATCAGATACAACAACATAAAAACATAGAAGACAAAAGCTTAACATTGAGATAAAGATACAGCACCACCTGTTGGTGGAGGTGCATTACAATACCCATTTTCCAGAGAGAGAAACTGAGGCACAGAGTGGTAACGCGACTTGCTCCAGGTCACAGAGGAAGTGTTGTAGGAGCCAGGAGTCCTGATTTTCAGTCCCTGCTCTAAATGCTAGATGACATTTCCCTTATATTGGCTTTTTTCGTTTGTTTGAGTTGATGCTTCTGTTGGCTTGTATTTCTGCTGTTCTTTCAGCCCAAATTCCAGGGCATTTTCTAGAGGGAGAGTGACTCCAGTTCCAGATCCAACCTCTGATCACTCCCTGTACATTCTTTTAATAATCTGTAAATAGGCTTCTGTATCTAAGGCCGTACTCGACAGCCTTCCAGGCACAAACTGTAAAATTGCAACAAACAGTCCCACTGAGCTGTCAAACATAGAGCTCGCCCCTGGGGCTAGTGCTGCCAACACGTTCAGGTCAATTTGTGCTCTCAGAATAGCTTACACACACACAGAGTAGGAGTTCTGAAGCAGGCACTGACAAGCAACGCAGAGTGGGTGTAAATCACCAGACCTCCAGTGGGACACATACACTCTAGCAACCTGCCTAGAGAGAGGCCACCCAACTAACTAATGGTGTTATTAGTCCAGGATATATTTTAACTGCAGGTGGGTCCAAAGAAGCAATGTGCACTCTCTTTAGGCTTTGGGCTCAGGGTTTGGGTTCATGGCACAATCGGGGCTGATGTCTGGGTTTGTAGCCTATGCTGCCAAAATCTTCCAAGCTATTCTTGCATGATTTAAGCCCCAAATGGTAGAACTCCTGCAAGAACTGATCTTGGGGAATTTCTGACATCTTGAATTATAGAAGTCTCATGAGACAAGCTGTTCTCATATTTCAGCATTATCTGAAGCAGAAATTTGGCCCCTTCTGATTTTGGATACAACAATCTATCTATCAAAGTTTTTATACTGACACCCCTCACTGCAGGTCACTGAGGACTTTCCAAGTATTAAAAATACACAACAGTAATCTCATTTTTTTCTTCCCTGGTAGGTAGGAATAAAATGCTTGAGGGGGAAAGTGGGGGGTACTTATAATGTGAAGGTTAGACTGAAACTGAGTTTGGTATTTAACTCTGAGTGTGATTAGATCCATGGTCATTCCTATCCCTTGTGGAACTGAGTTTCACAGACTAGGTTTTGCTCCTCTGAAGTTCTGTCTCCTGCATGCTCAAGTCTCCCTCTCTTGGGTGATTCAGTAGACTGTCATTGTCGTGAGAGACCAGGGCCTCTTATACACAGTTTCCCTTCCCAGAATTCCTTGCAGTAAGCCTGTAAAACCTACAGGTCTCATCAGCCCTGGGAACTACTACTCCCAGAATTCCTCAAACCAGGGCCTAATCCAGGAACAGGGCAGAGTTGGACCTGAACCCCTTCTAAAAGGGTCACCTAACTTTTTGGGTATATCTACACTACGAGGTAGGGGTGTGATCCCCAGCTGGCACACACGTACTCACACTAGCTCTCATCTGAGCTAGCAGTAGCCCAGGCAGCAGCAGCATAGCCTACGCCCAAATTGGTACCCGCAGAGTTCGTGTTTGTTTGTACTTGGGACGACTAACTTGAGCCATGGCTGCTGCAGCCCATGGCACCACAGCTGCACTACTATTTTTAGCGTGCTAACTCGATGAGCGCTGGTGCACATATATGTAAATGAGCTGGGAGTCACGCCCCTCCAGCTCTGACTGTAGATATACTGCTAGATAGATGATTTTGGTGTTGTGAGCGCCTGTTAATTAGGAAGTCTTCAAAGATGGCCAACTCATTTTTCACTGAGCAGCTATCAGATGGTAACAAGTTTCAGGCACTACCGATCTGGATCAAATTTGGACTGCCATCCATTATTTATAAGCCGAAGAGTAAAGAGAAGAAACAAGGCGGGGGTGCAATAAGATATGTATAACTTGCTCCGATTGTTTTCCTTAACATGCTGCCAACAGCCAGGCAATTACTCACGCTGTTAATGGTAAATAAGGTCTCTACTACCCCTGTTCATTAGGAATCCTGGCTCCATAATACAGATGGGCATTAAACATTGATATTAGGACATGAACGGACAATCTTTTACTGCCTCATCTACATCTCTCCTGGTGTCAGGGGGCCAGCCGGGGCTGTTCAGAGTATTGAGCTTCCATGGCTGGAGGAAGAAATATTAGCAGGATGATAAATATTTCATACTCCGGGGATGGGGTGACTGCAGGCCAAGGAAGCCAGCACTGATATGCTCTTGTGCCCATCACATTAATCTTGGGGTTTTTTTAATCAAGTGCATTTGCAATTTCTAAAGATATGGCTTCGATTCAGCAAGGCAACGGCTCCAGCTTCAAGAGAAAACAAAGGGGCGACAGTGTGATATGCAGTGATCCTGGATTGCTTTGTTAAAAGGTGTTTATTGAGAAGGTCACTGCAACACCCAGGCAGATCATCACCCTTCTAAGAAAAGCTCTTGCCTCATCCTCTCTCTCTGCTCCTTCCTGCTCAGGGAAGCTCTTTTGAGCTCCACCCCTTGGAGCTGAGCAGCGTGGGGGAGCAGGGCTGTGCAGCCTCTCTTGCAAGCCCTACTACCACCAAACAGCTCAGCCAGCTGGGCTTCAGCTGCTTCCATTCATTCAGATTGCTGCCCACACCAGCTGCAGATGAAAGACCCAGTGGATGTTCTAGTTGAAATCCTCAGCTGGCTCCACTTGGCCAACTAGGGTTTGGAACAGAAGTACAGGCCAGGCCTCTTTGGCTACTGCTTCCTGATATCAGTTCTCCAGAAGAAACCAAGACCAACTGGGGAATTCTAGGGGTGCCAACTGGAATTTGCACTATGGCAGGAAGGAGGGAGAGAGCTAAAGAAAGGAAGAAGGGGAAAAAAGGAATGAATGGGCAAGGCTTAAAAACAGGAATGTAAGTGCTCGCCCTCAGATACAAGACAAGGGTTTTGTATTGTGTCTACTGGGGATTATTGTCTTAGGTAGATTAATATTAAATAAATGCATTATAGCTGCCTGATTAAAAATGTCAATAAACGGCATTGGAAGCACAATAATGCATGCCAGGATGTGCATTTGCCAGCCAATGTACACACTCTAGGAGTGTGCTGTGGTATAAATTGCAGCAGAGTACCTTAGCACACCCAGGGTGCATGTAAATGACCTTATGAACATGCACCATGCCGTGTGTTAGTGCTTACTTAGAAAACGGCTTTGCAATTCCGAATACCGGTCTGACAAGCCACCATCTTGGTCAACACCCCGGGGATTGAATCAGGAACCTCCGAAGCTGAAAGCATAAACTGCTACAGCTTGGGCTAACATGTCAAGGCTTGCTAATGGGGACTGTAACAGACTCATTTCCTCTGAAGAACAGGCATAGAGGGGAACCTGTAACACGCTCACCAGCGGTTTACATCAGCTTTAGCATATAGTGCTTTACTCATTAATCCCCAAAGTCTCTTTGGCTCTATCCTAGTCTATTATTCCCATTGTACAGGTAGGAAAACTGAAACAGAGAGGTTAAATGACTTGTCCAAGGCCACCCAATGAGTCCAACTGGCTGTCAGAGGAGTGATATCACACCCATATCTGTAGCACCCAGTAAATGATAGATTTTTTGCTGATTTTTTGATAGATGCAAGCTAACCATCTCAGATCAAATAAAACCCCTCCCACCACTGATCTTTGGTCCAAAATGTGAATTGAACCAAAGTAAATAATTTGGGAGATTTGAAATATTCTGATGTGTTTCCTCCACGTTTTTCATTTTTTCTGTGCCTCTGCATTTCCGGCTTTTGGCCAGGCCCAGATCCAGACAGAGCTATGCCCAAATCCCACAAGACAGAGGGTTCCTCCTGGGGTCAGGAGATGATGGCTCAGAGGATCAGTACTAGGAGAGACAGTTTAATTCTGGACCAGCTCACTAGTATTTGAAAGCAACCAATGCTCAGTTGACACCACATAACTGTGATAGGCATCTTAGAAATCCCATGATAGAGCTATCTAGCAGCTGTTCAGAAAGTGAGAAATGAGTTGGGGGTCTTGGTCCAGTCCCCCTGGGCAGGTATCCACTACACCAATTACTGCCCTCTAGCATAGAAGATAAGGCCAAGATTTTCAGAAGTGCCTCAGTTTTTGAGACGTTAAAGCATCTGCTTTCTGAAAATCTGGCCCCTTTAAAAGTTATTTCAAGCAGGGCCTCCAAAAAATGAGAGACCCAAAGTCACTATTCCCATTGGAAAACCACAGCCCACATCTTGACTGAACGCCTCTTCCAGACCTAACTCCGGTCTCGCCAGGTGAGAGTTGAGGCACATTGATGATGCAATAGGTGCATTCAGCATTGCTCTGGCCAGTGCTGCTCCTATTCCGGAAATCCCCGCATTTCACTAGCACTAAATTCACACTGAGCCAGAATAAGTAGTAGCAGGAATCTTGTCAAACAGCTCATTTTCTTCAGATATCCAACCTAATTTTGCAGACACAAGTGATTTGGGTAACTTCAGCTCAGCATCCAAATTCCTGGATCCGTATCCAAACCTATTGCAGTTGGCTTGTTTCTACTTTTTCCCTACAACATCTGTACAGCACTTAAGAGTTCCTGAGGGTGTGAACCTGCCCAGCATATAGAATCAGTGTATGTGCAGAAACGTCAGGGCACTCTTACCTTTCCCATTCATGAGGCTGTTCCGGAGAATCTGATCTACTTTCACTGCAATGTCAGAGACATTCTGAGCAATAGCTTGGATCCTCTCCATCAAACCTGCCACTGGCTGGAACCTGCAAAGTAAATAAATAAACCCTGAGAACACAATTCCTTCCTGTAAGGCGTCCAAGCTTGTTAGAAAGAGCCAGGAGGGCTTTCTGCCCAAATAGCAGTCGTTCTTAGGTGGCAAAATAGGTCACCGAGGGGAACAGCACTGATGATGGATATAATGATGGACTAAACCTTCCATTACTTGCTCACTCACAAATTCCATTCGCTTCCATGAGAGCTTTGACTGAGGGAGGACTGCGGGATTTGGCCCATCGTTATTTCCCGCCTGCCCACACATGCGCTCACACACAAAATGCAAATGCTCATGTCTGCTGGGGAAACTTGTTTTGCCTAATTTCAAACTTTCTCAAACAGCCTGTGTCCGAAATTCCTTCCCGAAGGTCATTGGGCTTGTGGTCTGCATAGGGAACGCTGTAAAAAAGGATGTAGACAGGCCAAAATGGAGGGGGAAAAGGGGGAAAGTGAAGGAGAGCACAACCAGAGAGAGAGAGTGTGAGAAAGAGGTGAAGGAGCAGAGAAGGGCAAGAGAGAAGAAATGGCTACAATATATAGACCATACACAGGGCAACTGCTTGGATCAAATTGGCTTTGCGAGTGCTAAAACCAGCTTGAGAGCCTTAGCCACCACAAGATCCATCCCTCGCCCAATAGCTCAGCTGGTAACCTGAATGAAGATGCATTCCCACCTGGATGCCGTCACAAGGCATTCCCTGGGAAGTGCTTGTGTCACTAAAGAGCAGGGACATGACATTTTTGCTGTGGAGTTAAGTGGTTACCAGAATATGTTTAATCTTTGAACAAATAATTACTGGCCCCCAGGTGTAGTGACCTAGCAATCTATGAGAAGAAGAGGTTCTGATTATCATTCAGCCAGTGGAATTAGCCATGTAATCACGAGGCAGATGCTAGCAACTTGTGATTAAGCTATTTTGAGGAGAGGTGCGGGAAAAGGTCAGTCCTGCCCAGAGTACCCGCCCCTTAGTGAGGAATTACAGCAAGTCCCCCAGGGAGCATTCATCCTTCAAGCAACTGATGAGGAGCAGCAGACCTGGGTGTCTGGGCCCCAGGGAATGGAGGGATAATCTATAACAACCCCAGTGATCAGTGGGAAGGCTCATTTCTTGCTCCTCCTGGGTCGGATTCTGACACCCCGACTTGCAATAGGCCTCCTTCAGAAAAACACATAAGCATGTCCTCCACTTTAAACCCACACTTAAATTCCATTGATCTCAATGGAACTTAACCATGTGTTTAAGAGGTTTGCTGAATCAGGACCGGCAACCTGTACCATGCATGATCTACCAATGGTGCCATTGAAATCAATGGGCCTTATTCTCATTTACACTAAGGCCCCAATGCATTGCTTTGGCAATGTAAAGGCACCTTAAATGGATGGAAACAACAGAGCAGTGCATTAACCTTGTGCAACACACCCGAGGAGGACAGAATCTGATCCTCTGTGAAGTGTTGCTCCTGTGACACATTTGACGTGGGCCAATCTTTCCATTTCAAACGTTCTGCTCTCTGTTTCCACAGCAGACGATAATATCTTGATGAGCTTGAATACCACAGTAAATCATTTCTCCTTCCACAATGTTAAGGTGCTAAGATTTTTCTCCAGCTATGTAGATCGTTAAAAAAAAAAAAAGAAAATGTCATAACTTGTGAGTAAAACCAAAAGGGCAACCTTGAATTATCACAGAACGAAAATATGCCCTGATTTTGGGTCCTTCTCACTAAAGTTTTACATTTGTTCTCTAGTGGATCAGTGAACCAGAAGGCTAGGATTTAAAGTGCCTCTGTCGTCAAGGCTAAAAAACCCCACTAGTTTTATGAACCCACACTACTTCAGTTGTTGATTTAAAGGCTGTTCTCTAGCAGCAAACGACTCACATTTTTCCTTCCAGGATGGTTTATGACCATCGATATTGGGCCATCACACTTCCATAGGGGAAACCACATATCCTGACATGTAAAAAAAAACAAACAAAAAAACCCTATTTAAAATCCAGAGGCTGTCACTCCCCAATGCGGTCACAAACCTGTGAAGGGATAACACAAGGGTCTAAATTATACCTGCCAGCTGTTAAAAATGCTAAAATCAAGAGATTCTTCCCGTGGTTTTGGCAACGTATCTGCCTACCAAAAGAACACAGGGCCAGAGCCTCAGCTGGTGTGCATCACCGAGGGTTCACTGACGTAAAATTCCCCTTGATCTTGACAAGGGTCGAGTTAGACAAGCTCGGAGGGCTTCTGAATAATCCACACTTAAATTGCAACCATTATCCAGTCATGGAGCAGAAATCATGCCATGGAATCATAGAAATGTAGGCCTGGAAGGAACCTTGATAGGTCATCTAGTCCAGTCCTCTGCACTGAGGCAGGATTAAGTATTATCTAGACCATCCCTGACAGGTGTTTGTCTGACCTGCTCTTAAAAATCTCCAAAGACAGAGATTCCACAGCCTCCCTAGGCAATTTGTTCAGTGCTTAACTACCTTGACAGTTAGGAAGGTTTTCCTAATGTCTAAGCTAAATATCCCTTGTTGCCATTTAAGCCCATTGTTTCTTGCCCTATCCTCACTGGTTAAGGAGAACAATTTATCACGTTCCTCTTTAGAACAATCTTTTATATACCTGACGACAGTTACCATGTCCACCCTGAGTCTTCTCTTCTCCATATTAAACAAACCCATTTTTTCCCAAGCTTTCCTCGTGAGGTCATGTTTTCTAGATCTTTCATCATTTTTGCCATGTGACCGAGGCAACCAACTACACACCACTGGTGGTGAACAGCTGAAAGTAACAGCTTGCAAACAAGCAGTAGATCACTCCAAGAATTCAGCAGTTACTTACAAATCATGGGCCCAATTCTCAGATGTGCAAAGGCCCATATGAACCTCGTGGATCAATCCACATGAGAACTCCTCTCATGTAAACCCTTCACAGTCTCAGGCAAGAGGCCCCGCCCCTGCCCTGCCCCTTCTCTGAGGCCCGCCCACTCCATCCCCCCTCTGTCATTCTCTCCCCCACCCTCACTCACTCGCTCATTTTCACTCAGGGCGGGAGGTGGTGAGGGCTCTGGCTGGGGATTCAGGCTCCAGGGTGGGGCCAGAAATGAGGGGTTCAGGGTATGGAAGGGGGCTCTGGGGTGGGGCAGGGTTTGGAGTGCGGGAAGGGGTGAGGGATCCGGGCTCTGTGGTGGAGCTGGGGATGAGAGATTTGAGGTATGGGAGGGGGCTCTGGGCTGGGTCTGAGGGGTTTAGAGTATGGGAGGGGGCTCTGGGCTGAGGGAGGGGGTTGGAGTGTGGGAGGGAGTATGGGTTCTGGGCTGGGGGTGAGGGCTCTAGGGTGCAGCCACAAATGAGAGGTTCAGGGTGTGGGAGGGGGCTCCAGTCTGGGACAGGGTGTTGGGTGCGGGGGAGGGCTCCAGGCTGGGGCTGAGGGGTTCAGAGTGTGGGAGGGGGTGTGGGGTGCAGGCTATGGGAAGGAGTTTGGGTGCAGGAGGGGGCTCAGGGCTGGGGCAGGGGGTTGGGGCACAGGAGGGGGCTTCGGGTGTAGGCTCCAGGTGGCCAAATTGGGGCAAGGAGTGGGGGTGCGGGCTCCGGCTGTGGGTGTGGGTTCTCGGGTGGGGCATGGGATGAGGGGTTTGAGGTGCAGGAGGGGGCTCGGGGCTGGGTCAGGGGTTTGGGGTGCTTGAGTGGGTGCAGGGTTCAGGCTCTGGGCGCTGCTTACCTCAGGTGGCTCCTGGGAAGGGCAACATGTCCCTTGGCTCCTAGACAGAGGCTCAGCCAGGCAGCTCTGCATGCTGCCTTCATCCGCAGGCACCGCCTCTGCAGCTTCCATTGGCTACGGTTCCTGGCCAATGGGAGCTGCGGTGCTGGCACTCGCGGCAGGGGCAGCATGCGGAACTCCCCTGGCCACCCCTAGGCCTAGGAGCCAGGGACATGTCACCCTTCCTGGGAACCACGTGAAGCCAGGTAGGGAGCCTGTCAGTCCCACCACCCAGACCTTTAACAGCCTGGCCAGCGGTGCTGACTGAAGCCGCCAGGGTCCCTTTTCAATCAGATGTTCCTGGTCACCTGGCAACCCTAGTCCACACAAATCAGTCTGACTCTGGTCAGCAAGTACTCAGGACCTGGGTCCTTGGACCCTGCTAGGAGGATGGGTCATAGCCTGAATCCAGCTGCGACTTGGATCCAAGCCCTTTCATTTTTCAATGTGAACGCAGCTCAAGTCACAGACCTCAGACGGAAGGTCTGCATGGTGCAGTATAGACACATTAGCATGACTATGATACCTAGGTCTGGCAAATTGTAAACCCAGGTTTACAATTCAGCGTGGATGCTCAAACATGGACTTGGAAACACCAACTCCATAAGACCAGGGCTTAGTGTGCACTGAGGACATACCCAAAGGCTTAAAGTCACCTTTGTCCTCCATCTCATCTCTTGTGATGAGCACAGCTCAGCCAGACCTGAGATATGGGGTCAACAAACACTTCAAATGAAATCAGGATCAGCTCCCAGATGAATCGCTAACCAGGAAAGTACTATAATAATGGGTCAGATTCCCAGCAGGTATAAATCCCATAACCCCACTGGAGTTAGTGGTGCTGTGGTTTACACCAGCTGAGGAGCTGGGCCAGTATTCATGCCCAATAGTTTGACTAACCCTACTAACCCGCAGCTGATCCTTTAACAAAAAGAACTGAAGTCAGAGATCTTGGATGTAAAATGTATGTTTGATTATCGCCCTCAAACAATGCTTGCATTTCTCTTTAAATATTTCTCTTTAGTTGTACTGCAAAGCTTTCCATGAAAGGTGCTAAGGAAATTTATGAGGAAATGTAAACTGAAGTGACTAGGATCAAGAAGGCAAATGAATATTCTCCTCACTTTAGCTATTTCGGAGTTGAAGAATGTCCGTCATGATTCTTGGAGTTTTGTCACATATTCAAGCAATGAACAATGGTTGAAAATGTTACTTTAAACCAAATAAACCAAAATCTTGTGCCAATTATATTTGCTATTTTGCCACACTGGTTCAGACACAAGTCAATACAAAACAAGCATTTATTACATCAAGATATTTCATCCTAATTCCTGAATTTGCATCCAGCATGCACTTTTGACTTAAGCTATTAAACAGATGGCAAGAAAGTTAAGCATAAATTACTAAACCCATCATTAAAATGATTTTCAACTTGGGCAAGAGGGATAGAAAATAAAATATTTAAACTGCGAACCTCATAGAGATAAAAGGGTTCTGCCGTAGCTTGCTGGAACATTATGCTTTACTGATAGTGACAGAAGACAATGAGAAGAAAAATGTAAATGGTCTACCCTGGTTAGTGATAGCAGAGTAAGATAGGGAATTTTTAAACGCTATTTTAACTTCACTACCAAAGAAATGAAGGAGTTTAAGAACTATTTACCAGAGTGAAATTCACCCGGTGCAGAGGGCCAGCACAAAGCTTACACACTACTTAGATCTCACTTAAACTCCGTTTTAAGCGCTTTCACCGATTATGTAATGTCATTAATCTATGGAACTGACTACTGCAGGAGGTCATTGACATCTGTTAGACTACATACAGGTTCAGGGGTCAGGCTGAATGCTTCTTATTACAGGATCAGAACCTACATCAAAAACTGTGGCTAGAATTTTTAAAAGGCTGTATAATTTCATGACTGATATTAATTGGCCCAGATTTTCCAGGATTGGGGCCTTAGACTGGAAGCTCTTTGGAGCAGGGAGGGTTGTCTTAATTCTCATTTATACTAAAAGAAGCCATTTATGCAGGTAGACCACCAGTGCAAGTGACAATCAGGACTCTACTCTAATCTTTGTATGTTGAGGGCCTAGAACAATGGGGCCTGGATCTCAGCTGAGCGCTCTGGGTGCTACAGTTACATAACTCTACTATTATTATTAGCACTGAGCAAATAATTGATTTTCTGGTTCAATGACGAAACGAAAAAAAAGAAACCAAGAAAAAAAATGTGTTTTGTTTTGTTTTGTTTCAAACTGAATTTGTTCGGTTTTTCTTGTCGAAACAAAAAACTGAAAAAAAATTGTTTAGGTCAATTCAACATTTCAAAATAAAATGGTTTGTTTCTAAACAAAACATCAAAACAGTTCATTTAGAAAATGTTAAAATGACCTATTCTGACTTTTTAAAAAAATGAAACTGCATTTTTCAGAGAATTTGCTATTGGCCGAAAAAGAATTGCTTACCTCTAATTATGATGGCATAGCTAGATTATCAATATTTCCTACACAAGCACAGCCAAAGGGGTAACCTGCTTCCCAGAACATCAGTTGGCAGGGAGTAGGAATGAGCTCTTTAAAAAGAAAATGCTTCTGTAGTGAAGATATAAATCCTACCAAACTGCGCTGGAGATTTGCCAGTGACTGAAACTAGAGTAAATTACTGTAGGTTTTCGAGAATGAATTTTTCCCTGGGACCTTAAAAATGTTTACTACTGCAAATATAGTACTTTTACTTCTAACCATCCACATTGATTTTACCTTTATCATGTTTAGATTTATATTTCCTTGTGTTTGATTAAGATTCAGATCACAATGTAGTTTATAAAACACCATATACAGTATTTATCTTGTTTCAAAAACTCCTATGAAGATATATCTTTCCACACTGGCAGACCATTTTGGGGATAATGTAGCTTGAGGTTGATTGTTCCTTTACTTTTTGAAGGCATTAATTTGGTTCCCCTTGCTTTGTCTCATGCCTCCGACTTCGCAGCACCAGTTTAGTTATAGCACGTTTATCCCTTTACAAGGTACTGTATATTTATTGCCTCTTATAAAATGAGCATTATGAAAAGATGAATCTGTTTCTATGTGTGTGTTGTCTTGATAATACAAACCATAAACATACTTGCTGACTCATCTTGTATGTTTAGCTATTAACTGTCGTAAGCAATGATTATAGTGAGATCAACACACATGGAAGTAATGTTGGTATTTGCAATATAGGACATTGTCTATAGAAGGTATCTGATGATATTAACAGTTGTGTAGCACCATTCACCAAAGGAGCTCAAATCTCTGTTCACAAAGGTGTGTGTTAGTATCTGCTTTTTCAAAGATGGGGAAACCGAGGCACAGAGCAGTTATGTTACAGGTACAAAGTAATATGGCAACTCAAAGTAGCAGAGCTGGGACTAGAACCAAGAAGTCTTGACCCCTAGTCCTCTGCTCTAGCTAGTACGCTACACTACCACCTCGTATAGGCACAAGTAGTGTGAACCTGTACATGGGGCACTAGCCTGGGAGTCAGGAGACCTGCATTTCATTCTCCACTTTGCCCCTTGTTTGCACTGTTTGTGTTCCCAAGTCACCGTGCCTCTCCTTGACTCGGTTTCCCTCCCACCATAAAACAAGGATAATGATGCTCACTCATCCTTGCCAAATGCTTTAGGAACCATAGATGAAAAAGGCTATATAAGTTATAAGCATTATTATGTTCCATAGAAATAATAATAATAAATAATAATAATAATACCCAGCTCTTACATTATGCCTTTCATCTTTAGATCTCAAAGCCTTTTACCAAGGAAGTCAGTACAATTATTCCCACAGGCTTCATCAAATCAATTTCACACAAAATATTATACAGCAAAGTATGTTTCAAATACATGTTTCAGTAGCTCTGTATTCTGCAGTAAGCTTCATCCTATCCTATTGAGGTGAATAGCTCAATCTTGTCTCCATGAACATCTGCTTGAATAAAGAACTAAATTAGCTCTGGCAGTGTTTTCGCTCCTTCCGTACTCACTTTCTGCAAACAGTCTAGCGAACGTGTTCCATGACAGAAACGTTCATTGAAACAGCTCGTTTTAAGCAAATATTAGATGACAGGCACTGAGTCGTTTTTGAACTCTTTTGATACTAAGAGTTACGCTCAGCCAAACAGGGGAAAGAAACAATGTCATGTGACATGTATATCCAATCAGTACTAATCAAGGGGCTGCTACTGTATACACTTCCATAAGTCACTTTACTCACAGACATAGTCCTGTTTACTTTAATGAGATGACTCCTCTGAGTAACGTTACTCACGTGAGTGTGTTTCCAGGACTGACCTCCAGCACAGTTAAAACTTAGAGTTTTTCATCCAGCTGGTCAAAACATTTTGAAATTTTGATGGGGGAAAAAAGGGAAATGCCCATAAAAATTTTGACTCATTTTTGGACCATCACTAATATCAAACAGCTGCAAAGAACACTCCACACAGCAAAAGGAATTTACTGACAATCCACACTCAACTATTTTCAAATCAATTTAAGAAAATCGTAAGCTAATTCATGACCAGGCTGAGGCTAAATTCTAGACTAATGCCCTGATCCTGCAGTGGACTGTGGGGACAGACCCCCCGAGTCTGAGGCAGTGCTCCACTTACTTCAGTGGGATTTACTCCCATGAGCAATTACACACACATGTATGTGTGTCAAGATCAGTCACTCGGGTGGGGTACTCACAGCACATGAAGTTAAGCATATGTATTAGTCTGTACGGGATTGGGGCTTTGGATATGTGTGTCAATCCTTTGACCCCCAGAAGGGCTCCATGCAGCCTTGGGGCTCTATATAGAATCAGTTGCTGGATCAAGGCCAAAATGAATTGCTACAAGTTCACAGAATCATAGAATCATAGAATATCAGGGTTGGAAGAGACCTCAGGAGGTCATCTAGTCCAAACCCTGCTCAAAGCAGGACCAATCCCCAACTAAATCATCCCAGCCAGGGTTTTGTCAAGCCTGACCTTAAAAACCTCTAAGGAAGGAGATTCCACCACCTCCCTAGGTAACCCATTCCAGTGCTTCACCACTAGTGAAAAAGTATTTCCTAATATCCCACCTAAACCTCCCCCACTGCAACTTGAGACGATTACTCCTTGTTCTGTCATCTGCTACCACTGAGAACAGTCTAGAGCCATCCTCTTTGGAACCCCCTTTCAGGTAGTTGAAAGCAGCTATCAAATCCCCCCTCATTCTTCTCTTCTGCAGACTAAATAATCCCAGTTCCCTCAGCCTCTGCTCATAAGTCATGTGCTCCAGTCCCCTAGTCATTTTTGTTGCCCTCCGCTGGACTCTTTCCAATTTTTCCACATCCTTCTTTTAGTGTGGGGCCCAAAATTGGACTCAGTACTCCAGATGAGGCCTCACCAGTGCCGAATAGAGGGGAACAATCACATCCCTCGATCTGCTGACAATGCTCCTATTTATACAGCCCAAAATGCTGTTAGCCTTCTTGGCCACAAGGGCACACTGTTGACTCATAAAAAGAAAAGGAGTACTTGTGGCACCTTAGAGACTAACCAATTTATTTGAGCATAAGCTTTTGTGAGCTACAGCTCACTTCATCGGATGCATTCAGTGGAAAATACAGTGAGGAGATTTATATACACACAGAACATGAAAAAATGGGTGATTCCAACAATTTCCATCCCACCATCAACCTCAGCCTGGACCAGTCCACACAAGAGCTAAACCCAAGGTTGTGAGTTCAATCCTTGAGGGGGCCATTTAGGGATCCGGGGCAAAAATTGGGGATTGGTCCTGCTTTGAGCAGGGGGTTGGACTAGATGACCTCCTGAGGTCCCTTCCAACCCTGATATTCTATGATTCTAAGAGATCCACTTCCTGGACACTACGGTGCTAATAAGCGATGGTCACATAAACATCACCCTATACCGGAAACCTACTGACGGCTATTCCTACCTACATGCCTCCAGCTTTCACCCAGACCACACCACATGATCCATTGTCTACAGCCAAGCTCTATGATACAACTGCATTTGCTCCAACCCCTCAGACAGAGACAAACACCTACAAGATAGCCAGAGATGTCAAGAGTAACAAGAAGGGTTTCTTCAGGTATGTTGGCAACAAGAAGAAAGCCAAGGAATGTGTGGGCCCCTTACTGAATGAGGGAGGCAAACTGGTGACAGAGGATGTGGAAAAAGCTAATGTACTCAATGCTTTTTTTGCCTCTGTTTTCACTAACAAGGTCAGCTCCCAGACTGCTACGCTGGGCATCACAAAATGGGGAAGAGATGGCCAGCCCTCTGTGGAGATAGAGGTGGTTAGGGACTATTTAGAAAAGCTGGACGTGCACAAGTCCATGGGGCCGGACGAGTTGCATCCGAGAGTGCTGAAGGAACTGGCGGCTGTGATTGCAGAGCCATTGGCCATTGTCTTTGAAAACTCGTGGCGAACCGGGGAAGTCCCGGATGACTGGAAAAAGGCTAATGTAGTGCCAATCTTTAAAAAAGGGAAGAAGGAGGATCCTGGGAACTACAGGCCAGTCAGCCTCACTTCAGTCCTTGGAAAAATCATGGAGCAGGTCCTCAAAGAATCAATCCTGAAGCACTTGCATGAGAGGAAAGTGATCAGGAACAGCCAGCATGGATTCACCAAGGGAAGGTCATGCCTGACTAATCTAATCGCCTTTTATGATGAGATTACTGGTTCTGTGGATGAAGGGAAAGCAGTGGATGTATTGTTTCTTGACTTTAGCAAAGCTTTTGACACAGTCTCCCACAGTCTTCTTGTCAGCAAGTTAAGGAAGTATGGGCTGGATGAATGCACTACAAGGTGGGTAGAAAGCTGGCTAGATTGTAGGGCTCAACGGGTAGTGATCAATGGCTCCATATCTAGTTGGCAGCCGGTATCAAGTGGAGTACCCCAAGGGTCAGTCCTGGGGCCGGTTTTGTTCAATATCTTCATAAATGATCTGGAGGATGGTGTGGATTGCACTCTCAGCAAATTTGCGGATGATACTAAACTGGGAGGAGTGGTAGATACGCTGGAGGGGAGGGATAGGATACAGAAAGACCTAGACAAATTGGAGGATTGGGCCAAAAGAAATCTGATGAGGTTCAATAAGGATAAGTGCAGGGTCCTGCACTTAGGATGGAAGAACCCAATGCACAGCTACAGACTAGGGACCGAATGGCTAGGCAGCAGTTCTGCGGAAAAGGACCTAGGGGTGACAGTGGACGAGAAGCTGGATATGAGTCAGCAGTGTGCCCTTGTTGCCAAGAAGGCCAATGGCATTTTGGGATGTATAAGTAGGGGCATAGCGAGCAGATCGAGGGACGTGATCGTTCCCCTCTATTCGACATTGGTGAGGCCTCATCTGGAGTACTGTGTCCAGTTTTGGGCCCCACACTTCAAGAAGGATGTGGATAAATTGGAGAGAGTCCAGCGAAGGGCAACAAAAATGATTAGGGGACTGGAACACATGAGTTATGAGGAGAGGCTGAGGGAGCTGGGATTGTTTAGCCTGCAGAAGAGAAGAATGAGGGGGGATTTGATAGCTGCTTTCAACTACCTAAAAGGGGGTTCCAAAGAGGATGGCTCTAGACTGTTCTCAATTGTAGCAGATGACAGAACGAGGAGTAATGGTCTCAAGTTGCAGTGGGGGAAGTTTAGATTGGACCTTAGGAAAAACTTTTTCACTAAGAGGGTGGTGAAACACTGGAATGCGTTACCTAGGGAGGTGGTAGAATCTCCTTCCTTAGAGGTTTTTAAGGTCAGGCTTGACAAAGCCCTGGCTGGGATGATTTAACTGGGAATTGGTCCTGCTTTGAGCAGGGGGTTGGACTAGATGACCTTCTGGGGTCCCTTCCAACCCTGATATTCTATGATTCTATGATTCTAAGATCTCTATCAAGCATTCTTACAACTACAATACCCACCTGCTGAAGTGAAGAAACAGATTGACAGAGCCAGAAGAGTACCCAGAAGTCACCTACTACAGGACAGGCCCAACAAAGAAAATAACAGAACGCCACAAGCCATCACCTTCAGCCCCCAGCTAAAACTTCTCCAGCGCATCATCAAGGATCTACAACCTATCCTGAAGGACGACCCATCACTCTCACAGATCTTGGGAGACAGGCCAGTCCTTGCCTACAGACAGGCCCCCAACCTGAAGCAAATACTCACCAGCAACCACACACCACACAACAGAACCACTAACCCAGGAACCTATCCTTGCAACAAAGCCCATTGCCAACTGTGTCCACATATCTATTCAGGGGACACCATCATAGGGCCTAATCACATCAGCCACACTATCAGAGGCTCGTTCACCTGCGCATCTACCAGTGTGATATATGCCATCATCTGCCAGCAATGCCCCTCTGCCATGTACATTGGTCAAACTGGACAGTCTCTACGTAAAAGAATAAATGGACACAAACCAGATGTCAAGAATTATAACATTCATAAACCAGTCGGAGAACACTTCAATCTCTCTGGTCACTCGATCTCTGACCTAAAAGTCGCAGTATTACAACAAAAAGACTTCAAAACCAGACTCCTACGAGAGATTGCTGAATTGGAATTAATTTGCAAACTGGATACAGTTAACTCAGGCTTGAATAGAGACTGGGAGTGGATGTGTCATTACACAAAGTAAAACTATTTCCCCATGTTTATTCCCCCCCTCCCCCCACTGTTCCTCAGACGTTCTTGTTAACTGCTGGAAATGGCCCACCTTGATTATCACTACAAAAGGTTTTCTTTGCCCCTCCCACCCCCTCCCGCTCTCCTGCTGGTAATAGGTCATCTTAAGTGATCACTCTCCTTACAGTGTGTATGATAACACTCATTTTTTCATGTTCTGTGCGTATATAAATCTCCTCCCTGTATTTTCCACTGAATGCATCTGATGAAGTGAGCTGTAGCTCACGAAAGCTTATGCTCAAATAAATTGGTTAGTCTCTAAGGTGCCACAAGTACTCCTTTTCTTTTTGCGAATTCAGACTAACACGGCTGCTACTCTGAACACTGTTGACTCATATCCAGCTTCTTGTCCACTGTGACCCCGAGGTCCTTTTCTGCAGAACTGCTGCCGAGCCGCTCAGTCCCTCATCTGTAGCGGTGCCTGGGATTCTTCCGTCCTGCACTTGTCCTTGTCGAACCTCATCAGATTTCTTTTGGCCCAGTCCTCTATTTGCTTATCTTCAATACTGCAGGAGTTAACATCTCAATATCTCCTACCTACACTGCATACGTGACACTATATGTATGTCTGTAGATTCTGTGCTTTGTATGTGGCTAATCACCGTCAGCGCTAAACGCGTGTTCTTTGATACTGGCCTTCAAAGAAGAAACTGGGCTGCTCTTTGTATAAATTGCTGTGACTGGCTGTAAGGAACTCGCCCTTTGGTGGGAAGCAGGAGGGTTAATGGCCACAGCACAGATGCCTGATCTTATGCCAGGGGCCCCAGCCAGGAGATGAAGAATCAGTCAGAGCAAATTACTCTGTCCCCTGAGACTGTAAGAGTGGGGTCCTAAGAGCTTCTGGCTTTGGGGCTGACCTGGGAGAAAGTCGGCCCCATGGAAAAAGAGCAGTCTGCAGGATCCCATGATTAAGCCCAGTGCACTGTTCAGTTTGTACAGTGACCCTTGGCTAGGAGAATCTCTCCAGCCTCCATTCATTTGCTTCTACTTCACTCGGCCTTTGGCTTCCTTTGCCAGTTACATATTTTATATACATGTGGAATCTAGTGGCTGGAACCCATGAGACCAGATCTGACCCATGTGACACACCAGGGGAGGGTAGATTCAGGGAAGAGGGAAGGGATTCCAGTTGGAAACAGCACTGGTTTATACATACGGGAGGAAGGCAGAGAATTATCCCCTCCCTAAACTATCTCCTGGATTGCTATGATCTATAGCTCCCCAGCCTGGGGACGCCCCACTCTCTGTCTTCCACACAGTACATTTTAGTGTGGCTTGCATGATTATTTGCTAACTGCACTACAAGGCATTATCTCTGCCTCCGCCGGCAGCTTTGAGACATTTCTGTGGCTTTCTTCTGCCTCCCCTCCATGCTGGACATTTCACAAATCAGAGTCCAGCACTGGTCTCCAGTTTGTTAGCCGGGTGATGATGCTCAGACATCCAGGTGGGGCTGTCACGCTAAAGTGGTCTGAAATCAGAGGTATCTTATTGCTGACTGAAGGTTCGTTGGTGCCTGAGTCTCCTCTGACACTGGTGTAAATCAGAAGTGACACCACTGCACTCAAAGGAGTTATAGTGAGAGAAGATACTCAGGACACTGGTATCCCATCACCCCAAGGCTTTCTATTCCCCTTATAAAGAAAAGGAGTACTTGTGGCACCTTAGAGACTAACCAATTTATTTGAGCATAAGCTTTCGTGAGCTACAGCTCACTTCCATCGGATGCATTCCCCTTATCTGACTTTTCCCCCCATTTCCCTGGTGCTCTCCTGACCCACTGCCTGCAGTTCAAACCTCCTGAGCCCAATGGGGTTTCTGCTCTGGGCCAGGGCCAGAGGAGGAGAATTCCTTGCCCAGCTTAGTTTGCAAACAACAGTTCTTCACTGGAAGGCAGCTTGGAGGTGTTCGTTTGTAAATTATCTGGGAAAATGTGACAAGCCCTGGCTCCAAAGGGCCAGAGTTGGCGCTTTGCCATGAAATGCTAATGTGTAGAGAGACCTAATTCACGCAGCCTTGTGATAAATGGGCTCCCGGCGCACTGACACGTAGGGCTGAAAGCAAACAAAAATATAACCAGCGAGGGAGGACTATTAAGGAATTAGCCTGAGCAAACTGCATTGGAGGGGATGACCAGGAAGGCTGGGTTCTGCAGCAACAATGGGAATAAGGGGAACCCAGGCATGGGTGGACAAATGATACTAATTCAACAAGATGAGCGCAAGTAAAGCCCAGATACCAGAATGACAGGTACCTTAGCGCAAGTCAGCCTGGTCTAATGTCTAGGGCATTAGACTGGGACTTGAGAGACCTGAATTCTATTCCAGACTCTGCTGTTAACTTGCTATGTGACCTTGGACTGCTCCCTTCCCCTCTTGGTGCCTGTTTCTCCTTCCAGCCTTTCCCTGTCTTGTCTATTTAGACTCTGAGCTCCTCAGGGTAGGACCATCTCTTATGATGAGTATGGGCAGTGCCCAGCACAGTGAGGTTCTGATCTGGGTTGGGGGCCTGTTAGTGCTACTGTAACACAAATGATTAGTGATCATATAAATACCTGTGCCAGTCACAGCCCTTCAGTCTCTCTAGGTAAAATGGGAATGAAATAACTATTTGTGCCTCCCCCAGGGCCTCAGTGTGATTCAACCCTTAGTACCCAGTAGTCAGAGGGAACAAGGAGGCTGAAACATGAGGTATCACCTTTCCTTTCCCTCCTTGAATGAGAGACTGATTTACCAACCATTCCTAGGGGAAATCTCCCAGCCCAGAGGCCAGGGATATCCTCAGCTTTGTCTCCTTTTTTCCATCCCCACCCCTGGGTGGGTAAGTGGAATTCCAGATGCTAGAATTCTGATACAGTATTTCCCCTAACTAGGTTGTCTCAAGCACCATCTAGCTAACTCTGGGCAGTGTTTCTGCTGGAGAATAAGTGATATAAAATGGAAATGACAGTGGGAGCTGAAGGGAAATGACTGGCTCCCATGTAACCTGAGCCACATACATGTTTTCTTTCTTCCTCTTGACAGAATAAGCCTATAGACCTATAGGGCAGGAAAGAGACGGGGGGAGAACACTCACTGCTGCATTTTCTAGTGTCTGGCTTTGAACATCAAGCGATTTATTTATTGATACATGTATTTATTTTTGCTGTTATGCTAATGCAGGCCCTGGACTGTGTGCGTTCAAACTAAAGAGAGGGTTACCAAAATAACACCACCACGAAACGTGGGCCGCAGCCCACACTTGCTAGCCAACTTCATGTCTTAAGACAGCAGCTAAAGGATTCCTGCCACCAACTGAGCACTGTTCTGCTCCACCTCCATTGGAAGACGTTGAGTATGATTCTTCTCCACCTTTATCTTCAAGCAATTTTTGTCAGACCCTCCAACAGTCACTTAAGACAAGCTTCACTTAACGTGGTAGTTTACACAGCCCCTTTTCATTTGGGGATCACTATGCACGTTATAGCTCTTAAATGAACCACATGAAACCACCAAATGTAAATTACAGATGGGAAAACTGAGGCAGGGATTGGCCCATCCCAGTCACATATCAAGCTAGTGCCAGAACCAGGAGTAGAATATAGCAGCTCTGACTCACCAGCCCCATCATCTGAGGACCACAAAGCACTTTGCAACCATCAGAGAATCCACATAACACCATAGGGAGGTAAACTTGGGTGTAGCCAAGATATAGAGGGATATGCCCAAGGTCACACTCCAATTTAGGGCCAGAGCCCTGAATAGAACCCATTCTTGAGTCCTGCTTTAAAATGCTTTTTCACATTGCTTCACCCCGGTGCAGAAACAAGACCCTGAGGTAGCTGGAAATGATGATCAAGGCTTAGACATATATCGGGGAGAAGTAGCATCTGGCAGCATTGTCTCTAAAGCCAGACTATCAACGGCAACAATTTAGAAATTAATAGACCCAAGCTGGCAGGCAACTGGACACCCACTCAGTATCATTTTGTAAGACTTTAATTACAAGGGGAATCTGGAGTCATGTAACTATTACAGAAACAAATGCTTAAAGCGTGAGGAAATTAACTGAACTCTTGCAGTAATTAAGCCTCAAGATGAATCGTCATTAGCAAATAGTATCTTGCATGGGCCATCCATTGGGCGGGGGTGGTACCAAACAGTGATGTCCCCATATGCGCCATATCCAGAGGTGATGGTACAGCACTACCAGGCAATCAGCCTTCTTGACCTCATCTCCGTCACTTCCAAGGAGTCCCCATCCTCCGTGTGGCTCACAAAGCTGAATATAATTTCCAATGCAAGCTAATATTTCCCTCGCCCAGTAAATAAACTCTCTAGGATGCTTCCATAAGAAGTTTTAATTTTGCTTCCCTCTGGTGATTTACGAGGGTTGCATTCAATTAACAAGGGTATTGAATTTTCTGCACTTGGCCAGCACACTTACTTGCAGTTGTTGTTTTATTATGAAATCCATTGCTTACCTTTTATCTCTCTTTCTCCGACACACACAGACACACACTTTTTTTTTTGGCAAGGGAAAATAAAGACAGCCATAAAAGATGGGAGGAGACTTAGATGGACACAGAGTTTCACAAGATACAGGATAGAAGCCAAACTCCTGAGGCGGTGCACTCAGAGAGATCAGAAAGGGGATAGAGATGCAGCTAGCCCTGTACCTGTGATAGCCATTAAAAACTTTTCCCATAAAAGAGCCTATGGTAATTTTCAACAGAGTAGAGCTGTTCGCCTTGACGTCCTAGTAGAATTCCAGTGCAGGTAATTAATTACATTCTGTTCACTTAAATTCCCCTCGCAGTTTCTTCTGGAAAAGCCAGTCTTCCCACCCAAGAAACCCGGGTTGTGAAGTGTGGCTAGATATTCCATAAAGCATCTGGAGGTCACATTCTCATTCTTCTCCATGAAGGTGCTCTATAAATCTGAGGCTTTGTTATCTGAATTGGGATCCGGTTTCAAGTAGCTGAGAGCATTGTAAAAAGCAATGTTGATACAGTGGGATTGTGTGTTGCTGTTGTTCCCAGTTTTACAGCACTGGCTGAGAAATTGATGTGTCGGTATCGTTAACCAGAAATGCTAAAAAAAAAAAAAAGCCCTTTGAAGTTAATACAATTTAATTGTATAGTCTTTAACTGATACCTGAAAGATCAGTCAGTGGCGCTCACGGGGACAAGCAGCAGGCTAGAAAGGAAAGATTGCCTAGTGGTAACAGCACTAGCCATGGCTTGGGAGACAGGGTTCAAGTCCCAGCTCTGCCACAGACTTCCTGGGCAAGTCATTTAGGGAAACTGAGGCACAGGGAAACTATCTGTAAAATGGGGCTACTAGCACTCCCCTGCATCACAGGAGTGTTGTGAGGGTAAATAAATTAAAACTTGTGAGGTGCTTTGTTACTTTGTAAGTACTGAAAGACAGATTAAGTGCACCAGGAAGTTTGCAGAGTGCTGAGATGGACTGTGTTTGAACAAAGAAAACTTGCCCATCAGAACATGCCTATAGAAGTGATAGGGCTGCAGAGAACTTCCTCACCCACTGGCTAAACTAATCCCAGCCAATCCCAGATGTACCGCCTACTCTTTCCATGGGTGATGTTTTGGGAAGGATAAACGAAGGGAATTAAAAATCTTGGCATGTATAGCAGGTCCATATTCCCCTTTCAAAGCTGTCCTCAAGCATTTAAAAGACAAATACTAATGTGGCCACCGATGCTTGGGGAAAGCTGGCGGAGGCCTGAACGGAATGGAGAAGTGTAATCAGGAAGGAACTGGCCATCTCTGAAGAGAGCAGAGTTGGGAATCTCAGACTGAAAAAGGGTTGATTATGAGGACTCAAGCAAACTGGTCTCCCTTGCCCACCGCGATAACACTGTCTGATTCAGCAGAGAAAGGGGACAACTGAGAGAAGTCAGAGAGATGAGTCTGCATGGAACTATTTTTAATCTTGCTCACAGCTGCTCCTGCTATTTTGGCAGCGGGTCCTGCGGGATCCCAGTCCCACAGCAGGATCTATATTAGTCCCGTGCAGGGCTCCACTGACAGGTCACAAGATACTCATCAGTAAAAAAAATGTGTAGCAGACAACAAGCTGCCCAAAACCACTGTGCCTTGTAATGAGAATAATACTTTTTGCTTCTCTTGGACCTTCATGAGAGGATCTCAGATTTCTGCACAAATATCAAACCCCACAAGACCTCTGAGAGTGAGGGAAGTATTCAGAAATACACGACTTCAGTAAAAAGACTATAGGTGTCTCAGAAATACTGAAGATTTTTTAAAGCTGAAGCAGAGCCGTTAATAGAACCCAGGAGTCCTGGCTCCTGCTTCCCTTCCCTAACCAGTAGGAAATACATTTGACTAGAATGCGGAGGGTGGGAGGAGAGGGACTTTCCCGTTTCTCTGGATCATCAGGTCCGCTCAGGGCAACCAAGTCAGGGGACCTGAAGGAGCTGCAAAGCTGAGAACTGCACAAAGTTTTGTAATTCTTATTGTATTTAACCCCTGTCCTGCTTCAGACCAGCAGGACTTACTAGGGATGGACCGCTCAGAGACTCTTCCCAGGGGGAACACAGAGACCCAAAACAAAGAGAGAGCTTTAAAAAAATCCCTAAGGCAGTAAGCTGACAGTGATGCAGGATTCATTTCCATAAGGACAGTTTGTCCCACGTGCTCAGCCTGAAGTCAACAATCTGGATTCAAAGAACAGACAATAATAGAAATGAGGGAACTATGTGGGCCCCAGGTATACTGGGATGTGATTGCACTGAGTCATTCTAGCTGGCCTGCTTCCCCGTGCAGGCTATTGTGTGTGATAGTGAAGTGTGATATGTTATCACACAGCCTCATAGTGTGTTAGGGGTGCCCATGGGATTAAGTATTTGTGCTTCAGTTAAATGTTTTATTTGTGATGGTTCCATACTTGTATTTCTAGATTATATTTCTGTGTTTGCATTCAGATTTGCTGTAATGCTTCGGCTCCTTGTGTCTATTTGTATTTGGGTTTGTTTTCCTGGCCCATTTGAAACTCCCATGGACACATTCATGGTGCCGTTACAATACAGGCTCTGGTTTTCCACCATCCAGGAACCCAAACAGTAGGAGAAGGTCAGATCTTCCATTATTCCAGTCTCATAAATGGTTCTCTGAGGCAGTGAAATGCCCACGGGAAAACGTAAAGGCAAAGGTCTATAACACAACAACAAATACGCACCCAGGGGAACACAACTAGACATGCCCAGTGTGCGTAGCCTGAGGATACATTGCTCATGGACATTAGAGAGTAGCCCTGTCAAGAGGTGCAAAGGAAAATGATGATGGGTAAAAGAATATCAGACCGGTAAGGAGTATGACTGGCTGGTTGGGTGACCTTAGGGAAGCATATATTCTAAACATACTTAACAGAGCTGGTTGAAACTCAGAATTTCCATTCTGCAGGAAACTCTGACATTCAAATCAGAATGAAATTTTTAAAAAATCTAAAATTTCACACACAATGACATTTTTGAAAATGTCTCGTTTAAGGTCAATCAAAACATTCCACTTCAATAAAATCAAAGTGTTTCATTTCTATTTAAAATTTTTAAACATTTTTATACTTTCTATATAATAAAAAATAAATTTCAAAACAAAAAATCAAAACATTCCATTTAGACCTTATCAAAATGCAAGAGAGAAATCTGATCCTCAAGTGTCTGAACTGTGCCAGCATTCCAGTCTTTCTCTGACACCAACACAAAGTATCAGTGGCCATCTTGAAATGTTATCATTGTATTTATGAGCATCCATCCATTAGGAGCTTTCCAACAGAGGTCACCAAAAGGTCATCAGATTTCAACCACTCAACTGCCCTTTTAAACTTAAAATCTTGAAATCTGATACCTATGCATTATGGGTCTTAAATATGACCATCATAGGTCAACAAAAGGCCACCAGTCTTTCTAAGGGGACTGTGATTGTTCAAAAGCAATTTGAAGTGATCCCCTTAACGTTTTGCATGCTCTTTCCCAAGGGGCTCTAAATACAAGAAATATCCTTGAGTTGAAATGTGATATTTCTAACCTACATCATCAGGGCTAACAGTTTGCCAAAATGCTATTAATTTTTTCTCCTGGTTGTGAAGCCGCTGAGATGGAGATATGAAAGTCATCTGAAGTTACTGGTTCTATTCAGCTATTAGCCAAGAAAATCATCAAAGGTGAGCGAGCCTACCACATGTGCTGTCATGAATACTCATGTCCACCCCTAGAGTGGATTACTGTTGACACATGTGTATAGATGACAGGTAGTGCAGGTGGTTACACAACACTTTCCATTATATAGAGATATAAACTACATTTTTTTAAAACGTTAAAACAACATTACTTAGGTTGCTTAAGCCAAGAGCTAAAAAGTCAGGAAATGCCAGACTTAAGGTTCTCCATGCAACTTTCATTAGATCCCCCTTGTGTGTATGCATTATGATACAGTCTTTAATTACATAATCATCGACTACTTTTTTCCACCAACACAATGGTCATAGAAGTTTTTATAACAGGAAATATTAAGCAACCTTAACATAGTACTTCTACGCCCTCTATAACACAGATGTGTGTATTATCTTCATCTCCTGTTTCCAACATCAAGGTTGGGTAGGGCTGCCTTCTATTGGTTTCTTGTCTTAGGTACTTAGACTGCCAGCCACCTCCCATTTTACAGATGGGAAACTGAGGCAGAGAAAGGCTAAGCGACTTACTCAAGGAACTCTGTAGCAGAGCAGGGACTTGAACTCAAGTCTTCCTCATCCTAGGGCCCTAACCACCACACCATCCTTCCTCACAAATCTGCATATAGACATGTAAATATAAATACAGGGATAGGTGTGTGTCTAGCTGTGTCATAAGAAATTAAATGATTATGAGACTGCTCTGAAGGTTTAACCGACACCCGATTTGAGATATCTGCATTGTTCACGGGTAGCAAAGTCATAACAGACTGTTGGAGGTCATCCCTCCCAGGCCACAGCACACCACCATGTATTTTATTTGCTACACAATTTAGAGAAAAGTTACTTACGACTATGTCTACACGGCACGCTTCTTTCGGAGGCGTATTGGTATGTACTCGGGTAGCCCCCCTACCACAGAGTTAAGTAGCAGTGTAGACAGTGAGGAATGGCTCAGGCTAGTAGAGTACAGATATGCTTGAAGGGTGCGGGTACGTACCGAGTACATACCCTCCACAACTCTCTGCTTGTCCAAGCCGTACCTTCCCATTATGCTGCTACTTTTAGCAGAGTCGTGTCCCACTGCCTCTCTGCTTCTGGAACCTTCCCCCTGCACAGAGAAAGATTCCAGCAGTGGGGAAAGGCTCTGACAGGGACGGCAGTGGGCAAAGGCTCCAGCTGAGCCTTTCCCCACTGCCTTCCCCCTGCCAGGGCTTGTTCTTGCTGCAGTGAAAGGCTCTGGGAGAGGGAGCTGCTGAAGCCTTTCCCCACTGCCTCCTCCCTGCCAGAGCCTTTCACTGACCCGTGGAGCAGTGGACGCAGCCTGCTTTTCACTGCGGCATGTCGCTACGCGTACCCCGCACACCGCCATAAATGCGGTGTAGTGTAGACGTAGCCTCAGACATCTCTTTAGACGTTAACATTTTTACGAGTGCTCTTTCTTAAATGTGTATGTTCAGGTTGCTTTAGTCACCATTTCTGCAGGCCTTCGAGTGACAGAAAAAATTAGTATTAATAAATGTTGAAGGCCTTTCAAAATGATGTGAAATGTCTTTTGAGTAAATCATCATGTCACGATTTGAAGGTCTGATGGCATCTCTCGAGTTGTCAGTGTGAAAATGGATGCAGAATATGGATCACTGGGGAGCAGGGAATGCCAGCTCTGCAATGGGATGTAGCAAGTGTTGCTAGTCCTGGCAGTATGCGTATATTTAATTTAAAACCCATTTCTGTTCCAAGGGTGAATGGGACCAGCTGCGGACCTCAGACTAGAATAAATGTCAGTCTCTACATTTTTTTTTTCCTTCTTTGGGTGGGGGGATAGAGCCTGAAACTACAGAAGGATGGTCTCGTGGACAAGGCTCCAGGCAGAGACTCACGTGATCTGGGTTCAATATCTGACTCTACAGCAGACTCCTGTGTGGCCTTGAGTCCTTCAACTCTCTGTAAAACAGCGATAATAATGGAGTATCTCTAATGCCTATTTAGATTGTAATTTCTTCAGGGCAGGGACTGTCTGTAACTATGGGTTTGTACAGTGCCAATACGATTGCGTTTCTATCTTGGTTGAGACCTCTTGGAAATTACTGTAATACTGCTGCCACTATTACTAATTTTCTCATTTGGATTATAGGTGTATTGCTAGAGGGGAGAGGTTAGACGGCAGTTTTGGTGAACTGGTCAAAGGTGCAAAAAAAAAATGCAATTGATTCCATAGTGCCAGGGTTTATTTAATAGTCCAGTGGTTGATTCCAGAGTGGCAGAAATAAATGTGTTATATAGACATGTTGTATATGTGTGTATGTTTTCTCTCTTTCTCCATCAATATCCTCATACATGCTCATCTATCTATCTATATCTGCAGATCCAGATAGATCTCTTTTTAGTAACATTTAAGGTAGTGGGATTGTAATGAAAAGAACAGTTGAAAGGTATCAGTCTGTCATTGGGATTTGATGGGTGCCATTGGTCATGGCTGATTGCTGCCATTTCTCAAAGGGTTACTTCTTGCCTCTCTTCCTTGAAAGCCAGAAGGCGGCAGGAGGGGAGAGAGAGGAAAAGCCAGAGAGACTTTTAACCCAGAGGCAATAGCATCCAGGCAAAGCAGAGAAGGAAGAAGGGGGAAAAAAGCTGAGCAAACCTGAAATCTTCATAATACTCTGCCACTCAATTATTTGCTGCTAACTTAATCAAAGCTTAACTTCAAAGAAGTCAGCAGCCACATTTAGTGGGAACATGGCCTCAGTCTTATTTAAGAGCAGGGCTGGATTGTGGAACTGAAATGGAGCCAAGCACCAGGATCTTATGGGCCTCCTTACTCTTCCTAGTCTTAATAAGCTTTTAACCAGTTTGTTGTGAGCTCTGTGTGTGTATCTCCCTGGGAGGGGAAAGGCCAGGAAAGAGTGAGGAGAGATAACTCAGTGTTTCCACTGTAGGTGGGAAAAATAAGATAATGGTGAGGGAGGGTGAGTGGGCACCATGGCTTTAAACTCCACGTAGCTGGTGATAATCAGAGGCTTAGCTCCCTAAGGTGGCCTATGAGGAGCTGTATTACAGGCAGGGATTCAAATGTTTTCTGATTTCCTGTCTCCTCTCTTTCTTTCTCTCCTTTTCATCCCTACCCCGCCCCTTTCCAGGGCTCAGCAGCCTCTCTGAGGGCACATGGTCATGATTATTCATATTACCGCAAACGCCTAAAGGCAGAGTGAAGATCAGAACCCTGCTGTGCGAGGCACTGTACAAATACATCCTAAGAGGCAGTCTCTGCCCTGGAGAGCTCCCACTTTTAAAAGGGGTTAGTAAATAATGAATAGATATTTTAAGAAATGACTATTCAACAATTAGACGTTGTTACACAGTCCAAACGATTGACAGGTGGTTTATAATCCTGGCTTATATCTATTTATAATGTCTTCTGTCAACGTGCTTATAATGTTCTGTAACACATGCTACTCGCGTCTGGAGGTTGCTTGTAATATCTATTAATCTTTCTTAAATGAAAGTTTAATATCAAGGGTGACCTATTTAAGAATGTTTCATTCTTGCTTTTAAAATGTTAGTTTAAATTAGATGGGGGGAGCCTGATCCACAAAGCTGGGATCCGGAGGTGTTCCCCTCTAGGAGGGAGAATAATGGCTCAGTGACAGGGTGCTAGTTTAGGACTTGGGAGAACTGGGTTCAATTCCTTACTTTGCCACAGGTTTCCTAGGTGACCTTGGCCAAGTCACGTAGCCTCTTTGCATCTCGGTTGTAAGAGAGGCTAACAGTACCTAATTTATATGGCCCTCATCTCCACCTTTAATGGACTTATCCTCACAGCACCCCTGTGAGACACAGCCTTGCTATTATCCCCATCGTAGAGTTGGGGAACTGAGGCACAGGGAGGCTAAGTGATGAGCCCAAGGTCACACAGGAAGTCTGTGGCAGAGCACAGAATTTAATCCAGGTCTCTCAAGTCCTAAACTAGCCCCCTAACTCTGGGCCATCCTTCCTATTGTCCTACTTAATAGGAGTGTTGTGAGGATGAAGGCATTAAATGCACTCCACTACTACAGTGACAAGGGCCATAGAAGTATCATAGACAGGGAGTCTGTTCTGGGTTCAGCTCTAGTTTAAATAAAGGCGGGGGGGGGGTGTCACAAAATTCACAACAGTTTAATGGAATCCCAAACTGACTGAGAGACAGACAGACAGACAGAAAGACACACAGACAGAGTTCTAACAGTTTCACAGAACCCCAGACCACACGGGCTCTGCCATTGCTGCTTGCTGTTCCTGACACCATGCAGGGATGGCTTTCACGTGGATTCAATGGCACGCACAGAAAGCATGCAACCAAGGGTGAAAAAACAGGCACACATACACTTCTTCTGGTCCAGTGCGGAGGGGAGGCCCTAGGAGAAGGGGTTGGAAATCGAGCCCACCCTGCACTCACCCCACTGTGGCAGCTCCTGTCCCACAGGGCTGGGTCTGGCTTCCCGCTCCCGGCATTGCAAGCTGGCACGTGAGCGCACCGCGCCACTCAGGTTTGGCCTGGCTGCCCCTCCATCATGACAGACGGATGGCTGGGCCAAACTTGGGTGGTGCTGCAAGCCCATACACCAGGTCGCAATGCCTGGTGTGGGGAGTTGAACGCAACCTCATGAGACAGGAGTAACCCTGAGGGGGGAGTGTGAGGTGGGCTTGCTTTGCAGCCCTCCGGGAACCCCCTCCACACCAGGCTGGGATTAGGGCTGCAGAGCCAGGGGAGAGGGTGCTGATATGGAGGTCAGTGCTTTAGTATAGTGAACCCATTGAATCAGGAGGCTACATTCGTCCAGCACCAGGTAGTGGTAATGTCTCATTCACGTGGTTACATCCTGGGAGCAGTAGCTCTGCACCTGAGAAATTATTCCAGTTCGAGAGACTCAGGCAAGGAACACGCTTTTACTGGGGATGTGCTGAGCCTCCACAAAAGAACAGCAGCTCGGCTGATAGCAGCAGCATCCCCTAAGCTCTCATTGTCTGGATCCTGCAAAGTACTGAGCACGCCCCGCTCTCACGGACAGCAATGGCACTGGAGGGCACCCAGCATCTTGCAGGGATCAGACCTTTCAGTGTGGGATCTTCTCTTGTAAACGGAGCCGGGTGGGTTTGGAGGAAGGGGTACTTTGATCCCAAACGGCACCATTCCCGCTGCCACTGACCTGTCCGGAGAAAAACGTGCCTCCTCCCCTTTCCGGGAGTCAGTGCTATTCTCCAGCCTGGCTAGTACGTCCATCCTCTTCACCATCATCTCCAGCATGTCGCTCATCTTCCGCAGCACCCCTCTGGACTCCAGCACGCCCATCACTGCAGTCACACAAAGAGCAAGAAAGAGGCTAGAGCAGGGCTTGGGGCTCAGGGGAACATAGTCATTTGTTTTGTCAAGATGGGAAGGAGCGGGTCAGCAACGGTGAAAGTGATGGATTGTCAGCACTCGCCTGGGCCAGGGAGAGGGTGAGATGATGACATAAAAGCTTCCCTAAACATCCCTGCCCATGCATCTCAATCCTGGCCCACAGCAACCCTGGCTATTCCTAGTCTGGGACCCACAGCTCTGCCAGTCATGACTGCATTCCCCTACCCTCTTCTCTTCCATACCTAGGCTCTCCATCCACAGCCCTGCCAGTGTACTTCAATCCTGGCCCACAGCATCCCTGGCTATTGCAGCCCTGGGTTACAACACTAGAAATGCACCTCAGCAGTCAGATATCAGGTCTCCAAATCTGTACCATCCCACTGCTATTTGACTAGTGTGCACTGAAGGGCTATGGGGTTTTATAGATATAAGCCTGGATTCATATGTAATTTGGTCACAAGTACAATGAGTTTGGTGGTCTCAGTCTAGATGACGTGTATTCATCTTGCAAAGCCAGGACACAGCTCGACCTAATGGGCTGTCTTTACTCATGTGCACCAAGAGATGCTGTTTCCTAGAATAATCAAGCAGACGCGTGGAGGGCAGGGATGGAGGGGGCTGGAACTCAGGTTCTGCTTTGCTCAGGTGCGCCAGTCTCTACACAGAAATGCATCTGCCTCTTCCATGTAGCTGTTTGGAATTTTGACTTGGCAAAACCCCACTCAGAGGACAGGCAGACAGGTCCAGATGGGTCACCTTGGATGGAGCATTCCACCATACAGCCCTTGGCAAACTCCTAGAGATTGCTCCTTGTGCTTGGCTTAATACAGTATTGACATCAGTGAGTCCCAGGCGGTTTCAGCACCTCATAGAATCAGGCACACCTGGGACAGTCAGCTGGTGTCTCATGGAGGCAAGTTCTGTGGGAATGTTTATGATTGATATCTATTGCTCCTACTCTGGAATGATTTGAAGTATATTTTGTCAAACAAAAACAGCCCAAGGGTAAAATTTTCCCATGGACCTAAGTGACTTAGGGACCTAAATGCCATTTTCAAAAGTGACTTATGGCCAGATTCACAAAGGGATTTAGGCACCTGAAGAGGCATGCAGGCACCTAGTAGGATTTTCAAAAATGCCTAAGCAGGTTAAGGACCTAACTTCCAAGGGAAGTTTCCCAGTGGATCGAATGGGAGTTGGGGCCTACCTTGCCTAGGCATTTTTGAGCATCCTGCTAGGTTCCTATCTGCATCTTTAGACACCTAGGTACCTTTAAACATCTGGCCCTTAGGAGCTGATGTCCAAATCATATCCAATGGACTTAGGCTCCTAAGTCACTTTTGAACAGGAACATAAGAACATAAGAACACCCATACTGGGTCAGACCAAAGGTCCATCCCAGTATCCTGTCTTCCGACAGTGGTCAATGCCAGGTGCCCCAGAGGGAATGAACAGAACAGATAACCATCAAATGATCCATCCCCTGTGGTCTATTCCCCGCTTTTGGCAAACAGAGACTAGGGACACCATCCCTGCCCATCCTGGCTAATAGCCATTGATAGACCTATCCTCCATGAATTTATCTAGTTCTTTTTTGAACCCTGTTATAGTCTTGGCCTTCACAACATCCTCTGGCAAGGAGTTCCACAGGTCGACTGTGCATTGTGTGAAAAAATACTTCCTTTTGTTTGTTTTAAACCTGCTGACTATTAATTTCATTTGGTGGCCCCTAGTTCTTATGTTATGAGAAGGAGTAAATAACACTTCCTTATTTACTTTCTCCACACCAGTCATGATTTTATAGACCTTTATGATATCCCCCCTTAGTCGTCGCTTTTCCAAGCTGAAAAGCCCCAGTCTTATTAATCTCTCCTCATACGGCGGCCGTTCCATACCCTAACCATTTTTGTTGCCCTTTTCTGAACCTTTTCCAAGTCCAATATATCTTTTTTGAGGGGGGGTGACCACATCTGTACAAGTATTCAAGGTGTGGAATTTAGGGTTCTAAGTCACATAGGTGTTTTTGAAAATTTTGCCCCAACTGTCCATCCAGCCCAACAGCAATCTGTCTTGGAAGCTCTAAGGGAAGCCATAACCCTTCCCTCCAAAACCAGCCCTATCTGAACATCACCTCAGTGAGCAATGCTATGTTATGGTATAAGGGAGAATTTCTTTCTAACCCAAGCTGGAGTTCAGCTGGTGGGATTGGCAGCCCTTGTGACTGCAGAGTCTATTCTCATGCATATAAAATATATATATAAATGTCTAGCTCTTTGAAAAATATATCACCATGTTATTTCCTCGCTAGTATCCTGCAGCAGTGAGTTCCACTGATTTCTCAGGCATTTCCTTTTATCCCTTTTAATCGTGCTGGTTCTTATAACTTCACAGAGTCCTCCCTTCTTCTTGTAGAAATGGGCAGAACAAATAGGATATTTTTTTCTAGATCCACCAGGCAAGGGGCCAAAGCTCCCTATTTCCAGCCTTGTCCTCTCACCTTTTAGTGACCTGCAGCCCCTATTATGGAGCCAGTGGTAGGGAAATAAGTTCCTATCTCATCTCACTTCAGTTCACTCTAGGCTGGTTAAAAAAACCCACTCAAACAACCCTAACTAATCTTGTTCAGTTTATCTCCTCTATTCCACACCTGTGCACACTTTAAAAGGTACCACACATTTCATTAACTGAGCAGCAGGAGGCTAACCGCAGATGCTGGGTACATAAGTAGTACATTGGGCATCATGGATGGATATTTAAGTTACGCACATCTTGTCCCTTTGAGATGCAAACCTGGGATCTGGATTTTGAACAACCCCTGAGCTCCAGGCTATGGGGGAGGGGGATCTTCTGAGCTGGGATTTTGGTTGGTGTCTGGGCTTCAGCATTGTTCAGACTTCTCCCTCCGCCCCTATCATCTACAAAAATCACCCCTTGGTGTCTACTGCACACGCCTTGTGCCTGTCACGTCTCACATGCACTCATATTACTGGCAATAGCATGTCGGTGCTGCCAGTCCTGCGGAGCCTGTTCGGGTCAGGAAGAGCAATGATGTCAGGCTGCCTACAGGACGGGTGACCAATGTGCAGGCCAAGGGTCACGATACGTCCTGCAGCAGCTCGCTGTCTTTAGCCGCAGGGAGAGGACATCACTAAACAAGGCAGCCTTTACTGCTGGTAAGGTCAAACAACAAACAAATTCCGTTCATCAAGGGGGGACAAAGCCCAGCCTGCACCCGTGTGCTCAATTTTATTGTCAAATGATAGGCATGTAGATGTATATGGATGTTAGGATAGCTGCGACCTTGCCATAGCTGCTCCAGTGTTGCAAAGACCTTCCCCATGCTTTTTTCTGACTCATGCATCAGCCACAAGATCACCCGCTTCTACCACCTGAGGTTAAGGAGAATTTTTCTAGCAGTGAGTAAGCAGTAGGCTTACTGGGGCTAATTAGTAGACGGACATGATCATACACACTAGGATGTTGCAAGGGCATCATTTGCTATGGGGAAAGGGGGCAGTTGCTCCCCCAGACCTTGGTGTGCCACCCAGACCTTTCATTGGTTTATATGCTCCGCTTCTCCCCTGCCACCAACTTTGCAGGACATAATAATATGATCCCATATAACATTCTATTTGCTGACATAGTTTTGCCCTCTCCCCATTCCTCCTGGGACGGCATGTCACATGATGCTGACAGATTTGGAAGTCAATGATCAGGACTAAGAAGAGGGTGTTCATAAGTCATTTTTCTAAACATCAACACTCTTTAAAGAGTCATATTGATACAACAGATAATAACTGTGAAAGAGCCATCACCGTCAGCAGGCTGTAGACAGTAATCTGCACTGTATGAAACCTCGACAGATCCACTTGATAAAATGTTTGCTCCAAAACAGCCCAGTGAGTACATGACACTGTAAAAAGTCCTTAAAGGGGATTTACAAGATAACCCTCACCAGCCATTTTAAAGCTGTTACTGAGCCCTGATACTCATCCCGAGACATGTCACGTACCTTTGACTGAGATTTTGTGCATTTACACACCATTTTATGATAGCCTTTAAAAAAAAAATCAGACCCAGAAAAAGCAAACAAGTAACTCGGAAAAATAATTTCTATCTCATGTGGATTCAACCCGGCCTCCTCACCCGAAATGTTCAATGCATTAATTATGTGAGGATGCAGCTGTACCTCTTCTGTTGAAATCAGTGGGTGTGACAAGTCTCAGGCTTTCTGTAGCTCTGAAAGTGTACCCACACCGCTACGTTTGCAAACAACAGAACCTAAGTTGCATCTGCAAAATATTTGCATGTGCAAAAATGTGATTGCACAAAAGACACAATTTGGGGAGAGCAAAATGGATCACCAGACTAGAAATAAGGCACAAATTTTTCACAGTGAGGATAATTAACCACTGGAACAATTTCCAAGGGCTGTGGAGGATTCTCCCTCACTGCAATTTTAAAATAAAGATTGGATGCTTTTGGTCTAGTTCAAACAGGAATTAATTCATGGAAATCCTATGGTCTGTACTCTGCAGGAGGTCAGACTAGATAATCACAGTGCTCCCTTCTGGCCTTAGAATCTGTGAACTGCAAGTTCAGAGTCACATGGATTCGTGTGACGTGTGATGCATATGCATACACTTGTATGTAGTTGTATTGCATGCTTATTTTCACAATGGCTAGTCAGAGCTGAGGTATTGGGTTCATCACAAGCCATGAATTATTAACTACCTAGAATTGCCTAGAGACAAAATGCATAGCACTAATTAAATGCCTGAATACCACCTGGAGTCCTGATTTTGCAGAGATCTCCATGTGGAGGCTGGAGTCTGCCCCGGTGGAGTTGGGAGCAGGGTCAGAGCTTTGAAGAGCTTCCTAGGCTGCCAGGGTCCAGTTTTCAGAGCTACTGAGTGCCCACCACACCCAATAACTTCAGTTACAGCTGCAGACACTCGGCCCTTCTAAAAAGCAGGCGCTCTACGTGTCTCAAGCTGGGCACTCAACGTTAAGGGGCACTTTTGCAAAATGTGAGCCTTAATAATTGGACTGCATTTTGGTGAAGGGCATTCCAGCTGGGTGCTTTGCGATGCCTTAACGGACAGTGGCCTGTCAGGCTTCCAACAGCCAGCTCCTCACATCAGAGAGGAACTAACCCTGATTGCTTCCTCCCACACACGCTGCACAGGCCCAAGGTCATGGGCACAAATCACAAAGGAGAGGACACAGGCTGGAGTGAGGAAGGTTCATTTCCTTTACCATATAAAGCATTTGGGAGAAGCTCTGTTTTGTGGCCGTGCGGGTGAGGGCAGGAATTTAGGACACAGTGGACTAGCTCAGGGTGGGAGACAGAGGTAAATGTAGACGTAAAAGAGGGGATGGTCGCTCCTAATAGCGGCGAGTGGAGACAAAGATGGATTGCAGCCGCCGTGCTTTTACGTGTCTCCAGGGTGTGTGTGTAAAACCTCAGCTGAGAGGGATTTCTCAGAGGGGAATACAGCTTGAAAATGCAATAGCGAGACAGCCTGGATGATTCACAGCTGCTGCTGCGGCTGCCACTCAGGGCTGGGCTGTCACCCTATTTTATGACTGGATTGCATTTGTTTAATTAGAGGGGGTCAGTTAGCACTGCAGTTCATATGAAATCTAAATGGCTGCTTGCAAGGCCTAGGCAGAGCAGCAGAGCTGTCCCCCTACAAAGACAAAGAGACACAAAGAGAATCTGTCACCCGCAGAGGCAGTCCCTAAACAAGGAGGTGAAGCTGGGGTGGGTGGAGGAGAGAGGTATTTTTAAGTACATTAAAGGAAAGGGATGTAGTGCAACCTCCTTCCCAAAGGAAGAACAAACCCAGCTGGTCCCTTTTCTCTTCCTGGTGGGCAACTTTGAAGGAAAACTACACAAAAAGTCAGCCCTGATAAGGCAGAGTGAAGAGGACAGGACAGGAGGGAAAATGCTATTAGAGAAGTACATACAGCTGCCCAGTCTGGAGATATGATCACTGCTGCACCTATTTGCTTATTACATTTATTGATGGGTTTTTCTGCACCTCTAACCCATCACCTTAGTCTGAAAGCCTCGGGAACATTAAAGATTTTCTTCTCTTCATTCCTCTCCCCCCCACACACACACCCCGCTGAGGTGGGTCAGTATTAGACCTGTTTTGCAGATGGGAAACTGAGGCATGGAGCCATTATGGGACTGGATTTTTTAATGAGCTGCACTTACATTTAGGCACCAAAATAAGTGGCCAGGTTTCCCCATGTGCTCGGCATGGTTGGGTGCACGCTAGAGCTGAGCTCTTTAGAGAATCTGTCTTCACAGGACTCACCCAAAGCTTGTGCCAGCTGATGGTAACTCTCCTGTGTGACAGATGAATCATCCATGCTGTCTAGACAATAAATTCTTCAGGGCAAGTGAATCTCTGTTTCTATTGTACAGCACCCTGCATGATTAATCATAGAATATCTGGGTTGGATTGGGACCTCAGAAGGTCATCTAGTCCAACCCCCAAATATGCGATCGGCACAACCCAGATGGGATTTGAACCCACAATCCCTAGCTCCAGGGACTGATGCCTTATCCATTAGGCCACCGGGTCATGCATCTGACATACTGTATAAACCACCTGTAAGGAAAGCGGCTGTCTTGCTCCCCAACCCATCTCTTCCACCATCAGGGACCCAGTCGCTGTCCCCTGTGTTTGGGTGTGGCTGACCATTTCTGCAAGCGCAGCTCCCAGCCGACCGGCATCTTCAGGAGAGATGTCGAGAGGCTTAACCACTAGGATTGAAACATCAGTTCGGAAGGCTCCACTGGCTTTAGAAAGTGCTTCTGGGAATGGCATTGGCACCAGCAACGGATTAAAGAGGGCACGTGAGCAACAGGCATTTCCCTGCATGATGCACACACATCTCCCACTGCAAGGGGGTGGCAAGACTGCAGGCCCAGGGGCAGCCACTGTTTGCAGATGTCTTCTCTGTGTATGGATTATAATTGTATAAACCAAAACCTGAATGCGTTCCCAGGTCCTGGGCAGTGAGAATAATACCCTCTGGCAGGCAGAATATTTGATGAGAAGGCCTATGAAAATCAAATCAACTTGCAACTAAGTTTTAGCCTCCTCTCTCCCCTCACACACTTGATTTCACTGGGCTCTGCAGTCTGCCAGAATTTTCCAGGTGGGCAACAGCTGCTTAGTGAGAGGGATAAAGAGAGCTCCAGATCGGCCCCTTTGAACTGGGCCAGAGGAGGCTGTGTGGACAGGGTGGTGTAGGACACCTCACTACACACTTTCCACCTCTGCTTGGATGGGTAGGGTGGCTGCACTTTATCCAGGAGAGGAATGAGGGTGCTTTCCATTTCTATGCCACTGTTAGCCTGAATCCAGTCTGTGGCTACCAATTCCAGCAGGAAGAAGTAAATCTGTATTTATTGTTATTATAGGAGCACTTAGAGACCCCGGCCCCACTGTGCTAACTAAAAGGCAGCCCATTACCCAAACTGCTTCCACTCTAAATAGCAACGGTTATCATCTCCAATATACGGACAAGAACCTGATGACCAGAACATGAAGTGACTTGCCCAAGGTCACACAGGAAGTTTGTGGCAGAGTAGAGGACTGAACCTATCCCTTCTAAGCTCTGTCTAGTGTCTTCGCCACCACCCATTCTCCTGTGAGCTGGAGTGCTGATTTAGCAGATATATTAACCCAGTGTGATTATAATGCTCCACTTTCACAGACATTTTTGAGAGATTTCAAGACACCTTTCAATAGCAAAGCTCCCCAGGCTGCACTGTCAGAAATTGAGGGGAGATTTTTTTTTTAAAGGAGCAAAGGCAGGGGTGGAGGGGAGGATATTAAAAACAAACAAACAAAAAACCCTTCCCTGGATAGTCTTATCATGCAGCACTTTCCCTGCCAGAAAGTGTGGGATCGAGGTGGGACACATCCCTCTACCCGGAGTCTCTAACAGGCAAAGTTTGAAGCTCCCCCTTGCTGAGTGCTCTCTGATTCTTTGGGGCTTGTACCAGCAGCTTAAGAAGGATACCAAGAAATATTGGCTGTTTCTTAGTAATGGTTATTATGGAGCTTGGAAAGTGTGTCTCATTAAAAAAAAAAAAACAGGGGAAAAAAGTGCTGAAGCCGCTCTCTTAAAACGCAAGAGCCAGGATTAATGTGCTCTAAACCTGAAGCACAGTTCTGGCCACCCGCAGAACTGATGCTCAGCTGGGCTGACAAGGAAAGAGCAAATCAAGTAACACAAAAAGCATTTCTGCAACGCAACTGGAGCAGGCCGAACTCATTTACCAGCTAGGAATGTAACTCATAAAGGGTACGTCTGCACTGCAGCTAGGGGCCTGCTTCCCAGCTCGGGGAGATAGACCTGTGCTGGCTCTACTCAAGCTAGTGTGCTAAAAATAGCAGTGCAGCCATGGCAGCAGAGCTGGTGGCTCTGGTTAGTAGCCCAATTACATGGACCCAGGGGGTTGGGCAAGACTGTACATGTGTGGCTAGCAAGAGCTTCTGTCCATTATGGCATGGCCACGCTGCTATATGTAGCATACTTGCACGAGCAGAGCTAGCACGTCTATGTACCAGCAGGGGGAAGCACCCTCCCTGCTGCAGTGTAGACATACCCAAAGAGACACCCTCAGGCAAGTGCTTTGCATCTCTTTATACAGGGCTCCACTGTGGAGTCACCCACAAGTCCTGTGCAAAGGGCAGCATAGAATTGTGCAACCCCAGAATCAGAGCAGGGAATGAATTGCCTCATACACTATTGTGTCGCAGTTTGTGCCTGGTTTCCTCTTTGTTCCAAGGGGGGAGGTAAGCTGCATGAGATCTTTCCTGGTGCCTGATAAGGGAGGGAGTCAATGCTTTGCTTCCTTCCTCCTGACCCTTGCATTCCCAGCCCCCACATAGAGGCTTCTGACCCCTACACTCTGTGACCCATGATGCTGGCAAAGCACACAATATGGGACAACCTTACAAGCTCCCCCCCATGGGTGCATACCACAGCTCACAGTTTAGCCAATGGTGTTGTATAAATTTCCCCAAAAGATAACCTGCAATTTTTCTGCATTTTCTTTCCCACCATCACACTGAACTGTAGCATCACAGTCTGAAAGAAGCAGGAGGAATTGCCTAATGATTAGAGCAGGTCATACTTGTCAATAAAACAATGTTCATTGCGAAATTAGCTCCTTTTGCAGTTCGGATGAAATTCATCCTAGGGAGACAAGCCAGCTCAAGGTCTATGCACCACTAGAATAGGTGCAAAATGAACCTTTTATATAGACTTTGTGCTGATCCTCTACAATGGGGTGAATTAAATTCACTCTCATTGAATACAGTTTGGATGGCCATTCTCAGCCTATTGGTGGGTGAACAATTCACTGTGAACAATCAATCATTTGTGCAGTGATGGGTCATCTTAGTCACATGGTATTTCTTCTGTTTTCTATCTAGAAGGATGCAATGTTTTAAGCAATCAAATAGCAATCAAGGAATCACAAATAAACTGCACTTCCTGTTACACATTTTGGGGCAAAAAATTATTTGTGCTGAAATGTGTGAAAGCATGGGGGTTTACAGACATTTTCACCGATGGTGAAAATCACTGTGAATGGTGAAAATTCATCAGTAGTTACTGACTCTTCACAAATAATAACTAACAGGAATCCAAACCCAACTTAACACAAATGTTAGCTGATCAGGGTTTGGGGGTTTGTTACTATTCAAACAGCACCGCTAAATACAAAGGAGAAAGCTCCTAATTAGCTCTAATTAATTAGAACTCTTCTGTTCTAATCAACAACAATGGCAAAGAAAACACATATAGAACTGCACAATGGATTAATTGGAGTTTGCAAAAGTCTGACAGTTTTTTGACAGTTCCCCCAAGTGGCAGAAACTCTTTAAAGGCAATCACTGAATCAACAGTTTTTCATAGCAGTGCTATGAAATAATGATTGCAATCAATCACATTACTGTATCTCATGAGACATGCTAGTAACCACAATGAAGGGAGGGGAGTTGTTTACGGTGCTTCAAGGGGGTGAATACCTAAGTAATTGGATGGAACTGGGGAAAAAGCAACCATGTCCTAAGTGCCATGTATATTGAAACATACAATAGTTTCCCTAGGAAAGTGTTGGCATCTCAACAGAGTTGTTGAAATTTGGACTGGCCAAAGCACTGGATAATATATCAAAGAGAACAATCTTGTAGAAGAAATGTGCTGGTGCTGAAATGGCCTCTATGACATGCACCCCTGTACAGATGTCCCACTAAGGCAGAGATGGGCAAACTATGGCCCGGGGGCCATATCCGGCCCTCCAGACATTTTAATCCAGCCCTCAAGCTCCCACTGGGAAGCAGGGTCTGGGGCTTGCCCCACTCTGCACGGCTCCCGGCAGCAGCGGCACGTCCCCACTCTAGCTCCTACGTGGAGGGGCAGCCAGGGGGCTCCGCAAGCTGCCCCCATCCCAAGCGCCACCCCTGCAGTTCCCATTGGCTGGGAACACCTCCTACCCATTTAGGATTTGAAGATCAAGCCATATGTTACTGGAAAATTAATCTCTCTTAGATCAGAGGTGGGCAAACTACGGCCCGGGAGCCACATCTGGCCCTCCAGACATTGAGCTCCCACCGGGAACTGCAGCCAATGGGAGCTGCAGGGGCGATGCCTGAGCACAGGCCAGTGTGCAGAACCGCCTGGCCGCACCTCCACATAGGAGCCAAAGGGAGACATGCCACTGTTTCTGGGAACTGCTTGAGGTAAGCACCACCTGGAGTGTGCTCTCGACCTCCTCCCACGCCTCAACCCTCTGCCCCAGCCCTGACCCCCTTCTTGCCCTCTGAACCCCTCAGTCCCAGCCTGGAGCACCCTCCTGCATCCCCAACTCCTCATCCCCAGCCCCCACCCCAGAGCCCGCACCCCCATGCCCTCCTGCACTCCAACCCCCAATTTTGTGAGCATTCATGGCCTGCCATACAATTTCCATACCCACATGTGGTCCTTGGGCCAAAAAGTTTGCTCACCCCTGCACGAAGGCCTACTCATGTTCCAATTAAACCTCTGAAATGGGGGTTAGGTAGGACAGCACTGGCTTTCTGCACAAGGGAGAATTTCACTCCCTTGTACAGTAGAGGCACAGACATAGCAGAGAGGTGGCCAGCCCCTTGTCTTCCTTGGACTGCCCTGAAAAAGGTGGGGAAGTTTATGTAACACCTAGAAACAGAACAGCAAGGTAAGGGCAGCATGGCTGAGACCATGGAGAAGCAGAGAGTAGCTGAGAAAAGTCAGAAGACAGGATGGCTATAATGAGTATAAAAATATTGCTCAGGCATGCAGGAGTGAAATCAGGAAGGCCAAATCACACCTGGAGTTGCAGCTAGCAAGAGATGTTAAGAGTAACAAGAAGGGTTTCTTCAGGTATGTTAGCAACAAGAAGAAAGTCAAGGAAAGTGTGGGCCCCTTACTGAATGAGGAAGGCAACCTAGTGACAAAGGATGTGGAAAAAGCTAATGTACTCAATGCTTTTTTTGCCTCTGTCTTCACGAACAAGGTCAGCTCCCAAACTGCTGCACTGGGCAGCACAGCATGGGGAGGAGGTGACCAGCACTCTGTGGAGAAAGAAGTGGTTCGGGACTATTTAGAAAAACTGGACATGCACAAGTCCATAGGGCCAGATGCGTTGCATCCGACAGTGCTAAAGGAGTTGGCGGATGTGATTGCAGAGCCATTGGCCATTATCTTTGAAAACTCATAGCAATCGGGGGAAGTCCCAGACAACTGGAAAAAGGCTAATGTAGTGCCCATCTTTAAAAAAGGGAAGAAGGAGGATCCTGGGAACTACAGGCCTGTCAGCCTCACCTCAGTCCCTGGAAAAATCATGGAGCAGGTCCTCAAGGAAACAATTCTGAAGCACTTAGAGGAGAGGAAAGTGATCAGGAACAGTCAGCATGGATTCACCAATGGCAAGTCATGCTTGACTAATCTAATTGTCTTCTATGATGAGATAACTGGCTCTGTGGATGAAGGGAAAGCAGTGGACATGTTGTTCCTTGACTTTAGCAAAGCTTTTGACACGGTCTCCCACAGTATTCTTGCCAGCAAGTTAAAGAAGTATGGGCTGGATGAATGGACTATAAGGTGGATAGAAAGCTGGCTAGATTGTCGGGCTCAATGGGTAGCGATCAATGGCTCCATGTCTAGTTGGCAGCCAGTATCAAGTGGAGTGCCCCAAGGGTCGGTCCTGGGGCCGGTTTTGTTCAATATCTTCATAAATGATCTGGAGGATGGTGTGGATTGCACCCTCAGCAAGTTTGCAGATGACACTAAACTGGGAGGAGAGGTAGATACACTGGAGGGTAGGGATAGGATACAGAGGGACCTAGACAAATTGGAGGATTGGGCCAAAAGAAACCTGGGGTTCAACAAGGACAAGTGCAGAGTCCTGCACTTAGGATGGAAGAATCCCACGCACCGCTACAGACTAGGGACCGAATGGCTTGGCAGCAGTTCTGCAGAAAAGGACCTAGGGGTTACAGTGGACGAGAAGCTGGATATGAGTCAACAGTGTGCCCTTATTGCCAAGAAGGCCAATGGCATTTTGAGATGTATAGGTAGGGGCATTGCCAGCAGATGGAGGGACATGATCGTTCCCCTCTATTCGACACTGGTGAGGCCTCATCTGGAGTACTGTGTCCAGTTTTGGGCCCCACACTACAAGAAGGATGTGGAAAAATTGGAAAGAGTCCAGCGGAGGGCAACAAATATGATTAGGGGACTGGAACACATGAGTTATGAGGAGAGGCTGAGGGAATTGGGGATGTTTAGTCTGCGGAAGAGAAGAATGAGGGGGGATTTGATAGCTGCTTTCAACTACCTGAAAGGGGGTTCCAAAGAGGATGGCTCTAGACTGTTCTCAGTGGTAGCAGATGACAGAACAAGGAGTAATCGTCTCAAGTTGCAGTGGGGGAGATTTAGGTGGGATATTAGGAAATACTTTTTCACTAGGAGGGTGGTGAAACACTGGAATGCGTTATCTAGGGAGGTGGTGGAATCTCCTTCCTTAGAAGTTTTTAAGGTTCAGGCTTGACAAAGCCCTGGCTGGGATGATTTAATTGGGGATCGGTCCTGCTTTGAGCAGGGGGTTGGACTGGGTGACCTCCTGAGGTCCCTTCCAACCCTGATATTCTATGATTCTATGATCTATGGTTCTATGGCAATGCCTACAAGCACACTGATGCGGAGACTGGGTGGTTTGCCAAAGCCAGAGGTGATTGATTAACTGAGCAGCAGAGTATCTCTCTGTCCCTCCACTCCCAGTTGCATCATGTCCTACCACAATCACTTCTGTTGTAGAATAGTGGAGGAATGGGGTTCACAGGTCAGACACTCTTCTGTTCTGTTTCAGAGGAACAGCTGTGTTAGTCTGTATTCGCAAAAAGAAAAGGAGTACTTGTGGCACCTTAGAGACTAACCAATTTATTTGAGCATGAGCTTTCGTGAGCTACAGCTCACTTCATCAGATGTATACCGTGGAAACTGCAGCAGACTTTATATACACACAGAGAATATGAAACAATACCTCCTCCCACCCCACTGTCCTGCTGGTAATAGCTTATCTAAAGTGATCAACAGGTGGGCCATTTCCAGCACAAATCCAGGTTTTCTCACCCTCCACCCCCCCACACAAATTCACTCTCCTGCTGGTACTAGCCCATCCAAAGTGACAACTCATCCAGACTCCAGCGAGAAACTGCTATATTGGAATTCATTTGCAAATTGGATACTATTAATTTAGGCTTAAATAGAGACTGGGAGTGGCTAAGTCATTATGCAAGGTAGCCTGTTTCCTCTTGTTTTTTCCTACCCCCCCCCCCAGATGTTCTGGTTTAACTTGGATTTAAACTTGGAGAGTGGTCAGTTTAGATGAGCTATTACCAGCAGGAGAGTGAGTTTGTGTGTGTATGGGGGTGGGGGGGATGTGAGAAAACCTGGATCTATGCAGGAAATAGCCCGACTTGATTATGTAAAGAGTTGTCACTTTGGATGGGCTAGCACCAGCAGGAGAGTGAATTTGTGTGGGGGGGTGGAGGGTGAGAAAACCTGGATTTGTGCTGGAAATGGCCCACCTGTTGATCACTTTAGATAAGCTATTACCAGCAGGACAGTGGGGTGGGAGGAGGTATTGTTTCATATTCTCTGTGTGTATATAAAGTCTGCTGCAGTTTCCACGGTATACATCTGATGAAGTGAGCTGTAGCTCACGAAAGCTCATGCTCAAATAAATTGGTTAGTCTCTAAGGTGCCACAAGTACTCCTTTTCTTCTGTTCTGTGTAACCTGTGTTAATACAGAGTGGTTCTTTCAAGATTACATATGGGTTTAAGATGGGCTTTCAAAAGAGCCTAAAAGAGTCCAAATTCCATTCGAAAATTCAGTATTATCTGGGCATGTAACTCCCTTTGGCATCTTTGAAAATCCCAGCCTTGAATTCTCAGAGTCACCCACACCTGCACTGCCCACCCATTGCAGGGCCAGTCTCCTCACTCGGCACTGAGGCTAGGCCAAGCGTTGGCTGATCAGCATTCAGCACCATGGCCAGGGACTGAGGGAGAATGCATGGACCAGGAGCCTGTGAGCGAAGGGAGATAGTAATAGGGAAGTTGACATTTCCTAATTACATTATGGACTTTTGTCTAATAGATTCCCCGCTCCTTCTTCCTCGCAGATCTCCCCGTGCTGCCAAAGGCACCAGATATACAGCAGGGCCACAAGCATTTGATTTGAACCCAAAGCTGTGGTCAATTTTAGGGTGCCGGGGGGGAGGGACAGGGGAGGATTCCCACAGGGGAATTCCCACAGACAATTCCCAGTTGTCACAGAGGAAGGAAAACTGCTGTCTGCTCACTTCTCTTCAGGCTCAGTGACTAAGCCATTCCCCTCCCCTCTTTTTCCCGCAGCCATCAAGTCACTCTCAGGTTTTCTGGCCTGCTGTTAGGCACTCAGACTGACCCCAATCAGACCGGTACAAGTGTCATCACAGTCATGCCTTCCACATAACATTGGTAGGTTCTTCAGTTCCTGTTATGTTTCCAACAGCAGGTCACAGTCTCTCAGCTGGTCAAGAAGTGGAAGAGGGTGGCAGAGTGAGCCCCATGTTTTGTTTAAGATTGCCATCAGCGTTCTCAGTTCATCTATTAAGCACTCACACTGCACTGCATTGCAGGACATTTTCTGTCCCTGCTCTGTGCCACAGTGATCATGGATGCAGCAGTGGGCTCCACAGTAGTAACTGTAGCCATTGAGGGTTTTTTTTCAAAAACCTATGGAACTCCCTGGTGCAGGATGCCATTGAGTCAAATACAGAGACCTGACTGCTAAAGAGGACTGTAGTGAGGTGGAGTGGCCTCCCTTGGAGCCTGAGGGGGAGAGACCACTCTCTGCCCCCTTGGGAGGGTGGAGCCAGGCCGGGCCTGACCCTTGTGCTAGAAGCAGAGAGGCAGAGCAGGAAGTATAAGAGGCCTCCAGCTCAGTTGGGCCAGAGCCAGGGAAGGAGTCATATGCCTCTGCCTTGCTGTTGGCCCCTGGACCAGGGACTGAGCTGCCCCCAGAGGAGGAACCACCGTCTGCTGCATACCCCGAGGAGCCAGAGGACCCTTAGACTACTGAGCCCTATCCCCGAAGTAGCCCAGGGAAACCAGACTTTAGTCCGGTTTTGCCGTCAGAGTGCGAGTCAGCGTATGTCAGTAGGATCCCTGCTGACTCAGTAGCGGAACCAATTAGAGCTGTGGAGGATCAGCACCGCTGAAAATCAGGCCCTAAATCCTGTGTTGCTTCACTGCTGAGCCATTGCTAACTCCAGTGAGGGGCAGAGGGAGAGGCCCTGGCTCTGCTGTGATTTCAGTTACTCCCTCACGTGAGGTTACAAGGCTGGCGCATATTTTCTTTTTGGCCTGTGACCCCTCACCAGATAAATGCGGATGGGGTGGGGCTGCAGCCATTTGGATGAGGCAGTCCGTGGAGTCTGGTTGGAAGAAATCTTGTTGGCAAGTAGCTACATGAAAATCCATTTTGTCGACACTGGCTGCTCAGAGCTGAGCCGCTGCTGAGAGGGAGTTGGGCGGTGAGTGGCACCTACACCCCTTATCTTCCCAGCACAGTTCAAAGGGACTAAAACATCCCGTGACATTTCAAACACAGCTGCACAATACTTCTCCGGCGCGCATAACATGGCTGATTGGTTGTTGACTCTCTTACAGACATAAGTCATATTCCAGTCTAGCTATCCTGTAACAGCTGAATGCTCCAGTACGTGGAGGGAATTTGTTCCGAGATGTTGCAACATTACTTATGTCTGCTGAAAATACCAACTGCATTAATTCCAGTACAAAATATTGCCTGGGTTTTTTTTCTTAAAGGGCACTGCCATCCTATATTTACCCCCCAAATGTAGGATTTACTAATGAGGGGAAGACTGCTGAGGGGGAAAGGTGTCACAACAGTGAATACAAATAGCACTGGAATAACACAGGGTGAGCAGATCACAAGTGAGGGGCAGCAGCAGAGCTGTGGGGCGTGAGGGGAAGCCCAGAGCTGGAGAAATGCAGCTCAGGAGTGAGGGACATCAGCAGAGCTGTGTGGGTGGCCCACACGGCACGTGCCTGAACTCTGTCTCACTGGAACCAGTGCTCCCAATCCCCCAATTCTTTACATACTAGCTTCACCCAGAAATATACGAGTCAGGGTCTTGGTTTGGGAACTGTTTGTCAGTGCCCCTGTCACCACAGCTAAGATACAGTCCCTTTGTCCCCTTCAGGCCCTGCCCATGAATTTCATAGCTCGCTGCAGTAACTCTGGCTGAGGGACGAGGCAGGTCAGCATGGAGGGAGAATGCTCCCCAGGCTCTCCAACTGCTATGCTCTGTCAGCTTGCTGCTCCAGTTCCACCAGCTGGCGGTTCCCTCCCTGACGACTCCCATCTCAGGCACAGCCAACTCAGAGCCAGTAACTCGGCTCTTCAACACAGAAAGCTTGGCCTGCCTCCGCAGAGACCCTGCCAGGGTTCAGGCATCTGGCATAGCAGCCTGAGTGCTTCCCCATTCAATCCCCTTTGGTGCTGGATGTGTAGTTCCTTTCCAGCTCCTGTCTCTCAGCAGCTCCCTCAAGTCTTGAGAAAGGAGAAGAGTGCCCAGGTTTACGCACCAGAACCAACTTCAACCCACCGCCACACTGATACTGGGACATCTATCCCATATCATGATGGTGGGGAGATGCCATCTCCCAAGTGTGTGCAGGGTGCACAGGGGAAGAAATATAGAGATGTGGGGGGATGCTGTCCACCAAGTGTGTGTGTGTGGGGAATAGAGATGTGGGGGGGAGGCCGTCCCCTGAGTTTGTAAGGGGGGATGTCATCCCCTGAGTGTGTGTGTGGGGGGGGATGGAGATGGGGTATGTTGTCCCCCAAGTGTGTGTGGGGAGGACAGAGATGTGGGGGATGCTGTCCCACAAGTGTGCGTGGGGGGAGATGCCATCCCCTGAGTGGATGGGGATGGGTACAGACGTGGGCGGGGGAGTTTGACATTGATGCTGACTGGCGAAATCTCCACAGGGGGAGCCATGGAGCCGGGTGTGACAGCCCTCCCAAAGCGACATCTGTGACTGAACATCGGTTTGACAGGCAGTCAGAGAAATCCATGCTGCCTGAGTGACGTGCGCTGTCGCAGCCCCAGCAAGTGCTGTGTTTAAAGGGAAATGGAGAACACCCCGGACTGTAGCAGGCTTGATGCAGAGACAACAGTGGCCTCGCTCTTTAATCTCCACCATGAGAACTCCCATCACTCACCCTTGATTGCTGGTCTCTCGCCTGCTGTCAGGTGCAGAGATGCGCTGCTTGCTGGGCCCATGAAGCACAGGCCTCTGCGGTGTTGGAGATACTAACAACTGGCACCTGAATCCTCTCCTCTAGCAGGATCATTCCCGTCACAGCAGACTGAGGTGATGTGCTGTCCGCAGCTGCTGCAAGCTCTGCAGGCTCCCAGCCCCGGCCTTCAGCTGTGTGGGACACTGCTCCAGGCAGGGTCAGGTACCAAGAGCAAGGCGGTGCTGGGGCAGACCCTTCCTGATCCACAGATAGAAAGGGACTTTTCTGCTCCTACTTCAATCGCCCCATAGTCCTAATGCTGCTCTGCTACCTGATTTTGCTCAAATCTTCAGTAGCTATGCAGGCCCCATTGCTGTAGTATTGAACCCCTCGCAATCTTTAATACTTGTGGCACCTTAGAGACTAACCAATTTATTTGAGCATAAGCTTTCGTGAGCTACAGCTCACTTCACTGGATGCATAAAGTGGATGCATCCGATGAAGTGAGCAGTAGCTCACAAAAGCTTATGCTCAAATAAATTGGTTAGTCTCTAAGGTGCCACAAGTACTCCTTTTCTTTTTGCGAATACAGACTAACAAGGCTGCTACTCTGAAACCAATCTTTAATACTGTTATCCTTCCCACTCACCTGGGAGGCAGGGCAGTGCCATTAACCTCATTTTACAGATGGAGAACTGAGGCACACAGAGACAGTGACTTGCTCAAGGTCACACAGGAAACCTGGGGTGGAGCATAAACTTGAACCCAGTTCTTCCAAGTCCTAGGCTGGTGCCCTAACCACTGGTCCATCCTTCCTCTCATAGAGCACCAATGCTTCAGAGGGACCTGGCCATCTTACAGAGGTAGCTGAGCCCTCACCCACCATTCCCCTTTTTTCTCCATTTCTGCTTTGCTTGGAGTTTCTAGCTATCCAATATTACTTTGTGCTTTCCCCCTAACATTGGCACTTCTTTGTTTATTTTCTGCATTGACCTTGATTTGAACAGATTAGAAAGACCAAAAAAAGTCACCTAGCCAAAGGCCCTGCCATCCTGACAGTTAATTCATTAAAGCCACAGCCCATAAACAGCCACAGCGAACCCAGGGCCATTCCCATTCTCTCTCCCTACCCCCAGCAACAATAAAAGCACCTGGCAGTGAGGACATAACAAACAAAACCTCCCCTCTCGGATCTCAGCCATCCTCCAGCGCCCATCCCAAAGGTGAGCTTTGCAGTGTCCCCTCGAGGAGTCAGCCCATTGGGGCTGTTCTGGATGGAGGATAGGATTCAGTTCCAGTGCTGAGAGCCCTGCCTGCAGCTCTTTCTCTCATAAACCAAGAGGGCTCCTGTTTGAATGCTGCCTCTTGCTGATCACAGGCTGGATGGAATGGGGAGAGGGCGGGTCATTCAAGCAGGCATGTCCTGGGCCATTTAGGGTTTTGTAGGTCAAACACCAACCCCTGAAGCTCCACTCAGAAATCCACCAAAAGCCCAGGCAGGTCATGGAGCATTGGTGCCACCGGCCACATGCTGCACCAGCCTGAGTCTCTAAATGGATGTCAAGTGTGGCCCAATTCAGGGTGCATCACACTAGCCTGAACTGGAGGGGACAAAGGCATGTGTTACTGTAGCAAGGTCTGCACTAGAGGACTCAACCTCCAGACTAGACCCTGCTGGGAACAAGCAGTCCTGCTCACCACTCCTAATTAGGTTATCCACAGGCAACTGGAAGCTAAAGAGACTCAAACTGCCAACTCCAGGGACCAATGGTGAATGGGCACTCTCATTGGGGGGGCTGATATAGGTCATCTCGCCATGTTCTCCGTTTGTTTCCTCCACTTCTGTCTCATGCAGACTGAGCTTTAACCAATTGACCTTCATCCGTGCCCCAGCCTCGCTGAGAGAGATCTTTGGCCACAGCCTTCGGGTGGGACAAAAGTCATACAGAGGGGACACTGCAAACACAGCCTTTCCTCTGAAGATCTCAAAGAGTACGGTGAACATGTAACAGAGGGGGAAACTGAGGCCCAGAGAAGGGAAGTAACTGTCAGTGACAGAGTTAGCAATAGAAATCCCCTAACTCCCTGCCCCATTTTAGCCACTAGACAACACTGCATCTGCTTTGGATAGAAGCATCCAAACTTAAGGCAGGGGTGCAGAGGGAGGGCTTATATAACCTAAGCCTTTTGAGATTTGCCATCAATATTTATATATAACTATGCTGAGAAAAGACTGATCTGTTTAGTAGCCACAATAAAGCAGGAAGGCGGCATAAACTGAACAAAGAACTGCACGGCAGGGCCTGCATACTAGCAACATTGATTCGCACCTGTAAACTCCTGTGAATAAGCTTGTGGACCTGATATTTAAATTGACTTTTCACATCAGCTATGGATGTGGCATTAGTCTATTGCTGAGAGTCACTGAAATGCATTGGCAAGGAATCTGTTCCTTTGCAGTTGGCCAAATGAAGCAGACTTAAGCTGGCTATGAGTAGTGTTGAGTAAGTGAAATATTCTCTTTCTGTCTGTCCATGCTATCTATCTATCCATCCATCACCATTGCCCTGCTCTCCAGTACAACCAATGGAAACAGATAACTTCATTGGATCATTCTTGCTCCCTTTTGTGTGACTATTGACAGCTCTGCTGCTGTTACTGCCTTGTACTCCAGGTACGCTGTGCACAATACACCTGCTGTCTTGCCCCTGTGCAGATACATCACTGGGGAAATACTATGGCTGGCCCCTTGGAATCTTTCTGGCAATAACTCACCACAGACACGAAGGGCAGGCCTTTCAAAAGCACTCAGTGTTGGCCTGATTCTGCTCGCATTGAGCTCAGTGATTAAAAACCTCATAGGATTCGCCGGGAGCTGAGCTAGACTCATACTAAGTGTTGTTGAAAATCCCACCCCAAATTTCCAGAGAAGAACAAACTGGCACCATCTTTAGCATGGGCCTTCATTCAGCCAAGCGCTATATTCTGCTCCCTCGGGAGCCAGCAGTGCTCCACACCTGGAAGGACGAACCCAGCCAATTAAAGACCTTGCCCTTTATATTTGTACTGGGATATTTGGGCTGTTATGGGCCAAATTGTGCTGCCACTGAAATCAATGGCAAAACCCAGGGGTCACACTAGGTCAGTTTGCAATGGCTCCATAAGCCAGTACTTCCCCCAGTGGCTGTATGTTGCGCTCCAGAATATAATCTTTCATTCTTAAAAGAAGTCTCTAATTCTAATGAATGCAAAGACAAGGCTTTTTGCCTCTTCCAATTAAAGCATCTGCTGTTAGCCCATTGTCAGAGACAGGATACTGGATTAGATGGAGGCTGGTCTGATTCCATCAGGAAATTCCTATGTTCAGATGTGACCCAGTGTTACAAATGAAGTGATATCTGCCTGAGTATGCATGCAGCCTGAAACGATAGCTCAAAGAGGTGTGAGGTGACCCTGTTTATCTCAATAGGGTGTTTATTCTGAAAACTAATGATGCCACATCAGTCAACACTTAACTATTTCAGGGCTGATCAAAGCACACAGCTAAGGAGACAATTATATTATCAATATCTGTTCTACCTTCTGTGTATGGCATCGCATTTGGGTGTGATGGGTGGAGCCTGAGTTACAGGTGGAACTTTGAAGAGTATCACCACTTTCCCCAGCTCTTCATTTGAACACCTGGATAAAAATTCCATTGAGTTAAGAGAGTATATTATCCACTGAGAGTTAAATCTTTGGGGGCAGGTCCCAAGCCTTTATAGAGGCATTCAATAAAGAATGGATAATTAATACCAGCATGGAAAGCAGCTGTAGTCCATCGGGGCAGGGAATGTGAAAGGAGGGTGACCAGGAGAGCAGTTAAAGTGACAGTGCAGTAAGAGGAGAGGACACTCTCTAGGCAATGCCAGCTGGCACTGGTATTATTATTTTATTTGTATTACTGTATCAGTAAGACATGCCAGTCAGCATCGGGCCCTCATTGGGCCGGACACTGACAGACACATAGTAAGAGACAGTTCCTGCCCCCAAACAGTTTACATAGTGAATAGACATTGGGGACAAAGAAAGGTTTATTACTCCTGATCTACAGAGGGGATCCAAGGCAGAGAGAGATGAAGGGGATGTCTACATTGCAATCAGAAATGTGACTTTGGTACCTGTAGACAAACCTGCGCTAGCTTTGATCTAGCTAACTCGAATAACAGTAACAGTGAAGCCGCTGCAGCATGGGGTGTACAAACCCACCAGGGACCCTGGGGAGGTACTTGAGTGGTTCTGCTTACCCGTGTGACTGCAGCTTCACTGCTATCATGCTTCGAGCGAGCTGGGTCAGCACTAACTCAGGTATGTCTACACGAGCTGCAGTTTCTGATTGTGGTGTAGGCATACCCCGCCTGACCTTGTCACTGGGGGAGTCTGAGCCGCAGCCTGGCCTTGAAGCCTGGTCACTAGTGCTCTCATCACAAGACCAACCCGTGCACGAGTGATGGTCGACAGCAGAAAAGTATCCCCGTATTCAAACCTTTTGGCTCCCCACCATTGCTGCTTCTCCAGTGGACGCATCCACCTGGCTCACAAATCTGCCGCTGTAATTGGGGAAGCTACAGAAAAAGCTCCCGACATTGTTTTCCCGGCGAATAACTTCACCTCTTTCGGTGCTGGCTAAATTGAAATGTACTTAATATTAGACTACAGCTATGTATCTCCATGCTAACACATGTTCACTCCATATTTCCATATAAATAAGAAAAGCCAGGAAGCTGAGCAATACAAATGGACTCTTATGTTTATAGAGAGGGATGTTTTCATTACCACTCTGGAGGAAGAGCTGGTTGGCTTTTCTTCTCCTTCATTATTTTGCCTTTTTCCCCCCTTCTTCTCTCTCCTAGACCCCCCCAACACACACACACACACACACACACACACACACAATTATAGACTGGAAATTGAATGAGCTCCAGTCGCTGCAGGTAACTGAGGCAGCCTTGTCATTCCTGAGAGGAGCTGTTGCTTGGCTTGTTGGTGGGGGAAAATCAGCTCAATTGTCTCCCCTTTTCATATCAGCTCCAGGAGGCCAGCAAGGGGGAGGGGAAGGCTGCTTGTTAGAGAGGATGAGGTATTGCAGGGAACATATATTATTTTCTCCTCCCTAATGGTGTTACTGCTACTTCACATGTGCAAAAGGTGAAATCCAGGCCACAGCGAAGACAGGGGCAAAACTCCCCTTGACTTCAGTCACCTGGGATTTCCCCTCCCTCCTCTCCTCCCCCAGCCAGCAAAGAACCACCTCTGGAGGAGCCTAGTAGGGATGGAAGATGCTCCCCATGTCCCCAGTGTGCTGTAGCAATGAGCGGCTCCAAGTCTCAGCTCCTGTGCTCTCCCCCTCCAACCTGCTACTCAGCCATTAGCAGGCAAAAGGAAACGACAGCCATGAAAGGGTTGGGGGGATGAGCAGAGGGTTTTCATCCATCACCACCCCCTTCATCCCTTGCATTCTAGGCCCCCGTTTCCCTAGTATGGGACCTCTGGGGCCGCCCCTCTTCACTCAGCAATCTCAGTCCTGGGGCTGGCATGTGCAGTGCGTGCTCTCGCTGTCACCTGGGTGGAGGGTGAGCTCTCCTGCAGTTACATGCCTGTCCTGAGACACCTCTGGTCAGAGTTGGGATGGAGCATCCGTCCGTTCAGGCTGATATCAGAAACCCAGCTATTCACTCGGCCTCTTGAAGGCAGGCTGCATGTCTCAGCCGGGTGTCCCCTTCCCACTGTCGCTCTTCGCTTCATGTCTCCTCCCCGCATCCACCCAGGAGGCCAACCTTCACCTCCTGCAGGTCCCCTTCACTCCCTAGTCCTCTCCTCAGCCGCTCGCATTCATTACCTGCGTGATGGATGTACCTATGGACACAGACAGCGCTGCATGGAGAGCATGCTTCGCTGCCTCCCATTCGGAAAGGCCCCCACGGCACAGGCACAAAGCAATCGGCAGCCCTGCAAGACTGGGGAGCTGTCTCCTGCAAGGTCTTCCCCAGCTCGCTGCTGCTGCCCATTTGGACATTCTGCCTGCCAGCCACGCACATGGCTCAGGGTTGCTCTGCACATCCCTGGCTCCAACAATCCCTGATCCTCGTATTCTCACGAGAGGCAATCACCAGCTGCTGGGCAAGCTTGGACACTTCCTCTGTCAGACCACAGTGAATTCACTCCAACCTTCTTAGTTTTGCTTGTGGTTAAACAGTGAGGAGGCAGGTTGCAGGGGCTCCTGAGATGCTTGAATGCAGCACCATGGACGTCAGAAATGTTCCCTCTATGGTGCACTCGGGCAGTGGCAGTGGTTCCAGGAATGCTGCTCCTGGGGCCTGTACATCAGGGCTTGAAATGCAACCAGGCCCGTCTTTGCTGAGCTTTCCAGCCATTTCTGCTCTTAGCAAAAAGCACAGCAGTCCCTGGGCCAGATCCTCCGTGGATGTAAATCGATACAACTCTGCTGGCTTCAATGGAGCTATGCACATTAACACCAGCTGGGAATCTGGCCCCAGAGTCTTTCCAGCCTGAGCTGGAAAGCTCTTGGGCCCCACACTGCTTGGGGTCATTATAAAATTCCATGGCACTTTTTTCCACCAAGGCAGAGATGAAAGCACTACTGTCTGGCCCCAGTTCCAGTCTGATCAATGACCTCCTACCAACCGAAAATCCCACCACTAGTCTGAACTGGAGAAGTCCTACCCTAAGGCGCTCTTTATCTCCCTCGGTACCTGATCCACAGAGGATAATAGCTTGTTACAGCCTCCCACTACACAGCGTGCCTCAAGCTTCAGAGTCATGCTTTCAACTCCAGGGGGCCCCAGCTCAATCCCTGGTGCACCGGCCAAGATGGCAGCCATCCGACATGCACCTTGTGTGGAAGATCCAGACACAATCTCGTGTAACACGGACAGACCCTGGTCATCTACTGCATGAGCTAAAAGCCAACTGGCTGTTAGCTAAGGCTGTAGAGCAGACTCATTTTCTCTCTCTTGCTCTCTCTCACTAAGGGAAAAGGAGTACTTGTGGCACCTTAGAGACGAACAAATTTATTTGAGCATAAGCTTTCGTAAGCTACAGCTCACTTCATTGGATGCATGCAGTGGAAAATCCAGTAGGGAGATTTTATATACACAGAGAACATGAAACAATGGGTGTTACCATACACACTGTAACGAGAGTGATCAGGTAAGGTGAACTATTACTAGCAGGAGAGAAAAAAAACCTTTCGTAGTGATAATCAAGGTGGGCAATTTCCAGCAGTTAACAAGAACGTGTGAGGAACAGTAGGGGTGGGGGGAAATAAACATGGGGAAATAGTTTTACTTTGTGTAATGACACATCCACTCCCAGTCTTTATTCAAGCCTAATTTAATGGTGTCCAGTTTGCAAATTAACTCCAATTCAGCAATCTCTCGTTGGAGTCTGTTTTTGAAGGTTTTTTTTGTTGCAATATTGTGACTTTTAGGTCTGTAATTGAGTGACCAGAGAGACTGAAGTGTTCTCCGACTGGTTTTTGAATGTTATAATTCTTGACGTCTGATTTGTGTCCATTTATTCTTTTACATAGAGACTGTCCGGTTTGGCCAATGTACATGGCAGAGGGGCATTGCTGGCACATGATGGCATATATCACATTGGTAGATGTGCAGGTGAACGAGCCTCTGATAGTGTGGCTGATGTGATTAGGCCCTATGATGGTGTCCCCTGAATAGATATGTGGACACAGTTGGCAACGGGATTTGTTGCAAGGATAGGTTCCTGGGTTAGTGTTTTTGTTGTGTAGTGTGTGGTTGCTGGTGAGTATTTGCTTCAGGTTGGGGGGCTGTCTGTAAGCAAGGACTGGCCTGTCTCCCAAGATCTGTGAGAGTGATGGGTCGTCCTTCAGGATAGGTTGTAGATCCTTGATGATGCACTGGAGAGGTTTTAGTTGGGGGCTGAAGGTGATGGCTAGTGGCATTCTGGTATTTTTTTTGTTGGGCCTGTCCTGTAGTAGGTAACTTCTGGGTACTCTTCTGGCTCTGTCAATCTGTTTCTTCACTTCAGCAGGTGGGTATTGTAGTTGTAAGAATGCTTGATAGAGATCTTGTAGGTGTTTGTCTCTGTCTGAGGGGTTGGAGCAAATACGGTTGTATCGTAGAGCTTGGCTGTAGACAATGGATCGTGTGGTGTAGTCTGGATGAAAGCTGGAGGCATGTAAGTAAGTATAGTGGTCAGTAGGTTTCCGGTATAGGGTGGTGTTTATGTAACTGTCGCTTATTAGCACTGTAGTGTCCAGGAAGTGGATCTCTTGTGTGGACTGGTCCAGGCTAAGGTTGATGGTGGGATGGAAATTGTTGAAATCATGGTGGAATTCCTCAAGGGCTTCTTTTCCATGGGTCCAGATGATGAAGATGTCATCAATATAGCACAAGTAGAGTAGGGGCGTTAGGGGACAAGAGCTGAGGAAGCACTGTTCTAAGTCAGCCATAAAAATGTTGGCATACTGTGGGGCCATGCGGGTACCCATAGCAGTGCCACTGATTTGAAGGTATATATTGTCCCCAAATGTGAAATAGTTATGGGTGAGGACAAAGTCACAAAGTTCAGCCACCAGGTTTGCCGTGACATTATTGGGGATACTGTTCCTGACGGTTGTAGTCCATTTTTGTGTGGAATGTTGGTGCAGAGGGCTTCTACATCCATAGTGGCTAGGATGGTGCTTTCAGGATTGTAGTTTCCTCAGGAAGTCAGTGGTGTCTTGAAGATAGCTAGGAGTGCTGGTAGCATAGGGCCTGAGGAGGGAGAAGTGAGCTGTAGCTCACGAAAGCTTATGCTCAAATAAATTTGTTAGTCTCTAAGGTGTCACAAGTACTCCTGTTCTTTTTGCGGATACAGACTAACACGGCTGCTACTGTGAAATCTCTCACTAAGTGGTCTCTGTGCCACTAGATGGGACAGAACACCACACCCAGGAGGTGTGTGGGTTACACTAGCACAATCTGTGCATAATCATTTCTTAAAGTGACTATTGTGCTGGTGCAATGCACGAGGTTAACCTCCCCCGGCAGGTGTTCACTGCATAGCTATACACTGTGCAGACAAGGGCAGCATCAGCTTCCCCACCCCACAACATCCCACCAACATGCATGGGCCCTGATCCACAAGGACTAACTCCAGAAGAGGGGATAGTGCTGTCCCCATGACCCACTCAATCCTTGGCTTCTCTGCAGAGAGAGCCAGTGTGGGAGTCAATGAGTGCCAACTGTGATGCCGTTTTTCACAACATGGGCATCTATCCAAGAGAAGTTGGAACGAGCCCAGCAATTCATCCCACCAAACAGCTATCAGATCATAATGACTTTCAGACACTACTGATCTAGGTTGGGTTTTATTATTGTTCTTAGGAGCTGATATACCAAGGGCAATTAATTAAGATGGTGTCTAATGAGGCTGGGAGTCAAGGAACAGTAGCCTTGCAACAGAGAGAGCACCATGGCCTTGGAGAGAAAGGGATGCATTGGTCTAACTGGCTCACAACACAGGCAGCCTCTTGTCCCACCTCCTTTCTATCCAGAATCTCCCCCTGAGGTGCGGTTCAGTTTCTAGAGTACTGGCCCTCTCCTTGGCAGACACCTGACAGGTACGTGTTACACAGGTAGGTGTTTGTGTTATAGGCAGGGATACTGCTAGGTAAATACTACCCCACTGTTTTGACATTACTAAAATCAGCACACAGCAGCACTCATTTAGAAAACCTGGCCCTGTGTAGTACTGTGCAGAGAATCAACAGGGATGCGCAAAGCCTGGAAGTAAGGAGATAAAATGCACTGGGCCTTGTGCTACTAGTAAATGGAGTTTACAACTCAATGAGGTCACAAGTGAGCTGAGGTTGCTCAGGTCTTAGCCTGCTCTCATTTCTCCACAGCTTAAAACCAGAATATGATCCATCACTTTTGACAGCCTGTGCTCATGAGAGGTTCATAGGTAGAGTGCTGACTTCGGGGGGGGGGGGTCTCAGCAAGACAGTCCCCTGGAGAGCTACGGTCTGCATTTATTTTGGGGAGGGAAGGAGCATTGTGTAAGAACTTGGGCCCTGTACAAGAAAGCACAATGCCAACATGACTACCCTGTGCCAGGGATTCCTTTCTAGCACCACACAGTGTCTAGCAATAAAAATGAACCCATCCCAAGGGCACTGGGGGAAGCAATACAAGATCTAGTCTCCATTCCTCCCATGGCCAATCCTTATGGAGCTGTCCAAATGAAGCAACCTGGAGATCGGATTCTGCTTTCCACAATACCAGTGAAAATCCAGAGTAATGCTACTGAAGTCAATGAATTCATACCAGTATGACTGAAGGCAGAATCTGGCTTGGGACACTGAAGGTCAGGAGCACTGGCCGAACAAGGTGAACAGCTGGGGGATGGGGCAGGTCAGGGTGGAGAGGCACTAGCAGAATGGGGTTGGGGAGGGCTCAGAACAAGACCACAACAGGTTTGGTCAGTCTGCACTGAGGTGCATTGGGGTGGTGGTGGTGGGGATTTAAGATTGGAAGAGCAGAAATTCTCATAACTGGTGTCAAGGTGCATTAACAGTTCAGAGATATCCAAGTTATCAGGAGAACTACAGTGCAGGTCAAGATAGAGTTGCAAATTAGCAGTGCTCCAGCGGGGACTCACAACTGGAGCAGTAGAAGTGCTGAGATACAATAACAAAAGCACGGGGGGTACAGAACCAGGGCTAGCAGGAGCACAGATGTGCAATAGCAGAGCTGTTCAAAGGAGGCTTGCCCAACTGCTGTCCACACTCCACATGCCCAGTCACTTGTTTTGACTAGCATTAAAAAAAAACAAACCCAACCCTAGGACTCCTGCTTTGACAAAGGCAGCTGCGGTTCCCAGTGTGGTAGTTTTATTTCTGAGAGCACCTATCAGTCTCCGGGTCTCTGTAGGAATTTTGATTTCAGAGCGAAAGGGGTAATAAAAGCAGAAAGTCCATTAACGGCCCTCCTGGCCTTGATTGCTGAGAGCAAGCTGATGGAAATACCATTTGAGCTTTTTACGAGCTATAGAAAATCAATTAATTGATTTAATCATTCCCACAGAAGTGTTGCTTATGAAAACAATGCACTGCCCCAGGCCAGCTGACGAAGATTCCTCTTCCCTCCTTGGCACTGGCAGAAAGTGCTTTCCTATTCAGATGTTTCTGTGGGGAAGGGTTGCAGCTAGAAATGCCAAAGGAGCTGTGCAGTAGGTGGTGGATGTGTGTGACTGATACACACAGGGACAGAGCAAAGGGTATGATTCAGAGCTGTAGAAACTGTCCACCATGCCTCTAAGAGCTGGCCCTCTCCCACAGCCCAGCTCATCAGATACTAATAGCACCATGCCTTTAAATAGCACCTTTCATCTCCAAGCACTTTCCAAGACATAGGCCCAGGGCTGAAGTCCTTGCTGTCATGGAAGTCAGTGAATAAGGACTGAGTAAACACAGAGGCAGAGCACAGCTGGTTCTGCGTAGGTTTTGAAGTGGGGAAAGGGAACCGGAAATTTGCCCTCCCCTTGCGTGCCTCTGCAGGGGCCAGTCACCATTGTAAGAAGTATTCCAGCCTCATACATTTGCACTGCCAGCCATCACAAAGGAGATGGTAAGGGGATGGCTGCAAGCCACCCTGTCCCTCTGCGCCAGCCAGGGAAGCTGAATGGGACTGGGGAAAGCACATGTTGCACCCTTTGAAATGATAACAACCTATTACACTGAAGACCTGCTCCTTTTGCCCTCCAGAACAGTTCTCGCCGAGGCAGGTAGACTTGCTCCAGGGGCTCCCAGTGCAGCACGGCCCCTCTTCAAACAAACACACGCACAGACTTAACAAACACAATGGGTTAAAGCCACAAACTGGGCCTGGGTTTGGATCTCCTGCTTCGGCCCCACAGATCAACCATTTCCCCACATAAATGAACCCACCTCTCGTGTGACGCAGCAGCTGTTTTAGTCACTTACTGTGCCACGCTGCCACAGCTTAGCCCCGCAAGTGAAGATGCAGGTCATATCCATTGGAACTGCAGGGGGAATCAAGGGAGGCTGAAGTCATAGATTCTGAGGCCAGAAGGAACCACTGTGATCATCTAGGCTGACCTCCTGTATAACACAGGCCATAGAGCTTCCCCAAAAGAATTCCTAGCATGTGTGTAGAATGCAATTATCTGAGCTGAAGTTTTGGCTAGGATGCTAGAAATAGCTGTAAGTGAGATGTTTTTTTCCAATCTCAATTTGCTGACATCAGTTTAGGACACTTGCATTAACACTTCTACTCTTTTAATAAGGGCAGTGGGATTTTTAAACTCTGAAAAGTAACTGCCCAGAAGGGCACCTCTGTACTCAGTAGCCTGCTCTCTGAGCATGTTCAGTCTTAAATGCTATTTTAGTGATAGAGACAAGTTTTCACTGCTTTTTACTCCTGTTAGCCCTTCAGGGCCAGGGCAGAGAGACTGAGCTGCCTGTTAGTTCTTGTGCAGCCTTAACAGAATTGTGCATTACACTCCAATCATTTACATCAGCAGTGGGCCAGACCCTCCATTGGTATAAATTGGCATTGCCCCACTGAAGTCAATTGAGCTATGCAAATTTATAGCGTCTCAGGATCTGGTCCAATATGTTTGCACAGGTCCCTAACCTGAAGACAGTGGAGCTATACTTGGCTGCAGACCCTTTATAAAGGTGACGATGAAGGAGATGGAAAGAGTCCAGTTTGACTCTGGGAGCCCAAGCTGAGATTGCAGGGCTAGCAGTTAGAGAAAGCCATTGTGTTATTTGTAAAGAGAGCACATTTGATGAGTCACTGAAAGACAATATAAACTCGAATGATGCTGTTTTTATCATGTTAATTTTCCACAATAGAACAGCATTTTAACAGTAAACTTTTACATTTACATTTAAAAATCCATTTTAAAAGCTGTGACCTAAACACACTCTAACTGCACACATTTCTCACACTGATTAAAATGGGTATTTTATTATTATATAAAACACTAATGGATTGACGGGGGGGGGGGGAGGGGGAGAGGGATGCAGGACTTGCAAAAGCACCGGTGTGTCAGAGGGATGCTGGGAGCTAGCAAAGGCATTGTGATAAAAAAAGCTAAATAACAGAAGAGCCCTTGAATCACTGGAACGTTGTGATGTGTCCCCAGCAGTGCTGATTTTCACATCAAACTGAAGTCACATGAGCGCAGAGATCGGCTGTTCCATCTCCTCAGACCAAGAATTGGGAAATGCAGGTGCAAGAGAAGGATGGGTGTATTCATGAACAACCACAGATGTTTTGAATTTTTCAATTAAACATCCACCCGCTAAATTTAAAGTGCGGTTCTGCTCTGAAAAGTGAATGTGGAAAAATAAGCCTGTCCTACTTTGCCAATCTGTATCCTAGATGTATTCAGTAACATCTGCAAACTTCAGGGACTGAAATATGTTTTTACTGCTTTTAACTCCTCTTAGCCATGCAGAGTCAACATAGCTGCAGGAGAAGCAGCTGGAATTTTTTCTGGCTCATGCGTATCATCAAAACTGTTAACTTCGTATCAAATTGCAGAATCTGTTTTGTTGGAAATGCACGAGCCAGAAAGAAGCCAGCTTGACTCTCAGATCCCAGGGTGAATATGCAGGGCTGCTAGCTAGTAGAAAAACATCTTTTTAATTGTGAACTAAGCAGATTTGAACTGGAGTCAATAACTATGGAGCCTCATGGTGCTATTTTTACAGACATTTTTCAAAGAAAATCATACTTTAACAATCATTAAAGAAGCCTTCCAGCAATCCACAGGAACAATGGAATAAGCCATTATTGCTGTTGTATGTGGCATTATCCCTTTAAGATCGAACCCCTAGAGTGATTTAGCATCTGCCAGAAGCAGAGATGGAGCAGGGCCCAGCGTTATTCAGCATTTTAAATCCAGGAATCCCTCTCCGCCCTTGTCCTTCTCTTTGGCTGTCTAGATTCAGGTGTTTTTCCGAGTTCTCAAGAAGCCAGACAAAGGGCTGAAGTGTGTTTATGCCTAAGCCTGCATGTGATGCTGCATAAATACCTTCTTTAAAGCCTCTCCCTGGAGTGGTGCATGTTTATAGCAGATCAGAGCACAACTCCAATGTCACAGCATGGTTGAGAAACCTCTGCCACTAGCTTGGGAAACCAGGAGCATCACTGTCCTCCACTAGTAAACTGTGTCTTCCCCCTGACCTTGCATCTACAGTGTCCAACTTGAACTGTGTCTGCTAATACTTTGTACTTTGCTCCCAGAACTAATAGAGCCATAGCACAACTGCCCTTGTCTATCTTCGGTGGTTAGTTTGCTTTTCTCCATCCACCACATATAGGTCAGTCTCTCATCATAACCCAGATGCTCCCAGTGAGACGAAGTATGGGTTCCTCCACTAATGCATCAAATGGCTCCCCCTTTCCTCTGAAATTCTGTTCATTTGGGCTATTAAAGATGTTACATGAATAGATTTCAGGATTAACACAGCTGTAATGACTAGAGCTGGCCAGAATTCTTTCCCCGCTGCAGAAAATTTCAGCTCTTCATTGAAAAACCAAACCTTTTGATTCAGAAATTTTCAATCAATCATTCGAAACCCTTTGTTTCCATTTGTGGAACCAAATCCAAAAATTTTGCTTTGGCTCAGTTTGACATTAAACTGGGTCCTCCAGAGCCGCCCTAGAGCATCGTGGGAATTGTAGTCCCAGTGCTTTATGTCTCTTCTCTTCACGGGTTGCCACAGTGCACCATGGGAAATGTAGTCTGGCTGGGAAGCCCAGCACAGCCCATGGAGGAGAATGGGGGCACGAGGCATCCAAACTACAACTCTTGTGAAGCACCATGAGACTCCAAATTAAAATGTGGGGGGGTTAGGCAAAAAAGTTTTTGATTTTTTTTTTTTGTGAAAAGGGCCTTCTTTCCATTAAGAATTTCAACTCTCCATTGAACAATCAACACCCAAAAATTGAGAAAAATTCTGAATTCAAGACATGAGTATTTTTTGTCGGCAGACTGATCCAATCAGAAACATAGCATATGACCTACTATACAATTTGAATCAAAACAACTTAAGTTTCAAAGTTAGATACTGACAACAAGCTACTTTTGACCCAACTACAGACTGAGAATTATTCACCAAAGCTATTAGGCAACTAATTTCAAACAACAAAATTACTTTGGAGAAATAATAAACTGGTCATGGATACATTGAGAACAGAGAAAGAGGAGAAAAACGTCAAGCTAATTATTTGCCCAGCTCTGTCCATTTATCTACGTGTATTGTCCTCAACAGTGTTGGATCTGGACACCTGGTTACAGAGGGTTTTGTGACATTGTTCCTTTCCTGTGGCTCTGAATTTCCATGGATTTTAATTGCAACCTTACAACTCAAGTAACTCATTGAAAAGTAGGGAATCGTGTGTGTCTTCAGAGACTGGGAACTGGCATGTAGATGTGCTAATACTGAGCTCATTTTTGCTGCCTAAATCCTTCCTCATCCTCTTCCCCATGATGTTTTGTGAGGACCCAAAACTGGTTAGACTGTGAGGAAGGAGACCCTGGAACCCACTTAACCCACAAAGCAAAGTCTTAGGCTTCTGCTGGCCCCAACCCAAGGTCCTGCCAAAAGAAATCCACACTCCTTCATGGAAGCGGAGTGTGAAAAGAGACAGGTGGTTCCAAACATTAGCACAGAGCCTGATTAAATCAGCAGTTCAGGCTGCCAATCAGCCACAAATACCCTGAAGTGAGCTGTAGCTCACGAAAGCTTATGCTCAAATAAATTTGTTAGTCTCTAAGGTGCCACAACTCCTCCTTTCCTTTTTGCAAATACCCTCCTGTATCTGCCTGAGATGCACTCAGGAAAGGAGTTGTGCTGGTGAGGAGAAGTCATTTTTTGCCCCTGTCAAGCAATCAAGTGAAGGAAGGGCAGGTTGGGGATCACTAAAGATTGCTTGTGTCAATCACCCTAATAATCGCAGCCGGATTAAAAAGACACTGCAGTATCTGCAGACGGTTTCCTTTCAGGCAGCAGATGTTTGTTTAACGGGCAGCTTGTTTGTGTGCAGCGCCTGCACGTCAAATCCTCCCTCGTCAATTATTGACTCGTGTCTCCAGCTTTGTGCTTCTTATTTACAAGGGCTGGTGTGGTCCTTAGTATCATAATGGAGTTAGACACATCCTCAGACAGCATGGAGTCCCCCCCATCGTCAGGGGGCAACGGAGACGCCCCTAAGGGAAGGCATATTAAAGCAGCACCACGTTGCCTCTATCCTATCTTTTCACTCAGTCAGACTGGAATAGCAGCTGGCAAACACTATCCTCTGGTGCAGACCATTGGTTCCGAGGTACACTCCATTCCAGTTGCCCTTTCATAAGAAGCTGCTGTCGACATAGAAGCACATTCTGGCTTAAACTGAGGGAGTAAGATGCCATCCTATTTTCACACTCTTGATAGATGTTAGGTATTCCTAAGGTGCCTCTCACCTTCATCTCTCAGGGCCTTGGTATTTATTGCCCCTTTCATAGCACATGGCCCAAACAAGAAAGTGTGGCCCTGTCTACACTAGAGAAGTCAGTATGAGAAGAGGTGCCACTTTCATGGTGAGTTCGGCTACACCAGTGGTAGCTACAGTGTAAGGGTGAGTGCAGAGAGAGCTGGATGCTCGGAGCAGGTTTTCACAACATGGGGCTCTGTGTCCTGTCTGTTCTACCCTCCCAGCACTAGCTGGCTGCTGCTGTAATAGGGCTATGCATTTGCTCTAGCAAGGAAGGAGAAATAACACAGCTGGACCAATCTCCCACCAGCCAGGTGTGGTATTAGGACAGGTTGCCACAAACTGACCCAGCCGAGCAAAATGTCCTTTATCTAGTTATCTTTATCATTAACTGGGTCCATCCAAGCAATAGCACATGTTGCCCTAGTGCATGACAAATGGCAATCCCTTTATTTAAGGGTAGTCACTGTGTGTTATTTATTACACTATCTTGACTGGACCAGAGGAAAGCTCAGACAGGTCAGCGACCCTTTCAACGAAGGGCCCCAGCTGTACACTTAATTTAAAGGGACACTGACAAAACAGTGCAGCTCAGTCTTTGACCTCTGGTGCCTCCTTATCTTTATCTTTCTGCAAGTTTCATTAAAGAAAAACAAACCAGGTGTTAAACCACACAGAGCAAAGTCGTGGTGATAGGATCTCTACTCATGCATTGTGGTGGTGTGGGGGGTTGAGGACCTTATAGGGGAGAGAAGCATGTGTGGAGATGGAGATTAACATGTCTTTAATGGGAGGACATGGGTTCAGTATTTCTATTTGTGGTTGTTCGTCACTTGTTGTTGAGACTTCAGGGAGCCCTTTATGGCGTTGGAATAACATGAGCGCCCATCATTCCATATTGCTGTAATTCCTGAGAGGTGGAAATGCCTAGCAAAATCCAGAGCCCCTTTCAGGATTCAACCCATCATGTGGCGAAGAGATCTCATGTTATTTCTACTCCATTTATGGCTTCCTGAGGTATGAAAATCCCAAGAGAAACAGAAGCACAAATGCAGCGCTATACAGCTTTATTGCACAGCCGTAGACATTCTCTCTCTCTCTCTCTCTCTCTATTTATTTGTTGGAAGAAATTTAGTTTTAAGCAGGTGAGAATCCAAGCAGTGGAAAAACAATGACAGTGCTGCTGAGTGTAGCTGCAGGGGCAGATGGCTAGTATGGCAGAGAAATGGTAGGGGTTTTAGATTTTAAAGAGATGAAAGGACACACTTTCTGCTGGAGAATACAAGGAACTGTTGCAGTGCACAAGTATGCAGGCCTATTGTCTGTCATTAACCCTTTCACAGCTCTTCTGTGTCCCAATACGTCAGACTAGCGTGGTTGAAAACGTGGAGACGAAACATTTTTTTGTGGAAAGAGGCTCGTCTCTAAACCGAAATGTTTTGTGAAATATATACATTGCACCAAAGGTGTCCAGAGAACGGTTTCCTCACAGAACATGACATTTTGATCCAACCCCCACCCCCCCCAGGCATTTCTACACAATTGTGTTTCATGAAAACCCTCAAAAGGTTTTCTTGTTTTCGTTCCAATGCAGAATGAAACCTGATTTAAAAGCCTCAAAAGTTTTCCCAAAATGGAATTGTAACTGTGTCTGGCCCTCTGTCAGACATCAGCCCTTGAGCTTTCCCCTCTCTCACCTCCTGAGCAATGTGATTGCACCACTACGCACCAAAGCCTGTGATCAACCTCTGCTGACTTTTTCTGCACCTATCCAAGAGAGGTGGGGAAATGCTCGTGAGAGACGGAAATAAGCTTTTAATTCCATTCCATTTCCTTCCCTTCTAGATACAATTTTCTAATTCCCTGGGGGGATGGTGAACCTTGGAGTCTATGGATGAACTGGATGCAAGCTCCTCTTACATAATTAGGAGTTGAAGGTCAGGGCATGTGTCAAGGTTCCTTCCCCACTCTGAACTCTAGGGTACAGATGTGGGGACTGCATGAAAACCTCCTAAGCTTACTTTTACCAGCTTAGGTTAAAACTTCCCCAAGGTACAAACTATTTTACCCTTTGCCCTTGGACTTCCACTGCCACCACCAAACTTTATCTGGGTTCCTGAAAAAACATAGTTTGGAAACGTCTTTCCCCCCAAAATCCTCCCAACCCTTGCACCCCACTTCCTGGGGAAGGTTTGGTAAAAATCCTCACCAATTTGCATAGGTGACCACAGTCCCAAATCCTTGGATCTTAGAACAATGAAAAAGCATTCATTCAGTTTCCTTACAAGAAGACTTTTAATAGAAGTAAAAAAAGAATCACCACTGTAAAATCAGGATGGTGAATACCTTACAGGGTAATTAGATTCAAAACATAGAGAATCCCTCTATGCAAAACCTTAAGTTACAAAAAACACACACAGACAGAAATATTCATTCTATTCAGCACAGCTATTTTCTCAGCCATTTAAAGAAATCATAGTCTAACACATACCTAGCTAGATTACTTACTAAGTTCTAAGACTCCATTCCTGTTTTGTCTCCGGCAAAACAGACACAGACCCTTTGTTTTTCTCCCTCCTCCCAGCTTTTGAAAGTATCTTGTCTCCTCATTGGTCATTTTGGTCAGGTGCCAGCGAGGTTACCTTTAGCTTCTTAATCCTGTACAGGTGAAAGGATTTTTCCTCTGGCCAGGAGGGATTTTAAAGGGGTTTACCCTTCCCTTTATATTAATGACAGCACGTGTCAATGGAAAGGCAGTTGTCCCTGTATGTATTCCATAAGGACTCTCATTTATCCTAACTGTCCAGATGCTGAATTCATTTACATCAATGCAAACTCTGAGCCACACCTTTGAAAGCAGGGGGTTACTTTAGATGCATTGTTCTCTGTACTGTGATGGGCTGCCATTAGGTGTTACTGATTAACTCACCTACCACAAAACTGGCCCTAGGAAGAGTTAAGATGCCAAATAACTGCAGCAGGGAAGTAGTTTGAGAGGCCTAGTGGGTTAATTCACTCTACCTCGGCCATCATGGCCACACACTGAAAACTGCCAAGCTCCTTTGTGTTGAAAAGGCTCCAGAGCAGGGAAGAGAGGGAGGGTTAACAGGAAGGTTATGGAGCCTCAGATGAAGAGTTCCTAGGTGAAAAACACAGGGAGGCTGTGAGCTGCAGCACAGCTGCTGGGTGTGAAAGAGTCAGCTTTGCCGTGAGATCATTCAGGTGTCCCTAGAGAGAAGCAGTGACAAGAGCTGCTTCTCTAGGACAGGTTCCTGGCTGCTACCAGCCCTACATCATGTAACAGCCTGGTGGGACCTGGGCCTGCCAGGTAAGGGGTGTGATCAGACCCCCCCAGACACACCGACCACCCACCCCAAGGATCTTGACACTACGCTGTCATTCAGGAGCACACGCTTTTCTCCCTCTTAAACGATCCACAGTCAGCACCTCACAGCGCCCCCTTTACCTCCCCCGACTACCTTAAGCCATCTCGCCTGGTGCCAGCCAATGGGGTGGCTTTAACACACACGGGGTGGGTGGTACAGCCCAGCAGCATGGTCCCCAAGCAGTAAGAGTAGGATCTTGCACTCTAAGTGCTGTTGAGAAAGACACAGGCCACTGAAATTCACAAGAGTTTGAGCCGCGACGACTTGGAGCCTGTTTCCGCCACACTGACATCGGCTTCTATGGAAGCTGAAAGAGCAGTTGTAGGGACTAGCAGCAGCAGCGGCGACAAACCTATTGTAAATTTCAGCTCCTGGGAGCTAACAACTACAGGGCTTAGCATCTGCTGGGGGCGGGGAAATGGGAGAGCGCACATGATCAGAGAAAGGAACATAGGAGCAGAGAAAGAAGCACTTTGCCATTAGGGTACAAGGTGGAAGCCAGCCCCAAACAGCGGTGACTGAACATTGCTACCATCGTTTGGTCACTCCGCACCCTGTGTGAAGTCAGGCTGGTGGTATCTGACTGGGCACTGGACAGAGGTGGACATCACTGAACATGGCTTCCTCCAGGGCAGTCTCTGTAGAGAGGCCAAAGATTTACTTGGTGATGGAAAGTGAACTCCTGTCGCATCCCTAGCACTGGTCCCTTCAGGGGGCAGCTTGAGGCAGGGACAGGGAAGCTGTCTGCCCAGTTCTGTGGGTAGAAGGCTTCCGCCTGCAGGGCCATTACAACCTGTCCTGAGCTCACAAAGAGAATGGATCCACTGAATGGCTTTTGCTATCCAGCCCTATGTCCTAAGGAGTCCTCAAATAGAAGCCCCAGTGCCGCGTCCCAGGAGCGCCAATGCAGCCATCAGTCAGAGGCAAGCAAGCTGTCAGAAGGAGCCCTGTGGTCTGAAAGGAAAGCCTCGGGGACCAGCCTCGGTGGGCTCTCTGAGCTCCAAGAAGACAGACTCCATCTGGTTTCAAAATTGGACGAGCAGGGCTGACGTTCCAGGCTCCTGGACGTGACTAGGGGGAAGGAATGAAAATAAAGAAGCTTTCCATCTAAGTCAGTGAGGTCAGAGGCAGAGAAAAATTAGTCTTTTACCAGCCAACCGATGCCCTTCTGTGTCAGCAATCTGTGACTCTGTCTCTTGGCCACAACCCAGCACCGAAATGAGCCAAACTCCCTTTGGAGCTTCTTTTATATATTTCAGAGACAGTGCTGCATATGGCTGATGGAGGTTATAGGCAAGAGGTCTCTCGGAGGGGGACTCTCACATCGCAGTGTGGAATGAGCACATTTTCATCTTGCTGAACTTCAAAGAAACTTAACCACTTCATGCCCTGTGGCTCAGGAGAACCCTGTCAGCACTCATGCCTTGCACGTTAGGAAGCCCAGCTGTAGGCATGAAAGGGTTAATTACCTCTCCATGTCGATGGCTGTGCAGTAATTATAATAGCTGCGTGTTGAAAAGAGCTAATAATCCTTAATGTGGATCTTATATTTATAGCTAGCCTCTCATCCTAATGGACTTAAAACACGTTATTAACTGGCTGTAAAAACGGTATCTATTATGTAGAAGTCACTTCACCTACCGCAGAAGCACAACGAGTTCTGCAGTATGTCAACTGTTAAACAGTGCCCAGCAAAACTACACAATAGATTAAGACGGCAAGTGGAAAGGATACTGTATCCAAATTCTAACTGCATGGGGAATTTCAGAGATGCAAACTAATTTCCTGTGCTGGAATTTGGCCAGGACATCAGTGCTAACACCCCTAATCTTAAATAACCGCTGAGGACACAACATACCTGAGCATTTCACTATAAGCTTAGGTAGCATCCCTCCCCCTCTGATGCCTGGAAAGGGACATGGTGTTTGAATAGCCCATCATATGCTGACATCCCCAGACCTGGCCCCATCCTGTGAATTTAGACAGCTGTCTCAATAAGAGAGAAGAAATCTGGGGACAGTCCCGTGGGGATGCACTCCTTTTGTGTATCCAATTTCTGTTGAATGGCATGTTTGCTCCACAGACAGCGACAACTATGCCAAACCTAAAGACTCATCTGGCAGATCCAGCATCTCATCACGTTCTCATTGATGAAGACCATGCTGTGGTCTTCAGGGATGTTCTTACATAGGCAGGGGGAGCAAGCACCTTGGAAAGAAACTGCAGGTTACTCAAACGTTTGCCTACTGGGAACGACGTCTCCTGGATACCAGCCCTCCATTTGCCATCATGCAAATAATCTCTTTTCCGATCCACCATCTCAATTTCTGACACAACTACAGTAACTGCTTCTACTGTGATTACAGTGATTATAATGGGATTACAGAAAATATGTAGAGCCAGATTTTCAGAGTCCTGCACCCACCAGCTGTCATTCTTCTCCATGGGCAGTGCTGGGTGTTGAGCCGTTCTGAAAGTCTGGCCAAAAGTCTGGCAGAGCTCTTCTGAAATCCCCTCCCCAGTTGTGGCTTCTGGGCATTTTTGAAAAATTGGCTCTCAATGAATTTTCAGGATGGGATTTTCAAAAGCATTCAGAGATGGCCTAATTCTGCTTCCACTGAAGTCAGTGCAAGTTTTACATTTGGCCTCAATGAGGTTAGCGTTTGGCCGATGCCAAGAGCTTTTGAAAAATCTCACCCTTAGTGGCCTACAGTTCCAAAAGTAACTCCTGAGGTTGAGTGCCTCTGTTTTTTTGGAGCCCCTGTTTGAGACACCCAGGCTCTAATTTTCAGATACCTGGGAATGCATAACACTGGCTGCAGTCCATTGATGGACATATTTGCAGTCACAAACTGAAGTGATTTGGAATCACGGGTGCTCAGCACGTCAGAAAATTAGGCATTGGGTGGCTCAGGCTGGGCACCAAAATACTGAGTCACCCCTAGCCAGTGAACACTTTTGAAAATGGAAAGCAGTTTCATTAAGGAAATTTAGTAGCTGGACACAAGGAGAAGGAGCCAGCAACATCGGACAGGCTGGCTCTCAACAGGACACCACCCTGCTCTTCCCCCCTCCAACCCAAGAAGTGCTCCAAGAACCACAGTTTGAAAGCTGCTGCTTAAGGCCCCAGTTCAGGAAAGCACTTAAGCCAGTGATTAACTTTAAACAGGTGCTTAAATCCCATTGACTTCAGCATGTCTGAAAGAGCTTTCCTCAATAAAGATGCTGTCCTGAATTGGGCCATAAGAAAGAGACATGAAAGCAGATGCAATTGCTCTCTATAAATACATCTGGAGGGCCAACAGTGGGAAGAAGAGCATTTAAGTTAAGGACAGTTTTGGCACAAGAACAAATGGGTATGATCTGGCCATGAATAAGTGAAGGCTGGAAATTAGAAGGTTTTTAAGTCGTCAGAAGAGTGATGTTCTGGAGCAGCCTATCCACAGGAGTGGAGGCTCTGTAATAATTGATCAGGCCTACTTTAATTGTAAGCCTAACTGGTGCAAGGTGGGTGAAGGTTCATGAGTGGTCACGATTACCGTCATAAAAAAATTTGAGAGAGACAAAAAGATTTAAACAGAGGTTCTACTGGTATCATTCCAAGACTATGTTAAGATTATGACTGATAAACAAGAGGAGAGGAGGACTGGAAATCAATGGAGTAGAATTGATGCTTCCAAAATTAGGCCTAATTTGTGGGCAAAATGAGAGGATGGACCATTCCACCTCGCCCTTTTTGGGGCCCATGAAGAAAGGCTTGGGGGGAGGAAAGAGTGAACTTCTGCCACCATCATGGCTGCAGCAGAAGGATTTTTACTGGGACACCCAGACCTTGATACTCCAGTGGGGATGCTTGATTAGTATTGCCATACAAGGACCCCAGTCTGATATATGTGAGACCCCATTCTGACTTCCCTTCCCTTGTGTGTCTCCTTCCATTCCCCATTATCTTCCTCTTGTCCTCTCCCTCTCTCTCTCTGCTTTTCACCGTGTCCTGAAATCAACCATACTACACGGCACCAGCCAACAACAAGATGAAATGGCCCAGCCAGCTCTGCTTGGCTGAGAAGGACCAGTGAAGGAAAGTGACCCAACTAACCAGATGATGTCCCTGACTAGGGAGGTAGGCCAGGATCCAGAGCACAGCTCTAGTGACCATCCTGCCAGCCCCAAGCATCCATCTGTGACTGACAAGCTGCCCTGTATCCTCAGAACATCAAGATGTATTTCCCCCATCTTTACTATCCTCTTTCTTCTCTCCCTTCTGTGTCTGTTTTGTCAAAAGCAGGAAAGTGTCATTCTCAACTCAAACTTAAATAGAACTAATCCTTTCTTCTCCACCAAGAAAGGTTGTTTGACAGAATAAGAAACGTTAACCAATATTCACCCTCTTTAATAAGAAAGAGGCTGATAGGTTTGGATTAAGTTTGTTTGCATACTCACTCAAGTTTGGTTTTAATAGTTTTTGCTGTGTTTTAACTCTTCTTTTTTTGTGTATTTCAATTAATACATTTCTATCCTCTGACATGAAGTTCCTAGTGTGTGTTTGCCATGGTATTAAGCAGGCTGAGGTTTCTGTAGTCCAAACTTTGTATAAAACTGTTTAAAGTTGGACAGTGACAACTTTGGTTCTTTAGGCCCATTTATTCCATCTATATTATTAGAACAGGAGCATACAACCTAACTAGTTTTAAGATGGATCTTGATAAAATTTATGGATGGGATTATATGACATGGTTACTGGTTTCAAGTTGATGATCCAGGAGGGCCTATGCCCTAAAACTACCGTATTAGAACAGACCTACGATTTGGGCTCCATGTCTGTCACAGAGGTCATAGACTCCATGACTTTCCGCAACCTCCATGACTTCTGTAGCGGCCAGTGTGGCTGAACCCAGGGCCACTCCAGGGACAGTCACACCGGCTCCGCAGCCAGCCGCTCAGGCAGCCCCACAGCCAACCACACCGGCCACTGCTTGGGCAGCCCCAGGGACTGCCTGAGCAGCGGTTCTGGAAGTGGCGGGAGCAGCCACAGCTCAGCGGCCCCCAGCAGCAGTCCCAGAGGTAGCTGGAGGAGCAGCAGCAGCAGCGGTGGGGGGAGGGGAGGACAGCCCCAGAGCACTGCCCCCCATGTCCCCTCCAACAGCACCCCCCACCCCGCCAGTGGCCCCCGGGGGCCCACCCAGCAGTGACTCTCCCAGCAGTGCTCCCCCCAGAGCAGTGCTCCCCCCCAGCTAAGATTAGTCAGGGGTATTTATAGTATAAGCCATGGACAGGTCAAGGGCATGAATTTTTGTTTATTGTCCGTGACCTGTCCGTGACTTTTATTAAAAATACCCATGACTAAATCGTAGCCTTACCTCTGATCAATCTATTGCAATAGTGTGTCTCTGGCTCTGGCCAATGCTTATTGCTTCAGGCAATGACATACAGCCATGTGCAATGTGGGGGGATGTGTTGTACTAAACTCTAGGGAGATCTCGGTTGATGGTCATTAGTTTATGCCCTGATGTATGAGAATCAAAAGCCTTTTTAATTATAACCTAGCTAGAACAACTGCAGGTTGTGACAAACCGTGCCTCAAAATGGCACCCTGTATCCCCCATATTCATCATCCATATGTGGTTGTGATATTTCATACAAAGCATGCCATGTAAAGTATCATATGAAAGGTCATGATCTGCTGAAATCTGCTGTTCTGTCCAAATATATGTATCATTAGTGTGTATAATGTTATGAGGTTTTGCTGTATGGCTGTTACTGAAATATGCTGTAAGTTTGCTAGTGACATACAAAGGACCCCTGCCCAGGAGGATGCTCCACAACCATTAAATCAGCAGGGGAGTTGTCATCAGGGGATTTACAATTCAATGACAGTTGCTCAAGTCCACAATGGGGGTTTACTCAATCACTATAACTCAGCAAAGCCCACCAGGATGTGTCTGGGCAAGTCTTCCAGTCACATGAATGGAGGGTATAAAATAAGGAAGAATTGTAGCAGGTCTTGGCCTTTCTCCTCTCCCATCTATGTTGGTAGCATCAAGAACGCTGAGAAGATGAAGATTTCATCTGAGGAGACTGCTCAAGGCTTCAGGGAAGAAGTCTGTATATTACGAACTGTAACATCCAGTGGGCTGAGAAAATTGCTGATCTAAATACTGCCTAACATACTAAGATTTAGATTGTGTGTTTTTCTTTTATTTTCTTTGGTAACTTTCTCTGATCTTTTATGCCTACCACTTATAATCACCTAAAATCTATCTTTCTGTAGTTAATAAATCTATTTTATACTTTACTTAAAACAGTGTAGTTAGGCTGATGTGCTTGGGAAATCTCAGCTCAGGTACAAAAGCTAGCCCATGTCCTCTCCACATTGAGAGAGGGGCGGACTGGGTAATAAACTTACCCTGGTCAGGCTTCTGACCAGCGCAAGATGGTATAGTCCAAGGGTACAAAACTGGGGAGGTGGGGGGGGATTGGCTGGTGCCTCTCTATTGTTAGTTCATGAGTCGCTGGGAGAAGCATTTACCCATGTAACTCAGCTGGATGTGTCCCTGCCTGTGGATGTCTGTATAAGTGCAGTACCTGCCAGAGGTTTGCAGCTTGTCACAGCATCACAGGGTGAGAGGGAGCCCAGACTGGTGGGACAGAGGGCTCAGCAGTACACCAGTTCCAGGTTGCACCCCAGGGACCCTGTCACACAGATGATATTCTGATCCATATCTAATCACTTTTTAAAACTTACTATTTAACTCTGATAACATCCTGTAGCAGCAAGTTCCACCAGCTAATCATACATTGCAATTGAAAACAAGAGAGAGCACCTGCAAAGGGCAAAGTCCTGAAGCCAGAGAAGGCAGATGGAATTCTAATGACTACCCCGATCAACAACAGTTTGAGCTCTTGCAATTATCTCAGATCATTAAACGACATTTTTTGTTTTAAGTCAAAAACTCTGCCCCGAGACAGCTTTTCCCAATGGTAGAACAACAAAAGACAAAAATAGACTCGGGGGGGTGGGAGGGACAAAAACCCCACACATTTTAAGTTACAAGGGGAAAAAAATAAGACTCTCATGTCTAGGATCGTTCCCAAAGCGTCATCTATATGCAAAATGTTGATTGTTTTCTTTTTTTAATCCTGATTTTGGTTTGCAGAACCAATTCTCTCAGTGACCATTTCATAACAAAGGAAGCTCCCAGTGTTTATTCCACAGCTGAGGATTAGGATAAAATAACTTGCATTTCAGAAGGTGTTTCTAGAAAAAAGCAACAAAGTCGCTGCTGCTTCAGATCATCAAGAGTAGAATCCCTCTGAAGACTGATTATTGGCACATGGAACAAGCTCATGGTTCTTAGCGAGAACCGCCTAGAAGATGACATTATAAAATCAACAGAATTAACTGGAGGACTGTGACAGTCTATTTTTCTGCTTCCCTTCTTCTGCCTCATGTCTCTCTTCGTTTAAGGTTTGATTTGCTGTTCAGATGGCTCTGAAGCTGAGGAGGCTTTGAGGTGTGTCTGAAGCATTTTCTGACACTTCCTCCAGCTACTTCATTTCACCCTTTGCACCCCTTCTGCCCTCAGCAGCTCCCATACAGACTCTCAGATCGTGGTGTGTGACTGGGATGGCAATCTTTACGAGGGAGAAGTGTCCAGTCTCAAGCCCTACTAAAATGCTCCAGGATTTAACTTAGGGCTGTGATTTTCAAAGTTGCTTTGGGGAAATGGATACCCTGCTGGAATTGGGTGTGCAAATCTCTTAGGAGGCTTTTAAAAATCTCAGCCTAGATTTCCATGGCAAGTATTGTATTTTAATTAAATCCTGGGGTTAAATCCTGACCTCAGTAATGTCAATGGGATTTCTCTCATACTTCAAAGGGGCCAGGATTTCACCCGAACAATTTGCTTAAAACCAACATGAGGTCTGATCCTGCACCCCTTACTCACATGGATAATTACAGTGGTCCTAATACTGCAAACGCCTAAGCACATCCATAAATTTACTCATTGAACACAAAGTAAGAGTTATGTACACGCATATGTGTCTGCAGGATGGGGCCCAAGAGAATGAATATGTGAATAAGGATTACTTATGTGATTAAGGATTGTGGGATCAAGCCCTTGTTATCAAGCCCAGACATGTAATGGGCAAACCTGAACACACACAACAGTCATTTTATTTATAAAGCAACACAGACCCCAGCATATTTGGAGCTGGGAATGCTGGTCAGTTGAAATACAATAGCTATAAATCAATAATGAGCATTTCTGAAGGGCCCATTAAATCAGGAACTTTAATGAACAAACATGGAGAAGAAAAGCACCAGGTACCTTACTCTGCACTCCTCACTCAGGCAAAAAACCCATTGAAGTCAATGGGAATTAGTGGTGCTCAGCTGTTCTCCGGATCAGATGCTAGGGGCCTGGTTCAACATAGCACTTCAACATGTGCTTGGGCATTTTACTGAATCAGGGCTTAGATGAGTTAATAGATAAATCCAATGTTGTTAGAAGGACAGGAACTGCACTATGCAAGGGCCAGCAGTAATTAATACAACTAGTCAGGAATTGGGTGTAGGAATGACTTTTCCATCAGGGGGAAATTGAAATGATGGCTCCCTAGCAGCCCACCTGAAAGGCTCCTAATGAGTTCAAAAGTCTTCCAGGTGAGCAGCTGGCAAGCCAGAAAACTCCATTTCAGTTCTCTCAAAATTACTATCAGGTGGGTACCCAAATGATTGTCACCATACTCGAGGAGTAGTTATTGCTGTTAAAGAGTAATGGGTCATTAAGAAGAGACAAAGGGGAGCAGATAACAGTCTTCAAATATGTTAAGGGATGTTATAAAGAGGACAGAGATCAATTGCTGTCCTACCGTTAGTGGACATGAAGTAGTAGTAATGGGCTTAATCTGCAGCAAGGGAGGTTTAGGTTGGCTATTAGGAAAAACTCTTACACTAAGGGTAGCTAAGCACTTAATTGGCTTCCAAGGAAGGTTGTGGAATCTCCATTGTTGGAGGTTTTTGAGAGCAGATTGGACAAAAATGCCTGTCAGGGATGGTCTAGATTTACTTGGTCCTGAGGTTTACTCAGCACAGGGGTCTGGACTCAGTGACCTCTTGGGGTCCTTTTAAGCCCTACATTTCTCTTGTTCCTTGAAGGTGCAGATTGCTGGGGTGCTCCTTACAAGCTTACAAGGCCAGTGACATTAGCACACCTCTTTGTACTTGGCTTCAGATAATCATTCTGCACTTACAGCAAGTGTTGCAACTAGTGGTATTTCATTGGGATCTGTAATGCATGTTAATTGAATATCTATTGAGGCTTGATAAAACTGTAATAAGATATGGATACATTTCTGTTATTGTCAACCCTCTTTACATTAAATATGCTCTTAATAATCCATCACTCCTCACGCAGAATACAGGCCCTCTCCCTGAATTCTAAATGAACTGCAGAAGTCATGTACCACAGGACCTGATTCTGGCCCTACAGGCATTGGTGCAAATCACAGGTAACTCTAAGCTCAGCAGAATTACCCTGTTGCAAAGCCAGCAAAAGCAGGTTCAGAATCAAGCCCCAGTTTTCAAAATGGTCTAAGTTCAGCCTCCCATTGAGTTACTGCGTTTTGTGCCCACATGTAGTTTTGCAGGGGCAAATAGCCATTGGTGTTGGCATAGCAGCACTGTGCCCAGCTCCCTTATCTCCAGGCTCAGTCACCTAGTTAGATATTGAGGCATCAGGTACCATGGTGATGGGCACAGTATAAGAACATGAATAGAAGAAAATATCTGAGCCCTATGAAATGTATCCCTGAATTACTTGTGCCTGACAAGTCCTGAGTACAAAAATCACAGGCCATTTCTGACAATCAGGCCCTCACCAAAGAGATTCATTCATACCCTGGAAAAGTTTTTGTTTATAAAATTCTGTACACATTGCAACAGCTAGAGCCCCTCAGACAAGAAAAATAGGGAGACAACCCCATCCACAATCAATACACTAGAATGAAGTCAACAGTGGGTGGAGGCTTAATTCTGCTCCAGATTACATGACATAAAGCCCAAGTAAGCCTATTGACTTCAGTGAGTTTACACTGCTGTAACTGACAGCAACATTTGGCCCTGGGTCTTTGAGTTCCTTTCAAGTAGTTCTTTCTCTACCATCACCCACCTGAAAGCTGCAGGAAAAGTTACTGTTAATTTGAGACAGCAGGGACTCTCATTTCTGACCTGCAGTTCCTCCAAGAGCTCTACAACTGATGGTGAAAACCAAAGGCAAGTCTTAACCAATGAAGAAAAACTTTATGTTGAATTCTTTACTGAGCTTTCTAATTAGGTGGTAACTTTCCTAGACAGAGTTACAGAACTAAGACCCAGGGATACAAGAGTGGATAACGATTGACAATTCCCATTAGAGTCAACATTCACTCCTTTTTCCAGGTACAGGAAAGGGGACCAAAGCTTCATCTCTTCCTACCTGCCACTACAAGAAAATTGGACCATTACAATATAAGCCACCCAACAGATAGTGGGTGAAGTTTGTCCCTATACAAAGAGTCCACAGAAGATTCACCACTTAAGCCCCAGGGTTTGATGGTGACCCAGTGTGACGAAGTGAAGTTTTTCACCTTGTTATGTTGCATGTGAATCTTACCGTCCTATACTAATACTGTGTGTAGCTCAGTTTCCCTGAGTACTGCACCAATGCCTAGGCAGTGGGAATTGGGTGTGTGACTTTTGCTGAGGCCCTCAGGGCAGGTGAGGCTGCCCAGCTGCCTGCATGTAAGGTATGGCCGATGCCCTTCATAACCTGAGACCCAGGAGAGGGAGGCGACCAGGTGACACTTTGCCAGGAAGCAGGACAAAGACCAGAGGAGAAGTCAAGTGCGTGGCAGAGGCCAGGCAGTGGGGTCCAGGGCAGTCTCCTGTCTGGGACTCGGAGATGGGGGTGTCCAGGGCATCTGGCCTGGGGTCCCTCCCCAAGATGGACTTTGCTCAAAGTCACTGATTTATGTGCTAGCAAGTTCTGCTCTACACTGTGTACCTGTCGACTAATAAACCTTCCACTTTACAATGCTGGCTGAGAGTCACTACTGACCATGGAGTTGGGGTACAGGGCCCTCTGGCTTCCCAGGAAGCCCCGCCCGGGCAGACTCGCTGCTGGAAGCACATGGTGTGGAAGGGGATGCTGAATGCTCCAAGGTCAGACCCAGGAAGGCCGAAGTGGTGTAAGCTTCTTGCCCTGGTGACAGTGTGCTTAGAGAGAGGAGGCTCCCCCAGAGTCCTGACTGGCTTCATATAGAGGAGTTCCAGAGCATCGCCCTGGTAACTCCGGGACATGCAGCATAAGTGTAAATCAGGATTATCTCTACTGAAGTCCAGACAGTTAACACCAGTGCAAAAATGGTGCTAGCAAGAGGAGGCTCAAGACTCATGACTGAGCATTTTCCCTCACTTCATCTGCTAGAATCTTTGAAATGACCCACTCCAGAGAAGGGCTGTGCCATGGGCTCCTAGGAAATGGTCCGGCAATGGGCCTGTTGAATTTATTATACCAAATTCTTCTCCCCAGTTTAATGGTATAAATTGGAGGTCATTTCATTCAAGTCCAGGAAGGCCCTATGGTTCTACACTGATGTAACCAAGAATAGAATTTGGCCCAGAGAACAAACTCCATGGATTGAAGTATATTGTAGAAAGGGAAGGAAGGAAGGGATGGACTTGAGTTTCTCTCATCCTGAAGATGAAGCAGTGATCAGATCCTTACTGTACAGTCACTCAGCCAATTACAGCCACCCGAGGAGCTATGGGAGACTTAAGTGGTACATGACCAGCTGCACAGGGCTGAATTTCTTTTACTGCCAAACCGACTTATTTTCAGCTGTGCTAGTTGTAGGGCAGGGGACACTTCACATCACCTCTACACTTCTCCAACCCCAGGGCTGCAGGGAGTCAGTTCAGAGCTTGAAGGTTGCTTTAATTTACAAACACCTGCAGCAGCCTCTAGGGACTGGATACTCCAGGGTTGCAGAGAAGAATCTCCAGTAAGCAACTTAGGGTACGTCCATACTGCAGAAGAAGGCATGTTCTTAACTGTCCTTGACTGACACCATTAGCTAACTCTAGTTAAAATAGCAGTGAAGACACAGCAACTCTGCTTTTAACTCGGGTTAGCAGCTCGGTTCAAGCCTACAGGGGAGCTGGGGATTGCATTCTAGCTGCTAACCCAAGCTGCCATGTCTTCGCTGTGATTTTAACCCACATTAAGATCACACCTTTTTCCTCCATGTAAACAGACCCACAGGTGAGCTCTTGGAGTGGCACAAAGAAGCCTTATTATGACTAAGGAGCTGACCCAACAGTCTAGGCAGCTGGTGATCAAACTAAGCTGGGATGGCTGGGGCTGCCAGTCTGTTGAATGAGGGACCCTGCTCGAACTTGCCTGTGTTTAAATATAACACCTTTCGCTGCTTTGCCTGGAAGCTGCATCCCAAATAGGTTATGGTGCTTGGAAGAGAAGTCTTGTTGGGAGGAAAAAAATTAGTCACAGAGCATCTGCCATCACGTGATGAGAGCCAGTGTACTCTGACTCCAGCGGTTACTGTTACAATGGCCACTACATGGCTAGTGACCACAAGACATGCTCACACCCACCTGTGGGAGACATGGGTCTGTCTCTAAAGGGAGACAACCTGACTTCAGTGAAATGTGCAAGACAGAACGGGAAGGCATTGATGTCCCAGCGTTCTATTGCTCAGACTACCACCAGCCAAGTAAACACTAATCCCTTGGGCCTGGTCTATACTACGAGTTTATGTTGGATTTAGCAGCATTAAATCCGAATTAACCCTGCAACCGTCCACACAATGAAGCCATTTTTTCGACATAAAGGGCTCTTAAAACCGATTTCTGTACTCCTCCCCAACGAGGGGATTAGCACTGAAATCGACATTGCCGTTTCGAATTAGGGTTAGTGCGGATGCAATTCAAAGGTCTTGGCCTCCGGGAGCTATCCCACAGTGCACCATTGTGACTGCTCTGGACAGCACTCTGAACTCGGATGCACTGGCCAGGTGTAAGGAAAAGCCCCGGGAACTTTTAAATCTCATTTCCTGTTTGGCCAGGCGAGCTCATCAGCACAGGTGACCATGCAGTCCCAGAATCGAAAAAGAGCTCCAGTATGGACCGAATGGGAGGTACTGGATCTGATCGCTGTATGGGGAGAGGAATCCGTGCTATCAGAACTACGTTCCAAAAGACTAAATGCCAAAACATTTCAAAAAATCTCAGAGGCCATGAGGGACAGAGGCTACATCAGGGATGCAACACAGTGCAGCATTAAACTTAAGGAGCTCAGACAAGCGTACCAGAAAACCAAAGAATCAAACGGACGCTCCGGGACAGAGCCCCAGACATGCCGCTTCTACGCTGAGCTGCATGCAATTCCAGTGAGGGCCGCCACCGCTACCCCACCTTTGTCCGTGTACTCCGAGGATGGGATACTCTCCGCCATGGCTGAGGATTTTGCAGATGGGGAAGATGAGGAGGAGGACGATGAGCTTGGGGACAGCACACAACACACCATTCTCCCTGACAGCCAGGATCTTTTTATCACCCTGACTGAAATACCCTCCCAACCCAATGAAGCTGGAGAAGGGACCTCTGGTGAGTGTATCTTTTTAAATATAATACATGTTATAAAAGCAAGCGTTTTTCAATGATTAAGTAGCCCTGAGGACTTGGGATGCATTCGTGGCCAGTACTGCTACTGGAAATGTCTGTTAACGTGTCTGGGGATGGAGCGGAAATCTTCTAGGGACATCTCCATGAAGCTCTCCTGGAGGTACTCTAAAGGCCTTTGCAGAAGGTTTCTGGGGAGAGCAGCCTTATTCTGTCCTCCATGGTAGGACACTTTACCACGCCATGCTAGTAGCAAGTAATCTGGTATCATTGAATGACAAAGCTTGGCAGCGTATGGTTCTGGTGTTTGCTGGCATTCAAGCAACATCCGTTCTTTATCTCTCTGTGTTATCCTCAGACGAGTGATATCGTTCACGGTAACCTGGTTGAAATAGGGGAATTTGATTAAGGGGACATTCAGAGGTGGCTGTTCCTACTGGGCTGTTTGCCTGTGGCTGAAAATAAATCCTCCCCGCAGTTAGCCACGCGGTGGGAGGGGGGGCCATTGGCACTGAGCTGTTCGCATTTGGCTAGCAGGGATCTTCCCCGATACCAGCCAGGCGGTGGGGGGAGGGGAAAAGTGATCATCCCAGAGAATTGGATGCGGGGAGGGGGTTAGTTTGGTTTCTGCTGCTGCACGTTAACAGGAAAACTGCAGCAGTAAATGGCCAACTCAAAGGGCTTTGCTTGGTATGGGAAAGGAGGGGGCTGCTGTTATGAAGGTTGCAGAAGCCGAAAGACTATGGCTTATCCCTCATCACTTAGGCTTCTGGCTGAAATGGGGGATTTTAGTCTGAGGCCTCCTCACTCAGTTAATGAGGGGGTGATGTGTTTATCACTCCAGTTAGGAGAGAGCATGTGTGTGTGTGAAGGGGTGTCTTTCCTTTGCTCCAGGACTGTCTTCTGGCCTGACCAAATGTACCTTGGCTATCCCAGGCTCTGGATTGGGCCACCTCTCTTGAAAAGTTCTCCTTTCCCTGCTATTTCATTTGGACCCAAAGTACTTAACAGTCCAGAGGTAAATTGGAACAAAAACAAACAAGCATCTGTTTTTTATCCAGAGCTAAATTCAATGACATGAGCAAGCTGGAGCATTCTCTGTGATGGACTTCAGAAAGGTCCAGCAGAAACTCCATTCAGCAAGTAGTACTGAGTCACAACACCCAAATACAATGCACACATAGGGTTGCCAACTTTCTAATCACACAAAACCAAACACCCCTGCCCCGCCAATGAGAGCTGCAGAGCTGGCGCTGGGGGCGGGGGCAGTGCGCGGAGCCTCCCTGGCCACCCCAGCGCCTACGGGCCGCAGGGACCTGGCGGCCGCTTCAGGAGGCGGCACACAGCCAGCGCAGGTAGGGAGCCTGCCTTAGCCCCAGGCCCCTGCTGCACCACTGACCGGACTTTCAACAGCCCGGTCGGCAGTGCCGACTGGAGCTGCCAGGGTCTCTTTTTGACCAGGCATTTCGGTCGAAAACCGGACACCTGGCAACCCCATGCACACTGTCAGAACAAGCTCCCATTGGTTGATCAGTGGTCATGAGGGCGGAGTATTTCTACTTAGGAAATGCCAATTGACCCTTTTACAGGGATGATGACATGTATCATATATAGGGTAGCACTATCCGCCCACCTGTCCCCTTTTCTGAAGCTACTGCTACACTCTTTACTGTAGCAAACCCATCACTGATGTCACCAATAGATTTTAGTGGATCAAGGCTACTGGAGTGTGGCAGCTTTTGGCCTGCACGGCTACATAGTACCCCTGCCATATGCTCATCCCACTAGTTAATGCATGTAGGCCTTGCTGGAGGCCTAGGCATAAACTAAGAGTATGAAGCAAAGTAGGCCTTGTCAGTAGTATAACTGGTATTGGCTAACCAAGTAAGCGCATCTAACCAGAGAGGATGGTACAAGAACACCCAGAGTTCTCAAGTAACCACATAAACCAATTCCCATGAGATTATACAGGAACACACCGACCCCTTATAAGATAAGGATGGGATGACAGGATAATGGATGAGGAGGTTTTGTTTGAACTAGCAGGTACAAGATACCAGGGTGATAACAAACAACATATGGAGCATAATATGTCATTTATTCGTATCCATGTATAAAAGGAGAAGTAATGGGAGGGGCATACATCGGCTGAGGGGACAGCATCCTGTTTGCTGACTGATCCTTTACCTTGTCACGTGTTAGTGTCCCTGTGAGCTACTGGACAGGGCTCCAGTACCGTGCTTTGCAGACAGTAAACCTGGCCGAGCACCTTCGTCACTGAACCGAGCCTGTGGTCTTTCTTTCTGAACAGCACCGAGGTCTGCTGAATCAACACGCTGTGCACTCTGCTGGTGCAGCTAACACTGGAGCTCCGAGAATAGCAGCATTAACAACTCTACAGCACCAGCAACATGCCACGGCACTAACGACATGCACCATCCTCAACTCCCCATCAGCTGTGCCATCCAGCCCCCAATTCTCTCTCCATCCTCCCACATTTCTGCTGCGCTGCAGCCCCATCTCCTGACCCCTCAGTCCATTATGGGAGGTGAGCAGGGGCAACAAGAACTCACCCCACAAACAGATGAGCAGGATCCCTACATGGCCTGGGTAGGGGGGTGGAGGGTGGATCAGGGCAGGAGGCAACCAGAGGTTGGAGGTGTCAGGAATACACAGGGCTGAGGAAAAGAAGGGAATGGGTTACATCCCTTCAATCCTAGGAGCTGCCCTTGTGCAACACTTCTCCCAGTGAGCTTCTCCATTAGAATCAGAACACTTCACCTATTCCCCCTCCATCCTCTATAGAGTACTTTTACGGGTATTAAAATTTAACACACACACACACACTCACAGTTGATCCACTAGTTTCCCATCATAGTATCTCCTTTTGAGACAAAAAAAATAAAATGGCAAAAACATCACTCTCCACACTTTCACTCCCTGGCGACCAAACCTGTCTACAACCACAAAGCCTTCCACAGTCCTGAGCCAGAGCCTCCGGTGCTGTAAGCTGGCACAGTCAATGGAGCTACAACAGCATACATGAACTGAGGATCTAGCCCAGGCGTGGGCAAACTTTTTGGCCTGAGGGCCACATCGGGGTTCCTAAACAGTATGGAGGGCCAGTGTAGAGTATTAAATTGCTCCCCATAGGAATATGGTACATACGGTGTACTACTTACAGCTGCCAGTCCTGGTGCTCCATAAGTAGCACATTGCTACAGGGAGCAATTTAATACACTACATCTGGTGGCTCTCACAGCCCCACTGCCCGGCAGGTGCTTGCAGCCCAGCCACCCAGACTGCTAGCGGCACTGCGAGATGAGGCTGCTGGGGAGGGGCTGGGGGCTAGCTTCCCCAGCCGGAAGCTGAAGGGCCAGCCAGGACGGTCCCGCGGGCCGGATGTGGCCTGTGGGCCATAATTTGCCCATCTCCGATCTAGCCCTTTGCATTCAGATCACCGAGGTTCTCTATACACCAGGTGTCATCACAATGCTTTGCACCAAACACTGCTAGAGCTTCATGGTTTACATCCCCCTCCATACACTTCGTGATGTTCTCGAGGAGGCTTTGCAAAAATGTCAGTCTCCATCTGATTTCCTCCCTCTCCGCCCTCCTTGTTTATGGAGCTTGCAATGACAAAGAGCTGAATGGAAATAGTCAAGCAGCCCATACACTTGGAATTTCAACCAATTCAAGATCTGCGGCTCCAGAAACACAGGCCTCTACCCAGTGAGCCGGTAGAGGGAGCTATTAGGCACGGGTAAGTCTGTCATACTCCAGCAGGAAGCAGACATTGACAGTGCACTATCACTTCCCTGTACTCATCTATCCCAGAAGGGGCATTTATTCCCATACTAGTCACAAGGAGCCAAAACCAGCACAAGTTCTCCTCTTTTAAAATAGTTTTCAAAACAGTTAAAATCTCAGTTACCTTCGGTTCTGATGGTGAAGGGAGAGTCTCCCAGCCTTTTGGCTGAAAACTGGCCTCCCAAAGATGTCATTAAGAAGCACAGGGTGAAAAATCCAATGCCCAGCACAAATATCCTGAGGGAGGAGAAAAAGAAAAGATAAGGTGAGACACAATCAGTAATGGCTTCTTTGCGAAACAGGTTATCCCACCAATTACAAGTAAGATATGGGTCTCTTCACTGACAGGCCCACAAGTCCTGTGGTCTGATTCTCGGCAAAACCGCCTCCACACAAAGCCCCCTCAAGAGCTCACTTGCACTGACTTTTCTTACTGAAAATTCTGTATGAGAAAAAAAATGGAGGGAGGGGCATTTGAGAGGTGGAATGGGCAATCGTGCCATGTACCTGAACTCTAACCCTCAGCAAATGATTCTTAATCCTGGTCCTATTGGCCATTCAAAGAGAGTTGGCCAAGTCACCAGTGTAGATCTGTTTTAGCAACATAGGAAATACCAAGCCAGATCAGACCAATGGTCCATCTAGTCCAGCAGCCGGCCAGGCTTAGAGGCGCACTAGGCACTGAGCAGCTCATTGCTGTCAAGACTTAGATGGCTTTGTGTATGCCATCCAGCAGAAATTTTTGGTGCCTAGGGGACTTTACTGACAGAAACAAAGGCACCAACAGAATTTAGGTGCCTACTGGGTTAGCAAGTAGCCAAGTGGGGGTTCTGAGGATCTAAATTTTGGACCTAGGAACCTAAAGTGGCAGTGAGGAATTTAAATCTCTTTGTTGATCGAGCCATTTGTGGTTGGCTCATGCCCTGAAGCATGAGGGCTGATATCCCTTGTAGATATTTTGCCTCTAATGACCCTGTGGATGCTCTCATTATTATCCATCCTCTATTGAATCCTAGTGCGTGATCTCAGTGATATCTTGTAGCAGTGAGTTCCACAGGGTGATTATGTGTTATGTTTGATCACTCTTAAATGTATTGCCTTGTAATTTCATTGGCTGTCCCTTTCTCCCATTTTGCATAGTTGTCCACTGTTATTCCCTTTCTGCTCCCTAAGGGAATCTGTCTAGCCAATACAATCTGAGCTAATAAACTAAAGGTGAAAGGCTTCACATTCTATTCCCAATGCCTTAGCCATCCAGCACCCCGCTAAGAGGTGTTGATGAGCACTGTACAAGTGCTTACATGATATATTAGTGAGAGGCAGCATGGTCCACAGGATAGGGTGTTACCAGATTTGCCCATTATGTTGGGGTATGCTCATTTATTAGGGGTACTCTTCTGGGGGGGGTGTCTGTAATTCTATCAATGTACTGCTTGTGTCACTTGTGTTCTCATACAGAGCTATGCGTCTCCCTTCTGCAAGTTCCCTCCCAATAGCGCTATCCTGCAGGACCTAGGTTTCCCAGGGCTGGGTTCCTGCAGCCCCAGAATCAGATGAACACACACATTAACAGAGCGCATCTGAGTGGACTGGGTCAATCAGCACGCCCAAGGTGACCCCTTATATGTCCCTGGACTCAGCAGGCTGGGCTGAGCAGTACTTCCAAGCTGCCACCCTCATATGCCACAGGCACCACACCGGAATAGAGTACACCTGAGTAAGCAGGGTCGAGCCACACCTTCAAGCTGCCACCCTTATATGACACAGGTTCAGCACGTCCCTCTCCCCACTTTCACATTATAAGTTGTTCTGGTAGTAATGCACTTGATAAGCAAACCCTACAGGACTTTTGGGCTCTGCAAGAATCTTTAGCTTAGGTAAGAGGAGCATTGCTGCAGAGCAAATGGGGAAGCCAAAAACACAAGAGAGAGAGGGAGGGAAGCAACCAGCTTAACCATAAAAGTTAATTATTGCCAAGTAATAATCATACAAGGAGACCCAAACAAACAAAACAGTTACAATATTAAATCTAGCTTAAATTTGATTACAAAAGTCAGGTTTAGAAAACTATAACTGATCACACAACTCAGGGTTAGAAAGCTATACCTAGAGTAGAAAAAGAAAAAGAGAGAGAGAGAGCGAGCGCAAGTGAGCTGGATTCTCACCACTCCGTGAACCTTGAACCGGTCAGGGTTCCCAGGTGGTGATGATAGCTGAAGGTCCGGAGTGCTGACAGAGCCCCCAGCACGCTCAGTCAGGAGAAGATGAAGTCCCAGTGGAACTGATGCAGATTTTGGATCCAAGCATCAGAACACTTACTTGAGCATGGGAAGGGGTTTTTTGTCAGGAAACAACAATGGTTCAAGGGAGAACACTAGATTTGTTAACGGGTAAACTAGTGGCTCAAGGGAGTGTACCAGAGTTGTTTTGTTCAGGCTAGAGAATAGGAACTGATCATTCCTGGCTATGGGTGGTGTTCCTTTGCAGGAGCTCAAGATGCAATTAGGTAGCTTCAGTATTTTGGATACCAGTAAAGGATTTATTGGTAGAATTGGTCTGATAACTACTGCACCAGGTGTGTGCAGGGGTAGGTTCATTAACATCTGGAGCAGAGATTCCCCCATCATGCAGTGCTTCCCTGGTCCCAGAGTTCAGTGCAGTTCTTGCCTTGGAATCTCTGTTCTCCATTCTGTATGCTAATGGAGATGCCTCCCTATCCCGTCTTTGATGCAAATGAGGCTAGGGGAGTTGCCTTAATCCTGTCACCCTTGTCCAGAAGGGTTTAAGTGTGTCCCCTGCTGCCTTTTCGCAAGTCTTTCTTCTGACTGGTTTTGGTTCAAGCAGAGCCTGGAGGGCAGGGGGTCCTTTGTGAGTCAGACAGGCTGGATACTGCACCCTGGTTCCCCAAGAACACAGAGCTGACAGGTAACAAGAGCACTAACTTAAGAGACTAGAGTTCTAATCTTGGCTCTGCTATCGAGCAGTATTGCCTCTCTGTGCCTCCGATTCCCCTCCTACCATTTGAGTGTCCTAGCTAGTGAGATGTCAGCTTTTTGGTGCAAGGATTGTTGCTTATCAAAACTGGACATAAGTTTCCCCCCCAAACCTTTTTCTGGTAAAAATGCAGATTGGGTGACACCTGAACATTTCATAAACTTGTATTAATTTCACATTTTTTTAACTAAAACAAATTTTTAAAAATTCAAAAAGATTGTTTCAATATTATCAAAATGAAATGTTATGGTTTTCTTATTCAAAACTAAGTTGTTCTGAAATTTTCTTTATTTGTTTTTAAAAACAACAACATTAACAAAAAGCGTACAAAAACTAAACAAAGAATTTTTGCTCAACTGAAACAATGTTTTTAACCTTTTGGTTTGCCCAACATTTCTTTTTTGATTGGACCTGAAATAATGTTTTTATTAATTATTATTATTATTGAGAATCGTTAGCAAAAACGGTTATTCAAATAACTCTGCTTAGGATATATTTGTAGAGTGCCTAACACAATAGTCCCTGATCTCAGCCGAGGTCTCTAGCGGCTACCAGAATATAAATTCTTAGATACTCAGATTTTCATATTGAGAAAAACTCCAAAAAAGGAGAATTTGCATCTTTCCTTAGTCATTCACAGCTGTGCACAATGATTGTAGAATACTATTTTTATTTGGAACTAGGCTGCCATCAGTTGCATGAACTACCTATTGTGCTAAGCTTTGCAGTCTGGGGGACAGGCAAGACACGGGGCTTACAGGGGGACATCCCCATTCACAACAATCTAGCTGCTGAACTAAATTTGAAATAAACACCTCAGGCATCACAATTGCCTTGTTTCCTCTTTTGCCTGATTCATTCCACTGAGTAGGCTGGGAGCTGAAGTGGACATTATTCTAACTGGCAAGGAACTAGGTCCCTGTCTCCACTAGATAAATGGAACATACTCAGTGGGACTAAAAAGTTGTATGTGGCACAGAAAAATAAAAAAGCATTTTCTCAAGCCAACTCTATATTTTCAGAGATGTGAAATCTCTCCTTTATTATTCCAGTTCCAGCAGCCAGACTTATACCCTTCAAGAGATGAATTAGAGGTCAAAACACAGAATCTATTCGGGTGACAACTGCATTGTTATAAAGGAAAAAGCAAGGTCTGAGGGTCTTCCAAGTTCCTTTGAGTTAAAGATTTTCCTCAATAGACAGCACCCCTACTCAAGCAGCAAGATTGGGTGGGGAAGTGAAGAACGAGACACCTAGAATTGGCTGGGAAATGTATTTTATTTTCCACCAAAGATTGCAAAGAAAATGTTTTCATTGAAACTTTTAATGGGAAATTTTCACTTAAAACGCCCAAAAAAACAAAAGCCTATTTTTTAGTCTTTCTGTTGTTGAAAATTGAACATTTTGGGTCTTTGGTTTTCATTGACTATGATCCCAATTTCCATGCAGTCAAAAAGCCATCTTTTGTTTAAATAAAAGCTTCAACAAAAAGAAAATTGACCCTCTGTAGTGAGGCCCAAGGATGGGAGTAAATAAGTGAAAACTAGGGAGCCTCATCATGAATATGATCAATGGTGGCTGAGATTATCAGAAGTGACTAGCGATTGGGGTGCCCAACCAATGACCTCCTAAATGGGTCTCATTTTCAGAGGGCCTGTGTTCAGCCCTGTCTAATAATCAGGCCCCTTTATGGTGTCTCAAATTGGATGCTAAAATAGTGAGCAGGGAATTTTTGAAGGCACAAAGCTCAGTTAGAGACACCGCTCCCATTAACTTTGAGGCACCCCTAGTCACTTTTAACCATCTTGACTGAGCATCAAGGCCTACGGGAAGAGCTTTGGAGATCCCATGATGTTTGGGGTCCCAAAGAGAAAAAAAAAACTCGCTTCTGATCTCAGAGGAGTCTGAGTCAATGGAAATGGTTTGAGCAGCTATTCATCATTAGGAGTACTATGAGTGTCTGAAGAGCTGAAGGAGGAAAGGGGTAGGGTGGTCACTCACGCATTCCCAGAATACCAGATATTCTGGTACTTCTGGTAATGGCATGTGTCCAATGCCGGTGTGACCTGGCCTGCATGGCACATAGAGGATGCCATTTCAAAGAGCATGCCACTCCACCCTGCACCAACATGACATTGGACCCACCCACGTGCAAGGTCATGCTAGCAGGGACAGAGCAGTGCACTCTTCAAAGTGATGTCCCTCTTCTATTGGACAAACCCACGCCCTGTTCTGTCTCAGTCTTGGATAGGGGACAAACCTCAGAAAAGCAGGACTCTCTGGTATAAAGCCAGATGAATGGCCTCCCTAGATGAGGGCCCCATCATTTTAAGTGCTGTACAAATGCAAGCAAGCTTACAACCTAAGATGATGACTAAGATAACGAAGGGGAGAGGGAACTGATGAGATATATTCAGTCTATAAATCTACACCTAGGAATTTATATGCCCCTTATCGCCACAATGATAGCACCTCTCCATTGTCAATGAATTTTATCCTCACAAAGCCCTATGTGATAAGGAAGTGGTATTTATTATCCCCATTTTGCAGATGGGCAGTTGAGGCAGAGGGCAGATTAAGGCTGGGATTCCTAAAGGAAAGTAAAGGTGTTAGGTGCCCAGCTCCCAGAGGCCTGTTTGAAAACCACAGCCTATATGACTTGTCCGCTGTCCCACAACTCAGACTTGAACCCATATCTCAAGACCCAGCCCAGGGCTCCAATCACAAGGCCACCCTGTATGGATAAATACCCCCATACATACATGTACTCTAGCTGTATAACCATTGACTTTCCCCAGTTGCCTCTCAACACAGCTGTTTTCCTGGAAGCCCTGCAGTAGAAGCGGACTTCTAGAAGGGATTTCTATGCAAAGAGGGTAGTGGCCTATCAGGTCAGCTCAGAAAAGGAGCTCCATGCACAAGGGGCGAGGAAGAAAATGCAAAGACACTTGTAGGCGGCAGCAGCTGGCCAAGGCTGGCATCTTGGCAGAGTGGGAAAGCAATGCAGTCAAGGAAGAGAGGGAAGGGCCTTGATGGTTAGGACGAGATGGTGAAGACTGCCCATGTGATGCACTAATCTGGCACATCTCCTGGGCAGTCTGCCCTCTTTCAGTTCCTGGGTTGTGCCAACCACCTCTAGACTGCCTGCCTTTGTTCCGAAGGGGGAAAAGCAAGCACCAGGACTGAAGTGCATTGGCAGAGCTATGTGGCAATCTGAACCATTTCCGTATCCTCTTTGTCTGTGCCTGAGGAGAGCTGTACTCTGGACTACCAGGGCCAAACTTAGCTGCATGGTAAGTGATGAGACAAGTTATACCCTGGATGAGAGCTGATCTGATCAAGCATGTAAGATGCAAAAAAGGAGCATAACTCCTGCAGATTCGGCACTCAGGGGTGTGTAGATTGATTTGCTATCCTCTTGGAACCAAGCTAAGCCTTGGTGTTAATCCCTTTGAAAGCAATGGGAATGGTGCCTGCTTACGGTAGGGGTGAGTGTATTCTCAGGGTGTTAGAGACATAGGGGAGACATTAGTATGGCACCCTTCCAAGAGAGGCCTGGTGGCTAGGGCACTGCCATGGGCCTCAGGAGATTTGGGTTCAGTCTTGGACTCTGCCATTGACTTCCTGCATGACCCTTGGCAAGTCACTTAGGCCCAGATCCATAAAGATATTTAGGCTCCTACATTCCCTTAAAATCCACAGGAGTGAGGAGCCTAAATACCTCCGAGAATCTGGGCGTGTCTCTGGGCATCATTTCCCTGTTTGTAAGCTATGGTAATACTACTTTCCTTATTCCGTCTCTTATAGCAGTCTCATCTATGGAGCGTGTAAGCTTGTGAGGGTAAGAGGGACTCCCTCTTACTACAAGTCTGTTCTATGGGTCTCTAGGCAAGATAGTAACACAAATAATAGCAGTGCCCTGCTGCAGCTGGAGGGTGGTTCTAATCATCTATCCCTTTTCATCCAGTGCAGCCACCCCCTTTCCTCCTCTCCACCCCGCCAGGCATAATTTAATGACACATTACCTGGGGGATTGGTGTTTAAATGATCAGAGCTGATCTTGCTCATCTTTCAAATCCTTTCTATTGATAATGTCTTCATCATTATGCAAGGCCTTGTTTATGCATTTTAATTTTCATAATTATGATCTGGCAAGGAGCGATAGTTAAACTCCACAATTAATTAACAATTTAGACCATGGGAGAAAGAAAGAAGGAAAAACCCTCCACAATTGCTGAAAAAAAAAATTTCAAAGGGGCCATGCATTCTAGCATCTCATTAGAAGGAAAAAAATTCACAATTTCAAATGGCTTGCAGAAGAAGGGGAGGAGACTCAAGATTTTGTACTGCAGTTCTTTGTGCTGGCGCCTAGTATTGGGAAATGGCCAAAAGGTACCAGGGGCCTGACTGAACCTCACACTGGTGTAAGTCAGAATTAACTCCACTGAAACCAAAGGACTTTCCTGAGAGCTGCATCAGACCCCGTTTCCAAAACTAGTCCATTAACTGTACCTGTTGTTGAACATAGAGCTTTGATGACCATGTAGCATCTACATCCCAAGCTGGCTGTTAATCGCGTGGACTGTCACCACATATTAATTTAATTCAGGGTGCTTTGATTTTACAAGATTCTGGTGACAATTCTACCCAGAATTCTACCCTGGGACTGAAATATTCACAATCCCCTGCTTTAGGACTATGCCCAGGAGGAGAGTGCCAAGTTCTGCCCTGTTTATTTACTGTCAGTTTGGAACAACAGCATAGTCTTTAATAGAATTATCAAAGATTCACATAATTGTAACAGAGCAAAATCTGGCCCTGAGGATTTATATTCTGATGTGCTATATATCATTTAGGTATCCTGCAGAAGAAGGCTGCAGCATCCTTTGAACCCATGAGCTTTCCATGGTCCTGAAACACAAGAGGCCTCTCAGACTGGGTCACCCGACAGCAAAATGCTAAGCAGCATTAATCCTCCCGGGAACAATGCATTCTAAAGTTCTGAGGAAAGAAATGGCTTTTCTACTTACAAGCTTTCACAGCACTCCTCTTTAGTTCCCCAAAGAGAAGCATAGAGATGGCTGGGTTAAGGCACTATAGTTGACTTGTGATGCACTTTTGGCTCTCTCGGGTACTGCTGGGTAGAATCAATCACTAAGGTGCCTTTGATTTTGAAATTAGACACATTAGAAGTGAGCCATTCACACAAATTTCTGTAAATAAATCCTCCTCTCCAATATTTTATCTCCTCCTGCTATGTTTACAGAGTGCTAGCAATCAACAGCTCTCCTCCATTTGCAGGGCGCTTCTCACAGATTTGGGACTTTTCCCTCACCGTACTAAGCTTATCCAGAGGATGATTAATGAATTCAGCTGAGCACCACTTGGATTTCAATGGGCCAAATCTCCTGTCAGTGCCTGGCAACTTCACTGATGCTATGCTTATTTGCACCCATGTGGATCCCGCTCACTGACTTCAGTGGAGATAAGATGCTTAAACACCAGCTGACATGTGGTCTCCATAAATTTAGGTGACCACTATGGACTGCAAACCACCCACATTACTACACAAAGTTGGGGGGTGTCTAGATTCCAAGGGTTTGCCTTCACTGCAGCACTAACTTAAGTGTTGGTAAGAGCAGCCAGCTGCTCTTGAGTTAGTCTAGCTCAAGCGAGAGCATCCACACCGATGTTTGGATTAACAGCACAGTATCTATATCCCCACTGCATTACTAGTGTGAGCATCAACAGCTCTCAAGTGTCAACCCACACCTCCAGTAGCTTGAGGTTAAAGCACCACTCAACTTGAGCTAGAGACTCGTGTGTGGACAGGAGTAAGATTAAGGGAGCACTTGAATCATACCTTGAGCTAAAGCTGCAGTGAAGGCAAGGCCTAAGAGCATACGCTAGTCTCACCACACAGTCACCACATAAAATGGTGGCTCGGGATCTGCAAGGGCAGAGTTCAAACAGGGTGTGCCACAGGTGAGGACTGAAGTGCGCTGGTAAATTAGCGGAGGTAGGGAGAAGTAGGGCTAGAATAGGAGAAAATGTGCAGGTCATGACAGCTTTAGCTGATCTGTGGGGTGCTCAAGAGCTAGTCTAGCAGGGGCTAAAGAGCATCAGCAAAACTGGGGAGCAGGGCTTAGGCCTAGAAAATAAGTGGGTATTGCAGGTCAGGACTGAGGTGGTGAGGGAAGCCCACCACACTGGTGTTATTAGCCTTTCGGTTCCAATGCTTCAAAAAAATATTCCCACCAAACACCATTACCGCTGAGTTAAACCAGGGAGAATCCTTGCCTCCAGTTTGTCTAAACGATTGGGGGGGGGGACACCCCTCGAGGTGCTTTAGCCACAGTCAATCACATCTATTTTCCTGTGCTATAAACTCTCAAGGAAAACACATCTCTTAGAAAAGCCTGATTCAACTCACACTGGTTTAACTTTTCAATAAAGTTGCTCCCAATTTACACCAGCGTAAGAGCAGAATCAGGCCCTAGTGTATTGAGAACACTGTCAAGGTACCGGATTCTCTTAGCAAGACCCAAGCCCCCAAACTGTTCACCTGGCCCCATCCCCGAATCCGCACATACATTTCCCCTCCTGTTCCAGTCTCTGGCCTATTTTTCATCACACTTGGCCAGCGTGCTAGGACTCATTACTGATACTCCTGCTTCAAGCCTTATTCACAGGACACTGCTAGAAAGGAATTCCCCTGCTCCCGGAGCGGGAGACTCTTCCACTAACTTCATCTTGGGGTTTAACAAACATATCTATGGAAGAGAACGAACAGCCCCTCTCAAAGCAGCGCTGGCCCCGTCCCCGGCTGAAGGCAGCCGCCGAGCCCAGCACAGCACCTTGGGCGCTGCTGTTCTATTAAGCAGAGTGTCATTCAACAGGAGAGAAAGCGACAGCTCTAGATGATGGCTGTGTACAGTGTTTGACACAACTGGCACAGCTGGTGAATTACTACAGAGTAACTGCCCCCCTTTCTCCCCCTCCCATCTAGTTCATGGTGTGCCCCGATCCATCTCTGCTCCATCCATGAAGTTCTGTGTTGCATCTGTTAAGTCAATCAGAGTTTTGCCCTGGACATCACTGAGGGCAGGATTGGCCCACAGTAGCAGAGGGAGGACGAGCGATGTGGGAATTGCTCCCACCCCCTCTTCAACATGTGGCCCAGCTATGGCTAGGCACCTCTCCCTTCTCTTCTATCCTCCTCCCACAAGACAAGCTCTGCTACCCAAAAGCAACTGCCCTACAGCCCAGCCTCATCGGTGTGCCCCTTCTCCCCATTTGGTATCCCCCCAACCTGCCTGCAATCAGATTGGAGACAAAATCCCTGCCAAACCAACGGGGAGGTACCATCCCCTTGCTGACCCACTCCCAAGTCTTTTCACCTAGCAGAGCTACCTGCCCCACCTGTTTGCCTGGCTGGTCCAAGAAGGTGGGCAGTCGAGTGATTGGGGCACTAACCTAGGAGTTGGGCAACCTATGTTCAGTTCTCAGCTCTGCCACAGACTCCCTGTATGGCCTTGAGCAAGGCACTTAGCCTCCTTTGTGTCTCAGTTCCCCATCTGAACAATGGGAATAATCACACTCCCATACCTCTGAGAGGTGTTTGGAGGATAACTTCAGTAAAAGATTGTGAAGTGCTCAGATACAATGGTGGTGAGCACATAAATTCTTTAGACAGATGAAATTTCAGCAGCAATAATTCTCAAAAGCTGTCCCACGTGAGAAAATATAACCCGACCCTCCCTTCCATCCCCCAAAACTCCATTTCCTTTGGCCAAGTCAAAAGGCCGGTATCCTGGTTTGCAAAATCCACGTCCAACGCTTTTGTGTTACTTGGACCATCAGAAAGCACCGTGATGGGTTTGTTTTGATTCAGACCTAACTTTTATAATTCCTCACCCATAAGACACAAACAAACAATGCCCCTTGGAGGCTGGAAGTGCATAAAGCGTGACTCCTCAAATCAGTTTTAAAGAAAGCACACAAGCATTAGAGAAGAGTTTGCATGTTAATGGACAGTCCACACGCACCCATCCATCCACCCACAAAAAAAAAAAAAAAAAAAAGACACTTACAGCAAGGAGTTTATGCAAATCAATAGTAATGGAATCATAAAAACTTTGTAGTTGTTGAGGCGGGGGGAGGAGATCAGTAAGTAAAAATGCATAAATTCAGGGCGGGAGGGGAACTTGGAAGGTCTGACTTTGGACAAGAGTCTGCTCTTGGTTACCCGTGTGAATCCGGAGCAACCGCATTATCATTGGATTCAAACCAGTGTTACTGACAGCCAAAGCTGGCTTTTAATTTGTATGCATCAATTCCCCAGTGGATGCAAATATCACCAAGAAAAGTATTAAAAACCTGTAACTAATAGCCAACTGATATTAGCATAACAAATGAATTAGCAGGCAAGGTACAGTATGCAAGAGCCACACACCAGCTCCCATCACGATGACTTAAAGGCTAACTTGCTTTGATTCTTGACATTTTAATCTGGGATTGATTCCCCTGGAAGACTGTGAGTGCTAGGAAATTTGTTTAGATGAATTATTCAGTTTCAGCTCCCTGAAGCTGAACAGCAAGATGGGGTGCAAAGGTAGGGGGTGGGGAGGGAGAATGGTAAATAGAGTAATAAAAAGAACTTTACCTAAAAGGTCTCAAGGTGACAAGACATCTTCTGATCATTATTTTTCCATCCGAATTGACTGTGATCATTGTTCAAACTTATATAAGAAATAAAAAGGAAGCAACTCGACACTTTAGACAGCCATATGCTGCCGTTACACAGTGCCCATGATTAGGATGATTTGTATACAGAGGTGGGGAAAGCACCCCAGACCAATCCAACTTCACCGAGAGGGGTTTTAGCTCTTCTGCTCCAGGTAATCTACTTCTCCTCCAATGGAGCAGCCGTGGCGAACGTTTGTCTGCTCTGGATGAAATAGATCTTAACAGAGCGAGCACGACTGAACCAGGTTCTCTTGCGGGATTTTCTTATTTACATTTTGGAGGCAGGTTGTCGCAAACGGCAGCACTTCTGTCCATCCATCTCTCCCCACAGAAGATGGAGCTGCTGGGAGGCACCTTGACTCCTTCATCACATCCACTTTTTGCTCTCCTTCCTGTTCTCTCCAGATTTCACCTTAATTGGAGTCAAATGCCGGACACTCCTCCCCCCCCACCCCATACACACACACACACAAACCAGCATTCAGTACTTCCAGCTAGTTGCTGTCCTCTGGGAAGGCTTCCCAAGTCAAAAGTCTGCACTGTTCTGGGATTCCAATGGTGTTCCCAACCCTCTGTGTCCACAGATGTGATATCAGAGCCAGCTCCATCCCATCCTGGGAGCTCCCTTGCACAATCCTAGGTATCCAGCCCCTTGCTTTAATCTGAGTAGGCACTGCATTGTTTCCACTAGAGAAGGCTGCACTGCTCCAGCTAGGATTGGAGAAAACCTTCCTGTTAAATTGTGGATTGGGCACCATCTAGTGGTAGCCATGGGATGGCATCAGTTGCCTTCTGTTAAGGAGCGATTATGTTGGTAGGGCTGATCCAGCACCTATGAACTTCTTCGCTCCAGAGATTTCAATGTTTCCTCAGCTGCAGACCTATATTTTGAAATCTCACCCCCTGGCATCTTTTACAAAGATAACCGAGCCCCCATCCCTATCAGTGAACTCCTAAATTTTAATAGCAACAGTAAATCTCACATTAATAGAGTACCCTTTATCCTAAACTGTTTCACAAACTATCATAGAATCATAGAATACCAGGGTTGGAAGGGACCTCAGGGGGTCATCTAGTCCAACCCCCTGCTCAAAGCAGGACCAATCCCCAATTTTTGCCCCAGATCCCTAAATGGCCCCCTCCAGGATTGAACTCACAACCCTGAGTTTAGCAGGCCAATGCTACCTCTAAAATGCAGCCACCTCTGGCGTGAAAGACTGCAGTCGACCCAAAAACCATCAGGGAGCATAACAGATGGCAGGTCAAACCCCTACTCTGATGAAAAGTGCCTGGGGACATTTAAAGCTTGGAGCAAGAAGGGCCTTGGGTCTAATTCTGCCTCCCTCACAACAGTGAGGACAATGGGACTGCTCCTGTTTTTACAGTGCTGTAAGTGAAATCAGAATCCATCTCCTGGTCTATTCAAGTTTCCTCCACAGAGGCCCTCAGCTGCTGATGCACAGGGCTCATTGCATCTGGGGCAATGCAATAGGCCTGCTGATCTTCTGCACTGTTAATAAGAGCATGGCCCTTTGCCGTATAGCAAGAGTAAGATTGATCAGAGAGGGTGCGCAGCCGTACTGGTCACGTCTCACTAACCAGCTATCAAACACATGTAGCAAAAGCACTTGAAAGGGAGTTACTTCAGATTTACACCAGGGTACCTTGGGGCAGAACTTAGCCTGACAAGCACATATGTAACACTGATGGACCCCGGTTGTTGGCAGGCAGGATCAAACGTGGGACCTGTGGAGTTTAGTGCATGAGCCTCTACCGCGTGAGCTAAAAGCCACCTGGCTCTTAGCTAAGGCTGTAGAGCAGACTCATTTTATCTCTCTCTCTCAGTGGTCTTGGTGCCACTAGATGGGACAGAACACCACACCCAGAAGGTGTGTGGGTTACACATACATAGGTTCTCAACCTCCCCACTGAGTGGCAACCACCATTAGTCCTGCCTCAGTGCCGGGGATTGCATTTGATGACCTACTGAGGTTTCTTCCAGTTCTACGTTTCTGTGATGAAAGTCACATTAGCACCGATGTGATAACTAGTCCCATCATTATAGATGAGCCTTTGTAGGACCTTGTCTGGGAAACGGCATGTAAATGGGAAATGCTTTTAGTAAGAACCTCCTACTCTCATGGAAGGGACTAGACCCCCCAGGAAGGGGCTGATAGCAGCACTGACAGCTACAAACAGCCTGAATTTGCTGACCTTCTGAACATACTGTACAGCTCATCTCTTGGGCCAGGCCCTGGCAGGAGGCAGAGGGTGGAATCTCTCTAGTGGGGAAGGATCAGGAGGGGTTTGGAGCCATACTGGTCACAGACCTGGAGATCAGCGGATGTGTGGTATGTTGGGAAGAAATGAAGCAGCTGCTGCTTTGCTCAAAGTTTATTGTGGATAGGGTGACCAGATGTCCTGATTTTTGGGTCTTTTTCTTATATAGGCTCCTATTACCCCCCACCCCGTCCCGATTTTTCAGATTTGCTGTCTGGTCACCCTAATTGTGGATCACCCATGCTCTTGTAAACCAAGGGTGCCCAGAGACTGCGGGGGGAGGGAGAAGGGGGTGTGAGCCCTCTGCCATGGAATTTAAGAGCAGACTCTCAATAATAAAATGCCATTTACTCCCACTGATGCAGATAAGACTTGCTCTCACTACAGGTAGCAGAGTCCTGCCTGTTCATGCCTGCCCCTCCCTCTCAGATCCAGTAGAAGGAAGGCCCTACTAGGGCTATGGAAGCCCCCTCTCAAGGGAAATTGTTGGATGGGGTGGTAGTCAGAGAAGAGCTTGAATTGGTGGAGGGGTGATTTCCCACACATACACTGGCACCAGCTGTCTACAGCTGTAACACCGACAGATCCCGGTTATCGGCAGGCGGGATCAAACCTGGGATCTCTGGAGCTAAATGCATAAGCCTCTACTCCATGAACTAAAAGCCACATGGCTGTTAGCTAAGGCTGTAGCAGACTCATTAATCTCTAAGTGGTCTCGGTGCCACTAGAGGGGACAGAGCACCATACTTGGGAAATGTGTGGGTTACACCAGCACCCACAGGCTTGGGCCAGCAGTCTCCTGGGTGCCTCTGAGAGCAGCACTGAGTGCTGGGAGCATGAGCACGTGCAGGTACTGGATCAGAGTGGAGCTGGTGGTACGGCTAGGTGAGCAGCACTAACAAAGGCAGCTACGCAACCCCGAGGGAATTCTGCTCCAGTGGTTTATGGGGCCACCCAAAGTCCCCGCTGGAATTATGTCTTTGAATGGTTGCTTTGTGTGTCATTTGGATTGCAGCATAAGGAATCTACAGCCTCATTATGTACAGTTGGATGTAATTTTCATTGGCCTGACAGTACCAGCTCTGCTTCTGCATACCCAACTAGCCCACTAATGAGCATTTCCTGTATGAGTGTGAAGGATCCCAGGAGGTGGAATCAGAGACAAGATTCACTAACTCAAATTAAACAAAGAGGGGCAACTTGTGTCCAATTTACGACGACTCAGGGTGTGAGCCTGGGCACAGCTGGGTGCAGGGTCTGACATATTGAAGAAGCAAGCTCTTTGGGACCTTCTCTTTTGCACCATGTGCCTGTACACCAACTAGTACAATAGCACCTGATCCCACAGTGGTGCCTCTTAGTACAGCTAATAGTAACAACCAGGGGCCGTGAGTTTTCTGTAGTGGATGTGCTTCCTTCTATGAATGCATGTCTCCTTCCTCCTCTTCATCCTACCTTCCCCATTCACCTGCTTTGCTTTTTTCACCTCCCAAAAAAAGTTTGAAAACTATTTCCCTTCCCCAAAATGGCTTTTCAAATGCTTTTCTGGTGCTGCTTTATTAATAGGAGAGTCACTGCAATAAGAACACCACCCACTCTTTTATAAACTAATTGCAGGCTTCCTGCACTTACACAAGTGCCCCACATTTTCCGCATTAGGCGGATCAAGGTAAAATGCCATATTATGACTGTCATGACATTGCAATGCCTATTTCCATGAAGACCCGGGGCATCTATTCTGCTCCTGTTCATGCAGCGTAAAGCAGGAGTAACTCTACTAAAGTCAGAGTACCACAGATATACAGGCACTGTAAGCAGCATTGCAATCAGACAAAGGATAGCTCAGATCAGAGACAATTAAAAGTTTTCCATAGAAACATTCCCCCCCCCCCCAATCAATAGTATTTTTCATTATAAAATAACCCCAAAATTAGATGTTTCAGCAAAAACCTGAAAGTGTTTTTGATGGAAATTAACTAGGGCTGGCCATTAATCACAGCTAACTCACATGATTAATTTTTGAGTTAATTACAATAATCGCAGTTTTAAATCCCACTGTTAACAATAGAATCTGAATTGAAATTTATTAAGTATTCTGGATGTTTTTCTAAATTTTAAAATATATTGATTTCTATTACAACACAGAATACAAAGTGTACAGTGCTTACTTTATATTATTTTTATTACAAATATTTGCAGTGTGTGACGGGGCAAGGCCAGATGGCTATAGAAAAGTAGTGGGAGATAGATCTATTAGCTCCAGGCTCAACAAATCCCTGGTACCAGGTTAAGTGAAATGGCAGCTGCTCCAGGTCAATTAAGACACCTGGGGCCAATTAAGAACTTTCCAGAAGGCAGGGAGAAGGCTAGATTGATTGGGACACCTGAAGCCAATCAGGGGCTGGCTGAAACTAGTTAAAAGCCTCCCAGCCAGTCAGGTGGGTGTGCATGTCAGGAGCTGTGGAAGGAAGTTGTGCTGTTGGAGAGGCTGAGTAGTACACACCATATCAGGCATGAGGAAGGAGGCCCTAAGGTAAGGGTGAAGTGGAGCTTGAGGAAGTGAGGGCTGCTGTGGGGGAAGTAGCCCAGGGAATTGTACATGTCATGTTTCTAAAAGGTCAGCTACCATAGCTGATACTATTAGGGTCCCTGGGCTGGAGCCTGGAGTAGAGGGTGGGCCTGGGCTTCCCCCCCACCCCCCTTAGCCCCCTGATTAATCACTAAGACTGGGAGACAACAGAGACTGTGCAAGGAAGGATAACTTCTCCTCACCTCCCTTGCTGGCTTATGATGAAAATGGCTCAGACTGTGACCCTTGTCTCTAGAGAAAGAAGGGTTATGTGGAGGGTCACAGTGAGCCTTTGAGGCTAGCGAAATCCGCCAGGAAATGCAGGACTCACGGAGGCAAGGACAGAGCTTTGTCAAAACTGTAAAAAAATGATAAACTAGTATTTTTCAATTCACCTCATACAAGAACTGTAGTGCAATCTCTTTATTGTGAGAGTGCAACTTAAAAATATAGACTATTTTGTTACATAAGTGCACTCAAAATCAAAACTCTAAAACTTAGAGTCTACAAATGTGCTCAGTCTTATTTCTTGTTCAGCCAATTGCTCAGACAAACAAGTTTGTTTACATTTACAGGAGAGAATGCTGCCCTCTTCTTACTTACAATGTCACCTGAAAGTGAACAGGTATTCACATGGCACTTTTGTAGCCAGCATTGCAAGGTATTTATATGCCAGATATGCTAAACATGCATATGCCCCTTTATGCTTTGGCCATCATTCCAGAGGACATTCTTTCATACTGATGATGCTTGTTAATAAATAATTACTTAGTGACTGAACTCCTTGGGGGAGAATTGTATGTCTCCTGCTCTGTTTTACCCATATATTTCATGTTATAGCAGTCTTGGATGATGACCCAGCACATTGTTCATTTTAAGAACATGTTTACTGCAGATTTGACAAAATGCAAAGAAGGTACTAATGTGAGATTTCTAAAGATAGCTACAGCACTGACCCAAGGTTTAAGAACCTGAAGTGCCTCCCAAAATCTGAAAGGGATGAGGTGTGGCGCATGCTTTCAGAAGTCTTAAAAGAGCAACACTCCGATGTGGAAACTACAGAACCTGAACCACCAAAAAATAAAATCAGCCTTCTGCAGGTGGCATCTGATTCAGATGATGAAAATGAACATGCATCAATCGACCCTGCTTTGGATCATTATCAAACAGAACCTGTCATCAGCATGGACGCATGTCCTCTGGAATGGTGGTTGAAGAGCAAAGGGACATATTTATGTGCCAGATGCACTAAAGATTCATATCTTGCAACACCAGCTACAACAGTGCCATACAAACAACTGTTCTCACTTTCAGGTGACATTGTTGTGTTTAAGTGCAGATTTTTTGTACATAATTCTACATTTGTAAGTTGAACTTTCATGATAAAGAGATTGCACTACAGTACTTGTATTAGTATTTTTCAATTCACCTCTCTATTTTCACAGTGCAAATACGTGAAATCAAAAATATAAAGTGAGCACTGTTCACTTTTGTTCAGTGTTGTAACTGAAATCAATTTAAAAATGTAGAAAACATCCAAAAACATTTGAATAAAGGGTATTCTATTTAATTGAGCAATTAATCAAACAATTAACTTTAATTGCTTGACAGTCCTAGTTCTTTTTGCTTTCTTTCTAGAAGTCACAAGGGCTAGAAACTTAATTTTTTAAAGTGAGGTCTCAGACAACTGTCACATGACTCCCAGAGCTGGGGGTTCCAGGAAAGCACTGAAGCGTTGGAGACCCAATAAAATCCTGGGAGTTGGCAACGCTTCATTAATTAGCGGCACCTTGAGGCCCCAGCCAAGATCATGATCCTAGGAGCTGTGCAAACAATTCCCGGCCCAATGAGCTTACAATGTAGCTAGACAAGACAGACCAAAGGGCGGGGGAGGGACAGAGAGTGGAAGGTTACACAGCAGACCAGTGGCAGAGCAAGGAACAGAACCCAGGCCACTTGACTCCCCCTCTGTTGCCCTGTGCACTAGATTACACTGCCTGCCACGGATAGACCCTGCTTCTCACCAGCAACAACTGCCTCTAGCTAGAATTTGATTCTTGGTAGCAAGCAAGTTATTTGATCCCCTATGTAAGGGGAGTCCCAGGTGTTTTTCAGCATCTCTGAATGCAGTTACTCCAAACAAGGCACAGAGCAGGACAGGGCTGGATTGTATTGTCAAAACCACAGGGAGTAGCTGGTTCAACGTGCCTGCCAACACACATTACAGAAATCGGACAATTAGAACTGCTCAGCAGAGGAGACCCAGAGCTGCGTTTTTCAGGGTACTACATCTTGTATGACCTAAGAACCACTACCTTTGCTGCTGTAGCCCCATAGAACCCCCCCCCCCACTTGTGCCCAGGCTCTCCTACAGTAGTGCACTGGCCTGCCTCCCCAGCCCAAGGACTGACACCACACCCTGTCAGGCCCTTCCTGCAGGGCACAGTTTTCATCTTTAAACACAAAAACTCAGACAAAACATCCAAACAAAGCAGTTCCTCTATCCACCCTGGGCTATACCCCCCTCCATGCTAAAGGAAGGCATCTTTCCCTTCACTCCTGGTGCTATAGAACTTACCACAAGAGCCCGCCTCCATCCTGCAACAACTGAGCCACTTGCTGGCTTTTATAATCACTTGCTCTCTTCCTAGCTGGGTCTAATAATTGAACTGGTCTGGCTGGCCCCAGGGTTCCTGGCCCTTAAAGGGGATGTCATAAATATAAAGGGAAGGGTACACACCTTTAAAATCTCTCCTGGCCAGAGGAAAAATCCTTTCACCTGTAAAGGGTTAAGAAGCTAGGATAACCTTGCTGGCACTTGACCAAAATGACCAACGAGGAGACAAAATACTTTCAAAAGTTGGGGGGATGGAAAAACAAAAGCTCTCTCTCTGTCTGTGTGATGCTTTTGCCGGGGACAGAACAGGAATGGAGTCTTAGAACTTAGTAAGTAATCTAGCTAGATATGCGTTAGATTCTGTTTGTTTAAATGGCTGAGAAAATAAGCTGTGCTGAATAGAATGGATATTCCTGTCTTTGTATCTTTTTGTAACTTAAGGTTTTGCCTAGAGGGATTCTCTATGTTTTGAATCTAATTACCCTGTAAGGTATTTACCATCCTGATTTTACAGAGATGATTCTTTTTACTTCTATTAAAATTTTTCTTTTAAGAAACTGAATGTTTTTTCATTGTTCTTAAGATCCAAGGGTTTGGGTCTGTGGTCACCTATGCAAATGGGTGAGGATTTTTATCAAACCTTCCCCAGGAAGAGGGGTGCAAGGTTTTGGGGAAAAACATTTCCAAACTGCTCTTTCCCAATAATAAACCCAGTTAGACGTTTGGTGGTGGCAGCAAAAGTCCAAGGGCAACAGGTAAAATAGTTTGTACCGTGGGGAAACTTTAACCTAAGCTGGTAAAAGTAAGTTTTGGAGGTTTTTATTCAGGTCCCCACATCTGTACCCTAGAGTTCAGAGTGGGGAAGGAACCTTGACAGGGGCAGACAACCCTGTTACAGCCCTCATTCTCACAGATCCATTCGCACAGAAAGCCAAACAAACGCACATTCTAAGCATGCATCTTAGTGGCCAAGAAGGAAGCATGAGAGCAAAAGCACTGTAATCATTTCAGTAATAGGAGGTGCTCACATACTCTGGGGATGAGGGCCAACTTGAGATAGACAGTCTGCAAATCAAGACAATGCTGAAAGAGCATCAGAGAACCCTGGCCCTGATTCTCTTGGTTTTACACCTGTGAACTCCATTGGCTTCAACAGGCTCAATTCTGTTTTGCACCAGGGTGAGTGAGAGCAGGACTGGGCCCGTTGAGTACACTGGAGTTATTCCTGGTATACACCAGGCTGAGAGGCAACACAGTCAGGCCACCATCACAGCTAGCAATAATAATCAGGTAGAGCATTCTGCCAAAGGTTGCCAGGTGCCATTCTGGCAGCCAGGGATTGCCAAGGAGGTAAGGAGCTCTGGCCACATCTCCTTTTCCACACTCCTGCTCCTTGTATCAGTGGCCAGCACGGTGGCGGGAACAGAAACAGCCACAGTATCTCTCCCCCTTTGGAGGATGCGCCTGTGAAGATGGCATGCTCCGATGGCTGGCTATGTTTGCTTAAGGGCAGCTTAGTGCCAGCAGAGCAAGACAGAACTGTCCCTGCCCAATGCACTGGAGGATCCAGACCAGACTGTAAAAGAAACAGCAAAAGTGAGAGGAGAATGAGACAAACGCCAGACAGTTCAAATGCCCAGTGAACCAAACTCACCTGAATTACTCCCAGCAGAACAAGCGAGGGTCAGAACACACATCAGAAGAACCTGGGGTCAGCTGTCTCCTGGGCTTTGCAGAGTACCGGGAAGGCCATCTCATGGCTTGAGAGGAATCCCTGCAGCACCTGGCAGAAGGAGCTGATTCCACAAATTAGCTCAAGTCCCACTCCAGCCTCTAATTGTGATCGCCCTTCGGTTTGACATATTGATTGGGAGCCTGAGACTGCTCAGGTTCCAGCTGGAGCCAGTAGACAGATGAAAAATATAAATAAATAAATAACAAGCAGTTTATTGTGTTTGAAATCACCATTTAATGTGCTTTTACTGTGGCTCCAGACAGCATATCAAGAGGCAATTGTCCATTATCTTATGCGGGTGTGTTGAGGCATTAGTAATGTCATAACAGCACCCACTGACAATGTGCAAAAACTCATAAACACTAACATTAGCCAGGAAACCTAGATTTGCAGGAACATCTCATGGTGCAATGGGGAAAGCAGGAAGAGGAATCAAACAGATACAGTTGTTTCTCTGATGCATATTTCATGCCTGATGTTTCAAAACATTTAGGTTAATCCCAAGAGTGAGAGAAAATATGTCTATCTGATTTTTATTTATAAGGGAAAGGGCATTTTTCATGTTTTCAGAATAGCCTGGGAGATTTGGTGAGAGAATTGTTGCTCACACTTAAAACAACACAGCAAACAGAACATTTTTCCAGCCCAAAGATGTGACAGGGAAACCATTGCTAGTGCTTCATGTCTCTGGGCAGCTGTGGGATCACCCATGAAATGCCCTCAAATTGTTACACAGACCCCAATATGTAAATATAGGTGTCTGATTTGCAATAATATCAACTCCACGTATTCAAAAATCATGGGTCAGGCCCCCCACAAACCTCGAGACTGGTTTAAAAACCATGAGATTTTTCATACAACAACAATGAACTTTTGCTTTCTGCCTGGCTTCTGAGTCCTGAGGGCACACGCAGGTCACACTTTCAATCTTTTCTCTGCAGCCATTAAGGATAGAAACATTTTAAAGAAAGAAAAATAGCAAGCTAAGATTCTCACTGAATTGCTTGGCTCCAGGAGCTGAGGCTTTAAGTGAAATATCAAATATTGCAAGACTTGCACTCAAGTGGCAAGAGTTGGCAATGCTGAAATTGGGTCCTCAGTTCTGCATATGAATGCTCAAATCAGCCCCCAGGCATTGGCCATCCCCAGTGACTGCCAGCACAGATTCTTTATGGGCCCAGCTCAGCAAGGTACTTAATCACATGCGGCAGTCCAGCCCTATTCAGCAAAGCACTACGATGTCCAAATGGCGGCTCGGAGGAGGGACTCTCCAATTCCTTTTGACTTCCTACCTGAGCCAGGATTTGAATTCATGTCTCCATAGGTGATCAGCCATCTGTATCATCCAGCCCTCCTTCAGAACACATTTTCCTGATGACAGCCTGTTTCTAGCCTTGCAGGGAAACTGATCAGCTGTTGCTTTTCTATTTCAATAGGCACTTGAAGTGCCATATTCTATTTATACCTCACTTATGTAAGCTTTCCGTCTCAGCTGCTGCTCAGTGTTGCTTTCTGGTGTGGTAGGGGAGCGGGTGGTGTAGGAGGCCTGGTGCTTCAGGAGACTTAAAAAGCTGGCAGTGGTGGAAGCTGCCGTTGTCTATGTATATTCCTAGTTGGCCAGGAATAGCAGAGGGAGTGGCAGAATGAAAGCTCCATCAATCCCAGGCCTGTCATTTCTACTCATGACATACCTGAGGCTAGAGAGCCTGGGGGATTTTAGCGTCCTCTGAGGTGGTGGGGAATGAGGGGATGGAGGAACGATCTAGTGACCTATTTGTCAGGGGTTCCCCAGCCACAAAATAAGGAATATGCACCCTGAATATGCCCAGAGGAGGAAATGTCCCCAAAGTTTCAGCATACGGCTATCGCTGATTTTGTCCCTGGAATGGGTGTGTGTAGGAAATCCACCAGCATCATCTTGGGTTGGTCTCATAGAATCATAGAATATCAGGGTTGGAAGGGACCTCAGGAGGTCATCTAGTCCAACCCCCTTGCTCAAAGCAGGACCAATCCCCATTTTTTGCCCCAGATCCCTAAATGGCCCCCTCAAGGATTGAACTCACAACCCTGGGTTTAGCAGGCCAATGCTCAATTCAAGGTCCCATGTTTGGGCCCCTTATTCTCCCAGCCTTTGGGGTCTGGGAGCATCTCCTTTGGCGCTGTATTGACCCCCTCTGGGTAAATGAAGGAGTAGTGCTGGCTAGTTTTGGGGAGAGCAGCATCTGCCCCTCCTCACCCGAGGAAAAGCGGTTATGTTTCTGGGCTGGGGAAAGCAAGTGGCTGGATACAGGGTGGTGGGTTCTCAGGGAAACTATCTTCTTCAGTGACCAGCTCCTGCTTGCCAGTGGGTGGCAATGTCTGTGCTGGATTCAGAATGATCCAGAGCCAGAACCTTCTTCCTAGTCTCTGATGCTCACTGAGGGAGGAGATGGGGGGCATAGGAGGCAGGTTCATTTCTCTGTGGCTCTGTTGGGCTTTGTTGTTGTCATTGTTCTATACTTCGCACGAGGCTGCAGGTCACATCGCAATTATTTCACTCTGGATCCTTTTCTCCAGCCTCACTTACATACAGCAGCAAAGAGAAGCCTGTCTAACAGTCCATAGACAGAGGGGTGGGTTCAGGGAAGAATATACCATGCCAGCTTGGCCCACCGTGCTGAAGAGGGGCAGGACTTGGGTAGCCAATCACAGCACAGGACAAATCGTCAAAGGGATGAGGGTGAAAACAACACAAAGACCTAAAAAGCTTCCAAGGGAGGTTGTGGAATCCCAGTCACTGCGGGTATTGGAGACCAAGTTGGGCAAACCACTGTAAGGGATAGTTTAGGTTTACTTGGTCCTGCCTCAGCACAGGGGGCTGGACTAGATGATTTCTTGAGGTCACTTCCAGCCCAACATGTCTATGATTCTGTGAAAATACCCTATTGGACGAATACTTGTGCAGGAAATCACCCCACAGAAAAAGGGCTGAATCCATAGGGTCAGTTTGCCCCTTGCCCCACTCCTTACATCTGCTTCAGCCTAGGCCTTGTGCAGGGCTGGGTCTTGCTAGCAGCAGGATATGGCGGTTAGGGTGCTAGCCTAGGACTTCGGAGAGCTGGATTCAAGTCCCCGCTCTGTGTGACCATGGGCAAGTCACACGATGAGCAAGGGCTGTGATTGCCCTTCTCACACACAAATACTGGGAGTAGCTCTCAGCGAGCTAGCGTGAGTACAGATAGCAGCATAGCTGCAGTAGCATGGCTAGCAGCAGTGGAGACATAGCTGATTACAAACCTGCCTGACCCTGAAGCGCTCCTCGAGTTAGCACGAGGTTGTGTACCTGAGAGGGGAATCGCACTCCTAGCTCATAGAATAGACTGGGCCTGTGCTTCACTCCCCTCTCTATAAAATGGGAACAACAGCACAGCCCTGCCTCGACAGGGTGTTGTGAGGATAAATCCATTAAAGGGTCTGAGGTGTTCAAAGTAACAAGGGCCCTATGAGTCTGATAGGTCGTGTCCCAGATCTACAGGATAGGTGCTGTGCCCCCAGCTTCGGAAGAGTCTCTAGGAAGAACCCGTTCAGTGTGCCAGACCCCCATGGGGTCTCACTCTTCCTTCAGGGTAAGACACAGAGCCTACTGCCTCCTTCCACTGAACCTCTGGGTCTCCAGCACACCGTGAGCTCTGTTCAGCGAGTCCAACTGAGACCGACTCCTGTTGGAGACTTGTCCACTTAGTGCACCTCCCCAAGCATTTGCAGTGACACCCAAACAACAGTGTCAAAACAGACAGGTTATTAGTCAGCTGGAACACAGCCTAGGAAGTCTTTAGAGCAGCACAGAGAAAGGAAGATTAAAGCGTAGGCCATTCTTCTGAGCCCAGAGCCCAGCCAAACATTCAAGTTCTCTTTGTCTTTCTCCATCTCACCTCCTTGTCAGTTCCCAGGTGAAAGCCAGACTCCCTCCAGCAGCCCTGAGAGAGATACCTATACTGACGTAAAACCCTAGTGTAACCTATGTCTCCCAGCCTGCCCTAAAAGCACCTGGACCTTTTTCCCCCTATGGGTAACTGTCAGGGTTCCCTCCCCACTCTGAACTCTAGGGTGCAGATATGGGGACCCACATGAAAGACCCCCCAAGCTTATTTCTACCAGCTTAGGTTAAAAACTTCCCCAAGGCACAAATTCTTCCTTGTCCTTGGATGGGTACTGCTGCCACCACCAAGTGAGTTAGACAAAGATTCAGGAAAAGGACGACTTGGAGTTCCTGTTTCCCTAAAATATCCCCCCAAACTGCTTCACCCCCTTTCCTGGGTAGGTTTAAGAATAATCTACCAACCAGATAGGTAAACAAGATGAGCACAGACCAGACCCTTGGGTTTTTAGGACCCTAAAAAACAATCAGGTTCTTAAAAAACACAACTTTATTATAAAAACAAAATAAAAGCAGCACCTCTGTAAAATCAGGATGGAAGGGTTTTTACAGGTTCCAGCTGACTAATAACCTGTCTGTTTTGACACTGTTGTTTGGGTGTCACTGCAAATGCTTGGGGAGGTGCACAGAATTTTACAGGGTAATCAGGTTCAAAACACAGAGGATTCCCCTCTAGGCAAAACTTTAAAGTTACCAAAAAAACCCAACAACCAGGAATAAACCTCCCTCTTAGCCTAGGGAAAATTCACAAGCTAAAACAAAAGCTACTCTAACACATTTCCTTGCTATTACTTACTATTTCTGTACATTTAGTTGTACCATTCAGTAGGAGCTAGACTACTTGCTTGGTCTCTCTGCCTCCGGAGAGAACACACAAGCTCAAAACAAAAACCTTACCCCACAGATTTGAAAGTATCTTCTCCCCTTATTGGTTCTTTTGGTCAGATGCCAACCCAGTTATTTGAGCTTCTTAATCCTTTACAGGTAAAGGAGGGATTTTATGCTACCCGTAGCTGTATGTTTATGACAGTAACAATGCAAAATATAGGGGAAACTGAGCCATACATAGGATTCATAAAAATATTATAGAAAATTTCCACTTCTCACAGGTAGAATTTCACCCCTGGTGGAATGGTTTGGCCAAATCCATTGTCCATAGGATTACTTTTTTCCAGCCAATGAAAACAACATCACATTAGCCAGCTGTGGAGGTTCTCTCTGTGCATTCTGGGAAAAATCTCTCTCAGTCCCTGTTTGATTATTCCAGCTGATTCCTGTTCCATGGGGCAAAACTGCTAACGATGGTTTGTTATTAGAACACGCAGGAAATTCTCTTTGATGAAAAGCGTTACAGGTGCATTCTCTCTCCTCACTGCGCCCCTTGGTGAAACTTAATCTTAATGAACTACCACGTCACTGCTTCTTTAATTTGATAAATAGAAAATCCAAGCACAATAATAAAGTGATCAATCATCTCCTATCAAGGCAGCCCGCAAAGCGATGGCCCCTAAAATCAATACTTTGAAAAAAAAATATTATTATGGTTACAAATTAGGCAGCGTAAGGGAATGGTGCAAGTGGAATTAACAGCTGGTTGAGATAGAAAAGGCCAGACTTCCATAAGGGGCTTAGACTTCTTGCCCAGGCACATATAGGGAGAGAGGCATCATTTCTCATTACGTACAGCAGAAAGATAATGCACTAGACTAGGCAACATGTCCAGTTGTTACAGCAGAGGAATAGGAGCCAGCACTGTCTGGTTGTAGTCCCAGCTTTGCCACAATGTCACTGCGAGCAAAATTCACCTCTGAGCATTAGGTCAGAACAAGGCCTATGCTAAGTTAAGTCCCATTGACAGCAGCAGGCTCTTTTGGGTTGGCCTTCTGGGCAGGAGTGAATTTTACCCTGTATGAACTTGATCATGTCACTCTTTGTGCCATCAGTGAAATGCGGGTAAAGCTATCTACTCCAAAGGGGAGCTGTGAGACTTTACTAATACTTGTAAAGTGCTTTGAGATGGATACATACTCACTCTTCTTTCTTCTTTATCTAGAGCCATATCCGTCCTATGTCCTGGTGCAACTTGTCAGCACAAACTGACATTGGTATTGCACTAGGAGATGAAGTATTTCAATACCATGCCTAATAGAGACTCATCTCCATATCTATTACACTTTGCTACTTCCTTCTCCTCCCTGCTCTGCTAACACAGCAGCATGTCAGCCTCCAGCCACTCCTGACAATAGATGAGTGCACCTGCTCAATGTACTGTGCTTTCCAAAACCAGAGTGATGGATTCTGCACACGTTCCATGTTGGAACCCCTTCCCCATCTTAGATTTGCTGCACCTTTCTGCAAAAACAATAACATAGAATTGTAACAAAACAATAAACTATAATGCAATAAGACTGGCTGCTTTCCTGGCTCTACCTACGTACAATTTTGCTCTTGAGATAGAAAACAGAACTTGATTGTGGGAGCTATAAGGTCCAAAGGCTTTGGGCATTATATCACGTAGTCTCAGCAACTTCTGTCTCTCCTGTGTGAGATTTTACTGTTGTCACCCCGAAGAAAGGCCAATTTAACCTGAAGCTGTTTAATCACTGGCTCACTTTCAATAGTGAAGTTCAAATTAGCATCTAATGCTATGTCTGAGAGGCAGAAAGGCACTTGGGCTGATTCCAACCTCCATTGCACTGGTGAAAATCAGGTGTGATCCCACTGGAGTTGATGAACCAGATTGTCATTTACACTGATGGTACTACTCTGGCACTATAAAAGGACGCTGGTATCCTCCATGGCCAGCACAGAGTCAGTGTTAGGGATATACACATGGCCCTGCTCCCAGCTCCCAGTGTAGAGGCCAGATTTCACCAGTGCACTCTGGCTATTCTCTGCTTCCCGGGGCCGATGGGAAATAGTGTAAGTGAGAGTATCCGCAAGGTTGCTCGTACTTACACCAGGGGGCAGATAGGCTGCTGAACACTCCCAGAATACTGGGGGAACAAAGGTGGCTTAAAGCCACCATCACCTCCCCCTTCCCCATCCTGTGCCACGCTTAGGAACCAAGGAGCTGAGAATGAGATCCAGCAGTGCCACATTGGTGTAAATCAGATGCAAGAGAGATTCAAGCAAAGCCATCCACTCTCTCTGCAGCAGCATTGTCCCAAAATCAGCCCATCTCTGTGGCGCTTTATATTCTAACTGTCCAGGAAACACCACTGAGATCTGTCTTCTGATGGGCGAGAGCAATTGGCCAATGCTTTTTGTTAAGCAGATTCAGCTGATTTGTTTTTAGGAGGAGTCTGGAGAGTACTCTGGGTTTTACGAGTGGAGGCACTTCTGCCATAAAGTAGGTGTGTCATCTGCATCAGAAATAGTCCATGTGAAGAAGTGAAAGGTATTTGTATATATCCTACTATATTAATAGAAAGCGAGAGCGCAGCTAGCCATTTGCAATTCAAATTCAGTCTGTGTTCAACTCCAGATGTGGTTCAGGCTAGAGTTCCAGGTTTGTGATTTTTGGCACAAGATAGCAGTGATGCTGTAGGGGTGGAGGCGGGGACCATAGCCCTTCCACTTTTGAAAGTGGATGGGGCTTGCTCCAGCCAGGGGCTGGCGGGAGGCAGCCTTGGAGCAGCAGCCCCACCATGGTAAGAGCTCCACAGGCAACTGTGGGGAGCCACATGGACCCTCCATCCAGTGATGAGCTGCCAAAATCTTAACAACAGGTTCCCTCCTCACCCCACAAGGGGGTTGTTGCCCACCCCCGCCCCTCAGGACTCCTGCGCCATCCAACCTCCCCGCCTTCCTTGACGCCCCCACCCCAGAACCCCCGCCTCATCCACCCCCCTCCCCTGTCCCGTGACTGCCCCCAGAACCGGCAGGAGGGTCTCATGGGCCACCGTAGTGGGTGCCCACCCCACCCCTAAGAGCCAGAGGCACCTGCCGGGGGGCGAGGTGGGGAGTCCCGGTGGTGCTTACCTGGGGCAGCTCCCAGGAAGCATCTGGCAGGTCCCTCTGGCTCCTAGGGGTGGGGGAGCGTAGCTGGGGGGGGGAGCAGAGGGAGCAGCCGCTCCCTCCACTGATCACATCAAAAGTGGCGCCTTAGGCACCGACTCCCTGGGTGCTCCAGGGTTGGAACACCCACGGGGAAAATTTGGTGGGTGCAGAGCACCCACCGGCAGCTCCCCGCCCCGCGCCCGGCCCCAGCTCACCTCCGCTCCACCTCCGCTTCCTCCCCTGAACGCACCACCCCACTCTGCTTCTCTGCCCCCCCGCCTCCGCCTCCTCCCCTGAACGCACCGCCCTGCTCTGCTTCTCTGCAGCCCCCCCCGCACCCCGGCTTCCCACAAATCAGCTGTTCGGTGGGCAGCCGGGGAGGACTGAGAAGCAGGCCGCGGCTTCACACTCAGGCCAAGGGTGGCGGAGGTGAGCTGGGGCGGGGAGCGGTTCCCCTGTGCACCCCCCCAGGTTACCTGCTGTGGCGCAGGCGCCCCGCCTTCCTTCCCCCCCCGAGCTCACCTCCGCCTCCCTGGGCCTGAGCGGGAAGCCGCTGCTTGCTTCTCGGCCTGCCCTGGCTTCCCGCGTGAACAGCTGATTCGTGGGAAGCCTTGAGGGGGCGGAGAAGCAGAGCGGGGCGGCGCGTTCAGGGGAGGAGGCGGGGGCAGAGCGGAGGTGAGGTGAGCTGGAGCCGGGCGCGGGGCGGGGAGCTGCCGGTTGGTGCTCTGCCCCCACCAAATTTTCCCCTTGGGTGCTCCAGCCCTGGAGCACCCGTGGAGTCGGTGCCTAAGGCGCCACTTCTAGCGAACCGGTGCGAACCGGCTCCAGCTCACCTGCCTCCACCTGTCCTGGGTGGGCCGGCACCCGGGGTGCGGGGACATGGGCCAGGGGCTGCTCTCGGTGGGCTCCGCGTATCACGGGCAGGTGGAGGGTCCGCTGTGGCTCCCCACAGCTGCCCACCAGGCTCTTATCATGACCGGGCTGTGGCTCCAAGGCCCTGCCCCGTAGCCTGAGCCAGGTTGGGGAGAGCTGCGTGGGCAGCTGTGAGGAGGTTGGGTCCTTCCACCTGCCCAGGGTGGAGGGCCCAGGAGGCGGGACATGGGCAGGGGTTGCTCTTGGCCCCACTCTGGCTTCCAGCTTGGCTGGGGGCAGGGTCTCTGTTGGAAGAGGAGGGGCAGAGCCTTGGGAAGGGTGGGGGCCCCTATCCCCCCTCCCACTTTTGGGAAGGCGCTGACTCCCTTGCAAAAAATAGCAGAAATCTAGTGAGATCACCTGTGTTGAGCAAGATTTCTGCCATCTAGAGCCAAGATCACACAAAACACCTGTTTTCCTGTGACTTCACCCACTACCAACCTAGGTGGAAAACAGTCTGGTTTGAGTTCTGGATCCAACTTGAAACCAAAACTATATGTGTGAGCCTGGATCTGGGGTTTGACTCCATCCTCCTCTCCCTGAAATTCAAAAAAGCTTGCATTCAGAGTTTGGGTTTTAAGCCAGCATCTACCTGTTTTAGGGTTTTATATTGCTATCTCAGGATCTGATCTCTAATAGTATCGCTAGGAACCCCACACAAGGATAATGGCCCCAGTGTGCTGCGCCTGGGACAGACGAGTAACAGTCCCTGGCTGAAAGGGCTCACAATCCATATGGCAGACAGGATGCAATAGGTGAAAGAGACAATAAAGATAACAATAAAGCAAACAGAGTTCAGTGGGCAAACAGTATTCATAGCTTGCCATTTGCCTAATCAATGCCAGATGACCATAGTTGTGGCTAATGCAGTTTCATAACGTTATGGATAAGAGCTGGGGGGTGGAAAACTGTCTTATTTGGTTTTGTTGCTGCTTATACAGCTGCTTACACAGTGATACAAAACAATCAATCATGTTGGATCCACAACCCAGGCAGAAGAACCCCCGTTTCCTTCTCTCATTGCACCACTTCAATTTCACACTCTCAGGATCCGTTTTCTATCTAGGTCAGCCTGAGGCTTTTATACCAAACCCTCCTCGGTGGTCCAGCCATTGTACAAAAATTCTGGATTTCCAGCTGTACCAAAAACCTCTGTTTGATCAATAGATGAAACCCACATCCAAAGTTGCGACCGACAGCACGTACCATCCAGGCACCTTGAGAGAGGCAGAAATTGCACTGAACATGGACGCAGCCTCCTGCTGCATAAGAATGAATCTATTATATAAAGCCAGCTGTTCGCACACTAGTGATGTGAGAGGTTTTGGCAAGAACAGAGAGGGTCAAAGTCAGACAATAATTATTCACCTGTGATGGATCATGCTTTCAGTGAAGGCATAACATGTGCCGCTGTGCAGTACAAGGGCATTTCACTTAGAATTAAAGTCAAATAGGAAATATCTGCTAAGGGATGAGCTCTAATATTCTCCCGTTGGACATTTTATTCATTTAGCATCCAAGCCATTAGTCCCCAAAGATTTTTAATATCCATTGCTTTCACTCACTTCCTCGCCTGTCAAATGACCTAAAGCAAATGCATCCAGATGCTGTCTTGATTGAAACATTTTTTTCTGGCTTTAAAGCAATCTCCAGTGGGGCTCCAGCCAGCCATCCTGCGAGGGGCTGAACCCCTCAACAGCAGTGGAAATTGAGGTGCTTGGTACCATGCAGGATTAAGCTCTGAAGTTTTGGGTGTGATCATCCACTACATATGCAGGCTGGTGTGTGGAATTACCGACTGGGCACATTCACAATCCACATGTGGAACTGTTACATTGCTCTCAGCAAAATTTAATCTGCTGGGGTTGGGGAAAAGGGGATTGATGTAGATGCCAAGCAGCCTTCCAAGGGTCCAGGAACCATTCTGGATGTGGCAGAATCATTTAAGTAATAAATTACACCTGTCTCTAGGGACAGATTTACCTCTATGCTTAGAGATGACAGTGATAGGTGCCTTACAAAAACCAGAGAGTGGTTAATTGGATGGAGTGCTGCCACACCTCTCAAGCCTACATATATGTTCCCCTTTTTATAACACTGGTCCCTATCTTTCAGCAGTATTGGCCATCCCTCCATTCTGTCCCTGCAGAAACCTCTCTTGCCCAAATACAATGGCAAAATGAGTGGTCAGAGAACACAGGCTGAAGTAATAGAGCTGTGCAGCCTGCACCAGCCTGCCATCCAGTGGGTGTGCATATAGAGCGTAACTTGCACGTTGATGGACAGGAGGCAGGGTGTGCACACCCAGCACGTAACTTACACTGTCGGTTACATCACTGCTGTATTTGGCCCAATGGTTGCCACCAGAGATGTACCATTTTATTCCAGCCACATATCTTCACTTACCATGGTAACTAAGCTACACAGGTTTCACTGTAACTGCTGGTCCCTGTACGTGACGCTGTGGAATTACACTTAGAGGGTACAAAAATAATTACCATATGCTGAATAACTCTGACTTAAACAATAGATATAACCATGGCACGTATATCCCACTGGACCTTTGCATGGAGAGACTTCTCCCTGCCTGCCTGCCAAGGGAAGTACCCCCTCCATGGTACTGCCCCCCCACCTCCCTGGAACTCCATGGACTCAACTCTCCTGAGAATCTGCTCCCGGCCCCATGCCCGGGGCTCTGCTCCAGGCCCTGGGCCCAGGGTCCCAGCTGCAGGACCCTGGCTCCCGGCACCACATGTAGGTCCTGGCTGCAGGACCCACACCCAGCTTCAGCCCCCTTCCCCCTCTCCGTGTCCCTCCACCCTCCCAGAGCCATGGCCCAGTCCTGGCCCCAGCTCTGAGGAGAGGTGTAAAGGGGTGCAAAGTAAAAAGTTTGGGGACCACTGGCTTTCAGCACCCCCACTGTAACAAGTGTTCCATTGCCACTGAGCAGAGGTGTGAGGGACAGGGCAGTGCAGTACTGCAAGATTATATTGCACTTCGGCTGAATCATTTGTCCCCTGCATTTCTGGCCTCAGACCCTACTTGTGACGCAGACAGACCCTCTCCCTCAGAGAAGAGACTCAGCTCCTGTGTCCATGCCTGGCTGCTCACAGCTCACACGCTGAATCTTCACATTCATTTCTGGAAGCTCACTCAGTCTTGATTTGATTTAAAGTGACCATGCCCTGAGAGCACTAATCGCCATGTCAGAAACCATAAGTATTTCAGTGTCCATTTGATAAACAATGAGAATCAAGACAGAGTGAGTGAGTGTAAAAGCATCAGAGAGGTGGCAGTTTGCTCTGTGATTTCTTATTGTCACCTGAATCCTGGTCTCACAGGCATTTAGGGGAGAGATGGACTGAAAGCCTTCAGAGGTCCTCCTGGAGCAATGAGTTCGTTACGCTGTCATTGTAGGACAATCCCATAATCTGGCAACAACGTAGCACTGTCTACACTGGGGGCTAGGTCAGCTTAACTACATCTCTCAGGGGTGTGGATTTTTCACATCCCTAAGAGCCGGAGCTACGTTGATTTAACTCTTAAGTATAGACCAGGCCTTACAGTGTCTTTGTGCCATCGAGGTTAATCCACTTTCACTTAACCCATGTAGCATGGAAGAAAAACATCCACACCAGGAGCGAGTACAACACAGCTATTCAGCAACAGCTATTCTCAGCTAGTTATTCCGGGCTTTTTCCCCTTGTAGACAAGTCCCATTTTCAAAAGTGACTTGATCCCAGATCTTCTATCAAAAGTATTCAGATGCCTGTGCCAGAGTTGCCATCCAGCACACCCCAGTATCCAGCAGCTGTGCCTCAGTTTCCCTCCTGTTCTTCCATCTGTTCTGGCTGGAGCGGCTTCACCCTCTGACCAATGCACATTAAAGAAGTGTGACCCCTTCCAGAGCCCCTAAATTATTTAACACATCCAACAGAACTATAAAGATAACTGAATCTTCCTGCCCAGTTGGGTTCAGCTGGCCTCGCTCTCACCTCAGGTGATGGTCGGCTACAATGTGATATCTTCACAGCTACCCTCAAGGTCCTGTCCCTCACTCCACCCCTGCAGCTTAGAGCTAGCACAGTTCTCTACCTTCTTCAGGTTCGGGCAGGCAACTCTTCATCTTGCTTCAGGTTCACCCCAGGAGCACACCTGCTACATCTCTGCCCTTCCAGCAAGCCCCTTCCCAGGGACCACAACACCCTTTTTCCAGGTCTCCACCCCCATTGTCCTCCTCTCTCCTATTTAAAGACCATCCCCTTCAGCTGACCACACCCTCCCCATGTGCAATCAGGGAGGTTACTCGACCTCAGAGGCTCCCTTAACCCTCTGGGTGCCTATGCGGGGTTTATACTCCGTCATACTGACTCACTCCCATTGATTTTATAGGGAGCAAGGAAACAAAATACCTCTGAAGATCTGAGCCTTTGGACCCTAAATCCTCTTGTCCTTCAGAGATCCTTAGGAGCCTAGAGTGCCTAAGTCACTTTTGAAAATGTAGGCTTCTAAGTCACCTGGGCACTCTTGAAAAGGTTACCCTCAGTCTCATCAAAAGTCAATAGGACTTCAGCTCCTAAGTCACCTAGATGCCCATAAGCTGACCATGACCAAAACCATTGCAGTTACATGATCCCCACCAAACCTCGCACTGCACTGACTCCAGGCAGGTGAAACCACTCCAGAGCTTGGGACCCCCAGCCTGGCAAGCTGTATCATTCACCCCAGAGCTTGACCAGAAACAGTGAAGCGCAATGGCCCCATCCAGCTCTGGTGTAAATCTACTGGCGTCATTGGTGGGAGGATACAAGTACTGTTTTTTAAAATGTCCAACAGCAAGTCAGGCAGAAGGGGTGGGACTAGAGGAGGTGTTAAGGAAAAATACTGCAGTGAAGCAGAGGGATGGTGCTTTAGGAATAACCCTGCCCTCCTTATTCTAATAAAGTGCCTGGTTCAGTGTGCTGAACAAAGTGACTTTTTCCCTGATCCTTTACCATTGGCATCGAGCAAGTGGAGTGACATATGTTTACACTGCACCTGAATTTAACCCTAAGCATTCAAAGGATTGAGTGCATAGGCGGCGACGTCTAGTGGATAGAGCAATGGAGTGGGACTCAGGTTTTCTTCTCAGATCAAACATTGGCCTGCTGAGTGACCTTGGGTCAGTCGCCTCCCCCACACCAGGCCTCAGTTTCCCCATCTCTAAAATGGGGATAACAACACTGACCTCCATTGTAAAGTTCTTTGAGATCTACTGATGAAAAGTGCTCTAGAAGAGGTAGTTATTGGCGTTATTATTAGATGCAGCAGGAAAACAGCTTCTGTGGGTTCTCAATAAAGTAAGGGTTGTGATTTAACGCCTCTACAATTGTTCTCTTGTAACCAGAGGGGGACATGACAAACACAACTAAATACATGCACACCCTTGAGAATAGGACTTTCCCAGAGGGATGCAGCATCCAAACTATTCTTCAAGGGACACTTTACAGTCCTTGATGAACTACCAAATCTCTCATCTGCAGACAGAATAACAAGGGTGCTACAGATCAGTGCACTTATAGACCTGAGGAAGAGCTCTGCGTAGCTCGAAAGCTTGTCTCTCACCAACAGAAGCTGGTCCAATAAAAGAGATTACCTCACCCGCCTTGTCTCTATAATATCCTGGGACCTACGCAGCTACATCTACACTGTATACATGACCTACAGCATGGCAGTTATAAAGGTCAGCACAGATGCAATGGCAGAGCTACATGATGGAAGTTTGCAAAGTGTCTGCCACCGTCACTCTACTGCCCACGCTATTAATCCTTTTCTTTTGTTAGCAGTAAGTTCACTTAGAGCTGAAATAAATAACAGAGTTAAGCATCAGTGTGTGGATACAAACACAATTACAGAGAGAGAGGGAAGGGAAATTGAGTTTTGCCTTTTCTGGCCCCAGCACATTTTGCATACAGTGTTAATCAAAAGCACAACTGTCCTGGTAAACAGTGTAATGGGTTAAAATGAGCGGAAACCTCAGGATCTGCTTTACCTTGAAGAAAGGTTTAGACACTTCCTTGCTGCAAAGGGAAAGAGCGCAGGAAAAACAAGAACGGCAATTAAAGCAAGATGTGCAGAGAATTAATGGGGGGAGGAGGTGCTTGCGTGCTCCAGTTTGTGCAGCTGGCTCTTCTATTCCTTCCCGGCATTCACACAACTAGGCTTCCCCAGCGGGGCTTTAAACACTCTTTGGTGAGCAGCTCTGACAAGCAGTGAGGGCGGCTCACAGATCATTACTGACTGTAGCAGCAGGGCCATTCTGCCCAGTTCGATCACAGCATGCAGAGAGGAAAGACGAAACAGGAGAGGACGAATTGGGAAAACACAGGACAGAAGAATGGAAGGGAACTATTCACTATCAACCTGAGTAAGACATGCTGAATGGGGGAAGAGAGAAGGCCCCCTAGACAAATGACTGGCATGGTCTATTACCGTAAGAAAGCATTCTCTTCATCTGATGAGAGGATGTTCAAGACTAAGACCCCTAGTAACCAGTTAGAGATGGGACCAAGCCATGGGATTCTGAGCTGGATACAGATCCCCAAGAATTCAGATCCAGGGGATTGGGTCAGGCCCATCCCCTATTAGAGATCTCATCACAGCAAGTTGAGGTCTTCTTCCTCCTTTCCTTGTCACACTCAGTTAACCAGCATCCTCCAACTCAGTGCAAACTCCATTCCTCAGCCATTGAATTAGCATGGCAAGAACATTGCGCAGGGGAGTGAAAGATAAAAGTCGGCCTCGGGATCTCTGTGTGACTATTAGTATGTTTCATTCAATGGAGGCAATGGAGGCCACCTCCCCGAACACAGGAATCATGTTAAGTGAATAGGCTCCCTTTCTCCACCTCTCCCGGGGAGAAAGTTACACCATGTTTAGAACTGGTTGGATATTGCGATGCAGGATTTGTGAACATCAACTCCAACTACAAACAGCTGTTTGATTTTACCATGTTCATATCCCTTGTTATTCGCTGTGAACATTCAGAAGGGGGGAGGAGCTCTTCCTCCCCCAAAGACCTATACTCCTTTGCAAAGGAAGGTATCTATGCACCCAGTAAAGCAGGGGTTCTCAAACTAGACCAATCACATGCTATGTAAAAATAAACAGTTGAAGCAAAGAGTTCATGAAAAGCCTATGGGCTGGTAAGTTAACTGAACCTACAGACTGGTCCCAGCTCAAATTTTGGCTCAGGCTAGTTTCTAGTTTATCTGACTCAGTCCTTGATCCTTCGTGTCCTTTGACGCTTCTCAGGCCCAGGAAGGCTGAGCTCCACCACACACACACACACACACACACACACACAACTGCAGTCTTTGGGACACATGGTCCTTAGTTCTCCAGTCTCCCTAGATTCACACAGTGCTCAGCATTCGCACACTCACTGATCCCATGCAGCCTGTTTTGCTTCTGTATGGATCTCCAGACTGGAGGAACCCTTCCTCCCACCATGAGACACCATTTTTGGCTTCTGGTACCGTCTCCCATTCTCCAGGCCTCTCATCCTTCCGCAATGTTCATCTACTGATGAAAATCATAAATAAACAAAGATCATGCTTTGAGAATGCCAGACAGCACATCCTGAATTAGACAGCACATCCTGCAGCACTTACTCAAGGCACAAGTCAGTGGGCCTACTCTGATGAGTAAGTGCCACTGGGTGCGGGAGGGTTGCAGGACTGAGCCCTAGTTTATTCTCCAGTACCAAAATGTCAATTGATTAATGAAATCATATCTACGGACTACAATAGCATCTGACAGTGCAGTCTGGAGTGAGTCCGGACACATCTAAGTTGTGTTTTTAAATGTGTATGGAAATATGGGGTGGGGGCTGGTGTATGTGCATGTTTACTATGTATATGTACATGTGATTGTGTACATAGGGTTTGTATGTGCCAATGCCAGCAGGTGTGTGTGTGTGTGTGTGTGAGTGAATGCTCAGACATCCATGCATGTGTATACATGCATTACATACATACATGCATGCTATCATAGGAGCTTCACCCCCTGGATTGAAGTGGTTTCCATCAGATACAGGGTTTACAGTTTGGTTCAATGGCTCTCAGCACCCCCACTATACAAACTGTCCAAGCTCCCCTGCATGCTGTGTGTGTGTGAGTACACCTAGGCAAACTGCTCCTGAGTTACATCAAGGCATCTAATCCAAACTAGACACCCTTTCAGTCATTTCCCATAAAATCACAAGGAAGAAAATTGTACCTGGAAATCAGATCTCTGAGGTAGCTGCACCTTAACTCTCTGCAGGAAGTGATGGGTTCTGAATACACTCCCAGGCTGAGTCTGGAGATGAACGGAGATTGCAAACATAAACCTCTATAAAGGGAAAACATCTGAGGATCCTTCCAAGTGTCTGTCTGCTCAGTGTAGATGCCAGTTGCCTGCTGTGAACCAAACAGAGTCTGATTAGGTGACATTCGTATCATCTGGTAAACACCATTTAAAAATGTGCTGATGAATATTGTGTTTTATGAAAGGGAGGGACTGAGCGCGAATCCAGGCACAATGCAAACTATACAAACTTCCCCTACATGGTTCAGCCAGTATAACTGTGTCCTAACTACAGCACCCTTTTCTGTACCCATCATGGATTGGCACACAGCTCTGCCAATGCATCTCGGTCCTGACCTGCACCCCCCACTGCTATTCCACTCCTGAGGCCTCTATACATGCCCAGTTCTCACCCACAGCAATTGCTACCATTCCAGTTCCAAGCCTTACCTGAGCAAAAACTACCAATCATGCTGAATTGCCTGGAGCTACATGGCCAATTTTTGATGTGGACAAGAAACATTTAGAGACTAAGTTGAGACTGAGACCGTGCAACTTGTTTTCTTTGGTGACTGATTCATAATTTCAGCCCAGGGCTCCAGTAAAAGGCTGCTCTGTTCTCATCCCTGGAACACGTAGGCCACTCTGATTTGGGCTTCCTTAAAAACAGTAAGTGCCTCCGTTTTCAAAAAAGTTAGGCACGTCATGATGCATGAAAACCATATGCAACTGTGCAGCTGTGTAGGTACCAGGATTGTACATGCAAATCAGGTTATTGCACAGGCAAATGTTTCTAGTCAGCTATAAAGATACTCACTAAGCCTGGTCAAAAATTTTCCAATGGGACTATTTTCCATTGGAAAATGTCAATTTGATGATCTCAAAACTTCTGGGGGAATGTGTCGATTTTGATGACATTTCATTTCAGAAAAAACCCTAACCAGTTCATTTTGGTGCTGCTCAAACATCACGTTTCGACCTTTTTGTTTTACAACTTTTTCATTGTGACTATATCACTTCTTATATTATAAATGTCAACATTGAAATGAAACATTCTGGCTTTCTCAAAACAAAACATTTTGATCCTCCTGGAACTTTGTTGTTGTTTTTTTGGAGTATTTCCTTTTGGGGAAAATTCCATTATTTTGATTTTTTTTTGTTCCAGTTTGGAAAAAAAAATTTTTTTGACGGAAATACTGGATTGCGCTCACCTCTAACACTCACGTACCATAATGAACCATGGCCACAAACCCACAGGCACTTTGCTCATCTCCTAAGGATTGAAACAAAGCCCTTCACTGCCCCACGTAGTGCCCTTTAGACGGCTGGCCTTTAGATGGGCTAAAGGAGCTCTTCTTTAGTTTAATGAGCTATGCTATGCTATGCTTTTTGTACTGGAGGTCCCAGATTCAATCCCCACTGATGACCATGTATGTGGATTCAGCCACATTTGTTATAGTTTCGCCCCCCACAGAGACACATACAAGTCAAGCAAAGATAGACGAGGCCTGACTTGTAACTCCATTTGGTTTGTAAAGGGATCCGTTTTCTGACTGTTGCCCTGAAATTGTGTGCAACACATTATGTGACATAAAGCATCAATGGAACGCCTGCTGCTTAGTTAGATAGAAAAGCCATGAGAAAAATCCACCAGCTTCTGTATGCACTCTGACAAGGGCAGGGCTGGGGAGGTTGCTGCTTCCTGCTCTGCACTGCCATGTTGGGGAGACTTATTCATGACCTCTCAGTTCCTCAGTCCCTGGACAGGCAGAGGCTGAGAGCTCTGAGGATGGAATGTGAACACAGAAAACCTCTTGCCAGCTGATAATGGGACCTTCAGCCACCTAAAGATCGGCACTTGTGGGCTCCAAAGTCAATCCCATTTCACCCTCCTCAGCCAGGGCTGTGCCCACAAAGCTGAAGCTACTGGAGGGAGTACTCTGGACTCCATGAGAAGCTCCTTCCCAGGCCACAAAGAGCATGATCTCATGGTTAGAGCACTGAACTGGAACTCAGGAGTTCTGATTCCATACCGGGCTTACTGCGTGACCTTGGGCAAGTCACTTCACTCCTCAGCCTCAGGTCACACGCCTGTAAAACTTACCTCACAATGGCATCGTGATGCTTAGTTAGTTGATGCTTCTAAAACACTTGGAGGTCCTTGAGGACCAGTGCTGTAGAGGGGGGCATGTAAAGAAACAAGACCAGCCCTGCGCTGCAATTCTCTAGTCGGCCCCCAGAGAGCTGTCAGAAAGTTTCTGAGTGAGTGAGGGGATGGTTTGTGGTCCAGCACTGCTGGTATGAGCCACACCTGCTGCACAGCATCCTCAGTGTGGAAATTAACACCTTCTTTCTGTATTTAGGGTATGTCTACACTGTAAACAAAGGTGTGCTTGTAGCATGGGTAGGCATACCTGGGCTAGCTTTCATCTAGCTAGCTAGCACGAGGCAACAATAATAGTGTAGATGTGGCACAGGGTTCAACATGGGCTAGCAACCAGAATACGTCCCCGGGCTCCCTGCCGAGCTTGTATTCTAGTTGCTATCCTGGGCTGCAACATCCACCACTCCTGTTACCCCTGCTAGCTAGATATGGGCTCCAATCACATCTTCATTTGCACACTAGACATTAACCCCATGGCACAGGGAGGAGTGACACAGCCCAGATTAGGAGTGAGCCAAATCCACAGCCTTCAGTCAAGGCATTAGCAGCAGGCTGGGAAAGGGATGTTTGCACCTACATTAGGCAGATTAAGAGGGAACCGTGCTGAGCTTCAGCTGTAATTAAAGAAATTAAAGTCCGGGGTTAGGAGAGCAGGAGCTCTCAAGCCTTATAATTAAGGTGGGAAATGTACTAATGCTAAAAGGGAGCCGCTGCACCTGCTGCTGAGATTTATAATGAGTAAAATAAAGTGTGCTCTCTCTGCTGTGAGCCCATTATTTCCCCAGAGCTTCCCGGCATTGCAGCAGACCTAGTGCAGACTGTCTCTGAGGCAGCTGCAGACAGCTGTCCAGGAGGGTGAAAAGGACACGGCTGCTGTCTGTCACAGGTCTGGGTGTTGCTGGAAACGGCTTACATTTGAACATAAGAATGTGTATTTGGGGGCTGGACTTTCACCCCTGTAGCTTAGGAAGGCAAAGGTCTGTGGTAGCTCTCACGTGCAAAAGCTACGGGTCTGATCCTGTGAGGGGCTGAGCCCTTGATTTCCATGAGAGCTGAGGGTGCTTAGTCCCTCACAGGGTCACGCCCTAGGAAAACTCCTTCCATGTGGTTCAGTTAGTTGGCTGAGCCCCTTTCCCTCCTGGTGAGGGACTGGGAGCCAGCCTGCTGCACCTCCATCATGCAGCACCCTACCACAGTGCTTGCTGCCCGAAGCCTCGGTCTTTTCTTCATCTCCATCCCCTTCTGCTCAAAGCCAGGGATCGCACTCCACCTCTGGAGCCCCAGGGCTTGGTTCACCTCCTCCAGCTAGCTGGCATCCAAGAGAGAGATGCCTCTAACCAGTGGGTGGAACCGCTCCTAGCTCTGTCCGAACTTTGCATTCTGGGCTACGTCTAAATGGGGGAACCCTCTCAAACCCCAGGCTGAGGCCCAATGCCCCTAAGGAGCAATCCTCCCAAACGCCAGGCCAGGCCAGGCCCTATACCCAATGGGGTCTTTATCCTTGAGTCCTCCACCTGAGACATCTGTTTTGCCTTCAGCTCCGGGACTTGAAAGTGACTGTGCTGCCAGAGACGTGAATACGAAAGGCGCCGCAGGTGACGGTGGCTGTCCTGAGCAATGGCAGAGTTCTCTTGGAACGTAGATTTCTGTCACTGAAGTCAATCAATCATTTCCAGTAAGTCGAGCATCACAACAACAGAAACCAAAAATAAACTTCAAATAAAGAGTGAGCTGCAATCCAGGGCATTTATCATGGGGGCAGGAGGGGAAGAAAAAGAAACCGACATTAGAAAAGGCTGCATACATTGGCTGCATACAGATGCAGTCTAAACGGAAAGACCTTCCAATTGAAATGTCAGAGGTAGAATGGGCTGTGCTTCCCCCCTACACTCACCTACCAAGCACGACTCAGTGGGGGACTTGGAGAACAGGAGTCAGGACCTTAATTATATACTGGTAAATATTTTGGTGAGTGCGCCTGTGTGAGAAGGGAAAGATGCAGAAATTTTTGTGTGTCCCAAGAGATTCAGGATTTTGTCAGAGAAACTGATGAGAACCTGATGTGTCAGTGGGGGCTGCTTATCCCCCCAAAACAGACCCACACCCATGCATACATTTACCCAAAACACCCAGACAATTGCTTTTGTTTGCAAACCTGTATTTTACACTGTAAGAAAGAGGGACAGAGAAAAGGAGCCCTAGAGATGCCTCCTTGCCCTGCAGCTGTTGGAGCAGCAGAGCCTGTACTAGGACCTGGGCTGGGCTTCAACTACAAAATTCGGATCCAGATTGCGAACCCCCCAGAGATCAAGACAGCGTCCAGATCAGGTTCTTGCTCTGTCTATACAGAATAAGGGGTCATTTACAAAATTCAGCTCTGGCTCTGGGTTCTGAGGGCTGTGAAGTTGTGGGATTTGGAAATCTGCAGGCAACTGTAACGTCTGCCTGCTCCTAAAAGAGTAAAATAAGCAAGCAGTGGTAGCCTGCCAGTTACCGCAGATGGGTTCTGACTAAATAAATCTTCCTGTCAGAGGCTTTGGCGGTAGAGCCTTGCAATTCATTTGAAACAGTTCCTGAAACTCTGTTTCATGGTCCAGATCTTGCCTGGGGGACAGCAAGGGGGCTTGTTATTTAAAAAAACCCGGGTTGATGCACCAGTTGCTGCTGAGAAACTGACGGATTTCAACGCTGCCACCAAGGCTTCCTCCACACTGCCCAGCCATGAATGCTAACTAAACAAAGGCAGCCAGTCCAGCTGCTCCGTATCCCCTGGTGCCAGCAATGGCCTCGGGTCTCAGTGTTTGCTGCGTCAAGCTAGAATGAACAAGGGTTACAGGAACATAACACCAGTGACATGTAGGCAAGGGGATATTTTTACCATCCCCTGAAAAAGCACAAAGAATTTTGTTTGAATGCAGGTCAGTTTAATGGGGACTCTGTTAGAAAGAACCGGCTGCATAATGTGCTGGCACTCCAGGCAGAGGGCAAATCCTCCTGCCACACCACTCATAAATCTCTCCATTGGATGGTAGCGTGGAAGGGGAATCTGTGAAAGTCACAAAGGCAGAATGGAGCCAGGTTTCAAACGCTTGGGGATAGAGAGAGAGAGAGAGAGAGAGAGAGAGAAAATGCCTTTGAAGGAAAGGAGGGGTTGGAAAATGCCCCAGGGTTTTGTGAGGATAGTGAAGAATGTGGCAGGAGAAATCTGAGAGGGCCCTACCTTCTTAGGGCCCATCCCTCCTCATCTGACTCAATCAGTCCCAGGGAGCCCACTTGCATGCATAAGGCATGTAAGCTTCAGCACCTACGTGCTACAGAAATCCAGGGTGCTGTCCGTCCAGCAGCTGCCCTAGCACACCTGTGACACACCTTGCATCCTCATGGAAAAGTGCACACAGGCAACCACATGTCCATGAGAAGACTGCCCTCCCTGCTTGTCTTTGCCACCATCATGAGATCACACACCATAGCAATCTCCCTGGTGCAGTGCCAGCTCCGACAGCTCCAACTGTGCAAATAGTCTCCCACCCATGGCGCATTGGTCACTGCTCAGTGCCTTTCTGGTCAGCTTTTGCATGTGCCAGAAGTCCCTTCCTCCTTCAGATAGTCCTGCATGCACCATGGAACTCTTTTGCATGCTCTTTTGCCAGTATCATCTTCTTCAACATTGGTCTACTCCAATCTACTCCATTTGTCACTAGCCGGTCTCAGAGGGAGCTTTGCTATGAGCCTACTGCCAGCTGGCCACCAGCCAATATGCAAGCCCTAGTTGATAAAGGGATCCAGGCCCAGCTGGACTCGGTGATTCAGAACACCAGCCTATTGGGGAAAAGTCAACACGCCTTTTGTAAACGGAAATCACGCCTCACCAATCTATTAGAATTCTTTGAGGGCGGTCAACGAATATGTGGACAAGGATGATCCATGGATATAGCATACTTGGACTTTCAGAAAGTCTTTGACAAGATCCCTCACCAAAGGCTCTTAAGCAAAGTAAGCAGTCATAGGTTAAGAGGGAAGGTCCTCTCATGGATCAGTAACTGGTTAAAAGACAGGAAACCAAGGGTAGGAATAGATGACCAGTTTTCAGAATGGAGAGAGATAAATAGAAGTGTTCCCCAGGGATCTGTACTTGGACCTATGCTGTTCAACATATTCATAAATGATCTGGGGAAAAGGGTAAACAGTGAAGTGGCAAAATTTGCAGACGATACAAAACTACTCAAGACAGTTAAGTCCAAAGCAGACTGCAAAGAGTTACAAAGAGATTTTACAAAACTGGGTGACTGGGAAACAAAATGGCAGATGAAATTCAATGTTGATAAATGCCAATACACATTGGAAAACATAATCCCAACTATACATAAAAAATGATGGGGTCTAAATTAGCTGTTACCACTCAAGAAAGAAATCTTGGAGTCATTGTGGATAGTTCTCTGAAAACATCCGCTCAGTGTGCAGCGGCAGTCAAAAAAGTGAACAGAATGTTAGAAACCATTAGGAAAGGCTAGATAATAAAACAGGAAATATCATAATTCCATGATATAAATCCATGGTACGCCCACACCTTGAATACTGTGTTCAGTTCTAGTTGCTCCATCTCATAAAAGATAGATTAGAACTGGAAAAGGTACAGAGAAGGGCAACAAAAATGATTAGGGGTATGGAACAGCTTTCATATGAGGATTGAGTAAAAAGACTAAAACATTTCAGCCTGGAAAAGAGATGACTCTGGGGATATGATAGAGGTCTATAAAATTGTGAATGCTGTGGAGAAAGTGAATGCATCCGATGAAGTGAGCTGTAGTTTATGCTCAAATAAATTTGTTAATCTCTAAGGTGCCACAAGTCCTCCTTTTCTTTTTGTGAATAAGGAAGTGTTATTTACTCCTTCACATAACACAAGAACCAGGGATCACCCAATGAAATGAATAGGCAGCATATTTAAACAAACAAAAGGAAGTACTTCTTCACACAATGCAGTCAACCTGTGGAGCTCGTTTCCAAGAAATGTTGTGAAGGCCAAAACTATAGCAGGGTTTTAAAAAGAATTAGATAAGTTCATGGAGGATAGGTCAATTCATGTCTATTAGCCAAGATGGTCAGGGATGCAACCCTATGCTCTGGGTATCACTAGCCTCTGATTACCAGAAGCTGGGAATGGACAAGAGGGGATGGATCACTCAATGATTGCCTGATCTGTTTGTTCTCTCTGAAGCATCTGGTACTGGCCGCTGTCAGAAGACAGGATACGGGGCTAGATGGATCATTGATCTGAACCAGTATGGCCATTCTTATGTCCAGTTATCCAAGTACCTGGTGGTTCCGGGCCTCACCCCGGGTAACAAGCAAGGCTGTGGGCAGTGGTGAGCTGGAACCGGTTCGCTAGAACCGGTTGTTAAATTTAGAAGCCCTTTTAGAACCGGTTGTTCCACAAGGGACAACCCGTTCTAAAAGGGCTTCTAAATTTAACCGGTCAAAAGTGGCGCCTTAGGCGCCGACTCCACGGGTGCTCCAGCCCTGGAGCACCCAAGGGGAAAATTTGGTGGGTGCAGAGTACCCACCAGCAGCTCCCCGCCCCACCCCCGGCCCCAGCTCACCTCACCTCCGCTCTGCCTCCGCCTCCTCCCCTAAACGCGCTGCCCCACTCTACTTCTCTGCCCCCCCAGGCTTCCTGCAAATCAGCTGTTCGCGCAGGAAGCCAGGGCAGGCTGAGAAGCAAGCGGCGGCTTCCCTCTCAGGCCCAGGGAGGCAGAGGTGAGCTCAGGGGAGGGAACGCGAGGCGGGGCGCCCGGGCCACAGCAGGTAACCCGGGGGGGTGCGCAGGGGAACCGCTCCCCGCCCCAGCTCACCTCCGCCACCCTCGGCCTGAGTGTGAAGCCGCTGCCTGCTTCTCAGCCATCCCAGGCTTCCCGCCGAACAGCTGATTTGCGGGAAGCTGGGGGGGGGGGGGGAGTGTGCGGAGAAGCAGAGCGGTGCGGTGCGTTCAGGGGAGGAGGCGGAGGAGGAGCGGAGGTGAGCTGGGGCCGGGTGCGGGGCAGGGAGCTGCCGGTGGGTGCTCTGAACCCACCAAATTTTCCCCGTGGGTGTTCCAACCCTGGAGCACCCAGGGAGTCGGTGCCTAAGGCACCACTTTTGATGTGATCAGTGGGGGTGTGGCCAGTCCCCCTGCTCCCCCCCAGCTATGCTCCCCCGCCCCTAGGAGCCAGAGGGACCTGCTGGATGCTTCCTGGGAGCTGCCTCAGGTAAGCACCGCCAGGACTCCCCACCTCGCCCCCTGGCAGGTGCCTCTGGCTCTTAGGGGTGGGGTGGGCATCCACTACGGTGGCCCACAAGACCCTCCTGTCCAGTTCTGGGGGCAGTCAGGGGACAGGGGAGGGGGCTGGTTGGGGCAGGGGTCCTGGGGGGGGGCGTCAAGGAACGCGGGGGATTTGGATGGGGCAGGAGTCCTGGGGTGGGCAACGACCCCCTTGTGGGGTGAGGAGGGAACCCATTGTTAAGATTTTGGCAGCTCATCACTGGCTGTGGGGACTTTCAGTCCGTCATAGGAAGGTTAAGACATTTTGGAGTGAGCTCTAGTATCAATGAGGGTGAGAAACTGACCACAGAGACAAGCATGTAGGCAGGTGCTGTGCAAGATCATCTCACCCAGCTCTGCCAGTGTATCTCGATCCTGACCTCCAGCACTCCATTAGGTACCCAGTCCTGGGCTGGCACTGTAAGTGCACCTCCATTCAGGCCTGTGACACTCCCCCTCCACGAGCAGACCCATCGTGAGTACAGATTGACCGTCCTGGTTAATTGTGATGTCCACAAATGTCTGCTAATGCCTGGCTGAGGCTGCCAAACACTCCACACACGACCACATCTAGATTCGAAGCAAGATCTCCAGAAAGAAAAGATAGGCACCTTCCCCACCCCCAGTGGGATGGGAATAGCACTGAGGGAACTGCCACTATCCTGGCAAAGCAAGAGCCCAGCTTCACTACCCTAGGTTGCCACCTTCTTTGTTACCAGTCTGTTATAGAGTCCTTTGTGCTAAAATAAACTGCTGTATATCATGCAAAGTAGTTTACTTTGCCTTTGGATACATCAATGGCCATATTCAAAGCGAAGGCAGTGAGAACAGCCCTATGCATCACAATTCAAAGGGAGTGATATATCTTCATTTCACGTCTTATTATGCAGTTCTGCTCCCTCTGTTTTTATTTGGCTAACAAAGCCATGTACCACCGCTTCACGCCGGCCTGGGTTTTTGTTTCGCACGCAGGTAGGTACGGAAAAAGAAGCAGCAATATAATGACACGCTTCAGATTTAATTTCTCTTCTCACCTCCTGCCCCAGCCTCTTCCCTGCCCCCCCCCCCAAGAAGGGGAACTGCGAGTTTTATGAAGCAAGAGCAAACGTTCAAATGAGGTGACACAAGCTCTCCGCCTGCAGCCAGCGCTCAGCAGGTTGCATTTCTGTGCTGCTTATTAATCCTTGTTCATTATACACAAGCAGGGCATTCATGTGTGTCGTCTTTGCAGTGTGAACCTTGGCACCTCATTTCCTTTATCAGAAACTTTCTCAGATAACAGGGAAGGCCTCTGAAGTTGCTGCTGCTAATTCTCTGGGGGTTGGGGGGTGGGGAGAAGGTTGGAGGGAGGAAAGCTGATATATGAAATGATCATCAGTAATAACATTGTGAAAGCCTCAGATGAAAGGGGCTATGAAACGCAAAGAGCCTTACTGACATTATTTCAGAGTAACAGCCGTGTTAGTCTGTATTTGCAAAAAGAAAAGGAGTACTTGTGGCACCTTAGAGACTAACCAATTTATTTGAGCATAAGCTTTCGTGAGCTACAGCTCACTTCATCGGATGCATACTGTGGAAAATACAGAAGACGTTTTTATACACACAAACCATGAAAAAATGGGTGATTATCACTACAAAAGGTTTTCTCTCCCCCCACCCCATTCTCCTGCTGGTAATAGCTTATGTAAAGTGATCACTCTCCTTACAATGTGTATGATAACCTGGATTTGTGCTGGAAATGGCCCACCTTGATTATCATACACATTGTAAGGAGAGTGATCACTTTACATAAGCTATTTCCAGCAGGAGAGTGGGGTGGGGGGAGAGAAAACCTTTTGTAGTGATAATCACCCATTTTTTCATGGTTTGTGTGTATAAAAACGTCTTCTGTATTTTCCACAGTATGCATCCGATGAAGTGAGCTGTAGCTCACGAAAGCTTATGCTCAAATAAATTGGTTAGTCTCTAAGGTGCCACAAGTACTCCTTTTCTTTTTACTGACAGTGAACATAGTCTAGCAATCCCTCCCCCGCTCCTGTCAGGCAGGGAAGTATCTTTATGCCTGTTACACACAGGGGGAAAATGAGGCACAGTGAAGCTAAAGCCTAAGTTTTCAAATGTGCCCTTAAATTTTAGGTGACTCCTTTATTGGGTGCCCACCCTGAGACCAACTGAGCACCCACAACTGTGGTTGATCACATTATGAGCTGTCGGCACTCAGTCCCTCTGAAAATCAGGTCCCAGATGTTCCAGGCTGTGCACCCAAAAGCTGAGAAACCTCCAAATTAATACTCCTGAGTGACTTTCTCCAGGTTACCCAGAGAGTCAGCTGGGAGTAGAGCCCATGAGTACTAGCTCCCAGTCCCCTAATCAAACCATCAGATGACACTGCCTGCCTGGTCATGCACACAGCAATGTGACCTGTGTTTATGTGTTTCTAGAACTTAGTGGCAGGTGCAAGTAACTATGGCAGGGGGAAAAGCAGAGGAAGTGCATTGCAGATCAGGACTGAGACACATTGGGAGAGCTCTGTGATTCCAGGGCCGGTATAGTAAGGATTGTGCAAGCTACCTGCAACATAGCAGCTCATGCTAGCTAATGACAATTTATGGGCTAAGGCAGACATATGTCATTTACACCACAGCTTACAATTTCATTCCCAGGAAGCAATATTTCTCATGGGGACTACACACTCAGATATACTGTGATAGATAGATAGATAGATAGATAGATAGATAGATAGATATTCTGGCCCCTTTAAGAAGTAGTGGGGCTTGGATCCAGCCAACCCTATTGCATGACCTGGCCCCTTTAAGGAATAGCACCATGATGCATGCATTGGCAGGGCCCATGCTTTCAGAGAAATCTGTGTCCATGTCCTGATCACTCACGTGACCGTGCTGACGTCGCCTCCTCACCCGGTATCGCTCTGCCAGGTTCTGGTGCTCCATATACTGCTGGATAATGCATGTGGTGTTTAATGTGCTCCTAATTGCCAAAGTGAGCTGAGCAGCCTCCATGCTTGCCTTGGTATGGCGTCCGCACAGAAAAAAGGCACGGAACGATTGTCTGCCGTTGCTCTGACAGAGGGAGGGGCGACTGACGACATGGCTTACAGGGTTGGCTTACAGAGAATTAAAATCAACAAAGGGGGTGGCTTTACATCAAGGAGTATTTCCCGCAGGACTTCACGGAGGGTTCCAATAAGAAATGGTGCACCTAAGTAATTGTTCTTATTGGAACAAGCAGGTTGGTCTGGCCTCTGATTGATACATGGCTAGATTTACCTCGCTGCACCTTCTCTGTGAGTGACTGCAGCGTGACCTAGAGGAATGAGTCCCCTAGATGGGGGGGGGGTGTCTATTTCTTGTTTTGATCCACTCCATCTATCTTTTACATCTTTGGCTGGCAGCAGACGGTGCAGAAGGACTGAAAGCCATCCACATCTCATGGCTGCTCAGCAGAAAGTGAGCTGTAGCTCACGAAAGCTCATGCTCAAATAAATTGGTTAGTCTCTAAGGTGCCACAGGTACTCCTTTTCTTTTTGCGAATACAGACTAACACGACTGTTACTCTGAAACCTACAATAGGACTGCTAGCCATCCTCATCTCTTGCCTGCCCGGCAGAAGATGGTACAATAGGACTGCTAGCCATCCATATCGCCTGCCTGCTCACCATAAGATGGTTCAATAGGACTGACTGCAGGACTAAAGAGAATGACCTGGTCAAGTCACTTCTAATGTAGTCCCTGCACCCATGTCTGCCCAGGCGCTCCTGGCCGACGTGGCCAGGAGCACCTCGGACATGACGATGACGGCTACCAGTCCTATTGTACCGTCTGCTACAACAAGGCAAGGGGTTGCTGCTGCTGTGTAGCAATGCAGTACCACGTCTGCCAGCACCCAGGAGACATATGGTGACGGTTACCTGAGCGGGCTCCATGCTTGCTGTGGTATGGCGTCTGCACAGGTAACTCAAGAAAAAAGGTGTGAAACGATTGTCTGCTGCTGCTTTCATGGAGGGAGGGAGGGAACGGGGGCCTGACGATATGTACCCAGAACCACCTGCGACAATGTTTTATTGTCATTGGGATCTCAACCCAGAATTCCAATGGGCAGAGGAGACTGCAGGAACTGTGGGATAGCTACCCACAGTGCAACGCTCCGGAAGTCGACGCTTGCCTCGGTACTGTGGAAGCACTCTGCTGAGTTAATGCACTTAATGCACTTAGAGCATTTTCTGTGGGGACACACACACTCGAATATATAAAACCGATTTCTAAAAAACCGACTTCTATAAATTCGACCTAATTTTGTAGTGTAGACATACCCTAAGAGAGCAGCAGACAAGCTGGGAATGGGGTCCAGGTGCTACCTCCTGATCAGGATAAAAGCCACTACACAGCCCAAGGAAGGAGGGCTGTAGAATCCCTTAACTAGAGGGAAGGATTTGGGACCAAGGGACAATGGAGACTACATTTTTATAAGGAGTTACTAAATTGACCCCCCCAGGAAGAGGAATGTTACTTCACATCCTTTGGACTGTGAACCAGTTATATGGGAGAAGCAAAAGGAAACTGAGGGTAGCATACCTGCAGGGCCACGCCCTGCCATGAGGGGGCAAGCTATGAGATAATACCCTGCCACAGATAGAGAGATAAGCAGGAACTATAGTTTTCTTCCCCACTGGGCCTTTTCTTAGCCCATTTCTTGTCAGTGTGCTACGGCATCAGCTCTTCTAATGATCGTCACAGGCTAAATCCTGCATCCAGTTACATCTGGAGAGTTAATGGGGTTACACCAGTGTGAATGAGATCGGGCTTTGGTCCTCTATGGTGCACTGATCCGTGTATCAAAGGCACATCTATTTTGGGGATATGTAGGGCCAGGTTTGCAAAGGAGCTCAGCCCCCATCATGCTGCTGAAAATCCTTCCATATTTTTAGGAGCCTAAGTAGGAGCAGAGCTCTTTGGAAAATCTTGTCTACCTGGCTAGTTCCACTCTCTCTGACTAGTGTGAATCTGGAATAACGCCATGGCGTGAGTGAAATGAGGGGCACCAGTGAAATGAGCTTAAAACTGAGCCCTATAGCTATAGTGCAGGTAGGAGCACTAGCAAAGTGAGTCTCAGACTGCTAGCTATTTACAAGGCTGACCTGACCTATGAAATTCAGCTCACTAAATGCTCCTGCACATGACGGAAATTGGAAAAAACCCATCTGAACCCCCCCAAAAAATTGTTTTTCTAAAATTACCCCAGGAAATAATATACATCCTGACCTACTGAAATTCATAAAGGAACGAAATAAAAGCTCTAAGCTGTGGTCTGAGATCAAACAAGCAGACTATACAAAAAAAAATTTAAAAAGCTTTAAAGACCCTCAGACATTTAAATCTGATAGACTGTATAAAGGAAAATGTTCACTTTTCATATGCAGTGAGTGGAAATCATTTTAGATTTTTTATTATTTTTATTATTATTATTTTAGACAAGGGTAGGCAAGAAATAAGCATATTTCAACCCAGTCAAGAGTGAAATTAAGTTTAACAACAAAGCAATTTCTACTAGCGGAGGCCCAGCAAAAAAATATGGATGAATAGAAAATTCACAAAGGCTGAGAAATGTGTCAGACAATGGCAATATTAAGAATTAAAAGCGACTTTGCTTTAGTGCAGATAATGTAACCGCCTAATGATACACCTCACAGCTAATGTGTTCCCTTCGCAAATAAATATTGTAAAAGCTCAACAGTGGAGAAGATGGTTATTAAGTTTTGCACCATTCCCAACCAAAAAAGAAAAAGTGATGTTTTAGGTATGCAACCATAGGCCTAACTACAAGAATCACTTGGCAACTGACAAATCAGTGATGGAGGAATTAGAGATGAAGAGCTGAATAAAAAGCCAGATGTTATCGAATACATAATGGACAGCAACCTACATAGAAAACATTCAGGTTATCAGTGCAGGTACTCATAAGAGTCCCAACATTGTGGGATTTGAGTGCCCCACATATATGAAGGAATTTACTCTCCCCATGCCCTTGTTTATTGGGAAAGTATTGCTATCCCCATTTTATAGATGGGGAAACTGAGGCACAATGCGATGAAGTAGCTTGTCCAAGGTCACAGAGAGGAAGGATGAGCTTGTGGCTTAAGCGCTGCAGTGAGACTTGTGAAGTCTGGTTTCTGTTCCTGTGACTTTGGGCCAGCCACTTAATCTCTCTGGTCTGTTTAGATTGCAAATTTTCAGGGCAAGGATTGCATGTCTATGCATTTGTACGCTTCTTGGTTAGTGCCTCTAAGTGCTACTGGATTACAAATAATTAATAAGCCAGATAAAGCATCCACCTATTCCACAGCTTCCATGTTAATGGGAGATATATTAGTGTGTGGCACCAGGAGTCACATCATCTGGGAAGCCTGTGGCAGTGAGAGTGATGGAATCCAGATCTCCTGGGTCCCAGAGCTCACTTCCAGAACCTCCCCTACTCCAATCCCAGTGATAAATTACCACAAGTCATAACTGATCAAATTTTTATTCTCCTGTTTCCTGACCCCAACTCCAGATATATAATAATGGATCTTATCTACTATTAAACGTCATCCAGGCCAAGTCATGCTGGAGCTGCCTGCTCAGACGAATGCTGAATTAATCAACATAGCTCTTCCTATGCAGGAAAAAGACTTTTATCCAACATGAAGTATTCTCCAATCAATAACATCATGATTTGCAAGAAGAGGCTTTCTGAATCAAATGCTAGGCAGATCATCTCGCTGTGTCCAAGGCAGCTCCAGCCTGCATCCCTCCCCTTTCTCCTTCTCAAAGGGAAGGGATTGTAAAGAGGCTAGCCAGGGCTCGTCCCTCTCCGGGGCAGTGAGGAGCCACACTGGCTCGCCACACACTGTCGATGTTTACGTGGAATTAGTTCTGCCACGGGAGTCTCTCTCGGCAGCCCTTGCGGCAACTGAAATAAGCACAGTGAGCCTGGGCTCTAGGTGAGAGCGGGGCACCAGTGAGTCAGGAGCTCAGGCCCTCAGGCAGGGGCTGAGCAGTAGCAGTACAATAATAGCAATAAGCCCATTCCCCAAAGGCCCTGGGAGAGGGGGAGACGGCCACCCACGAGTTGGGTGGCAGGGGGGACGCAGGCCCACCCACTCCACTGCGTCCCAGCCCAGAGCCCTAGCCGCGGCCGAAGACCCGCTGCTGTGTCAGTGGGGACCCTGACCGCAACACACTGACATGGGCTCTGGCAGAGCTGCAGCCAGACTAGGGTCGGCTGCCCCCGGGGCTACTTCCAGACTCGCCCTCGGGTGGTACCTGGGTCACGGAGGTGTCCTCCGGGGGGGTCCAGCACCATGGGTTCCTCGGGGTAGGTGGCGAAAGGCAGGCCCGGCAACTCCTCGGGATAGCGGGCGCAGGGCAGGTCGGAGGCGTCTGGCCTCCCTGGCGGCTGTCTCCCTAGTGAGTTCTGAGGTCGAGCCTTTATACTTCCGGGGCGCCGCCTGACCCTCTGAGGGTGGGTTCAGAGCTCCCTAGCTCCGCCCACTCCGGTGTCCGGAAGGGCTCGTCCAAACCCCCCCCCGAAGTCTGGCTCCCATTTGTCAGGGCCAGGCTCTTCCATCCCTCCTAGGCGGGACAGGAAGTCCGCATTCGCATGGTCCTTGCCGGCCCAAGGCTGGATGGTGAAAGCGTAGGGCTGTAAAGCCAGATACCAGCGCAGTAATCTAGTGTTGTTATTTTTCATTCTCGTTAACCATTGGAGGGGAGCATGGCCCGTGACTAGTGTAAATGGGGTCCCAAGGAGGTAGTACCATAGGGCATCGCAGACCCACTTCACAGCAACTATTTCTTTCTCAATTATGGCATAGTTCTTCTCACGGGGGAATAATTTTCGGCTAAGGTATAGGACCGGGTGGTCATCTCCATCAACTTCTTGGGACAGGACGGCCCCTAGCCTCCTCCCATCCGTGTGGAGGATGAACTCACGGTCAAAGTCCGGGCTGTATAGGACCAGTATGTATTGGTCATCCAGTGTCCAGAAGGGCCCATCCCTCTCCAGGGCGGCAGGGAGCCACACCAGCTCACTACAGGGATCAATAACAAAGTATGCAAACTCCTTGCCTGGTTCCTGTGCAGTTAGACGGTACGCACTTCATTAGAGCACGCCGTTCAGTATGAGTGCTCACTCTGGGTTGGGAGTAAAAATTCATGTTCTCACCAAATGGGTTTTTTATGACTTTTCAGAGAAAAAAAATGAACCTCTCTAATGTAGGGCTTTTTTTTTTTTTAAACTGAATTTTAGTGCCCGTGAAAACCACCCCTTTAACATCCCTAGCATCTGACATTTCCTATTTGCATACAGAACAGGTACAGCAAAGGGCAGCAATGACACAAGCTTCTCTCCCTGCATCATGGTGCCCCAATCCTGGCCCCTATGTACTACCTCTGGTAGGTCAGGGGGATTTCATAGAATTCAAGGCCAGAAGAGACCATTAGATTATCGAGTCCAGTGGTTCTGAACCAGGGGGCCCCTGAGCAGGTTTCAGGGGGTCCACCAAGCAGGACCAGTGTTAGACCTGCTGGGGGCTCAGGGCAGAAAGCCAAAGTCCCACTGCATGGGGTTGAAGCCTGGGGCCCTGAGCCCTGCCACCTGAGGCTGAAGCAGAAGCCTGAGCAACTCAGCTTCACGGTGCCCCCTGTGGCATGGGGCCCTGGGCAGTTGCCCTGCTTCCTACCCATTAACGCCAGCCCTGGCTTTTATATGTAGAAAACCAGTTATTGTGGCACAGGTGGGCCATGGAGTTTTTATAGCATGTTTGGGGAGCCTCAGAAAGAAAAAGGTTGAAAACCCCTGATCTAGTCTCAGCACCTGTATTTCACAGGCCATTCACTTGGACCAAGCTGCCTCTATAATGACCCCAATGGCTTTGGTTAGACTAAAGCAATTCAATCCTCAGGAGACTAAACTAGTGTGTGCCACAGGCAGAGAACAGGAGAGACTGAAGGGCTGCCAGTGCCTGAGGCCCCTCCAGTGGCAGGGAACGGATATGGGGAGATATGCCCAGATGATCCCAGGAGGCAAATCAGACCCCACGCTGCAGAGGAAGGTGAAAAAAACACCGGTCTGACCTAGGGTGAATTTCCTTCCTGACCCCAGATCTGGTAATCCGTGTGTCCCTGAGCAAGACCTGCCAGCCAGGCATCTAAGAAAGAGGATTCTCTGTACCACCTCATAGCACTGGTTCACCCGTCCGTTGTCCCGTCCCCAGCTGTGGCCAGTCTCTAATTTGTCCTGATGGTCCATGCAATCCTTGATCTCTACAGAAATTGCTAACGAAGGGGTCGCAATTAGTATGATGAATTATTTGTATTAGAGTTGGGCCTAAAGAGCCCCATTGCACGAGGCACTGAACAAACACAGAGTGGGAAACACACCCTGCCGTGAGGAGCTGGTAATCTACATAGACAAAGGGTGGGAGGGGAATTAACACAGAGAGCTGAAGAGGCTTTACCAAAGTTACAGAGCTGGAAATTGAACTGAGTCTCCAGATTCACCATCCACCAGCCCATTCTGTCTCTGCGGTGGTCGTTTTGGACATCAGCCCAATGAAAACTGGGCTGAGCCCACCCCAAAACTCATTTCACACAGGGTCACCCAAAAACCATCAGAGGGGAATATCTTTCAGTAACTCCCAACCTGCTCTGAATGCAGATCGGTTGCCTAATGGTGAGGGGCTCCATATCCTATTGCCAGTCTTCTGAGCAACCCAATTCCACAATGAACCTTTTGTTAATGAGACACTGGAGGAAAGTGTTACATCAAAGATACTGTGAGATGAATAATGCATACATTTAGCGCTTGCAGGCATCCGCTGCAGAGGCCGGGAGGGATAGAATCAGTAAACAGTGTATTTTATACCAACGTGTATCCCCTCCATTATGGAGATAAATGCAAATTACAGCGTGAAGAATGAGTGTGGCAGTATACTTGGGTGCCTGTTGATTGAGAAATCATAGCATTTGTACTCCAGCTTTAATAAAACATATAGGCTTTTCTTTCTGGTGATTAGATTTGTGAGAGGGAAAGGCATAAACTATTGCAGGTTTTAAAGGGCAAACCAGCTATAAAGGAGTATAAAAGCTTTCATCACCCTTGTGGGATGAATATGCCTTTGATAGGCCACACTGAACAGCCATCAACGGGCAGCTCTGCGTATGCTCACTGTCAGGGGGTGGGCACCCCACACCGGCTCTGAAAGGGTTCGTGTTGGTCACAGACACCAGTTAACATACTGGCTGTACCTAGGGCATGGCACAGGTTTATGGGATCATGAAGACCAGCTGGGTGGTTAGTTTAAGACAGAAAGCACAGATTAGAAAGTGGTGTGATGAGTTGGATCACAGAAGCCCCCTGGGAGCTGCCACCTGATGTGCCAAGACTACTTACGCTCCTGCTTTCCTGCCCTGTCAACTTAGGACTTCAGTACCCTGCCTGGTTTGAGCCAGACCCGCTAGCCTGCTGCAAACCCAGACCCAGGTCTGAACGACATCCCCTAACAGCTGTAGGCTTAACTGAAAGCAGCTTACAGAAGTGTTCCTGTCTTTGACACTCAGATGCCCAACTCCCAATGGGGTCCAAACCCTAAATAATTCTGTTTTACCCTGTATAAAGCTAATACAGAGTAAACTCATAAATTGTTCGCCCTCTATAACACTGATAGAGAGATATGCACAGCTGCTTCCCCCCCCCCTCAAGTATTAATACATACTCTGGGTTAATTAATCAGTAAAAAGTGATTTTATTAAAAACAGAAAGTAGGATTTAAGTGGTTCCAAGTAGTGACAGACAGAACAAAGTGAATTACCAAGCAAAATAAAATAAAACCTGCAAGTCTATGTCTAATCCAACTGAATACAGACAAAACCTCACCAGTTCCAGTAAGCTTCCTTTTACAGACTAATCTCCTTCTAGTCCAGGTCCAGCAATCACTCACACCCACTGTAGTTACTGTCTTTCGTTCCACTTTCTTTCAGGTATCCTTGGGGATAGAGAGGCTATCTCCTTAGCCAGCTGAAGACAAAATAGAGGGGTCTTCCACAGGCTTAAATAGACTTTCTCTTGTGGGTGGAGACCCCCTCTTCTCTCCTATGCAAAGTCCAGCTCCAAGATGGAGTTCTGGAGTCACCTGGGCAAGTCACATGTCCCTGCATGACTCACAGTTTTTACAGGCAGCAGCCATTGCCCACATGGTATCTTGAATGTCTCCAGGAAGACTTCTTATGTGGATTGGAGAATTCCAAGATGCATTGTTCCTTAAGTGCTTCTTGACTGGGCACTTAACTTTGCCAATTCCTTTCTCCAAGAACTGACCAAATGCTCTACTAAGGTTATTTGGAAATCAAGCCAGTACACGGCCAATATTCATAACTTCAAATACAAAAGTGATACATGCATACAAGTAGGATTAATAGATGCAGTAGATCATAACCTTTACATAGATATGTTACATGGCATATGTAGCATAGAAACATATTCCAGTTATGTCATATATATTCATAAGCATATTTCCATAAAGCCTTATGCGGGGCACCATCACAAGTGGGTCCAGGCAGGAGTTTTGTGGTCACTCTCTGGGGTTGGGCAGTAGAAGGACTTGGCCCTGGAATCTTCTCCTGAATAGGGAAGTCTGGGAGGCAGTCAGGAGAGACACAGAGTGGCCACTGGGTTGGAGCAGACTGTGGCGGGAAACCCTGACAAAAGAGCTTCCTGGGAGATATTTAACTGGGGAATGAAAGATTGAGTCTGAGGAGGGCAGAAAGTTGGTTTTAAATTTTGGTGGTTTTGGTTTGAGCTTTATTGAAGAGCCCTGAGAAGAGGGTGAACCTAGAGAGGTTGTAGGGAGAAGGCCTGCGAAGAAGCCTGTGGAGGCAGCAGGGGCAGGTTGGATAGACAGACCTTGCCTGTTCACTACAAGATCCCTGGGGTGGAAGCCAGAGGAGCAGGAGGACCTGGGCTCCCCTACCAGCCACTAGAGAAGGTGGTAGGAAGGCTCTGCTCCAGACAAAAGGGGGTAAGCACATTCAAAATCCTGAGCTAAGAGGGTGCAAGGAGCAGGGGGCATAGAGTGAGGGCTGAAGACCTGCAGTAAGGGCCTAGGACTGTATTTGAGGGGCTCTGCTACCCCAGAAGAGGTGAAATTAAATGTGACTGGCTGAAGGGCTGAGTTATGGGAGGAAAAACCATAGCAGGGCCAGACCAGCTGTGGGCAGGGCATGCCAGATGGGGTGAGAGCTTGCTATGTCATGCCCAGCCACGAGGGGGCATGTCAGCAGTGAATGCACTCTTCTGAAGCTGGCCAGACCTCCAGCAGCTTAATTAGGCTGAAGGGTACTGACGCCAATCTCCCCTTCTTGTGGTGCAATAACATAAAACAGCATGTAGCTAAGGAAAAGAATAATCCTGCCTGTGTGACAGCTGCTTTATTAGTTATTATATGGAAGGGAATGTACCCCAGGAGCAGGGGCAGGGAGGGGACCTGATTTACTACAGGTTTTGGGCAAATCACATAACCCTTCCATGCCTCAGTTTACTCAGCTATAAAATGAGGATAATGTGGGGTGGATGTCATTTCTTGTTAGACACCTGCAGCTGGAGTAGGGTTCAGTGAGGCTGAGTGCCAGATGGATTAAAGAATCTAGCAAGAGCATATTTATCAAAGAAAATCTCAGGAATGTGCCAAAAACATTGGGAATGGGCCTCTCCCAATTCCAGGGAGCTGTTGAAATGGATGGCGGCAGGATGGGGGCCTGAGCAGGTTTGCCCTGAAAGGAGGAACATTCGGAAATCCATGGGTTAGTCTTTATGAGCTAGATTCTCAAAGGTATTGAAATCAAATGGCAGTTAGATGCCTCAATGCCTTTTGGGGAGCTGGGCCTATGTCGCCAGGTTGGTCTACCTGGCACATTGCCCTAAGGTTTAACTAGCCTGGATTACTGGCTTTGTCACACACTCCCTTTGTGAATATGGGGAAGTCACTGCCCGCCTCTATGTCTCCGTTTCTTGGTCTGTTTAATGGAGATATGACTTCCCTGCCACACATCTGGATACATCTTTGCCAAGCTCTCTGAGAGCCTTATTGGAAGAGTCTGTGAAAGTGGAACATATCAACGTTACATTAGCTCGTGGCTGCAGCCAGCTTTTCTGGGAAGAGATGTCGTGAAGCACTGCATCACCTTTATCTCCCAGGGTGTGTGTTGGGTAGGCTGGTGGCACAAGGGGAAGTGGAGGGCTTTTGGGGAGAAAAATTTGCGAGAAAAATTCTATTTTTAATGAGAAGTGGCCTAAATTTTAATCCATCGCTATTTGCACCTGCAAAAATGGATGTTTGGTTAAGGATGGGCTGAAAAGTGAGACCTGCTTTTCACAGATACCAATTTCAATGGGGCTTCATTGGTAATCGGCACCTTTTAAAAATCAAGCCCTAGGTGCCTTGCCCAGGTTAAGACAGTTGATTAGTGCGAGGGCTGGGATTAGAAATCAGGAAGGCCTGGGTCCCAATCCAGTGCTTTGACCACTGTACTATACTGCCTTTTGCTGGGAGCTGTTTAACTTTCACCTGCTATTTAACCAAACTCCAGCAGGTTTCAGAGTAACAGCCGTGTTAGTCTGTATTCGCAAAAAGAAAAGGAGTACTTGTGGCACCTTAGAGACTAACCAATTTATTTGAGCATGAGCTTTCGTGAGCTACAGCTCACTTCATCGGATGCATACTGTGGAAAGTACAGAAGATCTTTTTATACACACAAGGCCAGTGTGGATAGCTGCACAGAAGCACGGCAGAGGGATTGAAATCCTTCTTGTTCCCCTGTAAGCAAAGGGAAGCTCCTGGTGCACTGAGCCGACAAGCATGCATTGCCTGAGTCCCTGTGACCCTTTGCATTCTGCGGAGAAGCAGGCAGGGCACAGGTGGGAAATGTATCCTTTGTGACAAAGGCAGGGAAGCGGTTGTAGGCCCTTCTCTTCCGCAAAGCAATTGAAGGAAGCGGCCTCAGGAACACTTTGTACTGAGCTCCTCCGTCAGCTCCTTGCTGTGCTCCCACCATGTGGTCAGCTGGGGGATGGGCAGTGGAGACAACCGTGATGTCCTTTGGACTTTATCTCATCCAGAGGTGGGCTTGAGTTGCACTGATGTGAATCTGAAGTGCCGCAAGCATCAGGGGTGTTTGGATCAGGAGTTTGATTTGGCCCATTATACTTTACCTATCTACCTCTATCTCTCTCCCTATCTAATATCTATCTACTTGTTTAATCCACCTACCTAATATCCGCTTACCTGTCTAATCTACTTACCTACCTATACTTCACCTCTCTGTGCCTGTTTTCCTTCCTACTCTGTCTCCCTCGTCTATTTAGATTAAAAGCTCTGTAGGGCAGCAACTGCCTCTCACTACGTGTTTGCACAGCGCCTCACTACTGCACTACAAATAAACATCATAATAAGCTACCTACCTATGTTACCTCAATGCCCTCCTTCACTATGGTATCTAAAGATACAGAGAGATGAGCCGATCGCAACGTTTGGATTGGGATCCGGACATAAATTTCCCCGTGGTCTGGCATTATTCGGATGCAGCAGCATTGCTCATTTCATCATCCCCCTTATTCTTCAAAAATGTTGGCAGAGGGCCCTGGCATTGCTTCCAAGTTTGAATCCTCTCCACATCCGTGCAAGGATCTAAACACTGGGTTCAGAATTGAAAATCTGAAAAGTCTAATGCATCAAATCTTAAAGTAATTATACTGCCCTAAATCTTTATTGGTTTTCAAGATTAACTTCCCATCTCTGGCAAGCTGGCTCCACTTGCTCCTTCTCTACAGGTTTCACAATTTGACTATGAAGACAAATGAATATTGATCATCCTGAAGATTATTAAATGGGATTTTTCTATTTCTTTTTTGCAATTTAGATTTTTTTTTAAAACAAGATAATGTCAGTAAAACTGTTGTAGGAGTGAGAGAGGGATTCACTTACCACTCTGTAAGAGACAGGCAAAGGATCACAAAACTCCATTTACACCAAAGCATGTTCCCTGTGAAGTCAGTCACAGAACTCCCATGGACTTCAGTTCAATGGGAACAGACTCAGGCCATTAGAGAAGGAGCAATTTACTAAACACTGGTAAAAGCAGGGAGTGATTCACTAAAACACTGCTGAACCAGTCATCCAATGATATTTTGCAAAGGCATCATTAAGGAATAAATAATAATGATACCTGATGCTTATGAAGTGTCTTTCACCTGGAGAATCCTATAGTGCTTTACAAATTGCATAGATTAGGGCCTCTCAATCACCACTGAATTGCAGGCAATTCTGGGATGGAATGCAATGGGCATTCTGCTCCACCAAGAATATAGCAGGAGGTGCTGGGAGAGGGAATGAAGAATGTCAAAGCCGACTGATGGCATAGGGAAATGTCCTTTCCCAGATTGGTATATGGCCAGTGCAGCAGGTCTAACGCTTCTGCAAACGTACGTCACATTTCTCTCTAAGCAATCAGGCGGAGTCTGGGACAAAATCTGACGTCTTCTCAGTAATGGGGGAGGGAGATTGCTGTTGTTGCTAGTGTAGTCTCAGGTTCCAGTGAAATTACATCCAGAAGATAACGGATGACACTGGATTTAGTTTCTCACTCAGAGAGACTCTATCTGCCTCCATGTTTCTCTGAAGCCTACTTACTCCCTGCTCCTTTACTTCCTGTTAGATACAGGCAGTGCGGACAGTTGGCACTATGCCACAACACAGCCTTTCCTACTTTCTTTCAACCTGCCACAGTCAACGTTTTGGGGCCCTGATCCCCAAATCAAGAGAGACAGGAAAAAATCTCCAAGGAAGAGAGTTCAGACAGCCTGGGAGGATGTTTTTACTCTCTCACAGACAGTATTTCCTACCGCTTCAGATTCCTGGCTCAGCATTCCCCGCTGTGCCTCGCTGACAAGAGGGAAAGTGAAAGGAGGTGACCTTTATGTGGGACACAGCCAGGTTACCATGAGGCTAACAAGTGAGGGTAGTGTCAGTCCAAAAGAGCCTCAAGGGCAACTGAGAATGAAAGTTCCTAATACACAAATCCAAGGGCCAGATGGTTTTCCATACCAACATGATTGTATAGATCTCTATCATATCTCCCATCTCTTTTCTTCTCTGAACAGTGCCAGTCTTTTTAATGTCTCCTCATACAGAAGCTGTTCCATGACCTAATCATTTTTGTTGCCCTTCACTGCACCTTTTCCAATTCTAATATATCTCTGTTTAGACGGGGCAACCAGAACTGCCCCATCTAAACAGAGATATATTAGAATCGGTGTGGGCGTTTCATGGATTTATATAGTAGCATTATGATACTTTCTGTTTTATTCTCTTTCCCTTTCCTAATAGTTCCCAACTTTCTGTTAGAGTTTTTGACGGCCGCCACACACTGAGCAGATGTTTTCAGAGAACTGTCCATGATGACTCCAAGATTTTTTTCTTGAGTGGTAACAGCTAATTTAGGCCCCATCATTTTGTATGTATACTTGGAATTATTTTTTTCAGTGTGCATTTCTTTGCACTTATCAACACTGCATTTCACTTGCCATTTTGTTTCCCAGTCACCCAGTTTACTGAGACCCCCTTGAAACTCTTTGTAGTCAGCTTTGGACTTAACTACCCTGAGTAAGCTTGAGTAGATGCTGCTATGACTGACAGAGTGGCCATCCCTTCTTTGATACCCACTCAGAGATGCAGGTTACGAAAGCCATCTTGAAGCCCTGCACATCTGAATTCACATGGACTTTCCAAAACCTAGGGCTGCATTCAGGGGGAGAAAACTGTCAGGCACCAGCCTGTTGGTGTCTAAAAAAGGATGGCAAGCGTGGCACTTCTATTACTGTTCAATCTGGATCACTTCCCTTCTCTTCTGTTGCTTTCTTATCTGCCTCACTCCCAGCTTTGTACAGGGCACTGAAAAACAGAGTAGGCTTTGCCTGGCAGGGGTCCATCTGGGCATGACAATACGCCATCTAGAGGAGAAGAAGAGAATTAGCAAACTGAAGAACAAGTCAAATAGCACCAGCTCTGCACAAAGATTAAGTAAATAACCAGACTATCTTCCCTTAAGTCCCTCATGCATAGAGTTGGGAGGGTTCTTCAAAAACCTGCAATAAGACATCTGCAGTTATTGTTTTGTCTCCTAGAAACTGGTAAATAATTCAAAAGAACTTTTTTTGTTTTGTTTTTCATTTTAATTAATCCATGTAGAATTTAGTCCTCCATGCATAATCATTTCAGCCCGGAAACAGCAGGTACAGAGAATCTCATTACCGAGCTTAGCAGCCAGATCCTGGAGCTGTTATTAATAGAGACTTCATTGCTATGAAGAATTAATAAAACCCGACTATAAGAGGGAGAAAAATGCTCCATTAAGAATGCGCTGCCCTCTTTGTTTTAAACTCAGAATATAACACTTTAGAGACCGCTCATGCTGAGAGACAATGCACTTTCCTATTTGGCAAAGGTCTGGGGAAGCAACAGAGAGTTTTCAGAGTAACAGCCGTGTTAGTCTGTATTCGCAAAAAGAAAAGGAGTACTTGTGGCACCTTAGAGACTAACCAATTTATTTGAGCATGAGCTTTCGTGAGCTACAGCTCACTTCATCGGATGAAGTGAGCTGTAGCTCACGAAAGCTCATGCTCAAATAAATTGGTTAGTCTCTAAGGTGCCACAAGTACTCCTTTTCTTTTAACAGAGAGTTTGTATTCGGCAGATTGTGCATTGCCATTATTAGACTACTACTTTCATTTCAGCTGGGGTAGAGAATGCAATCTGTTAAGCTGCTTTAAGTAAGGAAATGCATGCAGTATATGAGGGTCAAAGCTTGTCTCTAAACTCAAGCTAGGTACTGATGGCTCTTGTAAGGATGCATGGTCTGGCTAGAGCAGGGACCTGGGAGTCAGGAGACCTGAGCCCAGATTGCATATTCCATGGCAATATCTTAGTTACTTGTATGATCCCCGTTAGTGTCATAGCTGATCATCTCACAATCTTTAACGTATTTATTCTTACAACATCCCTGTGGGGGAGGGCAGTGCTATTATACTTTTGGCAGTTAGTCACCTTGTGGGTGTTCCAGTTAGGAGCAGAAAGTGGTTGTAGTCAGGTATTTCTCTGATTATTTACAAAGACAGTACAAAGCCCTGTGCCTCTGAGCGCAGAAGGAATCAAATAGCAGGATACAGTTTCTTTTGCTCACAGCACCAAGTGCACTTTTTCAGTCAGCACCCGTGGCCCAAAAATCTCTCCTCAGATTTCTTCCAGGGTTAACCACCATGCTTTTAGGAGCTCCTTTTTGCTGTCTCTTCTCGGTTTCTTTTTGTTTTGCCTTCACACCAACCATCCTGATTCAAAACAATACACAGCAATAGCTCCTGGGCAGGTTCCCAGTCTCCTTTTGTCTTAGCTGGGGCTTATGCTTACAGTTATGTTAAGTGCAGGGTGAGTTCATGCATATCAGCCTAACTCCCATAATAAGAACAGGAGGACTTCTGGCACCTTAGAGACTGACAAATTTATTTGAGCATTTGTTAGTCTCTAAGGTGCCACAAGTACTCCTGTTCTTTTTCCAGATACAGACTAACACAGCTGCTACCCTGACTCCCATAATAAGATTTCACCCTGCTCATAACAATCCCCGTTTTACTGATGGGGAACTAAGGCACAGAGAGGCTAAGTGACTTGCCCAAGAACACATACTGTCTGTGGCATAGTAGGAAACTGAACCTGGATGTTCCAAATGCTAGGTTACTGCCCTACCCACGAACCCATCCTTCCTTGAGATCCATGACACAGTGCTCTGGGAGAACTGAGGATTCCCCCTGCAGAGTTTCCCTGTGATCTATTGAAGGAAGAGGGTTTACTCGCCTGGAATGGGCAGCGGTTCTGCCACCAAAATGCACAAGATGTGCCGGAAGCCAGATCCATTTGTACTGAGCTCTCCAGTCCTCCATCTCAACTCTGAATGCATCCGATGAAATGAGCTGTAGCTCACGAAAGCTTATACTCAAATAAATTTGTTAGTCTCTAAGGTGCTGCAAGTCCTCCTGTTCTTTTTGCGGATACAGACTAACACAGCTGCTACTCTGAAACATCTCAACTCTGGGACCCTCCTCTGGCCCCCCTGGTAGTGCAGATTCCCCCAGCTATCCCTGCTCCCAGACTCTGCCCAAGGAGATTTGCTTAGCACAGGAGTGGCAGAACAGATAATACAGCCTTTAGGGTATGTCTACACTACGGAATAAGGTCGAATTTATAGAAGTCGGTTTTTTAGAAATCGGTTTTATAAATTCGAGTGTGTGTGTCCCCACAGAAAATGCTCTAAGTGCATTAAGTGCATTAACTCGGCGGAGCGCTTCCACAGTACCGAGGCAAGCGTCGACTTCCGGAGCGTTGCACTGTGGGTAGCTATCCCACAGTTCCCGCAGTCTCCGCTGCCCATTGGAATTCTGGGTTGAGATCCCAATGCCTGATGGGGCTAAAACATTGTCGCGGGTGGTTCTGGGTACATATCGTCAGCCTCCCGTTCCCTCCCTCCCCCCGTGAAAGCAAGGGCAGACAATCATTTCGCGCCTCTTTTCCTGAGTTACCTGTGCAGACGCCATACCACAGCAAGCATGGAGCCCGCTCAGGTAACCGTCACCCTATGTCTCCTGGGTGCTGGCAGACGCGGTACGGCTTTGCTGCACAGTAGCAGTAACCCCTTGCCTTCTGGCAGCAGACGGTGCAATACGACTGGTAGTCGTCCTCATCGTGTCCGAGGTGCTCCTGGCCGCGTCGGCTGGGAGCGCCTGGGCAGACATGGGCGCAGGGACTACATTTGGAGTGACTTGACCAGGTCATTCTCTTTAGTCCTGCAGTCAGTCCTATTGAACCGTCTTATGGTGAGCAGGCAGGCGATACGGACTGCTAGCAGTCGTACTGTACCATCTTCTGCCAGGCAGGCAAGAGATGAGGATTGCTAGCAGTCGTATTGCACCATCTTCTGCCAGGCAGGCAAGAGATGGGGATGGCTAGCAGGCGTACTGTACCATCTTCTGCCGAGCAGCCATGAGATGTGGATGGCATGCAGTCCTTCTGCACCGTCTGCTGCCAGCCAAAGATGTAAAAGATAGATGGAGTGGGTCAAAACAAGAAATAGACCAGATTTGTTTTGTACTCATTTGCCTCCTCCCCTGTCTAGGGGACTCATTCCTCTAGGTCACACTGCAGTCACTCACAGAGAAGGTGCAGCGAGGTAAATCTAGCCATGTATCAATCAGAGGCCAGGCTAACCTCCTTGTTCCAATAACAACGATAACTTAGGTGCACCATTTCTTATTGGAACCCTCCGTGCAGTCCTGCCTGAAATACTCCTTGATGTACAGGCACCCCCTTTGTTGATTTTAGCTCCCTGAAGCCAACCCTGTAAGCCGTGTCGTCAGTCGCCCCTCCCTCCGTCAGAGCAACGGCAGACAATCGTTCCGCGCCTTTTTTCTGTGCGGACGCCATACCACGGCAAGCATGGAGCCCGCTCAGCTCACTTTGGCAATTAGGAGCACATTAACCACCACACGCATTATTCAGCAGTATATGCAGCACCAGAACATGGCAACGCGATACCGGGCGAGGAGGCGACGTCAGCGCGGTCCCGTGAGTGATCAGGACATGGACACAGATTTCTCTGAAAGCATGGGCCCTGACAATGCATGCATCATGGTGCTAATGGGGCAGGTTCATGCTGTGGAACGCCGATTCTGGGCTCGGGAAACAAGCACAGACTGGTGGGACCGCATAGTGTTGCAGGTCTGGGACGATTCCCAGTGGCTACGAAACTTTCGCATGCGTAAGGGCACTTTCATGGAACTTTGTGACTTGCTTTCCCCTGTCCTGAAGCGCATGAATACCAAGATGAGAGCAGCCCTCACAGTTGAGAAGCGAGTGGCGATAGCCCTGTGGAAGCTTGCAACGCCAGACAGCTACCGGTCAGTTGGGAATCAATTTGGAGTGGGCAAATCTACTGTGGGGGCTGCTGTGATGCAAGTAGCCCACGCAATCAAAGATCTGCTGATATCAAGGGTAGTGACCCTGGGAAATGTGCAGGTCATAGTGGATGGCTTTGCTGCAATGGGATTCCCTAACTGTGGTGGGGCTATAGATGGAACCCATATCCCTATCTTGGCACCGGAGCACCAAGCCGCCGAGTACATAAACCGCAAGGGGTACTTTTCGATAGTGCTGCAAGCTCTGGTGGATCACAAGGGACGTTTCACCAACATCAACGTGGGATGGCCGGGAAAGGTGCATGATGCTCGCATCTTCAGGAACTCTGGTCTGTTTCAAAAGCTGCAGGAAGGGACTTTATTCCCAGACCAGAAAATAACTGTTGGGGATGTTGAAATGCCTATATGTATCCTTGGGGACCCAGCCTACCCCTTAATGCCATGGCTCATGAAGCCGTACACAGGCAGCCTGGACAGTGGTCAGGAGCTGTTCAACTACAGGCTGAGCAAGTGCAGAATGGTGGTAGAATGTGCATTTGGACGTTTAAAGGCGCGCTGGCGCAGTTTATTGACTCGCTTAGACCTCAGCGAAACCAATATTCCCACTGTTATTACTGCTTGCTGTGTGCTCCACAATATCTGTGAGAGTAAGGGGGAGACGTTTATGGCGGGGTGGGAGGTTGAGGCAAATCGCCTGGCTGCTGGTTACGCGCAGCCAGACACCAGGGCGGTTAGAAGAGCACAGGAGGGCGCGGTACGCATCAGAGAAGCTTTGAAAAACAGTTTCATGACTGGCCAGGCTACAGTGTGAAAGTTCTGTTTGTTTCTCCTTGATGAACCCCCCCGCCCCTTGGTTCACTCTACTTCCCTGTAAGCTAACCACCCTCCCCTCCTCCCTTTAATCATTGCTTGCAGAGCCAATAAAGTCATTGCTGCTTCACAGTCATGCATTCGTTATTCATTCATCACACAAATAGGGGGATGACTACCAAGGTATCCCAGGAGGGGTGGTGGAGGAGGGAAGGAAAATGCCACACAGCACTTTAAGCACAGCACTTTAAAAGTTTACAACTTTAAAATTTATTGAATGACAGCCTTCTTTTTTTTGGGCAATCCTCTGTGGGGGAGTGGCTGGTTGGCCGGAGGCCTCCCCACCGTGTTCTTGGGCATCTGGGTGTGGAGGCTATGGAACTTGGGGAGGAGGGCGGTTGGTTACAGAGGGGCTGCAGTGGCAGTCTGTGCTCCAGCTGCCTTTGCTGCAGCTCAACCATACACTGGAGCATACTGGTTTGGTCCTGCAGCAGCCTCAGCATTGAATCCTGCCTCCTCTCATCACGCTGCCGCCACCTTTGAGCTTCAGCCCTGTCTTCAGCCCGCCACTTACTCTCTTCAGCCCGCCACTTACTCTCTTCAGCCCTCCACCTCTCCTCCCGGTCATTTTGTGCTTTCCTGCACTCTGACATTATTTGCCTCCACGCATTCGTCTGTGCTCTGTCAGTGTGGGAGGACAGCATGAGCTCGGAGAACATTTCATCGCGAGTGCGTTTTTTTTTCTTTCTAAGCTTCACTAGCCTCTGGGAAGGAGAAGATCCTGTGATCATTGAAACACATGCAGCTGGTGGAGAAAAAAAAAGGGACAGCGGTATTTAAAAAGACACATTTTATAAAACAGTGGCTACACTCTTTCAGGGTAAACCTTGAAAGTTAACATTACATACATAGCACATGTGCTTTCGTTACAAGGTCGCATTTTGCCTCCTCCCACCGCGTGAACGGATTTTGGTTGAATGCCAGCAAACATACACTGCAATGCTTTGTTCTACAGTGATTCCCCAGTACGTGTTGCTGGCCTGGAGTGGTAAAGTGTCCTACCATGAAGGACGAAATAAGGCTGCCCTCCCCAGAAACCTTTTGCAAAGGCAGAACCGCAAATGCCAGGGCAAAGTAATCCTTTCACATGCTTGCTTTTAAACCATGTATAGCATTTTAAAAGGTACACTCACCAGAGGTCCCTTCTCCGCCTGCTGAGTCCAGGAGGCAGCCTTGGGTGGGTTCGGGGGGTACTGGCTCCAGGTCTAGGGTGAGAAACAGTTCCTGGCTGTCGGGAAAACCGGTTTCTCCGCTTGCTTGCTGTGAGCTATCTACAACCTCCTCATCATCATCTTCTTCGTCCCCAAAACCTACTTCTGTATTGCCTCCATCTCCATTGAAGGAGTCAAACAACACGGCTGGGGTAGTGGTGGCTGAACCCCCTAAAATGGCATGCAGCTCATCATAGAAGCGGCATGTTTGGGGCTCTGACCCAGAGCGGCCGTTCGCCTCTCTGGTTTTCTGGTAGGCTTGCCTCAGCTCCTTCAGTTTCACGCGGCACTGCTTCGGGTCCCTGTTATGGCCTCTGTCCTTCATGCCCTGGGAGATTTTCAGAAAGGTTTTGGCATTTCGAAAACTGGAACGGAGTTCTGATAGCACGGATTCCTCTCCCCAAACAGCGATCAGATCCCGTACCTCCCGTTCAGTCCATGCTGGAGCTCTTTTGCGATTCTGGGACTCCATCATGGTCACCTCTGCTGATGAGCTCTGCATGGTCACCTGCAGCTTGCCACGCTGGCCAAACAGGAAATGAGATTCAAAAGTTCGCGGTTCTTTTCCTGTCTACCTGGCCAGTGCATCTGAGTTGAGAGCGCTGTCCAGAGCGGTCAGAATGGAGCACTCTGGGATAGCTCCCGGAGGCCAATACCATCGAATTGTGTCCACAGTACCCCAAATTCGAGCCGGCAACGTCGATTTAAGCGCTAATCCACTTGTCAGGGGTGGAGTAAGGAAATCGATTTTAAGAGCCCTTTAAGTTGAAATAAAGGGCTTCATTGTGTGGACGGGTGCAGGTTTAAATCGATTTAACGCTGCTAAATTCGATCTAAAGTCCTAGTGTAGACCAGGGCTTAGCTTCAAAGGAATTACTCCCAGTTTACTCCAGAGAAACTGACAGCAGTAGCTGATCCTCACTCAGGTCCATGTTGATGAGAGCTGAGAGCACTTCACACCTTGCAGGATCAAGGTTCTATGTTAATCACACAGAGCAAGGGAGGGATGTTTCTGTATCATGCAAATCAAAGTGGGATTCCCAGGCAGCATTATTCATGTGTTCTGGCATCTAGAAAACACCTTCTTCATTAATAACAGATGATGGGTTTCTCCTTGCCTCTGGAAGGCAAGTAAATCATTGATCAGACAGCATTTAATACACATTAGTTGTCTTAACAATGAGCTAGATTCTCAGCAGTTCTCAAACTTCACTGCACCGCAACCCCCTTCTGACAACAAAAATTACTACATGACTCCAGGATGGGGGACTGAAGCCAGAGCCTACCCAACCTCCATCACCCCAGGTGGGGGGAGCAAAGCCCAAGCCCAAGGGCTTCAGCCCCAGGCAGGGGGTCTGTAATCTGAGCCCCACCACCCAGGGCTGAAGCCCTCAGGCTTCAGCTTAGGCCCTGGGAGGTGGGACTCGGGCTTTGGCTTTGGCCCTGGCCCCCAGCAAGTCTAACACCAGCCCTGGCGACCCCATTAAAACAGGGTCACCACCCACTTTGGGGTCCCAACCCACAGGCTGAGAACTGCTGACTAAGTGCACCCAAAATTCAATCCCTATTCTCTTTATTCTCCAAAATAAGTATACAATGAAATATCAGGGGTTTGAAAACAGCCAGTCGGTGCTTTAGAAAGGAGAGTAAATGTTGGCAATTTACTAAAGGCCAGATTCTGATCCCTGTACTCCCATGTCAATGGTATTTCTAGCGGAGTAAGATGCTGTCCAGTGGGAGTACAGAGATCAGCCCTTGGCCATCTATCTGGGGTAGATTGTTTCCAGCTTGGGAACAGCCTCACATAAGAGACAGAAACCCCCGTGAGGTCCTCCTCCAGGAGTTTCCATTAGCTCATTTGTCCAGGGTGTGAGGGTACAGCGTCCCCCCCAGCACTTCCCTCCCATGCACAGAACAGCCAGGGGTTCAGCCACCAAAACCCACAGAGTTCACAAGATCTGCACAGATCTTAGCAGAGCTGTTACAGACAAGAGCCATTGGAACAGACCCCACCACCCCTCTGCATGGCACCAGAGTCCCTAGGGCATCACAACCATGAAGTGATGCTACTAGGGGTTCATCTGAGGACACTGCCCCCAGTATACGGGGCAGTTCCACACCACAGAGGGAAACCACCTAATGTAATGCTGACTCAGCATTATCTCGGGCAGGTTGGCCTGCATGATACCATGAAGGATAGCTGCCACCCTACCCCCAGACTTGCCCACACTTGTCCTGCCTCCTGTCCAGATGCAGAACCCTAGAGAGAATCCACCGCGTGGTGAGAATTGGGAACCATGACACAGAAACTCCCCACACCTGGGTCCACTGGGCTTTCCTCCCCTCTGCCTACAGAGGCAGATAGCTGCAAGAGGGGCCTGTACCGGACGATGCTGTTTCCAGAGAACAAAAGTATAGTCTCCCTCAGAGAGCACCAGTCTCCAGGAAACCACACAACACAGCTGCTGACAGCACAGTCCTTAGCAGTTTAAAGGTGCAGCACACTAGAAACAGAGGTATAAAAGCTACCAGCCAAACAGACCATATCCGTGAGCAAAATGTCTGGAGGGAATGATCCAAGCCCTGCCTGTTGGGGAGAGGAACCGTCACATTGGGTCTCAAGGGTGGGAGAGGACTAAGAAGTGAAGGGGAAAATTGACTGACCCAAGGATTCAGGGTGATGGGGGAATCATAGGATCTCAGGGTTGGAAGGGACCTCAGGAGGTCATCTAGCCCAACCCCCTGCTCAAAGCAGGGCCAATCCCCAACTTTTGCCCCAGATCCCTAAATGGCCCCCTCAAGGATTGAACTCACAACCCTGGGTTTATCAGGCCAATGCTCAAACCACTGAGCTATCCCTCCCCGCATCAATCAGTATTCAGTATTAAAGGACTGATCCTCAGTGGCCCAACACCTATACATAAGCCCTGTGGCCTGAAGTCCCTAGAGAGTAGAGAGTATTGACACCTGTTGGTAAAAAGAAAGAAGAAAAGCCCAGAGCTGTTTGAGGACTCCAGATGGACAGGGACTCCATAGGAGAGGGAGCTCTCTGCTGGCCTCTGCTGGCAAGCAAGGGGAATGGACTGAGTGGGCCAAGCCTCATTTGCATTTCTGTTATGTGACAGTTTGGGACATTTTGGTATAAGTTCAGTTAAGTTTTAAGTTTGGAGGCGATGAAACTTTATTATCCTTGTTGGAAAACTAAGGGACTAGTGAACTGTATCAAGCATTTCTGGAGTGAGGAGTCACCCTGACCAGCAGTTTAGTCTGGCATGGTTGTGTAAGGGAGCCTGGACAGCCTAAAAAGGAAGTGGTAGAAAGGAGATGTTATTCTTTATTGGGAGTATTTTAGTGGTGATAAGGACATTACTGAGGTGGGTAGTGCTACTTAGGTAACTTGTGCTGAAACTACAAAGCATGCTATCCTTGCTGATTGACCCTGGGGAGGCCTCCCTATCCAAGCTGTAATTACTTCAGCTGGGATAGGTGATAGATTCCCCTAGAACAACCCAGGCAGTTCTTCCCTTTGGGGCTGCAGAGGGACCTGCCTGGATTTTGGACTCTGCCAACACTAGACGACAAACTGTGAGTGGGGAGCAGCAGAGATGCAGCAGTGGGGAGTGGCTAGTGGCTAGCACTAAAACATATTGTCTCAGCCATTCACAGCCATGAGAGCAAGACTGAGGGTTAAGCTATTGCTAAGACTCCCAGGTGGGAGGGTCTTACCTAACAGAAAGTGTTGATTTATTAATTGCTGACTTTCCTGTGTTGATTCCATGCCCCCCTCCCCACATAAAGTTCTCTTTGTTTGAGACCCTTGGACTCAGTGCATCAGAGTGGGGAAGTATGACCTATCTAAGATGCTCAGGGGAGGTAATTTAGTTTTCTCTGGTTTCTGGCTGGGGGCTCAGCTGGTGTTGTATAAATTTTCAGGAGGGAGCCCTAGATAATTGAACCTGGCCCTTTTTTGTTGCCAACAATGCCTGGTAGAGGGGTTATATATATATGCACCCAACTTTCACTGATGTAAATGACCACCCAAGGGGCTTGGCAACAGAGGACCAGGCCCTAAGACTGTGTCACAGGTGAATTGGGCCCTGTAAGAGGGAACTGGTCAAGCCCACCTGCACTTGTGATGGAGCTGATCGAGGGAAGGTGGCCTCTGTAAAGGGCCAGAGAGGAGCAGGGAACAGGAGGAAGAGGCGCTAGCGGAGACTGTAGAAAAGCTGCAGGAGGCTATTGCAGGAGTCCCACGAGTGGAAGAAGAGTTTGGGCCTGAAAGAACACTCCAGCTAGGAATGGCTGGGAGTGGCCAGCTAAAAACAGGGAACGAAGTTGGATTTTGTAGACTTTGTTTGGGGACTTTGGTATTAATAAACCCAGAACTTAAGGAGGGATGTTTGAATGGAGAAAAGCCTGTGTGTGAAGTTTATGGAGGTGCCTGGAAGAAGGGAAACTGAGGCAAGGTATTGCAGAGCCACCCTAGCCATGAGGAAATGCTCTGGAGATGGTTGACCCAGTTACAGACTGCATTACAGAGGGAACCTTTATCCCAGTAGACTTTGTATGCACGGCATGCCCATGTAACGAATCACAGGAATGACAAGACTGGTGCCATCTGAGCTCGCCTGCATAGACATTGCCGATTGACAGGACACAGTTGTCCTGCTATTTTTTTCCCTGTTGAAATCTTTTCTTCGAGTGTGCTGAAGCTCATTGCTGTGGATCCGCACATGAGTTCAATCCACATTCTGCTGCACTGGGGCACACCGAGGTGTGATTCGCTTAGGCTCCATGGCATTTTTGCCTTAATCAGCTACACTTGTACAAACAGCAGTACATCAATAAGCAGCTTTAATTAGCAATGGGACCGTGGAGTAGCCCATCACAGCAGAGGGAGAGAAATCTGCAATCCAAGGTGAGAGGAGGGGCCAGACCAAACAGGATTCTTGGGACCCTCTTTTCCTGTCATTCATATCCAGCGGGAGAGTGAATGAAGCCCTAGGAGACCATGGGTAATTGCTAGGGAAATGTAAACCCCATGCTGGTTATCCTGAATAATTCATGCAGGTTTTAGCATACATTCATGTTTTATGGATGAACCATAAAGCCAAGGCCCTGACCACTTGTGATCATAAACCACTTCCTGGAAAGATTCCTTATGATGAAGTGGTACAAAGCTCAGGAGGGGATCTGCAGCTAGGTATCTGAGACCTGGGCACTGGCTGTAACTCTCTTAGGGTCCATGTCAAAGGAGGTGCACTTTCCTGCATGGCTGGGACAGGTAGATTTGTTGTTCAGTAAAAGTGTTGCCTCAAAAATGAACCCCTCGGGATCTCAGTAAGATCAGTAAGGGGTGCCGGCCTTGGGGGATCCCCAGGGAGGATTCCTTCCTGACTCTCTCCAGAGCCCCTCAGCCCATCCCCACAACCATCCACAGCCCCGAGAACCTACACAAAGGGGGTTCAGACCACAGAGGGGGAAACTGAGTAGTTTAATGCGGATTAGGTTAGTCCCATGGGGCAACAGTTCCCTGGAGAGCAGCTGTCTGCCTGGGTTCACCCTCTCCTGATCTCTGTGGATTCCATGCATTCTCCTATTTCACAGACATTTGGATCTGCAGAATCCTTGTCCTCTGGGCCTGAGGCCCTTAAGTGACTTGTCAAAGGCCACAGAGGGAACCTGTGTCAGAGCCAGGATTAGAACTTGCTTGTTCCTGACTCCTGGACCAGCACCTCAGACTATTTTACAATTGTGTAAACTGAAGCACAGAGTGAGTCAGCCACCTGCCTAGGGTCACAGAGGGAATCAGCAGCTGAGTTTAGGAAAACACCCAACAATCTTGGCTTCTGGTTTTAGAATTGCACCTCTAAGATACAGAAAAACTGGCAGTTGGCCACCCCACCCCCCCCCCCGGCCCCAGCCCTTGGGGAGCCTCATCACTGTCCCCTCCCAGGAGTTTCCCTCCCCAGCTCCTTACCCTTCCCTCGGGTCTATCTGTTTCCACTGTCTCCGGCACCAAGCAATGCTGCTGCAGGTCAAGAGCCTAGCATGCTGAGCAGGACCTGGGTGCTGGCTGCATTCCCAGCCATGTGACATGCACGGTAGTTACAAGGCGCCCTGCACACACACAACTTAGAGGCAACATTGGGATAAGTGACCGGGGGGGGGAACAGCCCATTAAATCTTTCCGTCAACAACTGGCAAGTCAGTACAAAAACTGGCCAGGTGGCTACTCTATCTGGTCTCCAAGCCCTATGCCACACAGGATCACAGTGCCAAACAGGTTTGCCCTGGTGGCCCTCGTTTGGCCTGGCAGCCCCTCTGTTGCTGGGCCAAACCTGAGTAGTGCTGTGACCCCGATGCCAGGTCGCAATGCCCAGAGCCAGGAACTAGGCCTAGCTGGGCTGCCGCTGTGGGGTGAGCACAGCGTGGGCTCGCTCTCCAATCCCCCCTGCTCCAGCTTCTCCTCAATGATAATTTTTTTGTAAGGGGAGGGGGCTCCATTTCAGATTTTACCCTGAGCCCCAAATCCTCTGTGTGGCCCTGTCCACTAGAGGGCAGGCTGTGTCAGGGAGGGCACATTTTCTCTGCAGCCTCCATCAGCAGGGAGGGCTTCCATGGAAATAACAGCTGTCCCCGGGGAAGTGTGTTGATGGGAACACAGCCGGCCCTCGCTGCAGTCGCTCCCCACCTGGAGCCCAGCAGCCTTTGCTTTGCACAGCCAGGGAGAATCCGGCCCTAGTGGGGAGGGAGGGGAAGAGACTAGTAGGCCTGACCATGACGTATACTTGTCTAGTGGGGAGGGAGGGGAAGAAACGAGTAGGCCTGACCATGACGTATACTTCAGCTGAGAGTCACTGATGTCCAGGGATACCTCAGGCAGCTCCATGAAGTGGTAATGGAGTGAGAGTCTCTGGCAGGCCAAAGAGGCCAGAAGCTCGTGGGCTCAAAGGCACCACGCTGGGAACGGCGTTTCGCTCTGGTGAAGGACACCAAGGGGCTGAGTATTGGCTGTGGCCATGCACTCTAACTTCCCTGCTTTCCTCCCTTTCCATCTGCCTGGTGATGGCTGGGACTTCTAACACGGCCATCCAGTGGGCAAGCCAGATGCAAAGAGGCACCGCTCAGGTTGTCAAATCAAGCTTGAAAAGCCAGGTGTGAACCAGTCCTTACTGTTCTGCACAGTGTTCCCTGCGCCACTGGGCCAATGCTCTGGTATCACACTACGTCCTGCAGAAAAACACACATGCACCGCTCCTTCTAATGACCCTGTGTGACTGACCCCTGCCTCTTTGTGGCACTTCCCCCATAAAACACCTTCCTCCAGTCTTCAAAGTGCAGCTATGCAGGCATCAGAAAAGAGAGAGAAAGGATACTATCCAATCGCCAGGTAAATCTGTGCACTGGCGGAGTTCATGTTTGTGCAGCACCTTGCATCCCTCAAGATCCAAGAGAGCTTTACGTAGGCAAAGGAATTGCTACTCAATCAAAGCAGAGGTCAGTGAAGGACAGAAGCTCCCAAGGCATCCTCTGAGGTGCAGTTGAAACCACAGTGGGTGGGGAGGGTGGAGATAGGCAGTGTTTAATTACCCCGGGTCCTGGTGCTATCATCCATGCCCTGGCTTTTACACAAAGTGCTGTCACTGGATCTTTTGTGGTCAGGACATTGGCTTTATAACTCATCCAACTGGCGGGCACTTAGCCCCATGCTGGCACATGGGAGCACTGCAGACCTCAGAGGGAAGAATGTCACAGTTTGAACCACAAATACCTAAAGGTGAAAATCTGACCACAGCAAACGAAAGTGCCAGGGGCGTGCTTTTTTTTTTTTTTTTTTTTTTTAATTGCTTGAGAGGCAGGAAGGAATATACGAATTTAGCTAAATCAGAGATTGTAGATTGCAGTGACGTCAAGGGGAAACAATTAACCTGGATATTTTCCAGGCATGTGTCTTTCCATTTTACTTGTACATTTGGAGCCACCTTGTGATCCTTGTGCTCTCATTGACTAGTGACTTGGGCCACAAGTGGTGCCATTGAAGAAAACTGGAACTACACGTGCAGTATGGTACTATTCAACACAAGCAAAGGTATCAAAATCCATCCCTTAATGTTCTCTTGTTAGCCAGGATGACTTGGATTTTTGTTCCAAACAAACATTTTTGTTCCAAACAAACAGGAGCACCTCGGACATGACGATGACGGCTACCAGTCATATTGCACCGTCTGCTGTCAGAAGGCAAGGGGTTGCTGCTACTGTGTAGCAATGCCGTACCGCGTCTGCCAGCACCCAGGAGACATACGGTGACGGTTACCTGAGCGGGCTCCATGCTTGCCGTGGTATGGCGTCTGCACAGGTAACTCAAGAAAAAAGGTGCAAAACGATTGTCTGCTGCTACTTTTGGGAGGGAGGGAATGGGGGCCTGACGATATGTACCCAGAACCACCCGCGACAATGTTTTAGCCCCATCAGGCATTGGGATCTCAACCCAGAATTCCAGTGGGCAGCGGAGACTGCAGGAACTGTGGGATAGCTACCCACAGTGCAACACTCCGGAAGTCGACGCTTGCCTCGGTACTGTGGAAGCGCTCCACCGAGTTAATGCACTTAATGCACTTAGAGCATTTTCTGTGGGGACACACACATGCGAATATATAAAACCAATTTCTAAAAAATCGACTTCTATAAATTTGACCTTATTCCATAGTGTGGACATACCCTTAGTCTCTAGCATGAGAAACAGCTGGAGATGCCTATGAATAAAACCGTAAGCTGCCTGGGATGCTCTTAGGTATGAGTGGGATTCAAGGACATTGGGCTCAAAGAGCACATTCAGTTAGGCCCTTTGAAAATCCAGTCACAGGTGTGGTGTGTGCACAGGCCCTTCTGGGGCTGAGGGGAGTTGTGACAGGTCCCACCCACCAGTGGTGCTGGAACCATTTTTACAGTGGGGATGCTGAAGGCAGGAACCCTGTATATGGGTTGTTATTACTACTTCAAGCCAGGGGGTGTGGCAGCAACCCTAGTTCTAGCACCTATGCCAGACACCCGCTAAATCGGGAGGGCTCAGCCACATGCTCCAGCTCTTTCACTGCCTGCCTCATTTTCCCTCATAAAGACACAGGTTCCAGTGTGTCTGTAGCATGTGGCGCATAGCGCAGGGCTGTAGCACCAGGCTCCCATCCAAAGAGCACATAAGTTCAGTTAATATCTGCTCTGGTCACCCGGCCCTAGGAACTTGCTTTCATCAGAATGGGAGAAATGACCTAGAGCTATGTGCAAACAGCCACGAGGCCAGCGCCTCTCATGCAAGGAGGCTGAGCACATGTGCATGGCCCCATAAGGTGCTGATCAGTGGGAATCAAAGTGAGTGTCAATTCTCCCACCACACACACATTTTCCCACTGGAGAACAGTGCCCCCGCTTCGCTGCTAGAACACACATGCACGCTGCTGAATAATGATAATAAATAGCCTTCTAAAAGCACCTTCTATCCACTGATCTCAGCGTACTTAGAAGACACTGTCTAGCTAAGCCTCACATCTCCTGTGAGTTAGACGAGTACTCTTATCCCCATTTTGCATATGGGGAAACCGAGGCACTGAATGGTGACTTGACTTGCCCATGGTCATGCTGAAAGTCAGTGGCAGAGCTCAGGAACCCTGACTTCCAGGGTGTGATTCTCAGTTACTACTGTGCTGAGGTGGGAGCAAAGAGTGCTCCCTGTGTCCCGGGGCTGTTCTGGGCCCTGTCCAGCCTCTTCAGGGTGCCTCTAACTTATACTCTGCTTCCAGGAGACCCCCAACATGGCCCCTATGCCAGGGGCTGGGAGCAGGGCTGGCTGGGAGCCCTTATGCTAGTTATCCCTGGATGGGGAGCCTCCCTATATAGGGGATATTTTAAAGGGGCTAGAGCAGCATCAGGGGACTTTGGTGTCACTGAGAGTCAGGCCCTCAGTGTCTTGCTCTAAGCACTAAATCCAGAACTACCTAGACCCTTCCCCATGGGTCACCCAGATGCAGCATGGAGGCACAGGGGCAACCGTGTCTACTGCCCATTTCTTAGCTGCCTTCAGACAGGAGGCCATTTGTCTTAGGCCATGTCCACGCTAGAAGCACTTTGCCAGTATGGGGATACCAGTCTGCTATTCCAGCAGCACTCCCAGTGCGGGCGCCACTCTTCCAGCAAAGCTGCGCTCTGTCCCAGGAGAGTGCCGCACAAGTAAAACAAGCTGTTCCAGCAGCCAGCGCAGCTACGCCCTCAGGGATCACACCTCCCCATGCCCTGGACAGATGTAGCTGTGCCGGCTGAAGTCTGCAGCTTTGATCCGGCCTGACTGCAGAGACAGCCATAGAGCAAGGCCATGAGTGCTGCGTTCGCTCCCGGCTTGGAGGCTGCACAGGCCCCCTCCTTGGTTTTCTCCGCTTTCCTGTGGTTCTAGGACTGAGGAGTATGGCAGCTTCCAGGAAGCCTGAGGGGGCTGGGCTACGGTGACTTTCTCACTCCAGGGGAGGAACACACAGGGGAGGAAGGCTCCTGGAGCGTCTTTTTTGATGTTGAAATGTGCAATCTTCAATGCTTTTAGCGCTGGCATTGCCCTTTCATGTGCGATTGGGAAGGATGCTCACCTACTGTGTGCTATAAGCATGAGCCTCTGTCTCCTTGGAAACGGAGCTGCAGTAACTGGCAAGGGGGGGGGTTGTTATTTCCCTTTAGAAGACATGTGAAGATGAGTTCTGAGTCCCTCCGTGTTCATCTTCCCGCTTGATATCCCTCAGCAGGCAGACAGAGACCAGGAAGTGCTCCCAGCCTTGATGTGCCAGGCAATGAATGGCACCAGCAGTGAAAATGACTTTTCTTACATGTTTCAGAGTAGCAGCCGTGTTAGTCTGTATCCGCAAAAAGAAAAGGAGTACTTGTGGCACCTTAGAGACGAACAAATTTATTTGAGCAAATATATGCTCAAATAAATTTGTTTGTCTCTAAGGTGCCACAAGTACTCCTTTTCTTTTTTCTTACATGGTGGATCCTCAGGGCAAGGGTTTACTGTAGGGACTAGAAATGGGCCCAAACCAAAGAGCTGGATGTGAACAAATATCTCCTGACCATAGGGACTCTCCATTCCAAATCCAAACTTCTCAGATGCCCTTGCAATATGCTAGTAGTCCCTTTCATGACCAGTGAATCTGGGACAGGATTTAGGCAGACACAGGGTGATGACCTGAGGCAAGACAGAGGTGAGAGGTGAAGCCAGAGGATCAAAAGACTTTGCCTAGGGAAAGCATACAGAGAGAAAAGAAGGGAGCTGAGAACAGAGGCCAGGAAAGGTGGGAGAGGCTAAAAGAGAAGCCACTAAAGGACATGGTGATGGTAGCCAGTAAGACAGGAGGCGAATCCGAAGAGCAAGCTGTGGAAGACGGCATGGAGGAGGAAGGAGGGATTGAATGTCCCAAAGGCAGTGGGAAGATAGTCCCCTATCGTCTGATGGTTTAGGGCAGTGAGCACCCTCCTTGGAAGCTACCAGGGTGACATGAAACCAGTGAACCATGCTGAAGACTGTGAAGTAAAAATGTCACTCCCTATTCTGTTCCTCGTGGGATAATAAAGGCTGATGAAATGCAGCAATATTTTTATGTTAGGATAGTGCAGGGGGATTTGTCACAAGGGCATCCTGCTGCCACCCCAGCTACTGCATGTTAGTAGTACCATTAACATTCATGAAGGCTTTTCCTCTTGATGCAAAGGACTCAACCTGCCAAAAAATAAATGTGTGAGGGCGCCCTTTAAAATGTGTGAGAAGGACATCCAATAAGGGACACGACATTAAAGAGCAGAGAGGAACATTTTTCTATCCTGGGCAGATTTGCCTTTGATCTCCACTTCCTCGTTCAACAGTCCTGACAATTAATTTCCCTTGATAAAAGCTAAATGAGGGGGCAGGTGGGCTTGTGTCTGAAATGAGCAGTGGCTTTCTCAACACAGGATGTGCGGGAGACAGCAGGGGTGAAAGGGTTTCTCAGAGACACAGCATGATCTTCCGACCTGTACCCTGCAATATCTTTCAGGAAACTGCCCCCTCTAGCTCTGCCTCAGTTGCCACCACTATGTTCTGAAGAGATGGGGTGGGAAGACCCTCCTGCACTGATGCAAGGAAAGAGGCTTTGAATGTACCCAATACGGCCCTGTCCACACTACAACCTTTAAAATCATAGAATCATAGAATAACAGAGTTGGAAGGGACCTCTGGAGGCCATCTAGTCCAACCCCCTGCCCAGAGCAGGACCAATCCCAACTAAATCATCCCAGCCAGGGCTTTGTCAAGCCTGACCTTAAAAACTTCGAAGGAAGGGGTTAGCCAAATTGGTAACCAGTTAGTGGCAAGATTGGCGCTAAATGTGGTTGTGTCTGCACATAGCTAATAAATACCCTGCTAGGAACTGTGCCACCTAACCATGACCCCCGTTTGGCAAATCATCAACTTTCAGTGTGGGCTTCAGTCCATCCCTGTTCAGCAAAACACTGGAGCATATGCTAAATTTTAAGCTAGAACCGGTCAGAGAGGTTTTTTTTTTTAAACCGTTTTCCATTGGAAAATGCTGTTTTTGTCTAAGCCAGTTTCTTTCCTGAAATCATATCTATTCTGATGAAATTTCCCACAAAAGTTAAAAAGTTGAAACAAATTTTATTTTGAAATGAAATTGTTCGGAAACAAAATTTTCAGAATGGATTTTTTTTTAAAATTTGTTTTGTGGGAAGTTTTGCCAATGTTTAGATTTGTTCTGATTTGGACCAAAAACAAATTCCAAAACATACTGTGAAATGGAAATTCAAGGTTTCAACCAACTCTGCTTGAAACACGTGCTGCCAGTCAGCCCAAAGTTGTGCTTAATGTTTAGTAAATGCTTAAGCACTTTGCTGAGTTGAGGTCCGGGCCTAGGCTGGCAAATGGTGGTTGCCTTGAAGCAGATCATAGCCTGGCTTTTTTGCAGTGTGGATGGCATCTACCTATCTTAGAGTTTTACACTGAAGCCCATCACAGTAGTATCTGAACGCCTTCCACATAAAATGCATAGGAGTAGTGAAGCCTCTAGTAGACTTCCTGGAGTCTGTGGCTCTCCTTCCTTCTCGGGGTCAAACCTCTGGGGTGGGCTTTTTGGGGAGGTGGGAGTTTGGTGATAAAAGGGGTGTTGAAACTGTGAGTGTCACTTATGGTGGAAAGACTTTTTCAAAGAGGACTCCCAGGCCTATGTACCTGCCTGTGTGAGCTCTCCTTCCTCACAGTTGTCTGTGCAGTGGGACGTTTCAGGGCACATTGTCCCATCTGCTTGGAGGTATCGCTCTTGTGTGCGTGTCCTCCGAGCACTCCATCCCCTACTGAAGCATTGCAGTCCAGCGGCCCAGCTTCTCCCAGAATGCACTGATACAAATACAGTGAGGCAGGGATGAATCTACACACACAGTGGTGACGTGGCTGCGGTGTGCGGAAAAACTGGGGCACGGGCACAGCTCAGCTGTGTTGGTTGTAACCGAGTCGGAAGAGAGTATCACAACCGAAAAGTGCTTGTAAGCTGAACCAGAGCCTTCGTCCCAGTCCCTCCAGTTTGTCCCTCTGCTAATGACCAGGGTAATTTCACCAGGGTAAATCAACGCAGTCACAATTTACACCAGTGCCACGTGTCTACGCTAAGGGCAGCAAAGCCCAACTGCACCATGCAGCTATGCCAGTAGCACAGACAAGGCTGGAGGGACCTGACTCCATCAAGTTTTCTCTCTGACAGACTCTGACGCCCCCTCCCTCACCATGTTACGCTGTTTTGTTTGTTTAAAGAATGCCAGGGAAAATTCAACTGAGCCAGGCCATCTCTGCCTGCAGCATGTTTCAGACATTTCAATTACAGAGCCTTCCTCAGAAGGAAGGCCAGAAACCTGAGCTCCTGAGATGCTGCCAGCTAGGAGGACAAAGGCCAGTAGTGCTGCTGTACATGGACACTGTGCCCATCCCTCATCTATCATTTACAAACCATCTGCACGTGTGCCGAGCTTTGCGTACAAAGAGGAGGGGAGTAGTAGATAACATCCTCCCATCAGTAGGTGTTAACCGAACAGCGTTACTGTAGCATGGCATTGATCAGGAAATGGCTTGTAGCCATGTTTAATGAGCATGTTGTCTACCCAGTGATGAGTTATAGCATTTTGTTTATCCAGAGAAAAGTCACCTCAAGTTGTTTATATGGAGATGGGTCATCACGGCATCTGTGATAGGGTTATTACAGAAGCTGCGGCTTCTAAGGAGATGGATCATTATAGCCTCTGGTTTATAAGGGTATGGGTTATTAATTATAGTGTAAAAAGAAAAGGAGTACTTGTGGCACCTTAGAGACTAACCAATTTATTTGAGCATGAGCTTTCGTGAGCTACAGCTCACTTCATCAGATGTTTACCGTGGAAACTGCAGCAGGAAAGTCTGCTGCAGTTTCCACGGTAAACATCTGATGAAGTGAGCTGTAGCTCACGAAAGCTCATGCTCAAATAAATTGGTTAGTCTCTAAGGTGCCACAAGTACTCCTTTTCTTTTTGCGAATACAAACTAACACGGCTGTTCCTCTGAAACCTGTAATTATAGTGTGTGGTTTGTATAGAGTACAGCTTGCTATATCATCGGGGATTTATAATGACATGGGGCGGAATCCTCACCCCACTGAAATCAGTGGAAGCTTTGTCATTGATTTAAATAGGATCCAGATTTCACTCGTAGTTTATTATTGTGTAACGTCCCCAGATGGGTCACGTATGGGCACTGAACCTGGGACCTCAAAGCATGGGCCACCTTTGCTTGAGCTGAAGGACCACGTCCACTCACAAACTACTACAGACTCTAACGACCAGAGAGAGAGACCGAGCCACATAGAGTGCCTGCCCGGTGCGTGGAGTACACTTGTAGCATTCTGATAGGCTACGTCTACACTACGAGCTAGGGGTTTGATTCTCTGCTTGCGCTGAGCTCTACTTGAGTTTCTGTCATGGCCATTGTTAATTTACACCTGTGAATGCCGCCTCCAGGGGGCACTGGGGTCAGCCTCCCTTCTCCCTGTTCCCAGACAAGTCCCCAGGTGTTTGCTGGCATTGTTACCCCAAGAGGGGGCCCTTCATTTAGGGCTGCAATCCAGAGATGTGCTGGGCACACAGGCAACTCCCACAGATGCTCATCAGCTCTCAGGATGTGGGATGTAGCCCTTAAAATCCAGCTCTGTCCAGTCAGAAAGGGCCTGCTCTGGGACTGAGCCTGGCACTGCAGGTCTCTTGCTCTCCGCAGCATTTACTTCATAGTACATAGTTTGTAGGCCTGGTTGAAAATTTTCTAACAGAACAAATGCTGAGTCAACTAAACCAAAATGTTTCGCAGGAATGTATCAATTTTGTCAACATTTTGGGCAAAAGATTATCAAAATGTTTCATTTTAATGCAGTTGAAGTGCTTCATTTTGCCCTTTACAATATGATCAGGAAAACAATCAAGTTAAAACAGAGGAAAGTTGTTTTGATATTTCCTAAAGAATTTGGGGGGAGTTTTGACTTTTCGTTCCCATGTGGGACAAAAGGAAATTTCAAACTGTCGGGCTTTCTCACTGAATGGAAATGCTGAGTTCTGGCCAGCTCTGATTTTTGGTGTTAAGGACACGTCTGTTCTTCCTGCTTACTGCCGCCAGGTGCTGAAAGGTGGTTTATTCCTGTGCAGCTTGCTGGAGGTTCTCTCCCACAGAAAAGATGCTTCTGTGGGTTAGCAGCATAGGTGCTGGAACTAGGGATGCTGGGGGAGCTACCGTACCCCCTGGCTTGAAGTGGCTTCCATTACACAAGGTTTACCTTTTGGTTCAATGGCTCTCAGCACTCCCACTATAAAAATGGTTCCAGCACCCTTGGTTAGCAGCACCCACTGCTAAGCAGCCCTGTCACAGATACTGTCTAATGTGACACACACTGATCTGGTTCTACTGAGGCAAGAAAGCATGGCATGGAAGAGAGGCGTGCTCAGATATTTGCTGTATTTGCCCACGCACCCATTGAGAGGATCCAGGCTTTGTCATTTTCACTGCCATCTAATTATCGATCCATAAAGATACTTATTTCTGCCTTTGCAATCCGCTTTCCTTGTGGTCCGGGCAATGGGTGTAGGGTTGCTGCAGGGCTGGCTTTTCTACTGCTTTGCTGGTTGCAGTGTGTTGGGGGTGTTTTTTTGTTGTTGGGGTGGAGGGCTGTTTTCCCACCTGTAAGCGGCACACACGCATGGTGGCGACAGCAGACGCACAGCCATCTTCTAACTATGGTGCGCCGGTCACATGGCTGGGAGCGCTGCTGGCCCAGTACCCAGGTCCTGCTCTGTGTGCTAGGCCTTCAACATGACAAAACAGTGGCAGCTCAGGCTCCTACTCCTCTCAGTGCCAGGGATCAAAAAGCAAGATGGATGAACCTAAGGCTCTCCAGCAGGGAGGGGAAAGGAGAGAGGACTATGGTGGGGGAGGCAGGAGCTCCTGGGAGAGGATGGTACTGGGGCTCCCTCTTGGGCTGAGGTTCTTTGGATGGGATGAGTGTAGAGGCTCATGGGCCAGGGATTTTGAGGCCTGGGTGGGGGAGGTGCCTGAGAGGGGAAAGGAAGTTCAGGCTGTGGGGGCGTGGCTAGACTCTGTTTTTTCTGCGTCTCGGAGATGGCAACCCTAAATGTGGGAGGAGCATCAGAGGTGGTGACTTGACCAAGGTCACCCAGAAGATCAGAGGCAGAGCTAGGAATTGACCCCAGGAGCCTAACTCAGGCTAGTGCCCTAGCCACACTTCACACTAGGTTGGCTAGTGGTTTGATTCCATTGATTTCAGTGGCACTCCTGAAAAGCAGAATCAAGTCAGAGGTGTAGACAGGGCCAAAGTAGAAAAAACACCCCACTCCAACCCCCCAAAAAACTAGGGAAATTTCCCAGAAATTTTTTGTAATGTTTAAGGTTACTCCCTGTACAAGACAGGTCAGTGGGCATTTGCATACATATTAGACCTGCACAAAGCCCCAGATTCAGCCAAGCACTTACACATGTGTTTAACTTTAAGCATGTAAGAAGTTTATTTGTCTAAGGTATGTCTCTGGCCCCCATCACTGGAGTATCTGAGCACCTTACGCTCTTTAACATTTATACTCCTCACCCCGGGGAGGGAGGGGTGCAGTAGCAGCTAGAGCTGAGCAAATGATTGACCCTTTGGTGTGGTGGCTGAACTAAAATAAAAAAATTTTCAGACTGAAACTGAAATTTTGGGGGTTTCTCTTGACAAAACGAAAAACAAAAGCAGTCTGTTCACGTCGAATCAGAGCGCTATTTTCTAAATGACGTGTCAAATCAAAACGTTTTGACATTTCCCAAATTTTTGTTTTTCAGGATGTTTTTTTCCAGCTCCCCCAAAATGCATTTTTCAGCAAATTTACTACTTGCTGAAAAAAATCTGCCCACATCTTCTAGTACCCAGTATTACACTGTGGTGGTCAGAGAAACTAAATGACTTTACCAAGATCACACAGGAAGTCTGTGGAAGATCAGGAAATTTAAGCCACGTCTCCTAAATCCAGAACTCCAACCACGGTGAATTCAATGGGATTCAAGCATATGCTTAAGTGCTTTGCTGAGCTGGAGCCCAAGCAACCAGAGAGAACTGCAGCAATGAAGAGAAAAACATATGGGAATGGGGAGCAGACTTCAAACTTATAAATGAGCTTTTTCCTTTCTCCAGGACGCTGGCTCCTGTTGAGCCAACCATCAAACCAAAAGGGTTGCATCCAACTGTGGGGCGGGGCAGGGGGGGAAATATATCCTATTAAAAATTATAAAAACCACCTTGACAGAGCCTTTTAATGTAATTAAAAACCATATTTACAAGCATGCCAAACGTTTACTAATTTACACAGCCACTTTATTCTGTAAAAATAGAGGTAGTTCAGGCAAATGCCAGTTTTTTAAGAAATAATTTGATAGGAAATGAGTTACTAAATTAAACCATTTTATACCCACCCTTTATTGTGGTGGGGGGGAGATGTGGGGGGGGTGTTTTTGTCGTTTTTTCTTTCACTTGTGTTAACTCAGTCATTGCCATTCAGCCCCCTCTTGTCCACTTAGGCTCAGTGGTGATTTCTGTTACAGACCGACTACACCCTGCTTGGGCTCAGCTAGCCAGAGTGCTCCAGCCCGGGTGCCGATCACCTGAATTGCCCAGAAGACGTACCCCTAGAAAGGAGAAACTGGAAGTGTATTGCAGGTAGCTGATTTGCCCAAAGTCAGCCAGCCAGTCAGGAGCAGATCTGTGAATGAACCATTTCAGAGTTAGGCTGGGGTAGGGAGCCAACAGGAATTAAACCCAGGTTGGTTCCATAACTACCTGCCAAATGTACCAGGCCTGTCCTGATTTCCCTTGGAACTCAGACTGGGACTGCAGCGCTGGAGTGAAAGGGCCAGCAGAGAAAACCTGCCCACCGAAGCCACTGTCGCACGTGGCACTCATGGGCACTGGCTGGCCAGCTCATCAAAGAGGGCAAAGATTAAGTGGGCCATGGAGAGGGAACGCTCCCTCCCCGCAAAATGGGCCCTCCTGGTTAGGTCGGAGGCATGGAGCTGGGGTGGCTTGCTGAGGTGACTGTTCTGAAGCGAGAGGAAGGACTTCAGATTCCATGGCTTCCATTCCGACTCCTTGATTTTGTTTAGTGAAAGGAACGTAGGCCCGGCTCACCACCTCCCCCACAGGAGAGGCTGCATCACCCCCTCTCTGCCTATCCCAACTCCCCCACCTGCCCCGCCTTCACTTTGACCACTGAAATGGGCACAAATATATGCAGAGATCAAAATAAGAAATCAGCAGGAGACTGAGCAGCCCCATTTCCTATTCAAGGATCTATTTCCAATAGACGGGGGCCAGCTCCTCAGAGGGTGTAAATCAAGGTATCTCTATTGAAATCAGTCTGGCCCTACAACACTAGCCTATTATTCTGCAACAGAACTTACTATGAAAAATAAGTCAACCTACAAATGTCCATTGCTATGGAGTATAAAATAGTTAAAAACATGGGGCCCAGCTGCTCAGCTGGTGTAGATCAGCCTAGCTCCATTGCACACACATACCTAAACCTGCAGCATTGTAGAACCTGCTCTTTTGTTAACAGTGAACAGAATCGATCATTCCAGTTCTGTACACACAAATGTGTCCTCCTGCTCCACCTCATGTCACCCCACAAGGCGACTGAGAGCTCTGATGTGACATAAGGTCCTTATGGACTCCATCCCTCCTGAAATCTTTACTGAACACTTAGGGCCAGATCCCGCAAACACTGGGGAAGAGTGGGGTGTGCGTGTGTGTGGGGGGTCATCCTGTTGAATTCATTTCTCCTCCCTCGGTGGACAAACTCAGCTGCCTCTGGTGCGATCTCACCTCGCAGTGGTGATCAGCACACTGTGCATTCTGCATCTCCCCACTGTTAAGCTTGACTGCTAGCAGGCTTTCCCTGCACTAGCAGCCCAGGGCATGTGTACAACGAGGCTTACAAGTTCTCAAAACCCGCAGGTGGGACCAGACTTCCCAAAGACCTCGCTTGATTTTCGGCATCTCAGTGAAATGGCTAGGTTTTCACAAGCGCTCCGCACGTAGCAGTTTCTGTTCTCATTTGCAGCTGCTGGTTGCTGAGCTCTATTGCAAATCTAACATGTTGAATGGATAAAATGCAGTGCTGCCAGGCAGCAGCAGCATCTTGCTTGAGACAGCAGATGTGCCACCCGGATCCCAACCCCTCCAAAGTGTGGCAAAATTCCGGTTTAAATTTAAATTTGAATTTAAATCCAAATTTTGCATCTCCCCTTTATACACTGGCTTCCCATAGACCATCAAATCAGGGTCTCAGTCTTTATCTTCAAGGCACTCAATGGCCTGGGCTCACAATACTTAGAAGATCGGCTAAAGCTCTGGGATGAAGACCATGGTCAACACCTTCACTCGGGCTCAAAGGAACTTTCTAGAAGAAGGGTAAAGTTCAACTGTGCAGCAGTCAGAACTTTCCTGGGGGATAGTCTGAGACTGTGGCATGAACTCCACCCGGAACGAAGGGCCAGCCCAAGTCACACTAGCTCCATTCCAAGTGTAAGGCACATTTCTTAGACCTCCCCTACTGCCAGGGCCCCACAGCTGGACCCAGACCCAGCTCCTTGCCCTCAGCTGAGTCAGCTAATGAACGTGGCCTCCTGAAAAATCCAGCAGGCACATTCTTAAACCCTTGTCTACTCGGATTGTAAACTCTTCAGAGCCAGCTCTGTCCCTTACTACATCCATGAACAGCACCTAACTCAAGGGGCCCTCTAGCCTAATTGGTGGCCCCATTGGCACAGTAATGCAATCAATTAGGATGCACAGTGACTGCAGGGCCAGCATGAGCTGCAAATCTCTGCTTTTGTATGTGCAAAGCCCCTGGACTTTAAAGATTAAAGTGGAAGGATGCTGTGTTCAGAACCGGTTCATAAATCAGCTAATAAAATCCTGCTCTTCCCATCCAGCAGCGGCAGAACTGTTATAAATAAAATGGAATGTAAGCAGTCTACATCTGCCGCCTCCTTCTGCAGATGGCACACAAAGCTACTCCTGGCCAAGGGTGCCTCTTACTCACCCTTCTGTGTGCTAGAGTGTACGGCACTCCATTCTATGTGGGCACATAAACCACCCGGTGCTTGTTTTTCATCCGAGTTTTGTGTAGATGTTTCTCAGCCCACCAGATCCACTGGCACCTTCAAAGGGGAGACGCAGACTTCTCAGCAAGGCCAATAACCCAAGACAGCACGTGTCCTCATTCAAGGGGGAGATGGAGACGGTGAGGAGGAAATGAGGCTCTTGTGCATACCGCTAGCTTATTACCGACTCTTAAGTGTGGCTGGTTTGTCGGGCCTTTGATAGCAGATGGGGAATCTGATTGCATTTGCTGATAATGGATTAAGAGGCTTATCTTTGATCTCAGCTTTCTCCTGGTTAGCCGATTTCCTGAGGGGCTCTGCAGTGAGGTGTTAGATTACATTTATTAAGATTAACTCAATGGGCACGACTTCTGCAAAAGTCCCTTTCTCCTGATGCACGCTTAGGATTGGGGTGGGGCAGGGGTGGGAATTGCCCATGTGAATAGAGCCAGAACCCCACATTCTTGGGCACCGTTTAAGGGACATTCTTCACAGTAACTGCTCCCTCCCTACTGAGGATGGGCAGAGCTCTAGGGGGAAATTATCAATCATGTGGTTTTCTTACCAGCCAGTCCCCTGCCTGAATCGCTCAATGTCCTAGAGAACTTTGCCAAGAGTCAGAGGCGCAACCAGAATTTTCCTAGGAGGGGACCCAGGGAGAAGTCTCCTCCCCAGCAGGGCACCTGTCCCTGGATGCCCCGCAGGCATGGCTCGGCTTGGTGCATGGCTTGCTGAGGGCAGACCCAGACATGGACAGGCTTATGGGTCTGCAGCCAGGGAAGGAAAGTGCTGGGACTTGCTGAGCCCAGGCCGCCAGAGCCAGGGCAGGGCACAGCCTGGAGAGTGCAGAGGCAGGCACCATGTGGTACTACAGGCCCTAGCACCCCACTCCCCATGGAAACCCCAGGATCTGGATTGCTACCCCACTCCTTGCTGCTGCCCTGCCCAGGGCAGGAGACTTGGGGAAGTGCTGAGGCCTCCCAGCCCAGCCCACAGCGCCAGGATTCTGGCAGGGACTCCAGCCTGCTACCTTCTGTACAGGTGGTGGGTCCCCAGTCACAGGGCTGCCCTGCACTGTTGTCTCAGGCATGTCTGGGAGGGGAGGCTGCAGCTGCAGGGTCTCCACTCAGAGCCAGACAGGGTGGGGGTGGGGGTGTGTCGGGGGGCTGTGCCCCCTGCCTTCTCCCTTCCCGTTGTGCCCCGCCAAGAGTATTTGACAGCATTTTCAAATGTAGGTGCCTAAAGTTAGGCAGAGAGGAGCCAAAGTCCTATGTACTTCCAAGGAGACATTGACTTCTAGTGCCTAAAGGCAAGATTTCTAAAACACATTTAGGTGCATAAATCTCATGGGAGTTAGATGCCTAAATACCTTTAAACTGTCTGGCCCAAAGTCACTTTTGAAAATGGAACTTGGGTGCATAAGTCACTGAGGCGCTTTGGAAACTGTGACCCCTAAATAACAGCTGCTGGCCTTTCTGAGGTGCTGAGCACCCTTGGCTCCCCCTGAAATCAGCAGGGAGCTGCCAGGCGCTCTGCCCCCTGGGAAATCAGCCCAGTGTTCTTTAGGGGCGGAGCTTTAGCCCTCTGAATTTGAAAATGTTGCTCACTGTCTGCAGCAGTGCTCTCTCTAACTCCAGGGGCTTTGTGCCAGATGACCTATCCTAGGACCTAAGCACAGCTCGACATCTCCAGAGAGCGGTCGCAAAAACAGCAACCATGGGAAATGGCCACGGGCCCCCAGGTGTGTCTCTGCGAATACTCTGCTGTGTGCTCACAAGATGATGCTCTCTTACCATAAGAGGTACCCTTGAATCTACCGCATTATAGGGAGATGAGACACGCACAGATCAGCCCTTTCAGCCCAGAGGAAGCTGGGAGGAGAAAGAAAACTCAGACTTCAGAATCTCCCTTATTTTCCTGCTCCAGCAGGAGCACTAATGCATGAACAGGGGTAAATCACCATGGTCAAATCCCTCCTGACATATGACACCCCAAATCTCTCCAGACCTTTCACAATAAGAAGCATATACATTGCTTTAAGCCTTCTTCCCAGCTGCCTACTTGGTACAGCACCCCCTAGAGGCTCCCACAAACCCTGGGGAAACCATCAGTTCTTAATAACCTTACATCCGGGGAGCAGACAGTTCCTTAAGAGTTAAACTTGGTAGTAGAGTTCTCAGCACATCTGTTTACAGCCAGAATATCCCAGTTATAGTCCCTCCAGAGTCCTAAATGCTACCCTGCTAGTATGCTGTGGGTAACCCATGTCAGACTTGAGCAGCTCCCCATAAAGGTGAAAGCTAAACCAGAACAAGAGTCACAGACAGCTGCAACTACATATTAATTATAATTAATACTTTTCTCCAAAGCAGCAATAAGTGCACCATGAGGATTTTAGCAATATCCCCATCTTGCAGATGGGGAAACTGAGGCAGAGAGGGATACAGTGACTCACTTAAGGCTAGAGAGGGAGTCAGGATAAGCACTTGAGAGTTCCAGGCTCAGACCACCAGACCTGTATCTCTTGTGCCACTCAATCACCCTGAAAGTGCTAGCTTTGCTGCTTTTTATTTCAGCCCTGGTTTTAAAAGGTAGCAGTGTCCCTTAGCTATTTACTAAGCATTACAAAAAAGGAGGAGCCAGAAGAGGGGTGGGGAGGAGAGAGAGAAAGTGATGGGTGAGGGAGGAAAGAAGCTGAGGAGGGAGACGAGTGAGATAGGAAAGCTAGGATGATAAATGTGCAATGAACTTTTGAGTCCAGATGGAGTTTTTACAGGCATCACTCAGCAATGCTGTTTTTTGCCGCTAGGGAACTAAACTGCCCTGTTTGTATTTGTGTCACTCTCAAACCTTCCAAAGGCTTTTGGCACAAACAAAATGGTACAGCTGCCTCAAAGGGCTGTGCAGCTGGTGGGCCAGGTGCTTGTCCTTGGAAACATTGGGCAGGGATTTCGGGCCAGATTCTGTGCTGCGCCTCTCAAGGTGCACTCACTTTTCCCACTGCTCCTTCCCAAGGAAAACAGTCAAGACCTAACAAAAACACAGCTCCCCCCCAATGTGGGTTATAACATCTCTGACTAGCCAGCAATTTCCATCACCTATAGGCTCCCATAGTGACTTTGGGTTTTCTTTGATGATCTACAAATTCCTCTTTCTCTTCATCTGATGAAACAGCACATCTGGAGACTTTAGTTCTGCATAGAAACTGAAATCCTTCCTGAGTTATTACCAGTTGAAGTGTATGTCCATCTTCTGCCTCAATACGGTATGGGGCTAAAATATTTTTATAATTCCTTTTATTTCAGTAACACCTAGAAGCCTCAGCCAGGCACTTCATTGTCCTGAGCACTCAGGAAATGCTTCCCCAAAGATCTTATAATTTAACTAACTAAATAAGTAATTTGTAAGACTCTCTCAGGCCCTCAAGTCTGGTGCCTGTGCTGTATAAATATATACAGTCCCAGGAGGGACCAGCTCTGATTAACATAATATTTATTAAAAGCAATAGCAGAGTTCCACGGTGCTAGAGTGAATGAATGTTTGATGATGAGTGCTGAATGAATGTTTGATGATGCACCAAGTGTGGGGGCAAATTGGTGTTCCGATTGCTTTGTGCCTCTTCATCCATGTAGCTTGATGGGGCTGTTTTACTTCACTGGCAAATGTTTCCTTCAGTTCCTATCTGCTTTGGCTTTGTACCAGCCCGGGCTTTGCTTTGAGCTTTGCACTCATGATCTATCCAGATACTTATAAGGGCCGCATCACCATAATATTCATGATCTCCCTAAAGCCCCTGTGGATCACTTGAACTTGGAGAGGCAGAGTGGCTAATGGATTAGAGCATTGTCTGGGAAGTGAGGAGACCTGGGTTTTGTTCCTTGTTCTGCTGCTGGGTGGCTTCTGGCAAGCCATGTCACTGCTCTGTGCATCATTTGCAAGATGGAGATGATAAAGATGCTTCCCTCCTTTGTGAAGCGCTTTGATTTCTCCGGATCAAAAGAGCCACACATTATTACTGAACAACGAGGTTATAGTGCCAATGAAGGTGATTCTGATGCCATCACACACCACCATGCAGCTTTGTTCTCAAAGAGTTTTCTCCCCACTGTATATTCTCTGGAGCTGGTTGGGGAAAAAATTGAATTTCAAAACTTTTGGCAAAAACATTCATCAAAATGTCAATTGTTGGTAGGAAAAAGTGACAAACTCCTGAAAATCTCCTTCCTCTGCCCCTCTTAAAATGTCTCTTTCCCACATCCCAACAGGGGGTCTTCACTTTAAACCTGAAGGGCTGAATTACTGCTGTTGCATACAGGTGCAATGTCAAAGATGTCATTAGAGTCACTCTTGCTTATGGTGACCTTGGCTCAAAGAGGTTAACGATCTCAATGGGAAACTACACTCTGGGTCTAGGACATTCTGTTGGGCCAGGGCTGCTGTCTCTGCATGAGATCCTTCCTCAGAACATCATGACAGGCCTCTCATTGCTTGGGATATTCTGTTCATTTCAAAACCAATTTCCCCACCTCAAATAATTCCCTGCCTATGGAGCCTGGGACTCAGGTCCCAAAGCATTTGAAAATTCAGCTATTTTCTGTCTGGAGGGAGGAGGGGGGTTGGAGGGTGGGAAGTGGGGGAAGGTGTTTCCTACTGGTTAAAGCAGGAGACTACAAATCAGGAGTTCTGAGCTCTGTTCTTATCTCTATCACTCCCTCACTTTGTGACTCTGAGCAAGTCATTTAACCTCTCTCTGTCTTTCATCAAGGGACAAAATCCTTCTGCCTCTATTTCCCAACCTGTAGAACAGGGATAGTTGTACAGTAAAACCTCAGAATTACGAACACCAGAGTTACGAACGGACCAGTCAACCACAAACCTCATTTGGAACTGGAAGTACACAATCAGGCAGCTGAGACCCCCAAAAAAGCAATTATTGTACAGTACTGTGTTAAACGTAAACCACTAAAAAATAAGGGGAAAATTTAAAAAAAAAATTGACCAGGTAGGGAAATTGTTTCTGTGCTTGCTTCATTTAAATGAAGATGGTTAAAAGCAGCATTTTTCTTCAGCATAGTAAAGTTTCAAAGTTGTATTAAGTCAATAGTCAGTTGTAAACTTTTGAAAGAACCATAACGTTTTGTTCACTTATGAATATTTCTGAGTTACGAACCTCCATTCCCGAGGTATTCAAAACTCTGAGGTTCTACTGTACCTACCTCCTAGGGGAATTGTGAATGTTTCATTTAATAATAAGTAACTCTTTTATACAAAACTTTTTATCTATAGATCTTAAATCACTTTACAAAGGACAAGGAGGTAAGTATCATTATTCCTATTATATAAGTAGGGAAATTGAGACACGGAGCAGTGAAGTGACTTGCCCAGTAGGCCAGTGTCAGCTGGGAATAGAACCTGGTCTCTTGAGTTGCAGGTCAATGTTCTATCCACTAGATCGTGCTCCCCTCCCCCCCCCATCAGTGCTTGTACAGTGCTTTGAGATCATCAGATAGCGCTTCTGTGATGGGAATTTTAGCACCATTTGGAGAATTCCAATCTGCCATGTACATCCAGGGCATTGCATTTAGCAGCTTGCAGAGCTAAGCTACTATGAAAAGCAGATAGCTTTATGCCTGTCATGGCATTTCAAAGTGAGCTGTTAAGTCATATGATATGAGCAGCCTTGGGCAGGAATCCAGCCTAGACAAGCTGTCTGGCTGCACCAGGGTATCTCCTGTTAATAAACAGCAATGGCTTGTGGGAAAGGCTTCTTATTAGCACTGGAGACAGAGAGTGGCCGCCATTGTCGGAAACAATGAGAGAGAATGAGGAACGAAAGGACTAGACATGGACATATCTTTGGAGAGTCCCGGAGTCCCTGCATGGGTCTGGGGAGAAGGCTGGGGGGGCTTGGAGACGGCTTAGCCCCTGTCCCCATGGGCACTAATGAAACTAATAAACACAAATACAGTTCCAGCCTGCAGCAAAAGAGGGGAGCTCAGCTCTCTAGCCAGGTGCCTAGCTCAGGGAGCTCAGCTAAGGTAGGGGGCTATGGGGCCTGTGCCATCACCAATCAGATTAGAAGGAGAAAGGGGCATCTCTAGGTCCTCTCATTTTCACTCCAGGGAGCATTTCCCAGGTCGGTAATGCAATTGGCGCCGTCCGTGCCCAGGTGCGTTACAGCAGCTCCTGACTTGGAGAACAGCACAAATCCCACCCAGTGACTCTCCATTCTGGGGGAGGACAGCTGAGTCTCTCAACCTGCTAGAAACTCTCCACCGGGGCCCAGCCCGCATTTGCTGCTGCATGCCAGTGTCTGCATTTGAAGGGTGGATGCAGTGGGGCTGGCGGAGTGGGGCAGAACTGTCTATGTCAGGCGATGGTAGGCATTTTAGGAGCTGACAGGCCAAAGCTAGACAATGTGAGGGGGAGGGGGTCTTTCCCGCTGTTTGCCAGAACTTTGGACTCTAGTGATCAGGCCCCCTGAGGCGGACTGTCCGATCACACAAACTCACTGCTAGCCTTGGAACAAAAAGGCAGGCAGAAAGCAGTCCACAGTGATACTCTCCTCACTGCCAGCATGCAGGGAGGGATGGAAAAAGACTGTAAGGCCTACCACATACATCTCAAGCACACAGAGGAGTGTGTTTTATTTCTTGGCGCCTTCCCTTCCCCAGCTGCATGAAAGCTCAGGCTGGGGAGGGACCTTGGCAAGAGCACACTTGGGGAGACGCCCAAGACTCGATTTTGATCAGAATGCTATTGAGGTGAAAAAAAATCATTCTGTAACATGTGGTGTTCCCTTACCTCTGTGCCTGAAAACATCTGGTTGCAAAGACAGTGTGAAAGTATCTGGTCCCTTCTCTTGGTGCCCCACAGGAGCCAACAGTGGCTCAGACTGAAATATGGCAGCAATGGAGATCCCATCAGCAAAGGGATCAGTGAATGCCATTCCACTGACTCCATAGCAGAGTGCCACTAGCTCACACCAGGGCTGTGTCCGGTCCCACATGTCTGATATTTAATCTCGTCTGTCCCCAGGCACTTACACCATGCCCATTATATATCAGCCTTGGTACTTGTTATATAACCTACTGGCCCTAATTGTCTGAAACCCAGATCCTTATAACTGCATCCACACTAGGTGCCTACTGGGCACATTGCTTGCTCATTGGGGATGTGATTTTTACACTTTATAATCTAAAGATCAGAATTAAAATGTATCCAGCTTCTAACTGTATTTAGAAATATTAAAAAGCGGGCCTGGCTGCTCAGGAATGGACATCTGTGCCCATTAGGGAAGCAGCTTATACCATACATGCAGGTAAAAAATTTGCTGTTGCACATCAATTCACAGGCCAAACCAATTGTGTCTGTCCTGCCTCCATTTCAAATACCAACGTTTCAACCTCCCCTTCATTTCCAGCATCAGGTTTCCATTTGGTACAATGGAATGGGGGCTGTCCTGTGGATTCTCTGTGGGAAAGGCATGGATTTTGGGGTCTTGGGTGAGGGAGATGGGGGTTCTCAGGCCGGGCAAGGAAAAGGGGACTCTTGTGACCCCCAGCCTGTGGAGTCTCAGTTCCTGTGGCCTGTTGGGGATGTAGATTCTCAGCTCCTGTGACCTGTCAGGGATTCTTGGGCTCTGTGGCCACAGATCCTTGGACTCTAATTCCTCTTGGAGATGGGGGTGAATTCTCAAGTTCGCTGGCCAATAAACTGCCATCTTCCCATTACCACAAGCGATTGCCCTGTTCTCCTATCTCCACAGATGGGTGTTCTAATATCTCTGTCATAAGACCCTAATGCTCCCACCCACAAAAAACAAAACAAAGCAAAAAACACTTGGTGCCAATGAGCATTTGGGAAGAAGAACAATTAACTAGGATATAAGAACGGCCATACTGGATCAGACCAATTGTCCACCTAGCCCAGTATCCTGTCTTCCAACAGGGACCAGTGCCAGGTGCTTCAGAGGGAATGAACAAAGCAGGGTAATTATTGAGCGATCCGTCCCTTGTCACCTAGTCCCAGCATCTGATAGTCAGAGGTTTAGAGACACCCAGAGCAAGGGGTTGCATCACTGACCCTGTTGGCAATAGTCATTGATGGACCTGTCCTCCACGAGCTTTTCTAATTCTTTTCCAAACCCAGTTATACTTTTGGCCTTCACAACATCTTCTGGCAAACAGTTCCGGGGGTGGGGGTGAGGGTGTGTGTGTGTGATGAAATACTTCTTTATTACTTGTGTGATACAGGAGGACCAGGGAGCAGTGGTAGAGTGCTAGAGGGGAATAGAGGGGAAATGTATAAGCCCAAGGCTAATTAAGGCATGGTTCCCTGTAGACTAGGAAGGGTGGCTACAGGTTAATTAGAGCACCTGCAGTCAATTAAGGCCCTGTCAGGAACCTAATAAAACCCCCCTGCTTCAGGCAGTCAGGGAGGAGAGAGGATTGGAGCTTGGAGGTGTGCTATAAGATGTCAAAGATCAGAGAACTGAAGTGAGGGAGACTCCCTTCCCAGTGGCTAATTGAAGGTACCCTACCCTAGGGGGAAGAGGGTAAGAACCTGCAGGAGTTGAGAGGGGCTGGGGCTCAGAGTGAGAGCAAACCCAAACCTCTCCCCTGCTTCCCTCCTCTACCACCTTCCTGGGCCACTAGTGGGGACCTTGGTGGGCAAGGGGTGGCATCTTAGCCTCCCTGCCAAGAAAAGTGCAGGACCCACCATACTGACATTGGCCATCTTGTCGTTTATTGAGTGTCCTCCATATGCTTGGGGCTGTGTAGTATGGAGAAGAAGGCAAGGTGGCTGCTCAAGAGTGTCTGTATAAAGCTACCATCCACTTGGCTTGTCAGTGGGGTTTGAACCCAGGATGTTCAACACTGAAAGTGTAAGCCTCTACTGATCCCTGCTGGCCTTAAAAATCTATAGATCTATTGCTTGAGCTAACTGGTATTCTCTTCCTTAGATGGGCCAGTAGAGAGACCCTGTGCTAAGGTGAGTTTTGCCTGCAAGGATGTGGTGTTTGATCCTTTCTTGGAGCTTGTCTGTATGCACATGTGGTACTGCTTTAACTATACCGGTACAGTTGGGGTGGTACACCACCCCTAGTGTGAACACTGTTCTAGTGGTATAAAATCTATTGGTATAGCAAGCAGCTCCCAACCAAGATACATACATACATTTGCAATAACTGCCAAGGGTCATGGAAATCTTGGATTGGACTATTCAGTCACATGAGACATTGCAAACCATCTATGTCATAGGCTGCAATTCCCACTGTCTTTTGCAGACTAAAGATGCCAATAAAGAAAAATAATGGCTTCTGTATGGGAAGAGGAATAAGCTGTACTGGCATAAGGCACCTCTCTAACAGTATAACTGTCCATGCTAGGGGTTGTACTGAAATAACTATGTTGGTTAGAAAATCACACCCTTGCCTAGCACAGTTATATCAGTACAAAATCTGTGTATAGACCGGGCCTTAGAAGGTGGGGCTAAACACGAATCTGAATGGGTTTGAGCCCTGAAGGACTCTGAAATCATTTTGTCACAGCCTATTTACTCCTTAGGTTGCTGGTCCTTGGGCTGCCACTCAGCTTCCCATTGGGATGTCATGGTTACAGGGCTAGTAGCGTCTCTGCCCCCTTTCTGCTTTCTCTGAGTGCACCCATAGTAGGTTTTGAGCCTCTTCTCCTTACCTGTCTGGGGTGGAATCTCAGACCAAGGCCTGATGGTGCTGCACCATGTACCTGCTACCTGCCATCCTGCAGATCCAATGGTGTTTGGGGCATTTGCCTTTCCTGCCCTTTGGGGGCCTGTGACCAGTGAGATTGACTATCCACTTTCTTGAGAAAGTACATTCATTAAGCACTTGGAACAAAATATCAGAGAAAGTGGTTTTACATTGTAGGAAAGCAGCCTACTAGCATATTTAGCCTTCGCTACAAACTATATTAAATGGGCCCTCCTCTAAAGTGAGGGGAACAGCACAGAAAGACATTCTCTCCCGTCAACTCCAAACCTCCTGTCTGTGACAATGTCTCTCAAAATGGCTTCTCCCCAGTGTGGTCCACCCTATTCAAACTGGTTTCAGAATCATTAAGCCTGCTTACTCTGGCATTGGCTCTCAATGACCCATCTGTCTCAGGTAGCTGTAATCACTGGTCTTGTGTCTGTATCTCTCCTGTGGGGGGAAGGTGTTGAAACAGTCTGCCTCCCTAACATACCACTCCTCTCATTCTGAGGCAGCTCAACAATCCTTAGCATTCCCCTCCATTCATCACTGGTGTCTTGGCAATGCCCAGGGCTCGCCCTCTGGGCAGCAGCGTAGCATGTCATCTGTTCGTATTCTGGATGTGTGTCCTTGCTTCTGCTTTCAAATCCCAGAAGAAGGGGGTGTTTGGCACAGAATTCACAAGTCACCCTGAGCGACAAAGTTTTGCTATTAAAACTGGGATCCAAACTTAAACACCACTTAGCCTTGCCAATCTCCTATGTTGAGGCTTCACCCTGGAGCCTGGCAGGACAGGCTCATTAATTCAAATGGCTGCAATTATCTCTGTACTACGTAAGAGGGGAGGCTAATGTAACCCAGCAGCTTTATCAACCCTACAGAGTATTAACCTCAGTCAGTGAGGGCTGCCACAAAGAAACACCAAGCTGGGGAGAACAGGACTGTGCCAGTCTCAGCTAATCCCTCCTTACAGGCTGCCACTCACAGAGCAGCTGGAACAGAACTTGAATTGGTCAGTGGTATCAGGATAATTTAGAGGATGAGAAGCACAGCTGTTCATGGAGCATGTTGCATTCTGGGACACTAATTCCAATTGCAGCAGAGTGATTAGATGTGGCAAAAGCCACCTCTCTCTTCCTGAGTCCTATGCTCTGAGACAGCTCTTTTCATCAGTAGACCTCAAAGCACTTCACAAAGAAGGTCTGTATCATCATATGCCTTTTACAGATAGGGAAACTGAGACACAAAGACGTGACCTGCTCAAGATCACCCGGCAAACTAGTGGCAGAGTGAGGAACAGAATTCAGGTCTCCTATGTGCTATGCACTAGTCCACTCTGCCTCTCCTTGGTATTAAAGGCCCATTCCAAAGGCCACTAAATGAAGACTTTCCATTGACTTCAGCGGGCACAGATGGGAACCAATGCAGAGATTTCCCCTGTTACCTTGGTGCAGGGGTGTCTGATGTGGTTTGTAGAGTTGCTGAGCACTTGAAACTCCCATGGTCTGAGTCAGTGGGAGTGGTGGGTGCTTATCCCCCTGAGCACCAGCTCAATAATGAGTGCCCCCTAGCACAGATGCAACAAACAGCAATGCTGCTTTAGGGTATGATCCAAAGCCCGCAGAAATCAATGGGAGCCTTTTCACTGATTGCAGGGGCTTAAAGGAGTGGAAAAAGGCATTGGAGTCTTATGCATTTGCACTGTGGGAAAAGCCACTGGGAGGCAGTAGGTCAGATTCCCCAGATGCTGTTAATGGCTGTAGCTGACTATACACACAATCAAAACAAATAACCATACTGTCCAATTTGTCTGTATTCTCTGCAGAGTTTATTAGTGGGACCCCGAATATACAAATCAAACTTGCAGCTTCAGCTGTGGGCCTTATCGTCATCTCTCCATTGTACAGCATCACACACACTAACTATCCTTAACTAGTAACAATCATCATTACTAACAACCTATATAAGTATCTGGGAACATACAAATTGCCAGGCTGGATCAGAGCCAAGGTCCATCAAGACCAATATGCTGTCTCAGGCAGTGGCCAGATCCAGATGTCTGACAGGAAGGGGCAAGAAACTTCATAGTAGGCACATGTGGGACAATCTGCCCTCCATTATAGGTTCCACTGTGGTCTCACAGTTAGAGGCTGGGCTTAAACCCTGGAGCACAAGGTTTAATATCCCTTCCAACGTTTTTGTTGTCATTAATTATGATAACTCCGGATATATGGTTGTTTGTTTTCTAAGTTCTGTGCAGGCAGCAGCTAATAACTAACATTCTGTACTTCTTACCACCTCTTGGTAGGGTAGCCCATTTTGGTTGGATGTATTCCTGGAGGTTTCCTCCCATGACACAATCTCTAATTACAGATTAATTTTAAATTCCTGGAGACTCCAGGACAATCCTGGAGGCTTGGCAACCATACCTCTTGGTGCACTGAAAAACTGGCTTACTAAACCAAGTGTAACCTAAGCTCCACACCAATGCCTCTGCAAATAAAGTTGCCAAGGAGGAAAAAATATCAAATAGAACATGGTTGGATTCCAGCAAAAGATTTTTTTTTTAAGTTGCATTTCAGGAATATGCTGGTTGATAACCTCCCTGAGTTACAAGGGAGGCTTCTTGTCAGAGCTGACCCGAGTTGGATTTAATTGAAAGTGTGCTGTTGGCAGTGGGAGTGAGATAGTTGAAAGGGCACTTTCATGGCATAGTTTAATACAAAGAGCAGCTAGAAATGACATGCCAGACCTTGTAGTCTGGAATGGGAGGACAGACACTCCAGTGAGTGAACAGCACCCTCTACAGGCCAATCCAGGTAAAGCAGCCAACCGTGGGAGCCAACATTTTCAAAAAAAAAAAGGAGTACTTGTGGCACCTTAGAGACTAACCAATTTATTTGAGCATAAGCTTCCGATGAAGTGAGCTGTAGCTCACAAAAGCTCATGCTCAAATAAATTGGTTAGTCTCTAAGGTGCCACAAGTCCTCCTTTTCTTTTTGCGAATACAGACTAACAGGGCTGTTACTCTGAAACATTTTCAAAAGTAATTTTGGAGGCATCAGTTTACCTTGAGACGCGGTGCTGGGTGCCCAGAACTCCAAATGAATAGGAACAGCAAGCGCAAAATGTGCCTGTTAGATTTTATTCAGTTAAATTAACCCCCAGCCACTATTCAGCAGTCAGCTTTCTAAAACATTGAGCTCTCTTCAGTTTAAAATGCACAAAGGCAACTACCCTATGAACAAACTCTGCAAACAAACCCCCACAGGTGCTGGAACTAGGAGTGCTGCTGCACCCCTGGCTTGAAGCAGCTTCCATCACATAGAGGGTTTTCAGTTTGGTTCAATGGCTCTCAGCACCCTCACTATACAAATTGTTCCAGCGCCCTTGCAAACTCCACGTTCAAGGGGCTCTGTCAGGGCTGCTAGGCCAAAAGTCTTAACTCCAAGCTGTGCTTTAGACTTGGACCCAGTTCAGGGTATTTGTCCAGTCTGCATTCCCAAGATACCAGCCCCTCTAATAGCTTCCATGGAGTTGGCAACTTTTTTCTTGGTCCCCCGTCTCCCAGTGTGGAACCCCCTCTCTGAAGAGATCTTGGTTCATTCAGAACCAAATGCAAAACCTCTCTCTCTCCATACCCTATCTCCACCCCCATCTGCAGTGATAACCCCAATATCCACCAAAAATTACCCATCGCTACCCTGCAGCGATCCGCAAACCACACAGTGACCTACTGAACCACTCAGCTACCACAGTGATTAGAATGGCATAGATACACAAGTAGACAGGGCACTTGGTACAGGCTTGAACCCTTGCCTTCTGCCTCAGTTTACCACCTTCTACCGTGGATGCAATAACACTGACCTAGTGCCACAAGGGGAAGTAATAAGACTTCACTGTGCTTTCAGTGCCCTGGATAGAAAGTGCTATCTGCATACAGACCACTATTATTGTGAAGCATCATGATCCAGAAGCCTGAGCACGGGGTTAGGCGGCAAGTAGTTGTGAGTTCTAATCCTCATTCTGCTAGCTATCTTGGGAAAGTCACTTCACCTTCTCTCCCACTTCTTCTCTCTCTCTGTAAAATGGGGTCATATTTCCCTACCTCAGAAGGGTGTTCTGAAGATGAGTCAGCAAATGCCTGTGCACAGTGCTTTGTAGAAAGCACAATAAGCTGTTAGAGCTATATTAACCCTTTAATTCCAATAGAGGAAAACATGTTCATCAGGCACTTCAGTCATTCACCAGGAAATTATCCCTCTTACTCTTTATGTTTCTAAAAATAGTCAGCGGCTTGTAGGAGAATATTGCATTCCTGGCCACCACACCATACTTTTAGTTGGTTGTAATTTATCTGGCTATTCCAACTTCTTTCTATTTTGACACTATTCTAGCTAATCCCATAATGCTCCAACCTTGTCAATTTTTGAAACAGCATTTAATCTTTCATGGTACACTGTTATCCTCCACTCATTTCAAATTAAGACGAAGAGGAGAGAAAAACCCACCCCAGCACATCCCATGAGTTTAAAAGGTAACAATTTTTTACTGCATACAGCCCCTGTCCTGCAACAAGCTCCCTGCAGAGAAACCCTTGTATCCACACAGAGGCCTGCTGAAGAAAAGGGGCTTCAGGCAAGCACAGTGGGACATACACACACACACAGCTCTTTGGAGAATCAGGTCCTATCTTTGCATTATGCCAAACTGTTTCCACCTGCCATCTCTTTATTTTAATACAGTGCATTAGAATTTAGTAACTGACCTGTTTTAATAGGAAAAATAATCTTCTGCTTTATTATATTTGTGTGCCACTAGCACCCAGAGGCCCCAGTTGTGCTAGGCATTGTACATTCCATATGGATTTTAAATAAGCATGTTTAACACGCATTTACCTGCCAGACTGGAGTGAGCCCTGAGCTGTTCTGGTCTATTGAGCACAGAATGCTTGCAGCCACCTGCATCCAGAAATCTCAGATTCAGAGACAGCTGCTCTACTCTCTTCAAGGGAGTGCTCTGGCCATGGAATTGGAGATGGCCTCATTCCAGTACTGCACTATGGATGTTGCAAGAGGGGCTTGTGTAACAGGTGGGGAACACTCATATCTTTGATGAATTTAAATCCATTTTCCTTTACTGCCATGATACTTTTTCATCATATTTGCTGTTTGCCCCAGCTAGTAGTGCTGAACCAAAGGCTTTGCGCCCTTGTGAATCCAAGTTTGTCTTTCCCTTTGATCCTGAAGTGAAGCCAGAATTGGAGATGGGAAAAGCCTGAAAGTTTGGATCAGAACACAGACTTCTTTAGAGCACAGATGAAAGATTTGGGTTTGACCCATGAGAGCAGCTTTGCAAAACTACCATAGCTATTCATTCATCAGCCCAAGCATCAGAATCGATTTCACTCTGCTGACTGATGGTGGTGGTGGTCTTTCAACAGTCCTAGAGGCTGATCCACAGAAGAGGCTAATGAGTTTGCTGCAGCTACCAGTTAGGGACCTTAGGGCATGATCCAAAGTCAGGTGGAGTCATGCCATTACCTTCAATGAGCGTTGGACCAGGCCTATAGTCCTTTAGGTCAAGTAGTAGAGACTTGGAAAAGAATGGGATAGAGCAAGCTAGAAGTTTAAGGGTCACCTACAAATAAAACCTAAACACTGAGAGAACCACTGACATAGGAGATGAAGCCCCAGCTAACCAGGCTTCGGCTCAGGCAGCACAGAAGGACTGTCAAAATAAGCTTTTAAAGAAAAACGGTGTTCCACAAAAATGACTGGGCTGGTTTTGGGTTCACTTAAGCCTCCCCTGAGCACATCATCCTGGGTTGTCACAAAGCTGGCCAGATGCGGGACTGTATCAGTTCAGAGAGACTCAGGTAAAATGGAATTTTCTTTGCAACTACGTGTGCGTTTTTCAATTTTCCCTTTTGCACTGTTCCATAAAAAGTTCCTCCCCCACTCTGAACTCTAGGGTACAGATGTGGGGACCTGCATGAAAAACCTCCTAAGCTTATCTTTACCAGCTTAGGTCAAAACTTCCCCAAGGTACAAAATATTCCACCCGTTGTCCTTGGACTGGCCGCTACCACCACCAAACTAATACTGGTTACTGGGGAAGAGCTGTTTGGACGCGTCCTTCCCCCCAAAATACTTCCCAAAACCTTGCACCCCACTTCCTGGACAAGGTTTGGTAAAAAGCCTCACCAATTTGCCTAGGTGACTACAGACCCAGACCCTTGGATCTTAAGAACAATGAACAATCCTCCCAACACTTGCACCTCCCCCTTTCCTGGGAAATGTTGGATAAAAAGCCTCACCAATTTGCATAGGTGACCACAGACCCGAACCCTTGGATCTGAGAACAATGAAAAAGCATTCAGTTTTTTACAAGAAGACTTTTAATAAAAAATAGAAGTAAATAGAAATAAAGAAATCCCCCCTGTAAAATCAGGATGGTAGATATCTTACAGGGTAATTAGATTCAAAAACATAGAGAACCCCTCTAGGCAAAACCTTAAGTTACAAAAAAGATACACAGACAGAAATAGTTATTCTATTCAGCACAATTCTTTTCTCAGCCATTTAAAGAAATCATAATCTAACACATACCTAGCTAGATTACTTACTACAAGTTCTAAGATTCCATTCCTGGTCTATCCCCGGCAAAGACCCAGCATACAGACAGACACAGACCCTTTGTTTCTCTCCCTCCTCCCAGCTTTTGAAAGTATCTTGTCTCCTCATTGGTCATTTTGGTCAGGTGCCAGCGAGGTTACCTTTAGCTTCTTAACCCTTTACAGGTGAGAGGAGCTTTCCCCTGGCCAGGAGGGATTTCAAAGGGGTTTACCCTTCCCTTTATATTTATGACAGGGGAATTAAAAAGAGGAAAACTAAAACCACTCAGTAGATGGACTTGCCTATTTGTAAATGTTTTTCCAGGGGGCAGTGGCTAACAGATGAGATCCTTGCAACAGGGATAGTTCAAGAAAAACTGATGTTCCCTGCAAAGCCATCTGATTGGATTCCCAGGCAGCAAGCCCCAGGAGTCTGATTGCCAGTTCCGTTCTTCCCCCCACCCCACCCTTCTGTTCTATACCCACAGCACAGACTAACCTTTTAGGCACAGATCTCATAAGGCAGCAGTTCTCAAACTGTGGGTCGGGACCCCAAAGTGGGTTGCGGCCCTGTTTTAATGGGGTCACCAGGGCTGGCGTTAGCCTTGCTGGGGCTGAGGCTGAAGCCCAAACCTCATTGCCCAGGGCCAAAACCTGAGGGTTTCAGGTTATAGGCCCCCTGCCTGGGGCCGAAGCCCTTGGGATTCAGCTTTGTCCGACCCCCCCACCCTGGGCGGTGGGCTTAGGCTTTGGTCCCCCCTCTTGGGGTCATGTAGTAGTTTTTGTTGACAGGTACAATGAAGTTTCAGAACCCCTGTCGTAAAGTATTCTAGCTTGGCAGATTCCTGCACCTTCCTGAGCCCCACGGACTTCTGTGCAGCAGAAGCCAGGCTGTCTCCCTGTTTGGTGCCTGTGCACCATTCATGATGGCACCAGGGGTGTACACAATGTAGGGGGCTGTGGTAAAACGCTGCCTCAGAGTCAGCAAGGAGAAGCGCACATCTTTTTTTATGCATCCCAGGAAAAGATGGTATGTATGATCCTGTGGTTAAATGTCTCAGAACAATGTAACAGCTGATTAAAATGAAACTTCTATTTAGAATCAAGACGATGTATCAGCCTAGATTATATCAAGGAAGAGGCGACAGTTTAGGCACTATCCCTTTAGGCAAGAATGGGGTGCAACCTCATGCTCAGGCTGACCCTAAAAACCTCTGACTCCTAGAAGTCAGGAGGAAAGACAGGTATGGATTTCTCCAGAGTTCCCCTATTCTATACACTCCCGGCTGCTTGGAGACCAGATACTGGGCTAGTCGGCCCATTGGTCTGACTTTTCTTATGTTTTTAAGAATATATCAGGAAGCTTTTGCAGACCTGTGAAGCCTCCTTGCCTAAATCCCTCGAGTTGCTCAGTGGGTCGATCCAGAGCTGCTCTGCTGCCTATCACTGACATGCTGTAATTCCCCGCCCGCGCCTCCCCCCCCCCAAAAAAAATTTAAGAGCAGGAGTCTACTGGCTAGGAGGGATGTGAGGCATCAAAATAGGAGTGTGTGTGAAAGGTGCTTGTCTGGCTAGACTGCTGGAAAAAAGCACTCTTTGCACACTGCAGCGCTAGCTATAGTAATTGCCCTCTCTCTAGCAAAGTTTGACAGGCAGCTTCACTAATGAGTGGTGTTATATGAAGTGTCTGAGAATTCCGCACCACTTGGGTGAGTTATCTGGGTAGCACATTTGGAACCTCAGGCTTCTATATTGCACCAGTTGAAGCCATCATGTCCTCCCAATACCTATGATGGAGGCTTATTTGTTCACTGCCGACTCTTAAAAGCATTTTATTGTCTTGTAATCTTTTAAATCTGATTTTTCTTTGTATGAAATGAAACTCAGCCTGCAGCCCCCTCAGGGTCATAGATCTAAAATCAAATCACAGTGATACGAGCAAGGAGCCTTAAGGGAGGAGTTAAGGACTAATCCTGCAGAGTGCTGAGTGCCTTGTGAGTGGGACTGAGTGCCCTCAGCTGCCACTGATGTTAATGAGAATAGGGAGCGCTTTCAGCACTGTACAACGAATGCTCAGTACCTTCCAGAATTAGGTTCTCATAAAGTATGATTATTATTATTCACAGGCTTTGCTGGGTTTAACTAGAGCTATTGCTGTTAAACTTCAGTGTGTTCACTCTGCAATAATATACACTGTAATCCAATGGTAACACTTGTATGTTTCAGTTTTACTTCCAGGATTTCACTCCTGTAGTATTCTTTTAAAACTTTAAACTATGGGATAATTTGTCATTCCCATTGGTGGATTTAATACTGACTGATGTCCTAAGTCCAACGTGATCTAACAAGGTAATGACAAGTGTCAGCTTCCCACCACACACAGGCTGTTGGCTCCAACTACAGATGAGGAATTGCAACTCACTGCTGTTTCACTGTGGGGGAATAGAGACCAATTTTGTTATGCTTCAAGTTTGAGGCACTGACACCCACATAGAGGCAGACACCTGAAAGTTAAACATGAGCAGACTGACGTGTAGTCCCCAGCCTATATTAAATTGGGCCTACTGACATTGTGATACAGTACTTGTTTCTGTCATTTCTTTTTGCTGCTGCTGTTATAAAATGCATACTGTGAAAAGCAGCAGTCTATAAATTCAGGATCAGACAATGTGGAAATTTTATCATGGGGGGGAAATATTTAAGAGTCCACTGCTATCCTCTTGCTGCTTTTTTCTCTATCACTCATTCCTGGTTGAGTGGGGAATGTATGTGTGTTTTAAAGAAATAACAGAGCTGCAGCCCACAGTTTCAGAAACTTCAACCCCCAATTCTTAGGTGGGGTCTCAAACTTCCACCATTAAGACAAATGCATTCAGTCCATCGCTGATGAAGCACGTTGCATACATGGGAGGATTCCGTCTATGCTATGTATTCAGAGCACTGTCACATCACAGCCATCAAACTTCCAGGCAGGAAGGCACCTATAAATTCCCTTTGGAGCCCTTCATTTCTTTGTAATTGACTAAAGGGGCAAAAAGGGACCTGTGATGGAAATTGAAAATTGGGCATGTGCCCGTGACATATGAAGAAAGCCTGATATTTCTTCCCCTGGGTGTTTTTTGGGTTGGTTTGCTCTGACTCTTTGGTGACTGGAGACTTAGTGAAGTGAAAGCATCACACAAGAGTGAGAGTTGAGCAACTGAGAGAGTAAGGGATTTTTAGACACATTGTTTAAAATGCTTTGGGCCAGACATAGCTGACAAGCAGACTGTTCCCAGCTCTGTCACTGATTTACTGTGTGACCTTAAAGTCACTTCACTGTTCTGGCCTTGTCTTCACTGGGAAAAGAAGCGTGTTTTTTACCATCTTTTTTTTTCCTAGTGTGGATTCACCTATTTTTCCCTCCCACTCTTGGACAGTCTAAATAGACAACAGACCCACGAAGTTCCTACCACAATGGGCCCTGATCTCAGTTGGGGTCTCTCGGTGCTACTGTAATGCCATTCTGTTTATGTACATATGTGGCCAACATCACTATAGCACGAGCACCTCACAATCATTAATGAATTGTATCCTCAGAGGACCTCTGTGAGGTAGGGAACTATCCCCAGCTGTAAAAATGAAGCTCAAAGTACATTGAGCAACTTGGCTCAGATCATAGAGTCATAGAAGATTAGGGTTGGAAGAGACCTCAGGAGGTCATCTAGTCCAATCCCCTGCTCAAAGCAGGACCAACACCAACTAAATCATCCCAGCCAAGGCTTTGTCAAACCAAGCCTTAAAAAGCTCTAAGGATGGAGATTCCACCACCTCCCTAGGTAATCCATTCCAGTGCTTCACCACCCTCCCAGTGAAATAGTTTTTCCTAATATCCATCCTAGACCTCCCACACTGCAACTTGAGACCATTGCTCCTTGTTCTATCATCTGCCACCACTGAGAACAGCCTAGCTCCATTCTCTTTGGAACCCATCTTCCGGTAGTTGAAGGTTGCTATCAAATCCCCCCTCGCTCCTCTCTTCTGCGGACTAAATAAGCCTAGTTCTCTCAGCCTCTCCTGGTAAGTCATGTGCCCCAGCCGCTAATCATTTTCGTTACCCTCTGCTGGACTCTCCAATTTGTCCACATCCTTTCTGTAGTGGGGGGCCCAAAACTGGACGCAATACTCCAGATGTGGCCTCACCAGTGCCAAATAGAGGGGAATAATCACTTCCCTCGATCTGCTGGCAATGCTCCTACTAATGCACCCCAATATGCCGTTGGAACTTCTTGGCAACAAGGGCACACTGTTGACTCATATCCAGCTTCTCGTCCACTGTAATTCCCAGGTCCTTTTTTGCAGAACTGCCACTTAGCCAGTTGGTCCCAGCCTGCAGCAGTGCATGGGATTCTTCCTTCCTAAGTGCATGACTCTGCACTTGTCCTTGTTGAACCTCATCAGATTTCTTTTGGCCCAGTCCTCCCATTTGTCTAGATCACTCTGGACCCTATCCCTACCTTCCAGCATATCTACCTTTCCCCACAGCTTAATGTCATCTGTGAACTTGCTGAGGGTGCAATCCATACCATCATCCAGATCATTAATGAAGCTGTTGAAAAAAACTGGCCCAGGACTGACCCCTGGGGCACTCCACTTGATACCAGCTGCCAACTAGACATCAAGCCGTGGATTACTACCCATTGAGCCTGACGATCTAGCCAGCTTTCTATCCACCTTATAGTCCACTCATCCAATTCATACTTTTTTAACTTGCTGCAAGAATATGGTGGGAGACCGTATCAAAAGCTTTGCTAAAGTCAAGATATATCACATCCACCACTTTCCCCATATCCTCAGAGCTAGTTCTCTCATCATAGAAGGCAATCAGGTTGGTCAGGCATGACTTGCCCTTGGTGAATCCATGTTGACTGTTCCTGATCACTTTGCTCTCCTCCAAGTGCTTCAAAATGGATTCCTTGAGGACCTGCTCTATCATTTTTCCAGGGACTGAGGTGAGGCTGATTGGACTGTAGTTCCCCGGATTCTCCTTCTTCCCTTTTTTAAAGATGGGCACTATATTTGCCTTTTTCCAATCATCCGGGACCTCCCCCAATCGCCACAAGTTTTCAAAGATAATGGCCAATGGCTCTGCAATCACAACAGCCAACTCCCTCAGCACCCTCGGATGCATTAGATCTGGCCCCATGGACTTGTGCATGTCCAGCTTTTCTAAATAGTCCTTAACCTGTTCTTTCACCACTAAAGGCCACTCATACTGCCCAGTGGGAGCTGACCTTGTCTGTGAAGACCGAGGCAAAAAAAGCATTGAGTACTTCTGCATTTTCCACATCATCTGTCACTAGGTTGCCTCCCCCATTCAGTAAGGGTCCCACGCTTTCTCTGACCTTCTTCTTGTTGCTAACATCCCTGTAGAAACCCTTCTTGTTACCCTTCACATCCCTTGCTAGCTGCAACTCCAATTGTGCTTTGGCTTTCCTTATTACACCTCTGCATGCTTGAGCAATATTTTTATACTCCTCCCTAGTTATCTGTCCAAGTTTCCACTTCTTTAAGCTTCCTTTTTGTGTTTTAAGCTCGCTGAAGATTTCTCTGTTAAGCCAAGCTGGTCACCTGCCATATTTGCTATTCTTTCTGCACATTGGGATGGTTTCTTCCTGCATCCTCAATAAGACTTCTTTAAAATATAGCCAGCTCTCCTGGACTCCTTTCCCCCTCATATTAGCCTCCCAAGGGATCCTGCCCATCAGTTCCCTGAGGGAGTCAAAATCTGCTTTTCTGAATTCCAGGGTCCATATTCTGCTACTCTCCTTTCTTCCTTTTATCAGGATCCTGAACTTGACCATTTCATGGTCACTGCTGTCCAGGTTGCCACCCACTTCTTCTTCCCCTACCAATTCTTCCCTGTTTGTGAGCAGCAGGTCAAGAGGAGCATGGCCCCTAGTTGTTTCCTCCAGCACATGCACCAGGAAGTTGTTCCCAACACTCTCCAAAAACTTCCTGGATTGTCTGTGTCCTGCTGTATTGCTCTCCCAGCAGATGTCAGGGTGATTGAAGTCCCCCATGAGAACCATGCCCTGTGATCTAGAAACTTCTGCTAGTTGTCCAAAGAAAGCCTCATCTACCTCATCCTCCTGGTCTGGTGGTCTGTAGCAGACACCCAGCATGACATCACCCTTGTTGCTCTTGCCTCTAAACTTAACCTGAAGACTCTCAACAGGCTTTTCTCTAGTTTCACACTGAAGCTCTGAGCAATCATACTGCTCTCTTACATACAGTGCAACTCCTCCACCTTTCCTCCTCCTCCTCCTGTCCTTCCTGAACAGTTTATACCCATCCATGACAGTGCTCCAGTCATGTGAGTTACCCCACCAAGTCTCTGTTATTCCAATCACATCCTAGTTCCTTGGCTATGCCAGAACATCCAATTGTTCCTGCTTGTTTCCCAGGCTTCTTGCGTTCGTGTATGGGCACCTAAGATAACTAGCTGATTGCCCTACTTTCTCAGTATGAATCAGGAGACCTCCCCTGTTGCAACCTCCTTCTTGTTTCCTCCCAGTACCCCACTTACCTCTGGGCTTAAGTCACCATTCCCCGGCGAACCTAGTTTAAAGCCCTCCTCACTAGGTTAGCTAGCCTGCCTGCGAAGATGGCTCTTCCCTCTCTTCGTTAGGTGGATCCCATCTCTTCCTAGCAATCCTTCTTCCTGGAACAACATCCTTGGTCAAAGAATCCAAAGCCCTCTCTCCGACATCACCTGCATAACCATGCATTTACCTCCACAATTCGATGGTCCCTACCTGAGCCTTTTCCTTCAACAGGGAGGATGGACAAGAACACAACTTGCACCTCAAACTCCTTTATCCTTCTTCCCAGAGCCATGTAGTCTGCCGTGATCCGGTCAAAGTCATTCTTGGCAGTACCAGTGGTGCCCATGTGGAGAAGTAGGAAGGGATAGCGGTTCGAGGGCTTAATCAGTCTTGGCAGATACTCAGTCACATCCTGAATTCTAGCTCCAGACAAGCAGCACGCTTCTCGAGTCTCCCAGTCTGGACGGCAGACGGATGATTCCGTCCCACTTAGGAAGGAGTCTCCGACCACCACCACCCATCTCCTCTTGGGAGTGGTAGTTGTGGAACCCCCATCCCTAGGAGAATGTATCCCATACCTTCCAGTTGTTGGGGTCTCCTTCTGATTCCTTCCCTCAGATAACTCTTCCAAACCATTCTCCACCATAATACCTGTGCAGAGAGCCTGAAAACAGTTTCTTACCTCTATCTGCATTGGAGGTACATGGCTTCTCCCTTTTCTTCTTCTGGAGATCACATGCTGCCAATTTTCTTCCCCGTTCTGCACTGCCCTCTCTGATTCTTCAGCATGCTGTGCCTGCAGTACCAAACGCTGACTTCTATCCAGAAAGTCTTCATTTTCTCTGAATCAACTCTGAAACAGAGTTGCTACTTGGGTCTCTAGTCCTTTAACCTTCTCTTCCAATATGGAGACCAGCTTGCCCTCCATACAGACGAAGTTGCTTCTATCCTCTGGGAGAAAGAGGAACATGGCACATCCTGTGCAGGTCACAACAGCTGATTGCCCACTATCCATAATGTCTTCCTTCTCAGAGCCTCTTCAGATATCGTATTTACTGCTCACAGAAGCCTGAACGGCAAAAGCACTCTGGGGGAACTCCCCGCAGGCGAACTCCCAGGCAAACCTTTTTGTCTGTCCTCTGTTCGCTGCTCACTTGATTTGCAACTGGCTGCTTTTTTTATAAGGCTGCTAGCTTCAAAAGCAGTTGGCCCGGATCAAAGCCTTCCCTCCAATCAACCACTCAAGGCCTACCTGGAGGAAAGCACTCCCAATTCACAGTTTTCAAACAAACAACCTCAGGGCCAAACAGTCCTTGCAACTAGCTCCAGTCAAACAAATGGTCACAGCAGAACACAAAGGAAGTCTGTAGCTGAGCCAGAAATGGAACCTATATCTCCCACAGCCCTATCCGCTAACCATCCTTCTTCCATGGCAATCTCCACTGGGACCTGTTGATGCTACTGTGACATGAATAAATAACTAATTACCACTCCAAAGATAATCAGCCCCTGTTGGCTGAAGTAGCCATACGTGGGCCCAAAAAGCAAAAGCTAGGTCCCCGTGTGACAGTGCAGACAGCCCTATAAGGCCCAGAGCCAGCAATTAAATCTGCTTCTAAAATAGCTGCTTATATTAAAAAGGAGGAAAATCAGTAGATTAGAAACTTCATTCACTGCTACCAGAATACACTTAGGTCCCAGTGAAGCACATTTCTATTGAATGTACATTTGAATGACTTGCCTGTGAGAATGTCCCGCCTGCAGTGGGGGGAGAAAACACATTTCAGCTTTCCCTGGTACAATCATTTAGCACTGGAACAGTTAACAGAGCTGTATATCCCATTCCTTCTCCTGCAATCATGAAATAAATAATGTATAACTATGAGGCTCTTTCAAACAGGTTATTTATGTATTTTTTTCTTTAAAAAGATTAATATTAGAAACAAACCCATGTAGGGCAGCCATTACCATAAGATGAATGGCCCTGACAATAAGCAGAGACCATTACATTTGCTGTGCTTGCTTAATTGGAGCTAATGTCAATAAGTGACCTAAACAAATGGCTATTTTCCTTTAATATGACAGAATGAGTAATTTTTCATTTGAGTCACAAACCTTCTTTCTATATTTTTTCCCTCATGCCATAAATGTGAAGTGCAAACTCCAAAATGTCCTGAGACACACATGGCTTTTTGGAAAGAAAACAAATCTGAGTCTATTTCGTTAATTCCAATTCTTTACAAAAAGTAAAAAGTAACCGTTTTGAATACAGAGATTCAAGGAAGGAACTTAAATATGAAACAGCAGAACTACTAACTGTGGTATGTAACCCATTGCTTAAACCAGCATCTTACCAGATGACTGGAGAGTAACTAATCTACTGCTGATTTTTTTTAAAAAGGGCTCCTCAGGTGATTCTGGTAAGCCCAATTTCAGTACCAGGCAAATTGGCTGAAATTATAGTAAAGAACAGAATTATCAGACACACAGATCAACATGAGATGATAAAGGCGGGATATGATAGATGTCTGTGAATGGGCAACAGGGGATGGATCATTGGATGATTACCTGTTCTGTTCATTCCCTCTGATGCACCTGGCATTGGCCATTGTCAGAAGACAGGATACTGGGCTAGATGGACTACTGATCTAATGCAGTTTGGCCTTTCTTATGTTCTTATAAAATCATGAATGATGTAGACCAAATGAATAGGGTAGTGTATGTAATTCACATAACACAAGAACTACAGATCACCCAATTAATTTAATAGGCAGCAGATTTTAAATAAACATAAGGTATGTTAATAGAAGAGAGGTCCATTAGTGGCTGTTAGCCAAGATAGTCATGAATACAACGCACGCACGCGCCCCAGGTTTCCCTAAACCTCCAAACACCAGAAGCTGGGACTGGATGACAGGGAATGGCTCAACTGTTTATTCCTTCTGCAGCATTTGGCATTGGCCACTGTCAGAAGATAGAACACTAGGCTAGATGGACTTTAGTGTGACCTAGTATGGCTGTTCTTATCTCCTCAGAAATCAGAATATTGAAAGGATCCAATCCTCGCACTAGTAGGAACACACTGAATTTTGTGGATGTGGGATATGCAGCATCCTCAGAGGAAAATGCAGCAGAGCAGCTTCCTCTGTGCTGGTCCTTCTGCGTGCAGGTGCTTCCTACCCACACTGCAGTTTTCAGATTTTTGTCCATCTGCCCTCACTCATCATCCACAGTTTTGGTATCTGACAGCCAACGGAATTGTTACTCGAGTTGCTACTTTTCTAGTTTACTAGAACCATCACCTTTCAGTTCTTCATCACCTGAAGAAAACTGTGTTTGGTCCAAATGGTACATTCTAGCCAACTAGCTATCAGATTGAACAAAAATCTCTCCTCACTTGTGTCTAATCTGACTCTTAAATAGGTTCCAAAGATGGAGCCCATTAAACTGACTGATTTTACAAGAGACAAGGTGGGTGAGGTAATATCTTTTCTTGGATCAACTTCAGTTGGTGACAGAGACAAGCTTTCAAGCTTGTCTCTCTCACCAACAGAAGTTGGTCCAAGAAAAGATATTACCTCACCCACTTTGTCTCTCTAATATCCTGAGACCAACAAGGCTATAGCTACATTGATTTTATAAGGGCATATCATAGGGACATGTGAAAGGAGTTGTGAAGGGAATATCAGAACTTGAGAAGTATGTTTATGGGTGGTAGATAAATCCCATGCTATAAAACTGGATGGAACCAAATCTTCCTTTTACTGATTGGGTCTAGTCTTCATAAAATGGGCTTGCAAATGGAGTGAGAAGAGAAAACTGATCAGGGAGTGGAAGTCAGATCTGTATTTCCACAGACATCTCAATATTCTACTCTCTATGCCATGATGACTAGCACGAAGTGAAATCCTTCCTGACTGAAATGGAGTGCTGGTGTTCCAGGACACATTCATTTTCTAAAGCAAACCAATATAGTTGATGCAAAGACTTTCAGAGATCAATCAGCCCACATATTTTGACTTAACTTCACAAAGCCTCTGGCATGAGTGCACAGCTTAAAACAGTGACAACAACAATTCCAACAACTTAATAAGCAAATTAGCAAAAATACAGGCCATGATTCACTTTTATTTGTGTGGCTGTAACCACAAAAGAAATATAGTAAGGAATCTGTTTTTACTCAAAACACTTGCATACGATCAGTGTCTTCATTATAACAGTCATCACATGGCTCCGCTTTCAGTTAATGTGACCTCAATTATAACCAAAGACACCATTTTTTAATGTAAAAAAGGCTTAAAACTATTTTAATAAGACTTCTGCATGACATCAAAATGTAAACAAAACAGAAAAGATGGCTTGGAGGAGGGCTTGTCAATACTGAAATAATAATTTAGCAGAACAGAAATTGAATTAATGCCAACAACTAATTCCCTAAACATCCTTTTCATTGAACCCTGACCACCTCTCCCCTCACATGCTCTTTCTGACACACTCTCTCTGCTTCCAAATGTCCTTTCCATTGCACTCCTATAGCTCTGAGCATATTTCTTTCACTGCTTGCTCATTAGCACTTTACATAGTGCTATACAGTTTCTAAAGTGACATTAGTTGAGTGTGCTAATGGAAATTGTAAAAAAACAGGAGTCTCAGCTACTGAACCAAACAGGTGACGTGTCATTGTGGAGTGTCTTGTAAAACAGAAATCTCTTAGACCTGGTCTACACTAAAAAGAGGTCGACCCAGCTATGCCACTCAGGGGTGTAGATTTTTCACACCCCTGAGCAATGTAGTTAAGCCAAGCTAGCCACCGGTGTACACAGCGCTAGGTTAACAGAAGAATTCTTCCACTGACTTAGCTACTGCTTGTTGGGGACGTGGATTACCTACACCAATGCAAGGGGTTCTCCCACTGGTGCAGGTAGTGTCTATGCTGAAGCACTACAGCTGCAACACTGCAGCCTGGCCACTTTAGCACTTCTAGTGTGGACTAGCCCTTAAACGTTCCTTACACTGTGTTTTCTCTAAAAAAGAAAAGGAGGACTTGTGGCACCTTAGAGGCTAACAAATTTATTTGAGCATAAGCTTTCGTGTGCTACAGCTCACTTCATCGGATGCATCAAATAAATTTGTTAGTCTCTAAGGTGCCACAAGTACTCCTTTTCTTTTTGCGGATACAGACTAACATGGCTGCTACTCTGAAACCTGTGTTTTCTTTGAAATTCTACTAGGGCTGACATTTTACCACCATGTCACCTACAAAAGGTTAGAAGACATGTTGAAAAATACACTGGAAGCTGGTCTCTGCTACTCCTTCCACCATTGCTAGCACTGGAACAGCTGCAAGAACTCCAGAAGAATCAGCATAGACACAGCCTTATAAGACTCATCTTTGCTAGAAAATTAGGTCATGTTAAACATGATTTTGCATTCATCGTAGAGAGAAAAATCAAGATTAGCATTCTGACAGCTGATCACAGCTAAAGCTATGGTTCGAGCTGGGTATACCCATCTCCATCTAGCATGATGTTAAACAAAATGGTCCCTGTCTATATTGACTGCAAAGTTGTGTTTAACATTGTGCTACTTAACACAACTCTTCAAACATGACCTAATTTTCTAGTGAAGACAAACTCATCGGGTAATTTCTGTGAGAATAGTTCGCAACATTCAAACAGAGTAGTAGCCATGGATCACTACAACTTTTGGGTCCTGATCTTCAGCTGATAGAAACTGGTATAGCTTCACTGAAGTCACTTGGAGGTTTGCCAATTTATACCAGCTGAGCATTTGGCCCTGGTTTTGTAAAATAAACCACTATGAGAGTTTCCCTTCTCATCCCTACCTACTAGTGTAGATTATACTCAAAATTAAAACAATACAAATTAGAACATATCAATTAGTGAAGAACAAGGAATATAGACATCCAGACTGCAAAACATCTTTCCATACATTTTGCTGTTTTCATAAGAATCTAAACTTTTGAGAACTGCAAAATGAAGAGAAATGTACATATACCCTTATGCTTTTTCTGATGAATATAGGCCTATTTTTTTAAAAAAAAATCAAGGGGGCGGGGGGTTGCATTCAAAAGTCAGGAATATCAGTTTTTACTTCCTCTTTCTTCCTAAAGGATTTTGCCATTTGTTTAGAGGACTCACAAAGTAACATCACAGGAAGTTGAAACCATTACAGCATTAAGAGTAAAGGGTACAACAAACGAACAAATATATGTCTTTGCAGCTAACCAAATTCTATCTACAGTTCTGCTTCTGGAGATAATTTTCCCAATATAAACCAATGCACTAGTGATTTTGAAGCATGCAAACCAGACTACAACAAATTCACAGAAAGCGTGGCCCTGATCAAATTCACATTGAAAAAAATGGAAAGACCACAACTGAATTCAGTGGGCAGTGATTCAAATGCCAAGAGAAATGTGACTTTACCCCATTCATCTCAATTGGCCCTTACTGCCAGTGCTTAGATATGGTGATAGGAGCTTTAGAAATGCTTACAGAGATGGGAGCATAATTAGATGTCAACATTACTAACCTTTTTACTGCTGATCATCGTATCCAAAACAGCTGACTAATGTGCTTTATCCTGTGCAGCTGAATGTATTTTTCATGTCCTGACATTCCACAGGAATAAGTCTGCGAGTTTTTAGATGTAGTTACATGATTGCCTGGATAATTGAGGGTTTTTTTCTACTTTTCTTAAAAATTCAAATTAAAACATGATAAAGAGAAAGAAAAGCTTCCAAGCTACACAGAGCTCTTCCTCAGGTCAGGCTCTGTGTATCTCGAAAGCTTGTCTCTTTCACCAACAGAAGTTGGTCCAATAAATAAATAAATAAATAAAAGATATTACTTTACATACCTTGTGTCTCTAATATCATGGGACCAACAGGGCTACAACAGTAGTGCATATATTTATAGGGTATGCAGTTTTAAAATGTTTGACATTCATAATGTGGCTTGAAGAATTTTGTAAATTTCTTATCAAACTTGGCTAAAAAAAGAAAACTTAGTTCACTTTAATAACCTAATAAGTAATTCTGAGCCTTCCTTGTGTCTTACATTATCTGGTTTTGAGTCAAATCAGATAGAATAGAAAAAGACAAATGTTCTGGATGTTCACAGGTGCTGAGAACCCCCAACTCTAATTGTCAGCAGTGAGAGGTCGGTACTCAGCACCTCTGAAAATCAGATCCAAAATACTTGCTGAAATTGTGAAAATTTAGAGGTGAAAATCTTTCCCTACAGATTTTACTAAAGCACTCTGCATCCTTCTGTTATCCCAGATGAACAACACTGCACACAGACATCCATTAATAAAGCACCATTTTTAAAAGCAATCTCATCGTAAGTATTACCTTCTAAAATGAAATTGTATTATTTTTAATGCATTTGCAAGGCACTCATCACCATAAGCACCAATTTGTTCACCCATGTATTACCAAACAGAATGCTCCTTGTGATCTTTTAGCAATTAAAATCTTCTCTCACTGGTGTGTGGAGAACAGACTCCAAGAATAGTATGAAGCTTGATTTTTTTTTTCTCTCTTAATTAAAGTTCTTTATGCCTTTTGGTACTTTGAAGAAAATATAAAAAAAGAATGCAGTAGGAAAATACCTAATCACTGAAGGATTTCCTAGTCTTTACTTTTCCCCCCTCATGAATGGTATATAAAAAATATTATATTTGAAAAAAGAAAAGGAGTACTTGTGGCATCTTAGAGACTAACAAATTTGTTAATCTCTAAGGTGCCACAAGTACTCCTTTTCTTTTTGCGAATACAGACTACCACAGCTGCTACTTTGAAACCTGTCATTATATTTGAAATTACTGAATAAAAGAAGTGGATGGGAGGCACTAATGTGCAGCCAGCTACATCATATACATTGATTCAATTTGATTCCATGCCCTGAATTTCCCCTTTAGTTTGACTGACAACGTAGAATTGTTATATTAACCCTTTCTCCCCTTTCATTTTCTTCTCCATCTCACTCCCTTTTACACTTTATTCAGTGAAACTCCTGCTGACCAATAAGGTTTCCTTGAGTTTCCCTCACCTATCCTCTTCCCAGCTAAGTATCTGGGGTTTCAATAATTCTCTCACTAACACCTTTCTGACCTCACAGCAGAAACCTGGAGTGAACCCAAAGCCAATACCCCTAAATTTGTGTACAGTGCCATTTTACTATGCACAGGCTTGGTTGTGCCTAGAGTGACCAGATGAAATGGACAAAATATCGGGACATATGGGGGAAGCAAAAAAAAAAAAAAAGTGGCCGGAGCGGCCAAAGCCACAACATCGGGACAAATGGCGTCCCGACCGTGCATCGGTCGGGATGTGGGACAAAGAACTAAAAATCGGGACATCTAGTCACCCTAGTTGTGCCACATGAGGATTTCATGTGATGCACCACTTTGAGACGGGCACGGAGATACAGAAAGACACAGGGTTCCCCTAATTCAATACCAAATTTATCCTCCATGCTCACCTAAGTAGTTATGACATAGTATGAGAAACTGAAACATCATTTAATTCTTTCTTAATCATCTTTAAATACAAGAAGTCAACATACCAACTGTGCTCATCAAAAGGTTTGCAGTCTAACAAAGGATGGTACCTCACTAAAAATCGAACTAAGAACGTTTCTAATAAAGTGTTTTAAAAAGTTTCCACCTTGGTGTTCAGATCTATTCTCAATTGCTTCAGATCAATTTGTTTACTAGTCAAAACCTAACTGCCAGCACTGGAAGTTCAACTAGGTAAACAAAATCTAGGTGTGTTGTATCTGCTGCCTACATTATCACCAATTACAGTATAACAATTCTGCATCCAAAATTTAGCTGCCAGGTTTTTTTGATGATGCAGAATAAATTATTGCATGTTCTTCCTATGTTCTATTGAGTAATAAAATATGTTTGTCAATCAGCTATTCATATATTACTTAGATGATGTACATGGACCAGATACTGTATGTACAGTAACAAGAGACAATTTTTACAGTCCTCTTTCCCCTCTAACCAGGCTTTAAAGTGGTAAATGGGAAAGCGTGCCCATCACAAGATGCCATTACTAACATGTACATCTAACTAATGTAAGCCCTGATCTTGTAAATACTTGTACACCTGAGTAACTTTAACCATGAGTAATGCCAGTGAACCAAATGTTTGCAGGCTGAGAGCCGTGTCTTTATGACTCCTTGTATAGCATTTCCTGGAGAACATTCTGGCAGCCAACCTAATCTATAGCCTGATCCTGAGAGGTGCTGAGCACTCACAATACCTGTTGATATAAATGGGGATTCAGTTGCTCCACACTTCTCAGGTTCAGGCCCTTAATCATCTTGGACTTTACTTAGCCTTCTGATAAGCTTCAATAAAGAAAATCTTGTCCAAATTTATCTAATATACTTTACATCAGCCCATAATACTTACGATCTCTCTTTTTTTAAAAACTGATCCTAGATAAAATTTTAAGCTATAAAATAGGGTATCAACAATGTTATATACTTAGGAACCAAGGGATGGAGGGGCACAGCATCACAAAATGTTCCCCTTAAAACACCTCTATTGCCACAGAAGTCCATGGGTTAGATTGGCTTCTCGGATATGTAGACATGCTGCAGCACACTGTATCCTCATACACAGAAGGAATTTTTACAAGATAAGAGTCTGCAGAGCTTGGATCTAAGTAAAAATAAAACTATTTGAGAGGAATGAAACTAGAATTTCTATAGTACCTGATCACAAAGAGAGAAATTAAGAGAAATAGGCACTCAGCAAAGGGATGTATCCGAATAAAATTGTTCAATGCACAGATCCCATTTTCCTTCCATTTTCTAATATGTGATTTCTGCACATCAATGTCAATTAAAATAAGAAAGAAAGCCTTTTAATTTTGGCATTTTGTTTTTCTATGTTTCATTATGACTGTTCCTGTCAGTTACACTGAAAGGGCTTTAACAGAGGCTTCCTTCATCCCGGCCTCTCTAATGTGATCTTTTCACCTTCTCAAGTCATTTCAATAAATATGTTTCTGTGCATCTCCTCACATCAGGCTGATGGAACACCTGAATCAAATGCTCCTGTAGTCAGAGCCACGGGCGACAAATGCTGCTGCTTCCCACTCCACAGTAAAGAAGGAGATTGTTCCAAAGAACCCAACCACTGCCATGATCAGGAGCTGCCACTGAAGAAGAAGGTAGTTGCTGTAGAAAAATGCGATTGCAGCACAGATGGACTGAAAGAAAAAACACAAAACACAGGCTATCACTTCAGGTATGCAGTCTAGCTGTTCTATGTAAAGATTATCATTACTGACATGCATACAGAAAGATATTTAGCCTTTAATTCTCTTAGAAATATACTCCTTTATCAGATATTAAATGTAAAAAGGCTTCACTATATTTATTTTGGTCTGATACTCAGAAAATTCAGTTTTAACTTCTGTCATTTAAGTTCACTGGATGAATTGAACACCGCACACAAGGGTGTTTATAGTATCCTATATGCAATTCTCTGTTACTGAAACCACTGTGTCTCATGCACAACACATCCAAGGAATGAGTACAGAATATAAAACAATAACCTGAATAATCTTTTCCCAGTATTACAGCACTTTATTACAGAACCAGAGGCATGCATGTATGACATAACTGCAAATTTCTACCAAGTGTAGCTCTTAAATGCACTCCACCCTTGTTAAGGATTCAACCTACAATACTCATTAGCTCCCAGCTAGATTAAAGAACTTTTATAATTAGGCTGACCCATCATCACGTTAAATACTTAATTATCTTGGATAATGTTATCAAAACAGAATGGTGCATCGGGAAATCACTGGAAATAATAAAGTCCTTACAAACACAGCAGCTGTGATCTAGTGGATTAGGCACATGGCTGGGAGTCAGAACACCTGGGCTCTGTTCCCAGCTCCAATTTATTGTGTGACCCTGGGCAAATCTTGTCACCTCTTCATGCCTCAGTTTTCTGATCATCACAATCCAGGATCTGGGAAAGCTCAAAACCACAAAGGTTTCCACCTGGGCTCCATGTCTGCTATTTATCAACCCATTCAGAATAGGAGAAAGCAATCATTTATGAGAAGGGCTTCTAATTTAGTCCACAACTGACATAATTATAAATAGTTTCGGGGTGATGGCTTAAGACATGTGAAATGACCATTTCAATTCTTCTTATGCCCAGGTTCCCCTCACCAAGTATTGGGCACAACCGGTAACTCTAAGTGACATGTGGTACAAACTTTAAAAAACTTGGAAACCAACATTTAACCAATACATTTGCTGTTACCTACTACCCAATCTCCAAAGACTTCTTCCAGTAAATAAATATTTAAACCAAAAATCAGAATCTGCATATCTGAACATGCCTTTAGACATTAAAGCAGAACCCACCATTATCGATAGCTCACACTCAAAAACCTGAGAGTGCCTGATTGCTCAATACATTAACACAGCACTTTTATATTGTTCTCCTGAACCAAGGGCTACTACTTGAACCAGTTTTTGCATAAAAGACAGAACAGGCTCCCATCCTTTCTGGGAAGGATAGTATTAAATTTATTGAGCTCACTAAAAAAATCTGCATTATTTCAGTAGAATACTAATTATTCATATACCCAAAAGACATCTTCACATACACAGTGACTTTGCTATTTGACGCAATATAATACCTGGACAAACTTGAAGACAGCGAAGGCAGGTGCACTGTCTTCTGAATAAAGGAACCCCAAAATACTGAGGAGTTGGGTGTTAAAGCAGCTGTCTCCTAGTCCCAACAGAAAGCTGCATAAAATTGCCAACTCTTTGCTGCAGGAAAAATGAAACCAACTTTAATAGGGATATTCAGCTACTGGCTAGTGCTAGTACCCATAGAGATTCTCAATATAAACAACCTGTTTTGTCAGACTTGTCTTGGAAATAAAAGTAGAAAATTGAATTCAGGTTTGAATTTTGATGGAAAACTACTGATGTGGGTGGTAGATATATTTCCTTACAGGATTTTTGTACTCTGAAATTCTAAATTTTCTGCCAGTGCTACAGCCAGTCAATCCTACACTGAATTGGAGCTGCTAAAACAACTACCTCACTTTGGGACTCCTCTTCTGTTAATGGGCAAGCATATCTGGATCTTAATGCCTGCAGCCACCAGATATGGAGAGCATGAAAACTCTATGAATATGGGAGGCTTAAAAAGCACCTTTCAAATTGCAGAAAATTTCAGATATAATGCTTAACACAAGTCCATTAATATGTTCACAATTTCTTACGTTGGCAAATTAGCAGTTACTTGTATTTAAACATGGGATTGCTGCCTTCCAACTCATTCTCCTTCATATGTGTGTGTGGAGGAAGCAAGATGGTAGAACAATGTGGGCACAGAAACAGAGTGATCCCTGCAATATCCTGACCACAGAGATTAGAATTCTTCTTGGCCCTTACGGGGGTCATGCATGCACAAGGCAAGAAAGCTTCTGATGCCCACTCCCCAAACTGAGCACCCATGTAATGGACAGGCAGAATCTGGCCACAAGTTAATGGAGTGGACCTGGACAATGAGTATTCAATTGGCTTTAGAAATTGCTGTCATAGTGTGTGGTATAGTTGTGCCCTCTGGTATATTAGAATAACGGAAATCACTGGCATCTACGATAACTAAAGTAATTTCTCAGACCATCAGTAATAATGTTCACAAACAATGCACTTAATATGAACTGACACCATTCTGACCTGCCATTTAACCGCCTACATTTTGGTATGAATTGCTATAACATCTGAAGCTACTGAGAATGGAGAACTGTGGATGGAAACGTTCTCTAGGATCTTGATCACTAGTCAATGAAAAGAGCTTGAAGCTGTCTTTCCAACAGAAGAACAAGCTGCTTCTCTCCAAGGTTGTTAAAAAGAGGACAGCGATAAACTCTTTTCCACATCCAGCCAGGATAGGACAAGAAGTAATCTTTTTAATCTGCAGCAAGGAAGATTTAAATTAGGTATCAGGAAAAACTTTCTTTTTACTGTATAAGGATAGTCAACCTCTGGAACAGGTTACCAAGGGAGGTTGTGTAATCCTTGTCACTGGAGGTTTTTAAAAACAGCGAAGACTAACACCTGTCAGGGATGGTCCTGGTATATTTAATCCTGCCTCAGTGCAGGAGGATGGACTAGAAGACCTCTTAAGGCCCATACCACAGCCTTACATTTCTATGCTTTCAAATTACGCTGATCAAGAGAAACAGAACACTTTGTACCTTGGATTCATATAAGCACTATTATCTGTTCCTTTGAAGGAAGCAATGGGGGCATCATTTGGTATGTTGTAAAAAATTAAATAAAAGGCTAAAAAATGGACCACAATGCCAAGCATCACAACTGGGTTCCTGCCAAAGCGATTATCTTTGTTCACTAAGCCAAAGAATCCTCCACCTATAGAAGGGGAAAAGAATACATAATTATTAGGATTAATGACAAAAAGAAAGAAACGTTTAAAAAGTTTCCATTTAATCGTATATGTACAGTGTAAAGAAAGAATCCAAACTTCAGATATGGCAACACATGTTGAAAATGTACATTAGAAATTTATCTATGATAGACCCTGAAGGAGGGACTGGCAGAGCTGAGATCAACCAAGTGGTACCTTGGTTCCACGGGGGGAGGGATGCAACTTGACAGGTAACAGAGGTGAGTTCTCTGGGCTGTCAGAGCCATCAGTGAAAGGTGGGCAGGAGCTTTGTGGAACAGTACTGAAAGGGCTAATTGTATTGTTGCAGCTGCTCTGCCAGTACTTACTATCTTCAGAGGGATTGCAATGGTGAAGGACAGCAGGTCTCAAACTGTGAGTCAGGACCCCAATGTGGGTTGTGACACCATTTTAATGGGGTCGCCAGGGTTGGCATTAGACTTGCTGAGCCAGAGCCTGAGCTCTACTGCCCAGGGCCACAGCCCAAGACCTGAGCTGTGGGTGGTGGGGCTCAGGTTACAGTGCCCTGACCTGGGGCTGAAACCCTTGGGCTTTGGCTTTGGTCCCCCTGCATGGGGTCATGCAGTAATTTTTGTTATCGGAAGGGGGTTGCAGTGCAATGAAGTTTGAGAACCCTTGCTGGAGGGTAATAGTGGTGGATGATACTGTGCTTAGCCTCATTCAGAGCAAGTGCAATTACAACCATGTAACTGTGTGGATTCAGGGTGTTTCACAAGTTGGGGGATTTCAATGGTGTTAGCTACACCAAAATGCTCTAGTGTAAGCAAAGGGTAGGAGATTTTGATTTAGTCAACTGAGATTTGTATTCAGTCATTTTAATTGAGTACTAAGTTTACCTTTGATATACGTTTAGTCTTTCACCTCTAAGCATACAACCTTAGCTTTTTATTATAAAAAAGAAGGTTTAGACTTAGCAATACAAAAATCGGTTCCAGAGTAGCAGCTGTGTTAGTCTGTATTTGCAAAAAGAAAAGGAGTACTTGTGGCACCTTAGAGACTAGCAAATGTATTTGAGCATAAGCTTTCGTGAGCTACAGCTCACTTCATCGAATGCTGTAGCTCACGAAAGCTTATGCTCAAATACATTTGTTAGTCTCTAAGGTGCCACAAGTCCTCCTTTTCTTTTTGCCAATACAAAAATGTAAATCAGATGCAGCTAACCATAAAAGCATGATGTACAAATGCTAAAAATTGCCTATTAACACTATAGACTGGATTCACTATTGTTGTCGTCTTACATAGTCATTTATACCAATGCAAAGTGGGTGGAAAATGCTAAGACTCTTATCTGGTAATATTCCACATCCTTCTCTACATTCAGTTTGTACTAGTGTAAATGATTACATAAGATGCAGCACAATAATGAATCACAGAATCATAGGGTTAGAAGGGACCGCAACGGTCATCTAGTCTAACCCCGCCAAGTATTGTAGCAGATCTTAGTTGTACTTTACTTCTTGCATATGCAACTTTTGCTGCAAGTCTGACATGTGTAGTGCACTGTACATTTGTGTAGAAACAACCTTTTCAATAATCTCAACAACTTCATTTTTTAAACTTAAACTTTAATTTCTTTAGACTCACCTAAAATTTCTCCAACGCCAATAAAAATACCAGAGAGTCCAATAAGACTTTTCTCTTCAGTGCCAAATCTATTCACAGCACCAATACAGGTTCCATATACTCCAGAAAAGAATGTTAATTCCAGACCTTTAAGGAAAGGCAGACAAAAGTTGACAGCTGTAGTATTATGCATTATTTCAGACACCATTATGCAAAAGTTCCTTTTGTCTAACCATTGTCTCTCACAAATACATGGTTAAAAGACGAAGATTGTAGATGCAATCACATTAGTTTAGGAGTATTCCAAGACATATAATTATATGACTTTCATAAGTCAGAATACATAAACTATTTTAGAAAAACCCACACACCATGATATGTGAAGTTAGTGTCATATCTGCACCTGGGGTGAAATTCTGGCTCCATTGAAGTCAACGGAAAAAGTTACATTGACTTCAATGGGAGTAAGATTTTACCATGGGTCTTTGACCTCCCACCACTTAATAAATGTATGACAATATAACCACACACCTATTCTGTATCACTACTTTCAGATATTGTGGAACAATATATAACTGGAAGTTGGTTATAAGATTATACAATGGGGATGTCAAACCTATAGCCCCAGTGACACACCTAGAATGATCATTTAATATTATATTAAGTAGGCCTGCTGCCAGCAGCAGCCAAAACATTGCTTCAGTCATTTACATACACTTCAAAAAAGCACATTACAAAATTTGGAACCCTGTGAGAACCTTAAGACTTGTAGTGGCTTTCACAAAAATAGGTACTGCAACATGGGCTGCACTAATGCTATGTTTCTGAGGTCACTACAACACAGAAAGACATTGGTCATTTCTGGCTAGATCTCGGCTTGGGCAACTCTTTTCTGACTTGTTAAATTCTGCAGGAATATTCACCTATACCATGAAGCATCACTGTTGTGGTGACCATATACCACTTTGTTTATTTTGTGTATTATATTCATTCATAATATTTATTGTATACTCTTCATCTTCAAAGTGCTTTACAAAAAATCCCTAATCCTCATAACACCCCTAACATGAAGTAAGTAACCATTATTATCCCCATTTTACAGAGGGAAAAACTAGCCCAAAAATGCTAAGTGACTTACTCAAGGCCACATATCAGTCAGAAGTAGAGTTAATAATAGAACTCAGAGCTTCTGACTACTAGTCTCATGCTCTAACCACTAGACAAACTGCCCTTGGATTGTTAATACTTTCCTACACAAATTTTGTTCTTTGTTTCGTAAACTTTATATATTTCACAGCTAAAAAAAATACCTAAGGTGCTCTATAAATAGCTGTGTTTAATTAATACACTTCCCCTAACGTTCTAATAAGATGTGGTATTTTTCATGCCTTGTCCTAACCTGTGATGTACTGTTATTGCGGAATGTTGACCAGCTGCTGTGTTCCATCCCAGAGGTAGGTCTATTTTAGTGATGAGCAATGTGATCCCTATAGACAATATGTATTTCAGTTTTCAAACTGTTTTGGGAATTCTTGCAGATGAAAAGTGCCACAGAATTATTATAAATATCATTTCAGGGAAACAGTCAAATAATCAAGTCTTTAAAGCCTGACTTCAATGCAGGAAAAAATTCTTCTTTTTTTTTTTGGTCCAGTGATGGCATTTGTGAAAAAGAGCCCTTGTCCAAAGACTTATAAAGGAAATGACAGATTCCAGGTTAAGCTCCTAATATGTACTACTACTTTCAATACACTTATAATTAACTAAAACTTAATAAAAGTAAAACTAAACTCTAAGATAAGACCAATGTTTTGCTTGGTACTTCTCTACCCTGGTACTGTCATTAACATGAGGGAAGGTAACATGGCTAAGTCCCAACTAGGGTGACCACAGAACCATGAGTCATGCAATAAGACTTTTCAATATATAGAGTCCATTTTATAAATGTCAACTCTTCCATAGCAAGTATATTTACAACAGTGCAAAGAGATTTGCTTAAACCAACACAAAGCCAGGCCAAAAATGAACTCTTAAGTAAACCTCTTTGGCCTTTGCTACTGCAGAAAATATAGTACACCATATAAAGATCTAGTAATAGTAGGTGATTTTACATGGCATGTGAGCAGTAAAGCCTCACAAAACTTTGAACAGTTTCAATAACAGACCACAACAATTCAGAATCATTATCTGCTTTTGGAGCTCTTACAATGAATTGTACCAAATCACTTTACAATACAGATGGTAATGGTGAATTTGAGCCACCAGATGGCAGCAACATATTTCAAGCTAGACTAAATTTCTGACATGGTTACTTTAAGAGCCCAATGCGGCTTGAATTACACAAAACTCCCATTAAGAACAGGAGTACTTGTGGCACCTTAGAGACTAACAAATTTATTTGAGCATAAGCTTTCGTGGGCTACAGCCCACTTCATCGGATGCATAGAATGGAACATATAGTAAGAAAATATATATATACACACAGAGAACATGAAAAAGTGGAGTAAGAGGCTAATTAATTAAGATGAGCTATTATCAGCAGGAGAAAAAAACTTTTGTAGTGATAATCAAGATGGCCCATTTAGACAGTTGATAAGAAGGTGTGAGGATACTTAACATGGGGAAATAAATTCAATATGTGTAATGACCCAGCCACTCCCAGTCTCTATTCAAACCCAAGTTAATGGTATCTAGTTTGAATATTAATTCAAGTTCAGCAGTTTCTCATTGGAGTCTGTTTTTGAAGCTTTTCTGTTGCAAAATTGCCACCTTTAAGTCTGTTACTGAGTGGCCAGAGAGGTTGAAGTGTTCTCCTACCGGTTTTCGAATGTTATGAGTCCTGATGTCAGATTTGTGTCCATTTATGCTTTTGCGTAGAGAAAAAATTCTACGCAAAAGAATAAATGGACACAAATCTGACATCAGGAATTGTAACATTCAAAAACCGGTAGGAGAACACTTCATCCTCTCTGGCCACTCAGTAACAGACTTAAAGGTAGCAATTTTGCAACAGAAAAGCTTCAAAAACAGACTCCAATGAGAAACTGCTGAGCTTGAATTAATATGTTCCATTCTATTGCATCCGATGAAGTGGGCTGTAGCCCACGAAAGCTTATGCTCAAATAAATTTGTTAGTCTCTAAAGTGCCATAAGTACTCCTGTTCTTTTTGCAGATACAGACTAACATGGCTGCTACTCTGAAACCTGATAAAACTCCCATTGATTTCTTCTATCAACTCAGCACTTTCTACACTAGGGATTAAGCTGACTTATCTACGTTGCTCAGGGGTGTGGACATGTGTCTAGTCAGCTGACCACCAACTGGTCTTAAAACAGGGCACCTGTCCTGGCCCCTAAAGGAAGGTGATCACCAGATGAAAGCTCAACTGTCTGAGAACATGAGAGACAAAGCTCAGAGAATCAGAGACTAGAAGTATATAAAGAGAGAGAGTGAGCAAAAAGTTGCTTGGATAGAGCTATAGGAGACCTGGTAGAGAGAGCTGAGTTCTGCAGAGAGCTGGAACAGAATTGTTGGTGAGACCTGACCTAACTGGGAGCCTCTGATAAGCAGAAGGCTTGGCCAGTGACCCCTATCCAGCCTGGTGAGAAGAAGCTGGGCCTCGAAGCAAGAGGTTGGGCTCTCAGCATGGGTAGGACTTAGGCAGGGAGTCCTGAGGTGTGGAACATAGTGAGGAGCTCTCTTGTGGGCAACCTGACTTGAGGACTGTGGTAAAGTTCATGAGACTGGGCACTCAGATGGACGGCCTGGAGAGTAGAGCAAAAAGGAAATGGGAACACCGTGCCACATTGACTCTCAGGTGGGTGATCTGGAGGCACTGTCCCTGAAGAGAGGACTGGAAAAACTGTTGTATCTTAGTATTTTTACTGTGAGTTTGTCAAGAACAGTTTTGTTGCAAGGGCTTTAGGGGAATTACTGCACTGGTATATATGAACAAATTATGCCCAGAGGCAGGTTTTGTATCAAACACTAAAGGTATATCTGCACTACGGAGACTATACTGGCATGGGTATGCCAGCATAGCCCTGTAGTGTAGATCCAGCCTTCAACAACAGTTTGGGTTTTCCTGTCAGCATAGAAATACCACTTCCCTGAATAAAGTTGGCTATGTCAATGGAAGCCCTCTTTCATCGACATAGCTGTGACTATATTTTGTCAGCATAACTAAGTCAGTAAGGGATGTAGTTTTTTCACACCTGTGACTGACACAGGCATGCAGCTATAACTTTACAGTGTAGACCAAGCCTGAGAGTCTGTCATGGGCAAACAAACAGGAAACTGAGGCAGGTGCAAGGAGAAAGTGGTGTCTCCCAGGGATCTGTACTTGGACCAGTATTATTCAACATATTCATAAATGATCTGGAAAAAGGCATAAACAGTGAGGTGGCAAAATTTGCAGATGATATCAAACTACTCAGGACAATTAAGTCCAAAGCAGACTGCGAAAAGCTACCAAAGGGTCTCACAAAACAGTGTGACTTGGCAACAAAATGGCAGATGAAATTCAATGTTCATAAATGCAAAGTAATGCATTGGAAAACATAACCCCAACTATACATATAAAATGATGAGGTGTAAATTAGCTGTAACCAGTCAAGAGAGAGATCTTGGCTTCATATGGATAGTTCTCTGAAAACACTCACTCAATGTTCAGTGGCAGTCAAAAAAGTGAACAGAATGTTAAGAATCATTAAGAAAGGGATAGATAATAAGACAGAAAATATCATATTGCCTCTATATAAATCCATGGTACGCCCACATCTTGAAAACTGTGTGCAGATATGTTCGTCCCATCTCAAAAAAGATATACTGGAATTGGAAAAGGTTCAGAAAAGGACAACAAAAATGACTAGGGGTATGAAACAGCTTCCGTATGAGGAGAAATTAATAAGACTGGGACTTTTCAGCTTGGAAAAGAGACGACTAAGGGGGGATATGATAGAGGTCTATAAAACCATGACTGGTGTAGAGAAAGTAAATCAGGAAGTGTTATTCACTCCTTCTCATAACACAAGAACTAGGGGTCACCAAATGAAATAGGCAGCAGGTTAAAACAAACAAAAGGAAGTATTTCTTCACACAATGCACAGTTAACCTGTGGAACTCTTTGTCAGAGAACGTTCTGAAGGCCAAGACTATAACAGGGTTCAAAAAATTAAATAAATTCATGGAGGACAGGTCCATCAATGGCTGATGGGCAGGCATGGTGCCCCTAGCCTCTGTTTGCCAGAAGCTGGGAATGGGCAACAGGGGATGGATCACTTGATGATTACCTGCTCTGTTCATTCCCTGTGGGGCACTTGGCATTGGCCACTGTCAGAAGACAGGATACTGGGCTAGATGGACCTTGTCCTTTGGTCTGACCCAGTATGGCCATTCTTATGTTTTTATTGTGTAGAGACCTGCCTCAGGAGGGCACTCCACGTGGGGGCTGCCCTACTACAGAGTCAAATCAGTGATTGCAATGTAGGAAGTCTTTGCAACATTTTCCTAATGCACACATGGTTTTAGGACAAGGGCTCTTACAAAAGTCTCCTACACTTCATTGCAAGTCTGATGGAGCTGATATTAAAGACCTCATCTACAAAAATGAGTTTAATTACTATTATTAGACTTTACTGCAGTTTAATTGTGTTCTAACATGATTCAATCTGGCCAGTATGAACAGGGACAAACTGTGTAATAAAGCAGACTCATAAACCATGCCCTAGCCAAGATATAAATTGGCTGACCTTAAACTGGGTTTAACAACTCTTATTAAATCCCATAATTTTGGCAGGGTTGGGTACAAAAAAATTAATCTATAGAAGAGCATTTTTCAGAAACAGAGTACAAAAATACTACAAAATGGTAATAAACTCCAATACATTAAAGTAATATATACTGGGATACAGAAATATGATCCTGATTGAGTCCCATTTAGTGTCCCATAAAATGCCCTGGCACTAGCAAATGATTGTGTCCTTTTGCCTGTTTCATTACCTGTATAAGCTGTTGTAACACTAAGGAGCAAAATCTCTTTGGTGAAGTACAGTTTAATAGATCTCTCTGCAAAGAAAAAATATAAATGAATAAAATTCACTGACATTAAGGGTGCATTTATTTTCTTTTGCTGTTTACCAAAGGCACAAATATGTTAAAGCGATGCAAATCATGTACTGATTTTTTCTCTCTTTGATTAAATAAGGCTGCTACAAAGGGGGCCTTTAACTTAAAAGGCCAATCTGAATGGGTTTTATTGTGGGGGGGCAGGGTAGAGAGGGAAATCAACCAAATACATTTTCCAGTGACTAAAGGCTGAGTGGTTTTATGTACTGTACTCTTGTAATCTCAATTCAGAATATTTTTATTTTACAGTAATTGAGTTTTTCTAAATGTTTTTGGGCCAAATTCTGCCTTCAGATATCAACAGTTAAGTGCCACTACTTACAAGCTCCAGTGGGAGCTGCACACATGTATCCAAATGAAGAATTTTTACTTTTTAAATTGTTGAACTTTATTGTAAATGTTGATGTAAATTCATACAAAAGGTAACTTATACTTCATCTTGCTCTTTCTTTAATGGGAAACATTTTTACTTTCATAGAGTGGCTTTTCCTTTTTTCCTTCCCTCATCCCCATGATCTCTCCCTCTCACATCCTGTCCTCCCTTTCTAGTGTTAACCCTCTTTTTCACCTCCCTAGACTTGTTTCACTTCTGTCCTGAGACTGTCAAATATCCTTTGCTTCCCTCTCAACTCAGCAACTCGCACAATTGTTCATCAGTCCTCTTTAATCTCCACAGAATGAGATCTTTGCTCTTTCCACTGAGCCTTGAACCAGGAGGTGCCTAGAGCCTTCAAAACACAAATGCAGCCTACTCTTTGCCTCAGTGTCATATCACTTTAAAGCAGGCACCACCACTGAAGACTCTAAAGATCCTGGACTGATCTGGGATATGAAGGATCTGGGCTACATGATACATTGGCTGAATGAAGAACAGAGGAGGGAACTGTGAGGGTTGTTTCGCTGAGTGATAAACAAAGAAGATTAAGTGTCTCAGGATTAAGGAAGGGGAGACTGCAGGTCTATTGCCCTGCATTATTAAAGCCAAATTTCTGTTTAAAATTATTTATATATGGTTGTGTACAAATAGGATCATTTGACAGTTCATAGATCTGTTGTAATATTTTTGAGAAATGGTTCTAAAGTGCAATAATACTTACTAAATGCATCCACTGCCCTCGTCGCTTTGCTTTGGATAGACCTGTGTAAATATTTTCTTAAGATCAGAAAGATGAACCAGAGATAACCATGCTTTTACCATTATGATGGAAAATAGACAAATTCATATTTTAGTTTTCTGTACATTTTCCTGCCCATAATTAGCAATTTCAACACACTATGTTTAATAAAACATTTTTGTGAAATAATCCTCTAGTTGAAAAAGATATCTACCTTTAGTGGGGGTGTATGTCATTCACAGAGTATCCTCTTTTATAGCACTATGTCTCTGGGCTTTGTCTGTATCAGACTTGTTCTCTCCACTACATGTGCTCTTGTCTTTCTAATCATCCTACAGCTGGCTAATAAAATAACTGTATCTGCAAATACTGTTTCAGAGAGACTTTAGTGCTTATAGCTATGCATTTCTAATGTGCACATCAGCATGATACCTAGGTCATTTATGTGTGATCTGCAGCTAAATAATAACTGATAGCTGAACAGATCTCTACAGGTTATTAAATCTTTCCAAACAACCCTTGCCTACCACTGTGGCATGATATTTTTTTAAAACTGTTGGCCAGATAATCAGCCTCCATTGCTACTGATACGACAGGCCTTGTTGAGCAGATGCTTTTGAAAATCCAGACCCATACACAAAGCACCTGCCAAAAAGACAAAGTAGTAAGAATTCTAAGCCCTATCTCCACCAGCAAACCAAAATTACAAACCACTTAGCTTCAAATAACTAATAAAGGACAATGGAAGAATTGTTTAAGGTAAGGGGTGTGGATAAAAGGGTTTAGAAACCTACAAAGCTCTTAGAACTACAAAGGCACTTGACTACCAGATACAAATTCTGATAAGAGTGAATCAAGCTTCCTATAATTCTCGGAGAGGCTCTGAAGGTTCTTTCTGTGCTGCTCAATAAGGAAGTCAGCCCTCTCTTGCAGAATTATTGCAGAGACACAAATTGAGAATGTGCTTTTAGAAGGGAAGTAAACAGTCTCATCCCAATCTGACCCCAGGTCTTTTTTTACCTTCATAAACCCCCCTCTGTTCTGCTTCTATCCCCAAATCACTTCCATGGTTGGAGACCAATAGTTACTGTTTGGAGATAAGGGCAAGGAAAAATATGAAAGAACATACATACGCTTAATAGTGAGAGGAGGGAGATAAATGAAGTCTCCCCAAAGACCCTTACTCACCAATGAAAAAACACTATTTGTTATGCCCTATCCCATGCTCAAGTGTACCGCCTATGAGGAGAACAAGTAAGGATTGCATCAACTAGGTAATAGCTCCAGGGACTCTCCTATACTTTATTCAAATTCTAGATGCTTTTGGTTCAGAGGGAGAAGCAAATAAGGAGTTTTCCATTATGCACTAGGTACACACGTGCTTGGCTGGATGGTAATGTGTTATTGCCATAAGCACTTACGAGTTGTCTACAGTGCTTTCATCAGTGGAGGAGACTTCCTCCTCCAGTGTGTTTGACTCCTCTGATTTCCTAATCAGAAAGAACAGAAATGTGCCCACGAGACTGAAGACAGTTAGAGCAATGAAGACAGTCCTGCGATCACTCTCTGTGGAAAATCAAAAAGGTGTCACACACAGGTCTGCATAAAACAATTCAAGTCTAGTAAACTATCTCCACAAATAATGGTGCAGATAGCTAAGAAGTTCCCATGCTAAAGCAAGGTACAGTTTATAAAGAGGTGTATATAATACATATTAATTTCAGTGGTGTTGTCTGACTTACTACCCGTGTGGCAAAGTGTCCCGCATGTTTGGCAAGTTCCTTTGTCATTGCTGATATGCCAATGGAATACTGGCTGATCAAAGAATATCACCACCACTTTCGGCTGTGGCTAAGTGGGGGTAAATAAAAGGGAAGAGAAAGTGCAGAGGCTGTTCAATAACAGTATCCATTATTGCTTGCAGGGCAGAGGCTACATCATCTTCCCTACACTGATTAGAAAAAACTGCCTTCCTCTCCAGCCCCAGGAACTAATGTTACAATGTGATACTATAAACTGGTAGAGCTATACATTTCAAAAGCTATAGGCTCATGAAACCTCACAATTTGACAGAAGATAACAGTGAGCATCTGGAGGAAAGGTACCTGATGTTCCATGCACCAGTCCCTCTACACTAACCAACTTGCTTGGCACAGTAAACTCTTTTGTGCAGAGGCTTCCCCTATTCATCAGGCAGAAAAATTGCTGAGAAGCAGCTAATCATGAGTTGTGCTGAGACAAACTAACCTTTGGGCTCCCACTTCTCAACCCTAAAGATACTGCCTACGCACTTATACTTATTTCTCCAATGGCTTAAAGGTGAACAGAATTTTTTTAAAATACATTTTTAAAAAAAACCTGTGTAAGATTCCAAATCAATAACAATGTGTCTATGTGTGTGTAGTTTTAAAAATAGTATTTTATGTGCATGTGTAAACAGCTCTTGTGGGAACCTGAAATAAAGTGTGGCAAGGAGGGACTGATGTTCAAATGTAGGAACATTCACCTTCTAATGAAATGGAAGGAGACTCCTAAATTATTTCAACATGCTTCAAGGGACTTTAATTCACTTAAAGTTAAAGGAAAACTTTAGTGTGAGTTCTGCTAAATGCTGTAATCCGAGGTGATTAGCAGGAGCAATATAAATCAGGAATCATAGAATTTCAGATTCCACAGATTTATGTTTTTGGCAGAATTTAAGCTTTCACTTTAATTCTTGGATATTTGAATTTTTTATTTTTATATGTAGGCTGTGCTACTCAGTCTGCAAAGAGCCTGAATCAATAGTACAGTAACAGAGCTGAGAACTGCCCTTTTCAGCACAAGAGGGTGCTAACTGCGAAGTTTGAAATGATCATTTAAAAGTCAACATTTCAAATTGTCTTTAGCAGAAACATCCTCCTAAAATGTTTATCAAATGAGGTTGAAAATTCCATTTATTTGGAAGGATGTCCTACAGGGAAAAGGTTTCATGTTTTAAAGATGTGAATAGTTGAACGGTCTATCAGATATCTGAGTTCTTTTTTAGTACATAATATAGGAAACCCTCCTCCTCACATACACCTTACAGCAGGATCATCAACTCCATTTCATATTACAATTCGGTTTTTTTTCTGGGTTTTCTGACTGATTATATTAAAACACAAGCTTTGTCACAGTTTCCATATAAATCAGTTGGCTTCTTAGGGCATGGCTACATTTGCAGTTGAAGAGCGCTGGGAGTTAAACCAGCCTTCGGAGACCGCAGCAGGGAAAACGCTGTCGAGTGTTTACACTCTCAGCTGGAAGCGCACTGGCGTGGCCACATTAGCAGCTTTTGCAATGCCACAAAGAGCAGTGCATTGTGATAGTTATCCCAGCGTGCAAGTGGCTGCAACATGCTTTTCAAATGCAGGGAGTGGATGGAGTGTGACAGGGAGTGTTTTGTGTGTATGTGGAGGGAGAGAGAGTGGATTTTTGGGGGGCTGAGAGCATGTCAGCATGCTGTCTTGTAAATTCAGACAGCAGCAGACCTCCCTCCCCCCCCACCCCGCCCCGCCTCTCTCTAACTCACTCAAAACAAGCAGCATTCCTCAGTAATGGTTCCTTTGTCCCGGAGCAGATAAGCAGCCAGCTGTCAGAAACCAAGCTTTGAAAGGGCATACCCGCATTCCTACAGCGAGTTCAAAACAATGACAAGAGTGGCCACTTGAATTAAGGGGATTATGGGACGTTTCCAGAGGTCAACAGAGCGCAGTAATGCAACACCTCGTTCACACTGGTGCCGCAGCGCTCCACCGGGGGCGCAGCAAACGTTATTCCACTCGCCAAGGTGGAGTACCAGCAGCGCTGTAGCCGCGGAGTCAGAGCGCTCTACATGCCTTGCCAGTGTGGACGGGTAGTGACCTAGTGCGCCTGGGGCTCCTTTATTGCGCTGTAACTCACAAGTGTAGCCAAGCCCTGAGTTGACAACCACTACCGATATATATCAGTCCCTGCCTCCACCTTTTCAGAGCAACTCAGATCCCAGATGTTCTGTATGGAGCCCTACAGCTTTGACCACCTGTCACTTTCTCCACTGAATATGAGTGCACTTTGCTCCAAGTTCTACTCTGATAGATTTGGAAGGCTCCAGCCACAATATTAATTATAATTCAAACAGGAAATTAACCTTGATTATCTCTATCAAGACAGGGACACTGAGGGTTTGTCTGCACCCGGATATTATTTTGGAAAAGGCAGGATGTGAATTTAAAGTGTAATAGCTATTCCAGAACAGCTCCCCATGTAGACATTCTTATTTCAGAATAAGAGTCTTCACATGGGAAGCTATTATGGAATTCTGCAATAAACTATTGTGATGAAGTGTGACTGTTCTTAATGTTTCCTCTGAATAGTGTGCGGGTGCCTCAGTTTCCCCTATGCAGTTCTTAAGTATCTAGGTGGTGGGATAAGGGTGTATGATCGTTGCAGAGCCCTAGAGGGCAGGTGTGTGCAGGGGTCTGGACATAGAGAATGGCCAACACCCTGTTTCCTGGCAACAGATGGCCTGGCCCTTCCCCCCTGCAAGGTGAGAGCTAAAGGGTTGGAGAACAAAAGAATCCGGTGGCCTCCTGGCCCGGGAAAGGGACAAAGCCCAGAGGAGGAGGGGCTGGAGAGAGTGAGTTGGGGCTGGTTGGGGACATGGAGTGAAGTGCAGATGTGGTTGTCTGGCTCACTGCCCCCCGAAATGGAGCCAGCTGAGAGGTCCTGTTCTCTGCACCTACAAGCTCTGTGTTAGACCATGTTCCTGTCTTCTAATAAACCTCTGTTTTACTGGCTCGCTGAGAGTTATGTCTCACTGCGGAGTTGGGGTGCAGGACCCTCTGGCTTCCCCAGGACCCCGCCTGGGCGGACTCGCTGTGGGAAGCGCAAGGAGGGGCAGAGAGGATGCTGAATGCTCCAAGGTCAGACCCAGGAAGATGGAAGCTGTGTGAGCTGTGTGTCCTGCAGACAGTCTGCTCACAGAAAGGAGACTTCCCCAGAGTCCTGACTGGCTTCGTAGGGAGCATTGCCCGGGGACTCTGTGACAACTATTCTGATCAATTTCCCTCTGTACACAAGTCCTGAAAGAAGGCAAAGGGAACAGCAGCCAGGAACACTGGAGATATTCACAGCTCTTGTATTACATGGCTTTACATACTAAGGTTATGTCTATACTACGCAGCTTTTTGCGACACGGCTATGGCACAACAATCGTGCTGCTAAAAGGTGCACAGTGTAGCCGCTGTTTGTCAGCAGGAGAGCGCTCTCCCACCAACAAATAACTTCCAGCCCCAATGAGCGGCATTAGTGTTGTTGGCAGGAGAGCACTCCTGACTACAAAGCGCTGTTCACACCAGCATGTGTCGTCGACAAAACTTTTTTCTTTCGGGGGGGGAGGGGGAGGGTGTTTTTAACACCTCTGAACAACAAACATTTTGTCTTTCAATTGCTAGTGTAGACAAAGCCTAAAACTAAAATACTCCCCAGAAAACAAACACAAATTTTACCTGCTGTTCCCTATGTTTCTAGCTGTCACAACTATGGCTATGTCTACACTAGCACTTTTGTCAGTCGGGATGTGCAAAAAACACCCCGACAAAAGTTTCACAGACAAAAACACCAGTGTGCATCTCCCGCCAACACAGCTATCGCCACTTGGGTTGGGGGTGGCTTAATTATGCCGGTGGGGGAGCTCTCTCCCGCCAGCATAGAGGGACTACACAGGAGACCTTACAGCGGCACAGTGCAGCTGTGCCGCTGTAAGGTCCGTAATGTAGACATAGGCTATGGCTGCTTCCTACTTCATTGTTTTATCCATTTTTTCATACATTATGATACATCAAAGTATTCTACACACAAAGCAAGTAATACAAACCTGATATATGAATTTTCCCACGCCAAGCAAAGTATATATAAAGATTTCCAAAAAACAAGCTGCAAACAAAAGAGGGATAACACAGGAATATAGTATTTATTATGGTAACAAATTATATATAAAAGAATATGGTGTAAATGTTAAAGAGAGAGAGGGTGCCTGTCCTCACACTGTCCAAGTCAAACTGCTAGCCCCATAGAAATGTAAAACAAAATTGAGGATTCACCTTCATAAGGCCAGCTCTACATTTCAAAGGGATCCAAGATATCAGAAATGACATTAACTTTAGTCCATCAGGAGGAAAGACCTGCAGTATATAACTCCTATTTACCATTAAGCATTGCTCAGTATCAGCAACAATTGTCACCTCCAGCTTTTCCTTTCGTTTCATAGTCTGCGGAGCATCACTCTGAAGTATTGGAGACAAAAGTCTCCCTTGCTCTCTCATTGAACAACAACAGCAAGTACAGGGTGCATGTAACCACAGGGAAAGACTTAATAAAGGAAAGTTACCTGGACTGTAAAAGTGCCCAGAAAATTCCACTGTTTCTCCCAATAGTGTTTTCATCTGAATTTATTGTCAGGCAATTTCCCTGTGCAGTCCAAAGTACTGAAATTCAAGCAAAAAAGTTGCTGAGAAAGGAGGAAAAATAGTTTAGAGAGAGAGAGACAAATGTAGTGAAGAAGTACAAGCAGATACACACTAAGTGCAATACTTACCAGCAGCTGCTATCCCAATGAAAACAGAAGCAGTGTAGAAGGACCATGTGAAAGGCTGGATAAAAACCGCAATGTATATGCTAAAATATAACAATGTATTATATTCAAATTGAATGTGCGCAATGTTATGTGATTATGCTTTTTAACAATCAGATTTGTATCTTAGCTTCCTCCAAATCAAGTACTTATTCCTAAACTCATTTTGAAAAGACTCCAAGTCAATAAGATTTGAAACAAAACAGTTTTTTATTATCCTAAACATTTAATGCTATTTTTCTAATACAGTCATTAGACTGAGGCCTGATCTTGGGTCTTTACTACAAGGTCAGCCAGGCCTGCCAAAGCTGTGGAAATAACACGGTCACTGTCTCTGGGGGAGGGAGTACTCTGAAGTGACATTCCAAGTGACTCAAGAGCAACACTAGTATCACTGCAAGAAGCCAAACCCTGCCTTCCTCAACCAGTACAATTTCATGCATGACATGGTACCTTTTGAAGTAAAGGGAGGAAATACATAAGAAACAGAAACTACAGATTTAAATGAATTACTTACCTGTAAAATAGACCGCTAACAAACATGGATAACTGAGGTCCCACTACAGCAACCACTGAAGGTGAAATAAGATTTGATGCAGAGAACACCCCATAAATAATGGCCATGCTACACAAATAAATAATAAAGACAAATAAGCATTTCAAATGAAATTCAAGAGTATTGGATAGTGTAGCCAATTTTATTTATTTAAGGACATTTTTCAAATGATTCAAAACTATTACATCAAACATATCGCTAGCCTATGTAACTGCATGATCTTATTATTTTAGCCTCTCTTTCCCTTCTATTGTTATTTACCCTTGTTTGTTGCACCTTATCTTAAATTAGATCGTAAACTCTTCAGGGCAGCAACCAAGTCTTCCTAAATGATTGCAGAGTCCCAGCACAACAGGTCCCTGATCATGATTAGGGACTTTGGTTGCTATGGCAAAATAATAAACATTAAAAAACTGCAAAAAGAAAAGGAGTACTTGTGACACCTTAGAGACTAACAAATTTATTTGAGCATAAGCTTTCGTGAGCTGCAGCTCACTTACTGATTTCCACAGCTCTGATACCCTGATTTTCCTCCTATCTTTCAGAGTGTTCCCTTCCATGTGACTGTTGAAATCTCTCCTGCAAGCTGATCTGCACAGGCAGACCCTGTACAAAGGTCCACACATGCAGATAAGTTTGTAGGATCAACACCTTAGTTAGCTGCTTTACTTTTCAATAATTTCAGCACAGACTGCATGACCCAAGATAAAAAGCAAAGGACGGCATTGTTTTTCCCTACACAGAAAAAGTGCAAAACATTAATGTGGTTCATTTAAATAGAAAGATATACATGCAAAATTAAGCTGTGTTTAAGTATAACATAATTTTGTTTTTAACGTGTGAGTTCAGCAGAACAATACAATCACGTAAGAGCATGTCCCTATAAGATTTCATTAAGACTAGCTATGCCTCTTAAAGTAACAAAAGGACAAAAATATCACTGTAACTTACCTGGTATAGCCACTGCCATGAAAATTTGTGTTGTTTAAATTCGTGATAACGGTTTGCTGTGTAGAGAAAATTATAAATAATAATACAAAAAGTACATTTTATAGTTTTTTTTAAATCTGAAAACTACAGACAGATTAGCATAAGAGAGCAAAGTTAGAACTGATTGTTAATAACACCCAAGGAACTAAAAGTAGTTTAGAAATGGCCGTTAAACCTTGTAAAACCTATGTGAGGAAGTAACTATTACACCCATTGTACAGTTAGGGAAACTGAACTGCAACTTGTTCAGATTTAGTGGCAGAGTCAAGGACTGGACATCAAAATTTTGACTTCCATCCCCCTTTTCTAATTACTCTACACTCCCTTCTCTTTTCAAATGAGCAGTACGCAAGCCTTTGAAAACCACATTTATTAATTACAGCCTAAGGCCCTGAACCTCAGAGGTTTTTAGGCTCCCAACTTCTGTTGATTTCAAGAGAAGTTAGGGCACCTAAATACCTTAGAGGGATCTGAGACTAAGCCCCTTTGTGGATCTAGGCCTTCCTTCCTACACTCTCCCTCTGTCAACTGGTTTTCTGGTATGCTGGTTTGGTCCCGGGGCAACTGCAATTTGAACAATGGAACCTAAGTCCTGATTCATTCACTGCCAGACAATGGATATTTCTTGCAGACACTTTTATTTATGAGAGACAAGATGGGTGAGGTAGTATCTTTTATTGGACAAGCTCTCTCTCATCAACAGAAGTTGGTCCAATAAAAGATATTACCTCACTTACCTTGTCTCTCTCTCTAAGGCTTTGTCTACACTGGACGTTCGTTGGTAAAATTTTTATTGTTCAGGGGTGTGAAAAAAACAATACCACCCCGAACGACAAAACGTTTACCGACTAAAAAGGGCCGGTGTGAACAGTGCTTTATCGGCAGAAGAGCTCTCCTGTCGACAAAGCTACCGCTGCTCGTTGGGGGTGGAAGTTTTTTGTCGGTGGGAGAGCTCTCTCCTGCCAACAAAGAGCGGCTATGCTGTGCATCTTTTAATGTAATATCCTGGGACTAATATGGCTACAACAAAACTGTATACAGCTTTTATTTATAAAAGTTCACCCCACAAAGATGCTTGGGGTGAAGCTGTCCATTTGAAACAATAACTATTATTTTGTGATTCTATAGTGCCTTTAGATCTCAAAGTATTTAACAGACATTAACAAATTAGGCCTCCCAACACCTCTTTAATGTAAAACAGTATGAGCCCCATTTTTACAGAAATGGAAACTGAGACATGGACATGGTCTGTAGCAATCACAAATTGAACCTCTATTTGCAAACTCTCTGTTCTGTGCTTTAACCACAAGATCAGTCTCCTCCACCATAAATTAATCATACAACATGGTAAAGCAACCTTTATACACCTACAAACAGGGAATTCCTCCTGAAAATAAGAAAAGAGAGTCTCTAAATATGGCAAACATAGGTTTATAATAATAAAAGTAATAAAAGGGCAGTCTGCTTCTAAAGATAAATTGAATTATTTTTATGTCCAATTTGCCTGCAGTAAAGGAGAGAGAGACTGGCAGTAAATTATTTAGTGAAATGTAAAGTGACTTGGCAGTTCTGTCAGTTGTGACAGTATGACCACTCGCCAGATACTGTATTCATACCCCTTCAATCTCCTGTTTGTCATTACACAGAGAAAATGTGAGATTAAGGAAGATTAATTAACCAGGAGAAATTAGGTGACAAAGTTACAAAAAATAGCATCGTGGTCATGTGTTTTACAGCGAAATTATAAAAAAGCTCAGAAACATGACAAGATCCAGTTTAATTCAATTGCTAGACAGATAATTGCCAGAGCAGATATTATTAAGATGAATGTGTTTAATTAACTTAATTTTTTTCTAAGCAACCATGTATTGTCCCATACCATTATTTCATTGCTATACTCTCTTAAAGAAACAGATTACTTAAGTACCTGTGCAAATACTAAATCAAGAGAAACACAAAAAGATAAAATGTAATGCTATCATGCATCTTAGATCCCTAAACAAAATAACCCTTAAAATTGGGGTGTCAGAAAGACAGGTGAGGATGTGGAGTGTTTTGATATTTGCACTTACCGCAACATTTCCACACGTTTGAAAGGCAGTAAAGATAAACATAAAAGCAATTCCTAAAATAATTATGTTAAAAAGCTTTTTCAATTTAGGAGACATTTTGTTTTTTCTTAGGAAGTTGTCCTCTTCAGTCTGAAGAAGTTCTATTTTCCTTTTAAAGCTCCCTTTTAAGTTCTGTAAAAAAAAAAAAAAAAAACCACAAGGAAAAACCCCCTCACAAACAGGTTATTTAAAACTAATTGTTAAGTGTTAAAAAGTACTGTATTCACTGGCAAGTCAAGAGGTCTAGTCTCCACTGTAAAGAAAAGAAAATTAAAAAAACAATAACACTGAAAAAAAACCAAGTCAACGGTTTAGTAGGCGTTGTGAAGATTATTTAGATCCTTTCATATGAAGATATGCAGAGTGCAGTATATTATTTCTTCATGACATCCCTTCCCCCTAGAAGTAGTTTCCGACCTGCTGAGTTAGTAAATCAGCTCACTTCCTTGCCACCATTGCTCTGAATAAGATTTTAGTCAAAAGACATTAAATCACCTGACAAAGGAAAGAAAGGACACTCATACACACAAGCCATGTCCATTAATGCTGAACAGGAAATAAGGAATATTTCACAATCCAGGTCAGCTGACTAATCAGGCTAGAACACCCTCATGCACTCTGGGAAATGCAGTTTCAGCATTTCTCCGACTTAAAAAAAGAGTAAATCTAGAATATTACTTAAAATAACAATAGTATGTTTGTGGTTACTGTAAATAATATTCTGTAACCTTTAGACAATAATACTTTGGGCAAGAAACCAAATCTTTCAGAAAGTCTTTTAAGAAAACTGTCACCTACTGCTTTCAGTCACGCAAAGAGCATTCATAAATGAAGACTGAAAAGCTCAGGACGTCCTTTCAACAATACAGCAGAAAAGAAAGGAAAGGAAACATTTCATTGTCACTGACACACATGCACAGTCTCTCTCGCTGTTTCTGTGTATCACTCATTCACTCTGAAAAGGAAATGAAATAGCTGCCTCTACCATCATTCAATATTTTTCCTTGAAATCCTTCCAACAAAAAACCTGTTTAATTGCTAATATATTTAAGTATTGAGTTTTGTAAAAAAAAATTAAAGTAAGTAATCCTCAAGATCAGAAGATCCCTATTTTAAAAAGTGAGTAAAGCAGAAAAAGAAAGTCAGACATCTCATGTTAACTCTACCCCCACTTCCTGCTATTATTATTTAGCACTTGTATTACAAGATTACCTAGAGGCGCCAATCAGGATTGTGCTAACTGCTGCACAAACACATACAAAGACATAGGGTAAAACTGGCCAAGTTGAAGTCAGTGACAAAACTCCCATGGACTTCACTGAAGTCCAATGGCTTCACCCAGCATTTCTTCCTGTCCTGAAAGGCTTATCCACAACCTACCATTCCAACAACAGTCAAAACCACTGTATTACTTATTAAGTATTTTAAAGATTTCTCAGCAATTATTTTGCAAAATTGTACAGCATTTTATTTGAAACTAGAGCTTTCTTGTTACTTATGCTAGTCAATAACACTACTCTTATGAGTATTGACTTGGATCAATAGGGGCTCAAAGGGGATGCCTGCATGGATCACATTGCAGGAGCAAAGCCTTGGTTATGTACTTGGGAACAGTAGCTCTTTCCCCCCATTTCTACATTATGAACACTTACAACAGGAGATTTCTAAGGGTATGTCTACACTACGAAATTAAGTCGAACTTAAAGAAGTCGATTTTTAAGAAGCGATTTTATACAGTCGATTGTGTGTGTCCCCACTAAGAGCATTAAGTCGGCGGAGTGCATCCACAGTACTGTCGCTAGTGTCAACTTTCAAAGCGTTGCACTGTGGGTAGCTAACCCACAGTTCTCGCAGTCTCCGCTGCCCATTGGAATTCTGGGTGGAGCTCCCAATGCCTGATGGGGCAAAAACATTGTCGTGGATAGTTTTGGATGTTGTCAGTCGCCCCTCCCTCTGTGAAAGCAACGACAGACAATCGTTTCGTGCTTCTTTTTCGTGCAGACACCATACTCCTGTCAGCAGACGGTGCAGTAGGACTGCTAACCGCCGTCATCATCCACCGCTTCTGCTGCAACTCTGTTCTCCTGCTCTCCTGGTGCCATGAATCCACCTCACAGGTCCTCTCGTCATTCTGTATAAATATCTATTCTTGTGGCATCCGTCATCATTCACCGCTTCCGCTGCAACTCTGCTCTCCTGCTCCCCTGCAGACGACATACCATGGCAAGCATGGAGCCCACTCAGCTCACCGCTGCTGTTGTGAGCATTGTAAACACCTCGTGCATTATCCTGCAGCATGTGCAGAACCTGCAAAAGCAGTTGAGGAGGCGACGACAGCGCGATCACGATAGTGATGAGGACATGGACACAGACCTCTCTCAAAGCATGGGCCCTGACAATTTGGACATCATGGTGGTAATGGGGCAGGTTCCTGCTATGGAACGCCGATTCTGGGCTCGGGAAACAAGCACAGACTGGTGGGACCTCACAGTGTTGCAGATCTGCGACGATTCCCAGTGGCTGCGAAACTTTTGCATGCGTAAGGGCACTTTCATGGAACTTTGTGACTTGCTTTCCCCTGCCCTGAAGCGCAAGAATACCAAGATGAGAGCAGCCCTCACAGTTGAGAAGCAAGTGGAGATAGCCTTCTGGAAGCTTGCAACGCCAGACAGCTACCGGTCAGTCGGGAATCAATTTGGAAGGGGTAAATCTACTGTGCGGGCTGCTGTGATCCACGTAGCCAATGCAATCACTGAGCTGCTGCTATCAAGGGTAGTGACTCTGGGAAAAGTGCAGGTCATAGTGAATGGCTTTGCTGCAATGGGGTTCCCTAACTGTGGTGGAGCGATAGACGGAAGGCATATCCCTATCTTGGGACCAGACCACCTTGACAGCCAGTACATAAACCACAAGGGGTACTTTTCAATGGTGCTGCAAGCACTGGTGGTTCACAAGGGACGTTTCATACACAGGCACCCTGGACAGTGGTAAAGAGCAGTTCAACTATTGGCTGAGCAAGTGCAGAATGGTGGTAGAATGTGCATTTGGACACTTAAAAGCTCGCTGGCGCAGTTTACTGACTAGGCTAGACCTCAGCAAAACCAATATTCCCATTGTTATTGCTGCTTGCTGTGTGCTCCACAATATCTGTGAGAGTAAGGGGGAGACGTTTATGGCGAGGTGGGAGGCTGAGGCAAATCACCTGGTGGCCGATTATACACAGCCAGACACCAGGGTGATTAGAAGAGCACAGCTGGGCGCCCTGCACAACAGAGAAGCTTTGGAAACCAGTTTCATGACTGGCCAGGCTACGGTGTGACAGTTCTGTTTGTTTCTCCTTGATGAAAACCCGCCCCCTTGGTTGACTCTACTTCCCTGTAAGCCAACTGACCTCCCCACTCTGATCACCGCTTTCAGAGGCAATAAAGTCATTATTGTTTCAAAATCATGCATTCTTTATTAATTCATCACACAAATAGGGGGAAAACTCACAAGGTAGCCCGGGAGGGGTGAGTGAGGAGGGAAGCACTGGGTGGGGTGGGGATGAGGGGAGGAGGGAAGGACAAGGCCACACTACAGTTCAAAACTTATTGAACACCAGCCTTCTGTTGCTTGGGCAGTCCTCTGGGGTGGAGTGGCTGGGTGCCTGTAGCCTCCCCACCCGCATTCTTGGGCGTCTGGGTGAGGAGGATATGGAACTTGGGGAGGAGGGCAGGCGGTTATACAGTGACTGCAGCGGCGGTTTGTGCTCCTGCTACCTTTCCTGCAGCTCCACCAGATGCCTGAGCATGTCAGTTTGCTCCCCCATTAGGCTCAGCATTGCATCCTGCCTCCTCTCAGCGTGCTCCTCCCTCCTCTCATTGCTTTCATTTAACGCTTTCCTGGACTCTGTTGTTTGCCTCCATGCATTCTGCTGAGCTCTTTCAGTACGGGACGACTGCATGAGCTCTGAGAACATGTAATCGCGAGTGCATTTTTTTTTTTGCCTTCTAATCTGTGCTAGCCTCTGGGATGGAGATGATAGGGGGAGCGTAGAAACATTTGCAGCGGCGGGAGGAAAAAAAGGGAGAGTAGTATTTTAAAAGATACATTTTAGAGAACAAAGGGAAGACTATTTTACACTGAATCAAGCGATTCACAATACATAGCACATGTGCTTCACCACCACCCCCGCATGTCCCGCCCCCGCATGGCTACTATCAGGGAAGATCCCTCTTAGCCAAACGCGAACAGCTCAACATGAACGGGCCTCCTGCCACCGCATGGCAAAGGCTTTTAGAGTACCTCCAGGAGAGCTTCATGGAGATGTCCCTGGAGGATTTCCGCTCTATCCCCAGACACGTTAACAGACTTTTCCAGTAGCTATGCTGGCCGCAAATGCTTCCCAAGTCTTCAGGACAAATTAATCATTAAACATGCTTGCTTTTAAACCCTGTATTATATTTACAAAGGTACACTCACCAGAGGTGCCTTCTCCGGCTTCATGGTTCGGGAGCCCACCTTGGCAGGGTTGGGAGGGTATTGGCTCAAGGGTGAGGAACAGTTCCCGGCTGCCAGGGAGAAGGGATTCTCCGCTTGCTTGCTGTGCGCTATCCTCAACCTCCTCGTCCACAAAATCCTCATCCCTGTTTCATGAGACTCCCCCCTTGCAGGTGTCCACGGACAGTGGTGGGGTAGTGGTAGGGGCCCCTCCTAGAATTGCATGTAGCTCATCATAGAAGTGCACGTATGGGGCTTTGACCCGGAGCGACCATTTCCATCCTTTGTTTTTTGGTAGGCTTGCCTCGGCTCCATAGCTTTCAGGCGGCACTGCTGTGTCCCTGTTGTAGCATCTGTCCATCGTGCCCTTGGAGATTTTGGCAAATATACTGGCATTTTGTCTTTTAGAACGGAGTTCTGCCTGGACGGATTCTTCTCCCCATACAGTGATCAGATCCAGTACCTCCTGTTCAGTCCATGCTGGAGCTCTTTTGTGATTCTGGGACTCCATGGTCACCTGTGCTGATGAGCTCTGCATGGTCACCTGTGCTGATCAGCTCATTATGCTGGCCAAACTGGAAATGAAATTCAAAAGTTCCCGGGGCTTTTCCTGTCTACCTGGCCAGTGCATCTGAGTTGAAAGTGCTGTCCAGAGCAGTCACAATGGAGCACTCTGGGATAGCTCCCGGAGGCCAGTACTGTCAAATTGCATCCACACTACACCAAATTCGACCCAGCAAGGTCGATTTTAGCACTAAACCCCTCGCCAGGGAGGAGTACAGAAATCGATTTTAAGAGCCCTTTAAGTCAACAAAACAGGCTTCACTGTGTGGACGGGTGCAGGGTTAAATTAACCTAATGCTGCTAAATTCGACCTAAACTCGTAGTGTAGACCAGAGCTAAGAGACATAGGAGGGAGACTCCCTCTACCATTTTGAGGTATTCACTGTAAAGCAGATTTTTAAATCTCTCCTGATATGAAGGATTTTTGTGGTGTGATTCAAAGAAAAATTTTAAATCTCACTGTTCTATGTGAAATGAATAAATAACAAGAAGCAATAAAACAGACATAAAAACAAGAAGTGAGACATTATTTCCTTAATTTAGATTACTCATGCAGGAAATACCTTGCATGAGTAATCTAAATTAAGGAAATTTAAATTAATATTAATATTAATTTAAATTAAGGAGTTGTGCACCACTCGTTAGTGGAGTATGGTCACAGTGCTAGTATGGATAGGCCGATTGTCAGGGCTGGCTCCAGGCACCAGCGTTCCAAGCAGGTGCTTGGGGCGGCAGTGTTTCCACAGCGGCGGCAATTCGGCGGCGGCCCCTCTGTCCTGCTGGCCACGGCGGCAATTCGGCGGCAGCTTCTCCCTTTTGCCGTCTGCGGCGGCGGTTTTTTTCACTGCTTGGGACAGCAAAAACTCTAGAGCCGTCCCTGCCGATTGTATCTCCTCTGCACCAATTTGAGCAGGTGTAGACAACAGAAAAGTAACAATTCCAAATCCCAGTCTACCCTAGTACTCCCACTATTGCTACAATCCCACTAGTGGAGCTACACTGTGGCAGTGCAGCAGTGGGAAATCTGAAAAAAAAATGCTAGCAGTCTTTTGTGCCACTGAAGTGTATATGTGATGTCCTAGCATCACATATGGAGTGGAGATGTGGAACCTACTGAGAGGTGATACCCATGCCTTGGGGTCAGGGAGGTTTTTATACGATGCCAGCAGCAACGTGGCAGCATACGTGTGCTTGTGCAGCTTTCATATGGCACCCCAAAATCTTGGCAATGTGCATGTAAGCTTTCACACAACAGCAGCAATACTCTCACAGATCACTTATAAGGGCTTTTCCACAGCAATCCAAGCAATATGATGAGGTATCCTTGGGGAGCTTTCACATGGCCGGAGAGGGTATATACATGCCTGGAGAGTTCACATGGCACTCCCAGCACTATGGAAGTGCATGAATGTTTGCGGCACTTTTAGACACCATGTCCCCAGTAGCGTGGCAATGTTTATATGTGTGAGGAGCTTGTGTGCAGCATTCCCAACCACAGGATGAAAAATGTGTGTAAATGTGAGGCGCTTTCATGTGGCACCCCAAACAAAGTGGCAGGATGTATTTGGGAGGGAGCGCTGCTTTCACAAACTGCCTCCACACTTTGGCAGGAGGAGGGGGTGCCACTTGCCTGGGACACCCCAGCATAATTGCAGGGAGTGTGTGTTTGGCGGGAGAGAGAAAAGGAAGGAGTTTCACACAATGCCCTAACACTACACTTGCAGCACATGGCAGCTTGACATAGGGCTTCATGCTGGCCTTACAACAACAGAGGTGTGCATGGATGTGCTGAGGGCTTCAGGTTGTATCCCCCACACTATGGATTTGGGGGGGGGGTGTTAAAATGCCACCTTTTGCATCTAGGTGGGCGTGAATGCAGGGTGAAAAGGAAGTGCCTATGTAAATGTAGGGACCTTCACAGGCATCTGCTGCACCATAGCAGGGCGAGTGGGGGGGCTTCATGCATGGATCCCATATTGTGGCGATGTAGGTGTGGGGGAGAAATGGGACTTTAATGGGGACTGACCAGCACAACAGCAGCATGTGTGTGTGCCTGTGAGGGGCATACGACATGGTTCCCATCCCGCATGAGGGGGTGAGCAGGGGCCTACACGGTGCATGGGGGGGAGGGGAAAGTGCCCTCCCCAGTATCTCTGAAGTGAGAGGTTCGTAACTGATCAGTCCAGGATACTGGTGAATGTCATGTGCCCAGCTTGTATCTAACGTTGTTACACCTCCCTCCCGCCAGTGCCCGTGTTTCTGGCCCTGTCACTCACACATGACACGGCCTGGCTCACACCTTCCCTCCCCCCTCACACCCACCAGCCCTTTCTGCTGATCGTCCGCCATTTTGACTCGTTTCCTTCCTCAACTGCTCCGCCCTGCTTCGCCACGGCAGGCTCCTCCCAGAAATTTCACGTTTAGGGTTTTTTTTTCTCCTTTCTCAAATGGGCGAACATTCACCCTCGATCTTTGTCTCGATTTTCGGGACACATTTCGTTCAAAATTTCCCCGCCTCAGTCAATCCCTTCCGGGGTGACGGCCCGGCCGCCCCAACGGCCACTTTCTCGGATAGCCGAAATATCTATTTAGAGGCGCACCCGCCGCGGATGTTTCGCGGCCGCTTCTGTAAAACGCGCAAAGGGATGAAAAATAATAAACTGAAAATGTCGGTTACGGAGAGGGCCCGGCGGTGGCGCGCTCGGACCACCTTCGCTTCCGGGTCAGAAGCGGCCATTTTGTGGCGTTAAGTAGGAGGGCGCGGACTCCACCTCGCTCATTTGCTAGTAGCGGCGGTAAGAGGCGGGTGGCCGTTGCACTGCATTTGCCCTTCGCCCTTTTCGACCGTATCGCCACCGGGCCGCCTCCGCGGGCTGGGTGCCCGTTTGTCGCCTCTACGGACTCATCACACGGCCTGTAGCTTTCCACCTTTCTGGCCTAAAGTTCGGGGCCCGCTTCGGTGACCATTCCCTAGCGTGAGCGTCCCGACTCTGCTGATCTCTTCGCCAGGTTTCTCTCCTCGGTCCCGCCGCCCCTCGGGGGCCTCTGCCCGCCATGAGCTACGGGCGCCCCCCGCCTGATGTGGAGGGCATGACTTCCCTCAAGGTGGATAACCTGACCTACCGCACGTCTCCAGACACGCTAAGGCGGGTCTTCGAGAAGTACGGGCGGGTGGGGGACGTCTACATCCCCCGGGACCGCTACACCAAGGAGAGCCGCGGCTTTGCCTTCGTCCGCTTCCACGACAAGCGCGATGCCGAGGATGCGATGGACGCCATGGACGGCGCAGTGCTGGACGGCCGGGAGCTCCGCGTCCAGATGGCCCGGTACGGGAGGCCCCCGGACTCACATCACAGCCGACGGGGGCCGCCGCCGCGCCGATACGGAGGTGGCGGCTACGGACGTCGCAGCCGCAGGTGAGAGACCGGCAAGGCAGGAGTGTTAGGTGGGGGGAGGGGCTGCTCTCCCGGGGCCATAGAGGACTTGGGAGGCGCAGGGCTGAGGGTGGGAGCTATGGGATCAGGGGGCAGCGGAGGTGCAGCCTGGGGGAACCAGTGGCCCCTACGTGACGCACTGGGGGAAGGGTGTTTCCTGGTTGGGGAGGCAGGATCGGCGCGAAAACGCAGGCTTACAGAAGCACGTGGTGTCCATGGCGGCGGGGAGCGTCCGGGGGCGGATGGCAGGCTCAGCCCCAGCCCGCTTCCTCGGAATAATGGCGTCTTGTAACCGCCGCGGGGGTGGGGGGACACCTGTTCCACTTCCACCCTGCCCGACCCAGCTCATCACGCCTTTCTCGCGTCTAACCGAGTGATTTTTAACGTTCTAGCCCCAGAAGACGCCGCCGTAGCCGATCCAGGAGCAGGAGCCGCTCCAGGTCCCGCAGTCGATCCCGCTACAGTCGGTCCAAGTCCAGATCCCGCACACGCTCCCGATCTCGCTCCACCTCTAAGTCTAGGTCTGCCAGGAGATCCAAATCCAAGTCGTCATCTGTCTCCAGATCCCGATCCAGGTCGAGGTCCAGATCCAGATCTAGAAGCCCCCCACCAGTCTCAAAGAGGGAATCTAAATCCAGATCCAGGTCTAAGAGTCCCCCCAAATCTCCTGAAGAGGAAGGAGCTGTATCCTCTTAGGAAAATGGTAATGTAGTTGGAACTCGATGCAATTTGCATGTTACTTCCTGATAACACTTAAGTGGGGTGTATAGGGGTAGTTCTTACCATATTAACAACCTGAATCAAGTGAATCCTATTGGGACACACTGTTAGCTTTTTGAGCAGACTTTTCAGTTATTTGGCTAGGGAAATAAATTTCTGCAAAGGACATTTTCATGTTTAGAGATTAATGGTTTGGTTTTAATGAAATATTGTATGAGACGCATCCTATTAATGAAAATGACTATTTCTTGCTGTTTTTTTATCCAACATCTGCATTTTCCCCTTTAAAGCTGCGGTCTCCTGTTTGCTAAAAGAATATTGGCCAGTATTGCAGATTTTAACTGATTTGGCTGATCCTCCAGGGACCAGTTTCTGTGGGCGTGTTTTGGAGCAGGTTTGTCTTTAAAAGTTAAAGATACACTATCCTTTTATAATGGAAAATCAGTTCAGTGGTCATTGTACTGACTGGAGGTAAAAAAAAAAAAAGTTCTTATAGAAGTGGCAATGCAATCCAATAAAAATGGAAACTAGTTTTTCCTCAAATGAACTTTAGAGACTAAGGATATACTGGGTGGGGAAAGGATAGTGTGTCTTTAACCCCTCAAACTGTTTGGTCCTGTTTTTAAAATGGAAATGGGCCTAAGATAGCTGTAAGGTTAAATAATTGTATGTTAAAATTAGTGATACTGTATTGAATGCCAGTTGAAAGATAAAATTAAGTCTTTATAAAGTATCACAAAAATGTTAGTTTCTTATATGGGCTGAATTCAGGTTAAGTGTATGATTTGCAGCCTGATGCTTGCTCTTCACTAACTCAAAGTTTAAACTAATGTGACTATTAAACGCTTCTTCACTATCACCTTCGAATTTCAAATTTGGCCTTTGACTTAGAGGTAATGTGGTGACAAATGGGGGGTGAGGGGGGCATGTGAAGCACTATACATAATCCTTAATAAAACTTAATTAAATTAGGCAAGGCCAGTTGAATCACAACCAGAAGCATACTTGAAGTCGTCCACGTAATTGGGAAGGTGTATAGTGGAAATGTGGCTGAACTGTACTCTCTTCAAACCTAGATGCATCAGATAAATGAGAAGTCTACATAAAGGACACCTCTGGGGGAAAAGATCCTATGCATCTTCAGTCCACTGGAGAGACCCCAGGCGCAAGCAACCAGCTGTTGAAAAGGTTATTTTGTAACATTTTTGTTTTAACTTTTTACTTGTTTAAGTTGAGCCTCAAATGGCAGACTTTACATTTTATGTGCCATTTTGTTGCTGTTATTCAAATTTCTTGTAATTTAGTGAAGTGAACGACTACCGATTTCATTATTGGCTTGGATATTTGAGGTAAATTTTCATTTTTGTTTATATAGTACTGACTTTTGTTTGACTTTTAAAAAACAAAACAAAACTGATGGTAACTTAATTTGTTGCCTCAAGTTTCATGTTGAGGAAACATGCAGCCATTACATGCTGAGTAGCTGACTGTCAAGGAAGTGGTCTCAATTTGCCTTCATTCCTTAAATAAAATTCTTCAAAACTGCAAATGTAAACTGCTTGTAAATGCTATTTACTTTGAATTTAAATAGTATTGTCTATTCCAAATTTGTATAAAACTTTTCAGGTGACAATTGATTTTGAAAGGATTGTTTTATCAGACTAAATTCTAATCTCTTCTCTTATGTATTTTTGTGCACTAGGCGCAGTTGTGTAGCAGTTGAGTAATGCTGGTTAGCTGTTAAGGTGGCGTGTTGCAGTGCAGAGTGCTTGGCTGTTTCCTGTTTTCTCCTGATTGCTCCTGTGTAACGATGCCTTGTCGTGCAGAAACAAATGGCTGTCCAGTTAATTAAAATGCCTGACAACTGCACTTCCAGTCACCCGGGCCTTGCATAAAAATAATGGAGCATACAGTGAGCACATCTAGCTGATGATATACACACCTTATTTTTTCCAGAATGGTAAAATCTTACCAACTACATTTATGAACTTGCATATAAGAAATGTAATGTTAAGAGCAAATGTTTCATTCCTTTGTAAGTACTGATTGGTGTATCCTTTGCTTATGACATTATGTACTATAACCACTGTCCCTGTAGTTACTATTAAACATTTTTCTTGGTGTTAACTTTTCTCAATCTAATGTCTGAGTCAGCATTTATTTTAGCCTGTAACAATCTCAATTATATTGTGAATGTTTAAGGTCTCTTCAGTAACTTATTCCTGTCTACTGCTTTTAACTTGTATCAATAGGGAGTGGCTGTTTCAACACTAATTTTAGTATATCATCTTAGTAACAAACATTTCTTTTTGAACAATACAAACCTTAAATATTGATTGCTTAGGCAAGGTGCCAAGTGGCAGACCTGGTTGCTTGACATCCTGTTTGTTAAAAGAACAAGCAATGAACAACAGTACTTGTTGGATTTGCCTTTGTGCCAGCTTAAAAGTGAAGGTAGATAATATTGTGAGAAGTAATAGTATTTTTGAGCTAGACACCACTGGAGTTGTAATTTCAACCTGCAAACACTACATTAAAAAAATCTGTATCAAAATACTGGTTTAATGCACTTTAGAGATCTTGATTACCTAATCTTCAGACTTAAGAGATATGAATATCAGAGGGCTTGTCTATACTTTAAGCACTTTCAAGATTGCATTCACTTTAAACAGAAACAAGGCGCACTTTTTCCAGTATAAACATCAACAATGGAGTTAATTTTGTGTAGATGTACTAAGATGTCTAAAGTAAATTGTGAGCCCTTAAACTAGAACTTTGTTCCAGGAAAATCTTACTGTTCATGTAATTACATCTTAACTACAGAAAGGACAATGGCATAAAATGAACATTGTTCAGATCCTTAAACTTAAATTGTTTCACTATGTTTAGATCTTAAACTGGAAAACAGGTAAGAAATAACTTTCAGGCTGAACATGTAATAGTCAAGTCCCTAACTAAAACTTTGAAGAAAACCACAACTTGGCCATTTATAAATTCAGCATGGTAAGCTAGAGTATGTAGATGTAACTGTTTTGCTAGAATTTCTTAAGTTTGTCTTTCTCCTATTCCTGTGATGCAATTAAAGTAGATGTAAAAATCCTCTTAATTTTATTTTTAGGTACAAACAACTTTTTAGAAGAAAGTCACAACCAAACACTTTCAATGTATCATTCATACAATGTAAGATAAGATGAAATAATTGTTAAAATTACTGTAGTAATCAGTATACCTGCTTTCCCAAAAATAACACTAAAGCCATTAGGGGTATGATAAATGACTTAATAGCATGGGTCTGTGGAGGAAATGCATTCTGGCTTCTTGATCAAGTGGCATTAATTTCCCCAAACTTATTGACTCAACAGATAGAAATGCTGTTTGTCCAAAACTTGCTTGAAGTGGAGTGCAGTCAGATTTGAGATACTTTCTTAAATCAGCAACTGGAATAAACTTAAGTATCACTTGCTCCTGCTAGTGAGATGATCATCATTTCAATGGTATGTCTTCCTGGGAGAGGCGAGCTAGCCAACTGTTCCTTGTCAGCATTAAAAGACCGTAAGGGAACATGAACATTCTTCAGCTTCCATTTGTACAGCAAAGCTTCAATAGACCAGTTAGAACTGAAGGGAAGAAATGGCAGATGTACTGTTTTGATAGAAGTACAATCCTAGTTCAGTGCTTTTTCTATCATTCACCTATAGTGCATGAACAAGTACAGTAACTACAGAAGTGACAAACTTAAAATACAAAAACCTTCTACCCATGTGTTTCTCTTATTCAGTTAAATGGCTTAAGGCCTTTTTTGGGTCAAAACTCTGCCCTTTCCTACATAACTACTGTTACATTGCACTTTGGCATCACTGGCAAAACAAATCTTGCCATCTATGAATTGATAATGCCTCTAATATCACTTCTGTTGTGATGCCTAGAGGAGGTCAATGTTCAGTATGAAGGGAAGGGAGTTGAGGCAGTTTATATAACTGCAAACTACTAATGTAACAGGCTGTACCTCAATGTTGCTTTGTAAACTTGTGAAAGTTAGGGGGAAAGCTGTCTGAACACAATCTAACAGGAGAGCCCTGAACCTGACTGGAGTATCTAGTATTACTGTAACTTTTAAAGGAGTGTCAAGTTTGGATTACTAATTTTGTTGACTTTAGAGCCTTAAAATGCAAACAAGTCAATTTCTCCTGAGATTACCTTCGGACCTGATACGTAGTCCAGAACTGAGCATCTGGGTTCCTCTTCATCAAGAAGTACACTGTAGTTATAATATCTTCAAAATCTGCATATAGATTTTAAACAATTTGATCTTCTGGTTATGTACATGCTGAAATGTGTTGGCAGATTAACTGCACTAATTAGAATACCTTCAGGAAGCGACAATTGTCTAAGGAGAGCTATGTTTGGAGAATAGTTCTAGAGTAAGCCTTAGAACAACTGTTTGTTAGTTTAAAGTTAGGAATGATAATTTTCAGTTAGCTATTAACTTAATTTTCATCCCCTTTAATATTTTGATTTTTTTTACCATGGAGTTTTGTTCCCTGAAAACTATTAAAGTCAATTAAGCACCCAGATGTGACTTCAAGCATGCATTAATTTGCAGTTGATTAGGGTGTGTTTTCTTGGTGCTGTCACAATTTTTTGCTTCCTCAGAACTCCAGTGTTACCAACTTAGTAACTTTGTCACTAGATTGAGTGACATTTTAGTTTCCCTAGCAAGAAAATAAGTGTCAAATCTAGCAACTTTCACTCTGAATTACAGTGACATTCAGAGAAAGTCACCAACATCTATAGTCAGTCATTCACAAGTAGCTCAACAGTGGTGTTAAAATCCCTTTCAGACTCTTCCTACTACATTCTGTTGCACACCAAGTCACTGTCATGGCCCAGTTGAGCATATCCTTAGAAGAAATCCTATTCCAGGGCTTGGAAGGTGGGGTGGGATGAGACAGGGCCTTGTGCCTCCAGGAATGAAGCCCTTACTACAGGATCACAGGTGGAGCTGTCTTGTTTTTAGTTGCCCTTTACTCCTTTCCCTGGCTTGGGGTTAGTTGCCCAGCTGTTTCCAGAAATGTGGGAAAGGCATTTGGCTAGTGGATTAGTTTTTAAATCTATTTTCTTGGCTCGCGGTAGCACCAAGGTCAGGTGAATGCCCTCTTCCCCCTGGTTCTGGCTGCTCACCTGGATACCAAGAGGACTAACCTGTGGCTCAAATCCAAGCTGTCAATAAAGGGAGGCTCAGCTGAAATTAACTAACCCTAGCCAGCTTGGTCTGCAGTGTACAGAGTGCCCTTCCCAAAGAGCAGAGGGCACATACCTGCTGATGACAGAATACTGTTGGCAGTTGCTCCAGGTGTGCAGAGTGTAATAAGAGCATGGAATGGATTTTATTAACACTATTGAGCCACTTGTGAATTATTGTGACTATACTCACATACATACATATATAAATTGTTACTCTCAAAATATTGTTTAGTGACATTTTTGAGTACTTAAAACAGCTACATCTAGCAACTTCAGGGTTTGGCTGGTGACTTCCTGCTATGTGGAGTTGGTGACACTGCCATGACTAAATTAAATACTACTGTCACTTAACTTTCTAGAGCTTATTGTTATACATTTAAGACCCTTTTATTTGTTTATGAATAGTCACTAACCTTCTGGTTCAAAAAATACATCAGAGGCTAGAATAATGTCTACTTCAGGCAGAGAGAGCAGATTGGGAGATATTTGGCCCCATGTGAGTCCTAGAATGTGTACCCCTAGAAGGTTATTTATCCGACAGCTTCGCTCACAGTTCTTCAAGCACTGAGGCAGCTCTTCAGTATCTGACAGTATAACTTCAGCCCCACATTTAGCAGCTACTATACCAGGTAGGCTCATGCCTGCTCCAATCTAAATAAAATAAAAGACTTTAATCTCATTCATAAATTATATTTAATGCAAAGGATAACTGAAGGATGGGGGAGTATATTCTGTATCTTGTCTCAAGCTGTTTAATTATGCCATTCTTTAGTTGAATTCATGGTAACTTTAAAATTACATGTTCACCTCTGAACTGCCCTCCTCAGAAGAACAGGACATTTGTAATTGATCTGTAGCAGCAGTGGTACACCAGATACAAATTTAAGAATGTCATGTATCTTCCCTCTTTCTGTTCTTGTAAATATAGTGAACTGGATGAAATCCTACCTGCTGAAACATGTTATTCACAAAGCTAAATCCTGAAGTTCAAACTTATATTTAACAGGAAGCCCTTTCAATGGCTCATAACTGCTGCTTCCATAAATCAGCCTGCAAAAATCTCTGCTTTAATTTTGGTTTTACTTTATCACTCCTTTGAGTATTTTGGAATTTTTCTAATGTTTGACCAAAAGAACTTGCAAACTGCTTCATGAATCTCCAACCACAAAAAAAGTTACCACAGTAATAATTTTTACATAAATTGGATCAGAAATTACACCATTTTAAGACACATGGGCAGAACAGAAAATAAGAAAAACCAAAAAGCAGATCACTAAGGAGGATCATCTAGAATTATGATAATACTGAAGCAGAAATAGGAAAAAAGCATCCTGCCGCTGACCTAAATAAAAAAGGAAATCAAAACTAAAACTGAGAGTTAAGACACAGTAACCCTGAGCCTACTAATTTTTTTAAAGGTAAGTTTGTATGATCAAAAATCTTTCAGGACTACTTTTACCTCCAAAATTCTCTTGCCAGGTAGCATTCTTCTGTGAAACCATAGGTACTGAGCAAGAACCACAGCACAGGGCCAAACATACATGCCATATTGGGAATCCAGGACCTGAAACAATAAGACCCTTCTATGATCTTTGGCAGCACCACAAAACACTTTGAAAGAGGCAGAAAAATATTACATACGTGCATTTTTACTCTAGTCCTGCTTTAGTCACTCATTTTGAGCCTCATCCTGAGCTATCCCTACTTCAATTGACCTGTTATTTTCTGCTCATATGTAATTGCAAACAAATTGCACATCTCTACAACTATGTAAGCTATTTTGCATATGGCTAGAGCTTTCCCACTTGATTAGCTAAGGCTCTTGCCTCACACTCCTTCTGGTTAACTTTTCTAGATCAGTAAAGATTTAAGTATGCAGTCTTGTGCTTTATCAGTACAAATTTGAAATACATCAAGCAATGACACTTCTGTCATCTTGCTTTGGGATATTATTCCACAATCTAATGGTCTGGTTCTGGAATCTTCACTCAGTTAAGTAGTCCTATTGCAGCAAAAGAGCATAGGCAGGCACACATTAGTAAGGAATTCAGGATCAAAGGGAATCTGTTACATTTTTTTTCCTGAAATTTAGCCTAGAATTACTTTTTCTTGATTTCATCCCATTTTTCTGTGGTGAAAGATCTCTCCTGTAGTCTTTATTCAGGCAAAACTCCTCTTAAAGTCAATTTGTGCCTAGATCTGGTGATTCAGTGTATTTTAGACCCAATTATGTCTATATCAGTTCTTCACAATTTAAAGAAAATGAAGGCCCTCTGTGTCTACACAGTCGAAATAAATGAATTTACAAATGATTGGGATTGAATAATGGTTTTAGCCTAATTATTACATGGCCCTGAGGAGTCTATACAGGTGAGAACAAACAGGTTATATGGTGCATTTCAGCAACAGCTAAATTTGACTGAGTTGTAGAGATAGGGCCTAAGGCACTTATTGTCAAAAAGGCAGCTCACTTGCAGGGCTTCTAAAAAAGTGAGCACTAAATAGGTTTTTTGTTTTCTTAATGCATTCTCACAAATAACATTTTTTAAAAAAGTATTTTCAACCAATTCAAATTGTGCAATAGTTAGAAACCTCAGATGTGAACTATTTGTACAAATTTAATGAATGTAGAAATTCAAAAATAAAACCACTATTTGATCATTACATTCCATAGATTCCATAGTTACTACTTCATCTTTAAGCATCCAGCACAGTAGTATAGTAAATTCTGTGCTAGAACTACACCTGCACTTATGAGCCAAACAATTTGTAAAATTTACTTTCAACTTTCCTAGAATGTCCCATCCCCATCCCCCACTTTATTTTATTTTTTCTAGTAATGCCCAGAGGCCCCAGTCTAGGCTGGAGCCTCCTTATGCTAAGGGCATACAGTGATTTCTGCTATACAAAAAGAAAAGGAGGACTTGTGGCACCTTAGAGACTAACAAATTTATTTGAGCATAAGCTTTCGTGAGCTACAGCTCACTTCATCGGATGCTCACGAAAGCTTATGCTCAAATAAATTGGTTAGTCTCTAAGGTGCCACAAGTACTCCTTCTCTTTTTGCGAATACAGACTAACACGGCTGCTACTCTGAAACCTGTCATTCTGCTATACAGGAGCATATTGTGAGTCTGAATTTATTGGACTGGATAAGCACAAAGGGATACAAAGAAATCCAGGGAAAGAATACAAAATCTATGCCTTTTCGTTGTTCTAAAAAAAAAAAAAATCCTGCCCCTCTTTTCCATTCCCACATGGTTCAGCGTTCCTCCTGGCCTCTGTGCCCCCGATCAGGGGAGGCAGGAAATCAGGCTTCACAACGAACTGAAGGGCTACAGGTGTAAATGTATCAGCACCTCAGGAATCAGCACCACCAACTCTGGCCTCGACTCTTCTCTTTCTCGCTTGTCCTGCTCTTCCGCAAACCTGTACTCCTTGATATCGAACCGCGGGCCCCCCTCGCACATTGCAACCACTTCTCCCGCCAGGCGGCTGCTACCACAATAACGCACGCACTTCTTTCTTCCCCTGTGCTGACTTCACCCATCATCTGACTGACACCATAACAGACCAATCACAGGCAGGAACGTTTAAGGCAGCGTCTTGTCAAGATCCAACCACCATTAGCTGGCTGAGGGGGGGGGGGGGGTCTGAGACCCGGGAAGATAAAATGGCACAAAGGGCCGGCCCCTTCCTTCTTTTAATCCCTTCCCACAGTCTCCTAGCTCCTCCCCAGCAGCGGCGCACGTGCTCTGAGTCGGCTGCTGCAGCGTGACTCTGAAGTTAGGGTGACCAACAGCAAGTATGACGAATTGGGATTTTTTTGGGGAAGGGAGTGTAGTTGCTCATATAAGACAAAGCCCTTAATATTGGGTGATGATCCCGATAACATCCGGAGGTCTGATCACCCTGTGCCTTGCAGGAGAATAAAGCACAGTAAATTTCTGGGCTATTATCCAGGCCCACACCACCCCCGCCTTCCCTTAGGAAAACAGCAAATATTTAAATGGCAGTGGGCATTTGAAGTCCAAATCCTGTACTCCCACTCCAGACTAAACCTTCTGAGTTTTGATCCTGCTCCCTTTGAAGTCAATAGAAGATTTGCAGGCATACGGAATGCAGGATTTGACCCATAGATTACTGCATAATTGTGGTCCTGATTTTTTCTAGGCACCCTAGAGCGGTAGAATGAGCTATTAGTGTATGATGATTTTTTCTCTAGCCAAATACCTGCCCAGAAGAGTTTACTGTCTCAGTTTGTGGGAAGTTACAATAATTAAGGAGTTTGATCCTGTGACAATCATGTGAGAAGTCTTTTACTCCAATAAGCAAATCTGCAGGATCAAGCCTTAAATTAGGTTTAAGAAATGGTCGCTCAAGCTGAAGGTCATGGTCGCCCTCCCTTTCTTCATGAGTAGGTGAGAGAGAGAACCTGGAAATTTTTTCTCTTGTAACATGGGATCACAAAATAGGAAAGATTGAAAACTGCTGATCTTAGTGGAATCATATGGAAGACAGAAAGCCTTTTCTTGCTGTCATTAAAACTCATGCTGATTTCAGTGGGAGTTTTGCCAATGCAGTGTTTTAACACTGTACAATTTTGCCCTAAATTTCCATCTAGTAGGACTTAAAACTATCTCTTGAAATTTATGTTAAAGGGAACTCTGTCTGGAATTCCCTCCTGCAACCCATGATCTCAAGATCTACCCTGGTTTCCATCATTCCATCTTTTTTAGAAGTCTCAATTTCCAAAAACCCAGTGTTTGGGAGCTTTGCACACATCAATATTGTTCTTATGGGGATGATGGCTTGTTGAAAAAGTTTGGGTTTCTTTACAGTGTTTCTGACTGTGTTGTCATTGAACCAATGAAAACAATACAATAGAGACAAACTCAGAGGAACAGTTGTTACAAAAGGTAAAAGCTAATCTGTCACTGTGGTGATTCCACTGGCTACAGACCCCCCCCCCCATTTTAACCCTGCAAAGCCCCATGATAAGCTGAGTCACCTGAGCTCCCCTAGGAGTCAGAGGGAAGGGATTGAGGGTGCTGCTCTGTACATTTAAGCGTCTGAAAAGTCAAGGGGCTGGGAGTGAGTGGAAGTGGAGGAGGATGGAGAGAAGAAGGGAAGGACATCAGGGAGAGCACAGAGAAAGTGGAGCGCGGGGGAACCCGGAGAAGAGAAGCACAAGAAAGGAGGATGGGTGAAGGAGGGAGCGACCCTGCTCAGCCCTAGCTGCCTCCCTTCTTGTCCCCTCCCTACCTCTGACGTTTCCTTCCCAAGATGGCGGCAAAGACCCCACCTCTCCGGGTCCAGCACGGCCAATCATTGCTGGGGATGGGCAGGGGCGCGTGGCGGAAGACACGGCAATGACCAATAGGATCGCGCCGCGGCGCTCGTGGGCGGGGCTCCGGTCTGGCTGAGGTCGAGGTAGCGGCAGGGGTGAAATTTCTCGAAGCCTCCAGGCCGCGGGTTTGGCGGAGTCCCGGGCGGCCCTGGGCCCTGGCCAGGAACGGAGCCGGCGACGGGGCCGGGATTCCCTAGCGGTGCCGGCGGCAGCAGCAGCGGGTCCTGGGGCCTGGAGCGGAGGAGGCGGCTGTCGGGGCCCGTCCGGGAGCGGAGGAGGCGGCGGGCCCCGGCCCCGGGTCGCCGAGCATGAACCACAAGAGCAAGAAGCGGATCCGGGAGGCGAAGCGCAGCGCCCGGCCCGAGCTGAAGGACTCGCTGGACTGGACCCGGCACAACTACTGCGAGACCTTCCTGCTGAGCCCGGCGGCCTGCACGGTGCGGACCGGGCTGGGGGGAGCCCGGGGGTCGGCTCCTGCCAGACCCGAGCCTGGGGAGATGGACGTGGGGGCCGGCCGGGAGGGGGCGCCCAGTTCCAGAGCTGAGCTCCGAAGGGGGAGGGGGGGGCGGACGCCCAGTCCCAGAGCTGAGCTCCTCCAAAAGGGGGGGGGGGGCTTTACGGTGCAGCCTGGCCCGGGGGTGTTGATTCCTTGGCAATGAGATCTCCAGGCTAAACTCGGATCTTGGGGTTAAGAGCCTAGGTCTCTGGTAAAGGAACGGTGGAGCGCCCCACCCCCCCAAGATGCCCTAGGAAGAAGCACCTAGCAAGGGGCTTGGTGTGTCCCCAGAGCAACCATCCAAGGTGTGTGTGGGAACTCGCAAAGGGGAAGATGGGAGACCTCCCCCCCCCGGTCCCCTTTAACTGCCCCACATATGAAGAGGAGTGGGGGAGGGGACAGGTGGCTCTGTGGTTCCCTAGAGCAGGGGTTCTCAAACTGGGAGTTGGGACCCCTCAGGGGGTTGTGAGGTTATTACATGGAGGGTCATGAGCTGTCAGCCTCTACCCCAAATCCCGCTTTGCCTCCAGCATTTATAATGGTGTTAAATATATAAAAAAGTGTTTTTAATATATAAGGTTGGGGGGGGGTCTCACTCAGCGGCTTGCTATGTGAAAGGGGTCACCGGTAAAAAAAAGTTTGAGAGCCACTGACCTGGAGGCAGGAGGTTGTACTGGGAGAGCAGCGCAGTGCTGTTGGACTGGTGGTCTAGTACCGTGAAGCCAGCAAATTATTCACAGCTAGAGGTACAGCTGGTACTTTGCAGGCAGCTAAGAAATTACCAGTGCCTGGCCCAAAGAGCTTTAGTCTAAATGGGCATCGTTCAAACTGTGGGAGAGCAGTGGACTGGCCAGATCATGGCAGAGGGTTGGCATGCATCGCGTTGCCTTCTTACAAGAAGTAGCTGCCTCCTTACTTGAGAGAGGGAGAGAGCGCCTCCTGCTGCTCTTCAGTGAGTGTGACTCCTAGAATTCAGGGGTGGAGCTCTCCCCTTCCCAGAAGCTCATCAAGCACGTTTTTGATGCTGGAGTATGAGTGGGGGGAGGGGGCAGGAACTGTAGATAATGGGCAATATGTGGGCTTAAAGGAAAGGAAAATGCTTGGAAATGGAAAAAAGCTATTGTCATTTGGTTAACTGCCCTAGTGCTGCATGATTGTTGCTCCTACAATATTTAACTAGGTGACTTGAAAGGAGAGTCTGGGAGATGCATAGAAATGTCTGAGGAAGACAGGATGGGGGAATCAGAGGATGAATAATAAAAAACAAAATAATAAAAACAGGATTGTTGACAAGGGACTTGGGAAAACCTGTTTTCTTCAGTGGTGTGTATTTTTACTTAACGCAGGCATGCCTACTGAATTCAAAGATAGCTTCTAAATCCCTTCCCCATGGTATCAGGGGGAGGAAAAAATAAATTCTCACATCACAAATAGCAGAGTAAAATGCTGTGCAAGGGGAACTGTTTGCCAGGCTGCAGGCTGTGGATTTCCTTACCTCTAGTGCATCTTGCGTCACCTCTACAGTGAAGAGCATTAAGCAAAATTTAAATATGCTCATATATCTCGTGATAGTGATGTGTGTAGGAGCAGGGACAGAGGCTTATTACATTTGGGAGCTGACAGTGCAGTATTGTGCAGGCGAAGCCTAAAATGGCATGCAGTCTGTGTAATGTCTCCATATCCTCTAGATTTGAATGCAAGTGTATCCTCTAGATTTGCCCATGTAAGTGTAGGCCAGACCTAAGTTGCATCTGGTAAATTTACAAGTTAGATTGACATAGTTACAGCACTCAGGGGTGTGACGAATTCACATCTCAGAGTGCTGTAGCTATGCCAACTTAACCTCTGTGAAGATGCAACTAGGTCAATGGAAGAATGCTTCCATCAACCTAGCTACTGCTGCTTGGGGTGTTGGACTACCTACAGCAATGGAAAAAACCTGTTCTGTCACTGTAGGAAGTGTTTACACTATGGTACTACAGCTATAGTGTAGAAATAATTTTAGGCACCGACCTTTAGAAACTTGGCCTGTGGTGATGAAGACAGTTTGTGGTACATTGCAGTTCTTTTTTCCCAACTGTTCTCTGATTTTACAGGATAATGTGGAAAGGGCAGATGCACTCCACTTATCGGTGGAAGAATTTGTTGAGCGGTATGAAAAGCCTTATAAGCCTGTAGTCCTGTTGAATGCTCAGATGGGCTGGTCTGCCCAAGAGAAGTGGACTCTAGAACGCCTGAAACGCAAGTACAGGAACCAGAAGTTCAAGTGTGGTGAGGACAATGATGGGTACTCTGTGAAGATGAAGATGAAATATTACATAGAGTATATGGAGAACACACGTGATGACAGCCCCCTTTACATCTTCGACAGCAGCTATGGAGAGCACCCTAAACGTAGGAAACTTCTGGAAGACTACAAAGTGCCCACGTTCTTCACTGATGATCTATTCCAATATGCAGGAGAGAAGCGCAGACCACCTTATAGGTACAGTATCCATGGGGTGGCGATGAGATGGGGATTCCAGTTTCTTCTGTCAGTTGCTCATGAGCAAACTAAATTTACTTTGATTATAAATATCTCAAGATTATCATGCAAATACAGAACAGAGAGGAGAAAACTCAGAATAAGGACTCCTGAGTTCTGTTAAGAGCTCTTGGTACAGACTTGCTTTGTGACTTTAGACAAGTTGCTCTGTGCCTCAGTTTCCTCATCTGTAAAATGAAAATAATGCCTACCCCAGAGCCATGTTGTGTGGCTATAAAGTGCCTTTGAATTTTCAAATTATGTTACTGGGGTCAAGTTTACTATTAGTCTTCAATGAGACTTTGGTTGTGCTTAAGCCCAGACCTGCTAAAGCAAGCAGTATTTTAGGTCATGTCTAGATAGGGGCTAAAACTCTACAGCAGCAGTGCTGTTGTAGCTCTTCAATGTAGACAGTATCTGTCTGCAGAGGTAATCCACCCTCCCCTGAGAGGCAGTAGGTAGGTTGATGGAAGAATTCTTCCATCAATCTAATGCTGTCTACACCAGGGGTTCGGTCAGCATAACTGTGTCTCAGGGGTTGTGGATGTAAGTTTCCAATGTAGACCAGTCCTAGGAAGGTGTCAGGTTTAGGTTAGACTTAGCTAGTTCATGTTAGCTCCATATTTCATATAAGCTCTGCCTCTGAAAAGTCAATGGGCTTCTACACTAGAGTTTTTACCTTAACTGTCTATCAATTAACTCTAATTGTCTCAAAGTAGCAAAGTCTTTCCGAAAGCTGATTTAGATGCTCCACACACATTTGGACTGGCCTGCAGTACAAAGTTAACATCGATCCAACTATGTAGCTCAGAGATGTGAACAATTCTTGTGTGGGGCTTTTTGCCATTTCCAGCACTGTCATCTGGTGAGCTGTAGCTCATGAAAGCTTATGCTCAAATAAATTTGTTAGTCTCTAAGGTGCCGCAAGTACTCCTTTTCTTTTTGCTAGTCATAATTGATGATCTCAAAGCATCTTATTGAAATAGTCCTCACAATTCCCTTGTTTGAGTGCTGAATTCATAATCTCTCTTCTGCCCACACAGGAAGTAGAAACCTGCATTTATTTCCTTCTCTTGTGGACATCTAGTAATGATTAACCACACTTAAGATATCAGTATCTAGTATGATAACATTCTTATGTACATTTTCATATACTGTCCCAGACCAATTGAGATCACTAAGGATGGGTGTAACTTTAAACCTTCGAAGCAGTAGTTCTCTGCATGAAGAAAAATGACTTGCACACTTGCATATCTTCCCAATGAGGCTATTGGGGAATTAACTATGACCAGGTAAATGATGCAGTAGTGAATAGAAAGTCAAAAGTGAACAGTATGTGGGTGATGGGAGCTGTCTTAACTTCATCTTCTTATCCCTTACCTGAAGATGGTTTTTGTTTATTCCTCATTGGAACAAGAATTGTAGAACAATACGTCTATAGATGCTACTCACAACCAAGAAAAAGCTTAGAAAAACACAATTACCATTTTATACACCAGGTGGTTTATGCCCTTAAAATAGATATAATCCTAATCTACTGAGAAACAGTTTCTGGTTTCTAAACTATTTTTATTGTAATATAAACAAACCCTTGCTCCAAGAAACTAAGAAAACAATTGCCATTATTTGTATAGGTCCTAGGCAAAAAATGTTATGCACCTTTTGCTGCAGTATTAAACTAACAATCCCTATAGTCAATGCTTTGCTGCAAACTCTGCTTCGGGTGCACAAAGAAATATATAGAGAGCCATGTTAATTTCAGGCTGTGGTAGAAATGGAAGGGAAACATGCTTGCTTAATGGAAAGGAAAGTTCATAGAAGAAAGTAATTATCTCTTGTAATGCACCTGGATGTTTTTTTTCCCCATGTGCAGATGGTTTGTAATGGGCCCACCTCGGTCAGGAACAGGAATTCATATTGACCCTCTGGGAACCAGTGCTTGGAATGCCTTAGTCCACGGACATAAGCGTTGGTGCCTCTTCCCTACCAGCACTCCCAGAGAGTTGATCAAAGTGACGCGGGAAGAAGGAGGGAACCAGCAGGATGAGGCGATCACTTGGTTCAGTATCATATACCCTAGGACGCAGCTCCCCACCTGGCCCGCTGAATTCAAACCTCTGGAAATTGTGCAAAAACCAGGCGAGACCGTCTTTGTGCCAGGTATGTGTGGCTGTCTCCAATGGAAATTTGTAGTAGTATGGGAGAACACATATTTAGATGTATCCTTGTTGAAAAAGTATACACACTTGTCCTCCATTTTCCAAAACTGTACATTGTTTCAAACCATTTTTGTGTTGCTCTTTGAATATCCAAAACATAAATGCGAAGTATGTTCCCCTGTTACAGGGGACTGATGGCATAACAAGCAGGACATGAGACGCACAACATGCAGTGTGTTTGGGAAAGTGATCCTGAACTAAACTATACAGTGAGGAAGTAATCAAAGCATGAAAGAATAGAGGCCTTTGAAGACAAATAACTTTCTCTTATTCTCTGTTTTCTTGGGGTTACTGACAGTGTAACAAATGACAGGGTTTGTGAGGTGTGAGGAAAGAGTTGTGGAAAGATGCAGACAGATCCCATCCATCTTAGTTTTTCCACAACTTTAATTTCAAATGAAAGATTATGCCGTAGCTTCTAAAAGTGTCTCTATTAAAAGGGCATAGCATTTCTATTAATACTGCACTGAGTCAAAGGATTACAGCTTTCCAATAGGGGCTTATGTACAGGGGAAAATTCTGGAATAAGAGAGCTAGGGAAAAAGCCTGCAGGCAGTCTTCTGTATTTGGTCGTCATATGGGGAAGATGTCGGAGTGTGAGTGAAGGGACCCCCTAGTATGAAGGTTTGACAATCAGGGTTCAGAAACTCAAAAGAAGAACCGAAGGTTTAAATCCCTAAAATGAGCGGTTGAACCAACTGATTGTATACTGTATTATTGTACTATAAAAGTATGTCAGTACAGCCTTTTATGGAGGCTTATAGTGTTCTGAACTTGATTGTCATGAGATGTGTACAACTGTGGTTTTGACTTTATAATATACACACAAATTCATAACCACAGAAAGGTCTTAATATACATACAACCCCACCTCTTAATATGGGCTCCATTAGCTATTGTTGATTCTAGCTGCAGAGGAAGGATATTTCAGTGGTTAGGGCCCTTGCCTGGGACTTGGGAGAATCAAGTTCAGTTCCCTGCTTTGGCACAGACATCATGTGTGACTTTAGGTAAGCCACTTAGTCTCTTGGTGCATCAGTTTTCCATCTGTAAAATAACAGCACTGGGGTGTTGAGGGAAAATGTGTTAAAGACTGCGAGGTGCTCAGATACTGTGGCGATAGGGGCCATATTAAGTATCTTAGATAGATGTATCTACAGTACTTTAGGTAAACGATATAAAAAGTGTATTTAAAAGTTGCTCTTGCATTGCATTTTGTAGGTGGCTGGTGGCACGTAGTTCTCAATCTCGATACAACCATTGCCATCACACAGAACTTTGCCAGCTGTACCAACTTCCCTGTGGTATGGCACAAGACAGTAAGAGGGAGGCCGAAATTATCAAGGAAGTGGTACAGGTAACGGTGCAGTAAATTCTGTTCCTATTTCTGATTTCCAGGTAGTTGAAGGGATAGTCCAAACACTTCTTTCAAAGCGAGACATGCAGCTGGAATAACACTAACAGTACATACTCACATGTGACTTTCTTGGGGGAAAAACACATTGTGTCATTTTAAAGACATGTTTTCTAAACTATGGCCTGCTTTTTAGAGCAACTTTTCTTGGCTCCCTCCCCTATGAGTTGGTAGCTTAGCCTTGCTGTTTGGGGAAGGATCTGATCTGGATTTCACCTCTCATGGAGCTGACTTGATGCGTTCAAGTGATATGCATGAAACTCAGATGATGCAATCTGAAAATTCTTTGCCAAGCATGATAAAATGTAGAGGCAGTAGGTTAGTAAACTAATGCCCTAAGTCAGGGATTCCCAAAGTGTGGTTCATGTTCCACGGGTGCTGCATGTGTTTGATGTTCCATCAGTTACTTCACGGTTTTTTTAAGAAGGTGGTACGTGATCCAATGTACTGGGAGTTGCTGCCCTAAGCATTTAAGGGGAATGTAGTACTGGTGAAAGGATTTACGTTAGCGGGCGTAGAGATGGGAGTTCTGTTGTTTGCCTTGAAGATTGAAGTCTGCTATCCCCTGGAAGGGATGCATCTTTTCCCCTGATCTGAAGAGATTACTACCATGGTGAGAGTATCTTCTCCCTTTCCATTCACTCTCTGGCTCTGCAGAGACCACCACCAATGAGGCTAATTGTGATGTGGTTCTTGTGACATGGACGCTGCTCTAGTGGGAGGAGCTGAGATTCTGCTAACTAGCCATCAGGTAGCAACAACTTTAGATCACTGTTGAGGTGACTCATGTTTATCCATTTAATCTAGAAGTGAAAGGCTTCATATGTCTTACTGATCTCTAGAGCTGTCTAGTGGCCCGAGCTAGCATCTTATGGAAACCTTTAAATTCAAGGTATTTTTCTCACCCAGTAACCTCTGAATATAAGCACAGTTTACTTCTAACTACTTTAAGAATAATTTTAAAAAAGCAACTCCGTTACCACTGCTAATTCTATCCTCCCTTCTGGAGGACCTTATTGATATCAAAACCTTGTTAATGTCCTCTACTCTGATATTCTGTGTTAGAATATTAAATTGAGGTAAAATAACTATGGAAACTATATAAAAAGCCATCAAAGCTAGAGTGCAGGAAGTTGCACAATGTTAGGTGATGCACCTTACTAGCGAATCATTGTCTGTTGCTTTTTTACTAATGTGGCAATGGACAGATTTTGTGGAGTATGCTAGTGTAAATTAAAACATTCTTTTGTTTCTCATTATGTGTTCTAAATGCGAATCATGATGGTTGTGTTTAGGATCCTAAAACAAGAGCATCCTGAGCTGGCAGTGTTGGCTGATTCAGTTGATCTACAAGAATCAACAGGTATTGCTTCTGATAGTTCCAGTGATTCCTCCAGTTCCTCCAGCTCCAGCTCCTCAGACTCTGATTCAGAGGTAAGGATTTGCCACTGCAAATGACCCTTAGCCTATGACTACGCTACCCTTTTCAACCAGTTGCCACGGAGTGTGGGGGAGTCTGGGCCCTGCACCCCTGTTCCTGGGATTCACCGTGACTCTCAGCCAGCCAGTAAAGCGGAAGGTTTATTGGACAATAGGAACACAGTCTAAAACACAGCTCGTGGGTACAACCAGGACCCCTCAGTCAAGTCCTTCTGGGGGGCAGGGAGCTTAGACCCCAGCCCTGGGGTTCCCTGCGTTCCACCACCCAGCACCAAACTGAAACCAAACACCCCCCCCCCCCCCAGCAGGCTCTCTCCTGCAGCCTTTGTCCAGTTTCCCGAGCAGAGGTGTTGCTTCCCCCTCCTGGCTCAGGTTATAGGCTCTCAGGTCTCCCATCCCCAGTGAAACTCTCCTGCCACATTCGCAGGTCAACACTCCATCCTTCCTGCTACGTCACATCTCTCCCCTCTTCGAGACTGAACTGAGCGGGGTCACTCTGACCAGTGACCTGGGGAAGTTCAGGGCCCCCTCTCTGGGACAACGCATCCGCTATCATGTTGGCACTTCCCTTCACATGGACCACGTCCATGTCATAATCCTGCAGGAGCAGGCTCCACCTCAGGAGTTTGGCGTTGGCTCCTTTCATCTGGTGCAGCCAGGTCAGGGGAGCGTGGTCGATGTACATGGTGAAGTGTTGCCCAAAGAGATATGGCTCTAGTTTCTTGAGGCCCACACCATGTCCAGGCATTCCTTCTCGATGGCCGCGTAGTGTTGCTCCCAGGGTAGCAACCTCTTGCTCAGGTACACGATGGGGTGTCTCTTCCCCCTTTTCATCCTCCTGCATTAACACCGCCCCCAGTCCCGTGTCTGTGGTGTCAGTGAACGCCATAAAGGGCTTGTCAAAGTCTGGGTTTGCCAGAACTGGGCCACTGACTAGAGCCTCCTTCAGCGCCCAGAAAGCCTCCTGGCACTGCTCAGTCCACACCACCTTGTCTGGCTTCCCCTTCTTGCACAGCTCGGTGATGGGGGTGGCTATGGTGCTAAAGCAGGGCACAAACCTTCGATAGTATCCTGCCAACCCAATAAAGGCTTGGGACCTGCTTTTTGGTGTGGGGAGCGGGCGAGTCTCTGATCACCTCCACCTTAGCTGGTTCCAGCATTAGGTGGCCGCTACCCACCCGATGGCCCAGGTAAGATACTTCAGCCATCCCCACCTTGCACTTCTCAGCTTTTATGATCAGCCCAGCCTCCTGGAGTTGGTCCAGCACTTGTCTAACCTGGGACACATGGTGCTCCCAGGTCTGGCTAAAGACACAGATGTCATCAATATATGCCACAGCAAAACTTTCCATCCCCTTCAGTAGCTGATCCACCAGGCACTGGAAGGTGGCTGGCGCTCCCTGGAGGCCGAAAGGCAGGGTCAGGAACTCATAGAGCCCCAGAGGGGTGATAAAGGCTGATTTCAGCCGGACATCTGCATCCAGCGGCACTTGCCAGTATCCCTTTGTAAGGTCCATGGTGGTAAGGTATCGAGCTCCTCCCAATTTGTCTAGGAGCTCGTCAGGCCTGGACATGGGGTAGGCATCAGATACAGTGATGGCATTGAGCTTCCGATAGTCCACACAGAACCAGATCAACCTGTCCTTTTTGGAGACCAGCACCACTGGCGAGGCCCAAGGGCTGGCAGATGGCTGGATCACCCCCAAAGCCAGCATGTCCCTGACCTCTCTTTCCAGGTCCTGAGCAGTTTTCCCTGTGACTCGGAAGGGGGAGCATCTTATCGGCGGGTGCGATCCTGTCTGCACCTGGTGGACCGTCAGATTAGTGCGTCCAGGCTGGTTGGAAAACAGCTGTCGGTACGGATGCAGCACCCCCCTGATCTCAGCTTGCTGGGCAGGAGTTAGTTGATCCGAGAGAGGAATTGTTTCCAGCGGTGAACCAGCTCTGGTCCCAGGAAATAGATCTACTAACGGGTCATCTCCCTGCTCCTCCCAATGTCCACACACGGCCAAAACCACATTCCCCCTGGGATAATATGTGTACCCGGTTAGACAGCTCCACCACATAGTTTACCTCATTTAGCTGCTTGATAACCTTGAAAGGGCCTTCCCAGGCGGCCTGTAGTTTATTCTTTCTCACAGGGATGAGAACCATCACCTGATCCCCGGTGGCGTAGGCACGGGCCCACGCCGTGCAGTCATACACCAGACCTGCTGCTTCTGGGCTCTGGCCAGATTCTCCCTGGCCAGGCCCATGAGTTCAGCAAGTCTCTCTCGGAAGATCAGGACATACTCTACCACTGACTCTCCATTGGGAGTGGCCTTCCCCCCCCATTCGTCTCTCATCAGGTCCAGGGGGCCCCTTACCCTCCTTCCATATAACAGTTTGAAAGGCGAAAATCCGATAGACTCTTGGGGTACCTCCCTGAACGCGAACAGCAGGTGAGGTAAGTACTTGTCCCAATCCTGCGGGTGCTGGTTCATAAAGGTTTTCAACATCATCTTTAGCATCCCATTGAACCTCTCCACCAGCCCATTGGACTGGGGGTGATAAGCTGAGGCCCAGTTGTGCCAGACCCCACATTTCTCCCATAAGCACCGGAGCACGGCCGACATGAAGTTGGATCCTTGGTCTGTCAAGACTTCCTTGGGGAACCCCACTCGGCTGAAAATGGTCAGGAGCGCATCTGCCACGGTGTCTGCTTCAGTGGAAGCTAAGGGCACTGCCTCGGGGTAGCGGGTGGCAAAATCTACCACCACCGGAATGTATTTCTTCCCTGACCGGGTCGTCTTGCTGAGAGGTTCCACTGTGTCCATGGCCACCTTCTGGAAAAGCTCCTCTATGATGGGCAAAGGTCTCAAAGGCGCTTTCCCCTTGTCCCAGGCCTTTCCCACCCTCTGACAGGGGTCGCAGGATCCGCAATACTGCCGGACAGTGGTAAAGACCCCAGGCCAGTAAAAGTTCTGTAGCAACCTCTGCCGGGTGCGCTGGATTCCCTGGTGCCCTGAGAGGGGGATGTCATGGGCCAGGTACAGTAGCTTGCGGCGATACTTCTGGGGGACCACCAGCGGCCTCCTGATCCCACAGGACTCCACTTCCCCTGGGGGAGCCCATTCTCAGTACAGGAACCTCTCCTGGCAACCTCTCCTCATGGTCCATACCACAATGAGGTCGGCCAGGTCCCTGAGCTTCCGCAAGGAGGGATCTTTCTGCACCTCGGCCTGGAACTCAGCGGCTGGGGAAGGGATGGGGACCGGTTCCCTCTCGCTGGCCAGGTCTGAGGCTACAGCCTCTCTGAGCCATGCCCCTCTGTGCTTCCTCCCCATTAGTGTAGGGTCCTGCGCCTCCGGTGTGGTACCCTCCCCAAGGTCGGGCCGCAGTGCCCCTCGCCGGCTCTCACTACAGATCACAACCAGGGCATTCTGGGGGTTGCTTGGCCAGTCCTCTAGGTCCCTCCCCCCATCAAAACCTCAGTGGGCAAATGGTGGTGCACCGCCACGTCCTTGGGGCCCTCCTTGGCCCCGCATTTCAGGTGTACCCTTGCCATGGGCACCTTGAATGGGGTCCCGCCCACCCCTGTCAGGGTCAGGTAGGTATTGGGCACCACCCGATCTGGGGCCACCACCTCAGGCCGGGCCATCGCCAGTATCCATTGACCTTCCTCCCATCCACCTCGAGGGGAACAAGGCCCTCTCTCCAGAGGGACAGCCCCTCGCCCACCCTGTAAACTGGGAACCCTGAGTCCAGAGCATCCAGCACTCTGGAGGAGCTGGCCTGGGGTACTCTTCCCTCCTGAGCAGGTGGAAGCTGGCAGCCCCCCTTGCCTGGGCCATCTGCCCCTCGTCCAGCTGCGTCCCTACCCAGTTAACCCTGTGTAGGTTGGGTCTGCTCAGTCTGTCCCTGAGCCTGGAGCACTGGGTCCATACGTGGCCTCTCTGGCCACAGTGATAGCAGCTCATGTCACGTTGGTCCCCTCGAGCAGGTCGGATGGTCCTGACGCCATGCATTACCCTTGGGAGGGGGTTCTCCATATTTCCCCACTGGGAGGTCCCATGGTGACTCTCTCTCTACATTGTGGGGGGCCTGTTCTTTTGGGACTCCTCCCTGCTACCCCCGACCGACTGTTCACAAACTCGTCGGCCAGCTGCCCTGCATGCTGTGGGTTCTCTAGCTTTTTGTCCACCAACCATAGCCTCAGGTCAGAAGGGCACTGTTCATATGTACAGTTAGGTCAAGCAGGTCCCCTTTAGCTTGGGCCCCAGCTGTCCACTTGCGGACATATCCCTGCATTCGGTTGACCAGTTGTAGGTATGTGACCTCAGGCGTTTTACACTGACTCCGGAACCTTTTCCAGTAAATCTCGGGGGTCAGCCCAAACTCACAGAGCAGGGCCTTTTTGAACAGTTCATAGTCCCCTGCATCTGCCCCTTTCATTTGGCTGTACACCTCCAAGGATTTGGGGCCCAGTAAGGGGGTGAAAAACTGGAGTCTGTCTGCAGGGTCAACCCTGTGCATCTAGCAGGCATTGTCAAAGGCCGTCAGGAAGCTATCTATGTCCTCCCCCTCCTTACGCTGGGCCAGGAAGCACTTATTAAAGCTCCTTGCAGTCTTGGGTCCCCCCTCACTCACCTCAGCCGGGGCCCCACTACTCCTCAGTCTGGCCAGCTCCAGCTCATGCTGTCTCTGCTTCTCTTCATGCTGCCTCTGTTTCTCCTTTTCCTCCCGCTCCTGCTGACGCTGCTTTTCATGATCCTCCAGCTCCCTCATTTTCATCTCCCTCTCCCATTCCAGTCGCCTCTGCTCCAGGGATGAGGAGCTCCGCCGGGAGGATCCCCTGCTGGCTGCTGGGGTCAGGGTGCCCTCAGTATTCACTGGGCTTCCCATAACCCCTCCCCTAGGCATAAGTAGGAAGGGTCGCGGGAGGTCCTCGGCAGCAGTCTGACCCCTCTCAGCCTGGTCAGGCCCCAGGGCCCACGCTGCATCCACCGGGCGGCTTCCCTCAGGGACAAGGATCGAGTCATCCAAGTGATCCTTCTCCTCCAACTGGGCAATCAGCTGTTCCTTGGTGGATCTCCCAATGTGCAGCCCCCTCTGCCTGCACAGCTCCACCAGGTCACTCTTAAGGCGTTTAGCATACATTTCCCTGCTGGCCACTCGCAGGCCTGTGCAGCTTTTCACGGGTTCCAGGAAGAACTCGTAGGGTGCCAGTCCTTCTTGAGGTCACCATCTCTTTGCCAGGGTCAAGCTGCAGACTCCTCCACCCCTGGGACCGCTCGCTGCAATCCACCAGGGGACCCTGTTACTGCAAAAGTCCTTCTCTGTGGTCACACGCTCCCAGGGGTTAACCACCCCCTGAAACCGTCCCTCTCTGAATCTTCAGCACGCCTGGTCCCCGTCAATCCCCCTTCGTTTTACTCTTCCCCGGGCACTTACTGCAGGAAGCGCCATTCACGGGGTGCAGTACATCCTACTTCTGCCACCAGTTGTCACGGAGTGTGGGGGAGTCCGGGCCCTGCACCCCTGTTCCTGGGATTCATGGTGACTCTCAGCCAGCCGGTAAAGCGGAAGGTTTATTTGACAATAGGAACACAGGCTAAAACAAAGCTCATGGGTACAACCAGGACTCCTCAGTCAAGTCCTTCTGGAGGGGCAGGGAGCTTAGACCCCAGCCCTGGGGTTCCCTGCGTTCCAGCACCAAACTCAAACCAAACCAAACCCTCTCCTGCAGCCTTTGTCCAGTTTCCCGGGCAGAGGTGTTACCTCCCCCTCCAGGCTCAGGTTACAGGATCTCAGGTCTCCTATCCCCAGTGGATATCCCCTGCCACGTTCCCAGGTCAACACTCCCTCCTCCCTGCTGCATCACACCAGTTGTCGAAGGAGTCATGTCTGTTTCTTTTCTAAAAATACATACCATCTCCCTGACTCGCAACTCTCAAGTGGGTTTGAAAATAACTGTTGAATAAATGTTAGACTCCAAAGTTAAATCCGAAATTGCAGAGGAAGCTAATAGTGTGCAAGTATAAAGCAAAGAACTGGACCAGTGGGGATCTTGGTGAAAGCTTTAGTCTTCTGTGAGGGGTGGTCCACTCCTCTTGCCAAAACAAACTTAGCTATGAGATGTTCCTGATTCTCGGGACCACAGGCTCTTTATGCTTTTATGCTTAATGTACTTTGTGCTGCTGCTTTCAGCATCTTTCACTGGCTTCCCATTTGTTTTGGCATCCAGCTCCTTGCAGATCATCTTCCCTTGCTTTTAAGTTGCACAGATGTACTCCTAACTTCTTTGAGACCTTGTCACTTCCATGAATAGGGATTTGTGTAGGCCCTGCTACCTCTCTCCGGCCAGACAGTGTCACGTTCTGACACCTGGAAACATTCTTTTCATTTTCTCTCCCATCCTTCAAACTTTCTTCTTTTGTCACTCAGTAGCTATATCTATTAACTTACTCTTATTAAATGTCATAACTAATTCTCTCAGGTGTTCAGAGGAAACTGAATGAGAGATTCTCGTCCAAAAATCCTTACCGGGAGGGAGGGTGAGTTTGAGTTCCCACCAACCTTTACAGCCTTTGAGAAAATTTGACTAGTTTAGTACTTGCACAGCACCTTTCACCTGAGGTTCTTTATTGACTTTACAAATATGTATCTAGCCTTAAACAAACAAGTAAAACTATCCTTATTTTATAAATGGGGAACAAGGCCACAGATTTAGGGCCAAGATTTTTTTTTCAAACGTGACTAGTGATTTTGGTTGCCCAACTTGAGAGACACCTTAAGTGACTTGACGTCTCAGAAAGTTCTGAGCACTCAGTCTGAAAATCAGGGGCTTTTGGGTGCCTGATTGGAATACCTGAAAATCTTACCTGAAGTGTATTGCAGTGAGTTGCAGGGCAAGGAACAGATCTGGAAGTCCTAGTTCTTAGTCCCTTACTCTAAACATGCTCTCGTGGACAGGAATTTTGATGTTTCAGGGAAGAATATGCACGATAACTTCTCTGGTGACTGTACTAGCACAGGTGTGGTTCGCTGTCAGATCTTCTGAGTAATAACTGAAGATTTGTATTTCCCTATATCGATTAGTTCTGTCATTTTGTCTTTCTCTGTATTTAGTGTGATTCTGGCTCTGAGACCGAAGGGATGATGCATCGGCGGAAAAAGAGGAGGACTTGCAGCATGATGGGTAATGGTGACACTACCTCTCAAGATGACTGTGTGAGCAAAGAGCGCAGCTCCTCCAGGTGACCAGATGTGACAGCTCTTTCTTTTTCCAAACAAAAGACATTTTAATGCAGAGATGGTAGGGTTAGGTTAGGCTGTTCCATCGTGCATGGGATGGGGGGGGAGGATGAGGGGACTATCTAGATTGTGAAACAGCTTGCCACTGGTGATATCCTCTCTCCTCTCCCTCCTTCCCCAATTCTAATTACATTGGCCTGCTCCAAACAGGAACCTAAGATCTTCTCTTTAAAAAAGAAAGTACCAAGGAGAAATTTTACATTATTTAATAAACAGTTTTTTATAACTTTTTTCTAATCATTTTTTAATATAGAAGGAATGCTCCAATTGCTGGGGGTGGCCTTGGGAGTAGCGGGGCATTTTGTGGGGAAAGTGGAATGTCCGATTCTGTGCCACTGAGGAGCATAATTGTGTGGTAAATTGGTAAAGGGAGGAATAACCAGCGTAGAACAAGTCTTGATCACCTGATTGTCCAAACTGAAAAGCTTCAAGCAACTACATACTTAGTTTTTCCTACTTCACTGTTGCCTGGACTACTTCAGTTCTGCCTACTATTCTGTTTTTGTAAGGATTAACAGATTATAAATTTCATTCTAAGGCCTTGTTGCTTTAACACTTTTAAAAAAAAGAAAGAAAGGGAAAAAAAAAAAAGGAGCTGTGCCCAAGACTGAGATCTTAGCTGATTTGTGGAGGGGGACACTTTAAATAAATGACAACAGAATTCACTTGGTGTGAATTTATTGGGACATGGTCCTTTCTCCCATCCATGGACTCTAACGTAAGGAGGATCGGAAAGTGTTAGGCATTTGGGAGATATTTACTACTAAGAAGCTGTGGCAAAATGCTGGATTTAGAAACCATCCTGCTTCTGAGCAGTTGTCGCTGATTCCCTTGGGTAGAAGGTACAAGCTAACCACACTAAAGTGCTGCTTGTGCCAACCCCCTCACATTCATTTATGCATCCTCTAATTCATCACAGACCTTGGGTTGCTCTGAATCTGTCTTTTGGTTGTAATCTCTGTGATGAATTAACATAAAGATGCACATAGTACTGACCCAGCTGGAGGAGCCTCGCTTCCGAGACGCAAGTGTAATGTGCCCGTGTAGGCCCCTGTCTGCTCATTTAGTGTATATATGGCTATCTAACTTTAAGGGATACAGCACTCAACTTCTCTAGTCTTTGAATAGAGTCAAAACACCAAACTATCCTTAAACGTTTAGAGTTAACTGAACAAGCATCTTATTTCCCAGCTGAGGTTCTAATCCCCTTTTATGATACTGTCCATTTCAGTTCTAGCAGCCAGTTCTGACTTCAGGCTGAGAATGAGCAGCAGAAGCTAATGAACACAGATCCTGGTTTCCTAATCTCTTAGAAATGCAAGCTATATTGCAGAGCTCCATCCTTTCTGCATTTTTTCAGCCTCCTGCAGTGAAAACATTCATTTTAATATTTGGTATATATTACAAAAGACTAATAAGTTAGCACCTTGTCCAAGAGCCCCTCTCTGTTTCCCAGATGTCTCTTCCAGGCCTTTCTGTGTTGCAGCTCATGATTTGCTTGTTACCTCTGCCAACTCCTTAGATGACATTGTAGTGCTGGCTGGGGTTTCTGCTGCAGTTGTGGTGAGGAATACCATCAATATAAGCAGAATTGTTTCTAAGCCTTGTCAAACACCTCAGCAGCTTTATTTAAAAAAAAAAAAAATGTAGTCCTTTTCTTTGGCAGCATCCTGCTGTCTTGCATTGTGATACTGGAGGAAAGGTTATCGTCATGACAGGCAGTTGTACTTTTTTTGACAGGATTAGGGAATCTTGCGGAAGCCGCACTCACCCCTGAGAGATAACAAGAACCGTCTAGAGGCAGCTGCCACTCGAAGCTCCGTTAGCAGCCAGTTTTGTTCTACCCCTCTCAGCTCCTATCTACTCTTATGATCCTTCTCAAGTCTTCGCTGCTACTTTGATCCAAACTCCTATCTTCCACCATGTGCTGACTAAAGATGACTCCTTGCTAACTATTGGGGAGAATTCCCAAGTCTAAATGACTGTGCAATGCTTAGTGCCCTTCTGTACCCCCAAAAAAGTGCACTATATGATCAGAAAATAACCCAGCTCTGGGCAAGGACATGCCATGTGTCTTACAGTTCGTGAAGTTGGCAAGGAAAGCAGTCTGATACCTGTTTTTAAAGAACTGTTTTAAAACCAGCAGCTACATCCAGAAACCTACCGTGCTTTGACGTTGTCATACATTTACATGTACTGCACGTGTTGAAACTAGGAGAGGATCTCAGCACCTTTGCTCTACACAAACATCCAGTGTATATTGTACCAGAGTGCTGGAAGGGAGACTAACTCTGTTATATACTCTGAACACCGAGGTGACTTCAAATGACTAGAAATGGCTATCTGTGAGAAGCATCTTTTGTGGTCATATTAATCTGTGTACGCTCTGACTAAATCCAAATAGTCTAAGATGTGACACCTTAACCAGCAATGATCATACGTACTTCTGCTTGGTACCTGCCATATTAAGTATAAAAGAGATGAACTGGCACTTGGGTGTAGTATTGGGACTTGAGGGAACAAGAGATGAGTGGCTTCTTGTATAGTAGAAGCCACTGAAAGTCACCATCTATCAGCAGTTACCCATGAACCTTAGGTGTAGGGGGAAAACTACATAACTGAATTACAGACTTCATTCAGCCCCAGAAAGCAGCTGTCTCTTTGAGATCATGTGTTTAGGAGCTGAGCAGCACTTGCTCTGGAATCTGTAAAAGAGTACAGGAAGGGTGAGTATTTTGTCTTAAACATTTTAAAATAACACGTGATGCTTGGGTTCACACAGCTGCAGTGGTATTGTGCCAAGATAAACTCTCATCCCCAAGCAATCTACTAGGATGGTTGATATTAATTTACCAGGGCCCGTGCGTTAAAGCTTTCCTATAGCCTGCTCCCAGCCAGAGGGAGGCTGTGCTTGTGGGGGAGCGGGGAATAACATCTTTCGCTGATACAAAGAACACCGCACCCAAGAGCCAGCTACTTGGGCTGTTTCTCTTTGCACCCTCATTTCAGTTTTGCTGTTTGGGAGGGGGAACTGAAAACAGAGGGGCAGTGCACTCTCTCTCATATAAGCTGCAATGCCTAGGCATTAGTGCAGAGGTCTTCAGTAATGGGGCACGCCCTCTGGGGGGGGTGCAGTGGGGACCCAGACCAACCCTCACAGGGGGTGTGGAGGGAGTGCTGCCCAGCTCTGCTCCTGGTCTGTGCCTGGGGATCTCCTGGCTGCCAGCCCTGTGCCTGGGGATACGCTCCCAGACACAGCTGCTGGCCCCACATCCGGGGTCCTGGCTGCCCGCCCAGCCGTGGCTGAAGGGGGCATGAGGTAAAAAGTTTGGGAATCACTGCACTAGTGGCTGAATTAAAATGCAGATTGGCAACCTTAACTGTGAATTTTCTGTATACAGTGTATTAAGTAGATCCCCTGAATGTTGGTTTTTAACTTGTCCTTTACTATTTGTGTTCCCTCTCTCGTCTCAGGATATGACTCAGTCTGTTGTAAAAGCGAGCCCTACTTATTTTGGTTCATCAGCAGTACAGACCTTTGTTTCCAAGTCTCCTTTGTGCCAGTCACTTTTATGTAGCAGAGAAGTGGGAGGGAGTTTGGAGGTGTGAGGCAGGTGACTCATCAGTGCATCCCTAAGCAGGGAATCCAAGGGGTGCATTTGTGGCAATGGAACACAAATACGCAGACTTCTCTTCAAAACTGCTGCAGTCTTTCCTGCAGGGGGACCCTTCCTTAAGGCTGCTTAGATCTAAAGACGGTTTTGTGTGAAAATATCCAGATTCCCTGGCCAAGGATGCCTGTAGTCTGCCTAGCTCAGGGGGTACATTGGCAGCTTGCCCAGAGCCTGCATGCTGCATATTATCTTCATAAAATGGAGCAGGCTGCAGCTGCTATCACTTAGAACAAGATAGGGGGCTGCGGTGGCTACAGGATTAGAGTATCCCCCTCCTAATGGCAAGGGTTAACCTGGATTATAAAGCTCTCAGGGCTGCGGTTTCGGCCATTGCCTGGCTCTGAGGTGGCTAGCCGTTGCCTTCATCAGCATGGTTACAGCTGTGCCTCATCTTATTATTTTACTGTATGAAAGAAGTCTGGGCCTGAGCACTTGAAATCTGTTGTGGGGAAACCAACCTGCCTCCCACTGCCAAGAAAGCTGCTCCTTTTCTAGCAATAGCAGTCTGATGCTCCAGAGGGCAGAGCACTTCTCCATGCCTATGAACGTATCAGTGGTGTGACAATAAAGCTGTCATTTAAAATGGACACAGTCTCCTCGTATTGAATGGTCTATAAGGTAACATTTGAAACTAGCAATAGGAAAGGTAATGTCAGCAACTGTAAGATGACTTCCACAAAGCCATCTCTTGCCTCACCTGAGAAGCAATGGCTCTGTTCAGGCAGTCTGGTACAAGGGCTGGGATTCTGAACTAGAGCTGCTCGAATGTTCTTCATCGGAACAGGTTGACTTTGCATAGAGGTATACTGGGTTTCATGAAAACTTTGTTGGGAAGTTTCCTCAAGTCTAGGGTGGAATTTTTACTCAAAACCAGAGAGACAGACCCAGAATAGCCAAGGCACTCACCTGAGATGCAGGAGACCCAGATTTAAATCCCTGCTATGCCTGATAATAGGGACTTAAACCTGGGTCTGCTACATCTCAGGTAAGTGCCCTAATCACATGCCTATAGCACCAGGCACTAATCTGCTGAATATTTTATGATTTATACAAAGTGGAATAGCTTCAGCAGCAGAGCGAAAGGGACTGACTAGCCTGCTGGAATGTGAACCTCAGCATTTTTTGTGAAACAGAATTCTTGTTTTCCAGCCAACCTTACTCAGGACTGCTGGGTTGTGTTCTTAGGTCCACCACTTTCATGCTGTGTGACTTTGGCCAAATAGCTTAACCTCTCTATGTGTTTGGTGTCCTAGCTATAAAATGGCAATAATACGTACCTTGCAGGGGTGTTGTGAGGCTACTTTGAATTAATGGTTGTAAAACACTTTGATTCTTCTGCAAAAGATGTTACAAATGACTGACTCTGGTTAAGCCCCTATTAAGCAGGCTAGACACTTCTTTCTAAACTGTCACTAGGTCCTCCCACTAACAAGTGCTACAGTCACAAAGGTTCAATGCTTCTGGGCACCTGCTCAACGATAACTTCAAAAGTACCCAATTCAAAACCAATTCACCCTACGTGAACTGTGCCAAATGTAGGGGTAGGTTTCATTGAGCTCTGAGACGAAAATGTATTGGTGCCTAAACTTGCTGAATTAAGATCCCAGGTTTGCTACTGCATGTCAGCTTTGCTGTCCTCTCTTCTGAGATAGGGCACTGCTTTTCTAGCCCCGTTTAGGAGCTGGTCTGAATCAGTTGTATCCCAAGTTCACCTCTTCCCTTGTTACAGGTTAAAGGGACTGACTGGTGAAATCTTGTCAGAAATATAACTACAGTTCATAGGATGCATGTTTCTTTGAAGATACCTGCTCCATACACATAGGGCAGGGGGAGCCTGTGGCTTCATAGAAGCTAGTAGTGGCTTCCCTTCCTCCTTTCTCTAACTGTGGTCAGATTAATGCCAACTTCTTCTCCCAGCTGCTTACTAGAGAGATGTCCGCCTCTGGTAAGATTAATCTAGAGGCCCTTTTCCTTTTGGGTGGCACTGTGAAACCTCTGTGCAAGCTGGACTCCCAGAGACAGTGCTGTCTGTTCTTCTTGGGAGGGGGGCAATGGAGCCTGCTGATTCATTCCACAGTTACAAGCCCTATCGTTGCCACTAACTTCTCTTATCCATCCTGCCGGGCAGAGCTGCGATGCTCTGAATTGTTTTGTCTGGATGATGATTGTGTTGCTTTTTATTTTAAATAAAATGATTATTTTGCATTACTCTATTTGTCAGTTATTATTTTTCATCTAGCGATCTGGAAAAACTACATACGTGTAGCAGGTGCCTTTGTCATCTGCCGTGCTATAGCAGCAGACAGATTAGTTACAGTAGTAGTTAAGAGGAGCCTCCATCATTGTAGCATGGGGGGGAAGTGTCAGTCTCATTGTTTATCTCACAGTATCCCTGCTACTACCTATGGTCTCAGTCATAGCCCTGTGCTGCATGTTTGTATCAGATGAGGCCAGTACACACTTTGGAAGCTTGTGCCACCATGGAAAGCTACTAGGGACATGATGGTGGCCGGGAGAGGGACCCCCATATCTAATATTCATTGTCAGACTGCAATCGGTGGGAGGGAGGGGGACAAATAAGTGAATTGCTGGAAATTTGCTTCCTGCTGCATGGCTCTCTTGTCACAAGCCAGCAGTGGACTTGATCTTGTGAGTAGATGGGGTTGCGTTGAAGCCAATAGAGCTGACACATGCAGTGTAGAGGATCACCAGCAAAGGGTTAAATTCAAAGTGCAGTGCCGTGATTTGCCCCTCTCCACTTCTTGTTAAGTGCTTTGGTTTTTCTTCTGGTGAATCTGAGTTAGCCTTCCTGGAGGACACTGGACTATTCTAGTTGTCACTGGCAGAGACTAGATGGGACTCATCTAGACGTTAACCCTGCCTATATACATGTGTTGGAACATTTGGAACTTATCACAGGGTTTGTTGCCCGTTTTATTACGGGCCTTTTAGGAAACCAGATTCCTAGGGTCGACAAGTTAACACGAAGCATGTGTCAGCAGGGAGGGAGAGAGCCCTGCGGAATCTAAGAAACTTATTTTAAAAATATTCCAGAAATTGTGGAAAGAAAAAGATCTGAAGGGGAAATGAATTTGTGGCAACGCCGGACAAGAATGTTACTGACTTATGCCTCAGCCTAGGTCCATTCCTTTCAAGTTTGCGCCTCTCCCTGCCGAGAATTGATTTGAAAAACAAACTTTCTATTACTTTTCCCTCCGTGGAGCTCTTGCAATGCAAGAGATGCACAATTGCTCTCTCTTCCCTTGCCTGCTGGAAAACTGGCTGGAACTAAACAGTGAACCAACAGCAGCCACATTGTTAAACTAATCCAGCCCCCAACACATGTCCTTCGGGAGAGTTAACATCTTGATGGAGATGGAGCCATCGAAATGCTAACATTGTTAAGGGCTGCAGTTTGGATTAATGCTGAGCTGCAGAAGTATTTTTGCAATGGCTGTCCTTCTGCTTTTCATCCCTAGAATTCCCATGATATATGCGTTCATATGTCCCCAAATTTAGGCTGTCTGCTGTTGTAGCCTAGAAGGACTGCTATGGCCTTGCTCTATTCTTCCTCAGATTTCTTTGATTCTTTTACTGCAATTGCACCATGGCTCCTCCCTCTAGCATAGAGGATGGGCACATTGATCCTCTGTTTAATTGCTGCTAATGAGCTGCTGGAGGAGGTTACATCAGTTAGAATGTAAAGCTGTAATTATGTGACAGCATTGAAGGCCTGCCTAGCTCTGCCATCTTTCCCCTCTTAGCCTCAATTAGAGGCACACTTGCCAAATAAGGTAAAAATGGCCCCCTCCTTACAGGGTCTTATGTAAAGTGAATGTCATGGACCTCAGAAAGAGGGTTAGAAACAATGATGTTTCACAGTGAATCTCGAATGCAGCATGTGCAGTATCCTCACAACAGTATGCTAGAATGGCGTGTTCCCACACAGCTGCTTAGCAAGGGCCACCTAACCAGCACTAAATACAATGTGGCTGCCATGGTTGGGTTGGGCAAATCCCTGTTGTTAAAAAACATAGTGCACAACAGGCCCTTCCATGCAGGGATCTCATAGTGCTTTACAAGGCACCACCCATATCGCACAGCTGCACCTGGTTTGTAGATTTTGGATAAGGGCAAACTGAGTCACGTCTGGCCAGTGTTTTCCATGGACCTTGTGAGTTTGGGGTACCCAACATGAGACTCCTGGGGCCTGATTTTCAGTGAAGCTGGACTCTCATAACTCCAGCTGATGTCAATAGCAGCCATGGGTGCTTAGTAGCTCTGAGAATCAGGGGTGCAGGTTGACTACTCAAAAATGAAGGCACCCAGAGTTGGTGGACATTTGAAGTGGTGGCTTGAGTGTCTTGCCTAAGTTTATACAGTGAGTTGGTGAAGTCAGCACAGAATCTGCTGTGAGCAGAGACAGATGATAGGGTGGTTAAAACAGCAGCCGCACTAGTGCTCCCACCATTGCCAGTGGAGATGCTCTGGCGCAAGAACAGAGTAGGGGAATTTCAAAAGCACCTCTGGGTGGACCCAACCTAGGGCCTTTTCTTTGGCAATAGATGGGGCTAGATTCTTCTCAGTGCTTGTTACAGAAAGCATGATGGGCCCCTCAATTATAAGTCAGTTTGGCCTTCCCTTTGGGGACAGGATCAATCTATTAATTTATTTAAAATTGTGCAGCAAATAACTAGTTCAGGACCCTGTGCTAGCAAAACTACTATGTTGGAAGATCATGTTGTTATAACTGTGTGTGACTGGAGCTGCCATCTGTCCTCGTTAGAAAACAAGTGCTAGAACCCTCTCCGCATCAGCCATGCATATTCACTCAGAGTTGGGGGTGGGGACAACTGTCCACTGCCATTGCATACATCATCCCGGACCCAGACTATTTTCAACCTCTGTCTGAGGAAAGGAGTGGTTGCTGGTGGGGAGGGGCTGTGGTTGACACCTAGGTCATTACTACAAAGGCCTCCTCTGAAGCTGTCCATCTGCTTCCAGGAGGCCACATCAACCCTCATGCGCTGTTATCTGTAAGGTAGGAAACTAACATGGCCCTGTTGGACTGATGAGATAAATTTACCTCTTGTCAGACCTGTGCATGCTACTATTGCAGGCAGCCTTGTTAACAATAATGGTGTTGAAGCATGGCGTTTGCTAGCAGTTTCCTTGGCTAGCAGGATAGCACTCCCATCCATGCAGGAAAGATTTTCAAGCATGACCCAAAACACCCCAATCTGGCAGTTTTGAGAATATAGAGCCCTTAGTAGGGTTGTTGCTAGCACAGTTTTCATCCCCTGTGGGCAGTAACGCAGCTGATGTATTGAGCCAGGATTATACCTGAATAGAGCAGGATCTTGTCTCGCTAGAGCGAGATTAAACTCTCCCAGGTTGCTTTAGCTCTACTGTGAATGGGTGTGTCCCTTCTGTGCCAGAGGCTCCTGAGCGGACAAGTAGCTCTAATTCCTCTGCCCACTAACTGAATATATAGAGTTGGGAAACTAGCAGCAGGTCACATTCTTAAGTACCTCAACTGGATTTTCTGTCCCTGGGGAAATGCCCTTTGTTAAATCATCTCCTTTTGGCTTTTCTCTTCCTTTTTTGTTAGCTAAAATCTCCAGCTTTTTTCAGCCCCTCTGATTGGATCCATCTACAGATAGTTGGCAGAGATGGCTCCTCTTAGTCTGATGATCACTATGCTTTTACAAAGCCACTGTCTGCCTTTCTGTGTAGGCTAGCCCTTTTCCATGGATTATTTCATACCCCAGTTGACTGATGTAGTGCCAACCTTTTCCCAGTAGAGGGCAACATGCTCTTCAAAGATGACTCACAAATACACCAGCTTTCTCAAAAGCTAGCCCTACCCATTGAAAAAGGGCTGTACCCATTAACAAACAGTATTTTACCCCCCTTTTTAATCTTAGTGAGTGGAGTGCTGGGTGATGTATGTCCCCAGAGCATTAAACACCATCACAGTTAGCACTACCTGATCCCCTTGGCGCTGGCAATGGCAACAGAGAGGCCAAAAATTGAATGGACACACACACGGTGGAGGGTAAGACAGGGTTGATTGACCAACTGTATTGCACCCTTGGCAATCCATGCTGCCAAGCCTGGCAAGGGCCCTACTGAGTCTTTTTACATCGTGGGCAGGAGCAGAGCTAGAGCAGAGCAACAATCAACAGGGAAGGGAACCTGAATAGCTAATTTGGCAGATAATGTGAAGATCAGCCATGTTCAGCAAGCTGAGTGTTTCCAGCCTGTGTTCCTGCTATGTGAATTCGTGGCCTCCTGTCCCTTAGTCTGCTGCAGTCAGACAAGAGCCAGGGGCATTAATCCTGCTGCTGGCTTGGAATCCCCCCTCTTCTTGGTCTCCAAAGGCACGGGAAGGTCTCCCCCAATGGCTGTCCTCCTTTGAGATCCAGGAAAGGAGGTCCCTATGAGCCCAGACCTTCAGGGAGGCCAGTGGAGGAAGCAGCTGGCTTACACAAGCTTGGCTTTTCAGGGATCTAGAGCACCTTGAGTTTAAGGGGCAGAATTTATGTGAGGAGGAGATGATGGAGCTTGGTAGACTGCCCAGCCTGTCTCTCTGCTCCCCTCTCCCCCAGACTTCCCCAATACATGCTGGACTGGGAGCAGGTCTACCTGGCAGGTGCAAAAAAAATGCACAATGAGCCAGCATCTACCTGCCCCTCGAGAACAATAGAAAAGAGGGGAGGGCCACCAGCTATCCTCAGCAAATGGGTAAATGTGTATGGTGTATTCAGGGCCCATTGTGGGAGACTGTTATTCGGAGGTGGAGGAAAATTATATTCAGGAGACCAAAGGGCATCTGAAGAGTGGAGGGAGAGCAAGGTCTAGTGATTAGAGCCAGAGGCTGGACTCAGGAGATCTGAGCTCTGTTGCTGCTCTTCCGCTGACTCACTGGGTGACATTTTCAAAGACATCCCAGCATTATTGGATGCCAAACTTCCAAGACCTCTGGCTGGTTTTTCAGAGGTGTTGAGTCCCTGCAGATCCCACAGACATTAGCTGGAGTTAAGGGTGCACAACATCTCTGAAAATCAGGTTCCAGGTGTCTACAGTCAGGCACCTGAAAACTGAGGCTCTCACATCAGAGGCTGCTATGGAACAATTTGGCCTGAACTGCTCTGTGCCTCAGTTTCCCCTTCTGTAAAATAGGAACAATGTCTCTGGGTCACCTGGGGGTTGTGAAGCTCAGCTCATTTGTAGTGATGTGAGATCCTGGGATGCAAGGTGCTAACTGAGGCATGACCTGTGCCTAGGAATATCAGCCAGAGCCGAAGAGTGGGGAATTTGCCATGCCCTAATAATCATATTCCATTCAGTGCCAAAAAGGGAGCTGAGAGAAGCCAGGCTATCAGCCTGACAAGGCCCACCTGGGGAATAATGAGCCATTATAACAGGAGACAGTTTGAGAAAGAGGTAGCCTTCACCAGCTATAGCACACAAGGACAACCGAGATGACGGAGGATTCTTTCTATGGCATACCACATTCTTTTTCCATTACCTCTATTTAATGAGTCAAAATTTCTGATGCCCATAACATTACCAGTCTCAAGAGTGGAGGGGAGAGTTAACAAAAAATGTGTTTGACCGAGTAGCTGTAAATCATTCATTATTGTTTGGGTTGAGCTGTAGTGGGGCTATGATGATCTCCCATGAAACCTAAAGCTGCACAGAGAAGAAGATTAAGTGCTGTGGTTGTTTGTTACTAAGAATACAGTTATCCATAGGCTAAAGAGCTCCTGCTTGATAGGATTACCCAGAGCAGCAAGAATCAGCTCCAGTCCATTTCCCCCTTTCTTGGGATTTAATTTGGATTGAGGAGAGGGGGCTATTTTTTAGTCAATCAATAAACTGCCCACTCACCTATGCAACCACGGAAGGTTTGCTGGGGCAGAATTGGGAGCCAGATTCCTGTGTCTGCTCCCCTGATGCTCCACTGTGGCAACAGTAATTAGCACTCATAGAACACCTTCTATTTTCAAAGTGCTTTGCAAACCTTTACTGAGCCTCCCACAGGCAGGGAATGCTGGATGGCAGACTTCAAGACCTGACAAATCACCCAGTCCAAGCTGTGTCCAATGCAGGATTGATCCTCATGAAGCATTTGGCCCAGTCTAGTTTTTAAATCTGCCACGCAATGTCCCATCACTCCCTTTGGGAGACCCATTCCACAGCCTAAGTATAACTAACCCCATCTGACAGATGGGAGTAATACAGACATCTAATTTTCCTTGCTAGTCCTTTTTATCCATGCAAAGGGTGGCCTGGCCAGTCCACAAGCAAGGGCTTCCTGTCAATTCCAGCATGGAGGGGGGGAGGAAGAGGAGGCACTCTGGAACTCTGGCTTCCTCTTACCTCCAGATCCACCTTTCCCAAGAGCAGCCCTTCCATTACTGAACAAAGGGATAATAAGGTGTAAACTATTCACTACAAGGTCCCCCTATCCTGCAGTCAGATCCAAGTCAGTAGATGCCCAGGCACTGAAATTGATTGGGCTCCAGGGGAGGCTCTGAGTGCCAGGTGCCCTACAGAGGAGGACGAGGGCGCTGCCTCAACACTGCTACAGACACTAGGCTAAACAAGGCTCATTTAAATTAATAACTCGATGAGTCCCGGAACTTTCTGGAAAGAGCCTTTTGGACCCAGCCCGCTTCTGGCAGAGCTGACCATTTCCATCAGGCTAGCGTGCTCATTCCCAACATCACCCCCCCGGGGCGGGGGCGGGGGGGGAACCCCTTTCCTAGGGGAGTGGAAACCCGGTTCTCAGTGCTCTGCGGGGGCTGGACCCGGGCTGAGAACACGCTGAAGGAGAAAGGGGGAGAGAGAAAACCTGCTAACTTGGGCTGCCTGCGCGGTGGGAAGGCAGCGGTGGGCAGGGCTCTGGGAAGTGACGCTGCTGCTGGGTATGTTGTGAAACCCTATCCAGCTTTAGCAGAGCCGGGATTTCGCTCACAGCTGCGGGTAGATTGCGCTGCCCCTTGAAATTAACCAGAGCTGGTCAGTTGTTCCCAGGCAGCAGCCGCGCAGGGGAGCCAGACCAAAAAAACAAGCAACGCCCTTGGGTCCATTGCAAATCGGCTCCTGCCCAGAGATGGATGTGGCCGTGGATCTGTACCTGGCGGTCCCGCTGCTGTTCACGGTCCTGGCTGTGATCCTGGCTTCGGTCTTTGTGAAGCTGAGAGCGGCTGACGGGGACAAAGCTGCCGAGCCAGCCAAGGGGGAAGGGTCCCAGGGCAAGGAGGCAGGGGCCAGCGCGGCAGCCGAGCCGGGGGAGGAAAGGAAGGATGGCGAGGGGGAAGGGAAGGAGGGAGACGCGCTGAAGGAGGAGGGGATCCCGAGGGGGGAGAAGGGCGAGGAAGGAGCGAAGGACGAGGGGAGAAGGATCGTGGTGGAGGAGATTGGGGCTGAAGAGGGGAAGGCGAAGAGAGCCGCGGAGAACGAAGAGCCGCGGACCGAGGAGGAGGCGGCGGTGGTGGTGGTAGCAAGGACTGCAAAAGCGGACCAGCAGGGTCACCCTCAGGAGATGAACGTCCCCCGCCAGGCTGCTGAGGCGGTGGAGGAGGAAGAAGAAGAGGAGGAGGAGGAGGAGGAGAGCAAGGTAGGAGCGGGGAGCTTGTCTTTCTTGTACGACTTTGGGAAGTTGGGTTGGATCCTGCTGCCTGGCCCTGTGGGGGTAGGTGCTGGAATTGGGGGGGCTGCAGCACCCCCTGGCTTGGTGTCTGTTATACGGGGGGACAGTCTGGTTCCATGGCTCTCGGCACCTCCCCCCGTACGCGTTGGGCCAGCAGCCCTGCCTGTGGGAATGGCGTGTGTGCAGCTTCCCACCTAGAAGTTGTGAGGCTGTTGCCTGTGTGTGTGTGACAGCAGCAGCAAATGCTGGGGTTGGCCCGAAACCTGGTGTCTGTCCTGACCCCCTGGCAGGCCAGGCACACCCATACAGTGCTGTGCGCAGGGCCTGTGCGGATCTCACGCACTTGGCACAGAAATGCCTCTAGCCAGCCAGTTTTGTTTTTCTTTGTGGCCTCCAGCTCATCCCACCCTGCCCCAAACCTCAGATCTGTTTGATCTCTCTCCTTCCCACCTCCTCTGATCTAATGGGGTATGACAGGCTGGTTGCTTCTGGGAGCGTGGGGGGGCGGGGGGGGATGCTGCTTCATGCTGTTCCACTGAAACATTGATTTCGGATTTTAACTCGCAGCCCTTCCCCCGGACCCCCGTCCCTACTGCTTCATCGGTATGCATCCGATGAAGTGAGCTGTAGCTCACGAAAGCTCATGCTCAAATAAATTGGTTAGTCTCTAAGGTGCCACAAGTCCTCCTTTTCTTTTTGCGAATACAGACTAACACGGCTGTTACTCTGAAATCTAAAAAAATAGATTCTGAAAATTGAATGCAAGCCAGATGAATCTTTGCTTGAGCTGACCTGAGGCTGCAAATCTGGCTGGTGAAGCTCCTCCCTCTCTATCACTGGCCTCACTAATCCAGATAAGGAGAAGGGGTTCAGAGGGTTCAGAGTCTCCTTTTTGCACCCTCTATCTAGATGTCTCTGGTACAGACTGGCTTCTTGCGGCCCTGCATATATGGAGGATGAGCCCTTGTGAGGTGGTCTCCAGTGCCCCTCCTTCCCCATGCCAAGGAAGGAGAGATTTGAACGCCCTGTCCTGCAGTCTCGGCATGAGACGGCTCCCAGAGTCTAGACTCGGTGTCCAGTAGCCCTGAAAAGTGCCCTGGGTATCCGCAGTGTGTGCGGCAGTCACCCAGTGGCGTGCAGCAAAAGTAAATCCTCCCACCGCACCAGATCTTGGCTTGTTAAAAAATAAATGAGCAATCCAAGGTGGGTGAAGAGCTCATGCTTCATTGCTATCCCTCCTCCAGCACAGCCAGGACTCCAGGGGGCCAGTCGCCAACGGATGGTAAACTGGGCCTGCTGCTTTTCTCACGCTCCTTTAAACATGAATTGCCTGAACCTGCTGAATTGCAGTTACCAAAAGCTTTCCCCCAGGGTTTGCCTGGTGGTTATTTTCAAAGGCACTTTGCATCTGTGGGTCATTGGGTGAGTAGCTTAAAGGTGGCTTTGGAAAAAAAAAAAAAAGTATGTGTTGGGGGAGGGGGGCGATATCTATTTAAAAGCCACACTCCAGACAGGATGCTCCAGTGGAGAGAGCACAGGCCTGGGGGCCAGAGATGCGTAGTTATGTTGTTGTTGTTAGTTTTACTTTTAAAATGTCCTGGCCACGGTACAATAGACACAACAGAGCCAGCCCCTGCCCTGGAGAATTTACAATTCTTGGCTCACTATGTGACCTTGGCCAAGTCACTCTGTTCCTTCATTTCCCTACCTGTAAAGTGTGGTTAAGGCTTCGTAATGTGCTTTGAGCTCTATGAATGGAAATGTGCTAGATGATTTGCCAAGCCCTATTAATTAGTATGGAAAGAAGACTGAAGCAGGCTTGGTGACTTTGGCACACGGATGCAGGCCTATATTTTAACCATGCTCTTCCTGATCTGTAACGTCTCTGTAGTGGGGCCTGGGCAGCATCCATGCTCAACTTTACTTAGATTCTCACTTTCAGAGGTGCTGAGCTCTCACAACGCCTGAGTTCAGTGGGACTTACGCATGGGCAGCACCTCTGAAAATCGAGCTACTCTAGCTTGGTCATGTTGTTCCTTAGGACCTCCTTATCTCTTGTCCCACTGAGGATTGTCCGTCTCATTGGTCTCATAATGGGAGTACTTTGCCTCTGGAATAAAGAGGATGATACCTGGAGACATAAGTTGGGGAGATACTAGCCCTGATGGGAGCTGGCCTGTTCACTAGTCTTGCTGTTGAAAAGCTTATTAGCCAGGTTTCTCTGCACTCCTCAGTCAGCTGCAGGGTCCGGTATGTGTCCCAGCTTTTCTGGCTAGAAACGGGCAGCATCCTGTTGAAGTTGCTGACTTTATAGATTTCAGAGGGGTAGCCATGTTAGTCTGTATCAGCAGAAAGAACGAGGAGTCCTTGTGGAGCCTTAGAGACTAATACATTTGTTGGTCTTTAAGGTGCCACAAGTACTCCTCGTTCTTTCTGACTTTATAGAGGGTTCCCATCCGCACCCTTGGCTTCCCTCCAGGCTTATGGCTGCTGCATGGCTTTTGTTTGAAGGTCTCTTCATCCTCTCTCTCATACATAGTCCCTATTTCAGAGCTTTGCTAACCAAAGCAGCTCGGATCCTTTTAAACTAACCTCTGTTGGGGTTGGATGCTCATGCTCAAACCAGTAACTTGATCAGGGTGACCGTTATCATGCACCTTGGCTTGCACCATCCCCCAGCTTGCTCAGAGTTCACTCCAGAACCTGGCTGGGTTTGGTCAGTGGGCGGAGAAGCTAGTCAGGACGTTTCCAGAGGTACTGATAGGAGCCTGCCGGTTTTACTCACAAGGAGAGTGATTGCAGCTGAAGGCGTCTCTTCATTGCTCAGTGATGGGGCTGGGCAAATGAGATGAGACCCCTGCCCACAGTGAAGGTGTCTCAGCCAGCTTGTCTGATCTCCTTCCCCAGTTGGCTTGTTGTCTCCACAGTTCTGTCTGGGCTCCACAGGCTTGTTGGCAGACTGCAGTTAGTTTTTCTGCCTCTCTCCCCAACCCCATCTTAAAACATGGGTTGTGTCCCCAAATCTTGTTTAACCCCTTCAGTACCTTGCACTGTTGAAGGTTAGGAGTCTGTAGGGTGGCATGGCTGTCTCCTTGTAAAGTATGTCTGGAGCAAAGCATACTTGTGTATGTGTCAGATACAGGAGAGACCATAAAGCACAGGGCATTTGTGGGTGGACTAGGATTGTGGTTCTCCACCTTTTTTCATTAGTGGACCCCTTAAAAATTTTTTGAATGGAGGTGCCGACCCCTTTGGAAATATTAGACATAGTCTGCAGACCCCTAGGGGTCCATGGACCACAGGTTGAGAACCACTGGACTAGGGTCCGGTGATGTATAAACCGGAGATGTCTCCCATAGAAACTGGCCTCTGATGTACTCTAGAAGGAGAGGCGTGTGTAGATGAGATGTGGAGAGTCTGTTTCGAACAGCAGTTGCTGCAGAGGAGAAGGCTCCTGCACCACCGTTGTTGAGCTTGTGGGAGAGGATAGAGCAGGCTGATGCTAGATGAGTGCTGGGGTGGGGGAGGAGAGCATGAGAAGGGCCATGAAGCAGGCAGAAGGCAATGGAGGGCTGGACCTGAAGCGATTTTAGTCAGCCAGGGAGGTGGCCGATACGAGTGATTCCACCTTGCTTGCCTGCAGGCAGGCAGCTTGCTGTGCTGCTTGAAGGCTGGTGCACTTAGCTCCCCAAAAGAGCCCATCTTGATGACTAATCAGTTGGAGCACAGCTGGGACACTGACCCTGCCTGGCACTTAACCAGGGCAAGGACTCACTGCAGCGCTTCCTTTGACAAAACAGGGTGAGGGAAACTGCTCTATGCCACCAGGAACCCTGCCTCAGGCCAGTCCTGACTGCCCCCAAGAGCAGAGCCCAGTTCTGTGGCTTGCAAACTCCCAAGGGAAACAAACTTGGGGCAATAGCTTGGTTCCCTGCTGTGCCCCTTTCTCCTCTCCCTGCCCACCCTGCTCCCTGACAAGCACGCTCCTGGGCTACGCCTCCTTCCCTCCATCACCCTCTTTCCCCTCCTAAACCCCCAGGTTCCCAAAGTGAGTTAAAATAGGTCTTCTCTGCCATGCAAGGCATTTTATTTTTCCCCTGAGAAGAATGACTTCATTCAGGTCACGCTCCAAACAGCCTCTCTCTGGTGGACCTAAGCCTGTGGATGGAGAGGGTGGGAGGGGGACATTTTTCGGTGCTGAGTGAGTGAGTGTGGGAGAGGGAGAGAGAGAGATCTAGCTTGTTCTAGGACTCCTCTGAGTAGGGCGTTTAGTTTTACAAGTGCACTAGCTAAACAACTTGATTCAGGACAGTAGAGCGGAGGGAAGATGATGTGCCATCCCAAAGGGGAGTGGGTGTGCATGTGTAGGGAAGGGGTGGCGGGGACTTAATACCAAACCGCTAATGCCCCATCACTGTACTTCTTGGCAGCTGCTCACCTAGACGGAGAGGCATCTTTCTCTGGCTACTGTAAAAACGACAGGGTCTCTGTCTTGGGGGAAGGTATTTAGCTCTCCCCACGCCCCCTCTCTCAGAGGAATTTTCAGAACATGCCGAATACCCCAAGGCTGGGGTGTGACTTTGCCAGCGACTGGCCTCATGCTGATTCTCCCATCAGCAGACTGTCTGGAGTGTGAGAGCTCTCCCTGTCCTTGGGCTGATAACCTCACCCTGCACCCCTGGAGGAGAGGGGCCGAGAGAGGAGGTGGCAGTTCTTGGTTGTGTTTGTTGTTACAGAATGTGTTTGGGCAGCACTAGGCAATCATGTACTCCATAACCTCTGCGTATGCTAGAGGCTTTTAGTAGATGCGAAAGGTGCCCCAGGAATGGGCAGGGGGACGAGAGAGGTAGAATGGAGCTGAGCTAAGCTGGTGCTATCCAGACAGCACCAAGGTTAGACTCGGGGGTATGGAGCTGTCTCTGACCCTCAGTAGATTCTAGATTCAGGTCCAACATCCTAGCTGCAGCCATCTTCTAGGCAACTTCTGGGGCTGGTACAAATATGTCCTGTTCAATGGGTCTAATCTAATCTGGAAAACTGCAGTCCCCCAAATGACTCCACACACAAGATTCCCAGACGCAGTCGGCTGGGCTGTCTGTTCCGTAGCAATGGCAGGAGTTTGCTATACGGGCTGAGAGCTTTATAAATGAATCAATACATCAGACTGGGGGGTCGGGGGGTGTTCTGCAGTGCCAGCGTGGGTTTCTTCCCTTCCTCAGCAGATGTACTGCCTCGGAGTGGTCCGATTTCACTGCAGCCATTAACCAATCAACCAGAACATTGAGGGAGAAATGCTTTTCTGAGCAAGCAGCACTGGTGTGTCTTAATCTTTTGTGCTGACTGGCTGGGGTCATGAATTCTGCTGTCTCCGATTATTTTCCCTAGTATATGCTCATGGCAGGCTGACCTTTCCCTTAGCACTGCCAACCAGCAGTGTCTGTGTAACTTTCTCTGCTCCTCTTCCTCCGACAGCTTCCGAGTTGTATGCAGCGGTGGTGTAGCCTTGTTGGCCCCAGGATAATAGAGAGACAAGGTGGGTGTGGTAGTATATCTTTTACTGGAAGAAGCTGGTCCAGTAAAAGAGATTACCTCACCCACTTTCTCTTGCTTCAGAGTCTGTTACTCTTCAGTGTACCGAGATGATGTATGGTCTCTTGGCTAGAGCAGTGGAACTGGGCTCCAGGACTCCTGGGTTCTGTGCCTGCCTCTGCCGCTTGTTTGCTTACTGTGTGAACTTGTGGAAGCCCCTTAGGAGTTCTATGCCTCCATTTCCCCTTTTGTGATATGACTACAATACAGCACCTCCATGGGGTGGGGCCTAAGGCTTAGCTAATGTCTGTAAAGTGCTTTGATATCATATGAAGGGTATGACAAAGATCTTTTCTCCCTCCCCCAAAGGATACCAAGTCTGCCTGGCTTGTATTTCTTTCACTTGTTTTGATCTACATAGTCTAGTAGGATGGAATGTGGTGACCCCTCTTCTACGGGATGAGGGGCGAACACACAGCATGGGCTCTCCCGACCTCTGCTCTTGCTGGCCCTGACGCAGGGTGAGTCGGTGCAGAGGCCAGGTGGCCAGAGAAGCTTGCGTCTTAGTGCCTTACCGCCGGGTGAGCCGACTTGGGCTGTTTCAGAAGCAGTTCAAGCTTCCCAGCTGCTTGTCATGCTGCAAAGCCTTGACGTGGAAGCAGTTTTAAATGGGATCTAGCGCCTGGCCAATAACTGTCATGAGTCAGACAAGAGGGGAGCTGCCTCCTAGCAAAGAGTAGATGAGACAAGGCCCGGGGTAGCTTATTGCTAACAAAAGGCCACGCTCATCCTTTCCACACAAATGCCCCTTACAGACACCATCTTGGTTAATGCTAGTGGAAAGGAACAGACATTCAAAAGGTATTAGGGCTTTACAGGGCACTCTCCAGCCCTAGATCTCAAAGTGCTTTGGAAAGAAGGGTTGGGGAGAGGTATTCCTATCCCGCAGAAAGCTGGGTAAGAGGTGCAGTGACTAGCTCAGTGGCAGATCTGGGAACAGAACCCAGGTTCCCTGACAACCAAACCAGGGCCCTTGCTACCGGACACCCCTTGCCTGTGAGAATCTCCCTCTCCTTCTAATGACTTGAAGTTAATTACAGAGTTTGTCCATGTGTTGTTTCGAAAGTGAGCTCAGTGTCCGAGCGCTCCCTGATGTTGCCTTCTCCAGGTGCTTCCAGCTGCGGGTGTGAAAACGTCCAGGCTCTGGCCCAGCTTCCTTGGGAAGATCCTAACAGAGAAGCTGAGGCCAGCACTGAGTGAACAAAAGGGATCAGATCCTCGCCAGCAGGGCAGATAACTGCTCCAGGTGGTTTTATCATTTTGGCTGTCACAATCTGCTTTGCTGGCAGGATCCTGAGAACTGGGACGTATTGGAAGTGGGGGAGCAAAATGGCTCTGTTCTAAAGCAGATTCTTACAAGCTGCCCCGTCCTGTAAGGTGCTGAACATCCTCGACTCCTACTGAGGTCAATGGCAATGTGCAGTACTCGGCACTTTTCAGGATTCGGCCCCAGGTGAAGAGAATGCTCAGCACTCCCCTAGCACCTTTGTGGAAGGATCTCAAAGCATGTTATGAACATATTCATTTTTGCAACCAACCTTTGAAACAGGTAAGGATTCAGACTCATTTCACAGATGGGGACACCAAAGACTGAGGTGAAGTGACTTGCCTGAGCTCACAAAGCAAGTGAGCGGCACAGCTGGGGAAGAGAACCCAGGAGTCCTGACTTCTTTAATCACCAGTAACATTTCCCCCTTCCTTTGATTAAAAACGGATCCTGCCAAAGTACTTGATTTTTGATTGGTGTCTAATCGTCTGCTCTCGGATAAACACCCCCTGGTCATGCTGTCAGCTCCATTAACACAAGATGAGTTTATATCATGAGTTCTTTCTGAGTGTGAGAACCAGACCAAGCCATCTTTGAAATTGACCAGTCTGGTTCCTGTGAGAAACTTAATCTGAAAATCCCAATTCTATTCTTATTACAGTACCAGGCACTGTACAAAACACCTACCAAGAGAGAGTTCCTGCCCTGGAGAGCTCATAATCCAAATAGACAAAGGGTGGGAGGGGAAACAGAGGCTGAGACAGGAAGTCAGTTGCCCAATTTCACCCAGCAGGTCTGGTGGCAAAGATGGGAATAAAGCCCAGGTCTCCTGACTCCCAATCCAGTGCCCTAGTCACTAGGGAATGCTCCTCCCCTGCTGTCTGTTCTAAGGAAAGCCTCAGGGCTGTTGTCGAAGGTGAGAGAGAAATGTTACAAAGCCCTGGTCCTCCCAGAAAAACTGCCCTTTTCAATTTTCCTGTGTGAGCAGCCCTGGTAACAAAAACCAAAATAGGGAAGAGGTGTGGGTGTGGGGGAGACAGACAACCCTGGCAGAACAGCCTTTTAAAGGGGTTGTTTTCCATGAAGCAGCGCAGAGGGTGTCTGAATGTCTCTGGGTAGGAGCCATCACAGGACAGAGATCTCCTGCGGTTACAGATATGGGGAAGGTAAACAATCTCCTTTCCTGGGTACCTCTGGTGAGGGTGGGCTCAGTGATCTCCAGCCCACCCAGTGCTTTATCCACAGCCCACTGAAGTCAAGGGGAGGTTTTTTCCAGTGACTTCAGTGGGCTTTGGATCAAGCCCGTCCTGTAGAGGGTTAACCACCAGGTCCAAGCGCCTTGCACTAGAAACCGCCTGTCGGCCGAGCAAACAATGGCACTAAGACTGCAGAGCAGTGAGCAGCCTTGGGCTTCTTGCAGGGAGCCCAGGCTGTGAGAGGGCAGGCCACGTGGAAGGTGAACTGTGCTAAGACAATGCTGGCCTTCTTCTCCAGATAAACTGATACTTCCCCTGCCAAGTAAGCGGGCCTCCCACCTGGGGTATCACTTTGCAGGCAGACAAGGCCCTAATTTATGGCTGGGGGCGGATATTAGCTGAGCTGCTCTGATGGCCCTGCTGTGTGGGTGGCTGGGAGGCCATGACGGTTACCCCTGGCATCAGCGGAGCATGGGGTAGCTCTTGTGAATAGCCACTTGGGAAGCTAAGACCAGGATTTGAACAGGGCAAAGGGAGAGAGGTGGAGAGAAACTGTAAGGAGGGAGCAGAGTTTCAGTGTGATGGGGAAATCCAGCTGCTGCTGGGTTCAAGCCTCAGTCCTGCAAGCTGATCTGTGCCCTATGTGGAGCCCCTCAGTTCAGCCTGCAGGATTGGGGCCGAAGTCACAGCAGCTTTGCAAAATCGGCATGGAAACATATCTGCTCAGGCACAAAATGCACTTGTCCAGATGCTACCACAAGGATAGTGAAAGCACTAAAGAGATTTTGTCTGCCTGTGAAAATCCCTTCCCCTGTGAAGTGAGGTTTTGCAAGGCCTTCTCCCCCACCCCATAGCATGCATCATGCCAGCATCTTTATTACTATGTGCATGCTCTGATCCACAATGCATTGCAATGTTTCATGTGAATCCAAAGAAAATAAAAACTGCAAAGTACTTATCCAAGGGCTCTGGATACCTCTGACCTCTGGTATGTTTAAAAATATGATTGTCCTGCTACAGACAGAGATTAACCCAGCAGCCTCCCCCGCACTGGGAAGTAACCAATTCATCCCATGAATACCAGCTCTTGCCATGCTCCTCCCTTCCCCAGTTCCTGTGGGGATGAGATCTCACCTTGTCATAATGTCTCATGAGACAGGCTTTAAGTGGCTATCAGCAGCTCTTTTGGGGTAGATTTGGGTTCGTCCAATGCTGCTGCAGGAGTGTGGTGTCTGCCCTTCCATCCCATGCTCCTGATTCTGCCTGGCCTGGTATGGGCTGCTTATGAAAACTACGTTCAGCCTTTTCCTGTAGGATTCCAAATCAGAAGTTTGGGACACAAGCGGGACCTGAATGTTATCTCCCCTTTGTATGTGTCTATCACTTTCTCTTTCTCATGTCCCTGTCTTCCCCCAAATCTGGGGTGTGTTTCTGAGGAGGTGCCAGTTCTGGGGACTCTAGAGCTGTTACTGTGTTGTTCACTGTAGCCACTTTGAACTTCCTGGAGGTAGCTGTGGGGGTAAAACTCTGATCCTCCTGCTCTAAGAAGCACAGGCCCAGTCTGCTGAGGCTAAAGGAAAATCTTCATTAGCAGTATAGGGTCTATGATGCCCCGTCAGACCGTTCTGATTCCATCCAGTAGAGGGCAGTGGTTCACAGACACTAGCCAGTTCATGAGACTACTGTATAACTACTCCACTGGGCCAGGGTGTATAACTACTCCCCTCCCCTCCCCAATTCAATTTTGTTGCTAGTCACTTGCTAAGCTTTTAAATCCAGGTTGGCCATAGCAATTGCGGATTTCCCTGGAAGAGGAGGATATACTTTGCACTTACAGCCCCTTTCATCCAAAAATCATTGAGTGCTTTTAAATCAGTGGGTGAAGTTTATCCCAGCTTTACAGGTGGGGAAACTGAGGCACATCAAGGTGCCGTGACTTGCCCACGGTCACACAGTGGGGGACTAGAACCCGCTGACTCCCTGCCCTCGAACTGCTAGAGTCCTGACCGGTTAGTCCTGCCCTCTAACCGCTAGAGACACAGCCTCCTTTGGTTTCTTAAACACGGTTGGGAGGTGTTAGGGCTGGCCGGCCAACCTGTGACTACACTGACATAGCGAACTGCAGGGCGAATGTAGCCAGGGGCCTGGTGCTGACAGACACAAGACATCCCAAGGAGACAGAGGAGTCTGATTGCGACGCAGCCCTTCTGTCACAGCTCACAAGGGAGATCGGAGACCTCGGGCAGGGAGGGGAATAAATAACTTGAGATTCGCGCAGCCAGAAATCTGACTGTAAAGGAGCTGCCTGGGCTTGGTGCTGCCTTGGCGATAATTCCCCATCTGGGATGCTGCAGGGGTCTCAGGTGCAGCCGGCAGGGCATGTGACTAGCTCCTGAGAGCCCTGTTCCCCAGGGTTCCCAGTCTGCCCTGGGGGAACGGTGTGTGCAGAGAGTTCAGTGCTAAAAAACGAGACAAGCCTAAGAAGTGCCTTCTGTGCTGAGCCATGGAGTCTCTCCTGGGTGGACCTGCCCCTTTGGCCAGTTCAGGATGCACCTTCGCCGCGAGCACAAGCCCCTTGGCTGGCAGGCTGCAGCGGCTCAATGGCAGTAACCGGCAGGCGGGGAGGGGAGAGGCTGAGCCAGTTGTCCTGGAGGAAAAGGCTCTCAAAGGCAGGGAAATGTGTCGTGGACACATGGCACAGGGGAGAAGGGGAGATTGCTGGTGGTGTTGCTAGCTGAGCTGGGGAGCAGGGCAGGAGAGGTCAGCTGGGCCAGTGGTTTAAGCAAGTGATTTACAAAGCAGATTGGCTACAGCCCTATCTGGGCTTTATCTAGACTAGCATTTTAGTCCTGGTGCTGCCCCACCTGTGTGAGCAGGGGGGGCTAGGACAGACCAGCTGCTGGGGTTTAGCCCCCCTGTCCAGAGCTGGTCTGCATGACCCCAGGGTTAAAATGCCGGCAGCTGGTCTACACTAGCACTCCCAACGTTCCTACCAGCAGTATGACAGTCCCAGGGGAAAGTGCTAACACAGATAAGGCCTTAGGGGGGCATGGAGGCTATTGAGGTTTGGGGGTGCAAAGGAACAACAATCCATCCGGGCAGTTGGACTCTCCCTAGGAAAGTTTTATTAAACCTAGTAGCCAGCGGGTAGGTGGGAGGTGGGCTAGGTCACCCAGCCATGGAGGGATTTGCTCTTCAGAGAGAGTCAAGCCCGCTAAAGGCAGGGAGGTTCTCGCCAGCTTTCAAGTCTAAATCTCAGAGAGGCAGCACAATGAGCGCCTGGCTTCCCCCGGCTGCTGTGGGAAGGACTCTCAGGATGGGGAGGCCACTGGCAGGGCTCTTCCACCACAGGAATGTCTGTAACAAGGAAGCAAAAATAGATCAATTCAAAACCACCCTGGCTTAGAGCTCAACCCCCAACATGGCTCCTGCCTCCTTCCCAAAGGTATTTGTTGGCACCCTAAGCTCCACTTCATTGCCCTTCCTTTGAGCACTTGGGCAAGGGGAAGGGGTGACTGAACTGAGGATTAACTCCTCAGGGGCCAGCCAGTGCCTCTGCCCCCTGTCTCTCACCCACAGCAGAACCGAATGTTGCTCACAAGATGGTCTAGGTCCCCAGGTCTGGCCCAAGGTCTGGGCTTCACACAGCTCTGGTCTCGTGATCCTAGAAATGAGAGGCGGAAAAGAGACATCCAGTCATAGTGTTGACCACCGCTATGTACGGCCCGGCCCAACTCTCCACCCTCCATTACCTCAGGATCTAGCCACAGCAAAGTGCTGTCTTGGCCGAAGGGAATGGCCGGTGCAGCAGGAGAACTGGCTGACCTTGCCCTTCTGACTCCCTGGTGACCCTCGACTCCATCTCATGCCACCACAGCTGTGAATAGCTTTGGCAGGCAGGGGAGCTATCTGCACTGCTGCTTCCCCCTCTGAAATAATTGACAGCTCCCCCCGGGCCAGGTTTGGAAAGTGCCAGGCTCAAGAACGCTGCCCTGTCCAAAACAGCCACTCAGCCCCTGGCCCGAGAGGCCCTGCTCCCCTCAAACGCTCAAATTCACCCACTCTCCAGCCATGTCCGGGATTTCCACTTTGAAGAGCCAAGCTGCAGCCGGCAACCTGTTTCATTGCATGGAATCATGGAGTCCTCGTGCTTTCGTCTGCTGGAACCAGATGCCTATTTGGCTGCGCCCTGCCTGGGGAGAGGCCTGCAGCGCTGGGTCTCCATCCCAGGGGTGTGAGCGAGTGTTGGTACCTTTCTCCCACCTGCTCCCAACTGGAGGGTAGCTTTGCCCAGCCCCCTCACCCTCTAATGCACATGATTGACTTACCCAAAAGCACATCCCCCACCCCGTGTCTTCCCCCTCTTCTCAGTACATACGCCTAACACAGGAGCTGTTTGAGTGTCCTGGTGGTGCCAGCAGCTGATTCCCAGCTTTCAGGGCTGCCTGCTAAAGGGGGGTGTGTGTGGGGGGGTGCATTCCCCAGCACTCTCAGGGGGCTGCGGGGGGGGGAGCTCAGTTGCATGCCTAGTCCTAGAATGCTCCCGTAGCTCACAGCTATGGGAGTTGCTGGTGGAGCCTAGTTGGAGGCTCGGCTGAGCCTGTGGAGGAGAAGAGTGGCTGGAGGTGGGATGTGGGGCGGAGTGGCTGGGTCACTTGCAAATCGGGATGTGAAACGGGTCCAGGGCACCAAGGACCTGCCTCTCCTCGTTCTGTCCTCTACCCTCATCCCCTCAGAAACTCCCCCGCCATGACCTCTCCACCGCCACACCAGCCTTTTCACCCAGCTGATGGATACATGTATATTTTTGCCTGGCAGGGCACAATTGGACTGGGCAAGGCAGAATTTGATGCCTCCCTAGGGGCTAGAAGGGAAGAATATTGCCCCATAGCCCCAGTGGGGTTCCCTGCCCGAGGCAGCTGCCCACTTGCTTCTGCAGCTGTTTCCTGGTGCATGGGAGAACTGGAACTCCCCAGCTACATGGGCTTGGGACGGGGGCAGCGCTGAGCTGGTGATGGGGAAGGGGTGGAGGGGGCATTTATACACTAAATTGCAGCCAGGCCTGAGGTGGCTCGCATGGCATGTCCTTTCTTGGTCCCTCAGAGCCTCACTGGCCAGGATTATTTCATGGGGGAGCAAGGAGGTTTTATGCTGTAGCAGCTGCTTTCCTAGATGCACAAACGAGGCTGAGTGGTGTGATTTGGGTCAGAGGGGATGTTCTGTGTGGTGACCATCTGCTCGGCCAAACTCTGCAGAGAAGAAGTCCCTTTTTCCCCCTTTTCTCTCGGCTCTTCTTTTTTATTCCCTCTCCTCTCTGCCCCTTTCTTTCTCACTCTTGCAATGTCTTGCATCAGGCTTGGATCAGAAAGTGCAGCCATAAATGGCAATGTGTTACTCACGTCTGCGTGGGGCCTGGGTAGTTATTCCAAAGCACACGCTTTCCCTCCCCTCTCCTGGAGGCTGGCTACTCGCTCCTCCCTCCTCCTGCCGGGGTAAGAGACACGCTGTTCTGCCCCAGCCACTCTGGGGAAACTGAAGCTTCGCCTCCCAACAACAAAGGGCAGCTAGACGCACCAGCCCACTTGGCCAGATTTCGGTTGCCCCCTTTGCTAAAGGGAGGGGAGACTTGGGCTTGAGGGAGCTCCTCGCAGGGAGGGTTTGGGCTGCACAGAGGAAATGGGAAGAGGTGAGGTAATGGCTTGCATTGTCCAGCATTGAGTTTAAAAACAGATTATGATATGACTTTGCCAATGGGTGGGGGGTGGAGTGAGGGGACAGACTTGTATAGCAGAGAGTGAGCTGGGCCTCCCTCCTGACAGTCTCTTTTTCTGATCCTTCCCATTTCCTCTCTCTCTCTCACTTCCTGGTCCAGGGGTTAGGACTTTGAGTGGGCTAATCATTAACAGTTGGGTGCATTCAAAGCACTCTACAGGTATTAAGTCAGTCTCACCACGAGTGGGAGGTGGGTAGATAGCTATTGTTATCCTGATTTTACAGGTAGGGAAACTGAGGCAGGAGGTGGTGTGACTTGTCTATCTTAAGGTTTTACACTGCCACCTATCATGTATCCTGACTGTCTTCCACATCAGATCAATAGCAAAGTCCCTAGCAGACTTCAAGGCCCCAGACTGGCAGAGCCAGGACTAGAACGCAGGACAGCCTAGCTACCACCTCTGGACCATCCTGCCTGTTCTTAATTCAGTTAAAGGCCAAGCTCTTAACTTTTTTCAGCATTGCAGCATTCTTGGGATTTGATTGCAAATCTCATAATAATTGGTGTTTTTCTTAAAGCCCCAGCTGCTGGAGTCATGTGAATACATGAGAAGCTCAGCTGTTATTTAAAAAATTCCAGGAAAGGAAGTTTCAAGCTCGGATGACCTAAGTTCATCCTAAAGGTTCAAACACCAGAAGGCAAATAACAAATAATTTTGGTTATTTTTATTATTATTTGTAAATCTCATGATTTTTAAGCCAACCTTGTGGTTTTGGGGGTGCCTGATTGAGAGTATTTTTCACGTTTGGGGTTGGCAAGACTGCCTTTGGAAGCATGCTATGCTACCCTTTTGTTTTTGGAGGGTTGTGTTGGAAAGTGGCCTTGTTTTGCGGTGATGCTGGGAGTCAGGATGCTGGGTTTTGTTCCCAGCTGGAAAGCTGACACTCTGTGACCTCAGGTGGGTGACTCAACCTCTCTGTGCCTGTCTCCTGGGGTGTCGTCATAACTCCCACCCCTCCCATGTGTGCTGTGAGGTGTGACTGTCTGCAAAGTGTTCAGAGACTCTGAAAGAGAAGGCATTTCACTGCAGTGTTTTTGCTTGGAGGCACCAGCAGGGGAGGTGCTGTAGAATGGGCCAGGTATGGCAGAGGTAGCAGGAGCAGGCAGGGGTCACTGAGGGCTGCATCGGCCAGGGTGGCTGAACTATGTCTTTGGCACTGGGCAGCTGCTGCATAATGAGGTCTGTCGTTAAGCCTGCAGTGACGTGATCTTTGTCTGTTACAGCAGCTGGCCCGAACTGCATGTGTAACTGTCCTCCAGATGCTCCCAGATAATTGTCGCTGTGTCCTGCCTCCCTAAGGCAAGCAGGACTTTTCACTGCGGGGAGGTGTCCTCCCTAGGAGCCTGTGCTTGTTGATGCAGCCAGCGAATTGTGGGGAGAGGAGAGGCCAGGAGAGCACAGGGTTTATGGGCTCACCTAGCCAGGGTGCTTCGGATTCTGCTGCCAGCTGATGAGTCCCCTTCTCCCAACTCTAATGCTCCCTTTGCTTGGAGGGGCAGCCTGATGTCCCTAAAATGTCTCCCTGCACCTCCCCCTGGCCGCTTTCCAACTGGGCAGAGCTCAGGGCCCAACTTCGCGCAGAGCCTGGGCTGGCTGGGCTGTCTGCCTGCCGGAGCTGCTGCAGTTGGTTCGGCTTCCGCAGGTCCTGGAGCCTCAGTCACACTCAGGGCTCGGCTGGGGTTAAAAACCAAACCCCGTCTGCATCTGCAGTGTCCAGGCCGGGCAGCCGCCCGCTCTGAAAGCAGGGTGAAGCCCCATCCCTCTATTTCACACTTTGGGAAGTGAATGGGGTCTGGAGTGAACCCTTTTCATGAGCTGATTATTCTACACTGGGATTCAGGAGCTCTCGGTTCAGTTCCTGGCAGGTTAAAAGCTCAGTGTCAAGAGCTGCACAAAGGAAGCCAAAGCTGCTGTTGGAGCATAACAACAACCAGTTTCATTCGTCCTGCAAAAACCCAGGAGCTGTGCCAGATATTATAGTGCACCATCTGCTGGTCCCTTCTCTGTCAGCTAACTATTTACATCCCTATGGACGTGGAGCAGTCCTGTAATGTCTCTGACTCCCTGCGTGACCTTGGGCAAGTCACTTAGCCACTCTGTGCCTCAATTCCCCACCTGTATAGGGGGATCATAATCCTCCCTTTCTTCCACCCTGTGGTCTTGTCCATTTAGATTGTAAGCACTTTGGGGCAGCAAGGAAGGGCACCAAACCCACCAGCTACTCCCACTTTCGCCTCACTAACCCCCCCCCCTGCCCTATCTACTGGCTTTGTTCCCCTGCCCTGAAGGCCTCCATGCACTCCCCATACCCTTCTGGGGCAGTAGGAGTGTCCTCAGGCCTCTGTCACTGAGTCTCATCTGTCATGGAGCTCCCCTCTCCACTGTGGGGCTACAAGCTGCACTTCCCGAGCCCCTTCAGCTGCCAGTATCCCCCTCTCCCTGCCTCCCATCTTGTCACAGGGGCTACACAGTGCGAAGGGGAGAGCTGTTGCTCCGGTGGCTTGAGATGCTCTCCCCCGGTATTCCCCCCCACCCCTAGCTGGGGACTGTAGCTCTCACTCGGCATGTTGGCATGTCTCCTCAGAGGCAGGGAGTGCTCATACGAAACTCCCTGAGAGAGGCGTGGGGAGGGCGGATGGGGACACATCCCCGTTATCCCCTCCCATCCCAACGCTGACACCTTTGTGAGCCTCTCTTCTAGCCAGCAGCTGGGAGGGTGCTGCAGGTCTTGGCCTGGTCCTGCCTGTTGTGAAGCAAATTGGACACAGTGGCTCTGTATCCCTTCCCCTGTGTTAGCATCGGCTCTCTGCTAGGTGCAGTACTGTCAAAGTCAGGGAGAAGAGTTTGTGGCGTGAAGGGTTGGCGGGGCAGGTAGGAAATAGGGCTGGGCAGGATTTAAACAAATGGCTGCGCAGCTCCGCTTCCGAAGCTGGCAGGGCTCTCAGCAAACAGGCAGCACTGAGCTCTGTACCAGGCTGGGCATGTTGGCAGGTGGCTGAAGGGCTGCAAAGACCCTCTGGAATGAGCAGCTGTCCAGGGGAGGCGAGTCTGTCACACAGACCCTGCAAGTGCTGACTGGGTAAGAGGCTGCGTGCCTCTCCTCTCCAAACTCCTCCTGCAGCCTGCTAGCCAAGACTCAGTGCACTGGCATCTAGGGGAGCGGTTCTTATCACCCTGCCAGGAAATCTAGACAGGCCAAGCCTTGGAACAGCCGTGATGCCTTTGCCTTAGGTATACTTCCAGCTGCTTTCGTGGGCCCTTAGGAGCCAGTCCTTTTAGCTTGGACCCGCCTTTGTTCATGCCGTTGAAAAACTCTTGACTGTAGGTTCGTTTGGCCCTTGCATTACCTGGGTCCAAATTCTGGCTTGGGTCACAAGTGAATCAAGCTTTTTAGGTCTCAGCTTGGTATTCACCAATGAAACAGAGACGACGCATGACTGTTGATGGGGAGGTGGGGGGGCACAATTTCAAGGTTCTGATGGTATGTAGCAGGGTTCAGGGCAGGGCATACAAACCCTGGCAGAAATCTGGAGGGGTGGGGGGACATGTGACCCCACGTGCCTCCTCCCCCACGTGTTGCCTCTGAGCTTGAAGGTCAGTCTGTGCTCAGGAGAGGCCCAGAAATGGAGCAGCGGGGTGGGCGGGTGGATCTGCAAGTCCGTTATGGGGTTTACCTGTCTAATACAAAGGCTGGTAACTCCAAGGGTTGGTTAGTTAGACGTGCCCACGGGCTCTCTCTGCCATGGGCTCGCTTTATTGGGGTTTGCCACAACAGTCCAGATGCTGCAGCATCTCTCGCGCTTTTGTGATCAGGCCTGTGTGTATCCAAATAAGAGTCCACGTCACCATGACAACAGCTTTAGAAATGGGCAGAGGCAATCCCAAGAGGGGTGGGAGTGTGGGATTGCCCTCCCCTTAGGGCTCTTCTGAAAAGTCCATTCGAGCACAGTGAACCAAGTTCTGGGTGGGCCCGGGCCTGGCGGCAGGTTTGCTGCTGCGGCTGCCTGTGAACCATGGTAACTGCGCTGACATGAGAGAGCCATGCTACCCGAGTCATGTATTGTTCCAAGCTAATGCCAGCTGCAGAGGGGCAAAGCCCACGTGGTTGGGTGATTAAAAGCTGGGAGGTTCTTGGCTGCACAGAGATGCCAACTACTTCATAAAGAGGAGCGAGGCTTCGGGGTATAGAGTCACTGCTTATAGACTGCGCACAGGCCAATGGCTCTGCTATCCGGCAGAGGTCTCTTCCCCACGTTAATGAGTTGGCAAGTAATGCAAAGCACCAAGGCCCTTGAACTGGGTCACAGCTATGGAAGTGGGTTAAGAAGCCTGTCCTGTCAATCCGAAGTGCACCCAGGAGTCCAAGGGTAGCGGATTTGCTGTCAGAGGCGCAGAGTAATTTCCGAAGCACAGTGGTGGCCATGAAAACCATCAGGCCACATCCTCGGCTGCTGTAAGCTACCATAGCTCTCCTGACTCCCATGGAGCTGCACCCGCTGAGGAGCTGAGTTAATGTTTGCTTCCTGGCTGGCTGCCCTCTACCTGGGGTGGGTAAGGGCTTGTCTACACGGGGAAACTGATGGGCATAACCATTCCCATGTGGGCGCTGCATTCCAAACAGTGGGGTGCCGTCTATGTACGCAACACATGCACTATGTGCCCATGTAAGTCCTGAATACGTCTTCCTGACCAGCTGTGCTCACAGGATGATTCCATCTGGGCCCTGAACATGCACAGAGGATGTCATTTTGGGATCCTCCATGCAGCATGACCTCACAGGCCCTGTACATGTGCGGTCATGCCTTGAATGCAAGTGTAGAATTGCATGTGTTAGTAAAAATGCCCTGGCATGTTCCAGAGTCCAAAAATAATTCTTTATTCCGGAATAATCACTCCACTGCCCATAGTCTGTATTTATTCTGGAGTTGCCCCTGTGGTGTGAGAGTGGGGGGATCTTGGAGATAGGAGGGGGGGCTGGCTCAGCTAAGGTGTGTAGTGAGTGGCAGGGAATCAAGAGTGGGCATGGAAAGGTTGAAATGGACAAAATGAGTAGCCAGGATAAGACCCTGGGGGGTAGACTAGAGGACCCTTGTAGTCCCTTCTAACCCTCCCCGTGTACAGCACCATGCACTTCCCAGGTCTGGGGTTTCCTGATGCTGACAGATGGGAGCTCTCACTTCTGGCTCAACGCAGTTCACGCAGGATAACGTTGCACCCCAGCATGCAGAGAGGGAGGGATGGGGCTGTGCTCAGATGGGTATTACCCTCTTCCTAATGGGAGCCTGAGTTGGTCTGCTGCCGGCTCTAAGGATGCTAGGCTGGATTCAAAAACTCTCATTGTTCCCTGCTGTAGATAATTCTTCCCCTGTACTGGAGTTGAGAAATTCTTCTGCATGAGGAGTTATGGGACTACAGACTCTGGCGGGACCCAGAGCCTCAGGATGTCCTGCCGGGCTTGGTGGGACCCACAGCTCCTGGTTGAGAGGATTTTCCACACTGTTGGTGCCCTCCTGTGCAACGCAGGCCAGGGGGAGCTCCCAAGGACTACCTGGAAATCTGACCACTGAGCCTGCTTCTCTCCCCACCTACTATCCCTTCCCAAAAATATGCCCATCTGCACACAGGCATGGGGAGCTCCTCCTAGGCACCTCTGCAGCTTCATTGCTAACTGAGAGAGTGTGACTTTGCGAAGGAACTGCTCCCAGGAGTCCCAGGGCAGTGCTAGCCAGCTGGCTTATGCCAGTGCCAGCCTAAGGCTCAGCACCTGAGCCGAGTTGCCCTCCCGGCAATGCTGCTGACATTCTTTCCACCACTGTTCATAAAAGAAAGGGCTCTGTGGGCTCCCCCATCCATCGCTCCGTCCCCAACCATGCTGGCCTGGGAAGAGATGAATGGAGAGTGAAAGGGAGCTTCCATTTTTGGAAGTGTGGACCAAAATAGCTGTGGTAGAATGTGTGAGAGATGATGGGCGTGTGGGCTGTCCGCGACCCAGGGACCGGAGGTGCAAGAGGAGCCCAAATGGCCGTGAATAATTCTCATTCCCCGCTGATGACATAACGTGCCCGGTCCTGGGCTCTGGGCTACATCCCAAATTCCTGATGTTTATTATAAAACTGTGCTGAGAAACTCCACTGGCCTGTTCTGCAAGGGGGCAGCTCCTGTCCTGCCTTTCATCTCTGCATTGCTGACTGAGTTCACCTGCACAACGCCTGTCCGTGACTCAGCGAGTCGGCCCTCCCAGCCATCTTGGTTCTCCTTGTCTCCTCTCCCATGCGGCTTCTCAACCCCCTTCCTCCCCAACTAAGCATGGCAGCTTCTCCTGGCTCTTTCTGCTCGCACACAGACCCAGCCCCTGCCCTGTGCACCCCCAGCAAGCTGGGGCAGCTGTGAAGGAGCGGTCGTTTTGACTCAAACGTGGGAAGCCAGACGAGCCGGGGTGGAGGCAGGAGCCAGGACTGCACACCCTCTGGATTCTGACAAACTGCGAGTCTCCTTGCCGGTACTGGGGAGACAGAGAGAGAACACTCTGCCTGCTGCCTTTCTGATGTGCATTGCAGAATCTGAGTACTAGACTCGTGTGTGTGTGTGTTGGAGAGAGGATGGGAGACACTCTGGAGGCATCACTATGATTTTGGAGGAAGAAGACTGTAGTTTTCTTCTCCCTTTTTCCAGCCCATCCTCCATGGAGAGTATCCTGATCAAAGTCCGGGGCAGTTTTCTTCCCCATGCCCCCACCCCAATAACTGTGGCCCCTTACAGCCCTCTCTGAGGTGCCACGGATTTTGGATCCTGCCCCATGGTAAATTTTAAAAAATGAGATGCTGCTTGTTCATTATTCCTTTTTGCGGTTTAGTTGTTAGCCCTGGGCTGGCCTGTAGGACCGAGAGGCTGGGCTTGTTTCGCGCCGTGGGCCAAGGATGGAGCTGGCCTGTAGGACCGAGAGGCTGGGCTCATTTCGCGCCGTGGGCCAAGGATGGAGCTGGCCTGTAGGACCGAGAGGCTGGGCTCATTTTGTGCCGTGCGCCAAGGATGGAGCTGGCCTGCAGGACCGAGAGGCTGGGCTCATTTCGCGCCGTGGGCCAAGGATGGAGCTGGCCTATAGGACCGAGAGGCTGGGCTCATTTCGCGCCGTGGGCCAAGGATGGAGCTGGCAGTGCTCCTACCCCTGCAGATTGTTAGAGTTGCCAGACTCTTCCCTTTACAAGACCCTGGGTTCCGTTGCTTACGTCTTTACCAAAGTTTAATAGTTTGGGCTGAAGGATTTTCTAGCACCCACATGTGTTGGAGCAGGGTCTTGAAAGGCAGGGAGGTGGCCTTTGTATCAGGGATGTGCCTTTTGACATACCTGTGAAAATTGCCTGCATTTGGTCAAGTAATAAGCTTTTGAAAACTCGCAATTTGCTAATGCTCTATCAAGTCTCTGCTATGCCTTGCAGCTTAATTCCCAGAAGAGTCCATCCTCGCTGAAAAGGCACCAACCTGGCATTGAGGAGGACTTTCCCTGCCGTTGCAATTCCTGACTTCTGGGCCTTGCTGGGTCTAGATCAGGCATAGGAAATTAGAGGATGCTTCTACATAACCTCATGTGGAGGAGGAAGCTGATTGAATCAAATGCAGCGTGGATAAGAGCCAGACCTGGGAGACACAGGGGGGACTGGAAGCTAATGGAGGGGCAGCTGATGGAGGGGGAACGAGACGGAAACTGGGAGTTGGGTGAAGACTGGGAGGAAATGAGAGTGGCTGGCCAAAGACATTGGGACTGGAAGCCAAGGAGGGAAATGGGCGAGGGGGCTGAGATTAGACTAGGGGAGACTGGGACTGGGAACTAGTGGAGTGGAAAGAAGAAGGTTGTGGGTGGGGGAGAGCTCACAAGAAGCCAGAGTCTGACTTGCAAAAGTGTGAGTATGCTCAACTGCACCTGAAAGCACTAGGAGCGGTGCCTGAATATGCCAAGTACTGTGAGAAAACAGGTGATGGCTCATCTCACGGGAGTGCCACAAAGATAAACAAACGTTTGTGGAGCACTCGGATACTGTAGTGCCCTAGAAAATCAATAATTCTCCCTTCAGATCAGGATTTGAATTGTGTGCTGTAAATAAGACGTAGGGCCACGCATGGAATAATGAAGAGAAAACATAATGAAGAGAAATAATGAAGAGAAAATACTGAATAGCGGATCATTAAATGAGCACTGTCCGTCCTGGGCAACAAATAGGGCAGGAAAAGCTGTCCTGTGGAAAATACAGCATGTGACAACATAATTAAAGACTGTATCATAATGTATGTGCACAAGGAGGGGGGCAAATTAAGGATGCACAGGCAACCATAATGTTCTTTTACTGTAGTGTGTGTGTGTGTGTGTGTGGAATATATAATCTTATTAATAAAAACTAGCTCTTTTCATCCATAGATCTCTATGCAGATTAGTATCATTACCCCTATTTTAGATGGGGAAACTGAATCACAGAGGGGAAATGATTTGCCCAAGGCTCACCCAGCAGCCAAATGGCAGAGCCAGAAATTGAACCCAAGTCTGCCATGTCCCAGTCCATTGTCTGATTCACCGAACCATGCCGCCTCGGGGAGCTCCGTTTGCTCCACACACTGTTCTCCCCTCTGAACTGCTCTGCTCTTCATTCTCTCCAGGAGGAAGATCAAGCCTGGGAAAAAGAGAGACTGGTGGTGAAGGAACCAGAGCTGGACGATGGTAAGTGCTGGCGATGCAGCAGCTGGTGGGAGAGAGGACGTAGATAGTGCCACCTTGCCAAGGGCCAGCTTGGGTCTGAGCTGGAAGCTCCTGAATACTGAGAGTGAAATTTCCCTCTTCTAGAGTTCTAGGCAAAATGGGAGACAAGGCCAGTGTGTCCAGGGTCATGAAACACAAGGAGGAAAAACTGTATAAAACCCCCCAACGCACATTGCGGGGCCTTTTTTCATACTCCATAAAGAAATAATCTGCCGCCGCCCCCTGAAAAAATAGAGTGGCAGGTGACACCCCCTTTTCTTCTCCCCCATACAGATCACCTTTCAGTTTGGGGTGTGTGTTTCCTTCCACCCATAGGTGCTGGAACTAGGGGTGCTGCGGGTGCTGCCATACCCACGTCTTGAAGTGGTTTCCATGATATACAGGATTTACAGTTTGTTTCAGTGGCTCTCAGCACCCCCACTATACGCACTGTTCCAGTGCCCCTGCTTCCACCAGACCCACATTGTGTGCAAACACACTCAGTGTTTCAGTAACACAAGGGGCATCTGACTTTAAGTGTGCACAGTACAATCAGACCATGGGAGTGGTGGGGGGCGTTCGGCAGGCTGACAAATCTCTGTTCTTGGAACTTTGGCAATGATAATGCCCCAGTGGCAGAATCCAGGAGAGTTGTGGGCTAGACAGTGTGGTGGGAGGGCGGGGGACGGGGGGACGGGACAGAGGACTTAATAGAAAGCACAGACCTGGGGTAACATGAAACAAATGGCAACCTCACCAGTTGAGGGGACCACCACAGAACTCTGCCACTGAGATCAGAACCCAATCAATTTACACCTTCGTCATCTTAAAAACTCTGTCCCAGCAAGAATGAGGCTGAGGTCTCTGTCCCTTTAAATTCCCAGCTGGCAGAGAGAGTGGAAAGAGAAGGGAGGGCTGCAGGAATGCAATGGCCTGGGCATTCTTCGCCCTGCTCATTGTGTGCCAGGCACAGAGTCTGGGGTGGGAGGGCCTGTTCTAGGACAATGCTGGGGGACCAGGGCAAGGCTGTCACTTGCTATAAATATAGCCCCTGGTCAGCAAGGCCTGGAAGCTGCTCAGCTGCAAACCTCTGGGGGGAAGGCTGGGGATTAGCTCCCCTCAGCAGCTGACAGCTTCCTCTTCCTCCTGATTATTGAGCTGTTAATTCGCTCGGTTGGGCTAGAGTCAGCGGAGCACAAAGAACAGATAACATCACTGGCATTTGTCATTGCGGCGGCAGCCTGGCAGGCCCTGGGTGGGGGTGGGTGGGGAGGGGGAGGGGACCAGGATGAGCCATGCTGCTACTGGGTTCCACACTGCAGAGAGGATGGAGAGCTGAGGACAGGCCAGCAATGTATGAATACAGCTGCCCCCTCCCGGGGCTTAATCCTTTTAAGACTGCGTGTGGCACACCAGCTCGACGGCGGCTCTCGTGGGTTCCTCTCACCTCCCTTCTCCTTATATTGGTTTCACCCCAGCAGCTCCCTCCACATCCTGATGACAGATGTGCTGCGCCTTTTGCTTCCAGCCGTTGGCATAACACGAGAACAAAGCCTGGCAAAAAGCTCCTTGAAGGCACCAGGGATCTCCAGAGGGTTTAGCTAGAGCTGTGTTTAACTGATTCGTCAATGACTTTATTAGAAAATGATTAATTGATTAATTGGGACAACAACACAGGAACCTTGCTCATAACTCTTCCCCCCTCTCCCCTACCCCAAACTAGATGATGGCAGGCAAGTGTGTGTGTGTTGACCAGGAGACTGTCCCACAGCAGCACCACGGTCAATGTGATGGCTTATAGCCTCCATCCTGGGGGGGGCCGGGGTGGTAAGAATCCCTCCTCCCTGTCCCACTTCCTTGCTAGCCTTTGCAGCCCCCGTCACAATCCCTCTGGCGCAGGAGGCTTATGACAGATGCTAATCCTTGCAATGCACCTTCAAGGCAGGGAGCCGCTATCACCGTTTCGTAGAGAGGGGAGTGTGTGGGACAGAGCCTGGCACTGCGAGCTGGCCTGACTTGCCCCAGGGGAACACAGCCAGTGGGTGGCGGAGCTGTGACCAGAACTCAGGTGTCCTGACTCCCAGTCTAGGGCACATGCCACTCAACTGTGTTGCCTTTTATCCTGACAAATTCCCTTCATCTCCTGTAGACCTTCAATTCTACTGTCTGAAATGCAGCTGCCTCTGGGCTGGGAGAGGGCACACAGCAGGCCACACAAGGGAGGGGGAGGGGAGTTTGGGCCCAGGATCCTGTGGCAAACTGCAGCTGCTCTTGCAACCAGTCTGTTGTTCAAAACTGTAAGAGAGCCCTAACAGCCGGCCTCAGGAGGAGGTCAGCCTGGGCTAATGACGTTGGGATTTGGAACCTGTGCTACCAAGGAGTCAGAGCTATGGCAAACCCATGCTTGGAGTGGGGCTGAATTAGGAGTCCCTCTATTGGCCATTGGCCCCCCACTTTCACTGGCTAGTGGGGTCAGTGTTGAGGGGCTCACGGCTCTTCCCTATCTTCTCACACCTGGAAAAAGCACCCCCTCCTCCTGCTCTGGGTTGTCTGCGCTGCCCCAGTCCCTGCAGCACAAGGCTCCGTGCATGGTGCCTGCTACAGGCCGCCTGCATGGCAGTACCTGCCGCATTAGCAATAGGCGGCCACACCGGCTTGTTTTGCTAAATGAGGGCCTTCACGATGATGTGCCCCCGGCCAGCATTACGGTAAAGGATCAAGGCTCCAGCCTTTTCCAAGCTGTTAAAATTCTCTTGCTCAGTTCTCCTCCTTTCTGTCTTCAAGAGCCTTGGGCCAACATTAACAAAGCGCTTAGGCCACAGTTTTCCGCGCTAAATTCCTCAGGCTCAGTTGCAAAGCTCAGCCACGGAAACTGATCGGAATCTCACTAAGCTGCCCATCTCCAGCCTCTGCATTTCCCTTCCCAAACTGCTGTTTGCCCGGGCACTCACTTGCCCGGGCCTGGGTTCTTCAGTATCGGTGACATTGTCGTTGTCATCGTCATTGTTTTATTAGAAGAAAAGAAAAAACAGAACCTGAACACTTTTCTCTCTTCTGTTTTTTCCCTCCCCCCGACTCCTTGTTCAGTGGTAAAAGGGAAAAAGGAAGTGAGATGGGTAACCCCATTCTGCGTGCCTGAATTCCTCCAGCAGTTTGAAATTAGGGTGACCAGATGTCCCAGTTTTATAGGGACAGTCCCAATATTTGGGACTTTGTATTATATAGGTGCCAATTACCCCCCACCCCGTCCCGATTTTTCACCCTTGCTATCTGGTCACCCTATTTGAAATAGATGCTATGATCTTCAGTTCCTGCCCTAAACTGTATTGCTGGGTGCTGTTAAAGTGTTACTATGTCCCATCCCTGAAGTAGCTGCATTTCCGGGTAAGGTTAAGTGTTCCCTTTTCCACTACTGGGATGGGGAGGCAGAGGGAGTTGTGACGCTTAACTAACCATCCTGTCCTTGGATAAATGGTACTGTAGACATGCAGGCTGCAATTCATTCCCTTTTAAAGGAATGTTCTAAATAATTCAGGCATTTTAATGGGCTGGATAAGATGATGACTCAGTCTGGCCAGTGGGGATACTAAGCCATGTGTGCGCATCTAGTATAACCACAAGGATCTCGGATTGTCAGCCAGCTACCTTTTTATTTCTTTAATGCATTTTCTATTTACGCACTTATATGGCCTCCATTGCAGTAGTGTCTGAGCACCTCACAGTTATTAATGAATGCATCCTCACATCTTCTGTGAGGTGGGAAAGTATTATTGTCCCCATTTTACACATGGGGAAACTGAGGCACGGTGCGATTAAGTGATTTACCCAAGAACACGCAGGAAGTCTGTGGCAGAGCCAGGAATAGAATTCAGGTCTCTCTAAATACTAGTTGAATGGCCTAAACACAAGACACCATTCTTCTTTTCTTTCAACAAGCAAAGTTGTACAGAAACCTCTGGGGATCTGGCAGGTTCCTGGAGCTAGAGCCAAGGTGTCTAGGAGAGTAAGAAGCACTGGGTATGGAGAGGTAGATTTTAATTAGGATTCTTTTCTTTTTACCAAATGACAGCCAGTAAGAAAATACCCTGCAAACCCAGCGTCTTGGAAACCTGCCGACATTGGCGGGGGAAATACACAAGACAAATATCTTTTTTTAAAACTCACCTCACGGCTGTTCTATTTAAGTAGGTCATTTTATACTCGTAAATATTTTGCAGTTCCTGGGAAAAATCATGCCTAGAATTTTCAATGTATTTCCTGACACTTATCTCCAATCTGAAGAGAAAGAGAGCCCTTGAGCACTGAAAACTTCCAGCTCTTTCCTTCAAAACCTACAAGCACAGGTTGGCAGGCAGATGGGCGAATGGCTATTCCCCTTCCCCTCAATTTCGAGAGTCCCTTCTTCACTCTGATCTGAACAGCCCCTGTTCGGGGAGGGAAAACCGGCTTGGTTTTCTATCAAGCAAAAGATGTTAAGAATAAAGATTTGTGATGTGAAGGGCACCGATAAAGCCTGATTCTCCTTTCACATACCTTAGTGAAACTCCACTGACTTCAGAGAAATGACTCCTGATTTACACAAGTGCAAGTAAGAGGAGACTCAGGCCTGATATCTCCCCGAGCAACAACCAGTTAAAGGCATGTTTCAACAGCACTTTTAAGGCTCGTTTTTAGTGCCTGGTTAACTGAGCCTAGTCTCTGTTTGCTTCCAGTTGATCAGGCTTGTTTGCCTGCCAGTGCTGAGTTTTTTCCATTGAGGGAAATGAGACTTTACGGAGCTGCGTTTTCTGGGCTGTGGAGCGAGGGCACTGTGACAGGCTTAGGTTTGCTGAGCTGTTGGGCAATGGGTGTAGCTTTTCACAAGAGGCCAGACAGCGGCCTTTGTTTTCACTCCAGTGCTACGGCTAAATGATTAGCCCTTGATTCGGAATCTTCCCCAGTGGAAAACTGACCAGGATCAGCGTGAGGCTTGTTGACACGCTGAGGTGCAGCGACTGGGGAGTGAAATGTGAAATATTTGTGGAGGTGGTGGATGAGGAGAAGTTCTGACTGGGAACCTCTGTTTCCTGTTAAGTCTGCAGTTTTAACAGGTTTGTACCAGTAAACATCGGTTCACACTAAAACCTGGATGCATGCTCTGTGGGATATTTTTTTACCCTAGCAATGACTGTCATGTAATAAACATGACACCTGGGTTCTATTCCTGGCTCTGCCTGTGTGGCCATGGGCGAGACAAGGTTGGTGATCACCTCACCCACCATGTCTCCCTAATATTCTGGGACTCACATGACTACACAACACTGCAAGCGGCCTTCGGCAAGTCATTTCACATCTCGGTTTCCCCACCTGTAAATTGAGGCTTGTACTTGCCTGCCCCATGGGTATTCTGAGGCCTGGAAAGTGTTTGGAGCTCAGCTGTGGACAGAAAAGCAATGTGGTGGCAGTTTTTGACCTCTGTTTTTCCAGCCCTTGAGCTTGGGAAGTAGGAGAAAATAGCTTGATCAGGCAAAGACAAGAGGATTAGCAAACAAAGGCTGGATCCTTCCAAGGTTCAAAAGTTCTCTCTTTCTCGCACTAGCTAGGGCAGGTACAAGGGATATTTACAACACCTCTGGTCTGTATCCTTCTCTTGTGCCGGAAGGAGCCATGCTAGAGTATCTGGCAGGAGGCAACATGGCCCTATGGTCCCTGGAACGTTGACTTTATCTCAACACAGCCGCTAGATGTTTTATTTATTTTTTTATAAAGCCAACAAATATGCACGAGCCCTGGCCCTCCTGGGATGCATTTTGGGCTGACTTTGTGCAGGAAAATAACCCTGAGGAGTGGGTTAAAAATAAACAAAGAGCTCAAGCAAAATCTGCTTGGAGAAGCTAAAGCTCTGGCTCCACATCTGTGAGCTACAGAGTTTTAATTAGCAAAGAGATGTGATCTAGGGGCTTGGGCAGAGGAGAGAATGCCTGCAACAGAGCAGTGGTTTTCAACCTTTTTTCATTTGCAGACCCCTAAATATTTCAAATATAGGTGCGGACCCTTTTGGAAATTTTAGACAGTCTGTGGACCCCCGGGTTGAAAACACTGCATTCTCCCAAAGGGATGCGACCCAAACTGGGTAATAAAGAGGATCCTTTTCCCGTTGTGTCTATCCATTGGCACCAGAGGGACTTCAGCACCACTGCAATCACAGCTGTTGATCGGGTCAAGAATGTTTTGGACCATCTCTGTTTGCAGCCCAGGAATTTGCCACATGGTGTCTCCCTTTCCCAAAGCCATTTCTCAAGCTTTCTTGCAATGCTCCTGGCTGCTGGAATGTTGTGATTTCGGCCAGGGTGACTGGACCATCGTGATTTTGAATAGATTGTGTGTTACATGCCCAGTGTGCTTACGGCATGGTCTCCTGAGCGATTATTCACAAACCCAAAGCATGAGCATGGGGGTCCTAGCTCCTGGGGAAGGGGGGAAAGGAATGTCCAGACAGAAATAGAGATGAATTCTGCAGGCTACGGTTACCATCCTCCTGCTAAGCCCAATGAGTCTCCAGAGCTCTGACTCCAGGGGAGAGAAATAGCCCAACAAGTTCCCTATGCGGTAGAATTTAGTTGTATCTCATTTCAAAGGGGATAGGTCACTAACGTTGGACCACAGATTGTTGCCAACTCCAGGTGAGTCGGGCAGACTCAGTGACACCAACAGCATTAGATGGTTGTGATGTTAGTCAGCTGTAGGCAGGACTCTAACCCTCTCCCTGAATGACCAGGCCAGGGTCTTGTTAAAGGTACTGTTCGGCTTCCACTGGCATCACATAACTTTGTTGAAGATTTTCGTGCCTCCAGTCGGTGTTTAGCTGTCAAATGTGTTTCCAGGGTGGCGCCTCTCCCACTCTAGGGTGCAACGGGAGGAGCGCAAGGGATCCATCCATCCCATTGGCCGCCTGCCAGAACTCACCAGCGTCTCCTTTCTCACACAACTGCTCTCTCTCTCCAGCAGCGGACGAGCAGATCTCCTTTAAATACAGCCCCGGAAAGCTGAGGGGGAACCAGTATAAGACAATGATGACCAAAGAAGAACTCGAGGAGGAGCAAAGGTACGTTGAGCTTCCTCTTACTTTGGACAAAAGGCCACCTTGCGGCCATCCTCTTGCAGCACGGTGTCGATTTTAACCCCTCTCCTCCATGAGTAGCAGCGGGAGCTGTGGTGTGAATGTCTGGCCAGTGCTTTTGGTCCGGACCTGTCCCTTTAAGAGAGGTTGGAGAGCTGTTAGAAGCAACCTAGATTTGGAACGTGGGGAGACCATGACCCTGGCTTCCCTTGTATCTGTTCAAGCTCCTTCTGTAGATACTTTGGGTCAGATCCTCAAAAGTATTAGGTGCCTAACTCCCACGGAAATCAATGGGAGTTAGGTGCCTAAATGCCTTTTGAAGATCTGGGCCTTAGAGGCAGATCCTCAACTTGTGTAAATTGGCACAGCTCCACTGAAATCAAGGGCAGGATCCTCATCTTGGGTAAATCAGCATAGCTCCACTGCCTTTATCAGAGCCATGTTGATTTAGTCCTGCTGAGGCTTTGGCCCCATCTTCCTTTCTACATCACTTACCTGGTGTGTTTTCATGGAAGGTCTCAGAAATGAGAGTTTTCAGAGATTGACTAAAACCCAGAGATGCTGGGACCCAGAAGTTAATGTAGGGCTTTAGTATTATTTTCCATGAATACAATAAGATTGTGCCCTGCAGCCTGAATGTAAAGGGATGATGATAACCATTCAAGTCATTGTAAAATTTATATGAGACAATCCTATGGTACAACCTGGAGAGGGCAGGGGAGAACAGAGAACCTGACATTCAGAAGTGCTGAGCACTCACAAAATCGAATGAGGTCATTGGGAAGCACAGGTACTCAGCAGCTATGAAACCCAGGTCCCAGATGGCCTAGTGGCTCTTTCCCACCTCTGATTTCTGTGGATCAAGTTCACAGTTGCTTGCTGAGAAGGCCTGAAGTTTGCTGCTCCTCTAGAATTCTACGTGGGGTGCTTTCCAAGGCTCTTTACGCCCCAGGGCTTGCCACGTTTTCATAAAATGAACTTGGCAGATTGAGTTGCCATCTTGCAATCTGATAAAGCCCAGACTAAGCCCCCACGCCAAACCGCAGCCTGTGCATAAAACCCCATTTTGAATGAACCGCTGTTCTCAGCTCAGTGACTACGAGCAATGGCACCAATTCAGATATTTCTTAGGTGGGGCAAATTCCATTTCCTCCTCACCCCCAGCAGGGACCCTGTTCCAGTCCCTGCTCATCCCATCCCATCCCTCCCTGCCTCGTTCCTTCTCCCCCCACAGAGACCCTGGGTTTCCCTCAGCTGGGGAGTCTTCTCTCTTTCTTACCTACTCAGTGCATGAGCTGGTGCTGCCAGACGTCAAGCTCTCAGTGACTCCCCTGCACTCCGCGAAACAGGAAGAGACTTCCTGTGAGCCACATTGCAACACCATTTAGCTGATCCCCCATGTGTCTGTACGGAGGGGTAGCTAGGCCAAATTTGAGTGGCGTCGCAACCCCATGCGCCAGGTCGCAAAGCCTCTCGTGGGTCAGATTTCAGTGGCACTGTGACCATGCAGCTGAAGCAACGCTCCATACTGCTCCCGCACAGCTGTATGATTTAGTACCAAAAAACCACTGCTCAAAAGCGGTCAGGCCACTGCAGCTTAAGAAATTTTGAGTGAGTGCAAAAACCTTGGAGATGGGGGCATTCCCACCCCCTCCCAGCCAGTCCCTCCTAGGTTCCACTAGCTACCAGCGAACTAGTGTGTACATTGCTGTACAGTCACTAACTCTATGGGGCTTCTCTGCTGAGACTGCATTCTATTAACTGGGGAATGTTCTTAACAATTGCCTCCAGACAGTGTCTAGAGTGATAACTACCGGTACTGTACCCTGCTACCCACCCAACTTCTGCAGTTCCCTTTCATTCAGGCCAGAGGGGAAGGTTTGCCTTACCTCCAAACAACAGAGCCCAGATTTTCTCCCTACATAACACAGCATATTCTGGGGTTTTTACCCATTGCCTTTTCAGAACAGTAATGAAAGTTGCGTCGCTGATGAATTCTCAAAGGCTGCCTAAGGGACTCTTGTCTCTTAAGCTGTTCATTCCTATTCAGATGACTATCTCCACTGTGAGAACACACACACACGTCTCTATAAGCTGTCTGATGGACTGAATTTTCTTGGGACAGTTACAGTGGAGCAGAGTTTTCCAGGCCCAGTGTTTTGGGTCAATGCCATGGGTGGCAGGTATGATAAAAAAGCCTATGGTAGATCTATAGTTACTAAAGACTTGAGTGAAGTGAAGGAAGTTTATACCCTTGTCACTGCATCTCAGACTTAGCTGTTAGGCAAATTTAGCTTCAAGGCCTTGGTGATTCCTCCTGTCCAGGGTTGGGGATAATGCTGGTTTTCTAGCTTACTAACTGCCAGGATAGTGGGTTAGGCAGCTCTCTTCCATTGCTAATGGGTTGGCCTTTGTGATGCGGCAAGTGGGGTTCAAACTGTTGTCTTTTCACTTTAAAGTCTACTTCCCCTATGGTACAACGAAGGAAATATCCACCTCTGCTTCTGTAGTGGAAGCCCTGGAGCCTGATTCTCCATTGCCCTGCAACTTGGGTAATCACATACATTACTGCAGAGTGGGTGTAAAAAGCTGCTAAATCGGAAGGGTAACATTGTACACCTGCTCTGTACTGGTGTAACTGCCCGCACAGGATGTGAGGCAAGGGAGACGCAAGCCCTCTGTTTTATCCCACAGCCTTGTGTGCTGGGGCATAGGAGAGCCATGGTCTGGTGAGGACCTGTTGAAAGCAAATTGGGAACTTGTAACACAGGCAGTCTATGAGAGGATCCAGCCCAGGACATGTGTGTCATAAGCCAGGTTCCCCTGGTCTTGGGAGATATAACAGAAAGCTAATGAATTATAGATTGCTGCCATCTTGATCCTGGCAAAGCTGAGCCAGAACCGACCGTCTTATGGGATTTTCCCCTCAGGAACCCTCTGAGGCTGTCTCTTCTCATCATCCTTTCAGTGCCAAGCAGTGAGGGAGGGGCCTCGCTGGCTTTGAGGAGGTAAAGGAGCAGTGAATGACTTGCTGTGTTCCTAGTCTCCTAGAAAACTGACATGTCCGCCTCGTAAAATGCACCTTTGGGATGAGATGGGCCCAGTTCAGCTGGTGATGTGTTTCTCTGGGATTGAGGGCTGTAATCTTAGGGGAAGAAGTGCAGGATAAACTCCTGATTGCTGGGCTATGTGCAGAGAATGCCTAGCAAAATCAAACTCCTGCCCAAACAAGAAAAAAATACTCACTAGGATTCCCGTTGACTGCCCTGAAGTTAGGTTCCCATGAGTGAGCCTTGCTTTCCCCTGGCTGTGTACCCTTTCCAGCTCACTGTGTGGAGATCACCTTTAACTGTTACTTTGCACTGGAGTTAGAAACTTTCAGGTTACCTTGCAGCCCGATGGCAAAGGCATTTTACCCACATCCTTCTTACCGGCACATTGGAAAAGTGCTGTAGTCAGAAGAGTGACTTTCCATATAGGTGACACTATGGGGTTCTGTATTTAGTTTTGCTCCAGTTCAAACTTGCTCCATTTATAACTCAGCAGAGAATTTCCCCTCCCCCTGTGCCCCAGAAGCTTCAAACTTCCCTGGGGATCTGAGAGTCATGCTGGGCTCTTTCTCTCTCTTACCCATCATCAGTTGTAAAGAATCTGGAACAAAACTTTGTTGCTAGTTTTGTTACTGATCCATGAGGCAGAACAGGCTCCAGCTAGCTCTGCTGTATCTGTGGTGACCCTGTATTGGTGACAGCAGTAAAAACTTGATTTGCGTTTCCCCTTTCTTTATATTTCTATCCGGACCAAACTCTCCACTCGCTAACATGTAGCAAGTTGGCCATGTCTGGTAGCTTCATCCCACCATTTCCACTCAGACAGAGCCCTTATGGACAAGTCCTGTAGAACTGAAAGTGAATGACACCAATAGGGTTCTATAGAAATTACTCTTGGAACACCTATTGAACCGAAAGACTATCCTACTCTACAAGTGTTTAAACCAGCCTCTATCGTACTGTGTGCTCTAGCTCAACCAGAAGTTATGGGCTGGATGCAGGCATTGTTGTTTGAAGTTATGGCCTGGAATTCCTGTTCTGCAAGACCTAAGACGAGGTGATCATAATGATCCCTTCTGACCTTAGAATCTGTGGCTGAAATCCTAGGACACTGAAGTCAATAGAAGTTTGACCCTTGTCTTCATCAGGGCCAGGATTTCACCCCGTGAAATTAATCCTGGAGAAAGGTTGATTCTACAAGATGGCTTCCTCATCAGGTGCATTGACACACAGGATCCATCCCCTATTTCCATTTAATTCCTTTTTAAAGGGGTTTCCTGTGAGGTACCGTCACACCTGAAACCCGTCGAGAACACACCTGGAGTTGGCTCTTCCACTTTGGGGTTCTTTTCAAAGTTCTGCTCGGCGTTCCATGTGAAGGGGCATTGGCCGACTGCTGAATTTCTCCTAACGGCTCCTTTATTTTCTTGTCAATGTTCCATGTTTCTGTGTGTTTGTCAGAAGCTTGTGTTTTGTTTCTGGTTTCTTGTCTTCTGGATCTCGGCTGTGGCGTCAGCAACTTTTCATTTCAGGCTTCACAGCTTCCTCTTCTCTAGCTGCTATATTGGGGCAGAGCTGCCCACAGGTAAGATGCTAAGCAGATCAGTTGAGAGTAGCAGTGCAGCTCAGCCGCCTCCTTCGTCCTGCCTCATACCCCTTTACATCCTCCCCCCCTCTCCTCTCCCCACCGCCCCGCTGCCAGGCACCTCCTGACAATGCTGCTGTTTTGATATGACCCAGGTTTGCTGCGTTTATATTGCAGGATTGAACTGACCTCTGACCTCACATCCCTGTAGCAAGTACCTTAGGTCCTCGGCCACAAACATTCTTGCAAATCTTTTTGGTAAGGAGATGATGTTTCTTAGAAGTAGTGGTACCACCTGATAACCTCTGCTAGTATGTTTTGTTTTGTTTTGTTTTGTTTTTAAATGAAGTAACCATGTCTGTCCCACCTCCCTCACCCCCCCACTCCCTCCTCATAACAAATTAATAAATCTACTCTCCTCTGTGCCCCCATCTCATTTTCCATCAGCAGCACAAACTGATCTAGAGAAACGGGATATACAGACCTTTGCCTCCTCTAGCTATGGCTTGATCTGGCCTGTACTGAGCAGCTGTGACCTCTGCAGTAAAAGCCACTTGTGCTCAGCATCTCTTAGGCTCTGTCTGTCACGCTTGTGTGCTCGGCCTTTGAAACTTGGAAGTTAGGCCCCTAAATCCACTTTAGCCCCCCAAGTTTGAAAACTAGGGTCACAGCCTGGATGACGGAGCCATCACAAGTTGTGCCTTAGGTTGTGCTGGCTAAAGTCGCACAGAAAGGCGTTTTGGTTGTTTATCTGATAGCATCTCTTGTCTGTGCCTGGAGGAGTTGTCAGCCCCATGCAGGAAAGGGGAAGGGAATGCAGCAGAAAGGGTTATTTAATAGAAAGCCATTTCTGCTTCATGCCACCCCGCATTGCCTCAAAACTGCAGATATTTTTGCACCACTTTGCTTGATCCAAATTGAGGATTTATCCCTAAATCTGCCCTAAATGCCCTGATATGGGGAGGAGTATATAATGTACTAGCTGCTGCAATTTCCTGTCTCTGATCATTTCAGTCTTAAAAATAGAGGCACTTCTCAGAAAAACAGAAGGAGGTGACCAGACTGGTGAATGTTTTGGCTAAACGTGGTTTACCAGATCCTGTTTCTTAAGTCTTGTCTTTTGCACTAGTGATTTGCCCCAGTTCTGGCCATCAGTTGCCAGCCAGAAGTGTAGCTGCCCCAATGCAAACCACTGGTGCAAACAGGCTAATCCACAATTTTCACTGGTGTGGTTTACCCCGGTTTCATGCTGTACCCGTGCAAATCACTGCTTGTAATGGTTTAACCTGGCTCCATGAGGTGCTGGCACAGGTGCAGCTGTCCTGGTGGCTGGGCCACAAGGGGGTACAGGCAGTGCTCTTAAATGCAACTACAGTGACTGAGATACACTGACTATTTTTAAAGTAGCCTTTGTCAGCTGCTTCCCAAACTTTGCTCCAAGTCCAAAAAGAATTTTTTGCAACTGGGCAGGAAGATGATCAGGACTTCACCCAACTCTGTAAACTTCTGCAGGGCTGGCAGACCGGTGTTTTTAAAGAGGAATAATTCCTTTTGGTCAGTTAATCCTTTTGTGACCTCTTTTCTTGGCCCAGAGCCTGGTCCTTGTAAAGTGCTGGCAAAACTAGTGTGGACGTTAGTGGGACACAGGAGTCAGCCCCCCCAGGAGTCTGTGCCTTTCTTAACACGCCTCCCTTCCCAGATTCATTGGCTGACCTGGGCTGGAGAAAGGAGAGAGCAAGTGTGTTTGACTCAGCATGAGTGTTTGTGGGAGGGTCTCTTCTCCCTCCTCCACCCCTCATTCCAGGGGCTTAGGAGAAGGTGAACATAGCCAGAAGTCCCCTGTAGGGTCTCTAATCCTAGGGGGGAAACAGGGTCATCCCTGTGAGTTGGAGAGAGAAAGGGTGGCAGCTGTATTTTCAGCATAATCACCTTTCACTGGTGGGTGTCAACTCAAACATCATAGATGCTTCTAATTCTTGCGTGGGCTGCAGGCATAGAAAGGGGCAACCCATAACACTCCAGACATTCTTGGCTGCAACTTTAGGATGTCAGCTAAGCCCAGCTTGTATTAATGTCAGAATGGGTTGGGGGAAGATGTTCGCCCCCAGATTTGCCCAAGGGTGAGGTTGGTCAGGAAGGAGAAGTGGAACCCTGATCCTGAGCGTGCGAATTCCTCCCCATCCTTCGAGCTTCAGGGGTTATTTTTCCAGCAAAGCCATAATATGCCTGGAGTAGGAGCGCCCTCTACAGGGCAAAGTGAACCCTTTTGATTTGGATCCGGACTTCAAACCCACAAGTAGGACAAACTCATTGGGAGGCAAGATTCCTTAGTATGTGAGTTTGCTACTTAGTGGGAGCCACTGGAATTAGGGACTAAACGATCCACTAGACTGTAGCTTCTCTATCCCACCCTGCATATTTCATGTGCGTTGTGCAGCCAAATCTGCAATTGCTTTGAGAAATCCCTGCCTTGCTCAAGGCTGGGGAGGCTGCAGAAAGATGCCGGGGGGGGATTGTCCCAACTGGGGGAAGTGGACTCATTATCCAATCAACCAGTTGAACTCTTTGGGGGGAAATTCTTTCCCTCCTTCTGAATGTTCCCCTCCCCTCCACTCTCCTGCCAAGTTCTTAGTAGAAATGAGCTGAGGGGGTGATACTTGGATCTGGTTTAGGCTTAGGCTAGGGTTCAAGGCTAAACTGGAGTCCAGCCCCAGGGGAGTTATAATATATTATGAGCTGATCTCATGAGATTTCCATTCTCTTGGGCCTCAATTTAGAACTGGAAAATTGGCCCCTTTCCACTTTGGGTCTTGCCTGAATCTGAAGTTCTTGAAATTCAAAGGGACGGGGTGGGAGAGCTGGTTTTCCAGTCTGCGCTCACCCCTAGTTAAGGATGGGGAGAAGAGACCCTGCCGTGATGTAGCATCGCGACATGAACCTAGGATCGAAACGGGGGTGCAGCTGGACATATAGAGGGAAGGTGGTGGTTTTAAACTGGAGAGCAGTGGTGGCGACTCCTCCAAAACGGACAAGGGCTGCAAGGGGCTGGTTGACGCTCTGACAGTCTATTCGCTGGATATATTTCGAACTCCTCCATTACTGTTTCCCCCAAGGGTGCACAGGGGGTGGGGCTGTAGCTGGACAGGTCTCCATTAGCATTCCCAGCTCCTGGGCTTTCCTACCATGTTCATCGCATGCTCCCCTCTGCTTGCTCATCAGTGCATTCTGCTTGCTTTCTCCTTTGTGTAGCATGGGGATTGGGGTGGGCATTTTCCCTTCCTCCTTCATCTCTTCCCCTTTGCTGCTTGCTTTCTCCCTGGCCCCTTCTTTGGCAGCTGTGCTTTCCTGTCCAGCATGGCGCTTCTTTTGGATGAGAGAGGCTGGTAAGTTTTTTTGTTGCTGTTCCTTTTTTTGCTTTTCATCTTCTGCAGCACGATAGGTGTCCTGGGGCGAGGGACAAGCAGTGAGGAGAAGGGGTTGGCACCTGCTGTTTTATTTAGGTCAGAATGATGGCCCTGTCTAGCAGCAGAGAGCATTATAGGCAATGCAATGCATATTGCCATTCAGCCAAAAAAAAGTCCAACGCCAAGAAATGTTTTCCCCTCCCTACCACATCCCTGATAGGAGCCCTGTGTTTCTCCGGTGGGTCTATGTTGGGCCCACACTGCAGTTGGGGCTAACCCGTCCCCAGGCATAGCTGCAGAAGTGCCAACCCTCCCCTCCCCTTTTCTGGCCAAATATTTACCTCTTCCCACTGAGTCCCTACCAAAAAGGTCTTCTAATCGAAAAGAGTTAAGCTCTGGCCCATTTATTGTTTTCCAATATAGCCACTAATCTCACTGCAGCCTTAACTATGATCCGGAGCCACACACGATGCTTCCATAACCGAGAGCCAACAGCGTAATGGAAAAATCCCCGTTTCCCTCCCCACGCTTAATACTCAGACTTAAACTTTTCTGGGGCAGGGGATCGCACAGTCCTCTTGGAAGAAAGCAGCCCCCTCTCCCCTGTTTGGTAGAACACCCTCTACAAATGGGGTGCTGCACATAAAAAAATCATAAGAGTCACATGTAGAAAATATTGCCCGTGTCCTGTGTGTGGCAACGGGGGAGCTTTGAGAGCTCCTGGCAGCTTTTTCCATAAGTTTCGAGTCTCTTCTCTTTCACTGTGTTGGGCTGAGAATATGGGTCCCGCTTTGAGCTGCTGGGTTCTTTTCCTGTCTCTGCTCAGCTCCCCAATTCTCCTCTGGCTCATGGCTGCTTCTCTGTGTCTCCCCGGTCCATTATTCATGACCTGTCTTCATCAGCTTCTGCTTTGCTTAGTCCTGTGTTCCCATGGGCAGCTTGCCATTCTCCATCTCCTAACTCACTGGGAGTCTCAAACCTCTGGCACACCTGCATTCTCCCATAGCAGGGAGCAGCGGGTGCCTGTAGAGGAACTTGGGCTGAATACCCAGACAATGCATAAGTTACAAGCCAATAAGTAGGTGTAAAGCCAAAACCTGGTGTAATTTATATGCCAAGGGGCCAGAAGTACCCATAAGTCTGCCTTTTGCTCCACTTTACTCATCACTTTGGAGTCTGGCCCTTTGGGCAAGATTTTCAGGAGCTGAAGGGACGTAGGCCTGGTCTACACTAGAAAAGTCAGTCGGTTTAACTCTGTCAGTCAAGGGTGTGAAAAATCCACACTCCTGAGCAATGTAGTTAAGCCAACCTGAACCCCGGTATAGAAGGCGCTAGGTCAACAGAAGATTTCTTCCATCAAGCTATCTACCACCTCTCGGGGAGGTGGATTACCTACACCAACCAGAGAATTCCTGCCGTCGGCCTACGAAGCGTCTACACTGAAGCTCTGCAGCTGTGCCGCGGTAGCATTTTCAGTGTAGACAAGCCCCAGGAGCACAAGTCCTACTGAAAGTCAATGGGGCTTGTGGTCCTAAATCATGTAAACTCTTTTCAAAATACCACTTGCCTAGTGTCCCTGTGAAATGATGGATAGGGTGGGTACTTCTGGAGGTCACTTTGTGTATTTAGCCTTTTGACTTCTTGTTAACTCCATGCTGCAGGAGGCATTTGGATTCCCATTGATTAAAGCTTGTTCCATAGCCCTTTACCTTCCCTCTTCGTCTCTCTTTCTAAGTGTCAGCAGTCTCTAATGTTTTCTCTATGCTGAAGCAGTCTCTCCATGCCTCACCCACTGGCAGAAGCAGCCAGAGAACTCAGGTTCGATGCCCCCTTCCTCATACTCAACATAACCTCAGAGGGCTGTGGTGAATCAAGGAGAACAGTTAAGGTCCCAGCCATGGGAGGCAGTTTGATATACTGGGCACCCCTTGTGAGCCGGACCCTGTACCAAGTTTAAGATGGTAATTAAAAAGGGGCTCAGTACCTGCAAGGGATGGTATGGAGGAAAGGTGGCGGTGGGAACATCCCTCACAGGAAGAACTGGGAGGCCAAAGGTGGGCTGGGATGCTGAGAGAAACTCTTCCACCCAATGCCCTGGTCTACCCAGTTCCGGTGACCCTTCCTCATTGACATCCCATCAGGATCAAGCGTGTTTTCACTCTGGACTGGGAGGGGGTTGGCCCTTCATGGAGCCAGCCAAGCTTCTGCTTCTCCTTTCTGGATTTCATAGACACCAGAGGCTGAGCAGCTGGTGCTCCGGGCAAAGTCAACGCTTCTGAAAATCGGGGCCTAAGTTAATCAGCTGCCACCGTATGCAGCCTGCAAAGGCATTCCTATCTCCTTCAGTGAGCAAACGGAACCTGCGCTGGGAGCTACACCATATCCCCTGAAAGTCTGGGTCTGCACCTCAATGTTTAGCAAGGGTTAATCCAAGTGCTTAATAGCTGGCCCATCTGGTGTGTTTTTCATGTGTCTGAAGGACAACTTAGCTGACCTCACAGTGCCACATCCCTGTCCCCTTCAGCCAGTGCATGGAAAGTGCCTTCCCCTTTGCTCTGTCAGCACTGCTTAGGCTATCCCGCTCTCCCCGGAGGCTGGTAGTCAGTCCCATTTGGATGAGGAAACAGAGCCACAGAAAGCCTAAAGGACTCTTCCCAAAGTCCGAGAGGAAGCTTCAGGTTTCAACTAAACCCCGATGTGTTCATGATGGAGGGTGGAGGAGGGAGGCATTTGAAACGGAAAAGGAAGGAAAGGGACTCGGGAGCTTTTGGCTCCAGTCCCACTGGCCAGTTGCTAGATGGTGCTTCTCCCCTGATTCTGTGTCCTCCATGGGTAAGCTGTGGTGCCATTTCCACCCCACCTAGTCTAACGCCTGGACTGTAGGAACTCCTCCAGCGGGTGCATAGTATGGAGTCCTGTTACCTCACATTGACTGGAGTAACTTCTACACCCTTCCTACTGCACCCCTGCTGTGCCACATCAGCTGTGGGAAGGGGCGGCACCGGAGACTCTGCTCTACCTGTGAAGAGGGAGGTCCGTGACCAGAAGTCTTGATTTCCTTCACTTAGAGGGGACCAAAGAGCAGGGTCGGAGCACTCCATAGAGTTCTAACGGCCTGGCCTGCACCTGCCCCCATCTCTCCTCGGGAGGTGCCACCCACGGAGATGGCATGTCCCCGCCTGACGGGATTCTGCTGGGATCAAGATGGAGCATGGCCTTCTGGGACCTGCAGCATCCAAACCTCCCCTCGTGCTAGGTGAAGGTGCCTCTGCTATACCAGCTGGGTGCAGTTCTGGGCGAGTTACCAATCTGGCCCTTGGGCAGGGAGCATTTGGACAATCCCTGTCCCTGCTGAAGGGATGGGCCTCCCTGTAAAGAAGGAGCCTAAACTGAGCCTTTAGCACCATGTGAATTCATGTGCAATCGGGTTAATAGCATTTGGCATAGAGAGGTTTTTTAGCCTTAGATGAAAGTGTGGGGTGAGGAGTGTGGACCTCCATTAGCGACTCTCTTGAGGAGACACTCAAGCTTTGATGCCAGGCCCAGACAGTATGTGGCAGTCTGACTCTCCCCTTCCCAGCTTGTTTGGGGATGAAGGGTAGGAAGGGAGGGGGCTGGAATAGGAGACATATCAACCTGGCTGCTTTTTGAAAGAGATGTTTTGTGCTTTAATCATCTAACAGCTGCAGTGGCCCGGGTCCTAGGTGGAGAGGTCTGCTAAGAGACTCCCACAATGCATACAGCCATGGGCCAGTCCAGAACAGGGAGTCTGGCTTCCACCTGTCCATGGAAACACAGGGCAAGGTTCTCATTTACATTACGGTCCCTTTACCCCATGCTGGCACCTTAAAGAAGGTGTAAATGTGATTTGCTCCTACTTTAAAGAACCAGAGTGGTGTAAAGGGGCTAGTGTAAATGGGGATCTGGGCCATATGGTTTGCCCTACCAGATCACAATAATATTCCATCTTATCGGCCACTGCCAGAGGTAGGATTCCGGACACCTGAGGCTTTGGATAAAGGGGAACCCCCCATCCCAGGATCCTCCCAACCCAGACACTCACAAATCGATACACTTAGCCAGATGGACAATGCTGTACCTTTCTGGCAGTAGAGAGGAAAATCGTTCCTGGCCCCTACAGCAATCAGCTTATTCCCTGAATTATGGAATCTGATTCTCCTTCTCTTCCCAACCATGGCAGGGTAATAATGACCTGACCCCCACCCCCCTCACTCCCCCTGCACAGTGAATCCTCCAGAGCGATTATCCCCTCTGAAGTATTTCCTTTATTCTAAACTGGGCACCTGCTAAGCTTGCTTGTACACAGCCCGGTAGTAGAGAAGCTTTACTGATGCTCAGTGTGCATCTCCAGTCTGGATCTAGCCCATAAACTAGGCTCACTTACCTGTTGGGAGGTGAGGGTATTTTGCACGGAGGGACTGTACCCCTGCCTGATGCTGAAGACACTGCTACGTTATAGGTGTGGAGATCTACTTCAACTGAAATTAGGAGCAGAAATATGCCAAATGGGACTTAGTCTATGAAAGAAGTGGGCATGCAGCTGAAGAGTTGAGGCATGTTTGGGCTTGCCTTCCTACCCTTGGAGGTTATCCCTGCCTGCTCTGAGAGGCATCCTATAAAAAGTATGAACAGTAGTCTAGAGACAAAGCTTAGCCTTTCCACGAATGGAGAATTCCTAATGGTTAGAGCCAGAGAGCAGTGACAGAACTACTGTGTTCTAGCCCTGGCTCTGGCAATGACTTGATATGAGACCTTGGAAAAGTCATTTAGCCTCTCTGCACCTCAGTCTGTCCATCTAGAATATTAGTCCAAAGCATCTTCCCTACCTCCTTGGCAGGTGCTGAGCTTCACCACTCCCAAAGCAATCCGAGATCCTCCAATGAAAAGCAGAGTAGTCGTGTTTATGGATTGACCCCCCCCCCCCAGGGCCTGCCATGTGACTATGTCCTGTTTAATACAAAAGGGACAGGCAACACTAGAGCAATAGGTATTTTTTCTGGAGGAAGATTTTAGAAAGAACAGTCTTTGTCTTTGCATGCTCAAGCCTGCTGCCGATAGCATGAGACTGTTAGCGAAGCAGTCGCGTGTTCACCCCAGGGCTTACCTCCCCCCACTGGCTTGGCGTGTGCTGAGGAGTATTGAGCCAGGCAGGTAATCCAGGTGCTCTGGAATGCTCTGGGTCCACTCAGAACAGGAGCTGCCACAGCACCCAATTTGTAGGTCAGAAGGGTCTGAATTGTACTGGGTACCAATCAAGAGGGCATGCAGTCATTTTTTTGGCTTACTCTGTTGTTTGGGTTTAGACTATCTTGCTGCAATTGATGAAGCAAAAAGCCTCTTACTTTGAGGCATTACAGTCTGCAAATGGCTCTTTGTGAATCAGAAACTTTCTTTGCCTCCCCCTCCAGCACCAAGTCCTTTTCCCTTGCTCGTTACAAAAATAATTAACAAACCAAACTCAAAAGGTGAAATGACTGAAATGAATTCTCTTCTTTTCTCCTTGTTTCTCTTTGCAGAACTGAAGACTATATGAAGTTATCCCTAACCTCCTCCTAAAGGCTTTTCCCTTGGCATCTTAAAGGCTTGAGAGAAATACCAAAACCAACCAAACACACAAACAAAAGAAAAAAACAATAAACCCTCAAAACTCGGGACTTTCTCCTTGGCTGAAGTTGGGTTCTTCAAAATAACTCCTTGTGGTATCAAGGTTAAGGAGAATCTCTTGCTTGGGTCCCTGGATGCGACCAGGCTAGAGCCATGACTGGAATTGTGTTTGGGGGTTCAAGACCTAATATGGGACTGAGACCCCCCAAACAGAACCCAGAGTGAACACCAAAAATTCAGTAAGTCTACTGAGTTGTGTTAATCACACTCTGTCTGCCCTACCCTGAAATCTGTATTGTTCCTTTAGAGGAAATGGGCAAAAGCCAGATGTTATCTTAGATCTACCCAGATGTTGTACCCGAGTATCCAAGCCATTTCCTCCAGGGACCAAACTCATCCTTTAGCTTTGAAAATTACAGCTGGAGATTTAAAACATTGTTTAGCATTGGGAGGGGGGCGGGGTTTGACAGACTATCGCTGGACTGACTTAATCTTGCTCTGTAATCATTTCAGCAGAGAGCTGATCCTTTAGTTTAGGTAGAGGGCAGACCTGAGAAGTGAGATTGGTTTGTCTTGTAGCTCTACTGTTTGTGGTGACTTCCCGTTGAGGAGCCCAAGCTTTGTTAACGATTGGTAGTGCCTGGATTTACTTTTCCCTGCTCCAGTTCCCAAGAGGGAGAGGGTGGAGGAGGTAGCCCTGAAATTGAGGGCTCCCTCTGGATTATGATGAGTTTCTGGGGGTGCCAACAGCGTTTCCCGTTCCCTTCTCCACACCACCTTACTGTTCTAATACCCCTTTCTCTTTCCCATACCCTTTTGTCACTGTTGCTGGCCTGCCTGCTTTGCCCGAGGTTCAGCTCCTCTTCTGAGCCTTGTCATATACAGGAGATGAGCTCTGCTGGGCATCAGCACCCGCTCAATTGAGATCTAACTTCAAATAGGGTCGGGCTGATTTGCTGGAAGTCCTTCCATGGGAAGAGGGTTTTGAGTCCTCTGGTGATATCACTTCCTGTCCTGCTGCATTACAGCATAGTTGGAATCTGTCCTCCAAGCTTCCCTTCATTTTTGTGGAAAGGCCGCCTCTTAGCTAAAGCTTCAAGCATATAAAAAACCAGGCTGCTTTGTTTTATTCCTACACAGACAATACTTGAAACTATTTACTCGGTCGTTCTTTGCCGCGCCTGGGTTTGGAGAATGTTTGTCTGTAAAAAGGGCTCATTTCACAAACAGCCGGAGGCTTCAGCTTTAAGGAAGCTGCCCCTTCCAAGCCGGTAACTGCTAGCACATTAAATGGATTGCTTATGAATCCTAGACACACAAGGCCGCTCTGCTTCAAGGTACCCAATGTGACTGGCCATTCTGTTTCCAATTCGTGCTGGCTGGCAGATTTGACGTTCCAAGCATGTGACTATGCAAAGAATGCCTTATATACAGATATGTTTAAGTTATACGGCAAAATGTACATCAAGCAAGCAAAGTCTATAGCTGAGCCCAGATTTTGCAAGTGGCAGCGAGTTAAGCTATTTCTTTAACAACAACAAAAAGGCTGTCTGGGTATTTTTTTACCTTTTTTTTTTTTTTTTTTTTCATCTGAAGGTGGCTCTTATACACAGGACTGTAATTCTAGTGGCTTGAAACTGTAAATTGCCTTTGTTCAGTTCAATAAATCTTTGAATAGTTTATTTGGATGGGCATTGTGTTGTTTATACCTTTTGCTTTTTTTCCCTCCTTCTCTCTTCCACAGAACTTCTCTAGTGATGATTTATAGCATTACATCTGCATCCCATATCTTTCACTGCTTTTGCTGCACTAGCAGGGAATTCTTATTCACGTGAAAATACCCAATAAGGACTTGGTGTCACACAGAATGTGGAGGAAGACACTGTCCTTGCTGCAGCGAAATAATCATGGTGCTTTTACAGGGTGTTACTGCTGTGGAAAGCAACAGAGAAATTTTAAAGTCTTACTCAGCAGATTTGCTTCCTATACGTGCCCAGAGTCAGGACTTTAGTGACAGAGGGCCAGACTGTGATGTCACTCTGTGAATAAGGATATCTTACTCCACAACTAGTTCCATTGACTTCAGTGGGAGCAGAGTTCGGCCAACACTGTTAAAAATCTCACCCTGAAACCTTTTGATTTTACTTCTGTTGGAGCCAGGCAGAGTCAGTGAAGCTGGGAGAGATGAGCTGGACTCTGTTTTTGCTCCTGCACCATCTGTAGTATTCGTGAAGTTCCAATTGCAGAATCTTTGGCCAAGATTTTCAAATGTGACAAGGTTATTTTGGGAGCCTCCATTTTTGGGTAGCCAAAACCCTGTACAGAGACCTGATTTTCAGAAGGTGAGTCCTCAGCACTTTCTGAAAATCAGGTCCATTTGCAGGGTCTCAAGTGAGGTGCCTCCAATCATTAATTACTTTTGAAAATCTTGAGTTGAAATTTTCAAAGAGCTAAGGGAATAAGGAGCAGAACTACCATTGATTTTCAACAAGAGTTCAGCTGTTTTGAAAATCCCAGCCTTAGCCTATTTTGTCAGTGATGAGTGAAAGCCAAGTGCATTGATATTGGGTAAAAACAAAAACAAACAAAAAAACACATTGAGACTTTTCTGTGACCATACTAGAAAAGAAGTATAGGTCACTGAAAGTTGCAATTGTGTTTAGACTTTTTCACAATCTATTAAGCTGCTTGGGAACAATAAGGAAAAGAACCAGAACTAATTTTTGTTCCCAGCTGGAATAAACTTCAACGGTGCCTGTGTAAGGAGAAGAACACATACTGAATTTCTCCAGACTAGATAGGAGATATGCCCCCCTGGAATCCAATGAAGTTCTGAAATAAAATATGAGGATCTGTAACTGCTGTGTCTCCCTTCCTTTTTCATATTCTGAAAAGGTCAGTTTAATGCATTCTCTTGTAAGTGAGAAAAGTATATGAGAGACAATGGGATTCTTGAGGGTTATAGACTTCAGATTCCATTGGTTCAGCAGGGGTATAACGACTGCTCCAAGCCAAGGCTGTACAGAGAAGATTTCATTTCATAACAAAAGATCCTAGCTCATTAACAGAATATATATAGTCTTTAAATGCTACAGCCACATGCATTCTGATTGTAGAACAAAGTAACTGGCACAATAGCTGCTTCTGTTTGCTAAGCTCTGTTTTTTCAGAATTCTGTTTCCCCCACAATGTTGATAGCACCAAAGTTAAAGCAGGGTGGGAAATGCAGCTCACTTGTCACCACTTCTGATTGGTATTATTAATGTTTATCAGTAGGTGTAAGGAACATGCACAACCCTTCCAGTTCCAGGTTGTGCTTCCCAGATTGAAAGCTCTTCTGTTCACCTGTGGCAATGGCTCATCTACCATTGATTTTGGTTTTTAATGCAAAATTCCCAGTGGGATTGCTGTTGATGGACCAATGCTCTGCTCTGTTGTTTCCCCCACAAATTGAAACTGCTTCTGTCTTCTCTAGAGAGAGATGGGGAGTGAGGTAATATTTTTTTATTGGTGAAAAAAACAAGCTTTTGAGCTACACAGAGCTTTTCAGGTCTTTTGTCTGCTCTAGACATTTATACCACTCTCATCGCCACAACTTCTAAGCAGCTTCCCGCTTAAGTTTTACGCAGCCATATTCCTAAAACTGTGATTTCACTACCAAAAAAGGTGTATTTCTACATCAAAGTAACTAACTCAAGATACCTATTTTGAGGTAAAATCCTAGTGGAGACAAAACACAGGTAATTTTTAACTCTTTGTATCTAGTTGAGGTTAACCCCAGGTTGGGGGGTGGGGGTTATAGGATCAACCTCATCTAGCTATATGGACTTGTCTCCCCTAGGATTTTACGTTGATATCGCTATCTTGATGTAAAATCACAGCTTTTAGTGCAGTGAAGACATAGCTTAACACCAGCTGAGTTCTGATCGTCCATCTTCCTGTGCTTGTGAGATTGCCACTTGCAATATCTGCTTCCCAGCACAACCTCCAGAGACTCATTCCATGGTGGTATCGTCACCATGGAGTGAAACAAAATTCTGATGCTTTCATTTGTTAGCGAAAACTCTTGCTGCACACTCTCCCGTTGTCTGTCTCAGCTGCGGCAAAAGAGTCCCTAGAGTTTATTACCAGGTCAGGGTGCCAGAATATCTGGGAGGTAAGGAAGAGACTTGTGAGGATAGGTTTGGCCACTGGAATGAGAATCTACTACTATAGACAGGAGGGCTGGCTGTGCCAGAAGCAGAGAATCCTGGGAAGGTGGGTTTTGGGACCGCAGAGACTGAAGGCCAATCCTCCACCCACTGTCAGCAGCCTGCACCAGGGACCAGTGGTGCTGGGGGCGTTTGAATCTGTGTGGACAGCACCAGCTCTGCATTTCTGACCTGCTGTGGGTCAACAGACTCTGTTCTTATGTGGGATAGAAGGGCAGTAAGAGCTTTGAGGTTTATATAATAGCAAAGCCTTGTTCCGCCCTTGTTACAGTCATAACACCACGGCTCCTTTAGTTCTCATAATCTGAGGCAGGAGAACCAAGGACTGCATGTAATAGGTGGGGAACTCGCTGCACTCTCAGGGAGACTTGCAGTGAGACCACATCAGTCCTGTAACCAATCCCAGCTAGTAATGAAACAGAACCCTCTCCTCCTTCCCCTTAAAAAAAATTAGGGGTAGATATAACAGAATATGTCCATGTGCTAGGTTCAGGGCCAACTCCTGATGCCCATTACTCAACACTGGAAAAAAAACCTAGTAAACCCCAATGCAAGAATGACTTCTCTCTCTGATCACTCATTTCCCAGTAGCAGACTAACGGCTTGTGTACACTTGAAAGTTAATTTGGATTAAGGTAATATTTAAAGTGCAATAACAATTCTAGAATAACTCCATGTGTAGACACTCTTATTTCAGAATAGAAGAGTGTCTGTAGACAAGCCCTAAGAAAGCTCAAAATAAGGGGGTATGTCTGGGAATAAAGCTGGTTACTTTAAAGAGTTGGATTGTGTGTGTGTGTGTGTTTGAGGAGTGGGTATTAAGGGTCAAATTCTGCTCATTTTATATGCACAGATTTGCTGAAGTCAACAGGACTCGTAAGGTGAGCGTCATGTGTCATTTGACTCCATCATTGCTGTTCACAGTGCCTCTTGGAGGGTGGCTATTTCTCTTTTTACTTTTCTTCTTGACAGGGTTCAGAGAGAGCAGCTGACTGCCATCTTCAGGCTCATGAAGGAAAACAGTGAGACATTTGGAGAGATGACGGAAGGAGACATGAAGGAGCAGCTTAAACTTTATGACATGTAGGCTCACAGCCATTACAGTCTATGGCCTGCCAGCTGCCTCAGCCCTTATCATATGAGACACTGGAGACTAGTGCTATAAAACTGTCACTAAATGCATAATCAGTTTCATATTTTGGATGGTTTGCAAAAATGAATAGGCCTCTTTCAAATATTTCAAAGACTTGTAATTTCTATCTTTACTGGTTTTCCTAAAGGAGCTATTGCTGTATTTTCATCTCATGCAGAGATATTTCAACTCTTTCTGACCAGTTAGTAAGAGTCAGACCATACAGCATGGTGAAATCTGTAACTGTATTCTGAGTATGCTTTGTAAGTATGTATTTCTTCACTCTGATCCTCCATCATCTTGGTGTCTGAAGGAATCAGAGTAAAGTAAAACAGCAGCGGCTGCACACTCTAACGTGGATAAAATGGGAGGTTACCCCTTTTAGGGTATATCTGCACTGCAGCTGAGAGTGTGTTTCCCAGTGTTCATAGACAGACACACACAGGAGCTTGAGCCATTGTGGTACAGGAAGCAGCTTGGGCTAGCCACACAAGTACAATCATGTTCAACCCCCTGTGTACATACTCGGGCAGCTAGACGGAGCCGCTGCCCAGGCCACCACAGCCACGCTGCTATTCTTGGTGCACTGGTTCAAGCAGAGCTAGCACGTGTCTGTTTTCCCACGGTGGAGAATATGCTCCCAAATGCAGCATATATGGTCAGTCAGGATCATGCCTATCGATTATTCAGACAGTATAGGGCTGATGTCAGATGATTCATTAAAGTTTTTTGGCTGGAAACCAGTGATTCTGAAGGAGGATAAAGCTGCCAGGCACAGTATGTGAATAACTTCTGTAAGTGCATTTTTGCTGTCACCCAGACCAACTATCTGCTTATGGGCATAGTCTGCATCTATAATCACCATCGAAACCTACGTGGAACAGAATGTTCAGTCAAGCTATGTTTCATGCAAATAACTTTTCCATTTCAGTTTGGGAAATTTCATTCCCCCCACCCCCAATTTTGCTTCTCCATAAAAGTATGGGGCAACTGCTGTTTTTCTCATTGCATTATGCAGCAGCAGAAAATGCCACTTCCATTGGAATTTTTGAGTGGAAGCAAGACAGTGGCCATCTTTGAAAATGATCTTTGGACAGAGGCAAGAGGATGGGAAGCACAGTGAGAAACTGATTTACATCTATGTCATAGTCCTTTGTGAAACAGAGGGTATGTCTACACTACGGAATAAGGTCGAATTTATAGAAGTCGGTTTTTTAGAAATCGGTTTTATATATTCGAGTGTGTGTGTCCCCACAGAAAATGCTCTAAGTGCAGTAACTCGGCGGAGTGCTTCCACAATACCGAGGCTAGCGTCGACTTCCGGAGTGTTGCACTGTGGGTAGCTATCCCACAGTTCCTGCAGTCTCCGCTGCCCATTGGAATTCTGGGTTGAGATCCCAATACCTGATGGGGCTAAAACATTGTCGCGGGTGGTTCTGGATACATATCGTCAGGCCCCCCTTCCCTCTCTCCCTCCGTGAAAGCAAGGGCAGACAATCGTTTCGCGCCTTTTTTCCTGAGTTACCTGTGCAGACGCCATACCACGGCAAGCATGGAGCCCACTCAGGTAACCGTCACCGTATGTCTCCTGGGTGCTGGCAGACGCGGTATGGCATTGCTACACAGTAGCAGCAACCCATTGCCTTCTGGCAGCAGACGGTGCAGTACGACTGGTAGCCGTCCTCGTCGTGTCCGAGGTGCTCCTGGCCACATCGGCTGGGAGCGCCTGGGCAGACATGGGCGCAGGGACTAAATTTGGAGTGGCTTGACCAGATAATTCTCTTTAGTCCTGCAGTCAGTCCTATTGAACCGTCTTTTGGTGAGCAGGCAGGCGATACGGATTGCTAGCAGTCGTACTGTACCATCTTCTGCCGGGCAGGCAAGAGATGAGGATGGCTAGCAGTCGTATTGTACCATCTTCTGCCGAGCAGCCATGAGATGTGGATGGCATGCAGTCCTTCTGCACCGTCTGCTGCCAGCCAAAGATGTAAAAGATAGATGGAGTGGATCAAAACAAGAAATAGACCAGATTTGTTTTGTACTCATTTGCTTCCCCCCCTCCCCTGTCTAGGGGACTCATTCCTCTAGGTCACACTGCAGTCACTCACAGAGAAGGTGCAGCGAGGTAAATCTAGCCATGTATCAATCAGAGGCCAGGCTAACCTCCTTGTTCCAATAAGAACAATAACTTAGGTGCACCATTTCTTATTGGAACCCTCCGTGAAGTCCTGCCTGAAATACTCCTTGATGTAAAGCCACCCCCTTTGTTGATTTTAGCTCCCTGAAGCCAACCCTGTAAGCCGTGTCATCAGTCGCCCCTCCCTCCGTCAGAGCAACGGCAGACAATCGTTCCGCGCCTTTTTTCTGTGCGGACGCCATACCAAGGCAAGCATGGAGGCCGCTCAGCTCACTTTGGCAATTAGGAGCACATTAAACACCACACGCATTATCCAGCAGTATATGCAGCACCAGAACCTGGCAGAGAGATACCGGGCGAGGAGGCGACATCAGTGCGGTCACGTGAGTGATCAGGACATGGACACAGATTTCTCTGAAAGCATGGGCCCTGCCAATGCATGCATCATGGTGCTAATGGGGCAGGTTCATGCTGTGGAACGCCGATTCTGGGCTCGGGAAACAAGCACAGACTGGTGGGACCGCATAGTGTTGCAGGTCTGGGACGATTCCCAGTGGCTGCGAAACTTTCGCATGCGTAAGGGCACTTTCATGGAACCTTGTGACTTGCTTTCCCCTGCCCTGAAGCGCATGAATACCAAGATGAGAGCAGCCCTCACAGTTGAGAAGCGAGTGGCGATAGCCCTGTGGAAGCTTGCAACGCCAGACAGCTACCGGTCAGTTGGGAATCAATTTGGAGTGGGCAAATCTACTGTTGGGGCTGCTGTGATGCAAGTAGCCCACGCAATCAAAGATCTGCTGATATCAGAGGTAGTGACCCTGGGAAATGTGCAGGTCATAGTGGATGGCTTTGCTGCAATGGGATTCCCTAACTGTGGTGGGGCCATAGACGGAACCCATATCCCTATCTTGGCACCGGAGCACCAAGCCGCCGAGTACATAAATCGCAAGGGTACTTTTCAATAGTGCTGCAAGCTCTGGTGGATCACAAGGGACGTTTCACCAACATCAACGTGGGATGGCCGGGAAAGGTACATGACGCTCGCATCTTCAGGAACTCTGGTCTGTTTCAAAAGCTGCAGGAAGGGACTTTATTCCCAGACCAGAAAATAACTGTTGGGGATGTTGAAATGCCTATATGTATCCTTGGGGACCCAGCCTACCCCTTAATGCCATGGCTCATGAAGCCGTACACAGGCAGCCTGGACAGTAGTCAGGAGCTGTTCAGTTACAGGCTGAGCAAGTGCAGAATGGTGGTAGAATGTGCATTTGGACGTTTAAAGGCGCGCTGGCGCAGTTTACTGACTCGCTTAGACCTCAGCGAAACCAATATTTCCACTGTTATTACTGCTTGCTGTGTGCTCCACAATATCTGTGAGAGTAAGGGGGAGACGTTTATGGCGGGGTGGGAGGTTGAGGCAAATCGCCTGGCTGCTGGTTACGCGCAGCCAGACACCAGGGCGGTTAGAAGAGCACAGGAGGGCGCGGTACGCATCAGAGAAGCTTGGAAAACCAGTTTCATGACTGGCCAGGCTACGGTGTGAAAGTTCTGTTTGTTTCTCCTTGATGAAACCCCCCGCCCCTTGGTTCACTCTACTTCCCTGTAAGCTAACCACCCTTCCCTCCTCCCTTCAATCACTGCTTGCAGAGGCAATAAAATCATTGTTGCTTCACATTCATGCATTCTTTATTCATTCATCACACAAATAGGGGGATGACTACCAAGGTAGCCCAGGAGGGGTGGTGGAGGAGGGAAGGAAAATGCCACACAGCACTTTAAAAGTTTACAACTTTAAAATTTATTGAATGCCAGCCTTCTTTTTTTTTGGGCAATCCTCTGTGGCAGAGTGGCTGGTTGTTCGGTGGCCCCCCCACCATGTTCTTGGGTGTCTGGGTGTGGAGGCTATGGAACTTGGGGAGGAGGGTGGTTGGTTACACAGGGGCTGTAGTGGCAGTCTGTACTCCAGCTGCCTTTGCTGCAGCTCAACCATACACTGGAGCACACTGGTTTGGTCCTCCAGCAGCCTCAGCATTGAATCCTGCCTCCTCTCATCACGCTGCCGCCACATTTGAGCTTCAGCCCTGTCTTCAGCCCGCCATTTACTCTCTTCAGCCCGCCATCTCTCCTCCAGGTCATTTTGTGCTTTCCTGCACTCTGACATTATTTGCCTCCACGCATTCGTCTGTGCTCTGTCAGTGTGGGAGGACAGCATGAGCTCGGAGAACATTTCATCTCGAGTGCGTTTTTTTTTCTTTCTAATCTTCACTAGCCTCTGGGAAGGAGAAGATCCTGTGATCATTGAAACACATGCAGCTGGTGGAGAAAAAAAAAGGGACAGCGGTATTTAAAAAGACACATTTTATAAAACAGTGGCTACACTCTTTCAGGGTAACCTTGCTGTTAACATTACATACATAGCACATGTGCTTTCGTTACAAGGTCGCATTTTGCCTCCCCCCACCGCGTGGCTACCCCTTCAACCCTCCTCCTTCCCCGTGGCTAACAGCGGGGAACATTTCTGTTTAGCCACAGGCAAACAGCCCAGCAGGAACAGGCTCCTCTGAGTGTCCCCTGAAGAAAAGCACTCTATTTCAACCAGGTGACCATGAATTATATCTCACTCTCCTGAGGATAACACAGAGAGATAAAGAACGGATGTTGTTTGAACGCCAGCAAACATACACTGCAATGCTTTGTTCTATAATGATTCCCGAGTACGTGTTACTGGCCTGGAGTGGTAAAGTGTCCTACCATGAAGGACGCAATAAGGCTGCCCTCCCCAGAAACCTTTTGCAAAGGCTTTGGGAGTACATCCAGGAGAGCCACGAATGCCAGGGCAAAGTAATCCTTTCACATGCTTGCTTTTAAACCATGTATACTATTTTAAAAGGTACACTCACCGGAGGTCCCTTCTCCGACCGCCGGGTCCAGGAGGCAGCCTTGGGTGGGTTCGGGGGGTACTGGCTCCAGGTCCAGGGTGAGAAACAGTTCCTGGCTGTCAGGAAAACCGGTTTCTCCGCTTGCTTGCTGTGAGCTATCTACAACCTCCTCCTCCTCATCATCATCGTCCCCAAAATCTGCTTCCGTGTTGCCTCCATCTCCATTGAAGGAGTCAAACAACACGGCTGGGGTAGTGGTGGCTGAACCCCCTAAAATGGCATGCAGCTCATCATAGAAGTGGCATGTTTGGGACTCTGACCTGGAGCGGCCGTTCGCCTCTCTGGTTTTCTGGTAGGCTTGCCTCAGCTCCTTCAGTTTCACGCGGCACTGCCTCGGTTCCCTGTTATGGCCTCTGTCCTTCATGCCCTGGGAGATTTTGACAAAGGTTTTGGCATTTCAAAAACTTGAACGGAGTTCTGATAGCACGGATTCCTCTCCCCATACAGCGATCAGATCCCGTACCTCCCGTTCGGTCCATGCTGGAGCTCTTTTGCGATTCTGGGACTCCATCATGGTCACCTGTGCTGATGAGCTCTGCATGGTCACCTGCAGCTTGCCACGCTGGCCAAACAGGAAATGAGATTCAAAAGTTCGCGGTTCTTTTCCTGTCTACCTGGCCAGTGCATCTGAGTTGAGAGTGCTGTCCAGAGCGGTCACAATGGAGCACTCTGGAATAGCTCCCGGAGGCCAATACCGTCAAATTGTGTCCACAGTACCCCAAATTCAAGCCGGCAAGGCTGATTTAAGCGCTAATCCACTTGTCAGGCGTGGAGTAAGGAAATCGATTTTAAGAGCCCTTTAAGTCGAAATAAAGGGCTTCATCGTGTGGACGGGTGCAGGTTTACATCGATTTAACGCTGCTAAATTCGACCTAAAGTCCTAGTGTAGACCAGGGGAGAGTGAGGGACAGCAGGTTTTAGATATAGTTAAGGTAGGTTGTAGTTGTAGGTAGAGGATGGGAGTCAGGTCAGGTGATGTAGCTGATGGTGGAGGAGAAAGGGCAGAATGTCCAAAGTTTGGAAATACTATTCCTTGGATGAAAAATGGGCTTGTAATGTAATATTTAATGTGGATCCTAGCCATGGTCCTGGGTCCCATGAAAGGAACAGAGCACGCTTCAAGAACACGTATAAAATGGGGTATTCAGTCCTGCTGCTGGCTGCCCAGCCATGCTCTGCCAAGAAAGGAGAGCCACCAACATCAATGGCAGCAGGCAGGAACACCTGTTGCAGATTGTAAGCTCTTTGGGGAAGAAACTGTCTTTGTTCTGTGTTTGTGCAGCCTCTAGCACAATGGGGCCTGGTCCATGATTAGAGCTCCTGAGCGCTATCATGATACAAATAATAATTAATAAAGGGGCATCAGCATCAAGAGGTGCTGAATTAAACAGCTCTCTCACACTCTGGTTGCCAATCCCATTGTTTATTAAATAAATAGCCAAATCGAATGCATTGGTACTTGGATTAGGAATCTGTTCCAGTTTCTCGAATCCTTTAAGGGCATGTCCCTTCCTCCTCCACACCCTACCCTTCCAAAACAAGTCAAGATGGTTCCTGATGATCCTCTTGAGTGCATAGATTCTGCCTATCAGGTGGCCTGAAGAAATACCACGTAACTTCAACCAAGTAACAAAACCCACTAGTAAATAAACTGCCAAAAGATGCAGTGAAATTATTAAGAGGAATTACCATGCCAAACTTGGATTAAATTTTCCTTGATGCAGAATGTTTGTGGGTAACTCCATTTCATGGAAGCGCTGTGAATTCACAAAAAAGGGCATGTTTCAAATGTGTTTTATTTCATGATAAGTATTTTGAACAGCTCTTGCCAGACGTTGGCACTTTTAGTTCACCAAGAAAATTGCAGTGCATTCCATATATTTGGTATGCACCAGTTTCTCTCTTCTTTTATGAAATCTTTTAAAACCTTGACATCAGGAGACATTTTCTAGTTTATGACACTGTTGATGTCACCCAACATCCATTTAACAACTTCCAGCCCCGCCCCATTCTAAGGAATAATCGCTTGAAAAACTAAGATTTCTTTACATTAGCCCTTTAGGTTGGAGAAACCATCTCACTAGCAGAACAATTCTTCACCATGTATATTCCATGACACAATTACATATAACTTTTAAAAAAATCTTACTTTCTAATTTTTTTCACTTGGGTGGAGGACTTGCTTGCAGGCATATTTACTACGAGATCATGCTGGCTTTACCATGAAATCATGGTTAATTTGACTTACATGTCTGAAAATCCTGTAGTTTCAGGATTATTCCTTTGGCTTTTTAAATTTTTTTCCTTTACATTTGGGCTGCTTCTACACTGGCGGAGTTCGGAAAATCTCCTAACAATACGCTATCACTGATGACAGCAATGGTAGAAGCACCAGTGTAGACCATCTGCTGGCATTTTAACCCCTGTCCTGTCCAACCCTGTTTAGAGGTATGTGACATGGGTGGTTAAAATTTCGGCAGTGGTTGTGTAATGATGAAAGATTCTCAGAAATTTGCCAGAGCTGACAAGACCCAATGTAAAAAGAAATTAAGCCAATTATACTACGATCTTCCTGAGCTACGCTAAGAGCATAATAGTTAAAGGGATTGTGAGATTAGAACCCTCTGCCGGTTTAATGTTCAGTTTCTTAACATGTGGGGAAAACAGTGTACTTTCTTAGAAAGCTTTAATAAAGATAAGCCTTTTGTACATCTATCTGATATTAGTTTGTCTTGAAGAAGAGAAACACAAAGTCATTTTGTGTGCAAGAATTTGAAGGTACAAAAACTTTGGGGAAATTCCCTTCTTTAATAAACTGACTACAAGTTTCCTCTCCACTTCTGATCCATCAAAAAGGGCGTGTTTACACTGGGCAATTTACCAGCATTACTATACCAGTATAATTATAGTACTATAGTTACACTGTATATTTCCCCATGTAGACACTCTTATTAGGAATACCAGTAGCCTTTTTCTCCTAAAATAAATCTAAAAAGAGGCCACTGTTATTCTGAATAAGTGTCCTCACAGGGAGCTAGACTGGTATAAATATAGCAGTATAATTATACCAGTATAGTAATGCTGGTAAATTTTCCTGTTTGGCAAGCCCTGAAATCCAGAGATGGGAGTTCAACGAATGGCAAGTCCCACTTGACAGGTTGCGGATTCAATATTACAGATTTTTTCTTTTTAAATCTACAGGCCACCTTTAATTTGGATATTACTGTTGAAATGTATCTGTGTAGGGTATGACAAGTTAAACGGCACTTTTAATTTAAATTTTAAAAGAACCAAGATTCCACTATAGCAACCACTTTGAAGCGTGTGCCCCAATTCTTTTTTAGCTCATTAAAAAATTATATGTTTTTTTCAGCTCCTGTGCTGATGTTGATAAGGAGTTTTCAGCAAGGAAAAAACTGATTAGCTGATCTCATTTTATACTGAGACTGTATAAACTCTTTGCATCAGGAACCCTCCTTTGGTTATGTTTGTACAGCACCTAGCACACTGGGAAGCTGATCCACAGCTGAGGCTCCTAGGCCCTGCCACTATATAAACGATGAATGACAATAACAGGTAGGGGAAACAACTGATTGTACACAGGGCGATGGCAAACACACAGACTAAACGTGCAGGCTGCTTAAGCGCCGCAGCGAGACCCTGCCATGGGAATCCCCAGCTAAGACCCCATTTGGCTGCCATGGGAACAGACTCCCTGATCTGTCATCATGGCAACCCCGCCTAAGATCCTGAGTTGCTGCCATGGTAACCCCGACCTGCGAGGCCCCGGGGCGCCCCAACATCACACAGGCTGTGGGAAGATGCCGTCGGGGGCAGGTATGCACGGTGGGACGACCGAAGGCACTCTCAGCGATCCCAGGGAGTGACTGGCTCCCCTTTCCCAACTCAGTTGTAACTTTGGCTTGAACTGTCCCTGGCAGGATTCCGTAGTCAACCAGCGCAGCAGGACAACGACTCAACTAGAACAGCCTCTAAATCCAATACAGCGCATGCGTGTTCGCAGAGCCGCCCCGGACAGGGAAAATATGTCTTGCCTCCGGAAGGGGCTGCGAGAACCGTTACGCGCCGCGCGCGAGCCGTCTACAACGCCTAACGCGCGCTCTGCGCATGCGCCTACTCGGGGCTGGCGACTGATGCTCGTGCTTTGCGCATGCGTAACATCTGGATGGTTCCCCGATATTATCGCTCTAAACTTCATACTTGCCATGTGGGGGCCCAAGAAACGGCCGGATGGAAGCGGCCGATGTCGCCCCGCGCGTTGTGCGCATGTGCAATGTCAAGATGGTGGGGCTGGGTACGGGTAAGAGGCGGCTGTGTAAATCCAAGCCAGGTCATTAGGCGGCTGGCGCGGCCCCGCCCGGCGGCTAGTTCTCACCCTTCTCTCAGATTTCAGCGACTGGCAGCTGAGGCGGCGGCAGCAGGAGCGTCAAGGTAACCGGGTCTGGCGCCTGCCCCGCTGTCCCCCCCGCCCGGGCCCCGTTCCAGGGCCGGTGCCCGCAGCCGTGGCAAGTCGCTCGCAGGAAGAGAGCGGCCGGCAGCGGGGATGGCGGCCGCGGCCAGGGACGGCAGCCGCCCCCAAGGCGAAAGCAGCCGGTGGGAGCGCGGCATCGGGCCCTACGGCTAAGGCGGCTGGAGCGGCAGACCCCCAAGATGGCTGGGGGGGCAGGGAGCGCGGCGGGCTCTGCACTGACGGCGGCCTCAGGCGGGAGCGCAGCGGAGACGGCGGCGGCGGCGGCCTCAGGCCCCTCGGTGAAGATGGCCTGTGGGAGCGTGACAGTGGCAGCGGCGGCAACCTCGGGCCCCATGGCGAAGGTGGCTGGTGGGAGCGGGACCCTGGTAGCCCCGGGCCCCATGGCAAAGGTAGACGCTGGGAGGGTGGCGGTGGGTTTGGGTCCTGTGGCGAAGGAGGCTGACTGGAGCACAGCGGAGACGACAATGAAGGTGGCTGGTGGGACGTTGACGGTGGCGACGACAGCAGCAACCTAAGGCGAAGGCGGCCGGTGGGAGCACAGCGACCTCAGGCCCTGTGGCGATGTCCGTGGCCTCAAGCTCCGAAGCAACGGGTTCCACGGCGAAGGTGGCCAATGAGATCATTCAGTCTCCCTCTTTTGGGTCACGGGCTGCCACCCCACTGCCAAGACAACGGTGGGACATCTGTATCTACAGTGGAGCCCATCAGCAGCAGCACGTTGGCCTTCAAGGGTTCTGTGGTTTCAATGGCAGCCACAAAGAGGCACAACAGCAACATCCCTGTGTGTGGGACTCCGGAAGCCAAGCTCCTCAAATTGCCCTGGTCTGATGACAACCATAGTCCAGCACTTTTGGAAGCCTTCAAGGCTGTGGTAGCAGCTGGTGGGAGTGGCTGGCTGGACCCAGTGGCAGTGGCTGCAGTGAAAACAGAACTGGAAGTGGACTGTTCCTCTGAGGAGGACCTAGGAAGCGGGAGCAGAGACACAAGTGGCAAGAGCAGTGAGCCACAGCAACTCACCTGGACCCCCACCTTACTTGTGACAGAACGCAAGAGAAAGAAGAAGCCCATTAGCCAGGAACGCACAACCTTAGTGAACCTTGTACCATCCATTGATAGGATAAAGGAACCTAAGCCCAACCCCCTGGGATCTGAGGAATAAGCAGAGGCCTACAATATGGAGCCCATGTTGTCATTTTTCCCACCAGAGTCCCCCATTAGAAGCATGGTACTAGGTGAGTGGAGTGGGAGGGCTTCAGCCTACGGAGTCGTATAATGCACTCCGCGGCCACACAAGATGTAGAGACTGTGGGTTCCAGGGAATGATGCTTTATCTTTAGAAGTAGTCTAAAGATCATTTGTGTGTTTTTTTTTCCTGCTTCTTTATGATGTATGGGAGAAAAACCCTAAAGAGATTGATATACATATGATGGTGCAGGAGAAGTAGAAATGAGTCTATGATTTTCTGTAGATCCCTGTCACCCCTAGAAGATGATGGGTGACTGGAAAAAATTAGGAATAGGACATTTGAGAAGCCAGGTTACCTCTTCTCAGTTAATTATGGTTTTTGTTGTTTTTTTTTTTATTTTTTATTCAGACTGTTTAATATTTCTTGTTTTTGTTAACACTTCTATTTTCTCCTAATAGATTCTCAGATGTTTGAGTTAAATAAATCTTAAATTATGGACTGAGGGAACTGAAGTTCACATCTGAGGCTTCCAAGGAATCCTCCAACAAAAGCAGGGAATACCTGGCACACTGCCGACTCTTCCTGCCCCCCTCCCACTGCTACCCCTTCCCCATCTTCACATTGGCGCTTCGGTCTTCCTCTGGTCTTCTTTGGTAGTGACACTTCTTTTTTGCTTACATGACTGGGGTACTTTGCAGCCTCTAATGTCACTGTGGTATTACCACCGTAACAGTGAATGAGTGGCAGGGAAGATGTTGATCTGTAAGCAGTAACTAAATAACAGAAAATCTTAGTCAGTTTGGATTTGGAGGTGCAGGAAATGTAAACTTCTAACTGTCAAAAGAAGTCATGCTATGAGCTGAAGGTTACTTGTATGCAGTGTCGTTGTAGTGGTTTCAATCCCAGGATGTTAGAGAGAGATTCTCACCAACAGAAGTTGATCTAATAAAAGATGTTACCTCACCCACCTTGCATCTCTGGAGATTACTTGACTTTCAGTGAATGGAGGAATGGCAAGGAACTGTAGCAGAGAGTGCACTGCAGCTGATTCAGAATGAAAAGGTGGAGGTCGAGTGAGACAAGCAAAGAAATCTAATGTCCTGTGGATTCTAACTTCAACCAGTTTTCCAGTTTCAGTCGTTTTGAATTCTAATCATGTCCTCCAACGTGCATGCAACCCCTCCCAGCATGGTGTCAACTGCAGATTTTATAAGCATGTTCTCCACAGCATTATCCATATTATTAATGAAAATCGTGAATAGTGACCAGACCCAGGACTAACCCCTGTGGGACCCCACTAGATTCATCCCTACCAGTTTGACAGCAAACCATTGATAACTACTCTTTTTGAGTATGGTCTTTCAATCAGTTGTATACTCACCTGATAGTAATTTAATCTAGACCACATTTACCTGTTTTGCTTATGAGAATGTCATGTGGGTCTGTGTCAAAAGCCTTACTAAAAATCAAGGTATATCATGTCTAATGCTTCCCCTCATCCACTAGGCCAGTAACCCTGTCAAAGAAGGAAATTAGGTTGGTTTGGCATGATTTGCTGTTTCTTATAACCCTGCTATCTTCTAGGTGCTTACAAATTGATTGGTTAATAATTTGTTCCAGTATCTTTCCATACATCCAAGTTAGGCTAACTGGTCTATAATTCCTTGGGTCCTCTTTGTTCCCCTTTTTGAAGATAAGTACTATTTTTGCCCTTCTCCAGTCTTTGAGTTATTCACCCAGTATCCATGAATTCTCAAAGATATTTGCTTATGGTTATGAGGTTGCTTCAGCTATTTCCATAAGTACCATAGGATGAATTTCATCAGGACCTAGCAACTTGAATACATCTAACTTATCTAAATGTTCTTTAACATGTTCTTCCCTATTTTGGCTTGCGTTCCTTCCCCTTTGTTAATATTGTGACCAGATACTCACACTATTAACCTTTTTAGTGAAGACTGAAGTGAAATAGGCATTAAACACTCAGCCTTCTTGATGTAGTCAGTTATTCGCTCTGCTTCCCTTTTGAGTAGAGGACCTGCACTTCCTTTTGTCTTTCTCTTGCTCTTCATGATTAATCCTGTGTTAACACTAAGAAGTACATAGGGCTTACAAGTATCATATATCCCACTCTCATTTGAGTCTAGCTTTCATCTAGTGTCTGACTAGTAACAGGACACTGATTCTGTAACCTGCTCTGCAATAGAGGTTTTGACAAAACTGGCTTCCTCGCCATCAGTTGCTCTGCAATCTGTCCTCAAATAACACATTAATTTATGGCTATACTCAAGGACTCTACCTTCCAGCACACTACTGGCTTGGATGCTGACTTGCAAACAAGTCATCTTACCATTTCGTAGTCCCATTTCAAATTTACCCATTTACCTACCTCAAGGGGTATGTTAAAGATATTAAGTGCCCAGTAGCTAGGGATTATATATATATATATTTTGTACTTCTATAAAGAACACATAACTAGTGGAAATTTTCTCATGAGGATCCAGTGAGAAACTTTTTCTTGTTTTGAGATCATTTATATGAACAGCGATCAAAGAGCTGACTGTTGAAATGCCATCTAATTCTTTCCCTATGTCTGTGTTAAGCCTACAGGTCATCGCTTAGAGGGATCAGAATAACGCTGTTGATGATATACTGGCAAAAACACGTGTATATTTTGTTTATTAAGTGGCTTATACCGAGAGGTCATCAGACTGGGAATGGCAGTAACTCCACGACTTCCTATCTTTGCAGGGGAGTCTGGAACGGGGGCAAAAGGGGGTTAGAATACCATAAGCTTAATTGCCAGAAATGGGCAAGAAGAAAAGTTGTCCATTACCTGTGCATCTTTTGGAAGATGTGAGGTGGAAAATCTGGGGTGGTCTAGGAGGTTTACAGAGCACCTCTCTAAGGCAAGGCTGTAATAATACCAGAATCTCCCAAGAGTGGAGAAATTGGCTGATGACCTCTTTCAATTGGCAATACATAGTTGTTGAGCATTTTTGTAGGAGGAACGTATTTGTAGTGTGAACAACACTGTACCCTTTTGTACATTAATAAAGTTATGATTTTTGTGTTCTCTTCAAAGCTGTGATATATTTGTATGCCTTGGTGAAGTGCCTACCAGTGTTTAGCTTTCTGCAGAATAGCAGAACCTTGCATGCATTTTGCTTTGCATTGCAACCCGAAAGTTAACATGGAGGGGAGAGCTGTTCCCATTGTGGGGGACTTTTAAGTAAAATTCATTACTACTTCATAAAGATTATAAGCAACATACACTGGCATTCCTGTGATTTTCAGGTAGGACTGACACATGCTTACAAATTTTTTTTTTCACCCCTATTTGGTTTCTGTAATGGCACTGGCACAATGCCACTCTTGATGTCTGTCAGCGACACTCAGAAATGAAAATGTAATTAAAATTTAATTTGTCAGACAACTTAATTTTTCTTAGTATGAAGTGAAACGTCAGAGTAGTGCTGAGTAAAACTTTTAATATAGCAGTTAGAGTGCCAGTCTTTTCCCTATGCCTGTGCCTGGTAGCTCTGGGAATAAGGCTTTATAGGCCTAAATGTCAGTGCTCCAGAGTGATTAATATTGTAGTGAAAGCAATTACACGGTATTTCTTTGTAAATGCTGTGGTAACTTTTCACTTATTAGCTTGTATCAGCCTCTGTTTTTGATCTAGTCTTGGCTAGAACTTGCATGTGGTACTGAGCTACTACAATCATTTTGATATACATACCTAGAAAAATGGGATTCTCAAGGAGTTAACCCTTTGTTTCTCTGCTCCTTTTTCACATCAGCATGATCAGACCATTCCCCTTAAAGGGTAGATCATTTGTAATAAATACTAATGAATGCTGCTCTGGCTGTTAGGTGGCATTAACAAATTATTTTATTATATTGTTGCCTTCTCTTTTGTCCCTCCCCAAAGGCCAAGCAGAGAATTTAAAATAAGAAATTGAGGGCAGTGTGATACTTGTCTCACTCTACACTGATATAAACGCCATTTACTTTAATGGAGCTACTCCTGACTTGCACAGATTTGAAAGGGCAGTCAGGCCTTAGAGATGCTGTTAGGTCATGTAGTTTGACCTTCTGCTGTGTCTAGGTGACAGTTCTGACATCTCAATAACATAATTGATCCTCTACCACAGGGAACAAAGGCCAGTGGTGGCTTCAACTTTCCAGCTCTGGTCTCTGCCCATTGTTACATTGTCATTGGTTTGGGTGTATTTAACCTTTTAAATGGAACTTTCAAATGCAATGTATTTCCATTCTGAATGTTTAACGGAAGACTGATTCCCTAGAAGTATTAGCTACATACAAAACATATGTGGGGAAAAGGACAGTGTTACTGAATTAGGCCAGAATTTTCAAACTGGATGCCTAAATTTAAGTTCCTAAATAAGAGGCTTGCCCCCACTTTTTTGCTGTTCTAGAGCACTGAATCTTGTAAAATTACCTATGTGGCAGTTCAATGATGAGACAGAACACAGCTTTATGCAAGAAAGCAGGCTGGTCAGCTGAGATGGGCGTTCTGCCCCCCCGCCTTCCACCTTCTCCTTTTATTATATTTCTCCCCCCTAAGCATTACACACTGCTACCGCAAAAAGATACACAAAGGAATGTATGACGTTGATTAATATACTTAGTTGCATCTTTTAGCTACTACAATCCTGGTTCTCAGGCCTTGAGCCCAGGCTAAGAAAGCCTCCCGCAGTTACTGTCCCAACAATCAAGTTTTCATGGTTCATATCTAGCCCTTGTCCTTGGATAGAGCAATGTGTGCATTGCTTCTACAGAACAGTCAAGGTGTGCCCTGCCTGCTTCCAGGTGGAATAGCTAAACATGAACCCTTCATCCCCCCGTTTTTTATTTAATGATAATTGGCCATCTCATTGTAGCCGTCAATTTGTTTTGTCATGCTATTTAACTCCCAGACAGACAAGGACATAACTTGGGGAGCTTTCCAGGGCAAAATTTCACAAAATCTTAACAAGGAAGGAATACATTGTACACAGCAGCAGCAAAAAATAAGCCCAATGATTACAAACACAAAATAACCAAAAAGCTGTCGCAGCCATTCTAGAGAGGGCAGCCAACCTGTAAGCCAATTCCAAAAACCCTCAAACCCCAGATCTTGGCGTATGTGTGTTGTAAGATTGGCCAATACAGCCAGTCTAGTTTCTATGGAGCGACTATTATCAGTTAAATTAAAGCAACACATGTGCTGAAATGTGGAGCAGCCTAGATGGTGTTTTAGGAGCAGAAAATCAATGGCTGCTCTGTTATCCAAGATTGCATCCCTTAATTCATGTTGTTCTGTGTTAAGTAAGGCAATAGCCTGGGATGTTGTATTAATTGCCTTTGCTGCAAAGCATGCCAGGTTATTTAAAGTTCTGGCTGAATACATGGCAAGCGCGGGGACCCCAACAATAGAGGCCGCTAAAGCAGTATACTCAGCACGACTAAAAAGCTCAACATCTGCAATACAATCATCTGAAAGGGGTACACTTCTTTTACTACGATTTTGTCCAGCAAAAGGCAATATAAGGGTCATTCTACTAAGACAGCAAAGGGTGCCATCACTTAAATTTGCAGGAATATAATTAAAGGTGCGTGAACCGCAAGTAAAAAAACCATCCTGATGGTAGGATGATATGGCCATAATTATATGAAACATTAACAGCATGGGAACAATTTAAAAGGGGTTGAGAAATTTTTCGACAGCCCAAGGGCACCTTTGTACTAGTGCAGTTAACTATACGCGCACAAGTAACATTGTGAGCCCCGGCCGGGTACGGTGTGTGGAGGGATATAGCCGTGCGAGGCAAAGTATAGTTGGCTGGGCCCCAATTAGCCATGCTAGAGTACTGGGAGGAAAGATTCGCATAAGCAGAGAACAGTGTCTTATTCTCCATCTCCTCAGGGTGATGACATACTGGAATAAGGCATGTACCTAACAAATCTCCGGCTGCTACAGAATTAGATAGACAAAAGTGGGTAACATTTGCTATTGAAGCCAATCTTTCCCATATGTTATATGTCATTCGGGCTCGTAGCGGGGGAAGCGCTTCCGAACCAACCCCTACAGGAAATAGCAGGCACAAAAGGCACACAATCATCACAGAATTAGCAGTGATTTGGGCGAGAATCGCCACAAACAAAGTCTCAGGAGTCTCTGGCTGTTGATCTGCTGCCAGCCTTCGTTGGGCCACGGCGACCAATGCTTTTACTGCTCCCCATGTCACGGGCCGGTTTGGGACACTATGCCTCCTCCGTTTCCGTCCCGTCGTTGTCGACTCGGGGGGCAACGCGGTCTCCTCCAAGGTCAGCTGAAACTCTGGTATGGGATTCGACAGCCCCTGGTGCCATGCCATGTTGTTTAAGTGCCGGTCGCACACACCGAGCTGGAACCCACAACGGTCCTGCAGGGAGAGACACAGCAGCATATCCCCGACCCCAAGTGATTAGAGGTACTGGGCCCAGCCACTGTGGATCGGGCAGCTGACGGTAAAAGACACGCGGTCTTTCCAGTACCTCAGATTTGTGAAAATGCCGATCCGCAGGGGTCTGCTGATCTGCATTCAATGTTAAATTATTTAAAGTAAACAAGAGGATATGCATTTGTTGTTGAATGTCTCCTAAGGTTCGGAGACGCAGCTCCCCTTGTTTTAATTGTTTATCCAGCAAGGTTTTGAGTGTGCGATTGGCACGTTCAACAATGGCTTGGCCCGTGGAATTATAAGGGATGCCGTGTTTAAGACGGACGTCCCAGCGGGCACAAAAGGTGGAGAGGGCTGCAGAGCAGTAGGCTGGGGCATTATCTGTTTTAATTTGGCAGGGGCGACCCATAACAGAAAAGCAGGCCAGCAAATGGTGAATAACTTTGTTAGTGGCTTCCCCATGTTGTGGGGTTGCCCAAAGGAAGCCCGAATAAGTATCAACGGAAACATGTAAAAACGAATAGGGGCGGAATTGTGACACATGAGTAACATCCATTTGCCACAGCAGATTTGCCGCGGTACCTCGGGGGTTAACGGCATAAGAAAAAGTAGGAGCAGCAGCAGCACAGTGGGGGCAGGAACGAACAATGGAACGTGCATGATCAGCAGGAATGTGAAACTGCCGGGCCAAAACAGAGGCAGACTGATGAAAAAAGGCATGACTTTCAATGGGGTCAGAAAAAAGGGAATTTACCTGACCACGCAACGCGCGATCGGCGCGTGCATTGCCCTCAGTGAGTGGCCCAGGCAGAGGGGTATGACTGCGAATATGAGCAACAAAGTAAGGGAAATGACGAGTGGCAAGAAGATGCTGCAAAGACAAAAACAGGCGAAGGAGGTCTGCATCCACCTGAGGGGTAATGAGGGCAAGGGGTAAATGATCAATTACCTGATAAACATAATGGGTATCCACAATTAAATTAAAGGGACAATCAGCAAAAAGTTGAAAGGCCAAAATAACAGCAGCCAATTCTGAACGCTGTGCAGAACGCTGAGGCAGGGTAAAACGAGAATGCCAACGAGGGGGGTCACCCAACTGATAAGTGACTACACCTCGGTGGGGAGAGCCATCAGTAAAAAGAGTGACAGCGGAAACAATGGGTTGAGAGCGGCTAAGACGATGAACAACTAGGGGCACCTTTTGGGTAATGACCAACCGAGGATCTTTTGGAGGATTGTAAGAAATCTCTCCCACATAATCACAAAGAGCAACCTGCCAGGCCAAGGAGGTGTGGCACAAAGAGTCAAATTCAGTACGGGACAGGGGAGCACAATGGCAACTAAATCAGTGCCAGTGAGTTGCACTGCACGGTGGCGGGCTTTACGAACAAGATCAGATAGGGCATCTAAATACGGATAAATATTTCGAGGAGGGGTGGATGAAAGGTATAGCCATTCTATAATAGAGACGGCTGTGTCTGTACGGGGTACAAACAGAGCCGCAGTTGGCGTATGAGGGGTGGCAAGAAGAACCAATCGTAAGGGACGGACCTCTGGGAGTCTGTCCACAAACTGCTGACTCAATGCTGCATTGATTTGTCGAATGCAGGCAGTATGCTTTTCAGTGATGGCAATAACTGCACCCGGTGCCCGGGCTCCACGGAGGAGCTCAAACAACGGCTGCAGCATTGAAGTGGGGAGACGAAAGTAGGGCCGAATCCAATTTAAATGACCCAAGATCTGTTGCAATTTAACAAGGGTTAGGGGTTGAGGTAGAATTAATTCCGGACGAACCGGAGCAGCATAGGTTTGTAAAACCTTATATCCGAGGTAGTGGTAGGGATAAGAGCGTTGGATTTTTTCTGGTGCCACTAACAGGCCATTTTGGCCGAGAATCTGAGATAAAGATTCAAGCTGTTGTGCCGTGACCCGGGGACCACTTAGCAAAATGTCATCCATGTAATGGTAGACCTTTAGCGAAGGGTACCGGGCACGGAAAGGGGCAAGGGCCCGATCCACAAAAAGCTGACACAAGGTTGGACTATTTTGCATTCCCTGGGGCAAGACCTTCCACTGATACCTTTGAGAGGGTTGCTGATTATTATATTGTGGCACCGTAAATGCAAATTTTTCACGATCTTGAGGGCAAAGGGGGATGGTAAAAAAACAATCTTTTAAATCTAACACACAAAGTTGATCGGTTTGAGGAATTAAATTTGGATTTGGTAAGTCAAATTGCAAGGGGCCCATAGGTTGGATGCGTTTATTTATTTCCCTTAAGTCATGTAACAGTCGCCAAGCACCTGATTTTTTCTTAATAACGAACACCGGGGTGTTCCAGGGACTAGTGGCGCTCTCCAGCCGCTGTGCTTGCAAATGCTGTTGCACAAGCAACTGAAGTGCTCTTAGCTTTTCTAGAGGGAGGGGCCACTGGTCAATCCATACGGGCTCTAAGGATTGCCATACCAAGGGTAATGCGGAGGGCACGGTGGGTGAGGGAGGGTTTTGGGCCATCAGATGTTAATATCGAGGGTGGTGTCTATCTTTGTAAGTAAGTCACGGCCCCAAATATTGAGGTGGACAGGGAGCACAAAAGGGCGGATAGTAGCAAGGGTACGGCCTCCCAGTTTAGAGACCGTGACCCAAGACAAACTTTGGCGCCCGGGTTTACTACCCCCGATCCCCCACAATTCTTTAGAAGGAACCGTAGGCCAACTAACCGGCCACTCCAGATCACGAATCACCGTAACGTCAGCTCCAGTGTCCACCAGCCCTGTAAAAGGAACATCATTTAAGAGAAGTGTTAACTGAGGTTTCGAGGGGCGGACTGACATTGTCAGAGCAACAAGTGGAGAAGACGCTCTGTAAGACGGCGAGTGAGACAACGTCGATCCAAAGCCGCCTCCGCCCCGAGTTCGATCCTCGGCAGCTGGCACCTGATAGGGGACTAAAATCAATTGTGCAATTGACCGTCCACGCGGGAGCGACTGTGGAAGATGAGTCCACACCTGAACCTTAATAATGCCAGTGTAATCAGCATCAATGACCCCTGGAATGACAAAAAAGCCCTGTTTCCCAGCATGTGAGCGAGGGAGAACAAGACCTACAAAGCCGGCAGGGAGAGGTCTCGTCACCTGTGTAGGTATGGCACAGACCTCCCCTGGCAGCCGAAAGTCAGTGTCCTCCTGCATGATCAAATCAAGCCCTGCACTTCCAGCAGTCGCCGCCCTCATAGAGTCTATGGATTTTAAGGCAGAGGAGCGGTTGTCTGAGTGGGAAACACCCCCGTTTGGCCCTGGGTTCGGGGGGGACCCGTCGCGCGGTTTCCCGACCCGCTACGACACTGATTAGCCCAGTGATAACCTTTCCCACACTTGGGGCACTTCTTTGAGGGTCGGGCTGGTGCCTTAGATGAGCGGCACTCCCGCTGAAAATGACCCTCCTTACCACAGCGGTAACAACGCTTCCCCTCCTTCCCAGTTTTTCTGAGGGCTGCAGCCAGAACTCCAGCCTTGTGGGCTTGTGTGCCAATGTTCTGGCACGCCCGCAGCATGTCTGAGAGCTCTAAAATACCAGAGGCTTGTGCTGCCTGGAGAGCACGGCGGCAATCCTCGTTTGCATTTTCAACTGCCAATTTTAACAGGAGCTCGTGAGCTGCCTCAGTGTTATCCACCTGCCGGAGGATAGCCTCATGCAATCTGTTGGTAAAATCCAAAAAGGACTCTGAGGCACCCTGACGGATACTAACAAAGCTTTTGGTAGGCTTGCCTGAATCTGGGACCTTCTTGAAAGCATGCTGGGCACAGGTGGAAATAATGGGGAAGACGGCCTGAGGGAGTTGAGACTGCATCTGAATAGTAGCAAACGGGCCCTCCCCTGCCAATTGCTCATAAATGATACCGTGCGCTGCATGTACCTGAGCTTGGCGTTCTGCCATCTGCCGATACTCACTAAGCCAAATAACATACTGACTAGGTGATAACATCATGCGCAGCAGCGTTTTCCAATCCTCAGGGACTAGGGAGTACCCAGTACCTATCCCTTCAACGAGACCACGCACAAAGGTGCTAGTCAGGCCAAACTCACGAATTGCTTTCCTCACCTCTCTAACCACCGAGTATGACAAAGTGGTCCAGGTGCCCACGGGGTTACCCTGGTCATAATTCTGCCAGGTCACCGGGCAAACTGAGACCAGATCAGCCAGCTCCTCCGCTGTAAGATCTGATCGAGCTTTCGCTGCGTGAACCATTTGTTGCACCAGCGAAAGCTTCTGAGCAGATGCAGATGACCCTCCGGGGGGCCCCGGAGCATGGGGCCCCACGGAGGGAGGGTGATCACGCACTGGCTCCGGTGGGGAAGGCAAGGGAGGCGGTGGTAATGAAGACACTGGGGGCAAAGCAGGGAGAGGGGGGGCTGTGGGTACGGGAGAGGGTCTGTCCGAAGCGACACGCTGGGTTGCATCAGTAGAAGGGGGGATAGCTGCAACGGGGATGGCTACAGGAGCCGACGGGCATGGCGAGAGCACCAGCCTCGTGAAAGAGGGCCTATCCGAGGTGACACGCAGTATTGCGTCGCGACAGAGGTGCCAGGCATGTAAAGCCTGCACGGGCGCCCGAGGCTCTTCGTGCAATGTCTGGCCCAATCGCTCCCAGTCCGCTAGCTTAAGGCTTCCGGCTTCAGGATACCACGGGCACTGGGCACGCACTTCCTGTAGCAGGAGAGTAAGTGCTCGAGCGGGGCAGTCATGCTGAGCCTTACGCAGCAAATACTGCAGCTCATTGCGGTGTTGCACTTGCAAAGCAGAGAGGGAGCTTCCCATACTTACCACAATGAAAAATACTCACCGGGATCCACGAAGCGGATGAGTGACGCGTCTGAAACCCTTGCCGGGCGAGGTGAGTGCTGAGGGCCCCACGTTGGGCGCCAGTTGTGGCAGTTCAATGATGAGACAGAACACAGCTTTATGCAAGAAAGCAGGCTGGTCAGCTGAGATGGGCGTTCTGCCCCCCCGCCTTCCACCTTCTCCTTTTATTATATTTCTCCCCCCTAAGCATTACACACTGCTACCGCAAAAAGATACACAAAGGAATGTATGACGTTGATTAATATACTTAGTTGCATCTTTTAGCTACTACAATCCTGGTTCTCAGGCCTTGAGCCCAGGCTAAGAAAGCCTCCCGCAGTTACTGTCCCAACAATCAAGTTTTCATGGTTCATATCTAGCCCTTGTCCTTGGATAGAGCAATGTGTGCATTGCTTCTACAGAACAGTCAAGGTGTGCCCTGCCTGCTTCCAGGTGGAATAGCTAAACATGAACCCTTCATACCTATATTAATGAACTTCTATGGAGTTAATAACATTAGCCTTTGATAAGATGCAGTAAGTGTGTTACAGCCTCATAAGAAGAGGTAAGAAGTGGTATGCAAATACAATTTAATTCTTTTGGTTTATACAGAGTCAAATAACAAGTTTGTGTTACTCTTATGAATTGCTGTATTCTTTTCTATTTATGAACAAGTCTTTGTCATCTTATCTGGTAAGATGCACTTTCCCATGGATATATAGCATAAATTTTTTGTTGAATGCTTGCATTTACTTGGGAAAGTCTAGAATATAGTTTTGAATGTCTAATAATACTTAAACTTACATGGAGCTTTTTATCTGTAGGTTTCAAAGTACTTTGCGGAGATGGGTAAGTATCAATAATATATAGAGAAAAGAAAACCGGAACATCATTATTAGTGCATATATGTGTGTATTCTGTATGTATCACTTCTGTTTGATTGTTGCTGACAATTTAATAGCTTGATCTTCAAAGACAATATGCAAAGAAATATATCCAGATATTTGGCTTTGTTGCTATAGTCTATTTTCCTGGAAACTACATAGGGAATCCAAGTTGTCCCATAGTCCTTGTCTATGCAACAGTTACTTGTAGGATACTGAATATGGGTATGCCATGCCCTTGGTGATGACCTGTGACATTATCCAGGGTACAATCTGGACAGATGGACAGCTGTGTCCCCTCAGATCTCCAACCTGGGGTGTCTTTTACGCTGCTGTTCCTGCCATGAGCATAGAGAAATGGAGGAGAGAGGTAATTTGTGGTGTGTGTGTGTTCTCTATTCTTGTACCTTTCTCCCCTCCTTGAAGATCATCTCCAGCTGGGATTCAGGGGGCAGCCAGTCTGTTTACATGGGAACTCCCAGCTGTTTTCCATTTCATGTAAATTTCTCACACCTTTCTTCCTGCCAAAGAATGGTCACTTAACTAGGTGATAATCTACTTGACTTTGTTGACTTAAGCTACCTGGCTTAGTTGCTGGTTTGTCTTTTGTTTCTGAGGAACTGGTTTGTGCCTGCTTTTCTAAACTTGCAAAAAGAAAAGGAGTACTTGTGGCACCTTAGAGACTAACCAATTTATTTGAGCATGAGCTTTCGTGAGCTACAGCTCACTTCATCGGATGCATACTGTGGAAACTGCAGAAGACATTATATACACAGAGACCATGAAACAATACCTCCTCCCACCCCACTCTCCTGCTGGTAATAGCTTATCTAAAGTGATCATCAAGTTGGGCCATTTCCAGCACAAATCCAGGTTTTCTCACCCTCTGCCTCCTCCCCCCCCCCCCCACACACACACAAACTCACTCTCCTGCTGGCAATAGCTCATCCAAAGTGACCACTCTCCTTACAATGTGCATGATAATCAAGGTGGGCCATTTCCAGCATAAATCCAAGTTTAACCCCCCCGACGTTCTGGTTAAACTTGGATTTATGCTGGAAATGGCCCACCTTGATTATCATGCACATTGTAAGGAGAGTGGTCACTTTGGATGAGCTATTACCAGCAGGAGAGTGAGTTTGTGTGTGTGTGTGTGTGGGGCGGGGGGGGAGGAGGGTGAGAAAACCTGGATTTGTGCTGGAAATGGCCCAACTTGATGATCACTTCAGATAAGCTATTCCCAGCAGGAGAGTGGGGTGGGAGGAGGTATTGTTTCATGGTCTCTGTGTATATAATGTCTTCTGCAGTTTCCACAGTATGCATCTGATGAAGTGAGCTGTAGCTCACGAAAGCTCATGCTCAAATAAATTGGCTAGTTTCTAAGGTGCCACAAGTACTCCTTTTCTTTTTGCGAATACAGACTAACACGGCTGTTACTCTGAAACCTTTCTAAACTTGGTGCATGTTACAGCAATGTTATACAGTAGAATCTTATAACTTTACAATACAATGTTGATACACATATTTTACCAGGACAATAATGTCCAGCAGATTGAGTTGTCAAATGATACCTCACAAGGCATACTTCGTACAAAATATATCATGGTCTTTGTAAAAAGATTGCCATAGGGGTACAGCCTGTCACAGGGTTACTGCATGCATAGGACCCGATCCAAAGCCCATTGAAGTTAGTGGAGTTTGACTTCTGTGGGCTTTGGATCAGGCCCACAGTCAGGTAAATCTGTTTGAGATGGCCATTGGCTAAACTGTTCTCTTTTTCCTCTTATGTCAATTTAGTCTGTGATAACCTTGGAAAGCGCTTGGACTGACAGCTTTGGAAACAGACCTGTTCACAGAAAGTTGCATCTGGAGCAGTGCAAGATGTACCATGCCATCCCCAGTAATGTATCTTGTTGGATGGCATACTGGAATGAGAACTGGACAGATGTCAGCCAGGACAATAGAGGGCTGCAACTTTATTTTGATGTTCACAGTTATAAAATGTACATATTCCTGACCTCAGAATAACTGTGCTATACTATAAATCCGGAGTTAATCCTGGCAGATTAAGGGGCAGACTCCTGCTCTGGTGATCTGCTAGGTGCAACAGAAGGAGTGCTGTCAGAAAACTGTGATTGGCGCTCTGATTCTCTCCCTCAATCCTGATGCAAGTTAGAGTAACCCTTAGGCTAGGGACTGCTGGAGTGTTACCCCTTAAGATTCTCCCCTTCCCTGCAAGTGATGTTTCCTTTGCACTGGGGCTGCAAAGCGAGAGATACAGGAACTCTTTGCACATTGAAGATTCTCCCACATGGGGATTTGGGAGCAAGGGACTTGTGTGGATTTGCACTCCCTGAGTGCTGCAAAGGCAGAGGTCAGGAGCAGAGAATCTGTCCCTAAAACTTGAAAGGGTCCTAGTACAATTGTGCTGTCAAAGCTGTGGCCTACTGGCCATAAATTATATAAGATGATGTCAGGTTTCAGAGTAGCAGCCGTGTTAGTCTGTGTTGAGGTAACTAGACAGTCCCAACTTTCCTTATCAGTTTGATCAAATTACCAACAGTCAACCGCAGCTTTGCCTGTTAGAGGAGAATGCAGCTGGATCACTAGGTAAGAAATACCCAGAACAACATTTGGCATTTTGTTTGGCTGCTCTCTGAAACTAACCATTTAGACTTTGTCAAGCAATGAATGGAGATTAGGGTGATCAAGTTTGAACTGATCTCTGCAAAATGCATTTTATCAGAAGAAAATAGCGTAGGGCATGAGAAAAAGTTGTAGTAATCTCAGGAGATATAAGCCTGCTCTTCCTTTTGCAGGCCTTTTTTTTTTTTTTTTTTAAACGGGGAGTTCTTTTGATAAAATCACCAGCGTTTGAAAGCCTAGAATTAGAAAACTTGGAAGTGTGGGAATGCACATCTGTGGCCATTCAAGGAACCTTAACTCTACCCCTGTATCCTGCCAAACTTCCATTTTCTTCACCTGTTGTACTTAATGTGTAAGATGGAGAACTTTTAATGCAGGGCTTTCAAATGAAGATGGTTTTGATGAGGACTAAGTTCACAGCCAGTGGCTGCAGACATCTTAAATCTGCTCCTGTTTGCCGAGCTGTGGAGTGCATGGGTTTCGTTTTGTACAAATGTATCCAATGTGAAGGTGTGATCTTCATGCTGTGGCTCATGTAAGCTACCTTAACTTTTAGTCTTGCGTTTGTAGTTCTAGGTACAGTAATTATGCGTCTGTGCTAGGGGGTCAAAGTAAGGCACTCTTTGGGGCATTGTCTGGGTAATTTTCTGAATATAATCCATTTCAGTGAAGAGATGCAGTAGTACTCTGCTGGCATATGGCCTTAAAGAAAGCAGGAGCCCTTGTAGATGTAGCCATGTGGCTTTCTTTCAGTCCTAGACTCGCATTTGAGTGCTCCACATGGGTTTCTTCCCGTAGGCCACACCGCTTTGTTTCCTACCTGCTGCCTTCCCTCCCACACTCTCTCATTGTGGCTATCTGCATTTAATGCAAAAGGAATGGTGGATGGTATTTTGAATAACTTCCACTAATATGTTCCTCAGAATTAATCAAAGGCAGCAGTTCTCACTAAGATACAACAAGCTAAAACAATGAGGAGTTCCTAGGCCAACCCATTTTGGAGTTATGGTGAGCTAAAATTAGTTCAAGAAGTCAGATCACTTTTTTTATTATTATTATTATTTATTATTATTAAAACAACAAGGAGTCTGGTGGCACCGGACAGACTAACAGATTTATTTGAGCATAAGCTTTCGTGGATAAAAACCACTTCTTCAGATGCAACATGTCTCCTAAACACCGTATCCAATTTTACTCCTATTTTCCAGGGTCCTAAGAGCACAATCTGTAAAAATTTGCAAAAGCAGCGCTTGTTTTTCCCCAATATTAAGAGATTATTATCAGTGCCAAAGACTCATGCATTGACAAGGCAGAAGGAATGCACCAGGATTGAAAGAACAAAAAACCTTTTTGGATGCTGCAATGTTAAGGTTATAAAATTATCTGTCTAGTTTTTTTAAAAGATTGCTGATCACTGCGAGGTTTGAACAGGGCAGTCCTTGGAAAAATATTAGGACTGCTGTTTATCTTTTCAGAGTAGCAGCCATGTTAGTCTGTATCTGCAAAAAGAAAAGGAGTACTTGTGGCACCTTAGAGACTAACAAATTTATTTGAGCATAAGCTTTCGTCCGATGAAGTGAGCTGTAGTTCACGAAAGCTTATGCTCAAATAAATTTGTTAGTCTCTAAGGTGCCTCAAGTCCTCCTTTTCTGTTTATCTTTAGTTTTTTATCAACTATCTGGATTTAGTTTCTTGCCTCAAAGATAAGACTTATATGCATTATGACTGATTTTGTGGATATGATCTCTTCTGTAAGTCCTCTCTCAATGTCAAATGGAGGAGCCAAGTTATTAGCTCATGGGGACATGCACGTTTCCAGACTACACTTGTGGAAACAACACTGGGTAATAATAATCTACAACGTTCAAGGTAAGTCCAAAAGATAAAAATGAAGCATTCCTATTTATAGGAATGCTTTTTTTTTTTTCTGGCAGATGTCATGTATCCCAAACTGTGAATCCAAGCGTGTTCCCCAGAAAGCGAGTGCTAAGGTTGTGGGTTGAGCTGAACATATAATGTAAGGCAGAATTTGGGTAAAAATGTCAGGTGCAGAGAAAACGGAGATTAAATTGTGACAATTATTATGAAGTTGGCACAGCAGAAATTCAGGATGATTCTGAGAACTAGAATGTCAGTAAAGAGGAGACTAATCTGTACAGGAGAAGGTGGGAGGGTGCCACCAAGTTATCAAGTGTGATGAAAGGAATTGTTTGAGTATAGATAATGCAAGGGATGATTAACAGAACTGTGAGCATTTACTACAGACATTCAGAACAGGAAGACAGCAAGACCTAAGAATTCATGAGATATCTCAACTGCCCAGATATCTGTTGGGTATCAAGCAACAGCAAAAGATTCCGAGTTCTGCAGGGCGAAGCTAAGGTGCAGAACGTAGAGGTTTTCTACCAGGTGAGAAGCAATCTGAACCCTGTTTCTTATTGAGAGGCAGGTGCTGCTTGAGATCATAAGATTGATGGGGAAGTAGACACACAACACAATGGAACATAGGTTAGAAATACAGAAAATTAATGTCACTTGAACACCAGCAATTTTATTATTTGCATTAGAGTAGTGCCTAACAGAGTCCCCAACTCAGATTGGATTCCCATTGTACTATACACTAAAGGGAAAAGCTTTCAACCAAACTTAAGTCCCAAAAGAGACAGGCTCCTAGGAGCTGAAGTCTCAATGGAAATCAGTGGGACTTGAGCATCTAAGCCCTGGTCTACACTAGGACTTTAGGTCGAATTTAGCAGCGTTAAATCGATGTAAACCTGCACCCGTCCACACAATGAAGCCCTTTATTTCGACTTAAAGGGCTCTTAAAATCGATTTCCTTACTCCACCCCTGACAAGTGGATTAGCGCTTAAATCGACGTTGCCGGCTCGAATTTGGGGTACTGTGGACACAATTCGATGGTATTGGCCTCCGGGAGCTATCCCAGAGTGCTCCATTGTGACCGCTCTGGACAGCACTCTCAACTCAGATGCACTGGCCAGGTAGACAGGAAAAGAACCGCGAACTTTTGAATCTCATTTCCTGTTTGGCCAGCGTGGCAAGCTGCAGGTGACCATGCAGAGCTCATCAGCACAGGTGACCATGATGGAGTCCCAGAATCGCAAAAGAGCTCCAGCATGGACCGAACGGGAGGTACGGGATCTGATCGCTGTTTGGGGAGAGGAATCCGTGCTATCAGAACTCAGTTCCAGTTTTCGAAATGCCAAAACCTTTGTCAAAATCTCCCAGGGCATGAAGGACAGAGGCCATAACAGAACCGAAGCAGTGCCGCGTGAAACTGAAGGAGCTGAGGCAAGCCTACCAGAAAACCAGAGAGGCGAACGGCCGCTCCGGGTCAGAGCCCCAAACATGCCGCTTCTATGATGAGCTGCATGCCATTTTAGGGGGTTCAGCCACCACTACCCCAGCTGTGTTGTTTGACTCCTTCAATGGAGATGGAGGCAATACGGAAGCAGGTTTTGGGGACGAAGAAGATGATAGCTCACAGCAAGCAAGCGGAGAAACCGGTTTTCCCGACAGCCAGGAACTGTTTCTCACCCTAGACCTGGAGCCAGTACCCCCTGAACCCACCCAAGGCTGCCTCCTGGACCCAGCAGGCGGAGAAGGGACCTCTGGTGAGTGTACCTTTTAAAATAGTATACATGGTTTAAAAGCAAGCATGTGAAAGGATTACTTTGCCCTGGCATTTGCGGTTCTCCTAGATGTAGTCCTAAAACCTTTGCAAAAGGTTTCTGGGGAGGGCGGCCTTATTGCGTCCTTCATGGTAGGACACTTTACCACTCCAGGCCAGTAACACTTACTTGGGAATCATTGTAGAACAAAGCATTGCAGTGTATGTTTGCTGGCATTCAAACAACATCCGTTCTTTATCTCTCTGTGTTATCCTCAGGAGAGTGAGATATAATTCATGGTCACCTGATTGAAATAGAGTGCTTTTCTTCAGGGGACACTCAGAGGAGCCTGTTCCTGCTGGGCTGTTTGCCTGTGGCTAAACAGAAATGTTCCCCGCTGTTAGCGACAGGGAGGGGGGAAGGTTGAGGGGGTAGTCACGCGGTGGGAGGAGGCAAAATACGACCTTGTAACGAAAGCACATGTGCTATGTATGTAATGTTAACAGCAAGGTTTACCCTGAAAGAGTGTAGCCACTGTTTTATAAAATGTGTCTTTTTAAATACCGCGGTCCCTTTTTTTTTTTCTCCACCAGCTGCATGTTTTTCAATGATCACAGGATCTTCTCCTTCCCAGAGGCTAGTGAAGCTTAGAAAGAAAAAAAAAAACGCACTCGCGATGAAATGTTCTCCGAGCTCATGCTGTCCTCCCACACTGACAGAGCACAGACGAATGCGTGGAGGCAAATAATGTCAGAGTGCAGGAAAGCACAAAATGACCGGGAGGAGAGGTGGCGGGCTGAAGAGAGTAAGTGGCGGGCTGAAGACAGGGCTGAAGCTCAAATGTGGCGGCAGCGTGATGAGAGGAGGCAGGATTCAATGCTGAGGCTGCTGCAGGACCAAACCAGTATGCTCCAGTGTATGGTTGAGCTGCAGCAAAGGCAGCTGGAGCACAGACTGCCACTGCAGCCCCTCTGTAACCAACCGCCCTCCTCCCCAAGTTCCATAGCCTCCACACCCAGACGCCCAAGAACGCAGTGGGGGGGCCTCCGGCCAACCAGCCACTCCACCACAGAGGATTGCCCAAAAAAAAGAAGGCTGGCATTCAATAAATTTTAAAGTTGTAAACTTTTAAAGTGCTGTGCTTAAAGTGCTGTGTGGCATTTTCCTTCCCTCCTCCACCACCCCTCCTGGGCTACCTTGGTAGTCATCCCCCTATTTGTGTGATGAATGAATAAAGAATGCATGAATGTGAAGCAACAATGACTTTATTGCCTCTGCAAGCGGTGATCGAAGGGAGGAGGGGCGGGTGGTAAGCTTACAGGGAAGTAGAGTGAACCAAGGGGCGGGGGGGGTTTCATCAAGGAGAAACAAACAGAACTTTCACACCGTAGCCTGGCCAGTCATGAAACTGGTTTTCAAAGCTTCTCTGATGCGTACCGCCCCCTCCTGTGCTCTTGTAACCGCCCTGGTGTCTGGCTGCACGTAACCAGCAGCCAGGCGATTTGCCTCAACCTCCCACCCCGCCATAAACGTCTCCCCCTTACTCTCACAGATATTGTGGAGCACACAGCAAGCAGTAATAACAGTGGAAATATTGGTTTAGCTGAGGTCTAAGCGAGTCAGTAAACTGCGCCAGCGCGCCTTTAAACGTCCAAATGCACATTCTACCACCATTCTGCACTTGCTCAGCCTGTAACTGAACAGCTCCTGACTACTGTCCAGGCTGCCTGTGTTCGGCTTCATGAGCCATGGCATTAAGGGGTAGGCTGGGTCCCCAAGGATACATATAGGCATTTCAACATCCCCAACAGTTATTTTCTGGTCTGGGAATAAAGTCCCTTCCTGCAGCTTTTGAAACAGACCAGAGTTCCTGAAGATGCGAGCATCATGCACCTTTCCCGGCCATCCCACGTTGATGTTGGTGAAAAGTCCCTTGTGATCCACCAGAGCTTGCAGCACTATCGAAAAGTACCCCTTGCGGGTTATGTACTCGGCGGCTTGGTGCTCCGGTGCCAAGATAGGGATATGGGTTCCGTCTATAGCCCCACCACAGTTAGGGAATCCCATTGCAGCAAAGCCATCCACTATGACCTGCACATTTCCCAGGGTCACTACCCTTGATATCAGCAGATCTTTGATTGCGTGGGCTACTTGCATCACAGCAGCCCCCACAGTAGATTTGCCCACTCCAAATTGATTCCCAACTGACCGGTAGCTGTCTGGCGTTGCAAGCTTCCACAGGGCTATTGCCACTCGCTTCTCAACTGTGAGGGCTGCTCTCATCTTGGTATTCATGCGCCTCAGGGCAGGGGAAAGCAAGTCACAAAGTTCCATGAAAGTGCCCTTACGCATGCGAAAGTTTCGCAGCCACTGGGAATCGTCCCAGACCTGCAACACTATGCGGTCCCACCAGTCTGTGCTTGTTTCCCGAGCCCAGAATCGGCGTTCCACAGCATGAACCTGCCCCATTAGCACCACGATGCATGCATTGGCAGGGCCCATGCTTTCAGAGAAATCTGTGTCCATGTCCTGATCACTCACGTGACCGCGCTGATGTCGCCTCCTAGCCCGGTATCGCTTTGCCAGGTTCTGGTGCTGCATATACTGCTGGATAATGCGTGTGGTGTTTAATGTGCTCCTAATTGCCAAAGTGAGCTGAGCGGCCTCCATGCTTGCCTTGGTATGGCATCCGCACAGAAAAAAGGTGCGGAACGATTGTCTGCCGTTGCTCTGACGGAGGGAGGGGCGACTGACGACACGGCTTACAGGGTTGGCTTCAGGGAGCTAAAATCAACAAAGGGGGTGTCTTTACATCAAGGAGTATTTCAGGCAGGATTTCACGGAGGGTTCCAATAAGAAATGGTGCACCTAAGTTATCGTTCTTATTGGAACAAGGAGGTTAGCCTGGCCTCTGATTGATACATGGCTAGATTTACCTTGCTGCACCTTCTCTGTGAGTGACTGCAGTGTGACCTAGAGGAATGAGTCCCCTAGACAGGGGAAGGGGGGAAGCAAATGAGTACAAAACAAATCTGGTCTATTTCTTGTTTTGATCCACTCCATCTATCTTTTACATCTTTGGCTGGCAGCAGACGGTGCAGAAGGACTGCATGCCATCCACATCTCATGGCTGCTCGGCAGAAGATGGTACAGTACGACTGCTAGCAGTCCGTATCGCCTGCCCGCTCACCATAAGACGGTTCAGTAGGACTGACTGCAGGACTAAAGAGAATGACCTGGTCAAGTCACTCCAAATTTAGTCCCTGCACCCATGTCTGCCCAGGCGCTCCCAGCCGACGTGGCCAGGAGCACCTCGGACATGACGATGACGGCTACCAGTCGTACTGTACCGTCTGCTGCCACAAGGCAAGGGGTTGCTGCTACTGTGTAGCAATGCCGTACCACGTCTGCCAGCACCCAGGAGACATAGGGTGACGGTTACCTGAGCGGGCTCCATGCTTGCCGTGGTATGGCGTCTGCACAGGTAACGCAGGAAAAAAGGCGCGAAACGATTGTCTGCCTTTGCTTTCACGGAGGGAGGGAGGGAACGGGGGCCTGACGATATGTACCCAGAACCACCCGCGACAATGTTTTAGCCCCATCAGGCATTGGGATCTCAACCCAAAATTCCAATGGGCAGCGGAGACTGCGGGAACTGTGGGATAGCTACCCACAGTGCAACGCTCCGGAAGTCGACTCTAGCCTCGGTACTGTGGAAGCGCTCCGCCGAGTTAATGCACTTAATGCACTTAGAGCATTTTCTGTGGGGACACACGCTCGAATATATAAAACCGATTTCTAAAAAACCGACTTCTATAAATTCGACCTTATTCCGTAGTGTAGACATACCCTAAGTAACTTGCACTTTAAAAATTTGACCCTGTACAAACACATAGTAAATAATAACTTGTATCCCAAAGAACTTAGTCTAGCTAAATATCCTTGAGGAGCAACGATTAAAATATATGCAGAGAAAAACAGGAATGTTGAAAGAGGCTTGGAAGTGGTGATGGGCATCACTTCAGATAAGAGGTTTTTCTAATGTGATTGCGCCAAAAAAAAAAAAAAAAAAAGCCAGTGCAATTTGGGCTGCATATACAAACACACATCAAGAAGCAGAAGGAAACATTCTCTTACACATCTCCAGTGCAGCTGCACCTGGAAATGGCCCTTTCACTTTTAGACAGCTCAGAACCAGCAAGCTGGTTGGAGTTCAGAGAAGGACAATACAAATGATTAGCGTGCGAGAGGGTGTGACTTAAATTAAAAGGTAAGTGTGTCTAGCTTTTACAAATGACAGCTAAGGGGGAGGTGACGTGAGTTAACAATTGTTTGAGATGAGTTTATGTAGTGAGGTGCATAAGGATAGAACTATGCAGTTGAGAGGGAAACTTGCAGAATTGTAGGAAAAAAATCTGGATTGTGAGACACTTTTGGATTATGGATAGTTTTGTAAGGGAAGAGGTGGAAGCACTAGTACTTAAGAATAGGCCAGGCAAAGCACTGCAATATGTAGCGAATAATCAGAAATTGGCAAGAAGACCGCTGGGATATTCTAATGGGTCTTTTCCACCTTTACCTTCTATGCATTGATGTGTTTAGGGAGATAAACTTGCTTTTGTTTACTGTAGTCCAAAATGAGATGTACTCAATCTTGTCTTCTGCACTTGGTTTTTGTATCCAGCCCCCTGTGCAAAATAGTCATGATGACACAAGTTTAACCTCTGAGAACTTTATAGTCTATCACAAAATGAAGCCTGTTAAATAACAAACTTGTCTCAATAAAATCTAGTGGAAACTTAATGTTCATATCCACTATAGACTTAACATAGTAACTTTGTGAAAGCTGTTAATTAAGAAGCCTAATATTTACAGGGCCTCATTTCAGAGCTGCTGAGGATCCACAACACCAATGGAAGTTGTGGGTGCTTGGCGTTTCCAAAAACCAGGTGTATGCTGACTTAGAAATATTAAATGCTTCCATTGAAAAACAGTCCTCTTCTGGACTCCCCGTTCTTAAGACTATATCCAGGACTGTATCTTACATTTTAGTGCCCAGAACAATGGGGTCCAACTTGGTTGTGGCTTTTAAGCATTACCATAATGTAAATGTTAAACTTCCAGGTGAGAAGGATGGGTGCACACTAGAGACCATTCCAAGCTGAAAAATCTGGGAATAAGTATCCACAACTATGGGGCATCCAACAGGTAAAATGGAATCCTGTCCTTTCCATGTGCTTTTCTCCCCACAGTAGTAGATTGGGAAGGCTGTGGTTGAACCGTTCTATGGGTATGAAGGAAATGGAAGTGTCATGTGTTTCAGATTTTGAATGCTCCCAGTCATTGGCACTTGTCAACTGCCAAACTGTACTGAAAATGACAAAAAAAAAACTAATAAAAGATAAATATCTTGTATATAGTCCTTGTGTCTCTTCCTTATTTCCATCTCCAAAGAGGCCAGTAAACATAAAACAATCTGCATTTTCTCTTGGCAGCAGCCTGTTGACTTTATTGGCCGTGACTGTGGTTTTTATATAATAGACCAAACTACGGGGGGCATTAGGAAGGGGAAGATGTGAAGAAGCCAATCACCTTCTCTTGTGGGGAAAGGGAACCCATAGGATCTCACTGCAGCCCCAAAACTGGCAGCGCTGACTGTGGGAGTGGGACATGTATCAGGAATACATGTTGATTTAACTCATGACCGTGGTAGCTTCTGTTTGCGAAATGCCTGTGGAGCCCTAGCTGTAAAATAAATCTCCTTGTTAAAAAGCAATTCATGCATACGTGACTTGGAAAAGGATGGAAATAGGTAGCGCAAATGGACTTTCCAGCAGGCAGTGAAATCTAGCTAGGTGCTCTCCTACCTTTTGTCACAGCTCAGCTGCATTATCCTTTGAATTGAACCTTGCCGGCAACCGTAGAGAAATCAGAAACAATCCAAACAATGCACTGGTAATAACTTGGTAGTCCACTGGATGGTACTGTCACTGTGTGCATGCTTCACTATTCTAATTCTGAAGGTTCCTGTGCAGTTCAAAACAAAGATTATTTCAAGTCTTTTATTTCAAAGAGGTAAAATGGGAGGGGGGGAAGAGAGAAGTGTGTGCAAATCGTTTCTATTTCAAATGTAGCTCACACCCTCCAACCCCACATGTTTTGTGATCTGCCTCTTAACCAAAATTCCTCAGAGCCTCTTGGCTGGACCCTGATTAGTATAGATGAAAATGGCTAGTGCCCTAACCAGCTGCCCTCATCATCCTCGTACAATTCCAGCCTTTGAGTGATTACGCAGCAACATGTCCAGTTGGGGTTTTCTTGGTGTGTTTCTTTTTTTGTTTTAAATTAAGCTACTTGCAGATATTATTGTGCCTAAGAAGAAAGTAATGTGGTGTAGCTCAAGGTTAACATGGAAGCTTTTCCCTCAAATGTGAGCATTGCTGAGCTTTTGTGTATGTTTGCAGGATCAGTAAGGTGCAGTAAGTTAGCCCAGAATCCTCCTAGAAAAGCTTGCTATGCATTATATTATTTCCTGTTTTGCAGAGGGAACCTTGCTTAGCCAGAGCCCAACAGTTGAGTTTTGTTTGTTTTTCCCCCTGTGGGGTCAGACAGCCTCACTCATGTGTGAAGTTAGGGGATCTGAAGATTGGTTCTTGTGACTTGTTCTAATGTCCTGGTAAAATCCTGTTAATGTGACTTAATTCACTTCTGTCTTACTAAAAATGGGGAAAGACTAGCTCATAGAGCACTCTTTCTCTGGACAGATCCTAAAGTATTTTAGTTGGGTGCTTGTATCTGCAACTTGGAAGGTGGAGCTATTTAGCAGTGCACAGCAATGCTGTCGTGACTTCTAGGAAAGGATGCAAAAAAAATAGTGTCCAGATGCAACTGTAGTGTGAGCTATTTCTGCTTCTCTAGTCCTACCTATTTCCCAGTTGCTGGAACTGGGCTGTTGATGATTAGCCAAACTGAAATTTGGTCAGGATGTTAGTTTAAAAGAAAGATGCTCTGAGTCTGTGATGACCAGAAGTGACACAGGCCTTGGTTAAACAGCACATCCTAAAGATGGTGGTACTTGTAGCATAGTTTCTTCCGCCAGCATGCTAGAGCAGGGGTGGCCAACCTGTGGCTCCGGAGCCACATGCGGCTCTTCAGAAGTTAATATGCAGCTCCTTGTATAGGCACCAACCCCCCCAGGGCTTGAGCCACAGGTGCCAACGTTCCAGTGTGCCAGGGGGTGCTCACTGCTCAACCCCTGGCTCTGCCACAGGAACTCCCCCCAGCCCACCCCTTCCTGCCCCCTCCCCATAGCCTGCAATGCCCTCACTCTTCCTCCCCACCCCAGCCTCTTTCATGCCATGAAACAGCTGATAGGGAGGGAGGGGGAAGTGCTGATCGGCGGGGCTGCCCGTGGGTGGGAGGCCCTAAGAGCAGGGGTGGGGCTGATGACGTATCACTGTGGCTCTTTGGCAATGTACATTGGTAAATTCTGGTTCCTTCTCAGGCTCAGGTTGGCCACCCCTGTGCTAGAGCATTGATTCTGTACTGACTCAAGGCGGAGTGCTACATACTGCATCACCAGCACTCTTCTCTCAGCATGTTGGGTTTTTCTTCAAGGTCTCCCCTGCCAATATCAGCCAGACCTGACTCTAGCTTATGAAGTCAGACGAAATAGTGAGTAGGTATGGCTGCAACAGATAACAGGAGGTGTAAAGGTTGCATCTGTCCAGGATTTGACGATAGACTGCTACAAATAGGGGTCGGTGTTGAGAGGTTGCTGCCTTTTTTTATGTGGGGTAGTTCCTTACTCCAGGGACTTCAATGGGAGTACTGGGGAATAAGGCCCTATTCAAGATAGAAAAAGGGATCAGAATCTGTTCTGCTTCAGTCTCTCACCTTGTGCATATTCCTTTCAGACTCAATGGAAGAGTTCCATCCTGGGATGTCTTAACACATGAATTCTAACTTTCTGACTGTATCACCTAAGCCAGAATCACCTGTAGCTGACAAATGTGTATTGAAAACTTAAATAAATCCTTCCTTTCATGTCAACAGGGTCTTTTTTTTTCTTTTTAAATGTGGCCTTTCAAATGGGAATAAATCTGGTGCTCCTGTATGATATAGTACTTTCAGCTACAGCCAGGACAGTTCTAGCAAAGAGGGAAATGTCACAACCCAGCAGTGCACGGTGACAGGTATACCTTTCAGAGAGGGAATTGATGGATTTATTATGGAGATGAATGATGGAGGAGATGTTACAGGTACAGGAGAGAGCAGGACTGCCTGTGAATTCTGAATGCGCATGTGTTTTTGCAGTTACTCATGAGTGATGGAATGACTGGTGGGGCTAGTTTAAAGACGTAATCTCTCTGCTCAGACAAGACTGTTTTCTGCAAGGTGGGTGTGGGTTCTGGAAGCTGCTGAGATGTGCTCGCTGTGGTGGCAAAATAGCTATGCGCTTGGTTCTCTCCACAGCAGATCTTTGGGTTGCTGCTAGCCATGGTTGGTTATGCTTACTCAGAATATCTCCACACCACCACCATCGCTCCCTTTGTTGGATCATATTAAAGAAGTTCTGTATTAAAATCACAAATGAGTTTGATTCCCCATAGTTTAAATTCCAGGGTATTACTAATTAAGAGGTCTCTTGGTTTTTGGTACTGTTTCTCTCCCTCTATGTGTGAAACTTGCAAGCTGCTAATTGTGTTAGTACATTCTAAGACAGAGTCTGTTCTCAAAGCAATTCACAGAGAGAGAGACTCAAAGCAATACTCTAACAACAGAAACAGCACCCAGAGACTCCCCGCCCTTTTGTTGTATTAACAATTGTGATTAAAATAGAGATAGAGGATGGATGTGGATGGATGCTTGGTGTGGATAATAAGTGAATGATCAGGGAGGTGCCAGCCTAAGAATCCAGTGTCCATCGGCTGAAGAAGGCGTCAAGTGGAAATAACCAGAGGACCCCACCCCCCCAGGAGGGCAGACTGGAATCCACCCAACAGCCTCAAGAATGGGAGAACCAAAGAACAAGATAACATCTTGGAGCCGTCAGGAATGTGCTATATGCTGATTGATTCAGCAACAGCATGAAGCAGCAATTCCCATAGACTGGCATAGGAAGAAATTCCTATAAAAATAGACTCTAAAAAGTGAGAACTTTGGGGGTCTGATTCTGCAAACCAACTTCCAGGAGCATCAGATGAGCATCTGACAAGGCCCTGCTCCCTCCTCATGTCCAGGCCACCTGGCCAGTGGCTTGGCATGAGCAACTCTAAGGCTGGTAACTATGATAACAACCTTGCAGAACCTGTGTGTGTTTGTATGAATGAATGTGTGAATAAATATGAGATTGAATGTAATGTTATAGCTATAACTAACTGCTTACTATGATTCTTTCTGTATTCACAATAAATGTGGTATTTTGCCTTTTTCCCTTTAATAAGATCCTGCTGGTTTTTATTTTATTGGTATAACACCTTGCACTTGGAAACAGTTGTCAGTTGGCTGTGTTGTTTTCTGGCATGATGTGGTGATGTGATCCTGTTGAGTGTAGTGCACAGATGTGATGCTCTGCTTAATAGTAACAGAGTGAGCCATGGAGATCTGAGAAATATCTACATGGAGTAGAGCTGGTTGAACATTTTTTTTGGCCTTCGACTGAACATTCTGACAAAATGTCTGGGGTGGGGAGGGCAGGAAGGAAGGAGTCAATGAGAAAGGGAGATTTTTGGTAGAAAATGTTGACTTTTTTTGTAAAAAACTCCAAATATTTTGACTCAAAATAGTGGTGCCTCATAGGAGTTGTAGTTGGATGCCTTATCCTCCTATTTGTAGTCATAAGGTAAGAAGCAACCTTTGTGATCATCTAGTCTGACCTCCTGTATAAAACAGCCTATGGGTCCTCCCTGAATTAATTCCTGTTCTCCAATATGGGCTTAGGTTCTTTGGCTGGACTACGTCTCCCATGATGCACCATGGTTGGGGCTTCTATGATGCAGCCCCTCCTCCGCACAAAGAGGGCAGGAAAGTGGTGCATCATGGAAGATGTAGTCCAACCAGGGAGTTTAGCCCATAGAGAAGAATGGGAACATAAACTACAACTTCCATGGGATGCAGTGGTGCCATTTTGAATCAAAATATTTTGCTTCTTGGGTATTTAGTATTGTGATGAGCTATTTAAGTATTCTGCAGAAATCAGACCCTTTTGAAAAAATTTCATTTTGTTGAAAACCCAACCTTCCCTTAAAACAGTTTCAACAGAATATTTTCAGCCAGTCCTAACACACAGTTTTCATTTTTTTTCTGACTTGGCTGCTGGGCATAGCTCCCAGGCATCTGAGGGGTTTCTGGGGTTCTCAAGGCTGTTTCCACAATCTCAAAGTAAGGCCCCACAGATCTAGAACCTAGACCCATAGAGCTACCAGACAGCTGGCAACTCCAGGCTACCATCCAGCAGCAGCTGTAACCAACTTGCACTCCACTTCCAATGACCTACTGTGGACACAGACCATGGGAAATACCATGGGAAGTACCGCCTCAGAGGTTTGAGAGACAGCAGCCCCGTCATTCCTGATCAGCTCCCTGCTTTATATAAACCCCAGGGGCATTCCAGGAAGTGTCCAGGCAACAGCGCAGATCTTCTATAGCTCCTGCTTCTTGCTCTTAAATTCCTGATTTGACTTTGGCTTGATTTGGACTTCACCACCTGACTCAGACTCTGACCTTTGGTATTGACCCTGGCCTGGACCTGACTACAAACTCCTCAGCTACACCCTGCCTCAGGTTTGCTCCTGGTCTGTCCCTTGGCCTTGATTTGTCCTTGTTGGGATCCTGATACTCAGTTTTTGTTAGTGTCTCAATGGAAAGTACCACTGTTGTGATAGTGGTGTTGAATAGAAGAACAGAGGAAGGCTGAAAACAAGACTGTTTTGAAAGTTTGGGCCCAGCTCTTGTCTAAGTTCATTAAATGTGGTGGTTGTAGTCCTGATTTAAAAAAAAAATCTTCTCCACCCGTCTTCCCTGTTAGTTACTTATTTTTAAAGCAACCCAGTGAGGAAACCATCTGGTTGTAGATGTAGCTGAGAAGACTAGCGGGTCTACTGCAGTGGCGGGGCATGGCAAAACATTTGCTGTGCTACAACCTTTTGCTTCTGGGCCATGCAGTCTGGACCTCGGAGAAATTCCCATGTTGGAGACTCCATTATTTGAAAGTTAGAAATGTTGCATCTACCCTGAACACAGAGGGTGAGTACCTAAGGGTCCTGGTTCAGAGTTGTACTTTACAGAAAAAAGATGGCTAGTGCTTTCTCAGTAAAATTTCCCATCAGTGGTGCTCTACTAGATGGGAGGGCTTGTGGGGCCAGGGCTTTGGGTGGCCACCAGCATGGTGAGCACTGTGCCATCTCGCACTGCTCAGAGATTGTCTACACAATGTGATAAGCTGGTGGCTGCTGGTATCTTTATCTGCACTAGTGCTCTCACTGTTGCTGCCACCAAAAGTGCGGCCCCAGCAATAGTAATGTTGGGAAATTGCAAAAGGAAAGAAGTCTAGTGTAGACATAACTCCACATAGAGTGGACATGAGCCTGTGGCAGAAAGGGGCAATACTCTCTACTTTCCTGAAGAGGACTGAGCTTGAGGGTGGCACCCAAGCAAAGGACTCCCTGGATAAGTTGCTGTTTTCTGGTAGATACCTCATAGTGAGGATCTTGCTGTGGGGAAGAGCACCATGGTCTGCTCTAGTGTGGGCTCCGCACAATAAGGATGGAGAAAGGGTGAGTACTACCCAGTACTCTGCTGAGGGCTTTTTTGGAGGCTCCAGTGCTCAGCAAGTCATCCCTCTTATTTGCACAGGGAGTTACTGTACCTGTAATACCTCACATGTCAGACTGAAAACTCATAAATAGTTGTAGTGAAACCACCTGCAGGCTGCATGCCAGCTTTCTCATTAAACTTCCTGAGAAAGAACCCATTCAGGTCACTGTTCTAGATAAACATATTGAGACAAGTCCTGGCCTCTGCTGCTATCAGGGGTCCTGAAAGGCTACAGTGGAAGTAGCATAATTCTGCTACACCGGTGTTCTTCCTGTCCCCCTATAGGGGGAGGAGTAGAGGGCAGGATCAGGACCACGCAGATCCACCAGCCATTCTCCCTTCTGGGCCAAAGGATAGCCATACTTGGGAGGAGCAAGGGGTGTGTGTGACAGCTTCAACCCCACTTCTAGGATGCCACCTGATGTATTGAGGTTTCATTGAGCCCCTCCTGATTCCCTCTCCCTGTTTTGCTGAATTAGGCTCTCCAGCCTCTTGGAGCAGGCCACACCCAGCTACAGACACAGACTGAAGTCAGCTCTGTGTGAGAGGATTCACCCAGCACTCACATGCACACCCACTTTGGGGAATAAACCCAAACTAATACTGTCATGTGCTGTATAGAAAGATCTGTACAGTGCAAGCTCATAAAAATTTGCCCTCTCCCTCCCTCACTATGAAAAGAGAGATGCACAACTTCTTCTCTCCCCTGCCCCCGAGCTAGAGATTGTACAAACTGGGTTTAATAATAAACAAAAATGTATTAAGTGATTATAAGGGATAGCAAACAGAACAAAGCAGATTACTGAGCAAATAAAACAAAACATGCATAATAAGCTTAAGATCTTATCTGGAACCCCCGACCCAGCCTTAAAAAGGATTTACCTAAAGCGAGAAACGTTTGTTTGATCCCCCTCCCCCTACAGAGGAAAAATACCAGTCAGCAGTGGCCAAGGTGGTATTTTGTATCTGGTGATCTTGCAGTGTCAAAGCAACTATGAAACCAGGTTTATTTGCAATGTCCACAGGAAGGCACTCCAAGCAGATGGGAGATCCACATCTCCAAAGACTCATTGTCTCTATCTGGTGGCCCAATGGATTAAGGCTGATTGCGTACTGTCTGGTGGGCACTTCTCCAAGTACACACACAGTTGTAATTGTTATAATCAATATTCCCTAACTTCAGATACAAAAATGATACATGCATACAAATTGGATAATCACATTCAGTAAATCATAACCTTTCCAATGATACTTTACAAGACCCATTTTGCATAAAATATATCTTAGGCCATATTCACATCATAATCATATATCTATGAAGAATATGGGGTGTAATGTCACGGGGATAGAGAAAGAATTGTGGCAGGGGGAGGGATTCATCCCCCAAGAAACTTGCCAACACATGGCTGGGATATGAATGCTGGGAAATGTGACCAAGATTTCACCCATTAGTGCAAATCTCCTTTCCCATCTCCCTCCACTAAATACATAAATAAAAATAGCACACATCCCAAATAATAAAAGCTCTACCTTAATGCAATAAAGTTGACTATTTGATTATGCAAGAGTTGGGACATTCAGCAACAAATATTCCCCTAATGTCCTTAACTCTGCCCTCTCGTGTGCATGGATTGCTATGCAGCCTTTGATCACAAAATACACAAAGGCAGTACTACAAACAGTTGCATATGTGCATTTAGAGAAAAGGGTGATTTAGAGACAAAAGCACACCCTTGAGGTTACTTAAACAGTAGTGCTGGAAAGTATGTTATTAAAAGTCAAGTTTAAGTGCAGTTGTGGTCAGGAAAGGGACAATGAAAATGGCACATTCTCATTCACCAGCTCTGCTCCCTGCATGTGTCATTTCCACATGCTGATTTTAATGATTAACTGCTTTTTATTGCTGTTAGCCCTGCAGAGCCAACCTGGCCCTGTGGGGTAGGAGCAGGACCCTAGTCTGACTGATGCATCAGCCCTAGAACTGTGAATTGAGTTTCCACTGCGGGCAGGGTAGCACAGGTGTAACTGAGCCCTGGTCTACACTAGGACTTTAGGTCGAATTTAGCAGCATTAAATCGATGTAAACCTGCACCCGTCCACACGATGAAGCCCTTTATTTCGACTTAAAGGGCTCTTAAAATCGATTTCCTTACTCCACCCCTGACAAGTGGATTAGCGCTTAAATCGGCCTTGCCGGCTCGAATTTGGGGTACTGTGGACACAATTCGATGGTATTGGCCTCCGGGAGCTATCCCAGAGTGCTCCATTGTGACCGCTCTGGACAGCACTCTCAACTCAGATGCACTGGCCAGGTAGACAGGAAAAGAACCGCGAACTTTTGAATGTCATTTCCTGTTTGGCCAGCGTGGCAAGCTGCAGGTGACCATGCAGAGCTCATCAGCAGAGGTGACCATGATGGAGTTCCACAATCGCAAAAGAGCTCCAGCATGGACCGAACGGGAGGTACGGGATCTGATCGCTGTATGGGGAGAGGAATCCGTGCTATCAGAACTCCGTTCAAGTTTTTGAAATGCCAAAACCTTTGTCAAAATCTCCCAGGGCATGAAGGACAGAGGCCATAATAGGGACCCGAAGCAATGCCGCGTGAAACTGAAGGAGCTGAGGCAAGCCTACCAGAAAACCAGAGAGGCGAACGGCCGCTCCGGGTCAGAGCCCCAAACATGCCGCTTCTATGATGAGCTGCATGCCATTTTAGGGGGTTCAGCCACCACTACCCCAGCCGTGTTGTTTGACTCCTTCAATGGAGATGGAGGCAATACGGAAGCAGGTTTTGGGGACGAAGAAGATGATGATGAGGAGGAGGTTGTAGATAGCTCACAGCAAGCAAGTGGAGAAACCGGTTTTCTCGACAGCCAGGAACTGTTTCTCACCCTGGACCTGGAGCCAGTACCCCCTGAACCCACCCAAGGCTGCTTCCTGGACCCGGCAAGCAGAGAAGGGACCTCTGGTGAGTGTACCTTTTAAAATAGTATACATGGTTTAAAAGCAAGCATGTGAAAGGATTACTTTGCCCTGGCATTCACGGCTCTCCTGGATGTACTCCCAAAGCCTTTGCAAAAGGTTTCTGGGGAGGGCAGCCTTATTGCGTCCTTCATAGTAGGACACTTTACCACTCCAGGCCAGTAACACGTACTCGGGAATCATTGTAGAACAAAGCATTGCAGTGTATGTTTGCTGGCGTTCAAACAACATCCGTTCTTTATCTCTCTGTGTTATCTCACTCTCCTGAGGATATAATTCATGGTCACCTGGTTGAAATAGAGTGCTTTTCTTCAGGGGACACTCAGAGGAGCCTGTTCCTGCTGGGCTGTTTGCCTGTGGCTAAACAGAAATGTTCCCCGCTGTTAGCCACAGGGAGGGAGGAGGGTCGAGGGGGTAGCCACGCGGTGGGGGGGAGGCAAAATGCGACCTTATAACGAAAGCACATGTGCTATGTATGTAATGTTAACAGCAAGGTTTACCCTGAAAGAGTGTAGCCACTGTTTTATAAAATGTGTCTTTTTAAATACCACTGTCCCTTTTTTTTTCTCCACCAGCTGCATGTGTTTCAATGATCACAGGATCTTCTCCTTCCCAGAGGCTAGTGAAGCTTAGAAAGAAAAAAAAACGCACTCGAGATGAAATGTTCTCCGAGCTCATGCTGTCCTCCCACACTGACAGAGCACAGACGAATGCGTGGAGGCAAATAATGTCAGAGTGCAGGAAAGCACAAAATGACCGGGAGGAGAGTTGGCGGGCTGAAGAGAGTAAGTGGCGGGCTGAAGACAGGGCTGAAGCTCAAATGTGGCGGCAGCGTGATGAGAGGAGGCAGGATTCAATGCTGAGGCTGCTGGAGAACCAAACCAGTATGCTCCAGTGTATGGTTGAGCTGCAGCAAAGGCAGCTGGAGCACAGACTGCCACTACAGCCCCTGTGGAACCAACCACCCTCCTCCCCAAGTTCCATAGCCTCCTCACCCAGACGCCCAAGAACGCGGTGGGGGGGCCACCGAACAACCAGCCACTCCGCCACAGAGGATTGCCCAAAAAAAAGAAGGCTGTCATTCAATAAATTTTAAAGTTGTAAACTTTTAAAGTGCTGTGTGGCATTTTCCTTCCCTCCTCCACCACCCCTCCTGGGCTACCTTGGTAGTCATCCCCCTATTTGTGTGATGAATGAATAAAGAATGCATGAATGTGAAGCAACAATGACTTTATTGCCTCTGCAAGTGGTGATCGAAGGGAGGAGGGGAGGGTGGTTAGCTTACAGGGAAGTAGAGTGAACCAAGGGGCAGGGGGTTTTCATCAAGGAGAAACAAACAGAACTTTCACACCGTAGCCTGGCCAGTCATGAAACTGGTTTTCAGAGCTTCTCTGATGCGTACCGCGCCCTCCTGTGCTCTTCTAACCGCCCTGGTGTCTGGCTGCGCGTAACCAGCAGCCAGGCGATTTGCCTCAACCTCCCACCCCGCCATGAACGTCTCCCCCTTACTCTCACAGATATTGTGGAGCACACAGCAAGCAGTAATAACAGTGGGAATATTGGTTTCGCTGAGTCTAAGCGAGTCAGTAAACTGCGCCAGCGTGCCTTTAAATGTCCAAATGCACATTCTACCACCATTCTGCACTTGTTCAGCCTGTAGTTGAACAGCTCCTGACTACTGTCCAGGCTGCCTGTGTACGGCTTCATGAGCCATGGCATTAAGGGGTAGGCTGGGTCCCCAAGGATACATATAGGCATTTCAACATCCCCAACAGTTATTTTCTGGTCTGGGAATAAAGTCCCTTCCTGCAGCTTTTGAAACAGACCAGAGTTCCTGAAGATGCGAGCGTCATGTACCTTTCCCGGCCATCCCACGTTGATGTTGGTGAAACGTCCCTTGTGATCCACCAGAGCTTGCAGCACTATTGAAAAGTACCCTTGCGATTTATGTACTCGGCGGCTTGGTGCTCCGGTGCCAAGATAGGGATATGGGTTCCGTCTATGGCCCCACCACAGTTAGGGAATCCCATTGCAGCAAAGCCATCCACTATAACCTGCACATTTCCCAGGGTCACTACCTCTGATATCAGCAGATCTTTGATTGCGTGGGCTACTTGCATCACAGCAGCCCCCACAGTAGATTTGCCCACTCCAAATTGATTCCCAACTGACCGGTAGCTGTCTGGCGTTGCAAGCTTCCACAGAGCTATCGCCACTCGCTTCTCAACTGTGAGGGCTTCTCTCATCTTGGTATTCATGCGCCTCAGGGCAGGGGAAAGCAAGTCACAAAGTTCCATGAAAGTGCCCTTACGCATGCGAAAGTTTCGCAGTCACTGGGAATCGTCCCAGACCTGCAACACTATGCGGTCCCACCAGTCTGTGCTTGTTTCCCGAGCCCAGAATCGGCGTTCCACAGCATGAACCTGCCCCATTAGCACCATGATGCATGCATTGTCAGGGCCCATGCTTTCAGAGAAATCTGTGTCCATGTCTTGATCACTCACGTGACCGCGCTGACGTCGCCTCCTAGCCCGGTATCGCTCTGCCAGGTTCTGGTGCTGCATATACTGCTGGATAATGCGTGTGGTGTTTAATGTGCTCCTAATTGCCAAAGTGAGCTGAGCGGCCTCCATGCTTGCCTTGGTATGGCGTCCGCACAGAAAAAAGGCGCGGAACGATTGTCTGCCGTTGCTTTGACGGAGGGAGGGGCAACTGACGTCACGGCTTACAGGGTTGGCTTCAGGGAGCTAAAATCAACAAAGGGGGTGGCTTTACATCAAGGAGTATTTCAGGCAGGACTTCACGGAGGGTTCCAATAAGAAATGGTGCACCTAAGTTATTGTTCTTATTGGAACAAGGAGGTTAGCCTGGCCTCTGATTGATACATGGCTAGATTTACCTTGCTGCACCTTCTCTGTGAGTGACTGCAGTGTGACCTAGAGGAATGAGTCCCCTAGACAGGGGAGGGGGGAAGCAAATGAGTACAAAACAAATCTGGTCTATTTCTTGTTTTGATCCACTCCATCTATCTTTTACATCTTTGGCTGGCAGCAGACGGTGCAGAAGGACTGCTAGCCATCCTCATCTCTTGCCTGCCCGGCAGAAGATGGTACAATACGACTGCTAGCCATCCTCATCTCTTGCCTGCCCGGCAGAAGATGGTACAGTACGAATGCTAGCAATCCGTATCGCCTGCCTGCTCACCATAAGACGGTTCAATAGGACTGACTGCAGGACTAAAGAGAATGACCTGTTCAAGTCACTTCAAATTTAGTCCCTGCGCCCATGTCTGCCCAGGCGCTCCCAGCCGACGTGGCCAGGAGCACCTCGGACATGACAAAGATGGCTACCAGTTGTACTGCACCGTCTGCTGCCAGAAGGCAATGGGTTGCTGCTACTGTGTAGCAATGCTGTACCGCGTCTGCCAGCACCCAGGAGACATATGGAGACGGTTACCTGAGCGGGCTCCATGCTTGCCGTGGTATGGCGTCTGCACAGGTAACTCAGGAAAAAAGGCGCGAAACGATTGTCTGCCCTTGCTTTCACGGAGGGAGGGAGAGAAGGGGGGTCTGATGATATGTACCCAGAACCACCCGTGACAATGTTTTAGCCCCATCAGGCATTGAGATCTCAACCCAGAATTCCAATGGGCAGCGGAGACTGCGGGAACTGTGGGATAGCTACCCACAGTGCAACGCTCCGGAAGTCGACTCTAGCCTCGGTACTGTGGAAGCGCTCCGCCGAGTTAATGCACTTAATGCACTTAGAGCATTTTCTGTGGGGACACACACACGCGAATATATAAAACTGATTACTAAAAAACCGACTTCTATAAATTCGACCTTATTCCGTAGTGTAGACATACCCTGAGGGCAGAATTTGGCCTGCGGGAGTTGGTGACAATGCACAAGGCAAAGAGCCCAGCTTGAGTCTGCCATTCTAGTTGGAGTTTGCAGAGCTGGCGATTCGAATAAACATCATTTTACTTGTAAGCTGAACCTATTTAGGTTAGAGGCACTGCTACACAATAAACGTGGAGCCCCAGAATGCCATTTTTGAGGCATTTTCAGAGCACAGATGCACTTTAAGAACATCTGCAGTGTACAGAGTGCCACCTATAGTAGGTAGGGCTAAGAGGCTTTTTATTTAATGGTGCTTTATTTTGTAAAAGTAAACCAATAATTCCTCAATAAATAAACTGAAAGACTTAGGCATTGACAGGAGGCACTCTGCAGGAGGCATCAGCAGCTGGCAGGACTGGACTTTTTCTGCAGGAGCAGTGTTACAATGTAGTTGAAGTGCATATGCAAGAAGGAAGACCGGATCCCTCTTCAACTCCAAAGCTGCTTCCTTTGGTCTTCAAGTGTGGATGTCCTAGGTAGAGAGAAAGGGACAAATCAAATGGGACACATCCTTTCTCCTCTTCTAGTCCTTTCTCTTCTTCAAGAATCATTCCAGCTGAGATTCAGGAGACAGGAAGTCTGTGTGGATGGGAACCCCTAGCTGTTTTTTTGTGAAGATGTAGCTTTTCACCCACATCCTCTTTCCTTTCAAAGAATGGCCACTTAACCAGGTGATGTTCCATTTGATTTTGCTGACACCTGGCTGAGGCGTTGGCTAGCCTTTTGTCTCTGCAGAACTGGTCTGTGTCTGCTTCTCTGTAGACTCAGAACATGTCTAGTAATACTGTACAGGGGAATCATATAACTTTACATGCAATGTCATCACACACATTTTATCAGGATAATAATGATCAGCAAGTTATGAGTTTTTGAATGATACCTCACAAGGCATACTTTATACAAAATATATCATAGCCCTGTAAAAGGGTACAGACTGTCACAAGAGGTTAACTAGGGTAACATGGTTGTCATACAGGGGATGAGAGATATCTGATGGAATCTGTGGCAAGAGAGAGCATCACACAGCAAAAATTAATCAGAAGCTGAATTCATTCTGAACCTGACTCTGTGAGGATGTTCCCCATTGGTCTCTGGTGTAACTCCACTGAAGTTGGTGGAGTCACATCAGGGATGAATTTGGCCCTGGGAGTTTAATGACTATATTTCACAACTGAAGCTGTATTTTGTATTTAATCATTAAGGCCCCTATGCTGGATTGCATAGTGGCTGGGTGGGGATGGAGCCACACTGAGCACAGGTGCCGTAGTCTGCCCACATATCACACTGTGTGGAATCGAGATCTAAGTCAACTCTTAGGGGACTGATGAATAATTAGGAGAGTGTCTCACCTGAGAGAATATACCGTAAGTCATTCTTTTAAAAAGCAAATGAATGGTTCTTCGGGTTCAAGTTGCCTCTCCATGAGCAGGCTGGGAGGTGGGAATGTTAAATGCCTGTGCACTGCATGGCAGGGAATCAGTGGAATAAAGATCTGCTTGTCAGTGCTATTCCAAGGCTTTTTGTGTTAGACCTTTACATGGTTAGGAGTATTATGATAACACAACAAGCTTTCATGCTGATTCTAGTTTTCTAGAGGTGCTATGCACTTGGAACTCAGAGTGGAGTCAATGGAGCTGAGGGATGGGTAACAGCCCTCTGGATCAATCCCATTTTGAGCAATTTTTATAGGCAAAGAGTTACTACTGTGTAAATGGAGAGCTGTGACTAGGTTGACTTGTGCATGAGTTTGAAAGGAGCAATGTGTGACACTACACCCCATCTGCTTCATGGAAATATTGTTAGAACATGATTATAGCCTAAGATCTATTTTATGCAAGATGGGTCTTGTGAGATATCATTAGAAAGGTCCGTCACACAATGGACCTGATTTTCTATTTCCTTGCAGCTGCTAGGGTCATTAACACCAGTGCAAATACACAAGATTCTCTGGCCAAGACATTGAAAGGACTGTGCAAGCCAAGTGCAACAAGTGAGAGTTGCAAACTCTGGTAATTCCTGTTTATAACAGCAAAGCATCTTGTTTGCATATGAAAATTGGGTGGCTGCATGCCCAAATGAGTAAAAGTGTGGGAAATTACCTGATCTGGGCACACAAAAATGGGAGGAGAAGGGGATTGCACAGCTCAATAATTACACAGAGTTTTTGTCATTTTAGTGTCTTAGAAAAGTGTTGGAGATGCCTTGATAAAGCATGGCGGTGCAGTGTTGTTCTCCTAAAGTTTGTGAGATATGTTAGGTGCGCCACATATTCGGCAGTACAGCCATGAAACCTGGATTAACTGCAGTGTTGCACCAGGGAGGGCCGCTTGTTAAAATGCCCCTGTGAAAATGTAAACAGCTTTGGAATGATTTCCTTAACTCTGGAGGAGTTCACCACTCCCCCTTTCCAAACTGCTAAATCACCCCTGCCAGAGATGATAATTCTCCATGTGGCTCAACAGCCCAAAGAGTAAATGGTTTTATCTTTGAAAGATAATGGCCCCAGCCCATTGTATCAAGTCTCAGATACTCCTCCTCCATTTCGAATTCACAGGGTGAATACTGTTGTCTTAGCTACACATCCATATATCCTTCAGGACCAGGATACAACCACTCCCAGGAAGAGGCAGTTGTAACCAGCTTGCTGACTTTGCTTTTTGGCCATTGCTAGGAGGAAGTATTTTTGTTATAATGGTAAAACAAATCCCTTCCCCCAGCCCCTCACCCTCTAAACTGTTGCTATCACTGGGGCCTGACAGGGAGAAATTCTATTCAGTCTTTGTACCTTGGCATGTTTGCACAGGGGACCCACCAAAATCTGACACTTCACAACACAAATGTGCCAAGCTGGATCCGGCCATTCAGGGACCTGGACTTTCATGGCTTTAACATGCCCAACGGGGTGATTTATGGGAGTGCTAGCACCATCTAGACCTTTTCACTTCTGCCGTAGGCCACCCAGATTCGAATCCAGCCGTGGCCTAACTCAGTTGTGATCATAAGCTGTTGTTCAGCAGCGGCCTCTATGAAATGGAGAGGTGGACGTTCAACACAATCCCCAGTGGGACAGAAGCCCGTCGCTCAAACCCCAGTCCCACAGCTGGACCTACTGAATTAGCAGTCTGACTGGTAGGCCCAGCGGGGGAGGCTGGGGGAAGCTTGCATTGCCACCACTGAAACTGTGCCTGCTCTCGAGAGGAAGAGAAAGTTTCCACCTCCAGGCCTGTTAATGTGGCACTTTACCCAAGTACTAAATTCACTTTAACAATCAAATTTCTGATGCCTTATAATGGATTTAACTTTGAACTTGCTTATGAGTCATTTTGGATCATGTTTAAAACTATGGCCTGGGTTATAAAGAGGTCAGACCTATGGCCTTGGCATCTATGTAAGCTTTGGGGGGCAAGGATGGTCTCTTACTATGTGTCTGTTTAGTGTTTGGCACAACAGGGGCCTGATTGTGGTTGGCGCTTCCAAGCACTAGTGTAATAATATAGACATCACTAGAACTGACCAAACCCACAGCTAGGTGCTGTTCTGAAAAATAGTCTCTAAGTGTAGCTATGGTTAACCTCGTCATTCACACGAGCTTTTATTTGCTCCTGTTTTTGCCTGAAACAGTTTGAAGGGGGGTATTTATTTTACATCAACCATCAAGAAACATTGGCAAAGCAAGTTTGAACAATAGGTGTTTGCCCACGGACCGGCCAAGCCCACAGAATCCTCACAAGGCTGCTACAGTGTTGGCATGGAAAAAACAAAAACCAAAAAACCAACACCCAGCCTTCTGTTCTGGCAGAGAAAGCTCAGCATGCAGAATTTATTACCATCCCTGCATGCTGGGACAGGGGGTGTGCACCTACCGGCCAGGGATATCTAAGGAGTCACACGGCCTGCTTGTTCATTGTGCAGTACACCTGTAGCAGGGAAGGGGAACAGCTCCAGTCCTGCCTAAAGCGAGGCCATGCGATCTCTCCGGAGGAGATTTGTGAAGGTGCCCCGGTTGATCTTCTGGCCCATTTTTGTGACAGTCTTTCTGTTCCTTGTTGTCTCTTTTAGCTCCTTCTTCGGCTTTTCAGAAAAATGTCTTCACAGGTAAGAGATCCAGCTCCTTCTAAGACAAACTATCCAGGTAATGTACTCTCTCCAATCTCTCTAGCTCTAAGTGTGAAATCTTTTATATACTGACAGGTTTCAGAGTAGCAGCCATGTTAGTCTGTATTCGCAAAAAGAAAAGGAGTACTTGTGACACCTTAGAGACTAACAAATTTATTAGAGCATAAGCTTTCGTGAGCTACAGCTCTTGCATCCGATGAAGTGAGCTGTAGCTCACGAAAGCTTATGCTCTAATAAATTTGTTAGTCTCTAAGGTGCCACAAGTACTCCTTTTCTTTTATATACTGATGTGTGCGTGTACACACCCAAAACCTTGCGCTAGAAAGCAAGATCTGAGTAATATTGGTACAAGAAAGATGGTACATTATGTATATCATCATGTCTCTTGACTATAGATATCTAAATATTAAATTAAAACATTATTTATATCAAAAATACTGCAGATATTCCATTAATACAATTGTTATTTATGCATAAAATATATTTAATGTTTTCTAAAACCTCTAATTCAGGACTTGTCTAATCTAGGGAAATTTGCATCAAAGCAAACCCTTAATGCAAACACTTTGCACTCATGCAAAGTAGGGAATCAATATACAGGTAGTGCAAATTTCCTTAATCTAAACAAGCACGCAGACTACATTTCAAGGGCTAAAGTACCATCCAAGCCAACTCTGCCACTCTCCAAATTCAGTTCTTTTCGGGAGCCAGGGAAAGAACCCTGCCTCTGTGCAGAATGAGATGCAAAGAGCCCCTTTAGGTTTGGGGCAGCTGAATCATAACATTTGCTCTGCAAACTGATTTGATTTGGAGTTTGAGCCAAAATCATACTGGTAATCTCTCAAACAAACAAACAAACAAAGGAAAGTATGATTCAGAATCAAGGCACTCATATAATGCAAATAATGATATTATAGAAAGTAACCCAGCAGTACAGTTGTAGGATCCTTCCCAAAGGAACTGTTCCATGCAGCTTAACCCACCAAGATCTGTCCTCACTGTGGAAGTGAAGAGGTATTGGGTTAAGTTCAATGACTGGGGCTAGGAAGTTTGTTCAGTATAACCTAAGGTGTGAATTTAAACTGACCTCATTATAACCCTCCATGTGGACACTCTTATTCCAGAGTAAGTATGGCTTTGTTTGGTTTACCTTAAAACCCATAAGCAAGATAAACTAAACCAAAAAAACCCACTTTTATTTCTTTTCTTTAGATTTCAGATGATAAAAAGACTCCTGTCCAAGGGCTCAAGCTGCCAAATATAATCTTAGCAGCATTAAAATAATCATCCCAACAGGAAATCAACTCCACAGTCACCGCCTGAAACTCCTTTCCACCCCTGCATCCCTATGGGATGCAAACCCTCAGCCCTCTCCAACTCTCCTATCAAACAGATGGTTTATGTTGGAACAACTGTATCCTCATGGAAGTTATACTGGTAAAATTATATTGATTTCAGTTCACACCTTAGTTTATACCAAAAAACTTTCCTATGTGGACAAGGCTTGTCTGTCACTTTCGAAAGCATGCAGACAACAGTGGATTTTCTAAAGAAAAACTTAAACATTTTGGCTCTGATTTTTTGGCTGGGCATCACCCCAGCCTTCATTACTGCAGGTGGAAATAATGGCACTTACAGCTGTATCCATTTAAAGACCTAATTACCTGGTTGTATCTGTAAATCAGGCAGTGGGGCTTCCAAATGGATGTAATTATGCTCACACTGTATTGGAGGCTATTTCTGAAAATGTAGGCATTTAATACTATGTATTTCAAACCTTTAAAAAATGTAACCCCTCTAAAATTCCTGGGGACTTGCTGATGTGTCCCTTTGCCTGTTGCATGTCAAATGACGTGTGTACGAAGCCATTGGATTGACGAGCCAAAAGACAGAAGCATTCTGCACTAGTATCTGACATACGACCCAGGTAGTTATTACCTGTATACAGTAAAGCCTCATGGAACAACGTTTCCTTAAAACCAATATATCTTTAAAAGCAAATGTCAGTGTATAGTTTGCAAATCCCATGTCCGCACCAGTGCAGAGATCAATGGATCAGTGCTCTGCACAGATGTTGTGGAGTCCCCCTGCATAGCCTCTCCATGACATGACACCCCATGTGAACCGTGGAACTACCATGGTAACTTAGCTTTCTGAGCCTTGTAGTCCTGCATTGTGGGGGCCAGGATTAGCCCCATTTTAATCTTCCATTTCAGGAGCTCAAAGCACTTTGCAAACACGTTGCAAAAATCTCGGATGGTCAAAAAACAGAAAGTCATTTTTGTTTCATTTGTTGGTTTTCCTGTTTACTTTTCATTTGTCCAAAAAAAAAAATGTTTTGGCTTTTTAAGGGTTTTTAAGGATCTCGAGGGAGGAGGGGGTTTTAGAGAACATGTGTGGGGGGAGAACCCTCACTTTTTTTTCCACTTAAAAGGGGTGGGGAATAAAAATGTGTGAGAAAGTAACACTGTTAACTGTGAGGGAATCTTCCAAAAATAAAAACGAAAACTGTTATGCATTTTTAAAAACCCACAAATTTTCATTTTGATCATTTTTCTTCAAAAACCACAAAAGGACCCCTGACTTCAAGTGGTTTCCATCATCAACAGGGTTTCCAGTTTGGTTCAATGCCACTCGGCACCCCCACAGTACAAATTGTTCCAGCGCCCCTGACCACTGCCCTAATGCAAACTTGATGTGGGTTGTGCCAAGGTGACCTTGTTAGAGTCCATCTCTGCCTTCCTTCCAGGATGCCAGCCATGTGCCCTGTTGCAGGGTACTGCAATGTGCGGTATATGTAGCTAACTGCTATGGGGTTTTTTATTGCATACTGCAGTTCCAGTGTGTGCTGGTAAATGACAGATGAGCACACCATGCACTCTGGCTGCCTTCCTGCAGGAGGGTGCAGTAGGCAAGCGCCTCTGCACGGTGGGTAGCTACAGGAGGCGTTACACCTCTGAGGCGCATTGGGCTTCCCCCAGGAAGTCAGTGGAGCTTTGCCAATTCACATGAGCTGAAAACGTGGCCTGCTATCTTTACATCCACCCGCTCAGCTGCCTCGATGCCGCTAAGTCCGTAGGACTTCAGGCCATTCATTGGTCAGCATCAGGAACTGCGGGTCTTCTTAGACTCTAGATGCCAGTAAGTTCCAACCTGCTTCCCAGGGACCTGCTAACAGTGGCTAGGGCAAAAGCTGAACCCTGCCAGAGGACTCCAGGCCTGGAACTTGACTGGCAGAATGCTGGAGGTCCTGGCTGGTCCACAGGTTCTACATAAACCCAGCACAGGAACAGGAAGTTGTCCATGCAGCTGAGAGTCACCCTATTCTGGATTGGGTGCCTCCCGCTCCTGCTCCCGTGGCTTGGCTTCCTGGCATTCCAACGTGGCTTGACTCCTGGTGTCTGACTTGTGGTTCCGATCTCAGTTTGCCTCCTGCCTCTGACCCAGCCTGACTCTGGTTACCGATTCATGGTTCTGATCTCAACTTTGTCTCCTGCTTCTGATATCCCAGTATCCTGACATGACCAACTGTTGACTCCTGTCTCATGACTGTGGACCCTGGCTCTGACCACTAGGTCTGGCTGTCCATGAGCCGGCTGTGACAGTCAATCTGGAGTGAAACTGAAACTGCAGGAAGAGGCAGACCCATGCTGTGGAGCCAGCAGCCTGAAGCCCATTTGTGTGAAAGATGAAACTTTGTGACTTTGAAGCTGCTTTGCCCCATTGCTTGCAGGTGGCTGGAGATCCCTTGTATGACAAGCCCATCCAGCTGCTGCTACTCCCTGCCCTGGGCTGACACAGCATTTATAGTACACATGCAAGACGGGTTTTCACTTGTAATCCCCAAAGGGCAGGATTTGGTGCTGTGTCTTCATCCCCTTTTGTTGTTTTCCTTCTGCCTTGCTGCTATTGCCCACTAACATTCCATTGAGCTCACTGGGAGGCTGGGATGTACCTGGTCACATTGGGACTGATTGCTAGAGCCCTGCAAATCGGGGGCTATCCGCATCCGTGTACCTTGTTTGCGGATCGCATGCGAATATACATTTTGGCTCTACTGATGATTCTCTTTAAAACAAGCATTTATCTGTGCTCTGCACCAGCTCAGTAGAGGTCCCTAGTCACTGCAGTCTGCAAGGAAGGAGCAGTCCCTGTTCTCTGAATCAGACTGCTGTGCGTTCCATACTTCGGAAATGCAGACTGCATAGAAAGTGACGTTTAAACTACAGGAACAAATCTCACCTCATTCTGACCTTACCTTACTCGAATCACTTCCTTGTGTCCCTGATTTTGGCTCTGGGTCACACAAGGAGCTTCATCCTGCCATGTCTTAAGCACCATCCCCTCCTATTGACTTCAGTATGAGTAGGGGACATCCAGCGTTGCAGAATTGGGCCATAGTGCCCCCACATTTGCACCTTGTTCGGTCAAGCGGTGTGTAGCTAGTATCCCTGCAGCCCGCACAGAAGTCTTTCTAGACATCAGACGACCTCTTCCCAACATCGTGCTTGTTCTTCTAAGTATTGAAAAGCTGCGGTACCAACAGTATAGTGAGCAATCTAGTCCATGGATGCCAAATCTGGACCAGGAGTCAGACCCATTCTGGCCGGGAATTGTGAGGTGCATCAGCATTACTCAGCAAGAATGCGAGCTGGAGAGCAAGTGGGCTACAGGTATAGTGTTTGTCCAGTATCCTGAATAAAGGTTTTGCTCTGCTTACTACACCATAGTCCTGTCTCTTTCATGTGGGATGTGTCAGTGTCCTAGGATGATTGTCATGGATTGTGCCTAGCTGCAAATAGGTTCCTCCCTTCCTCTACATTGATTTCCAGCTACGGTCATTAATATTTCAAAAACCACCTGTGTAATAGTCTGAATTACGTATGATTGATTTCATAGGCGGAGGGGGGCAAATCACATGATTTCATATCTGATGGGTCCAAGATGCTGAATAACCATTTTATGGCTAAATCACAAACAAGATCAAGTTCAGGCAGGTGTCCTTTGAGCAAAGCATAATGACAATTCCCTGCAGAAACTCAATGAAGGTTATAAAAGTGGAGCCCTAGAGAGGGCAATTGCTATACTCACTAGTGTCATAAAATGCTTGGAGGGTAAGATAGCCATTAATGTGGTGGAGGGGATAGAGGGGGCTTCATTCGACTGGTATAGTGGTATATTTGCCTTTTTTTTATTACATTTAGGCCACTCATTTATTTGCAACATGCCAAAGAAATGCCAGAAAGAGACATCCAACAGAGCAAGCTCCACACTGTGCCCACTGAAGGGGATTCCTCGAGCCAGCTAAATGTGATACTGGGCACAGACAGCAATAGGCTGGAGCAAGATATGGTTAAGAGAATGGCGTCAGATAAAGGAGAGGCCACGGAGGAGCAAGCAGAGGATAAGAATGTAATATCAGCATCCAATAAGATGCAAACTCAGGATAAGAGTGCCCCACCAGCACCCAAGGGGAAGGAAGCCAATGCAAAGACCATAGCCCAAGACCAAGCAAAACCAAAACCAAAAAAGGCCCCTGTGTCAACTAAGCCCGGTGCGCTGAGACCCACTACAAAAGGCAAGGTTCATCCCAGCCTCCCGATGCAGAACATAGCCCCTCCCACAATGCAGAATGTCACGACTCAGGCTCCTACAGTGGCAGAAAAGAGAAGGCTGAGGATTGCCGATTTCAAGTCCGAGCCTCGGTGGGATTTTGAGGACCGCTATATCTTGGACAGTTCAGCCCCACAGTCGGTAAGGGATTACTATGTGTTCTGGCCACGTATACAGCTGGATGGTCTCCTATAAATCTACCTCCTTGTTAGCCTCCACATTAGTTTTTCCAAGTCACCTATTTTCATGGATTTCTTGATTAGCCTCTGGCATGGACAGGTAGCTACATGCAAAGGAGCTGCCCCGAGCTCAAATGAAGGAGGCATGTGTGGATTGTAAGGCAGGACGGAATTTGGCCTTTCATTCAAAACAATGAAGTTTAATATATAACTTTTGAGATATATATATCACCTTAGCACATCTTGCCCAGCCCAACCCTGGGATTAGCCTCTGACACAGGCCAATTGTATATATTTAGGAGGGGCAGTCCTTATTTTGCTGCAAAAAAAAAAAGAGAGAGAAAGAAATCCTTCCCCCCCATCCCTCTTCTATCCCACCAGAAATAAATCCCTCTGCCCCAGCGTACTGCCTGGTGGATCCCTGTTTTCCCACTCCGGCTGCGGCTGGGAGCCCCGGGGCCTTTAAATCACCCCCGGAGCTCCCAGCTGCAGAGGCGGCTGGGAGTCCTGGGGCTCAGGGGAGATTTAAAGGGCCCGGAGCTCTGCTGCTGTGGTGGTGGCGGCTGGAGCCCTGGGCCCTTTAAATCCTCCCTGCAGCGGCAGGAGCCCCGGGTCCTTTAAATTGCTGCCCAAGCCCGGCTGCCGGAGCCCCGGGGTAGTGGTGGCAGGGCTAGGGTGGTGCTTTACAGGGCCCGGGGCTCCGGCCACTGCAGGGAGCCCTGGGCCCTTTAAATCGCCAGCCTGGGGAAGCCGGTCCGGTCCGGCACACCATACTGGACCATACCAGCTTACTTTCACCTCTGGATGAGGGAAACAAAAGGTTACACATAAAACAAAATCATAGAGACAAAACTTAACAGGCTAACCTCCTGTCTAAAGAAGTCTTATCTCACCCAAAGTCTACTGCAATGTTTCCAACCAAATCTGGTTGTGATCACATTTTCATGAATGTAAATGCACTGCCCATTTACTTTCTAGGTGCAGGATGCTGGGGTGTCTTTTTTGTTCCCCAAATATAGTCCAGCAAACCTTTGAAGCATATCTCCATATAAGGTTCTCTTCCCCCACTGTGTTTTCCTTTCTGAAATTCTTATAATCTTTCAGCATAGACAGGGGATGGGAGACCCACTGTGAATGAGACAGTACTTAATTTACTTTTCAACAGCGAACCCAGTGAATCAACATCCCTTGTCTGACAAAAAGCCTGCTTGTCAGCTCCGCCTTGATCCAGACTTTAAAACATATTTTCAGTACATGTACATAACTCCAACAGTATCTGTACATACATGTCACAATGATATGAATGACCAGTAAGAACTCCCATGACATTCTTCGGGGAACCAGAATGAACATACCAGAATCAGGATCCTGTAACCCGCCTTGCCAGTTGTTATTAAGGGGTTCTTGGATCACAAATGGATCCCCAAATGAAAGTATTAACTTTGTCCCCATAGAAATCACGGTGCCCACTGCTCCAATGCAGCCCCCTCTGGGGTGGAGAGCAGCGGCTGGCAGACCAGCACAAAGTGACACTGGGTAGCAGGTTATGACAGTGTTATACCAATAAAATAAAAACCAGCAGGATCTTATTAAAGGGAAAAAGGCAAAATACCACATTTATTGTGAATACAGAAAGAATCATAGTAAGCAGTTAGTTCTAGTTATAACATTCCATTCAATCTCATATTTATTCACACATTCATTCATACAAACACACACACACACACAGGTTCTGCAAGGCTGTTATCATAGTTACCAGCCTTAGAGTTGCTCATGCCAAGCCACTGGCCAGGTGGCCTGGACATGAGGAGGGAGCAGGGCCTTGTCAGATGCTCATCTGATGCTCCTGGAAGTTGGTTTGCAGAATCAGACCCCAAAGTTCTCACTTTTTAGAGTCTATTTTTATAGGAATTTCTTCCTATGCCAGTCTATGGGAATTGCTTCATCATGCTGTTGCTGAATCAATCGCAGATAGCACATTCCTGACGGCTCCAAGATGTTATCTTGTTCTTTGGTTCTCCCATTCTTGAGGCTGTTGGGTGGATTCCAGTCTGCCCTCCGGGGGGTCCTCTGGTTATTTCCACTTGACGCCTTCTTCAGCCGATGGACACTGGATTCTTAGGCTGGCACCTCCCTGATCATTCACTTATTATCCACACCAAGCATCCATCCACATCCATCCTCTATCTCTATTTTAATCACAATTGTTAATACGACAAAAGGGCGGAGAGTCTCTGGGTGCTGTTTCTGTTGTTAGAGTATTGCTTTGAGTCTCTCTCTCTGTGAATTGCTTTGAGAACAGACTCTGTCTTAGAATGTACTAACACAATTAGCAGCTTGCAAGTTTCACACATAGAGGGAGAGAAACAGTACCAAAAACCAAGAGACCTCTTAATTAGTAATACCCTGGAATTTAAACTATGGGGAATCAAACTCATTTGCGATTGTAATACAGAACTTCTTTAATATGATTCAACATAATCCCCCTTTTGACACTAAGATTTATAATTGTCAGTGTCACTTTCTATGTAGCCTATTCAAGAGAAAGTACTGTGAGGCAATTTGAGTTTGTGATTCCAATTCATGCCACATACATGATCTTAGTGATGTATCTTTACTACAAGGTTCTGGGGCAACAGGCAAGGTGAGGCACACCCACTTTTGAGGAGTCCATTCGGTACAACCTCTAGTGTCCAATAGCTTCCTTCCCTCCCCAGCCCACTGGCTCAAGGTCCAGGGTAGCCAGAAGGATCCCATGTGTAATATGGGGAGTGGGTTAACCTTCAATACCTTTGCCTCCAGGGACTGTTAGTGTGCAATTTTGACAACAATTTCTCCCATTAACAAGTCTGGTTTACAATACTGGAAACATATTGCATCCATTCATATTGATAAGTGTCAAACAATGATCTCTTTCTTTTTTAACAAATGCATCAAACCCTTAATATTTCCCAATATGACCCAGAACATTTTGTGTTCCAAAGTAGCTAGTGCAAGTATCTGCATTTCAGTGCATCCCATAGCTATGGCTGTGTAGTTTCCTATTTCTAATAATTTTTTTTCTTATGGATAAGCCATGTGGTAGTATTGAGCCATTGCCAGAGATTCCACTGCGCTTTTAAGTTGCCCAAACCAATTTGGACCAAGTCTACATTGGCATGTACTTGTTTTTGTATCAGGTTGTCCTGTAGTTGAGCCAGGGAGTTTAATTTGTTTTTAATAGTTTCCAAATCTACTGAGTTGGCAAGTCCTGCTCCTGCTCCGAACCCGCCTAGCATGGTATCCATAACGTCTCTTTTAGTTCTGGGGTGAGGGGTATCTGGAGGGGACAGTTTATGTGTCTTTATCCAGGCTAACAGTATGGGGAGAGAAAAAGGCATACACTTGGGCTCTACTTTTGATACATTTAGTCGTGTCCAATCCATGTCAATTCTTACTTTTACCAGCAGGGGGCTCACCAAGGCTTTTACTGGGGTAGTCTGGGTTTTAAATAACGCTGGTTTTGCCATTTGTACCGGGGTGTTTCTTATAAACACATATTCTTTTTCCCAAGGCCATTCACACCCATCTGGGAATGTCATTGCATGTGTGTAACTTGGGCAGTAGACTACAATTACGGTTACAAGGTCCCCGGATTTTATAAACCCCTCCCATATATAAGGGAGCGAGGGGTAGTCTGAAAATATGGTGGTATCTCCCACATATCCTGCCGTCCGTACCCCCACCATCCAATGTTTTTTCCTTCCTGCGGCGACTGAGATATTTACTTGTAGCCCCAGTTCCCCTTCTCCAATATATACATGTGTTTCCCCTAAAGTTGTTAATGTGAGATTAGTTTTTAAATCAACCCATCTTAAGTGAATGTCTGTCTCTTGTGGTGGAAGCCATGGTGTGTTGTTGGCTTGTGCATGTATTAGTAAGGCAGTGAGAATTGATTTACCTTGTCCCATGTATCCCGGAGCATGGATATCATTGTTATTGATGGGCGTGGAAGCGCCTGAGTGTTGTGTTTTCACCACTGTAAGTAGGGTTAACGCTTTGATCCAGAACGGGGGCTGCCGCGTCTGTTGTGGCTCTGGTTTCCATCTCCTTGGAGGCATTGTTTTGCCCTTTTGATAAGGATCAGAGCTGGCGGTTTTAAGCAGCAGTCTTTCGTGCCTGCAGGAATGAAAAATAAACGCACCACGTCTGCAGATCCTGGTTCACAACTGTTATCAGGGTGTTGTGTCTGAAAATACAATTACAGTGTGAGAGGATTAAGTCATGAGAACAGCTTGAGTTGTGAAACGTGAACCCATTTTAATTTCCCATTCTTGTCTATGCGATAAATGAGAGGGCTGAGGCGATCAACTATGGAGTAAGGTCCAGTCCACTTCGACTCTAGTGTGTGATCCCTTTTGCCCAGCCTTAAGTACATTACCTGATCCCCATGGCTCCCATCGTGGCAGATATGACACAAGTTATCCAAAAAGTACAAGCCACCTCCAGGTACTTTTCAGTTATAGATCTGGCTAACTGTTTCTTTGCAATACCCTTACACTGGTAACTATGATAACAACCTTGCAGAACCTGTGTGTGTGTGTGTTTGTATGAATGAATGTGTGAATAAATATGAGATTGAATGGAATGTTATAACTAGAACTAACTGCTTACTATGATTCTTTCTGTATTCACAATAAATGTGGTATTTTGCCTTTTTCCCTTTAATAAGATCCTGCTGGTTTTTATTTTATTGGTATAACAACAGGAAGTTAAGGACACTTTATTCAGCTAAAACTACACAAAATTTCACTAGGCAGAACTTAATTGCTCACGTTGGATTTTGGCCAGCACAGGGGGGATGACATCCCCAGAGTCTTTTACAAAAAGTGTCAGGGGATCTTTAATGAACACATGTCAGGACCTCAAATTTTAGATTTCAAGTGGGTTCTAGCCCACGAAAGCTTATGCCCAAATAAATTTGTTAGTCTCTGAGGTGCCACAAGGACTGCTCGTCATTTTTCCCCAAAATATGATCCATCACTCAGCCCCTAAGGATGTATAGATTCCGATAGTGAGTCTCAGGGGAGAAGCAGTGCTTGTTACTGACTCACCATCTCCTGCACATCTTGCTTCACTGGGTTTTCCCCTAGAAATCATCCACCCACCTATTATGCCACGCTGGCCCTGTGTGAATTTAGGAGCTGTGACAAGCTCTAAACCTAGAGCAGTGTAATGAAGCTGCCGGCAGAGAAGGAAAGACCTGAGTCGCTAGAGGCCAAACTGCTAGATGTTAAACAACACTTTGCTGTTGATACAGTATTTGTATGAATGGCAGCAGGCCTATAGGAACATCCTGCACTGTTCTCTTCGCTGCACTCATAAAAACCGAGCAAATAGAATTAGGTGTGTCCTCGTTAGCACAAGAGAGGAGACTGGCAGCGCTTGCCCACACAGCGCAGAGTTTCCTCTGTTGGCGAAGCAGGGTCAAGTGGGACTTTGCCCTCCGTCCTTCCTGCTTTGCCATTGCTGGGCTCAGAGGGTTGCGGATGCCTTCCAGGCCTCTGCCAGACCATTAGTCTTCATTTGCAGCTTTCAAAGCTATTCAGGAAATCCACCTGTGCACAGAGGCGGCTAGTAGCTGGAACCTGCTGGAACCCACACACCTTCTGCTTGTGGTGTTGTCTCATCTAGTGGCACCGAGACCATTTAAAGAGAGAGATCACATGAGTCGGCTCTACAGCCTTAGCTAAGAGTGAGTTAGCTTTTAGCTCATGCGGTAGAGGCTCATGCACTAAGCTCCCAAGGCCCCACGTTCGATCCCGCCGCCGACTGGGGTCTGTCGGGGTTACACTGGCACACACCGTGGTTGTCCCCATTGCCTTCAGTATTCACCAGGCTGGAGTCTGATCTCGGTGGAAGGCAGTGGAGTTTCTCAGAATGTACAGCTGAAATCAATGGGAGCTGTGGGTGCTTAGCACCACTGAAAGTCCAGCTCATACTGGTTCAATGTCTCTGTTTCCCCAGCTGTAACATGACTTAATACTCATCTAACTCAAGAAGAAGGAGGCTCTGGTGATTATAGCCATTAAATGAGGGTAGCGCTCAGGAGCCCTGGGTTCTATGCCTAGCTTTGCCACAGACTTTCAGTGTGACCCTGGGCAAGTCACTTCACCTCTCTTTCTCATCTGTAAAATGGGGATAATAATTCTTCCTTTCTCCCACTCTTGGCTATCTTGACTAGTTAGATTGTAAGCTCTTTGGGGTCAGGGGTTGCCTGATTGTGTGTTAGTGGCACTGATCTCTAGGTGCTACCTTAATACAAATAACAATAACTCACATTAGTGGAGTGAGGCCATAGTGCTAGTGAAATTATCTGAGGAGCCTTGGACAGTAGATGCTGTCAGCGTGCAGAACCAGGGATGAAAATCTCACAGACACAGAACTCTCCAGGCAGCCACCCAATCCAGTTTTTGCCCTATGTTCATGTGATGGTTGAGTAACAGACTCACCTTCTGTGTGGAGGGGCCACAAAAGGGGACGTGTAACTCCAGCCAACCCATGGATTAGACTGACCACATCTCCCTTGTGGTTTGTTGACCTACCACTGGGTGGCAGAGGTGGGAGTCTCATGGATCCGAAGGCGACTGGCTGTGAGCGTCTGGCTGTGAGCGTCTGTGGCCCCTCCATGAGCTTTCCAAAGAACGCCTGCAGCGTTCACAGTCAAGGGTATGTCGCAATGATTTCCCTGCGTATCTGAAAAGTGCTGATGAGCATGAATGCAGGGGAGGCTTGAGCAGCTGCCCTACAAGCATTAAGGTGCCTTTAACTAGCGCACTGCCTTGTGCAGAGTTTAGTTAATCTTCCAGTCAATGCTATAGCCTCAGAACTCAACCCACTGTGTACTGCAGTAATCCTTGACTAGGCTGTAAAGCTTCAGGGATGTGGAGCTGCACACGGAAGCTTGGGGCTTAAAGCCAACTTGCTGCAGGAAGTAACTAGATTTTGGGAAGTTTCTTCCTGCCAATCAGCACTCACTTTGCTGAGCTGCCCAAAGTGCAGCCTAAAGGGGTGATGTGGCTTGTGAGATTTGCTACAATGCCGGCCTAAGGCAGCCTCCTAAGCCCAGGGCCCTAACTTGCTGGAAAGGAGGAATTGAGCTGGGTGTAGGCGGGATCAAACCAGGGAACCGCTGAAGCTTAGGGTTACCATATTTGAACATTAAAAAATGAAGACACTCCCCCCAGCCCCACCCTAATGCCACTCCTTCCCCGCCCCCATTCCAACCCCTTCCCTAAAGTCCCCACTCCAACTCCGCCCCCTCCCTGCCCATTGGACCCCTTCCCCAAATCCCCGCCCCGGCCCCACCTCCTCCCCTGAGTGCACTGCATTCCCCCTCCTCCCTCCACCCTCCCAGCCATGCGAATCAGCTGTTTCGCGGTGCAAGCGCTGGGAGCGAGGGGGGAAAAGCGGGCACTCTCTCAAGTGATCAACATTCACTTTCTTTCTTGAATGATCAACATTCACTCTCTTTCTTGAATGATCAACTCTTCTTTGGGGAAAAATAATAATGGCAAAATCCTGGACGTTTTTAGATATTTAAAAATTCCTCCCGGACGGCAATTTAAGAACCAAAAAGCTGGACATGTCCGGGAAAATACAGACGTATGGTAACCCTACTGAAGCTAAATGCATGAGCCTCTACTGCATGAGCTAAAAGCCATGTGGCCCTTAGCTAAGGCTGTAGAGCAGACTCATTAATCTGTAAGTGGTCTCGGTGCCACTAGAGGGGACCCAACACCACACTCAGGAGGTGTGTGGGTTACATAAGGAAGGGCTGGCCTGCAAGTTGCATGAGATGCAACTTCTGAAAGAGCAGTGCTGCAAACAGCCATATAGTCAGCTTGTGCTCAAGATCAGCCAGGCCACAGCTGCTCTTTGCCTGTAACGGTAGGGGAGGATTGAACTGATCAGGTGCAGGGTTCTGTTGCTACTGCACGCAAACAGGTGACTCCTGGTCATTGCAAGTAGAAGCACACTGAAGGGAGTGATGCTTTTATCTTCAGTTTTTAAAACGGGTTAATTCAGAGCTGACAGCTGCCTGCACTGTGGGAAGAGATGCAGAAAGTAGGGAGGCATGTAACCCAGTGGAAGCAGCTGTAAAGGGATGTGCACCACGGTGACTGATTGGGAGGCTGAAGTGGGGAGTGGCTCCAAGGAAAGGAGGTGTGGTTAGGGCCTGGGCAGATATGCACATTGAGAGCTCGTGCAAGGGGACGTCCAGCTGTGCATGGCATGAGCTCTGTGTCGAGGAGCATAAGGCCACGGAGGCCTCATTCAGGGCAGGGGGCAGCAAGCCCATTCAGCAAGACCTGGTCAGCCACTGCATCATAAAACCATAATGGCATTTTTCCGAGACAAGCACAAGTGCCCCTGGGTGGGTGGGTATTCTAGCTCACCCTGCGTCTGGAAGACTTTGGCTCTTAGCTGCTGCAGCATGAAGGCCCTAGCTCAGTCCCTGATGTGGCGGCCAAGATGGTGGCCATCATGTAACCCTAGTCTGCTTCCTTGCAACCCTGTCTTCTGTGCTTCCAGCGCTGCCCCGATGCCGTGAGGGCCAAAGCCACCAAGTCTGCCTGGCTGAGGGACCTTTTCCTGCCCAACATCACGCTCTTCATAGACAGGAGACACTTCAATCACAGCGAGTGGGAACGTCTGGAGCATTTCAAACCACCGTTCGGCTTTATGGAGATGAATTACTCATGTGAGTCCGGCAGGGGATGGTGGGCTGGGCTGGGCCTGCTCCCTCCCTGATGCTCACAAGGTGCCCTCTCCCTACTTGAAGTGCAGGGACAGAACTTCCGAGCTGGGACACACCCTCATTGGGCAAACACTGGTTCCTCCTGCTGGGACAGGGAGGTGTCTTCCACTTCTTTGTCAGTTCCTGGAGCAGGCTAGTCCCCTCCATCAGCTCCCAATTTTGTGCTGATTCTGAGGCATGGGCCCTAATTCACCACTGCATTACTCCCATATAACCCCACTGAAGGCATGGCATTTCACTGAAGTCAAACAAGAGCAATGCAGTGGTGAATCGGGCCCATGGTTTCTTTTCATTGCAAAGACTATGGTGTTTTTTTGATGGCTCCTTTAGTTGAGGGACTCTTGAAGTAAATAGTGTATTTAGTATCCAAGAAGTTATGGGCAAGTATACCAATAGGCAAGGCAGCAGCAGCCATGCTAGTTAGGATAACAGTTAGGTGAGCTGTCAGCCCTCATGCTCCAGGCCATAAACTGATTGCCAGTTGGGGTCAGGAAGGAATTTCCCTCCATGGTGTATTGTTGCCTTCCAAAGATGTGGAGGTGTGGCCTCTGGAGCATCCCATGTGGCCGCTGTTAGAGACAGGATAACAAGCTAGACAGCCCACAGGCTGGTTCACATATGGCACTTTCTCTGTGATCCCTTCCCAGCCTGAGAGCTCTCCCAAAATGCCCCATTCACTCATCCTCCTTGATGGAAAACCACCTGTCTGTGTTTCAGTGGTGAAGGAGGTCATAACGATGCTGCCACCCAACCCCTACCAGCAGGTCCTCCTGGCCAACAACACCAGGCAGAGGCCGACCTGTATCAGCTGTGCCGTGGTGGGGAATGGTGGGATATTAAACAACTCTGGAATGGGCCAGGAGATCGACTCCCATGACTACGTGTTCCGGTAAGAGATGCAGCTTCCTGTTACTTTCCTTTCTCCATCATGCACTTTTCTTTATCCCCCCACTTCCTTCTACACCCGTCTACTGCCTTTACAGAGATGATCCCACAAAAAAACTCCAGAGCCATGTTTTAACCATGTTTCCAAATCATTGCTACTGGCCTGCAAAGTCCAAGGCTAAATAACCTTTGTGCTCAACATTATTCAAACCTCCCTGGTCTGTAGTTCAGACTGGAAATCTCATAGGGACGGGCTTTATTATGCTATTCCCAGGTCGTCTTATTTCTGGCTGGGACAAAAAAGTATAGCTGTGGCTGTGGTATTGTATCACTTCCAGTGCCACACTGGGACCCACAAGTGCAGAGATTGCAAGTGAAAATGTGGGTGGGAGTCCAAAACAAAGTGCGAACAGCATGTTTCTGAGCCTCAGGGAAGGTTCCATCTGGATTCATTTCCCGCTGTGGCTGTCCACCCCAGAGTGTGAGGTGGTTCCTAGATGGCTCAGGTTCAATGGTAGTTTTGGCTCAAGGTTATTTTGGCCAAACCAGTTCCCCCAGTCCTGCTGTGAATGCCAGCCCAGTGATTCAACCAATACGCTGCTGACTTTGCAATTCTGTTTGATTTTTCTGGCCCAGGGTGAGTGGGGCCGTGATCAAAGGTTACGAAAAAGACGTGGGAACAAAAACGTCCTTCTATGGATTCACAGCCTTCTCCTTGGTGGCCTCTGTTGTGACGCTGGGGAGCAAATTCAGCAAGATCCCAATGGGAAAAGTAAGTCAGGCACGTGACGTGTGTACACGTGCCCTTGGCAAGGTGCTGCTTTGCCTGTGGCCTGCGTTTCTGATCCTGACCCATGTGAAGGGCAACAGGGCAGAGGTAGCATCTGAGGTCACAGCAGAGTTAGCCCAGGTCTGGACGCCTGGGTCTGGGAACCCGAGTTAGCCCAGTCAAGTGTCCACACTGGCAAGGGACACTTGAGTCATTCCAAGTAGCTATGGCCAAACTGGTGCTTCACTAGCCCAACTTAGGTGTGAGGGTACAGATCTACAAAGGTATTTAGGGCCCTATCTCCCACTGAGTGAGGCACCTTGGAGGAGCTGGGCTTAGGAGTGCTGGGGGGGTAGCCCAGGGTTCTGAGCACTGCACTAAGCTGTGTCACTCTAGTTGTTTTGCAGTGTGCTGTGGAAATGCTCTGAGCCAGCCAACACAGTAAAGCAAAGTACCCCTGGCTTGCTACGCTCCTCACTTCCATGGCCTCTGTCCCGGCCGGTAGCACGGCATGGATCCAACTCAAGACCGTGACCTGTTCCAGCTGTTGGCATTAATGCAACTCCATTCTGCCCTATATCACTCCAAGGTAGAGGCTTTTGGCCTGCAGCCACCTTGTGCTGTGATTTTTGTCAGCTCCCTTAGTTGAGCGGAGATGGGTTGGGTCAATACTTGGATGGCAAGTCTTCATGGAACGCTCAAGTGCTGTAGAGAAGCTATGTTGGATCGCTCTTCCGTCTGAGTCAGCCATGACCTGGCATGGTGGTAGGGTGCCATGCGATACTGGATGTGCCTCTTTGGGAGGAGACATCATACTGAGGCCCTGACCATCTGTGGTCATTAAACATCTATTTACATTTATTTTGGCAAGAGCTAGGCACTAATCCCAGTGTCGTGCCCGGATTATGTTTCATCTACTTATCCACCCACCTGCAATTTCAGTTTGAAATAGTGTTCTTCACTTCCTATTCTAAAGCACTAGGCAGTGTTGTTGTAGGCTGCTAAACAGCTACTGTAATTAATCCCAGAGGTGGATGATGTGATCTGTGTTCATAGCTGATCACTGTATAGCGGTTTGGGCACCTTCGAGATGAAATATGCCATACAGGTGTGAGATCACATTACTGAATTTTGCTCTGATGTCTGGGTTACTGGGGAAAATCCAGTGGAAGCTGTGGGGTGGAAGTTGGCCTTGGATCACTTTTCAGTTCAATTGAATCTAATTTTTTCTAACTGACTTGAGAGGTTGTCAGTCTGGGGGTTGGGAACAGACATCGGGGTCATGACTGGAGCTGAGTGAACAATTGATTTTTCAGTTCTGTGGCCAAACTGAAAAATCTCCCCAAAAACTAGTTTCAGGTCGACCTGAAACAATTTTTGTTCATTTTCTCTTGGGGTGGTTTTTACTGTTTTTTGTTTGTTTGTTCTTTATAATAAATCTAGCTACATTTCTAAATGAAACATTGTTTTAAAATGTTTCCAGGGGATATAATTAGCAACAGGTGACCTTGGCTCTGTGCCCAAGAATCATAGCGCATCTGGGCTCTTGTTTGCTATTAATTGTTAATGCTCATCTCCCTCTCATGTCAGCCACTAACTCTTCCTTGGTGGGTTTTCTAGGAGATCAAGTACCTTCACTTCCTGGAGGGCACGAGGGATTTTGAGTGGCTGAAGGCTCTCCTGCTGAACAAGAACGTCAGGAAGGGATTTTTGGATGAGTATGGGTAAAACAGGCTGCCATATACCCTGTCCTTGAATAGTGAAGCTTGCTGCAGCCTCACCTCCGTTTGTGCAGAGCTGCATGAAAAATTCCCCTTGTAATTTCATTTGGAGAAGTCAGACTTCCCATCTGCTCCTTTGTGCATTGCTGCAGGAACGGCGGTCACATGCTGCCCCTGAAGTGGCTGCATGTTAGTGATGGGTGTCTGAATGCTGCAGCTGTACATCAGTAGCTTGTAAAAGACTTTGTGATTCTCCTGAATGAAATGTGCTGTTTAGAGCTGCGTGAAGTTTTTCAACTGAAACTTTTTTCCAGCAAAAAAACTGCAGATTTGGGTCAACCAAAATATTTCCCAAGTTTGTGCAGATTTGGGCAAATTGTTTTGGTTGAGGAAAAACCAAAAAAGGAAAAATCTGAAAACGTGGAAACATTTATTTCATGTTTTTTGACATTTTCAAAATGAAACGTTTTGACTTTTTGATTTGAATTCACCTTTAACCATATTCATTTATTTATTTTAACTTAAAGGGGGAAAATATCTCAACATCAACATGAACCATTTCCTTCTGGGTCAATCTACACATTTTATTCAACCCCAAACTAGTATTTTTATAATTTTTTTGATGCATTGAAAATTCTAAAACAAATTCAGTTTCAGTTTGACACTATCTGAATTTTTTCTTTGAGCTTTTCAGAGCTGCCGGTGACATGAAAAACCCATTATGGGCACATCTTTATTGTTGTTATTTTTTCCTTTATCCCCCATTGAGGGATCAGGGCCCCATTGTTTTAATTCCTGTACACACATGCCATGAAAAGATGGCCCCTGCCCCAAATTGTTTATATTATAAAGCTACAAGAAGGTGAAGATTTTGCGTTGTTCTGGGAAATGCTCCAGAATAAGTTAGCATAATTTCTGTCTGTTTCATCTCTTAGCAGCGTGCATGATGGGGCCTGATTATTTTCACAAAGTGAAATGTGTGGTTAGAGCACTCACCTATTTCCATCCCTTCCCTAGACCCAGACCACGGGACAGATTCAGAAAGGATTTCAATCTGGACAATTATCTGGTCATTCACCCTGATTTCCTCAGATACATGAAAAACAGGTCAGTAGCAGGGGGTTATTTGTCAGACTGTCTCTGAAAGGCTGCTTGCTGGATTCTGTCTTCTTCATTCTTTCATCCCCGCCCTCTGCCTCACAATCCCAATCATATAGCGGGTGAAATTGACTCCCATACAGAGAGCAAACACAAGTAATACTTAAGCAGAACTTCAGTGTCGTCTAGCCCTCATGCTGACCCTCTACCAAGGAGTGGATTTCACCCATAAGAAGCTGAGAGGCGGAGAGGGAATGACTACAGGGCAGTTTGCTTTTCAACATACAAGAGAAAAGAGTATTGAATTTGGCCCATCAGAACAAATTAATGCCCTGATCCTGCCAATGGATCAGTGTAGGTGGAACCCCTGCATCCACGCAGAGTTCCTCTGAAGTCAAATTGCAGGATCAGGGCCAAATTGTCTGGTGTCCTGCTTTTGACAGAGGCCAGTGCTAGATATTTCAATAGAAACCATAAACCCCCTAAAATGAACTTTCTTCCTGACCCCACCAGCATTCTGTGTCCTGAAGGATGAGGATGGATAGTTTTTTATTACTACGCTAGCTAGTGTGATTGCCACTGCTATACTTTTATAATTGTCTAATCTTTTTTAGAAACCTACAAAGTGATTTGCCGTGGTAACGTCCACACGTAGCAGGTTCCATGTGTAGGAAAAACTACTTCCTTTGCCCCCCCCTTCAAAACATGTTGCCTTTCAATTCCTTTGAGTACCCACCTGTGCTTAGATCCTGGGAAGGCAAACTGCAGCCCAAATGGACCATCCTTTATTTTACAGACATCAGCCATAGCTCCTCTGACTCTGCTCCTTTCCAAGCTAAAGAGTGCTAGAACTTTATTGTTTCCTATCTCGTGTCTCTGATCAATGCATCATTACACAAAACACACAGGGCCCCCAACAGCTTTCATTCCCCTTCTCTGAGCCTCTTCTACAACTGCTCTTTGCGTCCTACAAGTGGATAGGATCATGGGATACCTGACCAGTGCAACGCCCCGTAAATGCTATCCAGGAGACTCCCTATGTATGTGTGTGCATCATACCGTCATGGATGAGATCAACTTTAGACACCAGCCCCACAAAGCCAGTATTTCTGATGGATGGGGCACCATTGTTGCAGCCATGTGTGGCAGTCCCATGTTGTTTTCAGAGGTGGTACTTCCTGATGAGACTCCATGCATCATGGAGCTATTCATTCACTCAATCTTCAGGACAAACACCCCACCCCTCTGTGCGGGGAAAGGACGGTAAGTCCTGTTAGGCACCTGGGGGAGTAATTCTGAGATCTATAGAAGCACATAGTGAGCCCAGAGTCAGGATGAGTCAAGGCTTGTTGGAGTGCACAGTAGCAAATTAATCACAGGGCCCATGCTCAGGGGCACTGGTCAACTGGGGGCCCCCAGAAAAAATCCACTGCCCAGAACTTGGGCGGCCAGGCAGGTGGGGAAGCCCCCATGTCCTGACCCTGCTCCCCAGCAGAAGCCGCGGGATGCAGGAAGACCCAGCACACCCCACTCCGACCCCATCCCTGGTAGCAGGTGTGGGACAGCAGGGGAAGACCCAGTACCCGCACACCCCGCCCCCGAGTTTGTCCCTGGCAGAAGCAACAGGGTGGCAGGGGAAACTCCCATGCCCGACCCACACTCCAGCAGAAGTGCCAGGCAGGTGGGGCAGGAGAAGCCACAGTGCCCCAACCCTGGTCCTGCCGCAGAAGCACGGGGAGTGGAGGGGGAAGCCCCAGCATCCGGATCCTTGCTGCGGCCCTGATGTGGCACAGGGACAGAGCTTCTCTGGTCTTGGGGCCACGTGATGGGGAGGGCAAAAAGGAGTAAACGGGTTGGGGGCCACAGTGGGGGGGGGGCAGAATCCGGGGGACCCTGGGTGGGTCAGGGATGGGGCCCAGGGGAAGAGGCACAAAAGGGTGGGGGTCATGGGGGGGACTGTAGGTGGAAGGGGTGGGGAGAGGGCCACCCACTTACTCTGCCTCAGGGCCCCAGGAAACCGTAATCTGCCTCTGGGAGTGCAGCATCTCAGAGGGGTGGAGGTGCATGTGGGTGAGAGAGCCCCCCCAACTTTCCAGCTGTCTGGCCTGATTTTGTGGTTGGACCAAATCAGTGCTTAATTTGTAATGAAAGAGGTCCTGGGGCTCAAGCAATTTTTGTACTTTCATAACTGAAGCGGCAAGCCCAGAGGTGCCGGGGCTATGAACTGCCAAGCCTAGATGTGCCAAGGCTCAGCCCTGGCAAGCCCTGGCACAAATTAAGCACTGGACCAAACCTGAATCAAAGGTTGGCTGACCCTTATCTCAATGTTGAAATGCTCACCATACTGTGGGTAGCACTGGCCTTCAGAATGTGTGCATCATGAATCAGACACAGGGGGAGGGACAGGCTGCCTCCCCAATCAAACCATCACACCTGGAGACCATGCTCCTCCTCCTTATGTCCTGCTGCAGGTTTCTGAGATCCGAAAGTCTGGATAAGTCCTACTGGGCACTATACAGACCCACCACAGGGGCCTTCTTACTGCTGACTGCCCTCCATCTCTGTGACCGGGTAAGGACTCCAGAGGGCTACTGATCCCCACCACACTGCCTGGGATGGGCAAAAGGCAGTGTCCCGTAGTTCCTAGCTGGTGAGAGGGAGCTTGTATGGTGGATTGAGCATGGGGCTGGTAGCCAGGAACTCCATTCTAATCCAGCTCTGCCACCGAATTCTTCTCTGGGCTTGGGTTAGTCATTTAGGGCCTGGTTTTCAAAAACACTGAGCACCTGCAGCTCCTGTGGGCTTCCTTTGGGGTTGTGAGTGCTCAGCACTAAGGAAAATCAGGGGCCCTTAACTTTGCCATTTCTCCATCTGAAAAATGGGTATTATAAGCTTCATAAACAATGAGAGTTTGGACTCTGAAAACTGAGTGAGGAACTCACAATGGGGCCTAATAATAAAAATGTATGGGATAGGTGCTTCTTGCAAAACAGACCTGTCTGTCAAACCTAGGATTTTACTCCTTGAAGATTTAAGTCTCCTGATTATATTGTCTCAGGAAGATCATATTCCTGAAAGACCCATGGGAAAGGCACTCAGCCTCTGGGTATGCTCAAGGACGGGGGAAGGAATGGGATGAAGGGGCATGGTACGAGTCATGCATCAGCACCTGGGTTGGCCAGTTAAGGAACTACATTGCAGACTGACCTGGTGGCAGACAGTCTAAGTGTCCCAGTGACTTGGGGACAAGACAAATGGCAAAAACACCCCTATGGGTTAAGAAGACCTGACCTGATCCTCCTCTTGTGCAGCTGGGAGCGTAACTCCCCTGACTTCCAAGGCATTGGTGTGAGAGCAGAAGGACAATCTTTGGAGTGAAAGTTCCTAGCTTGGTCTGGCTGGAACCCTACATACAACAATCTGGGAGGCAAACTGCCCCTTGCCCCAGCTGTAGGGACCCCACACTTACCTCTCCATTTGGAAGCAGCTCCCCTCTCTGATAGCCATGCCCTCCAAGCTCTGTTTCCCCCACCCCTCCAGCCCCGGACTTCCACATTTCTGAAGCCCTCTAACCCATTGGACTCTTCTGGCTTTTCCAGGTGAGCGCCTATGGCTTCATCACAGATGGCTACCAGAAGTATTCGGATCACTATTATGACAAGGAGCGGAAACGTCTGATCTTCTACACCAATCATGACTTCGATCTGGAGCGAAGGGTGTGGAAAAAACTCCACGATGCAAATGTCATGAAACTCTACCAGCGATCCTGACCTGGGGCCAAAGGGACATTGGTTGGAGAGTTTGACCCTCTCTGGCAAAAGGGTCATATGGGAAAGAAACTTGAAAGGCAGGGGTGCATCCTGACTTCAAGTCATATTCTACTTCTTTTCATGAAGGTATGTTAATTCTTTGGCACGGAAATCTTCTGTCTCAGGGCGTTGGTTCCAGTAATATGCACCCCATGCACCTCGGCAAAAGGCCAGGAAAGAAGCACTAAGCAAACAGCAAGGACCTTCCCATCTCAGACCACACATGTAGCTGGTGCAGGGCTGATTGTTACTCTAGGGGCTACAAAAGCCATTGTCAGTTCTTTGGTTTGCAGCGCTGTCATTGGGAGAGAGGATTCCAAGTTGGAGGGATCTTGAATGTTTCCATCTAGAAGCCTTTTGCTAGCAGCAGACACATCTATGGAGTTCGGAACTGGCATTCAGCTGGGTTTCTTGGGAGAGGTGCAGCAGTCATTGGGGACAGGGAGTCTGCTTGGACTGCTGTGGTGAGCCCCAATTGCATGGTGCATCAGGAGTCCCATTTAACACCTGCTTGAGCCCACAGAATAACCATTGCCCTGCTCCCCACTCTTCTGCTGCAGCTCATGTGTCCCCATCCATCCCTCTGAGTAATTGGTGGGAGATTGTTTTGGGGAGGGGGATTTGTTCCTGAGCTCAGCCCAAGTCGATCCAGCCCTGATTGTCCCACTCTGGTTTAGCTCTTTTTTGCCTGTGTGCAATTAGACTGCTCCCATCGAAATGGGGCTAGTTTTTTTCCAGGCGGTTACCAATATGGTCTAATGGTTAGTGCTTGGGAATTTGGCACCAGGACTCCAGGGTTCAATTCCTGATTCTGCCTTGTGATCTTGAGAAAGTCACATATCCTTTCTTTGCCTTGGTTTATAGTCAGTAAAATGGGTATAAAAAGGTTTTCTTTCTTAAGGGACTTGTGACTAGGGCTGCATCAATAACTGACTTTTTGGTTTGCTGGCCGAAAATTGTTTTGGTTTGACCTGAAACAAAAATATTTTTTTCAGCAAACTGAAAAAAGTGAAAAAAAAACATTTTATTTCAGGTTGAAAAAATGTTCCCATCAACCCAGCAATAAATATTGTGTTTCATTTTTGAGTTTAACCTTTAAAAACATGAAGTAAAATTCTAAATGAAAAGTTGTTTTGAACTGAAAAAATCTGTTTCTGTTTTGGGGGACTTTTTTGTTTGTTTTTGCTTTTTTAGACCAAAACAATTTGGTGAATTTGACACGAATTTGCGAAATGTTTCAGTTGACCTAAACCTGCATTTTTTTTTTAGCAAAGAAAAGTTTCAGCCCAAAGATTTTGCCCAGCTCTACTTACGAGGCTGAATTAGCAGAATAGCTCTGGGAGCTCCTCTGGCAGAAGATCCTAGAGAATGACGCTGTATTATCAATATAATACTCTTAGCTCTAGACGTTTAGGCCACATCTACATTAGCACTTATGTCAGCAAGACTTTTGTCGCTCAGAGGTGTGAAAAAGGCGCACCTGTGAGCGACATAGGCTTTGCCAGCAAAAGCACTCGTTTGCACAGCGCTATGTTGGTGGGAGATGCTCTCCCAACGGCATAGCTACCGCTGCTCATTGGGGGTGGCTTAATTATGCCGGTGAATGGTGCGTGGGGTAAGATGATCTGTTCTTGCTGCAGTCAGTGGGCCCCATCTGATGAATCGTCTTCACTCGTTTGGGGCCCAGTCCTGTTCTAATGGGTGGTTGAGGTGCTCAGCACCTTGTCAGACACGTTCAGGATCTCCTAGGATCAGGCACTCACAGCAGTTAGCACCTCCCAGATATTTCAAGGCAAACGATTGTGGTAATTCCTTGCCCCGCCGCTCATCGCTGAGTGTCATATAGAGACGGCAAAGCTGGGACCTGCTATACGCTAGACGGGGTTTGCAGCCGAACGACGCAGCTGTGTTTTGGCTAGGGAGGCTTTTGCTCATTGCAACCTCAAGAGAAACGTGTTTATTTCACTCACCCACACGCACGCTCCAGCAAACCCAACCACTTTAATGCTCTGCAGAAATTGGTGGGGGGAGGGGCAGGGATGTGGGGACGTTCCTATTAACACTCTGGCTGCGAGTGACATGACTTTCCTTTACCAGGCCGTTCTGCAGGATCACGGAAATGCCACTGAGGGAAGCACCTGAGTTCTAAGGGGAGGAATTTCAGATCTGTTTGGCAACGCAAATTGTCACCGTCATCTGGCCAGCTCGACCCAGAGTTGTTTCACTATTTTTATACATATGCTTTACAAAGGGTGACCAGCTTCACACCTTGGTCTGTCAAACCATTTATTCGTGTTTATGAAGGCTGGGTGTGGCCTCTGCTGGCGGCTCCCTGGGGCTTTTCAGCTACCCTTGGGATCCCCACTGGAGTTGAGATGAAACGTGCAGTGTCACCTGTTGTGAATGTTTTGCACAGCCCCCAAAGCTGCTCTAAGGAGACAATTCCCGGCACACCAAAGCTGCACCTATCCAGCTTGACCCTTTAAAGGTCTGATCCAGAGCCCACTAGAGTTAATGGAAAGACTTCTATTGATTTCAATGAGCTTTGGATCATGCCTTTAGCCCTTCTAGGGTACTGTGACTGGGTCCTGTTTGTCAGTAATCCCTCAGTTGTCTGGATCTACCCTGGGCGTGGGAGAAATGTACTGGCCTTGTCTACATTGGGATTAGCCCACCCTCGAGCCAAGCGTAGGCAGGGGTAAGTTCCACCAGTGCAAATCAAGGCTTTGCTTGTACCACGCAGGACTTTACCATGTGCTGATGGCAAAGTGGTTTAAAGGTGTTTCCTTTCTCAGTGCAGGGAGTCCAGATCAGCCGCCATAGTCCAGGTGTGTATTCAGAAGGAGGGAAGAGAAGGTTTAAATCCCTCCCCCCTGTAGATGAGGCTGAAATAGGGCTGTGTAGGGCGCAGGTGAGGACAGACGATATCCCTCCAAAGATGCCAGCATACCACTAGACCCGCAGGTCTGACTCTCTTCTCTTATACCCAGTATAGCTCCAGTGGAGTTGTCCCTGATTTACATCAGTATCAGAATCCGGCCTGACCCCCACCCCTGCATGCTGATTGGGACAATCTCATCTTCCATTCTCAAAGGAAGCCCATTCTCATGCTGAACACGCCTGGCTTTCCCAGCCCCGGCAGCCCTCCCCACTCTTCTTGGGAAGGCCCCCCCAGACTTTGAGCTCTCAGGAGGGTGGCAAGGAATCATTGTTCCTTACCGGCAGTGACTGGGCCATGCCGAATCGCTCCAGGTTGCTAGGTGACCGTCTCTGCGCTGTTATTCTTCAAAGTGAATAGGGCCTTTTTATTCCCAAGAAGTTGGAAGAAGTTTCTCTGTCGCCTGCCCTCCCCTCCTCCTCTTCTCTTCCCTCCTTTCTTTTCTCTGCTGGCAAGAGGGGATTAGGGTATGTGGGGGGGGGAGGGGTACAGTCACCAATGAGGGCCAGAAAAGCATTAGCCACAAGGCCCAGCCTGAGTCAAGGGCAATCCAGGGCGCCGGGCTAGGAACACTGCAAATGGCTGGTGCCCAGGGGCCTTTCCAACACTGGGCCTCAGGCACCCTTCTCAGCAGGCACAAGACAGGAATCCTCCCTTTTTACAGCTCACCACCTGACCCCCGTCCTCCCCAACAAGGCTCACATCAGCCCGTGTCTCCTCGCCATAGCTAATGTGGGGTACACTGTGGCTATGGTGGGGAGAAGATGGATGAGCACGAGGGGCCTTAACACATGAGAGACGGACAGAGCTGGATGGGGAAGGACGTAAGTGTAAGTTCCCCCGCGAGCCAGTCCACAAGGCTCTGCCAACGGAGGCTCCAACCTGCACCCCTCCTGGTCTGGACCCCGCATAGCTCTGGCCACACAGTGCAAGGCTAAGGTGCCATTCCAGTCCTGAAACCCCACACAGCTCTTTCAACACACCTCAATCCTCACCTGCAGTGACCCCAGCTATTGCAGTCCTGAAACCCCACACAGCTCTGCCAACACACCCCAGTCCTCACCTGCAGTGACCCCAGCCATTCCAGTTCTGGGTGCCCCACACAGCTCTGCCAACGCACCCCAGTCCTCACCTGCAGTGACCCCAGCTATTGCAGTCCTGAAACCCCACACAGCTCTGCCAACACACCCCAGTCCTCACCTGCAGTGACCCCAGCCATTCCAGTTCTGGGTGCCCCACACAGCTCTGCCAACGCACCCCAATCCTCACCTGCCGTGACCCCAGCTATTGCAGTCCTGAAACCCCACACAGCTCTGCCAACACACCCCAATCCTCACCTGCAGTGACCCCAGACATTCCAGTCCTAGGTGCCCCACCCCAATCCTCATGTCAGGATTCCTTCCACACTCTGAACTCTAGGGTACAGTTGTGGGGACCCGCATGAAAGACCCCCCTAAGCTTATTCTTACCAGCTTAGGTTAAAAACTTCCCCAAGGTACAGACTTTGCCTTGGCCTTGAACCCTATGCTGCCACCACCAAGCATTTTAAACAAAGAACAGGGAAAGAGCCCACTTGGTGACGTCTTCCCCCAAAATATCCCCCCAAGCCCTACACCCCTTTTCCTGGGGAAGGCTTGATAATAATCCTCACCAATTGGTACAGGTGAACACAGACCCAAACCCTTGGATCTTAAGAACAATGAAAAATCAATCAGGTTCTTAAAAGAAGAATTTTAATTCAAGAAAAGATAAAAGAATCACCTCTGTAAAATCAGGATGGAAAATACTTTACAGGGTAATCAGATTCAAAACACAGAGGATCCCCCTCTGGGCAAAACCTTAAAGTTACAGAAAACAGGATTAAACCTCCCTCTTAACACAGGGAAAATTCACAAAAAACAAAAGATAAACTAATCCGCTTTGCCTGGCTTACCTATACTGGTTGCAATTTTGGAGACTTAGATTAGGATGGGTTGGAGAAGATGGATTTCTGTCTGGCCTCTCTCAGTCCCAAGAGAGATCAACCACGTAAACAAAGAGCACAAACAAAACCCTTCCCCACCTCAAGATTTGAAAGTATCTTGTCTCCTTATTGGTCCTTTGGGTCAGGTGCCAGTCAGCTTAGCTGAGCTTCTTAACCCTTTACAGGTAACAGGATGTTGCCTCTGGCCAGGAGGGATTTTATAGCACTGTATACAGAAAGGTGGTTACCCTTCCCTTTATATTTATGACACCTCACCTGCAGTGCCCTCAGCTATTCCAGTCCTGCATGCCCCACACAGCTCTGCCAACGCATCCCGATCCTCACCTGCAGTGACCCCCGCTATTCCAGTCCTGAAACCCCACATAGCTCTGCCAATGCACCCCGAGCCTCCCCTGCAGTGAGCGCAGCTATTCCGGTCCCGCGTACCCCACACAGCTCTGCCAACGCATCCCACGCCTGACCTGCAGCCCCACCTGCTACCCCCGTCCTGAACTGTGCAGGGGTGAAGCCGTGTGTTTGAGGCTAGCACACATACTGAAGATGTGCGGCCTGACCTCATCTGAAAAAAATCACTCAGATCAGACACTAGAATCTGCCAGCTCCTTGGAGACCATCAGCTATGCTTTCTTCAGGACAGGAGGCTGGACAGGGGCAGAGTCCAGCAGGCACGGGGAGCAGAGCTAGGGAGTAGGGTGGGGGAAGGGCAGCAGAGAGGATGTGAAGTGACCATTTCTCAAACACACAATTGGCTGGGCGGAACTGATTTGTCCAAAGGATTCGGTGACTGGTTACAAACAAACAACCCATTTGAAAGGCTGCAGGATCCACTTGTGAATGATTCACTAGGCAACAAAGAGGCTAAATTAGCAATAAATACCAAGTAGCTCCGCTATGGCCTAACACCCGTTCTCATCATGGAAAGTGAGAGTAAAACAGAGTGAGAGCCGGCAGGTTGCACTGCACACCTACACCTACTTGGCACAGTGACGGCCCATATGGCAACACAGGGTGCCAGGCAGCCAGGGATCAGGCCCACCGGCCAGCATGTGCCGCTCCACCCGGTCTGCTGTTATGCAGCATAAGGGTGCGTTGTGGTGGACTGGCTAGCACAGTGCGATGCAATGCACCACTCTGTGACGCAAGCTAAGGCTAGGGCTATTCGTCAATAGACCTCATGTCACTCAGGCAGGGCCAGCTTCAGGCACCAGCGAAGGAAGCAGGTGCCCGGGGCGGCCAATAGAAAGGGGGGGCACTCCGTCCGTTGTTGGGGGCGGCACGTCCGGGTCTTTGGCGGCAATTCGGCAGCAGTTCAATCGGGTTATTTTGTTTTGTTTCTTCGCCGCTTGGGGCAGCAAAAAAAAAGCTGGAGCCGGCCCTACACTCAGGGGTGTGAAAAAACACCTCTCTGAGCGGCATACGTTCCACCGACCGTCACGCCCGTGTGGCCAGCGTGACATAGCTCTCACCGCTCGTGGGGGGGGGGTGGTTTAATGACGTCGATGGGCGCGTGCGCTCGCCCGTTGGCCTAGCATGGCTACATAAGCGATCTGCATCGGCACAGCTGTGTCACTGTAAGCTTGCTAGTGTCGACATGGCCTTACTCTGTGCCCAGGGTCAGCCCAGTATGAGTGAGCTCCAGTCAGAAAATCTTCCTCAGGTCTGTCTCCACGCAGGGTTGACAGGGCTGCGGTAATATGGTGAGACAGTCCGTGGCAGCAGCTCTCAACAGCACTGTAGTAATATGACTGATGATAACATTGGCCAGTACGACAGTGCAATGTGATACCCCAAGATACACCACAGTACGGCACACCAGGGCCAGATAAGCCCGGTCAGTGGGTACTTTTAAGACCCAATTAGCTGTCAGGGGTGGACAAGGTCCTGCCTCAGTGTGATGGGGGTGGAATGGACCAGAAACTAGAGGGCCTCGTGTATTCCCATCCAGCCCTACACGTCCATGAGTCTATGGTACTAGGCTGCAGCACCATGTAATGCAAGAAGAAAAGGAGTACTTGTGGCACCTTAGAGACTAACCAATTTATTTGAGCATAAGCTTTCGTGAGCTACAGCTCACTTCATCGGATATATGCATCCGATAAAGTGAGCTGTAGCTCACGAAAGCTTATGCTCAAATAAATTGGTTAGTCTCTAAGGTGCCACAAGTACTCCTTTTTGCGAATACAGACTAACACGGCTGTTACTCTGAAACATGTAATGCAAGCACTTCTTTGTGAGGGTCCAGAGTGCATTTTTTAGGTTAATTCAGAGGCTCCTCCCTCATGGAATTATGCCCAGGGAATTAACAGCCTCTGACTATTCCCTGCACTGGTCAGATCCTAGTGCAGATTTTGGTAGGTTCCCCTGCTGTAGGAGAACTTTCCCCACCCCAGGATGCTTGGTATCTTTCTAGTTTGAATGTGACCACCAGGGAAGCCTCTGTTTATTATTTGTTCGATCTTTGGGCGGGGCCCAGCTATTTGGTCTATGTTTATCCAGCACCTAGTGCAGTGGGGCTCTGGGCCAGTTGTAGGGCACTGAGGTTCTTCTGCAACACACACGACAAATAATTAATACATGTTAAATAATATTTAGTATGTACATTGTCCAAGGTGCTGTACAAACACAGGACAGGCAGCTGGTCCCTGCCCCAAAGAGCTTCCAATCCAATGGGTGTATGTCTAATATTTTAGAGTTAGCACAGGAGACCAGGCATCAGGATTCCTGGGTTCTGTTCCCAGCTGTACTGCTCACTTGCTGTGTGACCTTGGCTTAAGCCTCTGTGCCTTCTGTAAAATGGGTGATTTATACCTAGCTAGCTAACTGGGCTGTAGCTATGCATCTATCACTCTGACGTCTCACACACTGGGCAAAATTCATCTCTGGCATAAGTCCACTGGGGATGAATTTGGCCCACTGAGTTAATACCCCCCTGAAAATGCCCCTCTGGGGTATAACGGGCAGGTAATACTGGGAGTGGGGGCAGGCGACGTGAGCTGTTTTTGCACCTGAGATGCACAGCAGGTGGAAAGCCCATTTTGGAAATCCCCATTCTCTGCTGCAGAACTGCCCAGGGCCTGGACTGCTAAGCTCTCAGAGAGGACGGATAGCCTGGTGGTTAGGGCTCTAGCCTGGGGCATGAGAGACCTACGTTCGATGCCCTGCTCTGCCACAGACTTCCTGTGTCACCTTGGGCAAGTCACTTAGCCTCCCTGTGCCTCAGTTCCCCGTCAGTGCTGTTAATAGTGGGGGACAGCCCTGCCCTCCCCACAGAGGTGCTGTCAGAATAAATACCCCAGAGGTTGGGAGGCGCTCAGATACCACAGCAATAGGGACCTTAGACAGGTAAGCTCCCGCTGTGTCCTGGCCCTGAGATGTCCCACTGCACTGTGGATGCCAGAGAAAGCTTCTTTCTGCTGTCGGAGGTATCACTACACTTGGGAAGACAAGAGTCCACTGTAGGTGGCAGCTTTGGAGGAGGCCCCGTGTTGGTTCCCGGGCTCGGTCACTGCTGAAAGCTCCATACTGCCAGTCACCACGCACTAATTCCTGGCTAGGAAAGTGAAGACCCCTCACTGCTCTGCAATGGCGAGTGGGCTGCCCTTGCTTTGCTCCTGCCCCTTGGCATGGGTGCCATGCACACCACAGCGCACAGCCTTCTACTCCCTGCTGGCAGCATTTCTCACAGCCATGGGGAAGGATCTGCATTCCTCCCTGTCAGGCCTTTAAATAGCACACTGCCGTCTCTGGCTCGCCGACGTGGTAGCATTCATCCAAGGCCACGGGCTGCCAACCCACGGGGAATCGTGTGGGAGGGAGAGGCATGTGACCAAAGCTGTCCCAGGTCTAATTCGCAGAATTAAAAGCACATGTCCCGGGGGGGCTGGGGGCAGCATGGAATAGGTGGGGCTGGGAAAACCCTACAGACTCTGGCTTATGCCCATGGATGACCCCTGTGTGGATGGCTGGGTGTCCTTCCTGCTAACAGGCCCATGCTGCCACTGGCTTTAGCTTCTGTGCCCTACCCGCCTTGCTGAGAGGCCTGGTGGGCAGGGCCCATGCATCCCCTCGCTCCCACTCTCTTCTCCAGTACTTGGGGGGGGGGGGGGGAATAGGGTATTCTAGAGGTGCAGCTCCCCCTTCTGCAGTCCTTGGCGGGGGAGGGAGCTGGCCCCATCCTGCTCCCCTCTGCACCATGCCATGGAGAGGAGCATCAGGACACGTCTACTGGAGGGGAATCTGGGTTGGGGAGTGCGGATGGGGTGAAACCAGCCAGCCAGCACACACCATTCCAGCTATGCAGCACTCCCCACCCCTGGGTGGTGCTAAGCCAGTATTCCCAGCCCCTCTTGGGTCGGCAACAAAGTGCCTCATGGGGGTCAAGAGCAACTACTGTCAGAAGCAGTGAGCGGGGCTGTTGGGCTCCATAAAAGAGCCCTGTCGTGTCCTCCTGAGTCCTTGCTGTGACCTGGGGCAGAGCAGGGGAACCCCCAGTGGATCTACAGCTCTGCAGTGCAGGGCAGTCAAGGTGCTGTTGAAGGAGACATCCCCCGAGCCTCCTGCCCTCTAGGGCACAGCCCATCTCTTCCCGGATGTCTCTGCCTGAGGAGTGGCCCTGAGGCTGTGTGTTTAGCTTATTTGAGGGTCAAAGGGCCCACAGATGTGGGTTATAGTAATTCCTCATGTGGTGCACTGTGCCCAGTACCATCTGGGATGGGAGTGTTTGGAGGGATTCTCTGGGCAGCCTGTGACACAAGCCAACAAAAGACAGGAAATTCAGCATTAAGGCCCCCAGCTGCCCATCTATACTTAACCTCCCATGGCTCTGTCAACATTTCACGCTGGTGTGAGCTAAGGGCACAGCCCCTGTACATGTAGTTTGACACAGCTGTTAACCACTTGTGTGCTGCCAAGCACACCAGGGATGCAGGAGCCTCAGGCAGATGCCCCCACGTCTCCTGGACACCATGCATCCCTGGAGCCTCTGTGCTTCAGAACAACATCACCGCAGCCCACTGCTGTCCAGCAGCTCCAGGATAATTCACAAAGGAAAGGGTTAATGGACGTTTCTTACCCAAATGTCTCGGAGACATGAACCACCTAGGAAGTGAAAGATCCCCGACAACGTCTATTTATCTAACAAGGCTGGGGTGTTCAATGTAAGGGGTGAGGTGCCCAAGCCCCACTGAAATTCAATGGAAATTGGACACCCAGGAGAGAGGAAGGAAGGTCCAGTGGTGGGGGCCCCAGCCTAGGCGCCAGAAGATCTGGGTTCCAGTTTCTACTCTGCCACAGACTTGGTGAGCGATGTTGGGCAAGACACACTGAGTCGCTGGGCCTGAGCACACCACTCTCCAGTGGACTTCCCTCCCTCACATGGGTGATGAGGACAAATGGATTGAGAGATGCTCAGATGCTATGGTAATGGGCGCAATTAGCAGCCTCTCACCAGCCTCCTCAGAAAGAGCCACCTCCATTGCCTTGCCTCAGGCCTTGTGCACTGGAAGTGTGAATTGTATCTAACCATCCACTGGGGGCGTTTTGAAGTAAATAACATTCTCTGTGCGACAGCCCGAGTACAAAACACCTTCGGATCATGGGCACCTTGTTTTCTTCTGGCTCCGAGGCTGGCTGAATGGTCAGAGAGAGAAAACATTCCTCCTCAAACATTAACCCTTTTTTTCAGTACTCACAGGGCGTTAGTACAGCTGGCGCACTCAGCATATGATCACAGATTAACTAAGCCTCCCAAGCCCTCAGCACGGTAGGGAACATTAGCTTCATTCGATAGGTAGGGAAACTGAGGCAGAAATGTTCAGTGACTTCCCCAAGAAGTCAGTATAAGACCCAGGACAAGCTTAGGACTTCCCATCCCCAGGTCTACACTGCCGGACCAGCCGCCTTCTTTAGTGTGGAGGGTGTTTTGTCTAGACTGGAGGTCAGACGGAAGACTAGGAGCCGGGGGGTCAGGACTCCTGGGTTCTATTCCCATTCTGCCACTGACTCACCAGGTTTACTGCTCCAAGCCTTTTTCTCCATCTATAACATGGGATAATAAAAATATACCTACCAACTCAGGAGGGGTTCTTCATGAATGCTGTTATGCTATTTTGAAATCTTCAGATGAAAGTCACTGTTGAAATGCAAAGTATTATTATTGCTCTTATGCTTTTAATGCAGCCTGTGAGCAGTCCAGCACTGTCCTGAGCATCTCAGATCCTGCATATTAGGTCTTGCTCCCCTTTATGTCCACTGTCACTATAATAGTGTCACTTGGGACTAATGATCTTCATGCTCAGTGTGTCCCTGAATCCATAATGTCTGGTCACTTTGGTAAAAAACCACCCCAGAAAGCTAGGGAACCAACCCAAACACAGACTTGATGTTTCATCCAGCCAAAAGGCCAGCAATCAGTACAGGTCCTTGGAACACATGGGAGCTCTTATTAGCAGTCAGCGTTTTACATGTGCTGATGACTGCCAGATCTCTGTGACCCATAATCATCTCTTCATTATTATTCATCTTGCAGTAGCACCAAAAGCCCCAGCTGAGATGGAATGGAGCCCTGGAATCCACTCCCTCCCAACTAGCTTTCAGTTCCGGCTGGTGTTTTGCAGGATGCTTCCGCCCATAAATGCATGCCCCTTTTCTGGTGGGTGAGCTGGCAAGGGGCTGTTAGACACATTTTCCCCTGTTTGTGCTCCTCATGTGTGCTATTGAGGGGCCTTACATAAGCCTCCCGGGACATCTGCTATCGAATCTGTCAGTATGCTGCAGCATTGCCTTCATGAGCACCATATGCTCTGCTTTCTACAGCAAGGTTGACAGAACACAAGCTCCATCGCTCCAGATTTTGATCTGGAGGGAGATTTCCTCATGCCAAATTTTCTGCAGTTGGCTGAATGCACCTCTTGTCTCTGCTGAACAAACTGGATCCACATACAGTCCTCTGGGTGATGTATGGAGATCACCTTCCCCCAGCGTGATGACGCGTCACCGTGCAGCATGCGAATTCAGAGCTTTCCAGCAGCAATTTGCTACCAACAGCCACAAGATGCAAAATGTTCTTGTTTTTCTCTCTCTAGCGACGTCACTGGCTTTGTTTCCAATAAAAAGTCATGGACAAAAACGAGACTCTCTATTTTTTATCTCGATTTCTTCTTCCTGGATTAATTTTTATGTGGCAACTTCAGTATTAAGAGACTAGTGCTCAAAATTTTACACTTATTCAGCTCCTAGATAAACATCACTTAATTTCTGGACACTGGCGTAATGCATCCTAGCCCAAAAGAAGTAGTAATCCAGAAGGAAAACAGCGAGTATCATGTTTACCCAAGGCTATGTCATTTCCTAGATCTAAGTCCTAACAAAGTCCACACAATTACTTGGAACAGGCTGCATAAACCAAGCTCTGTTAACAAACAAACAGGGAGCTGCCAGATTGACAATCTGACGAGAGTGCGTAGGGCTCAGGGAACGAATGTCCCATTTGCAGACACATGAAAATAGGGGGTTCCAAACTGCTTCAAGGTACATTAAGAAAAGGAGTACTTGTGGCACCTTAGAGAGTAACCAGTTTATTTGAGCATAAGCTTTCGTGAGCTACAGCTCAGTTGTTTAAAAATGTAACAGTCTCCAATATTCAATTAACCAAAACTTGTTTTCAAAAAATATCAGGATGTACTGTGCAACAACTTGCAATCGCCCTCTTCCTGTGCATTCAAGTGGGAGCTGGATTCCCTCTGACTCCTGCTCAACTTCTCAGCCTGGAGCTCCTGCTGGGAAGTATCAGTAAAATGATACTATCTACTGAGAGCACTGATCACAGTTATGGGGATCATGAAAGGCTGTCAGGGATTGCTAGAAACTCTATTGAAAATGCACCTCTTATACGACGGGCCTGATTCTCCTGGCACACCTGCTTTATACTGATGTAACTCCATTGACATCCTGATGTATTCTTGCATAACGGAAAGGAGAATCGGACCATATACCCATCTAGAAAATATATAATTAACTATGCAAGGTATTCCTTAATCCCTGTAATTTTCCTCCACGTTTCAGAGTGATGCATTCTGCCTTCAATGGATTGCTGCATTCTCGTTGCTCTGTATGAACTCCTTCTCATAAGTTCAAAAACATCAGCAAACACAAGCTCTACATAACTTTTTATGAGTGTTCCATCAGATATCGAGGCACCGTTCTAAGTATAGGGCTTGAATCTGCCTCTTTGTCATCTCCCAGGCATGCATACAAACATCTGGGTAATTTCTCTGCTGCATAAGTCTCATATGGCATCTAGCCCCTTTGTAAGGCTTCTCTGCTCCCTCAACTCTTGGTTTCTCAGGAACGCAGTAGCATCTTGTGACTCTCCATAAAGCTGCCCATCCGTGCTGTGCAAAGCTCTCACGTAGTCAACAAAGCAAAGCAACATCATGATGCAGCTGCTATATCACCAATAGTGAATGGATGAGGGTGAGTGTGTGTGACCATGTGTCAATGATTGTGTGCATCAAAGAGGTAAGTGTGTACATGTGTGTATTGGGATGTTCAGTGTGGTTGCTTGTGTTATGGATGGTAGCGCATGGATTGAATGTTTCTGGAGAGTTTGTGGAGTATCTGTATGTTTACTAAAAAACAACAACGAGGAGTCCTTGTGGCACCTTAGAGACTAACAAATTTATTTGGGCATAAGCTTTCGTGGGCTAAAACCCACTTCATCAGATGCATGGAGTGGAAAATACAGTAGGGAGGTATAAATACACAGCACAAAAAGATGGGAGTTGCCTTACCAAGTGGGGCACCCGATCTTTTTGAAGACCGTGACTTTTATTTTTGCAAAATAATTGTTGTTGCTTTTATTTTTGTTGACATTTTTCATTGATTGTTTATCGTTTCCCATTTTCAAAATAAGTCATTTTCAAAATTGGATTTGTATAATTGAAAAATTAAATTCCACCGTGGCCAAAAAATTCACTTGTAAGATATTTCTTATTTTGACAATGGAAACCAACAAATTACAAATGAAAATGTTTGATTTGATAAAAATTTATGACAAAAATCATGATATATTTTTGGATACAAAAAATTTTGAAAAATGAAAAAGTATTTAAACATTTTTCTAGACTTTACTTTTCATATTTTGACTAGCTTTAATCAGAGCATGAGGATGTGAATGTGTGTTGTGCATTGAGGAAGTATCTGTGGATGTGTATATTTGCAGGTATGTGTATGAGTGTCAAGGAGAGTTTCGGTTGCTGTTCCTAGATCCGTGTATGTGGGAAATGACTTATGTAAATTTGTGAGAAGAGTGTATGTGTCTCAGAAAAAGTGTGAATATGAAGCTCTACCTTTTAGTGTGTTTTAAATACCAGCATGCACATGGAGAGTACATATGCACAGGGCTGCTGGAACAATTTTTGTAGTGGGGGTGCTGTGAGCCATTGAACAAAACTAAAACCTGTATATAATGTAAACCATTTCAAGTCAGGGGGTGCTGCAGAACCCCACACAACCTTAGTTCCAGCACCTATTCATATGCATGAGAAAGACTGCAGGTGCATTTGGGAGAAAGTCTCTATGAGCGTTTGTGGGTGTTTCTAGGTTTAAATAACAGCAGGTGATGAGAAAAGGAGTACTTGTGGCACCTTAGAGACTAACTCCTTTCCTTTTTATGGATACAGACTAACACGGCTGCTACTCTGAAGCAGGTGATGAGCGGCAAAGACAAAATTTAGGATGTGTGCACAGGTCATAGAATATTAGGGTTGGAAGAGACCTCAGGAGGTCATCCAGTCCAATCCCCTGCTCAAAGCAGGACCAACACCAACTAAATCATCCCAGCCAGGGCTTTGTCAAGCCGTGCCTTAAAAACCTCTAAGGATGGAGATTCCACCATTTCCCTAGGTAACCCATTCTAGTGCTTCACCACCCTCCTAGTGAAACAGTGTTTCCTAATATCCAACCTAGACCTCCCCCGCTGCAACTTGAGACCGTTGCTTCTTGTTCTGTCATCTGCCACCACTGAAAACAGTTTAGCTCCATGCTCTTTGGAAACCCCCTTCAGGTAGTTAAAGGTTGCTATCAAATCCCCCCTCACTCTTCTCTTCTGCAGACTAAATAACCCCGTTCCCTCAGCCTCTCCTTCTAAGTCATGTGCCCCAACCCCCTAATCATTTTGGTTTCCCTCCGCTGGACTCTCTCCAATCTGTTCACATCCCTTCTGTAGTGGAGGGACCAAAACTGGACACAATACTCCAGGTGTGGCCTCACCAGTGCCGAATAGAGGGGAATAATCACTTCCCTCGATCTGCTGGCAATACTCCTACTAATACAGCCCAATATGCCATTGGCCTTCTTGGCAACAAGGGCACACTGTTGACTCATATCCAGCTTCTCATCCACTGTAATCCTCAAGTCCTTTTCTGCAGAACTGCTGCTTAGCCAGTTGGTCCCCAGCCTGTAGCAGTGCATGGGATTCTTCCTTCCTAATTGCAGGACTCTGCACTTGTCCTTGTTGAACCTCATCAGATTTCTTTTGGCCCAATCCTCCAATTTGTCAAGGTCACTCTGGACCCTATCCCCCCAGCTTAGTGTCATCTGCGAACTTGCTGAGGGTGTAATTCATCCCAACATCCAGATCATTAATAAAGATGTTGAACAAAACCAGCCCCAGGACTGACCCCTGGGGCAGTCCAACTAGACATTGAGCCGTGGATCACTACCCATTGAGCCTGACAACCTAGCCAGCTTTCTATCCACCTTATAGTCCGTTCATCCAATCCATACTTCTTTAATTTGCCGGCAAGAATACTATGGGATACCGTATCAAAAGCTTTGCTAAAATCAAGATATATCACAACCACCACTTTCCCCATATCCTCAGAGCCAGCTATCTCTTCATAGAAGACAATCAGGTTGGTCAGGCATGACTTGTCCTTGGTGAATCCATGTTGACTGCTCCTGATCACCTTCCTCTCCTCCAGGTGCTTCAAAATGGATTCCTTGAGGACCTGCTCCATGATTTTGCCGGGGACTGAAGTGAGGCTGACCGGTCTGTAGTTCCCCAGGTTCTCTTTCTTCCGTTTTTTAAATATGGGCACTATATTTGTCTTTTTCCAATCATCCGTGACCTCCCCTGATCGCCACAAACTTTCAAAGATAATGGCCAATGGCTCTGCAATCACATCAGCCAACTTCCTCAGGTGTCAGTGTGTTTATATGCATCTGTGTAAATGTATAAACAATGATGACATAGCTGCCTGCCTCAAATAGTTACAAGACAATGGACAACCCTCAGATATCATCACCCCAAACACATCGCCAAACTCATCCACTTCATCCTCACCCATTAATTTTTTACATTTTTTTACATTCAAACAACAAACACCTTTGTCCAAACCATGGGACCAGCCATGAGTGCTAGGATGGCTCCCCCACATGCCAACTTCTAAATAGGCCTCCCTGAAGAAGAATTTCTGGACAAATGCACAATGAAACCAATGATATACCTGAGATACAGCGATGATATTTTCATCCTCTGGACAGACGACTTCAACTGCCTTATAGATTTCCACCACAACGTCAACAACCACCACTCATCCATTAAACTCTCTCTGGAAAACTCCCAAACCAGCATCAACTTCCTGGACACCATAATCAGCTTCAACAAAGGAATGCTACAAACAATGATATTCATGGATCACCACACATACCTTCATAGATCCAGTAACCACCCTAAACACACCAAGAAATCTGTTATCGACAGCCAGGCACGCAGATACTACAGGATATGCTCTGAGGCAAAAGTGGGGGAAATACACCATAGTGCACTCAAAATTGCCCTCACCAAACAAGGACATTCCACCAGAGGAGTACATCACATCATGGAACAGGCCACCCAAATACCCCAAGAGAACCTGCTTCAATACAGAAATAAAACCCCGTCTGACCTCAACCCACTACTTGTTACCTACCACCACACCTACCACACTGAATCCATATGGAGTATCATCAAACAACTACAACCCATACTCGATGGGGACCCCATCCTGAAATAAATCTTTCCTGAACCCCCTCTTCTGGCCTACAAACAACCCCCCCCCAACCTTATCATCAGAAGCAATCTCCCCACGGATCAGGACACACCAACTCAAAGGGGCACCAGACTCTGCCAGAACAACGGATGCAAAACCTGCAGACATCTCCACTATTACAATGATCAACACTCCCCACAGCATACCTTGCAAGATCCCTCTTCCCTGGGTCCTATATCTGCCTATCACAACATGGGGTGTACCTTATCCAGTGCACTAAATGCCCCAATAACAACTATGTAGGTGAAACGAGACAATCACAACACTTTCAAATGAACTCACCGAGGAAAATGATAAAACACCCTGTCACCTGTGGGTTAATACTTGTCACAAAGTGATCTCTCTGTCTGCCTTATTATGCCTCTTCCTCAAAGGAAACCTGCACACCACTTTCAAAAGATCAGCCTGGGCATACACACCGACTTCCCCTCTAGCCGAGGGGTGCTCGACCCCACCTTCACACCAGGCCCCGCCCCCACTCCACCCCTTCCTCCAAGCCCCCGCCCCTTCCCACCCTGTCCTGCCTCTTCCCCGCCTCCTCCTCTGAGCGCGCCCCATCCCTGCTCTTCCCCCTCCCTCCCAGAGCTACCTACAAGCCATGAAACAGCGGCTCCTGTTTGCAGCGGGCGGGAGGTGCTGGGAGGGAGGGGGAGGAGTTGGTCAACAGGGCCATGGGCAGGTGAGAGATGCTGGTGGGCAGGGGGAGCTTGGCTGCCGGTGCTTAGCACCCTCTAATTTTTCTCTGTGGGTGCTCCAGCACCCACGGAGCTGGCACCTATAAGCCTGGGAGCTTAAATCCATAACTTTGCTAGACACTAAAAATCATGGTCTTAAAAAACACTGGATTTATGGTTTATTACAAGCAGCTGTAATCCACTAACTCCTCTTTTTGTCCTATGACTACAGGGGTGTTAATAGGCCACTTCACCTCAAATATTCACCTTAGAATATGTGCTAACTACTTATGCTAAACAATCTGTTCAATCTTGTATTTCTCTGTGATGCTCTTAGGGCTTGTCTACACTTACAACACTGCACCGGTGCAGCTGTGCCTCTGTAGCCCTGAGTGAAGACGCTACCTATGCCAATGGGAGAACTTCTCCTGTCGGTGTAGGTACTCCACCTCCTGGAGAGGCAGTAGCTATGTCCGCAGGAGAAGCCCCCCGATTGACATAGTGCTGTCTACACTGGGGGTTAGGCTGATCTAACTATGTCACTCAGGGGTGTGGATTTTCTGCACCCCTTCTTCTTAGCATATGTGCAACATGCCTCAGCTGGCATGTCACCAGGATTCATCACCGAATTTGGTCTGCTGGTTGGATCATTAGCTTCCCCAGCCTGGCTACTGATGGGGAGTGTGACGTGAATGCTTACCGATATAAGTCTACAGTGTAGACCAGGGCTTAGTACCTTTCCCAGACCTGGAGAAGAGCTCTGTGTAGCTCCAAAGCTTCTCTCTCTCACCCACAGAAGTCGGTCCAAGAAAAGATCTTACCTCACCCATCCTGTCTCTCTCTATGTCTACACTAGAGACACCCCTGAGTGGGTGAGCCTGGGTATGCGACACTGGGCACCTGCCAGGCCAGATTCTGAGCTCACCGACCCCAGCGCCCACTTCCAAGGATTGGCTCGGGGAGCTGGGAGCAGCGGGGTTACTCTGAGTGTCCGGGAGATCCGTCTGGCCCTGCGCCCGGGCCCGAGAGTGCAACCCTGGTGTGCCTTGGCGTAGGCTCGAGAGGCAGCTGCATTTGCTGCACAGTTGTAAGAAGCAGCCTCGGGGGGGGGCCGAAAATGGCATCTCCTCCCTCCCTCCGGACCCGCTGACCGCCTGGCCCCCAATTCGAAGCGCTTTCATCGCTCAGCGAGCCCAGCGCCGTCGCGCCGTGCCGCCTCCCCCGCCGGAGGGACCCCGAGAGCGGCAGGGCAGGAGGGGCCGGGGCGGGGCCGAAGCGAGCGGCTGGGCTGGGCGCGCACCGGGAGAAGCAGCCGCCCGGGAGCTGGGCGCGTTCGGGTGCCCGCCTCGCTCCACGCCCGCCGGCGGCCGGAGTTTGCGCTCCCGGGGGCTGGGGGCGAGGCTCGGCGGCGCGGCGCGGCTCTGCCCGGCGCCCCAGGCTGCTCGCCCCGGGATGGGGGCTCCGCGCTGGGCGCGACTCTGCCTCCTGCTCCTGGCGGCGGTAACGCTGTGGGTGCTCCTGTGTGGGCACGACCGAGACACGCAGGCTCCCAGGTAAGGCGAAGGCGGCGGCGGCGGCGGGGGGGTTGGAGCTCACAGCGGACGGGAAGAGACAGTTCCGGAGAACTTCTGGCTACAACATCGTGTCCTGCGGTAGGCAGCCGCGCAACACATGCTCTGCGGCGGGGCCGGGGCAGCGGACTTGCACGCAGAGCGAAGGACAGACAGACAGACGGACACACACCGCAAAGAACACACACATGGAGCGAAGGGAGGACAGACAGATACATATAATGAAGGACAGACACACACACACAGAGAGAGAGCAAAGAACAGACAGACAGACACAGTGAAGGACAGACACAGCAAAGGAGTAAGGACAGACAGACACAGTGAAGGACAGACACAGCAAAGGAGTAAGGACAGACAGACACAGAGCAAAGAACAGACAGACACGGTGAAGGACAGACACAGCAAAGGAGTAAGGACAGACAGACACAGAGCAAAGAACAGACAGACACTCACAGGGAGAGAAAGACAGACACACACAGCTAAGGACACACACGTGGAGCAAAGGAGGGCCCCACAGAGAGCAAAGGGCACACATGGAGACAACAGAGGGGAAAACACCACCCTGGAGAGTGAGGCAGGCAGCAAAGGGCAGGAGAGAAGAGGGGCATTTTAATCTGGGCCTCAAGGGGCTGGGAGTAAAAAAGACAGGGAATGTTAAGTGCATAGGGATAAGCCAAGCTTCTGGCTGCCCTTAGCTTTCTGTCAAGCCTCGGGATGTTTTGGCCAAGGGCTGTGTAATGTGCTGCACAGAGGCCTCTCTCTGGGCCCAAACCCGCAGGGTGCGGAGAGCCCTCCATTTACATTGGTTTAGGTGATTGAGCCCCATATGCACGCAGCGCTAGAGCTTCAGCTGGTGTCAATCAGCACAGCTCCGGTGACCTAGACTAGAGCTACACGGATTGACTTACCCCAGCTGCAGATCTGGACCTTGGACTTCAATGGGCTGAGGCTGATTTATCCCAGCTGGAGATGCAGGCCTCTGAATTCAATAGAGCAGTGCTGATATACACCTGCTGGAGGCCTGGCCCCCAGCACTTTGAAGGTACCTATGGCACCTTGTGATCACTGACCTGCAGTGATTCCCAGCACCTGCAAAACTTCATGGACACCATTTCCTAATCTCCTGGGATCAACCCTGCTCAGCCGCCAGGCCCTGAAAGGACCCTAGGAGGGTTCCATCCACTGCCAACCCAGATTGTGAAAATGTTGAAGTAGCTTGTAATGTAGTGGCCATGCATGTGGGAGGCGAGTTTCACTGCAGGGCATTTTGCTTCCAGGGGCATAATCCATCCTGCTTTGCTGGGAGGATCACAAAGCTTGCGCAGTATTTGCACTTGCATTTACCTTTAGGAGCATTGCTCACCTCTGTACCACGCAGCCTTAGGTCAAGTAGATGGATGTAAGGAGCATGGATGTAACAAGCAACTCAGGGTGATGGTTTTTACTGTATCATCCTGCAAAGTGAGTCTGTGATTGGTACTAGTGCCGGCATCTTTCTGTGCTATATGTAAATACAGTAACAACAAGGAGTCCAATAGCACCTTAAAGACTAACAGATTTATTTGGGCATTTATTTGTTTTTGTGGATACAGTCTAACACGGTTACCCCCTGATGTAAAGACAGTGGGAATCACCCAGCTGTAGGGACTGGGGATTCATTTGGATATTACTGAGGATCTCAGACATGATCCACACCCTCCCTCCTTTCTAGCCGTCGTCTAGCAAAGCTCTGCTAAATTCTCCGTCCCTAATATGCATTTCTACTCCTGTGAATCCTTCTCCTGCTGGGAAGTGGCAGAGCTGGAAACCTCTTTACCTCTGCTGCTCTCTGCAGCCCTGTTTAACAGTCAAGCAGCAGTGAACAAGTTGTGGGGCAGCCACACACTTCCTGTGTCTGCACTGAACAACAACATCTAGTAATCAGGAAGCAAGAAGGAGAAAACTTGGCTCTCATATAGAGCTTTTCATCCTACAGAGTGCTGTAGAAAGTGTTATTGTCCCCATTTTATGGATGGGGAAACAGAGGCATAGTGAGGTGAAGTGATTTGCCCAAGATCCCACATAGCAGGATCAGTGTCAGAGCTGGGAAGAGAAATCAAGACTCCTGACCCCCAGTCCAGTGCCATAGCCACTGGACAGAGCTGCTTCCGGGGGGCAGTGGGGATGCTAAAAAGGAGGAATATATTAGTAAAATCAAAATCCTAATCCCAAAACAAGGTTCAAAGTGCCAGCCTGGGTCATTAACCCCCATACATTCTAAACAAAACAGCAACACCTGCCACCCCATATTAAATCAAAAGCCCTAACCCTAAATCCAAACGATACAACCAGAGACATGGAACCAAATTCCTTTTCTCTGTGCACTCCATTGGATTGTAATTACTTCCCTTGAATCATGAATCTAAGTCAATCTGTATCTGACCTCAAGGCCATTTCTATAACCAGGGGCTGTGTTGTGTTTGTTTGGTCTGTACAGCCAAGCGCTAGGCCCACAGAACTCAATCCCAGTTTAAAGCAAGCATGCTGTTCCTGCACTACCTACAAGATTGGGAGATGAGCTTGCTGCCTTGCTTCATTTTATAGGTAGCTGAATTTCACTGTTGTCTCATGTTTAGTGTGTAGTTTGGGACCCTTCCAGGTAAGAGTGCTTTATACATGTAAGCCGTACCTATACACATGCCCACTTCCGCACCATGAGTCTGATTCTCCAGTGCTTTTGCGCAGCTGATCACACCTGTGCAAAGTGGATGTAAAATGCCACACTATCCAAATATGATGCTCCAGAGCTACAAGCATGAGCCTCTACTTCTTGAGCTCAAGCTCCTTGACTACTTGTTACAGGTGCAATCCTCTGGCTTGGCACGGAGGGGGACCTGTAACACACACTCACTCACTCACCCATGGGTGACAGTTACACAGGGTGTAAAGCAGTGCAGAATCTCATATACCGAAGTCCGTAGGAGTTCATGGAACATAAAGGCCTGGCTCCTAATTTTTTTTCCAAATGATGTACTTAGAAATGTCCGGTGTTGGCAGGATGGGAATGATTAACCTTGTCATTAATTATTAGCACATAGGAAAAGATGGTTGACATTTCCATAGCTCCGTCTGCCCTTTTCCACCAGTATGATCCTGTAAGGGGTGGGCAGCCGTCGGAGGGAGTGCCACATCTCGCAGCAGGTGCTCAGCGCTTTGCAGAGCAAGGCCTTTTTCAGAAGGTCCTGCTTCGGCTCCCTCTCCTGTGGATGTGCTTAGCCCCCAGTGTGTGTGAGCGTGTGCTTAAGGCAGCGGAGTTCCACGGCGGGCTCACAAGTGAGTTATCTACAGGGAATGCGATGGGGAAATGAGCCATAGGAAATGCCATCTTTTTAGATTCCACAGCTATTAAGACAACCCACCTGCATGCTTTGGGGACGCTGAAGGGTCCCAGGAAGGGTTGCCAGCAGACACAAGGTCAGAGTAGTGCTTTGGTGCATCACGTGGTGACGTCATGACTTTTCAACGTGATGCCCTGACAGGGAATCTGGCGTGGCTGCAGCTCCTGGCAGGCCTTGCAAGGCCCTGATGTTACTGCTTTAGGTCATGGCCTCGCTCCATGATCATTTAGCTCAGCAGAAACGTGCAAGGAAGTGACCTGCTGGCAGAGGTGTGCGTGTATGTGAGGCATCACATCACACAGGAAGGCACCCTGGCAATACAGGGCCTGAGGAGATCCTGGAATGCCTCAGGGTTTGACAAGCTCTGAATAAAATACATCGGGCTTGAGGCTGAGATTTTCAAACAAGCCTAAGGGAGTTAGGCCCCCAAATCCCACTGGAATTCAGTGAGAGTCAGGTTCCTAATTCCCTAGGCAGCCTCACTGCCCCTGCCAAACCTACTCTTCTTATTGGGGGCAGCATTTTAACAAACGGCTACTCCACCAGTAAATACCTCGAATTTGAAGTGGCCCAGAACCACCTGTCTTTCCAGGAATGCACCAGGGGCCTGATCCAAAGCCCACTGAAGACAGTGGAAAGGCTCCCATTGACTTCAGTAGCCTTCAGCTTAGGCCCTGATTGAGTAACCTCTCCCGATGCTCTTGCAGCGAAGTGGGTGCGGTTCCTCGCCTGAGGGAGGGGGCAGGGTCTGTTCTAAGAATCAGGTCTTAGCTGGTATGTGGGAGGGCTCTGTTGCTCCAGCTAGAGATGAAGGACCCAGGTTCAGGATTGACCCACAGCTTTTGGGGTCGTAGCAACCCCAAGGGGGGGATGGGATGACTCCTTCCTAAGCTGCCACTTAGGGGTGTTTTGACACAGATGTTTTAACACTGCAGCCACCACCTCTTGCTAATCTGTCTTCCACTGTCCCTGCTGCAGGAATGCTAGGAATTAGGGGAGGGTTCAGTGGAAGGCAGAACAGATGGGAACAACCTTCCTTTGATGGGGTGGAAGTCCCTTGCAAAGCTGTGCCCCAGGCCTGGACAGAGAAGTCACTCACAAGTCAGCTTGAAGCTGGAGCGACTCCTGTCTGCAAAGCCCTTTGACAGTCATGACAACAGTTACTTACCTATGGAAGCCTGTTGTGGGGGGGAGGGAGAGCCCATTAAAGGAAAAATAACTTTCTGGAGGGAGTGGGCCCCAGTTAAAATTGGGCCACAGCTCCTTGTGGCAGAGGGGCTGCAGGCCAGGTGTAAATTCCCCTACACTCCAGGGAATTGTGAGTTCAATCCTTGAGGGGGCCATTTAGGGATCTGGGCCAAAAATTGGGGATTGGTCCTGCTTTGAGCAGGGGGTTGGACTAGATGACCTCCTGAGGTCCCTTCCAACCCTGATATTCTATGAAATAATTCCCCCCTACTGCAGGGAGCCTCTGCACCAGCCCTGGGTGCTGGAGTGTCCTGGAGCATGAACTGGTATGACTGGGGCAGGCCTGCACCTAGGCACTTCTGCACCCCTGCCATGGGCCATAGTGACCATTATGGGAGGGAGGGGGCATGCAAAGTAGGGCAGCTGGTAAAGAGTTGTTCTAAATAGCACTGGGGCCTGTACATGCCCTTGTGATCCCCTAAAAGGCCAGGCACAAGTTCTCTCTCCCTTGATCCCTGCACCGGTGCCTGTGCAAGCAAAGGGATGAATTGGGCCCAGTGAGTTTAAACTGCTGGTTTGACACCATATAGTGCTTAATCACCACTGGGAGTGCTTAGATCTCCCAGTGCCAGGAGCCTTAGAAAAATCGTAGGGGTGGGATTTCCAAAAACGATTGGCCTAACTCTGCTGCCATTGACATCAAGGCCAATGCTGAGTGCTTGTGAAAATCCTACACTAGGTAAGTAGAGGGAGAGAGACATGTGTTACTTGGTTTGTTGGCAGATTGCAAGTTTTTCCACCTGTTTTGATTTTTCCAGTCTTTCTCTTGAAACATGTAAGTTTTTGATCAGAGATAGGCCCAGACCAGGGCTCTTCAGCTTTGAGAACAGTCGACTGTAGATCTGATTCCGGCTCTGAATGTCACGACTCTGCTCCTCTGACTCTACTTTTTAGCTGATTGCATTTTGCAGTAGAGTCCCAGTCAGATGTACGTATATGCCTTAAGCCTTATTTTAGCAGGAATGGTCTGTACAGAATTTAAAGCTCTTTATAACTCCACATACTGTAAGGTCCCTGGAATGCAATGTCTGGAGAGGGGAGGGGACGATCTTTCTTTTTAGTCAGGACCTTTCTTGGAGAAAGGGAACAAAATATTCTGTGCCACTCAATTGTTTCACAGACATATGCCTCAGAGATTCAGATCTTATCATCTCTGCAAACAAAGAGTCTGAAAAAGAAGGGTGGGGAGTCTCAGATAAACTAAATTCCCTTTCCCAGGCCTCCCAGACAATATCTGATCACAGTTTGGCAGGGTTGGGGTAGACACACTATTTCTAAGCACGGGTGACTTGACTACCTGTGTCTGATGGATCATTCAGAGACTGGGAGGGGACAGATCTTAGGAATGGTCGCAGTTCAAAGAAGCATCCCTGTGACTTCAATGGGACTTAAGTACATGCTTAAATGTAAGCGTATAACCTCCAGTGGACTGGCTGACAATACAGAACCTGAGGAAAGCCTTGCTGTTGGGCCCAACCTCTCTGTGGTCTCAGGGCATTGTCCCAGGAGCAGCTCGGGGTTGAGAACTTCAAAGCAGAGCAGAGCAGCTCTGGCTACCATCCCTCCTATAACACAGGCAGGGATGACTGACAGGGGTTATCAGCCACTTTCTATAGAGCATGGGGAATTTTTTAAAAATTATGTTGGGTATTGGATACGGCTGTGGGGAGCTAGATGGATCACCCCCAGAAAGCACTGTGAATTTCTCCCTTTTGCCCTTGGAGTCACAGTGGAGAGCTGGGCTCCCTCCAGAACCCATCGAAGGTGCTCCATCGATTGGCTAGCGGTGGACACTGCAGCTGCTGGGGGCCTCATGTGCTTGATTAAAATACAACCAAGACCCACCTTGTGGTTTGCCGCTGCATATCCCGTTCAGCAAACAAAAACGTATTGCTGCCGGCCCAAGACTTCCAAACTCATTCCACCAATGACCCCTGCTTTGATGGGCCCGCAGTGCTTGCACTTTGAGGAAGCATGTACCAGTGAGCAGCCTGCTGTGTAAGGACAGCAGTAGCTGGACAGCTGCCCTGCACTTTAGCCTCTGAGCACCCTTTGCAATGGACACCTCACTATGAACAAACTATACAGGTATAATTTGGTTTCCCAGACAGTTTGGAACGAGCAAACCTCTTTGGGCAGGGTAGATTTATTTAGTTTGCTTTCTGGATCGCGTACCCACACGTGGGGAGCTGAGACTAGAATGCTTCCTGTAGCTCCAAAAGCTCTCTGCCTCTTCACAGCAAGCTCCCGTAGCTGCTACCAGTAGCAGGTCTCTTATCCTCTCTGTACTTCAGCCACGAGGAGGATGGCATCAACTGAAGGCTCTGCATGAGCAAGGCCTTTCAATTCATGCTTAACTTTATGTGGCATTAATTCAGGCATGGGCTTGAAGTGGATAGAGCCACTTTAACCCTGCTACGTGTTGTGACAGTTTCTAACCAGGATAACTAATTTTTGAGTGTTCAGACCTGTTCCTATGTGTGCTGAGGGACCCCTGCCCCTCCATGCTTGCCAGTAGCAGCTGCCATCTTGATGTGGTCACCAGCAGGTGACATCTTGGAGCTGACGGCATCCCCCACATCGGGTTGCTAGGCAGCAGCGTCTTTGGCACCTGTTTCTCATCTGGTCCACATCACTGAATCGGAAAGAATCCAGCACCATGAGTGTAAGTCCTGGTGCATGCCGCACAAAAGGCGCCAGGGGATATCTGCCCTTCGAGTTGGGGGGCTGTTCTCAGTTCAAGGACACGTACCCGGTGTAGCTCCAATCAAGCCAGCGTGCTAAAAATAGAGCATAGCCATGGCCGCTCCAGCAGTGAGAGTGGCTAGCTGTTCTGAGTGTGTATCCAGGCTCTCGGACAGGTACTCAGATACAGTTACTCAGGTTTGCTAGCCCTACTTGCCGGGGCCGTGCTCTATTTTTAGTTCAATCAGAGCTAGTACCAGTCTATCTCCTTGAACTGAAAATTATATGCTTGAAGTGCGGATGTAGTCGCAGTGCCTACACCTGGCCTGAAGCTGAGGCCTTGCCAGAGAGCCTGAGTACATCAGGAAAGGCCAAGTGGAGGAGTCAGGGGTGAGCTGTGTCTCAGAGGGGTGAGGCTTGAGGAAGAAGGTGGCAGGGGCTCAGGTTGGGTTTTCTCCAGTTTTTGCCTGAAGGTGGCAAACTTTCTCTCAGGAATCTCCTTCCGTACAAGGGTGAACGTGCGCTGGGTCAGCCAAAAATATCCGGAGCCTGTAGTGGGTCTGGATTGGGCAGACCAAAGCCCTGTAATGTCATAAACCAGGGGTGGCCAACCTGTGGCTCTGGAGCTGCATGCAGCTCTTCATGGGTTAATATGCGGCTCCTTGTATAGGTGCTGACTCCGGGGCTGGAGCTATAGATGCTAACTTTCCAATGTGCCAGGGAGTGCTCAACCCCCTGCTCTGCCATGCCCTCGCTCTTCCCCCCTCCCCACCAGAGCCTCCTGCATACCGTGGAACAGCTGATTGCAGGAGACATGGGGAGGGAGTGGTAGGCACTGATTGGTGGGACTGCTGGCGGGCAGGAGGCGCTGCAGGTTGGAGTCGGGGGGAGCTGATAGGCTGCTGACGTATTACTGTGGCTCTTTGGCAATGTACATTGGTAAATTCTGGCTCCTTCTCAGGCTCAGGTTGGCCGCCCGTGTCATAAACTAATCTTCACCACTGGGCGATGAGAGACCCCGAGCTCCTCAGAGGCCACTGCTAGAGCACCCCTACTTGGAACCTCATCTCAATCTTTCCTCCACCCTAGCCTCCCCTGTAGCTTATCAGAAGTCTTGTTTTTTCCCTTCCTCCCACCATGTACCATCCTGTTTGCATAGCCCCTTCCATTCTCTCCAATCTCTGTTCAGCAATCCAGAGTCCTTCAGAATGTGTAAATATGCACGTAGGGAGTTAGAAAGAGCAGGCTAGTATGTGGGACAAGAAATCTTTATGAAAAGGGGTTACTGTCTATGTACAAGGGCTACCTTTCAAATCCAAACCTCCACTCTGTGTCATTTTCTCCTCTCAAAATACCCAAAGCGGTAGATTGTTCTCTGCTGCCCACTTTGCAACCCTGCAACCCGCTATGCCAGCTATGGACATCTTCCACCTCCTTGAAAGCATCACAATCATTTCATTGCTGCTTCAGGTCTGCAGAAGTGCTGGGAACGTCAGCTAAAAGGGGGCTGCAGTCCTCAACCCCTGCCAGGCATACTGGGGAAAAAGGCAACTCACCATTACTGTATTTGTTAGGGAATCAAAAACGCCTACTGAACTGCCAGGTATCAAGCGAAACACAGGTCCACCATTTGTTTATTCAGATGACAGTAGTGTCTGCAGGCCTCATTGTGCAAAGTGCTGTGCGAATACACAGTTAGGCACCATCCCTGCCCTGAAGAGTTCACAATGTAATTAGACAACGCAGGGAGAGGGGGAGAAAGAGAAAGAAAGTTGCCCTCGGTCAAACGGCAGGTTAGCAGCAGAGCTGGGACTAGAACTCACTCCTCCTTCCCTCCAGTTCAGAGCCATTCAGGCCAGCTGTACCAGACCAATCCGCAGATCATCTAGTCTGACCTCCTGTATAGCACAGGCCAGAGAACTCCCCCAGAGTAATTCCTAGAGCACAACCATCTGTCATGAGCCCACTGGAACGTCAGTGAAAAGTAGCAGCTCAGAAGGTGGCGATGGGGGAGCCGGGGGAAACAGCTAAGCTGGTAAAAAGACAAGAATGAGCCATGTTCCTCGTGGCTGGCTGAGACCAGGTTCGCTGAGATTCAGCCCAGAAAGAAGCTCAAACTGCAGACGAAGCAGATTTCTTTGAAGGGGGAGACAGGGGAAAAGGGCAGGGAAAGGACTGTGTTGGCAATGCTGGTAAGATCTATGTTTGTGCTGCTCAGTAATTAGCATCTTTGCTTCCTCACCAACTGGAGCATTGGTTAAAGGAAAACATGCACTTGGTTTGATCAGCAGTTAAATCAGAAGTTTTCCCAGCCTGAAACAGCGCCTAGATATCACAGGAGATAGACAGCCTGTATTGTATGTTAGAAAACAAAGAGGGATTTCACTCCGAGGAAGGAGGCCACTGCGAAAGTGACATCCTTAGTGACACTACAGGCAACCCTATCATTACAGTGTTTAAGGAGGACCCCTCAGCAGGCCAAAAGGAGGGGGCCACATCCCTTTGCTCCCCAGTGGTTGCAGCTGTGCATTCAGCTCTGTTTGGCACACAAGAACCCACCCCAGGTCTCACGGTAAGTAGGCAGAGGGCACTGGGGAATGGCGTACATCCTGGGAACCTGGTGGAGCTATCTGGAAACCCAATCCGGGAGTGAGCTCTGGCATTTTTCATACAGAAACCTGGGAAGAAGGGCCAGGAGGCAGGCTACATTATCCGCCTGCCTCTACCTGTCCCAGGCTCCTCAGACAATGTCTCTAACAGCATGCTTCTTGTCTTGTCCACAGTAAGGCATTTTAATATAGGCACCTCATGATACGCATCCCCTCCCCAGATGGGCCCCCTTCATCCAGAACAGAGACTGCCACGGGAGTCGCTTTGAAGTGAACCTTCTGTTTGCTGATGAATAGGAACCTCTTCTCCCCTTTCTTAGGGGTCCCAGCTGGCAGGCTGGAATGTGGAGCTGCTGTAAACTTATCTCTCCTGCCTCTGAAAGTACAAGTACGCAGGTGGCCTGCAGCCTCGGGAAGGCAAGCTCTCATCCACTAGATCCATCGCTCTCTTGCACACAGCGCACACAATCTGAGCACCTGGTACTGTAAGCCCTCCGATTTCCTACGGAGAGGTTTCAGGATGAGGGCGGTTTTCCATGGAAGTCAAAGCAGTTGCTCAGAGCAGTCTGGGCATTACCCCAACTCTGTTGCACAGCCTTGATCAGCTTTGAGGCTTAGTTTGTTTTGAAGGTGATCCTGATATACTGACAGGTGTCATTGTGGACAGAGTGGTGGAGATGGGGCGGTTGGGAGGGCATATGCCCTTTGCTCCTCCTATCAAAGGTTTGTGGTTCTTTCTTGGCAGCAGCTATGTACCAACACCCTGCGGGACCCATGCAGTCAGTCTAGCTGGAGCCTGCAGAACAGCAGCCTAGATTCAGCCTTTGGAATTCATTCTCACAGGGAGTCAGCGAGTCACATACGTAGACTCCATTTTGAAAAGGTCTGGGAGGCTTGATGAGTAGATCTGCAACCTGAGCGTGTGGTACAGATGGTTAACTGTTGTGCTTCCAGGGTAGGAATCCTCCCAAATGGCCCAGCATTGCACAGTTGCCCAAGTGTGTTTTTTATCTCCATTGGAAACATGAGGGATTGGCCAGTGGCGGGAACTGGCTGCTGGATTCCGTGGGCTGATGTGCAGATGTGTCATAGCTAATCCTGAGTTGTTCTGATCACTCCCAAGAGAGGCTTAAGGAAGAAAAAGATACTGGAGAGGCTGAGAAGTTCAAGTTGGATGCTGTCCACACCGAGGCTTAGTTTCAGCCCATTATAGATGTAGGAGCCAGCCATGGATTTCAATATTGGATCTGACTGAACTCGTCCCACTTTTGAGTGTGTTTCTATCCAGGGATTTGGCCTGGGCCTTTCTTTGGTTTGTTTATTTTAAAAAAAACTCAACAGGAACATGAGTCTTTTTCAAATTGCAAAGGAGTAAAGAAAATAATCCAGTAGGCCAGGAGCTGGTGACTAAAAGAGACTATTGTTTGCAGAGAAATTCTCCTTGCTCAGAGAGGGCAGCCCCAGTGAGCAGGTGACAACTGGCTTCCTGCCATAAAGTGATCTACTGACAGGTGACCTCTCACCCCAAGGGGAACAGTAGGTAGTTTAAAGAAAGGAACCCCAAGGCTGCACCCTCCCCTCAGTGACCTCCCATTCTGCTCTGGGTCGTGTTACCATGGTGACTTTGGGAGCCATGTTAAGTCAGAGGGCTGGTATGGAGGGCCAGAACTATCCGAGCTTGGATCTCCTCGTGCCATGCCAGGAAGCATATGTTTCTGGAAGGGGGTGGGATAAATGTGAATGTGAATAAACTCAATTTTCCCCGTGTGGTTCTCCTGGACTGAAAATCACTGCCGTGAGCACTGTCGTTCCAAAGAGACTGGATATCCAACCTACACAGGTGGTGTCGGAGAGAAGGCTTTGGATTCTTTGACCATGGGATGGTGTTTCAAGAAGGAGGAGTGCTAGGCAGAGACGGGCTCCACCTAACGAAGAGAGGGAAGAGCATCTTTGCAAGCAGGCTGGCTAACCTAGTGAGGAGGGCTTTAAACTAGGTTCACCGGGGGAAGGAGACCAAAGCCCTGAGGTAAGTGGGAAAGTACCGGGAGGAAGCACGAGCAGGAGCGCGCGAGAGGGCAGGGGTCCTGCCTCATACTGAGAAAGAGGGATATCAGCGAGTTATCTCAAGTGCCTATACACAAATTCAAGAAGCCTGGGAAACAAGCAGGGAGAACTGGAAGTCCTGGCACAGTCAAGGAATTATGATGTGATTGGAATAACAAAGACTTGGTGGGATATCTCACATGACTGGAGTACTGTCATGGATGGGTATAAACTGTTCAGGAAGGACAGGCAGGGCAGAAAAGGTGGGGGAGTTGCACTGTATGTAAGGGAGCAGTATGACTGCTCAGAGTGCAAGTATGCAACTGCAGAAAAACCTGAGGGTCTCAGGATTAAGTTTAGAAGTGTGAGCAACAAGGGTGATGTCGTGGTGGGAGTCTGCTATAGACCACCGGACCAGGGGGATGAGGTGGATGAGGCTTTCTTCCGGCAACTCATGGAAGTTACTAGATCGCAAGCCCTGGTTCTCATGGGAGACTTCAATCACCCTGATATCTGCTGGGAGAGCAATACAACGGTGCACAGACAATCCAGGAAGTTTTTGGAAAGTGTAGGGGACAATTTCCTGGTGCAAGTGCTGGAGGAACCAACTAGGGGCAGAGCTCTTCTTGACCTGCTGCTCACAAACCGGGAAGAATTAGTAGGGGAAGCAAAAGTGGATGGGAACCTGGGAGGCAGTGACCATGAGATGGTCGAGTTCAGGATCCTGACACAGGGAAGAAAGGAGAGCAGCAGAATACGGACCCTGGACTTCAGAAAAGCAGACTTTGACTCCCTCAGAGAACTGATGGGCAGGATCCCCTGGGAGAATAACATGAGCAGGAAAGGAGTCCAGGAGATCTGGCTGTATTTTAAAGAATCCTGATTGAGATTACAGGGACAAACCATCCCGATGTGTAGAAAGAATAGTAAATATGGCAGGCGACCAGCTTGGCTTAACAGTGAAATCCTTGCTGATCTTGAACACAAAAAAGAAGCTTACAAGAAGTGGAAGATTGGACAAATGACCAGGGAAGAGTATAAAAATATTGCTCGGGCATGCAGGAGTGAAATCAGGAAGGCCAAATCACAACTGGAGTTGCAGCTAGCAAGAGATGTTAAGAGTAACAAGAAGGGTTTCTTCAGGGATATTAGCAACAAGAAGAAAGTCAAGGAAAGTGTGGGCCCCTTACTGAATGAGGGAGGCAACCTAGTGACAGAGAATGTGGAAAAAGCTAATGTACTCAATGCTTTTTTGCCTCTGTCTTCACGAACAAGGTCAGCTCCCAGACTGCTGCACTGGGCAGCACAGCATGGGGAGGAGGTGACCAGCCCTCTGTGGAGAAAGAAGTGGTTCGGGACTATTTAGAAAAACTGGAAGAGCACAAGTCCATGGGGCCGGATGCGCTGCATCCGAGATTGCTAAAGGAGTTGGCGGATGTGATTGCAGAGCCATTGGCCATTATCTTTGAAAACTCATGGCGATCCGGGGAAGTCCCGGACGACTGGAAAAAGCCTAATGTAGTGCCCATCTTTAAAAAAGGGAAGGAGGAGGATCCTGGGAACTACAGACCAGTCAGCCTCACCTCAGTCCCTGGAAAAATCATGGAGCAGGTCCTCAAGGAATCAATTCTGAAGCACTTAGAGGAGAGGAAAGTGATCAGGAACAGTCAGCATGGATTCACCAAGGGCAAGTCATGCCTGACTAATCTAATTGCCTTCTATGACGAGATAACTGGCTCTGTGGATGAGGGGAAAGCGGTGGACGTGTTGTTCCTTGACTTTAGTAACGCTTTTGACACGGTCTCCCACAGTATTCTTGCCAGCAAGTTAAAGAAGTATGGGCTGGATGAATGGACTATAAGGTGGATAGAAAGTTGGCTAGATTGTCGGGCTCAACGGGTAATAATCAATGGCTCCATTGATTATTACCATTATTATTACCATTAGGGGCATTGCCAGCAGATGGAGGGACGTGATCGTTCCCCTCTATTCGACATTGGTGAGGCCTCATCTGGAGTACTGTGTCCAGTTTTGGGCCCCACACTACAAGAAGGATGTGGAAAAATTGGAAAGAGTCCAGCGGAGGGCAACAAAAATGATTAGGGGATTGGAACACATGAGTTATGAGGAGAGGCTGAGGGAACTGGGATTGTTTAGTCTGCGGAAGAGAAGAATGAGGGGGGATTTGATAGCTGCTTTCAACTACCCGAAAGGGGTTCCAAAGAGGATGGATCTAGACTGTTCTCAGTGGTAGCTGATGACAGAACAAGGAGTAATGGTCTCAAGTTGCAGTGGGGGAGGTTTAGGTTGGATATTAGGAAAAACTTTTTCACTAGGAGGGTGGTGAAACACTGGAATGCATTACCTAGGGAGGTGATGGAATCTCCTTCCTTAGATATTTTTAAGGTCAGGATTGACAAAGCCCTGGCTGGGATGATTTAGTTGGGGATTGGTCCTGCTTTGAGCAGGGGATTGGACTAGATGACCTCCTGAGGTCCCTTCCAACCCTGATATTCTATGATTCTATGAACCTGTAGGGGGCACCACTCCCACCTATTGCTGCTGCCCCTTCTCAGTGGGGCAGAGTCAGGGAGATAATCCCTCACCACTCCCCTCACCTTTCAGGCCTGAGGACCGAATGAAGGGATAGAAAGGAGGGCCTAGGAAAGTCAGACTTCCAGCTCACTGCACCCAGCTGCTGGCATGGAACTTCCATTTCACTGCCACGCATCTTTCCAGAGCACAGGGGCAGATTTGGATCTGCATTTACTGTTGACTTTAGTCACTGCTTCTTTGAACTCCAGGACAATGGCATCTTGACCCACCTGGCAGTGAGCCCATTGCCCTTTGTGCCTGCACAGAATAACAGAGACTTCTAGTGGGCTAAATCCTGAGCGGGTGAGAGCACGCTCCACTCCCGTGGGCTTCAGTGGGAGCCATGAGTCCTCAGCACCTCCCTGGGTTTAGCATGATGACTTCAGTGGAAGGGGCCCAGTCTCTCACAGGATCAGAGTCCCAGGTCGTAAGCAACTTGGTGCAGAGACCACAAACAAGCCTCACTAACATCCCAAGCCAGGGCTTGAACCCAGGTCTCCAGGGCCCTTGTCTAAACTGGGAATTGGTCTGGCACCAGCTCCATTGCTAGCCCAGATGGAGCAGCAAGAGCGCTAGTGCAGCCCAGGAGCTAGCATCTTTACTGTTCTGTCATCTAGAATCTAGCCCTGCTCAGAACATGGTTAATGCCACGATGCTAAATACACAGGAGCCCTGTCTACACTACAGCTGCACTGGTGGTAATTACGGATCTTAAATTTGCCAGTGTAGATGCAGCCGGGGATGCAGGGCCGGAGCAAAGCTGCATGTCTGAGCCCCACTCAGGCCCGTTACTGTGCCTTTGAGGGTCAATGAAACGCCAGCAGGCCCGTTTCTCTCACTGCTCCAGGCAGAGCATATTGAGGGAACACCAGGGGCTTCTCTGCTGGTTAGCACTGGCTAAGGCCAGATTAACCCCACCCCACCCTGGGCTGGCCTGTTGTGTGCCCTTTGGGGGCTGGGTTGTCTCTCATTCCCTGCATCACTGCCTTGATGGGCCACAGTTAATGTTTAAACAGGGACATTTTTTGCTGAATGATAAATACCGGTCACAAAGCTGGCTCGCTGAATCCCAGCCTAAAACGCCTCTCCTTTCCTCAGCCTCTGACTCCAAACACCATGACCTCATCTTCCTGAACCTCCTCTTCAGACTCACCCCCAGCAGACACAGCCATGGGCAAAGGCAGGACACTGTCCTAGCCCACTTGCTTCTGTTCTCAGCTACCAAAAAAGACAGAAAAACCTAGACTGGTTCTCTGGAATTGTGGCCTCTCTTTTTAAGGGGGCGTTTCTGCTTGTGAAGGGTGTCAGCCATGAAAGCTGAGGTTTGCTGTTTGCCCACAGGACAGTTACAGCATGGACAGCAGCGGTACAAGCTTCCCCTGTGACAAACTGTCAGTGCTCCTGCGTGTGGGGACCCCACTAGGGGCAGGAGGGGAGTTCAGTTTCCATTGGCCTCTCCATTAACAGCTTAGCCTCTCTTCTGAGAATGCCCACTTTGGGCAAATTGAATGGGTAGTTTCTCAGATGTGGACATGTGCCCACTAGGAACTCTTCTGAGACCCACCCACTCATTTCGTGTGGGCCGTGAAATAGCCATCAGATGCCAATGACTACAGCTGGTCGGAAATTGCCTGATAGAACAGTTTTATCGGAATATGCTGATTGGACAAAGATCAAACTGTTTCCTGGGAATGTTCCAATTTGGTCTAATGTTTCCTGGGAAGTTATCAAAATGTGTTTTGTTTGTGCTGTTTTGACTTTGATATCATATTAAAAGAAGCATTTTGATAAGATCAGAGTGAAATATTTTCAGAATATTTCATTTTGCAAAAAGTTCTTCGAGAGACTTTTTGTCCAAGATCGGGACAAAACCAAGTTTTGGAATCTTGGAGTTTCCCCTACGATGGAAATTCCAAATTTTAACCAGCTCTACTAAGGACTTATTCCCGGAGGTGAATGGCTCCTTAGGAACCTGCAGGATGGTCCAATGTCCCCACTTTTTCCAATAAAACAATCAAATCTGACCCCTTGAATTTCCCAGATTGCCCCAACTTCCGTCATTGGTCTCATCAATTTGGTATTAGTTAATGTTGGTGAAGTGCTGGAGACATAAAAGGTGCTAAATGCTCGGCTAATGGTGTAAAATACTATACACCTTTCATGCTCCTCAGGCATGCCTGGAGTTCCTCACTTGGGTGTATTGTACAGTGCTATAGGATAGATTGGTTCCCTGCATGTCTCATGTTAGAAGATGTACATGTCACAATGGGCAAAACTGTTGAGGGCCCAGCACTGAAGAGGGAAAACCCCTGGTTTGATGTAGCACCCAAGTCACAGGGAGCCTGTCCAAGCCAGTGGCCCCTGAATTTTCCATAGGGCCCCCCAGCTTTTGCAGGTCTAGTGCCCCTCTACCTGAAACAGACACTGTTGGGGTTGTTCAGGCCCTTACCTTTTGGCCCATCCAGGCCATGTTCAGATGTATCAGATCTCAGGTTGTCTCATGAATCCGGTTGTTACACGACTGGTCTATGCTGCTGCTGGTACTCCTGTGCTCAGTTGTTCTCACTTGAAGGGGACGGGGAGGCCTGATAAACACGGGAGGTGATGGCTTGGCTGCACCTTCCCCCCTGAGGCTCTCTCTGTGTGGTCTGTTCTAGCCTGCTGCAGCAAGAGTCACTGCTGTTGGTGCCTGGAGGGATGTCCCGACATACTGGGAGCCATGACCTGAGAGGAGAAAGCAGCATGGTCAGGTGAGTAGTGCTGGGATAAGGAGGAAATTAGTTGCCATCTCTCATGTTTTTTCCCTGCCGATTGTTCTCATTGGAGGGGCAGGGGAGTTACTGTGGCCTTCTAGACAGGGGATGGTTCCATCAGCATCAGACCGCTGGGTTTTGTTGTTTTCCTTCCCAGGTGACGGTTATGCAAGGGGAAGGCACTGGGCTGACAGCTCTGCACAGCAAAGCCCTCTAGGTATCCCCAGACCAGGCAGCAACAGGACCAGCTTCTACCTTGTCTTCCCAATGCCCCCAACCCAGCCCTCGAAGGCCCATCTGTAGGATGGGATAGAAGTTTAGTCCCCTGCCTCTGTGCTGAGACTGCCAGCCAGGGGCTTGCTTACTCCCAACTGCTTTCCCGTGATTGGACTGGAAGGAGGCCAGCACCTCAGCTCACAAGGGACCCCAGGCACCTGCCAGATGGTGACAGCCTTCCGTGCTATCTGGACGGGAACTGGCCACCGCGTGGTTTATTTCTTTCCATTCATCTAACTCCTTGGTGAGAGGGGAAGGGCTGCTCTTCCCCCAGGCTGTGCTGCCCATCTCACCTTCACCCCTCCCCCTGGTGCATTGACCTCCAGGAGAGAGCCCACACCAGGCCTGTACATTACCGATGCCCCACAGAGTTTTCAGCCTAAATGGACAGGGGCTGTCACCCCCAAGTTACAGCGGGAACCGGGGCAGAGAACAATTAAGGGACTTGCCCACAGTAACGGCGGGCAGTCGGCCGAGGCAGTAACAAAATCCATAACTCCTGAGTGCCTGTGCCAGAGCACGCTCACCATCCCCCCCTTGTGCCAGGCCACAGTGTGGCAGGGGTTTTTTACTGTCATGCCCCTTGTTGCTGGGCAGATTCCATGGCTCAGCCCTCCAGCCAGGTCCCCTTTCCATTTCTGGCCCTTTCCAGGGGTAAGGGAAAAGTCCAAACAAAACAAACCCAGAGTCTCCAGGCCATGATGCCCAGCCTTCCGTCCCCATCTGGGACTCCTGGTGCCGAGGCTTGTACTTCCCTCTCTTGTTTGGGGAGGGAACCCAGCCCACCCGCTCCTCTGGGTTCCAGCCGAGGGACCCGCGTGGGGCAGCTAAACGCTGCTCTTTATAATCCCTCACTGCTACTCTTGCCTTTGCCTTGTTTGTCAGCCTCTCTCACAAGGCTGCAGACTCCACTGCCCCTGCTCTGTCTGTAGTTCAGTTTCCTCATGTGTCTTCTTCCCAGCCATCCGCTCAGATGCTCCCTCAAGTCCACTCCCTGGCAGCTGGGTTATGCCTCAGGCATTTAATAGCTCTCCCCTTAGCTCTTCTCCTAGAGCTAGGTTCTCATTCAAGCCAGCTGTAGGTCCTCAGCCGGCTTCTCCTTCAGTTGTCCCTTTCCCCCCTCATCTGCCCTTTCACCTTTTTGTGTGTGTGTGTGTGTGTGTGTGTGGGAGGGAGGGAGGGAGGGGATGGAATGGCTCCAGCTAATGCCTCATCTGCCCCCGCTCTGCGGGAGGCAGCAGAATATATGCTGGTCCCCTTCCCAAAGCTCATCCCAATTGGCTGGGAGGGAGAGGAGCCTTGTCTCACGCACTCTGCAAGGCTTCTGGTCCCAGGCCCTTAAAGAAATAATAACAAGTTTGCCCCACAGACACTACTTATTCCTGGGACTCTGTCCCCCTATGTCTCCTATTCCTAGGTCTCTGCATACATCTGCCTGGTGGCCAAAAGTTTAAAGGGCCATGCTATGGGATAGAGGTGGGCTGCCATCACAGAGTCAGTCTGGTGCCTTAAGATAGTGCTTAATTTGTGCCTGGGCTTGCCACATCAGTTATGGAAAAAAACAAAACAAAAAACAAAACAATGGCTTGAGCCCCAGCACCTCTTTCATTACAAATTAAGCACTGCCTTAACCAGAGGACCAATCTTCTTCCTTATTGACTGCAAATGGAGTCACAAGGGCTCACCTCTGAATCGCTGAGCATCTCAAACTGGGCTCCCAAAACCCAAGGCGCGCAAAATTAGTGCATAGATTTGAACGCTTAAAGCAAAGTGACTACCTCAAGGTCACACACTGACCCAGTATTGCAATTGGGACTAAACCCCGGGTCTCCTGACTCCCAGCCTCCGATTCACTAACCATTAGACCATCAGGAATCCCAGTATGAGGGATAGGAAGAGCTACAGCAGAAGCTGTTGGATCTTCTTATGATTTCCCCGCACATGAAAGAGAAATGAACACAAGTGAAATTCAATGCAAAAGGAATATTTAGCTCTTCTCTTCTTTTTTTCCAGAGGGAAGCCATCTAAATATTCTTCTGAGCCTGGGAAGGCTAAACCCACCAAGGAACAGGTAATAAGCATATGCTTAGCGCTGTCATTCTCATCACTTTGTCCTTGTCTTTCCAAAGTTTTTAGTCAGTTTGGGGTCTGGGAAAAGAAAGGAAGGGAAAATGTTCTCTGAAAATAAGGTCTGTTTATTTGAAAGGTATTTGACTTACTCACCCACACACCCCATGGCACTTCTCCTAAGAGACTGAGTCATCCTAGATTTGCAGGAAGGATAGGCAATTCTGAAAAGGTTAGAGGTTTGGTTTAGAGAAGCAGACAGAGTTTCAGCCACTCATTAGCTCTCTCCAGACCTCCTGCCAAACTGGATTGGGACTCTCAAGAGACAGGCATTTGCTTTTGGATGCGAATGACTTTCCTCACGGCATGTTTGTGCCTGAGAACCCAGCTCTGGGTGGAACCCAAGGAAGCGAGAACATGAAAGATACGAATGAAAAAGCAAGCCAAACTCTTCTGAACCTCAGAAGAGCTGTAGCATGGGGTGAAGGTGGGGGAACCTCTTCTTTAATCCAGACAGCTATACCAGTGACAGCCTGCGTGGTGACACTGAACTAGTGCAGGAGTTGAATGTGAGCTCTATTATGTTTTGCCCAGGATGTGACTGGCAAGGAGCTGGCCTTCTCTGCACCTTCCCAGTGAAAATAAATAAGCAAGAAGTCATAGCTGGTGGGTGGAAGAGGAGGAGTGTTAAGCAGCATGTGTGGGAGTGCTAAGCCCAGGTCTGTACTGTTCATACCAGCCAAACTATGGTAGAACAGTGGTGGAACATCGGTGTTCTACCAAGGCAGGAGCTTGCTCCAGTGCCATTTGAAGTCAGTGGGAGTCGGATCTGGTCCACAGTACCTAGTCCTGCAGCTCTTGCTTACCATTGGGCCCACTGTTCTACCCATCTCCACTAGCTTGCCAAGCTGTGGCAAAACCCCATTTAGAATTCTGCTTTTGCATGGCTTTCACACTGGCTCGCCTGGCCACTGTAGATGGGATCTATCTAGTGCTCAGCTCCTCAACCCTGTATTCATGCTTTCCATGGACATGCTTGGTCTGGCTACGACTTCAAGCTTTAAAATCAGCCAAGGAAAGTACATTTGAGCTGTGATGAGGAATCATTAATAAGGTATTGGAAGCCTCTTAACATAGAATAAGTCTGTGGAGGAGACAATACTGCTATTGTTTATAGAGCACTCTTCATCTCTAAGTGATTTGTGAGCTTTGATTAACTGATTCTACCAACACCCCTTGTGAATTGGGTATCACCATGCTTCTTTTACAGATGGGGAAACTGAGGCAGAGAGCAGGGAAGTGACTTGCCGATGGTCACACAGCAGGTCAGTGGCAGAGCCAGGGACAGGATCTAGGAGTTCCCAGCTCACAGTCCTATGCTCAGACCAATATGTATAGAAGCTCCTTGGGAGAGGGTCCATCCTTTTGTTCTGTGTTTGTACAGCACCTAGTGCAATGGGACCTTCCTGGTCCATGATTAGGGCTCGCAATAATAACGAATAATTCAAACAGCTGCAGGTGCTGAAGAGAAATACAAAAACTTCCCTGTGGGGTTAGCAGATGTCTATAGGTGAGTGCATCCCTTTCACACCTCCCTGGCACCTGGTAAGGAATGGAGGTGTTAAGGAGAAGTGTGGGATGATTTCAAGACCGAAATGTGGTTCATTCTTCTTTCAGGCCAGCTCATGCCCCCAGTCACTGACGTCAAAAGTGAAGGCGGACCCCAGGTTTGGGAAGCTCTTTCGATTCCACATCCCAGTGCTGATGTGGGCGCGGCACGTCACCCAGGAGACCCGGAACAGACTGAAGGAGCGCAGCGTCCCATATGGCTGGCAGGGCTTGCCCGACACAGGTAATGGGAGTGATGGTGCACTGCAAACCCCTTTGTGACATGCCAGACGCCCCATTCCTGGTCCCAGGAATAGTCTACCCAACAGCCATCTGAGGGGGACAACATTCCCTTGAGGCCAATCGAGGCTGGGACTGGTACCTCCATTGTGTTGGGTCCATTATAAATACAATAGGCTGGATAAAAGAACGAAAGGAAAGTGATGTAGAGATGGAAGATTATGGATCTCATCACCAGTTCTCTTAGCCGTCTGTCCCCTGCTTTCCATCTATAATTCCTAGCTCAGTTCTAGTTGTGTCAGCATAACCCTATATCCCAGTGCTGCCCCTGCAAGCTTCCTAGCAGACGCCCATATCATAGAAGCCTCCAAACTAATGAGCTCTGAGTGGCAGAGAGGCCAAGGAGTGAACATGGCCACGGAGCGTGAGCTCCCTGCTCACCTCGAGGAGTGGCTCCTGCTGTGGAGACACATGGGCAGGGAAGCTGCCCATGCTGCAGCTTTTGGGAGAACTGCTCCTCCAGCATTGGGACAGGCACCTTCCACCAGCACTTGCTTCCTGTGTTGAGTTGGGTGGCTATGTGGGATGGGAGGAGGGGGTGGGGCAGCTGGGGTGGGCAAGCGGGATGGGTGGGGAGCAGGGCAGCTGGAGTAGATGAGTGGGATGGCGGAGGGGAGCAGGGCAGCTGGAGTGGATGAGTGGAATGGGAAGGGGGAGCAGGGCAGCTGGGATGGGGGGAGGGATCGGGGGAGGGGAGCAGGGCAGCTGGGCCGGGGAGCGGGATGGGATGGGAGGGGGGAGCAGAGCAGCTGGGTTGGAGGAGTGGGATGGGGGAGGGGAGCAGGGCAGCTGGGGTAGGGGAGCGGGATGGGAGGGGGGATCAGGGCAGCTGGGTTGGAGGAGTGGGATGGGATGGGGGAGGGGAGCAGGGCAGCTGGAGTGGGGGAGCGGGATGGGAGGGGGGAGCAGGGCAGCTGGGTTGGAAGAGCGGGATGCGATGGGGGAGGGGAGCAGGGCAGCTGGGGTGGGGGAGCGGGATGGGAGGGGGGAGCAGGGCAGCTGGGGAGGGCGAATGGGATGAGAGGAGTGGGGTGAGGCAGCAGATTTACAAACCAAGTGGTTACACTAAGATTTCCCCTGCTCCCTGCGTCTCTGTAGAGCAGCCATCTCATCCTGTGCCTGAGGGGAGTGGGGGAGGTTGGGCAAACCACCTCTGAGGGTAAAGGGTGATCTCTGACAAGAGGCTCAGGTCAGGCTGGAAATGCTGGGCACTGGTTGTTTTACGAACTTCTTTGCCACGTAGACAGAGAGATTAGCCAGAGGGGCATGTATGGGCATGGCTGGGTAGAGATCATCCTACAGCCTAGGCCTTGATTAAAATGCCTGCTGTGTAACCAGAGAATTAAATACCTTTCAACTAAAGCCCCTCCTCCCCGGGGAGTCAGAGTCCATGGAGCAGGAGGGGACTGTTAGGAAATGCTGCAATCAACATCTTGTGACATTTTCCTGAATAAAAGGTCCCAGTGTCTGTGCAATGATTAACTCAAACCACAAGGCTCTCAAACAACATGCTCCATTGTTGCTGGCGACTGGCTGCTGGGAATTGTTTCCCTTCCTACCTCACACCCACCCTCTGCACCTCTCCAGCCGCCAGCAGCACGACTGTCTCAATGGTGAGGTGACAACGGAGGCATTTGGGGGCTGTGTGGGCAGCACCAGCTGCGAAGAGTTGTGCCTGAAAGGGACAGGGCAGGGTTGCTTCTGTCTCAGCACCCCTAGTAGGGCAATGAGAGCAGAGAGCTCCATACGCCCCAACCGCAAAGAGCCATGATTCCAACGGTAACCTTTACACTGCTCCCAAGCCAGCCAGACACACCCAGGGAGGGCCGGGGAGCCGGTGGAAGTCGGGGCTGCTGAGCTCTGAGCTGGGCCCAGTTTAGACCTTGTAGACACCTGCACCTCTGCTCTTGCAATACGAGGCTGGTGCTGACTAGCCTCTTTCTTGCCTGGATCTGCAGCCATTGCTTCCGCCTTGCATCTGCTCAACGACTCTGCCAACAGCTGGCTGTTCGACAAAGCCAGGTTCCCTGAAGGCTGCGTCCGCTGCGCCGTGGTCGGGAATGGAGGGATTCTCAATGGATCCCGGCAAGGCAAGGAGATAGATGCCCATGACTTTGTTTTCAGGTATGGAGAGCTCAGCAGCCCACACATCCTGGGAGCTGTAGTTTGAGGAAACCAGGGGCACTTACCTTTGACAGGGACCGGGTCATTGGGGCTGTTTTGCTCCTTAACTAGCAGAGGATCCTGCTTAAAGATCTTGTGTATTAACAGTGGGCAGGTCTAATGGGGTCCCAGGGCATTCTTAGTAGGGCAACTCCGGCTGTACATTTCATGCCCTCTTGCAGCCATGGCTATTACTGCTGCCCATTGTGGGCAGTGCTGCTTGATAGCTTGTCATGTGGCCCCGATGCTCCAACAGATTATTTGACATTAACAGAGGCCATATGGCAAATCCCTATCTCACAGTTCCCCTTTCAGGCTGCTTTGGTCTTTCCTGGATGCCCCATTGTAAGGCACGTTCCAGACACTTTGTACCAGCACAGCCTCATCCTGTGGGATTATCTGCCCCCAGGGTAGGGTTTGTGCAATTAGGAGGAAGGTGTAACCGCTGTCGGTGCTTCCAAGACTGCACCTGCACTTCGGCCAAAGGGAAGACATCAGTATAGCACTCTGCACACCAGTGAGGGGAGAGGAAATGTACACCAAGGACACCAGAGCAAATCCTTGGTGCTGTAAAGGGGCTGTGAGATATTTATTGCCCAAGCGAGAGAGACCTCAGTTTGTAGCATCCCATCTGAGTGATGCTCCCGTCTCTCCTCATACAATAACTGCATGGTACCCAGCATGGCTACCTCAGAAGGATGAGGGATGAGTCATCCCTGCTGGGAACTTGAACCAGGACTCTAGGCCTTTCAAACTGCATGTGTGGCCCTCTGTGCCATCCCTTTGTAATAAGGTGTGAGGGACTTTAGGTAACAACTCTACAGCTGTAAACTGGCACACAACCCCAATTAGTAGCAGCATCAATGGGGGAGAATCATACTTAGTGCTCTGTGGTGAAAGACCAGTCCTTAATCAGAGCCTTTGTCTTCTCCCTTCTCCACCCACAGGCTAAATGGGGCTGTGATCAAAGGCTTTGAAGATGACGTCGGGACCAAGATATCCTTCTATGGTTTCACGGTGAACACAATGAAGAATTCCCTGATCGCCTACGGAGAGTATGGCTTCACCCAGATACCCCAGTCCAAGGTAAGCCATCAGGGCTGGGAGGTGTTGTGCAAATATTTGATTGGACCTGGAGAGTCATGCAGGCCGTGGCAACACCCGCTGAGGGATGGAGCTTTGCTGACCATCTTGGCCTTGCTGGCCACTGACACATACCACCTTAGAACCCACATAAAGTGCAGGAGACCCTGAGACCATCAATCCGTGACTCTTCCTGTGAGGTCTCCCTGGCTCCTTTCAGCTCCACCAGAAACCTCCTCCATGTTTGAGAAGCGCTGGGTGTCCACGGCTCCCCACACTCAATCTTACCGCCAAAGAACATGTGTATGTTTAGTTGCCCTGCGTTTGTGAATGAGGCTCTTGCATCTAAGTGGGGCTGAGGGTATGACAGCGCCTGCTACACCAAAACATTGTATGTATTTTGTGCCTCCCGCCCCGCTGCAGGACCTGCGGTATATTTTCATCCCCTCGGACATACGCGATTACGTCATGCTGAAGTCAGCCATACTGGGCAGCCGTGTCCAAGAGGGGTATGACAGAGGCGATGAGTGAGTAATGCTTCCAACCTGCTTTCTGCCCACCCTGAGCCATCTCAGGCACAATGCTACTGGGCAATGGATGTCCTCCAGCTGCAGGGTGGTTACAGCATAGACAGCATTAGTGCATACTGCCTTCTGCAAAGGTGTCTCAGCCCTCTCTAAGGTACTAATGTGGCCCACATTACAATAGTATCTGAGTGCCTCACTGTCTATATGTATTCATCCTCACGACACCCTTTTGAGAGAAGGGCCATTATACAGATTAGAGTACAGAGACTTAAGTGACTTGACTAAGGTCCCACAGGAAGGCTGTGGCAGAGCAGGGACATAGGTCTCCCACATCCCAGGCTCGTGCCCTAAACACTGGACCATCTTTCCTCTCTCTGCTCTGTCTTCAGGCCTCAGCAGCACCTCATTTTCACAACCCTGATTGAAGCAGCTCTGAAAGTATCGCCCGGACCTCCCCAACACCCAACCCAGAAGTAGTTTAATACAGAAAATCTCTGCACACAAATTATTCTCCTCCTTCTATTAATGACAATCATTTTTCACAAGCACCCTTCATTTGTAAGCAAAGTTAGAGGGGAGCAGAATCAAAACAAGGCTTACACTGTACATCTGGCTGCAACCTTAAGTCCATAATAAAAATGAAAGCTCTTCAGTGTCTCTCTGAGTTTCTGCCTCAGAGGAAAAGTGTTAACTCTGCGCTCCAGGGAGTTGTATTTTTTTTCTTTGTTTAATATTTTCTCTGTCTGATACCTCTGCTGCTGACAACCGGCACCACTGGTCAGTCTAAATATTCAGATTCTTTTCAGGTTGTAATATAAACACTGAGCTGTCTAAATACTGACTTGAAATGAAACTATTCCTTTTGATCTTCCCACCACAGCCCGCGGACATATTTTGGACCAGAGACATCTGCAAAAAAGTTCAAGCTGCTGCACCCAGATTTCATACATTATCTAACAGCGAGGTAAGAAAAACCAGGCGCCACCTTTGAGGAAAACATTGTCTCAAAACACTCCAGCTCATTTGGCAAATAGCTCTGGAACTGCCCCAGTTCTGTTCACTGAAGCCTGCCCCACAATCAAACCCCTCCAACCTCAATCCCACCTGTTCACTGCAGTCTTCCCCCATCACTGAAATGCAGTCCAGTCCCACTCAGTGCATTACATCTCCGTCACTGGAGCCCAACCCACTGTGATCCATCTTGGATTTATGCCCACGTGCTCCTATTCATTGCAAGCCAATCCAGTTTCTTGCAGGCCACTGTGTTTCCATTCACTGCCGTGTAGTCTCATCCTTTCCTCGGCAACCCACCTTGTTCACTGGGATTCAGTGCAGCCCATCTCTCTCTGTTTCACTGATCTCACCTATTATAATCCCTCTTTGGTTACAGATTTCTGAGATCTGAAATAATAAATACTCAGTATGGGTATCTGTACATGCCCAGTACTGGTGCCCTCATGCTACTGACAGCTCTACATACCTGTGACCAGGTAAGAGCCTTCAGGGCTACCTTTCTTCAGTGCCTAGTACTCTGCTGGTCAGCATGAATAAAGGCTGATGGAATGAGTGTGGGGTGGAGTTAAAGCATGTTCCTGGCTTGGTTCTTAACCCTCCTGTTGTAGGACCCAGAAATATTTGGGTAGAGCTCACATGAGCCCCAACCTGGTATGAATTATTTCACTGATGGTGCCTGCTCCAGTGTGCCACATGGCTTCCAGGATGTACCATTTAGGACATAGCACCGAGGCTGTACCAGGTACACGGGGCAGCACTGTGCCCCACACAGCTACTCCAGCAACTTCTGACTGACCAGGTAACTCCTTATCCGAAGCCCAGGGTCCGGTCTGCCTAGGACAGGCTGGGCACTGATCCCGCCTCCCAACTGTTCTGTTACCCTTTTCCCCGTCTGCAGGTCAGTGCCTATGGATTTATCACGGACAATTACCGAAAGTTTTCAGACCACTACTACGAGCGGGAGAAGAAGCCTCTGGTGTTCTATGCCAACCATGACATGCTGCTGGAGGCGGAGCTGTGGAAGAGCCTGCACAGGGCAGGCATCATGAAGCTGTATCAGCGGTGAGGCTGGGTGGCACGTCCCTTCTTGCTGTAACAAAAGTAGTCCTTCTCCTCTTCCCCAAGGGCTCCCTTCTCCCTGGCAGGGGCCGTCCAGAATTCATGGGCAAAGGTGGCAAACGGAGAGCTCATCCAAAACCAGCCTTACAAGCTGGAGATTGCGTGAATTGCAAGGCTGCCTTCTGCGAGCCGAGGGTGCTGCCTTGAGGATTCTGCTCAGATGTTGCTGAGATGGCAAAGCAAGTGTGGTGAGGTCTCTTTCTAGGGAACCTGCTGATTGGCTCAAGACAACAGACCCCAGACACACCCCAGTTCCTCCCATCAAATAAGAGACCTGTGGGGAGCAACTTCTGACACTGGGAAATGAAAAGGGGATTTCAGCAGCAATAAGCCCGAATGTTCAATGCGTGTCTCCCAAAGGGGCATGATGGCCCTGAGAAGATGCTCGCTCACCAGCAAATTCCAGCTTCCCATCGCCTTCAAGTGTTACATGCTGAGCACAGAGCTTGGGTGTGAAAAATACCCCGCCTGCCATTTCCACCTTTCCATCACAAGGGTCTGCCACAACCCTGAAAAGCCTAATTTGTTCTGTGTTCAAACTCATTCATGATGGGACACATCACAGCCACAATCCTATAGCTGAAGAGACCTGGATGGAGCTTGTTGACATTGCTCCTCAAAAGACTGGAGGGGGGCAGCCATAACTGTATGAAGGCCTATGGAGCCACCACATGCACATAAACACTCCACTTTCCAGACAGAGCTCCCATCGCTAGCAGAATACAGCAGAGGCTGATTGCCCTCTCCCACCTGTGCTTCAGCCACACTCCTTGGGTTTTCACTCCACATTGTGATGTCAACAGAGGGTCTCAAACAGATGGAAGTGGGGTTGCCACAGCTTAATTAGGCCCCTGCAGCAATCTGGGGGCAGGTGGACCTGATCGGATGGGACCCTGGGCATTTTTTGCATTGCAAACCTAGGGGGCCTGTGTACATTCAGAGGAAGGCCCCCAGCCCTAGTACAGGCGGATGGAACCCACCACTCCATTACTTAAAACTAAATCCTCATCAACCTAAATAAAAAACCCAACTAGCCTGCAGTGAGGAGGGAAAGTTCTTTACCCTGAAGCTACATTTTGTAAGTTAATTACATGTAACTAGAAAGAGTAGATCAGCAACAGGTTGGTTTTGTTCTACAGGGAGGTTGTAATGACTAGTGATGGATGGATGCTAAAGCACAGTGGAGGAGTGTAATTTGAAACATTTTCCCACTTTGTATAATTGCATAAATGTTGAATGATCTTTTATGTTTTCTTTTGTTTTCGCTTGGGGTGAAGGAAGGGGGTAGAATATGACTGGCAGAGGCTGGCACAGAAAGCAGAGCAGCAATACAGTGTGAATGGACAGCAGAGGATCGCAGGGTTTAGAGGGAGGGGTCTGACCTGGGAGTACTGCTGCCGTGAATTTCTATATGGGAGGGGAGGATGAATAGTTCTGAACTCTGTGAGTGGCAAGGGCTGAGGGAAGTGATCCTAACACATACAGCCAGGGGCTCAGCACTCACTTGCTTTGCTCTGAGCCTAAGAATTAACATTTAAAAATAGTTTAGTCCTGGTTTGGCCAAGTCATCCTTGTAGAACAGCACTCAGCACTGCAGACTGTAAAGGAGAACAGCTAGGGTACAAGATTAAGTGTCAGGATACCCAGAAACTCAACCTAGCTGTGCCACTGGGTCTGGTCTCAGGTTTGATTTTCTGTATTGTAAAATACAGAAAATAGCAGTGTTCACACTGACTCATTCCATACCTGTAAAGCACATACATGTTATAGCTCAGTAGTTTGAGCATTGGCTTGCTAAACCCAGGGTTGTGAGTTCAATCCTTGAGGGGGCCAGTTAGGGATCTGGGGCAAAAACTGGGGATTGGTCCTGCTTTGAGCAGGGGGTTGGACTAGATGACCTCCTGAGGTCCCTTCCAACCCTGATATTCTATGGTTCTATGAACAGATAGGGTACTGAGACAGATGTGAATTGTCCAAGTCCACATCAGTGCCCGCTGTGGATGATCTAGAACTTTAGCTCAGTTAGGGAACAGTTCTACTATACCCTACTGGTGCAAGCAGGTCTCTTGCCTTCTGCAGGTGTAGGCTAGTCATGGAAAGCAGTAACCAAGTCTGAAAACTGTTCCAGCCATAAGCCCCAGTGTGGAGGGTCTTACATTCTCAAAACCCTGTAAAGTGCTGCATGGTACTTGCTTTTTCTATAGCCTAGTGATGTAGCCTCTTTTAGTAATGAGGGACTCGCCCTTCACCTTGCAGTCATATAGTATAGACTGGAGTCTGACATATCACAGGTGAAAGGGCTGTTTGGACTCACTTAACTTTGAGTTTAGAGCATCACCAAAACTCAGACACTGGATATTTTTTATTATTTATTTCTGAAAGATAAAACCTCCTTGGTCGACAGCTCTCTTTCTCTCCAGCCAGCCCTGCTGGGGGAAAAAAACAGAACAGGATCTAGTCAGTAAAGAGAGAGACATTAACAAGCCCTTTTCTTCTGTACTGTCAAATCTATTGTAAAAAAAAAATCAGAGTAGTGAAGGTGGCCAAGCGCCAAGGACACAAAAGAGACTTCCATCTTTATTTTACCAGGAATACAAAGATGATTGTTTGAGGAGGTTGGCAAGACTTAACTGAAATGATGGACAGGCCAGTTCTGACTGGCATGATAAAAGACCTGCACTTTGACAGGAATAGCCTTGCATCTATTTACGTCACAGCTAGCCTCCCTGGAGCCATGTTCCTGTCACTCCAAGCAATCATCCCTTTTCAGCAGCACTCAAGTCTAAGACCCATTCCCACCTTAACAGACACCATGGAGCCATGTCAAACTCAACAGCAAAGAGGAAATCTTGCAGCTGCCCACAGGTGACTTCACTGGCACATGTCAGGTACCAAATGAGAACTAATGATCAACAAGGACTATATCGAGACAGACTGAGACCTTGCTTCAGATCATTCTCCCTCTTTTGCAGCAGCATCCTGAAGTTAGAGACTTAAAGTCAACTGACATGTAAAGTCTGCAAAAAACAGCTGCTACCTAGATACAGCAAATAAGATTTGCGTTGAACCAGTTCCTGAATCTCCACAAGTACTGAACATTGTTTACTTTTCTAAAATTTTCTATTTCTAGCCCCTCTCTTCTTTTTGTTTTACTTGCAACCTGGGAGCAGACAGCTCCAGTTTCTCTTACCCAATAAATTATGCCTTCTAATTAAACAAATGCTGACATTGTGCCAAAGTGTGACATTAAAAATCCACATGACAGAACAGAAAGTTTTCTACAGGAATTCACTGCAAATCTACCGCATATCAAACACCAAACACTTAAAACAAATGCACTGCTTTTCCACTATATTCCTCCCCATCCCATATACCAACCTCCAAGCCTAGAGGAGTTCTGTTATCTTTGGATCCATTGTCCAATTCATTTCAGATCTGGGAACCATGCACGTGTTACAAGGACCTCCGGCAAAATCGATCACACATTCAAATCCTGTTGAAGTTTAGATTACAGTGTGTTGCTAGAAAGAACACAGTTAATTGTCAGTCATTTGAAAACTCTTTTTTTTTAAAATCCAAGATCTCAGAGTGCTTAAAAAGGTCAGTATGAGTTCTCCTCTTTCCTCATTGTGACATGGGCTACAGAAATTAAGTGACTTGACCATGGTCAAGCTGCAAGTCAGTAACAGAGTCAGAAATAGAATGCAAATCTTTGATTTGATATCCAGTCTCTTGCTCTAGCCTCGAGAGCAAGAAAATCCTCTTGCTCTCAACACTATTACTCTTATTGTTTTCATAAAAGAATCAAGGTGTTATTTGGGGATGGAGAAATAAAGTGTCACCAAAGGACAGTGGGGCTCTTGTGTTCCCTGCGGAGAAAACAATGACTTTGCATCTTGCACTGAACAGGGCAGCGTACTGAAGAGAGCATTATGCAATGCACTTGAAACAAACACTATCCCAAATCTGGCTGCTGACTATCGCTTTGGGATAGGAAGTAATTATTGGCCCAAGTGTAGGGGGGAGGTAAAACACTGGTTTTGCTCTGACATGCTAGTGGTACAGCACATAGATAAACAAGTAGTTAAGGACTGATCCAAATCCTGGCTTCCAGGAGTACATTCCTCTGATGTCCCATCAAATCATGATTTCACTGACACCATAGGAAGAGACACACCACAGAAGGCACGATCCAGTTATTATAGCCATTGTTTTGCCTATACGTCTCCCCACCTGTTAGAATTAGTTAAATCAGCATTTTGCCAACAGAACAAGCTTCAAAGCTCGTTTGGCCAGAAACAATGACAGTGTTATTGCAGGGTCAAGGTAACCAGCAAAAACCAGATTGTAGGTTAACAGAAGGTTGGTCACTCAAGTTAAGCACAAACGTGTCTCAAATTCTCCCACTAGCCAGGACAAGCAACATGAGTGTCTCTAAAAAACCCTTTGTCACACATGAAATCCACAACCAATTTTTTTTTTTTGCCAAAGATTTTACAGAATACACTAAAGTGGGCAATGCCTATTTTTAAGGGTTCCATTTATCCATTATGTCAAAAAAGGGTGGTTCCTGGAAAATGTCACGGCGTGCACGTTCTATAGGATTTCACCAAGAACAAAGCTGTGATGGTTGCCCCATAGGATTCAGCACAGACACATGGGACACTCAAAGGACAGCCTATCCTTTATCTTGTCTTTCAGATTTTAATCTTCTACAAAGGTCACCAAGGTAAGAAAATAAACTGCCAGGGGGGGGGGGGGGGGGGGTTCAAAAGCCTCAGAATATTTGTTTTTCCCCTCACAGCTGAGTTTTCAGACAGGGATAACTCACATCACTGGCTTATAGGCTTCAAGGGACAGAAAAGCAGACTGAAAACCTAGTTAGGATACACTTGAAGAGCTCTGCAGAGTGTTTCAGCCTTTCCCACTGCACGTATAACGCAGATATGATCATTAAGATTAAGCAACTGGCAGGGAGGAGGAATGTGTGGAAAACTAGACTCAAAGTATGATCAACATCAAGTTGAGTTCTGCTCCTTTCGACAACACTTGGACCATCATTTCCTCAGCCCTTTGTTATTCAACATGTCAGGTTATAGCCTGCTAAGAGACAGGATTCGATCTGCTCAGGAGGGCAACAGCTGAACACACTAAGGATCACCCACTACATTTCTATGCTTCCCTGGCAAGGAATAGGTTCAAGAAATCAGCACTCTGCACACCATGACCCACCCCTGCTGACCAGAAAGCCTTTGGATTTCTCACAAGGCACCGAGGCAAACATTTCTCTAGCAATTCCTTACCAGCTTGTAGTCAAAGTTACCAGCCCCTGGCTTGAGACAGGCACTTTCTTTAGTGCAGGATCAGTGGGTGGAAGACACATTGCATCCTGTGAATGCAAGTACAAGCCACATGTTAAAGATTCATCATAGTAGTCCTTAAAGTAAACTTTGATCCTCCAGTTTCATTAAAGCAGATGTGAAAGTGCTGAGCCTCAGAGAGTCAGAATTCCACAAAGGAAGGTTTCTTTTTCAGACAGGGATAACTCATCATCACCAGCTCAGCGCTCAGGCTAGAGACCTGCCCAGCAGGAGGCCAAAGGACTTTCTTTTTGCAGCTGTTTACTTGTCACCCACTCAAGAGTAGGCATCCACACCCCAAGATTTCTCATTATAAATCCTTGCTTTCTGGGACACCAACTTAAAGTGTTACCTGTAGTTACGAAAATGAAAAAAAAGTCTACCACTTCCCCAACCCCCTCCCAATTTGGGCCCTTTGTACAATCAACATTGGGTGATTAGAGTTAGTTTCCCCTGCATGAGAGACAAGGCTGTAAAACCACCCACTGACAGGGACAAGAAGGGGACGGTCCATTACCTGAAGCTACTTTAACATTCATTTTTATTTACTATATTTCAAGCCAACAGCATCCTTCTTGGTTCAAACTTTTCAGTGCTCATGGCTGGATGCTAGCTTTGGGGCACCTCCACCAGACACATACAGAAATATGTGCTCTACAAACCAATGTCCTCCACACAATGTGTCGTCACATACAGTGCATGCAAGGTCATGCTGCACCCTGGACACCATTTTCTAGAGCAGGTCTGCTGTGGAGTGGACACGTTTGGGGGACACCAGTTGGACCACCCTGCGCTACATTAAGAATATAACATAAGAACGGCCCTACTGGGTCAGACCAAAGGTCCATCTACCCAGTATCCTGTCTTCCAGCAGTGGCCAGTGCCAGGTGCTCCAGTGGGACTGAACAGAGCAGGTAATCAAGTGATCTATCCCGTCGCCCATTCCCAGCTTCTGGCAATCGTTATGTGGAAATGTTGTAACCCCCCCGGACTCACACATACAGGAAGAATCCACCAGCACTTTCTGTAAGACATTTGAGGGCTTATTACATGAAATACACTTGGACATACGGAAAATAAACTATTAACACATCCTTTGGAGGTGCCTTTAGCTTTTATATTCCCTGTTGAGTCATCACTTGGTGATTCTGATCTATGCCTCCCCTCCAGCCAAAGAAAGCTTAAAAAGGCTTCAGTGTAAGTCTGGATCAATTCACAAACTAATTACTCTTTCACTAGCTCTATTCTTGTAACAAATATATTTGTGGGATGAGCTGCATCAAGTGTCTCCATCGCGAAGTGTTACCTAATCCCTTCATATTCCATTCTCCAACTCACCTTTTACGGTCACAACACCCAGCTGTCCAGCCTAGCACACTGACAGATTTAAATCCCCATTCACAGAACACTACCTTTCATCTTGTGGTCTTTGAAAGCAAAGGGGTTTGCACTCAAGAGTCTACTGCACCACAGCAGCAGCCATGACTGGTGGGAGGGAGAGTCGGAGTAATTACAATAATCAAGCTATTGAGCTTTTATATCTGCACTCATTAGCCATAGGGATCACAACATAGTCATCCAAAACCACTAAATAGAGCAGCCTTGCCTCCATTTCCCAACAACAATGAAAGGCACCTAGTTTTTTGACTGCAGAAGACAAATGCTAATATGCCTCACCATTGTGCAGATGAGCAGACAAACAAGGCTGATGAAAGGAATTTTCACCTCCTTCCTTAGAGACTCATGGGCAGTTAGTGGGAGGGATAATCTCATCCAAAAGCCTCATCCTTGATTTCCAAATAGAAAGAGGTGCGGCACCCTGGGAATTTAAGAACAGGGTCACAGGGTTAGGGTTAGTCACATATGATCAGACAAACTTTCATTTCTGGGTTTCCTTAAATCAACTTTGCAGTGCTGAGCCTCAGAATCACAATTCCACAAGTGAAAAGATCTTTTTCAGACAGGGATAACTTTGTATCATCACCTGCTCAGCTTTCAAAACAGTTAAGACCTGTACCTGGAAAAGTTGGCGCATGCAAAGCCAAAGGTTCTGCTCTAACTGTATCTGTTCCTTTGATTACCATGCTCTCCACCCCATGTGATGACGACACCTGGTGGCATCAGCAGTATGCACCTTCAATATTATTCATTTTCTATTTTGGACATTTCAGTTGGAGGTTGTGTTGTGCAAAGGCAATGCAAGTTCAGCATGAAGGCTGTTTATTAGCCAAACTCATCACTCGCTCCAAAAACAAACCTTTCTTGTATCAGAGTATTGCTTTTGTAGTAGAATTCACACCAGAACTGCTTAGAGAAGCACTTCATGCTGATGGGAAAGTCAGCTTAAAAAGAAATCAATCACTTCTTTCTGAAGAAGTGTCACCATTACCAGAACCCCCTAAGATTAGCTGGAATGAAAAGAGTGAAGGCAAAGTTTATTTACAGCAGAACCTCAGCATACAAACACCTTGGGAATGGAGGCTGTTCATAACTCTGAAATGTTTGTAACGCTGAACAAAACATGATTGTTCTTTTAAAAGTTTACAGTTGAACAAATTTAATACAGCTTTGAAATTTTATGTTTAACGCAGTACTGTACTGCACTGCATTTGCTTTTTTTAATCTTTGCTACTGCCTGATTGTGTCCTTCCAATTCCAAATGAGGTGTGTGATTGACTGTTCAGTTCGTAACTCCGGTGTTCATAACTGGGTTCGACTTTACCTTTTAAAAAGCTTACTTTGTCCATCACAGATACATGCAGCATATTGTATCATTAGCTTTACTGTTAACCCAAATCAGTTAGGGCAATGGTTGAAATCTTACTGACGTGAATGAAAAGATCCCTATAGACTTTAAAGAACTCTTCCAAAATCTCTTGGTTTTCCCTGTTTGTGCAGTTCTCCCACATAGCAGGAGAGAAACACACCATATACAATTACATGTTCATGTTTTGTATAACAGTAGTTAGCATGAGCAGTCAGCAGAACCTGGCATGACTTAGCTTTGTTATATTGACTGGATTTCCCACTGACCGTTCGTTCCCTGTTAAGGGAACCCAAAAGAGACCTTAAGAACACCATGTAATCCAAAAGCCTGTCCCTTCCACCAACAGAAGTTGGTCCAATGAAAGGATATTACTTCACCTACCTTGACTTCCTGTTAAAGTGTCAAAGAAGTGCATAAAATGCTTAAGTTTGAGCAAGGAAGAAAACAGACTCAGTCTCTGTTCCTTGGGAAAACCATTCCCTTTAGAAGTGAAAATTCTCAGACACTTCCCATGAGCTACCAAGACCAGAAGTGCTTTTCAGTTTACAGACAAAAGGAAATGATTTCAGCAACAAAAGCAGGATTCAAGCTCTCCCTTCAAAGTATGCAATAATATACAGGAGTCATTGGAACAGCGTATCTGAATAGGTGGTGTCCCTTTAAATCACAAACCTTAACATTCATGTGACATATACGCACCCCAGACACATTTAGCAGAGGTCATTAGCAATGCCCAGTGGGTAGAATCAGGAACCATTATGAGTGCATATTATACAGAGAACCCTACAGTAGTTTAAGGCAGTGGTTCTCAACTAGGGGGCCATGAGCAGGTTTTAGGGGGTCCGTCAAGCATGGCTGGTGTTAGACTCCCTATCGCCCAGGGCAGAAAGCCAAAGCCCCCATCCCAGCACAAAACTGCAGCCGGGGGCCCTGAGCTGAAGTCAAAGCCTGAGTAACTTATCAGTGCTCCCTGTGGCATGCCGCCCTGGCTTTTATATGCAGAAACACAGCTGCTGTGGCACAGGTGGGCCATGGAGTTTTTATAGCATGTTGGGGGGGGCTCAGAAAGAAAAAGGTTGAGAAACTTTTTTAAGAGACAACTCAACGGCCCAGCAAGTCACTGTGACCTAGTAGGGGTGGGTTTTAAACCTGAATTACAGGGAGACTGTGTGCGCCTCAGCCCAGGCTCTTGAACGCAGCTTTCCGGAGGCAGGGAAGGGGGAGCTGCCAGCTTTCCCCTGCGCCTGCACTGTCATTTAAGCCGCACGCTTACCAGGATCAGCAGGGTGCTGCTGGCTTCTCCGGCTGGAGCTGGGCTTTCCTCCCTCGTGCATGATTTTGGCAGGGACCTGCAATAGGAGAAACCAAGGGGGTTAACTGGGGCACCTTATCACCAGCCCAGAGCCAACAGTCAGTTGGCGCTGTTCCCTCTGAAGCTACTGGCCCAGCACCTTCCCCATACCCAGCTGGGCCAGTGGCTTCAGCGGGAACAGCGCCAACTGACACGGGGGCACCCGGGCCCTAGTCACTCCACCATCGGGGGCGGGAAGAGAACAAGCTAAAAGCAGCCATGGGACTTGCGGCCAAGCATCCTCTGCACAGGCTGATGGGGAGCGGGGCAGCCCTTACACCACCAAAGCGACACGCTAACCGGGCACCAACCCAACTGATACATCGCCGGGACGAGGCACAATCGCTACCCGCTCACATATCACGAGACCGTATCTGCCCACAAGACACCGTTACCGAGGATGGCATCGGATCCTGCCACACTCCGAATCTACTCACCACCAACACAGCCACCACTCCGGACGGCAGCGAGCGGAACAGACCGCAACAGCCGAAAGTGTCCCGCCCTATCCAGGCCAAGTCTCGTTTCACCTCTCGCGAGGCTGAGAGGGGGTTGTGGGAAATGTAGTTGTTTCGTCTGGCCCCTCTGAGGTTTCTTTGGAGGGAGGCTGAGTCTTGGGGGCGGGAGGGAAGGAATGGCGGTGTTTCCATCATACAGCCCGCTTGGGTCTCCCGGGTGTTTTATATGCTACTGATCCCTGGGGCAAGCTGCTAACTTTGTTAACAATGAGCTTGCATGATGGGAAGGCCAAATTCTGCCCAGGATTGCCCCGGCCTGGGCAGTCAGAAGCAATGGGGATACAAATCAGAGCAGAACTTGGTTAATTTCTTTCTCCGACTCCTGTCTTGGTGCTTTCTTCCGTGCTAAATGCCCCATCTAGCAGAGTTCACAAAGCTGCCTCCATATCTCCATTCAAGCCCTTTCTAAAATTATTATTATTCCTCTTTGTACACCCACAGTGCCAGAGGGAACAGGTGCTACTGGACTAGGCATTGTACAAACACATAATAAAAGTCTGTGTTGCAAAGATCTTGCACTTTATGTCTATATGATGAAAGACAAACAGGTGGCTACAACAAATAGATGGGGAAACTTAAGGCATCAGTGATATGATTTTCATTAGTGTCATAAAGAGTGATCACATCATGCTTGCTGCCTAGCCATTGTCAAGTGTTTTGTAGGTACCAGAGTGGAGGTGAGTTTTAAGATAACATTTGAAGGACAGTGTAGTGACTTTGTGGTTTTATTATGGAGAGCTCTTTCCATGATGGCAAGTACACTGGTGCTTGTTGGAAATTTGACTAATGGGCATTAAAGGTTGGCATCAGTGGTGGAGCACTATACCATATACAAGATGATAGCTAAGGTGAGACTAAATGATGAAAGACCCAAAGCCTCATACCTTTTGTGAAGGAGCTAATAACATAAATAAATAATTCTCTTTACGCCCTTCTGTAAATTCCCCACTACATCTTGTCTTCTCTACACTTTTGTGATAAGGATTGTCTTATTTTGGATTTAGAACAGAGCCAGGCTTCCTGTTGGCACTTAACAAAGAACAAATAAAATAATAATAAAGAATGCAACAAATTCAGATCCTGGGCTTGGTTCTGATCTCACAGGTACAGCTGTCACATTGGTATAACTCCACTCCAGCTGCACAGAAACCACAGCAATAGTACACTATAGATAGATGGACAGATTTCATTAGATGTCAGTGAGTTTCTCCTGATTTACACAGATGTGAGTTCAGAATCAGGCACTAGTGCCTCAGTGAACACAGTATTAGCATTACTGGTCATTAATGGCGTTTGTTGAATCTTCACAATTAATAATAAAAATATGATCATACTTAGCATTGATACAGAGCTCTGCATCTCCAACAGGCAGTACCAGCCTTAACTTTAAACGGCTAATTAGCTAGAGGTTTTGGATTAATTAGAGATTAATTAATAAGTGTGTGTATAATACTTTGAATATGTAATACATTCTATAAGTGGTCTGATTATCATTTATTATTAAAAGATGCTGTAAAATTATTAGGGCCCTACTCAACCCATGAATTGTAACAAAATTTAAATAGCCAAAATGTATACTGCTCTAAAAGAAACAGACGGAACAAGTATACAAAGTATCCATTTCTAAACCTCTGGGGTTTATCTGCTCATGTGTAGATGTTATCTTTAACCTGCAGGTGTATAATCTATAACACAGGAAAAACCCTGAGCATCTTCCCTACATTAGAAATCAGAGGTTTCCCCCCGCTTTTCTCAGGATTCTTCCCCCTCCTCCATCCCCCCAGAAAGCATAGTGCTGGTGAAAGCCCTCATGAATGACCTCCTAATTATTACTAATGTTACAATAGTGTAGTGTGCTGGGTACCGTATGAACACCCTGGGGGGGGAGAGTCCCTGCTCCAAAGAGACTGAGAGAGATAAAGCGTGGGAGGGGAAATGGAGGTGAAGTCAGCCGAGGTCACACAGAAGGTGAATGGTAGATGTGTAAATAGAATCCAGGTCTCACAGACCATTTCACTAAATCACATGACTGTACTGCCTCTGGATGTCACCCTCTGTCTAACCAGAGGCCTGGCACAGCATGGGCACCAGCCATTCACCCTTACCCACCAATGCCCCCCACCCCCACCAATGACCTGACCTGGAGAAACCATTTCCAGGGATAAGACTGGAATTCAGTCTCCATGTCCATTCAATGCTCAACCTCTCTGCAGAGGGTGCCAGCTAGTGCCAGCTGAGTGGTGCTTTGTGTGATGTGGGCACCGGCCTATTAGGTGCTGGACTGAAACCCACCACTCAGTCTCTCTGTCTCCCCTTTTCCCATCACCATATATCGTTATAGGTGATTGAAACATTCTGTAAACTTTTATCCACTTTCCCACAATTAGGGTACATTTGTCAGCCCAGTTTATTACAACACCCCAAAAACCCTAAACTGGCCAACCAAACAAAAACCCTTAATAAACCAATCATAAAAAACAATAAAGGTGAATTAATAAAAAAATTTTAAAAGCCAAAAAAACTAAAAGCCTACCCCATGCAGAACTTAGACCCTGAAAAGAGAGACGAGTCAAAGACACATTAGGGATTTTGCTATTGCTATAGATTTTGTATGGAAGGCATTCAGATACTACAGTCATGGGCAGCAGTAAAAGCCTAGGATAGATCGCTAGATACCCATAGCAAATGAATTAATTTTGCTAAATAGCAAGTAAGCAAACCAACACAATAAATAAGTGCCACAATATGTACTTAGGTCCTTTATCTGAGATGAGTGTAGTTCATGGTAATTATTTAAGCTCCTACACTCACACTGAAGCAGAAAATGTTCCAGGGGCTATTTTGTAGAAATGAGAAAGTCTCTGGTTACAACAGTGCTTCCACTCTTAAATCTTTGCTGGGTGACAGAGAAAGCTTTTTGTTTGTGTGAGCGGTGGAGTTTGTGGCTTAACAAAGTTAGAATTAACGAGTTTCCACTAAGCACATCACCCATTAGGTATCTTACAGGTTTCATTGCTTATCTGCAAAGACTTGTCTGCTTGAGAATGCTGACTCTCCCTTCATCTCTAGGGGGCGCACATGTCAAACAAATCTTCAGTGGTAGAACTTTGCCTTACTATTGCAGTGTATGGAAAAGCCCCATAGAATTCAATAGAAAATGATAGTCCTTCTGTAGGCTTTATGAACCATTCTATAGAACTGAATAGAGAATTCTATCCCTGCTTAAAAAACTCTATAATAGCCAGTACCAGATGTTGCATAGGAAGGGCAAGACACTCCATAAAGAACAATTATAGACTAATCTGCGCATTGGGGAAGATTTTCCCTAACCTCTGTCAGTTAGGAGTTGGCTTATGCCCCGGAGCATTGGGATTTATATCTGTTACACAATTCTATCCTGTCTCATGCAACGGTGGATGTCATCATCACTGTAAATATCTAACTCTATTCTGAATGCTAATAAGCTCTTGGCCACTGGAAGATTTTGTGCAAATGAGTTCTTCAGGTTAATTAGGTGCTGTGAAAAAACAAAAATTAATCAATTTCAACAGATAAGTAATGAGTTCTCCTGGATCAGTCATACAAATTAATAGCAGTCCTCACTGTTTACAAAGCTGTTTGAGCTCTAGTTTGGGGTACAATATTTCTGTGATACTGCTGATCCCCAGCTCAGATTCCAGGGTGATGAGCAAGGTATATGAGGGATGATCGATCGTTCGATCCCAGGGGTAAAATAAAATCCTGTCTCCACTGAAATCAAGGGGAAAACCTCCATTGATTTCAATGGGTCCAGGATTCCACCCCAGAATTGCAGGGTAAGGTTGCCTTTCCAATATTGTCACTTGACCCCACTCTTTTAGCATAACAAGCATTTCCACCTGGGGAACTCTGCTTACTTACTAAATGTATCAATTGAATTATGCTGCTCACTTTCCATCTCGGAGCCCTGCCCATCACAATCTTGCCAAGCAGCAAACGCCATGGGTATGTGAGGCTAGGAAAAGCAGCGCATGATTTCGATTTGAGACCAGCCACTGCAGTGACCTGCTTAAATATATGGCTAGGAAAAAAGGATATTTGGATTTATTTTAAAAAAGCCCCCCATTACTAAATGTTTCCTGTGGGCAGCCATTCACAAATGGAGTCTATGAAACAAAGTGGGAAGCAGCGTAGCTGAACTGACTGGAAGTCTAGTTTGTTACCTCTGCTCTTTGTGTCCTCAGATTTCAGCCTACTGCTGTACATATCAGGTTGGCCTTAGATATATGACTGGGGGCCAGATCCCTGTAATTCAGGTATTATTAGACCGTGAGGAGGAAAGACCTTTATGTTCCACAGTTGTACTAAAGAAAGCATAAGATGAGGCACTCAAATCTAATTCTCTGGAGTCACTGGAGGTTCAAATCAGTTCCAAGTGGTACAAAGAAGTGCCACTCCCTCCCCCCCCCCCCACAAAAAACAAAACAAAACCCAGAGCACAATGGACAGAAATTATACCCCACCAGCACAGGACAAGGCATACTGCAAACTAAGGCTCTGTGACCGAAAGCACTCCCGTATTCACATCCTACACATCATTGTAATAACCTTTGTACAAAATATGCCTTGTAAGGTCTCATTTGAAAACTAATAACTTGCTGGTCAATAATATCATGGTGAAATGTGTGCAGCAACAGTCTATGTAAAGTTATGAATTTCCCTGGTATGATGTTGTTAGCACATGTTCAAACCCACACAACCCTGACTAAGCAAAGGTTGTTTAACAGATCTGTCCTAGAATCATAGAATATTAGGGTTGGAAGAGACACGAGCACATGTGTTTATCTCAGTTTACATATAAGTAGTAAACAGAGTTCTTGAGACTGCAAGGGGGGGGAAACGGTGGGAGACAAGGCAAATCTGCATTTCAGCATACACAGGGGAGAAGAAAGAGCAAGGAGCCACCTTCACCACCAGACTCTACAAAGTCGCCTTTGTTATTGTTTGCATAAACTTTGCTTTGAGGGGTAATCCCCAGAAGAATCCACTTCGAAGGGTGACTGGACTATAAAAGTGAAAGACAAAAAACACCTCAAGGGATCTCTCCTGATCTCTGTCCCTATCTCTCTCTTTCTCTCTCTTCCCATCTCTCTCTTCCCCCCTATCCCCGCAAAGTCAAAAGAATCAGCCCTTTGACTTTGAGGGGATCCTGACTTGAGATTTTGGTCAGCAACATTGCTAGCTTATTAAGTTTTAGCTACCAGAAAGTATTTTATTTTTATTTCTCTTGTAACCATTTCTGACTTTAATGCCGTATACTTGTACTCACTTAAAATATCTCTCTTTGCAGTTAAATAAACTTGTTTTATTTTTTTAATTAAACTAATTCAGTGTTGTTTGGGTAACTCCAATTGAAGTAGCCAACTGTTGCATATTGACCCCTTACAGGGGCAACAGACTGCTGAGATCTGAACAGCTCAGGAGTGGGTCAGTGCAGAACACACATTTTGAGGGTATGTTGGGGTCACCCTGCAAGGCTGGTGGAAGCCAGTGTGTGACTGGAGTGCTGCTGACAGGCTGCTGTGGTCAGAGCTGTTGGGCCAGGGCTGTGTCTATATACACTTACTCAGGCTCTTACCTGCATGCTCTTAAGTTGTTTGTAAGTGGCCCAGGTAGGGAGCTACAACAGCAAAGCATTCTGAGGCACCCAGGGTTACTGGGCAGGTGGTGACTCAACCTCTCACTGGTCTGGATTGCACCCTGGAACCAGACAGGCCCCAGTTCAACAAAGCGCTTAAATACAAACAATTTTAAGTACACACTTAAATCCATCCCTCTTGATCAAGTCACTTAAGCACTTGTTAAGCTTTAAACACGTGTGTATGTGAATTGGGGCCTAACTGAGGGCAGAATTCAGCTGAGAACTGGGTGCACTGACTGATGGACCCCTTTGTCTCAAGGTGGAATATTAGTAAGGGCCTGGGCTGCAAACTTCAGATACAGATTCAAAAAGCAGCGTGTGTTCAGGGCTTTGATTTGGGCCCTTCACTACGGAGAGTTTATACAACGCTACAGCTGCACCATTGCAGCCACTATAGCAAAGCTGCTCCTACACCAGTAGGAGAGCTTTTCCTGTCAGCGTAGCTAGTCCACTTCCCTGAGAGGCAGTAGCTATGTCAGTGGGAGAAGCGCTCCCACCAACATAGCCCTGTCTACACAGGGAGTTAGGTCGGTATGATTATGATGCTCAGGGGGGCGGATTTTTTTCACAATTCGTTATACCAATGTAGGTCTGTAGTGTAGACCTAGCCTGAAACTGACCTCCTGCCTCACATCACATGTAAATGCCACCAGATAGCAGAAGAAATGGATGATTCACCCAGCCAGCCTATTATTTTGCTGACTTCTTCCCGCTGCGGCTCCACTCAGCCATTTGCGCATCCACCCTGTGTTTTGGGAAGAGTGCACAGGCTAGTCCTGAATGCAGTCTCCTCTGAATGCACTGTTGGGTGTATCGAGCTCACACAGAGGCATTGAGATACAACCTGAAGCCAGAGACCACTTGAATTTTCAGCTTCATGTAGGATGTTCCAGTCAGTCCAGGCAGCCAGGGTTTCAATATTGGTCAGATTGTAACAGCAGCTTGTCTTTGAAGGAGTAAATTATGACACGTATCCCAAATAAATCATTCCGATTACAAAAATAAATACACATAGTGGGGACACCCATGTGTACTTGTTGGACAATAACACTAGGGATCCAGGTTTTCCATGGGCAAGGGATGTAAACAAAATTTCCACCCATCACATGATTCCTTGCCAGATGACATTTCAGGCCTTGTGCCTTATAACATCCCATCACATCCAAGCCAGTGTCTGTGGCCCAGACACCTTCTTCTCCCACATCTCCCTAATGCATCTGACACCTTCCCCACCCCATCCCTCCTGCAGAGTCACAGCTGATGGGCTCTCCACAAGAAGGATGCTACATAAACCCCCATACCACCAAGTTCCTCTCTCTGATTTCCCTGTGTGCCCTGTCATCTCAGGGTACATCTATATGGCAAGCAGCAGCCTGCTGCTCTAGACCCAGGCTCTGAGACTCACTGACCTGGCCTGCTGCTTGCTGTTAGACCAGGGCATTCAAGTGTACGTATTGTACAGCACCAAGGAGGGAAGCAGCCTGGAGAAGGCACTTGACAAGGGAATTGAGAGATCCACATTCTATCCCCATCTCTGCCATTGACTCACTGTGTAGCTTCGGCTAAGTCATGGTGCAGCTCTGTGCCTCAGTTTCCCCATCTGTGTACTTCCCTTCTCTTTGTCAATTGTTTTGAGCTCTACAGATGGAAAGTGTTATCTAAAAGCTAAGAGCTAGATTTTTAAAGGTCTTTAGGTGCCTAACTCCCACTGCTTTCAATTGGAGTTAGGCACCTAATACTTTAAAAACCTTGGCCCTAAGTTTATTCGCAAATAGCAATTATCTTAGAGAGCCCATAGTGTGCTAGGTGTTGTGCAGAACAAACAAGATGGCTCAATACCTGCCCAGATGTGCGTACAATCTCCTTTTAGCCATGACGCAATGAAAAGGAGTAATAAAAAAACAGGGAGCATAATATATTAATACATTGCGTCTTGCCACACAGACTGAAGACGCTGGTCAGGGCTGGGCTGGCCCTTGAAACCCAGGCTGCTTTCTGTCCATTTCACGCTATCCATCATTAGCATCCATGTCATGTTTCGTGTCAGGCCACGGCAACGTCAATGGCACTGAATAATAGCAGTAATGATAATAAAGAGAAGCAGCAGCAGTTCAGTTTACTGGCTGGCTTTTCGTCTGTTGACCCTGAAACGCCTCCTCTGCATCTCAGCATCCTTTATCTCAAATGTGCAGGAATTCTTTCCTGTCAGGGCCTGGAAGGGATTTCAAACAAACAAACAGAGATTTGCAGCCAGTCAGATAATTAAAGTGAATCGGCCAAGTTCTAATTCCCTTTGTACTCGGAACAGACATCTAAAAAGAGGAAAACAAGAACGGAGGCTGCCAGTGGGGGAGGCCGGCCTGCTCTCTCCACCCCATCCCCCGTCCAACCTAAGCGGTTTGAATTCTATTTTGTCTTCCTTCAGCCTCCCAGGGGGAGCGCTCGGTGCTCGGGTCCATACGCCTGCCCGATGGCCAGAGTCAGCTCATGCAGCCCATATTCTGGGCTATACTGGGAGTGGGACGATGGGCCTGAGTCAGGGTGTAAAAAACACCCTGACATGACACACCTATGCAGGCCATGCAGGCTTTGGGCCCCTGGGAGTACCTGGTATGAAGTGCCAGTTTACCCCTTTCTGGGGGCAGGTGGGAAGGAAATGGATGGACCCAGGGTCTCCCTCCCTCCTCCCCCCACCCCATGCACAAACTTTATGGCCAGTGCAACTGCGGTAGGGGGCATTATTACTGGAATAGGGCAGGTGCTAATTACTACTTCCCACACACACACAATTCCCCCTCGGGCAAGGAGGAATTGTAATTGACAGAGGTGTTTCCGAAGCATGTTTTCTGGGGAGTATTTCTTATGTATCACTCCTTCTCAGGCCTGTGTTGAAAGGCATAATCTAGCCCTATATAAATCAACAGTGGCCACTAAAGCAATATTATCCCTGGGGCATGGCCCAGTTTAATCTCCGAGGTGTAAGGATGGGATTTGTCACCACCTCCTAAGCCTGGTCTGAATGGGCCAAACTCAGGCCAGGTGTAAATGGGGGAAACTCCATAGACATTGCATTTGGTTACACCAGGTCTGAATGTGGGACATCTTTTCTCAACTCTTCTCCCGCACGTTGGGTCTAGCAGGGATCAAGGGAGGCAGAGAGCCCTCCCCCAACACCCCTACATAATGGCTCAGCTATGGCATTGCAGGAAAGCACCTCTCTGCTCCCCAGCATGCTGCAGCTGTGACGGGCTCTGCCCAATGAGCCAATGCCACGTGGGACTGTAAATGGGCCTAGTTTGCAGTGAGAGTGGCTGGCAGTGAGAATGAACCCATGACAGGTTTTGCCCCAGATGGTGAAGCCTGGAATTAATAGAGACTAAAAATTCAGTGCGGATGTCAGGAGTTGGCAGGTTTAGTGCAAACATCCACTTGGACTGGATGTCTGCACAGGCTTGAAACACCCACCCCTTGTCCCAGCCTTCCCTAGAGCCTCTGCCAAAGTGGGCAGGGGGCATTTGGGGGTGGTTTGTTTTATCCTGGTAAGGAACATGGAGGCGGATTTTCCAGGTCATTACTTCAAATTGCTCCTCTTTGGCCTCCCCAAGTCCCAGTTCTCCAGACTCTGTCATGTGCAGACCAGACAAAGTGTTCCATTCTCATCCTTACACACCACTGGTTTCCTGTTCATTGGGAAGGCTCCACTTCAAAACCGCCCTCCTTGCCTTTAAAGACTTCTCTGCACTCACCTACAGCTTATCTCATAAATGGAGTCTCTGTCTCTCTTCCTGCTTCCACCACTCACTGCTCACCCATCTCCTCTCTGTCCTTTTACTCGGACTTAGCAATTGTGCAAGAGCCTTCTCCTCTGCAGCTTTTGCAATCTGAAACAGCCTACATGCCTCAGTAGCTCTCCGTCTCTTTCCAGATTTCAGCTGAAAACATATGAACCAAACCTGGGCTGCAAATCCACGGAGGTTTGCCCAGGACAGTTCAGGTGCTTCTCTTTCCAACTGAACTACAAACACATTTATTGTTGTTTTCTTGTTGATCTAATAACTCTGACATTGCTAAAGGCTGAAGCTAAAGGCTTCAGATGCCTTTGTAGCTGCACATTGCAAGCACCCCCCCCCCCAAAAGCTGGCTCTAAAACAGTCTCTCTGCTGAAGGAGGATGGGAGAGGAACACATATATTATGCGAGATGGTTGATCTTTTATGGCAGTCGTGTTTACTTGTGAGGAGAGAGGGGATAGCTCAGAAGTGGCATCCTCCTCTCCTCACTCAGGGAGATAATGTCCCTAACAATCATCACTCAGCATGTGTTCTTGATGTAGACAGTACACTTCATGCTGGGTTTCTCAGCCCTTGCTCTCTTCCAGATGCTGCCGCTGACTTGCTGCATGGCTTTATGGGAGTCACTTCACTTTTGCTTCCCCATCAGTAAAATGAGGATGATGCTACTTTATGTACCTTGTAGGACAGGGAGCTGTGAACCATTAGCTAATGGTTTTAAAGTATGTTGAGATCCTCAGGTGAAAGGAGCTAAAGAAGAACAAAATACTTATTATTAGTAGCACTTAAGTACTTTTCATCTCAGCTCTCACAGCATTTTGTTAAGGGAAGTCAGAATTGCTGTATCCACTTTACAATAAGGGAAAATGAGGCAGGGAGAAATTAAGGGACTTGCCCAAGGCTCACAGTAACTCAGTAGCAGAGTCAGGAACAGGCTGCAGCTAGCCTGCATGTTAGTTTAGTGTCCCAGCCATTGACTGTGCTGCCTTACACTTCCACAAGACCACAGTGCTGCTGAGTTAAGGTGTGATTAAACTGTGGGAGAAGCTGCAGATTGATTTGAGTGCCCCACAGTAATATAAAGAAGGGATTACAAGCTGGTAAATGCCCAGACTGCATGTAGAAAATCCATACATTGGGAGAGACTCCAGCTAAAAGGTTCAGCTGGGACAAGCGTTTGTGGACACGTGTACCTGATCTGCATGGGAATTTACCTCCCAGAACTTCATACTCCCTCGAGTTATAATCTCTGCATCCGTGATCATCACAGCACTGCCTGAGCCCCTTACAAAGAAACACCAACCCAACAACAAGGATTTTTTTGTGAGAGAAAAAGGTGGGCTTTTTTAATTGAAATTTTTAATGAAAATTTTGAATTATTTTCATTTTGAGGGGGAAAATGTGCAGTTTTAAAATATTTTTCAAACATTAAACAATTTTGATACTTTTTGCTATACATTTTTCAACAAATAGAGAAAGCACAAAAAATTTAAAAAGAGAGGCCCATTTGAACACTTTGAAAGGAAAACAACATTGACATTTCAGCGTCACCAAAACAGGTTTTGGTTCCAGCCTGCACGCCCCACCAGGTAGTGGCTCAGAACTGCCAATGCACATTTGTGTACACCTGAGCTACTAACAGATACAATTTGGGGCAAGAACTGTCTTTTGTTTTGTGTTTGTACAGCGCCTAGCACAATGGGGTCCTGGCTCCTAGATGCTGTGGTTATACACATAATAATAATATAGGTAAACCACAGAATGCAAAGTGGTGGAAGCACCATAGTTTAACTCACTTGGCTTTTTACTTTCAAGGACCTGGGTTCAAATCTTGATTAAGCCCCAGAATGAAATGGGTTTAGCAGTCTCAATGCCTAGCCTGTGCTGGAAAGATCACAGTTATGCAGCAAATCTGGTCACCTATTGGGGGCCTTAAGCAGGAATATTTGACCCCCCCACACACACACCAGACACAACACATACTAATAATTAATAGGAGGGCGCCTTGAGCTGCTTGGGGCCTGAAGGAATTGCTTAGTCTGCTTATGCCTAGCGCTGGCTCTGCCCACAAGAACCTCAGGAAGCCCCAGGCCTTGGGGGAGGATTTATATTTTGCCAACTGACCCTGTTGAGACTCTGTTCCCATTTCCTCCAGAAAACAGACCCTGTCCCAGGAAGACTCTGAGACTAAACTCCCTTCTCATCCTCCAGGTCGAATATCGATGAGGGAAACACCGGGGAAGCTTGTATGACAGTCACCATCCTAGTCAACCCCCAGGATCAAACCAGGGTGAGCCCGACTCATGATTTCTGAACATTTGGGGTTGGCAGTACTGGAGCACACCCTGACCAGTAGGTTACAGTTGTTCTGCCTGTTCCTGTTGTGTGGGCAGAGGGCTCATTCTCTGGGGATGGCCCCTCTCACTGGCACTGCACTCAGCAAGCAAGAAGAAAAACACACACTTTCTTCTCTTGGCTTGAGAAGTTTTTAGACCAATGGCCTGAGCCGGGGCTGTGACATGCGGTGACAGTTTGGGAAAAACAAAACTGAAGAAACATACTGAGGCTGTCAGGAAACATGACAGGCAGGTTCACAGCCCCACCAGGCCTTTGGCTTCTTGTTTCCTTCTGCTGATCTAGGAAAGAAGTCATCTCTGATGACCGAGCTAGAGACACCAAGTGAATAATGCAGCGGTCCTCAGACACCCGCTCAGTGGGTGGGAGAGCATGGATGGAGGCAGGGGCCTAACATTTTCAAAAGTGGCTCATCATTTTCGGGGCCTCAATTTTTGGATACTCAACCTAAGACAACTAAAAGGGGCCTGATGTTCCAAAAGGGCCAAGCACCTGGGCTCTGAAAATCAGGGCACTGGGATGTGTCTCAAGTCGGGCACTCACACTTTGCCACCCAGGCCCACTCTAGTGCTGGGCGGTGGAGAATGTGGCATAGCTTCCACCTAGCCTGAGATCATGCCCCCGTTGTGCGATGGCACTTGTTGCATGAGTGTCTCATTAGCACGGTGCAATCAGCTAAGCGCTCACTGCTGCCTAGCCCACACCCTCTGCTGCACAGTGAGCTCTTTCCCTCTGCTGTGACATGCACGGGAAGGGCCAGTGGGGCCCCAACAGTGTGGGCAAGTGAGGCAGAGACACTGGGACCCAAATCCTGCATTCCCGATGCACCTAAAATGCTCACTGGCTTAGATGGGGGTTTGGGGTGAGCCAGGAATGCAGGAAAGGGCTCTGGGGGAGGAGACAGAACAGAACCAGGCCTTGGCTACATTAGCAATGAGACACACAATTCATCGGGGTGCAGGTCCGCTACTGGTAGCAATGGTGGAGGCTGTAGTGCAGAGAGGGACCAGGCTTTTGCTATTTTGTTATTGCCTAACAGCTTGTTTACAGGCGGGTTTACTATGCACTGATCTGGGTTTGTGCTCACTGAAATGACCTGCATACACAAGCTGTAAACTCTTAAAAGTGTACTAGCTCCACCATTAAAGCGTAGTCTCTAGTACGTGTTGGCAGCGTAGCAAGTGCAATGCATACTGACGGATGTTCGCGTGCACACATTGCTAATTCAGACTGGTCTGGCAGTGCTCCCGCTATTCCCCCACTGCTTTGCGTGGCTCTGTGACTGACTGGTCTGTTCACCTGCGTGCCCTCCCATGCTCTGGGGTCCAGCTGACCGGCTGTCACCTTCCTGTTTAAATGCTGGTGCAATGCCAGGATCGGGCTATTTGCTCCTGGATTCAAATCCCTCTGCATTACAGCAATAGTATTAGGGAGGCCGCAAAAAAAGCCACCTAATAAAAAACAAACCTTGCGTTGTTTCTGAACTGAAAGAAGGTGTTGTGCAACACAAAGATACAGCTGGTTCCTCCAGCATCATCCTGACCTGCGCATTAGCTATCAGGACAGTAACTTCATTGATGCTGGGCAATCTATTCACGCATGCATCCGGCTGATCAATTAAGTTCCTCAGCAGCTTCCTCCAGCATTCAGGCTTGGATGGTGGAAAGAGTTTGTTATTCTAGGCACTGCTGGAATGGCATAAACTCTATTGAAAGAAAATTGGTTGTGCTCTCCGTGCGCTGGCATTTCTCGCTTACGGCTTAGCATTCTGGTTTCCCCCACAGTCTTCTCTCCATTCCCCCAGTCGACTCTGGGCACAGACCCTTCCCTTCCCACTATCATATTCCTCTTCAATAGGGCTGGCTTATTAAGCGTTGGGTCAGTGCTAGATTGTGGCCATTTATTTCTGGGACTGGGTGTCAGGGTTGCTAAATGTCCCAGCCAAAGGGAGAGGACACTGTGTATGGGGAGGGTAAATTTGACCATCACCTTTCTAGGGCTTAGCTCTTTGCATGCCCCCCCACTCAGTCCTGCAGCTCCTTCCTGAGCCATATGCAAATGCTGATGATGTGCAATGACATCGGTTTAGTTAGAGACAATAAAAGTGGGAATGGTCCCAGGATCCACAGGCAACACAGTGGGGCAGGGAGTGGGTCTCAGCGCTCTGTGTCAGCAGACACAAAGCCCGCAAGATGACTTCCTTCAGCATTTCCTTCCTTCTCTGATGGAGGACCTTAAAAGACTGCCCCATGTGAAAGCTCACTGGTGGGAGCGAGGGAAGGACAGGCAAGAGGGCAGTGGGAGAGAGCAAGAGAGAAACTGGCCTACGATGCTCTGCAGAGTCACATGGGTTACTCTTGTCCCCTCACAGGAATGTGCCCCTGATTTGGCTCTCATTTACACCGGTGTCACTCCATTAACCTCACTCCTGATTCAGCCCAGCAGCAAAGGAGCACTGGGCCCTGAGGTCCTCTGCTACGCTCCCAGCCCCTGCCACCGGATGGCAAATTCTCCCCTCGTCTCAGTTCATCCCTTTAGAACTGAACCTTTTCTGACCACTTTCTCTCTTCCTCCTTTTATTTTACTTTCTCTCCCTTGTAAGCTCTCTTCCTCGCAGAGCCAGAGCTGGGCATAAGCAGACTGAACAATTGCTTCGGGCCCCGAGCAGCGCAAGGGGTCCCCTTATTTGCTGTTTTAGTATGTGTTGTGGGGGTTTTTTGTGGGGGGGGGAGGGGAATGTACCTGCTTTGGGCCCCGATGGGCTAGCACCGCCTCTGCTGCCTTGCCTTTCCCCTTTCCCACTGTATTTCACGCCCCTCTCCCCCGATCAGAAGTGGCAGCTGTTTGATTTACACGCTGCTGCCCGGAGATACTCCTCAATCTTTGTGCATACGAAATACAAGAATGTTAAGTGGAAGTGAAAGGATTCCATGCACAGGTGGGGGCCCGGGGGTGGAGGGAGGCAGCAGGAGACATGGAGAGGAGGGTGGGATGGGGAATTTGGGGTGTTCCTGGGAAGATTAATGGCTGACAGAGACGAACAGGAGCTACTGCCAACTGGGCTGTAGCCTGGGTCTCTGCTAGCAGAAGTGGGGATATGTTTTCATCTGTGTATAGCAACCCAATGGCTTGCGTATGGGAATAACAGGGCAGCTGGGGGTCAGGAGAGGCAGCCGAGGTTTAGCAGGAATTCAGCAAATTATACATAATGGTTCTTGCTCCCCAGACTCCTACGTCTCTGTCTATCCTGTGACACACAGACACAAACACCACAGGCAGGCCTGGATCAAAGTACAGCATCCCCTGAGCATGGCCACTGCTTCTGTTGGCTGGGGGCTGGGTAGCCTAGCTCAGCGGGTGGGCAGACGAATAGAGAGCCTTTCACTTCAAGGCCACTGGCTGGGATCCAGCTCAGGTTGGTAATGAGCGACCGTTCTTACCATCTGGTGGCCTCTGTGAAATAAGCCAGCGCTCTCTGTTTGGTTCCCAGTGGAAATACTGCAAAAAAGAATGCCACCTTCATGGGCAATATCAGCAGAAAGGCCAAAGATCAAGTGGCTGTAGAGAATGAACTACTCTCTTATCAGGGCACCTTTACAGAACAAGGCTGGTGCACAACGATAGGACCAAGTCCAACCGAGTGTACTCCTCTCATCTACGCTGACGCAGCCTTATTGCTGTCAATGGCATCACAGCTGTGAGCTAAGTACCAGGTCCATTTTACACAGGCATTCGTGGTGAAGCCAGGAACTAAAGCCCAGGAGTCTCCTGTTCCAACCATTACCTGACACGCTTTCTCCAGGTTTAAGCCAATGGGAGATGTCTGGCAACGCTGCAGCTTATTCAGGCTTGGGAAAAACGTAGCCGGAGAAAGTTTGAAGCAAGTAGCTTCAAAGACCGATTCTGTTAAGAAGCATTTGGAAAAGTCTGGAAATGAAAATGAGAGAAACAGCTACAGCGAGTGGGGAAGTATCACGAGAGGGCCAGGGAGAAGCTGAAATCCCCCGAGGAGCGAGTGACCGTCAGAATTGATGAGAACATCTCATTTCCCATTAAGCCATGAGACATTAGAAATTGCATTTGAGTAAACAAGACTGCACAGGCTGGGGCTCCCAGTGGGAAGGGAGTCAAGGGAAAGACCACAAAGCTGCTTGGAAATTCCCCTCTGGAATGGAAATGCACACAAAGTGAATGGAACTGCAGTGCCAGCCCTCCAAGAATCCAGTGAAGGGCATGGCAAGGTCTGCAACAATGTGGCCGCATGCCTGCGTAGAGAAGAAATACCTGTTAATTCTAGGAGTGGATTTTGAAGGCTGTTGGACTTACAAAGGAAATACAGGGCTAAACTCATCATTGGCATCGTGCCTTTGGCTGCAGTGGCAATGCGTTAGGGAAGCATTTAGCCCATTGGTTTTGCTTTTGAGAACTGCAGAATACACATTTTTCCAGACCTGGCAAAGGTGGCCCAACTGAACTGGGAGGAATGAAGATGGGTCCCCAAAGTCTGGCTGTACAAACTCTACCCAGCTGTCTGAGGAGGGGTGTGGTGCTCTCTGGTCACTATCAAGCTGGAGCCATTACGCGAATCTCACCTGGGTGGCACGTGGGGTTGATCTTGAGATGGAATCTGTAAGCAAGTGAAACAGCCTCCGGCTGACTGCTGGGAGTATTGAGCGAGGAGGACACCCAGGCTGCATCTTGGCGCTGTCTGGAGTGCGCACGTGTACCAAGTTAAATGCAGTGCTCCCTCCTTAGGCACTGATCCCACACTTCTGAATTCTCTTGTGTGCTGTTCCTGCTCGTCTCACAGATGGAGGAAAGCTAGGCAGCTTCTCCGTAGGGATAAGCGCGGGTGCAAATTCCCTCTTCCTCTTTTGTTATAACTAGGATGGCAAATTTGCCACATGGATTTTTGCCTTATGATCACTGGTGATTTATGGGGGCTTTATGGAAAAAAGCCACAGTCATCATGAGGCAACGCTGCCCTTCAGCAGTTTCCATTCCTCTCCCCCGGGCTCCTATATCACCTACTTCTGCTTCCTAGCTGCCAGCTTCTAGTCTCCCTCCCTTCCCCCACACTGGGTTTTGCACACATGCCCGTCAGTCATTGCAAGAGCTGCTAAACTAACTCCCAGCAATTTCAAAATACCAGCTCCCCACCATATCTTTGGCCCAGATCTTCCAAATACCACTGGGGAACAAAGTACTGGTGTGGATCTGAGTCCAAGCCTGCTGGTCCAGAGCTGGGCTTGGAACCACTTGCTAGAAGTGGAAAGGCTGGAGGAGGAAGGAGGAGAAAGGAGAAAAGGCAGCTGCCTCCCCTCGCAGGGACCATGCTTAAAGAACCATGGAATCTGTGGCTGCCACAGCATCTGTGACAAGTTGGCCTCCCTAGCTACCCTCGCAAATGAGAGCCGATATAAACCTCACACTCGATTATTTCCATGGAGTATTAGAGACTCTCATTTAGTATAAACATTTTCATCTCCAGTAGAGCATGAACAACAGTAAATGAGATAGTTTAAATGTTTCAGGCCAAATATAGCCCAGGGGTAACTCCAGTAGAGTTACACCAGGGACGAATTTGATCCGTTGAGCTCTACCTCCCTTCCTAAACTAGGATTCCAGTGCGGGTACATTATGTTCTGTCTCTGTAAATTCCTGCCCTTTTAATTGGATACCATGGACCAGAACCTCAGCTGGTGTAATTCAGTGTAACTCACATATGAGCTATGTTGATTTACACCAGCTCAAGATCTGGTGAAATATTATTGTTCATTTCCTAGCCTATTTTCCTGCATAGGGTTCCTGTGTACTATCAGACCACTCCTACCTTCCACCCCAGGGGCGGCTGCACTGATCCTATATATACACTATTGTTTGCAAAGCACTTTGCTGTTCTGGAGCTGAGAGATATTATTGATCTCTGTCACTTGGCTGATACTGACCCCAATTATCACTGTTATACAGTGCAGATCTGAAGCATCCATATATTCCAATATAATCTTTGGGATTTTTTCCCCTTGCTTTTCTCTCCTTCACGCTTAGAAATACTGCAGTGTTATCATGAAGAAAAGACCATTTCTTCCCCCATCCATTTTGCCCTCCGCTCTTAAGGAGAGATTTTGCCAGTGGAGACCGGTGATATTTGAAAGCACGTGGGTGAAAGTGATGCAGAAAAGATTAACTCAACACCAGTTTACAGCAGAAGGTGAAGATCAGAAGGTATTTATTTCAAAACAGGCTAGGGCGTGCCCATGCTGCCTGCCTTGAGGAGCCTTCACAGAATTCTGGTCCCAGCAGCATCTCATGGGGCTGTGTGCCTTTAACTGAGAATAGAACATGGCTCCTGACCTGTTTCTAATCTGTTTACGCTAAATGCAGCGTCCTTTTATAAACATCCTTGTCTATGGACCATCATTGTTGCTGGCGCAAGCAAGAGCACAGAACTCTAAGTGAGGGGCCTGGTTCCATGTTGCTATGCTACTTGGCCCAGATACTCAAGGATATTGAGGCATCAGGGCCCTTGTGTTGTCATTTATACCAGTGCACAGAGAGTGTAAAATGCAACCAAAGTTGTTGTTCTTAACGTATGTGCAACATGCCACAGGTGGCACATGACCAGACAGGATTCATCACGAAATTTGGTCCGCTGGTTGGATCATTAGCTTTCCCGGCTTGGACCGGGTACTGACGGAGAGTGCGATGTGAACACTGATCCATGCCCCCCACCAAAGTACTGTGCACTTGTGTAAATGATGACACCGAGTACCTCTACACTGCCTTCAGAGGTCTGACTGCAGCGCAGGTAGGCATACTCATGTTCGCTTTAGTTTAGCTAGTCCCACTACAAATAGCAGGGAAGACATGGCAGCAGGCCCCCCTGTGCAACATGAGTACATATCCAGGGTGCCAGGTGGGCTTGTATACTCCGCTCTACTGCGGCTTCACTGCTATTTTCCACTGTGCTAGCTAGATTAAAACTCACGTGGGGAAACCTACCCAAGCTGTGTAGATGTTACCGGCAAGGTGTGGGCCGCTGATGAATCAGGTGCAAAGAGCCTGGTTTTCAGGTGTGCCTTTCCTGCGTTTGGAGCAGGGATGGCTTTCAGTCATCTTTGCACTCCCCATAGTCCCCTTTGCTACCTCTTGCAATTTTATGACGAGTCGGGTGATACTCTGGGTTTATCAAAGCCACAGCCTTTGGAGACAGGTGATTAATGGAGAATCTCAGATTTCCTTTTTGTTAAAAATACTATTTATTTCGGAAGTTTTAACAACTTTACAAATCCTTGCCAAGTAAATATCAGAAACAAAACAAAACAAAACAAAACAGTTAGCTTTTGTTTAAAGAGACATTGTACAGCAATCTAGTCATCAGATCTTTCTGTTTAACAGGTTGATGCTATATTATTGAGTGAGTGTCCTTACAACACCTATGTCATTTCTAATGATTTTATTAAATGGAGTGAAATCTCTATATACATATTTAATAGACCAGGTGTGTCTGTCAAATGTTAATATTCAAAAAAAATTGGACAGGTATGCTGGGTTTTTTTGCCAGAGAATGGGCTGTGTCTTGAGTACTGAATAAAAGATAAAGAAATATCTAAGTATCTATCTGTCCTTTGTCTATTTTGCTGGGTGCATAACTGGTATGTTAATTTTTCTATAACCACAACCTCCTATGTTTTGTTTTTTTTTGAACCATTCCTCTATGGTTGAGCTCTTTTTTCTTTTTCCAGATTTTAAGAAAAATCAGTTTCTAGCACTCGTGGTTGTAGAGGAAAAGTTGGGATACATGGCCTAGGTGCTCCCCAAAAGGCTTAGAAACCAGAAGGCAAATAAAAATACCCCAAAATGTTTTTTTTCTAAAAAAAACCTTTGTGATTTTTTAAGCCAATCTCATGATTTTTACTTTAAATGTTTGGGGTTGGCAGTAGAGCATATTCTAAGCTGTGCAGGGGCCTATGCAACTCCCAGTATGAGTTTTCACAGCCTCAGGGTTGCTCTGATTTACACTTTGCTTCTTATAGCCCAGGAAGCAGAAAGGATCTGGGGTGCAGAGTGCCTCCAACGTGGCTCAAACCCAGCACAGTCTGTGAGCAGGGCTGGTGTAGAGCCCTTATGCCATCTCTGTGCTGGGCAAGGAGGCACCTGAACAGGGGTATTTTCAGGGTGCAGTTTACACATCCTTTTTAGTACCAGAATGGCATAAAGGGGCCTTAGCAGAACTGAGAATCAGGTGCCAAGTTTTTAACGTAACTGCTGCTATAAGCCATCAGAGGAAATGAAAGGATATGAGACAACTTGAGCCAAAGTCTGTCCATGGGATACAAGTCAGGGAGAATTGAGCTCTTTTTGAGTCGGTCCAACCCAAATTGTGAGCTAGTTATTTGCTTTGGTTAAAAAAATCCAGAAGATCTTCCCCACAATCCCGTTTATTACAATAGTAACATAGGTCAAATTTCAGATCTAACCTACTTCATTATAATCATGATACAGCCCCTACTTTTTAGACTCGCTAAATCCTGTGCAAAACTGTCCCTTCTGGCTACAGACTCTGACATCTCAAATGCAAACAGACAGGAGGTGAATAGTCCCTCACCTATGTGCGTGAATCAGAATCCTGGCTCCAGATTTACTGAGACAGGCAGCTGGAGCATCTCCCGATCTTACTGCCTGGCCCTCTTAATAAATCAGCATTAATTAGTGGTGTGCAACCCCCTCTCTCCCCAAAGCAGCCTGAAAGGGCATGCTTTGTTCCATGAAATACTGGGAAACTTGCAGTCAATCCCTTTCCCCGCACCCGCTTTAGCTTTTCGGCCCTAAGGAAACATATAGGAGGCAAGTTACCTTCAGAACACTGGGCCTAGAACACAGGCTGCAGTCTTCTAACTGGAGCAGGGGGAGGTAGCACCTAGGGTACGTCAGTCTGGATGGAGGTTCTCTGAGTAGGACCAGCTTTGCCACAGAGAGCAAGACATAGGCAACACTGTGGTAGGAGCCATTCAGTGTGTGTGGGCTGGACTGGCACTTCCCCATTGGCTAGAACAGGAAAAGCTGCCACTAATCAGGACTTAAATTGATGGAGCCTCTTTGCTAAGATCAACCCCCTCTCCCTCCAAAGTCTGCATCAGAACATCTGGGAAAGAAACCAGGAAGACTAAGGGCCCAGTTCGACTCTCACTTGCACCTGTTTAACCTACATTGACCGGCGGGATGGAGGTGGGGAAGGGTGTCATGAGGTAGCAGAGCAGCATTCAGCCTTAATAGTGTCCTAAATAGCTGGCAAGCTAAGAAAAGGCCTTGTAATAGCACCTCTCAGGGCTGCAGGAAGCTCAGCTCTTCCCAGGACAGCACCTAGGGGTGTTTCTTCAGGCTCAGTTTGTGTGGGGTTTGCACCTCACCACTTTCATTCCCTCTTTGGGGGTTGAAAGAACTCTGAGAACTCCAGCCATAGAGTTTCACCTGCTTTTGTGAAGCTCACTGAGACGGCAACTGCTTTAAGGCGAAGGTCCCCAGGCACACTGGGCCCAGCGACCCTAGAGTAGAGAGATGGATCTAAACTAGCCCTCCAACATGGCTGCCAGGTTTGTATAATTTTTGGTGGTGCCCAGAACGGGTCCAAGCAGAGCCATCCTGTCCATAGGACGGACCGGGGCAACCACCCTGGGCCCTGCACTTTGGGGAGCCCCGTGCTTCAGGGGGACACGGGGTCCAGGGTGGCCTGGGGGACTAATGGGGGGGTGTGGCACCAGCAGCAGCGAGCGACCTGGCCCCAGCCTGCCCCGTTCCGCTTTGCTGGCTCCCAGCGTCGCTCAGGGCAGGGGTGTGGAAGCTGGAAAGAGGTGGGGCTGGGGCAGGGGCTTGGGGGAAAGGGTGGAATGGGGGTGGGGAAAGAGCAGGGGCAGAAAGAGGCAGGGCGGGCTGGGGCTGGGTTGCTCACTGCTGCCAGTACCAGGCCCCCCCACTATCTCCCCAGGCTGCCCTGAACCCTGAGTCTCCCTGAAGCGCGGGGCCCAGGGTAGTTGCCCCAGTCCGTCCTATGGACGGGATGGTTCTGATTAAATATAAGCCCAAACACTGATGGAGCCCAGCCCATGTTCCTGAATGTTGGTGAAGCATGGGCACCACAGGCCCATATAACTCACCGCCTATCCAACCTTAAGCATCCTAGAACTCTGGGCTCCAACCCGAGGTTTGCCGCCAGCCCCTCTTGCTAATGAGCCTTATCCAAAACCCCCTGGAATCTGGATTCCCATATCTAGACTGGGCTGAACTCTGGATCCACATGCCCCTGGGATCTGAGGCAGTTCAGATCCAAAGAGGGAGGCAAATAGGCCTGAAGCCGTGGGAAACTGGTTGGCGTTTCAAACCCCAAAGCAGGCAAGTTTTGTGCAGTTCCAGATCTCATTATGAACACTTCTTTCCTGCTCTGCTATTTCTGCTCTTCCTTTAATGCCCTTGGGCAGAGGCCTCCAGGCCAAAGTATCACAGCTCTCTTTAATGAGATCTGCTGCATACTGGAGATGGCTCTTATACTTTTTCCCAGAGGAATACATTGGCTGAGCTTCTGCACAGCTCTTCTCCCCATGTGGTGAAGAGAGGGAAGGAATTATAAAGGGAAAAGCCCAGCTGGCCCCAAAGAGACAGGGACCTTTCAGCCTCTAAGGAGAGGTTCTGAAGGGCAAGAAGTTTCTGTAGAAAAACCCCTGCCCCACACACACTTGGTTTCAGTCAACTGGCAGAACAATGATGAGCATGGCAAGGGGCTGAGGTCAGGTGCACATTGAGGGAGAAGCCTAAGGACTGAGGAGGAGATGAGACTTGGAGAGCATTCAGGGGAGAGGTGGACCAGTCGTGCATGGAGATAGGTGCCTTCCCTGCTGATTTCCTGGACTTTGTACTGCTGTATGGTCCCTTTATCTCTTCACAGGCACACTGGGAGAGATGATAAAGCAGCGGCACATCCACCAGTTCTGAAGTAAGCCAAAAATTCTTTCCTGGGAGCAGGTGCCAAGATCTGCCTTCCCACCATCATTGCCAGCTGCACAAGCAAGTTCTTCCCAGCCGACCCCATTGCCTCATCCCGCATCCACTCAGAACAAGATGGAGTCGTCTTTGCTGCATACTGGTTTCATTTCCCTTTGGCCCCGGGCACGTCTATTTTAAAGAGGTGGTGAGAGGAAAGAAGAAGAGAAAGTGAGTCACAACCCTTCTTTCCTCCCAGCACTCACAAGGGTCAGCCAGGAGCAGCCAGCAAGGGGAGGGGCCAGGATGGAGGACAGCGCTATGGCCGGGAAAGGAACTATCTTCTTCTCTAAAGGCGACGGCCGTGTAACATGGATGCCTTGACAAGGCTGCGGCCTGGCTCAGGACTTTGTTCCATCCACCTCAGGCCACCTCTGAGCTGCGGGCTGGAACGCATGTGACTGAGGCCGTGCCCCAGCTGAGCCTTTCCAGGCAGCATCTCAGTTCCAAAGAAGCTTGGTCGTTGTTAAATGCCAGAATGCAGAATGCCAGCGCAGCTGTGTCAGGCCAGGAAGGCTCCCAGAGGATTGGCAGTTCCAGTTTTGTTTTTCTTGCTAAGTGGAGTGTGGGTTTGGCCGGTAGTGAGGATGTGGATAATAAAATTACGCAAATTTCCCTCCAAACCATCAGGGGCCTTCTGGGAGCCACACAACTCTTAGCACAGACAGCAAATGCCTCATTGTGGGCCAGAAATCTTCAGTCAGCCATTCACTGAAAGCGGCTCCACCCATTATTAGCTCAGCTTCTGGCTGCAACTAATCAAGTAACTAAAGGGCTTCTCACGGAATGCACCTCCTTGGAGACTCCTAGGCAGGGAACTGGCCTTTCCCAAGACTAAGGGAAACGTCATCTCCAAAATCCACTATGCCCCACACACAGCCAGTGTTTGTTTACGAACCCATATCCCCATTCAGTAGTTCAGCAAGCCCGATCTCTCATATGCTTGGTGCCACAGCTGCCCATGTACTCCTCTCTTCTCACCTGTCAGTGCCCACTGCCCTCTTTAACTCCAGCTTATCCCACAATACTGCTTGCTAGACACTTTCATTACAGCCCTGAAGACTGAATGTAGAGATGGACTGGAGCTGCAACATTCAGCTCCAGATCTGAATCCAGACTTTCCCAAAGTTCTGCACGTGGGGAGTAGGGATTCCAGTTCCAACTCATCTAGGGTCTACTGCTAATATGGTTGTGGTTACCTGAAATGTATCTCCCCTCCACACTGATACTGTAACTCTGTAATAGCACTGGTCCGAGAGCATCCTCCTCTGCAGCTCTTAACATTTGGGGCACCCCCGTCTCTGCCTCGCTGACTCACCAGCTTTTTTGCAGCTCTTAACTGAAAATATATATTTCTTGGTCTAGCTCTTAGCTTCTTCTTTGCCTCTCTTTTTACTGGAAGGAGAGAGTGGTTGGAGCAAGGGGCTGTGAATTCAGAGCTGTGCCTTGGGAGACCTGCCACTATCTCAACATTTGTCCTTGTGCAAGTTGCTTAGGCCCAGATTTTTAAAGATACTCAGTCACTGCTGCGCTCAATGCCTAAATGATTTAGGAGCCTAAGCCCTGGTCTACACTAGGACTTTAGGTCGAATTTAGCAGCGTTAAATCGATTTAAACCTGCACCCGTCCACACAATGAAGCCCTTTATTTCGACTTAAAGGGCTCTTAAAATCGATTTCCTTACTCCACCCCTGACAAGTGGATTAGCGCTTAAATCGACGTTGCCGGCTCGAATTTGGGGTACTGTGGACACAATTCGATGGTATTGGCCTCCGGGAGCTATCCCAGAGTGCTCCATTCTGACCGCTCTGGACAGCGCTCTCAACTCAGATGCACTGGCCAGGTAGACAGGAAAAGAACCGCGAACTTTTGAATCTCATTTCCTGTTTGGCCAGCGAGGCAAGCTGCAGGTGACCATGCAGAGTTCATCAGCACAGGTGACCATGATGGAGTCCCAGAATCGCAAAAGAGCTCCAGCATGGACCGAACGGGAGGTACGGGATCTGATCGCTGTTTGGGGAGAGGAATCCGTGCTATCAGAACTCCGTTCCAGTTTTCGAAATGCCAAAACCTTTCTGAAAATCTCCCAGGGCATGAAGGACAGAGGCCATAACAGGGACCCGAAGCAGTGCCGCGTGAAACTGAAGGAGCTGAGGCAAGCCTACCAGAAAACCAGAGAGGCGAACAGCCGCTCTGGGTCAGAGCCCCAAACATGCCGCTTCTATGATGAGCTGCATGCCATTTTAGGGGGTTCAGCCACCACTACCCCAGCCGTGTTGTTTGACTCCTTCAATGGAGATGGAGGCAATACGGAAGTAGGTTTTGGGGACGAAGAAGATGATGAGGAGGAGGTTGTAGATAGCTCACAGCAAGCAAGCGGAGAAACCGGTTTTCCCGACAGCCAGGAACTGTTTCTCACCCTAGACCTGGAGCCAGTACCCCCCGAACCCACCCAAGGCTGCCTCCTGGACTCAGCAGGCGGAGAAGGGACCTCTGGTGAGTGTACCTTTTAAAATGCTATACATGGTTTAAAAGCAAGCATGTGAAAGGATTACTTTGCCCTGGCATTTGCGGTTCTGCCTTTGCAAAAGGTTTCTGGGGAGGGCAGCCTTATTTTGTCCTTCATGGTAGGACACTTTACCACTCCAGGCCAGTAACACGTACTCGGGAATCACTGTAGAACAAAGCATTGCAGTGTATGTTTGCTGGCATTCAACCAAAATCCGTTCACGCGGTGGGAGGAGGCAAAATGCGACCTTGTAACGAAAGCACATGTGCTATGTATGTAATGTTAACAGCAAGGTTTACCCTGAAAGAGTGTAGCGACTGTTTTATAAAATGTGTCTTTTTAAATACCGCTGTCCCTTTTTTTTTCTCCCCCAGCTGCATGTGTTTCAATGATCACAGGATCTTCTCCTTCCCAGAGGCTAGTGAAGCTTAGAAAGAAAAAAAAACGCACTCGCGATGAAATGTTCTCTGAGCTCATGCTGTCCTCCCACACTGACAGAGCACAGACGAATGCGTGGAGGCAAATAATGTCAGAGTGCAGGAAAGCACAAAATGACCGGGAGGAGAGGTGGAGGGCTGAAGAGAGTAAGTGGCAGGCTGAAGACAGGGCTGAAGCTCAAATGTGGCGGCAGCGTGATGAGAGGAGGCAGGATTCAATGCTGAGGCTGCTGCAGGACCAAACCAGTATGCTCCAGTGTATGGTTGAGCTGCAGCAAAGGCAGCTGGAGCACAGACTGCCACTGCAGCCCCTCTGTAACCAACCGCCCTCCTCCCCAAGTTCCATAGCCTCCACACCCAGACGCCCAAGAACGCGGTGGGGGGGCCTCCGGCCAACCAGCCACTCCACCACAGAGGATTGCCCAAAAAAAAGAAGACTGTCATTCAATAAATTTTAAAGTTGTAAACTTTTAAAGTGCTGTGCTTAAAGTGCTGTGTGGCATTTTCCTTCCCTCCTCCACCACCCCTCCTGGGCTACCTTGGTAGTCATCCCCCTATTTGTGTGATGAATGAATAACGAATGCATGAATGTGAAGCAACAATGACTTTATTGGCTCTGCAAGCAATGATTAAAGGGAGGAGGGGAGGGTGGTTAGCTTACAGGGAAGTAGAGTGAACCAAGGGGCGGGGGGGTTCATCAAGGAGAAACAAACAGAACTTTCACACCGTAGCCTGGCCAGTCATGAAACTGTTTTTCAAAGCTTCTCTGATGCGTACCGCGCCCTCCTGTGCTCTTCTAACCGCCCTGGTGTCTGGCTGCGCGTAACCAGCAGCCAGGCGATTTGCCTCAACCTCCCACCCCGCCATAAACGTCTCCCCCTTACTCTCACAGATATTGTGGAGCACACAGCAAGCAGTAATAACAGTGGGAATATTGGTTTCGCTGAGGTCTAAGCGAGTCAGTAAACTGCGCCAGCGCGCCTTTAAACGTCCAAATGCACATTCTACCACCATTCTGCACTTGCTCAGCCTGTAGTTGAACAGCTCCTGACTACTGTCCAGGCTGCCTGTGTACGGCTTCATGAGCCATGGTATTAAGGGGTACGCTGGGTCCCCAAGGATACATATAGGCATTTCAACATCCCCAACAGTTATTTTCTGGTCTGGGAATAAAGTCCCTTCCTGCAGCTTTTGAAACAGACCAGAGTTCCTGAAGATGCGAGCGTCATGTACCTTTCCCGGCCATCCCACGTTGATGTTGGTGAAACGTCCCTTGTGATCCACCAGAGCTTGCAGCACTATTGAAAAGTACCCTTGCGATTTATGTACTCGGCGGCTTGGTGCTCCGGTGCCAAGATAGGGATATGGGTTCCGTCTATGGCCCCACCACAGTTAGGGAATCCCATTGCAGCAAAGCCATCCACTATGACCTGCACATTTCCCAGGATCACTACCTCTGATATCAGCAGATCTTTGATTGCGTGGGCTACTTGCATCACAGCAGCCCCAACAGTAGATTTGCCCACTCCAAATTGATTCCCAACTGACCGGTAGCTGTCTGGCGTTGCAAGCTTCCACAGGGCTATCGCCACTCGCTTCTCAACTGTGAGGGCTGCTCTCATCTTGGTATTCATGCGCTTCAGGGCAGGGGAAAGCAAGTCACAAAGTTCCATGAAAGTGCCCTTACGCATGCGAAAGTTTCGTAGCCACTGGGAATCGTCCCAGACCTGCAACACTATGCAGTCCTACCAGTCTGTGCTTGTTTCCCGAGCCCAGAATCGGCGTTCCACAGCATGAACCTGCCCCATTAGCACCATGATGCATGCATTGTCAGGGCCCATGCTTTCAGAGAAATCTGTGTCCATGTCCTGATCACTCACGGGACCGCGCTGACGTCGCCTCCTCGCCCGGTATCACGTTGCCATGTTGTGGTGCTGCATATACTGCTGAATAATGCGTGTGGTGGTTAATGTGCTCCTAATTGCCAAAGTGAGCTGACCGGGCTCCATGCTTGCTGTGGTATGGCGTCCGCACAGAAAAAAGGCGCGGAACGATTGTCTGCCGTTGCTCTGACGGAGGGAGGGGCGACTGACGACACGGCTTACAGGGTTGGCTTCAGGGAGCTAAAATCAACAAAGGGGGTGCCTGTACATTAAGGAGTATTTCAGGCAGGACTGCACGGAGGGTTCCAATAAGAAATGGTGCACCTAAGTTATCGTTGTTATTGGAACAAGGAGGTTAGCCTGGCCTCTGATTGATACATGGCTAGATTTACCTCGCTGCACCTTCTCTGTGAGTGACTGCAGTGTGACCTAGAGGAATGAGTCCCCTAGACAGGGGAGGAGGCAAATGAGTACAAAACAAATCTGGTCTATTTCTTGTTTTGATCCACTCCATCTATCTTTTACATCTTTGGCTGGCAGCAGACGGTGCAGAAGGACTGCATGCCATCCACATCTCATGGCTGCTCGGCAGAAGATGGTACAGTACGACTGCTAGCCATCCCCATCTCTTGCCTGCCTGGCAGAAGATGGTGCAATACGACTGCTAGCAATCCTCATCTCTTGCCTGCCTGGCAGAAGATGGTACAGTACGACTGCTAGCAGTCCGTATCGCCTGCCCGCTCACCATAAGACGGTTCAATAGGACTGACTGCAGGACTAAAGAGAATGACCTGGTCAAGTCACTCCAAATTTAGTCCCTGCGACCATGTCTGCCCAGGCGCTCCCAGCCGACGCGGCCAGGAGCACCTCGGACACGACGAGGACGACTACCAATCGTATTGCACCGTCTGCTGCCAGAAGGCAATGGGTTGCTGCTACTGTGCAGCAAAGCCGTACCGCGTCTGCCAGCACCCAGGAGACATAGGGTGACGGTTACCTGAGCGGGCTCCATGCTTGCTGTGGTATGGCGTCTGCACAGGTAACTCAGGAAAAAAGGCGCGAAATGATTGTCTGCCCTTGCTTTCACGGAGGGAGGGAGGGAACGGGGGCCTGACGACACGTACCCAGAACCACCCGCGACAATGTTTTAGCCCCATCAGAGTGCTCCATTGTGACTGCTCTGGACAGCACTCTCAGATGCCCGATTGTTTGCCATTGCTCTGACGCTGGGAGGGGCGCTTACAGGGTTGGCTTCAGGGAGCTAAAATCAACAAAGGGGGTGGCTTTACATCAAGGAGTATTTCAGGCAGGACTTCATGGAGGGTTCCAATAAGAAATGGTGCACCTAAGTTATTGTCCTTATTGGAGCAAGAAGGTTAGCCTGGCCTCTGATTGATACATGGCTAGATTTACCTCGCTGCACCTTCTCTGTAAGTGACTGCAGTGTGATCTAGAAGAATGAGTCCCCTAGACAGGGGAGGGGGGGAAGCAAATGAGTACAAAACAAATCTGGTCTATTTCTTGTTTTGATCCACTCCATCTATCTTTTACATCTTTGGCTGGCAGCAGACGGTGCAGAAGGACTGCATGCCATCCACATCTCATGGCTGCTCGGCAGAAGATGGTACAGTACGACTGCAAGCAGTCCGTATCGCCTGCCCGCTCACCATAAGACGGTTCAATAGGACTGACTGCAGGACTAAAGAGAATGACCTGGTCAAGTCACTCCAAATTTAGTCCCTGTGCCCATGTCTGCCCAGGCGCTCCTGATCGACCTCACAGAGGCGACCAGGAACACCTCAGACATGACGATGACGGCTACCAGTTGTACTGTACCGTCTGCTGCCACAAGGCAAGGGGTTGCTGCTACTGTGTAGCAATGCCGTACCGCGTCTGCCAGCACCCAGGAGACATAGGGTGACGGTTACCTGAGCGGGCTCCATGCTTGCCATGGTATGGCGTCTGCACAGGTAACTCAGGAAAAAAGGCGCGAAATGATTGTCTGCCCTTGCTTTCACAGGGGGAGGGAGGGAACGGGGGGCTGACGATATGTACCCAGAACCACCCGCGACAATGTTTTAGCCCCATCAGGCATTGGGATCTCAACCCAGAATTCCAATGGGCAGCGGAGACTGCGGGAACTGTGGGATAGCTACCCACAGTGCAACGCTCCGGAAGTCGACGCTTGCCTCGGTACTGTGGAAGCGCTCCGCCGAGTTAATGCACTTAATGCACTTAGAGCATTTTCTGTGGGGACACACACACTCGAATTTATAAAACCGATTTCTAAAAAACCGACTTCTATAAATTCGACCTTATTCCGTAGTGTAGACATACCCTAAGCTTATGCTACAAAATTAAGTCCACCTAAGTTAGGTCAACATACAGCCACCACAGTAATTAAAGTGGTGGTTCATGTCCACACTTGCTTCTTTTGTCAGCGGCGTGCGTCCTCACCAGGAGTGCTTTCACCGATTGACATGAGGCATTGTGGGGCATTGACAGCTGGACCCCTGAGGCTGACAGCCAAGTGCCCCATTGCCATCCCTTGATGAGGGACTGGGGGGGCTGGGAGAAGGCGAGTCCAAGTCCAGCAGCCTCCTAGTGAGGAATGTGGGGGGAGCAGCTCAAGCCTGGGAAGTGGCTGGGCTTGGGCTCTCCTCCCGCCACAAACCATCATTGGGAGGCAGCTACAGGGCTCTGGGCTGTGAGCCCAGTGCAGGGCTGACAGCTAACAGGCAATGTAAGTAATGCACTGTTGATGCAGACGCTGCATTGTCCCAGCTACGTGGACCTATGCACTATGCCTATCGCGGAGCTGGAGTGATTAGGTTTGTGTAATGGGCAATGTTCATAGGCGGACCCAACATGGTAGTGTAGACACACAGTGTTAGGCCGACATAAACTGCCTTACATCGGCCTGACTCTGTAGTGTAAACCAGGCCTTTTAAGTCTAATTTTCTAAAATCCCATTGATTCCTAAGTGCTAAAATCCCTTTGGAAAATGAGAGGCACAACAGCACCTAAATACCTTCAAACATGACGCCTCTTTGTGCCTCAGTTTCCCCAGTTGTTTACAAAAGTAGGTGAGGATTTCTTTTTTAATGTACTTTGAGATGCTCAGCTAAAAGGGGCTCTGTAACGTATCCTGTAAAGTCTGTGTGAACCACGCTCTTATTGCACTAGAGCTAACTGTGATCATCAACGAGGTAACCCCGATACTGGCCATGGGTTTAAGCCCTGAGCTGATTAAAAATAAAAAAGCCAATACAACAAAAAATGTAAGGCCTCATAGAGCTAGGTCCTCAGCTGATGTAAATCTGCCTAGCTCTATTGAAATCAGTGGAGTCAAGCCAATTTACACGAACAGACCCTCTGGGCCCTACTTGGGAAGCTCTAGTGTATTCTAGCTTCAGCAGAACAGTCCTTCGCTTCATCAGCTTTGCCCTCACTGAATGCACGGTGCTGCCTCTTCCTTTCACCTGATCCTTCTTATATCTAATTATCTGCACCTTCCATGTCCTCCTCTTTATTCCTAATCTGCTGTAAAAATGGAAACAGCTCCAGCTAAGCAATGACTTTCTTTGCCCCAAGGCCATTGTTATTTCCAGACAAAAAACCATCATTACGATTGAGCTGAGGTTATAAAGACTTAATTAAATGCTTCAGGGGGAAAAAAAATCCATTAGAAAACATTTTGCGGACATTAACAAAAGTCTAACTATGGAAACTAGGAAATTATTGTCTACATTAGAAAGTTTAGTTAAAGCACTACAACCCCTTAGTGTGGGTGCAGTTATATTAGTATAGCGCTTCTGTATAGTCAGGGGAATAAGCTAAACTGGGATAAGACACCTTTACACTGGTATAATTGTGTCCACACCAGGGGTTGGATCGGTATAGCTATTTCAGTAAAAAAAAGCCACACCCCTAATTAAACTGATACTTTTGAGTATAGACTAGGCCTAAGGTAGAATTAAGAACAAGTAAGTGTTTGAAAGTCTAGAAGTTCTAAGTGAAAGTTCCATAAATAACTTCAATTGGGCAGGTCAAAATTTTTCCATCAAAACTTTTTTTCAGTGGAAAACTGGGTTTTTAATTAAACAAAAGATGTCATGGAAAGTATCTGTTATCCTCAAAAACAAATAGATTTTTCATTGGAAAACCAAGAGCCTGAGCCATTTTGTCCAAAACCCAACTATTTCCCAGTTTTGGGCTGTTTTCAGGCCCTAAGTTTTGATGCAAAATATTCCCCACTGCAGTAACAAGGGTCTTGAACGCTGAACGTGATGGTCACTGCTGCTAATAGGCAAAATAAAACCACCAAGAGATTGACATTTAACAGAAGCAAATGCGCCTTTAATGCTATAGGCTAGAGTGAGCTGGTCTTCAAAGTGATCTTTTATTAACATACTTATATAAAAGGAAACCCTCTCCAGGGCATGTATCCCTGATCACTGGGAGCAGGACTTTCTCCCAGGTGAACTGTGATCACTTCCTGGTTACCGCAGACCCTGAGGTTGCATCATGGCTTTTGGATGGCATTGCTGAGGTGACCTCCATGGGGCTGTCGGCCATCTTGTAGTTGCTGTATATTAAAGGCATGGTAACCTCTTCCCCTCAGCTCCAGCTGCCACAATAAGAGCCCTTGGTTGCATGGGGTTTGTCAGAAGTGTAGCTAGTTGCCTTGGCCAATATCTTCCAGCCACTGCTGCTTGTACCACGGCTGGTGTGAAGTGAAGGGCTGCTTCCGAACAAGCGGAGGTGATGACACGATCAGCACCTGCAGTCAGAGTGGGGGGAAGATCCAGAGATACTGAGAAACAAAACACAACAAGATTTTATTTATTAAATAGCAGCATGTCCTGAGATAGGCAAGAAGCTTGGAGACCAACGTCCCCCCTATATACACTGAACAGGTGGGAGGTCCCTGTACGCTGCCAGGGTTTATGGAGAGTCCATTGTTGTGATCAAGCCAGCTGTGAAATTTTGCTGTGGATCTGAGTGCACATACTGAGTGCCCATCCCCTACATACAACCCTGGTGTCCCCGGGTTATCCCGTCCACTCCCCTCCCATGTGAGAGGGTCTGAGTTTTCTGCCAGTGGCTAGTAGCATGCAATGAGGTGCTTACTGTTCCTTTCCTGATCCTTGGATCAGAGCCGTGGGGGGACAGCCTCCTGCAGGGATGGGAGCTCACTTTCTGGTTTCCCTGCACAAAGCACAAAACCATGGGTCGTCCCCAATGTCCAATACAAATCTCCCTCCTACATACACACCTGCTGTGAATCATGCACACAGCACCTTCCTGGCTGGGCGGGATGTGTCCTGCTGCCAGGTTGAGTTGCTCCCTATGGCCTCTTGGAAGCCTGGGCACACTCACAGTCAAATGGCAGAAGTGGGCTGATTCTCCTGGAGGACCCAAATTACGACTAGGTATCCACAGAGAAAGGACTTTTGCTGGGAACTGAAGGAAACCTGCTGCTTTTCCTCAATGGTTACTTGAAACAGCAACAACAGGTTCAGGACAGGGTTACTCAATCTCCAGTGTGTCTTTTCCCCCCGTGAAAGGCCCATGTCATGAAGCTATCTCAAAAAGCGACATTTTATGGGCCCGAAATTGTTGTGAAAATTTCCATGGGAGAAAAAAGCCCTGTCACCATTTTGCACAGCCCTGGTACAAACACTCAGATCTGTCCCTGAAAAGACAGCGAGGAACAGAAATATAATGATCATACTCTATGCCAGGCTAGAGTTTTGCTTCCAAGATTTTCCCAACTCCGGGCTCGGAAGTCTCTCACGCCCACACGGCCTTCCTACACCCAGCCACCATGCCCTGCTTTTATTTTGAAGCAATGTTACCTTGTGAGGGAGTCCGAGCCAACCTCCTGCCTGGGCTCCTCAGCTCCCCCAGGGTGTCTGAAAGAGGGAAAAGAACAGGGTGAACCAGCATGTACTCACCTCCTGGGGCAGTGCCAGGGAACAGCCAGGCACCCAGCATTCCCTCTTTCCCCTCCAGCTGGCCAAAAGCTTTCTGCTGAAACTTTTTGACAGAAAATGGACTGAACTCATTTTGTGTGTGAAAAGTGTCTGCTTTCCACGGGACATTTCGGCTTCTCAGTGAAAAAACCCAGCTCCCGAATTTCAGACTGGAAATGCCACTGCAGTGCCTCCTGGGAGCTGTGATTTGGGGAACTCATGCCCCATTGTTCTCTGTGGGCTGAGTTCCCTGCCTGGACAATGTGTCCGCTGGTGACCTGTGGCCAGGGACTCCCACGATTCACTGCAGTGGCTTGGCAAGAGAGGAGGCCGGGGTGCAGCGCAGGCGGTCCCGCCAGGAAGGCAATCTCATAGAGAATGGGGACATGGTCCTATGAAGTGCTGCAGCATCATTTCTGAATCAAAATACGAGTTTTGGGGTGAAAAAAAGACATTTTTTTTCACCCAACCCGCATCCCCCCCATCGTTTTCCAACCAGGTCACCTTCTCACCCTTATCTCACTCAGCCCTTCACTGGGGCTTTTGGGCTAGAATTTTTAAAGGAAGCCCAAAGGAGTTGGGCTTCCACTGAAATTCAATGGGAGTTGGGCACCTTACTCCTTTAGGTGTGTTTGAAAACCTCAGCGGGCATATTTAACAGTACAGTGGGGTTAGGGCTTTCCTCTTTGAATAGGGCCCATTCCTCACGCCTTTACATTGCAGAGTGCATAGAGACTAATGATGGAGCAGGGTAGTAGGCACTGCCTAAGCAGGTCTTAATTTAGCTCTTGCATAATCCAAGAGAAAAGCAATCCTGCGACATCCTGCAGTACATTGTGGGCAGGCATGTAAAAATACTTAGCACTTACTCTCTTCAGAATGCTTTACAAGCACTTGCTAATTAATCCCAGTCCATCCCTGGAGAAGCAGGTCAGTAGTGTTACCTTCATTATTGAGATGGGAAAACTGAGGCACAGAGACTAAGATGTTTCAGGTTGGGTGCCTAAGAAGTGAGGTGCGCAGACTCAGTGGCCACATTTGAAAATGGAGGCATAAGCAAGTTGCCTTCAATTCTAGCGCGAGCCAGTGTGAGAGCCAGAATTAGAACTCAGGAGCTCCTGAGTTCAGAGCATTAGAGCAAAATTGCCTGTGAGGAAGGCAAGTTCAGGAATTAAATGGGTTTTTTTAAAATTTCTATTCTCATGTGGTACAGACTTTTTCACCTGTGTTGTGATCAAGAGCACTGCCTCCTGCGGAGAGGGTGAACCAGCCTGGGCAAATACAGGGTCCCCTTACCTTCTGCCCCCAACTCAAACCTTTCAGAACTTGAAACAGTTCACTTAACCTTTGTTTGTCCCCTTTATTTTTATTTTTGCTCTGCCCGGTCCTGACACAGCCAGCAGTCAATATGCTGCAAAAACCAAATCCGCTACAAAGTTAAGGATTTCATTTTGCAACATGCCAGATATTTGTTAAAGCGACACCAGCACACTGAAAGGGAGACAAAAGGGCCCCACGTGCCCTTGAGTCCCCTCACCAAAGTCTGTGGTTTTACAGTCACATCTTTTAAAAAATGTTTGTGTACCTGGATTGTAAATTCTCTAGGGCAAGGACCATCACTCACTGTGCACGTGTACAATGCTTAGTACAATTGGGGCCCTGATCTTGGTCGGGGCTTTTAGGTGCTATTGTAATACAATCAATGAATGAATAAAGAATGGCTTTGAAAACAGAGTTCCTTTGGGTGTAGTGGGTTCAGCATTATTCTCTGCCAAGTTACATCTGATAGTGGAGAGGAATAAATACTTATCTGTTATGGTCCAGATTTTCAGCTGCTGAACACCCATAATTGGGAACAAATTTTTCAGCGGATCAGCTTTCATTTAGGCACCTAAACAGGGCCAGATTTTCTGTAGTGCTCAGCAGCCAACCTATTCTTCAGAAAAATCTGGCTGCCTGTTAAATGAGAAACTAAGCACTTTTGAAAATCTGAGCTTTATTAGTTAAGTGTTGATGGAGGATTGAGCCCCATACAAGACACACACTATACAATAGTCCTTGCCCTGGCGAGTTGGCAATTGATCAGATACAGCAAACAAGAGGCATTGGGAACCAGAGAAGGGAATGGTTAGGGTTATTTACTGCTTTTAATGGTTGTTAGTGTTCTGGTAACTCAATCAAAATGAAAAGAAAAGAAAAAGTCATAGATGATCAGGGAATTATTACTAGGAAATGCTAAGCTTCTTGATTGTGAATGAGGGATTAATTACATTCTACAAACAGAAGTTTTATCTGCATTGAAGGTAAAGAAAGCGGATTTTTATTCCAGTCCATGGTATGCTAGTAAACAGTGTTATGATAGATGTAAGAGTTTAGTCTTCTTGTCACTGTGGTTTAATCATCAGAAAACCTCTTCTTTTCTAGTACAAGGTACACTGAGAATTCTTAATATTTACACACAAGCGGGGCTTACTTCTTTGTTGATATATTCTGTATTCACTTGCCAGGCTATTAATAAGCATTGGCTGGTATTAACTGTAAAATAAATTCTTTTAAAAACCTATAAAACAGAAAATAATCCAATAAAGAGAGGGCTAAACAAACATCTATCCAGTTTGAGGGACAGCACCCTCCTAACCAGCAGCTCTCGAAATGGCCTTCTGCACAGATTTTTCTCTAGACTAATTAAAAACAGGCGCGTGACAAAACATTAGTTGCAACCAGTGTATCATCACCAACTTCTGTTTGTTCACAGACATTTATACAAGAATTGTTATAATTAATCCACAGACTAACATGGAACTGGCCCTGCTGATGCTGCACTAAAACATGACAATAGTGGAAAGTGCGTATCTAGCAACCTAAATGGATACAAGAAATAACCCCGGGGGGGGGGGGGGAGGATGTCATTGCTTGACAGACATTCTAGGAGAAGGAGGCTTTTCGCTTAGTTGTGCCATTTGCATGCATAGTTGTTTTGAAATGTATTTTTGGCCTTGATAATTTGAGAATATTTAAAGTCATTCAGAAATGAACAATACAATTGTTGTCTGTGCCTTTCTGCTAATGCTGATTGCACTGTTTGTAGCTACAAGCTCCATAGCACGGTTGAAAGAAGCTGCTGCTCCTGTCTGCAGCTCAGCCAGCCATGCTTCAATGGTGGAAATTATCTGAGGTCATACCTCCATTTCCATATGGGACTGAGCTGCACAACTGTTAAAGCCAAGAGATGTAAAGCTATTGAGTCCATTTTCACTGACCTGGGGTTCTGAAGACCCCTTCTTTAGCAGTAGTTTAGCTCTCATGCTTGCAAGCGACTTCTCAGGTTCCCCCTCATTAGCCCACCGGCAAGACTAGGAGAACTTCCGCCCTTCTGGGATAACAGACATCCAAATGAGAGTCCAAGCCTTCCCCCGTCACCCCCACAGTCAGGATATGAGAGCCCTATACATCCTGCTGGACCCACTCCATCAAAGGGGAGCTCATGTCCCCCTTCCTCCCCAAGCGCCAACCTTGGCAACTGAGATAAAGAACAGGCAGCCTCCGAGGGGACGTCTACGCTGCAGAAAAAACCCCAAACCTGGCAGCAGCGAGTCTCCAAGCCCAGGGCAGCGGACTCAGGCTCACGGGGCTCGCATGACAGGGCTCAGAAAGCGGCATAGACATTCCCACTTGGGCTGAAGCCCAGGGTCTGAGATCCAGCCCAAGTGGGAACATCTACACTGCTATGTTTATGTAACACCAAATCTCACTCCTCCTCCCCCAAAGCTATGTCCTTTGCTCTGCTACCATCCAAGTACCCATCCAACAGGTCCAAAGTCTTTTCTCCTTCCCAAATCTCCCCTGTTCGGTTGGAAGCCTCCTTCTCATGCTACTTCCCACGTTTCTTTCTAGCAGGCCTACAGTTCCCATGCAGCCTGGGAACTACAATTCCCAGAATTCCCCTGTTCCAAACTGGGACTAGGACCTTGTTGGACAGGTAGCCAGCCTTAAAGGGCTAGCATACCATCCTATAGCTTTCCTTCAGCCATATATCCGTCTACATAAAACAATGTATTATTAATAATTAACAGATAAACAGATATTACTGAAAGGCAGCGCCATCTAATGAGAACCAAGGAGGGGGTGCGAGAAACAAAGACAAAGCAGAAATACCCTCTGACATACAGCCTATAATCTCTATCATCTTCCCATCAACTATTGGCTAAAACTAAGAATACATCATAACTTATATAGAAAACAAAAGCTTTAAAGCCCAGGAAGTCACATTCCTGATCCCCTTTCCTTCCAGGGAAAGACTAGTTCAGCTTAGAATTTCAATTGGCTTTTATTTTCCCATGGACAGAAATCTCATGTGTACATTTGATCCATCCTGGCAAACACACCTGGGACCCTCACCCCTCTGGCAGCTGAGACCTGGAGGCAGGAGAGACTCAGCAAGGAGCAGAGGCAGGGCCACGCCAAGGCAGAAGAACAGTATCCACTCCACTCATGAGACTTTAAGCTGAGGACACCAGAAACTCAAGGGCTGACCCCTGCAACCATCAAGTTGCATAAACTGCAGACAGTGTACAGAGAATCTTACATAAGTTAATCTTCACTCTGCTGCTCGTTTGTGTCTGCACTCATCCTTTCTCATAACACACGCTCTGATTTTTGGTGCATGGGCAGAGAAAGAGGAAGGCCCCTATGTAGCAGATATCAGAGGGGTAGCCGTGTTAGTCTATATCCACAAAAACAACAAGGAGTTCGGTGGCATCTTAAAGACTAACAGATTTATTTGGGCATAAGTTTTCATGGGTAAAAAACCCACTTCTTCAGATGCATGGAGTGACACTACCTGGACACTCAATAACAGATTTAAAAGTAGCCATACTTCGACAAAAAAACTTCAAAAACAGACTTCCAAGAGAAACTGCTGAGCTACAATTCATTTGCAAATTAAACACCATCAATCTGGGCTTGAATAGGGCCTGGGAGTGGCTGGCTCACTACAAAAATAATTTCCCCTCTCTTGGTATTGACACCTCTTCATCAATTGCTGGGAGTGGACTACATCCGCCCTGACTAAATTGGCCTTCAGCATTGGTTCTCCACTTGTAAGGTAACTCCCTTCTTGTCATGTGCCAATATATATTTATGCCTGTATCTGTAATTTTCACTCCATGCATCTGAAGAAGTGGGTTTTTTTACCCACGAAAGCTTATGCCCAAATAAATCAGTTAGCCTCTAAAGTGCCACCAGACTCCTCGTTGTTTTTATGTAGCAGAGTGGCTTTTTTCCATGTCGTATTAGGTTGATGAGAGCTTTGCTTGACTATGGGATTGGTTTTCAGATGGGAACGTCTTCATCATGAGACGTATAATGACTAACCACCACAAGCATTGTGGCCCACACTTTGCAAGTGGGTTACAGATGGAAAGCATGGTCTTGTGCCTTTGTATGGAATTGGAACCCCTGAATGTGAATCCTTCCTCTACTCTGGGCTAGCCCCGTGACTGACTCACTGGGGCTTAGTAGCTCAAACCTGGAGTAAGACTCAGGGAGATGTGGGTTTCATTCCAAAGACGTTATGGGCTGGATGCAGAAATTATCGGGTGAAGTTCTCTGGGCTCAGTTGTGCAGGAGGTTAGACTCGATGATCACAATGCCCTCTTCTGGCCTTCAAATCTTCTGCTCCTGCTCCTATGACAACATCACACACACTTTGGAGTCTTTTCACCTCCTCACTGGCTCCCACTGAAGCAAGTTCAAACTTCACACTCTCACCCCAGACATCTTCGACCTACATTCCAACCCTGATCTCTACCTATTTCCCTCCCCATGCCTAGTGTTACGATTCATGTGTTGATTTAGGCCATGAGCTGAGAGCAGGGACCGGGTCTTCTTTTATTTTTTGTAACACCCCATGTACACTTACAGCTGCAGGGAGTAATAAATTATAACTGCAAGCCAGACTCTCTCTTTGCTTTGTCCCCCTGGGCTGTGAAACGAGCTGTGTTCTGGCTACCCACAAAGAATACTTGTGCCGAGAGTGGGAGTTCTCCAAGCAGAGTATCAGGGCGGTTGACACTCAAACCTACAGGCTGCTGTAGTGACATCACCATGGTGAAACACACCCTTAGACAACCATCTACAGTGCAACTGGGAGGTGCGATTGCTGCACGTGTAGACATGTCCCAGCTAGCTGTGATCTAGCTAGATCAGGGGTTCTCAAACTTTATTGCACTGTGACCCCCTTCTGACAACCAAAATTACTACATGACCCCAAGAGCGGGGACCAAAGCCTGAGCCCACCCAAGTCCCACCGCCCCAGGTGGGGAAGGGGTCAAAACCAAAGCCCAAGGGCTTCAGCCCCAGCCCGGGGGCCTGAAACTGACCCCGCCACCCAGGACTGAATCCCTCGGGCTTTGGCTTGGGCCCCGAGCCCCAGAAGTCTAAGCCAGCCCTGGTGACCCCACTAAAATGGGGTCACGACCCACTTTGGGGTCCCGATCCACAGTTTGAAAACTGCTGAGCTAGATGAACACTAGCTTGAGTAACAATAGCTGTGAAGACGCTGCAGCTGGCTACAAGGAGTAGCCATGCTGGCTTGGGACCCTGGGTACATACTCAAGTGGCCACTGGACCATGCTGCCACAGCTTCACTGCTGTTGTTACCAGGCAGTGTCCTGCCCTTTGCAACTCAGCATGTGGAGGGCCTGCAGAATGTCAGCTGTGCAAGTTCCTCAGCCCTGTCTCCCTCCGTGCAAGGGCATTTCCCTTCCTGACCGGATAGCACAGAGCCAGCATGTGGGCTTTTATTTATAACATGTTTTCTCGGGCAACCAATTAGTCTTTAATTCTGTGTCTGCTACCGGCAGTCCAGGAGGCAGCTTGGACCATCCAGACCCTGCTTAGAATCAGACACTTTCTCGTCTCTGCCCTGACGGAAGCTGGCTCTTTAAATGCCAATTTCACCGACCTGCTTTCAGATGTCTCCAGTCTCCGGCGGTAAATAGATTTCAGTGTCTACAAGAGAAACCTCTTCAAGCTGAGTCTCTCTTTGAAGAGAACAGCTGCGCTCTCTGCAGAGGCTCCCCCACTCCAGCTCGGCCTGCTAGATTGCAGCGAAGCCATTTGGGGGCTTTCATCCCTCTCCGCTGCGAGCACGGTCCCATTAGCGCTGAGTTGTTTCCATCTGAGCCAAACTGGGGCAGGTGCTGACCGAGAGCTGAAAACCTCAGCTACCCACTAAGCCCTCCTCTGTGAGAGGCGATGGAGTCCAGCAGACAGGGCAGTCTGCTGTGAGTTCAGAAACCTGCTGCTGGGTGACCTTGGGCATACTCTTTGGGGTGGGGACTGTCTCTTAGTGTGTGTTTGTACAGCACCTGACACAGCGATTGCAGGTGGGACCTCTAGACGTGACTATAATACAAATAGCAATATTACTGAAATCAATAGGCTTTACAGGTGCTCAGTGCTGCATAGGCAGGTCCCGCTGTACAAAACAAACCCCTGCTGCATGTGTCCGGAGAACTACATAGTGACCCTCACATTTACTTGAGTGGGGCTACTCATGGAATACGTAAGAAAGTGTGGCAGCATCTCAGGCTTAGCTATTAAATGCTCATTGCCAAATTCAGCCCCTTGTAGAGACTGCCCTAAATCATAACCCTCCCTGCACAAAAGGGACATTTACATATTGCCAGAAAATGTTACAGAGCAGCACTAAAACTGGCAGCAGGATCTTGCACCTGCAGGGTTGCAGGTCTGCACTCCACAGGGCTTGCTCCTGTGAGATCCCTGAGAGCTCTCAGCTCTCGTTAACGTCAGGGGGCTTTGAGGGTGCACACTCAGCACTTCTGGACCACACACGGAGAACACAGATGAAGGCTCCTTTGGAAATGCGGTTCTGCTGGTATGTAATTAGTGGCAGAAGAATGTCATTCCCAATGCACACACAGAGTCGGGCTGTGTAGATTTCTCCAAACCGAGACACAGAATTTATATACACGGCAATGCTAGTCGCAGCTTTCCCAATCACAGTAAACAAGGGCAAATGCGGGTTAATGTCCATACAAAACCATCTGCATTATCAGATACACTGAGTCATGGCATTGGGCATACACATTACGGAAAGGAAACAGCCTTACACTCTTGATCCGCAGACATTTCCCTAAGGTCTGAAAAGGGTTCAGGAGTGACGAGAACACAGCCCTGCCCCACCAAGCCCAAAGTTGTGCTAACAAGGCCCATAAAAGAGATTCAAGGATCCCGAAATGGGATTATAAGAGTCAGAGAAGGAAAAAGCTTGTTGGATAACAGAGGCCATGGATCTGCCAGGGCATGTATGGGACCTGATCCTGATCTCACACCAGTTATACAGCGGTGTGACTCTTGGTGGAGTCACTGATATAAGTGAAATCAAGCCTACCTCTGTATCAGGTGCCAGAGAGGTACAGTCCCCCTGTGTCTGGAACAATAAATGGAAACTACCCATATCCTTAGATCAGGTGCTGAGCAGTAGCAATAACCACTGTCCCCTGTGGCTGCAGACCCATACATTTCAAGCACACTAGATAGTGCCGGTGCAGCCGGGCTTCTTAGAAAGAACCAGCTCCCGTGCCCCCTCCCCTCCCCACTGCCCACCACAAGGCAAAGAGAGACGAGGAAGGACTTACGGTTCGACCCTGTTGAAGAAGTGGCGCCGCAGCAGGATGGCCAGGGTGCTGATGACCAGGAGGGTGGTGCACATGGCTCTTCCTCCATCACCACAGAAAGCAGGAGGCCGGCCACATCCCTGGCACTACCGAGGGGGCCGTGGCAGAGCAGCTCTGCTGCCCTCAGCCTGGTCCCGTCGGCTCCCACGGCTAGCGTGCGAGCCCAGCAGGTTGTTTCCCAGTCACTCAGTCACCTGCAGGTTCTCATGACCGGTTTTAGAGGGGATTAGAGCAGGATCAGATGTAATTAATGGGCAACAAATGAGGACACACTCCTCTGATCTTTGGGTAGGAAGGGGCTGGGCAGCCGGGCCATGAACCCTTTGGCTCTTAATTGGTTTAGGCTTTTCACCCCATTCTCATGTAATGGGCCAACCCCAGATATGTTAGGCCGGAGGCAAGTGTCCCCTCTGTGTAGTGATCCTGTCCTGCATGCACCCTTCCCCCATCACATGGGCCTCCCCTCCCCGACTTGCTGTCTCTGGCCATAAGGTTTCCATATGCTGCCTTCTGCCTTGTACCTACTTATATCCTATCCTTCTGATCTGTCTGAATGCCCTACAGTGCTCATCACAGCCATCTGCAGGTACTCCACCCCTGCTTTCTCCCTCTCTCTGGGTACATGGCTCCAGACTCCTTTTCCATCCCTTGCCACCCCCCATTCCCGTGCTTACAAGGCTCTGAAGCCTGGTTTCACCCCTCTCTCCATAGCCGGCCCTCTCCCCACATCTCCCTCCCTCGCTGCTAATCTGACAAGCTGCAGACTACATATAATTCCCCATGGATTTGCTCCTGCAGCCGATCTGTTAACCCTTGTCCATCTCCACTTCCCTCCTCTTTTCTCTGTCCCCTCATGCAGGCTCGAAAGTGATGCAGGTGCCTTCCCCTCTGCAGCTCCTGTCCTCCGAAGGAGCCGTCTCCTCATCAGACCTTTGTCCCTTTTCAAATCTCATCTGAAAACCTGCAGCAACGTCTTCTCTCTTCCCCATACCTCTTCATTCTTTCCTTCCACCGTTGGCCTTCTGAGAGTGTGCTTAGCTTATGCACCATCCCATTTCACTTTCCCATGCAAACCATGTATATCCTAGGCAAGGTGACTTTTAGTTCAGGGTCAGGAGAGCAACCAAGAAAGACGTCTCCATGAGAAAGACAAAGGCAGGGTCCAGGACACACATGTTTAGGCTTTATTCTCACTGCTAAAAGAAGGCACCTTTAACCACAGGCCGACTCACACGTGAGCTGTCCCACTGTAAAATCTTGGTGCAGACAAGCACAGTCGTTTTCACCAGAAGGAAAAGTCGTGAGGTCAGCCACGGGCAGAGGGATAGCACTGCCTCCTCTGGCTACCTCGCAGGAAACACTCCAGGTACCTTGTCTGCACCAGGATTTTACACTGAGATAACTGCTGCATGTTACTTATCTGGCTGAAAACCACTCGCCTTTTTGGCAGTAGCCACAGACCGACGGACCGACCGACAGACCACAGTGACTCAACCTGCCCCATTCTGCATCCTGAACTGATGGCAGCTCACAGCGGCCAAAGGGACTCCTCTGGGTTTAAAGGTCCAGCTTACACAAAGCAGAATGACCGCTTCCCCTTTCAAAAGCACATCTACATGCACTGCACATACAGTGCCTTTACCCCACTGCTTTCATGTCCATATCTACATGCACCGCACAGTTCTGGGTGCCACATGTCAGGAAAAATGTGGACAAATTGGAGAAAGTCCAAAGAAGAGCAACAAAAATGATTAAAGATCTAGAAAAGAAAAGGTCCTCAAAGAATCAATCCTGAAGCACTTGCATGAGAGGAAAGTGATCAGGAACAGCCAGCATGGATTTACCAAGGGAAGGTCATGCCTGACTAATCTAATCGCCTTCTATGATGAGATTACTGGTTCTGTGGATGAAGGGAAAGCAGTGGATGTATTGTTTCTTGACTTTAGCAAAGCTTTTGACACGGTCTCCCACAGTATTCTTGTCAGCAAGTTAAGGAAGTATGGGCTGGATGAATGCACTACAAGGTGGGTAGAAAGCTGGCTAGATTGTCGGGCTCAACGGGTAGTTATCAATGGCTCCATGTCTAGTTGGCAGCCGGTATCAAGTGGAGTGCCCCAAGGGTCGGTCCTGGGGCCGGTTTTGTTCAATATCTTCATAAATGATCTGGAGGATGGTGTGGATTGCACTCTCAGCAAATTTGCGGATGATACTAAACTGGGAGGAGTGGTAGACACACTGGAGGGGAGGGATAGGATACAGAAGGACCTAGACAAATTGGAGGATTGGGCCAAAAGAAATCTGATGAGGTTCAATAAGGATAAGTGCAGGGTCCTGCACTTAGGACGGAAGAACCCAATGCACAGCTACAGACTAGGGACCGAATGGCTAGGCAGCAGTTCTGCGGAAAAGGACCTAGGGGTGACAGTGGACGAGAAGCTGGATATGAGTCAGCAGTGTGCCCTAGTTGCCAAGAAGGCCAATGGCATTTTGGGATGTATAAGTAGGGGCATAGCGAGCAGATCGAGGGACGTGATCGTTCCCCTCTATTCGACATTGGTGAGGCCTCATCTGGAGTACTGTGTCCAGTTTTGGGCCCCACACTTCAAGAAGGATGTGGATAAATTGGAGAGAGTCCAGCGAAGGGCAACAAAAATGATTAGGGGTCTGGAACACATGAGTTATGAGGAGAGGCTGAGGGAGCTGGGATTGTTTAGCCTGCAGAAGAGAAGAATGAGGAGGGATTTGATAGCTGCTTTCAACTACCTGAAAGGGGGTTCCAAAGAGGATGGCTCTAGACTGTTCTCAATGGTATCAGATGACAGAACGAGGAGTAATGGTCTCAAGCTGCAGTGGGGGAGGTTTAGATTGGATATTAGGAAAAACTTTTTCACTAAGAGGGTGGTGAAACACTGGAATGCGTTACCTAGGGAGGTGGTAGAATCTCCTTCCTTAGAGGTTTTTAAGGTCAGGCTTGACAAAGCCCTGGCTGGGATGATTTAACTGGGAATTGGTCCTGCTTCGAGCAGGGGGTTGGACTAGATGACCTTCTGGGGTCCCTTCCAACCCTTATATTCTATGATTCTATGAAAACATGACCTAAGAGGGAAGATTTTAAAAACTGGGTTTGTTTAGTCTGGAGAAGAGAAGACTGAGCGGGGACATGATAACGGTTTTCAAGTACATAAAAGGTTGTTACAAGGAAGAGGGGAAAAATTATTCTCCTTTACCTCTGAGGAAAGGACAAGAAGCAATGGCTTAAATTACTGCCAAGGCAGTTTAGGTTGGATATTAGGAAAAACTTCCTAATTGTCAGGGTAGTTAAGCACTGGAATAAATTGCCCTGAGAGGTTGTGGAATCTCCATCATTGGAGATTTTTAAGAGCAGGTTAGAAAAACCCCTGTCAGGGATGGTCTAGATAATGCTTGGTCCTGCCATGAGTGCAGGGAACTGGACTAGATGACCTCTCGAGGTCCCTTCCAATCCTACAACTATATAAGTGTATGATTCTATAAAGTTAACAAAGCCATCAAGCTAAACAAGCAGGGAGACTGCTTAGTGATCACACCAGCAGACAGTCTGCACCTCAGGAAACCTTCCTGGCTTTCGAAACAGAGCCTAAAGGCTTTGGGTAACATAAGGGGGGGCAGAGACATTTTAGTTATCCTTCTCTGAGGGGACAACAGGGCACAGCACCATTGCCCCTATGAAAACTGGATCCTCTGGGTCTGGGAGGCAAGAGTTGCTGGAAATTTAACACAAGTGAAAAACTTGCTCAGACTCAGACTTTAACTGTCTGAAATTAAGTTTTACTCACCAGAGAGCAGGTTTTGTTTAGTTTCTAACCTGTCTGTCTCTTTTATTCTTGCTTAGCATCACTTAAAGCTCTGTTCTTTGTTAATAAACATATCCTTGTTTTATTACACAACCATCTGAGGGCTGTGTATTAAACTGGAGGGTGAGTCCTCAGCTAGCCAAAGAGACTGGTGTGTGTCTGTCTCTTTGGAGGCAGCAAACTCAGTAACTTCTGCAAGTGTCCAGTGAGAGGAACTGGGCACGGCAGAGAGACGTCTCTGGGGAACTCAGGGATTGGGATGCACTCATTGTTACCTGCCAGGCAAGGCTTGGCTGAGCAGAGTACTGAAGAGTTTGCTGGCCAGGCTGTTGAACAGGTGTGTCAGGGAGCTGAGACATATCTTAGCAGCATCAAAGCTCTCACTTGCTGAGGATGAGAGGGGTCACACAGGGGCTCACGGTTCTCAGTGTTGTGAGCAAGAAGTCGCACCTCCCAAAGAATCCAGTGCAGGACCTGAACTGTGGCTGGAATAGCTTCCCCAGTTACCGGGTCTTGATCTTCGGCTGGTATAAATTACCGTAGCTCATGGATTTGCACCAGTTTCCACCAGCTGAAGATCTGTGTTAATTGAACAGAGGGGATTTCTGGCCATTCTTTGGAATGACGAAACAGCACTTTTCCGCAGCCGGACTCAGCCCAGAGAGCTCAGTGAACTCACTTTAGGACACATCTTGTCCTGGGATGTAGCCTATCAGTTCCAAATGAGCTTGACTGACATGGCAAGAGACCCAGTTCAAAAGCAAGGTGATGTAAGCAGCCTAGTTAATGCTTCCTGCCCTAGACCTCGAGAGCAGGGATGGAAGGGAAAGGCAGACTTAATGGGTTCTGAAGGCTTTTCCTTTTAAGATTTGAATCAATGAATCTTTCTGGGGAGCCTGGGTAATGTGATCTGAATAAGAAATGGGGCTTGTCTTTGAACCTGAGCTAGGTTCCTTGACAGTGTTTGCTTCATGCTCTGGCTCCAAATGCAAGACGACAGGAATCTCTGAGCAGGCTGGCTTTCCGGCGCTCCCCCTGCCACGAGCAGACCAGCTTCACAAAGTAAAGTTTCAACAAAGAGAATTCTGTTGAAAGTGTTGGCTTGTTTCCCAATAGCCCTGTCGCTGCGGCTGAGCTGCCTGCCCCTGACAAGGGTTGCATTTATGACCGCTCTGGACTCGTGGTGGGGTCAGGCAGTAACATTTGGATCAGGTTCTTGAACATTGGCGCTTGGATCAGCTCAGGACCTTCCCTTCATTGTTCCACTAGGACTCCAGGAGGGGCAGATTACCTGGCCTCACAAAGTACGGGGTGCCCTGCCAACACAGTGCATAGACCTAAGCGAATGCAGCAGGGCAGTAGTAACTGCGGAAGGACATTTGAGGGAAAGGCTTTGCATGGCAGCCTGGAGCCTGAGGTGAGGAAGGAGAAATAGGAGGCTGATCAGGGCCCAAGGAGGGTTAGCAGCACAGCCTGGGGTCACAATCCTGTCCCACATGGCCTTATCTAATCTATCTATCCAATGTGGAGTGTTTTTAAAGCACCCTCTTGGTTACCCCCTACTCTCACCTGCCGTGCTTATCCACAAAGTTTCAGTTCTCCAGATCTCCATCTGGGAAGTTGGTGGTTTCACTTCAGTTCTCCCAACGGGTGAGTTTTGCACCAATCACAATAACACACACCCAGTTCCCCTCTCAGCTTCTCTGCCCTGTCTATGGAAATCTAACCTGCCACAAATCCAGAGGCATCCAGGGCTCTTCCTGCTATAGGGAGGGCAAGCAATCACTTACCCTGGCTCTCCATCACCCAGGGACCAGTCCACCATGCCTGCTTCAACACAGAGTGTGGCAGGGCCTCAGGCCCCCATCCATTTTCTTTTCTCCACAAGACTTTCCATAGAGGCTCGAATACTCTTTTTTTACAAGCTGGCTAAGCTGTTAGTCTCCGTAATATCGGATGGCAGCTCATTCCAGGGGGGGATATTTTTTTTTATTTAAGAGTCACCAGCTCCCCAGATGCTCACACTTAAAGAGGTCAGCAGGATACTGTACTTCCCCAAAAAGAACAGGAGTACTTGTGACACCTTAGAGACTAACAAATGTACTAGAGCATAAGCTTTCGTGGGCATCGGATGGAGTGAGTTGTAGCCCACGAAAGCTTATGTTCTAATAAATTTGTTAGTCTCTAAGGTGCCACAAGTACTCCTGTTCTTTTTGCAGATACAGACTAACACGGCTTTTACTCTGAAACCTGTACTTCCCCAGACACTCTCTTCCATCCTTCCCAGCTGTACCTATGCTGCTGGTCTGGCGCTGGGTGTGACAGTACATTACCGGCTTCCCAGGGCCCTCGGGCTACTCTCCCCGCCTCCCCAGCAGTACTCCCCCGTCTCTGCACCGTTTCTCTGTGATGCAGATGTGTGGCCGTTGTCATCTCCCAGATGGACCCTTGCAAGGACCTGCCTCAAGACCAGAAGCTGCAGCTAACTCAGGACGTGACTGCTGCCTCTTGGGGTATTCTCTGAAGCAGCACTGGCTTCCCGTTCAGGATTTCGCTATGGATTTCTAGAACCCTACATGGTCGAGATCCCTGCCGTCTGTGAGATCTGCGCTCTCCCCAGAGCTGCGGGAAAGGCTGGTCACTCTTACTAATGGCACTTGACTTAAACATCTGGGCCTGGGAGCTGGGTGTTCTCACTGGAGGGGCGCTGGCTCTGGAATTTCCTGCCCCAGTTGATCCAACAGCGCCATAAGCCTTGTCTACATGGGAAAGTCACATTGGTTTTTAAAGCAGTTTAGTTAAACTGGTGCAAACCCCTGGGTGGACATTTCTATTTCAGTTTAACAGAGGCTTTTGTTTAAACCTGTTCCCAATTGACTATAGTCAGATTTCAAAAGGCCTGGTTTAAACCACAGTAAGAATGTTCACCCAGAGATTTGTACTCCTCTAATTACATCAGTTTAAATTCATCCCTTAGGTTAAACCAGGGCTGCCATGTCATGTAGACAAGCCCTAAAGTTCTTGCCCTTCTGGCTCTTCTGTTGTGCCAGGCTCTTTCATGTGCAGGCAGTTGTGGCGGATGGGACTCCCCTGCCCCCGGGAATGGGGGAGCCCATATGAAGTTGGCCTGTGTTGGCAAACTCTGTATTTAGTATCTAAATTACCTAGTTGGACGGCTGAATAAATTAGCTGGGATTCTGTCACACTCCATGTCAGCCACTCCTCCTTGTGGCCCCTTCATCACCACCACAAGGCTCTCACACTCCTGGGCTACAGCAACGTAGAGTCCTGGAGTTCTAGGCCAGAAGGGAGTGTCACATCATCTCATCCGACCTCCTGCAAATCCCAGGCCACCCACCACCAGCCAGCACTTGCCCACTAAACCCAGCAACCAAAACAAGACCCAAGTATTACAGCCCACAGGAGGCCAAATGCAGAGAACAGGAAGGAGAGAGGTGCACTGACATCCTGAGCAATGGCTGGGAAATGATTAAGTGACCCAGATAATCCTGGCAAGTGACCTGCACCCACATGCCTCAGAAGAAGGTGACCCCCCCGCCCCCGTTGTTGAACGGATTCAGATACCTGAAGGCTTCGAGCTTCTCTCTGATGGGGGTGTGTGTGTGTGTGATTTCCCCACCCTCCTGCACTAATCACACCCAGAAAGGAGTTCTTCTAATTGCTAGGCAGGCAGCGTGCTCAGCTCTGCACTGGATAGGCCCTGTTTGCTGCCCAAGACAGGCACAGAAGTAGGACGCTCTGGGAAGCCCCCAGGACAGGGGTGAGTAGGATGTTTGTTTCCAGTTAAAATGTTTAACTTTTTGCGGGCTTCGCAGAAGGAGCGAGTCTTCAGGTGGGACCTCAAGGAGCTGAGGAGGGTGATTTGGTGGGCTGGGATGGAGAAGGATTTCTGGGCCTCCTTCCACTTTTATACCCACCTGGCACCTATTTCTTAGCCAGGCTGAGGAGCCCGTCAAAGCCACAGCATAACCTGTGTATGTTCCACGCCCTCCCATACTCTTCACGCTGCTCCCTGGGGCAGGGCTGCCTCCTGCAGGACAACCTCTGATGAGGGTTCTGCTCCCTGCTCCACAGGTGTAGCACACACAGGGCTCTGCAGAGCTGGCCCAGCAGCTAGGAAGCTGCAGGAAGAGCAAACTAGGGTGGGCATGAGTAGAGGAGGAAGCCAGCACAGAAAGATACCAGAGTGCTGCAGCAGAGCGAGGTTATCTCTGCAAAGAAAGGGAGAGCGAAGCAGCTAATGTCACAGCATTCGGCAGGCTCTGCAGGGCTTGCATTGGCTTTTGCGTGTTGCTTTAACCTTTTCTTTGAAGCTCAAGCTTGTGCTGCGGTGTCAGAGACAACACACATACACACAGGCACATTCTGCATTTGGTTATACCCTCGAATCCCCACAGAGCTCAGTGTAAGCGAGGGCACAACTTAAGCTACAGTTTACACACAAATCTCTTGGTGCTCAGTAATGACAGAGGAAAGAAACCTACAATGAGTCCACAGCATTTAAATGGGCTTTAGGCAAAATCTCTCCCTCGCAGGGTGCCTGGCTGTGGTGAGAGCTCGTTAAAGCCTCTCTCATTTCCTAAAGTCTTGTTAATTTCTTTTCACCCCAGGCCTTCCCAATCAACAGCAGGGTTATATTCAAGAGAGAGAGAAATTGCACTACACAGCACCGTGGGTAATGCGTGCAATCCGTTCTAGCAGCCAGAGGGCTTAGCCTCAGCAGCGTTAGAGGAGACAAGCTGAAAGATCCCAGAGCAAAAAGAGCAGCGACACTGAGCAGCGTTTTTTCCCTCCAGAGAATACAAGCACTGTCTAGGGTGGGCAGCAGGACCGAGATGGGCCCTGGGATTAGAAAGCCTACCCCTATACACACAAAAGGGTGCCCCCTCCTCCCAAAACACTCTTCAGGCACTTTGATTCCGATATGGGGTTGCATTCACACAGCATGCCTAACACACCATGCACACAGTGGAGAGTCCTCAAACACACACCCCCTTTCCTGGGGATTGCCTTGATTCTTAATTACAGTAACACAGGCCTAAGACAGGGCTGTACATACAGACACGAGCCCCAAAACTCTTTCCGGACAGGGCTGGTAGGATTTCTCCCTGCACGACCAATTGTCCCCCACCCCTTGAATTCTCTGTCACATCAAAGAGACTCTCTACCTTTAATGGAACTAATGCGACTCCCCTGTTCTGGCTGTCAGGGTGAGTCAGGAGAATGGCCCTACACCTCCATTCACGGACCTGAGACATGACAGCCAGTTGCAAGAAGTTACAAGGAAAAAGCAAGGGCTGGCACTTGTCATAAATATAAAGGGAAGGGTAAACACCTTTAAATCCCTCCTGGCCAGAGGAAAAACCCTTTCACCTGTAAAGGGTTAAGAAGCTAAGATAACCTCGCAGGCACCTGACCAAAATGACCAATGAGGAGACAAGATACTTTCAAAGCTGGAGGGGGTGGGAAACAAAGGGTTCTGTCTGTCTGTGTGTTGCTTTTGCCAGGACCAGAGCAGGAATGCAGGGTCAGAACTCCTGTAAAGGGTTAATAAGCAAACTAGTTAGATATGCGTTAGATTCTGGTATGTTTAAATGTCTGATAAAATAAGCTGTGCTGAATGGAATGTATATTCCTGTTTTTGTGTCTTTTTGTGACTTAAGGTTTTGCCTAGAGGGATTCTCTACGTTTCGAATCTGATTACCCTCTAAGGTGTATTTACCATCCTGATTTTACAGAGGTGATTCTTTTACTTTCTCTTCAATTAAAATTCTTCTTTTAAGAACCTGATTGCTTTTCATTGTTCTTAAGATCCAAGGGTTTGGGTCTGTGTTCACCTATGCAAATTGGTGAGGATTTTTATCAAGCCTTCCCCAGGAAAGGGGGTGTAGGGCTTGGGGGGATTTTTGGGGGAAGGACGTTTCCAAGTGGGCTCTTTCCCAGTTATATTTGTTAGACGCTTGGCGGTGGCAGCAATAAAGTCCAGGGAGAAAAGGTAAAATAGTTTGTACCTTAGGGAAGTTTTAACCTAAGCTGGTAAAAATAAGCTTAGGGGGTTTTTCATGCAGGTCCCCACATCTGTACCCTAGAGTTCAGAGTGGGGAAGGAACCTTGACAGCACTCAAAGTCAGGACTGCAGCATCCACAAAAGAAGTGCTTCATCCTGAGAACTAGAATTAAAGGTTAAACTAGAAGGTTAAACTGAGAACTAGAGTTAAATCAAACTGGGCAGCAATGCACAGGAATATCTAATGGGCAGACTCAAAGCTTTTGGGAGTTGGAGGAGGTCTTGGTTTGAGCTTCCTTCCCCCTCTGAGACCAGGAGCTGAGTAAATGTCACATCTCTCCCAGCATATCCATGGAACAGGAGAGGCAACACAGGAGAGCAAAGGCAATGGAAGAGGCAATGGAACTGGGGCAGAAAAGGGAAGGGAGAGAGGCTAGAACATTAAAGCTGGGGAATTGGAAAGGGAACATGGGCTGGGGAGGAGCAATGGACAATGCATGGTAGCATCGCTTCAGCACCTCCTGCGGCGGGGAACATGAAGGATGTCCTAGCAAGCACTTGATCTTGTAGGGCTGTGCTGAAAGGAAGCAAGGAGCCAGCACTGTCTGCCTCCAAAGCAGCTTGAAACTGACAAGACTCTGCTCTCTTCGCTCTCTGACTGGTGGCAGGTCAGCATCCTGTCATTTCCAGGACACTACAGAGGCAGCTGTGGTGGAATGGCTGGCAGAGCATGCTCTGGTTCAGAGGGGGGCAGGATGTGAAGATGGGAGACCGAGCAGAGAGGCAGAAAAGAGGGGCTGCCGAGGAGAGGGGACTAGAGTAACTGAAATGGAGAATGGCAGGGGCGGACAGAGAGAGAGAGAGAGACTGGGCCTGCCTAAAAAATTCAGAGGAGAGAGTGAATGAGACAAGGCAAATAGGAAGATAAATGATGCAGGAGGGAAAGTGACCAAACATAAATGGAACAAGGAAAAGCAAAGAAGGGAAGTGAAATGCCTGCAAAGAAAACGGGGGGACCCCTCCCCCACAAGTAGTTTTAAACCCTCACACAAATACAAGCACACATATTTGGAACAACTCTTCCAGCCGACTGGCCCACCTCTGGCCTCGCCTGCCATCAGATCACCTCCAACTTTCTTTGCTCTGCCAGCGGTGCCAGCCTGGAGGCCTCACCTGTTTGTTTCATTCCAGGTCATTCTCATGTCTTTTTCCAGGCTGCCCTTTTCCCACCCCAAAGAGCCCTTTCCCTAGTCCAGCCCACCGCGTCACCACTCTCTCTCACTCACTTCTCCTACAATGCCCACAAGAAAAGAGTCCACAAATGACTGGCCATTCCCTCCTCTGGGCTTCCTGTCGTGAGCTGTCTACTCTGCCCAGTTTAGACCGTAGGCCCTTCAGGCAGAGACTGTGTATCTTGTGTTTCGTACAGTGCTAGGCACAGCAACAATCCATAACGATAAATATGAGGCCACCGAGGAACTTCATGGTTTGTACAGCACCTAACACAAAGGGATCCAATCCTGCTGGGGGCCTCTGGGTCCTACCATCATATAAATACTAAATAATAGGAAGGGAATTATATGAATAAATAGACCTGTCAGGTATTAGCTATCCAAACACACCTTTTTCACTAGTGTAGGCAGAGCCCTACACATTCAATAGCATCTCTGCCTATCTAAGGTACTTTTATTTAGCCCCCTTCACCGCAGTTTCAGAGCATCTCACAATCTGTAGTGTATTGATCCTCTCTGCACCCCTATCAGGGAGGGCAGTGCTCTTCTCCCTATTTTGCAGATGGGAAACTGAGGCACAGAGCAGCCAAGTGACTCTCCCAAGGTCACACAGAGAGTCAATGGCAGAGACAGGAACTGAAGCCAGGTCTCCAGCTAGCATGCTAACCGGTGAACCACCCTTCCCCTCATTTGGTACCTACTTTGCAAATATATACATATGATACCATGTGAGCTGATCTAACTCCTAATGAAGTGAATTGAAAGACTCCCATTGACTACACTGGGAGCTGGATTGGGCTCATAAGGGGACGAATCAGGCCCTGAAAGTACTGTACCGTGCTGTACGTATATTTCACACACAATACTAACTTTACCTACCTTGCAAAACAATATTGCAATGACACGTGACAATTAAATGAAAATGCTGATTGGATGGTAGCATGACCAAGGTCCAGGATTTTAAAGAGACAGTGTCATTTTGAACTCAATTTTTTAAAATGAGTTAAAAGTGATTCATGTACTGAACCTGCCCGGAGTGCCCTGTACCTGCCCGGAGTGCCCCGCCTGTTGTTGTAACAGTAGCCAATGGAAACCATGGAAAATGACCACTGCCATGTGGCAAGAGGTACAACATGTTGTCCCCCTGACTCATGTCATGTGACCAGGGCCAGGCAATAAAGTTCAGGCCCTTACCAGCCCATCTGTGTGTCCCATCCTTATTACAGTGTTACAATCACATGCTCTTGTTTTTAAAAATGTGTCCTCTATCCTGTTGCTGTGTGAGAGATTTGCTCATTGAAAAGTGGTTACTGCAGTATTGCCAACCCCAAATGCTCAAAAAACAAGTCGGATTCCCCCAAATAATGGGATTTAGATTGTAAATTCTTAAGGGCAGGGATCTGTCTTTTTGTTCTGTGTTCATACAATGCCTAGTACAATGGAGGAGTCCTGCTCCACAGTAATACAAATGAATAAATTAATACTAATAGTGAGATTGGCTTAAAAATCATGGGACCTTAAAAATATTTTTGAGCCTTTGAATGCTGTCAGGTCTCATTGTTAAGCTTTTCTCTCAACCAACGGGGCTAGACACTTTTTTTTTTTTTAATGAAAGGTAAGATTCTCACATCCTTGCCTCCAGAAGCTGGGGCTTTAAGTAAAACAGCCAATATTGCCAGATTTATGATCAAATCAAAAGTTGGCAACAATGTAACTGACTATACTTCGGAAACAGTGAAATAGACTATACATTCATCCTAGATTATTTGCATGCACTTTCATATTTTCAGTAAGTGCAATTTCTCATTTTTCAATAAGTTGAAGGTTGCCCTAATGTTTATTTCTCTCTCTAATTTGGAAATTGATTCGGTCATGATTTCCTATATTTTCAATGGGAAGATGTAATTACTGAAATTATGAATTTACTGAATTCTGCAGCCTCTTTATGCAGTGTTGCCAACTCATGATTTTGTCATGATTCATTTTGGTTAAGGCCCCAGCTCCCAGAGTCTTGTGATTTTGTGAAAATCTCAGATGCCCAGAAAGGGGGGCGGGGGGAAGAAAAAAGAAAAGTACGTTTCTAGCCCTCGTAGCTGTGGAGCAAAGCTTGAAAATGCAAACCCCAAAAGCTCAAAAACCAGAAGGCAAATCAACCCCACCACAGTTTACGCCTTTCTTTTTAGAAATCTCGTTATTTTAAAGCCAATCTCGTGATTTTTGGAGGCCGGCCTGATTTTTTTATTTTTTTTGGGTTGGCAATATAGATCATGTGCAGTCGGGAGTCTCTCTTCCTGGGCAAATAAAATGCCCCTATAGTCTCCTTCTGATTGGCGAAAGAAAACACTTTGTCTCACCAAAATGGGGGAAAAGTTGCTCCACCACACCCATTCTTCTATCTTATAGAAGCATAAAATCATAGAACTGGAAGGGACCTCGAGAGGTCATCTAGTCCAGTCCCCTGCACTCTTCTCCCTGTTGCTGATCAGAAAAGCCCTGGCGGGAGGGGCAGGGGTCAGCAACAGAGACAGAAGTCAGGACCCAAAAGAGAAAAGGAAGAACATGAAACCCCACTGGAAGCAACAGGGAACTGCCAGTGCAACAAAGGGGGAAAGAAAGACATACAGTAACAACAAAGCACCATAGTACAGCCAAGGCAAATTGCTTTAGAGGGCATCTGCTGCTCTGGAGGATGGGCCAGTAGTGAGAGTGCTAGTCTAGGAGTCCCTAGCCATGAGTTCTATTTCCAGTGCTACCCCAGACTTCCTGTGTGTGACCTTGCATGAGCCACTTGGTCTCTGTGCCTCAGTCCCCTGCCTTTAGAATGGGGATAATAGCACTTTCCTCCCTCAGAGGGATGCACTGAAGATTGTCAGGTACTCAGATCCAATGGGGATCAACAGATAGCACCGCCCACTTCACTCTGGATTCAGGCTGGAGTGCTGACTGCTAGCCCAGGTTCTGCTCTTCGCTCCTAAGTTATGGAGGTGATAGCAACTCCCAGAGTGCACTCCACGGGTACATGCTTGCTCCAGCAATGTCCCCTGTGCACAGCTGCGTTACAGGCACATGATACACGCTCTCTGCTTTGTGGTGCACGTGTGCTCCAGCAGCCCGCTGTGCTCAGCATGGACCTGGCTTCAGAAAACAAATCAGACTGCACTGTGTGGCTATCCTTATGTAGCACCGGTGGGCCTGTCTTTCATACTGGTTCGGTCTGTCTATCTGCCTGCTTGCTGCATCTGCCTCTCCCTCTATAGCATTGGCCTGTCCGTCAGTCTGTCTGATCAATCTCTCTCCCTGCAAGAGAACACACAGACAGGCAAACAGATGAAGGAGAAGAGAGAGAGAGACTGATATGTTTACACACTTTTTCAGTCTGTCTATTTCTCTGTCTCCGATCCCCATCTGGGTATTGTCTATTATTACACGTCCCTGTAGGATTTTCTCTCTATCTATGCAAATGTCTGTGCTGCAGGTACAATATTCCTGATTTTCAATTAGTTTGAAATGTCATTTGGTTAAAAAAAACCCCAAACCCACAACACAAGTATTTCTCTTCTCTTCTAATTCAGTCTCCTTCCCTACCCGAGAGGTGGGGTGGGAATATCTGAACAATGCAATCTTCATTACAAAATTATTAACACTAATTAATAATAATACACCAATACACTTTCTCCCAGCGTGCCCTAAGCCCACCTTCCTCTACTACTGTGTTTGGAGAAAGGAAGACAAAGCAAAATCTTATCATTAAAAATATCCCCTTGGGACAGAAAATAATTTAGCTCATGTTGAAGTTAAACTTTGATTTAACAGGTATTTCTCTCCTTTGCCTTCCACCCGCAGCCTCAAACACACAGAGTAGAAATCAGAAGCAAGCAGGGATTTTCCCTTCAAAACACAATCTCCTGCACCATTAGGTAACGCAAGAGAGAGAAGAAAGAGCAAAGGCTAAGCCAGCTGTTGGGATAAGTTTAACTGCTCACTTTGGATGCTGCATTTCCTCAGAGTTGTTTACAAGGGCTGAAAAAAGACCTGTAGTCATAAAATCCCCTAAGCAGACGATCCTGATGTTCCACAGAACCTCTTTTTCATCTCTCCCTGTTCAAGGAGCGAGAGAGAGAGAGAGAGGAGGAGAGAGAGGGAGAGAAAGTGAGCTCACGTTCACACATTGGTAAAGAGGCTGGTCTTGCAATGCCTTTGAATATTTTACTTTTAGTCAGTTTCCCGTCAGAGTCAGAGTCACACATGCACACACTGAGCTGAAGCAAACTACAGCTATGGACAGCACTAGAAGATTTGAAATCTAATCACATGCATTATACCTCTTGGATATATTTTTAATCACACACACACACACACACACATATATAGACACACAGATATAGACAGAGACAATATCATCCACACCACCACCAAACAAACACCTTTTTCTTTTCTCAGAGGATACACATACCCACACATCTCTCTTTATCTCCTCCTGGCTTCCTGGAGGATTGTGCCGGCTGTTTTTCATGGAGAAAGTCCAGGGAGAAATGGAGATTGAGAGATGGGAAAGGAGCGAAGAGCTGTCAGATGCCGAGAGAAAGGTGATTCAAGAGACCTGGAGCAGAGTGTACACGAACTGCGAGGATGTTGGGGTCTCCATACTGATCAGGTATTTTAAAAGAAAAGAAACAAACAAAAAAAAAAAGAAAAAGAAAGAAAATGAAATGAAAGGAGTGACAAATAGACAGGAACCATTCTCAGTCCCTATTGGCTCTGATCATGGACAATTTCGCAGCACTTCTCTGATTTCAACATATGGGGGGGGGGAGCCTTATAATGTAGTTTGTGGGAATCGGTATTTCAGTTGGAAAGGTCACCTTATACCCTGTGTGCAGTGTTGGTGGGGGTGGGGAGGGTGTAGAAGGAGGAAATAGCTGTACACAGTTTTCTGCTCAGTGGTTTCTACTCACATCCCTGCTGATGGAATTATGTGTACTAGGTTCCTGGGTGAAATAATGCAACTTACAAGCCAGGATGAAACCAAAACAGATCTGTCTCTGACAGCACCATCTGTTTGTCGGACGACAGTGTCAGTATAAAGGATAATGCTGAAGTTGCCTGCTAAGGCTGGTACGAAGGTCATAAGGAGGCAGGAGGGGGGCATGTGGCAATAGCTAATGAGCATTGGAGGAATGAGGCATTATTGCATTGGGATTAGGATACGGAAACTACCTTACAGCACCATACTGTGTGTTGCACAGACCTTCAGGTAAAAGGAAAGATGCGTGTCTGTCCAGGGGTAAGAAAGGGGCAGGTTGCTACCTGGGTTTCTCATTCTAAAGTAGAAGGACTTGTTTTCTTTCGAAGAAGCTTGAACTGTTATTGAATGTTTATCTTGTTTTGTGCTTCTGAACCCTCTGGGTACGCCCGGATGAGCAGCACAGACTCCGGGACTGAGTCTCATCTCGCTCACACCAGTGTAAATCAGGAATAGCGCTGCTGAAGTCAGTGGAGTTACCCAAGTGCACCTCTGGTGTAGGTGGGATGGGAATCAGGCCTTAGGTGTAAAGGAGCGTGCAGAAGAACCGTAGAAGGAGCTGGGGAGGGGAAGCTGGGGCTGTAGAATCATAGGGTTAGATGGGGCTGCAAGGTCATCTAGAGTAGACTAACCCCCTGCAGATAGAAGCAATGACCAGTTGCCACTTGATTTGAGCAAAAATGTTTGATTTAAGGATGAACCTGAACTTCAGCCTCCAGCTCCAACCCCCCATGATTGCTGAGAGAAAGCTGAATCCAGATGCATATTTGGCCAATGCCCTCCTTCCCTTACAATGGTCCAGGATGAAACCCCAGACGGAGAAAGCTGGGGTGCTTGAAATCTGGCTGCAAATGTTGTTCCTTGAGATTAGCAGGTTGTGGTCTTGGGACTGATCTGTGTTATGAGAAACACTTGGATTGGTGCATTTCTCACTAGTAAGAATTACAACGTTTCCTTTAAGTTTGGGGGAGCGGCAGAGGTAGCAGAAACTGCCTCAGATGTGCAGATGACCCTTCTTGGCTTTCCCCTTGTCTGACTTATAGGAATTACTACAGGATTTCCTCACAGCATTCCTGTGCGGGGAACCGGTTTGGATAAAATACAAAGACGGCCCCATCCCACAGCCCTCCCTGAACCTCTCCCTACTTGTAGAGCTGGACATGGTTTGAGGCGGAAATATTTAGGTTTAGACACTGCTCAGAAGATCTCCTGCCTGAGTTCATAAACTCAAGAGGTTTAGCGAGTTTAGGTAAACATCAGGGGTGAGAGCTTGGCTCCATTGAAGTCAGTTGGAGTTTTGCCATTGACTTCAATGGGGCCAGAATTTCACTCCAGGATTTCCAAGTGTCAGTCTAAACCAAACCTTCCCTGTTCCCTCTCCTTGCGGAAGATCACCTCCAGATCTAAATCATCCAGCTGCCTCTCCCTCCCCCTTTCTAAAATGGGCCAAGCACCAGCCCCACAAAACACTAGGCCCCACGCAAATCCAAACAGGACCTGAGATCTGGATATTGTTAGGTCCATTTTCTGTTAGTCTTCTGAGCCACAAGTAGGGGCAAGTGGAATTGCCAATGATCTGATCTGCGAAGAGGGGCCTCAAACCTGCTGCTGGGAATTTCCCTAGGGCCTCCCTGCGGCTGATCATTCTTCCTCCCAATGTGCAACGAAACACCAAAAGAGTGCTCTGCTGGCCTACGCTCATGCCCGACATGACTGGCAGCTGCCACCTGCTTGCTCACTAGTGCGCAGCCCATCCAGCTGTGCCAGTCACAGGGGGAATCCAGACTGGATATTTAGTACCACTTTTCTGATTGTTAGAGATGGAGCTGGGGTAATCTGAGCCCAATTGCTTGGGCTCCTCTCTGCTGAAAGCAGGCTCTTGCCATGTTCCTGATGTAGGGCTGTCTCCTTGGACATCTGCCTCCGCCTCTAGGAAAACTGCTGGTGGTGTTGTGTGCATGCGGGATGGGGGGGTCAGTTCTTTGGTACGAGGGAGGGGAGCAGCTGTGGACAAGTGGTAGAAGTGGCACCCGACAGCCTATCCTGGGCAGTTTAGCATGGTAAACACCCTGGATTCCTATCTGATATGAACCACATGAAGACAGAACAGATCCGGTCCATCGGTGGTTGCAGGGAGGGTGTAAGTGACGCATGGGATGGGGATGAGCCAGAACACAGCAGTGAATGGCTGGTATCGATGCTGGGCAGCATGTGTGCACAATGCGTGTCATGTACATGTTGAGGGGGCAGGAAAGGGCTGTAGCCTTCATAACAGGATGGTGGAAGATGGTGCAAGGAGAAGCCAATAGCAGACATGCCCCGGGAGCCAAGCTCATCTCTCTTGGAGTAGAGGTGCTAAAACAAAGTTATTTCCCAAGTAGATGCAGCAATTCCAGCGGGAAAAGCAGTGGCCATCTGGCATGTGTGGTCTGGGGTGTTACACAACAGACCGAAAACCAGACAGAAACGGGAACAGGAGAGGGTGTGAAAACAGCTGGCAGAGGGGCCCTAGCTGCAAAGTTCCAACCTGGAGCTGAACTTCCTCAAAGCTTGGGGTGGTTTCTGTTCCAGGGTGGTTTCTAAAGACCACTGCATTCTGGGATTTCCCTGTCATTGTGCCAAGAGGAAAGCACCACCTCGCAAAACCAGCGCCAGTCCCTGGCAGGAGTGCGGACTCCTGTGGAGATGGAAGAATTTGTTAGCTAACGCTTAGCACCTGGGATTTACCCAAGTACAGGCCACTGCCAGAGACGGCTGCTGGGCTAGACGGACCATTGGTCTGACCCAGTATGGCAGCTCGTACGTTCTTAAACTCCAGCTGAGATCATTGCGTTTCTCTCCAGGAGTCCTGCAGGCAGAGGCGAAGGCAAGAGGCATTTAGGAAAGGATGAGGCAGTAGACAAGTGACCCATCCTTTCCCCTGGTGCAAAAGCAGCAGCTCACATTGTCACCCTGACATGACACGCTGCAGGTGACTCACTGCTCCTCTGCCACTGAGACCATGGAGGGAGGGGTGCTGAAGCACAGCCATAAGCCACTCACCCCGTGAATGCCAAGTAGTGAGCGGGAAGAGAGGCAGCCCCGGTCACAGGGGAACAGCAGAGCACAGGCTTGTCTCTGAATAGTGAGGACCGATCAAGAAGCTCTGAAATTGCATGTAAACCCTCCTTTGCTGGGAATGGATTCACTCTGCATAGCTCCCCACCATCCTCCCCGAGTTCATGCCAGAGCTCTCTGGGGAAATGCGGGCAGTGCAGAAACACGACAGCCCTGGTTTGAATTGTCAGTACCTGTGAGAACAGCTCTTGCCCAGCTGGCTCCTGCATGCCTTTACATTTCACAGCTGGCATCAGCAACAGCTCCCTCCAGGAGAACTAGGTCATGAGCAGAGGCTGTGGGGAGGCACAGGAAGGGAAAAGGAGACGGACTCACACGCTGCTTTTACTTTGTTATAAATGATGCAGCAGCTCAGCAACTACAAAGGTCACTTTCTCGTTCGGTTTGCTGACCGCATGCAGACACACTTAGAGCTATGTGTGCCTGGGAAAACAATCACGTCTGCCCATCACCCACAACCACAATCCACCGGTATACACTGGGGTATAGAAAACCCTCCCCTGTAGGCATCATATGCTTTGCAGTGATACAGCCCCTTTCACCTGCAGGTCTCAAAGGGAGTTGCAAAGGAGGGGTAGTGTCATCATGAAACCGAGGCGCAACGTGACTTGCACAAGGTCATCCAGCGAGTTGGTGGCAGAAGTAAGGAAAATAGGCTGACTCAGGTCTCTTAACCACAAGCTCGAACCACTAAGTCAGAGCAAACCTGCACAAATGAGCAACTATACTTGTTGCCTGTCAATGTCAGGTTTGAGGAGTAACTCAGGAATCATCTTCATAGCCTATTTAAAGTTTATCTGTATGTATTTATGCATTTCTTGACATGCCTGTGTATATGTTGTACCCTTTCCCCCTGCCCTTTCCATTCAGTTCTCTGCCTGTAGATTGTGAACTGGCCAGGGCAGGCAGGGCAGGGTGCCTTATTTTTTCCATTTGGAAAGAGCTTAGCACGTTGCACCCCTGGAAATAAATAATACTGATAAATATAGGGCCTGATCCTGTGCCCAATGAAGTCAATAGGAGCTTTGCTGCTGATTTCAACAAGAGCAGGAGCAGGCCTACAGGACAGGAAATCCAAGATCACCCAGCAAGGATAAGCACGTATCATATACAAAAGAGGCAAGATACACAAACACATGGCAACGGGAATATGTACAGCTGCATTGTGCAGTGAAACTGCATGCTGTATCAGCAACCAGACTCAAACAGCCCACAGGGAAATGCACAGTGCATGCCACCGTGCAGGCACTCTGATCAGTCACCACCAGACAGCTGCCCCTTTGCCATGCAGTAGCAGATTGTGGGTGGGTTAGTTTCCCATTGAAAGACAACGAGGTTCCTGGGAGCCAGGGTATTTTCTGGAGCACCGCATTTGCGCAAAAGTCCTGCTGATCTGGAAGAGAGAGGCCAAAACCGCAGCTAAGGCACCACTAAATCCAGCCCTGTTTCAAGGAACAGTTCCGTCCTCTCTCTCCTCCTTGGTCTATGTCCCTTTGATTCCAGCACACGCTGTCTGCTCCTATCTCCTGCCCGTACCCTGTATTTTATAATGGTCAGACTTAAACAAAAACCTCATGCTTCAGGATATAAACCCTACTCGTCTTTAAATGAAAGAAACTTTCCCTGGATCATAACCGCCTGGTGCAGGGGCTGGTACACAGGCTTGTTCAGGTACTGGGAGAGAATGGAACAGAGCACCCTGGTACGAGACAGTGGGTCAGTGGCAACTCAAGGGATTGGGCATGTGTTTGTGGCTCTGCGCTGGCCTGCTGTGTGGCCATGAGCAAGTCACCCCCATGTCTCAGTTTCCCCTCCCACTCATTGTGTCTTGTCTCTTTAGACTGTAAGTTCTTCAGAGCAGGGGCTCTCTCTTACTGTGCACGTGTGCAGTGCCTAACATCACATCTGGTACTCAGCTAGTCTGCACCCTCGCAGTAGCTGAGCACCTCACAATCTTTAGTGAATCTACCCTCCCAACATCCCTGCAAGGTAGGGCAGGGCAGTTATTCCTCTTGACCCGAGGCACAGAGAGGGTAAGTGACTTGCCCCTGGTCACACAGGAAGTCTGTGGCGGAGCAAGGAACGGGACTCTTGTGTCCTAGTCTGGTGGCCTAATCACTGGACCATCTTTCCTCTCTGAATCTTCCTTCAGGACAGGAAGGTTCCAGTCTTGGCTGGGGTCCCCAGGCACTACTGGAATATAACAATAATAATGCCATTTGGCTAAGTTATCCCTAGACTGTGGGAATAAAAGTTGTGTGGATAAAAGTATTTAAATAATTCATAGTTTCCTTTGCTGGGGAACCTCCTGCCTGAGGAAACACAATATCTTCATCTCACGCACCATCCTCCCCTGAGAAACCAGAGGTCTCTGCATTTAATATTATTATTATCTAACCATATGCTTAACTTTTAACAGAGCACGAGCGGAATCTAACTTAGGACGCAGCTGTGCCTTGGACAACCATAGATGCTGGAACTAGGGTTGCTGGGGGTGCTGCCACACTGCCTGGCTTGAAGTGGTTTCCATCATAGACAGGGTTTACAGTTTGGGTCAATGTCTCTTAGCACCCCCACTATAAAACTTGTTCCAGCACCCCAGGGACAGCACTAAATAGCACCTTATTGGGGCAACCAGTTCCACAGATCCCAGTACCTGAACTTCAGTGGGATTGCTCACAGCTGTATGGGGAAGTAGGGTGGCCCCAGTAGATCAATCACGTCCCCTCTCTCTGCCTCAGTCTTCCCATCTGTAAAATAGGTTGGCTGATATCCTTTCTTTGTAAAGCACTCAGAGCTGTAGATGAAAAGCCTCAATGTAACTGCACAGATTTTGCCCTGCTTAGTAGATGTTTCCATTGATGGTGTATTTGTAGATCACAATTTATTCTTATTTCTGTAAAGCATCGGTCTATATTGTTAAGGGTTATTAATAATTCAAACTGAAACCTTGCAAAGTGAAACACATACACATGACACATATCCTCACAATACACGCACACAGGCAGTAACCACCACAGTGCAGCTAGGCTGGGAGTTTTAAAGACACCAAAGAAAATAAGGTGCCTGCTTCCATTGCAAGTCAATGCGTCTGGAGGCCTAACTCCGTTAGGGACCTTGGAAATCCTACACCAATGCGCTTCTCATGGAAACACACACAAGGAATGCAAACACACGCATTCAGTGCATGTAACAATCACAATGAATGCAAACACAGGCACTCAGTTCACATAGAACACACACACACTCAAACCTATGCCACATGCAGTTCATATGTGCCATCACCATGCATATAGAAGATACACACGCAGGCGCTCCATGCTCGCAGGGCTAAGGCTCAAAGGCTGGAGCCCGGTGGATGCCCCTTCAAACGCTTTGGTGAAAAACTCAGATTCTTTCATTAGCTCCGTGCAGCAAAAGAGTAAATCAAAGATCGCATCCAATTTGACAGTTACACCCAGCAACAGAGCTGTCAAAACCATTGCAAGATGTACTGTCTCCTACTGAACCAGGTAGTAGTTGTGTGTGTAAGGCCCTGGCATTTCTTCACTAACTTTCCATAGTTCAATGCCTCGTCTCTGACCTTGCAGGGAGACTTCTCCCACATGTTCACAGCTCTAGTTTTAACTTCTCAACCTCGGAACATCTTCCTCCCTGTTTACACACCCTTCTCTCTCCTACCCCCGCTCTGTCACACAAACCAGAGCAGTGTAAAGTGGAGTTAGTACACATGGAGAATCAGGTCCCATTGTTTTCAATAGGCGTTCTGTCTGAGCCAGTCCATCAGGGTTTGCCCTCCCCACCCCCACTTGTAAAGGGCGTTGAGCATGAAAAGCACTCAATGAGTGTTAGACTTGTTCGCATTATTAGGTGTCTGGGGTTTAAACACCAAGCAGCTTTACTAATGAGCGGACATGGTAAGGAAGCTTATGAAAACACGAGAAAGGTTAAGTGGTTGTTTTCTCCTGGTTTAACTAGTGTGTACAAGAAGTGGGTCTTTTGTCTGAGCTTTGGGAAAGGCCCTTCAGAACAGGAGAGGCCAGAAAACAGCAAAACACAAACATGGTACGGTTTTACCTCGAATGCCCCAGTTGACCCATCAACGATCACTGTGGATGTTAGTCAGCAGCAGGGAGTCTCACTACGCCAGCGCTTTGCACAGTGTGGCTTGTGGAACACCTGCTGGCCTCATGCTACCAGTGGCCTCCTTTTCCTCTGCTGACCAGCTCTGGAAGATACTTAAGTGTGTTTTTAGCTGCCATTTTTCCTTGTGTGCGACTACTTTGAGGATGTTATACGGTGGCAAACAGGAGACGGGAGGTCAATTTGATGGCCAATGGGAGGGAAGGTGTCTGCATAATGTGGAATGCTAAGGGAGGAGGTCTTAGTGATGGCCAATGGGAAAAGAAGTGGTTTGTGAGAAAGTGACTGAGGGAAGGCCTCCATGAGACACTCTTTCTATTAAGTTGTGACCCCCACTTTTATTATCAATCTGGTTTATTTATTTGTATTACAGCAGTACCTAGGCAGAGGCTGCAATTGAGATCTGGTCCCCATTGGGTTAGGCGCTGGACACACACAGAATAAGAGACATTTTCTGCCTCATGTGTTTACTAGCTAAGTAGACAAGACATAAGATTGGGAGGGGAAACAAAGTTGTAGAGAGGTGTAGTCGTGTGCCCGATATCACACAACAGGGCAGTGGCCCAGCAGGGAGCGGAGCACAGGTCACCTGACTCCCAGCCCAGTGTCCTATCCGGTAGACCCCTACCCTCACAGTCACATGTAACATTTCTGTTTTAAGCTGCCATCCCGAGATTACGCATCCAAATAATTCATATTACATGTAACTGTCAACCGATCAGCTTCATTTCAAAACAAGTGCCCACTGGGGAAGAAGAACACAGGACATTTTAAAGTTGGATGCTTCTCTTCTTCCTTCCCCATCCCCTTTGAGACCTTTGTTATAATGATTACTTTTAACTCTGATCTGCTGTCTATGAAAGTTTCCCCTCCTGCAAAGCTCCTTCTTTAAGAGACATTCTGATGAACCAGAACAATTGTGAGAACCCCGCAGGGACTATTTCTCAGACTCACACGTTTGCCACAAAAGGACAATTCAGCAGCAGCAGAGTTAAGAAATTAAATGTTAAAGATAACTATTGATCAGCATGTGACGCGTCCTTAGGTGAACTGATTTGTACCAGCCCACGAGAATCCCTCATTTAGAACAGGGTACGTGGGCCACCTTCTCTGCTCCATTAAAGTGCTCTGTTTAATGGGGATGCTGGGCTGTCACTGCGAAGAGCAGAATGTGGTTCTCGGCGTCTATAAATGCATGTAACGTCTTTGCTGTGGGCTACAAAGTGCTCCTGTCTGTTGAGCTACAATGCTCATTAAAATCACTGAAAGGTAAGGACATTCCTTGTGGATTTGGCAGAAGCTAAGTGTTTCATACATTTGGTAGCAATGGGCAATGTTGATTAAACAGCATACATCTCTCAACCTTCAAAGTACAGGTTGACTGAAAAAGACACTCTTCCTAGGCTGAATCATCTACCTTGGCTGAAACATGCAGCCTTGGAATGTGGGTAACTGTCCAGGGTCCTTGGGCACCAAGGTATCAGACAGGACTTCTGAGCTGTGGAGCTGTCTATGGTATGTTGCCCATCCTTGAGGGTTTGAAAAGTCCTGAAGTATATCTAGTACTTGTGTGCTCCTGATGATCTGGGACCTGATGCGAAGTGTGAGGCACCCACTAAGCATATATTGCAGCGGATGTGGTTTGGGGATGTCAAGAACTCAGAGAAAATCGTGATCGTCAAAGGGCAAACCTCAGTCCCTTGCAGGGGTTGTGTGCCTCTTGAGAAATGCAAGTCTGAGCAAGGATGCATGCCACACGCATTACCATCATCTGGCAACTACAGCATACGCACTCTTAAGAGGCACAAGCAGGATGTAAGATCAACTTCATGAGCAATTGCCTCAGGTCTAAAAACGCCTAGCAGCGCGTGAGAGGAGAGTTATACAGGGAGCCTCGCACGCATGCCACCAACATTAAAACAAAGCGAGTGACAGGCATGATGTATGTCTGCTGCACTGCAAAGGGGATGTATCGGCAATGCTCCCCATGCTGCTCAGAGACTACAGCAGACTTCCAGCATGCTTCAGAGAAAGGCCAGCTGCCTGCCTGCCCACTGCACCTAGCCGGCTGTCCCATGCGATGCTAGCGAGGGGCTGTCACAGAACTAGTCAAAGGCCCCTCCTTGGGTACTCACCAGACAGGTGTGGGGGAAGCAGCTGCTGCATCCCACATGTTTTAAACCTCCAGAGCCTGAAGAGAGTCCAGGCACTGCCCCTGGGCCAGCACCCACTCCCCACTCTTCCCTCCGTAGCTTAAACACACCGTCTCCCAGAACTCCACCTGTGTGGGTGTCTTGGGTCCACAGTTAGCTCTGCAAGGGACACGCGATAGGTGTCACATGTAACACGCAGACAGACTCCGCGCAGGATTCTAAGGCACCAATGCTCTAAACAGATCTAAACAAAAATCATAAAACCTACACACATGCCCCTGCCTCAGTTTTCTCACCTCCCCAGAGCATTCTTTGGGCGGGGGTCAGAGTCTTCCGGGGGCAGTCAGTGCCCTTCTGCTGCAGTGCCTGGCTTCTCAACCATGGAGCCCTCAGCCCCACCCACTCAGCCTGCTTTGACTTTGCTCGGCCCTGCAGCTAAACTGGGTCCCCCGCTACACAAGCCTGCCAGTCTCTTCCCACATCTTCTGCCCAAAAGCTTCCTGTGAGTCTTTCCTTCAAGTTTATACATCCCACCACCAAGACCTGGTTCTTTTGGCCTGCTGCTGATAATTTTGACTATTCAAACCCCAACCTCCTACTGACAAACAGGAGGAGTGGCTTCTCCCTGCTCCAGTAAACCTCCTTAGCATATCTATTCACAGGTCAGAGTACAGTGGTTACGGTTAACTATTGTCCATTGTATCTAGTCTGGGATGTTCATGCTACAGGCCCTGTCAGCCCAGAGCAGATAAACACAGACATAGAGGCAGTCCATGAGACAGCAGGTTTCATAAGAACAACTTCCCAGTATCAGCCAGAATCCATAAATTGTACAGAAAAACTCCCCAAATTATCACAGACGGCAAGATTCCTTCCTGACCACTCCAATGAGCAGCTTACACTCTGCAGCATGGAGACTACATTCTGTTTAGGATAATTATTATTTAATATTATACTGCAGTACTGCCCAAGGCTCCATTCAGGATCAGGGTCCGACCCTGTGTGAGGAGGGGAACGTGCACATAATAAGAGACTGTCCCTACCTCCAAAAGCTTACAATTTCAATAGACCAAGCAGACAAACAGTAATTAAGAGACAGCAAACAAGCAAAATACTTGATGTGATGTCAGATATGCATGCAGGGCCCAACCCTGCAGGCAGCCCCAATGGATTTCAATTGTAGGATATGAACCCTAGTTATTTCTTTATTTCATCTTTACAGCTAATCATTAATAACTTCATTTTATGCTTAACTCTTATCTCCACTATTCCTCCTTTTCTTTTGTTCAAGCCAATTTTTTTTTTCATTTTAGATTTTAAAACCATTGTCTATTTTTCATTTACCATTTCTTTAGGGAAATGGGAGAGCCTTGTGGATCAGGCCTTAGACTAAGCCTGAAGAAATCTGGGGTCAAAAACCTGGCTGTGCCACAGATTCCCTATGCTACCTCAGTCAAGTCCCTTAATCCCTCTTACAATAGGAAGAATACTACTTCTACCTTGTCTATTTAGACTGTGAGCTCCTGGGGCAGGGGCTGTTTTGTACAGCACCTAGCACAACAGAGTCCTGAGTTTGGTGGGGGCCTCTGTCATAAAAAATCATCTCTATTTTTCTGCTTTGTAACAGTATTAACTATGTTAATGTCATGGCTGCCCTTGCTGGCTTTCTCCTGAAACTTTCATTCATTTCCATTTCCTTCTGCAGCCCCCACCCCCCCGATTTGTTATCCCATTATTAGCCTTTCTCAAATGTCTCCCCCCTTTCAGTCTAAACCCTGACATCCTTGCCTCTCCCCATCTCAGCTGGGGCCCAGAGATCACTGCCCCCACTCTCCTGCGCGATCACCCTTCACTGACAATTCCCACCTATGGCTGTCTGAGAGTTGTGGGGAATCAGTGCCAAAGGTCTGACCTTAGGTGGGTCCTCACCCACTGCTCTTCCTCCTCGAAATCTCTCAGGGCCTGATCCAAAGGCCATTAGCCTTGCTGCCAGTGGGCTTTGGATCAGGCCTTCTGAGGGCGATACCTGCTCCTCTGGGTTGGGGAGCTTCTCACTGGAGCTGGGCTGGGGAGACAGGGCTAGAAGCTCCCTGCAGAGTCTCGCTTGCTCCCTCCCAGGGCAGGGAGCACCTCCGCAGGCCAGCTGCTTGGCTGGGAGCTGAGAAGAGGAAAGGCAGTAAGACAACCCTTTGGCCGGACGATTTGCAGAGCTGTGTTGCCGTAGCTCTGTGTCACTGGCAGCATGGCGGTGCAAGTCGATGGCTTGTGAAAACCAGCACAGACAAGCTCTGTTCACAGAGAGAGAGAGGACTGAACAACGGGAAATGTACAAGTAATAATATTAAACAGTGCCAGCTGAAACCACAGCTCCAGTGAGACTTTTGGAAACAGGAATATGGGTTTCTTAGCGTGAGGCCAGATCACTTATGCCCGGAACTGAAGTAATTGCTATAATGGCTTTTGCAAGAAGACACTGCAGGAGCCATGTGCCTCCAAGAAAACCAAAATAGATACTGTCAGAATTAAGAGCTTGCAGAGCACTGAGTGGAAAGCTAGATTTATGCATCAAGGGGATATTTGGGTCTCTGGCAATACCCACAGCTTTAATGAAGACAGAGTGAAGCTGAGGCCCATTATGCAGTGTAGCAGGATGAGCTGCCTGTGGTGGCGAAAAGACTATACATGACCAGGGTTCACATTGTGAGGCTGGTAATTACTTCAGAGCACAGCAGTGGCCTCTGCTCTTTGAGGCGAGCCTCTTAGAAAGCCGCTGAGCAAGGAAAGCCAGAGCTGCTGAAATCTAGACAACAACATTACTAAGGACAGGCGGCTGTCTGCCGAAGGTCAACCGTGCGATGTAATGCTGAGGAAGGGACGGAAGCAGTTCGTCAGTTGCTAGGTGTTCCTTATTTTGCTGCCCTTGGGGGAACGGCAGAAACCATGAAAAGACAAAGCGGGAGGGAGGGGGAAAATCCACCCCATTGGATTTTGCTTTTTACAGAAGCGGAGACGTTTGAAACAGGGAAGACCTATGAGGTCATCCCAGCTACTCCCTTCCCCTCTCCAGTCAGGGCAGGATATTTTATCAGGCTTTCCATGGTCCATTTCTAAATACCCAACCTCTTCCCTTGGGAGACTAGTCCCAGGGTTGCTTCGTGAAGAATTGCTGGGAGCTACGGCAAGCTCCACTTTGGCACCTGAGACCATCCAGTGGATCTTAGTTCAAATATTGTCACTTTGGGTCACTTTCTCTGACAACATCCTCGCCTTCCCTCTGAGGATTTGTCCTTTCTCGTGTTCAGTTATGTGTCCCTCTTCTCATATGGTGCGTTTCTGCAAAGTCTGGAATGGGCGAAGGGTGCTCAGCGCCTCATGGTAGCAGCCAGCAAGACAAGGCCCTTTGCTGAGATCTCTGTGCACACACGTTTAGTGGGGTGAAGCCAGTCTCCAAAGAGGCATCTTACTCTGAGACTCCCAGCAGCAGCAGTTTCTGACCAGGCCAGACTAATTTTCTGCCCTGTATAAAGGTGAAGCATTGAGGATGGTGAACTATTGCTTTGAGCAGAAACTGTTCAGTAATTTACTCTATGTGCCATCTCCTAAGTCACATGGTATTGTTTCCGCTCCTTGATCGGATGACTCACAAAGCGCTTTCAAGATGGCCATATGAGTGCTCCTGGTGCAGATACAACTTTGCACCTGCATTCAAGGGAGACTCTTGTAGCTGCTCCTGGACCTTGAGAGTGGCCTTTTCTCACCCCTGCAATCAGAATGGACCAGGAGGGGAGAGGAGGTCTTTAAAATTGTCCCCTTGCTGGGCCTGATCCCCAGTGCTGATGAGAGTCCTCTGCAATGGGAGTAGAGGGTTCTCAGCACGCCACAAAATAGGGTGACTTTGATACTAGTGCTGCTCCTGGGTCCTGAGACTGGCAAGGCAGAGGGAGAAGTTTTGGTACCTCACAGTGAGCAGCATACTAACTGTAAGTTAGCTTTTAGCTTCAACTTTTGCAGCCGCTTTGTCCTTGGAGCAACTCTGTGGGCCTCGTAGCACATCCCCTTCCCACAGCTGTCACCACTCGTGGTGTTATGACTCATCCAGCCTGTGTTTTGTTGGGCTTGACGTCTAGGGATGAGAGGTTAAAAATATTTGCACCGCCAAACAAGATAGCCTGTGCGTATCTTCACAAAGAGCACAGCCTGAAGGAAATCTGTTGTATTTTATTATGTATTCCCGCTACTAATTAACTGTTGTAATGCCTGGGACCCCACCCTCATTTAGCTAGGCAATGTACACACATACAACAAAGAGAGAGTCCCTGCCCCAAACAGATTACAGTCTAAGAATAAGACAACAGGGGAGAGCACCCGATAAAGAGTGAGACAATTATAAGTCATTTGCAGTGTTGCTATAGCTGTGCTGGTCCCAGGATATGAAAGACACAAGGAAGCTAAGGTAATATCTTTTATTGGAGCAACTTCCCCCAGTAGAAGGTACAAGTTTTAAACTACAGAGAGTTTTTCAGATGTGGGGAAAGAAATCAGTGTCCGGGCTAAATAGAAGTTGGGACAGATAGATGAGCATAAAGAGGTGACATGTTGTCAGAAGTCACTTGAAATGAGGTGAGCAAAAAGAGGTCTGAAGTGGGCCATTAAGGGTTAGCAGGCAGGCATGTGTTACAGCTCATTGTAATGAGCCATGGAATCAGTGTCCCTGTTCACTCCATGGTTTCTAGTGTCTAGTAGCATTATGAATTTAAGCCCCTGGCTCATCTTTTGAAGGTGTTGTGCAGGCTTCCTTTGAGGATGAGTACTGCAAGATCACATGGAGTGATCCCTTTGTGAAAAGGGTTTGCCCATGGGGGACAGAGTGGTTTTGGTTTTTTATCATTTTTCTGTGTGAATTTTCTGAGTGTAGGGATTGTCTGGTTTCACCCACAGAGTTGTTATTGGGACATTTGATGCCCTGGATGAGGTATGTCACATGTTGCGATAGCCATATGTAGGACCCCTGGATCTTGAAAGGTGTATTGTGGGAGTGTTGATCATTGTAGCAGTGAGATTTCTGCAGGTTTGAGTCTGTTGTTCTGGCAGGGTCTGGTGCTGCTTTGAGTTGGTGGATCCTGATCTGATGAGAGCCTGGTGAGGTTGGGGGGGTTGTCTGAAGGGCAGAAGAAGGGGTTCAGGAAAGCTTTCTTTCAGGATGTGGTCCCCATCAAATAGGGGTTGTAACTGTTTGATGATACCCCACATGGGTTCCAATGTGTGATGGTAGGTGACAACTAAGAGTGTGTCGTCAGTGGGTTTTTTTCCCTGTACTGAAGCATCTGGAGCATCTGGGGTATCTGGATGGTCCTTTCTATGATGCAATCTACTTCTCTGGTGGAGCGTCCTTGTTTAATGAAGGCAGTTTTAAGTGTGTTTAGATGAGTATCCCACATTTTCTCTTTGGAGCAAATTCTGTGGTATGAATGCCAGGCTGTAGATAACAGATTTTTTGGTGTGTCTGGTATGATTGCTAGGGGCAGCAATGGAGAAAATACTGTGGGGCCTGTAGGAAACTTTAACAAATGGCTTCTAATGCTCAGTGCTTACGGGGCTCTTTTTATCTGTAGATCTCAAAGCACTTTACAGAGGAGGGGATCACTATTATCCACATTTTATAAATAGGGAAACTGAAGCAGGGGCACCAGAATGGGGGGGCGGGGGGGGGCAGGGGCCAGGGTCCTCCCGCTTTTTACTGGCAATAAGGGCCAGCAATGGGGGAGGGATGGAGAGGAATGAAGGGGGGGTGGGGTCTTGGGGGGAAGAGGTGGCATGGGAGCAAGGCCTCAGGGGAAAAGGTGGCTCAGGGGCAGGACCTTGAGGGGGATGGGTGGGTGCGAGGGTGGGGGCAGGGTCCTAAGTTCCCTCTAAGCTGTGCAGCCATGCAGCAGCCTATCAAGGGCCGCGCAGGTGCTCAGGGCTGTGGCGGGGAGAGGTGAGGAGAGACGCTCTCCCCCAGCCCGGGAGCTGCTGTGGCCAGGGAGAGGTGCCTCTCCCCCGGCCCCAGCCCCAAACCTGCCGTGGCAGGGAGAGGCAAAAAGAGATGCTCTCCCCCAGCCCCGAACCTTGCATGGCGGGGAGAGGTGCCTCTCCCCGACCTCAGCCCCAGATGGACCTGTCGCGGTGGGGGGAGGTGCCCTGCTCCAGCCCCGGGCTGCTGCAGGGAGAGAGGGCTGTGGGAGTCCTCTCTCTCTGCCACAGCCCCAGGGCAGCCTGCACCCCAAATCCCTCATCCCAGGTCCCACCCCAGAGCCCGGACCCCTGGCCAGAGCCCTCACCCCCCTACACTCCAACCCTCTGCCCTCGCTCTGAGACCTCTCCCACACTTATGTGCCTGCTGGGTTGGGACTTCAGAGCAATAAAATGACACGTGCTGCTTCTTCAGGTGTGTGTTTTGCAGGCTGTTGAACTGAATGTGGATAAATCAGATACTCGTTCAAATTCACAGTCAGGCGTTTGTAGGTCATTTTTTAAGGTCAATGATAGATATGAACTAAAGACCACCACATTGTCCAACCTCAGCTAGGTTGTCCTAAAGGGCCAGGCTCTGATAACTGCTCCCATTGAGTAGCAGGGGAGGCAAGCGCCCATCACCATAGTGTCTGACCACGTCACAGTCTTTCATGTATTCATCCTTGCAGCACCCCTGGGAGGGACAGCAACATTATGCCTAGTATACCGTTGGGAACCTGAGGCTCAGAAAGCCAGATTTACAAAGCATTTAGGCACCTCACTAAGGAAGAAAGTGGGGATTTACAACTAACTCCTGTTGACTTACATAGGCACTTTTTGTAAGCCCCACTAGGTTCCTAAATACCTTAGTAAATCCAGCCCCTGCCCAAGGTCTGTGACAAAGCAAGGGACTTGAACCGGGCTCACCAAAGTCCCGGGCTATCGCCGCAATCACTGGACCATCCTTTCTCCACTATCTTCCCCTGCAAGTTGCCCCATTGTTTACAGCAGGGCTACTTGTTGAGTACCTTCTACTTGGTGTGAGTAGGGATATCAGAACATAGCTCAGAGCTGTAACAAATTCATGGATTCAAGAAATTACACCTTTCCCTAGAAGAACTGAAATTTCAGAAAACAACTCTCCCGCTGCTAAACAAGTAAGTATTGCAATTACTGGAAGGGGAATCACCTTCTAAATACTTTCCTCGATCAAATATTTTATAGAAAATTCACTCTTCCGCCAACGTATTTCAGATTCCAAACAAATGAGAACAAAGAGCCGATTCCCAGTGCTTGCAGCCATCTTGCACTTTAATTATTTCCTTTAGTTCTGCTGCTGATAAAGGTCATGTACCTAAAATGGTTAAACGGGAAGAAGGAAAAAAATGACACTTAGGACATCCTGTCCATTTTGTCCAGATGTGTCTCATGCAATACAAATTAGGGGGCGCAGAATCGAATCACTTACAAGGAATTTAATGAAATCGGCATGCGGGCCTCTGTTTTGTATCAATCGCCATTTTGCTTATGCAATGGTAAATATTATATTTGTAATGATCTTGGATGAATCAGAAAACAATATTCCAGACACTGAGATGTTTGAACTACAGGAAAAGATGCAACATATAGAAAGAAAATCCCTATTCATCAGAATGTGTTATTTTTTTCTCTTCCTCCACCCCCTGCTTTTGTTTGTCCTTTATCAAAATGATAAATTAAACTTCTAAGTTAATTAACAACTACTGAAGAACTGCTTTTTTTAAAAGTTTCTTGAGATTCAAGTGAATTTTTATTTAATATGCCTTTCTTGAATTTAACACTAGTGTTTTTCTTCTGGATATAGGCCAAAAGTTTCAGTTTTGAATGCCCAGCTTTATTCACCCAGAAACAATTTTGGTCCAGTGCTCAGGGTACTAGCTTGCAATTCAGGAGACCTGACTTCAATTCCCTGTCTTGTCACAGACTTCCTGTATGAGTCACATAGGCCATGTCTACACTACAATAGCACAGCTGTGGCACTGTATTGTAGATGCGTCCTACATTGATGGAAGGGGTTTTCCCGTGTATGTAGGTAATCCAGCTTTCTGAGAGGCAGTAGCTAGGTCAACAGAAAAATTCGTCCATCCACTTAGCTGCATCTACAGTGGGGGGTTAGGCTGATCTTTTTCTATCCTTCACTTTGAGAGAGGGGACGTTCTGATTTCCTAGTCATGATACACATAGTGGCGGTTTCTTTCTACTCCCTTAGCCTCTTTCCCAGACACCATTTTTGCATTCGGAGCAAGTAATGCTTCCCAAGTACCTAAGAACATCACCAATTTCCAAGGGGGTTCCTCTTGATTTATATTGGCATGAGTGAGAGGAGAATCAGAACTTATGTGCTTTGAGTTGGACACACATTTCAGGATAGATGGTTTTCATCTTATGTGCCAGGTCAGCTATTCTTCTGGCTGCTGCTCCCCACTGCCCCTTCTCCGAGCCTGAATTCCCCTCATTCTGCCCTGTACAGAGGTGGTCGCTGCTGAGGGGACCAGATCTCTTTGTTAGCTGGGCTGCATGGGAGAAAGGCCGATCCTCTGATATTACAGCTTGCCATGATGGGTGAGACTCCAACACCCGGGATCCTCGAGAGGATGGTGCCATTAGCACTCACACTGGCCAAAGTGCCCCTGGCCCCACGAGGAGGAGAGATCTGCTAACGTGGGCATGGAGAAGACCAGCTCGGTCACAGAGAAGGACTTCTAGATATTGACATTGGGACTGATCCTTTCCTGTTGGCTCCGTTTTTTATGCTGAGTGCTGTAGCCTCTCTTATCTCCTGTGACAGCATGGTCAGGAGAAGGAAGAGAGAATGGGGGAAGAGAAAGAACTTCAGAATAATAGAGCCAGCAGGTATCCAGGCTTAGAAACCAGGGCTCAGGGTGAAGCAAGGATAACAAATGAAACCCTATTGCTATGGAGGGGGAATGTCTGTCCTGCTGGGAGACATTCTAGGCCGAATCCTGGGAACTCGGGGAAAAGGGGAACATTAATAGAGATGCTTCCATGTATATATAACAATAACCCAGACTGCTGCTTCTCCCCAGCCAGAGCTGCCCTGGCCTAATGAGACTCAGAGATCTCCCTAATGCTCTGTCAGAAGGATGCACGGGACCACAAGGCCTAGTTCCCGGGCCCTGGCACCGTGCGTATTCCACTTCAAAGCCCTTTCTCAGGCTCAGTCTCTCCCGGAAAGCTGTGAACGGACGGAGATTGGCTAAAAGAGGCGGGACGGTGAGACCTGGGGTTCAGGAAAATGATTTCCTCTGGCAAGGAGCAGACATGCCGTGAGGAGCCGCTTTAAGCTTCTGCCAGGAGAGGTTAAAAAATAATCCAAGGAGCTTGTTCGCGGCTCCCTCTCTGATTTTCAAACCGATGCCTTCCCCCCCCACCTTCCCTCCTTCCCCCTGCTGCTCACTCTTCACACATTGAAACCTATTTTGGGCCCGCTGATGAATCCCAGATGCCTGAGGGAAGCAACAGAAGCGATGTACGTTCCATTCGCTGCTTTCTTGGCAGCCCCCCGGATCCTCCGGGAGCCAGTGGAGGGGTGGGGGGAGAGGACAATGAGGTGGCACTACGAAGAGCAGGCTCTCGTTTGTAATTGCTCACGGGCTGGCGGGTACAGAGGATGAACCCACCTGGCCCTGGAGGCAGTGTGTGCATTGGCATGGGGCCGTGCAGTGCCTCCGAGGGGTTGCACCAACCTGGAAGAGGGAGGAGGCAGATGGCGGGAGGGAGGTGTTTGTCTGGAACTGCGGACAAAGAAGACATCGGGGGACAGCCCTGGGAGCTGAGTCTACCAGCTCCCGAGCAGCCTACGCTGGCTCCCAGCCAGTCTAATGTACACACATAAGGACGCAGAGAGAGCCCAGCTGCTCAAACCTTGGGCTGTTCAGAGTGGAGAGGATGGGCTGAATCCTGATCTCGCCCCCCCCCCCCCCCGTGTAAATCTGGAGCAATTTCACTGAAATCAATGGAGTTACAGACTGATGGAGGTGCCCCGCTGCAAGTGACAGCAGAATCTCACCTCTCATGCAGGGATTAAGTAACTCAGCAGAGATTTTTAGGATGTAGGTTCCTGCACACACACACACACACACACACACACACTCACTCCTCCGGCCCCAGGCTTCTGCCTCTGTTACCAAGCGGTGTATGGGTTCACTAGCCTATCGTAACAGAGCCTTCGCCCCTCCTCAGCTTGGAGTGGGACCCCCTGTGCACACAGCAAGTGGACTCAGAGCTTAGCAAAAACTTCCCTTTCACTCACAGCATTTCAGATCCATGCCCCGGGGGTTCTGCCCCAGGCAAAAGGATACCTGTTCCCAGCACAGAGCAAAGCTGCCCTTTCTATGCAGGGCTGGGGCAGCCTCAGCAAATTTGGGGAGTGTGTGTGAGACTCTTAAACAACCACAGCAAAGACACATGGACTCCCCCCTCCCCAGCTCTTTTCCTACTGGGGAATGGAGAGGGAGTCAAGGTTTTAGCTCCAGGTGGCCAATTCAACCACAATTCCTTTTATTTCAGTTGTGATTAATTTGTCCCGTGGCTTTAATCCCATCAGATTTGAGGGTCTCCTGTACCCCTTTCCTCGGGTCCAGGAAAGAGGGTTGGCCCCAGAACCACTCCACTCTCCAACAGGGGATGAAAAAGACATCCCTGTAGGGTGCAACTGTAACCCACACACCTTCTGGGTGTGGTGTTCTGTCCCATCTAGTGGCACCAAATCCACTTAGAGAGAGTTAAATGAGTCTGCTCTTCAGCCTTAGATGGTAGAGGCTCATGCACTAAGCTCCAGAGGCCCCATGTTTGATCCCGCCCACCGACGACCAGGGTCTGTCGGCATTAAACAATAACCTGGGATCGGTACATTGGAGACCCAGAAGCCCTAGGGCTCAGCACCGCCCCCCCGCAGGAACATTGGGAGCACTGATTTAATTTCTCATTGTGAAGCCCAGCTGGATTCTCTGGGCCAAGTGCTGCCCTTGATTCCCCCTGTGAAAACTCAGGGGAATCATGGGGGTGGCCAAGGGCAGAATTATTCAATTTGTGTGGACGTGCAGGGGCAGAGTGCAGCTGTTTCATTCATGAAAGCCATTGGAAAGCTGCTGCCACTGAATGGGCTCTGGAGGAAGGAAAACCTGTCTGCTGGGGGCTTTGCACAGACGGGAGACGGGCTTTGCAAATATCAGATTGCAAGCTGTGTGGGGCAGGAAAAATCTTTCACGTTGTGTGCATCGAGTGCCCTGCACAAGGGGGCCATTAGCCACAGCAGTAATAATGACTATGACAAATTCAGCCCCCCAGCACCTCTGCTAGGCGGATGAGTATTTACTGACAGGCCCCTGTTATAGCTGGGAAAGCTCCCAGAACATGGGTGGCAGATGGGCCACGCACCCCTGCCCCCGCTGAATTACTGGGAGATGCAGATGCTCAGGACTAACGAAACCTCACGCCATTGCAAGCCAGGAGGTCACACAGAGAGTATGTGGCACAACTGGGAATAGATCCGAGCTCTCTTGCCTCACTGGGCTTTGCTCTAGCCCCATGGTCAGGGGCTCTCAACCTTTCCAGACTACCATACCCCCTTCAGGAGTCTTATTTGTCTTGTGTACCCCCAAGTTTTACCTCACTTAAAAATGACTTGCTTATAAAATCAGACATAAATATACAAAAGTGTCACAGCTCACTATTACTGACAAATTGCTGACTTTCTCATTTTTACCATGTAATTATAAAATAAATCAATGGGAATATAAATATTGTACTTACATTTCAGTGCATAGTATATAGAGCAGTATAAACAAGGCATTGTCTGTATGGAAGTTTAGTTTTTACTGACTTTGCTAGTGCTTTTTATGTAGCCTGTTGTAAAACTAGGCAAATATCTAGAGGAGCTGGTGTGCCCCCTGGAAGACCTCTGCATACCCCCAGGGGTATGTGTACCCCCCGTTGAGAACCACTGCCCTAGGCCATTTCACCGCTCACTGAAATTCACGTGGCTTCTCTTTCTTTCCCTCTCCTTCTCTCGCAACTGCACTGTGCAGGTTTTTTGTCAAATTCCCATCTGCCAAGCAGTACTTCAGTCAGTTCAAGCACATGGAGGACCCCCTGGAGATGGAGAGGACCCCGCAGCTGCGCAAGCATGCCCGGCGGGTCATGGGCGCTGTTAACACCGTAGTGGAGAACATCAACGACTCCGAAAAGGTCTCGTCTGTTCTGGCCCTGGTAGGCAAGGCCCACGCCCTCAAGCACAAAGTGGAGCCTGTCTACTTCAAGGTAAAGGACTGGAGCGAAAGTCTCGGACACTAGATGGAAAGGGAAGGAGGGCATAAGGCCCACACTGATAAACGGGTGCTGGCAAGAGATGGTGGGGATGCACTGGTTTATTCTAGCCTCCAGGATGCTGGCCAGTCCTATGGATTTTTATATCAGGAGTAGTCAGCTTCCCGGGTATCCTGAAGGGGGTGGTATACCAGATAGGGTCTGCTGGCACTGGGAAGAGAGGCTGGAGTCGGTGCTACAAGTCAGCAAGTTCCCTCCCTGCTCACCTCCTCTCCTTACTCACTCAGCTGGGAGTTTTCTTTCGCTCCCGTTAGTAGCCAAGGGGCAGGTGGCACTGACAGGCAGCGAGAGAGCGAGGGAAGGGGTGAGGACTTCACAGGCTGCACCCCAGAAGCATCTCCATGCCCAAGAAACTCTATTGTAAGGCAGGTGCTTGCCAACAGTAGGGGCCTATTTTGGTGCTTCTGGAGGTGGGGGAGTGCAGGGGAGGGCTGTTACAGTGCCAGGGGGTGTGTCAAGTGAGTGGAAGGGGCTATGGGGCTGCATGCCAATGAGATGAAGAAGAGGGGAAAAGAGTTGGGATCCTCATTTGAGGGTTATCTCCTTTGCTGGGAATTGACCTGCCTTCAGATGGAAATGGCCAAAGGGTTAGCAGACAGAACAATCAGCTGGCTAGTGTAAGTGCAGCCTCCGAGCACCTCCGCATCCTCCGCTGAAATGCAGCTCGCAGGAAACGGCCATGCTCCTGCCAAGATGGGGGGAGAATTGCTTTCCAGCTTCCTCCAGGCACCATCCCCCCGCCCCGTGCCACACGGTGCCAATACCCAGTTCTGCTCTCACAGGCAGCACGGGTCCGCGGGATGGTTTTTAAGATGAACCTCAGGGGAAAAACCCCCGCCTCTGAGCCCATGAGGTCGGATTGAAAAGGGCTGTGGCCTACAGCCGTGGGAGCCTCGCCGCCATGGGCCACCTCCCCCAGCCATGGGCATCAGAACCCATCAGTGGAAGAGACGTTGGGTTTTCATTGTGAAACTGGGAGGGGTGGATTGTGGAAGAGAGAAAGCAGACAAGGGGCTAGCTCTGGACCAGGTCACCTACAGCTGTTTTATTTGCCATGGCAGTGGGGTACCGAGCTGCCCCAGCCCATGGAAGCCTGCCTTTCCCCCACAAGGAAGACGCAGGGAACTCCTTCTCCCACAGCTTCTGATGGAGGTAAAGGATTTCCTCCCACTACCAATTGCTAGCGCTCCAGTGGGGGAATGGGATAAAGACCCTGGGAAGTAGGGGAAAGCCGCTCTGCCCCTGCACGGCCAAGCGTGTCAGAAAGCAGCATTGCAGAGCAAAGATGAGGCGACTCAGGGCAGGCAACTCCTACTGTGTCCGTGGGCAGCCGGCCAACGTTCTCCTCTGCCGCACCTGGAGAAGCAGAAAGGAGAGGAAGTTGCCGAGCGCCTAGAGAGTGCACCTGTCCAGAGCTCCGCAGCTGTGCCGTTAGAGCAGAGGTGTGGGAGACAGGACACCGGGGTTCTGTCCCTGGCTGACTTGTGGCGTGACCTCAGGCAAGACACTTAGGCCAAACTTCTCAAAAGTGGCCTCTCCTTCTGGGCACCTGTGGGCGGGCAGCGCGAGATGCCTGGGGCTGATTTTCAGTAGCGCTGACTCAGGAAGGCAGTGGGAGCTGTGGGCGGTTAACACCTCTGAAAAGCAGACACTATAGGACAGATTTCAAAGTGCCTAGTACCCAGCAACTCCCACCGTGACGCTTGTGACCTGATTTTCCAACCAGCTCCATACCTGCCGTGCAGAGCTCTTTGGAAAGATCTGCCCTGGTCTCTAGTTGGGAACCCAAAAAGTGGGGCCCCTAAAATGAGCGAGCTCAAGACAATGTAGCTCACAACCTGCCTGGGGTTCAGTTTCCCCTCGGCACAGTGGGGCTAATAACACGGCTTTACATCTCCTGGAGCCTAATGAGCGTCTGTCAATCTCTCAGAGCAATGGCTGGGGGTAATGCAAAGCAGAGTAAAGTATCCCCATGGACCTGCTCAGCAAGATGGCAGAAGCCCCCTGAACTCATTCGCAGGGTTGCTTTGGAAAAGGGGCTGCCCCAGTGGCCCCTGACCACCTCCCCTTGTTTCCCGGAGAATCTAAGAAACCTTTCCTGTCTCCCTCTCCCCCAGTTCTTCACCGGTGTCATGCTGGAGGTCATCGCTGAAGAATATGCCAACGACTTCACCCCAGAGGTGCAGAGAGCCTGGACCAAGATGAAGAGCCTCATCTACACCCACGTGACTGCCGCGTACAAGGAGGTGGGCTGGGTGCAGTATCCAAACTCCACCATGTGAGCGGACAGAGGGGCAGGGAGGGGCGGGGAGGGACGTGCATCAAGACTTCACTTTGGTCTCCCCTCAAGAGCCTCACGAGCTGAGCAGCCTGGTAGGGTTAGCTCTATAATGGCAGAGGACAAATTTGATCTCCCTGTGGCAAAAAAAGTGGGTTGGGAGTGGCAGAGGGTGGGAATGGGGAATCATTTCACTCGGTGGCCCAGTCTTGTTCCAGAGGCCAGTAAATTATTGACCTCCCCAAACCCAGAGCCTGGCTTTGATTTGATCCCTGAGAAGTGCATTGGCTCAAATTCTGCGGTGAGCCAGAGACACACTGCCCGAATTTACTGAAGAATTAAAAGCCCATCCTAACCCACTACAGTCTGCAGTGCCCCCCGCCATCCTGGGCTCCATACCCATGGGGTTTGTGATTTATCAGGGTCATGTCCTGCTCTCCTGTCTGGTTTGCAAAGGCAACACGTAACTGTTGCATTTTTAAAAGAAAAAGAACCCAGCTGGATTGACTCCAGCCCGGAATTCGTGTGGGATGCAGAGAACCTCCCACTAAACTATAAATCTCTGGTACAGGAGCAGCCCACTCCCTCGCCCATCCTCACCCCATCCCTAGGCAGCAGAATTTCATTGGCACAGAAACGCTTCTCCACGGCTGTCTGTTGCCCGTAGTCCTGGGGGCTCAGCCCACCTGCAAGGTGTGCTGCTGCATTTTCAGAAGCAGTTCCGGCACCACAGAGCATGTCATGGGATGCCATTTATAGGGCTTGTAGCACAGCCTTGTGGGTAGAGAGTATGCCTCCCGAGGCAAGGGGGAGGGGAGGAAATTAGCACAGGATCGGGGCCCTGCTCTCAGAGAAGTGGCAGCAGCAAGAGAATGGGCAGTAGGCAGCGGATTGCTGCTGGCCAGGGAAACGCAGGCTCCGGGGAAAAGGGGAGGCACTGCGGAACCAGGCTGTCTCCCTTCAACTCCCTCAGTCATCCCATAGGAGGTGTGGGAAGCTGGGACAGGCCCCTGAATTGACTTAGCCAGTAGGTTCTACTCACAGTGGCCATGACCCAGGGAGCTCGCAACTGGCATGTGTGCGTCTGCAGGAAGAATGGGGGGTTTAGTGCACCTAAGCCCCGGCTACTCTTAGCACCCTCTGGTTGGGGGAAGGGGAATTATGCAATGAGCAGGAAAGGGGTGAAAAGATGAACTGAACATATTAAGGGTCAAATCCTGAGTGTGATGAAAAGTCTCTACTCACTGGAAAAAAAGCTTTGCTCCTTGAAGCATACATTTGCCCTCAGAGTGAAACTGGGTTCCTCCATATAAAGTGCCTGATAAAAATCACTGCATGAAAGACACTGATTCCGTCCTCGTCAGTATCATGAGCACCTGATAAATCCCCACATTAATTTATAACAAATGACTCTCCAGCATCCCCCTCTGGGAGAGATACATAGTTTAGCACAGCAGTTCTCAAACTTTAGCAACCTGAGGACCCCCCATTTTGATTTAAACATTTTCATGGACCCCCAAGCTTCCCGCTCAGACCCAGGCTCTGCCCCTACTCCACCCCTACCTCCAAGGCCCCCCCCACCTCTTCCCACCCCAACTCTGCCCCTCCTCTTCCCCGCTTCTTTCCACCCCCTCCCCCATGTGTACCCCGTCCCCGCTCCTCCCCCTCCCTCTGAGCACCTCCTGCACGCCACTGAACAGCTGTTCTGCAGCGTGCAGGAGGCACTGGGAGGGAGGGGGAGGCATTGATCAGCGGGGCTGGCAGCCCTGGACATGACTCACAGACCCCCAGGGGTCCAGTGACCCCAGTTTGAGAAACCCTGGTCTAGCAGCAGGAACTCCTTCTGCAGCCTTGGACAAGTCCCTTACCTTCTCTGTCTCAGTTTCCCCACATGTCAAAAGGGATAGTAATACCCCCCATCCCAATGCACAGGGGTGTTGGAGGGATTAATCAGTGCATGTCTGTAAAGCAGTCTGGTGATGAAAAGCCAATCTGCTCAAATAACTCTCAGAGAAGCTTGGCATGTTTTTCATCCAATAATTATTTCCAAGTAGATGTCTCCCGGATACATCCAGCTCGAGTGGTAAGTGCTACTACTCAAAGCAAGGGGCAGGGCTCTTTTCCTCGGAGGCTCCCATCTGCAGCAGACTACCCACAAACCTCAGATGTAGTCTGCACCTGGGGAGAGACCTGTTCTTATTCTGCTCGGCATGAGTGTCTCCAGTTATATTCCTCCCAGACATTCTCTAAGGAGCCGACAATGGTCAGTTCCTTGGGAGTGAGGCTGGGACTCTCCCGTTATCAGACACATAAGAGGACCAAAAGCGTGGGGCTGGGCTGAGTGTGCTCCTTGTACCATGGGTGCCAGTCCTACCCCCTCCGCAGTAGCTCCCTCTTTCCAGCCGGTCCTAAGAAAGTGGCTGTTCTCACTAGGGCAACTCTGTTATACGATCTGTGCTGGCAGCGAGCCCAGGAGCTTTCCCCATGGGCTAAATCGATAGTTACACCAGGGATGGATTTGGCCCCATGCAGCCTCTATACCAGGGGGCTGCACTGAGCAGGTCTGGAGCCAAATGACAGTTTTAAGTAGTAACTGAAGTGATGTCACTTCCCCAAAACTGCACCCAGTTTGTGGATTAACTTTTCTTCCACCTCCCCTCATTTTGTCACTCCTCCAGTTCCTCCATTTGCCCCCCCCCCCCCGCCCCGGCGTCTTTCTCCCTTTCCTCTCCCTGTATGACTTACAGGATAAGTAATGTAGTTGGGCCAATAAGAGATATTACTTCACCCACCTTGTCTCTCTAACATCCTGGGACTCACATGGCTACAACACTGCATACAGAGTACCACAGAGTCTGCTACCACATGGGACTTCCCTTGAAAATGCCCTACCGGTTATGTGGTGCTCACCCAGCACAGTACATTGTTCTGCCTTTGTAAATAGCCTGCTGCTACATCATACTTCTATCGTAACTACCTGCCCTTGGATGGTACTTACTCCACACACGTTCTGCCTTGTTTGTCCCAGGCAGACCAGCTAGTAGACAAGCGAGTCAGAGAGCAAGAGTCCTATTGAGATTGGAAGCTCTTTGGGGCAGGGACTGTCTTCTCCTGGACTGAGTACTGTTGATGCGTAATTCACAATACTGAGTAATAAAGAGCTGCTGGTGCATGTTATAGGCCATGAAACTCAATGATGAAGTTTGACCAAACAGGCATTTATCGTTCTCTCACCATTTTCCACCAATGAAGAAGAGAGTAATTCTGCTGTGAGTTAAATCCTTCCCCTTGTGCATTGGCGGTGGCCGGGTCCCTTTCTGTGAGCGTGGCTGGTAGAGCACAAGTCTCTTCGCCTCTCACAGGGAGGAGCAGGGTGGAAAGGAGCAGAATGTTTTGTACGTGGGCCCTTGTTTATTGCGTTTCTCTGTAACCTTCCCCACAGGTTTGGAATTCTTTGGGAGACGGAGGGCTGGGGCAGGGGGGTCATGTATGGAGGAAGCTGGGGGCCACACTTCCCTGTCACGCACAGTTCTCTAAGCTGCTCATCTGGACTTGGGTCCTTCAAAGTTCTGAGCCCTCTAGCCCCAATCTGGCAGAGCACTTGAGCACCTGATTCACTTTAAGCACGAGTGGGCCTGATCCGGATGTCAGCGGGTCTGGAGTGCTCAGCATCTTGCAGGATTGAGCCCTTGGTGCCTCTCTTCTTTCTCAGCATCCCGCAGCTATGAAATGGCAAATTCCAATAAGATTTCTAGTGAATCTAACCTCAGCTGAGCTGATCAGACACTAAACCCTTCTTAGGCTCTGGGGCAGGGCCCAGCCCTCCGTTCCTGTCTTCTTGTACCAATGGCTGTAACACCTCCGGTTTACAGACACCATCATGTCATTGTGTTACCCACAACCACCACCCTTCACCGTCTGTGCAGCAGCTCTGCTAGCAGACACATCCAAACCCCATCCTCTTCTGCCAGAAGGAAGCGATCTCTCCGCGCAGACCTCTCCCTTTACCCTGGGCCTACCCACCTTTCCCATTCTCTCTCATTCCCCCTTTGCCCTTCCTCCCCATGTGCCTTTCTACTCTTCCGGCTAATGGGTTAACTAGCTCTTTAGCACCCCGCAGCTCAGACTGATCTAGTAACTAGCCCCAGCTTCCCTGAACCAGGCCCTTCTCCGGGGAAACTAATTGAGCGTACAGTGACCAGAGTTTTGGTTCAGCTGCTGGCTCTCAGCACTGTCAGACCCGTCTGATCCCAGTGCCATAAAGTTCTCGGTACTATGGCTTGGATTTAGTCACGGGCTATGCCGAGATTTCATAAAAGCCTATAGAGATGTCCTGGGATTGACACATCAGACCCATGGCTCCACTTGCTGAATGTTCCCCCCTGGCATTTTGAGCCAGTGTTTTCATTATGTGCAGTTTCTGAAGAGTCCAAGTGAAAATTGTGGGGATCAGAAAGAGGGTCTCTGCAGATTTTTGGCGTTATCCCCAACCCCAAGTTCATCTCCTTTCCTTGTCTAAAGAAGAGAGGGAATTTCTTATGCATGGGGAGAATGGTAGCAAAAAATTCCGATCCCAGATTTTGATCAGAATTGCCAAAAAAAAAAAAAACATTCTCTTATCACCCACAGATAGGTCTCTTTCAGCCTTCTCTCTCCCTCGCGAAGAACCTGCACTGTCTCCTTGAGCCAACCTGAGACTAACCCAGGGTCCTTTAAAACATATATAAATGTAGTGCTGGTGGAAGGTACTGGACAGATAGTCCTGGAGACTGAAGTCCTCTGCTGTATTTATCTATTGCAAAAGGACAGCACAGGGAGCAGCAATGCAAACTTCCCTGCACCATGCTACCAGAGCACTGCCTTGACCTTGACTTGGAGGGACCGTCTTGAGCAGAGAGGCCAGTTCAGTCTCCATCCGAGTCTCTCTGCTGAGAGCATCAATTCAAGAGTTTAAGGCCAGAAGAGAGCATCAGATCATCTAGTCTGACCTCCAGTATATCACAGGCCACTACATTTCCCCCAGTTACACCTGCACTGAACCCAATAACTTGTGTTTGGCTAAAGCATCTCTTCCAGAAAGGCAGCCAGTGTTAATCTGAAGACATCAAGAGCTGGCAAATCCCCCAGTCCTCTTGGGAGCAAAGATGGCTCAGGGTATTCTAGGGCATGGAGCCCTTTACCTCAAAGTCAACGGTTGAAATCCCCACCAGCTTGGTGGAGACAGAGAGAATTTTTTAAAGGCACAAAGGGCATTTCAGCGCCCAATCCTCATTAAAAGTCAGCGGGAACCAGACACCGATTTCCTATTGTGAACTTTGAAAATCTCCCCCAGAATTATTATCCTCTGATTGTTAGACAATGGCCTCTGTGGAATAGCTCAGTCTCAGCCCAGACTCTAGCAGACCGGTGTCCATGATGTCACAGTACCCACCACTGGTCTATCTTACCCCCAGCTGGCAGAAGAGAAACTCAGGAACAGAGGTCTGAGCCTGCTTAGGCTCTGTGCTGCTCTCCAAGCCGCGCATGGGGAGAGAGAACAGCTTTTTAGCTTCAGACATGACATGACTTAAGGGTAGCAAGAGGCCAATTTTTATATATATATAAAAAAATCCAAGCGGGTTGAAGAGAATTAAGCCGAATGAGGGAGTTTGTTCCAAGACCGAATGGAAGGCAAGCCTGTGATAAATACATTAACTCTCCCAGGGAATGATTTCTCCCCAGGTGGCAAGCAGCCAGACATTCCTGACTTCACTCACTAGCAGCCAGATTGATTTATTCTTTGAAATAGCTCAAAGGGTTTTTTTCTTCAGTTCATGAAATGCTCTGGCCTCTCTGTATTGGCTGCCCTAGGGCCAGGTTAGGGCATGTCTATACGTACAGCACTGCAGCTGGACCAAAACAGCTTTGCTGCTGCCTGGTGAGGACACTCTGTGCCGATGGGAGAGCACTTTCTCGTCGGCGCTAAAAAGAAACAACCCACATCTGCGAGCGGCATAAGCTATGTCAGCGGGAGCAGCTCTCCCACCAACATAGCACGGGGCACACGAAAGCTTGGGTCGGTGTCGCTCAGGGGGGTGGAAGATTCACGCCGCTGAGTGACACAAGTTTTGCTGACATCGGTGTAGTGTAGATACAGCCTTAGTAAGAAGCCCAAAAAGCAACACGCGCACATTGCAGTCTTCCCAACCAAACACAGTGTCGGCAGCCTCTGCATTTGCACGACTCAGGAGACTTGAGAGTAAGAGGGACAGGGCTGCGAATGAGTCCCTCCACAGGGTTTTCATTAGGCACCTTCATGAGCACCCCTGCCTTTCCTGGCACTAATGGGGGTAAAGATATTAAATAGGATTCTCTACCTTGTTCACTAGCCAGGTGTGGGGTGCAGAAAGATCCCCATTCAAGGTCACCCCACTCTGATCCTACCAGATAGGAAATGGATCCTGCCAGGGATGTGTGCCAAGCCCACTGAATTCTATTAAACAGAGCTGGTTGCTTTCTCCTCCCATCCTTTTCCCCTACAATCACCTTTCTCCCTCTCTGCTGCCTAAGACACTGAGAACCCCACAAGACTTCTAGGATCGCCCAGGAAAGGAATGTGAGCTGACACAATGTCCAGATGCGGAGAGAGCAGCCCCTGGGCCAAAGCCCAGTTAAAACAAGATAGAAATGGAAACATTATGAACAAATTTCTTCCCCCCCCCCCCCTCTTTTTTGAGCCCTGGATTTTAGCCAGGGTTTGGGCTTATATAGATCATAGATCATTGCAGACTCTGGTGTAAACTAGCATTTGTGAAACATTATAAATCACCTGGCCTCTTTACACAGCCATTACTGTAGCACCCAATCATCCCCACTCTCCTGGATTAGCTTCATTCTGCCACATATGGCTCTGCTCACTGGCTGCAGCACTAATAGGGAACACCCAGCACAGGGGCCTTCAGACCTTTCAGGAAAGGTAGAGATTTGACAACCAGGAACACAGAATACAAATTTGTCCAGGAAAGGAACAAAGGATACTTTAAAAATCAAATAGCTAGAAGTAGGTCCACACCAGGCCACCAAATCTGATCCATCCCAGAGCACTGGAGAAGTTAGAGCCAGATCTCAAACTCAAAAGTGGACCATGTCAGGTCATTGGGGCGGAACCCCCAGGTGTGGGATGCTCTGGATTCATATCCCCTTCTAGAGCTGACCTTTGTGAATCAAACCCAGGCCTAGAATGACAATAGCCCCATGAGTCGTTTTGCTTGGTGCCTCTCTCATGGACAGTGCAGAGCTGCAACCACCCTGCTTTGCAGCTCTTTCCTCCAGAGCACAAAGGCAGAACGGATACGTTAAGAGATACCCTTCCAGACAGTGTGTGTCTAACCATTAATGGCCCTAGCAAAGGGTATTTCCTGGGGATAAATGACCAGTTGGATAGAAATAACCATCTGACCTGCCTACCTGTCTTTCCAGGTACTTGTCTGATCTCTGTCACTAGAGTATCTGAACCCCACATGGTCATAAATCCCCAGTGTGGAGGCTGTTATAAGATTAAAGGGTTTAAAAAAAACCCACAGGAACATGGATTTATAATTAGGGACAATGCAGGGTCACTTGGAACGTAATGGGCTTGATTTAGAGAATTAATACCCTGTATGTGCACAAACATCTCAACAGCTAAAATCTGAATGTCTATTCAGCTGCTAGCCATTTGTATGAACTTCAGGGACGTGTTCCACCTGTCAGCTAAGTTTGCAGCTGGGTCATTTCATAGCTAGGACCATATTAATTACAAATGGGGAAAGAAAGCTGTTAATTCATTGAGTTTATTCCTGTGCAAGGGCAAGGATAGGTATCTAACAGGTGATTTCAGATGTCGTCTACCTAGCCCCCAGGAGTGTAGTGTGGGTTAATGCATTAATTTTTGCAAAGCCCTTTGCAATCCTTGCCTGGAAGGTATTCTAGAAGCAGAAACCGCAATCAATTAGCTCATGTTATCTAAGTGCTATGCAGACAGTGGACCAGATCCTCAGGTGATGTAAATCAGCATAGCTTCACATACTTCTACGGAGCAATGCTGATTTACAGCTGGCCCATTATGTGCTAGGTGTTGTTACAGTCTATGAGTAAGGTGAGTTAGTAAATATGTGTTTTCAATCATTGTCTCCTTGAGGGAATTACCCACCCCCATCAGACCTTTTCTCTCCATAAGACGTAATGGACCAAATTCCCCCTTGGTGTAATTGGGTGCAACTCCACTGACTTAAATCCAGTCACGGTCACTTACTCCAAGGCTAGATTTGGAGCTAGGACTTTGGTCCTGACACAACAGCCACTGAAATCAACCGAAAGACAGGTCAGTGGGCGTGAGCTTGGCTATGAAAGGCCCGGAGGATTGTGACTGTGGAGGTATGGAATTCATTGCAAAAGTCTGGCATGGGAGGTGCACAAAAGCCACAAGGTTCAAGCGCACAATCAGTCTGGGGGCCTCGGTTTCTTGATGGCCAACGGGAGACACCCAGGGCTGATTTTCAAAGGCGCTGAGCACCCACAACTCCAGCTGAAGTCAAGTTAGGTCTTCGTGTGGTTCAGGCTGTCCCCCACCAGGAAACTGTGACACCCAGAATTAGTGGACACTCAAAAATGTTGGTATTTTGTGTCCTGAGCAGATTGTCTGTAGCGTCTGGAACTCAGCGCAGCAATCACATTAGAAAGACACATCACAACTTGGCGTATTTTTTTTAAGATACATTTTTCTTAATACCATCCAGCTGTGCACAGCTGCTGTCCCTGGAGGATCCACCCAATAAGCCAAATCGCAGGCCACTCAAATACATGCAAACAAAAACGTTTATTTTTACCAGCGCTGTAGGAAGTAGAATGAATGGGGCCGTGCCAGAGAATAGACACAGATAAAGTCAACACCCCCTCTCCACCCCCAAAACAGAACAGGGCTTGCTTAGATCAGGAAAATCTCAGCAGAGAAGAGACAAAACCAAGTTGAACATTGGAAGGGAAATAATTCCTGAGCAAGACAGGAATGAGAAAGGCTGTGAGGGAGAGCAGAAGGGAAGAACTGGTCTTGGCTCTGAACGTGGTTTTCTCTTGCATGCACAAACATACGCGCACACACACAGCTGCTGCATGTTCCCGACAGCTCTGTTTCGTATCCCAAATGGTCTCCTTTCACCACCATCCAAAATTCTGAAATGGAGATTCTTGGAAACTGGACTTCATTTATCTCCAGCTCCATCTTCCCCTGCCCAGTGGATGTGCAGTACATTGCTTCTTGGCTTGTCTGCAAGCCGCCTGTTACGAAGGCATGTTCCAAAGCAAATGCAGGCTGAATATACTTCGGTTTGAATTAATGATGAAGTTGCCTAAGCCCACATAAGTAGGGGTAGCAGAATCTGGGCCTATGGCAAAGAGTATCTCACTCAGACTAGTCTATAGAAATCTGGGAGGCTACTTGCTCAATAAGGTATTATTCATTGTAAGGGTAGCCAATTCAGGATCTTACGGCCTGCTCCAAACCCCACAGATGTCAACAGAGAGGATCCCATTGAACTTGGGATCAGGTCTCCTTTGCATTCCTCTGCTATCCCCCATCTGAGTCTTCCTGTCCCTTCACAACATGGCCATGTCTACCAGACCCAGGACACTACCTGTTCTTCTGGTTTACCGGGTCCATGGAGTCCTTCCCCTCCCATCAAAGTCTCACCGCTACCCTCTCTGCTCCAATAACTTCAGTTCACTAAATGCTCTTTAGTTCAACTTTAAAAGCATTGATTGACATGCCAAGCTGTACCAGCGTTGCTGTGACAAGGGGAGCAGCTGCCTGGAAAGGATCCCTGCCTGTCACATAGCTGAGCATACAAGGAAGAAGCTGACTCCCAGAGGGGAAGGGTGTGTGCGCTTTTCCCATGGCTGCGGGAGGTAGGGAACCTTTAACCCTTTCCAGGCGACTGCCTCACTTTCTCAGAGGCCAAGGGTAAAAGTGAGAAAACACAGGGTATCAAGCACATGCCCAGCACATCGTTCACACTAGGTTTTGGGTTATATATCTATCCATTTCTGGTTCAATGGCAGGCTGCTCCATAGTGCAATACCACCTCAGCTGTCCATCTCAGCGATACAGTTTTCTGCCCCACTTTTCAGTGGAAAGGCTTTGATAATCCTTTGAAGAACAGTTTCCCTCCTCTCCCTTCCTACACAGACAGACTAGAAAGGGCTTGTTTAGCCTCATCTCTCCTCTCACGTGGGTTGCACAGCTGTTACTCTCTGTGCTTGCACTTCAGCCTTGGGCCTTCCAGCTCCCACCTCTAGTGCAGCCCTGGGTCCGTATTTGGTAAGAGTCTGGTGCAGTTTGGCATGTTTTCCTGCTGGGGGGGGTGGGGGGGGGTAGAGTCTTTCAGGATGGAGGCTCTGTACAGGGGGGTGCAGCAGTCTAGGTTGTCTTTTTAACCTGTTCTCCCCAGTGGCTCCAGCAGAGTGGTTTGAGATTTGGGGCTGGTGATTTGGACGCTGTTCCAGGGTGGATGAGGTTCAGGCTCCTCTGAAGTGACTTTGGCGCATTGAAAGTTTTTCCTTAGGACTCTTCCGTGGTGTAACCTTGACTCCATAGAGTGAGCGTGCCCTGACTAACAAAACCCAATACATGAGTGACATGGGTAGAGAGGGTGGCTTAGCAGTCTAACCCTCAGGTTTGAAACTCCCCACCATGTGCCCCACTCAAGGTACACACACCAGCCACCTGTTCCAGGGGTGCTGTGTCTATGATGCCCCTGTATTCCTAACTCAATAGAGGCAGTTCATGCTCCTTTTATTATCTCAAAACTGCCTCTGCCCCATCTGCTGCACCGTACAAGCCCTGACAATGGCCTTCAGTTCTTCTCCTTCATGCATCAGTGTTGTTGCCAGAAAACTGAGCTGCCCAGCCTCATCCCTCGTTATGGGGCTATTGAGGAAGGAAGCTAGAGGAGTAGAGAATCCTCAACAGGGAGGGGTTCTGCACCATGAGAGCAATGATCAAACACAACAGATAGCCCGCATATGGATGTCATCTGTATTTATTTGTAGCCTATATACACACACATTTTTTATAGCTACAGAGGAGTTTCTGTATGAAAGCTAAATAGAATACCTGCATGCTAACTTCAGCATTATACATGCTAGTGGGAGAGCATAGAGATATATGAATATGTAGTACCCATGTAGCAGAAGTATAAAACATTGTGGCTGACATTTTTAAACCTCCCAAAACAATTTGGGTACAAACAAGGGAGCAAGCAGTGCCCACTGTACAGGTGGTATCTCGCACATGAAGTCCTGTCCTCTCCCAATGGAGGCAATACCACCCATTCCTTTTGCACAGGCTGCCAAAGAACCTTCAGAGGGAGTCTAGTTCACCTCAGTGCAAACTGGGGACCTGGACATGAAAGGTTTTGCAGCCTATGGCTTATCCCAGGATGAATGATGAGGATCTAGAAATTAGGTGCCGGGGGAACAAAAAACATGCTGCATAGGAAGTGGACAAGGCAAAGGTCCCATCTACCTGGTCTCCCCACCCTATGAGATTTGCTTTTGAAAACACAGATTTCAGAGCCAGCTAAGACCAGGACACCAAATCCCTTAGGGATCTTACAAAACTCTCAGCCCTACTCTACAGGCTATACTCAAGGGCCCAAGCCTGCAGCTTACAATAGCGATATGGCCACATTCAGACTGTTACAGTAGAATCCTGCTGTAGTTTGGTTTTTTTAGTTTTGGATCAAGGAGATCTTAGGTTCATTGAAATCTATGGCAGAATTCCCATTGACTGAAATGGGACCTGAATTTCCCCTCCAGAGCATGTCCTCCCTACTCACTGCTGTAGTGAAGCTGTGCAGTTGTGTTGGTGTCCGCGCAGGTGTTGCCATGGTCAACACAGGCGATGTCAGAAGAAGGTTGGATGCTCAGACAAGAGAGTGCGAAAAAAAGCTTCGACCAGCTTTATAAAGAAAGCGTGGGATAAATAAGTGTGAGTCTGAAATATTTAACGACCTGTAACGATACTATTTTCCATAGCTAAAGTTGTCTGTTAGTGTGTCCTTAGCTGGTCCCACGGTGACCTGCACTTGTGAACCCATTTGGTCAGATGTAATTCTGTGTCTTCAGTGTTAAGAATACTATAATGGGTACTGTTCATGTACGTGTTATCGGAGCTCATGTGCTTTTTTTCTACATGCCGTTTAGTGTACTATGGATGTAATTTTTCTTTTTGTAGGTTTTTAGTATGTTTGTAACAGGACAAAATTGTGTCATTAAACTGAACTTGTACCTTCCATCGATAAACCAATCAAACCCATTATCCTCAGACTCTTCCTGGTTTCTTTCATACTGGTGATAAATATAAGGTGGCTGCTAGATTTAAAGAGTCTTGGTTTAAATTTACCTAGCACAGCTACCCTACTGTGCTCCTCTCCAATCCTCAACCCTGCTAGTTCAGAGTTTAATTACACTGCTAGGCTCTGCCACTCCCTGAAGTATCTTCATCCCTTAGCACCTTGGCCAACTCCCATTGAAATAAATGGAAGTCTTTAGTTCATTTCAATGGGAACTGAACGGGTCCCTTGCAACAGTGGCGCTCAACCTTTTGGACTACTATACCCCTTTTCAGGAGTCTGATTTGTCCAAGTGTCACCTCACTTAAACTACTTCCTTACAAAAGTCAGATATAAAAATACAAAAAAGTGTCCACACTATTACTGACAAATTGCTGACTTCCTCATTTTTACCATTATAAAAAAAAATCGATTGGAATATAAAGATTGTACTTGCATTTCATTGTATAGTCTATAGAGCAGTATAAACAAGTCATTGTCGGCATGAAATTTTAGTTTGTGCCGACTTCGCTAGTGCTTTTTCTGTAGCCTGTTGTAAAACTAGGCAAATGAGTTGAGGTACCCCCTGGAAGACCTCTGCGTACCCTCATTGCTACTGGGAGAAAGACTAGCCCCAGGCCACACAGCAAATCAGTGGCAGAGAAAGAATGAGAACCCAAGAGCTCCAGTATCTTAGGGCTTGTCTATGCTTGAAACACTATAGCAGGTAAACACTCATTACAGCGATAGGAGGGGTTCACCCATCACTGTCGTTAATCCGCCTCCCCAAGATGTGGTAGCTAGGTTGATGCAAAAATTCTTCTGTCGACCTAGTGCTGTCTACACCAGAGCTTAGGTCAGCTTAACTACATTGCTCAGGCAGGGTTGGACTTTCACTCCCCTGAGCAATGTAGCTGAGCCAACTTAACTTCCGAGTGTAGGCCTGGCCTTAGTCTGCTAGATCACACTACCTTTCCAACGTCTGACGCACACAAGCCCCGTCCCTAATAGTCTAGCAGAGTGACCAAAAATGAGCGTTGGTTCAGTGTGGAGACTGGGCTAACCTGTTCGTGCCTTTCAGGGCTTCCTCCCAGACAGGGCTAGAGGCACCATGGTGGGGTGGCCTGGTGGTAGCTTGCACTGTGGTTGCATCTGCTCCCTAGACAAAGATCGATTCAGTCTGTGGGGCTGATGGACTAGTGCCAGCAGGACATTCACAAAAAGGAAGTGTTGGGCAATTTGAAACAAAATGAAAGGCACCAGGATCAATAGCAGCCTGGAAAGCTGTGGGGTTACCATGCAAAGAACCCACCACTGCCCTACATCAGCTTTACACTAAGGTAACTTAATGGAGTTACAGCAGCAAACTGGTGTAAGAGTGGGGAACTAGGCCCAGCTCCCAAAGTCACTAACCTACTACACCACAAGAAAAAGGATAACAGGAAGTGTGGGGTGGGGAGGGACATTTGTGTGCTAGTAATATGAGGGACTGCTGAGTGGGAAGTTATTTTTCCCTAAAGGACCCCTTTAGTATCATGCTATGGTCATCCTTTTATTCATTTCTAGAGCTAACATACAGGGCTCTCCCCAACGCTCTCCTGCAAATAACCCCGGCCACCACTCAGCCTCCCACAAGTTATGCAAAGACCCCAAATCTCCAGCCAGAGATTGTAGAGGGCCAGGCTCGGGCCCTCTATAATCATACCCCAAAACTAAACAGGTTCCCCTTCCTTTGTGAGCCGCATTGAGCTCTCCTTAATGAGATCTCCCCAGTGGCTAGGATAGGATCAACTTGCAGACACATTGTCCCCTCCCAGGTCAACCCTGCAGATGTCGAGTGCTGTGGGTATAAGCGCAGGTTAAAGAGTGAAGAGCAGGAAAAGGAGCACAGGGGGATACTAGGCTGCCACATTACTGAGGTCTAGTAGCTCGAGTGGGGCCTAAATGCCTAGCTGACTATCCTCCTTGCAGGCAAAAGCTTGGTGTACTTGAGTGCAAGTGAGGGAGAATGTAGGAGGCCTGAGACTTGCATCCTCTCGGTGCAGAAGCAGTGCCGGGGTTTAACCTTTCTTGGGCCCACATAGCACCACTGGCAAGCGACCGCTTTGCTCTCCCTGCCATGCATTGCGCAAGGGCTGGGAGGGTCAATGCTGCTATGACACTACTTGTGTCAGCAGTTCATGGGGCCCTGTTGCCCTAGGCATAGTCTGCCTAAGAGGCATTTGAATGCATTCCAGCAGTAAAGTTACCTCAGCAGCCATGGCGGCGTTTGAGAGCCTGTAAAACAGAGAGGGCAAAGACTTCTCCTCTGCAGCCACAGTGCAGAACCGGTCTCCCGCCAGGCTGGTGGTGCAATAGTTCCTCGTCCCTGTGCCTGCGTGGAGAGATTAGGCCACATGCTGCTCAGCTCAGAGCTGCTAGAGTGACTTCCAAGTTCCACGCTTAATAGCCGCAAACAGCTCAGTGAGCCCCCACAAATCCAATTCCAATGAATTATGAATACTTCAGAGTTTGGTGCAGAAACAGTCTGCTAGGTAGCCTGCCTCCATCAGTGAGCCTCAGCTCCCTGCCTGGGTCCTAGCACCTCCCTTCATCACAGATTCAAGAAAAAGCTATTTTGAAAAAGGGAATGGGAAGAAACTACACAGAGAGGAGAACAATGGGAATACAAGAGGGAAACATTTGTAAATGGAATGAGATTTAAAACAAACAAACTGAGAAATAAGACAGAAAAAGATTTGGGCCAGAGAGACCTTTCCCTGACTGTAAAATGGGGAGAATATAATTTGTTACTGTTTTATTACAATAGCACCCAGAGGCCCCAGTGTGCCAGGCCCTGTGCAAACATTCAGGAAGAAATGGCCCTAAAGAGTCTGTGTAGCCCCTCATTTAGAAAGCACTTGGGATGAAAAGTACAACAGAGGCATTATTATTATTACTGGAACAGCAAGCAACAGTCTTCTTGAAAGTACTTGTGGGAGTTTGGAGTGGAGCCCTCCACTCCCAACAGAGAAGCACTCACTGCTGAGTCTTCAGAATAGGGCCCAATGGCTGGCAGCTCTGCCTCATCAGCAGGGGGTTTGCACATCCCCTAGTCCCGTTCAGCAATGCCTGTTTAGTTTGGGTGAATTTTCATGAACGTGTGCCACACTCCAGGCCTACCCCTGACTTCCACAGTTAGTGGTTACAATCAACTGGCTATTTTTTGCCAAAGAACATCCTATACAGGACATTTCTTGGTGTTCTCTGTATGAAGGTGGCTCTTTATTTAATGGCCTATTCCAAAGAGTGGGGGGGGGGGAGGATGGCCTAGTGGGCAGAGTGCTAGCCTAGGACTTTGGACCTGGGTTCAGGGCCCTGCTCCACAACAAGCATCCTTGGGCAAGTCATTGAGTGTCTCTGTGGCTCGGTAGATAGAGAACTATTCCTAATCTGTCGCCACTGGAAATGGGCCCCCCATCATTGCTCAGTGAGTTCACCTCGCTGGAAGAATGGGCATGGGTTTGTAGTGAGATGTGACCAATATTGTGGACTGCCTGCACATTTCTCATTCCCACCATACTTTGTGGTTAGCCCACTGAGGCTATGTCTATACCACAAAGAAAAACCCGCAGTACCGAGGCTCAGAGCCAGGGTCAGCTGGCTTGGGCTGGGGCTGGAGGGCTATGGAGAAACGTGTGGGCATTCCCATGTGGGCTGGATTGTGGGCACAGAGACTCTCCTTTCTCATCAGGCATCAGAACCTGGGCTCCAGCCCAAGCAGGAACACGTACATGGCTATTTTTAGTTCCACAGCCTGAGACAACTGACCCAGGTGCTGAAATGCAGTGCCAGGGGGTTTTCTTTGCAGTCTAGACTTACCTGGAGACCTTTCAATTAGAACCCAGTGTCTTCTCCGCTCTAATGAGGAAGGACAATGCCAAGAGGATGGATTCTGCTGCCATAAGTGAATGGAAATAAGGCTTTTTTAAAAAACAAAACAGTGAGTAATTAACCATTAGAACAATTTACTAAGGGTCATGGTGGATTCTCCATCCCAGGCCATTTAAAAAAGCAAGATTGGATGGTTTATTCTAAAACACCTGCTCTAGGAATTATTTGGGGGAAGTTCTATGGCCTCTGTCATACAGGAGACCAGACTTGATGATCATGATGGTCCCTTCTGGCCTTAGAATCCATAAATTTCATTTATTTCTACCTTGGCTTCTGTTTCCTTCTTCTGTCCTTTTATTTCTGTATTTTTCCAGTTCTCTCTCTTCTCCACTATCATTTTCCTCTAAGGTCTTTATTCTGCCACCCATCACTGTAGTACCTGAGCTTCTGCCATGCCCCCCCCTCCCTTTTGTCTTTTCACTATCTCCCTTCTACCATTGCTTCTATCCTTTTCCTTCCAGCAGTACAAAAGGACAGACCGACGAACCAGTAACATCTGGTCCCTCCATTGGGACCACTGGCAATGCACTCAATTACTACTACGAAAGTGCTGAGCCCTGCACAAAACAAAGACAGATGCTGCCCAAAGGAGGTTACAATCTAAGGCCCCAACTCAGGAAAGCTTCCCGTTCAGGGAGCATGGAACTGAACTGGGGTTTAAGAAGTGCTGTCAGACTGATTCCAAGGCATGGCTATTGCATTCAGCCTTCTAGGCCTGATTCTGAGCCCTCATACACTGCTGAAAATTAGGAGTCGCTCTGAAAACACTGGAATTACACCAGCTGCAAACCAGCACCTGGGAGGTCACAACCAGACCACCCAGTGTCTTAAAACACTACAGCCAAGATTTTAAAAACTAAGTGTCCAAAGTTAGGCTCTGAAGTCCACATTGAGTTGCCTAAATGAGATGTCCAATTTTCAACAATGCTATTGACTACTGGGGGTTGGGTGAAGGATGCTAGGAGCTCTGCTGAAAGTCAGGCCACATGGTTAGCTTCCCACATATGAACTTGGAGCCTAAAATCTTAGGCTTAGGCTAGCATGCTGGCAAAAATCATTTAATAGTTTAGCAAGGATAGACACTAATTGGACCATTCTTTTAGACTAATATTTAAGTATGGAAATGAGTACTTGGCACACTGCAGAATGGAAGGAACCGACCAAAGCTCCTGATGTGAGCTTCTCATTATACGCCTGCAACAGGGGTCTTGGGGCAAACATCTTCCAACCATCAATGAAGTGCCAGGAGTTGCAAGCCACCCATTATATTACAGTAGCACCTGGAGGTGTCAACAGAAGTTGTCAGCCCGTTGTGTTAGATGCTGCACAGATAAAGTGAGAGACTGTCTCTGCCCCAAAGAGCTTGCAAGTCAAAAAGAGAAACAGAGGCTCAGACAGGTGAAGTGATTTGGCCAAGGTCATCCAGCAAGTCGGTGGCAGAGCAAGGAATAGAACCCAGGTGTCTTAACTCCCAGTCTACCTCTTAGCCATTGGATCACATATTTGCCAGAGGTGGGATTTTTAAATGCTCTTAAGTCAGTTCGGAGCACGAGTCCTGCTGAGTTGAGGGACTTTTGAAAATCTCACCTTTTAGAGGAGGAAAAGAAGTTGTGAACTCTAAGTTAGATTTCTTCCAGGCTGATTCAAGTCACCCCCTAGAACCACAATGGGGCAGAGCCTCAGCTGGCGTAAATCATCATAGATCCAGCAATAGAGTGGTGACACTTTACAACCTGCTGAGAATCTGTGCCTGTGCCCTATGTTTTTTTTCATGGAAGGGACTTGCTCTGTATTCAGACTGCAGGGACATCCGTCCCCCCCACCTCCCTTGCAGTCAGCCCAGTATAAGTGGGTGCCAACATGGGATGAACACATTATATTAAGTTGAAATAGTGTCTGTTCAGGATACTTGTTGATTCCCTCCCCCCACTTTTCTTTTCTCCAGTGTCTTTCACCCTCCCTATCAGCTGGTCCATTTTTTAAAGCCATATCCCCCAAAAGAAGGGTGGGCTCATCATTGGCACATCTCTTGTGGCTGGGCATGGTGTAGCAGCTCTTTCCTTTCTAGCGCCTCTGGTTCTGCAGCAGTTTGCCCAGCTCTCCACCAGGTCACAGGTTAGTCCCATTCTTTCCAAAGGGACAAAGTCCAACAAACAAGAGTCCTTATGTCAGATCTTCAGCACTCAACTCTGGGCCCCTGGGTCCCTACACCCCTTTGTCCAGGATGTTCAGTCCTCCACCTCCCCATCTCAGTGGCCTCATGCCACCTTCCCCAGTGGCTAGTGGGGAACCCAGTCCTCCCACCATACTGGGTTCTAGTCCAAGGATCCTATAACCAAGCACTGAAGGTCTGCTCCACAAGACTCCTTGCGGTTTCCTCCCTGGATTTCTTCCCACCATTCACTTTTTCAGGCCTTTTCTGTAGCCCCTTTCCAGGCTTCTCTAGTGAAGAATGCCTCCCAAGGCTTCTCCTCAGTTCCTGCCCTAGGCCACGCTCCCAATCCATCACAACCCTCATGTCAGGGCAAGCAGGCCTACTGCCTGGGCCCCTGTGAGTCCAGCCCCTACCACACTCCAAGGTCACACTCCTGCTGTTGGCTGAGCTACTTCTTCCCCATCACCTCATAGCCCCACACAAGCCATCTACCCTAGAGGGTACACCAACCCCGGCTATCTCTTATATCACCTTCCTGTTCCTCTACCACCAACTGAGCTCTTCCTTTGCCTCCTGCTCCTTCCTTTATGAAGACCTACCTCCTTCCCAGCTGGGTTTGATCACCAATTATGCCTAGCACCCTGGACCAGGTGCCATCCTGCTTACCTGGGCTCAGGCTCCTGCTAACCCCTGGCTAACCAGGGTGGGGTTTGTACACCCCATCATATTCCCCTTCACTGGATTTTTTTCTCCTTCCCTCCCACAAGCTCAATAAAGCCAGAGTCAATCCTTTAAACCTAGGATGCTCCAAGCGGTTTGACACCAGCTGGGTTCCCCCAACCTCAAGCCTGGCATGATGATGTATCTGCTAACCCTAAGCTCACAAACAGATACAGCTGGGCAGCTAGAATGAGGTGGATCCAAACTTCTGCCCAAACCATTCATCCAGCTCTCAGATTTGCCTGGCCTCCCTGTCCCATTAAAGTTATTATCATTAAGGTGACTTTATTTTTTTAGCTGTAAGGGCTCTCAGCCACTCTGTAGTGAAAGGCAGCTGTAATATGACTAAGGCAGGCTCCAGAGACAAGATAAATATATTACGCCATGCTCAAACACTCAGAAATTCATCTCCCACCCGGAGCAGCTTTCACTTCCAGAACTCAAAAACTTTTGACTCCTTCCTGCCCCGAAGGAGAACATGAATGGAAAAGTCCAGTTTAATAAATGGCTAAGACAAAGCCAAGTTCAGCTCTACACCTGTGCTCTGATCCTCAGCCCCCGCAGCTGTCCCAGTGCAAATTCCTCACACCAGTCTGCCATTGCGCCAGGACAGTTATCCAGCAAGCAACGTGCCACTGCCCATCCAGTCCTGCACCCTGGCGCGTCATTGCGAATCAAAGCTGGTCCAGGCAAATCTAGCCCTCTCTGCAGTGTCCTTTATTTGGGAACACGGCAAAGACCAAGAATCAATTTGCAAATTTCTTCTCCCTCCACCCCAGAAGGTGAATAGAAGATCATTTGAAACAGCTAACATGCCAACCAATAGAAATGCATGCAGAATCAATATTTCATTATTAATGTAATATGGATAGATAAATCCTGCAACCTCAAAGGAACTCTATCCCCTTTTCTTCATCTCCTCCTTTATTGTATTGAACCAGGCCCCCATTGTATTAGGCGCTATACAAACACAGAACACAAAGCCCCAGCCCCAAAGAGCATACTTGCCTGATCTCAAGCCCCCATCTTTAGTGGCATCGTGCAGTGTTTTGGATGCTGATTAAGTTCTACTACACTTTATGAGCCAGGGCCCAGATCCTCAAAGATATTTAGGTGCCTAACTCCCATTGATTTCAGATGCCAATCTGGCATAAGCTGAGACAACTCAATCAATTTCATTGAAGCTGCACTTGACTTACCCTAGCTGAGGATCTGGCTCTGTTTTCCCCTCAAAGAGCTTTGCTAAAAAGAAAGAAAGAAAGAAAGAAAGAAAGAAAGAAAGAAAGAAAGAAAGAAAGAAAGAAAAGTCTCTCCCAGCAATGATACTAACCAGGAGTCCATTCCCATTCCCTGTCTTCTCTTCATCTGCGCTGGGTGATATGGTTTATCTGAACAGTACTTACTGTAAACTCTGTCAGCCCAGACCAAGATTAATTCTCTGCAGTTTGGCAGCAAAGAGATTAAATAACAAGGGGGGGAAATACACATCTGAAATTGAAAAATTCTTCAGGGCTAATTTACAATCAGGTTCCTCTTCTCCTCCCACATTTTCAAATGCTAACACAGGAGAGGGGAGGAAAGATAGGGAAGGAAAGGGTGTGGGGGGACTCTTTTGGTTGTACCCCCACCCAGTGAAATGGGAAAGCAGGGCAATGACCAGAACTTACACAGCACCAGGCTGCTGGTTTCACAAGAGAGATGAAGTGTGGAAAATTCCACTTCTCCCCTATGCACAACCCTGTCAATGGTCCCACAGGGGCCCTGGAGTCTCTCAGTATAATACAATCACCAGCTTGGAGCTCTCAGCTCGCCTTGAAGGATTGGAGTCCCCACCACCAATTGAAAGAAATATTCAGATTGCACCGTCTGGTTAGTAATAAATCCATCAGGCCCACTTGCCCCCAGTAAAGGAATTTATAAAGCACTAAGGAACATATGGTCCATCTAATGGCTCGATTGGCCGGCTGTCCTCGCCTTCTCATTTTGAATAGACAATGCTCTGTGCAGCCTGGGAGTTCAGTGTTACTCTCACTCGCACTGGTGTAAATCTGGACTAGCTCTGCTGCCGTCATTGGAGTTACTCCAGATCTGGATGGATAAAATGCCAAGCAGAATTCAGCCCCCTGTCCATATCCGTGAACGGTTCCGTTGGGCCTTCACAGAGGCCGGTTGGAGGGATACAGAGAAGGGAGATTCCTGGCTTTATTTAGGGTACAGATTGGGCCAAAACACAATGCCATCAGGAATCCTGATAACGTTGCCACCTCTGAGAGACAGAAAAAAAAAAAGCCACTGCCTCCCTCGCCCACCAGCCTGATCCTCCCCTTGCCCTCCCAGGCACCCCCCCAACAACCAGCCTGACCCTCCTCTTCCCCTCCCAGGCACCCCCGCAACAACCAGCCTGATCCTCCTCTTCCCCACCCAGGCACCCCCCCAACAACCAGCCTGAACCTCCTCTTCCCCTCCCAGGCACCCCCCCAACAACCAGCCTGACCCTCCTCTTCCCCTCGCAGGCACCCCCCCCAACCTTCCCCTTCTCTTCCCCTCCCAGGCACCCCGCCAACAACCAGCCTGACCCTCCTTTTCCCCTCGCAGGCACCCCCCCAACAACCTTACCCTCCTCTTCCCTTCCCAGGCACCAACCCCGCAACCAGCCTGACCCTCCTCTTCCCTTCCCAGGCACCAACTCCGCAACCAGCCTGACCCTCCTCTTCCCTTCCCAGGCACCACCCCCGCAACCAGCCTGACCCTCCTCTTCCCCTCCCAGGCACCCCCCCCAACAACCAGCCTGACCCTCCTCTTCCCTTCCCAGGCACCCCCCCAACAACCAGCCTGAGCCTCCTCTTACCCTCCCAGGCACCCCCCCAACAACCAGCCTGACCCTCCTCTTCCCTTCCCAGGCACCCCCCCAACAACCAACCTGACCCTCCTCTTCCCCTCGCAGGCACCCCCCCAACCTTTCCCTCCTCTTCCCCTCACAGGCACCCCCCAACAACCAGCCTGACCCTCCTCTTCCCTTCCCAGGCACCCCCCCCAACAACCAGCTGACCATCCTCTTCCCCTCCCAGGCACCCCCGCAACAACCAGCCTGACCCTCCTCTTCCCTTCCCAGGCAACCCCCAACAACCAGCCTGACCCTCCTCTTCCCTTCCCAGCATCACGCCCAACAACCAGCCTGACCCTTCTCTTCCCCGCGCAGGCACCCCCCCAACCTTACCCTCCTTTTCCCCTCGCAGGCACCCCCCCAACAACCTGACCCTCCTCTTCCCCTCCCAGGCACCCCGCCCCAACAACCAGCCTGACCCTCCTCTTCCCCTCCCAGGCCCCCCGCCAACAACCAGCCTGACCCTTCTCTTCCCCTCGCAGGCACCCCCCCAACCTTACCCTCCTCTTCCCCTCGCAGGCACCCCCTCACAATGAGCTGGGGAGTCACTTCACCATCCCCTCTCCCACCCCGGTCCCCACTATGTACTCGTCCCTGCTGGTGAGCCACGGGTCCATCTTACTTTCCAGCGCCATGAGGAGCAGGAGCCTCAGCCCCCGTATTGGCATGCTGAGGGCCTGGCACATCGAGCAGCACCCGGATGCCATGCCAGCAGCTCTCCCAGGTGCCATGGGACCTGTGCTCTGTAATGGAAGCAGCCCCTGGCACCCCTGTACATGCACGCGGAAGTTGTTGCCAGTTGCAGCTTGCCAGGGTATTTTCACTAGTGCCAAGTGAAGAAAACCCCAGCACACTGCAACCGGCAAGAGAAGAAAAACCAGCCAGGTTGGTTTAAAATCACCCAGGTGGCAATCTTAGGCCCAATCCTGGTTGGTGGCCCCTGAGATTGGGGGCCCCATGCAAGCACACAAAGTGCACACTGGTTCATCCAGGCTGGATCCAGAATCAGGATTCCTGACTCTGCCACTGACTAACTGCAGGACCTCAGGCAAGTCATTTATGGCCACATTTTCCAGAGCAGCCACTGCCTTTGGGTATTTTAATGGATGGCTGCCGAAGTTGGACTTCAGAAAATGTTGGTCCCAAGGGGTTGTATTGTGTTCTGTCTAGCAGGAGGCTACCAAAGGCCCTGGATCTGAACATGCCCAGGCTTTGGGAAGTCCAGAACCAGATCCAAATTTTGCAGCTATTATAATGGACCAAACCAAAACTCTGAGGAAATTCTAGATCTAAACTGTGCAGCCCAGGACCATCTCTACCTAAGAGCCCACCTAGTGTCTGGGAGCTGGGATGAGACACCTTGAACCAGCTCTTGCCAAGCATGGGGTTAGCTACAGGATGGACACGGACCATATGATGGAGCAGTGCCACTCTAGTGGTCCCCCGGTTGCAGGATCAACCTTGCGAGCAGAAGAGAAGTTGAGCTGGTTGGTGTTTTTCTGCTCCTCCCTGGAGGCAGATCTTCAGGACAGAAGATTTAGCCCTTACACTGGGAGGGAGGGGAATTACTGACAATATTTAAGGGGGCAATGAACTAGCAAGATGCATCCTCTGGTTTTTCAGGAGCCCCCTGGTGGCAGTGGTGGTGGCAGCAGCAACAAGGTGACAGAGACTCCACTGCCAACCTGAAACACTGCTGTCCATGAAGAGCAGCTTGCATTGAACCATAACAGTGCCCAAGGGAACTGCATCTGTCTCATTCAAAGTGATTATTCAGTATATGTATATTAGAATGTGGGAGAACCTCAGGGGATTCCTGTAACCAGACCAACAATGTTATACGCATGCATCAGCATTCCCCTGACTGTGCTGTGACTGGGAAAAACTAGCTTCCATTTCCTGATATGACCATTAGCAGAATGAGATCATCTGACTGTCATGAGACCTTCTATAGTTCCTGAGAATTAAGATGCTATCGGCCCTGCAGTGTGCGTTACATTGAACAAACACTGAGTTCTTTTAAAAAGAAATTCCAGCCTGGAAGAATGGGAAAGACCTTCAGATTGCAGAGCTCCTATCCTACAAACATTTACACAGATAAGTAACTTGACACCCATACATACATACAAAAAGTTATTCATGACCATCAGAGTTTTCAGGATCAAGACTGTATATGCATGATCCATTCTGGCAACATCCACATGATACAGCTGATCACAGCGAATCTGGTCTAGATCTCAACTCTTAACAGTGGACCTAATTCTGACCTTACTTAATCAATTTCCAAGTCGATTTCTTTTATTTACACTGGATTAGCATAAAGCAGAGTCAGACCCAGATTTTACATCATTTTCATGTTGTAATTCTTTTCCTTATGATTAGTATTGGAAGGATTTGACTTTTATCTCTGGTGAAACTCAAAAAGAAATATTGATGTTTATTTCTAAAGCTTTTACAAATGATTGACTAAAATGTTTGCATTAGTGGGAAATAAAGAAAAAAACAGGTACTAGTTATTCAAAAAATTAATGGTTTAGAAGCTGAGATTCAAAAACAGCTTCAGAAATAAAATCATGATCAGATTCCATGATGTGGACGTACTTATATTTTATTTTTAAGCAGAGTAAATAGTGATTTTTTTAAATGAACACAAATACTTATTAGCCTTTAAGCACTATTTTAAAATAATTAACTTTCCTTTTTTTGTACATTTTAATTAGTAACTACACATATTTTCTCTCTTCTTCTATTTATTTATTTATTGGTAGAAGGAAAGATTGACTCTACACAAAGAACAGCCATAAACTTTCAGGCTAAATTGCTTTTATTTTAGATTAAGGGAAACAACAAAAGAAGAAAGAACAAAAAGAAAGTTTCCCTGAGAGATCACAGTGAGTACTTCTCTCTAACAATCTGTACTAAAGTCTGAGAACAAAATAGCTGTTGTCTCTGCCTGCAGGCTGAGGTCTTAGATATTGTAAGATGCAGGACACAGAACAATGAAACATAGGCTACTTCTACACTAGGGATGTAATTCCTAGCTCACATACATACATTTGCACTAGCTCTCAGCTCTCAGTGTAGCTGCAGTAGCCCTGGCGGAGGCAGCAGCGGCATGGCCTAGTTACCCCGAATACAAACCCGCACACATCCCATGGGTAAGTACTGGGGACATCTAACCCACACCGCCGCCTGTACTCCTGTGGCTTCACTACAATTTTAAGCATGCTAGCTTGATAAGAGCTAGTGCAAGTATGTTGGCTTGTGCTGGGAATCACGCCCCCAGCTCTAAGTGTAGACATAACTGTTGTTCCATAGCTACCAGCACCACACCATCTACTCAGCCAAACCTAATCCTTCCAGCCCTGTTCTAATCTGCAAAATCCACAACTCGTCTGTCATTTGATCTGTCTGTCAAGTGTCATGCACAACTATGGGGTTGTATAAATAATAAATCCATAAATATTATTATAATGTAATAGTATATTTTATAACAAAGGTGATTTCGGAACGTGTGGGATGCTTCATTCTGGGTATCATTCTCCTAATGAAAACACCCTCCTCTTCGCGGTCCTACATACTGGTGACCCCAACTGTACTTCTTCTCCCTTATGACCAGTGTTTGCACCCAGGATGCTGTCTTGTGGATTTGTTTCATCTTGATACATTTGTTCCTCGTCACACGGTGTCACGGCCTTGTGTGTGTTAGCGCTCAATACAGCATAGACAACGCCAAGCATTTAAAAATCCCAAGTCTGACCCCCAAAAATTCATGAGGAGCCAGAAGTCATGAGATTTTAAGAAATCATAAATGCTGGTTCTTTTCATTTGCATTCTGGTGCATGGGATTTCATTTTGATTTTGGCTTTTGGGTTTGTTGGTAGTTTTTTAACCTTTAGGGGTCCCCTTTTTCAAGATTTCTTTGCGGCCATGAGGGCTAGAAAGTCACTTTTTTAAAAATAGAAGCTAAGATTTTTCCCATAACAACGTGACTCCAGCAGCTGGGATTTTACAAAAAACACCGAATCTCACAAGATTCACAATGAATCACAAGAGCTGACACCACTTGGAATGCCCAGGAACCACTATCACCTGGAGGGGGGAAGGGGAGGCCTGGCAGCCGGAGGGGACCGAGTACAATGCTGGGTTGGTAAGAAACCAAAGGGCAGATGGTGGCCCTCACCCACATAAAACACTGAAGTCCAGGAGTCCATTGAGGGGCTGGAGTGAGGGGGAGCAATGCATTTTGGAAGCATATGGCGAGGGAGATCAAGGAATCCAGGACAGGGAGAAGCTAAGGTTTGGTAGTTCTGGGTCCCATTTTGTATTAAACACCTTTTAACAGGTTGCTCTGCCTTTTAAAGTGCTGGTGTGGGGGGTTGGGCCTTGACAGCCCTGTGCAATTATCAGAACCAGCTGGGAAGGGATCAGTCAGATGTTTTCTAGAAAGGGCCGAGAGAGAGCCCAGTTGGCTGGGTGCTATAGAAGGGAGGGTTGTGTGGAGTAGAGGGATGGGTGCAGGGAAAAGGTCGCCACACCCTGGGTTGGTCTGGGGAATGGCTTTGTTTTGTGTTACTTTGTGTAGTTTTGATTTAATTAGTAACCTGGGCCCTGAGGAAAGGGCATGAAAGAGCCTTTGGGCCTGGTGTCAGTAGTTCCTGGCCTAGGGAGAGGGCCAGCAGCCTACTGCCCACCCCACCCCCAATTGGTAGGTTAAAACATCCTCCCACTATTGATCCTGATTTGGGGCTACAAACTGCCCTGTTCTGTCGTTCTCGCTAAGATTAAGAATCCAGCCTGGTTTCTGCCATTTGAGCATGGGCCTCTTCCAAACCAAAGGGATTCTCATTAGCTCCTAGCAGTACAGCATCTATGACACACATAGAGGGCAGTGTTGCATGGACACATTAGCCAGCTCATAGGGGGAACAGAACATTCTGGATGGAATGTCTTTTGTGATGTGCTAGCTGCTCTGAGACAGCTGTTCCTGTCCGTGAGAAAATGACTGGCAAGTCACCTTTGAGAGAGTGAGAGCTGATGGTGATAAATATCACCTGTTACTACCGACTGGCACCTCAGCCATAGCCTAGACCAGGTAAAAGAGCATTGCAAAGGGCAGAAGCTGGTAATTCTGTGCAGTTTCTAATCAGCCCTCTAGGATACTAATTGCTATTCCTGACGTGCTGGGCGAAGAGGGAAATGCCTTGATTTTTTTCTGTGCTGATGCGACACCACTGCAAAGTGCCCGAAACGTAATTAATCCTCTGTTGACCCAGCTTGGTTCTACGGCTGCCCCTCTCCTATCACCTTCATGCTGGTCCCAGAGAGACAGCCAGGGATAATCAGCTGTCAGAAGGGCACAGCACTGATTAGAGAGGGGGGAATCAAAGCCAAACAACAAAAGGATGTGGCTGAATGAAAGCATGGCTGTCTGTCTCCAGCCTCCTACCCACATCAGGCATGACTGGCTCAAGGACATTGGCATCTAAAGCCAAGGGGAAGCTAGAAACTGGTGCAGGAAAGGAACAGAGCGAGATCTTAATTCCAGCTCCAGCTGAGTTCTGCTGTGCTCATTTAACAAGACCCCTACCCACCTTCAGTCATGTTTAGTCCACACAATAGCAAAAGCAAGGGTTAGAATTCAGAACCCCCCGTGTCAGAAAGTCCTCACTCCTCTTATTCCTGGGGCAGGGTCACGATTTTTCTGGTATTGAAATACTGATAAAAAATAAAAAGGGAGGAAAATGCCAATCACATTGTTGTTAACTGTTTCCCCTATTTTTGACCAACCATCGAACAAAGGGAAACATTCTGAATTTAGACATTTCAAATTTCAACAACAAAAACCCAGGCATTTATTTTTAGACAGAATGTTCAATTCCTTCCCCCACCCTGTGGTGTTTGAGTAGCCCTAATTATTTAAATTAACCTTAACTCTGCCCATTCAGAGCTTCCAGCCAACCTTCATTTATGAAGCCTCTTGATATGGGCCAGAGACTCTGACCTCACCTCAAAAGGGGCTCCAGATCCCAGTACTTTCCCCCCATTATTCATGTCTAGAAACTTTCCCACACATACTCTCTTTCAATTGCCACCATAGGTGCTGGAACTAGGGGTACTGCTGCACGCCCAACTTGAAGTGGTTTCCATCATAGACAGGGTTTACAGTTTGGTTCAATGGCTCTCAGCACCCCTGCTACACACATTGTTCCAGCACCCCTGATTGCCACCCCAAGCTTCACCTTGCCCCTTCGTTCATGAATTACAATGGTATGGTTTTTTTTCATTATTTGGTACTGTACAACCTTAACCCACCCTCTGGCCAATAATCCATGTAAGGAGGGGGATGGTGAGATGAACTATAAGTCTCCAACTAAAGTACATTGTAGTCAGGACCTTGGTCTTGAACCCCAGTCTCAAACTTAGATTCCCTGGGTTGAGGAAGCAGCCTTGGCCAACACATCACACCACACCACACCAACTGATCAAAGAAGTCATACACTTGAGTGGCCAACTTTCTGCATTCTGCAACCTGCTTCCTGATTGGCCACATAGTCTTGACCCTGATGGGCTGGTGACCATATATAAAATTCCTGCTTTCTTTCTGGCCTTGTCTGAACAACAAGCCATTGCCTGCTAGCTGCTACTTGGACCTGGCTTGACCTGGCCTTGCTGCCCCACCCAACCTCACCAGCTGCCCTGCTGTACCTTCCCCTTGGATTGGATCTCCTGGCTATCAGAACTTCTTGCATGAACTCCGACCACTGATATAGACTGCCCTTTGACCTGCCTGACCCCTGATATTACACTTTGACTGATTGGGGTTCAGAGCATGACAGGTGGACAAGGGCACAGGGTGCAATCTTCAACCCAAAGCAAAACTGTTACAAAGCTCAATATAAATCTGACCCCCGTCCAAGGTTATGCTCACAATGTGTCATCCTGGAGTTGGGTTTGCAAAGGGGTGGTCAAATCTACGGTGACCATAACCATCTAATGCATTTTAATAATTTCTGTCCCAGACTACATCCAGGACAAAATCATGCTTAGCTTACACATTTTAACCAACATGATGTTAACACATTTTCCAACATGGCACATTTCCCAGTGTAGACATGGCTACTGTGACAGTCACTCTGAATGAAATGTAAATGTTTAGGTTCATCCCAAACCCAGTCAAGCCATCTGCCCTGGAGCAATTAGATAGAACACTCTCAGCAAACCAGTCCGGGGGATGTCTCTTCAAAACCCAGTGCACACATTGGCCTAAATACAGACGTAGCGTAATCCCGTGGATGGAAGCTAGGATAATAAGTCTACGTTTGGTCACCAATCTACATTCAGAACATGGCCAAGATCCAGCTCTCAGTTTCCATGGAATCTGATAGAATTATACCAGTGTGAATGAGAGCAAAACCTATGGTTCTTGTCTGAACTCCATTACTGTAGTATCTGAGCACTGGACAACCTTTGCTGTATGTATGCCCACAACTGCCCTGTGAGGTAGAGTAGTGCTGTTACCCCCATTGTACAGATGTGGAACTGAGGGACTAAGGCCAGATCCCCTAAGGTGGTAGGTGCCTAACCCCCACTGAAATTAATGGGAGTTGGGTGCCTCATCCTTTGAGGATCCGGTCCTGAGTGACTTGCCAAAGCAGCAAGAGCAGGGACACACTTCTCCTGGGTTCTAGCCTGTGGTCTTGCCACTGGACTATCCTTCCTTTCTGACCCTCTTAGCCTGAATCCACCTCTTTCAACACACAGTCCAGCTATTCACGGCAACCCTCTGAATAGTCATTCTAAACCCTGTGCAGATGGGTGGAGCCCCAGATCCATGCAGAGTGGGAGGGGAAGGAAAGGCAAGAAAACCGAAGGCACCAGAGCCCCCAGCCCAGACACGATGGGGGTGGGGAGAGGCCCTTGCAATGTGTCAGACTGTAGCAGCGAGGTGGAAAGCACATAACGGGGGCGCCAGCCTTCGTTACATGCTTCCACCCCAGATGCACGGCAATCTCAGTTTGACTGGGGATTTCAGCACATTGTCATGTCACTGGCGTCATGCTGATCATTGTCTCGGCAGATCGGTTGCACGCTTATCTATTCCAGAAAGGCCGCTGACACTTTCTCTGCATGCTTGTCTGCCTCTGAGGTCTAAAGAGCTGTGAGAGCCCTGTAGCATTCTCATTAGCACCTTGATCACAATGTTTACCTTCAGCCATCTGTCAGGCAAAAATCAGATTTTTCATTTGAGAAAAGACAGCAGGAAAAGGAACCGCTGAAGTGTCTGGGAGCAGTGCACGTTATTTACACAGGGCACCTCTCCAAGTCCAGAGGGCTTTCCATCTCCCTCTCTCTCCCCCTTTCTTAGCCTTGCCTTGTTTGCTAGTACAGGCCAGATTCAGAGTGGGTGGAGGAGAACAGAGCTCCACCAATTTCATCATCACACTCTGCATGTTGCCTGTTCCACGCTCTTTGCAGACACCCCCAGTGGGTATTAATCCCTCAGAGCTAGCCCCAGATATCATGTCGTATTAGCCTCATTTTGAAAAAGCAGAAATGGAGGCTTGGAATGCTGAAATGGCACAAGGACACAACGCGAGTCAATGGCAAAGTCCTTGGTATTGACGTGGAGGGCTGGTGCCAGGACTAATTCCTTGCAATGTCTGCATAGATTGGGTAGGACTTTTCCAAATCCCCCTATGATGGGGTGGGACTCACCACTGTGGCACCTCCTACTGGCTCTCTTGGGAATTAGCTCTGTACCCTCTTCTGCTGGTGTCTCGCCCACCATCACCTCTGCTCTGTCCAGGGTGCTGGCACTCCTTCCTCCTACTAGGAGCCTGATCTTCCCTCCTCAAGCTCCAGGCAGCTACCGAACTCTGCTCTGCCCTGCAGCCCTACTTATATGAGCCTACCGGGCCATGATTGGCTATTCCTCTCAACCCGTTTCTAATTGACTGCCTCCAGTCTGCCAGTGAGGTGCAGCCACCCCATCACACCTCCACAAAGGACAGCAGAGCACACCAGGCAGGTGGAAAAACAGCTTTTAAGGCTTGGGTGGATGGGACAACAGGAAGGGTCCTTTATTAGCAGAGACAACAAGACAGTCCAATCTGAATGGCCTCAGAGTTTGAGACAGTTTGGCTCCAGGGCTCTGGTTTGTTCCATGAGTTTTTTACACATAACTCATGGAACGTTCCTATCCAGCAGTGAAGACTGGCCCTTTGCCCTCCAGGGCAAGGACGTACAGAGTCAGATGTTACTGGCCAAGAACAGCTCAAGCTCTATGGACCCCAAAGGCAGATGGAGCGCAAGTCAGTTCCAAGCACTGCTCTGGATTGCTGTGTAGGATCTCAGGGAACAGGGTCACTGATCCCAGCTATGAGGCAATCCCCATACTCTGTAATCCCCATACTCTGTAACTACTGCAATAGGTGGCCCTCTCTGCAGGAGCTGGCTGAGCAGCTGGTTCTCTGGATGGAGGCAGCAAGGTTTGGTCTCTTGGTCAGCTACTGTGCTAACAATAAATGTTAGCTTAATCTCCACAGACTGGAGCACTCTTAAGCCGCAAAACTGCTAAGAGACTGGCCCTGCACCAGGACAGGACAGAGGTAACATCTCCAATGTCCATAGGGTTGCTTGACCCAGGAAACACCTCCAGGGCTGAAGCCGAAGAGACATTATTTGCTGGGATCTCTTTTGGCTGTAACAGTGTCATAAAGTCAGTGACAGTTCTATGGTGTGAACTGCCCTCGTTTGTATTATTCCCACAGCAGCTGGAACTGCCGGCCCCTGGCCTCAGTGCATTCACGTGTGTTCTCCCTGGTCCAGGTATCCCAGAGAACCAGGAAGAGGAGCCTAATGGCAGCATTGTCTTGTGCACATAAGCTCAGGTACAGCATAATTAGTCACTGGGGACAGCAAGTCAATAACAAAGAGGGAGAAGGAAGGCCTTTCAAATGTCTTTGCCTTCTTAATGCCACCGTGAATTTGACCTGGATCTCCATGGCACTCACTCGTCACATAGCTATAATGCTCTGGCTTATTGTGATGCTTTGACACAACGTAGCCTTCTGCCAGCCCATTATTTATTTGTCTTACTGTAATGCCCGAGAGCCCTCATCAGAGACCAGGAACCCATGTGCTAGGCGCTGTGCAACCACTGAACAAAAAGACAGTCCTCATGATGCAACACAGCGTCATCTCATCCCATCAAAATGTTGCCCTGGCACAGTATAACTTTGCAATACAATGACACTTCTTGACTAGGGCCCTAAAGTGAGGTCCTGTGAGCACATGGGATCTCCCTGTTACAAACGGGCTACCCCAGAACCGCTGGGATGGTATTTTTACCCATGGAGGAAGTCCCCTGAGCTCTCTCCAGCCCCATATTCACTTTCCCGCCCTTTCCACATATACAACCCTCCCTCCCCCCAACAGACATTGCTTGACAACTCCACCTGGGACCTTCAGAACTGATCAGTGCTGCTTTCATGATGGCCAGAGGGGTTGATACAGAACAACAAAGGAGAGGATCCTGCTCCGGTCAAGGGGTTCAGCTTGCCACGTCCTCAGCTGTCCCAGCCATTAGTATCGCCAGAGCATGGGGCTGGCTTTGAGACTTCAGCTACGATGCCCCATCCCCTGTCTGCCCCCAGGCCACCCACACAGCCCTCCCCCCGCACCGATCACACACTCCTGCACGTCAGAAAAGGGCTCCTTTGGTGTCTGGAAGAGGAGTCGTTGCTACGAATGGTTTCCGGTGACTACCACCCATGGCCCTCTGACCACGTGCACATTCCCCTTGTTCCCCGTTCAAGCTAATGGGAAGTAGTTGAGATTTCTTGCTTTCACACTCGCAACCCAAGAGCAGACCCTCCCTAGCCAGCCTGGGTCAGGGTGAGTCTGGCCAGGCCCTCTCCCAGACAACCAGCCCCCTTTGCCTGACCTTGCCAGTGCTACCTGCTGCCTCCCCCTAATCCTGCGAATGTGCCTTGCGGATTCCAGGCCAATGGGGGCAAGGCAGCCTTCTACGAGCAGGCCTGGGGGAGTCTATTTATAGCTTCAGCCTCTCACCGAGCAATCATTTATATGGGAATAAAACCCAGCCAATCTAAACTATCATCCGGCAAAACGTGCCGAAGGTAGCGTGCTGCTTCCCATCCCCTTGGCCTTTTCCTGTTTAACTAAATACTCCCAGAGCTCTCGCAAATGTTTATTCTTTGGGAAAGCAATAAAAAAGCTCCCACCAGCCCGCTTTATTTTTAATACTTTCTTTCCACAGAACAAGTGGGAGGATAAAAATAATAGTTACCCAGAGAGACCTGTGGGTAGAAATGTCTAACAGTGCGCTGGGCCAGCCTTCCAGCCAAGGAGCTCTTGCTGAGCATCTCAACAGTCACTTGGGATGACGTGGCTGCTGGTTCCCACAGCAAAGCTCTCAGAGGCCGAGGGGCTTCTCAGGGGAACCTCGCCAAGTGTGGAATTCTCCACCCCAGGAGATCAGGATGAACATGAGTCTTCCCAGTTTTAGGGCCTGGTGCAAGACCCTAAAAGTTGCAAAGTTGTTACGGAGCTATAGAGAGTGCGTCCAAACTTTAAGGTGAGACGTGAATTCACATGAGATTGCATTGGATTAGATCTATCCAGCTATCACCTGGAAGTCAGCCATCAAAATCAGCTCGTTGAGGACAGCGAGTGATTGAAGGGAAGGGTGAAAGAGGCAGGTCCTTTCCTTGAGCAGCATGTTTCTCTTGGTTTGGTAGAGAGGCCCTAGATACTATGGCAGCATCTCTCAAACTGGGATCTGCAGGCCCCACTGATCAACTCCTCTCTGTCCCTATCTCAACTGTTCAGTGGGGTGCAGGAGGCACTGGGAGGGAGGGAGGGGGAGGAGCAGGAACAGGGCACATTCGGGGGAGGGGGCGAAAAAGGCAGGGAAGAGGAGGGGCAGGGGTGGAGCAGGAGCGGGAAGAGGTGGGGTGGGTGTGGGGCCCTGGGGGAAGGGGTGGAGTGGAGGCGGGGCCTGGGGCTGAGACGGGGGTTGGGGGGGTCTGCAAAAAATTGTAAATCAAAATGGGGGTCCTCGGAATGGTAAGGTTTGAGAACCGCTGTACTCTGGGATGAATGGGGTTGGAACGCAAGTAGATAAACACCACGCTTGGTCAGTATTGTTATCCCCTTTTCACAGGTGGGGAAAAGGAAGCCCGGAGAAGCTGAGGGGTTTGGGCCAGGGCAGTGTCAGAGCCCGGTTGAGAGCCCAGAGCACAGCTGGGGTGCTGACCCCAGTTCCAAAATGTTCCTGTGGAAACCTGGGTCTGAAGATCAACTTTCCCGCTGAAATGCTGGTTGGATGCAAAAGCCCCCTCGAGTCTTCTGTTGCTGTGGTGGCAGCACCCAGTCATGGCTCAGGGACCCCGGGAGAGGCGCTGGACAAACCCAAAACTGAAAGGTGGCATTTGCCCAAAAGAGCTTCCGATCTAAGTAAAAGCCAAGAGACAACAGGGAAATGCAACAGATGGAGGGGAGCGCAAGGAAAGGCTCATAGAAACGTAGGGTTGGAAGGGACCTCAAGGAGTGATCATGCCCAGCCCCCTGCACTGAGACAGGACCAAGTAATCCTAGACGATACAATACAGATCAGCATGCTAGGCAGAGATCACACACTGACCTTCTGGGGTCAAAAAAACTGCAAATACATGCTCAAAGAATGGGCTGTTTTCTCCCAACCAGTTCTTACCCAGCTCCCTCCTCCCAGCGGCCCCTTTGACGCCAATGGGCCTGTTCTCCAGCCTGGAGGAGTCATCAGTTGGGATTGACTTTTCCCTCTTGTGGGGAATCAAAGAGCATTTGACTAGCATGTTACACCAGAAAATCCCATTTGAGACCCTAGTGTCCCAGGGTAGGCAGTTTGTTTCTCAGGCCAATGGATCTGATTCTCAGAGGTGCTGACCTCTGAGAGACCTCAGCTGGAGATGAAGGTGCTCCAAACTGCTGAAAATCAGGCCCAGTAAGACTGCTAGTGTAAGGTGGGCGGGGTGTGCCCTGAGCTATGGACCTGGTTCAGAAACGACAAGAGAATATTGCAGCAGGAATAATGTGGTGACACACACAAGCCAAGAGATCCACCGTTAACGCTGGCACTCATAAGCCCAGGCAAACACAAAGGCCAGTGGCAGGAATTCAGGACAGACTATCACCAAAGCATCTCTACAGCGAGCAGTAAACGGCAGCTAAGAACTGAGGGGGCCATGGTGCCTGAACTCCTCTGTTCTCCCTCAAAGAGACCCCTGCCCCACCAGGATAGGTAAATGATGGGGGGGGGGGGGGGGGGAAATCTCGCTCTGTCACTGCCCAGGGCTGTGCTTACTCTGTGGACAATCAGCTGATTTCAGTCGTCAGGGCTCTCTGTCCACACTGAATTCACTTGAAAACAGAAGACGAACAGAATCTAGGCAAGGAACTGGGATAATCAGTTTATCCGACTTCCTTGCGCAATTTTAAATGATTTCAAAATCCTTTTGTCTCTGTTTTCCCCCTTCATTGTTATTAAGTGTTTATCTGGAAGGGTCTGCAACCACTCTAAGTGGCTGGGCCAAATGTCTGACTCTAAAGGTTGGTCTACACCTGGACATTTACCAAAATAACTACTCCTGAATAATTATAAGTGCAGACAAGCTCTAAAACCTGGCAGTCTCACCCACCTCTGGTTGCTTATAAGTCCTTTGGCAGGGTAGGACATTTTTGATAAGAGACTGCAAGGTGGAGACACTCTGTAATATCAGACTTGCCATAGGCTGTATATCTAGGCTTTTATATCACATGTAGGCATTTATATCACTGTGGTATAAGCATTTGACATTGGCCCTATGTTCTGGGTGGCCCCTCACTCAGTGGTGCTGGAAATAATCTTTACCGCTACTCCAACCAAGAACCAAAGTAGGCTCAGTCTGCCCTCTGCTGTTCAAGGTGAGAACACTGGCAAAATGAGGAGAGAGAAATGCCACAGGTATATTACCTAGAAATACATCAGGGCATGCAAAATGCAATTGACATTACATGGGAACAGTAACAGACACACTGGAGGGAATAAGGAGTCTTATTTTGTTACTATACAGTGACAGAGAAGGCACCAGAGATATGGGGATTCCAACAAACGTATACAGAGAGTAAGCCCCAGAGGATATGGGAAACTGCATAGATATTATAGAGGACAAGATATTAGATGGTGCCCTGGGGTATCCTGCAGATGGTGCATAGAATTAAGAACAGCTGCCAAGACTCTATGGGCATGGGAAATCACCCAGCAGCTATAAAGGATAAAGTCAATACACCAGACATGCGAGGACTTCTAAAGGCTGAGTGCGAGGATGATAAAGGTTATATGCATTACTCTTGCATCTTTGGGCCTATTGTACATCATACTGCCTTGTGCTCTGAGCCTCCCAGATCTGAGGGCCAGGTCTGGACTTGGATGGGAGACTTTCAAGCAATCCCCTCTTGTTACAGGGAATGGTCAATTGGTGACACGCTTTCTTCTAGGTCAGTTCTGAACCTACTCCCTAGGCTGCTGTTAGTGGTTCTGAGCTGCCGTGTCTCACTGGCTGCACTATCAGACATTTGATCATGAAAGATGCCACAGCACTTTCCATAACAAAAGGGGTATGAACTGTATCATAGCCCTCATGTCCTCGCTGAAGTCCATTGAAGCTAATTACATACTGCTGACCTAAATTCCCTCTCTTGGTTAACTGGATTCTTCACTTCCGGTTCTAAGGAAGTGTTCTGTACTGTCACAGGGCATTGTTAAACAGGGGCTGTATTGTAGCGGTGGATTCACTGTGTCGTTGCGTGTTCTATCTCGAGAGCCGAGTACATTACTCATGCCCTTCGAATTCACAATATGACTTTCAAGGGATGAGAACAACATGAAGAGAACACAATAAAAATAGAAGTGAAGCTAGCCCGGTATGTTCTTACTTACCAGCCACAACCACCCTACTCCATTCTTGGGGCAAGTCTCCAATGCCAGCTGTGACCCCCTGCCACCCATCAAGTCCTTTGAATTTAGCCCTCCCAGAATGCTGCAGAGTCAGACCTCAAAAGTGCAGGCACCAAATATTTAAAGCTCCAGTCACTCCATTCAAGCGTCGGAGGAGCCTTAGGATGAAAGGCGCTAGCTAAATGTGAAATGATGAGGTTGCTACAATACCAGTAGGTAACATATGTCTGGGCTTGACCAATTAATACTCTAAAGGACAGTGGCTAGTAATATGGACACCAAGGCCCACAGTTTTCAAAAGCGTCCATTAATTTTAGGTGTCCACTTAGAGACACCCAAGACCACATTTCTGAGGGGCTGCTGAGGATCAATAGTTCCCATAAACTGCAGTGGGAGCTGTCAGTGCTGGACACCTCTAAACGTTAAGCAAATTGGGGTCCCCAAAATGGAGAGCTCCAAAATCAATAGCCACTTTTGAAAATTTGGCTGAGCTGGGGTTAGAATTCCAGAGTTTCTGGATCCTGGGCCTGTGCTCAGCCAACAAGGTTTGTTCCACCTTGCTCCTTGTAGGGCCTTGATCTCGTCTCATAATCACGTCCGTAATAATGACTCTTATAATCCAGAAGGAGAGGGAGTCTGACTCACTGCTGCAGGAATGTGTGCTATGGGTTTACGTTTTTAACAAGATTCTGGCAGAACAAAGGTTAAAGCTTGAAGAGAAACTTAGTGGGATGGTTACAATTATCCCTCAGATGTGTGAGATTGTGGTGCCCATCTCAGAGTTCAGGCAAATAGCTACCTTCCTTCCTCCATGTCACCTTTATTTAAAACTCTGTATTGGCACTGGCATGAAACACTCTTTTTCTGAGCTGATGAAACGTCAGTGAACTAAATCTTAACTAATCACAGAACATGTGAAGGGATGGTGCAGGGACTGCATTACCTAGCACTCCCAGTAGATGGTGACACTGTCTTATAATTGGCTCACAGGCCATCAGAGGAAACCCCTTGGCGGAGATGTTCAGAAAGTCAGTTTCGCTCTCAGCAACCAGATGATCTTCCTCTGCCTGCCGTGGCCAGCCATGGCTCAGGAATATTTATCTACCTAGGTTCTAACACCGTGTCCCTCAGCGTGGTGGTATCTAAACACCTGTGGTGTCCCCTGCATGTGTCATTCATTCAAATATGGTGCTGACTTCTGAGCAACCTTAGCCTTCCTGTCCAGCCCTGGGAATCGGAGCAATAGGCATCCTGGAAAAGCTTGGCAAATGGGGCACGAACATTTGGAAGGTGAGAGCTTTTTCCCCCTTCCCGAGAGAGGGAAAATCCTGACGCAGCCCCTTCTGAACAGATGTCCCCTCTAATAAAACGGAGCATCTTCTTTCCCATAGGACCACCTGCAGCATGAGGAGTGCTCGAAAACCCATAAAATCCCATAAAAACCTGATATGAAACTGCAACAGGCAGGGTGAGCATGGAATAGTGCTGGATTTTATCCCTCCTCCTAAAATCACACATTCATTACTCATTGGAGAGGAACCTGAACCAAAACCTTCTCCCCACCCCGCCTTGAGCCTTGGGGAAGTTTCAGAGCCCATGTGACCTTTGCAGCACAGCCCCCTCTCTAGTCCTAGTGCTCACGGTAGGAACATAGGACCTGCCACAGTGGATGAGGCCAACCACCCAGCTGGTCAGGTATCCTGACTCCAACAACCAATTCCAGACGCTTCAGAGGTAGGTGGGAGAACCCTATAATGGAGAAGGATACAATAGCCTGCTCCCGCAGTAGTTTCTTCCCCAAGCAGTTAGTGGTTGGAGTCTATCTTGAAGCAGGAAGGTTTCAATCCCAGCTAGTGTAACTGTGGATATTATTATTCATGGTAATCTCCTTCTCCAGGATATCTAGTGGCAGTGAGTCCCCCTGGTTAAATCCACGGTGGGCAATCGAGTGGCTTTCTTAGGCTGATGGTGCAGCCACCCCCACTCAGATTAAAGCTCTTCCGCTGTACATCCTAGTTGCAGGGCTCTTTGCATTTTCCCAGCATCTATTTTCTGATCAGCTTTGCCACAATTACTTTGGCCTGCAGCCCAGCTGACACTTTATGGATCTTCGATCTAACTATGTTGCTGCAAAGGGCTGTTTTCAGATATTCAGCGGCCCATTCCCATTGCACTGCTGCGTGCACTAACCACTCCATGGTAGCCACATAATTAGCACTCAGGCACCTCAATGCAGCAGGATTATGACTTTGGCTGGGTATTTATCATGCTCCTTTATTGCCCAGCACACAGGACCTGCAGAGCCCTGCTATAGTTCCCCATTACACTCTCCCTGCTTTCCTGCTGCAAATGGGGACCGGTCTGAACACCCTTCTCCCCAAACTCTGGAAAAGGTCTGTTTAGATCCAAGCCTTGCGCCTACCCCTACGGTGGACCCTGCAGTGTCTCTAACAGTAAAAAAGAGACAGGACTCAACCAGAACGAATGTAAAAGAGATTCTCTAGTGAGGATGCTGCAAACAGCCTGTCCCTTTGGTTCCCCAGCTCCCAGCCTGTGCTGTCACAAACGGCCTCCCTAAGCCTTGTTCGCACTGAACAGTCACATGAAGAATGACTGTTCCCACCACAGGCTGGTCTGAACACTTCCACACATGGGGAAAAGTTGCATTTAGTCTTTGTGGCTCAGGCCCACAATACCCACCTGCAGATCGTTTTGTGTCCCAGCCTGCAGCTCTGTCTAGAGTGGTCTATTATACAGTCAGTGGCTGGAGACCATGCCTAGGATCATTTTGCCTTGCCCTGTAGGGGTCTGCCTGTTCCCACCACACTTGGTTATGAATGGAGCGAATACTGTACACTTGAACCATGCTGCATTCGGTGTCAGGATTTCACTGCTCAGTTTCACAGCCCAACAGGGCCAGGTTACAGCTCTTCCCAGCTATGAGAACATGAGCAGCAGCAGTAGGATCTTCGCAACCCCATCGCCCCCAAATAACGACGTTGATCAGGAGAGTTACGTTCTTAAGGTCTGTGACTTGGGGCTGGGCACCACAGGGTGAGACACAGGGTTTCCCTCAGGCAAGAGATGTTTATCTGGCTGGCTGGTTACTTGTAAACTGAGCATTGTATGGTTCACAAGGGATGCCCATTTCCAGCCTGAGCTGAATGCCAGTGAAGGGATTGTGAAATCCTCCAGAGAGGGATTTACAGGAAAAAATAAACTGGCAGGAGTGAGTACTGTTTATCAGTGAAGACATAGATTTTTGGGCTGCAGCTGTAGGTCCAGAGCTATGCTCTGCATCCTCTATCGAAGGGACAAGCTGAGAGCATGGTTTGTTTCATGACAAAGGGATCACAGCCCACCTGGCTGAGAAATGCAGCTGAGCGATACTAAGTTCTAGAAGGCGTGTTATGGTTTTATTTTATATGTAACTCTTTGTTTCCCATACTTCCTTCAACTTGCCATTACTTGCATCTCTGTTCGTTGTTAAATACACATCTTGGTTTTATTACAAACATCTCTAAGCACCGTGTGTTGAGTGGAGTGGTGATTCGGAGGTGAAACAGGTAAGCTGGTGGGGTTACTCCTCTGGGCGTCTCAGAGCTATGAATTCTGTGAGTGCCCAAGGGAATGGGGGCTGGGCACTCTAGGTGGGATGCTTAGAGGACTCAGGGGCTGGGGTGTACGGGCCATTCCCCTGTACAGAGAAAGCAGGGCCTGCAGTGACCTGGAAGGCAGTGGTTGTGTTGCCAGAGGTTGGTGGAATTGGGAAACTGACCCGCAGCAGGCACAGACGTGGTTCCCTCTCTCTACCACCAGGTGGAAGTAAGGTGCCTCCCAACTCTGAGTACCCACAGGAAGTGTCTCACAGGCACTGAATAGGAGGATGTGGCTACAGCATGATGTCCCTGCATGATCTCATTATGATTAGAAGTCTAGATGGGGCCTAACTGTGTCCTGTAACTGGGCTAAAGCTTTGGACAACCCCACTTATAGTAGGTCCCATTTACACTATAGCTTTTAACCACTTTTCAACCAAGTCCCCCTTACTCAGGTATAATGGCATAATAGACTTAGCCTAAGGGCTTGTCTGCATAGGGAAAGGTTTCAGAGGAGCAGCCGTGTTAGTCTGTATCCGCAAAAAGAAAAGGAGTACTTGTGGCACCTTAGAGACTAACCAATTTATTTGAGCATAAGCTTTCGAGTGAGCTACAGCTCACTTCATTGGATGCACAGGGAAAGTGACTGTCATAGCTATAGTGGAATAACTATAGACAAGCCCTAAGAGGAGAAATGGAGTTTGTTCTCCATGGCCCATTTGACCCACAGCCTCCCTGCTGAGACTGCCTAGCCAATGTAGACCCTCAAACTTGTTCCACACAGTCCTTTGAATGGCCCAGATGACAACAACTTGTAGCTATTACTGATCTGGGCTGAATGAACCTTACAGTTTCAGTGCCTACAGCTGGCCCTGAGGTTAAGGCACCCTTGCAGGACACAGAAGAGCTGTGTTCAGTTCACAGGTGTAACCTCCCTCAGTTCACCATCTGTAAAATGGGGAAATAATCCTTTCTTTGTCAGTTGTGTGTAATTAAACTGTAAGCTCTTTTAAGGAGGGACTATCTCCCACTAAGTATATGTACACATCACAATGAAGCCCTGATCTTGGCAGGTGCCTTAAGGCACAGCTATAAGTAAAACTATTATATCACAGTCTAAGGCCAAGGTGCAAACTGTGGCGTGGGGTCAATTATTTACATCCCACAAATTGTATGCCAAAACTGGGAAACAATTCATCAAATTAAAGAGAGCCACAAGTAAAACCTGTACACAAATCTTAACTCAATAATGAAAGATTTCTGCTAGGAACCAACTTCATCTTTAGAAACTGAATCAGCTTAAATTTAGGATAAAAACAAGCAAACCAAAAAACCCCCAAAACCATAAGCCTGTGTCCCATACACAGAGTATTTCCTACTCTTCAACTGATCCTCTTCTTTAAGCCATTTTTGCAAGAGCAAACACTAATTGCTTTATAATCCAGCTCCCAGAGTAAACTTGGCTCCAGTATCTGAGGCTGACTTTGGAAGAAGCGTCACCTTACAAAGGAACAAAGCCCTTGAATGCAATCAAACGTTGTATGAGGATACTTGATGTGGCTCTGCATTGGCTGCCACCGAACATGCCTGGACATGAGCAGCTATTCCAATAAGCCCCACCCTACCCTGTCCCTGCTATTCACTTCCAGTCTCCCCAGCACAGATCACCAACACCACACTCTGTGCTATGGAGAGGCAAACGTCTACAGGTCTCCTTTCCCCATCAAGCAGTTACATGGGACGTTCCTAAGAGAGGGTGGAAGCCACATAAAGGTCTTGAAGATGCAGACAGAGGTAACCTAAAATACTACTTAGCTCTTTTATTGGCTCAGTTCTAACATTAACCAAGTCATCCTCAGGACACCGGTGCAAGGTGAGTAAATAGCACATCATAATGTATTCGGTGAATGCTAATGCAGACCATTAAAACACAGAGACAAGATAAGAAAAATGTATTTCCTGGGGCTGAAGAATTACTGACTTCTTGGAGCCATGGATAGATACTACAGAGGGCGTATGCATTCATGATTTCCTCTGCCTTTTGTCCTTCCAAATAACACTGCCCACTCTGTATTTCCAAAGCCCTGTACAAACATTAGCTAATTAAGCCTAATTGTACTTTGGCGAGGTAGAGCATAAGGATTATTATCCCCTTTCACAGACAGAAACAAATGATTAACTCCTTCTCTCAGTGCAGGATTATTCCTGTGGATTTACTCATGTAGTCCAGTTCCAACTTTCAGTAACGGAGCCCCCGGCTCCAGCACTTCCCAAAGGAGCCTAGGCTATCCCTCTTCCAGATTTAACTCTCTCCCTATCAGGAAGGTTTTCCAGGTATTCACTCTAAAATTCCCATTTCGTAACGTCACCCCCTTGCTTGTAATTACCACTATGCTGGCCTCCTCCCATTTCCTAGATGGGCAAACGGAGGCAGGGAGAGGTGAAGCCCCAGAGCCTACTGCGGCCCCGAACTCCCACTGATTGCTGGGGGCAGAGCCCGACCCAAAGAGAGAAACGCCCCCCCGCGAGAGATGGCAATTCCCACAGCGTTTTCTGGGCCCCGTGAACCGGCTGGTCACAGACCGGGGAAGCGCTGCCCGGGATTGCGCGGAGGGGACTAGTTTTAGGACTGGGGGAGGGGGAAAGAGACTTTCTCCACCCCACGTGCCTCTCACCTGCCGCCGCTTAACAACCAATGTCCCGCCCGCCCCAATTAGCCTGGCCACGCCTCTCTCCTCCCCCCAGCGCAGCCCCGCCCCGTTCCCATTAGCCGCGCCCACCTCCCCAGGTAGAGGAAGGGAGGGTGGCGAGTTCCGCCCCGCTTCTGCCTTAGCCGGCCCGAGGGACAGGACGGATCCTGTGCGGGGCTGGGCGGTGAGTTGGGTTCCGCGGCCAAGGAGGGGTCACGGGGGCATTGCACGGGGGCAGGCTGGGGAGGAGCGTGCAAGGGGCAACTAAGGGGGAGCGGCGCGGCAGGAGTGGGAGTTGAAGGGGGGCAGGGCGAAGGGGGCAGAGAGAGGCGGCGAATGCAGGGGGCAGCTGAGGGGGAAGGGGGTTGCAAGGCAATAGAGAGAGGAAGGGGGAGTTCAAGGGGGGCAGGGACAGGAGGGCGGGGCAAGGCGGCGAATACAGGGGGCAGCTGAGGGGGAAGGGGCTTGTAAGGGGGCTGGGAGAGGAAGGGGGAGTTCAAGGGGGGCAGGGACAGGAGGGCGGGGCGAGGCGGCGAATGCAGGGGGCAGCTGAGGGGGAAGGGGCTTGTAAGGGGGCTGGGAGAGGAAGGGGGAGTTCAAGGGGGGCAGGGACAGGAGGGCGGGGCAAGGCGGCGAATACAGGGGGCAGCTGAGGGGGAAGGGGCTTGTAAGGGGGCTGGGAGAGGAAGGGGGAGTTCAAGGGGGGCAGGGACAGGAGGGCGGGGCGAGGCGGCGAATGCAGGGGGCAGCTGAGGGGGAAGGGGGTTGCAAGGCAGTAGGGAGAGGCGGGGGTTGCCAGGGGGAGCGGTGGGGCAGGCGGAGGAAGGAGTTTCCGGGGGCGGGGAGCGGGCAGAGTCCCGGCTCGCTGCACGTTGTGTCCGTAGCTACTTTGCTACTGAGCCTAGGCGCGCTGCTTCCTTCCTTGCTCGAACGGCTCCGGCCCGGCGCTTCCCTTCCCGGGGCCGCTCGCTCCGGGCCCTGCTGGGTTGCGCCTTCCTCCTCGCCCCCTGCTCCCCCGGCCGTGCGCTGGCTGGCTGGCTGGCTGCGCGGGGGCTCCGGGGCCGCAGCTCCCCGGGTGCCAGCGTTAATAATCCAGGGCGAGTAGAAAGGCTCTGCCCCAGACATGCCTCGCCCTGCCCCTCCTGGGAGGGTGGCTGTGTGGTCACTATAGTGCCTGGGTGCTAATGAGCTCTCTGTCGCGTTTGTTCACGTGCTGAACTCGCAGCATGGGTGTCGTCCCCCATCCCTTTTCTAGATCAGAACCATCTCTAGTTTCAGCTTCCCAGTGCATCCCTGCCACTGGGGCTGGCTTTTCCCCCTCCGCCTCTTAGCCCTACTGAAACCAGCTTTTGGAATAGGTGGCTTTATTCTTTTCATAGTGATGCCATTCCTCTTCACACCCTTTTCCCCCCACCAGGCTCTCAAATGAGGCTGTGAAGTGTGATCTTTTGGTGAAACGGCTCTTATTGGTGTCTCAATGTGTTCCATAAAATGATAATGTTTAAAGGCGCACAGTACAGTAGTTGCTGCGTAACTCTGGGCGTGAAGTAGGGTGACCAGACAGCAAGTGTGAAAAATCGGGACGGGGGTGGGGGGTAATAGGAGCCTATATAAGAAGAAGACCCAAAAATTCTGACTGTCCCTATAGAGTCAGGACATCTGGTCACTCTAGTGTGAAGAAAGCTATTTTCTCTGATACTCGTTCTACCCCCCCCACACACACACACCTTCTTATCAACTGTTTGAAATGGGCCACCCTGATTACCACTACAAATGTGACTTTTCCTCCTGTTAAAGTGGGCTATTATCGAATTTTCATTAGAATTGGTAAGGCAACTCATGTCTTTTCATGTACTGGGTATATATATCTTCCTACTGTATTTTCCACTCCATGCATCTGATGAAGTGGGTTGTAGCCCACGTAAGCTTATGCCCAGATAAATTTGTTAGTCTCTAAGGTGCCACAAGTGTAGGAACGCCAACTCCCTGAATGACGTTAGCTACCTCAACAGAAGCATTTTTTCAGTCAACCTAGCTGCGTCTACGCTGGGGGTCAGGTCACCATAGCTATGTCGATAAGGGATGTGATTTTTTTTTTCACACCCCTTAACTGGCCGAGCTATATTGATCTAACTATTAAGTATAGACCGAGCCTAGAAATGGCAGTGTTTTCACATCCACCTCAAACTGGTGTAAATGGCTATGCATAGTGCAGAGGCAATGGTGGGCAGGATCCCACATCTTTTGAAATGTCAAGGCAACTTTTTAATCTCCCCATTTCTTACCAGCTCGCATGGGAAGGAGCACTCTGGGCTATGTGCACAAGTTTGTTTTGAAAATCTTTGAGCTAAATTGGCAACTTCCCCCCCCTCCAACCCTCCCCCCCCCCCCCCCCACCGGGGAAGGATGCCAATGGTGGTGTGGTTTGTGCTAGCATGGTGAGTGCCTAATAAGAGAGTTTAATCTATCTTGTCTCTAGTATATTGCTGGGTATAAAATGTTTTTATTAGCAAGGGTTGTTAGATCAGAGGTTCTCAAACTGAGATCCGTGGACTACCAGTGGTCCACGAGCTCCATTCAGGTGGTCTGCAGAAAGTTCCCTCTAAGGTGCATGCCTGGGCAGCTGCACACAAGAGAATGAAGGGCCACCCACCTAATTAGTGGAGCCACACAGGTGTGGCTCCACTAATTAGGTGCCTGGACCCTTGAGAAGATGCACATGTAAGGTGAGGTGGGGGTCGGGGGGGGGATAGTGGGTAGGGGACGGAGCAGTGGGGTGAGAAGAGGGGTGGGGGGAATTTGGGATGCGCAGGGCTGCAGTGGCCAGAAATAGAGGCAACTTTCCCCAGCTCCAGGGCTGTGGCTGCCAGAGAGACACCCTCCTCCTTCCCAGCCCCAGCTCAGGGGCTGCCGTGGCGGGGGAGAGACCCTCCTCCTTCCCAGGCCCAGCTCGGGGGCTGCTGCGGCAGGGGAGAGGGCACATCCATCACATTAGAAAGGTAAGACTACTGATATTAAAATGAGTTGTGTGCTTTTATTTGTAGAACAAACAAAAGTTTAAGGTTTTTTTATATATAGCGCTTTTATCCAAAATACTTTACAATAGTTAGCTAATGGTACAAACAACATTTGGAAAGATCATTAAGTGGACCATCAGCAATTTTCAAGTGGTCTGTGGGGGGGAAAAAAAAGAAGTTTGAGAACCACTGTGTTAGACAATAGCACCCTTCTGATGCTTCACCAATATTCAAATGAGGTACAAAATAGTACAGATGCTTAAATGGGTTTTCCTTATTGGTAGTGTCACACTTCAGCAAAACAGCTTCCCCAGCTGCAGACTTAGTTTTAATTGAAAACTATTTTTGACATTTGTATATGCTGTCTGCTTCTCTTCCCACTCCCTCTCAGCCTTCTCGATGTTGCATTGAGTGAACTGGGTGCAGCTTTTCTGTAAGGCTGGGTTTTACATGAATGCTATTGCATAACAAAAAGACACAAACAGTTAGCACTTCCATGGTCATGCAAAGCAATTGAATCATCGGTGACAATTGGGAAAGGATCTGGAAAACTGGTTAGAGAAACACATGATGCCGCGAATGGAATTTCCACTTAAAGGGAAGAAATTGGTGAGAGAACCTATTTTATCCAGCACTCTTTCTTTTCTTAGCAATACTGGTGCCAGACTTAAGAAATGTTACTTGTTTATTTGGATGTGTTGAGCAGACTCTTCTGGTCCTGGATGTAAACCGGTGCTGACTTGCCTAGCTAGAAAACTAGGGGTATGTCTACACTACGAAATTAAGTCGAATTTATAGAAGTCGTTTTTTTAGAAATCGGTTTTATATATTCAAGTGTGTGTCCCCACAGAAAATGCTCTAAGTGCATTAAGTGCAGTAACTTGGCGGAGTGCTTCCACAGTACTGAGGCAAGCGTCAACTTCCGGAGCGTTGCACTGTGGGTAGCTATCCCACAGTTCCCGCAGTCTCCGCTGCCCACTGGAATTCTGGGTTGAGATCCCAGTGCCTGATGGGGCTAAAACATTGTCGTGGGTGGTTCTGGGTACATATCGTCAGGCCCCCATTCCCTCCCTCTCTCCGTGAAAGCAAGGGCAGACAATCGTTTCGTGCCTTTTTTCCTGAGTTACCTGTGCAGACGCCATACCACGGCAAGCATGGAGCCTGCTCAGGTAACTGTCACCGTATGTCTCCTGGGTACTGGCAGACACGGTACTGCATTGCTACACAGCAGCAGCAACCCATTGCCTTCTGGCAGCAGACAGTGCAATATGACTGGTAGCCGTCATAGTCATGTCCGAGGTGCTCCTGGCCACATCGGCCGGGAGCGCCTGGACAGACATGGGCGCAGGGACTAAGTTTGGAGTGACTTGACCAGGTCATTCTCTTTAGTCCTGCAGTCAGTCCTATTGAACCGTCTTATGGTGAGCAGGCAGGCGATACGGATTGCTAGCATTCGTACTGTACCATCTTCTGCCCGGCAGGCAAGAGATGGGGATGGCTAGCAGTCATATTGCACCATCTTCTGCCGGGCAGCCATGAGATGTGGATGGTTTGCAGTCCTTCTGCACCATCTGCTGCCAGCCAAAGATGTAAAAGATAGATGGAGTGGATCAAAACAAGAAATAGACCAGATTTGTTTTGTACTCATTTGCTTCCCCCCCTCCCCTGTCTAGGGGACTCATTCCTCTAGGTCACACTGCAGTCACTCACAGAGAAGGTGCAGCAAGGTAAATCTAGCCATGTATCAATCAGAGGCCAGGCTAACCTCCTTGTTCCAATAAGAACAATAACTTAGGTGCACCATTTCTTATTGGAACCCTCCGTGAAGTCCTGCCTGAAATACTCCTTGATGTAAAGCCACCCCCTTTGTTGATTTTTAGCTCCCTGAAGCCAACCCTGTAAGCCGTGTCGTCAGTCGCCCCTCCCTCCGTCAGAGCAACGGCAGACAATCGTTCCGTGCCTTTTTTCTGTGCGGACGCCATACCAAGGCAAGCATGGAGGCCGCTCAGCTCACTTTGGCAATTAGGAGCACATTAAACACCACACGCATTATCCAGCAGTATATGCAGCACCAGAACCTGGCAAAGCAATACCGGGCAAGGAGGCGACGTCAGCGCGGTCACATGAGTGATCAGGACATGGACACAGATTTCTCTGAAAGCATGGGCACTGCCAATGCATGCATCATGGTGCTAATGGGGCAGGTTCATGCTGTGGAACGCCGATTCTGGGCTCGGGAAACAAGCACAGACTGGTGGGACCGCATAGTGTTGCAGGTCTGGGACGATTCCCAGTGGCTGCGAAACTTTCGCATGCGTAAGGGCACTTTCATGGAATCTTGTGACTTGCTTTCCCCTGCCCTGAAGCGCATGAATACCAAGATGAGAGTAGCCCTCACAGTTGAGAAGCGAGTGGCGATAGCCCTGTGGAAGCTTGCAACGCCAGACAGCTACCGGTCAGTTGGGAATCAATTTGGAGTGGGCAAATCTACTGTTGGGGCTGCTGTGATGCAAGTAGCCCACGCAATCAAAGATCTGCTGATATCAGAGGTAGTGACCCTGGGAAATGTGCAGGTCATAGTGGATGGCTTTGCTGCAATGGGATTCCCTAACTGTGGTGGGGCCATAGACGGAACCCATATCCCTATCTTGGCACCGGAGCACCAAGACGGCGAGTACATAAACCGCAAGGGGTACTTTTCATTAGTGCTGCAAGCTCTGGTGGATCACAAGGGACGTTTCACCAACATCAACGTGGGATGGCCGGGAAAGGTGCATGATGCTCGCATCTTCAGGAACTCTGGTCTGTTTCAAAAGCTGCAGGAAGGGACTTTATTCCCAGACCAGAAAATAACTGTTGGGGATGTTGAAATGCCTATATGTATCCTTGGGGACCCAGCGTACCCCTTAATGCCATGGCTCATGAAGCCGTACACAGGCAGCCTGGACAGTAGTCAGGAGCTGTTCAACTACAGGCTGAGCAAGTGCAGAATGGTGGTAGAATGTGCATTTGGACGTTTAAAGGCGCGCTGGCGCAGTTTACTGACTCGCTTAGACCTCAGCGAAACCAATATTCCCACTGTTATTACTGCTTGCTGTGTGCTCCACAATATCTGTGAGAGTAAGGGGGAGACGTTTATGGCGGGGTGGGAGGTTGAGGCAAATCGCCTGGCTGCTGGTTATGCGCAGCCAGACACCAGGGTAGTTAGAAGAGCACAGGAGGGCGCGGTACGCATCAGAGAAGCTTTGAAAACCAGTTTCATGACTGGCCAGGCTACGGTGTGAAAGTTCTGTTGGTTTCTCCTTGATGAAACCCCCTGCCCCTTGGTTCACTCTACTTCCCTGCAAGCTAACCACCCTCCCCTCCTCCCTTTAATCATTGCTTGCAGAGGCAATAAAGTCAGTGTTGCTTCACATTCATGCATTCTTTATTCATTCATCACACAAATAGGGGGATGACTACCAAGGTAGCCCAGGAGGGGTGGTGGAGGAGGGAAGGAAAATGCCACACAGCACTTTAAAAGTTTACAACTTTAAAATTTATTGAATGCCAGCCTTCTTTTTTTGAGCAATCCTCTGTGGCGGAGTGGCTGGTTGGCCGGTGGCGCCCCCACCGCGTTCTTGGGTGTCTGGGTGAGGAGGCTATGGAACTTGGGGATGAGGGCGGTTGGTTACACAGGGGCTGTAGTGGCAGTCTGTGCTCCAGCTGCCTTTGCTGCAGCTCAACCATACACTGGAGCATACTGGTTTGGTCCTGCAGCAGCCTCAGCATTGAATCCTGCCTCCTCTCATCACGCTGCCGCCACATTTGAGCTTCAGCCCTCTCTTCAACCCGCCACCTCTCCTCCTGGTCATTTTGTGCTTTCCTGCACTCTGACATTATTTGCCTCCACGCATTCGTCTGTGCTCTGTCAGTGTGGGAGGACAGCATGAGCTCGGAGAACATTTCATCTCGAGTGCATTTTTTTTTCTTTCTAAGCTTCACTAGCCGCTGGGAAGGAGAAGATCCTGTGATCATTGAAAGACATGCAGCTGGTGGAGGAAAAAAAAAGGGACAGCGGTATTTAAAAAGACACATTTTATAAAACAGTGGCTACACTCTTTCTTTCAGGGTAAACCTTGCTGTTAACATTACATACATAGCACATGTGCTTTCGTTACAAGGTCGCATTTTGCCTCCCCCTACCGCATGGCTACCCCCTCAACTCTCCCCCCTCCCTGTGGCTAACAGCGGGGAACATTTCTGTTCAGCCACAGGTAAGCAGCCCAGCAGGAACGGGCTCCTCTGAGTGTCCCCTGAAGAAAAGCACCCTATTTCAACCAGGTGACCATGAATGATATCTCACTCTCCTGAGGATAACACAGAGAGATAAAGAACGGATGTTGTTTGAACGCCAGCAAACATACACTGCAATGCTTTGTTGTACAATGATTCCCGAGTACGTGTTACTGGCCTGGAGTGGTAAAGTATCCTACCATGGAGGACGCAATAAGGCTGCTCTCCCCAGAAACCTTTTGCAAAGGCTTTGGGAGTACATCTAGGAGAGCCGCGAATGCCAGGGCAAAGTAATCCTTTCACATGCTTGCTTTTAAACCATGTATAGTATTTTAAAAGGTACACTAACCGGAGGTCCCTTCTCCGCCTGCCGGGTCCAGGAGGCAGCCTTGGGTGGGTTCAGGGGGTACTGGCTCCAGGTCCAGGGTGAGAAACAGTTCCTGGCTGTCAGGAAAACCGGTTTCTCCGCTTGCTTGCTGTGAGCTATCTACAACCTCATCATCATCTTCTTCGTCCCCAAAACCTGCTTCCGTGTTGCCTCCATCTCCATTGAAGGAGTCAAACAACACGGCTGGGGTAGTGATGGCTGAACCCCCTAAAATGGCATGCAGCTCATCATAGAAGCGGCATGTTTGGGGCTCTGACCCGGAGTGGCTGTTCGCCTCTCTGGTTTTCTGGTAGGCTTGCCTCAGCTCCTTCAGTTTCACGCGGCACTGCTTCGGGTCCCTGTTATGGCCTCTGTCCTTCATGCCCTGGGAGATTTTGACAAAGGTTTTGGCATTTCGAAAACTGGAACGGAGTTCTGATAGCACGGATTCCTCTCCCCATACAGCGATCAGATCCCGTACCTCCCGTTCGGTCCATGCTGGAGCTCTTTTGCGATTCTGGGACTCCATCCTGGTCACCTCTGCTGATGAGCTCTGCATGGTCACCTGCAGCTTGCCACGCTGGCCAAACAGGAAATGAGATTCAAAAGTTCGCGGATCTTTTCCTGTCTATCTGGCCAGTGCATCTGAGTTGAGAGTGCTGTCCAGAGCGGTCACAATGGAGCACTCTGGGATAGCTCCCGGAGGCCAGTACCGTCGAATTGTGTCCACAGTACCCCAAATTCGACCCGGCAAGGCCGATTTAAGCGCTAATCCACTTGTCAGGCGTGGAGTAAGGAAATTGATTTTAAGAGCCCTTTAAGTCGAAATAAAAGGCTTCATCGTGTGGACGGGTGCAGGTTTACATCGATTTAACGCTGCTAAATTCGACCTAAAGTCCTAGTGTAGACCAGGGCTAGCATTGTTTGGCTGCACAAACTTCACTTGGTAAAATATCTCTGCAGACATATTTCCTTTTCCTTTCTACTAGATAACAGTGGGGGCTAATGGCTGAAAAATTTTTTCTGTTTGGGTTTTTCAAGCTTTCACATGGGCTCGTAATTCTGAAGCCTGTCGGGAGCAAATCTCTTTACGTCTTGGGGGGAAAAACTAAAACAAATAATGTAACTGTCACTTAAATGCAGCCACAGGGGAAGGAAAGAGGCTGGCTGTTCTCTTCCTCAGTGTGAATTTTGTCATTCTCCCCATCCCCCCCCCAATTACAATAAACTTGGAAGGCTGACCTTTAGCCGCCCACATCTTCCTACATGCCTTTGTGCTGTAATGGTCACTTCTCATGGGGATTTCCAAAGTGAGCTCATGAGCACATGCTGCTGGTCTAGGCTTGCAGAACCCTGTGGGCACAGAAGGAAGCTCCCCATCCCTTTGGACTGTCCCTGTAATTCCCTTCTAGTCTGGGAGGCGAAGAGCAATCTTGTCTTGGTTACAGGAGTACTACCCCATTCTTCCCTAATGGGTAGGCAGCGGGATAACTGCAGTGCTTTGCCCTCTCAGAGCCTTTTGTGTGTCCGTGAAGTCTAGGCTTCCTCTAAGCAGGGCTACCACTAAAGTCCTGTGTGGCCCTGTGTGAAACCATGCATGGAGGGCCCCATTCACCTCTTCCCCCACAGTTGCTCCCCGCTCTTTTTGCGGCTCTGCACTAAGTTGGTATAGCTTCCCAGTCTCTGACGACGCACTAAGCGGGGGGTGGGGGGGGTGTAGAATTGTCCCTGTTGGCTGCTTGTCTGACTCTCGTGAAGTTTCAGCCTTAAAGTTCTTTCCAGAATGGGCAAGTTCATGCCCTTGTCAAATACACACAACTTTTAATGGTAGGTAAGCCTCTTGCCGCTGATCCTTCACTGCGCGTGCCGAGTTGCTGTTGCCAATTAATCTTCCATCAGCTCCCGTGGAACGTTAGTACATACTGCGCTTTCGCAGCTCAGCGGGTGGCTCCTCCCTGGCCATTCCCGAAATATTCACTAGAATGCGGGTGGCTAAAAGGACAGTGTTCGTACGATGGGCTCTCTGTGTTCCGAGAGACAAGGACGCCTGTACTGATGCAGCAGTGCAAACCCTTAGCACAGATGTGCTGCGTGGCGCCGGTGTGCTTATGCCGGGGGCCGTCGCGCCCTTGAACCCTGGGAGTTTGTGCTAGTATAACTATATTGCTGCAAACTCCACGCTAGAGACAAGCCCCGCCCTGTCTGACCCCCACATGCACCTCCCACCTTGTGAAGACAGACTACACGGTGCTGCATTTTCTGTGTAACAAGAAGTTGCCCTGGGATGCTCCACAGAGTGACACTGCAAAGGAACAATATATATCAGTTTATGCTTTCACTGCCCCAGCTCTTAAATTGAAAAGGCCATAGCTCACGTGGCTGAGCCTAAATCTATACCTAGGAGATTTGGTTAGCCATGCCATTCTGCCTGCCGTGCTGCCCCTCAGCTCTGATTTGTGGGTCAGCAGGGTATTGCAATGTGAAAATTGTGGGAGGAAAAAGGGATAAGTAGGGAGGTGGCAAAGTTTGCCAGTGACACAGAATAGTTAAGTCCAAAGCAAACGGCAAAGAGTTACAAAGGGATCTCCCAAAACTGGGTGACCGGCCAACAAAATGGCAGATGAAATTCAATATTGATAAATGCAAAGTAATGCACATTGGAAAACATAATCCCAACTCTACGTACAAAATTGATGGGCTCTAAATTAGCTATTGCCACTCAAAAAAAAGAGATCTTTGAATCATTGTGGATAGTTCTTTGAAGACATCAACTCAATGGGCAGTGACAGTCAAAAAAGCAAACAATGTTAGAACCATTAGGAAAGAGAGAAAACAGAAAATATGATGATGCTGTAATATAAATACACTGTGAATACTGTGTGCGGTTCTGATCACCCCCATCTAAAAAAAAATACTGGAGATGGAAAAGATACAGAACAGTTTCCATATAAAGACTGGGACTTTTCAGCTTGGAAAAGAGATGACTATGTGAGGATACAATAGAGGTCTATACAATCATGAGTGGCTTGGAGAAAGTAAATAAGGAAATGTTATTTACCCCTTTGTATAACACAACTAGAGGTCACCCCATTAAATTAATAGGCAGCAGGTTTAAAATAAACACAAAGTACTTTGTCACACAACTCAGTCAGCCTATAGAACTTGTTGCCAGGGGATGTTGTGGAGGCCAAAACTATAAGTGGGTTCAAAAAAGAATTAGATAATTCATGGAAGATGGGTCCATCAATGGTTATTAGCAAGCACGATCAGAAATGCAACCCTGCGCTCAGCTTATTAACCTTGATAGTTTCTGTATTAACCATTAGAGTCATCTATAGATTGGGACTAACTTTGTGCCTTAATGCAAGACTGTAGTTACTGACCTGGGGCTCTGTATATGGAGAGAAGAGGAAAAGAATTAGTCTCTAATCTAGACTCTGAATCCCACAACATGAAATGTTTCATTTTTGTTAAGGCTGCCTCTTGCTACAATTTAAAAAAAAAAAAATTGCTTTGGAAGCAAGTAATTGGGTTAGTTTGATCTTATTTAAAACCTCTTGCTTCTAATAACCAGCTACTCAGACACTATAAATTTCCTGTCACAAAAACAAGATTGATAATACAGACTCAAGTGCTGCTCTGCAGAAGTCAGCCTCTCACAATGTGTATGTTTTCCTAGTTTTCCGATACTGCTCCTCACTTTGACATACAATTACCTGCTGATCCAGTCATTGGCTTCTTCCAAGCAAGTTTTTCTGCTGGTGAATGGTGTGAATAAACTTTGACCGGGGACTAGACTGAGTTCACCTAAACTCAGTCCATTTGTGACTGCCAGGAATCCAAGGTGGTTCAGGTAGGAGGGTTTTTTTTAATGGCTTTGCTTTCTATGCAACAACTGAGGATGTTGCAAACACCTAAAGCCATGCTAGAGGTGCATTTAATGGGAAAACAGAAGACTTCAACTGGAGGCCTGGTATGTGAAAAAGGAGCAATTATTTAATATTGATGTAATTACTCTGTGTGCACTGTTGTCTAGGGATCATAAACACTTTTACTTAATTAAAAGCTTTTCAGCTCATCACCAACAAGTCCCTGCTTCCCTGCCAGGTCAGTGTAGTGTTCACTTCATATGACACTAAATCTGTGCCTTTCTGAGAGGTATTGGACCAAATATTCTTGTAAATCAGAATCCAGGGCTCTAGGGGGACTTGCTAGCTTCCTGCTCACTGTTGTGGGAGCATTATGGTGCTTTGGTAACAATTTGCTATCCTCCATCATTCTAGTGAGTGCAGAAGGTGTCCTTTTAAAAATACCCTTTTCCTCTTTCTCTAAATAGCGCACCGACACCTGGTTTGCTGTCCTCTGACTTAATTTCTCATTTAGTCACTCACTTCAAAATATATACAGGGAAGGGGAGGAAAGAGCTAGCTCACTATTTCCCTGGAGTATTACCAGCAAGATCTGCATCTGAGGCTGAGAAAAAGGATGTCGGACTTAATCCCTGTGCAAGCTGGTTTTTTGTGATATGATAAGGAAGCTTTGTCTAGGGGCTGGACCATGACACTGCCAGCCAGGACTCCTGATTCTATTTCTGGCTGTCTCTGTCTTTTGCTATGTGGCCTTGGGCAAGTCCGTTAGGCTCAGATACTCAGAGATATCCTCCACTGAAGTAATTGGGAATTAGACACCTCAGGTTCTGGGCTTTAACCTCTCTCTTATCAGGTCTGCTTGATACTTAATATAGGAGTGTTTGTCACACTCCTGGTGTGAATTTGCTGTACGGGTGTAAAAAGTGAGTTGCAGTGGGGAGGCTCACCTCTGCTCTTAAGGTGGCACAATGCATCTACACTAGGGGTTTGCACCAATACACCCCTCTTCTTCTTCCTCCCCCCCCCCCCCCCAAAAAAAAATATCCCCAGTGCAGACAAGGCCTTGGCCTCTCCTGGTGCAAAGAGAGGCTGTGTGGGGTTTTTTTTTAAATCCATCTGGCAGGTGCGTTGTGAGGCTTACTCTCCATAAAGCACTCTCAGATCTTCAGATACTTTGTGCTTATATAGTACATTTAATCGTAATGTTTGCTGCTGGATCTGTGCCTGGTATCTCAGCAAAACCTTGATGCATTTCTATACTCTCCTTTTTCTTGATTTCAGCAGGCTGCTGTTCTTTCCCCAGTCTATACAGAGTGCCCTCCGGGGGCTGTTGAGTAGGTGCTGTGGGGGCAGGGTGGGATGGATGTGCATTGTCCTTCTGCCATAGGTGTACACACATACACTGCTCTGTGGGCAATCCACAGGAAGGTTGGAAAAGCCACCTTCTATGCTATCAAACCCACTTCTAAGAGAGGTTCCAGGGACATTTGCTGCTGGAAGAGTCCCTGGCAGTGTGGGGCAGGAAGCCCAGGTGCTGGGCCGATGGTTGTCTGCCTCCATGGGTCCCTCCTAATTGTAGGCCCAGCCTCTGAGAAGGACCCTCTCCCAAGAGAATTCAGAGGGCCCTGCACAGGATGGGGGCTCTCTTCCCCTGGGGTTCATCTGGCCCATAGAACAGCTGGAGTCTGAAGCACAGACCTGGCTTACTCTGTATGTTCCCAGTTCTGGCTTTTTGGAGTGGCCCAGGCTCTGAAGTTGCAAACTGGCAGCGTCTGTGAATGCAGCATTTGCTCCCCTGGGCAGCATGTTGGGGTGGATGAATGCCTCGGTGGGAAGCCTGGATTATAGTTTTCATATTGCTTCTTGTTTTACGAAGCTTTTCTCCATTGCAAAGGGATGTTGTGGAGAGGTTTTCTTTAAACCTTCGGTGAGGGACTGAGCAGAACGCAGTTCAGATGGAAACACTAGGACAAGCTTGGCAAGCAGCTCTCCCCTGAGGCTGTCAAAGGGTTCTCTTCATAGCACACAGATGGCTCGAGCAGAGAACTTTATCTTGGCTGCACTAATGCTCTGGGAAACCGTGCTGCTCACTAAAATGCTTGTGTAGAGGAGGGGAATGGCACCTTGCCAGCATGCAGGCAGATAGCAAGTGTCCATACAGAATTACACATGCTGCTTTTCTTCACGTCTGCCTTCTAGCTGGATGCAGTAGCCTGCTTGTGCCAATACCTGCTAAAAGAATAGGGTACAGAGCAACACAATGCAAAGCTGGCTTCTTCGAAGAAAATGAGAACACCCTTTCTGTGCATGAGCTAATGTACATCAAAGCTCTCTGTAAAATTGCGCTAACACTAGGCTGGAAGCAGGCATAATGTGTAACCTGCTCCAACCCAGCTCTGTCCTGAGCTCCGCTGCCCCATGTTCTCCACTGAGTGTTGACTGTGTCTACACACAAGGAGTTGACGCCTTGTTCTAGCCCCTTCCTTTCCCCCAAGCTGCGTGTGAGCTTGGCACAGCTAAATATTCCACCTACATTCTCTTGCTGGGCTGCAAACATTTCCCTGGGGTGTTTGCCACCCAAATGTTGCAGCATTGTGCTAATGTATGAGAGCCGCACCATGAGACTGTTTTCATTGGCAGATGGAATAAGCCGCAAGAAGTCAATTACATATTTAAGTCTTTAATGTCAATGATCCTGCTAGTGGCACGATGAGCACTTGTTTTAGGTGATGGCTTTTAACCAAACTGCCTCCCATAAAAGTCCGAGCTTTTCCCTCTGAATCCTTTGTGTTCAAGTGGCTCAGGTGAGAAGTGGTAATATGTTCATTGGTCTCCTGTCTCTGTTCCTAGTGGCCATCTGTTACCCATCTTGTGGTGATTTTTACTGTCACGATAGTACCAAGCGGGTGCTGACAAGATAGGGGATGGGATTAGGCAGGTCAGGGACTGGGCCCCAGGTCAGGAAACACGTGCTTGAGACCCCAATGATTTAAGCACGCGCTAAAGTGCTGTTGTCACTAGGGATGCTCTCCTGTTGGCCAGCTGCATGCAAGAAGCTTGCCTGTTGCCTGCCGGTGGCATCCATGGGCCAGTGCTGTTTAATTCTATGACTTTTTAAAGCTTTACTGTATGTATATGTTTGCTAGGGGAGTGATGGGTGCCCATAGTACAGGTCAAGAACCCCTCACCCTTCCTGATGCCCTTCAAGTGGCTTTCAGGCATGTTCCACCTTTATCTGAACGGGAGGGAGAACTGTTAGAAAAGGCATGATGAGAAATTGCTGGAGAATAAGAAACGTGCTAAGCCAGAGGGGCCTGGTGTGAAGCTGTCATGCAGCCAGCCAATTATTACGTGTGCTATATACTCTGGCCCCAAATGATCCACACAGGAAACCCCCCTGCATAAGTGCAGAGTCCCATGGATGCCTGCATTGGAGTAGCAGGTAGGGTGCAGGACTGGGACTTGGGAGACTCCTGACTCTGGCCTTGGCCTGCTTGGGTGACCATGAGCAAATCACTGCCCAGCTCTTTGCCTCAGTTTCCCCATCTGTCAAATGGTGATACTTTATACTGACCTCCTTTTGTAAAGTGCGTTGAGCAATATGGATGAAAAGCGCTATACGACAACTAGGTCAGGGCTGTTTGCATGGGGCATTGTTATGGTCCCTCCTGTTCTGCTGATGACCCTTTTGGCTTAAACGAAAAAGTACAGGCGTAGGCCAGGACTTTCAAACAGCAAGTGGGGTGCTCTGTGCAGTCTGAAAATCCAGACAGTTATGTAGAGGGAGATTTTCAAAGGCACAAATGGGGAATGATGCACACTTAATATTTGCTTATGCACCTAATTCCTGGCATGGCATTTCAAAAATGTTGGTCCTAAAATACTTCAAATTATTTGGAAAAATATACAAGGTGACACAACAAATCAGAGAGCTCAGCTTTAACCTGCAGTGTGATGAGTCACAGAGTGGTGGAAGTGATTGTTTTTTCTTGTCAGGGTGATGCTTGTTTGGGAGAAGAGGGCTTGGCTACTGGGACAACGATTTTGCAGCTGTTAAGTCTTCAGTTTTTCAAAGCAGCAATTTGGGGACATTTTGGAAGGCTCCAGCAGGAAGGTGCCTTCTTGCCTGAAGTTAAAGCATCACTTTGGAACTGCAGAACTGGCTCCTCCTGCCTTTAAAATTGTACAGACTTGGCTTCTTCCTGGTACACAGACCGCTGCAAATCTTGAGGTGTAATTGAACTCTGTCTCATCAATGTTTTGTAATTTCACTTACTAACTGGTTTGGCAGCCTCTCTCAGAGCTGGAAGCCACTGTGCTAGCTTGTCTGCCTCCCATCCTGGGAAGCTTAAAAAAATCATTTGCTGGCAGTTCATCGGCTTAGGGACAGGAAGCTGGGTAGCTAGAGATGTCTCAGTGTGTAAACTAAGCTTCCCTAAAAGCAGGATAGTCAAATGCCAGTCAAGTGCGACATAGCACACCTTTACATGCTGACTGAGTGATCCCTGCCTTAGCATGGGTAAGCTGTTTGGAAGGAGGCTGATCAACTCCAGGCTTGTGTTGTGATTGTATCAAAAGGAGCAGTCTCTGCCAGGTGTACTTGTACTAAGCAGTACCGGTCACAGACCCAAGCAGCACACCCACAGAGTTCCCAGCCGATGTGTCTGTAATTGTGTGTGTAACTTTCCAGAGTGGGCGCTTCTCTGGCAAGCACAATAGGTGGATCTGAAAACTTCCTTGCACGTTCACGTGCTGCCTCGTGGCTTGGAAAAGTCCTGAGGTGACCTCTCTGATCTCATAGCTTGTGCATCAGTCCGGAGGATGGATCTCAATGTTTTGTTTGTACTGATGCAGTGGGTTACAGTCATTCCTAAAAGCTCTGTAAACAGGGGATGTAGAAACTTGACGTGATCGTAGCAAAGGTGGTTTCTGCCCACTCAGTGGATTTTTGTCATGTTTTAAAAGGACACCATTAAAGAGTGGTTGTTTTTTTTTTCTCTCACCCTGCTTATAACAGGATAAGTGCTTGATGTTGACGTGTTTCTTAACAGCGTGGCTTGACACCCAGGTTTGGAGGAAGGACCCTGAGCTGGCGGTGAGGTTCTGCAGCATGCCCTAATTAGCAGTTCTCACCCCAATAATCTGCAAACCTTTTGGTTCTTACAAAGGCACTAAAGCCAGCAGTCTGGCCCCACAGCTCAAAGCTTTAATAGCAGACTCCTGTAGCAAGGCTCTTATCACCATGACTGGCCTAGTAGAGAGAGCGCAGATTTGGGACTTGGAGACCTGAGTTCTGTTCCCACCTTGGCCTCCAGCCTGCTGGGTGACTTCCCTTCCCTGTGCTTCCATGTTCCCATCTGTAAAAGGGCAATAATGATGCAGACCTCTTTGGTAAAGCGCTTTGAGATCGACTGATGAAAAACTGTAGGGTTTCCTTTTATTAGCAGCACATTTGCAAAGCTCTCTACAGCAGACTTGCTAATATAGGCCCTAATCCTGCAATGAGATCCACCCCAGTGCCTGCACAGAATTCAGTGGGGCCTGGTACAGGCACTGGGGGCTGCTCACACGGGAGCTATAAGTAAGGCTACAATTTATGTGTCAGAACCCGTGACTTCCAAAGACCTCTGACATTTTCTGCCCGGGGCTGGAGCTGTCAGTTGGCCGGCTACATAGCTCTCAGCTGCTGCTGGCGGTGGGCCCCTAGCAGCTCCCAGGCACCGAAGGTCCACACAGCTCCATCCGTCGCAGGCAGCAAGGGGACCCTGGAGCTCCCACTCCTCATGGGCAGTGGGGGGACCACAGAGCCCCCAGTTACTGTTGGTGCTGGACCTTCCTCGTCCCCATTTTGTCAGGGATATTTTTAGTAAAAATCACAGACAGGTCCCAGGCAATAAACAAAAATTCACGAAAGCCCAGGACCTGTCTCTGATTTTTACTAAAAATATCCCTGACAAAATAGGAGCCTTAGCTATAAGAAGTGTTGTCCCCACTCTAACCACTGGACTAAATGTCATGAGAGCTGGTTCTGCCAGTGACTCACTACCAGTATGTGATCTTGGACAAGTCACTGAGGCCAAAGGTTTCAAAAGTGGCCACTGATCTTTGGGTGCCTCCATGCCTGGGTGCCGGCAAAAATCACCGAGCTGGTGTTCCCTCTGTTTGGGTAACTTCCCTGATTGTGCCTTATTGCTTTCCGCATCTTTACTGCTCCGTGCTTCGGGTGAGATCAGTCTGATGAGAGGTGTCTGGGTCACTTATTGCTCCTGATGCAGATGTATGTGTGTGTGTATCAGTGTTCTATTAGCATCATCTTAGCCTTGAAAGGGGCTGAATTAACCTCTAAAACACCAGCTGAAGCCATGCACCTGTCTCAACCTCTTGCATACTGTGGTTTCAAGTAACACTTGAAATGCTAACACTTTTCTAGTTTATAAATCATGCTCACTGTCACCGGACCTGACACTAGTTTGTAGTCAGTATTCCCTGCTAATTGTGTGGTGTCTCACACACTAATGGGGAAGAGACATGTTAACAAAGAGAAAAATGTGGTTGCTTGCTGTCGCACGTTGGCAGAGGGAGTCTGAGACTGATCCAACACCTGAAATACTTCAAACTCTGTGAATTGCCCGGATTTCAGGCTGATGTTGCTCCTTTTAGCTTATTTGTGGCTCATTTTCCCACTAAAGGGTGCCCTTGTGAATAGGGCACTGACTTGGGACTCGGGTGATGTGAGTTCTAGTCCTAGTTCTGACCTGCACTTCCTGTGTGACACTGGGCAAGTTGCTCTAATGCTCTTGTGTCAGTTCCCCGTTTCTACGAACTGGTGTGTGCTAAAACTCCCTACCGTGAACACCGTTTTATTGGTATCGAGGTGCTCTCTGCCCATATAGCTTATTTCTGTACAGGAAGGGGAATAACTATACCAGTATAAGGCACATGTCTACTGTGTAACTGTTGTCCACCGTAGGGCTTTTACCAGTGTAACCATGTCGGTAAAAAAAATCAACCCTAACCAAATAGTTCTACCACTACAAACTGCATGTGTAGACCAGGCCAAACAATGGGGAGGTGGTCAAAAGCCACAGTGATTGCACTCTAGAGTACCCTAGATGTAACGCGCTTTCTCGGACTCTTGAATTTATTCATCTCAATGAGGGCTGGATTGAGCCATTTTTCAGAAATAGAATCAGAAATGTGCATTTTGGTGTTCCGGGCACTTCTGTCTCCAGTGGAATTGGTTGGAGATTCCTCTTGTTTCCCTCCAGACTGGCATCTTTCCTTCTTCATGGTACTTAGTGCTCCCATGGCCTAGTTTCCAGAGATGCTGAGCGCCCGTGTCTCTGAAACCAACGGGAGTTCGGCACTTCAGGCTCCCTACCTCCTTCCCTCTTCAAGAGGTTCCCAAGCCCCATGCCTGTTAATGACCCTGGGAGGTGGGTACATGTTGTTCCCATGTTACAAATGGGGAAACAACTGCCCAAAGCCACATGCACTGAGCTATTGGGAGAGGATGGATTAGCACTTGGGAGCCCTTGACATCCAACCCTGTGATCACTCCTCAGTCTAGGCCATGCTGCTTTTCTGTTGTTTAGATGCAGTCTCATGTTCTAGGCAGCCATGTTCTCCCTTTGGTTGTGTCTTCATTGCAGAGTTAGCCTTAGCTAGCCTAGCCCTGGTGAGCATCCCCACTGCAAAGCACTACCTATGACAAACCCATGTAACTGCATCCATAATGGTGCTGTACTAACCTGTGTGCTGGGGTGGATGTCTGGTGGGGTATCCTGTGGTTCTTAAAGGTACATTAACCTAGGCTGCTCTATGAATTTGTTCTCTGGGTGCTCTTGCTTAGCATGGAGCTGTTGCCTGTGTCATTGACATGAAATACTGTTCTCAGGTCACTAACTTCCTAAGGGAGTGACTCATTACTACAGGCAGTTCTGAAGGCAAAAGCAAACTGCATTTGGCAGTAAGAATGTCTAATGAGAGTGCCATTAAGGAATTCAGTCTGCAAGCCAAAGTGTCATAGTGATCAATAGTGCACCCAGCTGACTGCTCTGCCTTGCCATTTCTTTCCTGTCCACTAAACAAAGAGGTCACTTTGCATACATTCCTCCCAAGTTCCTGGTCTTAGTGATCTCATTCTACTGGAAAGCTGGTGTCCGCTTCTGGCCAACTGGCAGCATGGGAGGTTTTCTTGGACTACATCTCTGTTCAAATGCTGTGCAAGTGCAGTGGAACTAGGGCAGGCAAACCTGGGTTCAAAAGTAGTGCGGAAGAGTGGAGGGATTAGACAATGGCTGTCCCCAGTGGAATTCTGGGATAGCATTGGACGACTAACAGCCCCCAGGCTTGGTAAGCCTGCTTGTTCTCATTGCGAAGTAGGCAGATTGAAAACCTTGGCTCAGCCAGTATTGCTAGTCCCAGGGCGTAAAGCACCTTCTAACTCGGGCCTGAAGTTTTTGTGTGTAAACAAAAGGGGGGATTAGGGGCAACAGCTGGGCTAGAGCCCAGACTCACTGCAGTAAAGACAGACCTTTTGATGGGCTTTTCCTTATGAAGCTGCTGGCTGATGGAAAGCTGCTGCCCTTTGACAGCCAAGTCGGTTACGCTGGATAACATGCACCAAATGCGATCAGCGTAGAGCAAGAGAGCCTGGGAGCTGCTTGAGGGGGTTACCACTTACCTACCCATCTTCTCGAGTAAAAAATTTGCTTTATGGCACCACACTATGGTGTCCACTCTTGTGACTTCTTTTCATCGCCCTCTGCTTCCAAAGCCTGTATGGTCCCCAACTGTAGCTGATGTTAGACATGCATCTATAACAGGTTGACTGGCTGTATTGGCTCTGTGCTTTTGTGACTTAAAAGCTGGCTTTGTTTCTAAGGTGCTGAAAAAGATTCTTGTCTCGGGAAGCTCAGTCGTGCAGTGGAATTGGTTACTCTTCCCTACCAAACTCCTGAATCCACCCGGCCCAGGGCAGTGGCATGCACAGAACTGCTCAATTCTGTGTCTGGCTCTCTGGTGCTGACTGTTATCAGCTTCTCCCATAGATGGTCAGATTTGTCACATCCCATTACTTTCATTACCTTTCTTCACCAGCAACCGTGCTGAACAGTGGCCACTTCAATAAGCAAGCTAGCCTTCATCTAAGGTTCCTTCCATTTCAACACATCAAATGATCTCTCGGGTAGAGGAGCAGTGGCTGGGGATTTACTTTGGATTATCCCTGTAATTTGCCAGTCAACAGGAACAGTCGGAGAGTGACCTTACTCATAAGCATTGGCCTAAAAGTTGTATAATGCATTGCATGTAGCTCTAGCTAATTTTCCATAGCTACAGCTACGCTCACCATTGCTGTTCTCTCTCCTGAGATGAGCTTTTCGTACTGAGGCACCTGACTTCTAAGCATAGGCTAGAAGCAGAAGCTTTGCTAGAGGATGCACTTGAAGTGTGGCTTGGATGAGCAAGTACTGAAGCTGGGAACGAAAGCATGCAGGCATGTATGCAGCAAACTGCCTCTTATTGATAGAGCCAGAAGAGTTCCCAGAAGTTACCTACTACAGGACAGGCCTAACAAAGAAAATAACAGAACGCCACTAGCCGTCACCTTCAGCCCCCAACTAAAACCCCTCCAACGCATTATTAAGGATCTACAACCTATCCTAAAGGATGACCCAACACTCTCACAAGTCTTGGGAGACAGGCCAGTCCTTGCCTACAGACAGCCCCGCAACCTGAAGCAAATACTCACCAACAACCACATACCACACAACAGAACCACTAACCCAGGAACTTATCCTTGCAACAAAGCCCGTTGCCAACTGTGCCCACATCTATTCAGGGGACACCATCACAGGGCCTAATAACATCAGCCACACTATCAGAGGCTCGTTCACCTGCACATCCACCAATGTGATATATGCCATCATGTGCCAGCAATGCCCCTCTGCCATGTACATTGGTCAAACTGGACAGTCTCTACATAAAAGAATAAATGGACACAAATCAGATGTCAAGAATTATAACATTCATAAACCAGTCGGAGAACACTTCAATCTCTCTGGTCACGCAATCACAGACATGAAGGTCGCTATCTTAAAACAAAAAAACTTCAAATCCAGACTCCAGCGAGAAACTGCTGAATTGGAATTCATTTGCAAATTGGATACTATTAATTTAGGCTTAAATAGAGACTGGGAGTGGCTAAGTCATTATGCAAGGTAGCCTGTTTCCTCTTGTTTTTTCCTAACCCCCCCCCCCCCCCCCCAGATGTTCTGGTTTAACTTAGATTTAAACTTGGAGAGTGGTCAGTTTAGATGAGCTATTACCAGCAGGAGAGTGAGTTTGTGTGTGTGGGGGGGTGGGGGGGATGTGAGAGAACCTGGATCTATGCAGGAAATAGCCCGACTTGATTATGTAAAGAGTTGTCACTTTGGATGGGCTAGCACCAGCAGGAGAGTGAATTTGTGTGGGGGGGTGGAGGGTGAGAAAACCTGGATTTGTGCTGGAAATGGCCCACCTGTTGATCACTTTAGATAAGCTATTACCAGCAGGACAGTGGGGTGGGAGGAGGTATTGTTTCATATTCTCTGTGTGTATATAAAGTCTGCTGCAGTTTCCACGGTATACATCTGATGAAGTGAGCTGTAGCTCACGAAAGCTCATGCTCAAATAAATTGGTTAGTCTCTAAGGTGCCACAAGTACTCCTTTTCTTTTTGCGAATACAGACTAACACGGCTGTTCCTCTGAAACCTGTCGAAATGAATCAGACTGTAACTGCGGCAAACTAACAAGCTGACGTCTGATGTGCTTTCTGACTATCCTCCATTTCTTTGGAGGCTTGCTGTGTCCAGATTTCTTGAGTGCTGCTGGGAGTGAGTTCATGAGGGTTTTATAAATATTTCAGGTTCCTGACATTGGGGTCTGAAACTAGCTTGTTCTAGTTCAATTTAATGAAATTTCCCTTTAAAAATGCATGGGCCTTATGTATAATGTATATGGTCCAAGTGCTGTATGCCAGCCTCTGTCACATGCAACAACAAGGAGGGGTTTTTTTCTAGTGGCTGAGCATGTAGAAGGCTCCCGGTTCTGGGAATTGGGGTCTGAGCCGGAGTCTGCTCCCAGGCTTTGGAATGGAGAGTTCCCGGAAGCTGGCAGCAGTTGGTTAACCCTTTGATCTTGGGTGTTGAATTCCTAGCATTGCAGGTGTTGCTGAGAATTGAGCTGCATCCAGTGCAAAGGAGTGAATTAAACAAAAGGGAAGGCTGAGACTACTGCTTTCTGGGGGAGGGGGAGGGCTGGAGCAGTTCACACTTGGGGACTCTGGTGTACGTCCGTGCTGGTCAGGAGAAGGCTTGCCTGCTGGCTGCTGTTTTGGGTGTGAATAGGAACTGGGATTCTTGTATGGAGAAGATTCTTGTATTACTTTATGCTGTAAAACCCCTGACCATTCCAAGGGTAAAGCTGATCAGAGTGTGTGGGATTTCTGTGCTCAGATCCAAGCAATCTCTTGTTCCATTTGTAATGTACAGCACCAGCGTGTCACCCCCTGTGCCTAACAACTCCCGGACTGGTTTGGCCTATGTTCCTTCTTCATAGGAATGAGCTGGACATTGGAGGAGACTGTTCCTCCCATGGGTGCCTTATGGTGGCATCCTTTAAAGGGAGAACCAATGATCATGCTGCTCTTAATGCTAGGGACCAAATAGAGAGAAATGTCTAGTCTCTTCTCCCTTCTCTTTCCCACTCCTTCTTACACAGAAATTCGGAGTGAGTGAAGCAGGGTCTCCAGACTTAAGCTGCAAATTCTCCCTCCGTAAGGGTCTATGGAAGGAGCAGCATCAAAGCCCAACGAGTCCTGGGTGGTCTGTGTATCCCACAAAGACCTTTCTACTTCTCACCTTGAGTGACCTCTTCCCCTTCTGCCTCCAGGATGACTCGCCGGGGTGTGTATGTGCGCATGCAAGACTCAGTGGGTTCTTTACCTCTCATGTTTCTTTGGCTCATATGGGCCAAGTGGAGTTCAGCCAGATCAGTCCTAGACCTTCATAGAAAGCCCAGTTGCTGTGGGGAGTGGTGACTGCCCTGCAGCAGGAGGCGCTGGTCTGTCTGGGCTCACGTTGAACCCGTGCCCACTGTGAAGGGCGGGGATGCCTCCCAGGCAAAACCTAAAGCCCTGTGTTCTTGCAGCCAGTCGGACACTCCCTCCTCTGACCTGGTTACAGCAGACGTGGTTGGAGGCTGCTGAGTGGACACCCCTTTCGCGCCTCAGCCATGGCCGAGCAGTGCACTTTCCAAGCTGACTAAACAGGTTTGTATCTGTGCCTTCTGGGAAAACGTGGGCAGCTGTTCCATGGTGCAGCAGCAAGGGGTTGTGTGCAAGTCCTCAGGCACTCTGCGTAGCCCAGCGGTCTCAGGGTAACCACACCTGTGTGTCTCTCCCAGGGCTCTGACCAGTGGATTGCCTGCAGTTACAAGTTACCCCACCCAGTTCCTAAGCAAACACATTTGTTCTTAAGGTAAAAGCATTGCAGAGAAGGCATTGAAAAACAATAAAAAACCTACACACATGCTAAAAAGCTTACCAGAGGTCACCCTTAGCCCTAGCATAGGGCTATGGCAAGGGTCAGCCCTTCAAACCCAACAACCGGGTTTTTCCTGTGTTTACAAGTTCATATCAGCCTTTAGATCAGGAGCCAGAGTCAGTTCAGGCTTGGGCTGTTTATCCAAAAGCCTTTCTCTGTTTGGTCTCTAGAAAATCCAGTTTGAGGCAGGATACATGAGCCTTCCCACCAGGCAGTAGCTCTCGGCAGGTGTTCTAGCCGGAGCAACTTGCCTCAGTCATCCCCTGCTGTGTTTTCACTCCCCTGGTGGAGTGCACACAATCCCTGGCCCACACTGCTACCTAAACCGTTCAGGGGTGTGGGCTCTGGGAGGGAGTTTGGGTGTAGTAGGGGGCACTGGGCTGGGGTTGGAGTGCAGGAGGGGTGCGGGCTCCAGTTGGGTGGCTACTGAGGTCTTCATGTGCTTCTGCCCCCGCAGCTCCCATTGGCTGCAGTTCACGGCTAATGGGAGCTGTGGAGTGGTCGCTCGGGGCAGGGGCAGCATGCAGAGACCCACTGCACCCCCCCCCCCCAGGGGGCTGGAGGGACATGCCAGCCGCTTCTGGGAGCGGCATGGAACCACGGCAGGCAGGGAGCCTGCCTTAGCCCCACTGTGCCACCAGACTTTTAATGCTTAAAATCTCCCAGTTTGGCTCCAGTAGCTTCTGGGAAACTCCTGGTGAAACCAGGAGGGCTGGCAACCCTCGGCCAAAGTGGTTAGTCTTGGCTTGGAAACTGCTATGTGGATGGAGCTGAAGGCCAAAGTTCTGGCACGTGTGGTTGCTCGCATATGATGCCCTGAGACTTTCTGGTTTGCTGGTAGAGACGTGGACTTAGCGACCCACTGTCCTGGCTTCATCCTACGTAGAGGAGCTGCCTGCTGCCGGCAAGTGCTCCCCCTGTAGTTTTGCTTGGATTCTTCCTTTCCTGTCCTGAAGTGCGCTATAGCATTCCTGCATCCTGCTCAGTAGCTGCCTAGGCCAGCCTCTGAGATGGCTGCATTTCGGTGGTGGGATGTAAACCCTAAATATATTGTGTAAAGTGTCTGGGTGATATTTCAGAATGCATGGCCCAACATAGATCTAAACCCTTCAACCTCTCTACTAGCTGTGGCCATGCCGTGTTGGGAACAGCTCTGGCCTACCCCGGAGCAGACGGTTTGTTTTACCCTGCCAGGGTGGGACAGAGCCATTTGCACTTTTCCCTTTCGCTTTTCACAAATCTGGGGGGTCAGATTCTGGGGGGATGAGCCAGCAACAGGACTGCAGTTTGCAGGTCACTTCTGTGGTGGCCTTGCACCAGAACAGCTCAGGATTCCTCTCCTGCTCTCTGCCCTCTACAGTCCTCATGGTCCCACTTCCTATTCCCCAGGCACAGGTGCTTCCCCGTTAGCCCCCTTGGGGCCACGTGCTGCTACAGAACAAAGCATAAACAAGGACACTTCCCCCTCCACCAAGAAACAGCAATCCTGGTACTTTTCTATCGGCTTCTGCTCCAGGGCCTGCAAGTGCATGGCAAACCAGCCTCCTCTCCCCTCTGAGGTGGTCTATATAGATGGGGAGACTGAGGCATGGATAGTGACTTGCCCAGTTCCACGCACTGAGCCAGCAGGAAACCCCAGGCCTCCTGATGCCTTCGCACCCGAACAGCTGGACCATATATGATAGAGTGGCCAAAGCTCAGCAAAACTCTGCTTCCCCCTCCCCAATGCCCTCTCTGCCACACAGAGAAGAGCAATTCCGCCAGGAGCGCGTGTGTGTGTAGGGGGACGGTGGAGCTGGGAAGGCAGAGCCAGCAAGGGGAAAACTGGGAGAACAAAGCCACGTATCCCCCTCCCCAAAACATCCATGTGTCCTGGAGAGAGGACAAGGCCGCAGCTAGAGGGAAGGAGTGGCACTAGGACTATGCTCCCTTCTAGTACACAATGTGACTCATCCTCTGATGCGGCCAACTCCGAACGTGGCCTGATGCAATGCGAACATCTGCCCTGTGCTCCGCAACTCCCCTCCATGGAATCTGCCCTTGGTGAGGCCAGTGCGTCACGTGCAGAAGGGCTCTTGGTCCTGTCATGCCTGGAGATTCTGGGGGGTGAGGCAGACGTGGATGTCCCAGCCTTCAGCCCTCCATTCCCTTCTCCATCCCTGCCCCTTGCTCACTATGGACCAGGTCAATGGATGTTCGGGTGTCTAGCTCTGCTGGAGCTTGGTGGTATTTTTTCATTAGCGGATTCCCTTCCATGTGCCTTTGTGCAGCTGGTAACATAGGGGCCATCCTGGCTACACGCAGAACTAAAGCGCCCATCACTGCAGTATGTGGGCACTCAGGTAAGCATTACTGATTGAGCCCAGATACCGGCCTCTTCCATGTGTGGGTTCCAGTCTTGCACTCCTTCCTTGCTGGTTGGATACCAAGAAAAGGAACAAACCTGCCCCTTGGGAGGTATCGAGCGTGGGAGTATCCCAACTCCTCAGGAATGTCTGCTGAAGGCTTGGCATTGCTGCCCTGAATGGGGATGCCAGATTCTTGCTGCGTTATTTTTGTGCCAGGCAACGTAATCCTTTTACACAGACGTAGCAAGCAGAGCATAGCCTTTTTGCACTACAGCTCCCTCTCTGAGTTGTTTCCTGCCACACCCTTTCTAGGAAAACTTCCCCATAGGTCATTGTTAACACTGTCAAGCCCCAGCATGCAGCAGGCTCTTATCTGAACTTTTGTTTTGGTTTCTGTGCTTTCCTCCCACCCTTGCTCTAGGTTTGTTTTTTTTTTTTTTAAACAGAAATTGCTTACCAGACAACAGTCCTTCTCCAGTGAGGACTGAGTGCAGGGGAAGGTGCCTCCGCTACGGAGTCTTATGTGGGAGTCAACAAAACTAAGTTCAAAGTTTTTGCTTGTCTGTCCCCCTCCCCAAGAAAACAAAACTTAAGACAACCACACATCCCACACCTCTCCTACTCAGGCAATGATCTCACTGCCTTTTCCTGTGAATAGAGACACTGCAGTGTGGATTGCTACAGAGCATCGCTGTAAAGCAGTAATCAGCCAACATCTGTCCCTCCAGACTCTCCTCCAGTACCCCAGCCTTTTGGAACAGAGATGGGATTGCTTTAAGAGGAACTCTTCCTTCCAGCTCTCGTTAGAGTGAGGCAGGAAACAGCTTTCCCGTCCTGGGAAAGCTTTCAAAAGTTGGAAGAATTGTTCTGTTCTGAATTGGGACAAAATGTCAAATTGTCACAACCCAGTAGTTCAAAAACATTTTTGTTCGTGTCAATCACAACATTTACATGAAAAGATTGAAATCAAAGCTAATTTTTTTAACTATAATTACCTTAAATCTTGTTACAAAAAGTGTTTCATTTAGGAAATGTTGACATGGGACACGCTGACCATTTTGAAACTTTTTTGACATAAGAAATTTTGTCAAAACTGACTTTTTCCTGCAAACAGTTTTGGTTGCTGATGAATTGGCATTTTCTCATCCAAGAAAGACTGGTGGGAAAAACTCCCAAGCAGCTTAGTTCTGACCTAGTGCATGTTTCTGCCCCAGCTGTCCCCGTTGTGGTGTACTGATAGGGGTGCTGTCTGACCCAGTGTACCCCCTGCTGACCCTCAAACCCATGGTGCTGTGCTGATGGAGACTGAGGGACTTTGCTTTTAATCTCATCTGAATAACTTAAAGATCCCGTGGTCTGTTTCCTTAAAGGACAGCTAACTCCAGAGTCCTGCACTCTTCCTCCTGAAATTCCCTCCTGTGGTTTCAGTTGGATTCAGTATTCCTCTGTGCTTTGGATCCTAAATTGTAGTGTAATAGCACACGGCACTGAACAGCTGGCATGGTTGACCCCAGAGATAGCTGCATTTCAGAAAGGGATGATGCAAGTTGTGCATTTATCAATGTTTTAAAGTGACGTTGAGCTTAATAGAATTATCCAGCTGTTTTGCAAGCCAAACTGAAGCTCTGGTCTAGTGTCTATTTACAGTAACTGGGGGCAGGACAGAATTCCTGAGAGGTGGTGAGCCCCAGCCACTCCCACTGAGATCAGTGCAGGCTTTGGCTGCTCAGCACCATTCTGGATCTGAAGATCTCTTTACCAGAGGGTTTGAGATGTTCACTAAAGCAGACTTTCAGCAAATTATCAAATCTGTGTGGTGCTCTGTAGCAATTAAAGGGAGACTCTTACATGCAGTAAGCCAGAAGCTCAGCAACACTGATGGTCAATATAAAGCCAGTTTTCTGAATGCGAGCAGTCAGAGGTTTGCAGAAACTCAGTACCCATGAATGTCCCCGTCCCTGGGAAAGAAGCTGTTTGACAGCAATTCCTAAGTCACCCTGTGGTACCTACCTCGCTTCTGCTGACAGATCAGTTCCTCCTGAAATAGAAAAACGAGAACAAGTCTCTAATAATACCAAAAGAAAAACCAGACAGTTCATGTGGGAGCCCAGAGATCATTAGCACTGATATAGAAAAGGGGAGGCAGATGGCTGACACAGCAGAATGGCTTCTGCATGACAGACCCTGGTCCCCTAGGGAACCAAAGGCTCTTTGAAAACAGGCTTGCAAATTCTTCTTCTTTGGGTATCGTGAAGAGCCACGTAAAACAATACAATGGCACTTACACAGTGCCACCCTAACTAACCCTGGTTCCCTATACCACCCTCCCATGGAGGTAGGCAGGGATCACTCCCATTTTACAGATGGGAAACTGAAGCAAAGAGTCAGTCATTTGCCACAGTGACAAGTGGTAGAGTTTAGGGCCTTGTGCTTGACCCCTTAGAGCATGTGGTCTCCTATCCTGAATTTAAATGCTAATAGATTTTGGAAAGGGCATAAAACCTTCTGCTTGGGAGCTTAAAACAATCTCTAGCTTTGGGGGTTTGCAGTGGGGGGGGGGGAGATTATCCCATAAACGCAAGGCTGCCCCTCCCCAGTGTCTCTAATGACGCAAGAGTCCCCTCACGTTTTGCTGCAGTGCACGCACCAGCAGCCTCAAGGATATGCACAGCTTCCAGGATGTCTTTTTGCCTTTGAGCCAGCCGTGGAGCCCAATGGCTTGGAAAGCCTGCTCAGACTGATCTCGGCACGCTCACTGCCGCGATTGGGATTGTTTTCCAGCACTGTCAATAGCCTAGTCACAGTTCCTTGGAAACTCTTGCTGCAACTTAGACTCCTTTTCCATTTTTTTTTTAAAGGAAACTTTTATTTCTAGCCAAAGGGCAACATATGTCTGGGGTTGGAGTGAGCATCCTGCTTGTCATCTCTCCTCTATGCCTGAAAAAGAGCAAGGCTGATGCACGTGGCTGGCCCGACACATAGTAGTTTGGTTTTCCATCCCTCTCCTCCATGTCACTCTCTCTTGGCCGGGATGCAAACCCAATAATATGGAAACTGAACTTTCCAACCTGCACTGCATAGCTGGCTTTTGAAAGCTGATATAACAAGCTGGCTCTTTCCTAATCAGCACCCCATCTAGGAGGAGCTGCTCTGCTGCCAAGGCTCGGTGCATGGGGTGAGTTCAGGACGCGGATGCAGTTATAGTGGAGTTGATCTCACTGCACCTGCCCAATGCATGATGTGCCCAGCCACGTGTTCTCATGAAGGTTCCTCCAGAGTCGTCGCTGGTGGCTGCAGGGGGTCTGTGTGTTGCCAGCCAGCTAGATGCTGCTCTCCAGCCCAGCCCAACTCAAAACTTCGGGAGTGACCCCAGTTCCCGAGTGGGGTTCAGTCGATGTGCTCCTCCAGGTGTCCAGTTTCCCTGGAGTCCTTTCCCGGAGTAGTGAACTGCTCTCCCCGACGGGTTTGATTCATTACCCTCTGTGCCCAGAAGTTTCTGTTGCTAGAGACTTGTTTGCCTCAGCCAAGGGTGACTTGAATTTTGTTTTTATTCCTTTGAGGTTTTTCTACTTTGAACCAAATCCCCTATGTGCACCTCCCTCTCCCACAAGGGGGATCAGAGCTAGAGAACATGGGTTGGTCTCAGTTTTACAGGGCCCTGAGCTGCTAGGAGCAGAGGTGTTGGCTAATCTATTCAGTTGCTTCCTCTGCTAGGGAAGGTTGGGCTGATCTGCGAGCGACAGGTCAGTCAAGGAGTTCAAGCAATAGCTGACTTCCATGCTTGGAATGGCCCTGGGGAAATGCTTAACCAAACCGCCAAAGGCCACACCTCTACCTGGGCTAGAACATGGGGCCGACCTACTCTGGCCTGGCCTGGCCAGCCAAAATATATTGCAACCTGGCTGGACTACAGTGGAATTTAAATCTGCTGTTAACTCAATCTGCAAGGCCTGTGTAGATGGATAAAACCCCCTGCCACCACATAATAGTGTGTGTGTGTGTGGTTTAAAAAAAAAAAAAAAAATTGAATGTGCTGCCATTAAAACGAGAAACCTTGGTGACCAGGACACACCTCACACTCTCTTGATTTGATCTCTTAAGGCTTCCTGGTTTAGTGGAAGCTTGTGCATAACCTCTTCCTTTCCCCCTCTCGTTCCCCAGGACTCATCCCTCCTCGTTAATCCGGGTTCTGCCGTTCCCAGTTCAAATGCTCTTTGGTTTCCTGAGCATCCCTTTTACCTTGTTCTCTGCTCGTCCTGTGTCCTGCTGTTTAACGACCTTGCTCTGGAAGGGCATCGCAGCTTCCCACTGTGTAGATTCCTTTGGTCAAGTGACTGGTGTTTGCAAGGTATTTTTGTAGCACGTTTACCCTTCTGGAAGGGAAGCGTGGCGAGGTCACTAGCTGGCCTTCATGGTCTGTACACAAAGCAGTGCCAGCCAAAGTGTGTGTGTGTGGGGGGGGTCAATATTGGGGGGGGGGGGGGGGGACAGCATTCTTAGAGTACCATCCAATTTGCACAGCTACTAATTGTTCCTTCGCCAGCACAACACACAGAGGAAATGCATTGTGTCCCCAGAGTTGAGCCTGTGCAGGCACCTGGGTATTTCAGATCTGCAGGCCTTCCTGGGGGCTCGGGGTCTGCAATGTGTAATGCAGATGCCCAGATCAGTTCTTGGAAGGAAACCAAACTCCTTAGGACATTGAATTACCGGCTGGCTGCAGTAACTCTGGGGTTAATCTTGACATGTCTGCCTTGTGGTTTCTGCACTGCCTGCGTGGGGTCTCTTCTTACCACTTCACTGTGCAGAAGGGAGTCTGCTGATACTGGATCATGCAAGTCAGGCACCTAAAGAGCATAGCTTGAGCCAAGCACAATGCAGTAGTTTCTGTGAAAACTTCCCCCACCCCCAGCGCTCTTTCCATGCAATTCTAGTTTCATCCTCATCACTTCCTTCTGTTCCAGGCCTGGGCCTCCACTTATTTGAGTCAGTCAGTTATGTGGTGGGAACTGTGTGGTTTACACCATGCTCCTTTGAGGGACTTCCAGTTTACAACTTACACCAGCTGAGGATTTGCCCCCACATATCTTTGCTCTTGATCCATGGCAAGATTTGAACCAGTGTTTTCGAGAGTAGCTACTGCACTACCCCCTTGGGCCACCTGTTGCTGTACTAGTCCCTGGAAATAGTTCCAGGAGGTTAGTAGCTAGAGGCGTTACCCTGAGTCACAGAATAAAGTATGTCTAAACTGCAAAAAAAGGGTGTTCTCTCCTGTTACCTAACCCAGGTTCAAATAGCAGTGAAGACATGGCAGCTTGGCTTAGCGGTTCAAGATCAGCCCCAGGCTTCCCTGTAGGCTTTAACTCAAACAGCTAAGCAGAGTTAAAAGCTGAGTTCCTGTGTCTTCACTGCTATTTTAACTAGTTAGGTAATGTGAGTTAGTTAAGCCAAGTTAAGAACAGACCCTTTTCTGGCAGTGTGGACATACCCTTGGTCTTCCCTGGACAGTACTAGCCTCCCTTGATCTCAGGATACAAAGGAGCAGGTATCAACAGTCTTCAAGGCTGTATCTTGCCTAGGAACTTCCCCTCCCTGGACAACAGAAGCCTTTGTGGAAAAGAGACGGGGGGGAGGCTGTTAGGTTGAACTCTGTAACTGTATTCCCCCCCGGCCCCTCCCCCAATGGGGAAATAGAGGAATATGGGGAGTCAATGCTCATCTGAAGGGAGCAGTGAAAAATTGTAGTCAATTGTTTGACCACATTTTGGTTTGTTGGTTATTTGGTCAGTTTAATACCGACACCCTGAGAGCCCAGGGGTATAAGGTCCAGATCCATGCCCTGGGCATGTGGGACCCCCACAACAAGCAGGTGCTGAGTGTGCAGAGTCAGTCAATGCTACGCCCGGTTCATGAGACCACTCATGGTGTCAAACACCATCACGTGGTCCAGAGACGCATACATAGCACATCACGGGACGCCATCCGTACCAGATCGAGTACGGTCAGGGAAATAACCCACTTCCTTTCTTCCCTGACGAAACAGGGGACGCACCCCACCCATGTACTTATTCACTACACCAATACTGACTTGGACTCTAAATACATTCTATGGGTGGTGTACCAGAGATCACTTATCCACTGATGTTTTAAAAAATCCCGTACCCCAATCTGGGTCTGTGCTGGTTATGTGCTATGTATGTATCTTGTGAACCCTGTAACCGACACTTGTAATCCCTCATAACTTAAGCCTGACCCCAGATGTACAGTACCTTCCTTCTTTGTGTACATTTGACTTTAAACATTAACTTTAGTAAAAAATTTTAATATTTCACATCAACCAGGTTCACTGCTAAAAGCCAGTAAGAATGCAGTACAGTATGATACCAGTCTCTGGGAAGCTGTCTCATGCAGTATTGGTATGTTCACCTTACGTAGAAGGGGTGCTCCCAAAGCTACACATTTCAGCTGGGAGCATCTCTAGGGTGATTTTTAAAAGTTACAAAACTTTTAACCCCTCACAAAAATCCAGTCAGTTTGTCCCAGTTCCTTAACTTCTTGTTCTGTTCCTTCCTTATCTTTGTTTAGGACAGTAGTATTCTAAGTGCAGTGAGGGTCCCTTCCTAGCTTGTACTAAGACCCAGAATGAATGTCTTGATTTTTGGCAAGTTTCCTATCTGTTTATGCCAAGTGCTGAGTTGTACTATTGCAGGGTATTGTAGGATGTAACTTGAACAGAACTCGGGGGAAACCTAGGGCAATTCAGCCCTTATAACTGCCAGGCATTCGTATAATGGGGTATATGCTAAACTAATATGTGCTGGCTAACTGTGATAGAGGGACTGTTGCCATATGCAGTAAGAGTGAAGAGGGACGTGGACATGAAGTGGTCACAACATGACGCCCCATAATCCAGGGTGCAGCCAGCTGGGGTCTGAAATGGATGAGGGAGCAATACGGACACTTGCAAAGGAATCTTTTTGTTAGGGTGGGGTGAGACTGTCCCCTCCATGCCCCTCACTCCTTATCTGCCTCAACAGGGGCTGATCTCTCCTATTGTTCCCAGATACTGTATTGTGGCGAACAGAGCCTTTGTGAAAGGGACACAAAGGAGGCTGGGTCTCCGAGATTAGCAAGAACCTCTTGTGCAATGGTGGCAAAGAGCTGAGTTGGTGTCAGCGAGTGCACTTGCTTCCTGTCGTCTTCCCACCCACCAGCTGATTTACTGACAGCGTGTTCATCCTGCTGTTTGCTCTAACTGCTACATGTCACTGACGGGGTTAAAAGGCCTCGTGCCAATTTATCAGTAGCGTCCAGTTGGATTCTGCAGAAACAAAACATCATTATTTCCATTCTGCAGCCCTGCTTCCTTCTTGGGCTTATCGTGTTGTGCATGAAAACTAGGGGATCGACTAAAAATCCAGCATTTGATGGCCTAATACTTAATGACTGATTCATGAAAATGGGGGAAATAGTAGAGCTGAGCTGCTAACTCTGAATACTCATCTGACAAATATAGCTGCTTCTGCTCATTGGCAAGTCACTCTCCTCCTCCTCCTCCGTTATTCAGTGTAGCTTTTTTGGTTTTATTCTTGGTTGTTTCTGTTTTAAAGGAAAGCTGCATTGCTTAGTTGTGCTTGTCGGATAAGAATTATATGATGGATTTGTTTGATCAGACCAAAACGCAGCTGCTTGCTCACTGAATTAGAGCTGGGTGACAGAGTTTTGGGATAAGCAACTTGCTGAAAAATGCTTTTTTTGGGGGAGGGTACCAAATCTATTCGTGAATTTGGGTTGAATTCGGTGAATAGTTTCAGCTGGGGGGGGGTGGAGGGCTGGGGGGGAGATCAAATGTTGAAACATTTTGTTTTGACGCTTTCTAAATGAACCATTTTGACGTTTTGTTTCAATTGGACACTTTCTGAAACAATGTTTTTGAATTAACACTTGAAACCATTTTGTTTGATCCAAACACAATTTTTGGTGGTCTTTTGTTTCAGCCACCAAACTGAAAAATGAATTATATGCTCAGTTCTGTGAATTCAAAAATTCTGAGATTACCTGTGTACATGGCTTTGTACTTTACAGTCCACAAACATTTGCCTTTAAAGCCGGATTGCACCAATGCCTGTACAAAGTGAATGCAAGGGATAGCTGAAGCCCAGCCTAAGAAAATTCATTAAAAAACATACTAACTTTGAGTAGAAAATGTGGCTGCATTCACCCAGCTCTAGCAGATCTCAAAGTGATGAGCACAGAGATGCTGCACTGGATTTATTCTAACAAGTTTCCAATCCCTGGGCATAATTCTGCCCCTTGGAGTCCGTAAATCACTGACTTCAACAGAAGTAGGTACCGAATCGTTCTCTCCAGACTAAAATTGCCGAATGGAAAGACAAAATAAAACATTTTTGCTTATTTCTGGAGATGAGTGAGGCTGAGTTTGGGTAAGGGTCCTTTCCACTGCCATGCTATGGAACTGGGTAGCTTGGATTGGGACAGTGGGTAAAATGTGTTTGAAAGTGTCTGGAGGCCAGTTTATAAAGGTAGTTAAGTTTTCCAAAGCCTCTAGGTGTCTCTAACTCATCGAAGTCTTTAAACCACGATTTGAGGACTTCAGTAGCTCAGACATGGGTTGGAGGTTTGTTACAGGAGTGGGTGGGTGAGATTCTGTGGCCTGCGTTGTGCAGGAGGGCAGTCTAGAGTAGACTATCATAATGGTCCCTTCTGACCTTAAAGTCTATGATTTCAATAGGTATCAACTGCCTAGGTGCTCTGAGCACCTGACAATGACCATATGTCCCATTTTCAAAAGTGATTTAGGAGCCAAAAATCTCTGGTATTTTTTGGAAACTTGACCCATCGTCTTTAGCTGATGTGGGGTTTTCAAATCTTGAGGAGGTGCCAGGATTGGGGCAGTTTGCGGAAACACCCCTTTTATCGTAAATGGGGTTCACTGCCATCCACACCTGCTGCGTTGGGATTATCTAACTCTGATGGTCTCCACACTCCCCTTCATTCAGCTCCATCCAACCGAGGTTTTAATTAGCGCACGCATTTTCTACTTTATTTGATTTCTAAGAGTTAGTGTCTCACATGACCAACTTCCTGGTGACTGGATGGAGTGTTGGATCAGTGTACAAAGCACGGGGCTTCAAGGGGCTCTGGCTTAGAGCAGTGAAATTAGTCTGATGGCTTTAGTCTGATTCCTGGCGGTTTTAACCTACTTCCTGTTGGCAGTTTTATCTCCATGACAGAAACCCGGGCACATTTGAGTCTGCTCATGTGACGATTTCTCCATAGGACTGCAAGAGCAGCATTGGCAGAGCTGCGAAGGTGGGAATTTGTATAGTACCTGCGTGAGGCAGGGCCTGTTTCAAGTGCCATCCATTTCAATGAGGAATTGAATTGCACCGTAAAACTTAGCTTTAGCCAGTGCTATTGGCCAATTGCTTTCCTTTGTCATCTCTCCCCTTGAACGCTGTTTTGTAGGCGTTTAGGGCTTCACCCAGAGCTCTCTAGGCATTGGCATCCGTAACTTAAACATAATCTAATTTAACAGCATCATGTCCCCAGTAGCTGGGGGTAAAGTCTAGTTGGGAAATGGAGGGAGGGAAGAGGCTTTTGATTTTTCTAACCACTCATAAAAATCTCCCTTCTGCAGCGTTGCTGTAAATAAACACATTAAAAGTAGTTTTACACCAAAAACCAAGCAGAACTATTTGAACCATTAAAACACACATAACTGCTTTTATGATGGATAAAGGTCCCAGGGGTTCTTTTCCTGCTTTTCTTTTTCACTAGCAATTCAGGACTTTTTTTTTTCAGTGTAGCATGCTTGCGTACTGTAAAATTTTAGTGTAGTAAACGTTACAGGCATTTATGAGCTGTCTATAGGTGGCATTTAATTATGGACTCTTAGCCACACTTAGAAGGGGGTAATGGTTAATCAATTCCTAGAGTCCAGCAGGTCAATAGGCTGCTTTCTAACCATGGTTTATAATAACCTAGAACACTTTCCAACTGTCTGTGCTCAAACAATCTGTAAAACACAGTACACATGTCTGTAACATGCTAATGACATTGATAATTTATAAACTATTTGTAAATGCGCCCTTAACATAGTGTGACCAGATTCTTTGCCTGATTAAAAACAAAATAAACAAAGCTTTCGCTTATTTGAATTTGGAGGTGGTTTACTTTCTGGTCTCTAATTCCCTAGAGCTCTTCTCTGTTTAATGTATTTGTTTACCGGATCTCAATAAGACACAAGTAATGTCACAGACAGTAAGACAGAAAGGGCTACTTTGTACCTGCTGCAGAGAAGGGAAGAGGTTGGCTGCACTTTGCCATTTGTGAATTAAGGGGGCTCTTCTGTTGGTCCTGGAGCTAAGCCCATCTACCTGGGATCATATTGGCCCCTCTTGCCACAACATGGCACCGGGAGCTCACATTGGGCTGCTCGTCCACTGTGACCCCTAAACCTTTTTCAGTCCCCACTTGCCAGGACACCATCCCCATCCTGTTGCGCATACCTGCGTTCCTTGTTGCCAGATATGACCTTGCCTGTGGCTGTATTGAAACACATTTGGTTTGAGTGGACCCGCTTTCCCCGTGATCCCGATCACTCTGTATATCTGCCCCGTCCTCCTCATTGTTTAATCTATGTCTCCTCTGCAAATCTACTAAGAGCTTTGTGCTGGGTGTGCCTGCCCTGATGGCCTGGTGGTGTTGAAAGGGGCATGTTGGGGATGTCTTGAAGCCACAACCATATCCTGTTGTTACCAGCTTTACTGGACAGTCCTCATCTCTACCAATCCTAGGCCGATGACTCCTATTCAGCGCTCTGCCTGTTTGCACCCCAGTTCCAGGGGCTTGGAGGAGTTGGGCTTCACTGGGTGGTGAGAGCCAAAATAGTGGAGTCCTACTCCACATCTCCCTGTCCAACACAAAGACTGGTGGGCAGAGTCAAAGGGAGCCCTGGGAGTTTTGTTGTCCAGGGCAGAAAACCTTTTCAGACCCTCCTCCCCAAATGGCCAAGCCAAAAAAACCCCCACACCTGATTTGGGGCCCCCAAGAGCTGAGGCACAGGTGACTGCCCTCATCACCTGCCCCTAAGCTGGCCCAGGTCAGAGTAGGGAAGATTCAAGTACCAATCGCACACAGGGAGGCACCAGTAAGGGGATGCTTCCCAGTGGGAGTGTATCGCTGGGGGTGGACTCTTCCGCCAGCTCCGCCACCCCTTTGGCCATAGTCAAGCTGATCAAAGAGCACTTCCCTCACTGGTGAGATTTTTATACCCTTCAATCGCTGCACTGCATAACGCTGGCAGCTCCACAATGTGGGTGAGCAGAGCGTGCCTCTGACACCTGAAACCAGTCTGGCTAGAGCCTGGGATCCCCCAGTCAGTCACTCTCCCTCCCTGGCTTCTTTCCACACCATGGAGGCTTGCTCAGCACTTCTGCTGTGGGCTGAGAGAAAATATCAGTCGCCCCACGTGTTGGTTTTCCCCTACCTCTCCTGGTGCCTACTTGCCCTCTGGCTGAGCTAGCTCTGCAGACAGATGCAGCGTTGGCAGGCTGCTAGCACATGTGCGTGACACTTCTGTTGCAGTGCTTTTACTGCATCCCTAGGGAGGGTAAGTGTAACTAACCATACTTACTTCCCTTGCGTGTGCCTGGGGCATGCGCCTTCTCTTGCTTTTAAAGAGGGGTGCCGAGGCCGTTCTCGGAGTAACTCTGCTGGCTTTGGTAGATCTGTACCAGCACTGAATATGGCCCATGCTTGCTTCTGTTCCCAAGCCTGCTGCCACTCGGTTAAGAGGGCAGTTTTCCCTTTGTTTTAATCACTATTCAAGATCTTGGTTTCTTTTGGTATTGAATCGGTAGAGCCCTGCATGGATGCAAACTTTGTATCCACATCTGATCCGCAGCCATGGTCCACAGATAAAAGCAGGTAGGTGCAGCTTTGCAAGGCTCTAAGACTAGGTATGTTAGAGCTGTGGGGACTGGCTGCTTCGGGGGAAATGGCTAAAGAGCCTTTTGCCAGGTCAAATCCAGCTGGGCCAGTGCCTGAAATGGCTAACTCTGGATGGCTGCGTGCGGTAGCCAAGATACATTGGGCTGGTCTCAGGCTAGATCAGTGGTTCTCAAACTTTTTTGTATTGGTGACCCCTTTCACATAGCAAGCCTCTCAGTGTGAAACACCCCCCCCCCCAATTAAAAACACTTTTTTAAAAATATATTTAACACCCTTATAAATACTGGAGGCAAAGTGGGGTTTGGGTTGGAGGCTGACAGCTCATGACCCCCCATGTAACAACCTCGTGACCCCCTGAGGGGTCCCGATCCTCAGTTTGAGAACCCCAGGCTAGATCCTAGCGGGCAGGAATTGGCATTGAATTGCCACTGTCACTGGCAGTTGCTGCAGAGAGGCAGAGGAGGGAATGGGGATGGGCACTGAACTGCTCACTGCCGCTGTGGGGCTGTACCTAGTGTGCTGATGAATAGGACTGCAGGCTCCAGGGGCCTGTCCCCAGCATTGAACTCCTTTTACTTGTCTCTACAGAGCTCGATCTCGGGAAGTTCTGGCTAACGAGCCAGCCTGGAAAGAACTGCCTAAACCATGGAGGGGAAGGGAGGAGAGAGGACGGGGGTGGGGGTGGGGGCTCAGTTTTCCAATGTTCCATCTCCGCTTATAAATTACCGTCCTTATAATTTGTCCTGTTTGTGAGTTGGTGTGGGGGAAGGGAGAGATGCATGAAACCCGTTGGCGCGTTCCAATGCCAGTCGGAATCTGGGTGTTTGCATGCCTTGTGAACAGCCCTTGCCCCACTCAGCCGGAGGTGACCAAAGGGGCAGAAGCTGTGACAGCGTGCCAGGCCCTGGCGTTTTAAGAGCCCCAGTGGTTTAGTGGTAGGAGGATAACACAATGCATTGCCACAGAAGTAAGCTGCAAACAAATATATACACACACACACACACAGTCTTGCTGTGCCCCCAGCAGACCTGCTGGACATGGTGGAGAGGTGCAAACTCTTTAGATTGCTTAGCAGTGTGGTAGAAAGTCTGTAGTGATTTTAAAATAACTTCTCAGCATTTCCTAGGTGAAGTCCCTGGTGTGGCCTCTTCGCTGGTGTGTAGACAACTTAATCTTAGCTGCTGCCGTTGGTGCATGAATGTCACTTGGCACTGTAGTGGCTACTTGGGAAGCTTTGGGGGAATGGTCATTAAAATATTTTAGACCTTAACTGTGTATTTATGGATGTTCCCACAACAGCCCTGCAGAAACTGTCTCTCCCTCTCTCAAATTCAGAATGAGATTAGTTAGGCCTTTTGAGACTGCAAATCTGAAATGTTCTTTGCCCAGGGTGCTGTGTGACCGAAGGTGCAGGAGCCCTTCAGGTGAGCTAAGCCGGTGCAAAGTCCTTGCAAACTTGGATTCTGGGTGGATGGTTTCCAATGTGACTGCTGCAGTCCTGCCCCTGTGGAGCTGGGCATGGCTTCCCCGGCAGGCTCTTTGGCCTGTGCTTTTTTGCGTATAGCTGCTTGCTTCAAGAGCTGGTCCCAGTAGCTCTGAATACCTGTTGCTATCCATGCAGGGGGCGGTCAAGTGAAAACAGGATTCACCACCAACATAAACTGAGCACTTGAGGGTGCAAAACAGGCAATTCGGGCTTAACTTCAGCGGGCACCACAGTGTGACCCTGCTTTTTAATCCGTTTCTGAGGTCCTGCTCTTTCACCCTTCCATCTGAGCTCCAAGGTTTGACTCTTGATCCCCAGTTGTGTGGTGGTAACATCTCCGTTGCTGTAACATCTGGGTTAGTGAATTACAGGTGTGGAAACGTCCGTTACTGGGGCCCTGTTGGACACCTGGCATTGGATGGGGAAATAAGAGAAGGGCATTGAATCTCCAATGCATTAACAGTGTTAGGCCCTTTGAAATCCTCAGATGGGAAGGTGCCATTAAAGTGCAAAGCCTTGTGCGTGTGTCTTGTTCAGTAGGAGGGGGATTTTTGGCAAGCTCAAAATTCCCCACATCTCATTCTGCTGCCCTGTGAAATCTCAGTCAGTCCTGTTGCTAAAAGTGCCCTGATGTCTCTACTCTAAGATGCAGCTTGGGTTTTTGCTTTGCCTCTTGTTTTACTTTGAAGTTGCTGAGTGTTCATTCACTCCCAGGCACCAGGGATCATGACTAGCTGCAGCTGGCATCCTCTGACTTGTTTGCTGTCTGCCCTGTTTGGGGAAAATAAAGTACCTCTCTCTAGGTCACTAGCGGAGAGAAACTTTCCACCCAGGGCTTAAAATATGCTGCCCTGGAATCCTTCCAAGCAAGCAGTTATTAAATAAGGAGTAAGCTGGTTGCATGGCTACACGTTTCCCAACTCTGCTCTCTGGCATCTCTGCAGTGGGGAGTTTTGGACGTAAGGGAGGATTGTTGTGTCTGGCAGAAGTCAATTAAAGAGACTTTGCCACATTAATGTAAAAGTTAAAGCAAAAAGTATCTAAAGGGAGTAAAGTCTGACTGCAGTGCCAAACGAGAACCAGTACATGCAGGAAGCGAGGGAGAACAGGGCTTTGTATTTCTGATAACGGGACGGGCACTCAGTGTAGGTTTGGAATCCCAGTTTGTGAGGCCATAGACTTTTCCTGCCCATACTCTGCAAATGAGAATCCTGATCTAACTTGACTCTGCCTTCAAAGGGCTGGGAGAAATCCACACAGTTTATTACAATATTTTCTTGGCGTAACATACGCTCTCCACCCTCCCACCCCACAGTCATGCAATGTACATACATACCCTTCCGCATAACATCAACGGTACTCCACTGTGTCATAGGCCCTATACTGCTAATCAGAAGGTCAGTTTCCCCAGTCGTGCTGCCGTGATGTACAGGCCCTAGCACTTGTTGCAGTAGCAGGGGGATCTGCGCCCTGGCCTGGCCGCGGTCACACAGCAAATGGCCACGGCTCGCAGCCTGACTGCCGGGAACTTGTACGTAGCGGCCATAGCTTTGTGCCAGTTTTCAGGCTCTGGCTGGGCAGCACCAGTGCTCTTGGATGAGACGTAGCTCACACCATTCTAGCCAGATTGGTTGAGATGTAAGGAAGTCCAGTGCCTAGATTAGAACCCAAATCCTCCCAGTCCCCCTCCTTTTGCTGTCCCCTATAAACCACACAACTTCCTCTCTGGTATCTGAGCCACTCAGGGCAGGACCAGGCTGTCCAAGTGGGTAAATCTCCATGGCATGTGCTACTTGGGAGAAGTGTTGCAGAACAGCAACCGTTGGAGAACACATCCTGCCGTCACCAGGACATGCAAATCCAGCAGGTGCCGTGGAACCGGAAAAGTCAGTTCAGTGCTATTGTGAGGCAATCCCTGAGAAAACAAGTGCAGAACACGCTGTGCGTGTTGTGAAAAGAGAGGGCTAGTAGCTGTGGGAAAAACAGTGTTCCCCTAGGGTAATGCTGGCCTTACTGGCAGGTGGGGTTCAGTCACTGTTCATAGAGCATACATCTAAGCAGTTCTTTTTGCTTGACTGCTTAGTTGGTGTTGTCCTTTAAAGTAACCCCTCGAGGCCCCAGCTGAAGTCAGGGCCCCTTTGTGCTAGACACAGCATGAACCCCTGCTAAGAGACAGGCCCTGCGTCCAAAGAGCTGAGCATCTCAATGGAGAGGAGGGGGTGGAAGATCGGATGTGTGCCCAGGGGGAGCCAAAGCTCGGAGAGGTTAAGTGTTTTGCCTAAGGTCTCCCCGGACTGTCAGTGCTCGGAACTGAATGAGGATCACCTAAGCCCCAGATCACCACTTTAACCACAAGACCACCTTCCCTCTTCCTTGAACAGCCCTGGGGGATGTGTTCTAAGCACTCAACACGTTAGTGCTCTGTCAATGCCAATGCCGGATAAAGTAATCATAGGCGTGTCTCATGCTGCTCGCACTCCTGATTCCAGAAGTGAAGTTGATTTTTTCCCCCCAAGTCGTGTGGCTCTTGTCTCCATCCTAGTGCTACGTAGCTGCTTTTGTGCCGATTGTTACGGCACTGCTCTGACCCACTGCTCTGCTACTGGGAGCCTCTTGGGGCCCGGACATCTGGGGAAGCCATTGGCCAGATGCTGCGCGTGGCAGGACTGATGCTGAAGCACAGCAGGATCTTTCGAGGAAGATCAAGTCAGTTTCCTGCAGCATTGCCCCAGTTTTTTCATCGCTGAATCACTGTGTCTCCCAGACAAAGTGAGAGGGGGGTCACACCGTGGTCTGGAGCCGCCCTTAGGCGACGGACAGAAGAGTAGGAGGGAAGCAGAGCACAAGCCCACGCCAACGAGACGCTCCATGCGGGATCCTGGCTCTCTTATAAGGGAAGGACGCCAGCGTGGGAAGTGGAGTTCCTGCCAACGTGTTGTAACAGAGCCGGGAGATCAGACCAAACAGTGGTGTCTGCTCCATGATGTATCTGAGTCACCGGGGAGACTTCCCTGGGTAGTGTTGGGAGCTGGTGCTGGTGGTTACTACTCTGCTCTTGCCTTCTGCAGAAGGTCTGTGAGGTCCCTTCCCATTGCATGATGCTGATGGGCCATCGACCGTGCTTTCCCTTACACAAGAACTGTGCTGTTCTGGCCCAGCCTGACTGTCTCCAAGCTCACCTGGCACCAGGACGGCAGTTCCAGGGCTCACTCCGTTTCTTTAGGCCAGGGCCAGCCCTCCTGCTGGGAAGTGACCTTAAAAGAGCAGGAGCCTATGGAAATGGATAAACAGCTTTAGTGGATACTGACTTTCTGGAGGCGAGCTTCTCTGGGTAGAGGGTGGTTTGCCTTTCCCAGGCACTCCAATGAAAGAAAGTGTACGTAGCTGGGGATTCTGGATGCGCCTGCAGAGAACGGGGAAGGGCCTTTGTACAAAGGGTCAGAAGTGTCTAGCTCCCACAGGAGCACTAGAAACCCCAAAGAAGGCAGAGCTGTGGGTCCCCTCTAAACTCCCCAGCCCTTGGTTCACCCTCTTCAAGGGTGTGTGGTGCCCTGGGGCATTCTGCCTGCTTAGCACAATGCTGCTGGGCGTTGCCATCCGGTGCAGAGCCCCTTCACTCCTTCCAGTGCTCTGCAGCATAAAACCTCAGCATTTTAGGCTGAAATCGGAACATTTTAACCATTCAATCATTAGGCATAAGCAGAAAATAGTGTCCCAACTGCCCTCAGACCTTACAGGGCATGTTTAACTGTTACATGGTGACATTGAGGGGTTTTCCTTATGGCTCAGCCAGTATCCAGCATAGGTCTCTTTGCATGGGAAGAAAGCAGCAGCAGCAAGGTATCCTCCAGTAAGTGTAGGGAGCTTGATTTGCCTTTGGTTATGCGTCAGGATGCTCCATTTCCTGTCCAGGCTGTTTACCTGATCAACTGAACTCCAGATGGCGCCTCAAGCGAAATCTTGGACTGGACTAATTGAATTTACGTAGGTGACTGCATCGTTCGTGGCCTGCCAGATCCCCAGTTAACGGATTTGTGGTAGCTGCCCCCATCAGAGTCAAGATGAGATGATTTAATTTTAGAATGGAAACTTGCTCATCAATCATCTATGGAGCAATTGGCATTTCCTGAGATTGGACTGTGTACGTCACTGCAGCGTTTAGGAGTTTCATCTGCCTCTGCTTCCTTTCCTTCAGCCAGGTCTGCAAAGCGCTGTTGATGAGGTAAACGAGGAGAATGTAACGGGTTTCAAACCGGGGGTCTGAGAAATCGGCTGCTAGGGCGCTCAGGCTTATTTATTAAAATCCTTAAACTGGAGGTGGCACTTTCTTCTCCTGGTATTTATGGTCTCGTCTGCTGTGAGATGGGAACTGCGTGCATTTGGCTAAATAGACGAAGGGCCACTTTCCCAACTGCTCAGCGTCCAGCTGCTCCCATTGTTCCTGGTGCTGATTCTGGCCTAAAATATTTCACTGCAGCCAGCGTGTGTGAACCTAACCCGAAATCTATTGTCCCGAAGTAGGGCTTGGTGACCCACACAAACGTAGCCATGGTACAGCCTAATGCTGGCTGGCTGGGCACTGTGGCACAAAGGACATCCTCAAACCCCCATGCGGCCTTTCATTTACCAGCTGAGGTGCAAACCTCCTGTGGTACTTTCAGTGAGTTGTAATTGTTCATTGCCGAGCCTTCCGTTCAGAGCGGCGTACAGTGCTGGCTGCCCTGGGGAAGTAAGTCAGCTATCTCGTTCAGAGGTCTGTGCCGCATCTCTGGTGTGGTGTGTGTGGCTTCTATTACCAATGAGCACCTAGCTATGTTAATGATTGTGATCCTCACACCACTCCTGTGCTGGAGGGAAATGCTGCCATTTTGCACATGAGACTTAAAGACCAAACAACTCACCCAAAGTCACCTGGGAAGTCTGTGGAAGAGGCAGGAATTGAACCCACATCGTCTGTCCTTGGCTAGTACCCTAACCGCTGCATCATCCTTCCTCTCTACTAAGCCTTTAAATGTATTCACCAAATGACCCTCTTTCTTTGCATGCACTTGTCCATCCTTGCTCTGCTCCCTGCTTAGGGTGACCAGATGTCCCGATTTTATAGGGACAGCCCTGATTTTGGGGGGCTTTTTCTTATATAGGCAGCTATTACCCCCCCATCCCAATTTTTTACACTTGCTGGCTGGTCACCCTATCCCTGCTGGTGAGAACTGCAGATTTCCCCCAGGCCAGTGGTGGTAGGCAGGGCTCCGGTTGTATTGATCAGTCTATAGGGCATAACTTAGTCCTGCTTGTGCATGCGCTCCTCCTCTCCCTGAGAGAGCTGTCTGCAGCACATCTGGTGTCTGAGCCAAGGCTTACGCACTGAGGACACAAAGGGATGCTGCTGTCCTCTGGTGGTCAAATTTATTCTAACTAGGTGTCTTGAGACAAGTCACATGGTTGAATGATTTAGCTCAGTGGTTTTCAACCAGGTGTCCGGGGCCGTGAGCACGTTTTAGGGGGTCTGCCAAGCAGGACCGCTGTTAGACTCGCTGTGGCCCAGGGCAGAAAGCCTAAGCCCTGCTGCACAGGGTTGAAGCCCGGAGCCCCACCACCCAGGGCTGAAGCAGAAGCCTGAGCAACTTAGCTTCACAGGGGGCCCTGTGGCATGGGGCCCAAGCAGTTTCCCTGCTTGTTACCCCCTAACGCTGACCCTGGTTTTTATATGCAGAAAACAGTTCTTGTGGCACAGGTGGGGCTTGGAGTTTTTATAGCCTATTGGGGGAGCCTCAGAAAGAAAAAGGTTGAAAACCCCTGATCTAGATGATGATGGTAAATTACCAGCACTATTCACCATCTTATGGCCTGCTTTCTTTGGAATCAGAGGAACAGCCGTGTTAGTCTGTATTCGCAAAAAGAAAAGGAGTACTTGTGGCACCTTAGAGACTAACCAATTTATTTGAGCATGAGCTTTCGTGAGCTACAGCTCACTTCATCAGATGTTTACCATGGAAACTGCAGCAGAAAAGTCTGCTGCAGTTTCCAGAGTAAACATCTGATGAAGTGAGCTGTAGCTCACGAAAGCTCATGCTCAAATAAATTGGTTAGTCTCTAAGGTGCCACAAGTACTCCTTTTCTTTCTTTGGAATGTGTTATGTCTTGGGAGAATAGGCCTGTAGCTCCAACTCAGGATTTGGAGTCAGGGACTCGGCAGAGCTGGGAGCAGAAATCCACTGAGTTACTATGGTCTTTAGGAAGACTCTTAACCTTTCCTGTGCCTGTCTTTCCACAGCTGTAAAAATAACACCCGCATCACAAGGGGGCAGTGAGTTCTTTCTTTCAGAAGGCGTGAAAGAGCCGTGGGTGAAAAACACCATAGAAAGGCAAAGGAATAGATACTCCAGGGAGAAATGGCCGGATCCTGTTTAAGCAGGATTCGTATAATTCTCCGCGTACCCGTTACAAATGGGATGGGGTGTGAAGAGTGCTATGTTCCAGCATGCAGTTCTGATACCTGGCTTTCTAGGGTTTACTGTAGAAAGTTTTTGTAGGAGAAATGGCTTCAGGCCAATTGCTAAAGGGATTCCACTTAGACGAACATCTCCAGGGTGAAAGGTGTCGGGGGAGAGAAGGGCGAAGAGCTGAGGCTCTATTTTCAGAGGGCATCTATCCTTTGGTGACTTCTTACCTTGAGTTAATTTATAACTTCCTCCAGATCAGCGGGGAACATGCTTGTAGTCTGGATGCTCTACAAGCCCCAGGGCTTGGGGGAGCTCCCAAATGTTCGTGCCCTGGAACAAACGTTAGGGGAGTCTCCAGACTGGTCTTTACAAGCATGTTAACGGCCTTGAGTTAAATAGCTATTGTTAACTCCTGGGTGTAAAACCCAATGCTGCGTAGACAAGTCCAGAGAGATTTTGGTCTGACTCCAGGATAAGTAGGGTTCTCTGTGTATAGAAGTGCACACGGGTAGGGGTGATGTTGCTGGCATCCAGCTGCTACAGCGATGAGTGTGTTAGAAATACAAGTAGCATCTCCTGGGAAGGCTTGTGTAGTGCATGTCCTGCTGCAGGGCTGAGGAAAAGACTCCGCATGAGGCTCAGGCTAGCGTGAGAGCCAAGATGCCATTTCGAAGGTGGTAGATCCATTGTGGAGCTGCAGGTCTAGAGCATGGCTCAGAGCGAGGGCTCCAAGACTGTCTGAACAGCTGGGGGGCCTCATCAGGAAGCAGCCAGGAGCATCATTGCTGCAGACAGGATTGCAGACTTTGAGGCTGCCCGGTCGTTGCCAGACGTGTGGGGACCTCTACAGCTTTCCCATGCTGCACTGGGGTCTCGGGCACTCCCTCTTCCCCAGGAACCCAATGCAGTGTTTGCCAAAGGCCCTCCTCTTCATAAGGTACTACTCGGATGAATTAGCAGATCTACGTGGTACATGTGTGGCTCTCAACCCACCCTAGAACTACTCAGCTTCAGGTGGAGGTGCTTGTGGCCCAGAGCCCTGGGGGTGATGGCACTACCCGAGCCCCCAAGCACTAAGGAACAACTGGTTCATGTAGGTGTGTCCCTGTGCTGGCATGGTGCCCTGTTGCTGGGTCTGTTGGGCCAGAGGCTGCTGGGCATGTCTGAGTTAGGCAGCTGCGTCTCTCTGGTTCCAACGACTCGTAGGCACCCTCCCCCTGGATTTATCCAAGTTTCTCCCTTTGCTTTTAGAGACAGCAGCGTGGCCAAAACTGAGGTTGGCTGCTATTCAAAAAAGCCTCTCGGAAACAAGGGGGTTGGTTGATTTCCCTCGGGACGCAGAGGGTGGGTGCCTGGTGCATCTTGGGTGCCTCTGTCCTTAGTGCTAAGAGACAATAAAACCAGGTGCTTCCTGACTGGCGGTCGCTCTTTCTCTTGGTCGCTTACATCGTACCGTTCCATAGCAGTGCAGCCTTTGACACTGCACAGTCCTTCCCTCTCAGCGTTTGTGTGATCAGTCGGTGCCTTATGCTTGCCTGGCCAGCTGCCTTCCTGCTTCCTCTTTATGCTGCATTGTCACCTTCCTCAGAATCTGACCCTGCTGTTGTGAAATTCTCTCCAGCTCACTGCCTGGACTCTCGCTGCCCTAGGCTTTGCTGCTTGCAGGCTGGCTTTCCTCATGCAGCGTGCTGAGCGCTGCGAAACCCAAACTGCTTCAACAATACCTAGCATGTCTAAAGTGCCTCTAATGTAGCGCTCTTCAAGCCCTTCCCAATTAAATGCCTCTTACGACCCCTCTGAGCTAGGGGAGAGCTGTTACTTCAGTGGTGAAATGTAGCAGGTATTCAATAACAGAGCGCTCTGCATGTTCCCCACTCCCTACATCAGTCATTCCCAGTGCACAGTTCCTGTGTGGCAGTTCAGGACAGGAAGTGAAGAATGCCATTAATGACAGAGAGTGCAGGAGGGTAGCACGTTCTTTGGAATTTGGCCAGCGTACTGGGTTGCATCCCTGCGCTTGCAGGAAGTGTTTTGGACTCTTCCACGACCTCAGTCACTCAGGACAGAGCACGAAGTAGAGGCCCTAACGAGATCAACGTCTTAGTGTGTCAGGGCATCAGAGCAGCACTAACTCTGAATGCCAGCTGCTGGATTGCTGGTGAGTGGGTGCTGTCTGGGGGCTCCTGGCCTAGCGCTGCTTATACTGTGAGTGCAGAGCAGGGTTCCGCTGGAGCCTGTTGATGCTTTAAGCAATGTAGACATTTCTGCGGGTGCAGGAGGGGCTCCTCCCATTTCAGACTGAATGGGCTGCCAATGAGTAACAGAATGAACACCCCTGTTGGGATCCGGGCACCAAGCAGCTACTCTGTTGTCTAGGAAGCAAACTGAGGTGCTCGCAGAGGGCTAGCTAGCAGAGGGGGTAGGGGCTAGAGAAATGTGGGTAGAGTAACATCCCAAGCAGGCAGGCTCAGCGGGGGAAGGTGGGCATGCAGGTGTTGCACCAGGAACAGAGTAATGCGGACTAGAGCTGAGTAACTCTAGATCCATTGCATGTGCCCCAACAAGAACCAGGCTAGCCGTTGATTGGGCTGGTTCAAAGCAGATTCTGCAGCGTCCTCCCTAGGTTAGTCTCTCTCATCAGGAGTCAAAAATCCCATGCGCGTCCATTTTCGTGATATGGATGAGTGCTGCTTTAGCACTACTGCGCATCTCCAGGCACCTTATAGGCACTAATAAATTCAGCAGCATCACAGCTCTATCAGGTGGATATTTATCCCTGTTTTACAATTGGGGAAACTGAGGCACAGTGACTTGTGAAAGCATGGTAGCAAACAGGACAACTCGGCACCTCTAAGAGCAGCCCTGCCCGGGGCTCTTCCGTTCCCGGCTGGCTGGCTGGAGGATGGGGTGAGTTACTGAGTAGCTTTGTTAGTGGAAGCTACGCTAATTGGGCAGAGCATTACCTCCTCCTCTTCGAGGCCTGAGCTCAGGTGTGCACGTGAGACTCGAGCGTGTGCACGTGAGACTCGAGCGGTGAAGGTTTGCATCCCTTCCAGGTGCTGCATAATTTCCTAATAGGATCCATGCAATTACTTTTCTCTACTAAAACCGTGCTATTCTCTTCGCTCAGCTCTTAGTTTTCTAAACGCAATAGAGATGTTTCCGCTTGTGGAAAGTGTTAGCTTGAAGTATTAGTCCCCCCTGTTAAGCCTCTCTGCTCCCCGCATGAAATACCTGCAAAGCTTTTTGGTTTTGCATGGCCTGATGCACGTGTTAGGGTGGCACGCTGGAAGCGCAGAGCTTCAGGGTTTCTCCTTCTCTCGTGCTTCTGGTGTCCATCCTGATGCCGTTGCTGAACAGTAGGCAACGGATGAAAATAATTTGTTTTGCAAAATATTTCCCACTCTGATTAGAAGATCTAGCTTGGAACTGCATTTTATGTGAAATGAGGTGTCAGGCCTTGGTGCCTTTACCTCTCTTGGGGTGGGATTCTGCACTTCTTCCACTCTTACACCAGGCCTGGGGCTACAGTACCCAGCTGTGTATCAGCTGTTCTTAGCCAGCTGATTTGGCTGGGTTTAGCTCCTGCTGTTCTTCCCTTTGAGAGTCTGACCAACCGTGTACACAGTGATCAAAGAGCTTAAACAGTTGCATTGTTTAAACAGTAGGAACAACGCATTTGTGTGTGTGTTGGGGGGGGGTTTAAAACAGTCTTGTGTGCATGTCTGTCTGTCTTACCTAATGCCCCAGCATCCTGCGATGGTGACCTGGGCAGGACTAGCATCTTTAGACACCTTCAGCATGTCCGTGTGCTGTCTGGTTCCCCTGGACAGTCGACTCTCCCCTCTCAAGAGAGTTCCTGTTCCTACCTGCCAGAGTTCTTTCGATCTCCTTTGCTCTGGACCTCTTCCTGTCCTGGTTCAAACCAGGTTTGTAGGTTATCTGGAGAAGAGGCAAAAATCTCCGAACCTGGGAATCCTGGCATTTTCCCTTAACAACTCTCATGATTGCAGCGTGGTCATTTGTCTTAAAGACTCATAGACTTCAAGGTCAGAAGGGACTATCATGATGATCTAGTCTGACCTCCAGCACTTTGCAAGCCACAGAACCTCATCCACCCACTCTTGAGCCCTTCTTTCCCTTCCTGTTGTTCTCCCCCGTCTCCAGTTGTTAGCCTGGTATAGTCATACAGAAAACCTCTCAGTATCCCAGTGAACATACAATATTCATGCATTACTATAGAGTAGCTCCAAATCTGTCACTGCTAGTTCATAGCTCCAAACCTTCCTGGAAAATCACTGGTTTTAGCCCTTGTGGTTGCAGAGAAGCTTGAAAGCATGACCCCTAAAGGCTCAAAAGTCAGAATATTGACAAAAACATCTCACCGTTTTGAAGCCAATCATTTTGGGGCTATTGTTTATGCTGGTTTTTGGATGGGGGACGTGACTCGTTATGTTTGAACTCCTGGGATTGTCTGGGCTGCAATAGACTCCACCCCCCACTGTCATAACATTTGCACCCAACATGGCAGAGGATGGGGGGTGGGGCGGATAAATTTGTGAAGATCCAGGACTTCCAGCCTGTTTCTAAAGGAAGCTTGACCTGTGCGGCTTGTGGCGTGGGAGAGAGCTAATGAGAGTTTGGGTTAGATTTGCATCCCTGGAGGGGAACGGCATGCATTGCTAATTGAGCTGATGTGCAAAAAATTGTACATTGTAACCTGCCAGTGGAAAGAATGTTAGCGGCTGCCCTGCCAGGTGGAATATGCAAAACATGAAGCAAGTATTGCATCTGCCCCCATTGCAGGAAGGATGGAGGATGGTGAGGTGTCAATAGCTGGGCTGAAGAAAGGGAGGTGCCCACATTACTTGACACTGAGGGCTAGATCCTGCAAGGCGCTGAACATGCAGGCAAAGCAGTGAGTGTCCTTGGGGGTGAATGGAGCCAAAGGGCTCTTCAACATACTAAGGTCGAGCTGTGCTGCGAGTCAGCTTGCAGTGAATACTAGGAAGTGATGGTTCTCTCCCCCACGCCAAACTCCATGCTGAGGTCCAGTTGCTCTCCCCATCCCTGGTAAATCCACGACCACTCTTATCTCTCCTGGACTCGAACTCCCATCATGTCTGGTGTGGAGCGAGGAGGGATCCTTGACCTCAGATTCCTTTTCCTGACAGACTCCAGTACCGCACCAAGGAGCAGGAGGGCAAGTATCCCAGTATTTAGAAACCAGCCCACCGAGGGGGGTTGGTTTTGCTTATGTGTCTTGTTTACTGGTTCAGGCAGCACAGCTTAAAAAGCCCAGCTCTTAAGCTTTGATAGCTTTGTGCCTCTGCTGTAAAACACCCCTTTTATAAGAGATTGGTGGTGCTTGGATACAGGCACGCAAAGCTGCTCTGATGCCCTCGTGTGCTAAAGTAAGCCAGGTGTGGGGAGTTCAGAGCCTCTTGCTCTACCTAGCTGCAAGGAGTGCTGTTTCCTCACAGCTCCCCCTCTTCCTCGGCTGTTGTGCAGTTCTCCCCTCCGGTTTGTTTCCTTTAGCTGCTCGACGCCTGCTGCATTTGACATATCTGCAGTTCTGTGTAGTCATCCCCTTAACTTCATGAGTCATTCCTTTTGGAGCTGAAATGTGGGGGCGAGATCTTCGGTCTTGGTGGTTTTAGTCTGCATGTCATAGTGGCGCAAAGAAAGGCGTTGAGGTGGGAGGCAGGCTGTCTGAAGGGTAAGGCGTTTCACAGAAATGTGGGCCTGGAAGGGACCTGAAGGGACCTGCGTGGAGGCAGGACCAAGCAAACCTAGAGCATCCCTGATGGGGGTTTGTCCAACCTGTTCCTAAAAACCTTCAATGAGGGGGATTCCACAATCTCCTTTGGAAGCCCATTTGAGAGCTTAACTTCCCTTAGAGCTAGGTTTAGAAAGTTTTTCCTAATATCTAAGTCTCCCTTGCTGCAGATTAAGCCCATTACTACTTATCCTACCTTCAATGGACATGGAGAACAATCGATCCCCATTCTCTTTATAACAGCCCTTAGCCCATCTGAAAACGTATCCCGTCCCCGCTCAGTCTTCTCAAAACTAAACCATGCCCAGTTCTGCTAAGGCCAGATCTACAACTATATCCATATAACTGTCACCCCATAGCAATGTAGTTCCACCGCTGACCTAACCCCCCATGTAGACAGCACTCTGTCGATGGGAGAGCTTCTCCTGTGCCAGTGTAGTGCGGCATGTGAAGACAAGCCCTAACTAGTGGAAGCCATTTCTAGTGGTCCTGTACTGGTTGGTCGTTAGTCTTAAAGCGCCTTCACAAAAGAGGGTAAAAATCATCCCTATTTCAGAGAGGGGGGAAACAGAGGCACGCTGGGGAAGTGACTTTCCCAAGGCCAGGTCCTTGGCAGAGATGGTAACAGAACCCTGCTATGGTACCCCAGACAGTGCCTTTTCCATTTGACCATGCTGCCCATTCTCCTTCAAATCCTCATTTGTGCAAACCAACGTGCTGAAGACTTTGATCAGAGGGTCTTAATTTTTAAGACTCCTACAGTAACTAGGCTAATGTATTCAAAGGCACCCAACCAGCTGAGCGTCCCTGCATTTGTAGATCTGAGTGTTTGGGTTTGCAAGAGGTCAGGATGGAGGTAACACACAGTCGATCTGTTGGCTTTTAATTTGGTCTCTTGTCTCACCTTCCAGCTTCAACACTATTTTCTCTTCATTTCTCTCCCACGCACCCCCACCCCCGGCTCCCAAATCTCTCTGCTAGAGCCTTGTTTTTAAACATACAAGCTAAACTCCACCCTGCTGACATGACCCATGATGCTGCCAGACGTGAACAGAGCAGGCTTAGAACCCCCCTATTTGCTACGTGGTCCCCCTAGCACCATTCTAGCTATAAAGAGAGAAGAAGTGGATTTTAACCCTTGCCAGTCCCGCTTCAGATAGCGCTGGGCTTAGCTTGCCTGACCCAAATAGTTATATAAGCAGATGAGGAGACCACTTAAAAGCTGTACTGCAAATCCAGCTGACCCACTGCCCACAGCTTTCACCGCTAGTCCCTCCAGGGCACGTTTCCTTGATTGGACTGAAGGGCTGAGGAAAGTCCCTTGTTATGACAGCTTACAGCCAGCCAGGCTGGGAGCTCTTTCATGCACTTGTGACTGCTCTCCCTGACCTGGCTTCTATCATTAACTATGCTTGGGTAAGTCTGCACCAGGCTGGGATTAGGAGTCTATCGTGTTTACATCAAGGGGGCCTGGGGCTAAATGAGTGCTAGGGTAACCCTTACATCCATCACACTTGCACGGGTATCCCCATCAAGTGGTATTCCACCAGCATGAACTGGAAGCAGTGGAGAATCCGTCCCATAGACGAGAAGATTTTGCTCTAAAGCATAGAATCCAAATACAGAATTCAGAAGGGCACAGCTGTTCTAGAGCTCCCTTGCTCACAGATTGGTGCAACAGCTCAGACGGAGCAGGCACAATCTCCTGGAGGGACTGGGGGGTAATTCACTGCCCTCGTAATCAGCTGGGACAGCGGGCTTCCATTTCTCCGGTCTCCAAAAATGGGCTAACGGGGATGATGTCGCTGCAGCCTATTACTTTTCTGGCATGTTATATCAGGGTCAGAGAGGGGAGTTATGAAGCAGCGTCCGCTGGATGCTGAGTGTGCTCCCGTACGTCAAACGCAGAACCGCAGTGGGACCAGGCCAGAGCAGGGAAGGAGTGTTCTAGTGGACCAGGCATTCTCTGCTAGCGAGAACAATGAGCCTGAACAATGAGCCAGCTGGCAATGCAGCAGCAGCAAACTGGCAAACACCTGGCTCATGCAGAAGGCAGAGCGAGGCCAACAGTGAATGCAAAATGTCTGGTCTCAAATGATCTGCTTTCAAGGCTACTGAACAGAGTTAGGATATTTGGGGGCGGGGCGAGGAGGAGAGAGAAATGAGGGGCTGGTAGCATTGACTCCAGTGTCGCTAATGCCATGTGTTCAAAAATAGTGAATCAGGCCCCCTTGCAAAATCATGAGATTTGTGGGGGAGGGAGGAACAAAATACAAATTTGAGTTCTCTAGTCTTTTGAATTTTTAGCCTTTGGGCTCATGCTTGGGTCACATTTTCAAGTTTTTCTCTGAAACCAGCAGGGCTAGAAACTTTTTCTGAATGCAGAGCTTCACAGTAATCCTGTGACTCCAGGAGCTGGGGCTTTAATTAAATCATCAAATGCCACATGACTCCAACGGATGGTAAAACTGTAATGCGTCTCTGCTGGTGCTCCTGAGTCCTACCCAGGGCATCCTCTGCTCACCTGGTCTCTGCCCAGAAGAAATTCAAATGAAGCAAAAGTGAGCCAATCCCTAATGAAGGCTCCATGTCTACTTGGTGCATGGAGGAAACCGACTAGCTCATTTCAGTCATGTCAGGGTTTGTGTGAGGTTTCTGTAGTAACCACTCCTGCTCCTCGGCCCTTTCGCTTACGTGGGTTTGATTTACAGTTCTGTAGTGTTGCTCAAAGTTCGTTTTAATACTAGAGATTTTGCTACCAAGCTTCCCACTCATTGCTCTTCCTGGTGCTACTCACTTAAAGCTTCCCTTCTCCCCACCCCCTGCAGTGGGAGTGTTGGCTAGTTGGTGAGTGGCCTAAATGGCTGCCTATGTGCTTGTTGCTCCAGGGCACAAAGAGGAGATGTGAGCCCCTGCCCCTAAGAAGCAGCTTCCAATCTAAATAGACACCCCCAGCACTGCACTAGATGGGGAGAGGGGCAGAGAAGTGCTATTCCGTGAGTGCACTAAGGTTTATAGATTACAGCCAGGAGGGACCATTACATCCTAGGACAGCCTGTGCTGGTTACTAGCTGCCCCAAAGTCTACCCCCATCCTGGGCTTCAAAAGCAAGGGACGCTGACTGCAGAACTGTAAGTGCTTCCACTATGTTGCCTTTAGAGAACAGTCTCTTCAGAGGGAAATGCGCTCTTGTCTCCTAGACTAAACCTGAAGAGAGCTGGAGGGGATGGCACCAACCCCAGCAAAAGGGATGGCACAACTCCCCAGTGTTCGTAGCGAATGGAAATGGGCTGCTCAGTATGATGCCGTCTACTCGGCCGCCACTCCAGTGTAGCACCCACACTTGGGCTCTCCTCCTTGGGACTTCCTGAAGACGCTCTCCTAGCTGCCTTTGCTGTAGGGTTAGAGAGTCCCGTTCCATGAGTGTCTACACACTTAGCAGCCGTGGAACAGGATTAAATGCTAAATTGAAGTTGAAGGGATGTCTGGCTAAATCCTGTGGTGGTGTAGAGCTTTCTCTCCTGCGCACCTTTCCTTCCTCTCTTCCACCGCTCTTCTCTCTGCCCCACCCCCACACACACAGTTTGAGAAGGGCAGGTGAGTGACAGTGACCTTGACCAGCCAGTTTGCTGAGGCTTCTGTTGAGCTGGGAAGAACTTCTACTGTGCTGCTGCCCCCCCCCCCCCCCCCCGACACCGTGCACCCAGTGCTGGACTGGGTGATTTTAGCTAGACTGGGGCAGGAGAGACCATAATGCATCATGTTTTTTCACATTAGGTTGCTCCAGATAGGACCATGGTATAACCGCTCTCTCACTCCTATCCTGACTGACTAGTCCACAGGCCTTTAAATACCTTACAAACCAGAGACGGCCAAGACTTATGATGACCCACTCCCTTTCTCTACTTGTGCGCTGGCTCGTTCTCTACGGGACACTTTCTGGTGGGAATCTTGCTTTCGATGGCTGGAGAGTCCCACTGCTTCTCTGGGGAGACTATTCCAGAATGGAAATAGGTTTCATGGTCTGAAAATGTTTCTGCTCTTGGTTTCATCTCCTTCCACTGAGCTCAGCGCAACTGCCTAAGGTGGGGGTCATCGTTATGGACCCACACCAGGTTAGTTCTTTGAAAATTGGAAGTCTGCTTTGAGTGGGTGTGACTTCCGACGGCTTTCCTGCTGCTATGGTCAAGCTGCATGTACTGTAAGCTGGGCGTAGCCATCGGTCGACATTGCCGGGCATGTCTCTAACTCCACAAGCACCTTGGGCTGGAGGTGAACCTCTTCAAAGCCTTTGTCTTTGCTATGTTAAGCTGCAACGTCCAACCCTCCTGGGCAGCGTCACAAGTCAAAGCGCTTGATAGGACTAGTGGTGGGAAATTTGCCGCATGGTTACGATGAAGAACAGCTTAGAGCAGGGGACTAGGAGGTGGGAATCTTGTTTTTTTGTTCTTATCTCTGCCGCTGAATTGCTGTGCTGGGCAAGTCCACTTGCTTTTTCCCCATCTGTTACATGGGGATAGTGGTGCATGAGTCAGACCTGTTGTGATCTTTGGGTAGCACTTGAGGACTCTTGCATGGAAGTCCCTGTAGAAGTGTGAAATGTTGATCTCTAGTACCATATGGCTGAGGAGCGGGGGCTCCCACTGGCCCTCTGGGAAGTGCTTAAAGGAAAGGATTCTGCATGTCTCTCCTTGCGACAAGCACTTAAAGAACTGATGTGCCTCCAGGGGGTCTCCGCGGTGCACAGACCCATTAGCGGTTATCTGCAGTAAATCCATGAAATGGCCATTACCTCACCTTCCCCCTAGAGAGGAAACCGATCAACCTCCTCCCCTGTGCAATCAGCAGTAAGGGCCAAGAAATCTAGGGTCTCACTTTTTTTTTTTCCTCCCTCCTCCCCGTTTAGCCTGAGTAACTCCTCCTGTTTGAGATGTCGTCCAGCGATAAGAACGGGGGCAGCCGGTCGAGCACCAGCAGCAGCCGCCTGCAGAGCAGGAAGCCGCCTGACCTCTCCATCACCATTCCACCAGTGGAGCTAGAGGAGGAAAGCAGCCAAAAGGTGGTAAGAGGGGGGATCCCCAATGTCCCAATGCCTGTTAATTCCCAGGGACCCTGGAGGGTGTGTTTGGGGGCAGAGGAGGTTGTAACAGTGGTAAGGGACTAGGGAATGCTGCTCCTCTGGGAGCAGGGTCGAGCCCTGTTCCCCAGCCCAGCACTCATCTCCTGTCCCATTCTGCTGCTTGATTAGAGCCCTGAATGCTGCCATTTTCCAGGCTGCTGCCTAGCTGGCTGCTCAGAATGATCTCCAGGGGGTTAGTTGTTCCCCCCATTAGCTGCCCATTATGAAATGGCTTTACAGAGCTCCCTCCCCACAGCATTGCTCTTCCTCCCTTCTGCCAAGGGCTGGAAGCAGGAGCTGTCTAAGGGGCCTGGGATGCGCCAAAGGGTAGGCAGATGGGGTGCTGGGGGTGGGGGGGGCTCAGTTTTTCAATTGGAATTCTTGAAGCTACTCCTTGCTTCCCCATGCCAGCAGAACATCTGAATGTGGGACCCCTCTGTCAAGCTCTTAATTTAATTTGAGGTCAAACACAGGGCATGCCCTGCGAGAACCCAAACATATCGGTAGGAGGTTGAGCCCTGGTGAGAAGTAGGTCAGTCTCTTGGCTGACCGGCTCTGTTCCCGCTGCCTCCCTGAACAGTGGGTTGCAGGGGGATCCCAGCCATACACAGAAATGTGTTCCCCTTCCCAGCTCTGCTCCTAACGGCTTGGCTCCCCTTCCAGCCTCTGAAAAACCCAGTGTATCAAAAGAGCGTGAGCCTACAGGAGCCCAGAGGGAAAAGGGATGAGAACATGTTGGAGAGACGTCCCGGCTTCCACAGACAGACCTCCCTGTCCCAGAGCATCCGCAAGTAAGGAGCGTGTGGCACTGGGTGTCACAGCACCACGTGTCGGACGCTGCAGCACCTGGCGCTAGGCTGTGGGGAGGGGAGCTGAACAGATTTGGCTCCCTGTTTTTCTGGTCTCTGCCTTGGCTGCAGCAGACGTGCTGCGGGACCAGGCGTGGAGGTCGAAGCTGCGTGTGTTTAGAATCAGGAAGTTGAAATAAGTTAACCAGGTCTTGTGTTGGGTTTTCATCTGTTGTGTTTTGCCCAGCTGTCCGCTTTTCCAGGAACAATGCCAGTCTCCTCCCTTAGAATTCGAACTCATGCTTTTCACTGACCTGCGTTTCTCTGTAGTATTTAATCACAGGCGCATTCACTTGTGCTTCTGTTTCAGCACCAAGCTAACAAGCCTGTTTCCAGTGTGGTGCAGGTACCGATGCTGTTGCCAAGAGGTTTGAATTCCTGGCATCCTCTGCTACTGCGGGCCTGGGCCCCTCCAGAGCCGAGGCTGACAACTGAGCTACATTATGGCCTGCGTCTGTGGGTGAAGTGGCTGGGATCAAAGAACTCCTTTCTCCTGTAGTGTGAACGCTTTGAACGTCACGTGCACCTTGCGTGTTCTTAGACCCTTAATGCCATGTCCACCCTGCCATTGTGTATTGCGTTGCAGCACAGGGAGGCACGTTGGTGCGAGCTGTCATCTAGCTAGCATGGCTAAAAGTAACTCTGAAGATGTGATGTTGCAGGCTTCAGCCAGGCTATAAAAGCACCCCGGACATACTTGCATTGCTAACCAAGTTCAGGGTCTGACCCACTGCATCTTCGCCGCTGTTTTCAGCGTGCTCGCACAATTAAAGCTAGCGTGGGTACGCCTGCCTGAGGCTATGTCTACACCGCAAACCACAATCAACGCAAGTTGCGGTGGCACGCGGCTGCTGCAGTTCGTATGTCGCTGAGGCAGGCGTGTCCTCGGCTGCTTGCGCCTGCACTGCGTGTAAATTGTGATGCCAGCATGCTGTGCACCATCGTCCAGCGCAATGCCTTTTGGGGCACCGTCGCAATGTTTTGTGTAACATTAGTAAGGGTTCACCCAGAGATCTCTGGGAGCAAGGGGCCAAGTACCCAGCGTGCAACTCTCTGGGTCCCATAAGCCCATCCGTTTCCCATCATTTTTGTGCCTTGGTTTAAAACAATCCCACAAATCCACTCCATGCTTTTCAGGCTCTGGCAGAAACCCTGGAGCCCACAGAGTTCTGCACTGTTCTTGTGTACATCCTGCATGCGCTACGTTCAACTCGTCTGACTTTCAGACCCTCAGGAAGTACCCCAACAACCAGGGACATGAGGCTATCTCGGAGGACAGTTGGCTGATGGACATAGTGAGAAACAATTCAGGGTTGCTTGCCGTGTTCGCGAAACGAGCACTGAGCGTTGGGATCACATTGTAATGTAGGTTTGGAATGACAAGCGGTGGCGGCGGAACCGTTGGATGTGACAGGTCACCTTCTTGGATCCGTGTGCAGAGCACACCCCAGCTCCCCAGCACAGGGACACCAGAATAAGAGCTGCATTGACAGTAAGAAGCCTCGGGCTTGGTTCTGACCCAAACACAGCGCATGGTTAATTTGTGTCTCCACTGTGTGGTGGAAAAGTAACGATTGCGCTCTGTAAGTTTGCAATGGGAAAGCATTTTGGCATTGGGAAATTCACAGTGGCGACCACTCTCATGCAAGTGTATAGCCCCATGAATCATATCCTCTTACGCAGGACTGAGACTCTCGGCAACATGCAGGAGCTGCTAGTGGATGGATTTGCAGCAGTGGGGTTCCTGAGCTGCAGTGAGGTGATGGACAGCACTCGTATCCCTATTTTGGCACCAGCCCACCTTGCTACAGAGTACATCAACAGAAAGGGCTACTTTTCCATGATGATGCAAGCGTTGATCAATCACCAGGGATGCTTCACCAATATCCATGTAGGTTGGTCAGAGAAGGTGCATGATGCTCACCTCTTTAAGAACACGGGACTTTCCCAAAAGCTGCAGGCAGGGGCATTCTTTCCTAACTGGTGGATTACCGCTGGCGATGTTGACATGCCAGTGGTGATTCTGCGGGACACAGCCTATCCCTTTTGCTCCCATGGCTCGTGAAGCTGTACGCCAAGAGTTTGCTGTCTGAGGAGACCCATTATGTGCTGGTGCGTTTCCTGCTTCTTGGCCTGCTGGAATTCCCATGCCTTTTTCCTGTCCTCTCTATATCTTTCTCCATGTCGTTGGTCACGTTGGCTCTCCAACCCACTTTGTTGATGGGTGGATGCAGCATTGGCTTATAGGATCTCACAGAACATGTCCTCCCTGGTCCTCATCTGTCTTCTGCTCCTCCACAGGGCCAGGCATTCTGTGGGTGTGGATGGGTCATCCCTCAATGCCTCCAGGTCAGAATAGACCCATGTATCGTTACATTTATAGTCACAACAGAAAGGGAAGAATCAACGTCAAAACTCCCTCCCCTTATTCCCATAAATCCTTTTAATGAGAAATGCCTGGGGATGGTTGTGCTACGGAGCGCCTCAGCTCAGCACCACCCCAGCCATGGTGAGTACGGCCTGCAGGGGCAAGGAGTTGGTTTTGTGTTTCATGAAGCGACAGAATTTCAGCCCCTATTCAGCATGGGTCTGAGTACAGTGCAAGGGCAGTAAATATTGGCATTGGCTTTCACAGGGTGTGGTGGTTTTTATCTGATATTTCACTTGGAAGGGGCACAACAGACCAGTGAGCCCAGCTGCTGTTGGCATCTCGAAGCCGCCTGAGCCCATATGCCTCTGGCCTGTCTCAATGGTGCTAGCTGAACTCCTCACAGACTGGCCTGGGAAAGTGTCCTTCCGCAGCCATGCCTAGAAATGTTAGGGAGAGGCTTGCCTCCATGGCCATTTCATCAAGATCTCTCCAGAGGGTATGAGGGACGTCCATCTCTGTACACAAACTGCTCCTATCCTTCTCTCCCGTCTAACCCAGCGGCTGCCTGCTCTTCCCTGCTTGTTGTACTGTTACCTCTTCTCACACAACGAAAAGTCAGGACACCAGCTTTAAATTTAAACATAGTAAGGAAAAATGTATGCACACACTTCCCCAAGCTCCCTTCCCCTTCATCTGCGGGCTGATCCGCGCTCACGTGGCGGGACTGGCTAGTCTCCAGCAGAGTATTCAATGGATCCTGGCGAGCAGCACGGCTGGAGTCCCCTGCTGTGTGCCCGTGCCCATGCCCAACCCACCCCCCATCCATGACAGGGATCTCCATCCCTGGCTCCTCGGAGGCATCGGCAGTGCTCTGTGAGGTGCTGGTGCAATCTCTGTTGAGCAAGGCATGCAATTTATTGTAAAAGTGTCAGACCTCCGGCACAGCACCAGCTTGACTGTTGCCCTTCCTCACTTTGTGGTATCCCTGACAAAGTTTCTTCGCTTTCACGCGGTCCTGCTGCTGATCCCTGTCTGTGTCGGAACTCTTTGTCTGCATCCCCTGTGCAACCTGCTTGTAGATGTCCGCGTTTCTAGAGCTGGTCCCTAGTTGTGTCTGCACAGCCTCTTCTCTCCCCAGGCCTGGGAGATCAGTCTACTCCAGGCACACTAGCTTGTCTACTGCCTCGTGTGCATGGAGTTGGAATGGTCATCTGGGCAGCGGCACGCTGTGTGATGAAGTGGGATTTTCTGTAATATTTTTATGAATCTCTTGTGTGCCTCTCCCCACCCCGTTCTCCTGCTGGTAATAGCTCACCTTAAGTGATCACTCTGGTTACAGGGTGTATGGTAACACCCATTGTTTCATGTTCTCTATGTATATAAATCTCCCCACTGTATTTTCCACTGAATGCATCCAATGAAGTGAGCTGTAGCTCACGAAAGCTTATGCCCAAATAAATGTGTTAGTCTCTAAGGTGCCACAAGTCCTCCTTTTTCTTTTTGCGAATACAGACTAACACGGCTACTACTCTGAAACCTGTCATTATGCAAGGCACTGAATTTAGCCATATGGAGTGGAAATCTATCCACTTCATGAAAAATCTCGTACAGATACAGACAGACATTATCTTCCTTTCCAAATGCAAACAGACGGACATCATACCAAAAGGACTGAAGGTAAAAAAAAAATCCATTACAATCTACATACCACACAGACTATGCTGACAGCTTGTGCCACACGCTCTCAAAGAAACTGCGGAACCACCTGATCAACATCCTCTACAGCAAACAGGGAAAGATTAAGAATGAGCTCTCAAAACTGGATACTCTCATAAAAAAACAACCTTCCACACAAACTTCCTCATGGCTGGAGTTTACAAAACTAGACAAGCCATTTACAACACACACTTTGCTTCTCTACAAAAGAAAAAGGACACTAAACTACTGCATGCCACAAGGGGCCACAACAGTGGTTCCCTTAACCCATCCAGCAATATTGTTAATATATCCAACTATACTCTTAGCCCAGCAGAAGAATCTGTCCTATCTCGGGGCCTCTCCTTCTGCCCCTCCACCCCCACGAACATGATACAGTTCTGTGGTGACCTAGAATCCTATTTTTGATGTCTCCGATTCAAGGAATATTTCCAACGCACCTCTGAACAACATACTAACCCACAGAGACCTTCCTACCAAGACTACAAAAAGAAAGATTCTGCGTGGACTCCTCCTGAAGGTCGAGACAGCAGACTGGACTTCTACATAGAGTGCTTCCGCCGATGTGCACGGGCTGAAATTGTGGAAAAGCGGCATCACTTGCCCCATAACCTCAGCCATGCAGAACACAATGCCATCCACAGCCTCAGAAACAACTCTGACATCATAATCAAAAAGGCTGACAAAGGAGGTGCTGTCGTCATCATGATTAGGTCGGAATATGAACAAGAGGCTGCTAGGCAGCTCTCCAACACCACTTTCTACAAGCCATTACCCTCTGATCCCATTGAGGGTTACCAAAAGAAACTACAGCATTTGCTCAAGAAACTCCCTGAAAAAGCACAAGAACAAATCCGCACAGACACACCCCTGGAGCCCCGACCTGGGGTATTCTATCTGCTACCCAAGATCCATAAACCTGGGAATCCTGGATGCCCCATCATCTCAGGCATTGGCACCCTGACAGCAGGATTGTCTGGCTATGTAGACTCCCTCCTCAGGCCCTATGCTACCAGCACTCCCAGCTATCTTCGAGACACCACTGACTTCCTGAGGAAACTACAATCCATCGGTGATCTTCCTGAAAACACCATCCTGGCTACTATGGATGTAGAAGCCCTCTACACCAACATTCCACACAAAGATGGACTACAAGCCATCAGGAACAGTATCCCCGATAATGTCACGGCAAACCTGGTGGCTGAACTTTGTGACTTTGTCCTCATCCATAACTATTTCACATTTGGGTACAATGTATACCTTTAAATCAGTAGCACTGCTATGGGTACCCGCATGGCCCCACAGTATGCCAACATTTTTATGGCCGACTTAGAACAACGCTTCCTCAGCTCTCGTCCCCTAATGCCCCTACTCTACTTGAGCTACATTGATGACATCTTCATCATCTGGACCCATGGAAAAGAAGCCCTTGAGGAATTCCACCATGATTTCAACAATTTCCATCCCACCATCAACCTCAGTCTGGACCAGTCCACAAAAGAGATCCACTTCCTGGACACTAGCCTGCTAATAAGCGATGGTTACATAAACACCACCCTATACCGGAAACCTACTGACCGCTATTCCTACCTACATGCCTCCAGCTTTCATCCAGACCACACCACACGATCCATTGTCTACAGCCAAGCTCTACGATACAACCGTATTTGCTCCAACCCCTCAGACAGAGACAAACACCTACAAGATCTCTGTTAAGCATTCTTACAACTACTATACCCACCTGCTGAAGTGAAGAAACAGATTGATAGAGCCAGAAGAGTACCCAGAAGTCACCTACTACAGGACAGGCCCAACAAAGAAAATAACAGAACGCCACTAGCCATCACCTTCAGCCCCCAACTAAAACCTCCAGCGCATCATCAAGGATCTACAACCTATCCTGAAGGACGACCCATCACACTCAAAGATCTTGGGAGACAGGCCAGTCCTTGTTTACAGACAGCCCCCCAACCTGAAGCAAATACTCACCAGCAACCATACAACAGAACCACTAACCCAGGAACCTATCCTTGCAACAAAGCCCGTTGCCAACTGTGTCCACATATCTATTCAGGGGACACCATCATAGGGCCTAATCACATCAGTCACACTATCAGAGGCTCGTTCACCTGCACATCTACCAATGTGATATATGCCATCATGTGCCAGCAATGCCCCTCTGCCATGTACATTGGTCAAACTGGACAGTCTCTACGCAAAAGAATAAATGGACACAAATCAGACGTCCAAGAATTATAACATTCAAAAACCAGTCTGAGAACAGTTCAATCTCTTTAGTCACTCAATTACAGACCTAAAAGTTGCAGTTCTTCAACAAAAAAACTTCAGAAACAGACTCCAATGAGAGACTGCTGAATTGGAATTAATTTGCAAACTGGATACAATTAACTTAGGCTTGAATAGAGACTGGGAGTGGATGGGTCATTACACAAAGTAAAACTATTTCCCCATGTTTATTCCCCACCCCCCACTATTCCTCAGATATTCTTGTCAACTGCTGGAAATGGCCCACCTTGGTTATCACTACAAAAGGTTCCCACCCCCCGCTCTCCTGCTGGTAATAGCTCACCTTAAGTGATCACTCTCGTTACAATGTGTATGGTAACAACCATTGTTTCATGTTCTCTATGTATATAAATCTCCCCACTGTGTATTCCACTGAATGCATCCGATGAAGTGAGCTGTAGCTCACGAAAGCTTATGCCCAAATAAATGTGTTAGTCTCTAAGGTGCCACAAGTACTCCTTTTCTGTGTGCCTCAGTTTCCCATATATGCTGCGTTGTTGCCCGGTGAGGGGAAAAGGACTGTTTGCTCTCAGGGCAGGCTCAGAGACATGGGTATTAATGCTGCCTGCCTGGCTGAGCTTGAAATGAGCCATTTTAAAAAAAAGACTAGTTGAGACCGACCTCCTGTCAATGGAAGATACAAGAAGAGGCTGGCAAATCCAATCACCCAGGGCATTGATACCTAGCCACCAAGGACCCAGCGGGAGGCAGATTTCCCCACCTCTCCTCAGGGAAGCTGAGCAACATTCCCAAGCTGGAGAACAAAGGACTGGAGAGGTGAGGGGGTAAAAGCTGGCTGCTGGAAAGAGTCTGGGCTCTAATCTGGAACCTGACCCAGGAGGTCAGACCAGAGCCTGAACAATGGCGTTCACCCAGCTTGGCTGGGCTCTGGGCTAACCAGAAAGGCCTACACTTTAACCTTCCTTTCCCTATACTACTCTAAGGACTTCACTGTGCTGCAGTTGACTAATAAACTCGACTGTTTCTTGACAACGCTGTGTGTGTGTGTCACTGTGAATGCTTGGGGAGGTGCATGAAACCCTGCAGAGTGGACAAGTCTCTAGCAGGGGCCTGTCTCAGCTGGACTTGTTGAACAGAGCTCATGGTGTGAAGCTGAAGCCCAGAGGTTCAGCAGTAGAAGGCAGTGAGGCCATATGGCTCACCCTGTAGGAAGAGAGAGACTCCTTGGGGGTCTGGCACGCTGAAGGGGTTCCTCCGAGGACTATTTCAAAGCTGGCAGCGTAGCACTGAATCTCTGGATCTATGATGCACACAACAAAGGTGATCAGCTAGGTTTGCTCATCCAGGTGGGCGATCGGGGGAAAAATCAATTCAAAAATACTCAGTTTGTAAAGGGAATGTGGTGGGCTTCCGGTCTCTGAACCCTGGGCAGTGGAGTTTAAAATTGTGTCCAGAGCAGTCACTGTTGCAGGGAATGGGGCATTGTGGGACAGCTGTTGGCAGATATGTTAGGATCGACACAGGTCATGCAGTATCTACACTCTCGCTGCGTTGACCTAAGTAGGTCCACTAAGGCTCTACACGGTTGGGGGGAGGATGGTTTTACTGCATTGTCGTAATGGGGCACTTACATGAGTCAGAGACACATTTGAGTGTAGACATGCGCATAAAGAGGTCAATGCAAAGCGACTTATGTCAACCGAATTCAGTATTGTAGAGCAGGCCCCAGTTGCAGTGTGGACAATATCCGAAGTTGCTTATAGCTCTGGAGGTGACAGTCGTGGTGTCTGAGATGTGTATGGTGTAAAAGGCTCAGAGATGGTCTATTTCAGATACTATTTTGCACTCCAATTCTGTATTTAAATGACTTGCCGCGTTCTCGGTCGTGTGGACTTAGTCCCTTTGCATGCAGTATTCCTCCAGTAGAGATGAGCACTGTGTTTCTCTCAACACTTGCTTTGGCAGGGGCACAGCCCAGTGGTTTGGTGTCAGCAGTGACTGGGAGGGAAAGCGGGAGCACTGGCAACGCAAGAGCCGGCAGCACTGCAGCCTGCGATATGGCAAGCTCAAGGCCCCCTACCGAGACATGGAGCTACCCAGTCAGGAGGTGCCCTCCTTCCAAGGCACCGAGTCACCGAAGCCATGCAAGATGCCCAAGGTAAAACTCTCAAGAGTGTGGCCGAAAACCCACTCACAGCAGGGTTCACTTGCATAATGTGTATCTTTGTGTCTCCCTTTTCTGTCTCTTACGTTCATGTGCACATGGAGCTAAAAACCAAACCTAGTACACAGCAGGAGAGTGAATTTGTGTGGGGGGGTGGAGGGTGAGAAAACCTGGATTTGTGCTGGAAATGGCCCACCTGCTGATCACTTTAGATAAGCTATTACCAGCAGGACAGTGGGGTGGGAGGAGGTATTGTTTCATATTCTCTGTGTGTATATAAAGTCTGCTGCAGTTTCCACGGTAAACATCTGATGAAGTGAGCTGTAGCTCACGAAAGCTCATGCTCAAATAAATTGGTTAGTCTCTAAGGTGCCACAAGTACTCCTTTTCTCTCTGTCCATGTGACTCTTAAGATCATAGACCCTTTGGCCAGAGGCCGTCCGTTCCGGCATCCGGATGAAGTCGATCGTCCTCGGACCCCTCATCCTGTTCTACCACCCCAGACGCCTGGAGTCCTCTCCCTAACATCTTTCACCAGTGTGCGGTCAGGCTACACCCGTTTGCCCCGTAGGAAGAGGGAGTCTGTCGCCCACATGAGCTTCAGGGCAGCTGCGGCTATAATCAAAGTGAGTTCTGCTTGTGAATGCATTCCCAGCTGAGCTGCTGCCTAGTGAACCTTCCTCCGAGACTTGTCCAGGGCACCCTTATGTCCTGTCACTTGTGCGTTCCCAAGTTCTGAACTGGAGCCCTTACTAAGGTTCTCCCAGGGCTCTACAAATGCAGTCATTTTTTCCCCCTCAACACTTAATGCAAGACAATTTTTCATTGCATTCTGGGACACTTTGCAGACCCCTACATGGTTTGATACTTTTGCAAGATGTTTTGGTTGGATGACGTACGCAATGCCTATCTACATATTGCAGTGCTTTATTTTAAGCAGAATTTTAGCTAGAAAAGCTCAGTGGTTTGAGGGAACCGTGCACTGTTTAAGAAAATCAGCACTGAATGGCAACCTTTAACATGTGGAGGTTTTCAGATTTCATTGCAAACGTTGCATGAAACCCTTGTCATGGCTGGTGTTGCTGCTGGGGCCCATTAACAGGCCTGCTCTGCACTAGAGAATAACCTGGTTTCACAGGCTGTATGAACCAGATGTAGCTCACCTTGTAGGCAGAGGTGGTTGAAAATTTTCTGACAAAACCGTTTTCCATCAGACCATGCTGATATGACAAAATCAAAACACGTTATCGGAATGTATTGATTTCACTGACCTGGGGAAATGATGAAGAACGTTACATTTTGAGAAGGCCAAAATGTTTAGACTTTGAATTTAGTATTGTAGTCAAAACCTCATAGACACCCACTGTTTTGTGTCTCACAAATTTGGAGATTTTGACTTTTGGGCCCGATTTGGGACAAAACCAGATTTCAGAATCTCTCTCAATTTTCTACAGGATGGAAAGGCCAAATTTTGATCAGCCCTAACCATCGAGTTTGGCAACACTGGCTTTTTGAGCTATGTTTTAACATGTTAATGTACATTTAATCTGCAGCAAGGGAGGTTTACGTCAGATGTTAGGGGGGCAACTTTCTAACTCTAAGGGCAGTTAAGCTCCGGAACAGACTTCCAAGGGAGGTTGTGGAATCCCCATCACTGGAGGTTTTCAAGAACAGATTGGACAAACACCGGTCAGGGATGGTCTAGGTTTGCTTGGTGCTGCTTCAGCACAGGTGGCTGGACCTGCTGACCTTGGAGGTCCATTCCAGCCCCACATTTCTCTGACCCTGACTGTGAATTCTAGTGTGGGCAGGACAAGCGTTGTGTTTAGCTCGAGGCTGGAGTTTGATGGCTGCACTTGCCTTTTTACTGAGTGTTCTAATAACTTAGTGTTATAATATTTGATCCAATGCTTATGTACTGCTGGGTGCTGGTGGAGGTGCATGCAACACTTTGCAAACTTCCACAACAGAGATCTGAAATGCTGACGGATTCCTTCTTTGGGAAATCTGTGTGCAGATTCCCGGCCATGCAGGTTAATCAACTTGATGATCAGCCCCAAAATGGCCTGCTGGTCCCCCACTATAGTAGGGCAAAGTACAGCTTTCCTAGTGCATTTCATCACCCAGTGTTTTGCCTTTTCCTCAATGAAAGGGACGTTCAGTTTTGGAGCCCTCGCCATCGAAACACAGAGGCAACAAGCGGAGCTTCCTGTATCCCAGCTTCCTGGATGAGGACATGGTGGATGCTGCAGATACACTGGACTCCTCATTCTTCAGTAAGGCAAGCATGGTTCCATGATATCCTAGCTTCACCCCCTTTCCCCTGTGGCTTTTCCCTTGGGGCTGAGTCACCAGGTCTTGGAACCCCTGTGGCTGGTGATGCATTCTGTGAGACCCCGGGCTGGCCCTGTTGAGACTCCACTCTGAGCATGTTGATGGAAACTGGGGCTTCACTTCCCTAGTGCTGATATTTTGATTGTTTTAAACCCAGTGTAAATTTTCCCTCTCTTCCCCCTTTTATTTTAAATCTTTCTGACACTGGTGCATGGCATCCCAGGCTGTTATCTTACAGGTCCCGTGCCCTAGAGAGCTTTTACTGCTTGGGACGTTGACCTTGCCTTCTATTGCCCAACACCAAATAATTCCCCTGCCATCCCAATCTCGCTCTGTTAAACTTGTTGCTTTTCACCGTTTTGGGGTGGGAGGGTTGCTTAATATGCTGGGAGCGAGTTCAGTTTTGAGTAATAAGGGGCCCAGAGGCTACAGTCTCTATTCACAAGCAAAGTGGAAAATACACCTTAATTATTGTCACCGGTTTCTCCCTACGTACATCCTATCCCACAGCAGCAGCGCTTAGCCACATCTACACTGCGGGGACTATAGCAGCGTAGCTCTGGCGATGTAGCTATGCTGGCTCAACCTTGTCATGCAGACGACGCCAAGAGAATTCCTCCATCAGCCTAGCTGCATCTGCTCCAGGGGCTAGGTCAGCATCGTTATGGCGCTCAAGGATCTAGACTTTCATATCCCTGAATGGGGTAGCGAAGACAGCCTAAGCTTTAAGTGTGGCCCAGGCCTTCAGTCTGATTTAGATTGTAAGCTCTGCAAGGCTGGGACTTTTTGTGCAGCACCTAGCCCAAAGGAGCCTCAATCTCCGCTGGTTCTTAGACATAACTGTAATAAAAATGATTTTAATAGAGCATCTCCAGCACTGTAGAACCCAGATAATCTGTGAGTTCTTTGGGCAGGGAAAGCCATGGTCTTACAAATGGGACAGGAACTCTGTTGGTGCTCGGTGAATCAATGATCAGATACCACAATGCCGTGCTAAGCATAAATCTCTCCATTGAATTAATGGTTGATCATCCCACATTGTCTCACAAGGCCCTGTCCTGAAGCCAGGTCTGAGCCAGGAGTAAGGTTGGTTGGGATGCCATCTGGATCACTTATCTGTCTGAACTAGTCCATCACGCACGTGTCTCTACTGTGTCCCTCACAGATAGATGCGCACGAGGAGATGTATTCCATGCCGGATGACGTGTTCGAATCGCCACCCCTCTCAGCTGCTTACTTCCAAGGGCTTTCTCACCTGGACGGCGCCCGATCCTCTGAGGTGGAACAGCCTGTTCTGTGAGTATTGATTCTGGCTTGGGGCTGTGCGGGCTCGGGGCTGTGCCACAGAGATTTGCCCAGTGCCTCAGACTTGACATGTGCTGTCCTAGATAGCTTCTGAGCTGACCCATTGCGCTGAATGGTGCTGGGGGGCTGGAGTTGGGTTAGATATCCAGAAAGGACTTGTCCCCATTCCTTTCCCTGGCAACTCCTTTCACTTCAGGCAATACTGGCCATGCTGTGATGAGGCCATGCTCGAAAGGGAGTAAAGCATTTAACTCCACCTCTTCGAAGGGAATTGAATTAAATGCTTCTCGCTGCAGGAAGGAAGGTGTCGGGTTCTCGGTGTCCGCAGTCCCCGGCCCCAAGAGAGGCAAGCGGATTGCTTCCAAAGTGAAGCACTTCGCCTTTGACCGCAAGAAGCGATACTACGGGCTGGGGGTGGTGGGCAAGTGGCTGAACAGGACGTACCGCCGGAGCATCAGCAGCACGGTCCAGTCTCAGCTGGAGAACACAGACAGTCACAGGTGAGGGCCGGGCTCTGGCTGGCTGGGGCGGGTGTGGTTATAATGGGCTGGGCTGATACTGGATCCTCATGCTGCCCCATATGTAAACGCTGGGCCTGGTTCTTGATGTTGACTGGTATGGAGTTACTCCTGATTGACGCCAGGGGAGCGAGATCAGGGTCGGGGCCTGTCAGTTCAGCGTGGCCCACGCTGAGTGGTTCCAAACATACGCAGCAGGGGGGCTCTATTCGCTTCAGTTCCAGTACCTTCGCGGGCCCCTCGTCTGAGCAGAGATCCTCCCAGACAAGGAGCTGCGTGGAGAGGCGGGTGGTCAGGGAAAGGGCTCTGATGACTTGACTTCTATTTTAGTGGTTATGGATGCAAAATATGCCTTGCACTGGGGTTGTGAAATACTAACTAAAGCAATCCCAACAGCAGCTCCACCAAGGCGCCTCCGAACCCAACCTACATATCCCTGTCCTGAGCCCCTCCTACATCTGACCTAATTTGCCATGTCCTGCTGCGTCGGATGTGGGCATCTCCAGCCTGCTGGTTTAATGTGAGTGAAGGTTGGCAGGGATGGAGCTGCTCAGTCTGTGAAGAGTGACCCTTGTTTGTGTTTCCCTTCCCCTCCCCTAGGCCGTATTTCACCTATTGGCTCACCTTTGTCCATATCATCATCACCCTGCTGGTTATCTGCACGTACGGCATCGCGCCAATCGGGTTTGCCCAGCACGTGACGACAGAGTTAGTAAGTTTAATCGATACTGGCTGTGCCTATTGTGGGGTCTTGGTGCTGTCTAGCCTATCGAGTCCCTTGGGCTAATGGTACCTTTGGCACTGCCTGTCTCTCTGGGGAATCCTGTCTCTAATGCCAGGACTCCAGTAGCTGATTTAAAGCAAGTCTGTTGCCCCAGCTCTGCTGAATGCCAGCAAAATGGGGATTATCCCATGCAGGCTTAATTCTCCAGCATCTCTCCAGGCATACAGTTAGCCAGGTGGCTCCCTTTCTCTCCTAGGTACCCAGGCACTGAAAGGAAGGCAGGAATTAAGCTTCCTGGGAAGATGGCCAACATTTATTCTTTCCTGTAATCTTTTTTTCTTCTCTTAACCTCACACTCTGGAAAAAGCAGCCGTTGTACTACCTCCCACTGAACATGTACAGACAGACTTGGATTTCTTTCGGTTTTAAATGGCCTCAGGAGTGATGGGGTTACCATGTTTAGTGTCTTTGTGACTCCATATCAAACGTGCTCAGTTTCTGAGCAACAGGAATGTCTTTTCCCCCTCGCTGATCACCCTGAAATCCAGCCTGGGATCTCAGTAGCAAGGATGGTCCAGTGGATAAAGCACTGGACTGGACTTGGGAAACATGAATCAAATTCCCAGCCCTACCACTGTCTTCCAGTGTGACCTTGGGCAAGTTACTTGATCGTCCTGTTTCTCCTTCTGTAAAATGAGGTAGCACTGCCCTACCTTGTAGGGGTGCTGAGAGGCTCAAATCTAATCATGATCATGAGGTGAGGCTGCATAAGTACATAGAAAGACTTGAAATGAAGCTGGTCTTCCCCTGTGGGCCAAGTTATTCTCTAAATTATACCTGGGCAACACAATGAAAGCTCCTATGTCGTTAAGGCCCTTCACTGCTCTATGAGACAAAGAGAACCCAGCCTGACTCTTGGATCCCAGGCCAAGTTTGCAGGGCTGGCAGTTGGAAAAATCCATCTTGTTAAACCTTGGGTCCTTTTTGCTGTGAATTACACTGTGTGACTTTTAAACGTTGTGCCCTCTTGGCAGGTGCTGAGGAACAAAGGTGTGTATGAGAGTGTGAAGTACATCCAGCAGGAGAACTTCTGGATTGGCCCAGGCTCGGTAAGGGATATGTCTAGGTTGTTTTGTTTTGGTTTTTTTTTCCTCTCCTCCTTTGCCCTGCAGGAAGCAGAGAGGAACGTACCCTTTAGCGCAGAGGGAAGGAGAAACAAGGTTCTAACAGCTGCTGTCCAAACGTCTCTTGCACACAGCTTTATCCAGCAGGTCAGGCCTGACCTGTTGCAGCCCCATGCTGTTCCGTCTCTAGGCTCTCTTTCAACCCCCATCTGTGTTGCTGGTAACTTTTTGTGATGTGGCTCAGCCCACTGAGTGCTATAGACTGTGACTATTCTTGGGGTACCCCGGACTGAGAGCCACCTTGTTACCCCCTAGCCTTGTCTGGGGTGCCTGGCTGTTAGTTCCTCACCCCACCAGACTTTCAGCCACTCCAGCGCTCTCCCATCTGCCTTGCAGGATCACAGCAGGTGCACCCAAGTCCCTTGGAAGCACTCCCCTGTGATATCCAGCCTCTGAAACTGGCTACACGCAGAAATCCCAGATCCTCTGTCCCAAAGGTGCAGTGTACGCCAGTTTTCCCTTAAACCACCGCTTCTGTATAACCCACAGCACTTTAATGGCACAAAAGATGGCTTGTATTGAATTGTATTGTGTTTCAGATTGACCTGATCCACCTGGGAGCCAAGTTCTCCCCTTGCATCCGCAAGGACCAGCAGGTTGAGAAGCGCATTCAAAAAGAGAGAGAGCAGGAGCGTAACTCGGGCTGCTGCGTCCAAAACGACAACTCGGGCTGCATCCAGACTCAGCGAAAAGACTGTTCGGTGAGTGCGATAGGCTGCCTATCGGCTATGGGACAAGAAAACCTCCAGGAATCCCAAGGACAGCTGCAAGACTAATGCAGACAGGACTTTGGGGTGTGTACGATGTGGGGGAGGGGGAAGACTGTCTACTTGCTGTGATTAGGTCAGGGAAGGAACCAGGAAAGATACCTGCTAGCGAAGAACCAAGAGAGTGGTGAGGCAAGGTGGGGTTCAAGTGTAAAGTGGTGCTGACCTCTGGCTTTGTCTCATGTACCATTTTAACTTGTTATAAGTCAAGCGTTAGGAATCAGGACCTCCCTTCTGATGGCTCCACTTAAGTTTCCATCTCTCTTTGTGCCTAATGGTCTCCGCAAGCTAAGACTCTTAAATATGAACAATGCTGGAATTCCACTGTGCTTACCTTATTCTTATGCTTCTGCGTATTAACACTACAGAGACCATTAGACACAAAGGAAACATAAGAGGAGCCCATCAGATGGTAAGTCATGATTCAGTTCACACCATCTCAGGGACCCAATGAACCTGAAAATTAAAACTAGACTGGATCTTTTATACCCCTGCTTTATGCAGCTCATGGGATATACACCATATTGAATCACTTTCCATGATCACAGCAAGATTAATATCTGCCTACTATGTGGCACTTTAGATCCTCTCTAATTGTGCTTCTAATTATTATCTCACATCACTTATTTCTTAATTCCTGTACCCATTCATGTGATGGGTTACTCTTTTAATGGAATCTTCCATGTTAGCTGCACCAGACATGATGAGAGAGCAGCAGGTGGTCCTTCCTACCAACTCTGCACCTGGTACTGCTCTTCCTGGCTGCATGCAGCAGAGATGACTTTAAACATTGTGCGTATAGATGCACAATGTTTACTGGTGGTCTTGCACAGCAACTGGCAGTGTGCAGGGCTCTGCACATGTGGGTGTCATGTCACATTGCTGTGCCACCAGGAGAGGCAAATTCAGTTGCTCTTTGAAGATATTTTCTTCAAGTGGGCCCACTGGATGGATAACAGCTAATGTGTTAAGCAGGGTCAAATGCTGACAACGAAGTCATGAATGATACATGCAAGAAATTCAACACACTGTCGCTTCCGTTTAAATAATATGAATTATGACTAGGGTGTGCTGCCACAGATTCCAAGATTTGTGCAATGCTTAGGGGTGATTTCTTGCACCTGATTGCTTTCGCTCACTTTTTAGAGAACATCCTAAATAACACAAATTGATTTTAATACAATTGTTTTTCCCAATGTAAGTCTCTTTAATGTCGTGATAGCTACACAACATTAAAGAGAATTACAAAGGGAATTAGGGGGAGCTCACCCACAGGACAAGAAGCTCACTAAAACAGCCATCCAGGAGGCAATATATGATTCCAGGATGGCTCTTCCACCCAAGCGGGTGGATATTTGGAAGTGCAGAGAGGAATTGTGGGGTCTGACTGAATGGACCCATGTTCGAATGAGCTGGTTTGAACACATCAAATCTATGTATCTGTTTAACAACTAAAAAACCCCACACTCCAAATTCCCATTCTCTGGAACTGCAGGAGACGTTAGCAACTTTCACAAAGTGGCCAGATTCTAACTCCCCGACGATGCTCAGCAATTCCAGCTGGAAGCGAACATCCGGGGCTGTATGCCATCAGGACCCCAGGTATGGGCACCACGCCGGAGAAAGGGGAGGGAACAGGAGGGGTAGTTGAATAGGAACGAGGCATTGGAGGCAGGCCGTGATAAGTCTCCATGTCTGCAGGGGGGGCTTGGGAACCATATACCATGGGTGGAGGTGGGTGGGTCTTGGCTTTGCTATTTCCAGCTCTGCTATAAAAGGGTTGTACTGAGGGAGAATGTTCATGCCTATGGCACCTTGCATCTGAGGCTCTCAAAGCACTTTTCCAAACACACGTGTTCCATTTTAAAGATAGGGAAGGAGAAACTGAGTGAACTGAAACCAACTTACCTGAGCTCTCACAGAAAGTTGGCATCAGCTAGAAGTAGAACCCAGAAGCCCTGACTGCCAGTCTTGTGCTGTAACCATGTCTGTCTGTTTGTCTTAATTCATGGGGTGAGATAGAGGAGAAATGCATTTACCCATTGGATGCTTACATTTGTGTGCATGTGACCCGGGCCTCTGGGCATGTGACACGGTCCACCCAAGAGCACATTAAACTGTCTGTGTTAGGGAGCGCACACAGTCCCCTTCCTTGTACTGCCGCAGTCAGCCCAGGCATGGTCCATAGTAAAGTCTGGCCCTCAGAGACCAAAGAGAATGAACTGGGGACTCTGCACTGAGGTGGGAGGAGAGAGAAGCTACCCAGACCCCTGTGAGTGCTCGTCCAGGACTGACAGCCCAGAGGGTTTCGCTGTCAGAGGGTCCCAGACAAAGGCTGCACCAGCAGAACCCTTCCTCACTGATTGCTCCACCCCCACAGGACGTGCGAGGAGCCAGCCTCCACCCCGCCTCACGTCTGGCCAGATGACATTACCAAGTGGCCGGTAAGGAGTCTCCTGGGAATATTTTGCTGTTTCCCTTCCCGTTCATCGCCCATAGCGTTCTGGGAGAGGCCTCCTGGCCTAGAAAGACAGAGAAATTACAGGCTGCTTTTGGACCAAGCTGGGGAACCCCTGTGACCAGAGAAGTGCCAGTGTGGATGTAACATACCCCAGCATGATGGGTCTGGGTGGTGGAACTCCCCCTTGCCCACTATCCATCTGCACTTATGCACTCAGCTGCAGTATGTGCATGTCTCCCGTCCTATAACCAGTTCTTTACTTTTCCTTTTAGATTTGCACCTATCAAGCCAAAAACAACCACACAGGCTTTTTGCACCTGGACTGTGAGATCAAAGGGAGACCGTGCTGTATCGGTACCAAAGGCAGGTAAGCTGCAACCATGCTCCTCCAGGCAGCATTCCTGATGCGACTGGACCTTGCCATGCCAGTGGTTAAGATCCCTATTCTACTCATAGCATTAGTCTTGTGTTATACGGGTAAAGGAGAGGGGACAGAGCCAAGGGCTGATCTGAGACAACTGCTCTGGACCCAGTGGGGTAAAGCTCATTCCCACTGGCCTTGCATGCCTGACTCTGTCGTCATGTACCCAGAGGAATGTAGAATGTGCATGGAAGCGACTACTGTGCCCTTGGGAGACCAGTGTCCTGGGGCTATGCCTTATCATAGGAGGGTTTGCTTCTTCAGTTAACTTCCTTGGGATCTTTCTTGGAAAAGATGCTTCCTTCTGGGACATCAGTCATTGACTTAAGGCCCCTGTAGGTCTGTTGTGATGGGCAGATAGCCCTTCTTGTGAAAGGCAGAAAATGCCCCAGGGCATTAATAAGCTGGGAGCTGCAAGTTTCAGCCAAACCCTGTAAATGCAGTGTGGAGTTAAGCAGCTAGGCCAGACTGAGCCTGGATAGACTCCTCCATCTTGTCCCTGGGCCGAGGGAAGAATAAATGAGGATCTGGGCTTTGAGCGCGCAGGGGAAGGGAACGAGATCCCTGCATGAAGTGACCCCACCTTGTCCTCCTTTGAGCTAGCTGTGAGATCACCACACGGGAATACTGCGAGTTCATGCACGGCTACTTCCATGAGGAGGCAACTCTCTGCTCGCAGGTGAGCCGAGCCTGGGGCAGCTGGGCTAGAGAAATGCTGTGCGGGGGGCCTAACGCTCAGTCTGTGCTTCCCTGAGCTGAATGCTTTGTGTGTTGGCCAATGGCCAGGCTGGCGGTGTATCTCCATCGGGGGCGGTCTGCCAGCTGCCTTGAGGAGCTGGATCAGCACACCGCTCGGTGGTGGCTGGGAATAAAAAGGGGTAGATCCTTGCTGGTCCCAGGCAGAGCAATCCTAGGGACGAGGGCATGCTCTGAGAATGACGAGCCTGATCAATAAAGCAGCATCCAGCCCTGAAGCAGCCTGCAATGGTGTATCAGCACCTACCAGGCAGGAAAAGGCACTTCCTGGGTATAAGATTGGGCGCCAGAGAAGTCCACCCACCCCGTATCTCTGCTGGGCACCCACGCTGCCCTGGCGCTGTGCCCCTTAACCTGTGGGAGTCACACTCCCCTCTGACCTGACCCATTCATGGTGGGGTTTTCAATGAATGAGCCATGGGCAGGTCGAGGCTGCTTTGCTGGACCTGATAAATAGCCTGAGAACGTGCTTTGCTATGAGTTGGCTGTCACCTGTGCTCTCCCTCTCCAGCCTCCATTCGTCCCTCTGGGATGTGGCCGTGAGCCAGCGCTGCTCATTTCACCCTGTAGCGCTTTCCCTTCCCTTTCAGGTCCATTGCTTGGATGATGTGTGTGGCCTCCTGCCCTTTCTGAACCCAGAAATCCCCGATCAGTTCTACAGACTCTGGCTGTCCCTTTTCCTTCACGCCGGGTAAGAAGCAGGGTGGGTGCGGGGAGGGGATCCTCCGTTTTTCCAAGAGCCTCCCTCTGCAGGCATGTCTCAGACAAGCCCACTGATGCTCATGCAATCAAATGAAGTGCCCCGGACCAGGGATGCGACTAGCCATTGGACGGTGGCATGCCCATTGGTTGATCCAGTCTCATTACTCCCTGACGTGACAGATGCTATGGGTAAAGGGCTAATGAAGAAGAGCATGAAACTGCATTTCCCCCACCCAGCCTCCAAGAATGAAAATGAGCTGTCCCTGCACCCAAACAGTCTCTTCCCATCCTCCCGTAGCTGCCAATCCAGACTCCTCTGCTGGGACAGTTCTTGTAGGAAATGAGTTTGGTTTTGATTTAGATGAAGCCCGAGTAGCTCTAATCCCCACTGTGAGTGGGCGATGGAGTGGGGTGAGAGGGAACGGGATAGGTGCAGAGGGTTGCAGACTAAGCATCTGTGTGTATATTTCCATAGGATAGTTCACTGCCTGGTATCAGTGATCTTCCAGATGACAATCCTCAGGGATTTGGAGAAGCTGGCAGGCTGGCATAGGATCTCGATCATCTTCATCCTCAGCGGCATCACTGGCAACCTGGCCAGTGCCATCTTCCTTCCATACCGGGCAGAGGTAAGGGTGCTCTGAGACCCAGGGGTGGGGTGTTTGCCGTTGTCGCTCTTTAGCCCTGCCAGCTTTCAGGCACTCTCGCCATCAGCCAGAGATCTAGGGCCTCGCGGGGGACTGACCGTTAACAGCGTTGTTTAGTGCAGTTGCAAGGTGCTGGTTTGACGTCCCTGTGGACTGAAGCCCTCTAGCTATTCCCAAAGCAGGTACAGCACAGGCTCCAACAGCACCAGCTGCCCTGCCCTGCCCTGCTGATGGGCCTCAGGCTGCCCCTTCTCTGGGGACCAGCTGTGAGGGTGAAAAGGGCTTGGCCCCCCTGCTCAAGGCTATGAGTCCGAAGCATGTGGAGTAACCCAGAGACCCAGCCATGGCTTAATGTGCAGGAACTGCCTGGTGGTTCTGCATGGCAGGTCCCCCGTACGCTGGTCCATTCTGCCCTCCGTACAGTGTGTGATGCCAGGCTGCTCTCGGGTTGGTGGCCTGAGCTCATTTAACATTCTCTGTCGTGGGCATTCAGCCAGCAGCTGTTTTCCCTGGTACCCTTTGCCCTTTCTGTGCCTGATGCTGCTCGTCACACCACCCGGGGAATAGCTGAGAGGGCACCTCTGTCGGTTCCTTGTAACAGGCAACTTGGCCCCCGGGCTCCTGACCCAGACCCAGAATGTGGGCTCGGTAGCCTGTGACGCAAAGGAAATGGATAACGGGATTAACCACCACAGCAAGATGGAGAGAGGTAGGGGAGAAAATCAGTGGTAGCGGTCCAGCTTTCTCGACTTCTTAAACCGATTGCTCTAGTTCCTGAGCTGAGAAGGGAGGTTTTGGAGGGATTTATAGGTGACCCCAGTCTGCAAGGCAGCTGCTGCCTTTCACTCATTCTTCCTCCTTGCTGCTTCCACCCCACACTCCCTGACCTTGCGGGGGGGAGGGTCTCCCCACTGCACAGCCTTTTGCTCACTCAGAGGCACCTTCCCTGGAGCTGTCTGCTCATTTTGTCGCAGGAAAGGGGTGATTGATTGTAGAGATCAGGTAAAAAAAAAACAAAAACACGCTTTCTAGGCTCCAAGCCCCACACTGGGTAAAGGGGAGAAGAGACAGCAGCATCCCTCTGAGCCGTGTCCTGCAGGCTGGGCTTTTACAGCCCAGTGAGAGCTGGGGGTGCTTGGCATCTCAAACTCTAGTGCTTAGTGCTCAGTACCCCAGTTCAGGATTGGTTCCCCAGTGTGCTAGGTGCTGAAGGAGGCGATTACAGTTGTAGGATGATGATTTTTTAAGGATGTTCTGTAGCTATCTGCTTCGGCACTGACTTTCCAGGTGCAGCTGCCCCTCCAATGCAGGGGAGTTTATTCCTTCTACTCATGGCAGTCGGGAGTGGGGGGGCTTCCTGAGCTCTGAACTGCATTGGAGCAGACCTATGGTGATATGTATTAAATAGGGACAGTCACCCACTGTGTGAACAACTAGGGGTATGGCTTAGAACTGGTTCCTTTTTGTAACCTGAGTTGACATTGACTGTAGACTAGTCGAAGGTAAGCAAAGGGCATAGTTCAGCTAAACTGCATAAATCTTAATCTTTCTCCAGACTCCTTGCTAGTGGGGATCGGGCCCTGATTTCTCTCCTCAGTCATAATCCAGGAGTCCTAGGTACAGTAGCCTGAGCAAAGAGAGAGAGTCCAAAAAAGTTTTCAGTCTGAGTTGTGGCTGACCCATGTGTCCTCGTTACTGGGGGTGCAGCCTGGCCGTAATCCACTTCTCTGTCTCATGTGCAGGGTTTGCACGTGCCACGCCATCTCATGTACCCGCACGTGAGCATGCATGCACCCTGCGGGTTTACGCACCAGGCAGATGGCTAATCTGTCAGCAGACTTCTGATGGGCTTTGCATTAGATCACACACACATAATCCCTTTGATTTGTTTGAGTTAGCCTGTGGGGCGGAATGGCTGCTGAGACACCAAAAGTACTGACTTCTCTGGAAACCAAAGTACTGAACTCTCCTTTTCTATGGCCGCTTCCCAGCAGGTCTGAGCAGCCCTGGGCACCAGGGCTCTTGTCCCAAGCTGCCAATGGGAGCCTTTCCAGCTAGGAAACAGTGTCCAGTTCATTCTTCCTTCCCTGTCCTCGCTGTCCCTCTGCTTCACCTCTGTCATCCCTGCCCCTCTGGTGTGCAGGGAGTAGGGGGAGCATTGCTGGTCAGTCCCCTTTGCTGGGTCTCTTCCTGTCTCACCCACCTGCACCGGTAACAGGTTCTGCCCTTGGATGAATCAGGAGCCAGAACAGATTCCAACTCGCCCTCCGGTGGCTGTTTGCTGCCTGTGATAAATTAGACGCGTCTTGGGAAAGCTGATGGCTGTGCTAGCTGGATGCACCGAAAGCGTCTGGAGTGCCATTGGCTCAAGCTGGATATTTGTCTTTAACTTGGCGCCTCTAGCGGTAAAGCAAAAGCAACTGACGAGACAAAGCCCAGGTCACAGGGGAGCAGCATATTGCTGTTTCACCTCGCCAGGATTTAAACGAAGGACAGCACGTGTCAAAATAGTTGAATGAGTCCATGACGGGGTTTACCTAGTCCCAGCCCTCCGTGTACAGGCTAGCAGACAAAGCCTTTGAGTAGAAAGAGAGGCACCAGGAGGGCAGTGACTTGCCCAAGGTCATCCAGCAAGTCAGTGGCAGACAGGGAATAGAACCCAGTTCTCCTAATTCCCATGATGCCCTAATCACTGGACCATGTTTTTACTCCTGTAACTGAACTAAGTTTGAGTGGGACTCACTGTAACTCCCATCTTTATCTCCCTCAGGTTGGCCCTGCTGGATCCCAGTTTGGCTTGCTGGCCTGCCTCTTCGTGGAGCTCTTTCAAAGCTGGCAGATCCTAGAGAAGCCCTGGAAGGCTTTTCTAAACCTCTTTGGGATCGTCCTCTTTCTGTTTCTGTGCGGCCTCCTGCCTTGGATTGACAATATCGCCCACATCTTCGGCTTTCTCAGCGGCCTCCTGCTGTCCTTCGCCTTCCTCCCCTACATCACCTTTGGCACCGGGGACAAGTACCGCAAGCGGGCCATGATCATTGTCTCCCTGCTGGTCTTTGTGGGTCTCTTTGCCTCCCTGGTGATCTGGCTCTACGTCTACCCCATCAACTGGCACTGGATCGAGTATCTCACCTGCCTGCCCTTCACCAGCAAGTTCTGCGAGAAGTATGACCTGGACCAGGTTTTGCACTGATCCCACAGCCTGGAGACAGGGCAGGATGGGGCAGAGGTTTTAACATGGAAAGTTGGCACCAGCTGGATTTTCTCAGTGACTGGGAAAGTGGCTTCAAATCAGGGTGCAGCGGAGAGGGGCGGACATTGCCGTTAAGTGCCCCCAATCCTCTTCTCTGCTGTCTAAAGCCATGCAGGATGTTCACTCAGGGCTAGGCCTGCCTCAGAGCCCCAGTCTGTCCCTTAGCGCTGGTGCAGGGCACTGGGCAGGTGCTGTTATTTTGGGGACACGGGGGGGAACTGCCCTGGTTGATCACTGCTGGATGTGGGAAGGAGTGGAGCTGAACTGACCTGGTTTGCATTTGGTTCAGCCAACGTGGGACAGATCTGTCACCCCACATTGAAAAGCCATAATCCCCAGGTCCAGCTGCCGGCATGGGAGCCCAGCAGCCACTTCACATGGGAAAGACTCAAACCAAATTGGGAATGTGGGAGACTTTGGTGCTTTTGTTCCATGCTGGGGAAAGGCCTCCAGTGGTGGGCCGTGCTCTGAGGTGATGACCCTGTGCAGGGACTTGTGTTGCCAAACAGCCCTCACCAGTGCCTCTCCCTCTCGCCCTCAGTGAATCCTTCCATGGTGAAACTGCTGGATCCTTCCTTATGGGACTGAAGCCCCAAGAATGAGGCATTTCAGGGCTTGCCTTGAAAGCACCCAAAAGACACCTGTTGAACTCTGTCAGCAAAATCTGCCTCTTTTCCCCACCTGCTGCATCTCTTTCAATGGTCTCCCTTTCCTGACCTGCACTGTACAGCCCTTCCTTCCTTGTGCCTAATGGCATGAGATGGGGCTTCCCATCCTGTAGCCCCATCCCATCTGAGTGCCTTGCGGGTACTGTGAATTGTACTGTGAAAACGAACCCCTTTTGCAGGGGGCACTTTTTATATGCCAATATTTCTTACCTCCATAAAGCTCTAGAGGAAAACACCAGTGATCAGCGATAGTGCCTGAACCAAATGCTCACTGGTAAGAGTCCTCGAGTGATCTTTGGGAATACTAGTCGTTCTAGCGGCTCCATTCAGTGAATGCTGGTGCCTGGCTCAGAGGAAATTGATCGGTTTTAATGACACTGCTCAGGCTGATGCAGAGTCTGATCTCCAGTGTGGTGCATAAGGGCTAATTCTGCCCACTTAAGTTGAGCAGTGCTTTGCTGTGAAAACCGCTCTGTTTGCGTATTTAAGGTACCACTTCAGCCCAAGGAGGGGTGGTGGAATTGGGCCATCAGCAACACTTATTTTTTCAGTCCCAACCTTCATCATCAAAGTATCCCAAACTTTGTTTGCTCTTTAAAGTAGTGAAGGCCCCTTTTTAAAACCATTGGCGCTTGGGGATTACATGCAAGGAATAGGATTTTTGAGGCTGGAGTTTTCCTTGTGTAAGCACAGAGACGCAGACTTGCCTCCATCTGGCTTGCTACCGGAATCCGTGTGTTCCTCGCCAGGAAACTGTTGTAAAGATGAACTAACAGAGTAACATGCTGCTGACAGTTCTGGGTCAGTGTGCATGCGTTTGCTGAGGAAGGCACAAGAAGGGGGGGGGGGCATGGGTTAGTTAGCAACTCTTACAGCCCCACCTTGCTTCAGACCCTTGGGGTTTCTAAATTCTCCTCTCACGATATGACTGTCAGAAGGTGATTCTCCACATTTGGCACAGTATTACCTCTTCTTTTTTTTTTTTTAACCCATAAGGGGGGGCGGGTAGATTTTGCGTGAAAGAGGAACTGCTGACTATCCCTTCAGTGTCCAAATCGTGATCTTGGAGAATGGACCAAAAAGTGCACAGAGAAATACCAAATCTTAGTTTATTCCTTATCTTCTAGTGCCCAAGGACAATAACTATCCAGTTAGTAAAAGCATGCCAGATACTATCCTATATGGTTCCTGTATATTAACTTGGCCATTCGACTCTTTAAGTTAACAAGTAATCCAACGTTTAATTATCTTGTAACTAGGAGACTGGATCTCATGATAGAGAGAAATAACAATTAAGCTCTTAAGCATGGTATTTGGACCAGGTAGAGCTGGGCTTTTGAAATTACACTGCTGCGTTACTGGCTGAGATCTTGTTTTAAAGAAGCAAATATAAGTTCTTTTTAAGTCCTCAGTAAATTAAAATGATTCCATCCATGAACCGAAGTGGAAAGTGCCTCCTTTAACACCGATTTTTGAAGCTTTAAGAGCATGTTAATAATGGGAAGACAGAGGCATTCTCCTTGGGGTCCCTCGTTCTGAGACAGCCTGCGACGGACCGTGTTTACCTTCTGGCGGCTGTTCAGTATGTTGTGTGCCATGCGCTGAGGCGAAGGCTTGAATAATGGATGGAGACCAAACTGCTATCTCCTGCACAGATGTGGGCTGGGGTTGGGTCAACAATAAAGGAGGAAGCTTGCCCTACTGCTGCCTATGCTGTACTTCCTCTCTGGCTAGGCAGGGATGTCAGTTAAAGATTGAATAATGAATGCCTGGCATTGCTCTCCTGAGCCCGGTGGCGCAGTCTGAGCCATGGCAGCATACGGTGTCAGTACATATTGCTCTAAGCACCCTAATGGCCTGTCTGGCTTATGATCAGCTGTCTCTGAAGCAGGGAGATGGGCCCCTTCAGCTCATACATTTCACACCGATTAAACAGCTTCTCCCATCGCACTTGTGCATCTGGAAACTTCTCCCTGGGTTAGCAAAGATGAACTGTGCTGGTGCTGGGCCACATGGTGTCCCAGTGCACTTGGGCTGGGTGGTTGGCTACATACAGGGTGTGCTTCGTTACTGCCTCCAGTCCCACTCTGACCGCCCTCCCCCTGCCCTTCCATGCTAGTTTATCCAAAAACTGGAGCGCTACCCTGTCATCACTGATGCTTTTCAGTACTGTTTCCTTTAATAAATGTGTCTGTATTTAATGAGAAGCGCACGAAGCCCATTTTCCAGGCTCAGCTGCTGCCACTGGATGGATGACACTAGGTGGGGGTAGTGACACTTGTTTTGTGACCAGTTGGGGGAGGGAGGGTGAAATAAACAGAGCCATGGTTGACTCTAAAGCCGAAGCATAAATTAAATGATGGTGAAATACAAATTGTCTAAACTCTTCTTAATTAGCCTGGCTGTTGTCTTAATCTGTGGCCCCTGAAGGGTCTTGGGTCAGTTACCCTGTAGCAGAACCCACCAGTGCTTCCTTGGCTCTTCTCCCAAATGCAGTCAATCTCCTAGGCAGGTGCCCTCATACCACTGCCCAGTAAAGAGAGAACAGTGTGGTCTCATTACGACTTCATCTCTTTCGTAAATGTATTACCATGCACTGCATAATTCGTATCAATGGCACTTAGCATCTGAGCACCTCTCATGCTAACGTGCCTGGGAGGTAGGGCCATGGGATTATCCCCATTTCACAGTTGGGGGAGCTGAGGCTCAGAGTCAGTTGCACAAGGACTCTCAGGAAATCTGTGGTGGTGCAAGGAACTCAACCCAAGTGTTCAAAGATCATAGACTAGTGCTCTAACCACTGGACTATCCTTCCTCTCTAGTAGTGTGCTACACCAGCCTTCCATGCACTTTATATATGGCTAATGCTGTATCCCAACTCAAAGCTCGCTGGAGTCTCTTCATTGGTGCTAGATCAGATGCTATTTAATGGCACTTGGCACTTTCAAATGCCTATATCGTTTATTTCTCTAGTTGTGGGTTTCCTTACTGACTTGGTCATCTGCAATGGCCTCTTACAGCAGATTCAACAAGGTTTTGCTCTCTGTGAAACTTAGGAAGCTACTGAATCCTGGCGCTTGGAGACAATCAAGGGCATTCCAGTGACAAAACCCATGAGACTTCCACGTGGCTTGTGGTGTTCCTGGACTCCATTCGGTGGCGTTTGCAGTCCCCGAACTCAAGTCTGCCTCGTGTGGTGATAAATGGAGCTGCACTGCCCATCACGCTGGCTAGTGCCAACTGCCTTTTCCTGCTGCTGCCATCTCCCCTTTCTCACATGAAGGCTTTAAATGCTGCCTGCTTTGACTGCCACTACAATAGCAGTCCCTCGTGCTTCTGCAGCAGCCTTCACTGGAACAGTCCTCTCCTACAGTGGAAGCTGTCCCCTGTAGTATTGGGACCAAGCAGGTGGCCAATTTTTGTACTGCTCAGAGCCAGGCCTATGTCCTGTCTGCATTCCATGCTGGTGCAAGTTCACATGCAGGCTCTGTGTTTGCTTCTTGGCCAAAGGCCCTCTTATGGGATTTTAAACAAGTGCCCGCATGTGGTAACAGACTGAGCAGCAGGAGCGGAGCTGCCCCTTTACGCAGGCCTAGTCGACGCTAGGAAAGGTTTGCCCATGTAGCTATACCAACCAATTCTCCCAGTGTCCTCACTGCTTATACTGGCAACAAATGCTTTTGCCCGTATAGCTTACACCAGGTCTCCAGACAACATATCCTGGCAAAAGGACTCCTCCATCCACGCTAGGGCTTTGGCTGGTCTAGAAGGTTCACAAAAGCAACACCCCTACCCGACATTACGATAATGGCGACATTTTCTAGCATAGACCTGGGCGCAGTTTCCCTGCGAAGGACAGAGGGTGGGTTAACTCCAGACAGTGAGCAGAGTCCAGTGGGAGGGGCTGCAGCCATGGAGCAGGAGTGGGGTGGATGGAAATCCTGTCCTTCCTGCTTTAAACTCAAACTGCCCCGATGGTGAGAATACACCAGACAGGCCTGGCCCTGGTGTGGGAGAGCCAGGTATGCTGGGAGTCCCATGTACAGCCTGCTGTATTTGTGGTGTGCTGACAGCAGCCAGGTCCTATTAGAGCGCTCTGATCTGTCCTTCCTTACGAGAGACGTTCCCGAAAGGTAGGACTGCATTTCCTCCATCCTGCACAAAACCACTCTCCCCTCCCTTCTGCTGTAACTTCCGAAGATGCTTTTTGGGAAAGGATTGATTTAAAAATTTGTTCTGAATGAAATCAAACTCCAGGCAGGCGAAACTGACCTTGATTTTCTTGCAAGGGGAGGCTAGGAAGGTGAGACAGGCTGGATATCTTTGGAAAGCAGATAGGGCTTCTGAAGATCAATGGAAAGGAAAGGCGGCACAATTCTCTTGTCAGTGACCACCTCCCAGGCTGCTTCAGAGGCCCAGACAGAAGGGAAGGCAGCAGACTTGAGAGTGAAGGACTGTCATCCTGCAGTATCCCTGCAGCAATCATCTTTCAGATTGGGGGTGGGGGTTACCTCCGTCCCTTTCGCACTCAATCTTTGCATCAAATGTTCCTTTGTGCAGCAGGCTGGATACTTCCAACCTTCCTGTAGCTTTTAGACTTAGCTAAAACAGCCAGGGAAAGATGCTTTGTGGCCCACTGGCTTTTTGATGTAACTTCTCAAGTGTGCAAACCAAACTCTGCGCCCTTCCCTTTGTTTACCGCTGTTACAGGCTGTTGAATTGTGTTCCAGGAAAAAACACGCCCATCAGAACCCAATTAGAAAACACAACAAATAAATCCTTTATTTGCTGATGAACAAAAGAACTGACAAACAGCACAGGGTGTTCCCAGGGGCTTTCAGATTTCCAATGAACTAGGATGGCATGAGCTAGGAGCTCAGGTCTGTACACAGCACTCACTGGTCCATGCGGTGAGTGAGGGAGAGTGGGCTGATATACCCTCTTGTTCTTAAGGAATAAACTAAATGGGGGTGCCACTTTTTTGGATTTTGGAAAACTTTTTGTGTGAGTATCAGATCAATCTGATAGGAATGACTTTTAATCTGTGATTCTCTGGAACCATTATAGCCGTGCTTTGGATTTCACTAGATGAGGACCACAAATATCTTATAAGGATCTGTTGAAAAAGCTACCCCTTAATGACCATTTGGGAGTGGATGGAAATGTCTATCCAGTGGTGTAGCCTCCTTGCTGGGCCCCTTAGAGAGCATTCAGTCCCATGTTATATTTTGCTCTCCCTCAGGCCTTGAGCGTGCTGTGGTTTGGGGACAGTATCTCCTATATTGGGTTGGAAGTTGGTGCCCTAGTCTGTTGGAGCAGGGGTAGCCATCACTGAGCCTACATTATTATGGGATTTCTCACACTTCCGTTGGTTGTCAACCTATACCAGCAGGAGGGCGAGGGAGGAAGGGGGAGACTTGCTGGAGCCTAGCGTAGCTGAATGTCTCTCACATATGTACAGAACACGCAAGCACGGATTCCACTGAATGCATCACAGCAGAACATGGCAGCGAACAACTAGCATGAGAAGGCACAGATGGCTCTTCCCACCAGAGACCACCAGAGGTGTCTGCCTCATGTTATTGGCCTTGGAGCATTTGACAAAAAACAAAAACAGGGAATCGATGAACTGATCCATGCGGTGCTGCTTCTCAAGCAATGTTTTTTTCCCCCCTCCCTAACTGCATAACATGCTCTCAGAGCTTTATTACCCCCACTGCTGCTTTTAAGCCAGGAGCTAAAGGGAAGGCCTCGGGCTAGCCAGAACTGACGTACCCCTGTCCTGGGGAGGTCAAACTCAACCGCTGTAGCCTTACGGAGCCTGCCTGTTGAGCCCTGGCCTGGAGAAGAGGCAGGGGTGCTTACTGTGGTTCTGCTGCCTTTCGCTCTGGGTCTGTAAGCTCGATGGCAGGGTCAGCGCTAGGACCAGTTGAGAGGCAAGTGGGCCGTGCCTGGAGCTACTAGTTTAAAGGCAGCCAGCTGGAACACCAGGCAGGCACAAAAGTCTGCAGTGAGTGTGGCTGCTGTTCATAAGCTGTCTCCCTGTACGCGGGGGCCCGCCCTAACAGTGCCTGAGAAGCGTGGAGGCTGGGGGAAGGCACCATCTCAGCAGCCGCTGTTTCTGCGCATGAAGGCGTGGCCGCACACGGGGTACTGCATCTCGACGAACGCCAGCGAGCCCACGGTGACCTCGCAGGGGCCCTGCACCTTGAAGCCGCACTTCCGGTAGAAGGGGACGAGGAAGTCCTCGCACATGAGCACGGCCCGCCGCACGTAGGGCAGGCAGCGGAGGTACTGCAGGTAGCGCCACATCAGGATGGAGCCCTTGCCCTGCTGGCGGAAGGTGCGGTGCACGGCCAGCGCGTGGATGTGCACGGTGGTGCCACCGGGCCTGTGCAGGGTCAGCGCGTCCTGCCGGGGGAGGGGAGACAGGAAAGCGTGTCAGCTGGCGGTTCGCTCCCGGCCGCAGGGCCCTCTAATTCTGTATCCAGAGCATTCGTTTGAGTAGGCTGCCGATGCAAAGGGCCAGATCCTCGGCTGGTGTGAATGAGCAGCTTCCATGGGAATAGGCAGACGCACACCAGCTGCGGCTCTCACCTGATCTATTGGAGGTGTTGTCCAAGTACAAAGTGCTTTGCAGACAGTACCCAAAGGCTCATGATACCCCTGCACCCTGAATAGGTGAAGTCATCCCCATTTCAGAGGGGGAAACTGAGGCACAGAACAGTTAGGACCTGATTGTTCAGAGGTGTTGAGCTCCTAGTCCCCACCTCCCCAATCTCCAAATGACTATAATTGGAGCTGTGGCTTCTGAGCCCTTCCTGAAAATCAGGTCCTACCTGACTTGCCCAGGGTGCCAGAGAGGCAGTGACGGAGCCAGGCACACACCCCCAGAGTCCAGCCTCCTAGTTTCCTGCTCTAACTGATTATAGGGTGCTCCTTCCCCTGCAAAGGCTTACAGGGCCCTTTTCAGTTTTAATTACTTATCATTGCGAAGAGTGGGGTTTTTTTTAATATTAAACACGTGTTAATACCAAAGCAATAACTCAGTTTTTACTTATTTTTATCCTGTAGCAATTAATACTGCAAGAGATCTCTCTCCAGGAGTGAACTCGCTCTAGGTTGCTTGTAGAAATGGATTAGTTTGTAAAGTGCTTTGCAGAAGAGAGAGGCTGAATCAGCAGGAAGTATATCTGTCCCTAGGAGAACAGCCCTGTTTGTATTGCAGTTAATCATTTGATGGAAGTAACAATATGTTGAGTTTTGGGCTTTCAAGAGAAGCCACACTGTGAATGTGAATGACAGGTGCCAATGGGGAATTTTTTACTTCTCCGTTTCTAGTCCGTAAGGTGGCACTTAGCCAAAGCCCTGTTGCCCCAAGAGTTGTGGATGTCTCTGAAATGGAAAAGCCCTTTTGGCAGATAGGGCTGAACCGTGGCTGCAAAGCTGGAGGGGACTAAAGAATGGAGCCTCCCCTGCCCCTTTGAAATACATATAAAATGGGTGTCTTACAAACTGAACTAATTAGGTGCCTTGAGCAGCTCCCGCTCTCCTTCCCTGCACTTGGGGGCTCAGCTCAGCACCCGGGTCATATGCTCCCTTGGAGTAATCTCCAATAACTACAGTGATGCCTATGCACGTTGGACTCCAGCCTCTTGTCTCAAAGCTCCGACATCGTTCTCTCCATCCCGAGCATGGAAAGGAAACGGAGACAAGATGCAGTAACAGGAGCTGGTTCTTACCTGGCTGAGTTTTTCCTGGTCCCAAAGGGACCCTATAATGAAAGCCACCAGCCGGCCTTCTTCAAACCAGCCAAGTGACAGCTCAGGGCACAGGTTCAGAAAGTGGCGGATCTCATCCAGGTGAAGGGGGCAGTCGCCCGAAACAGAAATAAATGCTAGAGAAGAATAAAAACAAAGCAATGTCAAGAGGGAACAGCCTCTCGGAGCTACACTGCACCCTAGGCTGCGAGAACCTCAGGCTAATTGATGATGGGCTGGGAATTGGAGTTTAACAAACATGAGGGGTTTGAACCAGGTACTCGCAGACTCTGGGGAAGTTTGAATCCAGATCTGAATTTTGTGGCTCGAGTCAATCTCTCCTTCCAGGAGGAGAAGCCAGAAAGGACTGGGATTCCCCTTCTCACCCATACATGTTCTGTAAGTTACTGCCTTTTAGGAGTTGGGCACTTCACACATGAGGAAGCAAAGCCCTCGGCTCTCCCAAGCAGGAGATCTGTTCTAGGAACCTGTGCCTGCTCTGTTCTCTGATCAGGACATCTCTGATCCTGGCCACTGCTTTAAGGCTCACTTGTTCGCTGTGCTCTCCCTGTGGGTTTTCTGGGTCATTCTTACAGCATTTAGCGCTCCATTTAAAACCAGTCACAGATATTTATATAGTTTCAAAGTTCCTGCTAACTGATTTGGAAAACACTGGTCTTGAAATTTTAAGATTCTCTCTCCAGCTTGGGAAATGATCAATAAAAGGGAAAGCTGGTTAGCAGTAAAAGTAGTCTGGGTGGAATCTACAAAGGGACTTAGACGTTGCAACACTGAACCTCCCAGCACCTAACTTTTAGGCGCCTCGAAAAATCACAGGCACACCCGGCAATCCACACAGTCGAGTTAAGCACCGAGATTCCCGAGATAATGAACAGGGAGAGACAGGCTCCCTAGACTGGGATCCACAAAGCCAGCATGCTCCGAGCGGAGCTGCCTAAGGTAGTCAACGGGTGATTCTGATGAAAGGAGTGTGCGCTAAGCCCCTCTCCTCTAGGACACAGGTGCTCTGCAGCCCCGAGGTAGGTGCCTATCTCTGCTGGCGATCCCTGAACAGCAACAGGGCACCTGCCTTGCCCTATACCAAACAGCTGGAGGTCTCCCACCTCTCGGAGCGCTCTAACCACTGCGCTACAGAATCTCTCTCTCTCTCTCTCTCTCTCTCTCTCTGGCCCAAGACTGAGAGAATGATTCTGCAGTCCAGTTATACAGTGGGCAGCACCATCATCTCCTCCAGCTGGATTTTGAATGGGACCAGATCTGGGAGGCAACCTCTGAGCATGCCTGCCGGATTGGGCACCGAATGCCTGTCTTCCCCTGGTTCATGAATTGCTCTGGGGCTTAGGTGGGACATGCCTGGAGGAAGGCAGCAGTGCACATGCTTAGAGGCAGAGACACAGGTGCCTAGGGAACTTCTGCTCTGAAAACATAGGCCCTGAGTGAATTTAGGGAGTTTTGTGCCTCACAGTGGAGCCAAAACTGGGATTTAGGTGCCTAAGTCTTAAGTTTAGGCACCTCAGTATCTGGATCTGAGCCTTTGTGTTTAGGGTTTGAGAACATGGGAAGTGTATATTGCCTTCCGGTAAGAACTGTGGTAGTTGTCTCCCTCTGCTCTGGGCTCCTCCCAGCTTTCATTTCCAGCCTGGTTTTCCATTGCCCTGTATCTTGTGCAGTCATTTACACCTGTGTACAAGAGATCAGAATGGAAGTATTTACATCCACTTTGCTCTCCCTTTGCGCAGGTGTAAATGACATGATGGAAAATCTGATCTTGTTGTCACTAGTGGAAATCCCTCCCTTTTTTTACAGCAGGTGGCAAGTTCTCATTGGTTCTCATACAGGCTTATGCTAGGCTGTCTCTTGCCATTGGCCATTGCGACTGTTGCATGGAAATTACTCCCCTTTCTCTAGCAGGTTTGCTGGCATTTCCTTCAAAATTTATCACAAGAGGGAACAAAGGGCCAGACTCAGCCCAGACCCAAGTGGTGATGCGGTTCATGGTTTGCAGGTCTTGCAGACCCAGAGAAATCTCATGAGAAAAACTAGGCTAGATACAAATGCTCTTGGCTCCAATGAGCACTTGATCTGTAACTCTCAGGTTTGAAGACTGAAAAATTGATTCTGACTAATCTGTTTGAATCCCAGCTGGCTTCAGTGTTCAGTGTCTGAAGCACACAGCAAGAGGGAACACCCCACCTGGAGGAAAAGGGTTATTTGTTCCCAGTGGAATCTGGCCCTTCTGATCCTGCTATGGTGAAAAGCCCTTCCTAGGGCAGGATAAGAGGGCCAAGTGCTTTCTAATGTACCCCAAGGTGTAGGCTGCATTCCTGGCTGCAGGGAGCCTCTCTGGAGAGAAGTGCTGGTATGTGAATAAATGTGACTTCAGCGTGGCTCTGTGGAGTCTAGGCATTTTGCTGTTGACTCCAATGGGACCAGGAACAGGCCCTTAAATGGGTTCCACCCTATAACACCAGGCTTCCAGCACACTTAAACCTGCCTCCACCTCTGATTCTCCCTATCCTTGTAGGAAGAGTGGGGAGTGCTGACTGGCTTTATCGGGGGAAGGTGAGTTTTCAAATACCCTCACAAAACAGATTGACTGGGGCTTGTAACAGATCTGACCCTGAAGAAGCTGGGTGAGAGGTAAATGGGTCGCTCATTCTCTCTTTCCATTTGTCTCTCCATTGCTACTTGGTTAGCTCTGTAAAGCACTTTGGGCCCCAGCTTCCAAGACAGATGCCATAACAACTCTCAGCTGTTCCTGCCTAGGGTGCTCAGCCCTGGTCCCCTGCAGAAAGAGGGACATTTCCACTTGCATGCCAGCGCCGGGTGCATTTCTGAATTAAGGGCTGGGGCAGTACTGTAGTTTCTTTGATTGAGCAGGACTGAGGCAGATGGCTAGTGGGGAAGGAGGGCTCTTACCTTCTCTCTCAATCTCAAACACGCTGATTGCATCCTCGGGCGTGAGGCTCCGGAACTCGCTGGCGGGAAGCGTGTGGCGGCGTTGGCGTCCGGGCGAGCTCCGCGGAGGCCTCAGGTGAATGGGCTTCAGGAAAGGCAAGGCGCTGATCACGGACATCCTCCTCCTTTATTGCTGGCGTCCTCCGTAAACTTTTCCTCCGTTTGGCCACCGGTGTCGTCAGCGAGTCGCTATTTCAGTAAATCGTCTCCAGCGGGATCAGCCAACCGGCCAAAAATACCTGCCAAGCACATACTGGATTAGGCAACCTCTCTCCCTTGCTATATATGCATGCCGTGCCCTGCGTGAGCCTGCACAACCACCCAGCCTCTCAGTGCAAACGCGCTCAGGTTCTCGGAGGTAATCGCCGCCCCAATGCAAATGCGGGGCCTCTGCTCAGGGCAACGGGGCTCTGGCATGGGACAGGTCACACAAACCAACCCCACCTGCCAGGCAGCTGAAGCGGAGGAACAAAAGCCAGCCACCTGGCGGCTGAGGCTCTGAGCACTAATGACAGAGCGGAGGGACGAGAAATGGCTTTTAGAGCCTGCGGCCCAGCCAGCAGGGTTAAGTGGTGAGACGGGGGGGTTAATGTGCTGACATGAGTGGGAGGGGGCGGGAGGGAGGGAAGGTGGCTCTAAGGTCACCAAAAAGCTGGATCTGGTGACTCAACAAAGCGCTTTTAGGGCCTGATCCTGTCTGGCGCTGAGTCTCTCCTGCTGGGTGTTGAGCACCCGCAGCTCACTCTGGTTTGCATTGGAGTTCAACACCTCGCAGGAGACCCTGAGCAGCTTGCAGGATCGGGCCCTTAATGCTGTCAAGCCAATCTTCTGCTTTCTGGGAAGCTCTTATGGTAATCGTGTAATTAACGAGCTGGGCGGGGGGGAGGCTCAGAGCCCAGTTGCTTTTTCCCCTTTTGAGAAGAGGAGGAAGTTGGGGTCAAGGTGTGGGGGAGTGGCCTGCAGAGCGACTGAACTGTGGAGGCACTTTGGGAGAGAACTTGAGGGTTTGGAGAGGGTGTCGCTGAAAGAAGGAACCTCCTTCAGCCCATCAGAAAAGCCCCTTAGCAGGACAGAGCTCCTGCAAGCAGCTTTCTCAGCCTCAGCAGCTACTGGCAGAAAAATTGCCTAGCCGGAGTGTCCATGCCTGGATGAGAAGAGCCACCCCCAAGCAACTGCCTCTTCTGGAAGTGTAGGGCTGGCATTGCCTTCTTTCCTCTTGGGCGCACGCATTCTGATCTCTGCCCTCTCCTGGGCAGGGCTGCTGAGTGCCCTTTTGTGGGGCAGGTTTGCCCACCTGCTTCCAGACTGCCCCCAGCCACCTGTGTGCTCCAGTCTGGGTTAGTTAAGGTGGAGGAAATGCATTTCCTATGGTACAAATAAGCGGCAAATGGAGTGAGTATAAAGGCATGGGCCGAGAATACACTGGGAAGGGAACATTATGCACTGGTACAGGCTGTCTTCTGATTCCCCCGGCCTAGAGGTGACTCTGCAATGTGTCCAGCATCTGGCCTGTCCAGTGTCTGTGTTCACAGGCTCCCTGGGTAGATTCGTCAGGAGGACGCAGAGTCCACAAGTGACTCCATTAGTGAGGGCAGTTACGGTGCTGGCATTAGGTCTGTGGCTCTCAGTTGCCAGAGAGAAAAGGCTGATAGGAAGCATCAGCTGTTGCTCAGACTCTGGGAGAAATGCTGGAATTTATCTGCAGAAGCTGTTTAGCACTGGCTGTAATGCAGTGTCTGCCACTGGGATGCACTGCAGGTTAGCAACAAAAGAAAAATCTCCAGCCAATGGTTCCTGTGGCTTCCTGGACTCTCTCTCTCCAAGCTCCTCAGAGGTTGCTCAGCTTTACAGATCTGTTTATCTATCTACACAGATTTCTTTCTCTAGAGATTACTGAGGTTCTCTGGTGTATACACAGTAGACAATCTGGGCCAAATTCAGGGATGAGCCTAAGCTGTTGTGGTGTACATCTATTTCTAGCCCTTTCAGCAGATAAATTACACCATCGTAGACTCTGCTGTGCTTTCTCTGGCTGTCTCTATGCTCAGAAAAAACAGTGGCTTACAACCAGAGAGCTAACACACACTAGCTAAGATGTTGCAACACCCTAATGTAGGGAGGACAAGTTGTAGTATTTTGAGGTAGCTGGTTGAGGTGAACCTTAGACACATCTTTACTCCTCATCTTTGTTTCCCTGGCTGAGAGTCTAATTTAGATACCAAGGGGTGGAAAGAGAGGAGTGCAGCAGGAAATGCATCTCACTGGAAGGTATATATGGAGGTAGGGGAGGCCATGTAGATATCCTAGATATCGGGCCTGGACTAGTAAATTCCTAGGATGGCTTTACAAGGCAGCTTCAGTGAGAGCAAATGCTATGTGTCTGAGCGAGCTATGCAAGGAATAGTAGAGCAGTGAGTGCCCAGCTGGTGGGAGATTAGAAAAGCACAGCACCCCTGGCCGTAGCACCCCAGGTGATGGTGTGGCAGAAACTGCCAGCAGTGTGCTGCTCCACTCAGAGAGGGGAGATTTTGAAAATATGTTTAAGTGATTTTTGTTTCCTTCAGGAGATAAGGCCCTAAACTCAGTCCCTCCAAACTCTGAGGAAGTTGGGAGCTGGCTGCAGACACAGATCTGAACTTTGACACTGGCCCCCAACCCTTTTTATGGGCTTGTAATGTCTCTCCTAGAGGAGACAGGCTTGACTGTGGTGGATACAAAGGGAATTATTTGTTGAGGCTGCTGAACTCAGACCTTGTGATTATCTCTAACTCCCAAGTAACTAAACACAGCCAGTTCTGCCTGACTTATCAGGCAGGTCTACCCTATATGGCCCAACCAAATCCCTAGCTTGGAATAGCCCCAAACTTGGGGGTGGGGGGAGAGAGAGAGATCAAACCAAATCAGTAAACTTATTTGTCAGATGGTACACTAGACACAAGTGTGCAGAAAGTTTGTGCAAATATCTGATAAATCATTTCTCCCGCAGGCAGAGATCATAGGTAACATTTCCCGAGAGCTGACCCTGTGTAATGCACTTTTATGCATTCTGAATCATTTGCCAGCTGAATATTATAACAGATTGCTACAACCCCAGTGATAAATATGAGACCAGGACACGAACTATTATTGTTCAACAGGTGCTGGCCTCCCCTTTCACTTATAAGCTGGCAACAAGCTAATAGGATTTGCAGAAATAACAAAACAAACAAGCGCTGCCAGCAGCCACAGTGCATCAGAACTAGGACTGCATGGTATTATTAGCCCAGCGCTGCTATTTTCTCTAGTTATGGTGAATTGCTATATTTGCTATGTGGGGCCTGAGGGGTCTGTGGTGGTTTTATGCAATCCCTCCACAAATGTGCCAGCATCTGAGCTCTGGAAGCAAACTATGACGACGTGACATTCGTGCGTGTGCAGTGAGTGTGCTTTGCAGAGCGAAAGGGGAACTGGAGGAAAGAGATTAGGACATTAACTCTTAGATCCCGGAGGTCTTTTTAGACCTGACAGGAGACTGCTGGGTGGAAGCCTACAGTGATACCCCAACCACTCTGACTGCTGTGGACAAAGGGTGAAATCCAGGCTCTACAGAAATCAATGGCAAAACTCCCATTTTTTTGGGAGGGGCCAGAATTCCACCCTCTGAATTTAATGTAAGAGAACTGCAAAAATGTTCATGTGCCACTGTCCTTTTTCTAATAGAACAATTTAACCCTTGACTCAGGCAATGTCTCTTCTCCAAGCACCTCAGATCTTTTAACTGTGCTCGTTTAAGCCAGGTGCCATCAGGTTTTATTTTAAAAATTCTTTAAAAAATCACTTTATTCCAATATTCACCTGATTCGCATTTTATTTATTATTGTCCTGATCAGCTATATTGGTGAGAGTTATTTTCTGTGAATAACTGCAGCTAGTTATTTAATGCCTCTGTTGTGCATGTCTTTAGGAGTTATTTCTATTCATTAAGATCTGAGTGTAATAAGGACTGTGAGCCTCTTTGTGCTAATTTAATTCACTCCAAAGATAATTTTACAAATGGATATTTCATGTTCCTTTGATGGATGGATCATAGACTAAGGGTGAAATATAGCAATGGCCAAACTACTAGGAGAGTAGTAATGTCTATGGTTTTAATAGTAGTTGTAAGATTTACTATTGAATCTTATGGAGTCAATCGTACTGCTGATTGGATTAACCATTTATGGTGATTAATGGTCCACTCAGATATACCCCAGAGGATGCAATAAGAGTTCCTTTAGACTGAAATATGCACACCAATGGCTTCATCCTGTGAGGTGCTGAGCTCCTGTAGCAGGTTCTCAGCGCAACCCCAGATCAAGCCCTAGAAAAATATTTAAGTAAATATATAAGGCTAGATTCTCATCCCCTTACTCACAGTGAGTAACACCTTATTCCGTGAGCAGTCCCATTGACATCAATGGGATTTTTTGAAGAACAGGGAACTATTTAACGTGATTAAGGGTTTCAAAATATGGCCCAACAAATCATTAATATTGTATTGGGCCAATTTTGCAGCAGTCATAGGGACTATGGATGTGGGAATTCACTCCCTGTTAATCTCTCTCAATATCTGTGTCATGCTAAATTAATTTGTCAATTATTGGTTTGATCATGCAAGGAACCACTCCATCAGAAATCTTTCCAGCTGTTCTTTGCCCAATACAGTAGAACCTCAGAGTTACAAACCCTTAAGGAATGAATGTTGTTCGTAACTCTGAAATGTTCGTAATGCCGAAAAAAAGTTCAGGTTGTTCTTTCAAAAGTTTACAACCGAACATTGACTTAATACAGCTTTGAAACTTTACTATGCAGGAGAAAAATGTTGATTTTTAACCATCTTAATTTAAATGAAACAAGAACAGAAGCAGTTTTCTTACTTTGTCAAATCTTTTTTTAACTTTCCCTTTATTTTTTAGTAGTTTGTTTAACACAGTACTGTGTTTGTGGTTTTTAGGGGGTTATTTTGGTCTCTGCGGCTGCCTGATTGTGTACTTCCGGTTCCAAAGAAGGTGTGTGGCTGACCAGTCAGTTGATAACTCTGGTATACATAACTCTGAGGTTCTACTGTACCATATAAAGACAGTATCACTAATGTTAGGATGTCTGAGCTGGAGACCTTTATACACAAGGGGTAGGATTTTTCAAAACCACCTAAGGGATTTGGACACTCAATTTTCAATAGAAATTAATGGTAATTCGGCATCTAAATCTGCCAGGCAGCTTTGGAAAGCCCACCCAAGATCGCTACTGGGGACCATTTAGGGCAAAAGTCAGTGATACTGAGGAAAGGCTGCCCTTTTTTTGTTTTCCCTTTCATTCTCTGGTTTGAAATGACATTTTTTTGTTTTGAAATGTAAGTTAATTGGTGTAAATGGCTTTTGATAATTTCAAAATGTTTTGACCATTTTTAATTTTAAAAGTGAACATTTCCATTTTTTTTAAGGACTTCCAGTTTGCTAACATTTTCACGAGTTTGATTTCTTAAAATTCAGGCTGGGAAAATTTGTCCATCTCAAATTTTCAAGGGATGGGGACACCATTTTCCACCCAGTTCTATCATTATCCCATTTCAACCTTGGGGAAACTGAGGCACACAGCAGTGAAGTGACTTGCCCAAGAACGAACATGTAAATGTTATATCTCTCCCTTACATTCATGTGCTGAAGGAATTTAAATGTTCATATAGTTCATGGAGATGCATGTGCTCATGTGTAAACAGACCAGTATGCTCATAATACACATTGACAGGCAACTCAAACCAAGGTTTACTTTATTGTGTACATCTATTTGGATTGGGATTTGAATGCTCGGACCTTTTAGAAACCTTGAGGGTTTGTTTGCATCACAAACCACAATTTTAGGTCTGAAAATTCTTCCTGCAGTAAAGCCCTGTCTATTCCCAGATCTAAAATGTGGGGTTTTCACTGCAGAGACTCATCACCCTCCGATTTTAAAAGCATGTGGGGGGGGGGGAGAAGGAGGGGGGAGGAGGAATATGGTGGGATCCACATTCTACTCAATGCCTATGCAAGCAAATTTTAATTTAGCAAAGCTCCATGCTCTAGAAGGCAATGCACCAAGTGCAATTATATGGAGAGTAGAATGGCCTCTTTAAAGGCTGCTTTCCACTCTAGAAAATCAGTACCACACATATTACAGTAGAAATGCAGACAATTACCTGTATGCGTGTGTGGAATAAGATTTCTTGTAAGCACTCCAGAAGTTGTTCCTCTGGATGGCGTGGTCTGGTCTTGCAGTCTTCCTGCCAGAGGAGAAAACAGACAGCAGTGAATTTTGACTTGCCTACTGCTTTTATTCTGCTGTGACTTACGAAGCTTTTGCTTATATATTTGTTATTTATAGAACACGTGATGAAATTGTAAGTAGTTTATTAACCCTGATGAGTCACAGAGAAAGGTGAGAGGCTTTAAGGTGACATGCCAGCAAAAGCATCCTCTGAGGCTTTTCTTTCCTGGTGTGATTGTCTGCAGGGGGATAAAGCATTTTAGCTGATTGCTAGATACTCAGTGCTGCTTGCATGTCTCAAGTATCCAGGTAGATAGAGCCAATGACTAGATCCATAGCTAGAAAATATGAAATAATACATCAATATGTAATACAATTAGGGTCTGATCTAGATTCATTTGAAGTCACTTTACAATTATTTAAACAGGCTTTGCACCCTTAAGTGAGCTCAATTCAGCCATGGTGAAAGCGGATGTAACTTTATTTCTTTTTGTGCAGCTGCACCCACTTGCATCACCAACTGGGGCTGCATTTAACCTAGTGTGTTTAAGAAAAGTAGTGTTCTCTGCAGAGCTTTTAGCCATTAGTCCATCACTGTGTTTTGGCTGTAGGCAAATAGAAGTGGAAAAGCTTATCAATCCCCAGCAAAGCAAGAAATAGACTAGTGTGACTTACAAAATGAAATACAGGGAGTCCGAGTTTACTCACTTACGTGAAAAGATAACACTATTGAAGCCATGGCAGTCATGCTGGTGTAAAACCAGCATGAGAGAGATCAGGAAAGTAGAACCGTGAACATGTTATCAGGCTTGGATTGTGAAAAGAGAAGCATCAGGAATTTACTAGCACTTAGGGGCAGGAGGGTTGTTTTCAGACTAAAACTACTTATTAGTCTGCAAGATGCTTTACAAAACACAGAGAGAAACAGCCAGATGTGGCTCTCAACACTGGTGTCAACCTGGAGTAACTCGAATGATGTCAATAGAGTTACAATGATGTAAAATTTGTGGAATCAGACTTAAGGTTTCTGCCCTAAGGAGCTTACAATTTAAGGAGCAAGGCTGTAGTGAGATTTATTGCATGGGTAAAGCCATCAGGATTTTGCCCTCCTAGAAACAATACAAGATATAGAAAATATTCCAGACACAAGGTAGTATAAAGGAAGATACCAGCAAGGAGATCAGCAACAACTTATGGGCCAGATCCTGTTTGGAATTAGTTGATGTAAAAGTGAAGTGACTCCATTAAAGTCAATAGTGTAACACTAATGTAAAACAGGAGTAACAGAGAGCAGAACCTGGCTCCATATGTGCCTAAAGAAAAGCTGGAGGAGGTCAGGATGTGTTTAACTTCCAAGTCTCAACCAAAGTGACCCCCAGCATAAACCGTTTTTCTTCTTTTAGTATTTTTGATAGAATCCAAACAGAAATACAACCGAACCAGTAGAAAAAAAAACTTTCAGCAAATAGCACTAAAAATAACCAACCTACCCCCATTACAACCAAACAGAACAGGGCATGTTGGAATGTGGTTAAAGCTATCCTGCTTTCCATGGTATGGAGACAATTTGTATTTACCAGGGTATTTTGAACCAGTCCCTTTCTCCCTGTCGCTGTCTAGCAGCTGTGGAGGGGTCAAAAACTCTATTAGAATTGGAGCACTGGAAATGTACAGAGATTTACATATTTAGCAGCTCCCACAGCATCTTCAAAGGGCCCAGAGCTGTCATTTTTTGCATCTGTCTGCAACCATCCTTTGTCCATTGCTCTAGCCACTTAGCCAGCTGGCAGTTTTGTTTATAATTTGGGGTTGTGGGGGAGAAAGAGAGAATTACGTCACTTTCATTTTCATCACTTTGGAATTAACTGACCTATAAATTCAGCCTCCAGTCTCCAAGGGGTCTCATCTGCCATAATGATCTATGCAACTTTCTTCCCTTTTCTGTTGTAATGCATTATGATTATGACACCCATGAGGATTTAAGCAGCTTTTAAGAGTCGCAGTGTAACAGTAGCTTCCCGTAACAGGGCAGATCTGCCAGCGAGAGGGGTTCTGATGATGTAACATTTCTACCTTGCATTTCATTGGCCAGCGTGTTATTACTTTATAACCTGCGCAGATATAGAGAGTCTAGTTGGAATGAACCAACTATCCAGCTTTCCTGCTTGTGTAATTGAATTTAGCACCTATTAAAGCTGTGGGCTAAATTCTCTGCTGGTGTAAACTGATGCAGTAGCATTGCTGTCAATGATGTGCCAGTTTATGCCAGTGGGGAATTTGCTCTGATTGTTTTTCTAACTCTCCTCCAGACTTTTAATGACCATTTCTCCAAAACACAGCATGGGGCTGTATCACTTGATTGCTTGTGGAAACTTAGAGACTAACAAATTTATTTGAGCATAAGCTTTTGTGAGCTACAGCTTACTTCATCGGGTGCATCCGATGAAGTGAGCTGTAGCTCACAAAAGCGTATGCTCAAATAAATGTTAGTCTCTAAGGTGCCACGCGTTCTCCTTTTCACAGCTGCTACTCTGAAACTTGATTGCTTGTTACGGCAGTAAATTCACAGCAGCACACCATGTTTGGCGTGCATTCAATGCATTTAAAGATTTCCTAGGATTGCTGCTTAGTAGTTGAAGAGGCTGCCCTGTGCCTGTAAGCTTTTTTTCTTGGCAGCACAATTGAAGCAGTCAAACAAAGTATTTGATGCAGGAAAGTCAGAATTTCATTGGTCTGTATCTTTGGAGTCCAATTTGCTTAGTTGGATTCCACTTTCCAGAAGTTGCTTTCCTGCAGGCAAAAAGGGGGAGGTATGCACCCCATAAATCATTGTGCAGGGCACAGCTGAAGATCAGCCTAGGGAAGGGTCCAAATAGGGTTGTCAGTCCCTGTCTCCATTATTCTGGCTCAGCCTATGGGGTGGGGTTGGGGGGCTCAGTTCTGGGTCTTACAACTAAACTTTCAAGATGTTTTTAAGTATTTCTTCTGGCTTGGAAATCCCTCCCTACCTCTTCCCTCTCTTTCAGTGGCCTGATTCACCATCTAATGCTCCAGGGTGAATTCCTAAGGAAGCCAACCCTAGTGGGGCAAGGGCAACTCAGTGACTGGGCTTTGCACCATTGTGCAGCAGACTCCTAGGTCTGAGTGGTAGTCCCTTGCTCTCTGCATAGGCAAAGACTGAGCTCTGTCCTGACCTAGGGCCAGTGAAAGGGTGGTATCGATGACCCAGAGAGAAGCCTATCCTGTCATCATTAACTGATCCAATGATGGTCATGATTCAGGGACAAGGGTCCAAAAATCAGGGGACAGTTTTGTCCATTTCTGCCTAAACTAAGCAAGGGAAGCAGCTTCACCACAAACCAATATCCAGTCCAGCTATCCTTCTTTGCAGGGCCCCAGTGAACTGGACTGAAAGCCTCTATTCTCTTCTCCCCAGACACTGACCGATTAGCCTCATTAGCTTTTCTCTCCCAGGCCAGAGTAGTTGAACTAGGTCATAGTGAACTCAAGGTCCAATCCAGGTAGTTAAGGAAGAGCGAGGTTGCTGCAGGCTGTAGAGGAACCCCTGGAGAGAAAGTAGAGAAGCGTTTCCAGCAGAGCTGGGCCATAAACCAAAACTCTGAATCTGAGCCCCCAAAACTTCAGGACAGTTTGGTTCTAAGTTGGAACTTTGGGACACGGACTTGGCTCTAATTATTACTGGGTCATCCTGCATCTTATACAAGCACAGCAGGTCACCTGCAGACAGTGCATGGGCCCAGTGTCAATGCACTTACTATTCTGAGTGAGCTGGATGCTGTAAGGAGGCAGATGAACTGGTACAGAGCACCACCTACTGGGGAAGCTAAATTCACCAGCAGGATTAAAACAAGTGACTATCCACAGTGATCCTATTTCCAGGGGTTTGTTTTATAAACTTTTCATCAGGCGTGCACACAAAAGTGTGTGTTTAAATCTATCCCTGGCCATGCATGAAGTAATACCCAACTGGGGAGACTTGGCTTTTACCGGTTTCAGAGTAGCAGCCGTGTTAGTCTGTATCTGCAAAAAGAAAAGGAGGACTTGTGGCACCTTAGAGACTAACAAATTTATTTGAGCATAAGCTTTCGTGAGCTACAGCTCACTTCATCGGATGCATAGAATGGAACGTATAGTAAGAAGAGAGAGAGATAGATATACAGAGAAGGTGGAAGTTGCCATACAAACTGTAGGAGGCTAATTTTACAGTGAATGTAGTCAGTGACTCAGGCTGGTAGGAGGTATCTGGCTGCAAGGGTGTCAGTCTGAGTCTTTGAAACAAGCAAAGCATGAGCAGTGAAGTAAATGCAGCCTAACCCTACATCCCTCAACCAAGGCTCTCCGGGCCTTCAACCCTGACCCCCCAGGGTCGCTCTAACAGTAAGAGGAGAAATCTGTTCCATTGTCCACTCCGTCTTGGAGCGTTCTGCTGAACCTGCCAACCTTGGTACTAATGGTTTTCATACATAACATAGTGTGTAGTTCTGCTCACCTCATAGTAGTTCTGTCCTCAGCTACAGATCTGAACCAGAGTCATAAGCGCCTGCTAAGCCAGTGCTTGTGAGTTGTGATGACTATGAGCCCATCAGTGCAGGAGGCATGGAGATGTTTATAATTTGCTTATATAGGCCAAAATCCTCCCCTCTCTTCCACTTTCACATCTGCTTTGCAGCAGGAGTTGGACAGAAAACACCACCAGGCAGTGCAGCATGAGCATGCCACAGAGTACAAGTCCATGCAGGTTCCTGGTGCAGTGGTCCTTGGGGATGGAGCCTGGGCTCTATGTAGCAGTAGAGTCTCCAGTTCATCCTCCTCCTACGGAGACTTCTCCAGCCATTAGGATGGAGTAGGGCTGCCGAGCAACTCTGTCCCCATTCTGCAACCTGGCACGGGACCCTTGTCATGTCCAGAATGTCACCATGGTGAGTCCAGCTACTCAGGCTGGTGCTGGGAAGACAATTTGGGCCATGGCCATGCACAGTGCTTTACAGGCATGGACCACAACAAAGTCCTTGCACCAAAGAGCTTCACGTTTGTATGTGGGCCTGTCTCTACTTCTATGAAGTCAATGAAAGTTGAACCACTTACTTCAATAGGAGCAAAATCAGACCCTAAACTACACCTGTGACCATCCATCCTTTAAAATGTGTCAAATACAGTGAACGGGTCCTGGCTGGGATGCTCTCTGAGGTGGCAATTTGAAGTTAAATGCCTGTCATCCTTACTGTAAGTGTGGATCCCTGTCCTCTGACATTTTCTTAAAATGCAGGCAATGGAACATCCAGGCAGGCAGATAATGTGACCTGTTATCTCTGATCGCTATTTATCCTACCACATTTTCCTGTATTGCTATAGGTGACCATTGTAAATAGTTACAATGAGCTGTCAATTTACACTGAATAGTCACAAGATGGCACAAGAGTGTTTCTTATAGTACAGATGATATCAATATAAGTTGCTCAGCAAGAGAAATAAAGAACAAAATCATTGCAAACATAAATTGGCTTTTCATTGCCTACTAATTATGCTCTTCATATAAGGCTACCCTGCCTTCAGAGTCCATTGTAAACTTCTTCTGTGAAATGCATACCTTGCTGTAACACAGAGAGAGAGACTGGTTCCCATGAACAGCCTTATAGAGGGAGGCCTGGGCTTTGTACACAGCCATTAATTTGACCTGCGGAACCAACACACACAGTAATACTGTACTAAGTCTGGGTCAGATTCTCTACTGGTGCAAACTGGAGCAGATCCACTGAAGTCAGTTTACACCAGCAATATGCCAATTTACACCAACGGGAATCTGATCCACTCTTCCTAAGGGTAAATAAACCTCACATTTACTTAACTCTGTGTAACTATCTGCATTTCTAATGCACTCGTCAGCGTAGTATCTAGGCTCCAGAAATATGAAGCCTGTCTTGATTTTACATGTCACCTTCGTGCAGAGGCCAACGATGGTAATAGCTTATATTCAAGGATCCAACAGCACTTTACAAACATTAGTCAACCACACCTTGATACCACCCCCATTGCATTAGGTAAGTATTTTAATAGACGTGGGCGTGTTGAGCCACAACGAGGTTCTGGCCACATTTTCTAAAATGGCTACTGATTTCAAGGTGTCTCCATGTTTTAATGCCTACCTTTACATGCTTCGTTTTCAGAAATGCTGAGTGATCACAACTCCAGCTGAGGTATGTGGGCGCTGCAGGTCCTCAGCTGTTCTGAAAATTGGGCCTGAAGCAAATGTCTTAATGTGGGCACCTACAAAAGTGACACGCCTAAAATCAGTGGCCATTTTTTTACCACCTTGGTCTGACTTACCCAAGATTCTCTAGTAAATCATTGGCCGAGATAGGAATTGAGCCCAGGAGTCCTAATGCCTGATCTATTAGTGGAACATCCTTCTTGCACTGTTCTAGGACCAAGGAGGCCATTCAGCTGCATGGCATCTTTGAAGCAGCTCAAACATTGGACTCTAGAATCACAAAGCAAAGGGGAGCTGCTCTTTACTGCCATGAGAAGTTCAATTCCAAATAAGAGCACCTCAGAGGCACACTTAAAAGTACAGTGCAGAAATCTGCATAGCCCTCAACTGCTATGTACATAAGTAAATTGTCCCGATTTGGTCCCTTTAAAATGCACATCTTGTTACTCGGGTTAGTTGCATAATTTGATTACTTGACTCAAATGGCTATTTGCAAGCTGAAGTCTGAAATCTGCTCTCCAGAATGTAATCACTCAGCATAAGGGCAGAATCCAAACAGACACAAGATTTATGTCCATTCATTATTTTTTGTGTAATACAACCCTCAGTCTGTGCAGTAAATGGAAGCTGGGAAGTGTCACTGGGGTGGATAAAACGTCGCAACATGAAAACCTTCACTGCAATGGCAAGACTAATGTAAGCACAAGCTGGAGTGCAAACCCCTAACTAGGGGAGCAAGCGAGCATTTTTCACTCGTTAAAGGGCCTCATCCTGCTTCCTTTGACATCAAAGGCAAAGCCCCTGCTAATTTCAAAGGGAGCAGGATTGTCTCATAATTGTTCCATCTATGTGCCCATCAAGGGATGGCAAGAGGTCATGCTCAGGTGATGACTGCACTGTATATACAAGCCAGCAATACACTCCACTCCAATCCCTTTCCCACCCCTATCGCAATGGATTGATCTAGATGGGGCACTGTCAGCTCAAAGTGAGAGGCTTGGGAAATGTTAAAATGCTACATTCCTTCACGTTAGGGGACAGAAATTAGGCTCGAGTTTGGGGCCAGCAGAACTGTACATGGCACGGGACCTGAGGGGAGGTGGCTTTCCACCTTTGCAGTGCCCTGATTTTGAGACAGGTGGGGATCGTTTTGTCCCCAGGCATAAACTAGAGTAGACCAAAAGTAGGGGTTGTTATTGTGACTGTTATTATCTATTTGTTATTATCTGTTATTGGAGCACTTAAAAGACAAAGCCAGTCCCTGCCTCAGAAGGCTTACCTTACAGCCTGCAGCCCATGTCCCCAGGGGCCATGCTGGCCCAGAGGGTGGAACTGCCTGTTTTGCAGGCCTGCCCAAATATTCTAAAGCCACATTGGCAAGTGGAAACCTGTGCACCTTCCACAGTTAGGCCATTAAAATCCTTTATAGGACTTACTTAGTAGCGATCCCAATGAGCTCAGACATTGAATCCAAATATTGAACTCATTTACACACAATAATAAGACTTCTAAGAGCCATGAAACAACATAATGCTTCCCTATTGACTGGGGAGCTTCTGACCACCTATTAATGGCACATGAAAGCTCCAGAGGGCCCTAGACTCACACAGAGCTATTCTATTCTATTCTATGCTATGCAGGGTCTTACTGTAGTATGTACAGCATTAAGCAATGTTACTAACATCTCCCACATATTTTTTTCTCAACCTCTCTTCAGGGAGAGAAGTGTGTACAATGGAGAGTTTTGGTTTGGAATTTATTGACTTACTATATGTTGCTATATGTTTATGTTAGAGAAGTCAAGGTCAAAGAAACTGGCCTGGCACTTGGAGCAGAAGATGGTGAGGTTTGGGATGGCCCTTAGTCCCTGAGGGGAGTTAATTCCACAGACTTCGGCCGGCCGATGAAAATGCTCTGTCTCCTGCACAGACGAGTTGAAACTAGGTGTAGGGAGTGCCATTGTGCCAGAGAAACAACCACATTCTTCATCCCAGAGCTGTCGGCAAACTTTTAGGTACCCTGAACCCAGCCCACTGAGCACCTGGAAGTTAAGAGCCTGATCTAATCTCCTTTACAGTCAATGGAAAGACTCCCATTAGGCAGTGGAATTGTGGATAAGAGGGAGGAGACCTAGTTCTCATCCCAGCTCTGCTACCACTATCTAATCTCTCTATACCTCCCACCTTTTATCTACCTTGTCTAATTAGATAGTAAGCTCTGGCGGGAGGGGCTGTCTCTCACTATGGGTTTGTACAGCACCTAGTACATTGAGGCCTGGATCGCAGCTGTAGCCTCTAAATTCCAATGTAATACAAATAATAGATAATAATTACATTGGTTTTCTTTGCCTTGTTTCTGCAGGATCTGAGCAACCTCCCAGGCCATACGCCACTAGGAGGTTGCGTGGTGGAGAGGTCAGCTATAGCTGGGGCTAATGTACAGAACATGGCTTTCTGGGAGAACCCCAAGAGCTGGGCTGGGGGTGGGAAGGGTGGCTCTAAGAGCAATTTTAACATACACTCGCAGAAAAAAATAAAACCTGTAGCTGCTTCTCACACCCACTCCTCAAAACAGAGCTCCCAACACCCGCCCTGCTCACAAACACCAGCCCTTGTCAATCCCCTTTCTCCCCCAAACCCAGATAAACTTCACAGTGCTGCTGAGGGTCAACAGATGTGGGATACTGCAGCTCAATGTACAGAGTAAATTCCAAAGGTGAGGGCTCCTCCTGGGGAGCTCCCGCAGTTAACTTGTGTCTGATCCGGCTTGCCCGCCTCCATTAGCGCATCAGTGGTAGTAATGCTCATGGAGAGAGGCAGGCTCTCAAGCAGGAAAGTCCCAAGCTGTTTAGTGCTTGATAGCTCAAACATAACCCGTAAAGCTGCTCCCAGAGAGACCCAGAGTCAGTCACGCATGTCCTAGAGTACTGCTGTCAGGAGCTCACAGCGATTTGGAGCAGAGTAGCTATCGTCCAGCAGGCCAAGCCCAAGAGTTGGGCGCACCAGAGGCACAACACACCAGCCAGCCACAGATCACAAGGAAGCCTGCTTAGTGGAGCAGATGGGGCACTGACTCTACAACGGTATGCAGAGAGGGGGGGGGGGGGGCGAGAAGAGGAAAAGGATTGTAGAGCCAGGTTTCAGAGTAACAGCCGTGTTAGGCTGTATTTGCAAAAAGAAAAGGAGTACTTGTGGCACCTTAGAGACGAACCAATTTATTTGAGCATGAGCTTTCGTGAGCTACAGCTCACTTCATCGGATGCATACTGTGGAAAGTACAGAAGACGTTTTTATACAAACAAACCATGAAAAAATGGGTGGTTATCACTACAAAAGGTTTTCTCTCCCCCCACCCCACTCTCCTGCTGGTAATAGCTTATGTAAAGTGATCACTCTCCTTACAATGTGTGTGATAATCAAGGTGGGCCATTTCCAGCACAAATCCAGGTTTTCTCCCCCCCCCACCACACACACAAACCCACTCCATAAACCCACTCTCCTGTTGGTAATAGCTTATCTAAAGTGATGACTCTCCTTACAATGTGTATGATAATCAAGGTGGGCCATTTCCAGCACAAATCCAGGGTTTAACAAGAACATCTGGGGGGGGGGGGGCGGGGTAGGAAAAACAAGGGGAAATAGGTTACCTTGCATAATGACTTAGCCACTCCCAGTCTCCATTCAAGCCTAAATTAATTGTATCCAATTTGCAAATGAATTCCAATTCAGCAGTCTCTCGCTAGAGTCTGGATTTGAAGTTTTTCTGTTGTAATATCGCAACTTTCATGTCTGTAATCGCGTGACCAGAGAGATTGAAGTGTTCTCCGACTGGTTTATGAATAATTCTTGACGTCTGATTTGTGTCCATTTATTCTTTTACGTAGAGACTGTCCAGTTTGACCAATGTACATGGCAGAGGGACATTGCTGTCACATGATGGCATATATCACATTGGTAGATGTGCAGGTGAACGAGCCTCTGATAGTGTGGCTGATGTTATTAGGCCCTGTGATGGTGTCCCCTGAATAGATATGTGGGCACAGTTGGCAACGGGCTTTGTTGCAAGGATAGGTTCCTGGGTTAGTGGTTCTGTTGTGTGGTATGTGGTTGCTGGTGAGTATTCGCTTCAGGTTGGGGGGCTGTCTGTAGGCAAGGACTGGCCTGTCTCCCAAGATTTGTGAGAGAGTTGGGTCATCCTTCAGGATAGGTTGTAGATCCTTGATAATGCGTTGGAGGGGTTTTAGTTGGGGGCTGAAGATTGTAGAGCCCTGACTGATCCCACCTCCCCTGCTGTCGGTAGGCTGGGAATCAGCAGAGGTAGGGAAGCTGCACATCAGGAGGTCAGGCCGATAGTGGAGAAGGATGGATAGGGTGCCCAGAGGAGCTCTTTGCATAGTGGTGGGCCAGCAGCAAGAAGCGGCTAGTCTCATAGGTAGGAGAGCACAGTATGCTGGTACACGGCAGGACTCACCAGGAAAGGGGGCTAGAAAGGTGAGCGGGGCGGAGGACATAGATACACCTACCTGCCCATGTCTCATATTCCCATCCTATTTCCTTTCTGGTTTTGTGTTGCCAGTCTTTTTTATTTCCTTTTCCATTCAGTGCCATATATATACAGATGGAACATCAACATCTGAGTCTGTACAGCCTTACAATCGGGCTGCAAGGTGATGCCACAGATACCAAGGGACCAAAGCGGCAGGATAAAAAGACCCAGAGCTGCTCCCTTGACAACTTAGCTGAGGCCCTTTTCCTGCTTGAAACAAAATCTTAAGAACACTGAATTAGGGAAAGCAAAAAAATGCCTCTGAAGCCAATAGGTATAAGTGCTGCTTCCCTGAGGAGCTGCGGGGCAAGGAGAGGAGGAAATGGGCACTTTGCAGTAGACCCTAAAGCTAGAGTCACTCAGTTTCACTGGAATGCATTTAAACTTTGTGTGCTGGGTGCCTTGGCCTCTGGAAACTAGATGATGATCAGCATGGTTTTGAGGCCTTGCTCATGGGGTTGGTGACTAAGAGGCCTGGGTTCTAGTCCTGCCTCTGCCACTGACTTGCTGTGTCACCTTAGACAAGTTGCTTCAGGCCTTTGCTTCCCTTCCTGCCCTTTGCCTGTCTTTCAGAGGGTGAACTCTTTCAGGCCAGGCACGGTCTCTCACCCCGCGTACACACAGCATCTAGCACAAGGGGGCTTCAGTCTTGGTTGGGGCCTCTAGAGATAATTATTAATAATTAATCCCCAGGAAGGCGGAGGAGAGGCTTAATTAGCTGTTTGGACTATCCGAAGCAGCAGCACCATCATCTATCTTCCTTCCTCTCCTCTTCTTCCCGCTCTTTCCCTTCACTCCTCCCGGCTCCTACCCTTTTCCTTTCCCGCTCCATCCCCTTTCCTCTGTCCCCCGGCTCCCGTCCCTTTTCTCCTCGCCCCTTATTTCTCCTCCTCCCCCCTCCCTGCCCCCTCTCGCCGCATCCGGCTCCCCGGCGGGGGGCGGGGCCGGGCTGCCGGACCCCGCCCCCCGGGCAGTGACTGCGCCTCGGCCCGGGCGGCCTCCTCCTCCTCCTCCCCCTCCCTGCCCGCGCCGCTGCCGGCGGCCGCTCGCTCGCCAGCCCGCCCGCCCTGCCCGCGCCGCTGCCCGAGCGCCATGGCGGACCAGCCCGCAGAGCCGGCCCCGGCGCCCGCCGCCCCGGCCGGCGGCTCGCAGCGCCTGCTCTTCTCTCACGACCTGGTGTCGGGCCGCTACCGGGGCTCGGTGCGCTTCGGCCTGGTGCGCCTCATCCACGGCGAGGACTCCGACTCGGAGGAGGACGAGGGCGGCCGCGGCGCCGGGGCCGGCAGCTCGGGGGGCTCGGAGTGCGGGGGCCCCGGGGCCGGCGGGGCCGAGGAGAGCCGGGCCAGCCCCCTGCGTCGCGGCTACGTGCGGGTCCAGTGGTACCCGGAGGGCATCAAGCAGCACGTCAAGGAGACCAAGGTGAGCGGCTCCTCTGCGGCTCCCCTGCCCCCCCGACTGGCCCGCGTGGAAACGGTGCAGCCCGGGGCCTGGCCCGGCAGGCTGCTCCCCGCGCGTGGGTGCGCTGCCACCCTGCCCGCCGCGGCCCGCTCGGGGATCCCCGCTTCCCGGACCTCTGCGCCGGCTTCCCGGGGCTGTCGGTGGCAGGGAGATTTCCTCGCCACTATCATCGGCCCTGCCCTGGGCGGCTCCGTGGAGCTCCTCGGTCATGTGCGCCCTCCGGCCGCACAGGCATCCGCTCATGCAGGGGCGCTGGAACAGTGTGTACGGTCGGGGTGCTGAGAGCCCTGGAACCAAGTTGTAACCCCCCTGTATGTGATGGAAACCACGTCGAGCCAGCAGGTGCGGCAGCACCCCTAGTTCCAGCTCCTGTGCGCTGGTGGCATTTGCCAATACAGTCTTTGCATAGCATACTCTGCACAGGGACACCAGTGGTAACAACAAAGGGATTGTGACTTCCTAGGGGCAGGGGCCTTATCCACCAATTGTCACGCTCGCCTGTGGGGTTATGCAGATGGTAAGATACCAAGGGCACAGCTGTCTCTTAATGGGAAAACGTATCCTGCAATTATTCCTAGTATCAAGGGGCACTTTGGGATGGGATTGTTGTTATTCCTTATTACTGTAATCTGTTCTCTCTTGTTGGAAGTTTCATTGGCCTCTTACGTATGCTAATTTTGTTGGGGTTGAAATATATTTCCCTTCTTTCAGGAGGCTTTAAAGGTAGTAATTAAATCTCCTTGCCTCTCTAACCTGGAGAGGATACGACTCTTACCTGCATCGAGGAGATCAAAATATAGCTTACTCATTTGGATTTTGGTTTAATTTTAAAATAATCCTAAAAAGTCCAGAAAACTGGTAAAGGCCATTTTCTGTGAAGGTGAATTAAACAGTGCCCTGTAATAGATTCTCTGTTCTTTGGGGAGAAGTGGTGCACTAGGTATTTTTTTAAAAACCTCAACATAGGGGAGTTAACTGCTAAGTATAATAGCTTTTAACGGTGAAAGATTTCAGTGTGACATAGTAGTGTACAGACATGAAGTGAATTAATAGATTTGCACTTTTTTTTCTGAATTATTATTCCTATCAATCATGCACATGTTAATTTGTGACCTTGCATTATAGTTCAAAGGCTGCAAGGTGTGAGTGTTTGAGGTTTGGTTTGGAGTACTCCCACTTCCCAAAGTTAGTCTACTGCTGGGTTTTACGCACAGTGACTGATAATACATGGGAGACAAAAGAGAGAGAGGGCACTCTAACATAATACAAAGGGGCCTGGGATGAATGGGTGTCTCATAGAACAGAAGGCCTGTGCGAAACAGAAAGAGGCTGTATGCTATTTTATGGTGGTAAGTGAAGATATGAGTCTCTTAGCACAATCTTTTACCCGCCTCCTCAAAAATCATGCAACAGAAGTCTGTTGAAGAAAGCAATGCATTTGTAATTCAGTAGATATCACAACACTAATAAGTAGAACCAAATGTAGATTGTATTGTCACTAGGCATGTTGAATCTTGTTTAAAATATATGAAAAATGAATAAGATATATTCACAATATCTCTTTTTAAAAGAAAATCCAAAACCCTCATTTTGGATTTGTGGTCCTTAAGTGATAATGATTGCTTTTCAAATAAAATCTTCAGCCAAAATTTTTAAATTTGGTTCCTAAAGTTAACCTTTCAAATTCATTCAGAAGCTCCTAAAGCAGGGCTCTTGGAGTGTGTAAATATGGATTTAGGAGTCTAACATTAAGCTCTCAGATTTCAACATGTTATATTTTCAACAGATTTCATATTATATCACATTGCAATATGGAAAACACAGAAGTCCTGAATGTAACAGAATTCAAAGGAGACCACTTAAATGAGTAGCTCCTTTCCTTTCCCTTTTATAGTCCTATAACTTCAGTTAGGGTGCCAAGAGGCAGAAGTGCCTAAATTGTCCTGTTGACTTTCCATTTGAAAATCTGCCCCAATGACAAAATTGATGGGAACGTCAGGTACAAGATGGCCTGAAATTTAATTTTAGTTAAAAACAGTATCTTTCAAAAACCTGAGGCCAATAGAAGTATAGCCATGAAATAATTTTTTTTGCTACAAACAGCTTTTTAAATAATCTTCCCAGTATTTCTTCAGACTTAACCATTGCACTGTTAATAGGTGAGAACCGAAATGTGAAACTGACACATCAACTCTTTTTCGTTGTCTAAGATAAGAGATGCAGAATGTAAACGCCACATAATTGTGGTTGGGAGGAGAACATTAATTGCCATTTTAATAGTTTATGGTGTTAGTAACCAACTGTAGGCAAGGGTATACAACTTTGAGTCTGACTCTTGCAAAGGTACCTCTAGCTGTGAGATTGCAAATTTCACTTTCTTGGAAAGTATTTGACTTGATTACCTAAAGCCTGATAAAATTAAATCATGGATTTGAGATTAAAATTCTTTTCCACTCTCCTCCCAGTTCTTTTGAAAGCCTACTTTTCTTATTAGCTTATGCTCAAATAAACTTGTTAGTCTCTAAGGTGCCACAAGTACTCCTCATTCTTTTTACTTTTTCTTACTATTAGTCAGTTTTGCAATGGAGAGGGACTAGAGGTAGTCTCAAGGCTTAGAGTCAACAGACTGGATTCTTTTTTCCAGCTCTGCCATTGACCACTTACGACCATGAACGAGTCACTTGAGGCTTGTCTGCATGGAGTAGCCGTGAGCACTAGGGAGGTGTTTGAAACAGCACTACATAAAAGAAAAGGGGTACCACGAGTACTCCTTTTCTTTTTGCGAATACAGACTAACACGGCTGCTACTCTGAAACACTACATAAAAGTGCACTAGGGAACTTTTAATGGGCAGTAGCAGGGGCCAAATGGTCGGATTAATGCACAGTGTGTTAGTGTGCTTGAGAAATCATGCCCCCATAGTGCATTACCCTAGCATGTAGAAATGTTTTTGGTTTATGCCTCAGTGTCCTTATGTGGAAATGTGAACACTCCTCTACCTCACACAGGTGTTGTGAGGCTTAATTCATCGATGCGTGTAAAGCACTTTAAGATCTTTAGATAGGAGCTCTTTCAGCGTAAAATATTATTACTGGCAAGTGCACGCATTTAGCACCAAAGAGGGCCGAAATCCAGAAAAGGCTCTTGTAGCAACGTATAAGGATAGCAGAAAATAAATAACCACTAACTTCTTATGCAAATGTGGAAAGTTCCAATGCTTTTCTCTAAGCTACATAACCAGGCAACCTGAATTAGAAGCCTATCACCATTCCTAACTTGTCCTTCTAAAGCGACGTCATCAGGTTAAAAGTAAATCTTCCTAATATGTTAGGGAATGGACAGTGATAAGCTAATCTTTTCCATTCTTGATCCTAGCTAGCTTTTTGGCTTTCCTGTGCTTATATTTTGTGAGAGTAAATGTTGCAGACCAACGTTTGCTTGGATTTAAATGATTGCCTGTATTAATACAAAGTTTAATAAAATTATCCTCTTACAACAGAATGTAAATTTAGGACCTATGGTAATGGATGAAGACCCTTTGGCCCCACCATTGGAACAAGTACATTAAGCTTGCTTATTCCATATTTAGAAATCAAAATAAGTTTATTTTCCTAAATTGGTTCCATGAATAGTATCAGTAGCGAGGTTCTTCTCTGGTAGCATAGACTCTGGCATTCACTCCAGATTTTTATATTTTACCTCTTCATGCTCCTTTCAAACCTGCCTTCCTGTCCTCTGCACGTAATCTCAGACACTGAAACCATTTGAAAATCTTTATTGCTGAATAGCCCAAAAATCTGCTGTTTTGGGAGCGTGCATCTTATCTGTGTCCTGGCTTGTTTTTAAAATCCTAAATCTAAAAACCCTTTCTTAAAATCATGTAGCAAAACCTGAATTGCCTTCCTTGCTGATTTAAGATACACACGTACCGTCTTCACATTGACTGGAATTCTTGCTCTGTGTATATTATATTTAATTTGCCATCCTACAGAGATGGAGCCATTGCTGACTGAATGTGTGTCTGAAAGTTGTGGCAGCCACTTTCGTAGCAAAAAGAACAGGAGTACTTGTGGCACCTTAGAGACTAACAAATGTATTTGAGCATAAGCTTTCGTAATTGTAAACACTTTGAACCCAGTCTAACTTTCATTTCAAGAGTTTCTCCCCCAATTTGCATTTAGGAAAGGTAGTGAGCAAAAATGCATAAGTGTATTTAATGTTAATAGGTACTTTATGATCCATTTAAAAAATACTTTTCCCTTCTCTTATCTTTCATCCCAGAATCTCAAAACTCTTTTCACCCTCTGATCTTCACAAAGCCTGGTATTCCTGTTCTCTAGATGCAGAAAATGAGGCACAGTGGTTGAGTTCACAGGAGGTCAGATCTCCTGACTTCCAGTTCTATGCCCTAATCACTAGACAGTGCCTACTCCGTCAGTAGTAAAAGACAGGTTTCAGAGGAACAGCCGTGTTCGTCTGTATTCGCAAAAAGAAAATGAGTACTTGTGGCACCTTAGAGACTAACCAATTTATTTGAGCATGAGCTTTCGTGAGCCACAGCTCACTTCATCAGTAGTAAAAGAGGCACACAACTGTCTTACTGCATCTACCTTCGTGCCAAGGGAGATGGGTTAGTGCTGTTCTAGATTTTTTTTTTTTTTTCCTCAAGTGACATACTATAGTGCTAGTTTGTTTTTTCAACTATCCCCCTCAGCATGACATACTGGCAGTGGAAAAAAAAAATCCATTTCATTATTGCCTCGTAATAGCACTGGTACTGCATGTCCTTGCTGTGTAGGTCGGGAGTATGCAGATCAAGTTGCTTTGGCAAAAATGTTTGGGGATCCAGGACTGGAACAGCAGGGTCAAGGCACAGGGACAGAACTGTGTTGGAAGTTTGTGTTTTGGTGCTAGTGAAGGTAACGAGTTAGTACTGCAATTTGCTCTAAGTTTTTTGTTGTTGCTGCTGTTCCATCCAGAAAGCCTAACCAGCAGTGTTAATTCAGTGACTGATCAGCCTTGTTAATGTCAGATAACTTCTTGTTTTCTCTAGTTACTCCTGAAGTCTCATTGCAGATCCAGCTCTGCTTCCATCCCACACAGTTCTCCTGTTCCCTCCCACTATTTTTTACTATAATTGCTTGACCTCAAATGCTGAGTCATGAATATGAGGCAGGAAAACTTTTTTTTTTTTAAAGAAATGAGTCTGATTTATTTCAAAACTTCTCTTTTTGTTTGGATTCTGTCCCTTAGTTATCTGTTTGATTTAAACTTTTAAACTACCATGGTTCCGTATTTGCACTGTGGGGAATAAAAGCTTCCTATTTAGTGAAGGTCTATGCTGTCGCTTCTCTTTATCCCTCTTGTAGCTGATATCAAACTTATCTTTTGAGACCCAAATACATAAGAATGGCCATACAGGTTCAGACTAATAGTCTATCCATCTAGCCCAGTATCCTGTCTTCCGACAGTGGCCGGTGCCAGATGCTTCAGAGGGAGTGAACCGAACAGGGCAACTTATCAAGCGATCCATCCCTGCAGGCTGGAATCTGTGCTTCTTACTGTAAATGAGTCAGTGGTAATGGTCTGGTCCTGTGAGGTTATGGGGTGCCATCAACTCCCATTAGCTTCAGTAGGAATTAAGGCTGCAGAGTATGGAACAGCCCTTGTGGGCTCTGTCCTAAATTCTGAGTAATGTGGCTAGTTGTAGAAAATGTACTTGCCATCCATTAGCAAGGGGCAACATGATGAGAAGGTGCCCAGTGATTCTTCTAGGCTAAATGTGCAACAACCCTCTTTACTCTCCCCTCTCCTCCTTCCCCCACAGCATTCTGTGCTTTGCAGTTTTTCTCTCCAGTCTAATTGAGATTATGCAGTATGAGTTAGTCAGGTGTTAATTGTAGCTAGAGAGTTTATATGTGATACATAACCATGATTGATGGATGAAAAATTAAGAGCCTGCAAAACCTTCCATCTGCAAAGGCAGCCAGCATGTTTTTTCTGTTTAGAAATTCATAGATGTAGAGTATTTAGCTTTTAACAGGTAAAGATGGATGGTTCTGGGTCACATAAGTATGATTTCTTGTCAGGCACCATGAATAAATGCTGATCGCTGTGCGGAATTGTAGTTTTGATGTGGTACGCAAATGTAATACCCTAAACCATTAATACTGGTTTTTATTGAGCAGGGGAAGCTGTATCTAACTCTCTCTTGCCTCTGACATTTCAGTTGGTCTCTCTGGGGATTTCGTAGGAACCACCTCACATTCACAGCAGTTAGAGAAGGCTTACTGGAATTTTTGCAGTTCTGGGAAAAATTGATTCACTTTAGTGGATAACCTGTTCCAACCCTCTGAATATCCACTGCAAAGTTATTTGCACTTGACTTGATCGTCCATTTTGCTCTGCAGGTTGAGGACTTTGATTCATATGACTCTGGTTATATAGACAAAAGGTATGTCTACACTATGGAGACTATGGCTGTATCTACGCTACAGCATAGCCATGTCCGCATAACTAGGCGGGCATAACCCCATAGTGTAGACGCAATTTCGCGGACAGAAGGGTTTTTTCTGTGGTGTAGGAACATCACATCCCCTAATGAAGTTAGCTATGTCGACAGATGCCCTCTTCAATAGCTGCTGTGGTCATGGCTGTGTGGTCAGGGGTGTAGTTTTTTTTTGACTGGTGTAGCTATGCTGATAAAACTTTTCAATGTAGACCAGGCCTCAGGGATCATCACAAGTATTTTATAATAAAAATGAAACGTTGTGTAGCCTGCAATATCAAAACCACTTAAATAACAGAAAGAAAAGGAGTACTTGTGGCACCTTAGAGACTAACCAATTTATTTGAGCATGAGCTTTCGTGAGCTACAGCTCACTTCATCGGATGCATACCGTGGAAACTGCAGCAGACATTATATACACACAGAGATGATCTCTGTGTGTATATAATGTCTGCTGCAGTTTCCACGGTATGCATCCGATGAAGTGAGCTGTAGCTCACGAAAGCTCATGCTCAAATAAATTGGTTAGTCTCTAAGGTGCCACAAGTACTCCTTTTCTTTTTGCGAATACAGACTAACACGGCTGTTACTCTGAAACTTAAATAACAGCTAGCACTTATTTTGAGACATTAAGGATAGGAAAATAATATAGTATGAAGTGCATGGAAGTGATGGAATTATAGGCAAACCAAGAAATCCATGCTTAATTATGCAATCTGAATCCATTTTTATTTTTAATATTCATAAAATCTTTCATCAGGGAAATGCATTGAAATGCAGCATCTCTTTTCTAGTGTTGATTCTGCAGCAAATCAGCTGCATTCACCATGACCTACAGTTAACTGAAAAATAATAACCATTTGTTAAGTTCCCATAACTATTAAAAATAAAAAATAACTTAAACATTTGTTAAATGTCCAATGAGAAAAGAGAATGAAAATCCAGTCTAGCATTAAAGTACTTGCCTACGTGAGTGAGACTGTTGCTGCAACCCTCATAAGAAATCCTCCTTCATTTACATTATGCAAGTCAGAGAGCAGACAAACAGTTTAAAGCAGCTCTGAAAATTTAATTTTGTCATCTCTCCTGGAAGAATTTGCATTGAATTAAAACAGAATTTTTCTGACAGATGCTTTTGAGGACAAGATTTCACTTGTTTTCCTCCCCCTTCACCACCTTTCCATATCCCTCCCTCAGATCCCCCTTCTCGTCAAAGAAAAGAGACATAATTTTAATGTTTGGTGTCTGTGTTGGCGCTAGGAGCAATGTTAATAACTGACATTTGCAAAGCTAAAAGCCTCATCCCACTTGACTGTTTAATTACTTGAGGGATTTAAAAGGCTCTGAAGGTTGATAACACCTTCCTTAAATGCTGGCTAGGAAGAACCTGCTTCATTGTTTCCACTCTGCCTGTTCCCTCCCCAGCATGTGCTTCTTTTTTCTTAAAATGGAACATAACAATCAAAACAACATTCTTCTCTGAAATCTTTGAACCTACTATTACAGGACACACTTCCAGTTTCTAGAACTGAAAGACACAAGAGTATTTTTTTCAGTTTTGCTTTGTGCATTTGACAGAATTTGAATGTATAATTCAGTTTTGCTGTTTCTCCAGTACAGTTGTTCTCCCATTTGTGGACGTCTGTCTTTAACATAGTCATAAAGCGGGAAGAAAAACACTTTTAAAAATAGTATTATGTGATTCTGAAACCACAATAATTGTTAGGAGGCTCCTTAAAATAAAAAAAAAATTTCAAGTTGACAGAGTTTAAATAGCAAATGTAAATTTAAATAAATACTTTAAAAATCCTACAGGCCTAGTTTGATGGTGTCAGGTTTGCAAATTAATCCCATCACCATTTCACTTACATGTACGTTCGCAGCTTTTTGCCTGGACATTTGCTCATATTTATCAGGGACTTCATTCTCTGACAAGTCAAGCTATTACAGCAGTTTTAAAAGGGACTCTATCAACTTGAATTTTGTGAAATTGACTCCAGAAAAAGTCACTTCCCCATATTTCACTCCTTTAAATATTGTTGTCCTTTTAAAATTCCATCTTTTTTGAGATGTGTAAGGGGTTTTTCTGCTCTCCTGTTGATGGTTATAACTAGGGCCATACCAAATTCATGATCCATTTTGGTCAATGTCACTGTTATAGGACTTTAAAAATCATAAATTTCATGATTTCAGATATTTAAATCAGCAATTTCATGGTGTTGTAACTATAGGGGTCCTGACCCAACTCTGAAGGCAGGAGCACAGAAGTAAGGGTGGCATTATATGGTATTGCCACCTTTACTTTTGTGCTGCTGCTGGCAGGGCGCTGCCTCCAGAACTGGGTGCCTGGCCAGTAGCTGCAGCTCTCCAACCACTCTGCTCTGAAGGCAGCACAGAAGTAAGGGTGGCAATACCACGACCTTCCTACAGTAACCTTCCAACCCCTCCCCCCATGACCCTCCTTTGGGTCAGGACCCCCAGTTTGAGAAATGCTGGTCTCCCCTATGAAATCTGTATAGTATAGTGTAAAAGTACAAAAAAGACCAGATTTCATGGTCCATGATGCGTTTTTCACTGCCGTGAATTTGGTGGGGCCCTAGTTATAATGGTATTCTCAGAAAGAAAGAAGCTGACTATTTAGGGGATACATCGAAATTGACTATAAAGAAAGCACTGTCAAATGCACCAAATAAACTGAAAAAATAAGGTTTGTTTCTGCTAACTTCTTTCAGCTATAGTGATCTTGGTGGTTATGGATAACTATACTAGGTACAGGTTTCAGAGGGATAGCCATGTTAGTCTGTATCAGCAAAAAAAAAAACGAGGAGTCCTTGTAGCACCTTAGAGACTAACCAATTTATTTGGGCGTAAGCTTTCATGGGCTATAACCCACTTCATCAGATGCATGGAGTGAAAAATACAGTAGGCAGGCATATTATACAGCATGTGAAAAGATGGGAGTTGCCTTACCCAGTGGGGGGTCCAGTGCTAACGAGGCCAGTTCAGTCATGGTGGATGTAGCCCATTCCCAACAGTTGACAAGAAGGGGTGAATATCAACAGAGGGGAAAATTACTTTTTGTAGAGACCCAGCCACTCCCAGTCTTTATTCAGGCCTAGTTTGATGTTGTCAGGTTTGGAAATTAATTCCACTTCTGCAGTTCCTCGCTGAAGTCTGTTTTTGAAGTTTTTTTTGTTGAAGAATGGCCACTGCTAAGTCAGTTATTGTGTGTCCAAAGAGATTGAAGTGCTCTCCTACTGGTTTTTGAATGTTACAATTCTTGATGTCTGATTTGTGTCCATTTATTCTTTTGTGTAGTGACTGTCCGATTTGGCCAATACACATAGCAGAGGGGCGTTGGTGGCACATGATGGCATATACAACATTTTCAGAAAAATGTGATTCTTCTTCCCTCCCCCCTGAGATTGGCAGGTTTCTCTTGAAAGGATTAATGCAATTAAACCCTAAGTGCTTTATAAACTTTACATGCAAGGATCACTGCAGCTACGTCTTGGGTAAAGCATGTTAGTTGTTTAACAACAATTCTCCAACAGTTCAGGGAAAGAAGTGACAAATAATACCTGATTTAACATGAAACTGTGAAGGGGGATTTCTCCTATGCTGCATGTAATTACCCTAGTCGGAAAGTAGGATACCAGTTGGAAGTTAAAAACTGAGTGAAAATTTGTTCAAGTACAGCAGTGCTGAAATTTTCACATGGTGACTCTGAAAGTCCCTGTGACAGCCATGAGGCACAACCAGGATGCAACTGTGCCTCTTCAGTATTGTAGTACAGGAATCTAACGTCCTTGGTGTGTCTGTGGTTACCTTCATTCCTGAATTGAATGCAGAGTCAGAACTGGTTTCTGGGTTTGCTTTCCCCCTCTTAGGTTGTCCTGGATCTTCCTTCAGAACCCAGCTGTGCATTGAAACGAATAGGCCATAAAGCTAAAATAATAACAAAGTTACAGTGTGTTGGCTATGTCTGTACTGCAGTGAAAGCTGTGCTGAGCCTTGTCTCCAAATGCAGAGTTACGGGCTCATTGCTTTAAGACGTTGCTCAAGCTCCACAGAGAATCTGACAAAGTGAAACTCTCTTTGAAAGTTTAACCACTGGATGAAAATCTTCTCTATAAAAATACTGGAAGAGACACCTCTGTAACTCCTACAAATCCATTTTGAACACTGACAAACCAGTTCGTAGCGGGGAAGAATGTAGAAATTTCTTTTGTTATGTGCAGTTTAGCTACTCTAAAGGAGATATGCTGGGTAAGCATTGAATTCAATATTTTTTCCCCTTTCACAGGATAGCCATTCTTACAAATAGGAAAGTTAAAAGCACAAGGCCAAGGCAGTCAGATTTTAAAAATAATAAAAATCTGTTAAAACTACAGATTTTTTTTCCAAAGAAATCATCCATTTCATGTCTAATTTGTTTTCACTGTGGGCGCACATAGGTAAGTGTACATACATACTATTAACTTTCAAAAAGAAAAGGAGTACTTGTGGCACCTTAGAGACTAACCAATTTATTTGAGCATAAGCTTTCGTGAGCTACGTAAATGGGTTAGTCTCTAAGGTGCCACTAGTACTCCTTTTCTTTTTGCGAATACAGACTAACACGGCTGTTACTCTGAAACTATTAACTTTAAATACCTTAAGAGTATTCCTGTGTTCAGCATTATTGGCATCCTCTAGTGAAAGGAGTAATAACCTGTTGGAATGGGGACATTTATTGGCTAGTAAGCCACTTGAGGCAGTGAGCTCATCTCCTTCTGTGTCTTATACAAGGCCAGGCATTGGCATTTAATAATAAATGAATAATTAGAAATGAAATCAAATACTGCTTTGGACTCTGTATACCTTTCTTTATAGGACCTGCAGACTTTTATGAGGTTTTTGCCCTTTATGTGTCTAGTTTCCAGCACTTGTGTAACCCCAGATTAATTATGTGTAGGTGTATTTGGGGACAGATAAACACAAAGCTGAAAAGCTCATTTGTCTTGTGTATTTTTCAGCATTTGGCCAAGACTTTCAAAATTGGGTGCCTAAGGTTAGGCTCCTAAACAAGTGGCCCAGTTTTTGAAGGTTTTGAGCGTCCACCCACCCTTTGGGATCACAGGGAGCTGCTGGGTGCTGAGCCCTTTTGAAAATTGTGCCATTTATTTAGGGTCTTAAATGTGGATTTAGTCCCAATTTTAGGCCTCCAGCTCTAAAAATCATGGCCTTTGTTTTCTTTGTCACAGTTCTGGGTGCCACTGCCCAGTATGAAATGGCCGAACACAGTATGAAAGCAACCAGAGACATGAAGATCAGGAACTGTGGGAAAGCTGGGGAGGGGAAGGGAGTAAACAGTATCACACTAAACCTGTTAAGTCTGAGCTTCTCTCCTCTCCCCCCCCTCACCCCCCGTAGTAAATTTTAAAGGGAAAACTCTCTTCAGTTTGCATTTGCAATGCTATCATTCACAGCCTCCGTTCATGTCTCTTTTCTGAGATGAACAGAAACCAAATGGCTCTGGCATTGCTCCATTAAGCAGCAGCTATTTTATACCATAAAAATTGCACCGCTTGCAGTTCCTTATTCAGCACACATCAAACACTGCTTCGGTGATAAGTTCTTATCGTTGCTTGTGATGTTGATGCGCCTTTTGTGAAGGACAGGGCTCTGACTGGTAAGGAGGCTAGATAGGGAGAAGCAAAGACCAGGAGGGAAGAGGGCTAATTAATCTCCAGGTAAAAAAGAAGGCGTCAACTCTGTTCTTTAGATTGTAGCAGGGGATTTTCTACTGGCTTAGTTCATCATTTTTATTAAAAGTAACTGGGCAGGATTTCCATCGCATTCAGTGGAAGATGAAGCTTCTACTTAGAGTAAAATACATTTGTGCTAGAGGGGCTGGAATTAGTTCCATCATGACTTTTTTTTTTAACCTACTTTTCAAGACACTATTATAATTTTCTTGAGAATGAAAGAGGATTATATATACAAATCATTTTTGTTTTAAGAAATAGGGTTCTGTTTCTCTGCTGATAATGATAACTTAACACTTACATTGCACTTTTAATCTTCAAAGCATTTTCCAAACCTTAATATCGCAGGACCTCTGTGGCCATTTCTCCATTTGGGAAACATGACAGAAATTTCTCAGCATTGCTCATGCTACTTCTGTCAGGTGGTATTAGTGATATTGAGAGCCCTAATGAAGGTGGGCTGCTGTTGTGTTAAGTACTCTGTTCATTAGACCTGCTCTAAGCAGGTTAGACAGCATGTGAATAAAAACACCTGCAAAGCTGCACCTGAGCGTATTCATTTTAGGAAACTTTTCAAAAATCTTCAGTGCAGACACAGCCAGAGACTTCTGTTCTGGACATATTATCCCTCCTCATGACTTTCATATCACATTGGATCACATGCTATGTAGGTGCAGCATGTTGCCACTATACAATTACAATCTACATTCAGGTTTTAGGGATTATCCCTACTGATTCTGGAGCTTAGATCACCTTTGCAAAGGTCTGTTCGTTTGCTGTGATGAGTAACTTTTTAAGGCTAGCAAGTAAACTCTCATGATGATTGGTAATGGGAAAAATGCTAAAGAATAGGCAAGGATGCTTTTATGTAATCTAGAAAACTTCTATGACAATTTTGGAAGGCTGTCTCAAACATTTTGTATTAGAAATGTGTTCAGTAATGTGTAATAGGCCATTAACTTCTGGAATGATGTTTAATACCTTCAAGGTGTTTTATAGAATCCAAGAGGTATTAAGAATCTATCTTAGTCACTGGTTAAATGAACTGACGATAGAGCTTAACCCTGAGTGGAAGTGTGGTGAAGCACACTATCCTACCTGTGATGACTTCTCTGACCGGAATGGACACTATTATTTTTCTTCATTCTGCTAAGGTCCACAGATCTGTTACAATGGGTTCTTCAGCTTGCTTGCCACGTAAGGGCAGAATCAAACCTGTCAGTCATGAGCAGCAGGGGAATGCCCCACCCTCCTGACTTCCTGGTCTTCTCCGCCCCCAGCAGCTCTGTCCATCTCCCCAGCTTCAGGCAGCTCAGCCAGAGCTTTTTTAAAAGGAAAGGTCAACATTTTATTTTAAATAGCCAACGTAACATTTTGCCTCATAATTTATCTGTCCAATTTCCAGCGGTGTCCAGGACTGTGTTTGCCTTTTAGGGAGATTGTCCTCTCATCCCTCCTTCCCCTTCTGTTTTTGAAGTTGGGAGCTTTCTCTGAGATCCAGTATTGTACTCAGGACAGAGTAGTCATGTCTTCTGTACTGAGATCGGCCATGTAGCTATCGTCTATAAATTCACTAAATTCGAAATTTGGATCCTTACTTTGAGTAATGATGTGCACAGATGCAGCCCACCCTGGAGACAAATGGATCATCCAGAATAAAGAGGGAAATTGACATCCAAAGATTTGGGGTTGGTTTGTTCGGGGTGGGGGGGGGATTTCCCATGATTTGTAATAAGAGAAATCGTTGTGCTTTTTTTTCCTCAATGTATATTTAACACACATTCTATAGTTAGGGAAAGTAGATTTGAATGGTCCTGGCTGTGGAAATTATCTCAACTGGGAGAAACTTCAGGGGACAGGGCATTCCCCTGCTGCCAGTGGCTCGCAAGTCTAGGTCTGGTTCTGGCCCTGGCCCTGAGCTGCAAGCTGGCTGAAGTATCCATTGCAATGGATCTGTGGACCTTTATTGCTCAAAGAAGGGAAATTTTCAGGTAAGCTTAAATGAAATTTTCTTATTCCGAACCATAGTTTGTAGCCTTGTTTGGCAAGCATTCTTCAAAAGGGGGGACGGGGGGGACCCTGTCCATACTGCTCAGAGAAACTACTAGAACTGTACTTGACTAGCAAAAACAGTGGTTTTTAAAGGGATGTTGTCAGATTGATTTGGGTCCAACATTCGATAATACCTAAAAAGCAATCTGCTTTCTCTCATACCTTCCCAATACTCAGTGGTGGTTGTGTGAGGTGCTGCAAATTAGCTGGAGTATTGATAGAGGATTGTAGTAGGTGAAGTGGGAATTCTGGGAAAATAATAGTTGGCATATGTGCTCTTCATTTGTCTGCTCATCTTTGGGTATGATGCGCGCAGAGGGTCTGCGTGTGACTCCTCTTCGCTATCCTCCAGTCATTTCCTAGTTCTGTAATTAAAAAGGAGAGGGCAAAATGATGAAAGAAGGGAGTTAGCCATAAAGGACTACCCAAATGCAAGGGTAACTGGTGAGGTACCATGCTGCATCAGAGTGGGGGAGAATAATCAAACCCAATGCACAAATATTTACCCATACCTTAACCATCTCCATCCTAAACCACCACCTTAATACATTTGTTTAATTAAGATACCAAACTAATCTGCTAATCCTAGCTAAAAGACGTTTGGTATCTCTTTGCATATCCACCAAAGCTGTGAACCTGTTTCCATCTATCGTTGTTTCCATGAAAGCTACACAGATTTTTTTTTTTTGGTAGTGGCTTATTGTATTGGTCTTACTGTTTTACAATAACCACCAATTCTCCCAGAACATCTACTGACGTGTATTGCTGAATTAGTTTATCACCTGCTCTTTGGTCTCTCAGACTAGAAAGTTCCTCTGTTCAGTTTGATGTGGGGTTAGAAATTTGTCCTGTATCAGCACAAGATGTCCTTTAGTTCACAAAGTAAATCTGCCCTGTGATGACTGTCGTGGTAAAGCGTTAAGCACTGGATAGCTTATTCTGCTGTAACAAAATGATGAAAAGGGCTGCATTTTTTTTTATTTTTTGCTTGTGAATACTGGGTAGTCTTAATGCCTGATTCTGTGCTGCCTTCCACCTTGTATAAATTTGAATACCAGTGGAAAGTGGGCGTAAAATGCTACAGTGGATATAAATGAATGGAGAATTCTGATTTGATAGCATTTCACATCCTCTCTGCACTTGCAAGGCCGAGTAGAATTGGTCTCTTAAAGTATAAAGCTCAAATCGTTGAGATAGTTGATGCCACAGGGACTTGTGCAGCCTTCCATTTCCTGCACTTCTTTTCCTTTTGTCTAAGAACAAGTTGTTTCCAGTTCAGTATTCAACACCACTTCTGTCAGGGTAATATATCTTTATCGTCAAGAGGGATCGATTTGATGATCTAATAGATTTTGTGAGACAGTGCTCCTAAATGGAGGACTCTGATAACTAATATGGAATAAATAACAGGGACATGCTACCTCTTCAGAAACTCTGATCCTTGTTTGCATATCTAAAGCTCCTTAATTAGGTGAGAGAAGAAAAATGCAAAAAGTGTGAGAGACACTGTCTCATCCAAATCTTTCAGCATTGATGCTTTTAGGTTTGGGAAAAGTTCTGGCCTTTCCTTAATCAAGCTGTGGCTGTGTTTTCCATTCTCCATGGCATGAGTTAAAGCCAAAGAGTCAGCCCTGTATATTAGTCTCAATTCTCAATTTACTGGCTTTCTTTCACAATAGTTAAATAAATTTTTCACAGTTGAATTATGTCTTACATTAGCATAGTGAACGTGGCATTAGCATCCATGTCCTGTTAATTCAACATATTCTGTTATTTAATTGGCGTTCCTATGGAAAAAACACAATGTGCATTTAGACTTAATTTAATCTCTTCCACTATGATGCTTTGGCTTCTCCTTTTGTTTTTGTCCCACGCAGCTGCTTTCTCTTCAGATTATTCGTCTTTGTGATTAAGGCATGCATGACCATGAAAGCAAGGCGGTTTTACAGAGAATATACTCTTACCTTTGAACTCCCATAGCGGGCTTATTCAGCACAAAGCGGATGGAATGAGGCTGGACTTTTTGTCAGTGTTCACATCCTGGGAGAGACTGTCAAAAGTTGCTGATGCAGTCAAAAAGGTTGTGATAGCCCTACCTGCCTAAATCTGGAAAGTATCTGAGATCCCTAGCAACAGCCAATGTGGTACACACCACAGATCACTCACCCTGTCTGGAGGAGTACAGTTGGTGTATGTGGCTCATCACGTAGAGAGAGATGCAATCAACATAAATTGACTTTTTTACCTTTTTTTCCCCTAATTTGTTAGCCTTGATCGCCTCTTAATCTGTCGTTGATGGATAGTGTTGGTTGCTACATGCTGGCAGGAGAACTGCAGTGAGAAACTCAGTGGAAGTACTGAATGGGCTGGCCACTAGAGGTGATGATTACATGGCTGACTCCTTCCTCTTCCTGCTGCCATCCCATAAGAAAATCCACTAAAAACTCTCACTATTTTGCTTCTTTAATGGTGTATGTTTCCAGCTAAGTGCAGTTCATGGATTCAGTTGACCAGAGAGGGGTCACAAAAGCAGTGGAAAGAGCTCTCTCTCTCTAGAGACTTGGAAGTTGTCAAACATGAGTCTCTACCATTGATGAGGGCATTTTGTAATAACACTAAGGAGAAATTCCTCCAGCCTCACTTCTGTGCACTGCAGATCAATCTCTCCTCTATGCCAAAAGCAATGTGTTGGCTTAATGGCTGTATGTAACAGCCATGGGAATATAAAGGTCTTGGGACCTTTCAATACATTCTGTTTGTGCTGGAGGTTTTCTATGAGCTTTGCGGGAGAGCTGCATTTATAGGGTTCCATTCACTGATGCCGAGAACATTCCCTGAAAGGTTGGAATTAATCAGATCCAGTGTTCCAAAATTATTGCGTTGCATCCAAATGGAGAAATGCTATCAAGGTGAGCGTAGGGCTTTGGGTCACTTGGCCATTGAGGAGGCGGTGTGTGCAATCAGGCAATTCAATGGACAAATGCCCTTTTGGTTATTTTTCCTAATATATTTCCAGTCATCTGGGTGAACTCTGCTTTCAAGTGTAGTAGTATTCAAGTGAACTTTGTTGTTCTGGGACAAGGTAAAGGTGGGGAATTTTTCATATTCTTCCCTGTGGGGCAGATGCTGTTCTGGGCAGGATTCCCACACACTGCTGCTGTATCTCACTCATCCCTGACTCTCAGCACTGCTTCTGTTCCCAACCTGGGCCTCTCTGGAGAAGAGACTGCTTGTCATGTTAAGTTGTGCAGTGGTTTTGCAATATGAACAAATGTCTGCTAGGGACTAGGATGAAACAGTTACACGTATTTTCATTTATGACCTAAAAGCCATGATTTAAACTCTGGCCTTTAGAGGCAAAACGTTAGTACATTAACCCATCTTGGCATCAATACATTTTAACAAAGGGGTGGGGGGGGGAGGACACACCACTGAAATGTCAGTTGTGCGTAAACAGCATATAGAGTGTTTGTTCGAGAAGCTATAATGTGGCAGGAGCTGACCATCTATATCTTCTGTCAGATCAAGGGTGTTACCTTGCTTTGCATCATAGATCTTCCAGACTATGCAGCTATTTATCAGTCTTCCTTTATGGATTCTGTTTTGAAACGTAAATACTTTCTTCATGCAGTTAAAGCCCTGTGCGGATACAAAATTTGTATCTGCATCTGGTCCGTGATATGGAAACATGGTGTGTGGATATCTGCGGATGTAAAGTGGATATCTGCAGATTTGCAGGACTCTACATGCAGTTGAAGCATCTGTGTTCCTTTCCCCAAAAATGCTTTTGTGCATCGTACTGATGGATATGGATTGATTTCCTATAGTAGATGGCTTATATTCTCGGGGAAAGCTAAACTTTTCCAATTCCACTATTTTGTGGTAAGTTCTAGGTTTTTTGTGAATCATGAAAGCATTGTCTCTTTGCGTGCTCAGGTTGTCAGTAATATCTGATGGTGTGCTTTTCAAGGCAGTATTATTTTCCATAATTATTCATCATTTCACAATTGCTTTCTGAAAATGGGTGCTAGGGTTTTACGTTTTTTCCTTACCAAAATATTTTTTCCTTCATCATGTGAGCACACTGGTTCATTGTGGGATGGGCTACAGATGTTAAATTTTCTTTTCTTTTCTTTTTTCCAGGATGAGACTTGTAATTAGCCTTGGTTCATTCTACACTTCAGGTGTTACTTGGACTTTGCAAAAATATCCATGTGGTCAGTGTGTGTGATGGAAGAGGAGGGGGACTGAGTTTTACATTTTCTTGCTTTTTTGTTGCTATAGCTTTCTGAAATTACTAAAATACTTCAAGACAGAAGAGAAGGGTGCTATAATTTAGAATAATAAACAATATTAGACGAAAAATTATGGCTTCAAATTGATTGTCACATTTAAAGTTGCCACATCAAAAGCTTCATCTGCTTAAAGTAACTTAGTTGTTGGGGTTTTTTAAGATACAGGTTTCAGCTTTAAGCAAAATGTTGGTTTTGATTTTCAGAGTACTGCTGTTCAAAAATACTGTGCAACATTGTCTTAGCTATATTTTGTGTCTCAGGGAGCTAGAAGAGAACTTCAATGCATGGAGCATCTTTCTTCGATTGCAGTGATTGCAGACGGTGGACTTCTTAAACAGGCTGATAAGATACTAGCAAAGTCTCCAATGGGCTAAGCTAATTCATTTATGAAAATGTTTGGAAGTGTTTATGTTGTCCTAGTTGTGACTTGTCAAGAAAGCTTACCACTGACCGCTGTGCATGTAGCGACCATATTGTTTTGATATGATTCTGGAACATTGTTATGGCAGACAATTTAACTTTGATTCAAGCACTGACAGACGAGCGTATTCTGTATGGCCAGTGTTTCTTTTTATGTGTAGCTGAATCATAACGGGCCAGTGTTTCTTTTTATGTGTAGCTGAATCATAACGTTATTTCTGTTAATAACAAGTTATCTGTAGAAATTAACTCTGAACTGAAACTACCTCTAGGAGGAATTAGGAACTTACTGTCAAAACAAACATTTTTTTTGCATGGAGCTCCTAAAAAGGATAGAGTAGATTTGGAGGCTGTTTGTTTTCACAGTGGCAAAGAAATTCAACATTTCTTGAAAGGCAGCTCAGCCAGACAGCTTGCTCTGTGGTAGGTAGAGGGTACAGCTCTTTACGTTAGAAATCTGTAAGACAGTGACTCCATGTTCAGTTCATAGTTTTGCTAAACTAGCATTCAAACATCAATTGATGCAGTGCTTTGAAGAGTGGTGTTAAAGGTGGCTGAGGTGTGCTACTGGTAATCTTCCCTAACCTTTCCAAGGTCCCAAGTGATGGTATAGGTAGGTCATAGATCAAACAGAGAGGGAGAAATTTTCCTTACTATGTCAATTTAAATTTGCCCCCAAATCTATACATTTTAAAAAGCTTGTTTTACAGTCTTACGGCCAATACAATATTACAATAGATTTTAATGTTCCGCTGTAGTGATTGGAAACCAAATGTTGCAAGGTTGAGAGCCTGAAAGTGAAACTAACTTTACATTTCAGTGATCATGCTGAAGGAAATGCAAAATGTAAACAAGCATAAATAGCAACTAGTAAATTTTGGGTTAAAAAACTTCCACCTCTCTTACTTTAAGATGGTGGTGTCTAGTAAATGCGTTACTTCACATTGTGGTTAAATTGACAGTACCCCTTGAATATATTGCACACCAGTTCAAGCTTCATTCCACAAAGTCTTCTCTAAAAGGTTAGATAGAAAATAATTAACAAACTTTATAATTAAACTTCAATGTTCTGCTGCTTTGAACATTTATCTAAAAGCTCTGTGAGCTAGTTAATGCTTTACGCACACCAGTTGATGCCTTTTTAAGATCCACGTGTATTGTCTCCTCCTGTTAGAGATGTTCCATACTGATCCAGATGCTTGGGTATCTCCAAAGAGAAAATGAAAAGGTAAGGAAAATTTCCCCTGTTTTTAGTGAGAAATAAGGGAAATGGCCACTTTCCTCATTTATATCCTGTCCAGGCTGATGGTGCTTGGCATTCAGTGTCTGACCTGAAATGAACTGGTGACTCTCTGCAGTTCCTAGCAGACAGATACCCATATCACAAAGCCACCACCACAGCTGGCATTAATTAATATCTTGGTTGCAGTCCCAGTAAGGAGCCAAAGGATTTACTTGGTAATGTGTCGCACACCACTGAATGGTAGCCATACCCGTGTTGGCATTTCAGGTAGCTTAAATGAGGAAACACATACCCTCTGAGAAAAATTTAAGAATTGCTTAGCCTTATCCTTCAGTTAAAATCTGAGTAAACTCCCTATCCAATTCAGAGTCCTTCAAGGAGACCCCCAGCAAAGCCAGGGGAGACTTGATTTGATTGTTGTACCTTAAACTATCTGTGAGAGAGACTTTACATCCTAAAGAAACAAGGGGAGACAGACCCATTTCTTCTACTTTGTAACTCATCTTGAAGAATGATTTCCTTTTAATCTCTTAATTATCGGTATGTCTTCACTTTACAGAGCTCTCCTAGTGCTGTAAAAAAACCCACCCCCATGAGGGAGTAGCTACCAGCGCTGGGTGCACTGTCTATACTGCCACTTCAAAGCGCTGAAACTTGCAGCGCTATGGGGGGTGTTTTTTCACACCCCTGAGCGAGAAAGTTGCAGTGCTGTAAAGTAGCAGTGTAGACAAGGCCTTAGTAACCCCTTGTTCTCATTCTAGGCCAGTATAAAAGGGGAGACAGATCACTTTTTAACTATACCCTTGATAATCTCATATCTGTTAAATCTCCCCAAACGCACTCATTTCTATGCAACATAATCTTAGTTTCTTTGCAGTCTCATTGTGTGCATGTCCTATTCCCTATTATCATCTGCTCTCTGCATATCTCCTGGTTTTATATGCTTAGTTTACTGACACAAACAAGGGTGGTTTTTACTGCTGTCAGTGCTGTTGAGTCCAAGCTGCGGCAGAGCTGTTATGCATCACGCATCAACAAAACTGCTAACAAGGTTCTGAAACGTCCAAAATCTTTATTGCTTGTGAGGGTGAGTGAGGCAGAAAAATGGTTTGTTTTACCTTGTAAAACTGGCTGTGTATAGGTGTCCTTTTTAGAGAGGTTTTTTTAAATCTATAAACTTGATACGAGATTGTAGCAATAGATTGGCCAACCTGTGTACATCTATCACTAGACTGAACAGATTGAAGGGCGAAATTTCTTAACTGCATTGTCTGTATCTCGTCCGCTTGTTAGTGCCACATTGAAGCACTTGGGAATGAACCATTGTCCCTGCAGATCAGTGCATCATGGCCAGGCTGTTTCTCAGGGTTAGTGTGGGACTGATAGTGCAGGTGGAAGCATGCTGGGTTGGGTCTCTGTATTAGATCCTTGATTGGGCCCAGTGACACTTTAGACCCTGAGAGTAGTTAGAAAGAAATGGCATCAAACTTGAGTCTGCTCTGCTTCCTTTATGCTGACTCCTATTGTGATGGAGGGTTTGTGAGGTGGAAGGCATCTAGAGGGGGTAGTCTGGTGTGGAAGTTACCAGCTGGGAAACCCAAACTAGCCCTCTGTCCCAGTAGCCAGAAACTCCTTATCCCTGTTGTTAATGCCCCCTATATACACCTTAGTAACTTTAATTGGCGGGGAGGGGAAGCTGCTAATATATATACCCCTCCCCTCAGTGTCTGTGTTGATTATTTCCTCTCTGGATGTAGAAATGCTGCAACTCTCACTCTTCTAAATTTCTAGCAGTCCCTTCACATTGCAGTTCTGTTGTCCTCTGTATTTGCAACCTTCCCTTCCCGCCACCCCCCTCCCCACCAGTTTTGGTGGTGTCCTCCTCCGATTTAAACTTGGTTGAATTTACACCCCCCAAAAAGTCAAGAAGCAGCCACACGGCGCAAAGAGGTGCTTGGCAGTTTTGTGTTTAGTTGATCAAAACAGCCTCAGCAGGTACCAGGAGAGTTTGGGAGTAGGCTACTGCTGCTCTAGAGCTTTCTTTGAAGACTTGCCAGCTGCTTAAACACTGTGACCTGGAAGTGCTTTAAGTAGCACTTTGTGTTGCTAAACATCATTGCTCACCTTGGAACCTTCAGGAAAAGTCTGAGGACTGATTAAATCAGTGCTGCAGATTAGCGATTTTGGGAGCCAAGTACATAATCCTAGGGAAGTTCATAAAATAAAGGAGTTTTTAATAGATTTCAGTGTGATCACAGTCCAAAGTGTGGTGGCCTTTCATTGTGTTAATCCCTTGTGAGACCCTCCTTGCAAGGGAGAGACTGCTTTATACATGTTTCAGAGTAACAGCCGTGTTAGTCTGTATTCGCAAAAAGAAAAGGAGTACTTGTGGCACCTTAGAGACTAACCAATTTATTTGAGCATGAGCTTTCGTGAGCTACAGCTCACTTCATCGGATGCATACTGTGGAAACTGCAGCAGACTTTATATACACACAGAGAATATGAAACAATACCTCCTCCCACCCCACTGTCCTGCTTTTCTTTTTACTCCTTTTCTTTTTGCTTTATACATGTTATTTAATACATCACAAATATACACAGTGAAGGCCAATCAGCTACGTCAGACTTTCAGTCTTGGCTACAACAAGCCAAAAATGGCACATGTGGTTCTTTTAAAGACTAGTTTCAGAGTAGCAGCCATGTTAGTCTGTATTCGCAAAAAGAACAGGAATACTTGTGGTACCTTGGAGACTAACACATTTATTTGAGCATAAGCTTTCGTGAGCTACAGCATCCGATGAAGTGAGCTGTAGCTCACGAAAGCTTATGCTCAGATAAATTGGTTAGTCTCTAAGGTGCCACAAGTACTCCTTTTCTTTTAAAGACTGTGGGAGTTAGTGTCCTAAAAAATGGTTCTCCTCATTTGCTGGCATCCCTGCACTTGTATTCCTAGCCTGTAGGTCTGATGGCAGGTCTCAGAAGGAAAGCAGTGAGGTGTGAAGCACCATTAAGTACCTTGCAGGATAAGCCTGATGTAGCATGTATGGCTGGCTGTGTAACCTAGGCACGTTGCTCATGGGTAATGAGAAATGAATATGCGCTGATTAATAAAGTGGAAACAAAGCTGGTGTTGTGAGGGGGAGGGGAATGGCTCTGTGTCCAAAGAATGAATCCATGATGCCCATAGCAGTATAATCTATAACGAGAGATATCTTCTGATAAGAGGCATAAAAAAATGTCTGGCAGGATGACCACGATCTGTGTCAGCAGCGAGCCTAAGGCTGATAGTTATATTATGCTGGTATTCTCAGTCAAGAACCTGTCAATGCAGGAATTGCATCAGGAGACTTTTGCCTTTTGTGTGTAGTAGTCCTAGTAAAAAAGGCATTCTTGGTCATTACCTTTTGCGTATGTACGCTGTTGCATACTTTTAAATCCTCAGTGCTGAGTGTCATGTGCAATATAATACTACTTCTATCGTATCTTCTGTTAGATTAGTGAGTATCTCAGTGCTGTACAAATTAAACCTCTCCTCAACCCACATGAGGTAGTAAAGTGTTTCCACTTTTTTTTTTAATAATGAGAAATCTGAGTTATGGGGATTGCCACGTGCAATGTCTTACAGGGATGGCCATGGTAGGGAGCTGAGAATAGGTGATTCAATAGGTAACATTCTTGCCCAATCAGTACTGAACCAATGCTCCTGACAGTGGTGCCATGGACCACTTAGCGCCCTTAGAGGCATGCTCTTTCAAACGAGAACAACAAAAGCCTTGACCTCCACAGTGTAAAGGGGGTTAGTCTGTGTGTTCTGGCCAAATTCCACTTAGGTCATTATTTTCTGCCATCTTCTGTTCCTCCTCCTGTTTCAGATGGATATGACACTGTGTTCATCATGTCCTGTTGTTTAACAATGCACAAAAACACTGCACAGCTCCCACATTCCACCCCAGTGATGACTGCATGTCAGTGGCTGTGGAATTGGTTCCTTTACATATGTTTTTAGTAAAGCATGCTGGGATGTTTCTGGATAAAAGTGGGCATATAAATGCAGCATGTTGATTGGGCTGGCTTGGCCTGCTTATTAGTTATTGTACTATATGATACCCAGGCCATATTTAAGAGCTTGAGAAAGCAGACCTACACAATGGTAGGAGTTCGTGGTGAAAATGTATTTCACATATACCTTAATAATGAGGGATGCACTCAGGAATGACGCCCCATAAAACGCAGCTTGGGAATGACCAACATAGACCTTTCTAGAACACCGCTCAAGATTTGTATTGATGTACCTAACTCATCCTGCAGGTTTTTTTTGTTTGTTTTTTACTGATGCAACTAAGTTTATGCTGTGGCCCTTCAAATGACCTTGAAACACACTATCCAATAATATGACTGCTTTTCCCCGTATGTTGTGACATCAGCAACTCTGTCAACCTCTCAAGCATTAGTAGGATGCTCATCACTGGAGCATTCAGATGCTGCCTTTAAACTACCCCTCATTCAATTCCACCCCATTGCACTTTGAGCAGAAGGTCCAGGGAGGAGATAGCAGAGCACTTCAACTGTTGGGTAGAGAGGACTTTCTTCTTCTTCTCTTGTAAGGTTAATATTTATAAGTGTTTGTTATGGCTCAGATGCTTCCGCTGGGTTGTGATGGTCTGAAATCCTTTACATGGCACCTGTATAACACATAATAATAAAGAAACTGGGCTTAAAGTACTCACTTTCCTACTGTGTGCGTGCATAGTAGCATATCTTCATAAAATAAGTTACTTTAGAAAATATCAAGCTATTTCTGTTCCAAGAAATATGCAACTTCCCCATCAAGGATAACTGACTCAGTTTAGGAAGGTGAAATGCATTTTGCAGAACATGGTTATTGATTAGTTGTTCTCCAGGCTGCTTTTATTCTTCATAGTATGGATGCAAAGACATCCAGATACACAAAGCATATAGTTGGATGCATGTCACTGTAGGGGCATGGGATCAGGTGGCTTTGTAACTGATTAGTTGCATCATTTGTCTTTAGAAGCAGCTTTTATTTCTGGTTTAAAATATTCCTGGTCCCATGAGGGTGTAGCGCGGTTGTAATGCAAGACTGAGTATTGCAGCAGTACTAGGAATCAAGTACACTTCTGTTCTGAAAAGGGACTGTGTAAAAATGGCCCCTTTTTTACTGAATAGATCTGCTTCCTATGTGTATTTTGTGTCAGCTGCTGACTTCACTGACAAACAAGCTCTGGCTGCTTTTTACTCACGTTGCCTGCAGTGTGCACTTCTAAGGCATCAGCAACAGAATTGCTTACTAAGTTCCATGCAGGGGTGGTGTAGCTATGTTAGTCCCAGGATATTAGAGTGACCAGCTGGGTGAAGTAATACCTTCTGTCCAAGTTGGCATGGGTGGCGAGTCTTATGGGCCCATGGTGCCTGGGCACCAGGAATATTCCTGGCGCAGGGCCCAGCTCTAGCAATGTTTGGGGCCAGGTCTCTCCCTCAGCCCCACCTTCCGCGCACCCCACGCCCTGGGGCCATTTAAAACAGCCCGGGGCCCCCACTCACCACTGGCAGTGCAGTGGAACTGAGTGGCTTCCTCCCTGTTTGCTCCATGTGGCTGCAGGTGTAGTGTATTAAACTGTTCCGCGTAGGAATGTGCTACTGGTAGCAGTTACTGATATGCTTTAGATTGTAAGAAACTGCCACTATAGTAAGCTGCTACCCGATGTAGCAAATGCCTAAAGGTAGCAGTTTCTTGCACTGTGGTGTATGTGAAATTGCTACATGTAGAAATGTGCTATCCATAGCAGTTACTTATACAAGTAGATTGTAAGAAACAGCTTTTGTAAAAAGATGGTACTTCCCTGATAGGTCATGTTTTCTAGACCTTAAATTTTTTTTCTCTCTCTGGACTCTCTCCAGTTTGTCCACATCTTTCCTGAAATGTGGTATCCAGTTCTGGACACAATACTCCAGTTGAGGCCTGAGTAGAGCGGACATCTGAGAGCGATGTTCTGTTTTTTTGCAGCAGCGTTACACCGTTCACTCATATTCAGCTAGTGGTCCACTAGGATCCCTAGATCCCTTTCCACAGTACTTCTTCCTAGGAAGTCATTTCCCATTTTGCATGCTTACAACTTATCATTCACAAACTTTATAATTGTACTCTCTGCCATTATCTCAATCATTGATTAAGATTTGAATAGAAACTTATCCAGAACTGATCCCTGGAGAATCCCACTCGTTATGCCCTTTCAGCCTGTGAATCACTGATAACTACTGTTGGAACTGTTTTCCAACTAGTTTTGCACCCATCTTATTTAGCTCCATCTAGGTTGTATTTCCATAGTTTGTTTATAAGAAGGTCATGGGAGAGACAGTATCAAAAGCCTTACTAAAGGCAAGTTAGACCATGTCAACCACTCTTCCCCCCCCCCCCCCCCCAAAATCCACAAGGCTTGTTACACTGTTAAAGAAAGCTATCAGTTTGGTTTTACAGGTGAGACTGCTTGAATTAGCTACATCAGATGTCTTTTTTTAGTAAAGTAGGACCTGTCGGACCTGTTGCAGCTGCAAGCAGCCCAGTCCGACAGATAGCATTTTCATACACATGTATAAGAAACTGCAACCTGTAGGGATGTGGTGCCTGTAAGACTGCAATCTGATGAAACTAATTTCTACAGATAGCAGTTTCTCACACCATAGGTACGTGAAACTGCTATCTGTAGCAATTAGCTACATCAGATGGCCTTTTTTAGCAAAGTAGGACCTGTCGCTGCTACATACGTTTCTGGATGGTACAAGGCCCTGGAATCTAATCATAGAATCATAGCAATCCCCAACTAAATCATCCCTTTGTCAAGCCTGACCTTAAAAACCTCTCTAAGGAAGGAGATTCCACCACCTCCCTAGGTAACCCATTCCAGTGCTTCACCACCCTCCTAGTGAAAAAGTTTTTCCTAATATCCAACCTAAACCTCCCACACTGCAACTTGAGACCATTACTCCTTGTTCTGTCATCTGCTACCACTGAGAACAGTCTAGATCCATCCTCAAATCCCCCCTCACTCTTCTCTTCTGCAGACTAAACAATCCCAGTTCCCTCATAAATCATGTGCTCCAGCCCCCTAATCATTTTTGTTGCCCTCCGCTGGACTCTTTCCAGTTTTTCCACATCCTTTTTGTAGTGTGGGGTCCAAAACTGGACACAGTACTCCAGATGAGGCCTCACCAATGTCGAATAGAGGGGAACGATCACGTCCCTCCATCTGCTGGCAATGCCCCTATTTATACAGCCCGAAATGCCATTAGCCTTCTTGGCCCCAAGGGCACACTGTTGACTGTCCAGCTTCTCGTCCACTGTAACTCCTAGGTCCTTTTCTGCAGAACTGCTGCCTAGCCTTTCGGTCCCTAGTCTGTAGCAGTACATGGGATTCTTCCGTCCTAAGTGCAGGACTCTGCACTTATCCTTATTGAACCTCATCAGATTTCTTTTGGCCCAATCCTCCTATTTGTCTCGGTGCCTCTGTATCCTATCCCTACCCTCCAGTGTATCTACGTCTCCTCCCAGTTTAGTGTCATCTGCAAACTTGCTGAGGGTGCAGTTCACGCCATCTTCCAGAGCATTAATGAAGATACTGAACAAAACTGGCCTGAGGACCGACCCTTGGGGCACTCTGCTTGATACTGGCTGCCAACTAGACATGGAGCCATTGATCACTACCCGCTGAGCCCGACAATCTAGCCAACTTTCTATCCACCTTATAGTCCATTCATCCAGCCCATGCTTCTTTAACTTGCTGGCAAGAATACTGTGGGAGACCGTATCAAAAGCTTTGCTAAAGTCAAGGAATAACACCTCCACTGCTTTCCCCTCATCCACAAAGCCAGCTATCTCGTCATAGAAGGCAATTAGGTTAGTCAGGCATGACTTGCCCTTGGCGAATCCATGATGACTGTTCCTGATTACTTTCCTCTCCTCTGAATGCTTCAGAATTGATTCCTTGAGGACCTGCTCCATGATTTTTCCAGGGACTGAGGTGAGGCTGACTGGCCCGTAGTTCCCCAGATCCTCCTCCTTCCCTTTTTTAAAGATGGGCACTACATTAGTCTTTTTCCAGTCATCCAGGACCTCCCCCAATCGCCATGAGTTTTCAAGGATAATGGCCAGTGGCTCTGCAATCACATCCACCAACTCCTTTAGCACCCTTGGATGCAGCGCATCCGGCCCCGTGAACTTGTGCTCATCCAGCTTTTCTAACTAGTCCTGAACCACTTCTTTCTCCGCATAGGGCTGGTCACCTCCTCCCCATGCTGCACTGCCCAGTGCAGCAGTCTGGGAGCTGACCTTATTCGTGAAGATAGAGTCAAAAAAAGCATTGAGTACATTAGCTTTTTCCACATTCTCTGTCACTAGGTCGCCTCCCTCATTCATTAAGGGGCCCACGCTTTCCTTGACTTTCTTCTTGTTGCTAACATGCCTAATGTATACACATTCACCCTCACGGGGCACATCGCTATACAAAAAAAGTTGTCTGTGCCTGCAGTGGGGCGGCTTCCCCACTCCGAGAAGCCGGAGGTTAAAAGCAGCCAAGTTAGGCTGTTTGGAGGAAGCAGCCACAGCTGTGGCCAGCTCAGTTAGGGCCCAGCTGGCCCTGATAAGAGGGCTGTGGGCCAGAAGCTGGAGAAGTCTCTCTCTACCCTGGAGTGGGAAGGGGAGCAAGGTACCCAAAGTGGAGCAGTGCTGGGGAAGGGCAAGGGGAGCTGAGGAGCTCCAGCCTGGTAAACTCCCAGGCTGCAGGCCTTGATGAAGGCCTATGAAAAGGTACTGGGGCTGTAGAGGGGCAGATCGGGGATAAGCAAAGGCAGCAGGTCCTAACCCCTTGCCAATGATGTGTGGCCATGACAGACTGCAGTCTGCCCCAGTGAGCAAGGGTTAGATGATGACTGGCAGTAGCCTCTGAGGCAAGGTGGGTTTAGAGGGTTGGGGGTAGACATAGTAACCATAGTGACTCTATGCTGACATAACTTGAGTTAACGCACACTTAAAGTGTGGATATGGCCTTAGGTATATTAAATGTTTGGGAGAGGTAACAGGAACAGGATGAAAGTAGACTAAGATTCATTCAGGTGTTTAGGCTCAAGGCATTGGAACTAGCCTTACTGCACCATACAGGCTCAGGAACAAAAAGGCACATAAAAAGAAGATATTGTTTGTTTATTAAAATTTCTTGACTTGAGGGTGTATAACTCATGATTTTAGAATTCTTGTGGTTGTAAAGGTATTTTGGGGTTGTAGATGTGTGCATTATATTTTGAAAGGCAAAACTATGAATGGGTTGAACAAAGAATTAGATCAGTCCCTCAGGATAAGTACATTGGCTAGTAGCCAAGGTAGTCAGGGATGCAGGCCCATGCTCTGCAAGTCCCTAAACAGTCCTTTGACTGCCAGATGCTGGGAGTGGACAATTGGATGTTTCACCGAGTCATTGCCTGGTCTGATCATTCCCTTAGAAGCACCTGGCATTGGCCACTGTCACAAGACAGGATACTAGATTAGGCAGACTATTAGTCTGACCCACGATGGCAGTTCTAATTTTCTGCAAAAATTACAATAGATGTATTTTCCAGGGAGAAAGACGTTATAGGAGATAGTATACTGCCTTTATTGAATATTTGAGAATCAAGTTGTACACAATGGCATGTGGAAAAACACTAAGGGCTAGATTGAGAGGCAAAATAACAGTTGCAAAAATGCAATCCCCATTGGTGGATTGACTCAAAACAAAGTTTTGACACCAGGCCAGAAATTGTCAGCTCTAAAATGAGAAGAAAAAATTAAATTTAAAAATTCAGGGAATCCCTGCAGCAGATAAAACAACTTGGGAAACTGCTTGGAGACTCTATGCAATTAGATACAGTGATAAGGGATTCTTTATTTCTGAGGGGATATATGTAAAATGTTTCACTGAATTAAGTCTCAGGGATTATCTACACTGGCAAGTTAAAGCACTCAACTTGCTAGCACAGGGGTGTGAAAAATCCCCCCCGGAGTGCAGCAAGTTTGAGCGCTTTGAAGTGCTAGTGTGGACAGGCTCAGCTCCCAGTGCTCAGAGCTAATCCCCTCGTCGAGGTGGATTGCCAGGAGCACTGGCACCCACAGCAGTGCTTTGAATTTTGTAGTGTAGACATAGCCTGACAGTAGGCTAGAGAAGACAGAGAAGTTGCATTCACTAGGCATTGGGATGCCTGTGCCTTTAAGAACCCAGCCCTGGGAAGCCAATGCTGAGAGGTGCTGTCTGTGAGAGGGGAAATAATAAAAGCCCCTTTGCCCCCCCCCCACCATTTTTGCAAGTACTGGTGTCTCAGTCCCACTGGGGTAACTGTTACTCCCTGTGCTAGGTTTTGCCCTCTGTCAGCACCTCACCCTGAACTTCTCTCCTGCTCCACTCCCCGCCCCCAGCCCTGATTTTGTCCTTTAGCCCGTCTCCTAATCCTGCTTCCAGCTGCTTGACCCCCCTGAGCAGTCAATTTCCACCCCCTGCTCAGACCCTGGCCACCCCCCTGCTCCGATTCGCCCTCTGCCCCTTTTTAACCCATGTCAATAGCAGTCAGCAGATTTTTACAGCTAATAAGGGCAGGGTGAAGGGCAGTGGCTTCAGCAGATGTTACTGAGCATGCTCAGTTCGTGTGACCATACAAAAAAGCCACCTTGCTCAAATAAAAAAAACTCTCTTCCGCCCCCGCCCCACCAAAAACTATTTTGCAAACACTGGTGTCTCAGTCCCACTGGGGTAACTGCTACACCCTGTGTCCCTCCCGGCCTGCCCTGCCTAGGAGCCCCAGGTAAGCGCTGCACCACCGCTTCCCCTCCCAGAGCCTGCATCCCCTCCCATCCCCAACCTCCCTCCCAGAGCCTGCACCCCCACCCCCACCCCCAGCCTATACCCAAACTCCATTCCAGAGCCTGCACCCCTTCCCCCACCTAAACTTCCTCCCAGAGCCCAACCTCTCACCTGTCCTACATCCCAATCCTCTGCCCCAGCCCAGGGCCTGCACCCCAGACCTCCTCCCCCCCACTCAAACTCCCTCCCAGAGCCTTAGGCGGGTGGGGGGCAGAGTTTTTGGGGTGGCGGGTTGTGGGCACCACCAAAATTTCTACAAACCTGCCACCCCTGCAAGTTGGTCCAGTAAAAGAGATTACCTCAGCCACCTTGTCTGTCTTACTAAATTCCAGTCAGTTACACCTGTGAAAATCTATGAAGGAAATGGGGTGCATAAAAAGGAAAGAACTCGGCTTGACTCAGATCTCAGGTTGCGTTTACAGGGACTGGCAGTTAAAAAATGCAAGCTGAGCACATTTGATATGGAACAATCGAGAGGCAATAAATGTGGGACCCCCGATGCTATTTTTAGTTGTCCGCAGAGTAGAACTGTACTTTAACATAAGGGGTAACGTTTAACTTTTTCTTTCCATCTTATAATGCAGTGAGCTCTGTTGCTGTAGGGGACAGCAAATGCAAATGTGATTAGCCTTCTAATGTCTGTTACTCAAGATTTATATACAAAAAATGCCTGTTCTAAGTGCTTAAAAAATTCTTATGAGTGCCCTGCTGGCCCATCAGGCAGATCATGTGAGTGAATTTAAGGTTTTAAGTGTGACATCATCCACCCTCAGTCTTAAAGTTAACTCCAGTCAGAAAATTCTGCAATCTAATCAAGTCTACTGTTGATAATTCTAGGAAGGTAATAAAGTGGGCAGCTCAGAGTCTCTACCTGAGGAAACCCACTCCTCTCTATTGCAAAGACTTTGACATGTCTCATTAAGAATGTAAGATTTCTGATTTCTCTCATGGCGTAGAAATCTGCTTCAGCCTTAACCCTCACGTAACCCGTTAACAGACTTCCATGAGACGTAGGGCATGGCTATACTGCAGTCCCGGTGTGCAATTCCAGCTTGAGTAGACATACCTTAGCTGGCTTGGGTACCAGAGCCATGAATCTGTGGCAGTACTAGCTTTAGCTCAGGCTGTATGTGCCCACCCAGAACCCTGGATAATTGCTCGCAGGGCTAGAGCATGCTGAGATGCACATTGCTGCAGCCTCCGTGCTAGATCAAAGCTAGTGCAGGTATGTCTACACAAACTGCAATTGTACCTCGGGACTGTACTGTAGACATGTCCCCTGGTGCCTAAGTCACCTTTAAAAATCGGATTTAGGCCTTTTGGAAAATGTTACCCATGAGCTGCAAGTGCAGTGCTGTTGGTAGACTTCATTTCCATTAAAAAGAACAGGAGTACTTGTTTCAGAGGAACAGCCGTGTTAGTCTGTATTCGCAAAAAGAAAAGGATGCTCAAATAAATTGGTTAGTCTCTAAGGTGCCACAAGTACTCCTTTTCTTTTTAGGAGTACTTGTGGCACCTTAGAGACTAACAAATTTATTTGAGCATAAGCTTTCGTGGGCTACAGCCCACTTCATTGGATGCATAGAATGGAACGTATAGTAAGAATACACACACACACAGAGAGAATGTGAAAAGGTGGAGTAAGAGGCTAATTAATTAAGATGAGCTATTATCAGCAGGAGGAAAAAAAAACTTTTTTTGTAGTGACAGGTTTCAGAGTAACAGCCGTGTTAGTCTGTATTCGCAAAAAGAAAAGGAGTACTTGTGGCACCTTAGAGACTAACCAATTTATTTGAGCATGAGCTGAATTGGTTAGTCTCTAAGGTGCCACAACCAATTCAGCTCATGCTCAAATAAATTGGTTAGTCTCTAAGGTGCCACAAGTACTCCTTTTCTTTTTTGTAGTGATAATCAAGATGGCCCATTTAGACAGTTGACAAGAAGGTGTGAGGATACTTAACACGGGGAAATAGATTCAATATGTGTAATGACCCAGCCACTCCCAGTCTCTATTCAAACCCAGGTTAATGGTATCTAGTTTGCATATTAATTAAAGCACAGCAGTTTCTCCTTGGAGTCTGTTTTTCAAAGTTTTTCTGTTGCAAAATTGCCACCTTTAAATCAGTTACTGAGTGGCCGAGAGGTTAAAGTGTTCTCCTACCAGTTGGAGCTCCCAGAAAGGGATTGAGGCTTAGTGTCTCCAGCAGCATTGTTTGCATGTGTATTTGGAGTTCCCTACTTCCCATGTACTGTGCACCGAGAGAAAAACAAGGTTGGCAGAAGTTAGCCTGCATTGGAGAGGTGTTTGTCATTAAACTCTGGGTATACTGGAGGGGGGTTATTTAATATTTTAGCTTCAATTGCCTTGAAATTGGAACTGCAAGTACTTTGAATGGCTTCCAAGGATGTCTGAATTCATTGTTGCTTCTATGTTGCCCATGTCCCTTGGTAACTATTTACAGCAGTGTATGTCTTCACATTTTACTCCTAAGGACTGTCTTTCTCTCTGTATTTTCTTCTTGCAACTCTTTTAACCATCAGAAAGAGCTCCTTGAACCGTAATTTTGAAAACCACTGTTCCATCTGGCACTCTGCTGAGTGACTTGGAGTGGATACCTTTTAGAATATCTGGGGAACGAGCATACTTTTCCCTTCTTTGTTGGAAGCACCACTGTGTGTAAATGGTATCTCTCATTGCAGTGTTAGCCTTTATGCAAATCTAAAAAGCTAGAGGTGAAATGGAAGAAAATTTGTAAGTCTAGAAGGCTCACCTATAAGGTGAGTTGAAGCTGTCCCTTTAGCTTTCTAATGCAAAGCAGAAGCCTTTGGACTTTGGCTGTGAGAAGAAGGAACAGTCAAATTTACTGATATTATTAAAAGGGGGAGACAGCATCTTCCAACACTTGGATGTGTCCATCAGAAAGAAGCAGTCCATCGGAAGCTATTCAGTTTCATGGCCCTGTTGTAGCAGTGAAACATTTGTGGCATGATTGGGGACAATGCAGGAGAGGTTCAGGAGTTAGTAAGGGATGTTATAGGTCAGGATGGAGGTGCCCTGGCAGAGCTGTGATGGTTTAGGAATAGAACACTGAGGGGAGCTACAGGTCAGGATTGTGGTGTATTGGTAGAGCTGCCTGTGTGTGTACAGTACACACAATGGTTGGGGGACTCAGAACCAGAATGGCAAAGGTGGTGCAGATTGAGACCCTTCCTGCACTGTTATCTTGAGTCATTGCAGTCAGTACCTCTCTTCCATGAATATTAAAAATCACTGCCTAAAAGATTAAGAAACCTTGTGTGGCTGTTTCTATATTGTATCTCTTATGTTACCAGTTCCTGCGTTACTTGAGCCCCCCGGTTATTGCAGGGAACTTAATGCTGTTTTCTTCCTTAACATAACAGAAAAAGCACAAATGGACTGCTGGGGGATGGAGACAACGAATGAAAGCTCTATTTGTGAAAAACGTTTTCATCTTTCCTGAGCCAGTTCCCAGGTGGCAAATACATCTCCTGAGTACAAAGCAATGTAGCAGTGCAGGGGCTGCAGAACTTAAGTGCTGGATTTGGCAATTGAGCTTTTATAGCCCAGAAGTCCTGCCCATGGCTTAAATATTTTGTCCTCTTACGAATCTTTTCTTTTTCTTTCTTCCCTTTCATAACAGCCGGCACAGCATTTTGTGTGGGGGAGAGAGGAGAGTTGAAACTCTTTCAGTGAAGCAGCTGAGGTTTTTCCAGGCAATGATGCAATTGTGCTGCATTGTCCCAGTAGCTTTTACACACGAGTCTGCAGTGTGAGCTAGGGGAGTGGCTTTCTGTTTTTCCGGGAATTAGACACATGCATTGAGTATGCACATTGTCACTGGGCTTCATAGAGCTGCTGCGTGTAGGATTCCAGAGCTTGCTTGACATTTTTGTCTTTTAAAACTCATGAAAGGTTTGTTCTAACCTAATAGCTGCCTTTTGAATTCAGCCCCTTCTGTGCTACCTTTGCAGAAAGCCTCTAACAGAACATCTCTTTGGAAATCGCTGATGGAGGAAACTGTCTTACTGCTGCTATTATTAATTGACATTGCAGTAGCATTCTAAGGCACCTCTTAGGATTGGGGTCCATTTTTGCTCGGCATTGTACAAATAGGAGAGACCTGAGGGATGATCTTAGAGATCCTCAGTAGCTGCTATCTTTGGCCCCTACGCTGCCTGATGTGTACAATACAGCAGTGTCACACCTGCATTGCGAACTAGACTTCACCATGACCTGAAGCCAAGCTCTTAGGTTGTAAAAGCTAATGACTGTCATACAAAAGGAAATTTCTATTTTTAACCCAGAGAAGCTACCTTGATGCATGTGCACTTCATTGAGTGGATTGTTCTGCCCTAACTTGGGGTTTGTCAGCTTCACTGTCCTAGTATGTAATTGAACAGCAAGACTGTGCAATGTGTTTTTGTGAGATGATGCTATGCTTCAATGGTGTGAGATACTAACCCAGAATAATTCCCTAGATATTCACTTGCTGGAGTGGCCTCATTTCTGAACAGGACTTTAGAAAAGAAACTGTCAGCCCCAAGTACTTGCTGCCCAGTATTGACTTTGCAGGCTGTAGCATGACACAGCTTTTGTTATGGTCTCAGCTAGAGCTATTTATATATTGCCTTTCAGTGTTACTGTTTCTCTCTCTTCCACCCGCTTCACAAAACAGTACTTCTAAAGAAATGAAAATGGTAACCCTAGCTGGGTATGCTAGTAACTAGACTAGTGTCCAGGTCAGAATTTGGTCTTTTAAGCAACACCAAAAGCCTAGATTCAAACATTGCTGAATGTGGAGGTTTGCAAGCAAGCAGTATCCATTCTTTCGGAATGTTAGGGGTGTTTGGATTCAACCCCGCTGAGGTTTGAGCTGCAAATAGGGTCTGAACCAGTTTGGAGTTTTGATTCAATTCTGTCTCTGAAGAACTTAAACCAGAATAAATTATTTAAATCAAATGCTGCTGTTTTTTCTTTGTAGGGGTAAGAACTAAGGAGGTCAGGAAATGCAGAATGTGTGTGTTTGGGGAGCTGTTGATTCAGAGATATTCATGGGGCCCTAAGTGAAGGGGAAGGAACAGCAGGCTTTATTACACTAGCTCAGGGGTTCTCAAACTTAATTGCACCACGACCTTCTTCTGACAACAAAAATTACTACACAACCTCAGGAAGTGGTGGCCTGAGCCAGCCCAAGCCCCACTGCCCCAGGCAGGGGGGCCAAACCCCAAGGGCTTCAGCCCCAGACGGGGCCTGTAACCTGAGCCCCGCCACCCAGGGCTGAAGCCCTCAGGCTTCGACTTCAGCTCCGGGCAGTTGGGCTGGGGCTTCGGCCCCATGCCCTACCAAGTCTAATGCCAGCCCTGGTGACCCCTTACAGGTGTGGCATTCCAGCCAAAGAGCTCTGGGTGTGTTCAGAATTTTAAACCGTTTCATAAATAAAATGCTGTTCAGAAGGTCTGAATAAATGTACATCTTTCCTACCTTTCAAACATATACCACAGGAAATGGGCAGGGTGGAATCTAACCTAACTTGACATGCTGTCTCATTTCTAACTTCCACAGTCTCTGATCCTGATATGTTTGGTTTCAGAGTAGCAGCCGTGTTAGTCTGTATCCGATGAAGTGGGCTGTAGCCCACGAAAGCTTATGCTCAAATAAATTTGTTAGTCTCTAAGGTGCCACAAGTACTCCTGTTCTTTTTGATATGTTTGGGAGGAGAACTGGGTAAATCCGCTGCTTAAAAAACAAACAAAACCCAAGCCATTCATTGCCTCTTTTCAATCTAGTTTTACAGATTTGCTTCTGAAGCGTGATATATGTTCAGTAAAGTGTGTAAATCTCAAATTCTATGAGAGTGCGTACTGGAGGTAAGACATGCCTTGTAGCTGACGCTTCCAAGCAATGAGACTGGTAAACATGAATGTTTATATCTCATTAAGACATCCCAAGATCAGTCTGCCTCTCTCCTGACTTCTTGTTCTCATATCGGCTGTTTGCAGCATGTGCTGCGTTTGAATAATTGTTCACAATTAGAGGCTAATGTAAATGGCTCTTCTGTAGTCACCGCAACAGCACATGAGCCAACCAATCTGAAAATGGACGTGGTGGCTTTTCAGTTGACACATCTCCTTTTTGCTGTTCTGAAGCTGTTTGTAAGGTGGATTCTTGCTGCAAATTAGCAGTGAGTCTGCCCACACAACGTTCACCTAATTGGGGGCATATCTTTCAAAATAACAGAACAGTTTAGCTTCCAAGTGCATGTGTGTACTGGGGGAGGGGAATTAATCACGAACAAAGTGATATGTTGGTTAAACAAAACCCTATCGTTTGTTTGAAAAAGGGTTTGGATGGAAATAATCACAAACATGGTTTGGGTAAAACATGTGCAAAGCAGGCCAGTGTTTTAGCAATATTTTTTATTTATGTAGCACTCTTTCCTCCATCTCTCAAAGGTGAGTAAACCTAATTAGCTGTACTGAACAGATGAGGTAAAATATTTAAATATCTGTCCATGTTGATCTGACAATCCAACTTTTGTGTTAACAGCTTTTCTTTGACTTGTCCTAGGAGGTAGATCAGTTCGGGTGCAGTTCAAATCACTTTCTTGCTGTGCTTTGCAATGGTGTCTCACTTATCAGATGGGCAGATGCTAGATGACTTTTTATGATCAGATTTACTCACCAAACTGAGTGCTGGAATCAGAGCAATCCAGCACAAGGGTAGAAAGCCCTTGCATAATAACTGGCTGCTTCTCTCTCTGCTCTTAAGCCAGAGTGTATGTACTTCAAAATTCTTTTTTGCTTCAGGTTGATGGATGTGCTACAAGAAAGATTTGTCCACATCCCAAGGCAGAGTGATATTTAAACCATAAAGTAATAGCAAAGGTAATGAATCCAAAGAGTCAAGACTTCAGAGGCTGAAAAATTTCCCCAACTCACTCTCAAAGCTCATGGCCAGATTTTCTCTTTTACAATAAATCTTCTCTGTTGTTCCAAAAATGTTTCCTAATACAATATCTGCAGATTGTCTCCCTGCCCTTCCCCATCCAGATTTTAATTGACACTGCCAAATAAATATTACCTTCACTTCTAGATGTTGACTCAGGTATCTGAACCAGACTTGAGGCTTCCACAGCTGTGTTCTTCAGTCCCATTCAAATCAGGATACTATTACCAAATTGGCCTGGGTTTCTGGGCTAAGTAGGTGGGGTGCAGTACCGTTTCCCTGTCTTTCGGTACCGTCCGATCAGTCGTGGTTGGGATGTCTAGCCTTTTTTTCAGAATAGGTTCTTGGTAGGTTCTGCTGTTGTTGTGCCAGTGTTGAGACAGCCTTACCATGGAAAAAAGTGCTGACCCATATACAGGTGAGGTGTTTCTGCCTCTATACTAACCATCTTCTTCCTGTGTCTATCTTTGTAAACAGAAATGTTGTGTATATTTTTTTATCTTAGTTAAGTAACATAGTGCCATCTAGTGCTGGTCTTAAGAATTAAAGAGAACCATGATTAAAGAGAGCATGTAGGAGAGATTTCAGAGTAACAGCCGTGTTAGTCTGTATTCGCAAAAAGAAAAGGAGTACTTGTGGCACCTTAGAGACTAACCAATTTATTTGAGCATGAGCTTTCGTGAGCTACAGCTCACTTCATCAGATGCATACCGTGGAAACTGCAGCAGACTTTATATATACACAGAGAATATGAAACAATACCTCCTCCCACCCCACTGTCCTGCTGGTAATAGCTTATCTAAAGTGATCATCAGGTGATCCAATTCAGCAGTTTCCAATTGTTCCAATTTTCAGCCCGTTGCCAATTGTGCCCACATATCTATTCAGGGGACACCATCACAGGGCCTAATAACATCAGCCACACTATCAGAGGCTCGTTCACCTGCACATCCACCAATGTGATATATGCCATCATGTGCCAGCAATGCCCCTCTGCCATGTACATTGGTCAAACTGGACAGTCCCTACGTAAAAGAATAAATGGACACAAATCAGATGTTAAGAATTATAACATTCATAAACCAGTCGGAGAACACTTCAATCTCTCTGGTCACGCAATCACAGACATGAAGGTCGCCATCTTAAAACAAAAAAACTTCAAATCCAGACTCCAGCGAGAAACTGCTGAATTGGAATTCATTTGCAAATTGGATACTATTAATTTAGGCTTAAATAGAGACTGGGAGTGGCTAAGTCATTATGCAAGGCAGCCTGTTTCCTCTTGTTTTTTCCTAACCCCCCCCCCCCCCCAGATGTTCTGGTTTAACTTGGATTTAAACTTGGAGAGTGGTCAGTTTAGATGAGCTATTACCAGCAGGAGAGTGAGTTTGTGTGTGTATGGGGGTGGGGGGGGGGATGTGAGAAAACCTGGATTTATGCAGGAAATAGCCCGACTTGATTATGTAAAGAGTTGTCACTTTGGATGGGCTAGCACCAGCAGGAGAGTGAATTTGTGTGGGGGGGTGGAGGGTGAGAAAACCTGGATTTGTGCTGGAAATGGCCCACCTGATGATCACTTTAGATAAGCTATTACCAGCAGGACAGTGGGGTGGGAGGAGGTATTGTTTCATATTCTCTGTGTATATATAAAGTCTGCTGCAGTTTCCACGGTATGCATCTGATGAAGTGAGCTGTAGCTCACGAAAGCTCATGCTCAAATAAATTGGTTAGTCTCTAAGGTGCCACAAGTACTCCTTTTCTTTTTGCATGTAGGAGAGAGACGACTTCAGTTGCCCTGCTCTTTTAGGAGAACACTTGCTTCTTGAACCTGTCCCCTCCTAGCAGCAGGGCACTTGATAGGAAGAGATTCGTTAGGTCTGTTTAATGTGGCTTGGGTGGCTAGGCAGTTGATTTCTCCTTCCTATTTTTCAAATAAAGAATAGCGCTTTCATGCTCTCGTGCTGTCACGTGTTCCCTTTGTAGGTGCTTGGAAGGATGGATTAGATTGGTATTGGTAAATGTCAGTAAACTTCCGTTTCGCTGTGTATACACACAAACTGGTGAAAAGACATTTTCATTGATGATTGAAATATACAGATATGCAAACTAAGAAAAATGCTGCATGAGAACCTATTAAAGTTTAATTTAAGGATATTTACTTTGTGTATTTTTACATGTGATGTAGACAACTTGTGTTTTTAACAGTTATAAAACTTTAACTTTTTGAATCCCAGTGTCTTCTATCATTGAATACTTGTCTGACCCTCCCATAATTTCCTGCAACTGTGGAAATTTAAATTGCTAAAAATAAAAATGCTTACAAATATTGATGTTCTGTCAAAATTATAATATGAAAATACATTGAATTCTGCCAAATCTGTATTATATCTTCTTCTCTCCTCCTCCCCCCCCCCCCACCACACACATACAGAAATGTATGAATGTGTGTATGAATTAAAATATATAAACCCATATTTGGGGATGGGGAGGCAAGACTATATATAAAAATAGCAGGTCTTCAAAAGATCCATGTTTTCCTGGAGAAGAATGAATGTTTTTATAATCCTTTTTCTCCAGGAAAGCTCGATTTCCTTGCTATAGAGCGCGGCATGTACACAGTTTATAATTAAAACTGATGCGTGAACTTTCTCTCTTCTGAGCTGCTGCTGTACAGTAGTCTGGAAAGGTTGAGAGCCCTAATGTAGAGTACTGATCAGTCTTGTTTGCCTTGCCTTTGAATAGTTGCAACTGAAAAGACCCAGAGAAAGACAGCAAAATGGTTACTGTACTAGGGGTAATATGTTGATAGGAAAGACTGAGCTTGTTTAGTCTGAAGAGAAGAGGAAGAAGGGACTTGAGCAACAGATACAATTTAAACCAATCACATGCTCCACGAATTTAAAACTTCCAGATATTTCTTCATGAAATGTGGAGGTCGCCTGTCAAGCATGCCATCTAGGGAGATTAGAAAGGCTGATGGTATGGCTGGAGTTTAAAAAGATCAGTCGAAGTGACCATCCTAGAACACTGGCAGTTATGTAAGCTAAAGACAGTATTATGGAGTTAGCTGTTCAAATCTGTTTTTTCATAATATCTGCTGATCAGCAGTAAGTGTTAGGATTCCCTCATCTCAATTCCCTCCCCTCTCTCCACTGCATGTTATTTCATAAATGACTCTTGGTAGGTAGGAAGTGTTATGGAGTGCATATGGAGGCAGAATACTAAACCAGGTGGGCCTATAATTTGATCTAACACAACTTGTGAGTGTTTCTTTGGGAGAATCCTTTTGCAAACTGTTACATGTCTAAAATGTAAAACACAGGTCATACTACTTTGTTGTAACTGGCATGTCTTGTGGCTTTCTTACTGAAAAATGCCTACTTCGTGATGCTGTTTTCTGTGAAACTGTCAGAAATTATAAACAGGTTCAGAGTCTGCTTCCCTAATGACTAGGGAAACTGTACTGTATTAAAGTCCATTTTTAGTGGGGATTTCATAATACAAAAAGGGAGGGAGGCAGTTGGGGTACCTAACTCCCCTGTATGCATTTTGAAAATCTCCTCTGTGGATTATCCAGTCATTATGGAATCTTTTTTTACATCTGTTAAAGAAGCCGCAAGTGGAGGCATGTTCTCTCATGTTCTCCCACAGTGCGTTTCAAGCGATGACACTTTTTGAGGTAGCTGTCCGCTGTCTCTGGGTGGGTGGGTGTTTTAAAACAACTGATCCTTGGGCACTTTGTAAATCTGTTTAATTTTAGCAGAGCTCCTTTGGAATGGGTCTGCTGGCCCTGAGCATCACCTGAAGTCTCTAGGGTGGCTCCAGGCTCAGCCACAGAAGAGAACATGTTTACATCTGTCTCCGCTCTTGCCCACCTGAGGTTACATTCCAGTGTCACCTCCTGTAAAACAGTGTGTTGCATTGTTCGCTTGGCTTTCTGGCCAGCTCCTGTATGCTTTTGAATTGATTTGAAAAAAAAATTTAAAATCCCCTTGTGCTTTAGGAGAGTCATAATGTTTGTCTGCTTTTCACTTAAACATGGAGTAAGCACTGTCTAGTGAAAACCACTTTAGGACTTAAGTAGGGAGCTGAGCATTCCCAGATGATGGACCCTGAGAAATAGTCAGTTGGAAGGTCCAGGATACCTTGTATTTGAGATCATTAATGCAGGATATCTCTGCCAAAGATTTTTGTGTTTAATAAAACAAACAAACCCTTCCTACATCTTTAACAAGAGGCTTTCAGTTACAGTACTTTGAGATACCTGGGTGAGAGGCACTTTGTAAAAGTGTAAAGTGTTCTCTGTCCCCACTTTGCAGATTAGACAAATTACTGTGCCTCAGTTTCCTAAAATCACACTAACCCAGAGTCAGAGGTGGGAACACAACTCAGATCTCCTGTTCTGTTCTGATCTCACACCTTGGGAATCAGGAAGCTGCCTCCTAGTGTCTTGTCAAACACTTAGGGCTTGCCTACACTTAAAATGCTGCAGCAGCGCAGTTGTAGGGCTTCAGTGAACTCGCTACCTATGCTGACGGGAGTGGGTTCTCCTGTCAACATGGGCAACCCACCTCCCCGAGAGGCAGTAGGTAGGTTGATGGGAGAATTCTTCTAGCACTGTCTACACTAGGGTTTTAACTGCGTCGCTCAGGGGTGTGGATTTTTCATATTCCTGAGTAATGTAGTTATACTGACCTAATTTCCTAGTCTAGACCAGACCTTAATCAGGGAGCGATCTGGAGCCTTATTCCAGGAGGGTACAATATATTTCAAATAGACTGTGGTCCTTTCAACTTCCTGATAGTAGACCAGACTTTGAGCTTCTCACCTGGAATAGGTTGCAGGTGAGCCTCAGAGTAGATATTTGTGCCCTGTAGGAATAATCTGGAGATGCCATTGCCTATAACTCATCAATCAATCAATGGGGAGCATCATTGACTCTCTTGTGTAGTTTAATAGCTCCCAGCTTGTTATAATCTTCTGACTTCAGCCCCATTGGGTTATAAGATTCCAGTTTCAGGCAGTATTTGTTCTTTCCAGTGGTCTGATTAGCTTCCCTCCATAAACCCCTTTCCCCAACTACACAACCATCCACCCCTTCAGGACATGGTGTGTTAGGAGTGAAGCTAATCTGAACCACTTCTAGGATTGTACAGAACGCTGACCCAAAACCTGTGGGCGGTTGGTGACAGGAGGATTTCTGGTTGATCCTCTTAATGTTCAAAATTATCCACAAAATTTTCAGCTCTCCCAGTTTCTCCCATAGTCATAGAGTTGAAGGGCAGAAAGGGGACTTATCTAATCTGGCCTCCTATGTATCATCGGCCTCTAAAGCCACCTAGCACTCACTCACTAAACTCACCTTTCTCCCTTTTCCCAAATTTTTTGGCAAATGTTTCCTATATGATACAGTAGGGTCCGTGTAACACAAGTGCCTCTCTGAAGCTTATGCTCAAATAAATTTGTTAGTCTCTAAGGTGCCACAAGTACTCCTGTTCTTTTTTTCTAAAGGGAAGTAACTTAAAGTACAAAGGGGGAAAATAGAGCACATGCCATGAAATAGAACACATGGTGTATAAGTATCTCTGACATAACATTACTAGCTACGCATTATTATTAAATCCCATTGGAAACTTCTGTTTCAGTAGCTCCTGGTGCTTCAGACCAAACTTGGAATCTTCATTGTCTAACTTTATGCATTCAGACCTATGTTTCGGGCAGCTAAATAGCTGTGTTAAGCACTGAAGTGTTAATTTAGGCACCTATATATGAATTTAAACACTTGGAATCTAAAACAGCAGTTTAGCAGGATCAGTGTGGATTTTGGTGACTAAAGTTAGAAAATTTAAAGATTGGAAATTCAGTCCCAGTTGCTGCTCTATTTAGCATCTTTAAATTTGGATTTAGGAGTCTCATTTTAGTAGCCAAATTTTGAAAACATGGCCCTTACCTCCCACCCATCTTTTTGTGTGTCAAATATGAGAAAATTATGGATCTAAGTGAGCAAGTCACCGTAAAGACTTGCAAGGAGACCCACTCCTCCCATATTAGCCCAAAGACACAAAACCAAGGTCACTTATATTCAAGCATTGTTACCTGCCCAATTTAGGGCTCGCTCGCGCGCTCTCTCTCTCTTCCTTCCCCTTTGGGTACAATGCCCCTCTATGGGTTAACGGGACCTTGTCCCAATAAAGGAGCCTTTATCACACAGTAAACATTCTTTAATTGTTGTTAAATGCATGTACAAGTTTATCAGCAGAATACACACACACCAAGCATCTAATGCTCATCACTCCTAATAGAGCAGACAGATGTCTCTCAATGTCCAGTCAGGATCCGATCTCGTCCGGGGTTGTGGCTTCCACAGTCTTTGGTCTTGAGCTGTATCCCAGAGTTAAGTTCCTACAAGCTTGTTTCCTGTCCCTCATTATATAGTTAACATGAAATTTCCCTTATCTATGCCATAACCAATTATTTTACTCAAAGCATAGCTATGCAAAAACACTAGCCAGTCATTTTCACTATATGAAAATTCACATGCCTAAGACTGCCTACTCATTAGCATTTGTGGTTTTCAAAGTTAGCAAAAACTTCTCAAGGTCTACTTATCTTTGTTTCATTAGTGGAATACATTTGCACCAGCAAAACCTTATACTTTTTATTATTGGGAAGAAGCTGCAGAAACTCGATGATAACTTGTGCATTCTCTCCCATTCTCATGACATTATGAATATATATCTATCCCTGTTCGTAATGCTGCAGCTGATATTTTTCTATCTGTCTGTCAAGGCCGAATTCTCCTGACTCTGTAGTTTTTTGTTTTCAACTTATGGTGGCTAAACATAAAAGATGGCTGCAGGTTATATTAAGTCCATACACAAGAAGGCTGTGGGTCATGTCAAGGCCAGGCCTCTCGTTCTAGCATTTGGTGACATCCACACACTTTAGAATAGTGATGTCTGAATTAAGATAGATTGGGGCGGGGGGGGGGGGGGGAGAATAGCTTTTTTTGGAGGGGAGGTTGGAAGAAAGGGGTGGAATGCATGTGCTTCAGTGGATTCTGGAATCTCATTAAGGATTTTTTTGGAAGGGCAGCAGATTGAGGAAGGAGGGTATTTATTTGCTATCCCTGTAGCACCTCGCCAGCAGGGAGAAGAGGGTTAATTACATTGAATAGCTTCACAGCTGGCTGTCAGAGTAGCTGCCTACTTGGGAAGGAAGCACTGCTTCTAGCACAACCCATTTGGAAAAAGCTTGGCTTTCATGAATTTTTAACTGCGGAAGAGGCATCGTGTTTGGGGGATGGAGTTAATTGAAAAGTGGGGCAAGAGAGAGTTGGAGGATGGGGGTAAGGGGACTGAAAGAATGAACAAGGCAGAGTCAGGTCCTCGTTCCCTGGTGTTATCAGGGAGAGCGCTGCAATGCTTCATTACCTGTTGCTGCAGTAGACTCTTTCCCAAATCTTTGTTGCTAACTTGATTTTTTTTCTCTTCCCTAGCCTTGGAACTACAGGTTTCCATGGCAACTTCAGAGGTGCCGAGTATATGATACCCCTTAAAAATAGAAATGCAACATGGGGATGGTTGGCTATTTTCAGCTGGGGCAGTGACCTGGAGAGACATCCAGAGGAAGCACATTAGTTTTTAATTTTTGATATGGGTACAACATGTTGATTTGTTAAGGTCTGCATTCCGTGCAGGAAACCCTGTTTGGAGGAGACTAAAACCATGGACATTAGAGCTAGGAAAAGTCAACAGACAATCCAAGCTCTCTCTCCCCGGTCAGGGCAGGACTGAATAAATAAAGATGAGGACTGAAATGGATGGTGACACAATAAAGCTACTTTATCCTCACTTAGCCTCAAGCTTTTCATGGAAAAGGAGATTCTGGAACAATGGTAAATTCTAAGTGTAACTGATTCTTTCTCTCCTCTTCTTTCATTTCACTAACAATGAAAGGTTATCATCCCCCCTGCCCCCCTGCACAAAATGTACTTGTCCACCCTTTCTTTAGGTGTCTGAGCAAGATTTACATGTATTTAGCAAGAGTGCTTGAAACTGATCTTTTAAAGGCCATGACACAAGATGATGGCGTGGGGTGGTGCAAAGCACCAGGCCATGTGAGAGGAAGGAGAAATAAATAGAGATAGCCATCAGGCCAGTGCAAGTCAGAATTGGCATACTAGCATTCTTGTTGATAATATCATTTACTCAATTTCACTTCAGACCAAACTAATAGAAATAGTTGCAGTAAGATAAAAGTCGGATGGGAAGAACTGATTCACTCATCTAGCCCATCACCATGCCAGACAGAACGTAACTGTTCATATTTTCTAGAGTTTCTGCTAAAAGCAGGCAGTCTCTGCTTTGTTTTTCAGGTGTGGGAGGAAAATGCCTTGCATTTTCTTTTTATGAAAGGCTGCCATCTGCCCTTAGGTTCTAAAAAGGATCTTTCTTATTCTCTTCTCACTGCTGCTCCTCCATGTTAACATTTATATTGCCAGAGTTAATTCTCGTTGCATATAATAAAATATGCATACTCAGACACTAACTAGTGGGTATAATCAAGACTGGTTATTTTCTCCCCACCTTTTTATTGCAGCACACTCCTGTTCTGGTCATATCTGCTAACTACATATTATGTTTGTGTTACCTGAATTTTTTTGCTGGTGAAAGGTGATGGACAGCCTTGGAGGCTGGAGTCTCAGCTTGGGTTGCGTACAGGGCAAGTTGCCTTCTTCTTGTCATCCCTGCTAGTTTCCAAACTCCTAAATTGGAGAGCATCTCTGTAAGGGTAGTTCAATCTCCAGGACCCATTTGGTCAGTGGCTCCTCTCCTCTGAGCCTACAAGAGGTGTAGCTGTGGTGCCTTTTTGTGATGTGGGTGCCCGTCCATTAGTAGCTGAAAAGAAACAATTCACTTCCATAGGATACATTTGTTCTTAATACTGTTGCTTGTTTCTCCAGGTTAAGCTTGTTCTCTAGCTTGCAAATCTCACTTCATCCTGAGCAAAGAACAGACTATTATCATATGTGACAGTGTTGCCTGCTTATCCTGAAAACTTGCTCTGCAGCTGCCACTCTTCATGGTTGTCTTTTTTTTTTTTTTTTTCTCCCATGCAGAAATACTTTTCACTTTATTCCTGTGGAAACTGTAAAGTTAAAATATCCCATCACTGCCCCAAGAGGCGAAAAGGCAAATGTCATGTATTTGTGTATATATGTGTGCATGTATTTTCCCCTGTATTTTGATTAGATAACAAGTGACCACTTAGACTCCTCCTCTTCCCCCCCCACCCCCCCAAAAAAAAATCTGTGGAGAAAAAAAAAAAGGAGTACTTGTGGCACCTTAGAGACTAACCAATTTATTTGAGCATGAGCTTTCGTGAGCTACAGCTCACTTCATCGGATGCATACTGTGGAAACTGCAGAAAACATTATATATACACAGAGACCATGAACCAATACCTCCTCCCACCCCACTCTCCTGCTGGTAATAGCTTATCTAAAGTGCTCATCAAGTTGGGCCATTTCCAGCACAAATCCAGGTTTTCTCCCCCTCCACCCCCCAACACACAAACTCACTCTCCTGCTGGTAATAGCCCATCCAAAGTGACCACTCTCCCTACAATGTGCATGGTAATCAAGGTGGGCCATGTCCAGCACAAATCCAGGCACACACACACAAACTCACTCTCCTGCTGGCAATAGCTCATCCAAACTGACCACTCTCCAAGTTTAAATCCAAGTTTAACCAGAACGTCTGGGGGGGGGGGGTGGGTAGGAAAAAACAAGGGGAAATAGGCTACCTTGCATAATGACTTAGCCACTCCCAGTCTCTATTTAAGCCTAAATTGATAGTATCCAATTTGCAAATGAATTCCAATTCAGCAGTTTCTCGCTGGAGTCTGGATTTGAAGTTTTTTTGTTTTAAGATAGCAACCTTCATGTCTATTTCCACCTTGATTATCATGCACATTGTAGGGAGATTTCAGAGTAACAGCCGTGTTAGTCTGTATTCGCAAAAAGAAAAGGAGTACTTGTGGCACCTTTGGATGAGCTATTGCCAGCAGGAGAGTGAGTTTGTGTGTGTTTGTGTCCCCGGGAAAAAGTGGGGGTGGGTGAGAGAGCCTGGATTTGTGCTGGACATGGCCCACCTTGATTACCATGCACATTGTAGGGAGAGTGGTCACTTTGGATGAGCTATTACCAGCAGGAGAGTGTGTATGGGGGTGGGGGGGTGAGAGAACCTGGATTTGTGCTGGAAATGGCCCACCTTGATTATCATGCACATTGTGTAGAGAGTTGTCACTTTGGATGGGCTATTACCAGCAGGAGAGTGAGTTTGTGTGTTGGGGGGCGGAGGGGGAGAAAACCTGGATTTGTGCTGGAAATGGCCCAACTTGATGATCACTTTAGATAAGCTATTACCAGCAGGAGAGTGGGGTGGGAGGAGGTATTGTTTCATGGTCTCTGTGTATATATAATGTTTTCTGCAGTTTCCACAGTATGCATCCGATAAAGTGAGCTGTAGCTCATGAAAGCTCATGCTCAAATAAATTGGTTAGTCTCTAAGGTGCCACAAGTACTCCTTTTCTTTTTGCGAATATAGACTAACACGGCTGTTACTCTGAAATCTGTGGAGAAAGTGTCTCATTCTGCTGGTGAAATTCCAAGCATAACCAAAGTACTAGCTTGAAAATTTAGTTATAGTCAAAATGTAGACACTTGTTGATTTTAAGCATATGAGAGTGTGTCCTATTTCAGAGAACTCTCTGAGGACTTGTATCGCTGTTTTGTATAAAATAAACACACAGGTTATATTGTTTGAGTACCAACAGAGCTAGTTGTTCAAAAAACAATCTCAATAGCATTTCTGTTAAGGAAAGATTTGCCATTTATGGCTTCAAAATAGATTGCTACTTTACCTGACACAATTCTTGGCACTTGTGACTATTCTGAATCATCCAAACAAATTGCTCTGCTTTGATCTGTAACATAGAGGGTGGCTGTCTGAGAGGAAATCTCATTAGCTTTAATGAGTTAAGTGGTTAAATCCCCATGTATCACAATGAGAATTTAACCCTAGCATATCCAGAATAGTCTACAAAGACCAGTAGGTACTTTTTTAGAAGTTGTGCATATAGTAACAACTCCAGTTTTAAAACTGGAATAAATTGTTTCATAAATATCAGCTGTTAACTTGCTGCTAAAAGTAAGAGATTAAATGATTTGTATTCCTCCCACCCTATTGTCAGAAAGAAGGGCAAAGTGTTATCAGACCTGGAAAGAGATGTTGCAAACTAACATTTCTCTGCTAAAATTAGGATGGTGCCTTTTTGGCTGTGGATTTGCTGCAAAGCTCAAAGTCAGGTATATTACACGATGCTGAGTGCTGTCAATCTGGGACAAAGCATCTGATTAGTGGAAAGACATGGCTGAATGCCACAGCTACTCAAGAATAGCAAAGCCAGGTGCCTATTCAAGGAATTGCGATTTCAGGTTCCTACCGGCATTATCAAGGCATGTGACTTGAATGCAGAAACCTCATCACGGTATTGATTTTCAAAGAGAAATATAGCAAATGAGATGTAGGTTTAAAAGTACTCTAAATATTTTGTTACATAGTTTTAACTGCGGGGCCTGTACTTCAGTTGAAGACAGCATTGGTCTGCTCGGCACAAACAGAGGAGGAGAAGGAGAGGAAACTTGAGTGAGTTGAATATTGGATATTCACGAAAAGGCACCCTATTTTTAATCTTTTTTTCTTTGATTTGGTTTTCTCTGGGATTTGGTAGCCTTCCATGTAATGGCAGATTTTCTAAATATTATGATAGGATATCGGGTGCTGGAATCTTGCATGCAGATGTAGCACTGTTTTGCTCACTCGTCCTGGCAACCAAACCAGGTGAATCTTATTGGCTGCACTAGAGACATATAAAATCGTTGAGTTTTGCTTAGGGCAGAGAGTTTTAGAATCCGGGACAGAGACAAGCTGCAGACAGCACCTCTAGTGCATTGCATTATAGGAAGGCTCTGAAGATGAGGCTGTTTTTGTGTAAGTTAACAGTGAAGAAAAATCCCAGGAAAGGGTATATATTCAGGCCACTTTGTTCATGAGTTTGTGTGTGTAAACTGTTAGGAGCAGGCTGGGAACAATATTTGTTTACAACTTTTTATTGTAATAAGTTTCTGAAACGTTTAAGTTAGTCACTCTTGCTTGACATAACATCCTGTCACCATTAGGGATCTACCAGACACTATATTTATAATAAAGAAGTGTGATTTAGTAAGTAATGTTTAATTTATGTTATGGTGTTTTTCAACACCAGTGTCATTGCAATTAAATTATTCTAATGCATGTTAAAATATAAGCGTAAATGGTACACTTTGAATAACAGAATAAGTTAATTCTTTAGGATATCAGAGTGCAGTTTATGGCTGAGTATTTATTGGAATGTAAACACTGTAATTACCTGTGGTTTATTGTTAAAATAACTATGTACTTGTAGGTTTCAGAGGAACAGCCGTGTTAGTCTGTATTCGCAAAAAGAAAAGGAGTACTTGTGGCACCTTAGAGACTAACCAATTTATTTGAGCATGAGCTTTCGTGAGCCACAGCTCACTTCATCAGATGTGTACCGTGGAAACTGCAGCAGACTTTATATACACACAGAGAATATGAATATTGTTTCATATTCTCTGTGTGTATATAAAGTCTGCTGCAGTTTCCACGGTACACATCTGATGAAGTGAGCTGTGGCTCACGAAAGCTCACGCTCAAATTGGTTAGTCTCTAAGGTGCCACAAGTACTCCTTTTCTTTTTATGTACTTGTAGTACCTTTTCACTGAAGAATTTCTAACCGCTTTACAAAACTTAACCCTCACTACTCCTGAGAGTTTGGGGGAGGAGATGGAGGAAATATCACCAACAGACATAAGAAATTAACATGCTCAAAGATATACAGTGGTAGAGCGTTCTGACTCCCAGTCCCGTTTTAACCATTCAACTCATTATAGTTAATTGTGTGTGTTACTTTATGGGTTTTCAGTAAAATATGACCGTACATAGTAGGATGTTTGGTTCCAGCACTTGCCCTTAGATTACAAGTTTCTGACTAAATCGCTAATCCAAACCTCAGGCTACAGCTTGGATTTCCACCAAATGCCAATGAAGCAGTATTGAATTTTGGGATAGAGATTGATGGGGAAAAGCAGTTCATAGCTTCCAAGGTCAGAAGGGACCATTTGTCTGACCGCCTGTATAATTTAAGCCATAGAACATCCCAAAATAATTCCTTGAGCATATATTTTTAGAAAAACATCCAGTCTTGATTTTAAAGTTGTCCGTGAAGGGGAATCCACAATAACCCTTGGCAAAAACAACAAGGAGTCTGGTGGCACCTTAAAGACTAACAGATTTATTTGGGCATAAGCTTTCATGGGTAAAAAACCCCCACTTCTCCACGAAAGCTTATGCCCAAATATATCTGTTAGTCTTTAAGGACTCTTCATTGTTTTTGTGGATACAGACTAACACGCTACCCCTCTGATACTTGGAACCCTTGGCAAGTTTTTTCCAGTGTTTTGATAGATGATGCAGTGTTAAAAGTTTGTCTTGAGAGTAAGATGCTAATCAGTAGTTCTATCCTCAATTCTTGTAGATCCCAGAACACTTGTCCAAAAGGACTGTAATGGTATTTAACACATTTTCAGGGATGAAAATGCTGTACAGACAATAGTTAACATGCCTTTGCAACACCTCTGGAAACTACGTTGGTATTCCCGTGTTTAACTGAGATTGTGATCTGTCTAAGGCTGCATTAGATCATTGGCAGAACTGGGGTTAGAATTCAGAAGTACCTGTCTCTTACTACTACATTTTAGTCCGCCAAACCACGTTGCCTCATCCCCTCCCTGCCTCAGTTCAGTGAGTTCTGATGCCCAAGGCTGTGTGTGAACTATTGCTGAGCATGTAATGGTTGTTCAGCTACTCCATTTGCTGCCACAGTCGCTTTGGAAGTAATTTCTAACTCATTACTGTAAAGTGCTTTGAGAAGTTTGAAGGGGGATATACATGAACAAATCTTAGCCTCTGCTTTTAATGGTGTGTTCTGATACAAGAATTTTGTCTTGCCTGGACGATGGGACTGCTGAGTGAAACAGAAGGCATAAACAATGTCTCGTATATTGTAGATGATAACTTCTTAAAAATTTTTTGCTGCAGGGCTAGAGAATCTCTGCACTTGACTGGTTTTAAGGGGAGTGTGTGCTGTGATGGGAAAGCACAATAACACAAATCACGTCCCTAGCTAGTTAAGATGTGGCTTTCCAAGAGCTGCACAAGATGCTCTTGGCTAAATGGGATTACCACAGAGTTTTGGGGTATTGTGTGTGATGCTTAACTGGTTAGATGAATAGTACAAGACAAAGGGAAACTAGCCTTTGTGATCCACTTTCACCTGTATCACCACACACACCGCCCTCCACCACAGGATACTGAAATGTGGATTGGGAGAGCCAGGAACTTAGTCAAGATTTCTGTGTCCTATTCCTGGTGTTGCAGCATAATTGATTTTCAGCAAAACTATGGACAGATCACTTAATTGCCATGTTTCAGAGCTACAAAATGGGTATAATGCCTGCCTTGAAAGGTGCTGAGAGGGTTAATCCAGTGCCTATAAAAGCACTTTGCAAGCCTCTGCTGAAATGCTCTATATTCCAGAAGCATGAAGTATTAACAGCTAAATAGACCATTTCACTCACTTTGTCCTAGTTTTTCATCAAATGTCATCTGAGGTCACTAAACCTGGTCTCTTTTTTTTTCCTCTTTTCTCCTAGCTGAAGCTTGAGGATCGCTCGGTGGTCCCTCGGGATGTGGTCAGACACATGAGCTCAAATGTAAGTGCTGCTTTTAAAAGATCATGATACTGCTGCATGGATATCTAAGACTGGCCAAAACACCTAAGTTGAAGTCAGACACACCCAGAAAGCATCCAACAGCTTCATTTTTTAGTGTATTAACAGATAGCAAACTATGGTTAGAAATGCAGTATCAGTCATAGTGCGTAACTGGAAGAGATGGAAGCCTCTTGAGTAGGTGAGGCTGATAATCTCACATAATTGAACAAAAAGCTTGCCTATCCTCTGAACTTTAAATTTGAAGGACGAGTCTCCCTGCACCCATAATGGTGAAGCATCCCACATAGTTCATAACGATGGCCATACTGGGTAAGACCAAAGATCCAGCAAGCCCAGTATTCTGTCTCTGGCAGTGGCTTCAGAAGGAATGAACAGAACAGGGCAATTTATCAAGTGATCCATCCTCTGTTGTCCAGTCCCAGCTTCTGGCAGTTGGAGATGTAGGGACAGCTAGGGCATGGGGTTGCGTCCCATCTTGGCTAATAGGCTTTGACAGACCTGTTCTTCATGAACTTATCTAATTCTTTTTTGAACCCCAGTTATACTCTTGGTCTTCACAACTTCCCCTGGCAACAAGTTCCACAGGGTGACTGTGCATTGTGTGAAGAAATACTTCCTTTTTTTGTTTTAAACCTGCTGTCTGTTATTCTCATCGGGTGACCCCTTAGTTCTTGTGTTACGTAAAAGGGTAAATAATACTTCCTTATGCACTTCCTCCACACTGTTTGTGATTTGATAGACCTCTATCAGATCCCTCCTTAGTTCATTCTAAAATGAACGGTTCCAGGCGAGGTCTACACTACACATTTATTTCCATATAGCACGTCACTCGGGTGTGAAAAATCCGAACCCCTGAACGACGTAGTTATACCCACGTTAACCCCCACATGCACAGCACCGTGTTGGTGAGAGAGCTCCTGTCAACATAGCTACCGCCTCTCTGAGGTGGAGTTATTAAGCCGATGAGAGAGCTCTCTTCCATCAGCTTAGAGCGTCTTCATTAGAAGCACTACAGTGGTGCAGCTGCAATGAAGTTTGTAGTGTACACCTGCCCCCAGACTTTTTAATCTCTCCTCATACAGAAGCTGTTCCGTACCCCTAATAGTTTTTGTTGCCCTTCTCTGCACCTGTTCCATTTCTGATTTTTCTTTTTTTGTGATGAGGTGACCAAAACTGCGCGCAGTATTCAAGGTGTGGGCATGCCATGGATTTCTATAGTGGCATTATATTTCTGTCTTATCTATCTCTTTCTTAATGGTTCTTAACATTCTGTTGGCTTTTTTTGACTGCTGCTGCACACTGAGTGGATGTTTTCAGGGAATTATCCACAGTGACTCCGAGATCTTTTTCTTGAGTGATAACAGCTAATGTACACCCCCCATCATTTTGTGTGTATACTTGGGGAATTGTTTTCCAAAGTGCGTTACTTTATTACTTATCAGCATTGAATTTAACCTGCCATTTTGTTGCCCAGTCACCCAGTTTTGTGAGATCCCTTTGTGACTCTTCACAGTCAGCTTTGGACTTAACTATCTTGAGTAATATAGTATTGTCTGCACATTTTTCCATCTCACTTATGAATATGTTGAACAGCACTGGTCCCAGTACAGAACCCTGCTATTTACCTCTCTCCATTGTGAAAAATTACCATTTATTCCTACTCTTTTGTTTCCTATCTTTTAACCAGTTACTGATCCATGAGAGGACCTTCCCTCTTATTCCTATGACTGCTTACTTTGCTTAAGAGCCTTTGGTGACGCACCTTGTCAAAGGCTTTCTGAAAGTCCTGCTACACTATATCCACTGGATCACTCTTGGTCACATGCTTGTTGACTCCTTCAGAGAATTCTGATAGATTGGTGAGGCATGATTTCCCTTTACAAAGCCATATTGACGTTTCTCCAGCATATTGTGTTTATCTATGTGTCTGATTTTGTTCTTTACTATAGTTTCAACCAATTGGCCTAGTGCTGAAGTTAAGTTTACTAGGCTATAATTACCAGGATCACCTCTGAAGCCTTTTTTAAAAAATCAGCATTATATTAGCTACCCTCCAGTCATCTGGTACAGAGGCTGATTTAAGCAATAGGTTACCTACCATGGTTAGTAGTTCTGCAATTTCATATTGGAGTTCCTTCAGAACCCTTGGGTGAATACCATCTGGTCCTGGTGACTTATTACTGATTGCTTTATCGCTTTCCTCCAAAACCACCTCTACTGAAGCCTCAGTCTGGGACAGTTCCTCAGATTTGTCACCTAAAAAGAATGGCTCAGGCATGAGGATCTCCCCCATAACCTCTGCAGTGAACACTGATTCAAAGAAATCATGTAGCTTCTCTGCAACAGCCTGGTCTCTCTCAAGTGCTCTCTTAGCACCTTGATCGTCAAGTGGCCACTCTGACTGTTTGGCAGGTATCCTGCTTCTGCTTTACTTAACAAAAAGGTTGCTGTCCGTTTTTGTGTGCTTGGCTAGTTGCTCTTCAGATTCTTTCTTGGTCTGCCTTATACTTTTACACTTGACTTGCCAGAGTTTATGGTCCTTTCTATTTTCCTCTCTAGGATTTGACTTCCAATTTTAATGGATGCCTTTTTGCTTCTAACCACCTCTTTTACTCTGTTGTTTAGCCGTGGTGGTATTTGTCTGGTCCTCTTGTTTTTGTTTTTTAATTTGCACTATACACTTAGTTTGAGCCTCTGTTTATGGTATTTTTAAATAGTATCCATGCCACTTGCAGGCATTTCACCCTTGTGATTGTTTCTTTACATTTGCGTTTAACTAGCTTCCTCTTTTTTATGTAGTTCCCCTCTTTGAAGTTAAATGCAACCATGGTGGGTTTCTCTGCCATTTTTCCCCCTACAAGGATGTTAAATTTAATTACATTATGGTCACTATTACCAAGCATTTCAGCTCTGTGCACATCTTGGGCCCGATCCTGTGTTTCATTTAGGACTAAATCAAGAACTACCTCTCCCATTGTGGGTTGCAGGACAAGCTGCTCCAAGAAGCAATCATTTAATGTGTCTAGAAATTTTATCTCTGCATTCCGTCCTGAGGAGACACATACCCAATCAATATGAGGATAGTTGAAATCCCCCATTATTATTACATTTTCTGCTTTTGTGGGCTCTTCAATCTTGAGCATTTCATAGTCACTGTTCTGGTCGTGTGGTCAGTAATCTATTCCTACTGCTAAACTCTTATTGTTCAAGCATGGAATTTCTATCCATAGAGATTCTATGGTAAAATTTGATTCATTTAAGATTTTGTTCTTTGACTTTAGGCTTTCTTTCACATATGGTGCCACTCCCACACCAGTGCAACCTAGTCTGTCATTCCTATGTATTTTGTACCCTGATATTACCATGTCCCATTGATTATCCTCATTCTACCAAGTTTTCATGATGCCTATTACATCAATTTCCTCATTTAATGCCAGGCACTCTAGTTCACCCATCTTAATATTTAGACTTCTAGCATTTGTATATAAGCACTTGTACATTTTGTCAGTGTTCAGTGGTTTGCCTTCATGCGTGATATTTAAGTGGGACTCTTTTACGCTCGCCCATGGGGCGGCGGTGAAGGTGGTGCAGAATGCTTTTTGGAAGCAGCAGTTCGATCGACACTTTGCCTTTACACCCACCTTGGTATGTGCTGGAGCATTAATTAGAGACTGTGCCATAGGAGCTGACCCAGCATTGGAGCAACATAAGAGCTCCCAATACCATGTTGAGGGTAAGGGGTGTGGCTCTTGCTTCTGGTGTCTGGACTTCAAAGGTTGGTGGGTTTTTTGTTGTGGGGGATGGGGCAAAGGTGAAGTGGGAGTCCCACACTGTATGAGGTTGGTACCAGAGGCTCTTCCATTTTCCCTGCTCACCTGAAGCTGGGTTGGTTGGCTGTCTCATCTGCACATAGTTTCTTGCTTTTAAACCTGTATATATCCTGCCTTTTCACATTCTGGGCACAGAATTCCCGAGCAATGTGCCCGTGGATTTAGCTCAAGTCTTGTCCATCACATGCAACACTCCTGCTGTTTTGCAAGGGAAGACTTGTTTCATTATAAAGTTTAAGTCCATACAGTAGTTCCACATACTGGTTGAATCACCTCTCTAGGTACTGCAACTGAGCCTAGCCAAATTAAAATTCATCCTGTGCCTGGTACCTTTTTACAAGACTAGCAGAGTCCTCATTGGAGACATATTACCATAAAACTCTTTCATGACCCCAGCATTTAGCATGCCCATATACATGTAAAATATTCTCTTTATCCATTGGAAGTAAAATTTCCAAGGTCTAGTGTAGCAGTTGCAATGGAAACAGAGTTTTGTGGTGCAGTTAGCATAACTTCCCGTATTCCTGAATGGGAAGAAGTGTCTCTTGAGAGATCTTTCAAAATAGATCTCCAGTGAGTGCTCTCTGTACATCTGACCTCGGAAAACAGGTGTGAAAACTCCATGGGCTCTTGAGGCAAGACGTAGCTAAAAGTGTCCAGTATAGCCAATTCAGCAGAATGGAGCTGGTGCTTAAACAGCAGACCACAAGCTTTCCTCTTCCCCAATGTTGTTTTAAGTCCTAGTTGCTATGCTGTAGAATGTTACAGCATTAGCACTCAGTCGGAGATGTGTGGATTTGATTGCATGAGGGGAATATCAAGGATGTTCAATATCTGTCCTCAAATGAAGCCATATGATCTCTTTTTAGGAATTTAGCTAGCCTGGCAGTATTTTGCAGTTGCAAACTCCGTCCCTACTTATTCTGACGTGTATTTTCTCCCAACTTCCTCTCCAATGTCAGACCCACTGGTGGTGTGGTGAGAGAGACAGCTGGCCACTAACTTTATCACAAGTGGTATGACCTGTATGTGTAATAAAGGGGCGATTAAGGACGCATTCCAGTACCTGGCAGTAAATGGGCACTGTTGCATTTCATTTTTACTCTGAGGGACACTCACTGACAAGTTTTCCTTTTGTTTACCCTCCGTTGCCTTTCTTTTACTGTCTTCCTAGAAGGTTGAAATGATTTGTTTCTACTGGTATTTCTTCTCTTCTCCCCCTCCCTCCCTTGGCAAATGTTTTCTGTCCTTTCACACTTTCCTTTTTGAATGAGCTGAGGATAATATGCTGTCTCACTTATTTCATGTGTGTGCTAGTGTGTGATGTCTTACTGTGCCAGAATTGCTATCTTGCACACTGTCACCTTAGGTGTAGATCTGAGCATTTAACTACCTGCCATCACTCGATCCTTTCCAATATGTGGCTGGTCTTAATTTTTCATTGATGGCATGGTGTGGTTTAAAAAAAAATGCAACCAACACAAGTCATTTTCTTCTCTTCCTAGCCTTTCATACGGCTGTGTTTTGGATGGGACGGTGAACTGGACAAATGAAAGCTTCCCCATCCCAAACTTGGGCATTTCTCTGGCATGATATGTGCTGTGGGGACAACGATGGATGCACAGGAATGTGTTCATTGCAACAAAGGGTGCTTGACTCATCTAGCACTCAGGACTCAATTAAGCTGTGATTGATCGTGTGCTAACGGGCACGGTGCTGGATTTCCAGTTCCATCCATTCATCACTGGCTCATGAGAAATTGATTTTAGAACGGAACAGTGAAATCTTGACTCTCCATTTTCCTGTGACCTTCCCCTTTATCTTGAATAGAATAGAACAGGGCACAGTTCCACCTGACTGAGGCTGACCGTGTGGAGGCTTTGGGGAAATCTATAGTTAAAACCCTGTATTATTGCACTAGACACATGCTGGCTTGGTCTCACTTTGAAAATGAATCACTCGGCCCCATTCTAACCTGGTGGAATGAATCAGCAGGAAAAGTTGTAGCCAGCAGGTTCTGCTCCTCAAGGATTAGTGTCTCTGTAACTGTGCCTTAGTGGGTCACAACTGAGGATGCCAAATTTAGGACAAACTGCTAGAAATAGGACAAACACAACCCAAAACTGGTGGTTATTCTTTTCTAAAGTATACCAAAGCAGCCATAAAAGTAAAGTCCTGTTTCACCACACTGGCTAACAAGAAAACATAAAGGCAGTTTCTTCAGGCATTCCAGTTCTTATATCACCACCAAGAAAACTGGATTCAGGGATGAGTGGTTCTTTACAACCAGTTTCAGCAGGCTCTTCTGATCCCAAAGCACCAGCCACACACCCAGGTCAATATATAACTTCGCTCTTACCCAAAAATAATGCTGGTGCCAATCCTTTAGTATCTAAAATCTAAAGGTTTATTCATAAAAAGAAAGAGAGGCTACAGTTGAAATTGGTTAAAGGAATCAATTACATATAGTAATGGCAAAGTTCTTGGTTCAGGCTTGTAGCAGTGATGGAATAAACTGCTGGCTTAAGTCAAGTCTCTGGAATACATCCACCGCTTGGATGGGTCATTCAGTCCTTTGTTCAGAGCTTCAGTTTGTAGCAAAGTTCCTCCAGAGGTAAGAAGCAGGATTGAAGACAAAATGGAGGGGTTTCCAGGGCCTTTTATAGCTTTTGCAATGTGGAGGGCATCCCATTGTTCTCACTGTGGAAAATTACAGCAACAAGATGGAGTTTGGGTCACGTGGGCAAGTCCTATGTCCATCATTTTGCCTGGTCACAGTAGGAAATTCCATTAAGTGTAGATGGGCGTCTCCCATGGTCCATTGTCAGTTAAATGTTCTTTTGATGGGCCACTCCATTTGAATAGTCCCTCCAAGATGTACTGGCTAGCTACCTTGTGGCATTACCCCAAGAGCAAACAGTTGAAATCCAAGTATAAAGCCAATACTTATAACTTCAAATACAAAAACGATACATGCGTACAGATAGCATAATCATGACTAGCAAATCATAACCTTATCATAGACACCTCACTTGACAATCTTTGTACAATATTTGCTGCAGATATAGAACAGTGTTTGCAACAATGATCTATATGGTCATATTTTAATCAGATAACGTCAGTCTCGTAATAAAATAAGTTAAAAACATCCAAGTAATTGGAGGGGAGGCACTGAGGAAGGGTGGCACAGATGGGGTGTCCTGGGGTGTAACCCCTGCATGTTCTCCAAAGTCACTCTCTCTCCCATACAATCACTTAGAGCCCTGCTTCTGAGCACCTGTCCAAGGGGAGGGACAAACTGAACTAAGCCACACAGTGATTTAAAACGAGATCTGTAGATGACAGAATATGAAGGTTCCGAAGTGGGCCACCTTCAAATCTCTTATCTGCTAAAGCAAGGGGGCTTGCCCAGTTGGAGACTTGGTCTCTCATAACCCTAGGCCAGTGTGGACTGGAAGCGCTATGGGGGATGCATATTCACTTTAGATTAGCAGGAGCTTCCTGCTGACTGACCCAAGAACCATGACTGACTCCGAAAGGAGTCTCCACCAGAGAGGGGCTTGGGAAGAGGGGAATGGAAAACTGGAGCAGATAGGTGTAATAGAGTGGGAAACTGGGGGAACCTCCTGGCTTGTCCTTGGCTGGAATTGTGTATGGAGAAATCCCAATTGAAAATACAAATTAAAAATTGAACAACTTGTTTTGAAGACACTTGTTTCTGTAATTTCTCTGCATCCAATGCAGCAGCAGCTTTTTGCCTCATCTCAGCAGAGCCGAGCAATAAGGTTGAGCCTACCTCTGTAACAAGCTCAGCACAAGACGGCTGCTAAGCAATCTCCACGCTTCATCTGCTGATCCTCTGTTCTTTCAATAGCAGTGTTAGTCATGAGACCCCTGGAAATAGGCAGGGAGCAGAGGCAGGGGACTAGGGCACATAGCCAGACACTGGCAGGCTTGCTGTATAATGCAGAGTCCCTGCTCTATACCACAGAGGCTGTCTTTCCTGTTCAGTATTTTAATGTGATGTGCCTTGGAAAGCTTTGGTCAGTGAGTGGGAAATGGACATGGTATGAGACAGACTAAACCAGCAGAGAATTCTCTGAACTACTTATGACGTGATTATTTTTTGGTGAGTGGCAGATAAATGCAAGTGCAGTGAAGGCATTTCTATGTCACCTATTGATAAGATGTTGAGTGTACTATTGTGCCTTTTCCATTAGAAATGAAGAACGGGGGAGGGGGACCCTGAGATCATTTGGTAGAAATTGCAGCCTCTAGAACATAATGCTTTGTTGGCTCCTAGAATTCTCCTAGCACTCACTGTCTGATGCACAAAAATCATATCTCCTGAGATGAGTGAAATTCTGAAATGTTCATCATAAACCAACATTTTCAGGTTCTTTTACCTGGAATTACGAAGTAAAAACTAGAAATAAAAGTATTAAATGATAAGGAACAATATCACGGGGTTTATCAAATCTAAGACCATTCTGGGGCAGACCAGAGGCAAGTAGTCGCATGCAAAGTAATGAGCCACTGCAGTTGACTTCCTAAAGGTGAGACTTGCTGTCTAGGTCTTGTTTGTCCTGTGGCTTGAAGTAAGCTAGCAGCTGCTGTCTGGGAAAATAGTTGAGCACGGCTCTGGCAAAGCTATGCTTAAGTCTTTGAATGCAGTTGTTGACAGCAGGGTTTCCCTGTCTATGGTAGTCAGGGTTTTTTGTTTCAGAGCTGTGCTATTCCAATCAAACTACAGAGCCCTACATTACTGAGTAATGCTGGCACCATTATGCTAGGGAGAAGAGCAGAGATGTGCTGTTGCCAACACACATTATAGGGGTGGGGGTAAATGAGCTTCCATCCCTTGATCCCCCTCTTCTTGGCTGTCTGGAGGAGAACAGATGAATGATTTCTCTCCCTGCATCTCACTGCCTCAAGCCCTGTATTCTGCCTAGGAAGGATGAAGGGAATCCAGACAGCTCTGGTTCATTTGCTGAGCAATCTATTCAGATATTATCCTGGACAGTCCCCGTCTGTATTTGTGAAGGTCCTTCCTATGACTGGCTGTCCCTGAGACCAGGCAGAGTGAATTGAGCACCAAAAAACATGTGGATTTTTAAAAAGCTGCTTGTGGCTCTAGATGCAGGGCTTGAGTAAATAAATCTGTTAGAAAGGACAGAATGTTTATGTGGAATGAGCTAGCTCATTCAGTACTTGTACAGTGTCAGCTCTTCAAAGTGTGCGTTCTCTTATTTCCATTAATAGTAGACCTTGATGTTTGAGATCAGGACAGCTACTGAAGCCAATGAGAGCAATGCATTCTCCACGCCATCCCTTAGTCCGGTTTTGTAATGGACTATGGTCATGAACAAATAAAACTATTGATTGTGTCGGGAGGGCAGAGTAGCTGCCAGAGTCTGCTGCCAGAATGTTTGGGTTAGCTTCTCTTCCTTGGAGAGCTAAACTGTATGTGTGTGTTTGTGAAATGTGTACGTGTTACTGTAGAACCCTTTCTAAAGGCTCACGTCTAAAGCTCAGCTTTTTTTTAACTGAAGATTTGATCATTGGTCCCCACTAAAAAGTGAGCGACGGTAGATAATGTTTTTTGTTTGGACCAACAAGTAAGTTGTTCGGCTTGAAATCTTGTGACTTAATACATTTGGTCCAGTGAAAGATGCCAGCTTCTCTACTGCACTGGCTGCCAGCTATAGGGTGAAGACAAATAGGTAAAGTGTGTTGAATAGGAAACTCTCAGAGTAAAAAGGCAACAAACTGTTTTATAGCTTCTTGGCATCTGGCACTCATGCTCTGCCCTCTGTTTGGAGCTTTACCTGTGGGAGGAAATCCTGTGGAGTCGTAGTGAATTGTTCCGTTGAGCGTGACAGTAACAGGACACCATTTATCTGGGAGCCAAGCTACAGGGGACTCAAGTGCTAAACTGGTGAACAAGCAGCAGCTGTTTTACGTTGCCAGCTGAACGAGCTGTCTCCTTACACAAGCAGAGGCAGGAATTCATAGGTTGCTGCAGCAACAGCCAGTTAAAATTATCACTGGGAAGAAGGGGTTTTTTAACCTAACACACACACCCCCCACACCCAATCCTTGACTTCAGACTGCTTTACATTTCTGGGTGCAGTGATCCCTCCAGAACAGGGTTATTGGGGGAAGTTTGCACTGCTTCTGTCAGTGCTGTCTGCTCTGAGGATAAATAGAGGGTTTCACCCATCCAGGGCTATCAGTTCTGCACCTTTCACCTGCGTGCAGTTGACCTATCACTTGAGAATTTTCCCCGGTTACTGACCCTTTTCCCCCACCCCCTCTCTCTTTGCATTTTCAGGACAGCCAGTGCGGGACTGTAATCGATGTAAACATAGAGTGTGCTGTGAAACTGGTAGGAACCAACTGTATCCTCTATCCTGTCAACAGCAAAGACCTACAGCATATCTGGGTGAGAACACAGCCACAATCCTTCTCCTCTCCTCCCAGGGGATCTAGGGGTTTGGTACTTCGCAGGGATGGTGGTGTACCCCAGGCAAGCAGCGCCCCTTGCAAGATGGACACTTCAGTGTTTTGTTGTACACCTGTGACTTGGCTTTATTCTAAATCTACCAGAAATGTCCTTACTGCCGGAGGAAAGTGTAGCATCCAACCCCTTCCCTCCTGTGTTTCTGATCATACTGCTAGATCCCATTAGACTGAGAAGACTGTCAGTATCAAATGGTCTGAGATGCTTCTGCGTTGTGATTAGCTGATGGGATCACCTGACCCTGGCAGTCCCATGACAATGACACAGTCCTAAGCTGCAACACATAGTTACTATATCAACAGGTTACAGAAATGTTTAAAAGAGCAAATCTTTTTTTTTGGTCCGGCTGAAGCAGACTGAGGCATACCTGGTTTTGAGTGGGTGGGTGATTGCAAAACGATAAATTGAAGGCGAAGATTTTCCCTGTTTGTTTCCTTCATTGAGTTGAGAAAATAGACTGGAAACAAGCGTCTTTCCCTCCTTTCCCCCACCCCTCCATAAATGGCTGTAGTGTGAAGCCTTTCTAAAGTGATGAGGAATGTTGCAACCATTCTGCAGAGATATATATTTGTGGGTGGCAGCTACAGGGAGGTTTTCCTGCAAAAGGACATGAGCGTCTCTTCTAGGGTTGGAATAACTGCCCATGAAGGTGAAACTGATCATACTCTGCACTGCTTTACCCAATGTATGCAGGTGCTGCACAAGATTTCCTTTGCACAGCTCTGGCCAGTCCACCTTATAAATAATGTGCAAAGCAATTTACAGATAGATTAAGACCGTTTTCTCTGTTTATGGTCTAAGAAAAAGTCAAGAAAGAGACCAAGCTGTTTTCATTACCTAGAGAATGTAGGTATCGATCGGGCCAATTTTTGCATGCAAAGCATGCACTTCTACAGTATATCTCAATTCCAACTTGCAGCAGCCCTGCTGTTTCAGTCCTGGGCCGTTTTGAGCAGAAGAGATTGCTGGGCAGTCTGCATTGTGTATTGTTTACATGATATTTCAAGGACTTAGGTTGCATTTTACAGTTTGTTTGGTTTTTTTTTCCTTAGCCATTTATGTACGGCGACTACATAGCCTTTGACTGTTGGCTAGGGAAGGTCTATGACTTAAAGAACCAAGTCATCCTGAAGCTCTCCAATGGAGCCAGGTACGTTTCTGAAACAGAACATCCCCTTTACCTTTGGGCGTGGTAACTGTAGTCTCTTTTAAAAGTACTCTAAGCATACGTGACATCTCACTCGTGCAGCCATTACTCTGGTGACAGCAGGTCTTGTGCTCACATTATTTTCAGCCACAGGTGATAACACATTTTGGGCAAGAAGGGGTGTAAAAGTATATATTGGATAGTTGGCAGCTCTGTTACCCCTTAGACGAAGCAAAGCTAATCCCTGACAGTATGATTATGATCCAGAAATCACATAGTCCAGAAGAGGTTTGCGAGGTTGGTAGCTAAAAAAAAACCTCTTTTAAACTGAGCACATTTTGACATTTGAGTCTTTGAGAGACAATAAACAGGGAACCCCGCAGCCCCAATTTTGAGCCTCTTTTTCAGAGGAAAAGCAAATCATTCTGGAGATATTACAGATCACGTAATCTGTAAAAAGCACCATCTTTTGCATTGCGTCTTGCTGTCAGTGAATTATTGGAAATGCCACCTTAGGTCTCATTTCAGAAAAGAGGTATGCCAAAACGTTTGTTAGCTTTCTGGAGCCTGGGTTCCAGCACTGCTCTGAAACAGCTGTGAGTTATGAGTGTTCAGGTTACTAGTAGGCAAAAGACCTCCACCCAACAGCCCACTTCCCTCATAGATTTCATGTGCTCAGTTATGCTTTTTAAAGTGGAGTAGTGTTTACCGAGTTCTTATCTAAAACCAGGGGATTTGCTTTACCCTGGAAAGGACCAGCAGTGTGCGGCGCAAACACACATAGGTATTTCATAGAGTTTAAATCCAGAAAGGGACCTTTAGATAATCTAGTCCAGCGGTAGGCAACCTTTCAGAAGCGGTGTGCTGAGTCTTCATTTATTCACTCTAATTTAAGGTTTTGCGTGCCAGTAATACATTTTAATGTTTTTAGAAGGTCTCTTTCTATAAGTCTATAGAACCTAAACTATTGTTGTATGTAAAGTAAAGAAGGTTTTTAATGTTTAAGAAGCTTCATTTAAAATTAAAATGCAGAGCCCCCCGGACCGGTGGCCAGGACCTGGGCAGTGTGAGTGCCACTGAAAAATCAGCTCACGTGCCACCTTTGGCACACATGCCATAGGTTGCCTACCCCGATCTAGTCTGAACTTCTGTACAACACAAGTCATTAACTTTCACCCAGATACCCTTATGTTAAACTCAAAGACTTGAGTTAAACATTCTAAACTGTGAGCCACAGGCAGAGGACGGGAAAAACCAAGATGCCACCAATTCCTGAGGCCCCTGCAGTGGCAGAGATGCCCAGATGATAGATCTGTGTGGTGCTGTTGAGGTGGCTGACCTCACCATTGCATGGTCTGTCTCCCAGCTCTTCTCTTTGTTTTTCCAGGTGTTCTATGAGCACAGAAGATGGAGCAAAGCTCTATGATGTCTGCCCTCATGTCAGTGACTCAGTAAGTTTCTGGTCCTCTGCAGAATTTCTTTTAGAATCCGCCCAGAACTGGTCTTTTTTTTTTTTAATATAGGTTTCTGCAGGAAGAAAATGTGGCTTTGCCCAATAACTTGTATTTGCCCTACAGCTTAAATACCACGTTGCTGAAAATGTTTTGCTAGATTATTTTTTTTCACATGGAGGGAGCACTTGAGGAGGACACCAATTTAAAAGCACATTACCGTCTGTTAGTAGTCATACTTGTTAGTGTTACAAGTAGCATGTGACAAGTATCAGGGGGTAGCTGTGTTAGTCTGTATCCACAAAAACAACGAGGAGTCCAGTGGCACTTTAAAGACTAACAGATTTATTTGGGCATAAGCTTTTGTGGACAAAAAACCCACTTCAGATGCATGGAGTAAAAAAAAAAAAAAATAGCAGCATGTGAGATCACTAACTGAAAGAAGCTAGTGGACAATACCTTTTCAAGTGTCTTACACAAAGTACAGGTGGTTTCACTGATCCTCGTTATAGTCACCCTGCTTGAAAAGACACTAATGAACATCAACAGAGGATGGAAGAACCCTTCTAAAAATGTTTGATGGAATAACAAAAAAGCATGCCATTTAAGGGTGCTCTGTCAGAATCAGAATGTTTCAAAATTAATTTTTAATAATAAAATTGATGGTATGCCTCTCTAATCCTGACCTGCATCAGCTTTTGCTATTTTAGTGGACACTGCTATTCTTGCTGAATTGTCCCAGACTGTGCACTCTGGAGAGTTGTCTACTAATAACCAGGCTGAGAACACAAAATCTATTGTGTGATAGATTTAAACCTTCAGAAGTAATTGGCTTTTCCTCTTAGATCCTGTCATTCAATACTATTCTAAAGTTTCTTTATTGATGGGTATGGCTGTAGGAATTGCCTACAGTGTAAAGGCTCTTTATTTTGTTGATACAGTTGGCCTCATCCTATGGAAATTCTGCCAGCATCCTAGAATTAGGCAAAATCCTAGTGATCTGCCACCAGATTCCTTAAAGAATGTGATGTCTCTGCTGACGATCAAGTGATGTCAGTTTAATGTGGTGTCTTTTCCTGCAGGATTTCATTGTCCATGGATTGAGGAGAGTCTCAATCTAATTGCTGTCCAATATCTCTAATATCTGATCCCAAAGTGTAAATTGCTTCTCAATGCAGAACAAGTTCAGCCTCTTTACTGTATCGTGGCCTACGTTTTTCAGAGGTGACTGGTGATTTTGGGTGCCCGACTTGAGATGCCCTTTAAAAGGGCAGGATTTCCAGAGCGTGGCTTTTTGTACTTTCTTAGAATTAGGTCTCTGACGTTCAAGGTGTGTCCAGCTGAGGCATTCAATCACAAGTCGCTTTTGAAAACGTCTCTCCTTTTGTTCTTTCTCATTACCGTTAAGTTAGTGCTCAGTATTCCTATGTGTATTCTTGGCACTTATGATTTATATCCTACAGCACTAATCTTATGTACCCTTGACAAATTGCAAGATTTTAAATGATGATCAGTACAAAAATTTGAACACATGAATCAGATTGCTATCTAAACCCCTGAGCCATGCCTCATCCCCAGCTCGGTGTCACCCCAATTGTCATGAACAAAAGTTGCCCAGAAGGTAAATGGTTAGTTCCTAGAGCTTTATTTACAAAAATATGAGTATTAGGTAAATCTGCCTAACAGGGCCTTCAAGTACATGTGCAATATTACTCCCATTTTGCAACTGGGGAAGCAGGGGAAGAGAAGTTCAGTGGCTTGACAGAAGCCATTAATGTCCTTGTGAGAGCAGGTATAAGAAATCAGGGATTCCTGTTGTCCACCCCGGTGCTTAGACCACACTATTTGTTACTAAAAACATTTGCATGAAATCAAGGTAATTGTTCTTTGCGATTACCTCTGCCTCTTCCCCACTAAATTGAAATCCCTTGTTTGTGAATGTGTGATATTCAGTGTGTTGCTATAGAAACTGATGTGATGACTTCAGCAAAGGAATGATGCATAGAAGCAAGGGAACTTGCAAACAGGTCTCTTCGCTTAAAGATATCCTTAGTGATCAAGAACGAGGGAAGAGAAATGCAGAAATCCCATGTCATCACAACAGAATGTTTTCAGGCATTAGCTGCTCTCTGACACACAGTACCCTTATGCTGCCGTTTTCTTTCAGGGCCTTTTCTTTGATGACTCATACGGCTTTTATCCTGGGCAAGTCCTCATTGGTCCGTCAAAAGTCTTCTCCAGTGTGCAGTGGCTTTCAGGTGTGAAGCCTGTCTTGAGCACAAAGAGCAAGTTCAGAGTGGTGGTGGAAGAGGTTAGTGAGCAGACACATGGCTACTTACTATGGGAACAGGGACAATCTTCCTGAAAGAACTGGAACCCCCTGAGACAGTTGTTGTATTTGAGCACTATAGAAGCATGATGAATGCAATTAACTCTTAACCAGTGCGGAAGCACAATTAGAAGCAGACCATGGCTGTTTTTCTTAAAAATCCAGGGGCTAGGTCCAGCCATCTAGAAGTGAAAACCATTTTCCATGTTGAGAATCCATAAGCTTTGGAATCTGATTCAGTAAAGTTCCCAGAAAAAGTGATGTTCTCCTTCCCCTTCCTCTCCTTCATTTTTCAGGTACAAGTGGTGGAACTAAAGGTTACTTGGATCACTAAAAGTTTCTGTCCTGGAGGTACTGACAGTGTAAGTCCCCCACCTTCGGTAATCACGCAGGAGAACTTGTCCAGGTGAGATCTGCTTAAAGTACCCATGTTCCCCACCATCCTAAGATGCCAGGGCAGTCAGTGGATAACATGCCCTTCTTCCAGCAAATAGACATAAGAAATCCAACTTTGTCATCAGCACCCTACGTAGGGAGCTTTATTCCAGCCATTTCCTGTCTCCCAGCCTCAGGGAGCATCATCTGACTGGCTAGTGGAGGTTTTTAGTTTAATGGTAGAAAGGCTGGCGTCACATGCTCTCCTCCAATAGAAGTGCTCCCCAGCTGAACAGCAGGGAGAAAGCATCCAAATTCCTCTTCCCCTTCTGTCCCTCATTTAGCTGCAGTGGACTGAACCTTTGAATCCTACAGCTCCAAGCTCTATTTCAGAAGTGGGAGGGGAAGGCAGCTAACATTGCTTGGCCAGCCAAGGAGCAGTGCCAATGTTGCAGAGCATCTCATACCCCTTGCAGGCCACAGGGTATGCATGTTAGCCATAAGGTACTCTGTTGAAGTGAGGAAAGAGGGTAAGTGAGTTTTGGAACTCTGTAGGAGAACAGAGCCGTGCAATCCCATCTGAAGGTAGCTTCAGGAGCAGGAGTTCTCAGCCTATGGAAAGAAAAAGCAAAATTTTTAATTCTCTCTGGGAGGTTGACAAGAGTAACTAGGCCTTGTATGTGGAGGAGGTGGCTACTCTTCTCCTCCCAGTTCCCAGGTGGCCTGCAAATACTCTATAGCTCTTCCCTTACATCTCTGTGTGTGTATGAGAGAGACTAACCTAAAGAATTCTAGTCTCCTGGGAAATGTTAGTTGTAATGCAAAATTGGTCCCATTTTAATTAGTGCCACCCACATGGATCTCGCATACATCAGCGTATGTACAGGACTGGTGTGCATCAGCATATGCACCCGCTAACTATGTGGAGGTACTACCCATCGCTAGGGTGTTCATTATCTCTTGCTCTGAGGCTGACTGGGGAGGTGACGGTTTTCATCTTCTCACTCTTAACAGAGTAAAGCGTCTGGGGTGCTTCGACCATGCACAGAGGCAGCTCGGGGAAAGATGCCTCTACGTATTTCCTGCCAAAGTGGAACCTGCAAAAATCACTTGTGAATGCCCAGAGAGAAACTGTGTTCTGGGGGAAGGATCAGTCGCCAAGAAGGTGTGTTCCCAGGAAAGTGATGGGCTAGCTTAGCTGGGAGTGTGAGAGGTGGGCACTTGGACGACTTGTATTCCCAACACATCTGCTTGAGTGGTTGGGATTCATGTAGGCTGAATTTTAAATGCTCCTTTTAAAACCTAAATCTTCCCATAAAAGTCATATGGTATACGAAATGTGACCCAGTAAAGTGTAACGGCTTGTTAGTGCTCACAGTCATGTCACCTTGTGCAATGATCCTGTCGCATAGAGCTGAGCAGGTTTTGGGCTGGATCAGTTACTTGGATGAGCTCTCTGGGAACGCCTACATGGTGTAGGAAGTGGGGTTAGCCATACAGTTGGTGGCATTCTTTTCTCTGCATCACTGCAGAGCCAGTGCCATAGCAAAGTGCCAGCGGACAACTGTGGTGTTAGAGGTTCCATCTTTTCAGCATAATAATGAAGTCCTGACCACTTGGGCCATTAAAGAACCCATATTTTTGCATAACTGTAGGGATGTTAAACTTGGTTTCCTAGCAGAGTCTTACTCTGTTCACTTAAATTTCCAGTACAGTAACACATTGGGAAAAGCATTCATTTCCTGTGCTGAACTGTCTTGTGTTGGCAAACAACTAAGTGCCATGTACCACCCAAGGGCAGCTGCATTTCAGCGGCAAGGAGATGAGCCGCCTGTGTAGCTTTGTACATTCCATTTAGTTAATTTTGTAAAGTGTCAGAGGATCTTTCATAATAAAAGGCACTATATAAACTGAATATAGTTTTATTAAAGAGCCCTCGGACCTGGATTTTCCACCTGGACTCTTGCACAGTCATGCCAAAAGTTAATTACACAGTGCCCTAGCCAACATCCCCTGCTCTTTGTAAAACCATTTATATTCTCCCTGGCTGCTGCCTGTGCTAGCATGGTAACTCCATGAGCAATAGCTCATTGCTTTCTAAAATGCTCTGAGATAGGTGGAGTGTGAAAAGGGCCAAAGAGGGTCACATTCTAGTCTGTACATCGTCCCTCCTATTGGCCATGTAACGTGTTTGCTGTGTGTCCAGGCACCCAGACTCCTGTTTATTTACTGGCCAGCATTGCTCTCTCTAGGTGAGGAGATTGCTGAAAAAGCAGATCGTGAAGATCATGTCATGCACCCCAGATTCTCAGGGTACCAATGAACTGCCTGATGGAGAGTCTATTGCAGCTGCTGACCAAAAATCGGAAGAACTTAAAACCAGATCCAAATGTGAACTAGGGGACTCTGCCAATGGCACACTACACCTGGGAGAATTAAAGGAGGAGCAGCCTGAAGAAATGGGAAAGGAGACTTCTTGCGCAGCAGCTGGGCGACAGCAGCAGCCACCTTTCCTGCTGAAAGACGATGGGTCACCTGACTACAGGCTCCAGTCAATGGAACAAGATGCTGATGATGAGGCAGCCGATGACACAGATGACACCAGCTCTGTGACCTCTTCGGCGAGCTCCACTGCCTCTTCCCAGAGTGGCAGTGGCATAGGGCGCAAGAAGAGCATTCCCCTCTCTATCAAAAACTTGAAGCGGAAGCATAAGAAGAAGAAGACTAAGATCTCCAGGGAGTTTAAACCAGGAGACAGGTAGGTTCAGATTTCCATCCCCAGTCAATCACCTTGCTAAACCTTCCCTTCTCTGAATTCTCAAATGCAAACCCAAGTTCGGGTAAGCACGGAGATCAGGCTGAGTGTCCTTTTGCATGTCACCTGAGAGCATGGCTCTGGAATAACGAACAGCTGTTACCTTCTAAGGGCTAAGGGCCCTTTGTGAAATGTGTTTGGTTTCAGTCCCCCTGCTGATGGAAAGGTGTCCACATCACATTAAATCGATATGGTCAGATTCCAGTAGTACCTAGAGGCCCCAACATGAGCGCAGGCCCCCGTGGTACCTGCTGCTCTGTGTGCAGAGAGGAAGAGGTGATATGGTTCCAAAGAGCTTTGTCTAAGTAAAACATTAAATGATGCCCTTGTTGGCAGTTCAGCAAGGAGGGATGGAGATGAAGACTGAACTCTGTCCAGTCACTCTTAAATGATCCCTCTAGAACAGCACTGAGGTACATTGTCACATACTATACCTGTGCCGCAGTCTCAGGACTGTTGAATTAGCATCTTTCACTAGTACCAAATTCATATAAAAATTTAAAAAACCACAGCACGAGAGCACTGGGGAAATAAGTCTGTCAGCATCCAGGGATTTAGCATAACCCATGCTTCAAGTGCCCCTTTATGGCAGTAAATGTAGATACTTAGATGAGAATCTTTTCAGAGAGGAGTAAGTGAGGATGAGGGAGATCCGGTAGCACAGAAGTAATGTGGGAAACAGTATACTTCAGTCACTGTTCATTTGATTATCTCCATTTGCTTCAGTATAAGTGGAGCACTGTTGCTCTGGAATACTTTCCCAAAGGCTGGGAGAAACGTCCAAAAGCATTGGAGCTCAGGGGAGCAGTGTTAAAGTGGGCAAGATGAAAGGCACCAAAAAGGAGTAGGATTTTGTGGAAACAGCATCAATAAGTATGTAGCCTCTATTTCCCTCACACACACAACTTCTATCTTTCTAATGCAATTGAAGGGGGTCCCAGATGGGCAGCTTTGATAGCTGATTGCAGTTGACATGAAGAAGGCAGTGGACAGGGACCTGTTTTTACCTAAGCTGAGGACAGATGGCTCCATTGCCAGGCAAACATATAGAACATAGTCCCTAAGGCTCTTTGAAGACATGACATCAAGAGTGTAAAAAGTTACTTTTTGTAGCGCATGAAACCCCAGATGGCACTTAAAGGGGTTATATGGCAGCTGGTCGTTAACCACCATGAAATGCCCTGGGTGCCTATTGCTTGAATAAGCAGACAGAAAACTGATGAGACTTTGTAGGCACAACAGCTGAAATACTGTTGGAAAGAGTGAAGTGAACGGAATGTACCAATTGAATTGGCTCGATGCAGCTGGAAGTACCAGATCTGATGGGTCAGCCACATGGGTGCCTCTAACTAACTGCATGAAAGCAATGCAGCCTGTAACGTTAGCTTAGTTTGTTAAATGGGAATGGCTTTACTGTGGCGGCACCTGAAGCCCTGGTAAATTCTTTTGGGGGTGCCACTAAGGGATTCCATTGCCACCTCCTTTCATTTCAAACAGCGATTGACTCACTTAAAGAGGTTAAAACTGTTTTCCCATTATAAACCTTCATCTCAACACCGACCCTCCAACTTCCCCATAAAGAAACAAGTCCCCCTGAAATGTCACATGCCACATATCTCCTCCCATGGTAGAATTTTTCTGAGACGTTCTGCTGTTGACTCTCTAAAAAAAGGAAATCCTATTGTATGTATTTGCCCATTACAGCTTCTAATATCTCCATACTTTTATTGGCTTTAATAAGGAGAGATGTTCAAAAGCCATAAAGATGTATCTGAAAAATAGCATGTGATTGAGTGTACTGGGCACTGTGGGAGGCATGGATGGGGCTAACTAAGGGTTTGTTGGAATAGTGCTATAAAGAGGTATTGTACCGCTTCCCCTGTGGGGGAAGAAGAGGTACTTGCCCAGCCACGGGGTCCAGAAACAAGGAGAAACTGGGAAACTGCCCATCTTTCTATACTACTTGCAAGAGATTTTGTACGTTAAGGATGAATAAACCGAATCTCCTCAACAGTATAGATCCAGTAGCATATTGTCATTACTGAACAAAATGGGGCAGAGTTAAGGTTTGATGGGATGATTGAGTGATTCTAGGGCAATGAGAACTTGGCTGGATCCCTTAACTGTTCATTTTCAGACTCTCACGTGTGTTTGCCGGGAGAGGATTAACATGTAGAATTTTTGTGAAGTGTAACTTCTGGGGATGTTCACTGGATCCTATTGGAACTTGCTTTCATTCTTAATTCTTCTTCAACGAAGGTTTCAGTTAGGGAATATTAAATGTAAATGTCCAGTAGCTTGGTCACTAATTTAATTTTTTATTAAAGGTCTGAGTATAGCCCCTAGCAAAAATAGCTTGGCACCTTTGCTCCATAGATTCTGCTAACCTGATCCAAATCAGGAATGCTGTTCAGTGTGGTTCTTTGTATGGCAGTATGTGCACCCATGAGTGTATTTAGGATGGAAGAATCCCATGCTCCGCTACAGACTAGGGACCGAGCGGCTAGGCAGCAGTTCTGCAAAAAAGGACTTAGGGGTTACAGTGGACGAGAATCTGGATATGAGTCAACAGTGTGCCCTTGTGGCCAAGAAGGCTAACAGCATTTTGGGTAGTATAAGTTGGGGCATTGCCAGCAGATGGAGGGACGTGATCGTTCCCCTCTATTTGACATTGGTGAGGCCTCATCTGGAGTACTGTGTCCAGTTTTGGGCCCCACACTACAAGAAGGATGTGGAAAAATTGGAAAGCATCCAGCGGAGGGCAACAAAAATTATTAGGGGGCTGGAGCACGTGACTTATGAGGAGAGGTTGAGGGAACGGGGATTGTTTAGTCTGCAGAAGAGAAGAATGAAGGAGGATTTGATAGCTGCTTTCAACTACCTGAAAGGGGGTTCCAAAGAGGATGGATCTAGACTGTTCTCAGTGGTAGCAGATGACAGAACAAGGAGTAATGGTCTCAAGTTGCAGTGTGGGAGGTTTAGGTTGGATATTAGGAAAAACTTTTTCACTAGGAGTGTGGTGAAGCACTGGAATGCGTTACCTAGGGAGGTGGTGGAATCTCCTTCCTTTGAGGGTTATAAGGTCAGGCTTGACAAAGCCCTGGCTGGGATGATTTAGTTGGGGATTGGTCCTGCTTTGAGCTGGGGGTTGGACTAGGTGACCTCCTGAGGTCCCTTTGAACCCTGATATTCTATGATTCGAGCTTATGAAAACTGTGGACTGTAGCAAATGCTTCTGGATTGGCGGTGGGAAGGGTACGTGTGATTAGGAGGTTTAAAAATGAAAGGGGCAGGAAGATGAGACCCTCGTGTCAAAAACAGGATTGTTCTATGCTTGGGTTTGTCTTTGTGCGGTAGAGGTGATCATATGTGAGAGTGGCCAGGAAGTAAAGTTTTTGTTGTCTTTAAACTGAACACCATTCTGCTTTTCAAAGGAAGAGGCAGTGTCGAACCTGTCTCCAAAGGGCTGAGATATAATATGCAGCTTTAGTCTTCCTTTTCATCCCCATGACCCCAGCTTCAAAGATTTCTCAGAACTTTCAGCAGAGCTCCAGACAGAAGGCACTTCAAGCCTTTGGAACCTAAGATTTTTCCCTACTGAAGTGGTTGGATGTGGCAGGGGTCCCAGGGAGGGCAGCCAGGAAGGGGGGGGGGTTGGGTGGGGTGGTGGGGAGCAGTCAGGGAGAAGGGGTGGTTGGATGGGGCAGGGGTCCGGGGGGGGGGGAATCAGGAATGAGAGGAGGGGTTGAATGGAGTGGGGGGGGGCAGTTGGGGTGGGAGTTCCGGGGGCAGTCAGGAGACAGGGAAGGGGGGGGTGGATGGGGCGGGAGTTCCAGGGGGGCAGGGTTTGGATGGGGCAAGGGTCCCAGAGGGGGCAATTACAAATGAGAGGAGGGGTTGAATGGGGTGGCAGAGGGCAGTCGGGGGGGGGAAGTGGGGGCAGGGGGGCATCAAGCTGGGGTGGGTGGGAATCCGGGGCAGGGGCCAGGCCACGCCTGGCTGTTTGGGGAGGCCCTCCATACAATTTCCGAAACCTGATGCAGCCCTCAGGGCAAAATGTTTGCCCGCCCCTGGCCCACAGGCATAAGTGAACCCATTCAGCCTGAGTACTGGTTCCTGACCTTAAAATCCCATCTCTTGACTTACTACTGCCAGGTGTGAAACATGGGTACCCTTTTGAACTTAGAGTGCTTGGCAGCCCAGATTTTCCTACCATTGCTCTGTGCACTTAGCTTTGGCTTCTTGTGTTGGGACAAGCCCCAAAATGGGTAAAGTCAGTTGGTAGAGGGGTCTGCTTATTTTCTTCTGCTCTCCACAGGTGGCAGCTTCATTAAAGCTCTCTCTCTTACGTTCAGAGTTGCTGTAGAAGTGGTGACCACGATGACTTCGGCTGATGTGATGTGGCAGGATGGCACTGTGGAGACCAATATTCGCTCCAACGAGTTGTTTCCAGTCCATCATCTGGACAACAATGAGTTTTGCCCTGGGGACTTCGTGGTGGACAAAAGAGGTACTGGGTGAAAAATAAGCTCTGGGGGAAAAAGCAAATCATCATTTTTATTACAAGGAATAAGAGCTTTGCAATTGTCTATTTTGGTTTGTCTATTTGGTTTGGTGCATATGATGATGCAGACGCCTGAGCAGTTAAAATCAATAACACTTACCCCAAAAGATCCAATGACTTTCATATCTGAAAAGCACTTTCAGAGTAGATTGATGAGTCTAGCCTCACAAGCCCTTCAGGAGGTGGGCAGAGTAGTGTCCATGTTCTACAGTCTGGGATGCTGAGGCACACAGCTTAAGTGACCTGCCCAAGGTCACACACTGAGTCAGTGATAGAGGTGGGAATAGAACCCAAATCTCCAGACTCCCCAGCCTATACTTTTGCCATGAGACCAACCTTTGCACTCCAGTGCTATCCTTTTGCTTTTTGTTTTCTAATATAAAATCAGTTATTGCACCCCTTCTATTTAAGTGCAAATGTGTAGTAAGAAACAAGTACTTAAATATGGCTCTGGTAACTCTACGTATACATGGTTTGTAGGCTTTAAAAAGGTTTTATTATATAGGGCTGAACCTGTGTGAAATAGTTGGGGATGAATTGGATTTGCCAACCTTTTGTTAGCACACAACCAACCTCCCCTTTCCCTGGGAATCTTAAAGGATCTCTCTTGATCTGAGGACACCCTTTATACTTGCCTGCCCCAGCACCAGAGCGATGAAAGGAATGAATCGCACACAGTTTAGCTTTACCTGGATGCCATTCCCAACAAGATTCTCACACTACTATATTTATCTAAAAAGTTTTCTGTGATTAAAAGTGGCCTTTTTCTTCCCCTTTCCTGACAAGAAACAAATCACTCCAAAAGTATGTGAGCGTCTCACTTCTTGACTTTCCCAAGGCTTAGGAGCTAAGTAACGGTTCTAAGAGACCCAATTCTCTGCAGGAGTTTAGTGCTCATGAATGTGAAGGATGAATGGCACTTGGCCTAGCTTTAAACTACTGCATGCATCTCCCTCTTCCCTAGCAGCAGTTCAAGACCTCATCTAATCTTAATTCTTTAGACAGTGATGAGCACAGCCTCAGAGTTTTTAAAAAAAAAAATTAAAACAAACAAAAAAAACTTTGCTCTCTTCCCCCATAGGTAGGAGTAAATTGTTCTAATTGTAGGGCTTTTGTTTGGGGGCAAGGGATTGTTTCTGATTGTTGTGTTTATAATATATATAGTTGGAAAGCTAAGTCAGAGATGAGTGTGGTGCTCACTTTTACCAGTGGTCATTGTTAGAGCCCTGTGCAGATACTAACTTTGAATTGGCAGCCGATCCGTGATCTGCAAAAATGGTCCATGGATATAAAGCTGATTTCCGCAGATCTGTAGGCTCTAGTCATTGTTATCTCATCGGGGAGCCCATTCCTTGGGCTGAAAGATGCTGTGGCCTTATGGGTTAGGCGTTGCTTGTGGAAGCAAGAGATGGAGGCTTAGACTTTCAAAGTTGCATAGGGGAAACGAGCATCTAGAGCTCATTAATGTCTAGTAAATTGTCAGGCCCAGGTTCTAGTTTTGTCTGACAAATTTTTAAGAATTCCTGCCTCCTCCTTCACCTCCCTTCCCTGCCAAATGCCGTCCAGAAAACCCTACAACCTGCTGCTCTTTATAACCTGGAAAGAGAGAGGAATCAAACTCTTTAAAGCCCACTGGGGAGGTTTATTGCCAGTCAGTTTTATATGGAAGGCACTGATGGCAGATGCAGTCCAAGTCCAGCTTCTGTGAAAGGGTGTTCCCTGCACACAGGTCTCCCTTTATTGACTGACAGTTTCATTGTTCCAGTGGAACGTAGCCGTTGTGGGAAATCATGATCATGGAGGAAGAGACGCCTTGTAGCTACGGCCCATCCCAGGCAGCCCTCTTGGCCCATCAGTACCCACACTTGAAGTGGACTCTTTGGCTCTTCATTGAATAGTGTAGAGAGCAGAGCATCAAGGTGAAGTGGCCACTGATCTGGCACTGCAACTCCCTAAAGACAAGTGTGCCCACCTGGGATCTCTCTACCCACCCTCTGGCTAGATGGCCCTTTAAAGTTACACGACTCTTTCCTTATTTGCTCAGAACACCCCAGCTCCGTTGTTGCTTTCATCCTGGCATTGCACACAGGTGAAGGATGGGTTCACAATTTGACAGTTGGCAACCCTAGCTGCCATGTAACAAGATCCATTCTCCTGATTTCCCTGTCTCGAGTGGAGCTGCTGGGCTGTAATGCCTCGCAGTGAAGCCAGAGGTGACTTCCCCTGGTGCTGCTGCCAGAAAGATCAAACAAAGCTTATTGATCAGACTAAAGAGATGAGAACAGTCACTGTTGGTCCAGCTTTTCACTTGGATATTTTCCTCCTTTCCACCCTGACCAAAAGCTCAGACCTCCCAGGACCCTGCTGTGTACGGAGTGGTGCAGTCAGGCGACCACATCGGCCGCACCTGTGTAGTAAAATGGTTCAAGCTGAAGGCCAGCGGAGACGATGTTGAGGTAGGTGAAGCAGCCTGCTCCTCCTAGTTGGGGCTGTCTGAGAGGAGTGAAGTACACAACAGCGCTTACTCTGTATGCTTCCACCCTGAAATAAGTCACCTTTAGGATTAGCGGAGTGGGGCATGTTACTGCTCTGGTGTCAAGACTGGTTATGGCGACATTTTTCTCTGTGGCTATGTCTACCCTGCACGCCTCTTGAGGCAGCGCAAAGTGTACGTGTAGCTACACGCAGCCGTGAAAAGCAGGCCACGTCCACACTGGGGGTGTCACTACGCGTGTCAGTGAAAGGCTCTGGCAGAGGGGAAAGGCTTCAGCAGTTCCCCCCGCAGGGAGCTAGCAGAGCCCTGACCTGCAACTGGGGGAGGCTCCAGCAGTGGGGAGGCAGTGGGACACTACATAGCTGAAAATAGCAGCATAGGCAGGAAGGTAGGGCTTGGGTGAGCAGAGAGCCATGTAGGGTATGTGCTCAGTGCATACCCGCTCCCTTCAGGTGTGTCTGTGTTCTGCTCTCCTGAGCTGTGACTCACTGTCCACGCTGCTAGTGTATACACACCACCACCAAAAGAAGCACGCAGTGTAGATGTAGCCTGTGTTTCTGCGGGTGGTGACCTGGCACAGAGCAGGCATGTTCAAAGATTTGCACACCCCATCATCCTGGAGCAGCTGGGTTTTTTTTCCCCTCAGTTATCTATGAATTTCTGCCTTTGGCCAGGAGAGGGGCTGGTGCTGAAACAAGCAACCACAGTTGATTTCTTAAAGCTTTGGTGCTGGGCCTCTGACTTTTTCCACCTCTACTAGTTGGCAGAGAAGCCCATTGCTCAGTGGTTGTCCGAAACACCATGAGAGCGCTCTTGACCCGTCACTCTCATTTACAGACCACATCTTTCTCCCCCACCAAGTCCAGGAGCTCGGAGTATTTCATCTTGCTGGCTCCTGTTAGGCTGTGGGCAAGTTGGAGGAGTGCTGCCATGGCCCCTCTAAACCTGGCTCATTCTTCCTTTGTCCCCCCCTCAGCGTGGTGCATGTGGTGTAAGTGACCAGGGCTAGTTCAGGCTTAGAACAAAATCTCAGGCTATGTCTACGCAACATCACTTACAGCGGCGCAACTGCACTGCTGTAGTGCTTCTGGTGAAGGTGCTTTAAGCTGATGGGAGAGAGCTCTAGGGGCAGCTTAATATCTCCTGCCTCCATGAGTGGTGGTAGCTGGGTTGGTGGGAGAAGCACTGGGAGAAGCACTCTCCACACCTGCGCTTATGTCGGTATAACTTACTTTGCTCAGGTATAGCTTAGAATCATAGAATCTCAGGGTTGGAAGGGACCCCTGAAGGTCATCTAGTCCAACCCCCTGCTCGAAGCAGGACCAATTCCCAGTTAAATCATCCCAGCCAGGGCTTTGTCAAGCCTGACCTTAAAAACCTCTAAGGAAGGAGATTCTACCACCTCCCTAGGTAACGCATTCCAGTGTTTCACCACCCTCTTAGTGAAAAAGTTTTTCCTAATATCCAATCTAAACCTCCCCCATTGCAACTTGAGACCATTACTCCTCGTTCTGTCATCTGCTACCATTGAGAACAGTCTAGAGCCATCCTCTTTGGAACCCCCTTTCAGGTAGTTGAAAGCAGCTATCAAATCCCCCCTCATTCTTCTCTTCTGCAGGCTAAACAATCCCAACTCCCTCAGCCTCTCCTCATAAGTCATGTGTTCTAGACCCCTAATCATTTTTGTTGCCCTTCGCTGGACTCTCTCCAATTTATCCACATCCTTCTTGTAGTGTGGGGCCCAAAACTGGACACAGTACTCCAGATGAGGCCTCACCAATGTCGAATAGAGGGGAACGATCACGTCCCTCGATCTGCTCGCTATGCCCCTACTTATACATCCCAAAATGCCATTGGCCTTCTTGGCAACAAGGGCACACTGCTGACTCATATCCAGCTTCTCGTCCACTGTCACCCCTAGGTCCTTTTCCGCAGAACTGCTGCCTAGCCATTCGGTCCCTAGTCTGTAGCTGTGCATTGGGTTCTTCCATCCTAAGTGCAGGACCCTGCACTTATCCTTATTGAACCTCATCAGATTTCTTTTGGCCCAATCCTCCAATTTGTCTAGGTCCTTCTGTATCCTATCCCTCCCCTCCAGCGTATCTACCACTCCTCCCAGTTTAGTATCATCCGCAAATTTGCTGAGAGTGCAATCCACACCATCCTCCAGATCATTTATGAAGATATTGAACAAAACCGGCCCCAGGACCGACCCTTGGGGCACTCCACTTGATACCGGCTGCCAACTACACATGGAGCCATTGATCACTACCCGCTGAGCCCGACAATCTAGCCAGCTTTCTACCCACCTTATAGTGCATTCATACAGCCCATACTTCCTTAACTTGCTGACAAGAATACTGTGGGAGACCGTGTCAAAAGCTTTGCTAAAGTCAAGAAACAATACACCCACTGCTTTCCCTTCATCCACAGAACCAGTAATCTCATCATAAAAGGCGATTAGATTAGTCAGGCATGACCTTCCCTTGGTGAATCCATGCTGGCTGTTCCTGATCACTTTCCTCTCATGCAAGTGCATCAGGATTGATTCTTTGAGGACCTGCTCCATGATTTTTCCAGGGACTGAGGTGAGGCTGACTGGCCTGTAGTTCCCAGGATCCTCCTTCTTCCCTTTTTTAAAGATTGGCACTACATTAGCCTTTTTCCAGTCATCCGGGACTTCCCCGGTTCGCCACGAGTTTTCAAAGATAATGGCCAATGGCTCTGCAATCACAGCCGCCAATTCCTTCAGCACTCTCGGATGCAACTCGTCCGGCCCCATGGACTTGTGCATGTCCAGCTTTTCTAAATAGTCCCTAACCACCTCTATCTCCACAGAGGGTTGGCCATCTCTTCCCCATTTTGTGATGCCCAGCGCAGCAGTCTGGGAGCTGACCTTGTTAGTGAAGACAGAGGCAAAAAAAGCATTGAGTACATTAGCTTTTTCCACATCCTCTGTCACTAGGTTGCCTCCCTCATTCAGTAAGGGGCCCACACTTTCCTTGGCTTTCTTCTTGTTGCCAACATACCTGAAGAAACCCTTCTTGTTACTCTTGGCATCTCTTGCTAGCTGCAGCTCCAGGTGCGATTTGGCCCTCCTGATATGATTCCTACATGCCCGAGCAATATTTTTATACTCTTCCCTGGTCATATGTCCAACCTTCCACTTCTTGTAAGCTTCTTTTTTATGTTTAAGATCCGCTAGGATTTCACCATTAAGCCAAGCTGGTCGCCTGCCATATTTACTATTCTTTCGACTCATCGGGATGGTTTGTCCCTGTAACCTCAACAGGGATTCCTTGAAATACAGCCAGCTGTCCTGGACTCCTTTCCCCTTCAAGTTAGTCCCCCAGGGGATCCTGGCCATCCGTTCCCTGAGGGAGTCGAAGTCTGCTTTCCTGAAGTCCAGGGTCCGTATCCTGCTGCTTACCTTTCTTCCCTGCGTCAGGATCCTGAACTCAACCAACTCATGGTCACTGCCTCCCAGATTCCCATCCACTTTTGCTTCCCCCACTAATTCTACCCGGTTTGTGAGCAGCAGGTCAAGAAAAGCGCCCCCCCCCCCAGTTGGCTCCTCTAGCACTTGTGCCAGGAAATTGTCCCCTACGCTTTCCAAAAACTTCCTGGATTGTCTATGCACCGCTGTATTGCTCTCCCAGCAGATATCAGGAAAATTAGTCACCCATGAGAATCAGGGCATGCAGATCTAGCTTACGTGACTTAGTCACACCCCATGAGAATCTAGGCATGCAGATCTAGCTTACGTGACTTAGTCACACCCCGAACGACAGAAGTTATACCACAGTCATTTGTAGTGTAGACATAACCCAGGCTGCCCCAGAGACACATCCCTGTGTCTAATACTAATTCCTCATGCTAGTAAATAGTGGTGCTTTTCTCAGAGCGAAAGCAAAGGTGATCCGCTTTGGCGGGGGGGATGCTATTTCCTATTAAGTCATGAGCCTTTTATCCAACCCTCCTACCAGCTGTGCTGGTTCGGAGATCATGGAACCTGTATCCAAAATAAATCCTGTCTCTGGCTCTGCTCAGCTCACCTTCTAGCTGTTTTTGAGAGAGCTGGATGTTCACAGGGGGTGTACCGTGGTTCCCATTGGCTCATGATTCATGCAGTGTAAAACCTAAGAGAAAAGGTGAGGATGAACTGGATGAAAAGGCAGGATGCCAATTTACCCCTTACACCTTTTCTGAGGTGACACACGTAATATCAAATAGCAGGTCAGAGCGCAGCAGCAGGCACCAGATGTATTAGCAGCGAATGGTCACAAGACGTCAAGTGGCCACGGGTGCTGGGATCCAAACTGCAGGTGCAGGAAGCATTTTAAGTGTCCAAAGCAGAATCTAGAAATCAGTTCAGTAGTTTGGAGTTAACCCATGCACGTGTGTGTTCTCTTCAATGCCAGCTGATGGGGGAGGAGGAGGATGTGAGTGTGTATGATATTGCTGATCACCCCGACTTCCGCTTCCGAACCACCGACATTGTGATTCGCATTGGCAATGCTGAGGAGGGAGCGTTGGCCAAGGAAGATGAGGTGAGTCTGAGCCATGGTCATTTTGCCCGAAGCAGCCTGCAGTCATTTTAGCTGGGATTTCCTAAGGGTCCTAAGAGAGTTGGATTCCCCAAGTCCCATTTGGGTACCTAGTGCCCACAATCTTCTTTGAAAATCCCAGCCTCTCGTGTTGCCTGATACCGCTGTATTTTCTGCCCCCGGCTTAGCCTGAAAGGTCCCATGTGTACAAGACACTTGTCCACCCTGGACAGAGTCAAAGGGCACTGGAATGAAGATACAAACCTGGAGGCCTAAGTAGGCACCATCTCAGATTTTAACCGAGGTCACTCTGAAATCCTCTTTGCCAGGGTGAAAAGGGATTAAACCTGCCCTGAAAGTTGAAGCAACTAGAACCAAAAATGGAGAATGAAATTTGTTTGCCTTAATTTAAATCCAACAAGTATCTGTGTAGGGATTCCAAGTCAGGTTTTCAGTATAACTTCTAAGATGGAAAGTCCAGCGCAGCCCCAAACAGAGGGAGATTGAAGATCAGTTTATGTCTATAGCTAGTGACATTTGTTTTGCTTTGAGAAATAGGGCCGTTATTGTTATAAACTGGATTTACATGCTTAAATTGGATTAAGGAGTCAGGAGGGGTCTGAGGGGGACCTCCCTTTTGGAAAGAATGCGAGCTGTTCACTGGTAGTGGACCTCCTTAAGGCTGCAGGTCTTGCAGACCCTAGAAGTGACTCTTACGCTAACAGAGGTCTGCAGGGTAGAAGTGTAAGACGACGTCTCAGCTCTCTGATAGGCCAAGTAGCAGTAGCATGTCTAAGCTCCAGCAGCATGAAATACATGCCTAAAGCTGCTCACCTGGCCTGTGTAAACTTTATTCCAGTTTAAGAAGCTATTTATTCTGAATGCACTAAACATGGGCTTTAAAAAGCTGAATGCGGCATGTTTGGCGTTTCAGCCTCGGAGCTTGAAGGCCAGCCTGAGCTGCAACTTCAGAGCACAGTCTACGCAGCTGTTTTTAGAGCATTAATGTGAGCCTCTCTACCCCGATTGTGTCAGCCTAGGCATGCCCTTCATATCCATGCCCTAGCTCTCACGGAAGTGCTGCGCTCTGGGAACAAACTGCAAAGTCTGTAGGTCTTCCTTCAGCTGAGCTGGCTCAAAATCAAAATTCTTAGAACTATCACTAGATGGCACCCTAAGTCAAAGAAATGGTGGTAGGATCCCATTTATAGTCAACTAAGCAATCAAAACTGCTTTCCATACTCACAGGTTGGAGCTTTAAAATGTTGATGTTGGTCAGAAGTAATCATATAATGTGGTTCACCGTTTCCCTAGGTGGTGACTTTCTGTAGTGTCCAAGGTAGTCTTTCATGGAAACATTTTCCCACTAAATAGAATCTCAGCGGCCTGGTTGCTCCTGCTGCAGCCCACAGTCTCACTGCGTGAGACATGCCAAAAGCTTGTCTTTGGACTTGATCCGTGTTTACATGCCTCAGTTACCTGGAGAAAAGCTGTTTCTCAAAGTCTTCATTCTCTGTACTTGAGAAAGAGATTGTGATATTTTGTTTGCTGCTCTTGTTCCCATAGCCCTCTGTAGGACAGGTGGCTCGTGTTGATGTCAGCAGCAAAGTGGAAGTAGTCTGGGCTGATAACTCCAAGACCATTATTCTGCCTCAGGTAAGGTGCTCCTGTCTGGTCAGTGGGGCCACGGTACTTTCTGTAACTCAGTTTAATGACATGCAGTGTTCTTGGATCAAGGATGCAAAGATACTGCTGGAGCCTGTGTAACTGAATCTCAGGTTCTTTGAACTCTTTGAATGCCTGTCTTTGCCTATCTTTTAGTCCTGTTTCTCCTCTCCTCATCTCTTTTAGTGAAGACAGACCTTCTAAAGAAAATAGAATACCTGCCTTTGTAGGGTCCCATCCCCTATCAGAGCAGCACAGAACACATCACTCCTCTTGCTACAGAATCTCATTCATGTGCAGAAAGCAGTTGATGATCAAGACTTAAAAAAAAAAAAAAACCCACCAAAAAAAAAAAACACCTCAAGCAGCTCTGCATTAATAACAGTAGAATGGTCAATGCCTGCACTATGGAAATGGAAGAGGATGTTACAAAGCAGTCTGCTGTCTCCCTTCCCCCCATTGTCACATGTGACCGGATCACAGGCAGAATCAAAGGTCTGGTGTATGCTCCACAAAGAGCTGCTCTCACGACGCGCCTCTGCAGCAAGCTGTGTCGCTCCGTTCCCTTGGATTCTGTCTGAACATGTAATTACAGGACTTTGGTGAATGTTGAGATCCTAAGTTATCTGTTAAGAACTGTAATTTTCATTTCTGTGCGTGTGCCAGAGACTAGCTGGTTGGGCACTTTCAGTGGATCTAAAAATAACCATGAAGATGGCATAACTGGCTGACAAAGTAGCCTTTCAACTCAGATTTGGGATAGGCCACAAGGGCAGGAAGTCTAGTGGACTTGGTCTAGCTCCCCAGGATCTAATCGCAGCTGGCATTGAGTTATTTAGTGGCCTGCAACTGGCATAACTGTGCTGGTGCAGGTGGGGATTTTGAGGCTCCTTGGCAGAGCTCTGTGTATGGAGAGATTGTACATCTGCATGTCTGGCTTTTAGCTACTGTGATCAGTGTGTCTCTTTTTAGCAGCTGTATAGGTTTTATGCAACATCACTTGAACTTTCAGAAGTTCAGGATTAAACTTCCCATCGTACAAACCTTTTAATACATCTTACAAGCTACTTCTTGTCCTGGAGCTATCCATTAGGCTTTGTTTCCCCCACCCACATGACGTATGGGGGGGCTAGATGTGTCAAATTCGTATCAGAGTTGGTAAATTTTCATGTCTGCTTTGCAAGGCTGTCTTTGAAAAATGTAACACACACAAAAGTCCCCTGAAATTTAGAGCTGCAAGAATGGGGGTGGAGGGGAGGGGTTGTGATGGAGTCTGGGGAAGCTAGACTCTCAGGGTAGGTAGTGAAGAGGGGTAGGGAGAAAGCACATTTATAAGAGAGTCAGGTCAGCAATTCTAGTAAGGCTTCTTTATCCCAATTAAACCTTAAAGTGGCAGTGAAGTACAGTGGTTGGAGACTGTTCATAGGAGAGTGCCGATAGCAGTTACAGTGTGCCACACAAGAAGATAATGAAACATGCGCATTCTAGCTAGTTCAGGCATTGTTTTGTAGATGCGTGGAATGCAGACACAGCCAAGCTGGCATATTGTATTCACACAGCAGCTGGCTCAGTTGCAAAAACAGAAATACAAATTTGACACGTTAAAAACTGCAAAATTTGTGTGGGGTTCAGAAAGTTGGGACTTCAGTCTTGCAGTTCTAGCATGCATGCTCTCTCTGGTCTGCAATGGAAGCCCCAGCTTTTTGGACAGCTGTGTTCTTTTTAAAACTGACCGTGCTATTCCCAAACACCTGTTTTCGGGGGGGCGGGAATGCTGATTCAGAACCCAGCTCACAGGAGCTTCATAAGTGCAGGACTCAGCTCAGATAGAATCCACCTTAGATAAAGAAAAAATTGCCTTTTGGGGAGATTTTGGTGTTGCTAGGATCACTGTTTTTAACTGTCCGTTTCCTTTTAACAGTAGAGACTGATTTATCTCCATCCAAGATGACCGTAAATAAAGCATGCGTATTTCGGCCCTATACCACCTCACTTCTTTGTTTTTGATTCCTTTAGCACTTGTACAACATAGAATCGGAGATTGAAGAATCTGACTATGATTCTGTAGATGGCAGCACCAGTGGGGCATCCTCCGATGAGTGGGAGGATGAGAGCGATAGCTGGGAGACGGACAACGGCCTTATGGAAGACGACCACCCGAAAACTGAAGAGCCGGAGCCTGAGGAGCCTGTAGCGGAAGAGGTGAAAAAGGTAGAGGAACAAGTGCAGGGTGCCGTGGCAATGGCGGTTGCTGATCTAACTGCAGAGAAGGCTGGGAAAGAGGGAGCACCAAAGAGTTTCCGAGAGCTGAAGGAGGCCATCAAGATCTTAGAGAGCCTGAAGAACATGACTGTGGAGCAGCTGCTGACGGGCTCTCCCACTTCGCCGACAGTAGAGCCCGAAAAGCCCACCAGGGAGAAGAAGTTCTTGGATGACATCAAAAAGCTGCAGGAGAATCTGAAGAAGACCCTGGATAACGTTGCCATTGTGGAGGAGGAGAAGATGGAAGCTATGGTGGAGACGGAGAAGAAAGAAGAAAAACCTGAGGCACAGACGCCAGTGAGGTCGGAGTGGCCTAGTGAGACCCCAGTGCTCTGCCAGCAGAGCGGAGGCAAGCCTGGAGTCACCTTCACAAGTGCCAAGGGGGAGGTCTTCTCTGTGCTGGAATATGCCCCAGGTGAGTGTGATACCTCGGGGCTGGACTAACTCTTCCACTGCCTTCCCCATTGAGACTCCTGTACCCCAGCAGGAGTCCCCTGCAGTCACTCCCCCCTCTCTCGACGGCCCTGCTTCTAGGAGAAGGGGAGAGATGTTACCCACCTGGAACTCATAAGTCACTTGGGAAGGGGCAATTAAAGAGGGCTCCTATCCGTAGAGGGGTCTGGTCTGGGAAATGACCCTGGGTGTCTTGCATGTGCTCAGAGTGCTGTCCCATGTGATGTGGCTGTGGTACAGGTTCCCTTTCTTTCCCCTTTTGGCTGTTCTGACTTGGACGCTCTGCAGCAGTGTGTGGTGTAGGAATCCCTTGCCTCAAAGATTGGCACTCCAGCTTTGCTAAGGGCTGTTGCGATCCACAACCTACCAGCATGAAAACCCTGTTGCAACCAAGTTTGAAACGAGCTTTTCTTGACTGGGGGACGGTGGAGGGCTGGAGGGTGAGAGGCAGAATGGAAATGGAGACAGCTGATGTTCTTGTATCAATTGTGCCTCCTCTCTGAGCGCAGTGACCTTGTTAACACAAACCAACTTTCACCTGCCAGAAATAAACAAGAGTGCCTGGTTCTGGGGTGCATCGGTGACAGCACAGCTTCAGATATCTGGCAAACAGATCATCCTGGACAGGTCAGCTGGGAAAACGTACCCAACCTCTGCTTTGAGCCTGTAGCTGTGAAGAAAGAGGCTATTAACACAGCTCTTTGGCTGAGGTGTAAATTCTTGCCCAGATGTGGTCCCAACGTAGTTGCTTTAGCGCCTTGCTGCTAACTCGTGGCTTGAGATCTCAAATAACAATACAGCCATGTTTCCCCAGCTTCACTGACCAGTATCTTCTCTTTCTCCTCCCCACAATATTGGGCGCAATTGTTGAGGGGGGGGGAAAAAACTTCCCTTTGAAGGCGTTTGATTTTGGAGGAGGATTTTCTGTAATCTGATGGGTTGTAACGCCCCTTGCTCCTTAGATACCCACGCCTTTAAGAAAATGGAGTTCCAGCCACCAGAAGCCAAGAAGTTCTTCAGCACAGTGAGGAAAGAAATGGCATTGCTGGCGACCTCTCTGCCTGATGGCATCATGGTCAAGACGTTTGAAGACAGAATGGCAAGTCCGTATGCTCCAGTCTGTTTGTGTGTTAGCACGGTGACTGGGCGTAACCTGAGAGTTGAAGGCTCAGGAGGGAGTTCCAGACTTAATCCCCTATTCTGAGCTGTCAAGGCATCTACACTTGGCTGAAGTTTATAATTACAGTAAATTGGCTCCCCTTTACATTTCCAAGAACCCTGGTAATAAACAATGAGTATGTGGGAATCTGATACTAGAATTACTTCACCAAATAAACCTGGGCTGTGTAATTCGGCTAAGCAGGGAGCGTGAGCGGGTGGAGAGCCAACAAGGCAGTGGGCGTAGCCAGTCGTGGAGTGGAACCGTGCACCAGCCCCCTCTGAAATCCTGTTTCAGATCACTCATCCAGGCCTGAAGGGTGGAAGTGTGGTGGGTGAAGTTCAGTCTCAGGTGAAAGAGCACAGCCCAAAGCTAGCACCCGCAGGAGATCTGCAAGGCTTGAGCTAGTTCTCCCAAGTCCCCAGTTAGTGTTAAGCTAATTAAAGCCTCTATCTCTTCCTCCTCCCCAAACTCAATCTGCCTTGTTACCAGGGCTTGCCTCTTTTCCTTGGACAGAGGGCAGCCCTGGCTTTCACTCTAGCCCATGCCTATTTGTGCTCACATCTCCTCTCTTCACAGGATCTCTTTTCAGCACTTATTAAAGGACCCACACGCACTCCTTACGAAGACGGCCTCTTCTTGTTCGATATCCAGTTACCCAACATCTACCCAGCTGTCCCCCCTCTCTTCCGCTACCTCTCCCAGTGCAGCGGGAGACTGAACCCCAACCTGTACGACAATGGCAAGGTTTGCGTCAGCCTTCTGGGAACCTGGATAGGAAAGGTAATGCTGTCTTCAATCCCTTTGCACAGCACATGGCTTTTAAACAGAGCCAGACTTCCGCAACTAGGGAGCGGTGTTTGCTGCTTCCCGCTGGCCCCAGAAGCCTGACTGTTTTCCAGTTCAGAGAGCAAACTGGGGAATGAGCATCCAAGCTTTGTGCTGGCCCTGTCTGCATTCGGCTTGAACCGGCCCTAATAGTCTGGGTTTGAATTCTGGATAGATGGATGGAGTAGACAGAGCCAAAGGGTAGTGTTCAAGAGGGGTTTTGAAAGAGTCTCTCAAAACCCACGTTTGTCCCTGGAAGATGAGCTGTGGGTAGTATTAGCCACAGGCCCTTGTCGGGGCTGATAAGAGCTGAGGGTGTGCGCAGGGATCATAGTGTGAACAGGGATCATTCTCCTACCCTTTGGGACTTGGTCTTTCTGGCCTTTTTTTGCCTTCTCTGTGGTGAGCAGCCAAGGCATGCTGGAAACAGGCTTAGCAAAGACGTAGGGGGCACAGTGAGTTGAGAGAACCCTCACTCTTAGCTTCTGGACAGCTAGGTTCAAGGGAGGTTGTGGGTAGCGATGAATGACTTTGTGGGGTGGGAGGGTCTCTCATTCCTGTTTGGGCACCACAATAAATATCCACCCATTGACACAATCAGCAGGGCTGGAGTGGGCCCCACCTGTGACCTCAGTTCTGGAGCAGCGAGGCAGGTGCTGCATACCTGGATTAAGGTGTACAAGCTTCCACAGTATCTGCCCAGGCCATGTCCAGCCTGAAGCCAGCGCAGTAGGCCCATAATTTTACCCAAGCCTGAATTGTACTCACAGACCTTTAAAATAGGTGTGCACAAACGCAGCTGGGGTTGGGCCCAGGCAGTAAATGTTGGCGTGCGCCTTGGTCACTATTAGCTGCAGTCTGAAGGCTGTCGCCTCCCTTGTTTTCTGTGTTAAATGCTGACCCAGGATGGATGCTGCGTTCGCTGTTGCTCATGACAAGCTGTCTGTGATAACTTCTGTGTGTGTTCCAGGGCACAGAAAGGTGGACCAGCAAATCCAGCCTTCTCCAGGTGCTCATCTCCATCCAAGGTAAATGCAGCTGCAGAGCCGGTGGGGCGTGGAGGGACACTGGAGGCCCCCCCACTTGCCTTGCTGGGCTGTGTGAAGGAGCACACTTTCCCATCTCAACGCAGCAGGGGCAAGCTGTTACCCATCCCTCTGTTCTTGGCTGCCTTCCGTCCCTGTAACTTTCCCTCGCCCCTTTCCCCTCTCTGCAAGAGCAGGCCTCACTAGCCTTTTGCTTGTTGCCCTGTGCCTGGGAAGGTGAACCACAGCCACCTCCAGCCAGCTGCTAACGCCTAAAAAAGCTCCTAAGAGGAAGGTCCTGAAGTTGCTGCTGAGCCTGGGTCCTTCTCTTTATAGGCAGTGAGTCACCAGCCTTGCTAGCATCTGGTTTATTTTTGCACACATCAGTTGTGTTTACACTGGTTCCTAAACTGCTCTGTGGGCTTTGGAAAGGAAGCACAGGTGTGTCCAAGCCCTGCAGCACTGACTTGCCTGACCAAGACAGCCAGTAATGCTAAACCCTGCTTGGAAACTCTCTAGCAAGCAGTCTGCTGTCCAGAAAGGCCAGGGCCTGACTTGGGAGTATTTGGTCTATGGTATTTGATCTCTCAGCCCTCGGGGTGTCTATTCCCAGAACAGAGAGGCTGTTTCTTGTCTACAGAACCGATAATCCCCATTTAGAGGCTAAAATATCAACTTCTTCTTGCAAACTTCTCTGGATTACCAAAGAGATTTGTTAATGCTGAGAGCTCAGCCTTAGACCTCTCCCTTCTGTTGCCTGGTCATGGGAGAAATGTCATGACCCCACCGTCAGGAGCATTAAAGCAGTTGGGGGCATTGCCAGCAGGGTGGCATTGACCATGTCGTCAACACACCCAGGCAGAACAACCAGCCTAAAATGTCAACCGGCGAGAACTCAGTGTGGGTGGCTTGCCCGCAGCTGTGCCAGAGACAGTGGCTGGAAAGGAAAAGGGCAAAAGTAAATGTGGCCCAGTCGGCGCTAAAAGCAGCTTTGGGTGTCACTTCAAGGAATGGCTTGATTCTGTTACAACACTTTTTTCATGTTTGGCCCTGAAAAGTGAGCAGCTAACCATAGCGCAGGCAAGGCCTGTGAAATATTTCCCCCTTCACTCACTCTTCCAGTGCCCCTCTGTCCCGGCAGTGCACCTTGTCCCTCACCCCGTGCTGAGCTAGCAACTGTACCTGTTACTAGTCCAGTCATGGGCTTCTACAGTGAGTGGCCTCCACTTGGGAGGTGTTCCTGTAGTCTGAAAAATGACCACCGGCCCCTGCCAGGAGGCCACCAGGCCTGTTCTCACAAGTGTCCCAAGCAGAGTCAGAGGCCGGATGAAATGCTGGTGCAGCCGCTAGACATGCACCTGCCTGGATTACCTCCTGTTACCAGTCCAGCATGGCAACCTTGCTCTGCTGCTCCCTCTGCCTGCACCCCTGCTTGCAATCTTTGTGCTGTAGGGGTCAATATGGCAGCAGCCCAAGCTGGAGGGAGCTCCCTAGTGGGGAGGGCAGTGATAGATTGAGGCCTCAGCACCCTTCAGCAAAGGCAGAGCCCAGCAGATCCCCCTGTAGGTCGCAGGTCAATGTGAGGTTTCCGTTTAACTCTTTGCTCTCCCTCTCTCCTGGCAGGACTGATCCTTGTGAATGAGCCCTATTACAACGAGGCAGGGTTCGACAGCGACCGGGGCCTTCAGGAGGGCTACGAGAACAGCCGCTGCTACAACGAGATGGCCTTGATCCGTGTGGTCCAATCGATGATGCAGATGCTGCGCAAGCCGGTGGAGGTCTTCGAGCACGAGATCCGCGAGCACTTCCGCTGCAACGGCTGGCGCCTGGTCTACCGGATAGAGTCTTGGCTAGAGACCAGCGAGCTGGTGGAAAGGAGCCACGAGCACCCCAACGGGGCCGATTCCTCCTCTCTCCTTTCTGTGTGCGACACCCTGGCCGAGAGCCCGGTTGACAGTAGGGGATTTCAGGGCGAGTACAGCAGCCCCTTGGAGCAGGAGCTGGGGGCAGCAGCGGCTGCAGCGGAATTTTCCGACCTGGCGCTAGAAGGGAAGGAGGAGCTGGAAGACTCTGGATGTGGAGCCTCGACGCTCGCGGCCAGCGACGGCCATCAGTATTCAGACTCCGAGAGCACGGGCCACGCCAGAGGGCTCCCCCTGGCGAGAGACCTAACGGACGAGTGTAAAGCCGCGCAGGACTCTGCCTCGCAGCCTAGTGTGAAACCAAAGAAAAGGAGAAAGAGCTACAGGAGTTTCCTCCCCGAGAAGAGTGGTTACCCTGACATCGGCTTTCCCCTCTTCCCCCTGTCCAAGGGGTTCATTAAAAGCATTCGTGGTGTCTTGCAGCAGTACCGGGCTGCCTTAGTAGAGGCCAATATCCCTGAGTGGAGAGAGGACAAGTGAAACGTCAGGTTAGGGGCAGACAGATGCAGAAGAGAAGGGGAAAGCAGCAAGGAAATCAGCAAACGCTGTTCCCAATAAACTGGCTTTGCTCGTTCCCGGCTCTCTTCCGCTGCTTGGTGTGTTTATAAAGAAGGCAGTAGCCCAAATAGCTCATTCCTCGCTCTTTACTTCCCCCAGCCTCTCCCCCGTTCCTCATGCTCCTTTGATCCTGAAGCGTAAGGAGTTGTGAGCCTTCCAAAGCAGTCTTGCAGCTGGGACCCTCTGTGCTCTTTCGTCCCCGGGCGCCTCTGTGTGCAAAGTGGGCTCCACTCCCTGGCTGCTATGTCTGACCCCAGCGTTGCACTTGGGATTCAGCCCTAAAGGTATGGTTGCTGTGGTATCCGATGCTGAGTGGCTGTGTCCTCCCAGTCCTTCCATTTCCCTTCACTACCACGTCTTGTGGCTTTCTTGAAGTCTGTTCCAGCTTGAGAATACTTTGACATTTGAATTCTGGTTGCATCTAAGTCTCCTGCTCCCTATAGGGCTGCCTTCCCATAGCTGGTCACTGACAGATTCTCAGCTCACCCACTCCTTTGTTTGGTACTTACGGTGCAGAGATGAAGTTCTAGATAGGCTCCTGTTCAGCCCTGGGCAATACCCTGGGGTTTCCCTGTGGTCCTAGCCCTCTGATCTCTCTCTCCTGGAAGTAATTTCTCCAAAATAGTAAACACATTTCCACTCCCCATCCTCACCAGACCTGCTTGCACTTTGCAAACTTACACGAGTCAGCTTCCTGCTGGCACTATTCCATCCAGCAGGAGCCTGGGAGCCCCATGTGCACTGCTTCAGCCCAAGTCCAACTGATCAGCAGCAAAGGTAGATCTAGGGTAGATGATGTAGCTTCTGTGTGGATATTAAACTTAGTGCCGCTGATGCTTCTGCACCACTTCAGCTGTTGATAAATTTCTCAGGCTGCAGCTGTTCCTGAGGCTAGCTCAGCAAGTATAGACCTGTACCTGTGGGGCTGTGACTTCACTCCTGCTGCGGCAGCACGGACATTGCATCTTTAACAAACACAGCTTTCACTGTGTGAGCCCCTGCTCATCCCCAGCCCTGCACAGTCCAGAAGCCAGCAGCACTGGAAACCTTGCATGTACATCCTTAATCCCATCAACAGTGCTGTCGGGTAGCTATAGGAAAGGGCTAGTGGGACATGTGCGTTAGTGGAGAGGGGTTTACACTGAGTACTTTGAAGGGGGTATGATGAAAGCAGTGATTATCTGGGGGCATCCTATTCAGGATGTCTGTAGCTTGCTTTCAGGGCTTTCTGTGCACTGCTGGAGACCCCCGATCAAGCCCTGCTAGATTTGTCAGGAGTTGAGCCTGACAACAAGCTCCCATCCACGCTGATGCCCGTTTTCTGCCACAGAGGCAGCCCAGCTGTGTCCTTCCCAGCTGATTAAATGAGCTAGCGAAGCCAGGCTTCCACATGGAAGGAATAGCAAGGCTTGTCATTCAGCGTGGCTAGTAAACGAGGCTAATTCCTCACAGGAAACCAAACCAAATTCCTCCTTGCCAGCTCTCCCACCACCGCTAGCCCTGCCAGAGCCAGCGGCTGTTGGGGTTCTAAATTCAAAGCTGAGGGCGGAAGTGTCAGCAGGCTGTCTCGCCTGTTTGCAAAGTGCTCCCAGCTGCCTGGATGGCTTTGGTGCTCAACTGCCCATTATCCACTGGAAGAAATTTTATAAGGGCTGTCTCCTGGTCCCATTGACTACACCCAACCTGGGGTTGGACTTGCCCCCTGGAGAAGGGTGCCACTGGGACTGGGTCTCTCTCACACTGACTCTGGTCTCCACGTTAGCACTGCAGAATCCTTCACACTGGCTGCCACGATTGCTCAGGAGAGCCGCAGGTCTGGAATTGAGAGCTGCGGGGGAGTCCGCATGTTGGGCTTGAGCGGCAGTAGCATTGTGGGGGTGGGTCTGGTGCAGTAGTTCCTGGCTATCCTCAATGCTAGCCAGCATTTCATGAGCAAGAAAATTGACTCCAGTGTAAAAGGGCAGGGGTGGGATGCTAACTGACGTTGTCCTTTGGGAGTGAATGAGGCATCTGGTGCAGGGGGTTGTTCCCCACATTGCTAGACGCCTTATTCACTGTCCTGAAGGCCAGTCTGTAACTTACAGACTCATTTCCTTTGGTGTATCACTTCATTCCTCTCTCTGCAAAGGAACGGGGGAGGAGGAGTTGACAAGCTGCTTATTAGAAAGACACAAGTAGAGAACAGAATCTGCTCATGTGCCTGTGGGTCTCTAGCATTGCCCACCCACACAACACTCTCTCTCTCTCTCTAGTTGTTTCTCTTTATCTTCTCCTGGAAGGGTAGAGGGAACTAGAGTAGCCACAGCAAAAGCCAGCTGTAGGAGCTGATCTGCTTTGAGGAAGGTGGTGGGAGAAGAGGTGCCATTGTGAGAGCCGGCCTGACTGTATGCCAGATGATTCCTTCCCCCTTCCAAGAAGTCTGCCTCTCTAATCATAACCAAGAGCTTTGTACAGGATCCTGGAGTTTTCAGCTGAGAAAGCTCTTGCTTATTGGCCTTGGGGAGGCTCTCCTGTCCCTTAACAGCATTGCTGGAGCTCTCCTAGCTCTTCAGAGCTGTCTGTCCCTAACTGAGATGCGCACAGAGGTTTACAAGTTTTCTAAGCTTTTGATCATGTGAAGCTCCGGGTCTGAGATTGCTGTTGAGCACACTGCAGCTATGTAATTTTTTTGGTGTACGTATGTAATATTTAAAGGTTAAAAACAAAATTTAAAAAGGCAAAACCTTTAAAAAAAAATAAAATAAAAAAAACCACAAAAAGCCAAAGCATGATGCATATTGTTAGCCTTAAAACTGGCTACTTGACACTGCGATGTACAAATAAGAACAGCCTGTAACTGTTTTAAGTGCTGGGGTGGGGCGGGGAAGAAATATTACAAAATCAGTTTGTAGCCTTGATTCTGTACAGTATTTAAAAACAAACAATGGAACTATTACTGAGGCCATGCTTAGAGGTGTGTTGTTCACGTGCAGATGTGAATGCTGGGTTGCTTACCATATATGTATAAAGTGCTGTGTGACTTACTTTTTTTTTTACTTGCGAAATTTTTTTTTGGCTAATTAGGATGTAATAAAGGAGAAAAAGTTGATTTGCCATTAAATTTTGCCTCTGTGAATAGCTCTGGTTGTGCTTTTTTTTTTTTTTTTCCTTTCCTGTGTGGTGAGTATATCACCTGCAAGAGAACTGAACATCCTGCCACCTTTATTCAGCCTGAGGAGGTTCTTGCTCTGCTCTGAATCAATACCACTGCCAGTGGGCTGCGCGTGAACTGGGACTTGGGAGACCTGAGTTCTGCTGGCTCGCTCACTGGTCTGCTTGGGTGACTTTGGCCAACTCACTTCCCCTCTTTGTACCTCAGTTTCTCCATCTGTGAAGTGCTTTGACATCTACTGATGAAAAGTGCTACGTAAGAGCTAGGTTTTACTGTCCTCAGTGGAGCCAGTGAGGAAAGGTGGCTTAGTTAACTTAGGAAGCTTAGTTAACTGCTCTGTAGCTGAAAGGAAGCTTAGTTAACTGCTCTGTAGCTGACTGGTGCACCTAGGGGCCGATTGAAAGCCCTCTGAGGACAATGGGCATCTTTTGATGGGCTTTGGATAAGGCTCTTCATTTATACAAGGTTCAGGAAGAGCAGCTTTTCTGTCCAGTAGTTAAGGTAACACCAGGATCCAGCAACCTCACACAAGTTCATAGTCTGGTAATGGGATCTGAGATGCCAGCTTGTCACCCCTAGCTGGCTTGTTCAGATCTAACTTAAACTTGCAGTAACCTGAAACCTACCATGTCAGCTGTTTACGGACTGATGTGAAATGAGGTTTGCCCAGCTGCCAGTGGACATCTGCCCACATCCTAAACTGCCATTATGGATAGCATCTTGGGGTGACCTTATCAAAGAGGCCACGGACAGAACGGCCATAAGAGTGTGAGGAGGCCCTTCAGAGCAGTGAGATCAGGCAGCAGAGTCGGGAGAAGCTTGCACCTCTTTGGAAAGGTTTCAGCCATCAGTGCTGCTGTTCCAACCCTTTCATGATGCCAGCAATCAACCTGCCTTTTGCAAAGCTGACCTTTCAGTCCCTAGGACAATGTAGGAGCTGTGTTTAGAGATCTTGGTACTGCTTGGGCACAGTGCGGTGAACTGAGGCTGAACGACTCAAACCTTCTGATCTAATGGAATAGGGTGACATCTTGGCTCCCACCACCAAAAAAGGGAAGCTGAGAGGGGCTGGTGGATGGTGCTCAGGCCTGGAATTTAGAAACTCCTCGGTTCTAATCCTGGCTGTTCTGTTGATTCTGAGACTTTGGGAGCAAATCACTGAATCTTGCGAGGCTTCAGTTTCCCCCATGTTGCAGAATGGGAATAAGGCATTCTGCTCTAGGATGGTGGTGGACTTAGGTGCTCTGTGTAAGTACCATTTTTAAGGGGTAATGACAGAACAGGTATGGTTAGAAAAGATTTGAAGGGACAGCAGCAGGGACAAGGGTCAAGGATGTGAGGAGAAACCAAAGCAGAAATGAAGTAAATGTGAACCTTAATGACTGCCGTGAGACTTCAGAGCACCCTTTAACAGGTCTGCATTCATTGCTCAGATCATATTAAGTGTAGGATGCTCTGGAAGCTATGGCAGGAGCTGGAGTGCTGCAGGTTAATGGCATTTGCTGTAGGCTGTAACTGCAAAAGCAAGACTAGTTTAGTTAGCCATGCTCGGAGAGGCGGGAGGCCTGTTCCCAGGCAGCTAGTGCCAGGGGCTTACCTTAATGAATGAACTAGGGCCAGGGTGGGTGTACACAAGCACGCCCCAGGGAGCGGGAGGCTCCGATGGCTCTTCTTGTAAAGATGATAGCAGGGGTATTACGGGGGGAGGGGAGAAGGGGAGCTACTCCAGGGGGGCCAGGAATCCTCCAGGGAGTTGGTGAGTAACTTTGATATGCACTAGGACATAAGTCTCCCTTTTTTGGTACCTCACAGCCTGACAGCTTGGCTCTGAGACAATGAGCTGCTGCCAGGGCTGGGTTAACCTTTTGTGGGCCTGGTGCCAAACATGTATGTGGGCCCCCATGGAGGTTATGGAGCTTGGTGGGGGGGGGGGAATGTCACTCCCTAGAGTGACGAGCCACCCAGAGGCAATGTGGCATGGCAGGGACAGCCCCGCCCCACCCAGCCCAGTGCGAGGGCACTATTTACAAACCAGTAGTTGCCAGATGCACAGTGGCCCGCCCAGCCCTGTGCTGCCAGCATGTCCCTTCCCCTCAGGGGTGGGTCCATGCTGTGCCACACAGCCCCCCGTCCAACACTGGAACAGCCCCCCCCATTCCCTATGGCCAGAGCTCCCCAGACCCGCTATGCCCAGCACCCCCGGACCCCTCACCCACAAATGCACAACATCACCCTGCCTAGCACCCCCCCTGCCCACAGCCCCACCACAACTGCCCAGCACCCTCCACAGAACCCCCACTCCCTAGTGTCTCAACACACACAGATCTTCCCTGCCCCCTCACAGCCTGCACCCTCCAGGGACCCACCCCCTGCCTCCCAGCTGCTGGGAGGTGACTGTGTCTGCTGGCCTGAGCTGGTCCTGGGGCTGGGAATCACTCCGGCCCCTCAGGAGTGGCAGGATCATCTAGGCCAGGGCCTGCCCCAAAACACACTTGCCAGGAGAGGCCCAGGCAAGCTCCTCCACCCCCACTGGCCGAGACTGGCCAGGCTTCTGCACCAGTCCCAGGTGGCTCAGCTCCAGGAAGACAGGCAGGGCCCCACAGGTGGTGGGAAGCAGAGACTGCCCGGAGCCGGAGGTGCACTGGGGTCCAGCCAGGCGGCAGAGAGGAGCCGGGCAGTGGGGCTAGGGGCAGGAGAGGAGCCCTCAGCCTGAGGAGCAAGTGATGGGCGGCTGGGAGCTAGCGGGCTGGCGGGGTCTTGGGCCGCAGTGTAAGCAGAGCAGGCCCGGCTCCCTTCTGAGCCTGGGCCCGGCTCCCTTCTGAGCCTGGGCCCGGCTCCCTTCTGAGCCTGGGCCCGGCTCCCTTCTGAGCCTGGGCCCGGCTCCCTTCTGAGCCTGGGCCCGGCTCCCTTCTGAGCCTGGGCCCGGCTCCCTTCTGAGCCTGGGCCCGGCTCCCTTCTGAGCCTGGGCCCGGCTCCCTTCTGAGCCTGGGCCCGGCTCCCTTCTGAGCCTGGGCCCGGCTCCCTTCTGAGCCTGGGCCCGGCTCCCTTCTGAGCCTGGGCCCGGCTCCCTTCTGAGCCTGGGCCCGGCTCCCTGGAGCCACTGGCGCCGTTATAAACCCAGCACTGGCTGCTGCTCCTGCAGGTAAGGAGCTTTATGCTTCTGAAGCAGAGAACTCAGAGTGGATGCAAACGGCTGGTTGTTCTTAGTAGGCACTCACAAATGGGGAACACGATGCTGATGGCCTTAAGCCTCATGGCTTTGCCTGCAGTAGCATGCACTACCATTTAAGAGGAGTTTGCACAATCTCAATTGCCAACTGTGTTGGTTACCAAATTCCAGGCAATTGACTCTAGGCTAAAAGACAAGGGTGCTCGATTAGCAGGCCTAGGGGACAGGATGGCTGCTGTAAAACCAGACTCAAACCACCTGGCCCAAACTTTGGAGACCTGTAGGCGCTGGAATGCAATCTGCAGAGAAGCTGCAGCTGTAGAATTCTAGGCCAGGCAAATGCCCATGAAGGGCTCCCTTGAAAACAAAATCCTCCTGCAGAAAAATCAAGGGTTCAGGAATCCAGGAACTTCCTGAAAAACTTGTGGATTTACAAAATAAAATTCCAGAGCTGCTGGAGCTGGACATGCAGGAAAAGCCGGTATGTGCCTATGTGGTGGAATTCTCCAGCGAGAATCTTTCAGACACTGAACCAGAACTAAGACTGCAACACTGGTGTAAGGGAGACATTTCTGCAGGGAGACATTTCCTGATCATCTGTTGAAGGGCACATGCTATTGATTGTCACCTGACAATGGATGAAGGAATTAGATGCAGTTAAAGTGTTAGGCCAGAGTATCACTGTATCCATTTGTACACCTGGCCCAATGCCATACGGAAAGATACCTTCCCCCCTACCCCTTATTTTGGGATATGGGTCCTGTTTGTTACCTATCTTGTTGGAGTGAAAATAAATCTGAGCTCTGTATGATCCGGACTGGCTGGCAAACAATTAGGCTTTTCTTTCCCTTCTTTGGGATCCTAATTGCATAATTTTCAGCTGAATAAACGTGAACAGCAGCTGCTGTCTATGGTTCCTCTGTCATGGCTGAACATTCTAAATCTGGCTTCGTTACTCTCGCTTTAGATCCAAAATTAGTGGCAACCAAAAAAATGGTGTCACTGTATGAAATGGGTAGAATCAGCACTTGGTGGCTGCTCAGGCTGCCTTTCCCACAAGCTTTTGTCTGTTTAGATTGCATGCCTGCACTGGTGCTGGAAGTCTCGGCATGCTTCAGCTGGCCTGTGGATGTGACGAGTGTGTTCTTTACAGCTATTGCTATCTACCACAACCTATGCAATGTGGGCCATGGACATGAATGCTGTCTAGGTTTTCATAAGGCTGCCCATCCCTCTGGTATCCGACCACCAAAGAATGCTATGCAGTTTGATTTTATAAAGATTATTGTAACATTTCTGATTTTTTTTTAGCCTATTTTTCCAAAATGTTTCTAAAGAAACTGCTGTTGGACTAGATTGGTGGTTTCCCCCTCTACAGTTAAAACATATAAACTCAATGGACCCTGCAAAATTAAATGTTTAATACCTTGGATTGGGGTGACACTACTTCTCCCAGCTCTTGGCCCACCATGAGTCATCATAGCCAGGCCCTAGAATGGAGAATAAAGGGATTTTCTAGCAGGCTGACTGGGATTCTGTGCAAATGCCAAGAGGCATTGCATTTTGGAGCAATCAACCCACAACCCCTTGCTGGCGAAATCTGAAAGCAATAACCCCTGAGATGCTGCTGCTCCAAGAAACTTTATTGCTTATTACACCACAGCAATCCCAGGGAGGAAACCATCCAAGCTGGGACTTCCGGGTGCTTAGGTTTGCAATGAAATCACAGTGCCCACCATATAACAGCCAAGGCCTCCTGTTTTGGAAAAGCTAGATCTTTATTGTCTCATTTTAAGGATAAACTCTGTCTCCATGGAGCTTTTGGTAGATATATTTTTCTTTAAAAAAAAATTGGTTAATTATAACAAATGTTGGCCCTAGAAGTTTAGAGTTTACGGTGGAGCCAGTTCTCATTTCCCCACCGGCCCCAGGGGCTTGGTGCCCACTGTATCTGCTGGTGCTGAGGCAGTGCTCGGTCTCCGTGGCACTCTGCTCATGGGGGAAAGGGTAGCAGCGCTCTTGTGCCTTCAGTGTATTGTTGAGCTGTGGGAAGGGAGCAGACTGGCTTTGTCCTGTGGGGAACCAAGCAGCAGAAATGCAGAAGGCCTATACTGCGGAGAGCCTGGGTTTGGCGAATCACCTGGCTTCAGCTGCGGAGTCCCTTGCAAAGACAGGCCCATCTGGAAGCAGAGAAGAGAAGAAGCCCAGCACTTGGGGGTGGTGGGAGAAATATCCTTGCAGCTGCTAAGATGACCTGGAAAGAGCTGTGCCCGTATTCGGGTACCATCACCTGCCACCCACGGCTCAGGAGTCCCCTCTCACTAGGGATCGCTGTGTCCCATAGAGCTTCCTGACTCGGGGGGTGGGAAGGGGGCAGGCCAGGCTGTGAGTGTCCCTCCCCCGCCCTCAAACTTACTAACCAAACCTCTTAGCAGTTGGCCCTTCGTGCCTGTGATCAGGCAGGAAAAGAACTGTGCTGGGAGTGGGACTTGGGAGGTTGGGCAGAGCAAGGGGAACAAGAGACCCCTGTGAACTATTCCAGAGGAGGAGAGGCTGCCACATGGTGGCGGGCTGGAGAAGACACTGAGTGGCAGGAGGTGTAAGCGTTCCCTGCAGTGGTCCTTGCCTGTCCTCCCGCACTGCACCCCAGGGATGCTCATGGTCAAAACCCTTTTTGAAGTGGTTTATTTGTCAGGCTGGCAGGTGGCTCAGGAGCCACTGATAATGCTGCAGAGTTGGTTGTGCACCTGGCCCTGCACTGGCTCGCATGCCAGTGGCTCGCCATCCACCGTCATGAGCCCGGTGGAAGCGAAGGGCTCAAGCCGGAAGGCCCTCACGGGGACATAGTGAAGGTGGGGACAGTTCAGGTCCAGGTGGGTCCCCTTCTCCATTGCTAGGAAGATTCTGAGCAGCCCCAGCCGGGAGACCCCAGCTTTCAGGTAGAAGAGGTGCATGGAGCCGTCATGAAGCTTGGCCGTGGGGGCCATGGTGAAGTCAGCGCCCACGTGCGACTGGTAGATGGCGAAAATGGAGATAAACTCCTCCTCAGGCACAGTGGTCCAGTGCTTTGGGACTGGCTGGTCGAAGGGGACCAGGAGAGGGTCCTCTGGCCAGGACCTCTTGTGAGGGGGCTCTGGCGCCCCTGGTGCAGGCTGAGGGAGGATATGGAGGGGGTGACCATTGCTGCATGGCACATGGTGGCTATTCTGCTCTGAAGGGCTGCCAGGGGCTGAGGAGACAGAGGATGACGTCTCCATGGGCAGGTAGGAGAGGCGGCCCTTGTAGACCTTCAGCCCAGCCAGCTGCTGGATGGTGCCCACAGTGAAGCGGGCGTTGCCCAGTTGGCGGTACTTCTCGCTGGCGATGTCCACGTCAGAGATGAAGCCCCAGCCGAAGCTGAGGAAGGAGAAGAGGCGCTTGCCGGAGGCCGTGCTCAGGGAGACCAGGTCCATGGGGGCATACAGGCCTTTGCAGAGGAAATAGGTGCAATTGGTCAGTAGCTCCTTCCTGAAGGCCTGCGTGTTGCTGTAACAGAGACAAAAGCAGGCAGATCTGTTGAGCTGGGACCCTCACCTTGTCCGAGGCACACTCCAGTGGTCGGAGTGGGGGAGGGACTCTCGGGACCCCCCCAGGGGCCTGCTGGGAGACTCCAGACAAGTCCCTGCAGCTCCAGGGTGCCCCCTTTGGCTGAGGAAGACACTGCAATTGCAAAATGTCTCTAAGTATTATTGGAATGTGACTAGAGCCACTGGGAGTTTCAAAGATCCCCACCTGCTTGGAATCAACATGATCCTGTCTACCACCAGAAGAAAAGTCTCCTAGAAACTCCACGGGAGGGGTTTAAAACCTAGCTCCCTGGGCTTGTGCCCGTTTTCTCAGACTCAGCTAGTGCTTCCACCTGTCCTTTTCCTGTCCAACCAGCCTGGAATCACCCCTCTTGGGCTGACCAGCTGACAATGCTTCACAAACAGAAGCATCACTGACCCCCATTTGCTCCCCTGCTATGCTCTCCTTGGAGAAGCCTTTCTCCGTAGGCTGCACCCCGCTTTGTTCGAAGCTCCAGCAGCGGGAGGGGGAGGCAGAATAACCTAGAGGGGCAATTGGCCAGGCACAGGGTTTGCTTGGTGCCTTTGTTTGCAAGGCCCTGCAGCCCAGCCTGGCAGAGGCACGGCCCTAGATAACCAGATGCAAGAGGCGCACTGCTGTTGTCAGACTGTCAGGAGCGATCTGCCAGCACGAGAGTGAGGCAGCCAAGCTCAGGGGCATGGCAGACAAGAAGCCCCATGGGACACCGGCACGTGTAACCTCGGTTGTCATTGACTCTGTCCAGGCCACTGGTTTCGTCTGGCTCGGGGAACCGAAGGGCCTGTCCCCCAATGACAGCGACTGGGAGCGAACCATTGGTATGGACAGATTTGGAGTGGCAGCCGCCCTGCCTAGAACAGCAGAGCTCTGCCTAACAGCTCTCGTTCTGGCTCTGCCTGAGCCAGACTGCCCTCGCGCCATGGCCAGGACGTGCCCTGGCCACTGGAGAACAAGGTCACCTGTCTCAGGGGACTCGGCTATTTACACACGCACCACGGTAGCAGCTGGGCAATGGGGGCCGGGCAAGGTCTCATCATTTTAGGTATCCTTTGCTCCCCTCCACCATGGCCCAAATCCACGTCGTTAGGGGCCCAATGGCCACTCTCTGAAACCCCGGGGTGGCTCAGCCAGGAGCTAGCTGACTGCCAGGGGGCAGAGGGTTTGCAGCTCCTGGGAGATGGAATCAGCTCAGAGCCAGCAGATGGAGCAAGTTGCATCCGCCCTCATTTCTGCTGGGAACCCCCTTCCACTAACTCCTGACTGGGCCGAGCCAGCCGAAGCTCAGAGCAGCTTTGCACAGGAAGCCAGCCCAGGCGGCAGCAGAGAAAAGGCAGATGGGGAGTGTCCCACCTTCTCTTGCTGGTGGAGGAGGGAGCATGGCTAGGGAGAGGGGCAGGGTCTCACTCTGGGAATGCAAGTGATTCCCTGTGGGTCTTTTGGGCGTATCAGCTCCTGGCTCCTGCTGCAGGCTGTTCTGCCTCCAGGCGCAGCAGCTGCGGGGGCATGGCGGATGCTGTAGATCCCAGGCAGGGCTCTGGGGGACCGGGAGAGGGGGGCCGTACACGCCGCTGGTGAACACCGGGCGGGAGGGGCTGAGCTCTTTAGAAGCTCAGGTCTTAAGTGTTACAATGGCGGGTGCTGGGCACCTCGGCAAATCTGGCCTTTATGCAGGTGTCTAGCGTGGAGCTGGGCCATGAATGGCGCCCCAGGGGCACAGGTTGCTGCAGGAAAGCGGCTGGCTAGGAAGTGGTTTATGTTGAAGTGAGAGCAAAACTTCCATTTTTTAAAATGTATTTGAATGGGTTTTGACCATTTTTAAAACCACCATTATTGAAATGGCAACGGCCACACTTGCTTTGGGCTTTTTGTTCAAAGGGGGCTAGTGATTGGCCCAACCCAACCTGTTACAAAACTTCTGCCCAGTCTGATCTCGGCCCTGGAACGGACTGTGATTGCGGCACGCTCCCCGCAGCTGTTGCCGCCACACACACAGCTTAGCGTTGTTCTTGAAGGAAGGCAGAACTTGCCCCTGGGCTAGTGAGCAGAACTTGGCCCAAACCCCTCTGTACTCTCTGTGCTGCTTCTGCTGCATGCCCAGCTCAGCCTGCTCTGGGCAGCAGCTCCCCGGTGCGTCTCACCCAGTGACGCCAAGCACTTGGCAGGGCATAGGCAAATATCACCTCCAGTCTACTAGGGGAAACTGAGGCAGAGTGGTTAAAGTAACTTGTCCAGGATTCTGCACTGGGAACGCAACTCTTCTGCCTCCCCGAGCAGGGGCTGGAAGGAAAGTCCAGATGGGGAAACAGAGAGAGCAGGGCCCAGGGTTAAGGAGGGTGCAGGGAAGGGGGTTGGATCTGTCGCCACACTAGGGCGAGTCTCCTCTGCGCAGTCAGCTAAACACAGTGCCAGTCTGGGAATTGCTCGGTGCTGGGGGGAGAGCCATTCCCAGGGGACTTTCGGAGGTAGCATGAGGCTCGGCTGGCTTTATTGCTTGTCTTCCTGAGCCCATGCACCCCCCCCTGACTGGAGGGAGCAGAGGGGGGCAGGGGCAGAAGGGTCTATAACCACTAGATCACACTGCTCTCCAGAACCTATAATTGAAGCCGGGATTCCTGAGCCCAAGCACCCCCTCTGACTGGAGGGAGGGGGGCCCATGTGTTCTCAGGAGCACCTATCTACTTTGCTCAAAGCTTCAGAGACCAGTGAGCTGGGGCCGGGCAATGTCTGGGAGCAGTCAGATGGCTGAGCATTGTGGCTGTGAAATCAAAGCCGCCCGTTTGTGCCCCCACCCGGAGCACTGTGCAGCGGGAGCTGGGATTAGCCTCGCAGCAGCAGGGCCGAGCCAACCGCGCAGGAGCAAAGGCCAGCGCTGAGACTGGCAATTTCATCACGAGATGAGAAATGTGAGCCAAGGGCTTCCAGTTAAACTGCCTCTGCGTGCCCCTCCCCCTGCCCTTCTCTGTGCCCCAGCTATGCCAGGAGCCGGAGCTACTCCACCCCACCACGCCCTGTTTTGCTGTGTGGCCTAGGTAGAGTGCAGACTCTCGGGGGCTTGTCGGACTCTCCCTGTGCATGTGAGTAGCGCCGAGCCCAGCAGGAACAATAATCCCAAGCTCTCTTACCCCACTTTTCATCCATAGCTCTCCACACACTTTTCAAAGGAGAAGCATTATCCCCGTTTTACAGATGGGTAAACTGAGGCACGGGGCAGTGAAGTGACTTGCCCAAGGTCACCCAGCAGGCCGGTGGCAGAGCCAGGCATAGGACCCAGGTCTGTTGAGTCCTGTGGTCCATCCATGTGGCCACGCTGCTTCAAAGGCCCCCTGCTCTGAATGGGGACCTCCCTCTAGCTGCTACTGAAATGCAAATAATTAGGAGTAGCAGGGAGGCTGAAGCATGCAGCCATTCTGTGATGCTGTTAGCAGAGCAGGAAGGGCTGGGTGACTTTGTGCGGGGGGAGAGGGGAGGGGGGTTTGGATGGTAACATCTCTGCATCCGGAGCAAGCCCTGTCTGTGCTCTCCTTGCACGTGGGGACAAAAATAGCGATCACACCCTATGAGGGAGACATCAGCTGCTGCGTAGCTCTTGGTCATGGCTCTAACCTGGCTTTTCTGTCCACGCATGCCCCAGGAATGCCCAGCTGGGCCACCTGCCTGCGAAGATGGCAATTGCTGCAGGGGGCCTTAGCTTTGCACTCTGCTTTTCGCAGGGGCAGGGCTCAACTCTGCCCTCTCGCTCACCTACACAACCTCACTGGGCAGAATTCAGCTCTCACTAGCTGCCTTAGCCAGGCTCCAGCAGCCCAGGTCTGCTAGGAATGGTGCCAGCCATGTGGCAGATAGCACCGGAGACTGGGACGTGGGGGTAGCTCTTGCCACTGGACAGTCCCTGTGGTTAGACAGGCTGCCCTTGGTGTGGGGGAGTCCTTTGCAGTCATTCATTTGAACTAGTTTCCTGTCGACTGAAGTCAGCGTCAATGGTGTAAGGTGGTTTACAAGGTCTCGGGTGAACCTGACTGCCCCTGGCAAGCCAGTCAGTGCCCCTCTGTCAGCGGGCTTCCCTGCCAGGGGCCTGCTCCACCTCTCCACTGTGTGCCCCTTCCCCAAGGAGCCAGTGGTGACAGCTCAGTGAGCAGGTCCTGGGCCGGCGGCTGGCTGAACCCTCTGTGCTCTCTGTGGCTGAGAAGCCCTTACCCGGCGTAGTGGTTGATGGAAGCGGACAGGGCATTCCCAGAGCCCCCAGGCAGGGTGCAGAGAGGCTTCTTGATGGCGGCCTGCCAGTCCTCACGCTCCATCAGGCCGTTCACCACCTGCAGGGACAGAGCCACACAGCTGGCAGCTTCCCAGAGAGCGCAGCCCTATCCTTTCCCTGGCTGCTCTGGGGGAAGGGGAAGGGAATGGATCAGAGGGAGCCAGTACGGTCCCAAGGTCTCTGCTCTGGGGGGGGGCAATGCAGCCCCCTGCTCCGGCTGCTCATGCCGCCCCCTGCGCCCCCCCCCCCACAGGCCAGGGAAGCCTGAGGAGGTTTTGGGTGCCACCTCCTCTCCTTTGGTGCCTCTGGAAGCTGCCCAGCTTGGCTCCAGGGCACAAGCAGCAGACCCAGGAGCTATTTGTCCCTGGTGTCTTTTCTCCTTCTTAGCCTTTGACAGTGTTGGGGAGGGCAGCGTGAGAGCGTGCCCCAGCCAGGCCCAGTGACCATCCAGCCCACATCCCGCTGCTGCTCCTCCGTCCTGCCCTGCCGCTCCACCTGCTGTTCCAGCCATTTGCCCCACATGCGCACACACCTCGCCCCATGACCTGCAGCTCCCTCTTCTTCCAGGCCTATCCTTCCCTCCCGCCCCCCCAGCTCTGCCGCCGCTTCAGTCCTGACCTACTTCCCTGCCCCATTCCAGGCCTGGAGCTCCCAGGGCTGCCTGTGCTGTTTGGGATGGAGGCTGCTGCCCAGAGACTCACCCCCCTTGGGATCTGAGCCGCCACCCATGCTCGGCTCTCTCTTCTCCACCTATGCTCCCACTTCAAACTCTGGGGAGGCGCAGCACCAAGCTCTGCACCGCCAGCCTCTGCAGGGGGGCAGTGGCTGGAGACACCCACACTCCCTTTGCCCAACTGCCACAGTGTAAAGGAAGGCCAGGCCTGAGGGACTGGCTCGTCTCCTAGTTGCCAGCAAAACAGCTGCCTGGCTTCCTGGCTGTCTCCTCACCTCATAAAGCAGGCCATCCCCAGCCAGGACAGCCACGGCATCCCACTGGGATAAGTCTCCAGCCCGCACCAGCTCACGGGCATGATTCGGCCTCTCTGGGGAGAGAAATACAGAGCTGCTGGCAGTGGGGGTGGCATGGCCTCACGTAAGCATGGGCTGCCAGGAATCGCCATGGTTGCCTCTCCCTGCACAACCCTTGCAGACAGGAGGGCCCAGCCTTCCTGGGTGCGAGAGGAATCAGCCACAGGATGTCCCTTGGGCTTCCCAACCCAGGCTCCCAGAATCGGATCCAGTTGGCAAGAGCCTAGCCCGGCCCGGGAGCAGGAGAGAGACCCACCAAGACAAGAGAAGGAGTTCTCATGGCCAAGGGCACACGAACCATTGCTCCTAAGCGATGGTTCCCTGTAGGCCCCCAGGAAGGCTTCATGGGTGCATGGGAGAAGGACACTCCCAGCAGCTCCCCCTGCCCAGCTCGCCTCCTTCCGCTGCCACCCTTCCGTTCTCCTTGCCGCAAGGTGGGATTGCAAAGCCAGAGGGGAAGGTGCCCCCTTCTCCTGCTTCTTGCCCCCTTCTGTCCATTTGAATACTATGCATCCATTGATCAAATTTAAATGAGTTGCACTTTATTTGCATATTACAAGGCAGGACTGGTTGAGAGGCTCCCAGCTGGAGAGTTCCTAATGTTACCTGGAAGCCATGGTGGGCAGAGAGGTAGAAATGAAGGGCTATCAGCTACTATCCCAGGCTGCACAGCCAGCCATGCAGGGAGAGCTCAACCAGACAGCAGTCCCCTACCCAGCGAAATGCCTTCCCCTAAGCCTGGCAGCGAGGGGCTCCTAGGAGGCAGCCTGGGCGAGGCAGAACCCGCTGGGCCCTGCAGCGGGAGCAGACTTACCGGTCACAAAGAGGGTGAAGGCTACGTCGGCCTCGGCCAGCATCGGCTGCACTAGGGAGTGGAACAGCTGCAGCGCGTGCCCTGTTCCGCTCTGGGGGTTCAGCAGCACCAGGATGTGGCAGGGCCGCGGCAAGAGCCCCCACGTCACCCCTGAACAGAGATGAGAGAGGAGAGACTCAGCGTCGGCGGTGCCTCTCCTGAGCTTGCTGCGTTGGCCGAACCCGGCACAGCTCCCCTGGCCAGGCTGGGAATGGGCCGGATGGGACCTGAGGAAGCTTCCTCACCCTGAGTTTTCAGGAACCTGACACAGCTGTCCCCAGCCTGGGGGGGAGCCCCGTGCCCTAGCGGCTCAGCCCGACTAACAAGCTGGCTGCTTGGTACTGGCAGCTGAAAGGCTGCTCTGACCTGACGCCCAGTTCCACAGACCCCCAGCAAAGCCTTTTCTCCTCCCTCACGGCTGGCCCCAGTCCCTCCTCAGCCGGCATAGGGGGGCAGTCAGCCCCCATGCAGTCCTGAGCCAGCCAGTCAGTGCCAGGTGGTTCAAATCTAGTCAAACAAAATGAGGAGGGAGGGGCTTGTGTTACTGCTGGGAGAGTTGGCTGGCTGGGCTCTGCTTGGGGGGGTTATTTGTTTTCTGCTGGCTGGTTTCCTTCTCTTATCTCCCTGTAGGACGCTGAGGCAGATGGAGTCTAGGCCCATCCCCAGAGGGAAGAGATCCCTCCACAGAGCCCAGCTGGCTCCCCATCCCTAGGCTTATGCAGTGGAGCACGTACAGCTCATCCCCCAGGGTCAGAACCTCTGGGCCATGGGCAGGTGAGTCATGAACGGGGATTTACCATTGTGGTGGATTGAGGGTAATGGTTGTGGGGCAGGTGGGGGGAGGGCTGGGACTAATTGAGGTGTGTATGTTACTGTGAACGTCCCATACCTCGCAGGAGCTTGGGAAAGGTAGCCACCTCCCCACAGCACTAGCCCCAGCCAGTGGCATGGTCAGAACATTGATGGCTTGCGGGGGGGTGTTTAGGTGCCATGTGATGGGCGCCCTCGCTAACCTGTCTGTGCTGCGTGGGGACTGCCGGAGGGGAGGAGCCACGCATCAGACACTGTGAAACTGCTGGTAAAAGTTTTTATTGTGTAAAGAAAACAAGTCTGAATGAAACTTGATTTGGGATGGAGTTCCTGTGTCTTTGCGAAGCGGGGGGAGGGGTGCAGGGCATGGCAGGGACCAGCTGAGTATCACTGGAGCCGCTCTGGGGCCTGCGAGGAAGTGGTTTGATAGACGGTGCTCTGAGCAGTCAGCGATTGGTGGGCAGCACGGCTGGGGGACGGTGCTAGGGGCATTGGTTGAACTGGTGCAGCCACGATGCCGGCTTTGCTCCTCTAGGCGAGGGGTGCAGACTGGCAGAGTTAGGAGACCGGCTGGGGACTAGTGCACTTGTACCGGCAGGTGGAGTGTCTGAACTATTAAAAGCTCTTGTGGGTGAGAGCATCTTACAAGTACGGCAGAGGCCCAAAGCAGTGGACCAGATCACGCCTGCTCTAGTGTAGACAAGGCTCAGCAGCAGAGTTGCCATGGTCACTGAGGGCCAGGGAGAATAGGGTCCCTTGCTGCGTTTTTGATTTATTTAATTTCATATGGACGCAAAAGGGTGGCCTGGAAGACAGCCTTCCCACACAGATCCCTGGGTGACCACCCTTACACCAGCAATTCTGCCTTCCCCATTTCAGAACCCCAGCTCGTTCCCTTTGGTTGGAGTTACAGAGCGAGGGTGTGCCCGGCTATTTTATCAGTGGTAGGACTGAGAGCAGCATTGTCCTCTTCCCCCAACCTGGAGTGATGCTAGGCAGAGGGAAGTAATGTGCAATGCTGGCTGAGCCATCTCCATGATGCTGCAGGCATTTTAGGGTTGTCTTTGATCCCCTGCAGTTCCCCTCTTCCAGGTGAGCAGCATGCGTTGCCATGGCCAGAGAAGAAAACACTCCTAAAACCCTGGAGCTGCTGAATGCGGCCTTCCTGCTATGCGTTCACTCTCTCTCTCTCTCACAAACACACACTTTTCTGCACATCCTGCAAGAGCCACAATTGGACACTAGACCAATGTTCACAACTCCTTGTGTTCCCTGGGGCTCAGGAGACAGGTTGCAAATCAAAAGCTGCAGCCAGGTCAGCACTAGACACCCAAGTTCTTCTTCCCTCCCCTCGGCCTGTGGCCAGGAACAGCTCCCACCTGCTGCACACTTGGCAAGCAGAAGAGGAAGGAAGGCGGGAGAGTGAGAAGGCTTTTGTTTGCTTAAAGCTTGCTGGGGGCCGCTCTGGGCCTAGTGAGCTCAGTAGCCATAGGGAAGAGAGCAGCGATGAAAGCTGCCATTTGTATGCATCCCCAGCAATTTCCCAGTCTTGTTCCCAATGGAATAGGTCTGGAGAGAGAGGGACCCATAGCAGATGCTTATCGTTCACCTTGTAGTTATTAGTCTCTCATGCTTCAGTTCCATGAGCTAAGGCCCCACCTACACTGTAATTACACCTGAGTGAGGAGATGCAATTTTATCGGACCATTGTCATCTGTCCTGCTCACCACACTGTTTCAGCATGGAGTCGGACCTTAAACGTGGCACTAACTAAGCTCAGCGAGTAGGATTGGCGTGACTTTACCTGGGGTCTCTCAGCGCATTACTGTCTCATAAGGCCCACACTTCAGGTGCTGTCCTCATTACAGATTGCAACAACGTCGTAAGCAGGTCAGGAGACAGCCACCCTGTCACTGTGGTCTGGAGGGCTCGTAAAGCCCTTACTAAACATAAATGACACTTGAAATGTGTCTGTGAAATCTGGGCAAGAAAAAGGTGTTAGAACATGGCAGGGTGGACACGAGGTGGACAGGAAAAGAGACTCAGGTGGAGAAGCCACGTTTCGGCCCTAGGTGATATCTAGGTCTCTGCCAGAGCTTAAACACAGTTATAACACAGATGGGCCACAGTCGTGTTTCACCAGAGACTGGGAATGTTTGTACAGAGTAGGCTGCCAGAGATGGATGAATGAACGGACCAAATGCAGCCTCTGTGGCTGCCTCTAAACAAAAGCATTGTTTGGGATATTTCACACCTGGGCATGACTGATGGAAACAAAGGGAGTGCTAGAGTAAACGGAACTGGGGTGGTTTTGCCACCTTCTGTCCTCGACCTGTAGGGAGCAGGCCTAAATACCATGTGGGATTAAGAGTTCCCAAGCCCGGTTCTCTAACGCTCCTGCTGTTGCTATCACAGGTGAGAGTTTACGCAAGGACATGAGTGTAATTCAGGCTTGTGGCTTGTCCTGGTCAAAGGCCACCAGGACAGTGGATGCACTGCTGACCCCCAGAACTCTCCAGCTCCTCCTAGCCCCATCCATACCAGGGGTGGTAATCATCGCTCTCCACTGCCTGTCCCGGCTACGAATATAAACAGTCTCTCTCCTAACAGACTGACAAACCAACCTAGGGTAGAGCCATTGCCCACCTGCCATGTAATCTGGCATAAGCCTTTGGCTGGCAATTTACAAAACATAAGCCCCTGTCCTCTCTTGAATGCGGAATCCGTGCCACTAACCACAGCATTGTGGAAAAGGGTGGTCATGCCCAGTTAAATGTGCCTGCTGTTGACCGAGTTTCCGAGCCATTGGGTGCTAGCCCTGTTTGAGCTGTACCTCAGACACGCTTTCTGAGTGTGAATTAGAGAGCATGAGACATGTACACGGTTCAGAAATAGCAGGCAATGTTAACAATTAAGACGAGCCAGGCTGTCGTTGCTGCCTTTGAATGCATCTGCCTCCAAAGGAAACTTTCAGCTACCCTGGCAAGGAACGAAATCCTCCCCTGAATTCCTCTCCCACAGCAGTTTTGGAGAAGTCTCGCACATTAACCTGCAGCCACTCTGCCCTCGCGCGGTCGGTCCCCAGGGAGGGGTGCTGCAGGGGAAGGAGGATGGAAGAGGAGAGGCTGTGAGTGTGTTGGGGACATTACACAACTCCTGGAAGGGTACAAGGAAGCTGGGGGACTTGCACTAATTTGATGCAAATCCTAGACAAATTGGAGGATTGGGCCAAAAGAAATCTGATGGGGTTCAACAAGGACAAGTGCAGAGTCCTGCACTTAGGACAGAAGAATCCAATGCACCGCTACAGACTAGGGACCGAATGCCTCGGCAGCAGTTCTGCAGAGAAGGACCTGGGGTTACAGTGGACGAGAAGCTGGATATGGGTCAACAAGTGTGCCCTTGTTGTCAAGAAGGCCAATGGCATTTTGGGGTGTATAAGTAGGGGCATTGCCAGCAGATCGAGGGACGTGATCATTCCCCTCTATTCAACATTGGTGAGGCCTCATCTGGAGTACTGTGTCCAGTTTTGGGCCCCACACTACAAGAAGGATGTGGAGACATTGGAGAGAGTCCAGCGAAGGGCAACAAAAATGATTAGGGGCCTGGAACACACGACTTATGAGGAGAGGCTGAGGGAACTGGGATTGTTTAGTCTACAGAAGAGAAGAATGAGGGGGGATTTGATAGCTGCTTTTAACTATCTGAAAGGTGGATCCAAAGAGGATGGATCTAGACTATTCCCAGTGATAGCAGATGACAGGACAAGGAGTAATGGTCTCCAGTTGCAGTGGGAGAGATTTAGGTTGGATATTAGGAAAAACTTTTTCACTAGGAGGGTGGTGAAACACTGGAATGCGTTACCTACGGAGGTGGTTGAATCCCCTTCCTTAGAAGTTTTTAAGGTCAGGCTTGACAAAGCCCTGGCTGGGATGATTTAGTTGGGATTGGTCCTGCTCTGGGCAGGGGGTTGGACTAGATGACCTCCAGAGGTCTCTTCCAACTCTGATATTCTATAATTCTATGATGATGGTTAGTAAGGAGGAAGGATGGTCCTGTACTTAAGGCCTCCAGTTAGGAGTCAGGACTAGTGGGGTGAAATCCTGGCCCCACTGAAGTCACTAGCAACAGGATGCTATTCCCACTCTCCCACAAACTCTGGGATCTTGGGTGAGTCACTTCCAGCTTGGCTGGCAGAGGTTCTGAGCAGCAACAGCTGCCCTTGGAGCCAAGGGGAACTATAAATGCTCTCCTTTTCTTCTTAGAAATCAGGCCACTAAATCCTCTGGGCCTCAGGGTCTTCATCTGTATAATGGGAACAATCGAGGCATTGGCAGACCTGGTCTTTGCAGCTTCGCTCATGAGCTCTGCAGGGCCCAGACCTGTCGTCCTTTGCCTGAAAAGCACCATGCTGTGCGTATATGGGGCCAGATAATAAGAGAAACACCCTTTGGGGATAGGGCTGTCTCATTTGGTATCTTCCACAGCGCCAGCCACGCTGCCTGTTGGAAACAAAACCACCTCCCAGGGCAGGGGTGTGGCAGAATTCGCTGATGATAGTGAGCAGCTCTGGGCTCCTGCGGTGCAAGGTGGCACAGAAGGGCAGAGTGATTTAATAATTTTTATTAAGATGATGTTAAAATAAAAAAAAATGGTAAAGAGTTTAAGCGTAGAAGTTTCTGGTTATCAGGGAATAAGGTACAGATTATCAAGGGGTGCAAAGTTCGGTTTAGGATCAGGTGGCGTAAGGAATACATAATCGGCAGTATCCCCAATTAGGGATAAAAGGTTAACGGGTCAAAGTACAGACATTGAGATATGGGGGTATGTTGTCCATATAATGGCTATGTTCAGGTGTGGAGTATAATGAGCGGATACGATGATGGGGATGGATTTACCCCTCATTTGGTGAGATTTAATGTTCAGTGAGTTTATGGTTCCAGTTCATATGGTCCAATGGAAATAGTCTCTCAGTCCCTTTCTCATAGTTGATGTCGTTCTGGCTCACGCCTCCTGGTACTGTCGGTGGCCGGTGATGTGTTCGATGTGGATGCTATTACACCGAGCTCTTAGCACTGTTCATCTGCAGATCGTAAAGTGCTTTACAAAGGAGTTAAGTATCATCATCCCCATTGCACACATGGGCAACTGAGGCACAGGGAGGCCAAGTGACTTACCCATGGTCACCCAGCAGGCCATGGCAGAGCTGGGACTAGAACCCAGGCCTCTTGACTCCCAGGCCAATGCTGCATCTGCTTGGCCTCTGGCACTTATTGGGGGTACCCAAAGGGGGGGGAGAAGTATTGCTCTCACTTTGGTAGAGGGGGAAATAGGCCAAGAGGGGAAGGGGCTGGTTTTCAGCAGTGCTGAACAACTTCAGGTGGCTTCACTGGGAATGGAGAGGGTTCAGTACGCCCACACCTTGACTCCGGTGTGCAGTTCTGGTTGCCCCATCTCCAAAAAGATATCCTAGAATTGGACAAGGTATAGAGAAGGGCCACAAATGACTAGGGGGTCTGGAACAGCTCCCAGATGAGGAGCAATTAAAGACTGGAACTTTTCAGCTTGGAAAAGAGATGACTCGGGGGCGGCGGGGGGGATATGATAGAGGTCTATAAAATCTTGACTAGCGTGGAGAAAGTAAATAAGGAAGTGTTATTTACCCCTTCACATAACACAAGTACTCGGGAGTCACCCAATGAAATTAATAGGCAGCAGGTTTAAAACAAACACAAGGAAGTATTTCTTCACACAACACACAGTCAACCTGTGGAACTCCTTGCCAGAGGATGCTGTGAAGGCAAAAACTGGAATGGGGTTCAAAAAAGTACTAGATAAGTTCATGGAGGATAGGTCCATCAATGGCTATTGGCCAGGATGGGCAGGGCTGCAATCCCATGCTCTGGGTGTCTGATTGCCAGAAGCTGGGAGTGGATGACAGGGGATGGTTCACTTGATGATTGCCCTGTTCTATTCGTTCTCTCCAAGCACCTGGCACTGGCCACTGCTGGAAGACAGGCTACTGGGCTAGATGGACCATTGGTCTGACCCAGTATGGCCATTCTTATGTTCAGTTCCTCTGAAAATCAGGCCCTCAGTGATCTTGCTGAAGGTCACACAGTAAGTCAGTGGCAAACCGTGTCCTGCCTTTAATTTCCTGCTCTCTCCTCCAGTCCTTGTTGCTGTGCAGGTCTGGGCTGAGTGTTGTATGGTGTGGAGGCTGGATGGGCAGCCTTCAGGCTCCAGTTTAAGCCCTGCAGGAGCAATCTACTGTTAACTAACGCAACACCCTCGTTTTCCCCCCATGACTCCATCACTGCTGCCCTGTACCACCTCTGGCTGCAGGCTCAGGCCTTCGCAGAGGGCCGTAAAGTCCAGCAGAGACTTGAGTGATTCAAGCCGCAGAATAGATCAAGTGCTGGGAGATCCTAACCCTAGTCTGTGGAGCGGCTTCAGATCAGTGCACCCTGGAGGAGGGGAAGGTGGTTTAACCTATGAGAATGGTCAGTGCTGATGGGCCAGGCTGAAGCACAGCTGGGGCTGGCCAGCATGGATAGGCCAGCTGGGGATACAGGGTGCTTTAAGCCAAAAGGGTGAACAAAGCTGGAATGTTGTTTTTATCCTAGCCACACTAGCTACCCAGCTATGCCCCAGCCCCGTGCCACCACCACACTAAGCCCTGCGTAAGCATGTTTGAAAGTCCTATGGCTGTGGAGCTAAGCTGTTCATTACACAGAGGTTATCCTCTTCCTCCTCCAGGCAGGCACTTCCCTCCTCTCTGCTCTGCATTCTCCCCTCCAGCACAGGAATAACTCCCATGGACCCACTGAATCCTGGGGGAGGGGCTCATCGGGTCCCCAGGGGTCCAGCTCTAGGATCTAGTTTACAAAGCTGCGACAATGCATTTATCTCTGGGAGTCCAGAGAAGTTGGGGTGGGGGGAGGTCAGGGGAGCTGCTGCTGATGGTGTAGCGTGGCTAAACTTGGAAGCCAGCAAATTCAAGACAGTTTAGGGTGATAAAGTGAAAAGCAGCATAAACTGGCATGTCTTGGCCCCCTTCTCTCCCCTGATAAGCTGCTCAGGAGGCTGTGATAGGATCTGTGAAATCTCCTCCACCCCAAGGGGAGAAACTCAAAAGAAAGAGAAAAGGAGTACTTGTGGCACCTTAGAGACTAACCAATTTATTTGAGCATGAGCTTTCGTGAGCTACAGCTCACTTCATCGGATGCATACCATGGAAACTGCAGCAGACTTTATATATACACAGAGAATATGAAACAATTGGCAACGGGCTTTGTTGCAAGGATAAAGTTCCTGGGTTAGTGGTTCTGTTGTGTGGTATGTGGTTGTTGGTGAGTATTTGCTTCAGGTTGTGGGGCTGTCTGTAGGCAAGGACTGGCCTGTCTCCCAAGATTTGTGAGAGTGTTGGGTCATCCTTTAGGATAGGTTGTAGATCCTTAATAATGCGTTGGAGGGGTTTTAGTTGGGGGCTGAAGGTGACGGCTAGTGGCGTTCTGTTATTTTCTTTGTTAGGCCTGTCCTGTAGTAGGTAACTTCTGGGAACTCTTCTGGCTCTATCAATCTGTTTCTTTACTTCTGCAGGTGGGTATTGTAGTTGTAAGAAAGCTTGACAGAGATCTTGTAGGTGTTTGTCTCTGTCTGAGGGGTTGGAGCAAATGCAGTTGTATCGCAGAGCTTGGCTGTAGACGATGGATCGTGTGGTGTGGTCAGGGTAAAAGCTGGAGGCATGCAGGTAGGAATAGCGGTCAGTAGGTTTCCGGTATAGGGTGGTGTTTATGTGACCATTGTTTATTAGCACTGTAGTGTCCAGGAAGTGGATCTCTTGTGTGGACTGGACCAGGCTGAGGTTGGTGGTGGGATGGAAATTGTTGAAATCATGGTGGAATTCCTCAAGGGCTTCTTTTCCATGGGTCCAGATGATGAAGATGTCATCAATATAGCACAAGTAGAGTAGGGGCTTTAGGGGACGAGAGCTGAGGAAGCGTTGTTCTAAATCAGCCATAAAAATGTTGGCATACTGTGGGGCCATGCGGGTACCCATAGCAGTGCCGCTGATCTGAAGGTATACATTGTCCCCAAATGTGAAATAGTTATGGGTAAGGACAAAGTCACAAAGTTCAGCCACCAGGTTAGCCGTGACATTATCGGGGATAGTGTTCTTGATGGCTTGTAGTCCATCTTTGTGTGGAATGTTGGTGTAGAGGGCTTCTACATCCATAGTGGCCAGGATGGTGTTATCAGGAAGATCACCGATGGATTGAAGTTTCCTCAGGAAGTCAGTGGTGTCTCGAAGGTAGCTGGGAGTGCTGGTAGCGTAGGGCCTGAGGAGGGAGTCTACATAGCCAGACAATACTGCTGTCAGGGTGCCAATGCCTGAGATGATGGGGCGCCCAGGATTTCCAGGTTTATGGATCTTGGGTAGTAGATAGAATATCCCAGGTCGGGGTTCCAGGGGTGTGTCTGTGCGGATTTGATCTTGTGCTTTTTCAGGAAGTTTCTTGAGCAAATGCTGTAGTTGCTTTTGGTAACTCTCAGTGGGATCATAGGGTAATGGCTTGTAGAAACTCGTGTTGGAGAGCTGCCGAGCAGCCTCTTGTTCATATTCCGACCTATTCATGATGACAACAGCACCTCCTTTGTCAGCCGTTGCCAATTGTGCCCACATATCTATTCAGGGGACACCATCACAGGGCCTAATAACATCAGCCACACTATCAGAGGCTCGTTCACCTGCACATCCACCAATGTGATATATGCCATCATGTGCCAGCAATGCCCCTCTGCCATGTACATTGGTCAAACTGGACAGTCTCTACGTAAAAGAATAAATGGACACAAATCAGATGTCAAGAATTATTACATTCATAAACCAGTCGGAGAACACTTCAATCTCTCTGGTCACGCAATCACAGACATGAAGGTCGCTATCTTAAAACAAAAAAACTTGAAATCCAGACTCCAGCGAGAAACTGCTGAATTGGAATTCATTTGCAAATTGGATACTATTAATTTAGGCTTAAATAGAGACTGGGAGTGGCTAAGTCATTATGCAAGGTAGCCTATTTCCTCTTGTTTTTTCCTACCCCCCCCCCAGATGTTCTGGTTTAACTTGGATTTAAACTTGGAGAGTGGTCAGTTTGGATGAGCTATTACCAGCAGGAGAGTGAGTTTGTGTGTGTATGGGGGTGGGGGGGGGGGGATGTGAGAAAACCTGGATTTGTGCAGAAAATGGCCCAACTTGATTATCATGCACATTGTGTAAAGAGTTGTCACTTTGGATGGGCTATCACCAGCAGGAGAGTGAATTTGTGTGGGGGGGTGGAGGGTGAGAAAACCTGGATTTGTGCTGGAAATGGCCCAACCTGATGATCACTTTAGATAAGCTATTACCAGCAGGACAGTGGGGTGGGAGGAGGTATTGTTTCATATTCTCTGTGTATATATAAAGTCTGCTGCAGTTTCCATGGTATGCATCCGATGAAGTGAGCTGTAGTTCACGAAAGCTCATGCTCAAATAAATTGGTTAGTCTCTAAGGTGCCACAAGTACTCCTTTTCTTTTTGCGAATACAGACTAACAGGGCTGTTACTCTGAAACCTGTCAAAGGAAAGAGAGCAACAAGGTAACACCTTCCATTAAGCACCTGACATTTGCATTTAACCTAGATGAACAAGATGCTGTAAATACCAGTGAATAACTAAACAAAGGAAACCAAGCATCTGACAGCTGAGCTTGGAGATGGACAGAGACAGCCAGGAAGTTTCTGCAAACAGGTCACATTTCAGAGTGAAGTCACTGGAGCTGGGATGACTCTCCTATTGAGTTTGCTTTCCTTAAACATGGTTAGTGTATGGGCGGGGCCCCATCTACCCTACAAGCCCGAACTATCTACTAACCATGGCCCGAGTGCGGGGTAGGGAAACCGGCCATATTGGCCCTGCGTCTCTGAACATGGTAGAAATGGCAGTGTCGATCTGTATAGCTAGGTACTTATATCCCCATTTTACAGATGGGGAGATGAGACAGAGATCAAGGCAGAGTTGTTCAGAGCTCCTGGGGATTTAGACACTCCACTTTCTGAAGTTAATAGGAATAGTGTGTCTAAATCCCTTGGGTGGCTTTGGAAAAAGTCTCAGCCTAACTGACTTGCCCCAAGGCACACAAGGAGTCTGTGGCAGAGCTGTGGGTTGAATCTAGATCTCCTGAGTCTCAGTCGCTGCCTTAACCACTAAGCCCTCCTCTCCCCTCCCAGAAAGCCATTCTCCACAGCAAGCGCTGTAGGATAGGGACACGTGGCTCATAGTTCTCTGACTCAAGCTCAGATTTCCTGACCCCACCAGAGAGAGAGAAGGCTGTTATTGCCAGAAATATTTGCTTGGTCATGTTCTGTGAAAACTAGTCACCAAGGAAGCAGCCCAGTTGCACAGCTGGGGAACTCAGGCATGGTTCTGTACAAACAAATCCCGCAACCTTACGGACCTGTCTGCACTCTGGACACAGTGTCAGCCAGGGGAAAGAGCGTTTAAAGCAGGCCTGGGCAGCCCTGGCGTTCCAGCATTAGGGGTAGAAGGCCTCTCCCCCCCCCCCACCCCCAGACAAGGCTGGCGCTAGTTGACGCCGTGTCGATGGGGTGGGTGTCTAATACAGATTTACAATTTCTCTCTCATCTCCTCACCCCTGAGCCCTTTCTCACCGCGTCTCCTTAGCGAGACACGGCAGCGACTGCGTTCCGGTTTGGGACAAACTTGTGCAAGTGGCTTGACAGACGGTGACGCTCCCAGGCGTGGGATTCCCGTACAACGCACGCTCGTGATCTCAAGGGGGAGATCAGCTCTGCTCCAAAACACTTGCGGCACAATAACTGAAGCCCCTCTGTGGCAGATTCATGGCAGCAGGCCCACCTGTCGGGGCCAGAGCTGGGGTGGTCTGCCCTCCGGGTTGTGTCGGAGGTGCCTTTCGTTTATACGCAGTGGGTGAAATCCTGGCCCCACTGAAGCCTAAGGGAGTTTTGCTGTGCATGTCACTGGGGCTAAGGTTTTACTCTGGGGCCTTCTCTACAGTGCGGACATGGCTCTAGTGCTATTAAAGTGCTTATACCAATCCAGCTTGTGCCGGCTCAGGGCACTGGCATAAGCATTGCTGGTATAAGTTATACTAATAACTGCATCCACATGAGGCTTTTACCAGCATTGCTCCGTCGGTAAAGCTTTTTCAGTGTGGCCCAGGTTTGAGACGAATTTGCAATTTACAGACTTCTGCTGGCACAGCAATGTGGGTCCGGGGCATTAGGGGGGGTGATCCCTGACCCACAGAGCGGGGCTAGCAGAAGCCCCTTGGTTAGATGCAGTAATACTGGCAAATTGCCACTGCTCCAGCTTGTTCTGCTCATGGTGGTGGTTTTACTGGATGGAAGCACTGTCAGTATAGGTGTGTGTCCACATAGGGGCTCCTTGGCGGGAGAGCACATCCGTGTTCCTGTACCGGTGCAGCACTCTTCGTGCAGTCACGGGCTTACAGGCAAAAACTAAGCTTTCGGGGGTAGGCAACAGGCGCCCCTGTACAGTGCACAACGGGACAACCAGCTCAGTTAGCATCTCTCGCCACTACAATCAAAGCCTGAATGTCTGAGTGCGTTCCTAAGCGACTGGGTGCCCTATGTGACAGCACGCGTTCGGTTATTCATGCCTGCTGCTGGGGCTGGGGGACAGTGCTGCGAGTATCCTGTGCAGACAAAGGCAGAACGAGGAGGATAGAACCCACCACCGTGCACATGCCAGTCCTCAACTGTGCCGTCCTGGGGGGAGACTCCCTCTTGATCAGCTGCCTCTGCACAGCCGGAGACTTGGTGACCCTTGTTACAGAGAGCGCTCTCCAAGGCTGGCTCATAAACAGCAGCCCCACCATGCCTCTACCCCGCCCAGGCTTGTGCCAAGGGATTTTGGGAAGCAGCTGGTTGGCCCCACCCTCTGGCGCTCATTATCAGTTCTGAACAGACACACTTCTGCATAGAAGAGGTGCAGGGACCAATATGCTTTCCCTTTGTTGGGGCCCCTAAGCAGCCTCCGCAGAGCGGAATATAACCCCATCAGAATAGGAAGAGGACTCCATTGCAGCTAGTCAAATACACTAAATCTATGACCCCAGCTTTTTCCCCTGTAAATTTGATTTTGCTTTTTCCTCAGAGTGGTTTTGCTTTGCCTCTCTTGAAAATGAGGTTCCATTAGCACTGGTCCAGCACTGTCAAAGCTCATGATATTTGGTGTCTTCATAAAGCCCCAGCTCCTGGAGTCAGGTGATTGAGAATCTCAACATTCATTGACAGAGTGAGTTTAGCTCCTGTGGCTGTGGAGAAATGCTAGGAAATGTGAAGCGACGACACCGTAAAGGCTCAGAAACCAGAAGGCCAAGAAAAAGAGCCCACATACTTAGAATCATAGAAGATTAGGGATGGAAGAGACCTCAGGAGCTCATCTAGTCCAACCCCCTGCTCAAAGCAGGACCAACCCCAACTAAATCATCCCAGCCAGGGCTTTGTCAAACCAGGCCTTACTTCTCGTTTTAAAAACATCTTATGATTTTGTGGGGCCTGATTCATGCTCGTTGAACGCATGGGCTTGGCAATGCTGCTGCTTCGATTCAAGCATTCGGCTCCATTAGTCCAGCCCTCCCTGCAGCATGAGGTGCCCACCTGTGTCGAATCGGGGGTAGCTTGGTGACATGCCCAGGAGGAGACCCCACAGGTTTTGAAGGAGTGGGCCTGTTCACAATTGGCTCTTAGGCGTCCACAAGGGAAAGCTGGGCAGTGGGGGTAGAAAAGAGGTGGCCAGGGTTCTAGGCAGCCTGTGTTCTGATCTTGCTGTGGTCGTACTTGTGGAACTTGCTTTCACCCAGACCGCAGCGTCCTGAGCCTCTTAGCACTTGCCTGGGGGAAACTGCAACAGCAAAGCCCCCATGCTGGTAGAGGAACGGCCAAGGTGGGAGGTGACCAGGATCCCTCTGCTGAGCCCTTCCAGGGCATGAGAGAAGAATGTGGCCATGACGAGCAGCTAGAAGGTACTTCCAGAGTCACTGGCATGGGGGTCTGGCTATTGATGGGCTTTGCCAGCCCAGCAGCAGCAGACCGTAGAGGGACATTACAGGTGTATCAGATTGTGGAGGCCTCTGCATATCCCTCCCATCTATCCCTCAGAAGGCGGGGCCGGTGAAAGATGCCAGGACTTGATATGAAGAGACTACCCCAGCAGGACACTTCGGCACACCAAGATCTAAGAGATGCTCACAGGAAACTACAAGATTTCGACAGCCTCCCTTTCTCTTGAGTAACTCTGGGACAAAGGGCATATCTGATGTCCCAGCGGGACAGACACATACATCTGGCAGCCTGGTTCCTCTTTCGGGGATCAGATTAGAATAACAGCCGGCAAGCTGAGTGTGCATCAGCAGAGAGAGGCTGAGGCAGGGGAGGGACGTCTGCCCTTTCAGAGAGCCGGCTGATTTTCCTTCACCCCCTTCAATCACAACCCTCACACTGAGAAACCACTGGGTGCAAAGTTCAGCCTGACTCCCTTTCTCCGAAATAAACTGGCTTCTATGTGTAAGAAGTAAATGAACTGCTAGGCTCACCAGCGGGCAGCAATGCCCCTACTGAGATCCTCGTGCGGCCCCATCTCCGCAGTAGGAGAGCGCCAGTGATCTAGCATTTAAAGTATCTACCACAAAAATAACTCCACAACAGAGTGTGAAACGCTGCAGGGTGGAGAATGAGAATCAAAGCAACGATCTGGCACGTCAATGTCACAGCGATGGCCGCAGTGAGGTGCCTGGATTAGATGGGAATTGGGACCAGAGTATAGATTGTTTCACTTCTCCATTGCTGATTCCAATCCATCCCCAACCAACACTGAATGTTGTTACCATCTTGAAGAGTAATGACCCTTGTTACTACTTGTGTGAATAGAGCAGCTGGTCTCAGTTCTGATCCCCGGCCTGCATCACATTAGAAATCACTACCACAGCTGGCAAGCTCGAGCAAGGACAGAATAGGTCCCAAAGATGGAGCTGCCTTCTACTCTTTGAGATGGCCTCCCCAGGCTAAGCCGGAGGCAAGCTTGCCCTGCTCATGCCTCTGCTGTATCTCTGCTGGGGAGAGTGTTGGTCTCCACTCCAGCATCCTTCATTAGAGCGAAGTTCATGAACTTTTTAAAGGCAGGGGAGAGACACCATGGCCACATTTCTTAGAGACCTAGTGTTAAAGCAGCCGCGTAAGCACCCATGAGCAAGCGGTCTGCTCAGTCCTTGGTCACTCAGCGGAGACTGACTGATGTGGGGTTGGTTCTGCGATGTGGATGCTCGTCCACTAGGAGCTGATGGTGACCCATCAACTCATTTCACACAGGCCAAAGAGCAGCCGTGCTGGGGATCCCACGCTCAGGCCATGTCTACGCTACAGGGACTAGTGGAATAGGTGCGGCACTGTAGCTCTGCCAGCATCGCTCCATTGTGTAGCTGCAGCCTACAGAGGTGGAAAGGTTCTTGCATGGCTATAGGAACATCTGCTCCCCAAGCAACGGTAACTAGGTCAGCAGAAGCATTCTTCCATTGAGCTTGCCGCACCCGCGGGGGGGGCGGGGTCAGCGTAGCTATGGCACTCTGAGTGTGGATTTTTCACATCCCTGAGCGCTCTAACGATGTCAACCTACATTTTACAGGTGGACCAGTCCCCACATCTTGTTACCAAGTCCCTGAGCTGCCCAACCCCAGTTAAACTCCAGACACTTCCATGAGGAACAGCATGCTCAAGGAAGTGCCATCAGCTTGCTCCAGCCAACGGAACGATTCTCAGGTGCTTGTGAAACGTTTTCTCTCCTGTGGGTTTTTGGCCTCTGGCAGCTCCCGTGCCCCAAGCCAGCAGGTCCCATCTGACTGTGCCACATGCTGGGAGAGCCTGTGCTAGAGAATACGATCAAAGACTTTCTGCTTCCCACACCGTCCTCCAGAGGCAGAGGGCAAATCACTGACGGGGCTCCGGTTGCCATGCTCTTCCTTCCTGTAGCCTCCCACTAGAAGCTGAGTGCTGGACGCAATGTAACATTAAAGAGGTCCCTGTGCCTACCTGCAGGCCAGTGGCATTTCTAGGAGTCCATTTTAAACAGCTGGGAAAAAATGCTAATTATAATCCAAACTTAATTAGCATCTGTGCACTTCATCAGCACCTCGGGGATTATTGGAACAAATACACCACCAGGCAAAGCAGGGGCTGATTCAAGCAGGATGCTTGGAACATTAGGGACCAGGCCCTGTAGTCAGAGTGGGCCTGGAGGCACCAGTTAGGGTGACCAAATGTTCCATTTTTATAGGGATAGTCCCATTTTTTGGAACTTTTTCTTATATAGGCGCCTATTACCCCCCACCCCCGTCCCAATTTTTCACAGTTGCTATCTGGTCACCCTAGCACCAACGAAGCAGAGGCCAGGCAGCAGCTGAGCCATGCCTGCCTGCTGGGGGAGGCCATCTTCTCCCTCCTAGTAGAGGGCCCCCATGATTAGGAGGAGGAGGAGGAGGAAGGAAAGAATGAAAGCTGGGCACTGGGAGGAAGGGGTGATGGGCGGGAGGAAGACTCTGGTATCATTGTACTTAAGATGGGGAAAGGGTGGATCCAGCCAGTCCTTTCACCTGACTCTACCTCCTCCAGCTAAATAAGAACAAAGCAAGCAGGAGAGTGATGTTCGGAAGCTTTCTCCAGCCTGAAGAAGAATGCTTCCATCAGCATAGCTACCGTTGCTTGGGCAGGGGGTCCTACAGTGACAGAAACCCCCCCTTCCTTCTCTGGAGGCTGCTCCTATGCTATGGGCTTGTGCCAGCTTAGCCATGGCGACCTAGCTGGGCTGCTATAGTCTCCGTAGTGTAGACATGCCCTAAGGCCGTGACTACACTGAGCTCTCTGAAAGTATCCTCTTGCTCCGGGAGCAGCCATGTAGACCAGCACCTGGTGTATTCATCACCCCGTCCTCTAGCCCTGCTCAGACTGTTCCTCCCAGCACTCTGGGCTGGATTCTCCTTCAGCTGCTCCTGATCCCTGGAACTTTCTGCCAAGTGAGATAGTGTAACCTCCCCCAGCAGGCAGGTACGAGTCAGCTGGGGGTTTCACTGCTGCTCCCCCCAGCTGAGCAGGGTCACATGGCACAGTGGTTACAATGCTGGTAGGTAGCCTGGTACTTATTTGTATTATGAGCGCTCCTAGGACCCCATTGCGCTAGGTGCTGTACGAACACTAATCAAAAAGACAGGGCCTGCCCAAAGTCCTGACGGTCTACTGCTACTGCCAGCTGGAGCAGCACCAGGGGAAAGGGGGAGACTTTCTGAGAAAAGCTGGGGCCCTGACTCAGCAAAGGATTTCAGCACCCATCTAAGCACGTGAGTCATCCCCAAAGCCACATGCTTAAATGCCTTGCTGAGTTGGCTGTCGCTGTAAAACCAGCGAGAAACTATCCTGGCCAGAGTTTTCAGGCGTGACTAGTGATTGGGGGAGGCCAGTTTTCAGAGCAAGCGGGTGAGCACTCGGCACTGTCTGAAAATCAGTCCCCGTTTGGGTGTCTGGTTGAGCACCCAAAGTCACTTTGGCCACTTTTCAAAATCTTGGCATCTGTATTTAAGAAACATGTTAAAACACAGCTCAGACACTGTTCCCACTGATCTAGTAGGGGGCAGACTGGGCCAAATCCTGATGGAAGGGGATTCGGAGGGAGAAGCATCCGATGAACTGAGCTTGGGTGCGGCTTTGAGCCCAGCTCCCTTGCTTACGGAGCCAGGGCTGCGGTGGGAATGTGCTAGAATAGGGAGCGCCGCCTCCCCTCCCCCATCACCTCCATTGTTAATTTGGGAGCATTCAGCCTCTTGTCACTCAGCGATAATAGCAGGGGGACTGGAAAGCTCCTGAAGAGCTGCCACTCGCTGCAGATCACCGGCATTTTAACCGTAAGTGGATTGGGGCAGGGACCGTTTTTGTCTGGGCATGTTTGTGTGCAGAAAGTGAGCCTGATCTGTGAGCGGAGCAGCTGGGCACTATAAACAAACACCAAGCCAGCTCCTGACCCAAAAGCGGAGCTTGTGAGCAGTTCGCGAATCCCCCAAGTCACAGTCGGGGCTAGTGAAATACCATCACCTTGCACCAAGGCACTGCGCTGCAAGGACGTCTCAATGCAACATCGGTGCATCTCGCGAGTGGTTTCAGACCCTGGCATTGGGCCAGCGGGTCTCACTGCTAACACCTCCGAGTTATCAAGGTGGAGTTTGCTCCACTAGGCAGTGCAGGGCGGTGGCACTCCCTGGGAACATGTGATTTCACTATCTAAAGCTGTTTTGTCAGAGGACTTTTGTACTTGGGAGAGATTTTTTTAATGGCCTGTTTTCTTTAACAATAAAGTGCACCCTTGCCCCTTCTGCAGCCCTCAGGTCTGTGCCACGTCCAAAGAGGTCAATTAAAGGAATTATAAATGTTGGGGAAATGCCAGTTTTCTCTGTTCTGTGGGGGTGAAGTTCACCCCTGTGCTGAGAGTGCTGGCTTCCTGCATGGGCGTGGGAGGTAACCTCACCCTGAGAGAGCCTGATGGGCTCTCCTGACAGGAGGAGAGCCATCCAGTCCAGTCACACCCTAATACTGCTCAGCGCAAAAATCGCATACTATTCAGGAGTTGTGCGCCACTAGCCTTATCTTTCCCAGCAGTCCAAGGTGCAAACTTCCAGATATACATGCGTGCGTCTGTGAATGACAACATGTTGTAGCACGGGGCACCCCCTGTCATTTTTAGATGGTTGTTCTCAAAGCGGCGAGGTTTGCAACTCCTAGAGCAGGGGTCGGCAACCTTTGAGAAGTAGCGTGCCAAGTCTTCATTAATTTAAGGTTTCGCGTGCCAGCAATAAATTTTACATTTACAGGGCCCCCCCGAAGGAACCCCAGACTGGCAGCAGACTGAGCAGTGCCAGCAGCCAGGCCCGCAGCTGGCAGGGGCTGGTGGACAGAACCCCAGACTGGCAGCAGACTGAGCAGTGCCAGCAGCCAGGCCCGCAGCTGGCAGGGGCTGGTGGACAGAACCCCAGACTGGCAGCAGACTGAGCAGTGCCAGCAGCCAGGCCCGCAGCTGGCAGGGGCTGGTGGACAGAACCCCAGACTGGCAGCAGATTGAACAGCTCAGTGCGCTGCCGGTCTAGGGTTCCGTCTGCCACCCGCTCTGCCAGTCTGGGGTCCCGGTCGCCGGCACTGCTCCTCCTGCTGCCGGCCTGGATGGACAGAACCCCGGGCCAGCAGCGGGCTGAGTGGGGCTGGCAGCTGGGACCCCGCCTGGCAGGGGCCGGCGGACAAAACCCCACACCGGCAGCGCGGGTGGCAGACGGAACCCCAGACTGGCAGTGGGCTGAGTCGCTCAGCCCGCTGCCAGTCTGGGGTTCCGTCTGTCAGCCCCTGCCAGCTGGGGTCCCGGCCGCTGGCCCCGGGTTCCGTCCATCCAGGCTGGCAATGGGCTGAGCGGGGCCGGTGGCCGGGACCCTGGCTAGCAGCAGAGTGCCACTAAAAATCAGCTTGCCGCCTTTGGTATGTGTGCCGCAGGTTGCCAACCCCTGTCCTAGAGGCTCTCGTCAAATAATTTAAAAATCCATTGATTTCTTAGCCCTTTTCTATACATTTCCCTTCAGTGTTTGACACTGAGCCCCTGCTCCTGCAGTGATCTCCAAACAGTATCACACTGGTATGTAGGAACCACAAATTGGCAGGATCATGTTACTTGCTAGTACAATGGAGCTCTCAGCCCTGTTTGGGTTCCCTCCGTGTTGCTGGAACAGAAATCCTCAATAGGAAGTGAAATCAGCCTATTTGGTTTCTCTGTCGAAGCCGGGTGAAAGATACACAGTAAATAAACAGCACAAACAACAAGAGGTAAATTACCATTTTGAAAAACCTTGTCCCTAAGAAAAAGGTGTTACGGAAGGAATTGTTTTTAAATGTGTTCTCATTTGAAAATGTCTTCTTAAAAATATTCACACTGTTCTTTTTTTAAAAAATCACACATTAAACACCCTCTCCCCTTAGGCTACTAATGACACCTCTAATTATTAAGAAGGGGGGAAAAGTTTTAAAACTTTTACTCAGTTTACTTTGGGCTGTATAAGCCAATGAAATCTGGTTCTTAAAGCTGCAGTGTTTGGACAACAAACAGCAGGGGAACTGCTTTAACAAACATTTCCACTGGAATTTTATGTATCTCTTTTTATAGCTCAGGAAATATTTGCTTTTAGACTTTAGGTTTTGGAAAAGATGCTTTTGGAAAAGATGCTTTTTGAAATACAAATCTAACCATTGGGCCAAATATGAGTTGATGTGTCCCTTTAAACACACTTCAAAGTTTGATCATTGTGACTGGATATGTAAATAAATGAACTGGTGCATATAACTGAATCTCTGATCAGAGTGTCAGACTTACACAGATCTAGCCAAATTCATCCCTGATGTAACTTCAGTGAAGAGAATGGAATTAAGCCAGGAATGGATGTGCCTTTCATATTCCTGAGATTTGGATTTAAATGGATCCAGCACACATCTCTTTGGCATCTGATCATCATAGCAAACTGAAAACAAAACCTAGGAGCGGCAGGTAATGTATTCCTAACAAACAACGTGCTGTTGGCCATCCCTGGGCCCTGCCACACAGATCCCACCCAGTGGCATGCCCGCTCGGGAGGGACATGCTTGATTAAATACATGTCTCGCAACATGCACCGAAGGTCCCCAAATTTGGGAGCAGACAGATCCAGAGCAGATGACCCTCCATTGAGAATCCCTGGCTACAAGTGCTTATGCGTTCAATGCTGGAATCTGACAACAAGAGGGCCCCAGGCCACTGGGGTGAAAAGAAATTCACTCGGGAAAAGAATTAAAGCCCCTTTATGGGAGCAAACTCCAAGTTATAGCTTACAGAGCAACAGTTACTCTATCACGTTACTTCTACCCATTAAACGTATGGCGTGTGCAAGGACGGACAAACAAACTCTATGTGTGCACAAGGGATGCAACATACATCTGTTGGGACAACCAGAGCCAGAATAAACCAGGCCTCACCTATTCAATCCCCACCCCTCCAGCTTTGGAGGGTGGGAGACACTTCAGAGAGACAGAAACGAAAAGATCCCACCCGCATCGCCAGCTCCAAAGCGGTGACTACCTTTGGATTCTCTCGCTTTCACAGCAGAAAGGTCAATACAAGAAACCTCTATCCCCCAGTCCATCACTTCAGGAACTGAATTACAGCCAAGTGTTCTGGGCACAGAATCAGCTGCCATCCCTCTCTGTCTGTCGCTCCCTTTCACCGTCTCCCCTCGCACACGCGTCCCCTCGGGGAGATCTGTCGCAACGGCCGAGGCAGTGATAGCATCACCGCCCACGCAGGAGGGGAGGGGAGGTAAAGCCGGGGCCTCCTAACTAGAGTTAGGAACAGTTCACCGCCACAGCTGAGCAAGAGGCACGTCTTATACACACCAGCCAGTCTGTCCTTCTGGCCCCCACGGAGCCAGGGGAGAGGCAGTGCTCAGAAATACAGAGTCGTGAAATTAAGAACTTGGCCGTGGTCTTTAAACAGCCGCAGGAATTCAGGGATTCCTCCTGCTCCATCAGCTTCTGCGGGGTCTTTCAGCATGGCTCTGTCCCACGTTGCACCCTTCGATGGGTGGGCTCGCTGATGAGCAGTGGCGCCAAGCTAACCTTTCATCGGGGACAGCTCTGGCACCAACAAGCGTGCCATTTAACCCGGAGAGGTAAGGGCCCGATCCTGCATGCTGCTGAGCACCCGCACCTCATTTGACTTTAAGTGGAGCGTGGGAGGCAGCCTGGCACCTTTCAGGATCAGGGCCTGATTTCTATGTGATTTCTATTGTACAAACTTCAGCCAGCGTAGCCCGTAGACATGATGCTCGCTTATGTTCTATAGAAATGTGTTGACATGTAAGTAGGCCCAAAAATCTAGTTCCTAACGATAGGCTTGACAATAGCTGGTGAAGTTGGAGTGAAGTGAAGTGAGACAATTCAGAGGCCAGTTACAGATAAGTTCAGCCATAACCCCAGGGCCTGTCATAAACATGTTTTGGTCCTCGCTGGTTTTTTTACAAGTGTTTTGGAAAGTGCTATCTGTATTGGGCTGGCATTTACTGGGCTGGCATTTACGCAGATGTTAATTAGGACGGTGCTCAATGTTAAGGATGGCAGCGGAAATACAGATATGGTAAAAGGTGGATTTAATGTTAACTCATGGGGGGCATGAGTAGAATTGATTATGCAAAGGGTAGCACGCTGATTTGAGATAGGCATGCCTGGCCACCATCACAGTACTGTTAGAGAAAGGGCTGTCCTCACTTTCCATCCAGGGACTGATCACCCCTGGGTGCACTGTTCATCTCAGAGTGGGAGTATCAAGCCAGTGTGTGGGGATGCTGTGATGCTTGTTCACTTTATTTTATTTTAAATAAAGGCTTTAATTTTATCACTCGTCATGTCAGCCTCAGTCCTTCGCTAAATTTAACAGGAGTACTTGTGGCACCTTAGAGACTAACAAATTTATTAGAGCATAAGCTTTTGTGGGCTACAGCCCACTTCATCGGATGCATAGAATGGAACATATAGTAAGATATATACACACACACACATATATATATATATATATATATATATATATATAAAAAGCCTCTCACAGTTTGTATGGTAACTTCCAACTTATCTGTGTGTGTGTGTGTGTATATATATATATATATCTTACTATATGTTCCATTCTATGCATCCGATGAAGTGGGCTATAGCCCACAAAAGCTTATGCTCTAATAAATTTGTTAGTCTCTAAGATGCCACAAGTACTCCTGTTCTTTTTGCAGATACAGACTAACATGGCCGCAAATTTAGTTATCTGGAACCGCCTAGAGGCTCAGATGCTAAAGAATTCCAGTTGGATTCATCCCTTATCTTTGAACTATGAACACATAAATCAAGGGTTATTCATGGGCCCTGCAGGAAAAACTCCAAGAGCAGAAGGAACCTGCTCTGTGTTGGCTTCCAAACTCCCTCTCTGGAGGAGGTTTTTGTGTTAACCAGCTGCAGAGCCACCTCATGCCCCCACTTCTTTAAGTGCTGATGGAAGGTGCTGGATTAGCAGTCCTGGAAAGCCAAGGCCCCTTTCCCTATAGCACTGATGGGCAACAGCCTGCTTTTCCCTCACTGCCCCTGCCCCTCAGCTGTGCTTCTTGCTCCCTAGCTGAGACCGCCAGCTGGGCAGCCAATTGCAGCGATGGTGTTGGGAGGTGGACACTTGCCCATTAGGAATTGGCCTGAGACCATGAATCTGATTTCACCTGGGCCACTCAACAGCCTTCGTATGTCTTGATCGCTGCTAATCTAGGCTGGATTTGTGCCAGTGACCTAGAACTGAGAGGCTCATTTCTATTAATAGCCCTGAGCTAGGCACCGTGCCCTTCCCCCTCCCAGCAAGCATGCAGTTCGCAAAAGAACGAGACCGGGACCGTGACAGATCCTAGGGAACTATTGTGAAAGGGAGAGACCTGGGATTAGCACCCTGTATGGATGGCTATGTGGGACACCCCCTCTGGGAGGAGAATTTGCTGACACTGGCAAAAGGCAGCTGCTGGCCTCTCCCTTTCCAGCCTCATCATACAATGGATGTCATACAAAATTAGACCCTGAGGGAGATAAGATAGGCGAAAGCCCAGGAGAATTAAGTGAAGGCAACGCTCCTCAATGTCACAACTAGTGTGTAGTTTAGTGCACCAGACAAGCCCACTTAGACACATGGAGGCTTCCAGTGGGCCCCAGCCTCTCGAGATGGCATCAATGTATGTGGTGTCCAGCTGGGAAAGCAAAGGTGCTTGGAGAATAGCCTTGCGGGGCAGAGGAAGGTAGCCAAGTGCGGTGCTAGCCCAACAAATTTTGCTGTAATCTGCACAATCATTCAGCCCATCTGCAGTCGCTAGGTAAACACTGCACTGCCCTGGGTAGATTAGCAATTGCAAGTGTTACAACTTTCTAGAGAGTGTCTGAGGCTCCGTTTGGAGGCTCACACTACAGGGAGTTGATAAGACTCAAGAAGAGGATGAGGAGCTGCATTTCCCAGGCCCGAGAGGGGCAGGAAGGTGGCTGGAAGATCAGGCAGCAGCCCTTTTTCCAGAGGCTCTCACAGAGGTTTTAATGGTCATGAGATCATGGGGGTTACTTTAGCCCCCTGAGTCATGTGGAAATGGGGACTTTGTCCCAGGACAAGCTGTCAGCAGAGCTCACTGCTGCTTGCTCTCTATGCTTCTAGAATACCTGTTGTCCGAGTGGATCCCAAAGCATTTGACACCCATGAATGAGGTGATTGTCCAGGCACATATATTGAACACGGGCCCAAGCTGCAAAGTTTGGATGCAGATCCAAACTATTCCAGAAAATAGCACTGACTCCCTCAGGCCAACGCTTTGAGCAGCAGTCTCTGTGCTATACAATGTGAAATCTGGATCTCCGAGATAAGATTCGTCCCCTTACCCCAGCCCCTGTGTACCTAAGTAGGTGCAACACAACTTTGAATCAAGCAGGGGCGAGAGAAGGGGAGAGGAGTTGTTTTTCTACCTCTCTAGTTCCCTACAGAGGAAACCAGCATCACTTTAAACATACCCCTGGTGCTGGATGCAAAGCAGCAAGCGATGGAAGCCTAATAAGTAGGAACAAGAGGACAAGGCAAATTGACACCGACATCCCACTCATCTCCTGGGCACACTGGCTAGGCTGGTCAGACTGGTTTGGGGCCAGGAGAGGACAAGGCTGAGGCTCACCCACTGGGTGTTACACCTCTTTCTAGCCCTTCCTCTTTCTCCCCTGCGCCCCGGGGAACCCAGAAAATGGGCCCACCCAGTAAAAGCGGTGGGGGTGGGGCTTGCACCTGTCTGTTCCCTCAGCCCCCCCGACGCGCCACCTGCCAGGCAGACGCGGAGCTGAGTTGCCAAGCGACACACTGCGGGCTCTGCTCGTTCATCAGGCCGGGGCCCCACTTCCCAAGCCCCGCCAGGCCCCTGTCTAGGCAGGCCCAGCTGCTCGGGCGCCCTGCACCACCCGCCCGGGCGCAGGGCAGGCAAAGCCCAGCGGGACACGTGCTAGAACCAAGGGGGAGAGTTGGGGGGGAGGCCAACTTCCGAAAGGGGCGCTGGAGCAGCCGGCAAAGCCCTGGGGCCTGCAGGGGCGGGGGAAAGCCCCCGAGTGCAACTTCATTTACTTTTGCTCGACTTTTGAGTCGAGTTCACAAGCGATAGACCGGGGGGAGGAGGGCCTTTCCCCCACACAAACCCGCGCAGAGAGCAGCGATCGCTCACACTCCGCACGCCCAGGGAAGCCGGGGTCCCTAGAAAGTGGGGGGGTGACTCTGCCCCCGCCCTTGCTCTCCTTCCCCAGGCACTTACCTTCCTGCCGGGGTATCCTGGGCGCAGCCAGCTCCCGAATCTTCCCAGCCCACTTCTCCGCCAGCTTCAGGTTGTCCTCCGCCTCCTGGGCCACGCACACGCGGAACGTCCTGGCGAGGCGCTGCCTGGAGGGCGAGGCGTCCCACCAGCCCTTGCGGAAGGGGTAGCAGAAGACGGAGAAGTAGGCGGCCGGCCCCGGCTGGGGCTCCCGGCCGGCGACGCAGCCGATGCAGTCCGCCAGGTCCAGCGCGGCGCTCGGGCCGGCCGGCGCGGAGCCGACCCGCTGCATGCGCAGCTCCCGGCCGCGCGTGAGGCTCAGCGCGTAGCTCGCCTTGGGAGCGGCGCCCAGCAGGGCGAACACCCCGTGGAGCAAAACTTCGGCGGAGTCGCTGTGCGGGGGGCTCGCCCCGGGGCCCGGCTGCGCGCCCTCCATCGCCGGCTCATTTAGCGGCCGGTCCAGCGGCACCTGACGGGGCAGAGAGAGCGAGAGCGAGAGGCACTCGCAGGGACGGCCCCTGCTGCCGGAGCGCGGCTCTGACAGCGGCATGAATGGCTCCGCGCGCCCTGCTCTCTGCTGACACCCGGCGGCGTCTCTGGTTTCATTCACCAAGAACTGGGGGCCCCGCCGCGGAGGGACCATTTACCAGGCGTGGAACTGAGTCCCAGCAGCCGCTTGGGCCAGCGCCACCAATAGCCTCATAAGCTGCCTCTTCAGACGAGTGGAGCAGGTGCGATCTAGGGGGTGGAAGTGCAGGGCCGGGTGTCAGGAGAGCCGGGCTGCCTTCCTGCTTCTGATTTGCTGTGATACCCTGTTCAAGTGACTGCATTGCCCTGTGCCTCAGTTTCCCTCTATGTAAAGTGGGGGAGAATATTATTTATTCATGTATTTGCGTTGCAGTAGCACCAAGGCGCCCCAGTCAGGGACCCCCATTGTGCGAGGCGCTGTACAAAAAGACAAAAATCCCTGCCCTCCAAAAGCTTTCAGCAATACCTGCCTTTCTCAAGTACTATGAGAAAGTGCAGGGCACATTTTAAGAGATTCAGCATGTGATGCATGTTTGCAGGCACTGGAAGGGAAGACTGAGGGCAGAGGTATGCAAGGCAGAAAAAGAAGAGCTGTGATGGATGATGGGGTGTCCTGGGTGGACCAAAAGGACTATTCATCCCCAAAAAAATTAGCAGGGGATCGTACAAAATGGCTGCAAACCTCCAGTAACGGAGATGCCACATAAAAAGATGAGAGTCTCACCTTTCTATAGGCAAAGAGCAACCATAAAGGTTATGCTCTGTGGCTTTGATTTTACGTTAAGGGGACCAACAGCAAAGTCTCACTAGGAGAGAACACAGTGTGTCTCCTCTGCAGCCGTCTGCACTGCTCACAAAACAGTTGCCAGTCTCAGGGCAAGTCTACACCTAAAATGCTGCATCGATGCCTCTGCACTGATGCAGCTGTAGTGCGTTCATGAAGATGCTCTGAGCCGACTGGAGAGAGCTCGCCTGTCAGCGTAGTTAATCCACCTCTCCCAGAGGCGGTAGCACCCCGTCGGCTGGAGAAGTTCTCCTGCCAACATAGCACTGTCTACACAGCAGGGAAGGTCAGTATAACTCTGTTGCTCAGAGGGGTGTGGCTTTTGCACACCCCGTGCAATGTGGTTATACTGATATAGGTCTGTAGTGTAGACCACATCTCAGGAGGCAGCGTCCTTAGTGATTTAAAGGTGCAGTACACAGAAATATAGTCACAACAATGATGCCGCTAAAATCCCCACAAAGGCCTGGGGTTAGGAAGCATTGTACAAATGACATAGAATTATTGTCCTCTTCCTTGCCTGTGCAGTGCGTAGCACAACAGGGTTCTGGGCCAAGGGCTCCCAGGCACTACACAATACAAGTAATAAACAATAATGGTGATGTCAGAGACTAGGTCCTGCATGGATTGGTTGGTGCCCAAGAAATACCTAGGATAGCAGGATGAGTGAGCCCCCCCAAATGGCTGTGGAACAATATGACCCTTTTGCCTTTCACTGGGTGTTCCTCGGCTGCTGGGCAAAGTTTTTGCTGTTTAGTTTTTGTGGGACTTGGCATTTTTTAATCAAGGAAGAGTTTGTGAATCAAGAGTGTGTGTAATCAAGTTTCGGGATTTGTGTGCCCTGAGAAAGGGAGCCTAAGTGACATGGTTGGCTGAGTTTGTGAGGCCTTACACTCAGTTCCAGGCCATTTCTCTCTTTATTTATTTATTTATTTTGTCTGTCTGTCTGACAATAACATTTGAATGCTGCATCCAATCACTTCCAAAATTTCAGGGCTTGTGCTAGGCATCAGTAGCCAGAACTCTACTGGTTTGGGGGATAATTGGTACATCAAAAGAGAGGAAAATGGGAGACACATGGAGCCACTGTCCTCTGTTAACACCCTCCAGCAGAACAATGCCCCTACTCACCCTCCCAAGAGAGTTTAACAGGTTGACACCCTGACTGACTGACAGAAGAGAAATAATAGCTCTTCCTGCTGGGAGACGGATGGGCCTCAGGCTTGGCCAGAAGGAGAGGAGGCTCTTCCAAGCCTGTTCCAGGTGAGGCAGAGACGGCACCACCCACCCACACCAGTCTGCAGGGGAAGAAAGGTACTTTGGCACACACAGGGCTCCTGATGTGATGTGGATGATGGGGGACATTGGCTGGGGGGGGAGACAGAGCCCCTGGTATCATGGGGAAAATGGAGCAGCTATCAGGGAGGGGAAAGGTGGAGAGAGGCCCTGGTTTGGTGGAAAGAATGGGGATCCAGGGGAAAATGGGAGAACAGAGCCCCTGTCATGGTGGGGAGATTGGGTCCCTGGTGTGGGGGGAATGAGGGTACACATAGCTCCCTGGCACGAGGGAGAGAAGAGGGGACCCTGGTGTGAGCAGGGGGGAAGAGGGGCACACAGAACCCCTGAGAGATTGGCAGCAGCTGCAGGGAGACCTGCAAAGGGAGGGTGGCCCACCACGCAATGGGGGGATGCAAAGAGCCTCTGGTGTGTGCAGGGAGCTCCGCCAACACAGGCTGCGAAGTGTGCGACACCCCCAGGGTTAACAATACTGCTGCTGGAGGAGGCATCTCAGGCCGGGCTTGGGATGTCTTGTCCAGCAGTGACTGAGTGGGGGGAGTGGGGGGGGCTGGCTGAGCACGTCTGTTGCCAGGGAAGAGGAAAGCAGGACAGTCGAGGCAGCTGGAGCTTGTGAGGATCCTGAGCTGCTGCAGGTTGGTTAACAGCCCGTGTCACTGAAGGGGGCGTGAAGAACACGGGGGAGTGCTGGGGTTGTTACTGAGGCAAAGGGCTTTCTCCCACCTGCATCTTCAAGCCTCCTGTTCCCCCAGCAGCTCCTTCCTTTCTATGCAGCTGCCTGTTTCCTTTTCCCTATAGAGCCCCTCTGTGGGCTTCCAGCACTTTCTGGACTGCAGTCTCTGGGGCCCCTCTGATTCTGATGTGCTTGCGCATCAAAACCCTGGTTTCAATGCAGTCCGTTGGGACCCCTGAAAAACCAGGACGTTCCTGGGGAAGCAGCGTCAGTGCCTGGAGGCCGGAGAGCTGTTGATTTCCCCCATGGAAACCCACCCCAGGGAGGGAGTGTGCTCAGCTGGTGCTGCTATTAACAATACAGGAGTCGTTTAGGACAGAGCAGGGACAGAGAGTTGGCACAGAAGACCTCGGTGATTGGGCAGGGGGGAGGAGGGGTAGTGGCTGACAGATTTTAAAAAAAGCTGGAAAGAAGCAAACTTCCCTACGCGGAGCCGTATGGGTGTGGCCCAGAGAACAGCGTGATGGGCTGGGATCCTGCAGCAAGAGGCTATGCCCCGATCCAGACAGGTAGAGCAAAAGTGCCAGTGACCAGGGGAAATTAACCCAGGGCAAATGGAATGAAACCGGACGGAGGGAGTGACTGAAAAACGATCAGGACTAGTATGCTAATTGTCATCCCAGGGCACCCATCCCTCTAATTATTACCCAGAGGAGGAAGGAGAGAGATTGTCAGTTGGCCTGATTCTGATCTCACCTACACCTGTAACTCCACTGGCTCTGTGGTGTAAACAGATGTGAGAAGAGAACCAGCCTCCAAGGAGTCTCTGTGTGAGGGCATTTCTGAGCTTAGAGTGAGGATATAGAGTAGTGTGCTCTGCCTCTGCTAAAGGGAACTCCCTGTATCGTGAGAGCAGTTTGGGCTTTAAAGGAAGAATGGGCGGTGTTGTAAGACTGGTGACCACAGGGTATTTTACACTGCAGTGTAAGCCCACGGTTAGTGGGACTCCAGTCAGCTGCCCTGTGTTAGGGAACTCTGTGCTTGAGCGTCTACATTGTGTTTTAACCCTATGTTAAGACTTTTCTAACCTGTGCTTGAATGTAGGCCTCTGGCATCCACACTGGAGCGTGCAGACCAGCGGCCCTGGTGCCCCACCTCCACCCCAAATGTGGCCACTCTAGCCCGAGGACTGTGGGAACACTTCACTGCGTGCTGTGCACGCTACAGGAAGTTGGAAGCAGCTGGCTTTGCAAAAGGCTTCATGGTTCGCTCTCCCTTGCAAACCCTAAGGCTCTAGAACCTGCGAAGTAGGAGGGCCCCGGTGCTCGGGCTGCAGTCCAAGCCCAGAAGTCTACATAGCAATGAAACAGCCCCACAGCCTGAGCCCTGCGAGCTCGAGTTTGCAGATGTCTAGTTGCTGTTTCGACATAGCCTAAGACTCCTATACCCAAGTCTCATTGTTAGTGAGCTCTCTCTCTTCCCTGCCCCCCAAGGCCCAGATCCCAGGGGCATTACCTTTCTAAATACCTTTGTGGATATGGGCCTGAGTCCGTACGCGAGATGGATTCCAGCTAGCCCTGTGCCTCTGACCTTCTTTCAAGGTAACAAGTCCTACGTGCTCAACATGAAACTGCTCCAGTTTTATTTTGATCCTAATCTCTGGCTGCAGTTCCCACCAGTAAGATTTTCCAGCCTTCGCAGGCTATTTGATGTTAACAGATCCTCTGGCTTGTTACACTTGGGGAATTTTTCCCACTTTAAAAGTGGAGCAGGTTATGCTGTCTCACTGCTCTGGTAGGAAAATGTGCTTTGAGGTAGCTACATAAATATAGGAGAGACCCTCTCATTTGGAGGACTGTACTTTTCAAATAGCCTGTTTGGTGCCATCAGGCAAAGTACCAGCAAACTTAATAAACAAATAAACCAATCCAAGGTAAGATAAAGATAGGAAATCTCTCCTGCTGATCTTCCTCTGTCTGATGCTTTCATATGAGGGAATCTAGGCTAGTGATTAAGTGCAGACAACTGGGAACCATGGCTTCTGGGTTGCATTCTGCCCCGATTTTGAGCATGTCACTTAACCTACCCATCTGGTAAATAAGGGATAATGTACATCTCTGGGGAGTGTTGTCAGGCTGAAGTGTTTGTAAAATACTCTGAGATCCTCTGTAAAGTCTTAGCAGCATAAGCTCTTGAGAAAGGAAACATCCTAAGAATTGATTATGCAGAGAGACAAATTTTTTCTGATCCCTTAAAAATGACTGAACAGTTTTTTTGCTTCTTCTCAGGAAATTCTCCAAGCCTTACGGGAGGAAACGATGTAACCTTTATAAATATTTCCAGCAGGTGTTGCACTGTGATTGAGGGTGTTTACTTTGGTTTTGGTTTTTCTCTTATTACCATTTTACGTACATATTTCTGCAGCTATGGAATTCCCTGTTTCCTGTCTGTGCCGGTACTGTCCCTAAGTGTAGCCAGCTGACAGTTAAGTCTCTTTTGAGTAGCCAGTTTGTTATGTTCTGGCACCAGCTCCCTGTGTGGGGAAGAAGAAAATGTCATTAGTGACTTCACCACGTACCCTGTCTAAACAACTAACCCTAAAGACTATTAGGTGCAGTACAAACTTTTTAGTGATCAGTTAGCAGCCAGATGTGATTTAACCAGTTACTGTCATTGGGGTTGAACCAGGGTCCAAATCCATCCTCTAGTCTGGGTTGCTTCTACCCAGAACAAGATGAAATTTTTTGGCCAAAAACGTCAGCTTCTGGTCCCCCGAAACATTTTGTAAATTCATGTGAAATTCACCAAATTGTTTCAGTTAAAAAAAAAAAAACTGGAAAAAATCTAAATGTTTCATTTTGACATTTTCGAAACAAGCTGTTTTGATATTTTGATCTGAAATTACTTTTTGTTTTGAAATCTACGTCCATTTTTTTGAGTTAAACTCAAAAACGAAACCAAACATTTTGTTTCAGGTCAAGCAAAATGTTCTGTTGGACCCGAAACAATTTTTTCCTCCATCTTCAATTTCCTGAAAAATCCAGGAAACAAACCTTGTTTTTGGTTGACCTGAAATGAGGTTGGTTTGTTTGGGCAGCAAACTGAAAATCAGTCATTCACACTGCTCTGCTCCGACCTGGAATTGCTTTAGGAAAGGGGGAGGGGATGGTCTTATGGCTAAAACACCGGACTGGGGATTTGGGTTCTGCCATTGACTGGTTTCTGCCATGTGACCATGGGCTGCCCTGTGCCTTACATTTCCCAATTGTAAAATGGGGTTAATAGTTTCCTCTAAGTATTAATATGAGTTTAAAGTGACCTGCAAAGGGTTTTTAAAAACACGGAGCCTGTGACCTTTTTTTGCCGCTTTATAGGAAAGAAGTTGGAGGTCAGGCAGGCATGGGACGGGTTCGGAAAGGGACAGGCAAGGAGGAAAAGGAAGTAGGATGCAGCAAATCAGTGAGCCAGTGGAGGAGAAAATGGCCACACAGAGGCAAGAGAGGACGGGAGGCAGTAGCCAGTTTGCTGCAGTCAGGTGTCCCAGACAGTGAAGAAGGCTCACCAATGTGAGGGAAACACGTTATATGGGCATACAGACCTGATTCAAAAGTTAATTATTTTTATTCCTTAAGTGAGTTCCATCCTGATAAGCTTTTAAAGTAAGTTTTTTTTTCTATCCAGATGAAAACTCTCAAGAGAAGCTGTCTCAGTTATGTCTGCCTAGTTCCTAAATATAAAGATAATTGAACTGCCATTTGTGAGATGAGATTACTAAATTGTCTCATTTGTGAGACAACAATGACATCTGGTTATAAACTGTCCAACTTATTTTGAATTTTGCAGGTGAATTAATGTTGCGTGGCTGCTGGTTGCTAAAACAACGAGGAGTCCTTGTGGCACCTTAGAGACTAATAAATGTATTTGGGCATAAGCTTTCATGGGCTAAAACCCACTTCATCAGATGCATGGAGTGAAAAATACAGTAGGCAGGTATAAATATACAGCACATGAAAAGATGGGAGTTGCCTTACCAGTGGGGGGTCCAGTGCTAACAAGGTCAATTCAATCAGGGTGGATGTGGCCTATTTCCAACAGTTGACAAGAAGGGGTGAATATCAACAGAGGGATATTGCTAAAGTCTTTTAAATCTGTTATTTTTCTAGGATTTGCGTTACATTTGGGGTAAGCTGGTGATATAATGTCATCTTGAGACCTTTACACGTAGGCAAGCCCATGCCAGCTTCCTTAACAGTGATCTCTGTTCTGCATTTTTGATATTTTGGGGGAGAGTTCGCAAATGTATAGTCTCAGTGTGCATACACACAATACTATATTTAGTAACTGCTGGCTTAAGCAGGATTTTTCCAAGGTGATGCTAGCTAGTGATGATTTAATTGGACCCTGATTGGACCAAGTTGCCTGGTTCCAAGGTAGACCTCACACCTGACTTGTCTGAAGGCCAAGGAAGGCGCTGAAAGGCAGAGTGACCAAAGCTTGCAAACCATAAGAGTCGAGGGTGAGGCTGAAAAGCCTTTGGGGTCAACGAGCCCCCTTTGGGACGCTTGACCCTAGAACCCTAAGGCTGATCGCTTCTGGGGCAGAAAGTCATGACATCCATGAAAGGGCCACGCCAGCCTTTGACCAGTCTCCCGGTACCCAAGATAGCCAGCTAGTGAGAAGGGCTGTGTCAGCAACATCACCAGCTGGCTCTTTGATTGCAGTCCTAGCTCCTAATGTGTGCAAGCGCGGAAGATTGCGAAAGCTGAAGCATTTGCAAACCCTCCCTCCCCGCTTAGCTTAAGTATCTTATTTTTCCTTTTCTTGTTTTTTTAAATGTGTATCTTTTGTTTTTATTAGCTGCCTTTTTACTCCCTAATTGTTCGAAAGTTTGGTTGTGAGTGAGCTCCTGTAGAGTCTCCAAGGAGAAGGTTTCAGAAAGAAGGTGCGCCCAAGTTTAAAGAGCCCTGAACCATCTGACAAAGCTACTCAGGAAAGTGTGTTCAGTGTTCTAACGGTCCTAAGAAACTCAGACTGTCTCATGCACATTTTGGTCTGTAAGAGCTGCCTACACTTTGCTTTTCCGAGTTCTTTAGGGCCTGTATTGTGACATCTCTGTTCGTGGGCGGGGGAGAAGGGTTAGCCACCACAGAGGAATTGAAATTGTGGGAGGCAGCTTTGTAATTGGCTGGGAGGTTGTGGTACAGAGAGTGAACAATCATTTGGTTTCGGTATCAAAATACTTAACCAGCTCCAAATGGCAGATTGGACTGACTTGGGTAAACATATTTAATTGGGGGTTACTAACAAGTGGGCGGCCACCTCCTTAAATTGCTTCTTAGGAGCTGTAAGGGTTCTATTCGACATAGGTTCTTACACGGCGCCCATCACCGTGGTGTCTGAGCGCCTGCCGGTAGTGCATTAAGCAATGGGACTAATGTCTGTCACAAGTTTGTTGTTCTGAATTGATGGTTATTTGTATTGATTTAATTCCAACCCAGTATGCTGCTAACGTGTGGAATTGACCTTGATTCATTAGCTCTGTTGTTTTAGTCTTCATTTAGTATTGTGAACAGTATCTTAGCTTGGGTGAAAAGTTCTCGAGTTTATTTTCATTTAATAGCTTTAATAAAACATGTTTCTTTCACTACGTACCATGGGCTCAGGATCCTTGAGGAGCCGGAGGGGTATTAGCCAGTCAACCAAAAAGCCCAACCAGCCTCCATTGGTTACTCTTTGGTTCTCCCAGCATGCAGCTCCTCCCAGGCCCTTACTTCCTTAGCAAGACAAGGGAATTGGTCCTGCTTCGGGAATTGGTCCTGCTTCGAGCAGGGGGTTGGACTAGATGACCTTCTGGGGTCCCTTCCAACCCTTATATTCTATGATTCTATGACAGCAACAGCAGACTTCCCCATGCCAGGGCAAACCACATAGGGCACCTTTTCCTCACTGCCCTAGACTGTGAGAGCGCACCAGGCCACCCCCATGGCATGCCACCTGGGAACAACATCAACTCTTTCTGGGCCCAGTCCTGCCAACTCTTTCTGGGCCCAGCTGAGTGCCCTCAGGAGAGCTGCTCAGAGCTTTGCTGCAGGTACTTGGTGCCTTGCAGCCTTGGGCCCACGACTCTCTGCTGCCTTGCACCTGTTTGCTATCATGCTGCCCTGTGCAAAGTGGGTGTAAAATGCTTCTGCTGGTGTGAGTGAGCAGAAATTCTGACCTGCTTGTGCGTCATGCTTTCTTTGCTCCAGGGTAAATAGCGATGCATAGTGCAAGGCAGCACAGAACCTGGCCCATGGTCTTCTCCTCCCTGCCAGCTGAATAGAGCAGTGGAAGGAGATAAACAATTAACTAATCCCTTCTGGAATACAGCACCTCCACTGGGATCATTGCTGCATTCCTGACGGACAGAGCCCAGCTAGGTTCCACTTTAGGCTGGGAAGATTAGCTACCTTTGATGCCATTGTATCTACTAGGGCTCCCCCTTAACCCAAGGCACAATGGTGGTTGTCCTGCTGGTACGGAATGGGGTCAGAGGAGCGGACTGCAAGTAGCAGTGAGTGGTCAACCCCTGGCTCCTCTAGTGGGGGCCTTCCCACGCTGTGCAGCAGCAGACATTGATCTCAGTGGATCCTCTCCACACCAGTGTGATAACCCTTTTAAATGCAGATTGAGGTGGGGAGCTGGGGGAAAGCCGTGGTTCTGGCCACGGTCACATCGGGGCAGGATTTTCTATTGCAGACACCTCCTTAGAAGAGCAAAAATCCATTGAAGTACACTGAATCGTGCTGGGGTTTTCACTGCCATCACTACCTGTGAAATTTCTCTGTAGTTTCACTGTAAAGACCCATAGGAAGGAATGGCGCTCTAATGTGGTATGTGTGCTTGCCCTCTCGTGGGCAGGCCAGGTAGAGGATAAGGGTCTTACTACTTTTGACTGAGGGAGATAGAGCTCTCTTCTAGCTCAAGTGACAGGCTGGTGGTTTGGGAACTGCAGGACCCAGCTCCTCCAAAAGCGTAGGTTTATACAGCTGTTGTATCTTATCTGCTGTGTGTGGTATATGTAAATGTAAGACATTGCATAGGGGAGGGAGTTTGCAAAGGCCAGAAATTATTTCCATAATAAACTCTGTCTAGATTCTTTCAGTGGTAGCTCTCAAAGTGCTTTACAGAGGAGGTGAAGCGTCCTTTCCATTTTGCAGATGGGAAAATGGAGGCACAAGGGGTGAAATGACTTGCCCAAAGTCATGCAAGAGGTCAGAGGTGGAATTTGACAGCTCCTTCCTCCCCAGTGTCTTCTAACCCCCAAATCCGGTGGATAGGACACTGACCGCACTGCCTGCTAGTGACAAACTGACCCCACCACGTGGAAGTGTTCCAAGGCGTGGGTATTGAATTCACAGTACTCTAAAGGAGAGTGCAGGGGGGCATCTCTCACTGAGAGGGCTTTGTATGGACTCCCCTTGCCACTGCCTTCACTCTTAACCCCTTAGCGTTCCAGATTGCTTAGACTGCTCTGACAAAATCTGTCTGCTGACGCATCTCGGCTCCTCTTGTGACTTGTGTCTCTCGCTATCCAGCTGGGTGCCAGATTTCTGGAGACAGTTGATTGTGCAATTGCACGCTGGAGCTTGGGGCAGGATTGCCCTAGAGAAGGAGGTGTGCATAGGGACAGGGTCCCTCGTGCAGCCTGCTTCAGCTTGAGATGAAACATTTCCGTTGCCTCTGCTTTGAGCAGGGAACTGAGATCGCAAGCGCTGCCATCATCTTTTTCATGCTCTGTAGGTCTCTCAAGGTAGAGCCTAAACAATTTGAACTTTGCCTTGATGATTTGGTGGCTGGGGAGGGCTTGCGCGGCTGAGCAGGAAGCAGAAGCCAGCTGCAGTAGTGGAAACTTTCCAGCATAGATTGCAGCCCCCCACCAGAACTTTGCCCTCCCCCCCCCAAAGCCTCATGCCCACCGGCAGGCCCCACTGATCAGCACCTCCCCCTCCTTCCCAGCGCCTACCACCTGCCGCGGATCAGCTGTTTCGTGGTGTCAGGAGGCGCTGGGGGGGAGAGGGGAGGAGCAAGGGTGCAGCGTGCTGGGAGGAGGGGGCAGGGTTGGGAAGAGGCAGGGTGGAGTGGGGATGGGAAGAAGCAGGGTGGGGCATGGGGGAAGGGGTGGAGTGGGGCAGGGCCTGGGCAGAACCCGGGGGACACCCCCTGGCAGATTAGAAACTCGGCACCTATCAGAAGAATAGTCTTGTGACTAAGACACAAGGCCTGGAATCAGGACACTTGAGCTCTATTGCTGACTCTGCCACTGATCTGCTGTGTGACCTTGGTCAACTCACTTTGCTGCTCTGTCGCCGGTTCTTCCATCTGTCCAAGAAGGGATGATAGCTCCCTGGAGCAGTGTGAGGTCACTATGGTGAAAAGTGTCATTGTGCTACCCATAGACAATATATAAAATAACTAGTCCATTTTGAATGTGCATAGGGACAGGCAGGGGACAAGGGGCAAGTCCCAGGGTTGGAGTGTGCGTGTCCCGATCAGAGACAGTCCTCGGAAGCAGAGATGAATGGGAACACTTCTCTGGCTCCCTACATTGAAGCCAGGTTCTGCAGCTGCAACTGTAAATCCCACCCTGCTTTAAGTCATGTCCCAGACACACCCCGCCTAGCAGATTAATTCATTGTGGTTTTGACATTCTCCAGAGCATGAAGCCCAGAACAGGACACCAGAAGTGCCGGGAGCTATAGAAAGCCTAGCTGGTTCTTCCTGGTTAACGAGTTACTCAGGAATCTTTGTGGGGTCAGTCTCAAACCATGGAAATACTACAACTCCGCGTTCCAAAGCCCAGGCACGTCTGTTTTGTCTTTGGTAACCGACCTCACACACTCTCATTCACTCATAGGACCCTGCTTATTAGCCACTGTGGCTCACCCCACACGTCAAACGAATGAATAAACCTTGTAGTCAGAGGCCAGAGCTGCTAAGCCCACATGATCCCTAGAGACATTTTCCTTATGCAAAACAGAAACTTTCTATAGAGACGTTGCATGTGATTTTCCTGTAACTGTTTCCTTTTATGGTACAAATGGAGAGCTGAACTGTACGTATACTTCAGGGCTGAGTCAGAGAGCAAAGATCTCCAGCAGCACGAACCACCTGGCTTTCCCAGGGTTTGTTGGTTCCAAGCATATGTTTTGTATGGCCCAGTTCTTGCAAACCTGAATACTGCTGCAGTGTTTCCAGTGGAAATTTAACAGCAATGCCCCACTTGTAACCCAAAGGAAGAGACAGACCCAGGTGACTACCAGTCTAGGTGCTGGTGTGGCTGGGGGCTGGTGGGTGTAAGTGATGCCTTTCTTCTCTTTTGTTTCACATGGGTCCTTTGCACTCGGTTTTGCATTTTAGGGTCAAACGACAAATTCTATGTGACACTCAGCCACACTCACTAAGCCTGGTCTGTTCGCAGTGTGACCTATAACTCAGGCCAAGCTTGTTCAAAGCATGACCTGGATCTGCTGAAAGGGGTGAGAAGCTGCTTACAGGGTGAACCTGGCCTGCGTTTCATGAGCGATTCCAGATCCAGGGATCTGGATAAAGTGCCTGCCCTCCCCACCAGGAGAAGCACAAAAGAACCAGCGGCATCTAGGTACAAAGCCATCCCCATACACAGAATAAAAAAGTAAACCCTACAGTCAAACTCTTATTGACTTCACTGGGAATTTAACTTGGGCCAGCAGGGCACAATTTGACCCATTGAAAAGTATTAAGAGGTGTGGGGTTACAGGAAACTACTCTGCAAGATTCGTTGACGTGAAATTCAATGAAAGAGGCTTTCCCGCCCTCTGTGAACTCCTTAATATTCTAAAAATCCCCAAACTCCCCCAACCAGCATGTGTCTGTTCAGTAAATAATTCCACCCCCAACCAGTCAGTGACACAGAACCCAGATAAGCCTCCTTCAAAGGAGCTAAACCTGCTTAAACCCAGTCCTGCTACCTGATCTCCCCCTCCTAATCCTGCTTGTCTGATAACGAAAGAATAAACTCTTGTGAATCTCAGCATTGCTTTCCATGCTGGTGGTGCTGAGGAGGAGGTCTCTGCATTGTACAAGGCAGGGAACTTGGAGAATAAATAACCTGCAAGGAAACAGAATCACTTCTTGAGTTGACCACAGAGGTAAACCATGATCATCCCAATTTCCAGAAAGAAAGGAATGAAGCTGATGTCCTCCCATTTTTTCCAGGGGGCAGCACAAAAGTGACTGACTCTATGAAATGCTCACATTGGCTTTCCCACCAGCTCAGCAGTGAGAACTCTAACGTAGGGGACCCAAGGATGTTTTAAAGCCACATCTCATCTGCTCAGAGCAAATCAGTACAACATGGTGCTTAAAATGCTGCCGGCTGCTGCCCCCTTGTTTATGCTAGGGCTCCTGGCTGTGAAAATGAAGCAGTAGTAGTAAGGGTGGGGAAATTTTAGCAAAGAAATCCCAGCGTAGACACAGCTGAAGGTCGTGCAGCCTCTCTGACCCAATTAGTGGCCCAGTGGAGCCTCCGCCCTGTACTGAGTCTGCTGTCACAGTGGTGCCAATTACTGCTCGTTACCATAATGGGCTCCTTGGCGTGATGTGGATGCCCCTCCCCTGGGGACTGAAACCACCAATTAATTTCACATAGAGCCTGATCCAAGTCCAATGGGAGTTAATGGGAGTCAGTTCATTGGCTTCATGGGACGGAGGATCCAGTCCCATCCAGAAAGGCACAAAGAAATGGTGATCTAGAGGTAAAATACAACCACAAATCTTAAAATAAACAATGGAAGGTTCTGAGTGTTTTAATTTCCAGTCTAGTGTTCCACTAACCCTTGCTCCCAGCAAACAAAAGGGGTATTTAGTCATCATGGCATTTGGATATATGAATCCAGATGGTCCAAACTGATCCAGGAAAATCTTCAGTTGGGGTGACATTAATCTCTGTCTGCAGTGGAAATAGCAAGGGCAGCGGTGTGAGGGAGAGGTCAGTGCCACCTTTCCTATTGGCAGCCCCTGTGAGATGTGCCGTGCCTGTGGTGGGTGCAGGCAGCTAATCTGAGGGCAAAGTCCAATGAGTCAGTTGGGAGCCAGCAAATCAGACAGTTAAATGAAGGAAGCTGTTGGTAGTAAAATGGCTGCCCTGTAACTGCTGCATGGGAGAGCCCTGGATCATCCCATGGCACTGTAAGTCCCTGTTGCTGTCTTTTCCCTATAAGAGTCTTGGAACGGTACCGGCCACAAAGGGTTGGGGAAAGCTGAGAAGGAGAAAATTCCCCTGAGAGGAGGAAGTTGTGCTGTTCCTTTGCTGCTCACTGTGACTACCATTACACAAGGCACTGGGGAGACCTCATCTGGACTCCTGTGTGCAGTTCTGGTCTCTCATGTTTAAGAAAGATGAAATCAAACTGGAACAGGTGTAGCGAAGGGCTACTGGGATGATCCGAGGAACGGAAAACCTACCTAATGAGAGGAGACTCAAAGAGCTTGGCTTGTTTAGCCTAACCAAATGAAGGCTGAGGGCAGAGAATATTGCTCTTTATAAATTCATCAGCGGGACAGACACCAGGGAGAGAGAGGAGTTATTTAAGTTAAGCACCGATATGGACACAAGAACAAATGCATATAAACTGGTCATCAGCAAGTTTAGGCTCAACATTAGGCGAAGGTTTCTAACCATTAGAGGAGCGAAGTTCTGGATCAGCTTCCCAAGAGGAGCAGTGGGGGCAAAAAACCTCCGATGTGGGTCAGAATTGAACCAGCAATCTCTGGGGGAAAGTCTCCCAATCCTATAACCAAACTGCAGCTGTTTTAGCTGAACATTTCACCCAACAATGGGACCAAAGAGCCCTTGTGACAGGAGAGTCTATATTGGTTAGAGGCTTCTTCATTCATGAATCTTGGACTCAAGGGCCTACACAGGAGCCACATGTGCTTAGGAGCTCTTCATCCTAAACTGCTGTTTGAAATGATCCTAAAGAAAACCTCCAGCTGGTGCCTACCAACCAGGGGAGTTTACAGCAGAGAAAGGCTTGCTTTAGTTTGTAACAGGAAAAAAAAAAAAGAGAGATCCATGGGGACAGACAGCCATATTTAAAATAAGATAAAAATCGGAGCCCATCTTAACCTATTTGTAAATAATTTGGTGGTGCAGGTGGTTTTTGTTTCCACAAGACTCAAAATGCCAAACAGTTTGGAAACTCTGGTGACAGAAATTTGCTCTTGACCAAGAATCAAAGGGCCAGATTCTGCAACCCTTACTCAAGGGAGTATCCTCTTTGATGTCAATGACACTGCTTGCCTTAGTGAGGGCTACTCAGCACGAGTAGGGGTTGCAGAAATTGGTCCAGCATGAAAAGACTATGATGATGCTGAACAAGCCTTAACTACAGTAACCCCATATCTGTACATCGTGTAAACAGTATTTGAGGGAATGGAGTCCCTCTGGTATAAAATGTATTTATAGGCACCAGGTGCTGAGGTGAATATAAATAGAGATGAGCTTTAATCACAAAGCTTGGATCTGAAACTGAATCAAAATTTCAACTTTTGCCTAGTTGGTCTGAGGTTGAGTGGTGGATCCAGTCTTGCAATCCAACGCCCTATAAAAATAAACCAGAGTTGCAGCATTTGGATCCTGAATGAAACTCCCTCAAAGTCCAGGGGATTGGGATCTCTGGTTCTAATTTGGGAATTGACCGATTCTGAAGGGAATGGCAACGAACCATTACTGTGCAGTGCTTGAAGATGAAGGTTTCCCAGAGGGACAAGATATTTGCTTGCTATCACCTTCAATGCCAGCAGGGATTTCACATCATCTCCCTTGAAATTACTCTAAGAAACAAGGAGATCCAGAGCTCTGTATGTCACCAGCTTCATTAAATATGGAGAGTCAAAGGTGATTTATTAGCCTGGTTCCACTTTGGGGGTGGTTCTGGTATCTGTGATACGTATTCTGATGGGTTTTGCTTTTTAGAGCAAACTTATGCACAGAGCAGAGTATTTCCTGAACTGGCACCCATGACAGTGAGGGTGGGGTTGATGTGGCTCTTTGAATTGCCAGTTCAGGGCCATTCAGTGTCACTGCAGACACCGAAAGAGAATGGGGAAAGCAAGGGATATTGGATTTTAGGAGTTGGTACTCCCAGCTGCTGGCAGTCACTTCTATCTATCACAGGTATTTCTATGGTGCCCATTGATACTGTTGTATCTGAGCACTGTTACCCGTTCAATGTAATGAAGAGGGAGGAGGCAGGCTTGGGGGGGGGGGGGGAAAACATCAGACATATAATAGGGTCCCTTGCTATGTAGTCTAGCTCCCCTTGGTGGCTGTTGGGGAGAAACAGCATTGCTTACTTAAGGTCACATGATCTGGTTTAAAACCAGTGGCATTGTCTAGATTTTAAAAAATTGAGGGTTTAACTACATAGAGAGACAATGTTCCCTAGTGGACAGAGCCCTGAGCTGGGACTTGGGAGTTCTAGCGTGTCTTTCTGGCTCTGCCCCTGGCCTGCTTGGGAAGATCACTTTCCCTTCCTGGGCCTCAGTTTCCCCACCTGTATAATAAAAATGCTGCTGCTTACCTCTCTTCTTAAAGTGCTTTGAGATCTGCTGCTAAAAAGTGCTAGGTATTAGTTCTACATGTCTGTTAGACTTAACCCTTATAGCACTGTTCATGTCAAAGCACTTTGCAAAGGTGGGTAGGAATCATTGGCCCCACTTTATGGATTGGGAAACCAAGGCACAGAAAGCTAAGTGACTTGCCCACGGTCATCAAGCACTCCTTGGTAGAGCTGGGAATGGATGCTAGGACTTCTGGCTCCCATTCCTAATCCATTAGACAATGTCACTTCCTATTTTAAATATAAAAAGAAAAGGAGGACTTGTGGCACCTTAGAGACTAACCAATTTATTTGAGCATAAGCTTTCGTGAGCTACAGCTCACTTCATCGGATATATATACAACATGCCAAATCCATCCCAAGGGTAATTCCACGGGCTTTACAGGTGCTCATTTGGCTCCATACTGTGCGTTTTAAATGAAACACGGGTATCCCTCTTCTGAGGGCGAATTCAGACCCTTCGTCTTGGCTTTTGGGCTAAAATCAAGCCTAATATCCATGTGATGTGTCTGGGGGATGATGTGTCTGTCCTGCCCCAGGGGAAAAATCCCCTAGTTCATCTTGGTGCATCTACAACCATGATATCCTTTCCTATGTGCAGTTGCTGGGGCCTATTTTTGAGGCATGCTGCTGCCCCCTTGAGGAAGTTCTGTGCAGCTGCTTCTTGAAGTTCCTTTATGGGAAGAAGATGCATGAAGACATCCTGGGGAAAAAAAAATCAGCTTTCCAAAAGCTTATGCAAAAATACTTGGTTTGTTTTCTAATTTGTGTTCCTAAAATAACTTGCTCCCCTCCCCCTCCCCGAGCTCTTCCTTTTGAAGGGCAACATTTGCAACTTAGCGATGCTCTTCATGGCAGCTTCTTAGCCACAAAGTGACCATGACTGATGTTAGATGATTGTGTCCCTCAGCAAGGGGAGAGGACACTGAGGGTTGCTATTATTGTAACATTCAGGAGCTCAACTCTCTGTATGCAGAAGGGGGAGAATACTGGGAGCAAGGGGGATTTCTGTGACCTGCCAAGCAGAGAGTGCAATGATTCAGACTGGGTTTGAGGGTTCTCATTGCTTGTTGCCCTAAAGCCCAGATTAATGTAGCATGCCTGGCTGCATTAGAACAAGTTATTAAAAATGCTATTTTCTCCTTCAAGGCAATCAGCAAATCCAGGCAGCTGATCCCCTTGGCTTTCTTTTTTTAAACCTACAATCTGAAAACAAATCAGCATGTGAAGCTGAGATTTCCATGTCTCTCTCTCAATATATGGAGGGATAAGCAGGGATAAAATAACCTGATCAAGTGATGCCTGAGTGAAAGACCCAAAACAATATCTTGGGTAAGGGAAGAGAAGGCAGAGGTGCTCCTAGGAAACTTTAGGGGACACAGCAGAAGGGACATTGCTGGAACAATCATCTCTGTGATTGCAGGTTTCTGACTGCAGTGTGAAAGAGGCATCTTGGGCCACAGGCAAAGATGTGAGGTCAAGGGTTTCACTGTACAGCTATCAATGCCTATTTCTGTTACACCAAAGTATTTAAAATGCTAGCGGATCTGTAACCCCTTCAGTGGCTCGAGCCGATGTTTAAAGTATTGGTATTTCCAAAAAAGTGCCTCTATAAAAACGGACCTTCTCACTCAGTTGCCTGTGTGTCTTTGAGTCACATCAGCTCATTTTATTGACACAACTAAACTGTTACTCTTCTTAGCATCACAAGGGAAGATGATTTTGTGGTTAAGGCACTAGACTGGGTTGATCTCCATTCCTGGCTCTGCCACTGACTTCTTGTGTGACCTTGGGCAAGTCATTTTAATCTCTCTGGGTCTCCGCTTCCTATATATAAAATAGGGACGATAAGCCTTCCTTTGTCTGTCTTGTCTGTTTAGACTGTAATCTCTTTGGGGCAGCATTGCTTCCTATTATGTGTCTGTACGGTACCTAGGACAATGGGGCCAGGCCTCCAGACGTGGTGGTAACAATACAAACAAAAAGTTGATGCTGCTAGAGGAAAGTGAGTGAGCTGGAGTCTGTCCTGACTTGTACAACGATAACCCAGCTACTGAGTCCTAATCATGGGATGTTTCTTACCAAGGATGATGGAAGGGGGAAAATGAGCCTGGCTCAGGGTCAGATTCTAGGTTATCTGTCTTGGAATGGTAGTACAGTACATAGCTGGCTGGGATGCAGTAAGCTGGAAAGGGGGAGGACTTGCACTGGTGGTGTAGTTACAGTTAAATTCCACCAGATGTCACAATGAGGGGAAACGTGATGTAATTGCCCGAGAGACCTGTAATCCCACTGCCTGGGGCAGGGAGAAGTGGGGGAAGATCTGCCTTGATTATCCCAGTCAGTCAACATACCCTTCCTGAGAGCTGGCTTCATTAGGGGCTATGTCCCCCAGGGATCACCTTACTGCATCTGATCACACTCCAGTGTCTAGGACCCTTGGGACATTTTCAAGCCTCTATGCACCGTTTAAACCTATGGCTAGTACCATATAGATCCTCCTCATCCTCCCCTTGGGATCAGGGGAGCATGGCACCTCCTCCTTGTACATCGTATTCACGTTATTTCCAAGGAAGACTCAACACCTCTCACTGTGGACTTTAAAATGCTCCATAAAGCCTGCGCCGGGGATTGAGCACTCACACTCTGGGGAAGGGAGGGTCTCATGTCATGTCACCTTCCAGGTGACTAAACAGTGTTGACAGATGCCAAAGGGAATCCAGCCCTCCTCAGAGCTTCACGAGTTGAGAGCCGGTCCCTGTCCTGAGGAGTCTACATTTTGGTTCAGGAATAACAGATTGAAGAATGGCAACAGACAAAATGGGGAAACTGGCAAAACAAGGGTTGCAATGGTAGGAGAGCATTATTATTATTATTTATTTACTGTGTGTATTATTGGAGCACCTAGAAGCCCCAGTCCTGGAGCAGGACCCCATTGTGCTAAGCGCTGTACAAACAGAACCAAAAGACTGTCTCTGCCCCAAGGAGCTTCCAGTCTAACTACAAGACAAGAGATACCAGATGGATATAGACAGACGGGGAGTTCAAGTGGACAACAGGATGATATTGGTCAGCATGGCAGGCAGTGTAATTACTGTAAAGTCCCAGCACTAAGGGTTGAGGGGACAAAATGGGATAAGAGGGCAGCAGAAAATGGGGATCATCAAGGCACAGAACAGACTCTTTATTCTGTACACGTTTCTAGACTGTGCTCCTCTGAGCAGCTTAGTCCTTGGGGTGGTTTTTCTAGTGGTGGTATTAAGCCCCTGTGTGATGGGACATGCCCCCCTCCCACTGATAGGAAGGTTAACAAGTGTGCCTGCACTGGGGCAGTGCCCATTAGGCACACCTGCCGGACATGCACCACATGGCGAAGGCGAGTGTAAAAAGGTGAAACTGGCCCTGGAAAGGGGGAGTTTGCTTCGGCATAAGGAGGCTGCTGGGGAGCCTCAGTAGAAGGGGAGCCTAGCTAGAGGCAATGGCTAGCTTTTCCTCCCCATCTCCACTTTGGATGGGGCAAACTGACACTACAAGGGACCTGGGAGGGCTGCTTCCCGCCTGTGGCGGAACTGCGGAATGCCTCCAGGGACTACATGCAGATGAGCTGTAACTGGACTCTGAAAAGACCCTGGAAGTCAGCTGAACTCCTGCGGTGAACAATGAGAGTACCCAGGAGTGGCAAGTGACTCAACAAGACCACGACCAAGCCCAGGCTGATGGTTGGTCAATTTCACCTTGGAATGCCATGTTCGAAACCCATGGCAGGGGAAAGAGCGACCAACGCTTTGTAAAACTAGAGAAAAATGAAGATAAAATGTAGCCTGGATCAACAACAAAACCAAACCCCTCATGTGCTCTTGGACTGAAATTGGGAGAAGAAGATGCTCCACAAACACTACAGAAGATTGCAGGTGACATGTATTATCAGGAGATTTCTGGCAAGAAATGAGCTGGCCTCCTTGGAGCGTGAGGCCCCGATTGGCTGATCCATCACTCTCTCAAGTTCAACTCCCTGGACTGACGATACATCAGATAACTGAGCACCTGGCAGGCCACCGGCCTATATATGTCTGAGTACCCTCAACCCCCATAGACTTAGTGGGGTGGAGAGCTCTAAGCACCATGCAGGACCAGGACCATGGCTTGGCTTGCAAGGATACATTTTAAAAATGAATTTCAAAGGACCCTGTTGACATTTGTTCCCAACATTTCCTTTGATTTCTATCATCTGACGCTCTTCATAGAATATCAGGGTTGGAAGGGACCTCGGGAATGACCAGAAAATTAAAACCATTTAAGCTAGTAAATAGTTTAGAGCCCCTGGCTAGAAATTCATTTGTCAGGGTCTGAAAATGAATATTATAAAATCTAGAGAGACAAGGTGGGTGAGGTTAGGTAATACCTTTGATTGGACCTGGTGAGAGAGACAAGCTTCCAAGCTACACAGAGTTTTTCTTCAGGTCTGGGAAACATATTCAGAGTGTCACAACTATATAGAAGGTGGAACAGATTGTTCAGCATAAGTAGTTAGCATGTATTGCATGGGACCATTCAAGGTGAGGCTTGGTGTGAGTTCCAAAGCTTGTCTCTCACCAACAGAAGTTGGTCCAATAAAAAATATGACCTAATATCCTGGAATCAGCACAGCTACAACACCACCACATGCATTGTAAAATCTATTTCTGAAACTCGACTTTTCCACTCATTACAGCTTCGAACAAACTCCAGAGCCTGGTTCTCTGTGGGAGATTCACTGCATGCATGCAAATTCTCAAAACAGACTTGGCACTGGGCCTTGGGTGGCTTCTCTGCCGAGGGTTAATGTCATCCTCTATTCGCCCACAAGTAGCGTAAAAAACCCCAAGCTTCCCCCTCTGTGTAATATTTGATTTAACCATTGGTACCCCTCTCCCCCAATAGGTTTTTAGGTGGAGGGAGAAATTGACTATTATTGATACTTAAAATCTAATCCAGGCATAGTCAATAAGTGGACTATGGGCCAAATCTGACCCACTAAACACTTTTGAATGGACCCCAAAATCTTTTTATTTACTACTTATTATTTATTATTATTATCATCATCGTTATCATTTTTATTATTATTCTGTCTGGAGTCTTGACTTTGACTATGCCTTGACCAAGACATTTGAACTTTGACCTAGAGATGGAGCATGCTAGCAGTATTTGGAGAGAAACAGCATTTAACTAACCAGCAATAATGCATGTCCACTCCAGGGAACCTGAGACTGGAAGAGAAGCTGCAGCTACTGGCTAAATATAGTGTTCCTGAAAAGAGATGATGCTGTGGAAAGCAGAGACACAATGGCCTGTAATGGGGCTGTTCTGCATCCCAACCCTTAGGACGCCAGCACTTTCCTTGCTGCCCACTGCACGAATACTTAGGAGGATGTTCTCCAAAGAGTCTTAAAAGAATACTGGCAAAGTTGGCAGGTCCTGAATGAGACCCCTCTTTTCAATTCTTGTGTAGCTGCAAAACCATGCTGTAATTGTCTGCATGTTGTCCAGAAAAATAGGCCAGTAGCTAACAGGCCCAATTGTATAATAATGAACTTACCTAATGGCTGTCTTGGAAAATGGTCAGGAAAACCTACTGCCCAGGAAAAAAACATTTGGCGCTACCCCTCCAATGAGGATAATAAAATTAATGCTCTTTTACTTGCCCATCAACTGAAAAACAATTACTTGCCCTAGAGAAGTGGGGGGGGGGGGGGTAGAATTGTGTGAGGCTCTACTGCAATAGAAAATTTACCATGCATACTTAATTATCAAATAAATCCTTCAGGGCCCAATCCTGTGACAGGCTGAGTCCCTTGATCTACCCCCAGGGGAGCTGAGGGTACCTGGTACTTTGCAGTATCTGATGTTTCTCAGGCCAGTTCCCGAGAGAGGAACATACACAACACATAAATCAATGCCCCAACTGGCAGTTTACATTGTTGGCAGCCTCAGCACAGAGGCCAAGAATTGAAAGAGACCTGGAGACTGGTACGGAGACCAATTATAGTGTTTCAAGGTTTTGTAGCCTGCAGGTCAGGATTGAGACAGGGCAGCAATGGCAAAAGTCAAGGATAGAGAGAGGTTATTCTACAGGGACCCGTGGGACTGGCAACCTTCAGGACTGTCCTTTAGTTCCTCTCACAGCACTAATCTCCTATGGGAAAGTGATTCAGAGGAACAAACAAATCATCCCAGCAGGACAGGCCAATCTGCACCCGCCCCTGAACTCCTTTATTGGCTGCCCATTAAACAAGGCATCACATTTAAATTCCTCAAAGCCCACAAATTCTGCATGTCTATATCTTGGATGCTGTCTCCTATTCCATCCCTCCCTTGACCCATCTTCTCCTGCCACTGTTTGAACCCAAGCTGCTAGGCCAGGGGTGGGCAAACTATGACCTGCGGGCCAGATCTGGCCCGCCACCCATTTTAATCTGGCCCTTGAGCTCCCAGAAGGGTCGGGGGGCACTCCATGTGGCTCCTGGAAGCAGCGGCATGTCCTTTACCTCAAACGGCTCCCAGAAACAGCGGCATGTCCCCTCTCCAGAGCTAGAGGCCCTCTTTGCTTTCTGCCTCAGCCTCTCTCTCGGTTCTTGTCTGTTCTCAGTTTGTGTCATTCCTCTCGCACGCACAGTCATTGCACCTGGTCACAATACCCAGTACTAGTTTCTAGGCAGACTCTATTAGGCTTTGTTTTAAGTATGGCCTCCTTAACTGTCCCGGATGTCTATCTTAACTGAAGGTCTTGTGTGCACACGTCAGTTTGAATGTGGTTTCAACTCAACCCCTAACAAGGTTTCACGGGCTGACCAGTCTTGAATCCCTGCTCTTTCTCTGTCCCATTCCTATCTCCCTACACTTTACCGTGCTGTACCCTAGGTGTGGCATACCAATCCCTGTTCAAGGCTGTTAATCCCACTCTTCACTGATTTCCTCTTAAAAACGCACCTTCTCCAAAGCCCACAAAAACCAGTTCATCTCTATACAAGGAAGAACCCAAAAGCCCTACTAGGGCTCTGAATTCCCTCTTCTAAATTCCCCAGTATATACAACCCTCAGGGTTGCTGAGCTCTTCAGAGAAGGGTTGCTCTTTGTGTCTTGTACAGCACCAAGCATATTATGAACACTAAACAGCCATCAACAATAGGGAAATCTTTCCTCAGAGTCCAGTCTGACACATTGTGGCAGGACTTCACCATCCAGACAGGCTCAATCAGATCAACTTTGCTTCCCAGGACAAATTATCTCTATTTCCAGCCTTCCAGAGTCACCTCAGCTTCTGCATGCTAGGCTGCCAGCAAACAGTTTCAGACATCACCTTCTCCATGGGTCCCCCTGCTCTCATCCCCCTCTCACTCACACTCACATAGCAATAATTAGCATGGAGTCTGCACTCACTCCCTGTGTCTGAATGAAACAAGGCCTGGTATAGTTTCACAGCAAACCTACCCCATAGTGCAGAGTGAGCAACAGAACCCTGTATTTTGGGCTTGCAAACTGAAGCAGCTGTCTCCAGGAAGATGTGCAAGCGTATCAGTACCGCTTTGCTGCATGCAAATAAAGAGCGCTACAGACGTAGAAGAGCATTTTGTATAGACTCTGGAGCTGTGTGGGACCTGGCGTCCTTTGGGAGCGCCTTTCTCCTGGTGTGAAGAATAATAACAAGCTCTGACCACGTGCTTTTCAGCAGTAGATGTGCATGACTTCTACACATCTACATTATCAATAACAATACCTCGCTTTCATAGAGTGTTATTCAGCAGTGCTTTAAAGGAAGCCGAGAGGGGAAGTGACTTGCTGCCAGCCGCTGACCGGCTGGGTGAGCTTGGGCACAGCTGCAAATAGTTCTCCAGAGCCCCAGCTCCATGCTCTGTTTCCCAGGTCTCTTTACCTCCACGGGTGACACCCGAGCAGCGGAAGCACTCAAGCTGGCAGACCCTCTGCTTTAAATGGAAGGGCATTGTCTGCGGGGGGACACTTCAACTCTGGAACTCATTTCCCACTCTTGGTCTGACAGAGCCTGGGTCTGTTGACCTTCAAGGCACACTGCCCAGCCTAGCTATGCTCCCAGGTTTTGGGGAAAGGGGTGGAATTGAAGAAATCAAGAGTGGGCAATTCCAAACCCTGAATGGGTGAAGAGTTCTTAAATCTCTGATGCACAGAGAGCAATGGTGGCTGGAAAATTCAGAGAAAGCTGAGCCAAGCCATCATTGGAGAGACATTTGAAAGAGCAGTTACTGGAGTCTTTTGCTACCACAGTCTCAGAGACCCATCATTAAAATCATGTGCAATTAAGGATTTAAAGAAATAGGGACCACACCCTTTGCTACTTCTTTAAGATGCAGGCTGTGGGGTCTGCCCCTTTGCTAACCTTTGCCCTTAGACCTAGCTCAGGCACAGCTAATGAGGGGCCAGAACACCCAGAGACAATGACCCTTCCTAGTGTAGGAGATCTTCCAAACAAATTTTTTTGAAAACCCAGTGTGAGGACTAGAGCCTTCACTAGAACTGCGTTTCCAAAAACTGTAGCTTTTCTATGGGTACGTCTACACTACAATAAAACCCCCGCAGCAGCGAGTCTCAGAGCCCAGGTCAAGTGACTCGGGCTCATGGAGCTTGCACTTACAGGGTGAAAAAAAGGAGTGTATATGTTCCAGCTCGGGCTGGAACGTGAGCTCCGAGACCACCTCCTGTCGCTGGGTTTCACAGCCTGGGCTCCAGCCCAAGTAGGAATGTCTACCCTGCTATTTTCAGCCTCAGAGGGTGAGCCCGAGCAGTTGACCTGGACTTTGACACTTGCTGCCGTGTGTTTGTTTGTTTTTTTGGCAGTTGCGATCCTTCGTCAAAGGGACGTTTGCTCAGTGGGAACTTAGTAGTGCTGACAGAGCAGAAGTCATATAGGGAGAAAGTTGGGCATGCTCTCCTGCAGTAACATATTTGGAGGGGAATGTCAGTGTGGAGTTACCTAATACTCGCCCTCATTCCTGCCTTCCAGCCCTCAACAGTTCCTCCCTGATCAGTGGAAGGAACATCAAGTCTCTGTCCTGCCCCAACCAGGCTACTGCTTCTAAAGAAGGGAGGGCGGAGCAGTGCAGGAGAGTGTGGGGAGGAAAAGAGGGGTCAAAGCTGCGTAGGGTTGCAATTGTCTAATCGCACAAACCGAAACACCCTCGACCTGCCCCTTCTTCAAGGCCCTGCCCCCACTCCAACCCCCCTACCTCTGTCGCTCGGTCTCCCCCACACTCACTCACTTTCACCAGGCTGGGGCAAGGGTTGGGGTTCGGAAGGGCGGTCGGGGTGCAGCCTCCAAGAAGGAGTTTGGGTGCAGGAGGGGGCTCAGGGCTGAGGCAGAGGGTTAGGATGCAGGAGGGGGTTCAGGTGCAGGAGGGGGTTCTGACCTGGGGCAGGAGTTTCAGGGTGCAGGCTCTGGGAGGGAGTTTGGGTGCATGAGGGGGCTCAGGAATGGGGGGTAGTGTGCAGGGTGGGTTCGGGATCTGGGAGAGAGTTTGAGTGCGAGAGGGGACTCAGAGCTGGGGCAGGGGTTTGGGTTGTGGCAGGGGGTTTGGGGTGCAGACTCTGGCTGGGTGGCGCTTACCTCAGGTAGCTCCTAGAAGCGGTGGCATGTCTGGCAGCGGCTCCTACGCTCACAGGTGGCCAGGCGCGCTGCCCCTGCCTGCAAGCACCACCCCCGCAGCTCCCATTGGCCACAGTTCCCCATTCCTGGCCAATGGAGCTGCTGAGGCAGCGTGCAGAGATGCCCTGGCTGCGCCTCCACCTAGGAGCCTTTGCCGGACATGTCGCTGTTTCCAGGAGCAGCCTGGAGTCAGGGCAAGTAGGAAGCCTGCCTTAGCCCCTTTGTGCCGCTGGATTTTTAGTGGCCTAAAATCTCCCGGATTGTCTTCACTAGCCTCCAAGAGATCAAGCCCAATTTTGGGAGACTCCTGGCCAAACCGAGAGGTTGGCAACCTAAACCTGCGTGGTGTGGGAAGTAAAGAGGGCTACAGCTCTGTCCCTCCAAGCCTTTCCCCATATCTATATCCTGCAATGTTTGTTCCCTCTTCAAAACATGCCTCAACTGATTCCATGTTAGTGCCTGTGTTCTCTGTCCAGCTCCTCAATCTGTGGGCCTCCACCAAAACCAGCTCTGCCCATGGGACAGAGGACAAGGCTGGGCAGGAAGGATCTGTGCGGGCCAGACCAGCAGCTGGGAGGCGAAGGGGTGATGCAGAGGCAATGAAAGGACTAACGTGCATCCAGTGCCTTCTGTGGCAGGTCCAGTCATGGCCAAGGAGCCAGAGGCAGTGGAGGAGGACACCTTGGCTGTGGTAAATGAATGAGGTGAGAAATTATTTAAAACAAACAAACAATCCCAAGGAAATTAACTGCCCCAGAACTTTGTGAATGCAGAGTTAGAGCTCAAACCTCTGAAACCAGAAAGTAAAGGGTTAAGGTAACACAAATGTAAACCCCTGAAAACCAGGAAATACAGAGACAAGGCACATATGAGCCCTGCAATGCAACCTTAACTCTGCCCTCCTCAAGCCATGCCCCAATATGCCAGTAACACCCATATGATCACTCTGCCCTTACAGACGCTACAGCCCATCCTGGGAACAAAGCACAGCGGCTCCACCAGGGCAACCTCCTTCACCCTCGCCCTGAGGATTTCTTCTGAGACATTCATTTCACTTACCCTCTCATTGATCCCTGGAGACCGCTGACATTTATGTCACCAGACTGACGGCAATCCCTGAGGCAAGATCACCTCTCATCTTTCACAGCAACAACTCTACCAATCTGCTCCAGCTACTCCCTCCACCTAATGGCAGTTGGAGCACATGTAGGCGAGTGCTGGAATTCAGAGCTGTAGAACACTGGACAAACAATGGAACATTCTCTTAGTCATTCCTTGTGTCTACTTATTATGGCAAGCCCCCTCACTGAGCATATGGAGGAAGGATGGGCCAGTGGTTAGGGGCCTCACGTAGGACTTGGGAGACCCAGGTTCAATGCTGGAGCAAAGCGGCTCAGGTTAAGGGGCTGTTTAATTGTAGTGTAGACTTCTGGGCTTGGGCTGGAGCCTGTGCGGAGTGAGGGTCTCAGAGCTTGGGCTGCACCCTGAGCCCGAACATGTACCCTGTAGCAAAACAGGCTGGGAACCTGAGTCAGCTGGCACAAGCCAGCCGCAAGTTTTCATTGCAATGTACCTGAGTCTCTCTGTGCCTCAGGTCGTAGTGCTGGGGGCACAGAAAGTAGTGCCTTGGGGGGTAGTAGTGTTGCCCTATTCCACAGGGGCAGTGTGAGGACAACTGAATCAAAGATTGTGAGGTGCTCACATAGCCTGCGGGGGCACCTTGACGGACAGAACCCCTCAGTGGCCCTGGCAGGAAGTTCAGTTTATATTGTGGAGGTGATGTGTGCATTTTAACTTTGCATGTCCTGGTTTTCTGAGGTTTGAGTGTAGCTGAACATGCTGTTCTGGAAGGGGATGAGACACCACCTGGCAACTTTGACTGGGTTAATGAAACTTTGGGACAGTTTATAACTGGGAACAGCTAGTACAAACAATTTTAAAACCAAAGGGGATGGGACTAGATAAGTCAGGGAAGCCTTGCACAATACTTTTCATGCAAGATTGAACATTCTCTTTGTACAGGGCTGAACAGATTTATTTCCTGCTATTCTTCCTTCTGCTACAGGCACCCAGGGAGATTTTGCATCACTCAGTCTCACGACAGGCTGCGGGAGTGGATCTTTACGGTGATCGTCGAGGTGGGAGTACGTTTTCTGGAGGGGATCTGGGCTGGCACCTTTCCCAAGAGGATGGAGGGTGGGATGAGAATTCTGTCCTCTCCCTTCAGTGTTGCAGGTTCCAATCCAATGCAGGACCAGGGCACACACATGCCTTCCCCGCTGGGCGGCTCTTTGGTGGGTGGGTGTGATGATGAGTTTGGTGGGTCTCAGGCCAGTCCCCCCAGCGTGCAGCGTTAGCTGTAAGGTAAGCCCCCAGCCAGGGCAGGGCACTGAGCCCAGGAACCCCAGCGAGGTCTCCCTCCCCTGCTACCCCAACCCCTCACAGTCTGCAGACGGGTCAGCCCATCCAGAGACACCCGGACCCAGCCCATGCCCCGCCTCCTCCCCCACAGCCCGCTGCCTTTACCATAGAGGCTGCGGTGAGCGTGATTACAGAGCGTCTGCTCCCTCCCTTCCGTTGAGCCTCCAGCCCGGCGGCCATCTTGGATCCGGGAAGCGAAGCCATAGCCCCAGGGCGGGGAAATAAAAGGCCCCACCTGCGCCGCCCGGAGGTAGAACTCAGCCTAGGCTTCTTCCTATCTTATCCTCGCCTTAGGTGCCGGTCACGTGGAGGATAACTGCGCTCCACCTCCATCGGTATCGATAATAGTTTAATGCCCTCACTCAAGATGATTGCGCGGAAGGGGGAGGGGAAGGGCTGGAGGTCTAATTAGAAAATGGCTGCCGAAGTCGGGCGGCGCTCTAGCTTGGCAGCTCGGTGATCGTGCCAGCAACTTGGCGGAGCGGGCGGGCGGGCGCGCGCAGTGAGTCGGGGTCGGACGTGATCGTCCAGGCGGTTGCGGGCGGCGGCGGGTCGGGCTCGCGGGGCGGCCGCAGCAGCGCCGGATCTGCCTGAGGGGACCCTCCCAGCCTGGCCTTAAAGGGACTCGCTCGCCTGACTGCCCCTCGGCAGCCCCCCTGAGCCTCGGGGCCCCTCCCTCTTACTGCCCCCAGCTCCTCCTAGGATCCTCCCCTCCCGCCACCCTATTGCTCCCCCCCCTTGGCGGCCTAAGCGGCGCCTCACCTCGTTGCCCCTCTTAGGCGCCTCACACGCTGCCCTTTTGCTATCGGGGGGGCCTCCTGTGCTCTACTGCCCACGCTTTGGGGGTTGTTTGTGGGCTCCCTGGGGCTGTATCCCCTTCCCCCAAGGTCCCTTGGCCTTTATTGTCCGCGGGCATCTCAGCTGCCTCGGCTGAGACGCTCCCCCCCCCCCCCCCGCATCGGCTTCTCCGGGCTTGCCCCAGGGGCCGCGGCCTCTCCCGCTCTCCCCCTGTCACTTGGATTGAACCCCCCGGGAGCTGCGAACTCCTCACCCTGCAGCCGCTCCCTCGGGGCGCTGTTTTCTCCTCTCCCCCCTCCCGTGTCTTGCTCCCAGCTCCAGTCCACCCATCAAAACTGGAAGCAAAAGGCCGAGCTTTCGGCTGCTCTAGGCGTGTTGAGTTGGGCCCCTGTACGCAAAGGGAGGAATTATTTCTTCTCCCACAGGTGGCGGGTTTTAGGGGTGGTGGACAAAAAGTTAACCTTGGGCTGCCTGGTCCCTTTTTGAGCTCCCTTTGGAGACTGCCAAGGTGGCCATCCGAGCCTGCTGCAGCTGCTGCTTTTTTATTTTATTCCCCCCCTTTCTTTTATACGTCAAGAGCAGCGGGCTGTGGAGATCCTGGCTTGCTGAGGGCTCACCCTTCTCCCCTCCCACCCCCTAAGGGGCGGTGATAGCGGTGGTGAGGTGGAAAAGGATGCCAAGAAAGCTGTTGTTGCCTTACAAATCTGTTTTTTCTCACTTTCGAGCTCCAAGGGGTTTGCATGATTCCTTGGCAATGAATGCAGCCAGAAGTGGCTACCGGGTCTTCTCGGCGAATTCCACAGCAGCTTGCACCGAGCTGGCAAAGACGATCACAGAGTAAGTTTCCTATTTCAACTTTGTTTCTTTTCCCCCTAGTGCTCGTCATTAGTTGGGAGAGGCTTGCTTCAAATTAGTTCAAAAGGACATCCTGTTAAAAATCACATTAGAAAAAATCCCTTCCTTAACTCGGTTACTAATCCCTCCTTACATGATTAAAACTGCCATCATTTAAAAAATCTAATTTACTTTTCCTTGTTGATGCTGACTGTTGGCAACTAAGTTTAAATAAGGAAAGTAGACCAGTTGGTTTAACTCCTTGTAGTTAATTTCACTTTCAGGTTCCTATCACCCTGCTGCAAAGGTTGGACTGCAGCAGAGAAATACTGAGAATTTTGCGTAGACTTAATTGAAATTTGTGATGTGTGTAACTGGTTTGTGGGATGCTTTTTAAAAAATATCTACTGAATTCTTTTTTGAGATACATAATTATGATTTTGCTAGTTGAAATCTTCAGCATTTACTAGAATGAGCAGTGTGCTCTGAGCTCATTCCTATTTCTTTACTAAACCCAGTAGGACGCTGGAGTGTATGCTAATAAAAAGTCAGCTACACCCACTTTTAGGAGGAGTGGAAGAGGTGGCAATGTATGCTACCCCAAAAAAAAAAAAAGTTTAAGGACAGGTGTGTGCTTGTTCCTTAAGCCCACTTTCTAGACAGAATTTGGCCTTGATTTAGTGGAGAAATATTTTTAACTCCTGTTTGCTGGGATATTTAGAAGCTTATCAAAACCTAGCTACAAAATGTGCTTTTGAATATGACTGGTTTATAAAACGTAACACACACACATTTGTACTTCTTTCTGTCATTTGCTTTGAGTGAAGTTGGGTTGAAATAGGATACAGTGCGTGGGAGCTTTCTGATATCAAAGTGGCTTTCCTAAAGAGTGGGCATTTGTTTATAGTTGAGCAGGGTGCAGCTGTCATCATCAAATCGGTTTTGATCTCTTCCCCACTTACTCTTAGGTTCCATTCCACAATTTATAACAAACTCAAAATTGTATGGTGGGACCCAGTGCTTGTTTTTCAGTAATAGTGTCTTCACTAATGCACAGAGGCAGCTGGTACACCAATACTTATCTCTAGGGGATATATAACACAGAGATATTGGCAAATGAAGGCGTGCTGTGAACTTGGAGTACTGACAGACATGGTAGTGGCTAGTTGAATGGCTTGTCTAGCTTGTTAAATAAACCTTGTACTGTACTTAACACAAAAAATCTCCTTTAAACTGAATGTATGGTGTGTTTGGGGTCAATGATCTTGGGTGTTCCAGGGGTGGGTGGAGATGTTGGCTTGTGTATATTTATGGGTGGAGTGCATCTTTTAAAAAGAAAAAGGTGAAATGCTTAATTTTCTCTCCACAAAGCTGTTTCTAATATTCTCAAGCATGTAGCTATACAATTCTGAGTATAAAGGTTTTGAATACTTTTTATCCTTACAAACTTTATTTTAGTGCAACGAATCGATCATGCTTTTACCAATGCCTATTCTCTTATCTTAAAAATCTCTCTCTTGAACATGGTATTCTGCAACAGCTCCTGAAGGGTGAGGAAGCAGCTTCCAAAGTCTTCAGTATTTGAATAGTAAGCAGCTGACTTGCTTCACCAGGTCTTTGGGCTTTCTTTTTTCTTTTAACAACTGAACTTTCACTGAAAGATGTAGTGGGGGATAATATAGGACCTTTCACCTTTGCAGGATTATGGCTTCCAAAGGTCAGGAAGCATAACTGTGTATGTAGCACACACTTACCAAGTTCACTTTCATCGGCTTTCTTATCTTATTTGATCAGGCAGAGATGGATGTGAGGATTTAAAGATGTCTGGAACTTCATCCTTGGATATAGGAACATAGCTGCCCCCCGAGACTATATAACCATAATCCACTGGATGGCTTCCAGTGACATTTTGAATAAAAGCCCCCTCCTTTTGTGCCTCAGCCTAACTGTATTAAATCACAGAGGTTGAGCTGTTGGTGGTATGAAGTCAATATTCTTATATGCATTCATTGTTTAAAGTGACAATCCCAAAACATATAGGTAACCCTAGGAGGAAATAGGCTCAGAGTAGTTAGAGATGGCAAAGATCTGCTGGAGTTAAGTAATAATTTTCAAAGACAATTTCCAAGTATTCTGTACTGACTTCCCCCAATAGGTCGTGGGACCACTTCAGCATACTTGTAACATTTACCTTGTTTTTTCAGGTTCAAAAGATGCATTGCTGCTGGCTTTTCACTCACTGTGATATCCCAGCAGGCAGTCTGCTGGGAATGTCAGTCACCTTTGAATAGGGTTGGAGCAGGCTTATAAGGGTGAGTTTGTCATCTAATATTGTGTGTTTTCTTTAAAGTTTTTTTTTTGTGTGTGTGTGGCCCTTTAGAATAAGATTTAAAAGAACTTTAAAACAACACGCAATATTAGGAAAGAGTGACTTAACTGTACTCCCCATATGCAAGCTCTGTCACTCTTCATTTGTGCAGAGAATGAGCCCAGCAGAATTGATTATCATGCTGGATTATCACACTAAGTGGGAGCCAGCAATTAAAATTGGACTTGGGGGGAGGGGGAGGTAGATGGTCTGGGAAGTGTGTGGAGTCTGCATATTGCAACCGGTAAAATCAGGAGGTAAGTGAACTTTGGAAATGTGGTGAAATATCCCTTGAATCTATTCAGGGCATTCAGTACCTAATCTACAAATTAAGATGTATTTAACCTGCAAATATTCACCTTAGGATCTATGTTTTAACTCTTCCACTAAGAGTAGTGGAAGTACATGAGTAGTCCCACTTTATATTCTCCTGCAGTTTAGAAAATGTGAGGAATATTTCAAAAGATTAAATGTTAAGCATCTGGCTATTTCTCTCAAGAATGAAACTCTCAAGGTTCAAATACCCACTTTATGCACTCCTAGCAAGTTTAGAGTTTTAAGATCCTCCGCTACTGACACCTACATTGCTAATGTATGATGGGTGAGTAAATGACAGATTTAGCTTTAACTTTGAATTTCCATAACTTTTGATTGGCTTATGTTTGACAGTGCTGGAGCTAAGCATATGCTGTATCATGAATGACTTAATATCTTGCAAAACTTCCTTTTTAAACAACACAGACACTTCAGTTACATAGCACAACTCTGCCCTCCCTTCCCTCCCCAAGCTATCCCATAGACGCTCCTGCATCTCAGATAAACTTGTGGGTTTTTTTTTACTGTTGGGTTTGTTGTTTTTTTTTTTTAAATCCCTTTCCCTTACTGATGTCACATTGTTGCTAGGAGGATCTGTGTAGCCTGATTATAAGCCTCCTTTGGAAAATACCAATTTTTGTAAGACAGACGGTTCCTTGACCATTGCAGCTCTAGTGGGCACTGCATTCAGATGTAGTAACATCTGCTCTGCGAACAAAACAGTTTAAATATAGGAGCAGCACAGATGCACTTGGATCTCGTTCTCTGATTGCAGAATGTATTTCATGCAGAGGATACAAATGCTATGTACCACTCACCACGCTTAGCTGAGAGGAGGAGTTGAAGTCTACTAATGCCTACCAAATGCATGAGAATGCTAGTGTGTTCTGGAACATGGTACTACTATTAACCCTGTGCATACTGCAGGAGGGTGTGTGTGTGTGTGTGTGTGTAATATAAAATATATAAGCATTCATTTGGCTCGAAGTATGGAAAATAATGGGGATCTAAAGATGGAAAGAAAATTGTGAGCATAAACAGAATGGACTAATAAGGATAGGATTAAAAATGGGCGTTCTGATCTTTGTGTGATCATAATGAGCCCTGTACACCACTCCTTTAAACCAGAGAAGTGCTCCTAGCTCATGAGAAACTCTCTTTAGCTGAAGAAGGAGGCACTACTATTGGGTTCCTGGAAAAAGCTGTGTCCAGCCCTCCTTGCAGGGATCTCTTGGAGAAGACCAAAGCAAAAGAGTGGATGATGTCAGGGAATCGGAGTACAGACCCACCGGGCTGCTAGTTTCATGCTCCCTGGCCTCTGTGTACCGCCTGTCTTTATATGTCCCAGAGTGGAAGGAGTAGGGAACAGCACGCACTCTCCTTCATGCTAAAACATGAAGACTCACTGCAGGACAGTACCAAATCTTGAAGAATAAAACTGCATTGGAGCCCTGGACAAAAGGAGGTAAACTCATAACTGAAAGATGGCAGGCGGTGTCAGGAAAGAATGTAAAATGAGTGCAGCATTGTTTTTTGCTGGAATGTTGTCACTGCACAGCCTGGAGTATAGGATTTTGAGGCACCTTGAGAGGGAGTTTCTGGGTGACTTGGGTGGAGTTAGTAGTTTTACCAAACAGGAATTTATTTTGGATAATGTCTCTCTGCTTGCTTTCTCTCTCACATTAGAGGAGATTCACTCATAAGTAATAGACTGGAAAGGGTAAGGGAGTATCTGCATAACATATGCTAATGGTTCAACTGTTTGATTATCATCCTGACTAGAACGAATGATGCCCGCAAGGCTTCATACTGAGAGGTGCTGAGCACCTGCAGCTTCTGATTATTTGAGTGGAAGTTGCAGGTGCTTAGCTTCTTTCAAGTCTGCAGTTATGTATAGAGCCCTGTGGGGATACAAAAATTTGGATCCACACCAGCACCCTCTAGAGCAACAGTTCTCAAACTGTGGGTTGGGACCCTGTTTTAATGGGGTCATCGGGGCTGGCATTAGACTTGCTGGGTCCTGGGGCTGAAGCCCAAGCCCCACTGCCTGGGGTGGAAGGGCTCATGTTATAGGCCCCCTGCCCGGGGTTGAAACCCTTGGGCTTTGGCCCCGGGGCGGTGGGGCTTGGGTGGGCTCAGACTTCAGTCCCCCCTCCTGGGGTCATGCAGTAATTTTTGTTGTCAGATGTGTGTCGCGGTGCAATGAAGTTTGAGAACTGCTGCTCTAGAGGGCATGCTCAACAGGGCATCAGTAGTTTCAGGGGCTCCATGGGCCCTGTGGGGCAGAAGCCTGGAGCCCTGGTGTAGGGGTGGGGCTGGAGCCCTACGGAGGGACCCCCTGAAATGACCCCAATTAAGACCTGCTGTGCTAGAGCTGTGCGTGGATTAAAAAATACTGGATTGGCTCTGCAAAGATGGTAAACAATACAGCTGCATCCATGGATATAAAGCAGATATCTGTGAATTTGCTAGGCTCTAGTTATGTGAGGGGGAAAAGCCAGGTTTGTATCCTTGATAATAGGCCTTACTCAGATATGTGAGCTGCTCACATGAAACCTAATCTCTGTGTGTATAGTAGGAAAAGTATCTACTGTTTGTCCTTCCCCTTTCACCCATTCAAAATCAAGAGAAATCAGACAACTTGTTGCAGGGTTGCTGTTGCACTAGAAAGAATGGCTGACTGTAGAGTGTATTTAAAAGTTTTACAGGAGGCAGCTCATGCCCAGGCTATGGTTTCTTTGCCCTCGCTATCATGGTCGTAGGGCACAGTCACTCCTATTCAGTCAGCCCAAGCATGGTCTACAACCCATAGTGTAGCACTCCAGGCAATTTTGAACAAACTGTTGCCTTTTTTGGTGTCTCACTGAGTAGAGGCTAATGAAGAAGTGGTGTCACCAGAAGGTCAATGCCAGGATGAAATTATATCCTGGTTGGGAGGTTTCAACTGCAAATATAAACAGCATTTTCTGTTTAATTTCAGTGTTAAATCCTGATTTTCATTGAGGCTTGAATGTAAATTATGTTGAGATAATTTTGCATGTGCATTTGGTATCTGGCATAGAGTGGAGGAAGCAAATGTAGTAGGTATAATCTTCACCATGCTAACTCATCTGTGAAGAGTCTTTGTACACCTAATTATAAAAAATGAAGAAAACTCCCAATTATAACCTGTTGCTAGTGGTAAGAACCTGTATTGTTTTGCCTGGTCATATAGATGAAGTACCATCAAGCCAAGGCTGTATTTTCTTGTCTCGGTCATTACTGTTTTATCGGGCACAATTGTGCAGGGTACTTCACAGAAGACAGGTACAACCCCTGCCTGAAAGAGTTTAAAATCTGAATTGTAAGTAAGACTCCACAAATAAAAATGACAGATTGTACGAAATGTGTGGAGAGGAGTCCACCATGCTGTTAGTTTAAAATATCTTCAGTACAATCTAGAAAGAAAGGGAAATTTGTACTCTGCAGTGCTGCAGAATTCATCCCGTGCTGCAGAGTTGTTCTCCAGAATCTCAGCTCTCACTTTAAAAACAAAACAAAAAACCCTCAAATGTGAACCTAGCATAAACCAATGTGATGGTGTCTGCCTGAGTTTGGAGAAGTCCTGAAACAGCTGAGAGGTGTGAACTGCCACATTCTGTCTCAGTCAGGGCCTCATGGACTCCATGATACTCTGGTTGTGCAATTCGACATTTTCCTACAATTCCACAAAGATCAGTGTCTTCGCTGCAGAATTTGCCATTTTGCTGTAGCCAGGCATCTAACATCTTGTTTTGTGTGTCTGCCCTTCTGGGATCTGCTCTCCATCTTCCAGCACAAGGGGGAATTAACTGGATTACTGCATGCTCCCTGCACTGTTCCATGGAGCGAGGCAGCAGAGGTTCACCTTGTAGCCAAGAACTGGGGAGCCAAAATTGTAGGCTGATGAGTTGAATTGCTTGGAGAAATGTGCAGCAGCCAAGGCAGGGACCCGGGGAGGTGAGCTGCTGATGCTGGCTACAAGATTCTTGCTTCCCTGACGCATCTTGCGAGGGAGATTGTGCGACGAGTAACCTGGACAACACTGGGGGAGCTGATGCCTGGAAAATGGGGCCAGGCCACCTGCACAGCATAGCAAAGAAGCCCATTCTTGAAAATAATAACTACATCAATGAATATTTTCAATTCTGAGCCGTTGAGGATGAGAATGGAGGGTATTCCAGAGTATTGGAATAAATTCACATTGCTACTAAAAGTAGGGGTTGCTGTCACAAAGTTGTAGATGGGGGATTTGGTACCGTCTTGTCATGGAGTTAACAGGGCCTTGACTGTAGCATTTACACTGCAATTAAACACCATGGCTGTCCTGTGTCAGCTGGCTTGGGCTATGGGGGCTGTAAAATTGAGGTGTAGATGTTCAGGCTCATGCTGGAGCCTGTGCTTTGGGACCTCAACAACCCTGCATCTCCAAGTGCCTTTCCCCCTTATGACTGGAGGGGTGTTAATGAGCTACTTCACCTTGAATGGTCCCTTGAAATGTATTATCTACTTATGCTAAACAATCTGTTCTACTTTGTATTTAGCTGTGACACTGAGTATGTTTCCCAGGCCTGAAGAAGAGCTCTGTATAAGCTCAGAAACTTGTCTATCTCACCGACACAAGTTGGTCCAGTAAAAGATATTACCTCACCCACCTTGTCTTTCTAACTATAAGTTTATTCCGTAAGGCCATATTCTACCCTGGACCTTTGTGCAAACCTCCTGTTGACATAAATGATAGTAAGTAATTCTGTGGAATTCAGTCTTCTCCAGAGGGAATCTGACATCGCCCTTGCCCCGCCTCTGCCTTTAAGGGGTAAACAAGCAACTGATAGAACCCTGATCTAGTCAAGGCTGTTATCAGCATCCTTTTAGGACAGAGCTGAAAACTGAGGTTTTAACTACACAAGTGTGCACAAACTGATTTTAGTAAATCAGTGTAACTCCTTTGTGTAGAAACACTTAAACCAATTTAGAGTACTTTATATCAACTCGGTTTAAGTAATAAAGGCCTGAATCTGCCTGAACTGCCTAGATTTTATGAAACCATTGGGTGGTGGGCTCTGTACACAATCACTGCAGATCAGGTGTCTGTCTACTGAGAAAAAGCTGTACAAATAATAATCCATGTATAAAAAAAGGTAACTTGAAATGCAACTCTTGCTTTCTCCAGTGTTTTTGAGCAGTCAGTGCTTTAGGGCAGGGATCAGCAACCTTTGGCCCACGGCCCACAAGGGTAAGCCCCCGGCGAGCTGGGCCAGTTTGTTTACCTGCCGCGTCCGCAGGTTTGGCCGATTGCAGCTCCCACTGGCTGTGGTTCTTCGCTCCAGGCCAATGGGGGCTGTGGGAAGTGGCGCAGCCCGGGGGATGTTCTGGCTGCCGCTTCCCACAGTCCCCGATGGCCTGGGACAGCAAACTGTGGCCAGTGGGAGCCATGATCGGCCGGACGTGGCAGGTAAACAAACCGGCCCAGCCTGCTGGGGGCTTACCCTGGCAGGCTGCGAGCCAAAGTTTGCCGATCCCTGCTTTGGGGTTTGTGGGCTGATGACAGTATCCACAAGTGTGTTCTCAATACTTTTACTTGTCCTGTTATCTAAACCCGAGCTGCGCCAATTCAGTTACACTGAAAGTTGACTCTCTGGCCTTCACTTGTTCAGAGAAGTAACTTGCCTTCTTTTAGCCTCTTATTTCAGCAGCACAGAACCTAGCTTGCATCGTCTACTCTATTATTAATTCTGAAGCATCAGGCTCTTGTTTCCTGCTCTGCGTAACTGGGTTCTTGCCAGTGCAATCTCTCAAAGCATTGCAAACCTTCTCTTTATTTATCTTACACTATGCAGTGTTGAATCTGCCACTTTCCAAATGGCATTTTGCTAAGATCTTTCCAGCTAAAGTATTTTAAAGGCTTCCCGTAAGCTTAGATTGCTCACTGTCCTTAGATCAGTGGTTGGCTACAGGTGTCTGGGTGACAGTCTCTTTTAGCAGAACACCTTTTCCAAATGGAGAAAGCAGAATAAATTGCCTGCTTGTGAAGTTGGAATTTATGTATCTCCAAAAAATGGTTAAGAATTTCTGTGTGCTCATGGAGGAAAGAGCTTGCATTTTTAGGCATCTTTTTTTTCCAATGCTTTGTGTTTGTTTTTGGTTTTTTTGTTCTCTAGATTTTGAGCTGAATCTCTCAGTAGCAGGCCAAACTTCCATGGTTTTACTGGCTTTGTGGTCAGGAGGGCTGCAGAATCCCATCAGGCTACAAAATGGAAGCTAATGCTCTTCAGGCCTTTCAACTGAAGGACTTGCATTTGCTGTGACAGCCTGACAGCGATCCGCTCAGGTTTATCAGAGCTTGGCTGTGCATAGCAAGCTGCCGGCTTTCATTTGAAGCAGTGATACTTAGAAGGGAGCTACCTTGTTATTGGGTGACAGACTTTGCTAGGTGACTGTAGGCTGCTGTGTCCCTTCCACTAGGAGTCGGGTCCTATGTCTTGTCTGCCTGCACTCTTAAGCAGTTAGCATACCCCACTGGATAGGACAAGGAACTGGGATTAATCTCTGGATTCTATTCCTGGTTCTGCTTCTGACTAGTACTAAGAGTGCCATGGGAAAGTTACTTAAACTCTCTGCCTCAGTTTCCCAATCTGTAAAATAGGGATAAGGGATATCTTCTTTGTAAAGTACTTCAGTATGCATGGTTGAAAAGAAATGTAATAGCAATACGTGTGGACCCTCGGCAGTAATAAAAAGTGGAGACATTCACCTTCCTTTTCTACCCTTTAATAATACTACAGACTGATAGTACCACCTAGTGTCCTTCAAATGAGATAGTAAACAGAACTCCCTTGTGCCCAATGCAGGTGGCAGTTTAAAATCCAAATAACAGCCACAGAGTAGGTGAAAACCACAGTATCCTAGCCACCAGCTCCTTTTCAGTACATTTCTGGCTATATGTGACCTTTTGCAGACTAAGCCATTTTTAGACACTTGAGCACCTTATAAATGAATGTCTGCACCATCACTGCACTTAGCTGTGTAGGATGAGGTGGTGGTTAATTATGGTATCTTTTCTAGCTGTAGGTCAGTTGCAATAAAAATTGTGGCTAGAACAGACTTGTAACACAAGATGAGGATAATTATATGTTCTCAAAAATAAGCTTTATTTTGAGGTTTGTTTCCTAACTGAAATATTTATGCATGTGCCTACGTTCTTTGTATTTATATAAGGATCCATGAAACTAACAGGAAAACCCATGTGTTAAAAGAATGTATTTACTAGACTCAAAACTACAACTGGTAATTCAGTGAATAATCCTTTTAATTGAAAAGGCTATGAATATTCGGGGCTCAATCTAACTACCCTGTGACTCAGCTGAGATGAAACACACACTTGTGCAGAATAGAGCATCTACATGTCATTGAGATCTTAGCTGAACATTCTAGATGAATTACATCTGTAATCAGATATCTTTTAAACAAATTATCTTTTAGTATAGTTAAATTTTAAATACAGCAAATTAATTGGAAATATGTTAAATATACACACACAATGTAATGAAACCTACTTCATAAAACAATGGAGTCCTTTAAGGGTATGTCTACACTGCAGTAAAAACTTGCCACACAGCAGCTGCTGGTTTGGGTTAGCTGTCTGGGTGTGAGGCTGTAAAATTGCAGTATAGACACTTGATTTTTGGCTGGAGACCAGGCTCTAAGGCACTGACGGGGAGAGTGCCAGGGCCTGGGCTCTAGCCCAAGCCCAAACATCTACACTCCAGTTTTGTGGCCCCATAGCCTGAGCCAGCTGGCCCAGGCCAACCGCAGGTCTTTTACTGCAGTGTCAACATACTCCAAGAGGCTTGTTAAAAGGATCTTTAGTATATAACAGTAGGTAGAATTCTAACAGTTATGCTTTGTATTCTGTGTATCTGTACATAAAAAATAGATGCCTTTAATTGACTACTTCTTCTTGCTAATGGACGGTTTTAGTTTTATGTATTTCTGACATCAGAAAAATGTAAAAAGTAATCTGAAAAATCAAAAAACTTGATTTGAAAATGAAACCAATCCAGACAGGTGAGTGGGACCCTAGAAGGATGGCAAGGGAAGATGAGAGACACTGGGTCAGTGGGGCGAATTTTTAAAAGTGTGTTAATGTGTTGCGAAGAAGCACATAAACTCAATGTACAGTTCTATTCTGAGATTCAAATCTCCTAACTCTGGGTTTTTTCATAGACCCCAGTGTGGGTATTAATCTTATGTGCAGTTGGGGCAGGTATAGTAGGTCAGTAATAAGGAATGTGTACAAAACTCTTGCAGTCATTTGGGTTCTATCCCATTTTATTTTAAAATATGTATTTTCTGGCTGAGAGTACACTTTATTCTATACCATTGGAGATACAGCATCTGATCTGAAAAGACTGACTATTCTTGGTATATCATTAATCTGCAGCCAAACAGTCTGCCCCAGTACTGCTTCTGCCTCCTACCACACTGTATAATATTAAAGTAGACAAGTTACTTGGCAGGGGAATGATGGTAGCTTTCTTGAAGAGACTAGATAATTTGTATAGCCTTTTTTAATACCTTCACAAGTAAAGAGCTTTGAGTCACACTTAATACACTTGGCTTTTAAAATGAATGTCTTAATTTGAACATTGCAGCTTGCATTTTTGTACTAAATTCTCCATTTGGTAATTTGATAAATGATTTACACATGCTGTAATTTTTATTTGACACTGTATAAGGCGAAGCTTCATATGGTGAGCCATTTAATGCCTCAGAACACCAGTGCTTTAGAAAACAAACCAATTTAATCTATTTTTAACCCTCTCCTCCCCCCTTTTTATCAGGCGTCTTGGTGTTGAGTTGGGAAAATCTGCGGTGTACCAGGAAACCAATGGAGGTGAGTCAGTGTTACTGTGCTTGCAAGCCTGTCTCACTATTACATTTAGAAATCTGCTGACCAAACTTGTGTAATAAGGGACTAGGTAACAGAGAAATATTATAGGGAAAAGGATTATCGTGTGTTTTTAAGTCAGGAGATCACTCCTATTCCTGCCTCTGCTAAACTTCCTGTATGACCTTAGGCAAGTCATTAAATTGGTCCGTGCCTCAGTTTCCCCATCTATACAAGACTGGATGATCTCTCTACCAGCGCTGTTGTCTCAGTCTAGAGAATGCAAATTCAAAGAGTTACTCAAAGAGGGCCCTAGAAGTTGCATAAGAATGGCCATTCTGGGTGAGACCGATGGTCCATTTAGCCCAGTATCCTGTCTTCCCACAGTGGCCAATGCCAGGTGCTTCAGAGGGAATGAACAGAACAGGTAATCGTTAAGTGGTCCATCCCCTGTCACCCATTCCCAGCTTCTGGCAAGTAGAGGCTAGGCACTAGGAACACTTCAGAGCATGGTTTTGCATTCCTGCCCATCCTGGCTAATAGACCTTGCTGGACCTGTCCTCTGTGAATTATCTAGTTCTTCTTTGAACCATGTTCAACTTTCTCTTATTTAAATGTATTTGAGCACCTGTCTTCAGATATCTGAGTGCTTTGTTGAAACAAATGTGTGTGTTGGCTGAAAACAGCCCAATGGCCTAGCTGTAATTTCAGTTCTCCACTGCCATTTGTACAGAGCAGTAAGTAGAAACAGGAGGGATGATTGAAGTGGAAGTCTATACAATGAATTTCAAAACAGGCAAGGGACTCTGATGGACAGTTACAAAAAAGGATCCCATCTGAAAATTACTTGTCTGTTAGGGAGCCTGGCCCAAACCAGATTGAAGTGGAGCAAGGACCACCCAGCAGACCTCAGTTGCCTTGTGGTACATAGAATGATATACAGTGTTATAGCTACCTCCAGTCCTAGGACAATTAAATGTTTTATATGTCAGCAATAAGACCTTGCCGCCTGTCTGTTGGCTTGCTTATTTGCCACAACAGTGAAGAATGTTCAGCCAGTTTTGCATTGAAACGCCCCAAGAAGAGGTTATCATCACTGGGTGCTGATTCAGTCCTGAGCAGTCAAAATATGGATATTTTAAGCTATTGGGATTTTAGTTGCTGCCCTTATACAGTTATAGAGCATCATCTGGAACACCTTGTGCTTTCAGGTTTTGCTCTTCAATCTGTGCAGTCTGCCATTCTAACTTATGGAGACTGATTGATTGAGTCTTTCTGCATGAGTCTTGGCTCATGCTCGCTGTCTTTTGAGTTTACTGTGATATAACCTTTTAAATCGGGACATTTGCTTCAGGGTACAGATCCATCCTTCATCACTGCACTGCAAATCATTAATCTCTTTGAGCTAAATCCCTTTAAGTTATCACAATTGCCCAAATAATTGGACTTTGAATTTCACAACCTGCTGAATCTGCCCCATCTTTCTCTCCCCTTCCCACCAACTTAGCCTCTTATTTTATCATGAATGTATGGAAACGGAATGCTTGAAAAGTCTTCATACCCTAGTAGTATTGTTCTGGCTTGAAGAGCTGGTTCACTAGTTGGCTTATTGTAACTTGAAACTTGAGTGGCGAGGGAGAAATGGTTTAAGTGGAGACTCTGATTTCTGACCTGAAACTCTCTCTCTCCAATTGGGGGAGAGTGTCTGCTTGCTTCAAAAGCAAAACAAAAGATACATTCTGACTTTGAATTCTGCACTGCATGCTATTGTTTACTAGCCTGTAAGCACAGAGCTGATCTCGCCCTAAGATATAGAAGGGCTTATTCCCCGTTCATAAAATGCTGTAGACTGTTACATGTTTGATATTTCTTTGTTCACTGAGTGTGGTGTTGACAGCGATCATCAGCAAGAGAAAGGAAATAGAAAACCTCCTTACAGATTTATGCTGCTTTGGAGGTGAAACAACCTGTAGGAGTTGAGTAGTTCTCTGCCTGCCTCCCCCCACTCCCATGTAAAGTTATTGCAGTTCAGTCTAATTCTCCGTCTATTTTTACATCCCATTGTAACTACAAATATCTCATTGCTACATCATGCAAACTCCTTGGTTCCCGAGAGCAGCCTTCTGGAAAATCCAGCCGACTCACTTGTTTATGATGTGTAAATTTTCTCTGGGTAGATTGAGTGGGTTTTAAAACTCCATTGCTTTATCTGGCCCTTATTCCTGACCTGCTGGAAAAAGGTGCGATTAATGTGCTCCGTTATCTGCTTCATTCCCAAGCAGCAGCTTAGGGCTGACTATTTTTCTGTCATCTTCAGAAACAAGAGTTGAAATAAAAGAATCTGTCCGGGGCCAAGATATCTTCATTATACAGACAATACCCAGGTAGGTACTTTCTGGCTTAATTTAAATCTGTGATCATGAGGATCCCGTCCACTGGAGTGTGCTTTAAATTTCCAGCTTAGCAGATTTGTTCTGAGGTTTTGTATCTACTTGCCACCATAATCGTGTGTTTTTTACCAGTGCTGCTGCCTTGATGTCCATTGCTGTTGGGAGGGTGGTGTTTTGCTGTCAAAATTCCCAGTGGATCGCACAATCAGCTAAGAAGCTTTTAATCGGATAGGCTAAGTGTGCCACTTCAGGCAACAACAAATAAAACTGATGGCTGTGAATGAAAACTTCTCTGTTCTGTGCTATGTAGTCCCTACAGACTCTATTGCTCAGTGATTTTGATTGGAACTTCCATTTCAGGATGTGTAATTTCCTCTGCCTTCCAATTACCAAGCAGCAGAGCTAGCAACGAAAGGGGCTGTTGCTTTCGTTACAAGTAGAATTACTCTTTCCTTTCCTTTGATTGTAATGATATGAAACTGAATTCATGTTGAAGCTCTGACTGCTTCCTGTGCTTCCACGCCACTGTACCATTCCATTCTGACTCTTAGGTAGACCTTAGGGTAGCGGTGGCAAACTATGGCCAGGGGGCTGCATCCAGCCCTTCAGACGTTTTAATCCGGCCCTGGAGCTCCTGCCAGGGAGTGGGGTCCAGGGCTTGCCCCTGCTCTGCACGGCTCCCAGAAGCAGCAGTATGTCCCTGCTCTGGCTCCTACATGTAGGGGCAGCCAGGGGGCTCCGCACAGCAGCCCCTGCAGCTCCCATTGGCAGAGCCGCCTGGCTGCGCCTCCACATAGGAGCCGGAGCCAGAACATGCCGCTGTTTCCTGGAGCTGCTTGAGGTAAGTGCTGCCTGGAGCCTGCGCCCCTTACCCCCTCCAGTGCCCCACCCTCTGTCCCAGCCCTGATCCCCCTCCTGCCCTCCGAACCCCTCAGTCTCACCCTTCTGCACCCCAGAGCCCGCACCACCAGCCGGAGCCCCTACCCCCCGACCCACACCCCTGCCACAGCCTGGAGCTCCCTCCTGCACACTGAACTCCTCATTTCTGGCCTCACCCCAGAGCCCGCACCCCCAGCCGGAGCCCTCAACCCCTCCCGCACCCCAACCCCCAATTTCGTGAGCATTTATGGCCTGCCATACAATTTCCATACCCACATGTGGCCCTTGGGCCAAAAGTTTGCCCACCCCTGCCTTGGGGCATTCCTCCTCAGGTCAGTCTACTTGTTCTCTAGTTTGGGCTGTACTGGCTTTGGGTTAGGAGGGCAAAGAAATACTGAAAGTCATGATGGGCTTAGAAAACCATCCGCTACCCTGAGAATCTTGCTTGATTCTGGTAGAATAGGTGGATAGATGAAGTGTCAGCGAAGGCAAAGAGCTGAGTTTGAAAGTGGGCACTCATTGCTGGTTTCTTGCCAAATGATTAATGCAGTCAGTGAAAATCAGTGCTGGAGTATTAAAAACAAGCAGTTGCAGCTAGGTCTCATACTAATCTTTAAAGATGCAAAATTACCAGAGGTGAATATTGCATTGTTATTGGCTAGCAAAGTGAGAACTCATGTGCTTTCAGGGCTTTTCCCCAAGTTGCACATTCTGTTATTGCACTGCTCACCAGCACTTAAGAACAAATTGATGGTGGAACATCTTGTGAGCAGAAGCCTTTTCCAGTCTTCTCTGCAAACACAGTCCATGTACTAAACAAGTCCAAACTCATCCCCTTCCTAAGGCTTGGCTTCATTAATAAAAATATCAATGACAATATAAGATCAGCTTGAATCTTTTTCCCAGGATTGGCTGCTCTGAGGGGTCCTTTCTCAAAACTATTCAGCCTATACCTTAGATAGTCTATTCCCAGAAAAACTATTCTCACATCACATACATACAGGTGAAGAAATGTCTCCTCTCCGATTGATTGATCAGACCCCCTGTTTTTCCCCAGCAGGATCAAAACCTGCTAATAGAATGGGGGTGTTCGGGCAAACACTGCTGATTATGTAAATCTGAGACAGATGAGGGATTTTAGTCAGGGAAATGATAAATCAAAATTTGAGTAGGCAGTAAATTTAGGAGAAAACACGAATGTCTCACTAATTGCTGTCAAGTTGTTCAGAATTTTGCCCTTCCCCAGACCTGACTTGATCATTCCTGTCTAAAAAATCTCTGCTCTTTTATCTTTGAATGAGTGTTGAAAGGGCTTGGCCTCCAAATGAGCAGCCACTGTGATGCAGACAAGGTTCTTTATTCTTCAGCTTCATGTGTGCTTCACTGCATTGCTTAGAGAGGACAAGCTGAAGGTTGTCTCCATTCTGCAGTAGATTTTAAGTCGGCCAACTGGAGTGTGAGGAGAGGAAGTGAATGGATTATTGTTTTGCAACTTCCCATCTTGACAGACTCTTCAGCAGCACAAAACTTGATATTAAAATATTGTTCAAATACTATGGAATCATGCTGTAAGCGGTAAAGATGGAAGAGTTGATAATAAATTGAGATACCAGAAGTGAAGGTAGTGGGGTGTGAATGGAATGAGCTCCCTGGCTCCAAGAATGTTGTTAAATGTTGCATAGTAGAATCTCTCTTCTGTTGAGCCAGTTGTTTAGCCATGTCACTGGGTGCTCTGACCCTCCGCCTCCTGGCTGCATCTGGGGATTAGCTCTGCCAGGCCAACATCCCTTCCTGCAGCTGCACTCTGTCACTCTGTGTTTTGTGCTTTCGGGACACAACTTGTCCTGCTTCGTGGCTTGACTCGCTGGCCAGCTCCCTGTAGTTTTCCCTTCCAGGGCAGGCTGCGTTCTCAAAGTCTCTTGAGACCCACTGTCCCAGACAGTCTTCCCTTTCACTGCCCCATAATGGTGCCACTTCCCCAGTGTCTGGCAGAGGAAGCCAGGCCTGCCAACTACACTTGGTTCCACCCTAGAGACTCTGCACAGACCTTGACTACTTGTTGTAATCTTAAGCCTTGCTGTTGTATCCCTGGGCTGCTTCCTACCTTGCCGCCTTTCACCCTGAGTGTGACTGCACCCTCTCTGCAGCCCCCTTTTACTCTCAGCTATTGGGCTTTATACAGGCCCTCTTGTTCCTGTGCAGCTGAAGGTGCTCTTTATTGCTCCCTGGCTCTTCCTCCAGGAGCAGCCTGTGCAGTTAGTTGGCCCACCTTAACCCCGTCAGGCCTTGTGTGGGATGGACACCCCAACACAAACTGCTAGAATAAATAACTTTGTGAATTTCGCAAGGAAAGGTTGGAAAATCGCAAAGGCTCCAGACTGCAGGAATAATGGTGAAAGATAAAATACACTGTAAACAGGGAAACTGTTTAGATATAGAGAAGCCATTCAGGAGCAGGTATGTAGGCTAAGGTCTAAGAGCTGAGTGCATAAATATGATTCAGGGTGATAATCAAACAATCCAGGGGTAATACAGTTTGTTGAACAACTTTGGTGCAGGCCCTTAGGGAACGAATAGTTGTGCAGTACTTCTTCCAGAAAGGAGGGATGACATAGACATAAGGAGGCAAAGGTGACAAGCCATGTAAATAAGTTTATTGCTTTTGTGCAATCTACTAAATTATGTACTCCCCACAGTGGTTTTTCTTCTCCTTCCTCAGTTCTGTGATGTTTGTCATATATGGGTTGGTTTCCTGAAAAGGAGAACCTAGCCACTGTCATGGAAGCCTTCAAAATTACTGGTACTCAGCCCTCATCTGTGTGTGTGTTTGTTTTTCCAGTGATGTAAAAGTATAATTCAGGAGAAGGTGGAATAAAACAAAGTTCCAAAGTGACCTTTAGACATTTTTTTTAAGCCAAAAATGTAACATTGATAGCATCTTTCTCTCACCTCCCAGCCCACTGACATGGCTATGCCCCTGAAGGAAATAAATGGTTCTTTGTTTGCCTTCCTGAGAGGCAGGGGGTTGTTTTATATAATTCTTGGCTGGGTGTTTCATAGCAAACAAAGCTTTCTTGTGTCTAAGTACCATTGTGTATGCAGGCTGATGGAGCCAGCAGACTAACAAACACTCAGAATGTTCACGAAGAAACACAAATAGAGGTTCATTTCCAGAGGATGGGGGAAGTAATGAAGATAAAGAAATGGGACTAGTTAGTTGTAGAACACTTGACAAGCAAGAAAAAATCAGAAGTTGAATGGACAACTCTTGGTCTCAGTGCTCTCAGGGACATTACCCTGTTGTTCAGGGGGAAAGCAGAACCCAGTGTGGTCAGAATGCTGTGACTGGATGAAGGGCAGTAATCGGTAGCCTGAGATGCCGGCAGTGGCTTCTGAGGAGCTGCAATAGACTTGTGGAAGACAGCACTTCATGGGTAGAGCCCTGCGCAGATACAAAAATGTGGATCCGCATCCGCCAGGATCAACCTACAATCCGCTAGCCGTCTTTTACCTGTATCCACAGTAGCAAGCCATCTCACAAGGGCTAGCAAGGGGGAGGGGGGGGCGGGGTTTGCAGGGAAGAGGCAGCTTGAGATTGGGGACTGGGGATAAGCGATAGTGCTGGAGTGGGCTCTCAAGGAGAAGGGGCCGCGCAGGGAGGAGGGGCTGGGGGGAAGGGGCATCACGTGCTGCTGCTGGGGCTCACAAGCGATGGGCACATGGTGGCAGCAGCAGGGCATGTTGCATCACAGTGGGGTGGGGTGGAGGGGTGGGGCGGGCCCTGCTGACCAGGAGCTGACGGGACGGGCCTGGGACTGGGAACATGGCCAGTGCTGCCAGAGTGGGTCATGATGGGGAAGCTGGCACTGCCCGAGGGCCCTGAGCTGCTGGACAGGAAGCAGTGCAGTGAGCGGGTGCTGGACAGCCCCAACTCTGACCTGCTGCCCAACCCCAGCCACTGGCTCTGCCGCCAGCCCTGAGTGCCTGTGCCCCCTGGGCTGCCTGAGCTGGACGCTGCAGCCCAGGCACTGCCTGTGAGTAGAGCCCTGCGCAGTGGTATCTGCATCCGATCCACTATCCACAAAAGTGGTCCGCGGATCTGAAGTGGATATCTGCAGATTTGCAGGACTATATTCATGGGAGTCTCAGAGTTGAGGTTTTACCATGACGTTCCTCTTGCCCAGCATAGCTGCAATGTGCAGGAGGTCAGACTAGATTATCATGATGGTCCCTTCTGACCCTAATGACAGCCGGCTCACTTAGCTTTACTTGTTTAGGCTCTGTCACCAAATGACTACACAACTGTTCTGTCCCCCCAACAAAAGCAGGCATATATGGGGTTACGTTGACGTATCAGTGAAGGTTGGTGACCTGTTGCAGGACTGATTTATAATTTGAGAATTTGCCCATGATTGCTGGTATAATAGGATGAGTAAGGTTGTCTTTGTTCTGAGGATATTACTGGATTTTCCACCCTGTGGTGCATATATTTTCCACAGGCTCTAAATTGTCTTTCAATCCTGAGTAGCTGAGTCAAAGCTTATTGGCAGGATAGGATAGAATGTTTGGTGAACAAGCCCACCATATTCAGTTGAAAGCAACACAGTGCTAGAATGTCTCCTCATCCAAACTGGGTTCAAGGAAAGATTTGTGTAGTTAAAGCACAGCTGTCCAGTCAACATGGCAAAAGTTAGTCAAGGTGAGTCTTTCTCACCGACCTCTGCCATGATCTGTGTATGTTTCACATACTGTACGCCACTTTTTCCATGGGTCTACCCAATAGAAGCTGTTGCTTGGGCTTTTAGCACTGATAGGGTGATTTGATGCAGCCTGCCTGTCATTTCCTGAAAACGTGAGTAGTGCAGTGATGCTGGCCTCCAAGCAAAATAGAAGGCCTGCACTTTATGCTATGCTGTTTTTTGGAGCTGGGCAAGGGAGGGGAAGTCACTTGTTTCCTTAAAACGTTCAATGTAAATGTTCCATGATTCAGATCTTAACTTAACTATACAGACTGCAAAGGATGAGCTGTATTAGTTAAAAAGTAATTTCCCTCTAAAATGTTCAGTGTGAAATGTTGGTGGTTGCAACGGTAATGGAATGCATCTTGTTTCTGGGCAGTGATGGGATTGAGGGGAAAAATCCCCAAAAGGATATATGACAACAGGGGTATTAGACTTGAGATAGAAAATCTGATCTGCAAAACTTGAGATTCAAGGTCTTGTTCCTTGCATGCATGTTAGTTCCTACGTGTAGAGCTCTGCAAATCTGTGGATATCCTCTTAATATCCGCAGACCATTTTGGCAGATAATGGATCGGATGCAGATACAACCATGCAGAGCTCTACTCATTGGCGGTGCCTGGCTCAAGCAGCCTGGGAGGCGCAGTGCACTCGGGGCTGGGCAGCAGGTCAGAGTCAGGGCTGTCCAGCACCCGCTTGCCGTGCTGCTTCCTGTCCAGCAGCTCGGGCCCCTCAGGCAGCACTGGCTGCGTTCCCAGGCCCATCCCGCAGGCTCCTGGGTGGCAGGGCCCGCCCCCGGCCGGCCCAGCACCCCACCCCTCTGCCCCACTGGGATGCAACACACACTGCTGCTGCCGTGTGCCATTGCTTGTGAGCCCAAGGGAGCAGCACATGATGCAATGCTCCTTCCCCAGCCCCACGCTGCCCTTTCTCCTCAAGACCCCACCCCCAGGCTGCCCCTTACCATCAGTCCCCACCCTTGCGTTGCTTCTTCCCTGCAAGACCCTGCCCCCTCACTCATTCCTTCCCCCGCCCCTGCTAGCTAGCCCTTGTGAGACTTCTGAGAGCCTGCCGCTGAGGGTGCGGATGCAGATACAGGTAAAAGTCGGATTGCAGATCGGATCGTGGGTTGATCCTGGCTGATGCACATCCACATTTTTATATCCACGCAGGGCTCTACCTATGTCTTTTGGTCCTTAAGAAGGAGTTTGTAATTATGATCCAGTTCTTACTGTGTATACTGCTGGCACACTCTTTCTTTGGTGGGAAAATAGATATTATAGATACTAAGACTAGATGAGACCACCTTGATCTAGTCTGACCGCCTGTATAACATAGGCCACAGAACTTCCCCAAAATAGTATCTGTTTGAAATAGAGCATATATATTAGAAAAAATCACGTTGGAGGGAGTTTGTTAAATATATGCTGTCAGAACTTGTGGCCTAAGACCTGATCTCTCTTATTTGCGAGTATCTCAAGAGGCACTGGTTCACGGGATCTACAAACACTGCTGTGGCCAGACGACCCAACTTCCTTATGGTCCAAACCATGCACCAAACATGGTCCTCTGTAGTGCAGTTTGAGCCTTCAGAGCTTTCTGTTTCTCACAGTAAAGCTCATTTACATTTTCACCTCTAACAGTGAGCAAAACAAAATACTAGCATAGAGATCAATGAAGTATTCGAGAAAGATATCACTTTGATACTTTCTGGAAGAAACTTTTTCTTCCAGAAAAAGTTGCAGCAGGGTGTGTTGATCTAAGATGATTTGTTTCTATGTAAAACCAACTGCCACATGTCGAACAAATTCCTTCCTCTTAGGCACCTTGACAAGCATTGAGTTGTTAAACCACTCAATTCCGTAGCAAAAATAGCATAAATAGTAACAATGAACTTCTGCATAAGAGAGCTTGATCTGTTGTTAAAGTTGATTGAAGGTCTGTGGTTTTAAGTATATTTAACTCAACAAATGCCAGAAGAGCAGAACCTCAATTTCCCTATAGCTGGCAACCTGAACAGTAAAAGGTCTGGAAGGATGTAAACAAGAAAAAGGAAGGGATGAGAGTTAAGTGTGGGAAGTGCTAGCTCTCAATTCGCCTTTAGTAGCTCAGTGGGCTACTGAGCTACAAGCAGGTCTGCTTAGCTTTATCAAATCACATGTGACATAGCAAAGATTGAGGGTTTATCCAAAAAAGGCTCAAAGCAAATTACTTTTTGAACACTAAGCAAAGAAGCTAGAGACTGGGGGAGGGAAGTGTTATGAGAGTTCTTCTACACTAATATTTGGAATGGTTTTCAAACCTCTCTTAGAGATGTGAACACTGCTGTAATGGAATTGTTGATAATGGCTTATGCACTGAAGACTTCCTGCGCCAGGAATATTATTGGGGTCATCCCTTACTTCCCCTATAGCAAACAAAGCAAAATGAGGAAGAGGGGCTCCATAGTCTGCAAACTGCTAGCTTCTATGCTGGCCAAAGCAGGTGAGTGTGTCGTGCAAGGAGGCAGCAGGAATTTTAGCCTCTATAACTTTTTCAATTGCTTTGCTCCCCTGGGAATCAAATGCCCTTCCCTACCTCCCCCCTCACTCTTGGGGACTTGTCCCCAGGTCTTCGGCCTACGTTGGGGGAAACTAACATTTGTTCAGCTGTCTTTTACAGTTGTATCTGGGGATGATCCACAAATATCTGATTAGGAATGCTGTATTGATCTGCCTATGCTATGCTCTTTCTGGTGCTGTGTTTTTTATAATAGTATGGCTGGTTGTCAGTACTTGCTTCAAAGCTTTTTCTTCTACCAGCTTATACGTCTGTTAAAATGTGGCACACAATTTATTGACATAGGATAATTTAGAGACCATGAAATTTGGACACACACAGATCATATATTCCAGAAATTGTATCAGAGGATAGGAGAGGCTATTTGGTGATTCACTCTTTTTTGTGTTTTTAGGTTTAACACACATTATCACTATGGATCTTCATCAAAAGGAAATCCAAGGCTTCTTCAGCTTTCCAGTAGACAACTTAAGGGCATCCCCTTTCTTGCTTCAGTATATACAGGAAGAAGTAAGGTTTCTCTAGTTTTATCTATACTTGTTTGCATTTAACCTGTACTTGACATGATATAGCATTGTTCATGCGGGTGCTTACACAAGAATTGTTTTGTTGGGCTAGACTGGTGGTCAGTCTGTTCCTGGAGTCTGTCTCTGAACGAGAACAATACCAATGCTTTCCAGGAAAGTGTGAAATACTGTAGCAGGTTGGAAACTATTTTCTGATCAAAACTGGAGATTAGGCCATGCTCTGAAGTGTGAATTTCATTGTTTTGTTTTCTCAGTATCATTTGAAATACTATTCTTACTCATGCCTTTTAGTCATTTTTAAATCCTATTGAGTTGTTTGTCTCAATGTGAAGTGGATGTTTTGGTGACCTAAATTATAGCTGGACTTTATGCTATGCTGTTTTCCAGCAGTGCTATGCAAAGGTGGGGAGGCAATTTGTTTTATTTAGATGTTCAGAAAGTATTATTTGGATCCCAGCAAAATCATGCAGACTGCAAGAAATTATGCTTTTTAGCAGAGTGCCCAGGATCTCTGGAACTGCACATTTAAATGCTGGCAGAATCAACTCATCCCTTCATTCAGGATTGATGGAGTACAGTGCATCTTCCCATGTCTGGCCCTTTCTTAAAAAGTGAGGTTGGTCCCACTTGTCTTTGGACAACAAAAAAATCTTTCCCCATCTCTTCCCCCCAGTTCTCATGCAGTATATGCTGTGAACCACTTGGCTCCTGCCCTCCATTTCAGGGTATGTCTACACTGGAGCTGGAAGTGTAACTTCTGTCTCTGGTAGATACACTCCTGCTTGCTGTGATCAAGCTAGTGCACTTCTATTTCTAGTGCATCTGCTTGTGCTGGGACAGGCTTGCCAACCCTAAGTATTCAAGTGATTAGCCTATCTTGCCGCTTGTGCCACCATGGCTACACTTCTGTCTTTAGCATGTTCGCTCGCTCAGAGCTAGTGTAGGTATGTCTGCATCCAATATAGATGTACCCAAAGAAGTAGCTGCGTTTGGCAGTGTGCACCTGTACAGTTGTTGAAGCCAATAATGAAAGGTGTTGTAGAACTGCAAAATGTCTTTTTAGTAGTGAGTTGCATGACCTAATTGTATTGCATGAAGAATTCTGAGTATTAAACTTTAATTTGAGTACTGTGTTCTGTTCTGGGGCAGGTTATATACAAATGTCCGACTGCCCTTCTTTATATCACTTGTGTTGGAATGGAATTATCTCCTTTTTATTAGTACTACAGCATGAGGTTCTCCAACTGTTGCACTTGATTGTAAAGATGTAGACACAATTGTTGTTCACCCAAATTGTAATGAGTTAGCAACAAGTACTGTACCTAGTACTAGACTCGCTACTTACATTTTAGTGACCTTTTTCTTTTTAATCCAGATTCCAGATTACAGAAATGCAGTTATTGTAGCCAAATCCCCTGATGCAGCGAAAAGGTAAATAGACTCTTCCTAGCTGTGTGGGTGTACATTTGATAAAACCTGCTGTGATCTGGTAGTTGGAGTGCATGTCAAAATGCAGCGTCCTAACTGAGACAATAAACTTGTCTGTCAAACTGTTTTGCAGTAAAATGCTGGATTCAAACTTAGTGCTACCAACCTGTGAGGTGCAGGTGTCTGGATTGTCACAACTGACCCTTGCACTTGAGGGGTCGGGGGTTGGGAGGAATGCCCAGACTTAGAGCTCCCAACAGCTGGAGTATTGAGCAGTTTCTATTTACCTGGGTATTAGAGGATGTCTGAGCTTCTCACACATTTAAGGGGTCATAGAGCCAGTACTGGGCACAGTCAGAATACATAGTCACACCTGTTGCCTCTATCCAGTGCTAATGGGAGATTGCCATTAGGAGGAATGGAGGGGTAGAGAAGAGGGGAGGTATTGGACATTGGGGTGTTTGAAGAGGATGGATTTGAAAAGGCAGTTCTTCCCTAGCAACAGTTCTACACTTTTTAGATAGGAAGTGGAAGGAGCTTGTCAGGAAGTTGAGTGGCACAGTCCTAAATTCCCCTGTTGATTGTAGGCAAGGATTAAAGACGTGTGATTAAAAAGTATACCAAACCAGAGGGCCTTTCCAGAGGTGTTCTGATGCATCCCCCTAACCTGCTCTGGTTTTCATGCAGGGCCCAGTCTTATGCTGAGAGACTGCGTCTGGGACTAGCGGTGATCCACGGAGAGGCTCAGTGTACAGAGCAGGACATGGATGATGGCCGCCACTCTCCCCCAACTGTCAAAAATGCCACTGTGCACTCTGGCCTAGAGCTGCCCTGTAAGATTAGCACACTATCTCCCTTTAACTTTTGATCGGGGGGAGGCATGGTGATGGGAGCTCGCTGTCTGCTTCATTTTACTGATATAAACCAGGGGTTCTCAAACTGGGGGTCAGGACTCCTCAGGGGGTTGCAAGGTTATTACATGGGGGGTTGCAAGCTGTCAGCCTCCACCCCAAACCCCGCTTTGCCTCCAGCATTTATAAATGTGTTAAATTCATAAAACAGTGTTTTTAATTTATAAGGGGGTGGTCACACTCAAAGGCTTGCTATGTGAAAGGGGTCACCAGTACAGAAGTTTGAGAACCACTGATTTAAACTATACCAGTGCAACTTCTCATGTAGACAAGGCTGAAGTTAGATCTGAAGACCTTGTCTATGCTGAGGTCTTTGTCAAATCTCCCACTGTTACACTAGCCCCAGTGCAGCTTCAGCTGGCGTTAGTGCCAAAAGAATTTGACAAACATCAATGTAGAGACAGCATTTATTCATTAGTGAGTGGCAAAATTATTCATGTTAATGAAATAAACTTGACTTCTAACCATCTTATTGAAATACCAAAGGGAAATTTGCAAGGGAAAAGCCACTGAGCAGCGAGATTGTTTGGTGGGTAGTCCTTTTCTCCTTTTGGGTGCAGTCTTTTTTTTGTTTTTGGCTCCTGTCCTCTGAATGTGGAAGCTATGCCCTAGAACTACAGCAGCCTTTCCAATAGCCTTTCCTTTTGTTCCATACTGGGAACAAAACTGTGCTAGTAAGTCTCATTTAGATATTGTTTTGGGGAGCAGTCTAATGTGACTTGTTTGGTCAGTATAAATAAGGGTCTTTTGAAACTCAGAATGTTACCTTGTATGCTCTCTTTATCCTCACCCTTGTATTAGCCTGCAGCACAGGTTTATAATGTTGTTTTTAGGTCCAAAATCCTAAAACCTGTTCTAAGGAACTGTGCTGCTATCCTGCTAGCAACATCGGGATTCAAACTGTAGTAGCAGTACTGATAAGGAAAAAAATCCAGCTGGCTTCCCTTCCCTCTTAGCTGTCCAGGTACATATTTTGGGCCTTAAAGTTAGGTTTTAGTCATGGATGCATTGTGTATGTGTGTGAGGCTAGAGCAAGGTGGGGGGGAAGACCTGGAATGTTGCTTTCTGCAGCTGAGGTACCTGAGCAGATTAACTCAGTGATAGCTGTCTCTGCAGAGGTTACCAATAGCATATATGATCCAGTGCTTGCAGAATGGTAATGAACACGTAACCAAGAGTCTGTGTTCCTCCCTTGTCCTGACGTGATGTTTAGAGATCAACGTCCTTCATGCATTACCTAGTTGTGATGCTGAGACAAAGTGGGTACAAAGGAAATTGTCATCGTCACAAGTGTTAGTATTACAAGTGCACACTTAAAGGACAAATTGAAGCTAGCAGGAGTCTCTACTTGGTTTCTGACAGCAAATGTTAGTCTATGATTTTTGTCCTCTTGTAAGCATTTTTCCCTCCTGTTTCTAATGGGAACTGAAATTTAACATAGCTGCTTTGGTCTGTTTCCTTCATTCCGAGGTATGGGTGGAATTTTTTTGCTCTTTAGTGTAACTAGAACATTATTCCTGAGGGATTTCTGTCCCTAAAAATTATGCACACATTATTTTAAAACTCTGGACATTTTATCTGTCAGTAAATAAATGTGGCTCCAGCATGGCAGTGGCGAGCACAGGCCACTGGCTGCATTGTGGTGGGAGATCACCCTAATCCCCCACTTCCCACAGTATAGAGTCTTGGCAGTGAGGTTGCACATGACCCTGACACAGTGCAAGGGCTGGGTCTGCCCCAGAAACACCCCGGGACCCTGCCCCTCTGCATCAGGTATGGGTGGGCAGGCTCATCCCAGCAGGATCCAAGTGTGGAGGGGCTTAGTGTGGGGGGGATCCAGGTGTGGGGTGAGAGGTTTCTGTGTGGGGCAGTCTGGGTGCAGGCATTTCAGTGGGAGATTTGGATGCACAGAGGCTTGTGGGGTTCTGGGTGCAGGGGCAATGGGACTTTGCAGGGGATCCAGGTGAAGGTGGTTGGGGCTCCGGGGGGCTGGGTATGGGGCAATGGGTCTCCGCAGGGGGTCCTGGGTGTGGGAGGTTCAGTGGGGGGGTCCTGGTACTGAGGGGAATGGGGCTTGATGGGGTGGGGGTCCAGGTGCAGCTGGTTGGGGGATCAGTGGGGTGGTGGTCTGGGTGTGGGGGACTTATCAGAGGGGTCCAGGTGTAGAGTCTGTCAGGGTGAGAGTTCAATGGGCCTGCTTAACGGGGAGCCCCAGCTGCTGCTGAGGAGATGCCATATGCTGGGCTCCCACTTCCTGTGATGCCCCTATTCCCTTTTCTTCTCCATCCCCCTCCCCTCATGCCCACATTCCTCTCCCCCTTCCCTATTCCCCCTCCCCCTCCCCCTTTACCCAGCCCCACTGCAGGTACTCACTGTTGCACAGAATAGAAAACAGGAAGGCTCCCAGCACACAGAAGGGAAGCATGACTGGCACAGGACCCAGGAGGCAGCGTTCAGCTGCAGAGTCAGCTGTGCAGGGACACAGACAGCCTCTCAACTGGGCAGTTCTCTGCTTGCAGAATGAGAGGGGGCAGTGGCATGTAACCCCGTGTGCCCCCTGAAAGACTGTGCTCATGGTCCCCACCCACCCCCACATGGCTTTCCTGCTGTTTTCTGCAGGGAAACTTAAGAAATCTGCGGGGGGTGGGAGTTTTCTGCAGGCTCGCAGTCCGGCAGAATCCCCCCAGGGGTAGAGCATGTAGATCTTGTGTCAAGGCTTACGTTGATGGTGATTGCAGATTTTCAAGTACTTTAAAATCCAGAAGAGATTCTTTATCAGATAATAAGTCTTCAAATACATTAAAGGCTGTTGTAAACACGACTGTGGTCAGTTGTTCACCATGTCCACTGAAGGTAGGACAGAAAGTAATGGGTGTAATCTGCAGCAAGGGAGAATTAGGTTAGATATTAAGAAAAATTTTCTAACTATAAGGGTAGTTAAGCTCTGGAATAGGTTGCCTGGGGAGATTGTGGAATCCCCCTCATTGGAGGTTTTTAGGATCAGGTTGGACAAACACCTGTCAGGGATGGTCTAGGTTTACTTAGTCTTGTCTCCATGCGAGGGGCTGGACTTGATGACCTCCCTAGGTCCCTTTCAGCCCTATATTTGTGAGTCTATAACAGATTTAGGGTAGATCAGATTTGGGGCTTAAATTGAGTGCTCCTTAATGGTAGCCTGCACATAGATTTGTCCAATCCAGTGTAGTTTACAGTTTCAGGGGAGAAATACTTTCAGTCCACTGTTATCAAGACATGAGCTCAGCTGGTGTCTCACCTTCCTCCTTATCCTTCCTAGAAATTTGATGAATGACTAATTACCTTGCAGTCTTCAGTGCCTGAAACACAAATGTTAAACAATCAAATTATGCTACTCTGAAGTTGACTAAAGGGAAAAAACAGGGTAAATTTCTGGGGTGAGCCTTGCTTCTTGCCAGTAGTGCTTCTATGTAAATTATTTGTTGTTTCTCTGCAGCCTTTGAGTCTTACTTGCTACCTGGTTTTGAGCAAGTGTTACCTAGGCTACAAAACGTGAAAGAAGTGTCTGTTTCAAGAAAAATCCATAAAGTCTGTAATTTGTAGTGAGTACCATGTATTTGCTCTTCACTGTGCTAAAATTAAAGTGCAGTTGGGGTTAGGAGAAGTGACACTGTGAGGTCCTGTATCGATCCTCTGACTTCCTGATCCAGTTAGTTCAGTTTACAAGTCGAGATTTTTCCAAAACGCCACTTCAGCAAGACCCTTAGGGTCTGAGTCCATGCTGGATTCTTTCTTCCTCTTGCACCAGTAACAAAAATAACCGGAAGTGGAAGTTTCCTGCTAGTTTTGATGGTGAAGCAGAATAGAATCTAACTAGTTCTCCTACAGTGTTATAAAACATAGCATACGGTACTAACGTAGAACTTGGGTTCCCTTGAACCAAAAGGGGCAGAAAATTCCTCAGTTGCCAAAGGAGGGAGCAAAGTCTCCTGAATTACACCCTTGATTCTATAGAAACCCTTCTGGATATAAGGTAGGCACTAGAAAGTTGGGGTATTCCTGGGAAGGAGCTGCCCACCTGGGCATATGCTCCTTTCTGTAGAGCGTGGATTTCCCAGCAGAAGTCTGTGCAGAACTTCCAGTTGTGTGAGCTAGAGTGGTAGTTGAACAGACAGGTGGCTGTGTCCACGGCTATGTCTATACTGCAGCTGGGAAGTGTAATGCCTAGCTCAGGTAGACGTACATGAACTGGCTGTGATAGAGCTAGTGCTCTAAAAATAGCCGTGTGCTCACTGCAGCTCAGACTAGCCATGCAAGTACAACCCTGTCTGAGGTACTAGATATGTAGTCAGGGGCTAGCCCAAGCTGCTGCCTGGGCCTCCACAGTTGTGCTGCTGTTTTTAGTGCATGAGCTTGAACAGAACTAGCGTGCGAATGTCTGCCCAAGCTGGGAATTATGCCTCGCAGCTGCAGTGTAGGTGTGACCTAAGTGGAAGTAGGAATCAGAGACCTACATGGAGATGGATGGCCTTCTGCAAAGATAACTATGGTCCATGCAGTTGTGGGTGGGTTTCCTAGTGGGTCAGCTGGCCTTAGCCACATTCTACTCTTGGCCCAAACACCAGCTCCTATGGGATTATTTGCCTTTCATTCATGGGCCCTGCTCCTGGAGTAGGTGTTCATGTTTTACCCTCCTGCCAGAGAGCATTGCAGGGCCCCGCTATCTGTTTGACCCAACGACTTATGGGAAAGGTATATTGCATTAAAGTGCCATAGTTGGACATTTTTGACTGCACTTCTTAAACTGCTCTGCTAAAAATTCAAAATACCAGGCATCTTTGAGCCCTTAATACAGGACATCCCTATAAAATTGTTCTGTTTTATATTTGTAGCTGTTTATGGAGCCTTTGTGTTCAAGCTTTCAGCTGACTATGTTGTGCTTTAACAAACGCGCATAAGTTTGTGCTTGCTGACTCTCCCTTCTGAAAATGTGGGTAACATGTTAAATCATTCACACAGCCTTTTGTCTTGCTATCAGATGTATGTAAGCAATATGCCACTCAAACCAATAACCAAACAGGCTGTCCTAAGGAAAGGCACTAGGATAAAAAAACTGAGTGAACTTGTGGGGCTTTTTCCTCTTCTGTATTTAGGATGGGGGCGTAAAAAAATAAAAATCTGTACTTATCTAGATGCATCACTTTGCATAACTATTTGTCATTGGTTCTTCTGTTGTCCTGTTGTAAATACAGCATTATTTTACTTGGTGAATGTACGTTTAACACACACAAACTGTGATAACTTTTTGTCGCCTGTGAACTGAAGCCACCACAATGTGCCTTAAAAAGTATTGGCCACTGAATGAGAACAGCAAGTTTGAGCACAGGTTAATGCCATTTCCTTATGCCAGATTAAATGATTTTTTTTAAACTCTTAATGAGGTGTGATAACTGTATCAAGCAGTTAAATGAGAGGAATAAGGCTTTACAAAGATAAGGGCTTTTTGCTGAGCAATTGGGTTTTTCCACCCATTCTCTGAAATGTTTTTCATGTTCCTATTTATAAAAATGACTACTCTTCATTTGGTGTATGACCCTTTAAAAAAAACAACAAAAAAAACCTAGAAATGCTAAAACCAGCTTCGTGACTCTTCAGAAGCAGTTGCAGTCCTTGGACCAGATTTTGATCTTGGTTACATCCCTGTAAATGTAATTGATTAGAGTGACTCTGGGCTTACACCAGAGTAACTGATATCCAAGTCTGGCCAACTTTTTAAATTTTGTTTCTCTTTCAGCTACATAGAAACAAAGGTTTTGCACCTGGGAGGAAAATGTTCACTTACTATTTAGAGCAATTTTTCAAGCCACCATCTCCCAGCAGTTCTGACTTGTAAAGGTCAATATGACTGAGGTTTTTGGAGAGGGAGAAACTGACCACAATGACTTCGGCATGTGTTTTACCTCACATTGGAGCGATCGAAGTTCTTTTGAGATTTGATGTGGTTATGGGTGGATATTGGCTTGCAATTTTTTTTCTTTTCTTTACAGAGATAATTGATCAAGAAAAAGGGAGAACAGCTCTTTAGGAATCGGGTAGGTCTACATGCTGCCTACCCTACTTTAAAAAAAAAAAAAAAAAAGAGAGAGAGAGGATTAAATATAGCATTTAAATGTAGAGAAGGAAGGAAGGACACTAATTGCTGCTAATATTGGTAGCTGACTGTCAAAACTCTGAGCATAGTTTGGAGATGAAAGTACTGGTAAGGAATACTTTATTTGTTATATAATGCAAAAGTGCAAACTCCAGATGAAGAGTTACATGTTTGCCAATAAAATAGTGCTGAATTTCAACTCCAAGATCCATTCACCATCCCTCTGAAAAAAGAAAAGGAGTACTTGTGGCACCTTAGAGACTAACAAATTTATTTGAGCATAAGCTTTTGTGATGCATCTGATGAAGTGAGCTGTAGCTCACGAAAGCTTATGCTCAAATAAATTTGTTAGTCTCTAAGGTGCCACAAGTACTCCTTTTCTTTTTGCGAATACAGACTAACACGGCTGCTACTCTGACACCTGTCATCCTTCTAAAAGGAATTCTCCCTGGCCTGTCTGCTGTAAACAGAACCCTGTTCATCTGTAAAATGTATGTTAAGGTTGGGATGGGAGCCAGATGTAATCCTTTGGGTATTTGATAACTCAGTGCTTCCTACAAGAGTTTTATTATCTAAACTAGATTAATAATTTAATCAAAACTGGTAGGTAGGGCCTGCAGTGGAAATAGTTCAGCCTGCTCATCTCTTGTGAAGTTTAATCCTGGTTTATTAAAAGGTATCCTTCCTCCTGTTCTCCCTTTACATGAGAACTGTTTTTTTCCCTTTACACTTATGTGTCTCTATGTATTGGCAAGCAAGCTGTAGAAAACTGTTCTCGAGCACTAAGGAATCTCTGCTTCAAAGAGCACTTCAGTTAGGACTGAAGCTAGCTGCCTAACTGAGACTTTAAACTGAAATTCAGCACTGACTGACTTATTCTGTTCAAAACATAATTCTTCGGCTTTTTAAAATTTGAGTAAGGTTTAGAGGAAAATTAGTCCTTTACATATGATTCTTTACACTGTGCTGTTTTATATGCTTCATGTAATAGTCGTATACGTTTGAAACTGTAGTCCCCATAAATCATATTTATCGTACACTTTTTCTTTGCCACATATCCATCTCTGCCAAAGCTACTAACATTCCAAACTACAGAGTATCTTAGACATCATTTTAAGAGTATTCTATTAGTCTGTGCAAGAGGGGTATTTTCAGTCAGTTTAAGGTGAGATCTCCTGATCCAGTATGACTAAAAGTGATTTTCTTACCATTAGATTAAAATCCCCTTTTTTGGTAATAGGATAAGGCTTTTCTTTCTGCCCTAGTAGAACGCTAGGTATTAGACAAGTGCATACATTTTGTAACAATCTATTCAAAAACATTATTTTTTAGGTGTCTGAAATTTCTTAAATTTTCTGAAGCCTGTACAGTTGAATCATAGTAATTGAAGCACCTGTCTTTACAGTGGGAGGCTATGAAAGAGTATCAGTGAAGTTTTATTTTAAAATACTGTAATCCCCTCAATAATTTCTAAAGGAGTTATGTAAAAGGTGTCGCATATGTAGAATCCTAAATGGGGTAATATGAAAGCTTACATGATGGGCTTGCTTGGACGGATATGCATCACTTCCTTACTACTGCATTTGAGCAATGATTCATGCCATTTAAATCCATTCACCAGATTCATGCAGTTTAAAATAAAAAGAAAAGGAGTACTTGTGGCACCTTAGAGACTAACCAGTTTATTTGAGCATAAGCTTTCGTGAGCTACAGCTCACTTCATCGGATCCTCTTTGTGTCATACACATGCCCCGAGACTTTTGTGTTATAAATCAAAATGTTCATTGTCAGGGGAGGGACTTTTTAAATATACTTGGCTCAAGGGTGGCCAATCCTTGCCCAGGTGAGGGATTTATTAACTACTTGCCAGCAGTCTGAGGGGCCACATCCAGTTTGTGGAGCAGATGGCTGTCTGGCTTGTCTTTAAATACAAAGTATAAGTGCAAAGTAGACAGTACGTAACAGCATATGATGATCCACCTTGATATTGAGACTGCTTGCCTCAAGATGGAGTGTTTCCTGTTGGTACATGTAGTTTCTGCATGCCAAGGATCCATTTGAAAGTACAGCTCTTGGAAGTGGGGGGGGGGGGGGGAGGGGAAGAGGGCGAGGGTGGAGAGGGAATGGCACCTTCTTGCTCAACAGATCTGATCCTTTTATATGTCATTTACAGAATTTAGCAATAAGTGTATTTACTGCTTTTTACTCCTGTGTTTGGTTTGTAGTGCTAAGATTGAGCTGGATTCTATTAGTCCTTCTTTCAAACACTAATTACAAAATTCCAGTCACCTATGCCACTGAAAGCAATGAACATATGCAGGGCCGTCCTTAAGATTTATGGGGCTCTATGCACGACAGCAACCTGGGATCGCAAGTGTATAAGGGTGGTCTTTTGAAGGATTTATTTTAAAAACTATGTCTGAAGATCCAAGCATTTAAGGCTAAAGATGAATATCAATTGTGCATCTAAAAATCGATACAAGGAATTCTTAGAGATGTGATTTTATAATCTTCAGCAACACACTGAGAGATTTTTAAAGCAAATGTTAAATTAAGGTCCTGTAGACTAACATGTTCTGAGTAAAAATGACAGTAATGCACAACTGTTTTGGTCAGTAAATTCAGAAATTGAGAGTATATACCTGGGGATTGGCAAATGCCTGTTAAATGGCTTCATTACCACTTGAATGGTTCTTTAACAGTTTTAATGTTGTGCTGATAGGTCTGGTGGGCTGGAAGGCTTTTTCACTTTTAAGTACTAGATCCCCTTCAGAGGAAGACTGGCCAGGCTGTAGCAGTGGTGGGAGCCTGCAGGAAGGGTTAGAACAGGGATAGGAAGAGGTAGGAGGCTGGACACTAAGACCCAGGGGTACCCCAAATTTTCAGGTGCCTTACGCAGCTATGTATACTGCATATGCCTAAAGACGGCCCTGAACATATGCAGGTGTCATAAAGGGTCTTTTCTGGTCTGCAGGACACTTTATTGGGGATAGAGTAGGAGAAGGAAAGAACCCAGCTTGAGTCTCAGATCCCCAGATCAGTTTGCATGGCTAGCAATTAGTAAACTACCTCTTGCAAACCAGGGACATTTGTTAATATCCTTTAAGGAAGCTAAATGTGGAAGCCCACAACACCATTTTTAGTCACTCTTTGGAGCAGAAGTGCTCTTTAAGATGAGAGCAGCACCACTGCTTGAGCTGCACTTGGACCAACAGCGGCATCACAGCTGCCATGACATGAGGAATTTTAAGATCCTTAAAGGGGGAAAAAAATGCTAAGCACCAGCTGGTTCAGTTGAAATGAGTGTGAGATGCAGGTGCTTGATGCTTCTGGAAATCAGACTCTTAATTTCTTATTAAGCTCTTCTACTTTTCCCTTTTTAAAGTGATTGCTAAAATTGAAGTTCTGTGGGTCTTATGGAGTATATACGTATAAATTGCAAGAAGTCATGCACGTGTATATTAAACTTGATGCACCAAGGTTTAATTGAAAAAAGTGGGAGCCTGTCGTGCAGTGCAATAAATAGATATATATGCATGTAGCAATACTGCCATGTATGGAATCTAACTGGGCTTGGCTTTGCTTTGTTTGTAGTGATGATGGCCAAAGAGAAGCCACCAATAACTGTAGTCGGAGATGTTGGGGGAAGAATCGCCATCATTGTGGTACGAGACTGAAAAAGCAGTGCGGTGGGATCTTTTTCTCCTTCCATCTCTAAATATTTATGTTTCCATGTAGCTGGGATTTCTGTTCTGGAGTAGAAATGACACGACATGATCGTGTCGGGACATGAATGTTCACATTCCATCCTCTCCTCAACTCTCTCCAGCTTTCCTGTGTATCTGAATAGGAAAGACAGACAGACACCCTGTTAGTATCCAGCATTCAGCCCTGTGCCCAAAACATGGGGATGTGGACCCTCAAATTTTCCTGCCCAGTTACACCAGAACCCAAAAATAAATACCTCAGAATGGAAATCACTTGCCACTGGTCTCCTTTCACCCTTCTGAACTGCTGTTGAGATGGGTGGCATGGGGTTTTGGTATCATAGAGAGGATGGATAGTCTTCTCCTTTAGATACAAGACTGAAAGTCCAAGACCCTTCTGGGTTCTCGTCCCATTTTTGCCACAAACGTCCTGTCTGATCTTGAGTAAGTCAGAATCTCAGTGCCTCACATTTCCCTTTCTTTAAAATGGGACTCCTATATCTCACATTGGGGCTGAGATTTAAATCATTGTATGAGAGGCACTCAGATACTACAGTGGTAAGAACTATAGAAATATCAGCAAATAAATAAAATTACATTAATTATCAGAGCTGGTGTATAAAGGATCTTCAGCAGTAGTCAAGGTAGACCCTAACTTCCTCGAATATATATGGATTCTGCTGCTAGAGATGTGAAGAGATCAAAGTCTGTCTTCTTTCAAGTGGTAACTTCCTGGTTCTGATTGTGGGGTTTGTTTGTGTTTCTCTCAGGATGATATTATTGATGATGTGGAAAGCTTTGTAGCAGCTGCAGAAATCCTGAAAGAGCGTGGTGCTTACAAGATTTTTGTGATGGCCACTCATGGAATCTTATCTGCAGATGCACCCCGTCTAATCGAGGAATCTGCAGTTGATGAGGTATGTCACTGCTGCTTGTCTTGTGGAGATTGGAAAAGGTTGGATGGTGGCCACATGGATTCACACACTAGCTTTTTGCCTCTAGACAGCAAGGTTCCAGTCGGTTTTAGGTCACAATTGTAAAATGACTTTCATCACAGACTGTTACCTAGTAAAAATTGTTCCTCAACCAACCAACATACAATTCAGCATGCAATTAATGTTACCTATTCTGACTAGGACTGGGTTTGGGATGATTTTTTCAAAGCTTTATTTGGGTTAAGTTTAGCCTCTGCTTGCACTGAATAGCTTTTACCTGTGACTAATGCTCATTTTTTCCATGAGTGAAACAATCAAATGTACATATATTTATGAGAGGACAATAAAGCTGGCCTTCGCTAGATGACAAAGATCCAGGAGTGAGTGTAATGGGGATGTTAAATGAGGCTTCTAATATAATTATCAGAAATGGGTTGTTATCCATTTTTGAGAATGGAAAATCTCATTTAACTCAGAGGCATATGGCCACTTAAGAGTCTGTCCTCTATGTAGATTTCCCATCTACATATAAACTTAACACGTATCTGGATGGAGGGTCTAAAGCACAGCCACCATTGGAAATTATGCTGAGTTACCTTTGGCACCAAAGGAGCCTTTGGCACCAGACACTCTGGGAGAGAAACTCTGTTTAGGGGACAGTCCCGCTCTGAATTTTATGGCATTTGTTTTAATAGCCACACTTCTCCAAAGGGCAGACTTCACCTATTTTATTGGTAGTGAGCTAGATTATGTCTGCATCCTTTGCTATCCTCTAGCAAAACCATTCACATGGATGCTTCTCCATCACATCCCATGTGCATGTGTTTGCTTTCCTATAATATTTATTTTACTTTTCTCTGCCTCTCCTGTCTGCCCATGGACTTTGTGGGGCATTATTGGATCAAGCCATCAAATATTCCACCCTGAGTGGTCAAGAACCTGTGATGTAATCAGACTTGCTAGTCCACGTGGAGGAACTTCATGCAGAGCATCACTGATGTTGGCCCTTTCTTCAAATGGTCAGCCTTGCAAGATCTGTCATTTCAATCATGTAATATTAGTGATACTTACACCTGCCCCAAGTCCTCTAACTACCCAGAGAAACTTCAGATACACCTGATTTTCAGAGTTATTCTTAGGTAGCTGTTAAATCTGAATTGATGTGTTGGTAGCACTTTTAATGTTCTTTCCTTTCTATCTCGCTGCAGGTGGTGGTGACCAACACAGTTCCTCATGAAGTTCAGAAGCTGCAATGCCCCAAAATAAAGACTGTGGATATCAGTTTGATCCTCTCTGAAGCCATCCGACGAATCCACAATGGGGAGTCCATGGCTTATCTCTTCCGCAACATCACCGTGGATGACTAGATTGCAATGTTGCCCTTGTCCTGGGTTTCCTGAAGAGAAGGGAGAAGGAAATGTGCATGAAAATGCAATGCCATAAATTATAGACATAACACAACTGTTTCTTCTGCTAGGGGGAAGGTGTAGGATGTTTAAGGACTGAAGCCACGGGATTGAATAGCAAAAGTAAAATTGAACAGCCCTGATACCTGATACAGCCTCTTCTGTTCACCTTGCAGGGAGGATTACATTTTAGTTCTGATCAGGAAATAGGCTTTGAATTGTAAGTAAAAGTTGCCTGAGAGCTATTTAGTGTCTGCCTCTCACCCTTTAAAACAAAGCTGTAGCCTCATGAGAGGGGAATCTGGAAGTCTTGTTGCCGCACATGGACTGATGAAGTAAGGATTTTCATGCTGCTTCTAGTCTATGAATTGACTATAGAATACAGAAGGGAACACTTCATTTAAGCTGCCTGGGCAAGTAGGGTGCTGCCTGTAGTGTTGATGTGCAGAAACCCCCGTGCCAACTTTTGTAGCCTTTTCTAATTTCATGTGTTCAGCATAGGTTTATTTTTATGAAATTATTGGCTGTAAGTATGTTCAACAGTGGCAGCCTAGAATGACCCAGTGGCAGCTAAATCCTTAAATAAATTAGATTTGTAGGTCTTTGTAACAACTTAAATATATTTATCTCAGCAGGAGTGGAAACCTAGTAGTAGAATATGTCAACCTTTATATCTAGAGCCTTGGATTCTTGTCACAACTCCGTGAATTTGATCCTTGCTGGAACACCTGTCTACATTGAAAATTAAGCACAATTTGTGATTTTTGGCTGTTGGCTCAGAAGTTGCCTGGGATTGATGTACCCTGGCAGAATTGTATGGGGGAAACTTTGCATGTCTGCCTCAAAGATGACTATACTTTCTGAAATTCTAATGTTCAAGCAGCTAAAAAGCATAGGATTTTTATTTTGGACCTTTTCCCTGTGGACAGCTGCCATTTTGGTCTGTTATTGTAAATATGTTAAATACATTTCCGGGGCAGCCCTGTAAAAGAAAAGAAAAAATGTAGATGCTTTAAAACTGCTTTCTGCAACAGACAGGCCTTGTTGCTTTTTTTCCAAGTGACAAAAATCCTTGGCTGTTGGCAAGGAGAATATGGCTGGGAAAGCAATCCTAGTGAATTGTGATGAGTTTTGCTGGGCTGTAATAAGATCCCAGGGCATATTCCAAAAACATCCGCCATGTAGGAGGACAGGTCAATATGCATGCCACCAAAACCTAGAATATTTTCAACTTGGCTCTGTGATCAATAGTTTGAGGCTATTGCTTGGGAGAGGACAGTGCAGATTGATTGCTCTGTCCAACAGGGGTTTGTTTTACAGTATTACTTGCCCTTCAACTTCTACCTACATATTTCACTCCCACCTCAATGTACAACAAATTCTAAAAGTGTCAGAGCATATGTTGATGCTGGGAGTCCAGGAAGAGCCTTGAATGTTCAGCAAACAAAAAGTCCTCAGTAGAGTGAAGTGCATGTTATAGAACTAGCTTCCTATCTCATAGCCACTGAGCATGTATGGAACTATGGATTCAGGAGGACCTTGTCTTCTCTCTGGAATCCAGCTGCTGATCTGTACCTCCAGACTGAATCTTCTTGTAAGCAATATACGGGACTCTTCTTAATTTAGTGGCTTTGTTCAATGGAGTATAAAAAATGGACTTTTTTATACTCCATTACCATGACTTTATGTATGTGACTCCTCAGGGCTGCTGCCAGTTATATTTTAACATGGTACCATACTTTTAAGTATTACTGAAGGGACTGACTGACAAGCATGTATGTGAAGAAATCACAAATACTCATGTCCCCTTGTTCTTAATTTGTACTAGGCTACAACTGTTCATAGTGATAGCCAGTTTTACAAACATGAGAACATTCTCTCCTCATATCCCTTTTTAATTACTTTAAGATAGACCCTATCCTGGGTGAAGTGGCCCAGTTCATTAGTCTGCTACCCTCTTGCCTCAGATTAGTCTCTGTTCAAATCTTGTTGTGGGACACAAGTCAGAATGAATTTGGTTGGGCCATAGTCCCAAATCGTTCACATAACAAAATCCCCAACCAGTTTGGCCCAATTGGCAGCCTGTGCTCACAAGGCCCAGAATTGCAATGAGAAAGATTGAAAATCGGATTAAAATGCATCAGAAGAGCTATGTGGAAGCTTGCAGTGCATCTGCCTGAACTACAGCTGGCTTGGCATTGAACTTGCTGGGTTTTTTTTTTTCTTTCTTTCATGGAATCCAGCCCTGGTGGCTGTCATCATTACAGGGTGTGCTGTCAGGTTCTTTTTTTTAGATGAAGGCCTCTCCCACCTAGTTTCCTCTGCCTTTTGGAAGACTTGATTATCTTTATGGCTTTGCCAGTTATGAGAGTTGGGGTATAGGGGCCTTGTAGGATTTAGTTTCTTATAGCAGTGGTGCCATTCAGAAAGTCTTGGTCTATCTGCCCATGTCATCTCTTTTCCCATCCCATCTCCCATTTCCTGTGTGTTCTCTCTCTAACTCAGTTCTGATATTCAAAAGCAATAAATTTAGATTTCCTGTTTAGGTTTTAAACTCCTGAAAATTTAAATGTTCTATTCTTGTAAAACAGAAAATTGGCATATTCTTTTCTCAACCCACCATCTGCCACCTTTCTCAGAACTGATCTTGGCTGAGAGTGCCTGACTGGGGGAAGAGGTTAATGATCTAAATAGCTACATGATGGGATTACTTTGAGAGTTGATTTTAAGGGGGGGGAAAGAGTTCTCGTTTGTTTGCTGATAGATCACTTAGGTTCTAAACAGTCTTCCCAAGATTCTTGGAGTATTTTACTTTTGAGAATTATTTAGCAGCATGTATAAAATATATACATTTATGATCCCCTCCTACATTTTACCACATTGACATGGCTTTTTACTTCAGGATGTCATGGAATTCCTAGAAGTCAATTTAGTAATGTGTTTAGCATCCACTCTCTGAACCCACCCTCAGCTGAGGCCATAGGAAGAGTGAAGATTCTTCATGCTCTTGTTTGATGTCTCAGAAAAAGGAGAGAAGCTCAGTTTAAATTGCACAGTACTGGAGAGGAAGCAGTTTAAACTGAGCTTCTGTTATCTCCCAAACTTTCAAAATGGTCTTGGTGACTTATAAATGTCTGCTTTCTGCACGTGGCTTAAGTCTCTGTTAGGGCTGTAGTTTGATAATCTCTAACAAAGAGCCTTTCCAAATTGAATCTCTCAGTGTGCAAGTTGCTTTAAAACTATACTTATGTCTTTGCAGTCTGAATTGAAGTGAGTAAAGGACACAGGAGAAAGTAATGAAAGCCCTGGAGCACCTCTTTCTTGCAGATGTATTTATGTTCATGCATTTTTCCTGTCCAGGGCAGAGTGAAAACAGCTGTGTGGTTGGCATATGTGTATAGCGTTCATAAAATCTGCTTGATCTAGATTATGCTGTTAGCTAATTTCTTTGGAAAAAGGGACATGAGCGCTCATGCCTGTGTCTGTTAGAAAGCCGTAGAGGAATCCCAGAGTGGATGCTAATAAACTCTACATTTTCAGCTGAGTGTTTCTCTGAAATTTATTGCAAAAAGCACTCCAATGGCCCAGACACAAGCCTGCTGAATGTGCACAGTATCACTATTTGCATTGGTTCCATTGCACATTTCTTGGTCCTTTAGCTCTGTGACACAAGAAGCTTATGATCACCATTAGAGCTCCTTTGAGCTGCTGTTCCTGTTTAAAGGCAGATCATAGTGCAAAGCAATGGGGACGACTCTTACAAAGCAAAATATTCAATAACAGATCAAATTCAGGAAGACTATAGCATATATCCCTTACTAAATGTCATGGTCACAGCTGTCTAATCCTCTACAGGGTCAAAGTCCAGTTAACTTATTTTAAGTCAGTAGGGTGGAAAGTATTTTCTACGTCTTTTGTGCCTTTGCAAAGAACTGTACTGCCCTCCTTGCAGATGGTGCCTGTATTAAGTCATCTGTGCTAGCATGTGTAATGCCTGTCAAATGACTGAAATTTATTTCGGTCATGGCTTTTCTTTTTGATCCTAGAGCAAGGAATTCTGCCTGAGGTTTGAGCCTCCAGCCAATCAAATGTCTTAATGTTTATGCTGGATGAGCTGCCCAAGATGGAAACTGGCCTCTGCTACAGCAACAACAGCATTAGTAGAGACAGTTGCAGTTCAGGGTTTGTCGCCTTCCTTGCCTCTGACAAAAGGTGCTAATTTTTAATCACTACATACAACCATGCAGATAAGCCTGGCTGAGTCATGTAGGCATGATTCTGAACCCTTTGCTTGCACTGAGTAGTGTTCACTCAAGCAATAGTCCCTTTGACTTGAACAGGGACCATTCAAAAGTTCAGTATACATAATGGATTGCAGAACAAGGCTCTCTAATGGTACAGCAGCATGGCAAGCAGAAACCTACGGTAGCAAGTCTGAGCCTGGGGCTATGCACCCAGGCTCCTGCTATGGTGTTAAAAATTGCTGTATAGACACATGGGCTCTGAAGAGCATCACATGAGCTGGAGTCTGTAGACCCATCTCTGAGACTTCCTTGCTGTAGATCAGGGGTAGGCAACCTATGGCACACGTGCCAAAGGCGGCACACGAGCTGATTTTCAGTGGCGCTCACACTGCCCGGGTCCTGGCCACCGGTCCAGGGGGGCTCTGCATTTTAATTTTAAATGAAGTTTCTTAAACATTTTAAAAATGTTATTTACTATACATACAATAGTTTAGTTATATATTATAGACTTATAGAAAGAGACATTCTAAAAAAGTTAAAATGTATTACTGGCACGCAAACCCTTAAATTAGCGTGAATAAATGAAGGCTCGGCACACCACTTCTGAAAGGTTGCCGACTCCTGCTGTAGATTCACACCTTGGCTGGCTATGCACTAACTCGCCGTGTAGACAAGCCCTAAAAGTTAGTTACCCCAGGGACTACATGCCACTTAAACTTTTAATACAGATGTTATGTGGTGCAAAGGGCCCTGGGTGGCTTCTTTGCACTAGGTTAAACTTCACCCTAATGTTGACAATCACTTCTGTACTTTTATTTTGATTTCATTGCTAGTAATAAGCCTTTCCTGTACCTGCATGTCTATTGGAAAGGTGGGTAGCTTTGAGTAATTTCCATAAATGTATGCAGGAAAAAAACTCATGAGGGTGAATGCATATGGCTTATACTATACTATGCTAAGGCTTGTGTAACCTCCTGCTGTAGAGCTATAAGTTAAGCTGATATGGCATGATCCTGCATTTGTTAGCATATCTGGGTTAGGAGCCTTAAGCCTTTTCCATTTTTAAAGGGGACGGGGGGAATATGTTTTCCTTTGAACAAGACTTGGCTTCTGCTCTCTCCTACTAATGGTCATCCTTGAGAACTTCCAGTTCAGTGACTTAGCAAATACCAAGACCATGGAGGGGAGAAGGGAAGGAGCTCACTGCAGTAATTCTCCCTGTTATAAAAGGGGCTTTGTTTAAATGAGTGCAGGAGCAGAGGAGCCTGCCTTGAGTTTGTCTCCACAGCCAGCTCTGTAGTATATGGAAGTGGTGAGCCTGAACCTTCGGGAGAGGAAACCTGGCTTATTTTAGTTTTTATTAAGGCATGGCAATAGTGATGCCTAGAACAGAGTCTGATATTTGGGAAGGTGATAGAAGCACTATTTTATCTCCACAAGCTTTGTGCATGGTCCCTGAACACCTGTTTCTGCTAAAATTACCATGATAAATGACTGTTTCAGAGGGTAGCCGTGTTAGTCTGTATCAGAAAAAATAACGAGGAGTGGCACCTTAGAGACTCACAAATTTATTTGGGCATAAGCTTTTGTGGGCTAAAACCCACTTCATCACTCCAATTTTCACTCCATGCATCTGATGAAGTGGGTTTTAGCCCACAAAAGCTTATGCCCAAATAAATGTGTAAGTCTGTCTAAGGTGCCATGATAAATGAGTGATATTGATGCTCAAATTGTTGTCATTTAAACTACAGAATTAATGCCTTCTTCAGAGGGAGGTACTTACTTATTTCTATAAACTGCACCAAGAGGCCCCAATCAGGAGTCATGGTTTTGTTGCATTTGGCACAGTATAAGTAGTAAAGAGGCTGTCCTAAAGTTCTTATGATCTTGGTTAATGACAGATGCCACAGGTGCATGAAACAAATGGCGGTGGGTGGGGTACTGGAGGATGAGGCAACAATTTGAGCATGACCAGCTGTGCCTGCAATGCAGCTCTTTGCCTGCCTAGCCACCAAATGGCAGTAAGGAGACTTTGCTGTGCCTGCAGATCTACTGCATGGAGGATGTGCAGAAAAAACAACACGGTAGGGCTCAGGGGTGTGATTTGTGCTCACTGTTACCATGTGCTAAGGCATAGGCAAGTGGCAGAAGTCTGAAGTCACCTTCCAAGTGATTGTTCCAGGGAGGTTGGTTTCCATCTTAGGAAGAGGACTTGGTGTTGGATGACTGGGAAGTTTTTCTACAAACAGCAATGCCTGAAAAATGCCTTCTAATGAAAGGGTAAATCATATAAAAGCAGATGGGCCTATCCCCAAAGTGGTGGTATATGTATTGTGAGCTATCCTTTCAATCTGCCCAGGGAGATCTGCTTGGGGAACTTTTCCTAACTGAATACCCTGAGTTAATGCTATTTTAATGACTGCACGTTATATGGTCCCTGTCCCAAAGCATTTTATTTTTTACTTCTGTAAAGCAAGTTAAAACGGGACGGCTCATCCTGAGGTTTAGGGCCCTGCACTAAGACTTGTGACTTTGGGCAAGACACTGAATCTCTATACCTCCATTCCCCTTTGAAATGAGGATTGCCTTACCTGTGACTGCTGTGAGAACCAGTTCATTAACATTAGTGTGGTGCTCAGATATTATCGTGAGGACGGGCCATAGACCCATGGTGACAGTGAAATTCAGATCAAACGGTTGAATCTAGCAAAATCTCGGTTGTAGGGGTGGGAGAGATGTCCAGATGGCTTTTTTTGGCTCAGCCTGTTATAAACCTGCCCATGGGTTTGGAGAGAGTAACACCTGCCCCTCACACACACTCCCCATTAAACTTCAGTTTGCGCTCAAGCACTTCTGCATTGAGGACTAGGTGAGGTTGGTTTTTTAAATATCCTTAGTATAGTCTCATTTGTAGAAAAGATTAGTTCCTCCTTCTACTTTTCTGCGACCTCTCTGTGCTCTGGATGACCAGTCTTGTTAGAAGAACAGAAAACACAGAAGCCTCGGTATCCCCTGTCCCCTCTCTTTTGGGAGCAGCTGTCGGAACTCAACATTACTCTACAATGGATGTTCGTAAGTGGGGGTAAGTGCTTTCCCTCACTGAGTATAGACCATCATGGGGAGATGTTCACCTCCATTTCATGTGGTATGCTGACATCTGCTGGATGTTGAGGCTCTGTCCTATAAAACCACTTGACTTTTTATTTTTAAATGCATTGAAAATAATAACCTGGCTGAGATCTATTTTAGCCTGAAGGTCCTTGAGACAGTATGGAATTGAGATTTAAAGAGCACTTCATGTAATACCTCTATGCAGGGGAGTTTCTTAAGCTAGAACCTGGCTGACTCCTTGCATGTGCAGTAGGGCCAGAATGTTTGGCTTGCATTAATTTCCTAATACTCCATGTGAGTGAGGCTGGAATCTGTGCGTCTTTCATTCAGTGTTGAAACTATTGGGTTCTAGTCTTGGGGAAAACGGAAAATGGAAGCCCCTTTCCTAGTGGTATTTATGGCCCTAGCTCTGTTAATCCGTGTGTACGCAGAATAACAGTTCCCTGCCTTGGGCCTGGGTTGAGCGATGTAAAAACACTCATTCTGTCACAACTCCTCAGCCTTGCTCTTACCTAATAACCCAAAGGGACAATGACTCATGAAGACTGTCCTAAGGTTAAAATGACTACAAGTGGGATTGGAGCCAGAAAAATAGCTGGAATGTGTGTGAAAATATTTTTCCCATCGCACTACTAAATGCATCATTTTCACTGTCCAAGAGAATGGCCCTGCTGGAAGAAACTGAACTACACTATCCAGCCTTGTGTGGGAAGGGCCTGAGCCAAAGCTCATGGAAGTCAATAATAAAACTTTAATTGACTTCAAGTGGTATAGGATCAGGCCTTTACCCTTGGAGGATTCCCATCCAGGGGAAAAACCGTCATGCTGGAGAAAGTTGTGCTGGGGTACAAGCACAGGAACACTACCACTGACTGAGGTTTGGGAGCGCTGTCCTAAAAACAGGTGCCAAGTTATAGCTGGTTCAGAACAATAGGGTAACAGTCCTCACAGTGCCTGGGGGGAGGCCATGGCTTCTCTCGTAAGAGTAACCGATTAACATCACTGTCCTGGCCAAATTGTAATTTTGGTGATTTCAATCTGTTTACCTAAACTAATATCCTTTGCTTTCAAATGGTTATAGTTACAGCATTTACTTCCTGTCCTAAATTGATCTGCACTGCTAGACAGCTGCTGTGTTCCAGTGCAGAGCTGCCTATACTGCAGCAGTGATGAAGTGATATTTTTTACTAGTGTAGAAAATACTTTGAGACAAAATACACAGGTTTGAAGGATGGCTACTGATGTGATGCTGTGAATCCTACATGCGTGGCATAATGGAGAAACTCTCAAAGCACATTTTCTGAAAATACAGTATATTCGTCACTCGGCACAAAATTACTGTGGGACTCATTACTACAGGATCTCATAAGGCCAAGAGCTCAGCAACATTCAGAAAAGGACTGGGCATTTATGTGGTACAAGGGCATAGTTACAATATTAAACAACAACAAGATGTTTAAAGAACATATAAACACTTTGAATTTTGGGGTATCAGCTAGCCTCTTGAGGACTAGGAGGAAACTTTCCCTGAGGAAGAGTTAGCCCTACAGTAAGGCGTTAGGGGTTATTTCCTGTGATGTAGGTGGTACTGGCCCCCGTTGGAGACAGTATGTTGGCCTAGATCAGGGATTCTCAACCTTTTTCTTTCTGACACCCCACCACCACCACCATAAAAAGTCCACGGTCCACATGTGCCACAGTAACTGGTTTTCTATGTATAAAAGGCAGGGCTGCCGTTAAGGGGCAGCACCCAGGGCAACTGCCTGGGTCCCCATGCCCCAGAGGCCCCCATGAAGCTACATTGCTCAGGCTTTGGCTTCAGTTTTCTACCCTGGGCCCTAGCAAGTCTAATGCTGGCCGTGCTTGGTGGCCCCACAGGGGGCCTCGGACCACAGTTGCTGACTTTCACAATAAGCCAAAAATCAAGCTACTCCTATTTCAAAAAAAGGCCAAAACAAGCTAATCCCTAAGAACCCCATCACTCTGTGACTAGATTCCCCCTGGTGTGCAATCTCAGACTGTGGTGAGCCCGCTGTGCACACCACCTCTCCCCCTCACTTGCCCATCCCACCTCCCCCCCGGCCTCTGCTTCCCAGGAGCCGATTTAAAAAAAAAAAAAAACTACAAGCCAAAAACTAGCCAACAAGCAACTCACAAGCCAATTAAGCCAAAAACAAGCTCAAGTTTTGAGTTTTTTCCCCCCACAGGTTTGGCATGTCAGCCCTGGACCCCTAGTTGAGAACCACTAGCCTAGCTGAACTGCTGGTCTGACCCAGTCTGGCAATTCCTATTTTAAACAAGGGTTTCATTAATTGGATTTACATTTGCAGAGTTTCTACTCTGCTGCACCTGAGAAACATGCACCAACCTTTGACTTTGATCAAATTAGCTGAGGGTGAGTTGTATGATTACCCACCCCCTCCCCACCCTTAGTTTTTAAAACAGCACACTTTAAGGAGGAAGGGATGGTCTAGTGGCTAATGCACTGACTGGGAGGCAGGAGACTGGGATTTAATTTCCAGCTCTGCCACTGGCTCTCTGTGACCTTGGGGTAGTCACTAACTTCATCTCTCTTTCCCTCTGTTGCCAGTCTTACGCTCATATTTTGTATCCCTTTCTCCCACCTTCTGTCTCTTGTCTTATTAGAGTATAAACTCTTTGAGGCAGAGGCTTTCTAATTGTGTTTGTGTAGTGCCTAGCACAATGGGGTTGGGCTCAGTAAATTCTACTGCAATGGAAAATAATAAAAAAAAATTAAACATACGGTTTTGCTTGTGTATGAATAACCCTAGCTTATTGACACACCAAGTATTTCTAAAATGAGTGAAAAATAAAATACCTTATACTCTGTTTACTTGCATTTCCCTCAATGTGGGTAATAAGCTGCTGCAGTCACGATAGTCAGGTTCCCAGTGCTGCACCGTCAGGGTTGCAAATGAGCCAGGATTGTGTTTTACTGAGTAACAACTAGCTTCCATTAATTTTTGGGGGGGGGGGAGGAGGGGAATCAGCAGACCAGATTTCTGTTGGACTTTGATTGTGTGAATTCGTCACAGAAACTGAACGTTGAACCACCTATGAATTTATTGTGGCCTTTTTAAGGCTAGTTCCTTGACTTTTGTTTTTGCAAGCTCACACCAAGCCCTCTGGGCCGTTCAGGAGGCAGTTCGTATTCAGGAGCCGGTAGAGAGGAGCAGTTCAGGTCTGTGGGTAAAGGCTGGCATGCTCAGCAATTTCAGGCTAAGGTCACCCTCCATAACAGCCTGCTGTGCTGTCCTTAAAATGAGGAGAGGCTGACGAGTTTTACCGAAGGGTGGCCCTGCAGCTAAACCAGCTAGGGCCCTGCTTCCTGCAGCCCCAGCTAGCCCACGCCCCTCGGTGCTGGCAATGGCTTGAAGTGGTTTCCATCATCGACAGGGTTTACAGTTCGGTTTAATGGCTCTCAGTACCCCCCCCCCCATTGTACAGATTGCTCCAGCACCCCTGCCCACTCCTCCAGAGCCTCTCCACCGCCTACCCAACGCCCTTTCTGCCCTCCAGCTGCCATGGCCCATTCTTCCCAGCTCAGCAGCCAGGCTGCCCCCCCCCCCCCCCCCCCAGCCAGCCCATTCCCCGGATTAACTCCCTCCCTACCCATGTGTTTCTGGAGGCAGGCAGAGGCAAAGGCCCACTGCAACCCAGTAGCCCTAGCCTTTCAAATCCGGCCAGGAGTGGGGCCAGGCCAGAATCCAGCCCTTCTCCCTGCCTTTCAGAGCCGCTTCAGTTTAGCCTTGGATTGGGGTGGGGGGGGGACTACTTCCCCAGGCGCAATGAGCCACAGAACGTCTAGGGGGCGCTGCGTCCCTGCCTAGCAACTCCAGACGCTACAATGTAACTATCAGAACCCGCTGATGTAAACAAAGGCACATGGGCAGCCGCTGTGGCCAATCCGACGGTGGGGCGGTGTGTTCGGAAACCAATGGAAGGGCGAAAGGGGCGGGTTCGAGACCGAGGGTTTGGTGTGTGCCAGTGGAGATGGGTCTGCCGGGCTGCCAGCAGCCTGAGCTCTGCTTCTGTCCATAGTCAGGCATGGCAGCGGCAAGCGTCTGAGACAGGGGCATTAGCCCAGGAGGGGGCGGGGGGCAAGAGCATCAGGCCTAGAGAGGTCGAGGGAAATTTAAGTCAATAAATAAATAACTTTAAAAAGGCCGGGGGGGGGGTCCCTGGAAGGAAAATTCCCCCCGGGAAATTGCTATTCGATGGAGTGTGCAGCTGAGCTGGGCTTGTGGGAAGAAGATCGAGCAGCCTGGATTGATTTTAACTGTTTGCTTAGTAACTCGCAAGGTGAAGAAGAGAAACTTATTTGAGCCCATGGGCTCAAGTCGTTAGATCTATTTGGGGGGGAAAAAACAGCTTTATTTTTGAATGAGAAGGTAACGGCATCAGATACCAGGCAGGAGTTAAAGTCCGGGGGCAATGGCTCTGATCAGCTTGTTGGAATTGGCTGACCTCTCCATAGGGACGCCAGAGATCGGGGTGGTCAATTTTAATGCCCTCCACACTTTGCTCCATGCCATCATTAGACAACTCAACCTGCAGAATGTCAAAACCGAGATGCTTGATGAGAAACCTAAGCCCCCGGAACCTGTGCCTTTGCAGGAGAAAGAGACGAAGGGCCAGTGTGATGCGTCAGAAGACTTCCCCTATGCTGACTTAGAGAAGAAGGTCATTGGGGTGGCTGCTCAGGTGCATGGCATGGAGGCCAAGGTGGTTGGGGTGGCGACTCAGGTGCACGGAGTGGAGGCTCAGGTCCATGGGATAGGGGAACAAGTTCAAGGGCTTGAGAAGCAAATGGCTGCCCTGGAAAAATTGCCTTCTGGGACAGACCTGCTGGAGAGGACCAAGAGCGGCTCTCCGAATGGATCTGCGGTGGCTGACATGTGGCAAATGATGCAGATGAAGAAAAAGATAGAAGCTAATGAGACTGGCATCTCCAAGGTAAATCTTTCCATTCCTTAAGTTGTGAGGAGGCAACATGTCCAGTGGCGAGAACCCAGATCTGAGAATCAGCAAATATATGCTGTAGCCTTGCCTCTGCCACTGACTTGCTGTGCAACTTTGAGCAAGCCACTCACTTTGCCCCTTTGTGCCTCAGTTTCCCCACCTAGAAAATGTGGTTAATATTCACCCTTCTAAAGGGTCCTGAGCCATTTGAAAGAAAAGTAGTAGATAATTGCTCTAAGTTCCTTATATAGCACTCATTACCAGACCTGTGTTCTGTATTAGTGGTTGGTGGTATTATTTTATTTATTTTATAGTTTGATATAAATAATTTCCAATAATAAGCAACGACTCCAAATTTGTGCAAAATGACAGTAAATTAGTGTCTGAAGTGAAGGACATTGAGAGGTTAGAGGACCTATGAAAGAAACTAGGAAATCATGACCTGAAGAAGAGCTCGTGTAACTAGAAAGCTTCTCTTTCACCAACAGATGTTGAGCCCAGAAAAGATATTCCCTCTCCCACCTTGTCTCTCATGTAGAAATCCAGTCATTTTTAAGACTCTCACTGTGTTAGGATTAGAGCTAAACTACAAGAAGGGAAATATTTACTGAATCCCCAAGGCCAGCCTCCAATTATCTTTTACATGTTTCCTCCAGTGTTATTTACGTTGCATGTTGTTATGGGGGTTGTGATCTGTCATGTATTTTCAAGGCTGGATAACAGGGAAAACCATGACCAGGTGTTACGCAGTTTGTATTACAGCTGTGACTTGTTGCATGAATTTTACAAGAGCATCTCTGCACCGATTCCTCTAAGGTTGCAAGAGAAATAAAGTCCTGATTGCTGCTATCCATTTAATTAAAGTGCTGGATGGGGATGATCGGGGGTTGCTCATCTAATGCATGCCATAGTTTTAATAAAGGGTGTATTCTTGTTTTCATTCATCTTATCTTCAGTCTAGGGAATGTAGAGCCCGAGTTCTTCTTTGTGACCTTTCATTGTCCTTTGTCAGCGATCTGTGTAGACCTCCCTTAGACGGTGTTGACAAATGAGCTACTCCTGAACTGGGAGCAGGCCCATCAAGAGAAGTTTGGGGGCCTGGTACATCATGTTTGTTGGGGCTCCACCCCTCCCATTTCTTTATTTACACAGACATTAGTCATTTGCGGGGGGGGGCTGAGTTTGGAGCCCCAGTACAATTGTTCCCTCTCTCCCTCCCTCTTGTCAGCCCTGATTGCCAGTTGCGCTGTATGCTTTAAAGGGGCAGAACGGTTTCATGCACTGAGAGGTGGGATCTCTGTGCTCTGTTTCCAGCTTTGCTACAGTCTTCACATACAGTCTATGTGACCGCTAGCAAATCTTCAAGGACCTGATGCTTTCAAAAGTGCTGAGACCCTGCAGCTCCTCTTCACTTCAGTTGAACTGGGTTCTCAGCACCTCTAAAAATCCAGCCCTTGGCTGAGCCGTGCCTCAGTTTCCCCATCCAGAACTTGTAGGTGATCTCACTTACCTAGTTCACAGGTAGTTGGGGTGCTTAGTTTAATGTAGTGAAATGCTTTGATGTCCTTGGTCACAAGGAAACTATAGACGTGAACAGTGGAAGGGAGGGAGAAAAGCTCCCTGCAAATGGGGGGCAGAGGGACAAGAGGGGGAGTGAGGAGAGGGTACTGACACTTGGCAGGGTGGGGGGAAGCAACTGGCTCTAAGCTGGGAAGGAGGGTCCCAGCCCAGGGGTTCCTACCCGCTCCCTGACTCACTCCAGCCCCGACGGGTCCCACTTCCTGCTTTCCGGCTCCCAGGCCTCATGGCAGCTGCTTCCACAATATTTCCCTGTTCCTGCTCCCCACCTGCACCCCCATTTCTGCCGCCCCTCGTGCAAGTGGCATTTTCTATTCAAGAACTCCAATAGCGTTCAAAGAAATTGGACCCGTGCCTCTCTGAGGGGTCATACCCTGCGGTCAGATCACACACACAGTTTCCGTTGGAGTCGGGGCAGAGGGAAGGGAGGGGTTGCATTGAAATCATGGCAGATGTATTGCCAGATATGCTTTCGCCTGATGAAGTTAGTGCCATGTGATGCTGTAGGTTTTTGGGCGAGGAAGTAATATTTCTCCCCATCTCTGTCCCCTGACTTACCTCTGCCCCTGGATCCTTTCCCCACTCCATGTGCATTAGTGGCAGATCTACTATGGCACAGATACCGCCAGGGGCTGCCTGAGATTGTACAGCTGTTCTGTCTGAGTTACTAGGAATAATGTAAAATGCTGTCGTTTTTACCCTTCCTCTTGTAGGAAAATAGCATCACCTCCAGGATGTCTGCTATCCCCCTTATAGCCTGGGGCTCCCTGAAGGCGGTTTGAGTTCAGATTCTAGCTTTTTTTTCTTCTCCTCCTCTCTGTCAGGATGAGTTGTAGTGTTGCCAAGTTAATTCTTGCCATTCCAAGAGGCGGGAGGCTGGCTAAGGAGCTGAAGTGGTGTGCCGGAGAGACCCACGGTTCTGTTCTAAGACCAAGGATACCAGCATGTTGCACAGGTTCAATAGGGGAAAGTCCTGGGGATTTTCCCCACCAGAAGGGGAGTGTCTGTGCTGCAATTGAAAATCGGGGCAGGGGGAGTAAAAAGAGGGGAGAAAAGTGGCCTCTTATGCGGGCACAAGGAATAACTTGTTCTTCTTAGAGCAGCCTCTGCACATTCCAACTCATGGGATGCCCTGGCAGTGCAGCCTGGACCAATCAATATGATGTGACCATAGAAAGGACAAAGGTGTCATGGAACAGGGAGGTGTAATATTCCCCCCCCTAGGCAGCAGTAGCACAACTGAGATACTAGGGTCAGCTTTGGGTTCCTTAGTCCCAGAAGGACAGTTACAAACTAGGGGGAATTGGGAGAACAAAAAACCGACCCGTGGCCTGGAGGAGCTGACTCAGAAGGAAGATGTATAGAGCTAAATGTGTAGGGTTGGCCGAGTGATAATTAAATGTATGTGGAGCGGTGATGAAGGGGAGGTAATATTCAAATGGGGGAGGGCAATTGGGGGCATTGGGCCTGTTTTGCTTGCTTAGTATGGATAAAGAAGATCTGAAGGGTTGGGGGCGAGGGGAGGGGGGTGAAAATGTGAGTTTTTCTGCTTGCCGTCCTCTTAGAAATCTCAAACATGTTTAAGTCTGTGCTTTTGCGAGAGGATTCATTGGAGGTCCTCAGTGTGGATTATGACCTTTCTAAGTCCTTCATCGAAGGGTTTAAGGGTTTGACTCTTTAGCAGAGACCTCTTGTTCTCCCAGGTAGTTCTCATGCATCTGAGTTAAACAGATATTAACAAAAGATGGACAAAGGTGCTGTGTGCCCTCATTTCCCACGGCTTTCAGCATCTCACAGGATCAGGTGCTGGTTATCCTACTGCTTCTGTCTTGCATATTCAGCAGGATACTGACTATGGTAGTTTGGAGGTGCTCTGCCCTTCCAGCTCCCATCACAGTCCAAAATTCATGCAGCATGAGTCAGGGTAGGATTTAGGGTTTGCGGGGAGCTCAACAAGGTGGTTATTGCAGTCCCTACATTCCACACACAACCCCCCGCGGCCAATCCCTCCTCCTTTTCTCCATTGTGACTGGACAATGGATTTCCCCTTCCTTTCTCCTGTACAGGGTGCTTGGGAGGGGGAGGACCTGGTTGCTAGGTCTCATCCCAGAACAGGTCAACAGGGCTCTCCCTGTTCTGTGCTCAGCTGGTTCTGCCTAGGGACCAGATCGATGCACCTGGATGGTCCTTGGCCTCACAGTTCCATGTTATGCCTAGGACAATTCCACAAAATTGGGACTCTTCCAAGTCCTCCACTGAACTGGGGAGCCCGCTGGGCTGTGGCCTTGGCAGGTCTAAACAAAGCTTTGGCATAGGTGAAGAGGGTGTGACACAATGGGCGGCGGGGGATGTTAATTTCCTAAGTACTGCCTCTTATGCAGAGCTGTGAGCGTTTGCCACACAGAGGGAGCTCCTGGTGCGGATAGCATGTCTACAAGGGTAACACATTGTGATAGGTGAACCTCCTTCTCTGTTCCCTGCCGTGCAAAATGAGTACCTCATATTTTATACATCTGTTTGTGTGATCTAAACACAGCAGCCGTTCCCTGATGGAGAAAGTTATGAACATGCTCTGAGGAGGCAACTGGCCCTTGTGCAGTGGGACTAGCCTCGCTTATGTTGAGGACGTGGGTGATGCGCAGGCCTCGTGTGGCATGGAGAACGCCGCCCCTATTCATTAGCAGTGTTTGCTGATGGAACGGTTGGCTGAAATGGACAGTCTCGGAAGTGGGTAGGGTGACCAGATAGCAAATATGAAAAATCGGGACAGAGTGTGGGGGGTAATAGGCACCTATATAAGAAAAATCCCCAAATGTTGGGACTGTCCCTATAAAATCAGGACATCTGGTCACCCTAGAAGCGGGGACTGTCTGCTCTAGACCAGCATGGGGAGCAGACCTTGTCGTGGAGGCCGGCCAGCGTGTATCTTGCACGTACCCAGCAGAGCCTAGTGAGCCGTGCTTCAGGAGCTAGCTGACTGTCTTTAGGATAGCGATCAAATGTGAAAGGAAAAGCCATGCCCAAAGAATGCCTCCAAAGCAGGAGCAATTGCAGTGGTCGTAGGGAAAGAGTTGAGCCACAAGATTAAAGCAAGTCCCGGCTGAATTATTCATCCCTTCGTGGAGCATAGTGGGAGGGAAATGGAGCTGCTTTGATGAGAGAATGAGCCTTTTCTGCTCCTTCTCAGGGCATTACATCAGCGCCCAGGCTCACATAGCACAGCTCCTACAGTCCAATGTGGCAGGCCGTAAATGTTCAATGATTTGCCAGTGCTGCTTCGGGAGGGGTCATGTTAAATAAAAAACCGAAGCATCCCCATTGTGATCTGTGGGAGCTGGGCTCTGGTTTCCAATTCATCTCCTGAACGATCGAATATTTGCGAGAGAGTCGATGTTTCCCGTCAGTTTGAGTACAGCGCCGATATCTTAAGCCATCTAAGTGTAAACCGGGCTTGCCGCTGGTTTGATCCAAGAGTAATATTTCAGCTAGGAAATAAGGGCCCCATTCTGTGAGACACAGAGAGCTGGCAGCTGGCTGCTGAGTGAGCATCCTCAGTGAAGCCAATGAGAATTGTGAATGCTCAGCACCTTGTAGGATGGGGTCTGACCTTTTCTTTTTTTAAATGGTTTTGTGGATTGTGCTGAGTTAATGGAAATAAAACATCAGTGTGAGTGCTGGGTGACAGCACAGAACCCCAAGATAAAAGAAAACAAATTTTCTGGTCAAGAGATTGGAATTTCCAGGTGTTGCGAGGCCAGTTCATAAGCCCCATACAATGGGGTGGAACTCAAGCCCATGCAGCAGACCCAGCTCAAGACCGATGTACAACTTAAGTTTTATTTTGAGAGTTTAAGTGGGACTGCAAAGGATGAATAGCTTTTGTGCTGGCTCTGCCGGGGGTTAATTGGCTACCCACATGGGTAACTGCTCACCACTTTGAGTAAGTGGATCTCCCTTCAGCCCCAGGGAATGTAACTCTCCAGTTGCTCCTGTTGTTTAATCATCTTTTTTTGTCATAGGTGTGTATCTAATACCTGGCCATTTTAATCTTCAGAAGTGCTCAGCATTAATTGGGAGACGGGGGGGGGGGGGGGCTCTAATAGTTAGAACGTGTGCCTGGACACCTGGGTTCCATTCCTGCTTTTGCTGTTGAGTCATCATGTGACCTTGAGCAAGTCACTTGACCCTCTTGTTGCTTCATTTTGCCCATCTGTAAAATGGAGGATAATATCCTCTGCGCTTGGCAGGGTTGAGATGAGGCTGTTTGTAAATCCCTGGGAGACACCGCACTGAGCAATGCTATGTGGATACACAGTGTTGTTGTAGAACTTTGCTTGTTAATAACAGGGCCAGCGGAGTGGTTGATCCCTGATCAATGTCCTACTAAAGATCTGCACAGCTGAGAGCCTCGGTTAATGGGATTCAAAGGGAACAACCCTCTAACGCTGGAGCTCCAAGGAGAGGCGGGCATCCAGTCCACTGGCAGAGGGAAAGCGGGACAGTGCCAACAACACTGTGGCCTGGGTCATTTATTATCCAGGTCGGAGGTGGTGAGGTGAGGGCAACTCACGTAACTTGGCATATCTTATACCGAGAACAGCTTCCAGCTGTGAGCGGCTTAGCACAGTCTGCTTCTATACTTTGCAACATCCCCAGCAGCTTCCAGCTGATCTCAAAGTGCTTTCCAAACATCATTGCCTCGTGGCTGTAGGTAAATATCACTATCCCCGTTTTACAGATGAAGAAACTGAGGCACGAGGAGATTGTGTGGCCTTTGGCAAGCTGTTTGGTGAGTCAGTGGCATAGCCCAAATCTCCTGTCCCCCTGCTCTAACCATGAGATGGAGCTACTGTAGCAGACGTTGTCTGTTTACCATGAGAGTCCTGGTTTGAGTCTGCTATGGTCAAGTGCACTGTGTGAACAGGCTAAGTCCAGCTAATGAATAGTTAAGCCGTTCACTGGTATTTGGCACCAGCTGTTGAGCACAGCATCAGTGAAGTTTTTGATCCCACTATTTGTATATCAGAGGCAGGTTTTTTGGCAAAAGCTATAGAATAAGGGTATTGTGTGGGCATAACAACAGTGCCAGAGGGAGAAGCGTATAGTACCCAAATCTGGAAGGAGAAGTCTTCAGAGTCCAAGCTAAAATAGGAAGGCAGCAAGCTAATGAACAGTGAATGCTCACACATCACGGTCTCCTGGCATAGACCTCAGGGCATGTCTGCACTTGATCTGTTCACACTCAGTTAGGTACCCAATGCAGTGATATTAACCCCCTGTCAAGAAATGTGCTGACGGGGGGGGGTGGGGGGAGAGGGCCAGGCTGGCACTTTCATTTAACCCTTTCGGTTAATCTAGCAGATCCTTGGTCTGCCTGGAGGTGTGAAGCTGCCAGGCTTAATTAATGTATGCATTATAAGCTGTTATTTACTTGGGGAGTAAAAGGAGAAGTTCTGCTGAGCCCCTCCCTGTGTCCAGCTCCCTGTTGGGAAGGATGCTCTGGGTGGAGCTGCTGTGTTCTGTTCTGGAAGCTTATGGCCCCAACTCCTACCTGTTTAAGCTGGCTCCCTGGCAAGCCCCTTTGCCACCATCCACACTCCGTTGGCAGCTGGAGCTCGCCTAACAGGGTCCATCTCCTGGCTCTCTGTCAGATAGGTGGGCATTATTCTCCCTGCTAATTATAAAGCTAAGGAAACTGAGACAATCAGGGGAGTGCCTTGCCACAGGTTACACAGCCAGTCAGTGGCAGAGCCGGGAATGATAGCTCCCTGCCCCTTGTCCGATTTGCTAGACCCCGCTGCCCCTCTGAGCATCCTCACTGTGGCATACTAGGTATTCTTGTGGCCCTAAACTCACTCCCCTCTCTGTTCCAGGCCATGGCTCTGTTCCAGGATCTGCTGAATGAGGTCAACGGCATGAAGATGGCTAATTTCCATATGAACGAGGGCCTCCAAAACATCAAGGAGAAACTTGACTCGGTGAGTGTGGCCCTTGCCCACAGAACAGAGCTGGCCTGGTCACACTCTCTGGTGAGGGGAGTGCCACGCCTTCTCCTTCCACCCCTGAGGCACCGACATCCCCTAGTCCCTCTTGCTGTATGTGCCATGTACTCTCAGCGGGGCTCTCCCTCCTGCCACAAGCAGCACTCAACTCCAAGGGGAGTTAACGCAGTCCCCGTCCCCTTGATTTCTCTTCTCGCTACTCCCCAGGCCTTTATGAGCTAGTATTCCCCACCCCTCCTGTGTTTTGGGGGTAACTCAGAGTACAAACTGCTTGGGCCGGGTCTGTGCCTGGCTTATGTGCAGCAGATCAGCATGCTCTAAGGGAAGTGTCCCATAAGAGCACACTGTTCCCCCTCTGCACATGTAGGGGAGAATGTCTCCTCTCCCTCCCTCTCGGTCTGTCTGCGGTAATGCTGGTCAGAGCAGACAGAGGGGACTGGCTGACCTTTCCTCTCCTGTGGGAATTGCACTGAAGACCAGCTTGTACCCTTAGGGCTGCTCCCTATTACTCTAATACCAGGAAAGGGCAGGCAGGGGGTTGCTCTGGGGAGAGAAGAGGGGGTAGAATCCATAGTTCACCATGTAAAATATCTCATTTTGCTTGCACATTGGCCTCCTCAATTAAAATACCCGCATGGTGTCTGTGGCATGGGACAAGTGGAAGGAGCAAGAGATGCTGCCAGAGGACAGATGCTCTCCGCGTGCAAAAACAGCCAATAGCTAAGCTGGCCAGGGATGGCAGGAGGCATTGGGACTGAGACGCATCGGCAGAGCTAGGAAGGGAATAGCAGGGGATGCTGGGGCTGAAGTCCGTCGGCAGTGTGGCTCATGGGGAGCCCAGGCCTGGGACAGCAGGGCGGGATGCAAGTCAGAACTGAGCTGAGCATGGGCACTGGGGAGTTGGCTATTCAGACAGAGCTGTGTGCCAGTCCCCCACACCAACCGCGTGGTTGAGTCGATCTGGCTGGGGAGTAACGGGTGGGGGAGTCATGCACTGGGCTCACCTACACTCTCAGGCCTTCCCTTCCCTAGAGCCTTGTTACTGTTCCTGAGCACTCCGCCCAGGAGTTAACCAGCGCCAGAGCAGAGGGAATGGGGTTTGTACTCCCAAGGCCTGGGGAAACCATGCTGGGCGGCCAGGCCTGTAACAGCAGAGCCAACTGCCTGGCTCAGGTAACATGAGCTGATGCTGCAGCCAGGAGGTAAAAATTCAGCGCTCAGGACCTCCACAAGGGATCCCAGCGAGGTGACAAACACGGCTGATGGGTGTGAAGTGAGTCTGCGGAGTTCCCGTCTCCAGGTGCCCATGGGGCAGGTGGGATTGAGAAGCATTCACCTTTGTGTCACTGCTGCCTTCTCCTGCCAGTTCCACCAAGGCGGGGAAGCTTTAGAATCCATCCAGGGGCTCAGGAGGAGCCCCACTGGCAGAGGGGCTGAGAAAGAACATTGAAATGTGAGGGGGTATTTAGCACAGGGAAGGGGTGAGGAAGAGCCAATCCCCTGTTAACTGCTGGAGGAGTTAGATAGATAAAGGAGCCCAGCATGGGATCCAGGACAGGGCACCTGCCCACGCCCCTTGAAGGACTAAGACAGGGAGCCATCATTCCATGTCAATGGTGAGCGAGAACTCTCAGCAGGTAAATCATTCTAGCAAGGCCTGGAGGAGCTCCCACCTGCCTCGTGCCAGCCATAGGTCTCTGCCAACCGAGGGATTGTTGCCAGGTGGGGGAGAGTTTGAATCTTGTGATGCCGCCCACAGGGAGGCAGCAGAGCTTGGCAGTGCCCAGCTTACTCCTTGTACCTTCAGGGATCCTCAGGGTGGCCATCTGCAGGAACGCTTGCAAAACATGCTAGCTCCCCCGAGGATCTAGCCAGCCGCAAGAGCTTATTCCTTTTGCAACTTGGCAAGCTGCCTTTTCCCATGAGCCTTGGGGGAAGGGAGGGGGGCTGTGGGGAAGCAGTAAACATCTCGTTTCCTAGAGTACAGGGAAACAAAAGCTAAGTGGATGCCAAGGCTGCGCCTGTACTGTGTGTGTTCAGCCCCAAAAGCATGCTTTACCCGAGAGAATAGGCAGTTGCCTCCCAGACCCCACCCTGTGTGCCTGGGGCCAGCCCAGCCTACCTCACTGACCTAGTCCCTTATCACAACCCCCTCTGATTTGCCACTGATGTGCCCAGCCTCAGTGTCCCCCACAACACAGGACTGGAACACCCTTCCTATTCCACTTCCCCAGCCCACCCCCTCTTGCCTTTCCAGTCTCTTCTGAACGCTTGCTCCTTCAGGTCCAACAAGTGGGGCTTGAAAAACCCACTTTCCTGTGATAAGTAGGAAACTGATCTATGGGGGTCTTTCTATTGACTTCAGTGGGCTGTGGATCAGACCTGTAGTGCTGGGCTTTCCGGGTTTTTCATGGTGACCTTTTCCATTTAATTGGTGCCCACCCCAACTCCCATCATATACAACACAATAAACTGAGGTCAGAGCTAGTTTCAAGTGTTTTACTTGTATGCTGTGCTTAAAGGGATATGACCAAGACAGAAAACCATATTTATAAATATCACACCCTTTTCTGGGTTTTTAATACCACTTTAGATGATCAAAACTGAAAGATCTTTACAAATCAGAGACCTGATTCTGCAAACATTCGCTCACATCAGCCCCTTCACTTGCCTGAAGAAGGCTTTGTCAGACTGGGTTCTTAATCTGTTTTTCAGAACATAAGCTCTTTAATTAAGGTGAGTGATGTGCAAAAAATAATATTCTCAGTTTTGCTTTCTGTTTGTGGCCCGTTTGATGCACTAGAACAAAGCTCTTGTGTTGAGTTTCCGGAACTGGAGGAAGAAATATTTAAAGGCACACCACCAACTTAAGCATCCCATTCCTGTCAGAATTTGTTGGACCCTTTCCAGTTAACAATAACTCCCAAGATTACTAGTATTGAAATAGACTAGAGCAAAGTGGTTTTTTTTGCTTGCTCCTTCAGTTTGTTTATTTTGTATAGTCAAACTTTCCCCCACTCCGTAAGAACAAACAGTCAGTTTCTTCCCTTCTTGCTTGCATGACTTTCACAGAGCAACAGCAGAGAGGGAAAACATTTAAAAGATAGGAAAATGGGATTGCAAACCCACAATTTGGCAGGGGCACCAAAGGGCATGTCACTCAGGTTTTGAAACAGACTGTATTGCAAGCTGATGCCACTGCCTTTTGAAATACAAATAAAAGGAAAATAGATATTGGAGGGGGCAATATAAACGCACACACACGGTGTGGGTGTGCCGGTGTGCACTTGCACATGTGTGCTCACACAACCCCCCCTACATTTTGGATCTAAGTCTGAATTGGCCATCTTCCTTTTTAAAGGCAATCACACACACACCAGACTGTAGGAGATTAACTAAACTCTCTTCTCTTGCAAGAATTTACAACTGGATACCCAGGAGATTGGCAATCGACTGCAGACCTGCATCGCTGATCAGAAGAACTTGGATAGTGATGTGGTATGTCTCTGAGGGGAACGATTTGCATATGAATTGCCAAGGCACCCCCGGGGCCCCAATTCTCATTCTCTGACTCCTCCTTTTCAGGTGCTGATCTTCACTGAAATCCCTAGCTTCTCCTCCTTTATTTCTTCCCCGCAGGTCTTCTGCTCTGAGTCAAGATCTCAGCTACTTGGACCAGGAAGGACCTGATCCTGAGTATAGGCACAGACTCAGTGGGTGCTCCAGGGCTGGAGCACCCACGGGGAAAAATTAGTGGGTGCTCTGCATCCACCAGCAGCCAAGCTCCCCTCCCAGCCCCCCCCCACCTCCGCCTCCTCCCCTGAGTGCGCCACATCCCCGCTCCTCCGCCTCCTCATCCGTGTTTGCTCCGGGAGGGGGAGAGGAGGAGTGGGAACGTGGCGTACGGAGGCGGGGAAGAGGCGGGACCCGAGTCGGAATAGGGTCAGGGAGAGGGTAGAGTTGGGGTGGGAACTTTGGGGAAGGTGTTGGAATGGGGGTGGGGCTGATGTGAGAGGGGGCGGGGGAGGGTGGAGTTGGGGCAAGGTCAGGGGCAGGGTGGGGGGTCGAGCACGCACCAGCGATAGCAGAAGTCAGCACCTATGATCCTGAGAGGTGCTGATCAACTCATTCCCTGTGACTTCAGTGCTCAGCATGTCTCATGGTCAGGCCCTAAGCAGCACTAAGTGTCCCAAACCACCTCCAGTAGGAACAGGAATTACACATATATTGAGGGGCAAGGCACATGAGTCTCTTCCTGAGTTTCTGTGGTCCTCCTTCCTCCTGACGCACCAGGAAACACCCCAATCCATCCAGCTTCCTCTCTTGCTAGAGGATTCTTTAGGGACAGGAAATGCCAGTGCTTCTATAGGAGGAGTTAAAGCCTCCACTTCTCCACTAGGAAGGCTTAGGTGTCCGTCCCTAGTACTCCATGATCGCAGAAGTGGTGGTATGGGCATCTGGGGAGGGTCTGCGCCATCGTGGAACCAAGGATGCTGCTCAGTTAGGGAACATACATTCTCTGTCGAGCTATCTTCTTGGGTGATCCCTGGGCTGCTAGTCTCTGAAGAGTTAATGGAGGAGAGAATGAAGTCCCTTCCTAGACATGCACCACAGAAATACAGTCATCTCTGTTTGGTTTTGGTTTGCTTTCTTTCCAGAGGAACCTAGAGCGAAGGATAAACCTCTATCCTTCCCCCGAAGAAATGTATAACATGGTGCGCTGGGAAGTTCTGGAGGACTGTCTTGTGACAGGCAAAGACAAGAGCCCATCCACTGTGAGTGTGACTTCAATTAGGGGTGGCAGGGGGGAGCGGGGAGCTTAATATGTTTGCTCCCTTCCTCTTCCTCTGCTGAGACATCCCCATAATAGAGTGAGGAGGGAGATCTTGTGAATCTGGACCTTTTCCAGTCTTTGTGCGGCTTGACACGGTCTGAGACACTCTTCTCTGGGGCAGGATGTCCGGAACTGGCTTTGAGGGATCAGCCTGTACCTCTGTCAAGTTTCACATTTCTAGGCCCCAGTGCCATGCAAGGTTCCACTTGATCAGGCTCTCGTCCAAGGCTTCTCTCTCTAAATGTGGCCTTTTCTGATGTATGAGAGAGCTGGGCCTTTTCCCTCCGCCTGCCCTCTGACCCCATGTTGTGATGGCACCTTGTGATTGCCATTCCTCTGACACCAAGGGGCCATGCCTGAGCACTGGAAATCCATGTATGACTCCTACCCAGGGCTTCCCAGTGCAGGGGTGCCGGAACGGGGGGTGTCCAAGGGGCCATGGACCTCCCACTTTTTGCCTGTCCACTTTTCACCACCAGCCCCACCCCTGTCCCTCCGCGTCCCCCTGAGGCTCCGCCTCCCAGCCAGGCTGGAAGTGGAGCCTAGCTCAGGGAGCCTGGGCAACTGTGGGGTGCTGCCAACCCTCCATCTGCCCTGGGTGGAGGAATCCGGGGGTTGGGGACATGGGCTTGGGCTGCTCTCCACCACCCACCCACCCCCCCGCCACCATGGGCAGGTGGAGGGGCCCAGGCTCTTCAGGGGGAAGAGGGTTACAGGAGTGGGGCCACGGAGGGGGCCACTTTGGGGAAGGCTCCACCACCCCTGTCACAGTGTCTAACTAGCACAGTATGAGAAGGGTAATTTGTGTCATTTGGAGGTCTCACATTCTTGGAATTGATGCACTTACAGGATTTTACAGTGGCCACTGGACTAAATTAACCACTGGTGTAACCCCATCAACTTTACTCAGTGCATGAATTTGGTCCTTTCTTTCCGTGCATGGTAAACATGTCTTATAGATGGGCTAACTGATCTGGTTCTTTCCCTTTTCTTGTCTCCAGGGTGCAGGCCTAGGGCAGCTTCCTGTTGCATTTAACTGTCTAGGGAAGTCACTGGCTGAATCTTCATGATTAGATAGCAGTGATGTCACCATGTCTTATAGGGATTGATTGGAAAGCTAGTCCTGAGAGAAGATGAATTTGGTGGCAGTTGCCAGGGGATGGCTGCCAGCCTCAGAAAATAGCCTCACAGTGTGATACAACTGGTAGCTTATGGTCAAGCTGGAGGAATGCTAGAGTGGAGTAAGGCAAGGTGTTGTGGGTCAGGATGGAGATGCATTTGGCAGAGAATTGGAAGGTGCAGAGGAACTTACACAGTGTTTCCGTGTACCATACGTAGCTCTAGCCATTGTGCTAGCAGGACTGAGTACTTTACACAAGTGGGACTAAACCCTGCTCTTTTCCAAGAGGTTCATCAGAGCAGATCTCCACTTCTCCCCCTCTGGCTTAAGCCCCGTTTCTCTCCCAGAATGCATACATTCCGTTACTCTAATTCACAGGCAAACACCCTCCCCTTCGCTTTGACATCCTCCTTCATCATGTCCAAATAGCACATTGTACACTTTACCAGCGCACTTGCATCTGTGGAGGATATATCGGTTTAGCTGCGGTCAGAGTTATAGTTATACACTTGGGAGTGGGTTAGAGTAGCTGCATGTGTATATTGTGATTGGTACTCATTGGAGGTGCAAGGGAACTTGTAGTGGAGGTGAGGGCCTGTGAGCGTGTTTGCACAGGAAGGCTTGTGGGTGAAGATTGGTTTAACTGGGGACTTCAACTTGTAGTGATCACCTTGGTGGGGTTTGTACTTCAGCAACCTTAAATCCAAGCTAATGAAGGAATGTGCCTGATTGAACACATCTGTAATACACCCCTACCTCCATGAACAGGCTGTGAGGGAAGGTCAGGGGCAGCATTTGGCTCATAGCATGCCTGTCAAACAATTAACTTCATATAGCATCATACAAGGTGGCAACTTCATGACTGTACCATTCTGTGGGAGTCATAGATTAGCTACTGAGATCCCCCTGTGGGTATGGAGTAGATAGAAAAATAGAGACACTCACAGGGCACAGGAGGTGATGTCCTATAGGGCAAATAAACCCATGGGAATTCAACAAGTTAATTGATCAATTGGGAACTTCTGTTCCAGTGCTAATCTCTGTAGTAAGCAACTATATTGCAACATGATATTCCTAACACATGCTATTCTTGTTCTGTGTCAGAAACTCTATAAAGTTACCCATGCATGCAGGATGCATGCAGGTGGCATAGTTTCCAAAAGAAATCATTTATTTCCTTACCATGGAATGACATTTCATATTTATGTGACTGCTAATTCCCAGAATTAGTCATTCCAAAGACAGTCCCTGGAATGTATTGGTGCTATTAGGAGGTGAAGAAGGTGATCAGACCTTCTCAGAATGGGATAGGCCTGAGCCACCAGATCTAGAGTTGGATGAGGATTTCCAGCTCCTGAGAGTGGACCTAGGTTCTGGTTTGGCCTGGGGACCCCCCTACAGAATTATGCTTAGGATCCTGATACCAACTACTCCCCCCACCTCAGCCTCACACATTTTAGCTCAAGTGTGCTTCAGTCCAGGGTTTCAGTTCTGGCTCATGTGATTTTCATGCATACACAATGCTTGTTGTTCCTATGGAGGGCGTTTTGGCAGACAGAGTAACTTTAATACCTGGTGGAAAGTAGCTGGTGTGTCTGGCAGGGGCAAGCGTACACAATTGAGAGGGAGGGGCAGATATCTGCTAGGAATCCCATCCCAGAGACTCCTCTAGAAAGCAGGCTCCTAGGAAACACTTGGCCACTAGTGGAATTGATTCAGCAACCAGCAAGGTCTTCAGAGGGCGTTTTGTGATTGCTGCTTCCTTTCAGTATAAAGGCCGGCTGGGGGCACGTCCTGTCCCATTGCCCATTCTGTCCAAATAGGCCTGTCTGATTTGATGGTAGTGTTACTTCCAGTTGAAGTGCAGAAATAGAAGAGGGTGGTTTTGAATATCCCAGCTCCCCCCCCCCCCCCCCCAATTTACTTTGAACTAGTGCCCATCAGTAAATTGCTCCCATTCCATTGGTTTCCAGGAAGCCCAGTCTGGGGATCCCAGCCTAGGCCAGCCCTCTCCAGCCGAGCAACCAGCTTCAGTTATGGACACCCAAGCCAGAAAACCCTCTGTAACCTGGGCAGGGGCTCCAGGGAGCCAGCCTGGCTCTCCCAGCAGCAGACCTGGTACTCCAGGGATGCAGGCAGGGACCAGGGCAGGCATGCCAGTGGTCCAGCCAGCAGCCCGGGCAGGCACTCCTGGAACTAGGGCAGGCACACCAGAAGCCCAAGCAATCACTCCAGCAGCCCAGGCAGGCTCCCCCAGGACCCAGGCAGGCTCCCCCAGGACCCAGCCAGGGGCCCAGGCAGGCATCCCCGGGGCTCAGCCAGGGTCACCTGGGGCCCAGGCAGTCTCCCCCGGGGCTCAGCCAGGGACCCAGGCAGTCTCCCCCAGGACACAGCCAGGGGCCCAGCCAGGCTTCCCCGGGGCCCAGCCAGGCTTCCCCGGGGCCCAGCCAGGGGCCCAGCCAGGCTCGCCAGGGGCCCAGCCAGGCTCGCCAGGGGCCCAGCCAGGTTCCCCCTGGGCCCAGCCTGGGGCCCAGCCAGGTTCCCCCGGGGCCCAGCCCAGGGCCCAGGCAGGCTTCCCTGGGGCCAAGGCAGGTGCTCCAGGAATCCAGCCAAGCTTCCCTGGCACCTGGCCCAGTTCCCCAGGGACCCAAGTGGGACCTCCTGGAGCTCCAGGGACCCAGGCAGGCTACCTTGGGACCCCAGCAGGTGCTTCAGCATTGCAGCCCACATCACCTACAGCAGGTCCCTCAGCTCTAGCAGCCCAGCTTGCAATTCCACCTGGACCTTACTCTGCCGTTACATCCCCGGCATCACCTTTACAAGAGAAGGACAAACGCCTAACCTCATCCACCCCGCGAGAGTCCTCCGGGTCCAGCAGTGCCTCCAGCCGCTACTCAGATACCGTGGAAGTGCTGCGCCAGATCGGGCAGCTGACTGACCTCTACACCACCTTGAAGGAGCAGATAAACTACCTGGAGCAATTCAAGTGTAGCCACGCCGACCTCAACAAGCTGCGACAATTCCTCTCGGATGCAGGTAGGGACTTACCCATCAGCCAGTGTCTTCATCACATCCTTTTGGGAGGGGGCAATGCAGGCAGCTTCCTGGGTATGGCTCCTCAGGTATGGCTTCCCAGAGTGATGCTGACTGTAGCCTTGTGCTGGATCCTCAGGGGTGTCTGGGTGAGCAGTGGGGCTCTTGGCTGGGGCCTGGATCCCTTCTCATGGTTCCTCAGTGACTGGCACACTGCTCATACCTTTGGGCTGACTCCCCAGTGAGACGCGCTTGGTGGAATGGGAGCAGCTTACTTTGACTGGGCTGTCATTTAAGGGCATAAATATCCAGAGTGGTACACTTAACGGTCATAAATATTCCACCTTGGGACTCTTGCCCTGACTTTGACAGGGGTCTAGGGTTCACTCCCAAGGTACCATTTTGAAAAGGGGCCTTTTATCGCATTTGGATCATTTTATGGTTCATTTCAAAGTATCTTGTTGCATCTCCATCCCACATCCTGAAACAATACAAAATATCCCAGTGCGGGGCACTGATGAGGGCCATTGGGGTAAATGGGGGTGCAGGGAGTGCAATTCCATTCTTAGGGGAGCTTCATATCTCTGCTTGTGTTGGTTTGGAGGCTATAGCTGGTAATCTGCTTTCAGGGTCTGCCTCTGAGCTAAGCCATAGATTTATTAAAGGGGGCCTTCTGTATCTTGGTAAAGAGGAGAGGGATAGAAGCTGATAAAGTGCAGGTAGGAACTGAAGAGAAACAATCAAACAAAATAATCCAATTCAATTACATCACACAAAGGCAGACAGCTGAATACAGACACAAACGCTAGAAGTCTAAATACTGAGGTTGGTGAACTTGAGTGCGTGGTATTAAATGAGGATATTGCCATAACAGGCATCACATAAATTTGGTGAAAAGATGATAATCAATGGGACACAGTAGTACTAGTGTACAAAATACATAGGAAAGACAGAGTAAGTCATGCTGGTGAGGGAGTGACATTATATGTGAAAGAAAGCAGAGTCAAATATACTAAAATTTTAAATGCTCAAACTGTACCATAGACTCTCTGTGGATTAAAAATTCCATGCTTGAATAGTAAGAGTATAGCCATAGGAATATACTACCAACCACCTGACCAGGATGGTGATGGTGATTGTGAAATACTACAAAAACAGAACAGCCAGTAATAATGGGGATGTCCCCCATATTTACAGGGAACATGTCACCTAAGGATGGGATGCAGAGATAAAATTACTAGACACCATTAATAAGTGCTTCTTGGCGCAGCTAGTCCTGGAACCCACAAAGGGAGAGGCAGTTCCTGATTTAATCCGAAATGGAAAGCAGGATCTGGTACAAGATGTGCATATGATTGAACTACTTAGTAATGCCATAATGTGATTAAATTTAATATTCCTATAGGAGGGGAAATACCAAAGAAACCCACCACAGTAGCATTTAGCTTCAAAAAGGGGAACTACACAAAAATAAGGAAACTAGTTAAATGGAAATTAAATTAAAAGGAACAGCCACAAGAGTGAAATGCCTGCAAGCCGCATGGAAACGCTTTAAAAACACCATAAAGGCTCCAATTAAATGTATATACCCCAAATTAAAAAAAAAAACCAGTACGAGGACAAAAAAAAATTGCCACCATGGCAAAAATGCCACTCAACAGAGTGAGTAAAAGAGGCAGTCGAGGCAAAAAGACATCCTCTAAAAATTGAAGTCAAATCATAGTGAGGAAAATAGAAGGGAGCAAAAACTCTGGCAAGTCCAGCAAGTGTAAAAGCATAATTAGGCATGCCGAAAAAGAATTTGAAGAGCAACTAGCAAAGGACACACAAACTAGCAGCAAATTTTTAAGTACTTCACAAGCAGGAAGCTTGCCAAACAATCAATGTTGCCACTAGATGATTGAGGTGCTAAAGGAGCACTCAGGGAAGACAAGGCTGTGGCAGAGAAGCTAAATTAGTTCTTTGCTACAGAGAGTGTGAGGGAGATTCCCGTACCTGAACCATTCTCTTTAAGGTGATAGATCTGAGGAACTGTCCCAGACTTAGGTGACAATAAGGAGGTTTTGGAACAAATTGATAAATTAAACAATAAGAAGTCACCAGGACCTGATCGAATTCACCCAGGAGTTCTGAAGGAACTCAGATCTGATATTGCAGAACTACTAACTGTGATGTGTAACCTGTCGCTTAAATCTCTGTACCAGAGACTGGAGGATAGCTAATGTGACACTGATTTTTAAAAGAGGTTCCAGAGATGATCCTGGCAATTATAGGCTGGTAAGCCTAACTTCAGTACCGGGCAAACTGGCTGAAACTATTGTAAAGCACAGAATTACCAGACACAGAAATGAACACGATATGTTGGGGAAGAGTCAAAGTGGCTTTTGTAAAGGGAAATCATGCCTCCCCAATCTATCAGAATTGTTTGAGGGAGTCAATAAGCATGACAGGGGTGATCTAGTGGATATAGTGTATTTGCACATTCAGAAAGCCTGTGACAAAGTCCCTCACCCAAGGCTGTCAAACAAAGTAATCAGTCTTGGGATAAGAGGGAAGGTCCTCTTCTGGATCAGTAACTGGTTAAAAGATAGGAAACAAAGGGTAGGAATAAATGGTCAGTTTTCACAGCGGAGAGAGGTAAATAGCAGTGTCGTCCATCCCCGTCCCCGTCCCCCCCCATGGTTCTCTACTGGGATCAGTATTGTTTAACATATTCATAAATGATCAGGAAAAGGGGGTAAACAGGGAGGTGGCAAAATTTGCAGATGATATAAAATTACTCAAGATAGTTAAGTCCAAAGCTGACTGTGAAGAGTTACAAAGGGATCTCACAAAACTGGGTGACTGGGCAACAAAATGGCAGATGAAATTCAGTGTTGCTAAATACAAGGTAGTGCACTTTGGAAGAAGTAATCCCAACTAAGCATACAAAATGATGGGGTCTGTCATAACCATACAGCTAAGGGTAGCCTAGAATACCTCCTTACCTGTAAGGGATTTAGAAGCTCAAATAACCTGGGTTGGCACCTGACCAAAAGGACCAATGGGGAAAAAAGATACTTTCAAATTGGGGGGCTTTGTTTGTGTGTTCTCTGGGGAAGCAGAGAAGCATCAGATCAGAAAAATCCCCCTAAAATCATCCTAAAATGAGCCTCAATATTGTAAAAAGAGTAAGTAAATAAGGCAAGGCATGTTAGATTATCTTTTGTTTTTAGCTTGTGAATTTTCCCTTTGCTAGAAGGAGGTTTATTCCTGTTTTTTGTAATTTTGAAACTAAGCCTAGAGGGAGCTCCTCTGTGTTTGTGAATCTTTTGTTACCCTGTAAAGTTATCTTCCATCCTGATTTTGCAGAGGTGATTCTTTCACCTTTTCTTTAAATAAAATTCTTCTTTTAAGAACCAGATTGATTTTTCAGTGTCCTGTAGACCCAAGGGATTGGGTCTGTGCTCACTTTGTAACCAATTGGTTAGGATATTATTCTCAAGCCTCCCCAGGGAAGGGGGTATAAGGGCTAGGGAGGATATTTTGGGGGAGATAAGGCTCCAAGTGGCCCTTCCTGAATGTTTGTTTAAATCACTTGGTGGTGGCAGCACACCGTTCGAGAACAAAAGGAATTTGTGCCTTGGGGAAGTTTTTAACCTAAGCTAGTAGAAATAAGCTTAGGGGGTCTTTCATGCGGGTCCCCACATCTGTGCCCTAGAGTTCAGAGTGGGGAGGGAACCCTGACAGGGTCTAAATGAGCTGTTACCACTCAAGAAAGAGATCTTGGAGTCATTGTGGATAGTTTTCTGAACATATCTACTGAATGTGCACTAGCAGTCAAAAAAACTAACAGGATGTTATGAACGATTAAGAAAGGGATAGATAATAAGACAGAAAATATAATAATGCCACTATATAAATCCATGGCATGCACACATGTTGAATACTGCATGCAGTTCTGGTTGCCCCATCTCAAAAATATGTATTAGAATTGGAAAAGGTACAGAGTAGGGCAACAAATATTATTGGGGTATGGAACAACTTTGGTACAAGGAGAGAGAAAAAATCTGGGACTGGTCATCTTAGAAAAGAGACGATATGATAGAGGTCTATAAAGTGACAAATAGTGTGGAGAAAGTGAATGGAGGAAGTGTTATTTACCCCTTCCCAGGGGTCATCCAATGAAATTAATAAGCAGCAGGTTTAAAATAAACAAAAGGAAGTACTTCTTCACACAACGCACAGTCAACCTGTGGAACTTGTTGACAGAGAATGTTGTGAAGGTCACAAGTATAACTGGGTTCAAAAAAGGGTTAGGTAAGTTCATGGAGGGCAGCTCTATCAATGGCTATTAGCCAAGGTGGTCAGGATGCAACCCCATGTTCCAAGTGTCACTAAATCTCTGACAGCCAGAAGCTGGGACTGGACAACAGGGCTCACTTGATAATTGCCCTGTTCTGTTCATTCCCTCTGAAGCATCTGGCAGTGGCACTGGCCACTGTCGGAAGACAGGATACTGGGCTAGATGGACCATTGGTCTGACCCAGTATGGCTGTCCTTACGTACACAATCAATTGAGTGCTTCCTTTGTATTTCCATGGTGGTGTCTAGTCCCTAAGAACCTCTCCAGCATGCCTGCTGACCTCATGGACCAGCTGTCTTCCCTGAAGGCCACGGCAGAAGACATGAAAGATGTAAAGGCCAAGGTGAGCAGCTGGTGTGCCATCTTGTAACCTAACCATGGAATCAGCGATGGTAACAAGGCCACTGTGGTTGGCTGGGATGGCGTGCAAGACAGGGACTTTGATACTGTATCATCCAGGGTCCGAACATGTGCTGTAGGCTGTGGAGTTGTGGTATCAGCATTAGTGGTGAACGTCCCTGCTCTTTGGTATTGTGGTGAAGGCTCTGAACTGAGACTTTGGAGACCTGGGTTCAGTTTCATACTCTGCCACAGACTTAGGACCTTAAGCAAGTCACTTAGGGTTTGATTCCCTCAAGGACATTACACCAGTGAAAAATCAGGTGGAGTTGAGCCTGGATCTACTATGACCCCTTGCCAGCCTTAACACACCTGCTCCCTTCCCAGGCGTTACAAGGGGGATGCCAGTGCAGGAGTTTTACCCTGGTAGAGAGTCCCCCTACAGAGGGAGAATTAATTAGGGGCTGCTTAATCTGGAGAACCCAGCCCTTAAACTGTTCCCCGAATTATCCAGATCAGATAATGGTACAATGGTTAATTCATTCCCCCACCTTTGTCTGGCTTGTCTGTCTAGACTGTGAGCTCTTAAGGGCAGAGACTCTGTTACGGTGTCTTAGTAAAGTGCCTAACACAACGGTTCCCTGAACTCATTGGCTTCTCGGCATGCTCAGAATATTAAGAACAATAATAAGAAAAGGAGTACTTGTGGCACCTTAGAGACTAACCAATTTATTTGAGCATGAGCTTTCGTGAGCCACAGCTCACTTCATCAGATGTTTACCGTGGAAACTGCAGCAGATAAGCTATTACCAGCAGGACAGTGGGGTGGGAGGAGGTATTGTTTCATGATTTCTGTGTGTATATAAAGTCTGCTGCAGTTTCCACGGTAAACATCTGATGAAGTGAGCTGTGGCTCACGAAAGCTCATGCTCAAATAAATTGGTTAGTCTCTAAGGTGTCACAAGTACTCCTTTTCTTTTTGCGAATACAGACTAACACGGCTGTTCCTCTGAAAGAACAATAATAAGATCAGTGTGAGGTGAGGGAGAACCTCTGGGAAAGGAAAGGGGGTGGGAGATTGGCCCTTGTATCCCTCAGAACAGGTTGCACCAGGCTTCCTCCTCATCTAGCCCCCCTCCAAAGAGAGCCGCAGATTCTTCAGCAATCCTGCCCAAACCCACCTCTGCTCTACGTCCATCACAATGTACACTAGATCACCCTGTTGCTTTCTGTGCTCAGGGCAGTTTTGAATGGGGAGGACAGCTGGGTGAGTGGGACAGTGTGCAGATTCCTAGCTACTGAATAGGTTAGTCCAAGATCCCCTCTAATTGAGATTCACTCCAAAAAGAGAGGGTGTGGGTGTAACAATTTTTTGTGCTTAATGCACTGAGCTAAATTCAGTGAATACAAATCCTTTGAAATAATTAGTGTCATCTGTTTACATCAGGGCTGCATTTAGCTGTATTTGAACTCAGCACAGGCACTGGGGCCGAGGGGTGGGGAGTTATTCAGCCAGTTTGAGGGAAGTCCTTGCAGGCAGATGAATGCCTGAGGTCCTCACTCTTCATGGTTGTCATGGTTCTAGGTAAGGAAGCTGCAGAATGTCCTTGAAGCAGAGGTGGCAACAGAAGCAGATCAGAAAGTGGAGGGATCCAGTCAGATTAACCTGCAGTTAGGTTACCTCAGGTAAAAAGAGAAGAGAGCTGTGGATGTGTGCATCTCTGCTGCTAATGCAACAAGCTCCAACAACAAGCCTCAGTCCCACAGGATTCACCCGAGCTATAGATCTGGCCTCTGACAAAAGAGGGGCCTGTTATCAGACAGGTTACATTATTTAGTTGGTGTTGGTCCTGCTTTGAGCAGGGGGTTGGACTAGATGACCTCCTGAAGTCTCTTCCATCCTAATATTCTATGATTCTATAATAAATCTGGACTCTAATACTGGTCCAGACTCCATTGGATTCGTACCTAGGCTATAGAGCTGAATTCCAGTGCCTCGTTTGTTATACTTTCATACAATCTACGGTTTCTGATCTGAATCCCTCATGTAGACCTGAGCCGTGATAACTAGTTCTGTCTCACCCGGTTCAGACCCGAGTTGATGCAGAACTGAACTACAGTTAACTACTCACGATCCCAAGTAGTTCATCACGACCAAGACTGCCATCCGTATTCCATTCCCTGGGATGGGGCTGAACTGTAACATCTGGCCCACGTTCTGGAGGACTTATACAGAACTGAACTGCATAACCTATAGGGCTCATCCATGCTAACTAGCCCGCATCCCTCTAGGGCTGGCTTAAAAATGAGCTAGGCTCATTCCCAGCCTCCCAAAGGGTTTGGTGCATGTAGAAGTGTTTTGTAACAGGTGCCCCATTTGCCATGGTTCGTAGAACAGAACTACCTGCAGGGCAGCCATGGTTCCACTTGGTTAATATACTGCAGGGAGCAGCCATGTATCCCTCCTGGACCAATCAGAGACTTGGACTGTGTTAAATCTGCGTATACGCCACTGGGCTTGCTTTAAGGCAGGACTGTCGTAGAAGTAGTAACTGAAGGGCTCCAGGCCCTGATTCTAGGTTTTGCTGTGCCAGGCCAATATCTATAACCTGAATAGCACACCTATGGGTGGGGCATTGGGCAGGGCAGGGAGGTACATTGCTAAGTGGCTGTGAGAGGGTTTTGGCACCCAGGGCAGAGGAGTTGGGGGGGAAGTAGGGTGACCAGATGTCCCAATTTTATAGGGACAGTCCGGATTTTTGGGTCTTTTTCTTATAAAGGCTCCTGTTACTCCCCCCACCCACCCCACCCCTCCTGTCCTGATTTTTCACATTTGCTGTCTGGTCAGCCTAGAGGAAAGGGGTTTGCCATTACTGAGTGGGAGGGAATGTCAAGATCCAGCTGGTTTGAGGAGTGGATTGTTGTTCACCAGTTCATCTTTCAAGAAGGAGTGAGGGAAACACTGGGACATTATGCTGGAGGGGAGGAGTTCCTAGGAGAACGCTGGGAAGGGGGGAAGAGAGTCTAACAGTGCAAGACCTCTCTCCTCCTCGCCTCTCCTCAAAGCAGAGGGACCCGTGGAGCTGGTCTTCACATGTGCCTCAGGCTGGCTTTACATTCCCACCTCACCCACATCAAAGAAGCTGGACAGAGCCCGTAAGAACGGCTGCATTCCTTGTATGGACTTTGCGTTGCTATGTGGTTTGATGGCATCTAAACCACAGAGTTACCACCCAGCAACCATGGCAGGGGCCAAATTCAGCCCTGGGGTAAACAGGCTGACTTCAGGGGAGCTGCATTTGGCACAGCGGAGGGTGCTGGTCCCTGTCTCCATGCTCCAAGGCCCATGGCAGCACCTCTGCTCAGCAAATGACCCTTTCTGTTGTTGGCTCTGTGGTCCAGATCGACAGTGCATGATATAGAGAAAGAGCTGCAGGAGCTGAGGGAGCAGCAGGATCACGGCAAGGCCAAGCTGGAGCAGTCGGTGACTGACACAGCCCTCTACCTGCAGGAACAGGTCAGGTGGTTTGAGGCGAGAGGTCGGGCTGCTCGCTGGCTTGCTGCGAAACAGCTGCCCTTTTGGGGTTGGCGCAATGGTTACTCTGGGTATCTCTGCTTGCCTAGTTCCCCTGTGGTGTCGGACAGTTGCTCAGCACAAAGGTCCCCAGATTTCCTCCTCTTGGAGCCAGTGCGCTAGCCTCGTGGAGCGGGTCAAAGCAGTTAGCTGGGCTCCAAAGGGGCCTCACTAACTGCTGCCTCCCTCCCTGGATCCTGCAGGGGAAGGAAGGGGCATTTGAGCCCAGCAGGACGCTTCCTCCAGAGCCAGGGAAGTGTTTTTCATTGGTGTAGGAGATGACAACTCTGGGTAGCGCCCCAAGGAGGCGCTTATCCACAGGCCATTGCATCCCGGAATGCAGCAGGGTTTGTAAAAGCTCGCAGTAGGCTAAAGCTTTGCTCTGCTAAGAGGGGAAGCAGGGTAGAGACCCAACCGTTTCTTAACTTGTCCTGGTGGCAGTTCAGTGGGCCGCCTTGTGCAGTCGAGCCAGACCGACTCCTTGGTCTGGCAGCAATAAGATGCTTTGCTCAGGTACCAGTCAGTACATCTTCTGCAATACTTCTAGAGCTCCACTCCAAACTGACTGGCCCAAGATAGGGACCTTAATGACAGACTCCAAGGCAGTTAGGTCTGGCCTCGAGGGGGAGCACTGCTTCAGCTGCTGCTAACTGGAGAAGATCGCCTAGGACCCATCCATCCATGGGCAAATCCTTGGAGTCTTGGCCAGAATGTATTGCCTCGAGCATTGCCAATATCCCTGCTGGCCAGCAGCAATGGGGTGCTGGAGACACCTCTCTGATAGAGCTCAGCACCCCTCGCCTGGGTGCCTTGCATCCAGGGAAATTCTGCTGGGAGGTGCCTGTTTCAAACCTGACTCCTTCTCTCCCCTGCCTACAGTTAGACAAGCTTAGATCTATCATAGAGAACATGATGGCCTCCTCCTCTGCCTTGCTATCCATGAGTATGCCCACTAGCCCGGAGCCTGGGGAGGCAGTGCCGGATGGCACATGCCCAGCCTGCAGCCTAGACGTCAGCGAGCAGGTTAGCCAGCTGTTCAAACGCTACGAACAGCTGCAGGATTTAATTAGCAGCTTCATGAGGAGGCATGCGGAAAGCAAGCCAGCAAAGAGGCCACAGCTGAGGAGCCAGGTAAGGCCAGCCAAAGGGAAACACCCTGCTTTATTACCCAGACTTCCAGGCTAAAGCTGTGAACGTAATGCAGTACCTGGGAGGAACGGAGGATGGAGGATTTCAGTGGTTCTGTGAGGGGATGGTTCAGACTGGATCCTTTGGGATCTGGGTCCACAGCCCAGTGCAGCAGTGAATTGGAGCAGCAGGCGGGAAGAGCTGCACATGGGAGTCGTGTGACTGTGACCAATTCCGCCCCTCAACACTGCACACCACGCGGGAGCAGATCACTGCCGGCTCCCTGGGAAGCCCCTTGTTGTTCTGGCTCCTCGTTTAGCCTTGGTTTACACCTGCTGTCTGGCCTGGTGGGTGGATGCCTTGACCCCTCATCTCGAGGCCTGGTCTCAAATCCTGATTTTAGGGGTCACATGTCAGAGTGAGTTTTGTGTGTCTTCCCACTGCCTAGTGGGCTCATGCCTAGCCCTACAAAGTCATCCCAGTGGTCAGCATGGCTCGTGGTTTCTGCCCCAGAGAAGCTGCAAACTGGAATAGCAGGGGTGGTGGAGGCCAGGACCGAGGCACATCGGCAGAGCTGTGTGAAGTCCCAAGACTGCAGTAGATGGGGGTGCAGGTCAGGGCTTGGGTGCATCGGCAGAGCTGTGTGAACGGTGTGCTCTCGGGCTGACATAGCAGGGGATGCTGCATTTTGGGGCTGAGGTGCCTTGGTAGAGCTGTGTGGGGGATTCTAAGGCTGGATTAGCAGAGTGTGCTGCAGGTTATGATCAGCAGAGGTCTGAGTGTGATGCAGCTTGCTCATTACCTGCTGTCCTGTGCCAGGCTGAGGGCAGTGCAGTCGCTCTCTTCCAGTCGCACTCAGCTTCACCAAAATGGTGAAGAAGAAAAGGAGGTGGGGATTTGAACAGGGATGTGGGTGTAGCAGTTTGGATCCAGTGCAAATCACAAGGGTTCCATTCCTCCATTTGCTCTGCGGTCTGTAGCTCTAGCTTTGCACAGGTTCCCACCCTGCCCTCAGACACATGTTGCCCTATCAGTTTGATGTGCAACTTGCAAGCCAGACAGTCCAGCCCGCCTCTCTCCCGCCCCTTCCAACTGTGCACCCGTGTCATAAAGGGAATATCCCATCTCTGGCTTGACGCCGTTCAGATCAGCACTTGTCCAGAGCAGAGCTGGAAGAAGACCCTAGTTTGCGACTGAACAGGGAATTGGGCTCCACTTGACCCCATGTGGCATCAGTAAATCCCACAGAACATCTGCCATTAAATGATGCACCTGAGATTAGAGAGGAGAACGAGGCCAGCCCGGTCCTTGTGTGGATGCGGGCGGCACAGTTATGTTCCTGCCACTCTTGGCGTTTGATCTCCTGTGTGGGACAACATAGTGGCCTTATGACACTTATACCGTAACATTCTTCACTGTGTCAGAGCCCCATTATGATGAACTAATGCAATGTTATGATCTATCTAGGGATCTACGCATGAGATTGGGGCCAGAACTCCTGAGTTCTCTTTCTGTCACTGTTTTGGCACATAACCTCTCCGTGCCTTAGTTTCCTGTTTGGTAAAATGGGGACAAAAATACTTATTTCTTGGGGGTGGGAGTTGTGAGCCTTGCTCACTTGCTCAACGTATGGAAAATGTTTTGGGAGATGGAAGGTTTCTGGTCGTGTTTCAGCAGTCCATGTCTAGCTGATCTGAATGGCAGGGTATGGCAGCGCCTTCACCTAGCTGAGTGGACCCCAGGAGATGCTGGAATGATTCCTAGGGTCAAATATTCAGCTGCAGCTTCTCTTTCACGTTAAAAGTCACAGTAGCTGATTGTGTCTGCAAAAGTGGGCACAGGCTCATTTTGCACAAACTGATCTGAGACTAGGGTGAGCAGCAATAGTCCACACACACAGGTGCTGGCTTTGCATGTCTGGAGTATGCACCCTCTTTTGGAAGCAGAGTCTGCAAAAACAAAAGCCAGCACTAGGCATGTTTTAAATATCATTCCTAAAAGGAAGGCTCAGGGAATCAAACAGATTCATACTTAGCCAGTTCCAGTACAACCCATGGGTGCTGGCACAGAACTCTAGACTCTCCACTGACACTGGGAACCACTTTTTATCCGGACTGTGTCCAGCAGGATACCCCATATATCATGCTGCCCAAGGGGGACTGGGGATTGGTGAAGAGTTGTCTATGGAGCCTGTCACCTTGAGGTCACTCATTTGAATTGACTAGTAGTGGCTGAAAATCTTTGCCAGGGATGCCATGTAAGCGACTTGTTCAGTGGTCTGTGTGATACATGCTGTTGATCCAGATCTCCATGTGCAAGTGAACAGGTGTCCGTGTCACCAAAAGCACATCCATGGCTGGCAGCCTCAGAAGTGAAGCCAAGCACTGGCGGGGCCCTGGAGAACGGCTCTCCCAGCTGTAGCGGAGAGCCCTCCAAGGGAGGGATGGGGCATCGTACCTCTTGCCCATGCCAGGCCTGCTCTGTGGTTCGAAGGCGTTGTGTCTGGCAGTAATTATCTGCTACAGAGCTTCACTTTCCCTTCCGTTGCCCTTGAATCAGGATGAAGAGCTGCTGAGTCGCATCCAAAACACCATCCTCCAGGTGCAAGGAGACTGTGAGAATCTCAATGCCACCACAGGGAATCTCATAGAAGACCATCGGCAGAAACAGAAAGATATCGCTGTAAGTGACGGCAAGGGCCTGGCTAGAGGCCTGTACTCGCCAAGGGTTTGGGTTGCTTGGTAATCAGGGATGCTCTTAGACCTATGCATCCTCATCATGGACGCTCGTTAGCAAGGAAAACAAAGGGACGGGCAGAGGAAATCCTCTCTCCTGCCCTGGGAGAACCCAACACATCTGAGGCTCTACATAGCACAGAGTATAGGTAGGTGGCTCTGGACTCGTTAGCCCCTGAGCTGAGCTCTCCTAGTCCCACATCCAGTACTGCAGGAGACTGAGTCATGCCACTGAGTCGCCTGTTATGATACACCGGGGTTTGCTAAGGCTGTCATCAGAGACCGACCCCAGAGATATAACACCCACCACAGGCATTAAAACACGAGGGGCCTGATGCACAGTGAGTCTCTGCTAGGTGAGCGCCCTCTTGAGAGAGAGAGGGGATCAAAGGGCAGACGGGGAATATCCACATGGACAGCCCTCCTGTCTGCAGGTCCTTACACCGACTAGGCCTAGATGTGCCCCCTTCACCACCCTGCTGTTGTGTTTAGTGATGACTCAAGATATCTGAGCCCCAGGAGGCCTCAGGCCACCAGGGAGCATGTGCAGGTGTTGCAGGTGGTCTGGGAGATGACAAGTACTGTACAGGAATCTCAGCCTCCCCATTCTCTGACTGGTTTTCATCGCCACCTCTTCTGTGTTCTGTAAAGCTTCTCTTCCAGTCACTGGAGAAGTTGGAAAAGGAGAAAGCAGACAAGGAGCATCTGGAGACAGAAATTGACGTGGTAAGGGGGTGTGCAGCACCGGCTTGGGTGGGACATGGTTTCTTCCGCAGGCACAGGAGATGTATGTTTAGGCTCCCTATTCAGTGGGAGGTGGTGTTGTCCCCTGGCTAGGATCCCAGGCTGGAGAGCTGGGATCTGTTCCTGGCTGTTCTGTGTGGGACTTGAGCAAGTCCCTTCGCCTCTCTGTGGCTCTTTTAAATGGGGCTAGTGACACCCATCTTGTAAATTGCTGTGAGATCTACTGATGAAAAGTGCTAACCATGATTACTTAGCATTTTACATCCTCTAAATGCAACATTAAGGAGACTCTCCCCGTCACGCACATGCTGTTACTCTTATATTACCTACACAGAAGCCAGAATTGTCAGTGGTGGCCCCTTATTTTGCTGCCTCAGCTGCTCAGTGTCTGAATGAGACACCTTGAGCTTTCAGAGGTGCTGAGTACCCGCAGCTCCAATTGCAGATACTCCTGACCTATACCAGAGTACGCAAGAGGAGGGTCCATGCTAGAGTCCTCCTGGGGTATTGGTGAGGAGCCGTCCCAGGCCAGCCATCTGTGGCAGCATCTGCTTTGATGAGGAAGGGCCTGATCTAAGTGGGCAAAGGGGAGGGGGGAGAAAGAAAATGGATAGAGTTGAAGGATGGAGCCCTTACTCAGAGCACCAGAGCCTTGACTGTGAAGGGAGGGAGGCGTTTCTTTCTGGGAAGTAGAGAGGGGAAGCTCTATGCTCACATGGGGCCCTGTGGAACAGGAATGCTGGGTGGAATGCCTCTCTTGTGCCCCAGATCAAACTAAGGTTCTTACTCCCTCCGCCCCCACCCAATCACTCTTCTTTCTCCCCCTGCCCAGAAAGCAGACAAGATTGCCCTGGCTGGCAAAGTCAGCTGCACCCAGTTCGATGCCACCATGGAGCAGCTGAATAAGATGATGCAGGATCTGGTGAACAAGATGAGCGGGCAGGAGCAGGACTGGCACAAAGTGCTCGACAAAATCTTGATGGAGATGGACTCCAAGGTAAGCTGGAGACGTGCCTTCTGCATGGCTCACAGAAGAGCCACAGGAAAGGCAGACGGGAAGGGACTTGGCCCAGTTTATAGCAAGGTGGGATGAGGAGCTTGGTCTGCTCTAAACACTGTATCTGCTATAACTGCTGGGGTTTTCATGCAGGGCCTGGGTCCTATTCTCCCTAGGGTCCCTTTACATTACTCTGGGGCCTTCAAGTGAGCAAAAGTTACGCTCGAGGCCCTTTCACGCTGCCAGACCACTGCAAAGGGGCCGTGGTGTACATGGGAACCTGGCCACAGTGTTTTATTTTTAATTCTCATTTCCTTCTGCCTCCTGTAATGGATGCAGACCTGAGCCCTGGAGCAAGGGGGCTTTGTCATGCATGCTAGGAGTGCTCTGGGAACAGACTGCCATGTCACACACTACAAGCCAGATCTGGGACACCTGGCATGCAGGGCCAGATCTCATCCAGCTGCTGCTGGCCTCACAGAGGGTGCAGGAGATGTGACCCAAGGTGTCCTGCCTCCTATCATTTAGCCCTTAAACCAGGAGCACCTTGGGGCAGGGATTCTGTGACAATGCTGAGCATGCTGGTGCTAAAGCGGGCATGACTTTTTGTTTTCCCCTGTTCCTGTTTCACCTGGTTCTGTGTTCCCCAGCACTCACAGATGTATCCCCTGTAACAGAATGACAGTTCCCTGCAATATCCTCAATGAACTTCACTGAATTAAGTTAATTCGTTGGGGTCTATTGTACTAAAAATGCAGTTGTGTATGTATTGTGGTGGGTTTGTATGTATTTCCATCATGGGAAGGGTAAATAGGAGACCAGCAGTGAGTGATTAGGCAAATTCACTCAGGTTGTAACATCCCCAGAGAAACCACCTGCCTGGACAGGCTGATGTGTACTAGTTCAAACTCCAGGGATCTACAGACAAAGAAAGGGATTTGGGGTAAATAGCCTGATTTTTAAACTGGCTCAGGGCCTTTTTCCTGATCCAGCCACTGGACAGGACTCCTGGTCCATGGAGGGCCCCGATCGTTAGGGGAGGGTTGGAAGGATTGGGCCTGTTGAGGCCCCATAAGACTGGGTGCTTGTTCTGAGCTGAAGCTATGATGAACTTGAAACCACAAGTTTCAGAGTAACAGCCGTGTTAGTCTATATTCGCAAAAAGAAAAGGAGTACTTGTGAGCTTCTGTAGCTCACGAAAGCTCATGCTGAAATAAATTGGTTAGTCTCTAAGGTGCCACAAGTACTCCTTTTCTTTTTGAAACCACAAGGCAGCCCCTTGGCAGGGTGCTGAAGGACTGCTCCTGCCTGAGCCCATGTTAGGGTTGGGGTGGTCTCTGGTAAGCTTCTTAGTGTACGTGGAGGTTTCTTTGTTTTTAACATGTTTTCTCTGTAATGCTTTTTACCTCAAGAATCAAAGAGGCTTGCATAGAAAGAGCTGTGTGGTGCTCATAACCAGAGCAATTACACCTGTTAACCAAACCATCTCTGAAGAGAAAGCAAAAGGGTGCCCTGGGGCAACCTGTCTGTGCTGGGAAGTAAACAGTGAAGGCAGGGAATGGTCAGTCTGGAAATACCCTGGTCAGAAGGGAATGAGAGGCAGGTCTCCACCCAAGAAGAAGCAACAGCTGGGGAGCTGGAAGCCAGAGAGCCACTAAGGGGAAATACAGGTGTCGTTGCCCTGAATTGTGACACCCCCTGACTGTGGGCTGAGCAGAATTGCCCACTTTATTTGTGCTGCCCGCGTGGCTTTAGTTAGTGCCCTGCTGCTGCCCTGTCACTTAGAGATGATCTGTGGACACTCGGTTGGTCTAGGAACCTTAGGAGGTAAAGATGGCAAGGCCCCATTCAGTGTTAGATCACTCCCAGCAATACAAGATTGTTCTTTGCAGTACATTTCCTAACACTTCGTGCCATCTTATTCCAAATGACCCAAGTGATGGAGCTTCCACCACTTTTCTTGAGAGACTGTTCCAATCTGAATAGCAGGGGAAATTTCCCAGGGTGAGATAGGACAGTCTATGATTTCCTTTGCCTAGCTTCATCCCACAGCTCCTGCTTCTACCTCCATGTCTCCCTTTAGAAAGCCTCTCTCTTCTCCTGGGTGTTCACTGCCTTTGAACACATCATCATGTCTCATTATTATCTCATGTCTCGGTTATGGTGTTAATCATTGGTGAGCCATTTGTACTCACGCATACAAATGGGCACACAGCTTTTATGAACTGTGCATTACCTTGCAGCTGGACCGCCTGGAATTAGATCCCTTCAGACAGCAGCTGGAAGAGCGTTGGAAGGCCATCCGGAAACAGCTGAAGGAGAGGTCTCCCCAGTATGAAGCAAACGATGCTGCTGGAATTAGGAAGTAAGAACATCTGGAGATGGACAGCTACAGCTTTAGGGAAACAAGTTAGACTGAGGGATTGGTCTCTCTGACTTCCTGGGATAACCTCAGTCAGGTTGACTTCTCTTGGGGTTTATCTACACACAGAAGTTGAACCACTTTAACCATGCTAGGATAGTTAAAACACTACAACCCCCTAGTGTGGATGTAATTATACCAATATAAATATGCTTAGACCAGTATAGCTGCTCCATACAGGAAGGGGAATAACTATAAGGCAACTTTATCCTGGTATAACTGCATCCACACTAAAGCTTCTACTATAACACAGTTGGTTTAAAAAAAAAAATCACCCTCCTAGACAACATAGCTATACTGGTACAAAAAATGTGTGCAGACCAGGCCTTAGGATTTTTCTAGTGCTCCCCTATTCAAATACTCTTGCAACTTTCCTGGCCTAAGATGTTTCCAGCTTCTTTGCTCCTGTCGTTCTGTTGTAGGCAGAAGCTCGGTTGCAGAACAGGGAGGCTGTTAATGAAGGTGGAGATTTTCAAAGCTGCCTAAGGGATTGGAAAGGAACAGGCATCTAAATCCCTTACACAGGTTTGAAAAATCCTGTCCTGAAACCTTAAGAATGAAAATCTAAGAGCTGGTAGCTCTTGAAGTGCACTAGGGACTTCACCATTGCTACTGATTTTATGTGGAAGGCCATCAGATACTATGGTGATGGGCAGCAGTACAAAGCCTTTATATAAGAGAGATTGCTGCCTCTTCGGACAGAGCCATTTGGAGGAATATGTGAGGGAGGGCGTATGGTTCCGTGATTACAGCGGGAGATTGGGACTCATAGCTTTTATTCCTAGCTCTGGCCAGATTTATTGTGTCTTCTGGGGAAGCCCCTTAATGCTTCTCTCTGCCTCAGTTTACTCATGTCATATCTACTTAAGAACTTCACAGGGATTTGCTCCTCAAGGCGTGTCAACATTCACAGTGTTTGGCGATCCTAGGATGAAAGACGTGAAGTGAAACTTTCCCATGAGTTTTACCAACACGGTGAATTGCCACCAGTTGTTAGTTGTCCCCTATGTAGGGCCACCAAAGGGCACCCGTGCTCAACGTGTAGGTCCAAGGCACGGTCCCACACATTGCAGGGGCTGCCGGAGAAATGAAACCTGGCGCACCCTGTTAGCCAGATGACACAATAACAGTCTTGTATGGCTCACGTGTTCTGTAAGTTACAGATTGGGTCTGACATCCAGAGTCCTCTTTCCAGCCCACACATGTACTTGCGTGCTCTCTCCCATGGGCCACCTGTTTATTTTTATCCTTTATTGAACCTAACATCAGATCCACTGGGAGGGGTGGAAAATAAAAGCGAACAAACTCTGATGAGATGAGTCAGGTTTTCCCCAGCATCAGGCAACATCTCAGGGGAAGGCAGGGGTGCCTGTTTGGTTGATTTCAGTTGTGCCTATAAGGTGATCTTTACACAAATGGGCAGGTTCAGAGCTGTCATTCAGTCCCTGCAAGAGAGATTGTGCTTTCCTATCAATTCAGGGCAGATTTTCAGTAATGCCTGTTGCTGATTCATGACCCTATCCTTGCTTTATTAATGTAACGAGTGATTAGGAGCAGGATTGTTCTGGGGTTTCAGGTTCTTAGCTACCTGCTCTCTGAAGGTGCAGATCTGGGTCCTGGTTCTGGGCCCTCTTCCCCCCCCATACCCCCGCAGCTTTAATAGGGTTGCCTAAGGTTTATGTGGGTATAGAATTCCACCCCTTCATCACAGTTCTGTGCCAAGTTACATGTGCTTTTAAGCAAATTTTTCCTGGTGTGTTTAGTGCTGATAGAACTGCAGACAGGGTATAGTGTGTAAAAGGCTAATGTGTATGGTAAGTGTGAATGTGGGTGTAAATTTCGTATCCATCGATACATCCATTGATACGTGACGCCCAGTGCCTCATAGCAGTTATAGGTGCTAGGTTTATGTATACGACAAAACTTAATCACACCGGCAATGACAGCTAGTGGTTAGCGCAGGAGAGTTGGAGTCAAGACCGCTGAGCCTGCCTCTGATTTGCGATGTGACCTTGGGCAAGTCACTTCCCCACCTGTGCACTGAGGATAATGACATTGGCCCACCTCACAGGGGATGTGGAAGGAGTTAATGCATCACTTTGCCCTTGATGTTTATTATTTGTGTTACTGTATCGCCTCAGAGCCCTAGTCATGGCCCAGGACCCCATTGTGCTAGGCACTGTACAAACACAGCACAAAAAGAGTCCCTGCCCCAAAGTGCTCATAAGCCAAGTATAGCCCCTTTCATCTGAGTAACTCTGAGTATTATTATCATTATATATTAAAAATAACTGGCCAGATCCTCAGCTGGTCTAGGTAGTTCCATTGAAGTCAATGGAGCTGGGCTCATTCACACTAGCTGTGGATCTGGCCCAATACATAGAAATACCTTGTATAAAATTAGTTCCCTGGCCAGTGTTTTGCTGATATGGTCACACAATGGAAGCTATGGAAATATTTCATGTCCCAGGTCACCGTTCTTAGTGCTCTCTGTGGCTACTCAGTGGTCCTCTAGGCTTGGGGCTCTGTAACTTCTTATTCAGTCCTATTGTCCTTAGCACAGATCCAAAGAAACCGTTCGCCCCTGGGCCCAAGCCTGTAATGATTCCCATGTCTGGTTTCATCCCAACAGAAGACTGATGGCTCATTTCCACTGCATTTCCTGCGACAGACCTCTGAAAATGGTGGTGCCCGGCCCGTAAGTACTGCACTGTGTTTCCAGATGCCTGCAAATGTTTTATTGGCGTAAACGTGGCTCTCCAGAGTGCTGCGGCCTTTTACAGGTGGGGCTCGTGGGCAGCCGCTGCTCATGGTCTCTTGAGTTCCTGAGGGGAAACAACATGCCTCCCCCCGCATCCACGTACACAGGTTTCACACTGCTGTGCGCCTTAGCATGGTGAATCAAACACTGGTGACATGTCCCCAAGGTTGGTTTGGAAGCTGCTTTTTGGGGGCACCCCTCAAACTTCCTATTGGATCTTAAGCAAGTGTCTAACCCTTAGGTGCAGAAACCTTCCCAAATCTGACTAGCTGTAGTAATTAGGTTACTGGCTACAGCTCACAGGAACCACCTTAGCAGATCAAACCAACTGGGTCACAGGAGACAAAAGGGGGTGGTTTGGGTGCCACCCTTGCTCCAGTGGTGTGAGCATAGAGCTGGAAGCCAGGACTTCCTGTGTTGTCATCCCAGCACTGCCATTGGTCGAACTGGTTGGATATTTTCCAGGGGAACGTCTTTCTGTCGGAAAATGCCAATTCTTGGACAGTAGAACATGTAGATGCTGACAAAAAATCTGTTTGAAAAAGCCCCTGATACAAAGCGTTCCGATGATGTCGGAGCATTCCATGGCTACAGTTTCAGAAGGGAATGTTTTTGTTTTTGTTTTGATATTTCTTTTATATTACAAAGGAATACAAATTTAAAACCACAAAATCAGAACAAAAAATGGAATTTTGTTTTGCGGGAGTTTTCTAATCCCCCCACCCCCATTTTGGAACAGAATTTTTTTTTCATTGTGTGGAATTTCACACAAAATGGAAAATCTGGGTCCCGTCCAGCTCTGCCACTGACTCTGTATGTGGTCTTGGGCAAGTCATTTAATAGCTCCATGTCCTTGGCTGTAAAATTGGGATGATAATATTTTATTGATCTCTTAGGAGGCTAGTAAATCAATGACTGTGCAGAGCATTATCCACAGAAAATGCTACAAAGGGAAGATTATAAAGTAACCATTTTCAGGAGTTCATCCTCCCCTGACCCTTGCTGTGAGACACTTGCTGTGTGCTGCTATCTCCAATCCCCTGTGCTAGGAACGAATGTTTCATAGCACCTGCAAACTTGGAAGAGCGAGATCAAATTAGATAAAGCCTTAATCTCTTTAACTCTGGCATATCAGCTGCTAGAATCTGATTGACCCTGAAGTGGGAAAGCAAGGACAATCACCATAAAAGTTACAGGTTTCAGAGTGTAAACTTCAGATGCAGTTGGCCCGATATTAATTATTCCATTCCTGTGCTGTGGCTGGGGGTGGTGAGGTGTGGAAGGGGGCAGGGGCAAAGATAAATTGAAATTCCTTTTGCGTGCCCCACATTCTAGAGCCTTGCACAGACCTGCCCAAACCCCAGTGTAAATTAGAGCAGCTCTTAGGCTGCTCTAACTTAAGCTCTGCTTCCCATGTCCTTAGAAAGTAGGGAATAGCTTTAGTGCAGTGCACTCTGGCCATCCCCCCAACCCTGTGCCAGGGCTGACCCCGCCCCTGTGCCAGGGCTGGCATGGAGCCCCAGGCCCAGCTCTTCACTGGTCAGGGAGGCCCCTTGCCCAAGAGATTTTCTCAGGGGCCATTTCTGCCCACTTTCAGACCCCTTTACACTGCCAGAGGGGCATGAAGGTGTTACTGCAGGAATTAGAGTCTCTGTGGTGCTGACCCCCATCCATGCTTTAGGGCCCAGTAAACGTCTCCTAGCACTGGCCCTGGAGCAGTAATGGGAGAGGTCAATTCAATCCATGACTCGTTCTCCAGGCTTCGCGTACACCCCCTGCTGGAGGGCAGCTCCAGCGCCATGTGATCATGCACCATGTATAAATGAGGGGCTGAGATCTCCCTCCTGGGACACGTGGCAAACCCCAGACATGCCAGGCAGTGGATTTAATAACCAGGGATGTTCGGATTTTCTCCTCTTCTTCCCCTGACTCCTTTGCTTATTGACTCGCCAGGACCATCATGACCGTACCCTCCGTGCCGGGGTTACCATCTCACCGCTCCATCCGGCCCTACACCGTCTACGAACTGGAGCAAGTCAGGCAGCACACCCGCAGGTATGGTGTATGCGGGAGGGAGGGGCCTTTATTCCTAGTGTTGGGATTCACGTGTGGGTGGGGACCAGAGAACGGGGGATGAGGGGGGAGAGCTCTCCATCGCCGCTGGGAGTGGTGGCAGCACAGAGGTTCCTCTGCTAGCAGAAGCTTCTGGTGTTGACCGGATTGGAGCAACAACTGCAGCTTGGACCAGCCAGCCAGGCGGGGCCCTTCCCAGGCCTGCCTTCCATTTCCCGCTGTCTTGGAGTTAGCAGGGTGGGGATGGTTCCCCCCAACCCCCTTTCCCCAATGTGCCAGCTGTAGGTGTCACCCTACTGCAGGCCTGCTCTTCCTAGCAGAGGGCTGACTGCCTTCTCCTAGGGAGAATGGCCACTCTCCTGCCCCGGGTTTCAGTGCACCAAAGCCTTGTCCTGCTGCCGTTTGCTAGTTAAATGAACGCAGCTTCCTTTCGCTCCATGCTTCCTGAAGCCCAGAGCTGGAATCCCTACACCTGCCCGGATCATCGAGAGGAGGGAGGGGAATTTATCCACGCTGTTATGAATGGTATAGGGGCCAGTGCTGCTCTCAAGGACACCTGTGTGTTATGTCCCAGATTACGGGACTGCCCCATAAATCAAGGCACTGAGGTGAGGTACCTAAATGTCTGCACTGCATGAGTATGTAGGCAGCAGTCATTGAACTCCCAAGGTCCTGCCCCAGCACAGGTTGGGCTCAGTGTAAACTCTGGGATGGCTTCTCTAGGGACCGCTGCTTTGGTTGTTCGAAAGTCCTGGTCAGGAATCGAATGGGGATGTCCCTAGGATCTAACATGGAGCAACCCCATTGATCTCGTTGGGGGTGGCACTGGTGTCAGTGAGAGCAGACTTTGGCCTTGCAGACATTTGCAAGAAGTTAACTGACCCTTTCTCCGCTCGGCCTCATAACCCTGCACAATAAAACCTTTGTAAATCCTCCAGCTGAGACGATAGCAGGTTGTGGGCATGAGCCCAGCTGCAAACTCACTGCTGGGTGATGCCCAGCCCCATGTCACACGAACAGGGAAACCCAAAACTCTCTTCTGTGGGAGAGAACAAATCACTTCAGCCAGGGTGCAATGAGTTTTGTGGGATCTCAGCCCCGTGGAATGTATCCACAGGAGAGAACCCCGCACAAGTGGCCCCATCTGGTTGACGTCTCCTCCAGGAGGTAAAGGGCTGAGTAAGTCTTGGAGAGTGAAATACCCTCTCAGATCTGAGGGGTCGCGGCTGCACAGGGCTGCATCTGCATGGGGGAAGCCTGCTCCGCTGCTAACACTGCTTTGCAGATGACTAGAGGACTTCAGTTTCCAGTGCGGTCAGTCTGTGGCTCCGCCCCCACCCGAGGGGTGAGGCTTCAGCCATCTTTCTCAGGATTCAAATGGGCTGGTACAGCCCGGCTCACCTGTCCTCAGGGTCCTCATCCAACTCCCCAAACAGTGTAATGGCCCGATCTTGCCTCCCTTCCGCATGTGAGCAGCCCCCATTAAGCCCACGGGACTAGTCGTGTGAGCAAGGCTGGGGGATTAGCTCTAACAGCATCCCCGCTCCTTTCCTTTCCTCTCACTGAATGCATCTCCTCCTCCGCCCCAGTCTGAAGTTAGGGCTTAGCCCCTACCCTCGCTTGGATGCGCTCCAGCTGGAGAAGAGCGCGGGCCTTGGCAAGCTGCGCAGCATCCACTCCAAGATGCTCATGGACATAGAGAAGGTGCAGATCCACTTCGGGGGCTCGGCGAAGGCCAGCAGCCAGATGATCAGGGAGATAATGCAGTCGCAGTGTCTCAGCCCAGACCAGTATAACAAACGGTAGGAGAGCAGGTCTGAGTAGTGAGTATCTAGACAGAGACATGCGGGGGAGGGGGGCTCTTATCCCTGCCCACACGAAGAGCTCGGGCACATCTGCATTCACCACAGGGATTGGTGACAGGCTAATGTCATACCTGCTGCGTACAGAGCCAGGAGAGCCTCAGGCGGTCATCAGTCCGGCCCCAGTCATTACGCAATATAGAGCCTGTGGAGGGAGCATCTGGGAGGGACTCTCACCCTCTTTCCTGGCTAGTTGAGCACGGCTGGACGTATCTTACTTCCCTTGGTGGAGTGTCTTGACCTTTCTGTAGTGCTGCTCTCAGATACAGACAAGCTGTACCCGCCGAGGAAGATCTCTCCCCCCAGGCCGCCCCGAGGAGAGGGTACCATGCTGCAGGAGAGTCCTAGGGCCGAGGAGGGTTAGCTATTCAGCAAAGCAAGCAATGTGACCAGCCAGGGGTCAGGCCCTCTTTTGCATTGTAGGTACACAGGACTTGCCCTAGTGGGTCAGACCAATGGTCCGGCTAGTCCAGTATCTTGTCTCCAGCTGTGGCAAGTACCGGATTCTCCAAAAGAAATTGCAAGAACCCTCCAGTGGACTGGTGCATGGACAGTTCCTTCCTAAGTAATCCTGAACGGTTAGCAGTTGGCTTCTGCCCCGAAGCATGACCGTTGATATCTCTTATAGACTTTTATCCTAGGTGGCATGCATACTAATCATGGTACAAACGGGGTCCAGTCTGGTCATAGGGGATAGCATGTGAGGGTGGGGGCTGATAAATACATAAAGCATTGGGGGGGGGGGGCTCACACACTCAGAAACAGCCTCTCGTAGTCAAACTGGCCTTTAGACACCAGAAAAGTTTGAGGGGGGGAATATTTGTTTGGCTCCAGTTGTGATGAAGCCCGTTCTGGATCTGTTTTCATGGCAGCTACTCACATGGATCTTCCTCTTGTGAGAGAGCCTGGGTGCTTTTAACTGCTGTATTTGAGATTGGCCAGGTTCTGCCCCAGACCTACTCCCTTGGATTGACAGCGCCGATCATTAGACCCTCGCTATGGCAGACAGCACCAGACATGCACTACAAGGCAGGCACACATCAGTTACCATCAATAAGGCGGGCCTCAGACTCCAGCCTCCTCTGCCGCTGGGACCCTGGATCTGTGTGTCTGTCACTGCCTTTGGTGTTTGCCATGTGGTTTGTGTTGCTTTCAACCCAGACTGGGGACTGAGCCTGGGCCTGCGAGTTGGGGGTGTCCCCAGGCTGCGCCCCGCTCTGTACATCGCACTGTGGGACTTCTTGGCGTGTGTAGGTCTCCCTTTGTCTGCAGTTCAGCAGCCTGATGATGAGCAAACCTCACCGACCGCAGTGCTGTAGCGATGATGACTCCCTGGCTCAGGGAAATGGGCCTTTCTCCTCCGGAGGCCCCGGCCTGAGTTATTCAGGCACAAATGAAAATGAGTCTGAGTTTGTCCCATCTGCACATGGGGTCCCTCGCAAAGGGCCTGATCCTGGGAGGGGCTGATGGTTTCTTGTCCCCAATTCCCATTTCAAATAGTGGGAGCTGAGGGTGCAGAGCATGTCAGGACTGAGCCATCCCCGTAGTGTGGAATGACTGGTGGGGTCTGCTTGGGAGACGCCCAGGTTTGGAGTGAAGTGTGTGTGGGAGGAGTTTGTTTGGCACCTACCCATGTTGCATCTGGCTCCAGCCAGAGGGTTTGGCCCTCACAAATCCAGACCTGAACACACTGGATTCTGGAGCAGTTCGGATCTGGAGCCAAGCTTCACAGCCCCATCTCCAGCAGGCTGAGCTGAAAACCTGGATCCAGACTTTGGGGAAAGTTTTGAATTTGGATCCAGCTTGGCAGCTTGGGCCCCTCTCTATAGGTCAGAGGAGAATAAGAGGAGACCCAAAGAGTCCAAAGGGCTGTCCTGAGGGGTAAGTGTTTCTCTTTGCCTAATACCCAGGCCTTGAGTCCCAGCTGTGTCAGGCCCCTCTCCCCACTGCTACCGTGTTACCGTATGGATGCACAGGCAGTCGCAAGAACTGCCTGCTACTAGAAGGTTGTCGCTCCCACCTCAAGTCTCCTTGTCCCTTCCTCAGCTCCCTCTCCAGTCTCTTCTTTTCCCTGTCCCTGTGGTCTTCATGGAGTTCACAGCTAGCTCAGTGTCCATGTGTGGGGTTCCAGCAGTAGCAGCCAGGAGAGCTACGCTCATGGTAGCATCCCTGAAAGGGGTCACTTTCAACATCCTTTGAAGGTGACCTGCAAGGAGAAGCTAGTGCCTGAAAAGATTTTTTTGTTTGTTTGTTCTTTCTCCTTAGAAAGATCAGGAATGTCAAGTCCCTAGTTTTGTTGGAGGGACTCGTTTGGGATCTCAGAGGGCCTGCGAGCTTTCTCAGCACATAAATGAGGGGCTGAGAGGAAGGTGTTGAGACTTTAACAAAGACCACTTTCCCCCCAAGTGTTTGTCAGGATTTGCGTTAAATGGACGCTAACAAAAATGTGCCCGTTGTTCTAAATAGGCTGCACAAAAGTAACGTCCTCTCACCAATCAAGCATCAGTTTCATGGTGTCTCCGCTGTCAGGATCTTACCAGATCTCCAGTTGTCCACAGCAAAAACAGGATAGGCAAGCTAGCAATGTCTAGTTTACAGACATGCAGAATGTTTTTTAAGAGCCATACCCCTTTCAGGCTTTCTTTGTCCCTCTTAAAGTAGCAATAAAGGCCACACACCCAGTTACTTCCCCGTCACAGGTAACACAGGGGCGTGGCAGCAGGAGGCTTTTGTTTCTATGGTAACTTACAAAGATGGAAAGCCTGGACTCCAGAAGCCAGCTCGGTTTTGCAGTGTGCCCTGGACCTTGGCTGTCGGGGAGGCTTTCTGCTGTTTACCTGGCTGAGTTTGCAGCGTTGCTGTTCACTGTCCCACAGTGACAAGATGGCGGAGATGGCGGAATATGGTTACCTGTCCATGCCTCGGCGCTGCGGCGGCAGCCACACCCTCACCTACCCCTACAGGCGCTACACACGGCTGCAGCAAATCGCCCAGTGTGTGCCGGTGCATCCCGAGGAGACTGCCATGCTGACAGTGATGAAGGTATCAGTGGCTGGGATGGCAGGGAGGGAGAGAGACCAGGAACACAGCTGGCCTGACTCTGCACTGGCCCACCCCTCGTGTGACCATTGACACCAGTGCAAAGCAGGTGTCAAACAATACCTGGTCACGACAGAAATGTACAGTGCTCTCGCTTTGCACTGGGCTCCGGGGATATGCAAGGCAAGGGAGAACCAGACCCAGAGGTTCCCCACCTGGAGTCTGCTGTGTGCTTGCTGGTGGTACCCAGAGAGCTGTCCAGGACATGGGGCTGGCCCCTCCACCTCGGTTCCAGCTGTTGGATCATAAGAAAATCAGTTTTATATTCCTAGCTACAATCCCAGGTCAGATGGCCCCAGAGCCAATCTGGATCTTGTATACAAGATGCTAATAATTTTGAGTCAATAAAATGTATCTGCTTTTTAAGCCTTGACTACACATGGGACGTGTTGCAAAGACGTCCCTTGGTTGCTAACACCACTTCAGCTCCATGGTAGCAGTAATGTTGAGCCATAGATGGGGCTGCTGCCAGAATTTTCAGTCCCAGGTCATCTTACCCTGCTCAGAGCAGGTCTAAAGGAAACATTACTTAAACCACAGCAACCCGGCTTTTGCTACCAGTGTTGCTAATCGCAGTGGAAAAGTCTCTGACTTGACCCAAACAGGCTGTTGTGGTTTCCACTGGGAAATTTAACTTTTGAATCATCTGGCAACATAAGGCTTTTTAGAAATCTTCCTTTAGCCAGTGCCCTGTGTGTATCTGCAGCTGTTGGACGAGAAACAGTGGTCAGGGCTGGTAAGGGTGAGTATTAGCCGGGCCTTTTTAATCACCAGCTCTTCCAGGAATAGGAGATGCAGGAAATGTTGTGGGAAGGAAACCCTTTGGGCCAGGTCTCAGCTTCATGAAAGCCTTTTTGTGTGTGTGTGTGCTGCCCTGGTACTGTCAGGGTGACCAGATGTCCCAATTTTATAGGGACAGTCCCGATTTTTGGGTCTTTTTCTTATATAGGCTCCTATTACCCCCCACCCTCGTCCTGATTTTTCACATTTGCAGTCTGGTCACCCTAGGTACTGTAAAGGGGCCTTACACAGGCTGGAAACACCCCCATAGAATTCCCTATGGGGAGCAGGAGGCCTTCTGGCTGGTGCAGAGCTGGTGTGAAGTTTCTACACTGACAAGAGGCTTGCCTGGGGTACACCACACTGTCTGCTCTTGGTTTCCTAGGGGCTGTGGGAAGTAGAAGTCAGAGGAGCTCTGAGGCTGCTCCAGTTTATACTGGGGACGAGGCAGACCCAGCAATAGCCCCAGAATAAGGGGAACATGAAGCCACATTATCCCCCAAATCCCAGCCCCAAGTACGGGACTGCAGTAGTTGAGAATCCAACTGTTTGTTCCTAACCAAGTACCTCCTGAATACAGAGGGGCTTGGAGTATCTGAACTTTCCAGAATCCCCAGTACCCAGAGACTCTGAGCACCAGAGCTTGTTTTCTAGCTTCTCTTGCAGTTTCTAAAGAAATTCCACCCTTCCCCACCCCAGTCTTGGATGCAGAATAACCCCCTACTGGCTTCCCCAGTGAGTCAGGGACAGCAGATGCTCCAGCTTCTGCCTCTCATTCCCAGCTCCACCTGCTCCTGACCAGGGAGGTCCCCAGAGGTCAGACTAGACAGTTAGGATGATCCCTTTGGCAAAGATGGCAGCACTGAGAGTGAAGCAGGAAGCAATACAGTGCCTCCCCTCTGCCCCCCATGAACCCTGCTTCCACATCTCCCCAGCTGCTCATTGATATGAACCTGCCTCCCAGATACGTCACCCCTCTGCAGTGCTTTTACCTCCAGTGCTTTGCACGAAGGCCGTTGCCGGGCCTGTTGTCATGGCTGGCCAAGTGGCTAGAACACTGGACTGGGACTCAGGAGAGCTGGGTTCTGTCCCGGGCTCAGGGTGTCCTTGGGCAAGTTATGTCACCTCTCTGTGCCTCAGTTTCCCTATCTGTTAAATGGGGGCGCTTTGAGATCTATTAATTGAAGAGTGCTATGTAAGAGCTCTAGGGGTGGTTGTTCTTATTGCTCCTACTGCTTTTCAGGAGACCTTTTCCATTGCAGGCCTGGCCACCCCGTAAAGTCCAAATTGGTCAGAGAAGTCTCAGTCCCTGCATCCCCTATTAATAGTGCGTGTACAAGCCCACAGTTAATTCCCTGTGGGGGTGGGGGCAGAGAAAGAAAGGCATGATTGGAAACACCCCAGACATGGGGTTGGCGCCTGTTGCAAAAGGGACACAAAGTCAGGGCGTTCCCAGGTGCCTACAGCCCCCCCCCCCCCCCCCAAGGCCCTGCACGGTGTGCTGACATGCCCGGTTCCTGCACACTGCCATCAGTCAGAGCCGGCTCAGCCCTGGGAATGCGCATCGGAGCCTCCTCACACACGCTTCACCTCCCCTGGCCTGTCGCTGCCAGATCTGAGCAAACAGAGCAGTGTGATGGAGGGGGATGGGGTAACAGTGCAAGGTTGGGCTAGGAGGACATGGTAACAGCGATAGAGAATTGGGGTGGGGGGAAAGATGGACTATCCAGGACTCTCAAAGAGAAGGGGCTTGGAGGGGGAGGGAGGAATTAATGGGCGGAGTAGCGACCTGGGCCCTGCCTGCATTAAGGAAATTCCTACTATCTCAATGTGGTTACATAAGTTAGCGACGCTGCACTGATGCAAAGCTGGGCATGTACCCATGTAGCTTGAGCCCATCATTCAGTGATGTTCTTTACAGCGAGTGCAAAGCCCGCTCTGCATCGGTGCAGCACATCCACACTCGGGCTTGATACTACCTTGATTTATTGGCGCATGTGTGGATTTCCTTCCTGTGGACGGTGCCCTAGGTACAGAGGGGTCAGCGCAGGGCAGCATTCCTGAGCGATACTGATGTTTTCTAGTAAATACGTGAGAGCATTGCAGAAGGGAAAGAAGGTGACTGCAGGGTGTTGAACCTGTTCACTCTGCTGTGTGGGGGTCTGGAACAGGTATTCTTCTTTGCCTGAATGGAGGTTAGAAATGCTAATAACCCTCTGGGGTTGGAGCCAACTCCATTCTGTTTAGGTGCCTGTATTGTGCCCATCCCTAAAATATTTGAGCATCTTCCAGAGTTAAGAATAAACCAAGTAGTATCTGTCATGAGACATTTCCCCTCCCTTCCGCCTGCCAAAGGGAAAGGTTTTGTTCCTGCGTCTTTACAATGAAATATTAACACCCCCTTTCCAATATGCCACATGTTGCTTTGTGGAGACAGCAAGATTGAAGCAGCAGATCTAGGATAACCTTCTCAAACATGCCTAGGTGAGTTAGCAGTGAGTTCGGAGCCTAAGACCCCCTGAAAATCAACATGATGTTGGCTCCTAAGTGGTTTAGGAACTCTTGAGTCCCCAGGTCTCAGTTTCAGCAGCGTAAATCCAGAATACCTCCATTAGCCTTTTCGGATCCAAGACCAGAATCTGGCCACCTGGGTGTAATTTCCTTTAATGTACATTTCAGACCCTGATGTCTCTGATGCCTGTTCACCTTTTGGTAGAATATTGTTTGCTCTTCTGTGGCCAGCTCCAGACACCAGCAAATCAAGCAGGTGCCGGGGGCAGCAAACGTAAAGGGGCGGCAGGAGGTTGGGCTCTGGGGCGGCAATCCAACCTCGGCGGCGACGGGAATTCGGCAGCCACTCCGTCACAGCGCAATTCGCGCTTGGCGGGAATTCGGCAGCAGGGACACGACTCTTCTTCAGTCGGAGGCCGCACCATCACTCCGCCTCTGTGTTCGGCAGGCAAGATGCCGCCTCCCTGTTCGGCGGCAAGTTGGTTTTTTTTGCTGCTTGGCGTGGCAAAAACGCTGGAGCGGGCCCTGGGCAGGACTCCTCTCAGAGAACAGATCAGGGTTTGTATGGAACTATGGAAACCACGGTCACCCTCTCTCTAATACCAGTGTCATGACTGTGAAGATCATGCGTACACAGAGCGTGGGACGGATATGTGTTGCCCCACTCTGGACGGTGACTACATACAAATAGCCCCTTCTTACTCAACACATCTGCGCCCCAGGTGCATTGAGAGTCGGATCTGCTGACTTCAGTGTCTGAAACAGGTTGTGACTGCTGTTAGACCTGGAGAGCCAGCATAGCTCTGGGAGCAGGAGCTGGATTCTCTTTTGTCTCATCAGCACACCCGTTAACAAAGTTCTTTGACCAAGGATGGAAAAGAACCCAGCTTGACTCTCAGATCCCAAATGGAGTTTGGAGGGCAAGTGGTTAGAGAAGCTAGCGTTTTACTTGCAAACTGAGCAGATTGATCTGGAGCCACTGAGAAGCAATAGCTGGGGGCCCCAGCGATGCTGTTCTTACCAAGTCACTGGTCTGCGTTGAACCCCACCTTGAAATGACGTTTCAATGCAGGATGGTAGATAAACGACCACTGAGCCAATCTTTCCCTGGGCCAATGCCAGCCAGCTCGTTCCCAGGGGTTTTCACTCTTGTTTTCTGTAAAAAGCAAGACCTCTGTCCCCAAGTCAGACATTAACCACCGACGCCAACGCCAGTTCTGTCTTTGCGCTTCCTTCCTAGCATGAGGAGGTGGATATCCTGGGCCTGGATGGACACATCTACAAAGGGCGGATGGACACTCGGCTCCCATCAATTTCAGTCAAGGAAGGTAAGTCTCGGATGCCTGGTTTGTTTTCTTTGGGGAGCCTTTGTTCACGTCCTGCCTGTTTTTGATGGAATGCAACTGTTTCTTCATCATGCTGGCCGGAGCCGGAGGAATGTGGGATTGAGAGCAGAGAAGGGTGTTCCTTCTTTTGTCCATTCCTCCAAAATGGATCTGCTGTCCACGTAGCACCCCGAAAAGGGCCACTGTATGATGGGAGGCCTTTGTCTGTCTATATTAGGTAATTATATTGGCCCCCAGCACCTCGGTATCCGAGCAGCTCACAATCTTTAATGTATTTCTGTCCTCAACCAGGCTATGAGGCAGGGCCGTGTTGTTATCCCCATTATACAGAGGGGAACTCAGGCACACAGAGTGACTTGCCCAAGGTCACACAGGAAGTCTGTGGCAGGGTTTGTCCCAAGTCCCAGGCTAGCACCTGAACCACAGGATCGTCCTTCATCTTGATTCCTTGGGTGGAATTTGCTGCTCACATGATCTCCGGCCCTCTCCTCAACCCCTGTAAATACGGTATCCTTAAAACAACAGCGTGGGAAGTGGTAGGTATGATCTCCCTCGGAGCCTGCTTCAGCACTCTGCTGGTCTCTGACCTATCCGTTGGGTAGTTCCCATCCTGGGTCCAATGGGGGCGTGGAAGCTGTACCCGGTGCCCTTTGTCTAGAGTGCAAGGTAGCTCTGTGCCTGCTAACTGGCAGGCAGTAGGGATTGTCACGAGGGATACAGTGGAGACTCAGTCCCCACCAATGTTCTGGGATACCCCATTGAAGAGGGCAAGAGTGGCTGCCTAGGGAGCACCGCTGAGTACCCAGAATGCTTGCCATGGTGCATTAACCCTTTCTGTTCCTCTAGCCCATGAATGAAATGTTGCCCCCTCCACACAAACACAGCGCACCAAGGCTAGAGGCAAGATGTGAAGAATGTGCCCCTACTGCCCCCTGTTGGCTGCCCTGGAAATGGCTCCCAAATTCTTCAGAGATCGGCCAAACTTCAGCCTATGCAAGAATGCATAGGGCAGTGGTGTCCTGCCACTGAGTAAGGGGGAGCAGCCAATAGGACAGCGGGAGGGGAGGGGTCAGAGAGCAGCCAATGGGGCTCATGGGGTACTGGGGATCCCCCCAGTAGCCAAGGCACCGCACCAGAGCATGTGACTGAGCCAATCAAAAATAGGAGATAACTGGGTCAACAGTCAAGCGCTCCCCGTCTGGCGCTTGTGTGCATCATTCCTCTCTTGGAATCACTGCCAGGTGACAGCAGCAGCTTGAATGAACTTGTCCTTCCCTTTCAGTCCTGGTAGCTCATCTGTTCTCCTGGTAGACTTTGCCAGTTACATAACAACGTGCCCAAGGTGGGTGGCGGTTTTGGCAGGGCAGAGCAGTGTGTGCATGTTCAGATCTGCATGCTAATCCCCAGGAATAAGGAGAGTACCCAAGGGGCTTAGCAAATGCATCAGGTCAAACCTTTCCCCAAGGAAATGAAGGGGCAAGAACTCTGGGGTCTTTTCCTATTTCTGCTACAGGCTGGGGAAATTTCACGCTCGCTGCCTCAGTTTCCTCATTTGTAAAATGGGGATAATAAAGCTTCCTAGTGGGGTGGAGGCAGGGGGATTGTCTGAGGCTTGGCTCATTAATGTATGTGAAGAGCTTTGAGATCCTGGGTTAGAGGACACTGTAACAGCGCCAGGCAGTATTGCAGCACTGATTCCATGTGAGCAGGGGATGCAGCCCCCTCTCAACTAGCTGCTCCCTAGCACTGAGTGCTGATAAACTCCCCACGAGGCATTGTGTTATTTCTCCTGTACGCTTTTCTGCAAGGTGCACTGTACTTGGTGAAATACACTGTGATCTGCTATTTTCCACTCATCCCAGCTTTCTGTTCTCTGGGTGGCTTCCCACTGTGTGGCCCCATGCAATGGGGTCCCACAGAGACTCCACCATGAAAGGTCCTTACACAGTAGATTCTCAGGTCACTGACTTGAATGGAGGTCCACCAGGTCTAGGAGTTTCCATCAGGGATGTATGTAGCCTAGAATGTCTAAAGCTAACACCCATCTCAGATCTGTGCAGCTCTCTCATGGGCAATCCTCTGCGGTAGCTGAGCCACCATTACCTTGTGGCTCCAGGAACTGTTGAAACCCCCCACTTACACATATGCTTCCCATCAGGTCCTTTGAAGACCAAACCCAAGCTCTCCCGGTCTTCATCACAACGGCAGTCGACCCTGATGGACACAGCCGGCCTCCCAGCACGCCCACAGAGCGCCAAACTGTCTTCCCCCAGCAATTCAGGTACCTCGCTTGGGTTTAGATGGGAGCTGGAACCCCCTGAGAATTTACTCTCTGATGAGCATGTGCTACTGAGAGGCTCCTAGAGGAATCCCCTGTCTCGTTCCCTCTGTTCCTAGCAGAGACTCCCCCCACCTGGAGCTGGGGTAGGTTATGCCAGGCTCTGTGTAGGCGCTGTGGTGAGGAGGGTTCAAGGAGGCTTCTCTCCCGCGCCCCCAAGGGACAAGACACACCAGTCTGCCTCTGGAGTCCCCACTAACCACGGTTAGCTTTGGAGTATTTGTGCCCAGCTGCTGCAGAGGCAGCCAGCAGAGGGGGCATGAGGTAAAGAACAAACCCACTTCCCATCACAGGGCTGAGGCTGTTTGCCAGAACATCAGCGATGACAAAAGCCAACCAGGAAATAAAAGCACCCCTGGGACACCGACAGGCTCTGTAAACAAATAGGGGGTGCGGGGGGGGGGGAGAATCACTGGGGCCCTTGCTCCCACCATGGGGAAAACCCACGGAGGGACAAGGAACAGTCACATGCGAAGCTTCCCCCTCTGCCGTTCCATCAGGGATGTGGCTGGGTTGCCCAGCCCCATGCAGGTGTTCCAGCCCACCCACCTGAGATCTGCAGGTGGGAACCTCCCCAGCGCCCTGTGCTGCTCCTCATCCTCCCGAGTCCCCGAGGCAGTTGCTCCAACACCCCACCCAGTGGGGATGCTTGCTGCGTAGAAGGGGAGACGCTGCTGGTTCAATCCACTCCGACTGGAGGGGAAGCTGCTCTCTGGTCCATCCACCCTGAAAAGGGCCACATATGGAAGCTAGAGAGATGGGCCGTGGGGGAATGCAGCAGCGCTCCCCACCCCAGATGCAGGGCCTTTCCTGCCGACCCCTCAGTGCCACATGGCCGAGGGCAGCCTGCAGCCCAAAGCAAGAAGGAAAGACGTGTTCTTGATTCCAAGCTTCTTACTGGTGCTGGGGACCAACATTGCAGACTCTTCTAAACTAGCATTCAGTGGCGTCCTTTATAAGAACGCCCTGATGATGGATGGATTTGGGGTCTCTTGGCAGTCCCTGTGTCAGCCCATCCATCTGTTCATTTTGGTAAGGGTGAGCTGCGTGATGCTGCAGAATCATGTGATCTGAGCCGTGATTTAAAACACAATCGGCTAGAACAACTGTAGTAGAATCTGGACTGAGTGAAGAGCATGCCGGGAAAGCGCAGAATCTCTCAGCACAGCTGACAGCAATATTCCCCTCCCACCATTAAAACAGAGGCACATAGCATTTGACAACATACATGCCTTCAGCAGGAAGAACACGTGTTTAGCTTGGTAGAATTGGGTACGGAAAGAAAGAAGGCAAAAAAGTTTGATTGGGCAAATGGATTGAAAGCAGCAAGGATGGAGGAAAAGATCCATCAATAGATGTGTGAAATAACAGATTGCATTGGGGTGAACTTCACTCAGAGGGACAAATTCTCTGCTTCACTGAAGCCCCACACTTAATTTGCACTTCAGCGGGGTCTCAATAAACAAACATGGAGTGGATGTCAAGAGCAGGCTTAGGATGTGATGGAAAGTAGGGGAGATGGATGAATTTGTAGAAGAGCATGTCGATGAATGGGTGGACAGAGGCATAACAACTGATAGTTGAAGGATAGAAGCAAGGTAGGCGAATGGAGGGTGGCTGGATGTAAGAATGGATGGAAAAGCGGCTGGATGGGAAAGGATCAGGAAGTGAGGGACGGGGAAAGCAGGCTGGATGGGTGATGAGTGCAGAAACAGAGACATGCCCAGGATGCACGGAGAATCAGACAGCTGGATAATCCGTCAGTTAAATCGTCTGCAATGTTTCCCTGTAGGTACAGCTAGGTCGCTAAAGGACAGGCCCGTGTCATCGGAGGGTCGACTGTCCCGGGTGGACCTGACCCATCTATCAACCTCAATATCTCCCCCTGGGGAGGCAAGAGAGGATTCTCCCATGCAGGAGAAAGAAACGCTAGAGCTTCACCTGGACCTTTCCATGCGCCGGCGATCGGCTGAGCAGTTACAGTGACTGCAATGGCAGGAAAGCAGCGCTCGCTGACGGAAGCCAGGCAATAAAGAGTGAGCAGAACAGAGAGGAGGCTGTGTACATGTGTCGCGGCAATAGGAACAGGGAGCTTTTTGTGCGGTGCCTGCGGCAAACAGGACCCAGGGCTGTTCCACGCAGCAGCACTGTTAAAAGGAGGAGGTGGGCAGCACGTTCATTCAGGAAAACGGTTCATCCCTGGCCTTTGCAAATCCTCCCCTCGCTGCTGCTAGCTTTGCCTGAGTAGATTTTGCAAATACCAGATCTTCTGCATAAGCCAGTTTGACACTGGCTCATTTCAGCCCCGGGGATCTTGTACTGTCCTTCGTATCACAGAGCCCGACGCACCTCATGTGCATGAAGGGGGATCTTTGAAACCGGACTATGGTTGACTTGTTTGAGTGAAAAGCACCAGGGCAGAATGCAGCCCAAAGTTCTCCCTCCACGGCCAACTGTCCTCCTCGGTGGAGAGCTGTGGCTCGCCACGGGCCCTAAGTAGCTACTTGGAACGCTGCATGCTGGGATCTGTAGTCTTCATAAGCTGCACCTTAGTACTGAAGAGGAGGGTAGGTTACAGTCTGCTCTATTCTGTACACCTTGGCGGTGGCCCTTGGGGAGCCCCCTAGCAAACAACTAGTGCGGCCCTCATGCAGGAAAAGCCTGAACTCCGTATCAAGTAAGGACTGGTCCCTCTAGAAGTCAAATCAGGGTTTGTGGGGCAGGCAGGGAGGGGATTGTGCACCAGGTAGCTGCCTCCCCTCTGCCCTTTCCCAACCCCTTCCCACCGTGCTTGATCCAGCGTGGGCTTCTTGCAGCTGTGCTCAGACTGGAGTTGGCAAGAGAGGTTTCTAAGCAAGGGGCTACGTGCTTTGTCTTTCCTACAGCAGGGCAGTGCCTGTGCTCCAGGAGTCATTAGAAAAGAATCTGGTGCTCTGTCATTTCCTCATCCGGTGCACACAAAGGCCTCTCCGATCAGAACTGCTCTTTCCCCCACGCAGGTCTTTGCTTCCCAGAGCGCCTGGCCCTCAGACTGGGGGACAAGGTGAAGGGCGCCCACCCCAGCTAATGTAATCTAAACTTCCCAGCCCTTTGTTTTCTTTTGTCAGTGAGGAGGAAGGGAGGGAGGTGATAGTGCTGAGTGATTTGAGGAGGACGGGTGGCCTGTGGATAAGGCACAAGACTGAATGTCAAAGCCAGGTTCAATTCTTTGCTCTGCCACTGACTCACTGTGTGACCTTGGGTGGACCCCTCCGCTCTTGTATGCCTTCATTTCCACCATCTGTAAAAGTCCCTGTTGTGAGGTCTACTTCATCCATGCATGAAGCCCTTTGAGATCCCTTGATCTGTGGAGCTGTACAAATGCAAGGGAATACTATGAAGGGTTACAAATAATTCCAAAGCTGGGGAGACAGATGTCTAGAAAACAGACAGGAAAACCCCACCTTTTAATCCTCCTGGCTTGCATCTAGGTTCTTGCACTATTGTCCCCATTCCTTGATTCAGTCGCATGCACTTTTTGCCTGCTGCATTTAACCTAGCTGCCTGCTTTTCATTTTCATCCTCTCCATGGCTCTGGTGCTGGTTTGATCCTCATTTGGAGCTAGCGTTGTGAGAGAGAGAGGACTCTTATTCCACTTGCTTTAATGCTGCCTCAGAGTGCCTTGGACTCCCCTAGCACAACAAGACAAACCAAAGTCCAGACGGCGGGTAGCGTTTCGTAGTCAAGGAAGGGCTGAGCAGTAAAGATGCCACGATGCAGCTTGATTTCAATTCTCTGCTCACTCACACCTTTTGTGTGTCTAGCAAAGCCAGAAGGCTTTCACTGGGGTGAGGGACAGCAGGTTTCAGCAGGCTGTGTTTAGAGAACTGTCAGTGTAACCAATACTAGACAGGTCACATGGCACAATTATTGTGTAAGTCCTCCTAACTGGGTTAGTAATTACATAGGCTTTGATTAATGCCCCGTAGCTACTTCCTTGCATGCTCCCAACATTGTTTTGTCGTTACACTTGGCCGATGGCATCTGTGGTGTGATGTAGATATCAGAAATCATCACACGCTTGCAATGTAACATGACCCATTGCCTGCCACCAACCCTGCAAATAACCAAGACACACTCCCAGTGAATACATGGCACATGCTCTAATGCCACTTGCCCTGTTACTCAATGGCCATCCCCTGGCACTTGTCGTATGAACATCCTGCCACTACCTGTTCTGTCGTAGTTGTTAACCTGTAAATATCCTGCTGCTGCAGTGTTTACCCCTGTGATGATGGTGGACGCTTCTCACGAGGAGGGACAGTTCAGGACCATTGTCCCTGCATTCTGAAAGCTCCTGCCAGTGCACAACGAAAGCAACAATGTTTCTGTGAGGGGAAAACTTGAATGAAGTTTATAGTATGGGCTGGCTCCAGCTCCCATTACAGTCAATGGCAAAACCCCCTTTGACTTGGATGGGAACCAGGCTGGGCGCTGAATGATTTAATGTGAAGGATGTGACGGTGTGGAGCGGAGACCAGCTGGGAGAGGAGGGACCAGCAAGAGTGCCTTCGCAGGGGAAGATTCACCCCTGTGCAGAGGGCCTGGACACAGCCTATGCACCTCTTACAGGTAGGTCCCGTGGGAGCTCTATTTTGAGGGTATCTGTGGGGCTCAAGTGGTGCCTAGGCCCGGGTCTCTCATGCCAAGTGGATTAAACTTGGGCAAGTTTTGGCCCCACATATTCGACACACCCACTGCATGTGAACACGGTATGTGACGTGCTTCGTGTAGGGCTCCAGTGTGCGACAGTACAGTGTAGACATGCTGTCTGTTCTGTGTGGTTGACCCAGAGCCATGCCAGGGTTGAATCTGTCCGTAGTGGGCCGAGTTTTTGCCTTTCATTAATACCCCATGCTGGACACCTGCTGGGCTTGCTGGCAGCACATGGACGCTGCCTGGCGGCTGGCGACAAGCATATGCCATGCTCTGTAGGCAGGCGGCACACGTGTGCTGCACTCACGAGCCGTATACTGCACGCCGGCCACACGTGCTGCATGGTGGGTGGCTACAAATGCTGCACGCTGCACTTACAGGCCATGGACTGCCCAAGGCCTGCTGGCAGCACCGGTGCGGCTGGCTCTGCGTGCTGCATGCTGGTTTCCTGCAGTCACATGGAGATGACCGCATCCTGCACGGTGCTGACATTTAAAGTTAAATTAACCATAGAGAATGATACACCCCTCAGTCCTGTGTTCTCCGTGTATACCCTCCCCCCCATGCCGAGGCCCGGTAACAACGGGGTGTTCCACAGGGAATGTTGGAGGAGGAATTCTTTACGGCCTCTTCTGCTCCAGCACCCTGGTGGATCTCTGGAGAGCAGGGGCCACCCTCACCGTCCTCCCTTGGCCTGCTCCTGCCCCTGTCCCCAGGCCTCACTGTGCATGCTGTCTTCACAAGCTCCCCAAGCCCTGTCTCTCCCCTCCGCTGCATCTGGGGCTCTCCATGCCTGCTGCGGAAGGGGCAGGATGTACTCTGGAGAGAATGCCAGTGCTAGGTCCATCGAGTCCCAGCTGTGCCCAGCTGGTGCCATGGCTGCCTACTGCACGTTCTGCACGGGCTGCGCTTGCCGACGTGGGCGAGAGAGTCGGAGAGCAGATCCGCAGCACAGCTGTTATGGGCGGCTGGGATCCGACAGCACCAGTTTGGCCCAAGCTTGAAAAGCGGCAAACAGCTCGTTGCATCCCAGGTGCGGGAACCCACCTGCTGTGCTGCCCCTCCCCACTGACTGTAGAGCCACTGAACGTGGGCTCTGGCCTTTGGAAACCAGCAACTTTGGACGTACTGAAGCAGGCTATTAAAATATTCCCTCCCACCTCCGTTGTATCGTTCCCCAGGACGAGGGAGAACCTTTTGAAACAGACCAGTTTTAAGCAATGTTTGCCTGATCCGCCTTTCCCGGGCTTGTCAAAGGAATGATCGTGACTTCTTAGACATTATTAACCACATCAGAAGAGGTGGGTTTATTTACTTAAATAACATTGTATGGGCCCTAACTAGTCATTGCCGTGAGCTGTGCCTGCTTCTGCCAATGGGAAATTGCTCCATATGTTTGTTCAAAACAACTTAGGATCGTTTTATTGTCCTTGGAGTGAAGGGGGAGGATGTGAACACTTCTGATGTGATGTGCTGCTCAAGTGGGTGTGTTCTAATTCACTCGGAACTGTACAGCTCCCCCGTTAATTCACTCATTCACACTTCACGCTGTGTCCCTGCCTCTGAGATGCAAATTTCTCATCTGAAAGAGAATGCAACATGAACAGGCTGCACTCACAGTTTCCACTATGCGCTTCTTGTCTTGGCTGCTTCCAGTGACGGGATTAAGCATTTTAGCCAATGTGAGTAGTCGCTTAGCGCTTGTCTACACTATGGATGCTAGAGTGGCAAAGTGTCATAGTGTAGACACTTGCTTCATCAACAGAAGGGGTTCTTCCATCTGTAGTTAACCCACCCCCACCAACAGGCACTAGGTTGGTCGATGCTATGATGGGTTGTGTCACAGAAATCCCCTTGGGACAGCCACCTGATGTGTTGAGACTACCTCTGAGCCTATTTTCCCTGCCAGCTTGGGACTTCAGTACCCTGTCTTGTTGAGCCAGACACGCCAGCCTGCTGCAAACACAGACCCAGATCTGAACCACGTCCCCAAAAGCTGCAGGCTTAACTGAAAACAGCTTAAGAAGTGCTTCTGTCTCCAGCACCTAGATACCTAGTTCCCAATGGGGTCCAAACCCCAAATAAATCCATTTTACCCTGTACAAAGCTTATACAGGGTAAACTCATAGATTGTTTGCCCTCTATAACACTGATAGAGAGATATGCACAGTTGTTTGCTCCCCCAAGTATTAATACTTGCTCTGGGTTAATTAATAAGCAAAACGTGATTTTATTAAATATAAAAAGCAGGGTTTAAGTGGTTCCAAGTAATAACAGACAGAACAAAGTAAATTACCAAGCAAAATAAAACAAAAACACGCAAGTCTATGCCTCATACAGTAGGAAACTAAATGCAGGTAAATCTCACCCTCAGAGATGTTCCAATAAGCTTCTTTCACAGACTAGATGCCTTTCTAGTCTGGGCCCAATCCTTTCCCCTGGTACAGTCCTTGTTCCAGCTCAGGTGGCAGCTAGGGGATTTCTCATGACTGCAGCCCCCTTTGTTCTGTTCCACCCCCTTATATAGCTTTGGCACAAGGTGAGAATCTTTTGTCTCTTTGGGTCCCGACCCCTCCTTCTAAATGGAAAAGCACCAGGTTTAAGATGGATTTCCAGTACCACGTGACATGGTCACATGTCTTGTGAGACCCCAAGCCTTCATTCTTCCCAGCCTGACTCACAGGAAGGCTTGCAAGTAAACAGAGCCATCTACAGTCAGTTGTCCTAGTTGATGGAAACCATCGAGATTCTAAACCACCATTAATGGCCCACACTTTGCATAACTACCATAGGACCTCAGAGTTATATTCTATATTCCTAGTTTCAGATACAGGAATGATACATTCATACAAATAGGATGAACGCACTCAGTAGATAGATAAGCTTTGTAATGATAACTTACAAGAGACCTTTTGCATGAAACATATTCCAGTTACATTATATTCACACTTATCAGCATATTTTCATAAAATCCTATGGAGTGCAACGTCACAGATGCAACCAGCAGTGTCTATACTGTGGCTCAGGTCGGCTGAACTGCATCTTTCAGGGTGTGAATTTTTCACACCCGTGAGCAAAGTAGCTAGGTTGACCTAAGTTTTTGGTGTAGACCAGGTAAGGTGACCAGATAGCAAGTGTGAAAGATCGGGACAGGGGGTGAGGGGTAATAGGAAACAATATAAAAATAAGCCCCAAATATTGGAATTGTCCCTATAAAAGCAGGACATCTGGTCACCCTAAGACCAGGCCGTAGACTGTCTGTCAGTCTCTGGGATTTGCAAGCAGACAAACAATTAGTTTCTTCTCCAGAGATCTGTAGCCAGAGATACACAGGCCCTAATGCTGGTCCCTTTGAAATCAGGAAGCTGGGCAAAAACGTTAAATGAAACCTAAAACTAGGTACCATTCGCCTGGTTTCTTGTTTCGTTACAGAGCCAAGGCTGGGACCAGATACCCACAAACCTTCACTGGAGTGTCCTAAATCTAGTTAAACTGGGCAGAGTGCTCAGTGAGGCCAGGCCTTGATGCTTCTGTTGGTGGGGCACTGCCCCCCAGAAAGAAAATGCCGTCAACTTGAAATAAATGTACCGCCATCTCAACTCTGTGTGCTACATACAGTGGTAAAGCTCCTCCACCGGAAGCATCCATGGAAATCAGCTGCTTCAGGAACCCAGGCTGCAGCCTGCACATGTGTAATTTCCAGTAGGAAGTGCTGAAACAGCAGGAGACGAACACTGCCTGTCCTCGCAGCTTTGTAATGCTATCTGAACTGCTGGAAGTTACTGAGCACGTGGTTGGCTATTGGGAACTGCCAGGCAATAGGTCTAGAACAAAGCTCGTTTCACGCTGTTTCAGCCTGAATCCAGGCAAAAGATGAGGGTTTCAGCTGAGTTTTTGCGGGAGTTGTTGGGCCCTACTTCACAGCATGCGGGGGGGGAGGAGAATCTGTTTTACAGAAACTGTAAACTTTTGGTAGCTTCTCCCTGAGAAGATGAATTGTTCTGAAGTTTATCACTTATCCTGAAGGCTGGTGCAATTCTGATCTGTCAACCCTTTCTTTCGGCTTTGCCTCTTACAAAACAGCCCATGCTGCTTCCCCCCCCCACACACACACACGCACAGCTGAAAGCCAAAGCTTTGCTAGGTTGGAACGGAAGATGGGGCTTATCTTTCTTTGCTTCTAACCAAGAATCCTGGGTTGTGGCAGCTAATGCAACAGTAACTATCAGCCCAAAGAGTCAGCAGCCTTGTTGCAACATGGTTTCCTGTCTTTAGAAAAAGAAACTAACCCCCTGCTCTGTTCTGGGGAGGGCATGAGGTTGGATTTCTTGTTTCCCTCGCTGTTGCTATCACTTTGCATATCCTCCCTCTCACCCTCGTTTGCCTTTCCAAGCTCCCTTTGCCGCAAATTGCCAACCAACCGATGCCTCCCTGCTTCATTTCAAAAGAGCTCTGGAGTGTGCTGAGGCTATTGCAACACTCCAGCTGGGAACACCCTGTTACCATTGGAAAGGCATCCACAGGGCAACCATTGGCACTATGAGTAACACAATGGGGGGATGTGGCTTTTGCCACCCTCTTTAGGTGAAGACTCAGCACCAGAATGGAGATAGGCAGTGGCAAAATGCTTCCCCTCTTCAATGGCTGCAACATACTATCTGCAGATGGGACATCAAACCCAGCTTGGCCCATCTGGGACCCATTCTGCTTTCCCTAAGAAGAGGGCTGATAACCCCAGTATCCTGGTCAAACCGAAATTGGGGTGATTACATTCTATCACCCTAAATCCCCCCCCCTGCAGCTTCAGCAAACAGAAATAGGGTTCTTGGTACTTTTTGCTCTGAACCACCATGAACCTGCAGCTGCCTTCCACCCTAGAGGTGGCTGCATTTCAGTGGTGGGCTTGGGGGTGTGTGTGTGTGAGTGAGAGAGAGAGAGATAAATGCATCGAGACATGCACATCCTAGAAGGGCCTAAGGTGCAAAGTTTAGTGGAATGTAGTGCCAACCTCCTCCAACATTTAGGGATAACAACAATAGGTCAAAAGGCTCAAGTAGACCCACTCCCTCTGACATCTTCCCCCTCCACCTCATTGTGAACTCTGTTGGCGGGGACTGCCTGTTACTTGGCTCTACAGCTAGCCCTGATCCTTTGCTGGGGCTCCTACATCAATCTACTGAGCCTGGTCCAGTCCCATTGTTCCACAATCTGTGTCTTCATGGGATTGACATCAGGAGAAGGGATCGGAGGAAAACCACCTCTGAGCAGGACTCTGGTTGCTCCCCACCCTGTCTCGCACTGTGCTAATCCTGGCCAACCCAGAGGAGTTCTGAGTGCAATCCTTGCAGCACCAAGGCTTAAGACAGGCTCCTCAGACTTTCTTGTCAACTGCTGGAAATGGCCCACCTTGATTATTACTTATAAAAGGTCCCCCCCCGTCCCCCTCCCCCCGCTCTCCTGCTGGTAATAGCTCACCTTAAGTGATCACTCTTGTTACAGTGTGTATGATAACACCCATTGTTTCATGTTCTCTATGTATATAAATCTCCCCACTGTATTTTCCACTGAATGCATCCGATGAAGTGAGCTGTAGCTCATGAAAGCTTATGCTCAAATAAATTGGTTAGTCTCTAAGGTGCCACAAGTCCTCCTTTTCTTTTTGCGGATACAGGCTAACACGGCTGCTACTCTGAATCCCCTCCCACTGCTGCTGCAGAACCGCATTAGACAGAGTCTGTTCCCAGCCCCAAGGCGCTGACTCGCTGCTGGTTGAAAGGTGATAAGAGGAGCTTAGTGCAGGCCGTTTACAGGAACAATTTGTTGACTGGCAAGAGGGCTCCTCGTCCTCCCACGACAAAGCTTCCAGCGATGTGCTTGGTGCTAGTCGTTGCCACAGGAATGGGTGTGTGTGTTTGGGTACGTAGGCGGGGGGTGCGTGGGAAAGTAAGGAGTGGGGGGTGTCACGCCAGTGGGGTAGATGTCGGGTGTTCAGGGGCATGTCATGGAGCAGGGTGTATGGATGTTGTGAGTGTGATTGAGCAGAGGTGAGCATGGGCATAGACCACTGCGCACTTGGGGGGCTTCAGCCCCCCTCACCCTGCAGGGACTGCATTCATCAACAAAACCCCGAGGTTGGAAGAGAAGCTCGTTTAGCTCACTTGAGTAAAAGTGGACACATTTAGGCGTGGGCCAAAGCTACTCGCTAAGGGACTATTCAAGAGCTAGTGTTTTTTAACTCCTAGACCCCTTTCCCACTTCAGAGTGGTCTGTGCCCCTGTAGTGTTTGGGTGAGTATGGGGGGCAAGCAGGGGTAGTGTGAGAGGATGGGGGTGGAGACCCTGGGTACGGGGGAGCAGGGGTTAGTGTGTGAGTGTACAGTGGGATGCGTGTGTAAGTGCCAGGGGATTTTACTGGGCTGGGGAAAAGAGTGCAGAAGGGCTCAGGCTGCTGAGGCTGACATGGGGGCACAGCTCCATCTCTACAGCGCTTGGGAATGGAGCTGGTCCTGCCTGAGCCCAGCGGGAAGCACCGAGCGGATATTGACAGGGTTACTCACCCCAGGCTGCCCAGCCCAGCCCACCATAGCGAGCACAGAGCAGCTGGGAACTTTAGAAGCCTGGGGAGCTGTGAAGTGAATCAACTTCTGGGGAGAAAGTGACAATGTGGGCGGACTGAGATCATTCAGCCACAGCGCAGAGCTCCACCGGGGGCATCTCCCGTCCATCACGTGCTGCCTACACACCCACCCTTAGCATTGCCCAGGGCTGACTCTTTAGGTGTGCAGGGATAGCTCAGCTTCTAGGCCATTCATCCCTTGGCTTCTCTTTGAATCCCCCCCAACGGCTCCCCCGTCTCTCTCGCATCACACCTAAGCTGCTTGTTTTCACTTTCCAAGGCCTTTCAGCCTGTCCCCACCCTACCTCTCATCTCCCATTCACCCATCGAGATGACTCCCAAGTCCAACTGGCCCAGGATGTCTGCTTCCATCCCCACTTGTTTAATTTTCAAACACGCACCTTTGTGCTTTTCCCCATAAACCTCTGCAAAGCTTCCTCATGATCCTCCTGCAAATCCCTCCTTCAAACTTTCCTTTGCCTTGGAACCTGCCAAAAAACTAGATGGCAGTTAGACTGCTAGTGGGACTGTTATCACGTCCCATCATGCTGACCAATTCAGTCTCATTGGTCACTTGTGCGCCCCAATCTGTCTGTATCCATCTGTTGTCTCTTGTCCTATACTTGGATTGTAAGGGCTTTGGGGCAGGGACCAGCGTATGGTTCTGGGTTTATACAGCGCCTAGTACTGTGAGCCCTGATCCTCGACTAGGCTTCCTAGATGCTGCTGCAGTGCAAATAATGCCGGGTGCACTCGGCGGAGTCAGTCATTTGGTTTCTCAGAACCAGACCCCAGGCTGCCACACCCCTTACACCAGGCAGAATCTGCCGGTTTCAGCTGCTCGCAAACTTTTAAGCAAATGTTCGTCAAAAAGGGGGGGGGGGGGGGGCTTGTTGAAAATGAGTTTTGCAAAGAAAGTTGGGATGGAAATATGGGGATTTTTTGTTGAAAAACTTTTCATGGACGTTCTGTTGGAAATGACATCCCCTCCTCCCCCTCGTTTTGGTTGAAAGGTTTTGTAGTAAAACCCCTAATCCCCCAAGCAGTTCTCCTAGTGCTCGGCTTCCCGATGCTGGAAACAGTTAGGGCCTGATTCTCATTGCACCAGGGCCTTAAGTGTAAGTAAGAACAGGCCCAGAGTGTACAGCCTTCGCTTGGGCTCATTGGGCACAGGAAGCCGGGTAGAACCGTGGAGAGGAGGCCTGGGAACATCATGAGCCCCGGAACTGAGTCAGCTGTGGGAAGAGATGATTTTATAGTACCCAAAGAGAGGGAGACTCCAGCAACATGCAGGGAGGCCTCTCCTTTACTATGGAAGATTGAGAAGCTCCTGAAAGCTTCCTCCCGCACTGACTAGGTTTGCCAAAGAGCTCAGCTCCTAAAGGAAGCTGCCAGATTTTCAAGTGCTCAGCACCCAGAAGATCGTGGCAGACCAAAAACATCATGGATGCTGCTGGGGACTGTGCTGTTTTGAAAACCTGGCTCCTTTGCTAATTCCTACCATCAGCTGGCAGGCAGCAGAATGCCAGGGGGTCCTGGGGTGGGGGGAGAGCTGCATGGGAGAGCGTGATTCTATTTCATGGAAGTCTTCTAAAGCCAGGGCAGCTGGGGCTGCAGTAAAACCCCCCTGTCACCTGCCCAGCAAAACTTTCACAGGCTCCAGGCCAGGCACGAGTGGGTGGTGTGAAGAGGTAGGGCTTGCTCTGGCAGCTCCCCAGAGTCTCAAACAGGGGGTGGGAATAACCAGCAAGTGCTAAGTGAGTACAGCAGAGTGGGTGGGGGAAAAGGGGCAGCCCCCCAGGGATATCCCCCTGTGCCCCAGCTGTATGTGAAGCTCATGGCTGCAGTCCCTAGGGGTTGCTTGTCCTTCTGCCAAAGGCAAACCACCTGCTGGCCTCGCTTTCCCCTCCCTGCCAAATGCTAAAAGGTCACAGTCATCTCAACTTCCTCTTTCTCCGAAATCCAAGATTATCACAGCGCGCGGAACAGAAACAGCCAGGGAGTGACGGCTGCAGCAGGGGCTGGGCTGCACAGAAATGGGGTTGGCCCCATGCCAGGAGGCTGGCCTGCTGCATTACAGCATAAACAATCACACACGGTCACCCCCACTCCCACACGCCCCTGCACAGCCCATGCGGGTGACCTAATGCTTCGACACAAGGGGACTGGTTTTCGACACAAGGGGACTGGTTTTCGGCACCTGTGCAGCTTGCCATGTAGCCTGGGGGCAGCTGCTCAGGTACAGAGGAATGCTGACAAATTGTTCTCATGGCGACCTGGCCAGGAATTAGGGCTTGTTTACATGGGACAGTTGCACCCGTATAATGTAAATGGATTGTTAAACCGGTGCAAAGGGCATTCTGACTGCAGTACAGGAGAGGTTGATTTTCAGTTTAGCTTCAGTGGATCGGGACCCGGTTTAATTGAACTAGTCCAAGCTGATATGGAAATAAGGGTGTTCACTGCTAGCAATCTGTCAGTGTAAATTCACACCTTCAGGTATATTGGTGCAGCTTTCCCATGCAGATGAGCCTTAAACACACACACAAACGCTCAGAGTCAAACATACACATTCCTGCTCCCAGCCTCCCACTTGTGCTCTCTCTCTCTCTCACCCACACACTCACGCTAATGCATTCTCTCGCTTACACAGTCACACGTGGCCTCCACACCCACGCCATAGCCCGGAACCACCCAACGTTATATACGTGCACAGGGACCAGCCAACAACACCCCTTCAAAATGCAAAGCACTCCTTCCAGCTTCTGCTGCATCTCCCACAAACCCACCCTAAGCCGCTTCTGTGCTCACTCCTAAGGGGTCCATTGTCACCGATACCCCCAGCCTCCCCCCTCAGAGCCCCACTCCTGATAACGCTGTACACCAGTACTCATTAACATGCTGCCCTCAGATCCCAGCCACGTGGGCTGCTCTATGCCCTAGTGTTCACCCAACCTCAGTCCCCCTCGCATGGCTACCATCCTTCTGGCCCAGGAGCTGCTTTCAGCCCATCCGGGCTGCTCCTTCACGGCCCAGAAGGCATTGCTGGAGTGGAAACCAGCATGTGGTGCTGGGCTGCTGTGGGAAGCCATCTCCTGTGAGCGCCGGTGAGACGTGCCTGTGAACAAGGAAGCGACTGGGCAGAGGACAGGATCTTCTAGGAGCTGGGAAGCAAGTCTCCGTGAGGCCCATGGCCCAGTGGTGGGAAGCCACAGTTGAATGACTGAAGCTGGTGACTCTCAGGTTTCTGTGCTGGAAGGGGCCAACCCAGGGAGGTTTCATTTTCTTCTCTCCTGGGCAGGCTGCATGGTGGCTGCTGCGGGCACCATGTGGGGAAGAGTGGGTGGGGAGCGATGGTGACAGGAACCCCGAGCACGCCAAGGAAGAGCACCATCCGCTGAGTTTTGTTCTCAGAAACCCAGCAGGAGGAGGGTCGGTTTCGCCATCTCCTCTAACGTTTGACGCGGGGGGCAGCTCCAGCTCCTGCCCCCGGATATGCTGAAAGGCCCTTTTGCTGGCCACATTGCGACCACTCGCACTGATTCCCCACGGGCTGTCCCACAGCACCACTGAAATGCAGGTGCCTTAAAGGTGGGGAGGAGATATTTGGGCAAAGCCCTGCCTTAGGGAAAGGGCCTCAGGAACCAGTGGCCCCGCACGAGCCCGGTCTCAAGAGACCCTCATGTGGAGTAAAGTGCATGGAGCCCAGTTTAGCTAATGGGGAATGAGAGGCTGGGTGAAGCCTGCAAATCCCAGGGAGGGTCAGTTCCCAAGCTGAGGCTTGTCAGCTCCCAAGGCTTCGGCTGCAGCCGTGGATTGTACCACAGTTCCTCTAGGTTATTAGCAAACATTAGAGTTAACCCTCGCAGCACCCCAGTGAGCCAGGTTAATATCACTCACCTCCACCCTACCCCCTCACAGCTAGGGTCATAGGTGCCGACTCCGTGAGTGCCCCAGGGCTGGACCACTCACAGGGGAAAAATGGTGGGTGCTGAGCACCCACCAGCAGCCCCCCCCATTGCTCCCCTCCTTTCCTTCCCCAGCACCTCCCACCTGCTTGTGGGCCCCCCGATGACCAGCGCCTCCCCCTCCCTCCTCATGCCTCCTGCCCACTACGATCAGCTGTTTTGTGGCATACAGGAGGCTCTGGGAGGGGGAGGGGAGAGTAATGAGGATGTGGCATGCTCGGGGGAGGAGGCCGAATGGGGTGGGAAGAGGCAGGGTAGGGGACTTGGAGGAAGGGGTGCAGTGGGGGCAGGGCCTGGGGCAGAGCTGGTGGTCCAGCACTCCCGGCACATTGGAAAGTCAATGCCTGTGGCTGGGGTTAAGGACCAGCTCAGGGACACAGCAACATACTTGGGCATGGAACCCTGGGATCCGGACTCCCAGTCTCTCTTGCTCTCCCTCTCTGCCCAAACACACTCACTAGCAAAGTAAAAAGAAAAGGAGTACTTGTGGCACCTTAGAGACTAACCAATTTATTTGAGCATGAGCTTTCGTGAGCTACAGCTCACTTCATCGGATGCATACCGTGGAAACTGCAGCAGACTTTATAAATACACAGAGAATATGAAACAATACCTCCTCCCACCCCACTGTCCTGCTGGTAATAGCTTATCTAAAGTGATCATCAGGTGGGCCATTTCCAGCACAAATCCAGGTTTTCTCACCCTCCACCCCCCCACACAAATTCACTCTCCTGCTGGTGCTAGCCCATCCAAAGTGACAACCCTTTACATAATCAAGTCGGGCTATTTCCTGCACAAATCCAGGTTTTCTCACATCCCCCCCACCCCCATACACACACAAACTCACTCTCCTGCTGGTAATAGCTCATAAGCTCTCCCCACCCAACCTGTTCTGTCTTTTTATACCTCCCTGTCCAGGTTTTTCTCTTTCACACCCTTGCTCTGGCCATCCCTGTCCTCTCTCCTCAGCTCTCTCACCTTCCTTTGTAAGCTCGCCCACTTTTGTATTTCCCCCTGTTCATTGGGAAATGCTTGTCTTGTTGGCCCGTGGGATACTTTTGGCCAGCTCCCAGAGCATGAGTCCAGTGGGCTGTGTCTACACTAAAAAGCAACAGGGCTTCAATTCTGGATCCCAGCTTGACTCAGGCTCAGACCTGCCCACACCTGTGTAGACACAAGGTGGGGTTAGGCTTGAGCCAGAGTTCAAGCCCTGGGTTTACACTGCCGTGTGGACACCCCCCACCCCCCGACACTACCACTGTACAAATTAATAATCCCATTTATCTACCTTCCTTTTAAGGGCCATGAGACAGGAGTTGTTCCCAAGATGGGAGGCAGGGGGATCATGATGTGGGGCACTCTTGCTGGGGAGTAGAGAAGAGGACTCTCCAAGGGACTAAGTGCCCTGTATTCCCTAGTCTGTGTGTCTGCGATCCCAGTTCCCCTCCAGCCCCGCAAGAGGAACAGGACAGAGAGGTCAGCTGAGCTCTAAGCACGGAGGGACAGTTTTTCAGCGCTCTGTCAGTGACTCGCCTCTCTCCCTCTCCGGAGTGCCTGAGGTCAAGCACATCCTTAAGGGATTGGGTCAAGGGCTGCCAAAGCTACAGGAAGCCAAGAGAAGGGGAACAGCCTTGGGAAGGGGCTGCTGAGCCACGTGAACAGGGGCAGGAACGAACCCCAGGGTGTCATCTCAGAACAGGCCGAGCCGCAGAAAAACGATCTAGAAAACGGAAGTACCTAAGTGCTCATTTCTAATCCCCAGAAGAGCAGGGGATGATTTTCATCTTAGAGCCACCCCACGTCCCTCCAGAAGTACCAGAGAGGGAGGTGTGTCCTGGATCTAGTCCTGAGCCTCCTGAAATCAGCCGGAGGTGTTCCCTTGGGTTCAGTGGGAGCAGGAATACGTGCTGGGCATAGGGCTCAATGGAGACACTCTCCCAAAGGATGCTAGTAGTAGTCTTGCTCGCTGAGCGTTTGTGGCACTTTCTGTCCTGAGATCTCCATGCACTTTTCTTTGCACAGACCCTTTGGGCTCTGTGATCATGGAGGATCTAGCCAGGACTCCAGCTAGAGCCTGAATATCTGCAGTACTAGTTTTAGCCCTGCAGCCCGAGCCCCATGACCTTGAGTTAGCTGAGCCAGGCTCTGAGACTCAGTGCTGCCAGTTTTTTAATCACAGTGTAGATATAGCCTTAATCTCCTGCTTCTGATTCCTGCAGTTTAGCCATCTTGGGTGTGAGATCCCTAGACTTTCTGGAACCACAGGCTCAAATCCTGCCAGAACTGTCTCAGCCCTTCAGCATCAAGTAGGCAGAGCTGCAGCAGTAGCAGGTAGTTCACTGTGTGGGCGTGTGATGAAAGGGCGATAAACCTTACACAAAGGCAGATGGGATTAGCTCCTAGACCTAGCACATGCAGCTACCTTTCACCAAGATCCCAGATCCTCAAAGAGAAGAAATCAACCCCCTTGCCCACAGAGTTCATTGCCCACGGACACCCCACAGTACCTGCCAGGGTGCTGAGACCTTCTGAACTCTGCCCATGAGAGGCCCAATGGAAACAGAGCACTTTGCAAAACCCAGCCCTTAGTTAAGGGCCAGAACAGGAGCTGAATACCTTTGGAAAACCGAGCCCCAGTTATAGGCATTGACCATTTGAAAAGCTAATCCCATAAATTCTCTTCTTCCTCACTACCTAGCCAGTCACAGAACTCCCTACCACTGGCTATCATCTTCCAGGAGCCTTTCCCAGCATGCTCTCTTGGTGCCTGGCCCTTTAAATCTGGGCTGGTGAACCAGCTGCAGCCCTATGGTAGTCCTCTGGCTGCTGAGTGCTGCAGGTTGAAACCCCGGCCTTTCTCGCTGGTAAGTGAGCCAATTGACATTGTTTTCTCCTGGCTTTTCCCCTTTATCTGTGCAGATGTGGAACATCCTCCTGGGGAGTCTTTCAGACGGCACAGGTTCCCCTCTGGGCTTTGCAGGGCTGTTAAAGGCCTTTTCTGTGCAAGCCAGAGGACTGCACAGAGATGCGCTCTTCATATCAGTTTCTCTCTGACTTTGGATCTCTTTTGGTTCCCGCTGGGCAGTCTAGTTCCTTTTCCTGTTAATATTTAAAGCAGCTGTTTGTATTGCATCATTTTCCATCCATGGGCTCGTTTAGAGCTGTGTTTATAATCCCAGCAATTAGCGATGAGAAAAGACCTCCTGGGTCACTCAGCCTGTCTCCCTTCCAGTGCAGGCTTGGCCCTGTATTCATCTCCGAGTGCTTCGGCCAGACTAGCACTAAGAATCCCAAGCGAGGACGCCTCCACCACTTCCCTTAGGAGCCAGATTAACACAGCTGGTGGGTAGTGAAACGTATCTTTCCCTGTAGACACCTGTATTCACTGAGTGCCTAAAGTTTTCTGTAAAAGTTCTCTCGGGACCTAAATTTCCATCTCTGGGCACATGGGCTGCTAAGAGCCTGGACACCTATTTCTCGCCTAAGCCCCAGCATGCTCCAGGCCCTGGGGGAAGAAAGGCAGGGGAACGCCTATCTCCCCTGCGGGGCCAGAGGTCACCTACCACATTCAGGTTTCAGAATAGCAGCCGTGTTAGTCTGTATCCGTAAAAAGAAAAGGAGGACTTGTGGCACCTTAGAGACTAACCAATTTATTAGAGCATAAGCTTTCATGAGCTACAGCTCACTTCACTTCCTTTGAGGTCACACAAAAGGCTCCCTGTTCTTGGTCCAGGTGCCTGGACCTGATACAGGGGCTGCAATTGCAGACAGATGGTCAGACTCTGCCTGTGGCTGGAGCATGCTCAGTGCAGACAGAATCTTCAGAGTTTTTAGCTGCAAAGCTCGAGCAAAGAGCTGTCCCACTGGAGGTGGATTTTCACAGGGATAGCAAAAGGCACATCCCTAATGCAAAGGGACAAGTTTCAAGTCCCTGCTCTAAAGGGGGGCCTAGAGAGTCTCAAAGGAAAGGTCCCCAGAATTTTTTAACGTGAACAAAACCATGCATTTTTTCTCTACGCTGCTTTTTGGAAGTGGCTGGACCATTTGGGCTGAAATTTTCCCAAAATTCTCAGCCTGAGGCAGACACCCAGCATGGAACGGTTACAGTCTGGCAAAGTTATGAGCAACTGAAAACAAAGTCTTACGATGGGAAGAGTAGGGCAACCCTATTCTTAGGCACTGCAGCCGTGAAAAGCTGTGCTGGGAAGAGCACGGAGAGGAGACTTGCAAAGGTTAATGTGTTGTCTGGTATCCCAGGCTTGTGAATGAACAGAGAACTTCAGTTTCCAGGGCCGGCAGCCCCTCTCGCTGCCTGAACAGAGAGGGCATTGAAAGGGTTTTAGTACACCGTGCGAGAGCAGCTCTCTGAACTGGCCCATTCGCCACGCTGCCTTCCAGACCTGAGCATTGCTGGAGGGTGGAAGCGGAAGTGGAACCCAGCGACCCCTGCCAGACGAACACTCACCCAGCACCGTGAGGCCCCCTGCAGTGAGGCCAGCAAAAGCTTTCACTACAGAGCCCTCCCCACGCTCCTCCCTTGCTCTGACCTATTACGGGGCTGTAGAGTTCAGTTTCACCGGCTCACTGCAGCGTCTCACAATGCAGAATTATTGGAGAAGGAAACCCTTCCCCGACAAACTCCAGTGTATCTCCCACTCCAGGAACAGTCTCACCACATCTTAGCCACTCAGTGCCCTCTCTTCCTTCATTAGGCTCCACCTCCCTCACCTGTACTGCTGTCCTGGGTTTTATCTTGTTGGAGTCAGGGCACAAGACTGACTGTTTTGGTGGTGTTATTTGTATCACAATAGCACCGAGGCACACCAACCAAGAGCGGGGCTCCATTGCGCTAGGTGCTGTACGAACTAATGGAGAGTCACCACCCTGAAGTGCTTGTAATGTAAATAGATAAGACAAGCAAAGGGCTGCAGTGGAGAGATATAACTTGCAAGCAGAGTGATTGTCTCTGCAGATAGGCCCATGTTATGGAATCATGCTACAGCCCTGGTCTTTACTGAATTGTCACATGGTTCTAACCACACAGACCAGACCAGCAAGCTGCCTTGGCATCGAACATTTTGTCACGTGCACGAGTCTATGGACCATAAACTGTTTGGGGCAGGATTTTTTTCATGCTCTGTAAATCACCCTGTATGGTGTAGGAAAGCTCTGTAAGAACAGCAGTGTGAGGTTCTGTGTTTGGCGCATCTCATAGACTCCCAGCAAAAACGCTCAGTGCGCATGTAAAAAGAGATGGGGGTTGTAACTAGGGTGACCAGATGTCCCGATTTTATAGGGACAGTCCTGATATTTGGGGCTTTTTCTTAGATAGGCTCCTATTACCTCCCACCCCATCCCAATTTTTCACACTTGCTATCTGGTCACCCTAGTTGTAACTACCAGCCCGGCTAACTCAGCCTGGGATCTGAGAGTCAAGCTGGGCTCTTTGTTTCTCAGATGTCCCCGCCTGTGAGAGGTTATCCAGGCTAAATTAGGCCCTCAGTGACACGTGTGCAGTCCCCTTGTCTTTGGACACCTGCCCTGCTCCGTTGCCATCAATGTCCTTGCACAGAAGTAACTGATTGAAATTTAATACACATCTGTTGATGATGCCCCAGAAGGAAGGGAATCCATCTTGCATTCTCAGCTGTGCTGGCTCCGCACCCCCAGCAGAAGCAGAAAGTAGTAAAGAACCTCACGGTATAGTACTCACTTGAGTCAGCAGCTGGTATTCTGATACACCCAGGGGGGATGAGCTGATGAGTTAAGGTGGCTTTTTTGTATTGTTTTACTGTCTCTCTTTTCAGAGAAAAGCCAAATGTGTCGTCATCTCTCCACTATAGCGAGTGATGGGGCGAGTTGTCAGCATGAAATTACACGTTGATCTCGTCTCTTTGTGTCTGTGAAACCTGTGCCCTGTGCTTGGAATGTTCACTAGTGAAATGATCAGCTTGGCTGGGCTCTTGATAATAGAGGATGTCACGTTTTTTACTTGTTGCAGGATCAAATCCAAATCTGGGTCAATAATTTTTACCATCATGTGAGATGAATTTGGTGGTTTCTATCCAGTTACTAATAAGCAGATATTGCTTAAATCAGCCTCTGTACCAGATGACTGGAGGGTAGCTAATGTAATGGCTGTTTTTAAACAAGGCTCCAGAGGTGATCCTGGCAATTACCGCCCAGTAAGCCTAACTTCAGTAGCAGGCCAATTGATTGAAACTATAGTAAAGAACAGAATGATCAGACACATAGATAAACACGATATGCTGGGGAAGAGTTAACATGGCTTTTGTAAAGGGAAATCATGCCTCACCAGTCTATTAGAATTCTTTGAGAGGGTCAACAAGCATGTGGACAAGGGGGATCCAATGGATAAAGTGTACTGTGACTTTCAGAAAGCCTTTTACGAGGTCCCTCACCAAAGGCACTTAAGCAAAGTAGGCAGTCATGGGATAAGAGGGAAGATCCTCTCATGGATCAATAACTAGTTAAAAGATAGGAAACAAAGGGTAGGAATAAATGGTCAGTTTTCACAGCAGAGAGAGGTAATTAGAAGGGTCCCCAAAGGATCTGTAGTGGGACTAGCTCTGTTCGGTGTATTCATAAATGATCTGGAAAAAGAGATGAACAGTAAGGTTGCAAAATTTGCAGATGATACAAAATTACTTAAGATAGTTAAGTTCAAAGCTGACTGCAAAGAGTTACAAAGGGATCTCACAGAACTGGGTGACTGGGCAACAAAATGGCAGATGAAATTCTGTTGGTAAATACAAAATAATGCACCCTGGAAAAATATAACCCCAACTATACATACAAAACGAGGGGGTTTAAAGTAGCTGTTCCCACTCAAGAAAGAGATCTTGGCGTCATTGTGGATAGTCCTTTGAAAACATCTGCTCCGTGTGCAGTCAAAAAATCTAACAGAATATTAGGAACAAATTCGGAAAGGGATAGATAATAAAACAGAAAACATCATAATGCTACTTTCTAAATCCATGGTACACCCACACCTTGAATACTGTGTGGTTTCCCCATTTCAAAAAAGATATATATATATATATATATATAAAATTGGGAAAGGGCAACAAGAGTGATTACGGGTACGGAACAACTTCCACACAAGGAGATTAAAAAGCTTGTTCAGTTTAGAAAAGAGACGATTGGGGGAGAGGAGGGTATATGATAGAGGTCTAGCAATCATGAATGGTGCAGAGAAAGTGAATAGGTATTTACCCCTTCACACAACACAAGAGCTAGGAGTCACCCAATGAAATCACTAGTCAGCAGATTTAAAACAAACATAAGTACTTCTTCACACAACACAGAGTCAACCGTGGAACTCATTGCCAGGGGATGCTGTGAAGGCCGAAAGTATTAAAAAAAAGAATTAGGTAAATTTGTGGAGGATAGGTCCAGCAATGGCTATTAGCCAACGTGATTAGGGCTGCAATCCTATGCTCTGGGTATCCCTAAACCTCCCACTGCCAGATGCCGGGGCTGAATGACAGGGGACTGATCACTCAAAGTTGCCTTGTTCTGTTCATCTCCTCTGAAGCATCTGGCACTGGCCACTGTTAGAGACAAGATACTGGGCTGGATGGACCCAGTACAGCCATTCTTATATCCATGCCAAGGAAACCACAACTCCAGCTGGCAGTCTGAGCAAGTGAGCCAAGGATTTGAATAGACACTGAACAACCCTCTCCACCCTAGAGGTGACCCTCCCAGATCAGGGCATGTTGGTACAGCAATCTGGGGCTTGAACTGTGGATACATTATGGCTGGAATAGTCAGCGGGATTGTGCACCTACAACTGGAGCCAGTTTTTCAAAGGAGCTCAGCACCCTGGGTGCAGGGCTCTCCTGAAAAATTTGGCTCTGCATGGATCAAGGAATTCATTTTCCTAGGTTGTCAATCCAGCACCTTCCACCAGTATTAAACTGCAAAACTGCAAGGCCGTCTTGTGCTTCATGCCAGCAGGAATGGCTCATGCGCAGCTCCTAGGACACGTTCTCCTCTGGCGCAGGGGGATTGACGGCTCTGGCGCATTCAGAAATAGGCAAGCGTGGATGCAACAAGGCAGTTTTCACCTGTATCAAAAGACTGACAGTCCCCCCTGCAGGACACACACCAGACAGCGGTGACACAGGATAGCAGGGCTGAACTGGCAGGCAGCAGGCCAAGCCAACAAGACCCATGCAGTGAACAGCGTATTTAATGACAGCAATGAAGGGAGCGCTGACTACTGGGGCTTAATCACTCAATGGTTTGGGGCACTGGCTGCCTCACTGCTCTGTTACGTGCTGGCTGATATTCTGGAGGGCTAACTTCAGCATTATTCCCAAAATGTAGCTGTCTTCATTTTCAGCCTCCTACGGCTCCCCCACCCCAAAGCCCCTCAAAGACGCTGCAAGTCCAACCCTGTTTCTAGTCCCACGGGGTCATGTGCCAGCTGAATTGGTGACAACACACATGGCTTTTTATCCCAATGCAAATGTGCCCCAAGGGAGTCATCGTTGCCCCAGTTTGCTCTGGGAACGCAGTGGGGACAGAGTCCAGGGGACATGCATGCAGAGGGGCACGAGTGGCATAGAGGGCAGTGAATGTATTCTGATGCCAACTAGTGCATTGGTGCAAGAACTTTTGCAGGATCATGACTGAGCTGGCAGGGGCTTGCAATACAGGTGCTGTAGAATGGACGCAGAGTTTGTGCATCTAGATTTTCAGCTAGACAGTGCGGCAACGAACATGGGGCTTCTTGTAGTGAGTGACGTCTTCGTGTGTGTTACTGGTATGGGAAAGTGGGAGCGGCTCCTTGGAAAAAGGAACAGAATTTTGTAACATTCTGGTAATTTACTTTGATCTTTTGCATGGATTGTAGTAAATTCTAGGAGGCAGGATGAGCTCTCACTACACACGTGTACCGGACCCCACTGTGCTGGGCACCAGTCTGGGGTGGGCCCTCTGGGTGCTACTGAAAGACAAATAAGTTTGATTTGGGCAGACCATAGGCCTTGGGCTGGCCCTCTCCAAAGAGGTGAACTTCAGCCATAGTGATGAATTATGTTAGCACACTTTTCACGCTCGGCTGGTCCGTTGCCTGGTGGAAGGGGCTTAATTGCAGGGAATGCACAAATCTCTGAATTCAGATCCTGCCTCTGGAGGAAACAAGGAACTTACTTAGAGCCAGGGCCAAAGAAGCAAAAGTCTGACTGTAATTTGAGCTTGCATCCCATTTACACCCTTATGGATTTTAGTGGAACTTTCCTACCCCCAGATTGTTGGTTTTTAAAGCCCCCAGTGAAAAGCTTTTCACTTTCAAGATTTTGCCCAATTAAAGAGCAAGAGTAGGAATTCAGAAGCCAAGCACCTGGAAAACAATAACTGGCTTGACCCTCCCATGGAGTTATTTCCCAGCAGTTCCCGAGTCGCTCCTGGCAGCTTTCAGGAAACACACATTGTAGGAGGTTTCCCGCAGTTGCGCAGCTAGCTGTCTGCACTCAGCACTTTCTCACAATTCAGCTCAGTGGCCTGCTGACCAGGGTGACGGACCTGCTCAGGGGTTGGGGGTAGACCATGGAGGGGAAGGATTCCTTGGGGGAGGGGAGGAAGTGGGGCAGCACTAGCCATACATCACCCCCTGCCCATATCCCCCCTCTACAGAAGGGCATAAGGTGAAGCAGTTGTGTGGAAAAACCTCTGTCCGTGGCCCAGATTACCCACCCTTTCCAGGGAGCTGACTGAGGGCCCCAAACCGGCCCCTCCAACTCAGGTGACTCCTTCCCAGGAAAAACCAAGAAGGCTTCCATATTATCAACCTTCATCCTCCTCCTCCTCATCAGCACACACCACCACCTGTGTAGTGTCTCATCGAAACAGACTGGGCCCTGAGGCCCATCTTACAGACTGACCTGCCCTAGGTTTCAGGTGGGGATGCTGAAGCCCCACTGCATAGGAGCCAGTGATGCCCAGTTCTAACTTGTTGACTCTGTTAAGACTCATTCCTAGAGACAATGAGCACAAGCTGCTCCTCACTGTCACGGAGCACCTCTGAGCCATACCTGGAGTAGCACTTTGCTCAAGTGACCAGCCCCCATCTCCCCCCTTCACCACAGGCCTCGAGGAAACTCCTCAGCTAAGCTCCAGGGTAGGCTGTGAGCACTTGAACTAGCACTTCTGCAGAATTTAAGCTTCCTGTTTGCTAAGAACCTTCCCTAGTAAAATGCACATGGTGCTGGCTTCCTGAGGCTGCAGGCAGCTTGGGTGCTGCTGTTCTAGCTAGAGGGGCTAAGCTTCACTGATGCTATAGCAAGCAAAGGGAGAAGAATCTGAATTGGAGCTGGGGAAAGCTGAGCACCACGGCAGGGGAGGTCAGTGCAGGGGGACACTGAGAGAGCGGCGGAGTGGAAGAGGAGCCCTCCCCTTTCCAGCAGCCAGGCTTTGGGGGCAAAGGGAGAAGAGGGCTGGGAAAGAGTTGCTTTTCCACTTCTATCAGTCCAAGAGGCGTAGACTTAACCTGTCTCCATACTCCCACTTGCCAGAGATGAACACAAAAGAGGGATTCTCTGTAGGGTTGAGATGGGTCCCTGGCAAGAAGCCCAGCCCCATCCCTTTTCCCGGCAGTCTGTTTCACCAGGGCGTTGCCTTTCATACCTGCCTCTGGCTAGCAGGCAGCTGGCAAACTTTTCAAGCCCTGCCTTGAAGAGGTTCAGGAAAATCCTTAGTCACCCCTGGCAGAATAGCGGCTTGGGAGTTCAAGTGAGATCAAGAGGACCAAGCGGGGCAGGGGCAGAATTCTCAGCCAGGCAAAGGACTCGTCTGCGCCCTGTTGATGCAGCATTTTAGCCACGTGTTTGAGACCAGTCTCGTGAAAGCAGCACAATGCTGATATTCTGGCGTGAGGCACCGTGATGCTGGTATGCCAGTAAATTAGGAGAATGATGTTAGGCACCTTTATAACTGTGTCCACATTAGGCGTTGCACCAATTTAGTAGAAAATGCAAAACCATGCTCTGAAGTGTCCCTAGCCTCTGTTTTCCAGAAGCTGGGAATGGGCGACTGGGGACGAATCACTTGTTGATTGCCAGTTCTGCCCATTCCCTCTGAAGCACCTGGTGTTGGAAGACAGGATAGTGGGCTAGATACACCACTGGTCTGATCCAGTATGGCTGTCCTATGTTCTTAAATCAGAAGTTAAGTCAGTACAAAATTCTGAGCCTAGACCCACCCTAACACCCCTTGGCCAGAGGGATGCAGTACAAAGAGGCGTTCGTACACTTTCAGCCACCCCAAGGCCCCTTTACCCTGCCAGACTGGTGAGAGTGAGAATCCAGACCAGAGTGCACAGGAGGGGGGGCTGTGGGGGGACGTGCCCCTTGGCCTCCCTCACTGGCCCTGGTGTGGCGCTCACCATTATCAGGGCACTGGCTTGTTTTTAAGCTACCCAGCAACAACGCAGAGAAAAGGCAGGGAGCCGTTAGGTTAAAAAAGTGATTTTTTTTTTTTAATTTTTAAATTAATAAAAAACCTTCAACCTGTTTAAGCAAGATTCTGATTTGGAAACTAAAGCCCAAAAGCTGCAGCCCCTCCCTGTTGCCCTGGCTGGACGGAGCCCCTGGCCCCTGCCACTGAGCTGGGTGGGGGAGGATGGTCCTTTACACTTTGCACAACTGCCCTTCCAGCTCGGCCTCCCCATGTGGAGCATTGTCTGGTGTAGGAACAGGGCCAGTGCAGGATGGTGAAGGAGACCAACTGTTCCCCAGGGTGAAGGGGGCAAAAGGGTGCATCCCGGGGCCTGGGCACAGTGAGATTTAATTAGCATGAATCCCAGGCTCGCTTGTTTTCGGGGGCATGTGCCGCAGACATGGATGATTTTCAACAGAGGCCAAAGGAGGAGGGCTTTACCACGCCCAGCAAGGATGTCCAGGAAATCCAGACCCCCAGCTCCACCCCCGCATCCTCTCACTGACCTACAGTGGACTGGTCTACCTAGTATCTTGGAGTCACACTGTCCTTTGGGAGCTTCTGATGCCTGTTCCCTGGGCCTGCCAAAACGCAGCCAGGTGTTACCGAGAGGGCAGAGGTGTTGGCAATGTGCCATGCTCCTTCTGGCCCAAGTTGTTCTGGCAGGGAAGCTGAATGCGCAGCCATACATTTCCTTCCCCAATCATGATCCTGCAGCACGGGAGCTCCGGGTTCAAGGAGCACATTACATCCCTGCGTGGGACGCTTTCCAACAGTGGCCACGTTTCAGTGGGTGCATCTCCCCCTCCTCCCTCACTTGGTAAGAGCAGATTTCAGGCAAGCCACAGGTCCGAGTCATACAGCCTTCTGACGGCCAACCCCGTCTCATCTAGGGGCACCCCAGCAGCAGCTGCCAAAGAACAGGGGAGGGGGGAAGCGAAGCCAATGACAACAGCTTCTGAGCCACCCCCTCCTCTGCCCAAGGGAAGCGCTCAGTGTCCAGCAATGTCCTCTTCAGCCAAGCGGTGTCGTCACCATCCTGCGATTGCCCACCGGGCTGCCAGTCTCTTTCCATTGCTCTCATTCTCTCTGGATTTATATACATTAGATATTTATATATTATATAGTTATATATTAAAAAAGAAGACCAGTTATTGACTCTCCGGAAGGGAAAAACCACACGGGCTGACAACCATCCCAGCAGAGTTACAAAAAGAATTATAAAATATTCCAGTGCGATCTTCGGGAACCCCCTCCCCTACCGCCCTGATCTCCTGCACCTCTTCTCTGTTCTCCCCCCCGTCCACCCCCAGCCTCCCTCCCCCGCCACTTCAATGTTAACCAGTCTTATCTCTGCCCATCCATTGCAGCCATAGCTTTCTGCTGGGAGCCTCCTTGCTGAGACACGGGTGGCCACATGGGCTGCTGATGGTGGAGATGATGGTGGAGGTTGTGGCTGGTTGGAGAGGACGGTGGCATCCAGGCGGGTTGGTGGTTGGGAGGTGAGGAGGCCCAAAAGGGACTGAAGTTCCCCGGTGGAGAGCAGGCCATCGATGTGATGGGGCTGTTGCTGCTCTGTAGGTTCTCTGAGGTCCGCAGCTTAGAAAACATAGCGAGCGCGTCCGGGAAGTTGGGAGGAGTGGCTGGAGTATTGCTAGGTGTGCACATCTGCAGGGAGAGAAAGGAGAGAGCATCAGACAGATTGTACACCAGCGACCACCACCACACCATGCGAGAAAGGCAGAGCCCATCATGGTCAGCTGGGAACTACCTGGTTTAAGCCATTTCAGTCTCAAGGAAGGACGACCCCAGCCCTCTCGCTGCGACTTTTCTCCTGCCGTGACGTTTGGAAGGCCACCAGCGATGGCCACCTACAGTAGGGCTGCTCAGAACTGATCCTGCTGCAGCCACCGCACATTAGCCCTGATCAGAGCAGGCCTCAGATGCGGCGGCCACAACGGTGGCTGGTGTACACTAGGGCTCCCAGTGATGGTGGAGCTGAACTGACGTTCGCAACTGACTGTACAGACAGGGCAACAGAGACTGGTTCCTTGCCCAAGGTCACAACAAATGCCTCAAGCATGACTCCCGCTCCATTTCCCTGTCCACTGGGCTGGAGTCCTCCGATTGTAAGCCTCGGGCCCAGGGTATCCTGGGCTCTAATTCCACTGGTGACACCAACTTGGTTTGGCCTTGGAAAAGTTACCCAGCCTCTCTGCACCTCTACCGAGGGGATGTAAAGCCACTGACATCAGAGATGGAGGAGAGCCATTGCTGTAATGGCGTTCAGACCACCCCACTGGGGTCCATTCAGGATCGTGGTCTCTGTCCTATTCCAGTATCAAAGGAACCCCGCCCTTAGATTCCTCTACCACGTCTTGCCCTGCTGCTTGTCCCCATCCCCTGCTGGCCTTGGGCACCTGATGAACCTCACACTACACCTTTGCTAGCCTGCCAGACACCGGCTCCCTACAATACCACTTTCTAACCGCTGCAAAGCACGCCAATGAAACAGCAGAACGTCCTCACTGCTCTGCCTCGGAAGGAGGGTGCCATCTTCTGACGGATGCTACCAGTAAAGCCCAACTTTTCTGCAACTGCACGGCCTCCCTCAGCGGGAGGGGGACCCGTGTCCATGCCACAGAAATCTAAGGCCTCTCAGTTTGGACATCCCAAAGTCGCAGATCATGTTGGAAGATCTTGGCATTTACCTGCCATCCAGCCTCAGAACAGGCTGAAACCAATCTACCCCTCCTCCACCCACCTCCCAAAGGCACCGGGATCTGAATCTCTGCAGTCAGCTCCTCCCTTTGCAGCACCCAGAATTCTCTCAGCAAGCTGCAGCCCCTCCTGGCACTGCCTCTTCCCAACATTGGCTTTAAAAAGCTCCAGGGCTTAAGGTGCGGCTGTGCAAGGCTCTCCCCCTTCACCGGCCTTCAGGTGAAATTCACCGAGGCTCTGCCCTGGGCTCAGCCTGTTCTCTTGTGTTTTGCCTGGCTTTGTTTTGAGGCTGGTGCTGGCTCTGTACACAGAACTTCATTGCCGGATTCTCTTGCTGCTGTGCATCAAGATCTTAAAGGGGCGCTAGCAGGTTAAAATATGTAAAGCTATTTTAAAGGGATGCAACTGAAATGAAATCTAGTCAGTTATGAAGGAGATTATTTAGTAGCAATATGGTAGTACTTAGGAACCCCAAGGTCAGGGCCTGCTGCACTTGGTACTCAGAGTTAGGAGTAGTTTTGGGTGCTCCAGCTGTCCCTGAACAATTCTCCCCCCCACCACCAGTCAATCTCTGTGGTCATAGTCACATTTTCCTATTTAAAACCTTTCACGCAACAGCAAAGGACAGAGACACCCAGGCAAAGAGGGGAAACTGACTAACTGATTTCACAGGGGAAAAGGATGAAACTGGCTATATGCAAAATGCTGCCAAATGAACAAACCAGCCAAAAAGGGAATGTTTCAAATAACTGTTCAGTTCCAGTATCCTAGGAGTTACTGTAACAATAGGTGTAAACAAACAAAAAACAAACCCCAGACAAATCTGACTTGGAGGTTGGGGTCCGATTAGTCGAATACTAACGGTACTTGAAATTGAGAGATTTTGAAAGTCTAGTTGGCATTTATTCTTTCAAACATATTGTGATAGTAAAAATAAACTAGCCATTTCACTCCCTGCTTTAATCGCAACCCCCTGCAGGGGAAATTTTACTTTAAAAGCCCAACTCCAAGCAACAGAGTTTTTAAAGGTCCCAGAAACATTTCTAGGGTTTTTTGTTTTTATTTTTTAAAGCTTAACTTTTGGGTCAAATCAATGGAGAGTCCCTTTAATTTACTACAAGAAACAACCCTAAAAAGAGTCAACCAGAAGGTCGCGAAAAAGGTGACAAACCAGTTCCAGGTGCCTCTCTGAAAGACTGTCCCAATATTCTGATAAAGTGCCTCCTATTCTGCCCTTGTGATCTGTTCTGCAAGTTGCAGGTATTTTCAAAAGTTATAACTGACATGACAAAAATCTAGAAACTCAATTTCCTAAAGCACATGAATGGATCTCCACATCCAGGGTCTGACAACAAATCCAGCATTGTAGTCAGCATAATTTAGGACGTGAACATAACCAAAGTAGCTCTATGGTTCCTCCTCATGCCTTTCCAAGGCAATCAGGCCTGTATTATTTCTTCCTCTGATCTATTACCACTTCTTTTTTGCAAGGCATCACTAGTGTGAGAGAAGCTGGATCTACCTGAGTTTCCAGCCTCTGCTCTAAAAATCACAGGCTCCCTTTGGGTTAAGTCCAAGAGCGTATGTTGCAAATATCAGAGCGGTGCCATGTCTGCCTATAGCCAGTGGAGGGGAATGAAGAGGGTGAAAGGAAATTTCAGCTCTTACAGGAGTAAAGGGTCTTGCAAACCACAGCCTTCCCTACGCATCTCTCCAAACAGTTTCCATGAAAACCATGGATCTAGTGCAAGAGATCTGATCTTCCGCCTAACCCGTGGCTGGACTCGGGTTCAGTTTTTCCCATTCACTAGGAGTTAAAGGTTCCAATGGAAAAAATGTGATTCAGAGGCTATAAAGCAGCCCCTGAACACATGGCAGTGAGTGTCTGCCTGATCAGCGGTCTCGTTGGGGGGAGGGGGGGGGGAGGAGACGTGTGTACATGCAGTGCTACTCCTGCTGCTGAACAAGTGTCCAGATTGTGGGTCCCCTCTCTGGACTCACCAGGGCCTCATGTTAACAATATCCCAGCGACCCAGGGTAGCAACCGAGACAGGAGCGTTACCACAACAAACAGAACTTGCAGGATGAGCGGCTGCCTCTGTGGTCTCACTGAGGACTTTGCTCTGATTGGGTTACTGCCACTCTGCTCCTCAATCCCGAGGCTCTACCCCCCCCCCCCAGCACCGAGGTCACTGGGGGATGGCAAATGCCCTCAGCACAGTCTGATTGGCTCAGCTTGTCCCACCTTCATAATCTGTGAATCTTTCAAAGGCGTGTTTAAGAAGTGAAACAGAGAGGTTTGTTTGGGATTTTTTAAAGGCAAAATCAGAGAGGCTCCCCAAACCCCCATCTGACATTTCCACCCACTATAAATAGACCGGGAGAAACAATGTGTTCAGAAGGACAGAATATGCCATAGGTTTGGGAGAGTGAAGGGGAGGAACCTGACTGGGGAGCAGGGAAGTGCATCAGAGGCCGCAGAAGCACCCTCTAGGACTGGCAGGCCCCGTGCACAACTCATATAAAGCGAAGAGGAAGGAGAAGTCATCAGATCGTTACAGCCATCTCAGGGGACAAAACCTTCGGGGGGGGGGGGGGGGACTGGCTATGCAACCGTTTGCAGAAGTGAAGCAATCTTTGTACACTCAGACCACTGGTGTGGGTGGTGCCAGAGAGACCGACAGGAGAGGTCTTTGCACCAAAGATTTTACACGATCTAACTTTTTTCAGGTCTCCCTTGCAGAACTCTACCAGCCCCCAGCAAGCAATGCTGGACAGATGAGGAAGTTCTCCCTTGAGGCCCCTAGCTGCTCCTGTAATGCAAATAAACTTCCCTCCATTATAATCCAGGTGAAGGGTGGATGAGTAAATTTTGTGCTGGGGCTAGTGGTCCTTTGCAAGACTGTTCTTGGCTATTTAGATGATCTCACCTTCTAACTATCCCCCAGTCACAATTTACCCAGCTCTAAGGGAGTGAGAAAGAAGTGGATTTATACACGCCCCCAAAAACTTCAGAGAGGACAAACACAACAGCCACTGTGAAAAGCAACTTATCAGCTTTTTTCCATTTCCTGGTAAACTAGGATAGTTCTGTGCATTCGTTCTAATTTTAGTCTCAAGTGCCCTCCCCCTCCCGCCGCGCCCCCCCCCCACTCCTTTCTAGGCCGTCCCCAGGGCTCCAGCTTAGTCTTGTGATAGGTCTTTATATTTTTGTAATCAGTGTCACACCCTCTCTGTGCAACGGCGGTGAGAGAGAAAACTCCAGCTCCGAGACCAGCCCACGAGAGACGGAGCAAGCTAGCTAAAGCTAGTGCACAGAGCGCACGCCACCCAGTCTATGGAGCAGCAGAATGGATGTGAAAAAAACCATAACTAGCAGAGGCAGAAAACCGGATAGCCTGGGATGTACGGGGAGCAGGCAGCAGCCTGTATCATCATCAGGCTCTGACGTCTGTGGGGGTCAATCAACTTTGATGCACTTGGCTGGAGGCAAAAAAGCTGATAAGATGCAGTCCCCTGCTCGAGACAGTTTGGGGAGTAACTAGGTCCTGATTCAGCAAAGACTTTGGCACGTGCTTAACTTTAAGCACGTGGGTGAGTGCTTTGCTGAATCAGGGCCTCGATCAGCACAGTAACAAAAGGGGGATGCTTCACAGAAAATCGCATGGTTGCGCCTGGGTAAAGAGAAGTTAGGAACACAGCCCACAAAGGTCACACCCTTGTGATTCAAAGGAAAGGTTCAGGAAGTCACTAGTGGAATCCGTCCCTCCTACTACAAGAGGGACAAACCCAGAGAGGGAGATTGTCCCAGCTGCTCCCCTCTAGCGGCCCAGGGCAGAACGGCAAGCCCAGAACTTAAGAAATACCAACACTGGCCAAAATAATGAATGGGGGAGGGTGCAGGCATGAGGGAAGGGAAGGCATTGCAACACACACACACACACACACAGTGACTCACCCTTCCTAACCGCCCCCTTCAACAACAACAAACAAAAGCTGCAGAATGAATCCTGTAGCTCAGCAACCGGAAGCAGAGTTGCTAGATTTAGTCTTGGGCATAATCTCCAAAATCGCTACCTGGCGTGAGACTCCATTACCGACCTTCCGGAAAACTCCCTCTTTATAAACAGTCTTGTAAGAACAATTCCCAGAGTCTGCCTCCAAGCGGTTCGGAAAGCATGTTTTAAAAAGGACAAGGGGTTTGTTGGGTTTTTACAAAGGACAAGATCTGTATGTGTCTTCCCCTTAAAGAGAAGCACTGCACCAAAACCTTGTCCACACACAGACGTTGCACCAGTTTAAAAACTGATTCAGTTGCTCTAGTGCAAACCTGAGTGTGTGGACTCTCTGAACTCGTTTTATTGCAGCTTGAAGCTCCACTCGTAAAAGTCAGGTTTAAATTGAACTAAGTGTCCACAAAGGGATCCGCATTGGTTTAAGAAATCAGATCAAACACTTATTGTGTTCAACTTTGTGAGTAAACCAGGCCTAAGTTAACTTCTAAACATTGTACTTGTTCTTCATGTATGTTCTACTCATCTAGAAAGGCAGAGCTGCCACAATCCTCCTGCAGGTCATTGAGACTTGGGTATAGCTAAGTCCTTTAAAAACCTATCCTAATTAAACCCATCTTATATGAAATATTATGTGTCAAGTTTCTAAGAAGCCTCTTTCTTTGTACCTTCAAAATTTGTGCCTGCAAACAGGCTCTTTCATACAGCTGCCTTGTGTGCTGGGAGGGAGTGAAGAGGCAGAATTTTGTAACTGGTGCCAATTCTATGGGAGTGAAGTTGCAGTAAACCTGATTCACTCCCCCACCATACACAGTTGCCCATATCGGTTTGGGGAGGAGAAGGGTGAGTGCGTTCAAGATCTTAAGACTCATGTCTAAGGTTTTTTGTTTTGTTTTTTTTAAGTGTTTGCCACACAACCTAACAGGCAATCTAACTGATTTTCCTAGCCTAGTGATTTCTTATCTAATTAGACTGTGGAATTCATTGCCACAGGAGGTCAGTAGTGCTAAAAACGTATTCATATAAGTGCCCAATCTTTTACTCTTGATAATAATATCCAGAGTTGCTATTGGTAGCGCTAATTAATTTTGGACGAGACAAAACCTCATGCTTCAAGGTTTAAGACAATCTTTAATTATTAAGTACTAGACAGAAATCTTTGGTGGGAGGATTAGGGAGCATCTATCTCCTGTGGGATTCTTACACTGGCCTCTGTCACAGCTGGAATACTGAACTAGATGGATCTTGGGTCTGATCCAGTCTGGCTATTCCTATGTAGTGAATACACTAACAGAGAGTTTCAGGATTTACCTTCTTCTTCCCACATAACTTTTGTATCTTCTCTTGGTGATTCTTGGTGACAGCTGGGATTATGCAAAGCGCTCCAATAATGTAGTTTGAAAGCATCCCTAAATGGTGCAGCCAAAAGGAATCTAGGTGGGTTGTCCTCATCTCACCTTAGTTTAAAGACAGCAGGCCCAATTCTGCCATGTTACCCACACAGAGTAGTTCTCATGACCCGGGGTTAGGGCGGTACAAATTACTGAACGCAAACCAGGTCATGTGCAAAGTGGCCTGAGTGCCTAAATCTTCCGTCAAAGAGAAAGGCAGAAGAAATGATCATCGTTTCGGGAGAAGTGACAGCCAGCAGAAAGTGATTTGCAATACATAGCTACAGGTCCCCAGATGCTCTGTTGGTTGCGGGGAGCAATAGGAGAGAAATATCACAACTTGCAGGCTCTGGCTACGCAAGTCCTATTCCACTTCCTCTGTTGGACCAGCAGAGCCCGAGTTTGTTTGTGAACGTCAAGAGATGGTGTAAGGGCCATTTATTCCCTAAGGGGCTAGATTCTGATCTCAGCTACACTTGGGGTAGCAGGATCAGTCCCAGCTGATTTCAGTGGAGTTACTCCAGGTGTACCCCAGAGTAACAGGATGCTGCCCCTCAGACTTCTGCCTGAAAAATGGAGGAAAAGAGGTGGGTTTGATCCCCAAATTCCCCTGGGTCCTTTTCATTCAGACACCATCAATAACTTGAATTGCTTTTTATTCTTTGGTGCTCAGCTGCCTTCAGGACAAGCCCATTTGACAGGTTGAATAAATAAGTTAATCTCGTTTGTGCTCAGAAGACACGACCCCACGTGACAGCATGAAAAAACTGGAGGGATGGGGCTTCTGAGCTGCTGGACTTTTGTGCATTGGCTGGATATTGCAGGTTTAACGAAAACACTGGCCAGAGAAACGCACTCCATCGGGAGCTGAACCTTCACCCCAGGGGCAGGAGGAGAATTATTATTTTTTTTTAAACAAAGTGATTAGAACAAACAAAAAGCAACAAGGACAAATGGGCTCCTCTTTTCTGGCTGGTTTGCTTTACAGGACCCAAACCTTTCAGGATATCAGCTCCTTGCCACAGAGGCATTTGCTGCTTTAAGGACTGACTTCTGTACATCCAAGGGCAGGGAAAGGTGGGTCTCAAACCTGCCTCATTTGGATCCTTACTACACCAGCCCGTGCTTGAGAAAACAGCTGGAACACCGGAACACAAGGGGGGATATTTTGCTTGCATTCTGCAGGCACCTTTTTGCTCCTGTGATTTTTCCCAACGCACCATGGCGTGGGGAGAGGAACAGAACACAGACAGCAGCAGAAGACAGGGGCCAAAGGGGGGTGATCGGGGCGTCTGTATGCAGGGACAGAAACCCTCCTTGTTGCAGGCAAGGACCTGCAGTTTTATCAGGAGGGCTGATTAACTTCCCACCCAGCTATGTCAATATCAACATCCCCTACATTTTACTGCAACTAATCAGATCCAGTAAAAAGCTAGAGCAGATTCCACTGTCAGTTTATCCATCCAATTAAAAACAAAAACCACCCCAAAACCAAACAATTCAACAACTTAGAGCCGCTTTAGAATCTGGACACTCACAGTTTGAGTCTATCCTTCAACAAGTGAAATCTGGCTATTAGACATTTCTGTTCTGGAAATTATATGGAACTTTCAGTTACCAGGTAAAAGGCCCCAATCTGGCAATGAATTTCAGGCAGCCAGACTCCAGTTGAGCTCCCTGGGGGTGTTGCCAGGCTGAGCAGTCTGCAGGACTGGGGACTAAAAAGCACCCCATTTGCTACATGACTTTTCTCCTGTCCACAAAGAATACTTTTTTTTTTTTTAAACTGATGAAGTTACCCTTGGGTGTTCCAAGAAATTCTTCACTTAGAAGGTTCAGATCGCATTTCAGATGGGTGTATCGACAGGCTGGAAATAGGATAATATGAGCGACTTATTTATAAGGTTAATGGCATGTAAGAATTTGTGATCTGGGGAGTATCCCTTATCTAAAGAGAAACAGGTATATCTGTGAGATGGTGCATAGCTGCTCACTTTGTGTGATTTTGTTGGGGTTTGCTCATAGCTTTACTTGTACAATTGTGTTTCAGAACAAATCAAGATATCGTAAAAGCTCTCCTCTTACTCTCCATTCTCTCAGTGATCAGAATTGTTCATGGCATTTAAGTTTGAGCAGAAATCTCAAGACGTTAGGGCAGGGAACACCACCCAACAACAAAAATGTGGCACAAAAGTCAGACTAGTATCTGGGAACAAGAGATGAATAACATTTGGCAAACAGAAGGGTCACATTGCGGATCATGACATGTATACCAGTTTCCTGATTAATGTGTAACTGGTTATAAAAAGAGGGAGGGGTGAAGCTAGCCTACCAAGCAGCCAAGATTTCCTTTGCTTGGAAATACTATTAAGCCGCTTTTAGGGAATCCAGCATTTGTAAGCTTATAATGAAGAGGGTGAAAGCTGGACAGCACTGAGAGGTTCTAAAGCATTCAGGGACAGGCTCCTCTGCCTTTTTATTTTGATGAGACAACGTCATAACTGAAGATCTGCTTAGATCTGAGTGTCGAATCATTTTATGAGTAATGGGACAAGCATGCCAGTGTCACTGCTCCTGCATCTGACTAAGTATCAGGGTTCAAAGATTTTTAGAACACCAGAAATGAGCATTCAGCGTTGAATGTCAGTGATTTTTTTAAGCTATTGGCTAAAATGTTGGCCTCCCTTATTTAAAAAAAAAAAAGAGAGAGAGAGAGAGCTTGGAGGGAGATTTCACTTCTGTTCATATTCCAGTTTGGGGTTTCTAATACTCTGGTGTAAACCAGCCTGATTAAAACTCGTTAAGCTTCCTGTAGCAACCAGGCAGTAAATGATTCAGATTGGTAAGGAATCACTCCTGCTGTGAGTTAAGCATTTCAAACACCTTGAATCACCTCTGCATCTTCAGAGTTTGATCCGGGTTTGTAAACTAGTAACTGCAACCTCTAGCTTTAGTGAAAGCTTGCCCTCAATCAAGCCACCCAAGGACAGTGCCTATGAATTTCCAAGCTCATTTACAAATACAAGATAGGATAAATCTAGTGTTAGGCCTAGGAGTAAAGGAACAAGATAAATCTAGTTCCTTTCCTGAAGGCTTTCCTAGTGTGCTAGCAAGAAATCCCGAGACTCAGTCCAGTGCCTATCTGACTTCTATGTCCAGCTCAGCCACTAGCTTGCTGCATGACCTTGGGCAAGTAATTTAATCTGTGCCTCAGTTTCCCCTCCCACAATCAGTCTTGTCTATTTAGATGGCAAGCTCTTCAGGGTAGGGCTGTTTGCACAGCACCTAGCACAATAGGGAACTGTTTCTGCTGAGGCTTCTAGGTGCTACCATAATACTCTAATGCTGGGGAGAAATTTTGTGCCAGGAAGGGAAAAAATAAGTGAGGAAATAAGAGCATTAATACAAAGTTCCCAAGAGCCATTTTTCTGTTTTATTCCAAATCTTTTAGAACTGGCCGCAGGTTTTAACAATGGCAAGTACAGGAAAAGAAAAATCTATGACTTAGCCTCCATCTACTATTATCCTCATACACAGCACTGGTTTAGTTTCCTAAAAAAACTTCCTCTGTTTCGCTAAAGAGACTTGCCCTCAGCCAAGGTCAAGTAAAGTTTTGCTGAAAGTTCTAAGGAAACATTCAAGGGAAAGGGCCTGCCCCCCTTTCCCATCCCAATTCACTTAGATCTTTTACTTGTTATAACTATCTAGATCTATGTGAAGACAAACTATTTCCTGGCAGACATTTTGGCTCCTGTTTACATTTTCAGTCTGTGTATTTCTCTTGTTGCAGACCAATATGGCTGTCACGAGGACTGACAGTTTTGAATGCACAACCACTTCTGCTTGCAGCCTCATGTTCCCCTCCCCAGTATCAAAAGTGGCCTCTAAAAATGCAGACCCTGCCTGTGCAAAAGGAGGGAATCCCTCCCCTTGGTTCCATATTTTTATATGGCTTTTCACAAGAAAACTTTAACAGGTAAGGGGATGGGTAAGAGTGGCATCTGATGAAGCATTTGTAGCTGCTTTTATGAGGCTGTCAGAGATAAGAAATAACCTCTTCGGATTTCATTTATTCATGAGATTAAGGAATGGGGTGGGGGGGGGAGGGGAGGGAAGAGAGTAAAGACACCACTGTAAATTTCATTCTAGCCCACAGGAAGTGAAGATACCATAGGGAACAGCACGTGTCTGTGAAGTTTGGGTCACTTACCATTTGATGGTGGTGATGATTGTTGGGAATGTTAGTTTCTTGAAAAAATGCACTCAAAGCAGTCTGCAAAAAACAACAATTAGTTAATTCCAGCAGCCAGACAGAGCAAAGGGGGAAATGCAAACACACAGGATAGGGGCTAGTGTTAGTAAAGACCCTGGAAATGTTTTGTTTTATAAAACAAGTGATTGGATCTTGTTTTTCCTCCCTTAAAGTACGTTTCAACTGTAAACAAATCATTTGAGACAAACAAACACGACTGATCTAGCCGTTTGCATTTCACAACACAGGCATGGACTGGCTTTGAAATGCTAATTTTCTCCCTCGCAAAAGGAGGAATGAAGCTACAAAGGAATCCAAAACAAGAACACAGCCCCGAGCCCTTCCCCAACTGGATTGATCCCATGCCTCCCTAATCCAGAAACACAAAACACTGCAGGCAAGGAAGAATCCGGCCGAAGTACCAGCAAAGCGCTTCAGTAAAATCTGGCCAAGAGACCCCATGTCGGTTTCGTTAACACGAGTGACATTAAATCAGGGAAGGAAAAGGGGCAGGGTGATGAAGTCTCCCCAGGAATGTAAGCCTTCGCCCACAGGCCAGCAAGAAATTGACAAAGCCCCACGTGTAATTATTTCCTTTGATGTGAACAGTTTTGTTTTTTTTAAACTACACTTGTCATCCGCCTCCTCCCCCCGTCTTTATCCACGTGTAGGGAGTTAAAGCCGTTCTCACCTTACATAACATCCCCCCGTTTAAAAAAAAAAACAACCGAAAAACGGGTACACCGCATTTTACTACACAGGCTTTCTCTGTATTCCTCAGCTCCGTGTGGGGCTGGGAAGGGGTTCACTCCGTAGTGAATCCTCTCCCCAGCTCTGGAGCAAGCTTCCCCTATGAATTCTCTCCCCCACCACAGACATCGCGGCGAAGAGAGACCAGACCACGTTTCTATGCTTCATTCCACGGCCCAGGAGAGCCACAGATTTAGTTACAGCGCAATACATAAATTGGTACCAGGAGATCTGCAAGCCAGTTCCCCCCGCCAGGAAATTACATGAATAAAATGTACTCTCCCCTCTTCCCACAACAGCAGCAACAGACATTACGTGCGAGGCCTCGTGAGTTGCTGGCCCCTGAAGGCACTTGCTGCAATAGGTAATCGTAATGAAGTCCTAGTAAAAGGATGGTTTATGTGCAGCTTGCCATTCAGCGGCGGCGCCAGGGCCCCGTGTGGCACGGCCGGCCGGGTGTCCCAGCTCTGTTGTTATTTAAAGCCGCGTACACACACACACACACATTCCACCCCCACAACTGTTTCCAAGGCCAACTGTTTTAGCGAGAAAGGAGAAGCGATGAGGCGGAGGAAAGGGGTGAATCCGAGGGTGGAAGGAAAGGCAGGAGGAGCAGCACGCGAGGCTCCCACGGACCCTGCGCCCCCGTGGGGTGTCGTTCCCCCCCCCCCCCGCCCGGTCGAGCCACGCCACGCACCTCGAACTGCCAGTGAGCCGCCTGCAGCAATTGCTTCGCCTGGTCGGCCGCGCAGCCCGCGGCCAGCACGAACTGGTTGATCATGACCTGGTGCCTCAGCTCCTCCATATTCACCGACATGGCGAGAGAAACGAAACCACAACAACGGGGGAAGCGGGGCAGAACACACACACGGTGCCGCTGCGGCGTGCGTGGGGAGGAGAAATCCACAAAGGCCCTTCCCTCCTTCTCCTCCGCCCCACACTCGGCTCCCCCTGGCCCCTCGGATCGGACAAGCCACCCCTGCTTCCCCCCGCCTGCTTCAGTCGGCACCGAGCCGGTTATGTTGTGCTCCCCCCTGCCCCAGTTCCTCAGCTCCTCGGCTGCTTGAGCACCACAAACAACAGCAGCAGGGGAGGAGCATGTGGGGAAAGATGGGGGGGGGAAGACCGGAGGTGTCTCAACGTTCAGTTCCCGGCGTTCCGAGCCCGCTGATTGGCCACCGCGGTGTTCTTCACATGTATGAACGTTCGATTCGAATCTTCCAGCTCCCCAGGCTGTGGCTGTTTCTCTCGCTCCCTTCCCCCCCAGCTCATGCTTCATTGGGGGAGAATGAGCCATCGGGCTCTTTCCCCATTGGATGGCTGCTGTGTTTTGGATCGGGAGAGGTCCATCATTGGCCTCTGTCTTTCCAGGGGCGGGGTGAGGCTGTGGTCTTGTGCGAACTGAGCTGGAAAGCACGGCCAGCTTGTTGATTGGCTGTCACTCCTTTCTGTTTTTCTCTGGTTGAAAAAAAAAATGTTTGTAAAGCCAAGTTCATTCAGGAGCTTCATTGAAACCAACATGCTCAGCTGGAAAAGCAGGACTCGACTGAGCAAGAGCAGAAACAGCTCTGACTCATTTCCTTTGAAAGAACGAGTGATCCTGAGAACCAAATTTATCACAATAGAAAGCACATTTGCAACTTCCGATTCTTGCAGTTTATTTAATCCTGGGGGTTGAGGGTTGTTATTTCTTGTTATTTATTTTTGATTAGTTTTGAGACATGGCCAAACAAGGGCAGCCAATTTCCGCCCTGGTAAAAAGCTGCAATGTCACAACTCTGCATTTCTGTAACACCTCAAACCTTCGTGCCCTTTGAGGGCATGGGAAGGATTTAGAATCAGCCCCTTGGATAGATGTGTGTGAGAATCCCACTTCCAGTGAAAAGTTAATTCTGCAGGGCCCTGTTATCCCACCAGTTGCATATGTGGAATTCCCACTGGCTTCTGCCTATAACTGCCAAGACAATCAGGCCCCAGGTCTCTATGGTGTCAAAGCTGGGCTGTGTTCCTGGCTCTGCTACAGGCTCACGGTGTGACCTTGAGCAAGTGACATTGCTGCTCTGTGCCTCAGTTTACCTATCTGCAAAATGCCTTTAATTATAGTTTCTCACAGACTTCAAGTTTTTGAAGCACGCAGACAATAAACTGTTGAGTGCCATAGAAATGTCTGTTAGTCTATAAGGTGCCACCAGACTCTTTGCCGCTTTTACAGAAGTGATGACAAACCAAATTCTGACAGAGGGTCTTAATGAGGCATAAATGAATGAAGACGCACACAGTCCACGTGGGACAGGTAAGTGTCATACTTGTTTTACAGATGTGGAACTGAGGTAGAGAGAGGTCAAGTAATGTGAGATCACACACAACGTATTTGGAGCACTAATATTAGGGCTTAGGAATTCCTGACTTCCAGCACCTTGCTCAGTCCACTAGCCTCTATTGGCTCTCTTGCTGAATTTGTGTGAGGAGCCATTCATTTTTCCTGAATGAGTTTCCCACCGGGACCATCCTTAGGGGCAAGTGATCAGGGTAATCACCCTGCACAGCAACACCTGAGGGTGCACTCGGGTGTTCTCCTCACACACACTTTTTTTTTTTTTTTTTTTGTTCAGCTGCTCAGGAAGCGACAGAAACATTTTCTGCCCTGGGTAGCAGAATGCCTAGGGTTGGTCCTGCTTGCCACAGTCAGGTGAAGATGACCTGCAGAGGCTTTGTACTTGCCAAGATCTGAATTTAGAGCTCTAATTGGTGTTTTTCCAAGAGCAGACAGTGTCAGGCACTTTCAACAGTGTATGAGAGCTGCTCACAGGGGCAAACGCTGCTTCCAGCTGCATAGAGCATCCTGCAGGAGTGGATCCATCCAGGCATTTCTGCTGGGGCAGGAGTGGGATCCAGGTTGCTAGGAGCGTGTGGCTCATTGTGCACTGCCTGAAAGGTGGGATTTGGGGAAAGGGTAAGACAAGGGAGGTCTCAGGGCAGAGCTAGTAGTTCCATGACTGTGCAGCTCCATCATGCTTCCCATATTGGCAACGTAATCTGTGGCCAGCTCCATGGACCCAGGGGTGAGAATTCCTCCTACTCCAGCAGAAATCCCCAGCATGTAGCCCAATTACCCAGATTCTGTGATAGGCTTTGCTTCCTCCTATGCAGCATTAGGTGTTAGTGAGGTGATCGACTTTTGAAGAAGAAACAGACTCATCACCAGCTTCCCTCTTCTCATACTTTTAGGCCCCTGCACTCCACCAATTCTATTTCCCTCAAGGGCCCCTCTGTTTCCCTTCAGGCAAGCACTTCTGTACTTTCACTCTACACCGGCAACATCCTCCCTGCCATGTTATTGTCCTCCCCTTCAGATCCTGCCTTTAACCCCACCTTTTATTACATTCCTTCAAACACCCCCCCCCCCCCAGAGGGAACAGCTAAAAAATGTAACCACCACAATGTAAGCCACCTTAGCACCCACCCAATCTTATTTTATGTACTCTCACCCTTCCCCATTCAAGGGTCCCAGGTTTGTCATTTGATATTAAAGCCTAACTTTGCAGATGCTGGTCCAGCTTTTCAGGTGATATACATTGGCGTAAATCAATTACATCTGCTGAGAATCTGACCCAGAGTCTGTGTTACTGCTGTAAGCAATTAAATCAGTCACAGGAGTAAGCACTACACTTGGTAGTAAGTGTGTGGGCCTTACAGTCTGATCCAGTACCAGTGGGAGTCCTACTGACTTCAGTGGCAGCAAAACATGGGCTCGGCACCTGCCAGCTACTCTGCAAGGGCAGATCCCTGGACGTGTATGTAGACCCACTGAAGTCAATGATGCTCCATTCAGAAGCAGGGGATTGCCCAAGGGATTCTCATTGCAGGATTGGAGCCATAAACTTGTGAAGGCAGGGACCATTCCTCCCAGCTTCTCTGCGGAGCATCAAGCACACCTGTGGCGCTAACATAGGAAAGTTAAGTATAAGGAGGAACTGAATGTCAAATACACCATTAATCTAACAGGTAACTCCAGCTGGAGTTGACATTTAAAACACTAACATTTTAATAAATTGCTGTTTACCTACAAAATTCCTTTCCCTGAATTTCCATCCTCCCCCTGGACGATTTTGCCAAGAACTTTGGCCCAGATTCTGAAAGGTTCTTAGGTGCCTGAGTGCCATTGAGTTCAATGGTTGTTGAGCACGTAAATGCCTTTGAGGATCTGGGCCTTTGTGTTTCTGAAAATAGCCAGGTACCTGCTTGCTGTTATTAATACAAGTGTCAAATCTGCCTGCTTCCAGGCCCAGTACTTTCAGGGATGTCACAATCCAATTTGTGATATTATAGTTCCCTATCATGAAATCACGTCTCAGGAATGGTGAAGCCATTGAGCAGAAAGCTGAAATTTACAACTATCTTCCCCATCAGCAAGGACAGGCAAGGGAAATATGCAGAAAGGACAGGGGAGTTTAAAAGACACCGTCTGGGCTTACGTGTTTTGCTTCCCCCCACCCCTGTCAATGTTATAATACATTTGACTCAGTGTACTAACCAGTGAGAAATTTGAGACAGAAATCTCTTTCGTGATCCAGTCATTCTTGCCTTCACCTCACACACATTGATTGGTTGTTGTAGGGTTGTTCATCACAGAGTAGCCTGCCTGCTGCTATTTTTTTAAACTGCTTTGAAGCACATAACTAAACAGAGAAACAAGTGTTGTCCAAAGAACTGCCTGGACTGTGCAAACAGACACAGTGAAAACAATTGATTTAAGATGAAAAGAGCCTACAGAGACTGAGATACTATGGTTGATGGCAATTGTACTAATCATGAGGAGGACAATATAAATACACAGACAGCTATGTATGGATTTTACCATGATGTCATCTAGTGGGTAAATTCAATTGGAATATCAGCTCTTGTTCAGGCTGTGGGAGACTGTATTCTTTGGAGCAACATTTTGATCCAAATTATCCAGAACTAGCCTTGCCCTACTTTTGCTTTCTGTAATTCGGTAACCCCAGAAGTACGAAAACCCAAACCAAAGGAACTCGACTGACATTCAAAAAATTGTTTCTATACGATCTGGAGTTTCCTGCTTTGCTAACGTTTGCTGTGGTTCAAAATGTGACCATTTCTTCTACATTGTAAAGGTCAGATTCTCGTGAACAAATAGGCATGATTATTCTCTTTGTACAGTGATTCATCCCCTCCCGCGCCTCCTCTCCAAAATATAATGCCTTCTCCTATTCAGATCAGAAACATCCCTCATACTTTCAGTCCCTGAGGCTCTATCCTCCTGTCCAGCACATAACTCCCATTCATGTTGAAGGTGAAGAGAAAAAGCTCACATTCCAAATCAGTAAAGGCCAGCACCAAGCCTATATACCACTCAGGTCCCACTGAGATAACAGGCATTGGTGAGGTGTAGGACTTTGAGCTGGCCCGTATTTTCCACTGAATGCATCTGATGAAGTGAGCTGTAGCTCACAAAAGCTTCTGCTCAAATAAATTTGTTAGTCTCTAAGATGCCACAAGTCCTCCTTTTCTTTTTTCTCTGAAGAGGGATGATTGTAATGCAATGGATTGGTTACATTAGTCATCCAATCCGGGAAAAGAAACCAGACCATGTGGCTGATGTAACACAGCACAATTTATGGGTGTTCACACTGAATTGTTAGTGAAGAATTATTTGTTGAAGATGTGCGGAATAATTCAAAATAATGAACCAATCAGAGACTTGTCTAATGTGTTCAAACTCACCAAAAAAAGGCAGGGTGGGGAGAGGTAATGGTCAAACAATGGTTGCTTCAGTGTCCAGGTAGCTAAATGAGATGGGGCATAACTAGTTGACTGTTTTAGAGTAACAGCCATGTTAGTCTGTATTCGCAAAAAGAAAAGGAGTACTTGTGGCACCTTAGAGACTAACCAATTTATTTGAGTATGAGCTTTCGTGAGCTACAGGTCACTTCATCGGATGCATACCGTAGTGAGCTGTAGCTCACGAAAGCTCATGCTCAAATAAATTGGTTAGTCTCTAAGGTGCCACAAGTACTCCTTTTCTTTTAGTTGACTGTTGGAAGAGATTGTACACGGATTCAGCAGCCATTCATCCAGTCAGGCTGCCTTTGATTAACAAAGCCGTGTGACATGGTAATAAATGTTTGATTAGCAGCTTACTATTTGTATTACAGTAGCACCTAGAGATCAGAGCTTTATTGTGCCAGGTGCTGTATGTAAACATAATAAGATATAGTCCCCGTCCTGAAGAGCTCACACCCTAAATATGGAAGACATACTAAGTGTGGGAGAAAGGAAGTATAACCCCATTTTAGAGACGGGGGTCTGAAGCACAGAGAGACTACATGATTTGCTCAAAGTCACACAGGAAGTTTGTAGCAGAGCCAGGAACTGAACCTAGACCTCCTGAGTTACTCTCTGGTGCCTTAGCAAGAGGACCAGCATTACCCTCTGTGATCAGTCAGTCCCTGCCCCCGAGGGCAACAAGCTGTAGACAAAACTAGATTTTATTCCTCTCCCAAAAACCACACTTTGTTTTCCAAAACCTTCTGGCAAATTGTGGATTGCAGCCTGCTTTCCCCTGATGACAGTTAGAAAGCAAGGCAAGGAAGGGTGCTGAGAATTATCGGGCCAGATTCTGACCTCAGTCACACCAATGGGAATCCAGAATAACCACACTGCAGTCAGAGGGTTCTAGATTTCCCCCAATGTGACTGAGATTAGAATCTGGCCCTTGATGTCTAGGCTCCCCCATGCTGCAAGGTGATCGTCATGGATAGTCCCCTGCTCCTATGCAAAAATCCCACAGACGTGTTTGCATGCCTATGTGGAGCTGCTTGCGGGATTAGGGCCTTGGTATGGTAGCCCACAAACAAGTGGGGTCATAACAATGTTTAGTCCTGGACTAGTCTGTAACAAACTCCATCGTCATCTGTTTCCATGGAGGTAAAAGAATCACTTGCAATAGCCCAATGGGCAGTTAAGAAGTAAGTTTATTACGCTGACACCATCAGGAACCCAGCTGCCTCTGGGCTCGGTTGCCTAGCAATCCCATGAGCTCACTGGGGTGCAACAAACCCTCAGTATGGCCAGGTCTACACTAAAAAGTTAGGTCGTTCCAGCTACGTCGTGCAGGGGTGTGAAAAATCCACACCCCTGAGCATTATGTCATGCTGAACTGATCTCCAGCAAAGACAGTGCTCAGTCCAGGGAAGAATTCTGCCATCAACCTAGCTACTGCCTCTCTGGGAGGTGGATTAATTACAGTGATGGGAGAACCCTCCCGATGCTGTAGTGAGTGTCTACTCTGAAGCAGCTGCAGCTGTGCCCCTGTAGCAGCTTAAGTGTAGACAGAGCTTAAGTGACTCCCTTATTGGTCAGAAGAGCCATCAGTTAAGCCCTGTAGCAACAGCAGCCCAGTGGCTGCTCAATGTGTTCCATGCCTGCAGCTGTGCCAGACCTGCTCCCCGTCCAGCCTGCTCCAACCCATGCCTGCTCCAGCCCTAGGCCTTGTCTCCCTCTGAACTCCTGACTCCGACCATTGGCTTGCCGCCCAACCATGCCTTCGCTTCTGCACTCTGCTCCGATCGCACGGCCTACATCTCCGTATGTCACAGACACATTTCACAACCTTCCTTCCACATACCTTATTGGGCTAGTAAAACAAAGACAAGAAGTTATTACTGGTTATATCAATTCCCCCAAGTAACCCAAAATGTTGTGCCGAAAGCATTGTGGTGATCTAGAAGGTTTGAGGCATATGACTCTGCCACGCTGGGATATATATAGAATAAGTTATTCTTTTCTCCTAGTAATTATCATTGGCCAGATTCTCCACTCACTCACACCAGTGTAAATCAGGAGTAACTGTACTGCAGTCAATGACTTTATACTGGTGCCAAACTGGTGTAAGTGGGAGAAGAACTAGTTCTCTTGTCTTTATATTGTTAACACTAGCTTGTATATTGTCCAAAAATGTTATTAAAACAAGGATGTTTAAAATAAGTATCTCAAGGCAACGGGAGGCATTTCTGGTCAGGTTGTACATCAATAAATATATTGATTTCCTGGGAAAAAAACTCTCTCTCAAAGCCATACATATCTGTAGCAGTTCCATCCAGCTGGCCCGTCTCTGGGGCAGATTTATTTGAGTTTCTAAATAATGTAAGGAGGTGTGATCCATTCAAACTATAGAATGCCTTTCTTAAAGGCATTTTGGCTTCTTTACATACATTACAATCGTCATGGGTGGAAAGGGCGGGGCTCAGGGTCAGCCTCCCCCAGCCAGCCCATCTGCACTGCCTGTCCTGCACCGCCTGTGGACTCCGGTGGCTATTTAAAAGGGCCCGGAGCTCTGGCTGCTGTCGTGGTAGCAGCGGTGGCCGGGAGCCCTGGGCCATTTTAAATCGCCGGCCCCAGGGCAGCTGCCGTTGGCAGCCTGAGGGGGGCAAAAGGGGCAATGATGTTAAAGCACTGCTGCGGCAATGCTTTAAGGAGGTTCCTTTGCTGCAGCAGCGCTGTAAGGAGGGTCCCTACCGGCAGGGCCGCTGCCGGGGGCGGCAAAAGGGGCAGCGATGGCTGCGTACAGGCCGGTCCCGGCTTCTTACCAGTACGCCGTATCGGCCTGTACCGGCCCACTTTCACCTCTGTTTTGAGCCCACATTGAGTTCCTTGTGACATGCAGCAGACCCTGCAATAGGACTGGGGAGCTGTTCCTAGGTTTTTTTCCTTGCATAGGCAAAACGATGTCTGGGTTGTTGGATGAGGGCACAAGTTGTTGGTGTAACTAGTCTTGGGTGCGCACCTGGACAGCGTTATACAGCTAGCCTGTTTTGCCTTGACATTGTGTTAGCCAGGACTGACAAAGCGATCCAGCATGGGCCCAATCTTTCTCCCGTTAAAGCAGTGGTAGAAGACCCAGTGGTTTCACTGGATTCAACATCAGTCTCCATACATCCTAGGGTTCGCTAGAAAAAGATTCCCCAGCTCCACTACACTGCTTAGTCTGTATGGGGGATGCTTTTGCATGCCACAATAGGCTCATTAATCAATTTTGCTTGTTTACTTGCATTCACCCTTTCCATTGTTAGATGAGAGAGGCCAGCAAAATCATCAGACATTAAGTGTTTTGTAGCTCCACTGTCCAAAAGAATCTGAGCTTCTCAGTCAGATTATTGATCCGATTATTGATCCCTTAAAATCTCAAATCTTCAGTGGCATGAGCAATATTACCGAGGTGAAAAGTGAATAAAGTTTCCATGGGCAATTTTGATGGAGTGCATAGACTCTAACCTTGGCCTGAGCAGGAAGGGATTGATTAACAAATTGTCCTGAATCCAGGACATTTATTAAGACAACCATGCAACACCTGCCACAGTGGTGGACAGAGGACCTTCCAGTGGTAATCAATAAGCAGTGGAAGGGCTGGTAATTAAAAGGTAGAGGCAAGTGTAACTATGGGCAGTTTCAGGCAGAGAGAAAACTGGAACTCCACTTGGTGGGAAGGATGCGGGTAGACTAATCCCAGTCTATGAACTCTTTGTAGGCATAGTGGGTGTTCCACGTATCACGGGCTGGGTAATAACTTGAAAGGGCTCCATGCTTATCAAACTAAACTGGCTCTTTATTACGAGAACTATTTACAGCCGTGCTGTAACAACTACAGTGAATGTTCTAGCCACATGAAGGGAGACAGACTTGGTGTGCCTCCTGCAATTGGTGCCCCACGGTCTATGCAGGTTGCTACGGTGGGTAAGGAAGGGACCATTCAGGGATCTCTGGCTGTTCGCTGTTTAGCACAAGGCCTCTATGTTTATTTGACTGTTGGCTGCTTGGTGAAAAACCTAGAGGAGACTAGAGTGGCCTCTTACTGTTCCTCAAACCTCCCCTCCCCCCTGTGTCTTCACTCGTTAGGCCCGGGCGGTAGTTGAGTGATATGTGGCTCCCTCCAATGCCTGAATCTGGAGTGAGAGTCTCGGTTTCCCTTCTTCCAGTGGGAGGTGAGATGTAGTTATGTGTAAAGCCTTAGAAATGAGCGTGAACGGCTTCCATTCTGTGAGAAGAGAGAGGGAGCCGGTGAAGGGACTTAGGTAGGCAGTCCGGGAAGCCGATGAAGTGAGCTGCTCACTATTCAGTTGATTGAAGGGGGAGAGGTGGGAAGCTGGGGGTGGGGGGAATGTTTAGAAAGAGGGCGGTTCTGTTGGTGCAGGTTAAAGAGAACCACAGTTCTCGCAGAGGGACTGGAGAGGATGGGGCAGGTTTTAGAAGTGTTATCAGGCAGAATTTGGCAAGATCCTGGATCCAGAGAAAGAAAGAAAGGGAGGAGTCAAAGATAAGCCTGAGTCTGAGTCATGAGAAAGGGACTGGAGTTGTCCCTGGTGAAAGGGGAGAGTGTAGAATAGGAAAAATGAGACAATCCACTTAATCCAGGGCTCGTTTAAGGCTGTGGTGTGACATTCACAAGTAGGTACGTTGAAGAGACTGGAAGAGCTGGGGTGGGGAGAGAGATCCAACAGTCACGGACACAGAGGTGATGAGAGAGACCATGGGAGGTCATGAGGAGAGAGGTGGAGAAGGAGAGGTCTAAGGACAGATCTGTGGGGAAACATCAGCACAGAAGGGGATGGGCAGAGGAGCAAGAGGACTTGCTGAAAGAGCAGTCAAGGTGGTAGGAGGAGACCCAGGAAAGGACAGAGTCAAAGAAACCCAATGGCAATTTCAATCAGCGCAAGATAAAAAGGAAGGTCATGGAACAAACAGTAGATAGGGATGAAAAAGAGCTACTGACCTAGATAGCTAAGCCCGTCCCCCTTGTGAGAGCAGCACACAGGCTCCTGACAGAGGACATGTCAAATGTGCCACTGATAGAGTGCAAGATCTTAGCCAAAAGGCCATCTGGAAAGCTTTATCTCCTACAGGAGAGAGCTTGGGTCAGAGACAATGAAGGGAAGGGTACTCTGGGATAAACTGTCCGCGAAGGTAGCGTATGCCAGTCACCACTGAAGCGTTAGAGAGGGAACTGACAGTGCATTAGATGTATGGACACAAGGCCAAATTCTCATCATCTTACTCCCTGGAGTAGGCCTATTGACCTCAGTGGAGGCAGCAGGGTCTACTAGACTTGGGAGATCTGAACTTTTCCCCAGCTTAGGCAAGTGACTTTGTCTCTGTGCCTGGGTTTTCCCATCAGTAAAATGACGGTTATGATATTTACCTGCCTGTGTAACGTGCTTAGTTATTTTCATGCAAAAATCACAAAGTATTAATCCATGTGGAAGAATCGCTTCATTGTCCAGCACTACTCTCAAGCATCAGAATCCCTTACATTTAATTTTAGTATTGTTTACATTTAAGGGCCTGATTCTCTGCTGGCTAGTCATTGATGCAATGGGGGAATTTTGTGTGGGTGAGGAGTGCAGGACTGGGTGGGTCCTAGCAGAACATTCTGCATTGCCCCTTGAAACTCCTTCCTTAGAGATCGCTAAATGATACCAGCCAAACAGTCATTCAAAAGAGTATTTTATTGTGCAGCCGAGGGTCCTGTCATGCCATTAATAGAACTCACTGCTCACTCCAGTGAGGGGTTCCACTTGATACTGATGGCACGATCCAGGCCAGCGTTTCCCTACAGCCTTCATCTGTGACTCCTGGCAGGCCAGATGCTGTGCTGTTTTGCCCTCCTGTGTGTCCACTTCATGAGGCCGGAGCGGCAGCTGTATGATTATTAAGCTGGGTGATGTCAGCAACTAATACTTTGCACTTACTGCTGCTTCCCTGCAGTGAGTGCAGCTGAGTGAGGGTCAGATTAGATTTTAAAGCAGGAACTCCAGGCAAGAAGGATGCAGTAGAGAGTACAGATATGCTAGCAGGATTACAGTTCTTGGCAATCGCCCCCTTTAATGAATACTCTGGCTTCCTAAGCTACTAGATGAATAGGCTTAGTGCTTCAGCCCTCGGGTCTTGCACAACAGATGCAGAGTCAGTCTAAACACTGCCTGTCTCTCTTCCATTCCCCCCGCCTCCCCAAACTGGAGACATTGAGCCTTGTATGTTGGCCCAGCTATATCTGCCTTGACTTTGTTTTGGCTGTCAGTGTTTTGCCTGACGAGATACAGTATTTAAATTCTGCAAGCAATGCTTCGAAAGGAAAAAAAAAAGACCTAGACTCAGATCCTCCCGTAGCAATATTCTTGAACAACATTCCTCCACTACGGCACTGCACCATAAAATACTACACTGCAGTACGACACCGTAAAACTTCAACACTGGGCATAATGACTGGTGTTTTATGGCTCTTTGTGGGTGTAACTTTGAATTATTGTCTGCTGTAAAATCCTGCAGTCTGTTTAATGGGATTCATTCTAATGAAATGTGCTGGCTCTTTCTCCCCCATGTTTCTCCCGTGCCCATGTTTATACTTCCCTGGGGTTTTCTCTATGCAGAAGTGAATATGGAGATGGATCCTGAGCACTGAAATTCAGACCCACCTCTCGCATTTGCACCTGCCAAAGCTGAAAGCTGTGCAGATCCAGCGTGCTTAGTTCACCCCAGCTGTGAAATTTGGATCCAGGTTTGAATTCTGACCCTCTTCCCCAAAATTCAGGTAGGTTTGGATACGGAGTTTTGGATCAGACCATCTCTAGCTGCATGGGCCTGATCCCACAAGCCTCTCTTACCCTTGCTCCTGCACCTTGCTCTGCACAGCTGGACTTCATTGACTTCAGTGGGGCTTGAAAGGCAGGGATCTGACTATGCAGAACAAACTGTGTCGAACTCCCATTGAGTTTACTAGTGGTTTGCAGAATTGGGCCCTATATAGAGTATATAACTTCTGCTGTGTTTTCCATCCCCAGCCACAGACTGTATTTCTAGACTAAATGATGTTTACAAAGACTGAGGAATAAAAGCAAGACAGTGGTTAGACAGTGGAGTTTGTTGTGCGTCTCTGGCTCCATAACACACTGTCAGTTTAGCCTCACAAAATGTCAGGGGCCTTTGCAGACAGCAGACTACTAGCAACCTTAAAAGTTTCAGAGTAACAGCCGTGTTAGTCTGTATTCGCAAAAAGAAAAGGAGTACTTGTGGCACCTTAGAGACTAACCAATTTATTTGAGCATAAGCTTTCGTGAGCTACAGCTCACTTCATCGGACGCATACTGTGGAAAGTGTAGAAGATCTTTTTATATACACACAAAGCATGAAAAAACACCTCCCCCCACCCCACTCTCCTGCTGGTAATAGCTTATCTAAAGTGATCACTCTCCTTACAATGTGTATGATAATTATATAGCAGGAGAGTGGGGTGGGGGGAGGTGTTTTTTCATGCTTTGTGTGTATATAAAAAGATCTTCTACACTTTCCACAGTATGCATCTGATGAAGTGAGCTGTAGCTCACGAAAGCTTATGCTCAAATAAATTGGTTAACCTTAAAGGTGTGGTACACAGAAAAGAAAACCGTAAGTTATCAATTCGTACTCTTCCATTTCTTTTAGTGATGATGTCAATTGCCAATGTTACATTGTCTGTCAATCTTAGTTTTGCTTTTATTCCCTAAAATCTATGAAGTTTTATTCTGGAAAAAACAGATGCAAAATGTGTCTTAAGTTTAACATTTGCCTTTAACCTGTAATTTGCTCAAACCTACCCTTGGCTGCCAGGTTACAGTTGCTTGGTGAGGGCTCAGCATCAGGACTAGAGCTGGATGAATGGCTGCAAAAGAATTCAAACATGCATGTGAAATCTGACTTGTGATTTGATCCATCCATGCTGTCTCCTTTTCTGCAGACTTTCACAGGACAGTCTTCTGTTTGCACTAATATTTAAGGATGAGCTTTTTTGTGTGCAGATATGGGTATTTGTTCCAGAAATACTTGCCAACCATTTTCTATATAAATGCAATTGGCGTGTCAAGAGAATAAATGTGATACAAAGACCAATTATAGTGTTCAGCCACCAAAAACACTGAACACCATGTAACTGAATGTATCCTCAGCAACCTTCATACCATCCTCCATCTCTTATCGTTTTTGTAAAGGGATCAAAAGAGAGGATAGCTAGCCCATGAAATAATAATATTGGAGCTCAACAGATATGAAAAGAAGGAGGCATAGGTTTGCTGGAAAGTGAAATACAAGCCTTCAGTCCTGCTGTAAGGTCTGGGTGGGCAGATTTCCCCACTGACATAATTGGGACTCCATGCAAGTGCAGGGGGTCTGCTCCTCCAGACCTTCTGCAGGATTAGGGCCTAAGGCTCTGTTTGGCACACAGATGTAAGAAAGTGTGTCAACATGGGGGAAAAGGAGTGGGTGGGATGGAGAAATTGTTGCTTGTAAAATGAACATGCAAGCTGCAGGGATAAATAAAGTGAACTAAAATAATATAGGTTTCAGAGTAGCAGCCATGTTAGTCTGTATTCGCAAAAAGAACAGGAGTACTTGTGGCACCTTAGAGACTAACAAATTTATTTGAGCATGAGCTTTCGTGAGCTACAGCTCTCTTCATCGGATGCATTCAGAGTGCTCAAAAGGCCAGTCCTGCAATCTGCATGGGAGCAAAATTCTTGTGGCAGTGTCTGATCTGCATGAACTGCAGTGCCAGGCATTGAATCAGTGTTGTCAGCTCTTGGATGTGATTGCTAGTCTCATTTTTTGGGGGTGCTTTTCTTAAAGCTCCGGCTCCTGGAGTCATGTGAATATGTGAGACTCTCAGCTTCCATTAAAAAAAAAAAGAAAAGAAAAAAGTATGTTTCTAACCTCCAGAGCTTCAGAAAAAAAGCTTGAAAATGAGACCTGAGTGTACCCCAAAGGTTCAAAAACCAGAAGGCAAGTAAAAGGAACCCAAAGTTATTGTCTTTGTAAAATCTCATTATTTTTGAGGGCCTGAGTCATGATTTTCCGGTTGGCAATGCTGCATGTATTCTTTATAAGAGAATCAAAAGCAATTGTTTGACATGAAACACATCCAGCATTTAATATGTTTAGAGCTTTGGGTGTTTGCACTAATTTCCTGATCCTTCAGAGAAACAGGAAGTTCTAAATGAAAGAAATGTGGAACCTATGGAGCAGAGAAAAGCCATTAGAAGTTTCATTCATTACCGAATACACATCTTAGGGCAAAGTGGTCATTTATCTGATTTCATACATGCCTCTCTGATTTAGTATTTGTAGCAATTGTGATATCAACTTAAAGTAAATTCATGTGATCCTCCATTAACTTGCATTGCAGGATTGATTAATTTCTAGCATTTTTAAAGAAGTTTCTGTTCTCCAACATTTATATATGAAAATAGGTCAGAACAATGATATTTTAAAAATGGCATCATATTCCCATGGAACCTTGTTCTGGAGCAGATACTCAAGTAGTTTGGAGAAAAGTGTGTTTGTATGTATGGGAACTCCAGGAAGCATTAAGAGGGTGTCTGAGGATAAATAATAATAATTTCACATTTATATAATATCTTTCCTCTCAGCTGCTATATGGGGAGTACCAATGATATGCAGCCACTTCTGGGGTGGAGCCTGACAACCACTTCACAGTACAACGCAAACAAGGAGGTAGGTGGGGAAATGAGGTAAAACATCTACACTTAAAAAAAGAGCCACTGGTTTACCATGTCTGTACAGAACAGACGGTGCCTCTGGGGGGGTATCTATGAAGGGACTTTGGCATTGCAACACTAAGCGGCATGATGCCTAACTTTTAGGCGCGGTCCCCAAAGCTGAGTTAGGTGTCCAGGCTCCTTATACAATGAATGGGGAGAGCCACCTAAGTGCCCCATGGGAGATGCCCACGAGAGCGGTATGTTCTAAGCCTTGCCCCGCTCTTGGAAACAGGCGCCTAAATCCAGGCTGCAGGGAGATGCCTATCCCTGCTTGGCCGCCTGGAGTCAGACAGCTTAGGTGGGAGACCCCTGTTCAAATCCTTTCTCCCTCTCTGCCATGGATGAATGCTTTAACCACTGGACTGGAAGTTATACCGTGGGTGGCAGCAGCTTCTCCTCTGGCAGGATTTTGAATGGGCTCCGATCCCATAGGCGGCCCCTGAGCACGCCGACCGGATTGGACCCAGTGTGCGATTTAGGCGTTTGTCTTCCCCCGGGTTTTGAATTGCTCTGGGGTTAGGTGGAGACAGGTGTCTGGATGCTAGAGAGAGGCAGTGCACTGGCCCCCAGGCAGAAATGCAGGGTGCTGAGGAGCTGAGCGCGTGCAGCCGCCTACAGGGTTTGGTGGGAGTTCAGTGGCCAAAGCTGGGGCGTAGGCCCCTAAAGCCCAGACTTAAGGGCTGACGTACCTTTGTGGCTCTGGGCCTGGGTTTTCAAGTATAATCAGCAAGGTACTGGGACCCTGATCCTGCACTGAGCTCTGCGGGTGGATCCCCAGTGCAGTCCATGGGCGGGGAACAACTGGCTGGGCTGGGGCCCAACTTCTGGTTTTGCCTGCGAAAAAAAGACACATTTGGCCCATTTAAAGGGAGTTCCAAGACCAGTCTAGCCTCAGTGGAAAGAGCCCCCTGTCTAGTGAGCTCCCAGCCAGGCTAGGGAAGTTGCTGTAAGCAACTGGGGTGCCCCTTTGGTGCCACTAATGGACTCCCTCCGGGGAGTGGGGGAGGAGTTGTTGAAGGGGCAGGAGGTCAGACCGGGTTAACAGACTTGTCCAGCGAATCCTTCCCGCCCCTTGCGCAGAGGATAGGGTGACCCGACAGCAAGTGTGAAAAATCCGGACGGGGGTGGGGGGCAATAGGCGCCTATATAAGACAAAGCCCCAAATATCGGGACTGTCCCTATACATTTGGGACATCTGGTCACCCAGCAGAGGGAGGGGAGCGAGCAGGGGCCGCAGCCCCAGCCTGGGGAATTCCGGAGCGGGAGGCCCCCCCACCCCGCCGCTTCTCCATGCCCAGAAGGTACCTCCGGCAGGTGGCTTCTGGGTCCAGCTCGAGGCTGCAGGGCCTGGCTCTGAGCAGCAGGGGCTGCTCCTCCCTCCCCGGGCTGGGGCTGCCGCTGGCCCCGGGGCACCCGTGCCGCAGGCTTGGCTGCCCCGCGAGCCCAGACCCTGCCCCAGCTGGGGCGCCGCTGCTGCCGCAGCCGGGTGAGCTCGTGCAGCTGCCTGCAGGCGGCTCCGGCCCGGCCCGGCCGGTGACAGCTGCCGGCTCCCCGCCTCCATTGGCTGGCGAGCCGCCCTAACGTCAAGGCGGCGCCCAGCCCCCGTGCAGCGGCTCGGCGCGGCTGCCGGCGCAGGGGGAGAGGATGCTGCTGCGGGCAGGGGCTGCCTCCCGGCCCTCCAGCGGCGGCGGCATCCTCAGCCCTGGCGATGCAGGCACCACCCCCCGCCCCTGGTGAGCCGCAGTGCTCCAGGAGGGGCCCCCGCTAGCCCCAGCCCAGCCCGTGCGTTCCGCTCCGGCGAGGAAGGGATGGGAGTGAGGGCAGCTGCTCCTGTCCCCTGCTCAGCAGCAGCAGGAGAGTCAAGGCGGCAGCCGCCCCACTGAAGGAGCAGGGGGCACAGCCGGTGCGGTTGACTGAGGGCACTGTGAGGCTGCCCTCCTCCTCCCCCGCTTGCATTGCCGGCTCTTGCATTCCCCCCCAGCCCAGCAGCACCTCCCAGCCCCTGGATCCCCTCTGCAAGGCGCAGCCATGGGGGCGCTGACCAGCAGGCAGAACGCCGGGGTGGAAGAGGTGGACATCCCTTCTAATTCCGTCTACAGATATCCTCCGAAATCCGGTAAGGCTTAAAGAGCGGGGAGGTATGGGAAGCAGTGTGACTGACCTGTGCACGCTCAGGAGGTAACTCCAACCTCAACTAGTGTCGCAATCATTTCACCCTGTGTGGCGAGGGAAAAGGGCTGGTCCGGTCCTTTTGCGGGGTGGGAGGCGATGCAGTAGTTTCTGAAGTTGATCGGTTTTCGTGGAGTTTGTTTCAGGAAGAATGAGCTTCCAGGCAAAGGTTCTCAAAGGTCTGGGCTGCCCTAAATCCTCTTTTCCCTTGCTTGCCTGCTGATACTCTGTAAGGCTGCAATATTTTTACATGGGGCCTGAATTATATTGGTGACATTCATGGCACTGTGCTCAGTGGTAAAGAAATGACTTTCTATTCTATTTGTTTTATTAATTGTATCTAATGTGGCTACAGCTATAGGGCTAAATCCAGAGACTTAACTGAGTTTTGCTCAGTCCTTGGTCTGACAAAATTCCCTTTGAAGTCCCTAGTAAAAACTGAATTGGGACCACAGCATCCCACAATGAATTGCTACATACCCATCTTTGTGTGTGCATGGATGGAATACACATTAACCGTAAGTGCGGTGTCTTATGTCTGTTCACACAGGTTGGAATGTTTGGCTCGTGTGTTACTTGCATTTAGAAAAATGAAATGGATAAACGCTGGGTGGGGGGTTATAAAATTCTGGCCTGTTACACAAAGCTGTGTCATCAGCCATTCTTGCTAGCGTTATGCATTATTTGTGTGGCACGGAAAAGAACGGGTTACGAATATTCAATGGCGAGGAAAGAACTTTGGGTTCTGACAAGAACTTCAATAAGTACAGGTTCAATTCCAGTCTGCCAGCTTAATGATTCTCTTTTAAATAGCAGATTGCATTGATACATTGCCATTACAAGGTGCAATCAATTGTCTGGCTTTAAAAACTTAGCTGTATCATGTTCCACTTCATTTTTCTTTTGTGTTTTGAAGAATAATTCCCAGGGTGACAATATAACTCAAAGCGCTGGGGGCTTGTGCTTTTACAGATACTCACCAGGGCTGCATGTTATTTTTAAAACCATTGTTTAAACTCCTGTCGGGTTCCCTGTTGATCAATCTGGGACCAACCCTTCCCCTGAGGATTTCATGAGTGTGGTTTGCAATTCTCCTAGCTGCTGAACCTGTGCTTCTGACATGATCATGCAGGCAGGATGCCTGGTCTAGCGCAGTGCTTCTCAAGCTATCTGATGTGGGGGACTGGCAATTTTTTTTTCCAAGATGCGAGCAGACTGGCAGCCGATGGCTTGCGGACTGGCACCGATCCGCGGACCACCCCTTTGAGTAGCACTGCTCTAGATGAAACCACACAGTACTGAGAGTCAGCAGTTTGGGAATCTGCTCTTGGCTCTTCCTCATGGAAGAGCGAATGACCTTGAGGAAAGACTGACCTCCTTTCCCCCCTGTATAATGGGAATGCCAATGTCTATCTTATGAGAGGGTTAATTCAGTAATAAATACGAAGAGTTTCGTGATCCTTGGATGGAAGGTGATATGGATGTGCAAAGTGTTACATTAGGGGGTGCATATTTGAAGATGTCTTGATCCACTATGCATTTGTACTTGGTTTGCAAAACGAGCCTTGAGGCACTGAATATTATTAATAGGTTAAGGTAAAAGCTAAGGGTCTTCAGTGCTATAAGAAACTACTAGCTAATTACTATCAAGGACCTTTTTAGAAAGAATTACCGCTAACATAAACTGTGTTTCCGTACTGAAAATATGTGCTTGCCTTTGTAATAGCGAGCACAGCTGGAATTGGTCTGCTGAAACATCTGTCTGGTTATTGACCTTTAACAACCTCTTTTTGACCTTTAGCAACCTCTTTTCCACCAGTCATGCTACAAGGTGTATTCTGGTGGGGTCATAATTTTAAACCGGTGATTCCTGCTGCTTTTAATCTCCTCTTGATGCACACACAGGAGTTGCACGTTTTTACAGCAAGGGAAGTTATGCGGAGTCCCTGAGTACTGCAGTAGATACTGTGAGGTTGGCGTGTGCTGGGACTGCTGGAGATGATTCTCTTTCCACTTTCCTATGAGTCGTTTTAAATGCTGTCATTTTTGTTGCATCCTTTTATTTTGCCTTACTTAACTGTAACTAAGCTTTGCATCGTGAACTGATGGACAATCTTTGGGGGGGCGGGAAACGAGTGACATTTATAGTAGGTATCTCAAGTTCAGAAGGAAACCTGTGAAGAGGAGGAATGATAGCTTTGTAGTTAAGGTATTGGATGAGTACTTGAGAGATGTGGATTTAACTCCTGGTGCTGCCATAGACTCCATGTGTGACCTTGGGAAAGTCATTTAATCTCTCTGCCTCAGATCCCCATCAGGAATGGTGGAAGCTTCCTAAAAGTGGGGAGGGGGCACCGGTGCCCAAACCATGACTCTGCCCCCCATATCACCCCTTCCTCCGAGGCCCCGCCCCAGGGAATCTATTCCTGGCTCTGTCATCCCAGGCAAGTCACTTAACCTTTCTGAGCCTCAGTTTCCCTACCTGTGAAATGAGGGTGATAATACTTCCCCCACTTACTTCACCGGGATTTGAGAGGCATAATTCATCAATGTCTGTAAGCTGCTTTGCAGTCCTCAGATGGAAGATGCTGAGGAAGGGCAATGGGTTAGTTCAGTATTACCATGATTTGATGTACTCAAAATGTCAAGGACTGAATAGACTGGAGGCTGCAGTGTTGGGGTATATGTCTTTATCCTGCTCCTGTATAAAGTGACCTCTGCATGAATGAGAAGGACTTTCTCATCTTCAGCTCGGTTGCTTGGGGACAGTTTTCTTGGCTTTGTCAAATCTGGTACTGGAGCACTCTGTTACGAGGCCAAGTGTGGCGTGGTGCATTAGGGCAGATCCCAGCACTGTCTGGGTTCCCCCATGTGACTTTTTTTTTTTTTTCTTTTTAGTGTGTTTCGGGTCCAGAGTTGTGAGGCTGCACCGGGAACTGAAGTAGTAATTCACTAAGTTGGTTGTTTATCGGAAGTTGTGTTGGGAGCAAATACAACCATCCAAACCTAAGATGACCGGGGACTAGTGACCAAGAGAGATTACAGTTGTTTTGCTTATGGTCTTAAGTGGGATTTTCTTTCAATTTTGCAGGACAGCTGAGTTAGAACAGTTCTGGGCGAGATGCTTGTGGTGCTGATTTCTACAAGTGTCATGCATTGCATGTGTGAAGTGTAAACAGTCTCTGAAATGCAAACGTTGGGAATGTAAATCGAGAGCTGGGTGTATTATTACAAGTAACCTTCTCCGGAGGTGGGGGAACATGATAGCTGTAGCAAAGTGGGAGTGGTGGGGCTCAGAACGTACGCATGGTCCTTGGTTCCCTGCTTCAGAGGTGCGGCAGTTTTGCAGCTCCCATTGTTTTCTCATAGATTTGGGGGTTCCGGGCCTAACTGATCAGCCTGTAGCATGGGGCTTGTCAGGTGCCCTTTCCCTCACTGCGTAAGTGTCTTATTCTACCCAGCCAGAGCTGTTTCTCTGTTGAAAGTCTGAGACGCTGCTTTGGCCAAAGTCATGGTTCTGCTGACTCGGGCACTTTACTCGTGTGCAAGTCGTCAGACACATGCAGCCATATTAATGAAATCTGGCCATGTCCTCCTGCTTCTCATTAAGCTGGGTCGGGGTGGTTATGTGAAGAATTGAAATGCACTATTATTCATTGTGTGGGAAAAAGGTGACTCCCTTTCTCTGCTCCCTAGTTAGATCTAGTTTCCTTTCTACTGGCTGGAAGGTGCAAGTAACTCAGCTTGCGCCCCAGGTTTAAGGGTGAAATTTACTTCAACTCACTACTCGAGCTCTACGGTGGGTGAAGCGTGCAGGAGGCTCGGGGCGGGGCGATGCACCAGCGCTAGATTGCGGTTCTGTAGCTCCTTCCCCGTGCTCTGTGGGCTGGAAGGGTGGCTGTTGCTACTCTTCCATCACTCCCGTGAGATGTTTAGAGTCGCTGGACAGGTATAACTGTGGACACTGCGCCTGGTTCTTCTCATTCCCCTCTGCCCCATAGACAAACAGGGGGAGCACCTCCAAAGCATCCGTTCATAAGTCTCCTGTGTAGCAGCTCCTCAGGGGATGTAGTGATGTGAAAGCCAATTTGAAGACTGTATGTGCTGGGATAAGTGTACCCAGACCCCCAGTTTACCCAACTGGAAACAAGAGGCAGATGTTTAACAATGAGAGTAACTAACTGTTGGAACAGATCACCAAGGGTTGTGGCAAATGCCCCATCACCTGGAGTCTTTAAATCAAGTCTGGATGTCTTTCTAATGGCTGTGTAGTTCAGCCTCAGGTCGTTGGACTATTAGGGTATGTCTACACTGCACTGAAAGACCCTTGGCTGGCTCAAGTCAGCTGACGCGGTGTCGATGTACTCCTGAGGCAGGAATCGCTGGGTGAGACTCTCTGGTCTGCGTTATGTAGGAGCTCAGACTAGATGATCCTAATGAACCCTTCTGGCCTTAAAATCTGTGAAAGCTGTGAAATCGCAGCAGTGCAGCGATCCAAGACCCCATTGGGTCTGATAATTGGGTGCTCACTGTCACACTGGGCCTTCTCCATAACGGAATCTGCCTCAGAAACTATTTGTCAAGGAGGCTTGTTTATCTTTACAAGCTGATTTCCCCCACCCAGTGTCCAGCCTACTATGGTATACAGAGGTGGTTTTATTGAAATGCACAGACTGAATCTTAGGTGCTCTGAGCGTACGGGTGGCTCTGCCATGACGAGCAGTGAGGGATCTAATCAACTGGTGACGTGCAAACAAAATACTGGGGTTTGATCCCACGGTTAAGGTGCTGAGTCATGCTGGCGCGCTGTTGGAATTGAGCAGTCCATCCAGGTGACAGTCAAAAGAAGAGGAAGGGTCGTGGGATGATCCAGGGGATTAGGTTAGGAGCTGGGATGCCTGTGCTCGACATCTCCCTTTGCCAGTGCCCTTCTGTGTGGCCTTGGCCAAGTCACGTACCCCTGCTGTGCCTTTGCTTTGCCTCCCACCCACTGGCTAGAGGGGAGATTTCGGGGCAGTAACTGTCTCCCCTGCATTGGCACAGCACCATGGGGCCCTATACTTGGTTGGAGTCTGTAGGTGCTACTGGAATACAAATAATACGAACAAGCTCCGCTGTTTGTATCAGAGGCCGCTGCAGGGACTCAAGGACTCCACGGTTTTTGGCTTATGGCTGCCTATTTTTCGTTTGTTTAAAAAAAGACAGTCCAGACAGCGGTCTCCGGTTCCGGCTTTGTCCTCCCTGTGCTTTTTCTTGAGGTCTTCTCTCTGGCTTATTGCACTGATCTAAATGAGCCAGAATACAATGGGGTACGGGGGTGGCTTGGAACCACTTCCCACAGTAGGAAATGCAGATGTGCATCAGGCCCGAGGCAGCTCTTGAGAAAGAGATGATGCCTCCAAAATCCTCTGCATCCACTGCACCTTACAGTGGAGTGCATCAGGTGCGCTTCTGGTTTCTGCCCAGACAAAAGGTGGGGTGGATCCTAGTGTCTGAACTCCTCCCCCTCCCCCTTTTCCTTGCATGCCTGCACAGGGTTGGGCATGATCTTGCCCTAATTTTGCAGTTAAAACACTCCTGACGTTCTTCTCTACAGGAAAAACAGCAGTCATCGGCACAGGTTGATTACAAACAATTTATGCAGGTGTGTGTGTGGGGGGGGGAGGGGTTTGCAGGTGGCTGCTGGGGGTTTCCTGCTACATTTATTCTTGCTGGGAAATCTCACAGGGACTGAGATTTTGCAAACCGAACCGTTAACACAGGTGTGGAGAGCAGGTGGCTAGAAGCAGAGGCTTCACTGTACATTTAGAGAAGAATCCCTTATGTGTGTTATTAGTAACATCTTAGATGATCCAATCAGCATGAAAAAAAGTAATTGACATATCCCCATTTATGCTGTTTGCTCCACTTAGATCAGGTTGGACAGTGGCAGTAGCCTGGTCAGTTTCATCTCTCTCTTTTTTTTTTTAATCAGTTTCCCTTTAGGGCTGTAATGCACTAGCCCAACCCAGTTGTGTTTGGAGTCCCAATATGATGATTTATGCGTCACCAACAGTGTGCTAAGTGCTTCAAGACAAAGTATGAATCTGCCCCCCCCCAACACATCCACCCATTTTCATTGTTCTTTTAATTTCAAACCCCTTTGTAAAAATTGTCACCCTCTCATCCGCCCTGTAACACTGCCCTGTGGTGCACCTTTCAACTGTAAAGTGGTTTCAGCCCTTTGTTCCTAAGGGATGGGATGTAACTAATGTGTAATCCTGAGTATGAAGTGTAATGAATGGTGTGTATTGCAAGAAATGTGGTATAGCAGATTTGGAGCTGAAATTAAATGCAAAGCTGCAGTCTCAGATGATTGTCAGCTATAGATTCTAGAAAACCTGCAAAACTGGCTTCAATTGCTTTATGTGCATAGGGCTTCTCAAGATGTACAATGCCCATCAGCCCACTTGATGAGGGAGCTGTCTGTGCAGGGTGTCAATTGACTCCTGTTTAAACTGCAATGTTTTCTATAGAGCCGGACGGGGCATTATCTTTCTCCACCCACCCCCTCCTCCCGAGCAAATTCTTCATGATCAGCAAAATGGAAACAGACCCACAGCGATTGGACACTTGCAAGAGAGCTTTATTTATGCACCTAAGTTGATTAGCCCAGCTGCCATTAGCGCATTTGCCTTGCATCACACTGTGATGTGCGGTAACTGGGAAAAGCTGTCTGCTGCTTGCCAGCTTCCTAGCCTTGCGCTTGTCAGTACTCCATGGCGGAGTTCTTTGTCTCTGAGTATACAGTATTGCAGGGGGAACCCTAATTAGATCTCTTCCTGGAACTGGACAAACCCAAGATTCCTTCTCTAGAGCAATTCACCTGCTGGGTGTTTGGCACACACACAAAAAAAGGAGCCCAGTAGCATCCTTAGGATCAAATATGCATTGTGTACATCTTGACAGGTTTCAGAGTAGCAGCTGTGTTAGGCTGTATTCGCAAAAAGAAAAGGAGTACTTGTGGCACCTTAGAGACGAACAAATTTATTTGAGCATGAGCTTTTGTGAGCATCCGATGAAGTGAGCTGTAGCTCACGAAAGCTTATGCTCAAATAAATTTGTTCGTCTCTAAGGTGCCACAAGTCCTCCTTTCCTTTTTGTGTACATCTGTGACTTCTCTTACATGAATATGTTGGCGGGGGGATGCTGATACACGAGGCTTGTCTGAATGTACAGGTGACATCATGATTTCTTGTTCAAACTTCTGTCGCTTTTTTAAAATAGTGCAGTTCGCTTATACTGTATTCTTAATTTGTTCCTTGAGGTCTCAGAAGTTTTAAATCTCATTAGAGCCTGGCTCTCCCTCAGCCATTTAACCGTCCTTGACAGGCTTTTAATCCTCTTGAGGCAGGTGTCAGTTAAAGAATTATAATTAACCAATAATAGGAAGCTTGTTGCTTGACAGAGGGGAGTTCAAACCCCTCCTCCCCTCCGTTCCCAGCAGTGCCCAGGCAGTTAAAGTGTTTCGCTCAAGGGTTGATCTCTGGGAGAATGTTCAAAGCAAGCTCTTCACCGGAGGTGGGGCAGGGTAGCCTGGTTTGCAAGTTTTCCTGCACCTGGGGTCAGCGTAGAATAATCTCTAGTCTTGTTGCTCATGGCCTAGGTGCATGCCTGTGTGAGTGACTTCAGGGAGGAAAGGAAGCAAAGTATTAAGACTGCAAACCATAAACTGGCGATGAAGGCAGCAGCATGATGGAAACAGTCAGTGTTTTGGGAGTCCGGTGTCATAGTTGACATGGAACTGCAGCATATAACAAACTAACCTCTGATCCTGCTGGAGCCATTCACTTTGCACTCACTGCAGGCTGATTGGGAGCCCTTCTACACAGAGACAGCAAACTCCATGCAACAATGGATCTGTTAAAAGAAAAGGAGTGCTTGTGGCACCTTAGAGACTAACCAATTTATTTGAGCATAAGCTTTCGTGAGCTACAGCTCACTCTTCCCCCTTTTGCACCTAATTGGGAGGAGAGCATTGGACCAGCACAGCCCATTTGATTACTCCTTCTCCTCTTTCATGTGGATGAGACAAAACCATCAACTTACCACTTCTGTCTTTAATCTCCTCTGCCATGACTGATGGCCGTTCTGCTGGGCATATGGAAAATTTATAAGGCTTTATAAGCGGAGTTTTGATATTGAAAAGAGGGCTCAAGCATAGCTAGGGGCCAAGACATCTTGCTGTTATCCAGGTAACTTGGAGAAAAATCCAAAGGCACGCATTGATCCAGAGCTTTAGTTGCTTGTGTCCACATGATTTCATGGTAGCTGGCGTGGAAGATAGACATTGTCCCTCCAGTAAGGAGTTGTTTCTAGATCTTTTTCCCTGATAACAGAAAAACAAACAAGTCTTGGAAATGCTTTTATTTATTTATTTTTCCCTTTAATGCTTTTTCTTATTCCATTTGCCAACTTACTTTCCATATCCTGACTTCTTGTGTGCCAAAGTGATCCTGTATTAGTGATGGTAAAAGGAGGGATATTTTCACTCAATTTTGAGCATAATGAAATCTGTCATATACCCCCCACTACCACAGCATATGGAGTAGTTATCTTCACCACACCCATGTGGGGTAGGTCAATGCTGTTATCTGCAATTTATAGTTGGGAAATCAAGGCACGGAGAGACTAAGTGCACAAAGTCACACAGGAAGTCTGTGACAGAGATGGGACTTGAACCTGGGTCTCCTGAGTCCCAGGCTAGCACCAAAATCACTAGGCAACTCTTCCCCTCAACCCCTTCTCTTACATACCCCTTAAACCTATGAGCTGGGGGCAGGAGGCTAGCAAACCCCAAGGTTCAGCTGACTGAGTGGTGTTGCTATTTATTGGTATTGCAGTAGCACCTAGACGCCACAGCTGAGACCAGGGCCTTGTTGTGTTAGGTGCTGTACAAGTCCACAGTAAGGGACAGTCCTTGCCCAGTAGCGCTTACAGTCTAACTAGATAAGAGAGACAAAAGGTGTGTAACCGCTCCGCCAGGTGGTGTCAGCAGCAACAAGGGCCTGGTTCGCTATTTAGGGGTTCCTCTTCAGATTACAAAACAAAAGCCGCTCAAGCCCGCACCCAGAAACCTGAGAAAACTAAACACCTTCCTTGGGCACCCTTAATAGGCAACATTTCCCCTCTCGCAAGCACTGAGTCTGCGTCTAAAAGGAAGGCGGTGTTTATGAAGGGAAGAGGGAATGCAGCGTGAATGTGGGAAGATGCAGCCCCAATGGCTCACCAGGGGGTGAGTGATACCACATACCATATCCCCATTTCACAGATGAGGAACTGAGGCCCAGGGAGATCATTTGGTTTGCACCAGGTCACACAGGGCATCTGGTGGATCTGGAAACAGCCCAGAGCTGCTGAGTACCAGCAGCCACAAGACAACCCTTTATCTCAACAGATGGGGTTCGTTCGGACTAATGCGAAAGGTGGAGGGGTTGGGCCAGCCACAGAGGAGGCAGGCGGGACAGTCTCCAAGTCCCTCTGATCCCAGGCAAAAGAAGGTCCAAGCCTGCACAGGGAGCTTTGCCAGCATCATTGCTCCCTTGGGAGAAATGCAGCCGTTGACTCCCCTGCCCGCCCCTGTGCACAGGGGGAGTAGGAGCCAGCGCTTGTTGCACTGACTGTGGTGTTGAGCTCCCCTGGGTTCTGATGAGAGCAAGCCACGTAAAGTGGCTTCCCCCTGATTCCCCTGCCTCAGAGCCCCAGTCCTGCAGGGGGGTTTCCATGTGAGTTTGCCCCATCTACGCTAGCTTTTGCTCTCCCTTGCCTGCATCGGGGGCATTGGGCCCTGGCCTTCCACTTCTTTTGACCTTCACCCTGAACTTCAGTCACTCAGGAAAGCGAGAGGCTGCTGGGCCCGACCTAGAACCAGGCATTGTCGAGGCGGATGCCGTGCCAGCTTCCTCAGGCGGCTCTGCATGTGCTCTCTATCAAGTGCCAGACACCGGTAAGAGACCCCTCCCTTCTGATCTGCAGCCACTGCCCTGCAGAGAGCCCGCTATCGCCTGTCTGGGGAGCATGCTCACTGAGAACTAACTGGAGACCATCGTTCTCCTTGTGGTCTAGGTGCCCAGTCCAGCGGGGGCCTTTCCCCTGAGCGTAGTGGGAAATGGATCTTGGTGCTAGATCAGGATTTGAACCCAGGGCTCCAGGATTGTCGAGCAGAGGCAATAAATGGCACTGCTGCTTACTGCAAGCTGCCCCCTTTTAAACTTTTTTAGGGGCCTCGGAAACTCCCCTTATAAGGTTTAATGTGCACCTCTGTGATTTACTCTTCTGCCCAAGTCACTTCATCTGTTCAAGTGAAACCATGTGATGTATGTCCTCTCCTCTCCTCCTCCTCACACGTGCCCATATCGGTTTTAGCAAAGGTTGAGGGCAGCTCACTGTTGGGTTCTTTCAGATGGCTGCTTTCTCTCTGTGAAACTATCTTACCTATAAATTATGCACGTGGAAAATGGGGCCAGAAAGCAGCAGGCATCAATAATTGATCGTCGAGCCTTCCTCAGCTGTGAGCTACGTCATTGTACCTGCTTAGGTGTCTGGTGGTTTTCTTCTTTTATATTTCACAATGTAACTTTTAGCTGCTGCTTGGAATCAGGTCAAATGTCCCCTCACACCCTCCTACCCCCAGGAAGGCCCTGATCCAGCATAGGTAGACCCTTGTATCTGCATGGGGTCCACGGGTGCCAAAGGGTGCAAAGCACTCAAATGACAGAACATGAAAATTAAGGTTAATTAAACAGCTGTATAAGTTAAGGTTAATTAAACAACTGTATTATTATTTGTAATATGGTAGTGCCTAAAGGGGTCAGTTTTAGGTGTGGCCCCATTGCATCAACAGTGAGAACCAGTCCTTGCACCAAAGTGTTTATAAGTAAGGCTACATTTTAGTCACGGGGATTTTTAGTAAAAGTCACGGACAGATCATGGGCAGTAAACAAAAATTCACGAGCCCGTGACCTGTCCATGACTTTTACTACATACCCTTAACTGAAATTTGGGCTGGGGGGCCATGGGTGCTATGGGGGCGGAGGGGCGGTCCAAGGGTGCTGGGGGGGTGGCCCAGGATCCCTGCAGGGGAGGGGAGGTGGGTGGTGGTGTGCGGCCCGGGACCCCTGCTGGTGCTGGGTGAGAGGGGATTGGTGGGGCTGGCAGGATCCCTACCCGGCTCCGACTGGCATGTCCCCTAACCCTAACCCAGCTCCATAGGCGCAGTTCCCATTGGCCGGAAACCACAGCCAATGGGAGCTGCGGGGGCGGTGCCTGTGGGCGCAAGCAGCGCGCACAGCCCCCCTGGCCGCCCCTCCCCCTAGGAGCTGCAGAGACATGCCAGTGTAAAGCTGGGAGTTGTAGGCAGTCACTGTTTGAACTGAACAGATATATTGAGACACACAGGGTCTGAGTCTGGTCCCACGCCAGTTTTTAACTCCATTGGCTACACCAGAATCGTTCCTGATTTACACGGAGTCAGTGAGAGCAGAAATGGGCCCAGTGTTTTGTAGTGTGTGTCAGTATTTCCCTACTCCAGCAGTATTTACTGGCTCAGCCACAGAGCTAGACTGACTCAGCTTCTGACCTCTAGCTACTCCCATTTCCTCCATTCCTGGGGCTTTTGGAGACATCCCTGCATTCTGGCATGACAGTGACTGGGTGATGGGGGCGAGGGGTGGAGGAAGAGGGGCTGCCGCAGCCGTATTCTCCGGCAACCCTAGAAATTAAATCCAGTCTATTACAAGGATTAATACCTCTGTTTCTAATCCCCAAGGTTTATTTGCTCTCCCTGCATTTGTGAAACTGAAGAATCATTGGAGAACAATCCTCCCTCTTTTATCTCTTGCAAGTCAGAGGCTATCCATTCTGCTGGCATGGCTGGGATTAAGGCTAACTTGTTAAAAGTTGGTTTGACCTTTTACTGTGAAATCTGTGAATTGTTTAGAGGGCGAAGGGGCAGGTGTCAGAGGTCTGGGAAATGTATGTGGTGCATTAACTCATGTTGGGGATCTGCTCTCCCCAGGGGCAAGTAGATAGTGTCCATTAACAGGCCGTGTGCAGGTGCTGAAGGAAGAATGTGCTAGACATAGGTCATAATTAGAGGTAAACCTTAATTGTACTTTTCACTAAGGTTCCTGTACCGATGAAAACTGACCTCAAGATTTGGCCAACATGCCTAAATCCTTTTGCAAGCAGATTCTCATTGTCTCCATTGGGAATTTGCCTGAGAAACAAACTTAGGCTCTTCTATCACTTCTGTGCACTTGAAAATGTTACCCTCAGTAAAATCTGCATGACGATCTCAAAGTCTGACCTGCAGAGAGGTTTTTCTTGATAAAAGAGAGCTACTGTGTAATACAATCACCCTAACCAGTTGCAAAGAGACCCAACCAACTAGACCAGAGATGCACTTTATAATCAGGCTAACAATTGGACCGGAAGCTGCCATAATGCTGCTCTGAGGAAGTAAATGGGACCAAAGGGAACAGGTTTGCCATGAGAGGGCCTTAAATGTGGAGTTCTCTCTTTCATATGATGTAATAATGACTGCTACCAGAGTGGAACTCCCGGGGCTGAACTGGGTCCCCTTTTCAGGGGGAAAACCCAAGGTCTAAGCAAGTCCACGGGGCTAAGTGACACCTATGCCTTGTGCTGGCCTGTGGGACAGGGTTAATTTATTTGCAGAGTATCTGATTCAACCCCTACTGATGCTTTATTTCACGGGCACGTAATGGACACGGTTCTAGATTTGAAAATTCTGATGATTTTTTTTCTGTCTTCTGTTTGTCCAGTTTCCCTTACTGCGATTTAAATAAATAAATTTGGATTAAACAAAGCCGAAGGGAGTGGCATTGTAGATCCACTTCCAAGAGATGGCAAAGTCACTTCTATCGCTTAAAAACACCAGGGAGTGGGGAGGAGGGGGTTGCTCTGTTGAAATGACCCTTCCACGCTTCGTAGCAACTTGGAAACTGTCTGATTTGCAGTGAGGAAGGCTATCATTTCAGTCTGACTGTGAGCAGTTTAAGGAGGCCCATCCAGGCTGTCAGTGTCTGCTGGAAATAACCCACCTCCTTACCTGATTGGTGATCCTGCTGGGAAAGCCATTTAGTAGGTTTCACTGACTCCTGTGGGTAGCTAGCTGATATCCCTGGCAAAGGAGCAAGGGAGGTGGCAATGGTAGGGTAGGCATCCCATCAGAGAGAGCACGGGCACGCAGAGGTGTGGAGTGCACCGGTCATGATGGAAAGACCCCTAGGAGCAGCCGCGCGTGGAGGGAAGACTGAGGCTGGGGTTTTCATAGGGTTATTTTGGAAGTGTCGTGGTTAACAAACCAGACTCCAGGATGACTCTGTGCAGTTTTGTTCCAAGTAGGACGGGAGCACTACTTACTGACAGTTCCTTTTGGGGACGTGTCATTAAAATGGTCCCCTCCTCTGAGCTAGGTAAGAGGAGCTGCTGACATCAGGACAGGTGTCTCTTAAAAGCTGCCTTAAGATGTCCTCTCTTCCGTGTCTCTGTCTAATCACCAAAATATGGGAACAGAACAACTCCCAGGAGTTTCCCTTTCAGACTAGACAGTTAATGTGGACAGTGGTGCTAATTCCAAGCAGAAGGACTGTCTTAGTTACTCAGACAGCATGAAGAATAGGGCTCCTAGTTCTTGAGACCTTGGATCATCCCTCCACAATGTCACAGTTTTGAACAGGTCTCTTGTCAGTTACAGCTGGTTTTGGTGGCTTCAGCCCCAGGGGATTGAAGTGAAGCGCTTCCCCAGATAAAGCAAAATCTGAGCGCATTGACTAAACGTGATTAATTTCAGCAGCGACTCCACTGCCATTCTGCCCACAGAATGCGTCATTGCCCCAAGTGGCAGCATGACTGAGCTGGAAATCGCTGGGACCATTTAATTGCTTAGCAGTTTATTGAATTCACTTTCCAGCTCTATTCAGTGCATTTGACAGCCTCTATTTCTTCTGTCCCTTTTTAGGGAGCTACTTTGCCAGCCATTTCATCATGGGAGGTGAGAAGTTCGACTCCACGCACCCAGAGGGCTACCTCTTTGGAGAGAACAGCGACCTGAACTTCCTGGGAAACCGACCTGTAGTGGTAAAGTGAAATTCATTCAGCTGGGTTTGCAGTTAGGGAGGAATCTGACATTGTGAGACATAGGGCTTGAATTGCCATTGGACAGAGAAATCTGTTATGTTTGGGTTCTTATCCCACGCCTATCACCATGGTATCTGGGTCCGAGCTACAAAACTCAGATCCCTGGATACAAGCTTCCCAAAGTTTGTGGGGGTGTTTGGATTAGCCCATTACAGAGAGCAGCATGCAAGGGACAGCCATGAATTTTAGATGCAGATCTGAACTTCTTCCAAGTTGGGTGGTTTTAGGCCTATCCCTACAACTAGAAGATGTCTAACGGATGCTCTGCTCTCTGGGTGAGATCCCACTAATTTCAACAGGCCCAGGATTTTGCCTTCTAAATTGGTGGGTGACTCTAGTACTCACAAAATGGAGATGCCGATAGCACCGGTGCGGGCAGGCCATCGACGAGCTTCTCAAGGCAGCCATTCCAGTGCAGCTTAAAGCTGGTATTCAATGTCCTTGCCCAATCATTGCTAAAAGAAAAGGAGTACTTGTGGCTCCTTAGAGGCTAACAAATTTATTTAAGCATAAGCTACAGCTCACTTCATCGGATGCATTCAGTGGAAAACCATTGCTGGCTCTCTTGAGAACACACACTGCCAGGGCGCTGAGCTGGGATGCATTCAAATGAGGCGGTGGGTCAGAGACTACCCAGCTCACGCTCCCTTGTGATGTGAGCTTGTGTTTGAGCCCAGGCATCAAAGGCAAGAAAGGCTGGTGCATGCATCTGCTCCACCTACCATAACTTCCATTGGCTTGTCTTTAATTCCCCTCCTGGCGCATGTGACGAGGGCCAGACTCAGCCAGTCAGCATTCTTTGGTTTGTCCAAGAGCCGGGCTGACGGGCACAGGCCACCCCTGCTGAGGCCTGCACTCTGCACCCGGGAGTCTCCATATCCAAACACTGGGCCCTAACTAGGCCAGCGAGATTACATATCTCAGGACTCTTGACAGGTCGCCACCTGGATTCGTGCATTTTCTGTGATGGTATGTCCTGTGAGTACCCATGTGCAGATGCTGGATTTGTGATGTTCTCTCAGGCCCCTGTATTCAAAAATCAGGCTCCCAGTGTGTTGGGTGAAGGATATAGGGGTGCATGCCGAATCTCTCTCCACCCCCAGAAGTGTGTGTAAAGCAGACACTCTTTCCCAATGGCAAGAGTCTGATTGTTGTCACCCAGCATCTTTTGCTGGTAACACCATTCTTCAGTGGCAGCAAAGACACTGATTCTTACAGCTTAATCAGCCCTATTTACCTAAGTCAAAGGTTCTTAACTCCCCATGTTTATCCCCACCCCCACCCCCCACTGTTCCTCAGATGTTCTTGTCAACTGCTCGAAATGGCCCACCTTGATTATCACTACAAAAGGTCCCCCCCTCCCCCAGCTCTCCTGCTGATAATAGCTCACCTTAAGTGATCACTCTGGTTACAGTGTGTATGGTAACACCCATTGTTTCATGTTCTCTATGTATATACATTTCCCCACTGTATTTTCCACTGAATGCATCCGATGAAGTGAGCTGTAGCTCAAGAAAGCTTATGCTCAAATAAATTGGTTAGTCTCTGAAGTGCCACAAGTCCACCTTTTCTTTTTGTTCTTAACTTGGCTCATAACCACCCTGCTCTTCCCGTACTGTTAACAGGGAGAGGGGTCCTGGCAAAGGGGGTGGTAGCATGGGGAAAGGTTGAGAACTACTCACACGGGTGTTGAATATAAATACTGAGGTTAGAGACCACACCCACAACCCAGCTGCTGTTTTCCACTTGAATTGCTCGTGGTAATTGGCCTTGGGTGCAAATTTTATCATTTGCACGGACACTTAGAAAACTCTGCCTGTGAAAATCTGATTGCAGATTGACTGACAAACTGTTGCCTTTCTATGTTCCCTTTGTTTTCCTCCTGGAGATATACCAAAGTATGGGTGGGCTGGCACATAAAGCACCACCTTCAACCCGCATGTTTAAATTAGGCTTGGCAAGGGTAAAGCAAAAGGATTATTTTATATGAGAACATTGCTTTGTAATTGCTGAAAAACAAATAATTTTATAACTTTTTAACTTCTGAAATTGTCTTGGAAATGAGAGAGAAATATTTTCCAACTATGTGGCTGAAATGGAAGAAATTTAACCACATTCTACCATATTGACTCTTATTGTAAGGGTGTGTTAATTTCAGGTTATAATATTAATGTGAGCTACCCCTGTTGTGTCCTGTTGCTTTGACATGACCGTTATTGCTTTAACAATTGGAGTGGAAAGTTCTGCGGTCAGAGATTCCATTAGCCCCTTTCTTGCGTGTGAATTGCCTTCACTTCCTGCCCACCTTTAACACGTGATGAGTTTCTGCATGTCACATAAATTCTATCCGTGCAGCCTTCCATCTCTGTAACCCTAAAAGGTGGGGGACTTTTTTTCTAAGTCCGTGGTTCTGATTTTTACTTATCCCACTGTAACTCCTTTGGCTTCGGTGGCTTTACTCCTGATTTACATCAGATAACTACATGGTAAATTTAGAAATGTGCTTGTGTCCTCCAGAAATACTGCATTTAAGTTAGTTCCTGTCTATTTGTGACTTCCCTCAGAGACTTGCAGATAAAATCTGGATTTTTATTAAGGAGGTCTGAGCCCTCGACACCATGAACTAGATCTGCTGTAGTTCAAACAGAAATCACATCAGGGAAGTCCTAAGGCCTCTGTTACACAGGAAGCCAGACTTTCTAGATGATCACAGTGGTCCCGGCTAGACCATGGTGGTCCCTGATGTTGCTCTTCATTTACATGCCAATACACACACATCTGACTCGTCCCACCCTGGCAAATCATTGGCGGTTTACTCTTGCCACCTGGCCTATGTTTGCTCGAAGGGCAAAATACCACAACACAGCAACGGAAACAGGCGGCTCAGGATGAAGGTGGAAGCTGTTCTTTTCCTAGCTGCCCTAAACTTGACATTTTTCATTATATGTCATTGTTCCTCATGTTGAGCCCACCCACCTGCGCTGCGGGGGTCTAACTCAACCGGTGTAGACTTAAGGCTACATCTACACCACACTGGGGATGTGATTCCCCTGCTTGTGTACATGTATTCACACTAGCACTCCTTGGGTTAGCACAAGTATAAATAGCAGGGTAGCCGCCGTAGTACAGAGAGTGGCGACAGAGGCTAGCAGTCACTAGCTGCCAGCACCAGGCTCCCCCCACTAACCCCCTAGCCCACACTGGACCCCGCATGCCCCTGAAGCATGGGCCTCCCCAAAGCCTTGAAAGCCCAAACATTGGTGGAGCTGGACCCACGTTCCTACATATTGGTGGAGCATGGGCACCACGGGCCCATGTAACTCGCCACCTATGGGTGGAGGTAAACAGAAGAAGGGACCTTGCATTAGGCTGACCATGGGTCTCAGTCAGATTTCCCTGGAGGCTCATGTTATCTTCCCCCGTGGAGCTCTTAGTCCACATGAAGTGCAGTTGCCTTCCCTCACCCCCCAGCATTGGAGCATGAGCGTTACATGTCACACCAGCATTTCAACCTGCCCCTGCTGGGGTCCCCTCTGCACCTGCGGGTAGGCTGTGCGGTCTGCCGGGCCCAGCATGCAGGAGAACCTGTCCAAGCAAGCTAGGCTGAAATGGACACCTGGTTTCCCTCTCTTGCGCTCTGGGTGTGCAAGGGAGAGAGGATGGCTGTGTGTGAGGGTGGGAGCCTGGTATGCAGGAGATTTGGGATCTGCTCCCAGCGTTGCTGTTGGCTCCCTGGGGCAGGTAGCTTAGGGCTTGATTCTGCAAGGGGCTGAGTCCTCTGTCCCTGATCCAGAAGAACTCTTAAGCACATACCTAATGTCAAGCACAGGAGTGCTTAAAGTCAAGTATGTGCTTTGGGGCCTGGCAGAAAATTTGTGGACTGCAGCACATGCTTAAATGGTGTGCTGAACTGGGGCCTAAATGGTGACTTATTAGCATGATCAATGCACTGTTACTGCAGGCCATGGTGGAGAGAATGCAGCTGCTGTTTGCCTGCATGGTAAAGTCAGACCATCTGATAATGTTGCCTGGTGAGTTTTATGATCTAACAGTTAAGTTTATCCATTGTTTAACTAAGGAAAAAAAATAGAACTTACCATTCACCATCTTTGAAAGGCCCTGCCTCCCCATGCTCAGAAATGGCAGCTATATTCTGACCTTTATCCTAGCATCAGACTGCCAAAGTGTTAGCTTCTCATTTGGTTATTTGTCCTCATTCTATTTAAGGCCATTGAAAGTGATGTATAAGATTATCACTACTCATACTATAATAGCAGCTGAGGTCAGGGCCCCATTGTGCTGCTGGGCATGTGAGAAGATAGTCCCTGCCTCGAAGAGTTTGCAATCTAAAGGTCTGATCCTGCATACAGCTGAGACAGACAAAGCATGGGAGAAAGAAACATCATCCCCATTTTATAGATAGGGAATTCAGACACAGGGTAGATCAAGTTACTTTCCCAAGATCTTCGACTCTGTGGCAGGGCTGGGAATTGAACCTAGATCTCCTGAGTCCCAGTTCAGCTTCCCCTTTAAAATATTACATTTTTTAATCGTTAGTGGATTTTAGTTAATTCCGCAGATGAGTGGCTTCTGGTGGCAAGATATATCTTTTTAGTAAAAAGGAGAGCACATATTTTGGTGGGGATCATGTACAGCTGTGTGCAGTATTCGTCCATGCCAGAAATTATTCTTCATAATGGCCAAGTTGCTGGAGGGCTGTTTGCCTGCTGCTCACAAGAGTCCCGCAATGTGCCGTGTGCACAGTACGCTCTGTGCGAGTGAATGGAGAAGCTGTGCTAAGACGCTTTCCGTTACAATGATATTCAGAATTTATAAAGCCACAAAGTTTCTTCTTTCTTACTGTTTTGAATGCACGGAAATGAAATGTGCACCTGAGCCTTGAGATGTTTGTTTCTTTGTTCCATTGCTTGCACATTCAGTAAGTGGAAGAGAAACTCATGAATAGTGGGCTGCCAGGACTGGTTTGTTGTGGTTGGCTTGCTTGTGAATGCTGGGTAGTAATTCCTTGGTTTTTATTCTGCTTAAAGAGCACTGACGCTTTTCATTTATAAAGATAAACACGCATTTAAAGACTACATGGCTCTCACAATTAGAGCTACAAATGTTTGTCAGCTATTTGGGTTCTTTGCATTGGGTGCCGTATTATTATTATAATAATAATTATTACTATTATTTGTTATTTGTATTATCGTAGTGCCCAGGTGCCCTAATCATGGCCCAGGACCCCACTGTGCTAGGTGCTGTACAAACAGGGAACAAAGAGACAGCCCTAGCCCCAGAAAGCTTACAGTACTGTCTATTTTCATATAAGCACTTAACAAAATAATTATGGATTGGAAAGACTTTGCTTGCTTTTTGCTGAATGAACCTAGTCGGAGGAGGGAAAGCCCGTGATGCTGCCTACATCACTTTGTGGTGTCGGGGTACCAGTGCAATGCAGCATCACAGGAGTTAAGGGCTGCACAAGGATTTAGCTGTCTATTAAAATCAGTGGGAGTCCCACAGCTAAACCCCTACCCCCAACATAAGAATGAAAATTCAGCCTTCATCCCAGGGTATATTTTTCCCTCCAGCAGTGATCGCAAGAAAGCCTCCTAATTCCAGTAAAAGCCTATAAACTGCCCACCATGCATGCTTCCTCGTAGCAGGGACCCTGACATCAGATAGCCTTTACAGCATCTGAGAGGGTAAACAAACAGCTTGGAAAGAATTAATGTCGCATTTCCAACTAAAGAAATGACATTGTTTGCTCTTAATTAATGATGGGCCTGAGCTGCAGAGTGGTGCTTTAGAGCCGCGTTTCTCCAAGGTTCACGTGATTGGAGCTGGGGTTCTGGTGTGGCCCATTCTGGAGCTACAAGCTAGTCACAAAGTTTGACGTTAGGGGTGAACTTCTGCGAGTTGTGTGGGGTGTTTGTGTCAGCGAATTTGGTTCTTTCCACTCTTAGGGTCAGAGAGTTCTTTTGTAGGACTTTCTCAGCATACAGCATATTGTCTCCCCAAACTCTTTGCAAAGATCTCCTGAATGAATAGTTACAGCCTCTGAGCAGGAGCAGAGGAAAAAGAGATGCTTTGAGATGGGATTTTGAAATGATGGAACGATACAGGAAGGCACTTCCTGGTAGCAGGCAATTCAGAGAAGAAGGCTCCTGCACGGAGAGTCTGTCTACACAGCAAAATCTGTGCCGGGTCTAGCCTGTCTGAGCTAGCTTGAATCCAGCTAGCTTGGGTAATAGTAGCAACTCGGCCATAGCAGCGTGAGCTTCCGAATAGGCTGGCAAGCCGAGTACTGGCAAGGTGAGTACATATCTAGGTCTATGTTGGGCTGAGCTGTCTTCGTTGCACGTGTTACTCGCGCTAGCTGGATTCAAGCTAGCACAGGTAGACTAGCCCATGCACGGCTTTTGTGATGTAGGCAGACCCAGAGCATGGTGAGACTAGGTGGTGGGAGAGAAGCAAGACATGTGAGAGGCAGGCCTCCTGGATGGGTTTTGGAGACCTGGGTTTGATTCTGTGTCTCAGCCACAAACTTCCAGTGTGACCTCGGGCAAGTCATTTAAGCTGCTGGTGCCCTAGTTCCCGATCTGCACCATGGGGTGAATAATTTTTCCCTACTTCACGGGGATGTCAGTGATTGGGAGGCCCGTGGAGGTTAGGGCAATGATACTCCTTAGACAGCTAGGTCTGAGCAAGTTCCAGGAATGGTTTTAAAAACAGAGAGGGTGTTATTGAACTGGAGCCTGAAATGAATGAGGGCGGCATTGCAGAGTTCCTTTGTCCATGAAATCCGCAGTCCGTCCAATGACCACGAGGACTGGTGCTTGTTCGGTTCACTGCGATGGTGTGCGCCCAATGATATTGTCAACCAACGTTAAGCAAACCTGCCATTTTGCCATTGGCCGTGCTCCATGCTACCCAAGAAAGCCGGGCACGGGGTACATTCCTGCAGTCTTCCCCTTAAGGCTTTACAAATATCTTTCCTGGACTGGTTTACAGTAGAAATCCGTACACATCACCTCCCCACCTGTGTCCTGGCAGCGCTGTGGCGGGTGTGGCTGATACCTAAATCCCGACCGATGCGAATTGGATTTAGGATTCAGGTTTGTGCCAGCAGAAGCCAAGGTGTTAAGCAATATCTGTAGGGCGCTCATGAGCTCTTTCCAATACTGACAGGATAAATACTCCACCCTTAACATGGAAGCAGAAAGGAGGCTAACAAAGAAGCCTGACAACTTGATGCAGATTAGTCCAGACAAGCTTTGGCTCCCCCCCCCCCGCCCCGCCTTCTTTCCTTTGGTTCTGTGTGTCTGGATTTATTTATTTAAAGAACAGCCACAAAGTGTCTGGGATCCTCTCCGAAGGCTCTCAGAAGCTGGAGTTTGCCGCATTGCCGGTGAACTCAGCAGAGCGTTAAATGTCAGACGCTGTTGGGAGCCTGCTGGACTTGGGAGACATTCATCGTGGGCAGTGTTGCTGGGGGGTTTTCTTGTGTGCCTTATGGAGGGAGTAAACCAAAGGTGAGTGTCACGCTGGCCTACAGAGGGAGGCGCAGAAGGCACAGAAGAATCTCTAGGTGGGATGTTAGTAGGGACAAACCAATGTCAGGGAGGAAACTGAGGGACAATAGTTGCTCTTTAAATGGTATGTGAACGTACGTGGGGCTCTTGGAGAAATACCCAGGGCCATAACAAGTGCCTACCTTGTGCACCTCGTGGAGGCATCTGCTTTGACAGTGGCCTTATAGACTTACTGGAGGGCACAGGAGGGGGAGACACTGGTGGTGGGAAGCCAGGTGTGGATATGTACGCAGACCCAGCCGCCACCACGCTGTCGACCAGATGAACCCATTGAAGCCAGCAGCCTTGCCAAGGTTGATGTTGGCCTAGGGGGTTGGGTGGGGAAAGGTGAAAGGCTGAGTGGGCTCTCTGCTGCCATCCTTATTGCCCCTCTGTGGAATACAGTGGAGTTACAGCAGGGCTCAACCTGGCCCATGAGCCAGAGAGAGAGATGGATAGGGAAGGAGGCGCCTTGTTGGCAGCCTGCTGAGACTTTAAGGCCAGAAAGGACCATCATGATCATCTAGTCCAGTGGTTCTCAACCTGTGGCCCAATCAGCACACAGCTGCAGCCCATGTGACACCCTCAGGCAGTATATGTATTGTGTGGATGTGGCCCCCATAACACACAGAGCACGTATGTGCGGCCCACACTTGTAAATAGGTTGAGAACCACTGATCTAATCTGACTTCCTGGAAATCGCAGGCCACAGAACCTCACCCACTCATTCCTGTAATAGCTCCATAACCTCTGGCTGAGGTACTGAAGTCCTTAAATCTTGATTTAAAGACTTCAAGTTACAGAGAATTCATCATTTACTTCAGTTTAAACCTGCAAGTGACCCATGTCCCAGGCTGCAGAGGAAGGCGAAAACCCCCAAGGTCTTTGTCAATCTGACCCCATGTAGTTGGTGCTTTGCTCGTCTTGTCATTAGCCAATAGGGTGATAAGGAAGTTGAGGTCAGTGGATGAGGTCTTGGTCTTACTGTGATTAACCATAGTCTAAGAAAGCACTGAACTGGGAATCTAAGGTGCCAGAGATCACGTGTGCAAAATAGGAAATATATTGTTAATGGAGATGTGCAACATTTTTGCAGTAAAACTGAGAACAGTCAGAATATGTGTGTCTCTGCGTTTCACTGCAAAATCAGAAACTGGTCTATTTTTGCACACGCAAAACATTTATTGAAGGTTTTTTGTGGTTTTTCTTTGACGGTCGCCTGTTCTGGGAGGCTATTTCTGGGACCAAAAAATAAAATAAAAATAGGCAAAGTTTTGAGTGAAGTTGTGCTCTCGTTAGCAGAAGTGGTTTTGAAAATAATAATTTAAAAAGCCCTCTGAAAAGATGCAAATGTGTGACATGCAAATGTAGGGTGTAAAATTTCATGAAAAGTCCAGCTGTTATGGGTGTGAAACTGTGGACACTTTCACAAAGCAACTTGTCTACAAAACTTGCCCATTTCATCCACTCTGAAGTGCTAGCATCCTTCCTGTTCCGAAGAACGCCTCTGAAATTCACAATTGCTGGGCAAATCACTGTCCAGTTCTCTTTAGCATTAGCCCTTCAGCTGGGAGAATGGCGACTCCATCTCACAATATGTAGGAGAGAACAGTATGACTTGCAGAGAGGGGCCCAAACCGAAGCCCGATCCAGATCTGAACTTTGCTGGCATTGTCTCCTACAATGGATTGACCTGAACACCCCTGAAATCACAGAGATTTCACACCCAGAGCTGAATTTTGTGGCTCAGGTCCAGCTCTCTTGAGGTGGGACTTTAACTCTTTATCATAGCTCTCTCTATTCTGCATGGTCCAATGATATGCAAGGATATGTCTACACTGCAATCAGAGGTGTGACTGCGGCACGTGTAGACACATCTGATCTATCGAGTTGGCTTGAATGACAGCAATGAAGCTGTGGCAGCACTGGCTAGCTACTCAAATACATACCCAGGGTCCCTTGTAGAGCCTATGCACAAAGGCTTGTACATCCCATAGTACCCACAGCTCACAGGCATTGTGATTCGTGCCAGCTTGGGTGTGTCTACACATGCTGCAGTCGCATCTTCAATTGCAGTGGAAACGTGCCAATGCTAGAAAACATCACAGCAGCTTTCTCTCGCTCCAGTTCTGTACGTGACACTGGTTCTCGTTTTCTCCTTTTTTATGATGTGGACTGTGACTGGCTGCACTGACCCAACAGCGCGCGATGACTCCTTGACCAGAGACGGAAGCAAATAGAGACTGGAAATGTGCTTCCCCGCTTGGAGAATGCAGCTCTCGCTTTCTCTCTGCATTGAAGACTTAAAGAAAATCCTGGGGGACTGTCATCCGCCAGGCATTGCTTTACCATTTGTGTTCACGCATGCCCTCTGTTTATGTCCTTGCTAATCAGACTGTTCTTGCCAGCAGGAAATTCGGGCCAGATAATTGCTCACTCGCCTACCAAAAAGCCCACTTGGTGTCATTTGTCAGCGCCTCGCTCGTTGCAGGCGTTTGCCTCGGCGCTGCCCGAGAGTTTCAGATGGTCGGCTTTCTCTTCTCAGTGGCTTTGCATGGGTCCCATCCGCAGCGCTAACCATCCAAGCTTTGTCCTTACAGCTGTGCGTGGCATGGCAAATTGTCACCTGTCTCTCTGCCCTGGCCTTCTGTGTGGCAATACGAGCAGTTCTTCCCAGGGATTTTTAATATTGGCTGGGTCTTCCCTCATGGCTGTCCACTTTGAATCCAGTGCAAGAAATCCCGCAGATCACTGTTCTACCTGCAGATCAGATCGTCTTGGAGTAAGCACTCTCCTCTGAACAGAATATGCCCACTCTGCATATGGTCCAATTCTCCCCCATTTCTAGGGGTTTGGCTTTTTTGGTAACTCCTCTAACACCACCAGACAAAACTCAGCCTAAGCTTTCCTTGCAAGCTTAGCTGATCATAGGACTTTTTCATTCATGGCCTCTCTGTCTCAAACCTTAGCTACTACCTAGAGAGAGAGTCTAACCCTCTCACGGCCTGGCTGCGGTTAACAAGGTTCACCAGTGAATGATTCAGCAAGGAAGAGGTTGGATAGGGCCTGGACTGCGTTTGATCCCTGGCTCTGCCACAGACTCCCTGCAGAACTTTCAGGAAGTCAGTTCATCCACCTGGTGCCCCAGTTCTTCATCTGTAAAATGGGACTAATACATCCTTCTTGCAGAGGATGGTGTGAGAATAAAATCCATGCATGACTTGGAGACTCTGGGACGCTACAGTTATGCAGGCATTCCAGGTCACCGGCTAGATAGCAGTAATTCTTTGCTGGGCCCTCTGCACCAACATCAGGCTCTGGAGAGGAGCACTGCATCCCTAAGCAGAGTCATAGGCCAGAAGGGACCACGGAGATCATCTAGGCTGACCTGTATAGCACAGGCCAGAGAACTTCCCCCAAATTCCTGGAGCGTGTCTTTTAGCAAAATATCCAGTCTTGATTTAAAAATGGTCAGTGATGGAGAATCCACCCCCACCCTTGGGAAATTGTTCCAATGGTTAATTACTCTGACTGTTAAAAACAAAAACAAAAACATTTATGCCTCATTTCCTGTCTGAACTTGCTTTGTGTCAACTCACGTTAGACCCTTCACTGCTGGATTGAAGAACTCATTATTAAATATTTGTTCCCTATGTAGGTGTTATGGACTGTACTCAAGTCACCCCTTAACCTGCTCTTTGTTAAGCTAAATAGCGTGACTCGTGATCATTAGGGTCTGTCTACATAGCAAAAGCTGGGCAAGCACTGGTCTGACCGAGCGAGCTTGAATCCGGCTAGCAGTGAAGACAGCGCAGCGTGGGCAGTACCAGCCCAGCACAGGCTCTGGGTACGAAATGTCTCCTCTCTCCAGCCTGCACTGCCGGGTCTTCTCCGCTGTCATTACCTAGCGTTAGCTGGGGGAGGCCAGCCCGTGCACAGCTGTGCTGTGTTGACAGACAGTCTGCCAGCCTGTTACACTTGGGCTACTACAGAATTTGCCTTTTGGTGGCTCGCTGGGCTACTTGTGGTTGTCTTCCTCTAACAGGGCAAGTTAGGTACGTTTCTGGCCAGGTGATCAAAAGATGCTGTTTCTTGTTATTAAGGAGACTTGCTACCAGTGAGGTGGAGGGCAGTTATCAGCTGAGAGGTCTCTCAAGTGGTGTGTGCAGGCCATGAAACTGTACGCTAGCTGAATGGATTTTAAACCTACTGTCCTTGAAGCACTGTTCGTACTCCCATGGCATGCTTGGCCAGCTTAGACTAAGCCAGACTGTCCTCTAAACCATTTGACAAGCCACGGCCTAGCCTAGATAGGGTTGTAGGGCCTAACCCCACAAGATGCTGAGTGCCCTCCGTTCCCACTGGTATCCATGGATGCTAGAAGTCCATAGCCATAGTGTCCCCACCTGTGTCCTTGCAGGGCTGTGGCCGCTTGTATGCGGTATCAAAGACCTGGCCTTTCCTGCTAGGGGTGAATTTAGCCCTTCCCTTCTGCTTTTCCACATCCCCATGGTGACTTTGTGCAACGGGCCCCTGAATGCTTCTTGCGGGGATGGGAGATCAATACTGATTTCCAGTGCTTTGTCCATGCAACAGACTGTAGTGTGTGATAAACACAGGCCGTTTGGGGGAGGGCAGAAAGGGCTGGAGAGATGCTGTTACAGTCTGTCAGCACAGAAGTAGGTGCTGGACTGAAACTTAAGTCCAACTGGCCAGACTCTGCTGTTACGTGGGCGCAGGTCGGAGTAGTAACTCCACTGACTTCAGAGCTGTAGCAGCTTCTGGCTCTGTGCATCTCTACAAGTGGACTTTTCTTCCTCCTTCCGTAGGATCTGACTGCCATCCAGGCTGCAAGAGGGACTGTCCTGTCTGTTTGTATGAGACAAGACTATTACGAGGTGTAAGGGGACGTGTCTTCTGAACAGGGCAGTAATAATACAGTGGCAGGACTGGAGCTGCGGGGTAGGGATGGGATCGGGGGTGTCAATGTGGACTTCTTTGGGTTCAGTCAGGGACAGTCTTACCTTTGATTTAAAATCACTCCCTGGGATTACCCAGGGCTTAGAGCAGTACTTGGGAGCATTACTAGGGCCCCGTATGGCTGAAGACTGGCAATTTATGGCTCTGTAGAGCTTCTCCAGGCTCTTTATCTACATAGTTTCAAGGCGGGGAGTCATGGACTCTGTGTGAATGGATCCGGACTCCTGGGTTACATGGACACCAGCTCAGGAAGCCTCATTTGTTAGGGAAGTGAGAAGCTCTGTCTCCTTCCCTGTCACTTTGCTTGTCCTAAATGTGTCTCTTCCAGGCCCAGTGTAGAATGAACATGAAAGCTCTGATGGCCACTTCCATGGCTACATTATCTGCCCTTTTCAAGTTCTCTCTGGATCTCTTGCATGAAGAAGGTGGATAGTTACTCCCAAGCTTGCCCAGTCTGCAGCGTTGCCAACTATTTGGTGCTTTTCTTAAAGGTCCAGCTTCAGGAGTCAGGTGATTATGTGAGAATTTCAGCTTTCATTTAAAAAAAACAAAAAAACAAAAGTGTCTGGTCCTCCTGCTGTTAGAGAAGGGTGTGACAATGAAGTGGGTATGCTCTGATGGGTCAGAAACCAGATGGCAATAAAAAGGACCCAAATTTTATTTTAAAAAAGTCTCATGATTTATTTTAGCTATCTCAGGATTTTTCAGTGTGTGAGTTTGTCAGTACTGTGTATGCAGCATAGACCTTATCCTGTTTTGGATCTGATTCTGGGAGGGTTTCTTAGATTTGCACTGTTCAAATGCAACTGGGCTTGTATCGGGGACTGGATTTCAGTAGGCTGTCTCCTTCCAGCTACAGAATACACAACAGCCTCCTTAATACATTTTCAGAAAGGTAGGGATTGGGGATTCTCCAAACTCCCACGAGCTCTGTGGATTTTTCCGGAATCCAAACCCTGATCCAAATTTTCTCAGTCCCCTCTTTGTACAGTGGGTCAAAACCAAATCTCTGGCTCCAAATCCCCCTGAATTTGGTGGGGGGAGCTTCAGACTCTGAACATTGATCCAGACTTTGTAGCCTGGTTGGGCCCATCTCTGATGATTACCGACTCAGCGTCTGTGTGTTTCTGTGTTTGACTGTGACCCCATCCTCCAGGCCCATGGGGCCTGTTTCAAATCAATGAGGCGAGGGGCTGAAACCAGCCCAGTGGCCTGGAATCATTCATCATGGGGCAGTTTTTCTGCTGTCCGGCTGAGGGAGATGTTCCATGTATCATGTCCTGAGAGGCGCTGAGCATGCACAAATCCCACTGAAGTGAACAAGGTCGCAGTAGGAAGGGGACGGGGGTGGATAAACACTGACATTGGCCCCCTGGTTTCCATGTTAAACGTCCTCAGCGGTAAAATAGATTGGGAGAGATGCACAGAATAGGTGTGCTCATGTGAGCAAGCGTCCCGGAAGAACAGGTTCATTTTCTATAAAGATGTTTCAACCGTTCTTTAAATGTCACGACTGCTCCTGCAGGAAGCTCCTGTGGATTTCGGGGGCTACAGTACCCACTCCGGTCAAAAGCTTCTCTGCCAATGAAGCTAATTACTAACGAGTCTGAGCGGCAAAGAAACTGTGTGTGACAAAGGCCCTGCTGAGACCAGCCAGGGAAACGGCATTAGCAGCCACCCTGGAGGAAAGGTGACTCTTCAGAGACCCGCTAACCTGCTCCTCAGATCCAAACACACCTGTATGTTGGAGGAGTTTGGACCCAGAGCTGCGTTCTGGGGCTGGTGCCTGACTCTACCGGTGATAGGCCCCGGTGTCATTTGAGTAACTCTATCAGGCTGATGTGGCAGCTCTTTGGTTAGAAAGCTGTCTTTACGGCGTTAGAAATGTAACCGGCTCTCTCAGCTGTTGGTGACTCGGTTGTTACGAAAGGCATATTGTGCAAAGCAGGGAATGCAGCCCGCACAAAGCAATTGGAGTTACTCGAGGATTTGCTCTGTGGGCCATGATCACATTGCACCAGGGCAGGTTTTGCTAAAGCGCCTACCCTAAACCTGGGCTAGAGAGGAGTTTCCTCAAGGACTGCTCATGAAGGTGTTGAAACCCAGTGTACAGCCCCAGTCACACGCTTGTTTCCTGTCCTGATCACCCACATGCTTGTTACGAGAAGGCTGTATTTAGCTACTGGGCCCTCAGAGTAAAACTGACAACTTCTTCCAGACTCTGAAAGTTCACACAGCTTTGTCTAGTGCTGGGTTGGCTTTTCAGGTGTTATAGACGTTGATGTTTGTCTCTAAAGTCGCAGCTCTGTTATTTCGATGTGCTGAGTAATTATGATACCACATAACCAAACTGGTTAAATAACCAGAGCTGCCTGCTGTTAGGACATGAGCCCCAATAGATTTGTGAGCACGGGGAGAAATGCTCTTAATTGAAAAGGAAAACAAGTCTAAGGTCCGCTCTCTCGTTTGAAAAAAGAAATTGCTTTGTGTAACAAATCCATGGTAACTCAGGTGTTATCTGTTGCCCTTTGCTGCATCTCATAACCCCTTGAAACTTCATAGTGATGCAAGGGGTAGAACGGCAGTCCCTCTCCCAAAGGACAGGCCCTTTCCACTTGAGCAAAAGGAGATCCTTCATTAGATGTAAGCAGTATAGGGCCTGTGAAACACAGTCAAGTGGTTCGGATAAGGGCTTGTCAAAACTTCCTTGAAATTGGTTTTTTTTATGGAAACTTGGGTTTTCAACTGAACCCCTTTTTCTGTGTGACAAGTGGCTGCTCTCTGGAAAATGTCGATATTCTAGTTTTGATATTTCTCTGAAAAATCCAGGATTTTCTGGGGAAAACATTGAAAAATTATCAAAATCTTCTGGAGGAAACCCCACTACTTTCCAGCCAGGTTTAGTTCATCTTCTATCCGATGCTAAACAGTCACAGTAGCTAGGTCAGTGCGCTGTTCACTTACACTGCACATGGCCTTTTAAAAACACTTGATCGTTATTAGAGCTGGCCCCAAAAATTGGGGCAGAACAGTTTTCCGTCAGAAAACGAAGTGTCATCAAAATCAAAATGTTGGGAGCCGTGCTAGCCATTGTGGGATAGCTACTCACAGGTCTGCGTGGCTGTAGAGCATTAGTGGAGATGCAGAGTACAAACTGCATTTGAAATAGCATGCCCAGTTCAGCCGTACTGGGCTGACCTGCACCCGTCCTGTCCCACTGGCTCACTTCCCAGTGGTTCACTTCTCTAGTCTAGATGCAGCTAATCTCTTGATTCCCGGACCTGTGCTTTAACCACTCTAACCAGTGCTGCTTCTGGCGTGGGTTGAAAGGGGTTTCCGTTGAGTTAGACACCCACTGCTGCTTTGAGAGATCGCATAGGGTGCTTCAGGTGTAGCCTGGCTTCACCGCAGCTCTCAGGGTTTCCTTGAAGCCGAGCCGTGAGAGAATTGAACAGCTGTCCAACAGCGCTATTGAATTAACCGCAGAGCACTCTTCCATCCAGGGTGCCCAGAGACGTTTATATTAATAGCCGGGAAGTCAGGGGCAGCAATCATGCGGCACAGATTTCTCTCTTCTCTACCGTTTTGTTCCAGATGAAATTAGCAATACTGCAGGGTTTCCATTTAGTTCTCATGACTCATTAAAAAGCTTATTACCTTGAAGTTAATGACTCAGCAACCTTTTTCCTCCTTAAGGCTGTGTGTGTGGGGAGGGTGCAGGTGGTGGAATGTGAAGATGTCTGAGATTCCAAAAAAAAAAAAAAAAAAAAAAGATTTACGGACGTTGTCACTGGCTGGGGGCCGTGCAGTCCCATTGGCTCACAGGCTGCCTGCGCTAATGAGTGCCTGAGTTCTGACACTTTATCACCTCAGACGAGATCTGAAGTCTCCACTTCCTTATGATCAGCAAAATGGAACAAACTTACAGAGGCAAATCATTTCCCGTCCTAACAGAAAAGTGTTCTCTAATACTAACAATCACCCCAGCCTCTAGACATAGCTGCATTAGCACAGAGCTGATTGAATGCAATAGAATGAAGGACTGGATTCTGCTTTGTTACAGTGGTGACAATCAGGAGAAACTCCGTGGAGATCAGTGATGTTACGTTGGTGGGAATCTTTTGTAAGTGTGGCCAGAAGCAGTCCCAGATGGTATTGAGACTGTGGAGTTATGCAAGCTGTGAAACTGTAGTATTTACTCTTGTGTACTGCGCCTTCAGTTTTCTGTGTAAGCCATCTTGTTCTGGAGTCGCTGTAGCATGTTAGAGGAGATGCACGCGCTGTGCTCTCTCTCATGTTGCCTCTCTGGCTATTGTTCGTCGGTGCAGGTTTAATCGAAGATGAAAGCTAGTTTAGCCTAGATGCAGTGCTTAATTTATGCCAGGGCTTGGCACATCAGTTACGAAAGTAAACAAAATTGCTTCAGCCCTGGTACCTAATTGCTTGAGTCCCAGCACCTCTTTCGTCACAAATTAAGCGCTATCTAGATGGGTTGATTCTCCGCACAAATCTACCTGGGGTAGCTCTGCAGAAGTCAGTGGAATTGGAAAGTATAAAACTGATGTCGGGATCAGACTCGAAGCAGGAAGTTGCTCTTCACGTGCGGGGGGAAAAGCATGAATGAAATGGGGCTGCATGATGTCTGGTTTCCAGTGAAACCATTATTTCAGAATGTGGAGGAAGTAACTGGAGCAAAGCCATTTTAGATTTGATTCTCACCAAGAGGGAGGAATTGATAGTGACTCTAAAGGTGCAAGGCAGTGTGGGTGAAAGCGATCGCAAAATGATAGATTTCATGATTCTAAGGGGAAAAAGGAGAACAAAAGACCTGGGCAATTATAGACCAGTCGGCTTAACTTTGATACCTGGAAAGATTCTGGAACAAATTATTAAATAATCAGTTTGTAAGGAGCTAGAGGAGAATAGGGTTAAGGAATAGCCAGCATGCCAGACCAACCTACATCTCCTTCTTTGACAGAACAACTGGCCTGATGGATAGGGAGGAAGCAGTAGATGTGCTACATCTAAATTTTAGTGAGGCTTTTGACACAATCCCACATGCTTATTCTCATAAGCAAACTAGGGAAGTGTGGTCTAGATGAAATTACTATAAGATAGCTGAACAGCTGGTTGAAAGACATTTCAAAGAGTAGTTATCAATAGTTCGCTGTCAAACTGGGTGGGTGTATCTAGTGGGGTCCCGCAGGGGTCAGTCCTGGGTCTGCTACTATTCAGTATCTTCATCAGTAACTTGGAGAATGGAGTGGAGAGTATGCTTATAACATTTGCAGATGATACCAAGCTGCAAGGGGGTGCAAGCACTTTGGAGGAAAGGATTAAAATTCAAAACGACCTTGCCAAGTTGGAGAATTGGTCTGAATTCAACAAGATGAAATTCAATAAAGATAAGTGCAAAGGTGTGTGTGTGTGTGTGTGTGTAGGAAGGAGAAATCAAATGCACAACTACAAAATGGGAAGTGAGTGGCTGGATGGTAGTACTGCTGAGAAGGATCTAGGGGTTATAGTGGATCACACTGAATATGAGTGAACAATGCGATGCAGTTGCACAAAAGGACTAATAGTATCCTAGGGTGTATTAACTGGAGCGTTGCAATTGTTCTGCTGTACTGGGCACTGGTGAGGCCGCAACTGGAGAACTGTGACCAGTTCTGGGCACCACGCTTTAGGACAGATGTGGACAAATTGGTGAGAATCCAGAGGAGAGCAACAGAAATGATAAAAGAGTTAGAAAACCTGACCTCTGAGGAAAAGTTAAAAAAAGGGGCATGGTTAATCTTGAGAAGAGCGAGTGGGGACTTTGATAACAATCTTCAAGAATGTTAAGGGCTGTTATGAAGAGGACAGGAATCAGTTGTTCTCCATGTCTGCTGAAGATAGGACAAGGAGTCATGGGCTTAATCTGCGGCAAGGGAGGTCTAGGTTAGATATTAGGAAAAACAATCTAACCCTAAGGGAAGTTAAGCTCTGGAATAGGCTTCCAAGAGAGGCTGTGGAATCCCCCTCATTGGAGGCTTTTAGGAACAGGTTGGACAAACCCCTGACAGGGATGGTCTAGGTTTAGCACAGGGGGTGACTTCCGAAGGTCCATCCCAGCCCTATATTTCTATGATTTCATGACCAAATTTGGAACCTCTCCACCCAGGAGGTGAAAGGAGCATAGCCAGACCTGAGACCTCCATTTAGACACTCCCCTTTCATTGGATTACAGCCCTGGAGAATTCCAGGGCATGATGGATCCTTGGTTAGAAGGGAATGGTTTTGAACAGAAAAGAATTTTTGTTGGGGGAGAAGGTTTGTTTTGGTTCTGATTTGCCATCTCCTAGACTTGAAAGTGTCCCGTTAAATGAAGCAAGAATCAAGTTTTCGGCCAAGCCTGACTCCTCATTAATGTGGAACAGCAGCCTGCTATACCAACAAGGTTTGCCAGACAGGTGTAATCTCTCTTCTAGGGCCGCCCTGTTAGAGCTTCGTGGCTTCAGTCAAATTCTGCACCAGAAATCTTCTGTCCTCTTGGACTCGCTGTAGAGGGTCAGAGCCCTTTAGTCAGTTAAACCGAGTGGAAGAAGGTGGAACGCCACTGACTTCAGCTGGAGTTATGCCTCCTTCCAGCATAGCTGGATCTGTCCAGTTACCTGTCCCGGTTATAAAAGGTGTCGTGCCCGATGGCCGCTGTTGCGCGGCTGGCTTAAGGTAATAATGTAATTTCGCCACTCGGTGGCGCCAAACCATTTCAAATGAGGAGGCTGTTTGCACAGTGTCTGAGCACCCTGTGCTCTCTCGTGCGGGGGAGCGTTACTCTGGGTTGGTGTTTGAAGATCATGCCCTGCTGATTCCATTCATAACTTTAAATGCTCCCGGGGTGGTAGTGAGTCTGTGCAGAGGAAAATCTTTCCCAGCTCTCGGGCTTGGGATCCCACAGCTCTCTGGGAGTTTTGCCCGATTCCCACTGACTTGCATTGAGAGTTGGGTGCCAAATTTACGCTCGGAAAAGTCTCCCTGGAGTTCGCAGTCTGGCACTCGCTGTTTGGAACTGGCAGTAAGTGATTCTTGAGAAGAATTAAACTAATCCAACTGTAAGCTCTCTGGGGCGGGGACTCTCTCTGGTGTGTGCAATACCCTGCACTATGGAGCACGCCTCCCTTGTGGGGGCTCTGAGCTCTGCCACAATAGAGTAGCGAAAAAGAAGAAAGGCAACTGTCTCCATGTGTGTTCACGCCTTGTGGTTTCCCAAACACGCATGTACGCTGGATATAGCACTTCTATTGTGGCGCAGGGAGCATCAGGCCCAGCCGTGCGTGTCTGCGGCAGGTACCTGCCTCCTGCTTAGAGGTGCAGTCGCTGATGGAAGCTGCAAGGTGAATGTGGTGTGCAGTCTCCCATTTCCTTTTGAACAGACTCACAGTCAGAGCAACCAAAGCATTGTAAAAGCCACTTGCAGTATGTGAGCCGGCATTGTCTGTCTTCTAGAACAAAGGGGAAAGTGTGTGTAAGAGAGACAGAGAGAGAGATCAACTAATAGTGCAAATCTCTGAACTGTCTGGGGGCTGATTCGGCTCTCCCTTACCCCAGTTTCACAGTGGAGTTACTCCTGATTTACATCAGCAGGTGTGATCAGAATGGGCCCCATTTTTTTCAAAGATTTCTTTTTTTTTACCCATGAATTTACATAAACCCAGAACAACTGTCCGTGGTGCGTTCAAAACCACCAAGAGCATCCCTGAGTCAAACTGTTCTGTTTGTGGCTCCTGCCAGCCTTTGTCTACAGCGTTTTGATGCATATCTGAGTCTGCAGCCATAGATCTGTCTTCGCTGGAGAGAAAAGAATACATTGGAAACCCAAAAAGAGCGAATGCCAGCTGTGTTAGCACCCAGGAAATGAGATTGGAATGTCACAGCTGCATGGCTCGCCCATGCATGGAGGGTCTGCTAACGGGCAGCTGCCCTTACTATGGGCAAAGCCTGGCTTTGCTCCCCCACAGGATACTAAATGAGTATAAATTACACCCCTAGTGTGCCCTCACTGCGTGCCAGGTTAGTGCAGCTTACATTGCTTTGCCCCCTTGATCTGTTTTCCGATTACACTTCTTTGCTGGCCTGGGTAGGAGAAGCTGTGGGAGGATTGTGCTGTAAGAGAGTCTTCTCCAGAGCAGCTGGTCTGCGCAGGGGTGGGTGGCCACCCTGAGGATGGTGAAGCATGTGCCCCACTCTGCATCCAGCAAGTCCTGCAGAGGGGCCAGACAATGGCCTAGTGTAATCCTTGCACCTTTCATGGCTTGCATGTGCCCCAAGTGGGGTGAGGAGGAGCAGACCTTGCAGGGGAGTGAACGGCAGAGCTGTCCCAGGAGCAATGCAATTGGCTGCCAAGACTCTAGCATCTCTGAGCCCGTCAGCATCTGGCATCATTTCCATCCCAGTGGCAGCTCCCTGGTGATCTCAGACCTAAAGGCGCTGCCCTGCCCCGCTGTCGTCTCTCTAAACGGCAGCCAGCCTGAGCGCTCAGCTCAAGGCCACCTCGACGCACAGTTGCAGTACCTGCCATCCCCCAGGCATTAGTTCTGGGTGACTCCAGGATGCTGCAGCCCCTGCCCGTCCTGAGTCAGGCGCCCTCCCAAGAAGGGAGAGTACTTCGTTACCACCTTCCAGTGTGGCTCACAAGATACCATTTCTCCCCATCTATCCCGGGGGTGCAGCTGGTTAAATGGGCAAATTTATATTCATTCCATAGCAGCCAGGCAGAGACTGAGCTCTGTCCCCCGGATCCTCATCGGAGAGGGTGTTCTGCAGCATCAGCAGTCTAAAAATACGCACCATTAGCATGCGGGACACATTAGACTCTGGCACAGGGCTGGCGGGGAAGAGAGCGGAGGGGAACCAGGATCTCCAAGGTGCTTTATCTTCCCATCCAAAGGAGCAGGAAATCAAAGGCAGAAACCAGCCCACCTTCCTGGAACCTTACAACCCAACCACCCGACTGGTTTGCATGTAAAATCTCAATGTCACGGTTTCCACGGCAGCCATAACCAGCTGCGCCGTGCATGGGAAGCACTCCAGGGCTGCTGTTTGGAGGGATTGCGGTCCTCCATTAACACGTTGCCGAGGAGTGGGAGATGTTAGGGGCAGGATGGATTGTTGGGTCGTTCTGACTGTTCCATCCCAGCCCTTGCAGGTGTATGCCGTGTGGCAATGGCTGGTTCCCGGGATGTCAGTTCGGAGCTGCAGTTCTGAAGTCAGTGGCGTTAGGGCCAAGTCCTGATCCAGGTGGAATCAGAGGCAGAACTGCTGGTGTACTCACGGGGGCCAAGATTTAGCCCTTACTCTGGATTTACACTAGGGTAACTGAGATCAGAGTCTGGCGCAGTGTGCATATTTCTGGGTAACTTTGGGTGACAGCCGCCTTGGGATGGAGACGTCATTTCATTCTCTGGGTGTAGTTCCAAGCTGTAAAGCACCGCGGGCCTGATCCAAAGCCCAGCCTCCCCTTGACTTCTGTGGCCTTTGAATCTGGCCCCACTGGTACCTCTGGCTTGTGTCCCAGCCCGGCAGGGTGCTGAGCACCCCTTGTTCCCACTGATTGTGCTCTCTCTGGGGAGCAGATTAATTTCACTGGGAGTGGTGGGTTCCTTGAACTGCTTTGGACCAGACCCTGTGGCTGGGATTTTCAAAGGCTGTAGCCAATGGGATTTGGGTGCATCACTCCCTTGGATTCCTTGAAAGTCTAATCTATGTTAATAGCAAGGAATAATGACAGCACTAAGTCCACCCAGACAGCTCCCCACCGTGCATGCCCAGCACACTGGAGTAAAGCCTGTCTGACTTTTTTACTCCTCAGCCCAAACACAGCAAAGCAAGTATCCCTCCCCGAGGCCAGCGATACCCACGGGCCCCTTTTAGAGTCCTCCAACCACATTGGAAATGTTTGTCAAAGCCTGGACAGCACTTGAATCCCTCCCACCAGATAGTTCAGGTTCCTGACTGGAATCCTACCAGCACTCCATTCCCATACAAATGGCCATACTGGGCCAGGCCAAAGGTCCATCTAGCCCAGTATCCTGTCTTCCAACAGTGGCCAATGCCAGGCGCCCCAGAGGGAATGGACAGAGCAGGTAATCATCAAGTGATCCATCCCCTGTTGCACATTCCCAGCTCCTGACAAACAGAGACTAGGGACACCATCCCTGCCCATCCTGGCTAATAGCCATTGATGGGCCTATCCTCCATGAACTTATCTAATTCTTTTTTTTTTTTTTAAACCCTGTTATAGTCTTGGCCTTCACAACATTGGGCAGAGAACAAGCCTGAGAAATTTCAAGCCAAAGGGGGATTTTTCTGGAATGCTGTAAGTGTCCAAATAGAGCCGCAGCGTCCCCTCAGCAATAACTCTAAGCAGAGAGCTCCAGTCACCCTGCTGGCCAGGAGAAATTTCCCAATCGGTCCAAAGACAAACAGGCCATTATCGGATGCCCACAGGTGCAGTAGCATGGGATTGTCAGCCCTTAATATCACTGTCAGGAGAGAGAACTCTGGCTAGATTCTCATCTGCTACAGCCATGTCAATGTGGAGTAACCCACTGACTCCTAGCCGCCAGATGATGTTGCAATGCAGCCTTGAAGCCCCCAGTTGGTGAGAACATGTAAGGGCAGGTTGAGTGGTGATGGAGGTCTCGCTCCCCCTCTACTCTCCTGGGCCTTGCGGATGGTCAGGGTTCTGTTCTCCCAGGCCAGGCAGGCTGCCTGGAGGAAAGGCCATCCCTCCTCCCGGTCTGGCTGGGCTGGTGTGAAAGAGGAACGTGCACGTGCATTGCAAGGAATTTGGTAGCTTCAATCAAAATCCTTTACCAGAGCCACCCCAAAGCCAACTTGGTACCGACGCCGCGCAGATCCGGGTGCCGCACCAGGCGAGCGCACGACGGGCTGCTGCTGCTGCAGGCATTTTTGAGAGGTCTGGCCCCGCGGGGACCTGACCCCCCCCCTCTGTCCAGCCACAGGAAACGAGCAGCCTTGTCCACTCTGCGGCAGACGCTCGGAGGATGACCTGATGCAGGCTGGATCCTGCTGGGATCCGTGCCCAGGACTTTGTCCTCAGAGCAGCTGGCCCCAGGGCTTCCGCAAGAGTTCCAGATGCTCAGCGCCTCTCCAGGGGAGGCCCTAGGTGTGGATGCTGGGGACTCGTGCACCCAGATTTTCCATCTCCGTGGGTGCTTCCTAAAAGGGCCTCAGGAGCTCAGTTGTTAGCACCCTTGGTATCGGGCCGACTCTGAGGATGTTTCGGGTGAAAGTCCTGGGCCAGCCCTGTGTCAGGGTGGTGGGAAACTGCACTGCTCAGTGGGAACTCAGGGCAGCGGTCAGGATCAGGCCGGGAAGCTCCAGTCTCTTTCATAAGAGACTAGGGCAGCAGAGAGGCAGCTGCTGAAACCACCAGCGTAAGGATGCCCTCCCAATGCAGTGGCGTGAGTCCAGGGCATGCCCTGTGCTTCACTGCGGGCACAAATGGGATCTTTTCTGTGCGCTAGACTGGAAACCCGGCTGTGACCTAGGCCCAAACGAGACATTGCTAGGCTCCTCTGTTGGCATTGCTATGCAGCGGGGGATAACCCCGTGCACCGTCTCTTCCTGAGCAACAGCCCATCACAGTACCGGCGCAGGCTTCGGCTTCTAGCCTGCTCTGCTCTTCCCGGCAGGGAACCTCAGTCCCTGGACTGGGCATCGTGCTTACCTTGAAACCTGCGTGTCTCTGAAAAGCAGCCCCGGGGGAGAGTGACTGAGCCAGGGCCCCGATCCTGCAAGGCGCTTAGCCCCTGCCGTCCTCGTGGAAGTCAGGAGGAATTGAGGATGCTCCGCACCAGGCAGGATCAGACTCACTGGGCCAGATCCTCAGCTGGGGCTACTCAGTCTAGTTCCCTTCACATCAGTGGAGCCATGGCAATTGATTGGGTCCCCACTTTGCACAGGCTGCGTGGCATGGGGCTAGTATTGGATCCCTGCTTGGCACAGGGTGGGAGGAGTCTGGGGGTCGTATTCCCACTTAACACGATGGGGGGACGTTGCGGGGTAGTACCGGGTCACTGCTTTGCTTGGGGTCAGGGCGTGGGTTGTCCTGGGTCCCATTCATCCGCGGCTACATAGCTCTCTGTGGTACGATCTGGCCTGCGTGGAGGAGTGCCGCTGGGCTGGCGATGTCGTCAGCGGCCTTGTGCTCTGTGCTGCTGTTCTTACAGCCCCGTCCCCGGGAGCCAGCGGATTGCTGCGAATCTCGGCTTCCGGCTAAAAGTGACGAAGCAGGTGTCTGGGCCTTGTGGCTAGAGCAAAAACTGGAACACGTGACTCTGGAAGTCTCAACAGCCAAAAAGCAAACAGAAAGCCCCAGCACGTGTTACTGTTGTCGTAAAAATCTCATGGCGTCTAAACCGACCCCATGACTTGTGGGGGGACGGGGTCGAGGCTGATTGTTGAAGCTGGGGTTGGCCATACTGGGAAAGGGGCTGTGTCCTGTGGCAGAGATGAGGTCTGTGGCCTCTGACATGGCACGAGCGCTTGCTCCTGGCCAGGGGATGGTATTCTGCTGCAGGCCGACCGATTTCGACTTAGGTGATACCTGGGACCCTGGTGCTACGAAAATCAGCCGTTTCAATCTTCTCTCTTTTCACCCTAGTTTCCTTACGCCGCCCCACCCCCCCAGGAGCCGGTGAAGACACTCAGGAGTTTAATCAACATCCGCAAGGACACTCTGCGCCTAGTCAAGTAAGTCCCCGTTTGCAGAGGTGGGAGTTTGCATGGTCTGGCCAGGAACCCTGCTCCAGCTTGCAGCATCCCAACGGCTTAGCCAGTTAGGTGCCAACATCAGCTGAGCAGTGACAAATCCACCCGTGAGGCAACGTCCCGAACCACCTCCAGAGGAAGCTCTGCACCTACGCATGTGTCTGGGTTAAAGCAAGGTGCACGGCGCTGGGCTGGCTGGGAGGGGATTTGGGATTGCGAGGAAGGGATCTCGCGGGACTGGGCCCTGAATGGAAGGAATAAGGGGTGACCAGAATCCCGTCTACACCTGATTGGCGAGGGGAAGCTCATGAGTAGATGCTGGAGTGGAGGAGTCAGCTCCCCCCTGGCATGGTGTGCTGAGAGCCACCCGGCATATCAAGAGGACTAAGCATGATCTTAGTGAAGCCACTGACGATGAATGGTGCTGCCACGAGGCGGCGTCCCGCAGAGAAGTCCCACCCCCACTCCTGTTATTGGACAGATGGCTCGTCTCTTGGATTTTCACCTTCCGAGCTGATCTGCGGGGTCATTAGAGGTGACAACAGGAGCCAGACCGAGCTAATCCCTCTCCCACGGCCGGGGTCGGAACAAGCCATCGGAGCCAAATGAAATGCAGCCTTGCAGAGTTCAGGCCTGGCTGGGAGAAGTGACCTAGTAAAGCCAGTACCAGCAGTGCAGAGGCGAGGCCGAAGACCAGCCACTCCCTAACCTGCCTCCCTTGCTGGGACACACTGCAACCGTTCTTTCTCTTTGCCCTTCTCTCCCTGTGTCTCTCAATGCTGATCCCCTTCCTGCTTTCCCTCGGGCCGAGAGTCCTGAGGAGGGAATTGTGCAAATATGTGCCTACGCCATTGCCCTGTGCAAATGAATAGCTGGGAGCCCGAGCCCCATTACACCATTGCATGTGATGTGTGCATTCAGTACCCACCTTGGACGGAGGCTGGTAGCCTGGTGAGTGTTCGTGAAGTGCTCAGAGATCCTCAGATGGCTGATGAGGGGGAGTGGGAATCGGACAGGGGGGCAAGTATGATTTTTGTTCCATGTCGTAGAAACTGTCTCCAAGCTGCTGCTCTGCGCTGAGCACTGGCTGCTCCACTGGGATCTCCCCTGTAGCTCCATGGCCAAGCAGCAGCCACGTTTGAGACAGGCTTGCAGGTGACCTCCCAGGGTGACAAGCGACCACAAGGGGCGAGGTGGGTTTGAATTCACACAGTCACGTACCAAGGGATTCTCGGGGCTGCGTCGTGCAGAAGGGGGTGTCCGGCTTGGACCATCTGACGAAGGGGGGCTACGGCTGAATACCTATTCTTAAAAAAACCCAAAGGAGAGAAAATGGGGGAGCGAAGCCTGAAGGTGGGAGGGAAGGAAAAGAGAAGTGGGGAGAAGGAGGGAAATGGGAGTAATCCGTGGACACCATTGGCGTGAGTTCATGGATTCTTCTCTGCTGCCCGTGGTGCTCCTTAGGGGAGGGTGTGTCTGGGCCAGAAGATAAACATCTCCCTGGCGGGGGGGGGGGTGGGGGCGGGGTGTGAGAAAGAAAAGGTGAGGCGGGGGGTTTGCAAGTGCGGGCAGAAGAGGTGATTGCCCATGTCAGTGGTGAGGTGGAGCCGCTGGCCGTGAGCGGCGTGCGGGGGCTAAACCTGAGTGGGCAGTGGGGCAGCCAATGCTGCTTGTGCCCTTGCTACGGCTGCACTGGGGATTGCGGCTCCACCTCCCATTGTAGCCAAAGGGGGCGTGTGTGGAGGGGCTGCATGTGCCCAGGAAGAAACTAAAGCCCTGGCAAAGCTGCTGCCCTGAGCATCACTGGAGGCTCGGCTTAAAGTTGAACGTGGCCAGGTTAGCATGGGAAATGTTCTGCTCCCACCAGGCCGGGAATGTGGGGGCGTCTAAGCAGGACAGTCCTGCAAAACCTGTGACTGTCAGGAGGTACGAACCTGTGACTTCTTAAAAGCAGAGTGGAGATGGGTTAAAGGTGGAACTGACACTTGATGGTGCCAGCTTTTTGTCTCTTCCAAACTTTTATTTTTCTCTTGCATCCTCCAAATTCCCAGCGCGCACAAGTCACTCATGCAGATCGCTAACGTGCTGGGCAAACAAAGGGAGTTCTGTAATGTTCTGTATCCTGTCCATCTTGTTCCTGACATCGGCTGGATTACGTGGAATTTACTGCTGCCTTTGCGGTTATTTTTCCAATGGCTTTATTAGAAGGAAGGGCAGGAATGTGGTCTAGTGATTAAAGCAGAGGAGAAGGAGTGAGACTTGGGTTCTGGGCTCAGTTCTGCTACTGACTCATTTGCGTGACTTTGGGCAAGTCATTTCTCCTTTTTTGCACCTCAGCTTTGCTCTGTTCATTGGGGGTGATATTTATCTACCACCCCGGGGCATGGAGAGGCTTTAGCCAATCAGCACTTGGCAGGTGCTTTGAGAGCTGAGGATGGAAGGTGCTAGAAAAGGCTCAGAAGGGTGGCTGCAGTTTGTCGATTGAGTCTGAGCGATGGCAGAGTTAATATTCATACATCTCGGGTTTTATAGAGCATAACTGATCGAGAGCCGTTGCGTCGGGGAAAAGGTGGGCACCTCCAACTTGGCCTCAGTTGCTCCCCCCAGAGGCTAAACTGCAAATTGCAACTCAAGAAAGTCGGAAGCTCTTTGCACAGTGCGGAGTTTGGCAGAAAACTGGGCTCTAAATGCCGTCCAACATCTTGAGTGTACTGCTTCTCTCCTGCCGGGTGCATTTGCCTATTCATCCGTTGATGCCCCCTGCGCTGCTGCCTTTTACATCTCTGGCTGGCCCAGCCCCTGGGATAACTTTCCTCCCAGCAGCACATACGCCCAGGCATGGAGGCAGAGCCATTCAGAATGAACAGAGGCTGAGCTTGCTCTTTGAATGCAAAAGGGGGTTTCATTGCAGTGAACAATGCCAGGGTTTATAGTACAGACTCCAGAGAGCACACACAATACCTGAGGAGGGGAAACAGACCAGACAAATCCAGTGAGTCAGTACTTTGCCCTTTCATCCCAAACAGTGCAACACGAGCTTTCTCCTGAGGACATTGGGATCTGATTTACACTGATGTACATCTGGAGTGACTCTGATGTTAATGGTGTTACTTCAGATTTACATTTGAGTCACCCTCCAATCGGAGCATTGGCCGTGGCACCTTTTATCTGTCTGTCTTAGAAACGTCCCTGGCCCCAGTCAGCGTAGCCTCTGAGCGCCTCTCGATCTTTAATGGATGTAGCCTCACAACACCATTGGGAGCTAGGGCAGGGCTGTTACCCTTGTTGTAACATGGGGATCTGAGGCATGGAGAGGCTACAAGAATTGCCCCAGGACACACACACAGTCTGTGGGGGAGCAGGGGGTTGAATTCAGAATTCTGGACCACTTTGCTATCCATCCATCTTCCTCTATTGTCCTCTGTACTTACCAGAACAGAAAGGCCAGGCCAGACTACAGCTTTCACTAATGAGGAGTCGCCCTTCCGTACCCCTAGGGCCTGAGCCTCCTTTCTACGGGGAGCCAAGCCCTTACCTCTGTCAGGTCACTCTTTGCTAAAGCTGCTGATCCGCTGGCCTGGGTCACCTACAAATTGCCCCCTATGACTTGGAAGACTCCAGCTGTTTGCTGTCCATGGGGCTTCCATACAGGGCCCTTGTGCCTTTGGATCCAGCCCGAAGCTCAGAAAAGCCTCGGATTTGAAGCTGACTCTCCCCCTCCCACCAAAGCTTCTTGCCCTCGCTTGCTGGGCAGCATCCGGCCTCGCACTGGCCGAGGCATGGGGGGGATGGGATGGAAGCGGATTCTTGTTGGCGGGTGGTTGGATTTATACAATCTCTGGCAGTAAGTCCCCCGTTGTTACACAGCACTGGGGACCACTTCATTCCCCTGGCAGCCTTTTAGTTGCTGGTGTCTGCTCTTCTTGGACATGGCTGGGGCTTGTTGTCCGGCCAGTGCCAGTCCTTGGATGCAGCTCACTGTGGCTCTGTCACGTAGTGGCTTTCCCAGGGGAAGGGGATGGAATCTCTGGTTTTTCCCTTGAGTGGTTACGCTGTGCTCCAGAGCCTTTCATGGGGGCATTTAAGGGGATTCTGGATCCAGGGTAAGTTCTGTCTCCTTCTGTGATTTGCCAGGTGCACAGAGGAAGTGAAGGCCCCTGGCGAGGAAGTCAGCAAAGCCAAGGTCCGCTACAATGTGGAGTTCACTTTTGACACTGACACGCGAGTGGCCATCACCATTTATTACCAGGCTACCGAAGAATTCCAGAACGGAGCAGCCAGGTGAGAAGAGTGCAGGAGGTCCAGGGGGAGGCATTTCCTCCATAAACTGGAGGGGCTGAGCAGTGGGGCTTTCCCCCGGCTCTTGACTAGTTCAGCTTCCCGTCGAGCCAGGCCTGAGCACAGCTCTCCCTCTGTTACTGCCCAGGATGGTGGTTGCTCCACAGGGAGTGAGAAGCCCAGTGCACCTGGACAGCTCTGCCCGAGGCAGTTCCCAGTACAGCTTGTTTGGTTTTGCTGCCGTTGAAGACTAGAGGTGGGCTCCCCACACTCCTCAGCCCCGGTGTCAAGGCCTGTCCCAGACCATGGCCTCCCCCAGGAGTCCTGGCCAGCCCGGGGCCCTCTGAGGCTTTATTTCCCTCCAGTGAGTTGAGTCCTAGACTGCCTGTGTCTCATTCCTGTCCCACTCCCCCAGCTCTTGTCACCTCCACCTCTGTGCGGAGGGCATGCGAGAGAAAGGAGCCTGGGCTCAGAGATGTTCCTTTGCCGGGCTTCCCCTGACACACAAGGCTGAGGTGTGCTAAGCAAGTGGCCCCTAGTAGGACGTTAGGCCTTGACGGAGTGTCCCCACCTTACCAAGGGGAGTGGCCACAGGTTGATCTCTCCCCATCCTGGATGGCTGGCGGGACATTAAAATGTGCCTGAAATACCTTTGACCCTCACAGGGCTGCCAGCCTTCAGCCACCCTGGATGGGGAGTGATGGGCCCAAACCCAGGTCTCTCACACAAGACCTGGGGGGAGGCGGCTCCTGTCTCTGCTCTTCGGGAGCGCTCCTCACTGGGGTGAGCTGACACACTGCGGAAGGGATAGCGAGAATGCCCAGCCCGGGCACTAACTCTGTTGCCCTCTGATTGGCAGCTACCTCCCCAAAGACACCAGCTTGCAGTCTGAGACGGTCCATTACAAACGAGGGGTGTGCCAGCAGTTCTGCGTCCCCTCCCACACCGTCGATCCTTCCGAATGGGCAGAAGAGGAGGTAAGCCAGCCCGGCAAGAAGCCACAAGACGGCGGTTTGTAAGCTGTTCTCAGTCAGCCACACTCGCTGAGATCTGGGCTGCCCCTGTGGGTAACTCCCAGCCGTTGGCAAATGCTCTGTGGTTTGGAACAACTCCTGGGCCGTGGCAGCAGCGTGCCCGCAGCTGAGTGGGACGTGGGCAGCAGTGGCATGTTGGGAACCAGCAAAAGGTTCATCACTACAGTAAAGGAGAGGAGGAGGCTGGAAAGCAAGTCACAAAAGCCTGAGGGACCAGTGCTGGTGATGAACCAGGGGCTGGAAATCACTGATCAATTGCATTGGTTTAAAATACACAAGCTAAAGCAGGGTCATGTGGAGCCCTTCAAAGCTGCTGAACCCTGGAGAGGTAAGGAGAGCGTTCTCCAAAGCTGTAGAGCTGTCTGGCTCCGCTCCATTAGAGTCTGAAACTGGGATCATGTGTCCTTAGTTTTCAGCATGGATATAATCTGGTTTTGTAGAGAGAGATGCATCGCCTCTTGAGCTGCAGAGGTATCAAAGCGCCTTGCAGCCATATAGTCCTCCTCCTGCTGCTCATGTGGCACCTCCGTTACCAGAGGTTTGCAATCCTGGTAGCCCATTCCGAACAATCCTCTGCTAATCTCTTTGCAGATGGATAGTCCTTTTCATCCACTCAGGACACGACATCGTCCATCCAAGGTCTTCTTTTTACTGCCTCAAATTCTTCTGCCATCGACTTTCCCTGCCAGTGCCCGCAAACACGCATTGCCTGCTGAATCTCTTAAAATGTGCCCTGCAAATCAAATGTTTCTTTTCATAAGATCTCTGGCTAGCGTTTCCTGAGTCCCAAGCATCTCCAGTACCTTCCGTTGGTTCCGCGGTCTATCTGTCATATTTTCAAAATTCTATAATACCAGGATTAGAAGGATTGTAGTTTCTTTCTTATCAATTGTTTGGATGTCCATGTTTCACAGCCATAATTTAATGCAGACCAAATGTAAGTTAAGAGTCAGAATTCAGTCTTCAGGTTTATGTCCCTTCTCATCTTACGTTTATTCTTCCAGAATGCCTCTTCCGCTCTTGCTATTCTGGTGCTGACTTCAGGATCCAATCTTCTATCTGCTGTAATGATGCTTCTTGAGTAGCAATAATTTCTCACTTGCTGTACAACTGTGTCGTTCACTGGCCTCATGCATGTTTTCTCAGGATCCTTGCACACGACCCTAGTTTTTTGTCGTGTCCACGTTCAACTCTAGATCATAACCTTTGTCATATTCGTATATAATTGCCACTAACTTCATCAAACTTTCTTCTGAATCAACCAACAGCAATGTGTCATCTGCATAGCAAATACTATTTACCTATTTTACGTCTTCTCTTTCTTAGATTAATTTAATCAAACACTCACGATAAATGTTGAGTAAAGTTGATATTCTACAACCTTGTCTCACTCCTCTCTTGATCTTTATTAGATTTTTCATCTTCATCTCCCATTATAATGGCTTTCTGATTCCCGTATCATTGTTTTATTACTTGGAGTTCATATCCGTCAATCCCTGCAAATCTTCATATGTTGAGCAATTTGTAGTGGTAGGTGCTGTCACATGCTTTTTGGAAGTCAATGAAATAAGTGTACGGGTTTCCCAATTTCAGCCAGTCTTTCTAATGTCCGCTTCAGGTCCCTAGTAGCATTTTCATGCTTTTTCCACATTTGAAGCCATTATTTCTTTCGCTTATTTCCTCATCAGTCTTTCCTTGTATTTGGCCTTGAACAATTCACAAAAGTATCTTAGAGGCATGAGACAGTAGGCTGACTGTTCTGTAGGCTTTACAATCCATAGCGGCGGCCTTTGGGGGGATTTGGATACACAGTGATGTTGTGACGACGTCTGGCAATTCTCCCGCCTGACACATTCCTCCTTACCTCTGACAGGGCTTTTAAGCCTGTGTCCCCAATGCTTTTTAACAAGTCAGCCAGTATTCCATCACAGCCTCGTGCTTTTCCACGTGGAAGTCTCTTTATTGCTGCCGTGATTTCTTCATCCATTATTGGCAGATAGTTGTAGTCAGATCTAATGGGGAAGAGGCTTGGGCCAAAATGCAGAGGTAATGGGCAAGGGTCAGCCAACAAGGTTTCAAGGAACCTGTGCCATGGAGGGGTGGGAAACAACCCACTCTTCATTGTAAGAAGAGTAACACAGAGTAAAAAAAACAGGGGACCTTTAACAATACATGGAACTGAAAAAGACACTGAAAATATTCCAAGCATCAGCAATTGTACGTACCCCATAAAGGAGAGAGCAGAATTAGCTGTGCTGGTGGAACCCTGTCTTTCTCACCCAAGAGAGGGGGTCGGTGCCTAGATGCTACAGTGATTGGTGCTATATGACTAAGAGAGGCTTTTTAACTCCTTTGCTTTTATGCACCAGAAAAGTGGCATGGTCTGGTACGGTCTGTTCACGGTCCTTGTTAGAATATGGTGGAGAGGGGGGAGTTTTGTTATGGGGTTGGCTGAACTGGTTTGCATGGTTAAGCAGTGACAGATTTGTAGTTGCATAGAGCTACTGAGTAAACTTTGGTGCTTTACAGGAAACTGAGGGTCATTCACATCCCGGGGCCTGGGAAGTACCAAGATGTAATTGCACCATAGCAGCCTGAGAGCTGGGAGGAACTGAGAGCAGTGAGGTGCTTATTTCTGTGCATCCTTTGCTTACACCTTCACTGCAGAGAAACTTCCCTGGGTACTTCTTAAGGATGTGTTCGCTGTAATGGATCAGATCCCTAGCAGGTGTAAATCGACATAGTGCCATTTGCATCACTGGGGTGGCTCCCGCAACTGGTGTCAATTGGTGTACCTCCAGTGAAGTCAATGGAGTTGCATTGATTTATACCAACTGAGAATCTGGCTCAATGACTCTTCCTGCAATATTAACACGTTTCCTTCTCTCTCTCCTTCTCTTTACAGCTGGGCTTTGACCTGGACCGAGAGGTGTATCCCATGGTGGTGCAGGCAGTCGTGGACGAGGGAGATGGTAGGAACAGACCCTCGGGCTTGCAGGGCTTTATTTCCCTAAGTCAGCAGTGAGGTGGATGAGCCTTAAGGCTCTGGTGCCCCACGCGATTTGCCCTGCAGATGGTGTCTGTGTTCTTACAATGCAACCTCCATTTGCACAGTGAAGTTTCAGCATCTGCTCTTGCACGTGTGTGTTGCTCCAGTCCCCTGTGCTGGTACAAGACAGCCCAGATGGCCTGATAAATGGATTTACTTTGCTCTTGCTGGAGAGAGAAAATAAAGGCTCATTATTGCTCCCTAGGCAGCAGTTTTTCAGCCTTATCCTCGAGGCTTTTGAGATGATCAGCTCTTTGGGGCATGTTATATGTTTGTACAGCACCTAGCACAATGGGCCTGGCCTGGCCAGGCTCTTTTAAATATCACTGAAATGTAAACATGAAATAACAACAAAAGGCCACATCAAGCTGGACATACACCCGGTGGTCTGGATGCTGCAGCACGGCACATCCTGCAGCCACTTCATTGAAACGGAAAAAGGGAGGGGTTTTTAATGAACGTAAATGACTGATCTTCCCTGGCCAGGAGCCCTCGAGTCTTTGAGGTCAATATTCAGTTCAGGGCTCAGGACCCCGCTGACTCTCTGTTCGAGGGAACAATGCACAGCTCACTGAAGTCCATGGAAAGCTTCCTTTTGGCACCAGTGGGCTTTGGATCAGGCCCTTGGGGAAGGAAAGCGAGTCCTGAGAACTCCATTGCAGGCCTGACCCTAGGTGGCCCTGAGTGTCCTCTGCTCTCATTGAAATCCAGGGCGCGCAACACTCTGCAGGATCAGGCCATGTATGGAGACAGCTGGGGGTGTTGTAGGCCCTCCCCTGACCCCGTCTTGCAGCATTTATGTGGCACTTGGGGCTGTCAGGGAATTCGTTCTGAATCCAAGGAAATGCATTTCCCCTGTGCTCCAGCTGGGACCCCCTTATCTTGCCCTATAAATATTTGTCCTCTGTTTTGATAAAGGTCACTCGAGAAGGCCGTTACACTTTCTCTAGCCCAGACAAGGACCCCGGGCAGGGCTCAGCTTTCCCCTGGGGAAGTGGATGGTTCCTGGTGTAACAGCAGCAGCTCTCATTGGGAGCACAGGCCAGGCCACCACCGGCTCAAACAGGCCAGGAACTCTGCCTGGGGGCTCTTGGTAGGAACCCCGCTCCTGTGGAAGATTTGTCTTGGGTGCCAAGTATCCAACATGAGCCTTTCCCGTTAGCCCACTGGAGTCTCTCCAGACTCTCAGGAATTGCCTGACGAACCCAGGCTTCCAGAGCTGCCTTGTTAGAAGCCCGGGGGAGTACCCTAGGTGCAATGGAAGATGGGTCCTTTCGTAACCCACACATTCCTGTTCCTTGTGAACCTTCCAGTTTGCAGCATGAAAAGATTTGGCCTCTCTCAGAGACCGTTCTTGCCCAGGGGCCAGTATGGTCTAGGGAGAGTCAGTATGGATTAAGGGACTGGGAGCCAGGGACTCCTGAAGTCTAATTCTTTCTCTGCCGCTGACCCGCTATGAGTCAGTCACTCAACTTCTTCATGCCTCCGTTTCCCCATCACAAAGTCGGGATACCATCCCCCAGGGGAGCTCTGAGGATTAGCCAGTTGAAGTCTGTACAGTGCTTTAAAATGTTACAGACCAGTTGTTCCTGTTTTGCCACCAGGTTTCTGGATGATCCTATGTCAGGGACGTGGGAAATAGGCTGGTTCTAATAAGGTCACAGAGCAAATTAATTGCAGTCAGTGAAGTTACCCCAAAGAGGAGTTTGGCCCCTGGCATTCCCAGTTCATTCCCCTTACATCCTTGTGCCTTGGCATTGCAGCTTTGCAACAGTGTCACGGTTCCATGGGGACGAGGCAGGCTATGCGGCAGTCGTCTCAGTCCCATCTGGGCCTTGGGTGTTACGCGCTAGCCCTGATCTGCCGGGCAAAGGTAGCACATTGCAGCTGATGCTTCGCATCCACAGAGCCATTTCCCTCCTGACAGAGTGAAAACCCTCCACATAACAGCTGTGCCGCCAACGAGTGGCTGGGGAGGGCGGCTAGGAGCCTAGCTCACACACATGCTAACCCATAGCAATGCTCCTGTCTGTAAGAGTTAGAGAGCAGAGACTGACCGGTTCGTCCTGCCTGACCTTGGGTTATGTTGGGGGAACGTGTCATCTTCCCTGTATCCAAACATGGCACCCTTCCCCCCTCTGCTTTTCCCATTGCAGTGCCCAGCAGGCATTGCCCCTGCCCCAGATCGGCTGAAAGCGGTGTTCTGTATCCCACTCCTGCAATGGGCGCTGGGGCAGTGACCCGGATTCCCAGCTGCAGGGCATCCCTTTGACCTCTCAGCCCTGCCCCTTTTGTGTCTTGCAGAGCACCTCGGCCACTGCCACGTACTGCTGGCAACGTTTGAGAAGGTGAGTGTTGAGTCTTCGTCAGGTCCATGTACTGTACAGTCTGGCTTTCCTGTCCGGTGGAGTGGGCCTGTTTAACCCCTTTCCTCCCAGCGTGGATGGGACAGCAGCACACACAGGACAAACTGCCACACGTGGAACTCAAAAGGCAGGCACCTAACTCTGGGTTTAAGCCCCAGGGCAAAAAACGATCTAACTTTTGAGGTGTCGAGCCCAATATCCAGGCTGCTTATTTATTATTTGCCTGAATATTGATTTGAGACCTTAACTTTAGACACTCAAGTTGGAAAGTTTCGGTCACAATGCCTGATTGATTGAAACTGCACTGGAGGGGCCTTTGTGTTGCATATTCCTGTGGTACTTTTCTAACTTTACTATAGTTTAATAAACTGGTGTTTGTCTACATGGAGAAAGAGCAACCTTGAGATAAGACCAGCTGGTTAATGGAGAATCTGTTGGACCGATACATGGTTAGGCTTGGCCGAATTCAGGTTTTATTTTTTTTAATCATTTTAACAGATAATATTGACGTTTATTTTTAAGCATTTATTTCAGGTTTTATCAATATAAATTCACACCGTTGTGCAAAATTAGGGGGTTTAAACATTTTTATATATTTATCCAAATTTTCACGACTGTGGGAAGTTATCGGGGCGGGGGTGGGGCAGACGATGGGGTGGCTCAGACAATAGTTATTTAATTACAGTGGACGTTGAGATTCAAAGAGTTAAAGCTTTACAACCATTAAAACACAAATGGTCAGCATCACACCTCCAAGTAGCCTTCAATCAACCTCTAAGAAGTTCTTAAGCAGCATTTTTCTTACTTTGCTTCTCTGTACATTTCCAGTATTATCAATGGCAACATTTTTTCATCAGTTTGCATGTGCGGTGAAATAACTGGCAACAATCTAACCCCGCCAAGCCTAGTTACATGTGTCACGATATACAGCATGTGATAAATACACCACAGCTCCCTTCCCTCCCTCTAGCGTCTATGGTTGCTTTGGATTAACTTGGAGTACAATTTCCTTGTTTCCAGCATGCAGATGGTAGCTTTTGTGTGAAGCCCCTCAAGCAGAAACAAGTGGTGAGTGTATGTGGGGTTGGGGCTGGTTAGCACTGGCCTGCTCCTGGGCGCTGAGGGGTAGTTGTTCCTTGCTGGTGGGCTGGCCTGGACGGGAGCTTGACTCCAGGACGGATTGCGGGCCTGTTAGGATCACTAGTGCGATGAGACGCCCCCTTCGCAGTGGGGGGTGGCATGCACAGAGACAGCCTGCAGCCAGCGTAGGGCTCTGGGGGTAGGGAAGGGGTCCCTCCTCATGTGGTGGGGAATGGGAAGGCTTAGAAAGAGGCCGTCCCAAGGAGAGTATCTGAAATGAGCTGGCATGGCGGCACCAGCGTAACTCCGCGTTGCTCGTGTGCCTTCCCCGTCTCGGTGGTTTGCAGGTGGATGGAGTTAGCTACCTCCTTCAGGAGATCTACGGGATCGAGAACAAATACAACACGCAGGACTCCAAGGTAAGGGTGTGTCCCCCAGGGGGCGTGGGGGTGCAGGTCCTGGGAAAGCGGGGATGCCCTCCTTAGTCGCCGTTCTCTGTGGAGCACATCTTTCTTGTGCTGATTCTCTTTGAAAACCCCCGTTTCTCTCCTCTTCCCCTTTAACTTAACCCAGTGACTGTTCAGCGCTCTCAGGAGTTGGGGGTTTATAAAACAGTGCGTTGGCCTTGGCCCAGCACTGCTATTGCTCCACGATGGTACACTTCAGCTAGCCCTGCTGCTCCAGTCTTCGGTTCCCCACGCAGCATGGCCAGTGCCCGCGGCAATCTCAGGCTTATCCCATCTTCGCAGCGCTCCAGACTCCGTCACCCTCCTCTTGCTCTGGTCCAATCCTGGACCCACCTTAATGCCTTTTCCACCCAATAAGCACTAGGGTGAGATCTCCAAACTCGTGTTCAATAAAGATTTGAACCAAGGCCCTTGGAAGTAAAAAGCCCAAGTACTGACCCTCTTTTCCATGGGCCTTCCTGTTCAATTGTCTCTCCACATAGGGCTGCAGGGACCCTATGCAGTGAATCCCTGCCTGTCAAGGGCCCAAGCTGCTATGGAGCTGGTGCAATGCTGGATTGGTGGGAGCTGCACAGGGAAGCCCCAGGCATAGCTCCTCGGGGCTCCCTGCATGTTTGGCAGCTGTGGGTTAAGGGACTGGGGTGGGCCAGTTGATCCACCACTCTGCAGATCTGTGAGCCATTCACCCCTGCAGAACAGGTGCAGCCAGGGCTGCGGCAGGCTCCCATTGCAATAGCAGCCACTCCAAGGGCCAGGCTTTCTCCCACTGCAGAGCCCTACTGTGCCAAGCCCAGCTGGAGAGGCTCATTCTCTCTCTTCCTGCCCAGGTGGCTGAGGACGAGGTGAGCGATAACAGCGCAGAGTGCGTGGTCTGCCTCTCGGATGTGCGGGACACTCTGATTCTACCCTGCCGCCATCTTTGCCTCTGTAACACTTGTGCGGACACCCTGCGTTATCAAGCCAACAACTGCCCCATCTGCAGGCTGCGTAAGGCTCTTTTCGTATCCCATGGTGGAAGGGGACTGATTCCTATGGGGGAGAATTGACGGAGGGAGCACTGTCCCGAGTTGTTTTACTCTTTAGCTTGGGAAGATCTATCTTGCACATTCTACACATTGAGTTCAAGCAAGACAAAACTCTTAGCTTCACCCAAACTGCTCATATGATGACTCTGTACATGGAGTTAAGATTGGCTGGCACTGGCCTTTTCCTAGGGAATGAGAGCAGTTGCTTCTAACTAGTGAATAAGAGCTGGCTGGCCTGGAATAAGGGCATGAATCTAGGAAGGATTGCGAGTCTATTAGAATCACTAGTGCATTGACAGACATCGTCATCTGCCTGGTGTTAGAGGTAGCTCCATGGGAAACCCTTTTCTATCATTTTTACAGCACGGTTCCTAATTTCATTTCAAGAAATTTTGCACCTGCATTGTTTGTGCGTTTGTTTGTTGTTTTTTTTTTTTCAAAATTTTGTGAAATGAGCTTTTGGCATTGATAAAAAAAAAAAATACCCAAATTCAACATTTTTGTGGGTGCAAATTCTGAGGCAAAAATCTTTGTCTGACTGAAACTTCCAAGTTCAGAATTTTGAAAATGTTAGTGGCTCCTGCTTGAAAATAGACCCATCCTGAGTAATGAACAAGTTGTTTTTTTCCCCACCGAAAAGAGCTGTGTTTTTAAGGTAGAAAAACCTGAAATTTTGCAGCTTTTACACAAAGTGTGTGAAATGTCAACAAAATGCAAAACCTCCAATCCTGACCAAATGCAAAAACCTCCAATTCCATCCAGATAGTTTTGTATGGCCTTGACTAGCGTGGAATAGAAGAAATAAAACCGCTCCTCTGAAAACAAGCGGCATTCTCCGGGGAGTTTGCGTCTCCCGCTTGTTATATTAGAAATGAACTTTCTGTATCCTTCCCTCCCTTCCCCACACTGTTCAGCATTCCGAGCCTTGCTCCAGATCCGAGCAATGAGGAAAAAACTTGGCCCTCTCTCTCCAACCAGCTTCAGCCCAATCATCGCCTCCCAAACGTCCGATTCTGAGGAGCACTCGGTGAGTATTGACCAGAGAAGCCAACCATCAGCCCTCGCGTGCGTAGTCCTGACCTGCTGTTATTCCCGATGGTGTATAGTCACTGGGATGCAAAACAGTTCCCAGGCTTCTAAACAAAGGATAACCCAGGAAGGGGAATTCCTTCCGCTTTCAAGCCTGATCTTGTGGGAGTGACAAACTCCCACAAATCCAGGAACAAGGTGCATTGGCAGAGCTGTACAGGGTAGGGAATCCGGGGCTGGACTAGTCAGGGACATTGTAGCTCAGGATCAAGGTGCATTGGCAAAGCTGAGGTGGGGCGCAGGGCTAGCGTAGCGGGGGGCTGAGGGGTGTGGTAGAAGCTTGCACAGCCCTTGCCTGCTCTATGCCTCCCTCCAAGCCATGGTCTCAGGCCCTTGCGTTCCTGGCCATCAAGTTTCATATCTATAGGCTGCCACTTTGGAATGAATTGCCCTGCCCGGAGCAGAGGGGGAAGTTGTGTTGTGAAACATGGGCTGTTGAATGCTCATTCCCAGGCCTGTCTCTGCTCCCTGTAGTCTTCTGAGAACATCCCTCCTGGCTATGAGGTAGTGTCTCTGCTGGAAGCTCTCAATGGGCCCCTCACTCCGTCCCCGGCTGCACTTCCACTGCATGGGCTTGGGGACAGCCACGGGGCAGGGATGCTGCCATCGTATGGCAGTGACGGCCACCTGCCTCCCATCAGGACGCTCTCTCCCCTCGACCGCTTGTCGGACTGTGGCAGCCAAGGGCTCAAACTCAAGAAGAGCCTGTCAAAGTAAGTCACTCGCCGCCTTTCCCTTCTGCACGTTACCGGCGGGGGAGAGGGGCTCTGGCCTAAGCTTCCTCGTAGGGTCCAGCCCCTAGCTTCCAAAATGCTGGAGGACAGAGTGGGGATGGCAGGATCAGGCCCACAGCCAGTAAAGCCATGTGCTTGTGACCCAGCTCCCATTGATGCCAATGGGAATCCTTGCATGGACTTTAGCGGGCTCTGCATCAGGCCCTGTGACCTCACCCTGGTGGGTCCTGTCTGCCCTGTGCTTCTTCCCTAATGGTGTGGTCCTGCTTAGCATGCTGGAGGAGAAACATCCTCTTCCCCACCCCCTCAGTGCTGCCTCAGGTGCCTATTGCATCCTGATTCTCCAGGGGACCGTTGGCACTTGGCAGAAATGCTGTGGTGGAGAATGTGTCAATGCCAAGGAACCCCGGGTGTTGGCTAAGGGCTCGGTCCTGTCGGGTGTCGAACACCCTCAGCTCCTATTTGGGTTCAGCTGGAGCAGGGGCAGCACCCCAGTGACATCAGTGGAACAGCTCTGGATTTATCCCAGGATAACTGGGGACAGATTTTTGGTCCAGAAAGCTGAACAGATGGTAGGAGAACCCCGTACAGAGAACAGGGCAAAGGCAAAGACCCTTGTTTCACTGATCCATGTAAATATCACTTTTTACCTTGCCGTTCTGTCTGTCATAAAGGTGCCCCAGAGACCTGACATGGGTCTGGGCTACAAAGGGTTAACACCCCTGCCACATGACTGCGGCTACGACTGTTACACCCTCCACTGGCCCTTCCTGTGGAGGGCTGCAGCCAGTTGCATTTACAGCGTGGGTTGTGCTAGTGAAATCACTGGTGCAATCGTAAATTAACAGGACGCTCCTTTCCCCGATCCTTGCTAGGTCAGTTTCTCAGACTTCCTCGGTCCTGCACGAAGAAGATGATGAGAAGTCCTGCAGCGAATCAGAAATCAGGATTTCCAGGAGGAAGTCTCCTCATCAGCATGAGGAGGTGATTGTTGAACAGGGTTCTGGTCCAGCCGTCTGCTCAGCAAAGAGACCCCATAGAACTGGCACTCTGGGGTTCCGTAGTCGTTCCATATAAAATGAGTCCAGTTTGCAAGCAAAGCTGTGTTGTTGTTTTTTCTAACTGGCAACCCTGCAAACTCAGCCTGGGATCTGAGAGTCAAGCTGGGCTCTTTCTTTCTTGTGCATCGTCACCAGCAATGAAGATTCTTCAGCCAAGTGCTGTCTTCTCTGAATTACCCCTGTGCAGCCCTGTTGCCGTCTGGGCTTGCACAGATTTAACTGGGGGCATAATTTGAAGAGGCTGGGGATGTGCAGGTGACCTTGGAGTCGGTGTGTAGTTAATATTTCTGATACGACCAGAGGCAGGAAAGGATCCTGCTGGTTGTCCCAGAGCTGTGTTTGGTTCTGCTGGGCTGATGGCAGTAAAATATAGCAGAGACTAAGTAGATTGGGCTCCGAATGCCCACTCAGGGCAGATCTGTTAAATAAGTAGGCGCTATTTTTATACAGTCGTTTTCTGGGTAGAGTCATTAATTAGCCTTCCATTCACAGCCCCTGCTATCTAATACTTTGCACGTTGAGTCGGACGCCCATGATACCCATGTGATGTGGGTCCATATTAGCCCCCTTGTATAGATGGGTAACAAGTGAAGTAAGGTCATAGAGTGCAAGTCAGTGGTAGGGCTGGGAATATCACTCCTCTCTCCTAGCCCGGCTCTCTGACCAATAGGGATAGAGGATGCTTTCTCCACAAAGATCAGTAGTGGAGTCTGTTGGTGATTAATCCGTCTGTCGTGCGTGGCCCGAAAGCCTCCAGCTCACTCTTTGGTGGGTTCCCTCTATCCAGTGCGTTCGAAAAGATGTCCACATCAGTCCATTATCAGAATCTCTTAGCAGTTTGATGGCTAATGTGAAAGGAGTTGGTGAGTTTTAGTCCTAATGTACAGGGGACCCATGCTGCAAAAGAGCACCCCGATAATTGGCTCACTCGTTGGCAGGCTCATCAGCAAGGCGAAAGGTGGAATGAGCACCAAGAGTGAAAAACCCTTCTCCCCTCTAGAGGTGGCCCTTGGAGAACAGGCATTTTAGTGGGACGTTGTGAACATATCTGCTCTGTTTATTGTCCTGAAGCTTCAAAGACTTTAATCTCCAGGGCTGCCAATTCAGAAACTGCCATGAGCCCTAAATGCCTTGAAAATACCAAATTAGAATCAGTTGCTTCACCTGCAGGGACAAACTCCCACAAAGTTCGTCCTCTTACACTGGTGTGTTTGCTCTCCTTCCAGGAATGTGGTGTGACACCAGAGAGTGAAAACCTCACCTTATCCTCCTCGGGAGCAATAGATCAGTCTTCGTGCACAGGAACCCCTCTCTCGTCCACCATCTCCTCCCCAGAAGGTACAGTAGGAGAAGAGAGACAAGCAGTATTTCAGTGGTCACGTGGCTTCCTGATGGAATAGGAGCATGTGGCACTTTGCATTTGAGAAAGGGAGGACAAAGATCTTGTCCCAAGATGCTTCCAAGGGTCTGATCCTGCTTGCCTTAGTCATGTCTGCACTTTACTGGGAGTAATGCATGAATTAGGTGAACAGGATTTGAGCTGGCATGTTAATATCTTAATGGTCAAACCCCATTATCTGTAGATTTCAGAGATGTTAAGACCAGAAAGGGGCCATTGTGATCATCTAGTCTGACCTCCGGCATAACATCGGCCGGAGATCCTCACGTAGTGATTCCTGCATCCAGCCCCGAAGTTGTAGGCTTCATGCAGGCAATGCATGCAGCAGTAGCTTATTCCCACTGGAGCAGTTAAGAAGCCCCCCAGAAAGACAAGCGGTTTCTTTGTCAAGTGTTCAAAGGGCAGTTACTGACTGCAGTCTCCTGGACCCAGCTTGAAGGCACCAGTACCTGGGTTCGGAGAAGGAGAGCATGCAAAATCGACACCCGTCGTTGTAGAATCCGTATTGCAAACTGACAGGTTTCAGAGTAACAGCTGTGTTAGTCTGTATTTGCAAAAAGAAAAGGAATACTTGTGGCACCTTAGAGACTAACCAATTTATTTGAGCACAAGCTTTCGTGAGCTCAAATAAATTGGTTAGTCTCTAAGGTGCCACAAGTACTCCTTTTCGTATTGCAAACTGTTTCAGTTTCTTTCGTATTGCAAACTTGCAGTCAAACCTGCACAGTCACAGCTGCTCTGCCCTCTCTAATGCTGCCCTGCGTTCTCCATACTTCCCTTTCTCTCTAGATCCTGGCAGCAGCAGCCTGGCCCAGTCCATCATGTCCATGGCCTCCTCCCAAAGTCAGCACTCCCAGATCAGCACTGACACCATGTCTTCCATGTCTGGCTCCTATGTCGCTCCGGGCACAGAGGAAGAGGGGGACATGCTCCCATCCCCTGCTGCTGCCAGTGGGATTCCTTCAGAAGGAGGGGTAGGTATAGTGGACCTACAAGCATTTCATGCTTTGGGGGATAAGCTGATCACCATCTGGGGTCAGCAAGAAATGTACCTCTTTGTGGTCTAGTATTACACAATGTGATCGATTATTTGCGGGTAGGGCTGTACATATGCCGGGGAGCAGTGATTGCAGGGGGGAGGGGAGTTTGTATTCGGGGGGTAGTTTACATCTTCATGTGAAGCATCCAGCCTTGACAGGCTACCGCATTAGGTGGGCCAGCTCTGTGGGAGCCTAGTGATTCCTTTGTTCATATGGAACAACACCATAGACTCTTTCACTTTCCAGTTTTCAAAATGCTCAAGTGCCTTAGTGACTAATGACTAGTCAATAGGCTCTTAGACTGCTAAGTGCCTAAGTTCTTTTGAAATGGGAGTTAGGCTCCTAAGTCACTTAAGCACATTGGACAATTTGACCTCAGCTCTTCTAGGCTATTAACCCAACTCTGGTCTGACTGCCCTTCTAGAGGGGGTGTACCAGCACTCCGGTCACTAGAGGGTTAATGTCTTTCGAACGCATGTGCGGTGAATGATGCACCCGTTTGTCATTTCAATTTGGAGTGCTAAGTTTTAGTCTTTTTCTAAGACCTTTTGCTCTCAAACAATAGAAAGAAAACTTTCTGGCAGAGGAGCCCTGAGGCCTTTCTCCCTTCCTTTCCCTTCCTCCTCGCTCCTCCCACTTTCCTTTGTAACTGTTAAATCAATTTCAAAAGTGTGCGTGAGAGAAAACACTGTAGAAAAGAACTGGCTTTTGGAACCAGCGTGGTCCCATGGGGTAGGGCACTGGGCGGGAAGTCAGGAGATGGAGCATCTATTCCTGACTCTGCTACAGACCTGCTGTACAGCCTTGGGCAAGTCAGTGCACCTCTGAGTCTCTCCTATATATCTGCTGAGACTGTCAGCTCTTCAGCACTGGGACTGTCTCAGTGTATGTCTGCACAGTGCCTACCACAATGGGGCCCTGATCTCAGGTAAGGCCTCTAGGGGCTACTGTCATACAAATAACTTCAGCTTTTTTGTTCCCAGGGGGGTTATCCTAAACAGCAGCTTGACAAAATTACTGTCAGAATTAGAAATTTGAAGCCCTATATATAAATCTCAGAAATATGTTTTTGGCTCAAGTAACATGGGTTGGAATCTTCCTTGAAAAACATTTTTTTAGCTCAGTTGTGGCGCACCAAATAGAGAGAGTAAGTCTGCTAATGAGTCTTCCTCTCTCTGGGTGAGCCTTTGCCTTTCTGAAAGACAGTCCAATCTTGCTGGGGTCTATTATCCCAGCTACCTAAGGGCAGCCCTTGGTGATGGAGAACGTTAGCTGCATATTGCATTGATTCATTGACAAACCGTGCAAGTAGAATTGTCTGATTTCTCTTGTCCTCCTTTTGCAGTCAACCCCTGTGGAATCTCCAGATAGGAATTTTGTCAGTATCCCTGCGGAGGAGCGAGACGCGGAGGTAAAAGCCTACAGTCAAAAAGGAAGGAACTTGTCACCAGCTTTTCCTAATGATCTGTGAGCTACGTAATACACTGGATTCATGTGTGTGATCACACCGGTTGCTAGCAGCTGGTCCCAGTGCAGTGCTTAATTTGTGCAGGGCTGAACCCGGGCACCTCTGGGCTTGCCAGGTCAGTTGTGAAAGTAAAAAATGTGCACCTCTTTCGTTACAAATTAAGCCCTGCCCCAGCGAGTATAAGACCTTGCTACTTACCTGACGAAGCTATTCCTTAGCTCAAGTTTTAGAGGCATGTGCTTTTGTGCTGAAAGTCCTGGGGAGAGCTGTGTGAATAATGAATTATTTGGTTGGTTTGCTGGCAACTCAGAATTAACCCCAAAATGAAATTTTTGGCACATCAAAGAGGTTTTAAAAAATCTGTTTCTGGTCCATCAAAATGTTCCATTCAGCCTGACGTGAAAGGCTTTTGTTTCAGTTTTGAGCATTTTTAGGCTTTAAAAAAAATTTTAAAATAGAAGGAAAGGAAATTTTAAAACAAGCGCTTCAGATTGAAAAATTTAAAGCAAATATTTTGATGTTTTTCAGAATTTCTTCTCCACTCTTTTTCAATGGAAGCAAATTGTCAAAATCAGCACCAGTTTACAGAATGTTTCAGTGCTGCAGAATCGGCCTTTTTCACTGCCCCCCCCCCCCCCCCAACACACACAAAGTTTCAGTCGAAAATATTGCGCCCAGCTCTAACCCTGGGTTCTGCCTCGGCTGATGACTCGCGGTGGCTCCATGTAGGTGGCCCGAGTATAATTACACTCAATGTCCTAGCTTGTCTTCCTTGGCTGGAGAAACTAGAGTGTCAATCTGTTGGGGGCTGGGGGGCCCTGAGATGAGTGAGAACTGCCACCAGGAGAGTTTTGTCGTAGCATCCTGAGGTGAGGAGATGCACCCGCCACCCCCACAGGACTGGCAGTAGCTGTGGGAGGGGCAGATCCTCCAGCAGTGATGCAGATTATCCTTGGGACAAGCTCAGAGGGTGAATGTTTAAGGTGCACAGGACTTTGCCTGGGTTCTGCGGAGTCTGGGCCAAATTCACTCTGGCATGAGTGGGCCGAGCTCCGCCAAGTCCGTTGGCACAGCGCCAAGCAGGTATCCTGAGCACCAAGTCAGAGCGAAAGGTGTGTGAGTCTGGCTACGGGTGCCCGGGGGAGCTAGGTAAATGCAAAGGGATGGAGGGCAGCATGGGTTCATGGCCAGCGTGCCTGTGGAGAGGAGGCTGGCGGAGTTGGAAGGACTCAGCTCCAGGTTCTTGGACAGAGAGTCCTTTGCTGTTCACGTTCACTGCCTGTCTTCTGTGTTGCAGGGGAACGATGTCATGGAGGAAGAGGACGGATCTCCCATCCAGGAAGATGGTAACAGACGTGGATCATTACTCCCCTCTGCTAGTTTTCGTTCTGTTTCACTGGCAGGCGGCAGAGCGTATGCTCAGGGCATCGTGCCTAGTCAGAGAAGGGGAGCCTGCCTTCCCAGGAATGCTATCCTGCCCAATTATTGAGTGGGGAATAGGAGGGGGGCATCTTCTCTTCCACAACAATGAACTGGGGCTCAGGCTGGGAGGGGTAATGGGGAAAATGGGAGGGTGGGAGTTTTGGGAGAGGGCAGGTGTGAGAAGGAGACTCTCTGTGGCTTTGCAGTATGTTCGGGGAAGTGATTGAGTCCCTTGATGTCAAGACTCAGGCTCTGAGGATTCTCTACACCTGTATCAGGTCCCTAAGGGAGGCACGGATGTGGTTCTGTCTGCACAGTGAATGGTGCGTAAACCGTACAGTTTGCAGTGTCCTGGGATCCCCCTTCTTCCCCCTTTCTCCTGTCCCCGGCTGGTTTTCTGAGCTGCAGCTCAGGCCTTTAGAGGGCAGCAGAAACTAGAGATGGGCCCGAGCTGAAGAGAGGATTGTGAACATCCCAAAGATGAAGGGGTTTCTGCTCTGGGGGGTTGGTTCAGGTCCCTCTGGAGCAGAAGCCAAAGTGTCCTCAGTGACAGATTATCTTCTCCACTGAGCAGCTGAGAAATAGTCGTGTTTAGGGTGAGCTGTTAACGCAGGAGAGAAAAGCACGGGCAGAGCAGAGAGGAGAAACCCTGCAGGTCTATCCTCCCCCTCCTCCTCTTCCCAATTCTGCCTGTTTGCCAGGCAGCACCAGCTCTTATGACAAGGACAGCGGCCTATCAGAAAGGAGAAATCTAGCGGACAAGGTGGGGTTTCACAGACGCTGCCATATTAATTGTAGCCCAGCTCAGCTGGTGCTCAGGAATCAGTGACACAGCGTGAGAAAACAGTGGGGTGTGCTTGGGTGGCTCAGAAGGAAGCTGTACTTTCGGGACTGCTGCAACGGGGCCCTTTTCCTTTCTGCCCCTGGCCCAGCTGCATCTAGATCCCTGCACAGAATCCACCCCCATACAGAGCACCAGCAGGAGGCATAGGCACCAGCTGGGCCCTCAAAATGAGAGGGACCCAGGCATCTTGCTGACTCTCTGCCCGGAGGTGAATTTAGCTCTGCCAGTGAAAAGCTAACAGGGTGAAACTCACTAGTGGCTCACTTCGTTGGAATTCCACCCACTTAGGCCAGTGGGGAATTAACCCCAATATCTTCTTGCAACACCTGTGTCCTCTTTAAGCAGCCGCTGCTGCAAGGAACGTTGATAGCTGAAGCATTCGTAGCGGATACGTGCTGGAGGGATCAAAGAAGCCAGGTGTCACGGATCCACAGAATCATTGCTATGCCCCCAGCCCTGGAACAGGCTCTGGGAGGAACCCCTTTGATGGGCTAGGTCCTCAAGGGGTCTCACTCTTCCTTAAGGTAGGCCATGCAGCCGCCCTACCTCCTGAAACTGAACCTCTGGGGCTTCAGCACTGCTGCTTCGCACCCTGAGCTGTGCTTAGTGAGGCCAACTGAGACAGACTCCTGGCGGAGACTTGCACCTCCCCGGTACTTGCCGTGACACGCAAGCATCACTTTCAAAACAGCGTGGGGTTTATTAGTCCCCTGGACCATCGCAGTGGAAGTCCTTAGATTAGCACAGAGAAATAAAGGCCCATTCTGGTCAACCCTGAGCAGTTCCCCTTTCCATATTTGTGTGTCTCTGGTTAGACGTGAAGCCAAAAAAAAGGTCGCCAAACCACCCTGAAAAACCATTTATCTCCTTCTGCCAAGTGTTGCATTTTCCCATGCAAAAATAACAGAGCACAGACTCTGCTGTTTTGTGTCTTTATGGTAGAATCTCGCTAATTAGCCCTGATGACTAGGGGGCTCATTCCACAGCGACTGAAATTTGACAACTAGCAAATCAACAAAAACACACTTAAAATAATCATCCTCAAGACTGCAGCGGTGTGAAATGTCTTTTGTTCATTCATGTTAACCCTTGCAGTTCACTTTAATACTCATCCGGCTTCATTATGCACCAGTCGATAAATCAGCTGTGAAAATTTTGCAGCTCCGACACAAATGATCTGATGCCATTCTTGCTGAGGAACTGATCTCATGCCCCAATCAGTGGAGATCTTCCCATTGATTTCCCTGAGCATTGGATCACACAGTATTCCAAGGCAGAAGTCTCTGGGCAAAGGGAGGTGGATTTACTAGTGTAAATTGGGAGTATTTCTTTTTGGCAGTCAGTTGACTTACCCATGTGTAAAATGGGCATGAGCGAGGAGAAACAGACACAGATCTACTCATTTCCCCTTTATCTGGATGATAATAGCACCATCAGAGAAAGATGGATTAGGATTTTGCAGAACCTGACAGTTGTGTATTTTGTAAATTATGTCTGATTGACAGTTACCTCCGTGCTGAAAGTGGGGAGAGCTTGCCAGCGGTTTGTATTTTGGGGGAAGTGGCAGTAGTTATCTCCGTCGATCAGCACCATGAGATTCGACTGTGTTCATTTTTATTTTTAAGCCCCACAGCCCCATATTCAGAAATGCATCCAATAGAGACCAGAGGCAAACAAAAGCATGGACAGGGAGTAATCTTACTAGCTGCTTTCTTTAGCTTTTCCTAGCTACTCTCTTCTCTGCCTTTTCACCTGCATAATTACTGCTCTTACAGATGTTTCTGTTAAGTAATCCTCCTGGATTCCACAGCCCTCCTTAGTGACATCAGTTGTCATGGCACAAGAAAGGAGGCGGCTGGGGAAACAGAGCAGGATGGCTTGAAACAAACGCATGCACACTGATTTGACTCCTTATTGTCCACTCTCTACCCATGTAGTTCTCGTTGTCGTTTTTAGAGCTATGTAATTACATTTGATTTCCGTCTCTCTTCCTATATTTTACAAGGGGGGGACCCAATTGCCTCTCTAACTGCATTAACTCCGTTACAGGCCAGAGGACAGGTGCTTTCCTAGGTATGGAGTGTGACAATAACAATGACATTGACATCGCGAGCGTGAAAGCGCTGGACAATAAGCTGTGCTCTGAGGCCTGCTTCCCTGGTGAGTGGCAGTCTGCTGAACATGAACTTTGGTTTGGGGGAGGAGGGGACGGAATTTCCACTCTCCCTATCTCTCACTCCCGACTTCTGTCCCGCTGCAACAGGCGTGTGTGTGTAGCTAGGCAGCTGGGAGCAGCAGATCATCTGGAAACAGGCTGAAGATGTTCCATTGTAGTGCTCACCTTCTTACGAGCATAGTCCTGGATCAGGGCCGCTGGGGCAGGAAGGACTGCAGGTCTCCTACTCCCACTTGAGTTGTCACGGAAGGTGAATCCTTTGCCTCTGTTGACCAGAGTGTCCAGTAGGTCTCGGCCTTCTGTGGCTTATTGGGTGAGCCCTGAAGCAAAACCATCCCTGTCTCCTTTTCAAGCCATGCAGCACTCACCCAGGTGAGAGGGTGGGACAGGGAGTTGGGGCCTGTAGCACAATACCGTATTTTGTAGCCAGGCAGCTCTGGGCCAAAGGAGAAGATCAGTGATCTCCCATTTCCTGACTGCTTCCAAACCTGCTGTTCTGGGTCTCTAAGGAAAAGGGTCCAAAAGGGAACCTAGAAATACACCGTAGGACAGACCTCTCAGGAGGCCGGGGTGGGGGGGGGTGGTCCTGCAAGAAGCTTTGCTCTTCTCCCCATTTGGTCAGCGCTCGCTGAGCATGAGTGAGGAATGATGCTGGCTTGGTGGGGTTTTCTACCTGCCTAGGCAGCTTTGCTAGTTTATGGAGGATGGTCATTGGATGATCATAGTTTGTTTATTTACTGGCCAGTGTTTGCCTTTGGGTCCCACCTTCCCAGTGAAGTTATGCGCCTTAGCCTGCAGTGCAGTGAAAACCAGCTTTGGTCTGGTCATGCGGACAGGAGCCAGGCTTTATCCACGGTTCTGAATCATGCTGCAGTCCCACAAGGCGGAAATGTGGTTCACTCCTGTGTATGCTGCACGGCCAAACTGGGTCTCAACTGGGACAGGGGCTATTGTGTTGTTACTGGTGGTTCTTCCAACACAGTGGCTTTTCGTAGCGTAGGCCGCATCTTAGTCACAGCAAGGGCGGGTCTGCTGGTTAGACGTCGGAATGTATGCTGCTTGTGAGCAGAAAATAGATTGTTTTAGTAACACAGGCCTTGATTGGCTGCTGGGGTAAATTGGGGAAGTTCTGTCAGCTTCAGCGGAGCCACACTGATTTGTACCAGCAGCCGACCTGGCTCATAGTCTGTGACATCCAGTAGCTTTCAGACTTGGCAAAAGAACAGCACAAAATTCCACCAGGCCCTCCTCCTCCTTCCAAATAAAGAACCAGCCGTGGCCACGGGTCAGTTGCTTCCAGGCATCCTGTAGACCTGTTCTGATCTAGTGCTTCAGAAAGTGCCATCCACAAAGCAAGTGAATAGGGGGGTAACCAATGAATGGGTGTAAACACAGTCTAGTTATTGCTGGTTTTACTATTCCTCCACCGGGGCTCCCAAAAGACCCATCTCTCCTCCCAGCTTCTTAACTCTTTCCCTCTCTCTCCATTTTTTCCTGCCACATTTTTTTACTAAGTACGGGTCCGTCTCTCCTGTATTTTTCTCTTGAGTTTGTTTTCACTGGACTCCATCTGTGTGAAAGTTCATGTTCACTCTGTCTCAACACAGTTTTCTCAATCCATGCTTTTGTCCTTCCCACACCCAGGGTTGCTCAACGTCACAAATTTATTGAGAGTCCCTGAATGTGTCTGGATGGGAGTAGGCATGGGGATAAAGGATCACAATTCAGAGCTGCTGTGGGATCTTTCCTACTTATCAGGGTTGCTTTCTTAAGTGTCATGGGAGCAAGATGGGAGTTGTCAGGCCAGCGTCAGCAAAAGGGAAAAGAGGAAGAGCGTTTGACCCCAGCACTGGTTCAAATTCACCCCTTGACACCACTAGACTGATTTTTTGGCCCCATATCAGTAAATTTGTGGACAAGCTGAATGCAACCCTGCCTATCCCTCCCATACACCCCTTTCCCAGAGCTGTAAATCAGGTGGCTCCCTGACCACTGTAGACCTGACATATTTGGAGAAACCTCCAGAGGACCTAGTTTTATTAGCTGTTGTGGGCGGGGGAATCCTTTCTAACCCCACCCAAAAAACACTGGTGCTTCCTCCTCGGCCGCCTCCCCTCCCATGGCAGCCATCCTAGTTCTGTTGCAGTTTATTCCACTTGGGGAAATGCAGCCAAGAGGTCGAGACCATACAGGGTCTGGCCATGGAACAGAGCCTGGAGTAAAGGCAGCAAATTATGCATTCAAATGCCTTTCTCCTGGGCTGGCAGCTGGTTTAAAGCTTCCACATGCAGGGGTGGTGGGAATGATTGGGCCACATCAGACACTCGGTTCCTTCCCTGTATGCTCCGGATCCGGTAAGAAGTGACTCCTCATAGTAGCCCAGAGCCAGGAGCATCCTACCCGAAGGTGTTGTTAAGGTGGTGTTTTAGACCACGCTCCTGTGGTTATTACTTTTTCTAATCTGGGGTTTTGTTAATGAATCAGCCATGTTGTGGCAGATAAGGAAGGTTGAATAAATACTCGGGGTCAAATTCTGCCATATTCCACTGCTGTGAATCCAGAGCAACCGCATTGGGTTCAGTAGTGTTACTGACATGTTTTGCATCCACGTAACCGAGAGCAGAACCTGGCTCTACTGAGCTTAGCTCCTGCTGTGTTTAATGGTACATGGAGAAGGCCAAATCTGTGGAGCCCTTGTGGAATAAATTGGGCACTGAGTACATGGCCGTGAGAAGTGGTGTCCATCCTCCAGGCTGCATGGCTGTTTGGCGGCTTTGCTGCTTGTGAGTCCCGTTGCAGAGCTCTCTCCTGCCTTGTGCGTGGGGCGCAGCACGGGTCTCCTAGCCCTGCTCGGGGCACGCTGCATCTCTGCTTGAATCCATCTCCTGCTTCAAAGCAGACAGCACTATTCACCTGGGGGAGATGGGGGCTGGGTGGGGAATGCAAACGTGAACTGCAATGGAGCACAGTACCTTAAGGTTGCCTGTCCACAGATACACATAGCACTTCATGAAAGCTAGCTGGTTTAATAGGGGCTGGGTTTTCATTTTACTCCAGGATCCAGTCCTTTATTCTCCCCCTACCTCCTTAGTTCTGAGTTTATTCTATGGGTTTCCTTCCTACAGTGTTTCTTTGGTGAAAAGTTGACTCAGATAATAGATGCTGAGGGTCGGTAGCGTGGATAGAGAAACAGATCTCTAGAGATAGATAGAGGAGGTGTAGATGAAATGGAAGTCAGTCCAGAGAGAACTGGGTTTATTCAATCTGTAGAAAAGAAGAGTGAGGGGGGATTTGATAGCAGCCTTCAACTACCTGAAGGGGTGTTCCAAAGAGGATGGAGCTCGGCTGTTCTCAGTGGTGGCAGATGACAGAACAAGGAGCAATGGTCTCAAGTTGCAGTGGGGGAAGTCTAGGTTGGATATTAGGAAAAACTATTTCACTGGGAGGGTGGCGAAGCACTGGAATGGGTTACCTAGGGAGGTGGTGGAATCTCCATCCTTAAAGGTTTTTAAGGCCTGGTTTGACAAAGCGCTGGCTGGGAGGATTTAGTAGAGGTTGGTCCTGCTTTGAGCAGGGGGTTGGACTAGATGGCCTCCTGAGGTCTCTTCCAACCCTAATCCTTTATGATTCTATGAGAGGAAGTTATGTGATGAATCATGAGGTGGATGATTCCTGATGAAACAGATGATTCATAGTAGATCTAAGGCCTGATCCAATGACTCCTGTTGACTTCAGTGGACATCAGCTCTGGCCCTTATTGAAGAGGTTATTGAATCATCAGAGAAAAGGAGCAACTCTGTGCAGTACAGTACAGGCACGCACAGGCCAGATCCTCAGCTGGTGTATAAGCTCCACTGAAGTCAGTTTCCCACCAGCTGAGGATCTGCCCCACATATATTCATGTGTCAATCTTGATGCACAAAGAGGTGGAGACCATGAGAAAAATGTCCTGTTTCTTTGTCACTTTCAGTATCTATTTTATAATGCCCCGTCTGCTGTGGGGTTCGCTCTGCCGCACGCATCCCAACCCGGACTGTCTTCTCTCTGCCTTATGCACCAGCAGCAGCAAGAGCCTAGTATGCATTTAATCTCCGTGAATTACCTGTTCCAACTTACTTCGCTTTGAAACAGCTACGTTTTCTGGACAGAGATGTGTTTTCCAAAGTTTGCATGCCACACGTCCACCTACAAATTGAGATAATGGATGCAGAAAGCAGCACACACAGCAAGAAGCAGCCAGCTATTCAGAACAGGGCAAACCTGAGCTTCTTTCCTGCAGATTCAATGCACCCAGCCGCTGTCAGAATGTGCACACTCATGCGACAATTTCAGGAAAATTGCATGAGCAGCTCTGATTGCATCCAGGATCCTGGAGGCGATTGAAAGCTGTGACCACGCTACCGTTGAACTGTGTAAGGCTTTTTTTGTCACCATCATGGGGTTTGTGACAAAAAACTTGCCCCTTGTGGTGTTTTCACAAGGAATTGTGGTCTTTCCACCTCCAGGCAGCGTGTGGCCGAGCAGCATTCGGTCAGTTCTCATCAATGTGAATCTGTAAACATCCAGTGTTGTGCAGCATCCAAGAATGACCTGGATTTTTAAATGGTGGAATTTATTTTTTATTGAAAGACAAAGAATGTTGCCCAAAATGGTGTTGCCCCAGGGCTCCCCTCCCTGTGTTTTCTGTAATTTGGGGCGGGGGGGGGGGGGGTTGAGGGAGGCTGCCATGTTAAACCAATGACTTTTTCAATGATAAATGGCCAGCCTTGGAAATGATACATGAAAGCGGAGACACTTGATCACTCCTTTCACTGCTGTGGATGTCTTTTTGGAGGAGAATTAGGTAGGAGCATCCTTGGAAAGATCACAAGGCAGCATCCCTCAGGGAGATTTGATACAGCACAGGACGGTCTCGGTTACACTGCTGACCTCACAGCGAGGACAAGGTTTAAATAAACATGACAGGCTATTCTGAATCTTCAGCAGATTTAAAGTCAGGCAAGGGCCCTTGTTGTAATTATGTAAATTACTAGAAGCATAAGCATTTTTGCAGCAGACTTATTTCAAATGGCTTAACTTCTATTACGGATGCTCTTCCAAGAGTTAGTCATTATGGATCTGATGAAAAGACCATTGAAGCAAGAGAAAGACGGAGGAAATTGTAGGTTTTCAACTGAGCAGGGAAGGAGAGCTAATAAGGTATTTAATGCCTATTTTGCTTCAGTCTTCACTAAAAAGGTTAATGGTGACCAGATATCCAGTGTAATTAATATTAACAACAAGGGGGTAGGAATGCAAGCCAAAGCAGGGAAAGAGCAGGCTAAAGAAAATGTAGATAAGTTAGATGTATTCAAGACAGCGGGGCCTGATGAAATTCATCATCGGGTTCTTAAGGTAGTAGCTGGAGCAATCTCGGAACCATTCGGCCGAGGTCCAAGCCAGCATTACATTTCTATGATTCTCTGACGTCGGGGTGGGGTGGGGGGAGTGTATGTAATCAATACCATATTTCTCTGCATCAAGTCTCCCTGTGGAATGCTGCCTTCTGATCTTTGAAGGACTCTCCTTGCTAATCCAGTTCTATATAAAGAACCTTCTTAGTGATGCAATGTCTAGGTCCTAATGGATTTTCTCATCTTGTTAATTTCCCGTCAGCTCTGGGACCTGGAGATTTACTTGTGTAGCTCTTTAGCTCAACCTCGAAATGAAAATCAGTTAACATTAGAAACATAGAATTCCACAAATAATCTTTGATGCAAAAATGCCAGAGCATTGTAAAGTGAGTGTAAACAGTGTGATGTAAAGGAGCATTAGTGTAAATCAGAATTAGGCCCCTAATGTGCATTAGCTAAAGATAACTCTGCTCCTGGGGAATGATTTGAAGGTACTGTGTTACTGACGAAAGCAAGCAGGCAGTTTAAATGGACACACTTTGCAATATACTGTAAACATCTCAGTTAAATTGGAACCTTATTTTGCTGTGTGGGTGTCCAGAGATAGCAACTTTTATTAAGGGCTTACATTTTCCAAGTTGCTGATCAAGGGCAGCCTTCATTTACTGCACTGGAAAGAAACTGTGAATGCATCAACACCTTTGAGTAATGCATCCTTTATTTAGCTCAGAAGCCTTGTAAATTTTGGCCATTGGGCCCAGTTCTGAACTCCTGTCAGTATAGATCAGATGTTACTCCTCTGAAATCAGTGGGAATACACCCATGTCAAACTGCACTGACATGAATTCAGAGTCCAGGTTGTACTGTTTCATTTTGATTGTTGTTTACTTTTTAGAGTAATTCACTCCACTAGGTACACAGCACAGCCCTCCATAGAAAGCTGCCTGGTGGTAGCACATTCTGTTTACATGATGCTTCTGTAAATTTACTTTCTGCCATAACACTTCTTTCAGCAAAGCATAGCTACATTAAAGGCCAAGAGGGTGTGCTTAGTAAATTGCCCAGTATTATCTTTGGACATTGCAATATAAAATGAGCATCCAGCAGAGCTCACATGGACAACTATTTCTTGGGTAAACAAGGCTGAGGTATTCTCTTCCTCTCTGGAAATATGTAATATTTCAGCTCACTGTTTTAAAAGCTGATCTGTTTTATCCAAGTCATAGCTGTCATAATATATGGAATCACTGTCTTAAGCAAGAGCCATTTGTTTAAAAAAACAAACAAACAAAAAAAAAACGATTACAAACTCCGTTCCAGACAAACAGGCTTTTACCCAACTTGAGTTCTAGCTTTGTCTTCCTTGTTCACCAGGGCTGCTCCCTGTTTGGAACACTTTACAGCACAGAGACATCTAGTGCCTGAATAATATATTCTAAGTAAGCATATCATTATAGGGGCTGCAATTCACTGGTCAGGAAAAGGGATCCTTGTGGGAGTGCTTCTAGCATGTGGTCCTACTTCTATTTAAGTCAGTAGAAATAGAGTCAGGCCCATAGTTTCACAATCACTTCGGGGTCTGTGGTGTAATACATATCCTATAATACATCGTACAAGCAAGTGTTTGACTACTTAGTGCCCAGGGACTGGGAGAAAATGGCTCTGAGGCACTTCACAAACAAAAGTTTTCCCAACAGTGGATTTTCCCAGGGTAATTCCAGTGGCAGAGGATGCATGAGAGGGTTCATCGGTATGTATTGTCAGAGTTCCATGGGAATTGGGTGCTGAACTCCCACTCAAATTCTGCAGGATTTGAGCTTCTACCTACGTTAGGTCCTTTGAAAACACCAGCCTAAACCCCCTTGGACCACTTGATCCCTACACCTTGCAGGCATCCCACACAGAAAGTCTGTGGAGTGTGAACTCTATGGGGCTAACCCTGTTCTCACTTACGCTGGGTTAAATCAGGAATATCTCTGTTGACATCAATGGAGATAAATTGGTGCAAAACCAGGGCAGGTGCGATCAGAATCAAGCCCACTGGGTTTGGTGGCAGGAATGTTCAGAGTGTAGCTCCATCCAAACATTCCCAAACCAGAACTGAGCCCAAGCTGTATAATCTTTTTTCATAAGGACACATTTGTTTCTTTTTCTTTGGCAGTCGGGGACAGATGTGAGGGAGCCATGCAGATTCCGGGGGGATGGACAGGAGTTTGGGAGGAAGAGCCCCCAGGAAAATGGGGAAATCTGTGTCTCTCTTCATAAAAGAAGCGTGGCTCATAAAAGTGAGCTGTCCAGGCCCTGTCCTCCAGATTTGTCTTTTGCTGTTCTCTCTTCCATTAGATTTAACCGTGCACTCCTGACTGTGGTAACGGGTGGAGAACTCCACCGTAAACCTGGGCGTTCAGATGCTGTGAACATGCCATTCAGCTTGTAGAGAGTCGAGTGGTAATCGCCATTTGCTGGAGCGTGTGGCTTTGTAGGGCTTTGTCTCCCAACCCAGCAGTTTTAATGGCATGACGTGTGGAATACAGTGTCCCTTGGGTGCAACGTCTATCCCTTCTGCCCAGAAGGGAGCCAGGGTGGGTTCCTTCCATTTCTCCCATCACAGCCAACTCAGATGGTCTCTAAGGAACATCGTCCGAGCTGGGGCACGGTGCCAGAGCCTTGTGTTAACCCAGCCGGGGCGTGGCCGGGGTTTGCATGGAGAACCTCCTGCAGTAATACAAGGATCACAGGGTAACCAACCTCCTGTGTATTGCTGTTTCTGTTTTGTGCGTGTGTCTTTTGTTCACCATTTGCTTTTGGTCTTTTCTGCTGAACAGCCGTGGTTCCGGAGTCCTGCCCTATAAACATTGATGAATAGGTATGAGATATGCAAAGTCCGAACAACCCTCACTCTCCTTTTACTGTTTGATTTTTTTCTTTTTTTAGACTTCTCTTGATGAGCCAAATTGCCCCCAAGCCATGATTAATGGGGAAAAAAATCTGGCCTCGCCCCTATACACCTTGTTGGTGAGCGTGTCCCCTTGAGAACGTCAGCGGGGATTTCCAAACCCGATGAGCCTGGATCGCCATTGCTCTGCATCTGGGGTCGTCATTGACACCAGTGCACAGTGGGTGTCGAACACTCCTGGAGCAGAACATTTCACCCGCTGGGCACTGGCATAATGGATGCCGCAAAGTGCAGGGCAATGGAGAATGGGGCCTGCTGCTTGGATTCAGCGTGAAAGACCGGTTGTATGTTGGGGGGCTTATTCTGAAGCTGGGCTGCTCTCCTCCTGCCTCTGCCACTGGGTGTGGTTTAAAAACAAACAGTGAAGGCTTTGATGAGTTCTGCCAGCGTGTGCTACCCATCCCGTGCAAAGGGAAAAAGCCAGTCCCAGTGCAGTTCATGTGCCCCTGGCAAAAAAACAACCAACCCAAAATAATACCCTGGGGTGGTTTGTAGGGGAATAAATTACCCCTCCATGGGGTAATGGAATGTTGCTTTGGACGGGGAGTGCAGGTTCTGGTTTGTGTTGGAGTTAATCAGGCAAAATGGTTTCTCCCTGGAGAGATCTTCCGATTCCTGCTCTGTTTGGCCTCATTGGGGCTATCTAGCCCAATGGGGGACGTTTGTTAATGTTAACCTCTTATTTTATTATTTACATTGCAGTGAGGCCTGAAGGCCCCTAGTGTGCTGGGTGTTGTATGTAAACACAGTGAGAGACAGTCCCTGCCCTCAATGACCTGACCATCTAAATAGACAAGACACACGAAGGGAGCATTGTTACTTTCCGCCATTCACAGATGAGGACCTGAGAGCTGGGGCCCAGAGGACTAGGCCTGATCTGGCGCTATTGAAGTCAAGGGTTCAGTGCGAGCAGTGACTTGCCCAAGGTCACACAGGGAGTCAATGGCAGAGTCAGGAACTGAATCTAGGTCTCCTGAATCCCAGTCCAGTGCTTTAACCCCCAAATCACCCTGCTTCCCTTTTCTAAGCAGTTTCTGTGGGGTTTTAAACCATCTATCTCTTGTTGACTATAAGGGCCAGAGTTTTATAGGTAGTTAGGTGCCTACCTCCCTTTGAAATCAATTGAGGATAGGGACTTAAATACCTTTAACAATCTGAACAGAGCCCTCCTACCCCTCATCCAACATGCCCATTTTATAGCCTAAGAATCCTGCTGACCTCTTTGTGTGCATTAGCAGTTCAGGTCTTCAGCCTCCCTTAACCTGCTGGATTTGACTGATTTCTGTGGACTTTATGCCGTGAGAAAGTACATGTCAAGTCAGTGACCTTTCACCCTGAAAAAATCCCATGTGTAGCTAGAGCAGTGATATGCAGCCTTTGGCTCTGGCCCCACATGTGGCAGTGAGAGGCCAACAGATCTAAGAGGAGCATCTTATGCCCTACCTAGTCTTGGGCAGGGGCCCAAGTCCCCTCCATAATGCACACAAAGTGGTGGGGAAAATGCTAAACCCTGGGATCCCTCTCCATCTTCCCAGCAGCCAGGAAGGAAGGGGCAAGCAGCTGGTGGACCAAATTCATCCCTAATGTAATTCCATGGCAGTGAGTGGAGCTGCACCCTGGATTTGCATGGCCCAGTATTTGCAGGGACCTTGCCAACAGCCAGAAAACAATCCCAGGTGCCATCCTGATGCTGCTTCTCCATGGTAGCTTTCAGCAGTGGCATCAGGCCGGGGATCCTGTGGCAGCCCAACAATGGGGCGTACATATTGCCCTTTCAGGATGTCATGCCAGGATTAGTTTTGTGTCTCCGCAAAGCCTGCTGCTGCTAACATGGATTTCTAGGTCTCAGGGACGGAGAGGTGGGAGAATCCCCCTCTTCTGGGATGTTTCTTCATTCTCTCAGCAAATAAACAAACAATGGGGGTGGTGCCATTTTGATTCTGGAGCAAAACACTCCAAGGCTTGTGAGCCTTGCTGTAAACTCACGGGAGTTAGCCGCCTCGTTTAGCATTGTGCCGTAGGCAGGCTAAGCGCCATAAATTCCCTGGGCAAAAGTGTAATGCCTTTGGCCTAAATTAATACAGACACACGCTTCCTGCACTGAGCAAAAATCCCAGCTCAGCACGGGGGTTATGTTTTTAGTTTATCTACAGCTGCAGGCTCTGTTCAGAAGCCAGGTAATTAAGACATACGATGGATTGTTGTTGCCATTGTACATTTTGATTGAAGCGAGCACTAGGGTATCCCAATCATTTCCACAGCAAGGAGCCTTTGAGCCGTTACAGGGCGATCTTTGTCCTGCTGCAACCAGCGCTGCTTTGAGGGAGCAGTTTTCATCTGCAGCGTACGGTGGAAGCCAGTTAAAGTGAAGTCATTTTTCCCAGCATGGGTTGCTGTAAGATGAGGTTCTCCTCTAGCTGGAATCACCCCTGGTAGTTTGCAAAGCGCCGAAGCAACGTGGGACTCATTGGAGCGCCAGTGTTTGTGAACTCACACATTTAGCGGAAAATCTGCCCCTGGCCATGAACTTCTAGACATTTGGATAAAATGGGGCCCAGGGAGGAGACCAGCCCACTGTAATTTTGCAAAAAAGAGTCCAAAACCCAGCTGTTGGCAGAACTGCTTCCCCAGCTCCCTGCTGCTGTCCCATCCTTCTCCAACTATAGGGCAATTCCACTCTGTGCCCAGATTTAAAATATCAAGTGGTATCTCTGAGGTCCCCTGTTCTCTGCTGACAGTGGGCACCACTGTGCAGCGTGTAATCACCGTCTTCTCTTCTCCAGGCATCAAGGGGTCAGATGACAACGCCCTGACATGCAGGCCAGCCCAGAGGCACCATCTGTCTTCCAGGAGCATCAACCTGGAAGATGAGGAAGATATGCAGTGCATGATGGGCCTGCTGGCTGTCTGAAGAGACTCCACCCTCTCGGGGCCTGCATGTTCATTCCAGCACCACACTGGAGGGAGGGCAAAGTCCCCCACCCCCCACACTTCCCCAGCACTAAAGAAATGCAGAGCAGCAGCTCTGTGGGCATTAACACCTCAAATCCAGCAGATGTAGCGGGACTGATTTTTACACAATTGAACCTGGACATCTCATTGCTCCTTGCTGTGGACCCCTTTCCGATATTTAAGACAAACTGGGCTCACCATAATAACAGCAGAAGGGGTTTTGGTTGAATTAAGGAAGAGTGGCTACCCAGGTCTGAGGCTTTCCAGTCTCCTCCTGACATCTGTCCACATGCTGTAGCCAAGGCTAGTTGGTTCTCTCGCCACCCACTCCTGTCCCCTTCAGTGTGGTGACCAGGGAATAGGGGAGGAAAGAGCCGATTTTTTTTTGCATCCGCCACTCCTGCCTCTTCTCTCCAGTCTTCGCTGATAGTTTGAGCCTCTAGCTTCCTAGCTGGGCCCCTGGGCAGCCCTGAAAGGTCTGCGTGCATGACCCCACAGGAGATGTCCCAGTGTGGGAGGTCTGCATGACACCGATGGCCTCCCTCTAGGGAAGTGGGGGAGGGAAATGAGGGTTCGCCTCTGGGTTGGAGAGGTGGGTGCCATCTGCACTTGGCGGTTGGTTAAGAGAGAAGCATGACTGGGAGCAAGCCTAGCTGCCCATGGGTAGGCTCTCCCTCCTGTGTCCATCTGCATTTAGAGGCACTCACAATTAGTTCACATCCATCTACCTCGCAAGCATACAGTATCCACCTCACTCGCTCAGCTGCACGCACACTGCAGGTATAAGTTTCCCCAAGGCCTGAGCCACGTAAGACTAAATCCTGATCTCATTAAAGTCAATGGGAACGTAGCCATTGCCTTCAGTGGGAACAGGATTTGGCTGCTCGTGCTCATGATGAGCCTCCAAGAGGCGGGCTCACATACATCCATAGGGACACCTGTGCTGGTGCATGCAAGCAGGTGAGCTTACAAATGAGGGCTGGCATACCTGAGTAGGTGCACTTAAGTGTGCAAAAGACCGTGCATATGTAGGTTTATGTACACGCCAGAGTGCCTGCACCCTGATGCACAAATGTGCACGTGGTTGTGAGTGCATATTCACATTCGCTCAGCCCTCCCTTGCCCTGCCAGGTGATGATGTCTTTACCCTGAGACCGACTCGTGAGGGTCACGCCTGCAAATTCGTGCTTTAAATGCGACTGCTTTCTCACCTTCAAAATATCCCCTCCGTCCCCCTTACCCTCCTCCCTCCAACCAGCCTGCGGCTCCAGGCCTTTCTTCCTGCCACAAAACCAACCCCAAGCAATAACCTAGCTCCCACCGCTCTGAGCCGTGACTCAGCAAGAGATCAGAGGAAGGGCAGTTATCGGCCTGGAGGTGGGGGCTCACTTCTTCATCTTCAGCCCTTGCTTCTGCCTGGTATCTAACTAGAGGATCTGGGGCAGGGAAATGGTAGCCTCGTTCCCTACAATGAAAGCCACAGCAAGGGACCAGCAGCCAGCCTTTTCCACATAGTCTTCCAAACTGCCACCGGTGCTCCAGGCAGCGTGGTAAGGGGGCGGGGAACAGGGGGGTTGAATGGGGGCAAGGGGGCAGTCAGGAAGGGGGGGGGTTGGATGGGGCGGTGGGAGGCAGTCAGGGGCAGGGGTTCCGGAGCAGTCAGGGACAGGAAGAAGGGGTGGTTGGATGGGGCAGGAGTCCTGGGGGGGTCGGATAGGGGGCAGGGGGCGAGGCCACGCCTGGCTGTTTGTGGAGGTTCAGCCTCCCTTAACCGGCCCTCTGTACAATTTCAGAAACCCGATGCAGCCCTCAGGCCAAAAACTTTGCCCGCCCCTGCTCAAAAGTACCTTGCCGAGAGCATCGGCAAACAACGACACGTGCCCTCCGATCTCCCACCGCTGGTACCATTCCTCCCACTCCACCCCCACTTTTCACTCCTTTCGATTTCTGGGGGAGGTGGGGGTACTGGCCTGACCTGCTAGTCTTGGATCAGCATGGCAAAGGGCACGGATTGAGCTCAGAGAGGTGGGCCCTTTAAGAATGCAGGACAAGGCGGGGCAACGCATAGCAGACCCCCAGCGGGCCGTGGAGTGATCAGCTGGCAACCATTCAGCTTGCCCTTGGGACAGAGGGAAGGCCTGGGCTTCTCCCGCAGTTCCCAAGGGGCCCACTGAGAAGCCCGAGGGCAGTGCAGACAGGGGATGCCAGGAATCATTTGAGTCTTTGTTATAGTCCCTACCTGAAATAGCCCTCAATAAAAACCACTGCAGCAATCGACAGTAGTAGTCGTAGTAGCTTTTGGGGAGTTGGAGCCTTTTGGCCCATTGCTGTAGAATACGACAGACAGCTGAACCAATAGCAGACAGAACCCTCCCCGCTTTTCTTCCCCTCGCTCTGTTTTCTCTGTGCAACAGCTGTGTGTCAGGTGTGGGCTGAGCGTGGTGGACCCCACCTTTCTGGGGCCTCGGCTCTTTCCCGCAGGAGGAGAAAGGCGAAAGGAGAAAAACCCGATGAGCTGCATGTCTGAGCTTCTCACTGTGCAGAGCCCAGAATGATCCTTGGAGCGGAACGCGGGTGGCACGATCCCCACCTGCAACTGCAGAGTGATTCTATTCCTGCGGGTGCATGCCCCAGGGTGGGGGGCATGTACATCCCTATATACGCACCGGGGCACTTGGCAAAGGCCGTGGTGCACTATGTACTTATTGCTGCATGATTCTAACAGTGAATAAACTTGTTTACATGGGAGGAATCGTGGGTTATGTTTGCACAGGGAAGGGGTCCATTTCCTTGACGGTTTTCTGGTCCATTTTTACCTTTTCTAAGGTGCCAGGCCAGGGCTCAGCCAGTGCTACTGATGCTTCCTCTGTGTAAAGAGCTCTTATCCCTTTAGGCTCTGGAAATGTGCTGAACAGCTGCAAGTTCCACCCAAGCCAATGGGAGCTGCAGGTGTTTGGAATCTGGCCCTTAAGATACAGCTTCCATGTTGCACTTCTCTGGCAGAATTTCTCCTTGTCCTGAGCAACCAGCTAAGGGGGCTAGGGCGGGGATCTGCAGTCTCTCCAAAAGCTAAAGATTCTGCCAGACGGGGGCACCCCAAAGCACACAAATTGTAACTTGTAGTGCTGGGCAGCCTGTCCCATTGGTGCAGGTTAAGGCCAACGATGACCAGCTGCAGGGTAATGTGGTAAACTCAGTTTCTGTTCCTCTCTCAGGAAGGATCCCAGTGTGGGAACTATGGCTTTGGGTTTGAATTTTAAAATCAAGTGGATCTCTAGGTCTGTTGAGGGCCGTCCTGGGGCTCCTGGCAAGTTGCCATGGTAGCCCTCTCTCACCTGGTCAATTTTTGCCCTGCCCCATGCTCTCCACCCTTTCCATCAAGCTCTAGGGCAGATTTCCTGTTCTAACCAGTGAGACAACACTTCAGCCTTTCCTTGGTGGAGACTCACTGGAGCCCAGTCTGGGCAGCCATACCAGGGCTGGGTGCTGGCTGGAAATCAAGAGTCTTATCATTGAGCAGATGTAAAGGCCAGGCCTGGCTCAGTTGTAACATAGACAAGGTGACCTAGTCAGGGGTTTTCCACCTTATCTGCTCAAGGATGCTCAGGTCTCCTGCCTTCCGCTGCTAGTGTATGTCCAGAGAGACTGGGGAGAGGTTACCGGGCCAGATTCCTTGGCTGCAACATTCTCTCTGTGGAGTGCAGGGAGCCAGTTTAGCAGCCATTGTTTATTCTGCTCTGCAGGTCAGAACTGAAGTGCCATATAGTAATTACAGGGTAATAAGGGGAGGGCAGGAGGGTCTGGGTCCTCAGGTCAGTCAGAAAGGAAAGCAAGAGAGAGAAGGCAGGCTCTCCCTAGTTCTGCTACATGTTCCCCAAATGCACCACTTAGATGGTTGGGTCATATTCCACACTTGCTTACACCAGTGGAGTAATTCCACTTCAGTTGGTGGAGTAACTCCAGATTTGCCCTGTTGTATGGCCCACTGGATAATGAAACTTTTTATTGCTGGAAGGAAAAGCTAGCCCGTTCAGGGGAACCTGAGTGTTTCTGCTTCCCAGCATCCCTACATTACACGCTGGCACCGGGGTAAGTGGAAGGACAACAACGTACGTTATGTGCAAACCTATGATGGCTACGTTACACGCTTACCAAGGCTTTCTCTCTCCTGGCTAAAAAGGGGACATAAAGAACTCTTGGGGCCTGTTCTACCAGGAGCATGGAGAGTGGGAGTCCTGGTGCATTGCAGGGGAAGTTTTCCTGGACTAGGAAGGAACGAAGGTGTCTTTGCTCTTTGCCTTTTCTGACAACCCAGTTCTGGAAGAGAGTGTCCATTAAGTTTAACAGAGACCTTTAAACCAGCTGAGCCTGTCTGAGCCACCCAGGGAGCTGCAGAACAGCAGTGAAGAAACAGGGAAATGGAGCACCGCCTAACGTACTCACATGAAGTGACTGCTTAAGCTGGTAGTATAGGGTGATTCCTGACTTTACCTTTAGCTTATTGCTATAAACTGAACACGTGAATGAATCTGGGTGGCCAGGTGGGCTAATGTATTGTAGCAACCTTCCCCTAGGAGAGACATGGGTTCACATTCACTTTGGCAGCATTATAGTAATTCCTACTGGGGAACTCTGCCCACCTGATGGGCATTTGGTGCTCAGGAGAAGTCCAGGTGAGATCCTTTGGAAGAGCCATTTGGGTGGCCAGCATTACACTAGCAGGGTAGTTTGCAGGCAAGTGTCAGGCAGGCCGGCAGAGCTTTCCAGGGGAAGCTTACATGACCCCTTGCCACAAGTGAAGAGACACTCATCCTAGCCATTTCTAATGGAGTGGTTCTCCAGTTTTGGGCCATGACCCACCAGAGATTGGGAAAGTCCTTCTTGAGGGGTCAAAGAACAAAACATTTTGAGCTGCCAACAATGGGTGACCGAGAGGTTTGGAGGAGACCTGGTTCCCTGGGGGTGGGGGATCTAACTGTTAGAGTACTTAAATGGGGAAAGTTGAAGAACGTCCTCACTAGCCCTTAGCTCAACTCCTCGGGATGTGCAGCACTGTCTTGATTGTGCTTATGTCTCCAGGAGCAGGGTCCTAGTGCTACCATCCATTCACAGATGCACTTGCCGGCCCTCTTCACTCACTGCTCAGCCTAATTAACCTAGATCTTCATCTGTCATAAACTTGCAAAGAAAGGAAACCAGTTCCAAATCTTGCTTCAAGCATGTTCTTGGTGCTTAAAAGTATGTTTAATGAAAGGTATCGCACATCTATTAAGGGCCAAAAATCTTCTCTCAGTGACACTGAAGGAAATTCAGAATAACTTTACTGACTTCAGCTGAGTTCTCCAGATTTACAGGGTGCAGTTGAAAGCAGGCTTGGGCCCTTGTATCTCAGCCAGGTCGCCAGCCAGACAAAACCTGCACAAGCCAGTTTTTCAAGCACCTTTCTGTGTGTGGGCAAAGACGTTTGGCATTATAAAGACACAGGGAGCATGAATAGGGATGTTTTGCTCGCCCTTTTCTTAGCTGTGACGATCAGAAAGCTCAGATAAGGAAGAAACTCCTTCCCCTGTAAGCTCTGAATGGTTTCTCTTCCTAGCGATGAAATGGATCTAGAGGTTTTGGTGTAGGCTGACCAGACAGCAAGTGTCAAAAATCAGGACAGGAGTTGGGGGGTAATAGGTGCCTATGTGAGAAAAGGACCCAAAAATTCAGGCTGTTCCTATAAAATCGGGGCATCTGGTCACCCTATTTTGGTTGGAGCATCTGGTACAATGCTGTTCAGCAAGGCAGAATGCAGCTGATCCGTGATGACTCAGCTGCTGGGTCTGCCTACAGGTCTGGGTCACTGAGAGAATGTAGCGATCGGTTACAATCAGCAGGTGGCATGCATTAGTCAGAAACATGGCTGAGGATTAGTCAGGACAAATGGCCCCACATTCTTGCACTACATTATTCACTTCTCACTGACCCAGAGGAGAGAGGGGATGCAAAAAAAGGAGTTTTATAAAGGGTGGGGGAAGAGCAAAAAAGAGGTGGAGAGCCCACAACGAAGGCTGTGATCAACTCTAAGTAAAGTACAACTGATGAAAGAAAACAAATGGAATGATTCTGTGAGTGTAGGACGGGGAGTTTGATGCCAATGAGTAATTAATAAACCATACTTTGCATGTCTATAGCACCTTCCATCCATGGATTGCAAAGCACTGTAAAGGAACTGATGGATGTTACTTAGATTGTAAGCTCTTTGGGGCAGCGACCCCCCCGGAGCGGGGGTGTTTGTTCAGCGCCTAGCACAAAGGGGCCTTGGTCCATAACTGGGATGTCTAGAGATTACTGCAATACAAATAAACAAATACTGATCATCACAATATCCCTGTGAAGTAGGTCTGTATTATTATCCCACGCCTGGGGAAACTGAGGCTAGGAGTGAGTAAGTGACTTGCTCCAGGGTCACCCAGAAAGCCTGTGCTAGATGAAAGACTAGAGACTAGATTCCTTCAATTCCCAGTCTTGCCCTGTTGCTTGAATGCCATATTATGGGGCGGGGGGTGGGGCGGGGGGAGAGAGTGAGCTAATCAGTCTGGCATCAACATTGCGTCTCCTTTTAAAGCTGGGCATATTATGTTAAAAGGGAAATGCTGATTATCATGCCCCACAGGAATGGATTTCCTCTCTGTAGATCTCGGAGACTGGGGAACAATCACATCAGGGCCAAATCTGGAGAGGCTGGCTCATGATTTAACTTTCTTTGACTCAGGTGAGTTCCCGTTAACTTCAGTGGAAGTTTCCCCTCCGTACCTCCGTACGGATGGATCTGATGCAGGGTAAGGGCGACAGGATTTCCCCTGTAATGACTGGCTGGGAATCCCCAGGAGGCAAGGCTGCCCCTTACTCAGGGCTCATCTTCACATACGGCGCTGCCGGGGCACAGCTGCAGCGCTTTAATAGAGATGCTACTATGCTTGGCATAGTCCACCTCCCCGAGAGGAGAGCTCTCCAGTCAACTTAGCGCTGTCTGCGGGGGCATTGGGTGGGTATAACTACATTGCTCGGGGAGGGTGGTGGATTTTTCACACCCCTGAGGGACATAATGATACTGATGTAAGTTTGTAGTGTAGACCAGGCCTAACAAACCCACCTGATCTCTGGAAGTTTAAGGGCCTCCCTGATTCCTAGTGAAGAAGCACAAGAAATTAGGGTTCTTTATGGGGGAGCAGGTACATCCTGAGTGGCACCCAGGGGTGTTGTGCTGGAAGCACAAAGGAGCAAGGAGAAAAGCGACATCTTATTTAAGGAAGGCCCCATATCATACCCCATCCTGGGTGGTTCTGTGAGCTCTACCGTGCCTCGACTCCCTGCTTGCTGACCACGAGGCAGTTGCTGTGGTGAAGCTCTCGGGTTGTCTCTGATGGATCCAGGGAGGAAAATCATTTTCTGTAGGATTTGCATTAAGTATAAAGCAGCCACTCGCAGGCTCTCTTCCAGTCCATGTGATGCCCACCCTGCTGTCAGAGATACATTCCCTGTGTGGCACAGGACACTTCAGCTGGTTATTATTAAAACCCCAGAGAGAGATTTTGCTTAAGCACACAAACCTCCGTTCCAAATTGTGTACAAACTTGAAAATGTTTAGCAGGGTGTCTTGGCTGTCCATGTGCTTGGTAACTGCCTAGATGCCACAAGAAAGGACTGAGGGTTTGTGGGAGCTCCCAAAATCGATTCAGTAGTGAGGTGCATAAACAAAGCACTTTATTGATCACTTCTGCACTGCCTGCCTGTGTCTGTGTTCACTTTCCTCCCACACACAGTGATGGCACAGTAGGAGCGTTAGTGTAGACAGGGCTGCAGGTTCTAACCCCTGTCTTGTCTAACCCTACTCGGAGCAGCTCTAAGGTGACACAGAGGTTAGAACACCCACAGCTGCTAGTGCTTTGTTCACACTGGAGCACCCCCTTTTGCTAGCATTGGTAGAGCTGGATCAACAGGTGCAAAGGTGGGAAATTTTAGGGAATGCGGGAATGGAGAAAACAGAAAAGATTTAAGAGCATCCACATGAGGTGGTGGAATCTCCATCATTGGAAGTTTTTAAGAGCAGGTTCGACAAACACCTGTCAGGAATGGTCTAGATAATACTCCGTCCTGCCATGAGTGCAGGGGACTGGACACATGCGGTGATTCTACCAGCATTGGCATAACACCCAAAGCCCCGCCCCAGCAATGCACGTGTTGTGCTCACTGGAAAACCTGAGCTGGATTCTCTGCTGGGTCGCCTCCCCGTTGCTGGTCCAGAGTCCTGGGCGTGAATCTGGAGGGGATGGTCCTAGGCTATCGCAAGGTGCTCTTTCAAAAGTCAGTAGTGAAGACACACCCTTAGCTGCTGCTCTCGGGTTGTTCATGGGCTGCTTTGGAGGCTTGGGGCACCAGAGCTGTTATCCCACAGGAATACTTTATTTGGAGAATCAAAGGATGAAAGTAAATTTACGTTACCCTGATTTTCCTGCTTTATTTTTCACACTAGGGCAGCACCCTAGGTGTCCTGGGGCAAACCCCCAACTGTCTGCCTGGTATTTTGCAACCTGCCCAGTGGGCTTGTGTAACGCAATGGGCAGGGTGGGTCAAGACCCCCCTGTGCCAGACCTGCAGATGGTGTGAGGCAGTTACAGCCCCAGCAGAGCAGCAGCACGTGCTTTTAGCTCTGCAGGCTCTCTGTGCGTCAGCCAAGATAAGAGCCGTCACATCTGTATGTGTTGGGCCCAACCCATCCCTGGTGTGACTCCGTGGCACATAGCTGGCGAGGACGCATTGTACGATGCTGTTGCATGGAAGTTGCTATGCAAACCCCAGTGGTACAGTATTGGGGTGGTGGTTCTCCGGTTTCAGGAAGAGAGCAGAAGCTGCTGATCACTATCACGTGGCAAGGGGTGGCCGGCAAATATCAGCACTGACCGGCCGGCATCTCTGCAGTGATTCAGTAAACTTCCTTGACACAGCTCAGGAGCTGAAGGAAAACCAGGGCTACACAGTCTCAGCTCTTCCCTCCCCTTCCAGTCCTTCACTGGGCTGGGCTGGAGGGGAGTTTTGTTTACCCCTTTCGCTTCCCCCATGGTGCGGTCCAGTTGCAGCGCTGAGATGACTGCTTAACAGGGATTTGGGCTGCCAGAAGTGTGTGGCCATATTGCCATCCCATTGGAGGCTGGGCCCAGACACAGAGCTGAGAGCGAACAACCCTTGCATGCTAAACTCCACCTCAGAGCTCCCGCTAACCTGGGGCAGTGCTGGGCTTTGGGGCACTTTTCCTCCTCAGGGAGGCGTCTCCCACTGACCCATCTTGGCTGTACCAGGGGAATGTGCTGTGGAGGGCACTATGCTTTCCTCTCTTGAGCGGGAGTTATTTTTCATTAAGGACTCTTAGAATAACTGGCTTGTGGGGGCAGGGAGTCATTATAGAGGAATGTGACTGTAACCGTCTTAATTAAAGCACCGAAGAACCCAGCAGTCCCTTTGACTGAGGGGTCTGTCAGCCCCTCGCTCCCCTTCAGCTTTCCCCCTGAGCTAATGACTTCAGGTTACACACAGAGGTCACAGCTTCATAGAGCCCCGGCAGGTAAGTGGAAAAGGGGCCCGTTTCCTCCCAGATGCCAACTCCACTGACTGCAACCGGGCTGCCGCAGGGGTGAACTGGGCCTCCAAATGCTTAGCAGCAGCATGAAAGGCTTTCTCTTAATTCCTCCTACAGCCAGGAGAGAGCCCCGGGAACGGCAGGGACCCCTACGCAGGGATGCTCCCCCTGGCTCCTCATCCTCTCCCAGCAGCAGAGAGGGTAGGCAATTGGAAAGGAGCCCTCTTCCATGGGCAGCAAGAAGAGGCTGGTAAATGGAGTTTAACTGGGCAGAGAGGATCCCAAAATTTGTCCCAAGCGAACAGAGAGTCGAGGGTTTAAACCATCCCCTTCTTTTCAGGGCATCGATCATTCTGGTTGTCAAGTTGGGGAGGTTTTGGCAGCTGTTTCTTTAGCCTCCCAATGAATAATAGGCACCTGTGAGCTATTTCAACTGGACTTTAATTTGTCCTAAGGAAACTCAGAGCAGTAATCCCACCTGGCCCCTCTTTTGCGGCTACCACACCTAAATCAGTGGACGGCGACCCCCCACATACCAGCTCCATCCCTTTAGAAAACAAACCGGGCCCAGTCTTAGCTGGGGATTTAGATGGGTGTTCTTTCCTCGCCTCCAGATGTGAAACATTCAGGTCTGCGAACAACAACTTACTAGGGAAAGGGGGAGAGGAAAGAGGGGGAAGAAGAAAAGAAAAAGTTTGTCCAAACGGCCGGCCGAATTGCAGATGAAACTGGCAAGTGACTGCGCTCTCCATGGAGATCAGTGGGCCAATAACAAGGATGGAAGCTGTTTATAGGGGCGGAGTGTCTCCATAGCATCCAGCGAAGCCTTTTTGAGCAGCTACTTAATGACAGTCATTCTGCTGCTTACAAATCACTGCAGCTCTGCAATAAAGGAGCGCTGGCAGAGCTTTGGGTAATAATTTATCCAAGGGGGGAAAAGTAGAAATTCCCTTTTTTCCAGAACATTCCTGCTGAGCTGTGAACTTTGGGAGCCGTGGGACTTTGATAAGGATCAGGTAAGGACCCCAGAAATATTGAGTGAGTTCGGTTTTGTGGCAAATGCATTTAGCTTTATTTCTGCAGCCCAGAACATTGGAAAGTGCAGATATTTTTTTCTGCTGCTGAAGGTGTCATACCGGCTACGCTAATCAAGGCCGTAAGTAAGAGCATTTATTTGAAAGTTAATGGGTAACTATGCCATAGTTTTGCGGGGTTTTTTACTTGCAGGTATATTTAGACAGAACATTCCTTTTTTCACAACGCACAACAGTATTCTACAATTTTAATGGTTTGGTGCAGTAACACCTCATATTTTTGTTTAGTTTTGCACCTTTTTGTGTGTTTAAAGAGAGGGTGACCTCTGTTGCAAACCTTCACTTGCTGGGAGTTCCTGGATTGTTACATTTGTTTGTTAATTTAGAATCTCCAGCATTTTATCTGAGCTATTTAACAGCTACATTATCCAAATAAGACACCAGCAGAATTTACAATTACGTCTGGCTGTTAGCTTGGCACAGAGGAGATGCTACACACCTCTTTGGCCTGAAATAACACTTGTATTCTAATCGTGACTGCATTTCTCTTTGGAAGAAATACACAGTTATGGTTGCCAAAGCAGTCAAAGGGATTTAGATGCATCTTCCATTAAAATTAATAGATGCTATACCTCTAAATCCCCTGGGTTGCTATAAATATCTTTATACACCTGTTGTTTTTCAAAGATGGCAGGGCCCTGCATAAAGAGAAAAATGAAATGCAACAAGGAAATGGAAGTTAGTAATCTAAGAAATACTCAGGGCACTTTGACAAATGCAGGAGGCTATTATTTTGGTTTGTCGCCCATGGAATTAAAGTCCACCAAGAAAAGTGTTAGCACCCAGAAGGAGGTACAAGTCTCTGGTTTGGTGTAATGCTCCCATGGTAATTCGAATACAGTGTCAATAGCATCAGAGCTGCTTGGATTCTGGTGATTCAGAAGATAGCTGCTGTAAATGGCACAAGTGAACTCCATCTGCCTTGTGTGGGAGGCTGGATGGAGAAGGGAGACTCAGCCATCCCTGGTGTGACTTCGATGTCATCTGCAGAGGCACACCAGGCATAAACGGAGCCAGGGTCTTTGTGAGCATTAGGTTGAAAACCCACAAGTACTCCTTTTCTTTTTGCGAATACAGACTAACACGGCTGTTACTCTGAAACCTGTTGACTATTGTGAGTTGCCTGTTTGTCAGGGATCTTGAATCTCTTCATGTTGTTCTTGCAGGATCGTCCCTTTCCCCCTTCCTTCCCCCACCTCGGTTCACCCCACACCTCCTGAATGTTGGACCTGCCCATTCTGGCCTCCCCAGACATGGCTGACAGCTGGTTGAACCTGCAGTCAGAGGAAGAAAGAGGGCAGGAAAACAGCATGGGGGACTCTGCGAACCTGGACGACAGTCTGACCAGCCTACAGTGGCTGCAAGAGTTTTCCATCATCAATGCCAACGTGGGCAAGTCTTCCTCTTCTCCCAGCAGCTCGGACCCTCACGGCTACCATAAGATCCCTGGCTCTGCTGCTCCTTGCTCCCCCTTGGCTGCTGACCCAGCTTGCATTGGGATGCCCCACACCCCCGGCAAGCCCATATCATCTTCCACCTCCAGGACTACTCACCTGGGGATGGGCATGCAGGCCCAGCCCTTGGAAGACATAGATTACAAGACCAACCCCCATGTGAAGCCCCCTTACTCCTATGCGACGCTCATCTGCATGGCCATGGAAGCCAGCAAGAAAACCAAAATCACCCTTTCGGCCATCTACAAATGGATTACAGACAACTTCTGCTACTTCAGACACGCTGACCCCACCTGGCAGGTAGGGATCCCAAAGAGCCACCGTTCCTCCCTCTCTGCATCTGTCCCTAAAGATACGCATGTGCAGTATGCTGGTTGGGTTGGGGCGGACTTGCCCTAGCTGATCAGACACTGCAGTAATGGTGCCAGTAGAAGAACTTGGGGAAATAGATGAAGTCAGGTATTCCTCAAGAGCTGCTGGTGGTCCCGCTCCAAATTGGCCCAGAGCAGTACAAGAAGGAGCAATGGACACCGTGTTCCAACATTGTGCATCTAGCATCCATTGCATGTGTTTACAGGAGCATCAGGAGCTGTGCTGCCAATTCTAAATGGTTCTGCAGAAGTGGGAGTCTTCTGTTGATATATTAACATTGGCAGCAGACCTTCTAATGGTGGCACTCATGGCAGCAGTTCTTTTCTTTTCTTTTTCTTTTCTTTTTCTTCAGGATCCAATTAATGACTTTTGGTGTGTTTCCTGCCCAGGTCTTTTGCCTTGAGTGAACATTCTCTAGCACACAGAAGCTGCTGTAAACGGGACCATAGCCCAGTATAAACAGGAATTTACCCTTGTCAAAGTTAGCGATTATCTATCACTCCTCCAGTGCTGGACAGAGGCTGAGATTGGCGACAAAAGGACAAATTCTCCTCTGTTACATCAGCACAATTCAGTGGTGCTGCACCAGTGTAATGGAGAAGAGAATTTGGCTCGGAGAGCACAGAAAGGAGAAGAGGGACGGGGGAAAGAAAAAGACAGTGGAGGAGAGGGGATGAGTCTGGGGAACAATGACAAAGAGAGGATGGAAAAACAGGGAGAACGAGCTGAAGGGAGAGGGGAAGGGAGATTGTATCTGATGTGTTTAACTTCTGTATCAGGATCAGAGACCCACGGGAGGCTCCCCTATTCCAGAGATTAGAAACCCAACAGTGCCTTGAAGGGTGGCTTTGACCAGGCGAGCTATTGGCTACAGTGAGATGGCCATTATCCTGCGATAGGCCACTGCCATTTTGATGATACTGAAAGGTACAAATTCTGCAGTAAGCAGTTGAAACTCCTCCCTGCTGCTTGCCGGCGCTCCCGTTGGGAGGCATCTCTATCCCTGAGCACCACCTCCTTGTTCTCTTCAGACATAGGAGCTGGCAGCCCTAAAACTGAGGACTCATTTCTTCAATCCCCTGGTGGATTAGTGAATTCATCAGATCTCTGAGCCAGCAATTTCTACAGCCGCAAAGGAAAAGATCTAGGGGAAGGGTTAATACCTTAATGTAAAAAATCCCTGATCAGCAGTGTTTAGATCAGCAAACACTGTTCCTTTCCAACGTATAGTACAATGGAAAGCTGTGCCCCCTTTCAGTACAGAGCCGTGTACCCTACAGGGGCTTGTGGAGTGAGAGGGAAAATTTCATCATTGTGATGAGAGCCCTGAGCCTCAGTGTTCCTTTGTCTTGCCTTTCTTCTGCCAATGGAAAAACGTGTCCAGGGCCAGCTTCCTTTGCCTTCTGTTCAAAGGACGAACAACTTCCCTAGATTGCTGGAGATCATCATAACAAAGATAATGCTAAGTAACACCCTGTGCTCCTTTCAAGACTGAACCCTAAACTGGCTGCAGCCTGGGAGTTAACCTGAAGATGTTCCCCAAGCTGGTGGGGGTAATCACTGGACCAGGTTCATCTCTGGTCACAAAGCCACCTTAGGCCCCCTAGGGAACGTATTCAACACAAGGACCTTCCCCACATACACTGGCTCCATGCTCTCCCCTCCTTGGAACTCCTGGCACAGGAGGTGTTCCAACGATGCGTCATGGGTAGGAGGAGGCGTGGCCAGGGTGTTCCCACCCCTGGTTAATCCCAGGCTGCTGCATGGGCCATATTGGCCATGGCAGGCAGGGTGCCAATTGAGTCTCACCTACGCTAGAGACTGAGCCGGCCCTGGCAACCCCAGGATAGGAGAGGGTCAAGCTCTGCAGCAGCACAGGGGTGAATCAGGTCCATCAAACACGGGTTCCCATGGCAGTGGGCACTGGCCAGCCACAGATGAAATGGCTGCAAAATCCAGTTTCCACGGTTCAGCTGCCTGCTTACCTCGTTAATGTGCCAGCTCCTTCCGGCTGTCGACCGTCCTTTTAAGAACTTTGAGAACAAGGAGACCAGACCTGCCCTGCTCAGGACATGACTCCAAAATTGTTCTGGGTTTAAACAAAATCAGTCTGACAAAACAAGGAGTTGCACCCAGGTGGAGGTTAGCTCAGCCTGGCAGCAGCCATGGAACCATGACTAGATCAACTAGTGCCCACTGTCTCCCCTTCAACCTCACCCGCTCTAAACCCAGGTGAATCCTGGGCATCTCCAACCCCCACCTTATGCTTGTGATAGCTCCCCAATCTCCATACCAGGTTGGCACATGCACTGCGAAATTGGAGGGGGCAGCAGTAACTGGTTCACTTATTCTGTAAATTGGGAGCAGTTCCACTGGAGCCGGCAGGGTCACACTCATGGTATGAGTGCTGGCAGAGAACAGGCACAAAGGCTGTGAGTGCCAGCGATTGAGGGAAACTCACCTAGATAAAGAACCGCCACAGATGAGAGTTCTTGTCGGTTTACATCACCTAGAATTAGCATGTCAATGTTCTTGGGCACTGGGGAATACACAAGAGCAGGCAAGTAGGAGGCAAGTGGTAGGTAATATTTTGACTTCTCCTCTGAATTCTGGATAGTTACCATATTTTCAATTAAATGCGTTTATAAACAAAAAAAGTTCTCAATCCCTCTCTGCAAAGATGCAGGTGGTTAGATTGCTTGTTGTAGGGAGGAATGATAAATATGCAAACTGGCTGGGTAATAATCAACTGTAGGCAAGCCAGGCTGAGTGAAATTTGGGGGTGGGGATGGAGGATTTGGCTTGGAATTCTCTGACCTTTGTAAAATTTCATTAAACAGTAAATTCTGAATCCCTGGAGTCTGGAATGTTTGCTGGATTTCCCCCCCCCCCCTCTTTCCTATTCTCCCACTGTAGCTGTGTTCTCATCCCTCTACCCCAATTTCTGTAAGTGGAGACAGACTCAAAAGGTCATGCCACCCATATGCTGGGGGAGATGGATAGATTCCTGTGGGAGCTGCATGCTTTGGAGAGGAGCCAACTTGCCCAGGGAGTTTCAGCCTGGAGGAGGGGTGTTGGTTTTCTGTAGTTTTCTTTTTTTTTTTTTTTTTTGTAAGGGCTCCAGGCATTCAAGCTTTGTTTTTGCTATCCGGCAATACGGATTATGGATGAATAAGCATAAAGATATCCAGGCAACATTAAAAAAAAAAAAAGCCCTTCACCATATCCAATCTCTTTACACCCTCTTGGCTTTGTATAGTGTAACACAGCGTTATTTACCCAATAACTGAGTTTCCTTTCTGATTATGCACATCGCTCTCGACATTCATGTTTTTCAGAGCAGCTCAACGGGAAGCAGAAAGTTCCTTTTCTTTTTCCATTTTTGCAGCTGTTTTGGTTTGTGTTTAGGAAGATACAGACAGTGATTTCATACCAAGCTTTCCTAAGCCTTACGGACAAATTCAGCAATGGTGCTCGAAATGGGAGCAATTAATGGGGGGTGCAAATCCAATGTAAATGGGTGTCCGTGGCCAAGGCCAGCCCCATGTGCAATCGGTTCCTAGTCAGAGTAGGAATAACCAGCACGTGGGCCTGTGCATTGAGGGCATTTCTGAAGAAGGGAGCACACATGCCTAGGTGGGATCTAGGTGCCGTGATGACACCAGAGGTAGAAGGGTATCTACACTTGGCTAATTTTGCTAAATCATTTCTCACTGTTGCTAACGCTGGCGCAGCACACACCCCATCCCGCCTTTCCATGGGAATGATCCAAATTCAAGAGAAAAGACTCCTGTTGAATTCAGTGGGCTCTGGATCAGGCCCCTTGGCTCTGGCTATTTTGGATCGGTTTGGAATGGAGGTGGCTGCCTCCACTTTGATACTTACATGGCTGGCCAAGGAGGTTTCTGCTCTGCCACACAACTCAGGATTTGGCCTGGGATGTGTTTTCCTGTTGCAGCCATCTCTGTTTTCTGATTGTTAGAAGCTCCCTGATGGTCCTATGTATCTTCACCCCACTGGAGGGGTTTATGTTTTGTAATGGATCATTTACAAAGTTGCACATGTCCAACCTCGCTGTTTTCTTTTGGGTTTAGAATTCCATCCGCCACAACCTATCCTTGAACAAGTGCTTCATCAAGGTGCCGCGAGAGAAGGACGAGCCGGGGAAAGGTGGGTTCTGGAAGATCGACCCTCAGTACGCAGACAGGCTCATGAATGGAGCCTTCAAGAAACGCAGGATGCCCCCTGTGCAGATCCACCCGGCCTTCACCAGCAGAGTCCAACAAGAAGCCGGGACTGCTGCCAACCAGGCAGCATCCTCTTGGTCCAATGACAGTGTCTTGAATGTCAACATGGAGTCACAGCAGCTGCTCAAAGAGTTTGAGGAAGTCACGAGTGATCAGAATTGGAACCCAGCAGATGGGAAAATGGGCCACAAACGTAAGCAGCCATTGCCCAAACGGATGCACAAGACAGCTCGCCTCTCTAGCTCCCCCTTGCTCACCCAGGAAGAACAGACAGAGCTTGGCTCATTGAAAGGTGACTTTGACTGGGAAGCTATCTTTGATACCACCTTGAATGGTGACTTCTCCACTTTCGAGGATCTGGAGCTCACACCTCCAATTAGCCCAATAACCAGAGATGTGGACTTGACAGTGCATGGAAGACACATTGACTGTCCACAGGAATGGTGCCCCGTTGGGCAGGATCAGGTCCTAACAGAATCCAACCAGAACAACTTAGACTTTGATGAAACCTTCATGGCCACTTCTTTCCTTCAGCATCCCTGGGATGAAGAGAGAAACGATTATCTCTCAAATTCGGTCAACATGGACCAGTTGTTTGAACTCAACGACTCTTCTTTGCCAACAGACATGAGTGACTGGAGCAGTATGGGATCTTTTTTATAAGAGGCCGCTGCCGGTTAGAAGGATCAAGTTAAACCCAGGTAGACTTTATCTATTAGCAAGATACTCCCATTGCTGCTGGAGATTACAAGGGACAAGATCTCTAAAAACAGGGACATCCACGTTGACTTTTATCAGCTGCAAAGTATGGTTATTCACAGAAACTCCAAAAGAAACTCAGAAGATTTGGCTGGATATATCTGTTAGCGACACATCAGGAGAAGTCTCTGCCTCTTGGGTTTCCCTAAGAGAAGAAATAATTACTTATTTTGGGACTCTGTTTTTTTAAAGAAATGTAGATTATCCTATGTTTTGTGGAAATGGAAGGAACATATGTTCCCTCTAGGACAAAGGAGAACAGTTGCTGAGTTACATGCAAGAGCTGAGATTTCCTGATGACTTTGGACATTGTAGACCATGTGCAATTTCCTTCTCGTTCTTCTCCATTTGACTCTCTCTCTCTCTCTCTTTTTTTTTTCTCTGTCCAGGGATATTCCCAGATATAACATGAGATAATTAAGTAGCAGGTAAATAAAAGTTCCTTCTGGGTTCTATAAATTCAACCTTCCTCCAGAATTGGGGCTAGGGAAGAAGATGAGATCTGTAAAATCAGATGCAAATCAGCAAGTCGCCCTCTTCAGATGTTTCTGTATAGTCTATTATATATAAATATATATCTATTCAAAGAAACTTATATTTTTAGCACAATCAGTAGAGTACCTTTTTGATGGGATGGCAGTGGAAACGGGGTTTTTTCTGTGCTGTATAAAGACTAATGTTAATTTTTCTGCAAATTAAAAATGAAGCGTGTCAGATGTTTATTGTAACAAAATATGCAAAGGAAAATTCCTACATCAGAAGCAATGAATTTCTTTAAGGATCAAGAAAAGGATCAAGACAGGAGAGAAGGAGAAGAGACTTGACTTTCTCCAGATTGTGCTCTTACTTATTTTTGTATCTTGAACTCCTTGCCTCGAGTCACGAGCGATTGTATTTGCTGTAAGGCCTAGAATGGTGTCACTGTGAACCTGCTACATTTCTGAATGATTGACAAAACAATGTACTATTTTCTGATCAGAAACTGTGAACCGAAAGCATCCCCTTCATCAGCCTGTATGTCAGGCTCTGAACAGCCTTTGTGATGATCCAGGAGACAAATCAAGTGATGGGTGATTAAGGACCAAGCCTTCTCCCTCAGTGAGACAGCTGTGATCAAACATTGCTTTCTTTTGGAATTGTTATGTTGGGGTTTCCCATGCAGGGGGATGCTCCCCAGCTCTTGGTGATTTTGTATTTTATTTAAACGAATGTTCTTGTATGGGACTAATGAAAAATGAAATCTGGATCCGGGGCTCGGTCAGGGAGTAAGAGGCCAAAGACTGTGTATGCAACAAACATTAGTTATGAACAAAAGCAGAGTTTAGAATCCCTTCTCTGCCTTACCGAATGTGTCCCCTTTACTCTGCTCGTCTCCTAAAGCAATAATCAGTATGAGCACTTACCATCTCCAACCCGCTGCACAAAGGTTAACCAGCTAATTCTCACAGCACCCCTGCAAGGTAAGTATTATTACCCCCTTTTACAGATGGGGGTGACAAGGCAGGGATCAATTAACTGATTTGCCCAAGGCCTAACAGCACAGCCTCGCTCCCAGTCCTGTGACCATACTGCCTCTTAAAGGTGTGAAGGGGATGCCGGCAGGCTAAAGGTTTCTCCAAAGCAGGTAGAAAATATCCTGGTGTTTTTCAGTGCCTGGAAAGGCAGAGCAAGGAGAAGCAAAGTACCTGACTCCTTTCTCGAGACTTAACAACTTGGGACCAGAGCCTCAGCTGGTGAAAATTGCCGTAGCTCTACTGACTTCAACAGAGCTACGCTGATTTACCTGTCGAAGATCTACCCCCTAATTGGTTTGCTAATGGGAGTGTGGACAGGTGTCTGTGAAATATGCATAGGCAGCAAAGAAATATTATGGTAGTTAAAAATAAAAAATCTTGCTCAAACTTGAATTCAAGCTCTAGAGAATCAGATTCTAAGCCTCTCTGTTGGTACAGGCAAATATAGTTAACGTAACGTAGCTGCTAGTTCGCAGAAAGAAGAAGTTACTTTGGAGTGTGTTAGACTTGTTGAAAAACATAAAACTATAAACTTTTTTTTGTTTGTTTGTTTAGAAACTATAGTAAGAATTTAGGAACCTTGATGTGAGCAAACTAACTTAGCTGGAGTCTAGTTGTCGTTTTAAAAAAACAGCCTGATTTAATGCTGGAAAAGACAACCCTTGTATTAACTAATGAATTAACTTGCATTCAAGGTCACAGAGGTCGGAAATGCAATGCATTGCATATGGGTTTTCAGGTACATAGGGCTAGATCCTCAGCTGGTGCAAATCGGCCTAGCTCCATTGAGGTCAATGGAGCGACTCACGCTTACCGCAGCAGAGGATGTTCACCCATTGATCTCCATACAGGTGGCTGCTGGAGTGGGGTGGAACTCTTAGGATGTGTCTACACTTCAATAAGAGACCTGTGGCACAACCGTGGCTGGCCCAGGTCCACTGGCTTGGGCTCAGGTTGTGGGGCTAAATATTGCAGCAGGAGCCCAGACTCTGAAACCCCATGGGGCGGATGGGGCTCAGAGCCTGGGCTCCAGCCCAAGCCTGAACATCCACACTACAATTTTTAGCCCCACAGCAAGAGCCCTGCAAGCCCAAGTCGATTAACCTGGGCTCTGAGACTCATTGGCATGAGATTTTTCTTGCAGTGTAGATGTAACCTTAGGGTCCATGGTTTAGACAATGCTCCCCTGGGTCTGGCGGACAATCAAAAGATACCAGCTGCAATGACTGCCAAATGGCTCCAGAGGGTTGGTCCCACTAGTCCTCCATAAAATGAGGAAGTAGGGTTGGAATTTTAACCATCTCACATACTCAGTGAACAACCTCCAAAAAACCTCAGCAAAAACTAATGGGGGTGTCCTCCACCAGCCTGCACTGTTTCGAGAGCTGGCTGCATTTCCACCCAGTGAGACATAGCTGCATGGCTTCCATCTCCATTCCAAGGCTACTGGTGATCAGACTGGGCCTAGTCCAGTGTTTTGTTTCTTTTTTGTAATGCTTCATTTTTTTTTGTTTCTTTCTCCTGTTTCGGGGCCTGTTTCATACAGATGCTGGAAGAACTGCAAAGATAAGTGTGCAATTTAACCTTTTTCATGGAAAGCTATTTACAATTAAAAAACATGTCCAATGAAAAACTGGTTTTGCCTCCTTGTTTCCCTAAAGCACTGACCTTGAGTCTCTTTCTGTCCACTACTTATATGGCCCCCATTTACCATGGCAGCCGAACCCCTCACAATATTTTTAATGCATTTACCCTCACAGCATTCCTGGAAGGTTGGTCAGTGGTTGTCTTCATTGTATAGATGGGGAATGGTGGCATAGAGAGGCTAAGTAACTTGCCCAAGGTAAGACCGAATGTCTGTGGTGGAGTAGGGACTTCAACTCTGGTTTCCCAAGTCCAGAGAGTGCCCTAACCGCTGGATCATTTTTCTTCTCTTTTCATGGAGGCATAAGATTTTTAGGGATGGGAGAAGTACACCATCTGAGGGGTCAAGATGTAAAATGCAATATTATTATTATTTATTTCTACTACAGTAACTAGGGGTCATGGAAGTAGGGGTCACCCAATGAAATTAATAGGCAGCAAGTTTAAAACAAACAAAAGGTAGTATTTTTCACACAACGCACGGTCAACTTGTGGAACTCCTTGCCAGAGGATGTTGTGAAGGCCAAAACCATAACAGGGGTCAAAAAAGAACTATATAAGTTCATGGAGGATAGGTCCATCAATGGCTATTAGCCAGGATGGGCAGGGATGGTGTCCCTAGCCTCTCTTTGCCAGAAGCTGGGAATGGGCGACAGGATGGATCACTTGATCTGTTCTATTCATTCCCTCTGGGGCACCTGGCACTGGCCACTGTCAGAAGACAGGATACTGGGCTAGATGGACCTTTGGTCTGACCCAGTATGGCCGTTCTTATGTTCTTAACGCCTAAAGGCTCTCATGGGTTGAGAAGAAAAGCTTGGAAAAATGACCTAAGTGTGCCTGAATCTTCAGAGACCCTGCAGTAGTAGCTCTGTGGAGTGTGAACTACCTCATTCATCTTAATGAGGTGTTAACACCAAGCCTCATTGGGCCGGGAGGCCTAGCCCACGCTAACCCCATCAGAACAGTGTGTGTGCAAGGGGCACCAAAAGTGCCGCAGGCTCAGCCCACCCAACCAGGTATGCCTCAGTTACTGGGGTAAGTCCTGGGAGATGCCCCTGTTACTGCACCTGTCTGAGTGGGGAGAGGGACCCCTGCAGGGAGCAGAAACTCCTGGGAGGGAAAGTGGGGCCCCATGCCACTGCTCCAACCTCTCTGGTATGGGAGAGGGGCCCCCATGTCATTCAAAGTGAAGAGATGGAGCCACAGCATGGGGTGGAGCCAAAAGAGGTCTTGTGTCTTGGTGGGTCTAGGCCCCCGTATTGCCTTAATCTGTCTATACAGTATCAACACATAGTAAGAATCAGTGCTGAAGATGTTACCATCTAACTACTAGACAAAAGAAGGATTACTCTCCCCAATTTACAGCTGGGGAACTGAGGAACAGAGAGGTGAAGTGACATGCCCAAGATCATAAAGGGAGTCTGTGGCAGAGCTAGCATCTGAACCCAAATCTCCTAGTCGCTAAGTCCTAGTCTTAGCCCCAAGAGCACCCTTCCACCCCACCCATTCCTCTTCTCCTGATAGGACCCGTGCTCCTGTTGATGTCCAAGGCCATCAGGGTTGCCTGTAATTAGAGGTTCTGCAAACCCACCTATGAGATGTCTGGGTTTCATTGCTCCAAAGGGAAACATTTTCACCCACTCCAGTCTGGGAACTTTCACTCCAGGGGAGAGCAGAAGAGGCAGCTTTCCAAACACAAACAGCTAGAGTCCAAAGTCTTTACACAAGCAAACTTCCATTGGGCCAAATCCTGAGGTCTTTTAACTCGGTCCTTTCTCTGTTGGAACATCCACTGACCTCAAAGAGACTTTCACCTGACTGATTTGGCCCACATTTTGCGCACACATATTTTTGAGATACCCATGATGCCCGGCACTGGAAACTAATCTCTCAATGGTCAGTTGATTGAGAGCTGGCTGGAAATACCATATACACCTTTTTCTTTTAATACGCTAATGGAGAGGAAGGACCAGAGATGGTAGCCAAGAGATCTGGACCACCAGAAATATGTTGAAGATGTGGAGCAGTGGGATGGCCCAGTTTTGGTTGCTGTAATGATGTTTTTCCATCTAGACTTCTTACAGCACAGAGATGTGCGGCTGTTTATTGGCAGGGGAATTGTAAGACGCTTGGGAGTAATATGACTAAAAACACGTCTAACAAACAATAGTTCAGACCATAAGATATTATATGTCCTTATTGAGTTCAAACTGTCTCCTCTAGGTCCCATAGCTGCCCCCGGGGAGGAGCCATTCAACTTGATACTAGGGGCTGTCTCTGAGTTTTGCCCTGATCCCAGGTTGTTTCGCCAGAGCAGAGAAAGAAGCATTTAGCACCCCACATCCTCACAAATTAACTGGATGAAAGTGCGATTCAGGGGTGAGGCACTGGTCCCCTCAAAAGCAACTGGATCCACAGAAGCCCATTTTAAGAGCGGTTGTGGGGGAAAACGCTTCCTGTTGCTCAAAGCCAGCCAGCTCTTCAGAGCAGAAGAGAAGCCCCAGCAACCCAGGGAAGGAGGCCGTGAGCTGGGGAGGGTGGGGGAACCGCACAAAAGAGACAGTAACAGATGAAACCACTTGAGGTTAATTACGCTGAGAAGCAATTGGCTCCACAAGGATGTTAGAGGCGGGGCGGGGGGGGGAGAACGACTTGAAAGGCTGGGGGGGGTGAACTCTTCATGACCTCAGAGGTGTGCAGAGGAAGGTTGTTTGGGGAGCTCAGCCCAGCCCATGGTGGGGATGGTGAGGCTATCTTTACCTAGGGGGCAGAGGAATGGGACAATGGGGGGGTGGGAGCACAGCCAGCCACAGAGAGCAAAGGGACATGGATGATTTTGCATAGAATGTTTTCAGTATCATTTCAATTTGACCTGGCCCCGTTGGCTGCTGCCTGATCCCCAAGGCCCGAAGGCCCCAGGGGTTGCTGTCTGATCGCTTGGCTCAAGGTAAGATTTTTTTTTTTTTTTTTTTACTAGCTGCCCTCTAGGTTGGGTCAATTGAGGGCAACTCTTTTAGTCTCCGCCCTGGCTAATGTGTCCCTGAAGTGCAGTGGGAATTAGAGCCAGGAGGAGGGTGACACAAGCCCTGCTTGCAGAGAATGAGTGCCTTCATTAAAAACAATGCTGATCAGCTGCCTCAGCCCAGAGGAGAGGAACAAAAAGCAGCAGAGAAGGTGAAGAGGGAAAGATGAGGCCCAGCTGCTCAGCATTGCCGTGCAGGTAGCCCAAGCCTTGGTCTCTAGTCTTAGGCTGGTGAGGCCTGGGAGCACTGGAGGCTCTTCCAGTTGCTCAGCCTGGCCCTGCAGTCTGGAGGGGTTCCAAAGGGAGCCTGTGCCGTATATCTTGAGCAGAAGGCAGGTGTTTGTTACAGAGGGGCCTCGAGAACAGGGATATAAAAGCAGGTCGAGGGGACATGAAAGGGCGCCTCTGTGCCCTGACAGAGATGGGGGACCTTCCCCACCTCCCAGAATACACGGAAAGTCCAAGGTCAAGGGCAAATGCCATGTTCTTTGTACTTTAACATCTAAGGATCCCAGAATGTTTTCCAAACAGCCTGGGATGGCAAGCACAGCCTGGCCTGTGTAATAAACAGCCTTTAAACCTGCCTTTAAAAAGGTTCCCAGTTCTTGGGGGGCGGGGGAAAAAGTCTGTTGGGTGCATAGATGCAGGGTAAAGGCCATTGACCAGAAAGCTGAGGATTAGCTCCTTCCGCTACCACTCCCTTGATCTTCGGCACTAACTCTCTGCAGAGCCAGCGCATTGATGCTACCCATAATGCACTTGCACCAGCTACTCTCCCAGCACCACCAATCCCTGCACTCCTCCTAGTGGGAAGGGCAGAGCCTCCTCACCATTGGCAGCAGCTGGTCCCCCATGCAGCCGGATCAAAACTAGCATCTAAGGTAGGTGTCCTGGTGGGGGAGATAAAGGCTGTGCATGTGTTGGACGCTGGTAAGAGGGCACTAAAGGAGAGACGGCACAGAGGGTCTTTAACCCAGCCTGGAGGGAGCGCAAGGTAATGGCTCACACACCAGATGACTTAAGCCACCATAGCCCACCCCTCTGTTCATCTCAAATGGTCCTGAACCATGGATCATAGAACTGTAGGGCTGGAAGGGATCTTGAGAAGTCATCAAGTCCAGCCCTCTGTGCTAAGGCAGGACCAAATAAACCTAGACCAGGCCTGATAGGTAACTGCACACATGGGAATCCCACTGAAATGCAGCCACCTCTGGGAGGTGGGGGAAGCTGCTAACTAGAACACAGGGGCAAAAGGGGGGAGTTTGGCCAAGCCATGGCCATATTCTTAAGAAAAGAGCAATGAGGATTATAATGCTCATGCAGAGCAGATAGAAGCTTGGTTTATAACTCTCTTGATTTGATCGCAAGTGAGATTTGGTGGTGGGGGGTTTTCTTAAAGCCCCAAACTGCTGGAGTCCTGTTATTGTGTAAGAATCTTAGCTTTCTTTTTTGTTGTTTTATTTTTCACAGTGAGTTTCTAGTTCTTCTCGTTGTGGAGAAAAGGTTGAAAGCATGACTCACAAAGGGTTAAAACCCAGAAGGCAAATAAAAAGATCCCAGCTTTGACTGTTTCTTAACATCTCATGAGTTTGGGGGAGGCGACTGACTTCTGATTTTTTGACTGCTCAGGGGCAGCTATGCTGTCAGAAGTGGGGCCATGTGAAGCAGCCCTTTTTAGCTTTGCAAGAGGCAAGCTGCTTGCTTTTGTTCAAACCCCCTTGAAACAGATGAGCATTTTGCATGGACGTGGAAAATTTAAAGGGATGACAAACATAATGCCCCAATAGGAGATGTGGGCCTTTAAAGTGTGTGAGGGGGAGGGGGCGGAGATACGGGGAGCACCCGGCAAGATCTGAAACAACCACATTTAGTTCAGCTGTGAAACCAACAAAACAAACTTCCAAGCAAAAATTTTTCAATGGTGTGGTTTTTTTTGTTTTGTTTTTTTAACAGCAGCCAGAAGATGTATGACTAATGTGTGTGTGTAGGGGGAGGCCTCGGCAGACAGGGACAATACTGTAGTAACCAGGGAGAGGGGAGGGCTTGGAGGTCTTTTCTTCCATCAAAGCTTGGAGCTTTCTTCCAGCCAAGGAGATTGAGAGAAAGAATGCAAGACAATAAACTTTCTCCCTGGGTTGTAAACTTTGCCCTCCAATGCAGGCTAAAGAGACTGGGCTGCTTTTTACAAAGCGCAGTGTGTACTCAGTGAGAAAGGGAGAGGGAGAGAAAGGAAGGTCAAGGCCCCTTCAGAGCCTGGCCTGCCCAGGCTTGCCTGGGAGAGCATGATTTTCAAACACTGCAGCTTGCAGCCTGGCCTCTTTCTCTCCCATAGATCCCATTGCTTCAATCTGTTCCCCGGGGATGTGGTGCGTTTGCCCCCCACTCCTTTCCACCCCCACTCACACACACATGCTACAGTGAATTGCAAAACTAACTAGCCAAATGGGAAAGTGGGGGAGTGATTTGTTTATTTAGCCAGGCAGGCTCCCAGTGAAGCTTGGGACATCTCTGTAGGGGCTAAAAGGCTGTTTGCCAGTTTGACGAGCTGCTGCCCATGCCAATACACTTGCATAGAAAACTGCAACACATGTCCTGATGGCAGCAACACCATCTAGCATATCCTATAGGTGCTGCCCGGAACAGGGCCAGACCTGGACTCCCACCCCCCAGCCTTCTCTGCCCAGAGTCCTGCGGAAATCAATGGTGTTACACCATGTTGGCTCAATGACTCTTCTACTGTTCTATCTCTCTCTTCTTAAACTGTTACAGCCTCCTAGTATCTGGTCATCTGCCTTTTCACCTCCTCCCTCTCTCCTTATGTCTCTCCCTGACTATCTTTCTTGTGTTTCTCTTCTCTTCTCTTCCCCTTCCTTTTACCCCTCTCGCCAGGTGGCAGTGTAGAGACAAGGACTTCTGTGCTTCCATGACACCCCCTGAGATCCAAGGGTTTTGGGGGGCAAACCCCCTGCCTCTTCAATGGGGAAAAACCCCACACGTGCAATGGGAGAATTAAGGGGAGAGTCTGCAGGGTCAGGGAGTTCCCATCCTCCTGCATGGGTTGGTCTTGTGTGGAGGAACATGGGCCCCCTCTCTATGGGAACTAGAAAAACCTCTTTATGCAGAGGTAATTAAGGATTCATGAAGGCAGCATTAGAAGTGTGTTAGTACAATAAGGACTTCAATGGTTACAAATATTAGTGACTGAGGAGTACATATACAGGTTGGGGTGACCTGGTCTCCTTCCATCTTGGGTATTATGATATTACTACAAATATAATCGACCGGCTTGCTAGATTAGTATACTGAACCCACATGCAGCTGTGTAGCTTCAGCTGAAGTCAATAGGATCAGTGCATGTATCAACAGATGTGGGCCCCAGGGCCTGATTCTGTGCCCTGAACTGGGTATCATAAATTTCACCAGTGCAAAGTGGGTGTGAAATGCAATCCTTCCGATGGGGGAAGTGTATTAATTACATCCTGTGTTCACTCGCTTTGTCCAAGAGAAGTTGGCCACAAAAGAGAACCAGACCCTTAGGCTTTGCTTCCACTGCACTGTCTCTCCGTAACATGTCCTATTACTGCCAATTATTCCCTGCTCAGGGAAAGCCACTAATATAAATAGGCCAGGTCAGCCGTGGCCACTGGCGTTTGAGCCACTTCGTCATCAGGGCAGGGTTAGACAGATCCGTGGTTAGAACCCGGGCAGAGGATCTCTGCCTGAGTCCCTGGCTGTCACTGGTGGATCTCATCAGCAATAGCAACAGCAGAAAATGTAAGAACTGTGGAGTCCAGACATAGCCATGGTTGTTGGGTGGAATTATTTGAGTCCACTGAACCATCCTCCATGGTTCCTATGGTTTTGCTGAAAAGATTTGAAAGAAAGCTCCTGCCTGCTCTGTAAGAGATGGGGGATTAGCTGGATTCCTGGGTTGTCATGCTCCTAGCTAAATCCCCACTGCACTTCAATTGGAGATGGTGCATTTCCTCCTATCATGTAGCATTGCTTGGACTTTCAGGCCCTGATCCAGAAAAAACACTTAAACACGTGCCTCACTTTAAGCCCACGAACAGCTATTTGGGATTGTGCTTAAAGTGACTCCAGAGCTGAAGAGTTCTGCTAGACTGAGGCCAGAAAGAACTGCCACGCTCCATCCTAGAGGTGGCTGCATTTCAGGGATGCAGGAAGCGATCCTTCTTTGTAAGTGTGCAGAAGAGAAGCTGGGCAAATCCGGTAAACCTCTATTCTGGCCAAACTTTTCTGAAACCACGGAGCCAAATCCAGGTGATAAGCACCTGTGGCTCCTGCAGGAATCAGTGGATGCCTTGGCTGGGTAAGGAGCTTCAGGGATTGCCTCAGAGTTTATGCAAAGTTTGTGGAGTGTCTAGGGATGAAAGGATCCAGGCATCAATGCCAGTCATTAGGATCATCACAATCATTCCTTTATTATTTATTTCCCATATTCCTCCAGATGTCCCTTCATCTATCATCCTTTCTTAATGGGCAAACAACAACACCTCAAACCAATCTCCCGTTCACAGAGGGAACATATACACATAAGCCCTTCTTTTCTCTCCTTTTCTTGCCTTCTCTTTCTTTGGCTTCCATTGAGCGGGGGGGCTGGCACAGAGCCAACCTGGCAACAACCTGCTTTCACTTGCTAATCATTCTAAATATTGAAAATCAACGCCCAGAATAAACAGCTCAGAGATTGGGGCTGTCTCTGGTCTGTTTGGAAATGCTAATCTACCCAGCTTTTGTTTTCCTTGTGTGGATTTGATGCCTTGTGTTCTGAGGAGGTCACAGCTGATGGGGGAGGGGGGGGCATCCCCTTATTTTTTCTCATCATGAAAATTCAGCCAGTTTTAACATACTAGACTGGGAGGGGAGGGGGGGCAGGATATAAAGGGAGGGAAGGGAATGAACACGCTTTGCATAGCAATGAACGAACCTCCAAAGTTTAGGAATTCAGGTTCCCAAATAAGCATCCAGAAGTGCAAATGCTTTATCCAAACCTCCCTGTGTCTGCAGAACTGGCCAAGAAATTTCATGGGAAGATTTCTGGTGAAGTTTCTGGCATTGCCACTTTGAGTGGCAAATCCCACAGGTAAGAGTTCAGGTCTAGGGCTGAGATGTGAACTGCTCCGAAGTTTGAGAGCATCTGGGTACAGGACACATACTGGAAGAGAGAAACTCACCCAAGGCTTGGACGAAGGGCAGTTGTCCCAAGTACAACCCATGAAAGACAGAAGTGATGCTGATCTTTGGAGGTTAGACTAGATCACCGTCCCTCTGGCCTTAGTCTTTCAGTCTAGGTATGAGGGAGGAAGCACCCTGAGGAGCTGCCAGTAGTTTACCCTCCCCGGTCATTGAGGGCATTGGATCAGGCATCTCAAGATGACACTTCAGTCCTAGCTACTCTGTCTCCACAGGAGGGTTTTGCCACCTTTTCTCAGATGGAGACTTGGCCATAGTTGCAAAAAGAAAAGGAGTACTTGTGGCACCTTAGAGACTAACCAATTTATTTGAGCATAAGCTTTCGTGAGCTACAGCTCACTTCATCGGATGCATCAGATGCCATAGTTGTCCATGGTTCTGTCACCTCCAGGTCAGACTACTGTAACTTGCTCAATCTGAGGTTGGATGCAGCTGCTAGAGAAAGGCTGAAGGGGTCCAGCGGGTAACAGCCACCCTTGTTTACAGCAAAGAGTGCTATAAACACCTCACAGCTAGGCTTTGCAAATGCTAGTGGCTCTCTGTTTGCTTCATAGGCCTGGGGCCGGATTATTCGTTAAGCCTAACCTGCGTGCAATGTAGGACCAGAGGTGGGGGAAGAAGCAGGGAAGACAGTTGAAGCCTAGAGCCCTTTACATGACCAGAATAGCATAAAGGAAAAGTAAGCCCAAAGGCACTTCACTTGGATCCCAGCTACTTTGCAGGACCATTCTACCCCCCAAAATCACCCAAGACAACTGCACTCCTCCGGGGTGAGAGGCCCAGGTTCGAACTTGGGACAAAGCGTTCTCTGCAGTGGGCCCCGGCGTCCGGAACTCCTCATCAGAAGATTGTGCCCTAATGATGTTCAGATCCCAGTACAAACATCAGTGAAGCCTCACAATGCCCCAGTGAGCTAGGTGAGGTGAGTGTCGTCATCCCCACAAAAAAGCTGGGGAAATCGAGGCACAACGAAGGGCAGTGACTTACCCAAGGTCTGGAATGGACCCAGAGCTCTCGAAATGTATACATTTAATATGTAGTGACAGATTAAGGTGCAGCCCCCACTGATTCTCCCCCTCCCCCCATGCACTTCTTTTTTCTAGCTGCAGCCCCTCCCTGCTAATCTGCTCATGTCCTGTTTTCCAGTCCCCTAATTGTGAATATATTTTCCAGCATCACCCACTGTCTCCCTCCAGGGACCATTTTGGGGGCTCTGGCTTTTTCGCTGAGCCTGGCTGTGTTTCCAGCCATCGCTGCCTGCAACGATGGTTTGAGATGGGCAGACGAGGAGGCTCTTCCCCATCTTTGTCCCATGATGGCACCTCTGCTAGCTGCAGCGTATGTGTGTATCCTACCAAGCATGGAGCCCCAGGGAACCCATCCGCTCCACGGCTGTTATTACCTTTCCCTCCTCTCCCTCCCTGGAGAGGACAGAGAGGTAAACAAATATAAACAACATCCATGGCACCCAGCCGTTACAGGCTGACGTTCCTCTCAGCTGCAGCGGGGAATGTGAGACAATGGGCCGGCAGGTCGGGGCATGCCCGTGAAAAGAGAAAGGAGCTTGGAGAATTAGGCCAGCATTGACCGGAACCAACAGGTGCAGCCAGCCTCTTTCAGCTCTGCTTTGGACAATGTGTAAAGGATGTCAGGAGAAGATTGCTGTGAATTCCAACCCCCCTCCTCCAGCCCCCTGACCCAGGCCCAGGTAGTTTGCATTCTTCCTGCAAACCACAAACTCAGGAAGGTGGGGAGCTGCGCGCGGGCTAAGAGGCCTGATGTGGATGCGGGGAGGTGGAGGAGGGAAGAGGCCTTGCAGAGGAGAAAATGACACCAATGACCCTGCAAAGCCAGCCAGTGTTAGGGCTTTCGGTACCAAGAAAGGGGGTTTAACCCCTCACAGCTGATGCTGTGCATGTGCGTCCTGAATAAGTCACTTTGCCTTGCGTATCCATTCAATAGCTGGGCAAGGGGAAATCGATTGAAAGAGCAGCTCAGGTCAGAGAAGTGCCCCTGGTACCTCCTTATGAAACAGATCCAGTACTGACAACCCCTAGCGTTCAAACATCAGGAGCAGGCCCCCCAAAATCACAAGACTTTCTTAAAAATCATGACTTTTTTTTTAAACAATAAATCTGTGATTCTTCTGATTTTACTTCTGGGGTTTGAGCCTTTAGGGGACCACATTTTCAAGCTTTTCTCTGCAGCCATGAGGGCTAGGAGCTTAACTTTTAAAAAGTGAAAGCTGTGATTCTCATGTAGTTACTTTTCTCCAGGAGCTGGGCCTTTAAGAAAAACATCAGCTACCACAAGAGTTGGCAATCCTGCAGGATCTACTTCCTGTGGGCCTGCTACTCCACTGACGTGCACCTTGAGTAGGCACCTACAACAGTGTACATGGCCACGCAAGGTACAAAGCAGTGAAGAATCAGGCCCAGTGTGGAGTCCAAGGAGAATCAGGTTCAAACCCCCTTTGCACTTGGGGTAAGATTGGTTCCAAACCTGAACTTTGCAGCGGGCTGCTGTACTTTGAAATGATCCGAGCCAACCACCCTGAACTCTGGGAAACTTTAGACCTGCTTCTAATTCGTAGTCCCGGCTGCTGCCCTTCCTTATGAAAATAGGTTTCTGCTGGTTTTCACACCTGTTAGTCTTGCAGAGAATGAGCTGGATTCTATTTTGGCTTGTGCATCATCATCAACAGAGGAGTCCACTCTCTTTGGAAGGAGGACATTACTGGTGTTGGTGCACAAGCTACAGCAACCCAGCTTGACTTTCATGTGCTGGGGGGAGTTTGCAGGGCGAGTAGTTAGAAGAAAACTTTGTTCTGCTTGCAAAGTGGGCACATTTCCCATGGAAGCCATTGAGACGCAATGAACATAGACCTCAAGACGCTGTTTGTACATTGTCACTTTTCAGAGCAGAATGGAGCGCTCGGGGTTCTGGCGGGCTCTTCCTGGAGGATAAGGAATGAGTTTGAAACCATGGGGCAGAACACCCTGCAGAGTTGTAAGGGTCTAAATGGCCATGGCTACTAGTGACTCTGCTTTTTAAACCCAGCCTATCTGAATGAGAGCTCCCTCACCGTGATGGTGTCGGTACGTCGCCATGCAAGCTCGTGTCACAACTCAGTGATGATCATGCATAGCATTTGTATACCATTTTTTGTGCCACTCAGTGCAGATTTCATATGTTTGTACTATAATGGCAGTAGCTGGTATTCGTATCTGTCTTTTACAGGTGGGGAAAGTGAGGTACAGAGATGCTAAATATCATCTCAAGAACCCACAGCCAAGCCATGAATAGATCCCAAGTCTCCTGGTGTCTGACCCACTGGACCACGATAAGCTAGCTTGTGTTTGTTTTCATCAGTGTCACTGAGCCCCCAGTCTCAGCTTGAGTGCCCCACACAAGCAGCTAGCCCCAGGCCAATATGGCAGTAATGATGTGAGACCCCACTACTGTAACTGGAGACATCCAGCCACAGCAGGAAAAGTGCTCCCCGTGGGTGGATCTGCTATGTCGTTCAGTACTCGAACATCAAAATGCTGTAGCCCTCCCGAGCCTGGGACCTTGGATATGAGCCTGGCTTTGCAAATATTCCCAACCCATGGACTTTTTCCTGAGTTCTGATTGAACCTCTTTTGGCCGAGGCAGGGCCATATTCAGAGGTGGGAGCGGTAACGAGGCAGAGTCAACATGGTGATTACAAAAGCCTGTGTCCTAGCCACACCAGCACTTACGCTGTAGTTAGCACCCATGGCGCTACACAACTGGGGAATTACAGCTGTTTGCTTGTGTAGAAGCAATCTCTGGGTGTGTGCACCTCTCTGCTTGTGCATGGGAGCGAAGAGATCTGTTAATGTGTGTGCGCACACACGCTCTTTTGTAGACTAGAAGGATGGCATGGGGGAGGATGTGAGAGACGGACACTGATGAATTGGCCGGAGGAATCTGAGAGGTGACCCACATGGCCACATGTGTGCTGTGTTTGCGGGAGGTAATGGTTTGCTCCAGCAGCATTTGGTATGAGACATATTAACAGGGAGGAATGTATAAATATCCAAAGGTCACTGAGCTCCACTAGATAGAACGTGATTTGAAGTTACTTCCACCACATTAAAGGAGCCTGCCATAAGACTCAGACACTATGGTGAGGGGCGCGATAGGAAACCCTGGGAGAGAGAAAGAGGAGGAGATTCTGCCCCCCTCACTCCCGGTAGTCAATGGCAAAACTTCACTAGGGCCAGAATTTTACCCAGAGCCTTCCATTCTCAAAAACCAGGAGCTTCTGTGTGATGGAGGCAAATCCAAGCAATGCCTGCCTGCAATATAGAGACTGAGGATAAAACTGTAGCCCAGATTTTCTGCCTTATTCGGCTGTTCCTCCTAATGTGCTTGAAATTGGACCCTACTCCACTTGGCATCAGTGAGAGTCACACGGTTATGTCCTTGCATATTGCTTCCAAAAGGCAGCCTGCATGGGACCTGTTCTTCTCTTTGCCTCTAAGGCACCATGCACAGCTACAGAACTCTTTAAAAACATAAGCGCAATAGATCACCGATGCTCAGATGCTTTAGCACTGTGATTGAACTGGAGTAAAAACTGAAGCTCTGGCAACTCAAGGAGCCTGATTCTCAGTTACATGCTTTAAGGAGCCTTTACACTGCCAACTTTATAGTCACTTTAAGGCCCCTTTGTGCTGCCAGGATGATGCAAAGGGGCCTTAATATAACCGACCTAGAATCACGCCCTAGAAGTTTATGGTGTTGATTTCAACCTGTGAAGCCCCAAATGGCTGGATCCTGGCTGTCTCTCTCCCTCTGTGACTCATAGGCCTGCTCTGTGCACAAGAATTGCATTGATCTGTTGCTAAATTGATTTAGTTAAACTGGTGCCACCCCATTGGGTGGGCCCTCTTAACTCAGTAGGTATCAATTTAGGTTGCAATTTGTGTGGGAGGTTAGGCCACAATCTCTGGAACTAGTAACAACCAAAAGCAAACGAGCAGATAAAAACAAAGGGAAAGTGTTAGAGGAGGCTCTACTGGACATGGGAAATAATAATCCTTTTCCTCCAGAGATCTCTCAAATGTACAGGAGGGGAAACTGAGGCACAGAAAGATGAAGCGATTGCCCAGAGTCATACAATAAGTCAGTAGTGTTGACCGGAATAGAACCTAGGACTCCTGATTCCCCCTCTAGTTCTATATCTACTAGCGCCTGTTGCCTCGTCAATGAAATGAGATGTGTTCACCAGCGACAGGACAGGGGACATGGCACACAAGTCAGTGGTTATGGTGAAGCTGAGGAATGAGAGGAGCTGGCGGTTTGGACCCCACTTTGCAGAGCAGTTTATTTTAAAACTGCAGACACTAGGAAAATAAATACCCATCTCTATGGCTGTCTGAAATTTGATTTCCCTGACTGTGGTGCCAAAGTTTGCTTGATCTATAGCTATCAGGGTTGGAAAGATCATCCTGGGCTACCTTTCCTGCGCTCTGGGTCACTGCAGGATGGGGCATAGATCTGCACAGTGACAGACGTGATTCAGCATCTCACCTGACATAAAATCCAGGCAGCACCACGTGGGACCTACATGTGGGATCAGATCCTGCCCTCACTCACACTCATGCAACCGGTGATATCAGACTCTCTCTTCCGAGTCTGGTTGGGAATTTCCTTCCATGGCATTTTGGATCAGAGACCTACAGACCTTTCTTGGTTTGTGCACATGGGATTTGGGGCAGTTATTAGCATCTCATTCTTCTCTTGTATAGGTTGGCTTCTTGGTGGTCCCAGGAACCCTGGCAGAAACCCGGCTCTAAGGAGAAAGGCGAGTGGGGGAGGGGTTATTTCTAGCGTCCCAGATCTCTTCATCTCTGCCTGCTGATGGGATCTGCCTGTGCCCCTGGACCTTGGACAGCATAGCTGGAGGATTCAGAATTGCAGGGGGCCGAACACTAAGTAAACACTGTAAAGCGTAGACTAGTTAATCCTGATAATTCATTTACAAATAGCCATTTAGGGACCACAAGGCAGGCAGCTATCAGTGCAGAAGGAAGGCTTTCCCAGCAGGACCATAATTCCCTGCGCAAATAAAGCCCAGGGGAGGGAGACCACAGCTTGTTCCTGTAATGCACTAATGGGGGTTCATTCTGGGATTTCAGCCTGGGGTCTTCCTCAGGGGCCAGCCAAGAGTATTTTGTCATAGGGAGCTAATCCACATACAGAGCCTCATCCTGCCACTGCTGGAGTTTGCCATTGACTTTAATGAGCACAGGAGCAGGGCCTTGGATGATGGATTTTCAACTTTTCCTGAGGGATCCCATTGCTAACCAGTCACTCAGAACCCACAGTACTGATGGTAACACTCTGGCTAAATAGGTTGTGTTTCCCTCTAGTGGCTGATCCACAAAGAGGATAACCTCCTACTACTACTGCCAAGAAGTCACTCCTCTATCTCTGTAATGGTGACCTGTGCATTTCAGCTGAAGGTCTAGGTTTCTATCTCCACTGGATGACCATGGTGAGGGAACTGTTACACCAATAAATTGTAGAATTTAACTGTCTGGAGCCAGTGTGCCAAACTCTGCTCTCTATTCTACCCTTGCGCAAATGGGAGACAAATAGCTATCGCAAATCCCACACTTAGGGAGCACTGAGGGTCTTCAGTCTGAACCACACTGGAAAGAAAGGTCCCAGCCAAATTTTAAAGAGAAGGAAAGTGAATTCCTTGCAAGTTCTCTGATCACTGCCCATGGCCTCTCTCAGCAGCTTACTTGTCATCAGTTTAAATCCAGGTCAGTAGTGACCAAAACCCACTACCTTCTCAGTCCTATTTGTGTTCCCGTGTCAATGAGTTTGTGGTCTCAGTTATTTTCCCAGGAGAGGAAGGTCCATCACCATCACCACAGGACTGAAGCACAAGATGACACTGATGTGGCAGCTGCACCACCCTCTCGCCCAGAGTTCAGTGGGAAGCTTGCACGGATGCCTATGCTGCTCTGTGCATCACATTCTCCAGGGCTGCCTACCTAGCAAATCTCACCAGCACTCAATTTATTTATATGCTGCACGCGAGACTGAAGAGAAAGTCTGTACAGAGCCTAAGCCTGGGGGAAACTATTTAGCAGGTGAGCCAGCAGCCATTACATATTGAGCTCCTGGACTTTGCAGTTGTTCCCAGGCTAAGGCTGCTCTCTCATTGTCCCATCACGGTGCTGCCTTGGGACACGGCCTCTGTACCTGTCTTTTGTAATTCTGCTCCTCCCTTACATCTGCTCTGTCCTGGGCCTGATGTCTCTTGCTGCTTCTGTCCCTAATTCTTGTCAATGGGGGCCGGTGGGGAGGGGACGCTTGATCCTACCTATGGTATTTGGAGCAGGGAGTGGAGGAGAAGTGGACTTGGCCATCTCTTGGTCCTTTATCCTTTGTCTTCTGTCTGCTTTGGACCAGGCCCTTAGAACCCATGGGTCCGTCTACGCTGGAGCAGGAAGGTGTAATTTCCAGCTCGAGCAGATATACCTGCGCTAGCTCTGATCGCACCAGCACACTACAAGTAGAGTGTAGCTGCTGCGGCACAAGCAGCAGGACAGGCTGGCATCCTGAATACATACCTAGTTTCTTGCATGGGATCGTACTCCGGGCACTAGCCCCTCTCGCCTCTCACTCCACCACAGCTACACTTCTATTTATAACACAGTGGCTTGAACAGAGCTAGCGCAGGTATGTCTCTTCGAGCTGGAAATTACACCTCCAGCTACAGGGTAGACATGCCCTCACTGAGACAGGTCTGAACCCTGAAGTGCTGAGCACCTGCAACTCCCATGTGTGGGGCTCAGCACCTTGAGGAGGTTGTAGGTGCCTGGCCTTGCCTGAATATAGCTTCAAGCTTCCCGTGAGATGTTATAAACAACAATCCCAGAAGGTAATTAACAGGAAGGATGGTTCCCGTCTAACATTTGCACCTCCAAATTCATGGACACACCCCTGCATGCACTCTCTCGCTCCCAGACACACACCTGTATGCTCTCTCTCCCTCTCACACACACACACACACTTATTTTAACCCTGTCTGCAAGTGAAATCTGGATGACCCAATGAAACGGATAATAGACTCTGTGTCTGTGGGTAAGACGGGGCTGGGGGGGGGCGGGAGCATGGGGAGGTGGTAGTTGGTGGCATTGGAGAGGTTGTTCCCACGCGTTCTATCATTCTAGGGCATCAGGAGGTCACGTAGGAAGGGGAGGAGGAATCTGAGGTGGGGGAGTGCTCCCAGTGTGGGACGTCCCTTCAAGCGATAATGAAGGTTTTGTAATTTTATGTTAATCCTGGCTGCTCTGCACTCTGTTCTGTCTCTCCTCTCCCACAGCAAATGCAAAAGCCTTTTGTAGACTTCTCGCTGCTGTAATCTTTCCTCATTGTAACATACTGGGAAACCTGGAATCTCAGCACTCAAAAGGGCATTGTCAAATTTCACATATACCTCTATATTTATCCACACGTGCTCCTCTGCAGTCATAGCATGCTTACATTGCTTTGTGTATAGGACCTACAGGAACTGCATCACTTTTTGTAGAATATTTAATTTTTCAGTAAGACATTTAACCATAGGAAACCATTCACTTCTGGAGCTACGAATACTTGGTTTGTTTTGCCAGATTCTGATCAAAGTTATATCCTTCGCGTAGTAGCCCTTCGGAACGTGAGAGGGAGCACTGGAAATCTGGCTTCCATTCCCAGCTCTCCCACCGAGTTACTGTGCGGCTCTAGGCAAATCACTTCATTGCTCCATGCCTCAGTTTCTCTGTCTGTAAACTGGGCTAGCTAAACTTTCCAGTGAGGTGGAATTCATAAATGTCTGCAAAGTGCCATCAGATCCTTGGATTGAAAATGCTAGAGTCATGCAAAATATGACAATTTTGACCTGCCTCCCTGTGCCTATGACATTTGCTATTGTAACCTACCTTTAAAAGTTGTATCTAAGCTACGGGGCCCTTTAAGTAGCCTGACAGTGGTGACTGTTTTGAATCAGACAGCATGATCTGAGCTACCGAGCCCTGATCTGATCGCAGCATCCCAGGTAGTGACGTTTTCGGCATATCAATTCTATCTTTGTTCAACACACCCTGCAAACAAAATCGTTATTCTTGCACAACGGGTGCCCCTGGCCAAACAATACCGAGGAACAGATTCTCATTCAGAGCCATTTTCTCTGTTTACTTCCTCCTGTTTCCCAACGCTGCTGCTTTGGCTGTGCGTGCGCACGGTCACCTGTCTCACTGCTCTGAAAGTGACACTGGAAAGCTCTGCTCCCTGCACCTCAGTCAAGCAACCACAGAGGCCCCACAGTATTATTATTCAGCTTAATTGGACTAGTCTGCCCCGACTCCTGCAATAACAAGGAGGGCTGCTCTTTCTCTCTCCCCCTCATGCTGCCTGGTGCTAAGGAGGCTTCCCGCACCCAGAATGGAACTGATGACTTGTCATTCTGCTGAAGCCCCCTTGCTGACATCCCCTGGCCAGTGCTGAATCAACGTCTCTCCTACTTTCATTCACTCTGCAGAAAAGTTCCTCTCAAGTCAGTATCAGTTGCTGTACCGGACTGGAAGAGATGCCTGGGGGAGTCCTGTCCCCGCAAAACTGCAGGACAGTTTTCATGGAGACACAAGTAATCTAAATACTGCAGCTTGTTATTGAGAAAATCCTTGGTGGAAAAAGTCATTAGGATGCATCTTGCACTGAAGATGGGAGTGGGTTCTAAGGATGTTCCCAAACTAGAATGCCATGGCTGTTTGACCCACAGATGGACTGGAAATCTTTCCAGAGCAGGCATTTGGTACTTCCTGCTTCCCATTGGCGGCCTAGGATACCTGGGTGGTCATGTAGGGTACTGCTCATACAGGGACCGCACATTCAGCCCCAAAACAGCTACCAGCTCCAGTAGAAGAGGCTGCCAACCCCCTCAGGTCTCTAAGTGGACACAGGGCTGTGCAGAAAGGCCATTGCTGGCTCATTGCCACACACTGATATTTGGATCAAGCCCCTTGACCTCTAGACCACTCTAGGGCACATCCTGCAATGTCCCTCTGGTTACGGAAGATCTGTGGCTTCTCCATGACTCTTAGAGGGGCCAGCATGGGGGCACACAATTTCCGCTGACTCTCCACCCTTGACCTCCCATTCCTACAAGCAACGGCAGTTTCGTTGCTGGGGCACCAGCAAGAATTTGGCCTTTTTAGTGTTTCCTCCTCCTTTAAGATTCAGGAAACATGCAGGCCTTGCTCACCCCTCCCCTCCCATTTCCCCAGAGTTACCGCCCTGCATGTCTCGCCTCTGGAGACAATGGATCCAAAACAGGCATAGTCACTCATAACTGTGTTCCTGGCCTTCCACCTCCCTCCCTTTGGCCAAGCAGGTAGAAGCTTGTGGTCAAGAAGTTTCCCTCTCTTGGGTGGTTTGGCAGGTTGGTCCACGCAAGCGGTTGGAGAACAAAGCTAAAGAGAGGCAGAGAAAAGGGGACAGGCCACTGAAACAGGCGGCCTTTGCTCTTCTGCCTTTTGGAATCCTTGCCTGCCAGTCGGACTCAGCCCTGCCACTGACTGGAGAACAGCAGAAGCCAAATACTCAATGGGGCCTGGAGACTGAACACCCCTCTCAGACCAGGGGGTCCCACAGGGCCAGGAATGTGCAGGTGTTAAAGAAAGGGGGTGCAGTGGGAGTACAGCTCCCATTCCTCATCTGAAAGCTTGCACTGCTGCTGCCCTGCCTTGCCTGTTTTGTGGAGAGAAGAGTTCCTTCTGCAGGTCTATCTGGCTGGCCCCATTCACCAGCTCTAAATCCAGACACAGCACTTAATCTGCCTGTATTTGCTGGGTGCAACAGGGGTTATTGTTGCTTTGCTGGGACCCTTATATTTAACCCCTTAATCTTTTTCTTGGAATTTCTTGCATAGTTTAGGCTGCCTCACCCAATCACATCAACATGTGTTGCCCTTAAATCCCAGGGGGTTCAGTCCTCACGGGCTCTGCAATCCTTGCTCTTCCTGAGGCTGAGTCAGACAACAATTGACAGTAGTTTGTTTTGTGGGGGGGTCACCCCTGCACCAGGGAACAGGACTGAGACTAATTTTACATAGGCCACAGAACAGCCATCGAAGGTGACAGCTTTCAGTCATTATCAGTGTGGGACGGATTGAATCTGGAGGCCTGGAGATAAAATCCCCCGAGCCACCCAGTGTCCCGGCCTTCATATTTTTATTTCAAATTTTTTAAAAATAACTGGTGTTTTTACTAACTCCTTAGCTGTCCCCTCTTGAATGACAGTATGTTTTACCAACACTCTGTGTTTGATCTGAAGTCTTATCTTTGATGTGGCGCTATATCTGTTATTTGTGTTTGGGCTGATGATTTATTGGTGATTTGTGATTATCTGGTTATTGTACGTTTTTTGATTACGCTTGCCTGATTATGTGCCCAATTTATTATTGGCAGGTGCTTCATAGGGGCTTTTTGAAAACAAGATCAGCTCAGAAGCTCCAAACCCTCCATCCCAAACTTGCCAACACAAATTCAATTCCTTCCTACGGTGAAAACAGCAAGCTTGCCTGGTAAGGAGGCCATGAGCAGGGGGCAGGGTCAGCTTCTGAGAAATGGCCTGTGTCGCTCTCTCTGGCATCTGACCCCAGCTTCACCTCTTTCCCTTAATGGGCCGAGTAATTCCATAGGGATTGAGCAGAGCCTTTTCACTGGCCTTTCAAGACAGACATAAAGCTCTGTTCAGAAGATCCTCAAACAACAGGCTGATGTCAAGGGGGCCACAGTCTAGCCAGCACCTCTGGCATCCAAGTCCCTTAGTGGAGGGCAGGGGGGAGGCGGTGGGACAGTGGGAGGGGAGCAAACATACAGTAAGATCATTGCATGGTGCAGAAAAAGGATGGAACTTCGAAAGCTCTCATCAGTAGCCCTTTCAGCTTGCACTTTCCTTTGAATGAGACTGCAAGCTTTGACGTAAAGGATGCTGTTTATGCAGCCAGAGCAGCAGAAGGGCTGTTATTGACGGCAGCCATTTGGGGGGGAAGGAACTGATCTGACATCTTTGTGTTCCCATTAATATCTCAAATATCTGTAGGATAAAGCTTGTCGCAGAAGCAATATGAGGCATCTGAAACGCGGGCACCGAACCAACGCAGGGGGGTCTGGAGAGAGGTTCTTCTCCCTACACACGTAGGACCAAAGTCTCCAAACTAGGAACCTCAGCTGAGCCTGCACACATGGTCACAGCCAGGTAATTTCACAGGCGAAACACACTGTTGTGCACACCCCATTCAATGAAGCTGGCGCACAAACACAGCTGTCTGCCGCAAGATAAGGTGCTCTGTAATACATGCTGAAGTTGTCGCTGAACAAAGACAGCCCCTGGTTACTTTCAGCTCCATCCAAAACACCAGGGTGGGGGAATCAATGTTTGCCAACTGAAGGAAAAAGGCAAGGGGACGTTTCCCTTCTCCCTCAAGATTCTAAGAGGGTTTTACTAGCTGCAAATAAAATAAAAAAGCAAGCAACCCAAAACGACTGGATGGTGTCCCGATGAAAGGGCAACGCCCCATAAACGGCAACATTCTTGGTTGCTGGGAGCAGTGTGAGGGCAGCAAGTGAGTCTGGTGCCAACAGTGTGGCATCATCTGTGCAAATAAATCTAACTACTCTACCCAGCTCCCTGTGGAGCAGAGAAGACGGATGCTGATAGGGGCAAGGTGCCCTTTCTGCTTGGGAGGTAATGCTTTTTAATGGGTGGAGCTGGGAGGAGTTAAATGGAAGTCAGGTTCCATCCTCATCTCTGCAACTGACTTGCTATGTGACTTTGGGCAAGTCACTTAATCTTTCTCTCGCTCAGTTTTTCCTTCAGTAAAATGGGGATAATAATTCCTACCCTCAGGGGACCCGTGATACTCTGTGATTTATTTGTAAAGCATTTTGAGATGCTGTGAAGGGCAAAATATAAACTTTTTATTTTATTACAATTTTGTATTGTCTAGAAGCCTCCCCTAAGTCATAGTCCCATTGTGCTAGATGCTGTATAAACAAATAGTAAATTACAGTCCCTGCTCCAAAGAGCTGTTATTCTGATTTAATAACAGACAACACTTCAGACTTCCTTCTAATCATTAAAATACAGCTCCCTTCCCCAGTAATGGATTCAGGGAAACTGGGTAGTCCATGATGTGCCGATTCATTTATCGGGGACCAAGGTGGGGAAATTCCCCTCTTTATGCTGTGTTTCTAGCTGTTAATGGCTTCCCAGCCAGGTAACATAGTTCCCACTTCCCTGTGTATTAGCATTATTGTTTGCTAAATAGCTTACGACATAATATTTACCTTGATCTGTGGCATTAAGACCTTTCCCTCCACCCCCAAAGGAATGTCTCAAATAAATTACAGTTGGCACATGTTGCACATGAGGGGTGAAGGGTGTTGGAGGATTGGATTGGATTGGACGAGTTGCCTAAAACAATTTCCCTCCTATGGCTGCTCTGGTTAATAGTTGGAAAGTCCTCTCTTGTATTTCTTTGGTTCCTGGCTAGCCCTAGAGACTCTACTGCAGGGGTTCACAAACTTCATTGCACCGTGACCCCCTTCTGGCAACAAAAATTACTACATGACCCCAGGAGCGGGGGGCCAAAGCCTGAGCCCCACTGCCCCAAGGGAGTGGGGGCAAAGCCGAAGCCCAAGGCTTCAGCCCCAGGCATGGGCCTGTAACCTGAGCCCCGCCACCCAGAGCTGAAGCGCTCAGGCTTTGGCCCCAGGTGGTGAAGCTGGGGCTAGGGTTTTGACCCTGGCCACAGCAAGTCTAATACAAGCCTTGGCAACTCCATTAAAACAGGGTCGCGACCCACTTCGGGGTCCGGAGCCACAGTTTGAGAACTTTTTTCAGAGTAACAGCCGTGTTAGTCTGTATCCGCAAAAAGAAAAGGAAATGAGTACTTGTGGCACCTTAGACATTAACAAATTTATTTGAGCATAAGCTTTCGTGAGCTACAGCTCACTTCATCGGATGCTCTACTGTATGACTCCCCCCCTTTTCTCCCCTACTAAGTAGCAAAAGGAGGAAAGCTGGTGCTTGGTGACATCTGGTGGATGTGCTGCATTTTACACCTAATTCTCAGACTTTAATGGTTCTGGGAATTCATTGCATGTTGCTGATCTTTGGTCCCACTGAAATTGCTCTTCTCATTATCTCAGCAACAGTATTTGATGTGTGTTTCTTGTGTGGCTTTCAGTTTGGAAGGCTCAAAAAGAATCAAGATCTGCTGCTAGAGGCCGTGAGATGTTCTCTAGCTGTCCTTATATGTGTACTTTCGCTAGGTTGTTTTACACTGCTCCTCACCATCGTATCTTCTGAGCATCTCTGTATTGGGCAAGCCGCTCGGGGAGCAGAATTATCAAGAGAAGGTGAGTGTGCTGATGTGAACTCCCAAAATGAGAGAGAATGTCTAGGGACTTGCCCTCATCTCCATGTGGAGGGAGTACAGTGTGTAGCCCCCATAAATTGGCATTGTGTGCCTCTGTGGCAGTAGCGAAGCACTGAGGGGGAAATCCTGACCCCTGGCCTCTAACTGCCCATTTTGTAGCTGCAGTACCACAGACACCTCACACACGGTGATATTAATACAGCTTTGCACATTGATGGCGCTTTCCATCCATGTTTTTCAGAGAATTAAAGAGTATTAATGTATCTTTGTGACATGTCTGTGAGGGTGGTATTATACCCACTTTGCAGTAGAGTAAACTGAAGAACAAAGCGAGAGATTGGGTAAACAGAACCAAAAGCAGACCAAGTGACTGCCCCCAAATCAGTAGCAGAACTAGAAAAAGAAACCAGGAGCCCTAACTCCCAGATCCCCGCTATAATCACGAGCCAACATTTCCCCGCCTTACTTTCAACTGGTATTTTAAAAGGAAAGGTTGTCTAATCCTAAAATGTCTTAATAGTCACATAACTGCCCTCCTGAACTGAAGAGAATGTTAATTGTGTAACAGATGTGGACACAATCTTTTAAAAATGGACACTGGCTTTTGGGATCTGTGCAGGATCTTTTGAGCCTGGTCCCCCCACTCCATTACTGTGGGGAAACTGCACTGGAGTAGTGAAACTGGTTTAATGGAGTGGAGAATATATGTGCAGGACACTGATCTACCACACCCCATCATGCTATTAGCAGGAGGGGGAGCTGTATGGTCCAGGGGGTGTAATAACAAATGTGCTGTATTTGAGCTGTAGCTCACGAAAGCTTATGCTCAAATAAATTTGTTAGTCTCTAAGGTGCCACAAGTACTCCTTTCCTTTTTGTATTTAATATGTGCCTCCTAATTCCTTCCCCAGTCATTAATGATACGCCCAGCCCAGCACTAAATATGCCAAGGGAGACCCAGTGCCACTCCCAACATGGTGGTATTTGAACAGTCATTCCCTGCCTGCCACTCTTAATATGGCTCCTATTGGAGGCGCTCATGCGCATTACTGCCAGGGCGGAGCCGCTCCCGTTGAGTCGTCCAGGTGCGCATGCGTACTGATTCCCACCACACTCAAGATGGCTGCCTGTGTACGGACGCCGGCGCATCACCGTCTGCCACCCTCAACATGGCGGTTTGGCGCTGACGGCGGTGGGCGTGAGGCGGAAGTGGGGGCGGGAAGGCTGACAGCGCCGGGCGCGGCAGTGTTGGGGGTGCTTGGCAGGCTGGTGCCCCTTGGCTGTTCCCAGCGGTCCCGCGGCAGCCCCCGCGCCAGGGCGGGGCAGGATGATCCCTCCGGAGGAGGCCTCGGCCCGCAGGAGGGAGATAGAGGACAAGCTCAAGCAGGTAGAGGGGGGCGCTGGGCCGGGCCCGGCCCGGGGAGTCCCAGGCACCCCCACCTCGCTCCCCGGGAAGCCCGCAGGGGCTCGGCTGTCTGTGGGCCACCACACAGCCCCCCCCACCGGGACAGCCCCAGCCCCACCCCGAGACTCCTCCTGACATACCCTCCCCCGATCCTCCACCCCCCAAAACTCCTCGGCCCTGGACTGCTCCAACCCCCGAGAGACACCCCCGGAATAGCCCCCGCCGGGCAGCTCCAACAACCCCACCTCCCCCATACATTTGTTAGTCTCCAGCGTGCCACAGGGACTCCTCGTTGCTTTTCCTTCCTTGCCGTCTGAGATCCTCCCTCCCTAAACAGCTTCATTTCTCCTGGAATTGGCCCCCTCTAAGGGACCCACCCCAGAACTTTCCCCCGTTGTGGGGCTCAGGGGACCCTCCTTGGAGCCAGATTCCTCCCTGGACTGCTCTGCTTCTCTGGAGCTGAGCCTGCCAAATAGACCTCCCTGGAATTGAGACCTCCTTGCTCCCGCAGAGCCAGACTAGACAGCACTACTCCTGTGACACCCCCTCCCTCCAGAGAGACCCTCCCCCACTTTGGGCCTTGGATGCCACCCATGAGAATTGTCCTTTCCCCAGCTGGAGACTAACCTATAGACACCACCCCTGGTGTGATTACAGCACTCCATAGGGTCCGGGGATGCTTCCCTTGCAAAGAGAAGACTCATTTCTTGTGACTTCTTGCATTTCTCTGATCCTGGACAATGACAACTGACCGTTCAGTTTCACTCTTGATCCCCAGCCTTGTTTGCACACACAACTTGCAGCGGTTTAATTAAGATAATTTAAACCAGGGATAATCAATAGGTGGGCCTGGGGCCAATTCCGGACTGCCAGATGCTTTTGAATGAACCACAAACATTTTTTATTTACTTTATTATCATTGGTTTCAGAGTAGCAGCCATGTTAGTCTGTATTCGCGAAAAGAAAAGGAGTACTTGTGGCACCTTAGAGACTAACCAATTTTTACCTTCAGTCCTTTTGGTATGATGTCCATCTGTTTGCATTTCGAAAGGATTGGTTAGTCTCTAAGGTGCCACAAGTACTCCTTTTCTTTTTATTATCATTATTATTGTTTTTCTCTGGAGTCTGGACCTGGACTATACCTTGACCAAGAAATTTGGACTTTGAGAAAAAACAATTGAAATGCCAATAGCCTCAGTTAAACCAGTTTAGTTAAACTGGTGCAACCCCCTGTGTGGGCAGAATTTTATCACTTTAAGACTGGTTTAGCTTGTGTCTGTTGCCTAAATTTACAGGCATAAACTAACTTGATAAGCCATGTCTACACTGCAAACTTTGGTTGACGCAAGTTACGTCAGCCTAAAGCCACCACAGTTAGTATAGCTTTCGTGTGCATGCATACTTGGTTCCTGTGTCATCACTGCACATACTCACCCAAGAGTGCTTGGGTCAATGCAGTGTGGTGCACCGTGGACAGGTGTCCCAGTATGCAAGTTACCATCATCCAGCTTGCTGTCTTTTGTGAAATTGTGGCAGTACATGGTGAGGCAGAAATGAATCATGCAGTGGTGGCCAGGAGCAAGGGGTCAAGTTTCCATAAAGCAACTTTCTCCATCCCATAATGTCATCCTTATCCCATAATTTTCATGCTTTTAAAAAGTCCCACAACCCCGTGCGGCACTTCTCACAGTCCATCATCTCTGACAAAGGCATGGAGCCCATACAGCTCTGTGCTGTTGTCATGAGCATTGCAAACCCAGGATGAACGATCTTCCAAAATTTGCAGAGCTTCAGGAAGAACCACAGCGATGGGGGAATATGACAGTTTGGTGGAGGACAAATTGCTGTGGAACATATTGAACATTAATTCAAAGTTGGCAATGGTGGTCACGAAGCAGCTGCAGACAGTGGAGCACCGCTTCTGAGCCTAAGAAACGAGCACTGACTGGTGGGATTTCATCGTAATGTAGATTGGGATGATGAGCAGTGGCTGCAGGACTTTCGGATCCAAAAGGCCACATTTCTGGATCTGTGCGCTGAGCTTGCCCCTGCTCACCAGCGCAGGGATATCTGAATGAGAGCTACCGTGACAGTGGAGAAGTGGGTGTTGATTGCTCTGCAGCAGCTTGCAATGACAGATTGCTACCAGTCAGTGGGAAATTGTTTTGGATTTGAAAAAATCCACAGTAGGGGCTGTTGTCATGCAAGTGTACACGGCCATTAATCGTCTCCTGCTACTCAGTGTGCAGGACATAGATGGATTTTCAGCAATGGGGTTCCTGAACAGCAGTGGGCAATGGACAGCATGCATTTCCCTATTTTGGCACCAGCTCGCCTTGCCACAGAGTAACTCAACAAAAGCATTATGCAAGCACTGGTGGATCATGAGGGACACTTCACCAACACGTGTTGGCAGGTCAGGGAAGGTGCTTGATGCTCGCATCTTTAAGAACACAGGGCTGTTCAGAAAGCTGCAGGCAGGGACATTCTTTCCTGACTGGCAGATTACCATTGGCAATGTTGAAATGCCAATAGTGATCTTGAGGGACGCAGCCTTCTCCTTGCTCCCCTGGCTCCTGGAGCCATACACCAGCAAAAGATTCAGCTATTGGCACAGCAGGTCTAGAATGACAGTTGAATGTGCTTTTGGTAGATTGAAGGGATGCTGATGTTGTTTACTGACCAGATTGGATCTCAGTGAGAAAAATATCCCAATGGTTGTATCTGCTTGTTTGTCTCCTGTTGTGTGTAGCAAAGAGGGAAATGTTGCCACTGGGGTGGAGATAAACTCTGCAGGCCGCTGTTCTGAGTAGCTAGACATAACTGCAGTTAGAAAAGCTCAGTGCAGAGCTATGTGGGTGAGGTAGGCCTTGTAAGAGCATTTTACCAGTCAGCAACAGTAATGAGGTGTGGTGCCCTGTGCTAATTTGGGGGGCCAGGAAGGCCCCCACTAGTAGGAATTGTGTGATATTTGGTGTACATCTATTATAACGCTATCTGTTAATGCACCTGTTAATTTTGTGGTGCTTGCTGTACATTTATAATGATTACACAGTTTTTGTCAGTGAATCTGTGAGTTCTGTCACTCTGTAGTGTAAGAAGTTGTGGGTGTTTTCATTCAGGCTAGGCATTCTGTAGCATATGTTGTGAACAGATTTTTTTTGCATACCAAAACCACTGCAGAAAAACAATATGCAATAAAAAACAAGTACAATAAATACTTCTGAAATAAATTAATGGAACAGAATTTAACAAGTGGAAAAGAATATTTGTGTCCATTTTGGCTACACATACAGCAACCATGGCTCTCTCAGCTCTGTGTAGGTGAAGCTATAGTTCTCCTTACTGTCCCCCGGTATGGAGATGTGGGGGTAGGGATAAGGCCCCTGAAGTTGAATGTTGAGGGGCGTGTTGGGAGGTGTTAAAATTGAGTTCCCCGTTGGTTGCAAAAGGAGGCAAGATCCTGACTTTTGAACCTGTAGGTCCACAAGAGTCTGCAGCATTTGTGTTTGCTGCCGGAGAAGTCCCATTATTCCTGGTGTACCTGCCTTTCTGATTCCTGCACCTTTCTCCTGTCTGCTCTTTCCTTCTCCCGTACTGTCTGCAATAATCACCCTCCACACTCCCTGTTCACAATCCAGTGCAATCCTGGCTTGCAGGATCTCGCTGAACATGTCCTTCCGTGTCCTCTTCTTTCTCCTCCTTATCATGGTCGGGTGTTCCCAAGTGTTGAGTGGGGACCCCTCAAGGCCACAAAGGGAGCAGCTACACACAAAGCACACAGAGGTGTCATTTGTTTTTATAATCACAACGGAAAGTGGAAGTTAAGACTGAGAACTCCCTCCCCTTGCTCTCCAAATGTTTTAATCAAGACATGCTTATTGACACTTCAGCTTTGGAGCGCCCCCACCCAGAACTGCTGTGTGGTCCTAGCTGTGGGGAGGGGGAAACAAGGAGGAAATTGTTCGGCTACCCGAAGCACTAAAATTTCAGCTCGTTTCCCTGGGTACGAGTGCAGGGCAATGGCACTGAGCACTGGCACTGTTTTCCACTGGCAGCGGTGATTTTAGCTGCTATTTTGCTCCTGAGGGTAGCAAAGGCACAGAGAGCACAGCTGTCCCGAAGCTGCCCATGCCACTAGCCTGTGTACTGCAATGGCGCCTGCCGAAGTCACTGCGGACGAGCGTGGGAAAGCGCCCTACCGCAGAGGAAGAAAGATGGCTGCAATCCCTAGAAACATTAGGAAGAGGATTTCAGAGAACCTCCATGGAAGTTTCATCGAGATCACTCAGCAGGATTCAAGGGACATCCCTGTGTACATGAACAAACTGCTTCTCAGGCCCACTGCTCCCAACCCTAGAGGGGAATGAACAGCAAATTACAACTTGACCTCTATTGTACCACTACCTCTTCTAGTACAAGTAAATTAATGAAAAGTCACGACCTGTGTCCTGCTACACTGGAGTCAGGCACCATCTGTTCATTAAAAGATTTTAGTGGGAAATACATTTACACACCTGAGGTTTCTTCCTGTGAATAGGGCTTGCCCATGCTTGGCTGCCAGGACTGACTAGTCTGCAGTGAAGTCTTAAATGAATCCTGGCTTGCAGTATCGCTGGACCACCAGGTCACCCGTCCCCCATCCTCTTCCTCCTCCTCCTTTGCCGGTCATGGTAGGGGTTTGTGCCTCATGCTCCACTGAGGTATCCACGATGCTCTGCAAGGTGCTGGTGGGTCTCTGCCAAGTATGGCTGCAGCTCATTTTAAAAGCGGCAGGTATACAGCTTGGCACCAGATCAACTGTTGGCCACTCTGTATGCCTGTCTCAGTTCCTTTGCTTTCATGCAGAACTGCTGCTGATCCCTGTCATGTCCGTTTGCCGGCATGCCCAGTGTCCACGGTTCTACAGCTGCTCCATAGTTGTGCCTTTACAGCCTCTTCTCCCCACAATCCCAGAAGATCAGGACATCCTATCTGCTCCAGGCTGGAGTGTGTCAGCAGCGTGTAGCTGGCATGTTCACTTGGGCAGTTGCACACAACAAGGGAGAGCTGCTAGGTGTGCTTGCCAAGCTGAGAGTTCAGGGAAAGGCATTTTGAAAATACGTGGGGGTTTTAAAGCGGGGATTCCGGGTCTCTATGCCCCCTATGCAGTGACGTTCACAATTGTGACTAGAGCAGTCGATGTCGAGCATTGTGGGAAGCTGCTGGAGGACTGTTAGGATCAATATAGGTCATGTGGTGTCTACGCTTGCACTGTCAACCACAGTACATTGACCATGGCTCAATGCCGTTCAGGGAGGTGGTGTTTATTGCTTTGTCGTAATGGGGCGCTTCCATTGGTGGGAGACAAATTTGAATGTAGTCACATGCACAACGAGGTCGATACAAGGTGACTCACATTGGCCTAAATTTGTAGTGTAGACCAGGCGTAAGACAGGTTTAAATTGAATTAAAAGGGTTTGCTACACTGGGTTAATTGATTTTTAAACAAATTAAAACCTATAGTCTAACTCAGGGATCTGAAACTCGGATCACCACGAGGCCACATGAGGACTAGTACATTGGCCCGAGGGCTGCTTCATTGACACCCCCGCTGTCCCTGCCCCCACTCCACCCCTTCCATGAGGCCCCACCCCTTCCCTGCCCCCATTCCAACCCCTTCCCTAAATTCCCGCCCCTGCTCCGCCTCTTCTCTGCCTCCTCCCCTGAGCGTGCAGCTCCCCGTTCCTCCCCCTTCCCTCTTGGAAAGCGCTAAGCGCCACCAAACAGCTGTTTGGTGGTGGGAAGCACCTGGAAGTAGGCAGAGGAGCGGGGATGCGGCTCGCTGGGAGGGAGGGGAGTTTGGTGGCTGCAGGAAATAACTCGGGGCGGGGGGGAGCACGGGGAGCTTGGCGGGCTGCAACAAATAACTCCGTGGGCTGCGTGTTTGAGACCCCTGGTCTAACTGGTGCTACTCTGTATGTAGATTATCAGTTGATTCTCACCCACTAGCACTATTTTGTTGTGTTTAAGTTTGTAACACCAGAGACAAATGTCTAAATCCAGGATACCTCTTTAGTGAAATTAAAAAAATAGTTATATCATGTTAAGTTTTCTGTTCTAATTAAAGGCATGTGTTTTTAAACTCAACCGAAATTACTTGCCATTTTCTTTATCAGGAGTTAGAAATGCACAGAAGTATTTATTCTTTGACCCTTTTGTGTAAGGTTTGAAATTCACCTATCATGCAGAACTATTGAATCCTACTTCATTCCAATGACAGGAAGAAGAAACGCTGTCCTTTATAAGAGAGAGTCTTGAAAAGAGTGATCAGCTCACCAAAAACATGGTAAGTAGAGTCCCGTAAATTAAGTTAAAAGGGTCGGATAGGCTTTGCGGAACTTGTGGGTTCAACAGGTACTTTCTTTAGATTAGACATCTTGAGGAAAGGTTACAGTGTGTATTGGGGCACAAGCTTGTCAGTTCTGGAAACTTGGGTCCAAATGATCCTTCAATCTGATCTGATCTAACCTATCTAGGTTTCTATATGGCTCTCCTCATCTCAGTATTTTAGTACCTCGCAAGTCTATGTCAATAGAAATAAACTCTCTCCAGCTAGCAGGGAAAACAGCTAATGTTCTGTGTGTCAGGGCTCAGGGGTGAAGAGCTATTGGAAAGCTAAGTTGAAGAGATGAGTTTTGCACTTATTTGTAAAAATACAATGTACTTAGAGATCTTTCTGAACTCATCTGGTAGTGAGTTCTGGAGCCTAGGTCCAGTTCCTCTCTGAAAGATCTGTCTCCTAAGCTCATAAGCCTTCCCATGTTGGTTGACAGTTTTGTAGTGTCAGTGGAATGTAGCTGATGTTAGTAATCTTGGTTGTGGAGGGAGAGGTGACTGGTTATCTATCGCATCAGAACAGAGGCCCAGAATTGGATTTGGTATGAATTAGGGAGCCCATGCACAGGGAGAAACCGTTGATGTGCTCATGGGCACATGTGTTGCTTAACAGGTGGGTTGCTGCATTCTGTGCCTAATGAATCCCCACCACCACCACCACTCCTTAATCCTACTTTTGAATGTCAGTAATTGAGTCTGGATTGCTGTAGCGAGATCTGAGTCTGACTGGATGGATTGTATTTTTGTTTGCTGTTGCAAGATGTCCAAAATAACCCTAACATTGTAAACCTCTGTCATGATCTGATGGCAGGAACCTCTGACAGAAGGGGTGATATAAAGGAGGTGAGTTCTTAACATACTTTTCATGCCAGTATCCCCTCTTTCTTGCTAAGTTTTGGCTTCAGCTGCTCTTTGTCCAGGACCTGAACTCAGCTAGGTATTGGGAAAGCTGAGAGATTGTGCTGAACCAAGACAAGACAGAGGTGATCTTGGCGAAAAGCAGGAAGGACTTTGACGAACTTTGTTCCTCCATAACATCCTCTTTTCCTGAGGCCACCTGCCCGCCAATTCAGTAGGTTGCAAACTTGGAGTTTCTTGACAGCCAAATAGCCATGGCAGAGCAGAGCTGTGAACATCAGTCAAATGGCTTCTTCATTGTAAGATTCATTCAAATGTACTCAGTGCAATTGAGCAAAGTATTCGGTAGGTTCTGCTTCAGCCTTTCCCCTGACCTGAGGCACCTACAGTTTGTCTCCTTTTGGATAGGTTTCCCAGGCTGTCAAATAATTTGTGTGATGATTTGAGTGCTATACATATGCTAATTAAACATCACCATATGCTTATGTGGTGGGTAAATATTACTTCCATATACGCATTGGAAAGCTGAAGCATAGGGAGGTTAAGTGACCTGCCCAAGGAGACAAGCAAGCCAGTGGCAGAGCCAGGAATAGAAGCTGGGAGTCAGGATTCCTAAGTACCCTGTTCTAACTACTAGCCCACAATACAGTTGTGTTTTATGTGGAAGGAAATACTCCATGCTGTTTGATCCTTTTTGGGGGTTTAGGTTTCCATCCTCTCCTCCTTTGAGAGCCGTTTGATGAAGCTGGAGAACTCTATCATCCCTGTACATAAGCAGACAGAGAATCTACAACGTCTGCAGGAGAATGTTGAGAAGACCCTGTCCTGTCTGGATCATGTCATTAGTTATTACCATGTGGCTAAGGACACAGAGAAGATCATAAAGGAAGGGTAAGTCAAGTAGTAGGCCCCTACTTTCCTCTGCCGGATCTTTCTCCCATCTCTGTTTTGAATAGGGGCAGTTGATTGGGCAGGTCTCTACAAAAATCTCGTTATTGTTCTTTGTATTTTTATATACCTATGTGCCTACCCCAGAGGAAACTCAGCGTGAACTTTTAGCAAAACCTCTAAGGGTAAAACCCTGCTCTCACATCCACACTGGGGTCCTCTTACATATTCTGCACCCGATCCCTGTGTGGAGTTCCCATCCATTGTGTTCATTCCTTTCTTCCCATTCTCCAAATTTTTCTACAGTGGCACTTTGCTTTCTTGTAGTTGCCTCCATCTTTCCAGCCAACGTGGACTGGATGGGTGTCCTTTTACGGAGCTAGTGATGCTTGCACTTGGGTTGCCCAGAGGGGTTACTGTGGTGCTGTATGAAATGCTCCCATCCCACCAGGAGCTTAGTGTGTTGGTGGGAATAACGAGGAAAGCAATTGCTGGCTTGGGAAGTGAGATCCTGCAGATTGAACCCAGTCTCATAGCACTGTGGTACACTGACCATGGGCTGCTGTGTGGGCTGCCATTTTTGCTTGAATCAGGTCTTTTTAAAGCAAATCTTTCTAAGTCGCCTAGTGATTTGGGGTGGTGGGGGGAGGTGGCGGTGAGTGGAGGCAGTTGTAAAATTCCCTTTAATCTCTGACTGAAGAAAGTGGAGTTGAGGTCTTCACTGGTTTTGTTCCAACCGTTGTTGAGGTTTCTGGTGTCTTTCTCATGCGTGCACTATTTCAATTTCAGCCCTACGGGGAGACTAGAGGAGTATTTGGGCTGCATGGCCAGAATCCAGAAGGCTGTAGAATATTTCCAGGACAACAATCCTGACAGCCCAGAACTGAACCGGGTGGTATGTAATGTGCTTGAAAACCAGGGGTATTGTGTGGGCATCTGCTTCTCTGACATCTGCAGCATATTGGCAAGTAGTGGCAAAGTGAGGTTTGTTTGTAGGAGCATTCTCTTAGGATCCCGATTAGATTTGTTAGCAAGGATAATGCTTTACCTCCTGACTGTTAGCTTTCCTAGTATTCTGTACCAATAAGATCTACAATAGCTGAAAGCATGTACCTTGCATGCACCTAAATTATTTCTTACTCCTAGCAAAGATAGAAAATATCTTTAATCCGCCATCCAGGGTTTGCTACGCTCATTTCCTGGATCATTATGAAACACTGGTAGTGTGAGGTAATGTAGCCCATGGATCCCCAGGATAAGAAACAAATGTTCATGCACTTTGAAAACAGAGAAACTGAGCTTTGCTAACTAGTATAGGTTGGGGTTTGCAAAGGTGCCCAAGGGAGTTAGGTGCTTTTAATTTAATGGGATTTGGATGCCTAACTCCCTTAGGTTTCTAGAAATCCTGGCTATGACAGATTAGTCTCTAGCTCTGGTGATATGAGAGGAGGGATAGGCCAGTGGTTAGGCTGGGATTTGGGAGACTCGGGTTCAGTTCCCTGCTCCACCACAGACTCCATACTGCCCTGCCTCACAGTGAGTTGAGGATAAATACATGAGATTATGAAGCATTCATATACTGCACTAATCGAGGTCATATAAGTACCTAAAATAGATCAAATACTGTATCAACACTTAAATTAATCCCATATGCTCATCGCTATCTTGAATTCTTTCACCACCACCTGTGATCCCTTCTCCGCTCTGTGCCACAACTTAAATTCTGGCATTATTTTAACAGCTGCTGTCACAAGAACAGTTAGAGCTAGGAGGCTTTACTATCTGAAAGCAGCTTGAAATTCCAGCTTTCACATGGTATGAAGCATTAATTGCTAACTAACATTTTGAGATCTCAGCTGCTAAAACTGTCCCAACTGAAGCATTGTGGGGGAAACAAGAAAGGAATCAGAACAATTCGTAAGATCTTACTTTTTTATTTTTTTTCTTTCTAAACTTAGCTTCTGTTAAGCTACCTGGGCTATGGACATTTTGGTGAGGCAGTACTTTCAGAAACAATTATTCCAAGCACTAATGTTGGACCATTGATCGCTTTCCTCCTCTCTTTCAAGACCTCCTATTATAAATACTATTGGCCAGATCTGCTGTTACCCCAGTGGAAACCTGGAGTAATTGCATTGAATTCGATGGATTTGCAGCAGTGTAACTGAGAGCAGAATGTGACCCCATCTTTCCAGATCATTGCAAATGCTTAGAACTCCCTTTGAATATCTATTGCCTTTTCCTTAACAGCTAGAGAGGTTGCAGGGGATGAAGTTTTGTGCTGCTCAGCTGTAGAGTAATTCCTTGACTTTGTTTTTCCCAACTCCTTACTTTTTAAAACTCTCTTGACAATAGGCTACATTGCATTTGGTAGCAGATGTCAGTGGTACACAGTATTTAGGAACGCTAGAGATTAGGTGATGTTTAAAGATTTTGGGAGAGGTTGCAGAAACACTTCTTTGTTTCTCTTGTCTCTGCTCTCTCTCCTCCAGAAATCCCTGTTTGAGAGGGGGAAGGAATCTCTGGAATCAGAATTCCGCAGTCTGATGACGCGACACACCAAGCCAGTTCCTCCAATCCTCATCCTGGATCTGATCAGTGGGGATGATGAGATTGATACGCAGGAAGATATGATTTTGGAACACCTCCCTGAGAGTGTCTTGCAAGACATTGTCCGTATCTCCCTTTGGCTGGTGGAGTATGGAAGAAACCAAGGTAAACTAAAACGAATCCCTAAGTGAGCCAATCTCTGAGACAAGCAGATATGTGATACATGATATGTTTATCTTGATCACTCCAGTGGTCTCCATCAACCATGTTATTGCACTTTGCTGAGAGCAAAACCTGTCTGCTGAGGGCTGTCTGTGTCACTGTGGAACTCGGCCAGTAAGCTATCTCTCCTCTCAGCAGTCAGGTCTGTTTTCAGGGTAGTTCTGCAGCTAAGGAGCCAAGAGATCACATTGCATTTGGAAACTGACAAAGAATGGTAGCAAAGCGTCTGACTGTCTTTTAAAGGCATTTCTAGGTGAGTAGTGTAAATCAGATTCCTTGTATCAACCCATTTTATCATTCTTTTTAAATCCTATTTTTCCGTAGTGCTTATAATAATCTTTTGGAAGTCGTTTAACCCTTCTGTGCTCAGTTTCCCCCTCTGTTAAATAGAGAGAATAGCAAATTTACTCCCTTCCCCAAAGAGTGTACAATGTAGGATCAATTTCTTTAAAGCAAAAGATCCCTAGGACAGATCTATAGGTAAGAACTTGAATGTGGGACCCCAGTCAAAGCAGGTCAGTCTCTTTTGTGCAGTCTGTTTTCAGGAAAGATCCAGCAACAGCATCCTCATTGTGCAAAGAATGCCTTGAGTTTGGTTACCGGTCATACCTTTGTCTTGTCTCCTTAGACTTCATGAATGTTTATTACCAAATCCGCTCTAGCCAGCTCGACCGCTCCATCAAAGGTCTGAAGGAGCATTTCCGTAAGAACAGCTCCTCCACAGGCATCCCGTACTCCCCCGCCATTCAGAACAAGAGGAAGGACACACCGACCAAAAAGCCTATCAAGAGACCAGGTTAGTTCCAGAATTTAAGGATCAGTTTCCTGCCCTGATGCGAAAGAACATCCACCAAGCATGTTGTTCCACTTGTTTGTGATGGGTGTCTCTCTCACTGACCTGAGTTTTCCTTTGTGCCTCTCCATCTCATGGGGTAGCATCTAGTCATAAAAGTTGTTCTGAAGGCAGCAGGGTGGGTGGGAGTTGAATGGCAAACACCTTTTTGCTTATAAGGGACTTTCACATTGGGTCAAGCTCCTAGATTATAGACCCTCTTTCATCTCTTATTTTGTTGACTCATCCAGTCCATATTTCAGGGGACATTTTAAAAAAACACTCCTGTATGAAGAGAGATTGCAAAGATTGGGATTGCTTACCTTAGAAAGGAGACATATAGGAGGGAACATAAGTCAGTAAAGTAGTGAATGATGTAGAGAAGGCAGATTGAGAACTTCTGTTCTCTCTGTCTCATAACGTGAGAGAAAAGGGATATTCTATGAAGTTATAAGGTGGGAAATTCAAAACAGGCAAAATGAAATACTGTTTAACACCACATGTAATTAAACTGTGGAGCTCACCGCCACAGGAAGTCATTTTGAATTTTGCTAAATTTTTGGTCTCAAAGGGATTGGACATGTATATTGATATTGTAACTATCCAGAGTTGTCATAATTAATAACAGTTTTGGAAACTTTGTGGTTCTGTGCCTAAGCCAATCTTTAACTATTAGACACTGAGGAGAGACCCGTGTGGATGGTAGATTAACTCATATCTGCCTACTGCGGTGTTCTTACACCTTTCTTTGAAACATCTGGTTCTGGCCACTGTCAGATGGAATGTTGGACTAGATGGACAGTAGGCCTGATCCAGTCTGGGAAGTCCTGTGATCCTAAAACTGTGTCTGAGCAAAGAGACCAAGGATTTAGCAAGCTATGGAAACTGAACTGCCCACTCCCCCCAGAGATGGACTCTCCAGGTCATGGTTATGGCATATCTGTGGGGAAGGCTTCCCCCGCCACTGTCCCTGTTTTGTGGAGTAAGGACTTTACTCTCCAGGGCTGTCTGTCTAACACTTTCAGTAGCACTAAAAAAGAACCACCTACAAATTCAGAATGAATATCAGATCCTCTGTTAGGATCTTCTTTCAACATAGCACTCACAAGGTTCTGGCACATCTGGTCCAATCTACTTAATATGCAATTTGTTTGCTTGTGCAGAAGAAATCATTTCAAATGTAGCTATTTCTAGTATGGATCCCAGATTATTGCTCTTCCTATATGCAAAAAAAATTGGAGAGGAGGGAGTGGCAATTGGTGGAGGGCCCAGAGAGGAGGAAGGAAAGTATGCATTTTAATTGTGTTGTCTTTATTTTTATAATCCTTATGTGAATGACAGTCTTCATTCCAGGTAAACTTTGTTTTTGTGTGTGTCTCCTCTGCAGCTTGCCAGGTCCCTCTTTACTTCCTAGTCAGTCCTCTTCCTGCTAATAGCAAAGGGTGTGCCTGGGATATTTAAAGGGAAAATCTGCTAGTGAAGACCTTTAAAACTGGTGACCACATAACTAGATATTAAAACGTGCACCCCCACATTCAGTACCATGCATCAGAGCTGTTCCTGAAAGCTGACAGTTCAGAGAGCTATGAAAGACATGGAAGGTTTTGGCATGACTTGTATAACCAGCTACAGTGAACCTGAGTTTGACAGCTCTCTTCCTGTCTCCAGAGAGCCACCTGGAGAGGTGTGAATTTCCATTCTTGCCATTGGCGTTACTGCTGAGTTTTGCAGGATGGAGTAGATCATGTAAACCTCTGTCCAGAAAGATAATGGCTGTGGGTGTAGATATTTTTGCTAAGGGGAGTCAGTGTTTTTCCATATTTAATCCAGCCCAAATTCTTAAGCATAATAATACTTGATTCTGTGTTCTGCATCCCTGATGGGAACACCTGCTCTATCAAATAATTACAATAAGGAAAGCAGATGTTAAGACTTTTTTTTTCTGGTTATTTAGCACTTCTGTGCTAGACAGCTGCAGCTAGACAGGCAAAAAAGGCTTAGGACTGGAGCCTCAGTAGGCGTAAAGCGGTTTACCTTCATTGAAGTCAGTCTAGTTGCGCTGATTTACATTTAGGATCTGCTCCCCAATCTTCAATACCATCTGACTTTGAAACTATACAGGAAAACCAGGCTCAAAAGGTCTCCATTTGAGCACCCAATACCACTAGTCACTTTGGAAATTTTGGCCTAGATCTGTGTTTAGCCAGAGAGTTTGTAGGATAAGCCAAGCAGTGGCTGTGTTTGTATTTGTGTTTCTGGGTTACAGAAACAAATCAGAAGATGAGCAAATGGAGATGACATTACATGTGTCAAATAGAGATCCAATAAAGTGATCATCTAGGGTATTGTGAGTCTCAAGAAATAATAGTAGCTAATTCGTGTCTTCCATATTCTCAGACAAGGACAGAGTCTCTCTCTGAACCAGGCTCAAGTTCTTAGTGGCTTGTCCATCTCCAAATACACCTGCCATGTGTTGTAACTGCATAGTTACCCAGAAATGAAATCTTTTCCTAGCCTTTCCTATTTCACCTCCTGGCATTGGCCCATCTTATTTCCCACAGACTCATCAGCTTCCAGGGACGGCTCTGGAGATGATCTAACCAATCTCCAAATCAGAACGGTGGCACTCCATAACAAAATTCTTCTATTGGGGTTTAATTGCCCCTTATTTTAATCTTCATAGTTCTGAAGTTTGGGCAAGGAAATTGCTATGTTTTCTATGCCATTGATTCAGTGATCAAAGCTAACTCCAGATCAAATCTCAGGCAGCATTAAAAGGAGGGTATCTGGTAGTTCAAGCATATAGGTTAAGAGCTCCCCAGTCCTAATGGAACAATATCCCAGCACAGACCCTGACCCACACTTTAATCTGTTGCAAAGAATAAATCACTAAATAAATCTGTGCTACAGCCCTTTCACATGCTAAGCAAAGTCCAAAGGTGCTAGTGTCTGTGAAAATGATGGCAAGGTATGAGGGCAGGGCTGCAAGCCAGAGAACCCACCAGGATTAAGCTGGGTTCTGAGGAGCTTTTTATCAATACCTGTTCGTTGTGTCAATGCAGTCTTGTATCACCATCACCGTTTCTTTTGCAGTTGTACCACATACTACTTCAGCACCCTCCTGAGGTCACATCACATACTTGTAAGGCCTTCATAGTTCTCCAAAATGATCCTTTTCACAGCTGTGGGCTAGATAAAATGAACAAGGTTTCTAAAGCTTTGGAATGAAATTTCAGCGATTCAATGAAATGCATTCCAACATCCTTCATCGTGAGACGGAGACGCTCTTAAAGCTAACCTAAAATGAAGGCATCTGCTGGCAAATGAGTGGAACTTGTCACATGTTTCATTGGAGGCATAATGCTTTACAGCCCTTTTAAAACACTGATCACTTCCCACTCCTAAATTTTAGCTCTGCATCAAAGAGAGCAAGAGTAGTTGGGGCTCCAAAGGGGTACTTGCCCTAAAATTGCTACAGCACAGCGAGAAAAATCCCCCGTTCTAAATATCATTCTTAAAACATCTGCCACTCTGCTGGCAAGAAGCTTTTAAAAAGCTGCCATTTTTGTGTGGTACACCAAACCCCACTGTGTTAACTGCTGTTCTAGAGCCAGTAGGAGGCGCTAACTAAAGAAACCTCTTTCCAGAACTGTTGGGTGTTCATAGACTTGTAAGTCCAGAAAAGACCATTATGATCATCATGTCTGACCCTCTCCGTACAAAGGCCATTGAATTTCACCCACTCTCCTACAGACACCCTGCTGTCAATTCACAAGGAAATAGGGAGCACAGCTACTTTCTGTTGCATTAGAAAACTGCTCAGAGGATGGGAAACTGCCATATTGGAAACGACAGCAGAGCAGTCTGAGAATTTGCACCTTATATTTGACCCTAGTGGGAGGGAAAGGCTCATTAATTTTCTGGAGGTGACCTTGACTGTTCTCCAGGAGTGTATTGGCCTTTTTCCATAAGCATCAGCTTATGCTCATATCAGTTAATTTCTTTCTGTTCCAGTTTACCTAGCGGTTGGGGAGGTGGTACCATGCGGAAGGCAATATAATCTTTGAGCAGCAGGATGAATAGCCTGTTTCTGTGTCCCCAGTTAGATCCCTACTCAGCTCTTGAATTTGATGCCTTCATTAGTAACTGCTGCACTATCCCATTTGATTTGAAAGCTGGCTAATCAGAGGAAATAATCATAGAACACAGGCATTTGGCTTCAATAGAATCCATTAAGGCCTAATTGTGATACAAAGTACCAGGGATGCAGCAGCATTGAAATAATCACACAAACACTTGCTATGTCTGAATGTGAATGCATCTGATTGATTGTGTGCAAATGAGAAAATGCACAACTGACAGCGCAGCTCTTATCTGAGACAAGCATGTCAAGAGGTTGTGGGTCATGCCACTAGGACTAGCTATTCCTACTGATGTGTGCTGCATGCATGCTAAATGCATTCTTACTGACAACATGACAGATCAGCAGGAGTGATATCTGCAATTTACATTTGACTCCAATTTATAATATATGTGGGGAGAGGGGTTGCACGAATGCTTATAAAACCAGAGACCACCAGAAATGTTTCCAGGATTCATACACATTTTAGGCCATTGGAAACAACAAAATAAGTTCTGTTGTAAGTAAGATTTCTGAAAGTGCCTGTAACAAATTGGAGGTGTTGGTATGAAAAGAACTCGTGTGTTTTAAAACTGCCCCAGATGAATCAGTTAGGATCTGGGTAGAAGATTACATAAAAACAAATACTGCAGAGGCCTGTGGAGTAAGTGATATCAATATAGGAAGTGGACGTGACTCTTCCCAAGCCTTTGGAATGTGTGGAAGTAAGAAAATTACCACCGTGTGAATTTGTTCTATTGAGATTTTTTCAATAAGTGGTTAAGACCATTTTGTAAATTGGTGGGATGAATCCGAAAAAGAAAATGTTGCAAGTGAGGTGTTTTACTCAAGGGTTAATGTTTTAGAATTGGGAAGTGAACTTAACACACTTGGGGTCTTCAACCCACTCCCATCCTACCCAATTTGGGAGCCTGATCTTCCCAAAGACATTCTACCTCCTGTGTCTCCCAGTTATCCACACATGCATAAACCTTCCCTTGAGCACCTGGGTAAGGGGAGAGGGAAGCTACCATTGTCCTTTGGTGGAACAGCTAGCACCCCTACGCCCTGTCCTATAGTTTAAACTTTGGCAGGAGGTTAGGATAAGACTTCTCACTTTTCAGTGTAAACCAGTTCTCTTAACACTGATCTCCAGACTAGCTAATAGCACCTGTGATGTGGCAGCCAGAGTTGCTGCTGGAAGTTGGGCGTTGGTGCATGTTATGATTTTTTAAAATAAAAAGTGCAAGTTTTGCTTTGTATTTTGGCTATGTTTTGATTTTTTTGTTAATTTATTTGCATTTCATGTTAACCCTCCAGAGAGCGGCTTATACCTTTCCAAAGTTTTCAGTTCCACATTCATGCAGCAATGTGACAGCAGTATCTGCCTTGGGGTGTCCGTGTGTGTATGTGTCTGTGGGGTTTTCTGTTAATGTTCATACCATGAGCTAAAACTAACCTTTCCATATGTAAGCAGTGCTTAGTTTACACTTGACACTTTAATGCTTTCTGTTTTGTGCTTGCAGCGCTTCCTAGCCAGGGGGTCCAGCACCAGCTATTGTTTAATGCTGTCTGTTGTATTTTTTAATATTAATTGTCTTTTTCTGTGGCTTAATTGATTTGCAGTTCCTCAAAAGGATAGTGTCCTGGTGATTGGCTTCACCATGCCCCCTTTTATTCTAGAACTAGGGAAGGGGGATGAGAAGATTCTGTGCCCTAATCACTCTTTGGCTACTGGTGCCTGATGCTGTTGTTGTTAGCCCTGTACTGCAAGAGATTCTCCTTCACCTCCGCTGTTAGAATCCTCGTTGATCCACACTGAGCATGCTCATAAAACACCTCCCAGGGTGGGCATATCTTTCTGTAGTGTTAATTGCCTGGTCAGGTTTCTTGGTGTGTAGTAAAGGTCACTGGATGCCCTTGGTTTGTGGGGGACTGTTGGTGGATAATATGAAGGTTTGGACTGATCGTGAGTACCTGCTTTCACACAGCAGGGAATTGTCGTCTTAAGCATTTTGTGCCCAAGTTCAATCACAGTGTCCCTGGAGGGATGCTTCCTGGCCTCCTTTCTCAGCGGATTTGACCTTTTTCCCCCATCCCCAGTACCTCCGAAGCATGTTGAAGCTGATTCCGCAATGCTTGGTTTGAGTTCTGCCTTCTCAAGTAAGAAGGAAGCCACAGATTTGGATAGGCCATTGTGATGGCACATCTGGTACCCAGTTTGGGGTTCGTGTGTGTGTACTGAGCATGCTCACTGTTGCCCATTATAATCTCACTGGGTTGCAATGACTAGCACTGGTGGAGGGCTGCTGGTGTTTTTTTCTCACTCATTTCCTAGGTCTTCTTGTCTCTTCTCTTTGTGGCTCTGGTGACAGGCACGATCCGGAAGGCTCAGAACCTTCTGAAACAGTATTCTCAGCATGGTCTAGATGGGAAAAAGGGGGCCTCTAACCTCATTCCTATGGAAGGTAATCACATCTCTCACTCTTCACCCTTGGATCTTTACTATATATCAGATCTACTTCCCCAGGCAGGGCTTCCATTAGCCCACAGCCCCACTGTGTGGGTAGTGTTAACCTTTATCCTATGGGGATCGTAGGGTAACTTGACAAAGGAGCTACACTGATTGAAGAGTGTTAATTTGTGTAGGACTCAAAACATGGTACAAGATAAAGGAATGGAACATTAAAACCAGGGTAGCAAGCCATTCTTCAGCTGGCTCTGTAAGGTCATGGGCCAACTGATCTTGGAAAAGTCAATCCATTATACAGTTGGCTGGCTAAGGGAAGCTCTGCTCTGCCTTAGTGACATCCCCCTTGGTGTTTCCGTCTCTGTTTCACTTTGCCTGAACTTTAAGAAGGCTTCAGATTGGTAGTGGCCCTTCCAACCCTGATAAGAATGTGTCAGACCAGCACCGGCCCAAGATCCAATTTGCTGTCCTCCTCCTCAGAGGTATGCACAAAAGGCAGCAACAAGCAAGTTTGCCCCTGCATCCCAAAACGTCGTCCCTGGCTCTGCTGTCTGCCTGGGGACTTGAACAAGATGGGCAAGCAGAGAGATCACTTGCTTTAAAATATCTTCAGGCTCTTTCTATTCCTGTAACGATAAAGAGATCAGCTTGAAGGAAATGATTGCAACTTCATCTGCATATAGATATTTTCACCTATATTTTAGTTCACACAACTGTAAAAGGGACCTCAGGAGCTACAATTACCCTTTCAAAAACACTTCCCAAATACTGAATGGCAGAGGTGACTGTCTGAGTTCTGGCTCTTAACAGCCAATGTGCAAATTGGATTCCCCATGCCCACTATCTCAGGTAGAGCTTGTGCCAAGAGGTGTGAAGGGCATCTTGGGCTTGGCAAATTGTATGTCTGGTTCACACTTCCCCTCAGGCTTCAAAGGGCTACTCCTGCTATGGTGCCCAGAGAGGGGACATGGGTAGGCTTTCCAGGACAGCATGTGTGTGTAGGTTTCTGACAGACTGAATAACCAAAGCTTGAAGTGGCTTCCGGCCTGCGTGAGCATCCATGCTGTACCCACCCTGGATAAACTGAGCCTTCTGTTTGTGCCGGCTGACATCTCACTAGGTCATGAGCATGATTTACGAGTTAAACACCTTTCCGATACCCTGAACGACAAGCATGGGCCAGCTGCTGGTAAGTACCGCGTCGTAATAACAAGCTGGCTAATGTCCCTTCTTTTCAGCATGTTTTGCGGAGTCTCTTAGCCAGTGACTTTCCTTCCATGTGGGCAGTCATGGAGCAGGGGCCATCTCTGGTTATAAAGCTTTTACTCTTGTCTGTTCAAGAGAACTTGTTCCTACTAGGCAGGCATGCCCTACTCTCTAAAGCAGGGGGGCCCAAACTTTGCCCAACCAAAGATTATCCTCTGTCTGGAGGGCTGTTCCTGTCTCATAGAAAATGGAACAGATTGCAGCTACTGGCTTCCTCAGTACTGAGAAGGAGCCAAAAGACTACAGGTCCCAGCATGCAATACTCCATTTTGGTCCTTTCTAGTCTGTAGACCACAATTTTAGAATTGTGTGTCATGTTTGTGCCAGACTTTGAGCATCCCTGTTACAGGCTGACCTAAAGGACTTCCATCGGTATGATGAGTGACTCTATTTCCATCACATGCCGCAGATATTGGGTTGGAAAGGAACTGTGTATAGTGTCTGGGAGAAGCCAGCCCCTCCCCGGTTTTCTCGCTGTGTAGCAGATACAGGTAGACTCTTCAAATAGCAGAGGATTTAAGAGTTCCTGGCTGTCCTGTGTGCACATCCAGCCCCATGTGGCAAATCTCATGCATAACCGTTCTGACATTCCAGGAGCATAGGATTTAAATGTTCTCCTGCACTCTAGTAGTGAGCTGCTCTCCATGGGGAGCAGATGTCTTCCAGGGAAGCGTTGCATTCCCAGAAATGCCGATTCACAATGGCAGTAGTTCATCAGCGTGAGGGGTGGAAACCATTTAGACTCACTAAAAATAAAACCAGAAAAGGTGTTGAACAATTCACTGCAGTCCTCTCATCCCTTCCCAGTCTTAGAACAGCTTGTTCCTACCCCTAATAAATGTAGTCACAACCCTGCAGTCCTGGTAGCAAACATCTCCAATACAAGCTTTGTTGTGATGCTGGAGAGAGCAAATGGCACTCCTGCGTCCCTTTTTCCATAGCTTGAAACCTCCATGCACACTCATTACTGGGTGTGTATAACTTTCAGGAGCAAATCTTATGGGGCAGGATCTGTGGCACAGTCTTGGGATCTGTGCTCAGACTGGTCGCATCTGCACATGACTTTAAAGTGAAATATCTGAACTGTCTGCTCCAGAGGGAACCCAGAGAGCTGTATGTAAACCAGGGTCTTGGAATGAGAAATGTCATTGGTGGGGTCAATGCGACCCTGGAGGGATCAGTACGGGCCTGGCTCTCATATATTTGTGCTGTTCCCACAGGGAGGGATGACATGTTGGACATCGAGATTGATGCGTACATTCACTGTGTTAGCGCCTTTGTGAAACTGGCCCAGAGCGAGTACCAGCTCCTGACAGAAATCATCCCAGAGCACCACCAGAAGAAGACCTTTGACTCCCTCATTCAGGTCCCTTAAGCTCATCGTCTTGGTTTGATTTGTATTGTTTGGTTTGCAGAACCATTCCCTGCCTACTTCCCTCTGTTCACCTGGTGCTTCCTGAGTGGAAGACGCATCTCCCTGTTTCTGGTGGTTGTCTTGTAGGAGTCTCTGGATAACCTGATGATAGAGGGGGATAACATTGTCTCAGCAGCCCGGAAGGCCATCATTCGGCATGACTATTCAGCTGTGCTCACCATCTTCCCCATCCTCAGACACCTGAAGCAGACAAAGCCAGAGTTTGATCAAGTCTTACAGGTAGGTGGTGACTGGAGAAAGTCCTGCAGCTTTGTCTGTAGTGGTTCTTAAGTGACTTTTACGATAGCCAAAAATATTAAAAACCTTAGAACAGAACCCAACCAGCAATATGGTTGTGCCACTCACTAACATGCAGTAGACCCAGCTTGGAGTCCCAGTTTCTCGTTCCCTGAGCCATCAAGGACTGGGAATGATGCAGAGGCAGTTTGCTCTATCCCTGGAGAAAGGAGAATCGTGCATCAGTTAGTAACAGTTCTCTCCAGTTAAAGTAGTAATTTGGAGCTCAGATACCAGGTGACGGGCTATGTCTAGGTTCTTGTACCACACCTCTGACCACGCCTGTGGTCATTAATCTTCAATACCATTGAATCTAGTTAAGAATGTGCTCTTAAGGAAGTCTTCTCATATCATCTGAAAGGCTAGTTGTTCTGAGGAGGGGCCTAGCAGATGATAGTGTTAAATAGAGGTTCTTTTAGGTCAGAGATTGGTGGATTAAGCTCATTTGTAACAGCTGTAAATGGGTTTAAAAACTACAATGTGCCACTCGGCTGCAAAAAAACTCTCCAGGGGCCAGGCACTATGTCCAGCTTTGGTGAGGCTCCTTATCATTGCATTGGGTTCAGCTGTTAAATTGCCTCCTCCCCCTCACTGGTCAGTTTGAGCAAAGAGTCACCCTCCCGCCCCCTCCCCCCGCATGGTTGGAGATTGGTGGCCACAATGTGCAGCCTCGTGGCTGCAAGTGTTTTAAGAGGGGAAATCAATAAATTATAAAATAGGGATTCAGCTCCAGGCTCATTTGGGACTTCCCTTCTGCTGCCAGCTGAACCAATCAGTGGCATTTCTGATGAGAATCTATGGTTTACTAGACTGTAAATATTCTTCCAGCAAAGTCCCACCACTAAGGGAATTGAGACTGAGAGATGCCCTGAGGGATGATGGGAAGGTTGGATGGTGGGTGAAAGGGGAGGTAGTGACAGCCATCTTCACTGAGACATCTTATGCCCTGCACTGGGCCATTCCAGGGCACTGCAGCCAGCACAAAGAACAAGCTTCCAGGGCTGATCACCTCCATGGAAACCACAGGTGCAAAAGCACTGGAGGACTTTGCAGACAACATTAAGGTAACTGCCGCTCCACTGGTCTCTTCTTCAGTAACCTAAGAGAATCAATCACCAGGCTGAACTGTGGCGATATTATATTAATGAACAATGACCTGAGTTCAGCTTCCTGTTTCTTCTGCGAGATGGCAACCTTACCAACAACTTAAGTAATTCAAGAGCTGCATTCCCTTCATTGCCTTAGGTATCAGTTGCAAAAGAAATGCAGAGTGCTGACTTGTTAGGGTAAGGAGGAATAGACTTTGCTAACCCTTGTTTTAAAATGTATTTATAATTAAACCTGCATTGTAATGCAGTTCTCTGTTTAATGTCCCTAATGCACAGTACTGCAAATCATTTTACAGGGAAAGCCAAGACTGCACATACGTTTTGAAAATGACCTGAGATCTTTTTTTTTTAAAAATAAGAAAATATTTGAGTTAAATTTACCTGCCCCAAATTTTGAAACAGTCTCCAGCTAAAGGGAGAGTTCTCGCTAAATCAATCCATTAACATTGGTGAACCGAACTTATGATGACCGTAAGATAGTCTTTAATGAATCCATACGTTTTGGAGCAAGCAGGTTTTGCCTTTAGCTGTCTTTTTCCGCCTTTGCTATGGACTGCTTTGACGTTGTAGCCTCTGGTCACCAGTAGATGGGGTTGTGAGCATTAGGGTGAGGACAATATTGAGGAAGCTTGGAAAAACAACCTTGTCAATAAACTTGCCTGAAAAGCAATGTTTGATTTTTTTTTTTTTTACTTTCATTAACTATTTTATCTGTATCTTTTTCTCCTCCCTTGTAAGAATGATCCAGACAAGGAGTATAACATGCCGAAAGATGGGACAGTTCACGAACTCACCAGCAATGTATGTGGCAATGATCTGAAACGTCCCTTTGTAAAATCCACTCCTCTCTTCCTGCTTACATCAGTCCCCCAGAGACCAGTATCTCTGTTTCAACAGGAGCAACAGGGAAATTGCATGTGTTTAAATTAGGCTGTCTTTGATATCAGTAGAGGAATTATTTGGCTTCCATTAAGAGATTAGGTTTCATGGTTTCTAGATTCCTGCACTGATTTCTTGCCCAAGGCATTAGGATAGTATGTGGGATGCAGGAGGCTGGGGCTGCAATTAAAGGTTTCTATGTGTCCCACCAAACCTGGGAGATCTGAAGATAAGATGCAGTGCTTGGACACTGCACAGATATAACATATACTTAGCCAACAGCCTGGAAAATGCCTGTTCTTATTGCTAAGCAGAATGGTAACTGTCAGTATGTGGATGGGAGACTTCCAGGAAAAACAGAATTGCAGGATATAGTGTTGGTGATTCAGTACATAGCGCTCTTCCCTGGCGGTCTTTACAGAACCAGTGTCCCAGCTTGGTGTCCCAGCGTGGCTCTGTGCTGCTGCTGGAGATGCCGTGAAACCAATTCCCTGACCTCTTTTACATGTTAATTATCAAATGGTAATTCTTGGAAAGGGAGGCCAACTTCAGTGGCTTGGCCAAACTCCAGCTGTAGCTACATCCTTCTGCCAAAATTCCCCCTTTACTTACTATTAAATACGTTCTTCCTCTTCACTTCTAGTCCTAAACTGTAGTGTAGCTGTGTACAGTTAAAGAGGTGCTGTCTTCCACCCTGGAGATGACTGCATTTCAGGTGACCTTTGTACAGTTGGTACCTGTGTAGGTTTATAAAGTGCTTTGAGAGCTGACAAGATTTTATTAAAGGCCACTTTAAATGAGTGTACTGTTGTTTCTTTCAGGTTTGTGGCTGACTTTATGTGGGTGAGGGCATCTTCATTGTGTTTAATAAGGGAGGATAAGAAACCCAATGTGAATTCTGTTTGACTTTTCCTCTCTATTTCCCCCTCTCTTGAAGGCCATTCTCTTCCTGCAGCAGTTGCTGGATTTCCAGGAGACAGCAGGTGCCATGCTGGCATCCCAAGGTACATGCATGGGACTCCCTGGCTGCAGGGGTGACTTTCCCACAATGTTTGAGCCATTTTCCTGAAGGTTAAACCTCTTTAACAAGAACTCTCATTAGCATGCCAGCTTCTCCTCTGCCAGTAGATTGTCTTATCGGTTGATCTGCCATGACCCGATTCCTGGAGAGCTCAAGGGGATCTGCAGTTGGTTCCCTTTTCGCCTTCTAGATGTGCTGCCATCATGCACAGCTGGGTAACCTTTACTCTCTAGCTATGAAGTGAGGTAGAGTAAGATGGCTAACAAATGGCCTGTCCTATAAAGAATAGGCAAGGCAGATCAGTGCAGATCTAATCTCTAGAGTGAATTATAGAATAATAGTTGTTCCAGCTGAGTTCCTGGTAGTGAGGTTTGACTAATGAGGAATTGCATTTTACCTGTCATGTTCACACTATGCCCCCTCATGCAGTCATCTCTCATTAACAGCAGTCAGAATATTCATATCAGTGGCTAACCCATCTCAGTGACTATCTCCTCAGCATACCATCATTTCCTCCTCCACTCTAACACCTGCTCTCTTTCCCTGATAACCTATGTTCATGGCAAAAGACATCTGTGGAGTTAACTCTTTCATTGACCAAAGAGATGGTGCAAATTCAATTTTCTTGTTTGTTTCCTGAAAGATGAGGCTCACCTTATTTACTAAAGGGAGGGAAAGTTGCAGCTGTGTCACAGGGAAGACAATTGTCGTAGGAGACCATACAAAAAGTTTACAATGGCCTTTAGTGTGGTTCATATCCTGAAATGCCTGGGAAACCATCAGACTGAAGCTCATTCAATTTTTAAATATAACATACTGTCCCATCAGGTGTAGAAAGATGGTGGTGGAAGTCAGCAGGAGAAAACGCTGCTTCAGTGAGTTTACTCAGTAAAATGATAGGTCAGAATAATTAGACCTTTGCAGGCTTCCAGAGCTGATAACTCAGCTTGGCATCTGGTGCCTCAGAACTGGCAGTGAGCTGAATCGTGACCAAAGTATTATAGCCTCTTCTCTCTCCTCCAGGATCCCCAGTGTCAGAAGCACTCGTCTGCCTTTGCCGATAGTGTTCTCATGCAGCACCAACAACACGAGGGAATTCTATCATTGAATCAAAGAAATTAGCCCCACTGCCATTGGTAGCCTAGCCCAGCACAGGGTACCTAACCCTGCCGGTGCAGAGTTGTTCATCTCAGTAAAGTTTTCTATTGCTGTGGCCACTTTAATTCTGTCTGAAGCGATTGGCTGGTGTTTTGCTCTGGTGAAACGTTTCACTCAAACATGAGTTTTCACCTGAGGACAAGTAAGTGTGGTGAACACCAATACCAGCTCTCTGCCTGCATTGAACAATACCCAGGCAGACTCTGTCTCATCCAGACATACCACTTATATCCTAGAAAGGGTATGTAGCTCGCACTAAGGGAGGGGGCCAGAGCCACTCAGTTCTATTCAGCAGTACCCAGTTTGCTTGGGGGACCAATCCCACTGAAATAATTGACTTTAACAGGAGTTTGGTCAGGCCCTTGGTGATACTTTTTATCCTCTGAGTGATGACAGTGTTACATAACATCCTGCCTTGCGCTAGTACAAAATATACATTTCCTCCTTAATCACCAGCACCATTTTTGTGGTCTTGAAGGAGCGAATCCTGCCTGCTCTGCCATCAGCTCCGTGGCTGCTCTGTGTTAATATCTGCTTTGTTCTTCTTGACGGGATGGTGGTCTCTAACCTGTCTTTTTGCACTTTGCATTTCTTTCTCTCTCCTCCCTCCCCTTTTCTCTCCGCTCTGCCTTAAACTTTGTAGTTCTTGGGGACACATACAATATTCCTTTAGATCCCAGAGGTAAGCAGAGTGTGTGTGTTACCCACTCGACATGTTATATCACCTTTGACTATAGTTGCATATTTCTGTTGATTCTTAAACCAATATCTAATGATTAAAAACCAGTTGTCTTTTTTAAAAAATGAATAACCCAGAAGCTCCCTGACTCAGTGGGAGAGGGGAGTCAGTGTTGTATTACAGTGAATTTGTAGGGAGGATGTTAGTTAAAATGGGATAAAGTCTGTATCATTGCACTGAATTCTCTCGGTTATGCTGATGGGGACAGGCTTTTCCAGGGGGAGTTGGCCAAATTGTTCTGTCATACTGTCCTTTGCAGACCCAGCTCTTTTTTTGACAACTGTCCAGACTTCTTACAGCAGGAAAGACCCTCTTCGCTTCATTGGTGGCTGCCACCAGACCCAGCTCCAAAAGCAGTTTGGGATTTTGTTACAAACTCAAAAGGCTCCCAATCCTTCAAGCAAACTTGGTCTGGCTTACAGCCATGCGGAATTCTATGGGCCAAGTTTTCCGACAGTGGCCTCTGTTGGACTCTGCTCACGCACTGTTTCCTGACCATGTGGCCTGCAGAAGAATATTTGTGTGTGCACTTTTAAAACATTTGCACATGCAGGCAATAGAATTTACACAAGCCAAGCCCATCACCTGTGTGGATGGGATATGGTACTTGAACAGTGCTTGTGCAGAGCCTGGGCAGGCTGCTATCAGCAAGGGTGGTGTTAGCTGAAACTTTCCAGAGTGGTGCTGCTTGTTTGGATTAATGTTGCAGGTACGGTACAATAAGTGCTTGCTATTAACAAAAATAACTTCTCTGTTTCTTGGTTGAGAACATCTAGTGCTAAAAAAAGACCTTTTATTACATTCAATTGCTTGATTTCTGATTAATAGGGTGTCTTCTATATCTCAGTTCCTATTCTCTTAATCTTAAAACGATAGTAAAGAAGGAATAGGTCTGTCCCGTAGCATGGCTTTCTAGCAGTTGGTGCAAATACTGGGGTCAAACTGAGTGCAGTCTGTCCTTTCTTGTTCTAAATAATCTGATGCGTATCTGGGGTGAGGAGGGAGAGTAATTTTCATTGACAACTTGAGTGGCATTATAATTCCATAGCAACAATAAAATGACTTGTTTGAGTAGAGGCAGACTAACCAAACCAGGCTCCGTGGGTGGCATGTTAACTGGTTTAAGGCTCTTTTCCTTATAGAGACCAGCTCTTCAGCTAGCAGCTACAGTTCTGAATTTAGCAGACGTCTGCTCAGCACCTACATCTGTGAGTATCATGCACAGCTCTCCCTCAATTGCTTTCTCCACACCTCTGCTTGTGCCCCGCAAGGCATGTTCTCTGGTGCAGTGTTTGGACTGTTCAGATGGGTGGCACAGCTAACGCTGTTGTAGTTGCCGTTAAAGTTATTTGACTGGTAATTCTGGCCTGGGACCGAAGTGCCAGACTATTACTGAATTCAGCATGCAGCAGCCACTTAGATGGGGCATGTCAGCATTAAACTTGGTTGATGTCAGAGAGGTCCTGGGCCAAATTTAGCCCTGGCACGAGCAGATGGGATACTCATTGATTTCAATGGGAGCAGTGGCTGCTGATGTGAGGGCCAAATTTGGTCCTCTGCTGCTAATGGAATCCATGATGGCATGCAATACATGGAGATGCCACTGTAGGAAATGGTGCAGCAGGGGTACGAGCTCTTGTGGAGCTCTCAGCTGCTCCTTGAAGGAAATGGTTGCATGAGTACTAGGAATTGTGTGCGGAAACTTCAGACAAGGTAGATGTGCAATTGTGTGCATTTTGCATGCCTAGTTCATGTCCACGGTTATGATTATGTCTACAAATTATTGAGCAGATTTGCATGCAGTAGATGTATGCTCAGTTGTGCGCCTAAAGATTTTGAAGATTGAGCCCTGTATGTTATCTTCTGTAATAATAAGGCATTGTGGGCCATCATCTTCCGCAGTCTTGATTAAAAATCCTTTGTCCTCTATTAATGTGTTTTTTCTCATTAAGGCAAAGTATTGGGCAACTTGCAACTAAACCTTCTCAGTAAATCCAAGGTTTATGAGGACCCAGCTTTGAGTGCCATCTTCCTGCACAACAACTACAATTACATCCTTAAATCCCTTGAAAAGTAAGTGCATCTCTCGATAAATCCCCATGTATTCCAAACAAACTGAATTTCACTGCTGTGGGGGCTTTAGGTTGAGTGTTGTGGGCGTTTTTTTGTTGTTGTTTTTTTTCCCCCTTTTTTAACTCCAATATGTTGAATGCATTTCCTCACTGGTTTATCTTCTCTGGTAGTTTTTCCCCCTTTGAAACTGCCCTTTGAAGTCTTTCTTACATTGCACAAGAGGGAGGGAAAGACAGGCCTCTGAGTGCATCAGATTCTTTCATCTTCTCAGCAGTAAGAATCCAGCACTGGAAAGCATCCAGCTTGGAGCAATTTCTGTGTCCTGGCTTGTACGTTCTGAATGTTGTCACTCCAAAATGGGGGATTGTTAATTTAAAAAGGGCCAAGGGGCCTTGCTAATGAAGGTTTGAAACCCCACCACCCAATTAGCAACAGTGGGTTGGCAGGAGATGAGCTGGTTTGTGGGTGTTCGATAAGCTCTTCTCTCCTTCTACCAGGTCTGAGCTAATCCAGTTGGTGGCTGTGACTCAGAAAACAGCAGAGAGGTCTTACAAGGAGCACATTGAGCAGCAGATCCAAACCTACCAGCGCAGGTCAGGAGGGATTGTCTTTTCTCTTTCCTTAGCCCTCATTATGGCTTGAGAGACCGTCAACTCTCTGCATAGACCTTAATGTCCAGTTCTAACTGAGTGGTGGGAGAGAACAGTATAAAAGGGAACCACAAACAATATGATTTGAAAGAGTTTAACATTGTATGGGAAGTGTTCATCATGGAAAGACATCTGGACATGTGATGTGGAAACTGCCCACTTTCTAGCCCTAAGGAGAGTATGTACTAGCTTCCTGTGAGATTCCTTGCTGGATAACTCACTGTCTATAGATAAAAAGGGATAGCTAATAAGACAGAAAATATCATCATGCCTCTATATAAATCCATGGTATGCTCACATTTTGAATACTGCATGCAGATCTGATCACCTCATCTCAAAAAAGATATCTTAGAATTGGAAAAGTACAGAGATGGGCAACAAAATTATTAGGGGTGTGGAACAGCTTCCACGTGAGGAGAGATTAAAAAGACTGGGACTTTGCAGCTTGGAAAAGAGAGAACTAAGATGGAATACGATACAGGTCTATAAAATCTTAACTGATGTGGAGAAAGCGAATAAGGAAGTGTTATTTACTCGTTCTCATAACACAAGAACCAGGGGTCGCCCAAAGAAATGAACCAGCAGAAAGTTTAAAACAAACAGGAAGTACTTCTTCACATGATGCACAGTCAACCTGTGGAACTCATTGCTAGGAGATGTTATGAAGGCCAAAACTATAACAGGGCTCAAAAAAGAACTAGATAAATTCATGGAGGATAGATCCGTCAATGGCTATTAGCCAGCATAGTCAGGGTTGCAACCCCATGCTCTGGGTGTCCCTAGCCTCTGTTTGCCAGCAGCTGGGAGTGGACGACGGGATAGATCACTCAGTGATTGCCTGCTCATTCTCTCTCTGAGGCACCTGGCATTGGCCACTGTTGGAACACAGGATAGTGGGTTAGATGGACCATTGGTTTGACCCAGAGTGTCTGTTCTTATGTCTGTAATGCATCCCCTCTCGTGTCAATTGCAGCTGGTTAAAAGTAACAGAATACATCTCGGAGAGAAACTTGCCTGTCTTTCAATCAGGAGTCAAGGTGAGGTGATAGATAAGGATGAATTTCAGACAATGGAAATCGGCCAAAGCATTTTCTCTGCTATATATAGATATATATTTTTAAAATCCAGGGCGAATGTCTCTGGAAAGCAGTAATACTACTGGAAGGCAGAGTTACATTGTGGAGAGTGCATTAGGAATCAGGCTTGGGGTCTATTTTCTCCTGTCACAGATTTACTGTGTGACCGTGGTCAAATCCCTTCACCGCTCGGCGCCTCTCTCTGAAACTGGGGCAGATGATGCTACTTGTAAAACTCCTGAGAGCCTAGCACAACTGCTCTACATGCACAATAATACCTGTCCTGGCCCCAAATTTCCCTATCTAAATAATCTTTAGATGGGTGACATTCGTTGAAAGTGGGATTCTCTCTTCCCCAACATGTTCCCATTCCTGAGTCCTAGCTAAAGCATGTAAGACAAACTTCCAGGAGAGAGTTGGTGTGGGGAGTGGGACCCAGTGAATGATAATAAAGATGGCACCATGTGGGTGGTGGGATTCTAAAAGCCTTTCGGAGGCTCTTGAAGAATAAAGCCTTTGGCTTTTTCTCCTGAAGGCTGGTCAGTCCAGGTGGAGATAAACATGAATTCAGAGAGTGAGCAGCAGTGAGGACATTTATACTGGGAGGGGGAAATAACATCTCTTCTTCTCTCCTCACAGCTCAAGGATAAGGAGAGGCAGATGATAAAGGAGCGTTTTAAGGTAAGAAGCCTTTGTGGGGCCAGAGAACTTTCTCTGGATCAGTGCTAACCCTGAGCTGTGCTTGCCTGGCACAGTGCGCCATATGAAACTTAGACACATCTGTGTCCAACCGTTTTCTCCTGTTTTAATGGCAAGGGTTTTAATGACGGCCTGGAGGAGTTGTGTAAAATCCAGAAGGCCTGGGCCATCCCTGACATGGAGCAGAGGGACAAAATCCGCAAGGCCCAGAAAACCATTGTGAAAGAGACCTACAGTGCCTTCTTACACAGGTGACCACTCTTCTCCAGGAGCAGTGTCCTCTGTCCTGGTTCTTCTGGGGATATGCTGAGTTCTCCTGGGCCCAGAGCAGACCAAAAGTGAGGCAGTTTGCTGCACTCTGGCTTTCCAAAGCTATCCTCAGCTCTGTATAATATGCCCTTGAGATTCTGCAAGCTGAGGTTGGCTGATATGATTGTTCTCAGTTAGATCGCGGCATTCGTGAATGGCTTCTAATTGCAAGACAACTGGTGGCCGTGTTCTAGCTAGTGGAAAGCTGGGCTCCATTGAGAAATCTCTTGATATTAATGGAAACCCAGGAATACCCATTTGAACCAACCCTGCTAGAAGGTATTCTTCCTGTGAAGAGCTCTACCCAAGTGTCTGTCACCCTCTCAAACAGAAGATGTGGAAGCTGGAATATTGCTTCTCTGGGAGGGGGGCAGAAGCAGAGCAGCACTGGATGGTAGTGAAAAGGGAAGTCCCAGGTGCTGTGGCTTTGTGCAGTGTCCGCTGTGTGTCACACTGGGGTTGTTTTGCTTGCCCTCGGCAGGTATGGCAATGTGCCCTTCACCAAGAACCCTGAGAAGTACATCAAGTATAGAGTTGACCAGGTGGGCGAGATGATTGAGAAGCTGTTCGACACATCAGCATGAACCGCTGACTTATATGGTAGTCAGTGTTTTCCTGGTCACCTCTGGGCCTCCTTCCCTGCCCCATTCTGGTGGGTTGGTGTTATACTTGTATTTATTGGATTTATAAACATGTGAAAACACTCCATCCTGTCTGCCTTTGCCTTTTTAAAGTGGATCACGGAGAAAGCTTTTAGATGACAGATGAAATACTCCAGAGTGGTTTTTGTTATGTTCATGTGTCTCCAGATGGAGAGGTTCTTAGTGGAGAGGCAAGATGTGTGAGCTCTGTAAATACTTCTCTCCTCAGGGTGAAATCCTTGGTCCTGGTGGAGAATATATGGGTTTCTTTGCAACTTTGATGTGCTAAGAGAAGTGTTCTGGTATCTCAGTTCCCCCTGAGGGATTCTTTTAGATCTCTAAGGATTTTCCCATCACTGCACTAAAGTCCATAAGTTGCAAACATATATTAGTCACTGACGATTGTAGAATGTTCTTTTTAGAGCCCAGCAGTGTTTCTCTTTCATTGGTAAGCCAGTCCCTGCTAAGTGAGTGGAGAGCCTTGTGCTATAGGATAAGGATTATAGGGCGTTTGGATATTCTAATGGCGTTTGTTCTATAGTGGAAAAAATTGCAAACTTCTGCTGTATATTTTGAGTCTTTTTCTAGAAGTCTGTGACATAGCTATTTGAAATGGAAAGATTCAGATCAGGGTGAAAAAGGCTTAGTGGGCTTTAATCTGCATGTGTAAATTAATTTACAGTGGTATTGCCAAAAGATACTGGATTGAAATCCTCAGTTTACCGAACGGTTACAGTAGGGACTGAGCTGATCCCCACAAACCCACTCCTCAGCCCACCTGGACCTGGAATATTTTTCCTACTAGGAAGTCTCTCTGCCCGTTTTGTCCTTGTTCCTGCCGAGATTGTCAGCTTTGTTAGTAGTCTGATTTAAAGATCAGGCAACTGGACAGTGACAGCAACCAGGCTCTCCTTGCATAGGTCACCCAATAGCCATCAGCTTGCAACAAATTTCAGTTTTGGCTGACCAGGGCTAGATTAGAATTGGGCCATCCAGGTTCTGAGCCATCCAACCCTTATTTATTTTCGTTACTCCAATAAACAGGATCGCCTGTGTCATGTTTGGTTGTTCTTTGATGACAAGATTAACACAACTCCCCCTTCAGGCCCTCCCTTTAGAAAGGCCAGTTGTACAAACAGGAGGCTGTGCAGAAAGCTACAGTGCCCTGTTCATCCTCTGTAACTGGAGAGTTCCTGGCTTAGCTCCTTTCCTTGTGGTTTCACGTATTGTGTAGAGCTAGGTCTTTACTGAATAAGCCATGGTGAGTGGGCTGGGGATGAACCAGCCCAATTTACTGTGCAGTGGTTGAGCTTCTGAGGCCTCTGACTTCTGGACTTGCCCCAAGCCCCTGGTCCAATGGAACCAGCACCGGCATTGTTTTAAGAAATGTCTGATTGCATCTGATGTGAAAGGAGTGCATGGGGGGCTGTTAGAGATGGTCCCTGCCTTGTATTGTTTGTGGTGTGCTGGTGTGAGATTGCACTTCTGCTGCGTCCGCATGGCAATAAGTAGTGTAGCCTGGAGCCTATTCCACAGAATCAGAGCGAAATAGAAATAAACCCTGGGCCTTCCCATTGTGTAAGAGCTTTGCAGTGAGCTACGGTGTGTGTGTCAACCTCTGAGAACTTAGGCTGGGCTTTTCAAAGGGGCCTAAGAAAACCAGGCCCCCAATTATATATGATAAACCTTATAGATTTTCTCTTATCCGGCTTCATATATACCTACAAGACAGAAGATCTTCCACTTGCTCTCACGACAGCTGGAATGTAACTCAAGTGCGGGGGCTATGCATCTGCTAATATGGCAGGTTCTGGAACTGACCCATTTGGGCTCAATACAAGTACCCAGAAGCCATTATTGTCTTGGCAGTTTTTTGGCGCCTTCTGTGAAATGAGTTGGTGATTTTAAGCAGCCACATCTTAGTCGCCCCCTCCGCCACCCTCCTTTTTGGCAATCTTTGCAGAGAGCCCAAGGCCTTGTCTAGGCCATGTAGACGGAACAATTTTCTCCAGTCTGAGTGGTTCCTGCCCGTCCTAGTTGCAACACATGTGGCCGTGAACGCTGCCATGTCCCATGCATAATGAAGTCAGTCTTCAATCCAGCACCCTTCACTTGCACTTTCATGTCTTTTTTTTTTTTTTAATTAAAATGTCATTTGCCGAGACCCCTTGGCTCTGCCTTTTGTAGAGGTGAATGCAAATCTGCCTCATGTGAGATTAGTGAGTCTGAGCCTTGACTTCCAGGAGACTAGAGGAGATTCTCGGTGGCTTGACTCTAGAGGGTATTGTCTATGCAGGAGCTGGGCTCGGCAGCTCACACTCACCCACCTGTGTTGCTCATAGAGATGAAGCTCAGATGACAGCTGGTGACATCGCAAGGTTAGTAAAAGAGATCATAGTTTCAGTTACTGTCAGTGCACAGAGGGACATAAAAATGCACTTCCCCATTGCTTTGGAGTGTCACATGGGGGGATTTAATTTTCCACGCCATATCTAACCTTCAGCAGAGGGACAACGACCTGGAGTCTCACTTCTGCTTCATGGCTACGTGACTGCATACCGTGAAAGAGGGAGCGTGGCTGGAAGGCTTTGGAAAGATGAAAGGGGAGCAAGTGTTCTTCATCCCCAGCTCGCCTGATGGCCAGTCCAGATCTTCTGGTCCTGCAGCGTGTTGGCTGCAAGCAGCTGATGGGGAGACAGGGCAGGGACCACAGGCTGTGTGGTGTTATGCAGATCACTGCACGTGCTCCCTGCTGCGTCTGCTTTTATCTTCCAGGTTCTGCAACGACTGGTGAGTGAGTGGGGGAGGGGAGGGGATGGGATGGGATGGGAGGTTCTTCTAAGCACCCGCTAGTGAAATTGTTCTTGTCCCACGACAGCTGATGGTCATACCACGACTGAGGAATTCAGAGGAATCCACATCAGTTTGTAAGTGGCAAGGGCCAAGAGGCTGCTGGATGAGGCTTCTATGATTTTCTTGGGTGCCCTGGCTGCCAGAGTCCATTCCACCAGTGGGCGTTAGTCAAGCCTTCCTGACCCTGTAGCTGGCCAAGATTAAGGGAAGCCATCTAGGCATTCTGCACTATGGTGTGGGACACAAGGGCTCTTACAACCACCGTGTAACCTCTGCTTGTGTCCTCTTCTCCACTCCTGTGACGCTAAGCACCCCTGTATTCCCACCCTACATGCTTTTGGAATAATCTTGGTACAAAATATGCCTTGTGAAGTATCATTTGAAAACAAATAACTCGCTGATTGTTAATATTCTTGTGTGATGGAAGTACACGACGTCCATTGTTATGAATACAGTCTGCAGTTATGATTAAAGTGTGTTTAAACTAGGCATGCCATAGGGAGTTGGAAAACAGGTCCGCCCAGGTCTTGAATACAGATGACACAGGGTTGAGTAGATACAATGGGCTTGCAATTTACATGTGCAGTAAACAGAATTATTAAGCTCCAAGATGGTTGGGGGTCAGCATGTCTAGACCAGGCACGTTGGCATGGCAGATAAAGCTAACAAGCGGGGGAAGAGACAGCATGGCTGTACCCAGCAGGAGAGAGAGGCTTGGTCTGGGTTTCACTTTCCGAAGAATCTAGTTCAAAGGTTTACTGGGCTATAAAGACAGGGAGGCTAAGCCTCAAATAATAAGCAATTGAATCAATCAATTGAATGCAATATTTGTGCACCATGTGAGGTCTTTTATGAATGCCTCTAATACGCTGGTGGGTGATATTGTAAAATGCCTGTATGAATGCTATAGGAGGAATTATGAATACTCATTCATAGTATGTTTTAAAGAGTGTGGCTGAACAAAATAAGGAATAGTTCCCGCCCAGATGAGGGGAGGGGTAGCTATTTACCTGGTTCCTGTGTAAATTCAGCATGATAGAATCAAAACAATGGAAGCCCCATTTACGTATAGGGGATGGGAAGGCCACAGGAAGGGAAGAAGAGCATGAAATCCCCTTGTCTCTTGAAACAAGGTCATTGAACTTAGAAAGCTATAAGCAAGGACAGAAGCCATCTTTGGCATCACCGCTAGACAGACACGAGGCCAGAACTGGGGCAAGCTGAGAAAGATAGGTCCTTCAACCTCAGGGATGGGGGGCTTGAAGTCTCTGGAAGTGAAGATAGGTGAGAAACCTGCTTAGTCAAAGATCGTTCACCTAAGAAGACAAGGGGAGCCAGCACCTTGGACTTTGGTGGAAGGTCTTGACTGAGGGAAAGTCAGCCATGGCTGGGAAGAAAAATGGCTGGTGAGAGAAACCATCTGGAACAAAGGCTGTATCTTGCTAAATTAAGCTTTAGACCTTTAGAAGCATGTTTTGTTTTGTTGTAACTATCTTCATTCCTTATTCTTGAACTCACTTAATCCTATGTACATTTTGTTAATGCATTTATTTCATTTTTACCATAAACCAACGCAGTGCAGTGTTTAAAGGGAAGGGCGTGTTGACCCCCAGTTTAGTTCATAAGCTGGCATGTGTTTTTGTGTCTTTAGAGGAAAAAATTAACCATATTATTTCACTGACCTGGCTAGGAGAGGGCTGGACATTACAGAGTACACGGGTGTTGGGAAAATTTGGGTCTGGGAGTGCATTGGGGTCACCTGCAAGTTGTAGACCAGGCTGGTGGGAGCGGTAGACAGGCAGCTGGGGTCAGAGATGCTGAACCCAGGCAGTCTCAGGGTGTGACCTACATGCTGGTAGGCTGGTTGTGAGTAGCCCAGGTTGGGAGCTACAATGGTAAAGCATTGTGAGGCGCCCAAGGTTACAGGGCAGGTAGTGACACAACCCCTCACTGGCCTGGTTTGCACCTTGAATGGACCATGACAACTCCTCCTTCTTGGGTAGGCATATCTGAGCCTATCACTTATAATCACTTAAACTCTATCTTTGTAGTTAATAAATTTGTTTGTTCTACCTGAAGCAGTGCATTTGATTTGAAGCATGTCAGAGACTCCCCTTGGGATAACAAGCCTGGTGCATATCAATTTCTTTGTTAAATTGACAAACTCATATAAGCTTGCAGCGTCCAGCAGGCATAACTGGACACTGCAAGATGGAGGTTCCTAGGGTTGTGTCTGGGACCAGAGATACTGGCTAATGTCATTTGGTTGCACAATCCAAGGAGCGGCTTACATGCCAGAGGCTGTGCGCGAACAGCCCAGGAGTGGGGGCTGAGCCGGGTGAGGCTGGCTCCCAGAGTCAAGGATTGGAGTGACCTAGCAGATCACCAGTCTGGATACACACTGCTTCAGGTAGAATAAACAAACGGATTTTTTAACTACAAAGATAGATTTTAAATGATAGGCAAAAAGTCAGAGTGGTTACCAAAAGAAAAGAAAATATAAGCATGCAGTCTAAACTCTCAGCCCTATTAGACTGGGCAACATCTAGATGAAGCAGTTTTTCTCACTCCACTGGATAGTGCAGTCCTTAATATAGAGGTTTGTTCCTTAAACCTGGGCCAATCTCCTCTGTTGGAGTCTTGTCTTCTCAGTGTCTTAGTTGCTTACAGTGAAGGTGAGGGCAGGAGAAGGGCCCAGTATGCGTCCACTGTGTCTGTTTTATACCCTCAGTCCATGTGCTTGGGGAGCACAAGTCCAGGCATGTCTGGGGGCATTGCTGAGTCTCTCCAAGCAAGGTCGAGCAATTCCCCTGGTGTGGCCTCATGCAGGAGAGTCATTGCAATGTAGCTCCCTTGCTGGACAATGACTGTTGGTGGGTTGTTTGACACCCCACCCGGGCGTTGTTACTTTCTTTGCTCTTGCCCCTAGGTAGCTAATATCTGGCTGATTCCCCAACTTACAGCATGTTTTAGTGACCACCATACAACACAACTCTCATAACTTCATATGCATTACGGATACACACACACGGATAGAGAAATGACTTTCAGCAGATCATAACCTGTCCCCTGCTACCTTATAAGGCATGCTTTATATGTAAGATCACGATTATGTGGAAATGAGGAATATGGGGGTACGCTCCCCCAAGGTATAGAATGTCACAGAGCCCAAGTGTGGATGTAGTGGCCTAACATAAGACACCCCACATTGAAAATGCTGGTGTTGGGGCCTGATTTTCAGAGTTTCTGAAGTTAGTGGGAGTTGGGGTGCTCAACATCAGCGCATAGGTATTGAAGGTAGGATAACCAAAGGACCCAGAATTAGAAGCCACTTTAGAAAATTTGTCTCTGAATGACTTGCCTAAGGTCCTCCAGTGAGTCAGCGGCAGAACAGGGCCCAGAACCCTGGCCCCCGTGTCTGTGCTCCCGCCAGCTGCACCGCACTGTTCCCTGGCGTCAGCTTAAACTGGAAATCCCAGCTACAGCACCAGCCGCTATTGCCTGCAATCAGTGAGCTGTAAGCGAAGAGCCAGTCTTACCTGGGTAAGGTGCCCTTTTGCATCAGTGCAGGCCGCGGGATTCCACCAGGTGATCCAGACATGAAGTGGTGTGAGGAATGCTCAGGGAGCCAGCTGTCTGCATTCTTATAGGGCCCCCATCATCGGGGTATCTGCTTGGCCTTGGTTATGGTGCCAGAGCCCTTCTCCCCATTTTCGTCCTCTCCATTTGACAATACAGAGCTGTCTTTCTCGGTGGACCATCTGCCTCTTCCTTTGTCTGACAGCTGTTCCTGAGTGAGTACTTTCCTGGACTTTCATGTACCTGGGCTTTCATGTACCTTTCAATGATCACTCACAAAGGGTAACCAATACCCACTGTGAGTGTGGCATGGGGGACCAGTTGTTTCCCTTTGCAGTACAGTGCAGTGATCTCCATTCCTCTGTGTCTCATGTTTATGATCAGATCCATGCCTAGACTCTTGTTTGTTTAGATGCTGCTTTCTCCCTCTGGTTTTTGTTTTTTGGTCTTTTTATTCACTCTCTGAAAGTATCATTAACCCCTCAGTGGACACAAAAAGAAGAGTTAAATATTGACTGACTGGGGTACAAATATCCTCTTCAACTCTTGCTAACTTTCAAGTACTTATTTATTTAGGCCAATTCCAACTGGTGGGCCAGGTCTGCGCAATTAGACCTTGAAAACGTTTAAACACTGCAGCCATTTTAAATGGCTCGAGGTGATGGTGATAATCCATGTCGTTAAAGCAGCAAAGGATTCCAAAGCACTTTGCAAAGGTGCCACCTTGCACATGCAAGCTACCCTCTGACTTCAGTGAATGTCTGCATGTGCAAGGAATGCGAGATGAGAACCTATGCTCAGAGAGCACGGTTGAAATGCAGCCATCTCTAGTGTGACCAGCAAGCACACAGCCGTGCGGAGAGGGAAAGCTGGGGAGAGAATTTCAGGACACTCCCCTTATGAAATGTACCATGGGATCTTTTTTGTCTCACCAGACCTGTACCCAGTACATCACACACAAGTCTGTCTGTCTGAAGCTATACATTAAGGCTGAGATTTCAAAATGTTAATTTAATTTTAGCTCAATCTTTAGCTGGTTGAGTTGTAGCCTAGATTTGTACCCTGCATCCATGCTAGGGAAAAGGTCAAGTTTAGGTCAGGCTTAGCTAGCACATGTTAAGCTAAACTTAACCTAGACTTGACCACTTTTCCTAGTCATGACAAACCAGAGCAGCCCCAGACTAAAGGAGCATGGAGACATTTCGACCCTTTGGATCTTCCAGAGGAAAGTGGAAGCCCATCGGCAGGAGAAGATTTGCCCTGCTACTGCTCGTGCTGTGCCTATCCTGGAGCTGAGTATGAGACTCAGGTACCAGTTGAAAAGCCTTGAGACTATTCATAAATGCACAATTCACACTGTTAAAATAATGAACTAGCCAGAGGTTCCTGGAGGGGCAGTTGTGTTAATGACCTGATCGTGTCTTTAAGCAGGCAGACCCTTCGGAGCATGTTGTATCAGGATTTATAGCCCCATGTCCTTGGAGCTGTGGTGAAACTTGCTTTGCCCTCATGGTGCAGGACGAGCTGTTAAGCACTGTGCCTACAGCTACTAGTTTCTAATTGTTCATAGTGTTCGTATATGGAACCTTTGTGCACTATTGATGTGAGCGTGTTGTTCGATGATACCCGCTGTGTGCTAGGGGGAGATGCTCGGGGGTCCTCTCTGGGCAGAGCGCCCACATGAGAGAGAAGCCCCTTTGCTTTGTTGGATCTGGTACCCAACCCCTGCTCTGCCTGCCAATGGGGTTGCCACTGTCAGCAGCTCCCGCGGAGTGGAACTTGAAGAGATGAGGCCTGGCAGCTGTGTGAGGCCAAGGAAAAGGTACTGGAGGGGTATTAACTTAGGAACCCTTCTGCTGGAGATGTGCCAACACAAAGTGGGGTGGGTGTTACCTGGGGGGCTAGCTAGTCCCCCAAGCTGACAAGCTCTCAAGCGGTAGGTTCCAATCATGTTGTTTCACAGGGGGTGGAGGGTTTGGGGGTGTGGCTGTCCCTGCACTCTCTGCCTACTCTCTCCTAGTGAACCCAGGCTGCCGAGGGCAGGGTTTCACCCACCGTGTCAAACCCATCTGGCCCCTGCACCACTGAGAATCCCTGGCTAGGCACCATACTCACACCATGACTTTGCGATGCCAATGGACTTACTGAAACCGAGCTGTCATTTTGTCCCCACTTAAAAGGGAGTGGGGTTGCTGTCCAGGGGAAGGGCAGAACCCTGCTTTGTGAAGGACTCTCGAGGGGGGCAGGGGTTGAGCCAAAAGAGTTTCTGGCCCCTGTAGTGCCCCACAGGGAGATCTTTCCCTTAAGAAATCTGCTGCCTTCTCAGTGTGTTACTCCCTCATGCTTCTGGGGTGTTCCAGAGCTGGGGAAATGCCACCCCGTGCAGTCTGCCGATCGCTGAACGAACAGGAGGTGGGTGAAGCCGTCAGGTAAAGCAAGTGAGGTCTTTGGGGATTTGCAGGAAACTCTGTCTGTTGGACCCCTTGGAGCCACATTTGTCAAGAGGCTGCTGTGTTTTTAATTCCTGGCAGTGTTCCCAGACATCTGCCACTGTCCAGCAGAGGCCACATGTGGACTTCAGTCTCAGGGGAGTCTCAGCATTTCCAAATGTTGAGGAATTGGGGCTCCACAATGGAGAGGGGCTCAGCAGAGGCTGGTAAGGTGCCAGTTCGTGTCTGGCTGGAGGATCTGCACTGGCGGGTTTAATGGGCCATCCTTGGATGGTTCGACACTTGGACTGGGGTTACCCAAGGATGTTTTCTACCCAAGCTCCCTCTCTGCCCCCCAGTCATTGTGTCTCGGATCTGCCTCTTGATGGTTGTGTTTCTCAGTGGACTTTGTGATCGATAGGGATATGATTATTACACCTTTGCTATCAGAAGGGCCGTTCAGCACGCCGGGAGGCAATGGAGGTGTTAGCTGTAGAACATAGCAGAGAGAAGATAAGTGTTTTATCCCAGCCTGACTGGCAGGGAAAGGCCAGGATGTTACACCATGGACAGGGCCTGCATGTCAAGCCTGGGACACTCTGACCTTCTCTTATTAGGGAGATTAGAGTTCAGAATATTCTGTGCCATTTGCAGGCAGGCAGGAACAGCCAGGGCAAAAACCGCACTATTAATCAGGCCTGAGTGCAGCTAGCTAGCTAGCTCACAGGAACCCGAATGGCTTTTTGCTAGCTGTGGAGCATGCAGAAACAGTGGCTAAATCAGTGACTCCCAAATGAGTTCTTGTCTCATCTGAGCTAGACCCAAGTCAGGAGTAGCGCTCAGGGCACTGGCTCCCAAACTTAATTGGCTTCAGTGGCGGGGCAAGAGGGACCATGAGAGCAGCCCAGGAAGGTGAAGTCTGTGGACGTGGCTCAGGATTCAACTTCTCCTACACTTATATGTACAAGATCTCCCCTGGCCTGCTGGCTCCCTGCTGCCCCTGTACTTGTTCTTGAGGTACGATTTGTTTTCTGTTGCTCAGAGCCTGCTAATGTTCGATTCAAGAGGAACTTGCTTCAATTTTCTCTCCTATCCCCTATTAAGGAAACAGCAGAGCTGTTATGCCAATTATTGTACACCAGCCCTCCCACTTGGGCTGCTGCTGCTTTCATTTGTTCAGTGCTTCTCTTTTTTGTTTTGCAAGTCATGGTGCTTGTGGCTAATCTATTGTTCTCAGAGGTTCTATTGTATGCAATGGCTCTGTACAAAGTGCCTTGTTGATGCCTGGGTTGGGTGGCTGCTGTTTGCCTTGAGTGGCTGCAGATAAACAATGCTGTGCCCCTTTGGTGCTCTTTCCCTAGAGACTAATGATGTGCAGTTCCAGGTAGAGAAATCAATTTTCAGGACTCCAGACAGTGGCCAAGGCTTTGCTAAAGGCCAGAACCAAAGGTGCTGTGTAAATTGCCCCAATATGTGCTGAGCGCAAAGGAGTCAGCTGGTGTAACTGACACACTGAGCAGCTAGAAGAAAGTGCAAGTTATTGTAAGTGGGGTGCATGTGCTGCTTTAACAGGTACATTGTTAGCTGCTTTTCTGCCTTCCCTTCTCTCCCCTGCTCCCTCAGCATGCATGATACACCAGCTCAGACCCCCGTAGACTGGATGGGCCAGATTCCAAGATGGTGTGTCATCGACGGGGCATGTTCCATGTGGCTACGTGTTAGCAAGCCTGTTGGGGTCACATCTAAGTTGCATCAGGTTAGGTGCCCTTAGCCTTCCTTCTGAAGTTAGTTTGCATGGCCCAATCCTGCTCCTGTTCACTATTGTGAAGATGAAGGCATTCAGCACACTGCAGGCTTCGTTCTTGCATTCGCCCCTGCCTGCCATGGCAAGACCAAAACGTGTTGACATAGTGAACTTCTGTGTCTTTCTCTCCTTTACGCAAATGGGCAGCAAAGGTCATCTTCATTGGCCAATGTTAACTAAGCCTGAGGGTCTGATGGACAGGCAGAGAGCTCCAAAGTCAGGGGGCGTGAGCTGGACTCTCCTCTGGGGTGAGAAGATATTATTTCTTTGACACAGCTTTCCTGGAGTTCCCCCATCAGCCGCATAGGTAAACTCTAACTGTATATCTTTAAAACAACTCAGCAATCAGGGTTTTTGGAGGGGGCCTTGAAGGTTTGCTTCCTCTGTCAACGCCAGGGTGGAAAGGAGTCTCTGAAGCTCGCCGGCAGAGTTCCTGTTGAGCTGATCATTTTAATGCCGATCATATTTAATTGTATTGTTAATGGTTTGTCAGGACATGGGCTACGGATCACATTAGTTATTTACATCTAAAGAAGTCAATAACTTGAAGCTTGTTCCTGCCCACAGAGTTTTTTGTGCCGACTCCTCATGGAAGGTGCTCCGAGATCATGCTCACAGGCTGCATTGTAAAGCCCTGGAAATATGGGTGGAATGTGGTTGATCTCACATGTTGCTGATCGCATGACAGGGACTGTCTTCTAGAAACCAAGGTCGTTAAAAAGACAGCCAGGAACAGGGTTCCCTGTTTGCAGTCACAAGGGGGAAGACATTAGCCTCTGTTCAATCCCTGTCACTTTAAAAACCTGCTCTGGCGGTTGTCTGGGAAAGAGCCGCCATTTCACTGAGCTTCATTACGTGTATCCCGTGAGAGGAAGAATGTGCTGTAAACTGATTTGGACCCCCTGATAGCTAGAAGTGGGTATAGTGCCACGCCTGCTTTTGGAACACCAGCGCCTCTTCCTTCGCATCTCCCCGTCTTTATTTGGGGTTGGAACAAAGGCGAGAGACTCTCATGTTCCAGGCTGCTGCAGATTGACCCTGATTGCTCAGGGCTGATCAAACAGTGCACAGCGTTCAGGGTAAGAGCATCACAAGTTCCTTGGCTTTTATGGTAAGGAATGTCTTTTGGACATGGCAAGGCGTGTTAATTAACAATGGTCATTGACTCCAGCTTTGACAAAGATCCAGGCTCTGAGCAGGGAAACACCCACCCCACCTTTTTCGAAACAAGACTTTTTCCAAGTGGTCTGCACTTGGTATGTTCTGTAGCGCTGGAAGCAACACAAATATGGCAGCTGGAACCCTGCCAGCTGAAACAATTGAACAGAGAGATGCACTAGAAACGGAATGGACGACGGACAGGACCAGAAATCTGAATGGAGATTGTCTTGACTTCATACAGGCAAAACTTATGGTAAATAAATGCATTATTCCCTCCCTATTTTCCCTGTCTAGCTTTTTCTTTTTCCTTGGGTTTAATCAGATTACAATCCTATAAGGACAAACAACATCCCATTACATTTTTACTGGTGAACCCCATGGGACAACAAACCTGTTCTGCTCTTCATAACTGGGATATTTCTGGGCCAAAATCAAAATCCAACTTCTCCCTACCCTACCTTAAAGAGGAATGGATGGGCCACGGGAGAAGCAGAGGCACCATTTGCTATGGGGAAAAGGGGGGGTGTTGCCCATCCCAGACCTTGTTTCCCCCCTCAACTTTTCATAGGTCTATATGCTCCACTTCCACCCCACCCCCTGACTTTGCAGGGTAAAATATAATCACAAATAATGTTTTATATGCTGACAGAACTTTGGTAGTGACTGGCAGTTATTACCAGCTGCTGAGTGTTCTGGGGTCTGCATGAAATGAACTGGATCCCTGTCCAGTTTGTAGCTGAAAAGTGTCCATGTCATAAATCTACCATGTAAGAGGGTGTCATGTTCTAGGACACTTCAGAGAACTGTAGAGCTCTTCTGCTGACTCACCCTGGCAGCCAGATTAGGCAGGTCCTGTTACCAACAGTCCCAGAGTACAGAAGAATTTTAGGGTTTGGGGGCACTAGGGACACAAACTGAGGAGTGCTGCAGGGAAAAGCCCTAGGAATAGTCAAGCTCAGGAGAACGTTTAGGTTGAGACTTATATTTGTTGCTGTTATTAAAGTAAATAAAAAAACCCAGGAAGGTGGTGGGAGGAGGTGGAATTTGGTGGCTGGCACCAAGCTCTGTAAAGATGTTCTCATCAGACTTTGGCCTCCACTGACCGAAATGCTGTGAGATTCGTTAATCTTGTGAGTCTTTTGCTCATGCAGAGGGCTGGTTTGGCGAGACTTCTGCTACATCCAAAAAAGGACTGGAAATGAGCCCCCTTCTTTAAACTCTGGCAAAGAGCCAGTCTATTCAGGCAGACTCTGATCCAGTGATACTTCTCAGATCCAGACACCTTCTCACTGGGCTCTACTTTCTAGTTCTGACTTATCTCTAAATATTTTAATTAATTGTGAAGAACTCAGAATCCCAGTTCCCAAATGTCCTTGACTATAAACATGTGATGAAATCAAGGAGTGAATTTGGTGCTATTAATACACAATGCCCATATAATCTAATGATAAGAAGTCTCTGTCCTTTAGAAGGATCTAAGTAAAGCAAGGTCCCAGTGTAATGACGGTTCTCAGACTGAACTTCCGTGGAGTCGGATGGAAGTCTAATTTGTTCTGTTTGTTTTCTCTTTCCAGTTGAATCTGCTTTTATTTAACTCCACATTGAACAGTGATTGAACATTCAGTGGGTCTCATTAAAAAAGCTTTTTGAATTGATTGAATTCAAGCTTCGTTCCCGCACTTCAGCAGATAGATGCTTGAATATGAGTGGTGTCAACTGAACAATGATAATTGCATCACCCCGCTGAGATTGTTACGGTTCAGCTGTAACTTCTATGGTAACAGTTTTCCAACATCTTTTGTCAGGGCTGATGCCAGCTTGGCAGCCCTGGCAAGCAAAACTCTCTTTATCCCCAGATCAGCTAGCAGACACTTAACTAACCATTGTGCTTCAGACCTTTGAAGACTGGAGGGGCTGCTGCTGAGGCTGACTGGGGAGTTCACTCTGCAGCCTAAATGTTCAGTGTCTGGCCTCTTTGAACATTCAGCCAATAAGGGAGCCAGTTGTGATGTTGATAGTTCTGGCCCCAAGGGAGAGGGGCAAAAATGGCTGCATACCTGCTTTTGCAATTCTCCTGAGCCTCAGGTCTGCAGGGGTCTGGTTCAGTCACTGGCACAAGTTAGAGCAACCTCAGGGCTTCTCTAACTTTCACCAGCAGGTAATGGCAAAACAGCTGGTGATTATCAGAGCACAAAGGCACTGCAGCTGGGAAAGATGCTATATCTGATGCTAAGTGTAGCCTTGGTATGAAATCAGTAGCAACCTCTAGACTGGCACCAGGTGCATACCCTGATGCATCTGCCAATCCCTGTGGCATTGTCCAGTGACCTTTAGTGGCTTTGCTCCTCGAGTTAAGAGCTAGCTCTCTTCCCTGATTTTAAGAAAACAAAAACGACTTCCCCTAAAATCTTTTTTTAACCTAGCAATTTTCTCAGTCCATCATTCATAGCTTTTCCCTCTTCTCTGCTTTGCAAATTTATTTTCCATTACTAAGAAAAAAATCCCCACCTTTCCATGGAGATGAATGGTTTGTTTGGAATGTGGCAGTTTTCCCCTGTGGTCTGCTTGCATGCCCTTCTTAGCCTTGTTCCCAGCATGGTGCCCCGTGCCAGTCTGGCTTAGTCCAGCTGAGACAGCCTGACCATGCACATAGGAGCTGGTCTGCAGTCTGCTTGGCATGTAGCCAAAGGAGAGAGACACCCTGGATATTGCTCCAAACAGTAGGGCTGCTCTGAGCCTTTTATCCTGCAGGAATTGAATTCCCTATGAGTATGTATTTTAATGCTGGCTCTTTGTGTGAAATTAATGGGAAAGCATCATCTTTCCGAGCTGAGGAACTCAGGCAGGAAAGCCAGCGTAATGGCAATAAGTGCACATGGGCTGAATGTTCCCGAGGCTTTGAGTGGGAGAAGGTAGCTCATTAGTCCGAGCCACAGAAAGGGCAGTAGCAATTTCTTATGAATTAGCAGGGTGTACTCCAGCACCACTCACAAAGACCGCTCCATCTCAGGTTAGAGCAGCGGGTCCATTTTAACCCCCCGTCGCACAGGACTGTCTACTTCAGAAATGCCCTGGGCCTGACCCTGATGGCATCATTCAGCATAACTCCCAGGCTGACTTCAGTCTGGCTGAGTAAGAACCGAAGGGAAGGGCATTTGTGACTCCCAGACAGAGGGGAACTGCTGTCTGAACTGGCAACTCTGACATGAGGGAGGGGGAAGCTGCCTCTGTACCATGTCCCCTCCCTGCCCCTGACCTCATGGGAGAGCAGCTGTAGCTCCAGAGCTCCATGAATGAGTGGAGGGCCAGGAGCCAGGGGAATGTACATCATTGGCCTCCCACCCCAGCAGAAAATAATCATCTTTCTTTACTAATTTTCTTGCAGCTCTTTCCCGGCTGGGGAATTACAGGCCAATCACAGCAGGGTGAAGAGCCCCGTTGTGCAGCAGGGCTATGGAAATGCAGCAGACCTTAACATCTGCTAGCCAGCTGAGAAGACTGGGTGTGCCCACCAGCTGGCAGGCCATGCTCCTTTGGGGGTCACGCTGTCCTCCACTGCATAAGAGCACACCCACTTCCCTTGTGCTCCCAGGGGGCTTGAGCTGGACTCCTGGCCTGGTCCCGTGTGCATGAAGAGTGCTCACTGGAAATGTGTCCCAACATAGAGTTGAGCATTGCAGGGTCATTGGGTCCTTTAGTTTAGTCTCACACTTACACTGGTTTGTCTCCATATCTGGCAGGGAGGCAGACGCTGACAGCATGGCATCAGCCTTGGTAACCCCAGGGGCAGTCAGCAGCAGCTAAACATCCTCCAAGGCCTGACAACAGGAGAGGACAGATAGTCCAGTGGTTATGGCACTAAGCTCGGAGTTGGGTTCAATTTCCCTGCTCCAACACAGGCTTCCTGTGTGATCTTGGGCAAGTCACTTAGCCACTCTGTGCCTCATCTGTAAAGCAGCATGGCCCTGCCTGGAATCCACTGCATTCTAAGTTCTCAAACTGGGCTCATCACAGATGCTACATGCTGAGGGCCAGGTAAGTACCTGAGATAGGGCCTGATGGCTTTGAACTCTGTTGTTCTGGGACATGGAGTGAGGAGGATAAACGGGGATTGGAAGAGGAGCCCGTGCCAGCTGCCCATGGATTGCATTAGGGCAAATGCTTTGCCTGGCACATTCTGATTCAGACATGAGTGGTGAAACGGAGTGGCAGATGGGCCACTGATTAGCAGCTTATCGTGTTACTCCGTTCCGTGTTTGAGGGAGAGAGCCATGTATTAAGCTCCAAACCGCTGAGGAAAGCGCTGTAATTTTGCATGGAGTTTTGGCGGCTTGCCTCCCACCTCTCTTTGATTTGCTGTTAAGTGAGTAAAAATGCTGCTCCCAGATGTTGATGGAGGATCAGTAAGCTGCATCACAATTCCTGTTTTACTCCAGAGACCATGTCACCCTCTGTCTCGCTGGGTTTTTGCATCTCGGCTATGGATGTTTACAGCAAGGTGATACTCGTCATGTTGACAGTGCCCAGTCACCTGGGATGCTGCTGGCATTAGGGGGGCATGGAGGCTTAGCTAATCTATAGCTTTCCGAGGCCAGATGTTTGCTTCAGTTGCCAATGGAACTTAACTTACTCATGGAACTCACTGCCACAATCTACGAGTGAGGCCAAAAGCTTACTAGGCTTCAAAAGGGGATTTGACATTTGGGTCTCTGTCTTAGTCCTTGCGCTGGGTTTGCCCTTCCTTCAGCACAAGGCTCCTGAGGTGCGGATTCCAGCATCGGAGAAGGTTGTACCAGAAAGTATCTGCAATTGTCTGAATGCCCCATGTCTGGAGAAAAGGCTGTGGCCATAGTGGCTGAGGGCTACTGCCTCTGAGGACTGGCCCCTCTGAGAGTGCTTTGAGATCCTCAGATGGTAGATGCGATGGAAGGGCCGAGCGGTGGGGTTCATCGCTCAGAGTAATCCTGAGGGTCTGCCTGAGTTTGATGGGCCAGCAAATCAGGACATTTTTATTTCAGTGCGTAACCTGAGGTTACTCTAGTCTGAGAAGGACAGCCTCACCGGTCCTCAGCTTGTTCCATTGGTGAGGTGGGGATAATGTTACTTTACTACCTCCCAGGGGGCTGGGACAATGAAGGAATGGAGGGCTCTGTGAGGATGAAGAGCACAGTAACAACACAAAGGCTGAGACAGTCAAACAGGGCAGGCAAGTTAGCCGCATGGCTGCCTGAATCTCCTGCACTGCTTTGACATTTCAGTCAGAGCTGCCATAGCTGGGAGTTCTGTGAGCTTCAAACACAAGCCCCTCTTCTAATGCCTTTGCAGGAGACTTCCTGCCATGTCCAACTTTCCAGACTCTCCCAATTCTGCAAAGGCCATTCTGCCCCGTGTACTCTGTCCATGGTCCTGAATCACATCTCACTCTGCTTGTACTCTCCTGTATTGGCTCGGAGAGCCTGACTGGCCTTTCAGTGCCTCACTATTCAGCCACATGTACCTGTGCGAAATCTACTCCGGGGTTAACTCCCTGATTGCTTGAACCCACACAGGGCCTCTGCAGCCTATTGGCTTTGCACAATGTGGTGGTAGTAGGCACTGAGCGTCTCTGGCATAACCTTTCCCAGAACACAGTTGGGGGGGAAAAAAGCATTTAAAACTGATCAGAGGGAATCATTACACAGTGCTTAATTAACCTGTGACACTCACTGCCACAATATATTAGTGAGGCCAAAAGCTTAACAGAATTCAAAAGAGAACTGGAAATTTACATGAATAAGAATATCCACAGTTATACGGGAGAGGGTTAAAAAGCCATACATGATCTAAATCCTCATGCTTCAGGGCATAGGTCAGTCATTAAGTGCCTGGAGTCAGAAAGGAACTTCCCCCAGGGGTAAATTACTCCATAATTCTCTATTGCAGGGATTCCTGGAACTTTCTCTGCAACATCTGGTACTTGCCACTGTCAGAGACAGGTACTGGACTAGATGGTCCATGTGTTTGATCCAGTCTGGCATTTCTTATCTTCCTAAAGGCAGAGGTAGAAGTAGCATCATTATTGAAGACAGCACGGGGTAAAATTTCCAAAGGTGCTTAGGTGATTCTAGGCACATATTGGGATTTCCAAAAGTGCCTAAGCAAGTCAGGTGCCTAACTCCTGGACTAGCAAGAGCACTTCCATGAGGAATTAGGCACCTAACTGTTTTAAATGTATCTAAGCAAGGTTCATCATTAGGCCCCTTAAATGCCTGTGACACTTTGTCCCAGTGTCCCTTTGGGAGAACACACTTGCTCCAATGTCTGGGCTTTACCCCCTTGTGTCTGAAAGCTGCCTCAGAGCAGCATGTTGGTGAAGTAGGGGAACCCTTCAGTGAGTTGGAATGATGCACAGCCACGGCCAACCAGTGTTCCTGCTAATTTTTTTACCTCCATGTGTGGAATGAATTTTGTTATGTGCACCAATATGGAGGTGATGTGTGGTGGGGGTAGGGTCAAGGGGGTTGGAGTGTGGGAGGGGTCTCAGGGCTGGGGCAGAGGGTTGGGGTGTGGGGCGGTTAGGGATCCGGCTGGGGGTGCAGGCTCTAGGCTGGGGCTGGGGATGAGGAGTTTGGGGTGCAGGCTGCCCTGGAGCTGCGGTGGGGAGAGAGGGCTCCCTCAGCCCTCTCTTACTGCAACAGCTCAGGCCGAGGGAGGGGTGCCGCTCCCTGTTCATGGCAGGTCTGGCGGGCCAGGGGAGCAGTGTCTCTCCATCTGGGGCTGTGGAAATAGCACCACTGCCCCAGCCTGCGGTCATAAGAATGGCCATACTAGGTCAGACCAAAGGTCCATCTAGCCCAATATCCTGTTTTCCAACAGTGGTCAATGCCAGGTGCACAGAGGGAATGAACAGAACAGGTAATCGTCAAGTGATCCATCTCCTGTCGCCCATTCCTAGCTTCTGGCAAACAGAGTCTAGAGACATCATCATAATAGCCGCTGATGGACCTATCCTCCATGAATTTATCTAATTCTTTTTTGAACCCTGTTATGGTCTTGGCCTTCACAACATCCTCTGGCAAGGAGTTCCACAGGATGACTGTTCGTTGTGTCAAGAAATACTTCCTTTTGTTTGTTTGAACCCTGCTGCCTATTAATTTAATTGGGTGACCCCTAGTTCTTGTGTTATGAGAAGGAGTAAATAACACTTTATTTACTTTCTCCACACCAGTCATGATTTTATAGAGCACCATGTCCCCCCTTAGTCGTCTCTTTTCCAAGCTGAAAAATCATAGTCTTATTAATCACTCCTCAAACGGAAGCCATTCTATACCCCTAATCATTTTTGTTGCCCTTTTCTGAACCTTTTCCAATTCCAATATATCTTTTTTGAGATGGGGTGACCACATCTGCACGCAGTATTCCAGATGTGGGCATACCATGGATTTATATAGAGGCAATATATTTTTGGTCTTATCTATCCCTTGCTGAATGATTCCAAACATTCTGTTCACTTTTTGACGGCCGCTGCACACTGAGTGAATGTTTTCAGAGAACTATCCACAATGACTCCAAGATCTTTCTTGAGCAGTAACAGCTAATTTAGACCTCATCATTTTATATGTATAGTTGGGATTATGCTTTCCAATGTGCATTACTTTGCATTGATCAACATTGAATTTCATCCACCATTTTGTTTCCCAGTCACTAGTTTTGAGAGATCCCCTTGTCGCTCTTCACAGTCTGCCTGGAACTTACCTATTGTGAGTTTTGTATCATCTGCAGATTTTGCCACCTCACTGTTTACCCCTTTTTCCAGGTGATTTATGAATACTTTGAATAGGACTGGGCCCAGTACAGACTCCTGGGGGACACCACTATTTACCTCTCTCCATTCTGAAAACTGACCCTTTATTCCTACTTTTTGTTTCCTATCTTTTAACCGGTTACCAATCCACGAGAGGACCTTCCCTCTTATCACTACCTACAGCCCCTCCAGCCCAGCAAAGTTCAGGGGAAGGGGCTGCTCACAGGGTGCCCCCTGGCACAGACCCCCCCACACAACACTGTGGGCACCTCCAGCTTCACGGGCTGCTGGCCAAGTGGGCAACTTTGCATAGGTGGAGGGGAGGCTCTGTCTCCTGCCCCCTGCACCCACGGGGGAGGTGCTCACAGGTGGGTTTGAGCAGCCCAGCCCCCACGGGAGGGCTAAAACCACCCTTGGCTGCATCAGCCACTGGAATCGCACCCCCCAGTCGAGCTCTGTGCGTGGGCACACGTGTCCCATGTGCCACATGGGGGATCAGCCTTTGTTTCCCCGAGCCCACAAGGTTGGGCTCAATCTCAAGGGGCAGGCTCAGGGGCAGTGGGGTCACGGGGGGGGGGGGGGGGCGGGGCTCAAGCACCTGCCGTTAACTTGCAGTTGCTCATTAAATCCACCAGATGAGTTGGCCATAGCACAATGGGTCAGGGGGGGTGCTGCTTGTCTCAGGGTTTTAATCCCTCTCCATGGCATGTGACACCACCCCCACCTGGCCTCGGCCCCCGCTGGGCTGGGCTGGGCTGGGCTGGGCTGGGGGAGGGGCGCCTCTTCCTGGCTGCAGCAACTCTGGGTGGGGCTGGGCTGGGCTGGGCTGGGCTGGGGGAGGGTAACCTCTCCCCGCCTGTGCGGCCCTTGATAGGCTGCTGCAAGGCCGCATGGCTGTGCCGCTTAGAGGGATGCTTAGCTGCCAACCATGCTGTTAATAAGTGCTAAACAAGAGCCCCAGGGCAAGCAGGCAGCTCATTGGCAGGCTACCCTTTGGGACAGCTCCAGCGGGAGAATCCTTGCTGTGCCATCTCTCTCCATGCCCCACAGGAGCAGCTGATCTTGCCGGCATGGACAGATGTGTCTGTGAGCGCTCTGAGGTTTCTGCTCTGTGGGCTGTTGATATGAGACATCAGAAGAGGAGGAGGATTTCAATTCCAACTAGTTAACTGCCTCTCCTATCCAAAAGTTACTCAGCTGGATCCCAGGAGTTTGTCGGGAGAGAGCCCATCTCTCCATTGCATGTTTACCACAATGCTACTTAACAAGCAAGGTGACTCCCATGCACATTGCTGCACACATAACCTGTCCAATTCAAGAGGGAGGCTGCTGGCTCCGAAGCAGAGAAATCCCTGGTACTCTAGCGCTGGCCTGGATATTCTCGCCCACTCTGCTCTGTTGCAAGGCCCCATTGTTGGATCATGTGCATGCATGCCCGTATTGCTCTATTTCCCCAGTTAGTACCCTGCTGTACTGGAAGAAAACTTCCTCCCCTAACATAAGATTTACAGGGTCCTTTTTCTCATGCCATCCTCAAATCTCCACTAGCCCAAAAGGGGAAGGATCATGCCTGGATGATATAAGTTCTGCAAGGACCAATCATTCTTGGTCTAATCATGAAAGGGCCATACCTCCTCAAGGACGCTCATCTGTACTCTATGAATATCAGCGCATGGGTGATTTCTGTGCTTTTGGGATAAACTCACATCCCAATTGTGTATGGCACATACTTCAAAGGCTGACCCTCCCAACCTCTGGACCCGTGAGCTTGTTGTCAGGCCATATCTAGTACCAGGTTGACAGCAGATCCAGAGAACTCATGTGGCACAGATCAGCCTTCAGGAACCCAGAGACCTTTTCGTCTGGCTTAATATAAGGCCAGTACCCCATGTCTGCAGGGTAAATGGCAAAGAATCTAGTTCTGCCCCCATCTTTGGGTAAAGGCCTGCTTCGGGCAGGAAGCTGTCCAACCCTGTGTCCCTTCACTTAAGGACTGTGTGTTAGAGCTTCCAATAGACTATGGGCCAAATTCAGCCCTCGTGTAAGAGCATCTCAATCTCAATGGAGTGAAGTCTGCTTATAGCAGGGCTGGACTGACTCTCCCAACCCAATAACTCCTGGTGAGCGGGACCAGGGCAGTGGAAACAGGCAGCATATGTTGTCAGCGCTCTCTCTCCATGAGGTTGTTATGGCAATGTTGGTTTGGAGGCCTACCTGCTGCTCGGCAGAAGGCACGCAGCAGGCTGGATTGTTGTTCTGATTGCAGCAGGGCACCAACTGAGCGGCAGCCTTTAAGAACGTTGAGCTGGGGACGCAGTTCAGGAGAATTGAACAGCGAAGTGGCTTCCTGGAGGGTGATTAATCACTGAAAGCCTGCGGCAGTCAGAGCTGTTCCATAAACAGCTGGTGGTGTGGGGATGGACTCGGCAATATACCTGCCCCAGCCGTGGGGCAGTACCTCGCCTGGGAATTGGCAGTGGTCAGATTTTAGAAGCCAACTCCCTTCTCCATCTTAAAGACAACTACATGGACAAGACAACAGAGGGTGGACAAGAGTCACCTTCCCCTCTCCTTAATCACCTGGAGAGCTTGCAGCTGAGCATCACACAGCAGCTGAGTGTGCAGGCCGAGAACGTGGCTTCTGATGGGACTGTCTCAGGCCTGCCTGGGGGCTGGCAAGGAGAAGGTTAACCTTCCCCTCCTTCCAGCTCGCTGTCCATCTCCCTGAGCAGAGGAAAGAGTACAGGTGCATGTCCTATATTTAGGTTCTCACAGGGCAGCAGAGCTAGGCTAGCTGTGATGAGTTCAATCCAGGTATAAAGACTCTGCTCTGCTAGGTCGGGTAGGCTAGGCTGATATTAGGAGTCGGTCCTTTTGTGGGTGTAAGGAGGACCATGATCTCTAGAAAAAGCCCATGTGTTGCTTAAATCTTGGCTCCACAAAGAAACTCTTCTTTGGTTAAGCTGGTTTAGACCCCAGGCTGAAAGGAACCTCTTTGAGCTTTTAATTTAAATGACTAGTGGAAGGGTCAGTACTTGGTTGGTTGGTGGTTGTTTTCACCAGGGTTGGACACTCAGCTGAGCTTCTAATGGTCAATTATCAGGAGATAGAAAGCTGGGTGTTACTTGCAGGCTGGTAGCTGTGGAATCTGTGACATCGAGCTATTGCTCCTCCAAGCCTGTAGCATGTGTTATGAAGCTGTGAGGGCAGGATAGACCCCAGTTGTACCACTCAGGGGGTGGTTTTGGAAGAGCAGGAGCAGTTGCCCCTCACTAATCCACAGCGATAAAGGCTTGGCTCCAAGATAAAGCTAAGCCCCATCCCGGCCAGGTGCGTCAGCAGGATCTTCGTAGTTCACTGTGCTGAAAGCCTGCAGATACCTCAGGCAGGATGAGCAGAGGTGTTTGGCCTCTGGCGATAGCCCTGAAATCATCCCTGTATGCTACCAAAACATCTTCTATGCTGTGACCTGGTCTAAGGACTTCAGGATGTTGGCAGCAGCTGGATTGTATTGCTTTGCCCTATCCCCACGCTTTTGCCTTGGAATTTGAGGTAAAGAGCAGTGGGTTTGTTGGCATCTAGCACTGGTTTCCTAAGAACTGGCTGGACTTGGGGGGAGCTTGTCTAACGTCCCACAGGTAGCCACAGCACTGATCACTGCCAGCATTAAAAACTACTATGTCATCCAGAGCTGTTCTACCTCAGTTAAATACACATTCAGATGGACCATACGGTGTGCATCTCTCACAGTGAGGGTAAATAACCATTGGAATGGGTTAGCAAGGGTGGTAGTGGAATCTCCAAGACAAAGATCTGCTGTAGAAATAACTGTGGGGATGTTCTCTGACGTGTGTTGTGGAGGAGGTCAGACAAGATGATCACAATGGTTCCTTCTGGCCTTGGAATTTGTGAAATGAGACCGCATCAAAAACACTAGCAGCTAGTCTACACTAACGTGTGCAATGGTGGGGAACTTTAAGAAGAGTCTAGTACAGATGGAGCCTTGTCAAGCCTTCCATGGACAAGGTGTTAATGAACCTGTCAGGAGTCGGTTGTGGCTGGTTTTCCACATCAGTGATGCAGAGATGTGCAGGTGCATGTCTTTAAGAGATTGCCTCAGGTCTGTCCTGCTGGCATTGTAATTGCTTCCTCTGTGACCAAGGATGATCTGGGGGAGAGTCCTATGCCAAAGTGCCTCACTGACCTATCACTTAATGCATGAGCAGTGCTGTACGTGGGAGGTGGGGACAGGGCCTGGTGCCTAGAGCAATCTCACTGCACCCAGCTACCAGGAGCCTTGCTGCAGCCTGAGTCATTAGTCCCTCTCTTGCGTGAGCTGCAAATTCACATGAAAAGTGAAAGGAAATGAATGGGACTTTAGTGCTTGCACTGACTGGAATAAACACCCAGGAGAGCTTTTAAAAAGGCTGAACTAGGCCAGGGCTTTTTAAAATGAATTCTGTGTCTGGTCTGCTGAGGGGGAGGGCACTTGAACAAAGCACAAAAGATCTGAAGTGAATCCCAAGCCCCAGTGTGTTCAGAAGGAAGGTAAATTGCAGCATCCTTTGAATACAGCCCCTGGGCAATTACTGAAAGGACCAAAGTCTGTCACTTTCCAGTTGTTACTTCTCACTGTCTTATGTCATAGAGTAGGTTGTTGTAATCTCCATTGTGTGTGTCCGTTGGGTTGTGTCCTGCCTGTCTGTGTTTATCGTATCTTACCCTCTCTCCAACTCCAGATCCCCCACATGCACCCTTCAAGTGTCTGGGCATCGTTTGCTCCTGGAGATAGATCTTGTCTTTAAGAATTACACTAGAGGGCTTTATTCATTGACCAACTAAAGGGTGGAGCAAAATAGAAGCAAGAGTTTTTAAGTGAGGTGAAACTTGTGAGCAGTGAGCTCTTGGGGAGGGGCCTCCCTCTCTCCCCCCGGCGGCACCCTCACCTCACACCGCTGTCACTTCCCTTGCTCCTAGGGCCCTTCTAAGGTCCAGGAAGCCTCCTTGCCTCCCCTGTGGTGGGTGCCGGGGAGGCTGCCATCACATATGCCCCTCCTCCCCTGCTGCTGCCCATCACTGTAGCCTCAATGGGGGTGAGGGATAGGGCTGCCCCTTGCCCAGTGTGGGGCAGGAGTGGTGACTGCAGGCGGGGGGGTCCGTGCTGGTGGAGGATCCTGCCAGAAAAGGGAAAGGTCCAAGGCGCCTTACCCTGCCCTTCCACTAGTGGATGGGGGGCACTGGGACCCTGTGGCAGCAGTTGATGCGGGGAACCAGAAGAGCCAAAACAGCCTGGAGCTGCAGGGGAGAGGCAGGAATGCTCTGGGACCTGGGGGAGGTGCACTGGGGCAGCAAGAGGGGACTGGGGGACACTTGGAGGATATGCGTGGGGGTGGCAGGTGGGGCCGGAGGAGAGACCTGGCCCCAAACATTGATGGAGCTGGGCCCTGAATATTGCTGGAGCCCGTGCAGCATGGGCCCATACAACTCGCCGCCCCTGCCTCCTGCATATCCAGCAGTGCATACTGCTTCCAGAGAGAATGTAACGTCTGTGCCATTTGAGAGAGACAGACTTGCACCAGGCTGCATAGGGACCATGTCTCTCCAATGGCCATGACAGAAGCATGATACAGCTTAACAAAATGATCTTACTGCAAGTTGGGTATCATGTCCAATGACCGCACAATCGATGCAGCTGAGACCCCCCTGGCGGTGGGAACTGTGCACCATAGGAACCACTGGCAAAAAAATTCCTGTATCCTCTACCTTTAAAAACACCTTTGTCCCCCAGGACAGGGTCACTGTCTTGGTCTGGCTGTATAACAACTGCTGGTTGCCACCAGTGAAGTTACTTTTGGTAGGTGGGTGCGTGCAAATCAGGCCCCTGTCTGCCGTGAATGCATCTAGCTATACCACACTACACTTAGGTGGCTTCACACTAGCTAACAGCACTCAGATTATGCCCCCTTGTGCAGGTCTAACTTGCCATGTAGATACGGTTTGCACACCAAAGGCCTGGTTCGCTGTTGCTCTACACCCTGGGTAGTTACATCAGTGCAAATTGGGTACACAATACTCCCCTTCTGACTTGGCAATGCAAAACCAGGATCTAGGAATAGAAGAGAGTCCCTTGTATTCCACTGGAATAAAACCAGAGGAGAGAGAACCCTCCAAACAGTCCAGGAATCCCTCCCTAACAGGCAAAGGGACCCATCCCACCACGGGAAGATTGTTCACAATAGCCCCTTCCTACCATACGGGGAAAGCTTGTCTGTGCAGAAGCCGGCGCTCTCCCGGGGGCTGCTCTGAGACTGTGGGACAAATTCCCACAGGAACTGAGGACCACCCCAAATCTCCCCACTCCAAGTGCTGGGCGCACTTCTCCAACCTGCCTTCTCCAATATAAACACTGAACATTAACAACCAGAAAACCATTTCACGGCACCCACAATTCTACCCCAAGGAGAGACTGACCCCCAGGGGACGGGTTCGTCCTGTCACTTGCTGCAGTACTAGACGATGCTCCATGCTTATGTACTGCAGCGACGGGGGTGGAATGAGAGCCTGGGCCGAACAGAATAGCAGTACCTGGCCCGATTGCACCTGACCAGCCCCTGGCCCATTGCATAAAGGGGATGCTGGAGAGAGCAATTACCTAGAAAAGCCACCCAGGAAAGAGACCCGACAAAACAAAACAGGGCTATTGAAACAGCCTCACTGCAGCAAGCAAATCAGGGTGGGAATGAAATCAAATGGCTCCTCTAAGCCACGCAAAGCGTCTCCTGTTCTCAAGCCCCCTCACGGTAATGAAACACACCACTGCTGCTGCCCACAGAGTGCCACTTGGGAGGGAAAACAAGAGAGAGGTTACTCAGGTCCCTTTGCTACTCCATCACCAGGCAGCCTTGCAAGAGAGCTGTTGACCCTCCGTTTCTCTTGCTTTTTGTCTTCCACATTCCTCCTGTTTTGTTATTCATTAGTCTCACCGCTACCTCCAGGCTTCCCACCTCCCATCAGCATGGCAGCAATGCCAGCCGAAAGCTGGACGGATTGAACAGGCTAAAGTGCTGCATGCCGTACACAGGCAGCGAACGCCTAGTGCCAATCCCAACTCTACCACTGATTTGCTGGGTGACCTTGGGCAAGTCCCTTAAGCGTTTCCTCATCTGTAAAATGGAGATGATACCTCACAAGGGTGTTGAGGCTCAATTAGTGTCTGCAAAGCGGTCCGAGGTTGCTAGACAAAAGGTGCGGTTTAAGTGGGGGCAGTATGAGTGTAAAGAGACGTGTGATGTTCATTACTTTACCTGCATGCTCAGGATGGGTTATTTAGCTACTGATTACTCTGCTGGGTCTGTGATGGGGGGTATACCAACTCTGCTCTGGCTGAGAAAGGGTTAACATGCTGCTGTGGGCTTGGTCGGCCCCTTCCCGCTATGCCCACAGCAGGTGCCAGGCTTGGAGGAAGAAGTTAAAGGGGAGAACCCAGCTCAGCAGATCGGGGCCAGGAACAGCCTGAGAGACTGAGGGAAGGTGGTCCTGGCAGGGGGCTACTTAATTTGCCACCAGTGGCCTGCCTGTTGGTGCTGAATAAGCCTGCTGCAGGTGGTGCCCTGCCTGTAGGGGGCAACAGCCAAATAAAAGACCTTTTGGTTCCTTACACATGACTGCAGAGCTGATGGTGGTTTGCTGCGAGTCCTGATGTTGCCCTGTCTCTGAAGTTCTCAGCTTGCCTGCCTGCCTGCGACGATAGACGATGAACGGTGCTGTCAGGCTCTTCGCTTGGGGAGCAAAATGACGGCATCCCACTGAACACATGATCACCTGTGATGGAATAGGCTCTGTGCAGCCTCTCGTACCGCAAGAGTCAACGCACCAGCCATAAGCCGGCTCTGGGCCCTCGTTCTAAGGACAATGTGACCTAAATGATCATGTGAGCTGCCGGGAGAGGAAATGGATCAAATTCTGAGAACTGCTGTAACAAAATATTTCTACGGTGAACACCTAATTCCGAAAGGTGCGTCTACAGCGGACAGTGCGTTGTGATTCCTATAGAGGCATCCAGTCAGTTCCATTTCCGAAGGTGAACGGGGACGGTGCCATGCTGTGATTCCCTTAATGAGATAATGGGCTTAATGGGGGCCCATTTGTGGCTATTACAATCATTTCAGGGATGCGTATATATTTAGTGGCCACTGCAGGGGAGGGGAGCCCCTCCTTTGTCCTTCTGAAGCTAATGCTGAAGGCTTCAATATGTTAAAATCATTTCTGTGAGCAATCGGTTCCATCCCCTGCCCCCAGCCAACACTCCCAGCTCAAACTGAAGAGCAGGTTGACTGACAAGAAGAGATGGGATCAGATCCGAGGGAGAACACTGGACAGGGGACAGATAGGGGGCACACATGGTGGCATTAGTGCAACGATGATAGGAAATTAACCGGTGATGGGGAAATGCTAAGCAAACAGGGGCCCTTCCAGAAGATCTGGGCAAAGCCTGACCTGCTGGGTGGAGGAGGGAGTGCCTCGGGGTAGCCGTGGATTCAGAGACCAAAGGCGGAGAGGAAATGCAATAAAAATGTCTTTGACCATTTCATCTCGAAGCTGCAAGTGTTTTGTCGGGCAGCTGTTCCCCTGGATACCAGGAATGCAGGAACCAGCCGGCGGCAATTTGCCGCATCCTGTTTCATTTGCTCCCTTTATTACTCATAATTTACTGGGAGCAACTTCAATCAGCGGCCCTGGTTTCTGTGCCACAGCTGCTTAATGTGACCCGGACCTTTGGTTCCATCAGATGCGCCTGGCCTGGACCGGTCTGTGAGCTCTGAACGAGTCAGTCTCCCTCTATTCACACCCTAGCTGTGCTTTCAATCTGTCTGTCTTCCTGTTTGGCCTGACTCAGCCGGCCTGGAGCTGCTGCTCTGAGATCTGTGGGCAGAGCCCTGTGTGGTTGTAAAGGGAGCAGCCGGGAAGGAGGAGCTTGGCTGCTTGGCACAGGTACCTACTTGGGTGCAGCTGCATTGCTCACAAGGGGGTAGCCATTTAGCCCTCCCTCTTATGGGCTTTAGCATGAGGGAGGGAGGGGGGGGTGGTCTTCTTTCTGCTTGGAGGAGAGACAGAGTGGAGATTGCTAGGCTTGGGGGCAGGGCAGGGCAAGGGGCAGGGCTGGCTCTAGGTTTTTTGCCGCCCCAAGCAGAAAACTTGCCGCCCGAAGCTCCGAGAGCGCAACTGCCCAAGCAAAAAAAAAAAAAAAAAAGAATGCGGGAATGCCACCACCCCTGGAATTGTGCCACCCCAAGCACGTGCTTGCTTTGCTGGTGCCTAGAGCTGGTCCTGGCAAGGGGGGCAGGGGGGCGGCTGGATTTGGAGGGTTTGGTAGGGGAAAGGAGGTTCTCTGAGTTGGAGGCCTGGGAGGGAAGGAGGAGGGGTTGCTGGGTTGGAGCGGAGGCAGGAGTGTGGGGCTGGCTGATGGAAGCTGGATGAGCGGCTCCGTAGCAGCAGAACTGTCCCTTCCAGGAAAACCCTGGGCAGCTCAAGCCCCTACATTCCCCAGCTCCCCCACCCCTCCCAGACAGCCAGTACCTCCCTAGCCTCAGCCACTAGTTCATTTCCCGGGGAGAGGGGAAGCTCCCAGGGCTGCCAGTCGTCGTGGATACCTGCCTAGACACCAGCTCCCCAGAACAGGTAGTCAAAGCCAGGAGCGCCCCCGGCCAGCTGAGCATGCTGCTTGCAGAGTGCAGGGAGCTGGGGCTGCCGTTGCCCAGGGGCACTTGGATCAGCAGCCTGTGCACAAGTGCTCCGTCTGGGAAACTTGCCGGCTGGCCCTTACGTTGAAGGACTGCAGTGATGCTTGCTGGGGCCTGTCTTGGCAGAGGGTCCCTTGGTATCTGCGGATTTATGCTGAGTCAGCTGTAACCCGCCTCAAACAAAGCAAGGAATTCGCTACTGCTTCCAAGGCCCCGCATCTGTCCTTTCACCGGATCAAAATCTTACAGGTAAATTAGCCCTCCACCCCCCCAGCCACCTTGAGGATCCCAGGCCAGCACTGGTGATTGGGATAGAGAACGGCTGGCGTTGCCCCTGATTTGCATGTGTCTGTATCACATGCATGACGGTGACACAGCCATGCGAAACCACAGAGCCATGTAGTATAGTTCATCATGCACCTCTGGCCACTAATCCGCTGTGTGTCATAGACCCTATACATTAACACCTAATGGAGATTCTCCTTTAGCTCACGCTGTAGAGGCCTATTTGGGTTTTTTTTTGTTTGGAGAACCTGAATTCTATCCAGCCTGTCACCATGAAGTTATGCATGTGCGCCACAGGGCTAGTTCTGAAATCTTAGGAGGTGGCAGGTTGCTATGATCTATTTGATATGCTGGTTAAACTTTTAACCTAAGATCCCTTCTCACTAGATCTTAATCTTGAAGCAGAAGCAAAACACATTTTTGCTTTCAGCAGCTGCTGGCTCCAGAGAGACTGTGTTAACCCTTCCCCTTCCAAAGCCCTGTGGTGCAGAGACTTCACCAAACCTTTGTCTTGTTCTTAAGAAACTGCTATATTTTTTTCAGTGGGTCAGAGAGTTCAGAGCCTCACTCCCCTGGCAGCTCATGAGGTTAGCTGGGCATGTAATGACACTTTATCCATTTGGTGTTTGTCTTTTGGGGGGGTGTTGGTCAGAACAGCCGCCCCTCCTGCCTGTATGGAGACAATCTGATGCTTAAACATCAGAAATCTCTGGGAGGGAGCTTAGCGACCACTCTCCGGAGAAGACTCACAGCACTTAGAAATCATCTGGCCCGGGGGCACAGCTCGACATGATCGGTTTTGTGGCTCCTTCAGTCCCCTTGTTGCTTGTGCACATGAGTGGTTTAAAGGGCCACACTGTGTGGATTGATCAGAGGCTTCCTGTAAGATACCCTCTTGTAGTAATGTAACTTTTTCCTTACAGGTTTCAGAGTAACAGCCGTGTTAGTCTGTATTCGCAAAAAGGAAAGGAGTACTTGTGGCACCTTAGAGACTAACCAATTTATTTGAGCATAAGCTTTTGTGAGCTACAGCTCACTTCATCGGATGCATACTGTGGAAAGCGTAGAAGATCTTTTTATACACACAAAGCATGAAAAAAATACCTCCCCCCACCCCACTCTCCTGCTGGTAATGGCTTATCTAAAGTGACCACTCTCCTTACAATGTGTATGATAATCAAGCTGGGCCATTTCCAGCACAAATCCAGGGTTTAACAAGAACGTGGGGGGGGGGGGTAGGAAAAAACAAGGGGAAATAGGTTACCTTGCATAATGAGTTAGCCACTCCCAGTCTCTATTCAAGCCTAAGTTAATTGTATCCAATTTGCAAATGAATTCCAATTCAACAGTTTCTCGCTGGAGTCTGGATTTGAAGTTTTTTTGTTGTAATATCGCAACTTTCATGTCTGTAATCGCGTGACCAGAGAGATTGAAGTGTTCTCCGACTGGTTTATGAATGTTATAATTCTTGACATCTGATTTGTGTCCATTTATTCTTTTACGCAGAGACTGTCCAGTTTGACCAATGTAAATGGCAGAGGGGCATTGCTGGCACATGATGGCATATATCACATTGGTAGATGTGCAGGTGAACGAGCCTCTGATAGTGTGGCTGATGTTATTAGGCCCTGGGATGGTGTCCCCTGAATAGATATGTGGGCACAGTTGGCAATGGGCTTTGTTGCAAGGATAGGTTCCTGGGTTAGTGGTTCTGTTGTGTGGTACGTGGTTGCTGGTGAGTATTTGCTTCAGGTTGGGGGGCTGTCTGTAGGCAAGGACTGGCCTGTCTCCCAAGATTTGTGAGAGTGTTGGGTCATCCTTCAAGATAGGTTGTAGATCCTTAATAATGCGTTGGAGGGGTTTTAGTTGGGGGCTGCAGATGACGGCTAGTGGCGTTCTGTTATTTTCTTTGTTAGGCCTGTCCTGTAGTAGGTGACTTCTGGGAACTCTTCTGGATCTATCAATCTGTTTCTTCACTTCCGCAGGTGGGTATTGTAGTTGTAAGAATGCTTGATAGGTGTTTGTCTCTGTCTGAGGGGTTGGAGCAAATGCGGTTGTATCGCAGAGCTTGGCTGTAGACGATGGATCGTGCGGTGTGGTCAGGGTGAAAGCTGGAGGCATGTAGGTAGGAATAGCGGTCAGTAGGTTTCCGGTATAGGGTGGACCAGGCTGAGGGCCCACATATCTATTCAGGGGACACCATCCCAGGGCCTAATAACATCAGCCACACTATCAGAGGCTCGTTCACCTGCACATCCACCAATGTGATATATGCCATCATGTGCCAGCAATGCCCCTCTGCCATGTACATTGGTCAAACTGGACAGTCTCTACGTAAAAGAATAAATGGACATGAATCAGATGTCAAGAATTATAACATTCATAAACCAGTCGGAGAACACTTCAATCTCTCTGGTCACGCGATTACAGACATGAAAGTTGCGATATTACAACAAAAAAACTTCAAATCCAGACTCCAGCGAGAAACTGTTGAATTGGAATTCATTTGCAAATTGGATACAATTAACTTAGGCTTGAATAGAGACTGGGAGTGGCTAACTCATTATGCAAGGTAACCTATTTCCCCTTGTTTTTTCCTACCACCCCCTCCTCAGACGTTCTTGTTAAACCCTGGATTTGTGCTGGAAATGGCCCAACTTGATTATCATACACATTGTAAGGAGAGTGATCACTTTAGATAAGCTATTACCAGCAGGAGAGTGGGGTATTTTTTCATGCTTTGTGTGTATAAAAAGATCTTCTACGCTTTCCACAGTATGCATCCGATGAAGTGAGCTGTAGCTCACGAAAGCTTATGCTCAAATAAATTGGTTAGTCTCTAAGGTGCCACAAGTCCTCCTTTTCTTTTTTCCTTGCAGTTTCTTCTCTTCAACTGGCCAAAAGTTCCTCTTCCTCCCTGTGGCTTTTGAGAGGAGATGGAACTAATGTGGGGCCCCTAGGGCACTGGATTGGCCATCCGGCCAGCAGTTGGTATCTAACAGCACTTTGGCCCATGTGCCCAGGAGGTTGGTGTTCTCAGTCTGGGTCATAGAGGATAGATCTCAGTGCTAAAATCCATTCTTGTTAGCAATCCCAGCACCAGGGCAGATGTTTGAATGGGCCATGGAATCTTAGCTGGGCCTCATTTCTAGTGAGCATTTGCAGCCATTGGTTTCTAGTCACAAGTGTAGCTGCAACCCTCTGCTGTAGGCAGGCTGGGCCATGATTTGCACAGGTGCAGCCTACCCTGGTTTCAGGCCAGGGTTTCCACTGGTGCCTCCCCACGGGTGCCTGACATCCCCAGTGCAGAAAAGGCCTAACTCTCCCACCTCCCACTGGAAGTTGTTCCACCATCTCAGAATTTCAGCCCTCTGTCTGCTGTCCACGCTGTACCTGGCCTCTGGGTAGACAGAGGGCCGTATTCTCCAGCATTAGCAGCCCTGGCCCCTTTCACCAGCACTCCTAAAGCCAGATGTAGGCAGCTAGATAGAGCTACATGGGCTCAGTTCTGCTCAGCTTCAGGCCACTTCTTCAGTTGCCTACGTCTGGATTTAGGTGCCTACCTTTGGGTACCCAAGACTTGACAGTGTTGATCCATCATTCACTGAAAATGAGCTACGGGAAAACCTCCTGGCTATTGTTTGGTGCCTTGTCACGGCAAGCTTCTCTGTTCGTGCCCTAGCCCTATTATGGATGGCAGCAGCTCCTGTGTGTGTTACTAGCTAATTTTTACCCAGCAGCCCCTTATGGCCATATCTGCACGAGCTGTTTTTCAAAGCAATCTGTTGGGAGGTCGTTAGTCCCTCAGACCTAGCTCCTCCTATTCCCGCTGCCCGGCACCCCCGTCTCACCCAGCCTCTGTCCTTTCAGCATCATTTAAAGCTTTGCCACTCCTACCTTGAGTGCTTGGGCTTATTCCCGCTCTTGCCACCTACCTAGCATTGTGCTGGCTTCCAACTAAGTATAATTAAAAAGCAAAATGTAGCAGGGGAGCAAATGAGAAACTCTTTTAAGCTTTACAGCCTTCCTTTTTATTCAGGGCTCTGACTCCCCAGTTCAGTCCTGACCAACTAAGCCAAGGTTTATCTGGGTGCTAACAAGTCCTTGGTCGTCTTGCAGCTGATGAGTGCTGTCCCTGTGTGCACCTCCCAGGGCCCTCGGATGGAGACGTGACGTTCTGGCAGTTGAGACAGGTCAGGGCTTAAACTGAATGAATAGACTGGTAAAGCCCTGGATGCGGAGTGGAATGGCGGATTTAACCCCTCCTGTGCCAGGCTGTGATGCATGATTTAACTGGGAGGTACCATTGCTTTCAGTGGGCTGATACCCATCCGTTGGGTGGTCTGAGCGGGTGTCCCTTTGCTGAGCCAGTATGTCATGTCCGGCCTCGTGTGCTCTGCCTTGGGCTTGCAAGCTAACACAAGGGGCCGTTTATCTCGAAAGGATGGCTTCTTTCTTTTGAAAATGTCCGGATGTCATGAAGGGAGGGACTCTCAGCACTGTCTTGAACTTGGCATAGCTTAGGGTGGCTTTCTTCCTGCACACCCCTCCTCCCGGGCATCTCAAGCCTGGGATGTGGCACCTCCTGCTGTTTCAGGGCTGAAACTGAAATATGTGTGTCCCCCACCCCCATTGTGTACGGGTTTGTGATTCACGTAGGGGGATTAGAACCAGAGACCACCCAAGCTGGGGTTCACCTCAGATCCACGGATGTCTAAGGCTAATACACTCGCCCTCTGTGTCCTATAACTATGTGTATGAGGGTTCAAGGAGCTGCTGGGAGAAGTGGTCTTAGATACCACAGCTCCCGGGGGTTGACAAAAGCCCATATAATGTCTGACCATCTTGGCCGTTTACCCTTGGGTGATGTTGACTATCTTGGTCTGTAGAGTGTATGGGGTGGGAGGTGAGGGGAAAGGGTGAGATTCATTTAGACCAGCAACTAATCTCATGGCGGTAAGAAAAGGGTAACTTTAAGGGCCAGATCCTCAGCTGGAGTCAGTGGAGTTATGACAATTTACACCAGTTGAGGATCTGGCCCTGAGATCTTAAAACTCCTGAATCCGATCCCTGCAACAACTCGCCCCCACCCCCTCCCAAACTCTCCCAGTCAAGGAGAACAAATGTCCAGGCACTAATGTGCCTCTTTTTCCCTTCTTCCACAATGTTAAGTAAAGCAAAGTCTTTCTCTAGTAGGATTTATGGCCCTTCCTTGGGCAGGAGACAGCTAATCGATTTGCATTACCCTGGCTGTCTCGTGAGTCCGTGCGTCATTTCATTTAAAAAAAGAAAAGGCATTTTGAAGAGATGAACTCAAAAACAGCTTCCTCCTTCCTGCTCCCACTTGATGGAATTCAGCTCTTTTGCAGGGAGCCATGTGTTTAAGAATGTCACCAAGCTTTACACGAATGCACCACCATTTGTCAGAAGGGACCAGATCCTCAAATGTATTTAGCTGCCTTACTGCCATTGAAATCAACTGGAGTTAGGTGGCTCCATACCTTTGCAGATCTGGGCCAAGGAGCCCAAAGACGGTGGAGAGTGAGGTGAGATGGGACTAGAACCATGGGGTTAGAAGGGTCATCTAGTCTAACCCCCTGCCAAGATGCAGGATTTGTTGTGTTTAAACCATCCAAGACAGACGGCTATTCAGCCTCTGTTTGAAAACCTCCAGGGAAGGAGCTTCCACAACCTCCCTAGGCAGTCTGTGCCATTGGCCGACGGTTCTTACAGTTAGGAAGTTTTTCTTGAGATTTAATCTCAATCTGCTCTGCTGTAGTTGGAACCCATGGCCTCTTGTCCTGCCCTCTGTGACAAGAGAGAACAACTTTTCTCCATCTTTTTTATGGCAGCCTTTCAAGTATTTGTCCCCCCTTAATCTCCTCTTTTCCAAACTAAACATACCCAGTTCCCAGTGGTGGCAGGTTTGTATAATTTTTGGTGGTGCCTAGAACGGGTCCAAGTCCCGCCCACATCTGCCTTGGACTGAATGCATCTCCGATGAAGTGAGCTGTAGCTCACGAAAGTTTATGCTCAAATAAATTGATTAGTCTCTAAGGTGCCACAAGTCCTCCTGCTCTTTTTATTAAGAATGCATCCATTGTTGGTTATTATTACACAAAAGTAATGGGGTGGGGCCGAGGGCTTTGGAGTGTGGGAGGAGGCTCAGGGTAGGGCAGAGGGTTGGGGTGCAGGGGTGAGGGCTGTGGGGTGGGCCGGGGATGAGGGGTTCACGATGCAGGAGGGGGCTCAGGGCTGGGGCAGAGGGTTGGGGTGCGGGGGATGAGGGCTCTGGCTGGGGGTGCGGGCTCTGGGGTGGGGCTGGGGATGACGGATAAAATATTCCTTTCCTCTCCCAGGCTGGAGAGCAGGCAGAACTGGATTAGTGACATGGCTGTGCGGAGCATTACTACTGGGGATGTACACGAATTTAACTGGATTTGTTGTTTTAACTATTATACAAATATTTCAGCCTAGTAACCAAGATGAAAGGAATCTAAAAGGAAATCTTCATTAACGTGCACGGGGAGGTAAATGTGAAACTCCATTATTGGGGACATGGCCAGCCTGACAGCCATATATTGTAAACAAGTATTTCTTTACCTATTTAAGACTCTCTCACAGTCTCCGCATCTCTTATCTTGGACAATGAAAATCAATTAAGGTGCTTCTGAGTTCTCAGTGCTGTAACGTTTGGGTTGCGAACACGTGATGGAAATTGTCCTTGCTGTAAATCCAGTGTTTTCAAACTTTGGCGTTCCTCAATCCCAGACATGGGCTAGGAGCACAGCCTGCCTTTATTAATATTGTCTCATTGTTTCCTTGTACTCCCCTGTCTACCTGTCTGTCTGTCTCCATCTGTTGTCTTTTGTCTGATACTTAAATTGGAAGTGCTTTGGGGCAGGGACCATCTTCTTGTTCTGGGTTTGGAGAGCACCTGGCACGATGAGTCCTGGGCCGTGACTTGAGCTCCGAGGTGCTGCGGTAATACAAATAATAACTGAGAGAATGAAAAGGCTGACGGTAGCTTGGGAAGGGAGTGGAGGCAGAAAAGGCCAAATGGAAGGAAAAGGATAAACTCCAGAGCTTTGCTCCTTTGGGCTTGAGGAAAATTACTCCCTGCTCAAGTCGTTCGGAGTGGCCTGATTGGCGGAGTGGATGATGGTGGCAGAGAAGAATGGGCTGGTAGTTAGGGCACTGGCTTATGAGAGAAGAGACCAGGTTCAAGTCCCTGCTCCACCACAGACTTCCTGTGTGACCTTGGGCAAGTCACTTGGCCTCTCTGTGCCTCAGTTAACTGTAAAATGGGCTGTGCGCTGGTACTTTAGCCGAGAAACTGACAGATGTTGGCGCTACCCAACCTCGGTGTTGGAAATGGGGGATGATGGTAGTGGCAGGATTCAGAGCTCTGCCAGGCATTTCACTTACCCCCCTCCCACCCCCGCCATTTATCAGTGACTTTTTATTGTGTCTGTGAGTCACCCCACCGCGGTGGCTTTGGTTGCTCCCAGGTCCCACGGGGTTGGGGCTGGCATCCTGCTCTCACAGGGGGCTGGGCCCGGTGCCCTGCTCTGGGCTTTGCAACCTGGCACAAAAGGTCTCCAATTTGGCCCGCCCAGCCCTCTGTCATGACCCACTCACCTTGGGGGACACGAGCGCCGCAGCTGTGGGGTGGGCTCACTCTCCACTTGCTCCTGCTGGCTGCCGGGATCTGTGTGGCGCTGGAGGCTGGGGCTGAGAGCAGGGAGACAGTCTCTTCCCTGCTGGCATCTTCCCTGCTGGCTGGCACCCAGACGTATGGAGGGGAAGGAGTAATAGCCTTTCTTGAAGGCAGAGGGAGTGAAGGGGTATGCAGAATACTACAGTCTTTAGTTATATGATCACATGCTATTTCTTCCACAGAGGTTAAAAAGGAATACTGAATAGCTGCTTGTTAAATGAGTGCCGTCTCTCCTGGGCACTGAACGAGGCAGCGCTTGTGTGGAAGGAATAGAATAGTATGTGGTCATGTAACTAAAGCCTATCATAAGGCACACACATAAGGAGGCCCAGTTAAGATTCACAGTCAACCTACATTCTGGCATTTCCTTGCTTTTGAGATCTTGAATTTACAGCCGTAATCATGGTTTGTTTTGTTTTTTTTTTAAATGTGAGCAAGACTCAGTATAGCCCTTCTGGTGTTTAACCCATGCCGTTCTTTCTGATCACCTGCAAAGATGTTCGTGGACAGTTTAGAAATCATGGGCTTCATTTTATTCTCCTTTTTCATTTTACTGCCATGTCTGCTAAGAGTGACGTCAAAGGTACTAATATTAATACTTAGCTCTTGTGAAGCACTTTTCTTCCCAGAGATCTCAGAGCACTTTGTAGAGAAGGATCAGTATAAATCACTCCCATTTTATGGACAGGGAGACTGAGGCAGGGGCAGTGACTGGCTCAACAATGAGTTAATGGCCTTGTAGGCAGAGAATCCAAGTCTCTTGACTTCTAGTCCATTCCTTTACCTATTGGTCTATGTGGTTTGTACAGGTAACCCACTAGTAAGTCTGTTACAAGTCCCCCATGTGCCCAATCCACAGAGGCTAGAAAGCTTTGACTCAAGCCATAGCAGCTCATGCTTTTAGCTCTGGCCGTCCCCAATGCAATCCCAGGTCCATTGGCCAAGATGGCAGCTATCACATATGTGTCCAATGTAAGTGTTATTAAAGAAGCTCTGATGGCTGATGGCTATCCCAGGCCCTCATCTGCATTCCTCCTTCCCAATGCTGAGATCTGGAGGAGTTCTCATCGGGACACCATTCATTATGAAGAATTTCCTCAAGTCAGTTGACATGTCAAAAGTTGCTGAGCTCCTAATGTGTGGCACAGTCTGGGAGGAGATGTACAAATATTACTGAGGTATAGACAGTGGGCGGGACTAGCCATGGTGACCTCAAGTTGTTCAAGAAGAGAGAAATCAGCTCTTGCTGTAACACAATGGAGCAAACCAGCTCTGCAACAGACTTCTAACCAAAGGACAATGTAAAAGTGATGTGATGTGAATTTTGCTGGTAGAGGAGAGAAGTGAGGGGATATCAGTGAACCACACAGAGATCTGGAGGCTGCAATGAAATTAAATATTGCCTTGTACTGTGACAGATTTGTCCATCAGTCTAGTTACCTATATGGTCCCTGATAAGGCAAAGCACAGAAGGATCTATCAAGTGCATGGAAATGCACTTCTGCTGATTAAACTTTCAGAGTCAGGGAACAGTTTGGGGTTAAGCCAGATTTACCCCCACAAATAAATCACTTGAGTCTCCAGCCCCCCTCATTCTCTTCATCTGTTCTGCTTTTGAACTTTTCCATGGGTGACTAAAATAAGCCAGCAGCTGGTCTCTTGAGACAGAACAAATCCTGCTTCTGAAAGGTGAATCTAGGCAGTGCAAGGAGAGGTCATCCATCAGCCAAAAAAGACTCTCTCAAGCCCAAGAGCAGAGAAGTAGGAGAAGGCTGTTATTAGCCATGTTTCTATGGCTTATTACACGTTTTTCTTTGCCATGAAAGGTTTCAACCAGGAAGATAAATACAGAGATAAATAATGGAGCTGTTTATGCAATCAATGTCTGTGACTTATGCTGGGTGCATGGCTAGACTAAATATAATTATTAATAAAGAAGCATTGGGCAATTTATGGTCCTCGGCATAGGGCTAGCTGGATCTGGTTATAATAAGTTTTAATGGGAAAGATAAAATGTTTGACAGTTAAGTGCTTCTCAGGGGAGGGATCAAAGCAACAGGGACTGGAGAAGGAGCTTGTTGTAAATAGAGTATTCCCAAGGTGTTTAGATCAGAGATGGGCTTCAGCCCAAAGCCTACAGCTAACCACCCTGAACTCTGGGAAATTTCAGATCCAAGGCAGGGTTTGAACTTTGCACCTTGGGGCCGTCTCTGGAGCCAGAGCCTGAATTCCTTATTCAAGACCTATCCAAAGCCCATTGAAGTCAATGGAAGGGCTTCCATTAATGTAAGATAGGGCCTTCAATCTCCCACTGATGGTTGATTGAGGGTTGCCTTAGTGAAGACTTCAGGATGTGGCCGCAAGGATGGAGCCCCTGAAAAATCTGCAAAGCCCATTTACTGCTACTTCTGGTTCCTTTGAACATGAACTGATTTATATAACAGACCAGGGCCAAGTGAGCAGATCCGGGGCTTAACATGGTTATAATTATTAAAGACTTATGCATCTAGCATCCACAACTGTGCCAAACGCATTTAAAAAGAAATCCAGTCCCAGAAGCTTTGGTATAATCCATGTATCAGATAAGGGTCTGGCAGACTCAAAGGGCTTGAGATCTGGGCTGAAATGTGACTGTTATTGGACGCAGTAACAAAGGAGCAAAGTGTTTTGGCTCTTAGGGATGGGAATGGATGAAGAGTAGAGCAGGCTGGAAACTTTCCGACAAACTTTTTTTTTTCCATGGGAAGATGTTAATTCATCAAAACCAAAACTGTTCGCAAGGAAGGGTCGGCTTCCCCAAATCTCCTGATTCGAAGAAAAAAAAATGTGGACAAAAAGTTCAGACATTGTCAAAACATCCTGTTTCAACATTTTCAAAACAAAAAGTTTGGAGTTTTAAAATCTGAAATGACTCTTTATTCCCAAATTTAAGGGCAAAATCAAAATGGTTTGAAATTATCTAAAGGAAGCATTTCAGTTGACCCGAGCCACTTTTTTTTTCCTTCAGATTATTGGTTCTTGAAAATTTTCAAGATTTTTGTCTTTTTGTCCTGTTTTGGGACGGGAAAAAAGTCAAAATCTCAAATTCTTGTGGGAAGGGCAACCCATTTCCCTCCCAGTTGTAATGCAGAATAGGTTCTTCAGGAGGATTCTGTATGGCTTTCGTGGTCTCGTACCTCTGCGCGGTGAAGCATGTGGGTTTGTGTTTTTAAGCGCTGCTAATGTCAAATCCCAGAGTGGACATAATAATAGTTTCCAAACAGAGCACTCAACCACTCTCCACAGACTGGGCGCAGCTGTAATTATAAAACCATTCACAGAGCCCTTCGTTCCAAGAGCACGGAGCCTGAGTCAGACTCAGCCTGGTGTGAGTATATGCAACTCCCTCTTGCAACAGGGCTAAAATTGGTCAACTGTGTTCAAAGGTGTGCGGGGACACACACCAAATATTGCAGTGTACGTCTGGCTGACTTCTCCTGCAGTATGTCCTACTGCGCTCATCACAGCATCTCTTAGACATAAAGTGTGGTCTGGAGTCCTAGCACATGCCTATTTGGGGGGCAGATGAAGAGAAAACCCCCAATCCTCCAGAGGGCATGGCCTCGTTATCAACAGAACTAGGTTCTACTCAGGGTCCTGCAATGAACAAAAGAAAAACAACTCCCCACCCCCCAACAGCTGCTTTATCACCTCTGTCGGATTGTCGGATGCTAAGCAGCATCTCACCTGTAGAATCTCTCTGGGTGAAAGGAGACAGGACTCGGCTGTAATGAATATAAAGGTGGTTCTTTATTGAGGCAGCTGGACCCAGGCAGACCCTGGGGTTTGCTCTGGCTCTCCAGCTCCCATGCTGGTTACTGCAGCCCATGCTGCCTAATGCAATGATACCCAGACTGCGGCTCACGAACCAAAAGTGGCTCTTTAACGTGTCTCCTGAGGCTCTTTGCAGCACATGGTATTAAAACACTGTGTGATTTCATTGATAACCAATCCAAGTTATTAACCAGTCAGGATGCTTTTACTATGCTATTAACTAATTGTAGTTGATAAAATAATAATGTTTGGTCAGTCATTTTGCTGTGAGAATAATATAGATTTCCCCTGTCATACCATTTAAACATGACTAGACTGTACTATAGTAAATGGAACAATGAATTCACACGACTGTGGCTCTTTTGGGTAATGTTGATCATTTGGCTCCTGAACCACTGAGGTCTGAGTATCACTGGCCTAGTGTCACAACACAGGGTCAGGACTAAGCATTCATGGAATACAGTGCTGGCTACACTACATGGCGGAGTCAGTATTAACATAGAAGCTCTCCAAGGGGCACTCAGATGCTGCAGAAGAATGGTGATGCAGTGGGTGGCGCTCTTCTAGGTGAGCCGGTACTGAGCCGATGCCCCAGGCTGGCGAGCTACTGAAGGTGCCTTCTCTTGGATGAGATGTCAAGCTCATGTCCTGATCGTCTGTGGCAATTAAAATCCCATGGTTCTTTTTGGCATCAACCCAGGTGCTTTGGTCAAGATAGGTGATTTATATGCCCATTAAGTTCAACTGGATATGTAATTCTTCATTTGCCTCCTAAGATGTCTCGTGTAGGGCTGCTGTTGTATTCCACCATTTCAATGGCACATAGAAAGTGATCGCTCTGGACATTCTGCAAAGCACTTTGAAACACATTGCAATTAAAGGTGCTAATATGAAGCAGACCAGGGTGGTAAGTACAGATATATACATTAGGTGAGAATCACAGCTCCACTTATATGACATAAAAGTCCCCATGATCCCGCATCTGATTAGCACAGCTAATCTCATCAGTGGCAGACTGTCCCTCAGTAGCAGCACCTGGCTAACCCATGCCGCTAAAAATCAGTTTCCCTGGTCCACCTTCCTTTGCAGGTGTTCACACTGTCACCTGCCAGGAAGACTAAACTCACACCCCAAGATTTCATTCCCGGTCCAGACATGCCAACTTTATTAGGGGTGTTTGTACCTAGAGGATTGTTTCAGACCCACCTCTGATATATATGGCAATGATCTTCAAAATGGTGGCTGGCTTTGTCGTTCTGTGGAAAAAGGGGACACATGGCTAGAACTTAGGCAGTCAGGGATAAGGATGGGAACAATGTGACTGGGCTAGCCACATGTCCAAAGTGGCCCAAGCCACAGGGATACACTTGAAACATTCACCTTCTTCTTAATACTATTTAACATTTGTGTTGTAATGGCACCTGAAAGCTCTGATCAGGATCAGGGCCCCATTGTGCTTGACTCAGTACACACATATATGAAGACATGTTCTCTGACCCCAGTGATCTTACAAGCTAATAACACAGTGATGTATGCAATACAATCAAATACAGAGAATTGTAATATACATTGGTAACTGTTTGTTTGTATTATGGTAGATAAAATGCCAACTTTTCTTAGCTATGCCTCAGCCTAGACTGGCTGGTTGATTCTGGTGGAGGAGGGGTTTGAAGGAGGAGGGTTAAGGCGGGGGGTGGGGGTGGGGGGGAGGGCCTTTCAGGTCAGTTTAGGGCAGGAATTCCAGAGGAGGGGCAGTGAGATGATGTTTGTGTGAGAAGCTGACAAGTGGCTGGCTGAGGCTGTCGTCAGGAAGGGGGATGAGTGAAATAAGGGGGAGGGGCAGAACCGTGAAAGACCTTGAAGGTGAGGGAAAGAAACATCTCAATTTGGAGCCTGAATCATGTCCAGGGGTGCTGGAAGGGAAGTAGGGTGAAGCAATTTCACCTGGCTTGAAGCACTAATAGCAACCCAATGCCTGGCTTCCGTCATATAAAGGGGTTTGCAGTTTGGTTCAATGACTCTCAAGGCCCCAGCTATAAAAATGGTTCCAGTGACTCTGCTCAAGTACTCAGCAGTAGCAACTAGACACTTACACAGGTGTCACATGGGGTTCAAAGGGTCTTCCCGGACACCGAACCTAATTCAGCTAAATGCAGCCTGGAGTCAGGGGGCATGACTTCCACGGGATTTGCAGTGAGATTAATGGTGGAAGTTGCTCACAAAATGGCAGTGTAACAATCAATGTGGTGTAACATGAGTGTGTGTAGCAGTCAGGGCAGGTGTGCAAAGCAAGTGACAGGCATTTAAACATTCAGGGAGTGGGAGCATAACAAGCCGGATTCTGCTCTTCTTTTCAGCCAAGGAACTTCACTGGTTTCAGTGGAGTCACTCCAAAGAATCTGGCCTTTAGAGTTCCAAATGTGAGTACAATCATTCGGTTGGGTCTGAAGAACCTGCAGACCCAATATGATGCCAAAGGGAGTTGGTCAAATTCTCGTTTGTTACGCTAGTGCAATCCTATTTGAAATCTTCCCTTTTGTGCCCCCTGCCCAGGTTCCAACTTAACTGGCCCCTTTCTGCTTGTAGGAGGAGACAAGAGCACTTTGTGTTTCAACCCACTTGTCCTTCCACACATGTTCTCCTCCCTGTCAATCCCACTGTGACAACTTCTCCACCCATACCTTGCATTGCTGTTTACACTAATCAGGCTGGCTGCTGTTTACATGCACTTTGCATGCACTGGTGCAAGTGACCACACCAGGGGCATGGCACCGAAGAACCCGCCTCATAATGCTGCATTTGTGACATCACCGTCATTTCCATTGCAACAGACTCCTGTTATAAATGCAAAAAGGTGACATCACAGAGAACCTGTGAGAACTGAGCTTCCTTCCTGCACCTTTATATACAAACCCTCTGAAACCTGTCCCCCCACTCATCCCTTTTGGAGACTCCTGTGTGACAGCAGAAGGGTCACTGAACAAGCCACTCCCCTTTTTTGGCTGTTATAATGGAATGACTTTTACCAGCGCAGCAACGAGCTTCCCCAGTCGGCCACCTGCACCGAAGCAGGATTTTTTCTTTAGAAGTGCAGAACAATCTGGAGAGAATGTTCTAGTGAGGGGAGCTCTAAAGGTCTCCCACAAGTCTTTCTCCTGCAGCCAAGTGGCTCTGTAAGACTTTCAAAGGTGCAAAATTCGTTCTCAAAGGAAATAAAATAATTTGCTTCCAATCTAACCCCCTCCGGCACCATCCGCCCCCCCCCCACACACACACACACTGACTGACCATTATCATAAAGTGGAGGGCCACATACTAGTACATGTAGGAACTGGTTTGGGGAAAGTAGGTTTTGATTGCTGGAGCTACGTGATGATGCCAAGAGGAGGGCAATGAAACCACATTCCACATAGCCGTCTTAAGCATTCATGTGGCTGAGAGACTAGAAAGCATCAGCATTTTAAAGGCTGAGATTCCTGTGAGCAGTACATTAAAGCTAAAGTTCAGTCCTACCTGGGTCCACGTGACACTGCCCTAGAGTCAGAAGATTTTTTTTTTTTAAAGCCAGTAGGAAAGAAGTTCCACTAGGTGACATTGAAGGTGATGAAGGAGTTGGCTACTTTCTGCTGGCGCCCTAGCTGCTCCGTCTCCCCCCATGGATGGTCTGGGATCTGACAGCTGGTGAAGGACCTGGCAGGTGGGAGCTCGTTGATATGTGTCACTTCAGTCAGATCCGCCTCCAGGGTGCTGACAGTGTTGGTTACCTGTACCACATGTACCTTATTGGCCACCTTCTTGTGCAAGAGGCAGTTGAAGATCTTCTTGAAGCCCTTGCGGAAATGCTTGGAGACCAGGGCATAAACGATGGGGTTGACGCAGGAGTTGGAGTACGAGATCAGGTGCGAGAGGATCCTGAGCACGTAGGTGGCGTGGTTGAAAGGAAAATAGCCGAACCAGACGCACAGGATGATCAGGTGATGGGGCAACCAGCAGAGACAGAAGAGGACCGCTACAATGATGATCATCCTGGTGACCTTGCGCTTGGCCTTCTTGGATTCGGACATATCTTCAATGGGGTCCACGGATGTCCAGAGGTAACGGATAGTCCTCATGTAGGTGAGGCTAAGGATCAGCACTGGGATGACATAGCTGAAGATGAAGGTGCAGATGTCCATGATCTTGCGTTGGGAGATCTTCCAGATGGGATGGCAGACGGTCAGGTTGGCCATCTGGAACTCCTGGTAGTAACTGAGATACGGGCCGGAGAAAATAATGGAAAGACCCCAGATGAGGCAAATGGCTGTGAGCGCATTCCGAGGGGTTCTGAGTTCTCTAGAATGCAAAGGGTATCTAATGGCCAAATACCTGCAAGGGAGAGAACAGAACAAAACTACAGTTCTATTTAAAACGGAGAAAACATCATCAGGCCAGCTACATGGGGAGAACAGAAGGAGAAAAAGAGTTAAAATGAAAAACTTTGCACTTCTAATGTAATTTCTTGTTTAACTAATTGTCCCATTTCCAAGGGCTTGTCTCCACAGAACCTTTGTGCAAGACACTCCAGGGTGTCTACAGCACACTAGCCTGCCACGTGCTAACTGGCCAGGCGGACCCTGCTACCACACACTAAAAGTTCCATGGTGTGCTTTAATGTATTGCTGTCTCAAACTTTTAGTGCATGGTAGCTGGGTTGAAACAGACAATTAGTGCAAGGCTAGCTAGTTAGGATGCTGTAGCGTCACATCCTGGCCTGGTGTCAAATCTCCATGTAGACAATGTGCCTGACCAGGCTGGTAGAGAGGAGATGGTAACTCAAACTTCTCTTTGTCACTGATTTTCACCATATCTTTTACATTTTATATAATAACAACATATGGGCCATGGCGGCTGAGCTCAGATCCAAATCATTTTTAGGGTGTGATCTCAGTTTAAGGCTGAATTAGGGCTAAGAATCTGGTTTGGATTAAATGGCACCTACATCTTAGAAGCTGCGGTTTCCAAAATGTCAGAATCTTGCAAGCTCACCCACTTACCAGCTCAGTCACCTTGGTTGGATACCTAAGCTTATTCTAATGAGATCTTGGTTACATCAAGAACAGAACTAGAAAATAGGGTTCCTTCATTTGGGATTCAACTGGAACCAAAGCCATAGGGTTGAAGAGATTTCAGTTTCTGAAATGCCACCATCCACAAAATCCAAAGGGACTTAAATTTGAACTTCTGGTTTGGCCCATCTCTGTATATGACAATGACATAGTAAAAGCAGCAGACTCAAAGGGCTGTGCTTTCAGCGACTGGTGCTCCCTTGAAAATGCAGCTGCAAAAATGCACATTTGTACTTGTGAATGCAGTGACCTGTTTTATGCACATGCAACTGCTGTTGTTTGTAGGCACATGTTGCTCTGGTCTTTTGACCATGTGGCTCTTTAAGAGATGTAAAATATTTATATCTCATCAGCTCCACATCCGTCAGAGAGCCTCCCCAGGGAATTGGCTCTGAAACAATGGTTGATGGTGCACCGGTATATGGGCTGGAGAGTCATTTTATTTGCCACAAACAGTCAGCTCTCTGATGTCTGCACCTGGCACTAAGGGTGCAAAATTCCTGGTTACCAACAGATCTGTCCTCAGGGAAAGAGCATGACCCATCACTTTTTCAAGGAGAAGAATTTCTCTTTCTCCATCAGGGAGAGGGAACAAGGGCCTGATTCCCCATTTCATTACTGCAATCTATGCTGGTGTAACTGACTTCAGAGGAGTTACACTGGCTTAAAACTGGAGTGACACAGTTGGGAATCAGGGTTAAGGTTTTTCCTTCAGCACTATAAACTTCATTTCCACTGACGCCACTGAGAGTTTTTGCCAGTGACTTTAATAGGAGCAGGAACTTCATCTAATAAAGATGCAGCGTTCCTATCCTTTTCTCATGAAACAGGGCATGCTGCCGACTCTTGGCTACCTCCCACACTGAAGCTCCATTTCAAAACAAGCCTGTGAAGTGCCAAGATGATGACGTGTAATCAGCTGTCCTGTAGATTACACATCTCCCCCTTCCCCAACACCCCATCTCCACCTGGGCCCAAACCACAGAGGATGTGAGTTTTCTGCAGCTCCTAGCTCTCATGCAGAATCCTTCAGCTCAAGCAGTAATGGCTCTGACTTTCAGCTTTGTTCCCTGGGGGGAGAAGGGGGTTATTGGGCGGTCATTACATGTGGTTGATATACCATTTTAAAGGGGGGTTTTCATTGTTATTAATTGTAACCATAAATTAGCATAAATTAATAGACCTGCATTGCAAAACCCATCAAACACCTCCCAAAGTATATTCAGTCTTACCACAGGCACAAAGATATCAGCTAGGATTATTATGTATAATGTTCTGGGGAGGATGTGCAAATAGCTATTGATGTTCAGGCAGCACTAGGTGGTCAATGGGAGGTCAGGGTACTGAGTGCATTGCAGGACTGAGATCTAACTGGTTAGAGACTTCTGCATATAGCTTTACCCTAATCCTGAGCTGCATGAATTTTAAAATGCACATCTAATTCACAGCAAGCTTTTAAAACATGTTTTTAGCATCCGTCTATGCCCACTAGTGAATTCCGCTTGATGGTTATTACCTGGTAAACAGTCTCCAGATAGGTTTCAGAGGAACAGCCGTGTTAGTCTGTATTCGCAAAAAGAAAAGGAGTACTTGTGGCACCTTAGAGACTAACCAATTTATTTGAGCATGAGCTTTCGTGAGCTACAGCTGATGAAGTGAGCTGTAGCTCATGAAAGCTCATGCTCAAATAAATTGGTTAGTCTCTAAGGTGCCACAAGTACTCCTTTTCAGTCTCCAGATAAAACATGAGAAAGATTCTAGAGGGCTTCTATTTCGAGAGGAACTGATCCATCAAAGTCCCAACCCCACAGCCCTTTTCCCTCAAGCCTGTGGGACCGTATGCTGGAGTAAGGGTTGTTTTCCGATTGCAGGGTGAAGCCCAAACCCTACAGGTATAGAAAATCCCCCAATTCTGCAGCCTTTGGATTCTCACTGGCAACCAGAGTTGCATTCTTCAGGATTTAACCTTTCCTTTATGGAGAAGGGGGAGGTGAGGAGAGTCATGAAACTGAAGTTTTCAGAGCTCTGTTTTTCAAGCCTCCCCTGTTTAAACTGATGTCCACTGAAACCAACTAAGGGAAGCCTGCACACCCAGAAAAGTGGAAACTACCCTCTAGCCTCTTCTTTGTGGTTATAGAATTCAGCCCCTCCAGCTGTTGCAATGATGACCATTTAAATGCTAAGTGTCTGAAGTGTATGTCTATACTACAAACACTACAGCAACAGAGGAGCCACTGGAATGCAGACACTTGCTACAGCGACAGACAGGAAGGGGTTTTCCATCACTGTAGTAAATCCACCTGCTTGAGAGGTGGCAACTGAGTCAACAGAAGAATTCTTCCATTGACCTAGCAGTGTCTATACCAGGGCTTAGTTCGGCAAAACTATGTCTCTCAGGGCAGGGGGGGGAGGGGGAAGGAGGTTAATTTTTCACATCCCTGAGCGACAAAGCTAGGCCAACCTACATTTTAGGTGTAGCTCAGACCTTCGTGTATCATCCAAAAGGTTAGTTCCCCAGAGTGAGTCACTGCAACATAATATTGATGCTCTTGTGGTGAGAAGAGAGCACAGCGGATGGCAAGAAATTCATAAATTTTTTGGCTTGCAAAATTTTACTAGACAATCGTTGCCATTTCCTACCATTTCACCTCTTACATTTTGGGTCTGATCCTGCAAAGAGCTGAGTGCCTCCTGTGAGGTTCTGGGCACCTTCCACTCCCAAATGAGATGTCACTGATCGAGTCCCTTGTTTCGTACATTACTAACACACCAGTGAGTGTTGAATCTAAGTAGCTTGCGTCAAATGCAAGACTGGAAGGGAAATATATCGAGGGGCAGGATTTGACAAGGGAGAGGTGCCTCAGAAAATGGAAAGAAATGAGTTGATCCATTTTGTACTACTCTGAGGGTATTTTATGCCAGCCTCATTTCTGGAATCCTTAGTCTTGGACTGACTTGGTTATTGTATCAGAAGACTGGCACCGAAATACTGTGAAGATAGGCACGTTGGAAATGTCATTGAAAGATGAGATTAGTGAGAGATAGTAAACAAGAGGCACAGGATGTGAGTTTCCTTTAATCTCATTCACAGCTCCCACTGCTTTTCCCTCTGAAAACTATCGTCAGGAACAGCGGGAATACGATGATCACACAGAGGAAAGATTTAAATGACAGTTTAGTAATCTCCCGATTATACGCCAAACTCCTGTGGGCTCAGTTCTCTTTTCCCATAGTTCTCAGAAGCTTTACACTGGTGTAACTCCACCGGCGTCCATAGAGTTACTCCTGATTTTACATTGGTGGGAGAGGAGAATCAGGCCCTTCACCTGCTTTCAATATACGTAGGCTTGGAAGGATTAGCTTTTTATCAGTAAATGTCATCAACCATTGATTTCACCACTGTAAATACACAAACTGATGAAAAAATACTTCCATTGATAATACTCAAAATATACAGACAGGCAAAGTAAGAAAAATGCTACTTGAGAACGTATTAGAGTTTGACGCAAGGCTATTTACTTTCTATATGTCCACATGTGATGTTGACAATTTGGGTTACAAAACTTTTATATTTGAATCTCAAAGTCTGTCACTAAATAATTGTCTTCCTGCCCTCTGATTTCCCACAGCTGTGAAAATTTACATCGATTAAAAATAGAAAAAATGCTTAAAAATAAACAGCGATCTTATCTGTCAAAATTATAGAAAAATAAAAACTGAATTCTGCCAAGCTGAATATTTTCAGCTGCCCTTCTACGGCTCCTTTGGTGACAAGTGGCTGCTGCATAAAGCAATTATTTATTGCAAAACAAATAAGACATAAAAAATAAAATACAATTTTGTGAAAGGCAAAAAAAAGACAACTTTCTGTCTGGCTTCTGTTCTATAGTGGCCTGCCAACGGTTTGCAAAAAGGGCTTTTGGCATCTTTCTAGTCAGCTCTAAGATCCCCAGATCTTGCAGGTTTGAAGTCCTGAACGCCGAGTACTTTTGACTTTAAATAGAAAATATTCTAATAGAAAAGTTTCAAGAGCCACGGTTATCTTTCTCATTGCAAATTAATTACTTCTCAGCCTCTTGAATGCTGAATTGGTGGTAGAGATCAGCAGGAGCAAATCACAATTACAAATGTCAAACGCTGCAGGCTGCCTTCATTAGGGAGAATTCCAATTCCAAACCTCGCTGTTGTACATGACAGTTTTAATTGAAAACCAGCATTCGTTCTAATGTACAGTATTGTCAGGTGCCCCCAGGCCAGCCTGGAATCATCACCTGGCATTTTAATAATAATAATTAATAATAATTAATAATAATAGTATTCAATAATGTATGTTAGAGAGAAATGTTCTTTCAAGTAATGCAAATAAAAGGTGTTGGTGAGTGGAAATGTTTAACTTTCGTAACTCTTTTTAAAAAATTTACCTACTTTGCCATTTATCAAATGCTATTTAGAAAGCAGGTGTGATTTCTGTAATTCCTCAAATGAGCTAAGAGCTGCTGCTTACATTATGACATCTATTTCTGAGCCTCTATGCCAAGATCACGGACAGTCATAGCTTGTTTTTCTCTCTGGTTTTGATAACCTGCTCACCTTATCTCCCAAAGCCTTGAGTTAAAACAATCAGGGACAGATTTTGATCTCACTTATATCAGTATAAATCTAGACTGGCTCCAGTGAACTAAATAGCTTTCTCCAAATGTATGTCGGTGTACATGAAATCAGAATCTAGCTGCCGGTTTCTTTTGAAATCCTTTCCCCAGCCTCCTTGTTGTTCCCACACGTTTCCCAGCAAGTTTGTCATCTTTTAGCAATTCTAGACACTGAAAACTTTCTGATCATCTAGGGCCAGATTGTGAACCCATTCCTTACAATAGTGAGCAGTTACATGTACAAGTAACCTTGTTGTCAGATAAGTAAATGCTCATCGGTAGGCATAAGGGATTCACACTCTGACCCTCAGGAGTTTCTCTGCTGTTAGCTTTACACCAGCATTCTCTTGTTGTCTGCTCTTAAAAAGCAGCTCTGGCAATGCCCCCAGGAGACTCAGGAAGTGTACACTTCCGAAACCTCCATTTAAATTCTTCAGTTTAATTAACACGCTCCCTTATTTACATGAGCAAGCTTCCTCTTTTCATGCCCTGCTTTCCTTGGGGATGGGGATGTCTCCACTGTAGCTTCTGTAGGGGAGAGAGACCCGTTTCATGCTAATATTGCCCTTTGGTTTTCATGTGGTTGACCTGCATGCTTCACCCATTTACCCATCACTGTATCTCTCTGTGGCTCTCAGAGAAAATCATACAGGTGTGACCTGATGTCACAGGTATGTCTTCACAACAAAAACCAAAGGTGTGTTTTTACGTTGAGTTAAAATCCGAGAGAAGGTGAGGCAGTTGTCGTTTTCACATGGGTGAGAGGGTCGAATTAAAGGCTATGTCTGTGCAAAAAAGGTGGTGGGGGGCAGTGTTCACTATCCTGCTGTAAAATCTTAGTGGAAATAAGGCACTTGTAGCTCACCCCCTGCTCATGGCTGACCTCACCTACTTTCCCTTGCAGGAAAATCTACAGGTGCCTTGTCTTCACTAGGATTTTGCAGCAGGCTGGCTAATGCGCCTTCGTTATCCTGAGGTAAAAGCCCAACTCTTTGGCAGTGGAGACAAAGCCTATATAGTCACATTGGTGCAAACCCGCAACATAGGCCCAGTTGGCACCTAAAATGTAGGTCATCTTTGCTACGTCTCTAAGGGGTGTGAAAAACACACACCTCTGAGAGACATTATTAAACTGACCTAAGCCCAGTGTAGACAGCGCTAGAATTCTTCCATTGACTAGCTACTGCATCTCAGGGGGTGGATTAACTACAGCCAGAGAAAAACTCCTTCTGTCGCTGTAGCAAGTGTCTACACTACAGTGGTAGGTCAATCTAATCTTTAAGTGTAGACTGGGCCCTACCTGAACTCTGCTTAAACCACACCGTTTTCCATTGATGTCCCTCCTTCCCTTTCACTGAAAAACCTCCTGGCCCCTCTGGGGAGCTGAGTCAAGGGAAAGCAGTCGTGCTTCTCCCCTCATTCACACTGATGTACCACCTCTCCTGTCAATGGACCCACTCCGGCTTTCCTCCCAGGCGCGTGAGAAGAGACTCTGGCCCTGCATGTGGACCACAATTTGGGTGATGACTCTGAACTCTGCCAGCCAGGCTGAGCTCCCAAAAGCACAGTGCTGCTGGTTTCATCTGTCTCTCTCCTTCAGCCACGGGAATGCTTTGGGGTCCTCCACTCCGTCCCCCTAGCGAATTCATCTACTCTGAGCTGGGCTGGGGCCAGGAACTGGTCCCAGGTAATGTAGCATCCCCAGCTCAGCCGTCTATGGGTGCCTAATCCCCCCCCCCCCCCCCCCCCCCCGCAGAGCACAGTCCCATTTCCTCTAAGCTGCCTCTTTCCACCACCCATGCGAAGACCCGAGCTTGCTGGGGCATTGCAACTTCCAGGAACACCCGCCCCCCCCTACCCCCCTGCAAGAAGCCCTGAGAGCCTTCTGTCCCACTGTGGAGCTCACCTCCTGCTCCCACACTGCACCCCTCTGCTAACCCTTCCAGTGCAGCTGCTAGTCCCCTCCTGCCCCCGATTCCCTTTGCCCTCCAGCTCTCTCTGGTAACTTATGGGCAGAGTGGGAGAGGTTCTGGCTGGCTGGCCAGGTTGGAAGGTAACCAAGGAAAGTTGCTGAGAGTTATTTGCCAAGGGGGGGGGGGGCTGGAAGGAGGGCAGCCCCCCTGCTGCCCTGGCCTCTCCGCTTTCCTACCTGTCCAGGGAGACGGTGGCCAGGGTGAAGCTGCTGGCGTACATGGTCAGGTAGATGAAGAAGTGCACGGCTTTGCACAGGAAGGGCCCGAAGACCCAGCCCTCCAGGGTGTAGATGGTGGCTTGGAAGGGCACGCAGCACACGATGAAGCACAGGTCGGCCACGCCCAGGTTGAGGATGAAGAGGTTGGTGGTGTTATTCACCTGCCCGTTCCGCAGCAGCACGGCCAGCACCAGCGAGTTGCCCACCGTGCCCAGCAGGAAGATGAGCGAGTACGCCAGCGGGATGAGCACGGACTCGGGCTGCCAGCCGGCCTCGCCGCCGGACGCGTTGAGCTGGGCCAGCGAGCTGTTCATCGCCGCGGTGGCCCCGGCTCCGCCCCAGACACAGCTGCTCAGCGAGGCAGACCCAGGCCGGGGGTAGCGTGGGGCGCCTTGCTCGCTGGCATCCCCCGGGCGCTCTCCGCTCCAGCCCCTGCCCTCATCCGCGCCGCGGAGCCTCGCTTAGTTCGCGGTGCTGCCCGCCGCCCGAGCGGCCCCGGAGCCGTTCTCCCCGCTTCGCGCCCTCGCTCGCCCGCGGCTCGGCTTCTCGCCCGGCGCGGGAGCGGGTTCTGCGCGCCGCCTGCTGCCTCTCTCGCTGGAGAGCACCGCGGCGGTCTCTTGAAAGCGCTCGGGGGGCGGGGGAGTAAACTTCTTGGCAGTTTTTATTTATTTATTTATCTGTCCCCTCCCTCCTCGCAGCCCAGCGCTCTGTGTGGCTCGGCACCCGGGGGGAAAACGGCATAGATCCGAGCCAGGCTCTGGTTTCCCCGGTGACAAATCCCTGCAATAGAATTAATGCTGTCTATGGAAACCTACGGCTGGCCTCCTGGCCGCCCCCAGAACCCTGGTCTGTTCCTTCGTGCCTACACGTCAGGGGGGGTCCAGAGGGTGCCCATGTGAGGGGCAAAGGGCTGCTTTAGTTCTCCTCCAAGGAAAACTTGTGGGTAAAGGGAAATGTTCCTAGTCCAACAATGCCTCCTGTTACCCCGGCAGGCAGTAGCTGTCCCAGGCAGGCTGGCGTTCTGCTTCTGCAAAGGGCTGCTCTGACACACGTGTCAGAGCTCTGCGCAGAGCTCGTGTGGAACAGGCTCTGCGGGTTGGATCCAACAGAGCGGCTAGATGCTGGACTATTGATTTGTTTCTATGATCCAGGTATCTCCTGTCTTCTGAGACCGCAGCAGAGGCAAATCCTAGAGTCTCCTGTCCTTCCACCTTGAAGTCAGTGGGAGTTTTGCAAGAGTGAAGGAAAGACTGCAGGAGCTGGATGCAATATCGATAAATATTAGGCGAATAATATCTGGCCAGTTTTTCTACTGTTATTTCTTTTATTGTGGTAGCATCTCCAGGCCTCATGAGGGCTGCATTTTGCTGGCTACTGCACACACAGAAAATGGTCCCTGCATCGAAGCGATCTATTCTGGCTTTCAGGTTGCAGAAGAGTTGTTGGCTTTGTCATCTTTTGAGCAATAAAGAGGAAATCCGTAAACCCATCCGCAGTGGGAACAAATCCTTAACACCTCTCCTCTCAACCAGCTACAAAATTGCATTTTTTCCCCTCGGTACCTTTCCAAAGTATTTTCTTATCGTCGTAGAACACCATCAATTCTTTGAGTATGTTTCACTTCGCTGATGTTCACTTGGCTTGGGATTAGTGATCAGTAGTAATACAAAAAAATATAATCACTGATACTTTCCACTTCGCACATAATGAGATCAAAGGGCTTTATGAGCATTAACGAAGTAAGCCTCACAGCAACCCTGTGAGGTTCTGTGCACATGAGTAAACTGAGGCACAGAACAATGAAGTGACTTGCACAAAGTCGGAGGCAAATCAGTTGTAGTGTGGATCTGCTGGCTCCAGTCCTATGCGTTAATCACTAGGCCCTGCGTCTGCATTCAGAGAACAAACACATTGTAGGAAATCCTACTTTGTTCCTGGTCATACAGACAAAGAGGCTAAATGGGTTGAATACAGTATTTGCTGTGAATTATACGCTCAGCTCTACTGATTAGGAAAAGGATGCTGCAACGAGCTATGTTAGCAGATACCAAACACCCACGATTCTTTGTACAGTACCCAACCGAAACTCCCACAATCCTCTGAATATACAGTGTACTGATGCTCTGTGTCTATAATTCTAGGTGCTTTAAACTTAGGTTAAACCTCAATGTGTGACCAAATGATAGAAAGCGTCTAATCTTTTACTCTTATCCCAGTGGTCCCTGGAGAATATGTCCAGATGTCCACAAAGGAGCCTTTGTTATTGATGAGGGATACTCGCGATTGCAAATGTGTTCTGTAATTGATGAGATGATAAACTATTAAGAAATGTTTTTAACTCATCAGGAATTTCTTGTTGTCACATATATTTTCTGTAATAATGACTTGGTTGGAAATATCTTTAGTTTATCAGCCATGTAAATTAAGGTACCATCAAGGAATTTCCACTTGTAATTGGGTGGTGGGAGAGGAATTTCTCTCTTTGTATACACCTGTGGTATATAAGGAACTGAGGTTTTGAGAGTTAGGAGTGAACCCAGCTGCAGAGATGCTTCTCCAGAATCAGTTTGGTAACGTATAACCTTCCTTTCTGTATTGTGCAGTGTTAATCTTTGACTAATAATCTTTGATTAATAAATTCCCATTGAGCCCGGAGTCAGCTGGAGTCTTATTTAGAATCAAAATTGTATCCTAACAGCTGTCAAAGATGATAACACTTTTCCACTAAAGAGCAGGGAAGAAGAAAGTCACTCTGGGAGAAAAGTTTCAGAGTAGCAGCCGTGTTAGTCTGTATCCCCAAAAGAAAAGGAGGACCTCTGGCATTTTAGAGACTAACAAATTTATTTGAGCATAAGCTTTCGTGAGCTACAGCTCACTTCATCGGATGCATGGGAGAAAAGCTATCAATTTGCCAAAAGAGCTTTGCAGCATGGAACTGCCTGAGCCCCCGATTCAGAAATGGACAGCTGCCACTAGACCATGCAAGACCGACATCCTACTGAAAACAAGAGAAAAGGGGGCTGGTTAGGGCCCTGGACTGGGACTCAGGAGATCTGTGATCAGTTCCCAGCTCAACTACAGCCTTTCTGTGTGACCTTGGACAAGTCACTAAGTCTCTCTGTGCCTCCTTGTCCATCTGTAAAATGGGAACAATACTTTGTCTCCTCTATTTAGACTATTTCTCACTATGTGTCTGTACAATATCTGGCACAACAGAGCCCTGAGCTACTAGTAGTAAATTTACTACTACTACCACTATGTGCTACTATAATATGAATAATAACCCCCTTTTCCATTGTAAAGCCTGTTCCTAGACACTGATCGTTTGTTTTATTGATTTTGCTAGCCCCTCTGTTCCTTCTCAGGCTATTGCAATTGTAAATTGACTTGCATGGGTTTCTTCTCTTTACCATTTGCAGTTATGTGTACACACATTGAGATCTTTTTCAAAGCTTCTTTACAAATGTTTGTGCAAATTGAGGGCTGGATTGACGGTACTGCAGACCGAAGTCTTTCGTTGTATAGATCCTGACCCTTGGAAGAATCACCTCTTGGAGCGAGAAGATAATTCATTCTCCTTAGCCTATTCAGTCCTAGGTCCTTCACTGGAGCTCTAAAAAAACCCCACCATTCGTGATGCAAATTCTTACCCATGGGGAATTGAACTGAAACCAGCAAAGTCATTTTGCCTAGGACAACTAGCAGCCCTCAGATGGTAGAACAACTTTGAGGCACTTCCAAGCTGGGTTTGTAGACTCAGTTTTCCATTTCCTTGCACCTTCTGTCCCTGTATCCCATGCATGACCCACTAGCTCCACCAACAATGCAGTGTTGTCAAATCACATCAAATCCCCTCTTTCAACCCCTGGCTGCCCCAGAGGATGGAAAAGGTGCCGGTTTCCAAAAATGGAATCTGTGCAATGAACCAACTGGTGACAGTTTTATCCTTAGGATTTACAGACTCCAGAGCAGATTCAAAGCCCCTGGCAAACGTAAGCACTTTAAGTATCAAGAGGGAAATGGCATGGTAGACATGTGCTTGAGCTAAATTCCACCAATTCTTTACCACTCGAGTGAACTCCCTTGACAGAAGCCTAGAGAGGATGTTTGTGCTCTGCATATCTCATTTGCAACGTAATAGACTTCAGCTGCCTTAATGAGACATATATGAATGAAAACAGCAAGCATTTGTAAAAGGTGTTTTAGCTGAGTCAAATCCCACCTCTCTGCTTGAAATGACCATCACTTTAAAAACATGTTTGGTAAAGAAACCTACTCCAATACAGAGAGTCTCATCTCAAACTTAGGAGCAGGTGGAAACACACTGAATATTAAAAAGAAGACTGAAGTCAAAACTTAAGATGGAAAGAAAAGATGCAAATTGTGATTTTTCACTTCGGCCCTCATGTCCCCAAAAGGGTGCAAGAGTCAAAGAAAATCAGATATAAACGAGCCTAATTTAGCCCTCTGGAAGAGTGAAAGAATTACAATATAAACTGCTGATTAGATTAGTTTATCACATCACCATCCTGTGCAAATATCCTGCTAGGACATAAACAAGAGGCAGAAACCTCCAAGCTTTGGATTACAATACCTGCTGGTTTTATTAGAGCTGGTGCACTAATTACAACTGTTTGAATTCTATTATTATCTTAAATTATTATTATTAAATTAATTAACAAGAGTTGGTATTTATTAATAACCATATTGCAGAAGTGTCTGGAGACTCTAGACCTCCTGGGGGCCCCAACGTGCTAGGGATGGTACAAACACATACAATGTCATGCTAAAAGTTGCCCAAGCATTTCCTTTCTAAGCCTCTTGTTTTCTGTTGCTTATGATTTTCTAAAACTTTCAGCTGTAAGGCTGAAATTTTCCACGGTTGGCCAGGGAACCAAAATGGTGCAGCTATTTCTGCATATGAGAACATTTGGAGGGGGGAATTGTGAATATTTTTTTTAAACTGCTCTAGCTGGATATAGAAAAATGAAATTTGACAGAAAACAGCCCCTGCTGAGAAGTGGCTTTTGAATACAGTATAGTGAAAATTGGGTTTGATTTTTCAGTTATGAGCATTTGAAACTGTAATTGGTATGATGTTTTTAGAATTTATTTGCAATGAAGGCGGGTTGTATTTTGCATGCCTGGGGAAGAGGCACAGGTTCTCCTGGAATGGGTCCTGTTGCACGTTGCACGTACTGTAAAGCCGTGTTTCTGAAAGTACATGCACACAAGTGGATGCTTGCGAAGATGTGCAGACCCAGTGAAGCCAGTGAGGCTCTGCATGGGCTCAGGGATCCAACCACATGCATGCAATTACAGGATCAGGACCTAACAATGCATGAGGCCATGTATATAATGCTTTATAAGGTGTGCATATCAGTCCAGTGCACAAAAATAGGCTAGGGCCAATACACACTTTATAAAGAGAGAACATTGCTTCATTCATTGCACATTTTTTGAATAATTACACAGAGTTAAAGAGTTTTACCCAATTTAATTGGCACCAACTCTCTCCCCTTTCGTTGCAAGACTCATGAGAAGTGTTTTTCTTAAAACCCCATCTCTTGGTCTTACATGAGAATCACTCTCTATTTAGCTGGCCCTCATCACCATAATATCTGAGCACCTCAGTCTGTATCCTCACAACACACCTGTGAAGTAGTGCAGTGCTATTATCCCCATTTTACAGGTGGGGAACTGAGGCACAGAAAGACTAAGTGACTTGCCCAAGGTTACTCAGAAAGCCATGGCAGAGCAGGGATTCTGAATCTGAATCCCATGTCCTAGACTAGTACCCTAACCACTGTACTATCCTTCCCTCTCAACTTTCATTTTAAGTTTCCAACCCTCATAGAGAAAAGCTTGAAAATGTGACACTGATGTGTCCAAAAGGCCATAAAATTAACAGGCAAATAAAAACAACCTCCACTGTACTATTTGTAAAATATCTGAAAAAATGTAAGCCAATGTCATGATTTCTGAGGGCCTGTCATATGATTTTTGAACACCTGGATTAAGCCATACTGCAATCTACACAATAAGTACAACTTTGAACAATCATAGAAGTTTAGTACTGGAAGCTACCTCAGTAGGTCACCTAGTCCAATATATAACTTTACAATGATTTGAACAGTTAAATAATACAAGGCCACATATGACATAAATTACAGGAAGCAGGGGGGCAAATGCTGTGTATGGTGAATAAGGTTTTGTCTTTGCTGCAGAAAAGGTGTGTCTTTACCTCAATTTATTTATCACTGTAAAATTCTAATGGAGACAAGGCATAGGTAGTTTGCACTTTCAGGAACAACCCTTATCTCCTACCTGTGCTTTACCTCATTTCCTACATCAAAGTAAAATCTAGTGTCTTGTCTCCACTGGAATGTTGCATTGAGATAGAAATCTTTGTGTAAAATCACACTTTTTTTGTAGGGAAGACATGGCTTAAATGAAAGCATCCAGCTATAAAGCCAGCACCAGTGGGAAGGAGAGCAGAGATGTGTTTTCAGCTGTGATTTGAAAGGAAATGGAGAAGCAATGAGGCAACTATTTCAGCTCACAAAACAAGTATGTAGGAGGACTGGGAAGAGGCTGGATGACTGGCAAGTAGAAAAGTGGCAATGTCTAGGATAAGGATTAAATCCCAGCAGTTTCCAGAGCTCTCTCTCCACATCCTGTGGGGGCTCCGCAAAGGGAGGGAGGTTACAGTATGGCCCTACATCAGCTAGAGATGGGCCCAAGATGCAAATTGGGGATTGTGTGTGGAGTCTGACTCCCTTCCTCCCTGGAGTTATGGGGTGTTGGCACCTGAGGTTGGGGCGCAGCCTGTTAGCTGCAACATTTGTGCCAGGTAGGGTTGCCAACTCTGATTGAAACTATTCCGAGAGACTTTTTCCCCAACATGATGTAATGTCATTTTCTTAAAAATATCTGATTAAAATCTCCCAGATCGCTTTCAGTAGTCATCGGGAGATCGATGCCCATTCTGGGAGACTCCAGGCCTATCCTGGAGGGTTGGCAACCCTAGTGCCAGGATTTGGGCTCTGGTTCTCACCCTCCCCTCCCAGCAAAGCGCAGGGCATTCACACCCGGGGGGTTGGCCTGGCGGGTTACAGGTGCAGCTAGACTACCAGCCAGGGTCCAGCTTAGGTTCCCACCCGCTCGCAGGACTCAGGCCCAGGGGGCGGGCAAGGCCAATCCGCTGCGCCCTCCAGGGCTTGGTGCCCAGACACCAGGGTGATGGTCACCAGAGCTTCAATCAGCCTGGGGCTCAGGCCCCTGGCAGGACTGGGGGTGAGGGGCAGCGTGTGTGAGCCCCACCCAAGGCAGGGGCGGGGCGTGAGGGGCGGGGCAGATCCTGCAAAGGAGTGGGGAGGAGGGGCTACCGGCCCCACCTCCAGTGACGACAGCAGCCCTTTCCCCGCCCGCGGGCCGGGCCCAGCTCTCACAACGAGGCCGGAAAGGGCTCAAATTGCAGCTTGGAGCCCGCCCCCAGCAACCCGGCCTGCCGGGTCCTCCTCTATCCCAGCTCTCCCCGCGCCATGGCCTCCACGCGCAGCTCTACTCTCCCGGCCCATGATGCTGCGCGGCGGCGGCGCAAGATGGCGGCGGAGCGGCAGGTGGCCGGCGGCGGTGGCCGCCGCGGGGGAAGCGGCGGCGGCGGTGGCGGGGCCGGGGCCGGCCCGGAGGAGAACAAGGAGAATGAGAAGCCCGCGGGGCCGAAGGCGGGGAGCCTCGGGGACAGCCTGGGCCTAGAGAGTATCCTGCCGGGCCGGCCGGGCGGAGGGGCCGCGAGTGAGGACGTGTCAGTCAGGCCGGGCGGCGGGGAAGCCCAGAAAACACCCCCTCCCCCATACACACATACACGCGCGCGCGCTCTGTAAAACGGAGATTTTTTTTTTTACAGAGCCGGGTGGATTCCTAGCGTGGCTCCGTGCTCCCCGCCAATGTGTCCACAGGCAGCCCAGCTGTATCTGCCTTGGGTGTTCGCTTTGCACTGTTAACAGACGAGGGTGGGGTATTCGGGAGAGGGGAGAAACAAAGGCGTGGCGGCGTGTAGTCATGTGGCTTTGGAAAAAATGCTGGGGAAAGGGACCGGAAAGCAGCTTTTCTCTCTTTTTCACGCTCCCTCCACACTGATTATTAAAAGGGGCAGCTTTCTGTGTTGTAATTAAGTTACATTAACTAGTCAGTTTGGAAAGAGTGGAGACTGGCCTTGGCAGGTGGGAAGGGAAGGGTTTCAATTGTACACTATAATGGAAGCATTTTTATGGCTTTATGCATATATAGCCATCCTGTCCAGAGTCTGAAGCTGTCCGCCACGCAAAGACAAATTGGATCCTATTCAGAATATTAGACCTCAGGTTTGAAGTAATTCTTTGCATATTGCTTTTACTGGTATTTCTTGGTACTCTAAGGCTCTCATTCCTGTTTTGATGGGCCCTTGTGCTGGGCATTGCTGAGCTGTCATTCAGTTGTATATTCTTTCATCCAAAATAGAAGTATTTCTGAGATGAGGTAAGGAGTAGTGTGAGATTTGTTATGGGTTAGAACATGGAGAAACAAATGGGAGGTGTCAGGCACTGACTGGTATTGCTGGGATGTTTTAATAATATAAATTGGTATAGTAGCATTAAAAAAAACACTGGATGACACTGGATTAGGCTTCTGGTAACATCACTCTGCTTCTGCAGAAAACGGGATGTAAGCTTTTCATCTTTGATGTCAACTATGATTTTATCCTCTTGACACCACCCTTGCAGCCAGTGTAACAAATATCACTAACCCTCAAAAATGGAAAATTCCAGTCTAGATTTTATTTGCTTGGTGTATGGGCATGTGGCATATGAATTTTACTCAATACTAATGTTTGGTTTCTCCAAGAGAACTTGTTATCGTGGATAAAATAGGTGAGTGACAGGAACATTAGCAATTACAGTTTTTATCATCCTAGCGTGATAGGTATGTTTCGTGTAGCATGTAACTTCCCCAAAAAGCTATGGAGAGCAGAGGATCTTTCCTGGCAGTTGTTATAACTATAATGGAGTTAATCAGAATGGGTAGTTTTAAATAAAGTATTTTATATGGGAGTATCATTATTGTTCTCAGGGGAAAGTAAAGTATTCGGTTTCTCTGAATTTGTAAACAAAATAGCACTTCAACAGTTTTTTAAAAATACATAGTAATCCACATAAGTCCCTTTTATCCACATCTGTATTTTTTATCACACTATGCGGAGAGCACAAGATGCTTCTAAAATATAGAAAAACTAGGAATTACTTTGGCTAAGTGAAGCCTCATACATATTGCCATGTGTCAACCTGAAGACTAACCAGAAGCTTGGGATTCTGTCCAATCACTGAAGAGATCTGTGAGGTAGTTTTTTATAAAGTTGATTTACCTGTTGGTACTTTAATTAAAGCTGTAGGCTTTTTCTTGTGAGACGTTTTAGTGTGAAACTAGCTTAGCTGCACAGCTGTTGCGAAACTGAGTTGTATCTTGCAGTAGGAAGAAATGCAAATTGAAATGAGGACACAAGTCATAACTTAACTTCTGACAATAGTGATATAATTTAGCATTTGTAGATAAAGTGGCAGTCCCAGTGTCACATCAGTGGTGGTAGGCATGCCCAAATCAACAAAATTGTAAGTAAAAGAGCTCTTACGAATATAATACAATAATGAATATTTATATAACTAAACAATCTAAAATAAATTAAAAGAAAATTCAAGGTAAATACTTAGAATTAGGAAAAATTAGAAGAAACAATTGATTTGTTGTAAAGCTTTCCCATGCTCCAAAATGAAGACTCCTTTGTTCTATAAATATTAGCTAGTGATGTAATTTTAATAGTTAAGTAGTTCAAGCACTGTATTTTAGGTGTACTTTAAAAGCAGCATCTTTATCTTAAAGTACCTCTGAATGAAAGGGACTTAAATTTAATTATTTTCTTCCATAACTACTATAATTGGTATTAGTTTTGACACTATTAGTAGTGCTCATAGGTGCTGTAGGAAATGTAATTTTAGGATGTATATGTAAAGATTGCGGAGATTGATTCTTAAATATAAGTGAGGCACTCTGTGTCCAAAAACACTTCTCTTGAGCTAGATGTTTTCTGCATGTGTCTTTCCCCCAAAATAAAAACACTGATTATCATTTAAATAAATTGAATGAGTAAAATCCATGAGGGTCACCAAAATGTACAGTGCATGTTTCTTTTGTGTAGTATTCATTAATTGAAAGTTTTTTGAGAGTGAAGCAAACACCGGACACACCAGAAAATCAGTCAGTGTTTATGCTAAAGATCGTAATCTTGTCTGGAAACCATTACATGAAAAAAGGAATTGGTATGTAAATGCTGTTACATTGTTCTCCCACAAAACATTTATGGAAGTAATATTAATTTTAATTGTTTTTTAAATTTGCTTTATTAGTTTTCTTTTAACCAATTTTTAGTGCAAAATTAAACCTTAAATTATTCCTACCATCCTTTTTACAGGAATATGTATACTTAGGATATGGTTCACTTGGTGAAGACTGCTTTAGGAAATCACAATGTAGCAATTATAATACATTCAGTAAAGTGCCTGTAACATCCTTTTCAGGAGAGATCAAACAATAAAACTCAGCAATGATTCTAAAATTAAAATTTTGCTGGCATAGCTGTGTCAGATGTAGTTTTTTTTGTTTTGTTTTGTTTTTTTGGCCGCATAGCTATACCAACAAAACCGTAGGGTAGACATTGTTATACCAGCATAAGTGCTTTTGCTGGTATAGCTCATTTCACTCACTGTGTTGGAATACTGACAAACACTATTGTGTTGGTATAATTGCATCTACAGTAAAAGGGTTTTGCTGGTATAACTGTACTGGCAGACCTAGGTGTAGACCTGGCCTTAATTTGTATCCATAGAATTCTGAAAAATAAAATATGGTGGTGAGAGAATTTTTGCAGACCAATCAGCTCTTGCATTTCTTGTTGAAAGGTTTCACTAATTCCTCTCTTGTGCACCGGACCAATATCTGTTCTAATGTTTGTGTGTCAGAAAAAATCCTGTAGAGTTCTGTCTTCTCCCATTGGTCTTGGTATGCCATTCTATCCTAAACTAAACTCTGTACAATCATAAATGTTCCTTAATGTGAATTCCAGTCCTTCAGATTATTAAGGAATCCCAACAGCAGCATGGTTTACGGCACGGAGATTTCCAGAGATACAGGTTAGTATGTTAGCAAATAACACCAAGGCATTTTATATGTAATAGGCAATATACTTACCTTGATTAGTGTAAATCACCATGCCGAGTCAGTTTTAGCTCCGAGCATGTTTATGTGCCAGTTTGCTGCCATAGGCAGCAAAAGATGATTACTTTGAAAACCAGTTGCCAAATAAAGAGCTATTGGTAGGGGTCTTACTGTAAATGGATGTCCCCATTGTCTGTAAATGAAATTAATGCTCTTTGACTAATCAGATTATTAGAATACTGGGGTTAATTTGTTGCTTGGTTTTTGATCCCTCATATTTTCGTTAATGACCTCACTAATACCTTGTTAATAGCCACTGAACTTGTCTTAAACTGTTTTTTTGTGTGTGCGTGTCTGTGTGTACATTACCTCTTCTAAGAAATCATTTGGAATGCAGAGAGCATCACTCTTTTAGTTAGTCCAAGTCAGTGGCCATGACATGTCTGTTTACATATTGCTTTATTGCTACATTTTTCTTGTCTTTTTTAACCATCTGCCATATCTCAGGTTTAATGCTCCTATTACATTTCTTAAACTTGGCTATGTATTGTATTGTTTAGAAACGTTCACTCCCAAAAACTTATGTATTGTCATACCAGGTACATTTTGTCCAGCATTTTCTGATTATTCAATATAGGTTGGCAATGGAAGAGGGATACATAGGAGCCAAGTCACATTCTTTGAAAGGACTGATTTTATTTTGTGGTTATTTGCAGGGGTTATTGCTCCCGCAGGCTAAGACGACTCCGAAAAACTCTTAGCTTCAAGATGGGAAATAGACACAAGTTCACAGGGAAGAAAGTAACTGAGGAGATTCTCTCTGACAACAGGTATTCGGCATGGGGAGAATCTGTTGTTGGGTAGCAGTGCATTAGTGAATCACTCCTGGAGGTAATTTATCTTCACATAGGTCACAAATGAAAACAGTTTGGGTGTTCTCCTAGTTCACAGTTTTAAACCACTTACTTTTGTGGAGAGTTTTTAATTTTTTAAGAGTTTTAAAACCTAAAATAAAGACCCAAGTTCAGACTATAATATAGGGAACTGGGGCATTGATAGTGTAGTGTGAGGGGAAAACATAATTCCTGCCCTCACTGCCTGGCCCTAGCTACTGCTATTGATGCTGGTTTCTTGAGCAGTAAAGTTCAAATATTTTTAGGGGAAGTGCTTTGTCAGCACTTCTTTAGAATAGCCATCTGAATATAGACAACTAAAGTGCTGTTACCAGCAAGAATGAGATTGGGGACATGATCCATTATCTTTGAACAGGAACACTTGTTTGCAGTTTGTACTTGTACCTTCAAAATTCACCAGAATGTCTTTTCTGGTAGAACTGGAGGGTCACCAGAGCTTTGGGCTCATTTCCCAGCTGCTAGAAACAGTTGATTGTCTGCTTTCTCATCTTTTTTTCCTCTTTGGGGGGGATGAAAATATGGATTTTTTTAGCCCATGGAGTTTCTATCCATCTGGTTTGTGTTAATGTTCTAAAATGCATCTGGTTGTTGAAAATTATTTTTTATTATGTACCCAGAAAAGCAATAAGAGACTATTCTACTTTTAGTCATCTTCCACAGGAATTTGTGATGCTGCAAAGCGGAGACTTAATACCAAATTTTCTTTCACAGCTTTAGAATTCCTGAAGGCATCTTTCAGTAGTTACATCTCAGTAACAAGCAGCCACACAATGAATAAGAAAAGGAGTACTTGTGGCACCTTAGAGACTAACCAATTTATTTGAGCATGAGCTTTCGTGAGCTACAGCTCACTTCATCGGATGCATACCGTGGAAACTGCAGCAGACTTTATATACACACAGAGAATATGAAACAATACCTCCTCCCACCCCACTGTCCTGCTGGTATAGCTTATCTAAAGTGATCATCAAGTTGGGCCATTTCCAGCACAAATCCAGGTTTTCTCACCCTCCACCCCCCCACACAAATTCACTCTCCTGCTGGTGATAGCCCATCCAAAGTGACAACTCTCTACACAATGTGCATGATAATCAAGTTGGGCCATTTCCTGCACAAATCCAGGTTCTCTCACCCCCCTCCCAAAAACCACACACACAATGAATAAGATAAACAACAAAATGGGGCCTTGTTTACTTGCTCACGGTTACCTTTAAAAATACAGGCAAAGGCACCGGTGCTTGCGCAAACAAAGCTATAATTCATAAGGTTTTTTCATTGAGTGATAAAAAGGAACAAAAAAAAATTACTGGAAAATTGACTCATTTTATTTATAGCCTTCCTGCGTCTGTCCTATAGGTACTTGCTGTTGATACTGATGGATGCAGAGAGAGCCTGGAGCTACGCAATGCAGCTTAAGCAGGAAGCCAACACAGAACCCCGCAAGCGATTTCATTTGCTTTCTCGCCTGCGCAAAGCCGTGAAACATGCTGAGGAGCTGGAGCGCCTGTGTGAAAGCAATCGGGTGGATGCCAAGACTAAGCTGGAAGCTCAGGTTACTTCTAACATTCAGTTTTGTTTTATAGCAGAGGCAAAGAAAGGATAAACTAACCTTTTGTTTCTAGTTGAACAAAGGGTCCTTCTTTGTAAACTGACACTAAATTGCCTGCTCTGACTTCAAATTAAGAATGTCCAGGATGATTTTAGTTTACCGGTTATTGAGCTCTACTGTGTGTGTAGTTAGACTTGCTAACTAATCCAATCAGTTGGTTGAGCAGTAGCACTAGAAGCTTTACAGTAATGCCTTGAGATCTCAATCAGAATCAGGGTCCAACTGTACATGTGCTGTATAAACACATTAAGCAATGGCCCTTGCCTCAGTTTAATTTAAATTAAGATTAAACAAAGATTATTTTTTTTTAAATGGGAGGAATGAGGGGAGAGGATGAGGGTACTGCACTCCTTACTCACTTCAGAAAAGAAAGCTGTGCTGTCGTTTTGCTGAGTGCAGCATTCTGAAAACTCATAGGATTGAGCAACATTTCTTACCAGATGTAAGCTACCGGTTTTTTCAGAGCCCTAAAATATATAGTAGAACCTGAGTTACGAACACCAGAATTACAAACTGACCAGTCAGCCCCACACCTCATTTGGAACTGAAGTACCCAGTCAAGCAGCAGCAGAGATAAAACACAGCAAGTCCAGTACAGTACTGTGGTCAACATAAACCGTTAAAAAAAGGAAAGCAGCATTTTTCTTCTGCGTAGTAAAGTTTCAAAGCTATATTAAGTCAATGTTCAGTTGTAAACTTTTGAAAGAACAACCTGAACGTTTTGTTTAAAGTTATGAACAACCTCTATTCCCAAGGGATTCGTAACTCTAAGTTTCTACTGTATATCTGGATCACAAGTAACGTGACTGCCTACTGGCCAGTGGAGACAGGAAACAATCATCGCTTTGTGATACTGGCCTCCTATGAAGGGAGCTCTAATAGCTGCTCAGGTGTGATTAAACCTGCCATTTTGTAGCTTTTGTGGGCCTTTGCTGGGCTACAGAAGTATCTTCTGACAACAGCTGTGTGTGAGTAGTGATTGCAAGATAGACCAACTGGCGTGTCTTCGTCTCACATCAGGAATTTGTAACTATCAGTGAAATAGTGATGCTGTTAACTTGTGCCATGTAAGTGTAAAATCAAAACTGTTTTTCATAGATAACATTGCTTGAATTAGGATTTTTTTTGTAGTGGCATCAGTGTTAACAGACACACAGAATGGAACTGTGCTCACAACAATTAACTTGTCCACTTGTGCTCTGTCTGCAGGCGTACATGGCTTACCTCACAGGAATGCTGCACTTTGAACACCAGGAGTGGAAAGCGGCTATGGAGGCTTTCAACAAATGCAAGTGAGTTTCTCTTCCTTACCATCTTTGTCAACTTGAACTTACGTAATACAATTTGATACAAGACTAGATAAGTCTAGGTGAGCTGCTTGTTAACCCTAATTGTTTAGTTTCTGCCAGAGTTCTGAAAGCTCTTTGATTGCCGTTGTGCTAACCAGTAGCATGATGATAGAGAGCTGAGCTGTGGTGTTGAAACAGCTTCCCTCAGAGTAATGGTTTAGTGTTCAGCAGCCATCCTTTCCCTAAGCAAAAGCTTAATATCCTATTAAAAACAAATGCTACAGCGTAAGTTTTCACTTTCCTGCTGCAGGACGATATATGAAAAACTGGCCAGTGCTTTCACAGAGGAACAGGCTGTGCTATATAATCAGCGCGTGGAGGAGATTTCACCCAACATTCGCTATTGTGCCTATAATATTGGTAAGTAAAGTAGGGGACCAAATACTTAAAGTAAGGATTGCTTTCGAGGCAAGGGTTATTGGAATGTTTATCTTAAACTTGTTGACACATGGGAATGAGTCCATACATAATGCCCTGAGCAAACCCTCCAGACTCATCCATGTGACTGACAAGGCCCTTCAGTTCTGCACCTGATTATCAAAGTGGAAGTTATATTGAGTTGTGCAACACTATGGTTTTATGTAGTGTGAATAAATACATAGTCTGGGCAAGATTCATACAAAGTAACTTTTTCCTTCTTCCCAACATTACCTAAGCACTAGTTTGTGTTCTAGAGGCCCGGGTCCAAATCCTGTCTGTGACAAATGAAAATGAGTTGGGTCTCAGACTCAATCTGTCAATTCTCTCTCTCAGGTGACCAGTCTGCTATCAGTGAGTTAATGCAGATGAGACTGAGATCTGGTGGCACAGAGGGTCTTCTTGCTGAAAAATTAGAGGTAATTTACTGCATGCTCCAAAATTTGGAACACATGGTGACCAGCTCACCGTTTTGGCTTTGCTTTTTAAGTTAAATATCCATGCATTGTACAACCAACAGACAGAGGAACAACGTTACTGTATAGGGAGCAAGGATCCTGCAGAAAGTAATGGAACCCTGAAATATACTCCAACCCTTAATTTAAAGTAAATGTGAGGATTATTAATCAAGTATTCAAAAGTTGTGTTCATTTAAATTGTTAGTCATTTACCTCTGTCTGCACTTTTCAGTCACTGATCACCCAGACTCGAGCAAAGCAGGCAGCTACCATGAGTGAGGTGGAATGGAGGGGAAGAACTGTCCCAGTGAAGATAGACAAAGTGAGGATCTTTTTATTGGGGCTGGCAGATAATGAAGCGGCCATTGCTCAGGTAACTAAGAGATCACTTCCAGGTATTCTATGCCAGTGTTCTAATATCTTCTGCTTCTCTAACCTATATGCTGTCTTATTTGTGTATTGTTGCTGTATGCTGACGTGTTCTACCCCAGAAATAGCTGTATTTAAATGGTGAGTGTAGTAATCTCTGAACATATTTTGTAAATCTCTTTAGGATCTTCAGATGAAAGATGCTGTATACATGAAAATAGATTAGCTACCATTTCCAAAAAAACCCTGATTCTTTAAATATCACCTGTGCTGGCCATTGGACAGAAGCAAAAGGGCCATGTAACTAGCCCTTTCCATGGAGAAAACAAGTACCGTGCTGTATTGGGGAGCAGATCTGGGAGTTGTGGCATGCTGTTGACTTACATGAACACTATAAAGGAATGGAGGAAAAGATTCCTGATAAATAGCAGGGGCCAGATTATCCCTGGAGTTACACCGGGGATAAATTTAGCCCCAGATGTTTTGGAACTGCCTAATTATCAGAAAACACTTGCAGTCAGAGTAATTCTGTTTGGTTGTGCACAACGAAGACGAGATTTTTTTTCTTTCCCTGATTATTAGATTTCTCAGGGAAAGGGTTCAGAAATAATGCTCCTGCCTTCCATTGGCTACAGGTCTTGAGCTGCTGCTGTTTGAAGCTGCAGTCTATCTTTAGCAGTCACTGCTGCTTGTTTCTTGGCCTGCTCCTGACTACATCAGAAGTTGGGAAGGCTTTCTCTACAAGCAGGAAGAAAAGTTTAGTGGAGTGGGCACACAGCTCAAATTTAAGAGTTTTTAAAAAAGACGAAGATCTGATTTAATTCTCTCAAACCTTTATTTTTTACAGAATGGAGACAGTGGGTGGAGGTAGAAAATCATAGCTGTGCTTTAAAGGAAACCTAAGAAATGGAATTTGGTTGTGCAGCCTCTAGAAGTTTATTTTTATTGATTTCACCTGAAACTTTTTTATTTTTATGCAAGCATATTGATTTCTGAATAAATAATACTTAAGTTCAAGTTATGGGTTAAATCGATAGTCTCAAAATAGAATTCCCTGAAAGTAATATTGTAGTATGACCAGTAGGTGGTGGTACAGCTTTGCTTTTGTGTTCATCAACTTTCTGTCACTTACTTTCTTTTGATAAATGCAGGTTAACCGTTGTTAGGGAGTCTTTCGATTAGCTACCCCCTGCTCTTCGGGTGACCTGTTCCTTATGATGGTGACAGAATGGAATGCTGAATTTGAGTCCATCTTGTTCTTTAAATAGTTATTGAAAACTTCTAATGGGCTTCCGGAGGACAATGGTATGACACCAGATTTGACTATCCTTGTTGCTATAGATACAGAGAGGAGCGGTCTCCAGACTTTCAAAGCTCTAATATTGGACTCGGCCAAGAGGGGCTAGTGTCTGAGATTCTTCAGTTGTCCTGTTTGTACAGCAGAACCTCAGTTACGAACACCAGAGTTACGAACATATTAGTCAACCACGCACCTCATTTGGAACCAGAAGTACACAATCAGGCAGCAGCAGAGACCCAAAAAAGCAAATACAGTACCATACTATTAAATGTAAATTACTAAAAAATTAAAGGGAAAGTTTAAAAAAAAATGACAAGGTAAAGGAACTGTGCTTGTTTTGTTTAAATTAAGATGGTTAAAAGCAGCATTTTTCTTCTGCATAGTAAAGTTTCAAAGCTGTATTAAGTCAATGTTCAGTTTTAAACTTTTGAAAGAACAACCATAACGTTTTGTTCAGAGTTGCAAACTCTGAACAACCACCATTCCTGGAGTGTTTGTAATTGAGTTTCTACGGTATTGTGGCAGTACCTAAAAGTCCATGCCCCTTTGTATCTAGAGACTGCTAAGCTGGGCAGTGTTTGCATTTAACTCAGTTGCTTAAGGTAAGGACTAGATTTTCCTTCAGCTGCGTTTGACCAGAAGTGAACATAAACCTATTATGCCTTAGTCTTGTGAGTAAAATAAATGCAGAATCTTGGAGCGTGTACTTTTTAGCTGCTTTGTGTTAATTTGGGAAGCAGAGAAAAAATGTTAAAATATGAACTCCAAAAGCCAGTTTCATTCAAATTTGACCCAGGTGTTTCTCACTTGTGAGAATTCCCCTGTATAGAGACTAGATGCCATGACTTGAAGGCACATAGCTAACCCATAGCCATATTGAATTGAAGAGAGTGTAGAGTTTGTAAGTGCTGTAAGAATTAGTTCTGTCACTGTACTTCTTTGTAAGGATTCTGTGATCATCTCTATAGTAGAAGGAGAGCACTGCGTAAATGAGTGGAAGGAAAATAACTTTCAGGGACAGTCCATTATGGATAGAGTGAAAAGGACAAACTAAGATTGGGCATTTCTAAACTTTCAGAACTAGAGCTTTGTCAAGTCAGTTTCAAGCAATTTAATTCTGTCCCTCATCAAAAACTTGCACCCGCCAGATGCCAATGTTTGTGTTCATTCTCTCTTGCTCGCATACATGCGCGCTCGCTCTCCCCCCCTCCCCCTCCCCCAAAGGAAAGTATTTATCTTGCTGTACCCTCCTTGTCTTTGTCTGCACTTGATATTGATATGTCTGTTTTCCTTTCTTTGTGTCCACTGAAGTTGAAATGCTCCTGTGGGTGGAGTTAAGAATGCAGTCAGGTGTGTCTTATGTTTCTGGTTATTCACAGCAATTAGTCCTGCCTTAATAATCTTGTTTAAAAAAAAAAGTTTAAATAAAAGGGTTAAAAATGTTTGCAGTCTGCAGGCCTACAGTTTTATAAAGGGGTGAAATAACAAATTCTTGAATGGGTTTGTTAAACCTAATAATTTGGACAGTCTTTGTGGGAAGGATAAACGGTCTGAAAAGCAGTTGAGTTTTATATTTACTGGGCATGTGCAACAGGACTTCTGTCCCAGAGCAAAAAAAGGTAACAAGCTGCATTGGGATAATGCTATTATTTTTAGACCCTTTCAAAACTCTACGCTTCATTGCAGTTTGAATTCAGGGGAAATTAGATTGCTACAGCAGACTCGAATAATCCGTTTACACAGTGGTGTATTACATGGAATACAGGGCAACAATTTCTCTTTTTTTTCCCCAAAGGAATTCTACCCTTTCTAAACCCAAGTGGGCCTTTTGTGAATTCATTTGCAGGCAATTTTCCTTCCTTTATCAGAGTGGCTTTGCATTTATTTTAAATGATCTTTCACTACTATTTTAAGTCATCTAGTTGAAAATGAAGTGAGTTTCTCAGTGATTGTTGAATTGGTAGCACAATGTGTCAGTCCATTAGGTGAAGATCAGGATCCTCCTGCTTGGATGTTTCAAAAGAGTGTATTCTCACTTTTCTTCTGAGTGTTTTAGGCACAGCACTGAGAGGCAAGAACTCCTGAGGTCTAACCGTGATTCTGACAGACTTCTTGTATGGTGTTGAGGAAATGAACTTTTCTGCCTTGGTTTTACATATTAGTGCAATGCGAGCTTTGTAGTTTTAAAGGTGCTTTAATTGAAGTGCTATTAAAGGATTAGCATTATGGAAGGAAAATGACCTGGATACCTGATTTTAGAAATTCTTACTGCTGTAGTAGAAGTGAGATCAGAATAACAAAACAAATTGAAACTTGCACTCCCATCTAGGTTTCCTAAGACATGATGCATTATCTCAAGTTTCTTGCTACAGGCAGGAATGATTTCTATTAGTGTCCTGAACTGCACTAAGCACAATAAGTGAATAAGGCTAGATCCCATTGATGTTTCCATGGTAATGAATGCAGTATTTTAGCGCACTGACTTTCAAGTTGTTGCTTTATTAACTTGATCCAGGAGCGATGGCATAGGGTAGGCAAGGAAGTGTAAAATACCTTGCTGCTTCTCTGGTTAGTAGCAAGGTGCACCCTCTGTTCATCACGTGTGACCAAATCATGTAACCCATAGGTGGATGCCCTGTCTTTGATAGACCTGACAACCTGGGGTTTCCTTATTTGGTTTTTAGATTAGTGTGTTTTGTTTTCGGTCTTTAAGTTACATAAGAGCATATCATTCTTACCAGGTCAGCCTCCTCTCATGTCTGTTTTCAGCATTATGTTGATTTTTTTTCAGCTAGTTTAGCCTTTGATGTCAGGAAGCCCAAGTTATCACCAAAGAGGGTAAAAATGTATCTGGATTGGATCACACACAGTCTGCAAGAGAGGATAGGTTAACAAGGCCAACTGAAAGTGAAATTCCTATCTCCTATCACTCTTACAAATGCAAAGAAATTGAGCTCTCAAAGTGTCATGGATTAACACTACTGTAGCTTTGGTCAGGGAAGGGCAGGCAAACAACAGTAGGGAGCGCTCTGGAATGCTGTCTCTAAATTCTGTGTATTTTTTGATAACAGGAGCCCAGCTTATTTCTCATCTTCTCCCCTCTTGTTTCTTTAATTACCCCTACTCAAATTTTTCTGTACTGTAAGATAGCTTGTCTATTATTTACTGACCATATCTATTTCAACTGTACATGCTGTGGAAATGCTCTGGCACTATTCAAAGGGTCACTTTTGTTCCTAGCATTCTTGTCTGTCCAGAAAGTGCAGAAATATCAGATGACACATTCTTTCAGTAGTTGACCTGTTATGAGAAGAAACATTGCCATTTGTGTGGATGTTAGTAATGAACCAAAAGAACTAGAAGGGTTGAGTTTTGAAAATGTGCATTAAACAGTTGTCCACCACTTCCTGCTCTGACCTACTGGAAATCAGGCTGCTGATAAAATGTAGTTCTAAAAGACTGTAACGCAGAAACGATTTCAGTTAGAGGATTAATACTAACCTAGCACATCTTCATTTGAGCATAAGCTTTCGTGAGCTACGGCTCACTTCATCGGATGCTCACGAAAGCTTATGCTCAAATAAATTTGTTCGTCTCTAAGGTGCCACAAGTCCTCCTGTTCTTCTTGCGGATACAGACTAACATGGCTGCTACTCTGAAACCTGGCACATCTTGTGACATTGGGGGTTATTTCTATGGGGAAAAAGGAAAAACAGGCCTGGGACTGTGACTGTGTTTACTGTAATGTTTTCTGGTTCATTGTGCTTACAAAAAGAAATTACTTAAGCATTTTGAAGGTACTGGTGAGTTGAGGATTATTAATGGGGATATGGAGACTTTCACCTCTGGGTCACTAGTTTGTGTCTTAGTAGCAGAGGGACTATAGATTGACTGGGACGTGGAAAATTAACTTAAACTCTCATTTCTAGAAGTAATTTCATTACATCAAAGTTGAGACTGACAAGACACTGAACTTGAGTTGCCTCTTTTAAAGAGACTTGGGTCTCCTAGGCTGTCATACTGGATCAGCACTCATCTTTCATGCCTTGGGGAAGATTAGCAGTATTTTCACATAAATAGCCTTTCAAACCAAAATTCCAATTTACTTTGCAGCTTTTTCTTAAACAGTTAATGTAGTAAATATTGAGATGTTAAATATGCATTGCAAATGTTGGAGTGTTGTCTAATGCAATTCTCGTGCTCTTGGGTCAGACAAGGGAAATGGAGTAAGACAGTTAATGTTAAATGTAGGGGAACAGGGAGGTTGGCTTGTTTCTTGGCCTGGCAAGCAGTGGGATTGCTGGTGGGTGCCATCCATCTATGAAGGAGTGAGTGCCTGGAGTCCCTTCAAGCTTATTTAAGAAACAGCTATGACTGATTCTGATGGGTGGTGGTTGTGATGTAACTCATCAAAAATGTCAATGTGTAAATGGCAGCAAAGGGGAAATCAGGCTGTCGACATTTACTCTGCTGAATTTTTACTCCATCATACGTGATCATATATCCTCCTCTTTGCATTTTCTTCTGATGTCCTCAAGTAACAGTATCAATAGGGAGAGAACTCCAGTCTTCAGTATGGACATGCATTCTAGCTCTGCAACCCATTGTGCTACTGATCAGAAATCTGCCAACATTTCATTCCTCCTTTCAAAGTGTGTAGAATTAATGTAGTTTGTAAACATGAAAACTGGTTTGCACTGTACTGCCTGGAGGGAATTCTTAAAAAAACACCTTCCATGCTAGACAACAGTGAAACTTTCAGGCCGTGTAAATGCCTCTCTCCTTTTCTGGAATCTATCTGTACCAGCATTGGGGAAACAACGCCTCAAGTTCATGAAACGTGCAGACATGAGTTGTTGCTCTGTAGTACAGTTTTGCTGTTTAGCAACGGTTTGAGCACGTACAGTTACATGATCCAGCTACACATTGTGGTCAACATTTTAAAAGCAATAACTTGGCAGAAGTTTGAAAAGACTTAATAAAGGAAGATTAACCAACTCTTCCACAGTACCAGCCTCACTAATAGGAAAATGTGTGTTTTTTGAGAAATACTTACTTTTGTCTCTTTTCTGTTGTATTCAGGCAGAAGGAGAGGAAACAAAGGAACGTCTGTTTGAGTCTTTACTCAGCGAGTGTCGAGATGCCATACAGGCTGTTCGCGAAGAGCTGAAACCAGACCAGGTAAGCACCAAACATATTACAATTTCCAAAGATAGAGGTGTATAATATTTCATCTCCTAATGTCTCTTGTGAAGTTAAACCCACATCTGCCATGGCCATAGTTATTTTTGGATCCATCAATAACAAGGTGTGCTGCAGAGTAATTCAACAGTGGCCAAAGTTCCTCCTCATAATTGAACTCTGCCTGGACATCTTCTCCAACATCATCCAGTGTGTATTTTATGTATGAGACCATTCAGTTTCCAGATGTCCTTCAAAATTTGGGTTTTCTTGTCCTTTTTCTCCAGTTACCAGTTTAAGTAAATCACACACCTTTGTTCCAATTTCTGCAGAAGCAACGGGAACATTCTCTGGAAGTGGATTCTGGGAAAGTGTCCAATATCCAGTACCTTCATAGGTAAGAGTGTTTGCATGCTTAGGGCAGTGTTGCATTCCCATGTAGATTTTGAGAATCTCATCTTAATCCTTTGTCTTGGGCCATCTCAGTCTTAAATCACCTAGACCTAGTGGATCAAGTAGAATCTGGTTTTCCCTCATTCATTTCCCAACGTCCCATTTTCATGCCCCCCCCCCCCCCCCCCCCCCCGCCCCAGAACTTGGTCTACCTGGAAATTGTACACCAGACCCTTGCTAGAATGCGGGATTTGGGATCCATGCCAAGTCCCGTGTTCTAGCACGGACCACGTTACAATGAAAATTAATGACTGTTACTAAATTTGGGATCCGCGACCGCGTTCTATCAGAATTCGCATTATATAGACGCACATTCTAGCGAGGGTTCGGTGTGGCTAGTAGTGGAAACTCTATCCAAGAACAGCTGTGAATGACTTCTGACAGAATTTCACAGCTTGTGTAAATGATACTTTCTAGTTACCTGACTTACATCAAGCTGTCAACAGCCATCAAGCGCAATGAGAGCATGGCAAAAGCTTTGCAGAAGACACTGCTGCAGGAGCAACAGTCAGAGGATGATGGCAAGCGTACAGCACGGCCTCAGGACCTGATTCGCCTTTATGACATCATCTTGCAGGTAATGCCAGGGCAGAAAAATCTGACTTTCAGGTGTCTCACTGAGACTTTTTAAAAATGTAGGGTGCCAAAAGGACGAACCAGGAAGAGGAAGCTACAGTCTGAATTAATGTGATTGGCTGAAAAGGTTCAGATAAAATTCCATGGTACCCAGTAACCGCTTAGGAATATTTTAAAAAGTGTATTAAATGTAATCTCAAAATGCTGATTTGACTAAAGTCTTTTGAATCTCATTCCCTAATGCAGAGGTTCCCAAGCTTCCATGTATCACCATGATGCTGTCTCATTTCCAACTGCTAAATTAAATTGACAGCTAAAAGTAACATTAGAAACTTCCCTAATACTATTTCTTGTAAGCAGTTACCATAGTTACCACATGCATGTTCCACTGGTTTGGTTAGTTTAATGGGAAGGGAGATGTTGCATAAAAGAAACTAACAATGTGGTTCTTACTATGAAAGTTTGAGCCCACTGTCCTAATGCATATTTGTGTCAGTAAGCCTTAAACTCTGCCCTTAGGGTGAATCTACACAAGTTTAATTGAATGATGTTCTCAAGTTAATATATCAATAACTAGAAAACATCATATTTGCCTAGGCTCTGACTCAGTAAAAGGGCAGCTTTCTTCTTTCACATGCCAGACAAGAGCATTCATTTGCGTTTGCTGCATTCCAATTTTTCTATGCTTCGTACAGAATCTGGTGGAACTGCCACAACTTCCTGGCCTGGAAGAGGATAAGAACTTCCAGAAGGAGATAGGACTGAAGACACTTGTGTACAAGGCTTATAGGTAACCATCTAGAGGGAACAGCAAGGCTGTTTTGTTAGCTGGCAGTAAGCAATAGAATTCTCTAGAGCTAACTGGGCATGAACTCTGGGAAGTCACATAATTAACATTCCAGTGCAACTGCACAGGACTGGATGGGGGAAAGGATGGGAGACTCTATCTCAGAGTGAAATAAGTGGGACTGCACCTGCAAGCTGAGGAAGAACAGCCTGACCCAGATGTATAGCTCAATATTGGGGCAACCTGTTTAAAACGATATACTTTTAGATATTCAAGAAATATGCTCAAGGCAAAGCAATTAGTCATTGTAAGGGTTAACTTTGTTCCTCATCCTGCCAGGTGTTTCTTCATTGCCCAGTCCTATGTACTGGTGAAAAAGTGGAGTGAAGCCCTTGTTTTGTATGACAGAGTCCTGAAGTATGCCAGTGAAGTCCAGGCCCAGGCTGGTGCTTATAAGAACAGCTTGAAGGTATGAACCAAACTCTTCTACACTTGAGAGTTCAGTTAACTACCAGTAACTAAATAGTAGGCCACTATATTTCAAATATGATCTTTAAATGGTGGGAAGAATATTGCCTTGAGCTCTATAACACCTTGTGCTTGCTACAGGCTTTATGATGAAGTATGCTAGTGCAGGCATGGCTCCCTCTCTCCTGCCCTGTATGATTGGAGGGGGAAGCAGAGGAAACCTAGATTTTTTGCAACAAAAGTATCCAATAAATATCAATGACTATTAGATACGTAAAGATAGGAATATAGCTGCTGCTTATACAGCTTATCACCAGAGTAACAAGATGCCTACCTATGTAGCTATCCAAAAAAGATTGAGATACTTTTATGTCCATGTGTCTGGATTTCACTTGAAATAAGGTTTATGTGGTACCATAAGGGCTATTATATATGTTCATCTCTCCTCTGAGAATTGATTGACACTGCTGTAAAGTTCCTAGTTTGTCAGAGTTGGAGTCTAAATTTTAAACATTTCTATCCCAATTCTTGTTAAAACTTTGCTTTATATAATTATTGGAGTCTCAGGGGTATTCTTTAATGATCTAGGAGTTGCCTGATGTCCAGGAGCTGATCAATCAAGTGAATGCAGAGAAATACTCCCTGCAGGCAGCTGCTATATTAGGTGAGTTATGCAATCCTGCAGAAGAACTGGCTTCCCTCAAATTCAATCACTTACACATACTGCAGCCACTTAGGCTTTTTCATCTGTAAATGCTACAATACTAAAGTTGCTTCCCACATGTTTTCTCAATCTATAGTGTGTTCTGAAAGCTGTTCCTTTCCAATTCCAGCCTCTTCTAGATGCTCTGTGTGGTACCTCTGGGGCTGCCACTGGCAGACTAGAGCCTTCCCAGTTTATTCTGTAATCAGAGGTTTGAAAGATCTTCTGAAGGACTCCTGTTCATTTTACCATCCTGCAAAGAGCACTCTTATGAGCACTTCTTAGGTGCCGCCAAAGATAAACAGCATCCAGTGTATGGCACCTTCGTAGCAGTAGGGTGTGCGTTGAATTTCCTGACTCATCTATTACTTCTCACTGGCTCTGGCTTAACAAGCAGATACTAGGAGGGCTCAGTGAAAGAGGAAAGAGCTCTAATTTTATTTTGACACAGTTGTACTGAGTCATCATTCAGTGTCAACTGAATTGGGGAATTTGTGACCTATACCAGCCTGTACTCATCTCTGGCAGACAAGAACTGCTAAATCTGCCTTGCCTGCAGATAGAAGAACCAGGGAAGTATAGATCTGAGGTGGTTGTTGTTTTTTCCCCCTCCCTAATGTTGTGGACTTGCCACATACCTTGGGGCTTTTTGCCCTCACCGACTTTCCATATAGCTACCACAGTGCCATGCTTCTGTTGGGACTGGGAGATCCTTTCTGTGCCACTTTAGAAACAGGAAAGCTGGGGTGCTTGTAAACATGACCTCTTTTGACTTATAAACTAAGCAATTTCTCTGCTAGAATATCCAGAAAAGCATGAGCCCAAAGGTGACTTCTGAACACATCTTATGAGTTTTGACACTAATAGTCTCTGTCTGCATATTCATATGGCACTTCTGTGAATCTTTCAGATGCAAATGACACCCATGAGACTGAGTCTCCCTCTCAGGTCAAGGATGGCAAGGTGAGTCATGGCTTTGCGCACTGGGGTGAAAAAGAGGCAATTTCATTAGCACTAGTTTTTTTCTGCAAGAGGAGAATTTTCTAGTAATTGGGGAAAGTAAAGCTTAATTTTAACCTAAGAGTAAGCCATGTGTCTATTTTGACAATTTCTATTTTAAATTGTAACTAACCTAAGATGCACACACTTAAGTAAGACCAGTGTGTTCAAAATGGGTTGTGTAATATGGTCTGTTTTGGGTACAGAATGGTCTAAGCTGATTGTTTTCTATCTCCCCACAAGCACTAAATGGGTGAGTATATGTGGGAGGGAGAGAAGGTTTCTTGTCACCTCAAGGTAGCTAACTGCAGGACTTCAGCTGGTTTGGGTACGGGAAACTGAGGCTGCCACTGCATCTTATCTGGGGTCTCCATTTTTGGGTTTACACTGCTGTGCTGAGAGCATGGGAAAGCTGCCTTTAGTCTGCCATACTTTTTCTTAGTTAGCTGTGGTGGTGATGAATGAGTACCAGAATGCAGCCAGTCCAGCTGGCTCAATGCCACTGCTCATCCTGCGTGTCTAGATGCTGCTGCTTGGCCATCGGGCCAGCCATGATAGGTCATCAGCTTCTTTAATATTGGCGTCTGGATCTCTTTTCAGCTACTCTCTGAACGGTTTGAGACATTCTGCCTGGATCCCTCTCTTGTCAGCAAACAAGCCAGCCTGGTGCATTTCCCTCCTGGGTTCCAGCCAGTCCCATGCAAACCCTTGTTCTTTGACCTGGCCCTCAACCATGTTGCTTTCCCACCTCTGGAGGACAAGGTGGAGCAGAAAGCGAAGAGTGGTCTCACAGGATATATCAAGGGCATCTTTGGATTCAGAAGTTAACTCGTGGCCTTCAAAGGAGGTCTTATTCTGTTGTGGGAAAGCTCCAACAGGGTCCAGAACATAAATATCTGCGTCCGAAACCAATAAGGGGAGACTCTTACCATCTTCCCTGTGTTGTGTATGTGCCTGTGCACGTGCGTTCTTTCCCAGTGTATTAGAGGAAAACAGTCTACCCCAGGACCATGTGTACTATATAAATGTCTGATAACATCTGGAGCAGAGAAATTCCATTGTCCTCTGAAAAGTTGGAGTTTGCTTTTTGACCAGTGCCCCATTAAGGGTCAATACACACAATCGACCAGGCATAGACGTATCTTGATGTTCATCGATGGTTGACGTTATAATTTGAATCTCTGATCAGAACATTCTTTGGGGGTGGGAGGAGAAGGCAGGTGTTGAGGAACCAGAATTCACAAAGGGGTCTGCCTAAGCAAAGCGTATGAAACACTAGCTAGGGAGACTGGATTCCTGCTAGTGTGCCACCTACCACACCCTGACTTAAAAATATATATAGTTATGTAAAGAGAAATCTGTCTTTATTTTTAAAAAATGTTGCATTCAAAAACGAGAGCTGAAACTCTTGTGCTAAGAGCAGGGGTGGTAAATACTTTAATAAATGTTAATGATTACCTAATCTGTGGTGGAGTCTTGTCTGAATTTACACATTGCAGCATCTGTGTAATCCTTCCTCATTGGGACATCTGCGTAAATGCCTAACTACAGTATAGAACCCATTCCGAAAAGACTGTTCTTGGGAACTTAGTTGCTCATGGGTGGTTTTAAAAGGAGCTGCTCTCAGTCTTCATGGAAAACTGACAGTCTGTTTATTTATCCTACACGCTCATTTCCTTTCTTCTCACTTAAGCAGGCTTGCCTGAAAACAAGATGATCTTTGTCTGGAGTTGATCTCCTACTTATTTCTCATCTTCAGTCTTCTGACTTTGCTATTGCATTTGATTGTTATGGAAATAATTTAAGATGAGGAATAAGTAACAGGAACCCAGTGGATTTTTAAGCAACAAGATCCTCTCTTGTACTAGGCTACGTTTTTGTAAGATTGCCCAGATGCTATGGTGATGGATGCTTTTGAAATGCAGGTAATTTCATATTGCTGTCTTTAATTTAAAAAAAAAAAGGGCAGAACTGTTCCTAAATAAAATTTGAAACTTTTCCATAAGCCATGTTTGGGTCTTCACTGAAGTTTACTGTAGTTGGATGCTGAGATGTAGCAGTTTGATAGCCTACAAGTTGTCTTGGTTTTCATACTGCCTCTCACTGCTGCATTGTTTCAGCATGAGGGCTTGGAAGTCCACAGGCTGGAAACAAGAAAAACTGGTTTATGCAGATCTGGATTGTGCAGTTTTGGAAATATTCCATTAAAGATGCTTCTCTTCATGAGATTGGAGAGCAATATGGAATTAATATAAGATTTTCCAATTGTGTTTAAACCTAACATAGACTTGGTATTCCAAGTTGATCTGATTCATTAATTCTTAAAGTACAAGGCAATTTCTTGCAGGAGGATTCCTATGCCTAGAGGTCAAGGGAGTGGTGGGAGGGAAAAGGAAACTGACCCTATTCTCTGTATATTTTACAACATGAAAATCAAGTGGGTTTCTTGATATTCTGAATCTTCATTTAGTATGTACCTGGAAGGGGGATTTTATAGAAGAAATCAAACTTAAGCTGAAGAAAAGCTGGATGTTAAAGAATATTTTTTAATTTATCAAATGATGAAATTTCAAACACAGTTGTGGTCCTAGAACACTGATTTCTGTCAGTTCTCCATAAAGCCTGTTTGTTTAATTTAGAATGAAGACATAGTCATGTGATACACTGACACAGCCCTTTTCTGGCAACTTGCCTCATGGTGTTTTTCTGTGACTGTACTTTGCTCTGAACTTCTCTCCTTTTTCAGATTTTACATTATATCAATTTGAGAATTATTTTTCTGTTTGGAATGCAAACTGTTTCTGTTTGTTCGCCTTCTCCTGCCCCAAGTTTATGGGGCTCTGGCCTCATTCCAGTGAAACTTAGGTTGAAGCCAGTTTCTGATTGGTTGCTGTTACAAATGGTTAAAGGTAGTTAGCCTCTTTTTTAAACATCCTGAGACACACAACTGATTAGTTTGGACACACAAGAAATCCTAAAACAATAAAGTTTTATTCCTGATTTCTGTGGCATGTAGTTTATATGAAGCAGAGGAAACACTGAGCATTCGTTACCTAAAGAGTTTTCAGAAGATCAATCTCACGCTATCATCTTTGAGGCTATTCAATCCTGTGACTGGAGAATCAAGAACAATCAATGAAGACTCAAGTGTGCACCATTATCAGATATAACTTTGTTCTTTTCCTTCTTAATGCGTTCATATTAAAAAAAAAAAATAGATCCTAGATTTATAAGCAGTGTGTTGCTCTTTGCATTTTTGAATGACGCAGAAGGAACTGATGAAGCACTAGGAAAATATCCAAAGATAGTAAAAATATGTACTGCTTTCCCTTGAGTAGTTAGTAATTGCTGTCAAGATGAAAACCAGATTGTGTTAAATTTATTGAAGTTCCTAGCACAAAGACTGGATTTGGAACTGCTGCCTTAAGGTCTGACAGTATTGGTCGTAAGGAAACTAGTGTGGCAGTCTTTGATCGAGGATCTGAAGCATCTACTAATAGAATCTGCAAGGAATGGCCAAAAGCCTCAGCAATGAGTAAAAGGAGTAGGTTGGTCAGCTGTGGTCAATTGCCAAACCTTCACAATGCTTGCACACCCAGAGGCAAAAAGCTGAATTCAGTTCTGATATTTATGACCCTGGTATGTGAACCTTTCCTTCAGCTCTCTTATCAGATAGTACAGGGCTCTTGTGATCAGAGCAAAGCTTAATGTTTTACGAACTAGCTGCTGGCCCTAGTGATGAACTTGTTCTATGCTCAAAACACAGCTGTTCGTTGAATTGCTCTTATTTAGACTGCAGAGTTCACTTTGCAGCATTTAGTACCTTTGCAATAATTGAGTGATATCGTACAAGCTAGTTCCCAGACACAATTTCAGTATAATTGTTAGTGAGGAAGAATACACTTCACATGCAAAATGTTGTTAAATGTAAAGATTTTAAAGGTTAACATAGGAACCTTAATTCTACACACATTTTTCCTTGTCCATCTATTTGTTGGCTGGAAGAACCTATTTGCTTAAAGCAACTGCTGAAATGTATAATATAAAGGGTGAAATGAAAACTACTGATCAGTCAAGAGGAACAAAATGCTGGGTTATAATAAAGGGATGAAGACTAATTGATGCTATTTTATTTATAAAAATCTTAATGGTACATCTGCCCATTGGAGGCTATCTTCATCTCTAATCACCCTGTCTCAAAAGGGATCCAGCAATAATGGAAAGCTCCAGAAGAGGCCAATGAAAATCATTATAGCTCTGGAACAGCATCTATAAAGAGATTTAAAAGCTTTAGGAATCCTTAGAGAAGACAGGGATAAGAAGTGACACAGGGGCATATGGATGGATAGCCTAGAGAAGCTCATTTAGGAGGTTTAATTTTACCTTTTCTCATAACACAATAGCAAGGGGAATATTGCTGAATTTAAGGTAAATTTTTAAAAGTGGTTAAAAGTAAGGTTTTTTACAGAATTATTAACCTGGGGAGCTCTTCATAATTCACTGAGACAAAGCTCCTTACAATTTAAAAAAAACAAAAAAAACTAGGCATGAATAATAGCTACTGTAACTGCCTGGGTTCCCCCTGTACAGATTATGGTATTGTCTTGTTACAGGAGTGTTCCACCTTTCCTTGAAGCCTCTTTTAATGGTCAGTCTTGGAGGTGAGATGAGGCTAGGTGGGCCTTTGTTCTGATGTGGTATGGAAAATCCCTATCTGAATATGCTAGTGGCAAAGAGCAGAGCCTCTTGAACAGGGCATCATTTGACAGGTGAGCATTCCATGTATGAAAACACTTATTGCCCTGCTTCCTATTCAGGTCCTCCTATTTGCTGGGGCCTGATCTCACATGGTCACTGGTTGTGTTGAATAATGTGTTGAGACTGTTTTGTCTTCTATTGCCCAAGGGATGGGTTGTAGAAGTTAGTTACGTTTCATTTACCCCTGAAGTTCATTCTTGCACCCAGAAGTCCAGGCCAAACTAATTTCTCAGTTTGTTTAAAAGGAAGGAAGAGGATTTTTTTGTGGAGAACAGTTGCCAGCAGGTTTGACGACTTTACTTCTGCTCTCTAAGAACGCAGAGAACCCTGTCACATTTCACCTACAGCTGAAAAGAGCCAATGTTGCAACAGAGCTACTCACCTACGTTTCTGATCCCTAGCAGTTGATCCAACATGCGTATTGTTTCTCCAGCTTGCTGGAGAAGCCTTTATTAGCTTCCATGCTTGTGTGCTGTTGTCTAAAGGACACAGTACTCTTCACCAGCCTTACTGGACTGGCAAGGAGTCTAAACTGCCAGCTACGTTTGAATTATGCTCCAGACTGAAGTCTTGATTTTTATCTAATAATGCGGCAACTTCAAAGTTTTAGAGATCTGATATTGACTCCATGTGGTCATCCCTGTCTTATATCAGGGATTGGATTGACTGTTTTTAAGAGTAGTAGCAACTGGCACTATGCTTTCAGGTAAGAACCTGCTTTGGGGGAATGTATGGGACCCTAGTACAAGTTATTGTTGCAGCCTTGAGGGTAGCAGGTAGTTTTCTACATCCAGTGTCCGCCCGTGGAATGATGTTGCAGTCCTCAGGGATGTTGCCTGTTCGCTCAGCCACAAGCGAGTTCCACACTTATCAGATGCCTGAAGAAAATTAAAGGTGAGAAGACAATCCACTAATAAGGGGAAATCAATAGAATGTAGGCAGATGACCTCAAGGCCAACCCAAATTCCTTACTTTGCGGAGACTGAGCTTTTTCCCTTGGCTTATACCTTTGTCAAGGTCTGTTTGGGAGAGTTAACCATGCTTGAATGGTGCGGGCCCTTCTGACTGGGGAGGCAAATACAGCAATAAAAGCATGCAGGTTCCAGTGTAGCAATGATACTTGAAATCTGCTGGAGGGAATGGGAGAACAGTTGTTCCTCCAAAAGAATTCTAGACTGCTGCATTGTGTGCTATGTACTTCACTTCCTCTTTCCCTTGTGCTTTGTTTCAGCTGCATGGAACAGTCAGTAGTTGTTTTGAAATGATTAGTCTCTTCCCCTCCCTCTCGCTGTGTTTTATTGAGGAAATAGAGCTGGTACCAGTGAGCACTGCTGACTGCAGGAGCACCACTCCAGCCCTTCTGATTAAAGGCTGGTTAGAAATTGTGACATGACGAGACAGCTACTGCTCATAAATGGACTACCTTAACTTGCTCCTGCTAACCATCTGTACCCTTCCTTCCCCCTTTACAGTCAGATTTCCATGTGGAGCAGCTTATCTCCGCCTAATATAATTCACTCTGAGGCAATGGAGAACTCTGCTCTGGAAGGACACCACCGGCGGCAAAGGTCTGTACATTCATGCAAAGAATCATGGGCCCTAAATAGAGCTGGCTGGGGATTTTTTAAATTGTTTTTGTTAGAAAATGCTGATTTTTATTTTATTACTTTTAATAAAAAATTGAAACCTTATTTTGACAATTTTCCATAGGAAGGTTTCTCAGGTCCAGGTCGGAATTTCTGGAGGGGGAAACACAAACCCACACCCCAGAGTAGCCAACAGCCCAGGGATTAGGCCACCCCCATAGGATGTGGAAGACCCAGGTTCAAGTCTTGAATCATTGGCTATTGTGGGGTGTTTCTCACAAAAAAAGTCTGGTGTTCAAATGTCAGTCTCAAAGCTTTTTCATGAAAGAGAATTCTTGTTTTCCGGCCAGCCCTAGTTCAGTCTCCTCTGCAAATTGTTCTTCTTTGCTGCCTCACCTAGAACCAAAACAGTAGAAAATATGCAGAGGGACAAGTACTGTGGAACAGGTTTGTGATACCACCTCTCCCTTGCACAAACCTCTCCTTTCATGTTTCATTGTCATTGGACTAAGAACAGGTTCAGCAAAACATTGTGTGTTTTTTGTTTTGTTAAGTGTGCCTGCCTCCAATAGAGATTTTGTGTTCCGGTTTGCTGTCCTGATGCAAAGCTATCGCAATTATTGGCTGATTATTAGCTATTCATATTGTGGTACCATCTAGAAGCCATAGTCATGGACCAGGACCGCACTGGGCTAGGTGCTCTACACAGCCATAAAAAAGACCATCCCTGCCCCATAGTGCTTACAGTCAAAATAGCAGTGTCTTGGTTCTTCACCAGTGTAGAATCAATGCTCCAATCACCCTACCCTCTTTGTGGCGTTTTGGATACTAATGATGTTAAAGAACAAGTGCAGTATCAGTTTGTGACTATTATGGGGCTGGTAGTCTTGCCTGTCCTTCTCAACCGTGCTCCTAAATGTTTCTCCAACTTCTGTGTAAATTGATCCTTTGCTGGTCATGTAAACCAGGGTGAAAATTTTCTAAATCCCTTGCTTTCTCTCGTGGGATTGACATAATTCACTATAATCCAGAAGTGGATCTTAAGAACAGAAGGGCAGGTTGCAAATTCATTATTTGTTGCAAAATGTGCAAGTGTCTGGGTATAACTCCAATTCCACTGATTTAAGGTTGCATCATACTATAAAAGGTATATTCTGTTTTCAAAGAAGAATGTCTGGTGGTCTCTAGACAATACAATTCACTGTCACAATCCATGTCTAGACATCCATGTTGAGAATAGTCATTGAGAGTAAAACTCTCACTTTGCAGTTACGCTTTCTCATAGTTCCCCTTGCAGGGCTGGTGGAGGTATCCTTGTACTGAGACAGACTGTCACTTGCCCAGGGCCAAACAGTGAGAATTAGAACTCAAGAGTTCCTGGCTCCCAACCCCTTGGTCAATCTGGAAAGCAGACACCCATTGATGGGGGTGACAGTGTATGACTATTTAAAGCCTAGGAGATGATGTACTATGGGTAGATGTGTATGTCTTGAATGTTTGCATTCTGCTCTGAGAAGAGGGACTGGGGGCTTAATTTTCCCAAGCAAAGCCATGAATTAACCAGAAACAAGTGAAGTCTGAGGTGACCACCAGTTCTGGGAGGCAGGGGATGAATTACTCTGCCTATTTCTCTGCCATTGGAATATGATGCAATCATTAACACGTCAGCAGGAGCCCTTTAAAAATCAAGCCCTTTAACCTCATTGTCCCTCCATTTCCCCATTTGGAAAATGGGAAGGCTATTGCGTTCCTCCTTTGGTTCCAATGTTGGGAAAGCACTTAGAGGGTCTCGGATGAAAGGCACTGGAAGAGCACATGTACAGGACATGCATCCCTGTGTGACTCATGTTATTAATTCTAGGCATCCTGAGTTTAAGTGTAAAAATGTCACATTAGTCATCCTTCTCTGACCTGTGCCCAGCAGTGCAGAAAATGGAGAGGGAGCCCAGAGGGAGACACCCATGGGAGTTTTCTTTTTCCTCTGTATTGTCTGTGCCCACAGGAACTCAGCTGGTAAAGGTTAATAAATCTCAGTAAATCATCACTAACTTCCCCTCCCATGAAACCACATTTGGACTCCAGCCCCTGGGCCCAGTGTGCATATGGATGTAATTAACCCTCCCTCTGCTGCCTCTGAGCTCCAGTGAAACACCATCTGCTCTCGCACGTGTTTGTCCATCGGCAATTCTCCCAAGCAGTCAGGTGGTTTGGGGTGGGGGGGGCCACAGAGGCAAGGAGTCAATTGATACTGGATTGCATTCAATGATGGGCTTGTTTCCATAGTTACCATTGATAGTCACGAAGGAACATGCAGTACCATTGTCTCTGCACTCTGAATTTTGATCTGTTATGTTTGCTATATACATTTTACACTCTTCCTTCAAAACTATCCTTAACGGGCCTCTTTAGCCGTGATGGCCCCATACCCTCCCTTCCTGAAACTGTTGCCCTTTGTATTAGGCTGTAAACCATTCAAGTCAGGCCCATATTTATTCTTTTGGGAAAGGCTGATCCCCACTGGGTTACTCCATGGAGCCACACTTCCAGAACTTCCTCGTCATTGAGTGCCTATGTGTGTCTCTTTCATAATTGGGCAAAGCAACAGGGGCTACCCAGTAGCTCCTGTATTTCTGTTGTCTTTGCAGCAAAATCTATCTCAGAGTGGGAATACATCTTGCTTTCTGATGGCCATATGTCAGTAACTGATTAATCTACTGTCTCTTTCCACAGCATGGAACTGACTGCAGGCTGGTTTATTCCTTCTTGGCCCACCTGCTGGCTTGACATAACATCCTCAAATAATCCTTAGGCCAGCCTTCTCTACAGAGAAGGCAGCGTGTCCTAGTGGATAGCACAACAGACTGGGATTTGAGACCTGGCTTCTATTCCTAGCTCTGCCACTGACCTGCTGGGTGACCTTGGACAAGTCACGTTCCCCCCCATGCCTCAGTTTCCCCATTTTAAAAATGGAGCTAATGCTACTTACCTTTGTAAAGTGCTTTGAGATCTACTGATGAAAAGTGCTAGATAAGAGCTAGGTATTAATATTTGTCTTTTATCGGAAAGCATTGGGTCTACAAAAAGATATTGATTTCACAGGTTCTCTCAGAATAATCCTAATGCCAACTTCCTCCTTTGAACTGCACTTTTCACTTTTGTTTTACTTCATTTGCCTTCCATTGCACATGAATGTTGCACTAACCGGCTTGAGGCATGCATGGACATCTGGCCTAAAGGTTTAATTCTCTCTCCCATTGTATGGTTAATTGGCTTAGGTCACACCTTGATTGGAGCAGATCTCTCTACCAAGTTCATGGGACAGTTCACAGAAATAAGCAAGCTGGTCAACGAATGCCAAGCCATGTGATACAGGCAGACACCATCTAACGCTATTTAAACAGAGGCAAGTTTTCCAAAGTGTTTAGAGATCCTTTGCTGCAAGCTGCGGTAGACGTGCAACATACTACTGGATTCATTCAGCACTATTGCAGCCTCCTAAATGAGGGCAAAGTGTGGCTTCTTGCAATCTGATGGTGAATAATCATCAAGCTATGGCACAAGGAACTATGGAGAATTCAGGCGGATGTCCTGGCCACAAGCTCAAAGGCTTAGGATGGAAGGAGAGTGAGGGAAGGCGAAATGAGCAAAGGGCAGGGGGTGCATGAGATATGCTGGGCGAAAATGTGGAAGGTGCTCTGATGCCTATAGGCATTAGAGGTAGGCTGCCTAAAAGGCTGGATTGCCACTGATAGATGGGGTGTTGGAAATAATTTTGTTGCGTGAAGAAGCAAGAGGGGGCAGGATTTGGTGGTTCCACTGAACAGGTTTTGGAGTGGAAGAGCAATAGTCGATCTGCATCCAGTGTCACACGCTCTGCATCCACAGACTGCTTTGTTGGTTTTGTTTTTATACCTTGTCTTTTCAAGTGCAAGTTGAGAAAGCGAGGAACTGAGGTGGGCTCAATCCTGTGCGAAGCATTAAACCGTTCTCTTGTCATAACCGGCAATGCTAGCCAGTCTGTCACACTCTGATCATTTTTGGAAAGGGGGAGGGATGCAAGGGCACACCCAATGGAAGACCCATCTGCAGCCAATACTGGCAAGTAAAGCGCCCATTATGTGGTGGATGAGCCACAGGGCCTTAAAAGAACACCGCTTGAATGGATTCTGCTCCTTTTGGAGTCTGGAAAAGACTCTTCAGGGCCCAAGAGTTTGATCCAGCTTGCAATAAAGCTTGACTTCGTTGCTGTGTAGGGTCAAGCTCCATTGAAGTCAATAGAAGCCCTTCATGGGGGTTAGATTAGGCCTGCGAAGTGCAGCTAGAGGTGGTGGGAAATTCAGTCTTCTAAGTCTGCCTTTCTCTTCACTTCATTGTACTGAGACATTGAACTTCACCAGAGGAACTATTGTCTTTGAAGAAGGCTAGTTCAATTTCCAGGCTGAATCCATCCCTGGGGGTCTGTCTTGCAACTGTGTAAAACTCTGCTGTGTCCTCCTTAGTCCAGCATTTGATCAGCTTGAGAGAAATCAAAGCACTGCGCTCAATCACTTTCATGCTGCTCTGAGCACTGAATAAATCAATCCTGCAATCTCCTAGTCTTTATCTCCCGCAGGGCTGCTGCTTCTGGACTTTCCAATCGTTAAAGGGGGGAAAGAAATGACTTGAACAGTTGGAGACTTTAAATTGCAAAATGATGGCAAGATAGAGAAAGAATAGGTGTCCTGTTTTCTTACTGGTGCAGCAGTTGTAATAGATTGGCTGTTCTTAGAGCTAGTTTGTAAGGGTTCCTGTTGGCTTGAATGAAAACAGCACTGCGGGGACAAAAAGGGAGGAGAAATGACAGGCACTGCAGGCAGATGCTCTGCTCCAGGGCTGGCATCTGTTTAACTTTACAAAGCTGGCAGAAATGGGGACACCAGCGCCTGGGTGATTTGGGAGCTTTTGAGAGTTTTAGCCCAAGTGCCATAGAAATTCAATAGGATTCTAGCTCCTCAATCACTCCAGTGCTTTTGAAAAGTGTCCCCGGTATAAACAGGTGTCCTCTAGATTAGACAAGGGGCCTGATTGTGTCAGCCTCTGCTGGGGGTAACTCCATTACTCTTGCTGGAGTCGCTTCTGACATGCAATGCAGGGAGGAAGACCGTGCCCTGGTGCTATAGTGGCTGGTCAGGCTCGCTACTCCAAGCACCTCCTTTTCCCACAACAGCCCTTGGCCAGTTCAGCTTTGCCAGCTCTTTTCCCAGCAGATCACCTGGGTACCATACTGTGCTGTTGTCCCTGGGATGAACTCCTGAACCACCCCCTGCCCCTTTGGGGTCAAAGGACTAGAAGCGGTTACCTTACTCCTGCTGAGTAGCCCTTAATTCTGTGAAGAGTCTTACTGAAGTCACTGAGGCTGCTCATGGAGTAAGTCACTGCTCAATGCAAGTCCAATTATTCAGTCACCAAAATGTCTGAGATTTCAACTTTTGGTTTAAAATCTGGGATGGGGAAGAAAGTCAGTCTTGAACTCTCATAGAGAGAAGAATAAGATTTCCTGGCTAGCTCTGCTGTGTGTACCCAGATCACTAGATGTATTAACTATTGCTATTCCCTGGCATTGGCCACTGTCTGAAGACAAGATACTGGGCTAGATGGATGGACCTTTGGTCTGACTCAGTATGCCCGCTCTTATGTTCTAATGGAGATTGTTGGGTGTACCTTATATCACTAACTGGGTAAAGCAATTGGAGATTCATTACCCTTGAACCCCCCCCCCCCGCCCAGTACTTTGCCTTGGAAATGATCTCCTCCTCCCTGGGCACTGTCACTTCCGGAATGCACTGGTACGCCTCCAGCTGTAAGGCATCCTGGGCCTGTGGCTCTGCGAGGGTGGAAGTGTAACCATAAAAACAGAGCCCGGAGAACCAAGGCCCTCAGCCATTATGTACAGCAGCTTCCCTGGCTTAGTTTTAGACACCCCCTCTGCACTTCAGTGGTAATTCACCTGGGGAAGCCAACAAACAAGCTTGTGTTTCCTTCTTAAATAAAGATCATGCCACCTTATGTTTGCACAGCATCTACCAGAATAAGATTCCAATGTCGACTCAGCCTCTAGACATTACGAGCGCGTAAAAATGTGCATTAACCATTCCTCTCTGGTCTATGGCTGTATTACAAAACCACCGCAGCTGCCCAGAAAGGCCTACAACTTCATCAGCACTGGTTGATACAGGTCAGGACCTGAGGTGCTTTGGCACAGTGATATAAGGTGCTGTTGTAAGGTGTAAGCCCAAGGTGCTGTTCAGTAATCACACTGCACCCTAGGTGCTTAAATGAGATCCTCTGTCTTCTGTGATAAGGTTCCAACTGCCCCTACCTACCAGCACAGGGGCTGCTGCAGCCTCCCTCCCCCAGACTTCCTGTGGGGGAAGCTAAACCAGTTAAAAGGACCGTTTCCAATACCACATCTAGCATCTGGCCCCAGCAGACCTGGATCTTCCCCCTGCTCTCAGCCCTTTGCTTCCATGAGCACTAAATATACCCGCAACTTTACAAAAGTCAAAACTAGATTTCACAGAATAGAAAAACTGCTGCACCAGCCACAGGTGAGAAGTACAAAGACTAAAGATATCTCATGAAAAGAACTGCTGCCACCTTTCTCCTCCAGGTCTCCTAACACTCCCTGCAGCGGATGAGGGATACTAGCCAAAGGAAAGAAATATTTATCTAGGCCCGAAGAGGAGGGTAAGAACAGCCGAAGGGGGAGTAATTAAGGGGGAAATGGTGGGTAGATAAAACTGAAAATGGGAGATAAGGGGGTCTTGCTTTATCCCTGGTTCCTTCACTGATTCACTGTGGGGAACTCAGCAAGATCCTCAAAAATATATCTATCTCCCATGGAAGTAAATGGAAGTTAGGGCCCTAAATACCTTTGAGGAGCTGGGCCTGTGGGCCTGGTTCTACCAACCTTTGTTCTGACTGAGCCATACAGTTCTTTGCAAGTAGTCAGAGTCCCTATTGGGTTCAATGGAAATTCAGCATGAGCAATGGTGGGAGAATCAGGCCTCAAGAGACCGACTGACCCACGCCAGAGGTGGGCAGAGGGCAAAGCAGGAACCTTCCTCTTCTCACGTATGCTCCACTCAAGGCCCAGGAACAATTTCAGGCCCGTCCTTCCGTGTGCTCCCAGTGGTGTAACTCACCCGCAGGGAGTAAGGAAGAGGGGGCATGTTTGTCTTAAACCTGCTGTATTAATACTCAGCATTCACTGTGGCTCACAAAGAGAAGGGCTTCCTCTTTCAAGCAGTACAAGCCAAAGTCTTGTTTGTTAACCAACACATTACATCAATATCTTTACCAGTTGCCACCTGGCTCAAAGGCAGCACCACTCTCTGGCTAACCATTCAGCACATGGCCAGGTCCCCATTCTTGCCACTGAAAATGACTCCAGTAACTGCACAGTGGAGCATGGTTTGCTGTTCATCCGATCAGTGCCACGCCCTAACCTAGCTGGCAAAGAGCGCTCGGCTGAGATGCTTGTAATTCTTTGCACTGATTCTGAGATTAGCCCTGCGTTTCTCTTTCTCCCCGCATGCCTGCTGTGTGTGGGACAGGTGCGTCCTGCTGCTGGAGCAGAAAGGTGTTTATAGGGCCGTTCTCTTGTCAAGAGGCTTTCTTTAAAAGAGGGCTCAATCCAAGATTGGATCCAGCTGGGGAGAAAAGTGCAGGGGTATTTTGTTGAGTGTGTTGTGGAGAGACAGAGAAACATTTTAGTAACTTAAAGCCCAGCAGATCAGGAATGTCTGCCTCTGCACTCCCACCTGACAAGTGACTGATTGATTAGAGGTGAAAATATTCTGGGAGGGGAGCAGCCCTGGAAAGCATGTCCAGCTACCTGACTATTTTTTTTTTTTTTGTATTTCTGCTTCTGCCCCCATCCCCTCTGTGCCTGTACAACGTTCCAAAAGTATTTCTGGTAGTACATATTTGCCCTAGCTTTACCTCTTGAATAGCAAGGGGCCTGAGTCTCCACTGACTTGTATAAATTTTAACCCAAGATACCTGTGGAAAGTGGGTGCAAAATGCAATCACATGGGACTGAGCATGTTTTACACCCTCATTGTGCAAGTGCAATTGACCGCACAAGGGCCAAGATGGGAGAATCAGGCCCTAAATGCCTTAAAAAATCTCCCCTTTTGGTGGATTTTCAGATTTCCTTCCATTTTTAAGACACATGATTTAGAGTGTAAGCGTCTCAGACTGGGGATTGGCTCTTACTAGGTGTTTGTGCAGTAACTGGCCCAGTAATAATACCTTATCATCCAGAGGTCTCAAAGCACTTTACAAAGGAGGTCAGATGGGGAAACTGAGGTACAGAGAGAAGCCATGGCTTGTCCGAGGTCACCCACAGGCAAGTGGCAGAAATGGGAATAGAACACAGCTCTCCCAAGTCCCAGTCCAGGGCTCTATCCATTAGGCATCACTCCCTCTAAATGGGACTTTTATCTGAATGGGGACCCCTAGATGCTATTGTAATACAAGTTATAAAAAGCGGGGGCCTTCTGTACCACTGTGCAGAGTCTTCTGGGGTGTACAGAGTCTCCACAGTACACTCTGTTGCTCAAGGAAGGATTATGCTACCAAGACCAATTTACACTGGCCTTCCAGCTCTGTCTAAGAACCGGGGGAGAAATCCTGGCCCTATTGAAATCAATGGCAAAACTCTCATTGACTTCAGTGAGGCCAGGATTGCATCCTATGGCTCCTACTAAACCAATCTATAATCTTCTTTGACCTAGTGGTGAACATCATTTAAAAAAAAAACAACCTTTTTGAACCATTTTAATCCCACATCCAGAACCTGCCACCCCATCCATTTTTATTAGCTGGCTTAGCAGGAGCCATGTTTTAAATTGTATTACACGTGGCCTTCCAATGTGACTGTGAGCCCTGCGCTAGAATAATACCGTGCCCTTCGGTTTTACGTATGGTGCTTCAGAAACACTGCCTCCAGCTTCTCAACACTCCTCGGAGTTGGGGTTGCCACCCGTTCTGGTTTTAAGGGGTGCTATTTAGCTGGTGCCTTATGCCCCATGATCCTTATTAAGAAGCCGCTGACCAGGGGAGAGTGTTTTCCAGCAATGAAGTAAAGGATCAGATGCTGTAATAGAAACGTATGATTTTGTAGTGTACATAACACATTTTGGGTGATAGCCCTTTAAAAGGGAGGCTTGGTCTATATATTCCCCTCGGGCCTTTCTTGGTAAGTAGGATGGCTGCCGTACCTGTAAGAGAAAGCAGGAGCATTAGCCCCCGTTTTGAGAGGCTGGATTGCTTGTCCAAGTTCACCTAGTGAGTCTGCAGCGGAGCTGGGAACAGAACTCAGAACCAATTGAACTACTTGATCGAAAGGTCCAAAGGCACCAGTATTGCTGCCTAACTGGGAAGCTGCTTTCCCTTTCCCCCTTTCAATAAATGATGTTCCTAATCAGTAAGGAAGAGCTTAGAACTGACATTTAATCAACTGCAGTGGAGTTGCTGGAGTCATCCTCTTTTAAGCTAATGATGAGGCAGGATTCTTCCCCTCTACCTGAGAGAAACCTGTGTCTGACTGTGCCAGACAGCGTGTGCAGAGGAACATTCCTCTGAAAAGCAGGGCGGGGTCGCAAGCTCTCCCTCCGGGGCTCTGCACTTTCCACCACAAACTGGTTTTGCTAGTCATTTTTAAAACCAGGCTTTATCCCTGCTTCTGGATCACCGGTTGCTTGGGGAGGAGCCACCCAGAAACTGCTCTTTTAACCCCCATCAGACTTTCCCAGCTGGAGCCTGTCATTCCATCTCAGCAGACTAGAGCAGAGAGGTTGTGCCCTGAAAAGTTCTGTGGACGCCAGGAAGGGAACTAAATTCCTGCCAAGATGTTCAAGGGAGTGGGCAAGGGCTCCCCAAGCAAAGCACCTCCAATCAAGCAAACCAAGTAAGTGTGACTCCTGGATTCTCTCTGAGCTCTGATGGGGTTAGAGCACGGATGGGAGAAAAGGTATCCAGGGAAAAGGTGGTCTCCGAATAAACAAGGATGTACAGAATAGCACAGAGGGAAGATCTTCCTACTGAGACCTGAACAAACAAGGTTCTCTTTGGGAATTGCCCAGAAACTTAGCCAAAATCTCCCCTCCCTTGATCGGCTGTGCACTGATTGTCTCCCTGGCACTCCACCCCAGAGGTAGCTGCACGGTTCCTGCCTGAACACCATCTCGTTTGTGACAGGTTTCATTGTAGCAGCCGTGTTAGTCTGTATCCGCAAAAAGAACAGGAGTACTTGTGGCACCTTAGAGACTAACAAATTTATTAGAGCATAAGCTTTTTTAAAGCTCTAGATGCATGTGAGAGATTGCAGTGATTAGCCACCTGGAAGGGGGAGGCATGACCTTAATTCAGGTAAGCGGATGGAAGGCTGTAGTGCAAGAGGCAGCCTCTGGACATGGCTGTTGCCTGTTTCCAAGAGAGGTTCTCAGGCAGACGAACTTCAGCTTATCAAGGTGTAGCTAGACTGTTAATAGCTCAGTGTACCATTTTCAGTGTCTCCAGCCTGTACAGCCCCAGCGGTAGGTGGCAGATGCTGCCTTACAAGCTGAGATGGACATGTTTTCTCAGAATCGTATTCCAGCTGCTGGGATTCGTTTTAAACGCTGCTCCCTGCCTGGCCACAGGGGAGGAAGGACAAAGCAAGGCCATTTGTAGCTCTACAGAAGCATAAATTGTACAGGGCTGCACACGTTAGCTCAGCCACTGTTTGCCCGAGAAGGGGCCTGACCAGAAAAGCTGATCTGCAGAGTGGGGGCTCTGAGAGCCAGGGCCAGCAGGTTGTCCCATCTACATGTCTATAACTACAGTGTTTAAAAGCAGCTATTCAATTTGGTTGTACCCTGATTAAGCGGGCCAGTGTGTATGGGCCCCAGATCTCCTATAACCAGGTTAAAGAAACAGGCACTTAACTAAATCCTACATTTGCCAATGTGCTGTCTCATGTTAGCCCCCGGCTCCATTGCTCGGCACCTAGCGCAACAGCCTAAGGGCTTGTCTACACGGGCACTTTACAGGGGTGTGAAAAAACATCCCCCTCAGCACAGCAAGGTTCAGCGCAGTAGCGTGCCAGTGTAGACCGTGCCGGGAGCCGCACCCCTCGTGAAGGTGGGTTTTTTAGAGCGCTGGGTGAGCTCTCTCCCAGCGCTCTGCCGTGACCACACAAGCCAGGTTAAAGCACTGCCCAGTGTGGCCTAGCCCTGAGTCTCTGAGGGGCCAAGCGCCCACGGCTAACAGTGAAAACAAGGAAGGTTGCAGGCTCTCTCCCTTGGAGACCTAGCTCTGCAATAAGATCCCTACACAGAGGCCCCCAGCTTGAGTATTTTAGCCTAAATTTCTACAATCTTCTTTTTTCCAACCTGTTTGTGAAGCAATTTGGCCTTGTCCATGTCAGCCAGACCAGGCTGTATTGAAACCTCTGAAATTTGATTTAAACCATCCAAATACCTGTCAGCTGGGCACTTCTGCTGTTAAAGCTTTTCCAGACCTAGTTTACTGTCTCAGTCTGAGATTGCCCCTATATTCCTAGGTAAGAAACTCTGGGCCAAACTGCCCAGCTGCAACTCTGTTGAAGTAAGGAGTCACCCCAGGGACTCTGCCCTGCCTCCTGTGCTGGGTGGAGTGACAGGGCATGCAGCCATTCTCAGGACAGTCTACCTCCTGCTCAGAAGATCAAGCCAGGCTGCTCGGGTTTATTTAAGGGCACCAGCCTATTGATAAATGATAATGCCTAGCACTTCCAAAGTGTTTTACAAACGTTAACTAATCCAGCCTCAGCCTGTGGGGTTGGTCAGTATCATCCCTGTGTCTGAGATGAAGAAACTAAGGAAGAGAGGTCAAATGGCTTGTCCTACGTCCTGGTGAGAGTTAAGTGTCTCCTGGCTCCCAACCCTGTGCTCAGAAGACCCAAGGGAGGCCTGGTGCTGTATATACGATCAAACACAAGAGGAGGGAGAATTGAATCTGGTCTGGCAGAATGTGCTGCCATGGGTGCAGGGAATTGGTAGGTCTTTCAGGTGTCTACCAACGAGTCCTGGAGTGGCCAGGTGAGCCTGGGTGTTAACAGACTCTTCCTGGGTATCCTGTTCCTACCACCTCTCTGGAGTAGCCACATTTGAACAAGAAGAACGGTATGGTACCAAGGCAGGACCTATGGAGGGTTTGTAGGATTGGGCTATCAACTGTAGCAGGATGCAGCAGGCAGAGGCCCATGCAGTGTACAGGAGAGGCTCCTATTCATACCAAGATGCTAAGCCCTAAGCAGGCTTGGGAGCTCTCCAGTGTCCATCCGTTCCTTTGATCCTGATGCAGAATGAAACAGATTAGCAGCAGCTTTCACTTGGGACTACAAGGAAAATGGCCCATTGTTAGGGGGAATTACTATGGGAATTTGGGGGAGGGGAATAGGAATGATGCTTGTAGCCCTATTGAAGTGCAGCAGGACAGATTAAAGTAAGAGCCAGAAAATAATCATGTTTGTGCTAGAAAGAAAAAGACACTATCCCATCGGGACAACTGGCCTCCTTCACAGAAGGGATGTGTCCTAGGGAGTAAACCAAAGAATAATTAGAAGAGGGCTTGATCCCTTCAAAGCATTAGTCCTTACCATCCCATGTGAGGGGGGAAGATTAGTATCCCCCCTCACTGATGAGGAAATAAACCTCTGCCAACAGGAACACTGGTGCATCCCTATTGCAGTCAACATAGTTGCACCTGAGTAAATTAGGTTAGAATACAACCACATGAGATTAAATGACTTGTCCAGGACTACACTCTTAGGTTCCTGGCTCCGAATATACTGCCCCATTCTTTAGTTCAACTTGTCTCTTGCCAGGCTCAAATAGTCCATGCTTTAGCTTTTCAACATGAAGAAAAGGAGTACTTGTGGCACCTTAGAGACTAACCAATTTATTTGAGCATGAGCTTTCGTGAGCTACAGCTCACTTCATTGGATGCATACTGTGGAAACTGCAGAAGACATTATATACACAGAGACCATGAAACAATACCTCCTCCCACCCCACTCTCCTGCTGGTAATAGCTTATCTAAAAAGAAAAGGAGTACTTGTGGCACCTTAGAGACTAACCAATTTATTTGAGCATGAGCTTTCGTGAGCTACAGCTCACTTCATCGGATGCATACCGTGGAAACTGCAGCAGACTGTTCCACGGTATGCATCCGATGAAGTGAGCTGTAGCTCACGAAATCTCATGCTCAGATAAATTGGTTAGTCTCTAAGGTGCCACAAGTACTCCTTTTCTTTTTGCGAATACAGACTAACAGGGCTGTTACTCTGAAGCTTATCTAAAGTGATCATCTAGTTGGGCCATTTCCAGCACAAATCCAGGTTTTCTCACTCTCCGCCCCACAAACTCACTCTCCTGCTGGTAATAGCCCATCCAAAGTGACCACTCTCTTTAAAATGTGTATGATAATCAAGGTGGGCCATTTCCAGCACACATCCAGGTGTGGGGGTGAGAAAACCTGGATGTGTGCTGGAAATGGCCCAACTAGATGATCACTTTAGATAAGCTATTACCAGCAGGAGAGTGGGGTGGGAGGAGGTATTGTTTCATGGTCTCTGTGTATATAATGTCTTCTGCAGTTTCCACAGTATGCATCCGATGAAGTGAGCTGTAGCTCACAGACTAACACGGCTGTTACTCTGAAACTTTTCAACATGAGGACCCTCGCTTCCAGGCTTCCCACCACCTGGATCATAAATGCTAGGCTCTAGATGGGGGTGGCAAGACTGCCCCCAGCATATTTGATCCTCCAGGTTTCATCTGTAGTCAGAAGATATTGACAAAATGGAAGCAGGGGAGAAGAGAGCAACCGGAACTGTCAGCGGGGCTGGAGAGAGTGACTTTTGGGGAAAGGTTGAGTTATGCAGCTAATCAGTCAGCCAGGAGTGGATAGCAGCATAATGCCCGGAGATCTGAAAGAGGTAATCACCACAGATGGAGCAGAATTGGCATTGCCTTTCTGTAAGATGTAACAGTTAATAGAACAGTCTCTCAAGGGAAGGGCTGCAATCCGCCCTGATGTCAGGCCTATCCGCTGCTTCAGTGTCCCTTTCCTGGGGTCCCCGATCACGGTCCATATCCTACAAGTACATCCCTTCCTCGGGGTTCTGTGCTGTTAAAATAACAGGTCAGTGTCAACCCAGACTCTATCGTTCATACAGCCCCTTGTTGGGCTCAATAGTTCCTTTCCAAAAGCCAAGTCCTTCTGCCTGGTGTTGTCTAACACCTCTTCCCTGTAAGGTGTCTGTCTGCCCCTGCTCCTCATGGCAGGTGGCTCCTTTCTCTCTGGCTGGGTGGAGAGCCCCTTCCCAGGTCCTCTCTCATCCCAGATCTCCTGCTGTAGCCTTCCTATTCCCTGCAAGTCTGTGTTCCTCTGGTTGAGTAGGAGGTCTCTCTCATGAGACACAGCACTCTTCTCTGAGGATCAGGTGACCTCCCATCTACCACCTGGTTCCGGGCCTCAAATGCCATCAACTGCAGAAGCAGTCTAGACCTGGCCCAGGCAAGGCTGAGCCCCAAACCCCTTGGCTTTGGAACATTAAACTGAAGATTGTACAAAGCCCTCTCACGTACACTGTAGGGAACAGTTATGCTATATGGGGGTGGGGGGTAGTTGGACTAGATGAATGGCTGCGTCTCTAATTTCCATTATTCTGGCTTGGTGGTCCCCTGGCCGAAGGAAGGATGGCTTTTGGATTTCTCCTTTCCTGTTTTCCTGAATGCACACAAGGAGATAATACTCCATGAAGCCTGAGAATAAAGTGATTCGGCCAGCTCTGAAGCCAGTTTGGAAGGGAATGCAGTCCTCACAGTCCATGAGCAAATTACTTTCATTAGAAGCGATAATCTTCAGATCTGGATGGGAACTCTCCCTAGTTTGGGTAGGGGGTGGCATTCAGGTACATGGTGTTGGTTTGGCCCATTGTATCGAGACGGATCAGTGCAAAGTCTGGCTCCAAATCCAGACTCTCCCAAAGCTCAAGGCTGTTCAGCTGTGGGAGCTTAGCCCAGGCCCATCTCGAGGGCTGTTATTCAGAAGGACAGGGGTGACTTTCCCCTGCCCATATCAGCTGGCTCAGAAATGCAAAAGCGGAATTCGGAACAAGTGAATTCATTCACTGCTCTGTCTCGACATGCAGCAAGGCAGTGAGTCATGGTCCCCTCCCTGAGCAGAGAGCCAGGGCAGGAATCCTGGGTGGTGCTCAAGTGTTTGCTCTCAGAGCTCCTCCTCATTCCAGAGAAGGGGAGCTGCCAGGGGTGTCAGTGAAGATCTTGTGTAATGGACTGAAAAATGAAAAAAACAGCCTGGTACATGCACTGACTAAGCAGGAAACAGGGACAGGCTCCTGGCTGGTTGCTCCTTTAAAGTCCCCCTCAGCCCCTACTGTCTAGCCAGGTGCACGGGACAGGCCCACGGCTGCAGCTTCCACAATTTATCCCAGGGTTTTGCAATTTATCCTGCGAGTCTCGCTTCCACAGACATGCTGTGCATGTGTTCTCTGCGTACATGTGTATCACATGGGGGTGAGATCCGCGGGACAAAGTGCACTTCCCACCTGGGAAGCGGGGCTGAACTACACAGAGGAGAACAACACTTTATAGCTTTCCAAGAGCTTTGCACACACTAGTCTTCACAATCCCCCGGTAAGTCAGCTCAGGCTCATTTCCCCCCACTTACAGAAGGGGAAACTGAGGCACAGAGGTGCTGTGACTCTTGCCCAAAGCCACTGAGGGAATCAGGAGCTGCTGATTCTCAGGTCGATGCTGAAAACCACGGACTACGCCACACTCTTGAGAAATAAAAAGAAAGGGTGAAGAAAACTGATTGAGTGAGAAATGAGAAAGCTGGTGTAAATTGAGCATGAGCTAGAAAGGCATCTCGGAGTGGGCACATGGCTCAGGGCGTGTCTGAGCAGATGAATGAGTGTGCGCCTCTGGCTGATTGTGTGAGTGCGTACCTGTCGCTGTATGTGTGTAGGTGTCTAATGCATGTTAGTGCATGCGCTTCTCAGACAGAACCACATCTCTGACTGCTGCAACGTATGTTTCTGTGTCTTGGCGTGGGTGCACGTCTGAGTGAATCTAGGTAGCTGGCTGTATGTTTCTCTTATGTTTTCGTGTCACCTTTGGGTCGAATGCAGCCCAGGTAAAAGCAGGTACAACTCCCACGAAAGTTTTTGGTCCAGATTCATTGGTGAGGTGTATTACATGTTGGGTGTAAGTTGCCAGTAAACAGATGTAACTAGCCAAGAAATGTAACTTACATCTATAGGGCCGACCTTCCCCCATGCTACTCATTTGTGTGTGTCTCCCCATCCCCACTCCCACCCCTACACAAGGCTTTATGCAGATTGCACCATCCCCAGCGCTTAAGAAGCAGCCCCCTAATTTGACTTGTGCAGTCCTCTCCAACTACACCAGCCATTCCATTTCTTCAGGCTGAAAGTTACATTCATTTTCAGCACCCACTGAGTGCAAGATCACTGTTGGTTATGGTACTGGAGTCCTGTTTTCTGACCAGTAAGCTGACATATACTTGACATCACTGTTTACATCACTGCTGATTTTGGCCCTGTGTGTATACAGCTAGTACATAAGTGCACCCAGATGCATGTGTGTCTCTGAACAAAGCTTGTGTTTGTATGCCTGACGGTGAATCTTGTATGTCTCCGTAAGTGCGTATCTGCGTATTCACGGTGCAGCTCTCTGCCTGTCAGTGGCACCATCTCCACCCTGGAGGTGAAGCAGGTGTTCACCTAGGGCAGAAACGATCAGAAGCAGCAAAATATTCAGTAACTGTGGATAACCGCAGGGCTGGGAGGGACAGGCATTTATGGGCTTGCTGAGGGCAGCAGAACCGGCTCGGCCTGGATGGGTCCCATACAGTACCACGTGAGGGCACTCTATAATGCAAGGGCAACAATGCCTGAGTGCATTCCCAGGGTTTTCACATTAAATGGGATAGGGAACGTGAAGGTAATAAATGGAAATCGGATGGCAGTGAAATCTGCTTATCGTGTGCGGCAATCTGAAGGAAGCCCAGCAGGGAGGTCTGGCTACAGACACAAGGGACCAGGTTCATTCCTGCATGACTCCAGTTATACACCGGTGAAACTGCACTGAAAACAGGTGGGTTGCATCAGCTGGAGTGATGCAGTGGCGAACGGTGCACAAGGATCCAAAAGGTGGCATTACCACAGCTGGTGATGTGAAATGTGCAGGAGATTGCAACTGCCCTAGCAAGAATCCAGGGAAATGGCAGGGACCTTGCTTGTCCCAACAGAGCGATATTATGGCATTGTTAACTCTCCAACTCCAAAAGTCTGAATCTCACCACACCAAGAGCTGCTGTATAACACACCAGCAGCACTTTGTGTGCAAAGAGCACTCAAAAGAGACGGCAGAGGCGGAAAATGGAGTAAGACGGTTCGTGCGCAATGTTGAACTAAACCTGGGGCTGCATGGACCACTCCCCTTTGCTGCCTCGCAGACCTGAGTTTCCTGGAGCCTGAGAGAACCAGATGGTAATGGGCCTGATGAACCCACATCCGTGTGGCTGTTTAGAAGGGCTCCAGCTAGTGAGTGAGACTCACCTCTGCAAGGGTGGTTTGCTTTTATCTACTTGCTTGTTTCTACTTCCCTTCAGGTCCTCGACCAATGAGCTGGCCGTGCTCGTCTCCCGCATGCAGAAGAATGCTGACCAGGTGGAAAAGGACATTCTGGAAACACAGGCTAAGCTCAAGCAGGTAACTGCTGGGCAAAGAGAAGGGTGGCAATGTAGGCATGAGACAAAGGTGCTGGTGGGGAGTAAGGACATCAGCAATTGGCCACATGTAGTGAGCCAGCGAGATGCCATGAAATGCAGTACCAATGACAGTTGTGCAGGTGCTTGCATCAATCATGGCATCTAGGTAATGCCTTCATGGATAACTTTGAGCCTGGATCACTTACAGATAAAAGAGGGACCTAGATGATAGGGTAGACTCACTAGGTGAGCCTGTGAAAACCAGGCGTTCGGAGAGATCACACCCTGTATCAATGCTCTGACCTAGATCTCTCGATTGCAAACTAATCCTGGGATCTGGCCTGTGGGGGGCTTTGTGGCTGTTCTCTTTGGATGACAGGATATAAGTAACTACCAGCAGAACAAGGCTTTAGAGTTCCAGCAGGAGAACGCAAAAAACCTGAAGGAAGCTGAGACCCTACTGAAGGACCTCTTCCTGGATGTGGATAAAGCAAAGAGGCTGAAGCATCCCCAAGCCATCGAAATAGAAAAAGAGTGAGTGGAGAATGCATGTCTCACGCAGCTCTCCTCTGGGCTGGGCACAAAGCTGGGATGAACGGGAGTCTGAATTATTCTTAATTGAGTGACTTAGTGAGCTGAGCAAAGCAGTCAGGGTCAAGCCCTACCTCTGGCAATTATTAAGATTTATTACTGGTATTGCAGTAGCACCTGGGAACTCCAGTCACTGACTAGGATCCTACTGTGCTAGGCTCTGTACAAACGCAGAACCAAAAGGTGGTCCCTGCCCCAAAGAACTTATGTGACTCTCTGTGACTTTGGTCACTTACCTTCTCTGCCTCAGTTTCCCCATTGATAAACTGGGAATTATACCTCCCTCAGAGGGGTTTTGCAAAGACTGAATAGTAAATGTTTATAAGGGTCTTTGAACATGGAAAGTTTTGTATAAGCTGTAAGCATTGTTGCTGTCTCATGCCTGAAGGTTCTTGTTGTTCTCCACTCTCTAATGCAATAGCTTTCGATTAAACGTTGGTGGAACAAAGCATAAAGTATCATGGGGCACATTCCCGAAAGTGCAGCCTGATATCCACACCTATGTTATGTGTGCAGGGACACAGATATTTAGACATCTGAATCCCCCTGTGTGTGCACAAATGAACCATGTGCACACGCTGCAACTGTCGTAATTGCATGTGCAAATGTGAGTGTATGTGAACAAATAACATCTAAAAGGGAACATTTCTGAGCCTCCAATATCCAGACATGTAGCAAACTAGCTACAAAGCTGAAAAATCACCACCTGGCATATCGTATTGTGTTAGTATTAATACCTCATAGCACTGTTCATTCATAGATCTCAAAGCACGTTGCAAAGGATCATTTTACAGAGGGGAGGCACAGGGAAGCAAAGTGACTTGCCAAAGGTTACCCTGAAAAGTCAGTGGCAGAGCCAGGAATAGAAACCAGGTCTCCTGAGTTCCAGACCAGTGCACTGGTCACTAAGGCTAGGTCTACACTGAGCATCTTAACAGCTGTGCCACTACAGCAGTGCCGTGATAAGGTACGCAGTGTAGCCGCTCTCTCCTGCCAACAAAATAAAACCACCCCCAACGAGGGGCAGTGGCTTTGTCGGTGGGAGAGAGCGTCTCCCACTGACAAAGCGCCGTCCACACCGACGAAAGTGCAGTGTAGACATAGCCACCCTGCTTCCTAAAAAGCCCAATACAACCAGTGGGAGGGCGGTTTCCCTACTGCAGCACAAAGCGGAGCCCTGGAAAAGAGCACCGTGGGTTAAAGCTGTATAGTATAGCAGCAGAATAGCTTGAAGCACCATCTCTTACGTGAGTAATCATTTTTAACGCACTCTCCCCCTCTCTGGAATGAAAATCTGAAAGGAAAAATACTCTGTACTCCTTACATTTGGGAGTGATTTAATTTTCCTTCTCGGGAGGGATAAAAGTGCCCCTCCTGAGCTCTGTGCAAACATCAATGCCTGCGCTCCATTCCCATGCTCCCCCTCGGGCTCAGCTCAGGAGAGAACCCCCCGAGCCAGAGAGCATCTCGGCATGTGCCACGCACCACAAGGGTGGCTGGTGGGTCAAGTGGGGAAAGCAGAACATGCTGGGTTCTCTGGGTGAAATCCTGGCTCCACAAAACTCCCTTTGAGTCCCGTGGGGCTGGGATTTTGCCCTGCATTCTGTTGTAGTCACCACAGAGAATTGGCAATGAGGTGTGCATCTCGTTCCTCCCTCCCTCACATACAGCATCAAGCAGCTCCATGACCGTGTGACACACCAATGTGCCGAATACCGAGATCTCTATGAAAAGTTGAACGTTCCTGAAGGGGGTTCCAAGGTGGACTGGGCCAAAATTCTAGACCAGAAGCAGGTAAAAGCAGCAGTTCCAGCTGCTTTTTGGGGCAGATGCATGCTCTGGAAACGTCGATGCCAGCCCTCCTATATCAGCAAGCAAAACAAGGCTGCTAACGTGTCTGAGATTCTATACACGCCTACCAACCACTGCCCTCTCTCTTCAGATTAGCCACAGGTGTCAAGTATGACTCCCTCCGGGGGTGGGGAATGGTATTAGTGGTTTTTTCTAACATCCCATGTGACGGGAGATATTTTTCCGTTCTGAGCATTTGTTGGTGATTTACCATGCTGATCCTGTTTGTGGGGTGAACAGGCTGCCTCTATAACTAGCAGGTGCCCACGGTGCATTTTGTGGCCTTTGCTATATTGCAACGTCTGGGTGTGTGTAGCACCCGCGCTTCAGTGAACTTAGACTAATTTGGGCTAAAGCCTGAGCTCTGGGACCCTCCCGCCTCGCAGGCTCCTGCCTGAGCCAGAACAGCTGCACTGCAGCTAAACAGCCCCTTAGCCCAAGCCCCGTGAAACAGAGTCAGCTGGCACAGGCCAGCTGTGGGTTTTTAACTGCTGTGTAGACCCACCCATTGTTGGGCAATGTGGCATGAATATCTGCTCTTTGCCCTCTATGCATTTGACAAATAGCTGAAAGGAATAAAAGTAACCAAACATGCTTAGAAATTGGCCATATGGTCTCTTCCCATTTGAAGGGAGGCGTGAGGGTACTGGCCAGTTTCCAATTCCCAGTACCAAAGTGCAGTGGAAAGTTCCCAACAGAACCTTTTGCACTAGCCTCTGGCAGTAGGAAATTAGGGAAGGGTGTTTTCTATCCCCTAGAGAAAAACACATGCTCACCACATAGCTCATTTGTGTGCAGAAGCAAGTCAACGCGGGACAATATGGCCCCACTGTGCCAGAGCTGGAGAAGCAAATAGCAGAGCACAACATCCTCCAGAAGGAGATAGAAGCCTATGGCCTCCAGATCAAGAACCTCCACAGCCCGGTAAGGTACCCTCCCTCCATCTCCTACCCCATCTCCACTCATAACGCTGTGAGCCCTACACCCAGTCCTGGTGGGAATCCCAGGGATCCAACGTCTTCATTGTCATTGTCGCCTCCATTCTGTACCACGCTAACACGGCTTCATTCTTGCAATCACAGCCACGCACAGGGCTATTGATCACGTCTGTACTGCACAAGTTAGTATATGGCACTGACTACTCTCCCACAGCCCGGCTTGGTGGATTCTTTGGGGCCAGTCTAGTTCAAAATCCGTGCCTGGAACCTGGAGTGGGTCTCACTAAAATATCACTCCAGAATATTTGAACTGTCAAGTGGCCACCATGTGTTGAATGTCACCATGAAAAGGTTTTTGTTTTGTTTTGTTTTTTGTTTTTTTGAAGCTTTGTTTATTGTTGGCCTTTGGGGTTCAAGCCTCTCTCCGGCCAACTTTTTGGCCTTTGTTGCCTCTTCTGAGCCCTGTGAGCCCATGAGTAGGCGCCGCTGGTTGAGCGATAACCCAGCTCCATTACCAGAGATTCCTATGGAAGCAATGGGTCCTGGTAACTGTGTGCAGGATCATAGGACATATTTGCTGGGCAGGTAACCAGCGTTACTGTATTTTGTGAGAGAGGGGTGTGGTCTGTTGTTTTTGATCCCAGGCATGTGCCACGCACCACAAGGGTGGCCAGAAATGCCCGTCTGTGACTTTGGGTAAATCACTTAATCAATTCACGCCTCAGCTTCCCCATTAGTGAAGTGTGAATAACAGCATCCTGCTGAGACACGGTTTAATTAAGGCCTATAAAGTACAGTAAAAGCGCTGATGGTCAGCATCTGTTAACCAGTAGCCAAACACTGAAGCGGATTGACCCAGACAATGGCATGATCCATGTAGCATCTGGGTTTGCTCCATTTGTCCTGAACAGCAGATAACATGGCTGAGACTGGGCCTGGAACAGCTTTACCAGGAGAGCTAGAAGGAGGTTTTCATTTGGTGGAGGTAGCAAGAAAGCTGCCTCAGCTGGAAGCCAGTCTGCGTACTCTGCACTAGGCTCTGGGACAGTTCTTGGGCAGTTTGCAAATGCATGTGCAAGTGTTTATCAAACCCGCAAGTTTACTGACTGCCCTGTTTTCCCTCTTCCTTTGACGGGGGCCGGATAACACCACAGAACGTAGCAGATTTAAAGAGCCAGTACAAGGACTTGCTGGTAAGAGTCTTGCTCAGTGTGATGTGCCTTGCAAGATGTGTTGCTTTGTGTCAGCCTTAGGGAAATAGGCTTGGGCTGGTTCTCTGGATATTCCAACTGGTGGGTGGGTCAGTGCCATGTCGGTGACCCATTTCTCAGGGCACGGAGGGAACGCAGCAGAGCCTGGGGGCAAAAGCCACTTTGTGTAGCTTCTTCACATCACAGGGTCTGATATTCCCCTCTCGGGCAAATCAAGAGCAGCTTCATTGGATCCAGAAGCACTAGGCCAGTGCACGTGAGGAGAATCACACCCGTTATCTTGTTTGTGACCCCACAGTCCATTTCTCTGGAGAGGATCAAATTGCCACAAGCAGGGGATTATGGGTATGGTTTGGGAATCTGGGGGACCAAACCACCAGATCCAAACACCCCTAGACCTTGGGGTATTCAAAATCCAGATCCAAATTTTGCAGCTTAAGCCTGTCTCTGATTAGGAGTCCAAATGGGGAATAAGCAGCTGGGGGAGAGGAGTTTGCAACTGTCCTCCCTAGTTAAAACCAAGGAAGGACAAATAGGGCAAATATCCCCCATGGTGGAAACCTTTCTCAGCCTCCCCTGAGGTGTCAACACAGCTTCAGATTCTGGTTTGACAAAAACATCCTGTTTGAAAAGAGTGAGGGAAGAGGGAATGAAAATTACATCAGATAAGAACCGGTGAGGGGCAGCTGTTTGAAAAGGCCTCTGGGGATCTGTTAACAGATGAACAATAACCAAGCAGGGAAGGGACTGGACTCTTCTCAGTGCAGATGCTGACGTCTCCTCTCTTTGATATGAATGGGCAGAAAGCCTCCATCTGGCGAGGGCAGAGCCTGGGCAGTCTGTACAACCACCTGCAAGGCTGCACCAAGGAGCTGGGTTACCTCACGGACCAGCAGAACAAAATTCTGAAGCAGGACTGGAGTGACCAAATGGCTGACCTACCGGGCATGCGCCGGGAGTACGAGGTAAATGCTCTGCAGGCCTCTCTGTGTCTGGGAGACGGGGTGTCTCTATTCAGCAAAATCCTCCTCATTTCAGGTTGGAGGAGGATTCTCTCTAGCTGACCTCTCCCCTCCTGGTACAGCTAACCAGCTAATTAGTTACTAACCCAAAAACAACACCAAGTCACAGAGAATCCGGGAATGAAAACGTAGTTAGGACAAACTTGGCTCTGCTTCGTCTCAGCCAGCCCCATGCATGGCTGTCTCCAGCCTCCCGCCGGCATTTACACATTGCTGCTTCTTCTCTTTCCCCTGAATGCTTGTGCGTTCACGTGAGCCAGGTGACCACTATTTCACACCCTGGCAACTGCCATTTCTCTGCCACGCTGACTCGGGCAGCCTGACTTATGACGCAGGCATTTAAATCCCTTCACTTCTGCAGAACTTCAAGGCTAATGAGCTGCTTAACCAGGAGGAGTATGTGAACCAGCTCCAGGATGACGGAGACAGGATGATTGAGCTGAAGCACCCCGCTGTGGAGCCGATACAGGTAGGGGACCCAGGTTGGAGCCTGCTTTCCTTCCCCCACCTGCCATACTGAGTTGCCCTCCAAGACACTGGCTCCAAAGTCATGCACCAAGGAGGGGCATGAAGCGAGGCATTTCAGAGAGACTCCCTTTGATACAAGACCCTCGGAAGGAAGAGCTGATTTTGCAGAGTATGTTCTCCCTGCCCCAGACAAAGGTCTGTGTACACAACAAAAGCTCTGCGTGGGCTAGCCAGCCCGAGCTAGCCTGAATCCAGCTCGCGCAGCTTCAGCCTGGGTAGTATAAGCCCAGCAAGGAGTCTGGGTACGAGCTCGGCTCTCTAGCTCTACTGTCTTCACTGCTATTGTTACCCACGCTAGCTGAATTCAGGCTGAATTCACTGTTGCTGTGTAGACAGCCCTTTAGATCAGATTCCTGCTTATTGAGGCCCTTTCAAGTGAACACTTGATGAAGGGAACTAATCTGTGTGCAACATGAGTATAACTTACATCAGCTTGTCAGCTGGTGAGGATCAAATTCGCCCCCGGGGTAAGCAGGCTCAGTCCCCATTGTTTTCAGTCGGAGTTACCCTTGCTTACACAAGGGTCTGAATTTGATCCCTACAGGACTTAACTTGCCTTGAAGTCAAAGGGAGCTGCACCTGCTTACACCAAGGCTGATTTTAACCATGTTAGCGTGAGTAAAATCATGTGAGGAGCTGCTTTATCATCCAGCCCTTCTATCTGTCGCTCTACGTGCTAACATACCCTCTGTCTGTCTCCTCAGCATGTCAGTTACACCAGGATTGCACTGCCACTGAATAACAAGTCAGTGCAAGTCACCATCAGTGCCACTTCGACACACACGCACACTCTGACCAGCTCGCACCTGCTGTGTAAATTGCACCATCACTGCTGATTTGGGGCCTCAAAAATTCTCCTTGCTGCTTTGGGCCCTACTTTTTCCAGCAAGCTGAATGATCAAATGCAGCAGAAAGTCAATCTGTTTAAAAGGCTAAATCGGGGATAGTCAACCTTCAGTCCTGAATGCTGTCTAAGCAGCTGCTCCCTTCCAGGGCAAGGGAAGGGAACAGACCTGTTGCACCAGTACGGTATGGTCTGGGGGGTTGGTTTTGTTTCTTATGGAGCAGGTTTTTCCTGTGGCTGTGCGACTGAGAACACAGTTCTGGCCGACTCTAGAAGACTCTCTTTATAAAAGCTGGATATGCTGCAGTCTAAGGGTTGAGTTTTCCTGCATAAGAGAGACAGTCTGTAAAAACAAGTCCATCCTGAAAAGATGAAAAAGGCCTTAGCTTCTAGGGTGTGGACACCAGGTAACCGAATCTGGGCTTCAGCCTCCCCCATCTGAACCCGACCAAGGCCACAAGAGAAGAGGAAGTCCTTTCCCTGATCCATGAATCAGGGAAACAAAAGTTCCTAGAGTGGTTGAAGTGAGGTCACAAGATCCTCTTGACCTCTCACCCTTCCGTTAGAGCTGCCGTCTTCCCCTCATGGAAATCCCTTTCCCTCCCTCCCCCATGTGTGTCATTCAGCACTTGCATCACAGCATCTCTTCCAGAGCTGAGAGTATTGACCGACTGTTCCAGACCAACGGGAATCTGAGAGCAATACAGACTGCTTGCATCCCATTGGAAATCATATAAATATGATGCTATCCGCCTTCAGCCAGTACCGAGAGAAGCAATACCCTCGAGCACTAGAGATGATGCTCATTTGAAGGGCTGTATTTTTTTTCAGAGATGACCGCAATGCTGCAGATACGGTTATGCATCTGTAATTAAACATGGGTGCAAATCTGCATCCACAACACTGGAGTCGGAGTTGAGGCCCTGTTAGCTACGGGGGCCTAAAAATGTAAGGTGGCTGTTCACTGTCTCTTGCAGGATCACGCTCTGGCTCTGAATGTTCTTTCCCCGCCGTCTCTCTTAGGGCTCAGCTGCAGTTGCTAGCTGCTTCTGTGATCTCTGGCACTTGAGGAGATGCAGAGAGGAAACACAAGGGCTAGGGGAGTTAAGACTAGAAGGACACAGCTTAGAACTGCTTCTGTCCCACTGCAGGCTCACCAGGAAGCCTTGAGGAACGAGTGGCAGAATTTCCTCAACCTCTGCATCTGCCAGGAGAGTCAGCTGAAGAGCGTGGAGAGCTACAAGAAGGTACAATGGGTCCAGCAGAAGCCAAAATGCCTTGCCACAGGGAACTTTTTGCCAGGGGGCGTGTGCAAAATTTGTCATCTGGTGGGGACCACACTCGGCCCCGGGGGCAAGCAGGCTCAGCCCCCATTGGCCCTGGACTCCAGGTCATGCCGTGGGTCTGCTGGACAATGGGAAAGTATGGGGAGCCCTGGCTTCCATCTGGTCTGGGTCAAAGTTCGACATCCCACTGGAATGTGCTGCTGGGGATACGCAGAGGCGTGAACCTCTGTGTTACCTCTCTGCCTGAGCAAGAGTGAGATTTTCTGGAGATCAGCTCCCTGCCACGCCAGCCTGTCTGCCTCACCAGCCAAGGATCCTCAAGGCTCTCCCTGCCCAAACCTCGCCTAGTAGTACAGGAACCAACTTTCAGCTTTCCCCAGGGCTGCTCCACCCCAAGACCCCGCCCCCATTCTGCCCCTTCCTCCAAGGCCCCACCCTCGCTCCACCTCTTCCTGCCCCTGCTCCACCCCCACCTCCAAGGCCCCTCCCCGACCTTGTCCTCACTCCGCCTCTTCCCACCCCTGTTCCTTTCCCTCCCCCTCCAGTGCCTCCCGCTCGCTGCTGAACAGCTGATCGGCGGTGGGTGGGAGGTACTGGGGGTGGGGGAGGAGCTGATCAGCAAGACCTGCCAAACAGCTGATCAGTGGGTGGCTGATGGGTGCTGAGCACCCCCTATTTTTCCCCCTGGAGGCGCTCCAGCCCCAGAGCACCCGTTGAGTCGGCACCTACGCCTAGCAGGCCACAATCGGGGACGTCCAGCCCCTGAGCTTGTCAGGGATGTTTCTCTGCAATGCACAGCCCCATCACTGTATGCTCACAGAAGATATTAAGTTTGCTGCTTTTTTAAAGAGTCAGCACAGTACAGCTTACTAAGTTAAGTGAGGTCAATATACCCTTCCTTTCCAACACAGCACTCAATTGGTTTGTAGTAAATGTAAAACAAGTTTATTAAACAGAAATCCTAGGTTACTTTAAGTGATATCAAGTATAAGGAGCAAAGGTAGGAAAGGAACAGACAATAGGTAAAAATATGCTTTTTAATGGCTCAGACCCAGCTTAATAACATCCAGACTTTGCTCAAGGGAGTTTATTCACCAGTCTTCTTTATCCAGTAATAGCTGGCTAGCTTTTTAGCCAGGATCCCCACAGAGTCCACGGCGCCTCATCTCCTCAGGTGAAGGATAATCCAAAATCTTTGTCTGTCCTTACAGCTCAAAGTCTGCCTTTGTTTCAAGACTCAAATTTATCCAGTCTCCTGGGGGTGGGGGCAATTCCATTTTGATTATAGTGTCCCCCGGTGTGTTCCAATGTGATGCTTTTGGCTGCAGTTTTACAATGTAAATGTTTTCCTCCTGCAATCTTTGATAAAAAATGAATAGCCCATTGAATTTGGCCACACCTGGTTTGAGGTGTTGGCCTCTTTCCTTTGTCTTGAGAAAACCACCTTATCTAACCCCACCTCCCCCCGCAACATGCCTGGTTTAAACAGCTTTTAGTCACAGCCTTTAAAGCAAAATATCAGTGAGTAGCCATAATTCCACATGCAGCATTGGCACATACATTTCACAATGATATTATTGACTGGGTGGTGTTAGTTTTTAGAGATCCCTCACAAGACATATTTTGTGCCAATATCGTTGCAGTGGTGTGTCGGGTGTGAATACAGAGGCGCCCACCTGTGCTCCACTAGTTCCTGCTGAAGGATCTGTACCAAGTTTAGGTTTGGCTTCAGAAATCAGAGGAGTCTTCACTGTTGATTTAAGCTTCGTTGATGGAGCCAGGTAGTTAGGATTACAAAGAGGTGGCTGATTAGACGATGCCAAAGGTTGGTAATATGTAGGGTTAATATTTCTGTGATTAGGGAGAGGTTGATTAGAGGTAGGGTAGCAATGGACAAGTCATTCATTTGACTTGTTAATTGGAGTGGCTAGAGGGATTCCATATGTGTGGTCAGTGCTGAAGCCTGAGGAAAAAGTGGCTTGACTTTGTATGAAATGTCGTTGGGATCTCGAAAAGATCTCGCAGTCGCTCACTATATTAAAAAGTGGCAGTGCAGGCTCTTCATCCCCGTTGCCACGATGGGCAAAAACAGCCCAGCACTCAAAGCTCTCAAACTCTCCATTGATGCAGGAAGGGGTGCACGCCCTGACGCCACCTGTAGGGTCACACCAGAGATCAATGGATTTGCAGGATTAAGCCAGGTCTGGGAACTTCATGACAAGGCGCCTGGTGCAATGCTATTAATCAGGGTCACTCTGGCGGGTGTAGCAGCCCTCAGTAGACGATGCATGTTCAACAAGGATGACGAGGTCAGCAGATCAGGGTTATTTAGCTGTCGTGATTAAGTTAAATGGAGTTATGGGTTAGGCTCAGGTTTGAGGATCGACAGTAGGGCTTACTTAATGAGCACAGAGGTGCTGATGCCCAGCCTTCATGGTCTCCCAGCATCTTCTGACTATCCTTTGGCTTGTGTCTTCAGTTCCAGGAGGATGCTGACACTGTGAGCCAGACACTGAAGAAGCTGAACTTGGACCTGGATACAAAATATAGCAAGTTCAACAAAGACAGTCCCGGGGTGGTGTCTGATTTATTGCACCAGCTGGAGGTGAGGACTACTGGGGGGCTAATACAGCCGAGCAGCGTCTTGTGTCTCACTTGCAGACTGGACGCTACGACACCTTTCTAGGATCACCGTAAAATGAGGATCGCCAAGTATAAATTGTGAGCAAAGCCCACTCCCCTCCAAAAGGATTGTCCCGGGCTGTATATTAATGAGTTAAATACCTGGGGCAACATTTCGCCCACAGTCACTCTCATGCAGCCCCTGACCTGCAGCCGTTTGGGTGCTAGAGAGCACCCTGTCTGACCTGGTGGGAAGCAGTCCCTGTGGAGGGGTTGTTACAGTAGGTAGTTTGCAGAGACACTCCCATAGGAGGAAAGCACCAGAATTGCCGTCAGAGGATGAGGAAAAGGGGTGAAGGTGCCTTTAGAAGACTCTGTGCGTTGAACAGGAAGGGCCATGGAGAGCTCATTGGGTCACTCTTGTCCAGCTGGCAGTGAGCTATTTGCTAGCCCTGCTAGCTGAAAGAGAGTGGGAAAAAGGGTAGAGGAGAAAAACAAAGAAGGGAGGAAAAAAGAGAAATGGGTTTGGTGAATAGTTGGAAGCTCTTGTCAAGCTTCTGAATCTGTTCTGGTACAGCTCTCTCCCCACAGGCTTTGTGCTCTGCGAATGAATAACCCCAAAGTACCCACCACCTCTAGGTCCCAAACATGCCATGCTGTCTCTATGCTGAATTATTCACCCAAGTGCCGGCCTGGTAGGAATCTCTGCCTCTTCTCTTTATTTAGAATGAGGAGAAGAATGTGAAACAAGCCGGAAAAAGCATTGCTGAGCTGAAGAGGAAGAGCTCGGAGATCAGCCCTCTGAAACTGCGCAGAACCTGCCCCTCCCAACCACTTGCCCTGGACACCCTCTGTGACTGGGCTTCTGGTGACGTAAGGGAACGTTCTTACCCTTTGGAGAGAAGTGGTATTGGATTCCTCTTTGGGACGTATTCCCAGGGTTGTCTGCTTTTGAATTTCCAATGTGCCCCTCACTGTGGCACTAGGAACCATTCCCCTTAGTTTGTCTTCGTTGGAGAAAATGGCCAGTAGTTTAAAACCAAACATACCCATTGTCCCAGGTCCATCAAAGCATTTGAGAAATGCCTATTGAGAACACTGGCAACTTTTGTCTTCCTTGTGCCATGGGTTGGCTTCATTTGCTGCTCCCCTTCTTAGCTCCAGAATTGATGATCCTTTTTTGAATGTAGAGATCCTATTCAGAGGATCATGAGCCAATTGCTAACCTGAAACACCCTCCTACCTGGTGGGAAACAGAGGCCCACCTGCTGAAGCATTTCCAGTGGGGAATGCATACCTCTGTGCCCAGGTGTCTGCTCTGCCATGGATGTGTGTATATGTTGATTTATGTCTTCACACCAACTAACCACACTGGTCTCCCAGGGGATAATGTGGGGCAGCTGAGTTTCCTAGATGAGACAGGAGCATCTTGAGGACAGTCAGACCACAAATCCTGATGAATGCAAAAGGTTTGGTCTCGTTAGGAGACTTTGGAAAGCCTCCTCTGTTACCCGGGAGCCCTGAAAATGCAGATTGGGAGTCAGGGCTAGGGAATCGAATCCTTTCTCTGTTCTTTCCAGGTGCAGCTCAGCCGAGGTGAGAAGTACACTCTGAAAGACAACAGGAACCCGGAGAAGTGGGTGGTGCAGAGCAGCACTGGGGTGACAAAGACAGCTCCTGCTGCTTGCTTCTTCATACCTCCTCCAGACCCAGAGGCCACTGGCAGAGTTAACAAGTGAGTATGCAGTGAAGTGTGAACCAGAGAGGAGATTGAATACACCTAGCTCCAGTCTTTATATTCATTTAGGAGTTACGTTTACTGTAGGTCACCTACTTTTTCTCCCTAACAGTGCAGGATTGTTCCCTATTCTACGTTATTCTAGTGCTTTGTCCAGTTCTAAATGCCACCAAGCAATGGGGTTTCTACCACTTCCCTTGTGGGAGATATTCCAGAGTCCACAGATCTCACGGTCAAGAAGTTTTCATGACATTCAGCCTAAATTTCTCTGTCTTACATCTTGTCTCAACACACAAGCTGCACCAGTTTGACTAAATCTTTTTAGAATCTGATTTAGTTAAATCCTCACTGCTCCCTTGTGTGGACATTTCTAAATCAGTTTAAGAGTGCCTTATATTGATTAAGTTTAAGTTAATTCCTTACCTACTTAAACTAAGCCAATATGAAGCTAAATCAACACTCTTAAGCCAATTTAAGAGTGTTCACATAAGGGGACTGCACTGATTTAACTAACGCAGTTTCTAAACTGATTTCATTAAATCAGTGCAACTTGTGAGTTTAGACAATACCCAAAGCCCATTTTCAAAAGAGATTTAGGCACTTTTGAAAATGGTACCCCCAGCCTTTATTTCATTCCTCCCAATTACCTACCACTAGAACCACCTTAAATAATTCCTGTCCCTCCTTGGTGCTTGTGAATTTCACGTGCAGTAAAAAATGTTTGATTTGAAAATTTTGCAGCACACTGCCTTGCATTATGTATCTTGATAACACCACACAATGACTTCCTCCCAGTGCCCTGTAAGATGTATTTCCCCTGCAGAGCCACCTTTAGCAGTTTGTTTTACTGATGCCTTCAGGGACATTTGCTACCCTTCCTATGCCCCAGGCCTGTAAACCAGTCACTCGTTTGTACTGCTTTCCCGTGTGTTTCACAGCTTTTACTTCCCCTGCATAGGGATATGCAGGAGAACATGTAGCAAGGTCCTCGGACGAGGCTTGCAGTGTAGTCATCGCTGTACTGAAGGATACCCGTTTGAGGCCATCTACACAAAACTAGGGATGACTGTTTTCAAGCACTGTGTTTAGTAACAGGAATTAGTTCGGGGCCTTCAAAAGTCCCTGCAAATTGTTCTTTGCAAAAGTCACTTTTCAACAATCCCTGGTTTTTGCTCCCACTCCCAGTTCTCCCCTGAAGTCAAACTGTTCTTAAAAATTAGGGTTGTGCCATTTCCAGATGTCATAGGAGTAACATTGTCAGCACTGGGAGCAGTTAGACTTCCAGTTAAACCTGCTCAAAGGTAATTAAGTGACGCCTTCCCTGGAACAGGTAACTGCACTGTGCTCAGGTGAGGCCCGTCTCTGGATTAGGTGTGTAAGCAGGTTTTATGCAGGCTAGTTTCTATTCCTGTTAACTGCTGTGCTGGGGGTGATGCTCCCTTCTTTCGCTTGTAGGCTGGAAGGTGAATTGAACACAGTGAAGCAGAAGAGAGCGACAGTTCAGAACTCCCTGAAAAGCAGCCAGAAGGAGCCAGTTAAGCCCAGCCAGCAGGGTACGTCAGGTTATTAGCTGCTCTCTAGCTTAACATAAAAAGCTACCCCGCAAAGTGAGATCACTGGTCTCATTTTGTTTGACTTTACTGAAACTTGCCGAGTCTACAAAAGCTAGTAATTCAGTGAATGCTGTAGACTCAGCTTTTAAACTTGGGTGTCTCAGCAGGATGCCTACCTGTGGGCACTCGTGGGCATGCCGAATCACAAGTACGCATTGGCATGTGGATGTAGTTGGTCTAGTGCGTAGAGGAGAGGACTGGATATTGGGATCTCTGACTTCTAGCCCTGGCCCTGCCACAGAATCTCTGGGTGACCCCCGGCAAGTCACTTTGCCTCTGTGCTGCTGTTTGAAAATCTCTTGAGACCTCGCCACACAAGGGAAACGTGCGGCATATCTGCCGAGTGTTTTGAGATCCTTGGGTGAAAGGTGCTGCAGAAGGGCTGAGTCCACATTTGAAAGTTGGCTTCCCCGGCTCTTTCCCATCAGCAAACTCTGTTCGCTGACTGACGGATAAGGAGGCTGCAGAGGGACAACTCATGCAGCAAAAAAACAAACAAGGTCAACAACTCTTTTACCCAAACAAGTTACTTTGCTGGCTGTAGAGCAGCCCTTTGCGGATCTGAGCAATCAGCCCCCTGCAGCGCTAAGTTATCTGCATGTAGGAGGCACTGCAAGGTGCAGTGGAAAGCTCTGACCCAGACTCAGAATTTGTGTCCAAACCCACATGATGGATTAAATACACCACACCTCATTCCAGCATAATCCATTTGAAGCAGATGCGTACAGGTGGTGTCTCAATGAAAGGGTAGCTGAGGGCCAAGCGGCCGGGCTTGTAGATCAGAGATCTAGGGAGAAAGGTTAAGATAACCCAGAGTGTGATGCCAGATGGGACAGTGCACTGACTCAATATCAATTTGTCATTCCAGCACCAATCAGAAGTCCCACCCTTGCCCAGGATGACCCCCAAGCTGACCAGCTCCTCTCTAAACTGAATAAAATTGGTGGGGACTTGGTCGAAGTGGAGAAGGAGATTTTTAGCCGGGTGAGGTCCCCGGTAAGCCACAGTGCCCCGACAGAGGACCTCCACAAAAGGATCCAGGACCAGGAGGTGAGGGCTGAGGAGCACAGAGAACGGGTTGATCGTGGTAGCTGGCTCCAATAGTTGGAGCAGAACTGAACTGACAGAAACCATGTAGGCGTTAGCCCTGCCACTCCAAAGAGAAAAGGAGAGAGCTTGCTGATGCTGCTGCAGAGACCTCTGCTGGCTTCAGCGCTCAGAAAGAGGCCTGCTGGAGGTTGTTACAGTGCAGGTCTGACTCGGGGGAAATACGGGCACTTCCACTGCTGAGCCGGTGATGTTCTCTGTACTTTAGGAATGGTCCTTATGGGAGGTGACCTGAGAAGACAAATGCGCTCTCGGCATAAACCCTGCGGTTCTGTCCCCTCCTTTGGGCTTTGATCTGGTTCAGTGTCTGTTCAGTGCTGATTATGTCTTCTGCTGTGGGTCTGTGTCCTGCCCTGGGTGGACTTGAACTGTTGGGTTTCTCTCCTTTCTGGCTTTGCTCCACTCTGTGCCATGGATACATGGTCCCAGCCTGGCTCAGGCAAGGCCTCCCAGCAGATCGCGCTGTATCACATTGGCTTAACACTGAACTTCCGTGTATTCAGTGAGTCTGGGAATTTCTGTTGCTGTGTTAGGGAACAACAAAGAGACTTCAGGACATTGGGGCAGAGAAGGAAGCCATGCAGAAGCAGTGTGAGGCCTTCCTGTCCAAGAAATCCACTGGCATCGCCGCTTCTCAGCTCCCCGTGACTCTGAACAACGTCAAGAACAAGTATAATGACGTCAAGATGCTGTCCAGTCTGTATGGTGAGAAGTAAGTAGAGACCGTAACCCTAGATTGGTAGGAGCAGAGCTGTATGAAACTGCTCAGCAGGGTCTTACAAAGTTCTGCTCACAAATATTTTGTGTTTTGTCCTGAGCAATTTAGGAGGAACCTCAGATTTCACTCTTCTGTATGAATACATAAATAAATGGTCTTCTTTTTAAAAAAATCAAAGCCATGGGAAATGTTGCTCTTTGAATTTGAAATCTTTTTTTTTTAAACTCAGATGGCCTCATTTTCACTAGAAAAGAGGCCTATTTCCAGGTGGAAAATTCACAAAATATGATGAAATTTTCTGCACAATGGGGCCATTTTTGAGTTTCTAATAAAATACAATCCTCCCCCTCACCCCTCACCCCTCACCCCCCACCCCCTGCCATTTTTATTGTTGTTTTATCTGTATTCTTAGAGGCCCCAAATGAGATGAAGACCACATTGTGCTGAGCACTTTACAGTGCCCTGCTAACAAGCAGGATACAGATTTCTGGCAAACCGGGATTACCACCCAGTTTGAATATGTGCAGGGGTTTAGACGATGTTTCCATTTTGTAAAAACGCAGCAAGGTGAATCAGCTGCTGGCATTTGAAATTTCTCCTAGAACAACCCAATGGGTAGGTGGACACACCTGCCGACCTCTCCTAGGGCTCATTATCCTGTTCTTCTGTCTGTAAGGCTGCTCTCAGGAGCCAAGCGGGGCTGGGTGTCAAGGACAGGGTGTGTTTGCAAGGCCAACTTCTTAATGGTCTGCATTGTGCAATGAGAGCAAGTCCCCTGCAGTTAGTCAGGAGCCTGGCTCCAGGGCAGATTCTGAGAAGCGAGGGGAGCAATGTGTGTCCTTTGTAGCTAGTCACATGCCACCATCTCTCTGCCTCCTCAGAGCCAAGGCTTCCCTGAACCTGGAGAACCAGATAGAGATCACGGATGAAATCATCAGCAGCTTTGAGTCCAAGCTGGCTCAGGACAGCACCATCCCAGCCTCTCCCAACGCCCTGCAGGATCGTGCCAGTGAGCTGCAGGTGAGGGAGCCTTTGCCTTATTGACAGCAATGAGAAGGATACGGGCACAGTAAGAGATGGAGTCAGGTAACTTGGGCTCCGTTTATCCCATTGTTAGTGTTCATAAGAGACTTGGATGGCCACACCTCACAGTAGGCCACGGACTCGTTCGTCTAGACTACCATTGCTGAACCTTTTCAGGCTGGTTTCAGAGTAGCAGCCGTGTTAGTCTGTATCCGCAAAAAGAAAAGGAGTACTTGTGGCACCTTAGAGGCTAACAAATTTATTTGAGCATAAGCTTTCGTGAGCTACAGCTCACTTCGTCGGCTCACGAAAGCTTATGCTCAAATAAATTTGTTAGTCTCTAAGGTGCCACAAGTCCTCCTGTTCTTTTCAGGCTGCTGACCCCTTATTTGAAGTCAAAAATGTTCACAACCTCCTGATGTTTCTGTAGCTGTAAGAGCAAAAAATGGATCAAGGCTAGTAGTGCTAGGGCTGCGGGGGTGCGTGTTTGGGGAAGCTGGCAGTGGCAGAGAATACTGATGTTGAAGGGTCAGGGCACGCGGGGAGTGAGATTTTCTTTGCTTTAGGTTGTAGTAACATTTTCAGTACCTCACGACCCTCCGGATGGCCTTTCGGGACCCCCCCGCCACACACCAGGCCACTCCCCCCCAGGGAGCGCAACCCACCACCCAAGATACACTGCTGTAAATGGGCTTCCAGAGTGTCTGCAGACTAAATCACTTTTGCCACTTCAGAAGCTGCTGTTTATTGGTAGGTGGATAATAGGATACATCTGTCACAGTTGCTGAGCACCAGCTGTAAGAACCGACTCCCACCCCAGAGATCTAAACCATCTGCCTGTGTACCTCACCAAACACTCCCCTAGTCGATCTGCCCCAGCACCCCACAATCAGCTACCCTTCTGTGCACCCCTTCTCCATCTACCCTTGTCCCAGCCCCAGTCTCTCTGCCCTACAGTTAACTCCCCCTTTACTCACTGTGACTATTTTTCCAATGCCTCCTCTGGCTCTCTGGACCCCACCCATGCCAACCCCTTTCTCTCTTTCCCCATCTCTCCAGCTGATTCCCGAAGTCTTCCCCCAACATCTGTCCCTCACACATCTCTGCGTCAAAGAGCCACCCTTGCGCTCAGCAATGTTTGCATTCTACCAAGCCCCGCCATGAACCCGCAGTGGATTTTTTCTGTATCAGTATCCCCGTCGCTACTGATGATAAGGATGTTGGGGTGGAAAGAGAAGCTCCTTTCATTCTCTTCTGCCCCACTGAGCCAGTGACTCCCCCTCTGGGACACCGACGGCCTCACAGGGCCAGGGCCAGGTGTTGGGGAGGCGGCGTGAGCGGACCCACTGACACTCATCCAGCATCTTCTTCCTTCCCAGAGGCTGAAGCAGGATCAGGTCGCCCGGCAGGACTGTGTGCTGAAGCTGAACCGCAGCCTCAAGGACGCTGAGCACAGCTGCAGCGCTGTGCAGAACAACTTCCAGGAGTTCTGCCCGGACCTCCCCCGGCAGAAGCGGGAGGTCCAGCTCCTCAACGACCGCTACCATGCTGTGGCCAACCAGCTGGATCACCGGTGAGCAGCACAGCCTCCGTTACGTGGGATCAGGGTGGGGGCTGGGATTTGGGCAGGCGAGCCAGAAGAGAATTGGGTCCATCCCCCAAACTCAAATTTGCCTGACTCACTTGAAGGGCCAGCTTTTGGATTTGGGACCCTATGGGGAGATCTTCTGGCCTCCCCTTTGTCCCAGGACCCTAGATCAGTTCCCCCAGGCCAGTGTATCATGGGATCCAGCGTGCCCAGCTGTGGCATGCTGTGCAGCAATCTTGTGTACAGTGTAGGCTTCGCCTCTGTGGTGTGACAACTGGGGAGAGCGCGGTTTGCTCATGCCCTCCCCTCTCCCAGTTGCCACTGTAGATGTGCAGGCAGTTGCAGAGTTCACCCAGCAGGAAGGGCAATCTGCCTCCTGACTTTAAAACTTCCCCTCTCTGTAACCACATTCAGTCTGTCGTGTACTCGTACACGGGTAGGTTGCAGGGCTGCTACTAACAGGTCAAGCTCCTTTCCCAGATATGGGCTGGTTACAGAGCTTCCCTTTTATAGAGCAGGGGTGGCCAAACTGTGGCTCGCAAGCCACATGTGGCTGTTTTACCATTAAAATGCAGCTTGCAAGCCCCCTCCATTCTCCACCTACCAGACTGGTGGGGGAGGGAGCGAGCTCGGGACCTCTGCCTTGCAGTGGGATAGGAGCTTCTGCCCAGTGGTGAGGAGGGGCTTGGGGGTCGGGGCTCAGCCCTGCGGGGTGCACCTGCCGAGGCTCAGACCTTCAGCAGGAGTGGGGCTGAAGCCCCGAGCTCCAGCTCCTGGCAGGTGTGTTCTGGCTCTCAAACTTCTGAAGATTGTCGTGTGGGACTCGGAGGGCCAATAAGTTTGGCCACCCCGATCTAAAGAGAGATACAAAGATGTGTTCTCTTTAAGAATATTAAATGCATGGCCAGCTACACCTGGTATATGCTCAGGTGAGGTATGCAGTGTCGTTAGCCATGTCGGTCCCAGGATATTAGAGAGACAGGTGGTGAGGTAACATCTGTTACTGGACCAAATTCTGTTGGTGAGAGAGACAAGCTTTCTAGCAACACAGATTAGGGCTGGGAAAGATACTCCCAGCATCACAGCAAAATGCAAGGTGGAACAGATATTTTAGTTAGCGTAAGTAGTTAGCACATATTGTAAGGGATCATTCCAGGTAGAGTGGCCCGTTAACACCTCTGCAGTCAGAGGACAAAAAGAGGGGGTTAGTGGATCAGAGATTGTTGTAATAAACCGTAAATCCAGTGTCTTTGTTTGGCCATGATTTTTAGTGTCTAGCAGAGTAATGAATTTAAGCTCCCCAGCTCCCATCTTTTGAAAGTGAAACCAGACAATCACTATGCTCCTGAATGAACTCAAACAGGAAAATGATAAAAGACAAGACCCTGTCACCTGTGGGTGAACACCTTTTGCAAAGCGATTTCTCTCTATCCGTCCTCATTCTCAAAGGAAACCTGCACAACACTTACAATATGTACTAAACAATCAGTTTCCCCTTGCATTTTGCTGTGAGGCTGGGCATACCTTTCCCAGCCCTGAAGAAGAGCTTTGTGTGTCTCTCTCCCCAGTAAAATGTTTTTCCTCCCCCAGCTTGTCTCTTAGGTAAGGTATGTTACACATGTTGCCACTTAGGGTTGAACATGATAATACAGTTTAGCATTCATTACACACTCTACTAGAGAGAGCTGTGCTGCCAGCCAAGCCTTCCTGCTTACTGGCCTACTAACCACCTCTTTAATTACCCTGGTTTCCTCCACCCTGGTCCCCCACCTACCCAGGGAGAAGACCCTCCGGAACACCAACCTCACCTACCAGCAGTTTCAAAACTCCAACGAGAACATGATGTTCTGGATGAACAACCTGCTCAAGCACGACGTCAAGACCACGGATGGGCCGAGCCAGATCAATTTCAAGCTGCAGGCACAGAAGGTGAGCCTCCTGCCAGACCTCGGGACACATACAGATGTGGGGAGGGGAAAGAAGTGTCCCTGGTTTCACCTGGAACCTACGTGGAGTGGTAACTGCCGCTCTGCTTCTCTTTCCGTGCTTCACCTGCGGCAGTGAAGTGACTAGCGCAGAAAAGGCAAGACCTTGCCTGATGCAGAGGGCAGCTTGCAACAAGAGAGCAGGGTAGGGAATTCAGGGGGGGCAGATCCTGCATCTATGAGCATGCTGCTGCATGGCCTTCAAAGCCCAGGTGGCCCTCGCGAAACATCTCCTGCCAGCTGCCCTCTCCCATTCATACCAGGAATTGGCTGCTAATCTCTATAGCTGCCAACATCCTCGATTGACCCAGTGCTATGCTGGGGAGAGAGGTGGCCTCTCAGATGAGACTCTCTGAGCAAACACCAAGAGCCAGTAGGCGGTCGCCCCTCCATGCCGTACCTGAGCTCTATCAGCCAAGGGGAAAAGAGACCAGCTGGCTCTAGGATTCTGATCTCTTATCCAGGCACACAAGGCCAGAGCTCAGTCACCTCCATTATTTGACATTACGACCCCCATCCCCATAGCTTGGAACCTTTCAGAGTCCAATGCTGAGAGATGGGTCAGCTTGTGCCATTAACCAGACAGAAATGCCAGACTGCAGCTGTGTCATACTCTCTTTGCCAAGAGCATTTCCCCATGCCCTCGATGGCATCTTTGTTCCCTTCTGATGGGAATCCCTGGAGAAGCAGCTTCACTTTCCCTCCCTGACTGCCTTCTGTTTGATAGCGTCCTGTCCTTACTGAGAGCTTTGTTGAGATGCAAGTACTCAGGTCCTGTCTCCTTCTCCCTCAGAGGCTGGTGGAGGAAATCCAGGGCAAGGAGTCTGAGAAGAACGCAGTGGTCAAACTATCCCAGACTGTGCAGTCTGCTCTCAACGTACGTTTGGGTTTTGCCGTGTGGCTCTGCCATCTAGTCTTGCCCAGCAGAGACCCAATCTGACCTCTTTGTCTCCACTTGTAATAGGACTATGAAATTCAGGCAGGCAAATACTGCTCTTCTCTGGACCCCACCCTGAGCGCTTCCGCTGCCAAAAGACTGCGTGTCACCCCACTGCAAGAGAGCATCCAGGCCCAGGTGAGACCTTGAGACAAAGGCCTGGAGCCATATTGAGGTCTGGTGTTAGGAGATGCAGTTTCATTGACCTCCATGTGGTTTCACCTGCTTACACCTTGTTTGAAATCAACCTCCAGTTTCTCCTCTTTTCTTGGGGAGGTATTGATTGTTCCTCCAATTTCCCACCCCCCTCTCTCACTGCAGCCAGTGATAGGGTTGCCAGGTGTCCGGTTTTCTACTAGAACACCCTGTCTGCTGGAGCTCTGCGCGGCTCCTGGAAGCAGTGGCATGTCTCCCCTCCGGCTCCTATGTGGGCAGCCAGGGGACTCTGCATGCTGCTCCCGCCCCAAGCGCTGGGTCCACAGCTCCCATTGGCCAGGAACCGCAGCCAATGGGAGCTGTGGGGGTGGTGCATGCAGACGGGGCAGTGCCGCCTGGCCACACCTCCGCATAGGAGTCGGCGGGGGGGACATGCCGCTGCTTTTGGGAGCCACCTGAGGTAAGCGCCACCTGGAGCTTGCACCCCTGACCCCCTCCGATGCCCCAACTCCCTGTCCCAGCCCTGGTTCCCACTCTGTCCCAGCCCAAAGCACCCTCCTGCATCCCAAACCTCTCATCCCCAGTTCCACCCCATGCCCCAACTCCCTACCACAGCCCTGATCCCCCTCCCATACTCCAAACTCCTCATTTCTGGCCCCACTCTGGAGTCCACACTCTGAGCCAGAGCCCTCACCCCATCCCGTACCCCAGCCCCCTGAGCCAGCCTGGTGAAAATGAGCAAGTGAGTGAGGGTGAGAAGAGCGAGCGACCGAGAGAGGGGGGATGGAGTGAGTGGAGGGTGGGGCCTCGGAGGAGGGGCAGGGCAGGGGGCGGGGCAGGGGTGTTCGGTTTTGTGCGAGTAGAAAGTTGGCAACCCTACTGTGATTGTCCTACTCCTGAAGCAGAAGCTGTGCTGCTGGTGTGTCTGAGTCTAATAGCACTGGGCAAAGCAGTATATGAAATATCAGAATAGAGATAATTACTTTGCGTGGATATTGCTGATGGTGTCTTCCTTACCATGCGGTCAATGAAGACACCTGCTAAAAGGATAGGTGTGTTGGGCTGCATGGGCCATTTGCTGCTGCTAGAATAGCTGATGCTCTCCCGTGAACACTTTTTTCCCCTGGCTTGCACCAGTACAGCGTTGCTGTAGTTTTCACTTCCAAGACGTCAACAAGAACTACAAATCAGAACTATTTAGCCTTCTTCCTAGGGCTCGGCAAACAATTTGGCAATTGAATCCAAACCAAATTCATGTAGATCGTTCTGGTTCCACACAGAAAAATCCCAACCTCCTCTTCTGAGTGGGCTCAGAGCAGCTCCTCAGACCATCCACCCAGCCCTAGAGCAGCCTCTGGCATGAATGAAAAGTAACCGTTCCCTTTTTGGCATTCTGAATATTGCTGCTGAGGGCTGCATTTGTCTTCCAGTTCCAAGCTTTTGGCTTGAGCGTGTCCAGGCTGCTATATATGGGTTCAGCTGGTGCTTGCGTGTTAATAGGCCTGGCACCTGCCAAGAACGTTACTTGGGCCCGCTGTGACCAGTAAGTGTTACTGCTTTGTAGCTGGCCATATGGGAGTGTATCGTGTAGGACTTAGACTGTGAGACAGAGTCAGGACTCCCGTGTTCTATTCCCAGTTCTGCCACTGACTTGCTGCATGACCTCGAGACTAGTCTCTTAAACACCCCATGCCTCAATTTCAGCTATAAAATCAGGGGTGACGATAACATCACAGAGGTATCATATAGCTCAGTTAAAGGTTGTAAAGTTCTTTGAGAGCCTCACGTTACAACTACTGCACAGAGGATGAGTAGGCCGGGAGAGGTGTAGGTGGAGAGGCGGGAGGAATACAGTATGTCTAATAAGCCAGATCACAGGCGACTTCCCAGATCATTCTTGCTGTTTCTGTTTAGGAGAATGATGTGACAAAACTCTACACAGAGACAGCAGCAGAAAACAAGCAGCAGCTCATCCGGCTGGAGTTTGCCAAGAAGGTGGTAGAGAAGGTATCTGCAAACTGTTCTAACCTTTTTTCTAGCTAACATGCCCTACCTGCAAGGTGGGAAAGAAGTCACTTATCAGTGTGAGGCAGCAGAATTGTTCAGGGTCCTGCCTCAAGCTGTGATTTCAGCAGATTTCAAAGTCAACAGGGTTTGGATGTGGATGGAAACCTCTCGGGGGGGGGGGGAGACCCATTGTGCTAGAGGCAGTAGTCCTGGTGAACCAGTAGATGGCACTGTTCCCACTGAGTCAGCAGGGAACTCTGCCTCAGCATGGCATGTGGGGCGTTGCACTGCTGACCAAAGACGCCATCTTCCCAGTGAGCCATAAACTGAGGTCCTGCCCATGTGTGGCCACTGAGTGTATTAACAAATGTTTGTTTTCAATGGGAAAAAAGGGATCCAGAATTAAGATTATTAACTAGTGTTCACAGCTCTGTCTAACCAATGCTTAGATACTAAGAATTTGAGAGAGAACCACCCAACAGCCTGTATCCCAGCATGGTAGGAATTTAGCATTTCCTCTTGCTAGACAACCCTAAAGAGACAAATACCCTAAATATCATACTAGTTTATAACTCCAGTATTGCTCGATTCGCTTCGGAGAACATTACCACAACCACATCAATTTTTACTTATTTTGTTTAATCAAAGGTTAAGTGATTCTTGTCCGTTAGAAAGTACCTAGAGTTCTAAACCAGTTTTGTCTGCTACCACCTATTCCCGTTCTCCAACTGGCCAGCATTGTAAGACTTTAGGATTCAGGGAAAGGGCCACCGATGCCATGCTGTAAGAGTGACGTTAACTCCTTGTCTTTCTAATGAACTTCTTGCTTTCTCCTTGCAGAAGGAAGTAAAAGAGGAGATGCAGGCGGAACACGAGCAAATGCAACAGTCAGAAAATCTGGCTCAGTCAACAAGAGAATCAAAGGCCCTGAAACTGCAGCTGGAGGAGGAAAGAAGCAAAGTGGCCAAGGTTCAGCAGGACCTGGAAGAACACAGAAACAAGCTTCTGCTGCTGAAGACTCAAAGGCCCATTGAAAGAGTGGAAGAAAAGGAGGTGGTCGAATACTACCGAGACCCGAAACTGGAGAGCAACTTGGCTAAGATGGCGCATCAGATTAAGGATGAGAGCAGAAAAAGGGACAGCCTGCAGGCGGATATTGAAATGAAGAACAAGAAGCTCATCCAGATGGAGAAAGAGAGGAAGGTGGTTGAGGCCCAGCTGCTTACTAAAGAGGTCACTAAAATCGAGAGGGATCCAAACCTGGATAACCAAGCAGTTAGCCTCCATGCAGAAATCAAGCATCTCCGAGAACAGAGCTCCGCTGCTTCCTCTGAACTTGAACGGCTCAGGAAAGAGCTGTACGTTCTGGAGCAGAAGCAGCCCAACATCCGAGAGAAAGTGGTAGTGAAAGAGTTGATCAAGCTGGAAAAGGATCCGGAGATGCTAAAGGCCGTCAGGACGTTGCAGATGGAAATTGACAAAGAAACCTACAACAGGAAATCTGTGGAGGACACGATAATCAAACTGAATAGTAGGATCGAGGAGCTGGAAAGGCTGATTGAAGCAACAGAACCCAAAATCATTGTCAAGGAGGTGAAGAAGGTGGAACAGGATCCAGAGCTGCTGAAAGAGTCTTCCAAGCTTAGAACTCTCATTGAAGAAGAGAGGAACAAGAACCTGATGTTAACAGGAGAGCTGGCAGAGCTGCAAAGCAAATACATCATTGCAGAGAGGCAAACACCTAAGGTAGAGATTAAAGAAAGAGTCAATGAGATTTTTGTGGTAAATCCAGAGACAGAGAAGGAAATCACTCACCTGAAGAAGGAGCTCCAAGAAGTTACCAGTAAAAGGACAAAGATTGACAAGGAGGTGGAAGAGGCCTTGTCTGAGCTGAATATCCTCCGGTCTCAGAAACCGACTGTGGAGTATAAGGAGGTGATCCAGGAAGTGGTGAAACTTGAGAAGAGCCCAGAGATCCTTAGAGAAATTGACAGGCTGAAGGAACAGCTCAATGAGTTGGTGAACACAAATGGCAGGTCCCAGGAGCAGCTCATCCGGTTGCAGGGCGAAAGGGATGAATGGAGAAGGGAAAGGTCCAAGGTTGAAACCAAGCTGGTCAACAAGGAAGTTGTCCGATATGAGAATGACCCACTCTTGGAAAAAGAAGCTGATTGCCTACGTCAAGAGGTGCGCAATGTGTCTCAGAAAAGGAGAGCAGTTGAGGAAACCGTCTATGACTTGCAGAACAAATACATACTGATGGAGAGGAGGAAGCCCGAAGAAAAGGTGGTGGTCCATGAGGTGATTCTCACCCAAAAGGATCCAAAGCTCAGGGATGAGCACAACAGGTTGAGCCGGAGTTTGGACGAGGAAGTGAGCAACAGGCGTCATGTAGAACGTGAGGTACAGCATCTTCGGTCTGTGGTGGAAGAGAAAGAGAAGCTGCTTAACTTCCAGGAAGACCGAAACAAGAGGCTTGCGTTAGAAAAGGAGCTGCATCAAATAACCATGAGAATAAAGGAAATAGAGGAAAGCCCCGCACCGGTGCAAGAGAAGATCATCATGGAAGAAGTGGTCAAGTTAGAGAAAGATCCAGTGCTTGAGAAGGCTGCTAATGGACTGCGTCTGGAGCTGGACAAGGAAAAGATGCAGGTTCTGAACCTGCAGAGGGAGTGCAAGAACCTGCAGGTGCAGACTGACATTCTGCAGAAAACAAAATCGCAGGAGAAGACCATCTACAAGGAGGTTATCAGAGTGGAGAAAGACAGAGTGCTAGAGAATGAACGTGCACGGATTTGGGAGCTGCTGAGCAGAGAGAGAACTGCACGGCAAAATGCAGAAGAGGACATACGACGACTCAAGGAGAAAATAGAGAGAGCTGAAGGCATGAAAAGGACCTGGTCCCGTGAGGAAGCTGATCTCCAGAAAGCACGAAACCTGGCAATTCAAGAGAGAGCCAACCTGGAGAGTGAGCTCAGGGAACTGGAAAGGCAGAAGCAGCAGAAAGTCCTCATCCTCCGAGAGGAGTCCAAGCTCCTCAGCCAAAAGACAGAGAATGACAGGCAAAAAAAGATGCAGCGTGAGCAAGAACTTTCCCTCCTGGAGGAAGCTATCCTAAGGGAGAAGGACCAGATCTACGAAAAAGAAAGGTCCATCCGGGAACTCCAGTCTGGGGTCAACCGGGAAGAAATGAGCCACGAGACCCAGATGAGAGAGACTAATCTCTCCACTAAAATCTCCATTGTGGACCCTGAGACGGGGAAGGATATGTCTCCTTATGAGGCCTACAAAAGAGGAACCATAGACAGAAACCAATACATCCAGCTGCAAGAATTAGAGTGCGACTGGGAGGAAATCACTACCTTGGGCCCCAACGGGGATGTTTCTGTCCTCCTCGACAGGAAGAGTGGGAAACAATACTCCATCGAGGATGCCCTGAGGTTTAGGAAGATTACGAAAGAGGAGTACCAGTTGTACAGGGATGGCAAGATCCCAATCTCGGAGTTTGCTCTGCTGGTAGCAGGGGAAGCCAAGCCTCCCTCCTCTATGTCCATTGGCTCCATCATCTCCAAGTCTCCACTTACATCTCCGACAATGCAGCAGAAGACCCAAAGTTTCTTTCCTCCGAGCTTGCAGAAAAGCTTCTGCGATGACACCTTTCCCATTGCCGGAGTGTTCGACACTGCCACCGACACCAAGTGCAACATAAGAACTGCTGTCATCAAGAAGATGGTGGATCCCATGACCGCTCAAAAGCTGCTGGAGGCCCAGGCTGCAACTGGGGGCATTGTAGACCTCATCACGTGGGATCGGTATTCTGTCCACAAAGCCATAGACAGAGGGCTGATAGACAACACCTATATGCAGAGGCTGCTGAACGCCCAGAAAGCTTTCACAGGTGTAGAGGACCCAGTGACCAAGAGGAGGTTGTCTGTCGGGGAGGCAGTTCAGAAAGGATGGATGACCAAGGACAGTGCCTTCCCCTACCTACAGGTCCAACACCTGACCGGGGGGCTCATTGATCCCAAGAAAACCGGTCGCATCCCAGTGTCAGAAGCTGTCCAGACAGGCATGATTAGCGATGACCTGGCGAAGATGCTCCAGGATGAGCCCAACTACGAGAAGGATCTTGTTGACCCAGTCACCAAGGAAAAGATGAATTACAAAGAAGCCATGACTCATTGCCGGAAAGATCCTCTGAGCGGCCTGCTGCTGCTCCCAGCTGCCTCCGAGGGATTTCAGTTTCATCGCCCCGAGCACCATTCTCCCATGCTGTCACGATTCAGGCACTAAGACAAGCTCCATGTTCTCGCCAATTCCACAATGATCTTAAGCCCCTGTGGTACTCACAGATGAACAGACTGCCTAGCGTTTCTGGCTGTGTACTAGTCTAGTGAGCTAATCTTGCTTCCCCATAACTGGGGCAACAGAGGAAGACAAGGCATTCATTGGGGTGAAGGGGTTCTAGCACAGGCATCTGTGCCCGGTTTGGAGAGTAATGGGGATTTTGTTTCAACAAATATGCTTGTAGTAGTTTAAACTGTGTGACTTCCTGTCACCTTGAAGTGTGGGGAGGGTGTCAAGGGGCTAATGTGCTCCCAAGTTTGTTCATTCTTATGCACGCAATAAAACTAGAAGGTGTCTCTCCACTGTTGTGTTATCTTTGAAAATGGAGGATGTCCCCACCCACCCTTCAGTGTAGATCTAAACACACCTGTCTTAAGCACCAGGGCCCAGATCCTCAAAGGTATGTGGGCATCCAACTCCCCTGGTCATTTAGGTGCCTTTGAGGAGCTGGCCCTATATTCCTTAACACTATAGACCCAGCATAATGTTTCCAGAAGTGGCTAAGTGAGTTAGACACGGAGGAGTGAACGTCAATGGGACTTGGGCCAAGTGCCTTTTTACAGTGCTCAACCCCTGCTGAAATGAAAGGATCACTTCTGCATTTCATGATTCAAAGTGCTTGTACCCTGTCCTAATGGGTGCAGGAGACTGTCAGGATTTTTTAAACTTCTCTAATCATCTGTGGGTTGGAATCAGATGCTTGTCAGTTGATTTCCTGTGATGGTTGCCTGGGTCTTTTGAACAGGGGGCAGACAGACATTCAGCTCATGAATGAAGGCAGTTGACTGGTACACTAGAATCTTACATGCTTTCAGTCAGGTTCCTGGTTTAGTGCCTCCCAGAGCTAGCTCCTGTTCTACCCTGCACCAGCTAACGGGCTTTTATAGCCCTGCAGATTCCCAGCAGGCTTGTAGCCAGCCAATTACAGAGTACCTCCCCCTCTAAAGCTGCCTCAGGTCGTAGCCTCCTTCTGTCTTCCAGCAGCTGTATAACAACTCTCGGGTATTTCTCCAGGGTCTGCAGCTCAGGAAGCTAAGGGTCTCCCCTGCAGACGGTGTAACTGTGCTGCAACCTCTGAGCTTTCCTGGACAGGTGAGTCAACCTTTCTTTCAGTTAATCATCTGTCGGCAAGGGCTAAAAAACCTGCAGCACCATTCACCCCTATGCTGCTCCCTTTCCCAGCTCACTAAGGGGACATGCCCCCTTGCATACATTAAAAAGAAAAGGAGTACTTGTGGCACCTTAGAGACTAACCCATTTATTTGAGCATAAGTACTCCTTTTCTTTTTGTGAATACAGACTAACACGGCTGTTACTCTGAAACCTCGCATGCATTGGTACTGCTTTAAAAATGTTAAATAATTGCCCTTCGGTGCTGACAAATACAGTGTAATTAAATGATTGTGAGTTTTGTAACTTAGGTGCATACTTAATTGCTCTGTATAATTTGCTTTCTGATTTACTGTCAGGAGTAACAGATATTTACCAAGGGATGGGCAAACTGGTTTAGAGGCAGGAAGCTGATTAAGCAGTCTCTGGTGTACTGTGTTCAGCTTGCAGTCCCCTTAGAAGGACTAGGTATGAATTTCGCTACTGACCCCAGTCCACTTTCCTGACCCAAAGATGCTCAGGATCGGCAATGAACAGTTCATGCACCGCACCACATCACACAGTCCTGGAATTTCAGCAGTGAGCATCACACCAGTATTTCAATCTGTTCCACAGGGCTAGGGGTTCCCTCCAGCTAAAGATTTGGCAACAAAGTCTGAACTAGCTTATTTAGCAGATTTTGCCTCTTTTCTTTCTCATGAAATTTCCATGAGCAGGTCATGAGTTTCTCAGATTTGCTATTCAAAGGGTAACTGACACACATCATTACTCTAGGAATTGGTCATTCATGTTTGACATGCAAGTTGTGTTGCTTGATTGGCATGGGTCAGATAAGTCACGTGGTATTCTCTCCCCTCCAGGATTGGATGAGAACACAGGTACTACTCCCCATGTACTGCTTAAAAACAAACCCAGCATTGTCCAATCAAAGTGACTTAAAAATTGGAATAAATAGCTGCAAAGAATTCTTTTGGCATCATTCATCTATATCTAGGAAATACTTTGCCTCTAAAAGTGCTTAGCACTTAGAGACTATAAAATGTCACTAAAATACAACCTTGCACCCACTATTTTTGTGACAGTCTTAGCTGCCGCTTTCCTAGGAGAGCGGCAATGAGGACCGGAGCGCTGGGGGTATTTGTATAGTGGGAGTGCTGAGAGCTACTGAACCAAACTAAACCCTGAATATAATGGAAACCACTTCAAACCAGGGGATGCTAGTTCCAGCACCTATGAATGAGGATTCAGCAGGGTCCTCATTCCTTAGGAATGAGCAAATCTGAAAGTAATCCTTGAATGTGGACAGCCTAACTCTCCTAAGGCAGCTGTTCCACGAGGTCTTCTGCCAATGGGTTGTTTTATTGGCAGTGTTGTACCTATATGGGTCCCAGGACATTAGAGAGACAAAATGGGTGAGGCAACTTCTGTTGAGCCAATAAAAGATATTACCTCACCTACCTTGTCTCTGGGATTTTTAAAATCCAATGATAGGAATGAGAGGGTTTAGATATCCCTGCTGGCCTCCAAATCTGCACTGTGAGTACAAGATCGATTGGTACTGGGGAAGAAAAGGCCAATGGTTCAGCGTTACACTGCTACTTGACCGCAGTTACCTTCAACAGCTGGAGAAAGAGGATATAGCTCCCCCTAGAGTAATGCTGAAAGAGGTGCAGGGGTTTCTGTTATGAATCAGAGATATTGCAAAAGGGGGAGAGTACAAACTTGTACACCGCTGGTTCAGCGTTACACTGCTGCTTGACCGCAGTTACCTTCCACAGCTGGAGAAAGAGGATATAGATCCCCATAGAGTAATGCTGTTTAATTCATTTATCAGAGTCTCTGCAGCCCCCTTTTTACGGCAGGTTGGAAAACAAAATATGGAACAAAGTAACTCATCTGTCCTCAGAGTATTTCAGAAAATAAAACTTAGACTCATACCAGCTTTTATTTGAAAGAAACTCCGTTTCTCCCTGCAGCGGCGATATCTTTATGTTCTCTGTCCATTATTCCACAAAACACTGTCGGATGCATCAGCAGCTGACCGTTCTGCCCTGAATGAAGAAGGTGACAGAGGGAAAAGAGAAGGCCTGTAATAAAGAAATGGACCCGCTGGATAGGCCGGTGCTGTGGACACAGGTCGAAGTTTTGGCATACAGGAGAGAATGTCAGATTCCATCACTGCCCTGGTCCAGGGGGTGGCTGAACAATTGAGCAGCCTATAACATAAACAACCAAGACTGAGGAACAGTGTTTATTTTCTTTACTGGAGGAGAGAAGTCCCACAAATGCATCAAAAACTGGTGCTAAATCGCTCAGAAGATAAACAGTAAAATATTTTCAAAGCCACCCAAGTGACTCAACTTCTTTTGTTTGGCCAGCAAAAGGGCGTGTTCTCCAGAACTGTGTGACTTCACACGTTGCCATCGTGGGAGCCTTTGGCTTCTCTTTCGCGCACGATGAAGATCGTTCTTACGATATTTTCACTTGCTGTTTAACTCGGAATTAAAACTCTAAAATTCTTAAACAATTGAATACAAAGACTTATCTAATACTAACAGCCCCTCTTCTTCTTAATAGCAATAAACAGCGGCACTCCTGGCTGTCTGCAGGAGACTCTCCCGGCTGCTTTAGGTCAAGCACTGCCTGATGCTGGGAGGGAAGCTGACAAATCTCTTTGCAATGGGCTATCTGAACTACAGCCAGGACTGGGTGCTGTAAAGACAGGCAATCTACATTGCACCAACCATCACTTTTGCTACGCTCCCAGCCAAGGGGACAAGGATTCTGAAGTTGCTCTCTAGTGTGAGAATTTAGTGTCCCCCAGTCAGTATTGCAGGCTGATGGATGGTGCCCTCAGGCCCGTCCCTATCACATGTAACAACTACCTCAAGAAGGCTCTAACGGCCCTAACACATACCCCCAGCAATGGGCTGATAGAATCCAAACACCTCTGTCTAAATGAGAACTAACACTTCCCTCCAGCTTCCTTTGTAATACGGAGGCATTTCAACCCCAGCCAGCCTCTTTGCTCAGCCACCAGAGAGGGAAAATGCACTGATGCACAGAGCTCAGCATCAGAAATACAGGAGGCCAGGGGGCGCTGCATCCTTTCATCTGCAGTGTTTCTGCAGCACGTGCTGGTCTTTGGGGTCGCGGGGGCTTTGCCAGAAGAAGTACTGGTGGTTCAGGGCTGCCTTGGCTGAAATGCGCCTGTCGGGGTCATACAGTAGCAATTGCTGCAAAAGAAAACCAAGAGGATTTGGGGTTTTTTTTTTTTTGTTTTTTTTTTTTGAAAGCAGGATGTTTAATTGAACAAAATGCAAAAGCTTTCAAATAGCGCAAGCCAATGTCGCTTCCCCTCTGCTAGACTCTGGCCTCCAAAGAGAACCAATTATTATATGGTGCCTTTATCCGCTGGCCCAAGAGGGCTTTCCTGACTTTAATCTGGTGTGGCAATATCCAAGCTGAGTAGCTAGAGATTGATATCCCCATTTTCCAGATGTGGAAACTGAGGTCCACAGACGTTGTGATTCACCTAAGGTCATAGAGAAGCAGGGCTTGGTACGGAACCCAGATCTGCTAGTTGCTAGACTGCTGCCCAACCTCCAAGCCACATGGTTTCCCAATTATTTAGAAAAAGGAGGGCACCCCAAAATGTCCTCTATGGGCTGCAGTCATGGCCCTTGCCTGTCTGAGTTGGGTCAGAGCCGGCCCATTGTGCCCCGAGCACGTGCAGGGTAGGAGTCTGTTCCAGACGAGCACGCTGGCCACACTGCTGCAGTTGTGCTTCATAGTACTCCTCCGCCCCCCCGGTTAATCACTGCCCAATAACCCGTCCTCCTGGATCAAAAAATCACAGGCAAAGGAACACTGTAAATGGTGAAATCCCTTCGACCAGCTTATGATTCCTAGAGGGTTCTACTAAGGGTAGTTTTAAACAGCTGCTCCATGACTGGAGGATTTTCTTACCCTATTTACTAAGGGGAAAAAACACTACAGCATGAGTGTGTATTGAGATTGATCAATACACACCCATCCTGCACCACAGCTCCTGGGTAGCACTTAGCAACCTAAGTCACTAGCTCTGATGCTGAATGGGGCTGGGAATCTGTTGTTAAGAACAAGATTCTATGTGCAGTCATCACACATACAGCCTAAGTTTGTACGTTTTTCAGTGTGCAAGACATAGGAGGGACGTTAGAAGAGAAAAACAGCAATCCCCCCAATACTCCAGCCCTCTGAATCTTTTTAGGTGCTCAGATACCACAGAGCTGCATGTGCTACAGGAACCTGAATAGAAAAGATTCATAGCGTTTACGGCCAAAAGAGACCGTTACGATCATAGTGTAACCGCCCAGTAGAACTAATCCCTCTTCCCATGCGGGAACCTTTGTGTCCAATGGCTCCAAAATACAAGCGTACAGTTCAGGGGTGAGGCAAAACACACACACCACCTGACCTGCTATTCGTCATTTCAGCTGAACACATTCTCCCCCTCTGCCCTGCTGGAAAGAGCTGAGCCCCTCAACGCCTGCCTAGAACTCACCGCCAGTAAGTCTCGCCCATCCCGATCCAAGTTCGGAATGATCTCCTTCATCTCTTTTCTCGCCCACCGGGGAAAGTTTCCTTTATAGTCGGGAAGCTGGGTCACCCCCGGCCACGCTGCCTCGGTGGGTGTGCCCAGGGTGCGGAAAATCCGGAAGAGCTGGTCAATTTCAGAATCCCCCGGAAACAGGGCTTTTCTTGTCACCTGGGAACAACAAAAGTGCCAGATCCAGGCCATTAAGTCTCCTTCACATTATTCCCTAATAAGAATAACGTTCGTCTCTCACGTAAGGCAATCCCGCCCATGGCAAAGTAACACTAGGGAAGTGTTTAGTGACCGTCTAGAATACAGTAAGTGTTTGGGAAAGTTAAATAACATTGCATCTGCTTGTCCTCTGCATTCCACCACCCCCACCCCGGGCTCTGTTCCTGACTCTCTCGTATAGGTACAAACACATGCGCGTTCCCCTCCGCATATTTCTCTACCGCCTGGTCCCCTTCTCCGATCCCCTTGCAGATTGTGTCCAGCTGCACAAGCTCCCTCCCCGTTGATGGCTCTGTTCCCTGATGGCATCCTCTGCTTCTGCCCCTCTAATGTAGCAGCAGCCCCTAGTGGTGGCAGCTAGGTCCGTCTTCTCCTTGTTCCAAGCTGCTTTTAAAGGAATCCAGACTTTTTGGCATGTGAGGTGAAATGCCAGCTCTCCGCATACCACAGCGTGAGAACCTCAGACGTAGGTGGACACGAGCTCTGTAATGCAGTCTTCTTCCTGCACCCAGCTCTTAGCAGCACCTATCCAAGCACTGAGGTTAAAGTAGGGTGACCATATTTCCCCAAAGGGAAAACAGGACACCGCACGGGGCCAGCCTGAGGCCCTCCTGCCACCAGCCTGGGGCCACCCTGAGCCCACCTGCGTGGGGCCGGCCCAAGGCCCGCCTCTACCCCCCGCATGGGCCAGCCCAAGAGCCCCTGCTGCCCACCCACCCACACAGGGCTGGCTCAGCCCAAGCTGCTCTCCCAAGGCCTCCCTCCCACGCAGGGCTGGCATTGCCGCTCTCCCCCCGGCATGTTCCTCTGCACCCCGCTAGGCAAAAGGCAAGAGTGGGCGTTTGTCCCGTTTGTTCTTGTCAACCGATGATCAGCTGGCCAGAGCAAATGGGACAAATGCCCAGTTTTACCAGAATTGTTGGGGCAGCCAGGACAGGGCTTCAAAAGGGACTCTTGTGACCATACGTCCCGTTTTGGCCAGTGTGGGTTAAAATCCACCCTGCTGCAGAGGGCAGTTTTTGGAAGATTTAAACCTGCATACAGAGAGAAATGGGCTGTAAGTGGGGGCTAGTTCTTGTGCTGGGGCCTGCCTGCGGGGAGTGAATTTTACTCTGAATGCACAATTAAGAAGCTGCTGACTTCCTAGCCGCCTTTTCCATGGTGTATTCCCAGTGCCGCCCAGGACCATGGTAAGAAATGGGTAAGCGTGAGCCGGCTTGAGATGTTAAAAAGAAGGGACCATTCGCTTAGAAAGTGGTTAAACCTATTCTACCATTTCTGCAAAGATACAGCCAATGCTCCAGACATCCACTGCAGTCGAATAGTATTTACATCCCAGCAAGATTTCGGGGGCCCGGTACCATAAGGTTACCACCTACAAGAAACCAAAACAAAAGCATTAGTCCAGGGGGAGACAATTATTTTTTGTCGAGGTCCAGACTCAAGACCAGAAAATTAAAAAAAAAAAAAAAAAAAAAGTAAATAAGATGTTGGGGTCTGTTCAAAAGCGTCTGGTGGTCCAGATCTGGCCCACGATGCACCTATTGACTACCCCTTCTTTAGTCTAGTTTCACTTGGCAGGTACACACAGTTCACTGCTCTTAGCAAGGGACAGTTCCTGCTGTGTTCAACTTGGAAAGATTCTTTATGTACAACATCCATCTATGCCCTTTCCAACCACACAGGAAGTGTCATGTAATCAACAGGGCAGGCCACTGTAGTGAACGATACACAGATTTTACAGTGATGGGCGTATCAGAAATTCATAGATTACATTATTTTTCATAGGAGTCAAATAATTCAGATTAGATAAACCAGAGAGAGAGATTTCAGAGTAACAGCCGTGTTAGTCTGTAAATTCGCAAAAAGAAAAGGAGTACTTGTGGCACCTTAGAGACTAACCAACTTATTTGAGCATGAGCTTTCGTGAGCTACAGCTCACTTCATCGGATGCAGAGAGAGAGAGTGGCACTAAAATACCCAGGTGAAGGCACCTTAGATCAAATGGGACACAGCCATTACCTCGTGAGTGTAAGTCCGCAGTGGAACCCCGAAGGCTCTAGCCAGACCAAAATCTGCCAGTTTGATGGCTCCCACTTCATTGATAAGCAAATTCTGAGGCTTTAAGTCTCTATGAATGACTCTGTGCGAGTGACAGAAATTCACACCCTGCAGCAGCTGGAACAGATAGCTCTAAAAGGAGAGATTTCAGACATCCATGCAATGAGACAATGTGGAAAACTGGGCTTGTTTAAATTACAACCTTTGAAATACGGTAGATCTTCATTAAGGAAGTGTCCAACGTCTGTACGGAAAATATTTCACAGTTGCAAAATAACTTCAAAAAAGAACTAGATAAATTCATGGAGGATAGGTCCATCAATGGCTATTAGCCAGGATGGGCAGGAATGATGTCCCTCGCCTCTGTTTGCCAGAAGCAGGGAATGAGCGACAGGGGATGGATCACTTGATGATGACCTGCTCTGTTCATTCCCCTCTGGGGCACCTGGCATCGGCCACTGACGGAAGACAGGATACTGGGCTAGATGGACCTTTGATCTGACCCAGCAGGGCCATTCTTATGTTCTTAACTTCTCCCCCACAGCCCAGATACTGTCACTCCAGCTCCATCCAAGCCCACGACAGAGGTTCTGACCACAACCCAGCAAGACGCTGAAATGTTCCTGTCCCTGCTGTCTCGGGGAGGGAAGGAGTCAAATCCACGGTGTGCTGACACTGATACTGCCAGCAGCGTGTTGCTCATTATAAAAATAATTAGCAGTAGCTCCCTGGACTGTCTCCCCCAACTTCACTTTGTTTTGTTGTTGGTCCACCAAGCTGAGAAGTCTGGAAATGGCTAGGAAATTAACGAACCAGACAATACTGTCTAGAATTGTTCAGATCAAACAGCACCTTGGGCCTGACTTGCAGAGGTGCTGAGCTCTCACAGCTCCCACTGCTTTCCGTGGGAGTCAGTTAATTACTATGGCAGCTTACCAACAATTTCCGCTATCGCTATAAAGTCTAACACACAGCTGAGCAGTTCTGGGTCCATCCAGCAGAGGGCAGCAGGTATAAACACGGCCTTAACCGCCTGTAGGTATTTTGCCAAGGTGGCACTCTTACTTCTCTAAACTTTGTACCTTTACCAAACTTAACGGGAGCTCCCCTGTCCGAGACGAGTCCATGTACTTTTTCAAGTCCTGATTCAGATACTCAAACACCAGATACAGCTTCTTCTGACTGTGCACAACATCTAGAAGCCTAAGAACAAAACACAACCACAACCTGTCTTATTAAAAACAGTCCCGACCAGCTTTATACAGCAGTGCTCCAAACCGATACTTATTTCTGTAACGAAAGAAGCGGTAGAACAGGACAGTGGGTAATATATATAGGGTTCTCTTCTAGCAATCCCTCTGCTAGCTTCTTTTCCTCAGCAGCTGAATAGAATAGGATTTATTTGAAATGCCTCGCGCCTTACTAGCTATTATCTAACTTCTCTACATTATATTAGCAGCAGCTAGTTTGTAAATGGGACAATAGGGCCAGATCTCCAATTTGTGTAACTTGGCATAGCTCCATTGAAAGGCAGAGCTATGCCAGTTGAGGAGCTGGCCATTTGTGTCTGGTAAGACTGGAGGGAAGAGTTGGGGGGGGGGAGGGGGCAAACCAGCCTGCATGTGAATGGACATTCCTGAAAAGAACAAGGACAGCCTGATGAAAGCAAAAATGTAGCCAATACACATTAGGTGGGTCGTGGTGGATTCTCCATCACTGACCATTTTTAAATCCAGATGGGAGCTCGGCTCTCGGAATTATTGTGGGGCAGTTCTCCGGCCTGGGCTGGACAGGAAGTCAGACTAGATGATCACAACGGTCCCTTCTGGCCTTGGAATCTATTGGTACATCGACACGGCAATACAAATCCCACAGCACCGAGTCTTGGAACCTGGGTCAGCTGACTTGGGCTTCCAGGGCTCGGGCTGCAGCTCCGTAAAACTGCAGTGTAGATGTGCAGCCTTGGCTCTGAGACCCTCGCCCCCTCGTGGGTTCTCCAGGCCTGAGCACGGACGTCTACACTGCAGATTTATAGCCCCCGTGAGCCTGAGTCTGCTGACCCGGGCTGGCTGTGGCTCTTTCATGAATGTGTAACTGTACTTCGAATCTCGTTAAGGGTAACTGTCACCTGCAGCCCTCTGCTGCTGCTGCTCTCCAAAATAGCAACTCCTGAGCGGCAGCTCTGGCCTGGATTTTAAGGAGGGGAGAGGAAATCTCACTTGCGAAGGTCTTTCAGAAAGGAGTAAGCCTTGGCCAGGAAAGCTTGGCTAATGCTGAGGAAAGGGGCGAAGTTAACCAACCCGCCGAGAGTTGGAACCCTGCTGTAAGACACCCTGGTGTCTTTCATAGCCAAAGCATGGCATTCGGTTCCCTTAGCCATCTATCTCCACTTCTGTTTGTTTCGTGTCTGATTGTCAACACCCAGACATATTTTTACATCATGTTTCCTGCATTTGAATTTTTCCACCCAAGTCTCGCAGCCACAATCGTCTTCTCCATTAGCTCAGCAAGGTGACCACGTTTTAAAAAAAACAAAAACACTAAGGAAATTTCCAGGGGGAAAAAACGTTTAAGATGCCCAGTGGAGAAAAAGGCTGTTAAGTTCTCTACTGCACTAATGCAACCGCAGAAGGAAAAAACACATGAAGACTACGGACTTGTAAACGTGCTCCACTTTGAACGCTAATTCACGCTCTTCACCGCGATTGTTCATCTGATTTTTAAGGTCCAGACACTTCTTAATGTGCTTCTGTGTCTAAAAATACAATCCATCAACCGGAACTGTGGCCTTTTCCGTTGTCCTGTGTCAGGGTAATGACTGTATAACACTCAGGGACTTTGATCGGCACTTACTGTTTGAAAAATAGCCAAGTGAGTGGTTATGGCGGAGAGCAAGCAGAAAACCATTTTTTTATAAGTGACTGACTGGGAAATGCCTTGTCCGTTGCCTTTTTATCAACAACCCTTTTACTTGGCACGCACAAAGCTGGGAGACGTTTGTTTACATCTTTATTCTCCTCAGCTTGACTCAACTGCACTTGATCAGTTGTGAATGAGTCGTATTGCAATGACCTGACTGCCCCAAGTCCATGGCCAGACTGAGTGCTTCTCTTACCTCACAATGTTTGGATGCTTAAGCTCTTTGAGCAGAGAGATTTCTCGGATTGCTGTACTCGGAACCCCTTCTGTCTCCCTGTGGGGAAAACAGACTTTATTGCAATCCCATTATTTCCTGGGTGACATTAGCAGGTAAATGCCAATTCAGCTGGTCATGTGGCTCAAGGACATCTTCCTTTCCGACATTTCTTTTTGGTGGATACCCACAGGGGCTTCGGACAGAAAATATAAGGTTTCTCGATCTAGGACCCTCTCCATATATATCTAGACAACTTAGGCCGAGATTTTCAGGAGAGCTCAGGATCAGATTTTCAAGTGCTCAGCACACATAACTGAGGCCAGCTTTTCAAAAGAGCTCAGTCATACATGTCATCGTGGGTGAGGAGTGCTCCTGAAAATCTGGCCTTTCTTTATACGGCTGAGGGAGAGCCCCAAGCCCTGGTTGTCCCATTGGCATGCGCAAAGTCAACCTAGCCAAGTTCCAACAAGTGTTGGCCCTGGTTTGAGGCTGTCCATGCTAGGGAGAGAACGGCTTTAAAACCAGCTTGGGAAGGAGCACGCAGAGGGGAATGTTATGACGAGGAGTGTAAAGCAGGCCAGTTTCTGTGCCACAGAAACTGATCTTAGAATATTTGTTCTCAGACTGACGCATGTTTCCCATTCCTGTCAGGGAGCTTTTAGCTTGTCATGCTGATCAGTGAGTTTGAATGAGGCGTGAGGATTGTGTGCAGTTAAGAAGGTTAGGCCTTGTCTACAGTGAAGCATAAACAGGCCTGGCTAGATTATGATTCTCGAGTATGGTTTGGGCACAGCTGTGCTTGATAACGATTTCAAGCTTGACTGGAGAGAGCACTGTTTGCTGCTCCCTTACAGACCGGGTTTTTATCCTAAGGGGACTAAACTGTGCTATAGACAGGCTCAGCAGGGCACTATCGTGGCTTCTTACTGCTGTGATGTGGGTTGCCTAACCATGTTACAACAGTAGCTGTGTTGGGAAAACATATCAGACAAGGTTACAAACCCTAGCGTTGGCATGACCCTAGAGGTCTGGCTTCAGGGTGGAAAGTGTAAGCTGGACCCTGGTTGGGAGCGTGGATTTCAGACACTCACGAATCCAGACGGATCTTCTTCAGAGCCACCAGCTGGCCTGTCCGTTTGTTCCTTGCCTTGTACACCACTCCGTAGGTGCCTTCCCCAATCTTCTCCACCTTCTGGAACACATCCTGGAACGTGTCCATGGTCCGTCGGCAGGCTTGTCACTGAAACATTCCTCCATTCATTAGTCAGAGTCCCCCTTTGCCATTTCAGTCCCACACATTTTAACATTACCCTCTGCTGTGGAGTACCAACAAGCCCCGCCCTTCAATGGACATCCCAGGAACTGAAGGTAGTATGGGATGGGAAAAGGTGTTGGAATTGCATTAACCCCTCCCCGAGCAATACCCCATCCGTTCCCTAACCCCTGCAAAGAAAACTCCCCTTAATAATACCCCACATTGTAACCACATTCAACAGCCTAGAGACATGTCTCATGGCAGTGCTAGTCTATAAACAAACGTGCACATCCCAAGCTGTGCCACATACTATACAAAGGCAGGGAAGAGGTTTGCCCCCCAGTGCAATACCTCCAAGCTGTTTCAATCCAGTGCATCTAGCAATTCACAAATACCCTGGGTTCAAGTTCTCATGCACACGTCAGCAACTAAATACCCCTCCTGAATTAAATAATACAGTTATTAGGCGAATACGTTGGAGAAAATGACTAGTCAGAGGACTGGATTGATCCTGGCCATCTAAGATCAGTCTCTTTCTCTCTCTCTCTCTCTCTCTCTCTCTCTCTCTCAAAAATGCCTGTCTCCAGTGTCCTCCTGTGACTTTGAACAAGCCACTTACTTACCCTGCCTCACCTTCCCCTTCTGTCAAATGGGCTTGAGGGCTGTGAGAATGAGTTACGAATTAAAAGCCCTCTTAGTGCTAATTATTACTGCTGTTTACATCTTATCAGTTCAATACCATCTGCTCTATTTTCAACCAACAGTCTCCTAATTAGGCGTACAACCATTTGTCGTTTCCCAGCCCGAGTAGCCCCAGCCCTCCCTGTATTAAACTTCCTAAAGACGACTCTGATGGCCTGTAGAAAATGGTCCAGCTTCAAGCGTGTCCCTTGTGATGGCCCACATTTACTGTATTGCTCTTCCCCCTGTATTTTCTATGGCTAGCATTTCTCCATGAAAACTGGACTCTGCAGCCTGTGGGGAAAGAGATCTAATACTTTAAAGATGGATTTGCCATAATATACATAATATACCAGCTTTCCTTCAATATTTAACTTAAATACTGTGAGGTTGGAGGGTAGGTTTTAAGGCAGGCAGGCAGCCCCTCCTAGGCAGGCTAGGCAGTTTCTGCACTCAGTTTCCTGCATCCAGTGTGAAATGGCTGTCTCCCCTCCATGCCCACTGTATGCTCCTGCCCACATGCTCGTCTCACCTTCTCAATGTAGCCTTCCTGCTGATCTACAGGGTTGCCAAAGGGTCAAAATTGATTCCACTCTCATGCCCAGGTCATTTGACCACTAGGGGGAGACATGCTATAGTGTCTGAGTTACAAGCAAATGCATTTGCTGGTGCTGGCCACTGCTGGGGCAAGAGGAGGAAAGAATTTTGTCCCTCTAAGTGGCATTCACACCCTTCCAGCTGTTAGCCGGCTGGGGAGGATGGCAACCCAGACAAGGGTCACAAGCAGAATTGCAGTGGAAGAAATGTAACATGATGGGGGATCAACTTTGGTATCCCGTTTTCCACAATCTTCAGTATAATGGCGAACAAAATAGGTATGATAATAAAAGTGGGAGATCGACAGCGACTGTCCAAGAAACAAGTCCCTTAGGGGCTCATCCTCCATACTGCAGGACAGCTGAGAACAGTGCAGGGACAGAGCGTACGCTCCTTGGGGCAGGGAGTCGCTCTTTGTTCTGTGTTAATACGGCACCTAGCACAATGGAGTCCTGGTCCGTGACCGGAGCGCCTCGGCACGACCATAATACAAATAACTTTAATAAACACCTTTATGCCTTGCAAAATGGTCAGCAAACATCTACCAGCCCAAGCAGACTCTGTCTGCCCTTAGTAAGATGATGGGGAGGGAGAAGATTTTTTCTTTTACTTACCAGTCCAAAAAAAAATTTGATTTTGGCTTGCAGTATTCTGTAAGGCTGCCTCAAGAGGCTCTCAATTCCAATGTATAGCAAAGGGAAGAGGCCTCTTTATGCCACATTTACTGTATTAGTCACGGTTCTATTCCTTGGCAACTCTCTCCCATGACCTCCGACTATGTGAAATGGCAAGGCATACATGGGTGGTACACTCCATTGACTGCACAGATCTTTGGCATGGAGGGCAAGGCTGTAAGACTAATGACCTAAAATGTCCTCAGTTGTAGCACAGCTGGGCTAGTAGCTTAAAAACTAATAGCCCAAATTAAGATGGTTCAGGCCACCCACAAAATAATTGTATCTGAACGTTACTAGTAAATTGTAATGTCTGCATGCTCTAGTCCAGGCCTTTGGGAGAACTAGAATACCTTTCAAGACTCCATCTCAGGTTTTATAGTGAGCCCAGTGCACATGAAGACAAGGCTTAATAACTGTGTGAATAAACATACAAGATAGTGAGCTTCATAAATTATAGGCAAGTCTCAGGCTTTGGTTTCAGGCACCAGGTAATGTGGAACCTAATATATACCTAGCTCCCTCTGGCTTCCATATTGGGAATTCTCTAGCTAGATTTCAGAGAGGTAGCAGTGTTAGGGTGTATCAGCAAAAACAACGAGGAGTCCTTGTGGCACCTTAGAGACTAACACATTTATTTGGGCATAAGCTTTCGTGGGCTAGAACCTACTTCATCAGATGCATCTAGCTAGAGTTTCTTTTATTGTACATCACCACAGATTCTACAAGCCAAACAAGTAACTGAAGTGCAAAGTGTTGTCCAGTTGGATGTCACAGTGAATGCTGCTCCCCACCTCTCCTTGGGAGGTTATCTAGAGCAGTTGAGTTTTGTTTTTGTTTTTTATTCCCCTCCCACAGACATTCTCTTTCCTCGCCCCATGTTAATGTTTGTCTGTCTTCACTTACAGCTGTATGGCTTTGGTAAACAGATGGGTCTTGCAGTGTGTTTTGAAGGTAGACAAGCCTTGATGTAGTCTCACGTCGTCCTCGTCCCGTAGCTCTTCCAAAGCCAGGTACCCTTGAAAGAGACCCATTATTAAAGAACAACACCCTGACTCAGTTCCCCCGTGTCTTCAGTAGAATTACAGCAGGGATGAATTCAGGCCCCTTGTCATAAATATAAAGGGAATGGTAACCACCTTTCTGTATACAATGCTATAAAATCCCTCCTGGCCAGAGGCAAAATCCTTTTACCTGTAAAGGTTTAAGAAGCTAAGGTAACCTCGCTGGCACCTGACCCAAAATGACCAGTGAGGGGACAAGATACTTTCAAATCTGGGGCGGGGGGGAGAAAGGTTTTTGTCTGTCTGTCTGATACCTTTGCTGGGAATAGATCAAGGATGCAAGCCCTTCAACTTCTGTAAAGTTAGTAAGTAATCTAGCTCGAAAATGCACTAGGTTTTCTTTGTTTGGCTTGTAAATTCGCTGTGCTGGGGGGAATGTGTATTCCTGGTTTTGTGTCTTTTTGTAACTTAAGGTTTTGCCTAGAGGGATTCTCTATGTTTTGAATCTGATTACCCTGTAAAGTATTTACCATGCTGATTTTATAGAGGTGATTCTTTTACCTTTTCTTTAAATAAAATTTTTCTTTTAAGAACATGATTGATTTTTTCATTGTTCTTAATATCCAAGGGTTTGGGTCTGTGTTCACCTGTACCAATTGGTGAGGATATTATTATCAAGCCTTCCCCAGGGAAGGGGATGTAGGGCTTGGGGGGATATTTTGGGGGAATAGGACTCCAAGTGGTCCTTTCCCTGTTCTTTGTTAAAGCACTTGGTGGTGGCAGCATACTGTTCAAGGCCAAGGCAAAGTTTGTACCTTGGGGAAGTTTTTAACCTAAGCTGGTAAGAATAAGCTAAGGGGGTCTTTCATGCGGGACCCCACATCTGTACCCTAGAGTTCAGAGTGGGGAGGGAACCCTGACACCCCTTAACAAGAATGTAGTTTTTAATCACTAACAGAACCAGGCTGCATGCTCTTTTCATCTCCTTTATTTATGAACACTTCAGTCAAAGAACATGTGCAATACAATAATAAACGAGAGACAATTTAGGTTTGCTTAAAGGAAAGCACCCCCAAGATTGGACTTTCCCTTACAGGATGAGAGCAGGAGAGGGAAACAAATGACTAACTTCCATCTGCGGGGCACCATGATTTTATATTTCAGAATTCATTGCGTCAAATTCCTTCCTCAAACGCACGCACCCAACTCCTACTGACGTCAACAGACACTGTCCATGCTCGTCTCAGTCTGCGATATTGACTTTAACTGCAAAGATGCACCAACTAGTGTAATAAACGGGTGTGCCATTTTCTTGTTTCTAGAAACCTGGGTTCAAATCCTGACTCAGCTCTTGAGGGATGAGGATTTGGTCTTGTCCTCTGGGCACATTTTCTTAAAGTTGCATTCAATTCAGCGTGCTTCCCAGCCTCTTTTCCAGACAGGCTTAAGCACTGGAACCATGGGAGTTTGTAAGGGTCAGGACTGAGGGGCACTGGCAGAGCTGCGTGGGGCCCAGGACTGGAATAGTGGAGGGTATTTCAGGTTAGGTCTAAGGCTTATTGACAGAGGTGTGAGGGCAAACCCGCTTAAACCACTGGTATCCCCGACTTTCACAGGCTCTTAGTTCATCCCCATCGATGTGACGGGACAGAAACGAGTGATAAAAATGAGCCCCTGAAAACACCTAAGGCAAATGCACGTTCGGAGAACATCCAAAACCTGAAACACTGTGGAAAGGGACAGCAACCTCGGAACCGGACTGGGGCTCATGGTGCCTAAACAGCAAAAGATCAGCGGGGTGCAGAGAAGGACGGAAGGCAGGTGATGCATTTGAGACCTGGACTCAGTCCAGCAACACCTTCCTCCAGCAAGGCTAGGAGGCACTGCTCTCCACCCGCCCCTGTCTCTCTTGGAAATATCGCCGCTGTTCCTGTATTGCCTGCTCCAGCAAGGGCAGATTCATCCCTTCCACGCACGTCAGCACCCGAGCCTTCAGCACAGGCCCCTCACCTGCAAATATAAAATAACAAATGCAGCTTCTCAAGAGGAGAAGTGTTACGTAGCATCTTTTGCAAAGACTGAACCCCCACTGATCCATACTATGACTTGAAAGAGAAATTGAGAGAGAGGCAGGAGAGAATAAGGCCTTCAGCTGAACTTCAAAAATAGGCGGAGAGCGACTGAAGCAGAGAGTTAGGGGGAGATTGTTCCATAGAGCAGGAGCTGTGGCAGGCCAGGAGTCCTGCGTTCTGAAACTAGCCCTGTCGCTGACTAGCTGCGTGACTTTCTGGTCTTAGTCCTGTTTCATTGCCTCACCCGCAAAATGGGAACAATTCCCTGTGGTGCTGTGAGACTGAAATCATTCATGTTTAGCCTGTGCTTGGAGACAGTCAGCTGGAAGGCAATCCAGAAGGGCACGGTGTTAGAAAGCATGTCTGTAACAAGTCTCAAACTAATTAAGAATTCCAATCATTGATCATTATGATTACAAGGTGTTGCCTGGGACAAAGCCGCTCAGCTTCACTTGGCAGTCGTAAAGCCAAGCCAAGATTTGCTTTTTACATCTTATAATGCAAATGAAATGATCCTCAGGGCACCAGAGCAAATTATATATGGTGCCCTTCATCACCGAGCTTGTCGGATTGCTTTAACTCCTCACATTCCATGCCTTGGAATGAGGATGTATTTGTGATGCTCTGAGGGAAGGAGAAGAGACACAAAGATTTCTAAGCTGTGGCTCAAGGTAAACAGCATGTTGCAATATAGTGAGTTAAATGTGTTTGCAAAATACAAAATACAGACAAGGAAAGGCAATTACAGGCTATTGAAAATTTATTGAAAATTATTGAAAATTTAGAGTTGGGATAGAAAGATGGGGGGGGGTGTGGAATTATCCTTAATTTCCCTAGGGTACATGTGCAGATACACATCCCTGCTGCTTTAGCTGTGTGGAAACTGCACCTTGCTCACTGTATTGGCTGCTCAATGCACAAGCATCGGGTCTTGTTTGTGGAGCTATGTGAATCCCAAATGATGAGGACAGAAAATATTAATTTGTCTCTGTGGCACTTTTCCTCAGAGGATCTCCAAGCACTTTATATGCTAATCAGTCCTCACAACAACACTGTTAGCCTAATAATTATCCTCCTCATTTTACAGGTGGGCAAACTGAGGCACGGGGCGGGGCACGACTTTCCCAAGGTCACATAATGAGTCAATGACAGAGTCAGAAATAGAACCCAGATCTCCTGACTTTCAGTCCTGTACTTTAAAACCAACCTTCCTCCCTATAACATGAGTTCACCGCAATTCATTTCAGCTAAAACATTCATTTTAAAATACACTCGTTGATTTTAACACCTATGCTTTAAATGAGCGAAATGATATCACTCCAAGATCAAATGTGTCTTCTAATGTTGCCACTTCCTAAGCCTTTGAAACACAAACACACTGAGCTGCACTTGGCCATCCCAAGCCTCCACCGAGTATACCAGTTTTCCTGTAACCAACTGATTAACTGCATAGCGCGATCAAAGAGCAGCAATCACAGGGTTCAGAGATAAGGCTATCTTATAGAGAGGAAATGTCCTTTATCATAACCACAAAAGTAATAATATTTGGCATTTCTATAGCATCTTTCACACGCCAATCTCAAAGTACTTTATGAAGGTGGATAAGGATATTCTACATGGGGAAACCGAGGCATGGGGCGGTGGCGTGATTTGCCCAAGGTCACACAGGAAGTCAGTGGCAGAGTTGGGAATAGAATCTGTTCTAACCATAAAACATGCTGTGTCTCACAATGAGTTTGAATGATTTTCTTCACCTAATACAACAGTTGCTTTGGGTGGAGATGGAGAGCAAAGGAGGCCAGAGGCCTAACCGGTGCATGGTTTTTTCCTTTCTCCACCCCGCCACAGACAAACAGACAGCTCCTCCTTTCACATAAGGAGAAAACAAAGAGGCACTTACCATCCCTCTGCTCAGTCTCTCCCAGAGCCACATACAGGGATCCAAGCTGGGCTTGGAATGGTTCCACAAACTTGGTGCAAACACAGACCTGGTGCTGGACTGAGCTGCGCAGGGCTGTCAGGATGGCTTCAGACTGGACCACGTCGTAACAGTATAACCTGAAACACAATCGATTCAGTGAACTCAGCATCAGGGACCCTAAAAAGTGAGTTGGGAGGCTGCAAGGAAGAAAAAAGGAGAAACAGACGTGATAGAGACACTGTTGAAAGTAGTGTTGGCCTGAAAAAAGCTGCTCTCACCTGCCAAATGTTCGCAGTGTCTCCCCATCTGCGACTGATCCAGAGTTAATCTCCCAAGGAAAATAAAAAACACCAGGACTGGGCAGCATCTTGCACGTTCCACAAGACGACACAATTCTGGCCAGGTATTTAAAGGGATGTTAGTCAACCTTCATAGGCCACAAAATGTACCTACAAAAAACCCAATGGATGCGTTAAGGCCTTATGTATAAATAGATTTTCTCTCGATTGAGAGATTTAACAATAATCGCTAAGTACTATCTTTAAAGTGCCACACAAACTTTAATTCTCACAACAGCTCTGAGACAGGAACAGACTTACCCCATTTCACAGATGGGGGTAAATTGAAGCGCAGAGAGAATAAGATGTGCCACAAGGTGGGTGAGCAAAAAAGCTGGGATTAAAGGATTTGGGAGCTTCTTGCTCCCAGCCTTGAGATCAAACCACTAGATTACACTGCCTCTCTGAATATTCCTTGGGTCCTGAAGAGCCTATACAGAGGTGATTGTGTTAGAGTGTGTACACAACACTGTAACCTCCATAATAACTAAGGCCCCAAAATTGAGTTATTGCTATTTAATACCCAGGCAAGTATTAAAACCTTTTAGTAAAGACAGAGCAGAGAGCTGACAGACGAAAAGCCCAAGGTCTAACAGCGAGATTTACCCCATAGTCTGCAGAAACCCGGCGTGGCTCCAGCCTTTCACAAAGCTCAAGAGACTTGCGCTTTTTCCCTGTGAACTAATGAACTGAAAATCAATCGCAGAATATCAAACCCTGATAGCACAGGATGTGCCACGTATAGCTGTAAAATGGGGGACCGGATGGATCCTAAGGTTCTAATTTAAAATGGGTATAACAGGCAGTCCTCGAGTACAAAGGAAGACAACTGTAAGTAATACAGCTTTGGGCAAAATACTGTAAACTTTAGGAACAGGATCTGTCTCATGGGAAAGAAAGAGGTTGAATTCCTATTGGTTTATTTGAGCCCTGGTCTACACTAGGACTTTAGGTCGAATTTAGCAGTGTTAAATCGATGTAAACCTGCACCCGTCCACACAATGAAGCCCTTTATTTCGACTTAAAGGGCTCTTAAAATCGATTTCCTTACTCCACCCCTGACAAGTGGATTAGCGCTTAAATTGACGTTGCCGGCTCGAATTTGGGGTACTGTGGACACAATTTGATGGTATTGGCCTCCGGGAGCTATCCCAGAGTGCTCCATTCTGACCGCTCTGGACAGCACTCTCAACTCAGATGCACTGGCCAGGTAGACAGGAAAAGAACCGCGAACTTTTGAATCTCATTTCCTGTTTGGCCAGCGTGGCAAGCTGCAGGTGACCATGCAGAGCTCATCAGCACAGGTGACCATGATGGAGTCCCAGAATCGCAAAAGAGCTCCAGCATGGACCGAACGGGAGGTACGGGATCTGATCGCTGTTTGGGGAGAGGAATCCGTGCTATCAGAACTCCGTTCCAGTTTTCGAAATGCCAAAACCTTTGTGAAAATCTCCCAGGGCATGAAGGACAGAGGCCATAACAGGGACCCGAAGCAGTGCCGCGTGAAACTGAAGGAGCTGAGGCAAGCCTACCAGAAAACCAGAGAGGCGAACAGCCGCTCTGGGTCAGAGCCCCAAACATGCCGCTTCTATGATGAGCTGCATGCCATTTTAGGGGGTTCAGCCACCACTACCCCCGCCGTGTTGTTTGACTCCTTCAATGGAGATGGAGGCAATACGGAAGCAGGTTTTGGGGACGAAGAAGATGATGATGAGGAGGAGCTTGTAGATAGCTCACAGCAAGCAAGCGGAGAAACCGGTTTTCCCGACAGCCAGGAACTGTTTCTCACCCTAGACCTGGAGCCAGTACCCCCCGAACCCACCCAAGGCTGCCTCCTGGACCCAGCAGGCGGAGAAGGGACCTCTGGTGAGTGTACCTTTTAAAATACTATACATGGTTTAAAAGCAAGCATGTGAAAGGATTACTTTGCCCTGGCATTTGCGGTTCTCCTAGATGTAGTCCTAAAGCCTTTGCAGAAGGTTTCTGGGGAGGGCAGCCTTATTGCGTCCTTCATGGTAGGACACTTTACCACTCCAGGCCAGTAACACGTACTCGGGAATCATTGTAGAACAAAGCATTGCAGTGTATGTTTGCTGGCATTCAAACAACATCCGTTCTTTATCTCTCTGTGTTATCCTCAGGAGAGTGAGATATCATTCATGGTCACCTGGTTGAAATAGAGTGCTTTTCTTCAGGGGACACTCAGAGGAGCCCATTCCTGCTGGGCTGTTTGCCTGTGGCTAAACAGAAATGCTCCCCGCTGTTAGCCACAGGGAGGGGGGAAGGTTGAGGGGGTAGTCACGCGGTGGGGGTAGTCACGCGGTGGGAGGAGGCAAAATGCGACCTTGTAACAAAAGCACATGTGCTATGTATGTAATGTTAACAGCAAGGTTTACCCTGAAAGAGTGTAGCCACTGTTTTATAAAATGTGTCTTTTTAAATACCGCTGTCCCTTTTTTTTTCTCCACCAGCTGCATGTGTTTCAATGATCACAGGATCTTCTCCTTCCCAGAGGCTAGTGAAGCTTAGAAAGAAAAAAAAACGCACTCGCGATGAAATGTTCTCCGAGCTCATGCTGTCCTCCCACACTGACAGAGCACAGACGAATGCGTGGAGGCAAATAATGTCAGAGTGCAGGAAAGCACAAAATGACCGGGAGGAGAGGTGGCGGGCTGAAGAGAGTAAGTGGCGGGCTGAAGACAGGGCTGAAGCTCAAAGGTGGCGGCAGCGTGATGAGAGGAGGCAGGATTCAATGCTGAGGCTGCTGCAGGACCAAACCAGTATGCTCCAGTGTATGGTTGAGCTGCAGCAAAGGCAGCTCGAGCACAGACTGCCACTGCTGCCCCTCTGTAACCAACCGCCCTCCTCCCCAAGTTCCATAGCCTCCACACCCAGACGCCCAAGAACGCGGTGGGGGGGCTTCCGGCCAACCAGCCACTCCACCACAGAGGATTGCCCAAAAAAAAGAAGGCTGTCATTCAATAAATTTTAAAGTTGTAAACTTTTAAAGTGCTGTGCTTAAAGTGCTGTGTGGCATTTTCCTTCCCTCCTCCACCACCCCTCCTGGGCTACCTTGGTAGTCATCCCCCTATTTGTGTGATGAATGAATAAAGAATGCATGAATGTGAAGCAACAATGACTTTATTGCCTCTGCAAGCGGTGATTGAAGGGAGGAGGGGCAGGTGGTTAGCTTACAGGGAAGTAGAGTGAACCAAGGGGCGGGGGGTTTCATCAAGGAGAAACAAACAGAACTTTCACACCATAGCCTGGCCAGTCATGAAACTGGTTTTCAAAGCTTCTCTGATGCGTACCGCGCCCTCCTGTGCTCTTCTAACCACCCTGGTGTCTGGCTGCGCATAACCAGCAGCCAGGCGATTTGCCTCAACCTCCCACCCCGCCATAAACATCTCCCCCTTACTCTCACAGATATTGTGGAGCACACAGCAAGCAGTAATAACAGTGGGAATATTGGTTTCGCTGAGGTCTAAGCGAGTCAGTAAACTGCGCCAGCGCGCCTTTAAACGTCCAAATGCACATTCTACCACCATTCTGCACTTGCTCAGCCTGTAGTTGAACAGGTCCTGACTACTGTCCAGGCTGCCTGTGTACGGCTTCATGAGCCATGGCATTAAGGGGTAGGCTGGGTCCCCAAGGATACATATAGGCATCCCAACAGTTATTTTCTGGTCTGGGAATAAAGTCCCTTCCTGCAGCTTTTGAAACAGACCAGAGTTCCTGAAGATGCGAGCATCATGCACCTTTCCCGGCCATCCCACGTTAATGTTGGTGAAACGTCCCTTGTGATCCACCAGAGCTTGCAGCACTATTGAAAAGTACCCCTTGCGGTTTATGTACTCGGCGGCTTGGTGCTCCGGTGCCAAGATAGGGATATGGGTTCCGTCTATAGCCCCACCACAGTTAGGGAATCCCATTGCAGCAAAGCCATCCACTATGACCTGCACATTTCCCAGGGTCACTACCCTTGATATCAGCAGATCTTTGATTGCGTGGGCTACTTGCATCACAGCAGCCCCCACAGTAGATTTGCCCACTCCAAATTGATTCCCAACTGACCGGTAGCTGTCTGGCGTTGCAAGCTTCCACAGGGCTATCGCCACTCGCTTCTCAACTGTGAGGGCTGCTCTCATCTTGGTATTCATGCACCTCAGGGCAGGGGAAAGCAAGTCACAAAGTTCCATGAAAGTGCCCTTACGCATGCGAAAGTTTCGCAGCCACTGGGAATTGTCCCAGACCTGCAACACTATGCGGTCCCACCAGTCTGTGCTTGTTTCCCGAGCCCAGAATCGGTGTTCCACAGCAGGAACCTGCCCCATTAGCACCATGATGCATGCATTGGCAGGGCCCATGCTTTCAGAGAAATCTGTGTCCATGTCCTGATCACTCACGTGACCGCGCTGACGTCGCCTCCTCGCCCGGTATCGCTTTGCCAGGTTCTGGTGCTCCATATACTGCTGGATAATGCGTGTGGTGTTTAATGTGCTCCTAATTGCCAAAGTGAGCTGAGCGGCCTCCATGCTTGCCTTGGTATGGCGTCCGCACAGAAAAAAGGCGCGGAACGATTGTCTGCCGTTGCTCTGATGGAGGGAGGGGCGACTGACGACACGGCTTACAGGATTGGCTTCAGGGAGCTAAAATCAACAAAGGGGGTGCCTGTACATCAAGGAGTATTTCAGGCAGGACTTCACGGAGGGTTCCAATAAGAAATGGTGCACCTAAGTTATCGTTCTTATTGGAACAAGGAGGTTAGCCTGGCCTCTGATTGATACATGGCTAGATTTACCTCGCTGCACCTTCTCTGTGAGTGACTGCAGTGTGACCTAGAGGAATGAGTCCCCTAGACAGGGGAGGAGGCAAATGAGTACAAAACAAATCTGGTCTATTTCTTGTTTTGACCCACTCCATCTATCTTTTACATCTTTGGCTGGCAGCAGACGGTGCAGAAGGACTGCATGCCATCCACATCTCATGGCTGCTCGGCAGAAGATGGTACAGTACGACTGCTAGCCATCCCCATCTCTTGCCTGCCTGGCAGAAGATGGTACAATACGACTGCTAGCAATCCTCATCTCTTGCCTGCCTGGCAGAAGATGGTACAGTACGACTGCTAGCAGTCCGTATCGCCTGCCCGCTCACCATAAGACGGTTCAATAGGACTGACTGCAGGACTAAAGAGAATGACCTGGTCAAGTCACTCCAAATTTAGTCCCTGCGCCCATGTCTGCCCAGGCGCTCCCAGCCGACGTGGCCAGGAGCACCTCGGACACGACGAGGACGACTACCAATCGTATTGCACCGTCTGCTGCCAGAAGGCAATGGGTTGCTGCTACTGTGCAGCAAAGCTGTACCGCATCTGCCAGCACCCAGGAGACATAGGGTGACAGTTACCTGAGCGGGCTCCATGCTTGCCGTGGTATGGCGTCTGCACAGGTAACTCAGGAAAAAAGGCGCGAAATGATTGTCTGCCCTTGCTTTCACGGAGGGAGGGAGGGAACGGGGGCCTGACGATACGTACCCAGAACCACCCACGACAATGTTTTAGCCCCATCAGAGTGCTCCATTGTGACTGCTCTGGACAGCACTCTCAGATGCCCGATTGTTTGCCGTTGCTCTGACGCCGGGAGGGGCGCTTACAGGGTTGGCTTCAGGGAGCTAAAATCAACAAAGGGGGTGGCTTTACATCTAGGAGTATTTCAGGCAGGACTTCACGGAGGGTTCCAATAAGAAATGGTGCACCTAAGTTATTGTCCTTATTGGAACAAGAAGGTTAGCCTGGCCTCTGATTGATACATGGCTAGATTTACCTCGCTGCACCTTCTCTGTGAGTGACTGCAGTGTGATCTAGAAGAATGAATCCCCTAGACAGGGGAGGGGGGGAAGCAAATGAGTACAAAACAAATCTGGTCTATTTCTTGTTTTGATCCACTCCATCTATCTTTTACATCTTTGGCTGGCAGCAGACGGTGCAGAAGGACTGCATGCCATCCACATCTCATGGCTGCTCAGCAGAAGATGGTACAGTACGACTGCTAGCAGTCCGTATCGCCTGCCCGCTCACCATAAGACGGTTCAATAGGACTGACTGCAGGCAGGACTAAAGAGAATGACCTGGTCAAGTCACTCCAAATTTAGTCCCTGCACCCATGTCTGCCCAGGCGCTCCCAGCCGACGTGGCCAAGAGCACCTCGGACATGACGATGACGGCTACCAGTCGTACTGTACCGTCTGCTGCCACAAGGCAAGGGGTTGCTGCTACTGTGTAGCAATGCCGTACCGCGTCTGCCAGCACCTAGGAGACATAGGGTGACGGTTACCTGAGCGGGCTCCATGCTTGCCGTGGTATGGCGTCTGCACAGGTAACTCAGGAAAAAAGGCGCGAAATGATTGTCTGCCCTTGCTTTCACGGAGGGAGGGAGGGAACGGGGGCCTGACGATATGTACCCAGAACCACCCGCGACAATGTTTTAGCCCCATCAGGCATTGGGATCTCAACCCAGAATTCCAATGGGCAGCGGAGACTGCGGGAACTGTGGGATAGCTACCCACAGTGCAACGCTCCGGAAGTCAACTCTAGCCTCGGTACTGTGGAAGCGCTCCGCCGAGTTAATGCACTTAATGCACTTAGAGCATTTTCTGTGGGGACACACACACGCGAATATATAAAACCGATTTCTAAAAAATCGACTTCTATAAATTCGACCTTATTCCGTAGTGTAGACATACCTTTAGTTAAAGTAATAAAGTGAAGCAGTAAGGCTAAATAAGCATGCTTATGCTATCAAGTTGTGAAATACACCTGTGCTAAAAAAAAAAGGCAGTAAATAAAAAGAAACGAGTCAAACAGTGTGTTTATAATTATAAGGACGGTTGATCACCCAGTGGAATAATCCAAAATGTAACTGTTTGGTTAATAATGCACAGACTCCGCTCAGCCATACATGCTGAGGTCCAACCACTGTCGTTAAAACAAGGAGAACAGAAATGGAAGATGGATACGCTGTTCTGGCCTGCTGGAGAACCACAGTTCTTGAAGTGACTTTGCACTGCGTAATGGACTGCTAAAACAACCTTCAAGAGCATCAAAGAATATGGAAGGTCTTTGTACAAATTATCTGAACTTTAAACTGGACTTTTCAGCAGCTAGCAGAGTGTTGATGGAGAAACTGCAACTTGAGCAAGCATAACTGCAAAACTGGCCAAAAGTATGCACCCCAGATGGAAAGCAACTTAAAGAGAGTGTTCAAGGTATGTCCCAAGGTGGCTGGACCAATAGTTCTGGTTACCTTGTCTTACACAAGCTGGTCTGACAAGATGCGTTGCACAAAGGGACTGGAAAAATTCCAGTTCCAGCTGCAAGAACACAAAAGCTCATATTTTGTTCCCTGACTGGGTTGTGAGAGAGCGTGACTCACTTTGAGCTAATATTTCAAAACTTCAGAAGGATGGGTCACCAAATGATTAGTCCATGGCAATACTTCCAAGAGGAACCAAGGTGGACCACACAGCAAAAATAGGCCTGTCTCCTTCAACACATAGCTTCCCGAAAGCTGAGGACACTGAGAAGGGAGAAGACTGAGGTCCTGGGCCAGCCATGTGGAAGCTCTCTGACATCAAGTACTTATCTCAGATAGGCACTTCTAACTGTCTTTCTATTTTCCAGGCATTTCCAGCCATATTGGGTGAGTGTGTGTGATAAGATCTGGTGATAAGTAATGTGACAGACTGACTATATCCTGGACAAACCTTATGGAATTAAGCTAAACTTTACTGAATTAAATTAAGCCTTATTGAATTAGGTTGAATATCTTTTGGTTCTATTGTATTATTTAAAATGCAATTGTGGTGTTGTAGGATTGTATGTATCTTTTCTGGGGACTTGACTAATGTAAATGTTAGGAATGTCAAAGGACTTTTTGGGACAGTGCGTAGAAAGAGGATTTCCTAGGAAATACCTGGGCAGTGAGGGGCATGCAAGTGACCCACTTCAAATCCATTCTTCTGAAGCTATGACCTGGGGAGAGAAGCTAATGGTCTGCTATTTTACCAGCTCCTGAGATCAAAGACCCCTGAGCTATACAAAACATGTCATGAGTGTGCCAGTTCTGAGCTGAGGCTGTTAGGAACTTGACAACAAGAGACCCCATTGGAGTCTGAACGACTTGTTTGCCGGTTGTCACTAGTCACTTGTTGGAGACAGCGGGGGGGTGATCTCTAGTAAGCTCATTAGCATGTGTGTAGGTTCTTTTATTGGTTTTAATGTTTCCTCTGTAGTGCTTTTTACCTTAAGAATAAAGTAAGCTTGCATAGGAAATCTTGTGTGGCATCTTATAACTGTAGCCATTACACCTGTTAAACATCTTTGAAGAGAAACCAAGCAGGCCTGTTTAAGCAGACTGGCTTTTCTGGGAATAACACTGTGAAGGCAGGGTACAGTTCAGCTTGGACGTACCCTGATCAGAAGGCAGTGAAACGTGGGTTTCCACCCATCGGAGGTGATTGCCAGGGGAGCTGAAAGCCTGAGAGTGAGTGAAAACATGTGCATCTACCCTGAACTCTGACAAGTAACACACAGACTTTTTCTTGGGTGATGACCCAAATCAGTCGGTTGACCACATCCTGAAGCTAAGTACCTATTAGTAAGAAAGCATACGTGCTTGTGTATGTGTTTTAAAGACCATCACAGACGTGTGGGTGTCTTTTTTTGTAACAGGTTCCAATCAAGATTGCTGCAGAATAGTTTTAAAACGGAACAAGTTACTTTTGTTAACTGGGATTATAGAACACGGTGCATATATCTACCACAGTTAATGGTTTCACCCAGCCTTTCAAGTTCTAGGTGTATACAGACATAAGACACAGTGTGCAAGCTTTCTGAACTGCACTCAGTCTGTCTCAAACATAGTCAATTATCTTAGGTCGTTAGAAGGGTTAGTCACATCCTTCAACGAAAATAATTCATTGGGAAATAGGCTAAAAGGGTTGCCTAATGTAGATCTATTGGGAAGAAGACCTTGGTGATTTGGCATGTAAGTAACTTACCAAATTTGTTTTGTGATCTAGCGGTGGATGGTTTTTCCTCTGAGTTAGCAGCACTAGAGTTGATAACCAAATGGCATGAGTAAGGCCCTATCCTGAGAGACTCTGTCAAAAATCTAAACAAAGTCACCTTTCCAAATTAGTGATTAGTAATGTTTTCTACTGCGGCTGTGTAACTTGATTCTGAAATCTGAAGGGCTATACTGACTAATTTTCTAACTTAATAGTAAACAGAAAATAAATGGAGTTAGACCTACCTACACCCAGTCTGAATTTGACCTATAGGTTCTACAAATGAAGGAGTCCTGGTCAAGATTGTTCCCTGTTGTACATTTACCTCTGTATTGAATCAAATGGGCTTCATGCACTTCCCTTGAGAAATTATTTAGTAGCCCTCACTGTCATGTTACAGAAAACTTGATTCAGAAGTAGCAGACAGGAAAATCGCACCTTACTATTCTCACCTCTGGCATGTTTGGATCAGGCTATTTAGGGTTTACTATAGGAAATAAAGTTTCAGGAATCATTGTAAAGCCACCTTCCTGGGTGGAGTCTGTATCACCTCAGCTATAATAATACTTTACACTAATGTTGCCTTCCATAAAGGGATCTCAAAGTCTTTTGCAAACATTAATTAAGAGTCTCCCAACACCACTCAAGGGACAAAAATATTTACCTCTCTCATTTACACATGGGGAAATTGAGGTTAAAGGACCTGCCCATGTTTATACAGTAAATAAGTGGTAGGTATTTTTATCCTAGAAACCGAACACAGGAGTCTGAACTCTCGGTCTTGTTTTGCAGCCATACAACCTTCTTTCCTCCTGTGACAGACTCTGTCAAAAAGTGGCAAGAACTGCTGGAACACTTGTGAGATCAGCAACCTCCTGCTGCTTCAGTATATGTATATGGGAGTTAGGCTCCTTAACTCCATTTTAAGGGCTTCATACGAAAAGATCTCTCCCTACAGGCCTAGTCCAAAATCAATGGAAGCTCACTAGTTGGCTTCACTAGATCCCAGGAGCCGAGCACATGGAGTAGTAATTTCTCCTTTCAAACTACACTTCCTGATGCCCTCAGTGGCGTATGTGCAATGTGCCAGCCATTTAAGGGTGTCATCATCAGCCAAGTGGAGAACCAGAAGCCCGCTGTCAAAATAAATCAGTGATGCTCTCGAAGTAGCTCACAGGACCTCCCCCAACACCCTGAGTCACCACCTCTTGCTTAGAGACTAAAACATACCCCTGTCCAAAGTTTCCCCCATGCCACACTTTGCACACCCACACCTCCTGCTGGCAGGGCCCCCGCAGTACGCCAGCCTGTTGTGCACAGGAGCTCCTTCCCCAGGAGACAGTGGGAAGCAGGAGTGAAGCTCCTCATAGCCAGGAGAAAAAGGGAGCAAAGATTCCATCACCCCACCCCATTCCCGATCAGCTTCTTCTCCCCAGGCCTGAAGGGTACATAAGGTCTCTGCATCCCACGCAGCCCCTCTAGGCCTTGGTGAGGAGACAAAGATTGCGGCAGCTGGGTCCATTGAAAAGGCTACAGGGCAGCACTAACTAATTTTGGCAGAGAGGCACAAACTGATTTGGAGAGCGGGAAGCAGCATTAGGGTTGCCAGGCATACGGTTTTCAACCGGAACGTCCAGTCAAAAAGGGACCCTGGCAGCTCTGGTCAGCACCACCGACCGGGCCATTAAAAGTCCAGTCGGCGGCGCAGCAGGGCTAAGGCAGGCTCCCTGCCTCCCCTGGCTCCACGCTCTCCCAGAAGCAGCCGGCATATCTGGGCCCTACACACAGGGGTGATCAGGCATGCTGCCACCGCCCCCAGCACCGGCTCCACAGCTCCCATTGGCCGGGAACTGCGACCAATGGGAGCTGTGGAGGGGGTGGCTGCACCTGCAGGCACCGTGCAGAACCGCTTGGCTCCTCTGCCTAGGGGCAGGACACGCCAGCCCTTCCTGGAGCAGTACGGAGCCAGGGCAGGCCGGGAGCCTGCCTTAGCCCCGCTGTGCCGCCGACCGGGAGCCACCTGAGGTAAGCACTGGCCAGAGACTGGGCCCCAATCCCTTTCCCGATCCCCTTCCATCACCCCGATCCCCTGCCCAAGGTCAGAACCCCCCCTTGCACTCAAACTCCCTCCCAGAGCCCACACCCCAACCCCCTACCCCAGCCCTAAGCCCCCTCCTGAACTCCAAACCCCTCATCCCCAGCCCAACCACAGAGCCCACACCCCCAGATGGAGCCCTCACCCCCTCCTGTATCCCTGCCCCAGCCCGGAGCCCCCTTCTCCACCCCAAACCCCTCACCCCCTCCCACATCCCTGCCCCAGCCCAGAGCCCCCTCCTGCACCCTGAACACCTCATTTCTGGCCCCACCCTGGAGCCTGCACCCTCAGCTGGAGCCCTCACCCCCTCCCACACTCCAATGCCCTGCCCCAGCCCAGTGAAAATGAGGGAGGAGGGCTGAAGTGAGTGGGGCGGGCAGGGCCTTACAGAAGGGACTGGGCAGGTGTGGGGCCAGGGTGTTCAGTTTTGTGCAATTAGAAAGTTGGCAGCCCTAAGCAGCAGCAATTGACTGGGGGAGGAGGGAAGCAAAGAGTGAGAGATGGAAGGAGGAGAATGTGAAGGGGGGAACTGGAGGGTATGGGGGAAGTCAGTGAGGGAAAGGACAGCTGGAAAGAGTTCAGGAGAGGGTGTATAGTGGGATCAAGGGGTTTGTGCTCAGACACTACAGGAACAGTGTCTCTCCTCCCCAAAACCTGGTGACCACCTCATGCTCAGGGCTATAGAGCATTAGCCATTTACCTCCTGGGGCTCAGTCACTTATGCTAAGGGGAGCTTAACTCACCACGCAACCTGGCAGGGCTGCTTCTCTCACATTTTGTGTCACGTGTCTGTTTCCTTCCACAGGGTTCCCCTTAGCTCACAGCTGGGGTATGGGGCACCCTATCCCCCACCTTTTTGCCTCCGATTTCTCTTTCGGGGTCTTTGGGGCTTGCTCTGTGGGTTTTTTGACCGTCCTTCATTCTCTTGGGACCCTTGGGGGAGAGGTCATACAATGCACTGTCCCTCGGGTGACCAGACGTCCCAATATTATCGGGACAGTCCTGATTTTAGGGGACTTGTCCCGCGTCCCGACCTTACGTCGGACGGGACACACTTTGTCCCGATATCGGGACCGTCTGGTGGAGAAGAATCGCAGGCTGCCACCAGCGCTGCTCACCGCTTCTTCCTGGGGCAGCTCCTGGCACCCGCCCGCTGGCAGGAGCCTGCAGTGCAGCCCAGGCACAGAGGTGGCGAGGGGGTCTCTGCTGCGTGCTGCAGGGGTGGGGCTTGCAGGCAGTGGCAGCAGGCAGAGAACCCCCCCGACCCGTGACCCTCGGAGCCAGAGGGACCTGCCTGCCAGATGCTTCCCGGGACTGAAGCCATCCCAGGTAAGCACCACTGGGACTCCCCTCCTCGCCCCCTGGCAGGTCCCTCTGGCTTTTTTTTGGGGGGGGGGGGGTCCTGCATGCTGCTGGCACCTGCAAGCCCCGCTCCGCGGCTCCAGCAGCTTCCATTGGTGCTTTTCCCGGAGCTCGCGCTTGTGGCGGGCGCAGCACGTGGAGAGTCTGGAGACTCCCTTCGCCGCTCTGACCCTAGGATCCAGAGACCTCCCAACAGGGCTGGTGAGTACGGCCAGGGAAGGTGGCAGGGTGTAATGGTGAGTGTCAGGGAGGTGTGTGGGGGGTGCTGGGCAGTGGGGGAGGTTTGTGTGTGTCAGGGCACTGGGGGTCTGTGTGGGGCATTGTTTAGTTGTGGTGGTGGGGCTGTGGGGAAGGGCACTGGGAGGGCAGAAGGGGAAATCTGTGTGTATTGGGAAACTAGCAAGTGGGGGGGTTCTGTGTGGGGTGCTGGGCAGCTGTGGTGGGGCTGTGGGCAGGGGGCGCTGGGCAGGGTGTGTGTGTGTGCACAGCACTCTGAATTTGTGGTGGAAGGGTTGTAGGGGGGCTCTGGGCATAGTGGATCCAGGGGGCGCTGGGCAGGGGAGCTGTGTGGCACAGCATGGGCCCACTTCCAACAGGAAGGGGCACGTTGGTAGCACAGGGCCAGGCGGACCAGTGTGCCTCTGGCTCCGGTCGGGGCTGTGCACCTGTGTCTGTCTCTTCCTCTTCCCCCCACTCCCCCTTCCCCTCCCCACTCACCCAATGTGTCCTGATATTTCACTCTTTGCGATCTGGTCACCCTAACTGTCCCTTACCTCTCTCCCTGGGACGTTTGCTTACACACAGACACCAGGAACTTGGAAGCTAGGGAGAGCTCTGCACTAAATCTCCTCCCCTTGGCTTCCCACGTGGTCAGGCGCCTGGCCACATGATTAGAAGAAAGCGCTTAGCCCAGTCTTCCCTTGCTGGTGGCAGCTGCAAAGCCCTGCAGAGGAGCTTATGCCAGTGAATGTGTGTAGGAGCGGGTTCTCGTAGCTATTTAAAGACTGTCTGTCTCCCTTAATTACTCCCTCTGCTTTGTGCCAATGATGTGTTGCAACCCAAGGTTTTAACAGTTACTGGCTCCGACCCACATATTTCTGAAAATTTTATTACACAGGTGCATAAGACAGGGGGCAATCACAGTTCCTGAAGGTAGGAGACTAGATATGCATCTAAAATGGAGAAATCTAGGCTAGTAATTTATGTTTAGTACCTATACGATGTTATGAAGCTAATGGGCTGCACTTCGTCCGTTTCACCAGATATATTTTATTTGTGTTGATTTTAAAATTAAATTGTGAAATAATCTTCGTGGAGAGATACCAGTTTGGTGGATAGGGCAGGGGACTGGGAACACCACCTGGATTATATTTCCAGCTGTGATGCTATTGGCAGTGGACTAATTTATGGTCAGTTTGAATGCCCATTTATCTAATTTAGTTTGAAAATTGCTTTAGTTAAATCGATGCAGTTTTTGGTGTGAACACTCTTAAATCAGCTTAAGAATGCTTTCGATCAAATTAGTTTATTTGGTTTTGTAACTGCATTGCAGTGCCTAGCATAATAGCGCCCAGACCTATTTGCAATATCTTAAATAACAAATGTGCAATTAATAATAGAATGCTATAGCTGTGGTGCAATAAAGCCCTGCAAGTTTATGTTTCTGTTTTGATTTACTGCTGTGCCTCTCAAGGTGTGCATGGGATCTCCAGTAGTATCCTGCTGTCATTGCACAGCTAATGCCCTGCTAAATTGTCCCTGTTCTTTGCCATTAATTAACCTGACTGCACAAACTGCATCACAGAGCCCTGAAATAGTTACTTGTTGCACTGCATTTAGTTCCACCCCTTTTATATGCAGTGTGGGACTGATTGTGATTTCAACAACAACAAAAAGTTGCATGACACATTATGCAACTGATACCAAAGTTCAAAAACACAAGAACCTCAGGGGCCTTTTGGAGGTATATCCAGCAATCTGATCAGGCTGTAGCTCTGTATGTCACTTGTGTCTATTTGTCAATGCTATCCATTCCTGCCATGGCAGCTAGTTCCTTCACAATGTAGATGATCAGATTTAGGGTCTGTTTTTTTCCCCTTGTGTTTTAAGACACAGCCTCTTAACCTGTTGATCTTCCCCCTCCTGAGCACAGCGGCTCCCCGCCTCAACCTTTCCCGGATCTGTAGTGTTCCCCTCAAGGGTTGTCACCTCCTAGGCCCTGGGCCCCCAGTTCCAGTCCTTAATTTGTAATGAAAGAGGTGCCGCAGCTCAAGCAATGTTTTTTACTTTCATAACCCACACAGCAAACCCAGGGCGGGGGTTTACACATTTAGCACCGCCTGACTGGCTACTTGGCCAGCGCCCACTCCACCTTTGCAGCTCGCGCTCGGGGGCAGGAACCGCTGGGGCAGATCACACCACTGACGGTGGCGGCGCCAGGGAATGAACCCCGGCCCCGCCCCCTGCAAAGCGCTGGGCTGCAACGCAGCCACCGAGCCCCAACTCAGACCCATGCGCATGCGCGCGCCTGACGCAGGGCGGAGGGGGAAGTGGCTTGTCTGGGGTGAGTGACGGAGCCGCGCGCCAATCGCTTTCTCTTCGGGTCGCCGCCCTCCCATGTCGCACGCTAGTGGGCGGGGCCGGGAGCGCGGCTCGCTGCTGCCCGGCAGTTGTCGGCTCTGCTGCTCAGTCAGGCTGTGCGAGACCGGGGAGGGAGGGTCGGGGAGTCGCCGCCGCCGCCATCGCCATGAACAAGGATCTACGCAAGGAGCGAGACTCGGCCTCCTTCAACCCCGAGCTCCTCACCCACATTCTGGATGGGGGCGCCGAGCGGACCCGGCGCCGCAGGGAGATCGGTGAGAGCCTGAGCCTGCCACGGGCTCTGAGGGGACCCCCCCTCCTCCTCCTCACGGGACGGAGCCCCTCGCCCACGGGCTCTGAGGGGACCCCCCCCCCCTCCTCCTCCTCACGGGACGGAGCCCCTCGCCCACGGGCTCTGAGGGGACCCCCCCTCCTCCTCCTCACGGGACGGAGCCCCTCGCCCACGGGCTCTGAGGGGACCCCCCCCTCCTCCTCCTCACGGGACGGAGCCCCTCGCCCACGGGCTCTGAGGGGACCCCCCCTCCTCCTCCTCACGGGACGGAGCCCCTCGCCCACGGGCTCTGAGGGGACCCCCCCTCCTCCTCCTCACGGGACGGAGCCCCTCGCCCACGGGCTCTGAGGGGACCCCCCCTCCTCCTCCTCACGGGACGGAGCCCCTCGCCCACGGGCTCTGAGGGGACCCCCCTCCTCACGTTGGGCTGCTTCCCCTGTGCCCACTCTGAGACCCCCGCTGGATCCTGGGCAGCTCCCTTTCCTGTGTGTGTGCTATCCCGGGGAGCTCAACTGGCGGGTCGGTAGTATTGCCCTTCTCCCCGCCGGGTAAGTTGGACACCACATATGGGGAAATTCTCCAGCTTCTGTCCCTAGATAAGGGAGGGCTCTCATAAGTATGTGCTTGATATTGCTTCCCGTCCCCCGCCTTATACCTAGGGGCCCCATATGGGACTGTGGGAAAGGATAGTCCAGTGGTTAGGGCACTAGCTTAGGCATGGGTTTGTTTCCTTGTTCTGCCACAGACTTCATGCGTGAGCTTGAGCAAGATATTTAGCCTCTCTGTGCCTCAGTTCCCCACTTGTAAAATGTGGCTAATGTAGCACGTCTCTACCTAACAGGGGTGTTACAAGGCTAGATACACTAAAGATTGGAAGGCACTCAGTACTATAATAACGGGAACCATATGAGTACCTTTGTGCCCAGTGGTGCCATACCAGTGAATTACCGACTAAAAGGTGCTTGAACATACATTTAATGTGAAAATGATCCACGGCAAGAAGTATTTTGACTAGCAAATGCACCTGAACTTGCTTCAGATTTTAGTATTTCAGGGCTGGGCATAACAATCCTTATAGTTTTACCCTTCCTCATGGGATGACTGTCTTGCTCTCTTGACCCTTAATTCCTTTTCTGTTCTTCCATTGTGCCTTCAGAAGCCTTAGTTCTGAATGATCCAGACTTCCAGCATGAGGATTTGAATTTCCTCTCCCGCAGCAAGCGCTATGAGATGGCCATCGGGAAGAGTGCCCTGATGGTGATGAAGCTAAGAGAGTATGGGATTGCAGATCCTGATGAAATCTACTGGTTTAAAAGGTACCTGACTCTGATGCAAAGCAGATTGTAGAAGAAAATTCTTCTGCATCATCAATGAAATCAGATCCTTTTTTTTTCCCTTCAGTTTTGTAAAGCAAACTAAGAACCTGAGCCAAAGCCCCCATGTCTTGACTTCAGTGATCTTTGACGCAAGCCCTAATTCTCTAGGGATCAAATCTATTGACTACAGTGTCCATTTCATCAGACTGCTTTATTATAAACCTAGCAATGATAAAATCTTCTGTAGTGCCAAAGATAGTAAAAATTTCCCGTAAGCTGAAAATGTGGCTCTTAGTCATTCTAAATTAACCATAAGGAATTAACTATTTTGACTGTTTTAATTAATGGGGTAAATGAGACCACTGTCTTTAATGTACTTCTATGAAGCTGATTACTTCACTTTAAATAGAGCCAGGGGTGAAAGTGAGCCAGTATGGGCCGGTACTGTGTATCGGTAAGAACCCGCACCGGCCCATACCCATGGCAGCGCTTTATTGTCCCTGCCTCCCCTGTCGGCGGCCCTGCTGGTAGGGTCCATACCAGCAGGGCCACCGATGGGGCGGGGAAAGGAGCAGCAAGGATTCTCAAAGTGCTGCTGCGGCAAACGACTGTTCTTAAAGTGCTGCCACAGCAGCACTTTAATGTTGCTGCCCCTTCCCCCCCCCCACCATTGGCGGGGCCGCCGATGCGGGGGGGCGCAGCAATGTTAAGATACTGCCGCAGCAAAGGACCCTGCAGCAGTTTAACGTCCCTGCCCCTTTTGCCCCCCCCCGGCCATCAACGTGGGTGGGGGGAACAAAGGGAGCAGCTGCCCTGGGACTGGCGATTTAAAAGGGCCCAGGGCTCCAGACACCGCTGCTGCTACTGCAGCAGTGGTGTCCGGAGCCCTGGGCCCGATAAATCAACACGGGAGCCATGGGCAGCGTGGGCCAGGCAGCCTGGAAGGGCTGGCTGGGGGATGCTGACCCCCCAGCCCCGCTCCTTCCGGGGGCCAGAGCCGCCCCGGCTGCGTACTGGTAAGTGTCCTCAGTTACTTTCACCCCTGGATAGAGCTATTGTATTGTCATTGTTGAAGAGGTTCTAAGACAATTTTCAGACAAAACAACCTTTGGGTTTGAAATGTTTCCCTTTAGCCCAAAGAATTAGTCTGACCTTTCGTTTAGCTGATCTCTTATATTTTTTGCATTAACCAAAGTTGGGGGGAAAAAGTCTTTGAAAACTGAATTAGACAGAGTCTAACTTGCCATGAACTTAGCCCTGAATATGGTTAAGCACCTTTGACACAGTTTAAGAAATTTAGTTGAGAAATCAATTAACTTTCAGTTAACTCCTTCAAATAGTGACTGCAAAGCTGGATACCTAGGTGCAAAGGCATGAGGGTACCTGGAGATGTAATCATTTAAATAAACAAGTATGCATCTGATTGTACCCACTAAAGGCTCAGTCCAACTCCTATTGAAATCCATGGAAATGCTGGATTGGACAGATAGGCCAAATTCGTTAAGATTCACTGTCCCATCAAAAATGGTTGTAGTTCCCAAGATACATCAGGGGACTCTAAATCTCTTGACATAGCTGTTCTGGAAAGTGATTCTTTTGGAAGTGCTCTTTCAACATCTTTTTTTATGTATATTCAATTTCATTGTTGATTAGAAAATTACGGATACTGTATGGCAAACTCTAATTCACTTGTCTTTTTTTTTTTTTGGAGAAGTAAAATACTATCACTTCTCAATTATTCTGATGGAAAAAATAGGCAAGTAGATCTTGTGCCCTTTGGTAACAAATTTTCATGATTTTTTGCAGTGTAAATACTGTATATTGGGAACAGCTGATAAAACTATTTTTACAGTAATTGAAGGAGTGTTCTCAGCTACATGTGTAACAGGATACATTTGATCTTTAATGTACAGACTTGGAGTTATAGATGTATTTGGGGTCCAGTGAATTACTCGAACATAAATGAATAAGAGTATTTGGTATTTTATATATGGAATATAATTCAGATATTTGTACATACTAGTTCCTATCTTCTCTCTTGTTAGGAAGCCCTCTTTGTATATTTTCTGAATTGTACAAAACATTATAATTCTCCTAATGAGGAAATTCAGAGTGGTGGTGGTGTTTGCACTAACAGTCCTATGTTGTTGCAGTGTTATGGATGACAATGTAGGACCGGATCTAAATTCCATTGAAGTCAGTAGGCCATAAATTCAAATGGGTTGCGGATCAGTCTCTAACTGCAAAATTCAGGAAGTCCAAAGTTGTTGTTCTAGCAACAGCCTTAGCTTCTTCATATGTCACACATAATTAATGCAGAAAACTTAGCATATGCAGTAACAAAGTACAATACTATATTTATGTGTATATGAAGTAGGGATTTGTGTGGAAACTGTAACTGAGTTTCCAGATACTCTTAGCATTTAAATTGTTTAACATTAATATTCTACTAATATACAGGAGGATTTTGGCATTAAGTTAATATACAGAAGAAATTAAGGGGACGATTTCACTTGCTTTACAACTGACAAAATGGGAGCAGATGCTGAAATTTGTGCTGAGCAAAAGTCGTCTCCTCCTCCCTCCCCCTCCACCTCCGTAATCAAAGATAATATGTAACTATACTTGAGGCAAAATATAACAAAGTCCAGTAATTGCTCAGCTGATTTCTGGCTAGAGTTCAGTGTTTGTTTTTGAGTATCCTCCATTTGTCATGTACCTAAGTTATGTACAAGGGCTAGTATCATAAGACTCTGTTACTGAATTGCTACATAACTTTGGGCAACTTTTCACTTGTTACTTCATTTTCCCTATCTGTCAAATGGGAATAATACTTCAACAGGGGTATTATGAGGCTTCACTAACATTCGGGAAATAGTTTGTGGTCTTTTATCTAAGGGATTATCCACGCAGGGAGTTAGTGAAATAGCTGTTGTGCTTTCAGTTCACACCTTAACTTATTTTGTAAGAGCTTCCCCACATAGACAAAAGCTAAGTGCAAAGTTTTTACTATGGTTACTAATCAGACTCTCAGTTATGGAAGTTGAAATATTTTTGTAACAAACCTTGTTTTCACACACTAAATGTTCTAAAAAAAATTCAGCTTTTTGGTTGAAATTTTCAGTGTACAGGGGAATTGTCTTTAAAAATTTGAGCAAATTCCTTTCAGTAGCTTATGTATCCTTCAGGAACTTTTTAAAAAACAAAAAAATGACAGAACTTTGAACTTGGGAGTTTGGTATGTGACTACCCCTTGTTGAACTACCTTCATCATCACGCTGGGAAGGTGGGAAGAACTGATAGGCTAACAATCAATTGGAAAATACTTCTAAACATGCTTAATGAACATCCGTTAAGTCTTAAAGAGTATTAAACCCCTTTGGGGAATCAGAGAATGGAGAGTGCATTTCCAGACCTGTATAGTGTGTCTGGATATTCTGGGACCAACATGGCTACAACTACACTGCATACGTTCAATATGGAGAGTGAGACCAGGTTCAGGAATCAAACTTGAATGCCCAGGATTAGTGGAATTGAGTCAGCTGCCCTGTGTTAGGGAACCCTGGGCTTGAGTGTTTACATTGTATTTTAACCCTACGTTAAGACTTTTCTAACCCAGGTTTGAACCTAGAGCTCTGGCATCCACACTGCAGTGTGCAGACCCGAGTCAAAGTAACCATATCCCAGCATCCCTAGCCTCCCCCACCCCCAGAAATGTGGCTGCTCTAGCTCTGGGGTGGTAGCGCACTGTGGGAAAACTTTACTCCCCTCTCTGCACATTGCCAGGAAGCAGCTGGCTTTGCACAAGGTTTGATGGTTCTCTCTCCATTGCAAACCCAGGAGGCTCACTGATAGTGTGCTTGCAGATCGGTGATCAGAAGAGACTGGGTTAACGCTGACCTGAGCTGTTTACAGAGCAGGACGGCTTCCATTTTCAATCTGGATTCCAGATTGTTGAGATAGAGGATTAAGGAAGTTATTCCATGGAATTGTGGGATACTTCCAGCCGACTCCCGGGACCCGAGTCAAGCAGTGTGGCGTCTATGCTGCAAAGCAATAGGGCTCATACCCTGGGTCCCAGCTTAACTCGAGCTCGCACCCTCCAGCCCTGCAGGGTCCTTGGACCCTAGTTCTGAGCCCTGGGTTAGCACGATTGTAGTGTAGATGCAAGGGGAGGGGGGGCTTAGGCTTAAACCCAGGCTAAAGCACAGGCTTACATTGCAGTGTAGGCATACCCATAGAACCAGGTGCATTGATTGGAAAAAAAATAATTTCATCCAGTTTATTCATGATTTAGATCAGCAAGCAGGAAACCTTGATTTAAATTGTTTTTTGCGCTTATACATTTTAGTTATTTTCCTAGAGAACGGTTGACTTTTATTGTTTGGTAACCACTGACAGGGTAACAAGCCTTGTTACTGAGGAGGAAGTGGTAGATGTGGTATTATCCTGACTTTAGGAAGGCTTTTGATACTGTCTCTCATGACTTTCTCATAAACAAACTAGGGAAAACTAGCCTATATGGAGCTACTATAAGGTGGGTGCATAACTGGCTGGAAAACCATTCCCAAAGAGTAGTTATCAGAGGTTCACAGTCAAGCTGGAAGAGCATATTGAGTGGGGTCCGGTTCTGTTCAATGTCTTCTTAAATGATTTGGATAATGACATAGAGAGTACACTTATAAAGTTTGCAGATGTTCCCAAGCTTGGAGGGAATGCAAGTGCTTTGGAGGATACGATTGAAATTCAAAATGATCTGGACAAATTGGATAAATGGTGTGATGTAAATAGAATGAAATTCAATAAGGACAAATACAAAGTACTCCACTTAAGAAGGAACAATCAGTTGCATGCATAGAAAAAGGAAAATGACTGCTTAGGAAGGAGTACTGCAGAAAAGGATCTGGGGCGTTATAGTGCATCGATAGGTAAATATGAGTCAACAGTGTAACACCGTTGCAAAAAAAGTAAACATCATTCTGGGATGCATCAGCAGGAGTGTTTTAAGCGACATAGGAGAAGTAATTCTTCCACTCTACTCTGTGCTGATAAGGCCTCAGCTCGAGTATTGTGTCCAGTTCTGGATATCACATTTCTGAAAAGATTTGACTTTCTCCAATTTGTCCGCAAGGAGAGCAACAAAAATGATTAAAGGTCTAGAAAACATGACCTATGAGAGTAAAAAATTGTTCTAATTAACCTCTGAGAATAGGACAAGAAGCAATGGGTTTAAATTGCAGCAAGGGAGGTTTGAGTTGTACATTAGGAAAAACTTCCTAAGTGTCAGGGTAGTTAAACACTGGAACAAATTGCCTAGGGAGGTTGTGGAATCTCTGTCATTGGCAGTTTTTAAGAACAGGTTAGACAAACGCCTGTCAAGTTATGGTCTAATTATTGGTGCTGCCTTGAGTGCAGGGGAGTAGACTAGATGACTTCTCGAGGTCCATTCCAGGTCTACTCTTCTGATTCAGTGTTGACTTGCAAATAAATATAGCCTTTGCACTAAATTTGGTAGGTGTGGGGTTTGAGTTTTTTTTTTTTTTTTTTTTTTAAAACTAACCAGGAAGGTTCACTATATCTATAGACATTTATTTAAGCAATTATATAAGTTATCATACATTTATTCAGAGTCTGAATTTGTACAATTTTATTATTTTAGAAAATGGTAAATCATACATTTCTTATTTACTAGATGATTAATTTTTGCTTATTTGTATGAAGCTCTGTTTGGATGGAAATTCAAATTCGCTTAAATATACAAAAAACATTTTAAAGTTTTAGTTTTCTTTAACGAAGCTTTCTGATAAGGATAAAAATTTTATCAAAGCATGTTTTGCATTTAAAATTAACTTTCTTTAATAAATCAGTATTATCTGTAGTTGGTGAAATGAACAGATTGCTTCTAATCGCTGTGTCCTTTGAGATTTTCGAACTAGATCTCTTCTTTCCACCTAGCTTTTATTAATACATTGGAAGAGGGAAAACAAGTTTTCCTGCTTTTTCAACTCTATGATTCCTTAATTTTGACTGAACTAGTCATTGAACCAAACTAGTTGAATTATCTAAATGAAGAAAATATTTTCTCTGCATCTGCAGATGAGGCTACTGCTTTCAAAAGGAAGTTTAGTGCTTCAACAAACTCTGATTGCAGTTACTTAGCCAGCGACTTCCACCAGTTCAGTGGTTTGACTTTCTTTATAACTCAGCAACAAATATGCACTGCTTAGTATTTTTCAAATTAATTAAAATTATTTTAATAGATTGAGTAAGTTTAGGCCTTAATATAGGTTGTCCTAATTTAAATTTAAATTTGTTTTTAAATAAACCTGTTTTTAATTTAAATTTAAAAAATGATTTTTATTGTTTTTAATCTACCCTGCATAGAGAAATGGAAAAGTATTGAACATATTTTAAAACTGTCTAGAATTTCCATTAGGATGTACAGAATGTCTTGATTAAGAGTTTACTGAACTCAGTGCTGAGATTGTTTTTCTCCTTTCTCCTCCCATTATTATCGTTACACTATTTTACATAATACTATCTGTATCTGATCCTGTACAATAAGTAATGCATGTCTAACAAATGATTTGTTGTCCTGAAGCACTTACACCGAAGGGACAAGTCTGTACCACCCAGAGGAGGTGTGTTCGTGATTGCTGGAATGCTTAACAGAACAAATGAATACTGGAGAGCTTTTAGAAAAGAAGGTGCCTTGCAGATCCAAATTAGAGGCCATTTAATCTTGATGACATGCAGGAAACTGGGAGTGGGTGAATGAAGACAACAAGAACAGTTGGGAGAAACTTATCCAGAGTGGAAAAGGAGACCGGGGTAGGGGTTGTGTGTGCACGCGCTCACGCTCGCTCTCTGGTGTCTTGTCTCTGCATGCATCATGCTTACAATTAAGATTCAGAACATTTTGCATCATACAGAACCTCAATACTGTGGCGAGGCCCCCCAATTACCATGCATAGTAGTGTCCCAGTGTCCACCACTGTATTCAGCAATGGTGGATAGGTACATCACTTAGATTTTTCTGTTACTATTCTTTGCAAAACAGTTCATTGCAACAGTTCATTCATTAAATTTCAGAATTAACATCATACTGAGCTCAATGGAAGCAGCTCAGACCTCAGTCCTATCGCTTCAAGCTGTTTGTAGGCTGAGGAAGTCACTAAACTAAGTCATTCGGAGGGTTATCTCAACAATCCAAAAGGCTAGAAAAGATTTTTTTAAAAGCCTGTAAGCAAGTTCTGCAGTGGCAATAGGAGGATGGATTTCACTGGCTGTGGAATCTCAGAAAACACAGGACCTTGTTTATAACATACTTTGTTCCCAGATATGGAGATTAATAAGTTGTGGTAAGATACCAAGATCATGTATTTTACTGTGGCGGTTGTCACTGGTTGCTTTGAAATTTGAAAAATCTACATTACCAAACAGTGGGATAGAAATTATCTTACTTGTCTTCCTCCCATCCTGCCTTCTGGGGGCTCTAACAAAGAGTCTTGTCTTCATTTTCAGCCCATGATGTTCAAGCAAAAAGCTCTAGTGTATTATCCGTGTTCTCACTTTTATGGGTAGAATTTAAGATGTTTTCTATATACAGCAACATTTTTCTTTGTGAAAGGAGTTGGGGGTGGCATTCACTTCCAGCAAGAAAATAAGTCCTGTCATCTAAGCAGTGTCCATGTTGCTCATTTTGGTTACTCTCTCCTTTCTGGGCCATGAAATCGTGGGTTCAGGTTCCACAGCTGGACTTCAGCTTGTATGTCACACAGATCAGTACTGTACTAGAAGTTGGGGTGGGCTTTAAGCTAAAGTTTTGACTACTTTGTCTGTGATAGTTCCATCTATTTTGTTATGATTTTCATCACAAATTGTCATCAGAAAGTAGGCCAATTCTTAATAAATAGGTCAACTAATGAATTCTGTCATACATCTTGGGGGATGTATGATGGATCCTCCTGCTCTTTTCAGTGAAACTGAAGCAAAGTGGTGGTTATGGAATTATTTTTCAATTTCAGTAACATTTTCCTTTATTCGTGGAGTTATACTTAAGTCTTTGGCTAAAAGATGCATCAAATGAGCACTGCACCCATATGTTGCAAGTTTCAGGTTCTCTTCCTTATCTCTATGTATCTTCTCACCTTTGCTGCACTTGCTGCATTGTCAATGACAAAGATATATACTTGACTCTTGAATATTTGTTCAGTTTGTTATAGCTTTTACTGCTGCTACTTTAAGTATTCTGCTGTATCAATTGTTTTTGTAAGCTAGACAACACCATCTCCTATTGTGACACAAGCACATATTACGGGAGCACTGCCACGCATCATGACTCAGATTAATGAATTTTCCATCAGTGTTTTTTGCACACTGTTCAATTTCCCCCTCAGAAACTTTCTCCAGCAATGTCTGCTCGGCGGGTGGAGTGTAGCCTTGTGGTAATGATTGAACTACGTCAATGAAATGTTTGTTCTGAACAAGACAAAAGGGAGAACTTGTTGCACAAATCAAGGAATCAATATTTTCGTCTATGGAATGTTGCTGGAATTTGCTGGTCCTGACTACAAACTAATCCACGGTTTTAATGAGTGATAAAGACTTTTTTATATATATACAGGTAATTTACTGTCGGACATATGTTTAGTTGTAGCACTAGTGGTGGAACCAGCAGATGACTGTAAGGCTGTAGATATTGCAGATGGTGGACATTCATAACCCCTTATGTCTGAGCTTGACCCTGAAAAAAAAGGCTTTTAATTATGAAGCTTCCTGGGTTGCATGGTGTGTAGGTATGTAAAGTCCTGTCCAGCTCCTCAAAAAATGCAGGTTACATGTCACCTGCCAGATTTTTTTTCCTGTTGTCCCTCATTTTAATAAAGTGCAAACAACTCAAGAGCACGTATATCTGGCAGTGTTACGCATTCTGGTTATGGCCCTTCACAGACATCTGCCTAACAATATCCATAAAAAGGTCTTTATTCCAGTGGTTGGCCACAAGAGTTTCCCGCACCAAAGCTTCTCCCCAGATGACAATAAAATCCAGTGTCTCGGTGTGGCTCCAAGCAGCTGCTCAAGGCATGTTGTAGGGTTTCTGGAGTATTATCACGGCTGTTCTTATAAACTGGAATCCAGAAGTGAATGGATAATATCTGGCTATGTGCCAGCTTATAAACAGGGAAGGGAACATCCAGTCAACTTGACCGAAGAGGAGGGGAAGGCACACAGGTAAACGGGTCAGTAACGGTCGCCCACAAAGCTGTCTGGGATAGCCATTTGGAAGACTGTCAAAGTAGTTTGCTGCAGCATTGCATGCACATGAACAGAAGACCAGACTAACTTACTTTGCAACAAAGTTAGTTCACTTTGAAAGAGAACTTCAGAGGTTGTAATATATGCAGAATCCGTGCTCTACAATGAATTGCATTGCATGTGTGAAAGCATTTTCGAAGATTAACTCAAAAAAACTGTGGATTAAACCCCTTGTATAGACAAGCCCTAAGTGAGAAAGAGACTGTTTACTTCACTGATATGAAAATGAAACTAACATCAAAATGAAATCTGTCAGGGTCCAAGTAGTTTTTCCCATTCCGGGGGGGGGTGTGTGTGTGTGTGTATTTTCTGGTCACTGGTTGGGACAAATGAGAGTGCTCTGTGTTTCTGCTTGTCCTGGACATTCCAGTTTTAGAGGATTAACTGATCAGATACTGGTGTGATCAAGAAATGAAAAGAGCACTTAATAAACGTAAGTTCTACAAAATGTCAAAGGGAAAGTAGCCACCTTACAATCCATATAAATTCTGGACTAACACTTTTCAGCATGTTGTTTGTCCTGTCTGAATTAATTCTGCATGTTAGTATGTAATGTACTCTTGCCTCTCTCTTTCATAGTAATATGTCTGCATTGTCTTCGCTCCAGACCAGTTATTTCTCAAATACTATTCTGTTCAGTTTAGTGAAATAATACCTTGCATTTTGAGTGAAGATGTCTATTCACAATGTCCAACTTTAGCATTCCCTCAAACCCCTCATAATTGGAATGGTATGATTGAAACTGAAGAGCAGCTGTAATGATAAAAGTTCATGATCTTGTCACTGGTGCAAGTAGACAAAGATAACACGATCAGAGCACTTGTACTGAAAGAAGCATGAACCATTCATTAAGAAGCTTCTTCCTTCCTAATCCCTGAATGCTCCTAATTGATAGTGGCCTTTTTAGAATGGCTGCACTTCCTTAAAGCAAACCCCATGCTGGAACGAGACACCCATGCCTCACCACTGTTCCAGTTACCAGCTCTATTGGGCTTTGAGTCAGGAAAGCTACATGTTTTCAGTCAAAGCCAGATATCTGAATTTCAGCTGAACTTATTAAAACTAATGGTATGCCCCTCATTTTAAGGGTCCTCAATTCCAGGCTTCCACTGAGTCCAAGAAGTAGAGCAAGATTTTTGTGATTAATATAATAGGAGCCAAAAATTGCAGGAAGAAGGAACTGTTCAGAAGGTATTGGTTCATTCCCCATTAGTACTGCTTATGATTTCTACATGTCTAAGGTTTACTATTAAGACTTTTAAGTGCACAAACACCAAAAGTATAAGTGAGTCTACTGTGTACAGCTGCTGGAGATGGAGGAAAGCTGTTTCAGGAGCACACTTAAAGTAAGGCTGAGACCTTGATCCTTCTTTTTCTCTCCTGCAGAACCTGCCAGGGCTCTTTTGTTCCACCTTTAGGTCTCCACTTCAGCATGTTTACATATACCTTACAGAACCAATGCACTGTTGCTCAGCAAGACAAATGGCTACCTGCAACCTATGGACTCCAGATAATTGGAACCTATGCCCAGACTGAGATGGGCCACGGTTAGTTCCTTTTGGAAACCAGTGGGTAACCTCTGTGCTGTGACTCCAGCTAATAAATTGGTGGTGATGCTCTGTAGTTAAAATCTAAAGGGTGAAAGATACAATAAATAAAAATTTAACAATACCAAAAAAACCCCACACCCCAAAGGCCAGTTGACCATTAAGGCCACAGTAGAGTTCTTCTACCGGTTAACAACACAGTGTCTCACTCACAAATGGCTTTAATTATGACTTTTTTTAAAAAATGCACCTCCTGCTTGCTCACTAACTTAATAGTTGTTAAAACAAAGATTAAAAGATGAGGTTTTTGCCCATAGGAGCTTGAACATTTTGTTGATTATGGTGCCAAGGACAGACAGGAGTCAGCTGTAGCTCTATTTGTGCCTGAATTTATGGTATGTAAGTTGCAAAGTTAGGCTAATGCATTGATGAGCAGCCTAAATAACTCAGCCATATGTCTTTAGGTATAATGTAGCTTGATGAAGTTGTGCATCACATGTTTGTGAAAGACTGGTTATTGCTATGCTCTGTCCCAAGCACTGTTTGTTCTAGGTGTAGCTGCATTTAGTTATATATCTTCATGGAAAGTTCCTGTTTTATAGGGAAAAAGCCCTGTTCCTACTTTCTGAATTTATCAAAACACAAGAACTGATCATGGACCCAGGGAATCCTATTTCCTAAGCAGCACAGTGCCCAAGACTGCAAATTATACAAGTCCCAGCAAGAGAAGTTTCAGTGGCTGAGAAAATGAAATGGTTCTCTTTTTACACTTCCTGAATTCAAACCTGGAATGTGCCCAACATACGGTAATTTGCCAGATCAGATGGCAAAACCCATGGTAGATCTCAGTTACTTTGGTTACTACTACATATGCCAGCTGAAAATGCAAAGAAGAGTTACCTGATGGAATTTTTCACATCACTCTGTTAAATCAACAGGCTCCAACTCTAAACCAAACTAGCTAAAGACCAGAAGTTGTGAAACAAGTGGATGATATCCTGTGAATAAACAATTGCTTGCTGATTTTGTTTCCTTTCCCCAACAAGTTTTAAATCAAATCTGTCTTTCTACAAAAGTGATTTGGTTTTGCATGCTTTGTCATTGACCTATCCCTCGGTGACTTTCTTCCCTGGGTGTGGGTCAGTTTGCTTGTAATGTTCACCATGTTCTGTGACTAGCATATTGATTGAATGATATACCTAACACAGCTTGTGAGAGTGATGGTATATTGGAGCAACTCACAATTTCAGTGTCAAAAACTGATTCTTAACATGTCTGTAAGGCATTTCTGCTGTGCATGTTGGATAATTACTATATTATTGCACAGGCTGCATTGATGATAACTGGCTTCTAGTTAATATATTTTTTTAGCCTGATGTTTATAGTGGCTTCGGTGATTCATGATAGGTAATTGGATAGGAGTCTTTATCCAGTCCAGAATGGCAGTGATTAATAGGTGTTGGTATCAGGTTCAGTAGCCTACATGAAATGAGTTGGTTTTCAGTCCATTTTATCATGAATAGGTGTTCATTTAAAACACCATATTTGGGGGCAATTGTCAGTCTGGAATGGCACATGGAAGCCTTTTCTCCCCTCCAAAATGGTCCTCTCTAGCACATGGTTGAGGCTCATTGATGAAGTGGAGTTGAGGGACTATTGTATTGTCACCACCTGTACTGTATCTGTTGTGTTGTTTAAATAAGGATTTCAGTCTTCATTACTAGGGCCTTACCAAATTCATGGTCCGTTTTGGTCAATTTCACGGTCATAGGATTTTAAAAATAATAAATTTCATGATTTCAGCTATTTAAATCTGAAACTTCACAGTGTTGTAATTGTAGGGGTCCTGACCCAAAGAGGAGTGGGGGGGGTCACAAAGTTATTGTGTGTGGGGGGGTGGGGTATGGTACTGCTACCCTTACTTCTGCGCTGCTGCTGGCAGCAGCTCTGCCTTCAGAGCTGGGCTGCTGACTGGGAGCCCAGCTCTGATGGCAGAGCCACCACCATCAGCACAGAAGTAAGGACGACAGGGTATGGTATTGCCACCCTTACTTTGGCGCTGCTGGCTGCAGAGCTGGGCCGTCAGTCAGCAGCCACCACTCTCCAGCTGCCCAGCTCTGAAGGCAGCAGCACAGAAGTAAGGGTGGCCTGGTATGGTATTGCTACCCTTACTAATGCACTGCTGCTGGCAGGGCGCTGCCTTCGGAGCTGGGTGTCCAGCCAACAGCCGCCACTCTCTGGCTGCCCAGCTCTGAATACAGCACGGAAGTAAGGGTGGCAGTACTGTGCCCCCCCACCCCTTAAAATAACCTTGTGACCACCACCACCACACCCTCCCCGCAACTCTTTTGGGTCAGGACTCCCAATTTGAGAAATGCTGGTCTCTTCCCATGAAAACTGTAGCGTATAGGGTAAAAGCACACAAAAGACAGATTTCATTGGGGGAGACCAGATTTCACAGTCCATGATGCATTTTTCATGGCCGTGAATTTGGTAGGGCCCTATTCATGACAGTCACCTGAGCACCTTTCACAGCACTAAACTCACTTAAAAGCCTGATGTTTCTAATGTTAAAGTGACCATTAAGTCTAACCCAGCTGGGTTACTATATAAGGCATGGGGCGTTACAAAATATTGCTGTCTAACAATTTCTTTTGGATCTTCACTATAACAAGCCCAGAAATTGGGGTTGCCAGCCCTCTGGGATTGGCCTGTAGTCTCCAGGAATTAAAGATGAATCTTTAATTAAAGATTGTCATGTGATTAAAATCTCCAGGAATACATCCAACCAAAATTGGCAACCCTACCAGAAATGCCAAAGTAGAAAGAATTGCTGTTACCAGGAAACTCTATGTGTAAAAGAACATGCCAGTGTATAGTAAAGTGCATCTATATCTAGTACAGAGAATACTCTAATCCATTCTGTCAAGTATTCCAGACCTTTAAGCGTCTACGTTGAGACCAGTGCTTTTTCAGGAACCCAAATCTGTCACCTGAAAAATAGGTTCATTCTATGAATGACTTGGCAAAAAACTACATATTTGTAGAGTGTAAAATATAGGTACCGGACATGTTGTCTTTAGAGGATCAACACTTCTGCAATATCTGCATCCCAGCCACTCTAGTGCTTTTCCCTTTTCACTATGTGCTGGTGTCAGCAGTTGAGAAATAATCCTACCCTCTCACTACTACTTTCCAACAGATGAGGAAATGTTTTTCACCAAAGTATCCAAAATGTCCTTTTGTGAAACCTCTTACAAGAAGTTCCAATTGGATGAATTATCTTGTGAGACTTCAAAACAAAGAAACAATCTTAGGTTATCACAGTTGGGAGATTTGGGGATCAAAGAGAAACAGTTCTCTAAGTAGTTGAAGGTATCGAAATTATTAAGGGTTGTTAATAATAATACATTACATTTTCTGGTGTCCAAAGACTTCTGGACTCTAGAACTAAAAATAACCTGATAACCAGTATCTGAGAGAATTTGGAGTCGGCTAGATGAAGTGGAAGGTACACATTATAATAAAGCATGTTTGATTGGGGGCAGGGGCTCTGTTCTGGTGATGCCTTGACTGATAAATGTTTTTTCACACACAGCTGCAGTTGCGGTCACTAGCTTTGACTGATTGCTTATGCAGAGCACTGTCCTTTTTTGTTTGAAGTTTTCTAAAGAGCAGACAAAATTTAACAAAAGAGGCTGTGTTGGAGGATGGAGGAGATCATAGTTGGAACTCAAGTCCATATATGCTACATATGTCTAATTTGCAAGTCCAAAGCAAAATCTAAAACATTGATAGCTATGACAAGTTTAAGAAATCTAGATGGAAGCATTGCTCTTTCTGCTGAAACAAGTGGGATTTCGAGTGGTAAGGGGTTTGAGTACTTCCTGGAACCCCATTCAAACCATGAAGATGTGTAGACTTGCCTCAGTTCCAAAATAATCCAGTCAAACTTCATCCAACCAGCTCTGTCTTAAACTAAAACACAACCTGACTCATGCCAGCCTTTTATCCATTTTAAATTCAAATGTGTACTTGCTTCCAGAATCTTCTTTCTCACTGGTTTGTATTAACTCTCTATACTAGCCAATATGCTACATCAGAAATAGATTTTCCTCTTTAAACTGGAGCCAAAGCTAAAAAGGGGAGTGTTGCAAATGTTGCCCTGCTTAGCAAAGAGGAAAATGCACTGCAGTGTGGTTGAGTATGCAAGATTTCTTTATAATACAGACCAGGACAGTGCTTTTGGTTTTCTGAAATTTGCATGCTAAATTCTTAACACAATTCATTTTTTTTTTTCCCCCTCAATCTTCACCTTCAACATCATGCTTGCTTCCTTCCCATAATATTCCCTTCACATTCCCACCCCTCGGCATTTTGGCACAGCTCTATTCATCGTGGACGGCCTGAGCCTCTGGACCTCCACCTGGGCATGTTCTTGCCCACCCTCCTCACCCAGGCAACCCTGGAACAGCAGGACCGATTCTTCATGCCTGCCTGGAATCTGGAGATCATTGGCACTTATGCTCAAACCGAGATGGGTCACGGTACAGTACATTCGCTCAAGTATATTCACAAAGGTGTTTTCTGTACAGAGGATGTTTATCTGCATGGGGAAAATATCATGCGCTTTCCAGAATCTCTGCAGGTGCAGTTCTGGTCATGGGGAAAAGTGTACACTCTCTGGAATTTTAAATAGTTCACATGTCTATGCATAGTACCACTCTGTTTAATGTTTGATCTCTAAGAGTTTCTGATGTGCCCATCACTGTGGTATCTGGGTGTATTTGATATTCACTTGTCACTCAAATGAGGGAGACTGTGACTAATGAAAATACTCTATTTGTATGGGTGTATTGATAAGAGCATATTGCAGCTTCTAGACCCACGTGAATTTCCAGAATGACTTCTGCCTCTTCCTGATCAGTTTGGTTGCTCTACTTGGCACTCAGCTGGAAGGCAGGAGTGCAGACCTTTACAGAGCCTGAAAGAGATACTAAAATAATAAGTTAGTTTTCAATTGCGGCTGACCATAGTTTGGAGATCACCTGGGTAAGCCCAGTATCTGCACCCACATTTCTCTTTTAAGTTCCCTCTTTATGGCATGTTCTTTTCATCATCAAGAATTGAATGGTTTTTCTCCTTTGTCCATCCACTTCTCACTCAGTTAGTTTTACAGGTGCCTTTCCTCTGCTTACAGGCTTAGGGAGAGGTGACAGATACTCAATGTTTTCTCATCATTTTTTTTTTTCCCCAACCAAATTTCAATGTCCCTGGCAATGACCCAGTTTCCTAGCCCTAGGCACAAGTGAGCATTTGCTGAAGTCTTGCAAGATCAGTGGGGACCATGTGTATGTGTCACACAACTTCACAACACATAAGCATGTTCTACCTGGGAGACGTTTGTTTTCTAAACTTGTCAGTAGGAAAATGTTTTGAATCGTGAGCTTGGATCCATCCTTCACTGACAGTGAGACATCAAGTGACAATGAAGACTGACTTGCAGATATTTTAGTAGTAAAAGCACAGTCATTTGAAATGAGAAGCGTATGTACAATCAGGTTTGAAGCTTATGATTGTGGGGGTGGCCTGGCAATTCAGTAAGGGAGTATTAAGTTGTCTATGGAGACACCAGAGTTAGATCTACAAACTTTGGAAATTGGTGCATGGACACATCATGGTAGGGTCAGGCCTCTTGATGAAATACGCATGTAGTGTCAATGGTTCTGTAATGGTCTGCCACTCTGGAGCATCAAGTCAGTCCACAGCTGGTCATCTACATCTAGAGTTAAATTGACTGGATACCAGTGCAGGGAATGTCATCTGGCAGATATAGCTGCCTTCAGTTTGCGTGAAGTGAGGACTTGGGACGAGGGGAGTGGAAGCAGTTAATGGAACTGTTACCTTCAGCCTATTGTAGGTGCCCGAAAAATCTTCGGTAATCTAGCGTATATGTGCTCTTGTGTTCTCACGTGGATTTGGGAGAAACCGCTCTATCAGATGAGTGGTATACAAGCCCATTGGAGAGGGAATAATGATGGTAGCACTTCTGAGACCATGTTTTGTTAAATGCATGTGACTTTGTTTTGCAACTAATCAGATTCCAGTGTCAGTGTAATCAGGCTAAGATATGACATTGTAGATATGACATTGTAGATCATTTCTTGATCATATGCTTCTTGATGCAAAACAAGCAAAGTGTCAAGGTGGAGGTGCTTGAAAACTAAAGGGCCTAATTTTGGAACAACCTGGATACTGGCACTTGTATCATTTGAAATAATTTTACATTTCTGGCTTGGTGCCCAGGCTGTCAGATTAATAACTCCCATACTTCTAAAATGCCGTGCTCTTAAGTGTACACTGTGGTGTGCCCTCTCTGCCTTTTGGGTTATATCGTTTGTTGCATCACTGCTGGAGTTCAGCAATTCATTGTTCAGTTCTGTTTCTGTTGTCATCTGTGACTGTTAAAATATAATGTGCTAACTACCCATAGGAACTCACCTTCGAGGCTTGGAAACTACTGCCACCTATGACCCCGCTACCCAGGAATTCATTCTCAACAGCCCCACTGTGACTTCCATTAAGTGGTGGCCAGGTGGACGTAAGTGAATCACTGTGCATTTGAACTTGGAAGCTAAAGGAGGCACTCTCCTGTCTGTAGGAGGTGGTGATTCATATCCATGTTAGGACTGCTGCATCTGGAAGGTAGTGACTGGAAATGGGTACAGAAGGAAGTTGTGTGTAGAGCTAAATCATTCTTCAGCCAAGTAGGAAACTTATCAAAGTTCAGCTGTAATCTTGGATCACCAAATTTCTTTGGGCATTTTTTTTGAGTTGTTACACAACATGAGTTTAGAATGACTTTAATCTGAAGTTTTATCCCCTGTGTATTTGAAGCCCCTCCTTCATTTCTGATGTAGGCAGAGCCCCTTTGACTTCAGTAGGAGTCTTGCCAAGGAATTGTTTAGTACTGAATGTGATTCTTGAGAGTCATGAAGCTGCTTCACACACAACATAAGTGACTTTAATGAGAGTTTCATTTGTGAGCCAGCTATGGGATCAGACCCTTAATTAGCATTGAAGAGCTAATATATAGTAGAGCTCGTCAAATCTCAGATGGTGTTTTATCGAAGAGAGAGTATTAAAATGATATTTTTTTTCTCTGCTCTTGCAGTTGGAAAGACCTCAAACCATGCCATAGTTCTGGCTCAGCTCTACACCCAGGGCCAATGCAAAGGGCTGCATGCCTTCATTGTACCCATACGGCAGCTGGGCACCCATGAGCCCTTGCCAGGTAAGAGTCTACATTGGGGTTTAGCACTGTTGGGAAACAAAGGGTGAACACATTGTCAGGCCATATAGCTTTGCAAGTATTGTTAACATACATGGCTTATCTTTCAGACTGAACTCAGGTAGGAAGTGCATTGCAGAACTATAACACTTCAGCACAAGTGTGTGGATAGATCTTGTGTGGCTCTAGAAGCCTGAGGGCTCTTACCTTAAGACTTAAAATGACAAGGCCAATCTAGTGGTTTAGTGGTAACCGAAAGTGGAGGTTAGTTTGGGATATCACCAAGTTGCTGTACTCCCAAGCTGGAAGTGCTGTGGAGACCACATGCTCCTCTCCCCAAGAGAGAAGGAATTCCTTGCATCGTTCTCTAGCCAGGAGTGGCACTGACAAATTTTGGAGAGCGTTCCCCCAATCCCTGTATTATAGGACGGGATGTGGAGTATGAAGATCCTTGTGGGTTTTCATCCACACTCTTGCAATAAGAGGACAGGATAATGTTAAGTCTGCTTATCTGCTGCCATTCATATCAGAATGCCAAGAGCTCCCAGAAATCTAGACTGCCTGCTTATTGAAGGGTTAGGTCTTTCACCTGTTGTTAATTCTGACTCTTTCCCACTGTTCTATGGCAGGTATTACTGTGGGTGACATTGGGCCAAAATTTGGTTATGATGAAATGGATAATGGCTACTTAAAAATGGACAAGTTCCGCATTCCCCGGGAGAACATGCTGATGAAGTACGCCAAGGTAAAGGAGTGAGCTCTGGAGCCAGTCATTAACAGCTCTTTTGTAGTGAGCTGGCACAGAGTTTTCAACATACTTTAACTCTTCCCTCTCTGGGTTAAATCCGTCCCCATCGCTTACCAGTGGGTTCTCTGTGGAATCCTCTGACCATGAGGATCCCCTTATTTTTCATTTTCCACCCTGAAAATCCTACATCACAGCTATCATCTTTGCTGTCTAGAGAAGCAAACTTGCCTCCTTTAGGACCCTGTCAAAGTCAACCCTTAACTGGCCAGAGGGGTTGCTACTGAGCTATGCGTGGAAGAAATGATACTCTTGTATTGTCCTAGGATCTACAGAGGCCTTCCAGCCCTCTATTATAAAGCCAGGAGTAAGAAGGGTTTGTTTCTTAATCTCCAGAACTTCCTCCAACTCTGACTAAATGGATCTTATTACTAAGGCTATGTTTTAATCACAGGTATTTTTAGTAAAAGTCATGAACAGGTCACAGTCAGTAAACAAAAATTCACATGACCTGTCCATAACTTTTACTCTATACCCCGACTAAAACTTGGGTGGGAGGACAGGGATGGCCTGTGCGGTGTGTCGCTGGGGTTGGGGGCACAGCCTGCGGGGCTCCAGGGGTGCTGGGGAGGGGTTGGTAGGGCTGGGGCAGGGTCCATACCCAGCACCTGAGAAGCGGCGACCCCAGCTCCTAGCTCAGAGAACTCAAACTGAAATCACCATGAGGGCCACTTGAGGACTAGTACATTGGCCTGAGGGCCGCATCACTGAAACCTTCCATGAGGCCCTGCCTCTGCCCCACCTCTTCCCACCCTTCCCCACCCACATTCCAGCCCCTTCCCCAAATCCCCGCCCTGGCCCCGCCTCTTCTCCGCCTCCTCTCCTGAGCGCGCCATGTCCCTGCTCCTCCCATCTCCCTCCTGGAAAGTGCTAAGCACCGCCAAACAGCTGTTTGGCGGCAGGAAAGCACTGGAAGGTAGGGGAAGACTGCCCCAGCGGCAACCAGTGCAACTGGCCGAGGGGTTGCCCGAGCTGCTCAGGCGGCTCCTGGGCCAGCCACACCCGGCTGCTGCAGAAGTCACTGAGGTCATGGAATCCGTGACCTCCATGACAAACACGGAGCCTTACTTATTGCTAAGGTTTAACTGACAGTTGATCCTTGTGCAACTCTTTGTTTCGAATAACCCCCTTCACTTCACATCCTATGGTTCCCATGAGCAAGTTCAGTATATTTCATTTCTGTAGCTGCTCTTAATCCCAAATCATTCAGTCACTTTGCACAACAGGGGTGGATGTGGCAGCTGTTTAACACACACCACCGCCACCATACAATAAGCTTGCTTAGGAAGTGAGGAAGAATACTGCATCCATCAGAAACTAAAGCAGGAATTTAGAGGCAGAATGGAATTGTCCAAATTGGAATATGACCAGCTATGGCCATTAACAGCTCTTCCATTAGGAGAAGTGCATGAGATCTTTAATGACCATTTTAGGACTCATCCAAAAGGCAACTCCTCAGGCAAGCACCCTGTGACTGTAATTAATTACTGACTCAGAGGGAAGAGTGCCATCCACTGAATTATTAGCACTTCCTGTAGAGCCTTGGGTTTATCTTTAGGAGTTTCTCATGCAAGTATTGCTAAGGAGTAGATGATCTCTTTAGGTCCCTTCAACCCCACTTTTCTATGATTCTAAGACCTGTGCCTTATTAAATGTGACTTAATGTGGTTAGGGTATGTCTACACTACGAAATTAAGTCGAATTTATAGAAGTCGGTTTTTTAGAAATCGGTTTTATATATTCGAGTGTGTGTGTCCCCACAGAAAATGCTCTAAGTGCATTAACTCGGCGGAGCGCTTCCACAGTACCGAGGCAAGCGTCGACTTCCGGAGCGTTGCACTGTGGGTAGCTATCCCACAGTTCCCGCAGTCTCCGCTGCCCATTGGAATTCTGGGTTGAGATCCCAATGCCTGATGGGGCTAAAACATTGTCGCGGGTGGTTCTGGGTACATATCGTCAGCCCCCCGTTCCCTCCCTCCCCCCCCGCCCCCCCCCCCGTGAAAGCAAGGGCAGACAATCATTTCGTGCCTTTTTTCCTGAGTTACCTGTGCAGACGCCATACCACGGCAAGCATGGAGCCCGCTCAGCTCACTTTGGCAATTAGGAGCACATTAACCACCACACGCATTATTCAGCAGTATATGCAGCACCAGAACATGGCAACGTGATACCGGGCGAGGAGGCGACGTCAGCGCGGTCCCGTGAGTGATCAGGACATGGACACAGATTTCTCTGAAAGCATGGGCCCTGACAATGCATGCATCATGGTGCTAATGGGGCAGGTTCATGCTGTGGAACGCCGATTCTGGGCTCGGGAAACAAGCACAGACTGGTGGGACCTCATAGTGTTGCAGGTCTGGGACGATTCCCAGTGGCTGCGAAACTTTCGCATGCATAGGGGCACTTTCATGGAACTTTGTGACTTGCTTTCCCCTGCCCTGAAGCGCATGAATACCAAGATGAGAGCAGCCCTCACAGTTGAGAAGCGAGTGGCGATAGCCCTGTGGAAGCTTGCAACGCCAGACAGCTACCGGTCAGTTGGGAATCAATTTGGAGTGGGCAAATCTACTGTGGGGGCTGCTGTGATGCAAGTAGCCCACGCAATCAAAGATCTGCTGATATCAAGGGTAGTGACCCTGGGAAATGTGCAGGTCATAGTGGATGGCTTTGCTGCAATGGGATTCCCTAACTGTGGTGGGGCTATAGACGGAACCCATATCCCTATCTTGGCACCGGAGCACCAAGCCGCCGAGTACATAAACCGCAAGGGGTACTTTTCGATAGTGCTGCAAGCTCTGGTGGATCACAAGGGACGTTTCACCAACATCAACGTGGGATGGCCGGGAAAGGTGCATGATGCTCGCATCTTCAGGAACTCTGGTCTGTTTCAAAAGCTGCAGGAAGGGACTTTATTCCCAGACCAGAAAATAACTGTTGGGGATGTTGAAATGCCTATATGTATGCTTGGGGACCCAGCCTACCCCTTAATGCCATGGCTCATGAAGCCATACACAGGCAGCCTGGACAGTGGTCAGGAGCTGTTCAACTACAGGCTGAGCAAGTGCAGAATGGTGGTAGAATGTGCATTTGGACGTTTAAAGGCGCGCTGGCGCAGTTTACTGACTCGCTTAGACCTCAGCGAAACCAATATTCCCACTGTTATTACTGCTTGCTGTGTGCTCCACAATATCTGTGAGAGTAAGGGGGAGACATTTATGGCCAGGGGGGAGGTTGAGGCAAATAGCCTAGCTGCTGGTTACGCGCAGCCAGACACCAGGGCGGTTAGAAGAGCACAGGAGGGCGCGGTACGCATCAGAGAAGCTTTGAAAACCAGTTTCATGACTGGCCAGGCTACGGTGTGAAAGTTCTGTTGGTTTCTCCTTGATGAACCCCCCCGCCCCTTGGTTCACTCTACTTCCCTGTAAGCTAACCACCCTCCCCTCCTCCCTTTAATCATTGCTTTCAGAGCCAATAAAGTCATTGCTGCTTCACAGTCATGCATTCGTTATTCATTCATCACACAAATAGGGGGATGACTACCAAGGTATCCCAGGAGGGGTGGTGGAGGAGGGAAGGAAAATGCCACACAGCACTTTAAGCACAGCACTTTAAAAGTTTACAACTTTAAAATTTATTGAATGACAGCCTTCTTTTTTTTGGGCAATCCTCTGTGGTGGAGTGGCTGGTTGGCCGGAGGTCCCCCCACCGCGTTCTTGGGCGTCTGGGTGTGGAGGCTATGGAACTTGGGGAGGAGGGCGGTTGGTTACAGAGGGGCTGCAGTGGCAGTCTGTGCTCCAGCTACCTTTGCTGCAGCTCAACCATACACTGGAGCATACTGGTTTGGTCCTGCAGCAGCCTCAGCATTGAATCCTGCCTCCTCTCATCACGCTGCCGCCACCTTTGAGCTTCAGCCCTCTCTTCAGCCCGCCACTTACTCTCTTCAGCCCGCCACTTACTCTCTTCAGCCCTCCACCTCTCCTCCCGGTCATTTTGTGCTTTCCTGCACTCTGACATTATTTGCCTCCACACATTCGTCTGTGCTCTGTCAGTGTGGGAGGACAGCATGAGCTCGGAGAACATTTCATCGCGAGTGCGTTTTTTTTTCTTTCTAAGCTTCACTAGCCTCTGGGAAGGAGAAGATCCTGTGATCATTGAAACACATGCAGCTGGTGGAGAAAAAAAAAGGGACAGCGGTATTTAAAAAGACACATTTTATAAAACAGTCGCTACACTCTTTCAGGGTAAACCTTGCTGTTAACATTACATACATAGCACATGTGCTTTCGTTACAAGGTCGCATTTTGCCTCCTCCCACCGCGTGAACGGATTTTGGTTGAATGCCAGCAAACATACACTGCAATGTTTTGTTCTACAGTGATTCCCGAGTACGTGTTACTGGCCTGGAGTGGTAAAGTGTCCTACCATGAAGGACGAAATAAGGCTGCCCTCCCCAGAAACCTTTTGCAAAGGCAGAACCGCAAATGCCAGGGCAAAGTAATCCTTTCACATGCTTGCTTTTAAACCATGTATAGCATTTTAAAAGGTACACTCACCAGAGGTCCCTTCTCCGCCTGCTGAGTCCAGGAGGCAGTCTTGGGTGGGTTCGGGGGGTACTGGCTCCAGGTCTAGGGTGAGAAACAGTTCCTGGCTGTCGGGAAAACCGGTTTCTCCGCTTGCTTGCTGTGAGCTATCTACAACCTCCTCATCATCATCTTCTTCGTCCCCAAAACCTACTTCCGTATTGCCTCCATCTCCATTGAAGGAGTCAAACAACACGGCTGAGGTAGTGGTGGCTGAACCCCCTAAAATGGCATGCAGCTCATCATAGAAGCGGCATGTTTGGGGCTCTGACCCAGAGCGGCTGTTCGCCTCTCTGGTTTTTTGGTAGGCTTGCCTCAGCTCCTTCAGTTTCATGCGGCACTGCTTCGGGTCCCTGTTATGGCCTCTGTCCTTCATGCCCTGGGAGATTTTCACAAAGGTTTTGGCATTTCGAAAACTGGAACGGAGTTCTGATAGCACGGATTCCTCTCCCCAAACAGCGATCAGATCCCGTACCTCCCGTTCGGTCCATGCTGGAGCTCTTTTGCGATTCTGGGACTCCATCATGGTCACCTGTGCTGATGAGCTCTGCATGGTCACCTGCAGCTTGCCACACTGGCCAAACAGGAAATGAGATTCAAAAGTTTGCGGTTCTTTTCCTGTCTACCTGGCCAGTGCATCTGAGTTGAGAGTGCTGTCCAGAGCGGTCAGAATGGAGCACTCTGGGATAGCTCCCGGAGGCCAATACCATCGAATTGTGTCCACAGTACCCCAAATTCGAGCCGGCAACGTCGATTTAAGCGCTAATCCACTTGTCAGGGGTGGAGTAAGGAAATCGATTTTAAGAGCCCTTTAAGTCGAAATAAAGGGCTTCATTGTGTGGACGGGTGCAGGTTTAAATCGATTTAACGCTGCTAAATTCGACCTAAAGTCCTAGTGTAGACCAGGGCTTAGAGTCCAATCTGATATAGCTGAAGACCATCGAATTATTGCTTGCACAGGACTCTCTAGAATAGTAACTCTGCTCTCCATGATGCACCGAGAAAAATGTCAAAACATTTAGAACAGTAGACATAAGTTTGATCACTTTTACAAGAACGTCTGTTGGTTTGCCTTTTTCTTGAATGTGCAAGGAACTTGAGAGAAATATGTCACTGTCTCTGCAGCCCTCATCCTTTTGCTTGCAGCTACTACAGTGAGAACCACGCTAAAACTCTTCAAGTGAGGTAAGGGACATTATACTTGTGTCATGGTGTTCTTTGACAGAGGCTTGTGAAGGGTAGATGCCACTTGGTAGGTGTGCTCATGTACATTCTGTTCCACAGCAAGGTGGCAGCTGCTGCTGAAATTTAGAAGGCAGGAAACCCCTTGGGTCACCATCCTGTCTTTCTGTTAGGTTGAACCAGATGGCACATACGTGAAACCACTCAGTGACAAGCTGACTTATGGGACCATGGTGTTCATCCGATCCCTCATTGTGGGGGATTCTGCTCGCTCGTTGTCCAGGGCTTGTACCATTGCCATCCGCTACAGTTCAGTGAGGCACCAGTCTGAGCTAAAGCCAGGGTAAGTGTAGTGGCTGCAGTGAAATGAAGGGCCTGCCTGCGTCATGAGTTGAAATGCCAAAAATAAATGGATGTTAGACAAAAGGCAAGCATTTTGGGGAGGGCTGGGGATGCAGATTGTGGATGATGCAATTTACCGTGGCAATTGAAAGAGAAGTACAGATGCCTCCTCACTCCTAGCTGGAGCTGAGTGAAATGCAGGATTTCCAGTTTGCAGAAAACTTTGTGATTTGTAAATGTGATGTCATTCCAAATGGGAATGAAATTAAATGTATTTGAAATTTTCATGAACCCAAAATTCTGGGGGGGGGTGAAAATTCTCATACAATGCATGGTGTTTCCAAAAAGAAATCTACTCCAGGGACCTGGACAGCTGCTGAGTGAAATTGACCTCCTTGTCTTTTTCACCCCTGTTATTAATGGTTAAAATGAAATAATTAATCTGCAGCTGTCTAGGCCTCACCAAACGCTTGACTGGCATTGCAGGGAGCCAGCAGGAATCTCTGGGGATCCCCACATACTGGCTGCTGGAGGAGGTGACTTCAGGGCTGGGAGTGGAGCTGGTTGAAGGTTTTTCAGCAGAAAATCAAAGTGACAGTTCTATGGCTCCTTGCGTGGAATGCTCTTGTCAATTCCACTTTCCTGGAGGACTGCCAAGGCAGAGAAGGCCCCATGATGCCCTGCCTCCAAATCTCTGGGAGCCACTGAGGCAGAGAAACCCACAATTCCAGAGCTTCCAGATTACTTGTTGTGGGAAACACGAGTCTGAAAGCTCTGGCTTTAATAGAGCCTTGAGTCTTGACTCTGCAGCAACCAACCTGGAAGCCCTGAGAACTCTGCCTTGAACTGGGACTGTCAGGACTTCCAAGCTCCCTGGCACAGAGCCAGGGTCTGCAGCTCTGGGGCACTAGAATTTACAACCTTCATTATGGACTCCAGTATGTGTAGGTAAGCTCTTCCTGTTGTACAGGATGTCTGCAGAAACTTGGCAGCAGTCACAGTAATGACTCTCATGTATTGCTATAGGGAACCGGAGCCCCAGATCTTGGACTATCAAACCCAACAATACAAACTCTTTCCTCTCCTGGCAACTGCCTTTGCCTTTCACTTTGTTGGAGCCTACATGAAAAAGACCTATCAGCGCATCACTGGTGACATCAACCAGGGAGACCTGAGCGAGCTGCCAGAGGTAATTATCCTGTCTGAAAACTGGAGGGTGATTCTGATACTTTATGTAAAAGCTGCTGTGGCCTACGAGCTAATGGTCCCCAGTCCTCTTGGGCAAGCAATAGAGGCTTTGAGATTTTCAAATCCAGAGGTTCTAGATTCAATCCCTCCTGATAATTCACCCAGAGGCATCATTCCATTTGCATCTATATACTGCACTGCACCTTTAAAAAATGTGAGTTAGTGACTCACCCAAGATCACCCAGAATGAGGTTTTGCTGAGCTGGGAATGAAACCCAGCAGTTTTGACTTCAAGTCCTCTATGGTAGCCACTGGACCATGCTTCCAATGAACCAGGGAAGAACTGCTGTTAATCAAAGATATAGGCAGAACTAAGAACTTTGTGAGAGTGGGGTTGTAAGGTGCAATCACTTAGTGGGTGGCCGAAGGAATACGGTGAAATGACAATATGCAATGGAAACCCATCTTTGTCTTGTAGACAAGACAAAGCATTGGAGTATACACTGTAAAGAATATGGCATAGGTAGAGAGAAATGAGCTGCATGACCTAATAAGTATTTTCTAGCACTAACTTCTGATGATATAACTGAGGTCAACAAAAGGTAAAGATTGAATAACACTATGATAAGCAGCAGGTAGATGGTGCTGATTGTACAGTATAATCATTCTGTTGACTGCCACTGAAGCCCATTGTGCTTGTGAGCTAATAGTGGAAATGCAAACTGGGTGGCATCTGTGGTAAAGCAGTGACCTAATGCAATAGACTTGGCAGCTACCAGTTCTGCTTTTCTCCCTTAGCTCCACGCGTTGTCTGCAGGGCTAAAGGCATTCACTTCATGGACAGCCAACGCTGGCATTGAAGAATGTCGAATGGCATGTGGTGGGCATGGCTACTCTCGTTGCAGTGGCCTTCCTGATATCTATGTTAATTTCACCCCATCCTGCACCTACGAGGGAGAAAACACTGTCATGATGTTGCAGACTGCTAGGTGAGGTGACTTCTTTCAAGAGATCTCCCTACTTAGTCGTTAGTTGTCTGGAGAGATGGTCAGAAGGGCACAGAGACCACCTGTCCACTACCACCTAACCTGCAATATTCCTTCTCTTGGATCTATATATTTCTGTCCCCTTCTCTGGCTTCTGCTATAACTGCAAGTATATGCAACTCCTATATATTGGCTAGTAGTTCTACAGACTAAACCCAAAAGTTAATCTGTCTATTCTGTATCCAAATGAATGGGGCAATGCAATCCATCTTTCTTTCTTTTTTTTTTTTTTATTCAGGTTCCTGATCAAAAGTTACACCCAGGTTAGTTCAGGTCACCTGGTTAGTGGCATGGTGTCTTACCTTAACGACCTCTCAGGGCAACACATCCAGCCACAGCAGGTGGCTGCTAGGCCTACAACGGTGCACATCAATGACCCAGCCAGCTTGATGGAGGTGTATAAACTGCGGGCATCAAGGTGAGTTCACACTTAATGCAAAGAACTATGCATTAATAAAATGCTGTAGAGTGTTTGTTAGTGAGAAATGTGATAGAGCTAAGCTATTCTGTTAGTGCAGCAGCATGCAACGTATGGTCTGCAGACCGCGTCTGTCCAAGTGAAATATCTTTTTAATCTTCAAGAAGTGATGCTTTCTGCTAGGTGTTACCTAATCCCAGCTACTTAAAGTTTCAAAAAACTCTTGACCATCTAAATTCAACACAATTTAAGCACTTGAGCTCCCTGTGCAGCTGGTTTGAGGGTTTTTTGGTGTAAATTCAAACTTGCAGATGCCAAAATTAATCAAACTGCAGTTACCTTCCTGGAGAGGTTAAAATAGTTGTGACTACAGACCTGGTGGGGAGGAGAGTCAGTATAAAGCCCTACATCTGGGGAGGGGAAAAATAAATAGCACAGGTACTAAATGGGGACATGAGGCTGCTTGAATATTTCCATCTCATTAAAATGAGGTTTATTTTTATCCTGTTTCCTTAAAGCTGTCCTAATACTACTCTGATGTAGCCATGCCATCCTAGTTGCACGAATGAACATGTGGGTTCTGGAACAGCAAATGTTGGGATGGGGTGAGAATTGAGCTCCTTAGTGCCTAATGCATCAGTAAGACATCAGCCAGTTTCTGTGAATTTTCTGTAGTTGGTATGAGGTCACTTTGCAGACTGTTTCTCTCTTCACCCACCCTCCCCACACACCTTGTGTAAAATAGACTTGTTGAAGCGGCAGCAAAGAACTTGAAAGCTGAGCTGAACCGCAGGAAGAGCCAGGAAGATGCCTGGAACCGAACCTCTGTTGACCTGGTGCGAGCATCTGAGGTCAGTAACGTCACTAAATAAGCACATTTTGGAAGCATCTCAACTCTACATTCTCCTGTCTTCGGCTTCTGACCTTGAATTCCCTACTGTTGGGGTTTTTTTTTTATACCACTTTTGCAGGCACACTGTCACTATGTGGTGGTGAAGCTTTTCACAGCACAGCTCTTAGGAATTAATGATGCAGCTGTCCATGCTGTGATGAACAATCTGTGTCTCCTGTATTCACTCTATGGAATCAGTAAGCACACAGGGGATTTCCTGCAGGTCAGTATCACAGTTTAGTATCGGAGCTCAGACCAAGTGTAAGTAGTCTCTTGGTCTATTAAAGGCTATGATTAAGTGTCTTGATGTGCTTGGTCTTTTGGCCCCGAGATGAAAGCCTTGTCTGTGTCTCTTGGACACTGAAGTGCAAACTTTATCTTTTAAGTTATATCTGTTCTTATCAGTTTAATATCCCAGATCTCAAGGGCCACAGTGCTCTGGTCTGAAGTTACCATGAGATGGAAGACAACTGCCATTGCCTGGAGTGTTCAGGCTTGTGAGCTCCAGTGGTAAGCCTGGCATAAGGCAGAACTATTTCAGAGGGGGCGCTAGAATTAGCTTCCTTTTGCAGCCCTCCAAAGGCAGAGTTGGATGGCCATTAGGATATGGTCAAAGATTCATCTCTTTAGACCGGCTTCTTGTTTTCAGGTCAGTGACTGGTAGATTGTGTAGATTATCAAGCAGGGAGATAATATGAGATGGATATTATGCACATGTGGTGATGCCAGTAATTGTTTACACACCCCAGCATGGGCGGTACCCATTTGTAAATAAGCACAGAAGAAAAGGGCCTGGCCTTCAAAACCTTTCATCTAGATCAGTCTCCTGTCTGAGTATCCAAGTGGTCTGATCCAAGCTACTTCTCTCTCTCTCAACTCCTATGGTGCTAGAGCATACTTGTACAAACAGTGGGATTTGTAAGTTCATGCTGACATAAGTATGGTCTCTCATTGCCGCTTCCTCCATTTACAAAACAGAGTTATGAAAACAGGAAGGATTTAATATAATGCAGGTGCTAAGAGAACTTCTGATTTTGGGGGTTAAAATACAAGCATTTTCATTCTTTGGAGTCACCTCACTAAGAGGAAATAGGCTGAAGGGATGGTTGTCTTCCTCCTGTCTAGAAGACCAATGCAATTACTTAGCATTTTACTATCTCTAATATTTTGACATACTGGCCTTCCCTGTAGGGGAGAGTTGACCTGCAGTCTAGTCTCTCACAAAGAACCATGAGAGTTTGTGCGTGTAATTAGATTCTGTTCTGATAAGTCTCTTGGCTTTTGTCCCAGGCGGGCATTTTGACAGATGCACAGGTTACTCAGGTGTACCAGCGTGTGAAGGAGCTTCTGGCTGCAATCCGTCCCAATGCTGTAGCACTAGTTGATGCCTTCGATTTTCATGATGATCACCTTGGATCTGTGCTTGGCCGGTATGATGGCAACATCTACGAGAATATGTTTGAATGGGCAAAGAAATCCCCACTAAACAAAACAGAGGTAAGGATGAACCCTTATTTCTCCCTCCTCGTTCCTACTCTACTTGTCATGGAGCCAAATGATTCAGCACAAAGCAATTGCAGCTACAAAAGCCCTGCTGGAAGATTCTGCAAAAAACAAATGCCTTTACAAAGTGTGACTATTTTTAATGAGGAAAGAAACTGACAGTTGCCCTCTAGGTTTCTGAGAATATCTGCTGCATTTCTGAATCTGTTTGTAGCTGCTGTAGTCAAAAACCAGAGACCTATACGGTAATGTGCCAGGGACAGTTCTCCATCTTGGAAAACAGGATTGACTACAGTACCCTGCCAATATACTGTAGCTTTCTTTTGCCTTGTTTAGGTCCATAGTTGATTAGGTATCTTGAACCTGAGGCTAAGTCAGACTTGTAAACACTGCTAGGAATCCCAACAGGGTCAATCAGCCCTTTGTTCTCTCAGAATCAACTGGGAGCATGCAGTTTCCTGTGGGAATTTAATGTTTTTTAAACAGACTTGTCCACTCTCCATAGACATTAAAGATTCCAATGCCCTTCTTGTGAGGAATAGTTGAGGAAGGCAGTTTGTTCCTGTGTTCTGGCCAGATTTCCCCTTTTTTGACTGCTACCAGCATACTGCAGAGGTGGCTGTTTAACTGGTTCTCTATTTGTATAGATACATTTTGATCCTGCAGGAAATGTGTTTAAAAATAAAAACATAACAAGAAAATTATTTTTATCTAATTTCCCTTTTTTTCCCCCTACAGGTTCATGAGTCTTTCCAGAAGCATCTGAAGCCAATGCAAGCCAAGCTGTGAAAATGTTTTTTAAAAACACGCTATTGTCCAGCTCTCTAAATTGGATGTCATTGCTTTCCATCAGGCACCTGAATCAAATCTTTGAAATCCCAATAACTGTAGGACAGTAAATAATTGTAGCCTCTCTTTCCATTTTTATATATTGACAGGGTGGGATGGGGGAAATTAGAGAAATTGTATAAGAAGGGGTGTGTGTTTTTTTTAAAGTGCAATTATAATCCTTGAGAAATGTACCTTTTTAAGCATTGGGGAAAGTTGTACAGATTCATGTAAGGCTTCCATTTGTGAAGCTGCTAACTGCAAAGGTCATTCATCTGGAAAGCATAGTAGGATTTTACTACTAAGTAGTTAACTGCATTCAGGCAATAGCTGCTGACGAACAGCTATGTCTTGTTAAAAACACTTTTAACTCAGCAACACCCTTCTGCCAACATGGTGTACCCCTACGTACACACGCAGCTGCTGTCAGAATCCTCTGCATCTTGCTATGCACAGTGACACCTACATGAACTAGTCAGGATCCAAGGGTTTACACAGGGAGTTGTTGGGTCTTAATCAAAGCTCTGTGATATTCTCCATTTTAATCCATCTTTCTCCCAGTTTCTTATTACTGTCTCCCTGGGCACAGCACTGTCCTTCCAGCAGGGGTGCCTGAACCTCCTTCCCTGCAGCAGGACCTTCCAGATGCAGTTTGGAATTATATCCCCTTTTTTTCTCTGGAGCTCAGCCTCAATCAAATCATCCACTGAGCTTTCTCCATGGTATTTCATTCCATCCTTTCTTTCTTCAACCTGCAAACACCCTCTTTACACCCCCATATCCCATGTCCATCACTGGCACCCTCCCCTCTTTGAGGCTCTCAGCTAATAGCAGCTTTGGAGAGAAAAGAGCCAGGAGCAAGTTAATGGGAGTTCTGCCATCTTTTTAATCTTTAGCATTTCTACAATACTTCACATCTGCAAAGCACTTAACAAATGCTAATATATAAGTGTGGTGTCAAAAGCCAGATTTGCTGGTGGGAAATTGCAAACCTGACCAGTTGTGCAACTAGTGCTTGCCAGTATTTGAAAACAAAAGTTGGCTGGATTGGGGTCTTTTACCCCCATTGGTCTTGCTCTGTGATGTACTGTATCCAAACGTGTGTTGCATAGAAACTCTCAGCAGTCTCTCCTAGTGCAGTGGTTCTCAAACTTATTTGATCAGGCCCTCCTTTGTGTCTGTAATTGTTTATGCGCCCCAGTATATATACCACCAGCCAGCTCTGAAGGCAGAGCAGCGGCTGCTGGCTGGGCACCCAGCTCTGAAGACAATGCTGTGCCAGCAGCAGCACTGAAGTAAGGGTTGCAATGCCCCAGTGACACCCTTCTTGCTTCTATGCTGCTGCTTCAACCCCAGGGCTGACAGCCAGAGCCCTGTCACCTCTAGGTGAGGGTTTGAGCAACAGGGGGAAGGAAAGTCTGAGACCACATGGTGTGGCTCCAGCTGCCCCCTTTATTCCTGCCTCTTGTGTGTGCACAGCCCTTCTGTATGAGCCCCAGCCACCCAGAGCTAACAGCCAGTGCTCTTTTAAAAAAACAAAAACAAAACAAAACAACCTTGACAGATTCCTGCGCCTCCCTTGGGAAGCCCGCCCCATAGTTTGAGAACTGCTGTCCTGGTGGAACATCTGTCATCTTTTCCCCATTAACTTCCAATGAGCTTTCTCTGAAATGTTTTAAAATGTCCCTTTTTAGTACTGAAGTGAGACTTACACAATTGCTTTCTGTATTAACGGATTAAAGACTTAGCTTTTAACTATTCCTCTGTGAAATTTTATCTGCCACTAAAACCAGAAAACGGTTTCTTAAGTTTGTCCTTTTACAGAAATCTTTTTTCCAAAACAAGTGAAGAATAGCAACTTTGAGTTTAAAGAGTTCCCTTTAGGATAAACCATAATCCTCTGGTCCCGAGATGAGACTAAACCTCTGGAGATGGTGGGTCTCTCAGGTTTTGGCACCCTGTTGTGAAAGTGTCTAGCTTTGGACAACATTTCCACAAAGGCATTTTTGCACTAATCTCTTCAACTAGAAAGGGTAGCTCAGTGTATTAAACCTGGACTGAAATACATAATAAAAAAAAAAATCAAAACTTTTTGCTGCTGAACCTTCCAGGTCAAATGTATCTTCTGTGCTGTTCAGTATAATAAGTGTGCCCTTGCCTTCCATTTAATTCAGTGGAACACTGTTGACAAGGGGCATTGGAGAATCAGCAGGGGAAGGGTTAAAGATTGATAAAGAGAACATCACTAGCAGAATATATGTACAGACTTAAACTACAGAAACTCATTTTCAAACAAAACAGTTGCAAATTCTTTCATTTTCTAACTCTTGTGCATGTGTCTGCATTGATTCTTCTAACACATTGAAGTAGAATAGTCTATTAAACTGATAAGATTGGAGCCAAACTGGGCTTTTTTTTGGTAGGGACAGGTTCTAGAGCTGCTGTTATCAACCAGTAGTGTAAGAAATCAGATGACTTCATCTTTCAGCCCAACTTTATTACTAAACTTCCCAAAACAGTCTGTCAAATAAGTTTGTTTTCAATTAACTTAATTTTTAATGTGACCTTCTACTTAGATTCTCAGTGCACTCTAGAACAGTAAACACAATATAGCATGGTACTAATGATAGAGTAAAGGTAGCTAGAAACTTCTTCATTGAGCAGAAGCCTTTTTAAAAAAAAATTGCCAACACAAATATCACCTCATTTAAAAAATAAAATAGGGCAAAACTATCATAATTGTTAGCAAATGGCGTCTGCTTTGTTTATTTCTAATGAGCTACAACAATTTTAATGATTCACCCAATCTTTTCTGAATTGATTGCTAGTTAATCCTCTTAAAAACGAAATATTACCACTTGGCAGAAATGATAAATTGTAATATTGATAATGGCTGAAGCATGTCAGTTTATAGCTTGTCATGGTGCTCTACCATGTTAACTCATCGCTCTTGCACAACAAAGTTAAATCAAATTGTTTCCTGAAGTGTAATACTATCTGTTTATCTTAAGCAAGTGACTGCTAGGGCCTGGTCTACACTAGAAAATTAGATCTGTTTAACTGTTGATCAGGAGTGTGAAAAATCTGCATCCCTGAGCAGAGCTGTTAAGCCGACATCAGTCCCTGTGTAGATAGCACTGGGTCAATGGAAGAATTCTACCGTCAACGTAGCTACCATCTTTCATGGAGCTGTATAACCTAGGCTGATGGGAGAACCCCTTCCATCAGCTAAGGTAGCATCTATGCCGAAGCACTACAGCAAGGCAATTGTGCCAGTGTAGTATTTTAAATGTAGACAAAGGCTAAGTCAAATAATTACATTGCTTGTCAAAATATATGCTGCTCATAATCATGCAATTTATAGGCTACTGACTTGGGTTTCATTGAACACAAGATCTCTGAGATTTTGCTATTTTAATTAGGGGATGCTTCTCAGCAAAGACTGAAAGTCATCCAACGAAAGCAGCTGCACCACTCTCTCTCCAGACATTTTAGATGACTGGAAAAGCATTAGAAAAACATAGTGAAGGGAACAATTATGTACTTGCCTCAGAAGCTGGACTAGATAGGAAAGACATTAGCTATCTCTTAATTTCTGTTCAATGCTAGTTTGAAGGTAATCCTGTGTTCACGTGAGCTCTGTCATGCTTGTTAAAATGCTGCTTCCAGCAGTTGCAATCAAGTTTGGGGCAGAGATAGGTGGCTTGAACTACTTTTGGCAAACTATATTTCTTGCCCTTTAGATTTGATCACTCTCAACCTGTCTGGTATGAAATTTCTGTTGGAGTGATTGTTTAAGAAATGGATACTGTTTCTTGTAAAAACAGTGCAACATTTAAATGTTGCACTGTTCACAAAAAACATACATTTGCAATTTTTCTATGGTTTTGTGGTAAAGATTTCCCCATCTGCCATGTGTGTCAGTTCAAGTTGTTCCTCTGCTACATTTGCTAAAGCAGTAAGTACAAAGACTGTATCTTAAGACCCATATACACTTGAGAGCTTTGGCTCATGTAGGGCTGCTTCAAATACCTGGCAAGTCGGTAAAGCCTCCTATCTACTACACAAGTGTTTGTATTGGTTCCCAAGTGTTCATGAGCTAGGCAAGTCTAACTGCTCCCATCAGCACTAGTTCAGTCTAAACTGTTGGTACAGGAGATGGGCAGTGCTGGCCTTACTGCCACCCTGCTTCAAAGGCTCCTGGCTCCTGTACTCAAATAAAGGCCTTGCCTACACTTCCATAACCACTCTGCACCAGTTACATCTGCAAGTTCTATTCACTGTGTGAAAAGAAAAGGAGTACTTGTGGCACCTTAGAGACTAACCAATTTATTTGAGCATGAGCTTTCGTGAGCTACAGCTCACTTCATCAGATGTTTACCGTGGAAACTGCAGCAGACTTTATATACACACAGAGAATATGAAACAATACCTCCTCCCACCCCACTGTCCTGCTGGTAATAGCTTATCTAAAGTGATCAACAGGTGGGCCATTTCCAGCACAAATCCAGGTTTTCTCACCCTCCACCCCCCACACAAATTCACTCTCCTGCTGGTGCTGGCCCATCCAAAGTGACAACTCTTTACATAATCAAGTAGGGCTATTTCCTGCATAGATCAAGGTTTTCTCACATCCCCCCCACCCCCATACACACACAAACTCACTCTCCTGCTGGTAATAGCTCATCTAAACTGACCACTCTCCAAGTTTAAATCCAAGTTAAACCAGAACATCTGGGGGGGGGGGGGAGCGGGGGTAGGAAAAAACAAGAAGAAACAGGCTACCTTGCATAATGACTTAGCCACTCCCAGTCTCTATTTAAGCCTAAATTAATAGTATCCAATTTGCAAATGAATTCCAATTCAGCAGTTTCTTGCTGGAGTCTGGATTTGAAGTTTTTTTGTTTTAAGATAGCGACCTTCATGTCTGTGATTGCGTGACCAGAGAGATTGAAGTGTTCTCCGACTGGTTTATGAATGTTATAATTCTTGACATCTGATTTGTGTCCATTTATTCTTTTACGTAGAGACTGTCCAGTTTGACCAATGTACATGGCAGAGGGGCATTGCTGGCACATGATGGCATATATCACATTGGTGGATGTGCAGGTGAACGAGCCTCTGATAGCGTGGCTGATGTTATTAGGCCCTGTGATGGTGTCCCCTGAATAGATATGTGGGCACAATTGGCAACGGGCTTTGTTGCAAGGATAAGTTCCTGGGTTAGTGGTTCTGTTGTGTGGTATGTGGTTGTTGGTGAGTATTTGCTTCAGGTTGCGGGGCTGTCTGTAGGCAAGGACTGGCCTGTCTCCCAAGACTTGTGAGAGTGTTGGGTCATCCTTTAGGATAGGTTGTAGATCCTTAATAATGCGTTGGAGGGGTTTTAGTTGGGGGCTGAAGGTGACCGCTAGTGGCGTTCTGTTATTTTCTTTGTTAGGCCTGTCCTGTAGTAGGTAACTTCTGGGAACTCTTCTGGCTCTATCAATTTGTTTCTTTACTTCTGCAGGTGGGTATTGTAGTTGTAAGAAAGCTTGACAGAGATCTTGTAGGTGTTTGTCTCTGTCTGAGGGGTTGGAGCAAATGCGGTTGTATCGCAGAGCTTGGCTGTAGACGATGGATCGTGTGGTGTGGTCAGGGTGAAAGCTGGAGGCGTGCAGGTAGGAATAGCGGTCAGTAGGTTTCCGGTATAGGGTGGTGTTTATGTGGCCATTGTTTATTAGCACTGTAGTGTCCAGGAAGTGGATCTCTTGTGTGGACTGGACCAGGCTGAGGTTGGTGGTGGGATGGAAATTGTTGAAATTGTGGTGGAATTCCTCAAGGGCTTCTTTTCCATGGGTCCAGATGATGAAGATGTCATCAATATAGCGCAAGTAGAGTAGGGGCTTTAGGGGACGAGAGCTGAGGAAGCGTTGTTCTAAATCAGCCATAAAAATGTTGGCATACTGTGGGGCCATGCGGGTACCCATAGCAGTGCCGCTGATCTGAAGGTATACAAACTTTAAGAAGACACTTCCCTGTAATCCCTTATACGTCAAGATAGTTACAGGCAAAATTGACTGCAAAGAGTTACAATAGAGATTTCACAAAACTGGGTGACTGGGCAACAAAAGGGCAGATAAAATTCAATGTTGTGAAGTGCAAAGTAATGCACATTGGGAAAAAATCCTAACTGTACAAACAAAATGATGGGGTCTAAATGAGCTGTTACCACTCAAGAAAGAGATCTTGGAGTCGTCCCGGATAGTTCCCTGAAAACAGCTTTTGTGACTGCTGTTGCACATTGATCAGATAACAGAAGGTTAGGAACCATTTGGACAAAGGTAATAACAGAAAGTATGGTGTCACTGTATAAATCCATGGTATACCTGCCCATTGAATCCTGCTTGTAGTTCTGGTCACCTCCTCTCACAAAAGATGTGTTAAAATGGGGAAAGTTGCGGAGAAGAACAATGAAAATGATTAGGGGTGTGGAACAGCTTCCATCTGAGGAGAGATGGAAAAATACTAGGGCTCTTCTGCTTGAAAAAGAGATGAGGGGGGTGGGGAAATACAGCACAGGTCTATAAAACCACCCATGGAGTGGAGCAAATGAATAGGGATGGGTTAGTTATCTGCCCCCTTCACAGAGCAGAGGGCCACTAGATGAAATTAAGATCAAGTTTCAAACAAAAGGAAGTACCTCACACAATGCACAGTCAACCAGTGGGACTCTGTGCCAGGGGATGTTGTGAAGGCTAAAAGTATAATGGGGTTCAAAAAAGAATTAGATCAGTTCATGAAGGGCAGGTCCATCAATGACTATTAGCCAAGAGGGGCAGGGATGCAGCCCCATGCTCCAACCGTCAGAAGGTGGGACTGGCCAACAAGGCAACACTTAAATTGCCATGTTCTATTCATTCCCTCAGGAGTATCTGATGCTGGCCACCATCTGAGGCAGGATACTGGCGTAGGTGGACCATTGATCTGACCCAGTGTGACTATGTTCAATTAATATACTTTCTCCCTAGCGTCTGCTTCTGAGTGAGCTCACTGTGTTCTTAAGTAGGCTTCCCCTTTTCTACTTACTGGAGATTAGAGGAGGGCATCTATTCAGGAGTTAATCTAGGTGCTTCTGAACTAAAGCAGACACCAAAGCCCTTCGTGGGCATCTGCATTAATGAACTCCATCACCCAGCTTAGTGTATACCTAGAATTCTTAAATGTGTGTCCTCATCTTCCATCTGGGAAGCCTGCGTATCTGGGAAGCGGGCTTTGGGCTCTACCAATACTTGCATCACCATGGCGTAGTGTCCTTTTCAGCTGCCATTTGCTTGTGTGAGCACAGAGTGGACTTAGGTACCAGCTACAGCCTAGCACTTAAGAGAAACCCAATGTCTGAAACTCTTCAATCTGAGGTTTCAGAGTAGCAGCCATGTTAGTCTGTATCTGCAAAAAGAAAAGGAGTACTTGTGGCACCTTAGAGACTAACCAATTTATTTGAGCATAAGCTTTCGTGAGCTACAGCTCACTTCATCGGATGCATTCAGTGTCTGTGTGTGGTCGTGGCCTCAACTCAATAAAGTTCCTCAGCCAGTAGATACCTGATCAGTTCTGAGAAATCTGTCCACCAGCTCGGCCTATCCTGCCATTTGAGCAAGCCACTTGCAAATACCATTTCCCCAACCCTGTCTCAGTGAGCACTTAGCCGCTGGGAGTCTGCAGCCTTCTTTCTTACTCTGCTCCCAGCTACATACTATTCCACTACCTGGGCACCACCACCACTCCCCAGGCTTGTTTCCCTTCTACCTTGGATGTGCTCCCCAGCCACCTGGTCCTATTCTCGACCTGCTTCCTCTTTCCCTGCTCCCCTTGACATTCCTTTCCCACTGGTGATCTCTCTTCCTTGAGGTTAACTCCAGTTTCTTTGTCTGCTCCCAGCTTAAAGGCCCCTGGCGGCTCCGGTCAGCACCGCCGACTGGGCCATTAAAAGTCTGGTCGGTGGTGCCGCGGGTCTAAGGCAGGCTAGTCCCTACCTGTTCTGGCACCGTGCTGCACCCCAAAAGCGGCCAGCAGGTCTGGCTCCTAGATGGGGTCTCCATGGCTCCCTGTGCTGCCCCCACCGTGAGCACTGGCTCTGCACTCCCATTGGCCAGGAACTGCAGCCAACGGGAGTTGGGGGAGGCAGTACCTGAGGGTGAGAGCAGTGCGCAGAGCCTCCTGCCCCCAATCTAGGAGCCAGACCTAGTGGCCATTTCTGGGGCACAGTGCAGTGTCAGGACAGGCAGGGATCCTGCCTTAGCCCTGCCTAGGAGCCACCCAAGATAAGCTCACACTCCAACCCAAGCCCCTGCCCCAGTCCTGAGCCTGCCCCCCTAAACCCAGAGCCCCCTCCTGCATCCCAAACCCCTCATCCCCAGCTCCACCCCAGAGGCTGCACCCCCAGCCAGAGCCCTCACCCCCCTGCACCCCACTCCCCCATCCCAGAGCCCCCTCCCACACCCTGAACCCCTCATCCCCAGCCCCACCCTAGAGCCTGCACCCCAGCTCAGAGCCTGTACCCCTTCTGCACCTCAACCCCCTGCCTCAACCCGCAGCCCCCTCCCACACTCCAAATCTCTCTGCCCTACCCCCTAGCCCCCTTCTGCACCCCAAACCCCTCAAGCAGGCACCCACAGCCTATACCCCCTCCCACACTCCAACCCCCTTCCTCAACCTGCAGCCCCTTCCCACGTTCTGAATCCCTTGGCCCCACTCCCCAGCCTGGAGCCCCCTTCTGCCCCTCAAGGCCCTCACCCCCAGCCCAGAGCCCCCTCCCACAACTGAACCCACCCCCCGAGCCCCCCAGGCAGCCGCAGACCCTGCAGTTAGGTGCTTCTCTCTTCCAGGCCATGGCCTTAAATATCTGAGAGGCCCACCCCCTGCAGCAGGGCCCCCCATTTCCTATGCACCTCTCAGCTAGCAGATATTCATGCAGAAGGTGCAGCCAGGATGATTTCGGAGGCTGGGGCGCCAGAAGTCCCCCAGTCCCTGAGCAGCAGCTCCCCACTCTCCCCCGCCCCAATGGGGGTCTCATCAGCCCGGGCAGCTTCTCCACTCCCTCCCCCTCCCTTTCCTGTTGATAACCCCAAAGGAATGCTGGGAGATGTAGTTCCTTTCCTGCTCCAGAGCCGACCCTCCCGGCAGGGAGCTGGCCAAGGAACTACAACTCCCGGGGTCCCCTGGGCTCTCGGGGTCCCGGGCAGGATCCCTGCGGCCAGAGGGTGAGAGCTGGAGCGTTGTGCCTGTCTGCGGGCGCGGGGGGTGGCTACAATGTACTAGGACCCTGGATCCAATGTATCATATCCGGGGCGGTCTGCGCGTCCCCGGGGCTGGCCGGGCCTGGGGGTCGGGGGGGCTGTTCTCTGGGACTGGAGGCTGGGCGCTATGGTAACCAGGGTGCTCCGCCGCCGCGCTGCGGGCGTTATCCAGGGCGGGCCGGGGCTGGGCCATGGAGCCAGAGCCGTGGGGGTGCAGTGACAGCAGGGGGAGAGACCCCCTGCTAGCCAGGGGCAGGGCTGGGGGCGCTCTGAGGCCATCAGATCAGCTGCTTGGGGGCGTCACCTTCTGTACCAGCCCCTAGCTAGTCGGTCGGTGTCTGAGCCCCTGGAAACCCTCCAGCCCTTCCTGCCGCTGGAAGGCGCTTTTCTCTCTGTTCCCCTCCTCCCGCCTGCTGCTCTTCCCTCTCCGCCCCCCATAGCTCCTCTCCCTCTGCTGCTGCTCAGAGCTGTCCCCCGGAGCAGCTGGGTGAGTGACACCCCTGTCAGCAGCGTCAGTTTCATTGCTGCCCAGGGGGTTCTGAAAAGCCCTGGTGGAAATGACGCGACTGGAAGGTGGAGGGCCCTGAGCAGTAACCGGGGCAATGGAACTGTCTGTCTGCAGACTCAGGAAGAGATCGCTGATCCGGCGCGCAGAACTACCAGGGCTAGAAACACTCCTGAAAGTTTTCACAAGCTGCTAAACCAGATTTCTCCATTCGCTAGGGAAAGTTGCTACTCACCACTGGCAAGTGGACAGTGGGTTTTAACTCCTGTAGGAGGCACTTGCCTCCAGTCGGGATGGCAGCGATAATGACTCGAATGAAGTGTGACCTAAATGCCGTCTGCAGGGCCTGTGTTTACTAAAGAGGACACAGGTCACAGACAAGACCAAGGCCCAGCATTCAGGGTGCCACCCTGAGCCAAGCTGTATGCGGACGTATCAGGTCCCAGCATGCGGTGCTCCATCTTGATGCAAGCGGTAGATGCATGCTGCGCTCGGGAACTTGAAGCCCGCATCCCTACTTCAGGGGTTACTGTTGCTGCAGGCTGTGTTCTGTGTGTTTAAGGGCTGCTTGGCTCAAGGAGCATCACATGGTGGAACTGCAGTCTTTTAAGTCCACATCAGTGTATTACTGGACCGATCAGATCAAGAGCATCTTTGCATGCTGGGATCTGGAGTCTCTGTGGGCTATACCTCTTTAAATCAAATCAAGGGTGATTATAATCTGCTCCATTTTACACAAATTGAGTGTGACCTTCCCAATCCTGGCAAGGTGCTTAATTTAATGTGAGAGGAAGGATACTCTGGGGTTTTGGGCACAGCAGAAGATGTGGATTATATTCCCAGCCTTGCCCGTGGCTTGCCATTTTACTTGATTTACTTACCACACTAATATCTGGGTGCTATTTGACAAGCAATCCAGAAAGATAAGCAGACAGACAAATCACTGATACTCTCTCAGTGCCTAAATTTACATGTATGAAACAGGGATAATCACATTTACCAACAACACAGGTGTATTTCAAGGCTTAATTAACTTGTTAATGTCTTTGAAGCATTTTATGGTTTTCCTAAGGAAATCATGTTATTCTAATGAGTGAGTGAGTTTAAGAAAGCAGAGAGGTGGAAAACTTGACATGTCTCAATTGCAAAAGGAATTCCATTTCACAAAGCTCCTGTCGAACATGAAGGTGAATCAGGAAATTTTAACTCTCCCTTTCACTTAGGTGAGGCTCAAGTACATATGAGCGCTGTACTAAAGGATTCTACAGTATGTGAAGGTGAAGACTGAAGGGCTGTATAAACTGAATCACCGGTGAGGGAGAACTGTTGGAAGCCATGAGATGGTAAAGATAAAGTAAACACTATTGGATAGCAGTCTCCTGTCCTCTAGAACAGAATCACTTTGATTTCATTTCTGTGACATGCACTGGCTCAGGTGTGCTGGTAGGTTTTGATGGCAAATCCTGTCTGCTCAGAAGGAACTATGCTAGTTGCAGTCTTCTATAGTAATCTTTGTTCATTACCTGGTGCAGACTCGACTGAGGAGGATTTCTAGTGTTGTTTGGGTTGCGTGGAGGAGTCTGACTTCCTATATGGACAAGTCAGAGTTCACTGTGGTGATCGTGACATGTCAGATGTGGGATGAATCTGGCCCATGAATTATCTGAGCTGCAGTTCTGTGATGCAGAGAATTAACGTCTTGCATGAAAAGCCCAAGTTAGACGACCAGTCTTACATTCAGTGCTTTTATTCTTGTAACGAGGGAACTTTTCTTTTCCTGTTAGGCTGCAAAACCCAAGAAAGGTTTAAAAGGTATGTGCACTTGTATGTTTCTCACTACGATACCCTTTGGGCTGTTTGAGAAGAGGTGGGGTAGAGGTAAGCCCACACTAAGGTGTCACTGACACACCCACAGGTACAAGGGGGAATCCTGGCTACTGGCTTCAGGTTCCTTGTCGCCAAGATATGAACATGCAAAGTGTTAGTATTGTTTGTGTTAAGGCATTGCTGAATCAGCAGTGAAAATCAGCTTCCTCTTAAATCAGGCAACCTTGCACATAGGGACATGTTTCCCCTCCCATGGGGACTTATGCAGATCCAGTGGAGACTATAACTTTATCAAACTCAACTTGTTCTTTCCCTCCCATCAGCCTCAGTTGATATGGCAGAAGCTGTCTCTCCCCGTTGTATGCTGCCACAGTACAGAACAACTTCTGGCTTTCTAAGCCTCTGTGGGTCCTTCGCATATTTTAGGATGAGAGCCTCGTTAGATTACTTTAATCTCTCCATGTGCCAGCGACTGAGTAATGGGGAGCATCTTGCAAATCTAGTAAATAAAGAAATCCCCTACTTTGGCCAGGTGAGGGCAAACTTCTCTATCAAGAGCCCCACCTGGGCCACACTTTCTTATGTTCAGAATATATCGGCTGAAAACTTGGCCCTGCTGAAGTCAGTGGAAGTTTTGCCATCAACTTCAGTGGGGCCAGCATTTCACCCATCATCTTTAGGCTGACCAGGAGGAACCCCAGACCTTATGCTGATGATGCGTATGACCAAATGTTTGTCCTTGAGATTGGAGGCTTTCAATTAGACCAAGTGCTCTCTGAATGTATGAAAAAACTGCTTTTATTCCACATGTTGCCCAGCTCCCCTGATGAGATGGCCTTGCTTTGTTTCATTCTAGGTTCCATCCAGGACATGTTCAGTGACCTCCTGGGAGATGATGGTAAATGCTCTTTCTCTGACATTGAGAAGGAAGCCTCCCTCCGCCAGCCCTCCCGCGCCCCCCCCCCCCCCCCCCCCCCGCTGGATGTAGAGCTGGTGAGACGTGCTGGCTTGGCAGCCTTGGAGAATGAAGCCTTCCATTTATTCATAGAGCAGCTACAGCATTGGCTGTGGAAGCACAAGCTTCCCCTGCCACTGTGCATCAACCCTGTCCTCTAGGGACCCCCTCTGGGTAAAAGGGATGTTCAATTTCCATGAAGTCCATTCAGTCCTTGGCTCCTCAGCTGACCTGGACATCAATTGAGGGGGAGGGGTCAGTAGTGGAGGTGGTACTTGATATGCAGCTTTTGGAGCAAAGGTTTGGATCAAGTTCCATATTCTCCATGATTTGTTTCTAGATGAAATCCCCATTAAATCCAACAAGCCTTCCCAGCACTCTGGGGGCAGTGGAAGGAGATCCAGGGAAATTGTCTCCAAAGCCAGCAAAACGTGAGTACGTCTGAATCATGCTATTAAATAAGAGATTGAAGAGGGAAACTTTGCTGTTTGCTGGTGTCCCGGCACCCCATGAGCTCCTCAGCCATGTCCTGTGTTTCATGTCTTGCTACTTGTCATTTACTTTTGGACTCTACAGTTATTGCTTTAGGGGGAGATATTTCAAGGCACAGCTAGGGAGTTTGATGCCCAAACCCCTCTCAAATTTCCATCCCTCTGACTGGTGTATTCTTCCCTCCGTTACACCTGCACCAGGCTACTGAAATAATAGGACCCCATTTAATAAGGTTGTGCAGGTGGTGCTGAGGGCAGCGTTTAGCTCTGTCTGAAGAAATAGCCATCCTAGCACTAGTATAACTCCACCTAAACTCCTCTTGTACGAGTCAGAATAACTCCCGTTCTGCAGGGACGTCTCCCAGTCTTCTCTCCCTGTCAGTGAGACATGTCCCACCTTCAGACCGCAGATGGCTGCTGCAGTAAGCTCCCACCAGACCTCCTTTCTTGGGATTGTGTGCTGCGAGTCGCAGGGCAGTTCCTAATTCTCCTGCTTCTGTTGCAGGTCTGGTTTGGAGGATGGTGTCTTCAGCAAGATGGCTGCAGAGGACGGTGCAGAAGCAGAGGTGAACCAAGGCCTGGGGGAGGGGGGGCTGAGAAGGGGGAGAGTGTGTGTGTGAGTGAGATGAGGTTCCTAATGAACACACAACCAAATTCAGCCCTGCTGTAATTTCACTGAAGCCAGCTGAGTTCCCGTAGGGATTCCTTTAATTCTAGGAGTCCCATTGACTGCAGATCTTATTTGGACATCCCTCTAGTTGTTGCAAAATGAGGACGGATGCTTGCATGGACGGTGAGAGAATGAGAAGCAAACATCCTAGTTGGTGCTGAGCCCTGGTGGGTGACTTACACTGGAATACAATTAATGCCTGTATCACATAGCACTATTTGGTGGTAAGCAAAGCAAGAATCCAGATTGTCTTCCTGGTGTAGTGTCGCTTCCACCAATCACTGTCCAATGACACCAAGGAAACAAAGTTCCTTGGTTCCAGGGTTTCCCAAACACGCATGTTCTCCTAAGGAACTGAAAAATTTCCAGGTCTCAGAAGACATAATGCAAGGATCTCAAAGCACTTTACAAACAGGACTCAAATATGCCTTATAGTGCTCCTGGGAGTTGCGTGTGTATTATTACCCCTGTATTACACATGAGGAAAGCTGAGGTGCAGAGAGTTGAAGTGACTTGCCCAGGATTACAGTGAATCCATGGTAGAGTCAGGAACAGAACCCAGAAGTCGCGACTCCTAGGCTCCTTGTGTAACTGCTGTAGACACGCTACCTCCACTGTAACCTGGTCAGTCTGAGTCCCTGGTGCTTTATTTTAAATGCAGACAGGACAGCCTGTCTGATTTACTTACTGGCTCATTTCCACGTTGGACTAGATATAGAATAGATGGCATTTCACAATGAATGCAGAGTGTGCCAAGGCAAGTGAAAATACTTAAGCAAAATAAAAACATGCCTTTTATGTGTATTGGGCTTTCTTGAGCCTCCTCTGGTGCTACATGCGTCAGACTGCATGTTAGTACAATCTCATCTCTCCTGACTTTGCATGCAGGGATCTGACCTCTCAGATGTAGACCCACAAGCTTTGCTGGAGACCCTGAAGGTAAGTGAATAAAACATTACTAGTCTTCGAACTGCACTGACCATGGCTGTGACATGCTAGAACTAACCTCAGACTTCTCCCTCCTGGGGTACGTCTACGCTGCAGTCTGAGAAGTGACTGCAGCACGCGTAGATGAACCAAGGCTAGCTTTGACCTATCTAGCTCGAATAATGATAGCAGTGAAGCTGCGGCAAGGCGGGCTAACGGCTCGAGTACACCCACAGGAACCCGGGCAGGCTTGTGCAGTCCCTGTTGCCACCTATGCCCCCACTTCACTGCTGTGGTTACGCGAGCTAGCTAGGTCAAAGCTAGCTTGGGTATATCTGTCTAGGCTGCAGTCACACCTCTGATTGCTGTATAGACGCCCTTGGTCTGCATCCCAGTGTCTCTGAATCAGTGTTTAATTGTAACCTCTTCCTCCAAGAGCTTTTCTTCATAGAAACCCATGTTTCTGAGACCCGGCAATGAACTTGATGTGCGTGCAGAAGGCTTGCAGCGTCAGGCCTCCATTTATTTTTCCTCCTTAAGTATTTCCCGGCCACATCCAGTTACAAACCTCCCCACTGCTGAGTATTGGAAAATAGGGAGGCCAGCACATTTGCTGGCGTTGACATGTGCTTTCTGTGGCAGTCTTTGTCACTCCCTGTGGGCCCCCGCCCCAGGTGAAGAATGCAGGCTGGGTGGGTCTGCTGCCCTTGCTTCTCTGGGGAGTGATTTGGATTAGAGCTGCACTGGGAACCAGGTCGGGGATGAAGGTCCACTGGCCACCCTGTGGATAAACCCTTCCAGAGCAGATAGGAGGGCCCTGAGAACACCATCCCTGGCCAGCAGATAAGAAAGGCAGCATATGTTTTAGTTTAAATGTCCATATTCACGTGTTCAGGAATATCCTGTCAAAACAGGGCGTCTCCACCTGCTCTGCTGCCTGAGCACCAGGGCATCAGCTCAGTTCTTCTTGCTCCCATGTATGTTCTTTTTATTCCCAGGAGATGGATGACATGGAAGCTGATCTCCTAGGCATAAAGAAGTCTGGTTCTGGGGCTGGGAGGACAAGAGCAAAGGGTTTCGAGAACCTTGAATCCTCAGGTGACCTGGCAAAAACTGCAGGGAAGCTAACGACTATTGAGAAAGGTGAGTGCGATGAGCTAACCCTCTGCTAGCGCTTCTTTTATACCTGGCCTGGCTGATTGCGAAAGGGCTTTGAATGAAGCTGTTGCCCTCTGGGGCTTTGAATCTTTGATTCTAGAATATCCTCGGGGACAGGGACTGTCCCATGACCAAAGCTGGATTTTATCTGTTTTACACCAGGTCCGGGGCCTAAAAATATGTTCAGTGGCTCGCGTTCGTAAACATTAAAAACATAGAGTTTTGTTTGTGTTTGTACAGCGCCTAGCACAATGGGGTCCTGGGCCATGGCTGGGGCTGCTCGGCACTACAATATTATAATAAAAGAGTGATGGTTCCCTACCTAGAACCAGCCCTTGCTACTCTCTTACGTGCAGTGATAAACCTAGGGGCACCCAGACTTTGCCCAGCCAAGGGCCACACAGGCTACTTGCCCAGAGTCTGTGGATTGCACCTTATTCTCATGCCATGAAGCAGACTGTAGCTGTCGTCCTCTTCAGATACAGGTGCTGCACCAGGAAACTACAGGTCCCAGTATGCAGTGATCTCTGCCTGGATCCAATCAGACAGGCTTCCCGGGGGAGATGGAGCACAGCTCACTGAGACCTGTAGGCTGTGTGGCATTGTACACCTGCGTTAAAGATGAATGTGGCTCTGGATCACATTGTAGCACTATAGGTGGCATATGACCTGCTGGCATGCATTAGCCATGCCTGGAAACACGTATAATAAAGCTCCATGAACAGTGATATCCAGCCTCTTAGGGTGGGGCAGCTCCCAAACAGATCATGTTCAAAGTGGACTTGACGTGGGTCCTTTCTGAGCAGTGTGGCTTGAACCTACTGTAGAAGACAGTTGGAGGCACAGATTATAATGAGAGACAAAATGGAGCTGCAGCATTCAGACCCACAGCAGAACGTTGCACAAGTTGGTGGCTAGGTTTTCGGCCTCACTGGTTTATAAAGGGTCCATCTACCAACTAAGGATCAGGATCAGAACACCACCAGAGGGGAGCTGTTTGCATGAGGAGCCCTCACCAAAAATATTCCAACCCTTGAATCCCTTGGGGGAATTGTGGGTTGTTATATGTACTCTGCAGCAACCTGAGAGAGTAAAATAGGCTCCTAGCTGGAAATAATAACCCTGTATTTACTCTGAATAGATTATTTCCATACGCGGGGAGAGGGTGGAGCATGCACAGTGAAGAGGCTCTGCCTGTCTGTCTGCAAACCCCCCTATCTGATGTTTTTTACAGGAGAGTCTGCCACTGGAATTGAAAAGAAACCCCTCTCCACTCCCGCCACCCCCCAGCGGCAGTACAAGAAGTTTTCCTTTGAAGGTAGGATTTGGGCGGGTACAGTTGTGGGCACTCAGCTCTCACAGTTTGACTCTCACCTTTAATTTACGGGGAAACTAGTAGATCTTCATCTCCTTTAAGGATAAGTTTGCTGGAAGAGTCGCCAGGTAACAGGGCACAGACAGAGTCTTTCTCCTTTAGATCACTAGTTTAAACCTCCTCCACCTCAAAGTACCACGAGGGTGACGTGTGGGAAATGATCTCCTACTGCGGTTCCTAATGTGTCCGTAGCACAAAAATCATCTGTCGGATTGGTAGAGTCCAAGGACTACACGGGCCATGAACACCGAGTACCTTCTCGTGCCCAACAGTGCCCTCTGTAGGTTGGAGCTGAGGCAAACTGGGCTCATGGGGCACTGTGAGAATCCGATACATGTTCTCTAGGCACCACTCTCCAGCACTAAATTCACATAAATCTTGCTGCCAAAGGTATATGAGAGGAACATACGGTAGAAAAAACTCTACAGCAGTTTGTCCTGGTAACGTGAGAAAACCATGCCTTAGAGATAAAGGACTGTGGGGGTGTGAATTTGACTTCAGTTCATTACTCTGCCCTGCATCTTCTTCCCTCCCATTTCTCTTTACTCAATAAACGATGAGGATGAGTCTAAAAAACAACCACATAAGAGAATAGGGAACCTGGCTTAAAAAATATCCTATAGTGGGGTGTGTGGGTGGGCTCTGGTCTCTGGATGGGATTCCTGGGAGTACTATATTTAGGATTATATTGTCACATGTCTTTTTAAATGATAATCGATGTAACACACTGAGATCTTTGTATAGAACGTTTTATAGAAGTATAGTGCTTGACAAGCATTAATAGTTTAAATGCCCCCCACCGCTGTGAGGTGTTACAGATGATGAAACTTTATAGATGGTGAAACTGAGGCGCAGCACCTGGAAATAGAATCCACATCTCCTGCTTTTCCAGTCCTATGCTTTAACCAGGAGTCTATGCTCCCTGTTCTAGGGCCTACTGAAATCAGTGGAAAGAATCCCAGTGACTTCACTCGGCTTTGGATCAGGCCAATAGACGGCTATCTATGGGGCTGAGATAATGTGAGAACTGGCCTTCTCGTGGCATTTCCATACCTGGACAGGGCAAGTGCGAAGAGAGGGCCCGATCTCAAGTGATTGCTGCCCCATAAATGATCCCTTAAGGGAAGACAATAGGGTAGAAAATCATGAACATATATAGAACTCTTGAGATACTGGACGTCACCCAAATCCAGAGAGATTCAAGTGTAACGGGTTCCTTGCAGAATCTGAATTCACAGCTGTGTTTTATCACTTGTGGAAGCTGCCATCCAAGGAACAGGCATTTTGAGACTGTCCAGATTCACATGGCACCGACGTTGAGGCCATAGGAGAGATCCAAGACTTTATGGCAAAAATAGGCTAAACTGTCTTTCCCAATGACAATATAGCTCAACTTCCAACTCCAGGTACCCCTAGGAGGAGTTTGCTCCCAAGCACTAATACTGACCCAAGGACCCACTGAATTTTGCTAGTAACTCCAACAGGAGCAAGATCTGGCTAATGCAGAATCCCCAGTTCTAGATGATGGTCTCAATATTTAGCTCTTTGCAGATAGTCCAGCTCCAAGAAGACAATTTCCAAAGGCCAATTGTTTTTTCTCCTTTTATTCCCATGGGGCGATTGCTAGATTTAGACGATCCTTTGGCAGGGCTTTTATCGGATGAGGAGGAAGATGCTGCTAAGAAGTTACCTCCAACAGGCACCAAAAGTAGCCCTGAAAGACATACTGGACCAGCCAAAGGTATGGAGTCACGCTAGAATTATACCCTATCCACAGAACTAGTTTGGGCTGCTCCGTAATTTGCTTCAGTAGCATGAACACCCTGCTTTTTCCACCTTTTAAATCATTGACCTGTCAATTTTACTGGGGCTCCCTGGGTATTAGACATTCTCACTATCGACAAGTGGAACAGTAGATTAATGAACTCGCCTTTCGCCTCTGTGGACTTGGGTTCAAATCCGAGCTTTAGTCTCACCCCTAATGGATTTTTAATCAAGGCATATTTAGTATCTCTGGGGTGGCTCTGGATTGGGATAGTGAGGGCACTGCAGGTCAAGCTGGGGTTCTGGTGGTAGAGCGGCTGGGAAAGAGGGGAACATCCAGGACTAGTATCGCGGGAAGTGCTGCAATTCAGGACTGAGGTGGGAGTGCGAAAGGAAAGTCTGGAGTAGCCGGGGCTGCTGTAGTCTGAGATGCATTGGTAGAGCTGGGGGCAGACTGAGATAGCAGGAATCCTACAAAGCAGGATTGAGAGCCTGCAACATCCCCAGTGCTAACAAGTGCTAAATAACGTCTCCTTGTTAATGGTCACCAAATTCATCAAAAGATGCAATTTACAAAAGAGCGAGAGAGCATGCCACAAAGCAGCGCGCTAATGCTTTGTCACTTCCCAGTGATTTGTTCTTTGGCTTCAAAAGAACAATTTACGGGAGACTGTGTCAAAGATCCCAACCCTGGGACGAGCGTTATGTGTCATTTAAACTAGCGTCGTAGACCCAGTGGTCTCTGCTAAGAAAGATCTTCCTTCCGTTTAACAGGGACGTCTCTCTCCTCGGCTCCTGGCCATGCTGTTGCTCCCATGCGGAGGAGGGAGGAGCTGACATTTGAAGATGATGGGGATGACCTGATGGACGCGCTGGGGTTTGACGAGGGTCCGAGGGGAGAGCTGAAGCAGGAGAGGAAAGGAGAAGAGTAAGGAGTTGCTAGGAAATACAGAGTGACTCATGAGATAGTCACACTGGGTTTCAATCATTTCAAGGGCCTTGGATTGAAAAAGTGCAGAAGAATATTACATGTACTTTGTTACCCCAGATCTACGTGGGCATGAAAAGCATGAATCACCTGAGCAGACTCACTGCGATGACTATTCTGTATCACTGCAGTGGTCTCAAAGGCCGGGTCTGCACTTAAAAATTAGATCGGCCTAGCGATGTCCCTCAGGGCTATGAAAAATTTCTCCCCCTGAGCACCGTAGTTAGGTTGACCTAACCCCTACTGGAGGCACGGCTAGATCGGCAAAAGACCTAGTGACCACCTCTCAGAGAGGTGGATTAGCTACATTGACAGAAAGCCCCTTCCCTCAGTGCAGGCAACGTCTGCGCTGCAGAGGTGTAGTTGCAGAGGTGTAGTTAACTTTGAAACTTTGAAATAGTTAACTTTGGTCCCATTTAAACTGTTGTGATTTTTAATAATTTGTATTGCAGTTGCACCTAGCAACCGCACTCATGGAGGCCCAGGTCCCCATTGTGCCAGGCACTGTACAAAAACAGCACAAAAGGACGGTCCCTACCCCAAAGAACTTCCAGTCTAAGTAACACCCTGTTGAGATGAACAGGAGCAAATCTCACCTTTCAGCGCTATTGTTTCAGGCTAGCTGGCTGCAGACTCATTCAGGCTGTCCTGCAATGGGTCAGGGTTGGAAATATTTCCTTGCAACTGTAAGGGCTAGAAATTTAATTTCATAGATATATATATAGGTGTATTTAAAAAAAAGAAGAACCAGAAGCAGCTCAGACTGTGAGAGACGTGCTAGAAGGTCATGCCAGCCACTCCCACGTCAGCTCTTGAGCGCAGCCTCATTTGCCCGCAGAGGGAAACAGACAGTGCTTCAATGATTTCCACCCCCGCCTAGACGCTTGTAATTCTTTTTGCCCTCTGGCAGGGAAGAGCCCCGCCCTGCCCGCTCCAAGCTGGAGGAGTTGTTGGGAAGTGGGACCGCAGCCAAACTTCTGGAGCAACCGACCACAGGAGAACGCAAGGAGTTCAAACTGGATACAAAATACCAACAGCAACCTGGTGAGTAAAGCCAGAAGCTTGCCGGTTTAGCAACACTGTGGAGGGTGGCAATTTTTTGCTATGTTGCTATACTGGTAAAAGCGCTAGCATAGACAGTTATACCAGCATAAAAGTGCTTTTGCGGGCATAGGGTATTTTGCTCGGGGAACTAGTATAAGCTATACCAGCAAAAGCACTTTCATGACTGTCGGTCTGCATTCACACTGGGAGGGTGTGACATACCCAGGGTATAATCTAGACTAATGAATAGCTGTGTCGCCCCTGCTCTCTTACCTGGCGTGCCCTTCACATTGCTTTGCTGCTGTCACTTCCAGTCTGGAGTGCTCCCAAACAGCCTCCAGCATGTAAATTACTCCCAGCTACATCTGCTGGTGAGTAACTGCAGCCAAACAGCCACGCCTGGGCTCATACCAGCTCTGGGTGTAGTACAGGATGACCCCAACTCACTCCCAGTTAGATAAAACAGTAAAACAAAGGCATTAACTACAAAGAGAGAAAAGGAGTACTTGTGGCACCTTAGAGACTAACCAATTTATTTGAGCATAAGCTTTCGTGAGCTACAGCTCACTTCATCGGATGCATCCGATGAAGTGAGCTGTAGCTCACGAAAGCTTATGCTCAAATAAATTGGTTAGTCTCTAAGGTGCCACAAGTACTCCTTTTCTTTTTGCGAATACTGACTAACACAGCTGTTACTCTGAAACCTACAAAGAAAGAGATTTTCAGTGAATAAAGCAATGAGGCGTAGAAGCCAGAAATGGTTACATGAAAAGTAAAGTTAAAATGTAACCAGTGCCTAACCAAGCAACCTATGTTAAATTCGAAGCAAAGTTTTTCTCGCCACATGCGCTCAAGTCTTACTGGCCAAACTTCTTAGGCCTGGACCCCTTCTTCGGTTTAATGGCTGCTTCCTTTGTCTCTTCTTGTGCGGTGAATCAATGAGCAGAGAGGAGAGGGTACCTTGGGGGGCTTATTCCTCCTTTTTATAGTGTCAGTCCCTCTCTTGGAAAACATTTCCTGCTGAGATTCAGGAGACAGAGTGTCTACATGTAAGGATGTTTCCTGCTGGTTTTCCCCACCTGTTTGAACTCCCTTTGTCTCTCTTCCTGCTTGATGACTCTGTTTACTGCTTAAAGGCAAATGAAGCAGAGCACACATTCCTTTGTTTGAGACAGACCGGTTTGCTAACCTCAGTTTGGAACATATGTTAATAACAGCTTACAGGGAAATCTGATAACTTCACATACAATGTTGCCACACATATTTTATTAAGTCAATATTGACCAGCAAATTGAGCCTTCAAATGACACCTTACAAGACGTACCTTGTACAAAGATAGTTACAGTAGGGTGTGGGCATGGGGTACATTCTGTGGGGGTTTGCCAGCATAGCAAGACCAATATAGCTAGACAAGCCAACTTTTGTAGTTTAGGCAGGGCCTAAGCGAATTACAATGAAACTCCCATACAACAGACAAAAGCGAGAGCATGTGAGTGTGTACTGATGCAGCCTGCTTGCCTACTGCAGACTGACTTTAGTCTCCACTTGTCTAAACAGATAAGGAAAACATTTGGGACAATGAGGATTTCACCTTTGGAGCCTACCAGCCCACCCTGGCCTCCACACCCGAGGGCCGGCGGTCAAGACGACAATCTGTCAGGTATGTGTTTTATATCTGATGCCTGCCTGTGTCTGCCGCACTAACCACTGGCCCATGTTGCCTCCCAGCAGGGAGCTGCCGAAGTCCTAGCACACTCAGCTTTGTGTGTTCATCTCTCTCTTCCGTTGCAGGTTTTCAGCAGAGAATATCAATGAACTGAAAATGGACCAAAGGTCCAAACCAACCACTCCAGCCATCACGAGCCCCATGCGAGGCAGTAAGACTGGCGCTGACTGGCTGGGCTTGAAAGATGAGGACTTTATCGATTTGGACCCTCCATCTCTAGCCAAGGACGCCGCCAAAGGTAGTCCCGCGGCAGCCCCTTTGAACAAGCCATCCAGCTCCTCAGCCACCAAGCAGCCCAGCCCAGCCAGCCAGCTCCTTCCTGGGACAAAGCCAGCTGCAGAGGAAGCAGCAGCTAAACCCAGACCACTTGAGGAGGAGGAGGATAGCTGGCTGAATAATGCCTTGTCTCGAAAAAAATCCCAGGTGCAGGGGAAGGTCCAGGAGAAAAGGGCTGGGGCCTCGGGCTCCCTGAGACAGGACGACGAGGTGGACCCCATTACTGTTACCAGGTAAAGACATGCCAGTGGGCATTAAAACCACTGGCTTCACTGGGAGGTCGCTAGTGCTCAGCACCTCTGAAAATCTGGGCCATTTTTAAGGGCCTAACTTTAGGCACCCAAGTGTGACTATTTTTGCCTACAGAAATAGAGCTGGGATAAGAACGTAGGATTTCCTAGCTTCCAGGTCAATTTGGAGTCCAGACCGTGCTGCCTTTCATTTCAGCTGCAATGGACATTATGCAGGCTGCCATTGTAACTGTGTAAAGGCTACAGTGATTTACTTTGGGAAGCCTGGGACAATGATCCAGAAGCCACCAAAAATTCAAACCAATTTTGTTTTCTGCCTTTTCCATGATTCAATAACTCTTGCCCTTAACTTGTAAGTTACAAGCAAAGTCCCTCCACCCTTCTTCAGTTATATGATCCTAGTCGCTATGATAATATAAATAATAATATTAACAATGAGCATGAAAAAATTATAAGAAAACTAAGGAAATTCCCAGGCAAAATCTTCGTGAACATAGAGTTAAGGCTGAGAACAAATTGGCTATGGCTTGTGCTGCCCAAAGCAGGACTGATGAGTATAATTAGGAAGAGCCTGTCAGACAAAAGTGAGGTATCTTGGTAGCTTATAGTCACAGTTTACTGTTGTGTGCATTTGCTCCTTCAGCCTTTGAAATTAAGGACAAATCTACACTGCGAAATTAAGTTGATTTAATTTACGTTGACGCAGAGCCACCACAGTAATTAAATTGTTTTTGTATGTCCACGCTAACTCCTTCTGTTAGTGGTGTGTGTCCTCACCAGGAGCGCTTGCTCCGGCTGTCAGTGTGGGGCACTGACAGCCGGAACAGTCTGATGTAAGCAACACAGCCCTGGTCTACACTAGGACTTTAGGTCGAATTTAGCAGCGTTAAATCGATTTAAACCTGCACCCGTCCACACAATGAAGCCCTTTATTTCGACTTAAAGGGCTCTTAAAATCGATTTCCTTACTCCACCCCTGACAAATGGATTAGCGCTTAAATCGACGTTGCCAGCTCGAATTTGGGGTACTGTGGACACAATTCGATGGTATTGGCCTCCGGGAGCTATCCCAGAGTGCTCCATTCTGACCGCTCTGGACAGCACTCTCAACTCAGATGCACTGGCCAGGTAGACAGGAAAAGAACCGCGAACTTTTGAATCTCATTTCCTGTTTGGCCAGCGTGGCAAGCTGCAGGTGACCATGCAGAGCTCATCAGCACAGGTGACCATGATGGAGTCCCAGAATCGCAAAAGAGCTCCAGCATGGACCGAACGGGAGGTACGGGATCTGATCGCTGTTTGGGGAGAGGAATCTGTGCTATCAGAACTCCGTTCCAGTTTTCGAAATGCCAAAACCTTTGTGAAAATCTCCCAGGGCATGAAGGACAGAGGCCATAACAGGGACCCGAAGCAGTGCCGCGTGAAACTGAAGGAGCTGAGGCAAGCCTACCAGAAAACCAGAGAGGCGAACAGCCGCTCTGGGTCAGAGCCCCAAACATGCCGCTTCTATGATGAGCTGCATGCCATTTTAGGGGGTTCAGCCACCACTACCCCAGCCGTGTTGTTTGACTCCTTCAATGGAGATGGAGGCAATACGGAAGTAGGTTTTGGGGACGAAGAAGATGATGATGAGGAGGTTGTAGATAGCTCACAGCAAGCAAGCGGAGAAACCGGTTTTCCCGACAGCCAGGAACTGTTTCTCACCCTAGACCTGGAGCCAGTACCCCCCGAACCCACCCAAGGCTGCCTCCTGGACTCAGCAGGCGGAGAAGGGACCTCTGGTGAGTGTACCTTTTAAAATGCTATACATGGTTTAAAAGCAAGCATGTGAAAGGATTACTTTGCCCTGGCATTTGCGGTTCTCCTAGATGTAGTCCTAAAGCCTTTGCAAAAGGTTTCTGGGGAGGGCAGCCTTATTTCGTCCTTCATGGTAGGACACTTTACCACTCCAGGCCAGTAACACGTACTCGGGAATCACTGTAGAACAAAGCATTGCAGTGTATGTTTGCTGGCATTCAACCAAAATCCGTTCACGCGGTGGGAGGAGGCAAAATGCGACCTTGTAACGAAAGCACATGTGCTATGTATGTAATGTTAACAGCAAGGTTTACCCTGAAAGAGTGTAGCGACTGTTTTATAAAATGTGTCTTTTTAAATACCGCTGTCCCTTTTTTTTTCTCCACCAGCTGCATGTGTTTCAATGATCACAGGATCTTCTCCTTCCCAGAGGCTAGTGAAGCTTAGAAAGAAAAAAAAACGCACTCGCGATGAAATGTTCTCCGAGCTCATGCTGTCCTCCCACACTGACAGAGCACAGACGAATGCGTGGAGGCAAATAATGTCAGAGTGCAGGAAAGCACAAAATGACCGGGAGGAAAGGTGGCGGGCTGAAGAGAGTAAGTGGCGGGCTGAAGAGAGTAAGTGGTGGGCTGAAGACAGGGCTGAAGCTCAAATGTGGCGGCAGCGTGATGAGAGGAGGCAGGATTCAATGCTGAGGCTGCTGCAGGACCAAACCAGTATGCTCCAGTGTATGGTAGAGCTGCAGCAAAGGTAGCTGGAGCACAGACTGCCACTGCAGCCCCTCTGTAACCAACCGCCCTCCTCCCCAAGTTCCATAGTCTCCACACCCAGACGCCCAAGAACGCGGTGGGGGGGCCTCCGGCCAACCAGCCACTCCACCACAGAGGATTGCCCAAAAAAAAGAAGGCTGTCATTCAATAAATTTTAAAGTTGTAAACTTTTAAAGTGCTGTGCTTAAAGTGCTGTGTGGCATTTTCCTTTCCTCCTCCACCACCCCTCCTGGGATACCTTGGTAGTCATCTCCCTATTTGTGTGATGAATGAATAACGAATGCATGACTGTGAAGCAGCAATGACTTTATTGCCTCTGCAAGCAATGATTAAAGGGAGGAGGGGAGGGTGGTTAGCTTACAGGGAAGTAGAGTGAACCAAGGGGTGGGGGGGTTCATCAAGGAGAAACAAACAGAACTTTCACACCGTAGCCTGGCCAGTCATGAAACTGGTTTTCAAAGCTTCTCTGATGCGTACCGCGCCCTCCTGTGCTCTTCTAACCGCCCTGGTGTCTGGCTGCGCGTAACCAGCAGCTAGGCGATTTGCCTCAACCTCCCACCCCGCCATAAACGTCTCCCCCTTACTCTCACAGATATTGTGGAGCACACAGCAAGCAGTAATAACAGTGGGAATATTGGTTTCGCTGAGGTCTAAGCGAGTCAGTAAACTGCGCCAGCGCACCTTTAAACGTCCAAATGCACATTCTACCACCATTCTGCACTTGCTCAGCCTGTAGTTGAACAGCTCCTGACTACTGTCCAGGCTGCCTGTGTACGGCTTCATGAGCCATGGCATTAAGGGGTAGGCTGGGTCCCCAAGCATACATATAGGCATTTCAACATCCCCAACAGTTATTTTCTGGTCTGGGAATAAAGTCCCTTCCTGCAGCTTTTGAAACAGACCAGAGTTCCTGAAGATGCGAGCATCATGCACCTTTCCCGGCCATCCCACGTTGATGTTGGTGAAACGTCCCTTGTGATCCACCAGAGCTTGCAGCACTATCGAAAAGTACCCCTTGCGGTTTATGTACTCGGCGGCTTGGTGCTCCGGTGCCAAGATAGGGATATGGGTTCCGTCTATAGCCCCACCACAGTTAGGGAATCCCATTGCAGCAAAGCCATCCACTATGACCTGCACATTTCCCAGGGTCACTACCCTTGATATCAGCAGATCTTTGATTGCGTGGGCTACTTGCATCACAGCAGCCCCCACAGTAGATTTGCCCACTCCAAATTGATTCCCAACTGACCGGTAGCTGTCTGGCGTTGCAAGCTTCCACAGGGCTATCGCCACTCGCTTCTCAACTGTGAGGGCTGCTCTCATCTTGGTATTCATGCGCTTCAGGGCAGGGGAAAGCAAGTCACAAAGTTCCATGAAAGTGCCCCTACGCATGCGAAAGTTTCGCAGCCACTGGGAATCGACCCAGACCTGCAACACTATGCGGTCCCACCAGTCTGTGCTTGTTTCCCGAGCCCAGAATCGGCGTTCCACAGCATGAACCTGCCCCATAAGCACCATGATGCATGCATTGTCAGGGCCCATGCTTTCAGAGAAATCTGTGTCCATGTCCTGATCACTCACGGGACCGCGCTGACGTCGCCTCCTCGCCCAGTATCGCGTTGCCATGTTCTGGTGCCGCATATACTGCTGGATAATGCGTGTGGTGGTTAATGTGCTCCTAATTGCCAAAGTGAGCTGAGCGGGCTCCATGCTTGCCATGGTATGGCGTCTGCACAGGTAACTCAGGAAAAAAGGCGCGAAATGATTGTCTGCCCTTGCTTTCACGGGGGGGGGGGGGAGGGAGGGAACGGGGGGCTGACGATATGTACCCAGAACCACCCGCGACAATGTTTTAGCCCCATCAGGCATTGGGATCTCAACCCAAAATTCCAATGGGCAGCGGAGACTGCGGGAACTGTGGGATAGCTACCCACAGTGCAACGCTCCGGAAGTCGACGCTTGCCTCGGTACTGTGGAAGCGCTCCGCCGAGTTAATGCACTTAGAGCATTTTCTGTGGGGACACACACACTCGAATATATAAAACCGATTTCTAAAAAACCGACTTCTATAAATTCGACCTAATTTCGTAGTGTAGACATACCCACAGTGTCTAAACTGACACTGCATCGACCTAAGCGCTGCTGCTCTAACGGAGGTGGAGTTATTAAGTTGGTGTAGTGGGCAACTGACATCGGTGGGAGCAACATTGTAGTGTAGACGCTTACAGAGTTAGGTCAATATAAGCTGCCTTACATCAACCTAACTCTGTAGTGTAGATCAGGCCTAAATGTTTCAAACCAAGTGAATGCTGAATACTTCCATAGCTCTGTTAGGAGGAAGAGATTGCTTTTGACAGAAGGGAGACCTTCACTGTCTTTGAGGTTGCAAGATACAGTTGTAGCTGACACTGGAGGATTGTGGCCCCCATCACTGTCAATTTATATTAAGATTCTTTGCTCTTTCATATAAGTGACTCTTGTTTTCAGCCAACAAGCTCCCTCTGTGAGAGAGCCTCAGCGGTCTGCTGTCCCAGAAGATAAGTCCACCAGGATGGAAGACTCAGGGTATGTCTTCACTATAGCTATACCTGCTAATCTGCCTTTTCAACAGGAACTGCTGAAATGAATTAAAACGGTGTCAGACGTGAGAGTGTTGGGGGTTGAAATGTGGTAAATAAAAAACAATTATTTAAAAAAAATTTAAAATAGTTTTTTTATTTAAATCGGATTTTTAAACTTCAATCAGATGTTTTGATTTACGTTAAATGCATATTTTTTAAAATAAACCTATTCAAAATTAAATGTGAAACTGATCATTTATGTTAATGCCTAAACTTTTTATAATTTATTAAAATCATTTAAATTAAATACAGACATAATTAAGCAATACATGTGTGTTGTCAAATTTTAAAGAAAGATCACTGAATCGGTGGAAGTCACTGGCTAAGAGCATGGAACCAGAGTTTGTTGAAGTGCTAAACCAGCTTTTGACAGCAGTGTAGCCTCTTCTGCATGTGCAGAGAGAATATTTTCTTCATTTCAGATTATTCAACTAGTTTAGTTCAATGACTGGTTCATTCAAAGTTAAGAAACTTTCAACTTTTTGGAGTTGAAAAAACAGAAAACTTGCTTTCCTCTTTCAATGTAGGAATAAAAACTAGGTGTTAAGACTATGAGATCTACTAGTTCTAAAATCTTGCAGGACATGGTGACCAGAAACAATCAATTGAATTCTCAAAATACAGATATTACTTGCTTTGTTTCATAAATTAGTTAGTTTGAAATGCAAACTGTTGTGATAAACTTTTTTTCTTATGTATCCAACACATTTAAGGTCATTTTATTAAATTAAAACCAATTAAAATTTCTGGTTTTGTACATTTTTAATTACATTTAAATTTTCATCCAAACAGAGCTTGACACAAATCACAAGTAAAAAATTAATCATCAGCTAATAAATAAGTAATGCCTCATTCACCATTTTCTAACATAATAAAGAAATGTAAAAATTAAGACTCTCTGAATAAATGGAAGTTTAAGCTGTATAATTGCTTAACTAAATATGTACAGATATAGTGCATCCTCCTGCGTGGCAAAAAGAAGCACCAAATTCAGAGTCAAGTCTATACAATTCAATATGTTTTAATGGTTACCAACCAATGAGAATCAACTTCTCTTTAGGAAAATAATGAAAAATTACAAATGTAAAACATAATTAAAATCAATTATTTAAATCAAAGTTTCCTGCGTGCTCTGATAGAAATGGATGATTTAAATTACTTTGATTTTCTGGTTACTTATCTAAATCATTTTGATTTAAGTCAGTCCATGACTGCCTGAGGGTAGGCAGGAAGAGAACTTTGTGGTGGCTTTTGATTGTTATAAATCCGTGATGTGCGTGAACAGTGAGATCGGGTGCAGTATGTTTTAAAGAAAAATCACCTTGGATTGACAACTCCAACTTTTGACCTTTGAACACCCTCCCCCTTTGTGACTCCACGTGCAGGAATCCATACGCCTGGTGCTGTACAAAACTGCTGACCGGATGTTTTGTGAAACACTCTTCTTACAAAAGCTATGCATGTTAACTGGAAAATACCCCTTTAATCTCTCTTTCCCCATACGCCCTGCAATGAGGCTATATAATAGCATTCCTAGTTACTTATCTACTCTATGCATCCCACAGGTATCCTGGTCCATGGCTAACCACTCAGAAACAAGCCTCATATCTTACATCTGAGTCCAGGAAAGGGGCACCTCCTGGAGACACCAGTCACGCCGGTATGTTTCACATCCCAAATCGTCCCAGCTACTGGGGAGTCAACACGCACTGTTGACGCACCTGGCTGAGTGATCAGGAGCCAGAGAGAGACATTGTGTAACCTGGAGGATTACCAAATTCTACTCTCTCTCCCAGGATGGGAAATGCAAAGTTGTATCTTTTAAAGTGAAATGATCTCTGCATCATTGCCCTTGAAGGTGAGATGAAAATGGGGAAAAGATGGGCCTAAGCAAGGTTTCCAGGTCGTGTATCAAAAAGGTTTCATTACGAATTCTGAAAAGTCCAAACATATTTGCTGTGATGTCTGTAGGGACCCTTGAGGCTTGCCCACAATTGAATGGTAGACGAATGTGTGGTTGATCACATGTTCGTATTCTCTCTCTGTCAGCTGGAAGGGGTCAGATCCCCACAGGTCTCAGCCCCCTGCCATCCCCACACTCTCTGAGTGTGGACAGAGTCCTCTCCAATTACAGCCCCTGGATGCTAGTTTAGTGTCTGGCATTGCTTCTTTCCATCACCCCTCTGGTCTTGAGGAAGGGCCAGACCTGAGCAGCCATGCTTTCCTTGACACGCTAGCAGTAGGATAACTAGTCCTCAGCCTTCCTCAGTCACCTCTGCTCTTCATCCTCCTCTTCCACAATCCTCTCACCTCCTTGGATTACCCTACCTAAACATTCAACCTCATCCCTTCACTGCTTTGTATCCCAGTGTTAGCCCGTTAGGGTATGTCTACACAGCAAAGAAAAACCCACAGCTGTCCTGTGCCAGCCGACTCAGGCTCACGGGGCTTGGGCTGCAGGGCTGTGTCAATGCTGTGTAGACACCTGGGCTCTGGCTGGAGTCCAGGTTCTAGGACCCTGCAATGAAACAGCCCCACAGCCTTAGCTGAGTTGGCTGGCACGGGCCAGCCGCGGGTGTCTAGTTGCTGTGAAGACATACCCTCGTTGTCCTACGCACCCCCAGTCCAAGGACGCGGGGACATGGGTAACCGTCAGCCATCTGCAGCCACTACCTGTTATTCCCATCTCAGTTCCAGCTGTTACAGAGCACTGCCCCCTGTTGGCGCATATGTGTAACTTTTTGTCCATTAAATATACAGTAGAACCTCAGCGTTCCGAACACCTCGGAAATGGAGGTTGTTCGTAACTCTGAAATGTTCATAACTGTGAACAAAACATTATGATTCTTTCAAAAGTTTACAACTGAGCATGGACTTAACACAGCTTTGAAACTTTACTATGCAGAAAAAAATGCTGCTTTTAACCATCTTAATTTAAATGAAATAAGCACAAGAAACAGTTTCCTTACCTTGCCAAATCTTTTTTTAAACTTTCCCTTTATTTTTTAGTAGTTTACATTTAACACAGTACTGTACAGTATTTGTGTTCTGGGTTTTTTTTGTCTCTGCTGGTGCCCAATTATGTACTTCCAGTTCCAAATGAGGTGTGTGGTTGACCGGTCAGTTGGTAACCCTGGTGTTCGTAATGCTGAGGTACTACTGTATTAAAAGAGATGGGACATTATGCAGTCGGGAGGTAGCAGACAGTGGCCTCAGTGGTGTGTCAAAGGGATGACATCAAAGCCAATGGGGGTGGGAGACAATTAGGTGTCCAGGTGGTGTTGGGTTGGAGCCTGGAAAGAGCACATAACATGAAGGGTTCAAAGCAAATGCATGTGGTTAGTTGTGTGACTTAAGGGTAGCTGTGCAGGCTGTGGGAGGCAGATGCTGGTGGGAGCCAGATGCCCCTTTCTCTTGCTACTGGCGGAGGGCTGGCACGTCGCAGAGGAAACGCACTGGGCTTGCGCGTGGAGGGTGATGATGTCCTCTCTTTCCAGCTGGTTGTCTCACATGAGGTCAATAATCTGCCTCCTGTTTGGAGGGTGAGCACCATGATGAGGCTGGCCAAGCAGGAAGGAATTCGAGGGGGGTGCAGAAATGGTGGCCCTTGGGTTAGAAGGAAAGAGCTTGCTGACCGGGCCAGGACCTGCACTACATGCCTGGGTCCCTGGGAGCAAGTAGTATGGCCTGATTTCCTAGAGATGCTGAGCACTTGCGGGTCTTAGTGATTTTGGTGTGGGATGTGAATGAAAATCAGGCCAGTGCTGCATATCAAGCACCTGCCATGTGTCAGTCCATATGCACGGAGTAGAAATCTGTCCCAGTCAGCTCCTTGGCAGGGATGTAGCAAGGCAGGTGAAGGGACGAATGCGCATAAAGCATTCAAGGAGGCACTTGTGGGGTCCAAGGGTTTCATTAAAGATGCATCTTTCTTTAGTGCCCAGAGGACCTTCCAGCCCCTCAAGGCTCCACTCTGCCCATGTGGTCTGGAGTACCTGCCCCCCACTACTTCAGTGGCTGGAGCGCTTATGACACTAGCATGTCCTCATCATGCTGAAGCAGCACACTTATGGAAGGGCTTCATTTATTTCTGCCAGGCTTCCAATGCTTCTGTCTCCCTGAAAATGCCTAAGTCCACTGCCATGTCTGAGTGTTAAATGTGTTGAATTTTCTCCACCTGCAGCTTCTCTCCAAGGACATCCAGAGGGTCTGGGGTTTTCCACACTAACTCCGGTAGGTGTGAGATGCTACAACACTGATCATGGTGTATTGGGGATAATACACCCCTACCTGTACAGTCATTTTTCAGTGGCTAAAATGCAGGAATTGGGAGTGGGAAGTGGGAATCGGGAAGTGGGAATCGGGAGTCTGCGTTCTGCTCCCTGCTGTCTCACTGATTAGCTAATGTGACCTAGGTCAAGTCACTTCTATTTTCCCATGCCTCAGTTTCTTCAGCAGTAGAAGGGGTGAAATAACACTCCCTTACTTCCTTTCCAGGGGTCCTGTGAGGTTTTAAGTAGGGTTTACAAAATGCTTTGAGGCCCTTCACTAGAAGTGCTCAGAATACATTTGTGAGTGTAGTAATTAATAATGAGACTTGAATTCTAGCTAATTATTGGGTTTTACATTGCCAGGTTTTCTTAGTTTTGAGGTGAAAGGACTGTGTGTGTGTGTGTGTGTGTGTGTGTGTGTGTGTGTGTGTGTGTGTGCAATTGAAGGGGGAAAATTATCAAAGCTTTTAAAAAGGAGTGTGTCCTGGAATCCTTACTTAGCTTTCAAGACCTCACTGAGAAGCCGAAGCTGGACCTTCTGGGTCCTTTTCATTTCCTGCCCTTCATTATGGGGGGTTGGGGGGTGTATGTTTTAATTAAAAAGAATTGATCCTATTACTCCTGAGTCTATCTCCAGCAATAAGACCGAACTAAACTCCGAGTCTGTTCCATTGCCTGCTCTGGGGCAGGTTGGAAGTCTCCTGTCCTGTCCATGCTGCCTTCTGGGGCAGGACCCTTTGGAGGTTTCATAGAGAGGTATTCTTCTGGAAGAAAGGATCCAGATTTGCAGTGGGGTAAGATCAGAGAAGGACTGGCAAGCCTGGAGGAGGGGCGCAAAGTAGGACCAGAATTAATGGCAGCCATTGTAGGGGTTTCCCAGGCTCAGTAGAGTTAAGATGTTCCCCACAGGGGTGGAGGCCTTTAAGAGGAGAAGGTGGCTGAGCTTTTCCCTGTTTCATTGCAGGTTGCCCTGTCTGGGGCTCCTCTCCAGCAGGTTCTACTGCCGCAGCAGGTGAGGACAGGGCGTGGCTTCTGCAGAGGAGGACACTGCATCCTGCTGGGCTGACAGGGTGCTTCTGCCACTCTTCATTCTAAAAGGGCTTGGTTTTGTCTCCCCACCCCTCGGTGCTCTCCCCTTGCAGCTCCTGCAGGCCGAGCCCCTGGCCCTGAGCTTGCTGAACGCCAGTGAGTACGAGAAGAGGCCGGTGGCTTTGCAGGCACAGCTGAGGGAGAATGCAGCAAGGCACCAGGCAGAACTGCTGAGTGCCCAGACTCGTCTCGCCGAGCTGGAGAGCCAGGTGAGGGACCCAGCCTGCTGGGCTGAGGGCAGAGGCAGGATTGGTCTCTCTGTATTCGCACCAGTCTTGCCACTGGGGCCAAGCTAGGAGTGATTGTACTGGGCTGTGATAGTAACAGTTAGGAAATACCTGGGCTCCAAAGGGCAGCAGGATTAGGGGTGCCAGAGACATGGGGTAACAGAGGGTCTGTCTGCTGAAGTACAGTCTGCTGAGGGCCACAGGGAGGGCTCACAGAGATGTTCGAGCCACACCCCTCCTAGTAAAGCCTCAAGATTCCTGCTTTCTGTGCACACCTGCTGGCTGCCACCCAGTGAGCTATCCCTGCACTAAGGGTAAATGCTGATGTCCTCCATGTGTACTGGTTTGCTCTGTGGGGACCTGACTGCAAGCCAGCCGACATCCCTCAGGGTACAGTCCGGACTGTTGAACCACTGGGTCCCTTTAACTCTCCAGCCCGGGTGCCTTTTACACTGCCTTGCTAGTGACAAGCAGCCTCTGCAGGCTATGCTCACACACAGCCATTAGCATGGATGCTCTCCCAGACACTCACAAACTACATACAGGGCAAATTCCCCAGCTTTGTACCCCAGGAATGTGTTTCTTGCACTGCTCAGGCCCCACCCCCACCCCCCGCTCCCAAACAGTGCAAGCTCATGGAAAGTCCATCATTCCATCAAAGGGAATGAGTATGCACCAGCCCTTGTTAACCTGAGTAGAGATTCTCCAAACACTTCAATCAAAATATGCTGGTTTAGGTAAAAGAATAAAACAAGTTCATTAACTAGAGAAAGATAGATTTTAAGTGAGTATAAAGGGTAAAGGCATAAAAATCAGAATTGGTTACAAAAGAAATAAAAGAGAAACACGCAAGCTATTTCCTGACTTAAATGTTACCAAACTAAACAAGATTTGAAAGCAAAAGGATTTCTCTGACCCAAAACTTTCAGCAGCCCATGCTGACTGGAAAGCCTTCCAGGTTGGACCACTCCCCTCAGTGCAGTGATGGTGCTTTGTCTTTCAAATGATCTTGCTACCATGAGCAGAGATTAGGAGCGGAGAGGTAGCCAGATGCCTTTCCCCCCCCCCGTTCTTATATCCTGACCCTTTTCACTGGAAAAGTCCTTGCTGGTGTAACGCCAACAGACCCCAGTCGTCGGCAGGCGGGATCAAACCTGGGGCCTCTGGAGCTTAGTGCACAAATTTCTACCACATGAGCTAAAAGCCAACTGGCTGTTACCAGACTCATTTTATCTCTCTCTTTAAGTGGTCTCGGTGCCACTAGATGGGACAGACTACCACACCCAGAAGGTATGTGGGTTACATACTTCCCCTAGCTGAGGAAGCAGGTCCTGAGCTTCAGAGTCTCCCTTGTTGAAATCCCGGACGAGCCCCCGCTTGTAACACTGACAGACCCTGGTCATCAGTGGGTGGAATCTAACCTGGGATCTCTGGAGCTTAGTGCATGAGCCTCTACCACATGAGCTAAAAGCCAACTGGCTGTTAGCTAAGGCTGTAAAGCAGACTTGTTCGTTTTTTTTTTCTCTCTCTCTCTCTCCATCTATCCAAGTGGTCTTGGTTCCACGAGATGGGACAGAACACCACACCCAGGAGGTGTGTGGGTTACACTGGGACAGGGGGCCATGTAGTTCTATTGCGTATGTGCCCTGCCAGCTGTCCTGCAGATGAACTGTAAACGCTTTGTTTATAACTCCCCTGCTGGTGAATTTCTAATTGAACAAGTAATGGCCTTTTAGCACCTGGCTGGCATGCTTCAGAGTCTGAAAGTGATGGTCTCAAGGAGGAACTGTTCCCATTATGTGGCATTAATTCAGATGGCATCAAGAACTACAGTATCCAGTTACCCAGCACTACAGTATATTTCAGTAACAATCCTAAGTAAAATCTCATAGCTCCATGTACAATAACCCCATGTACAATGCTGATACACAAATTTAACATGACAATGATGTGCAGTAGATTATGCATTTTCAAATGATACCTCACAATGCATACTTTGTACAAAATATATCCTCATCCTATAGAATTGGTGAGCTTGGGTTCCAGGGTGTCACATGGGGTACAGTGTCTCACCCCAGCCAAGAAGGGGTTTTTTTTAGCTCATCTTGGTGACTTTCCACATCAGGTGCGGAAGCTGGAGCTGGAGAGGAATCAGCAGAAGTTGCTCCTGGAGAGTCTACAGCAGCGTCATGAGGAAGACTTGGAACTCGTTGACAATGCACACAGGTATCGTGGGCCTCCACCCCAGGGACATGCACACCAGGGACATGGACCTTTGCCCCCGCACTCAGGGTCCTGCCTGATGCACAGCATACCTGGGGTGTGTAGTGCCCTGCTTACAGCAGTTGGCCCAGCTTATAGTTGGAGCAGGGGACCAGGCATCAGGGTGTTACTTCCAGATCTCCTGCTGACATGCCGTGTGACTTTGAGCACGACACGTCACAGTTCTGTGCCTCAGTTTCCCAACCTGTAAAAGGGGATTTGATCCCCTTTGTGAAGTGCTTTGAGATCTAGTGATGAAAAGCGCTATATATTATATATACATACAAAAATATAAAGAGCTGGATATTATTATTTATTTACTGTTAAATCAGCAGCAGATACCTAAACTGGCACTTAAATTAGGGTCCTGCATTTGAAAGTTGGCCCCTAAGCATCATATTTCAGATCAGAACCACCCATTAGCACCCCAGCCCAGCAGGCACCGTGCCAACAGCTCCTCCAGCCTCCGTGTGTCTCCTCGTGGGCAGGAGCCATGTGAAGGTGATGGAGGAATCTTCCCGGCAGCGCGAGGCGAGGCTGCGGCAGGAGAACGAGGAACTGGCAGCGCAGTACCTGTCCCACTGCCAAGGCGCAGAGCGGGCCAAGTCAGAGCTCCTGGCACAGCAGCAGCGCAGGCTGGCAGAGCTGGAGCAGGAGAAGGTCCAGGAGGTGGAGAGGCTACGGGAGCTGCAGCGGTAAGGAGGGCCGGGGAGGGGACAGCCAGCCTGGCAGGGGGCATCCGGGGTCCAAATTATTCTCCTCCCTAAGGGGCCAAAGCTCTTGGAATCCGTGTCCGAGCAGATGGGAAAATGGGCCCAGCTGGGATCGTGGTGTCAGGACAAGTCAGGCTTGTGCAATGGTGTGAAGAATAACCCCAGCCCTGGTGGGAAGCGATTAAAGGTTTGTCCCGATCTCCTGAGTTATTCAGCTAGCCACGAGCATTTGCATCTGCTTGTGAGGAGGCTGAGCTACTCTCACCGGCAGGAAGCAGGCCCCTGGGCACGGGCTCCAATGGCCTGCATCACCCGAGGCAGGTACACCTGGGACTGTCACTGCACGGCACAGGGACCTGCAGTGTAGGGTAGAATTAGTGGGGGAAGCAAAAGTGGACGGGAATCTGGGAGGCAGTGACCATGAGTTGGTTGAGTTCAGGATCCTGACGCAGGGAAGAAAGGTAAGCAGCAGGATACGGACCCTGGACTTCAGGAAAGCAGACTTCGACTCCCTCAGGGAATGGATGGCCAGGATCCCCTGGGGGACTAACTTGAAGGGGAAAGGAGTCCAGGAGAGCTGGCTGTATTTCAAGGAATCCCTGTTGAGGTTACAGGGACAAACCATCCCGATGAGTCGGAAGAATAGTAAATATGGCAGGCGACCAGCTTGGCTTAATGGTGAAATCCTAGCGGATCTTAAACATAAAAAAGAAGCTTACAAGAAGTGGAAGGTTGGACATATGACCAGGGAAGAGTATAAAAATATTGCTCGGGCATGTAGGAATCATATCAGGAGGGCCAAATCATATCAGGAATATTGCTTACAAGAAGTGGAAGGTTGGACATATGACCAGGGAAGAGTATAAAAATATTGCTCGGGCATGTAGGAATCATATCAGGAGGGCCAAATCCTGAGGAGCTGCAGCTAGCAAGAGATGTCAAGAGTAACAAGAAGGGTTTCTTCAGGTATGTTGGCAACAAGAAGAAAGCCAAGGAAAGTGTGGGCCCCTTACTGAATGAGGGAGGCAACCTAGTGACAGAGGATGTGGAAAAAGCTAATGTACTCAATGCTTTTTTTGCCTCTGTTTTCACTAACAAGGTCAGCTCCCAGACTGCTGCGCTGGGCATCACAAAATGGGGAAGAGATGGCCAGCCCTCTGTGGAGATAGAGGTGGTTAGGGACTATTTAGAAAAGCTGGACGTGCACAAGTCCATGGGGCCGGACGAGTTGCATCCGAGAGTGCTGAAGGAATTGGCAGCTGTGATTGCAGAGCCATTGGCCATTATCTTTGAAAACTCGTGGCGAACCGGGGAAGTCCCGGATGACTGGAAAAAGGCTAATGTAGTGCCAATCTTTAAAAAAGGGAAGAAGGAGGATCCTGGGAACTACAGGCCAGTCAGCCTCACCTCAGTCCCTGGAAAAATCATGGAGCAGGTCCTCAAAGAATCAATCCTGAAGCACTTGCATGAGAGGAAAGTGATCAGGAACAGCCAGCATGGATTCACCAAGAGAAGGTCATGCCTGACTAATCTAATCACCTTTTATGATGAGATTACTGGTTCTGTGGATGAAGGGAAAGCAGTGGATGTATTGTTTCTTGACTTTAGCAAAGCTTTTGACACGGTCTCCCACAGTATTCTTGTCAGCAAGTTAAGGAAGTATGGGCTGGATGAATGCACTATAAGGTGGGTAGAAAGCTGGCTAGATTGTCGGGCTCAACGGGTAGTTATCAATGGCTCCATGTCTAGTTGGCAGCCGGTATCAAGTGGAGTGCCCCAAGGGTCGGTCCTGGGGCCGGTTTTGTTCAATATCTTCATAAACGATCTGGAGGATGGTGTGGATTGCACTCTCAGCAAATTTGCGGATGATACTAAACTGGGAGGAGTGGTAGATACGCTGGAGGGGAGGGATAGGATACAGAAGGACCTAGACAAATTGGAGGATTGGGCCAAAAGAAATCTGATGAGGTTCAATAAGGATAAGTGCAGGGTCCTGCACTTAGGATGGAAGAATCCAATGCACTGCTACAGACTAGGGACCGAATGGCTAGGCAGCAGTTCTGCGGAAAAGGACCTAGGGGTGACAGTGGACGAGAAGCTGGATATGAGTCAGCAGTGTGCCCTTGTTGCCAAGAAGGCCAATGGCATTTTGGGATGTATAAGTAGGGGCATAGCGAGCAGATCGAGGGATGTGATCGTTCCCCTCTATTCGACATTGGTGAGGCCTCATCTGGAGTACTGTGTCCAGTTTTGGGCCCCACACTACAAGAAGGATGTGGATAAATTGGAGAAAGTCCAGCGAAGGGCAACAAAAATGATTAGGGGTCTAGAACACATGACTTATGAGGAGAGGCTGAGGGAACTGGGATTGTTTAGCCTGCAGAAGAGAAGAATGAGGGGGGATTTGATAGCTGCTTTCAACTACCTGAAAGGGGGTTCCAAAGAGGATGGCTCTAGACTGTTCTCAATGGTAGCAGATGACAGAACGAGGAGTAATGGTCTCAAGTTGCAGTGGGGGAGGTTTAGATTGGATATTAGGAAAAACTTTTTCACTAAGAGGGTGGTGAAACACTGGAATGCGTTACCTAGGGAGGTGGTAGAATCTCCTTCCTTAGAGGTTTTTAAGGTCAGGCTTGACAAAGCCCTGGCTGGGATGATTTAACTGGGAATTGGTCCTGCTTCGAGCAGGGGGTTGGACTAGATGACCTTCTGGGGTCCCTTCCAACCCTGATATTCTATGATTCTATGACCTGCACCTGCGTAGGGTCCTTTGGGCTGCACGGCCGTTATTTTCCCCCATCCACCCTTCTGCTCGTGCCTGGGCAGGAAGGAGCAGATTTCCTCTAGGAATGAGTTGTCTCCATGAGCTTACACAGTGACCATCCGCAATCGCCTGCAGCCGGGGGCCGAGATCAGCCGTTCAGCTCTCGCTGTGTGTTTCTCTGGGTTCTTGGCAACGAGGGCCGTGTGTCTGAGCACCGACTGCGGCATATGCCGCAGGGAACGTAAGTAACTAGATGTGGTTAACGGGCTCCTCCCCTCTGAGTCCTACAGGGCATCCATTCTGGAGATGCGCAAAGACCATGAAGAGCAGCTACAAAGGCTGAAACGACTGAAAGATCAGGAGATTGACGCGGTAACCAGTGCTACCTCCCATACCAGGTACCGGCTGCCACCCAGCACGGCCTCCTTCCCTTGGTCCTTCAGCTCCCCACCCGCCCACCATAGACCGTGATGGGAGGTTGGGTTCCTCTTCTGGTTCTGAAGGAGAAGAGCAAGCAGCTAAGTAGGTTGCTTCTTCCCTTCAGGGCTCAGAGAGTCTCTGAAAAACAGAGTTGCTACAGAGCTGGGATGCTCTCTCACAGCAAGCTCCATAAACCTGACAGCTCTCCATGGGACAGCTGGGGAATAGTCACACGCACCCAGACTCGACGGTCACAGTGGTCCCTTCTGGCCTTGGAATCTATGGGCATGGTCCCCAAGCGGAGGGCTGTCTGCAGGGGTAGTCAGGGCTGGGGTGCTGGGAGGAACCTAACCAGAGGGAGAACACCTGACGTCAATGATGTGTTTGCACAGAAGCCACTGGCTCAGCGAGTAAATTGCCCTCAACAACTCTCAAGCTCTGTCAGTCAATAAATGAGCTTTGTTTGAAGGACTCTACATTACCCCCGAGAAAAAGTAGCTCCTGTCCTTTGCTGCTACTGAGGGGAGGGGTTAACTGAGCAGGAGAGGTTCAGGACAAAGCTATCGTACCCACTCAAGCTCCTAGGCAAGGCAGTGCATATTTATTGCCCAGGAAGCCACCCCTTGCCCTGGAGTTGGGCTCAAAATCTAAGGTTTTGTTTTAAAGTAAACCTTTCTAGCCCCTCATCACATGAAGATAACGTTGAAAACATGAACCCAGTGTGAACCGATGCAGCTACCACATAACTGTGGCCCTGCTCCTTCCTCTTGCAGGTCTTTGAACGGCATCATTGAGCAGATGGAGAAGTTTTCCAGTAACCTGAATGACCTCTCCTACAAAGTGGAAGCTACCCACCACAACACGTCGCAGGAGCTCGAGATTGGAGCCCGTCAGCGGGATGAACAGCTCAGGGGTACCTGCTTTTTATTTTTTCTAGCAATCACGGTCATGGTTATTTATTACAGTAGCAGCTAGGGGCCCCAACCTCAATCAGAGCCCCATTGTATGCACACACAGTCACTGCCCCCAAAGAACTTACAGTCCAAAAGGAGACGTGTGTTGTGGAAGCATCTAGGAGCCCTAATCACGGACCAGGTCCCATTGTGCTAGGCACTGTACAAACATAGAGCAAGATGATCTCTGCCCCATTTACACACAAGAAACTGAGGCGCAGAGAGAGATTAAATGACTTGCCCAAAAGCACATAGGGAGTCTGTGGCAGAGAATTAGATCCAGATCCCTGTCCAGTGTTTTAATCACAAGATCATCCATCCGCTCCAGCAGATGTTCCCATCTGTGTGTCTCTTACGCCCTTACCTTTCTGAAAAGAACAATGGCTTGCCCAGGGCTGTACCTGAGCAAGACAACTGCGCCAAAGATCCTCTGTGCTGAAAGCGGCTCCCCAGGAATGTCCTGTAGCCAGACAACACTCCCAGCGGAGGATCCATCCCAGCTAGCTGGGACTGAGGGTCAGTTCCCAGCTGTTGTAAACCAGCACAGCACCATTGGAGTGACACTGATTTAAACCAGCTGAAGATCCGGCCCTGCAACTTTTGTGCAAGACGGACACAGTGGTGGCTTGCGCTGGACTGTGGGATTAGCCTGTGAATGGCTGCAGTTTGCTGCACGGTGGTTTTTCTCCCCTCAGTGCTGCAGGACAGACTGACGCGGCAGCAAAGGGACATGGAGGAGGAGCGGAGCCGGCTGCAGGAGGTCATCGCTAAAATGGAGGCCAGGCTGAGTGAGCAAACTCGTCTCCTGGAGCAGGTGAGGCGAGGCCTACAACCTGTGTCTTCAGCCTGTGTTTGATTATGGCTCTGGCCGGGGGGCCTGCATGTTCTGTAGCCAATACGGGAACTCCCCTTAACCTACGGACAGCCATGGCAAGAGGCCAGGTTTTTTTTTCCACAGGTGAAAAACTGTCTTCCTGTTTGGTGGGGGAAAAAATCAGGGCCGGGCCTGAACCTCCAAGGCTCAGGCCCTGCCCTGAAGTCAAAGAAAATAGAGGTGGTGGTGGAAAAATATCTGCTTCTGTCAAGGTTCCTTCCCCACTCTGAACTCTAGGGTACAGATGTGGGGACCTGCATGAAAACCTCCTAAGCTTACTTTTACCAGCTTAGGTTAAAACTTCCCCAAGGTACAAACTCTTTTACCCTTTGCCCTTGTACTTTCGCTGCCACCACCAAATGTCTAATCGGGTTTCTGGGAAAGAGTTGTTTGGAAACATCTTTCCCCCCCAAAATCCTCCCAACCCTTGCACCCCACTTCCTGGGGAAGGTTTGGTAAAAATCCTCACCAATTTGCATAGGTGACCGCAGACCCAAACCCTTGGATCTTAAGAGCAATGAAAAAGCATTCAGTTTCTGAAAAGAAGAATTTTAATAGAAGTAAAAAGAATCACCTCTGTAAAATCAGGATGATAAATACCTTATAGGGTAATTAGATTCAAAACATAGAGAATCCCTCTAGGCAAAACCTTAAGTTACAAAAAGACACAAAGACAGGAATATCCATTCCATTCACAACAGCTTAATTTCTCAGCCATTTAAAGAAATCATAATCTAACGCATATCTAGCTAGATTACTTACTAAATGCTAAGACTCCATTCCTGTTCTGTCCTCGGCAAAAGCATCACCCAGACAGACCCAGACCCTTTGTTTTTATTTTTTCCCCCCTCCAGCTTTGAAAGTATCTTGTCTCCTCATTGGTCATTGTGGTCAGGTGCCAGTGAGGTTATCCTAGCTTCTTAACCCTTTACAGGTGAAAGGGTTTTTCCTCTGGCCAGGAGGGATTTTAAAGGTGTTTACCCTTCCCTTTATATTTATGACAGCTTCCGTTTAAGGCATGAATGGACCATAGGCTCACATAACCCATGCATTGCTTTGCCCCTATCCGCTGTTGTCTCCACACTCTAGGAACGCTGGAGGGTGACAGCAGAACAAGCCAAAGTGGAATCTCTACAGCGTTCGCTAGAGGAACAGCGGAGGGTGATGACCCAGCAGCTGACCATGGAGAGGGAAGAGCTGGAGCGGGCAAAGGTCAGGTGTCCTGATGTTTAACAAAGGTGATGGTCTCAAGGAGGAAGTGTTCCCATTATGTAGCATTAATTCAGATGGCATCGAGGCCAGGAGAAAAATCCTTTTGCTGGCAAAAGAGCACAGGACAAAGGGCAGGATGGAAATAATAGATTTTAGCATAGCTCAGGGAGATTAACCTAATAGGAGTAGAAGATTTGGGGGCGGGAAAGCAGTTCCCCTTGGAGATTAACCGCTTGGGACTTCAGTGAGGCATCACGGTACCGTCAGCTTTACTTGGCAGTATCTTGCCCTCCTGCTCAATCAGAACCCTAAGCCAGCATGTGAACCTGTCCGACTTTACTTGTCGCTCTTGGGCAAGGTGCATGTGCTCCTGGAGCTGGAGCATTTCGTGTTTGCTGGGGTAGCACCTATCTGCTCTTCCCAGAGATGTGGCACGGTGATTGACAGCGTGCATGACAGAGGCGGCGTCAGGATGGCATGAGGTCAGCAGGAAGGTGGTAGGCTTGTCTGAGTTTTGCAGACATTGATTGTTGCACAGAGTAACAATGACATGCACTAGGTCACGTGTGCGAGAGAAGCCACAGATTGTGGCTGAAGGCAGGAAAAAAATGTCAAGTGGACGGTACTAGTCGCTCGGTACTTTTAAAACCCACTGCTGTAACGCTTCCCTCCTGGAAAGCACTCCCGTTTAAACTCAGTAGATGTTTGATAGAGACTTCACCAAAGGGTGGTGACATCTGTCACTACCTCTGCTTCATTGCTGTGTTGTGGGAACAGTGCAAAACCCTGCCCCACTATTACAGAGAGGGGGTTCCACTGTCTGGATACAAGAATGTTACCCAATCCACAGGAGCAGCAGCAGGAATCTTAGTAGCAAGAATCCTTTTCAGTCTGTAGAGCACCGTAAGGAGCCCCTTTTCCGCTCTTCCTGGTGGAAGGGGTACTCTCTGTGACCTCAAGCCAACCTTCCCTACATCTCTCTGGTTTGGAGGACTTGGTTGCATCTCTCTCATGCTTTGCTCCGGCAGAATGTCTTGCTGGAGGAGCAGAAGTCGGTCATGCAGAAGTGCGCGGAGGAGCGTCGAAAGCTCGCCATGGAGTGGTCAGAGTTCCATACCCAGCAGAAGCTGAGCAAGGAGCGGACAGAGCGTGACGTCGACCGCGCCCTGCAGATAGAGTCCCAGAGGGAATGTGCCATCATGACCCTGGCAAAGGTACCCCGGTGAAGCAAGTTCCCGTTTCAGTCCTTCAGGGCTTGAATTCAGCTTTGTCAGCTGATGGGTTAGAGCAGCTGGACAGTCTGACAGAGCTTCGCTGACATGTTTCTTCCCCAGCCACTCAGTGATTCCACATGGTAACGATGTAAATTCCTTCCTGCATCCTCCCCCCTACCTCCGTGTGGTCCCTGCTCCGCCCCCTTTGAGCATCACCATGGGGAAATCTCTCTCTCCAGGTATACAGATGATGGCAGAGTAAGAGCAGATCTCCATTGTCGGAGTATTCTATAAATCGCTGGGTGGTGACTCGTAATTCAGTGCTAATATTATTACTGTTGACAAATTACCAGCATTGGTGCATGTTCTCGGCATCGGGGACGTAGCTGCTGGGGCAGGGAAGGAGGGGTGCAGTGTGTGGTGGTCTCCCACCCCACTAGCTGTGGGTTGTTGAGCAGCACAGCCATCTCAGCAGGGTGAATGCAGCACTTTGCCTGTAGCATGTGTTCCTGCCATGGGAAGGAGTCTTCTGTGGGGGGAAATGGAGCCCTGAATAATGTAGGTGAAGTGAAACCTTCCAACCCTTCCTGGCCCAAATCCCTGAGCCAGCTGCTCTGTCTGGGCAGGGTGAAGGAAAGAGCCTGCACACTAATGCTTGGGGGATCTTCCCCTGCACAACAAAGCCAGCGCTCTCGTAAGTGTACAGCAGGGAACAACCCTCCAGCGGGCCAGGAGTTTGGGGGGCGGGGGGGGGGGCTCTTCTATCATGGATCTCTTGGAGCACTTCGGTTGAGTGCTCGGGAGAGGAGCCAATATAGAGCCACCACGGATGCTCTCTTCCTAGGAACAAGCAGATCTGAAAATCAAGGCCAGTGAGCTGCGGGCTGAGGAGGAGCAGCTGGCTAGAGAAAGGGAATCTGTGGAGCAGGAGAGGCAGGAGCTGAGATTCAAGAAGGAAAGGGTGAATGCAGCTGCTTTGCACGTCAGACAGAGGGCAGAGGAGATTGACAGCATGAGCAAGGTAGGAAGGACCACGACTCCTCCTCTCTTCACCCCTTGCAGTCAGTGCACCCACAGTCCTTCCCCATTAGAATCCAGGAAAGGCCACACAGGAAGTGGAGGCAACGGTGGTGTAGGGGCTTGAGAATGGGACCTCAGTTCCCCACTCTTCCACTGACCTCCTGCGGGTGCCCTTGGGCCCTTCAGTTATCTCTCTGTGCCTTGGTTCTCCATCTGTGATAGGGGGAGAGTGATATCTCCCTCCTTTGATAAAACCTGTGGGGATCTCTGGCTGAAGAGCTATAGAAGTCAGCAGCCAGGAGCGATGGTTCTTGACATGAATGTTCATTAGTTGTTTAGCACTTTGAAACAACAAAGGGCTACAGAGACTTGCTTCACAATACAAGGATCTGTGTGTCTGATACATAGTGAGGGAGGGGGTGGAGAGTACCCGGATGGCTCAGGAGGTAAGAGATGGGATACAGAGCCCTCCACCTCTGACACAGATTCAAATCCAGGCCAGATCCCTGGCAACCAAGAGCCATTCCTATCTGGTGGCTGTTGGGTGGCCTGTGTGAAATGAACTTGGTCTCACTTGAGTTCCCAGTGGAACAAGCCTTGGCAGAGGAGCCATGGAGATGGAGCAACCCACTCAATCCTTGAGAGATCCCCCAGGTCCTGGTTGAGACCCATGAGTGGCGTGGCCTAGGGGAAGCTTGTCCTGCTGCTGCACTTGCCTGACTAGCGTGGTGAGTAAGCAGAGGATGAGTGTGTCCAGGACATCATGGTCTAACACAAAATGACCCGGGGTTTCCAGAGGCGTTTCCACGGCTCTTTCTCCTCCCCGCTGGGCGCCGTCACGCCCTTGCTTCCCCGGCCCCCACCCACGCTCTGTGTTGCTGTGTCCCCCAGCTGTCCTCGCAGAAGTACGAGGAGGGGGAGAGAGCCCTGCTGGAGGCGAAGAAGGTGGAGTCAGAACATCAGACGAGGCTGCGTACCGTGCAGCAGCGGCTGGAGCGGCTGAGGCAGCAGGAGCAGCACCTGCACCAGGCAATCAGATCCTCGCGCTTCCCCTCTCGTTTTTTTTCTATGTGCTGCAACATGCCGGACCCTATTAAACCAGCCTTTCTCCCTCCCTCTCTCTCCTCGGGCGGGGTAGGAGCACCAGAACCTGGCTCATCAAAGGAGACAGCTTGAACAGCTGCGAGAAGAGCTTCCGAACAGCCCGGTGCAGTTCCTGACCAAGCCCCGGGTGACACACCCAGGTGCTCAAACCATGAGCCTCTCCGCCATGCACTGTAAGCTGCTCCTTCACACCTGCCAGCAGAAAAGCTCTTGAGTGGTTGTTCTCAGTAATTGCTCTCTATAAATACAGCAGTGGGGAAGCCCAGGAAGGAAGAAGAGCTATTTAACCTAAAGGACAATGTTGGCTCTAGAATAAATGGGAATAAACTGGCCATGATGACAGTTAGGCTGGAAATTTAGAAGCAGGTTTCTAACCATCAGAGGAGAGAGGTTGGGGAACAGTCTCCAGTAGGAGGAGTGGAGGCAAGAAACCAAACTAGTTTTTAGGTGGAGTTTGATAAATGTGTGACCAGGACGATGTGCCGGGGATGTCTGTGATAGCAGGCGACTGGACTCGGTGACCCAAGAGGCCCTCTCCAGTCCCGTGTTCCTGTGAGCAAGGAAATGAGAGGAAAGGCATGTCTACACTATGGCACTGCAGCTATGACGCCGTAGTGCAGACACTTCCTATATCAACGGAAGGAGGTTAATCCCTCTCTCCAAAAGTGAGTCGCAAAGTCAACAGAAAAATTCTTCTGTCAGCCTAGCCGGGTCTACACCGGGGGTCAGGTCAACCTAGCTACAGCGCTTGGGGCACGGCGTTTTTCGCAGCCCTGAGCAACAACCCTGGCTCGATCTAATTTGTAAGTGTGGACCAGGCCGAAGGGACAGCACCTCCTGCATCTTTGTCTCACAGGCGGGGTGGGCATCTCTGTGGTTCAGCTCTCTGGCTTTCAAAGGATAAAGACCTGAGTCGAGTTCTGAAGTCACCTCTTCACAAGAGGGAGCTGGGCTCGTGGTCAGAGCAAGGGATTGGAGTCAGGACTCCTGGGTTCCATTCCTGCCTCCGCCACTGACTTGCTGCATTGGACAGGGAAAATTGGTTAACTTCCCTTAATTTCCCCTTCTGTAAAATGGGACCCGTGAGTTACGTACTCCAGAGGGTGAATTAAATGTTTGTAAATTGCTCTAGGATTCTTGCATGAAAGAGGCTATAGAAGTGCCAGATAATCATTATAATCAATCCCCACAATTTCCTCAGGTCCCAGGCTGGGAAGAGGGGCTGCCATGCTCCACCAGGACATGAAAACACAGGAACAGCAGTAATACTAGGAAAGCTTAGTGGGTCCAACTTCCCTCCCTCCCTCTGAGTCTCTCTGAATAGAAGACACGTATGTCCCACGTTGCTCTAACCGTGTGTGTATTCTTCACTATTGTGCTTCCTTGGCAGATTTCTCCCCTCCTGTTATCGCGTTACCTTGGCACAACTCTGGCAGTACAGGGGGCACCCAGGGCACAGCAGGAGCGGGACCCGCTGAGTTGTATGCCAGACTAGTGCTGCTGAAGCACACAGCTGAGCAGGTAAGATGAGCTTCCATAGCATTTGGTCAGAGGTAAAAGGGACCCAACATCAGGTCTGCTCCTGAGCTGTGCTGGAAAGGTTTTGGCTTTGAAACCATTCGGACTCTCCCAGGAAGAGAGAAAGTGAGGGCTCAGTGCCACCTGCCGATGGATGGATTTTTCTCTGAAGGTTGTTGCTGGGCAGTGAAGCTGTTTGTTCTGTGCTGTGCTGCAAAAGGGTCATTTTAGAGACCAGCCACCCTGGTGTTTCCCTGATACACTTAAAGCAGAAGTGGATGAACAACAGACGTAATGACTCTCATAAATTCTTGGACAATCAGATCGTCAAAGCTACCAATTGGCTTGCCCCATTTGGGCTGCAAGTTATCAGCCTTATTCACCACTGGAGTGGGGTGCATTTACTGCTCCAGACCCAGTTTTCTGACATCCTCAGATGGAAGATGCCACATCAAGGTGGTTAATCCCTGTTCTTTTGGTGCTTTGAGGTTCCCATTCTCTCCAGGTTCTCCAGTCACTCGCCTGCTCTTCCCCCCACCATCCCTGCATAATTGGGATTCTGCTTTGATCCCTCAGAATCCTCACGTTCCTATAAGAAAGGTTATTCCCGTTGTCTGTATGGATCCCATTCAAGGTGCACATGTGCCTCATGCATGCCTTAACTGGGATCCACAGACAAGACATTTTGGAGAACCACAGTTACTATAAAGTAAGTACCTGTGCTTGCTGTTGCACTCCCCTCTCAAAGCCTAGGCTTTGACTGCTTTTGATACTTCCCTTATATGTCGGTTCCCAAGACAGTGATGATCTATCAGGCATGTGGGTGTCTGTACTCTACCTTCAGGGAGTTCCAGCCACAACCAGTGATGGCCCTTCCCATCTCTCTCTGCAGGACCGGGATTTCTTGGAAGACGAGCAGTTCTTTCTAGAGACCCTGAAGAAAGCTTCCTACAACTTGTCATCCCAGACAGCATGAGGAGTTCAGCCCCATGGGCAGCACTGGGTGAGCTGGCTTTTTCTACGAAGACAACAGGGGATTTTGTAATGTAAAAAAATCCAAAAGTGAATGGATGGAAAAACAAATTGTCAGATACATTCAGCCAGGCAGCAGCTAGTTTAAAAAACAAAACAAAACCAAAAAACCCCTTTGCGTGTGAATTTTTAACTACGTCCGACTGAGAGCCCTACAGCCTAAAGCCTTCCATTACTTCAGCTGTGAGCCCTTCAGAGCCTGAACTGTCTTTTCATTATCTCTCTCTCTTGGTTTTATGCTATTGCCTATTGCCGTCGTGTCGAAGCACCTTCCGCGTACAACAGCCTGGCAATAGCGAAGTCCTTAGGGGTCTCCATGGAGTCACTGGCCCATGTGAGAGCACCTAGAGATCTTCACACACACCACCAGGACAGGTACAGCATGGGCTGAACCAGTGCAAACTTTCCATGCATTGCACTCAGTCATGACCAGCAGGGACCACCTCCTCAGCCTGAGAAGGTAGTTCGGTCTCCGTGGACCATTTATAATTTATCCTGTCTCTTGGCACCTTTGTTGAGAGCCTCAAGTGTGGTAGTGGGTTATGGTGATGTGCAGACTTGTGTGCTGAGAAATGGCCTAAGACCCACCACGCTCATTTCACATTAGCCATGAACCAGCCAGTGGGTGGCTCATCCACTGCTAAGGTTGCCAACTTTCTAATTGCACAAAACTGAACACGCTTGCCCTGCCCCCACTCACTCCAGCCCCTCTCCATCCATTGCTCACTCTCCCGCACCCTCACTCATTTTCACTGCAACCCTATCTGCTGTACCATGGCCGTGTCTAAGGCTGGATGTTGAGTGATAAGGGAAGAGGGAAGGAGACAAGAAGGAACCAAGTTCTCGTGATTTAGGAATAGTTCACTTCACTTTCACTGCATCTATGTGTTTTTGATGCTTTGCTATCTTCCCTCTGCCCTTTCATAGCAATCATAGGCTGGGTTAGAGCCTTGCAACCTAACCTGACCCTAACCCAACAACACCTGACTTCAAGTGCCAGTGTGACACTGCCTGAGGGTACCCAGGGGTGTGAGGCACCTTGCTACCCCTGCCCTTAGCATGAGAGAGCCTGATCTATGCCATAGGATCAGCTCCCCAACCCTGGCCATGGGCAACAAAAGCACTTCTCTCCAGGCCTATGCAGGCCCCACTCTCTCTACAGGCAAGTGCTGGGCACATTCCAACCCTCGCATACCCAGCCCCTATTCCACTGGGGACTTGCAGAATTCACAGGCATGCTGCTTCCACAGAAGAGTACTGTCCAGCTTACCCATGTCCCTTCAGATCACTGCTCCGTTTAACACAGCACAGATATTTTTGTAGTGAAAACAAGTAACAGTTTATTTAGCGAAATATAGTCATGTAGTAACAAGTACAAGTTTTGGAAGCAAATGGTTATATGTAAAATAGGGCTGTAGATTAATCGCAGTTAACTGATGCAATTAACTCAAAAAAAATTAATCGTGAGTAAAAAAATTAATCACAGTTTTAATCGCACTGTTAAAGAATAGAATACCAACTGAAATGTATTAAATATTTTGGATGTTTTTCTACATTTTCAATTATCTGATTTCAATTTATAACACAGAATACAAAGTGTACACTGCTCACTTTATATTATTTTTATTACAAATATTTGCACTGTAAAAATAACTGTTTTCAGTTCACCTCATACAGGTACTGTAGTGCAGTCTCTACCGTGAACGTGCTGTAATTGAAATCAATATATTTGAAAATGTAGACGACATCCAAAAATATTTAAATAAATGGTATTCTGTTATTGTTTAACAGAGCGATTAATTGTTTTAATCGATTGACAGCCCTAATGTAAAATAAAATCATAACCGCATGCTAGAGCCTAGACTGCCATGGCTAGTTACTTGCATGTCTTATAGTATTGCTCACCAACGTTTCTCAGCCAGCTAGGCTGTGAGCCCTTTTGCCTCAAACAAGTCACACGTTCAGCTTGTCTCCTCCATGAAGGGTGTTTTTCTGCACCCTAAGTTACACCACCTCCAATCTCTTGGCTTTAGCTGTAAACAGGATCTCCCCTGCTATTTTTCCTGTGTGCTCCTTTCTTGTCGACTTTACAATCTCTTCAGTAGCGTCCGGCTTAGTCAAGCAAATAGACTTACAGCGTTAGACATGCAATACACCATGACCAGCCAGAGACGCAAACATTTCCTCCCCTCTGCCTGTTCAAAATCTGTTTTTCACCTTCTGGTGGCCAGTTTTAACTTAAGAATATCGTTTTCAGTACAAATATCTCTTAACTATCCTCCGTACGTGCATTTTGCAATGATTATGGTGCCCGATGGGCCACTGGCTCTCGGTAGAGACCTTGCATGCCACCCTTTGGCAAACAGTTATGCATGTACCTGGCCCAGGGGATCCCTTACGCGCTCTGCCAGTTGGCATCAAGAGGTCCCTGGGTCACAGTCAGGTTTGGGTTGAGTCTGAAATACAACCCGATACTCCTGGGCTTGGGTCAGGTCGTCTCTGATCCCCTCCTCCCACCCATAGGGTCAGTGCGGCAGTGGCTGTCTGACCAGGTGGTGCTCTGCCTGCTGGGGAGTGTGTTGATGAGTCCCAGCACCTCTCACTCCACAGCACAGCGAGGCAGCGGTAGGCCACAGGCGTGGCACATACAACGGCTGCTGCGTTCCCTGCCCCGACAGGAGGCAGTTGGAGACAGATCACTGGCCCCAGGTGTGGGGAGTAGGAAGCCCCACCAGGCTGAGCCCCACAGGTGAGGCAGCAGCAGTGCTGATGAAGGTTCAAGGGAAGGGTTGGGTTTGAATGACTCAGGGTTGGGTCAGGTTTGGGTGGCTGTGGTCTAGACGGCTTCAGGCCAGGCTTTAGGCCTGAGCAGGCTAGCAGAGATGCTGTGGGCTGCTGGCAGGTTCCGTACCTTTGGAGAAGAAGCTAGTTTGATTGGGAAGGGGAATTACGTTATTGGGGTTGGTAAAGGCGCATAGAGCCTTCCAATGCTGGGTCACTGCTTCAAATCCAGCCGAGGACCCTCGTGTCTGCAGCATGTTGTGGATTCTCTCTCGGCCACGCATGTTCCGATTAGCCTGGCTTCCTGGTTGCTGATGCAGCATGGGAGGTGTCTCTTTGTTGCCGTCATGAGTGATTCAGTCAAAGAGCCATGGTGCTGCTCTCACATTAATACCAGAGCCGTTCTCCCACTCTGCTGTAAGAACACGATGACCTTGGATAAAGAACACAAGAGCCTCTTAGCTGCTAACGAAGGGGAAGAGTGCTCGCCGTGCCAAATGTTTTCTGCTAGTCTGAAGACAAGCTTCAATTTTCATAACTCTCAAATGCAGCATGTACCCAAAGGGAGAAACTGGTCTCTTTGCATCTGCTCCTCACCACTCCCAGCTTTTGCTTTTATATTTTAAATACAGTAAAATCCAAATGCCTTGTAAGAAGAACAAAAGCCCTAGCCACTGACCAGCAGCTAGCGAAAGAACAGTGCTCTTTCTTTTTCTTGGCTGCTCAGTGGAGTAATTTACAGGGGGCTGTGCATTTAACCACCCTTGTCATGCTCCATTATCATCCATTTGCCAACCCATCAAGGAGAGAAATGCTGCTTATTTGGGGTGCCATTTATGTGCTGAGTGATTGGAAGCAAAGAGAAGCTGAAGATAATGGGGACGGACAGATTCAAATACCACAGATTGGATTCTTATCTCGTTACGCCTGTGTAAATCTGGAGCAACTCAAATTGACTTCAGCGGAGTAACTCTAGATTGGTGTCAGCTCAGAATCTAGCCCTGTGCTTCTGTCGGAGTGAATTAAGGTGCAGCAGGGGACTAAGGGGGCTTGGACAGCGCCATGATCAGCTTCTGTGCCTGTGTGTTATCGATCCCACAGTCTTCGAGTACAGCAGTGGCCCTGGCATTGTTCTGTTAGAGACAAAGAAGGAGACTATTTGGGGGGGATGATTGACCTTTTTGGAGACAAGGCTGGTTTGATTCAGGGTCTAAATTGTTTCTGTGACTCCTCCTCCTGTAATTGAGCTGTTTGTGGTCTTTGTTGCAGAGATGAGCCAGAGAGGATGGCAGGTGCTGCTCTCAGTGATATCAGTGCAATGCCACTGAAGACGGAGAGGTGGAGTCAGTGGTGGAGCTGAGAAAAGAACCCAACGGGCTCATCTAAACCCCTGTGCACCAACACATTCAAATTAATCCAGATGCTACTTTTCGCATCCACCCCCCCCCCGCCCCCCAAATAGTCTCCTTCTTTGTCTCTAACATTCCTCAACTCTGTCTGATTCACACATAAGCTTCTGCCCAGTACAGGAGCCTGGCTGTGACAATTCCCCTTGCCACCTTGCAGAGATTGATGCTCTTGTGTGAGTGGAAGCTTGCCAGCATTTGATGCAGTTTTACTAATTCTGGCCCCGATCCATGGGTGTGGACCACAGCACAGAGCTCCACTATAAACAAAGGGGCTCTCTGCAGGTGCAGGGGGTCTGTCTGCATGGGTCCCATTTCAGGAGCCTTAGTGCATAGTGGAACTACAAATATAACCACAAAGCAGTTAAACTTTGATGCATGGAGAGGACCTAACTGTATCCCCCTTATTTATTTCTGTAATGGGCCACAAGGGAGATGGTTTTGCTCTGAGTAGTTCCTCACACTGCTCCCTTCATCTCAATTGACCAACTCTTCATTTAATTACATCCCTTCCTAGCTCTTTTTATTTCTAATTAAGACAATTTGTCAGGTAATTACAATCATGTTTGTCTTTGAGACACTCAATGACCTGGGCCCAGGGTATCCAAAAGGTTGGAAAGCTCCAGGATGAAGACCATAGTTGTCAATGGCACGCCTCTGGCTCAATGGAATGGCAGGTTCCAGCTTTCCTGTGTCAGAAACTCAGCGTTCTTGGGGGCCAGTCCCAGCCTGTGAAATGAACTGGCCCAGGAACTAAGGACCACCACTCACCTCACCACCTCCACTCCAAGTGTAAGGCACCTGTCTTCTCAAACACAAACCCAGAGCAGCGTGTACATTTAAAAAAAAATCCTCCACAAAATAAAGCCCACCATTGCATACACAGTTCTCCACCGAGAGAGAACAAACTGAGTGTAACAGATGTTAGTCACAGTGCTCAGCGGAAGGCACATTAAGGTGAGAACCTATATAGACGAGGATAGTCTGCAGAGCCTAAATTCCTTCTACTAGGACAATACAAGGCTGTTCTGTTCTAGGACAGCGCTGAATGATACAGTAACAGGAAAGATGGAGAAGACCTTTAGGTCATCCAGTCCATCCCCTCTGCTACTGCAGGACAGAGTGGTACATATGGTAGTGAGACATGAAAAACTAAATGCCACATTGCACATATGCTCACACTGGAGCTGCAGGGAATCCTGCTTTGTGCTGGGATTTCTATGCTAATGAGGGGCCCTGAAATGCACACAGTATTGCACATGCAGTCACATCAGAACCCCAAAGTGGAGGATTACTGCCTCTCAGCTCTGTGAACTGAGGAGTCAAGTAACATGTACTGTCCACAATTGGGACATAAAAACTGCCAGACTGGACCAGACCCATGATCCATGTAGTCAGTCCCGTATCCTGTCTCTGCCAGCAGACAGCATCTGGGAGTGAACCGATGAAGTGAGCTGTAGCCCACGAAAGCTTATGCTTAAATAAATTGGTTAGTCTCTAAGGTGCCACAAGTACTCCTTTTCTTTTTGCGAATACAGACTAACACGGCTGCTACTCTGAAACCTAGAGGGGATGTGATCCGTGTACTGCTTTGGGATGAAGGCAGTATTGCCAACCTCAAGCATTCAAATATCATATCAGGCCCCCAACATTTCATGGGATTTAAAAAAAACTAATAATGGGGGAGTTCTATTAATTTGTCATCTGGTTTCTGAATCTTTTGGTTGCACTCACTTCCATTTTCAAGTTTTTCTCTGAAAAAAAAAATCACAAGGACTAGAAACTTAAAAAAAAAAAAAAGGACAGATTCTCACATGATCACCTGACTCCAGCAGTTCGAGCTTTACGAAATATATCAACAAGTGTGGGATTGGTGATACAATCACAAGAGCTAGCAATGCTGGAAAAGGCACCATCATCTTTACCAAGCGTACTACAGGCAGCAGCTAGTAGCCCTGCTTGTAGGTAAGGTTGCCCAGCAGTTCCCTTTATATAGCAATGAGAATGACTCAACGCTCCTCCCAGGCTCCTGGCGTGGTCTCCACCAGCAAGCCCACTGCCCTTCACTGCAGCCTGCAACCCACCAGCCAAACTCCTCCGGTGAGTAACACGCCAGCCTGCAGCTGTTAATCAGGACCCCATTTTGTAGCTGGCAATCATACTTGCCTTGGTGAAATAAATACATGGCAGCGCTCTGCCTGGGGTTGGAGTGTCTAGTCCTTCACCCCATAATGAGGCTGTACCTGCTTTTTAGGTATATTTTGTAACATTTTTAGTCAGGCACTAGCTTGGACAGCCCTTCCAGCCCCATCTCTCGCAGACGTAATGCGGGGCATGCTGTGCCCCGGTGGGGGCTTCTAGTCATCGGCGTCGCAGCGCTGGCAAAATGGCGGCGCCCATACTGAGCGCGGCGCTGTACGGAATACGGACCGGGCGGGCGTTCAGTACCGCTGGTGAATGATCGCTCTTATCCCCGGAGCCACGCGGCGCTCGGGCCCCTGGGGCTGACTCGCCGGGCGGAGCGGGAGCACGGGGGCTGGTGCGCCCGGGGTGGGGGGCTGAGCTCTCGGATACCTGAGTTCCCGAGATACATATGGGGGCAGCCGCCTGTTCTGGGATTCCGGGGTGGGTGGGCTCTCGGACACCTGGGTTCCCTTCTCCCTCGCTGTGTGTGGGAGGCTTGTGTCCCAGGGTTTCAGAGAGGGGCAGCGTCTCGGACGCCTGGGTTCCCTTCCCAGCTGTCACTCGCTATACAGGGCGGCCATCTGTCCCAGGGTTTGAGAGGGGCAGCGTCTCGGACGCCTGGGTTCCCTTCCCAGCTGTCACTCACTATGCAGGGCGGCCATCTGTCCCAGGGTTTGAGAGGGGCAGCGTCTCGGACGCCTGGGTTCCCTTCCCAGCTGTCACTCACTATGCAGGGCGGCCATCTGTCCCAGGGTTTGAGAGGGGCAGCGTCTCGGACGCCTGGGTTCCCTTCCCAGCTGTCACTCACTATGCAGGGCGGTCATCTGTCCCAGGGTTTCAGAGCGGGGACAGCCCTTTGCACATCTGGGTTCCCTTCCCAGCTCCCACTTGCTGTGTGGGCGGTTGCCTGTCCTGAGCTGCCCCAGTCCCTACCAATGACAGACATGCAGCTTGCTGGATGTTCCGGGGCCTGTAACCCCCTTTAGGGCCATGGTGGCATCAGAGTGCTGGTTCAGTGTGGTGGTGACATCTCTCTGCCTGCTGCAGTGACTGCGAGTGACATAGCAGGAGTGCAGTGGGATGGGGAATTGATGTAGCATCTCAGCACATGGTCACCCCGTTGCTGTGCTGGCCACTGGGGGCTCGCTTCCTTCCTTACCCATTTGTAAAACATGCATAAAGAACGCTGGCCTGTGCAGCTACAAGTAGGGTTCCCACCTGCTCTGAATTTGGGGGGTAATATCAAACTTACTGCACTGATCCCATGGTGTGCTGGATCACCCCCAAAATTACTAGGGGCTGAGAATAAGCAACGTATTTTGATCTTAATATAAATTCAAAGCCCTCCACAGAACTGGCTCAGGTTACTGGAGAAACAATCCATTTCTGCGTGGCCATGACTATCCTCAATAGTTATGTAATGGAAAGGTCCACTTGTAAGCACGAGGAATGGCGCTGTCTCAGCAGCTGGCCGGGACGGTAGAACTTGGTCCTGGAACCCATCGGAGTGTTCACATATTTCGCTGCCTTGAAAACAATTTTTTAAAAGTGTATGTGGGGGAAGAGGGGTAATTTAAAAACACACCAAGGAGGAAAATTTAACCTACCCTTCCCACAAAATTAAACTGCCCAGGTACCATGGTGATGAGCAGAGTGTATAAACCTCAGTAGAGTGTGTTGGAAATGGTAGAAACTTGTCCTTGATATCAAAGTTTGTTTTTTTTCGCACTTTTCCCTTAAGGATGTTAAAGTACTGTACAAAGGTTAATGGACTGAGCCTCACATGCACTGCTGTATATCATCATCTTACGGATAGAGAAGCTGAGAGAACAGAAATTAAGCTTCTGGCCCGAGGCTACAGCAGGCTGGGGGTACAGCTGGGAATAAAACCCAGGTCTCCTAACTTCCAGGGCTATGCTGTAGTCACAAAACCATCTTTGTACTGTTCGTCCAGTCTAAGCCTGCTCTGATCTTGTCTGTCTAGCATGTGATTGTCAGTGTCTTTGGAAAATGAAAACCTCCTGTGTTTTCAGCTGCTCTCTGCAAGCGGGCAGCCCCTCTAGGGCCAATGCCTAATGAAGACATAGATGTCAGCAACTTGGAGACATTGGAGAAATACCGCAGCTTCACTCGCTATTTCAAAGTGGCTGAAAAGGAGAGTAAGAAGACTCACTGGTGGCAAACATACAGGAAGCATATCGCACCAGAGCAAGGTACCCAAGGGGAAGGAGATGAGTTACTTTCCAATTCTGTTGCTGGAGGGAAGGGGGAGCTATTTGTAGGCCAGTAGTTATGCATGTAGCACCAAAATGTGCTCCACAAGGGATTGATCAAACACTTGTGTGGGTAGTAGACCCCTTGCTGCTGTAGAAATTTGCAAAGGCTATGCTCCCTTCAAGGAAACTGACTAGAATTTTCCTCTTAAAGGAAAGGGCTTGCCAGATGCAACTAAATCTTTGTCTTCCTTTGACTCAAAGATTAAGGAGGAGAGTAAGGAAGCTATTTCTTGGGGCTCCTGTAATACAAAGGAAAATAAATTATAAGGTCTCCAAGTCCTCCTTTTGAAGTTTGTAGCTTTTTAGTTTCTAATGATGTATTATATTTATTTTAATTCATAAAACAGGTAGTGAGCACCCACCCTGTGCTCACAGTCCCAGATCCTCAAAGATAGGAGCTGAAATGCCTTTGGGCCTGAGTGCCTTTCCACCACTTAGTTTTCAGTTAACCAAGCCAGATAATGAGCTGTGTTTCACACCTAAAAGTAAATAACCACCTACAAGCATTGTAAACTCAAAATTCCCTTCTTGTAAAAGGCATAACAGCTCATAACCTCTCCAACCCATCCCTTCCCAAATGCTATAGAGCAAAGTCATCTCGAAAGAGCATCTGACTTATTATTCTCATTTATCTAACAATAACCCTAATAGACAAAGATTGAGGGACCTGGTTTTATATAATGCCATAGTGAGGTGAAAGACACATCCAGCTGTCCTTTGTAAGGAGGTAATATTATAAGCCAGATATTGTTTGAGTGCTGTCAGTGTGCTTGGCATTGTATAAACATAAGGAAGATACAGTCCCAAAATTTAGTCTAAATTAGACCTACAGTACAGCTTAGGTGATTGTAAAGCAGGGAGTGGAAATACCCATGGGTGTATCTGTAGACCTGTTTAACGGGCTTGATACTTACTCAAGCAAAACTCAGTCTTAAATGAGCTTCAGCGAGAGTGTGAGGTACTTTTTATAATTAGATGTCTCCAAATCTTTTACAAAGCATTGTTAGATACTGGGGTTGTAATGGTTGCACAGACAGAATAGCCAACACTCATGCACTAGCTCCCCGATTGACTAGAGCATCAGAATCAGTTGTACTGAGAAGTCGTGGCTAACGTTCCACTTGAGTTATTCCTTACGTGCTTTCTGGGAAAGTGCCTTGGGATTTTTATCTTCTACGAGAGACTGGCAGAAGGGACCCTGTTCCATGTCCCACTTGAAGGAGGGCACCTGTAACAGGATTGTGCTTTAGTAGTAGCACTGACAACACTAGATGTTTCAGTGGTATCAGAGTCTCTCATTTGCCGGGCAGCTAGAATATATGGCGTGGACCAAATACTATCCCAGTCTTGTTATGAGTTCCATGCAGGCACAGGGCTCTGTCTGCACAGAGCTCATTGCAGGATCAGGGCTTATGTCTGTAATTCATCTGATTGTTTGTATCCCTCATGCATTTTTGGTTTGTCTGTCACACTTGCCCATGACTGCTGGACAGAAAGAACAGAATGGGGCTTATTTTAGGTTTCTCACTTACATGATTTTGACCTTAGATGAAGAGGCAAAGATAGACATTGGCCTGCCTTACTACAGACCATCACGGGCAAAGCAACTGAAGGAGAGAAAAGAGATATTGAAACAGAACCGCCAGAGTGTGGAAATGGAAAGAGCATCCCGCCTCAGGACATGTATGTACCCTGCAGTCTTGGTTTCCTCTTCTTCTGTATCTGTGGTGGCTTTGACAACCCTTCCACGTATCTCACTACTCCTTATTTGCAATTGCAGTGGTGATTCCACTTGACGAAGTCAAGGCAGAGTGGGAGAAAACCAATGGCCTGTTGCATAAGCAGCGTGTCGCTGAGCACTACGGGATATACCGCGATATGTTTGACAAAGCCATATTCGTCCCCAGAGTGGTTCTGCGAGTAGAATACAACCTAGATGATGAGCATGTCATGCCAGTATATCATGGGAATTTTGTGACGCCCACCGAGGTATCTTATAATTGATCACTAGGAAGTGTGCCCACACAAAGTTTAACTAGCCTGACAGCACAGATGTTTACTTTAAGAGGAATGTTCTTTTACAATGGAAAATCATATGCTTTAGAAATACTTCTAGTTAAGATAAGGAAAGAGCATTACAATGGATTCATTTTTAAATGAAATGGCAAACTTGCTTTTAATAAAACTCCCCTGCCTTTCCTGATGGAAATTGGTTGGTTCTGTGGCAAAGCCAGATTTGATTTGTTCTGTCAGGGCTGTTTTTATTGTACAGGTTATGTCAGAGTGACTAATTCAGATTCTCTGGTTTTCAAAAAGAAACTAATTTTAATGCAAACAATCCTTTGGAGCTTTTACTGGGGATTCTTACGTTCGCGACTGTCTCGTTACATTGCTTATTTAGGCTTCCAGTCCCCCAGAAGTGATATATGAGGCAGATGAAGGCTCCCTGTGGACTCTGCTGCTCACTAATCTGGGTGTGTATCAAGACTTTCAAGAACTGCCTTAAACTGGATGTTTCTATCCTCTTTTTGTTTTGAAAATCTTATTACTTTGGGCTGCGTAACCTGAGCGATGCAGCGGGGTGGTCATTCCGTAGGGATTGTTCAGCCACACCTGCAAAATCACTCCAGAAACTGTACATAGAATGGTTAGAATGGAAAGATCTGCTTGGCAGAAGGTGGTGGAGCTGTATGAAGGAATAGCAATACTCTGCTCCTCTGGCCCACCTTTAATCGGGGGGATTAGTCATTTTGCAAAATGACATGTGAATGCTAAATAGTGTCACAATTTTCTTTACATACACTGAAGAGTTCAGCCTTGCAAAATCTCTGTGAGGATGGCAATACTGTGCCCATTTTTCAGGCAGAGAAATAGAGAATGGTGAAATGATTTGCCCAGTGTCTGACACACTGAAAGGGAAGCCAGGAAAAGAAAGCTGGTTTCCTGACTCCCAATCTTGTGTGTAACTGGAAGACTGTCCTCCTCTGCACGTCTCATACACAGAGCTTTATATTTCCAAAATGTTCTTACCAACATTAACTGATTTCCACAACATCCTTGTGAAGTAGGTAAGTCAGTATCTCTGTCCCCGTTTTATGGATTAGGGAATCGAGGTGCAGCAACGTTAAGTGACTCCCCCATGGTCACGTAGTGAGTCTGTGTCGACACAGAGGTTGGAACTCAGGGGTTGCTGGCTCACAGCCTTGACCTCCATCCTCTGGGGACTTGTTCCAGTTGTTCTTCTGACACAATAAAGGGTTGGTAGAGAGCAGCTGAAAGGTCTGGAGAAATCATCCCCTTTTCCTGTTGGACCTAGGGAATTCTGGCTTTGGAGAAGATCCTATCAATAAGGCAGCAGGCGAACAAATAGTACTGTCATTAAGACATGTTTTTCTCTGTGTGTGTGTGCGCAGATGGACACCTGCGAGACGCTGATTCTGAGTACGTCCACTGGCTGGTGTGAGTATTGCAAACCAATACATCTGTGCAATGCATGTGGATCAGGGACTTCAGCCCCGGCCTCCTAAGCCCTGTGAGAGGAAAAATGATCAAAGAAATGGTGAAAGAGCTTCCCAACAGAGCTTTGAAATGTTGTTGCCACAAAGACAAAATCTGTCAAACATCGACCTGGCTTTTCCCTGATCATCTGGCCTGCGTAGCGCTGGTCAGACATCTGTCCTGGAGCACTGTTAATGCTAAAGCTAGAGTAGTTCCAGGAATGGTTACTGTTTTCTGTTTAGATCTATGGATGTGATTTGCGGCTTCCCTTGACTAGGTCTGTCTCCAGTAGCTGCATGCTTGCTATGACAGGGAATAGCCCACAGCTACACAAGGGGAGAGCAGGCCACAGATCTTCCCACGCACAACTTCAATGCTATGGTTTTGATCAGAGATGGCGAAAAGAAAAGAAAACCAGTCAGTTGGATAATGACTGAAAAATTTCTTGCACTTCACAGGACTAACATTCCTGGCAACAACGTAGATTCGGGGAAAGAGATTTGCCATTACTTCCCCCCATTCCCTGCCAAGGGAACTGGCTACCACCGCTTCGTCTTCCTCCTCTTCAAGCAGGACCAACCAATCGATTTCATTGAAGATGTTCGGCCGACCCCATGGTAACTTTGAATCTTGAATCCCTGTCAGGTTCTTGTGCCCTGTGTGATCATAGCGCACAAAGCTGATCTCTCAACTGAAAAAATCCCGCTGCTCTCTGAAAACATTTTACTCACTGAGATTACTTGTAACAATAACTGACTGTAATTGAAAGGTGATTTCCCTCTGATTCAGCTTGTTTCCTTTGCACTTGGGACAGTGCTGGCTGCATAGTCAGTTTTGCTGTTTCCCTTGCTTATTTATTTCCACTAACAAAACAAATTCTCCGCAGGTTGTATGCGCAGCTGGTCTGTGAAGACACATGATGGTATTACTGCTACCACAGCCTGCCCCATTTCACCCACCTGTTATACCTTTTCTTAAATGAAGGCCCCAGTCCTGCAGGGGGATCAGTATGGAAGACGCTTGCACCTCCATGGCATCCCATTGACTTTGCCGGTAGAACAGGATGTTAAGAAAATGACTTGCCAGATTGAAGTGACAAGGCCAATTTATGTATGGCTGGTATGCTTCCACCTCAGGCTGCCTAGGGAGTTTGACTTTCAATAGCCATGTAGGTTTCTCTCCTGGGGTCTGTTTCTTCTCTATCTCTGCAGAATCTGTGGTGATGCTGGATTGTTAGCCATGAAAAAGAGAGACCCATCCCTGTATTCCTGTCTTGTTTTCAGCCACAGTCTCAAGATGAGAACCTTCAAGACATTTGACTTCTACAAGAAGCACCAGAACGATATGACGCCAGCTGGGCTGGCATTTTTCCAGTGCCAATGGGATGATTCCGTTACTAACATCTTTCACAACCATCTCAGTAAGAAACTCACTTTATAGGGTTACAGGGCAGTGGCTGTTGCATGGGGCGGGGGTCCCCAGTCAAGCATAACTAAATGTATCCTGTAGGAGACAAAGTCATTTGGTAGGACCTGGAGTTGGGAAAGGAGGACAAGGGGATGAAAGCTGTTTGCTCAAATGTCACACACTTGACTTAAATCAACCAGGGCGATGGGGGCTCTCTGTGATGGAGCAGATGAGGGTTCCTGGAGGCATGGGCGTGTCTGAGCGTGGGGTGAATGCTAAGGCTGGTTCTGAATGTCCCCCTTTGGGACAGTTGCTCTAACTGGTTTCTAGATAGCCACGTATCACTAGCACTTTAGTTTGACACTGGGAACATTTACTGTTGAGAATTAAAAGCAGTCGCCTTCTCTTTCAAAGGTTGCAGTGTGCCCATGGCAGTCTAAGGGAACAGCCTTACTGTGGTGGGCTTTGAATCCCATTTCGACTGGGCACTTTAAAATAACAATGGGAGATCACATGGTGGAGAGAACTACACGTGTGTTTTTGATCTATCGTTAGTCTCCCGTTCTGCCCAACGAGGGAGACGTGGCATCTTCAGAACAATGGAGAGTGGGCGGAGCCTGGTGTGTTGGTGTGCAGGGTTAGGTTTTGAGCTGTCTCTTGGCTAACATTCAGCATTGTCCCTTTGCAGACATGAAGGAGCCAGTGTTTGAGTTTGTGCGGCCTCCTGTGTATCACCCCCCTCAGAAGAAGTTTCCGCACCTGCAGCCTCTGAGGTACCTGGATAGGTACAGGGACAGCCACGAGCCCACGTATGGCATTTACTGAGGAGTTTGCCACCTCTCCAGGAGGTCCAGGCCATTGGGGCAGGAATACTCTATCTTCTCCAGATGCGTCAAATGACTGTGCTGTCTGGGATGCTCCATGTCTCTGGGAGAGGGGAGTGGGGACTTCTGGAATCACAGCATTGGCAGTTACCTGGTCAAAAGCCTTGTTAATAGAGAGTATTTATGGCCATGAGAGGGTATCCATCTCCCCTCTGAAGGACTTTGAGCCAGATGCTAGTGGTAGCTGAATGGCCCAGTGTCCTCCAAGGGCACCGTGTCTCATGTCACTGCAGGAGCCAGGGCTCTAAGCATAGGTGTACCAAGGCTGACTCAGTCTGGTTAGCCAGTTCAGATCATGTATTTGTGCAGTGACAGAAAAATAACCTCATCTAAATCCAACCCAGTGATTTGTGCAACCTGGCAGAGGCAGAACTGTCCATCCGGTCCGTCTCCTCTTTCCCCTGCCATGAACTTCCCAGGGCTGGGATCCTGAGCGGCATCCTTCATATTTTCATACAGATATTTAAAAAATCTGAATAAACCCTTTCCAAGCGAAGCTGGTGACGTGACTGGGTGAGAGTCGCTATCAGCTTTGGGGAACCCACAGGGATCCTGCCAGCAGCTAATGCAGCAGTTCGAAATGTATTGGGTTCTTTGTGCATTTCAGGACTGATGGGATCAATGCTCGATGCTGAACGGCAGCCTCTTGCTGCTCTGGACCCTCACTCCCCCGCCCCTCTTGGTCACTGCCATGTGGGAGGAAATGCTGGTACAGCGGGGGTTTGAAATAGAGGTCACATTAGGATGACCAGGCTGCCTCGAGTTTGAGAATGGGAGTGAAGGGGCTGGGTCCTACCCCCAAATGAAGAGAACACAAACTCCAGGTATGGTCCAAACTCACCTCCTTCCTCGTAGGCCATGGACGAGGTCTGTATGTTGTTAGTAGATATGGATCAAAACCAGAACTCAAATCTGCCTGGGTTTGGGCTGAGACCCGTTGGCACGCCAGTGGGTACGGGATGCTTACATCACAGGCAGCAGTGCGTCTGCTGTGTAGATACACGGTGCCTTCCAATCACCAGTACTCTGACTCCAGCACCTATCCCCAACCTTAAATTAACCCCCCCACACACCCCCATAATATCAACACCCCTGCTCCAACTCTCCAGGACTCCAGCTGTGTATTCCCTGCAATAGCTCCTGTTCACAGGGGTTGCCTGTCACTGTATCTGAGGTATCCCTCTTGTTAAAGGAGTAAGAGTACCGACAAAAGACATTTAGTGGCTGAGTATCCGCCCTTCTCCATAACTACTTCTGTGCCACAACGATGGATGAACCAATGGCCGGGCCAGCAGGCTGCCCTGGGATTTCTTCTTTCTGCCGCCTCAGGCAGCCTACAAATCTCTGCTCAGAGTGCAATACCTCTCTGAGGGTGGGACACGGCTGCTGAGGGAGCACAGGGAGTTTATTGGCCACTCTCTGTCTGTATTGGGATACGATTGGCCTGATTTTCCTCTAAATCAAACCACAGACCACCTGGTGCTGCAGGGAGAGTACAGGCAGCAGCTTACTTGATATGTGGGGCGTCTGTGTAGCCTGGAGTCTTGCAGAAATAAGAGCCTCAGAGAGAGGTCTTTAGGGGGGAGAGTGGAGGCCTGGGGGGAAGAGTAGGGAGCAGGGACATAGAGGGGGTAGGTGGGGAGGGAAGCAGCCCCCTGGAGTATGGAGTGGTGGTGGGGGAAATCAGGGACTGTTTATAACAAACTCTGGGTTTTTCAGCTCAACCTCTGCAAATATTGACCCTGGTAGGAGAAGGACTGGGGGTCTCTGTGTACGGCGTTGCCACTGGTTTTGCAAGGGGCAGAATTCTGGCTGGGGCTGGAGCCAGTCACCCTAGATGTCAGACTCTCCAGCCCAGTTGTGCATTTGAGACTTTGGAGTGGCTGCCTGTCCCCATTGCCCAACCTGGAGCTGAGCAGCCAATCAGAACCGCTGCAGGAAGAGCTCTTTCCCCCTCCTCCAGCAACCCAAACATTTTCAGAAGAGGGACCTGCGGGGGGGTCCCCCTTTCCTCTCCTTTGAGCAATGGGGACAGCTCTTCTGGTACCTCCCTGCTACCAGCCGGCCTAGGGCAAAGGGAGATGACGAGCTCCTGGATATGCCCCCTCCCAGTTGCAGCCACGGAGCAGAGGTGAAGCTGGCAAAACTGGGGATGGGGTGTGTGAACTGATGGGGACCAGATTAATTGGTGGGCAGGAGGTGGGTTAGATGGGTGGAAGGAGCTCCTGCACAAGGGCTAAAATTGCCTGTCCCAGTAAATTTGGGAGGGTGGGCAACACTAATTGTGCACACACACACGGGGGTCGGGTAGGGGGAGTTCAACAATCAAAAGATGGGACAAAAAATTCACAATACCGTGTAATCTTTTTCTTTAAAAATCTCATGATTTTTGATGTCCTGAGGTTGGCAAGGAGCCCTGGGTTTTTCAGCTCAGCCTCTGCAAATATTGACTGTGGAAGGAGAAACACCCTGGGGGTCATGTTTGGGAGGGGGGCAGTGATTCCCAGCCGCAGCTTGGGCGGGGGTTGGGGGGTGAGGTGTGGGGGAGTTCAGATGGGGTGGAGTGTGAACTCCTGGGGCTAGGCGGAAAGGGGATGGGGGGCAAGTTAATGATTACCTGGAGCAGGGGTGGCCAACCTGAGCCTGAGAAAGAGCCAGAATTTACCAATGTATATTGCCAAAGAGCCACGGTAATACGGCAGCAGCCCCTCATCAGCTTCGCACCCCCCCTGCTCCTAGAGCCTCCCACCCACCAGCAGCCCTGCTGATTAGTGCCTCCCTGCTCCATCCCTCCCTCCCTGCACCTCCTGATTAGCTGCTTCCTGGCGAGGGGGAAGGAGCGAGGGCAGTGCGGGCTCATGGGAGGGGGCAGGAAGGGGTGGAGTGGGGGCAGGGCCTGTGGCAGAGCCAGGGGTTGAGCAGTGAGCACCCCCCGGCTCATTGGAAAGTTGGCGCCCGTAGCTCCAGCCCCGGAGTCGGTGCCTGTACCAGGAGCCGCACGTTAACTCGTGAAGAGCCGTGTGGCCTGGAGGGTAAAGGACAAAGCAGCTAGCCTCTGAGTACCATACAGAGGCAACTGGCTTTTTATTATTTCCAGAGCACTGTGTGCAAATATAACAAGTAGTAAGGAAACCAAGCAAGTGAAGCTCTCCCCCCGCGACAGAGCGTGACTACACTGCCCACGTCCCAGCGCCAGCCGCAGCCATGCTGTAACACAGGCAGTGTGGTCACACCCTAACAAACCAAGCGGAGCCCTCGCTGAGAGATCTTGCAGCCTGAAGGCACTTAGGAGCAAAACAGCAAGAATGTACAGCTGCTGGCATGTGTTATGGCCTTGATCTCATGGCAGGAGGGGGAAGTGCCTTGCATCATGCACCAGCAGCTCTCTCTGCACCATTCCCCCTCTGACTCCTCCCCGGAGACAATTAAAGTGGTAACAGCAGAAAGATCATTGGGTCCCAGTAGAACACAGGCTGTTTTGTTACCTAGGTTCAGTAATTCCACTTATTAGTGAATTTGGGGCCCACGCTCAGTCGAGGCAGTGCCTCCGAGTTAGTGATCTGCACTGCTGTGCTTTGTTATTATGGGGGCGGGGTGGGAGGGATTGCCCCGAAGTTAGGCTTTGCAATGATCTCCCAAATGCATGACGCAACCTTTTGCAGGAGCTCTGCCTTCCCGTATTGACGGAACATGGGGGAAATGCAACATCCTGTTATGAAGCTGCATTGAAACGCATGGTACATTTCAGCTTTGCTAGCAATCAGTCCCCAGTGATCAAGGCACCTGACCAGTGCTAGGGTTATGTATGGCTAGAGATGCTCTGTGCAGGAAATTTGGTTTTGCCAGGCTTAGCTTCCTCACACCAGCAGGGGGCAGGAGTGCTGCATCGAAAACACATGAAGAGTGTCTAAGTGGACCTCAGGTAGGTCCTCTCTGGTTTGCCAAGGGCTCTGACAGGGGCCCAGATTGTGGTCCCTGTAACAGAAAAGTGGGTGGTGAGGGGATGCAGGGATGCCTGGATTGTAAAAGACATCCCTGTCCTTGTCCCCAGGTCAGGGGTGGCCCGCCTGTGGCCTTGGAGAAAATAGACATTCAGGCTGAAAGCTGAGACTCCCGTCAAAGGCTAAACAGAAAACAAGGGACTCCAAAAAATTAGCCAGCAGCACGCTGCTGAGTGAAGACAGCTTTTTCAGACACCCAGGCAGCCGGTAGGCTGTGGAGTTGGGGGATATGAAAACCACAAAACCCACTTGAGAGAGCTGAGAACATGCGTTGATAAACCACAATGCAGCCGGCCTGTGTGTCTCTTTAAGAGCTTGCTTGGCTCTGTGCCATCTCTGTGCCCGTCCCTCCTCTCTGTGATACGTAGCTCTGTCCTAGCCTCCTCGCACGCTGCTGTCTGTGAGTTCCTTCTCTGCCTCATCAGGATGGCCTCTCAAGGTCCCCGGAAGTTGGAGGAGAAGCTGGTCTGCTCCATCTGCCTGGAGATGTTTGGGACAGCGGTGACCATGCCCTGTGGGCACAACTTCTGCATGAAGTGTATCAACAACCACTGGGATAAGGAAGAGAAGGAGGCTTCTCCGGACAAGAAGGACTACACCTGCCCCGACTGCAGGCAACACTTCGAGAAGCGGCAGGAGCTCAGGAAGAACGTCGCCCTTTGCAGCGTGGTGGAACTGATCAGGTCTGGGGAAGTGCAGGCCTCCAGCGCCGAGAGGAAAACCCCCGCCAATGGAGCGAGGTGCTCCAGGCATGGGCGGCCTCTGGAGCTGTACTGCCAAGAAGACAAAATGTGCATCTGCTGCGTGTGCACAGTGAAGGAGTGCCGGGACCACCACAGGGTCCTGTTCGAGGAGGAGCGCAAGAGAAAGGAGGTAGGTCTCCCCTGTGATCTGCTCCCAGTCTGCAGGGCCATGGCGAGAGAGATCAGCTCTCCTGCCTGCCTCTGTATCAGTCCTGCAGGTGGGAGGGTGGGTGAGTGTGCTCTCCTCGTTGAAGCAGAAGTTTGGTGCCTGGGATGCTATTCCTCACCCTGGCTTGTGGGGCTGTGTGGCCTTGGCTAAGTCGTTTACCCTCTGCATGCCTCAGGTTCCCTGTCTGTAAAAGAGGCAGTGAATCCATGCCCCTCTCTGATGACCCTTGGATGAAAGGAGAAAGAGATACTAGCGTAAAGTATTCGCATATTTTAACTAGACCAAGGCTCAGCAGAACTGGCAGCTATTGCAGCGTGTTTGGACACTAAATAGTTAATATGGCTGGTATGCTGTCTGGAAACCAGCTCCTGGTCTTCCTCCCAGCTTCCATGTGCGCGCGCACCAAGTCCCGAGCTGTACAGGGAGACGCAACAGACCTTGGAGCATACGCAGCACCGAGCTGAGGAGGTTTGACTGTGATGGGGTGTTAAGCCATGGCCAAAGGAATAAGTTTTATTTAGGGATCAGAGTCCTCTGCTGGTTGGATGCACCTGCTGCCCAGGACGTCAGGGGAGAGACCCAGGCTTGCACAGGTGGAAGGACTGTGTCCAAATTCCTATTGCCTGGTGCTGCCTTTTAGCAACACAGTGCTGTAGCCAGTACGCGGCATCCAAGCTGAGCCGTTTCCTCTGAGTGTGTGTGTACAGTGGAGCTAGGAGAATTTGCAGAAGGGAAATAAAAGGGTTTCTAGGTCAGGTAGCCCTCTTCAGAGACCTGCATTCTGTTCCCATGTGACCCAGGACAATGCCCTTCCCCCTCCGTGCCTCAGTTTCCCCCGCTGTAAAATTAGAATGCTGATACTTACCTTCCTTTGTGAGGTGCTTTGAGACCTGTGCACCCAAAGTGCTGGAAAAGAGCTAAATATCCCCATTGCTCAGGAGGGTGGAATAAAGGAGGATGTGAAAGGCTGTGGGAGCTTTTGCTGGGGAGTGGGGTTTGCTGGGGGATCTGTGCAGGGTATATGGATATTTGCAAAAGGGATAAATGTTGTCAAAGTGCTGAGGGTGCCCTGGGTGGCAGGGGCACGTGTTATTCTGTGCACACTGATGGATAGTAATGGGTGGTTATTGGAAGCGAGCTGGTCAATGAGGTAAAGTTACTGTACTGCTGTGGTGGATTGTTAGAAAGTCCTGTTTGAATGTATCGGGGAAACTCAATGGGGGGCTGTGGGCAGGGCACACAGGAAAGACACACACCAGAACCTGTGAACAGGCCCAGGCACGCACTTGGAAGACACCATTGCAAGCTGGATCCTGTCCATGGATGGCAGGTGAACCGCGGGCTTGAGGAAGCTAGCCCCCCACCCTTTCCCAGTCCTGGAGGGCCAGACAGGCAGTGTGCCCCCCACCCCCAGCTAGGGTTGCTAGGTGTCCGGTTTTCAACCGGAACACCCAGTTAAAAAGGGACCTTGGTGGCTTGGGTCAGCACCGCTGACCGGGCCGTCAAAAGTCTGGCCGGCGGCACAGCAAGGCTAAGGCAGACTCCCTACCTGGCTCTGCGTGGTTCCCCAGAAGTGGCAACATGTCCCTCGGCTCCTAGGTGGAGGCGCTGCCCCCATCCTGAGTGCCAGCACCACAGCTCCCTTTGGCTGGGAATTGTGGCCAGTGGAAGCTGTGGGGGTGGGTGCCTGCTGGTGAAGGCAGTGCGCAGAGACGCCTGGCCATGCTTCTGCCTTGGAGCCGAGGGACGTCTCTGCTTCCAGGGAGCCGCCCGAGGTAAGCACCCTAAACCCCTGCCCCAGCCTGGAGCCCCCTCCCGCACCCTGAATCCCTCATTTCTTGCCCCCTCCCAGAGCCCACACCCCCTCCCATGCCACAACCCCCTGGTTTCAGCCCTGAGCTCCCCCCTTCACCCCCTAGCGCACCCTAACCCCTCAGCCCCAGCTCGGAACCCCCTCCCACACTCCAAACGCCTTATCCCCAGCCCCACCCCAGAGCCCGCACCCCCAGCCAAAGCTTTCACCTCTCCCATACCCCACTCCCCAGCCTGGAGCCCCCTTCTGTACCCTGAACCCCTCATTTCTGGCCCAATCCTGGAGCCCTCACCGACTCCTGCATCCCAACCCCCTGCCCCAGCCCAGTGAAAATGAGCAAGTGAGTGAGGGTTGGGGAGAGTGAACGACAGAGGGAGGGGGGATGGAGTGAGTAGGGGTGGGGCCTCAGGGAAGGGGTGGAATGGGGCGAGGGCAGGGTAAGGGTGTTCGGTTTTGTGCGATTAGAAAGTTGACAGCCCTACCCCAGCCCGAGCACCGGGCGGGCAGCGTGACCCCGAGTGCCAGAGCACTAAGCAGGCAACACGAGCACCAGCTCCAGTTGCCCAGAGTCCCTGGCCACAGGCCATCCCCCACTAGCCCCCGCTCTGGCCACGGGGGAAGGAAGAGCTGCAGCAGAGAGTGGCAGGAAGCAGGAGAGGTCTGGGGATGAAGCATGGGCGGTAGGCTAACCAGATAGCAAGTGTGAAAAATTGGGATGGGGGTGGGAGGTAATAGGAGCCTATATGAGAAAAAGCCCCAGATATCAGGACTGTCCCTATAAAATCGGGACATCTGGTCACCCTAGTGGGCAGGGTCATGCAGGACTGTCTGGGAAGACTCCACCTTCCCCAGCCTTTGATACTTGCTGCCCATGATCATATCTCCAGCAAGCCACAAGCCTCATTCTGCCAGGCTGGAAACTAGGGAGCCAAAGGACATGAGGCAGTCAAAAAGCCCGTCTTTGGAAAGGAGGAGCCGGGTTACTGTCAGAAGCTGTCCAGGGAGACAGGGTGACAGAGAGAGAGACTGAGGAGGGGGTCTAAGTAAGACATTGGGCCTTCACAGAGCCAGGCAATGGTGAGCCTCAGAGCAAAGCCAGAGACGGGTCCACTCTGGGCTGTTCTGTGGTGTTTAAGATCTGTTTTCTCGTAAATGGTTTTAGCCTCCTGTGCTGTAAAGAGGCTGTTTGGCCACTGCATTGACCACTGTCTGTGCTCTCAGAGGGACCTGAGCTGCAGTCTCTGAGCCAAGTCCTGGTTGATCACAGGGGACTGGAGCCCAGAGCCTAGTCTGAGAGTGGGAGAATCGCGTGATTCCAGGTGATGAGAACATGGGGAGATCAGAGGGGCAGTTTGCCCACTACCTGTGGCACTGAATATTGTCGCACATTACACTTCGGGATCTGGCCTCTTTTGCAGGTCCTTTTAGAAGAGTCTCTGGCGAAAACCCAGGAGGAGACCGTAAAGACCGAGGAGGAGATCTACAAACTGGAGGAACAAACTGGCACCATAAAGGTAGTAAGGCAAAGGCAGTCACCCCTCCCCACAGCTGGGATGCCAGGGGCTGGCGCCAACTGCTTCTCCCTCTGGATAGGGCTCGGGAAGGAAGCCACCCAACTGCTGTCACGTCAATTCTTTGTTTCGTCATTTCCAATGATTTTTTTTTTCTACCCAGGATTCTTCAGAGAGGCTGAAATCGGGGATTTTGCAGAAGTCTGCCCACCTGATGAAAGAGCTGGAGGAGTGCAAGAGGGGGGCCGTGGACAAGATAGAGCAAGAGCAGGCCACTGCCCTAGGGCAAGTGGAGGAGAACTGGAGCCAGCTGCAGGATCATCTGGCCATGCTCACCCAACACCAGCAAAAGGCCCAGGAGCTGCTGACCTGTGTGGACGACATGAAATTCCTAGAGGTATTGGGGTCCGCCCAGCCATGAGTGGGGGAGCTACGACTACCCTGTGGCCATTGGCCTGGCCACGTGTAGGCCAAAGGCAATTTCACTCTGTGTATAATGCCCTGTCCACACAGGCAGCCGAACCAGTCTCAAAGCTAGCTAAGAGGGTGCATAACATCTGCTCACGAAGAGAGCCTCAGGTGTGTGGAGGATAGGTCCATTAATGGCTATCAGCCAAGATGGGCAGGGATGCAACCCCATGCTCTGGATGTCTCTAGCCTCTGACTTTCAGAGCTGGGAGTGGACGACTGGGGATGGCTCACTCATTGATTGCCTGTTCTATTAATTCCCTCTGAGCACCTGGCATTGGCCACAGTCAGAAGACAGGATAGTGGGCTAGGTGGACCATTCTGGACCAACTAGGTGAGTTGGTTGAGTTTAGGATCCTGATGCAGGGAAGAAAGGTAAGCAGCAGGATACGAACCCTGGACTTCAGGAAAGCAGACTTCGACTCCCTCAGGGAACGGATGGCCAGGATCCCCTGGGGGACTAACTTGAAGGGGAAAGGAGTCCAGGAGAGCTGGCTGTATTTCAAGGAATCCCTGTTGAGGTTACAGGGACAAACCATCCCGATGAGTCGAAAGAATAGTAAATATGGCAGGCGACCAGCTTGGCTTAATGGTGAAATCCTAGTGGATCTTAAACATAAAAAAGAGGCTTACAAGAAGTGGAAGATTGGACATATGACCAGGGAAGAGTATAAAAATATTGCTCGGGCATGTAGGAATCATATCAGGAGGGCCAAATCGCACCTGGAGCTGCAGCTAGCCAGAGATGTCAAGAGTAACAAGAAGGGTTTCTTCAGGTATGTTGGCAACAAGAAGAAAGCCAAGGAAAGTGTGGGCCCCTTACTGAATGAGGGAGGCAACCTAGTGACAGAGGATGTGGAAAAAGCTAATGTACTCAATGCTTTTTTTGCCTCTGTTTTCACTAACAAGGTCAGCTCCCAGACTGCTGCGCTGGGCATCGCAAAATGGGGAAGAGATGGCCAGCCCTCTGTGGAGATAGAGGTGGTTAGGGACTATTTAGAAAAGCTGGACGTGCACAAGTCCATGGGGCTGGACGAGTTGCATCCGAGAGTGCTGAAGGAATTGGCGGCTGTGATTGCAGAGCCATTGGCCATTATCTTTGAAAACTCGTGGCGAACGGGGGAAGTCCCGGATGACTGGAAAAAGGCTAATGTAGTGCCAATCTTTAAAAAAGGGAAGAAGGAGGATCCTGGGAACTACAGGCCAGTCAGCCTCACCTCAGTCCCTGGAAAAATCATGGAGCAGGTCCTCAAAGAATCAATCCTGAAGCACTTGCATGAGAGGAAAGTGATCAGGAACAGCCAGCCTGGATTCACCAAGGGAAGGTCATGCCTGACTAATCTAATCGCCTTTTATGATGAGATTACTGGTTCTGTGGATGAAGGGAAAGCAGTGGATGTATTGTTTCTTGACTTTAGCAAAGCTTTTGACACGGTCTCCCACAGTATTCTTGTCAGCAAGTTAAGGAAGTATGGGCTGGAAGAATGCACTATAAGGTGGGTAGAAAGCTGGTTAGATTGTCGGGCTCAACGGGTAGTTATCAATGGCTCCATGTCTAGTTGGCAGCCGGTATCAAGTGGAGTGCCCCAAGGGTCGGTCCTGGGGCCAGTTTTGTTCAATATCTTCATAAATGATCTGGAGGATGGTGTGGATTGCACTCTCAGCAAATTTGCGGATGATACTAAACTGGGAGGAGTGGTAGATACGCTGGAGGGGAGGGATAGGATACAGAAGGACCTAGACAAATTGGAGGATTGGGCCAAAAGAAATCTGATGAGGTTCAATAAGGATAAGTGCAGGGTCCTGCACTTAGGATGGAAGAATCCAATGCACTGCTACAGACTAGGGACCGAATGGCTAGGCAGCAGTTCTGCGGAAAAGGACCTAGGGGTGACAGTGGACGAGAAGCTGGATATGAGTCAGCAGTGTGCCCTTGTTGCCAAGAAGGCCAATGGCATTTTGGGATGTATAAGTAGGGGCATAGCGAGCAGATCGAGGGACGTGATCGTTCCCCTCTATTCGACATTGGTGAGGCCTCATCTGGAGTACTGTGTCCAGTTTTGGGCCGCACACTTCAAGAAGGATGTGGATAAATTGGAGAGAGTCCAGCGAAGGGCAACAAAAATGATTAGGGGTCTGGAACACATGAGTTATGAGGAGAGGCTGAGGGAGCTGGGATTGTTTAGCCTGCAGAAGAGAAGAATGAGGGGGGATTTGATAGCTGCTTTCAACTACCTGAAAGGGGGTTCCAAAGAGGATGGCTCTAGACTGTTCTCAATGGTAGCAGATGACAGAACGAGGAGTAATGGTCTCAAGTTGCAGTGGGGGAGGTTTAGATTGGATATTAGGAAAAACTTTTTCACTAAGAGGGTGGTGAAACACTGGAATGCGTTACCTAGGGAGGTGGTAGAATCTCCTTCCTTAGAGGTTTTTAAGGTCAGGCTTGACAAAGCCCTGGCTGGGATGATTTAACTGGGATTTGGTCCTGCTTCGAGCAGGGGGTTGGACTAGATGACCTTCTGGGGTCCCTTCCAACCCTTATATTCTATGATTCTATGATTCATTCATCTGATCCAATCTGGCTGTTCTTGTGTTCCTAGACCCTCTACACTATGTCCAGCCAGAACCATGTTAGAGACAACTCCCCCCCCCACACACACACACACCCATCTCTCCCTTCCCTGCACGCGCACAGTGGAAACTGAGTCTGAGTCTATAAAGTGGCTGGCTGGCAATTTTAACGTAGAGTATGGACTAGAGATGGGCCTAATCGAATTTCTGACTCTGAAACATTGGTGTGCCCGAAACGTGACCCTGGGCAAGGATCCAGCGGTTTATGAATAGCCCCCACTTTTCCAAGGAGTGAAAGTCAAATCCAAGTACAGAACAGCCCCGCACTTTTCAGTCAGGATCCAGAGTCTGTTTGCAGCTGAAAAGGGCCCATTGTCAGCCGAATCCAACCTTCTTCCGCGAGTGCCCTTGACACAGTGGGGCCTGAACTCTGAGAAATTGCATCTCTGCCCTCCTCTGGTGGTTTGTAAAGGACTCTTGTGCACGGGTGTGCGGGCAGAACCGAAGCAACCCCATGCCCATGCTCGGTGCTCTTCAGCTTTGCTGCAGCTGCTCCTGGGAAACACCTTCTTGCCGGAAGATGGTGCGCGTGAGCTCCCCCTAGAGGACTGCATGAGGCATTGAGGCATGCAAATAATGTAACTAATTCTATGGAATGCCATGTTACAAGCTTCAGAGTAGCAGCCGTGTTAGTCTGTATCCGCAAAAAGAACAGGAGGACTTGTGGCACCTTAGAGACTATTTGAGCTGTAGCTCACAAAAGCTTATGCTCAAATAAATTTGTTAGTCGCTAAGGTGACACAAGTACTCCTGTTCTTTTTGATGTTACAAGCTGACAACATATCCTTGCTTGGGGTGCTGTGTTCAGTTTGGGTCCCTCCCTTTCCAAACAATATAGAAAGATCCAGATGAGGGCAATGGAAATGGTTAGAGGCCTGTGGGAGAAGGAAGAGGATTCATTTTAGGGTTGCCAACTTTCTAACTGCTGAAAACTGGGCATCCTGCCTCACCCCTGGCCCACCTCTTCCCCAGGCCCTGCCCCTGCCACTCCTCCCCTGTTCTGGGACTCACCTGCCACCTGCAGAGCTGGGCTGGGAGGAGCTGACATGGAGCCTTCCCGCCCGCCCAATTGGGGCAAAAGGGGGGAGTTGGCCCCCAGAGCAAGGGGCCGGGGTGGGGAAATTGGGGCAGATAAGATCACACACACACACCCCCTCTCTGCCAGAGAGGCTGGAGCCAGCCGGGAGCAGCCAGCCACTTCTGTCCATGAGCAACTCCGCCAGGCTCCAGCTGCAACTGCTGTGCATCCCGCCCTATGGAGGTGGAGGCCAGTTACTGTGGGTAACAGGACTTTTCCCTTTTTGACCGAACTTCCCAGTTGAAAACCGGACACCTGGCAACCCTAATTAGACTGTTCGACCCCAGTGCTACTCCATAAAGGCCCCTGTACAGAGGAACATCACCCATTCTGACCGTGATAGGAGCAGTGGGTGCAGCTGAACACAGCTGAGCTACCGAAGTAGCCCAGGACAAGCCATTCAGCACCATGAAGTAGCAGAGAGTTCCTGGAGCAGATGACTTGGGGAAGTGGATGCAGAAGCCAGGGGACATGATGACTGTGCCTTCGTGAGAAGGGGGTTTCTGAGCTGTTGTGCCATTGAGCCTCAGATCTGAATGCCGGTATGTGCTGCATTTCCTCTCCTCTTCCTGTCCCATGCAGGAATTCCTGCTGCTCCCTTCTCCGGGCAGCCTGGGAGTTTTGCCAGCTGTTGAGTTCAATGTGGCCAGCACGGTGGATCCCACTGCTAAGATCCTCACCAAGGTCTCTAAGCTTTTGCTGGAGGATTTGCCCAACTCTCTGAACCCAAAGGCGGCTGATGCTGAAACCAAAGGTAAGCTCTTCCCTTGGGGACCTTCCCCCCACTGCCCAGCTGGACACCAAGTCACTGTCCCACCCCTGCCTGTATAAATCACCTCTGTGCAGTGGAACTGCTGTAGATATGTTGGGCCAACGTGCAAGGGGGCGTGGTGGAGGGGACGTCTCACCATTCATATCACAAGAATCCCCCCCTACCCCCTATTGCACTAGAGGGGCACTAGAGGGGCCCCTTATTGGCTTGGCCAGGTTTTTGTTACCAGATCTACTGCAGTAGCCTGAAGGTTGGGCCCCATTGTGCTAGGTGCTGTACAAACAAATAGCAGATGACAGTCTGAAAGACATAACAGGCAGATGACAGAACAAGACATAACAGAACAAGTTGGTGTCCGGTGCTTAGCATCTATTACTTTAGCATCACACCCACTAATGGATTTAGCATCGTGGCACCCCTGTGAGTAGATTAAGTGACTTGCCCAAGATCACACAGGGAGCGTGTAGCAGAGCAGGGAACTGACCCAGGTCTCCCTCCAAAGTCCCAGGTTGGCATCCTGACCACTGGGCCATCCGTCCCCTCAGACAAGCAGGCTGGGTGGGGCGGGGCCAGGAGATGTAATGGGATGTGCCAGTTCTTAGGGGGTCAGGAGACTGATTCCAGCTCCCCAGTTTAGCTCTGATCAGGATCTGCTTTACTGCATGCACTGGGGCTCTTGCGTATAGACCTGGGCTCCCTGGCAGGCCTAGCTGGACCCACTCCCTTGGCTGTAAGAACATCAGAGTGACAGAGCTGGAGTTTTTGTTAAACCCTCGTTTCCTTCCTCCCACCGCAGAGACACAGACACAGACACAGATGGGTGGCTGCGACTGAGCATCAGAGCCGGGCTGTGCTTGTGAAATCCCGCCCAGATGCCTCTGTCTGTGGGAACAGTTCCCTCCTTGTATCTAGAGCTTTCCCTTTCTCTTTTGCTCTGCAGAGTCAACAGAGCCAAAGGCGCTTGCTGTGGTGAAGGCAGGTCCAGCTCTGCCCGAGTGTGAATTAAGAGCGGAGCTTCTGAGGGGTGAGGCAGTTCTGGGTCTGAGTGCAGCTCAGAATAACACGTGCTGGGAGCCGGCCATGCGGCTGGGTGGGAAGAGTAGGAAAGTGTGCCTGTAACCTATGAAGGGGACTGGTGTTTCCTTCTTGGACTGTTAACAATATAGCAATTTAGCAAGCCAAGGCCATGCCTCAGGGGGCTCTGAAAGAGGCTCCAAAGAGTTACCATTTTAGAGGAAAATCTGCAATCCCTAGGCAGGATGGCTTTGTGTGGCAAAAGTGATCTGGATTTTACCCCTGCCTCTGACACGGGCTTCCTGGGTGAGTTTGGGCACTGCTGTTATCTCAGCTGCCCTAACAATAGGGGATCAGAATACTCGGTTGCCTCACAAAGGGGCAGGGATTTCAGTCATCCACCACCCCCTCCACCCCACCCCGCTTCTCTCCCTGGCAAGCATCAGGTGCCTGCTCCCGCCCAGCCATATTTAGGCACAGAACTTTCCCAGGGGAGTGCTGAGAAATTCAATCACTGCAAGCAGCTGCCAGGCTCCTGGCACAGAGCAGGGATTCGTCTTGGCTGGTCACATCTGAACTGCATGCCTCAGGGCACAGCATAGAATTGAAGTGAAGGGGCAGCCAGTCCACAGAGAGCTGCTCCAGACATAGGGGAAAGGGGTAGCACCCTCCCAGTACATTTGACCCTCCCCAACCCACCCTGCCTCAAATCTTAATTGATCTGGGCAGTCTCCTGGACTCTGCTCCCTTGTTTTAAGAACTTTGTGTCTCCCTGGATGTTATCGCTTTACATCTTTTCCCTCTGAACAATCACCCCGCTGGGTCTATCAGACGGTCTCCAGTTTGGCTTGTTTAGCTCCTGCTTTCAAATAATGGGCAGTGCGGACTATTGTGCCTGGGTCCACAATGAAAACCTGGCCCTCTGAGAAAGGGACATAGCCCAGTGGTCTGAGCAAGGGGCTGAGAGCCAGGAACTTCTGGCTTCTGTTCTCAGCTCTGATGCCAATTCCTAGAATGCCCTTTTAACCCTCTCCACCCCAGCTTCCCCATCTGTAAAACAGGGATATTAGTATTTACTACACACGTTTCTAATATACCCATCACCACAGTGCCTGGAAGATCAATCATTAATACTTACAGCGCAGGGCTGTTACAGGGATTGGTTAATGTCTGTAAAGAGATGTGTTAATAAGCAGTGCCATATAATGTTTGAAACATTATTAATTGTAATAATGTTATTTATTATTAATAAATAAAGGTCCATAGGAGCTAACTGAGCAAGGTTATCTCCAGGCAGGACTCCAATGACTGGGGAGCAGTAGCACCCCAACAGGGGTCAGTGCATCTACTGGGAAATGCTGGGGATAGTGGGAAATGCTGTGAAATAGTTCTTAGTACCAGAACAAACACAGTGCTGGCAGAAGGCCACTGGCAGCATCCTCTTCCTCCTCCTCTCAGAGGATCTCAAAGCACTTTGCAAGAATTCATTAATTTAACCTCCTGATACCCCCCTGAGTATCTCTATTCCCATTTTACTGCCAGGGAAACTGAGGCATGGGGAGGGGATGTGACTTGCCCGAAGTCACACAGTGTGCCCATGCAAGAGCCAGGAACACTCATGACTCCCAGTCCTGTGCCTTACCCTCAAAATCGCTTCTTCCACCCAAACGGGCTTTGCATTTTCCATCTTCAGAAAATTTTACATAGCTGAGGGATGCCCGGGCTGGACTCCTGACATAGGCAGGGGGTGGGGGTTGGGGAGGAGCAAGGTTAAAGGAAAATTAAATTGTTTTAGTCCCCCTGGTTTACACTGTGGATGTCCATGTTGCCCACAGATCATCAAAATTTGACCTTCGACCCAGACACAGCCAATAAGTACCTGCAGCTGTCCAATCAGAACCAAAAGGCCAAGCACACTCATTCTCCTGATGGCCTTTGTCAGGATCATGCCGACAGGTTTGAGCTGTGGCAGGTTCTGTGCAGCCAAAGCTATAGCCAAGGCCGCCACTACTGGGAAGTCAGGATCTCCAGCCACTCCATCATCCTAGGTGTGACATACAAGAAAATCCAGAGGAAGAAGCAAGCTGGTCGCTCCTTCAGCATCGGGCTGGATGGATTGTCCTGGGGGCTGCAGATCCGGGAGGACTGCTACTTGGCATGGCACGAGGGCCAGTCACATAAGATCATGGAGCCCTTGTACAAATGCCTCGGAGTCAGCCTGGACTATGGCAAAGGCGTCCTGACGTTCTATGGCATCGGGGACAAGATGAAGCTCCTCCACTCTTTCCACTGTGTCTTCACTGAGCCCCTCTACCCAGTCTTCTGGCTCTGCGAAGGCAGAACTGTCACCCTTTGCCAACAGAACTGAGCCAGCAGCTGGGATGCAGAAGCCAAGCCATAGCCAGCGGGGCGTATCCTATCTTGCAGCCAGCTGCCTGGCTTTATTCGGTGGGCAGCCTACTAAAGCTACAGCCAGGACTGGAGGTGTCACAATGCAGTTGGTTTGACAGGGCCGAGGCGACAGGGTTGCAATGAATTAAAGACGGGCAGATGAGGCAGGGAGCCTGAAAAGCACAGAAACATGACTGGAATGAAAATTGCCCAAGTAGTTCAGCCATATGTAAATTAGAGTTGGGTGGCAGGAGACCTGCTTCCTTACCTGTCACAAGGATCCCCTGGTGGAAGAGCTGAAGCTAGTGGGAGTCACAAGGCACCTGGCATCAGTCTTGTTGCGTGTGGACGGCATTGCCTGTCTCCAGCCCCCGTGACGTAACAGGGAGAAGTTAGGGTCCTGTGGTGGCACCAGTGAAAGGGCTGCTGTTTGGGAGGCTCTGATGAGATGGTGGCAGGAGGGGAGATAGCACAGCTTGGTCTCCCAACCCTCACTTTCTCTGCCTCCCAGAACCTTGGACGGTCACCTCCTGCTTTTTGTTCTACAGAGCAGTTGCTGTCAGAGAGGAGCCCTTGCATAGGCACCGACTCCATGGTGCTCTAGCCGCGGAGCAGCCACGTAAAAAAACCAGTGGGTGCTCAGCACCCACCGGCAGCCTCCCGGATCAGCTCTGCCTCCTCCCCCTCCCTCCTAGCACCCCCCGCCCTCCTCGATCAGCTGTTCAGCTGCCTGCAGGAGGCACTGGGGAGGAGCGGGGGCAGGAAGAGGCTGGGGAGGGGGCAGAACGGGGTGGGAAGAGGCAGGGTGCGGGAGGGGTTTGGGGACTCAGAACATTCAGAGCACAGCGGGGGTGGGGGATGAGAGGGAAGTGGACTTTTCCCTCTGCTCCAGGGACAGTCAATTCCCATGGTTGGGTTCTACTTGTTTTTAAAAGTCCCCGTCTGCAATAAAGCTCCATTTTCTAATGCTGTGAGAGTTCGCCTGGGAGCTCAGGCCTGGTGAAAGGTGCTGGATCACCAGACAGCCTGGAGGAGGAAGTTCTAGCTATCCACCAACCAGACACAATGTGGGCAGCAGTAGGGTGAGCTTCCCATCCCCCTGGCCTGGCCATGTGCCTCCCCAGGGGTCCCGTCCCATCCCTTCTGTGTGTGTCCTTGTCTCGGCTGATGGACTCCCCGAGGGAGATGAATGTGTTTCTTCATTTCAGCCAGCGTGGTTTGGAAATGTAAGAGTTTAAAAAAAAAAAAAAGAAAAGGAAAAAAAAAGAAAAGGAACCTTATACCCCACAAAACAACTATCCGCTCCAGCAGCCCCTGCACTGGGCAGCATGGGGCTGTTCCTTTAACTGGCCAGGACTTTGCTCTTCCCCATCACTCAAACTAGGCTGCGCTGAAGGGTGAGGCTGTGCCGTGCTGGGTGGCACGGGAGTGTTGTGTAGCGCCGGTGCTGTTACCCTGCTTTGACAGGCCACCGAGCAGTTGGAAGCAATGGCCGACCACGTCCAGCCTGTCAGCCTGCCCCTCATCCCATCCGCGTCCTCCACAGCTCCCTTCCCGCCTGCACAGCTTCACCTCCCAGCCACGTGGTGAAGTGACCTCTAGGGGGCGTTGGCTCGGTACCTTTTCCAGGATAAAGATTTGTTGCTCTCTTGCAGCTAGCGGGTGTCTGGTATCAGGGCCCTGGGTGATGCTCAGCAGAGAGGCTCACGGAAGTATTGATGTACTAAATCTCCAGGGAAGTCCCCTACCCACATCCACTTTACACCAGGAGTGGATTTGGCCCAATGACTCTGCTGTCGCTGCTGGACTCTCACAGGTAATTTCCCTCTCCAGCTGCCCTGTTTGAAATGAGTTTGACCCTGATCCCGTTCCCAGCGGCCAGGTATCCACATCCCAAAATACCACCACCGCAGCTGGCCTGACTTGGTGCCCGTGTTGGCAGCCTCACTGGAGATGGTAAAGGCTGAATGGGCCTGAAGCCTGAACGCGGTCTCCCGCCTGCCCCCCTACTTCACAGTGGACAGAGGTGCATGAGTGGGGAAGCCTCCGTTGCCACTCCCTGAGCCATGCCATGTCTGTGCATCAATACAAGGCAGCTACGCCCTGTCTTCTAGCTCCCAAAGGGTCCATTATAAACCCCCTCTGTCCATATTCCGCTCACACCTGTCCCAAACCCATCCCTCATGGCTCTGGGGCAATCAATCACCCCCTCACCCACCCCTCTTAGCAAACATGTCCTGCTCAGGAAAGATGCCTCCTGGTCCGTGAGCTCGTCCCAGACAGTGCCTCTCTGAGCCCTGGCACTACCCCGGGGCTGCTCCCTGCCTGTGGAAGATGTTGCTCTGCCCCAGGGCAACGCCTTGAACAGCCCTGTGGCTTGGGCCAGCAAGGTGGGTTTGCAGACAAAGCTGAGACTGAATTCAGATTCCCCCCCTTGCCTCAGCTTCCTTCTCTGACCATCCTGTTTCCCTCCAGGTCAGGGGTGGCTCCGGAGCCACATGCGGCTCTTCAGAAGTTAATATGCGGCTCCTTGTCTAGGTACCAACTCCAGGGCTGCAGCCACAGGTGTCAACGTTCCAGTGTGCCGGGGGGTGCTCACTGCTCAACCCCTCGCTCTGCCAGAGGCCCTGCCCGCCCCCTCCCCCCCGAGCCTGCACTGCCCTTGGTCCGCCCCACTTCCCCCCCAGAGCCTCCTGCATGCCATGAAACAGCTGATCCGGAAGTGCGGGGAGGGAGGGGAAGGTGGTGGGGGGAGCTGCTGAGGAGCTGCTGACGTATTACTGTGGCTCTTTGGCAATGTACATTGGTAAATTCTGGCTCCTTCTCAGGCTGGCCACCCCTGCTCTAGGGTTAGTGCTTCTTTCTTCCCCACCCCGCATCCAACTGTGGAGATTGGGGCATCCCACTGGATCTGCATGGGAGGAAGGGAGTCGGCAGGAAAAAGGTGGGGAGTGAGTTAACTAGGCCCCTACTGCCCCATCTGTGCTCACCTCAAGCAGCCCCTGCTGCAAACGCTCTCCTGCCCGGCTTTCCATCCACCATCATGCTTCCATGTCAATGTCCAATCACTCCCTCGCAGAGGTTGGCTCAGGCAGGGTCCATGCGAGCTGGACCCCAGGGTTGGGCGGGCAGGGCTGCAGAAGGGAGCTGGAGCAGCAGGGCTGCCTGACTTGGGAGGAAGCTCAAAGACTCGGGTGGGAGGAAAATGAGCCAGTTAGGGTGAAGGCTGGGAGGGAGGCTCTGCCCTGCAGGGAGACCTGGGCTGCAAGGGGGATGGGAGGGGGGAGAAGTGGCAGAATTTTGGGGATCCAGGTCTCCATATAGCTTTTATTTTTCCCTGTTCAGGAGGACAAAAGTTAAGCAGCAAATCACCCAGCTCCTTAGCCTGGGTACCGCCCCATAGCTCCGGCTCTCCACAGAGCCCCTGTCCAACTCCCTTCACCTGGGTGGCATCTGGAGCAGCCATGGAAGGGGGCACCCTTCCTGACACTGGCTGGCCATTTGCCTCCTGCCCTCTGTTGAGGCTGCACTGTCCCCTGTCACACCAGCTCCCATGCTCGGAAGAACATGAATAGCAGATGGCCATATTCAACACTGGCGGCTATTGGCTTCAATGGAGCAGCGCCCGCCTCCGCCAGCAGTGATTTTGGCCTGGGGCATGCAAGGCGCCAGGCCAGGGGGGCTGACTCGGAGAGGAAGGGAAGGAATCTGTCTCACACCCCCAGCAGAAAGGGTTTGGGACGACATGAGAAGGAAAAGGCCTGTATCTCATTGCTCTGCTTGCTTCGAAGCCAACCAGGGGTGTGGTGTTTTCAAACCTTAAAAGCAAACACACAGAAAACTGACTGTCCAGCAGGAGATATTTATACAACTGACCTGATACTAGAGAAATAAAAATGGCCTGATATCAATGGCTGGCCTAGTAACTGGATTCCAGCACATAGAAATTCGAGAGACTGGCACTGTGTAACTACCCTGGGCTGGGATCCAATCTCGCAAACTCTTACACACATGAGCAACTGGAGGCATGTGAGGAATCCCATGGGAGACTTGGTGCATTGCTCCCCGGCTGTAGGTAGGTTGATGCAGATTATGTTTAATGGGCTGAAAATGGTGGATTCTGAGCAAGCAGCAGTTGTGACCAGGTGTGTCCAAAACCCCATACACAACCCCGAATCCTACTAGCACTGATGCCCAGGCCAAATCCTCCAGGTGCACATAGTCCCATTAACTCCAGAGGGACTGCTCATGCTGTGTGTTTGCAGGGGTGTGGCCTGTCTGAGTCTCCATGACATTTGCTGCTATTATTTGTATTAAGGCAGCACCTAGGAGCCCAGTCATGGCTCACAGCCGCACTGTGCTAGGAGCTGTACATGCAGGGAACAGAAAGACAGCCTCTGTCCATGACAATGGGCCTGGAAAGCCAATGTGCCCCAGATTGCTCTGAAGCCCTCCTCTCTAGGGGAAGGAGAGTCGCTCTTCTTTGGTGATGGAGAGAAGGCTTGGTGGGGAGGAAACTTGCTCTGATTTTTTTTTTTTAATTCTGACACTTAAACTGACCTTTTATTCAATCCCCGCCCCCCTGTTGTCAGTGAGTGCACTGGGGGGGGGGATCCGTGCTGGAGGGGGGCTGTCCCATGATGTCACTTTCTCTTGAGAGATGAGGGGATCTCCACTGCAGGGGGTACCCCCATACCACTGTTTTGGGGGATCCCTGCTCCAGGGGGTACCCCCATGTCTCTGTCTCGGGCGGATCCCCGCTGCAGGGACCTGCCCCCCACCTCCGTTTCTCTTGGGGATTCCGCGCCCCCCGCCCCCTGGAGCCGGCCCCAGGGCTGCCGCTCTGACACCAGTTCCTGTTGGGCGGAGCTGGCCGCCCTGCTCCCGGCTGGCGAGGCCCCCAGTTCCTCGCACTCGCAGGGAGCAGCCCGTCGGCGCGGCATGGAGGGCGGCTCGGCGGGCGGCGGCGGCGGCGGCCTGCCCAGCCCGCAGGACTCCCCCTTCGGCTGCCCCATCTGCCTGGACGCCCTGAAGGACCCGGTCACCATCCCCTGCGGCCACAACTTCTGCCTGGGCTGCCTGGGGGCGCACAGGCACCGCCCGGGGCTCGGGGCGGGCGGCGGCCAGGGCGCCCCCCGCTGCCCGCTGTGCCAGGAGCCCTTCCCGGCCGACCTCCAGCTCCGCAAGAACCACACGCTGTGCGAGCTGCTCCAGCTCCGCCAGCCGCCGCCCGGCGCCCGCAGCCCCGTGGCCCCGCCGGCGCCCCCGGGGGAGGAGGCGGCCCCCGGCCCGCCGGAGCCCTGCGGCGCCCCCCAGCGGCAGGAGCCGGTGCTGTGCGACGTCTGCCCCGAGGGCGGGCGGGCCACGGCGGCCCAGTCCTGCCTGGTGTGCCTGGCCTCCTTCTGCCCGCCCCACCTGCAGCCCCACCTGCGGAGCCCGGCCTTCCAGGGCCACCGCCTGGTGCCCCCGCTGCGCCGCATCGAGGACAGCCTGTGCAAGCTGCACCTCCGGCCGCTGGAGAGCTTCTGCCGCACGGACCAGGCCTGCATCTGCCAGCTGTGCCAGGGCCAGGAGCACCGGAGCCACGAGGTGGTGGCGGTGGAGGTGGAGCGGGAGCACAAGGAGGTAAGGTGGGGGCACAGAAGGGGCTGCGGGGGGACCTTGCTACCTCTCTGAACAGCCCTCGCCACGCTGGGCGCCCAGACCCTTGTGGGGTTTGCTCCCTAGGGCCAGGACAGCAGGGAGAGTTGCGTTGAGGGGCATCAGAGCTGGGATAGCATGGGGCTGTCCTGTGGGTCAGGACTGAGGGGCATTGACAGGGCTGGGTGGGGGGAGCCCAGCACTGGGATAGCAGGGGGCTATGGGTCAGGACTGAGGGGCATCGGTCAAGCCGGGGGGAAGCGCAGGGGTGGGATTGCAGGGGGCTGTGAGTCTAGATTGAGGGGCATTGGCAGAGTGGTATCCCAGGACTGGAATATTAGTGATGCTGCAGGGCAGGATTAAAGGGCATCGGTAGGTCTGTATGCGGGGAGCCCAGGATTGAAATATCAGTTAAGTCATGGGTTGGGGAGGGGGTTGTCTGTTTTCCAAGCTGGGAACACAGTTTGGCCCCTTTCATGCATGTAGGACCAAACCTGTTAAAGCACAGTGCTATGACATAAGCACTGTACTGTGAAACTGACTAACAGTCAAGGTAGGATTTTGCCAGTGGAGGGAGAGGGAAGGGGAAAAAGGTGTCAAAATCCCAGAACACTCTGTGCTTGTTAACTTGAAAACTGTGCTCTGTTCTCTGCAATTCCCTGGAGCTGCAGCCAGGCGGGGGGAAATCCGCATTGGAAAATCCACTGACAAGATGGTTTTAAGTAAAAATAATAGTTTAACTGGACTGCTACAAAGGGTTCCATCTGTGCTGCCAGATTACACACATGCAAGAGATCTGGTAATGTAACTGATTATGTGTGGGTTTGGGGAGGAGGCAGAAACAAAAGTTTGGGCATATACAGGTTCCTTTGGGAGGTACTGGGCCAAATCCATCCCTGGCCTCACTCCATCGCCTTCACTTGAGTTAAACCTGGGAGCAATTTGTCCACTTGCGTCTCTTTCCCACAGTATCTTAAATCAGGTCCTTTATTTCTTTTGGCTCCATTCCCAGACTCCAATCCTTGTCCATTCGTCTTTTGTGTTCTGTCGGCAGGCATTTTTCCATCACTCCCGTTCCCAAATGGGTTTGACTCATCCACCAAATTCTCACCCACAAGGTTTCCTTGAGCTGTCAGTTTCATTCTGGGTCATCTGCAGTAGTTGGGAGAAGTTCCCAAAGTGAGAGAGGAGGGGCAGCTTTGCCCGGCGTTGCCATGACCTGGTTAATGGCCACTGCCCTCTACTGGTTAGAATCAGAGTTGCTGAAGTGCCTGTGTTATGGCTCTTATACTGCTACCACTTCATGGGGATTCTCCTTCAGCTCAAGTGGCAGGGGACTGTGCTATTGGAGCGGATGGATCTGAGTCTGATTCCCGCTGGTGCTAGGAAGCTCTGAGTGGGCGTAGTTGTTAGAGGCAAACCTAGGCGATCACTGATCTGATATATTGTGGGGAGTACTGGGGTGGAATTAACACATGCTATTTCATCTGGTTCTTGAGGCCACCCTCCTGCTGCAGAGAAATCCTCTTGCCTTTTATTATTGAGTGCCATCGGTGTGATCTGCATGGTGGAGAACACAGAGGAAGGCAGGATCTCCAAGGAGCTGCCAGCCTTAGGCAAACAATACTCTGCCCACCGGATCTAGCATGTTTAAGGCAGATCATATTGGAGGCACAATCTACTGGACAGTGTTGGCTCTTTCATATTAATGTAACTACTCACAGTGGTTTGATGTGAGGGATGGGAAGGGGGGTAATGCTAAGGATCATGCTTCACCACCCCCCATGCATCAGGAAGATTAGTCCAAGATGCTACCTGGCAATGGAGGAGGGTGGAGTCAGCTTCTGGGGGCAGAGGTATCAGGCAGCTGCATTAGGATCTGAAGTTGCCATAAACAGCCTGGATCGTGTCAATGTCAATTTCATTGACCCTCCCCGCTCCCTCCCATGGGTTCTGCAGCTTCCCAGGTAAGATCTCTCCCTGCTCTGGCCTTCTTATGCTCTCAGCCACTGGCATGTGCCGTGCTGTTGGTGTGGTTTGGCGTGTGGCTGGCTTTTTCACTTCATCGAGCGACAGCATATTGTGCCTTGCTCTCAATGCGCCTCTCTCAGGCCGATGTTTATCCAAACCCCGAGAACGTTGCTCGTGTGCAGCTGTGGCTGCAGCCACATACTGTGCCCCTCACAACCTTCACGAAGGGGAGAGTCTTCTTCTCAAAACTCAAACCTCAGACACCCAGGAAATGTGGAGTCAAGGGCCCGCCCCTCATGCCCTTTACAGGTGCATTGGCCTGAGGACACAACGCACACTGCAGCCATTAGAACACCAGGCAATGCAGAGTTAAGGTGATGCTTCCAACACACCCAGCACAGCTGCACATGTTCTAATGTGTGTTGTGGTGAAGCTGACCCTCTTGTATGGGGCGCACAGGGGCCTTTACGCAGCATTTCCTGGTTATCCAACCTTTGACCTTCAGCAGCAGTCCTCTCCCCTTTGAAAGGATGCTGGGGAATGTCAAATCCCCGCTCTGGAAGGGGATGGGGAGCTCACTACACTGCTGTGAGGCTGCAGCTGTTGCTACGTGTTTAACAAAGTTTTTTGCATTTGAATTTCCATTGTTGTTAAAGCGGGAGGTAGCAAAGGATGGGGGTGTGGTCTAAGGGAGATGGGGCCGATTGGACACTTGGAACAGAACGACTCCCCTGCCTGGGGAGTCCTAGCAGGTCTGTTGGGACCGTGCCACTGCCCTCTTGCTTTCTCCTACTCCTTCGACACCCACCTGCCCCTAACCCTCTTTCCCTCATATGCCACCATAGCCCTGCTCACTCTGGGGGGCCATTAATAGGGGGCCCCATAAGAGTCCTAGATGTGCAGGACATGGGTCAGGTGCGGGGGAGGGAAGCAGGAAGAGATTGCTGTTGAGGGAGTCATCTCTGCCCTTCCATCCACACCTCCCCCTCCAGAAATTCCCCCTCTTCAGCTCCAGTAAATATCCTCATGCCCCTGGCTGCCAGTCCCAGTCTGACTCACCAGTTCAAGTGGGGGATCTGTGCAGTGGGGCCTGTTGGGATGGGGCAGAGATGGTTCCCTGTCTCCCTAACGACAGTACCCCTTACCTCCTGCATGCCCCTTTCACTCTACCCATCCACAAAGCCTCCCTGACCCCCCCCATCAGTGCCAATGAGCATGACACCCCATCCCTGCCTCTGCCAATAGGTGTGCCCCTCCCCTCCCTGGCCCCTGTTGCAGGAGCTATTAAGACAATGAGCACAGGAGTTGAGTGGAACACCCTGCATGGTGAGTTTCCCGCCCTGCAAGGTGCTGACGATGCACACGCTAGCTGTTCAGAGCATTGGTTAATAGGGGGTACGAAGGTGCGACTGGCGTAACGGGTGTCCATTGGGTCCGTGAAATGCCCCATCCAGTTGGGCGAGCCCCGGGAACTGCCATGCTTCGACTGGCTCGCTGTAGGGGTCGTTCCCATGCGTAGTGCTCAGCAGAGTGGCGCAGTGGAAGCTTGCAGTGTTGGAAGCCAATGGGGTTGACCTGCACAAGTTTGAATCCTGCTCGCAGCGAGCGGCTCATTTAAACAGGTTGGACAAACACCTGCCAGGACTGGTGTAGGTTTACTTGGTCCTACCTCAGCGCATGGTGCTGACCTCACTGACCTCTCAAAGTCCCTTCCAGCCCCACAGTTCTGGGATTTTGTCCTTCTAGAAAAGAACCCCAAATTTCTCCTGGGCCGCTCGAGCCCCAAGGGAAGGCGGAGTCCATCGGTGTCTCCATCTCTGCTGCAATGTGAGGACGAAGGAAGGACTCAGCATTTGCAAACGGACTGCCTGCTTGATTTCTGGAATCCCCTGTTCGATTTGCCTGAATTTTGGTAGAAAAGCTCTGCCTTGGCCTCAGAGGCATCCTCCTGATTTTCAGCTCAGTTGGTTTTTATTGGCAGGCTTTAGAGGGGTGGCTGTGAAAAATAAGGGTTATCGGGGAAAAAGTGTTTGTAACCTTAGTGATGGAGCGAGTGCTGTGGCTCCCTGCAGGTGATGTGTATAAGCCGCACCCATTCGGAAGGCTCAGGTTTGGAATGCAGTCCCGGTATGGCAGCTAAACGCACCTTTCAGCAGGGCTGGTTTCATCCTTTTTGTTTTAAAGGCCCAGCGACCCAAGATCCTGAGCTGCGTGGAGAACCAGCTGGATGAGCTGGGAGTCACCGTCGCGCAGACCAGGAAGACCGTGGAGCTCATCAAAGTAAGATGATCTTGTTGTTATCTTGCCCAGGGCTTGAGCTGAGCTTGGAGCATTTTCTTCTCCCTTCCACCTCCCCTCTGAACTTCGTCCTCTAACAAATGCCCTGGAGAGCCCCCCTAGAACCGAGAGCGACTTCGGAGAGACTTCTAGAGGCGGCTCTTCCCAGTTCGGGAGTGCTCAGGTGCTTTCGGAAAGCATGGTGGCCACCCAGCCTGCTGGCATCTGACTTCCCCGGGGCCATCTGACCTGATACACGGCCCCCAATCTGGAATGTTGTCAGGATAGGAAATACTGCCTCTGTGGAAACCGTTTCTGGGACTGAGGTTGCTCCCCGGGAGGAACTCAGTTGGGGAGGTATTTCCTTTAGCCCGGTCAGTCGCCATGGCAGCCACATACCTAAGCTTTTAGCAGGCTGATTATACTCCAGGGTTGCTTGTCTGTCACCCATTCACCTCTACCGTTCACCTCGCTTTCTGCTCCCATTTGGGGAGGTATTGTGCCTGTTCGATGCCTTGATCACATACCAGACTGTGGATTTGGCATTAACTGCATCTCTGCATGAGACAGCAAAGCACAGCCTGAGGGAAAGTGCTGAACTGCCATTTCCTGTGGAGAGAGGTGGGGGAAGTGAAGGGAGAGATGATCAAAGTGAAACAAGTTGGACAAGTGCAGCCATGCTCCATGGAAATGCAAAGGGACACAGTGGAGTCTGTTGGGGTCTATTCCTGCCTCTGTTACTGCCCCCCTGTCTGACCTTGGTTCACTTCACCTCTCTGTGCCCCCGTTTCTCCCTGTGTAAAATGGGGGCAGTAACACCTGCCGACCTCAGAGGGGTGGGGTGTGGCACAGGTCTTGTCTACACTGCTTGGAGTGCGTTTTGTGGCACCACGTCAGCTGCACTGTGCAAACCCTTAATGTAAGCACAGTGCCCTAGTGCAAGTGGTGGTTTGCTCCGGTGCAGCTACATTGGTGCCAAAAACCCCAGTACAGACAAGATCTTAATGAACTGCCGCTGTTGGTAAAGAGCTTTGAGATCCTTCCGTGAACTGAGGTATAGAAAGGGGAAAGCTGATTACTAATAATGCAGATGCCCATCTTTGTGTGCATAGAGCGCCGCCCTGAAGGAGAAGGAAAATGTTAGCAGGCTCTTCAATGAAGCATCCAGAGCTCTGGTGACCTTCCAGAAAGAGGTGACTGGCTTCATTGAGGATGGCGAGCGATCCATGCTGATTGAGGCTGAAGGGGATCTCCGGCAGAAGGAGGAGAGGCGTGCCAAGCTGGCTCAGTGCAGGCAGAACCTGGAGCGGGTTCCGAGCACGGATACCATTTACTTCCTACAGGTGCGCAGGGACTGGCCAGGAGCAGAGCAAGTGCTGGGGCAGGGTTAAAAGTCACAAATGACCTGAGGTACTGATCTCCGCTAGCCCTTCTTGGGGAGCTGGAATGTGACACTTCCAAGCCCCTCTCCCTCCAAACTGCAGTGCAGCTCTTGGCTAATCCATTGTTCAATCAGGATCTGACCCAAAGCCCACTGCAGACAACAGGCATTTTTCCATTGCCTTCAGGGGCCTTTGGGTCAGGCTGCTAGGGAGCAACTTGCCCACACTCATGGTTGCAAATGGAAGATAGACAAACACAGGGAGCAGAGGTTCACTGTCAGCAACGGGCGCTGGGAGTGGGTGGGAGCGGCGGGGTGCTGGGAGTGCATGCTGACCTGCACCAAGTACATAGCTAGATACTTCCCAAATTATTGTTAACACTAAACCTTTGTTATAACGGAGGGCATGACTCTGTGAAGAACAAGGGCCCAGGAGCTGGCAAAGGTTAAACTATGCCAGCGATCCTTGCTGGTATATGACAGCGCATGTGTAACCCACACACCTCCTGGGTGTGGTGCTCTATCCCATGTAGTGGCATCGAGACCACTTAGAGAATAATGAGTCTGCTCTACAGCCAGGTGGCTTTTAGCACATGCTGTAGAGGCTCATGCAGTAAGCTCCAGAGGTCCCAGGTTTGATCCTGCCTGCTGACAATCAGGGTCTGTTGGTGTTACACATGCATAATAGAGGGTTCAGATCTGCAATGCAGCAGTGTGGGGACAAAGCCTGTAGACTTGTGCCTCCTAAGGCCATGCTAATCGGGTAGCAGGTGAACGGAAATAGGAGGTGAAGAGGGTGAATTGTTGGAAAAGGCCCAGTTCAAATGACGCCCTAGGCTCAGGCCCATAATTAAAGGTCACTACAGTGAGTTTGATATTGGGTTTTTGGGTTGCATCTGAACTAACTCGCCTCCTTTCATTCACTGGAAAATTAAAGGGGGGGAAATAATGGGCAATTTATTGTGGGCATGCACAAAGCAGCCCCTGGCATGGAGGCAATCTCTGCAGCGCGAGCGATCCTCAGCTGTGGAGCTGGGGCAATGGTCCTTGATGGGAGGAGATACTGTTGTATGTGATATTCTTGAGTCAGATTTGAAACTGACTAAGGGACACATGGCCAGAGAAGTCGTTCCCTCCCTGTTGCATGTCTGTCTTCATGCTGGGTCCTGGGAACAATCACTGCACGAGTGTTTCGGGAAGGGGTGTGGTGGTGGAACAAGACGCATCCCAAGATTCTTTAAGTCTTTTGATCCCTGTGTCCTTGGCTCAGGAGTTCCAGGTGTTAAAAATGGCAGCTGAGGAAAAGAGTTCCCTGTGTCCAAGCTTCCAGAAGGAACTGAGCTTCACCAAGTCTAGCCAGGCTGTGTGTGCCATGAAGGAGCTGCTGGTGACTGCATGCAAGAACCAGTGGGACCAATTGCTGGGGAAGGGGTATGAAGAGTCTTGTTTCCATGGGATGCAAGAAGGTGTGTATTTAGCCACCATGCGCTAGCTCCTTGTTGTGTGGGCCAAGGTTTATATTGCTCCCCAGCGTGCACACGGAGCATTGAGGCTCTTTAGAGTCCCCGTTTAACTTTTACAACTAGCAAATGAATGTGAGAAGCCCGCACCCTCAGGGCAGAACCGTGAAGAGCTCCCTACCCGGCCCCACAGCCTTGGAAACTGTACAGCATGGTTACGCTGCAACTGCATAATCAGTCTCTCAGTCAGCCTCTGCCATCTGGGCTCACACCTCGCTCTGGGGGTTTTATGAAGTTTCCACAACGACTAGAAAGTCAGAAGACAACAAACAGGCTTGGAGCTAGGTGTGGCTGGGTGGTTTGGGGAACTTCCCCCAAGAGGCTTCCTATGAAAGGGAGACTTGTCTCCTTTGAACACAGACCGACCACTTCATTCCCGGACTCTCCGTCCTGCCGGGGTGAGGGGGGGAAGCCGAAGCTGCTGGTTGAGTTTCAGACAGACTCAGGCAGCTCCATTTTAGCTTTTAATGACTGGTTCAGCTCTCCGTTGTTTGTAATTCTCCTGGAGACCCATCAAAATCATTCCCTTCCCAGCCCCACCCGTCTCCTCCTGCGGAACACATGTGGCCATTGCCTGCCATTAAGCCCAGTCCAACAGGGATCTGCCTTGTGTTGTGTATACTGCGTTCTGGCCTCAGCCTAGGAAGACAGAGCTGGGTTGTTAGTGCCCCCTATTGGCTGGCTGGCAGTGCAGCAGCAGGACCATCTGTCATAGGACCCTGCATGAATGTTACAGAGTCCCAGGGATGTTCCTTTTTTGGTCTTTGTTTTATATTTTTAAATGCAGGAGTAGCACGATGCACCCTGAGCTGTGAGGCCCGGGGCTTTGCACCTCCCTCTGAGATTCACGCAGCATCCGTTCACGGGGGCTTTGTTGCCTTTGCTGTTTAAGTAGCTCGATGGTGACGCCTTTTATTCCTCTCCTGGCAGCAGTCGCTGAGCTCCAACCTTCGGACAAATCAAACAGTCCAGCCTGCTTGGAGACAAGAGACTATTTCCTGAAATGTAAGACCCTGACTTTTGCTTTGGCTTCTGTTGCTAAGGTCAGTTACTGGATTTCCCCTTTCTGCTCAAAGCACTGATGACATGTAAACTTTCTGTACTGGCAGCTGCGTTTGTATGTCTGCTCCCTGGCAGGGTCTGGTCCATGTTGTTGGGATAAATACCATACAGCTAATAAAGGGAGTCCATTTGCCTTCCAGCAAAAGTCTTAAAAACTCAGCCTATATGTAGCTCTGCCAAACCAGTTCGGGGAGACCTAGCCAAGACGCTGTTGCACTTAAAGCGCTTTCCACTTAATTCAGATACAGAAGAATTTTATCTTCTGTTTAATTAGCTCGGAACCTCTGGAGTCAAATAATTTGTAATCAGAATAACACTAATTCCGTGCTATGTTTTGAATCAGTTTGATGGCTTCAGGCAGGTGGATAATTCGGTTGCTGAATAGATGAAGTTGTTAAAGCTGGACAAAATTCTGAATCAAAAGAGCCCAAGGAAGAGCCAGGCTAACCGAAGAGGGCTACAGTGAAAAGTTGCCTGATTCAGACACCGTGACTGACACTCAAAGCACTGTGCGGGGCTTGGCAAGCTGCCACACAAAGACCAGCTGTAGAACCAAAAGGGCTAGAAAGAGACTCGATCTGACAGACTGTGCTCCAGCAGCGCATGGTGGAGCACTAGCTCGCAGAGGGGGGAAGAGGGATTGAGCTTGCATCCCTCCCAGTGAGCCATCTCTCGCCTTTACACTACTGTGGATCTCTGCTCTCTTCCCCCGGCTTTGTTTTCTGCTCCTCGTCTGTTCACGCAGACAGGGTTTTACTCACAAATCCAAGGGCGATTTTCTAGTGCTTGTCAACAGTCTTCTTGGAGGAGCTGCTGCACCACTCTGCTGGTCACTCTCTGCAGGGAAGACGGGCCTGTGCAGATATGGATCCAATCCACGAACGCCTCATCCGGCGGGAAATTCAAGGACCTCCCTGTTCCCCATGACTCCTCTGCATCTCACTAGCAAGCTGGATCCCCTGGGCTTCGTGGATCTACACTCTGCCTTATTCCTGGGCATGGGAGGGTGGCCTGTACTCTATCCCAACTGAACTCCTGTTTTGTAAACACCCAACAAGGCCCTAGGCCATAACCCTCCTTCTGACCAGACAGAAATCCCTTGGGATTAAATATTATCCTTCTGGGGCCAATTACTGCTGCTCCAGTATTCAGTGGTAGGAGGCCTATTGCTTCCATGTCCCCCCAGCCCCTTGCTGCCCTAGAGAACAAGACCAGCCATAAAAAATCTGTTGGTTCTTTCAAAGTCAGTATCCATGGTGGGTACCTGCTCAGCTTCTCAGTGCAAGGGCATGTGGTCAATTTATTGGGGGTAGGGTTGAGTCTGTGCAGTTCTCTGCAGCATTAAGAAGATCTTAATGGATAAATCTGCTGCATGGTAAATTCAGAATACGCCTCTTAACCTCTCTGCTAGACAGAGAGAGCTGGTCTTTCATGTTGTTTCTGGCCCTGCTAATAATCTGCTGCCTTAGTCTGTGACTAATCACCCTAACACGCACCATCCGATCAGACACTGTATGTTAGCTGCAATCAGCAGGAATGCTTTTGCTTTCTATAGGCAGGGTTGAATTCCTAGAGGGGTGGGGGTGGTGGGAAGTTCTCGGGGCAGGGCTCTCTGCTCTGGAATTCTCCTAATGATCATCCAGCAGCCAGTAGGACACCGTACTAAGGGCATGTCTACGCTGCAAGGGAAAGTGTGATTGTAGAATGCATATGCATACCCGCACTAGCTTTACTCCAGCTAGTACAGGTAACAACAGAAGTGGAGATGCAGTAGCATGGGCTAGCAACCAGGCTGCCCAGCAGGCTCCTGCTCTATAGCTAGCCTGTGTTGAAGCCCATGCCATCACATCTACGCTACTATGGTTATCAGTGCTGGCTAGAGTAAAGCTAATGCGGGTATCCCCCTCCCGCATGCTACAGTCACACCTCTACTTGCAGTGTAGACATACCCCAAGACGCATCTCTTTAGCTTTGCTGATTTGGGTCAATAGCTGGGTGGGTGTTTATTGTCATTTGGGCCAGGGGGTGGGAAATACCTCTGCCCGGATATTGGAGAGCGATAATACGGAAACAGACCTGGTAACGTTAGCCACTGAAACTCACCACTTGGGGCTAAAGGGGGATGGGATGCTCTGTGCTAAATTCTATTCTGATTCTCTCTCTTGTGTTTGCTTGTCCCCTCCTTCACAGTTGCCTTCATCATCGATTTGGACAGCGACACCGCGGACAAGTTCCTCCAGCTGTTTGGAACCAAAGGGGCCAAACGTGTATTGAACCCCATCGGCTACCCCGAGAGCCCAACCAGATTCATCAACTGTGAGCAGGTGCTGGGCGAGAACCTGATGAACCGAGGCAACTACTACTGGGAGGTGGAAATCATCGACGGCTGGGTGAGCATCGGCGTCATCGCCGAGGACTTCAACCCGCGGGAGTCCTACGACAGAGGCCGCCTGGGGAGGAACGAGAAATCCTGCTGCCTGCAGTGGAATGGACAGAACTACGTGGCCTGGTTTGGTGGCTTCGAATCTGTTATCCAACAGCCCTTCTTTCACACGATCGGGGTGTACCTGGAGTATTCGGAAAAGGCACTGACCTTCTATGGGGTCAGGGACTCCAAGATGACGTGTCTCCAACAGCTCAAGGTTGCCCGCTTCAAAAAAGGCCACTTTGACCCCTTCCAGAATAAGATCAACCACCAGTTCCCATTGCTGTTTGCATATAACCTCAAACCAGCCTTTTTCCTTGAAAGCGTAGATGCCCATATGCAGATTGGGCCGTTGAAGAAAGATTGTGTTTCAGTGTTAAAGCGGAGGTAACTTGCAGAGAAGACTCAGGAGTCTCTCTTGTAATTGTTTACCAGCACCATGGCTTATATAGTCTTCTCTCTGGAATAGCCCTGCCAACCCACTCTAGCCCTGTGCTGTTTGTAACCCAGGGGTTAACAAACAGAAGTCGCCCCTTAGTGAATAGAGACCTGGACTGGGACTCAGGAGACCTGGGTTCTGTTTCTGGCTCTGCCATTGCGTGACTGTGGGTAAGTCATGTCACCATTCTGTGCCTCAGTTTTCCCCTCTGTAAAATGGGAGTAATTATTATTAACCTGCTTTGTAAAGTGCTTTGAGATCTACTGAGGAAAAGCAATAGATAAGAGCTAGCTATTATTATCTTTAAAAAACGGGCATTTTATGATGGCCTATCCCTGCCAGCCCTCCGTTCCTAACCAAGAGGATATAATCTGAGTGACCACTCTGATTGTGTGATTCCACAGTTATTCTGCTCTGTGCCTTAGTCCACACTGTAAATGCGGGATGGTCGCTTAATATGTGTTAGCCCCCCTACGCCTTCAAAATCTGCTTTCTGGACGAACGCCTCCTAGACAATGCTTTAAAAACAGCAGGTACAGCATGGGCTTCACAAATACAATGCTCTACACAGAACAGTGCATGCTTCCCCAGCACTGCACCACCAGCGTGCCTCAACCTTATTCTGGAGGGACCATATTTAAGAGTGAGAGTGCCCCCCCAAGCCATAAATGTGCTGCTCATAAAGACACCTCATGTCCCAAAGCAGGGAGGTGATAGACCAGCACCGATGAGATCACACCTAGAATGCTCAACTGAGTCCAACACGCCTCCACACCAGAAAGAGGGAGACCGGAATTCAGGGAAAACCAGCAAGAATAACTAAGGGTGTGGGAGGGCTGGGCTGGTTGAGGAAAGATTAAAAGAAGTCCTGGATTGGCTGCAGGATGACGATGGGGCATGACTCCGATGCACAAGGATGTAACCTCAGTTTAGTAAGAATTGTTAGGGGTGGTAAGGAGGGCTATAACTAGGAGGAAAGGGATGAAATTAAGGATAATGAAAGCTGAATATCAGGGAAACTTCGTAATAGCGAGATCTTTTCTTTTGTGGAATAGTCTCCCAAGGGAAATGGTGGAAGGCCCCATCAGCTGAATTATTTAAAAGCGGTTTGGATAAAAGACTTAAAACTATACTGTGTAGAACAATCTCGCATTAGTCAGGAGATGGAGGAGGTGAACGAATGTTGTAGAACTTATCCCTCTCTAGCTTCTGAGAGAGGTTCATTCAATTCTTGGCTTCTTCAGTGGGACTGCCAACTCGTCTAGCCCCCATTGCGATGTCACCCGTCCACTAAAACTGGTCTGGGACCACCAAGCTCATTTTCACATAGTCCACCAAATAACCATCCAGATGGTAACAACTTTCAATATGGGATGGATTTGAACTGGTGACACAGAGATGAAATATCCCAAATCCCATTGCCAATCCCCTGAACAAAGTGATGTTATATGTAAAGGGAAACGAATGACGTCTGTGATGTTCATGCAAACCATCTATATATGCATCATGAACATCATCTTCTGCAGATGCTTTGAATGTTGGTCTGTTGCATTTGGGAAAGAAAAATATTCCTATGGGCATTATGAGGCCAGTCCTGAACGCCTTACTTAGGCTAAAGTCCAATTGACTTACACTGGAGCAGCTCTGGGCCCTCCATCTGCTTCCCAGTACTATAAAATATCCCAGCCAGTGGGATGAAATAGCTGCTAGTGAGAGACTCCAGCACCATTTACTGGCTGGAGATCCTGAAATAGCAGTAGTGGTATTTATGAAAATTCACTTTTAACAGATAGTTTCTTATCCAGGAACTATTATTTAGTTAATTAAGGCATCGCTGCAGGATTCCTTTTCTGTTATAATCACATCCCTACTTTCTTGGGAACTTTAGTAGCATTAAAATCCCAAACTCCTAAAAGACTCCAGTTAGTGCAGTTCCTTTTTAGTTATTAATATACCCCAGTGTAGTTTATAAAGGGTTTTAAATGATTAATAGATGTGATAAGTTGTTACAGATATAAATAGCGTGTGTTATAGAAGATGGTTATCAGCACCTTAGTAGAAGCTGTTCTAGGTGGTTGTAAGTCCTGGTTAAAAACAACCTACTGACCTGTTGGATTGTGACAATCTGTAACCTTTCATTAACTATATATTAAAACATCTGTTAATTATGTATTAACCATTTATAAATGTATCCTTAATATAAAGGATGGTGAAGAATCCCTTCTGAAAAAGGTAGAAAGGAAAAGAGAACTTTCAAGAGCACATTTCTCAAGCCACCTTCTCAAATATACCCTGGAGATATATAATAGCTGGAATGAATTACTGTCACATCTATGCACTGCAGTAACTTCATCTCCTACATGTCTCAGTGTTATATGCATTGCTATGAGTTCATTTTCTCTGATATTAGTTTATCACCTACCTCCTAGAGCTTGCATTATAAAAAAAAAAAAAAAAAGAAATCTAGTGTACTGTATATATGTAGAGAGAAAGTAATTGGGTCAAATTCACCACAGATGTAACCCGCTTCCAGTAGGGATGAATTTGGCCCATCAACTGCTAAGATGGAGTTAAGGCTGTAAATACATAGAAATATATTCAAGGAAAAAACCTTAATAAAATGCTGTAATTAAAAAAGAAGTCCAAAGGTCAGGAAATTCACAGTTGAAATTACAGGTACATCTCCCAACATGGAGGCCTGGTGAAATGCACCCACTCGCCTTCTGAAAATAGTCAAAGGCTCCAGTCCTCTGAAGGCCAACAGCTTCAGAAGACCTGAGTTCTGTTCCCAGAACTGCCAGAAGCCTGCTGGATGACATTGGGCAAGTTACTTCCCAGGTCTGTGCTGCAGCTTCCCCATCTGTAAAATGGGCATAATGATCCTTACCTCCTTTGTAAAATACTTTTGAGATCTACTGATGAAAAGTGCTAGATATAAATATATATTGATATATAGATATATATATATATAAAAAAGCTAGGAATTATTATTATATGGTGATTTTTGAAATATTATGAGCTATTGAAAAAAAGATTAGCAAATTCTTCAAGAAGTGCAAACACCTTGGATGAAATCTTGACCCTGTTTAAGTCTATAGGAATTTGCTATTGATTTCAATGGGGACAAGAGTTCACTTCTTATGTTTTTAACTCTTATTTCTGAAACACGGTGTCTTTTTTGTGTCTGACTTTGCATAAAATCTCTAATGTAGCATGAGACGATATTTGTGCCATTTCATGAGGATTGCTTTAGTTTTGGCGAAGCTGGAGGGTTGGAAATGGCTATATAAGCAAAAAGCTAGATTCAACCTTCACAACAGAGAAGCTATCCATAATGCAATGAGAGGGGAAAATAAGATATTAATCTCTGTACTTCTGCTTAATATGTGCAGTAAGGGCTCTAGGACACTTGCTTAAGTCTTTATCGGCTAATATAGCGCTCTCTCATGGGCCAAATTCTGACCATGCTACTCAAGCAAAGCTCCCATTAGCTTCAACAGGAGTTTTGCCTGACTGTGGGCTGCAGGAGTGGGCCCCTGGTTCCATCTGTGTATCAAAGAAGATGACTTAATTCCTTATTAGAATGAATGTGTCTTTGGCAGAGGGTCTGTTATGCAAAGGTGGGCATTCCCCATTTTCCCAGTTGCCCGTAGCAAAGGTGTATGTCACACGCCCTGTCTGTGGTACTCATTCAGGAGATTAATCAATTAGGGTGATCATAAACTTTTGTCTTTCCCCTGTGTATCTGCATAACTTTTTTCCCATCCTGGGCTTCAGCGGTGAAGGCAGTGGCAGTACTCAGGAGGCAATGATGTCTAGCAGTTAGAGCAGGGCATTAGGAGTTGGGAGAATTGGATTCTGTTCCTCGTTCTTCCACTGACTTGCTATGTGACCCTGGGTGAATCACTTAACCATTCTGTGCCTCTTTTTCCCATTCTGTAAAATGGGGATACTAATACCTGGCTTTAGAAAGGGCTTTGAGAACCACTGTTGAAAGGTGCTATATAAAAGGGAAGCCTTATTATATTACCCTCCCCGTGGATGGAAGAAAATGCTGATGTAAGACTTCAGAACCACTCCATAAGCAGCCACTAGGGTAGTGCAAAATGCAATGCATGGCAGGAAGCTATTGACATGGGCCCTTCTCAGCCCTGTGATAAGCAGTTGCAACTTCCATTGTGGCTGGTATACCTGCTTACCTCCATGCCTGAACTTGGCCTATTCTTGGCAGGCCAAGAATTCTATGGCAGGTTGGAGAGGATGAGTTCCAAGGTCAACCATGAAACCAGTGCCCTGCCCAACAGTGAATAACGCTATCCATTAGGCCCCACAAATAATTGGTATGTCCATGAAATGAAACAGTAGGATTTTTACAGAGAACCTGCTATAAATGCTCTTCCACATTTGCCTGCAATAACTTGTGAAAGTAGCTTTAATAAAAGACAGCCGTTGAGCTGATTCATTTTATCACAGCTATACAATTTGCTGCATTTTAAGATGAATATCCCCTGCCTATTCTTTCAGTCCATTAGGAAGAAAGATAAACCCTCATGTTTCAGGGCACAAACCAAACTCTAACTATCAGGGATAGGAAGAAAGTTCACCCTGTCGGCAGTTTATTCAATAACTTCCCTCTTCAAGATTCCTCTGGTGCATCTGATAGTATTTGGAGACAGGGTACTGGATTAGATGGACCACTGGCCTGATCCAGGATTAAAATCCCTATGTTCCTAACATGCATGGGGTGTAAACTGGAATGATCAGGAAATTCACACTGAACCAGGCCTGGATCTATCCTCTGCTTTTCCAAAAGCAACAGGATAAATCCAATAAGCGGCTGTTAAACAGCATTGTGCAATTCTGAGTGTCTGTTTTTTCTTGAGCAATTTTCACCTCACATAGAGATCTTCTTTTTATTTAGGATTTTTTTAGGTATACAATTACTGTATTAAAGTGTGTGAGGAAACTGTAACAATAATATAATGCTATTAAAAATGTTAACTACCATTAAACAGTGTACAAACATCATAATGTACTGGATTGTCTTTCCTTACAAAACAAAACGACTGAATTATTTGGCCATCTTGTCATTGATTGTTCTGAGTTTTTTTAATGCTGGATAAGACAATGGAGATTTGTTTCCAAGTGATGAATGGTTATCAGTAATCATCTTGCAGCAATAGGGACTGACCTCCATTTTATCCATAGTGCAAACAGGAGCTTTCTCAGCCTGCTCCACCAGTAATCTGAATTCTGACCCAGGCACCAATTAGGAATCAGAAATAGCTCTGTCTCCATTTTATCTCAGCCCTGCGCTGCTCTCTGGTAGATTCTGCCAACTACACCAAATATCACTGGTGGATTTGCAATGTGATGTACAAACAGTTCTCACTTATGGGATCATAAACTGGATGTGAGCCCAGAAAAAATGAGTGTTTTTGCCATTACTGAGCCAGCTAGAAAATTTCCTTAGAAAAAAACATGGCGTGAATCACAACAAAATACATTGGTTCAAAAATAACTTGTAACTTAGATCGTGCCAAAGCGCTTTACAAACCTAAACGCTCACCCGCGAAGTGCAGCTGCTCAGCAGGGCACAAGCAACACCACAAATCATTTTAAGCAAGGAGGAGTGCTGTGTCCAAGTGAACCATTTCTTGCCAGTTCAAGAGAGCTCCAAATCTGGTCAGAAGCAAATGTTAGCAGAAGATATTTATGTTTCCAAACACTCTTAAGAACTGTCCCCAGAAAGATGAGAATAAATCTTTGGATTATCCCTACTACTATAATATAGAAAAATATAGACCCAATGGGGTTTAATAGAAAAGAGAAAATCTGAACTGCCTTTTTAGCTCAGTTCTCTGTTGAGGCTAGTGATGGTTTAAAAGCTAACAATTTGCCTCTTGTTCCCAAATTAATCCTGTGGAGAATTTGCAGTGTATAATACACCCAGTTCTAACCAGTCCTCTGCTCCTTAGTTTCACAAAACAGTCTCTCAGGCACACTGAGGCTGAGCATCTGAAAGAGGAATTTGGAAACTAATTTCTTGTTTATTTAAAAAATACGCTATGCTCAAGCAATTCTATGTGTCCCTCCACTGCTCTGAGGGGAGGAACCTACTTGTTGCTGGGGAGCGTAGCAGACAAAAGAGCAAGACCCACAAAACAGATCTAATCCAACCCTCCCAAGCAACTAACTTCTTCTTTATATTGACAGGTTTCAGAGGAACAGCCGTGTTAGTCTGTATTCGCAAAATGAAAAGGAGTACTTGTGGCACCTTAGAGACTAACCAATTTATTTGAGCATGAGCTTTCGTGAGCTACAGCTCACTTCATCAGATGTTTACCGTGGAAGCTGCAGTTTCCACGGTAAACATCTGATGAAGTGAGCTGTAGCTCACGAAAGCTCATGCTCAAATAAATTGGTTAGTCTCTAAGGTGCCACAAGTATTCCTTTTCTTTATATTGAAGACTATTTCTGAGTTGTTCAGTGGCTGTTTTCTTTCCTCCCAGTTCCTTCTGCGTTGGTGCCACTTGTTTTTAATAAAAGTAGTAACAATTTATTTAAGTCTAGGATCTATGGGACTTTTCAGGCTGCAATGTTCCCAATGTGATGCAAATTTGACAATCTCAGCGTTGTGTTGGTGCAGCCTTGCGGAGTCCTGTACATCCAGGGTCAGGCATTGGTTTAATTAGATGTACGTGAATATTTGGATGCTACTGTCAAAATTGTGTTGTTAAATTTAGTCACCTAAATTTGGGTTATTGCTGATTATGTACTATATGTATCTTATGACTTTTAAAACAAACTGTGTATTTGTGGATAATCTAAGCACTATACCCAGATGTACAGACACGCTTTTCTTAATCTGTATATTATATATATATTTTAACATTAGCTTTAATAATATTTTAAGGGACAAGCATAGTGTCATGATGGAGATGTTTGTGGCCATGGTGTTGTTTGCACCAGCCTGCAGGGAGATGTCAGCACATCACAAGACGCTGACTCCTCCACGTGGGGTCCTTCTGTTCAATGAGATGGGGCGACGTGTTGACTTTTTGTGGGTCCATGACCTGAGATATTCTTGGGGCCAATGAGCAGTGGGGGTGGGACACGGGGCCATGGGCCTGCCAGAGGAGGGAGGTCCCAGCCCATTTGGATGGACAGGACTCCTACAAACTACAGGGCACTCCGCAAGGGCCGTACCCTTGAGAAGCACCTTCCCCCTAAGAGTGCAAGACCCCATGCAGCCCCACCCCATCGGCAGCCTTGGGGAACATAGCAGGCCCACTGCAGATGGGGAAGCAGAAGGCCAGCCTAAGGCCACCTGCTACAGTCCATGCCATGCTCCACGTCCCTTGGAGCAGACCATGGAGTCTACATGCAATCGCCCATCGCAGAGGGAGCCATGGTAACTACAGGTCCCAGCATGCAACACTTCACCTCTAGGGGGCTCACGGGAACTACAGATCCCAGCATGCAACACTCCATCTCTAAGGGACCCCTGGGAACTAAAGCTCCCAGCATGCCACGTTCCCGCCTTCGTGCCGTGCCGCTTTGCATGCCGGGCGATTCGGTTTCCGCGCACATCCCACCCCGGTGCTCCCTCGCCGCGCAGGCGCAGTGTCTCATCCCTTGGTCCCTGTCCGGCCGCAGCGGGAGGCCCGGGACTGCGCCGCGGAGGCCATGGCGCTGAACAGGAACCACTCGGAGGGGGGCGGCGTGATCGTCAATAACAGCGAGAGGTGAGAGCCCCCCCCCACGCCAGGAAAAAGAGGCGGGGGGGCCGTTACCAGTGGGCAGCTCGAAGGGGGAGGGGCTTGGGTCACGTGGTCCTCCCCTCCCCCCGCGTGGCTGGGTGAGACCAGGGCCCCCCACCCTAGGAGCAAGCGCCGCGTCGCTCGACAGCCCCCTCCCCCCCCCCATGGCAGCCTGGCCCCCGCTAGCCCCCTGCCACGGGCCCGAGGGGTGTCACCTGTCCGCCATTTCGCGGGGTCGGCCCCGCCTGGGGATAGCTGCCCGCGTGCTCAGGATCGTCCCCCCCTTGCCCCGGTCTTTGTGCCGCAGAGGTGGGAGCTCACGGGCGGCCACGGCGACCTTTGGGCAGCACCAGGAATGGAGGCGGGGGAGCCCCAGCTCCGCTCTCGCTCCTTGCGGAGCCTGCACCCCCTGGGACTGCTCCTGCCCATCCTACTCTGCTGCCCCCGCCGGCTGCGCAGATTTGCTCCGGCTGTTGTGCTGTGTCCTGGGTGGATCGCGTAGTGCCAGAGGCCTGGACCCCAGGCAGCATCCATCTCCCACCGCCTCTCCACCTGGTCTCTGTGAGAACTGAGACTCCAGTGGGAATTAGGTCTGTGTTACTCCTCTCTGCCGTTCAGCAATCTCCTGCTCCTCGAAAGTTGCTCTTTCCTTCTGCTTTTGTTGTTTTGCTCGTGGATGTTGTGCCTTTCTGACCTGGAGAGCAAGCACCCTGTTCTGCCACAGCAGGGTAGTTCACTCTTCATGGCGCCTGTCCAATACTCAGTTTTTGTGCAGATTTCTCTGCTGAGGCCTGTTCTACACATAGATTTCACTGCTTCAATTAGGAATGGGATCTCACACAAGTATAGTTTAATCGAGGTAACCCCCTGCTAGCATGGACACAGTTGTACCAGTATAAAGGACGTATAACTGCATCAACTCTAGGAGTTGCACTGATTTAACTTACAAGTTTCTAAATCAGAATAGCTAAATCCATCCAAAAACTGTACATTGACAAGCCCAGAAACTGCCAAAAAAGGAGCCGATGGTGGTAGTGTCTTTTGTGATAGGGACACATGTCTACTAAGTATTGGATTGAGGTCATCAACTCACTTTATATAGGCCGGGGTAGGTAAACTTTTTGGCCTGAGGGCCATATCTGGGTATGGAAATTGTATGGTGGGCCATGAATGCTCACAAAATTGGGAGTTAGGGTGAGGGCTCCGGCTGGGGGTGTGGGTTCTGGGATGGGGCCAAAAATGAGGAACTCGGGGTGCAGGAGGGTACTCCGGGTTGGGATCGAGAGGTTCGGAGGGTGGGAGGGGGATCAGAGCAGGGGGTTGGAGAACGGGAGAGTGTCAGGGTGCAGGCTCCAGGCGGTGCTTGCCTCAAGCAGCTTCCAGAAGCAGCAGCATATCCTCCCTCCGGCTCCTATGCGGATGTGCAGCCAGGCGGCTCTGTGCGCTACCCTGTCCGCAGGCACCTCCCCTGCAGCTCCCATTGGCTGCAGTTCCCGGCCAGTGGGAGCTGTAGGGGCAGCGCTTGGGGCGGGACAGCATGTGGAGCTCCCTAGCTGCCCCTACACGTAGGAGCCAGAGTGGGGACATGCCACTGCTTCCTGGAGCCGCTCAGAGTGGGGCAAGCCCCTGACCTCACTTCCCAGCTGGAGCGGGACAAGTCCCAGACCCCACTCCCTGGTGGGAGCTTAAGGGCTGGATTAGGCCCTGGGCCATAGTTTGCCCACCCCGATATAGGCCATTAAATTGTACACAAACTGCTCCTCTGGATCAAGTCCTAATAATGGGCCTCTTCTTTCCTTTGCTTGCTTGTAGTATTTTGATGACCTATGACCACATAGAAATTGCATTCAGTGACATGGAACACATGCCAGATGCCTTCAAAGGGACCAAGAAAGGAAGTGTCTTCTTGACTCCATTTAGAGTAAGTAGTTTTCATAATGGGATCAGAGACTTTAAATAGAGAGAAACCTTCCTGGTTCCTGAAAGTATGGTTAATCTAGCAGCCCTTGAAAATGGATGATCTTTGGACCTCAGCAGCATTATGAATGCATTGTAAATCCTTTGTCAAAAGACATAAATACTGATTAGTTCCCGCAGACAGCTATGTAGCCTGCCAGGGATCCTCAGGAGCTGAAAAGCAAATGCTTAATGCATCAGTTAAACTAATAATCATAACCATCTGGAGAGCAGCAAGCTGACTAGAAATCAGGAGGAGAGAGATCATAGCTCGTGCATGCTTCTAGAAGGCACTTCACATTATTGCGTCATAGCCTCAGCTTTCAGGCATCTTGCTGCTGTTCTCGAGATCTTGTGACCTGCAGGGCAGATGTAAAGCTCCAGACGTGGGAAGCAGTTTCAGCACATTGAGCTCCATTTTCTCACAGTAAATTGTCTCTATGCTTCATGCTTGTTTTGAATGTCGCTTACTATGACTTTGCTCCTTTCCCCTGCAGGTTATCTTTGTGTCCAAGGGAAAGGATCCTATGCAGTCTTTCATGATGCCCTTTTATTTGATAAAAGATTGTGAGATTAAACAGCCTGTCTTTGGAGCAAATTATATCAAGGGGACAGTGAAAGCAGAGACAGGAGGTATGTATTTTTTGGTTACAGTAATGCTAAGATAGTTACATAGCATCAGATTCAGAGAAACATCAAGTTTATGCATTGAGCTAAACTGGGTGTTATCCAATACTATTAAAATGTATTTCTTTAAAAACTGTAACCAAAATTGTGTCTCCCTTCCCTTTCTCCCTGTCCAGTTACAATGAATTGGTCTGTTTCAGAAACTGATCTCATTTCCACTCTCTGTTCTGAATGTTAAAGTTCAATCGGCCAAATGATCTCCTTGATGAAACATCCTTAAGTGTCTCATAACAGAGAGGTCATGTCAACAAAGTTCTGAGGGATGTCAATAAGCTATCACCTGTTGAGATAACCTCTTCAATCCCTGTCCAGATGATTCTTTGCTAAACTTCTCCGCTTCTTCCTAAATCCAGATTCACTTTCAGACAAGTAACCAGAAACAGTTGTCCATCACAAATCTCTTCTGTAGCTCAAGGAAAGGTTGTATTATTGCCACAACACGTCTTAGTAGTAAAAACAAAGATTTTAACAGGAAACTAAATAAATGGGCATTACATGTTGTATTTCAGGCTTGAAAGGGAAGAGGCAGTCTTGAAATTGGGGAAGCTGTTTTTAAAGGGGGACTTACATACTCGAGCGAACCTGGAGAAGAGGGGGAAAGTACTTGTACAAATAAAACATATTTACCCAGTACTTCTTTTGTTCCTCCTTTCACTGTTACTGGAAATCTGTAATTTAACAACCTCTCTCATATCCCCAGCTCAATTTCTTTTGCTTGCTCTGACACTGAAGTCATAATCCCGTGCTTATGACCCAACAGTCTGTGATCCTGGAAATCAGCATTGGATCAAATAGGACAAACCAGCCTGTAAGGGGGTGCACACAGTGAGAACAAACTCTGAAAACCATGTAAAAGGCAAAAGGATTTGCCTAAAATCTGTATGAGTCTTTCCCAGAGGAGTTCCCTTTTAATAGGAATGTCACTATAACACACAAGCATCTCGGGTTTAGTTCACAAAGTAATTTAATTTTCCTGTTCCGTCACTGACACTGATTCCTCTCTGATGTGGTGCTTGGACTCTTGGGCTGTTCTTGTTTTTTGTTAAGCCTGAAACCTGTGATGTCACTCATATATTTTTTTTATCCTATCCTAGAATACCTACCTTGGACTCTGTAGTAGCTTTAAATTGCCCACATCTTTCATACCATTTATGCTCTTCGCTCCATTGGGTACCCAAACCCCCTGTCTATTTATAGCTAATGATTGACTAGCTCTAAAGGCTTTTTAGCAAACTGGATTAACACAATCCCTGTTTTCTGCACTAATCCTGTACCGAGCCAGAGCAAATCTCATGCTGCTGGTGTCATTGTCAACCACTGACAGACTCTGACAATAGGCACATAACTTCATCAACCTCTGATTGATGCTCCAACTTCAGGTACCCCTTGACCTGAAACACCCATGGCCAACATGTATTTTTCTAATTAGAGCATAATTATGACGATCCTATCCTTTTACCTGCAGGCTTTTAAGGTATTTGAGACAAAGCTAAAGTGCTTTAGTGTTGCATGTGAGGGAATCTATATAGATGGACCACAACACTTGCCTCATAGCAGGGAGACTAAATAACATTTAAAAAGTTTCTCCTCTTTCAACTGATTTATTTTCTCCTCTGTAGGTGGCTGGGAAGGATCCTTAACGTTCAAAATGACTTTTTCAGCTGGGGGTGCTATTGAGTTTGGACAGCGTATGCTGCAAGTGGCATCTCAAGGTACTGAAGTTTCACTTTTAACAAGGCTAAATCAGGTAATGGTAGAGGGGGAGCTGGCTTTTTTGTATGGGCTTGTTAACAAGCATGTGGTGCGTGTGTCCTCCTTAGAATAAGCTATGGCAGGATGGATTAAAATATTTTTGAATTTCAGGCAGTAGCTGGAATTAATTTGCCTTTTTTAAATCATTAATATTACTCATCTGGTCAGCTGTAGATCTGCTTGGCCTATTGCACTCGACTCTTGAGTTTGTCTGATTTACTGCTGTGAAGAGGTCGGATCTGTCCTGACCTTGATCCAGTCCTTGTGGATCTGGTAGAATCAATTTGCTTTTGTTTTCACAGCCTCTAGAGGAGAAGCTCCCAATGGAGCGTATGGTTATTCCTACATGCCGAATGGAGCTTACGCCTTTGCGCCACCTGCAGCCAATGGGGTGTACGGTCCCCCTCCGCCAGGGTACCCCTACCCACCACCACCTCCTGGTGAGTCTGCAAACTGAATAAAGAAATCTTCCCAGTGACCAAATTAAAAGCAGGTTAAGGAAGAGGGGAACGTGGATGTATGTTTGGAGCTAATGTCTGGATTGTTTTCAGGTTTGGTTCAGCGCCTTATGCAATTTAAGCAACTGAGCTTATTTAATGGTATTTGGTTTTCAGACTTGTTTTGGCTGTATATGGTCCATGGCTGGCCCAAAGGAGCTGTTCCTACAGTATTTTCATTCTCTTTCTTTCCAAGCAGAGTTTTACCCTGGTCCCCCCATGATGGATGGAGCCATGGGTTACATGCAGCCTCCACCACCTCCTTATCCTGGGCCCATGGAGCCTCCAGTCAGTGGCCCAGACCTTCCTTCCACTCCTGCAGGTGAGAAGTATGTCCCGCGGGTTAGAGCAGAACCTCTGCAATGTTAGTAACATCAGTCACTGAGGACGAGTTGATCTACTACATTCCAGTATCATTTCTCTTCTCTCTACGATAGCCATGTAGAAATGTACAGCAAATAGTTGTCTATAGAACATAATGAATATGAGCAAAAGCATTAAAAAGGGATTCTCCTCTGAAAAGTAACATTCTAAAATTGGCATAATCAGGGTTTCATGTTCATCATCTCTTGGTGATTTCAGAGCAAACCTGCTCCATTTACAAGTTTAAATATATTTTTTTCCTAACTGCCAGTCTTGCAAACTCAATTCAGTCTGATGGCCAACGTGGGGTCTTTCCAGCAAGTTCATCGTCAACAAATATTCTGCAGTTGGATCAATTCTGTTTCTGTATGAGCCGGAAGAGAATCCAGTTTGTTTTCCAATAGTGATGTTCATTCTGCAGGGCTAACAGGAGTAAAAAAAAAACCCAGCAGTATCAAAGCTTGTATTAGTCAGTAGATCTGACTCTGATATATGTAGGAGTAGATTTGATGAGTAAGAAGGTCTCTGTGAGAACAGAACGCTTTTCAGAATACAAATGCTCTTATAAAGGAGAGCTTTCAACGGCAGCAGGTCAATAGGAATCAGTCTGACTGTCATTCGGTGAAATGGAACAATGAGTGAAGCATGGTAGAAATCCATAGAGTTAAGCAGCATTTGTTTGGCACAGCTCTAGCATTGTTTGCCACATCCCATCAGAAAGCCAGAGGACTAAGCAGAACAAACCTTGTTAATCTCAGCTGCCCAGCTTCCATCTGACCTGCCCCATACTTCCCTAATCGATGAAATTGGATGGGAGGCATATAATAGAAATGGGTCACAAAACTCAGGCTTGTAGTTTCAATTAAATGAGGTTTCTCAAAGTGATTTGGGACATTTTCTCAAGTTCTTCCATGTGAAATCGCTACATTCATGCAGAACAAACACTAACATCACATGAAGCGAATGCTAAATAAGTGAGATGTTTAATACTACTGGATCTCTTGTCTTTAAAGGAATTGGGGGTAGGGGAAGGGGTGAGTGTAGCACACCTCTTGAATCTGAATCCATAGCTATTCAGCTCAGGACTGTCACTTGGAAAGGTGGTGGGTCCATGGGGCTGAACACAAGACTTCAGAGTCCGGGGCAGCCGCACAATCCAGGCTGTTCTTGTGGATTAGCTTTTTCTAAGGAGTGAGTTTCCCACAGCTGCTATTAAAGCGTCATTTTTCTATTGCAAAACATCTTTGGATCATTGCCTTCTGGGAGCATTGCCTGTGATCGGCTGGTCTTCAAAAGCAGCTGTTAGCATTTGTTCCATGGACAGAGCAAAACCCAGATGGCATCTGCAAGCTGATGTGGCAGGATATCATAGCTCCTTCAGTGCTGAGTCCCACAGGACCTGCTGATCTCCCTGGTTTCTAACTGGGCAATACTATAGTGACTCGATTCTTCACCCTCTGCCATTTGAAGGGGTCCCACTAACTAGGTAGCTTTGTGGTGGTGTTGCCACTTTGTAGATCAGGTGGGTACAGAACTGAGGGTTGGTCTAATACCTGGTAGGCAGAAACATGCTGGGCTTTTATTTAATGATAGAAGTTCCCTGCATTGTCACCTAATCTTTAACCTGTGTTTGCTTGCAATAGCTGAAGCGAAGGCTGCAGAAGCTGCTGCCAGTGCTTATTACAGTCCAGTCAACCCTCATAATGTCTACATGCCCACAGTAAGTTTCACGCATTGTTCTATACGTAATAAACACCTGTATGTTGCATGTATGAAGGGGGGCAGAGGCACCCTAGGGGGAATGGGCCACTGGTAAATTTCACAGGAAATTAGATTAAATGTTCATAATCTGGATAGTGATCATGTACGGGTAGTAGAGGGTTAAAAGCAGCAATATTGATTGTGTTAACAGCCATTGTTCCTGTTGGAGAAGCAGGGTTTGTTTGAACTAATTGATTTCCTAGCTGTGAATTTATGTTCCTTACATATTTTTCCCCTCCTCTATTTTAGGATCAGCCTCCCCCTCCTCCTTACTTCCCACCAGAGGACAAGAAGACCCAATAAGCTGAAAAGGAACCTCTCCATGATGCATTGCTTCCTTATTTTCCTTCTAGCTGAATCTTGGGGTGGGGTGTACAGCTTTAAGGAGGCATAGTCGTCCCTCGAGGCAGGTAGATACACACACACACAGTGAAGGAAGAGATTTAAAATGTTCTGGACTATCACTTGCAACCCTGAGGGTTTGTCACTCCCTGCTGTCAAATTCCTGCTTTCCCTGTGCCCAGTGATAGCTAGACTATCCATTACAGTTTCCCTTGCATCCCTTCTCCACCAGTACACTTAATATAGTCCTCTTTTGAATGAGGTGACTGTTCCAATTTTAAAGCTAACATCCCTAACACTGAAACAAGATGTGTCTTAACTCTGGAGAATTCCCTTCAGCCTGGCACATCTCATCTAGCTTTCATCTGCTCCATAATTGCATGAGGGAGGCTGCAGAGGGAGCTCTGGGCTTCAGAAGGAAACTGATACCTATTGCACTTCTGTCCAGTGCTTAGGAAACTTCCCTCAGCAGGGACACCTGAAATATTGCTGTACCCCCACAAAGTGCACTGTTGCATCCTATCTTGGTTCAGTCAGGTTTTATCTTTTGAGGAAATGTTTGACTTGCCTTACAAGGCTGTGTAGTGGCACCTACGTATACCTTGGGTCTATTGGGGCATTAGAATGTCCTGCTGTCTCTTTCCCAGTAAGACAGACACGTGGGTCTTAGATCAGTAATCCTGACCATTCCTTTTTTAGTCATTAATGCACCTTGGTTATTTTTTCCTTTCCAATAACGCAAGCTGCACTTTCTGACCAGTGATGCGTCTTACTGCTGTGATTAGACTGTTCAGTTGAGGTGGGTGTGGAAATAACTGTATAAATTCCACCCTGGAAGGATTTGGGAATTGTGTGTGTTGTTTTGACTTGGATGGGAGAGCATTTTTCCCCTTACCGGGTGGAGATGAAACATCATCATACTCTGCTTTCCTGAGGTTGTGAGGTTCCCCCTTCCACCCACCCCACACAAAATGGTTCCCAGTTGCATCCTCTTCTGCTAATATAACTGGGAGCATGTGGGAAGGAGTCGCAGACTGATGATGACTCTGTTCTATGTTTCATTCCCTGTGGGTTACTGAAGACTGTCTTGTTGCACCCTGGAAAGACTGAGGGCCTGATTCTTCGCTCATGTTGGTTTTAACTTCATTGTAAAGTCATCAAATTCATTACTGCTCATTTTTCCAGGAGGGAGATCAGAATCTGACCCCGAGAGGGCTGCGTTTCCTAGATTTCCTTCAACAGAAGGAAACACAAGTGCTGAGATTCCTGGTCTCTGGAGTGCCGAGTTACAAAGCCAGCGTCTGTCTAGTCGCTGACAGGAGGCCCTCCTCCAACACTTCAGAACAGATTTGATTCCTGAACATCCTAGCTTGTTTGGCATACTCAAGCTGATTTGAGCTCTGTGATGAACGGTCACATGCCAGTCTGGTCTTTCTGAGTTAGCAACAGTTGTAAATCACCTCCCATCACTATAGCAATGGCACTCCAAGCAGAAGTATGTAGAACAATGTGTTCACTTGCGGCTGGATTTAATTTTTGGAACTAGCCCTTCAGTGCTGGTTATCCAGGAGAAAGCAATGTAGCACGGCTTAAGAACATTCCTTTTTTTCATCACTGGACCGATGATTAGTACTGTTGGTTAGTGCTCCCAGAATTTAATGATAAATAACACTAATCTTGCACTTTCACATGGGCTTTTCAGCTCCATTAGAGATTCAAGCATGCTTGTTCCATAATGTCGTTTTTATATCGATTTCAGTAGCAGTCACTGTCGTACTTGGAACCTCTGTGAGACTGATCAGTAACCAGCTGTGGGAGAATCCTGCAGACATATATAAATCAGATTTGTAGATTTCCTTTGGGAGACCAGTGCACAGTTCTTCCAAGCAAGTGTGCAGAAAGATCATGTGCTAAGGAAGCTTGCTGAAGTTTACTGCATGCAACGTGCCCGAAAGACAAGGCCCACCTCCTGTTTTCTTTTAGTTTGATCTCCTGAAAGCTTTCTAGCTAACAGGTCATATTACTGCTCTTTGTGCACTGACTTTTCTAGATTTGCTGTTAAAATTGCAGTGATGTAAAGAAATAGGTATTTTAAAAAAAGTATTTATTTTGAAGTTGAATTAATATATTAATGTTTAAAAAAAGTTTGGAATGCAGTTTTTGTTTTGCTGAGACCGTGAATTAAAGATAAATTCGCTTGACGGTGTTTGTGCCTGTGCATTTGTGTGTCATGCTGGCCTCACCACAGGCATTGGGATGGAAGGATTGGCTTGCATTTAAAGCACAGGGCTGGCGGTCAGGAGACTTGGATCCTATTCCTGGCTCTACCATAAGTTTCCTGTGTGGCCTTGGGTGAGTCACTTAATCTGTCTTGACTTCAGCTTCCCTGTTTCTAAAATGGAGATGATGGGTAACATTTTCCAGAGCTCTTGAGTCCTTTAGGAGCCTACGTCTCATTCCCCTAGGTTGTTTAGGTGCTATTGGTCTTTCTTGGGCCAAATTCATTCATTAAAGTACTCTGTGGTCCTTGGATGGAAGGTGCTGTAGAGTGACAAAGTATTCCAGTGAAGTATTAGCATAGTGTCTCCTCAGGCTTTGAGGACCCTGAATTCCTGGGGTGACTGTTTTCACCCCTTCGTTCTCTAGGATGCAGTGACTTACAGTCAGCTCCAGCTTGAAGAACCAGTGTGCTCACTTAGGCCAAATGCTGTGAGATGGTGAACACCTCCAGCTCCCACTGAAGTGAATGGGAGTTGAGGGCATTCAGGATCTGGTCCATAGCAGGAAACCAGCAGCCTCAGCCCTACTCCTCTTCCTTCCTTCCATGAGCTGTAACAAGCCACTTTAACACACCTGATATTCACCCACCCACTGACATGACCATCTTCCAAACCCAAGTCTCTAGCTACTGTACACTCAGCTTTGGCAGCCTACCAGGCTGTATTATACATGTAATTTGAACCAGAGGTTGCTTAGCTGTCGGGTTTTTCCCTAATGAGATGAAGATGGGGAGGAGTGAGACACAAGACGAAAGGGAATCTTGCAGCACAATGAGATCCTGGTAAATCCTGTTTTATGGATTACATTTGTCATGAGTAATTTCAAAGCCAGCAATAGTTTCTGCTAGCTTCCCGGAGTGTAGCCTTGGAGATGCCCTAAAACACTTCCCATGGCTCTAGCAGAGTGCTTTGTACTGCAGGGATCCTACACTTGGTTTTTATGTCCTTCCGTGATTTCCTTTTGCCCAAGCACAGAAAATCCCAAGGAATTTATGGTTGGGTACAGCGCTGCCTGTGCTCCTGCCCCCTGGGCCTTTCCCTGTAGCTCTGGTACATACGGTGTGACTCCACAGCCCTGATTAATCCTGCCTCTGCTGGATGTGCCCCAGAGAAGAAATACGGACACGAGGCTCTGCTGACAACTGGATCCGGTGCTGAAAGTGAGTGTGTCTTCCCTTGGGCCCTTTGCCAGCTCACTAAAGGCGCTCACATCTGAAAACTGAGCGGGAAGGTGTCTCCTTCCCAGTCCAGTCCAGTGGAGGTTCTGAGATAAGCAGGTAGAGAGTCCTGTCTGCTAACAACTGGATACGCTCCAGGGGGCCAGAGCGAGTTGCGACCGGACAAACGTTTTCAATCTGAAGAATTGAAATCAGTTGTCTAAATCAGTGGTCCCTAACCCTTTTTGTTGCAGTTCCTCTTGCAATAGGTTGGAGAACAAATACGCTTCCCTCTCACCATGCCCTCGCACAGATGTGAATCTGATTGAAGGGGCAATAGGGTGTGAGTGAAAGGATTTATGGAGCGGGGAGGGGGGTGGATCATGGTCATAGCCGAGAAGATTTTTGCAGCAGTTTTGAATAGATTGGGGAGCTGTGAAGCATGTGTGAGGAAGGCCCAAGATGTAGAGGATGCAATAGCTGAGCCGTGAGATGATCAAGGCTTGGACCAGGATATTTAATTCAATGGAGCTGCCTGGGTTTAACTGGGGGCAGATTTAATCAGAATCCATCAGATTCTGTAGTGAAATCCACATAGAAATAGAGCCTGGTCTCTACACACTAGGAGTAGAACAAATAGAGAACACTGTACAGACCCAGTGATAGAGCCCTTTGCTCTAAAATGGCTGCTAACTCAGCAGACTGATAAATCTCCCTGTCCCCGACCCAAGTAGCCACCAAATCTACAAACCCCATTGAGCTACTGAGAAGCCATGTTGAGTATTCTGGCACAAGAAGAACCCTTGCAGCTGCCTGCGGGAGACAGGGTGGTCTAGTGGATGGGGCTCTAAACTGGGAGTTAGGAGACCTGGATTTTCTTTTCCTGATTCTGCCACTGAGCTATTGCGTGACCTTGAGTGAGACACTTCGTCTCTGTATTTGTTACCCCATCTGGAAATTGGGGGCAATGGTCTTACTTTCCTTTGGAAAGCGCTTTGGTATCTGCAGATAAAAAGCTCTAGGGAGAAGTTTCGTCTTATTGTTAAGAACCTGATGTAGAGATAAGTGGTGTGGAAGCACTGCCTCCGCTTGGAAGTGAGAGCAGAGGGCTAGGAAATGGCATTAATTAATGTCTCCAGATCTAGTTTCAGCATGTTGGATCTTTAATTAGTTCTAAACTAGCACTAAGTCGACATCCTGTGATCCTAAAATCATACCATTGTGATGTGTCATTTGGACAGTCTTGTATTGTATGTGGTGGTTTTGGCCCTACTGAACCAATAAAAAGGTTTTTAAAACCCCCCACAGACTTTAGGAGCTTATTGGATCCTGAAGTCTGTAAGTGCTAATGGGACGATAGCAATAACAGAGGCATCAGTGGTTAGCGCACCGGACCAGAAGTCAGGAGTTCTTCACCTGGCTCTATTGTTTATCCTCTATTTGAGATTGGGTAAATCACGTAATCTCTTTGCCTCAGTTTCCCTATCTTTAATATGGGGATATTTTCCCTGCCTCACTGGGTGTAGTGAAGCTTAATTAATGTTTCTAAAATGCTTTGCAATCACCTGATGAAAACTGCTACTACAAGAATTCCAGGTACTGTTTATTAATTCTCTCCCAACACCTTTGAAATATACAACTTTCTACAACTCTGCTGCTGCGTTTTGCCAACTGCTCTTGTTCGAGTTCTGTGGACATCTGAACTAATCTGTGGTATCTCTAATGAGCCCATCCCCATAGTACTTATTAGTTGACTAGACAAACCTTCCAGTTATTGAGAATGGGGAAACTAACTGGCTGAACTGCTGTTCTCACTTGCTATTTGAGTGGTTCTGGTAAGTGCTGATGCTTTTACTTTAGGGTCCATTCCAACTCTGACAGATGCCCGCAGGAGTTGGATCAGGCCCTCAGTTTGAAATGCTGGCATTTGTTTTTGTTCAGAAAGTGGAACACTGGAAGCAAGGCAGACCAATCCCAGCATGTGCACAGTCCTGCTGAGACCGTAATAAATGCACTGTTGTTATCCTATGAGCAGAACTCATCGTAATAAAATCTGCGTTTTGCATTAATTTAATTTACTTCCAGATGAAGCAGCTGAGTCATGTAACTCTGTCTCTGGGATTGCAGTGGAACAAGCCTGGCTCGCCAGCTACCCCATTCATATCCAGCATGCAGTTTTCCTTCCAGTGCCTGCAGGGTTGCTTCCTGCCTTCCTATAATCAGTAACTAATGGAAAAAAGCAATTGATCTTGTCCCTGGTGATCGAGGTGGTCTGGCCTGTGCAGCCACAGCCTGGGAAGCAGGCTCTCTTAGTAAATGCAAATGGGGACAGCAAGGGGCAAAGTTCAGCCTGAAATATTTCAGTGGCAGGTATTGCAGGGAGTGTCCCTGTGAGTGAATCTCTCCTGATCCCCTCAGGTAAATGGGTTTGGTGGTTTGGATGCATGTTTTGAGTTTCCTGAGAGAGAGAGAGCAGTTGGAAAATGGTTTGTGTCATGCACATACATGTGTGGGCTTGAGATAATGGGCGGGCGTTGGTGTGTTTGTTAAAATTGACTGGGACTGAGGGCTAGTTCCCAGGCTTGAGGCTTGGATTGAATCTGTGGAAGGAGGCTGATATGCTGGGGTGTGGGTTTGAAATGGCTAGATGCACATAAGCTTTCAAAAGAGGGGATGTGAAACCGGAGGGCCGCTTTGTAAATTGTCGTCCGGCTTGCAGTCCAGGGGCATTATTTCAGGGGAAAAAAATTGTGTCAGCATATAGAACATTGTATGTGATTATATGATATCCTTTAAAGTTGGGGGGGTGCATATAGAGGAGCATATAGACCTATGAACTGTCTGTGCGGGGCGGGGCAAATAACACTCCTGTTGCTGGTTTCAGAGTAGCAGCCGTGTCAGTCTGTATTCGCAAAAAGAAAAGGAGGACTTGTGGCACCTGAGAGACTAACCAATTTATTTGAGCATGAGTTTTCGTGAGCTACAGCTCGCTTCATCGGCTGCATTCCTGTTGCTGTCATGCTAGGCAATGCTCATGGCTCCGTTCACTAGAGTGAGTCAGTTATGTTACATTGGGCTGATCATGGGATTAAACTCGAAGTTGGTATTAGAGTTCTGTTTGCTCTGATGCTATCTGTTTGCTGCTGTGGCAGGTCATATGGTTAAATATGTCTGCTGCTGCTAATAGGTGGATGTGAAAAAGGGCTGGATAATTGTGTTAGGGGCTTATTCCTTCATCCGCTTACTTCCTTGGTCCTTCTTGCATGAACAGAGAGCAACAATACCCGAAGTCCAAAGGTGCAAACAATTCGATGTTTATTGGGGTGAACTTCCAGCAAGCATGATTCCAGTTTCCTTCCTCAGTGTCCCCCTTCCCAGCTCTGACACCACAGAGCCTTACACCTGTGTCCCTGTTCCCATTCCTACCCTTAGCCAAACATGATTCCAGTTTCCCCAGCCCCATTCCCTGTTCCCATTCCCCCCCTCTTTCTTCCTGATTGGCTGCAGACTATATAGTAAAACTTGAGTTCTGCTTAGCTGTACCTTAACCAGTCATTTTACTGAAATTTAACTAACCAATCCTAACATATTGTAACATGATTATTTAACCAATTATATCCTACCACCTTAATTAGTTTACACCCAGCAAACTTAATTATATAGCAGACAGAAACAATCACAGAATCAGACAGAGATTATTCAGACAAACAATAGAGAAATGGGGACTACAGTGATAGAACAACAAAGAAATGAGACAAAAAGAAAAGGAGTACTTGTGGCTCCTTAGAGACTAACAAATTTATTTGAGCATAAGTTTTCGTGAGCTACAGCTCACTTCATCGGATTTCAGATCCCAGCTATTGATAAGTGAGTTCTTGCCAGACAGGATGCTATCAAACTAAGTTTTCTTTTACATCTTCTAGGCACTTCTCTTTCTCTGGAGGTGATAGGCATTATCAGGACAGAATTTGCAAAAAGAAAAGGAGTACTTGTGGTACCTTAGAGACTAACCAATTTATTTGAGCATGAGCTTTCGTGAGCTACATCCGTGCATCCGATGAAGTGAGCTGTAGCTCACGAAAACTTATGCTCAAATAAATTGGTTAGTCTCTGAGGTGTCACAAGTACTCCTTTTCTTTTTGCGAATACAGACTAACACGACTGTTACTCTGAAACAGGACAGGATTGTATTCCTAACAACCCAAAAGCACCTTATTTCAATGTGACCAGTTTGGAATGTGAAGATGTGACTGGTCGCTTCCCAGCTTATGGCTGCCTCTGCTGCTTATCCAGAGGCCTTAGCCTAAGCACAGGGCCTCAGGCTGTCACAGTAAGAGAAGGTCCTTACACCGGCCGACAGTGATTTTGATTCTTTCTTTTATACCTCTAGAACTAGCTAAATGATAAGAATACACCTAAATTCTTCGAGTATAGGCCTTTACAGACAGGCCTGAATATCTGTATTCTAACAAATTGTATGAGCAATGATGTATAGTTAGACCAGCCAATGGGGTGATCAAATCTCATGCTTTAGGGTGTAACTGATCGTTGGGGAGAGGGGGGGTCAGGAAGGAACTCCGCCCTACCCACCTCCATCTCCATGGGCAGCATTGAGTAATTGGCCACTTGTGCAATAGGATGCTCTCACTGAAGCAGCAGCAGGAATTGCTACCCTCTTGAGCAACAGGTATTGGCCCTTTCCCAGCTATGATCTGGTATGGAAAACCCCACCTTTCTAAAATTTCCCTTTATGCCATGCAAAGATAACTTTAGACTCTCTCCTGTGGGTCAGTGCAGGTAGCCCTGTAAGGCCTGGGTTCTGGCTGGCTGAGGATATGTCTATACTGTGATAAAAAGCCTGTGGCACCAAGTCTCAGAGCATGTGTCAGCTGAGTTGGGCTCATAGACCTTGGGCTGCCGAGCTAAAAATTGCAGTGTAGACGTCAGGGCTCAGGCTGGAGCCTGGACTGTGGGACCCCGCGAAGGGGGAAGATGCCAGGCTCCAGCCTGAGTCTAGGCATCTGCACCGCAATTTATAACCCCACAGCCCAAGCCACGCAAGCCCGACTTTTCTGACCCGGGCCAGCCATGGGTGTTTTATTCCAGTGTAGACATACCCACTGTGTCTTGATCTCTATATCCAGAGACTGCTGATAGGGCCGGCCTTGGGGAAAATGGTGCGCTGGACGAACTTGTATTTTGGTGCTCCTGGCCCCGCTGCCTCCCCGAGTTCTCCCCATCGCTCCGAGCATCTGCTGTCTCCCTGGGCTCCCAACCCATTGTCCCCAGGTCCCACTGCCTTCCCCGCAGCCCCCCATTGACCTGAGCTCCCTTCCATGTCTTTGCACCCCAGGCCTGCCCTGTTCCTTGCCTCTTGACCACATTGCCCTGGGTGGTCACCCACAGTGCCCACTGGTAAGGTCTCGGCTCTGAAATGTGCTTCCTCCACTGGCCCAAGTCTGCTGCTCTTCAGGGCCCATTCTTTTTCTCAGGCTCTCATGTGTGGGGAAGAGGTGATTGTGGGGTGAGTCTCTCAATATTGAAGCTGGTCAATAATCTTATGTATGGTGCCTGGGCACATATAGTAGGCATGTTGGGTACATTAATACGTAAAATACCTGGTTGCCCAGGCAACATGCTGAGTCTGGATCCCAGATGTGAGCTCAAACCACTTGACCTTGCCTTTCTCAGAAGCATCTGACTTGGTCTTAAGGGGACGCTGATGTGTTTTGAGGTCTAAAGATGGGCTCTAGAATGGTGTGAAATTGGTGAGGGAATGGCTATGAACTCTGAAGCCTCCTTTCCAGCCCCTCCAATAGCAGTGAAACAATGACTGGTTCCCTGAGCTGTTCTGTTAGGGATGGTGCTACTGCAAATATATGGAAGTGAATAAACAAAGGGTACTGAGGCTGAATTCATCTTAATGGGAAATGCACAGGGAGGGGAAAAAATAACTTTGCCACATGTATTAAAGATTAAATTAGTAGAGAGAAAATGTTATTTTAAGTTTCTGAGGAGAACTGCAAACAGAACAAATGTCCAACTGGACAACATCCTCCATAAGCCAGAGGCTACTGAAAGCTCGTTAAATCTAATTAAAAAGAAGCATGGCTAAATTATCCAGGGCAGTAACTGGAGAATTAGCAGGAGGAAGGAAAAATCAGGCAAGGTCTGAGTCAGAAACCACTGGTCTCGCCATTAATTCTTTAATCATTGCTGTGTTGGGCTTGTCTCAACCCCCCCTTCTCTCCAGAGGAATGCTGGGATAATGTTCAGGATGGAAGGGTTTTACCCCTTCATTGCCCGGGGAACATGCAGTCCTGAGGAGGACACTTAGTGGTGGAACATCCTGTCCTGACCTACCAGGTAATGCAGCCCAAGCTCGAACAGCTTGTTCCCTGGCATGTTGTGCCATGCCAAAAAGGTTATTGTGATAACCTCTAAGAATTTCTGAACTGGTCGTGGAATCGGACCTGGTACAGAGGTTATGGAGTGGGTCCGTGTCCAGTGCGATACTAGGCGCCCAAGTGCAGCTGATCTATGGCATAAATGGCACAATCAAATTCATGTTGTTGGAAAGGGCAAAGAGAGAAACTCCTTAGTTACATAATTTGTTCAGGAAAAACCATTCCCGTATCTTCAGGAACGCAGCATCTCTGTGGCTCAGAGGAGACGTGATCGCATGTTGTCTTTTGATTGGGAGCATTTAATGTAAAAACTATGCACCCGGCACCGTGGTTCCCTGTATATGTGAAAATGTGTGGCACTGTATTCTTAGGATGAGAGCTTAAACAAAGCTCCTGTCTGCCCTGCATTGGCATTAAAAGTCCCTGGCACTTCTTGTAAGAGTAGGTGTTTGCCCTGGTGTCCAAAATTCCCTAAGTGTGGGGCAACATACTGTTCTGGGTTTCTTGTCATCCAGCCCAGAGGTGGCTGCTTTTCTGCATTGCTATAGGTTTCAGAGGAACAGCCGTGTTAGTCTGTATTCGCAAAAAGAAAAGGAGTACTTGTGGCACCTTAGAGACTAACCAATTTATTTGAGCATGAGCTTTCGTGAGCTACAGCTCACTTCATCAGATGTTTACCGTGGAAACTGCAGCAGACTTTATATACACTCTCTGTGTGTATATAAAGTCTGCTGCAGTTTCCACGGTAAACATCTGATGAAGTGAGCTGTAGCTCACGAAAGCTCATGCTCAAATAAATTGGTTAGTCTCTAAGGTGCCACAAGTACTCCTTTTCTTTTTGCATTGCTATAGTTGAAGCAGTTTGGGGATCCCTCAGGACGGAAGGCTTTCTCATATTTCTAGGCAGGATACCAATAATCTTTGTGCTCCTACTCCTCTTGACTGTGTGTGTAGCTAACAGCAGCCCAGAGAGGGGGTGCGTTGTGGAAGAGAAAGGAATTTGATTTGCATCCCATTCAAAGCAAGGAGTGGCAGCCAGCAGAATGCACTGAACATACACTCCTGGAGAGACTGATGCTGGGAGGGTGCATCAGGTGATGCAATATCTGGGACTTTGAGCCCAAGGACAGCAGCAGTATTTCAGAGAATCTGAAGAGGAGGAGAAGGGTATGTTATGATTGCAAGATGAAATTGCTTTCTGTTTTTATGCTGTAGCCCTCTTGGGTTTTTCCTTATGACTTGTCAAATAGTAGCGGGCAGGGCAGAGTTTTGTATAGTCATTCAACCCAGCCTCCTCCCTAGCTGGCCCCGCGTGTTAAAAGGAGAAGTGAGTGAGACTCATGTTGAAATCATTTTTTCAACTTTTCATGTATTTCCAGCCCACTGATCAAGATAAGAGTGAGGAAAGGCTGTGGGCCCACCGGCAGGATAACCAAGCCAAGAGGTAGGAAGACAAGCTGCTACTTACATTTACTGAGAATTGTTTTTAGCACTGGGTTCTCTTTAAAGGAGAAAAGGGTAAAGTGACTTTTGTTGATCTGTTCAGTTTTCTCTGACGACTCAGGTCACTCAACCGTCGCATCTCATTTACCTTGGATGCATTCAATGCTGCTTTAAAACCCTCTTTCAGAGGGCTCTGCTATTTGATGCAACACGCTCTAGTTTGGGGCACACCCAGGTGGCCCAGATTTCAAAAGTGACTTTGGGATCCCAGTTGGAGATGCCTGGAAGGGGGTCTAATTTTCAGAAAGTGCTGAATAGGCCCTTGAAGGTGTTGCTCATACTTACTCTGTATTTTACTCTGTATTGGCCAGTATATTTTAGCAGACCTTTCCATTGCCATTCTCTTTGGGGTGCTCTACCAGTCTCTTGACCTGGGTTTTCTTGAGTGGTTTGCATGAGTCTGGCTAAGTATCTGTGCTTTGGTGGTGGAAATTGTTCAGAGAAATTGAACAGGGTAGCTGAGATGCAAAATATCAAGAAGCTCATAAATCCATGGTAAGAATCAGGAAGGGCAGAGATCAAGCTACATGTGAACGTGCTGGAGGTTTTATCTTCCCTAGCAGACGATACATATTCAAAAATCACTGTCCCAGAAAGTTCATGCGAAATTCATGCTACCGGATTTTGGGAGTGGGGGAAGGACAATTACGTGTGTGTAACCAGTGCAATCTCTGGGTAGAAATACAGTAAAATCAGATACTTTATAACAGTGTCTAATATCATCGTCACACTCTTACTTTTGGGAGGAGCCCAGATGCAATGGCAAAGGCTGCCTGAATGAACTCCGGGCTGGATGGAGAGATCACATGCCTAGGATTAAACTGATCCCTAAGCTCAGGACCAGCAAGGACCTCGCCCCTTCCATGCATACACATGTGGGTTCGTGCACCTTCCCTTGCAACCCTGAGCAGGGTCAGCTGTAAGGTGCAGGTGTGTTTAGAGGGTATTGACCACTGTGATCATAATTTTAAAGTAGGTCAAATTCTTTATTTAAAGTACTTGTGTCCCCCATATGAGCCATGTTTCCGAAAAGCTCTGCAAAACCAGGCTCTTGTGCATAAATGCAATGACTAGCTCAAACTTTTTGAGTTTTAAAAAAACTGTCCCTCAAATATTTAAGCTGCTGCTTTCCATGTTTCTAATTTAGGAGTCTTTTTTTAATGAGAAAACCACAGCATTGTGGCTGGCCTATGACTGAAGAATTTCTATTTCATTGTGTGTTTCTTTTCAAACCAATTTTGATGGATTGCATTTTTTGAACCTTCCAAAGGAAGGTGAAGCCGATACAAGGACTATCTAAACTCTTAAGTTACCCTCTCTGCCCATGCAGAGAGAAGAGATTTCTGCGAGTTTTGTTACTTGACCTCTGCAAGAACCCAGTGAAAGGTGCTGTCCGCTCATGGAGAGAAAATGGGTGTCTGTGTTTTATGCCACAGCTTCTTGCACCTCCTGTGAGCTGTGCTACATCAGATCTTGCTTTTGCAATCACAAGCTTTATTGCCTATCACATGGCACCTCAACGCGAAGATGAAAACAGTTTCCAAAATCAGTTTGCCTCTATATTTCTTCCATATTCAATTATGGTGCACTGGCTTCTGGGCATATTGCAGATACTGCAAAGCAGAACGCCAATAGATTCTGCCTATGTAGGGGGTAATAAAGCTGTCCGACCGATCATTCCAGTCCAGCGTGTTGCAGGGGAGAAACCCTCTATCGTCTAAGCCCAACAGGAAGCAAATACTTGGTTGAAACTCCTGAAGGCTGGCAGACTCGGGGAGTGTCTACGCTCGAAGTGTTACTAGTGTAAGAATACCAATATACTATACCTACAAAGTGCTTCTAGTGTGGATGCTCCAGTCTAGCAAAATCACCTCCACAAGCAAAACAAGCTATACCAGTAAAAGCACAGCTTATAACTGAGTCTACACTAGGGGCTTTTGCTGGCACAGCTATGCCCATCAGGGATCACACCTCATCACATCCCTGACTGCCCTCACTGTTCCAGCAGAAATCCATAGTGTACCTATGGTCTCAGGCTCCAGTTGGCCATTTAGGAGAACATTATCTGTAGCAAGGGATCAGTCAGTCTGACAGTGGAGATGGAGAGAGCTGGCCCCTAAAGCTGAGCAGTGTAATGAACTTGAGAGGAAACAATGCTGCTAAGGCATCTCCCCCCTGAACGTCTGGGATAGTAGCAAGAGGGGAGGGTTACAAAAGAAGGGTTTCCTCACCGCAGTTCCTCCCAGGCTGTTGCAATGTGTGCACCCAACTGAAACTCTCATTGGAATGATCCCGCTGTGCAGCCCTGAAACAAGGACCGAGACCTGTGGGTGATGCAGACTGAGATGGACCTATCCACCTTGCAGGAGGAAGGGGTTTCTCTCCTGTGCTGTTAGGGAGGACATACACTCTTTGCCAGGCACTGCACCCTCGGGGTTCATTGCTGGCCCTTGCAAATGAAAAACACTTGTCTCTGGCTAAAAAGGTTTGGCTCTCCAGAGCCGGGAGTGAAAGCAGATGCTATTGGGAGTCCTTGTGAAACTGCGAGGGAGGTTTGCAGTGTCATTGAATAGTTACAAGCAGCCTTTTAAATGGTAAGGGAAGAACTCAGCCCTCCTGCACCCAGTTGCGTCTCCACCGTCTGATCAATGAACTAGCATTAACCTCCACTTGCAAGGTCACTGGAGAGAGTGTGTGCTTATCCAGCCACTGGGCAGAAGGTCCTGGCCCAATTGTATGTCAGTGGGAATGGGCAGAGGGGATGAGATGTAAAACTAGTGTCTGGCTGTCTGGATTTTTAAGGGATCTCGTAGCATTTTTCACAAGAGTGAGGGCTGTTAACCCACATCCTGGTCCATTTTCTCTCTGCCTACTTCAGCTTCCCCCCTGCATTTTCAGTTGGAAAGGAAATCCCTGTCTCACCCAAACCTAGCTGTTTAATGGTTCATTGTATGCTGTTAAACAGATGCTGAGTTTTACCCCAGAAGTGGTTGCAACTCAGAAGGTGCCTACACTGAGCTAGGAAGTGGTTGCAAGGACATCCGTGGGATGAAATGGCTAGTAGTCTCACTTGTCCTTGCATAAGTGTTTTTGACATCGTCCAGGCACAGCACCCCTAACAGTGCTTTCTGGGACCCCCAAAGTACTGGCCCCTAGTGCACATAATTGCTGCAAAGGACATGATCTCGTAACCAGCCACTGCATTATGGGATGGAGTTAGCAGGCCCAGCTGAACTGCTGCAGCTGCAACGTTTGTGGCTTCCTGTCCCCAAGAGGGAGAAATCACTGTAGATTACATGGCTTCAGCAGAGCAGAGTCAAAGCACTTCTCCTGTGTGCTGCCAACAGCTGGTTCGACCAGTGTTATTCAAATGCTGAAGGTGGCTGCTGTGTGGACACCACGCTGTGCCCGATCTGCAGGGATAGGCGTCTGCTACAGCCCCAGCTATGGAGCCTGTCCTCTTTAGTGCAAGCTGGAGTCACTCAGGCTTTTAGCTCTGGAGGTCCCTGGAATGTCAGTCAAGATGGTGCTTATTCCGCTTATGGGCAGTGAACATGTGACATGCTCCTGGCGAAAAGGCACTATTTAAATGTAAGACCAAGTCCATCCTTATGTGCAGACTGCATACACACCACGCATACATGAAACATATAGGTGCCAGAGCATCTTGTCTCTTTCCTTTGAGATTTCCTAGGCTGATTTTCTTTCTGATGGTGGGGTTCTCTGGGTTGCCATCCTTCCCTTCCCTCTCATACATCAAGAGAACAGGAATACAGATCCTTTTGATAGGCCAGGGTGGGCAAACTAGCCCATGGGCTGGATCCAGCCCGTGAGCTGTTTTAAGCCAGCCCACGAGCTCCCACTGGGGCGCCACGTTGGGGGGGGCCCACTCCGGGCTCCAGCCAGGGTGCCGGATCGGGGGCCGTACCACGTAGCTCCCAGAATCAGGGGCCTCTCCACGCATAGGAGCCAGAGAAAGGACATGCCACTGCTTCCGGGAGCTGCTTAAGGTAAGCGCCACTCAGGGTCTGCACCCTGAGCCTCTCCCCAAACCCCTACCCCAGCCCTGATCCCGCTCCTGCTCTCCAAACCCCTCAATCCCAGCACGGCGCACCCTGCACCCCAAACCTCTCATTCCCAGCCCACCTTAGAGCCTGCACCCATAACCAGAGCCCTCACCCCCTCCCACACCCCAACCCCAATTTTGTGAGCATTCATGGCCTGCCATATAATTTCTATTCCCCGATGTGGCCCTCAGGCCAAAAAGTTTTCCCACCCTTGTGATGGGCATGTCTTGAAGGGGATGGCCGTTGCTGTTAGCAGCCGTTAACTCATCTGTCTGGTAATTTGCAATCAGATAAACTGTTTGTGAGAATGAAGAGTGCTGGTAAAACAAAATTTGTAACTCTGGTTCCCGTAACTGGAGAGGAGCTGCTTCTCTGAAATCTGCTGCACCCAGTCAGAAACCCCTGCTGGAGAGCAGCCATCTCAGCATGTCCCTTTCCAGCATTAGGGAGGATAATTCTCTTCTCCATTCCAGCAATACAGTGGGATGATTAACTGGATTAGCTCTTTCCAGTGGCTTAAGTACAGAACTGAGCTGCAGAGACTGGAGTAGGTCCAGCTTGACCTCAGTCAAACACGATCACCTGCCCCTGAGCGACATTTCTTATTCCCCACCCACTCCGGTGCAGTGGCCTTTGGTTTGAAGACCGCTTCTGCTTCTGACAAACTCTCATGGGAATGGAGTCTGGATGATTCTCTCCTGCACCGTGTTTGCATGTACAGTGAACTCCACCCTCTAAAGCCCCACAGCTGGCTTCACACCCCGGGCCAGGACCTCAACACCACATCCTTGCCTTCTACATGGTGCATGCCTCTGACTGCCTGCATCTTCCCACGTGTTTCATTCCGTTCCCCGTTACAGGCCCTGTGCCTTGTCCTATCTCGCTGCTGCTCCCTTCTCCTTCGGTCCCCTACACCTGAAACAGCGTCTTACTTCCCACTCATTAACAATCGCCCCCTTGGCTTCCCACTCCTTTTGCAAAGCCTTCCCTGGTCCATCTTATCCCTGACACCTCTGCTTCAGAGCCTTTCTTATTTCAGTTGCATTGCCTGGGTCTGAGTTGAACTGTAAGGTGCCTCCTTGGGTGTCCATAAAGTGCCACGTTCACCTACAACCCTCGATAGCTAATAATGTGAAAGAAACTGAGGACCTAGCCGTGGATCAGAGGAACGCAGCCTCATTCCCTCCCCAATGCTGGACCCCAGATGGGAGTCCACAAGCAGGGGAGAAAGTATAGCTCAAGATCTATTCAAGGAGGCCTCTGTGCATTTCCGGTTGTTGTTAAAATGGTCAGGGTGAGATAAAGAGTGTGGTTTCCTCTGAGCATATGAACAAGGGGCGGGGCGAGGAGGTGATGCTGGTGGAGAGGGCGGTTCAAGCCTAAATAAGCAGAGCTGTAGCTGTGTTCTCTGGGGCTCAGCCTCCTGTATCCAGCACAGGTTTGCTCTGATCCACCCCAGCATGGAGTCTGTCAGCGAGATGCCAGCAGGGGACGGCCCTGGGGAGGACAGCAGTGACGTATGTGGTCTCTTTACTCTCATTTTAAACAGGTGTTTACGTTGCATGCTATGTGTCTCTGATTTCATGCGTGGTGTTCTCACTTCCCCTCGCTCCCACTTTGCTCAGATCTTGAGACGTTGCTGCACAGAGCATCTTCTGGGGTTTAATTGTTGGCACACGGAGGAACTGGGAGGAGAGCCTGGGGCTACTAAGTCCTGAGGTTCCCTGAGGTCCAAAAGTGAAGGCTAAGGTTTCCAACCTAGAAGAAGATGAGAGCTCTCAACACCTTGGAGAAGGTGCTTGGCCCCATATTCTCTGTCTACACTAAACACTCTCAATCCTTCACAGCTGCTTAGCACTGTTGCTGCTCCATCAATTCTGGCAACCATGGGAGCTCCAGCGTAGACTTCAAGCAGGTCTAGATGACCTGGTGGTAAAAACACTGCTGGCTGGTCTACGTTAGCACCGCCACTGGGCCAAGCACCAGTGGAGCGATAACGATGGGAGATTAAGAAGAGAAACCTCATTGTAGTCATGGTTATTGAGTAGCAAGGGCAAAAGTACCCAGTGAGAGACTGATACCGGCGGGCACTAGGGCATCTGCACTGTGCTTCCTTGCTAGAGATGTTCCACCATTGCAATTCCACCAGTGAAGAAGGATGTACTCTGAATATCATCCTCCACAGTTGAGGGCATCTGCCCTGGGATTGTTGATCCACAGCCTTAGGGTCCTTTTGGGCTCCTCACTGCTACTGTATGCCCAAGTAGCACTCATTAGCAGCTAAAATACCCACTTCTATCTGCAACAAGCCCAAAGACTGTACAACAGCTGATCCTATGCAGGCTTGATTACTGCAGCTCAAAGCCACGTGCTCTGGAAAAATCTCCCACTAGTACAAAATGCAGCAGCCTACGTACTTCCTCATAAAGGTTGCTGGGAGCACATTTTGATGCTATCTGCACTGGCTTCCTAAGCTACTCTGTGCTGATAATCAAAGCCCTCCATGGGATTGGCCATAGCTATCTGGCAGATCGCTTCTCCCTCTGCAAGTCTGATCTTCCACATCAGGTATGTTCTGCCTTGCCAATGAAACTGTCCACTAACAAGAGAGGCTCATGAGTGCAGGAGACTTTCACAAGACCTGGACCTAGACTGTGGAACTCCCTCCCACTAGAGGCAAGAATGACCACAGGCCTCAGGACGTTCTGCACTAAATGCAAACTGTGGTTCTTCAGCTTAGCTTTTCCATAATAATCTCCATGCACACACAAATGAGCAAAAGAACAAAAAACCAACCAACCCCAGAACAAACACTATTAAATTAATCAAGCTATTTCTCCTATAGGCTGGTGCAGTGCTGACAGACCCTGGTCCTCGGCAGGTGGGCTCAAACCAGGTGTCTCCGGAACTTAAAGCATGAGCCTCTACCGCATGAGCTAAAAGCCAACAGGCTGTTTAGCTAAGCCTGTAGAGCAGACTCATTTGATCTCTCTAAGTGGTCTCGGTGCCAGGAGGTGTGTGGGTTACCCAGGCAAAAAAGAAAGAGACAGTTGTTTCTATATGGGGGGCCATGAAAGTGTTGAGAGAGAGAGAGAGAGAGAGACAGACAAAAACAGCTTCTCTCCTCCCCTCTTACAGCCCCGCTGCAACCTGCAACGGGGGGAAGAAGTGGATCTGGTGTCCAGCGTATAAAGGATTGTATTGAGGAAGAACAAAGTTCTTTCCATTTGTGCTTGAAACTTGGCTGCACTCGTGGTTCAGTCTGAAGGATGGTTGGAGGGCTGGGAGGCTTTTGATCCACAGAAAGAGGGTCCTAGAGAAAGGTCTTTACGCTCTGCTGCAGCGACCCCGAGGGAAGTACAATACTCTGTTTCAAGCCCGGTGTAGGGGACAATCTAAATGAAGTGTTTCCAAGACGGGAGGTGCTCCAAGGACCGGGAGGCTGCAGAAGCTGGAATGTGCTGCTTTTAGAAAGGATCATTGCAAGCAGAGCTATTCAGGAACCAAAGAGCGAAATACAGCTTCCAGCTGTCTCCTGCTATTTGCCAGGGACCACCTAGCAGACTGGAACAATGAGGGTAGATATGGCTTTCCCTCCCCCTATAGTTTAAGGATCAAATTCATCCTGGGTGTAACTACTAACTTCAGTCAAATACCTCTGGGATTACTTTGGCCCTAATTTTTGTATTAAAAGAATTGTTTCCATCTCTTTTTTTAACACACAGATCCTGTAAGTAATGCAGCTATTGCATCTCTGCCATTCCAGTACTACTGAGCCCTCATCAGCTTCTGCATGTTTACTATCTCTTGCTAGTTCACTCTTGGACCTTTCCTGAGCTGTGGGGGCTGCCTTTGGTGAAACTGAATGGTGGTTTTGTGATGGGCGTATGTGTGTGCTGAGCCCTGAGCTAAAAGGAACACTCATTTCACTTGTGGTGTAAGAAAAATTTGAAACTGATCTCTTGCAAGGTGATGTGATCATGCTTTTTCACCCTGTCCTTTAACTGTCCCATGCTTGATTTCTTGTGCCTAGTCATTATGCTGCTGTGAGATAAAGGCTACAGGCCACATGAGAATTTAAACCATACCATGTCCAGTTAAAACATAACCTGATCGCCCAGTTTGGGGTGGTGAAATCATCACTCGTCAGGCGATGCTGTGTGCTAGGAATGTGTTGCTAGTTCTCAGGCTGTGGGTTGAGTGAGCGAATATCTGTGAAATACTCTGAAACCTGTGAAATAAAGACCCACTCACCTTCTGAGAACACTGGGTGTGCACTAGCCCAGTGGTTCTCAACCAGGGGTCTGGGGCCCCCTAGGGGGCCTCAAGCAGGTTTCAGGGGGCCACCAAGCAGGGCCAGGATTAGACTCCCTGAGGACCAGGGTAGAAAGCCAAAGCCCCACCGCATGGGGCTGAATCCCAGGGTCCTGACCCTGCCACCCAGGGCTGAAGCCTGCGCTATGTAGCTTCACCTGGGGCTCTGACCTGGGGCCCCAGGCAATTGCCCTGCTTGCTCCCCCTAACGCCGACTCTGGCTTTTATCTGCAGAAAACCAGTGATTATGGCACAGGTGGGCCGTGGAGTTTTTATAGCATGTTGGGGGGACCTTAGAAAGAAAAAGGTTGAGAAGCCCTGCACTAGCCCCTACTACCAGGCTGAGAAGTCTCCAAAGAGAAATAACTTGGTGCTTGTGAGGATTTGCTGGTATCTTTGGCTTTGGCAGAGGAAAGGACATTGGCTGGAAAGATCCCATTTTGTTTAGAGATGAGCTTGCACCACAGAGCTGGGAGCTGAACTTCCCCAAAGTTTGGGGTTGTTGGGATCAGAAGGGCTGGTCCCACCCAATAAACAAAGAAGGAACAGATCGATTCCCACTTGGATCGGATCCAAATATGCTCCGTGCTTGGGTGTTGTAGATTCAGAGCCCATGTGTCATTTTTGGTTTTGATTGAGTTTCTTTTTACATAATGCACAAAGATAAACAAGTTTTCAAAAATTCACCCCGCTGCAATATAGGGTCCACCATGTTATCATGACCCACACATTATAAGGTAAACAATGCTTGATACTAGAGATCAAACATTTTGTTGTTGTTCATAGCAAAGGTCAAATGCGTAACCGTCAGAAGATCAGATACTATTATTACTCCTTCTCCACTTATAGGAGGCACCCATATATCAACAAGGAGCAACATAATGTTGCTGTCAGGACAATAGTTCCTTCCTGGAAAATACATTTAGGATTTATATATCCTCTTGGCTTTTCTGTGTTAACTTTATAAACCCAAAACAACACTGTCTCAAAGGGAAATCACACTGACTATGTGACATGACAATAAAATGCAAACATCATGGTGTTTCTAGGAAAACAAGCTCTACAGAGAAAGTGTGGGGGTTAGTGGCTCCTTTCTACAAATCTTAGGCATTTATTTGTAAAGAAGCCTCTAGTCACCTTGCGCCATAATCCCTGGAATTCCCCAAACCTTTATACCGAGAATATCATCTGTCCTTTCTTTAATCATAAGAACGGCCATACTGGGTCAGACCAAAGGGCCATCTAGCCCATTATCCTGTCTTCCGACAGTGGCCAATGCCAGGTGCCCCAGAGGGAATGAACAGAACAGAGTGATCATGAAGTGATCCATGCCATCGTCCACTCTCAGATTCTGGCAAACAGAGGCTAGGGACACCATATTTGCCCATCCTCGCTCATAGCCATTGATAGACCTATCCTCCATGAACTTTTCTAGTTTTTTTGAATCAATCATGCACACTACTGACCTTCATAATGAATGGAACAACAAGATACTCATATACCACATGGCTCAAATGCCACGTTAGCATCTCTCCTATTCTTCTGAATGTGTCTGTCCCTCACCAGTAACTCCTGACCTGATTCAAGATGTGTTTGCCCCAAGCCCACACTCTTGCTCCTGGCGTCATGAATGCTGGAATCCAAGGAACTGTCCATAGCAAAGGACTCTGCTGCCATTTTTGATTGGCTGCCATTACTTGCCTGGATAATTGAATTGGAAGAAATTGTCTCTTCCTCCTGAAGGTTTTTTTTTCTTCCCCGTGTTGAACAGCTGCCTGTTTAGAATGGATTTCTATGTCCATAAGTTCACAATAGCACCACCAGACTAGAATGTGAAACATTCAAAAGTACCAGGAGATCCCAGATCTTCTTAGAGGAGCATCTGGTGCTTCCGTAAAGGCCTCACTTTTAACTGTACTGAACCCAGGACCTGAGCGAAGAACGTGCTGCACTCCCTAGGCACATAGGGTTGGTCATACCAAATGAACATATGTCCTTCAGCAGTGGTCAATATTTGAGGCTTCAGAGCTAGGGACACCAACCCAGGTGGTCAGTTCTGCTCTTCTGATGGTGAGTGTGGGGGGAGAGGAAATTCTTTCCTGAGACAACAAACTGACACCTGAAAGCATGAGACTTAGGTCCTCCTCAACTTATCTTGGCTTGCCTAGTTACAAGTGTTTATTGGTCACAAAGTTATCCAGCCTTTAAAAATGTATCTACAGCCTTTGTCTCTGACCTACTGCTGCCAAGAGTTTCTCAGGTCAGCTATGCTCCTGGTGAAGGATTCCCAGGGGTCCTGTCACATTGTGGGCTTTCTCTCTCCAGGAGGGTGAGCAGTCTATCCCCAAACAAAAACAAACTATACTCTTCCTCTGTGTAGAGCAATGAAAGAAAGTCCTTCCCTAACCTGGGATACAATACAAGTCTGCAGTTATTTAAAATGAATTGGAAGACAAGTAGTATTTGCCCTCTCTCAAATCTCTTCACTACCAGACACCCGCTGCTGTCCTTCTCCTTGCATACCCAGTGGTTGCACCTGCGTTAGGTTACTGAGCCCAGCTACATGTGCTCCACACCCCCTAACTGTCCCCTGTCTGCTTCTGCCCCTTGCAGAGCTGACCGGGGAATGGAGGGATGAGCTGGGGCTGACTAGGAGATTCATGGGACCTTGTTGGGTAGTATGTCCCAGTCCCCTTCACCTGCCTTTCCCCTCCAAGTGGCTCCCACTGCCCCCTTGAAATAAATCCATTGGCTGGAGCAACCCTGATAGGGAAAGTGCTGCACAGTACAGATGCCAAGCGGGAGGGGTATTTTCTTAGACACCACATGCCTTGTCTCTACACCAAACCCTACTGGGGTGTGCAGAACTTGCCCGAATCCCTCGTTAAACTGAAACCTCACAAAGGTTTGTTCTGCCTGCAGTGAGGGAAGGGTGTAAGTTTCTATTTTGCTGTTTCTCCGGGTGTTTCAGTTGTATGGTGCAGGGCTCTTGTTTACTTGCCCACGCTGAGTGTGAAGTGGCTGAGTCTTTGTGAGTTCCGGTGAGGCGCGACTGCCCTGCCTCTGATTTGCTGCCTGGCCCTGTTGGCCACGTACGTTTGACATTGTGGAGGCGCTATGCTGAGACCTTCCAGACCAGACTATCAAAGCTTGAACGGCTGTGCTTAGTGCAGGGGTGCTCTGATGGACACACTGCTCGGGCTCTATGACATTATGGAACACACTGTGTATGGGCCCTACCCATCTGCCTGTGACATTCTGTTGGTATTCTGTCAAGGCCCTTTACAGTGATATGAACCCCCTGTGAAGGGCCTGTTGTCAAGACACATGACTATCCCTCAAAGAGTTGTGAGTACAGCCCTAAAGGCACCTCTTCAAAGCCCTGTGTTGTGTGGTGGCCCTCCTGTGATGGAGCAGTTAGTTGTCTGGCCCTAGGCAATGATTCTGTGCATAGCACCTGTAGGCCTGGAGGGTCGAGATTTTCCAAGATGATGTGTAACTATGCCAATAGACCATCTAGACCAGTGGTTCTCAAGGTCTTCCAGGGGTACATCAACTCATCTAGATATTTGCCTAGTTTTACAACAGGCTACATAAAAAACACTAAGGAAGCCAGTACAAGCTAAAATTTCATACAATGACTTGTTTGGATTGCTCTATGTACCATACACTGAAATGTAAGTACAATATATTCCAATTAATTTATTTTATAATTATATGATGAAATGAGAAAGTAAGCAATATTTCATTAATAGTGTGCTATGACACTTTTGTATGTTAATGTCTGATTTTGTAATCAAGTAGTTTTTAAGTGAGATGAAACTTGGGGTACGCAAGACAAATCAGACTCCTGGAAGGGGTACAATAATCTGGAAAGTTGAGAACAGCTGATCTAGAAGTACAGGCTATGCATGTTATCATAAATATAAAGGGAAGGGTAAACACCTTTAAATCCCTCCTGGCCAGAGGAAAACCCTTTCACCTGTAAAGGGTTAAGAAGCTAGGATAACCTCACTGGCACCTGACCACAATGACCAATGAGGAGACAAGATACTTTCAAAGCTGGAGGGGGGAAAAAATAAAAACAAAGGGTCTGGGTCTGTCTGGGTGATGCTTTTGCCGGGGACAGAACAGGAATGGAGTCTTAGAACTTAGTAAGTAAGCTAGCTAGATATGCATTAGATTCTGTTTTGTTTAAATGGCTGATAAAATAAGCTGTGCTGAATGGAATGGATATTCCTGTTTTTGTGTCTTTTTGTAACTTAAGGTTTTGCCTAGAGGGATTCCGTATGTTTTGAGTCTGATTACCTTGTAAGATATTTACCATCCTGCTTTTACAGAGATGATTCTTTTACTTCAATTAAAATTCTTTTAAGAACCTGATTGCTTTTTCATTGTTCTTAAGATCCAAGGGTTTGGGTCTTGGTTCACCTATGCAAATTGGTGAGGATTTTTATCAAGCCTTCCCCAGGAAAGGGGGTGTAGGGTTTGGGAGGATTTTTGGGGGAAAGACATTTCCAAGCATGCTCTTTCCCTGTTATATATTTGTTAGACGCTTGGTGGTGGCAGCAATAAAGTCCAAGGGCAAAAGGTAAAATAGTTTGTACCTTAGGGAAGTTTTGACCTAAGCTGGTAAAAATAAGCTTAGGGGGTTTTTCGTGCAGGTCCCCACATCTGAACCCCCTAGAGTTCAGAGTGGGGAAGGAACCTTGACACATGTTCTTGAGTCTCCAAAATAATCTGTCACAGTTGAGGGCACCTGCACCTGTATTTTCCCCTCTATGGTGTACCAAAGGCATATTTAAAACAGGCCTTCAGCATGGACTCGGAGGAGCATCATGTTATACTGCAGAGGGTCAGAGAGTTGGAGGTAAAGTCTGACCATCTCCCCCAGATCACACCACCCATAAGTAGGAGCAGGCTCCGTATATTTCTATTCTGCAGACACCTGCAATGCCAGCAGAATTTGTGCCGGGTCACTTCCCCCTGTGGGCCTAGCCCCTGTAAAACTCCCACTGAGCTCAGTAGGGTCAGCTCATGTGTGTACATGAATGTGTGATAGATACAGGCATCATCCCTTAAGTGTGTGCCCACCCCAGGGCAATGCTTCTGTAGCAAGAACTCAAGGTATTCCCCATTCTACAGAGTGGTAACGTTCAGGTGACATGGCCGTGCGTATCTATAGCTTGCACACATGCTACTGACCTCAGTGCTTCAGGCTTCTTAGGCTTCTCACTCCCCGGCCATTACCTCTCTTGGGTGCAGTCATGTGTCCTCTCCCTGCTGATCAGATTATTTTCAGGCTGCACAGCACCTCCAAGAATGGGTCACATCCCTCTAACCTGTCCCAGGGAGGATTGGGGCCTCCCTTGGACAAAAGCTTCTGTCCTGCTGGATCCAAAAGCAGGGCCTGAGTCAGTTTAAACTCAGGCTATTTATCCAAAAGTCCTTTTTTGGTCTGTTGGTTCTCTAGAGAATCTGGTTTGAATCAGTATATGTGAGCCTCTGCGGGTGTTGGTACCTCTTGGGAGGTGTTACAACCTGAGTGAATTTGCCTAATCATGCCCTGCTGTCCTAGCACCTGAAGGGCTGTGGTCCCCCAACCCCAGGGAAGACCATACAATCCCTGGCCCACAATGCTTCATGCACTTAACACAGCTATTGGAGGAAGTTGATGCTTCTGTCACAATCTACATTTCGTTTTTAAAAGCATGCAGAGAGGAGAAGGAAGCACCCCTGGCCTTGTTGCATTCTCTGAAAAAGCATCTGATGGAAAAAGATGTTCTGTTATGCCATCAAAACTGAACGGAAACGTGTCTCTGTCTTTCTTGTTTCTTCTAGATGGACCTGTCCCACCGATTTTCCAGGCGAGAGGTATGAGTCTGGCATTGTTTCTTTAATCAGTGGAGTGTTGGTAAAAGGGTTGGCAGCCCTGCATATGGACGTCCTTTTTTCTATCCATATAGACAGGCAGTAGCAATGCAAGCTTCCCTGCAATGTGCCGTAGCACAAGTTCCAGCCTTACTGAGTACTAGTCCTCTGTTGTAGGGTGACCAGACAGCAAATGTGAAAAATCAGGATGGGGTGGGGGGTAATAGGAGCCTATATAAGAAAAGGACCCAAAAATCGGGACTGTCCCCATAAAATGGGGACATCTGGTTCCCCTAGTCTGTGGAGACTGCCAACAAAGAGGATAATTAGTGGCAATTGCCATGTTGACAAAACACCTCTAGAACTGGGTTTGATTATAACAATGTCCAGTCGCTACCAGCCTGCTCCAGCTTCAGCTTCATCTATTCCCGTTAGCAAAGTGCGGGGAAGTGCATTGCTGTACAAGCTGCCCATCGTCTGTATGCCTGAAAGCAAGTGTGTTCTACTGAGCCGATGCCGAAGGGGGCATATAACAGGCTTGATTTGAAGCATGGGATAACATGGCCAGGGGCTTTCTAGATAGTATGTCCTGCTGCTTATTCTGGGCAGCAGACACAGTTTGTGAAAGGAGAGCAAACACATTTCCCCTTGTGTTTTGTGGAGGAAACATTTAAGAGTACAATCCGTATGCCCTCCACCACCCCCACCCCAGAAAAGACCTCATCCAGCATGCCGGAGACTAGCTCACACAATGTCTAGAGGAGGAGCTGACTGTGACCTGTCACCCCCTTGCCCTGCAGCTCAATCTCTTGTACGAGGAGGTTCTCTACACCATCCTGCACCGCCAGGGCAAGCCCGAACCCGCCTATGATGCCAACACAGATGAATTGTACGAGTATGTGCAAAAGGTCAGTCCCTGGGTTCAACCCCAACCCCATCCCCATCCAGGTCAAGGGAGAGTGCCTGTCCTGCAGCTCCTTGAAACCCTGCCCTACGTTCCTGTCCTCTTGCTATCCTCTCTCTGTACCTCTCGCCCCCCAAACTCCCTCAATCCCACATTGGGAAGAGGCCACCTCCATGCCCCTAGCCCTGGAGTTTCCTCTGTCCCACACTGAGCGGGAGTTCTTCTCTCCATATTTCAGATCCCCACAGCTGCCGGGGCTGCTCTGCAGAGACGGAATAAGGCATGAATCTTTTCTCTGAGCTCCTGCAGTTAGAGGGGGTCTGCTGGACACAGGCATGAGTCATAGTCAGAGCAGCAGTCAGCAGCACAGGACAACTCTGAGTCACACCAGCCAGCCGCTTGAGCAGGGCTGCAGAAGGGTCGGGGACCTGGGTCTGGGAAGAAAATAATGGTGAAGGGGAAGGGCAGCAGAGTCTGCACAGCAGCTGGGGGCGGAAGTGCAGCTGAGAGGAGCAGTCTGGCTGGGAAGAAGCCTTTATCTAGGGGATGGACAGGCTAGGAAGTCTGTGTGGACTGCACCCAAGTGTTCATGAGTCTGGGTCTGGATTAGGCTTAGTTTAAGCTGTTCTATCCTTTCCCATCAAACCCTTCATGAGAGCCAGCTGGCTCCCAGAGGAAGGGAGTAGTGGGAAGCCCTTGGATGTATTCCAGGTACCATTGTTATAAAGCCAACACTATATCTTCCTTAATATTTAAAACAGGCCTTCAGCATGGACCCAGAGGAGCATCACGTTATACTGCAGCGGGTCAGAGAGTTGGAGGTAAAGTCTGACCGTCTCCCCCAGATCACACCACCCATAAGTAGGGGCAGGCTCCGTATATTTCTATTCCGCAGACAACTTCAATGCCAGCAGAATTTGTGCTGGGTCACTTCCCCCTGTGGGCCTAGCCCCTCTAAAACTCCCACTGAGCTCAGCAGGGTCAGCCCATGTGTGTACATGAATGTGTGATAGATACAGGCATCGTCTCTTAAGTGTGTGCCCACCCCAGGGCAATGCGTCTGTAGCAAGAACTCAAAGTATTCCTCATTCTACAGAGTGGTAACGTTCAGGTGACATGGCCGCGTGTATCTACAGCTTGCACACATGCTACTGACCTCAGTGCTTCAGTTATGTGGAACAACACAGAGGGCTAGGTCAATGCCAGAGGTATGTTTAATATGGATATCCCCAAGGATTGGTCCTAAATCCTGTGCCCTATTTAATGGTAGGACAGCAGCTGGTTAGCTAAGGCCCAGGTGGACTATCCATAATCCAAGTTCGTCCTTCGATACTGACAGTCATTGCTATCAAATCCAGATTAAAGCCTTATGTTTTGGGGAGCGAGGAGGGAAACCAACCAGCCAGGGTGAGGTTCTGGAAAGGGGTAGGTGACTTATATGGGATGATCCCCCACCTGTCAGCCTTTGTCCCCTCTGCAAAGTCTGTGGGGCTGAAAGACCAGTTACGAAAAGGCGGTAGGAGCCAGACTGTGGGAACGACTGCGTGGGAACTGGAGGTGAAATTTCCAGCTGAGGAAGATGTTTGTGCACTAGCTGTCAACGAGCTAGCGTGCTAAAAGCAGAAGTGTAGCTCTGGCAGTGTGGGCGGCAGGATGGGCTGGCCTCACTTCATACAATCCTGCCTGGGACCCTAGCCCATCCCACTCTCTGAGCCCTGGCAGCTACACTTCTATTTTTAGCCTGCTAGCTCAATGAAAGCTAGCGTGAGTACGTCTGCCTGAGCTGGAAGTTACATATCCAGCTTCAGGGTCGACATACTCATGGGGTATGTTCCCGCCCACTCAGTGCTGCTTAGTGGAATTACAGAATGCAGCCTAGTGGCAAACAGCAGCACTGTCAGGAGCCAGCTCTGCTGCCCACATGGGCGGGAGTGGATTCTGGAGGAGAGAGACCCTCTGTGCACCTGGCCTGGAGCTGAGGGGTTGGGGGCAATATTTCCCATAAGTGCCTTGTCCTCAGATGTTTCCTTTGGCCTTGCTCACTCTACCGCATATTTCCACAGCTCCCATGGATGGAAAAGGTGACTAAACAACTTCCTCTTTAGTCCCTCGGAAGTTCAGTGACTAATTTGTTCCCCTCTGTGCAAAGGTGGGAGAGGATCAGGGCTCAGAAGCAGTTGAAAGTATTGTTGGTTGGGTTTGGTTTTTGTTTCTTGAGAGAACTTTGCCACCTCTCTCAGCACTGACCTCTGACAGCAAAAAGAGATAGCTACAGAGAGTCATGTGTGGTGCTGAAGGGATCTGTCTGTCTGCAACTTTCCAATTGCATCCTTAAAAGGGACACTGTCAGCTTCTGAACACATTGTGACCCTGCTGCTCATTTAGGTCCAAACTTTGGTCTTCATGATTGATGCAGTCTGGAAGGTATTGTGTGCTCGTGGTTGAAGAGGACTGGCAGGTCAGGAGGTTGTGCTATAAAGACAGGCCTCTGCTTATTTACAGTACTTTGTGCGTTTGACAGCACAACATATGGTCAGTTTCACTGCTTGGACAATGGTCAGTTGCATTTCCTACACTGCTCTGAAGGGGCTGCTGTACATCATCTCCCCAAGGAGGGGAGGGCTTAGCGAGAGGGGGATTGCCACAAAAGCTGAATTGGAAATGGCAGCGGGCAGATGTGTACAGAGAGGAAGCAAGGGGAGAGAGATGCTTGATGTTTTCCTTAAACTCTCAGCTTCTGGAGTCACATGATTATGTGAGAATCCGCTTTCTTTCTTTTTTTTTTAAGTAAGTTTCCAGTCCTGGAAATATGACCTGAGTGCTCCATAAAAGCTAAAAAAAACAGAATGCAAATTAAAAAATCCCAACCTCCACATTTATTATTTTTAAAAGATCTTTTCTCAGCCATTTTCTCATGATTTTTTGGGGCCTGGTATTTGAGTGCGTGGGGTTGGCAATATTGAAACAGTGTGTGCTGCTTCCTTGTTTTATCATGGGGTTTACAAATAAATCTAACACACAGTCACTTCTGTGTATGATGGAGATTTTTCCTTCAGGTGAGATGAGTTGTTTTTTGTTTATTTTTTAATTCCAGAAACCAATTTTTTGTCTGAAAGTGACTGTGAAGCAAGCCAAAGACATTCTGGGTAAAGATGTCAGTGGTGAGTGTGAATAGATGTATGACACATATATATATGTTCCTGATCAGAGCAGGGGACTGGGCCAGGAGATCTGGGTTCTGTTCTTACATCCGCTGTCTCACCTTGGGCAAGTTGGTCACCCATCTGTGCCTTGGTTTCCCTATTTTTAAGATGTGATGTGAGGATTAATTAATGTTTGTGAAGCGCTTTGAGCTCCTCAGATTGAAGGCGCCTAGTGCAAAGTATTGTTATCATTGTCCATTCCCCCAAGAGGCAGGCGGACCTTGGCACAAAGGCTGGGTGTTGCATTTTGTCACAATAGATAATTCTGTTGGAGGAAATTTTATTTTTTTTATGCCTTGTGGTTGCAGGGTTCAGCGACCCATACTGCCTGCTGGGGATAGAATCAAAGAGACAGGAGCCTTCCAGCGACAGCAGCTCCCATCTGGAGAACAAGAAGCCATTAAAGGCTGTGGTGAAAGACATGATCCCCGAAGACCAGACACACCGCACCCAAGTCATAAATCAAACTCTCACTCCTGTGTGGAATGAGACATTTATACTGTAGGTCTCCCCGTTGTCCCTTCCTTTCACTTCTCTGCTGCCACAGCTGTTTCCTTTCTGCTTGCAAGGACCACTGGCAAGGAATCTAGGTCCAAAGTTTGGTTTTTGTGATTGACATAAACTGGGAGGTAACATTGCTAGTAGTTTGTGAGGGGCTGGGGGGACTGGCAGGATTACAAGCCAGGATGCTGTGCTATAAACACAGGCCTCTGCTTGTTGGAAAGAGCAGAAGCTCCTGTGTTGTTTTAGCCTGGTAAAGAAATTGGAGACAGTGGAAAAGTGAGGTGCAATGATCTCTCAGGTTATGTCTACACTGCAAAACCAAAACACCCCTGGCAACGAGTCTCACAGCCTGGCTCTAAGGACTTGGGCTCACGCTCCGGCACTGAAAACAGCCCATATAGACATTCCTGCTCTGGCTGGAGCTCAGGCTCTGAGGCCCAGCGACGGGACTGGGCTATTTTTAGCACTGTAGCACAAGCCCCATGAACCCAAGTCTGTAGACCTGGGCTCTGAGACCAGCTGATGTGGGGTATTTTTTTTTAATTTTTGCAGTTGATACACCTCAGTGGGTATCTGGCTCTTGTCTAGCAGGCCAGGTCTATTGCAGGGATTAGACTTCCTTGGATCTTCTATGAATAATTTTGCCCTGTGTCTTCCATATTTGTCAGCCCGGGGGCTTCTCTTTCTGGTATTCTTGGGCAAGCCAGAAAAATCTGAAGGTAGTCCAGTGAAAGGCCTGCCACCACTCTAGGAATCAGAACACAAACTGAGCACCTGAAACATATTGACCACCCATAAACCTGGGAGTGCCCCGAGTGAACTAGAGAGCAATTGTGACAGTCCAGTTGTAATAACCAGGGTTTCCAGGGGCCTGACTCGTCTTCTTTATTGACACAAAGCTACACCCCAGGCCTACACTGTTTCTAGCTTGTGGCGTGGGGGCTCCCTGCCTTTAATCTCTCTCTCCTTCGCCATCCCTTCCTAATATTTGTGGCCTGAGTGGAAATCCTCTCGAAATCCCAGGAGTAACGTCTTCTGATTCTGTATCCTGCAGGGAGTTTAATGATGAAGCAAATTCCAGCTTCCATCTGGACATGTGGTGAGTGTGATGGAGCGTACGCACCCATGCCAGCTTGGGGCTGAAAACTCAAGACCGGTCTGTGTGCAGAGATCCTGCTCTGAGACAGGGCTCTGAGAGCACTGCTCCTGCAGCCTGCACCCTAACAGATCCCTGTGTGGAACCCCAGCTAATGTACACGGGGCCCAGTCCTCCACTGCCAATGGCTGCACACTGTCCTTTCCACCTGTGGAAAGTGAGTGCGCTGTGCCATTGGATCAGAGGAGTTGCATTCTGCAGTCACTTTGCACAGGTGGAAAGGGTTACACGAGGTGCAAGGCAACAGAGACTCCAGCCCTGAATTTCTATGTCAAGGTTATAGGAAGGAGGGAGGCGTCTGAGGGACAAGGAAATAAAGACGGGTGTGCGTTCACCCCTATCCCTCTGCCCTGGGTCTGTGTAATCTCTACAAAGGTGATGTGCACAGGCGTTGTCAAACTGGGGCTTGTGCCCTTTTGCCTTCTTTATGGCGGATGAGTGTTGCCTTGGAGGTGGGGCGGGAGTGGGGAGTCGAGACTCCCTTTCACAATTGCTGCAAGAAATCGCGTCTAGCTCGACAGGGTTTTATACCGCCCCCAGCACTACACTGTATCTGAGCATCATCTCTCCTCCCTGAACACCTGATTATTTCCCCCCTTCTGGCCCGGTGGAGTCCGTGTGTTGGGGGCCTCTCCCTTAGTCCTGACTTTGATCCTGCGGCTCCCCTGGCAAACGAACATTAACAATGCGGTTTTCAATGTTCCCCCTCCTCACCTGCTGTGTTTCTGACTCTCCCCGGCAGGGACTTGGACGTGGAGGAATCCATGCGGCATAAGCTGGGAGGGCTGACAGATCTCCATGGCCTGAAGAGGTTGGTACTGGGGAGTGGGTGGACGGGCTGTCAGTCACCCCGCTCTGTTAGCAGTGCACGCGCTCAGCTTGAGTGCTGCTCTGAGTGCAGCGCTGTGAGGTCCTTGTTCAGCATGCGCTTGGGAGGCTCCCCGGCTGGGCATCAGACCTTCGCTCTGCTGTGCTGCAGGCATGGGAGCAGCTCTGTCAAACGCTCGCCATCCCCTCCTGGGGAGATTTTCTCTTTGACGCCGGTGTCCTGTTCTTCACGCTAGTTAATCCTTATCTGCAGCAGTAATGTTTAAAGGTTATAGGAAGGAGGGAGGCGTCTGAGGGACAAGGAAATAAAGACAGGTATGCGTTCGCCCCAACCCCTGTGCCCTGGGTCTGTGTAATCTCTACAAAGGTGGCTAGAATGGGCAGCCTCCTCTGAGCATGGCACTCCGCTGGAGATGTACCAGGAATGTCCTTAAAGAGAGATGCAGATACTTCCCTTGCCCAGCCCAACACCAAATAGGTCACCTCAATGATGGGCCTGATGTACTCCAGCCTGGGATCCTCGTGTCTGCTGTACTGGACTAAAGAGACCCAGCGTGCAGACCTCAAGAGACCAGGGCACAGGGAGATGAATTTTGGATGTGGCAAGGACTCTGGTCGGTGATGAACTCCTGGCTGGGCCACAGCCTCCTCTTCCCACTCACAGTTCTGCTGTCATGCAGGGCATGTCTCTGTGACAGGTGTACCACGTGTCCTGGCTCATGTGGGTGCGGGTTGGCCGACCCTGCTCTGAGAGCAGGGCCGGCTCTACAGGTTTTGCCAGCCCAAGCAGTGAAAAAAACTTCCGCCGCGGACGGCAAAAGGGAGAAGCTGTCGCCGAATTGCCGCCACGGCCAGCGGAACAGAGGAGCTGTCGCCGAATTGCCGCCACAGCCGGTGGGACAGAGGGGCCGCCGCGGCGGAAACACTGCCGCCCCTTTCTGACTGCCGCCCCAAGCACCTGCCTGGAACGCTGGTGCCTGGAGCCGGTCCTGTCTGAGAGTCCACACGGCCGCAGAACCCAGGCCTGGTTAGCTGTGCCCACATTGGTGCGGCAGCTACCTGTGGCTGGGAGGGAACAAGGATTTCTGGGGGTGTATCCCAGAGTTCATGGCTCCTCACCAATTGGAGCCTCTCTAAGAATTGTTTTGTGGTGTGTTGTGGGAGAACTTGTCTGTCTTCCCTGGACCCCTTTGTAGCAATGGCTTTAGCCCTCCCACACCTTAAGCTGAGGCTCTTCTGGCTCTGCATGCTGCTCACTTCTGCCCCTCCCAACCCTAGGACAAGCCATGGGTCTGTCAGGGGGCAGGTCAGGGCTCAACACACACTCTGCTCCATACCTCAAAGATGGGCACTCAAGCTCCCTACAATCACAGGCACCGACTTTCCAATGTGCTAAGGGGTGCTCGACCCCCAGCTCTGCCCCCGGCCCTGCCTCCATCCACCCCTGCCCCCAAGGCCCTGCCCCACCTCTTCCCACCCCCACCCCACCTCTTCCTGCCTCGTTCCGCCCCCTCCCCCCCGAGCACGCTGCGTCCTGGCTCCTCCCCCCCCCCGCCTCAGAGCCTCCTGCATGCTGCGAAACAGCTGATCGTGGTGGGCGGGAGGCACAGATAAAGAGTTGGGAGGCACTGATCGGCAGGGCCCACTAGTGGGGGACGCTGCGGGGGGGAGGGCTGCCACTGGGTGTTCAGCACCCACCTTTTTTCCTTGCGGGTGCTCCAGCCCCAGCGTACCCAAGGAGTCGGCGTCTTTGGGTACAATGCTCCCTAGATGCACATTTGAGAGCTTTCACTGTGGATTATAGGGGGGGTTGGGCAAAGGCAGCCAGCCAGCGTGTGGTGTAGGCATGCCCGTAGTGACATAGAGCCAGTGGCTCCAAATTCCTGACTTCCAGGGGCACCTGGAGGACCAGGGGCTCACGTCTTGGGCCACAGCTTGTCTACATATTAAATTGTTCAGTTTGTATAATATTGGAATGGAAAATGAGTATCAACCACCACTGAGTGTTTGTGATCTCTACATCCAGGCTGTTTCTGGCTCTGCAGGCACTTTGCATCCACCATTGTTGACAAGGAGAAGCTGATAAAGTGCCCTATCATTTGCTTCCCTAGTTTAGCAGGTCACTTAATTATTGGTGCTGAGACTCCCAGGTGAAGGAGAGAGAGTTTTGCAGAACCATAGAAGCAAGAGGGAGACGGGCAACAAAAATGAACAGCTTCCATATGAGGAGAGATTAATAAAGCCTGGGATTGTTCAGCTTAGAAAAGAGATGACTAAGGGGGGATGTGATAGAGGGCTATAAAATCATGCCTGGGGTGGAGAAAGTGAATAGGGGGAAGTATTCTTTACCCTTTCTCATAACTCAAGAACCAGCGATCATCCAATTAAATTAATAGCAGGTTTAAAAAACATAAGGAAGTATTTCTTCACACAACACACAGTCAATCAATGGAACTCTTTGCCAGGGGATGTTGTGAAGGCCAAAAGTATAACTGGGTTAAAAAAAAATTAAATAACTTCATGGAAAATAGGTCCATTAATGGCTATTAGCCAGCATGGTCAGGGACGCGACCCCATGTCCCGGGTGTCTGTAAACCAGTGACTACCAGAAGTTAGGACTTCATGACAGGGGATGGATCACTTGATAACTTCCCTGTTCTGTTCATTCCCTCTGAAGCACCTGGCATTGGCCACTGTGAGAAGACAGGATACTGGGCTAGATGGACCATTGACTATTCTGGGTCAGACCATCCGTACATTCTTACGTTCTCTCCAGTCACACCCATCTCCTGGCCCAGTGCAGGATTGGCCCCTCCAGTGCCTTGCACAGCCTATAGATGTTTTACATTCCTGGGAAAAGATTTTCTCATTTCACCCAGCTGATTTATATTTTCCTTTCCAGGATGTTTAAGGATGCTCGGAAAGACAAAGGGCAGGATGACTTCCTTGGGAACTTGGTTCTTCGCTTGCAGGTGAGCATGGAGATGTAGGCTTATAATGCGCTGTTGTTCTGTAGCATCTTTCCTCTGAGCATCTCAAAGCATGTCACAAGCATTAATTAAATCTCACAGGGGTTGGGCAGCATGTGACAGAAAGGTAAAGTGAGGGCTGCAGAGCCAGTCAACTGCAGAGCCAGTAATAGAACCCCGGTCTCCTGAGCCCGTTGCTCTCACCAATAGACCGTACTTCCTTCAGGAACTAATGCTTAACCAGGGCTGCTGGCCTTCGCAAGATAGTCAGCTATCCCTCAGGCCAAGGTAATTCTCAGCTATATCGTAAATAAGCAAAGACTTATTGGTCGTGATCAGTGCTGAGATGTACAACAGTTTTGCTGCTGGTGGATTTTGTATTGAAAAATGAGACTAAATTAGGAAATAAGGAAAAGTGCCTCCAGCCCATGGATTATTTTTTAAATTAAGTATACAGGTTAATTGTCTAATATTACAAATTCCTGCCATATTAATATGATGGATCCTATTCTCTGAATGGGCATCCCCCTATCGCTGACGCTTCAGTGTTTGACAACTATCCATCTGTCTGTCTATCTACAGGACCTGCATTGCAGGACTGACGAATGGTACAACCTGGAGCCCCGGACAGAAACCTACCCCAACCGAGGGCAGTGCCACTTGCAGTTCCTGATGACTCACAAGAAGGTAGGAGGAGCTTTTCGTGAAGGGAGGAGGTTAAACGCTAGGTTTGTGGGTTGCTTGCCAGGGCTATATCAGCGGGTCCGGTCCTGTTGCTGCTCTGGAGGTTTCAGAGGTGTAGAAGGCCCACAGGCTGCTGTAGTGATGAGGAGTGGGGAATTCATTCTCTTGTATCCTATTTGTTCCATTTTCTCTTGGGCACTCTCTAGCATCTCGATGGGTCCTCCCATGATAAAGGTCTATGCCTCAGCATCAGTGGTGCCTGGTGATTAATTACCCTGAAAACGAGGGCACTTGGTTTAACTCTTCCAGGAGGCAGTGTCAAACCTCTCACAAAGGTTGTGGTTGCTTGGACATGAACCCAAAGTCCTGCCATTAAATAAGGGACCTCTAAATCCGACTCCAGGTTTGTCTGATGGCTTGGATGTTGGGTGTCCTGTGGAGACGTGCTCTCTTCCATCTCACACTCTGAGCCGTCTCCCCGCTTTTGTTTCTCTTTTCAGAGGGCCACCTCTCTGAGCAAGACCCAGCCGAGTTACACCGTCCATCGCCACCTGTTGCAGCAGATAGTGCTCTATGAGATCCTGCAGCACCAGGTACATGTGAAGCCAGCAAGGGTCAGGGAAGCTGGTGGGAGCTGGGTGAGGATTGAATTTCATGCTGCAGTGCAGATGGCTCAGATTGTGGCTCTCTTCAGAGCCTTTGGGTGTATCCCAAGAGACTTTCCAAAGCAATGAGTTACCCCCAATGGTGCAGGCATCCAACACAACAGCCTGTGTTACTGAGAAGGGACATGCTGCGTAGCACACTGGGATCTTTAACGTCCACCTGGGACAGGCAGAAGGGCGCCTTCCTTTGACGTCTCCATTAAAAGACCTTGGTTTCTATGGCGATTGTGTGAGATGACATGAAACCTGGACCAGTGCCGGCAGATCTACAGCCCTGTTCCTCACTCGTGCAACAACTGCTTGACCCAGCACTTTCCATTAGCTTTCCAGTAAGCTCATCCCTGTGTCTGAACCATGTGGGTATTTGCCTGGGCTGGTGTAATGACCATGTGGCATGTGAAGGGCCCATTCTAGAACTTGAGAGAGGAGGTGGGGCAAATGAAAACCAAGTACAAATCACAGGAGGATCCAAATTCTATGGCTGGCTCGAGGAGACTCTTCTCTCTTCTCTTCCGCGAGGCAGGATTAACTCTCTCGCTCTTTCCTTCCCTGTACAGGCTGGGAGTACTTCCTGGAATGGGGAGCTGAGTAAACATGCCAGAACGATCCTGTACCTGCACGCAGCTCAGAAAGACCTGTCTGACTTTCACCAGGTCATGGCGTAAGTACCACATGCACTCGGCCAGTGTTGTGTAATGATTATGGCAACGGCGTCTGGGAATTAAGAGACCTGGGTTCTCTTTCCAGCTCTGCCACTGATTCTGGGGGACCTTGGGCAAGTCCTTTAACCCCTCTGTGCTTTTGTTTGTAAAAAATGGCCCTATTTTGCAGGCATGTGAAGCCAGACTATGCTTAGTGATGTGCTTTGAGATCCCCAGATAACAAGCGCTATGGAAGTACAAAGTATAGCATTAATATTATTATTGTTGAACTGCAGATGCCCACACCTGCTGTCTATGGTAGGGTCAGTAGTCTGACTTCCTTGCTCTTCTCCATAAGTTTGGTCACTTCTGCCTCGTGCATCGCTCTAGACATACGTCACTGCCTGCACCCCGGGTCATGCTCTCCCTGGATGTTTATGGCAGCAGAACTATTGGGATTCTCTCCATCACCATCTTGCCTGTGAGCATGCGCCAGGAAGCCCCTGATTCTTCTAACGCTGCAGACACGGCCATCGCTACGGGTTGGGGCAGGTGGAGATCGGCGGGGGGGAACTCACCTCTCACTACCACTACCCCAAGCTGTTTTCCCTTCCCCCACCCCTCTCTTTCCCTCCACGTGAACACTGTGGCTGCAGGACTGAGCTTTGGAATGGGATGAGGCAGGGCAGGAGCTCTGGGCCTGAGCGAGTCTTGGGGAGTGGCTGATTCTGACCTCCTGGGGTAATAAGAACGTGTTCCTACCTGAGGAGGGTACTGGGCCTGGCCTACGCGCCCCCAGTCTCAGAGTGTGTCTCTTTCCCTTTCACTGCAGCCAGTGGCTGGCTTACAGCAAACTCTACCAGAGCTTAGAGTTTAACTGCACCTGCCTGCTCCACCAGATCACCAGCATCGAGTACCAGTGGATCCAGGAAAGGCTGCGATCTGAGCAGGTATGAGCAGACACCACAGCCAATCTTGGGGCAGAGATCCGGGGAGCCGGGGACAGCCGCCAATAAGCCACGACAGCCAAGGGACCCTCTTCATGTCACCTCTCTCCGCTCCTCGTTGGCTGGTTGAGAAGCGCCGCAAATTGGTGCTGCTCGGGTGGGAGCCCCCTGCAGAAGGAGTTCCTGGCCTGTGCCAGCTAGGTGAAAAACCTGACGATGGGCTAAGGAGCCACTGCTGACGCCTCATAATACAGACTGTCTTTAAGATCATGTCGTAATCTAGAAATCGGATTGAGGTGGTTCTGGGTTGCTCTTCCCTTTGGCTTCTGTGAGTAGCTTCAGCACCTTCCTAGAAGGATGGCGTTTCTTAGCGGTTTCCTTTGCAGGGAACAGATCATGCTAAAAAACCTGGCTCTAGGCTCTCCTCGAACCAGCTGTAGGGTCTGAGCCTTTGGGGTAGGATTTCACCCCAACCAGCTGGGCTTGTTAAGTGGTGGACATGCTGGGGAGCCATTCTACAAATGGAGTCCCTTGCCCTGGGTGAGAGACTTTGTTACCCTACCTTCGGTGAAGCTGGGACTGGTAATGGGCTGAGAGTCCTTCACCTCGAGGTCACTGGTTCAAACCCAGCAGTGGCTGAAGATCTTTACCATCTGGCAACTCCTCATTGGTGGCTCCCAGTCCCGCCCACAGAGGACTGGTGTTCCCACGGAAACTGCCCCCACCATGGTACCCGGTACCCTTGTTGGCCACCTCTTTACAGGCCGACCCGGGAATGGGCCATGGAGATTGTGCTGCCCTCTCCCCGAAGGGGGCGATTTGCTGAGGGCCATTGGAGTGGAAGCTTGCACTGCTGCTGACTGTTCTATACCCATTCCGTGGTTCAATTCCAGTCAAAAACTACAAATAACACCGTCTGTGTGTCCAGCTTCCCTGTCTGCTCGCCCAGTTCTGGCCCCATTGAGACAGACCTCTGGCTATCAGGTCACGCTCAGGGTCTTAAATTGTGTCCGTGTTCCCTGCCTGGGAACGTCTCGCCGTTGCTGTATTTTTCGTTATGGTGGGGTTAAATCCCTGCTTTAAATGCAAAACTCACCTCAGCCTTAACTAGGGCGTCTCTACCAATGCCTCAAGCATCTAGATGGTTTTTAAGATCCTAAAGCAGTCTAGAAATCAGTTCGAGGTGATTCAGTTTTGCTTTTCCCTCTCACTTTCCAGAGGCTGCTGGGAGTAATTTCAGCGTCTCCCTAGAAGGGCTGGCATTCCTTCGTGCTTCCCTTTACAGTGGGGCAGATAATTCTTAAAATGGTTTTGGAGGCAGAGGCATGTTGCAAAATCCAGAAATAGCCCCCCTCAGTAGTGAGGCCATGTTGGCTGGGGATAGGCGTCGTCCACCTGAGGAGCTGTGACCATCACAGAGTCACTGTTGCTGCTGATGCATCTTCCGTTTCTTCTTCCCAGAAAGCAGAGCTGGCCGAATCTTTCCAGTCCTTGCTGGCCTATGGAATCTCTCTCCTCCGGAAGTACCGCATCGTCTTCCCTCTCTCTGCCCCTGAGTCCACAAACAGGCTACAGTTATTGCTCAGGTCAGCCAGCTGCAATGCTTCATAAACAGAATAATGTCAATTGGAGAAGAAACAGGGCCCCACCCATCCTCCTGGGGCTAGTGTGGGATTGTTCCCTATGCGACATTATCCAGTCTACCTTTTGACACCCCGCGTATTGGAGCTTCTATTACTTCCCCCGAGGAGACTGTTCTACAGGAAAACCTCTCTCCCACTTCCATTCCCAGCTCCCTTTGTTGTCTCCTCTCCTCTGCCTTTCCCTGGTGGGTCTGTCCCCTAAGGAAGTAGACAGACATCAAGGGACCTCCCCCATTCTAAACTGGCATCTTGTCATTTTTTCTTCTGATGCCTAGGGAGTATTCCCTTATGGGCGTGCATTGACTGGGTTAAATAGAGGCCTTTATTTTATGGGATAACACTTTTCTCTGGGAGTTTATGTAACACCCCACCCCCGCTGGTCAATTCCTGTTACAGGTCCCTCTGGCGGGGAGAGATGAGTCTGTTATAGACCCCCTAGGGAGGTTTGGTTCTTTAGCGCAACCTGTAGCAGCTCATGCTTTTAGTTCTGTAGGTCAGCAGTTCATCCCCTGGTATGTTGGCCATGAGGGCAGCTGTCACACTGTGATGGCTTTTGTTTGTTGTTTTAACTCCAAACCGTCCCCTGTAACCTCTCCTGCCCCAAGATATTTCTCACTTTGTGGGAGGTGAATTTGGGCTCTGGACCATAAGTCCTGCCAAGTTCAGAGCCCTGATGAAGAAGTCTTAGCATTCGGTTCTCTCCCAAGCTGCCAGCATAGGAATATGTCTGCCCCTCTGTCTGTGACCTGGCAGCTAGGCCATAACTTATAGGGAGCCTCTCATTAAAGGAAGCTCTATAGAGGAAAGTGTGCATGGGGAGATGTTGCTGGTGGCAAGGCTCTCATTTCTGAAGCTCTTTGGGTTGTGCTGTGGCTTAGCAATGATTCTCATTTCACAGGGTCCTGGTCCAGATGTGTAAAATGAAAGCCTTCCAAGAACTTTGTACTCTGACCCCTAACCTTCAGCAGATGGTGATGGAGGCTCTCAAGGTACAGTACAACCTCTGTGCTCTCTCCTCCCCCAACCCACAGGGCAGTGGTTCTCAACTCGCAGCCCACAGGCTGCTTGCGGCCCAATCAGTACACAGGTATGGCCTATGTGACCATCCTCAGGAACATACAGGTAGTATATATGTATTTTGTGTGGATGCAGCCCACATAATACATAGAGAGCTGCATATGTGGTCCACACTGGTAAACAGGTTGAGAACCGCTGCCATAGGGGTTCCTCTGACTTCCTCCTGGAGCCGCGAGCATTGTCCCTTCCCTTATGCCAACGTGCAAAGGCCTTGAGTCCTGACCCTGATTCCAGCAGAGGGGGCAGAGGTAGCGTTTCCAAAGCTTTTCTGCGCTGTGCCTTTGACTGCCCAGTGGGTCTCCTCTAGAGAAGTGCAAGGCGCTCCTTTCCCTCCAGGACTGAGCATGCTGCCTGCTCAGGGTGAGAGATGGAGCCTGGATGGTGAGCTGAGTCCCGCTCCCCGCCATGCTGTGTGTCTCTGGGCTGCTAGCCTGACCTGCGTTCAACCCTGAGTCACAATGAAGGCGTTGTGCTGTTGTGTCTGTTGTGCCTGGATGAATGGGGTGGCTGGGTTGTCTCTGCAGCTCCTGCTTCTCTCCCTTCATTCTGTGTCCCGCTCTCTTCCAGTCAGGAACCACTGAATGGTTTTGTATGCAGAAGCAGCACCTGAAGCCAATGGTAAAGGTCAGATCCCCCTTTCATTCATACACCAGTTTGCTGGGCCAGGCTGAGGGGCTGTTTGGGTAGGAAGAGGGAGGTGACGCTTTCTCAGGCCACAATTTTCAGAAGGGGGCAGTGATTTTTGGATGCCCAAAAGACACCTTGAGCCCAATTTTCAGAGGTGCTGAGCACCTGCAGCTGGGGTAGAAGGCAACCAACTGTCCCCATAAGAAGAAATGAACAGTTGCTATTCACCTCCGGTCCCCTCCCTTCCTGTGTGTCAGTCTGAGCAGGTCACTCCTGCTAGCTTGGCACATCTCCCATTATAACCCGGAATGAAGCAGCCACCCAAAGAATGTCCCACCTTCACTTGGCAGCATGGCCTGTGGTTAAGGCACTGTACTAGCATGGTGGAGATCTGGGTTCAATGCCCAGCCCTGCTAACGTATTGCCTGTGTGATCTGGGGAAAGTTACTTCACCGCTTTCTGTGCATTAGTTCCCCAATGGGGTAATGATATATCCCTACCTTTGAAGGGGCATGGGGAAGGTAAATCTGTGAGCTGCTCAGATACCACAGTGGTGCGGGCTGTCGCTAGATATGTTGATAGATCACTTGGCACCAAAACCCAGGCGTAACTTTCCATCCTTCCCTTTGTAGACCATGGAGGAGAATGGGAAAGCACTGGTCAAGCTTCTCGTGGAGGTGAACGGGGATCTCAAACAATGCCACAAAACCTGGAACAAATTTTTCACCAAGTAGGTAGATGGTTCCCCCATTCCCCTCCCCAGCATCTACCCCATGCTCTGTCAGCAGCTTTGCTTAGGGTACTGAAGGCGACAGCTCCAAAGCACATTTCCCAGCTGCAAAAGAACATCTGTAAATATAAACAGATTATGACACCAAGTATGAGATTGGAAAGCCCCGGGAAAAATTCCCTCATGGTTCGTTATGTACTACAGTTGCCTGTTGTTTAGGGAGCAGAGGTTAACTACAGATATCCTAGCTTTCCAGCATTATTGGCTCTGCCGGCTGGAGTCTTTCAGATTGTTTTAGTTTTGTAGCTTCTTGTCACTCTAGTTCACGTCAAAGGGCTCGGGTGGGAGAGGGTTAATTGCACTGGCTTTGACAGGTTGGTCAGTGAGTTGTATCCGGCAGATTCCTGACCTCCTGTTTCTCCCCTGCAGCACTGTGAATGTGGATCTCTTCTTCATTACCTACCTGGAGCTGCAGGAGCTGGTGAGCGGGTGTTCCAGGCTCTCCAGTCAGAGCAGCAGAGAATAAAGCAATGCCGAGGCACTTAGCCAGCTGTCAGAGGAAGGGAATAATCTGAGGTGCCCCCCGCACTCCATGTGCTCCTCAAGGGCTCATGGGAAGAGCTCACTAGTGGTGGAGAATCCTTTGTATTCCAAACCCTGGATATGGGACTGTGGGCATCCTTGGGTTGTGAGGGAGGGACTAATCCTGTCCCCAGCCCCAGAGGCCTGGACACTGGGACTAGCCAGGAGTTTAAGAAAGGCACATTTAGGCAGTGCAGCCTAATGGCTAAAGCAAAGGAGTAGCGATTCCTGGTTTTGATTCCTGGCTTTGCAACTGAGTCAGTTGCAAGTCTGTAAATTAACCGAGTCGCTGAAATTCTCTGGGCCCATAAAATGGGGCTAAACAGGTTTTGGCTGTATTATCTGAACCCCCCAAGCCCTCAAACAGCTGGTGTCCCCAACTTATACATCAGACAAGAGGAAAGTGTGTTGTATCAGCTAATTGGGATGGCACATTTCCTTTCCCTGATCCCATTGCAGGACAAGCATTCATAGATGCATTCTTATTAACCCTCCTTCCCTGCGGTTCCTATTCCCTGCAGGTGTCATGTCATGTCAAGGAAGAGCTGAGTGAGATTGACAGCAGCATGTCCCAACTCACAGCAGAGAGCCTTTTCCAGCTCTACATAAGCCTGCAGGAGCTTTATCGGATGAAGAGCTTCCTGTTCAAGAGGTACTGACCCACCTGAGCCAGGCTCAGCTCATAGTCCAGTCACATAGAGCGAGATCAACATTAGCAGCACCAGGGAAATTGAAGGGGTTGGGACCACATCAGTGGCTGACTTTCTGCTGGGCCAATTGGAGTAGATTTGAGTGGAATCAGAAGGTTCACTGGCCCAGCCACCTGTCGCTTTAGATTAGTGCAGTGACATCATAAACACCAAACCATGTAGGGGGTTTAATGTAACCTGGACCTGCCACGCTTCAGGCATGATGCTGAACGGGTCTTCAGAGAGCTAGAGCTCTGGATATAGACAAGTGGGGTTCTGGGAGGCAGAGGTAGCTACAAACCTGGCTCAGATAATACTTTAGGCTGCTCTTCTGCCAGCCTATGGATCTCTGTCCTGTGTTGCCAGGTGGGCAGCTGTGCGGTATGTGCTGTGAACGCTGCCTTCTCTGTGAGCCAGGTATTTTTCAGGTCTTAGTGACAGTGGAATGTGTAGGCTCGTGTCTTGGTTCTGCTGCAGCACAGAAACCCGTCTTTTGTCTGTATTCCCAGGGATGGCATCCTTGCTCTGACTGACTTCCACCAGTGGTTTAAGGAAGCCATCCCCAAGTGGCTCCAGAAGACCTACATGATAGCACTGGAGAGGACCCAGAGAGCGATCCAGGTGGACCAGGTAACACTGAGATTGCACAGAGGGAAAAACTCCCCCCAGCCTTCCTGAGGCTGTCCATCTTTTGACATTGTCTGACCCATCTTTCACTTCCAGCCCATTCTTTTCCCCCAGGACTCCCCCCTTTCTGCTATGTGAAATCCTAAGGATTGGCAGGCTTTGGGACCCCTACAATAGCAGTCTCCTGCACCCTGACAATCAAGTGTCCCCTATCCCTGCTGAGAGCCACTGTGGCAGGCAAGCCCTCGTGAGGGGCACAGGGGTGACAGATGGAACCTGCCTTTCCTCTAACAGCTGATTCTTCGTACCCCAGGGCCCTTGCTCTCTATGCTCTCCGTAGCCCTGTCCCCTCACAGCATCACGTCATTGCTGACCCTGTTGTATTCTCATGGGTTAAAGACCATGGCTCCATGGCAGCCTGTGTGAAGCGAGTTGATGAGCCTCTGCTTCGTTCCTTGTCACAAGCCACAATTGGCTCCCTTTGTTGGCAGTCTCAGCAGAGAGGCCAAGGATGGAATGGGCCTTGGAGGGGAGAGACCCACTCTCCTTTAGTCTGGTCCTGCTAGGGCGGGTGAGACCTGATGGGCAGGCAGCGCCACCTCTTCCTGTTCTGCACCTACCTTACGGGCAAAGAGCTTCACAGTCCAGGTGTCTCCCCAGTGCTGCCTTCCCTCACTAAAGTCAAAGTGACCCCGACTGGATAGATGCCCATTAACTCCTCCTCTACCATGACATGCCGATGCTGTGGCCAAGAGCAAACTGCCTGGTCTCAGACCTACGATCTGGGGGAGCAGAGCAGGGGAAGGTGAATAAGGGGCCACTTTGCAATAAGAGCTGGCTTTGGAACCGGTTTGTTGGTTTACTTGCAAGTTTCTCCGTAAAATGTTTTTTCTGTCGCCACCCACCCAGCTGATGCCCCTGGGGGAGCTGAATAAACACAGCACGTCCACTGTTGACCTGTCCACGTGCTATGCTCAGATTGTTAAAACCTGGCAGCAGCTGGACTGGCCGGACCCAGAGGAAGCCTTCATGATCATGGTGAAGTTTGTTGAGGTGCGTAGTTGGACAGTCTAGCTGGATCAGTAATAGCAAGTTGTAACTACACTAAGAAGGGGTCATCAAATGTCATGTTTCAGAGCATCAGCGGCAGAGGGTCAGGAAGGAATTCCTCTCCTACCCCTATACATGCTGGCCAAGTGCTTTGGGTTTTTTAATCCCTTTCTCTGAAGCATCAGACGTAGGTCAGTCTCAGAGACAGGGCGCCAGAGAGAATGGCCCATTGGCACGATCTGGGGTGATAAAGCCAACATCTGCCCCCAGCGCAAACCTGTGCAGTGTTCTGTCCACTGTGCGTTACCCATGCTCACTGCCTCTTGCCCTATCCCCTAGGACATGTGTAAGATCGCTCTGGCATACTGCAAGCTGATCAAGAGCCGGGCGGATGAGCTGTCGTCGAAGCAGCAGGACGAGGGGGATGCAGCCAACAGGGTGAGTGTCAGTGCCCGCCTCCGCTGGAAATTCAGGGAGAGGAGAGGGATTGGGAGGCTGTCGAGGGAGCCAGGGCAGCCTCTAGAGAGAGCATGTGGTGTGGGGCGGGGGTGTGGCCTGTGACCAGAGCGCGGTGATTCAATAGGGTTGTAGGGGTAATAACATCCCAGCCTTTGTTCCCTAGAGTCCTGTTGTGGGGTGCATTCTGAAGGGAGTGAATTTGAACTGGGGGATTCTGTGCAAGTCCTGGGACGTTTTCGGATGGAAACTCTCATTGATCTCTTGGTGGGGAAGCCAGGGAGGAAGGATTGCTCAGTGGTTAGTGCTAGCCTGGGACTCAGGAGACCTGGCTTCAATCCTCTGCTCTACCATGGATTTACTTGGTGACCTTGGGCAAGTCACTTAGCCTTTCTGTGCCTCAGTTCCCCATCTGTACCATGGGATAAAGCACTGCTCTGCCTCACAGAGGTGCTATGAGGATACATACATTAAAGATTGTGAGGGGCTCAGATACCACAGTAACAGGGGTCAGATAAGTACCTGAGAGAGCTGGATGGCTCCTGCGTTCGCTGCCCTGCTCCCAGGATCCATGGGGAACATAATCCCACACACCAGCTTCCACCTACCTACAGTGTCTCCTACGCTGGCCCAACCTTCATTTTCCCAGCGTGTCTATGATTGCACTCGGTGTCTCATAGCCACTGCCAGCTGGGGCCAATTTGTGAGGTCGTGGCTGGGATCAGACCATTGTTACCTCCCCAGAGGAGGGGATGGAACAGAGCTTGCCTGCAGCACATTTAGTTACAGCCTTGTCCAATCAGAATGCAAGGAAATAAATGCCCAGCTATGGTCGTGTATGGGAACTGGGTTCCATCCTTTCCCTCTGATTAGCTCAGACAATTCATCATAGTGTGTTCTTAAAGTACAAGTCTGGAAGTCAGATATCTGGGGTCTGGATCTGCCATTGGCTTGGGCAGGAGCCTAATTGTTCTCTGCCTCACTTTCCCCAGTTGTCTGTGCTGCTGGACACGGCTTGTGTCTCCGCAGCTGTTTGTACCAGGCTGTTCATTGATGTCCCGCTGAGTGCATAGATACAGCCACTGGGTGCAGGGTGCCTTTCTCAATGGGCCTATGGGTGCTGCTGCCCTGTGGATCTGATGTGGCTGTGCGAATGTGGGGGCCAGGCCTGGTGTGGGGGTGAGGATGGGAATGGAACAGGGGGAGCGGGCTGCGAGCAGCGAGAGTAGTGCGTGTCCACCGACGTGGGTCTTTTTCTCTTCCCTCCCGCCCCAGCTCTGCATCGTGGTGAACAACGTGAAGCAGCTGCGGCTGCTGATCTTGAAGCTACCGAAGCAGCTGGAGTGGGGGCACCTGGAGCAGCGAATGAAGGACATCATTGAGCCGGAGCAGTTCCAGCACACCCTCCACAACCAGCTGCAGGGCACCATCACCTGCCTCGACCACGAGATCAGAGATGTGGTGCAGAACCTGGCAAAAAAAGTAACCCCCCAGCCTTGCCTTTCTTCCCCAGCCTGGGCTAAGGGTGAAGACTTAGTCAAATAGGGTCTGATCCAAAGCCTATTGAAGCCAATGGAAAGATACCCATGGGCTCCATTGGCCGTTGGGTCTGGTGGATAGAGATGCCAATAGTATGGAGCTAAGTCCCGCCAGCTCTCTCCCTGGGACTGCGTGTCCTGAACCAGTCAGAGGGAGCCAGGGCTGGATGAAGACAAGATCCTTGGGATTGGGCCCTGCCAGACCCAACCCAGTGACATGTTGGAGGCAGCAGGGCACAGCTGGGTGGGCTGCCTCGTTTGGGAGGGAGATCAGGGACTCCGGTGCCAGAGGCAGATGGGGCTGTGTGACAAAGGGGTTGAGCTCTAAGGAGCTGACATGGCAGGTTCTCCATCAGAAACCTCGGGCATGGTGGTGGGGAGCAAACCCAGAGTTCTAAGTGTGTGTTTCTTTGGCAGCTGGATGCCGGGATCTCCAGGCACATCCAGAATCTGGCAGCCTGCAGTGACTCTCAGGATCCAGAAGATGTAGGTGCCAACCCCTGATATGTGCTGCCTGTGGGAGACGATCAGCCCGGGGTCAGCATGGCTCTGACCAGTGCCCTGCATGTCCCTGAGGCCCAGCGGTGTGCCATGCGCCGTCAGGGATGGCCTAGGAATACCCAGTCCTGCCTCAGTGCGGGGGTGGGTGGGTTGACTCTCTGCTTACGTGTCCACATCGGTGACCAGCTGCTACGCCGAGGGGCGCCATAAAAACCTGCAATAATAATTGTCCTGGGCGGTTTACAGGGAGGAGTCCCCCTCCCTGCCACCCTGGCAAAGCTGCACCCTAGTTGGGAACTGCTGCTAGTGGTTTGAATGCCCTACGGTGCCTCAACCCTTCCTGCTCTGGGCCAGCGTGGCTCCTGCAGGAAGGGAGAGGCACACGCTGCTTGCTGCATGGCCCCGAACCATACCGGCAATTTGGTAGGCTCCTTGCCAGACTCCCTGGCACAGGCAGTACCAGGAACTGGCCTGTCTGTAGGTCTAGGGTCTGTCCGGGCCTTTCATTACATACCAAGTGCAAAAGGCTCATCAGGGCCCTTCTCTGCTGTACTCACAGCACCCCCTGCTGGCTCCTGGCTGTAACTCTCCATCTCCGCCCCACTCAGGCTGTGCCAGCCATGTTACCCGCCCCATGTCTTTGAGAGATCATAGGGGTGCGTGCACACATAAACACACACGTGTGCACACACACCCCCTGCATTGACTGGGAAGCCAGATGGAGCAGTCAAAATGCAGCTTTGGGAGCCAAGCTGGGCAGGCCAGGAGTTCAATGGGATGGGATCTTGGGTGTTGGTGCTGTGACTGATGGGTTAGGTGTGTGTGTGTGTGGGGGGAAGCCAGGTAGGTCTCTGGCTGTCACCGATCCAGCTATACGCACAGAGAGAATCCAGGCACGGGGCTGGGGGTGGTACCACACCCTGTCAATGTCTGCTGCTTCCTGGCAGACCCAGCCCAAAGGCGCACAAGCTCTCTCTAAAACAAGGAGCCACACATGCAACGCCAAGCCTCCCTGGAGCAGCCCCAGCTCCACTGCAGGGTCAGGTGGGCACAACAGAGTAGGAGGCAGGTGCTGGCTGGCACAGCTGAGCTCTCAGGCTGGGAAATGGCAGAGGGGCCCAACGTGCTTGGGAGCTGCTTGGCAGAGAAGTTTCAGATGGAGGCAGGGCCTGAGAAACCCCTTTCCCGTTGAGTTTCCTGATTCTCCTCTCCACAGTCCATCATTCCCCTAATGAAGTTCCTGGAGTCGGAGCTGCAGTACATGAACCAGCATCTGGTCCAGGAGAACTTTAAATGGTGAGCTACGGTGTTGGGACCACAAGTGTCAGCCGTGGGCTGGATGAGGGCAAGTAGGGAGTGTTCGATCCGCACCATTAGCCTAGAGTCTATTGCTATGGACCAGACCAATGGGTTCACTGCGGTTGTGACAAATTGCACACAGCAGCCCCCTGTAGGATGCTTTCTCCACTACTATCATTTCTCTCTCCTCCAGGAACTGTGCTACCTTATATAGAACCTTCTATCCCTAAAGATCCCAAAGCACTCTGCAGACCACATATATGGAGATCCTTCACCCACTGCCGAAATGCAACCACATCTGGGGTGGAATGCGGCAGCCTTTCTAGCCCAGAATCACTACACACAACAGGCTTTTTCAGGGGGATTTCAGGCAAAGAGAACATACTAACTACAATGTCCCAGCCAGCTTACCATACAGGAAACATCCCGGCACTTGTGAAGAATACGATGGGATCTTTGATTACCACAGTGCTCAGGGCCTTCGTTTTAAGTCTATACCCCCATGGCGCCATCCCCGACGCCATCCCCAGCACCATCGTGCTTTCCACCACTGTACTGGGCCATCAGCTCAGCACTGAGCCGAGGGATAGACTGCTACCTGCCCACTTACTCTCACTTCCCACCTGCCATACTAACCTCAGTGACGTTTATGGGGAGCCGTCATAACTTCGTGGCTAGCACTGGATATAAACTGGCCATCAACAAGTTTAGGCACAAAATTAGATGAAGGTTTCTAACCATCAGAGGAGTGAAATTCAGGAACAGCCTTCCACGGGAAGCAGTGGGGACAAAAACCAAACGGACAGAGCTTGAGAAGTTTATGGTGGGGATGGTATGATGAGACTGCCTACAATGGCATGTAGCTGATTTGCGACTGCTAGTAGCAAACATCCCTAATGGATGGTGATGGGACCCTAGATGGGGAGGGCTCTGAGTTACTATAGTGGATTCTGTCTCAGGTGTCTGGCTGATGGGTCTTGCCCACATGCTCAGGGTCTGACTGATCAGCATATTTGGGGTTGGGAAAGAATTTCCCCCTGGGTCAGATTGGCAGAGACCCTGGGGGTTTTTTCACCTTCCTCTGTGGCGTGGGCCATGGGTCACTTGCAGGTTTAACCTTGTGTAAATGGTAGATTCTCTCTCTGCAACTTGACGTCTTTAAACCATGATCTGAGGACTCAGTAACTCAGCCAGAGGTTAGGGGTCTACCACAGGAGTGGGTGAGTGAGGTTCTGTGGCCTGCAATGCGCAGGAGGTCAGACTAGATGATCATGATGGTCTCTTCTGACCTGAAAGTCTATGAGCTGAGGCCATCACCCCAGTTTGCAGTGTATGGGCTATTACGGAACAAGCCGGTGCTCCTCTTGCAATAGAAGTATGTCCCAATACGCACTCTGACACATTTCACTTCCCCTCCTCCTTTCATGGCCCGGGCTTCTCTTCACTTATATCGTAGCTAAGACCAGCAGCTTCATGTCTCCACTGAGGCACTAGGGCCCTAGGTTTTCCAGCCCAAGGACTGACAGTATCCGCTGTGCTGCACTGGCCTTGTTAGAACTCGCTGTGTGCTGCAATCCTTTCTCTGCCTTTTCCCCACTCACTACAGCCTCCTGGAGCTGCTCTGGAACCACACCCTGAATGAACTGACAGCTGCAGCTAACCAGCTGCAAAACTCCTCCAGGTACTACAGGAAGCTGCAGTTCGCCTTGCAGGTAGGCAGCACCTGGCAGCAGAGCATGGGGCAGAGGCCTGGCTTCGGGGGTCTCCATACAGCAAATAACTGTTCACTCCTCTCTGGTTCCCACAGAACCTGGAGCTCTGCTTTCACGCTGAGGGCTGCGGGCTGCCAACGGACGCCCTGCACACGCCAGCATTCATGGTAAGAAGCTGTTGCACCTGTCACAGCTGGCTCTAGCAGAGTGATCTCCCAGCCAAGGGGTCCCGACAAGAGGGGGGGGCTGCATGCGCACAAAGTTGCTGGAGCCCCAAGCTTTCATTGCACACCCTAGTAAATCGCTAGCCCTTTCCCTTGCAGGGACAGAGCTCAGAATACGCCCCCTTCATCAGGGAGACGTTTTAAAGGAGTGGGGAGGACTGGAGACCATTGATGCAGAGGATGTGAGGGAGATCCCCACACCTGAGCCATTCCTTTTAGGTCACACATGTGAGGAACTGTCCCAGACTGAGGTGTCAATAGAAGAACAAATTGATCAGTTATACAGTAATAAGTCACCAGGGCAGGATGGTGTTATCCTAAGAGTTCTGGAGAAACTCAAATGAGAAATTGTAGAACTACTATCTGGGGTGTGTAACCTATCGCTTAAATCAGCCTCGGTACCAGATGACTGGAGGGTAGCTAATGTAATGCCGTTTTTTTTAAAAAGACTCCAGAGGTGATCATGGCAGTTACAGCCCGATAAGTAGCAGGCCAATTGGTTGAAACTACAGTAAAGAACAGAACTGTCAGACACGCATAGATAAATGCAGTACATTGTGGAAGAATCAACACGGCTTTTGTAAAGGGAAATCATGCCTCACCAATCTATTAGAATTCTTTGAGGGGGTCAACGAACATGTGGACAAGGTGATCCAGTGGGTATAGTGTACTTGGACTTTCAGAAAGCTTTTGACAAGGTCCCTCACCAAAGGCTCTTAAGTGAAGTAGGGAGTCATGGGATAAGAGGGAAGGTCCTCTCCTGGATCAATAACTTGATAAAAGGTAGGAATAAAAGGTCAGTTTTCACTGTGGAGAGAGGTAAATAGCACAGTCCCCCAAGGATCTGTCCTGGGACCACTGCTTTTCAATATGTTCATAAATGATCTGGAAAAGGGGATAACCAGTGAGATGGCAAAGTTTGTAGATGATACAAAATTACTCAAGCTAGTTAAGTCCAAAGCTGACAGTGAAGAGCTAAAAAGGGACCTCACAAATCTGGGTCACTGGGCAAAAAAATGGTGGATGAAATTCAATGTTGATAAATGCAATGTAATGCACATTGGAAAACACCTTAATCCCAACTGTACATACAAAAAGTTGGGGGTCTAAATTAGCTGTTACCACTCAAGAAAGGTCTTGGAGTCATCGTGGATAGTTGTCTTAAAAACATCTCAGTGTGCAGTGGCAGTCAAAAAAGCTAACAAAATGTTAGGAACCATTAGGAAAGAGAGAGATAATAAGACAGAAAATATCATAATGCCAATATAAATGCATGGTCCGCCCACACCTTGAATACTGCGTGCAGTTCTGGTCTCCCCATCGCAAAAAGATGCATTAGAATCGGAAAAAGTATAGAGAAGAGCAACAAAAATGACGAGGGAGATGGAACAACTTCCGCATGAGGAGAGATTAATAAGACTGGGACTTTTCAGCTTGGAAAAGAGATGACTAAGGGGGGATATGACAGAGGTCTATACCATCAGGACTGGTGGGGAGAAAGTCAACAGGGAAGTATTATTTACCCCTTCACATAACACAAGAACCAGGGGTCCCCTTATGATATCAGTAGGCAGCAGGTTTAAAACGAACAAAAGGAAGTACTTCTTCACACAACGCACAGTCACCCTGTGGATCTTGCCAGGAAGGCTGTGGTGGGGTTCAAAAAAGAATTAGATAAGTTCATGGAGGGCAAGTCCATCGATGGCTATTAGCCAAGATGGTCAGGGATGCAACCCCACACTCTGGGTGTCCCTAAAGCTCCAACTGCCAGAAGTGGGGTTGGATGACCGCAGATGCGTCACTCGACTGTCTGTTCTGTTCATTCCCTTCGAAGCGCCTGGCACAGGCCACTGTTGGAAGACAGGATACTGGGCTAGATGGACCTTTGGTCTGACCAAGTATGGCCATTCTCATGTTAAAATGTTTCCACTGAAATGTTCCCAAGGTGGCAGTGGTGGGGCAGGCGCTGATGAGCCTGCTAAGGCTCCCAGGGGCTGTCTGCTCCTGCAGATGTTGGCACAGTCATGGGAAGAGAATGCCCCTCTATCCCCTCCCACCCTAAACCTCCTGGTGGCTTCTCGCTGCTGCTGCTCTCCCTCTCGGGGACTTCTGGGTTTGAGTTCAGGTCTGAGAGCGCGGATGTGAGTGCTGATCTCTGCTGGCATGAGTGTATCTGCTGGCCTGAGTGCCTAACTGGGTGTGTTTCTCCACTCACCCCCGCCCCCCCCATTCTCTCAGGATTTGGAGGAAGGGCTGAAGCTCCGCTCCGCCACGAGCAGAAAACTCATCCAGAGCTACTTCAGCGGGAGAATCCAAGAGCAGGTGAGAGTGTGCTGAGCCTGGCCTGGCCCTTCCCAATAAAGCCCTGTTACCCTGCCCACCCCCATTGGGTTGTTCCCTCACTTCACTCCTCCATAGTCACATGTAGGAAACTGGTCATTATAGGGTTATTATGGGATGGAGCCACACATCACACCCACCCACCCACTTCCTTTTTAGTCAGTGGGAATCCTCCTCCCATCCCCAGTTGTAATCCAGTTAAATAAAGCAGCAAGTTACCAGCCTTCAGTCCTGTGACTGTGAGTAAACTTATTTTGTTGCATTGAATAGTCCCTTTACAAAACATGACCCTTCTGTTTGTATTTCCTTGTATAAACTGGGCCTGACACTTACGTGTTGTTCTACTGTTACACTCCAATAAAACACCTGTGGCTGGCCCTTGTCAGCTGACTCGGGCTCATGGGGCCCAGGCTGTGGGGCTATAAAACTGCAGCATAGACCAGCAGGCTTGGGCTGGAGCCCGGGCTCTGGGACCCTCCTCCTTTTTGGGCCAGCTTGGGTGTTTTATTGCAATGTAGACATACGTTAACAGTCGACAATCCAGGACCCAACTATAGCCCTTCCTAATCAAATCACAAGATCTTCCCATCCTCCGCTTCCTGTCCTCTGCTCCCACAGTGCAGGATGGCAGGATGCACTGGGGATGGAGAAAGCACTACTTAGCTATCCTGGGGGAGGGGGCAGAGTGCGGGGGAAGGACAGGTGATTGGGAGTTTAGCAGATGAGATGTGAGGGGAGAGTCGCTCCCCTGTCCACCTTTCACATACCTAACCCCAGTGCAGACGTGTCAGGATCTCTTTCTTGCAGTGATGCCTGCTCTGGGTGCTGTACCCCTGTGCTCACCCTTTGGCAGAACCAGTGATTCATGTAACGGGAAAACTCTTGTTTCTGTTCTGCTCCTCGCGTCCTAGCTGGAGACCAGCTCTGAGAAGTATGGTGCAGTGACCATTAAAGCACTTTACCGTCCCTCGGAACAAAAGCTCCGTGTTGAAGTGCTCAACGCTGTCAACCTCATCCCGCTGGACTCAAACGGTGAGAGCCCATGGGCTGTGGAAACAGTCAGCACCAAGATGCCACTTGGGTCCTGTGCAGCATCAGAGCTGGTGCATGCAGCCAGTGGCTCCAGGGTATGGGAGAGCGCTGAGTCTGCGCAATGACGACACCATTGGCACATGGCCTAGAGGGGCCCCTTTGCGGTCAGTTGTGCACAGCGCTGAGTTGTGAGCCCGATATCCTAGGGAAGTTAGTTTGGTCATGACCTGTGAAATCCTCTGTTATCTGCAACACATGCCCAGAGTGGCTGCCATGAGATGAGCCTAACCCAGAGCCTGGCAGATTAAGCAGGGTGTCTGCTCGCTTCATAGAACCGATCCCGATTTGTCTCCACTCCAGGTAATGTGTGGGGTGCGCACACAGCAAGGGGGTGGCATCAACCTGTGGCATCCTCCAGAGCCACAGGGACATGTCCCCTCTAACCTGGACTGGATCATCTGGGGTGATCTCTAGGGAACAGACTGTAATTCATGCAGCCGTCCAGGAGAGGTCACTGCTGCTTCACCTGAACACAGTGGCAACCCCGTTAGCTGATAATCCCCCACAGCCAGCGCCAGCCCAGCTTTAGCCCATTGATTGGAAGAGTCCAGACGCCAAGGGGACATGTGTCCCCAGCGGGGTTCGTGGAGGAGAAACTGACCTGCAAACCAGAAACTCTTGTGCTGCAGAAGCCCCAGAGAGCCAATCCCCCACTCTGCCCCCTTGTTGTGGCCCCCAAGGGCCCTTGGAGGTTAGATCCATTGTGTGGGGGGGGAGGGAGGGCAGAATGCTGCTATTGCATAACTTTGCCACGCCAGTGCTGAATAAACAATCCCAGCATCACACACAGCACTGATCCCTGGGAACGAGGGGATCCCCGCAGCAGCCTCGTGCTCTCTCTCAGTCTCAACGCCGCCCCCCTAGGCTCCAGCGACCCCTTTGTCCAGCTGACCCTGGAGCCGCGACACGAGTTCCCCGAGGTGGTGGCGCGCACGACCCAGTGCTGGAAGAACGAGCTCCACCCACTGTTTGACGAGGCCTTTGAATTGTACGTATGAGCAGCGACCCTGGCTGCTTCCCATCGCCTGCCCCCTACGTGATGGTGGGCGGCAGAGAGCACCAGCCCAGCACAGAGCCCCCACAGACACGCTGTCTCCACCCAGTGGCTGGACCGTCCCTTCCCAATGGGATCTGCTTGCTCCTCTGTTCGCGGGGGGGGGGGCAGATCCTGCACTGGGCCATCTGGGAAGAGAGAGCTGCATGTGTTCCAGACGTGATTAGTGCAGTCACGATTCAGGAGGGCTAAAACTCAGGCTTGTGTGTGCAAAGCCCTACTGGGTAGGGTGAGCCTGGCCTGGAGCAAAGTGCTGGGCCTTCCCTGGCTGCTGAAATGAAACGTACACACAGTGCTTTTCTGTCTCTTGGTGGGGCCAGGCCAACATCTGCTAGTGTGAAATGCTGGGGCTGCCTGCCTGAGCGGCTCCACGCCCTTGGCTGCCTGCTTAGAGGGGGATGGCCGGGGGCACCAAAGCAGCAAGAAAATTAGAGAAGTGAGGATGGGTGGGCGCACTGAACCAAATAGGAAATACCCAGTGCTGTGAGTATTGGAGCAGAGCTGATACTGAGCATGGGGTTCATTTGTTCTCTCCTGATTATAAACCTACCTGTGGAGAAGCAGGGGCTGGCCGGTAAAGCACAGGACCCCGGGTTCTACAGCCAGAGGCAAGTCACTCATGCTATGACTGGGCAGCAAGGCCCTACCTGCTTGCTATAACTACTCCAATTGGAAGCCCTTGGGGGCAGGGATGTCTCTGGGTTTGTACAGCACCTAGCGCACTGGGGTGCCGGCGCTATAACTAACTCCTGTTTGGCTTCCTTTGCCCTGATGCGAAGGGCAATAAAGTTTGGCCCCTTCACTGCCAGCTGGATTTTGCTTCAGTAGTCACAGGGTGCCCATCACCACAGTATCTGGGCACCACAGGGTCTGAGCCCCTTGCTTGGACCCGGCTGAGTCTCCGCCTGTTGCTCCTGGCGGGTGGGCTGCGCCTGTGCCATGGCGTGTCTGCGAAGGCCTGTGCCTGTCTCTCTTCTCTGCAGTCTGGTCCCTCCCGAGAAATGCCGGCAGCATGGCGCCTGCCTGCTGCTCACAGTGTTAGACCACGACACGGTGGGAGCCAATGAGCTGGAAGGAGAAGCCTTTTTCCCCCTCTGCGACGTGCCGGGGCTGACCGGAGACGAGGACGCCGCTGACCCAGCCCAGGTGTCCCAGACCCGATTACCGCTGATGCACCCCAAACCCACTGGTAGCCTTGGTTTTGTTTCCAGCTGCTCCCCTGCCCCCACCTTTCTCCCCTCCCTGGAGCTGCTTCCCTCGCTGGGCCGCTTTGGGCCAGGGACTTAACCTCTCTGCGTCTGGCGGCTGTGCCATCAGACAACCCAGTGGTGAGCCCTTCTCCTGCAGCAGGGTGCTCAGGGGTGTGCAGCGCTCTCTGAGTGCTCGCCTCAGATCTATGCCAGTGCCATTATACTGAGCCTTGGGGAATGGACTCAGATCGGTGCTGGGACTTAGACATGTCTCTGCTTTCTGCTAGTGGGGGCCCATTGCAGATGGGGCATGTGCAGGGGTCCAGCCCCTGAGCACAGCACAGAGAGTGTCACTTTGGGGCAGCTGTAGCTCTCGGCCCGGCCCCAAACTCTGCTGTGGCTGAAGGTGTGGCCCCCTCAGCCACGTGCTTTGCTGTCGCTTGGCATCAGCTGTGGGGGCTGAATGTGGGTTTCCTAGGAAGGACGCTCCCCTGGAATGGGGAAGAAAAGGGGCTTGAAGGCACCAGTCTCTGCTCCCCTTTTTTCTAACCCCTACCTCTCTCGCCTCACCCCAGGGGACCCACTCCTGAAGCTGCTGGAGTCCCGGAAAGGGGACAAGGAGGCACAGGCCTTTGTGAAGCTGCGCAAGAAGCGGGCGAAGCAGTCCAAGGAGAGTGTGTGACAGCAACCAGGCAGGAACCGGGCCAGAGGGGAGCAGGCCTCAGCCCCGAGGTAGCAGGGCCCAAACCACCACCAGTTACAAAGAACTCCATCCAATCCCAGCCCCCTTGGCAGCGACAGGGCGCCCGCAGAGGAGGCCCCCAGGGGGTGAAGCTAGGCTGTGGCAGTCTCCGGTCCCAGCTGTGTGTGGAATTGACCCGGCTTCAGGCTGAGGACAGGGGGAGCCCTGTGCTGCTTCCCATCCCAACCCAGCATCAGCAGCCTTGGCTAGTCGGCGGCAGCCTGTCAGGTGCCAGCAGGGTGTGCGACGTGCCCCGGCTGCGATCCCCGCGGGCCCTGCTGTATGCCGCTCTCCAGATGGTGCAGGAGCAGAAAATGGGGGGAGGCCAAAAAAAGCTGCAACCAAAGCCACTGGGGATGGGGGGGACGGGGGGGGTTTGAAATCTATCCAGCTGGCCCTGCTGGAGCAGCAGCAGCTGTTCCCTCCTGCTCCAGGAGTTGCTGTCGAAGCAGAACAGAGCGTGCGAGACTTCACGAGCGCTGGAGGGAGCAGAGCTGAAAGGGTGGGAAGGGGGAGCTGCTGTCAAGGGTAAGCGCAGGACTCTGTCCCCGTGCAGCAGGCACAGAGGGTGCTGTGCCAGAGAATTCATCAAACGCAGGACCCGTAAGTGCGGCTCTGGGCAAGGGCTAGGCCGTCGGCTTGGGGCCAGGGACTGGGAGGTCTGTGGTATGCTCAGCTGCTGCAGCGGGTGCCCTTTGCCTTAAAGGGACTGGACCCACGCCGCCTTCTCTCCAACGTTTTAGTTACTGTTACAAATAACTAAACTTCTCAGAGTGGAAATACTCGGGGAGGGGGGCCGGGGGGAGTGTTGCTCTCATTAAATAGCTTCCCCTCTCTGCTACAAGGAAAAGTAGGTACCACACTGAGCTATGTGCCAAACCCCCATCCCCACGTCCTCCCGCCAGTCAGTGTCCTGGTTCCTTGCGCTAGCGTAGCTGGGACTTAGTGTGTGTGTAAAACGCCTGTCCAAGAACACTGGGTGGGGCCAGCCTACTCTGCAGCAGGAAGGGAGCAGGTTGGAATAGGGCCAGAGACCCATGATTAGAATGGGGTCAGAAGAGCAGATTATATGTGTAGCGCAGAGGCGCTTACTTACCCTTATCCACAGCGTTTCCAGTTCCACCCTGCCGCTCGGCTCTTCTGAACTCAGCTCCTAGCCCCCAAGGCCATAGCTACGGCTCGGCAGGGACCAGTGGAGTCCAGGCACACAGATAAATACAACAGCATCCCGGTCCGCCAGGGGCTGCTGCACGATTTTTGGTGCCTTCCTCCCTCTCAGTAATCAGCAGGGACGCCGCCGGCACGCTAGTGCATGCGAGGGCTGTTTGACCTGTCCGCCTGGAACACCACAGCAGCACTGGCCAGTATGGCTGAGGGGCTGGGGGAGCGTGCTCTGGTCTCTGGGGAGGCTTGGGCACATGTTAGAGTAAAGAGGGCCAGGGCCACCCACCCACACCTTGCTGGGAGCAGCTGCTCTTCTGATTCTACTGCCGAGCAATGGCAGCTGGTCTGTAGCCACAAGGGAAACCCCTCCCACCCGAACCCCAGCTAGCTGACTTCCCCCTAAGGCCTTCCATTGTGGCTCTGATCCTGGTCCACTGTCTCAGGGTCTCAGCTCACAATTGACTTTCCTGGTATTTGCCCCATGACAGAGATTGCGGTGCTGACTTGCCCTGAGTCTCTACAGCAAGAGGCTGGGTAGGGCGGTGACAGCACCCACCAGAGACGATGCGACTCCCTGAGCCTTCACCCAGAGGCGAAAGTAACATTCCACCCTTATCGGTATCGGCGGCCGGCTCTGGGCCCAGCTGAAGGGGGTGGGGCCTCGGGCAGAAGGGGGCGGAGCTGGGGGCGTCAGCATCCCCCAGCCAGCCCATCCACGCTGTTGGGCCCACGCTGCCCAGGGCTCCGGTGGCAATCTAAAGGGCCTGTGGCTCCGGCGGCAATCTAAAGGGCCTGTGGCTCCGGCCGCTGCTGCGGTAGCAGCAGCTGGGAGCCCCAGGCCCTTTTAAATCACCAGCCCCAGGGCAGCTGCTGCTTTTGAGCCCCCCCTTATCGGTGGCCTGGGAGCGGGGTGGGGTGGGGTGGGGAACGGGCAACAATGTTAAAACAGGATCCTTTGCCGTGGCTGTGCTTTAACATCGACTGCCTCCAGGCCAGAACCTGTGGCCAGTTTTTACCAGTGCACCGTACTGGCCTGTACCGGCCCACTTTCACCCCGTGATAGCACGTGGTTGGGTCAACGCCAGAGGGCCCGAGGGGTGGGCTGAGGAGTCGTAATGCCCCAGATTCACTGTGCTTCTGCTCCCATTTTGTACCGTGAGGCTAGCACTACCTGGCAGGGTGTGGTGCGCCACGTGCTCAGTGTTGTCACTCCAGCCATGGCCCAGGCGTAAGTCCCTGCATCGACGTGGCTTTGGGCAGCTCCATTCTGTACTCGCTAGGGACGTGGGGAGCTCCAACTAAGCCAACTTTAAGGTTCTCACAAATAAGCTATTCTTATTTAAAACGAAGTTACAGCCTTTTAAAAGCTAACCCCCTGCTGTACAGTAACGGATGCAAGTACTGTGAGGGAATAAGTTTGTGATTGCAGGTCAATGGCTCAAAAAAAGTAAAAGCAATAAAGAGGAAACAGCCTCCAGTTAACCTGTGGAACTCTCTGCCAGTGGGGGGAACGACAAAAATTATATGCATAAGTATGTGATGCATAAGCAGAGCAGAGCCGTGATGCGTGCTAAAATGACTAGGGCTTTTGAGTCTCACAAGCCAGGGTCAACGGTGATTGCTACAGGTGGGAGACAAGAGGAATTGCCATTCCAGGGGGGCTAGGGTGACATTTTGAGGTTTTCTTTTGTCCCGAATCAGCCCCAACAAAGTCCCCACAACAGTTCTGTGAAATTCTATTGAGGCACTATCAACCCAGAACCCTACTTCAGCACCCCACCCCATGGCCACATTCTGTTTCTATAGGCTCCAAGCACTTCATTGTGGGGGTGGTATTTTGACTTTTACATTTATTTCCAACAAACTCTAACCTAGTTCAGACCAGAAGAGTCGAAATGCTGCCCCAGTGTTAACATTTCAGCAAACATGGACTATCCTGCTGGGTTCCTGCCAAAGGGTTCCATTGTGTAGCACGGGCACGTTTGGCAGGCGGCGGTTCTTTCCCACACGGCTGCCCACACCCCAGCCAGGCACGTTTGGTTACAGGCCTTTGAGCCCTAATCCCAAACTGGGTTCGGAGCTGGAGGCTACTGCTGGCCTGCGCGCGCTTCCAGAGGCTGTGGGACGGGTGCTGCAGCACTGAGCCAGTGACCTGCCTTCCCTGCTCCAGGCAGCCATGAGCATACCCTGCAAGGCCTGAGGCCTAGCAGCTCGTATGCTGGGATGGGGGCACGTGGTTGCGATGATGAGGTGGGCGCTGGGATAGCAGCTCACTGAGCCTGACGCTATGCAGGGTAGGCTATTGCCTGTTCCACCAAGGGTTCCCCTGCCCCATGAGTGCCAGTCCCTTTGTGCCCCCTGCAGGCAGCACTGTCCTGGGCGGGGGTGCCCACACCCTGCTTGCACGGTGGGCAGCAGATCTGCGGCCTTAACTCATTCCTGTAGGTCAGGCAAGACACAGCGGGAGCCAGCTCCTTCCACCTACACCACCATGGCACAGTGCCCCAAGCCTCGGTCAGAGTCAGCCTGCCACAAACACAGGGCTTGAGGTGCCTCCCACCGGCATCAGTGTAACTGTTGCCCCAGTGGGGGGGCACTCCTGCTCTGCACCAGTGGGGGGGGGGGGGCAAGGGCAGAATCAGGCTTCCTGTGATGGTGCATGGAACAGCTAAAACCCATGGGGGGGGGGGGGGGGAAATGCTAAAATATACAGTTTGGGAAACAGCAAATTCCCTGTACGCTCCCATCAGTACCCCCCCCCCCCCCCCAATCCTGGGCTTCTACTGCATCAGGGCCTCTGTACGTGCCCTGAAGTACAGGTACAGGCCAGCAGTGGGAGCAGCTGACTTAGGCCTCTGGTGTTTCGAGGGTAACAGATGCGCACTTTGGCCCTGCTGCCCCGCCAGCTGGGACGCTCCCCCTGCACCCTGGGGTTTCACCAGCCAGTGCTGCCACAACCGCTGCAAACGCCAGAGCAGTGGCGCTGGTCTCAAACCACTTTCCTGCCCGGAAATTGCTCCCCTGTCAGTAAAGGGCCCCTCCCCCGCTGCCAATGCAGCGCCTGTGGGGATGAGCCAACACACGGCCACTGCTTGAGGCCCCTGGGCGCAGGCCTGCCTGCATTTGGCAGATGGCGCCAGTCCACAGCCCTTCGTGGAGCTCGGCCTACCCCCAGCGCAAGCCCAGCCCTGTCCTGTAGCCTCCCGAGGTGGCGCTCCGGGGTGGGGCGGCCTGGTGTCTGGTTTTTTTTACCGGACCGTCCAGTCCAAGGGGGCCCTGGACGCTGAAAGTCCGGATACCCGCCATAGCTGCTGCTTTTCTCACCCAGGCGGGCACTGTAGCCTGTCTGCCCCCCCCCCGGCGCTGAGCCCTGATTTCCCCGGCCCCTCGCTCTGGGCCCCCCCCCACTCCCTCGCTCCAGGGACAGACATCCATCCTGCCCCGCTGTACCCCGAGTTCCCCATTCTGGCCCCTCACTCTGGGGAAACCCTACCCCCCCGCACACACCCCACTGTGCCCCAATTTCCCCCACCCCAGCACCTCACTCCGGGGACTGACCCCTGCTGTGCCCCAATTGGGCAGGTGGGCAGATGCTGCATCAGCGCCCCCCCCCCCCCCCCCCAGCCTGGCTCTGCAGGCGGCAGGTGAGGCCCAGGGGATGGGGGGAGCAGGCATGGAGAGCCAGCGACCAAGGCAGGGCGGGGAGACAGGATGGACCAGGCGGGGCAGGGGTGGGGCCTTGGGGCAGGGGGGTGGGGCTGCGGTGTTTGGTTGTCAGGGTTTAAAGTTGACAACCCTACTCGTGGGCATGACCTGCCCTAAAAGCAGCCCTTGCCACTTGGGGATTTCTTACCTTGCTGCTTTGGAGGAGGGGAGGCCGTGCCAGTGGCTGCCTGTAGGAAAAGCGCTTGGAGGAGTCCCTTCAGCAGGCCACTATAGACCAGGTCAAAGGCTGTATCTTTTCTACTGCTCCGGCCCCAAGGGCCGCTGATGGCCCACGCTGCGCCGTAGCCTTCACTCCAGACAAGGTCAGCCGACAGGAACGGCATTTGGCGCCATGCAGGGATGAGCCCCGCAGGTCAACACACCGTTTGTTACCAGGTCCGGGCAGCTCACCACCCGTGGCACGAGCAAAGGTCACTCACTGTTTTGCACTGACACCTGCTGTAAGGGGTTCACCAGCCAGCCAAGGCACGACAGTGCCGGACAGCATCCTAGTCACCGCATCCCTCAGGGCTGGCGCGGGATTTCAGTGAGCCAGGGCTGCCGAGGTGCAGCACCAACCAACATTTCATGGCTGAGAGGTGGCAAAACCTTAGCTACTTATTACCATTTAAAAATAACCTTGCCCTTGGAGCTACTCCAGGCCAGGAAAGGGGTGAAACCACCACGGAGCTACAGCCGAAGCCATGAAGTGTTATTTTTAGTCCTCCTAATTCTTGCTAGGAGCATGGCTTTGGCAGGGACTTTCCCCACATTGACTCAGAAGGCTTGGGGGAATATGCTGGGACCTGGGACGACACAGGAGATTGGTCTCCCACTCTAAGTGGAAATGGTGATGGGTGTCTCTTGGCCTTCCTGTTACTCAAGACAGGCTTGTTACCAACCCCTGAAAACAGTCCACCTAGCAACAGCCCCCATGCCATGGGTGATGAACACAAGGTGTAATTAAACCGTGTTATTAATGATTGCTGCAGCGCCGCTGTGGTGGATGGGGGAGCAGTTGGCCACATCGTGACTGGGTGCCTCTGATACTAGTGTCAGCAGAGCAGCAGAAAGAGCAGAGACAACCTGGCTGCCTTTTCAGGGTGCCGTATGGGTCTCGTGAGTGAAGCTCTCTGGGATCTTTCGTGAGCAATGTAGGCTATTGAAATAGAGGCCAGACCTTCCTACGGTGACGGACAATTTTGGATGCCAGATTAGAGGCACCTTAAACAGGCCTGATTTTCAGAGGGAGGGTGCCTAGCAAATCTTGATCAGCCCCAATGAAATCCAGATCAGGGTGTGCTGAGCCAGTTTCAAGAGTCACACCCAATCCAAGTGGCCTGCTGGTGAGCTAATGTCAAGTCTTTGACTTGCTTTAGCTTGAACTCCCGGATAGTGGTGCCCTGAAGGGACTCACAGCTTCTAAAGGCAGCAGGGAACTCAGGCTCTGGGCTCAGGCCATTTGTCCTGGGGTGGTTTCTTGCATGGTTCCAGCAGGATAAAGTTCAATGCACAAGACACATTTGAATAATAAAAAACATAGAGTCCAGGGGAGTGGGGTATGGGGAAGCTGCACGAGACACTCCAACCCCTGACACACCATGGGAGGGGATGGGAGCCCTGCTTGAGCCCCTTCAGCTCCTGATGCACCATGGGGGATGGGGATGCTGCAGCCCCTCCAGCCCCACACAGTCAAGACAGATGCTGCAGTGCCCATAGCTAGTTCCCAACACACGTACGGTCTGATCCAAAGGCCAGTGACATCTGTATTAAAAATGCATTTTCCAAAGATCTTCTGGAAATGTTTTTGACAGCTGCCATCTTCCATGCCGCCAATGTACCCTTATAGTGCCTTTCATTCAAGGATCTCACCGTGCTTTTAATGCTATTTCACACAGAAAGTGAGTGGCAAATTTGAGAATCCTCTGCAGCATGGGGCATGGATCATTTGTAGGTTTAAACTAGTGTAAATGGTGGATTCTCTGTAACTTGAAGTCTTTAAATCATGACTTCAGTAATTTGGCCAGAGGTTAGGGGGTCTATAATAGGAGTGGGTGGGTGAGGTTCTTTGTCCTGCAATATGCAGGAGGTCAGACTAGATGATCATGATGGTCCCTTCTGACCTTAAAGTCTATGACTCTATAACAGATCCAAGGTCCTACTCCCAGGGTCCTGCTCTAACACTGCCTTTGATACTTTTACTGATTACATCATGGGACTGCTTCTTCAGCCGGGCTACCTCTCATTCCTCCAGAAGAAGGAGTTTGAGACCTGATCTCTCAGCCAAGACCACGAATCTGGCTAGTTTGGAGGCACCTGCGAAGAGCCTCATGTGGCTCGGTCATTCCATTGATGGGACTGTCTCAGCCCTGTTACATATTGTCATATAGATACATCTTGATTGTAAACTCTTTGGGGGAGGAATGTCAGCTACAAAGCTGACTGGGAGGTGCCCAGCCTCTCCTAGTGCTGAATCCCAATGAGCTGGGTCTGTAATTACAGGAACTCTTTCGCTCCCAAGAGCAGGGCCAAGGCACATAGAAAGTTCACCCCACTGCCCGGCTGCACTGTGCGCACATACACACACAAGCTGCTTGGGTTTTTTTTATTAGCAAAAAAATAAAAATTTATTGTCCTCTAGAAAATCCATCCTGCCCTTGGAAACTGTGACACAGATTGCATTCCTTCCAGCCCCACATGCAAATTCACTCTGCCGAGAAAAAGAGTCTAAACCAGGTTTCCAACAACCAAAACACGTATTTACAGAATACGAGAAAGAACGACAGCTGAAATCACAGTCTATACATGGAATCAACAACACATTGTACACACCACGGATTACCATTCTGCCACCGTCTACACAGACTGAGGGATGCTCCTTCCCAATGCTCCTTCTCCGGGAAGTCCAAGAAAGAGATTGGTCAAGAACTGCCACCAGATCTACTGTAGTGTGTATTGTTTAACGCACTTATTTTGTTTTAACATCGGAAACTACAGCATGGGGAAGCCCCATAGCTATCTTTGATCCACAGTCACTAATTTGCAGGAATACTTCACTTTTGCAATACTTTTCTTGACACCAGTAACATCTATTTTCTGTTTGCAGTGCTCCAGGGATTATTATAATCCTGGAGGAAAACACTGGTAAGAATATTCTGCCTTCTGGGAGGAGGAGGAGGAGGGAACAAGAGGATGAACTGTGGCTAGTGGAACAGCAATGAATTACTGAGTCCATTCAGCGGTAAACTCTTCCTCACACGGTGAGGAATTCTCTTCATTGTCTGAACTGTGCAAGCCCTTGCCAGTGGCTCAGGTTAAGCTTTGGAGATGTATGGAAAGTAAAAACCCCTTCTGAATGAGAACAGCTGCAGAGGTCCTTTTGGCGGGAAGACAGAATGTCGTGCTCCCTCGTTGGGCCATTTCCCCGTATCATCTGACTACTATGTCACATCCCCGCATGCCACAGTCTGGGTTTGGCTGGGTGTCCATATGGCCGGGAGATGAGCTAAGCAGGGCCCCAGTGGCCCTAGGCTATGTAAATGCACTGTAGCCTCCCAAACACGGAGAAATTCTCAGGCTCACGGCTATTCTCTAAGGATATTTTCTAGCTTTTTGAAGTATGTATGTAGAATATTGTTGCTCTAATTCATCTGTTTCAAGTGGACAGACTTGTATAGTTTTCATAATAAAGTACAAGTTTATTGACCTTTAAGAATACTGTGGTTTCACAACACAATTAATACTCCCTTCCCTCAAATCAGGGCTAGGATGCTGCCAAGCAGGCAGAATTAGTCACTGAGGTCAGCGTTTCTAATGAACCCTTCCAACGCTACAGGACATTTTGGGAGGCAAATGCTACTTATCCAATAAGGACTCTGTGTGGAGGGGTGGAAGCTATGGGGGGTGTTCCCAGACATGCCCTATCTATTCAGCATCAGCGAACTGGGCTGCTAATTCAGAAGGGCTGGAAATTGTCCACTTTGACTAAGACTTTTTTTCTTTTAATGTGACTCAGTCCATAGAAGGGTCCCCTTGGTCTGATTTAATTATTCCATTCATTACACTATGGACTTTTCTGCTCCAAAATACACAGCCCGTGACAATACATTAGAGGGGCTGGGTGCATTAGCACCAATATTTCAGTAAGCCCCCTTTTGATAACAGAAGCTGGCCACAGAATCCTGTTGCTTTAAGAGCAGCACAGTGACTCCATGCAGGGATCACCTGGCTCAGACGATGTAAAGTCAACAGCTGCTAGAGAGAGTCAGAGCCTTTGCCCTTTTTTTTGGCCCTGTCCCCCAACTCATACTTATTTTCTTATTAATTTCTAGGAAGAAAAGGGCCCCCAAATTATTTATCAAATACACACAGATCAATTTCTCTGTTCCATCTGGAGCAAAAGAAATCATTCACATTTCAGAGATTTCATGTTGTGAAAGAGCAGCAATTAAAAATTCATAGAAACCTAGCTTTAAAAAGCCTTTGTTGAAGGACCAGAGGAAGGAGAGAAAAAGTCAGTGTGTTTGTACAAAGATACAAAATACAATGTATTGGGGAGAGGGTCACACTTCACACCTGGTGCTAATCCCTTCAACCTGTTCTGCTATGATTGGTGTGGGGCAGGGAAGAATCAGGATTTGAGGGCAGGGAGGGGGAGGATTTTTAGATTATTTCCAATTTGGATTCTTTGGTCCTTCTGGATACGTACTAAACAGAGAAACTGTGTTTTGCTCAGAAGGCAAACCATGTAGTTCTCCAGGTTGGAATTTCTCTTGTACCCCACTTGGCTAAGCAATCTGCCAATGGGGAAAAGTCTGACCCCCCAGTATGACCAGCTAGTTCTGCATTACTAAGGAATTACCAGATCCTAATGGGACAGACATGAGTATGCTGATCATGGGTCACTGTAACTTTGGGAGGAGAAGGGAACATATCCATAGAACCTCCCCTGTGGGAATCAGTTGCAATTATGCAGCCAGTTCTCTGGATAAACTGATTTGTCCAGAGAGCACGGGGTCACAATGGACAATCCTACAGGAAGGAAGGAAGGAGAGTAATAAACCACAATGTTAACAAAAACAAACATTACACATTAATTTCCATCCAGTAGCCACGTGGGCTGATCAGCTTCAGAGCTTATAAATATTATAGACCTGATTCGAGAGTTTATTCCCTATTAGTTTTCCATTAGTTACCAAAACAGTTTAGTAAATTTCATTTTCATTGGGTTTTTCCTTCCCCCTTTTTTTGTGGTTTTTCATTTGTTTTTAAAAAAGAATTTTCATACATTTTAACAAATGATCTTTCCTTAAGATCAAACCGAAGCAGGTTCGCAGGCCTTTGAGACCAGTCCCACCTCATGGCACAGACATTCAAAGGCTATAACCAAACAACATGGCCACAATAGTCACCAGCAGTATCGCTCCATACAAAAAAAAATTTAAAAATTGATGCTAGTTACAATAAAATACACATGGAAAAAAGCATTTTTACCAAAAACAAGTTAATGGGGAGGAGAAAAAAAAAACAACTACACAGAGCTGCACTTAGAGATCATCTGGGAATGCATATTAACCCCTTCCCTGCAGAGGAAGGATGGAATCATGGAAGCAAATCTAATTAATTCCTTGCATTAAATACGAAATACTTTGAAAGTCTCTGATAACAGTTTAATTGTTCCTATTAACAACCATGGGCTGCTGGGGTTTCCGGTGCACTTCCAGGGTGGGGAAGGTGGGTAAACTAGCCCAGATCATCCAGAACCAGGAGTCACTGATGGGATTAAAGACCCAATCATGCAGTTTTTAATGCAGGTAAAACTCCCAGACAAGGAGGTTATGGTCCTTTCAGACAGAACGGATACTTATCAATGTGTGTTATAGTGTCTCTGCAGTAGGTGCATTAAAAAACGTTTAAAAGAGAAAGAGAGACTCCGATGGGAGTTTTGCTCCTGCAGATACGGCAGGATTGAGCCAAAAATGGGTAATAATAAAACAGTGTCAAACTCAGGCCTCAGATACGCACACAGTGTGAGCCGTGCATTTGTACCTGAGAGGGGAGTTTGCCCCATTAACGGCAGCCTGTTTGCAGTGCCCCACAGCCTGCCCGCCCCGTACGGCGAAAGAGAACATAAACAAATTAATGACCTGGTTGGCCAGTTGGTTGGGAACCCAGCAGGTTATTGCCTCCCTCTGAAATCAGAAGTCAATTTACACACTGGAAATGGTTGTAGAAAAGCTTAGCTACTAGACAGGGTCCTGGCCAGTGGCATTTTGTTTTTCCTGGAGGGAAACAATGAACTTGAACATTTGTTGCTGGTGTAGGGCTAATCTGGAGGTTCCCATCTCTCTCCTTCCCCACCTAGAAGTAAACTGCAACGCCAGCCCAAGTGAACAAGTAGAAGGTAGCATGAGCTCCCCTGCTGATGGTGCTGGGAGGTAAAGATCCATGGTGCTCACAGCAGGTCAGATCCCCTAGAAGGATCCAGCCAGAGTTTGCAGAAAGCTGCATGTTCAAAAGATGAACCTGCACAGCAGGAGATGGGAGAGTGAGAGAGCCCAAGGACACCGGAAGATATTCGTTGCATCAAGGAAAAGGAATGTCGTGGAAAAGGAAGTGTGTTCATGGGACCTCAGTTCCTCCTTTCCCATCTGTCCCCATTACCAGAAGGAGATTGAGTTTGGTGGAACCATATCTTTCCTGTTACACTCCCCAGGTCCACCTGTTGTCTGCTAGACACCTGCAGGCTGGACTCTATTGCTAACTCCACCAAGTCACCAGGAATGTTTGTACATAATGGCTGGTGGTTTGAGGATTTTCAATGTCTAGTTGAAATTAAAGTTCTTTTCCTTTCTCAACTGACACGATATCTTGTCCTAGTAACTGTATAATTAACCTGTGGAACTCTCTGCAACTGGACATTACTGAGCAAACTAGCTTTAGTAACGTTTCAAATTAGTGTTATACATGTATGTGAATAAGAACTGTATCTGCAATTACACTAGCTAAGTTTAAAAGTCACACGTATTATCAAATATCATGCTTCAGGGCATAAAGCAGTCAGCTGTGATCAGGAAGAAATAACTTATACCTGTCTCTGCAGCCTCTGGCATTGGCCACTGTTCAAGGCTGGAATAGATGGAGCAGTGATTTTCTCCATGATGGAAATTACTTTGCTGCCACCGGCATAATGCTGTGTCAACAGCATGAATACTAGTGGCACCTGTAGCAAGAGTGCAGCTGGAGATCAGCAAATGGAACTTTTATCACTGTCCTGCGAGCTGCCTGCCTGTTTTGGCTGAACAGCCTGTTAGTGAAACAGAAATAAGTAGGTTGGTGTGGATACCTCTGTTTACCATGGCACAGCAATGGCTCTGCTCATGGAAGGAGAACCCCTCACAGGGATCTTCTGAGAATTCATTACTGAAAGTGCTAAATATTAACCAGATGCATGGGCAGAGAAAAATTACAAACTTCCTGAGTTCTGTGCCCTGCCTCAGAACCCAGGAAGAGCTCAGGCTTCACCTTCACCCACCAGACAATCATGGAGAGCACAGAGCTGTGGGAACCCTGTTATCCTTGAGGCAGTGACGCAGGAAATATCTGGCCAGTTCAAGTACAGTCATCACCTCCCAGCTCATCTCCCACCCTGACATTCTCACTCACCAATTAGAATCTCTTCCACATGCATCAGCAATTACGAAGCACGTCCCCAGACTACCATCCAACCTGAAGCTGAATACATCTCGACAAAGACGCCATCGGGGGAGAGACAGAACCTGTGGTTCCACCTCCCTTCTACAGATTAGCCTTAGCTTGCCGGCTGGGCAGTATTTCTAAGGACTCTCAAACCCAGGACCCCCAAACAGACCTATAATACACACTAGCCACTGGCCTGGCCTGGCCTGAGTTGCTTTAAATTCTGTATTTTTTCCCTTTTGTTGTTTTCTTACAAATATACAAATTGTGTAAAAAAAACTTCTAAAAAATGAACTTTGTTGTTTAAATGGACAGGCAAAGTTCTTGTGTATTCAGAGATCAGCAAGCATCCGAGCGAGCAAAGCTCTAACCCAGCAGACACCCAACAGGGCTTCTGTCAGTGGGGATGGCTTTAACAAGCTGGGTCAGTAAAAGAGTGCAGGTTTGAAGACATGATCAAGCAATGGGAATTCATCTCCTTCCTCCCCCATGAGTCCAACCCTCACTCTGGAAAGCACCTGGAGGCCCCTCTCCCCAACTTCAAAACCCTCAAAATAGTCAAAAATTTGTTATATCCTAAATAGAAAAGAGGAAAAACACAGACTCTGCACAAATGGCCCTTTGTGCTGTATTAACAACAGCTCTCAAAGTTCCTAAATGGTTAGAATTAGTGGGGAGTGGGAGAGGGGCAGTTTAGATTGGGGATGTAAAATATTAAAAAGTGCTCTGCAACTAATTTTTGTTTTTAATATATATATATATATATATATATATATATATACACACACACACATATATATATATATATATATAAAGTTAAAAAGTTCTATGTGATATGAGAAACCAAGTGTCCTTGAAGGGTCACGACTGGAGAGTGTGTGGCCTGTTGGGATGGCAGATGGGGCATTCGCCCTCCTCGGCACACATTTCACACAGCACGGCATGTTGGCACTGTAACACCACCCGGTTCTCCTCCTGACACTTAAGACATTTCACTGATTGCATCTGAAATACTGCCTGCAAGAGAGGACAAACCAAAACACAATCATCACAAACAAGGAGGTGCTGGGGAGAGGGAAAACTCCTCCACCGGCACACAGTGGAGTATATTCCCATCAGCTTTGTGAAGTGAAAGTGAGGCTGCACAGGCTGGTGTATTGAGAGCTGGGTTCCTGGGTACTTCTAGGTTCTATTCCCTGACCTACTTAGATTTAAAATTGTACTCTAGCTATAGCCCTGACCTCTGTAGCTGTACAGACCAGGGCTACAGCATTTGTTTAACCATGTTATAACGCAGTTTGACTAGATCCGCTCAGGCTGAGCAAAAAAGTTGCTAACTTCTGTTTTGGCTATATAGACAAGGCCTTAGATCTCTACAGACCAACTGGAAAGTAAGAGGTAAGCGGAATGCTCCCACCCCAAGGTCCCTCATGCTCACCTTGTCGACTCTCTCCAGGTTGGCACGCAGCTGTTTCTGTAGGGTGTACAGTGTGGAGAGTGAGAGGGTCTCTAGATCAGAGAATGAGCGAAGGAGCTGGGGGTCCTGGCCAGCATGGATCCTCTCCAGCTCCTCCTGGAGTTTCTTCACTTGCAGCTCCAGGGCTTCCCTCTGCTCCCGGGCCAGCTCACATTCCATGTTCGCTGTGCTGGCGCGATCATTGGCTTCCTCCGCTTCCTTCTTCCAAGCATCACATGCCTGAAAGTCCCAGCAAAAAGAGAGAGTCAGTATAAACCCTTTGCCAGCACCCGAGACCAGCTGAGACTCCCTTTTACTTATCTACCTATTTAGATTCACACCAATTTACCCACATGAAATTTACACCCCCTTAAAGTCAGTGGGCCAGATTCCAAGGTGGTGTGTGCACTGGCATAACTTGAATGCCGAGAGACCAGAGGAGAGGTGTAGCAAAAAAAAAGTGGCTAACTGAAGGATGTAAGAAAGTGCACGTTAAATCAATGTCACACTCTGCAGTAACTAAGGCCTTGGCTACATAGGAAAGTTGCACTGGTTTAACTCAAGGTGTGATTTTACACCAATTTAATTAAACTGGTGAGAGCCTCTGTATGGAGATTCTTATTTCTGTTTAAAAGTGTTTGGTTTCAGTTTAGCTTGAACGGATTCCTAATTGACTACGCTAAAAGGAAATAAACTTGCTTTAAACTGAAATATGAAGTGTCCACACAGTCTTTTATACCAGTTTAACTAAATCGGTTTAAGATGTCCCCTTTTGTTAAATTGGTGCAACTTTAGTGCGTAGACAAGGCCTTACTCCTTTCCAGCTCCTAAGCACATGAAGTACACTAGCTCTCATTCCCTTACCCATTGGTAAGTGGGTGTAAAGAGGTCTAAGGGATTCTGGCTCCAAGAGGGTCTGAATTACATCACCTCACATCATCTCTAGGTTCGGAAAAGCCTCTTTGGCTATGCCTTGACATCCTGTTGCCACATCCTCTGCAAATTGCACTGTACCTGTTTGGCTTGTTTCCAGGACTCCTCCCACTGCTTAATTGTGCTGTTGGCTTCATCCAGTTCTTGTCGCAGTCTCGTCAGCTCAGCAGCACCTGGACCTGACAGAAACGCAGGTGAGGTACTGGGCGAAAAACTCCCAGAAGCAAAGTGCTCCCATATGCTGCTGTTCATCCCATTTAAACCTGTTTCACGAGGAGACAGAGAGGGTTATGTCACAGGTGTCGGAGGTTTCCCCACTTGTTCCCTGCCCCTGTGAAATCCAGGGCTCACAGTGAATGTTTAGGAAGCAGAGGATTGTTTTAGGAACCAGTTCACTCCTTCAGGAGACAGTCATCCATTTGGGGACAGCAATGCTCACACACTAAAGGTCTCACACTTTTAGGTAGCTGAGTGTGTAGTTTGGGAACTGATGTCTCCTGCCACCAGACAGAAGCTCCCCTTGAATGTGGCTCCGTCTACACAGGCTATAAAGGGGAGTTTTTCAATCAAGTTAGCTTACCCCAACTGAAATCCCCCCATTTGCACCTGTGTGAGACAGTTTAACTTCCTCAGGATCATTTCAGCTTGTCATGCAGTAGCCTAGTTAGGCGTACGCTAGCACAGCGGTTCTCAAACTTCATTGCACTGTGACCCCCTTCTGACAACAAAAATTACTACATGACCCCAGGAGGGGGTACTGAAGCCTGAGCCCACTCGAGCCCCACTGCCCTGGGCAGGGGGGCCAAAGCTGAAGGCCAAGGGCTTCAGCCTCTGGCAGGGGCCTGTAACCTGAGCCCTGCCACCCAAGGATGAACCTAAAGCCTGAGCTCCGCTGCCCAGGGCTGAAGCTATCAGGTTTGGGCTTGGGCCCCGGGAGGTGGGGCTTGTGCCCTGATGGGGGCTGAGACTTGGGTCCCGGGCTCCAGTAAGTCTAATGCCAACCCTGGCGACCCCATTAAAATGGGGTCATTGGGCATCTTGACCCACAGTTTGAGAACTGCTGCGCTACCTCGACTGCAAACACCCACTTTGTTTGCCTGAGTAGACAAAGCCAGGTGTGACTTCTCCTTCGGATTCCACAGTAAGTAAATCAGTGCCACGCATGCCATCTTCGAGCACTAAGAGGGCAGTGATCTAGCTATAGCCACATTCTTAGCCTAGCATATTCAAACCCATTTCCCCTCTCACAGTAGGGCTCAGGGCCTTGGGTGACACAGTGGAAGGAAATATATGATAAACAAGGCCACACATTGGTCATGGAATCCAGGATTTGTGCCTTGCCAGTAAAAAAAAGTCTCTGTTTTTACTCAGAATGAACCTCTGCAGCCCTCATCCAGGGCAGAATCAACAAGAAGTTGAGGGATGACTGCTGCACACACAGCAGAGAGCTCTGGGTACTCAGGCCTTGTCTGCTCACCAGCTTGCACCAGTTTAATGAAAGGGTTGTTTGAAAGTGATGTAGTTTAGAAGTGATTTAGCGGCAAATCCCTGTGTGGACATTCTTAAATCAATTTAAACCTGGCTTATATAGATTTGTCTTAATTCAATTTCTAACTGCATTAAGCAGAATTGATATAAATCAGGTTTAAATCAGTGCAAGAGTGTCCACACAGGGGTTTGCACCAGATTAACTCAAACTAATTTAAAGACCAAATTTAAGTTAAACCAGTGCATAAAGACCAGACCCTAGAAGCACAGCAGAGTGCATCTCAGTCAGAAGCAGCACTCAAGAACCAAGAAGCTGGTTATCCTTGCTGGGCAACTCAAACCCAGTGGCAGAAATTGGTTAGTTTGGGGTCTCTACTGCTTCTTTCAGGGCTTGTCTACACTACAATGTTGTACCACTTTAACTAAATTATAAAAGTAGCACAACACCCTAGTGCACATGCAATTATAACGGTGGAAAGGTGCCTTAAACTGGTATAGCTTATTCCTGTATGGGAAGGGAAATAAACTATACCGGTGTCAGCAACTTTTATAGCAGTACAACTTCATCCACACTAGAGGTGGTATAATTATTTTTTTGGGGAAAAAAATCCCATCACAACCGACATAGTTATGCTGGTTCAAAAACTGTCCCTAGCCTCCCACAGCTTTCATCTCCTGCCTCTAAGGAGGGAATGTCTGTCCATTTGCCCTCCTGCTGGTAAAGCAAAAGGATTAGCAGTGGGGGAAAGTTTAACATTTTATTTTTATTACTGTTCTAGATTTCTTGAAAGGGAATTTGGCAATGATTAGGTTGCTGGTGTCCTGATACCACTGCCTATCATGCTGACCAATGAAGTCTCACTGTTTTCTTGTACTCCCCTGCCTGTCTGGCTCCATCTGCTGTCTCTTGTCTTGGACTGTAAGCTCCCTGGGGCAGAGACCATCTTTTTTGTGTTTGTACAGCAGCTAGCACTATAGGACCATAACTAGGGCTCCTAGGCACTACAGTAATACAAATAATAAATAAATAAAAGTAATAACTATTCACACTAGGCATTCTATCTCAGCTACATTCAATGAGCTGCATGGACAAGTCCTACATTCTAAAACAATAAGTTACTATGTCAAAAAACCTTATCAAAAGCTGAAAAGACTCAAATTATTCCCACTCCTCTACTGTGTTCTAAGCTGTATTTTGCTTTTTAAAAATTCAGATCACGAAATGCATTTTGCAATTTTATTCCATTTCTTTGATTCTGCACTCTGTGTGATTATATGAATACAAACTATTTAATGCTTTTCTGCTGAAATAAAAAGTATAGCTTTATTAAAATAATTTTTTCTGTTACATTTCCCTTTTCTTACTGAAATTGTGACTTTTCTCATGAATAAAAACCAGCTGTAATTAAATACCATTGCCTTCTGATATGTCTTTTCTTATTAATGTCATTGTATAAGCCGTTCAAGCAAGACCAAAAAGAATGCGATTACAAGATATGAGACACAGCGTTGTTAGATGCATGGAGCAATGGATTAGCAAAACATTTTACTGAGATTTAGCATTGAAAATTAAAAAATCTCCCGAATTTGATAGAAAAAACGAGGAGTACTTGTGGCACCTTAGGCCTGGTCTACAGGGGGGTCAACCTAAGATACGCAACTTCAGCTACGCGAATCTTAGGTCGAGTTACCTGGCCGTGAGAACAGTGGCGAGTCAACCACTGCCACTCCCCCGTCGACTCCGCTTCCGCCTCTCGCGAGCTAGAGTTCTGGAGTTGACAGGAAGCGCGTTCGGGGATCAATTTATCGCGTCTAGACAAGACGCGACAAATCAATCCCTGACAGATCGATCACTACCCGCCTACCTTAAGGTGAGCTATTATCATATTAGCCCACCTTAATTGATTGATCTCGTTAGAGCTGGTATGACAACCCCCATTTTTTCATGTTCTCTGTGTGTGTATATATATATATCTTCCTATTGTATTTTCCATTACATGCATCTGATGAAGTGGGCTTTAGCCCACGAAAGCTTATGCTCAAATAAATGTTAATCTTGAAGGTGGCACAAGTACTCCTCGTTCTTTCTGCTGATACAGACTAACATGGCTACCACTCTGAAACCAAATTTGATAAGTGCTCTCTCACTGTGGTCTAAAGGAAGCCCTACCGCCTGTTGTTGTTGTCATACACATTGATAACTCAAGAGTCACTGTAGCATTCAGCCAATCAAATGATTTGATTTCTTGAAATATCTGTGGGTTCTTAACAGATCCTGCTCCCCCATTCTGCCTGTGTTGTGCCCTCAGTGTAGGGGGCACAACTTTGGGAGTGGAGGTGGGGATGGAAGGGAATGTGGCTGGAGCACTGCTGCATTCTGCTGAGCGCAGGTTGTAGAATGGCAATATGAAGGGAACTGCAGCTGGGCATAGTCTACAGTATGCTTGAGGCTGCTCTTAATTACTCCACGGGCCAGTCCAGCCCCCATTTGTTCCCAAGAATTGAAGGTGGCCTAAAACCATCTTCCCTTCTCCACCTCAGCTCTGTTGCGCTGAAGATCCAAGCTATAATCACTTGCCCTAAGCTCTGAGCAGAAAGAGATGCAGTCTATTTGTCTGAGCACAAGATGGGGAGCCAGGAACTCCCAAGTTCTCACCTCATCAAGTCATCATTAGTGCTAGGTGAACTTGGGCAAGCCACTTAACCTTTCTTCTACAATTTCTCTATCTGTAAAATGGGGATATTTGCTCCCTCTAACACAGAAGTGCTGTGAAGATTCATTAATTACATATTGGTAAAGCAGCTTGCAGTTTTGTTGTTATTATGGGAAGGAGAGGTATAAATGGCAACACTGAAAGAAGACATTCAAATTAAAGTTAACTTAAAAGAAAATACTTACATGGTATAGACACGTATGTACATGTAAAACACACACTGTGCATTTACCTAATGATCCATGAGAAGTTGATGTCCCCAAGAATGTGTTTTCTGATTGGCTTAAGTGTCCCTGGGGCTGATGGAGGAAATGCGATGATAGGCTGACCGGTGGAGAAGGAGAGGCAGAGTGAAAAGAGGCGGAACTTCCAAGGGACCCAGGGATATTTACAGGAGCAGAACTTTGCAGCAAACTCCCACCTGGACAAAGAACACACAAAGAGGATGGGAATGTATGATCATGAAGTATGGACCAGAGGACAGCACAGGAGTTTAGAACAGCAGATGTTAGCTTCCCTCTCCTCATCAAAAAGGGGAGCCCTGGGAATTCCCACCATTTCCCTTCTACATTACACAGCTCTCAACCTTCAGAAGGGGCACTGCGGCCAGCACCCTTCTGGCCAAGTAGAAACAGATGTGACTCCCTTCAGAATATGCCAAGACTGCTGGTCAACTGGCCAAAACAGAGAGAGGCTCTCCCTCCAGGCCCTGAATGCACTCCCCCTGCAGAGTTCACAGTCCCTGCGAGCCTACGGAAAACCATTTGTTTTAGATATCAGGTGAGCAGCTTTGGAATGAAAATTCACTTGCAAAATTTCTTCTTCCTTTTTTTAATACCAATAAACTATCGGCAGTCACGAGGAAGAGGATCACATCACCACTCGGTCAATCTAAAATGAGCAACTGGCTTCAGCTGTACTTGAAAGCTTGCAACTAGTGGTAACAGAATCGAGCTCCACTACACCAGAGAGCAGTCTCCTCCTGCTGCACAGATAGCTCCAAAGAGTTTTCTCCCCGCCCCCCTCCACTTGATACTGACATATCCCAGCTTCAAAGGCAATAGTTAACACCCAGACCTAAAGGGAGTGACAGAAAGATCACAATTCCTCTATTCCATGCTTCTTGTCTCGCTAGGCCAACAAGGCTGAGCTGTGGCAGGAATGGGGCCCTCAGAGCACACAGAATCTGGATGTTGAATCAGTATGTTGATCCTTTGAGGGGGATCGGATCTAAAATCGTCCACAGAATGGAGTTTGGTTTCTCAGGTAAGGTTCTGAGCAGTAGCTGCATAGGCAAATAATAGCCATTATGGAGACAGCATTAGCTCATACAGAAGAATCTGTTTCATTGAGTAAGGGGATGTGGCAGCTAGGCACCAATGCTCTCTGCAAAGAGTCCTGAGATCTATAACTTCTGAGCCACTAGAGACAGGCAAAATGGACGTTGGTTCAAATGTCACACACAGAAGATGAGACATACATTGTATGCTTTGATATAAGGCCATTCACTATCAAATGATCCTGTGACAGTAGAACAGTATTGCCAGGTCACTGGGTTCTCTGTGACTTTTACTGGGATTTTCCTCAGGAGATGTGAGTTGCTATATTTTCAGCTGTTTTTACAGCTCCCAGACACATTTTAGATGGTCGCTGTTTACAGACCAAGACAAACAAAACATGCTCATCTCAGAAACATTCCTAGGCCCCGGGCAAGAACTCATCTCTGCTAGCCATGGAGAGTGAACTTTTGCTCTCAGGATTCTCACTAGTTGCCTGAGTTAGTTACAACTGTTGCTTCCAACCAATAAATCTTTTTTGAGGCTGATTTTAGAGCTTTGTGGGGGCTGGTTCAGCCTAGCTGATCTGGCAACACTGCTTGGCGATGATCAAAGAAAGCTCTGTTGCTTTCATGTACCTATCATGATGCCACTCGTGTGGGGCACCGTGCTGCTGTCAAATGTCTTCTCCAGGGCAGCCACTCCGAATTCGTTCAGGTCCAGGTCATCCAAGGCAGATTCTGCCGGACACAGAGGTACCAATTATGTTACAAAGGACCAAAAACTTCAAGAGATAGGGTGGCCCAAAGAGCCTACATACTGCAACAGCCATTGCTGTCTACTGGGCAGTGTACTCAGCCCTACTCTCGATCCTGTGCAGTGTCGCTATTAAATGATTTGTTGTGAGTCTAACAGGCAGCTTTTCATATTGGTTTCTGTTGCCTGACCCGATTCCCCAAGATTTTATATCAACTTGTTCCCAACAGTTACATGAAAACAGACATACAAATCTGAAATAATAGCAATCCTCACAGATCTCCCCCATAGTGACATTCTGGTTCTGGCCATACTATGCAACAACACCTGCCAATGTTCTGTCTGGTTATGGCTAATGCTGTATCGCCAATTTACTGAGGAGAGGCCTAGAAATGGACTAGCAGCAGCAGGCAGATTGCAAATCAGGTCTGAGGTTCAAAGACAGTATAAGGTGAAGAAAGCTTACACAGTGCCTGCCAAAGGCTATATCTAACCATATTATTAAAATATACCTCATCACAGACCTACAGATATACATATACTTATATACATACATACCACCCGGGCCTGTTTATTTGTATTAACTACTTTTATTGTTGTAATTAATTTACATCAGAAATGCTGGCTCATGAAAGAGGATACAAAGAATCTGACTGACAGAACAGCAGTGACTCCCCTACGGGAGCCCCTTGCTCTACTTTTCTAGGGACTTTGTCCTACGCTTGGAGCTCTGGATGGGGAGAGATCAGCATTCAGCTGACCAGCCCCTCCTGTTAAAATCCTCAAAGGGAAAATAAAGAAGTTGTAGCTGTGGAGACTGTCACTGGGATTTTCTGCTCTACACAGTGTATACCCAAAGTCTGACAAACCCACGCACTCTCTCAGGGCCAGATGTTATTCATATAGAGTGAAAATCACCCCTGCGCAGAGGGCCAGCTTACGATCTATGTACCATCAAACCTCTCTTAAGCACTATTTTGAAGGTTCAAGTCGCACATAAGGAGTGCATAGCCCTTGTGCTGATCCTCTGTGCAGGGGTGAATGTCATCCATAATGACCTGCAGAAAAGATCTGCCGAGCCATAGTCATAGAAACCCTAGAATCGCAGGGAAGTGTGGGATAAGAAACTAGAGCGCACTGTAACATCCTTCAAACTCATGGCTGCAACATGTTATTCCAATTCTCATGCCTGAAGAGCCCCTCCTGAGGGCTCCACTCAGTGTAAATAAACAAGCAGTGTTACCTATAACAGACTCCACTGTGTCGCTGGTAGGGTAGAAAGGAAGGGCATTGGCATTCATGCCTGGGATGCTGCTGGTGCCAGCGGGACTTGGTGGTGTTGCTGCCAGACTGGAGGTGATACTGGAGGAGATGCTGGAAGTCAAAGGGCTCCCCACTGGAAGAATCCCCAGTATGTCCTGAAACAAGAAGGGGGAGGTAAGAAATTAAACATCCACAAAAAAATCACTTCAATAACATGCAGCGATATGGCATCAGCCAAGGCTCATTGGTGAACGTGTTCTTTGCTGCTTCCATTCAGACAGATGGTTACTGCCACCAGTGGTGGGGCGGGGAAAGAGGGAGAGATTAACTGTTTGTGTTTCATTTCTACAAGTTTGTTTCTTTTTAGCCTTACAAAGATCCTTCAGGCCTCACTGAAACGAACTCACATGAGCCACAGGTAGTATACAATCAGGGATCTAGGTCATTCACTCAGCAAACACATTTCCTGGAAACTGACAGGGACCCTCTCTCTGCCACAGTCCAGAACTGTGAATCTAGCCTGAACTCACACAGGCCTTGGCCTTCACACACAAGTCTCCAGAAACCACTGGAGGGCCCTTCTTCTCAAAAGGTCATTTCTGACCTAGAGTGCCCTGACTCTGTCTGGCCTGTCATTGGCTTCCTGCTGATTCATTTGGCTCCACAGATCTGGCTAGCGTTCTCATTTGAGGTGGGGTGAGCTCCAAGCAAGGTCTCAGAGCTCTGTTGGCATTACTGTACCTGTTTGGGCTGTAATAGAGGCTGCTCCTGGCTCCTGTATTCCAGTGAATGGGATTTTATTTTCGCCTGCTGCAGTAAATAAATGGAACAAAAGATAAGCAGGGGGATTAACAGCTAAATTGGAAATGGCTGACTGGCGGCTTTTGGAGAGGCCATGAGGAACATGCACAGCCCCCACCCCTTCTATTAGGCTGTCCTGGATGCTTTAGAATCCAAAAAGTGGGGCTGGGTGCTTAACAAATGGAGAACCCCCACAAATCGCTCGCCCTCTCAATACACGGACATTCTGCTCATTTATTTATGGATCTATTGCAATTATGTTTGCATTTAACTGAATTCCCTTTCATTAACATTAAGAACTTCTTAAGAATATGAGACCAAGTGTGGATTCCTTTCCATTGCCCATAGTATCTGCCATTCTCCAATAAAAAGAGGGAGAATTGGTAGGAAGCACATTACATTTTTATTTGCTTTTGGAATTATTTATTTTTGACAACATACTTTACTGTTTATTCTTCTACTTCTCCAGACAAGGTCCCAATCAGGATTGCTTAGTTTAAAAAGGAAAGGGAAAAGAAGTGACATCAATTTCCCCATCTGCAAAATGGGGATAATGATACTGAGCTCCTTTGTGGAACGCTTTGAGATCTACTGATGAAAAGAGCTAGGGATTATTACTACTACTACTACTACAAAGGGATGTAAAAAAGATGGGGTAGAGATCAGCCAGACTCTCTTACTTTCATTTCCCATTAACAAAAACAATAAAGGCAAATGTAACGAAATTAAAAAGCAACCAAAAAATAGACTCAAGGAAATCATTTTTTTTAACCTGTGGAACTCAATGCCATAATAGATGCCACTGAGCCAAGAGCTTAGTGGGATTCCAAAACAGAGTGGATATCTATATGGAAAAAAATATATCCACAGTTCCACTAGCTCGGATAAAAAAATTACAAGTGATTTGAAGCCTCTTGCTTCAGGACATTATTAGCCAACCACCAACTACAATAACTGGGGTCAGGAAGAAACTTCCCTCATGAGCATGTCATTGCATAATAGTTTATTATGGAGGTTTGGCTGCAGTTATCCTGCTGTATCTGTGATAGAAGGCAAACATGGGATCAATTACACACCCTGAGGCTGTGAAAAGGTGCCCAGGATCTGCTCTGTTTGTTTTATTTACTGGGCAGGATCCTTGTGATTTAGAGAAACACATTCCAGACATAAAAAGGGCTGCTCCTCATTTTATTGAGAGTACAGAGAGTAAACAGATCTAAGAGAGTAGGGAGAAGGGGAGATTCAGGCATGATGCACAACAGTATCACACAAAATGAAGAACTTGCCTGCCATGATCTGCCTCAACTTTTTGGATCACCCTTTCGGGGTGAGGGAAAGATGGGGTGGAGAGTTAGACAAAAAAAAGTTGTTAAGAAAATGATGAATGATTGACTGCTGAGGATGGTCACTGTAACCAGAATGAATAAAGAGGAGAAAGACCAGCAGTCGAGCATAGAATTCCTCTCTTGTTTTACCTAATTGATTCATTTTCTCTCTTTAATCTGCCCACTACGGGCCACGGTCTAGTGAACAGGCAGGTGAGATATGGACTCAAAGATCTTTCTGTACTGCTCTCCCTAAATAGTGCACCGTGTGTATGTGGCAGTCACAACTGAACTGATCTCAGGCTTGTCTTTCTTTGTGTGCAATTGATGCTGTGTTATGTTAGTGTATCTGCATGTGTTTGATAACAAGCCTGCTCGATTACCCAGTGCATCTCTTCCTTGCTGACACTCATCTGAACGCAAAATGTGACATAAGCAGGACTCAGCAGTTAGAGTGGAGAGAGACAGAGACGCACACATACAAACAGAATCAGTGCCCATTGTTTTTCCCACCCTTGCTGGGAGGATTCTTGCCAACATACCTGGCAACGTTGCAGCTAAGCCTCACTGAAGGTTTTTAATACATTTCAGGGCCAGCCCCAATGTCTGCAACTCTGAATTTGGTGCAACACCAGTTAAAACTTGACATTTTTCTCCTTTATGCCCAGGTACAGTAGTAAAGAAACGCCTGTACTCCTGAATAACATTAGAGAGTACAAAACTAACCAAAACAGGTAGAAAAATTAGAAGTGGAGATTGAAATTCTATCTATACCTTGCTCTGTTGAATTGTGGGGGAGGACAGAGTGGTGTAAATTATGGATGAAACACAGAACAAGCTACATACAGCCCAGAAGAAATCTGCTATGCAGCATGCTTAAAGGCCTTTACAAACACTAATAAAGTAAGCTGCACAACCCCACTGGGTGGTAAGTATTATCATGCCCATCTTATACCTAGGTAAACTAGAGCATGAAGAGGTTAAGCAACTTGCCAAAAGGACCCAGAGATACGCAGTAGCAGAGTCATGCACAGAACCCAAGAGTTGTGACTCCGAGACCGAGCTGTACATCACACTCCATCCTCACTGCACGTGAAGGGGTGGAAGAGGATCAATACTAAAAGGAGTTTAATTGGCACAGCTTTTCCAGTCTTGTGTCACAATCTGCATGAAAACTCCGTAATGAAAAGTTACTTGTGTTACTTGCTTAGGAAGCCAGGCCAGATATTCAGGTCTCTTGGCTAAATCTGCTGCCTTTCTTTTTTTAAAACCAAGTACCATTTATCCAGCTACATTCAGATTCTTTTACTTGTATTGTGGTCGCTTTAGCATGCATGCTAAGCAACCATCATGTTTTACTGGGCGTGTGTTTTGGATGACATACTACTCATGCATTCAACTGAAAGCCTGGTTCACCAATGTGAACTTTAATATGGACGGCCCAGATCCGTTCAGAGTAGCACAATGACAGCAGAAAATGGCAGAAGATAGATCCTACAATTTTGGGTCTTTGCGTAGTTTTCTGCCAACTGTACATTTTCATTTGGGGGGGAAAATGTAAGAATCCATCTTTCGTTTTTTTGAGAAGAACATTCTCAATCCTTTGCTGTTAGCTAAACATAGGCTGATGTCTGAAAATCACTTTAAAGATGAAGAGTTATGTAGGTGTTAAGTGTTGTTATTATTATTATATTATATTATTACTGCTCTGTTAGCTCACCCTTGCCAAAAACTATCGTCAACCAAACAACAATAACAGCAAATGTACAACTTCCCCTCCATTCACCTCCAAGAGAGAGGAATGAGATGGCTCATTTAAATACTATCACTATGAAGTCTACATCATACTCAGGTTACAGAACTAGGCAAAAGCCTCTGACCAAAATGTTCAAATACGAGCGCCTAAAGTTGGGTGTCTAATTCCTGGCCTGATTTTCAAAAGTGCTGAGAACCTGCAGGACCCACTGAAGTCAATGTGAACTGTGGACTCTCAGCACCTCTTGAAAATCAGACCACTTTTATTTATTAGATGCCTAAACAGGGATTTGGGTGCCTAATTTTGGGCACCTCCATTTGAATATTGTAGACTTTTCTTTACAGGGCTTTAGCACAGTTCAGTCACATGGTTACTATACAACTTGGCTGCGTGCACATAAGCAATGCCACACTATGTCAGAGCATAGTGCCAGAACACAATGTGTTCATAGTGCAGACTGGGACTCACTCACACACACTCATCTCGAGACAGGGCCCTTTTAAGTGTCATATTTATATTCTCTCCCCCTTCCTCCCTCAGGTTGGGCTCTTTGCCCATGTTTTCTCCAAAGCAGGGTCTCCCTCGGGCCTGGTCTCTGTTGACAGGAGACTGGGGTTCTCTTGGCCTTCAGTCTTGGAGCTGCCCAGTTACTCCTTTTCTGCAGCACTTGCAATGGAGAATGAGCATGGGGCTTTTCTTTTGTTTTTAAACAACTGCTACAAGCTGCTGTACTTAGCAGGGAGATGTGGTGGAGTCACAGCCAGCTCTGAACTTTGATCCCAAAGACACGTTACATAGATTTGCAATTCCCGGTTTCTTAAGCCATGCCCATGTTAAACAAACACCAGAACTGTTTTTGAAAATGGTTTAAATCAATAGGGCTTAAACGCTGTCCATTCCACAACTAAATCATTTTAACTAAACCAAAGAGTTGTCAAGTCTAGCCTCCTTGCAGGATGGAAACATGGCTCTTTCACTCAGCTGTAAAAAAAAGCATGTGGGCACAAATGGCATTAATGACTTCTAAATCATGTCATTTTTTCAAGACCTTGTCTAAGCTGGGGATTTCAATTGTTTGTATTGTAACAGAAGTACAACGTAGACAGTGCTTTTTAGGCTTAATGCTAATTTCTTCAATGTAATGTAGACAGGGCCTAAATGTGTTCAGATTAAAGGCAGATTTTCTGGGCACCCCTGCTTTCAGTAATGTACAACCATATCTCAGGTTGCTAGAGACCAGCCCTCATGAAAAGATGTCTGCGAATATGTCTTCTTCAAACCCTAACAAAAATCTACTTATTGTGCAAGCAATAACATCAGCAACAGCAATTTACAGAACATCACTTTACAAAATAAAGACGAAGCCACCATCTCTGTCCCGGACACAGATGAGTCATCAGTTTCGGAAGGGAAAATGCAGAGAAATTAACGGTAACACCAAGGAAGGAAACTGATGGAAAAATTGGACCTGAAGGTGGAAAAGGTGGCACATGGCAGACAAGAAACAGGAGATTGTTCTAAGCTTAGGAAGCAGTATGATGAAGGCTTTAAACTGAGAATGGAAAGAGACAAAGGGAGCAGTTATGCAAGAGGAATGACAGTTGAGTTGTAGGTCAGGATGAGATTATGTGGGGCAAGTGAGAAGAAGTTATTTACCCTATGCAGTAACTGATGTTCTTTGAGATGCTTGTCCTTGTGGATGCTCCACATCAAGATATGTGCGTACCTGCAAACTCTTGATGGGAATTTTTGGTTGGCAGTATCTGCAGGTCCATGCCTGCACCCTAGATATCCTTGTGCTCCAGTATGAGGATATAAAGGGGACGGACTCGCCATCACTCCAGTTCCTTCTCAGCCATGAATGCCCAGCGAAAGGACTCTGAGGCAGAGGGGAAAGATGGCGGATACTGGAGCACCCACAGGGATACACTTCTCGAAGAACTCCAGTTACCATACAAGGCAAGTAACCTCTCCTTCTTCTTTGAGTAGTGTCCCTATGGGTACTTCATGGCAGGAAATTCCCGAAAAATACCTCAGTCAGAGAGGAGGGTGCTGAAGAGGTGGATTCAGTTTGTAGAAAGCATTACTGAAAGCCGCATCGGTTCTGGAAGCAGGCATGAGAGAGTAATGCTGGGAAAACATGTGCACTGAAGACCAGGTGGCTGCCCTGCAGATGTCTGAGATAGGTATGTTTTTCAGTAGGGCTACAGAGGTAGATTGACCGCACATACACCTTTTGTGGATCCTTACACCAAATTTAGAGAATTGAGGACCCACCAAGGTACAGACCCACGCTTGGATAGACTGCTTGTTGGGGCTGTAGATGGTTCTCCTCCAGGCTTGAAGACACTGAAAGTGTGGTCTTGCTAAGGGTGTCACAAATGTACAGGCTTTCATATGGGCCAGAAGTTGCAGGCAATCCCTTGCTGTGGTTTGCAGGCTCTGTTGTATTGTTGAAATGAGGCTGGACATTGTGGCAAATTTGTTCTTAGGTAAGTATACTCTGGCAGTGGAGGAGTCCAGAGTGGCCCCAATGAAGTCCATTGAGTGGGTGCGAGGACAGACTTTTCCGCACTGAGGCGGAGGTCCAGTGAATGGAACAGAGATTGCTGTCTGTATCTCAAGAAATGAGAGACCTTTCAGGAGCCAATCATCCATGTAGGAAAGATCATTATTTCCATCTGGTGAAGATGGGCTGTGATGGCTGAGAGGACTTTGGTAAAGATTCCTGGGGCAGTGGAGAGGCCAAAGGGTAGGATGCAATACTGGTAGTGGTCCTTGTGCACTAGGAAACGTAGGATAAGTCTGTGTGAGGGGTGCATGGCTATATTAACATAAATGTTCTAAAGGTAGAGGGAACAAACCAATCTCCTAGATCCAGGGAGCGAATTATCACTCATAGGGTTACCATTCTGAAACACTGAGAGCAGATGAAGATGTTTGAAGTCCTGAGGTCAAGAATTAGTCTCCATCCCCTGTTTTTCCTCAGGACCAGGAAGTTCTAGGAATAAAACCCTTTCCAGATAAAGTCTGGTAGAACAGGTTTGATCTTATGTTAGGAGGCCTCATGAGACCACCATGAGAAGGGTCCCTGAAGATGGATGGGACAGGGGAGTTGGGGGGCTGGAAGAAACTGAACTGGGTGGAACAGGCAGTAGAAATCACCTCCAGGATCCATCTGTGTGAGATGATGAGCTCCCAGAAAGGTAGAAAATGGGAGAGACAATCCCCATAGCAGTGGAGGGAGGGAAAGGGTCAAAATTGTTGTTCTGAGGATGTTGCCGACTGCGACATCACTGTAGGGGATGGCCCTTTCTTAGTGAACCTGGACTTCTTCCTGGGGGGCTGAAGGGGGAGGTGTTTCAGACAGTCTTGGGGGCTGGTAGTGGATGGGATGAGAGTGATGAGCCATTTGTGATCTACTGTATTTTCTTTCTGCTGCAGGCATTTAGATGCCCAGAGATCAGTGTCACCAAGGGGTCTTTAAGAGAATGGAGCAACCTGTCCATGGCATTGCTGAACAACTTGGGCCCCTCAATGGGAAGGCTCTTGACAGTCTTTTGTTTCTCCTGGGGGAAGCTGGAGGAATTCAGCCAAGAAGTGCAGTGCAAGACTACTACTGTAGCCATGGAACATGCAGCTTTATTGGTGGCATCGAGCAAGGCCTGGAGAGACACCTTAGCAACTGTTTGGCCTGTTATAAGGGCTTGAAATTGTTCCCTCTGATCCTGAAGCAGGTGTTCAATAAAAGATAAAAACTGAGTGGTTTCTAAAATCATATTTTGTCACAGGGCTCGGTTACTGGTTACTCTGAGCTGCAAAGAGGCTGAGGAGTAGCTTTTATGGTCCAGAAGGTTCAGCCATTTCAACTCCTTGTCAGATGGCTTTGAGCAGGACTGATGTTGCCTGTTTCGTTTGTTAACAGCCATGACAACCAGAGAATTGGTTGTACGTTGGGGAAAAAAAAATACCCTGAGCCTCTGGATGGGAGATAGTATTTTTTGTCAGCCCATTTACATGTAGGCAATATGGTAGCCAAATTGTACAGCCTGGGGCCAGCAAAGCATTGTTGATGGGGAAGGTGATTTTGCCCTGAGGAGATGTACCTGAAGGATGTCCAACAGGGACCGTTTGTGCTCCTGTATCTCCTCCTGATATTCATTCCATAAGGTCTTGAAATGCCTTTAAACCATTGGCATAAGATGGTGGGGGAGGCATGACAGCCTCACGTGGTGAGGAGGAGGATTTGTGGGAAGATGGTGTTTCTTCTTCCTCAGCTGGTTCTTGCTCCTCTGCAAGAGCCTCCTGTAGAGCGGGATCCAAGGGAGACGGTTATTGCTCCTGGTGTGTCCTTTTATGAGATATGACCATGTAGAACTGGTTGCCAAAAGGGGCCCCTGGGTTCCAATAAGCCCACTGTGGTGGGATGTAAGGGAAAGGGGCAGGGCCCCATAGCTTTCTTTGCCAGGGCTGCCAGCTGTATCTCCTGCCAAGAGTTTCTTCCTTAGAGTGTACCCCAAGGGAGAGACGTGGCATGGGAAGGTGGAGGAACCTTGTATAGACACGTCAGAATAGGATGAGGTGTCATTCTCAGTGACCATCAGAGGAGCAAGTGGTGCTGCTACCAGTGACTGAGTTAGTACTGGGGTCTGGAAAGGGTCCTGTAACTGCATTGGTACCAGGCGCTGATACTTGATTGGCTGATGAGATGGTACCAGAGGATGTGTCAGTACCAGCGGGAAATTACTCTCGGTACCCACAAAACATTTGTGGGAGACTGGTGACTGTGTCAGTACTAGAGGACAAGTCACTGCTGAAGATGGTGGAGTCAGAGGGTAAGTAGTCTTGTGACAAATGGGCCTACAAATTTACTCAAATTGGGAGCTCAACTGTAAAAAGTACATAAAAATTCGTAAGATGTTAAAATAACTTTTAATAACAAATGTTGATGGGAAAAGGTATGAAAGGGAGACGGAATAACTGAATTAATCTAAATAAAAAGGCCGGATTGAGATGATTCAATGACTGTGTTGAAATTGTGCTTGTAAAAACAGGAGAGGCAGAGACGGAAGATAACAAGCCAAAACTGGTACGTCTGAAATTAAGCTGAATTGGTGGACAAAATAACGAGGAGTAGGCCATTCCACCCATTACTCCCTTTTTGGGTCCTTAAAAGACAAAGAGTTTGTGGGGAAAGTATCAAAGAACAAAAAGAAGAACAGATGGAAAGAACCAACAGAGGCTCCTGGCGCGAACTTCACCACCATGGCTGCCGCTGCCACCTTTTCCTGGTGGGCCGTCACCATCCTGACGATAATTTTACATGAGTAATTATAAAAATAAAATACCAAAAAATTAAGTGAAGCTTAGCAAGCTGTGTGTCTAGCTAATGGAAAATGCGATGCTCCATCTCGAGTCACAGTTCAGCAAGAAGTGTAATGACAGTGGGTCCACCCTGCCTCATATTCTTGACCCATTTCAGAGTAACAGCCGTGTTAGCACCAGCAGGAGAGTGAATTTGTGTGGGGGGGTGGAGGGTGAGAAAACCTGGATTTGTGCTGGAAATGGCCCACCTGATGATCACTTTAGATAAGCTATTACCAGCAGGACAGTGGGGTGGGAGGAGGTATTGTTTCATATTCTCTGTGTATATATAAAGTCTGCTACAGTTTCCACGGTATGCATCTGATGAAGTGAGCTGTAGCTCACGAAAGCTCATGCTCAAATAAATTGGTTAGTCTCTAAGGTGCCACAAGTACTCCTTTTCTTTTTTCTTTTTTTTTTTTTTATTCTTGACCCAGATACCCACATGGATATCTAGAGAGCAAGTGCAGACTCATGAATGCTGCTCACAAAATTCTCCAATCAAGAGTGTACAGGCTCATGCACATTCTGATGTGTAGCACTCCTATGGACACTACTTGAAGACCAAGGAGCCTCAATTTAATGTGCAAGCCAGGGAAGAGATTCCAGAAAGGTGATATGGTTGGAGCAGTGGGAGAGGAAGAGGACTAGCAGTGGTGTTTTAGACAGACTGGAGAAGTGAAAGGTGACAATAGCAGAGATCAAGGTGCAGTGATCAAGGTGACCAAGATGTGAACAAGGATTTTAGCAGCGGAGAGCAAGAGAGGAAAAGATTAATTCTGGGATAGTCTACATCCGAAGAGAACCTGGATATGGAAGGAGGCGATATAAATGACATCAAGTTGCTATCCAATGGTAATAGAAAAGGAAAGAAGTGGAGAAGGACTTGAAGTGAAGAAGAGAAGCTAAATTTTTGACAGACTGAGTTTGCAGTGGCAGCAGGACACCAAGGAGTTGATGTGAGATTGAATGGATTGACAGAGGTTGGGAGTTGAAGAGTAGATTTGGGAATCAAACACTGTGGCAACAGTGTGTTACTTTTGTTCCACAGATGGAAGACTCAATCCAAACTAAGTCAGGCAATTGCTCTCCACCACCCAACACTCCCTTCTTACCTGGCATTTGAAGCTCTTCAGATACTCAGCCCCCACCTGATCCTCCCGCTCAAAGCCTGGTGCTTTCTTGTAGCTGCTGGCTGCTGTTACTGAGTCTGTGGGAAAACCAATGCTCTCCAAGCTGTGTTGTTTCCCAATGGCACCAGGAGGGGACCCACATATATTAGATGGACTTCCGAGGCTGCTGTTCCTACAAAGCATCTAATGGGAGAAGAAAACATAAGGGTCATAAAAAAGGAGAGTTCAAACAGTCAGCAGCAAATGATTCCTAAGGACACTGATTCTCTTACTTCCTTGTTTGTGCATTAGCTTCATTGATGGTCAGCACAAACAGACAGATTTAGACAGCCAGTAGGGAGAGCACAAAATACTGTTTGTGTGCAAATCTCACAAATATAATGTCTCTTTGTTGTAATTTCTCAGCAACAGAGAGGTGGATTTAGCACAGTGATTTGTACCTGAGGCTCTAGAGACACTTCAACCCCTCTGCAGCCTCACATGCAACTCCTGGAGTTCACAGGCCTGATCAAAGCTCTTCTCATTTTCCTTAAGCTACAGGGTGATTCAGGTTAGGATCCTGCCTGCAGTCTGAGGATGAACGGTGTTTTAACCCTGTTAGACAGTAGTAAAAACACCTGAGCCTGCCGGAGCAGCATATATGCTACAGCATCTACTAGTGGAGCTGCACCTGCTGGCCTGAAAATCCTAGTGTAGACAAGGCCAAAGTATCGACAACCAGTGTTAAAACAGGGCTCCGCAACAGGTTCTCTCCTTTAGGCCACAACTATGCATCATGCATTTAAACAGGATTACTTTTGCAACTTAGAACTATGTTTGCACATGCTTGTTGCTCCCAAAGTTTGAAATGCTGCATAGAGAGGGCTGGAGATCCAAAGAGGGAGTGCTGTGAGCGTCCTACAATCCTTTGATTTTTTACACAGGCTGTCTGCTGTTTTCCCTCCCCTGCAGTCACTACTTACTGTGGTGGAGGTGGGGCTAGTTGGCAGAGTTCCTGGTTTATTCCACACCTACAGTACAAATACAAAACAGAACATGCCATGTGAGGTTGGTTACTTCACTAAGTATTTTCCTTTGATTAATTACTCATGTAAAATTATCATCAGCAAAGCTATATTTGTTTGCAGACTACAGGTGAGTCACATCATACGCGCATTTAACTTACGCAAATTCAACTATACACGCTTGGGTGGGGGATTGATCTAAGATACGCCACTTCAGCTACGTGAATAACGGAACTGAAGTTGACGTACTTAGATCTACTCACTGCGGTGTCGTCACTACGGCGAGTTGACTGTTGCTGCTCCCCCGTTGACTCTGCCTGCACCTCTCGTGGCGGTGGAGTACAGGAGTCGAGGGGAGATCGCTTGGGGGTTGATTTATCGCATCTAGACTAGACACGATAAATCGATCCCTGCTGGATCGATTGCTGCTCGCCCCAGCGGGTAGTGTAGACAGTCTCTAAGCGCTGTTGAAACCTCCCGCCGAAGAGGGAGAGCCTTCTGATGAGAAGGAATTCAAAGCCAGCCAAGGTTGGCTTAACAGTTTTAGGACCTGCTTCAACCTCAAAAATGTGCAGACTACTGGTGAAGCTCCATCTGCCAATGAAGAGGCAGCAAAAGCCTACCCCGAACAATTAAAGAAAATCATAGAAGAAAAGGGCTATCTTCCAGAACAAGTTTTTAATGCTGACAAGACTGGGCTCATCTGGGAAAAAATGCCCAACCGCACTTACACTTTGAAATCAGAAAGACAAGCCCCTGGCTTCAAAGCAGTTAAAGACTGTGTGACTCTTGTTTTGTGGCAATTCGGCTGGGCGTTTAATAAAGCCGGGCTTGCTCTACAGGGCTGCAAATCCCTGTGCCCCAAAAGGCAAGAACAAAAATCTCCTGCCTGTGTTCTGGCAATCAAATAAAAAGGCTTGGGTGAGGGCAGCATTATTTCTGGATTGGTTCCACAAGTGTTTCATTCCGGAGCTCAAGCGGTACCTCAAAGAGAAAGGACTGGACTTTAAAGTGTTGCTGATCGTAGACAATGCTCCTGGCCACCCTACGGCACTCCGGTTTGCGATTTAAGGGATTTTCAAGGGTAATTTTGACTATACGCGATTTTCGCTTTACGCACTGACTTTAGAACCTAACCCCTGCGTAAGATGCGACTCCACTGTACATGCAGCTGCCCTGATGACTGAGGAAATGACAAAAAGACCATGTGTTTCCTTTTTTGGTATGTGTTCATGGATTAGGTAGGGTTCAGTTTTGAAGACTGAAGGGCTCCAGAAAGAGAATAGATCTCAGTGATCATCAGATGGACAGACATTTCCTTGTGGCTTGCCCAGCATTCAGATGGCACTTTCACAGAAAATAAAAGAATGTCTGTACTTTATTCCACAATGGTATTTACTAAGAGAAAATAAATTAGTTCAACTCATCTAAACCACTTTAGAATTTGCAATCATGATTTAAGACCATGCCATTCTAGCTCTTCAAAATCTTCATCAACAGTTTGGGAACGCTGCAAGCTCCAAAGTGGCTCAATGCAAATAGGCAAAGATAAAAAAACGAGAAAAAAATCAGAAAGAAAAGAAGATGCCTTGCACCCCATTCACTCCCGTGTCTGTATGTTGTCTACTTTGATTGTAAGCTTTTCTTGACAGGTACTTTTCGTCCTGTATGTACAGCTAATGTACTTAGCACACTTTGGGGCACTATATAAACCAGTAAATGTAGCAGGGCTTGGACACCCCTTGGTAAATCACAGATATTCCATAATGCAAGACACACTGTGGACAGGCTAAACCTCTCTGAGATTTCACGGATAAGCAAACTAAACTGCAGTTTCGTACTCTAGATTATACTGGCTCATGGCTTGTACATGGAAACAGAAGCCCTACACTTATCTCCAATCAGAAAGGAGTTAGGCTGGATGCACTGCTGCAATCCACTCTCCACTTTCCTGAAAAATACCTTAACCCAGAGCTAAAAATGAAACTTTTCAGAGAATGAAAAGCAGAGCAGTGCTATAGGCATGGAGTGGGTTTCTAGGAGGAAGGCAAACACCTGTGTCCCACCCCAAACAAGCTCTTTGCGGGAAGTACTGAGCTAGAGCCAACAATATTCAAATCCTTTGGGAAATTTTCCTCCTCTGGAAGACAGGGTCAGGGAAATGCAGGTTCACAACATGTAGACAAATGCTTCCCAGCAGGGTCACATACATTACTAAGATCCGGGGCATGTGGACTGGAAGGGCTCACTGGAACAGAATCACCAGCAGCTGATGGCATATACATCACAGGGCCTGTTTGCGTTGGGCTGGATACAGCTGAAGATGGCTGTAAATCTTCGAGTGGAGGCTCTGCGAGAAATAAAAGGGCGTGCAACATCACTCAAAGTTACATGAATGGCCAGGGATCACAAGATGCTTGGGAAGAACAGCAGCTACATACTTCTCCTGCTGCTAGCTCTCCACAGGGAATGTTTCAGGGATGCTTATTTTGAATCAGTATAGAAGCAACAAGAAATCCTATCAGGCAAAATGGGTATTTCTTATCCTCTATTATTACTCTTTCTCCAATTCTGCAAGCTGCTGGCCTCTAGCTCAGTAATACCTCTTCCTCCAATAGTATTTTTACTAAGTGAATTACATGCTACACATTCAGGATGTCCTGAACTAACTAGGGGTTTGGGTCATGCTACGCACACAGGTGATTGATTTGTTAAGATTAGCTAAGGGAGATAGATACGTTTCCGTAAGTCCTCAACACCCACCATTACAGAAAATGGTAATGTGTGTACAAGGCTATGGAATTGCCCCCTTCCCTTTAAACATCATAAATACCCAGGAAAACAGTTCAGGGTTTCGCTGCACTGATTTAAAACATTATACAGCCCTCAGCAACAAATGGCTATCACTCGTGAAATTCATCAGGATGATTTCCAAGAGATTTAGATGTTCTTGGACATGATCTTATTTTCCTTTTTATAGGGGCTTCCATCTGTGGATCTCAAAGCACTTCACATATAGTAATGAATTAAGCCTCATTACACTTCCGTCAAGACAGAAATTATTATTTTCACTTTTAGATGGGCAAATCAGGGCACAAAGAGATTTGCACAAGGTCATGCAGTGAATCAGTCTCAGAGCAAGGATTAGAGCCCAATTCTAGTGGCTCACAACAAGTCTGCTCCGACTACCAAAAATTCCGCATTGCAACTTGAGTGCAGAATCGAATAGGAACAATGGGATGTGAAAGAGCTAACCCTCATTTATAAATGCAAGTATCGACAGTAATAACCAAATTTATCAACCAGAATTATGACAAAGAAACTGAAAGGGAACGGAATTCAAGTTTTCTATCTGTTATGTATGAAAGCACCTTCCAGTATGGAATTCCAAATTCATACAGACATTTGTAACTAGCAATTCTAGTCATTTGGCTCTACTCTATTACATCCAGAGAAATATGAAGAACAAGCCAACAACAGACTCTCTGCTCTCTTTTAAAGGGGCATTGTCAGGAAGTACAGAGGTTTTCTAGAAAACAGTTTACAAAATTTACTAGTGCAGTTTTTAAAAAATATTAATAAAAACAGCTCCTATCTGGATTTAAACACTCTTGTGAAGCATTTGTGATTCAAATGTTGGAGCATCATTTAATACTGTATAAGAGAATTAGCAAGAGAATCTGCCTAATAACGTTCCTTAGTATTTATATAGCACTTTTAATCTTCAAAGCATATTACGAACCATTAATTAATCCTCAAACTAAAATACTGTTATTACTTTATACATAGAGAAACATGCAGAGAAAGTTGAAGTGTGCAGGAGGTCACTCTAGATCAGGGGTTCCCAAACTTGGTTTGCGGCTTGTTCAGGGTAAGCCCCTGGAGGGCCACAAGACACTTTGTTTACCTGAGTGTCCGCAGGTATGGCCACTCGCAGCTCCCAATGGCCCCAGTTTGCCGTTCCCAGCCAATGGGAGCTGCAGGAAGCGGTGGCCTGGCTGGAAACAGCGAACCGCGGCCACTGGGAGCTGCGAGCTGCCATACCTGCGGACACTCAGGTAAATAAAGTGTCTCGTGGCCCACCAGAGGCTTACCCTGAACAAGCCGTAAACCAAGTTTGGGAACCCCTGCTCTAGATGATCATGATGGTCCCTTTTGGCTTTAAAGTCTATGACTTGTCCAAAACTGCAGAGGGAGTCAGTGTTTGGAGTTGGGATTAGAACTCAGGTGATCCTGGCTACCAATTATAGGGGGCAAAACTAGACTAGAAACAAATCTATTTTTACTGTCTAATCTCAGTTAAGATATAAAATGTAAATTAAAAACACAAATGGTAAAAATAAATTTGATTTTTAAATGTTAATAATCTCATGTTAGAAATTACATTCTAAGATTTTTAAGAACTCATATGCTTTGAACTTGACTGTGTCCCAGTTTAACCATATGAAGAAGAAAGGCAGTGTTCTCTCTATACTATAGTCCTTATAATTCTGAGGGTATGGAGAGCTGACCTAGTGAGATACAAGAGTGGGAAAGATGCTTCAAAAGTGAAGGCAATGAGTAACCATGGTTGTAGCCCTACAAAATATCTACTGCCTTCAGCTGTGCTCACACCTCCTATTGGCATCATGACTTTAAATGAGCTACCAAAGAAAGCTCTCCCCTTTGTGGTCCTATCTACTCTGGCCTGGAGAACCAAACTAAAGTTATTTATGGCTAAAGCATCACTGAAAGATAAGAGAAGAAGCTAACATACGTTCTACATGTGCAAAGGCACAGAAGGGTCCCCGAGGACAGCTGCCAGACTGCTGCATGTCGTTGCACTTGGTGGATTTGTAGATCTGAGAAGAAAAAACAAAACAAAACACAACACACAGAGACATAGTAAGAAAAGACTGAGCATAGCGACTCAGGCAGAGAAATGCCTAAAACAGATTCAATAGTGAGACAGAAACATAGACTACCATCACAGACACAAACAAAGATCTCAGAGCATCCATTTCAACACTTTGCTTTAAAGAAAGAAAAGCCACTGGAGTTCTGGTAAAGTCAACAATTGTCCCATGACAGCAACGGTCACCTAAGGGTTAACATTTACCATCAGTCCCCAATGACTTCAGTTGGAGCTCTGGGTGTGGAACAATAGTAAATTATAGTGTTAGGGGAATAACCGATAAATGACAGGCTAGAAAACTGATCCCCTGTTTTCTAAGAAAATGATCAATAACTGACAATCATTATCAGAAATGGGTCCTTCCTTCCTCTGATGGGGAAAATGACATTGCTAGTGTAGGCCAGACAAAACCACTTTCAACACCATAAAGTGAAGTGTGACTGTGACATGCTTTCTGTAATTCTTCTGGAAAAGCTTTGGGCCAGTCTGCACTAACAGTTAAGCCGTTTTCAGAATTGGTTCATGGGGACCTGTTACTGACAACAACTATCAATTACAAATCACTTTCGTAGTAGTTCGCCTGTGAACCCATTCAACACATCTACAATACACAGAGATACACTGTGGACTTACCCTCTCTTTCTCTCTCACACACACTCTTTTCCCCTCCTTAGGATCATAGAATATCAGGGTTTGAAGGGACCTCAGGAGGTCATCTAGTCCAACCCCCTGCTCAAAGCAGGACCAATCCCCAATTTTTGCCCCAGATCCCTAAATGGCCCCCCTCAAGGATTGAACTCACAATCCTGGGTTTAGCAGGCCAATGCTCAAACCACTGAGCTCTCCCTCCCCCCTAACTTTACCTTCTTTACCTTCCCCCCAAATTGTCTTTTTTTTGACTAAAAGGGACCCTTGTCAAGTAGCTGTGGTCCAAGCTCACCTCAAATGCGCTGCTTCTGCACCCAAGGACCATGTTGCAAGCAGCTCTCCATTCCCCGCCTGCTTGCTGGGCCCTTGCTGCCCATCAACACCTGTAACCCTGGAATTCTCCCTCTCAAATAGCAAGATGTCAAATGGGAAGGTCAGGTTACCATACCTCTGGGTGAAACTGCTGCTCTGTGCGAGTGTGGCAGTACTGGCATGTGTCCCCATTCTCACACTTACTGGGGTCTCCCCACTCATCTCCATGTTTCACACTGGGGCATGGTGAAGATCTGTATAAAGAAGGGGTAGTGGAATGCATCAAACACAAACATGTATTGGTCATTCTCAGCCCTACCTCCTGGCACCCCAACATCCCAAACTGGGAGCCAGGCTCCACTGCTCCCTTCCATTGTACACACGCTGCTCTCCCAGCTTCTTCTCCTGCACTCACTTCTTGGTGTCTATGCAGCTTCCTCCCTGCTACCTCTGCAGCTTCTATGGCTTGTAAAGATTGCCCAGTTAAAGAGATTTTTTTTTTCACCATCTCAGACTAAATGCTGACTTGAACCAAAACAGTTTAACTGTATTTGTAGGTGATATGATAGTGTCAAAGATGCTGGATCTGTTTTCTGTTTCAGAACTGGGTCTTCATATAATGTTAATAAGTTAATTGGCTAATCCCAGAACATATAGCACTGTAGGCTAGTCAGTTTCCAGGGTTACATTGTGGCCCTGTAGAAGACTGGCTGTGTGGGGTCACTAGCGAAAAGGCAGGCCTGTTTCCTTTCTCTCTGCTGGGAACTTTTTCTGTTTCCCCAGTCTGCACTCTTGATGTGCCCCACTCCCCCTGTTCTATATGGTCTTACCCATTCCCTCAGTAAACTGCAGGGGAGGCCCATCACAGCAGCAGCAGGGACTGAGCAGACAGCCACATCAGTTGTTGGGGGAGGATGGCTGGCAGCACAGAAGTGGGAGGAATACTGATGCTCTCCATGCACTGGTAGGGGACCCTCAACTCTTCCAATACTTGCTAATAAGGCACAAAGATGGGACAGAAAGATGGGAGGGGGCACCTGTTGAAGATAGGAGGAAGAGTCCCTGGATGGCACCCGAGGACTCTCATGGCGTGTATGTTTGTCCTCGAGGTGATGGGTTAACACTCCTTTGATTTTATGGGGTTTTATAATTGATTGGAAAAATCTGTGACAAAAACGTGGGGAGGAAAATGAGACTGTTCATGATTTGCCTGCCATGGTTTTCAGCCAGTTTTGATATTTTTAAGGGGGACTGAAGAAAAGCCCCCAAAGCCATAATAAAAGTTCTTTTGTGCTCTTGGAAATCAGAGCCACTAAGCTGGACAAACTGTATTCACGAAGACACATCAATGATAACGAGTCAGGAGACAGGAAAACAACGTGAACACCTGTAACCTAAGTTGCAGGACTCTTTAACAATCAAATGAGGAGTGCAAAGCAGGCAGCACTGGTGATCTCCCCAAACCCCTTTCAATCTCAATCATCAGACACATGAGATGGCCTGATAATTCTGAAACATTTACCTGCTCTCAGTTAAGCCCATAAAAACATGACCTACATGCAGCGTGTGGTTTTGTTTACAAATGGGACTAAATTGCCCTTTTAGTTTTTTTTCACCCTGCATCACTTTTTTGAAATGAGTTTTTTGTTTAATTCATTATGGTTATCATTGAGAAGCCAGATGCAGGTTCTGTCCACAATGAGTAGATCAGAGCTGTAACATGATTTGGTGAACACAGTTATTTGTTTATTATAGGCATTCATTATTGATCCTAATTATAAGGCAAATCCCCAGGCCTGGGGACTAGCATGTTAACCCAGCCCTTCAGCACAGCAGAACTGTCAGAACAGGGTTTAAGGAAGGGCTAACAGTATAAAATGAAGCAAATCCAAAGTCCTTGGTTGGGGACCTCCGCCAACCCTGAACTCCTAAGCTGGAAAACGAAAGGCCCAGGATGAGGGTACCTGTATTTGTGTTTTCTTGGACTCCTTCTTCTATCTTTGCTGTTGTGGTAGTAGGGACAGGCGTAACCCTGGCGACAGAGACGGGGGGGTTTCTTGCATTGCTCTGTCTTGTAGTTTCCCAACACATACGTTGTGTCTGTGAAGGAAGGTCCCACAGGTTACTTGGAGATGGCAGGTGCTTTGCTTACTATGAAAAAGCCCTTGATGGGAGCGGGCACTACAAGCACACTGGATTGCCCCCCTTGCAAGACCCTAAGGGACTCACCTTGCCACCTTGGCTCCTCACTGAGTATTTTCTCTATCATAGCATGGCTAGCAGCGACTGCAGATTGACCCTCTATGCCACCCTCTGATGTGGTCTGACCGTTCTGCAAAGCCTCCATAGCCTGAAGCTCCCTTCGGGAATAGAGTTAAATGAACAATAGGCAGACAGAGCAGATGAAGAGACAGATACACGTGTCTACAATTTTGTCAGACAGCAATTGCTACAGCACTTCGAAGTAGTTGTATGTTCATGATGTCTACTGGCTTTTGCCATAACATACATAGAAACAAGTGATTAAACACTGGCAGTTCATTCCCTGGGAATTTCAGCCTCATAAGTTTGAACCCCCTTCAGGGTTCTCAAGCAGGGTGCGACTAGCCTCGTGCTTCCCCCTTTTTGGGGAACCTCTTTGAAGAGGTTTTTGTGTTTTCCCTTGCTAGGGAGGGAAATATTGCCATCACTCTGATACTTAGCAGTATTTTGTTACATTTGTGTATATTCTTTGATCAGCTGACCTTCCATTCAGGTCCAGTGATCACCCCTCCATGCACAGCCCCAATGTGAAACTCCATCCTCTGCTACCTGATGTCGTAAACAGGAGAGCGTAGGTCATGAGGCCCATGAGCAAAGGCGCAGTGGAGGCCGTTCTTTGTGCAATTTCCTTTGGAGTCAGTCTCATGGATGCAGATTCCAGTTTTGTAGTAGCGCAGATGATATCTCCTCTCTGTGTCACCAGTAGTTCTATGCAAGAATGGACACCTGAGGCATAGGGGAAGAGAGCCAAATTCTGGTCACACTCTTGTTGCCAGGGTGGACTCACCAGTATGAAAGGACATGCTGATGATGAAGACTGCTGTTGTTGTCAATTTTACTAACCCTGCCCCTCTCTTTTATCATGCCTTGCAGCATTCTTTAAATCCTAAATCTGCCACTGCATACTAGAAAACAGCTTCTCTCACAGACAAACAACTGGATCCTTAAGCCTTCAGAGGCTCATTATTCTATAGACCAATGAGCGTCAGGGATCCAGAAAAGAGCAAGAACACTCTCAAGGCTTTACTGGTATATTAGCGATGAATGGGGGAAATCACATGGCACACACATTTCCTCTGCAGCTCTCCTTTCATTTAGGTTCCTAGCTGTTACTGTTTCCTGCCAATATACTACTACAGGGCCCGTGGGCTGGGCCAGTCCATCAAGAGCTAGACACACCCCTCACTGGAGAGCATGGGGCAAGGGAGGAAATACAGAACACTATCATTTTAGCTAACACTTTATTTTTTTCTTCCTACTGCATCTTAGTCATACCCAAAGTGGGGAAAAAAATCCACAAACCTGTCAGTAAGAAATGTAAAGAACCAGAAAAATAAGTGAAGTTGATGTACTTGTGGGACCTATCCAAAGATACGGACCAACAGCAGTAAGATGGTTTCATTCACTACTAACCTGGGCCAAATATGAACCAGTGATCTGGAAGTCAAAGACTCCATATCCTATTACCTGCCCAGCCAGCACCCCACTAATGAGAGATAATCTGAATAGAAACTGACACCACAGGTCTGGTGGATTGTTTCATTCTCTTCCACCTACCTTATCTTTTATTCAATTAGCAGAATTTGCCACTTTCCAGACATGTCTAACCCTTTTTGTTTATATTGGCACCATGAAACGTAACTGAAATTGCATCAGTCTATATTTTGACCACAGTCAAGATATGCTGTTATTCCTCTACAGATAATCTTGTCTCTGATTCTATATTCTCCATGTTCACTCCTGCATGGCTGAGGCCTGCCTTAGCACACGGCAGCAATAATCTTCTAAAGTATTTCTCTATTCCAATAGAACCTACCAAACAACTGATGAGGAAAATCATGGCATTCTACAGTGTTTCTCCATCTTGTGTACCTCCCATGGCTTTAGTGAAGTATTACTGGTCACTAGGCATCAGTAAAGGGTAATTAAATTATATAATTTTAAAAGTTGAGGCTGGATGGTTCAGGGCACAGGTAAGAGGACACAGAGCTTTTCACCAGTGGGCCATCAGTTCAATTCCAGCTCAAGCTGATAGTTCCCATGAGCTAATTTGATGTTTGCATGGTGGCCATTCAGTCCAGTTCTTATCAAAACTCTGCTGAAGATGCAAGGACTGAACACGTAATGGAGAGTGAACTTCTCTCTCAATCCTAGAAGTAGTAGCTTTAGGATTGAAATACAGAGGTTGCTACTGCAGCTTTTATATCTATTCTTATGTTACTCTGAATGATCTTAAGCTTAAAAAGCTGCTTTGCTGAAGCGTCTTGTTTCTATAAACTACTGGTTGGAATCAACACCTGGACTGATCCCAAGAGCTGACTGGCAGAAAGTAGGAATGAGCAGACTTTACTTACTCATCTCCTTCTGGGCAGATTCCTGTGGTTTCATCATATTTGGTACAGTAAATGTCAGGGCTGTAGTTAAAGGTGCCATCCCGACGGCGGATAGATCTGCGACGACGCTGGTTGACAAAGTGCCAGTGGAAGCAAGTATAGGGCCGGTGCTGCGTGCATTTGTGCTGCACGAAAAGGGGGCACTGCTCAGTGCGGAACTCCTTCAGGTAACTGCAGGCAGAAATCAAGGAGAAGGAGGTTAGAACAAGGAGATTCATCAGAGTCCACGTCAACTCACTCAGCCGAGGCCATGCCAAACTACACAGCATCCATCATAGAGATGCAGGCTGTCTTTCCCACACCCTCCCCCGTTTTAATTCGCAATAAAAGATTGGAAGCTGCTGGTTTTCTGTAGCAGGGAGACATTAGTTTCCAGGCCGCTCAACTCAAACTTGGAATTCAAACATCAGCACTAAAAGCAGCCGCAATCAACAAAGAATTTCCTATTATATTTTAAGTATCATTTAAAAGAGGGCTGTCTGAATGCTTAGTGAACTAGTTAAATATTTAGTAAGCAAGCAGTATTTTTAGATACAGCTCTATCTAATTCCACTCCTAACTCTGAAAGGTGTGAGTGGGAAGAGATTTTCTTCCCTTAAAGAGATACAGTCAGATTAAAAATCATGTTAAATAAACACACCGTAAAGACAGGTTTAATGCCTCAGATTATTACAACTGAAAGAGTTTTTAAAAACAGATATATTTTTCTCCATTTGTCCTGACTGGTTACTTTTTGCTTTTTCCTAAAGCTTGGACAGTGAAAATAAAACTAGCCAGTTTCACTATCCGGGTCTTTTGCACTAAGGAATCAATCCTAGCAGCTGCTGAGCACTAAGGTTGCCACCCCTCCAGGATTGTCCGGGAGTCTCCAGGAATTAAGGATTCATCTTTAATTAAAGATTATGTCATGTGATGAAACCTCCAGGAATACATCCAACCAAAACTGGTAACCCTACAGAGCAACCTCAACTCACTTTGAAGTCTAACGGAGTTGAAGGCGCTCAGCATCACACATGACTGCTCCACACATAGCAGGATCAAGCCCTAGCTAAGAAAATGTTGCAGTATTTGGACTGTAAAAGACCCAGATGATATTTAAATTATTTTTTAAACAGTATAAACATTAATTTTACAGGAGCTTTTAGGGCTATTTTGTTGGATTTTTCTTCCTTTTAAGACCTACATATTTTTAAGGCCAAAACAACCTAACAGTGTCCCTTTAAAATTTGTATGTCTTCTCTATCTTCAGAACTAAAGAGGTCTTGAGCCACTGTTGGAGATACAGCAACAACTGAATCTCAAAAACAGCCAGCAGAGGATTAAAAAATGGTTTACATACCTGAATGAGACCTAATGTGGGGTTCTTACACCTTCCTGTCAAGCATGTGGTGCTGGCCACTGTCAGAGACAGGATATTCGGATAGACATCCCTTGAGCCTGACCCAATAGGGCAATTCTTATGTGCCTAATAAATTTAGCACAGCTACTGAGTTTTGACTAATGTGATATTTTGTAATAACCTGTAACCAGAGCCCAGTCAGATCACTGTGTCCAAGTAAATCATTATTGATTGTGAGGTTTATTCACATATACACTATAAGGCAGGAAAATAAAAAGTATTGAACTTTGTCAAGGGCTCACTCCCCTCTTAAATTATTATTGTCTTTTTAATGTCGATTTTAAATAAACAGAAATGCACCACATGCTTGAAGATGCAGAAAATAATCTCAGGCTGTGTCTGTACAAGGAGAAATGTGTGTTTTAAAAATCATTAAAATATGGTGGCTAACACATTTCAAAAATAGCCTTTTCCCCAGCAAGGACAGGGCCTCAGAAATGCATAACATATTCCAAGCCTTTTCAGTTTCAGAGGCCAGAATCTTGCTGGCAAGGAGTTTTCTGCAGGATGATTTTGCTACTGAGAAAGGTAAAAGGCTTTCCCAACCATTCACTTCCAAATCTTTTGGCCCTATACACATTTAAGACCTAATTTTCAGAGGTGCGGAGCACCCACATATTCCATTGCCTTCCATTACAGTTGTGGGTACTCAGTACTTCTGAAAATTGGGCTCTAGAGCTTTCTATTATGTCCAAAACCATTTTTAAACACCCTTGCAAGCTAGTGTTGCTGTAACACCAAACAGAGTTATAACTATAGATATCATATAGTTATAAAGCAAGTCAAAAGAATTTTCTGAACCTGTGCGCTATGGACTAGAATTTGTTTATTACGACTTTTGTTTTTAAAAAGGCCTGCTCCTCTGAGAAGAGATCCATGCCTCAACCAGGTTTGTGACAACTGTGTTGAAAAACAATTGCCTAGAAAGGCTGTGCCATGCTTGAAAGCCAGCACAATTCCATGCCATTGTAGGAACATGCACTCCTTGTAAAGGGCTGACCCTTATCAAACATGTAAGTTTTAGCTGATCAAGCCCAGTTGCTGTATCATGCTAATGAGCCTTAGGGAAAAATGACTGTCCACTAATGCCTACTCATCTGGGTTGGGAAAACCAATTATGCTAGTTATGAGAATTTGAGAAGTAACATGATCACTTAAATGCCAATACCTAGAATGTTTTTTCACAATAATACATAGCAGCATATAGCCCTTTTCATCCACAGATCTCCAAGTGCTTCACAATGATGAAATAATATTATCCTCAATTTAAAGATTAGGAAACTGCAGCAGAGAGGCTAGGTAATATGTCCAATGTCACAGTACAAGCCTGTGGCAGTCAGCAATAGGGTTGCCAACTTTCTAATAGCAGAAAACTGAACACCCTTGCCCTGCCCCCCACTCACTCCATCCCCCTCCCTCTGTCACTTGCTCACTTTCACCCGGTTTGGGCTCATTTTCACCCGGTTGGGGTACAGGATGGGGTGAGGGCTCCGGCTGGGACCAAGGATGAGAGGTTTGGGGTGCAGGAGAGGGCTCTGGGCTGGGGCCGAGGGGTTTGGAGTGCGGGAGGGTGAGGGCTCTGGTGTGGAGTGCAGGCTGTCAGGTGAGGCTGGGGATGAGGGGTTTAGGGTGCAGGAGTGGGCTCCTGGCTGGGGCTGAGGGGTTCGGAGTGCAGGAGGGGGCTCAGGGCTGGGGCAGGGGGTTAGGACTCGGGAGGAAGTTTGGGTGCGGGAGGGGGCTCAGGACTGGGGCAGAGTGCTGGGGTGCAGGCTCCTGGAGGGAGCTCAGGGTACAGGCTCCAGGTGGAGCTGACCTCAGGCGGCTCCTGGGAAGCAGCATCACATCCCTCTGGCTCCTAGGCAGAAGGGCTGCCACGGGGGTGCTGCCCAATGCCCCTGCCCGCAGGCGCCACCCCTGCAGCTTCCCTTGGCCATGGTTCCTGGCCAATGGAAGCTGCAGAGCCAGCGTTCGGGACAGGGGCAGTGCGCTGAGCCACTGTGGCTGTCCCTATACCTAGGAGCTGTGGAGGGACATGCTGCGCAGAGTTGGGTAAAGAGCCTGCCAGCCCTGCGACAACCAGACTTTTAACGGCCTGGTCAGCAGTGCTGACCAGAGTCCCTTTTTGATCGGTAATTCCTGAGGTGACCTTTCTGAAAAGTGCTGAATCCTCTCAACTTCCACTGAAATTAATGAGATTTGAGGGAGCTGAGCACCTCGCAGTACTGGGCCCCAGGACCCCTGCCTTCTAGATGTAAGCTTGCTTGTGTATGAGCACTGATATTATTTTAAAATAAAGAATGGAACAGATGGAGAGGAGAGGAATTTGAACAGCTTTAGCTTAGCAGGGAAGTTTAAAAATGCATATGCTGACGAGGGAGTACAGTCTCTGGAGTGTAGGCTGTTGCTGAACCACAGTTCAAAATTAATTGCATTTTATGATTGGCTAAGTTCCCTGGAGATGCATTTATTATAATGTAAATTAGAGATAATTACATAAGTAAATGGTTCACAAGAAAAGTGTTTAACACCTAACTGACTTCATTGGAAACTCATTCTTTAATGCTGTCTATTAAATAAATGATCTCTCACTTTCAAAGCAAGCATTGAAAACAGGTACCATTGAGCGCCATACCAAATGCATCAAATGTGTATAAACATTTCTGCAATACAGCTCAACAGAGCTAAATAAGGGTTGTCAGAATAGCTCAGAAATTCCAAGACTTTCAATCACTGGTTTTGGTGCAAATTCAAAGGCTAGGTTTTTTTTCAAACCAGTGGAACACTGAAAACAACTTTCTCCACAATGAAAGGTAAATTCTTCCTACAGCCATGCACTGTCTTGATCCAGGAAGCAAGATCTGGTTCAACTGGGAAAATATGAAAAACAGGCCATTCAACCAGCCCAGATAGAAACATCCACTTTGTTTTGAGGTGCTTGGAAAGACATTCTGAATTGCTGGTATTCTGACGTGTTCTTGAGCTGCAGAAGAGATGCACACGACCACATTAGCCATAATGGAATAGCTCACAAAGCAATCATTACAGCGCTCTTTGTCTCTGTTGAGAATCTTTGGAGAGAGAGTACAGTGTCAAAACGAGCCCTCAGGTTATCAGAATGGTCTCTATAGACAATTTCTCGGCAGAGCTGAGATAAGGAATCTCTGGAATGACCCCTAAATTTAAGAACAGTTGGTCAAACTAATGGTTATTTAGTACAGGGTCAGCCAAATGATGCTCCCAAGCAGGAAGAGGAAATACAGTAATGATACTTTGCATTTCTCATTTCCAATCCAATGATCTCAAGAAACTTTACAAAACCCCTTTGTTGTAGGGAAGCATTATTAGCCCCATTTTACATATAAACTATCCCTATATTTATGAAACAAACAAACAAACAATCATGGAACAAATAAGACATGTACCTATCCACTTTGCTTGCATTATCTGTCATGTCCCTTTCTGACACCTTTTGTATGTCTTTTTAGATTGTAAGCTCTTCAGGAAACAGACTGTTATTCTCTGTGTTTGGAAAGCATGCAGTATGCTTTTTGGGGTTTACACAATCAAAATAAATAAAACGGTAACAATGCTAGCTGAGTCAAAAGGACTGCTGAGTAGGGTGTTACTGTTTACCATTCCTACCAAACACATAAAGCCACTCTTCATTTTAAACAAGCAGAAGAACAAGTAAGAGACCATCAGAACAATGTAGTTCAAGACACTGGGTCAAACTGAACCTGTTGCTGAACCAGTTGAAAGCAGTATTTCAAGCTAATATAATTAGGAATGGTCTAGATAATACTTAGTTCTGCCACAAGTACAGGGGACTGGACTAGATGACCTCTCGAGGTCCCTTCCAGTCCTATGATTCTATGAATTTGGTAAATTAAGCCAGATTATGTTTAAAACGAATTTGGAAACCATGTTCTAGATTAGTTTTCTGTGTGGGCTAAAACATGATTTCTAAACTCAGTTTAAAGACTGTTTTGTTCAGTTTCCAGAGAAAAATCAAATCATGTTTATACCGAGCTAATGTAACACCGACAGATCCTGATCGTCGTTGGGCGGAATCAAACCTGGGGCCTCTGGTGTTTAGTGCATGAGCCTCTACTACATGAGCTAAAAAAGAACTGCCTAAGGGTACGTCTACGAAATTATTTCAAAATTATTCTACTTGAATTTTCGGAAGCTATTTTATACATTCGGTCTTCTGTGTCCCCACTAAAGTGCGTGAATTCGGCAGATTGTGTCCACACTACCAAAGCTAGCATTGAATGTCGGAGCGGTGCACTGTGGGTAGCTATCCCACAGTTCCCGCAGTCCCCGCCACCCATTGGAATTCTGGGTTAAACTCCCAGTGCATGATGGGGCAAAAACATTCTCGCGGGTGTTTCTGGGTGTGTGTCATCAGAAAGCTACGGCAGACAATCGTTTCACGCCTTTTTGGCATGCAGACGCCATACTGCTTTCAGCAGACGGTGCACCACTGCTCTCCTGCTACTATGAATTCACCTCTCCAACTCAACTCTGCTATCGTGAACTGAGCAGCACAGCTTCCACCACCAACTCTGCTCTCCCGCTACTGCCACGCTTCCGAGCTTCTCCATGTTGTCTGTCCTGGGCTCCCACCTCCATGAAAGCCACAGAAGACAACCATTTTCCGCCGCTTTTCGGCTACCGTGAACTGAACAGTACAGCTTCTGCCACCAACTCTGCTCTCCTACATTTCACGCCCTTTTTCCAGGATTACCGGTGCAGGTGCCATAGCCATGGAGCCCGATCAGATCTCCGCTGCAGTTTTGACCATTGTAAATGCCTCACGTGTTATCCAGCAGCATGTGCAGTACCTGCAAAACCAGGCGAGGAAGCGACGACAGCGCGATTTAATGATGAGGACATGGACACAGATGGCACGGCATGTGGCGATTGGGAGATCATGGTGCTGTTGGGCCAAGTTCATGCTGTGGAATGCCGATTCTGGGCCCAGGAAACAAGCACAGACTGGTGGGACCGCATAGTGTTGCAGGTATGGGATGATTCCCAGTGGCTGAGAAACTTTCATATGCGTAGGGCCACTTTCATGGAACTTTGTGACTTGCTGTCCCCTGCCCTGAAGCGCAAAGACACCAAAATGAGAGCAGCCCTCACAGTTGAGAAGCGAGTGGCCATAGCCCTGTGGAAGCTTGTAACGCCTGACAGCTACCAGTCAGTTGGGAATCAGTTTGGAGTGGGGAAATATACTGTGGGGGCTGCTGTGCTGCAAGTAGCCAACACAATCATTGACCAGCTGCTATCAAGGGTAGTGACTTTGGGAAATGTGCAGACCATTGTGGATGGCTTTAATGCGCTGGGGTTCCCTAACTGCGGCAGGGCAATAGACGGAACGCATATCCCTATCTTGGGACCGGAACACCGGGGCAGCCAGTACATAAACTGCAAGGGGTACTTTTCCATGGTGCTGCAAGCACTGGGGTGGATCACAAGGGACCTTTCACCGACATCAACGTGGGATGGCCAGGAAAGGCACATGATTCTCGCATCTTCAGGAACTCTGCTCTGTTTGAACAGCTGCAGGAAGGAACTTACTTTCCAGACCAGAAAATTACTGTTGTGGATGTTGAAATGCCTATTGTTATCCTCGGGGACCCAGCCTACCCCTTAAAGCCATGGCTCATGAAGCCGTACACAGGCACCCTGGACAGTAGTAAGGAGCAGTTCAACTATAGGCTGAGCAAGTGCAGAATGGTGGTAGAATGTGTGTTTGGACGTTTGAAAGCGCGCTGGCGCAGTTTACTGACTCAGTTAGATCTCAGCACAACCAATATTCCAATTGTAATTGCTGCTTGTTGTGTGCTCCACAATATCTGTGAGAGTAAGGGGAAGACGTTTATGGCGGGGTAAGAGGTTGAGGCAACTCGCCTGGCGGCCAGTTTCGCAGAGCCAGACAACAGGGCGATTCGATGAGCGCAGCAGGGCGCACTGCACATCAGAGAAGCTTTGAAAGCCAGTTTCATGACCGGCCAGGGTACAGTGTGAGAGTTGTGTTTGTTTCTCTTAAAGTTACCAGCCCCCTCTCTCTATATATATATGAAAGGAAATAAGGTCACAATTGTTTAAAAAACGTTCTTTATTATTTGTTGCACGTTGAGAGAAATCAGAAGCTAGATGGGAGAGGGGGTGTATTGGGTTGGGGGGTGGAGGAGGAGGGAAGGACAAGTCCAGAAACCAAAGAAAAATTTAGGATATGCCAGCTTTCTGCTGCTTGTGCAATCCTCTGGGGTTGACTGTGTGGGTCCCCATAGCCTCCCCCCATGTTATTGGGCATCTGGGTGAGGAGGCTATGGAACTTGGGGAGGAGGGAGGGCAGTTATTCAGGGGCTGCAGCGGCAATCTGTGGTCTTGCTGCCTTTCCCGCATTAGATCCACCACACAGTGGAGCATGTCAGTTTGCTCCCCCATGAGCTTGACCATAGCATCCTGCCTGCTCTCATCGCGCATGTCCCTCCTCTCTTCGTATTCATGTAATGCTTTATGCGACTCCGCAATTGTTTGCCTCCATGCATTCAACTGGGCCCTATCAGTATGGGAAGACTGCATGAGCTCAGCAAACATGTCGTCAGGGCCCTATCAGTGCAGGAGGACTGCATGAGCTCAGCAAACATGTCGTCCCTTGTTCGTTTTTTCTGCCTTCTAATCTGGACCAGCCTCTGGGACAGAATAGATAGGGGCCGCATTGAAACATTTGCACCTGCTGCAGGAGGAGAAAAAGGGAGGGTAGTATTTTAAAAGATACATTTTAGAGAACAAAGGGGACACTGTTTCTCAGTGAAACAGGCAATTCATAGTACACAGCACATGTTCTTTCTGTACAAGGTCTCATTTTGCCTCTTATACTGAAGTGCCTGCCACTTTGGTGTGAGTAAGCCATCACATGCGGCCAGGCAACAGAATTCAGCTTGCAGGCAGCCTGTGGACTCTCTGGGATGATTGCTTCACACAACACCCCTCCACACACACACACACCGCGGGGCTCCGATGAGGCTCTGAGCAGGGATGAACCCTTTAAACTAAGTGCGAACAGCCCAGTGTGGCTCCGATGAGGCTCTGAGAAGGGATGAGCCCTTTAAACTAAATACGAACAGCCCAGAGCGGCTGGGTTTCCCCCCAACCCCACCGCGTGGCTCTGATCAAGCTCTCACCTCACCAGAAGTGCCTTCTCCAGGGTCATGGTCCGGGAGCATGCTTTGGGAGTAGGGGAAGGCTACTGGCTCCAGCGTTAAGAATAGTTCCTGGCTAGGGGGGAAAACAGATTCTCCACTTGCCACCTGTGCACTGTCCTCCTCCTCCTTCTCTTCGTCCTCCAAAACTCATCCTCCTCGCTCCGTGCTACTCCCCCCTTGCAGGTGTCCAAGGACAGTGGTAGGGTACTGGTGTCGTCACCCCCCATAATTGCATGCAGCTCACGGTAGAAGCGGCATGTATGGGGCTGTGACCCAGAGCGCCCATTCGCCTCCCTGGCTTTTTGGTACGCTTGCCTGAGCTCTTTGATTTTTGTACGACACTGTTCTGTGTCCCTGGAGTAGCCTCTTTCCGTCATGGCCCTGGAGACTTTAACGTACATATTTGCGTTCCTTTTTTTGGAAAGTAGTTCTGCCATAACAGATTCGTCTGCCCAACATGCAATGAGATCCAGTATCTCCCGTTCGGACCATGCTGGAGCTCATCTGCAAATCCGGGACTGCGTGGTCTCTTGAGATGGTGGACTCTGCATGGTCGCCTGTGATGGTGGACTGTGCTGATGGTCACCTGTGCTGATGGTGACCAAACAGGAAATTCAAAAGTTCCCAGGGCTTCTACTGCCTACCTGGCTAGTGCATCGGAGTTCAGAGTGTTGTCCAGAGCGGTCACAAGGGAGCATTCTGGGATAGCTCCCAGAGGCCAATATCGTCCAATTGTGTCCACAGTACCTGTAACTCGGAATTGCGATCTCGATTTTAGCGCTACTCCACTTGCCGAGGTGGAGTACAGAAATCGGAGTAAAGAACCCTTTAAATCGAAAAAACAGGTTTGGTCGTGTGGACGGAACCAGTTTTATTTCGAGTTAACTCGGCTAATTCCAAAATAACCGCGTACTGTAGACCTAAGAGCCACTTAGCTAAGGCTGTACAGCATACGCATTCTCTCTTTCTCTCTCAATGGTCTCAGTTGCACTGGATGGGTCACAACACCACACCCAGGCGATGTGTGGGTTACACTAGCACAAACCAGTTTTGTCTACAAGATCAATCACGTCAGGGGACACAGTTACTGCACATTTCATTATAAAATAAACAAAACGCTAGATTTTTTAATCACTCCGAATTTAAGGTGATAAAATATTTGCAAGAAAATGTAACCATGTTTATTAGTATTTAATATTTAGTATTATTTAGTATTTATGAATTGTGCTAAACCTGCTTTGAGGCACAATTTAGAAATAATTCAGTATTACCCACATTGCCAGGCTGATGTGTTTTAACTGTCAGGGGCTACTGGTCCCTTAACACAAATTGTTTTGTAGAACTTTAAGAACAGTTGAGCCATCATGGTTCATGGTCTAATGTAGAGAAGGGGTTAGATACTTCCCCAGCTTTGTAGTCCAATCTCACAGACTGTTTGGGTTAATAGATTTAATAGAAGCACTCAGATCTATCACTTTACTTCAGGCCTGTCTCCTTCTGCCCTAACTCAAATCTCAGCCTCTCTCTCTCTCTGGCATCTCCTAGTGGATGTCTAGTCATTAGCTCAAACTCAACATGACTAAAACAGAGCTCTTAATCTTTCCCTCAAGCCCTTTCCCCTGCCTCTTTTCTTCTGTTACTGTGGACACCACCACCACCCTGCCCATCACTCAGGCCTGTAACCACACCTCATCTGCCGCTTGAGTTCTTTACATCTAGGCTAGGCCTAAATCTTGCCAGTTCTGCATAACATCTCAAAGAGACAGCCTTTCCTATACATCCACACAGCTAAAACCCTCATCTAGGCTCTTATCTTATCGTCTCGATTACTACACCATCTTTTTCTCTGGCCTTGACAAATACATTCTAGCCCTGCTCATATCCATTCAGAATGCTACTAACTAACATAACATTACACCTTCTATCCCAGTCAAAGATATGGCCTGAAAGGACTGAATCAATCGGGCAGCAGCATATCTGTTTACCCTGTGCACAACTCAAAAAGATATATAGATTTCTGCATTTACAAAAATGAATGCTAACCTTAAACATAAAAAATTGTAGGCTTCATGGCTTTTCCCCACTCATGCAAATTTTTCCTCTCCACTTAGACAATATATTTTTGAGAGAATTTTGACATGTGTATTTCAAGAACATAGTTAAGTTTATGGCACTACACATGTAAGGAAAGTTATGCATGTGCTTAAGTATTTGCAGGATTGGGCCAAAACCATTTGAGTGGGCAGAGCATGGAAGGAGGGGACCCAGAAGAATCTTGAGTTGTGGAGGCAGGAAAAGGCCCTTAAAAGACCAGAATTTCACATTTGAAACACCAGGCCAAAGCAGCATTAATCTGGACACCAACAAATTCAGGATTCAAAGATTAATGGACATTTAAAAAATTTTAGGCCTTAGCCTTTGTTTCTCAGTTTTCCCATCTGTGAATGGAGTTACTTTCCTAACGCATAAGAATTGTTGTGAGGCTTGCTGTTTGTAAAGCATGCCAAGTTCCTAAGAAGAAAAACACTATAGACATGTGAAGTATTCTCAAGGTGGACAAACAGGCCCTAGTGATAGGCCAAAGCTACATGGTGACATTATGAAATAGGGCTGATGATGGAGGTAATTCAGGTACCTGGATCATCCAACAGCAAAGGGATCTTCCAGGGGAGGGGATAACTAGACTTACATCGACTCAAAGCCTTTGATTTTAGAAAGGTGGCCATCATTGCTCCTCCACTGCCTTTCAAAGGAAGTTTAAATAGAAACATCAGTGTCAGAAAAGTACTGATGTTCCAGACCCCCAAGTGGTTTGGTGGGTGGAAATATAGTAAAGGCAATCCAACAGGAATGGGTTGAATCTTTTATTTTATTGTACTTTATTAGATCTTATTTCCCTTTGGTCTGGTCACTAGAAAGCCACCTGTGCTGAATTTCTGAATATTTACAAGATTCAAGGTTTTTTTGTTTTTATATCCCCAATGTTTTCTGCACAATATAAGCTTTCATTTGAAACAAGATTACATTTCTAGTCTTTCTGGCTGTAATGATGGCTTCAAAATGTAACCAGAAAGTGTTATTGTGTCAGAGAAGGGTGAAAAGAAAAGGAGTACTTGTGGCACCTTAGAGACTAACCAATTTATTTGAGCATGAGCTTTCGTGAGCTACAGCTCACTTCATCAGATGTTTACCGTGGAAACTGCAGCAGACTTTATATACACACAGAAATCATGAAACAATACCTCCTCCCACCCCACTGTCCTGCTGGTAATAGCTTATCTAAAGTGATCAACAGGTGGGCCATTTCCAGCACAAATCCAGGTTTTCTCACCCTCCACCCCCCCACACAAATTCACTCTCCTGCTGGTGCTAGCCCATCCAAAGTGACAACTCTTTACATAATCAAGTCGGGCTATTTCCTGCATAGATCAAGGTTTTCTCACATCCCCCCCACCCCCATACACACACAAACTCACTCTCCTGCTGGTAATAGCTCATCTAAACTGACCACTCTCCAGGTTTAAATCCAAGTTAAACCAGAACATCTGGGGGGGGGGGGGGGGTAGGAAAAAACAAGAGGAAACAGGCTACCTTGCATAATGACTTAGCCACTCCCAGTCTCTATTTAAGCCTAAATTAATAGTATCCAATTTGCAAATGAATTCCAATTCAGCAGTTTCTCGCTGGAGTCTGGATTTGAAGTTTTTTTGTTTTAAGATAGCGACCTTCATGTCTGTGATTGCGTGACCAGAGAGATTGAAGTGTTCTCCGACTGGTTTATGAATGTTATAATTCTTGACATCTGATTTGTGTCCATTTATTAAGAATAAATGACACAAATCAGATGTCAAGAATTATAACATTCATAAACCAGTCGGAGAACACTTCAATCTCTCTGGTCACGCAATCACAGACATGAAGGTCGCTATCTTAAAACAAAAAAACTTCAAATCCAGACTCCAGCGAGAAACTGCTGAATTGGAATTCATTTGCAAATTGGATACTATTAATTTAGGCTTAAATAGAGACTGGGAGTGGCTAAGTCATTATGCAAGGTAGCCTGTTTCCTCTTGTTTTTTCCTACCCCCCCCCCCCCCAGATGTTCTGGTTTAACTTGGATTTAAACCTGGAGAGTGGTCAGTTTAGATGAGCTATTACCAGCAGGAGAGTGAGTTTGTGTGTGTATGGGGGTGGGGGGGATGTGAGAAAACCTTGATCTATGCAGGAAATAGCCCGACTTGATTATGTAAAGAGTTGTCACTTTGGATGGGCTAGCACCAGCAGGAGAGTGAATTTGTGTGGGGGGGTGGAGGGTGAGAAAACCTGGATTTGTGCTGGAAATGGCCCACCTGTTGATCACTTTAGATAAGCTATTACCAGCAGGACAGTGGGGTGGGAGGAGGTATTGTTTCATGATTTCTGTGTGTATATAAAGTCTGCTGCAGTTTCCACGGTAAACATCTGATGAAGTGAGCTGTAGCTCACGAAAGCTCATGCTCAAATAAATTGGTTAGTCTCTAAGGTGCCACAAGTACTCCTTTTCTTTTTGCGAATACAGACTAACACGGCTGTTCCTCAGAGAAGGGTGAGATGCTCCCCATTCCTCTCAACATAGCATTAAGTCTAAAGCCCAATTATGACAAATTTAAATATCAATGTTAACTATTTTGTTGCTGATGTTCTTACCAGAAACATCCAATGGGGGCTGGGTACTCCATTCATTTGAAAGGACTTTCCACAGGAAGAAGGCTAAAAGGCAAACTGACTTCGGCTTTGTCTACATTTAAACTGCTACTGCAGCTGCACCACTGTAGCACTTCAGTGTAGACATACATTACAGCAATGGGAGGGGTTCTCCCGTCTCTGTAGTTAATCCACCTCCCCGAAAGACAGTAGCTAAGTTGACAGAAGAATTCTTTCATTGACCTAAAGCTGTCTACACCAGGGGATAGGCTGGCTTAACTACATTGCTCAGGAGTATGGATTTTACACTCCTCCAAGTAACACAGCTGGGTCAAACTACCTTTTTAGCTTAAACCTGGCCTTTGTTCCCTCTTAATGTGGTACTTTCACCCATCACTGCAGGGTGACTGCTGTCCCAGTTTACTGGAAAAGACTTGACTATGTTTATGATGCCCTGATCAGAGGTGAAAGTAAGCCGGTACGCCCCCGTATGGTGTACCAGCAAGAGCCTGTGCGCCGTACCAGGGCGGATCGGCGTCCCCAGGCAGCAATTTAAAGGGCCTGGGGCTCCCAGCAGCATCTGGAGCCCCAGGCCCTCTAAATTGCCACCAGAGCCCTGCTGCTGGAGCCCCGGGGGTCACAGCTACAATTTAAAGGGCCCGCGGCTCTGCTGCAGTAGCAGCAGCCAGGAGCCCCTGGCCCTTTAAATCACCACCAGAGCCCCCGGCTGCCACTGCTATCCCAGGGTGCTGGCAGCAGGGCTTGGGTGGCGATTTAAAGGGCCCGGGGCTCCCACTGCTGCTACCCTCTGGAGCCCTTTAAATTGCCACCCGAGCTACTGGAGCCCTGGGGCCCTTTAAATCACCCCCGAGCCCCAGCGCTCCCAGCCGCCTCTGCAGCTGGGAACTCCGGGGTGATTTAAAGGGCTCGAGGCTCCCAGGTGCTGCTAGCACAGTCCCAGCCCCGGGCCCTTTACTTGATTTAAAGGGCCTGGGGATGTAAAGACCCCGCCTCTTCCGGTTGAGGCCCCTCCCCCTCCTAAGGACTCTGGAGAACCGGTAAATCCTTTAAGTTACTTTCACCCCTGGCCCTGATTGATTATAGTGAAACCTGGGCTTTGTCCCACTTTCACTATAATCTACTGACTGGCCAAGCTCTTTCTGCCCTTTGGCTGTGTGCCTCCATACTATCCAATACTCCTCTCCCCACCTTACAGTATTACAGGATCCAGCTTTCTTAATGCCATGCACTGCCTGCCAAATGCTACAGTGTATCATGTTTGCACTGGGTGTAACAAATGAGGCATGCCGAAGCCTGGTGGGGTGATCTCAAATCAGGGAAGTGGGCTGGTAGCGCATCAAGGCAGGTGATCCCTAAATTCCTCATTAAAGGCCTGATTCAAAGCCCTTTCACATCAACAGAAAGACTCCCACTAACTTCAGTGGGCTATGGAGCCGGCCCTGAAGAAGGGAGGGTGTGCCAACCGTCTGTGTGTTGGGACAAGGGAATATAGAAAACTGAAGTGAGAAGAGTTGGAGGACTCTGGAAGTCAAAGGAGACAAGCAAACAACTTTTCCAAACTCTTCTCCTTCCCACACCATAAAAAACCCAAGCCCTACCTCCCTGTCATGCACCCCCAACCCTCACCTCCCAAATCCTTTCAGTAAGTCCCCTCACCTCACCCCCCCAAAGTTCTTCTCTAGTCTCAGTCCTCCTTTTCCAGAGGTGGGCAAACTACGGCTCGCAGGCCACATCCGGTCTGCGGGACCGTCCTGCCCGGCCCCTGAACTCCTGGCTGGGGAGGCTAGCCCCTTCCCCGCAGCCATGCCGCCATGCGGGCAGTGCTCTGGGCAGTGGGGCTGTGCGCTCCTGCAGCGCAGAGCAGCAGCATGTCTAGCTATGGCCGGGCGGAGCAGCTGCCAGACATACTGCTCTGAGCAGCATGGTAAGGGGGTTGGGTAAGGGCAGAGGATCCCAGGGGGCAGTCAGGGGACAGGCAGCAGGTGGCGGTTGGATGGGGCAGAGGTTCTGTGGGGCGGGCATGGGACAGGGAATGGGGACGGGGTTAGATGGGGGGGTCCCAGGGGCGGTTATGGGTGGGGGTCCCAGGAGGGGGCGGTCAGGGGACAAGGAGCGGGGGGAGGGTTGGATGGGTGGGGATTTCTGAGGGGGTCAGTCGGGGGGCGGGAAGCTAGGCTGTTTGGGGAGGCATAGCCTTCCCTTCCCGGCCCTCCATACAGTTTTGCACCTAGATGTGGCCCTTGGGCCAAAAAGTTTGCCCACCCCTGTCCTATACTCCTCCTAATCAAAATTCTTTCAGCTCCTGCAAAGACACTAGGGAACAGAATACTAGAGAACAGAGGCTGGGTCTTCTGCAATATTGTGCTAGAGAGAAAGCCTGGTCATTAGATAAATTATCTGACTAATCCTTGCTAAAACACTGTCTACAAAAATTAGAGCAAGAATGAGATATACAGTATTGTCAGCTACAAGGTGCCTCAGCTACACAGGGTTTTTTGCGTTAGTGTAGTTATACTAGGAAAAACCTCTAGTGTAGACTAGCACGAGAAGTGTAGCATAAAAAGTGACTTGCACTGGTTTGAAACCAAGTGTTTTTATGGTGCAAACTGGTATTAAAATAGAGGCTACAGGGCCAACAGAGTTGAAAGCCAAATGACAAAAAGTTTTTGGCAAAAATCTGGCTGGCTTTCATCATGATTTGAAGGAAAGTCCTGTGCAGATTTTGCTAGTATTCCCCCTCAATTTCTACTGCTTGTAGACACAGCATCACTGTTTTCTTTCTCATATTCCTCTGTGGCCTCACTGCAACAGGCACGTTAGTTCTTAATTGGTGCAAATGTGTTGGCAGGGAGACATTACACAAAACAATCTTGCTGAAACAGTTACAGTCTTGCAAGAAATTCTATTTTTGGACTCCCCCTAAATCTGAAAATAGTGGTCCTTTCCCATACAACCAACCATAGTGAGCCAGACCTTTCCATTTTGCAGCAGACCAAGAACTGCCTTTGAATTCTCCCTCTTCCACACATCTTCCTTACACAAAATACAAATGTATCCTTTCTTATTGAAATATATATAAGCATTAGCCAATTTTCTTCCCCATGTCCCCCACAGATAGGGACAGTTTTGAAACTCTTGAAAAGATTATACAGCATTTAAACTAGAAGAAAATTAAATGGATCATGTTATGAAAACAAGAGGCAAACTATGAATGCAGGATGGGAGGGGGAAGAAGTGTGAGAAAAGAGAGTCCATTGAGCTTGCATCTGTCAAGATTACAGCCTTCACATGCCTCAGTATCTTCTTTATCTTCTAAATAAATTGAACCACCAACTGAAAAGAGGTCACACTGCAAACAGTGCTATGTGATTTCAGAGCTGTTATATTTCCCCTCCTCCACCAACTCTTGACAATACTGCCAGTCTAAGGGTCTACAAAAATCTACCATGCAAATTGCCAGATTTCACAAGACTCTGCTCAAGAAGGTCCCAGGTATAGAAGAACAGGACGTTCAATGAAAATATTTTGGCCTTGTAAAGTACCTCCATTTTAAGATCTCAAAGTACATCACAGATCAATTAATTTAACCTCTCAATTCCTCTGTCTGATAACAGCAGTCTAGTACTACCACTTTATTGACTGAGAATCTGAGGGACAGATGGGTCAAGTGACATGTCCAAGGCCACGCGAAGCGTTAGGTATACTGGTAAAGCTGTGTCGGAGCTTATAATAAGGGAAATTTCAAGGCGTTACAGATCTTGAAAGAAGTGTCTCTCACATTTAGCACCTGCTTCTTATTTTCATGAGCACCATATTCTCCCACAATTTTAAAGGAGATGGAAGTACACATCTAGTATTTTCAAGTGATTATGTCACAGTTGAAGACAGACAAGTACATACTCCACTTTCTGTTTTTGAGTAAAGTTATAGATAGGGTCCTACCAAATTCACGGCCATTAAAAACACGTCACGGACCGTGAAATCTGGTCTCCTCCTGGGAATCTGGTCTTTTGTGTGCTTTTACCCTATTCTATGCCAATTTCACAGGGAAGACCAGCGTTTCTCAAATTGGGGGTCCTGACCAAAAAGGGAGTTGCAAGGGGGGGGGTCACAAGGTTATTTTAGGTGGCTCACGGTATTGCCACCCTTACTACTGCGCAGCCTTCAGAGCTGGGCAGCCGGAGAGCAGCATCTGTTGGCTGGGTGCCCAGCTCTGAAGGCTGCACCCCGCCAGCAGCAATGCAGAAGTAAGGATGGCAATACCATACCATGCCACCCTTCCTTCTGCACTGCTTCCTTCAGAGCTGGGCAGCCGGAGAGTGGCAGCTGCTGACGAAGGGCTCAGCTCTGCAGGCAGCAGCACAGACATAAGGGGGCAATACCATACCATGCCATCCTTACTTCTGCACTGCTGGTGGTGGCGGCTCTGCCTTCAGAGCTGGGCTCCCGGCCAGCAGCCATTGCTCTGCAGCTGCCCAGCTCTGAAGGCAGAACTACCACCAGCAGAAGCCCAGAAGTAAGGGTAGCAGTACCAACCCCCCCGCTACAATAACCTTGTGACCCTCCCACAACTCCTTTTTGGGTCAGGACCCCTACAATTACAACACCGTGAAATTTCAGATTTAAATAGCTGAAATCATGAAATTTACGATTTTTAAAATCCCATGACCATGAAATTGACCAAAATGGACCATGAATTTGGTAGGGCCCTAGTTAAAGCCATGGCTCATACTGATGTGCACTCAAAGTTCTGTCCATTAACCAGATCTTCAGACCTAGATTCACTCCCAGTAAGGAAAACATTTAAAAACAGTCATTTACAGTGTTACAGATGTATTTTGTCCCAGCTAAGTCTTCAGCTACACACATTTCAAATTGCATGCACGGATAACTGCTGACCACACCTACAGTAAGGACTGTCTGCCACACTGTTTTTGAAACATTTGTGATGCTGCTGTCTGAACTGTTTACAACAAACATGGCTGTGTCCGCAAAGCAGATTTCTTCATAATACAATCATCAGTTTGTGCCTCCATACCACCTATGGTGCCTGTATTTATACTTGTGCATTCTGGGGAAATGTGTGCAGATATACCATAATGCTTCAGCAGATGACAGAATACCTGTAGGACATACACACAAAGTGGCAACAATACCATGTGTGGCAACATGTTCTGGGATGTCCTATTTCACAGACAGCTAGGAGGAAGGAGGACCAACCAACACAGTTACATAGGTACGGTTGTGGGGGGAGAGAGGGATGGTCTATACTGAAAAAGAAAAAAACCCAAAACCCTAAAAAAAGGTGCCAAAATCCTTACAGGAAGACAGTCACAGGCCAACAAAAGCCATTGGCAAGGGCAAAACACTGTTCACTTCCATTGTTACTAGCCAAGTTCTGACCATATTTTGTGGGGGCACAAATCATGTTCACAGCCAACCATCCTTCCAAACTTTATACTGATGGGCAAAAAAGATGTGTTTTTCAATCATGCTATGCTAACTCAACTGAAAACCACGCTTACTTTTCCCATAAACACAGGCCTGGCTGGCTAAACTTGGGTTAAAGTTGCACTGAAGTCAGGGCCTATAGGGTATCAATGGAAGAAAGTTCATGTTCACAGTGTACACCTTCTATAGGCCTGCCCTACGTACAAAGTTGCACTGGTTTAACTGCACAATTTTAAACCAACTTAGTTAAAATTGGTGCAACTTTGTGTGGGGGCATTCTAAAATTTATTTAAATCTGACATATTGGTTAAGCTTGAAAGTTACATGGCCAAGCTCCAATATAATAATTTTTATACAGATCTAAGAGTGTTTTCGCAAGGGTTTGCCCTGTTTTAACTATACCAGTTTAACTAAACCAGTGCAAGTCTGTGCATAGATTAGCCCAGGGATCTCAAACTCAAATCACCAAGAGGGCCACATGAGGACTAGTACACTGGCCCAAGGGCCACATCCCTGACACCTTTTCATATAAAGGTACAAAAGCCCTCCCCTCTGCTGCCCCGGCCCTGCCCCCACTCCACTTCTTCCATGAGGCCCCACCCCTTCCCAGCTCCCATTCCAACCCCTTCCCCAAAGTCCCCACCCCAACTCTGCCCTCTCCATGAGGCCCTTCCCCTGCCTCGCCTCTTCCCACCCTTCCCTGCCCCTATTCCAATCCCTTCCCCAAATCCCCACCCCTGTCCTGCCTCTTCTCCACCTCTTCCCCTGAGCACGTGGCTCCCCACTCCTCCTCCCTCCCTCCCGGGAAGTGCCTGGAGATAGGAAGAGGAGCAGGGACGCGGCGCGCTGGGCGGAGGGAGGGCGGTGGGTGAGGGGAGCTTGGCGGCCGCAGGAAATAACTCCGGGGGGGTGGAGGGGCACGGGGAGCTTGGCGGGCCGCAGCAAATAACTCCACGAGTCGCATGTGGCCTGCGGGCCACGTGTTTGAGACCCCTGGATTAGCCCATAGCTGCAATGTTATATTTCAGAGCAGAAGTGTCTTTACAAGCTGTTGTGAACAAGCCAAAACCCCACATGTAGTCTGCCTTTTGGTTTCTTTCGGTTTGACTTATTTTGCCCAATCTAACAATGTCTGAGTACATATTAACTAACATGATTTTAAGTACAACTTGGCACCTAATTTAGGCAGGGCATATAGTGTTTTAAAATGAGTTAGTTGGTTGTGGTTAACCCTAACTAACAGGTTTTTAAACATGACTTGACCTGTCTACAATAAAAGCAAACTTATGCTTAAAATAACATTAGTTACCATGTTTTCAAATATGACTTATTTTCCCAATCTAGAGGAACCTGTTGTTGGCCCTCACTTTAGACTGCAGAACGTTTAGCTGAAATGTCACAGATGTCACAGATGCTTTGGGACCCTTTTGAGCCTATGAACTGGACAGTAAGGCCTGGTCTACACTAGAAAATTAGGTCAGCTTAGTTATGTCAGTCGGTATCTGAAAAATCCATGCTTCTGCCCAGTGCAGTTAAACCAACCTAAGTCCCCACGTAGACAGCACCAGGTGGATGGAAGAATTTTTACTTTGACCTAGCTACTAACTCTTGGCGAAGTGGATTACCTATGCCAACGGGAGAATGCCTCCCGTCAGTGTAGCTAGTGGCTACACTGAAGTGCTACAGCAGTCCAGCTGCAATGGCGTAGCTGTGTTGCTGTAGCGTTTAAGTGTTGACAAGCCCTTGCTACAGCAACAGGAAGGGTTCTCCGGTCTGCAAAGGTAATCCACCTTGCTGAGGGCGGTAGTTAGGTTGATGGAAGAATTCTTCTGTCAACTAGCACTGTCTATATGGGGACTTAAATTGGCTTAACTATATCTCTCAGGGGTATAAGATGTAGCTATGCCAATGTAAATTTTCAGTGTAGACCAGCTCTTGGTGAAAACCTGGCCAATACTGAAGACATAGCCTCTTGTTGAGGTCTGAATGGCACCCGTTCATCTCAACGATAGGTAAACTCTGAAACTTAATCACAAAAATTTTATCTATCTAGAGTTTATCTCTTGCTTATCATCATGATATCTGAACACCAGTTTAAATGTCAACATCATTAACTATTTTACTGCTGATGGTTTAGCAGAAATATCCAGCTAACATGCTCCTCTAGTATGGTTGTTAAAGGTGTGTTTACACTGGACTATTTTTTACCTCAAGTTAATTGGATCCAGACTACAGATGTTTGTTCTTTCCCTAAATATTTGTAGCCTGGATCAAACATGTGGGGAGTGCCTACTGGCCTTCATAAACATATTACCAGTTAACTTCAGGTACTAAATCAATTTGTTCAAGGTAAAAAGGTCTAGTAAAGACCAGCTGAAAAAGACCATATAGGTCTGTGTTGTGTAAATCATGATCCCTGGTTCCAATATATCTTTCTACACAGCAATTCTCCCACTACTGGTTTAGCACCAACATAGCTGGTATAGGCTAGGCACAAGTGTGTTAACCACTATGTCACTTCTTCTGCTCTCCAAAAGTTCCAAAGCTCAGTATCCCATATGTGGGAATTTGCAGAGGCCACCTCAAATAAATATTGTTTTCAGATACTTATTACTGAGCTGTGGCAAAGCACAGACTGGTTTTCAGCTACAAACTATTTTACAGACATTTACAGTAAGTAGACCAACCTTTCTCACTCTCTAATTTACCAACAAATTCTCAAGAAATACAAGACCAATAATCATCCCTATGATGAACAGACAAAGAATCTTCAAGAGTATTTTGGCCAATGATTCAGAGACTCCCTCCCAAACAAAATAGATAGATAATTTATAAATTGTTTGCAGACCAGATCATACTCAACTGAACCAGAAGAGGATAAAAGTTCCACGAGAAATGATTGATTTACAATGCTCCAATCCAGTCTAATCCGAGTTTTGTGAAGGAAATGTATTAATTTGTTACTTTGCCTGCTGAATGTCAGATTTGTGGTAGCTTCTTTGGACAGGTGTACAGTTGTGAACAGATATTTTCTACTGTGAATTTCAATCAAAACACTGTGATTACCCATCAGATATGAACCTGCATTTTGTATCACACATGGCCAACACAAAGATAAAGCCAGACATCAATAAGATGGTTTTAGAGAAGCAGTGCCAGTCTTTCAATTGATATTCATTTCCCTGCAACCCACAAATCATACTTTGTGTTTTTATAAAGCATAGTGGACACTTCCAGCACTCGATAACAAAAGTTTGCGTTTATTTCAGATTAAAATAGTATATAAATGTATATACAAATTAGGTGTGGCCCTCATGATCATTGAAAGTTGCCAGTGTGGTATTTTATGCTGCAAAGATTGTGTATCATGCTCTAGAGTGTTCACCCAGGGTTTTCTCTGTTGTGATGGTAATCCAAGTGCTTTTACCGATATCTCACAGTCCTTTGAATGCTGCAAGAAAAGACAGCTCTTCTAGTGTATGGATATGGATTGATGGACAGCCGTCTTTAGTATGTAATATAGCTGGATCAAAAAGAAAAAGAACCAACCAGTAAAATAATCTTGACTTCATAATAAATTCAGATTCTTTTGTAATTAATCATCAGGTACTATCTTGGGAATCTATTCTCCCCTCTGTATGTGTGTAATGCCTACTGACCTTAATGGGAGTTATGGGCACAAAAGGATTGAAAAATAAACCCATTAATTATAATCTTAATAAATCAGTGAGCTCTACAAAATTTTGTTAGTAGTTTTGCTCATCACGATACCAAGTGCTGGCCCTAGATTTTTGCAGGGCTCTAAGAAGCTCCTTCCTGAAACTTGTGTAGGTTCCCATCCTACAGGTACCAGTAAAAAGCGCATTCTATTCAATAGTTTTTGGTGATCTGTGACTCTTTTCAAAAAGGTTAAAAACTAGGCCACTTTGCTGTTGCTCAGCAAACCAATACTTTTATCTGCACCACTGTGCTTCAGATTTTATGATTTCTTCTTTTTAAAAAACAAATTAAGACTAGAGCTTTTATTGTTGCAAAAATAATCTTAGAAATGTGAACCAAGTGAGGCAGTGATGTCTGCAGAAGACAGCTTGAAACCACAGCGCTAAGAAAAGTGTAAATTGCTCCTTTTCATTTCAAGGGGATGTTAACTCTGACTGTGATACTTTAAATGTCAACAGTGTTAACTATTTTAGTACTGTTCAACTACACAAAGAAAGTTTGGGAAAGTACCAGACTGTAGCAACCTCCCCACTTCTCCTGATACCTGAAAACAAAAACAAGTTCCTAAGAAGGGAACAGGGCAAGGCAGTTAGGAAATTCCATATCTTCCATAGCCTGCTAGGATAGGAATCAGACATGAATTCAGATTGGGACTAGAGGATGGAGTTCTAGTTGATGGGATCTGTGCGTGTGAAGCAGGACTGCACGGAGCATTTTGTGAATACATGCACCTAAAGCACTACAGATTAGGGTGCCAATGGTTTCAATGTGACTTGGATGTCAATATGTCCTGTTTATATACAACTGTGCATTAGAAAATTAATTTAAAGAAATAATTTGAACATTATTGCTCCAATTGGCAAGAACTCCTTTAAAAATCTGCCCTGTGGCTTTCTATAATTTACATACATATTCCAGCTAGTTTCTTTGAAAAATCTTAATTTATGAAGCTACTATTACATCCCCACATAAAATTGCTTTTGGGAAGCTAGTCTTGTAAAAATTTTGTATTGCCTAGGATTAAAAACTGGCCAGGTTAAGTCAAAAGTCTATACAGAGAAACATTCTGACTGGAAGTTAGTTGATGGCATACATAGAACCAAGAGCAGACTGAAGTATTATCAAGTTTTCTAAAATGCTGGGGGATTACATTTGCTGGAGAGATACACACACAATTCAGAATGAGCAAAACTTTACAATAAAATTTGGCCTTCACTCTACAAGGGGTATAATAAGAAGAGTAATTCTGTACTAGAGCTGGTCAGAAAAACATTGATAGAACCATTTCCATCTGAATACACAGTTCTGTTGAAACTGAAAAGCTTCTTGAAATGGAGCCAATTTTGCTGGAATTTAATTTTGGAAGAAAACTGAAAACAAAAGTCCTGGCAATGTCAAAAAGTCCTGTTTTGACATTTTTTTAATAAAACTTTTTTTTTTTTTTGAGTTTCACAACTTTTTTTTCTAATTTTTACTTTTGCATTATATAACAGAAAAGTAAAAAAAACTGAAATAGAAATGAAAAACAATATTTTAATTTTGTCAAAACAAAATGTTTTGATCAACCCAAAACAAGTTTTTTTTCCCCAGAATTTTCCTTCATGGAGAATTTCAAAAATTTCAGTTTTCATTCCTATTCAGAATGAAGCCAAGTTTAAACATCTTGAAATCCTTCCTGAAATGGAACTTCCGTCATCTGCAAGCACTAGTTCATATTCTACACAACGGTCACCATGATGTGAATTCTCTGACAATTTTGAGATGTTGACATGACTTCCAAAAGGACAAAATTGATCAGTCAATCTTCTGAAAACTAGAGTCTTCCAAACAAAGGCCCCAATCACATATTGTGTTTTAAGTCAATGGAGCTGCATACAAGTAAAGCATAAATCAATGGAGCTCAGCAAGACACAGAAGTTCCCCTGCATCAGGGGTTCCCAAACTTGGTTCGCGGCTTGTTCAGGGTAAGCCCCTGGTGGGCCGCGAGATGCTTTGTTTACCTGACTGTCCAGAGGTACGGCCGCTCGCGGCTCCCAGTGGCCATAGTTTGCCATTCCCAGCCAAAGTGATGGCGCCACTTCCCGCACCTCCCACTGGCCGGGAACAGCGAAACCGTGGCCACTGGGAGCTGCGAGCGGCCGTACCTGCAGACGCTCAGGTAAACAAAACATCTCGTGGCCCGCCAGGGGCTTACTCTGAACAAGCTGCTAACCTAGTTTGGGAACCTCTGCCCTGCATGGAGCCCCAATGACTTCAATCCCAATGCAGGATCAAGGCCTAAAACATTAAACATCCCCCCACCCCAAAAACAAACAAACAAACCAAAACCACCTAATTATATTTAAAGTCTGTGAGTATATGGTCAAGAAACTACTGGTTTCCAGCTTGTCTCTGTAACCATTTTCTATAGTAAACACACATTGTGAATGCTACATTTCTTGCAACTGCTCCAGTACTTCACATTTTCACCTCCCTGTTACAGTTCACACTTCCTAATAACAATACATGATGGAATTGCTTTCAAGGCGGTTCAGTCAGCCAATAAACCAGCCTGTACTTGCCCAATAATGTAAATAGACATTTACAGACAACACAATACAGCAGAGAGTAGCAGTTCCTTGTTTTAAATTTTATAACAATAGGTATTTTGGTTTCTTCCAGGTATCTCAAGAGTTATTAGTGAGTTGCAAGCTGTCTTTAAAATGTACCTGTCTCTTTTTAAATGTGGCCAAATTCTGCTGTTACACAAGCATAAATCCAAAGTAACTGTATTGATTTAAAGGGAGTAACCAGTATAACAGAACTGAATTAGGCCAATCATTTATTATTTTTAATAAATAATTATTATAATTATAATAATTAATATATATAATATAAATAATAATAATAAATATTATTTTTAGAGATCTGTTTGTTTTAAGAGTATATAAGGTAACTTTTGAAAAAAATAAAATTAAACAATTTTAAACAAACTGCTTATAAGTAAAGAACATTTCTGGTCATACTGAAAGGGTGACCTAAAAAGTAGACCCACTTATAGGAGAAGACTAAAGGGTGTGAAGTCCACTGCAGGTAATAACTTCACTGAAAGTATAAATCTAACGCACTGTTGATTTTTAATCATATTTTCAGAAACAGACAGTTTGTGCATATAAAGTCAGAACTATTTACACAGCATATTCACCTGGTCATCTCTGCTCAATGATAAGAGTTGTGGTCTTAAATCTTAAGGGCTCAGGAACCGCAAACACTTCAGACTTTTTTTCAAAAAATTATTTTAATGGCATGCTTGTAAAAAAATGAAAATGTGATTATTTATGAGTAAGAATATAAACATAAGATTGTTTGCTAAACTGTTCAAAGGAATTCCAAACCCACATAAAAATAGTGGGATCAGATTTCTTATTATGATATAATATTTATATAGCAGTAGCACCCATTGGGAACCCATTGTGCTGGGCACTGTGCAAATACATGCAAAAGCACCGGGCATATCTTGGTTGCACCTAACTCAACTCCCATCCACATATAAAAACCGTTAAATCGAGTGCAGTGATGCTTTTAATGTAGGCATTAACTTCTCACACAACCGGTATGCAAAGCGGATGCAGGCTAGCATTCCTTGAGTGGTGCTAGTTATCCAGCTAGTGCCTTCCCCCAATCCCCTTGTGAGCCAGCAAGGGCAGACTAGTTGTCCCACAATACACTGCAAAACAATTCATAGTGCAATCAGCTTACTTAGTAATAAGAAACATGGGATATGCTCCCAGAAGTCTTAGTGTCACTCACAAGCGAGTGTAGCCCCAGTATGGACAGAGCAGCTTGTCCATAGCACAAAATAACACACCAGTGTTATTTTGCAGTGCTGCACTTGATCAAGGCTAACTTGAAGGGAGTACCTCGAGTGTAGATAATGTGTGTTAACTCTGCAGTGAAAATATACCCACAATCTATGCCCCAAAGGGTTCATAACTCAGCTAGAAAATATTTAGATCACCTGGGCCTGAACCAAGGTGTTCTCTGGGGAAGTAGGATGGGAAAAGGGGTTACTGTTCAAAATAAATGTGAGCACACTAGAATGGATACATTCACGAATCTCATCAAATCTCACCCACATCTGAATGTTTGGCTTTCTGCAAAGTTCTCAAACAATCTGACACTCAGGTGAGAACATGTGCAGAAGAAAGTATCACTCCATTTTCACTTTTCTGGACTTCACAAGAGGGATAAACAAGTCCACAACCCTTATCACACAGTTAAACAGAGCTCAATAACATCCAGATGGACTAGGCTGACTAAGTCAAAACAAAATCTTCACTACATGAAGTGAGCTGTAGCTCACGAAAGCTCATGCTCAAATAAATTGGTTAGTCTCTAAGGTGCCACAAGTACTCCTTTTCTTTTTGCGACTACATGACGATTGGTTTTCTAACACAATTGATCACTTGCTTTAGTTTCTTCGAACCCAACCTCTATTCTGATTTGCAGATTGTGGGTACCTAAGACGATAATTATACCAGTTAAACATAAGAAACAATGTGAAATAATGCAAAACACACAGGTATTTCCATAAACTATTTAAAATATTTGATTGAGGTTTGGCAGAACACATGAAAAGTATTTTTCCTTCTGTTAATGGTAACCTAAAGCCTGACCAACAAAGATGTTACATGAAACACTTCATTGTAACAACACATCCAGCCAGCCTGCAGAAACCTGAAGCCTTGTTTGGGTATCTTAATGACATCACCGTACTCTTGCAATTAAAGCAGGATCACAAGGAACCATCGGCTAATTCAATAAACCCAGAGAGAACTTAAAAACAGTGGGGTACTTCTAAAATTACTATTCATCTGAATTCTGCAATTTCCAAAATTAAGAGATTTGAATAAGAAAATAAATCCCCAGGGGAAAACCATGAGATCTCTCACTCAAATAGGGAACGTTGGCACACGTAACAATGTACTAATGTACTTCACTTCCAGCTACGTGTTACAATTGCCACTAATGTCAAAGCTAAGATTTTATAAGGCTCTTGGTCCACTAACAAAAGGAGCAGAGCAAAAGGTGTGTATTAGCAACAATTGTTGTTTCATGTTTCCTTTCGCTGTTGTTCTAGAGCAAATAAAGAGGAGCTCCATTCCAGATATGGAACCACAGTTCAAAGTAAATTAGATTACATATCAATACTGCCAACATTTGAGAAAATACCAATAAGGAAATCGGAACATTTCCTAATAAACACAACCAAAATTCTTTAAGACAGAGATTTCCTGTATCGCCCCCATTCCCAGAGGACAGCACAGGATGTGGATAATTAATTCTATTTGAATTTACAATTTGTGACCGTAACGTCCTTTTACTGAAACAAAACCAAAAAGAACAAAAAAAGTGCAAGGAGAGATTTCAATGTTATAGCATGTTCACATAACAAAGAGCAATCAAAATAGGTTCCCATATATTATAAAAAGAGTTTATGACGTGATGTGCTCTAGTTTATAAATTTTCAAGCTTCTTATAGTACGAATCACATCTTAAGAGGTAGTTTCACACACACTTCCCTTCTCATCCTGCAAGCATGCAGGTCACCTCAACATTCCTGTGGTAACTACAGCAATTGCTTTCATGGATATATAGAAATATTTTTAGCTGCCTTTCATGCAAGTGTTTTTGTCCTCTTTGAAAAAAGTTAATCACACAAATTTTTCTCTATTTTGTTGTTTCCATTCCCCTTCCCCATTCTTCTCTACCACTTGGTCCCCTTCTCCTCTCCCCTCCAATTTTCCTGTTGCCTGGTTTCTCTTCCACTGCACGTGATTTCTTGCTGACTTGTTCCCTTTTCCCCAACTTTTGTGGGTATGCTTAAGAACCATGTGGTCTGCTTCTCCCCATGCTATATCAGACATAACCATCTAGCTACCTAATTTCTTTTTCATGCGGACATTCCCCTCCCACTCATGACTGATAGTTTCACTCCCACTGGTGACCTTCAGTCCCCAAGAACAGCTCCTGTTTCCTCTCCTCCACCTTTCTAGCTGTGGTCCTAACAGAGAGAGCTAAGCTAGATTCTCTTTATTTGCAGTACATTCAAAAGATTCTAAGATCTACATCTGTTGAAGTGGCTGGTAATATGGAGAGCCAGCACAATATGGCCAAGCAGCTCTCTGTAAATCACCCAGCAAGTGCCCTGAAGACTACAGTTGGGAAATTGAGATTAGTGGTTATTGGAGGTGACTGTGAGTTAGGACTCCTAAATTCTATTCCCAGATCTGTTACAGACTGACTTTGTGATTTCTTGCAGGCAGATTACTTAACCCTGGTATACCTAAATTTACTCCAGTGTAACAGGCGTGAGTGTTGTGTGATACAGTGCTTGTAAAACACATTAGGTTCAGTGAATAAAAGGAGCTACAGAAATGCAAACTATTATTTTCTAGCAAGAAAAAGTCCACCGTTACACACACTAGTGATATGGGTAATTTGTTCTGATGATTTTTCCTTCTAGAAGCCGACGCACCCTAAAGAGAAGGGTGACACAATTCAGGGATATTTTCTTCACAGGGCACAGTTCCAGTCTAATATTTTTAGAGGAGGTCCAAGAACTGCCAGTTATTTCTACCCTCATTGCCCCCATCACCAACCCTCCCCTCACCATGATGCTCCCGCCACTTAACCCTTCCATCTTCTTCCTATTTAAAAAAGAAAAATGAACTTTATTGCCACCGCTTCCAACCTGTATACTTCAGCCACCAAGGGAACACCACTGGCCAGGAGCACTGAACAACACACTAATGATATTTTTGTATTCTTGGGGAAACATGCTCCAGCAATAATTCCCACACGGAGAAACACACTCTAGTGAGGGATGCTACACACTAGCAATATTTCTTTCATGGAGGAGTCATGCTTCAGTGTAATGGGAGCATGGGGGGAAGGAGGAAGAGTAACATACTCTGCCATAGCTCCTTGAAGAGAAGGAGACACTTGTGTAACATTTGCCACATATGGATGGGGCTGTGACACACCAGTGATCTTTCCCACATGTGCACGTGCAAAACATTCAAGTGACAGTTCCTTCGGGGCATGCGGGCGAGATATGTTCTAATGAGGAATTCCGCACGTGACGTGCTCTAGTAAGGTTTCCCTCAGGGGTATGTGCGTGCAACATGGCCTTCTGGTATTTCCATAGAAAGGTGTAATGACAGTTCTCTGATGGGGGTGGGAACCTAGACCTTCTAAATGTTTTCCTCATGGGCGTGTGAGAAAACCCTTAGTGATGTCTCCTTCACAGGTCCACATGTGAATATATGACCGGCCATGGGGCCTGTCCCTAGTTGCTGGGCATGTGACCTGTCCAAGCATTATTTGTCATGAATGTGTTCGTGAGGCAGGGGAGGCACAACACATGGACGGACATGCTCAACACAAGAGTCACCCACACCAAGGATGGGGGCAAAGGACTGATGTGCTCAGGCCTTAGGGCCAACACACCCTCCTGAGGTGGGGGGAAAGGCAATGTATTCCAATTAGAGCAGATGCACCCAGCCAAGAGAAGCTAGGGGGTGGGGGAGGGAAACAGACTCAAAATGGGGGTGGCCCACCCTTCTGCTGGGGGTGACCCACTCTGCAACAACAACCCCACCATGTGGAAAGGAGCCAGGCAGCCTCACTGGGGGGAAAAACAACCTGATAAAGGGGGTACAAAGGAGACCCCGAGAACCCCGGAGGCAAGGCTGGGGGGGGGGGAGAGAGGGGCGGCCCCAGTGCATCATGGTCAGTGCGTGTGGGAGTATGCGCGTGGGGGTAAGGTGAGTCACTTCAATCCCTGCCCTGCCCCGCCCCCTCCCCTAAGGCGGGATCCCACCGGCCCGCGCCGGCCACGGCCGGTTCCAGCCGGTGCCGGGCGGGCTGTTGGTCTCCGTGCGCGCGTGCCGCACGCTGCCCGCTGACGTCAGGCGTGTGTGGCGCGCGGGCGGGCGCCGGGCGGAGGGCGGCGGCGGCGGGTGTTCTCGCTACGTACGTGTAGTGCTGCGGTTTCTCGGGCTGCGCCTGCAGCGCGCTGGCGGGGGCCGCTGGCCCGGCCGCAGGGGGGCCGCTCGCCACCGGGCCCTTCGACATGCTCCTGCCTTCCGCTCCCTCCGCCGCCGCTACCGCCGAGGAGACTTTATTATTCACTCTGCGCGGTCCGCACGGAGACCGCAATGCGCAGGCGCCGCCGCCGCCATTACCGCCCCGGTGCGCAAAGCATGATGGGATTTGTAGGCCGGGCGCTCGCGCAAACTCCACCAACCCGGGACACAGCTTGGCGAGGCTTCCGGCCTGTAGAACTACAACTCCCAGGGGCACTGTGCGGACATTGCCCTGGACTTCCTTCAGCGAGGGGCTTGATGGAAGTTGTAGTTCTGCTGCCCCTGGGAAGCCTAGCTCTGCACCTCCTGGAGGCAGGGGAAAGAGCTGGTAGTTCAGTGGGGACATGGAAGTACTGCAGATTAAGTGGGGTGCATACACTAGAGATTCAGACCTGTAATCACAGCCCAGATAAGGGAGGGTTGTGGTTAGAAAGGTCATTGGTAAATGTAGAGTTCACTATGCACACCCACCCACACAAACCAGTGAAAAAAATATTTTCAATAATACAAATGTATACATAGGCAAAGTAAGAAAATGCTGCTTGAGAACTTATCAGAGTTTGATTCAAGGCTCTTTACAGTGTATATATTCACATGTGATGTTGACAACTTGTGGAAAATCATGGGCTTAATTAAAACAACGGTGAAAATTTAAATAGCTCTAAATTGAAAAAAAAACTTTAAAATAAACATTATCCATCTAAGTAATAAAAAAATAAAAATAGAATTATTCCAAGTTATGGTAAAATAGGATGTGGGGAGACATGCCATTGCTGTAATACCTTGTAATCTACTGATTTTTTAAACAGTAGACTTTGTAATAAACATGGTCCTTAAGTATTGTCCTGACAACAATTGACTTTTTTTCCTACAGTAAATTGAGAGAAAGACCTTTGTGAATAGTGTATGTTTTGGGACACACGGCTTTTGTGAAGGTCATGGATGAGTTGGTTTGCAGAGGATTAGGGGGGTATTTTCGGTATACAACTTCATTTTCTCTCCCTCCCCTACTTACAAACAAAAGACAGACATTCAGCTTCTGCATGACATTCTGCTGGATTCTGTAGTGTTAATTTCTATATTTCCCTTCTCTGTACTGCTTACCTTACCCCACAAGGCAGAAAAGGTCCAAAAATAGGCAATGAATAAATAACAGCACACTCCATTTGAGAAAGATGGAGAGAGTTGTATGGAGAAGCTGCCTCTTTATAGCTAACCCCAGATTCTGTATCAATGTTGGGTTATTGTACACACCTTTCATGCCTTCCAAGGGAGAAAAAAACCTCTCCTGAAAGGAACATTTCCTCAGGAATTTTGCAGAGTTTTGCGTGTAAATTATCTTCTTCCATGGGGAGATGATGTAAGCCTTTGTACACAGAATTTTGATATCTCAGGCTCAACACATAATTATTAAACCCACTGGGCTATTTAGAGTTGAGGAAGAGAGGGAAAGAGCACAAGGATTTATGAGAGGAACACCTTTCATTTTAACTTGGCCACTATGCACAAATTAAACAATGTTATTATTAAACTGTTAGGCCTGGTCTACACAGTTTTTGTATCAGTATAACTATTTTGGTTAGGTAATGTCTACACTTAAAATGCTATTGCAGTACAGCTACACTTCAGCATAGTCACTCACTTCAGAGAGGGTAGGGGTATTCCCCTTGCAGTAGTTAATCCACCTCCCCAACAGTCAATAATTCTCTTGCCGACCTAACACTGTCTACACCAGTGGTTAGCTTGGTTTAACTAGGTCGTTGGGGTGCAGATTTTTCACACCCATGAGTGACGCAGTTGGGTTGACTTAACTTTTGAATGTAAACTTGACCTTAGGGGTGTGATTTTTTTTTAACCTAAATAGTTACACTGCTACAATGCCCAGTGTGGACACAGTTATGCTGATACAGTTTAAGAGCTCCTTATCCTACATTTACAGGAATAAGATCAAATGTATAAGTATCTTATACAGTATAACCGTGTCCACACTTGTAGTTGTACTACTTTAACTATATCAGTATAGTTACAAATTTTGTGCTTAGACAAGGCCAAATATATAAACAAATAAATCACAGTAAGTGATTAGCCTGTAGAAGGAGAAATGTTGGATTATCAAATAATACTCAAATCATAAAAAGTTTTATATATATACACACACACACTCACCTCCATTTAAGACTAAGATGTTGTGGCACTGTTTAACCCAGGGGAGCTAAACTTTTCATAGTGCTATTGGATAGCCAATCTACCCTCCCATTTGTGATTGCACAGAATCCCTGTAGTAGCTACGACATTTGTTTATAAAGTAATATTATGTCAATGTTTAATCTGTTTGTACCTGTGTTTTAAAGGAACTTACAGCTGCACGCAAGGAATTATCAGCACCATGTGAACAGCCAGCTCTGTGGGCCACCAGGAGTGGTTCCACATACCCTCATTTGAAAATCACTGGTTTAAGCCAAACAGACTGACTTTTTCTAGACCAATTAGTCCTGGCACTACCCTGGTTTCCTCTGCTAGTTCTCTTCCTTGCTCCAGTTAGGAAAACCCAACATACACTCTGAATGAAAGGCAACACAGAAAAGTTAGGTTTTACCTCGTAAGTTTGTTTTGTCTGCACTTTGTATTTTATTATCTGTATGTGTCTGAGTAGATCCATGTATCTTTGGAATTTTGCATATGCGCCTTCCTGTCACAGCTTGTTTTAGTTTTAGTTTCATTTTCTGTAACTGCTGGATAGCTCCTCTTGAGTCCTAAACCAGAACAAAAAGCTATAAAAGTATTTCTATAATTAGAGGCTTGGGCAATCATCATTATAGAATTACAGAAAAAAAGTCTAGAATCAGGACATAACTCTTGTTAATAAACACTAACCACGGATTTATCTGCAGTGTTAATAGTGTACCATCCAGTAAAAAAACATGCAAAGGATTTTTTCAGTTGTCATCACAGAGTGTTTGAACTTCTAGAGTTTCTGGAAGGCTAGCATGTTCATTGTCTCTAAGCACCCAATGAGTCAAATTAAAATGGGCTCCTCCTTGCAGCCCATGAGTCTTGGCTTTGGATGGAATGGAGTATAAGTAGGTCCCTGTTCCAAAGTTTCAGCTACTAAGATCCCTTCTCTGTTGAAAGCACAAAAAGACCACCATTATATAAATGAATGCAAAATAGTTTTATTTATATCTAATTATTTTGCTTTCATAAAAAGTAACTTCTTTATGTGCAAACCCCAAAGAACAGGAAAATTAAACAGAGAATGAAGACATTAGGTGGAGAGGATACATATGTGTAAACCACAGCAGTCCCTATCCTGCAGCATGTGATGGATCCTGTCACATCATACTAGTACAAGTCTGAGTTAGTGTATAACCCACATCTGTGCAGAACTTCTTATTGCATATGGCAAGAGAGGTGATTAGCAATGTTCAGCTAACCAAATCTAGATTAGTGGGCTGGTGGGGTAGCTTTGGAAGTGGCTTGGTGTAATTATGAGTTGCCACCAACAAATGATTGAAGCAGATACTGATTTACAATGTGATCAATAGTTTGCAACTTATGTCCACAGTCACACTATGTTGTCTCTCATCTTCCAGAGGTGTAAGAGATGATAGCATCTGCCATGTGATGTTCTGAAATGGTGCAACGTGGACCATTGTTTCTGAGGTAGGTTGAAGCCTGGAAGTTCTTTTGTCTGGTTGTCAGTCAGGATTTGGATATTACCATTATCCCAGAATTCTTTCCAGTGTGCCTCAGGATTGAATGAGGATGCTTTAAGAGCTTTAGGCAAATCATAAAAAGGCTTGTGAGATTTCAGGCATGTCTACAAGAGGTTCTGGAGGTCTTCATGAATTCAATTGTACTCACAAGCTGTATATGTCTCTCTCCAGGATTTTGGGTAGGGGTACATGTGCCAGAGTAGACAACCGTTGAATGGGTGTTGATTTTAATGTTCCAGTTATAATTTTTATTGTGATATTAAGCTTGCATATCCAGAGATTTGGTACATAAGCTGCCCACCCTGCCTGGTGCACACTATTCAGCATTCAAGTACATCAGTGCTACCATTGCTGTTTGAAAGGTGTGTGCATCAGCACCCCATGTTGGTTTTTGGACATGACTAGTTCTTCCTTTTACCTTTTTGCATGTCTTTACCAGATAAAATTTAAAATTCAAGCTTCTGTCCAAATTTACACCCAAGTACATTGGATGGAGCTAGTTTTGGACTCATTCACTGTGAAGGGTGACATTAAGTCATTCCTTGGCAGCTTTATTGTTTAGGTGAAAGACTATTACCAAGGTTTTGGAGGAATTATGACAGAGCTTTCAGTATTGAAAGTATTCTGCCATTAACCTGAGGCTGGCATTGAGGAGGTCACCGATGGTGATGAGGTCTTTGTATGGTACCGCAAGAGTGTTGTTCTCAGCATAAGTCACTAATGCAGATGTTGAATAGTGAAGGAGTCAACATGGATCATTGAGACAGACCATAATTAAGGGTGTGTGCTTTGCTGATCTGCCCATTCAAGAGAACACAGTATCTACAGTTGCTCAACATTGTGGCCAGGAGTCACATAATGCTATGGCATTTGATGACGCTTCATGCCTTGAGTAACAGCCTATATCTCCATATTTCATTGTATGCAGCAGATAAACCTGTCAATGCTGTTCCAGTTTTTAGATTCCACTGAAAACCAGCCTCAATGAAATTAGTAATGGTGAAAACCTGCTCGCAGCAACTTTGTCCAGGTCTGAAGCTGGCCTGTTCCTTTTGCAGAATGGTCTCAAAGATAGGGGTGAGATGGGCCAGTAATACCCTCTTGTGATGGGGTGCCTGTCTGCCCTCTTCCCATCCTTGGCTGACCTAAGAACTGCTCAGAGACTCATCTTTTAGTGCCCACTCTGTATAATTTATTCAAGTCCCCTCCACTAACACTTGTATAGTGCAACACAACAGTCCTAATCCCTATGGGACCTTCATCAGGGCCCTGGAAAGACAAGATATCTCTTTTCTTTTGGATCACCTTCAATCTGGGCACAGAAAGCCCTGTCCTCCCCCATAACAAGTCTTTCCTGGCTTTTATCAATATTGTCATCTGATGGATCAATTAATTCTTTAACTCACCCTTCCTCCCCAACTGATTAGCTCATTCCTCCCTTTTTCCTCAATCAGCTGTTACTGGGGAAATTAATTGAGGCTACAGTGATCAGAGTACTGACTCATCTGTGAGGCCTCAGCACTCTGTCACACCTCTCCATTAATTTATAATCTTGAATTGGTCTTCCAACAATGATCGTCCCCTAAGGAATTTGGGATAAATGCCATCCCTGCCAGCAGCTTTTCCACTTTGTGTGACCATAAGGGGCTTATTTACTTCTTCTGTAGTGTATGGGGATGATGGTAATGAAGTGGTAGGGCTTTGTTAGATGTTTAGAAAGAGCTCTTTCTGAACTTCTGTGCAGTACTGGTTCTGCCTTTCACCCTCACTTCTGTTTTTAATCTGTGAATTGGGAGGGTGCTAAACCTGGTGCAATATCTATTTGAATATGTAATTCTTTATTTCAGTTTTCAGGACATACAGATGTGATCAGGAATCAATATAGAGCAGGCAATTTTAGGTGTTCAGTTTATGCCCTATGTACAATACATGTGAAAACAATGCCATAGTCCCTGTCAGGCATTTTGGGCCTGATCCTGTTTATACTATTCAAATTCTCATTGAAGTAAGGATTGCATGATTTAGCCTATCAGTTGTTAAAAATGTAATGAAATGGTGTCATTTAGTAAAATATAATCTTTGAGGTGGTTACATTTCTAAACAGACACAATCTTACTTACCACAAAGTAAGTACATAACTAAATTTATTTATGTCTGAATATCGGTGATATCATAGCAGAATTTTCAGAAGCCTTCATGATCCATTGTTAACTTTGAGTACTCAACAGCTGACCTTCCAGTGATCTGCTGCACACCATCCATCCATCTCCTCACTGGTTGTCCCTGACTCTGATGGCCCTCCCCATCCCTTTCATAATAACTTTCTCAAGTTTATTTCCATCTCTATGCCTAACGTGACCAAAGTATATAAGTTTGTGTCATGCTGGTGTCTGTTGAGCCACTAATCCTGTGAGAGGACACGGTGCGTGCTATTATGAAATTAAAGCCTGGGAAAGGACCAGAGGAGTGGTAGATAACGTTCCTGAAGAACTGTTAAAAGCAACTGGCGAAAGCAATACTGATTTTATGTGGTAAATCTGTGATGATATATGGATGACTAGAAATTGGCTGGACAACTGGATGAAGAGAATTTTTCTGACCTTGCCAGAAAAGGGAAAAATAACAGAGGGTAGTAACTATCGTCTTATCTCCCTGATAGTGCACACAAGCAAAGTTCTGTTCTACATAATCCAGAATTGCGTGAAAAGAAGTATAGCGGCAGAACTACCACCACAAGCTGGTTTCAGAGAGTGCTGAAACACCCCTGACCAAATTGCAAATATCCATCACATCACTGAAAAATGTAGAGAATACAGTCATCCGCCAATCATATGATTCATTGACTATCAAAAGTGTTTGATACTATCTGACATGACCACCTTTGGACGATATTAGCAAGCATGCAGATTCCAATCTGACTAAACTCAGTGCAAGTCTCTACCACCAACAGCAGACCATGGTGTGAACAGCAGTAAGCAGTTTTCTCCTGAGTAGGGTGAGAGACAGGGGTGTATTTTGTCCCCAGCCCTCTTTAACATATGTGCAGAATTTATTATGAGACAAGTCTTGAAGATTTTTACAAAGTGGAAGGAGCTGGGATTTCCATTGGAGGTCACCTCTTAACCAAACTCACATTTGCTGATGACTCAACTCTCTTTGCTACAACCATCAATGCAATGCAACAAATGCTGAAGTCTGTAAAAACAGTTTTGTGAGGAATATGGACTATTCCTGAATGTAACAAAAACAAATTGCACATACGTTGACACAACAAACAACAACAGGATGCAAGCAGACATCACAATTAACAGATCAGCTGTAGAGGCAGTAGATTATTGAATTCTTTGGTATCATATATATTCAACCAAGGAGGCTGTTCCAAAGAAATCTGAAGAAGACTAAAAGATGGCTCACTCAGCTATGGCTTCCTTTAAGAGAATGTAGAAAATACGTGGCATCTTGAAATATACAGACATGCAACTGGTGAAAAGCGTAACCATTTTCATAGGCTATATGGATGTGGATCGTGGGATGTTAATGCTGCTGACAAGAAGAAAACTGAAATTTTTGAAATGTGGTGCTGGTGAAGACTTACATATTAATGATTTATTTTCTGTGAACTTTTCAGAAGTTTTCCCAGTTTTGATATATTCATATTTTGTTTTTTTTCTTCCTATCCAATTTTGTAAAAATGTTATATTGATACCTTTGTTAATGTTTGTATACATGCTGATGTTGAAGATAGTGCTATATGATGGCACTAGGAGTTCTGCGTCAGTAAGAAGTTGAGGATGAGTGAGCTGTAAGTGCTAGGGCCTCAATCTTGCAAATACTTATAAATAAGCTTAATTTTAAGCATATGAACAGTTTCACAGGTAAACTCCTGGTCCAACTGAAGTCAATGATCAAACTCCTATTGACTCCAGTAGGGTCAAGATTGCACTAGAGCCCTGTGCAGGACTATTTTTTAAATTCTGCTCACGTTCTGCCCTGCCCTGCAATACCCACTTCCACCCGCTCCCACATTTTTTCTTGTGTTTTTATCCTGCTCCCACCCACAAAATCCTTAGATCCCACAAGAGAGACAGATTCCCCCAAGTTACTAAAATAAAATAAATAGTCAATTAGTATATTCTATATATATACGGAATTCAGACAATTTTTACCACTAAAAGAATAAAACAAATCTTGCTTAAACCATGTAAAAAATACTTTAATCTCTGTTATAATAGACATCAAATCTCAGTCCCTCACTTACATTTAAGTATTAAAAGTTTTAGTGTTTTCCTGCAAATTACCACAGTCTGTTGGGTTTTTTTGCCCACTCAATCCTGCCCTCAATAAAGTGCATTTTACCCATTCCCATTATTATGGTAGCGGGTCCTGTGGGACCAGCAGGATCTGCAGGGCTCTGGATTGCATCTATTGACTTGAGTGGGACTGCTCATGTGCTCAAAGTTAAGTCCACATGTATTTCTAGAATTGGGGCATAAGTTTCTTCCTTTATATCGCTGTATTATTATTATTATAGTTATTATATAACTATAAATCAGGTTTATTGTATTCGTAGGGTTTTAGATACAAGGGGGATCCATGTTGTGGAGATATATAAATACACAGATATTACGTATTTCTTATTTAACTTTATTTTTCAGTATGTATAGCTATGTATCTGTTGTATAAAATAAATGTTATGAATAGGTTTGTGTATGAGAGACAGAAAATAATCTTAATGACATTAGTGTGTTGTGTATGAAAATCACTAGCACATAAGGCCCTGATCCTGCAATGAATTCCATGAAGCCCAATGCTTTAACTTTACGCATGATGTATGCAAGATCAAGGCCTTGGTATATGAAATGTGTTGTAAAGATCAAATTTATTACATTACTAATTGTTTTGCTTTATTTTTTAATGAATTTACCCACTCAGACTGTCCGTATTTAGAAAGGACCATCCTTATCCTTAGCCAAGTATTTATAATATTCCCTGCTTCATCTTTAAAAAACAAATTCAGTGTATTTCAGTAGAATTAAAAGATTTTAATCCACAAACATCCCTGAATTTGTCATAGATTTCAAGTGTTGGTACGTAGAGTATGAAAGACATTATAGAAAATAAAGTTTACTAATTAGTGTTTTGTGCCTGAACAATGCTTTAGAAAATGAAGTTAATTCACTATTAATAATGGTTATTATTTAAAAGGGAAGATTAACTGCATTTTTGTTAACATACATTTTTATGAGGGACTTTAGGAGCTGATATACAGACATTAATAAAGCCTCCAGCATGCTTCTATTGAGCTCCCTGTCCTCCAGCTGTCCTCCCAGCTGCGCTTAGGACATTCATACACACTGCCTTCCTATTGCCTTTCCATTGTGGAGCTTTACAACAAAGGGTAGGATCCAAAGCATGTTCCATTTCGTCCAATCAGAACAAGAAACCTGGAGATAGTTCTGATTGGCTCAGTCCTGCCTCCCAGTAGCCAATCGGCGTGCTATTTTAACAACCAATCAGCAGCCAAGCTTGCATCCAATCAGCACTGAGAAAACGGAGGACCGCCTTTGTGTCCTGTGACGGCACGGCGCCGGCGGAAGCCCCGGCCAATGGGGAGGTGCGCCGTTTCCAGGTATTATGAGGTCATCACGCCGCCTGCCGCCCCCTCTATAAAAAGCCGGCCCTCGGAGCGGGAGAGCACAGTGAGGGGGATTGTTGGCTGGGCTGGGTTCCGTGCGCGGAGCGGATTATAGCAGCAGCCGGCGGATCCTCGGACAGGCGGTGAGTGTTTGTTCCGCGCCGGGCAGCGATCGGCTCCCGTGGGGACAACACGATGGGCCGACCGGCACTGCTGAGCGCAGCTCCTGGGGCCGTCGGATGAGACTCGCGCCAGGCCTCAGGACCGTGTCTGGCCGGCTTCGCCCCAGAGGAAGCGGCGCGATCCCTTGTCTGCGTGGAGCGGGCCTGCCGGAGGTGGCCTTCCCGTGCTCCGCGGCGGCAGCCGCCGCCTGGGACTCGCCGGCCGGCCGCAGGCTGAGGGAGGCGGCCGTGACTCACTCTTCTCTCCGAGAAGCGGGGGCGGGGGAGCCGTGACTCCTCCTCCTCCTCCCAGGGGAGGCCGCTGGCGGCCGGCGTGCCTGCCGCGCGGGGGAGGGGAGGCAGCCCACGGACATCTGTTGCCTGGGGCTGGCAGCGCTGTGCCCACGTCTCTGCGTGGGGAGGAAGACGGGGGCGGTTTTGCCGATGGCGGGGCCTGCTGTCCCCATGCTGGGGAGCACAGATCGGGGACGGGGGGAGTTTTCGTGAGGAAAGGAGGAGGTTTAATTGTGGGGTAGGTGCTTCCCTGTGTCATACGTGCCTGTTTCCCTTTTAGGTAAGTGAGGAAAAATGGCCCGTACAAAGCAGACTGCCCGTAAGTCCACTGGTGGCAAAGCTCCACGTAAACAGCTGGCCACTAAAGCGGCTAGGAAAAGCGCTCCCTCTACTGGTGGCGTCAAGAAACCTCATCGCTACAGGTAAGGAAAAGAACCTTGCTGAGGCGGTGCCCGAGAATATCCTGCAACTCTAGACTTGGAGCTGGAACGAGGCGTTGTGATATCCTCCTGGACTGAAGTCTCTTATTGTTCCTTCTAGGCCTGGTACTGTGGCCCTTCGTGAGATTCGTCGTTATCAGAAGTCAACAGAGCTGTTGATCCGTAAGCTTCCCTTCCAGAGGTTGGTAAGGGAAATTGCTCAAGACTTCAAAACAGACTTGAGGTTCCAGAGTGCAGCCATTGGTGCACTGCAGGTATTGTACTACTAGTGACCTCGCTGCTGCTTATGGTAACTTAGGAAGTTGGGGGAGCATGTGTTGCTTTTGGAAGGCTTCTAACACTCTTTTCTCTTGCCTTTTTTTAAAAACAGGAGGCTAGTGAAGCATATCTGGTGGGTCTGTTTGAGGACACAAATCTATGTGCCATCCATGCCAAGAGAGTCACCATCATGCCCAAAGACATCCAGCTGGCTCGCAGGATACGGGGAGAGAGAGCTTAAGAGAAAGCAGTTTTTATGGTGTTTTGTAGTAAATTCTGTAAAATACTTTGGTTTTAATTTGTGACTTTTTTGTAAGAAATTGTTTATAATATGTTGCATTTGTACTTAAGTCATTCCATCTTTCACTCAGGATGAATGCGAAAAGTGACTGTTCACATAAACCTCAGTGATGTGAGCCTTGTTGCTCAAGAGTGACAAGTTGCTAATATGCAGAAGGGATGGGTGATCTTTCTTGCTTCTCATGCATGTTTCTGTATGTTAATGACTTGTTGGGTAGCTAAAATTGTAAGGTACTAGAATTGATATAAATGTGTACAGGGTCCTTTTGCAATAAAACTGGTTATGACTTGATCCAAGTGTTTAACAATTGGGGCTGTTAAGTCTGACCATACATCACTGTGATAGAATGTGGACTTTCAGAGGGTGAAACTACAAGTCTTAACCACAGTGTAACTTACAGTTTCCTAAAAACGTAAACCTGGCAGCTATAGAATACACTATGTGCATTTATAATAGCTATTTTATATATTGTAGTGTCAACATTTTTAAATTAAATGTTTTACATTCACATGTGAGGTGTCCTGTCATTGATGTCCATGGAGTTAAACAAGCTAGATAAAATGTTTGAAGGGAGTGAGTTAATAATCTTTGCCCTGTGGAGAAGTAGTGTAATACTTGAGAATATTCTTGCACTAGTTTGTGGTTAGTCCTTACAAGTGACCTGAACCAGGGAAAACTTGAGCTTTTGTCCTCTAGCTGCTTTTGTGAAGGTCATGTTTTAAATTAGGAAGTGGTCTTGTCTAGGCTGGAAGGCAGAGCTTAGTTGGTCCCACTCCTTAAATCACAGTAGCAAAGATTTATTTTTTTGGAGAGGGAAGAAGGCCTTAAGCTATCTACCTTCAAGGTGCATTGGTATGCACTAATTTCTGTTCCCTAAAACCAAAGCACATCAAACAGGCTGCAAAAAGAGTTAAGGCTCTAATGGGGTGTCTTAATGACTAACCTAGGGCCATTAAAGTATTGATGATATTAATGGTTCAGAAAAGAATAGTCTTAACTACATTGTGAAGTCACTTCAATTTTAAGTATCTATTTTCCTTGGAGTTCTAAGTTTAGGAGCAAGCATGGGAGATCTCAGTTGAACACTGAGGTTTTAATTTAGGAGGAGCCTTCTAACTTCACAGTCATTTTAGGTGCTTTTGAAAAGGTTAGATTTTTTTCTCCAACTATTTAACTCAAGTTACAGGTTGTGAGCAAGTTCTAGAAGGAATAAAATTTCAACATTTTTTTTTTTCCTTCCTAGAATTATTAACTTGTTCCCTGCTTTCAACTTTCCCTCAGAAAATGGAAGCAAGAAAGGCATTGCTAATAAAACTCCCCCTCCTCCTGGAACACATAGGTGGAGGGGTGAACTTAGTTGAAACTCTAAAACATGTAATACATTTGAACACTTCAGTGGTAGCAGTTATAACTTAATTTGACTAATTAAAGATACTGAAATTGCTGTCCTTTTCAACTTGCTGCGGGGAGGGAGGTCATTCTCTTTTTCCTTGGCTGTTCTAGAATACTTGCATCCACACTACTAGTAAGTCAAACATGGAAAAATTGACACTGGGAACAGCTGTTATTCCCATCTTGTTTTATTCCACAAGTGAAATTCTCCATGGGGAATTTTTTAAAGAAAGAACAGTTTATGATGTTGAGACTGGGCAGTAAGTTAGCCTTGGCCTTCAGACTGATAGCTTAGAACAGAATGCATTTGAAATGCTTCCTTCCAAAATTCTGACAGTTTAAAATCCTAAATTCAGTTCATTACAGGTGAAGACAGCCTCTTAATCCGTTGTCAAGGTCTTAACATCTGAAAATAGGATGGAATTGTCACCAGGGCTCCAAATGTGGGTCACTGGAGTGCCCCGAGAATGCTCTGAGTTAGAGCCATCACTCCACCTTCTCATCAGACAAACCATTCAGTGTGTTTAAATCCAGCAGCTGAGGGAACAAGTACTTATTACCAGTTACTCTTCTGAAAACTCTTAAGTTTTAAGGGTGGCACCAGCACCCTTTTCCTCTTTGCAGAATGATTTATTTGGGACAAAAATGTCAGTGTTAATACCTTTATATCCCAAATTATGGATACTCTGAACAGCACTAAGATAAGTGACCAAATACTACAGGGTAATAATACAAGATTCTAACAAGGGCATTGAATTATGATGTAAATCACTTGAAAACATCTTAAATGCAGAAGGTTAAGCAAACTGGGTATCACCATCTTGACAGTCCAGTGGTTAGGGCACTAGGACTTGGGAGATAGAGGTTCAATCCCTGCTCTAGCACAGACTTTTCCTGTGAGCACGGGCAAGTTGCTTAGCCTCTGCTTCAGTTCCCCTGCTGTAAAATGGCAATAAATGCATTTGCCCTACCTCACAGGGGTGTTGCCCAATAGGTACCTTTTGGGGGTGTTTACACAGCAAAAAAAAAGACCTGCAGCAGTGCGTCTCAGAGCCCTGGTCAATTGACTTGAGTCACACCACAGCTAAAACTAGTGTAAACATTCAGGTTCAGGCTGGAGCCCAGGCTCTCAGATTCTTGCCCGGTTTCAGAGCCCAGGGTTCCAGCCCAAATATCTACGCTGCTATTTTTAGCCCCATGCTGCAAGCCCAAATCAGTTGACCTGGGCTCAGACTCACTGCTACATTCTTTGTTGTGTTTTTTGCTGCGTAGACCTACCCTTAGATACCTGGGTAAATAAAATCCAAGGCTTACAAGCAATGGAACTTCCCACAGCTTGATTCAGTCCTATTTGGAAAAGTATCTTTAAATATTAGGCCCCTGAAACAATACAGCTCCATTCACTGAGAGCAGGTACTGAAACTTTAGTATTTCTACCAGCTGTTACCTAAAACTGGTTGGGTATGTGGTAAATAAATTAGGTTCAGTATTATAGGAATCACTAGAATTTTCCTTTAAAAAAAAAATCACATTAAAATATTGCATTTTACCTACTCCTGTGCTAATTAGACATCACAACAAGGAATAGAAGTAAACAGTTACTTGTGGTTTACATCTTTCCCAATGCCTTATGCTTTTTTAGCCCACCTGTTCTCAACAGGGAGAGTTTCCAAAACACCAAACTTCACACATGGGTACAGCTCATTAGATCTTGTGATTGGGACAGTTAAACAAAGGGCATTTTCCAGAGAAGAATTACTTCACGATCTCAGGCCTCGCTTCAGGAAAGCACTAAAGTACATGCATATCTTTAACTTACGGACATGTTCAGGATCTATCAGCTTCAGTGGGATTTAAGCACAACCTTTAGAAGATCACATTAAAACATTTCTTTTTACCTACAGGTGCTAGTACCTCACAGAAAGTGGAAGTCAGTACTTGCATGTTGCAGAACACAAAGAACTTCCATCTTTTTTACTCTAATTTACATCTAAAACAGTAAAATGTATGCTTACCAATTCTCTTGATAATTTCTTCACATTCTCTCTCAGAATTTGATTCAAACACAAGACAGTCAAAGGTACTGTGTTCGGGGGTCCCTGGTGAAACCCTGAATAAGAAAATTCCTTTCAATAGACAATAATAAATCCAGCAATTCACAAAGGGGCTTAAAATGGTGTCCAGGTACAGGAAGTATCATAGAGTGACCGCATCTCGACAGCCGGTGCATCTGTCCCAGTTTCCTATTAAGAAACAGCAAGGCTGGTGGTCCATGTACAAGTACAGCAATGGCACACATCTATTGCACCCTGGGCTGGTAGCCCCCATTTTCTTTTATTGACTTTCTCCAAAAGCGTATACATGCTTTCTAACTCTAACTTACTTGAGAGTGGTTTAAGACTATGCATGAAAATGTAATTGATAAATTCATGATCCCAAACACCGGACTAGGTTTAGCCCACACTCAACTCTTACCCAACACAGAAGGCAAAAAGATGGTTGCTGTCCAACCGGCGACCCACACAGGAGATCTCTGGATAGGGGTACTGGAACAGAACCTATGGTGTAACAGTCAAGAGAAAGATTTGGTTAGCAACAAAGCTGACAGTTCAGGGTTCAATCTCTGGGGCCTGCCGTTTGTTCACTGAATTAGTCTGGCGTTAAATAAATTGCTGCAAAGGGAAATTCTTTTCCATGTAGAATGAAGTCAGAGCTGCTCCTGCCATGCATAAGAGACACAAAATAGTTTCACATTCTGACACTGCTGTGTACACACAAAGCTCAGTGCACTTTCTACAAGCTAAAAACATGCAAAAGCAGAACCATGCTAATGAAAGTGAGAGGACACAAATCGGGATATTTAAACATCACTAATGTGCTGTGTTAGAGGGCTTTCACTTCACCCTCCCGCTTCCCTGGTTCTTGTCACGCTGACAGCAAGCAGCAAAAGACCAGAAGTCCTAAGTGCAGACAATGCGATGTTTATTAGGGTTAGTTTCCAAGCAAGCATATTCCAAAGCCCTTCACACCAGTCGGGCTTATTTCTATATGCCGATAGAGTCTGTTCCCCAGTGTTACGTTCCCATCTCTGACGCCGTAGAGAGTTTACCCTGTGGCCCCCTTCCCAGCTCTGACGCCGCAGAGCCCTGCTTCGGTCCCTATTCCCCGCCTTAGCAAGCATGATTCCAATTTCCCTTCCCCCCCACTTCCTGTTTGACCCCAGTTTAGAGAGTAATATTCTCAGCTTACTTTACCTTAACCAATCATTTTACTGAAATTTAACCAATCCTAACATATTGTAACATAATTCTCTAACCAATTATATCCCACTACCCTAATTAACTTATACCTAGCAAAATTAATTATATAGCAGACAAACAATTAGAGAACCAGACAGATTAACAATAGAAAAGTGGAGGCCAAAAAGATAAAACTACAGAAATGAGGGTTTCACTACCACAACCATCGATAAGTGAGTTCTTGCCAGACAGGATGCTATCAAACTAAGTTTTCTTTAACCATCTTAAGATCAGTTTCTTTATCTGGTGGTGATGCGATCGTCTTCCTAACAGCCCAATACCACCTTATTTCAGTGTGACTGGTTTGGAATGTGAGGGTGTGACCGGTCGCTTCCCAGCTTATGGCTGCCTCTGCTGCTTAGCCAAAGGCCTTGGCCTAAGAACAAGGCCTCAGACTATCCTAGTGAGAGAAGGCCCACACACAGGCGGACTGTGATTTTCATTCTTTGTTTTTAAACCCCTGTAACTAACAAAGTGATAAAAATACACCTAAGTTCTTAAAGTATAGGCTTTACAGGCAGGCCTGAATATCTATATTCTAACATGCCAGACTGTTTCAACTAAACTTGAAGACATCCCTTTCTCACCTTGGAAGAGGTTTTCTCTTGTATGAAGACTTCAGTTTCTTTCACGTCAAATAAAACTTCCTGAATAAATAAACAAAACCAACTTTTAAGATTTATTTTAGAGAAAGATAATAGCAAGAGAGCGCTTAACCAGGAGTGATGTAAATCATACAGAAGCTCAGGTTTTCAGAAAGCCTTCTGCTGGTGGCAAAATCCACAGATCACAACGGCTGGTTGGTGCAGCAAATTTACTTTTCAGCTCTTCAGACTTTGGTTCAAATTCAGTGTGGTCATGAGTGAAAATAACCCCGGTGATAATCTCCGTCTAACCTCTGGTGGTGATTTGGCAGGATCACAAAAGGAGGAATAAATTCAGGAGGAATAAATGATGGGAACCAGCAGAGGATATTTCAGGTCAAGACAGGCAGAGCTGTGTGCGGAGGAGGAGTTATGCAATACTCAGTTTGTGTTCTCCCCTACTGATCTCTCAGGACCTTATTCACTGTTGCCCTCCATCTTGTGCAGTCCTTTATACCGGTGCATAGTGGGCATCAATCACGGCCATTCTAGTACGGTAGTGTTTTCAACCTACTTCACAAACATCTACGCAAGGTTCAGGACAATGGTAAATCAGGCCCAGAAATGTAGATAACTGATTGAGGATTTAAATGATCAGATTCCCTATTTTAAATGTTTTCTGTTCTTCTGGTTGCAAAGATCCTTCTATATATTAAATCCCTACTGGCGGTTTGTTGAATATACTGCCCAGCTGGTTGAATCTGGAACCAGAGTGAGCGAACAGCACTGGCAGAGATAGGACCTTCCTACATTTATCTTACTGAGGTGTGGTAACAACATCACAATCCGAGCTCCGTCAACTTAAATGCCAACATTAATCTGCCAGTACTCATAGTACACAAACACCAAGCTTGAATGACTGAAGTGTAATTGTAAACCCAGCTGGGGCTGATTCTAATTTAGACTATGTCCCTCTCCTTTTGCCAGCCACATCCTCCCACACACCCGCTCCGAACCTAGACCCGTCTGTTCTGTGCCAGCTCAGCCAACTTAACCGTAGAGTTACTCTTCACCTTGTGGTGCTGTAGAAATGCTGGACACCGCACTTTACAACTGATCAGTATGCCAGACAAACAACAAAAATCCCTCCCTGTGGAGTTTATACACAAAAGGCAGGAATGGATCCAGTACAAGAATATTACAAGTGTGCTGAAGAGGGAAAACAATGCCTGGTCTGTGCCTTTATTTTGCTTCTTTGTGAGGTCTAAAGAAGGCCTGACATTTTGTTAAAGGAAAAGGGGTTCTACTTGTTTAGTCAGCTTAAATCTGATCGGAAATTACCAGTCTTGTCTTCCCAGGATTTGCTGGTGAACTTGGAGGTATATATTATGCCTATTCAGTGAGTATGCTACTACTCAGCTGGCATGAGAGTGGCAGAGCTGGGCTCTTAAATTATAACTCTGAAGGGTAGAGCACATGTCTTTTTTCCCCTGAGCACTGAGCGTTTTTGCACTCGGTACTATGTCATCGTGAGCAGTACTAGCCAGCCTCTTCAACTCAATCCATTTCACCCAGGGCCTAGGTCTCAGGCTCTCTTCCTACTACAATAATGTGCACCATACTTGCACAATATATAGGTATCCCAGATACTTGTTGCTTGTGCACGTAGGCTGCGTGATGCATGTATTCAAAATACAGAGCTATGGCTCTCAAGCGCTCTGTGTTGCGTAAGGAAAAGGAAATACATTCTCACCAACCCATTTTGTTTTGACTCATGCAATAGACACAGATTTGCTGAGCTCCAAACACTACGTTTCAGACTCTTATGAATACTCAAGCCATGTGGTTCTCTCACTAGGTTTGACAACCTAAGCAATGCAGGTAGTATTCCCCTCCCTCCCTCCCAACACACTAGCTCAGGGGTGGCCAACCTGAGCCTGAGGAGCCAGAATTTACCGATGTACATTGCCAAAGAGCCACAGTAATACAGCAGCAGCCCCTCATAAGCTCCCCCCCGCCCCACACCTCTGGCAGCCCCTCCCTCTCCCTCCCCGCACCTCCTGATCAGCTGTTTCATGGCAAGCAGGAGGCTCTGGGGGGAGGAGCGAAGGCAGTGCGGGCTCAGGGGAGGGGGCAGGAAGGGGTGGAGTGGGGGCAGGGCCTGTGGCAGAGCCAGGGGTTGAGCAGTGAGCACCCCCCGGCTCATTGGAAAGTTGGCGCCCGTAGCTCCAGCCCCGGAGCCGGTGCCTGTACCAGGAGCCGCACGTTAACTCGTGAAGAGCCGTGTGGCTCCGGAGCCAAAGGCGAGCCACCCCTGCACTAGCTCTTCCCCGAGCTCTCCTCTGCGTGTGTGCGTGTACACTCGCACCACAACATACTTCGCTTCGTAGCTAATGCCAGCATCGCCACTCATGCATGATGGTGGAAGACTTTCTCCTAGGGTATGGCAGGAACCACGTCACTTGTAGAAGCCACGGGCAGGAGGAAAGCCAATCCTCACTATATTAGTGTTACGGCTGAGTCTGCACTTCCATTCCACGCCCTGTTTTCACTCTAACGTTTGATCAGAGCGACCCATTTGTTTGCAATCTGAAATGCTTAAAGCAGGGTAGGAGAAGGAGTTTTCCTTAGAATCTGGAGAGTGCAGGAAGTGTTTATGCTACAAATCAAAAAGCCACTGTGGCTTAGAGGTTTCTCCAGTGCCTAATGCTTTTTTTAGTCCACCAGTTCTTGGCAGGGACGAAAATTTCTAAACCACTGAACTTCACAGAAGTCTGAAGCTCTTTAGTTCCTGTGAATGGGGAAGTTTTAAATTGAGAGGGCATTTTCCAGAGAAAAATTAAATCACAATCTCAGGCCCCAATTCAGGAAAGCCCTGAAGCAGCACATGCTTAAATTCTAGAGACTTTAATGGGATTTAAAACCCATGGATAAGCGATTTCGTGAACAGGGGTTAACCCTTATGGACCACAGCCACAGACAGACTAGACAAGTCAGTTGCATTATCCTGTATAGTGGAATGACCACTCTGGGCCTTTAAAATTTGCATCTGAACACCAGAGACTAGACAGGTCTGGTTTGCTACCGTAGAGGAATGAGACGGGGGGAACCCGGTTGAACAGGGGTGAAGAGAATCGGAAGAGGAGACCCTTGGCTTGTCAGAGAGATGAAGAGTTGGGGGTCAGCAGGGAGGCAGAGGAGTTCCCAGGCAGTGAAGAACCCCTGTCCTATTCTTCAATGCCCCATCCTTCTACTCTGAGGGCCCCAGGCAGGAGGTCCCAGGGAGCAGAGAACCCCTGCCCTGTCACACACACCCTCACTGCTAAGGACCCAGGGAGGATTTTTTGGAAATTAAAAAGTAAGAAAATTCCCAAACAAAGAAATCAGACTAGAGGAAGGGGTGAGAGTGCCGGGGACGTTGTGCTTATTAAACAAATAACCCCCCAAACCCTTAGAAACCGAAGAAATTCAGCGTTAAGATTAAACCAAAAAGAAACCCAAAGAGCTGAGAAGTCTAGAACAGTACTGGCACCCCAAACAACCTCATCTCTGCCCTGGAGCGATGCCAGCTGCCTGTCTATCCTTCCTGCGAGGTCACAGCGAGTAACTCACCCGTGGGCACAGGTGCTGCTCTAACACCGTGGGTATCCCTTCGTCCAGCACCTCTTTGCCACCGTACTGAAAACGGATTGGGGCAGGCGGTGGGGGGGAAACAAAATGATGTTAAATGAAAGTCAGTGGAAACAAGACCGCGCCCCCCGCCCCACACACACTCACTCCAGTCCATCAGAATCACAACGGTACCTTTCCTACATTGGCCTGACCCAGGTACCGCAGGTTGTACAGAAGCCTGGGGAGGAAGAAACAGAATTAGGACAGGGAGTCCATGCAGAGCTCCTCTAAGGTGTCTTGCTATGGCACAACTTAAAGCAAGCACTAAACCCACTCACCCCCAGAGCAGAATGATGCTGGCTGCTTCACGGCTGAGATTCTGGATGAGTCACAATACTGGTACCAACCTTAAGGATCTCCACAACCCCTGGGCATGGGGCATACGTTTCAGCGCAAAATAGCAGCATCCAACACGCACTGGGCAGCTGAGGACTGCTCTGGAGCACACGCTGCAGTGGAAACGCTGCCCAGCCCCACATATGTAACAGAGACCTCTACTCCCTTCCCCATCCCGGCCTGGGTTCATTTCCCAACCTCAGGGCTAACCCAATGCTGGGCACGTGGGATCATGTCACCCCTAACAAAGTGTGTTCCTCAGTTCCAGCCGGCCCTACCTGCCCCCTTGCAGGCACCGCTCCTCCTTCTCCTCTTTGTGTGTGTGCTCCTGTTGGAGCTGGAAGCTGGGTATCTTCTCCCTTAGCACTTTCAGGTAGGGCAACAGCGGCTTGTACATCCCTCCGTCGTGCCACTTCCACCGGATCATGCGGAAGCTCAGAGGCTTGCCCTTCAGCTTCTGCAGCACAGTCCCTGCCTGACAGAGAGGAGAGAGCCAGGGCATGCATTGAGGGCGGGGGGCTTGGATCATCCCATGCCAATCCCTCCGTGCTTTCTGTGGTGTAGCTGTGTGGACTCTCAACAGCTGTTAACAATGGAACAACCTGGCCCACCCTGCGATCCGGCCACAAGCTGCCAACACATCGTTCCTCCCCTTCCTGCTCACCAAGATCAGGGAAATTGTTCTGTATCCATCCCACGGCCAGACATCTCCCTCCCCACCACACACACACCAGTGAGGCTTTCACTTCAGACAGGATCCCAGAAGAGGGGGCAGCACATCAGCCCCTGAAGGCAAGAGTTCGTCTGACCCCATGTGCTTCCCCACACCTGTCCGTTGCGTGCATTTCTCAGGGAAAAGCCACTGATCTCGTCAATGACATCTCCAGCCAGCACCACCTCGTCCACCTCTGCCTGGCTCTCGGGAAGCACCTCGATGACAAAGATCCGACCGTCCAAGTACCTGAGGGCACAGCCAGGACACAGAGTTCAGCTGGAGGCACCGGATGAAAACATCCCAAGTGGCTGGGGAGGCAGGATCCCTCGGGCCAGAGGAAGAACTAACGTGGCTCTACATTCCTTGGCCCAAACAGGAGGTGGGTCCAGACAGTTACAGCCCTTTTGCTCCCTGGAGGAAAGGGCAGCTGCTAGCAGAGTCCATTGGCATTTGGGGTGCAAGCCTGCCATTCCAGTCATCCTTCCCTTTGCTCTGGGGCAAGTGCCCTGCCTTCGGAGCACTTTCAACCTGAGTCAGGCTAGCATCTAATCAGGGATGCGGCCCAGACCACGGCCATTGGAGAGAGTCCAGAGAAGAGCAACAAAAATGATTAAAGGTCTAGAAAACATGACCTATGAGGGAAGATTGAAAAAACTGGGTTTGTTTAGTCTGGAGAAGAGAAGACAGAAGGGACAGGATAAGAGTTTTCAAGTATGTAAAAGGTTATTACAAGGAAGAGGAAGAAAAATTGTTCTTAACCTCTGAGGATAGGACAAGAAGCAATGGGCTTAAATTGCAGCAAGGGAGGTTTAGGTCAGACATTAGGAAAAACTTCCTAACTGTCAGGGTGGTTTAGCACTGGAATAAATTGCCCTGGGAGGTTGTGGAATCTCCATCATTGGAGATTTTTAAGAGCAGGTTAGACAAACACCTGCCAGGGATGGTCTAGATAATTAGTCCTGCCCCGAGTGCAGGGGACTGGAGTAGATGACCTCTCGAGGGCCCTTCCAATTCTATGATAAGTCCATAGATCCCAGCAACACTTACTGCAATGCAGATGTGAGGCTGCCGAGCAGCAGGGGAAGGGAGGAGGAAAGCTGGTCTCTTACCTGAGCACCATCCCCAGTTCTCTGCAGGGTACAGTCTCATAGGTCATGCACACCTACAACGCAGCATCTGTCAGTACAGCCTCCAGCAACGGCTCCAGGTAGCACAAGAATTCCCTCTCCAGCCCCTTTCCGCCTTGGCAAGGAGGGGGGCATTTTGCCCCCCATTAGTGTTTGCTCCATTTACATTTGGGGGAACTGCTCGGAGAGATGCCAGCCTGAGACTTCTGGAGTCTGAGGTCATCCATTTATCCACAGAAGAAGTGCAGCAGCAGTGAGCGTTCCCCCTTAGAGCCCCACCCTGGGTCTCCAGCCCAACCTTGAGCACCACCGCCATGTCTTTCCAGAGTCTGCTAAATGCCCACCTAAGGTGCTCAGCCAAAGTTTGTTCAGTCCCCAGCCTCTCTGCTGAAACTGCCAACAAGAGCGGTGACTATGGTGGTGCTTTTTGAGACAGACTCCAGCCTGCTAGACACTGGACGGAGGCCAGAGCCGGCCACCCACCCCACACTTCTTAGGTTGCCAAGTTGTAATGGCCTTTGGTCAGTGGAGACAATGGAGCCATGGGTTCCATGTCCCATTACTAACCCCTGGAGCCGTCTCCTTCTGGGAAGGCAGCTTTCTGACCTCACCGACACACGGTCATTAACTGCGGGTCTCTAACCTGGGATTTAGGCAGGGCCAAGGCAGACTGTGGAAGGATTAGTCTGCAGGACACACACAAACCCTGTATTCCCCCCAGAGAAACACTTCCCATCCTGCCACGTTAATTAAAGGGACACAGGCAACCTGAAATGCAGTCCATTCAGCTGTAAGCCTTTTAGGGGCAGGCACCCTGGGTGAAATCCTGGACCCATGAAAGTCAATGGGAGTTTTGCATTTGGCTTTGGTGCAACCTGGATTCCATCCCAGGTCTTTGTATTTCTAGGATTTTGAAAATCCAGTGGAAAGGAGGAAGGGGATAATTTTTAAAGAAATTGAAACTTTCCTGAAGGTTTGAAACCTCCTAGCACAAGAAAGCCAGAAAAATGAAACTGAGTGAAACTGACCACCCTATTTTCATTGTGTAAACCCAGAGACATGCAAGATGTCTAAGAGCAGTAATAATAGTGGAAAGGAACTTAGATTTTCTAAAATTTCCCCCAATTTTAGATACCTGCGATGTTAGTAACCTAGCCCCAGTCCTGTAAACACTGACTTACCTGCTTCACCTTACTAACAGGAGTAGTCCCAGGGACTCAAGGGACTAAAGTGAATCAGGGGAGTAAGTGTTTGCTGGTTCAGGACCTATGTTAAGGAACCACATAATGGGCTAGATCTTCAGGCCATGTAAACAGATGGCACTCCACTAACTTCAGTGGAGCTGTGCTGATTTGCACCATCTAGCCCAATGATTTTTAACCTGAAGTCTAACAAGGTTCTGTGTTTATGATCCAGGTATTCAGCAAGGGGCTACCCAGCAGATGGAAGGAAGAAGAATAAAATCTTGGATCCTGCATCAGAGGGTGAAGCGGAGTCTTACCGGCAGCAGCCAACTTTCATCCAAGAAACTGGAATTCTGCAGACAAAGCACAGCAGAGCAACTGGTGTCAAGTATGAAGAGGAAGACTTCTGCACATAGAGTTATGTTAGACACACAAAGCTGCTGCCCAGACCAGTTTATTACCGTACCTGCAGATCCAGGGAGAAATTCATCTCTGACACCACCAGCATCAGTGAGAGGAACGGCTCTGCAAGAGGGGGGACCAAGAGCCAACATTACTGCCAGACTCCTCACCAGCTGCACATGGGCTTATCCCCATGTCCCAGGGACACTGCAGAGGTCCAGATCAGAAGAGATTTTCCAAGTAAGTAGCAGACAATGGAGGACATGGCCCCCAGTTTGGACAACAGGGAGTTTTAGATCCTCAGGGTCATACTGTATTAATAACAATACTTGCCCAACCGTACATACCAACAATATTTTGCACTTCTCCAGTGCCTTATATCCAAGGATCTCAAAGCTTTTTACAAACCTCAATGGATTAAACCTCATGGCAGCCTGTGAAACAGGGATTATTATCCCCATTTTAGAGAAGGGAAAACAAAAAGGCAAAAGTGACTTGGTCACAGGGCCCAACCAGACTGAGTCCATTGCAGGATCATGGTTAAGTTCACACAACACGGCTGTGAGAGCCAGGAAAAGACCCCAGCTCTCTTCAGGTCTGCACTAAGGGAGCTGCATGCTATGTTCCGCAGTCACAGAACTCTGACCAAAACCACACAGCAAACAAACTAACCTCATGGCATGAAACAGAATTCGAACTCAGCTACAGAAAAACAGCTGACCAAGAAGCACTGTGGACAGGGAAAGGGATGGCTCCATGAGTACACTGGCCTGTGGACACAGAGGGATTGGCCAGATGGTTAGCAGGGCCGATGTTGGTTTTTCATCCCCTACCTGCTTTGCTACTGGCCAGGGCCAGGATTCTAAGGCCTTGTTAATGCCAGTCTTTTTTTGCTTTGTTTTTGCAAGAACGTCCCATCAGAGCCTTGTCTATAACAGTCCCCTCTGCATCGCTACCACTGGTGGAACTGCACTAGTGGGACACTTGTGCAAAATACCCTCAAAACCTAGTCCAGACACCCATCTGGAGTACAAATGCAATACACGTGGGCCTCAATTCAAAGCCCATTGAAGTCAATGAGCATCCTTCCCTTGACTTCAACAGGCTCTGAATCATAGAAACCACCACTAACCAGATAACTTCTTCCACTTCTGTCTTTTAATCTCCAGTCCGTCTCCAACATTAATCGTGCAATTATATTGATGGGTTTGTGTGACTTAGACTTCAACTAGAAGTCCAAAGTTATTTAAAAGCCATCTAGGGACCGTTTTACCCCCAGTTATTTATCATAATCAAAAGAAAAGGCTTTCTCCCTGTCCCAGTAATCTTGGGAGAATAGTTGCTGATGGAGTCACACAGCATTCCTGCCTTTTATAATAGCTGGAAAAGTGTTCCAGTTCAGACGTCCTCACCTGGGACCAGCAGGGTTTAGGCTGCTAAAAGTTACGGACAAGACATCAGACTTTTGCAGTTTACTTAAAGAAACACTCCAGTTACAAATCATCCTATTTAACTTTCCCATCTCAGATCCCTACCACCACCTTGCGATTGATTCAAACGGAATGATAAACATCTCCCCAGCACGGAGATTGCTGACTTAGATTTTACCACTTCCTTCTGTTTAGACAATAAAACCGACGTTCGCTTTCCTCACTGTTCCAGCACCGAGCTGTGACATCTGGGCTGCAAATGCTGCAGGGGGAGGTTTAGATCCAAAGAAGAACTGTTTTACTGGCTTAAAAAAAAAAAAAAAAAAAAAAAAAAACACAACCACCCCTGGTGTTACTTCTATTCATTTGAGATTTGGTAAAACTTAAAATAAAAACACCCTCCCAAGACCAAAGTTTTGGGTCTGACTAAAAGGAGGCTGATTTTTCCCCCTGTATTACAGTAACGCTTAGAGATCTCAGCGCATTGTATTGTCTTCACCCTAGTTTAGTTTGCAGCTAAATAGACAAGGGTAGAAGAAAGGTGGTATTAGGATCCATATTATACAGATGGGAAACTGAGGAACAGAGCGATCATGTGTCTTGCCCAAGGTCATAAAAGAATTCTGTGGCAGAGCCACGAATTTAACCCAGCTCTCTGAGTCCCAGCCCATCCTTCTTTTCTGTCCCTGTTAGGGAACAGAGTTTTCTTAAAACCATTCATTACCGAAGGTTATTTCTTAGTGATGAAGGTCAAATTCATCCTCTGGTGTAAACTCTGCTGAGAAACACCAGGGATTAATTTCATCCTGACTGCAAAATAATAATCTCATTTCATCCCTTGAAATGGTTCCATCACAGTGTCCTTACTCAGATTAAATTCCTAAGGAGCTGAATAAATAAAAAGTGCAGGATGGAAGCTATAGCAAATCCAGGAATTATAAATAAACTGGAGGTTTTCCAGCATACTACATTGCATACCCTGGCTTTCAGTCATCTTTGCTTCATAAATATTTTTAGACCTACATCTCAACCAATTTGTGCGAGATTTTTTTTTTAAGTGACATTACTGAATTTTGGAGGAAGTCTCAACCTTACCCATGAAATCTTCATTTCCCAGCACTGAGATCAGAGGATCGTAACACTGAAATTAAAAAATTTAAAAACAAACACACACACACAGATACATACATAATTTAGTTGTACGCCATGAACTGAACATGGCCACAAAACCATCTAAAATTTTACACTGTAAATTGCAACCATGGCACAAATAGAAATGAATGACCCCAAATTTGTTCTGGAAGGTGGTTTTAGCTTGGCACCCAGAAGTCTGGATGTTTATTTGAATCCTCTGGAGCCTGTCAACCTGGCCTAGAGAACTCAGGGGAGATTTAAGATTCTTCCTATTTTTGGCCAGGCTGGAATTATAAAATACAGAGGGTCAAGCAAAAAAATAAATAAAAAATATAATATCTTTCTCCCTAGGCCCAAGATTTGGGTCCGTTCTTAGTTTATCCAAAACGGGCTCCCTGCTGCCCCTCATCATAAAGATATTTCATGGTGAAAGCTCTTCCTACCTCCAGCAGTGTTGGATTCCGAGCCAGCTGTTGAATGGCAGTAGCTAGTAACTTCTGATTTAAAGCTAGGCGCAGGAAGTACCGCCCTCGTCCCTGCGCTGTCAGCACCTTCTCACAGGAACTGGCTTTCTCTATCATGATTGACAAGGGGGTCACCCTATAAAGAAGGAATATGAAGAGGTGCCAGGGAATATTCACAGCATGGGCAGGCGATGACCCATTCCCAGGCTCTGGTTGTCTGCCAAAAGGGGTCTTGGTCACTCACTTGTAATGGGGTTCTCTTCCAGGAGCAAGTCCTTGTGCCAGTTTCTGTAATGGCACCTGTCACAGTTCAAGGCAACTGCACCTGTATTCCCCATCTGGGGTCCAGCAATGGCACCCACTCTCAGGTTTCCCGCTCCCCTGGCCATCACCTCTCTTGGGTGGAGACACGTGTCTCACTCCCGTCTGACCAGGGTATTTCCAAGTTGCACTGATCAATACTGTGAATTGACCCACAAAGTCAGTCTGCCTGAACAGGTCTGTGCTTCCTTTCCCTCAGGAGACAGCATACAGTGCAATTGCTCAGTTATAAATTACCACACATTTCTCCCTAGGCGAGCCTACTGTGTCCTTAAGGTACAAGTGCTACCTTAAGAGAACACATCTTAAAAAACAATAAAAGAACCTCCACGCATGCTAGTAAGCTTACCAGAGACCACCCCAACCCTAACAGGGGCTCTGGCAGGAACAGTTCTTTAAAACCCCACCCAAGGGGTTTCAAGTTCATCATAGTTTCAGCTCGGAACAAGCAACCAGTCTTATGGGGCCTCAGTAGACCCAGTACGTCCAACCCCTCCCCAAGAATTAGGGCTCTTCAGGGGTTCTGTCCATTGGCTGGATCAGGAAGAAGGCCCTGAGCCAGTTTAAAACCAGGCTATTTATGCAAAAATCCTTTCTTTGTGTGTTGAGCTCCGGAGAATCCAGTTTTAACTAGTATACGTGCACCTGTCCAAGGGGGGGCGGCTGCAAAAGGAGGACTTGCATTAACATCACCCCCCTCCTCCTAGAGTAGTTCCACAATAACACATACTCCGCCCCATTTTTTCATGCAACGGACCCAAAGGATTGTCCAGGATGTTGTCATCCAAAGGCCACTCACCCGCTGCAGGTATCCTGCTGAGGAAGCTGCTCTAACCAGTGCCAATAATCTCGTCTCTTGAAGCCCAGCACCGGCTCTGAAGGAGAGAGAAGAGGAGCTCCTTTAGGAAGGCCCTCTGACAGGTAACCAGGAGAGCGTTTCCCTTGGAGATTCTGCAAAGGCAGCTGCCCCTATTCTTTCCACACAGAGCCACCCCCAACCAACACACACAACTCCCCAGGGAGTTCTAGGCCTCCGTGGTTCCTGGGCTCTGCTCGTCCTTTACTAACAAGCAGCACATGCACCAGCCTGTGCCGCCCCCTCTCTTGGGCCCGCACCAGCCCCTGCAGCGTGCATGGAGTAGAAGTGGCCACTCACGTTTAATTCCTTTTCGAAGGATCATTTCCAGGATCTCGCAGAAGGGGGCTAGGTGCGGGGAGACATCAGTGCACAGGCTGCTCCCCTCCTTGATGGCGAGGATGCATGCTGTGAGAAAGTGGGAGGGAAGCAGAACGCTGAGGGCACCTGCTCACATCATCCTCTAGTGGGACTGGTCTCGGTGAGCTGGTATTTCTAACCAGAGCTGGGGAACAGCTTGTGAAAGAACTTGGCAGCCAGTCTGTTACCATCAGGTTGTGCATTTGGCAGGAAGGTCCACGAACAGACCAAGGTGAATTTGCGCAGCCCCCAGAGATACAAGATCAATGTCAAACACCAGGAGGAAAGCAAACTCACTCCCTGCTTCAGGCCTGGCGCATGAGAGGTAACTTGGTCTAGGGAAAGGGCACAGGGCTGAGCGTCAGGACTGCCGGCGTCCTAATGCCAGCTCTACGAACAGACCACTCTGAGACTTTGAGCAAGTCACAACCCCTGGGGCGCAGTTTCCCTACTGATACAAGGGGGGGGGGGGTATCATCACTTCACCACCCTGGCGAGAGATAGGGAGGATTAGACAGTATCTATAAAGCACACTGATGAGGTGAAGCATCCACACATAGTCTTGTCTTTGTAGACGCACAAAAGGCCCAAGACTGAGATGTGTCAAGCAGCCTCAACTCTCCTTGATGGCCAGTGGTGTTTGGGAGCGCTTGATGCCTGGCAGAACTGGGTACAAAAGCCAGCACCCCCTTCCCACAAGGAAGGTGGGCATTTCAGCAGCTTGGTTGGAAACTGCAGTTGTCCCCTTTCGATCAGCTCACTCACAGCTGATGGTCAGCCCTGTCACCATCTGGAGAAGTGGAGCACAACATACAAAAGAAAAAATGGCTTAGAACTTGTGCCAGGGAATAGGGGAAGCTCTGATCGCTGCCCGAGGCAGGACACAGCTGCCCTGCTGAAAATCAGTTTTACTTTCTTTTCTCTATTGGGTTCCTACCACATTACTACCCTGTTTCTCTAAAGCCAGCAGCACTCTCCTACTTCCTAGTGCATTGCTAGAAACCAGCTGGAGCCTGACAGCTAGTCTCACTTTTTGACCACAGCCTACACTTCTGCCATAAAGAGCACGTCAGGCAGACTAAGAGCTTCGTCTCCTTACAAATACTGCACAGCAGCAGGAGCGATCTCCCAAGTTGAGACAGAAGCATCTCCTTCCTGCTGCTCTAACTCCTGTCTGCCTCGAGTCATTCTTCACTGTCAGTTCCTCAGGCCAGTTTTCAAACTGGTTCTGTGAAGCACCAGGTGCATGACTGGTGGTGTATAAATAATAACGAGCTAGCGAACAGGGGCAGCAAACCAGGGAGTTTGAGAGGGAGTCGTAATATCATCCCTATGTTTAGCAATGCCAGCGCTGCTCCTGTCTCTTCTACTGCATCCAGACAGGGAACCTAAACACAGAGGCCTCTACCCAGATCCTGATCTGGATTAGTAGGGACTGTGGCCTGCATTTCCCACTCACAGAAAGTCAGGTGGGGAGACTGTCCAGTATGAAAGGTGTCTGCTGGCGAAACCTCTCAGGAAACAGGTAGGAGAGCTACAGCAGGAGGTGGCTAGGCTGAGGCACATCCATGCCCACGAGGAATTCATTGAGTGTATTCATATGGAGACCGCCAAGGCTGAGGAAGCTGTCCAGCTAGAGAGGACTGCTGTCATGCCTAGGTGAAGTGGATAAGGCTCTGTCACAGGAAAGACACTGGCAGCTGGTTACTTCTGGCAGCAGGCTGTGCTCCACCCCTGTTCCCAACCCACCCACCAGAGTGATGGAGAACCATTATGCTGCCCTGGCAACAAGCAGTGAGGACTCGCCTCCGAAGGTGGAGGAGGAGAAGCTTTGTATCCCCAAGGCTGGAGGGATCGCAGCCACTACTCCCAGGAGGAAATGTAGGATAGTGGTGGTTGGTGATTCCCTTCGGAGGACGACAGAGGCACACATTTGTTGGCCTGACATGGCATCCCAGGAGGTACGTTGCCCATATCTGAGGCATTACGGAGGGACTGCCGAGGATCATCCGGCCTCTAACTACTACCCCATGCCGGCATTAATGATACTGTGAGCAGATCAGAAGTGACTGCAGGGTTCTGGGAGTGAGGGTCAAGGAGTTGGGGGTGCAGGTGGTAGTCTCTTCGATCCTTCCAGTCAAGAGTAGGGGCCCAGGCAGAGACAGATGCATCCTGGAGGTGAATGCTTGGCTGTGCAGATGATGTTGCCAGGAGGGCTTCAATTTCCTTCACCACAGAACTCTGTTCTGGGAAGAAAGACTGCTGAGTGGAGAGGGCATCTACCTATCAAAGAAGGGGATGTGTATCTTTGGATACAGACCGGCTAACCTAGAAAGGAGGGCTTTAAACTGGGTTCAATGGGGGTAGGAGACAAAAGCCCACAAGTAAGTTAAAAAAAAATGGAGACTGATCAAAATCGGGGGGGGGGGGGGGAACGGGACGACCATGGGCCATTATAGCAGGGACAAGGGAGAGACAAGAGGAAACAATAGCGGGGAATCAGAGGTTTCAGAGTAGCAGCTGTGTTAGTCTGTATTCGCAAAAAGAAAAGGAGTACTTGTGGCACCTTAGAGACTAACCAATTTATTTGAGCATAAAATTGGTATCTTAGATGTCTGTATACTAATGCGAGAAGTATGGGGAATAAACAGGAAGAACTAGAAATGCCAGTGAATAAACACAACTATGACATAGTTGGCATCACAGACCTGGTGGGAGAATAATACACATGACTGGAATATTGGTACAGAAGGGTACACCTTGCTCAGAAAGGACAGGCAGGGGGGAAAAAGAGAGGAGGTGTTGCCTTATGTATCAAAAATGTATACATTTGGACTGAGGTTGAGATGGAAATAGGAGACAGACTTGTTGAAAGTCTCTAGGTAGGGATAAAAGGGGTAAAACACAAGGGTGATGTCACTGTAGGGGTCTACTAGACCACCTAACTAGGAAGAAGAGGTGGAGGTGGCTTTTTTTAAATAACAGACAAAACCATCCAAAGCAGGACTGGCTGGTCAGGGGGAACTTCAACTACCCAGACATCAATTGGAAAAATAATATAGCACAGCACAGATTACCCAACAAGTTCTTGGAATGCCTTGGAGACAATTTTTTTACTTCAGAAGATGGAGAAAGCAACTAGGGGAGAGGCTGTTCTAGGGTAAATAGGGAGGAACTGGTTAAGAATTTGAAAGTGGAAGGCAGCCTGGAAGGCAGCCTGTGATCATGACATGACAGAGTTCATGATTTTAAGGAATAGTAAGAGGGAAAACAGCACAATAAAGACAAGGATTTCAAGAAGGCAGACTTTAGCAAACGCAGGGAGTCAGTCGGTAAGATCTCATGGGAAGCAAGTCTAAGAGGGAAAACAGTTCAAGAAAGTTGGCAGTTTTTCAAAGAGATGTTATTAAGGGCAAAAGAGCAAATTATCCCCCTGCGTAGGAAAGGCAGGAAGTATGGCAAAAGACCACTCTGGTTTAACCAGGAGATCTTCAATGAGCTGAAACTCAAAAAAAGTATCTTACAAAAAGTAGAAACTAGATCAAATTACAGGCAAGCAACACAAACATGTAGGGACAAAATTAGAAAGGCCAAGGCACAAAAAAGATTAAACTAGCTAAAGACACAAAGGGTAACAAGAAAACATTCTACAGATACATTAGAAACAAGAGGAAGACCAAGGACAGGGTAGGCCTGTTAGTCAATGAGAGAGGAAAGACAATAACAGAAAATGGGAAGTTGGCAGAAGTGCTAAGTGACTTTTTTGTTTCAATTTTCACCAAAAAGTTTAGTAGAAATTGGAGGTCTAACATAGTGAACTCCGATGAAAATGAGGTAGGATCTGAGACTAAAATAGGGAAAGAACAAGTTAGGAATGACTTAGACAAATTAGACGTCTTCAAGTCGCCAGGGCCTGATGAAATACATCCTAGAATATTCAAGGAGCTGACTGAAGAGATATCTGAGCCACTAGCGATTATCTTCAAAAACTCATGGAAGATGGGAGAGATTCCAGAGGACTAGAAAAAGGAAAATATAGTGCCTGTCTATAAAAAGGGAAATAAGGACAACCCTGGGAATTACAGACCACTCAGCTTAACTTCAGTACTTGGAAAGATAATGGAGCAAATAATCAAGAAAAGGAGTACTTGTGGCACCTTAGAGACTAACCAATTTATTTGAGCATGAGCTTTCGTGAGCTACAGCTCACTTCATCGGATGCATACCGTGGAAACTGCAGAAGACATTATATACACACAGAGACCATGAAACAATACCTCCTCCCACCCCACTGTCCTGCTGGTAATAGCTTATCTAAAGTGATCGTCAAGTTGGGCCATTTCCAGCACAAATCCAGGTTTTCTCACCCTCCCCCCCCCACACACACAAACTCACTCTCCTGCTGGTAATAGCCCATCCAAAGTGACCACTCTCTTCACAATGTGTATGATAATCAAGGTGGGCCATTTCCTGCATAAATCCAGGTTCTCTCACTCCCTCACCCCCCTCCAAAAACCACACACACAAACTCACTCTCCTGCTGGTAATAGCTTATCCAAAGTGAACACTCTCCCTACAATGTGCATGATAATCAAGGTGGGCCATTTCCAGCACAAATTCAGGCTCTCTCACACACACACCCCCCGCCCGGGGAACACACACACACACACACACACAAACTCACTCTCCTGCTGGCAATAGCTCATCCAAACTGACCACTCTCCAAGTTTAAATCCAAGCCTGGAACCCCGACCTGGGATATTCTATCTACTACCCAAGATCCATAAACCTGGAAATCCTGGGCGCCCCATCATCTCAGGCATTGGCACCCTGACAGCAGGATTGTCTGGCTATGTAGACTCCCTCCTCAGGCCCTACGCTACCAGCACTTCCAGCTACCTTCAAGACACCACTGACTTCCTGAGGAAACTTCAATCCATCGGTGATCTTCCTGATAACACCATCCTGGCCACTATGGATGTAGAAGCCCTCTACACCAACATTCCACACAAAGATGGACTACAAGCCGTCAAGAACACTATCCCCGATAATGTCACGGCTAACCTGGTGGCTGAACTTTGTGACTTTGTCCTTACCCATAACTATTTTACATTTGGGGACAATGTATACCTTCAGATCAGCGGCACTGCTATGGGTACCCGCATGGCCCCACAGTATGCCAACATTTTTATGGCTGATTTAGAACAACGCTTCCTCAGCTCTTGTCCCGTAAAGCCCCTACTCTGCTTGCGCTATATTGATGACATCTTCATCATCTGGACCCATGGAAAAGAAGTCCTTGAGGAATTCCACCATGATTTCAACAATTTCCATCCCACCATCAACCTCAGCCTGGTCCAGTCCACACAAGAGATCCACTTCCTGGACACTACAGTGCTAATAAACAATGGTCACATAAACACCACCCTATACCGGAAACCTACTGACCGCTATTCCTACCTACATGCCTCCAGCTTTCACCCTGACCACACCACACGATCCATCGTCTACAGCCAAGCTCTGCGATACAACCGCATTTGCTCCAACCCCTCAGACAGAGACAAACACCTACAAGATCTCTGTCAAGCTTTCTTACAACTACAATACCCACCTGCGGAAGTGAAGAAACAGATTGATAGAGCCAGAAGCGTTCCCAGAAGTCACCTACTACAGGACAGGCCTAACAAAGAAAATAACAGAACACCACTAGCCGTCACCTTCAGCCCCCATCTAAAACCCCTCCAACGCATTATTAAGGATCTACAACCTATCCTGAAGGATGACCCAACACTCTCACAAATCTTGGCAGACAGGCCAGTCCTTGCCTACAGACAGCCCCGCAACCTGAAGCAAATACTCACCAACAACCACATACCACACAACAGAACCACTAACCCAGGAACCTATCCTTGCAACAAAGCCCGTTGCCAACTGTGCCCACATATCTATTCAGGGGACACCATCACAGGGCCTAATAACATCAGCCACACTATCAGAGGCTCGTTCACCTGCACATCCACCAATGTGATATATGCCATCATGTGCCAGCAATGCCCCTCTGCCATTTACATTGGTCAAACTGGACAGTCTCTACGTAAAAGAATAAATGGACACAAATCAGATGTCAAGAATTATAACATTCATAAACCAGTCGGAGAACGCTTCAATCCCTCTGGTCACGCAATCACAGACATGAAGGTCGCTATCTTACAACAAAAAAACTTCAAATCCAGACTCCAGTGAGAAACTGCTGAATTGGAATTCATTTGCAAATTGGATACTATTAATTTAGGCTTAAATAGAGACTGGGAGTGGCTAAGTCATTATGCAAGGTAGCCTATTTCCCCTTGTTTTTTCCTACCCCCCCCCGCCCCCAGATGTTCTGGTTTAACTTGGATTTAAACTTGGAGAGTGGTCAGTTTGGATGAGCTATTGCCAGCAGGAGAGTGAGTTTGTGTGTGTGTGTGTTCCCCGGGGGGAGGGGGGGGAGCCTGGATTTGTGCTGGAAATGGCCCACCTTGATTACCATGCACATTGTAGGGAGAGTGGTCACTTTGGATAAGCTATTACCAGCAGGAGAGTGAGTTTGTGTGTGTGGTTTCTGGAGGGGGGTGTGGGGGTGAGAGAACCTGGATTTATGCAGGAAATGGCCCACCTTGATTATCATACACATTGTGAAGAGAGTGGTCACTTTGGATGGGCTATTACCAGCAGGAGAGCGAGTTTGTGTGGGGGGGGGCGGAGGGTGAGAAAACCTGGATTTGTGCTGGAAATGGCCCAACTTGATGATCACTTTAGATAAGCTATTACCAGCAGGACAGTGGGGTGGGAGGAGGTATTGTTTCATGGTCTCTGTGTGTATATAATGTCTTCTGCAGTTTCCACGGTATGCATCCGATGAAGTGAGCTGTAGCTCACGAAAGCTCATGCTCAAATAAATTGGTTAGTCTCTAAGGTGCCACAAGTACTCCTTTTCTTTTTGCGAATACAGACTAACACGGCTGTTACTCTGAAACCTAACAAATAATCAAGCAATCAATTTGCAAACACTTAGAAGATAATAAGGTGATAAGTAACAGTCAGCATGGATTTGTCAAGAACAGATAGAGAAAACTATTAGGTTGGTTTGACACTGACAGGGTAACAAGCCTTGTGGATGGGGGGAGAAGTGATATATCTTGAGTTTAGTAAGGCTTTTGATATGGTCTTGCATGACCTTCTCACAAACAAAACTAGGGAAATACAACCTAGATGGAGCTCCTGTAAGTGGGTGCATAACTGGTTGGAAAACTGTTCCTAGCGAGTAGTTATCAGAAGGCTAAGATTTAGTCATGGATATTTTTAATAAAAGTCATGGACAGGTCATGGGCAATAAACAAAAATTCACTGCCCAGTGACCTGCCCATGACTCGTACTATATACCCCTGACTAAATCTGGGGGCTCCGGGGGCACAGTTGCTGCTCTGGAGAGGGGGCTCTGGGGCACCCACTAGTGCTGGGGGTTCCAGGGCACCCACTCGTACCGGAGGATGGGGGCTCTGGTGAGGGGCTGCCTGGGACCGCCACCGCTGCTGGTCAGAGATGGATCTGCTGGCCCAAAACCCCGCTGCTGCTGGCAGAGTGGCAGCCCGGGACCCCTGCTGCCAGTGTGGGGGGCAGCCAGGGACCACCACCAGTGCTGCGGGGGGCGGTGCAGCTGGCCCCAGGACTCAGTCGCACCTGCCAGCTGCAGAAGTCATGGAGGTCCCGGAAAGTCACAGAATCTGTGACTTCAGTGACCTCTGTGACAGACTCGCAGCCTCAGTTAACGGTGGTTCACAGTCAAGCTGGAAGGGCATACTGAGTGGAGTCCCACAGGGGTTGGTCCTGGGCCCAGGTTCTGTTCAATATCTTCATTAATGATTTAGATAATGGCATAGAGTAGACTTATAAAATTTGTGGACAATACCAAGCTGGGTTGCAAGTGCTTTGGAGGATCGGATTAAAATTCAAAATGATCTGGACAAAGAGTCTGAAGTAAAAAGGATGACATTCAATAAGGACAAATGCACAGCACTCCACTTAGGAAGGAACACTCAACTGCACACATACAAAATGGGAAATGACTGCCTAGGAAGCAGTACTGCGGAAAGGGATGCGAGAGGGTCAGAGTGGATCACAAGCTAAATGAGTCAACGGTGTAACATTGTTGCAAAAAAGGCAAACATCATTCTGGGATGTATTCGCAGGAGTGTTGTAAGCAAGACACAAGAATTAATTCTTCTGCTCTACTCCGTGCTGATAAGGCCTCAGCTGGAGTATTGTGTCTAGCTCTGGGCACCACATTTCAGCAAAGATGTCGCCAAATTGGAGAAAGTCCAGAGAAGAGCAACAAAAATGCTGAAAGGTCTAGAAAAAATGACTTATGAGGAAAGATTGAAAAAATTGGCTTTGTTTAGTCTGGCGAAGAGAATACTGAGAGGGGACACGATAACAGTTTTCAAGTACATAAAGGGTTGTTACAAGGAGGAGGGAGAAAAATTGTTCTCATTAACCTCCGAGGACAGGACAAGAAGCAATGGGCTTAAATTGCAGCAAGGGAGGTTTAGGTTGGACATTAGAGAAAACTTTCTAACTGTCAGGGTAGTTAAGCACTGGAACAAACTGTGGAATCTCCATAATTGGAGGTTTTTGAGAACAGGTTAGACAAACACCTGCCAGGGATGGTCTAGTTATCACATAGTCCTGCCTTGAGTGCAGGGGACTGGACTAGAGGACCTCAAGATCCCTTCCAGGCCTACTCTTCTATGATTCTAAGAATCCTCCTCCCAACCTCTTTGACTCCTTCTGAACAGGCATCTGGAGACACTCCCAATTGCCCAAGAAAGGGAAGTGACTCACAGTGAGAAACCATCTCAGAGTTAAACTCTCTGAAACCAATTCACCTGCTAATATCAGCATACAATAGACTGCTTCTGTAAATATTGATTCATCCTCTCTGGGCTGTGTGCTCTGCCCTTCAGTCTCACAGGTCTGAGCCCTAGACAGAAATTTGCAACGCAGCTTTCACTTCATTAGGTGTCCAGGATGCACATTAAAGTAGTGAATCCAGGGTTCTCTCTTGCAACCCACCCCCAAAATAAAGGAAAGTGTGGGGGGACCAGTCACCAGAAGAATGTATGTCCCCAAAAGGGATAAAGGTGTAAGAGATAGCAAAGATAGTACCAAAAATACACAAGTGAAGGGTTGGCTGGTTTCCAGGGAAGGGAACAGCTGGATGTAAAGGAAAAATGCATGGTGGGGTCACCATCCTTTGAAGGAGAAACTAGTCTCTACTTGGAAAGGATGACAACCCAGAAGAAAAGTGGCTGTGGGTTATTACAGCCTGCCTGAAGGAGGAGACTGGACTTTCCTTTAGCAGGCTGTTGATTCCATGGCAGATTCTGCACAGGTGTTTCAGCAGCATTTGCTCAGCTTTGCAGGTGGCAGCTCAAACCCCATGAACACAAGTGAGTCTAAGGCCCTTGCAGATACACAGAGTCTCCCAGGGAATGCATACACAGGTCACAGCATACGGTACAGTGAGTAATTACAGCAGGTTTTCCCCACTCCCCAGTGTGTTCTAAGGCACGAAGCTGGTGTTCTGACAGAAGCGTGTGTGTAGAGGAGACGGGCAGTGAGGTGTGTACCAGGATCTTCCCGTGCTCCCATTTTATTACTTCCCTCAAATATCCTGTACTGGTCAAACCAGCCTTCCAGGCTGTAAGCAACTCTCACCAGAGCATGTTAATGCCCCCTCTTCATTCAACCACATGGGGGTCGCTCAAGAGCTCTGGGAGAGGTAAACTCCCCCCTCAGCTGACCATGCTGTCTCTGTACTGTTCCCAGCTAGGGCTGCCACGTGCAGAACAATCTCTCTCACCCTCACCCTGCTGGTTTTCTATAAAACCCCTCACCGTGGTGTCTGGGTGCAAAATGGCAATGCTTACATCACAAAGCAATGGTGTTATCTCACTGCATCACCGTGGGCCCCAAGATCAATTTCAGGACCTTGTCAGTGTCCCATAATCATTGTCCATAGGGCCACCGTCCCCACAAAAAGGCTAGCCAGACCCAGGAAAGCCAGAGCAGGGGATGGCAACCTTACCAGGGAACTGAGCTCAGCATTTACACTCAGACCCTCTTGAAGACATCAGTCCCCCAGAGGAGTCCTCACTTTGCAAAACACGAGAGCAGCCTGGCTCTCAAGTCTCCCCCAAGCTCTCTGGCACCTGCCCAATTCAAAGCAGCATCAGTCTCACCCCTCCTCTCACCCAGCCCCTTGTAAATCCCTCCAACCATGCAGCCGCGCACAGGTGCCTGCATCTCCCCTCTCCTCCAGCCACTCACCTTTCAGGGTCCCCAGCAGTGGCTCTTTCCCAGTCATGCCGCCCCCCTCCCCAGCCGCAGCAGCCCGACAGACACCTGCAGGGCTCCACCCAGTGGCGACTGTGAGTCCCTTCCGCAAACACAGGGCAACATACTGGGAGATACCACTCACTCTGCAGCAGACAGGGGGGAGCAGAGGGAGCAAGGCCCAGTTCAGTGTCTTTGCTGGGAGCCCAATACAAGGCTGTGCATTAGGGAAGCTGGAATGGACTCATCAGCTCTCCTGGAGGGAGACGAATCATGCTCCCGGGATGGTGGGCTGGGGTGAATGATTAGGAGGGGCTATAGACACCCCTCCCCGGAAGAGATTTTAGGCTCTTCCAGCAGCTTTGGAATGTTGATACTTATTATCCTGCAACAAGTCAGCGGCGTGATGACGCTGATCAGAGAAACAGTCCTGAAGTGGGTGGGTTGCATCCTGACACCTCTGTGGAGGGCCAAGGAAAAGCCAGACCTCATTATCATTACTTGGTATTATTCCTGAATGTGCCTTTTAGTTCCCATTAAACAAACACCAGGATCTCCAAATGCAACAACATTCAATCAACTACATTTCTTCACATCACTGTCTGCACTACAGCCATACAATTAAATCAGACTGTAATAATTAACAAGGCCAAACTAGGGGTGTTTGCAATGACAGATAGGAGGACTGTGCATCTCACCTTAGCCCCAGGGCTATCACGGCATGACAGAGTGAGATTTAAAACTAATTTGGTGCGTGAAATTTTAGTATCTCATTGAAACACACATTGTAAAGCCTTTCACCATGAGACTAAAAGGTTTTAAATTAATATTTGTGCCTTCATCTTTACTGCTATAATATTGCTTAGAAACTACAAAGATGAGTGCAATCAAAACAACTCCTACATTAGACAGATCCACAACTCACTTAAGGATTCTCTGGACATTTGTAAACTGAAAGAAAATTCACCTGAATAACACATTGGTCTTACAGGTTACAGATAGGAAATGTTGCTGGTAGCCCTGCAAGCTGATAATGCCACATACAATTAATAATCATTTTTAAGGTCAGGCTTGACAAACCCCTGGCTGGGATGATTTAGTTGGGAATTGGTCCTGCTTTGAGCAGGGGGTTGGACTAGATGACCTCCTGAGGTCCCTTCCAACCCTGATATTCTATGATTTTATGAATAATTAATACATTTTATTTCATATAGCATTTCTCATGCAATGCATCCCAAAACCTTATACATTTTTGTTAACTTCTCCAGGCCTCAGTCCCCTCATCCATAAAATGACCTGGCTTCTTAACAGTAGGGTGACCAGATAGCAAGTGTTAGACATCAGGACAAGGGGTGGGGAGTAATAGGTGCCAATGTAAGAAAAAGCTCCAAAAATCTGGACTGTCCCTATAAAATCGGGACATCTGGTCACCCTACTTAAAAGGGTTGTGGGGAGGCTGTTAGTTAATATGCCATGCTTTCCTTACAGTGGAAAGAAGGTGGGATGGTAACACATGAATCCCAAACCCCATCATTTAGAATTTGCACATATTAAAGGCAGATCTTTCTAGCAGATGGAGAGGCTGACACCACTGTGATAAATGCAGTATAGATGGATGGATAAAGACTTTGAGCCAGCAGGGAGAGGGAAGGCTGTATGGCTAACAGAGATGGCCAAAAAAATAATTTTGTCACTTGCAAAAAACGTTTAACAAAAATGGGGGAAAAAAACATTTTTCTTCTAATATTTTTTGGTTTCCATTGAAAAATCAAACTGCCAAAACTGATTTTTTTAATATTTGGTGTATTTATTTATTGCAACTGACAAACACTTTTTGGGGGGGGGGGGTTGCTGAAAACTGAAAAATGTTTAGGGGTTCAGTTTTTCAAAGAAAACCAACATGGCTGTGATGGAAATGGGCATTTTTGGATCCAATGGAGATCCTGGGACGTTCACACGGAACTATGTGAATCTGGAGAATCCCCCCAGAAAAAGGCTATCTCCTTGGCTTCTCCCTTCCCTCCCCTTTGCCTGAGACAGCCGCACCCTACCCTCATCTCTGAGGCCACTGTCTGCACTAAGGTCATTTTCTATACATTGCTCACCTCTGTTAGCAACCCTGGGAACTCTAGTGTAGAGAGGTCACCAGGTACCACCAGGGTTTTTAACACTGTGTCAAGTACCCGTGATCAGGGCAGGTCTAATGGACACTGTTAAAAACAACAGCAGCCAGTGGCCCATCTACGCTAGGATTTCCAAAGTAGCTAACACCCGTAGAGCTGAGCTGGTGTTAGAAAAACGTGCAAACTGACCCTACAGTATACTCAGGGCCCGAGAAGAGCTGTAGGTACCGATGGAATGACCACTCCTTCACCAAAAGCAGTATCTCCTGGGAAAGCCACCCTGCACCGGAAAAGTAACCACACTTCACCCAGCAAATGCTCTCTGGTTCTCCACTCCAGCAGCCCCGCCTTTAGAGCCCGGGAGTCCCAAAGGAAGACGCGGGGTTTTCTACAGAGACTGGAGCACACAGGCAGCTCCCCCACTCTGTGGCTGGGGGGGGGGTCCTTTCTGGTTTTAGGGTGCGCCCTTCTGGCGCGATTTGAGATCCTCTGGCGGAAGATGCAAAGGGTTAATCATTGAACCGGGTTACTATTCAACCCGCCTGATGTGGGAGGGGAAATAACCGAACCGAGCCAAAGAAATTCACCAGCTCCAGGCCAAGGGGTGGGGCAGGGCAGGAGAGAAGCCTCCGGCGCAGGCAGGAAGCGCGAGGCGGGGGGAGGCCCTGGCGGCATGGCCCTCGCGTTGTTGCTGCCGGGCCTTCCGTGGTGGAACGTTGCAACACCGCGCTCCCAGCCCCCTGCGGAGCATGGCCGGGCGAAGGGAGGCCGATCTCGGCTCGCTGCTGGCGCAGGCCCGGGTGGCGTATCGAGGGGCCTTCGCAGGGGCGGACCCTGAGCTCGCGGTGTCAGCCCCCGGCAGGGTGAACCTGATCGGAGAGCACACGGACTACAACCAGGGCTTCGTGCTGCCTATGGTAAGGGGGAGGGCAGAGGGGCTGGGCTTGGGGGGCCGCCGAAGCATTACTTGGGCTGTGGCCGTGCCGGCACCCCCGCCTTCCCCCACGACTCGGGTGCAGCAAACCCAGGCACTTCGATACGATCCCGTTCTTTCATAGAGGAGCGTGGGACGAAGTCCGCATTGTTGCGAGGGTCGGGAGCAGGATCCTCCGCGTGGGAATGCAAGTTGCTGTCTGTCTCCCTCCGTGTTTCTGCAGCTCCCTGGCTCGCGAGACGAACGCTTGTCCCTCGTGTTTGTTACCCGGGGCGTCACTGCACAGAGAGCCACAAAATGAACCGCCCCTTCCCCCAGAACTGCGGCGGGATAAAGAGCCCCCCTCCCGCCTGGATCTCAGCGCTCACACTCAGTCAGTCCCAGCAAAACAAATTCTTCCCGCTCTGCCACAGCCTTTCTTTAGATCAGCACGGTGCTGTACAAACAGTAGCTCGTTCACTCGGCTCTGGATGTTGGATTGTATTGGATTATATTGGAATTGGAAAAGTTTCAGAAAAGGGCAACAAAAATTATTAGGGGGCTGGTGTGTCGGCCATATGAGGAGCGTTTAATAAGACTGGGATTTTTCAGCTTTGAAAAGAGACAACTAAGGGGAGGATCTGATTGAGGTCTATAAAATCATGACTGGTGTGGAGAAAGTAAATCTCCACTGAAAAATCCACTGAATGCATCCGATGAAGTGAGCTGTAGCTCACGAAAGCTCATGCTCAAATAAATTTGTTAGTCTCTATGGTGTCACAAGTACTCCTTTTCTTTTTGTAAATCAGGAAGTGTTATTTATACTCCTCATAACACAGGAACTGAGGGGAGGGGGTCACCAAATGAAATTAATAGGCAGTCGGTTTAAAACAAACAAAAGGAAGTATTTGTTCACATAGTGCACAGTCAATCTGTGGAACTCCTTGCCAGAGGATGTTGTGAAGGCCAAGACTATAACAGGGTTAAAAAAAGAACTAGATAAATTCATGGAGGATAGGTCCATCAATGGCCATGGGCAGGGATGGTGTCCCTAGCCTCTGTTTGCCAGAAGCTAGGAATGGGCGACAGGGGATGGACCACTTGATGATTACCTGCTCTGTTCATTCCCTCTGGGGCACCTGGCATTGGCCAATGTCAGAAGACAGGACACTGGGCTAGATGGCCCTGGTCTGACCCAGTACGGCCATTCTTATGTTATCATAGAATCATAGAATATAAGGGTTGGAAGGGACCCCAGAAGGCCATCTAGTCCAACCCCCCGCTCAAAGCAGGACCAATTCCCAGTTATGCTCTTATGGATAAAAATCAGGCCTAAAGACAATAACAGTCCCCCATTTTAACAAACTGTTAAGCTTTCCCCCATCACTGTGTAATGCTTTTTGGCCTGAGCTGTGGCTGTCCAGTGGCAGCGCTGCCAGACATGCTGGGTGTGTTCGGAAGCACTTCTTAGCAGCCTCTTGGTCTGGGCTTGGATTAACTTCCCCAAACAAGAATCCTAGGTCATAGGATAACTCATTGGAGAAGGTAGGAACCATTCTCATCTTCCAGCCATTCCAGGAACCAAACAAGTGTCAGACAGCGGACTTAGAGCCCCACCGTGTGGGCACAGCGCTACGGAAAACAGCTTCAGGCCAAGATTTCCAACCGTGGATGACTCCTCAATCCTTTTTTCTGGCATCTCAATAAATGGCCTAATTTCCAAAGGTGCTGAGTGCCCTTCGACTTCCCGTGCTCAGCAGGGCTTTTGCAAATCATGCCACTTATTTAGGTGCTTATGGATTTGGGAGCCTGTCTTTTGATGATCTTCGGCTTGGCCTGTAATTACAACTCCATCTCCTTCAGGGCTGCTGTCTCACCACCGAGCACGACAGGTAACATGGCCCTGCGTAAACAAGGTTACAGATGGGTTGTACTGCCCTTCCCCTATTCCGAAGCGATGTCCTGAGGCAACAACTGGGCAGTTAAACTGCTTAATTCTCCTTCTTTTCTTTACTCACTCCATAGTTTCTGCCTCTCTAACTTTTAATTTGCAAACACCTTTTGATGCTCAGCAGAGTTTTCTGCCCCTTTTGACTGCCTGGGGCAAATCTTGACTCCAGTAACTTGGTCTCTGACTAGGACTTTGTATGGCAGTGGTAACATTGGGGAAACCCTAGGAGAAAAGGCCAGTGTGATGCCCTTGCTTTCCATGGAGCCTCGGCTGTGAGGATGGCATTTGTGATGTGATGACCTGTCCGCTAGCAGCTAGGCGGAAACTATTCTACTGGTTTCCTACAGGCCACCAAAGAGCTAGCACAGCACAGTAATGCCTTTGGGTCTCCTGCTCGAGGATGGGGAATCAGTGTGTGTTTTTTTAATTTATTCAAGGCTGCTTTTCATGTGAACAAATCGGCCCAGGGAATAAAATCCTGACCGGGAGGCAATCCTAAGAGCATCATCTCTGCACACGTGTATAGTTCTGCCGCTCTATATATAGGAAGGCTGGTGTCTCTCTGGGGGCAGCGTTAAGGTTGTTTGGGTATTTTAATTGCAAGACATGGCAGCAAGGTCGTCACCATCCTTGTGATAAGAGAAACAAAGTAGCGACCAGTTCATAGAGAGTGGGAAATTCCTGCTCCTCGGGGCTCCAGCCTGTTCCCTATGGCCAGTTTCCCAGTGGGAGTAGGATCCCAGCCTTAATACCAAGACCCTCAGGTATCCCTGCACCGTCAGTTGCGCTGGCTTTCTGGAAGCAGGACATGTTGCAGGTTTCCATCATTTCCTTTTGCACTGGGTGGGGTTCAGCCAACGTCTCTCTCCGCAGGCCCTGCAGCTGGGCACCGTGGTGGTTGGGAGCCCAAGGCAGGACGGAACAATATCCGTCATTACAACCGCAGAGGAGGCAGAGGAGCCCAAAAGGGTGCAGTTTCCAGCTCCAACAGAAAGAAACACCCTGAAGCCCGGGGAACCTCACTGGGCTAACTATGTGAAGGGTGTGATCCAGCATTACCGAGGTAAGGTCCAAACACACCTGGGCAGCGGGAGAGCTGTTTGGGTCAGCAATGTTCCTGCAGGCGCTCAGGATGCAGCGTGCTCTGGTTGGGAGGGTGGGTGTTACAATGCGACTGGGACAGAACTAGGAACAACTGTAGCCTCACTTCCAGCTGAACGTTAGTGAAACGCAGCTGATCCCTGCAGCTGCTGTTCCATTCATGTCTTGTCTGCGACTACAAGATGGTGCCTGAAACCCAGGTGCCATCTCTCTCCCACCACCAGGCAGCCTGCCTTCCTGCTCCCAGAAGTGACTGCTCCATGGCGGAACTGGCTGTGAGTAAGGGATATCTTCCTCCACTGCCCTTTCCTTTCCCTGAAGCTGCTGTCCCAGCACTGGGCTCCAACTATAGAGAGACCAAACAGCAGTGTGCCAAGCATGGTGTCAGGATACAGCTTGGTTGCCTGGGTTGCCTCTTGGGAGTGAGAGCAGAAGAGTTAGAGATGGACCCTGAATCAGCTCATTACAGCTGTAGTTCTCCGCTCCTCAGAGACGGCCTTCACCTGCCCTCTATCTGGTCAGACACAGCCTGGTTGCTACCGGCCTTTCTAAACTGGACATACTTTCCCCAGCCTCTCTCCAGTGGCAGCTGCCTCCCATGGGGTGTTGTGTTTTACTCCCGGGGGTATCACCCGTCCAAGTCCACTTCATTTTCTGTCTTGACTCTGGTTGGGCTCATTCTCCTTCTCCCCTTTGTTTTTTGTCTCCATTACAGCCGGTCCTCTCCCAGGCTTCAACGCAGTGATAGCCAGTAACGTTCCCCTGGGCGGTGGCCTGTCTAGTTCAGCCTCTCTGGAAGTGGCTACGTATACCTTTCTGCAGCAGCTCTGCCCAGGTAACACAGCAGCCAGTTCATCAGCTCCACAAGCCTGGTGCAAGAGAGAACCTCTCTTTTGGGATCCTCTGTGCTAAATCCAGGTGCTGGCCAAGAGACTCTATAGGAGATGCTGTGATTCTAGTGGAGGTGACGCTCCCCTTCACCTCCACTGAGAGCTGCATCACAGCTACTGAGCTGCTCTCCTTGCCCAGAGGTAGAGCCCATCCCTTCCAACAGGGCCCCTCCAGATCCCTGGCTAACTCTGCATGGGATTAATAGGAACTCTCTCTCTCTGTTGAGAATCAACCAGGAAGTTCTTTGGGTTGGCCAGGATGAGTGGAGAATGGTCCTTAGGGAGCAAGTGTGAGAAAATAGCCGCACTTCCACCCTTCCCCGCTAGTGTGTCAAATCAAATTCTGGCTGAAGGATGTGGTATCCAACATATGGTGACTGGATTGGTCCATGCAGCCTGGTACCCTGTCTGTGATTGTGGCCAGAACATGTGATGCCTGAGAAGACGACAAATGTGCCCCTCATCCTGGGGAAGAGTGCGCCTAGATTGTGCAGTGTTGCACATGGGTGGGGAAGATTCCTTGTGACCCCATCTGGTATATGATCAGTAACAGAACTAAGCACAGAATATGCTACATACACGGTTTATACCTCCCTTAAGCTCTGTTCTGAGGCCTTGCACAGGCTGTCTGCAGGGGGGTGAATTTCACCCAGGCTGCAATTCCCCTTCGCTTGCATAGCTGCAAACGTCATGAGCAGAGATGGGTTCAAGCCACAGAATTTGGATTTGGAGGCTGAACTGTTTTAGTTGGGAGTGATCTCTAGCTATAAATCCAGCCCTCTTTAAACAGGCGGCTGCAGTGCTGGCTCTGTAATGAAAGAAAGTGAAAATGAGCTTTAATTCCGCCCCCCGCATCTCACCCCCAGGTCCCTTGGGCAAGGTGGGAAATGGCACAAAGCAGGCACCATGCTAATCTATCTCTTTCTCATTTGGCACAGATGATGGGGACTTAGTAGCCAAGGCTCTGGCATGCCAGAAAGCTGAGCACACATTTGCTGGTATGCCCTGTGGGATCATGGACCAGTTCATATCTGTGATGGGCAAAGAGGGCCATGCATTGCTGATAGACTGCAGGTCAGGACATGGACTCATAGCTTACTATACCATCTAATGATGATACTCTGCATTTCTACAGCACCTTCCCTCCAAGGATCTCAAAGCGCTTCATGATCATCTGCCTACTATGCCTCATAACAGAGGCTTGGAGAGGTGCAAGGCCAGACACCCAGTTACATGAAGGCCCCTTTGTACCACTCTGGAAGTGTCAAGGGCTTTGGAAGTGAATTACATTTATATGCGGAGTGGCATAAAGGGTCCTCAACCTAGGTGAGAATTTGTCCTTGGCCACCCTGTGTGACCTTGAGCAGGCCAGCAGAGCTGGGATTACAGCCCGGGTCTGCCAATTCTCAGTCCTGTGTTCTGCTAGATGACACTGCCTCCCACAGAGCAGAATCGCTGCCTTGTCCTGGTTGCACAGTGTAACTCTTATGTATAGTATCTAGCTGGCTGGGCAAGGGCAAGCCTAGCCTGGGAATTCAGACAGCAAGGTGAGCTGCTGCCTACTGGAACTTGTAGCATCCCGTGACCTTCGGCCAGTGACAAAGGGTCGAAGTCCCCACTATCCAGCACTCCCCAGCTTTCGGGATCAAGCCATTCAGACACAAGCCACAGAGAGCTTGGGATAGGGCCACAAGATGCTCCATAGCTGTGGATGCAGGATAGCCTTCCACAGGGTTATTATGGGAATGCAATGACTTGAACAGTAAAACCCTGACAGTAATCAGGTCTGTAACTTCATGGTAAAAATCCTTACAGGATCATGGCCAGTAAAACCCACACTTGGAGGGCCAGGAACTCCAGAGTTACTATTGAACCTTTCCAATGCAGTAGTGCCTACTGACCATGACCAGGTTGGGCCCCCGTTGTGGTAGGTGCTGTACAAACCCCGAATAAATGACAGCCCCAGAGAGCTTAAGGTTAAACTGAAGAGCCCCCAAACACCTGGGGTAGCTTATGTAGAGGGTAAGCGCTGGGTAGGGAGGACTAGCTTTATCTGCGCATGCAGGGCCTAGTAAAATAGAGCCCTGACTTGGGCCTGTGGCTGATACTGCAATATGATTGCTGAGATGAGGAAAATCCAGCATCAAGGTGCACAAACCACCTTAACTCTGCCCCCTTAGAGATACCAGCCTCCCAGCTGTGTGGGTGGAGAGGAGCCGTAACACTGGCTTTGTTCCTAGGTGGCTCTGAGTCTCAGAGCGATGTCCGTGGCCTCGCTGTAACGCAGGCTCCTGAGGCGCACCAAGGTGGCTGCTCCAGGGCAGCTCCCAGCTCGTCAGGGTCCCGTCCCTGTGACCCTGCTGTGACCTCTGTTCCAGGTCGCTGGAGACTTTCCTCTTGCCTTTGACTGACCCCAGCTTGGTGGTTCTCATCACCAACTCCAACGTGCGGCACGCGCTGACGGGCAGCGAGTACCCCACACGCCGGCGCCAGTGCGAGGAGGCAGCGAAGGCTCTGGGCAAGGCCAGTCTGAGGGAGGCCTGTCTGGCCGACTTGGAGGGTGAGTGCAACGTCTTCCTTGGGTCACCAGAACAGTCTGCTGCAGCCTAAATCTTGTGAGACAGTGTGGGGAGCGAGTTGGGGACTGCGGGGGTGGGAGCTGGTGGGAGTGGGGCAGAGACAGTGTGGGGAGCGAGTTGGGGACTGCGGGGGCGGGAGCTGGTGGGAGTGGGGCAGGGACGGTGTGGGGAGCGAGTTGGGGACTGCGGGGGCGGGAGCTGGTGGGAGTGGGGCAGGGACGGTGTGGGGAGCGAGCTTGGCGACTGCGGGGGCGGGAGCTGGTGGGAGTGGGGCAGGGATGGTGTGGGGAGCGAGCTGGGCGGCGCTGGGTGGGAGGCTGTGGGAGAGGGGCAGGGACGGTGTGGGGAGCGAGCTGGGCGGCGCTGGGTGGGAGGCTGTGGGAGAGGGGCAGGGACGGTGTGGGGAGCGAGCTGGGCGGCGCTGGGTGGGAGGCTGTGGGAGAGGGGCAGGGACGGTGTGGGGAGCGAGCTGGGCGGCGCTGGGTGGGAGGCTGTGGGAGAGGGGCAGGGACGGTGTGGGGAGCGAGCTGGGCGGCGCTGGGTGGGAGGCTGTGGGAGTGGGGCAGGGACGGTGTGGGGATCGAGCTGGACGGCGCTGGGTGGGAGGCTGTGGGAGAGGGGCAGGGACGGTGTGGGGAGCGCGCTGGGTGGGAGGCTGTGGGAAAGGGGCAGGGACGGTGTGGGGAGCGAGCTGGGCGGCGCTGGGTGGGAGGCTGTGGGAGAGGGGCAGGGACGGTGTGGGGAGCAAGCTGGGCAGCACTGGGTGAGAGGCTGTGGGAGAGGGGCAGGGACGGTGTGGGGAGCGCGCTGGGTGGGAGGCTGTGGGAAAGGGGCAGGGACGGTGTGGGGAGCGAGCTGGGCGGCGCTGGGTGGGAGGCTGTGGGAGAGGGGCAGGGACGGTGTGGGGAGCGCGCTGGGTGGGAGGCTGTGGGAAAGGGGCAGGGACGGTGTGGGGAGCGAGCTGGGCGGCGCTGGGTGGGAGGCTGTGGGAGAGGGGCAGGGACGGTGTGGGGAGCGAGCTGGGCAGCACTGGGTGAGAGGCTGTGGGAGAGGGGCAGGGACGGTGTGGGGAGCGCGCTGGGTGGGAGGCTGTGGGAAAGGGGCAGGGACGGTGTGGGGAGCGAGCTGGGCGGCGCTGGGTGGGAGGCTGTGGGAGAGGGGCAGGGATGGTGTGGGGAGCGAGCTGGGCAGCACTGGGTGAGAGGCTGTGGGAGAGGGGCAGGGACGGTGTGGGGAGTGAGCTTGGCACCTGAGGGGGACAGGAAGAGGGGTAGGGACTGCATATGGCGTGATCTTGGTGACTCTGCGGGGGCAGATAAATACGTGAACTCAAAAGGTGCAGGGCAGCATGGAGCTCCATTCCAGGTGGTCCCGTTTGGAGGCTCTAGGCCGTGGGTAGCGTCTCAGTCCAGCCTTGTGTGTCTCCAGCTGCCCAGGCCCTGCTGAGCGAGGAGGTGTACCGGCGCGCGAGGCACGTCATCGGAGAAATAGAGCGCACCTCCCGGGCGGCGCAGGCGCTGCAGGCCAGGGACTACAGGGCATTTGGGAGGCTGATGGTGGAGAGTCACAACTCCCTCCGGTACGGGCGTCGCCAGCCCCGCTGGGTAGGGACACTCCAGCTGGGGGTAGGATAGCTATAGCTCTCAGGGCCCAAGGAAGGGACACAAGGAGAGCAACGTGGACAGCTTAAACCATGAGATTTTTCACGCAGTGTCCTATCTAGTCTCTCCCACAGCTCAGCGTTGCGGAGGGGAACAGCCTGCACTAAGTGACCGACTTTAGGAATAATTGCAGAGAAGAGCCTGTTCTACAGCCTCTGCGTTGGTCTGTACCAGAGGACAAAGGCACAGCCTCTGTACAGGGGGAGGGACAGCTCAGTGGTTTGAGCATTGGCCTACTAAACCCAGGGTTGTGAGTTCAATCCTTGAGGGGGGCCATTTGGGATCTGGGGCAAAAATTGGGGATTGATCCTGCTTTGAGCAGGGGGTTGGACTAGATGACCTCCTGAGGTCCCTTCCAACCCTGATAGTCTATGATTCAGAAGGAGGCCTCTGCCCCTGCTCCTCAAGCATGCCCATGGCCAATTACCCAATACTCCTACCACTGAAGGGAATGTGCCAGGCTAACCCCAGCAGCTGGGCCTGCCGGGGCCCGCAGTTTGAGAGACCCTTGCCCTCTCCATTTTGGCTAGCAAATGCATGTGTTTCTAGGACTGGCCCTGAAATTAGACCTCAGGAGGAATCAAATGAATCTTCCATCTCCCACTGCAGCCAGGTGCTATAGGGTTGGGTGTTCAGAATGCGTTTACAGGGACGCGGCACTGGCAGGCTGCCCAGACTCTGGTTTGTGTTTCCCAGGGATGATTATGAGGTCAGCTGCCCTGAGCTGGATGAGCTGGTCGCTGCAGCGCTGGATGTCAGTGGGGTTTATGGCAGCAGGATGACGGGCGGAGGCTTTGGAGGCTGCACGGTCACGCTGCTGGAGGCTGAAGCAGCAGAGGAAGCTTTGCAGCACATCAAGGTACGTAGCCCTTCTAACGCCATAGCTCTGGCCTTCAGCCTGGCCTTAGGGCTGGCAGTGCAGAGCCCGGCTCCACCAGCTTGAGTGGAGAATTCTGACCAGGCAAGGTCCGAGGCAGAGGAGGATCAGGCCCAAGGAAGATGGCTGAAAAGGCTGCTCAGCCTCCGTTCTGGCTTTCCCCTGCATAGATAAGGCTGGGATAGTGAGACAGATGAGTTTCTCCAGAGAATATCTCAGAGTGAATAAGCAAAGTGACACGTAGCTGGAGACCTTGCTTGGGGGACTTGGATTGGTAATGAGGCTATAGGACCTTTGGCTCGCTAGGGCTCTAGTCTCAATGTGACCATTTTACTAGTCCTATCAGATGGCTCTACTGAAGTGTGTATGAAATGAGTTGTGGTTGGGGGCCAATAATGCTCAGTCCAGCAGTAGCTTCCCTGAATGCGTTCTGATCGCATGGCCCATTGCATTAGCATGCCAACTCTGTTGCACTCTTCAGTGCTTGCTTCTCCTTTTGTCTCCTAGGAGAAGTACAACGGCACAGCTACTTTCTATTTCACTACGCCTTCAGATGGGGCAAAGGCACAGCCTCTGTACGGAGTGACTTCCCTTTCTACATAGGGCGCTCTGATCTCTGGGTCCTCAATGGTGTCAGAGGAAAATTTCTGGGCCAGCTGCCTTCCCCCTTCCTCCTTCCTCCTGCAGGAGATCAAACGTGGCTCTGTTTCTAACTTCACAACGGAACACAGGGAAATGTACAAATCTGTGTCACTCAAGTAATAAAACTAATTTTGCACAACAGTTCTGCCTCTTGACTTAACCATCTCAGTCTAAACCACTGGAGACCATATTCTGATCTCAGTTACACAAACGTAAGTGTGACTTACAGTCACACTGTGGTTAACTCTGTGAACAGACCAGAGACTGATCCAGATTACTGCAGTGGTATGGGCAACATGTAGTGGCAATGTAGTAATGACTTGCATGAAGCTCAGTAATTACTGAAGGGAAGTGTAAGGGACTAGGATGGCAGAGGTCCATGTGCCAAATAGCTTGAGAGGAGTCCATGATATGCTGGGAGCATGGTACATCCTAGCCACCATAACTCATCCCTTGCCAGCTTGTGCAACGATCAATCTTTATCTCTGAATTTTTGAAATAAATGGGGCAACCAGACTAGAGAGAAACTTGTTTATTAAGTGCAATATAAAGCCATGTGGTCCAGAACACCTGTAGACAGACTCTTCCTTGGTACACACCAGAAGTATTCATATGCCGACAATTGTCCTTATCTGATGAAAGCTACAAAAAAGTGGTTATGTTCTATTGTGGCTCTTCTGTACAAACCTTTTTAAAAGGGCAGGTTGTTAGAATTCGGATCAGCTAACAGGCTGCATTCTGCCCCAGATAACTTAATTAACTCTTTGGTTACAATTATTATGTGAACTCTCTTGAGGCAGTGAATCAGTGTGTTATAACTACAGTACAAAGCACTGTGATGCACAGCAAAGGGAGGCTACAGTGCAACATGGCGTGGCTTTGGTGAAATGCCACTTTAGCTGAAAATACTTCCTTCCATGCCAGGAACTGAAATATAAGGCAACTGCCAACTGGACATTCATTCAGTAACTAAATTATTTCTAATGGGCTATATAAAATCACATTTGGTTCATTTCTAACAGACCGGGCTTCTTGTATTTAGATCAAAAACTAAACTAGCCCCAGGTCCCACCTAAGTTTAGGACAGGATGGTCATGCACAATGGGGACAATGTGTGTATCTCTCTCTCACCCCCACACACACAGGTCTGGCTCACAGGGAAATCAGTGGCAAAATTCCCATTGAAGCAGGTGCAAGACTGAGCCCTTGAAATGGTCTGTACTGTGAGCTCTCCCTGGTTCTCAAGGAAAGGCAGAGAAGTTCCATAGTCTGCTTAAATAAAACAAACGACACCTCCAGGGAATAAGGGCAGCTATTGTTTTTGTTCCACGGCCTTTGAAAACTGGCTTTACCCATGAAAGGTGGGAGCTGCCATTCTTACTAGAAACAGTTTCCCAAATTCTCATGAGCAGCTCCCATGCTATTTGGCTGAGGGTGAAGTTGAACCAGTCCACGTTCAGACCCCTTCAGAGCCAAATGTAAAACAAGGAGCAATTCAAGAGCATCTCTCGTTGGTAGATTTCAAAGTTGAGCCCTAGCATCCCCCTCTGACAGATATGCCACAAGGTACCGGCATGTTAAGTGTCTTGCCAAAGCTCAGGGAATGAGTCAGGGGTTTTGCCTCCCAATCCACAGCTCTAGCTTTTGGCCCATGCTGCCTCAGCTCTTGTTCAGCCAGCTTATGCCGTGTAGTGGCCTGGAGGGGCTTAGGGAGAGATTTTCAAAGGTGTAAAGAGGAGGTAGGTGTCCAATTCCCACTGACTTCCCATGGGAGTTGGGTACTTAACTGCCCTCTGGGCCTTTGCAAATCTTCCCTTAAGGATTTAGGTTAATAACCATCTTAAACATTGGCATAGCTGGTGTTGGATGTGACACTACGGAACTGAGCGCACAAGCCCTGTGGTTAGTATGATCCATTATGATCAGAAACGCTTGCTTCAGAGACACCCATCGGGGAGAGGGTTGGGCAGTGAAACGTACAAACGAGTCACCCCACTGGCAGAACTTAGTGCTTCACTGCAGTGTTTGCAGAGGCGTGTGGGACAGAAAGGAGAAGCTCGTCCCAGCATTGCCACGAATGCCCTAGGGAAAGTGAACGTTCAGAGGTTCCATCACCACTGGGTTGGGAAGTAGCAGGGAGGGAACTCAGCAAAGGGTATGGCAAGCTGCTAGGATACCTCATCGACCCAGGAGCTAGACACACAGCAATAACGCCAATAAAGGATCACTGGATAATGGCCAGACACACGACAGCCCCTCAGCCGTGGGTAGCAGGACCGTGGGAGCTACTAGGCTCACGCAGCCGCAGCCTTGCCACAAGCGGTAACTAGGCATGGCAGGGTTCCAGCACAGCTCTCTACCCCGATGTGGTCTGGGAATGGCTGATGCTGGGGAAAGAACGATGTGGCTGAGGTTTCGGTTCATCCACTCTAAAGGAGAGAGACTGTCCGCCCCCACTTCTCTCTCTGCCATCATCTTGTATTTACTGGATGACAGTAGAATGTAATACTCTGCATTGGGCAGGGGATCAAATGCCTTTACAAGTCACGCAATGGTATCTGCCTAAGCTCCAGTGATACCAATAAGGATTTTAGGTCTTAGGTTTATGACCAACTTGGTCTTTCAAGAAAACAAAAATATTACCCATTTATAGTGCATGTCTTCCGATCCTATGCCACTGAACTAGCAATTCTGATTCTTCCCTTGTAGTCCTCCAGGCTTTACTTGGCCTTTGCCCAAGAGTACGCTGTAGCTACAGTAAGACTGGACTGTTGTGTGCTTTGCAGTACACAAGCTCCTTGATCTGGGATGCTGTAGGGGGTTGGGTTGCTGTACTGCAGAAATCAACCGTGGAGGATTTAAGTACTGATCTAAAGCCCATTGAAGTCACTGGGCGTTTTCCCACTGGCTTTGAATCAGGTTCCTTAACCAGTCTCTGCTATTATAAATAGAAAAGGAGGACTTGTGGCACCTTAGAGACTAACCAATTTATTTGAGCATAAGCTTTCGTGAGCTACAGCTCACTTCATCGGATGCATCCTAAGGTGCCACAAGTACTCCCTCTCTTTTTGCGAATACAGACTAACACGGCTGTTACTCTGAAACCTGCTATTATAAATGTTTCCCAAAAGCTGTGTGTCCTTAATGCTCATTGTAGATCCTAGGTTTCTTTATAAAATAATAAAATATATTTATATATACGAGGAAAACTGTACAAGAGTTAAGCAAAATTGCATGAGAGCATTGTGGGTAATGCTATGCAAATTAAGGCTATCATTTGTTACTGCAGTACCACACATTAGCAGCAGGGGGCTTTACACAAACAGGTGCGGTAGGAATGCAGTGATTACCCTGACCATCTACATTGCAACACGGGCTTATAAACAATAGAACTGTGCACTTTTGCAGACCACGGTGGAGTTGCCTCCCACTGGTGAAATGAACAGGGGGAGAACAGGGCTGAGCCAGCAGGTTGGGAAAATAAAAATGACCCTGCATAACAGGTCGCGCACAAGGCAGAGGGGGAGAGGGACATTTAAATACAAACGAAAGCCCAGTGCAGTCAAACTCCCAGCAGGAGGCCAGCGGTGTGAGAGTGGGTAGGCAGCACATACACACACAGTCAGCAGGTAAGGATTATACTACACGGGACTCCACAAACGGCTGGCCAATGACCCTGCACTGAGAAGCCTCTGCGACAGATCACTCAGTGGAGATCCTCGGCCGGACAGCCCAGAAATGGAGAGCTCCAAATGCCAATCACACACTTGCCACCCCATCCGCTGACTTGCCGCCTCCACAGCGGTGGGCTTCCAAGGAGTGTCAAGTGCCACTGCAGTTCTATGCCCAGGTGAGATTGGGTGGGCACGGCGGTCCAGAGCCTGGCAGCTGACCAGAGCATGAGCCTGCTCTGCAGTCTGAACACGCACACCCCTTTGGCAGTCTCTCCCCGGCTCAGGCTTCGAAGAACTCTCTCTCCATCTGTTTGGTGAGTGTTCCGCTGGACATCATGGTCCTGCTGACAAACTCTTTGGTGACCTGCTTGGTGAGGGTGCCACTGCTCTCCACCCGCTGGGTGGTCATCAACATGCCATCTGCAACAAGAGGAGCAGGTCAGCGGTGGGCATGACGGCCTACGTGAGGTGCTGCCCTGGCTCTATCCCGGACGGACCGTCAGACCTGCACGCAGGTATCTGCAGGAGGAGCAGTAGCTTTTGGGCCCTAGCCGGTGCGTTGGGATCAAAAGGTTCAGAATTCTCTGCCGGACCCCACACGAAGGCCATCAGCCACCGCGGGACCTGGGCTGCGTTTGGAAATGCAACCATGGTGCATTTCAGACTGGCATTCACCCAGTACTAGGGCAGGCAGTGCTGCAGCAAGGCCAGAGTGGTGGTGGTTCAGTTCCCATTGACAGCAATTTATTGGGTCTCCAAATCATCCCCCCTTGGCACCACAGGGGTGAAGGGATGGGGATATTTAACATGATTTTTTAAATTGTTCATTCTTCCTCTCACTTTCTCCTTTCGCCCACCCTGCTGAAAGCCTACAGTGTTGAACAGCCTTGAGGAGCCCTCCAATAGCCCCTCCCTGGATGTCTGCAGAGCTAGGACCCTGAGATCTATGGGCAGTCAGGATTGTGCTGTAACTTTTCACTACACCAGGCACCTTCCTTTACACTGGGCAACACCAATGACTGTGACTCCATACAACAATCTGCCCCATCCCCAGTGCCTGAAGCATTCCAGACAGGAAGCCCTTACCCGTGTAGTAGGGCTCCAGAGAGGAGTGGCTGATGGTGGTGTTGGTGTTATATTCCACGGGGAGGTTGTACACTTCCTCTCTCATGTATTGCTGCCCTCCGAACTGTGAGAAAGCTCCTAGAGAGAAAAGGAGAAAAGTCAGTTCAGGGAATGTCACAGGAGCTGTTCAATCACATGGAGCCCCTAGCTACCCATCACTGGCGGAGAGGTTATGTCATAACTGTTCCAGTAGGAGCCCTTAAAGAAAGAAATCAAGAATGCTCATGAGAGATTGGGAGACTGAAGGACCTCGTGAGATGGCTGCTGGGTCTTGGGGATGCACAGTCATCAAAAGAAGAAGGTTGGCAATAAAGTAACAGTAATAAGTTCTCAGACTCCTTTCTCACCCAAGGATCTTAAAGCCCCCTATAAATATTACATTAAACCTTGCTGCCCCTGGGAGATACATATTATCCTCATTCTACAGATAGCGAAACTGTGGCACAGAAATTGTTTCACCAGCAGAGGCGGAAAGAGAACCCTGGAGTCCTGACCCAGTTTCCGGCTCTCCCCATGACTGCCATCTCCCATAGGTTCTGTTTTGTTCCCCCGCGTATACACAAGAAATGTGGTACCTCCATCTTGAGACTCAATGGTGATGATGCCCTCTCTCTCTGGCCCAAACCCTTGCGTGGTCTTGGCTTGCACTTTGAACTTGTAGGGGATGTTCTCGCTCAGGTAGGGCACTGTCAAGGAGGTTTCTGGGTTGTCCCCCTCCACATAGATATTCCTGGGTTCCCCTAATCCAAATAGAAACACAGTATGATGAAATAGAATACAATGGCTCCTTAAAGCCCACCACCATTCCCACCAAACTGCTACCCTCCTGTAGTTTCCACCAACCTCTTCCCTGCCCCACTTTATTCTTGTCTCAGCCCTCATCCCGCCCCTTATGACATCCCTGGCTCTCTGTCGAAAGATCCCCATTTCAGTACAGGGCTGGGTCTCAGTCCCAGCCCTCCCCACTAAGGCTGCTCAGGGACTGAACAGAGCGGGAGGCTCTGTTCCTGGAGCAGGTTTGCAGGTGTGACATGCTACGCTTTAGCCCCAGCAAAGGGATAGTTTGTCACTTCTCCCATGGCTTGTTTCCAGCCCAGCCTGAGCGAGAACATACCTCCTCCGTGCAGCATCTCGCAGGTGACCATGTAGCCCAGAATGGCCCCATTGGGCTTGCGGGGTCTCTCCCAGCTGAGCTGAAGCGACTCCGGGCTCAGGGCAGTGAACACCAGGGGTCCCGGCGCACTGGGGGTGCTCAGTGTAAACGGTGAACCTGCAGGAGCAACAGCGAGAGGTCAGTGCTGGAGAGGGGGAGAGAAGCAGCAGCCTGGGTCTATGCAGGTCACTGCTGTAATGGGCTGGGAGTCTCAGCTGTTTGCATAGTGAACTGAAGCTGGTGCATTGGGGAGCAGCATTCAAGGAGAGTGGGGGGTGTCCTTTTTAAAGGGGGAGTGAAGGAGCTACAACTGGGAGCTTACAGAGCCTAAACTTCAACATGGGGGTGCTGCCTCCATGCCCCTGACCCCCAGCGCACGCTGAGGCCTGCATCTATACCCCCCCAGGCAGTGGAGCAGTGTGTGAACCCTCTGCACTAGGGGCCCCGCGGCTCATTGCCCAGCCACAGGGAGACGGGAGGGGAGTGAAGCCAGGGCCGTGCCCTCTCACCTGGTACAGGACTCAGCGGGCTCTGCGGATCCACCTGGGACTCAATGGTGATGACGCCCTCTCTCTCAGGGCCCCAACCCTCCTCGCTTTGGGCCTTCACCTTGAATATGTAGGAGTGGTTTGGCAGCAGGTTGTCCACCACCACCGAGTTGTGAGTGGGGTTCGGGATGCTCAGTCTGTGCACTTCTCCTGGAGGGGGGGGAGGAAGGAGAGAGACAGGTGCCACCTTACAGTCACAACGGCAGGGCTGCAGCCGCAGTAGAGAGCACGGGGGGGTTGTCACTCTAGAGCAGAGCAACCGTCCGTCAAGCCTATTCTCTTACCTCTGGCAGCGGCCTGTACATGAAGTGGACATGTCCTTACAGTGCAGGTGGCCAGCTACAGCAGGGCTGTGTTTGTGTTCATGGGGGAATCCTTCCGAACCCCCAGTAGCCTGACCCATGTGATAGGACCCCTCTGCCTTTAGAGAAGTCCTGCGAGCTTGGGTACTCTGCCCTCATTGAGCGCAGGGTTATCTGGCTCCTTTCCAGACCCAGCTGCAGCACTGAACTCAATGCGACAGGCTAGGGAGGGGTGAGGGTGCGCTGGGGAAGCGTTGGGATGGTAGCTAGTTAGCCCATAGTGGCCACTCTACGTCTGTGTTTGCCATTGCGTTTCTCTGGCATCTGCCTCAGGGTCCAGAGGCGACTGGCTCTAAACACTGACTAGAATTAGTAATAGGGAACAAGGAGGCTGAATGAATCAGACTTGGGCCCCTCCTCCATCACCTTCCACCTGGATAGCTCACTGCACTTCACAGATGTCAGCGAACAAGTCCTCAACACCAGGAGGCGGGGGGAGAGGGAGGGACAAGGGTTTGAGCTAGTCCAGACTGGGGGAAATGAGGCGCCAGGAGGATAAATGATTTGCCCAAGTCACCCAAGAAGTCTGTGGCAGAGCTGGGACTAGACCCCCCTAAAATCCTGGCTCTGCTCAAATCAGTGGCAAAACTCCCATTGGCTTCAGTGGACCCTGGGTTCCGCTCTAGATCTCCCAGCCCCATGCTGTACCATGAAGACTCGTTCCACGCCCAGGACCGAGCTGTCAGCTGAACAGGGCTCACTGACCTCCACTGAGGAGCTGGTACTGCACGCTGTATCCTTGCACCGCTTTCTCACACTGCGGCTCCTGCCAGCTGACTTTCAGGGAGGTGGGCCCCAGCGCAGAGAACACCAGGCGGGTGGGAGTGTCGGGGACACCCAGGGCCATCCTGGAATCTGATGCAAAGAGGGAAAGTCACAACCTTGGGTTCAAAGGCGAGAGGCAGAGGGGAAAAGAAGCAGACGCAGCCCAGTGTGTGATGGTCCTTACAGTCCAGGGAGAATGCGGCAAAACGTCCTCTGCAACCACGGGCCGGATCTGCCGAGAACCTACCCTGAGGGGCTTTGGGGGCTGAGCTGAGCGGCCAGGATGGGGTCTAGCCGTGTACGAATGGGTTCTGACGATGGCGTCCTGCAATCTCTGGGCTTAGAGAAGCAACGCCCTGACTCCAGCCAGGGAAGCAAAGGGATTGCTGAGAACATCTAGACATTTTCTCTGGCAGCCCCTTAGCTCCCCAGCAGGCTTGGGGCCAGGCTTGGTGCCAGGCTTGGCCAAACTCACTCCCCCTGAAGCACTATGTCCAGGCAGCTGGGTGCTTCGAGGACATCTTGGGAGTGAGTGTGATTCCTGGCCTTCTGGGGGAAGAGGGAATGCACTCTAGGGTGTGTGCTTTGCCCTGACAGGCCTGTGCAGGGAGAGGGGGAAGGGGAGTCAGAGCAGCCATGTAACAGCCCTGAGCCTTGCTGCATGCGCGTTGGGGATGGGGTGGGGGTGGGATCACCCAGTGGAGAGAAGGGCACAGAGGTGCTGCAAAGGACGAGCCATCCCTACCCATTCGCACATCCACACTGGTAACCCACAGGCCACTCCTCTACCTTCCACACACTCACCTACCTAGCTGCTCATTCCCCTGCCAGCTTCTCTCTGACCTACCGCTCTCCATGCCGGCAGCCACTCATCAAGGGTGACACTTCAAGGGGGAGACTATCAACGGGAGTTAAGCACCCAACTCCCATGGGCTTTCAGTGGGGCTCGGGTGCCTAACTGCCCGTTATGCCTTTGCAATCCTCCCCCATCATCTTCAAAGCACTTCGCAGTCTCGTGTCCCCGTAAGTGATTCAAGCTGCTAGGGAGCTGAGTATTGCTATCCCTGGTCTACAGATGGGGAAACTGAGGCAAAGAGGTTCATGTGAGTCAAAGGGGGAGTAGAGATTAGACCCTGGGAGCTCCTGGCTCCCAGCCCAATGCTCAGGTCATTAGGCCACCCTGCTCTCTCAACAAACAGCACGGCCAGAACCAAAGGGTGGGAAGAATTAAGGGGTATCCCTTAACCACTGCCTTCATGGCAGAAAATGGATGCAATGACGAGCAGATTCTCCAGCACCTCAGTGCCAGGCGCTCCATGACTCAGCTGCCTAGCGTGTCTCAGAGGGACGTTTTGCATTGGGCACACATTCTCCCCCAAGGCCTGTGGAGAGACACAGAAAACAATTGGCTTGTTAGGAGCACAGAGGACAGGATGCTGACGGCGAGTCGATGAGGTCGTTAGAGCATGGGGTGGGTTAATCAGCTCACATGGCTTTAACGAGGTCAGTGAACCCTGCAAATAGAAAGGTGGTGTGGTGGAGGCGCAGCCAGGGTCAGGGGCATGGATCAGCGCACACACAAAGCCGATGGAGGACAGGAGCAGGCAGCTCACGGGTGGATGGGCTGGTTATGGGATGCATGACTGTGGGAAGACACCCACGAAGACACTGGACAAGGCTTTGCTGTGGGCTGTACCTATATACTTGGCAATCCCAGTGGGCCCATCAGTCATGATTATAGAATCCCGAAAGCCATTGCTGGCGTAGGAACCCTTCACCTTTGCCCTGCTGCTGACACCTACGTCCTGGGGCAGCAGGGCCATCCTGCCAGCATCTTCACGTAGGGAAGGGAGAATCCTCCCTGGCTGGTCTACAGGATAGTGGGAAACAGACAGAGAGAGAGAGAACACTGAAGGCATCTGAAGCCAGAGCAGCCCATGTGCTGGTGCCCCAGTACAGAGAGGGCTGCTTTAAGGAAGAGCATGAAAAGGGCTTCTCCAGCCCCGTCCCCACTGCCAGACCGACTCTCAGACAATTTGAGCTGGAAAGTAACCATGGAGATAGAGTAAGAGGCACGGAAGCGGCACCCCCTTTTCCCAGAGAGCCCTGGGGGGCCCCATGGAGGCAGCCTCCCCTTTCCCAGGGATCTTGAGGGGGCCCATGGGTCAGCCCCCCCTTTCTAAGGGTGCCCTTCGGGGGGTGCATAGAGGCAGCCCTCTGTGTGGAGAGGGGGAGCTCTGGGAGGTAGAGGTACAGGAAGCCCCCTGGCTGGTGTGACCCAAGATCGCTCTAAGGGGTAGAGGGTAGGAAGACAGGTCCCTGCTATGGTGGAGCAGAGGGGAGGGCCCCCAATCCCCCCCGTCCCCCCCCCCGACACTCACCATATCCTGAGGTCATTGTGCTGTAATCTCTGGTCAGAGATGAGCTGCCCATCAGCCTCCTCTCCTGGTGTACGTGTGAGGTCAGCTGGTTGTAGTTGGCATTCAAGGTCCTGTTCAGGGTGCCCCCAGTGCCGGGGAAGGTGAAATCCATCCGGCCATTCAGCAGATGCTCTGGGAAAGATTGAATTCAGTCAGTCTCAACAGCTGCAGTCTAGGCATCAGGACCAGCCCATGGCTCCATGCCTCCTGCATCGGCTTCGTCCTGTTCTCCAGGTGTTTGAGAACATAACTCTGGCTCTTCGGACAAGTGACAACCGCACAGCCAGCAGCAGGGGAAACAAACAGGAACCTGCACCCCCTGCACAATACCCGACCAACCCGCAGTGCCCAAGGTAACTCCAGAGCTCAGCTTGTCAGGGGGCTGCTAAGGTCCAACCTCACGTGTCCTAACGGTCAGATCTCTTGACCCCAGCACGTGTTTATATTTTGTCTTAATGAAAGAAGAAGAAATGCCAACTTAAGGAGGCAGCTCCCACAGATTTCACATTGGAGCCCATCTCTGCCGGACCTGAAAAGCAAACCCTGCCGTTAACGGTCTTTATGAACCCGCTCTTAAGTGACCACCCAAATGGGCAGCAGAAATCTCCTAGAGGCTGCTCTCTGAATAACAGTCCTGCAGGTTTGCACTGGAAACCTGGGGGTGGGGGAGTTTACTTCAGAGCAGTTACTTAAGATGAGGCGTGGCTGTTCTTACAGGCTTCACACGGTTTTGATCTGCTCCTTCCCTAAGGGTCCGAGCCTATTGCAGAAGCAAGCTCCTAGCAGGTTCCCAGTCCATGCCCGAGGTGGGCGTTACCTTGGCACTCTCCTGAGCAGACAGACCATGACAACACTTTGCAAGCAAACTCTACTACATGTGACCAGTGCCTCATGCCAACACCAATGTGGGTACAGAGGGGATGTTAGGGGGCAGGGCTCAGTTCCATGCTCTTGGCTCGGAGAAGGACGAGACACGACATTCACTGCAGAAGAAGCCGGCCTTCACCTGGTTGGGGCCGGGGCGTCCCGCTCCTCATCAGGCTGCCGCTGGCTGTGTCGCTGTCCAACGGCTCAGAGTGGGGGCCATCCTCGTGGAGGAGGCCCTCGGTGTCGGAGGAGAAGCAGCTGCTGCTAGAGAGGCGGGGGATCATTTCAGCTGGGAGCCTCCAGGTGATGCGGCGAAGGTCCAAGTCCTCCCCCAGCAGCTGCACATATTTCCACCTGGAGCCTTTTGGAACAATTTAAGTACTCACATTGGCACGGCCTACAGGGGCAAAGCGGGGAACCTGCCACCATTGGGCCACCTGCAGCACACTGGGGTCAGCCTCCAGGAGCAGCTGCATCTGCCTCCTGTGACAAACCGCTGGTGGGCTACTGCTGTGTAGAGATCACAGGACAGCGCTGGAGAATGGAGGGAACAGGACACTGGGGGTTCAACCAGCCCTGGGGAGACCAGAGCTCCATCCCCATTTCCGTCAGGATTGAGAACAGGGTTGGCGATCCCACTGCACGCCTGTCCCCATCACAGGCACTGCTGGGTAGAACTGTCCTCCCGTGCTCAGGAGCGGCCTCCTCACTCCATGAAGCTCACAGGTGTACACAACGCTGGCCACCGTGGGGCTGTCCTAACACGTACGCTCTACTCTCTGCAAGAATGCATCGATTCCCAAAGCAGAGAGAAACCAAGAGAGAGTACAGGGCAGGGGACGCCTCATTTCAGCCACTGTCGAACCTGCTCCAGACTAGGTCTCCTGCAAGGTTGCCCCAGCTCCACATTACAGGTCGCTTTCATTCTTCCCATTTGAAATAGCTATTCCAAGCTGAGCTTCTGCCATGTTCACTTTAGCAGCCCTGACATAGCCAGTGGGACACCCCCCAGAGCACGATGGGAGAGAACCAGATACCATGGGCCAGTAGGGTTCTTCTTGGTCTTAAGCTGCTATGAGCTGAAAGGTCTCTGCTCCATCCCCCAGTAAGGTCCCTCTCATTGGCCTAACGGCTGAACTAAGAAACATCCCCAGGAGCTAGGAGGTCAGGACTGTGTGCTGTACCCTAATCTCATGGCAACGGGCAGAGGACCAACCTCTGGATGCAAAGTTCCTACCCAATCATGCCCGGTGGAGGCTGAGCCTCCATTGCTCTCCAGAGCAGCAGCACAGAAACAAGGTGACAGCTCAGCCTCTGCATGGTCCTCCCAGAGCTGGGATGTCTCTCTGCCTTCGCAGCAGAATGAGGAACAAAACGATCTGTGCTGATACTGTGGCTTGTAAATCACTCCCTCGTTTGGAAGGGAGATTCTCTGCTGGTTTGCTTTCTCGAGTCCCCTTCTCCGGGGAGGCTCGGTGTTCAAAGCTGTCAAGAGAAACCAATAAACCGCTCTTTGCAAAACACGGTGCACGTACCGGAGTCGTCGGAGACGCTGGGGTGCTTGCTGCCGGACGGGGAGCGCATCACGTCCGCGCTGTACATCAAGTAGCTGTCGTAGTCTTCACCGCCCTCGGCATCAATGATTGGGATGTCGGGGATGATGGGAACTGCGAGGGGCAGCAGAGAGCGCCGTTAAACACGTCCCTCCCATGCCAGAGGGGAACCACCCACCCAGATGCCACGGGGACAGGCATGTTAGTGTGGACACGATGAGTTAAAACAGGGAGAGGGAGGGAGAGAGCGTTATCAAGCCCCACTCCCCACACGCTCAGGCCAGTAGAAGCACTCACTGGACATTGGGCGTCTGGGCTGTGTGGCGAGGTTGATTGTAGCTTCTCGCTCAGGCCCCCAGCCGGCTCCATTCTTGGCCTTCACCGTGTAGCGGTACGGCTGTGACTCCCGCAGGTTTTCAATCAGAACCATGCGCTTCTTCGGCTCCTCAACCAGAACTTTCTTCATGGGCCCAAAGGGAACTGCAAGGAAGCACACACCCAGCCAGCAAGGTCATCTCTCTCCCTCTGTCATACACACACTATTCTCTTCAATACAACGGCAGGAGAGGGGAGAGAAGAAATGGACTAGCCGGCTTTGCTCCACCATTTGAAAGGGAAAACAGCAAAAGACACACAAAGCCCAGCGACACCCCCCAACCCCGGCCTCTGCACACACGCACCCACTCTTGTATTTGTGGTCACTGCAGCTGCAGTGTCTGCACTGTGCATGCAGCTCAGCCACACGGCCAGCGGCCTAGCTGCGTGCAGTCACAGCTCTTCTCCCCTCCATCTTCCGAGTTGTCGTGCTGACCATCCTTGCCTCCAACACCCCCTCGTCTCCCACTGACGCTGCTCCCAACACATCCAGAGGGGGCGCTACAGACTGACGGGAGAGTCTCACTCGGCCTGGGGAGCGAAGGACCCACCAGATCCTGAGTTCGATCCAGCTCACACAGGAGCACATTGAGCTATCGCTGAGTCATCAGCCCCCCATGGCCTCTAAGACTGTCAGCAGTGCTGGGGTGCAGGCATCGAGCAGAGCTAGAGCCCCTCCTCTTAGGAGGAGTCTCGCTGTTTCCTAAGAGCAATACAAACAGCGCGGGTTTCACCTGCCATTGCATTCTAAGAAAAGACTAGAGATGGGCCAGAAGCAAACCCTCTGATCCAAACTCCCCCAAACAGGGTTGAACTTCATAGCTGGCCTGTATCAATGGGTCAAACCAACAGAGCCCTTCACAATTGTGGCTGTTCATCTGAACCTTGTGGCTTGGGCCCCATGTCTAGGAATGGCAGCGGGAGACCTCGCAACCCTGCTTCACAGGGCTCACTTCTACTTTCATCACTGTGCTTTGCTCCCAGACGGTGTCTGCATTGCACCACTACCTCCGTCCTCCTCTCAACAGTCCCAGACTGCACCCCCCAGATCCTGTCTGGCGAGCTCCATGGAGCCCCCCACGGCCAAAGTCTCAATGAGACTTGGGCTGCAGGTGCCAGGACAGAGGCGGGTGATGTTACCGGTCGTGCAGTCAGCCATCCTGAGTGTCTGTTTCTCGGGGTGTAACTTCACTTCTGGGAAGCTCCCAAAGCGAACAGGGAAATGGGCCTCCAGCAGGGGGTTTCCCAGGGCATCATTCCTAAACTGTTCAAGGTGAGAAGCGTCCCCAATGCCCACTGAAGCCAGAGGAGGTCAACAGGAGCTGAGGGTGCTCAGGACCTCACAGGATCATGTCCTTAATACTGAACTTCTGTCCTGGGCTCTGGCATCCCACCACCACCCACCTCCCCAACAGCCTCTGCTCTCTCACTCATCGTAACGTGGGCTGCTCCCAACCCCAGTTCATGGCTCCAGGGTGGGAGCAGCGAATGACTGGGGACAGCTGCTGGCTGTTTCTGCCAAGGTCTTCGTGTCTCAGTCTGATGGAGACGCCTCTACCGGACCATTCGGCAAGGGGGAGCCCTCTCTTACCATTGTCCTCATTGACAAGTCCGTAGCTGACTTCATAGGCCGTGATCTCCCCGTTGGTCTCAGCAGGCTCAGCCCAACTCAGCTGCGTCACAGTGGAAGAGACGACGTTGAAAGCCAGACGCCCAGGTTCACTGGGAACTAACAGGAACGAGAACAAAGAGGCGGGGTTGGAAACAAGCAGGCGGGGAGGGCTGGATATCTCTGGGTGTGAGTGATGGGACAACTGGCTCGATCTGGGGAGATCTCCCGACTGACAGTGGTACCACCACATGCTTATTTTACACCAGTTGCTCTGGAAGGTGCTGGAAAACGCATCACAGAGCCTAGAGCGTCTAGACCCTTCCATATGCCTATCGCTGCCCGTGTCCATGATGGACTGTCTTCTCCTCTCCTCCCGCAATTTGGTTCTTTCTGATTGGCCCCCTGGAGGAAGGTATCTGGGTGGAAGGAAGAGTCTTGCCAGCCACAAACCAGAGATAGGAGGACACAAGACATGCCATTGGGTCTCACGCAATGTGGCCACCTTCCCAATGCTTCATTCTCACGTCCTCAGACATTCCCCTTGGGCGCCTATTCCACTGCCACTCATGAAGGTGCGGTACACAGCATTCAGAAGCACATTAACAAAGAGGATTTATACGACGTGGGCACTAGCGGTGGTAGATGTGTTCCCAACTAGGAACTGGGCGAAATTTTTTGATCAAAACCTTTTTTTGGCAAAAAAACGCCATGAAACATTTCATGAATTCATGTTGATTTCGCGTAATTGTTTTGGAAAAAAAAATCCTAAACCTTTCATCTCAGTACTTGAAATATGAAACGTTTCCATTTTTCATTTCAAAATGACTTCTGGTTTCAAAATTTCCTGTCATTTTTATTTAAAAAAAAAAAAAGCAATCAAAACCATTTAAAAATGCTTGAAACCCAAGTGAGATGTTACATTTGGGATCAAAGAAAATGTTTTGATTAACCCGCAATTTTATTTTATTCTGTTCTTTTGATTTTTCAGAATTGCTAGTGAACCAAAAAATCCCTTATTCCTCTAGCTCCATTCAGAGCTTCATAAGACATCCGGCTGTCATTGGGCAATAGGAATCCTGTGATCAATATTTCAGGTTTCCATTTGTTTGGGGCCTTCTGCTTTTTTGTTGTTTTCATGGCAAGATTTAATAAAACAGCCATCCCCGACTACTGACTGGTGCAATACAAGATGAAGTAAGATGTTCAGATTGGTACCCGGAGAAGCAAATACTCTTCCATTTATGAGGATCTGAGCAGTTCTTGGACCTATAGCACTTTGTAACACATTCACACAACGTGTTTCATCTTCATTAACCAGTTCATCCCCACAACAACCCTGCGGGAAAGGCAGGGGAATATCCCCATTACCCCAAGTGATGAGAATGGGATAAAACATGGGACTTGAGTTTAATCACTTGGTATGGAGGTTGCTCAGCTCTTTAAAAAAATGAGGCCTATAAGGGTACGTCTACACTGCACCAGGGAGCGAGTCTCCTAGACCACGTCCACAGACGCAGGCTAGCGCAGGGGTGCGCAAATGTTTTGACCTGAGGGCCACATCTGGGAATACAAATTGTATGACGGGCCATGAATGCTCACAAAATTGGGGTTGGGGGTGCAGAAGGCAGTGAGTGCTCTGGTTGGGGGTATGGGCTCTGGGGATCAGGAGTTTGGGGTGTAGGAGGGTGCTCTGGGCTGGGACCGAGGGGTTCAGAGGGCGGGATCAGGTCTGGGGCAGGGGTGCAGCAAGGGGTGCAGGTTCCTGGCTGTGGGTACAGGCTCTGGGGCGGGGCTGGGATTGAGGGGTTTGCAGAGCAGGAGGGGGAGCAGGGCTGGGGCACGGGGTTGGAGCATCAGGACAGGCTTTCAGGGGTGCAGGCTCCGAGTGGCGCTTACCTCAAGTGGCTCCTGGAAGCAGTGGCATGTCCCTTCTCTGGCCCCTACGTGAAGGCATGGCCAGGTGGCTCTGCACGCTGCCCCATCTGCAGGCACCGCCCCTGCAGCTCCCATTGGAGCACCAGAGGGCGCCATTGGAGCACGTAGGAGCCACATAGTACAGCCCACGACCCAGTGCCCTGGCTGGATCGCTGGAGCGGGGCAAAGCCAGACCCAGCTCCCCAGTGGGAGCTCATGGGCCGGCTTAAAAAGGCCCTTGGGCCATAGTTTGCCCACCCCTGGGCTAGCATGCTAAAAAGAGTGATATAGATGTTGCAGCTTGGGCTCTCAAGCATGTGTGTGCATGTGAGAGAGCTCCTGGCAATGGCTACCTGGCTGTTTTTACACTAGCACAAGTCTGTGGCCCTGGGCTAGGAGGCTCACTCCCAGAGGCAGTGTAGACATACCCTAAGATGTCCCAGCTGGGGACACAGGGTGAGAGAGGTTCAGTGACTGGGCCAAAGCCAGAGATGGCACCTATTTCAGAGCTGGTAGCAGATACTCAAACACTCCTGGCTCCCAGGCCTGGGTGCAGACCACCAGATTGTGCCTTTTAAAAGACCAGGTTGTCCTGAAGACATTTCCAATGAGGCATCAGCCTTCAATACACGGGACAGGGTTTGGTGTCCTCTGGCCACATCAGGTGGCCACTAGGATATAATCCCCACAAACACCACGCGAGCCTGTGGGAACAAGCCAGGGGGAGCAGCTCACCGTCCTCCAGGGTGCGGCAGTGGGTGACATCCGAGTAGGGCCCCTCGCCCATGCTGTTGTAAGCACAGACCTGCATCTCATAGTCGCAGTAGGGGTATAGGTTATTCAGCTCTGCTGATGGCACTGTGGAATTGATCAGCCTGGCCTCCGACTCAGGGTCCCCTTGGATCCAGTACTTCACCTACCATCGAAGGGAAAACCATAAGTACTTCTCCCCTCCCCTATTCTCCTTCAGTTCCTCTTCCCTGCCACCAAGAGCGATTATAAACCAGGGGCAAACTTCATGAAACCCGCTGCCTCTGGCAGGCTGGGGCAAACTTCATGAAACCCGCTGCCTCTGGCAGGCTAGTGAGTGTTCTGTACAGCAGGACGCAATGGTCAGAGAAGTGGTCAGAGAAGACCCATGCACCAATGAAGCCCTATTTTGAGAGAATAAGTGGTGTACAGTCTGCACGGGATGGGGGAGTTCACCCTACATTCAACACTGACCATCTAGTCCTGCCCACTCCCAGCGCGGGACTGTTCCCTCCGGTACATTTTCTGGAGCTTTGCCTAGGCTAGTTCTTTCTGTGCTAAATGATGGAGTTTGCCCCATTTTCCCTGGCAGGAAGCTCTGCCCGCTAATCCCTCATGCCCTAGCAACACCCCTTTGGGAGTGCAGTGAGAACACAGTGGCCTTTCCCCGCTGGAGAAATGTAACTTCACATCTAAGGGAAATATGTCTGAGTCCCCAGTGGGCTCTGCTGCTCAGGCATGATTAGCCGCTACTGCTCAGGAGAGAGGCGGTGGCAAGGCAGGTCCTGCAGGTTGAGTTCCCTGTGCCTTGGCAAAGCTATGTTGGAGCTAAGGACCGTGGGATATGCATCAGAGAAGGAATGAGGGGAATAAGAGTCGGGATATGCATCAGAGAAGGAATGAGGGGCAGTGGCTGAACTGGAGGGGCGTGGAGAGGGTTGGAGTAGCGAGGCACACTGGAGCTAAGGGTCGAGGTTCCTTGACAAAGGTGAGCAGGGAAGATTGGCACTATGCCTGGCTCTCCCCTGAGCTACACGTTCTTTCCCTTCCACAAACCCCAAGGCCACCCCAGCCCCACCCACCCCCACACCAGACAGACAGGCAGGCTTCATATGAGAGATAAGCCCCTTGCTGACTTTCCCTTACTGGACTTGAATAAGATTTGATCTGGTTGGAGGGAATCCACCCAGGACATCCTGCTCCCACCCATCAAGCTCTATGCAAGCTCATGCGCCCGTGATGCCCTCCCACCTTCCAGCACCTTCTCTCCCCTCCCCCGCTGCAGGATGAAGGATCATTGGACTGGAGTGGCCATGACACCCCAGGATGATGGGCTGTCCATGCCCACCCCAGGAACCGGTTTAGCCCTTACCTTGTACCCTATGGGTTTGCCAGGCGGTGGTAACCAGTTGAAACGGATTTTCCTGGAGCTTAGAGTTTGGGCGTTTGGATTGAGCGGTACACCCAGCTTGCCTCTGGGAGACTGAGGGAACTGGCCCAGGCCAATTGGGATCTGTATGTCATCTACAACCTCTGCAGTGGGGAGAGTGAAATGCTATGAGTGCATCAGTGACCATCCCTTAGCAGGACGGAGTGAGAATGGGACAACCTACATCACCACTTCTCCAGCTCTCTCAGTGCTTTACGGCCATTACTACATTAGGTCTCAAGCCATCCCTGAGGAGCTGATCAGTATCCTCTTCACTTTGCAGAGAAGGGAAACTGAGGCACACAGAGGCACTGTGACATGGTCACACAGCAAGTCGGAGCAAGTCAGGAATAGAACCCAGGCATCCTGTCCCCGAAACTAGCCGCTGAGCCACACTGCCTCTTCGGTGATGCATGCGGGGCTTGTGCCCCGGAAATGAATCCGTGAATACACCAGCTGCTTTGGCTTGGCTTTCTGGAAGCATTTGGCTTTTCTATTGTGCATTTTATCCTGCTTCAATAATGGTTTCTCCTTTGGATCACAGTTCCACAAAACCGCTCAGACAGTGTCAAGTACATACCTAATAATGACATTTTCACCATCTACCCAACAAGTGAGGAGAATACACAGCTGTCTGATAGGGCTTCCCGTTCAACCCATATAGCCTGGCTCATGCGGGAAGGGCCACTTCACGTGTGGTTGCACAGGTATCTAAACCCCACGGAGCCCCATGGGACTAAAACATTAACGCTGCAGACAGTACTATGTGGTTTATCGACTCCCCCAAAACCCCTGCTACCTGCACCCAGATCCACAGGGAAAGGAAACAGAGAGACCAATTCCACTTCGGTTTGCAATTCACATGATCCATCTCCTCCCAGTCTCTGGGAGGGAGATACGGTCTATGCACGTCGACCACCAGGGGGAACCAAAACTATATCCTGAAATACACCAGCACAACATGCAAAATCTGCAGACATATCTCCACGGCTACAACGATCAACACCCCCACAACGTACCTTCCAAGGTCCCAGGTTCCTACACGAGCCGATCACAACTGGACGGTGCACCTCATCTAGTGCACTAAATGCCCAACAACAACTATGTGGCTGCAACCAGACAATCACTAGGCTCTCGAATGAACTGACACAGGAAAATATAAAAGGGACTGGGTGGGGGGTAATAGGTGCCTATATAAGACAAAGCCCCAAATACCAGGGGCTAGAAATACCTAGAAAATCGGGACGTCTGGTCACCCTAGCGCGAAAGCTTGTCTCTCTCACCAACAGAAGTTGGTCCGGTAAAAGATGTCACCTCATCCACCTTGTCTCATTAACCGCCCCAGGCAGCTGGGGTTGGGACCCAGACCGGCAGCATGCTGAGACAAGGGCATCGCCCATGAAAGCAAAGCAGCATCTCTGGTAGCTCAGGCCACACATCTGTACACATCACTGATGTGACTCACTGTAGTGATTACATGCCTCGTACTACTTTCCCTGGCCTAGAGTCATTCAATCTGCCAGCAGCACATGGCACAAGAACCTGGCGATGCAGGAAAAGCACGGCTCCCCGGCGGCACACCCACCTGGGTCGGTGATGGTCACCGTGGTCTGCGGGTATTTGCCGATCTTGGTGCCGTACTTGGGGTTGAGCAGATCCACGGCAAACTGTTTGAGCTGGCGGTTCTGCAGAAGGGCATCTATCTCGGTCAGCTCCAGCAGCGCCACCTGCACCTCCTTCTGCATCTCCCCAGGCTGGAAGACCAAGTCGCCCTCCACGAACATGTAGTCCTGGGAGAGGAGAAGAAAGAACATGCTAAATAGTGTATTACTCCCTAGCCACAGCATCCTCGGGACATGGCTCATTACTGAGTCCTTCCCCACACTGCATCCACAGGACATGTCTCATCAGCATGCCCGCCCCCTCTCCATCCACATCCATCCAGCTCATTAGTGTGGTCCCCCCAACCCTCCACATAGCCATGGAATATTGCTCAGTACTGTAGCAGATTCCGAAAGGAACCCAGCTGTATTCTCATGTAATATAAACACAAACACACGCTCCCTTCTCTAGTGCTATCACTCCTGCAGTATAGTCTATACAGCAGGACCTCTCCAGGCTGACCCTGCTGCAGGCAGCTTTGCAGGACATGACCAGCACATGATTCCTGCTGGGGAGCTTCCTGATTTATCCTGGCTTTCCCAAACAGTCCATTATCACAAGCATGTCAGCAGGCTGGTCAAGATGACAGAAAGAGTGACATTTTTACTAGCCACAACCCCAGGCCTCCAACAGGCAAACCTGGCGGGACAGAGCTAGGAAGAGAACGCAAGAGCTCCTGGCCCCCATTCTGCGCTCAGACCTCCAGGTCACATCTCTCCCACCGCCCCCTGGAGTATAGTCACCATTCATTCATTTTGCTGGGATCTGTCTCTGCTGTGGCAGCCCCTGTAATTACTGGTCCCAGCTTGCTGGGTTTCATGCCACCATGCTCAGCTCCACCAGTACCAAGAAGCACAGTCCTCACCTTGCCATCCTTGGCGGTGAGATCACGAGTTCTGTAGGTGATCTGGGACTTTCCGTTTTCCACGATCTCCCGACGCACAGGGATTCTGGCCACCTGGTCGAAGCGGCTGTGAGAGTAGGCTGGCTGCAGAAAGGTGATGATGCTGCTGGCTGAAAGAAGTCAGATAGGTGGACCGTGTGAAACAAACAAATACCTGATGGAGGCTTCTTAGAAACACACACAAACTGAATAGAGCTGGGTTATTTAAAGCCACCATACTGTTGAAGACATTAGTAAGAAATTGTCGCAAAAGACCTGAGGATCCGGTAGTCTCAACAGCGCAGTTTCTAAGAAGAAACACCAGGAGGAAAGATGGAATTGGGGGCATCACTCAGAGATTACGTAAAAGTTAAGAAAGAAAAAAGGGTGTGAAAGAGGAAGGTCAGGGAGAAGGAACCCCAAAAAAGGAACAAAGGAAATCTGGAGTTATCCCTTCACACCCAGCTAAAAAGTCTCTCCTAGCCTCATGATCGACGGCTTTTGCTGAAAGCACGAGCCATCTAAGTGCGGATGGGGGCTGCCGGCCAGGACAGCACAGGAAGGGAGGGACCAGCTCTGGGAAATTCTCCTTCCCTCCTTGTCTTCAAATCAAGATGATCTAGTTCAGACACAAATCACTGGGCTGGAGACAGGAATCCCTGGGTGAGGGTTTCCAGCCTGTGCTGTGCAGGAGCTCAGACTAGATCAGAATGGTCCTTTCTGGCCTTAGGAGCTATTCACCTAGATTTGAGAATTTCTTATCACACCCCCTCCGCCCCCTTCACCTTGCTCTTTGATTATGGTGATATTGACGAGCCTGCGTCCAATCGCTGCTGTCCCCATGGGGACCTCAACTGCCTCCACCTGCAACTGCTTCTCATCGTCGTCTTCCTCCCTGATGAAGAGTGGGACCCGGACGTCCACCAGCTCCACACCTTCCTGGAACTCCACCATCCCGTGGGCATCTGCGCAGGCGGAGAGGGTGAAAGGGCATAGCTGGGAGGGTCCCTCCTCACAAACCCCTATTTTGCCTTGGTCAATAAGCTCAACCCCGCTCCTACCTTGGTCAGAGGTCACGGTATAGTAACCCGGCGTCACCTTCAGCTCATTGAAAGCTTCCTGAGAGACATGTTTCGCCGTCACTTTCACGATCTCCATCTTGGCCGAAAGGGGAGCAGTGAGCACTGTGTCCACAATTGTGTGGTCCTGCCTGCAGCCCAGTCAGGGGAAGGAGAGAAAGGAGTTCATGTTCTGTCCCTGTTCTGTCATCAGACCCCTCTTCCAACCAGCCATTCACAGCACTAGTCAGCCATCAAAGCTTTCAATCAGCCCGTACACACACGCCACGCACAGACACCCGCACAGGTGAGGAGTGCAGAGTTGAACGGAGAGACGGACGGACAGAGAGAGACGTGAACATTCCACCTACCTTTTCCCAGCATTGGGCTGCAACCTAGGGAAAAAACAGACCAGCAAGTGAATAACCCCACCAAATCCCACTTGGGGAGGGATGAAGGTCTCTAAGTATCCAGAGTCTGTCTAAAGCAGGCTAGCACTAAGAGAGCAGCTCCACTGGCTCCAGCAGCAGAGCACCCTCATGGGACCACTGAAGGCAGGAGTTCAAGTCCGACCTCTGACTTTTCCCTGTAGCTACAGTTTCTGTCCTTGCTCTTGTGCAATGCGTGGCAAACGATCGCGAGTTCCGAAGAGCCCCACATACTGTGGGACGCAGCCTTAGTCTCTGGCTGACAAGTTCCACGCAGGGCATCTCTGCTTTGTCATCCAGAACTGCTGACCCCCAGCACTGTTCCCTACATGTCCTGCTGCTCCCTATGACCCAGCTTTTCCAGACTCCATAGTGCCCAGGGATGTGGTTTACAAAGAGTTAACCTTGGGGAACAATTCTCCCTGCTGAGAGGATACCATGTTTACAGGGCCAAAACCGGGTCCTCACTGCAGTCTATGGGAATTTTGTCATTTACTTCAGTGAGACGTGATTAGACCCATAGCATTTTAGCCCCATGTATGGAGCCAGAAGTAGTCCAGAGAGCCCATGGGTGCCTTTGGGGGTGTGCTGGGAGGCCCATGGCAAGCGTGTGAATCCCTGGCATTCACATCATGGTACTAGGGGTACCACTGCACCCGGGCTGCTGGGAAGGATTACTCCTCGGAAACTGCCCATGCAGAGTTTAGGTGCCCCTCTAGGTCAGAGTGCCCACCCTGGGGTCAGAACTGGGAGAGTTTGCAGCCCTGGGTGCTCCAGGCCCTCCCTTCTTCCCAGCACCCCTACATTCGCTCTGTCCCTGGGTCACTCACCTGAACTTGGTCTGCTGGAGTTTGTGGGCACCAGAAACGTGCTTGTAAACATCGTTCAGCTGTAAGGAGCAAGAGAGTCTGTTACAGCCCCACGGGGACTCAGCATGGCAGGCACCATGCAGCCAGCAAACCGAGCCAGCTCCACTCAGCCCTTTCCCTCGCGACAACCCCATCCTCCTGCCCACCTCTCTGTGCCACCCCAGCCAGAGAAGCCAGGGCCTCCCCGTCGTCTGTACCATCCTCGGCAGGGAGGCAAACCCCCGGCAGAGAGAACCTCCTCGGTAAGACAAGCCCTTCAGAATCGATGTCTGTTTCCATCCGCTCCCCAGCCCTGTTGGCTGCAACCAACCGGCTTCCTGCTTTCCTGGCCCTAGTCACAGAGCCGCAGCTCACACTGGCTGTACCTGGCTCCCTCTGCCACAAAAGGTAAAGCCCAGAGAGAACGGTTTGGCCCCTTACGTTCTCCTCCACCTCCTTGCGCAGCTGCTCACATTCCCGGGTGTCTGGTTTCATGAGGTTCTGGGTGAAAAGCCGGGCCAGTCTCAATGAGATGCCATAAGGAACTGGAGAGAGGAATCCCCGGTCAGACCCCCTCACTGTCAGTCAGAGAAACCACCCCATGAACAGCTGGGAGCCAGGCAACGCCGGGGCCTTGGGGGCCCACAACCCAGCCAGCAGCACCTAGTTTCCAGGGCTCGGATGGCTCACACGGTGCTCAGACCATCAGTTGCCACAACCAGTAAGTGCTGGGCAAGACACAGCCAGAGCCCAAGGAAGCAGCCACTCTGGATTGAGGAGTAGAGTGACCATTTCCCTCACCTCTCCCAAAGCAGCAGCAGGGAGAGTGGAAAGCTGAATCCAGACAGCAGTCTGCTGAACTAAGGCAGCAGGTAGAGATGGGGCATCTGCTGGGAATAGCTGTTCTAGGCTGGAACATCTAGGGATGCTCATGGTGGCGGGCCCGGGGGACCTCGCAGTCACTGCAACAGAGACGGGATATACTTTGAGGGGCAGGCGTCTATCCCTTGGGGGCGGGAGAAGAGAAAGGGAAGGGGAGTCTCCTCACAATGGGGGTGCTGTCCTGGGAAAGGAGCTAACTAGGACCTGGGGATAGTGAAGGGCCAGGAGGAGATCCCAAGGCAGCCAAACCCTCTTCCCCTTTGGCGTCAGTGGGAGGCCACACACAACCCACCACTCGCGCGGCATTAGCACTCACTCAGCTCCTTGGGGTTTGCGGCGGCGTGGGAGGAGAAGCCTGGCTTGTGGACGTTGTTGTTGATCTTCCAGCAGACGGTGTCTCTGCCCTTTAGGGAGCCGCTGCGCACCATGGGGGTGTCCAGGTGGTCCGAAGCCATGAGGCTCTGCCGCAGCATGTAGTGATCCTCTTTGAACCCGACTGTGCGGCCTGCAGGGCGAGGGGGGAGCAGGTTAAAGCCCAGAGGGCTCCAAGGCTCAGGCTCTGCCCTGCATACATGTGGTGCTGGTGGGAGGAGCTGGACTGACAGACCGTCTCTGTTTATCCACAAAGCAGGCTCCCCCATCACACTGCCCTGCTGGGGAGCTCTGACGCCATGGCCCAACTCATCCATGGCCTCTCTGCCAAGACGCCAATAAGGGGCCCACTAAACCGTCCTCTCTCTACAGCAGCTGCAACCTCTTCCTGGGCCCTGTGGAACTTACCCCTCCCGAGATCACTGTCCCCAGGAGACCCTCGATCCATCTGCTGCCTGAGGTTCGGTGCTTTGCTCTTAGGGATTGTTATTGCATGTGACAAGCCCAGGATGCCAGCGGCATCTGCCCAGAGCTGGCATGGCTCATGGGGGACCAGGGTGCATCATCCCAGCAGGACATCCTGCTTATCCACTGAACAAACAATGCCCGTTCAGCAGCCGCGCTCCAGGGGCACTTTAGCAGCAACCCCGGCTCTGTCCTGTAGAGAGCACACACAGCCCCTCCAGTCTCCCACCAAGGCCATTGGCTAATGGTCTCCACTAAGAACCTTTGCCCTGCTGAGCCTTTCAGGCTCTTGAAGGGTTAACCCCACTTGGGGGTCTTGCTCCTGCCCAGCCCCTTCCCGTCCTACCCCTCTCTGAAAGCGGCCCCCTCCCCCCAGAACAAGGTACCTCGTGCACAGCAGGGCAGCAGGGCCAGGCAAGCCTAGGAGACAAAAAAACAGAAATGGAGAGTCCCCCTATGGCCAGGAGCTCCTTAGAGCACAGTGCCAAAAGAATGCTCCCTCCCATGCTGCTGGAGAGGGTTAGATCAGCAACAGGAAGCCATGGGGGGCGGGGGGCACGAATACAAATTGTGCAGTCTCCAAGAGCTGGCAACCCCATGTCATCGTTCCCCTGGGAATGCTGAGGCCAGGTCCCTTTGCCTCCCGCACCCATCTCCCGTAGCCCCCATGCCATCCTGGCCTGTGCACACGACAGCAGCAAGGGGGATGGCTGCAAACTCCTCAGCCGTGCATGGCAGACTTCCATTCTAGCCTTGCCTCTGGGGGAAATCCCTGCCCACACTGCTCACGGAAACCCTGCTAAGCAGCAACTGTGCTGGAGCATGGACACCATGTGGAAGAGACATCTTGTCTCCTCCCCACACTTCCGGGGGAACTTCGGTCCTAGAGAGAATGTATGTTCTCCTCTGGCAAATGCTGCATTTGGTTGTTTGGCGGGTGGGTGGGCAGTGGGTGTTTAGGTACAGCAGAGCCACCAGGGCCTCTGCATTGTTAACTCCCCAATTAGCGTAGCAGCATCCACAGCCAGGCAGTTATCGCTCTGGAGACCCCCGCAAAATGACTCACATTTGGTAGCAGGCCCACAAAACTACGGGCTTCATTTAAAAAGAGATCGGCAAGCAAGCCGTGGGATTTACAAATACAGTCAGAACCCAGTGGCCTTTCCTCACCATGGCCCGCTCTACACTACAGAAGTAGCCACCTTTAAACACCCTGCCTAGCTCACTGTGTTCTAACATGGCTTCTTTTCGGTTGTGCGGGCAGAACACCCCAGGAGCTAACCACGTTCAGAAAGCCTAGACATCTGCCCGCGAAACCACAGAGCAACTGCTGTCCCTCGTGGGCAGGAGTGTTTACCCTAAGGGGGACACAGCCACGAATGTGCCGGGACCGTTTGGCACATGCCAGCTCCCATCTACCTCCTACTGAAGCCACTGGCAAAACTCCCCTCAGTTCCAATGGGAACTGGCCCTCTTTCCCCAAAATTACATTACATTCAGACCCTTTGGCTTCCCAGCTGGATCAGCAAAGGCGCAGCGGGGCCTTTTGTAAAGTGTCTTCCGAGAGATGGGTCTGAAAGGCTGCTTTCCAATAGCTAGGATTTCAGCCTTGGATAATTCCCCTGCATCTGCCACACCTGCCCCGGGGGTCTGAGTGCAGCCCCGCACGGCGGGACCCAGATCTCACCTTGCAACAAGTGCAGTACTTCCAGCAGAGCAGCAGCAGCAACCCCAGGAGTAACATCAGGAAAATGAGCAGGGGGATGAGCCAGAGGAAGCTTCCTGGTGGGCACTCTGCAACCAGCAGCAATGAACTAGCGGTTAATTGGGGGCAGCAGGACCCAGCATGTCTGGGGTGGGAAGAGAGGGAGAGGGAAGGAGAGTGGAGCCAGAGAAAGGGATGGGGGGATGGGAGAGGGCAGGCCAGAATTCTCCTTGGGAGGGTGCAGCCAAACCTAGGTCCGGTAACGTCCCTGCGACTGCCCCAGGTACTCACTAACAGAGACACCCATAAGTGCCAGGCAAGGAGAGGCGGCTGCCAGCTCTTCATTCACTTCCCCAGCATGGAGCCAGTTCAAAGCCAGCCTAGGGCGGGAGTGACTGAAAAATGCTCCCAGCTGATGGCTGTTGGGTTGCCTGTGTGGGATGAACTGGGGGGAATCTCAGTCCAGTTCCCAGGGGACAATGGTAACCAGCTCCCAGTAACCATCCCCATGGGCACTACCAGGCCCCTCTGCTGGCAGCCTTGGCTGAGTGACCACGGCCTGGCCAGATCATTTAGCATTATTTGTACAACCCCACCAATGCGCTCGGGGTGCTACGGACAGGCGCAGAGACAAGCCATGGGCCAGAAGTGGCTGGGGGCTCAGCCAGGGGGTCCCTCAATATTTCAGCTTATTGCTGTGGAGTGCACTCCCCTTTGCAGGGCAGGCAAGCCAGGGTTTGCAGGTGTTCTTGGAGACGTGAGCTGCAGACTGAGCCACGCTCTTGGCCCTGCAGGGGCCCCATAGGGCAGCGAGAGGGAAGCTTGCACCTTCCCCTGCCCATGCTGGGCCTGTGCTGTGGATGGGGCAGGCTCTAGCCCTCTCAGAGGCTCCTTTCACTAGCCCCAAGTTCATACACTTCTTTCGGAGAGAAGTGGCCTCTAGAATGGTCACCAGAGGGGATCTCAGACTTAGTGTTTGCAGCCCTGAGGCCCGCAAGGGGCAGAGAGAGAGTCGAGCTGCGACCAGCGGTTGGCGCGGGCACAAGGCCCTGCTAGCTCTGAGCCTTAGCCACACCGCCTCCCCCCAACAGGGCCCCGCTCACCTTTCTTCTTCTGCACCAGAATGGTGTTGTTGTGCAGTGTGCTGGGATCCCCTTCCAGGGTGTAGCGGTAGGTGCAGTCGTCCTCCTCGTCCTGGAACGAGCAGTACTCATTCACCTCCTTCACTAGAGAGAGAGCAGGGGTGGGGGCAACTGCTGTCATGGGAGGTCCATTGGGATTGGGCCCCATTGTACTAGGTGCTGCTCGCACGCACATGCACACAGTCCGGGCTCGGGCAAGCCACATCAGATACACACACAGCTTTGACACCCGCAGGCTGAGGGCTCAGTACCTTTTTGCAGTTCATCCACCATCTGGATCTTGAAAGGGCAGTCCTTGCATTTCTGCCCCTTCTTCTCCCCGGTCCCCCAGGCCTGGCACTGGACGCAGCTTCGAATGTCTTCGCACACCCCCAGCACGACCTGTGCACCAGAGACATGACATCGGACGGTGAGAGGGAGAGAGGGAGGGACAACGTCGGACTCTGAAGGATGAGTGTGGGAGACAATTCATGCGCCCTCATCATCAGAGTAGGGGCGGGGGTGGAGAGGGGACATCAGACTGGGGGGGACTAGAGTGAAAGTGTGCGGCGGTGACATACAAAGAGTGACTATGCAGCAGAAGGTGAGTGGGAACCCAGCTCAGCTCAGTTCAAATCCCTTTACGGATTCAAACTGAAATCCCAGACAATCCTGGATGCTTTTCCTTTTGGGCCCAAAGATGGCATTTGGAATCTGAACCCAGATTTAGATTTTGGCAACTGGCTCCTAATTTCTATATTGAGCAAAACCAAAACCCCAGATTCAAACACATGCACGTACCCATGCAATGCACGCAGTGTATCAACAGAGACCAGCCCCGGGTCACAAAGTTTTGATCCAGAGCCAAACTTTCCCAAATGTAGGAGATATTTAGATCTGGGGTTTTGAATCAGCCCCATGTCAATAAAATAATCAACACTGATATTCTGTCCTGAGGTAGCAGCTCTCATCTGAGGATCTCAGAGAGCTTTCACAGACATTAACAACCTGAGTCTCCCACACCCCTGAGAAGTAGCGAAGTATATTCCTCATTTTAAAGTTGGGGAAACCAAGGCACAGGGAAGTTAAGTGTCTCAGAGTCAGAAATAGAAGCCAGGAGCTAAATCCCAGACTTACACTCTAACCACTAGGCATGCTCCCTTCCTGTGAATACATATCTTAGTATACTGTTGTATTTATCAGTGTAATAGCATTGGTGAGCTAAACACACCTGGCTAAGAGCCTTCTGTGGCCGTTCAGCAGCCACACCAGCCTTGCTGCCACAGGATGGAAACCATTCTAACGAGCCTGAGGAGAAAGCAGGACCATCCCCAGGAGATTGCTTCTAGCCTGTATGTGCTCTTGGCCTCGTTTGGGGTTCCCCCCAGCCCTCTCAAGAGCCCCATGTTCCCCCAGAGGCTCAGGAGCCAGGCTGTGAGCAGAGAGGTGATGCATTAGGAGTACTGGTCTCTGACCATCGAACTGGGAGCCTTACCAGGGAGTAGTTGATTTCACAGGTGAGATCCGTGTACGGAGAAGACTTGTCGCAGATGCACCTGCCGCATTCGCATCTCCCATGGCCATTGCAGATCCCCTGCAGGAGTAGAAGGGGCCAGGATCAGCCTCCGACACTAGTGATAAGCCCTCACTTAGCGCTGCTGGTAACAGAGGTCCTAGAGCAGCGGCTCTCCTTCAGTGTTGCCCTGTCAACCTCTCCCCCGCCATCCCCATCACTTACCGACAGTGACACCAGCTGGGATAAAAATGATACGGTCCATCAAATCCTCATGTGTCAGGGCAGGAGCTGATCATCAACTAGGGTCAGGAAGAAACTCCCCCACTCATGGGATAGCACCGGGCCAGGGAGAGCATTGTGCCACCCGTAGCTGCACTTGCTTCTTTCAGGCCATCCAGCGCCCCAGCTTAATTAGATCCAGATCTCTCTCTGACCCCGAACCCTTTGGATCCAGGGCAGCAGGAAAGTCAGACCCAGCCTCCACCTAGTTTGCCCTCCCCCGCCCCAGCATGGAACAATCCCGCACTCAGTAACCTACCCCTTTGCTGTCGATGCAGGTGTCATTGCTTGTGGGGCATTCACAGCCAGGGCCCCCCCAGCCACTTTCACATGCACACTGACCCATGTAGCAGCGACCACGATCTGCAGAGAAAGAGCGGATGCTACAGGTGAGTGCTGAATTGGGCAGCATCCCTAGCTCCTGATCCCCTGAGGATATTCCTGCCTTTGACTCTCAGTCCCATGAGCCATCCCAGCTGCTCCCTAGAGGATTCTCTCACTGTATCTTAGATAGCTGGGCTTTGTCCTCCTACTTTACCCTTTGAGGGCACCTGCCCTCCTCTCCCTGGGGGAGAGGAAAAGGGATAGTTGGTTGCATGGTGCAAAGAAGCAATTGATTATACTGAATACAGACGAGGGACATGATCCAGTTTCATTCAGATCAATGGGCATCTTTCCATTCACTTCAATGAGGGGTGGGCCAGGACCCAGGGCTCTAATCAGACCTGAGCTGCACCAATCCTTCACTATGGCCCTGGCTCCAAAGCAACTCTACGGTTAGCAAAGCACACTCCCTTCCTTGTGCTTTGCAGTGTAACCTTCCGGCTCAGGATGCGGGTGGTGGGGCCATGTCCCTCTCTAGTAGCTGGTTCTTAGTGCATAAAAGGATCTACTGCAACTACCATCACCAACTAAAGGAAATCTCCTTTAGCTCAAGGAGCAGAGGCCTATCTATTGAGAGCCCCATGTCCTGGGTTCTCTCCCCAGAGTCCCTATGAGCAGCAAGATTTGTTCCAGGTGCGGGCTGAAAGCCAGGCTTCGTGTTGGATTTAGTATTTGTATTTAGCTCTAACTCTTAAGGGATGTCTGGGTCACACGAGACAAGCTTTGGCAGCCATTCTCGGACAGTCCTGTTCAGAAAAGCTCTTTGCAGAGATGGGTCCTGACCCAACTCTCCAGATCTGACCCCTGCACTGGGGGGCGTTTGCACATCTGGCGTTGAAGCGCACATCTTGAGGGGTGTGAATGGCAAAGCTCTGCGCCTGCTTCATTACCAAAATCATGCCTGGGCAGCGCCCCAAGGGAAGGAGCTGCAGGAGCCCCCGAGGCCAGCTAGCAGCCGTGTCGCAGGCGGGCAGGCGCCAGCCTCTCGGCCCCCACTCACCATTGCAGAGGAAGCCGGAGGTGCGTGGGCACTGGAAGTTGTCGAACTGGCAGAAGTCACCCTCGTAGCGCTGGGTCAGGTCCTCAGAATAGCACTGGCATTTCCCGCAGAGGCACTCGCCCCGCCCCGAGCAAGGCTCTGAGTCTCCAGGGCGGATGCAGGCCTGGTTATCACTGGAAGAGGCTGTGGAACAGTTACACGCGTCCCCTCGCCTGGCAGAGAGAGAGAGAGAGACACACACACACACTGAGAGGCCTTAGAAGCCAGAGGCACCAGGGGGCCCATCAGGGGACAGATCCCTGGCACCGGACCCAGTGGGGAGATTCACATCCACAGAGAGAGCAGCCATCACATACAGGGTGAGAAAGCCTAAGCCAAGATCTTTTGACCTCCACTGATAACTGAAGCCTGGAGGAGGAGGTTTCCAGGACTGGGTCCCCTACGGAGCAGCACTGGACAGGATCCTTACCAGCCTGGATAGCAGACGCACTGCCCACAGACAAAGTCCCCTTTGAAACTGCACCTGGATGACCCAACGATCTTTTGCTGTAAACAAAAACGAGAGGGGACGTTACTGACCCTCCTCCAGGGACTCAGACCTAGTCACGTGTCCCTAGAAGATGGACTAGCAGGCTCTAGGGTCTCTAGGACCCTCTGCTGATGGCCCCTGAGGGCACATGAAGAAGAGCAGGTGGGTGGGGGCTGGGCAGATCTTCAGCAGGATGAGAGGGGAGCTCTTTTTAGCAGGTACCGTATCCCTAGCTCTGTGCACAGGCTGTAGCAAAATGTCTCCTTGGCGAGATTAGGAATCTGTTCCACAGGAAGCTGGGAACAATAAACTCACTTCACTTGGGAAGCCCACCTCAGAAGGCCTGGAGATGCTGCCCGCAGCACCCCGAGCAGACACATCTGTAAACTCCATTCCACCCCCAGACCTCCAATGGTGAAACAAATCCACAGCCCCCAGCTCTTTGCAGTTGATACTACACGGCTCACCCCAGCCATTTGTGCATTCATGGCAGCAGCAAGGACAGAATTCCTGCTCTGAAAGCACAAACCCTGGCTACCTGAGCTAAAGGAGAATCTCCATTAGCTGGTAGCTGCAAGGGGAATATGACACACAGTTGAACAGTGAGGATCCCATCTAGTAGAGGGCAGTGGTGCTCACACACTAGCCAATTCATTACAATCCCGGTCTGTAACAGAGCAGAGGATGTCCCGGGGTTTCCCCTGGAAGCGAAGAGGGTGGGAATGCAGCCTCCATACCTGCTCGCAGGGGCAGACGTCGCAGATGACGGAGGCGGTGATTTTCAGGCTGTCACTCAAAGAGGAGGGTTTCACGTGAATTACCCCGTGCTGCTCTTTCTTGGGGAGGTTGCAGACGTGCTCCCCGCCCACGTACTCATGAGCTTTCACGCGCACCATGAAGTTGCCCTGAATGGAAGAGACCCATTTGTTAGCGGTCAGTGGCCAAACACTCCTTCTAGATCCAGCTGCTGCTCTGGTGGATTTGAACTGGTGGCCTGGAGGCAAGAGTCTGGGGAGATTGTAAAGGAAAGGATGGAGATAAGTATTTAAGAAAAAAAAAAAAGCTATCTCCTTTCCAGGACAATAAATGAATTGTGGGGAACTACCTTGCCCTGGCTGTAGAGGCTCGGCCTGCAAGGTACCTTCCGCTATTATTCATCTGTATTGCAGTAGCACCTAGAAGCTGCAATAATAAATGAGGGCCCCCATTGTATTAGGTGCTGTACAAACACACGACAAGACTGTCCCTGCTCCAAGGAGCTTAAGTCCAGCTATTACTCTGATAACACCAGGAACATGCACATTTCAAAACTGCTGTTAACCTACACAAGACAGGAAGGATGGCCCAGCAGTTAGGACACTAGCCTGAGACTCAGGAGACCTGGGTGCATTTTCCTGCTTTGTGAGACTCCCTGCATGACCCTAGGCAAATCACTTAGTCTGGGTGCCTCAGTTCCCCTTCTCTAAAATGGGGATAACAGCACTGCCCTACCTCACAGGGGTGCTGTGAGCATGGATACACTGAAGACTGAGGTGCTCAGATACCATGATGATGAGGGCCAGCTAAGTCTCCAAGACGGATGGCATGAGGGTTTGTGGAGCGCACAGGAATGCAGGAACCACTTTTCAGAGGCTCGTTAATCAAGTGTTAAATGAGCTACAAGACTTTACCTGAGTTTATACTGATGACTTTGCACTGTTTAGCAGTTCTTGGTCAGATCACTGAAACCACTTGGGCATTGTGCTAACAAAACTCAGAGATGCAGGTCTTACTGTACAGGTGTCAAAATGTAAAACAGAAGCTGATGAAGTTCCTTATTTAGAACATTGGTTAGGAGGTGGCCAAATTTCTCCCAATCCCCTGAAAGTGAAAGCTGTTGTTATCTGGCCTATGGCCCAGACTGAAAAACAAGTCCAGTCTTTGACAGGGTTGGTTAAATATTGCCACCGATTTGTGCACGTTTCAGTGACATAGTGTCTGCTGTCACAGACTTGCACAAAAGCCAAAGCCAAATAAAACAGGGTGGGGACAAAAGCTTGCCAGGAAGGTTTTGATGAGGTAAAGAAAATCCTGTCAGAAAAGCCTGTTCTGCCCAGTCCAAATGTTGACAAAATGTTTGAACTATGCACTGATGCGTCAGACCCTGGTTTGGGTGCGGTGGTGATGCAAATGGGGGAAAGGAACAAAAAGCTGCCCGTCGCTTTCTGAGGTAAAAAAACTGACCCACTGAACAGAATTATTGTGTCATGGAAAAAGAATGTTATACCATTGTATGGGATGTCAAACCGGTAAGGCCCTGTCTATTAACAGAAGGTTTAGGATCCTGACAGATTGATATCCATTGGTGTAGCTGCATCGAACCCAAGGTACTAATTCCAAACTGCTACACCACACTCCAAGAACATGGCATGGAAACTGTGCAGATTAAGGGAAGAGAAAATATTATGGCAGATGCCCTGTTCAAGCAAGAGGGTTATGACCCGACACCTGCAGATCAGCCCGTGGCTGACCCTACTGTAAGAGAAGTGCGACCTTAAGAGCCACTCAGTGCCAACTGGCAACAGGTTCACTATTGTGGAACAACAAATCCTAACAGGCCTGAAAACTCACAACCATTGGCACGCTGCTTTCATGGTATTTATCCATAAATGATGTCACATGAGGGCTCTAATAAAGGCTTATGTCAGAGTAGGGTGGCCAGGTGTCCGGTTTTCGACCTTAAAATCCAGTTGGAAAGGGGACCTGATGGTGTCTGGTCACTGCAGGCGGGGAGGCGCCTAGCCATCACCTGCGCCAGCCCCTACTCAGCCAGGGCCGCCTCCCACCTGCATCAGGCGGCTGCAGCTCCCAGCCCCAGCTCTGTAGGTGAGTCCCTCCCGACCCTCACAGGGGCAGGGAGAGGGAAAAAGCAGTGAGCGATGAAGAGAGGGGGAAAGAGGAGAGAAATGGGGGCGGGGGCTCAGGGGAAGGGGCAGAGCAGGAGCGGGTCCTTGGGGGAAGAGGCAGGGCAGGGGTGAGGCCTGGGGGGCAGGGGTGGGTCCTTGGGGGGGGGGGGAGGGAAGGGGAAGGGGCAGGGCAGGAGAGGTTCTGGCACTCCTGCTGGAGTGTCTGGTTTTTAAATATTACAAAGTTGGCAACCCTTTGTCATAGTGATCCTCATACTTGTTGTGACGTGTACGTACAGATGATATTTTAAAAGTGATGTATGTATGTACTGTACCATGAACATATGTTCATAAAGTCTGAATCCAGGCAGGGTTGACAAACACGTTTCTGCCAGACACAGGCTGTACATTCACTCGTCTGCCTTGGTTGACGTGTAAATTAAGCATTGCAAGCAAACACAATGGAAGTGCCCCATTTGCAGACAAAGTCAGCATAAAGCTGTGAGGTCAACACATCAGGAGGGGTCATCCCAACCAGGCCAGGCTCCAGCTTTTTTGCTGCCCCAAGCGGCGAAGAAGAAGAAGAAGAAGAAAAAAGAAAAACCTGATTGAGCTGCCACCGAAGAGGAAGAGAGGGAATGAAGGATTTGCCGCCGAGTTGCCACCGAAGACCCGGACGTGCAGCCCCAATAATGCAGGGAGTGCCGCCCTTTCTATTGGCCGCCCCAGGCACCTGCTTCCTTTGCTGGTTCCTGGAGCTAGCCCTGATCCCAACTCTGGGGACAAACAATGAATTTGCAGGAGACGGAAGATATAAGGAGAAGGCAAAAGGACACCTCTTTATCCTTCACTGAGGAAGCAAAAGGACAGTGCTTTTTGCAGTCACGAAAGGGGGATCCCGGCCAGCTGGTTGAAGATGCTGGGAGATTGCTTTGGATGAGATCAGCCTCTTTAGACAGAGGTTTAGTCTGTTATGTTTAGACTCTAGGAAGTGCGCTCTACTTTGTTTTGAATGTAACCATCCTGTTTCCATTATCCTTACTCACTGTCTCTTCAATCTTAATCTTTGATGATAAACTTCTGATTGTTTTCACTATAAATATATCTCAGTGCTCTGATGTCCTATAGGAGCTGGTCTTGTGTTGAACCAGTCAAGATGCGTGTAGTGTTCTCCTGGGGACAGCAAACCTGGTAATTTCTGTGAGCGTCCAGTGTCAGGGGCTGGACGTAATAGGAGAACTCTTCAAAGGGACTCAGGGAGTGGGGTGCATCTACTGTTCACCTGCAAGGCAAAGTTTGGCTGGCATAGCCCAGAGAAGATTGTTTGGGTGTCTGACAACTGGTGGTGTCAGGGAGCTGACACCCAGTGCAGCACAAGCAAATCTCTCTCATGCTGAAGGCAGGGAGGTAACAAGGTGACTCACAACCCTGGGCACCCTAAGAATTGTTACTGATGGATAGAAGCTCAGTATAGGACTTACCACTTCCCCGCGGGTGACCTGGAACGAGCCAGACTCTGTCTTTACATATTTCAAGGAGGTAAATTCTGTCTTCATGGACTTAGGGACTGAGTCTGCCCGGATGTCCATCTTGGAACGGATACGCTGGGATGGAAGAACGAAAGATAGATCCCAACAGCACTTATCTTCAGCACATAACCCATCCACATCACCCCTTCCCACCTGCCCAGGAGGTGGCAAAGGGCTCCACTGGTCTTTCTCTGGCAGAATGCTCCCCCTACCCAGTAGCTTGATTCTCTGAACTAGACTGAGACCCCAGAGGTCGTCTCTTACCTCGAAAGCCACGCGAATCAGCTCCACGATATTGGAGGAGTCTTCCTGCAGCACCCCAATTTCCGAGATGGGGAAATACTTGTGCAGCTTCTGAAAAATAAAGGGAGACGAAGCTAAGCCACAAACCCTTGAAGGAACACTGCGGTTCCGGAGACACCCATGCAAGGGTTCATTTCCATAAACCAGCAGCAAAGGCAACAGAGCCCTGCCCTCAGGCTACGAACAGCCAATGGGAGTTTGTGCTGGAGCTGACAGATGGTGGGTGGCGTTTCTCTGAAGCCTGCCTAAAGCGAGATATCCCTGGCCCCATCTTGCTCAGGTTGTTTAAGTCAGTTATTAATAAAAAGCAGTGGCTTCCCCCATGTCACCTCCAGATTCAGAACGAGCATCACTCCAAACACGACAGCAGTGAAGATGCACAGTGGGGAATGGCTGGGGGCACCTTCAAATCAGCAGCTGCTGCTACCATCAATTTTCTATGCACAGGACAGGCGGCACGTGGGACCTTGTCGTTCTGAATTCCCTCCTCCTCCACCCTCATCAGCACGACAAACCCAGTGGGACAACCCCGCTCAGTCCAGGGGAAGGGCCCAGGGATCTTTAGGGGGGGATGGATTTGGAGGGTGGCCTACTCAATGCCCAGAAGCGAGAAGGACCTCTTCCTTTCTGCACCCCATACCTTCCCCACTTTAATGTAGGCTTTTCTCTGGCACTTGCCATTGCAGTGCCTGGGCCCCACAGCACCAGAATGAATTTCACCCCTGGAGTGGGGGAAGGGTGATTATCCCCATTTTGCAGTGGGAACACGGAGGCACAGAGATGAAGTGACTTGCCCGAGGACACTCAAGGAGTCTGCGGCAGAGGTGGGAACAGAATGGAGGCCTCCTGAGTCCCAGTCCAGTGCCTTATCCACAAGGCCATTCTTCCCTTTGCCCTGTCATTAGCCAAACATTTGCACAACACACCTCCCCAGATCTTCCTCTCACCTAACACAACAGGCACGTCAGTAGCATTTCACTAACCAGCTCGAGGTGGAACGAGAGCTAGGCCTGAATGAAAAACCTGGATTTCACCATCTGCGAACTGTGGAAAGGTTCTCATTCGGATCAGAACTTGACAGCTGTCCCCTCTCTCTATAATAGGCCAAACCAAAACCTGGGTTCTGCAGCCGGACACACTCAGACCCCTACCTTACGTCTCAGACCCATCTTCATATGGAGCTCAAATACCTTCAGCAGGAAAACAGAGCCAGAGATCGCCTCAGGAGAAAAACACACCTGAGACAAACCTCGCCAGCCACTGGATGTCCTCACTGCTTCCCAAGAAACATATACCCAAGCCCTGCCCACCAGCACTGAGCCCCACAGGAAGTCAGAATGGGGGGTTCCTGTGGATCTGATAGAGCTCAATAGCAGCCTCGCCCCACTCCAGACTGATCAGTCCCTGGCACCCGCTGAAGATGAAGGCAGATTAGGTGATGTGGTTTAACACGTCAGCGAAGAGAGGAACATGTGCCCCCTCCCCAGGAGTCCTCCTTAGGAAGTAATTTAAGGCTCCAGGTTCAGAAGTACTGAGTGCTGGCAGCTCCCATTGACGCTCATCATGGCTGAAGTCAGGACTCTTCGCTCCTTGAGCTGCAATGCCCAGTTCAGAGTGGGTAGCGGTGCCACATCACACGGCCCTTTTGCTCCATCGCAGGAGAGGGGAGAGAGACGCGAGGGGAAGGGGAAATGCCAGAGTATGCCAACAAAGGAGAGCGCCTGAAAAATTCAGTTTCTGGAGAACCCAAATGAGACATTTTGACTTGCTGGCTGCCTGTCTGAAAGCAGAAAGTGAAACTGACAAGGGCCTTCCAACCAAGAAGCTGCCGTTTTGCTGATGGAAAGTGGAACTGTATTGGCAAAACTGAAATTTTTCCCCACAGAAAATTTCAAAAATGTTGAGAAAAGGGCATTTTCCACTGGGAAATCATTCTGACTGAGAATTCCTGGCCAGCTGACCCCTAGGGGTCAAAGCACTCCCTTTGCTTCATCACAGCCAAACTACTAACAGAGGTTGGTCCAATAAAAGGTAGTACCTCACCCACCTTGACCAGCCAAATTACAGGCTGATGTGGGTCCCCTGACAGAGATTTGATCCCATTCAGCATTCGTACAGTTCTCCTCCTAAGCAGTCCCTTTATCTCCCTCTGAGGTACTTATCTGGCCCCATGACTAGGGTGACCAGGTGTCCAGTTTTCGACCAGAACATCCGGTTGAAAAGGGATCCTGGCAGCTCCAATCAGCATTGCTGACCAGGCCACTGACTGTCCGGTTGGTGGTGCCGCGCAGCGGGGCTGGCAGGCTCCCTGTTAGCCTCCATGCAGCGCAGCTGCCGGGAAGCAGCTGGCATGTCCCCCCTCCGGCTCCTACACGTAGGGGCAGCCAGGGTTCACCACACACTGCCCCCGCCCAAGCGCCGCCCCCGCAGCTCCCATTGGCCGGGAACCACGGCCAATGGGACTTGTGGGGGCGGCACCTATGGACAGGGCAGCACATAGAGCCACCTTGCTGCGCCTCCACACAGGAGCAGGAGGGGAGACATGCCGCTGTTTCTGGGAGCTGCTTGAGGTAAGTGCTGCCCGGAGACTGCACCCCTGACCCCCTCCCATGCTCCAACCCCCTGCCCCAGCCCTTATCTCCCTTCCACCCTCCAAACCCCTCGATCCCAGCCCAGAGCACCCTCCTGCACTTCATGCCCCTCAGCCCCACCCCAGAGCCTGCACCCACAGCCAGAGCCCTCACTCCCCCACCCAGTGGGGGCTGGGCCTCAGAGAAGGGGAGTGGCATGGGCGGGGTCTTGGAGGAGCGGTGGGGCAAGGCAAGGCAAGGCAAGGGTGTTCACTTTTGTGCAAGTAGAAAGTTGGCAACCCTACCCGTGACCAGTGCCTTAACTCCCTGCGCCTCCCACCCAGCTGTCTGCCCGCCCACCCCTTTCACCTCATAGTAGCTGTAGGAGTGGTTGGTGACGGCGAAGATTGGGATGATGTTGTGCTGGCCCAGCAGGCGCACCAGGGTGGGCACGGAGGGGTAGTCCTGCCTGGTGTCGAAGGTATAGGTGCCCACTCCGTTCAGGTGACACTGCTCATCATTCCTCGGCAGGATCCCTGATAGGACGTTGGTGCCATCAGCTTCATAGTGGAAGGCAGACTCGGTGGAGAACAGCAGCAGGTGCGTGCTGTCATTCCTCCAGCCGATCTTCTCCTAGGGCCAGAGGGAAGGGGGGTGATGGGCATTTCATTCACTTGCCCATCAAACACAATGCACAGGGCCAATCCCAAGCGAGCGCGCTAGCGGTGGCAGGCAGGGCTTTTCAGAGCATGGCAGCCGACTCCTCACTGAAAGTCACTGGGGCTCGGGGTACCAGCCTCCATTTATAATCCCCGCCTTCGCCACTAGTGCACACATCCAACTGCCACACAGCCCAGGGAATTCAAAAATGGCAGGGGTGAAAGGGGTGAAAGCACCCCTTCCCTGCTCCCCCAGTGCACATCTCCCACCGAGCCTCTGGGGAGGTCCAGGTAGGTCCAGCCACAGTGGAGAAGCAGGCAGTTTCCTGCATATATGTGGCAGGGCGCTAGCCTACTGATAAGGGAAATATCCATTTCTCCAGCCAGCCAGAACACATGCTGCCATGACTTGCTGGCCTCTGGGGAGCAGATCCACACAACCCTAGGAACAAGGGAACACTCAGAGGGCAAGAGGACCCAAGGGGAACACCATAGACTGGGGGCACCTTCTCAGTGGGGTTTACTCTAGGAAGACGAGACAAGCTGCCATCTCAGCAACAGCAGCAGGTGCAGCGGACTGGCCATCCTGGGAGAGCAGTAGCTCCCACCAGGTATGGCCCTGAGTTCTGGGCTCAGTTTAGCCACACTGCTAGTCACCCATCCCACCTGCTGTCGCTCTCCCATCAAACACACAAACCATCTAAAGGAGCCAGCCCCCTCCATACTCACCTTACAAACAGCCGTCTGTAGGATGGCATCAAAGCCCCCCTCCGGGGCGTCCAGGTTGCCCGAGATGCGCTCTTTCCTCAGCTTCTGGCTGAAATGATTGATGTTGCTGGTCAGGCGGATGACATTTTTGAAGGAGAAGGGCGAGTCGGCATCCCTCCAGGGCTCTCGCAGCCTGATGGAGAAAAGGGGAAGCAAGGGCTTTCCAATGGGGCTTGGCTACTGAAGTCATCATGAGATCACCACATATGGTGCCGTAAACATGTCTGGCACAGAGCGAGGTACTGCCCCAGCAACCCATGGCAAGGCATGGGACAAGAGGGTGTGCAAGGAAGGGCCCTGCATGAGGATCACCGGTGAGAAGGTAGAAGAGATCCCGGGAGCAATTGGTGCAGAAAGAAGGATTAGAAGCAGGAGAGACAGGTGGTCCCAGAACAAAGACCCCTTTTCCAGGTAGCAGGGCAGCACAAAGGCACGAAGCCGAGAGGTCCAAAAAGTGACATGAGGAGCAGTGAGGGGAGACGAGTGGGAGGAGCACTGGCAGCAAGAACAGAGACATGAGTAGGAGCAAGATCATGTAGGGCTCTGAAGTCTAGTCTCCTGAAGGTGGTAATACTTTGGTCTAATTCTGGTAGTTGGCTTGGCATGGAAGGAACTGGATGGTGTTTAGTGATGTACAGAAGGCCAGACTAGATGATCTGGTCCCTTCTGGCCTTAAACTCTATAAAAGAATGTGCGGCTCCAATTTGTTGTCGTAGGAAAGGGGAAAACAAGGATGGGACCCAAGGAGTGGGGCCGACGTGGGCTTGTGGCAGGACAGGCAGCCGATGGCATTAGCTGTGGCGTTTGAGAGGCACCAGTGCGGAGGGCAGGCAGCCGATGGCATTAGCCATGGCGTTTGGGAGACACCAGTGCGGAGGGCAGGCAGCCGATGGCATTAGCCGTGGCGTTTGGGAGACACCGGCGCGGAGGACAGGAAGGCAGGAAAGAAGAGGTTTGCAGTTATCAAAGCAAGAGAAGAAACCTGGACAGGGGGGTTGAGCACTGGAGACTGTGGAGCAGGGGAGCCAATTAGGAGACAGACAAGCGTTCCCTGACCAATCTCATCGAAGCCTGTCCATTGGGGCCTCTCAGCGTCACTTACTTCTCAGGTCTCATGTCTGTTTGTGGAGCCGAGACTTTGTCCACAAACTTGCCAAATCCGATGGTGTAATTGGAGGTCAGGGTTTGCAGGAATTCCGCTGGCAGGGAGGGAGGAAGGGAGAGAAAGCAGTGAGCTGGGATGCACTGGCAGGGACCAGAGCCCTTTTCCCATCATCTTCTCATGGTAAGGCTTCATGGTAAGGCTCCTGGCTAGTGCAAGGGGTTATGGGATGAGGGGAACAGAGCGTTTGGGTCATTGGGCACCACACAGAACACACCAGCTCTCTAGGACACTGGTTCCCAGCTTTGCTTAGTATGAGACTAGAAAAGAGGACTCATGATGGGCCCTGTAGTGCAGCAAGGGCCAGAAGGAACACTCCAGGTGGGGAGAGGGACCCCAGGCCAGAAAGAGCCAGGTGCGTCACTAAGCAGCGAGGGCCAACGACAAACACCTGGTGGCCAGATGCACACAGCCCCTCTGCCGGTTGTGTTACTCTTCCCTGCCCTGGGTGGAGATTCTCTGCCCATGCTGTCAGTAGGGGGACCTGGCTTCCCTTCCTCCCCTAGCATGCCTAGCTCCAGCCTCACCTAGCTTCTGGCCCATCTTTTTGAGGTTGCTCAAGTCGTCAGACATGGAGTAGGAGAAGTCCATAAGGATATAGAGATCCACAGGGCTCTCAAGGGGCTGGAAGACGTCCATGTTGAAGCTGGCCTCCTCACCAGCTCTCAGCCGCATGATCATCTGCTGTGGGGACACCTGGGTTTTCTTCAGAGACATGTCAATGCTAACATTCTGCCAGAGGAAAGAGCGGAAAAGCATTAGCAGAGGAGATTCACCCTGGTGCTTGCGATGAGGGGCAGGGGTAATAGCTGGTGTCTGGTGAACAAGGGGTCAACTTTCATTCTCCTTCCCCTTGCATGTGCTCAGGGGAAGCGCTGCTGGGGACACCTGGTGGGACTGACACCAGTGGGAAACCCCTGCACCCAGGTGAGTCTGGGTTAACCCCCCAGCTGGAGACATCTGTTTATTTTTGTGCTAACTAGGTGGATTGCTTCTTATCTGTGCGATTTCTAAGGACAGGCCCTCGCTGACTGTGCCCGGATGTGTCTAACCTACCTGAGGATGGGGAGCTTTGAGAATAGTTTATTCTGCTGCCCTGTCAGCATTAGTCCTTCCATTGCCCACCTCACTCCAGCTGCACCAGCGTTGGCAAGGGGGAAGCCCCAGAGAGGCCATGTTGATTGGGCAGGGTGAGAGGACAGTGCAAGGGCACCAGCAGCTGGTCTACGTTAGGGCTGGAGGAGCTACACTGTACGAGAGCAACAGAAGGGAGAGGTTGCCCCAAATTCGCCGTGCCGACGAGGCCTCGGTGCCCTTTGTGGTGGGGTGGAGGTGGCCGTTACCCCTTTCCAAGGGGAACTGTGCTGTGATCCCAAACTCATTTCGGGTGGGCTGCCAAACAGGCATCAGGGCTTCCAATCAATATCTATCAACTGGAGCTGGGCAACATGGGTCAATTGTCGACGACATTGTTTCCAATAGGGCGGAAAAAGATCCAGGACATTCTCACAACATTTCCCTGCCCCTCCCCCATGTCCTGATCCACTCAGCTGTCAACCATGGCTGAATTCTGACTGGCACCCTAGAGGTGAAAGGCTGTTATCCCATTACCCACGCCAGAGTTAGCCTGTCAAGCTGCCTCACCCACTCCTGCATTTCGAACAGAGCTTGACATGCGCGTGTCTTTTTGTTCATGCATCCGTTTCACCGGCAGGTCTTTGAGAATGGGGTATGTTAATGAGCTAGCAAAGGGCATATCCTGTTTTTGAGTGGGCCTTATGTAAACAGTAGCTGCTGGTATGTATATTCGCCTAGCCGTGTGGAATTGCAAAGAAGTATTTAGGAACCTGGAGGGGGTTCTCTCAGCGGGTTATAACAACCAGAAGGTGAGGTTTGGGACATGCTGATGCCCCTTGAAGAGCTGTGCGAATGCAATCAAGTGAAAGGCTTGTCAAGGAAACAAGGAGCAGAACATTGGTGGATTATCTCCAGGGCTCTGGTGCTCTTTGCTCACCTTCTGCACCAGCATCTCTCCTCTCACGTACACAATGCTGGCCCGGATGCAGCCATAGCTCACCAGGTTCTCTCTCAGGTCACATCGGGATTCTTTGAAAGTCTGTGAACACAGGAGAGGAAAACCCACTGAGTTAGGAAACAAACAGAGTCCCGGGAGGATGGGAAGCATTCAGGGAGGAGGGATCAGGCAGCCAGCCCCTCCTCCGCTAGGATAGCAGCGGGCAGGAGTGGAAAAAGCTCAGCTGGGCAGGCATTTCGGCTTCATGAGAGACTGCCCCTCTGACACCTCTCCCTCGCAGGCCCCAGCTCCCCTCCCATTCGTGAGGAACAGGGTGTTCAGCCAGTCAGCCCTTTCCCCATGCAAACACTTACCTCCCGGAAAGCATATAACAGATACTGAAACGTCATCTTAGATAGAAAAGAGGGAGAGTCCCCCACCTGTTCACTCTTCTATCTCTCCCACATTGTGGGTTTAGCATTCTCTGTGCTTCACCCGCCTGTGTTTTATATCCCAATTCCTCTCTGCTCCCTCTCTCCTGCCCTCCCCCTTCTATTGAGCCAAGGATCAGGCTTATCTGAGTCTGAAATTACAACAAAGCCCTCTTAAAAATTCCTCTCTGGTCCTCATTTCCTGCATTCTTGGTTCACTTGAGTCCCTCCTCTCACCTTCCTTTCTCTCCCCACACAGAGCCAGCATCTCTTGTGTGGTCTACCCTATGTGCCCCCCTCACCCTGCTGGGACTGGGGCCCTGCTACCTGACAAAGCAGCTTTGCAAGAAATGCTTTTGCACTCTCGCCACTGGGCTATCCAGCTCACGTCTGGGCAGATCTGCACCGTGGTAACTTGTGCCATTGGACTGGAGAGACTGGGGACCAGGAGGCAGTGGGGCAATTGTTTTGTCTGATCACAGCCCAACCCCTCATCTCACAGTGGGGTACGTCAGACCCAAATGCCCACCCCTCGCTCTCATTCCAGAGTTGGGGGTTGGCGTCTATCCCTGAGCAGCCAGAGATCCCTGCTCTGAGCCCACCACAAACCATCCCCCTGCCTGTGTTATACTGCCGCCAGGTTCATTTCCCTTTGGACCCATTTCTTGAGGAAGCAGAATCTAAAGGAGCCTTTTAAACAGCTCCCCTTACAGGGAGGCTCTCCGGCAGTCTGAACAAGGACTGCACTGAGGAGGCGGCAGGTCAAAAGAGAGATGGGCCTGAGCCCAAATCATCTGTGAGTGACAGACAGAGACAGCGTGGAGCCACATGTTGCCAAAGCCGGGATCCAGCCTATTAGAAGGAGAGGGCTCAATTGTGAAGCTGGATCCAAACACAGGTTCCCTCTCTTGGAGGCTGATGGGGGGCCTCTCTCTAGTGAAAGGCCACATGACCACACTGTGCGTGACATAGTCCTGAGAGGGGAGGCGCTCACTTCATCCGTGCAGTAGGAGCAGTCCTTGCTCACTCGGATACACTCCGTGCAGCTTCTTGCTCTGGAGGCCACGCAGCGATTAACTAGGAGGAAAGATCAAACACATCAAGAGCGGAAGAAGCTGGCCTGACCTCGGAAAGCGAGAAGGGGCGAGCCATGATCAGAGGGGCTGGGCCTGCTCCCAGTCAATAGGAGTTTTATCGCAGACTTAGTGGGAGCTGGCTCAAAACCAGAGACAGCGTGTATGTCAGACAGACCAACGGAAGGGAGCTATGGAGCAAGTGCACGCAAAAGAAATAGGAGGGTATGTTAAAGAGCATTGTCTTGGATAGCGCCAGGGCCTAACAGTCAGGACACCTGGATGCTACCCACAAGCTCTGCCACACATTCAGCATTTCAAGAGTGATTGGAATAGGAGTAGATACAAAGCGGCTGCTTAGCAGGCCAGGAGAAGGCAGCTGGAGAGGCATGTGCCCCAGAGCTCCCAGGGCCAAGGACTTCAGCAGCGTAACCAAGTAGGAGAGACAGACACAAGAGCTGAACTTACTTCTGTTCTTTTGGCACAAGCATACGTCACAGACCATGACCAACAGGAGCAGCCCGGCCAATGCCCTTTTGAGCAGCATGTCCATCCTCTTCCTCCTGGAAATGCACAAGCCAACAATGTTACAAGGAGTGTGTGTGGAGTTTTATATTGGGGATAACCCATGCAACGCATCCAACACATGAGCAATCACAGCCGAGCAGTTGTGGGACTGCAGAGGACTCTACCTCCAGACAGGTTCGCAGCATGGGGTGATTGGCAGAGCCCCCACAAATAGGAACACCCCCACCACACAGAGAGATGGGGGGAGGGGGGGATTTTATACTGGAATTAACTCATGGGATACAGGAGTAGGACAGGGGAATGAAGCAGGGTCTTTAGTTTCCCAAACAAGTGTTTCAGCTTTAAAGTGGCTAGTGATCTGTGCAAATGGGTTGAATATCCCAGTGCATCCCTATGTGTAGTGCCCTCATGCTGGCAGCAGCCACTGCCCTGTTCAGCACAGATTTTATTGGGTCACCTTCCCCTGGCAGGCTCACTCATATCCAGGAACACGCTGTGCTCTGGGACTGGAGCCCAGAAGGGGCCCTAGAACGATGCCTAGCAGCAATTAGGTCTGGTTAGCAGTCTCTGAATAGAAAAATGCCCAGCCCTGTAATATCGGGGTGCTGCAGGTCTGGTGTGAGGTACATCAGCAGAGCGGCAGGACAAACAGATGGGGGCTGCGGGCTGGGATCAAAGTGCCCTGGCAGAGCTGCATGGGGAGGCATGCACAATGCTTGCCTGGCTCTGGCAGAGCTATCAGTCTCTGCTCAGGAGAGGACCCAAGCAGTCTCCCTTCCCCTCTCTTAGCTGCCCACTCCTCCCTTCACAGAGATCCTCCTTGCTACGGAGTCGCTGTGTGTTTTAAAGGCTCCAGTAACCGCTGGTTCTTCTGCACCCTTCTCAGCAGAGCTACAAACACATATAGTTTTCTGCCTTCCAGCCCCAACTAAGGAGGAGAAACCACTAATACTGACTGTCTCCACCATCCCATGGTTGCCTATGGACCAACAATAGGGTAGGCCATGGCTAATCAGAGCCCAGTGCCAGTCAGCCTGCATGACTCACAGCCAGAGCAAATACCTCCTTTTCCCGGGGTCAGGGCCCAGTGGTCTAATGAGAGACGGAGAAGGAAAAACAAGATTTTCCTCCTTTTGGCTATTTTCCATTGTAGTAAGAATTTCCAGAATGGCACCAACCACTCTGGCAAGTGCCAGACATCCACGGTGAACCCTGATGTTTGGTCCCGTGACGGGCTATTGAACCGGTTTGCATCTTTGAGACACCCTCTGTCTGTTCCAAAGCTGCAGCCGCACTGAAGTCAAACTAGTTGCAAAACGCTGACTTGTTAAATCATGTTTCCTGTGGCCATGCATGAACTTGCAATATTTTATTCAGCCATTAGATGTCTCTGGCTACTGCACAGCACTCTAGATGGGGTGTGGGGCCCCCGGGGAAACAAAGGAGATAAAACTTTGCAGAAGATCATTTAAGAGTTTGTCGTTTTCTATTATAGACACCTCCTCTGCCAGGAGGACTGATTCCCTGTATTGCTACATGTGGGCAGGAAAATTAAAAATGTCAAAGCCGAAGTCTAGCTTAAGGTACTAAAGCACCTCGAGCTAGAGGATGCAGGCACAATGCAAGGTTGACTCTCACAACAACTCTCTAAGGTGCCACAAGTTCTCCTTTTCTTCTCACAACAAAGACTCCCTGGGGCTAGTTGGTTTGTTTCTCCATCTCAGGGTAATCCATGCTCCTGAGCATGATGTTAAAATATCAAGAGGCTGTAAAACCCTTCAAAGCAGGAATCTTTCAGGAAGGTGGGAATGATGCGTCTTGGGTTGTCGCATACAGCAGCAGCTCACCATTTCCCACTGGGAGACCCCCCCCAAAGAACTGGGCTTTGTGAACTAGCTGGTAAGGGCCTTATATAAAAGCGTCTGAAATCAGCAGAAAGACTCCCATTGACTTTATGGGCTTTGGGCCAGGCATAGATCCAGCAAAGACTTGCCTCCGGGTCCCTTCCAGCCCTACCTCTCTATAGTTCTGCGTTTATCTGCATGGTGAGTTGCTCCATTGAAGGCCACCGAACTGCTCGCAGTGTATAACGCTGAGCATGTGCATCAGTCTGCCAGATCAGGGCCTCGGCACTCAAGCACTGGCCTCTCCCTCTTGGTGTTATACTGCATTTTTCATTAGAGCACCTGGATAACATGACGAGATGTACTCTGTTCATGTACCTTGCTGCTGGGGCTTAAGCATTCAGTCCCACTGGTTTATCAAGTTTGAAGTGAATTTAGAGCTGGTGGAAGGTGCTACCATTGGCAGCCATGGAGATCAATGTCCTCTGGTTACTCATAGCTGTGGCCTCCTACTCTGACTCCCTGACAGAGCATTTCAGCCCGACCTGGAGGCACCCATCTCTAAGGAGTCTGAGGATATTTCAACCTCTGCCCGCATTCAGACTTTGGTGCTTCTGCTGTCACTGCCAGCAAAGTTCCAGTTAATGCCAGGTGCACTGTGGGCAGCTGCCCATTAGGCACTGCACTGAGACGACCATCTCATTTGGCACCAGATGGTAACAGTTTCCAATTACTGCTGGGGGGGAATGGCTCTGAAATGGGGAAAGTCTCCCATTCCCATGAGCCGCCTCCTGCCCTACTGAACCCTAGTCCTGATGACATCATCGTAACGAGAGGCAGGGAAACACCAGTTGCTCAGACTCTCCAGCAACGAGCACTATAGAAATGCCTTGAAACACCATCCACAATTGAGACCCAAAGGATGGGCTCTCTTCCCAAGCAAGAAGGAGAAAACACAGAGGTAAACCACCCTGCATTGCCACTACCGGCACTCAGCAAAACCCACTCCACCACACATCCAAAGAGCCCATGGCTGTTGTGAAGACCCTGCATTTGATGCCTGCTATGTCACACAGGCACTGGTGTTGGCATGCCAAGCTCACAGATATATATAGTTCTCCAGAGGAGGAAGGGTACTTGGATTGTTTAGAGAAAAGACAGGAAAGAACCATTAGGGGAGAGTTTGAATCACCATGTGCTATTCAGTGCCTTGGGCGCACAGGCTGCCATCAAGTCGTGGTGAGCGGTTAGATAAAAGACGATAAAATCCAGCCCCATTTTACCAGCAATGTTGCCATGCAACAGACCAGGGAACGTGCGCGTCTGTAAGCACCCTGTTAGACGGTGTGCTCTTCAGGGCAGGGGCTGTGGTCTCTTACTAGGGTTTTATATTACACCTAGCACAATGGGTCTCTGACTCCGAGCGGGATCTCCAGGCACTACTGTCATACACATAATAAGGAGTGCTGTAGCCCCCACTTTTCCCGCTAGCACTTCTCGCCTAGCCACCCTAAACGTTGCTGAGTAGGTCCAGTGCTCAGTCCTGCCCTGAGCACCACATGGTCAGATCAATGTGGAGATGCCTTGGGGAAAACACCCCCTCAAAACAACCCAAACACACACCAGGCTCGCCAAGAATGATCACAGCTGCCCAACAACAGGTCAGATCATTTCAGAACCCCGACGAGCAGGAGTTAAAAGCAGGAGATTACTGTGTCTTAACAACCACAGAGTGTTTTGAATTCTCCTTTTGTCTCACATTTCCTCTTAGCCAGTGAAAACTGCTCCAAACCCCTGCGAGGAAGTGAACATTTCTCAGTCGAAAAGATTTGTTAGAGTGTATTCTCCATGCACTCACTAGCAGATGCGTGGTCTGTTATGCTCTTGGTTTCTCTCTTTTCTAAAGGTGCAGCTTAGGAAAGTAGCAGCGCTGGCCAGTTCTAGCACAGGGAACGCAAGAGGGTGCAGCAGGCAGGGCACCAGACTGGGAGCCCAGAGACCTGGGATCTAAATCCTGACTCTGCCATTAACTCACATTGCAACTTTGGGCAAGTCATTTCAAGAAGGGCTGAGGAGAAAGAGTACTGGACTAGGACTCAGGAGACGTGGATTCTATTCCCAGCTTTGCTATTAGCCTGCAGGGTGACCTTGAGCAAGTCACTCTGCCTCCGTGCCTCAGTTTCCCCACTTGTAAAAGGGGAATAATGACACTGACCTCCTTTGTGAAGTGCTTTGAGAGCGACTGATGAAAAGCACTAGATAAGAGATGGGTGTTAATTATCTCTACGCTTCAATTTCTTGATCTGTAAAATGGGAATATGAATGCAAAATGTAAGTTGTATTACTGTAGCAGTAGAAATTCCCAACTGCAATCAGGGCTTGTTTGTACTAGGTGGTGCATATACACACGATAAGACATAGTCCCTTCCCTGAAGGGGTTACAGGTTAAATCGGCAAAGGGTATGAGAAAGGAGCAACCACCCTCTGCAACTCCTTTTAAAGAGTGACTTTTAAAAGTATGTGGGTGCCTCAATTGAGCCACCTTAAAGTCTTGGCCAGAGTCTGCTCCTTGTACCTTTACTGAACCAATATGGCTGTACCAGCTGGCAGGATGGGTTAGGCATAAACCTGACAGGATGCTGCATCTGGATTCCAGGACAGTTTTAATGGAAGAGAGGTCCATGTGTGCAGCCCTGGCTGGAAAGGGGAGCACCTCCTCCCAACAAACGTGAAGTGCATCATTAATAGGGGCACAGACCAATGGCGTATTAATACATGTGAAAGAGCCAGAGCTGCTTGAAAATCGATATCCTAGGAAGGCATCATATCTCGATAAGTACCCTAAGAATTGCTAGACTGGATCAAACCTGAAGTCCATCTAGTCCAGTATGCAGTCTCTGACAGTGGCCAACACTCAAAGCTTCAGAGTAAGGTGCAAGAAACCTTGCATTCGGCAGATGTGGGAGAATCTGTCCCCCATGGTAGATTTCATGCTAATCCCCAATAGCTGTTGGTTTAAACCCTGGCGCATGAGGTTTAATATCCCTTGCAGGATTTATTAGCATTAGCTATAATTCTGGATATTCTTATCCCTATAAACATCCAGCCCCTCTTTGAATCACACTATTTTTTGGCTTCAAGAACATCCTGACACAACGCATTCCACACTTGGTTTGTGTGTTGTGTGAAAAAGCATTTGTTTTTATTGGTTTTGAATTTGCCACTTTTAAATGTCATTGAATGCCACTTGTTCTTGTGATATAAGACAGGGAGACCTAAACTCCTGACCTACCTTCTCTAAACCATTAATTATTTCATACACTGTCATCATGTCTCCCCTTATTCATCTTCTTTCCAAAGTAACAACCCCAGGCTTTTCCCATTTCTAGTCATAGGAGAGTTTTTCCAAGCCCTGGATCATTCCTATCACCCTTTTCTGAACTGCCTCCAGTTCTGGAGGATCCTTTTGGAGATGGGGTGATGAGTACTGCACACAGTATTTCAGATCCTTCTACACACTAACATTTTGGTTGCCTTTTAGAGTGCAGCTACACATTCAGGGAGACCCTCATTGAGCTGTCTATGCCTTCTGACCTATTCCGCCCAGGTCCCTTTCTTTGGCTGACACAATTAATTTAGAACCCTGTAAGGTGTTGGAGTAGTTTAAATGTTACCCTTCAAGGTGCATTACTTTGCATTTAACAATGAACTTCATTTGCTGGCATGTTGTCCATTCTCCTAGCTGGGGGAGGTCCCTCCTCTGAAGTTCCTGCCAGTTTTCTCCGGCTGTGACTAACAAAGATAGCTTTGTGACACCTGCAGAGTGTGCCACCTCACCCTCCTTTCCAAATAATTAATAAATAGATTAAAACATTAGACCTCGTAGGGAACCTTGATGAACACGGACCATTTCATCCTGCTAAGGTTTCCTGTCTCTTAGCAGTAGCTCTGGTAGAGGGATCTCTGCTGCCTGTAGCAGTTGCACTAATGCAATCCTCTAAATCAAAAAGCAGCATCTACCAAAGTGCAGAATAGAAGTGTAAATTCCTAAAATCACAAATTACAGTTTATCTGGCATGGGTCATGACCCCAGAAGCCCTGGTGCTTTCCTCCTCTACCTTCCCCCTACTCCACATGAACATAGCTCAGTACAACATTGCCGCTGGATCTGCTTTAGAAAGGGACCACCAATATAACCGAGCGCAGAAGCCACATGGTGATGAGCAAGGTTATAGATGTCTATCTGTCCGTCCATCTGTCAGCAGACCTCACCTTTAGGCAGTGAGCGCAGTAGAAGATAATGGGTCATCAGGAGTCCACGTATGAAATTCTGACCCCTCTGAAGGCAGTGGGAAAAGCTCCCAGCAATTTCTATGGGACCAGGATTTTGATCCAATCGGTTTTGGGACATAAAACTCGAAGTGCAAGGCCTTTGCTCTGGTAAGTTTGGCAACGGGTTCCTGATTATCTGAATGGCCTGAGCCAGGGCAAAGACGTCTGGTTCGTCGGGAAGCACCGGAGTAAGGAGAGACGTTTTGGAGAAGGGGTTTGGAGAGCCAGGATTCCGCTGCCGTTTGTCACTTTTCCAAGCTTCTCCTTGGCCAGGAGCTTTGGGCAGAGCCCAGGGGTGAGGCGGAGTCTTAAGCCCAGATACCTTGGTGCCTGCACAGCGTCTGGAGTTGAACAGCTGGGGCCAGCCAATATAGCCAGGGAGGGCAAGATTCCCATCCAGCTGAGCTTGGCCCAGCCAGGCAGAGGCACTTGGCATGCTCACCCAGGACAGATACCGCAGCTGAGAAGCTGGCATCTGTGTGGTTGTAACATTCAGGGGACACACTAAGGGCCAGCCATTGAGAGGAGGACTCCATCCGCTTGGGCCGCTCTGCCATACTAACTGGCGGAGGTGACAGCTGTTTCTAGACAGAGAGGGAACCTGATGGGAGCAAAGGGAACATGGACAAAAGGGAAGAGGAAAACCGAGTGGGAAAGATCAAGAAGTCATAGTCTGCAGAGAGGCAGCCCTCTGCCTCCCCCCACACATTGGGGGGAACCTTTGGAGCCAGGAGAGAACAGCCGCCACCCCCAGCCTGGGTCTCCGTGTCCATGCATTTTGAGGGTCCAGCTGTTAGAAGCATGTTCTGGTGTGAGCTGAGCACCTCCCCAAGCAAGGCTAGAACTGCAGAGCAGGACACAGCAGCCTTTTGTGCTCCACACCCATGATGAGATATGAAACGACTCAGTGTGCTCAGGTTTCCCCTCAGGCCATCTCTGTCTATGACGGCCCTGTTGAGCTGCTGGACAATAGGAATTTCCTCAGCCTCTCCTCCCAAGTAACTTCTCCTCCCGTTCCCCTTCCCGAAGCCCTCCGGGTGGGGGGAATCACACAGCAGCCCACTCCTCACCCCCAGCAGCATCTCCTACAGCACCGCAGCCCCCGCCACTGATGCGGGGCCGCTTGCCAGAATACTGCCCCCTATTTCTGACAGGCACTGGTAAGAAATATCCCTCTTCCTAACCCCGCACCCTCCCGGATCACCGTCTCCAGCCAGGAGCTGGAGGCAACAGCTCGCAGGAGGACAGGTTGGGTGCAAAGCACATGGTTCTTTTGCACTGCTACGGAAGCACTAACGTGATCGTTGCAGCAAGGGTGGTAAGATCTGCTAACAGGACGCATTGTGCACAGTCACGCGGTGAGAGACAGACCCTGCTCCAAAGGGCTGACAGTCCAAACAGACGAGACAGAGGAAGGAAACACGCTCCCCATTTTATAGATGGGAATTCAAAGCCTGGAGAGATGCACAGACTTGTCCTGGGTCATACAGGGAGCCAGGAACTGAGCCCAGATCTCACACATGCCCAAGTCCAGTGCCTCCAGCACCAGACCACCCTTCCCTCTCTGAATGGTGAACGTCAATGCTGCCTCCTGCTCAGCGTGTCCAAATCCAAGTGAATCTCCCTGCCCCCAAGGCGAATCTCCCCCAATTTCAGAGTTTTCGCTGAGGAAGGGACGGATGATCTGACCCTTTAAAAGTGATGTGCTCAGCTGCCCTTCGAAGCATGTATGGCGGATGTTCAAAGCGCTCCTGCTGGGACCCCCGACATCCGTATGTGCAAATCAAGTTGTTCCCCCCCGACTCACATGCACAGTAAATCCCCGGGAGGGGCCCTTTCCAATTAAGGAAGTTTGGTTCTTTTGCAACGGCCCCATAGCCTCTCCTGGCCCTGGAGCAGGCCATCGTCATCATTACTATGATCCTGGCATCAGAACCACCCACTCCTGGTCCAGGACTTAGTGCACTATTCTACCCAGCCTCACAGAGCTGCCCCTCCCTGGGGCCAGAGGTCACACTGGCGACTCAGCGGCTGGCAGCAGCTGGCAAGGAGTTTGGACAGCACTACTCTTGTAGCCATAAATGCAGCTAGGTGCTTAGAAACCCCCAGGCCATCTCCGGGCAGCTGGGGATGTGAGGGGCACACGTGTGAAGAAAGCCTCTCTTCACAAGGGAAAGGGCAGTGCGAGTCACTGACCCCCTCAGTCAGACTATCCCAGAACAATCCACAGCAGCTTTAATGTTTCCCTCTTGAAATGGCCTCACTCCTGCAGAATGGTTTGGCAGCAGGGTCCGAACTGAATTTCCTGTCCAAGCCTCAAGTGGGAGCGGCAGGCTCTTTGCACGTCTATAATCCCTTACACACCCACCTGGATTTAAATCACTGGGGAGTACTCTGTGAACATGCCCGACAGAGAGTCTACTAGCATTGCCAGCTCTCCAGGATGGTCCTGGAGTCTCCAGGAGTTAAAGATTATTGAAACCTGCAGGAATACATCCAACCAAAATTGGCACCCCTAGATTCTATCCAGGCACAAGTCTGCAAAGTGTGAGCTCTTTGATAATGCAAATGAAATCTATTCATTACTTCCCAATCTACCTATCACAGTGAAGAACAGAATTGTCAGACACATGGATGAATTTAATATGTTGGGGAGGAGTCAACAAGGCTTTTGCAAAGGGAAATTACACCTCACCAATCTTAGCATTCTGAGGATGTCAGCAAGCACGTGGACAAGGGTGATCCAGTTCATAAAGTGTACTTGGGCTTTCAAAAAGCCTCTTAAGCAAAGTAAGCTGTCATGGAATAAGAGGGAAGGTTCTCTCATGGATCAGTAACTGATTAAAAGACAGGAAACAGAGGGTAGGAATAAATGGTGAGTTTTCACTGTGGAGAGAAGTAAACAGTGGGGGCCACAGAGGATCTGTACTGGGATCAGTGCTGTTCAACATATCCATAAATGATCTGGAAGGGGATAACCAGTGAGGTGGCAAAGTCTGCATACGATACGAAATTACACAAGATAGTTAAGTCCAAATTTGACTGCCAAGAGTTAGAGGGATCTCACAAAACTGGGTCACTGGCCAACAAAATGGCGGATGAAATTCAATGTTGATAAGCGCAAAGTAATGCACATTGGAAAATATAACCTCAACTATACATACAAAATGAGGGGGTCTAAAGTAGCTGTTACTACTCAAGAAAGATCTTGGAGTCATTGTGGATAGTCCTTTGAAACCTGCTCAGTGTTCAGCGGCAGTCAAAAAAGTGAACAGAACGTTAGCAATAATTAGGACAATATCATAATGCACTATATAAATCCATGGTACATCCATACCTTGAATACTATGTACAGTTCCGGTTGCCCCATCCCCAAAAAGATATATTAGAATTGGGAAAGGCACAGAGAAGGGCAACAAAAATGATGAGGGGTGTGGAGCAGCTTCCGTAGGAGGAGAGATTAATAAGACTGGGACTGTTCAGTTTAGAAAAAAGATGGCTGAAATGTGGGATATGATAGAGGGCTAAAAAATTATGACTGGTACGGATGAACTGGGGACAGTGTTAGTCACCCCTTCACATAACACGAAAACTAGCGGTCATCCAATGAAATTAATAGGCAGCAGGTTTAAAACAAACAAAAGGAAGTATTTCTTCACACAATGCACAGTCAACCTGTGGGATTCGTTGCCAGGGGATGTTGTGAATAGCAAAATTATAACTGGGTTCAAAAAAGTAGTAGATCAGTTCATGGAGGGCAGGTCCATCAATGGCTGTTAGCCAAGAGGGTCAGGGACACAACTCCATGCTCCAGGTATCCCTAAACCTCTGACTGCCAGAAGCTGGGACTGGATGCCAGGGGATGGATCACTCAATAATTGCTCCGTTTTGTTCATTCCCTCTGAAGTATCAGGCACTGGCCACTGTTGGAAGACAGGATACTGGGCTAGATGCACCATTGACCATACAGGGTCAGACTATTCTTGTGTTCACACACACGTGCATAAGCAATAGGGGCCAATCAGAGACACCACTTCAAACCAAAGCCAAATGCCCTTTCCAATGGCACATGGCTCCAGGTATAACCCCCTAAAAGGAGTTCGTGTTTGACCACTCAACGAGATGCAGCACATCACATTGGCACACTGGGAACGACTGGCAATTTGTCCTGTGTTTGTACAGCGCTTGACACAATGTGTCCTAGCTCTTGACTGGGGCTCCCAGGCACTGCCGCAATCCACACGAAGAATGAAGGCGGACTAACCACGCTAGCACTGGGGACACCCCCAACGCTTGGGTCTGCTCCTCTGCGGGCTGGGGAGCAGCGGCAAGCTGCTCTTTGGCTGGAAGCGCAGCTGCCTCAGTTCAGGCTAAGCCCTTCCCTGAATGAGAGTACGACAGGCAGATGGAGCAATGTGATTGTGGACTCATCAGCCCCCCAGCATGGCTGCATGCAGAGAGTCGCCGCAAGGCAGAGGAGCCAGAACTCTCTGTTGCTAACTCCAAAAATTCAGACGTTAGGAGAGAGATCCCCCTAAAATATCCCTCCAGCGTGTGAGACACAAACTTTTGCCATCTATAGTAATGTAATTTCAGCCCGTGCTGCAGGAACTCCCAAGATCCAGGCCCCATCGTGCTAGGCACTGTACAAACATGCTGTACAAGACAGTCCTTGCCTCCAGCTTACAGTCTAGTGCAGGGGTGGCCAACCTGAGCCTGAGAAGGAGCCAGAATTTGCCAACGTACATTGCCAAAGAGCCACAGTAATATCTCAGCAGCCCCCCATCAGCTCCCCCACCCCACCCCGCCGATCAGCGCCTCCCGCTCCTTCCCCGCACCTCCTGAGCAACTGTTTCATGGCATGCAGGAGGCTCGCGGCGGGGGGGGGAGTGGGGCAGACCAAGGACAGTGCAGGCTCAGGGGAGGGGGCGGGAAGGGCGGGAGTGGGGGCAGGGCCTGTGGCAGAGCCAGGGGTTGAGCAGTGAGCACCCCCCGGCACATTGGAAAGTTGGCGCCCGTAGTTCCAGCCCCAGAGTCGGTGCCTGTACAAGAGCCGCAAAAGAACTTCTGAGGAGCTGCAGGTTGGCCCCCCCGACCTAGTGCAAAACATAGGGGTGCGTCTGTGACATGGCTCATTAAAGCAAACCCATTAAGGGCCACCAAATATCCAGTAGGTGGGAACAACCTTTAATTCCTGCTGAGCTGGGCAGGATTCATACTGGTGGCTGCTCAGTGAAATGCTCCATAACTTATTAGCAATGCCCGGTGGTATCCTGTTCCCTCCAATGCTAATGTTACCCCATGGGGAATGCCCCTGTCCAGCTGGGTGTACTGAATGCCCCTTGGAAAAGCACATTCACTCTAGTGCCCCTCTCCTCCCAGTCGCCTCCCCACAAAGGGGCCCAGCAGTTTGGAGACGGTTTTGCTGAGGTGAGCATCTGCAGCAGTGCACTACAAATCTTGTCTGTGCTGTTACCAGGATTCAGAATTCTGATATAGCCCCACGTCCACAAATCCCCTCACTTTCCCCTGCTCCCCTCCCCGCACAGCCCCTTCTCCTCCAACTGCCCGGCACATGGCCCCCTCCTGTCCTCTAACCCTCCACTGCCCCTTTTATCTCCCCCCGACACACTTTATTCCCCTTATCCTGTCCCCAACACATGCACGTTGACCCCTTATCCCCCCCCACACTCACCGCCCCTCCATCCCTTTATTCCTTCTCTTGTGCACACACTACACCAGATTTGCCAGCAAGAAAAAGCAGAGCTCTGTCTGCAATTCAGAAGAGCCCAAACTCCCTGAATCTGAACACGGATTTCATAGGTGGCCCATTTTTAACTGGCTCAACCCCAAACTTTGGACACAGATCCACATTTTGCAAAATGGCCCCTGTGTTTATAATGGGCTCAACCCAACCTGTAGCTCTGAACACCTTGGGCCATCTTAGTTGCAAGTTCCCTATGCCCTCTCTGCTGGCACAGTTCATCTTTCCCTGGCTAGCAAGAGGCGGAATGAAAAAGAGCAACCCTTAGAAACCTGGGACAACTTTTGTTAATCCCACAACTCAGACATCATTGCTGCTGTGTGTGTGAGGTAAACACAGCACTTCACATATTTTAATAAGGGAACCCCCTTGCCCCCAAACAACTGCACAACTCTGCAAAACAAACCTGTCTGATCAACCAGTGCCATTTCCAAGCAGCACAAACGAATGAAAATACACGTTTAAAAAACAAAACAAAAAGGAGATACATACAATAAGCAATCCACCTCAATCTGTCCTGTGCCTACCTGTGAGAGAAGCCCTGTGCCTCATTTAACTGTTCCCCTTTGTTAATCAATAGCAAAAAAATTAGAGCAAGCGCCACACTAAAGAACACAGATAAATTAATTCCACAAACCTCATTAGTGCTGTGTCTGATTCAAAGTCCAAATACTCTGCAACAATCCAAATAGCAGTCACCCACACAGCAAGCCAAGAAATTCTTTTGAAGGCAAAAGGGGAATTTCACTGCTTCACTGCCACCAGCAGACGTCCACACTTAGCCTGTTTATTTTATTTTTTGATCCCCTTTCTCTCTTTTCCATTCAGTTGCCAAGTTTAAATCCTCAGGGTGGGCAGGCAGCTCATGAACTTGACATACCTTTGCAGGGATCTCTGTCCCCTCTGATCAAATATTGACTTCTCTTCCTCCTCTTTCTCTTAGAAATGATTCCCTCTGCCTGTCTCTCTCACCAGGGGTGTAAGGGGAGGAGGAGAGAGGGTGAGGATAGCTGTAGTGGGATCCCTTTTCCAGAAAGGGACAGTTTTATTCCAGCTCAGGTAGAGGGTAAGGGGAGGCGCCTGTCACTCAGTCTGGCATTCCTTCAATTTATGCACACCTGTATGGGCAAGAACAGCGAGGTCAGCTAAGCACTCTCTCCCTCCTCCCCACCCACAGGAAAAGGGCTGGGAGCTGAGACATAGCCCAGCCCAGTTACACTTCATGAACAAAGATTTACAGAAGGGATTGTTTGGAGAAGGAGGGGGGTTGTGTCTCAGCCTTTGCTTTAGAAACCCGGACGAGCGCAAAGCCAGACACTTATTTCAGGGCTGAGTGTGCCATCCAGGGCTTACAGCTTTGCACCACCCAGGGGCTGGCCCTAGATTGCTTTGAATTCCCCACCTTCCGTAGTTCCTTCTGTCTGGTAGGAACTTTTCCTCCAGACTTCCTATGCTAGGCAAGCTGAGATAATATTGTATTGCAGAATTCAGGTCCCAGCAGCTCCCTGCAAAAAAAAAGGCCAATCAAGTTCCAGCAGGGACAACCATCACCCCTTCCCCATCGCCCCCATCTCTTTTCATGTCTGGCTGACAACAATTAATGGTCAGCATCCTCCATTTGCATCCTGAATGGGAGAAAAAGCCCTCAGACCTCAAAGGCACTACTGCTAGAAGCAAACCAGGGTTCCCAGGAGCAACATTTCCATGCGGTAGTGTAATCGGGACCCACCCACGTCCCTGATCTGTGCTAAGGCTTAGACGGGCCAAGGCTTTAACACTGTAAGGTGATTCTGGTCCTGGCTGCAGCTCTTGCTGGTTGTCTGATGGTGTGGAGCTTCCAGCTTCTCCCCAAGCCCCACACTTCTAACTAATTAAGTATTCCCCAACCCAATTAATTATACAACTTCCAGCTACAGCATCGTTTTTGCTCCCTCAGCCCACCTTCTACAGCTCCCTGGGTTCTTCACCCCCCTCTCCCAACCTGGGGCGGGGGGACCAGCGGCAATGGGGTTCCTCTTGCCCCCTTTCCAGGGTGGCGGGGGCAGCTCCAGGAGCGCTTCACTGCTCCGCCTCCCTTCCTCCTGCAGCATCTCTGATTGGCTGCTCTTTCCCCAGAGGCAGGCAAGCGGGGAAGACAGCCAATAAGAGGGGGTTTCCTCTGGGCAGGGCTGGAGCTTCTCCTGTCATTGGGCTACTGGCTCCAGTAGAGGTCAAAATTGCATTACTTGTGAGAAGTAGCTGCGCTACCTGGGCTGAGCTGGGGGAGCACTGAGCATACATGAAAGAGTCTCCCTGCCTGCCCTTGATACCGCTGCCCCAAGGATCACCACCAGCATGCAGGAGCAATGCAGAAAGAGTCTTGCTCTGCCCCGAAGCTGCAGGATGGAGCATGCTCAGTCATCCTTTGGGGACCGTGTAGCTTGGGGCGCTGCATGAGGATGGAACATGTTTAGTGTGGACGGGATCTTTGAAAAATAACGCTGCAAACCTCAGAGCCTGTGCTAACTGTGATTGTTCAGAAGCTCATAACTTGGCCAAATTTGGGCAGATATTCACAGGGAGGGCGAAAGGCACATCCCTGCCACTAGGGCCACCCCCTTGCCAAAATTTCAAGTCACTGCTCCAAAGCATGGAGACATTAGAGCTTCTCAGCAAAATGGGTGTAAGAACTTACCCTTATCAAAACAATGTCAATTTCCCTAACCTAGGGAAGGGTTGAACCATTTTTACAGAAGCTTCCCAAAAATATTTCAGTCAGAGGCAAACAGGCAGCATGGAAGATTCCTATCTGAATGGTTAAAAGTTGGCAGAGTTATAAGCAACTGAAAACAGGAATGGGATGTGTTCACAAATTTAACTATAGACATCTCTACTACTGACACCTATTACAATGCATGTGTCATGAGTTCACGTGAGGAAGTAATGGGACTGAGGTTGCAGGGATTACATGGCATAACAGTTTTCTATCATGGAGTCTGAAATGCAGTGGAAGGTGGATTTTATAGGTACTGGAGCCATTTTGGTTTAGTTTAAATGTATATTTCCCTGTGGAATTGGCTGCTTTCCCTATGTAAATAGGGGGATCAGAATTCTATCCTTCTGAATAGTCTATGGGAGGTTCTCTTAAGGTTTACCAAGTCTGGATAATTGGGCACCTAACTCTCCCCTGTACAAGTCTCAAGATTCTGGCCCTTTGCACAGGGATATGAAAGTCACTGGATCTTTGGGCGCTCTGAACAGTGCTGTTCCTAGAGAGCTTTTCTTTCAGAAATGGATGGGATGACAGAGGAAGGTGGTGTTTTAATAACTCTGGGAACAGGCATCCTTTTCTGTGGCTGAACATGGGAGGACTCTGGAGGAACCACTTCTAGGGTGAAAATAGTTTATTCCCAGGGCCCATTCAGTCCTTAATTTCTCTGCTGGGATTTCTCAGGGTGCCAATTGCTACCACTTAGGTGTGGGGTGTTTTTTTAATGCCACACCAGCCTGCTCAGTGTCTTGCCTCCTTACACAGTACACCCAGAGTGACAGCCCTTGGATTCTCACTTTATCAGATCATACCTTGTGTTTCTCTTAGAGAAAAACATTCATTAGCACAACAATAAAACACAAGCCCTCTTTTGCCTTACATGATCAAACAAAATTTTACTGAGGATTTTTTGTAAGAAAAGATCAGTTTTGTACCAGAAGATATGTTGACGAAAACCAACTGGCAGCATCCTTTATAATGTCATCTCAAGGGAATTTCAGCAGCACGCACTCTGTATCCAGATAAATAAATGTTTTCATTCCAAAATTAGTTATAAACTATAATTATGTATGTAAAGAGCTTAGAATGAAAGGAATTCTCTCTCCTACGTATGTAAGAGTGGAAGTGAGAACAAACACTGATGATCATTGAAATGTGGCCACCTCTGGGGTGGGCAGACCGTAGTCAGGTGGACCACAGGCACATGGCACAACAGCAAGAGGACGAGAAATGTTGGCCAAGGGCTGCAGGACAAACCCCTATTCTGGCTTAAGGCCCTATGGGGACTTTAACATCCACACAGAGCTGATAGGACCTTGGTTTTGTAAAGTCTCAATTAACTGACCTGCAAAGAGAAACCAGGAAGAAACTGTATTTACCTCTCAAAGTTTGAGGGACTTTGATGAATCTGCTGGAATTAGAACCAGTTGCTCCAGGAAGTCTCATTACATCAATGCGGATGCTTTGACCACTAAGAAAGGCTCTCAGCTCTGTCTCTGCCCCCTGCCATGTGTGTACAAGCCACTGCCAACCTAAAGTAAAGGAATCTGAACTTCAGCAGAGTGGATGCTGGATGATTGTTCCTCCAAATTCAAATACAATAGCAATGATGAGCTCCATAAGGCCATCGGGACAGAATTAGAAATTGGGACAAATTGACATTTAATGGAGAATGCCTACTCCAGGTCCACATCCTTTGTGCTTCTGAGTAGCCTCCTCTCCTTTCTGCCAATTGCTGGGGAACAAGTTTCTCTGACCACAGTTGGTACTCAGAAGCTGTCAGAGCCAAGCTATGGCTTAAATTATATACGGAGGAATGTCAGTGTAATGTTCAATAGAAAAGGTCCAAGACACAAACACACACTCTCCATCTTGGGGGACTTTGAGACAGAGAAAGAGGGAGGGAGGGGAGAGAAAATCCTATTTCTAGGAAACCGCTTCTCCCCCCCATGAATTCTGCAGACCACTGGGCTAATTCAATGCCTCATGCCTTCATCTTTGGACTCAACTAGGATTCTAATGCAGAGAATCTTCCTCCTGATGTTTCAGTCTCTCTTCAGTACTGAGACCACACATGGCTGCTGTACAAAATAAAATAAGTAAGATACAAGATAATCAGTAGGACCCACTTCCTGCTACACACCTAATCACAGCAACTGCACTGGAAGGGGATGTAAAGGCTGATGGAAACCAGGTTCTACTGTAGTGATGTTAGAGCGTTCTCAGCAGAGGGCCCTCAACTGTGCTGTGCCTTAGCACCTGAGATGAGGCTGTATCAGCCTCTTGATACTATTGGGATGGGATGCAAGACATCTATTCCAATAGTAGGGAATGCAAGATCAGCCCCTATTGTGCGCTCTAGTTTAGAATCATCTTAAGTAGAGACTTAAATCTGACAAGAGGAGCAGAGAGATTTGTTCTTTTTTGGAAGACTTAACTTGTTTTAAAGCGATCAGTTTAGTATCCCTAAAGCAAGAGAGACCTTGGGACTGCATATATAAGATTCATAACATCAACTGGCATGAATTATGGAGGGTGGAGTTTGCTTTTGAATGCCAGCAGAGCCCATCAGGTGAATGTAGCCTGGTGGTGTACCTTAGTGCAGAATGCAGTTCTGTCTGCAGTAGCACACAGTTCTCATTCCTTCGGGATGTTTTCCTCTCTCATGTCTTCAGCTGGCTCACTGAATGTTTCAGGCTGGTGGCCTGATGGATCTTAACTTTTCCTCCAGCGATTTTCTTTCCTCTCAAACGAATTAACAATCCTGTCTTTCGCATTACAACCCGCATTGGAAGAGTCCCAGAGAGACGCTCTTTGAACCTGAACAAGCAAACTGAAGGTTCCATAAACAAGACACGAGATAAGGGGCTGAATCATCAAGAAAATAATCCTCATGGATCATACAGCATTGAAAAGAAGAACACACACAGCTACCTGGAAATGACTAAGTGTCTAGAGACACTCCTTTTCTGCATGCTTATCAAATAGAAAACTCTCCTATATCAAGCCATAGCCCATGAAGTCTTTACCCAAAGGAACGATCATGCAGACTCATTCAATTATCTGGCTTCCCCGTCCTGGTGAACATTTCATGTCGAGTCAATTTAATGTTCCCATTCAGTGATGCTGATTGGAAGTTACCAGCACTCAGAATTACCCAGATCAGCAATCTGCTCATTGCTGGTTTTTTAAATGGAAAAAAGTGAACATGAGTTTATAATGAGCCATTACAAAAAAGAGTAATAAAGTCAGGAATCGTATATTTTACAAGTTTCACATTGTTTCCATTGTCCCAGTGATACCACATACACTCCTGAGTCTTGCAATAAAAGGAGAGAAAACAGGAGTTCTAAATGGCCTGTAAACTTTACTGGACTCCAGAATGCCAAAAGTTAGTTGTATGCAATCCTAGAGAGAAGGGAGAACACTATGCTTTTGTAGTAACCACTGGCAAGGAGGGAGCGGCTGGAGAAAGACTATTCATGTGGGGCCAGATCCTCAGCTGGAATAAATCATTGTCGCTCCATTGATTTCACACCAAGGACCTCTCCCGCAGAAAGGATTGCACTTGAGTGGTTTCAGTGTGGGTAGATACATGTCTTACAGCCTCTACACTTGATGTTTCATGGTAAACCAAGGGGTAGCGGTACGGTAAGTTCCTTCAGCTGCAACAGAGGGGCTCAGTAGGGCACACAAGCACTAGAACAGGGTGGGCCTGTCTTTTGCATGTGACTGCAGAATGGGCAGAAACTGATAAAGTGGATTGGACATGGCTTCTAAGAAATGAATGAAGCAGCATTGAGATTCTTCATTAAGAGTCCTTCCTTCTGTTGATTTAAGAGTTGCCCTTTTCATCAAAATCTTCTCTCTCCATGTCTAAATCAAAGAGAAGACAGCACCTCTTGCCCAGCTGAGGCCCAGATGGGAAACAACAGGCCAAGAGGAGGAATGCAAGAGAAAAGATTTTAAAATTAGAAAGCAGCTAAATATAAAAGCCACACGGAAAGCACAGACTAAATACAGTGATTGAAAACCAGTTTTAAAGAAGGGAAGAAGCCACTTGCAACATGGATCATTTGCCCACATTAGAGTATCTAGGGTCCCTGTGCATAAGATTGTCCTACTGCAAACAATCCCTTCCCCTCCTCCCCCATTGTAGTGTCTCTTAATGAGTCAGTCTGCATAAATTTGCGAGAAAGGCTGCCACTGCATAATGTAAGGATGCCTCCTAGATATGGCAAGTGAGGGATTTTGAGGCAAAACTAAACTGCTTATACTAGTAGACTGCTGGGATGGAAGATATGCTATAGAAGGGCAAAGTTATCGGTGTTTTAGCTATTGTAGAAGAGGCCTGGTACACAGCAAGTCTAATTTTCTTTCAGTGCTGGTCTAAACCAGTGGGCCAAGGGAAAGCAAGATTTGTATTACCAGAGGAAGGTGAGAAATTTCCTTGTGAAACCCCAAGTGCTTCAGAAGCAATCAGTTTGCAGCAGTTTGTTTACTGGAGAACACAAAAGCATTAAAAGATTTAACAAATGAATAAAAATTAGAAGCCATCAGCCTCTGTGGTTCTTATTTAGAAGAACAGTGAGAAAATCCAATGGCTTGTTAGAAAAAAGACCCTATTTAAAGAGGAACGGCCATAATAAGCAAGGCCAGGCAGTGGAAGATTCCCTGGTTCAAGTTGCAAGTAAGAAAATTCTGGGAAGAACAATGCTGATCCCACTAACAGGGGAAAGAGGGACCTTGCTGGGATCTCACTGCCCATTAGCCGGTTTTGATTATTAACAGCGATTTGCTTTTACACGAGAGAGTCTTGTAACCCCCTCCGGGAAATGCAGTTCTCTCCTGGAAGAGCGATGGCTCTGCCTCCCTCGGCTCACGAATCTGTTGTTCAACTGGAACCCACCCCATCCCCATTTCGTGACCTTCTGGGCACTCTGCAAGGGACATCCATTTGATGGGTTTTTCTGCAGAGATCTGAGTGCTTGCTTCCCATGACGACGATGGGGTGGGAAGAAGTTTCTATAGGTGTCTGGCTGAATTACTGTTGAAATGATTACTCCAATGCTGCTGGGATTTGACTGCACGCTCAATGGTGGGTAGGGGCCTAAGGCCTTGGTGAAGTGGATTTTTAATTTTAGAGTAACCCCACAATGTTGGCATTGCATATAAAATAGACAAAGGGATTGGCAGCAACAGGATAAAAGCAATAGCCTCAGGCTCCGCTATTTTAGGCTTTGAGGTGGAGCCAGCAAAGACTGCTCAACCTGCTTAGGTTAGAGGCCACATCTTGAGAACACTAAATGAAGCCCAGAGCAAAATCTCGCACCCTTAGAACAACAAAGCACCTGATACAGAAACAGGGAGGGAGAGATCTCTTGACAGCAAGAGGCAGCATGCAGAGTCAGTCAAAAACCAACACGTACAGGCTTGGAGGCAGGAAAATCTTCAAAAGCAAAGCTGACGCAGCGCAGAGTCTGCCAGAGATGACTTCATTCACCTGATCTATCAAGGTCTAAAAAACCCAGTGACTGGCCTGCCTTGGTATACCCAAGGCCTTTGAATACATGGCTTTGGGCTAAGATAAACCCATGCAAACACAAGGAGCACATGCTTAGAGGGCAGGCAGACTTGCAGCCCAGAGAAGAATGAAGGAGCCACAGATGATGAATCGTACTAGCTATATCCCTCAAAGAGAGAGAGAAAATGGGAGCAGAGGCTGATTTAATTGTCAGTGTATGGAAACAGTTTCCCCTGGGGAGAAGGGGTTAGGGAGCTGGCTGCAGCCTTTGTGAAAAGGCTCAAATGACTGCTAGCGTACCATTGGGATGAAGAATGTTTCAGCCCTAGGTAATCAGTTCACATCAGACCAAGTTGGCAGTGACTGAAATTGCCATTTAAATGGGATTTTGGTGGCCTACAAGGAGTGAATGTGTTTCAGTCCAAGCTAGTTCCCTAGAAGGGTGTGAATGCGTTCCAAAAGGCAGCCTCCTTTGTTGACAGCATCAGCAGACACGAACGATCAAATGGGCCGTAGGAACCAAAACGTGCTCCCAAAGATAGATCACATCTAAAGCACTTTGGCAGGGAAGCTTGCATTGTGGCTGGCATATTTCATCAGCACTACGTCATAGGACTGCAGTAGCAACCCTATTGTTACTAGCTACTGAGGTACTTTTGTTATAAACCCTACTTTTAAAAGGATGTTAGCTCCTGGGAAAATCGTACGGCTGAAATTTCAAGTGCCCATTCATAGGTTAAGAACCTTTTGATATTAAAATGACTATTAAAAAAATCAGCTACTGCCCATAGACAATAGCTAGTTTTCCTCCAATTATGTCACTGTGCTGGTGTATGGAGCGCCAGCTCAATAGGTGCAAACTTGTTTATCTAGAGAGCTAGAGCCTAAAATAAATACATCCATGTTTAGGTCAGCTCATTTAACATTAACTTTGACAAAAAAGGAACAAACATGTTTCCTATGCACAGTGCAGAGGAAAGAGATTTCTAGCCCATGTGAATGTGAGCTGTACAAATGACTGCCCTGACACGGGGCGGGGGGGGGGGGAGGGGGCGGGGGGGGGAGGGGGAGAGGGCGGGGGGGGCGCGGCTTGGAATTATTACAGATGCTACAGGGAGAGAGGAGAAGCAGGAACATGGGAAGAGGAAGGGTGTGGTGGACAGGAAGTCTATGATGACTAAGACATTTACAAAAAAAATGAAAATAATGATCAGCACACTCTGTGTAGTGAGTGATTCATCTCCCAAACCTTTCAATAGTCACACTGGGTGACTGGTGTGTTTAAGCGCTGGGGAGCAAGCTTGGTACAGGAGAGTCCAGCTTCACATGGGCATTGGCAACAACACTAACCTCTTTCCAGCTTTCCACCATAAGAGTCCCCTTTTCCTGCCACAAATCTGTTTCCTGGTGGCTTCTCAGCTAGGTTTAGTTTTGCATTTCCAGAAGCCCACTAGCAAAGAGGGCTTTATTAGAATAAAATATAGAATAATAGAATATTAAGAATAATACTAGCTCTCTCTGCTATCAGTGGTATGGAGAGGTGTTTGTATAAAAAAACCACAAGAATGACAGCCCATTAGCTGTGACATTTTGAACCAACTGCACCACTCATAAGTGAGCCGCTTACATGTAAACTCATCTGAACCGATAAGTAGTCCTTCTGGGATTGGGTTTCCACCACACCTGCCTCTGAGACAGCCACCTGTCCTAAACGGATAATGGACTGATAAAAAATTAAAGCAGATCTACACTTATAGTGTCTTCACAGATCAAACTAACATTTACAGCAACATAAAATAAGGATGATCAAGCCTCCTGGTTTAGGGCATACATTGGACAGATCCAGGAGTCAGGAAGGAGTTCCCACCATCAGAGTGTGAAGCACTGGGCAATAGACCTTATGGAGGATATCAGGTGGCATGATATAGACTAGATTGGCTAATGGTCTGATCCAATGTGAATAGGATTTGCCATTCATCAGGCACAGGGTGGTCACACAATTATCAGAACTGCACAAAGTCATCTTTTCCATCACAAGTGATACTGATGTTTGGGCTTATTTGATGTTTTTCATGTTAAGCCGAACTGGTCTTTACCAGGAGGTTACATCCTCAGTGTTTCCATAATGAAAGTCATAAACTGTAATAGGAAGTAAATACACAAGCCGCAGTAGCTGGTACCACTGCTAACTCTCGTGTTACTGACAGCATATTGCCCCTTCACATTCCAGTGAGAAGATAAAATGTACATTCCCATTCTCACACTCAACATCTCACAGCCTGCTCCTGACAAACATACTTCAAGGATGCAGTTAGTTTACAGAGCAGTAGGCTCCCCTCTGTTTATGACACTCTTCCCTCCCGGATTTACAGGATAAAGTCGCTGGTGCTAGAGCAGCATCTTCTGTGCCACCGGAGGCTCATGAAATACAAAGCAACATTTAATTGCCATCATTCTGCAGAATGGGAGTTAGAGGAAGCTGTGCCACTACATTTGCTTTGCGTCCTGTTTCAGTGTTTCACTTTCAGCCAAGCTGTTTGGCACGCTTAAAACCATCTACATTCACACCACACACACACTGACAGGACTGCTCCTCTCGGTCTTAAACTCTAGGTAGCCCCTGTCCAGAGAGCCATTCCACCTCAGAGTGGAGTTAACAAGACACCTGCCATAGTGGGAATCAAGTCAGCAACTCTGTGCAGGGTTCTTACTTCAGTAAGAATGAACAGAAAAGCCACACCACCAACCATCCTCACATCAACTCATTCACGTTTCACTTCCTTGGTATATCTGTAGTGCCACAATCCTATCAGTGCTCCAGTGGACCCCTGAATATTCCAGATAGAACAAACCTGACATTTGTCAAAATGATTAGGAAGAAAGCCTCTTCTAAGTATATCAAATGCAAGACAGACTCTTCTCCCTCCCTCCCTACAAATTTAAGTTATAAATTTATTTTAGGCAAGCTAGAACTTAAGAAAGCAACATGAAATCCAGAGAAAAAACTTACTTTTTGCGGATCTATTAACCCCCTCTCTCGTCCCAATTTTTACCTCAATACAATCTGCAACATCTGGAATATTGAAGCTGAAGGGAATTGGTATTTATTAATGCTGAGTTAGCAATCAAGTACACTAAAAACTATCCTACAGGGACTGGTACAACAAACAATTTAGTAGCGATTTCTTCAAACAATTACAGCAGTGTAAATTATTCCATCCACCCACCCACATTAAATAGTATTTCACTGGCTTTCTAGTTGATTTTGGGCAAGTCACTTCACCTCCTGGTAAAGTATTTTGAGAACTATGGATGAAAAGGATTCTACAAAACACCTATGTATTATTAGGGGCTGACTTCTGGTAAAATTAAGAAAAACTGACGCAAGTTTACAATCATCATAATTTTAAGAACAGTTGAGGTATCAATCCTAGAAAATGGGTTTTATAATGAAAGAGCTGAGAAATCTTTAAAAAAGGATATAAACACAAAGTATTTCCAGAAAATAGAATTTTGTCTGTTGATTGAGACCAAAGATGGTTTCCATGATTTCTTAAAATTCCACAGGGGAAAGTTTTAAAGGAAACACTCCCCTCCAGCATTTGCAACCCAGGTATCAACATTAGAAGTGAAAATGATTTTTTCATTAGCTGGTCAGAGAAATGCACATAGTAAGATATGAAAAGGACACAGGAATTTTTAAATTTCCCATTTTTATAATGAAGAATTTTTAGTAACATAGGTAAGAAGGTCCCCCCCCCAATAAAATTTAAGTTGACAGTATCCTTTTCACTACAGTGGAGCAAAGAGCACTGCTGTGTGTTTGACAGTATAAGTCCCTACATTATACATAGACACCATAGGCTTCTACATTAGGAACACTTTCCTCTGACGATCTGGTATCTGATCTTATTCCATGGTGACAAAATTGCTCTCAGCAGCTCTCTCCAAATGCACGTTCTGACTTCACAAATGTGACACCTACAGTCCAGGTTCTGCACAGGGGGTCTCCATCTCTGTAAGAGGCTAGCAAAGCCTGACTATTTCACTATTTTATTTCCAAAAATTCCAATGCTTTTTAAACACTTGATTACTGAAATAAAAGCTACATGGATATTTACGTAGGTTACAGATGTGAATACCAATTGCAAAGAAATGAGTCTAAATTCATACATGTAGATTATACACTCGCATCTCAGCTATGCTTACGAGCAAGGATGCTGATCAGCCTTCTGTGTGAATTCTCTTGAGGCAGAGCGTGTGTACGTGGGGGAGACCAAGTCATAGGGCAACAACCTTTAAAGCGTGGCCTGAGATGCAAGGGAATGACTGACATTTTCCCATTTTTTTTCAAAATTCAGATTTCCAGTAGGGATAAGACTCTCCAAGCCATAAAAGTAACAATACAGCACTTAAATGAGCTAACATTTACAAGCTGACACATTGCATACCACTGTCCTTCAGCACACTACAGAGCGACTGGTTATTCCAGCAGTGACACGGGATTGAGAAACTCCTTTCTATGAAGGTCAGTCCTGTGTGCACACACCTGATATTCCTGCTTCCCCCACTTTCCTTAATGGGGTTAGCGGGGAGCATGTTGGGTCTGTTTTCAAGTCTTGCCATTTTGTATTGAGCGAATAAGAGTGGTCCTCTCCTTGTCCCCTTCAAAGGATGGTGCCTTCAATGAGAATTTAGTCTGGAAGCCCAGGTCAAGTCTCAATGCACTTGTCACTGCTTTGCTTTTTTCACTATGGTGCCAACAGCAGAGATAACTGTGGTTTTGGAGCCGCTTGCGCTGGTGGTTACTGTGACAACAGCTGGCAACGTTGCAGTCGTGGTGAGGATGGTGGGCTGAGCTATTGTTGTTACCGGGATGGCGGAGTCCCACTTACTCTTTCTCTTTTGAGCATCTGATTTGGAATAACCAAGAGAGACTAGTGTTAACATTTACAGTCATTGATATTAATGATCCCCCTCCTTCTCAACCCTCAAAGTGCCATTGCCCAAGTGGACAGTATCTCCTCACCCCCTAGCTGAGGCAAGTGGAACTTTTGGTCAGGAAGTGTTGAGTATAAACCTACTGGAACTTTGAACCCTCAAAGGTAAAACTGAAGAATCCGTACTGTTTATGCCCCTGAACTCCTAGAAAAGTGACATGAGATTCACTCTCTCCCCCAACACCAAAGTAGGTTTGGTTTGGACAGAAAACATGGATCTCCCTATTCTATTAGCCCAGGGGTTCTCAAACTGGGGATTGGGACCCATCAGGGGGTCGTCGTGAGGTTATTACATGGGGGGTCGAGAGCTGTCAGCCTTCACCCCAAACCCTGCGTTGCCTCCAGCATTTATAATGGTGTTAAATATATTAAAAAGCATTTTTCATTTTTAAGGGGTGTGTGTGTCACACTCAGAGGCTTGCTATGTGAAAGGGGTCACCAGTACAAAAGTTTGAGAACCACTGCATTAGCATGAGGTACAGCACGAACTGTTAAGAGTCATTATCCAAATTACAACATCAAGTTGTTCATCTCCTCTTTTCCCAACCCCCTCCTCAGGATCTGGGGAAAGACCTGTCAAAAGATACTCTCATCAACATACAGCAACAAAGTCCATTAACCCTGGCACAAAGAAATCCGAAGCTACTGCCAAGCCTTCCTACCAGGAAAACAGACCAGCAACCCCCAATCCCAGATAACTAATACTGGTAACACCAAGGCTACCAACTCCTGGCAATCTGCTTTCTTTGGGCTGGTCTACACTACCGCTTAAGTCGACGTAACTTGAGTTACTCAGGCATCCCCTCCACCAGCAATGTAAGTTACATCGACCCAAGTGCTGTCCACACAGGTGCTATGTCAGCAGGAGATGCTCTCCAGCCGACACAGCTTCCGCCTGTGGAGGTGGAGTAATTATGCGGACGGGAGAGCGGTCTCCTGTTGGCATAGCTTGTCTTCACCAGATGCGTTACAGTGGTGCAGCTGCGCCAATGTTGCCCAGTAGCGTAGACTTGTCTTTTGTGTCAAGGGGATGGAGAACAAAAGGGAACTTCTACAGTTTCTGGGTAGCATGAGAGGCAATTCCCACAATTACGATGCAATCTAAGTTTGAGGTCATCACGTGTATTTACCTCCAACGGCAGTGCTGACTGTTGTGGTAGTGGTGGATGAAGCATTTGTTGTTGTGCCCTTCTTAGTGCCAGTCACAAACTCGATCTAGAAGGGGGGGCGGGGGGGAGAGAAAAGAAAAGAACAGATGTTAATATTTATGCCTTCTTCCCTCACTATACAGTTCTTCTTTAGATCCAGAATGTAGCAAGGTATAAAAGAGAATGTAGGCAAGGTAATATTTTTTTATTGAACCAACCTCTGTAATAAAAAGATATCACCTCACCTACTTTGTGTCTCATACATCCTGGGACAAAGACTGCTACAACACCTCAGCAAACAAAGGATACAAATATTTATTGGGCCAGTCCGCTTAACATTATGGTGTTGGGGAGAGAAAACACATATGGTCCTCACTCCAAGTACTCCAAAACGGATCAGTTATAACCATTATGAAGATGGGTAAATATGAAGATTCTCCACATGTAGACAGATCAAAAACTTTGGTACCCTCCTTAAGGGACAGATCAGGACTAGGATCCTGGTCAGTACAGACATATTCTTACAAATCATTTCTTCAATGAGAAGCTAAGATGAAAAATAAAAGCTGTCTTAGAATGCAAGTCCCCACACGCATGGTTTACAGAGACTGCGCCACAGAAAGAAACCTAGCAACAAGAGCCACAACAGTCTGCAATCACATACCTATAAGTCTACAGTCAAGGGAAATGAGGGGGGATAGTCACAGGTGACTGTACTGCTGTGCATAAAGCAAAACAAAAGGCAAACAAAGAGAAGGCTATTAAAAAAGTTTGCTGCAAAAATGTACTTGTTGCCAAAAAAGCATTCTACAAATCTGAAGTGAAATTTTGTTAATTAACTCTTTGGATAGGATTTCCTAATGCCAGCCACTAATCCAAGTGCCTCACCATTTGGTGGGGGTGTGGGTGATGTGAAGTGCTCCAGAGCTATATAGTGTTTTAAATGCATTGACTATTTCCTAACAAGCCAAGACATTTTCAGGTATTGAGGGGTTGATATGGGTCTAGATACAGTCAAAGAGGTAATGAGACAAAACAGAAGTCAGGCCTGAGTTCAGTGTGACTTGCTGGGCAAATTAAGCTACATTAGGCTGTGACACTAGAGGCATAGTGTGAAGACTAAGGAGATAGTAGTTATTTACAGAGTATTGTTTATCTTGTATTTGGAATAAAGGGTGCAGTTATGCATGCTCTGATTTAAGAACATTGACAGAACTGGACAGGACTCAAGGAGCAAAGGCAACTGGGCCTGGAGAGAAACTGACCTACAAGGAAAGGCCAAAAACCTAAATCTTGTACAGTCTGGCAAAGAAATGAATAAGGGGAAGATGCCAGAACCGTCTAAAAATACCTCATGGTCAATACATGGGGTAGTACATGGAGGAACATGAAGCAATGGAATGAATTCCAGCAAAGAATGAATAAAGGCTGGGAGATGGATCTCTAAATTCCATAATTCTTGATTTATTACCTTTGTGCGCTCCTTCTTGGCCTTTTCCAGTTTGTCCATTTCAATCTTCTGTGCTTTGGCTAAAAAAGGTTGGTACAAGAAATTATAAAAAACAGGAGATTTACAAAAGCAGCAATTCATCTCCACAACTGTCCCCTCCCTCTCCAATCAATGGACAAAGTCCCACATACAGAAAACTATTGAATCAGCTGTGAAATAAAAAACTTTCTATCAAGGCAACATTCCACTTATAATTTCTTCAGCCTCTTCACTGCAACCAGAGCCTGCTCGTATCTCAGACCAAAAATTTTAAGGGAGGGACTTTCCAAACTAATGGAAACTCAGGAAGTTCTAGGTCTGTCCAGCCAAACTGGACTAGTGCCTAACCAGAATGCGGCCGGCATATTCTGACTTTCCGTTCATTTAAACGGGTGTTCAGTTAAAATACAGTTGGCTAAAGTTCCAGCATGATTCAGTAGCACTGATAAAAGGGATAACAGCTGTAGGAGTGATCAGAAAGAATTGAAAGAAAGATATCTTTAAGATTACCTAGCGCCTCATAGTAGGAGTCCTCAGACCACCCATGAGGGTCAAACATGTCCTGAGAGAAAAAGTTTAACATTATTTCAGAACTTGTTTGAACAGCACGACATACAAAACACTTCATCATATACTTCTATTAAAGTACCACAAGGAAGAGTGGGAAATATTCAGTACAGCTCTAATTTCCCCTCTCCTGTATCCCAATCAGACATAAAAAGGTTCAGATGCAGTGCAGCTGTAGCTGCATTGGTCCTAGAATATTAGAGAGTCAAGATGGGTGAAGTAATATCTTTTATTGGACCAACAGAAGTCATGCCATTTCAGTGAGTGACAGAGGCACTAAATAGTTCTCATTGCAAGTTGACACTTGTTTCCCAAATTTGTGCCTCCTGAAAGACTGACAGGCCAAAATAGAATTTTACCTATACCACAACAAAACTCCAAATTAGCTGTCCACAGCCACAGAATTCAAAGTCTATATCACAAAGCTACAGCTACTGGGGTTCACTGTTACACAAAGCACATTTTATTTCAATGCAACTGGAGATCAAACTGCAGATAGATCTCTAGCTGACTAGTTCTGTCATCAGCCCTGAAGTCTGAAGCCTTAAATGACCTGCCTGAGAAAGAGGACAAAACTGATGAGAGCTTCATGCACCCACCCCATCTCCCATGAAATCTTTCACCCTTCTTACCTTGGGATAATTCGTACCAAGTTCGTCGATTGCACAAAACTGGATCAGCTTTTCATAGATGCTGAGACAGAAGAACAATCATTAGTTTATTTCTAGCTTTCCCCATTCTTTCTTCAAGATTAAGATCATCGGGTTTGTTGGTACAAAGAGGCTGGTGCTCCATTTCAATGGCCCAGGTGAAGAATCACCAAAAAGAGTAACATTCTGAAGACCCATGACCACCACCACAATATGCAAAACATATCATAAACCCTGGTTATTCCTTCCCTCAACTAGAGATTCCTCTCCTAACCCAAAACATACCATCCACAGAATCGTACCTGAAGCCCTACACACCTGCTTTTAAAATCTGTGTTTTAGTTGTGGTTACATGGATCTCCAGAGAATCTCAAGCACACTCATTTCTGAGATGTTTTTCTAGATCCTCTTGAAGATTTCATGAGCAGTAACAGCGTCTATTGCTCGACATCCCCAATTTCTGATACGGCTCTAATGGCAAGGAGGATGACTCTTGGGATTAGCTTTCCTGCAGAGTTGTAACCCCAAAGGGAAAACTCACCTGGGATTACGAAATTCCTTCTTCCTCTGAATGATGTAGTTCATGTCCATGCCCTCTTTCATCTTCCTATCGTACAACTTTTGAATCTTATCCTAGATAAAAAAGAAACAGTGTAAGAGTCAACACCAAGTAGTAACACACAGGTAGGAGATATTCAATATGCACAAACATGGTTGTCTTATTTCTGCATAGTTAAACCCCAAATGGCCCTCTCCCACCTTAGAACAGTAATTTTTCAGAGACAGGAAGGCCGAAGCAGGCACATCATCTGGGCTAATCTGCAGTGACATTGACTCTTCTCAGACTCAATCAAAGATCACTCTTCCCTCCCTGCATAATCCACTATACAGTGTGGGCTATCAAGGAGTATTCCAGCACAACGCAGGGAGTATTCCAGTAAAACCTGAACTGCTTGGGAAAGGCAACTTAAACAGATTCAGAAGGTTGGAAATACTGGATATAATTACCTTCCAAAAAGGAAGGCCTTGATTTAAAGAAAATTGCATCTGTTTTGCTCAGCAGGGCAGCATAAAAGATCGAAACACACTCCCTACTCCAGTGCTTTTGGGCAGGGTGTCTGACATGGAGCATAGAAAGCAGAAGAGGGAAGATGCATTTTCAACCCTGAATAACCAAAGTTAGAGTTATTTGGTAGGGTTTTAAACTGCAATCGATATCTGAATCTTGCATGAGAGGAAGTTGTCCTGCTGCTAAGCAAGGTCGTTTGTGACACTACCGCTATGGAAACTTACTTATAAAGCTAAAGTATTTTACAGGAAGTGAAATTCCAGAGACTTTACAATAGAAAGTTAAGATTTTGTGGCTGAAACCCAAAACTTGGAGGCAGGAGATACAGATTCATATTCCCTGCTTTGCCACTGACCTCCTGTATGACCTTGGGCAAGTCACTTAACCTCTCAGGTCTCAGTTTCCCTTTGTGTAAAATGGGGATAATACGTCCCCAACTCAAGGTGGTTCCTTCCAGCTCTGCATTTCTGTGATTCTATGTGTAGCAAATTTCACTGCAGTTTACACAAAGTAGCAAGATCCTTGGATGAAAAGTCAAGTACCATCAGGTATAAAATTGCTATTTCCTCAACTAAAGTTAAGCTTTTAGGCTAAGTTCTACACAGACAGTGAAGTCACACAATTACCCTATTAACATGTCCGAAGGAGGCACCATTTTGAGAGAACAGTTGCAACAGTCACTGAAAATTCAGCCTCTAAAATCTGAAGTGTTGATAGCACCACCAAGACGGAGTCCTCATATTTAGAATCTGGGACTTCCACAAAGCAAAGAACTGGCGGGTCACTTGAAAGTAGGAAAGAATCTCCAAATCTCCACTTTGCATAGAGCTTTTCAAGATACAGCATATTAGAGAGATAAATTGACCAATGGAAGGAAGAGATACCAATGGAATAAAGGACAGTTTATTTCTAAAGCTCCAAAGTATGTCAGGTCCCCTTACAGAATTGAAAAGTGTTTTAGTTGTGCTATTTGCAAAAACTAGTTTGCTCTGCTTGCAAAACTGGAGTCTCCATTCTTTAAGGTGGTTTGGGGTAGACATACTCCACACAGGGTGGAGACAGCTGAGAAAGGAAATGGATCCGTCTTAATTTATCAGATCTTCGCACCAGCTTACTGCATTCCTCAGACCCATGTACTCTTACTCATTCACTGATGTTACACCACTAAAATCTCTTGCAGTACAAAACAGAACTAATGGGTGCGTCAGGTACACTGCACAAAGAGGATGCATTCTGAACTGTGATTCAAAACAACTTGCTAAGGGTTGTAACTCACCTTTTGGATGTTTCCCCACAACAGTTCTTCACCACTGTGCCATCTTAAATTGCCCACCATTATTAAACCTATTAGCAGATGGCAGGAAACGGCAGCCTTCATTTACCTTCCCCCAGTCTATGGCATGCAAGAATGGGGACCACTATTAAGTAATATCTGAGGTATTCTTCAACTTGTTCCAGGGAATAACAGTTTTGATACACGAAGGGGCTACTACACATTTCTATGGTCAGGTCTCCCAGATACACATATGAGTAGAGGCTTGGAAGGGTGAGATTTATCAGCAAATGGCAATAAACAGATTTCACCATGCATACACAAGCCCATGAAAAATATATTTCCAACGATAATCAAAATTTACAAATAGGCAAAGAAAGAAAAATGCGGCTTGAGAACTTTAGAGTTTGATTTAGGACAATTTACTTTGTATATTCTGACGTGATGTTGACAATTTGTGTTTTAATGGTTATAAAGCTTTAACTTTTTGTATCTCAAAGTCTATTGTCATTAAATAAGTACTGTCTGACCCCACCCCCAATTCCCCACAACTGTGAAACTTTAAATAGATAAAAATAGAATGCTTAAAAATATTAAAGTTTGTCAAAATTGTATTTTTTTTTTACAAAAATCAAATTCTGCTATGCCTACATATGCACCAAACCCTTTGGCATGGAGTTAAGTTGATGACAGAACCTCACCTACTAATATGATAAAAGACTGCATTAGCATCAGATTCAAACAAGCCACTCTTCATCACAAGGTAGCATGAGCAGCAATTATACAATTGTATGCGTTCTCCTGTCTCCCCACTAAATCCAGCTCCATATCGGCCTCAGAAAGGAAGAAAAGCTGGGTGAGGAAATCTCTTTTTATTGGACCAACTTTTGCGTGGCTCGGACTCCCTCACCAACAGAGCTCTTATTCAGCTATGGGAAAGGTACCCCCAGCATCACAGCAAAACGCAGGAGGGTCCCAGAGCCTGGGTTCCAGCCCAAGCCCAAATGTCTACAGGGCAATTAAACAGCCCTGTAGCCTGAGCCCAAATCAGCTGACACGGGCCACCAGTGGGTGTTTAATTGCAGTGTGTACATACCCATAGAGTTAAAGAACCCTGGGAAATATGCTACAGTTAGATGGGAGAGCTCTTACCAAGTATGGAACCCAAGCAAAAATGGTAGTTTCTCAATTTAGAACAGAACCCACTACTTCTGAATTTCAGCACAGCACTGGCCAAGACAAAAGATCTGGGCTGCGGTATGCATTCACACACTATCCATTTATTATTCCTGGGTAGTTCTGGAAGCAGGGCAAGAGTCACACAATTTTTTTTGTTTGCATAGTACATTTCTCCATCTAGTTAGAAATGGAGAGTTAATTCAGTTTCTTTGAAAAAACTTAAAAGCAGCTAAGGTGATAAATACAGTTCCTTTCTATTCAATGAACATGTCATTTTGCCCAGTGTTGGGTGAAAGACCTTACTGTAGTGCTCACATTGAAGTGTGGCAAGCATGCTGGGGAACCTTTACACGGCATTTGACTTGTATGAGATTGAGGAAAAATATTTCTCAGATGGTTTGGATTCTGTGGGAATCTTTTGCTGCATTTTACCAGCTCTTAGGATGTTTGGTCAACTGGTTAACTGAAATTTCAGACAAATCCTGAGAGATGACAAACTGAAAGAGGGGTTGTACCTACCTGTAAGTGGTTGGAACACCTGCCTGGGGGTTCTGGAGGGATTTTGATCTCATCTGGAGACATATTTCTTACTCGCTCTGAAAAGGAAGCTGCAATGAAAGATCAGGACATGAGATCTGGCACCACTGCAAGCAGTTTTAAGCTGACAAGTCATGAAAACTCATTTTACACCCTCACTGGCACTATTCTGTCGTTTTGAGGATTCAGGATTGGCAAAATGGGGAGGAAGCTGCAAGTCAGCACCCAAAACAATTTGGCAATTTTGAGCAAGGGGCTCAGGACTAGAAGTTTTGCAAGACTACAAAGTAATTGGTGTGCACAGTTTGGTGCAGAAGTGAAGCATAGTGCATAGGGTGGTTTGCAGTGCTGGGATAGAATAATGCCTTTTGAACAGCTTTTGTTCCTGTACTTGCAGAGCCATTTCTCTCTGATTTACCCCCCACTCCCCAAAAAAGCAAACTGCTAGCCACTTTAGAATAGAAGGGGCAATAGATAAAGTTGGAAAATGACCTGCCTTTCACGACGCTTCACTTCTGCACCAAACTGTGCACACCAATTACTTTGTAGTCTTGCGTTGAAAGATTCAGATAATGTGTTGTCTGTAGCCAGTCTTCCCCCTGCCCTTTAGCATATAATCCCACGAAGAGTGTCATACTGTGAAACTGAAGAACCAAAAGGACGAAAAACCTAAACTAGGCCAGATTATGGTCTGTTAGTTTTGGAAGAAACCAAATTTGGACTCTGCTTATTTCAGGACAGCATGTTTACATTGAAATGATGCAGGCTGAAAACAGGTACACATCTCCAACAGTTGCCAGGAGTTACCACTCACCGCTTCCATCCTCAGTTTAAAGTTAATATTTTCTTAACAGATGCTTTGATTTCTACTTATGGGGTCAGATTACTCCTAGAAAGAGCAAATCATTCAGTGAGACTGATGACAGAGCAGTACAGGTTTGACACATTGTTCCACAGCTAATTTTTAATGCTAGTGACCACCAGTATGGTATCTGTGCGCTTTACACATTTGAAACCTCTGTAAGGCAGAACACCAGGCTCCCATGTAATCTGCAGCTCTACCTCTCAGCTAGGAAACCAAGATTGAATCAGCTGGGAATGCCTGGGCAAAGAGGTGTCTCACAGCAGATTCTGAAAGTGGCCAAGTTTGCACTTTATCTTGTTTCCACAGGGAACAGATTCCAGAGTCATGGACTTCCTAATGAAAATACTTTCTACCAGCACCCACAAGTTATGTCACTCGAGACATTCACATTTGTGCTTCCACAGCTACAAGAAAGAGTTGATTAAACTGCAGCTCTAGAATGTCCAAGTTAAACCCTCTTTGATTAAAGCTCAGAAGGGCCCCCAGAGGACAGACAGTACAGAATCTACATCAGAAGACAAGACGGCTTGGTAACACATAGCTAAGGCTGGCAGATAATAAGCATTACACTTCAGTGTTAACATCTTTTTTTCCTTTTATATGAATGTAAAGCAACAACGACAAACAGCAGAGGATGCAGATCTGGCAGGCAACCACTCATTCTGCTTGATCAGGATGTTACTGAGAGTTAAATTCTTCAGCAATTGCATGTAAACAAAAAAAAAAAAAGTGTCCTTTGGCATTTACAAAGAGCACACACGCCTCTGTGGAGAAGGGAAAGCTTGCCAAAGTCCCTACAGAAAAACAGTCACTTTGGGACTCCTAGACAACAAGGCCACATTTGTTATAGGTTACAGCAGCTGATTGGATGGGGGATGTCTCTATTTCAAAAGTAAAGGAAGATATAAGTGAGTCCACAGACATGTTAAGTGACAAAAGGGAGACAACATACCCCAGAAAAGGTAAAACAAATTATTGGGATAATAAACACATTCACATTATTGGCTGAAAGATTATAAGAGCAAGGAGGCTACCCAACCCAACCCAGACTACATAGTGCAAAGGAATCAAATTAAATCTAAGTATAGCCCTTCCAAATTCAAGATCCATGTCTTTCATGGCTCCTCTGCAGATGGCTAGAGGATCCATTAAGTGAAACAAAAGGATATAAGGAAGAAAGAAATAGCACTTTCACAGAAGGGGAGTTCTTAACCAAAAGTCAGCCAGGATTTGAATGCAGGAACCCTATACTAACCCAGCATATCATTCAAATTAGCCTATAAAAGGAGATGGGGCAGTAATCAGTCAAGAAAACTTTTCTGGCTAGGGATAAGGGAAAGAACACGCTGGGCTCACGTTGGGAAAAAGAGGGATATATTGACCCATGCTATTTCAGTTTTTACCCCCCTCATTTGCTGGTCTGCGTTTGAGGCATATGGGAGTGCTCAGTTATTGGCACTACCCTGATGTGCAGTCCAACCTCTCTTCCTGAAGAGTGTGCACATCCCAGTGTAAGGCTATGTCTCCACTGAACAGTTAACCCCCTACCATCCACGAAGAAAAACCTAACTGGGTTTGGACGGGCTTTAAGCCCATACTACATTACTCAGCTGGGGGTATGGACATAGGTGCTTTAACCCCATGCTATCCTACCCAGTTGGGGACATGGGTGAGACCCCAGGCTGCGCTTTAATCTAGCTGGAATCTGCCCACTTTGCAGTGAGGACAGGCAAAAACTGCACAATTGCAAAAAGTCCTCCAATTCCCTTCCCACAATTCCCCCCAAAAGGACAAACTCTCATGCAATTGACACAAATGACTAGGAGTGCATCCTAGAGCAACCCAGCACAAAGAACCATGGGATATGCCCCAGACACACAGACAAGTGCAGAAACAATGAAGACATGGTAATTCAGGCAGGACTTTGCAGTGGGGATGCTCACACCTAGTCTATCGTAACCCAGACGCTCAGATCAGCTGGGTTTGGATAGACTAGGTGTGAGTCGAGTGAATAATTTCCACTAAACTGAAAAAATCAGTCATATGCCTGACCTTCTGGAATGAAAGGAATATTGTATCCAGAGAAAAATCTTTGGAGGAAGGGGTATCAGGGTTGTTCTGTTTTTTCCTCCAAAGATGTGCCTTACTACGAATGGAGAAAAAGAGGTTTCAGTCATTTATCCTAGTCTACATTAAGGGCTAGGTATGGCAAAGACATTCATACTTTTGAGGTACTACAACCTTCTCTCTATCAGTGCATACCAAGATTACCTTAAGATTCCAGAGCCCTCTTTTCCATTAATTTTTTTCTACTTGATAGATGGATTATAATTCAGGAGAATCCTGGGAACTCCAGCATACTGAGAAATCAGCCACACCTGCTGATTTAACATGTCTTATTTGTTCACTACTTGTAGTATCTTTATGTAAACAATGCAGAGAGCTTTTAAGAGCTCTGCTCTCTACATCTCTTTCCATGTATGCAGATGTGAACGTACTCAATCGGGGTAGCCAAACCACATAGGGCTCTTTCACAGCTAAAGTGCGGCTAGAGGAGCCCCCCTATCCCCCACCTACCAGACTTGGGGGGAGGGAAGCTTGGGACCTCTGCCTTGCAGCAGGATGGTAGGATAATGGATTCTGCCTAGCATGGCGGGGGGGGGGGGGGGGCGGGCCCTTGGGGCTTCAGCCTGCTATGGCTCAGGGCTTCAGCAGGAGCGGAGCCCCCGCAGGTGCCTTCCACAGGACAGAAGCCCCGAACCCTGGCCGGTGTGCCCCAGCTCTTGAACTTCTGAAGATTGTTGTACGTCGCTCAGAGGGTCAGTAAGTTTGGCCACTTCTGTACGAGATAGTGATGCCATGATGTGTCCTCACAGGATGTATCCACTTGCTCTGTGCATCCTGCTATTTCTGCAATATCAAAGCTTTGCTTTTTATACAAATTCAGAGGTATTAACATTGGGTGTGGCTTCTGACTGAGCCTGCAATCTACTTGCTTCCAGCCTAAAGGATCTCAGGAAGTCAGGTGGGTGACACGAATCACCATTTCAAACACACCCAAGTTCTGGCTTGTAATAAAGTAACTATTCATACCTGGCAGCCATAGATCTGATTGGGATGAGAAAACTTGCAAAGAACAGGTCGTAAGACAGACTTGCATGAATCAGCTGGTGGTTGAAGCATATTTGGGAGCATGTTCCAAGGATACCGCTAGATCAGCAAGTCAAGGCATCCTCTTCCAAAGAGTGCAAAGATGACCAATTTGCTAGGTCTGTGGATTTGCTTTCACCAACTGACAAGGTAGTTTAAGAATTTAACTGCATTTAATTAAATTTGTGCAATTTTATAGCTACTTTTTGGATAGCCACTGCATTCACCCCAGGAAGGGTAAGAGGCCCACCTGCATTCAGGCCTGCATTTTGGTAAGAAACCGCAGGTCCATTAAACCATCAGGATGTGCTTGGGAAAGGTTCAGAGCACTAGAGGTCAATGAATACTTTCTTGCCAGAGTTCTTGACCAGACACAGCATCAAATCAAAGCCTGCTATCTTTACCCTGCTTCAGCTCCAGATGGGTAGTTTTTCTGGCCAATACACCAGGCAATACAAGCTGCACAACAAAAGAAGTGGGGGAAAGTAGAAAGGGTGACAAAAATGTAGATGCCAAAGAGGAAACTGTGTAGCAGTCAGTTCCTTCCAGTTCAAATAAATGGTCGCTCTCAGTTCAAACACTGTGTGTGGGGACGGAGGGGGGAGGAAGAGATGGAAACAGGCAGGAGTTTACTTCTCCTATACAAACGGTTTAGAGACAGGAAAGCATTTGATAAACATTTGCACGTGTGCAACGACTTCCAGACAATCCATACACTGGAGTTCTGCAAAAAAACACAATGAAAATGACCAAAGCCTTCCCCTTTAGTCACAGTGAGTACGGCACTACTCTTCAAGCAGTGGATTGATGACTGAACAGGTCAAAATCCAGTACACCAAGATATCTTTTGTCTACACTACAGAATTAGGTCGAATTTATAGAACTTTTTAGGAAGCGATTTTATACAGTCAATTGCGTGTGTCCCCACTAAGCGCATTAAGTTGGCGCAGTGCATCCACAGTACCGTGGCTACCGTCAACTTTCGGAGCATTGCACTGTGGGTAGCTATCCCACAGTTCCCGCAGTCTTTGCCGCCCATTGGAATTCTGGGTTAAGCTCCCAATGCCTGATTGGGCAAAAACATTGTTGCAGGTGATTTTGGGTACATGTCATCAATCGCCCCTCCCTCCGTGAAAGCAATGGTAGACAATTGTTTCGAGCCTTTTTTCCGTGCGGACGCCACACTGCTTTCAGCAGACGGTGCAGTAGGACTGCTAACCGTCGTCATCGAACCACCACTTCCACTGCAACTCTGCTCTCATGAATCCACCGTGCAGGTCCTCTTGTCGTTCTCTATAAATATCTATACTCATGGTATCCATTGTCAGCCACCGCTTCTGCTGCAACTCTGCTCTCCTGCAGACGCCATACCACAGCAAGCATGGAGCCCGCTCAGATCACCTTGGCAGTTATGAGCATTGTAAACACCTCATGCATTATCCTGCAGTATGTTCAGAACCAGAAACTGCAAAGGCAGGCGAGGAGGCGACGGCAGCGCAATGACGAGAGTGATGAGGACATGGACACAGACTTCTCTCGAAGTATGGGCCCCGGCAATTTGGACATCCTGGTGGCAATGGGGCACGCTCATGCTGTGGAATGCCGATTCCCTAACTGCGGTGGGGCGATAGATGGAACGCATATCCCTATCTTGGGACCAGACCATCTTGGCAGCGAGTATATAAACCGCAAGGGGTACTTTTCAATGGTGCTGCAAGCACTGGTGGATCACAAGGGACGTTTCACCAACATCAACGTGGGATGGCTGGGAAAGGTACATGACACTCGCATCTTCAGGAACTCTGGTCTGTTTGAACAGCTGCAGGAAGGGACTTACTTCCAGACCAGAAAATAACCATTGGGGATGTTGAAAAGCTTGTAGTTATCCTTGGGGACGCAACCTACCCCTTAATGCCATGGCTCATGAAGCCATACACAAGCAACCTGGACAGTAGTCAGGAGCTGTTCAACTATACACTGAGCAAGTGCAGAATGGTGGTAGAATGTGCATTTGGACATTTAAAAGTGCGCTGGCGCAGTTTATTGACTCTGTTAGACCTCAGCGAAACTGATATTCCCATTGTTATTGTGGAGCACACAGCAAGCAGTATCTATGAGTAAGGGGGGAGATGTTTATGGCGGGGTGGGAGGTTGATGCAAATCGCCTGGCCGCTGATTACGTGCAGCCAGACACCAGGGTGGTTAGAAGAGCACAGCAGGGAACACTGCGCACCAGAGAAGCTTTGAAAACCAGTTTCAAGACTTGCCAGGCTATGGTGTGACAGTTCTGTTTGTTTCTCCTTGATGAAAACCCGCCCCCTTGGTTCACTACTTCCCTGTAAGCCAACCAACCTCCCCCCTTCGATCACCGCTTGCAGAGGCAATAAAGTCGTTGTTTCAAATTCATGCATTCTTTATTAATTCATCACACAAATAGGGGGATAACTGCCAAAGTAGCCCAGGAGGGGTGGGGGAGGAGGGAAGCCCTGGGTGGGGTGGCGGAGGAGGGGAGGAGTGAAGGACAAGGGCACACTGCACTTCAAAACTTATTGAATGCCAGCCTTCTGTTGCTTGGGCAGTTATCTGAGGTGGAGTGGTTGGGTGCCTGGAGGTGCCCCGCCTGCGTTCTTGGGCATCTGAGTGAGGAGGCTATGGAACTTGGGGAGGAGGGTGGGTGGTTACACAGGGGCTGCAGCAGCGGTCTGTACTCCTGCTGCCTTTCCTGCAGCTCCACCAGATGCCGGAGCATATCAGTTTGATCCCCCAGTAGCCTCAGTATTGCATCTTGCTTCCTCTCATCACGCTACCGCCACCTCTCCTCTTGCTCCCACCTCCTGTCCTCGCGTTCATTTTGTGCTTTCCTGAACTCTGACATTGTTTGCCTCCATGCATTTTGCTGAGCTCTTTCAGTGCATAAGCTCAGAGAGCATTTCATCGCGAGTGCATTTTTTTCGCCTTCTTATCTGCGCTAGCCTCTGGGACGGAGATGATGGGGGAGTGTTGAAACATTTGCAGCTGCGGGAGCGGAAAAAAAAGGGAGAGTAGTAGTTAAAAACACACATTTTAGAGAACAATGAGTATACTCTTTCACGGTGAACCAAGCTGTTAACATTACATAGTACATGTGCTTTCGGTACAAGGTCTCATTTTGCCTCTTAGATTGAGGGCCTGCGGGTTTGGTGTGAGACATCACACACGCAGGGCCAGGCAACAGAATTCGGCTTGCAGGCAGCCATGGTAAGCTACAGTCTTTTGGATTCTTTAACCTTCATAACACGTGGGAATGGTTTCAAACAGCAGCACCTTCATTTCCCATACCAAGCACCCAGACCATACGCTGCCATGCTTTGTTATGCAAGAATTCCAGACTACGTGCTACTGGCTTGGTAAAGTGTCCTACCATGGAAGACGGAATAAGGCTGCCCTCCCCAGAAACCTTTTGCAAAGGCTTTGGGAGTACCTCCAGTAGAGCTTCATGGAGATGTCCCTGGAGGATTTCTGCTCCATCCCCAGACATGTTAACAGATTTTTCCAGTAGCTGTACTGGCTGCGAATGCATCCCAAGTCTTCAGGGTAAATCAATCACTAAACACATTTGCTTTTAAACCATGTATTATATTGACAAAGGTACACTCACCAGAGGTACTTTAGCCGCCTTCAAGGTCCAGGATCCTGCCGTGGGAGGGTATTGGATCCAGGGCGATAAACTGTTCCTGGCTGTCAGGGAGAACTGTTTCATCCTCCTCCTCCTCCTCCTCATCTTCCTCGTCCCCTAAATCCTCATCCCTGTTGCATGAGGCTCCCCCCTTCCAGGAGTCCACGTACAGGGGTGGGGCAGTCGTAGGGGCACCCCTAGAATTGCATGCAGTTCATCATAGAGACTGCATGTCTGGGGCTCTGACCCAGAGCTGCCGTTTGCCTCTTTGGTAGGCTTGCCCGAGCTCCTTAATTTTCATGCGCCACTGCTGTGGGTCCCTGTTATAGCCTCTGTCCTTCATGCCCTTGGAGATTTTTTCAAATATTTTGGCATTTCGTCTTTTGGAACAGAGTTCTAATAGCACGGATTCGTCGCCCCATACAGCGATCAGATCCAGTACCTCCCGTTCAGTCCACGCTGGAGCTCTTTTGCCATTCTGGGACTCCATGGTCACCTCTGCTGATGAGCTCTGCATGGTCACCTGTGCCACGCTGGCCAAACAGGAAAGAAAATTCAAAAGTCTCTGCGGCTTTTCTTGTCTAGTGCATCTGAGTTGAGAGTGCTGTCCAGAGCGGTCACAATGGAGCACTCTGGGATAGCTCCCGGAGGCCAATATCGTCGAATTGCATCGACTACCCCAAATTTGACCCGGCGATGTCGATTTCAGCGCTAATCCCCTTGTCAGGGAGGAGTACAGAAACTGATTTTAAGAGCCCTTTAAGTTGACAAAATAACTTCATCGTGTGGATGGGTGCAGAATTAAATCGATCTAACGCTGCTTAATTCGACCTAAACTCGTAGTGTAGACCAGGGCTTTGTGTGTTGTACTTTAAGCAGCCACGCATTACGGATAAGGCTAAGATTTAGTCACGGGTATTTTTGGTAGAAGTCATGGACACGTTATGGGCAATAAATAAAAATTTAAGGCATGTGACCTGCCCATGTTTTTTACCAAAAATACGCGACTAAAACTCTACCTTTGAGGTCCTGCTGCTCAGGGGGACCCCTGCTGGGGGGGCCCTTCTCCAGTGCTGGGGGTTGACTGCCCCCCAGCTGCTGCTCCTGGGGACCGCTTTCCAGACAGCCTCCAGGTGCCCTCGGGCCTCCGCTCCCCGGAGCCAGCTGCCTGGGACCACCTAAGCAGTGGCCATTGTGGCTGGCCCCAGGGCAGCCCCCCATGACCGCTGCTCAGACACTCCCCGGGGTTGCCCCCAGGACTTCGGCTCGGGCAGTCTGCAGGACCAGCTTCGCTAGCCACTGCTCGGATGGACTAGGAGCCAGCTGCCTGGGGCCTCTCCAGTAGCAGCTGGTGTGGCAGGCTGCGGATCAATCCAGCAGTGGCTGGCACAGCTGGCCCTGGGGCCAGCCGCACCAGCTGCTGTGGAAGTCACGGAGGTCGCAGAAAGTAATGGAATCCATGATTTCCGTGACCGCCGTAAAAAAAATAAAAATAAAAATCAGAGCCTTAATTATGGATAGTGTGGCACCAGCTGACAGTACCTCTATATGTAAGAAGGCCAAAGATCTGTGAAGCACTGGAAAATGGAGAAGTGACATGCAAGCAAACCCAAATGGAGCATGGTCTGCATTCTCTTCCATCCAAAACAGATTTGCTTTCTAATACATTACTGGAAGTGTGGGTTTCCACAATTTCCTGGCAGCAAAAAGCAGAATCACAGGAAAGAATACAAGGCATTAACATGTCACTGAGTCATCCATCTTTGAAATGCCACTCTTAATTAACAGCTCTTTGTGGGCTGGGGACTGCAGAGGAAGACTAGCATATATTGGACATTTTCTGATATTTATATATTTTAACTTTGTTAAAACATCCAGAGCACTAGATGCTTCCTTTTGTATAGGCTGAAAGAAAATTCTCTCCTTGCACAGCTTTGTACACAGCGAAAGAATCAGTATATTGCTGCCCATGGCTACTGCAACAGTATGTATTTCAGAAGGGCTATACAGAGCAACGGCAAATGGAGATGCAGCCATCAGCGTTACAACTGCTCCCACTTTTCATGCAGCTAGCAGTTCTTTTGACTGGCAAAGTGCTCTAATGAACAATCCCTTGAGAAGAAAAAGTTTCACACGTTGATGTATATTGTACTCCCTGTGCTCTTTCACTTTAATGTTTGGCACAGTTATTGCAACAAAAAACTGGTATTTCAAACTTTAGGGAGAAGGAGAAATTGAATAGTTATGAAACAGCTTCTATGGAAGATTTTCAACATACTGGTACTGCAGATAGACTTTAGATGCTCCTTTTGGGCTGAAAGGATTTGGGATATTTGATCCAGGCTCCAACTGTAAGCCTTCAAGGGGCACTTTGCTGCAGTACTAAAACACTCTTCCACTGCAAAGAAGTACTACAATAGTCTTTATCAGGCTGACAAAAGGTTCAGTCTGATTGAAGATAGTTACACAGAATCCTGCATGGCACACATTGACCCTAGGTAACCCAGCACCACGATTTAGCTGTAGGCAACTTGCCCTTTGCATGCTTCTGTTGGGAAAGGAAGTTAATGCAGATCTCATGTCTCATCTCTTAACACATCTCCAACCCAGCTTAACCATGAACAAGTTGAGACACCAAGGCCTATGCTGGGTGCTACATACCCAGGTTTCAAACCCAGGCTTTTCACAGGGTGTCATCCAAACTATGGGCTCAAATAGGACAAGGGTGTCAGCCTTGACAGGGGTTATTCTCTCAGCATGAAATGAGTATTAGGGCCAAAGAAGTCTTTGGATGAAGGGGTGTCAGAGTACTTTAAGGTTTAGGCTATGTCTATACTATGGTTTATGTCAGCAAAACTTATGTCGTTCAAAGGTGCAAAGAAATCGCAATAAAACCTAAGTGCCAGGGTGAACAGCGCTATGTCAGTGGGAGACACTCTTCTACTGACACAGTTTATGCAGCTCGTGGGGATTGTTTTTTATGCCAATGGGAGAGCTCTCTCTTGTTGGCATAGAGCGTCTTCACCACACGTGCTGCAGGGCTGTACGTGTAGACATGTCTACACTACAGACCTTACAGCTGCACTGCTGTAAGGTCTCCTGTGTAGCTGCTCTATGCTGACAGGAGAAAGCTGTGCCATCGGTCTAATTAAACCACCCCAAAGAGCAGCGGAAGTTGTGTCAGAGGGAGAGTCTACCCCGGAGCTTTTGTCGGTGAATTTTATGTCAGTTTTTTCACGCCCCCGACTGACAAAAGTGCTAGTGTAGACCTAGGCCTTGTCTACACTACCAAGTTCTGTTGACTAACCAGTGAATGCGTACACACTGCGATCTGACTTTTGTTGGGAAAAATGCCCAGTTTTGGCAACAAAATACAACCACGCCGATGAGACAAATCTTTTTCCTCTAAATTTTTGTTGATGAAGAGCCAGTGTAGACACCAGGCTTGATTTCATAGCTTTAACTGGCCTCCAGATGGTGTCCCACAATGCCCATTAGGACTGCTCTGGTCAGCAGTTTGAACTCCATTGCCCTACAGCCAGGTAAGCAACCATCCGCCCCTCCCTGTTTAAAGCACCTTGAAATTTTTGAAATTCCATTTCCTGCTGGCTCGGTGTGGAGAGGTCTCATCGCGTCTTCTCAGGTTACCATGGCGGGTTATTGGACAGCTGCTGAGCTGTTGGATCTGATCAGCACACGGGGAGAGGAGGCTGTACAGTCCCAGCTGCACTTGAGCCGTAAGAATTGGGATACCTACGGGCACAGTTCTTGAGGCTTGTGCTAAAAGGCCTATGATCGGGATGTTGAAGTGAGGTGCGAAGATAAAGGATCTGAGGCAGGCGTACAATAAGACAAGGGAGGCAAACCATTGCTCTGGTGCTTCACCTAAGACCTGCTGGTTTTATAAGAAGCTGGATGCTATCCGCAGTGGTGACCCACCTCCACCACCAAGAGCCCTGCTGATACTTCAGAGGCAGCGGAAAGAGAACCTAACCTGGAGGATGAAGTTACTGATGAAGAGGTGTAGTTAGATGACTATGTGCAGCTCCTGTTGGGGCCACCCAGTGGGGCAGGCAGCCAGGAACAGTTCTCCACTCCAGAGGTGTCTAGCCAGACTCAGCAGTTGCTCTCTGGTGAGCAAGAAGCAGGAGAGATGCCTAGTAAGTGGCTGTGGTTTGTGTAGTGCAGAGGTGGGTTCAGGGTAGAGAAATGCGGAAGGCTGGCTGTGTTTCTGTGAGCTGCACATTTCCCTGGGTAGCTAATTGGTACAGCAGAACAGGGTGTTGATGTATGCTGAGAACTCACAGGAATCCTCCAGAGAGATCTCCAGGAAAGTTTCCTGGAGGTACTTCGTAATCCTCTGTCAAAGGTTTCATGGCAGAACAGCTTTATTCCTTCCCCCATTGTAGGGAACTTTCCTGCATCATTCAGCCACCACTTGTGCAGGGACCAAAGTGGTACATAGGCGAGCAACATAGGGAGCAGGGCGGAAGCCACAAGTATGGAGTAGATCTACACTCGTTTCCCTACTTACCCTTAACAGTCAGATATCTGCTAGAATTACCCCGGCCTGTGGGGAAAAGTCTGGGAGAATTTTAGAATTTTTTTCTTAATATGCTGCACCACGACCCTTGCAAAAAGTATGTGCTCTTTTCCCCACGTGGAGTGGCCCACCTGCTACTCACCATGCTTTGGGTGTTCGTGGAGATGTGGTGCCTGGCTAGGGTCAGAGAGAAAGTGATTGCAATGTTGTAAAGGTGTATTTAACTGAAATGTCTGAATGCTGTGCATTAATTTAACAATCCCGCTTCTGTGCATTTTCCCCTTGCTTCAGCAGATGTGGCCTTCAGGAACACCCTATACACCCTAACCAACCATCTGCGCCACATAAGAAAGGGCCCAAGACAGCAAAGAAGACATGTTCAGGGAGGTACTGCACTGCTCCAATGCAGAGAAAAGGGAACACAAGGAGTGCTGGGAAGCTGAACAGCAGGACAGAAGAAAGAATCAGGAGTTTGTTAAGGATGCAACTGAGTGGATGATTAAAGTAATGGAGGAGCAAATGCAAATGCTGAAGTCCTTAATAATTCTGCAGACTGAGCACACCTGTGCTCACCCTCCCCTGCAGTATATTCAGAACTTTTTCCCATGCTCTCCCCCACTCTCCAAACTCTGCCTGCACAGTCCTTTCCACTTTCCGGGACTTCTCGTTTTCCCATTCACTCCACCCCCTCGGACAACTTTCACAATGATAGCTGGACCTATACACAGCTGTGAAAGTCTGCCCTTCCCTGGTTTCAGAGTAACAGCCGTGTTACTCTGTATTCACAAAAAGAAAAGGAGTACTTGTGGCACCTTAGGGTATGTCTACACTACGGAATAAGGTCGAATTTATAGAAGTCGGTTTTTTAGAAATCGGTTTTATAAATTCGAGTGTGTGTGTCCCCACAGTAAATGCTCTAAGTGCATTAAGTGCATTAACTCGGCGGAGCGCTTCCACAGTACCGAGGCAAGCGTCGACTTCCGGAGCGTTGCACTGTGGGTAGCTATCCCACAGTTCCCGCAGTCTCCGCTGCCCATTGGAATTCTGGGTTGAGATCCCAATGCCTGATGGGGCTAAAACATTGTCGCGGGTGGTTCTGGGTACATATCGTCAGCCTCCCGTTCCCTCCCTCCCCCCGTGAAAGCAAGGGCAGACAATCATTTCGCGCCTTTTTTCCTGAGTTACCTGTGCAGACGCCATACCATGGCAAGCATGGAGCCCGCTCAGGTAACCGTCACCCTATGTCTCCTGGGTGCTGGCAGACGCGGTACGGCATTGCTACACAGTAGCAGCAACCCCTTGCCTTGTGGCAGCAGACGGTACAGTACGACTGGTAGCCGTCATCGTCATGTCTGAGGTGCTCCTGGTCGCCTCTGTGAGGTCGATCAGGAGCGCCTGGGCAGACATGGGCACAGGGACTAAATTTGGAGTGACTTGACCAGGTCATTCTCTTTAGTCCTGCAGTCAGTCCTATTGAACCGTCTTATGGTGAGCGGGCAGGCGATACGGACTGCTAGCAGTCGTGCTGTACCATCTTCTGCCGAGCAGTCATGAGATGTGGATGGCATGCAGTCCGTCTGCTGCCAGCCAAAGATGTAAAAGATAGATGGAGTGGGTCAAAACAAGAAATAGACCAGATTTGTTTTGTACTCATTTGCTTCCCCCCCCTCCCCTGTCTAGGGGACTCATTCTTCTAGATCACACTGCAGTCAAGGTGCAGCGAGGTAAATCTAGCCATGTATCAATCAGAGGCCAGGCTAACCTTCTTGCTCCAATAAGGACAATAACTTAGGTGCACCATTTCTTATTGGAACCCTCTGTGAAGTCCTGCCTGAAATACTCCTTGATGTAAAGCCACCCCCTTTGTTGATTTTAGCTCCCTGAAGCCAACCCTGTAAGCGCCCCTCCCAGCGTCAGAGCAATGGCAAACAATCGGGCATCTGAGAGTGCTGTCCAGAGCAGTCACAATGGAGCGCTCTGATGGGGCTAAAACATTGTCGCGGGTGGTTCTGGGTACGTGTCGTCAGGCCCCCGTTCCCTCCCTCCCTCCGTGAAAGCAAGGGCAGACAATCATTTCGCGCCTTTTTTCCTGAGTTACCTGTGCAGACGCCATACCACAGCAAGCATGGAGCCCGCTCAGGTAACCGTCACCCTATGTCTCCTGGGTGCTGGCAGACGCGGTACGGCTTTGCTGCACAGTAGCAGCAACCCCTTGCCTTCTGGCAGCAGACGGTGCAATACGACTGGTAGTCGTCCTCATCGTGTCCGAGGTGCTCCTGGCCGCGTCGGCTGGGAGCGCCTGGGCAGACATGGGCGCAGGGACTAAATTTGGAGTGACTTGACCAGGTCATTCTCTTTAGTCCTGCAGTCAGTCCTATTGAACCATCTTATGGTGAGCAGGCAGGCGATACGGACTGCTAGCAGTCGTACTGTACCATCTTCTGCCAGGCAGGCAAGAGATGAGGATTGCTAGCAGTCGTATTGCACCATCTTCTGCCAGGCAGGCAAGAGATGGGGATGGCTAGCAGGCGTACTGTACCATCTTCTGCCAAGCAGCCATGAGATGTGGATGGCATGCAGTCCTTCTGCACCGTCTGCTGCCAGCCAAAGATGTAAAAGATAGATGGAGTGGGTCAAAACAAGAAATAGACCAGATTTGTTTTGTACTCATTTGCCTCCTCCCCTGTCTAGGGGACTCATTCCTCTAGGTCACACTGCAGTCACTCACAGAGAAGGTGCAGCGAGGTAAATCTAGCCATGTATCAATCAGAGGCCAGGCTAACCTCCTTGTTCCAATAACAACGATAACTTAGGTGCACCATTTCTTATTGGAACCCTCCGTGCAGTCCTGCCTGAAATACTCCTTGATGTACAGGCACCCCCTTTGTTGATTTTAGCTCCCTGAAGCCAACCCTGTAAGCCGTGTCGTCAGTCGCCCCTCCCTCCGTCAGAGCAACGGCAGACAATCGTTCCGCGCCTTTTTTCTGTGCGGACGCCATACCACGGCAAGCATGGAGCCCGCTCAGCTCACTTTGGCAATTAGGAGCACATTAACCACCACACGCATTATTCAGCAGTATATGCAGCACCAGAACCTGGCAACGCGATACCGGGCGAGGAGGCGACGTCAGCGCGGTCCCGTGAGTGATCAGGACATGGACACAGATTTCTCTGAAAGCATGGGCCCTGCCAATGCATGCATCATGGTGCTAATGGGGCAGGTTCATGCTGTGGAACGCCGATTCTGGGCTCGGGAAACAAGCACAGACTGGTGGGACCGCATAGTGTTGCAGGTCTGGGACGATTCCCAGTGGCTACGAAACTTTCGCATGCGTAAGGGCACTTTCATGGAACTTTGTGACTTGCTTTCCCCTGTCCTGAAGCGCATGAATACCAAGATGAGAGCAGCCCTCACAGTTGAGAAGCGAGTGGCGATAGCCCTGTGGAAGCTTGCAACGCCAGACAGCTACCGGTCAGTTGGGAATCAATTTGGAGTGGGCAAATCTACTGTGGGGGCTGCTGTGATGCAAGTAGCCCACGCAATCAAAGATCTGCTGATATCAAGGGTAGTGACCCTGGGAAATGTGCAGGTCATAGTGGATGGCTTTGCTGCAATGGGATTCCCTAACTGTGGTGGGGCTATAGATGGAACCCATATCCCTATCTTGGCACCGGAGCACCAAGCCGCCGAGTACATAAACCGCAAGGGGTACTTTTCAATAGTGCTGCAAGCTCTGGTGGATCACAAGGGACGTTTCACCAACATCAACGTGGGATGGCCGGGAAAGGTGCATGATGCTCGCATCTTCAGGAACTCTGGTCTGTTTCAAAAGCTGCAGGAAGGGACTTTATTCCCAGACCAGAAAATAACTGTTGGGGATGTTGAAATGCCTATATGTATCCTTGGGGACCCAGCCTACCCCTTAATGCCATGGCTCATGAAGCCGTACACAGGCAGCCTGGACAGTGGTCAGGAGCTGTTCAACTACAGGCTGAGCAAGTGCAGAATGGTGGTAGAATGTGCATTTGGACGTTTAAAGGCGCGCTGGCGCAGTTTATTGACTCGCTTAGACCTCAGCGAAACCAATATTCCCACTGTTATTACTGCTTGCTGTGTGCTCCACAATATCTGTGAGAGTAAGGGGGAGACGTTTATGGCGGGGTGGGAGGTTGAGGCAAATCGCCTGGCTGCTGGTTACGCGCAGCCAGACACCAGGGCGGTTAGAAGAGCACAGGAGGGCGCGGTACGCATCAGAGAAGCTTTGAAAAACAGTTTCATGACTGGCCAGGCTACGGTGTAAAAGTTCTGTTTGTTTCTCCTTGATGAACCCCCCCGCCCCTTGGTTCACTCTACTTCCCTGTAAGCTAACCACCCTCCCCTCCTCCCTTTAATCATTGCTTGCAGAGCCAATAAAGTCATTGCTGCTTCACAGTCATGCATTCGTTATTCATTCATCACACAAACAGGGGGATGACTACCAAGGTATCCCAGGAGGGGTGGTGGAGGAGGGAAGGAAAATGCCACACAGCACTTTAAGCACAGCACTTTAAAAGTTTACAACTTTAAAATTTATTGAATGACAGCCTTCTTTTTTTTGGGCAATCCTCTGTGGGGGAGTGGCTGGTTGGCCGGAGGCCTCCCCACCGTGTTCTTGGGCGTCTGGGTGTGGAGGCTATGGAACTTGGGGAGGAGGGCGGTTGGTTACAGAGGGGCTGCAGTGGCAGTCTGTGCTCCAGCTGCCTTTGCTGCAGCTCAACCATACACTGGAGCATACTGGTTTGGTCCTGCAGCAGCCTCAGCATTGAATCCTGCCTCCTCTCATCACGCTGCCGCCACCTTTGAGCTTCAGCCCTGTCTTCAGCCCGCCACTTACTCTCTTCAGCCCGCCACTTACTCTCTTCAGCCCTCCACCTCTCCTCCCGGTCATTTTGTGCTTTCCTGCACTCTGACATTATTTGCCTCCACGCATTCGTCTGTGCTCTGTCAGTGTGGGAGGACAGCATGAGCTCGGAGAACATTTCATCGCGAGTGCGTTTTTTTTTCTTTCTAAGCTTCACTAGCCTCTGGGAAGGAGAAGATCCTGTGATCATTGAAACACATGCAGCTGGTGGAGAAAAAAAAAGGGACAGCGGTATTTAAAAAGACACATTTTATAAAACAGTGGCTACACTCTTTCAGGGTAAACCTTGAAAGTTAACATTACATACATAGCACATGTGCTTTCGTTACAAGGTCGCATTTTGCCTCCTCCCACCGCGTGAACGGATTTTGGTTGAATGCCAGCAAACATACACTGCAATGCTTTGTTCTACAGTGATTCCCCAGTACGTGTTGCTGGCCTGGAGTGGTAAAGTGTCCTACCATGAAGGACGAAATAAGGCTGCCCTCCCCAGAAACCTTTTGCAAAGGCAGAACCGCAAATGCCAGGGCAAAGTAATCCTTTCACATGCTTGCTTTTAAACCATGTATAGCATTTTAAAAGGTACACTCACCAGAGGTCCCTTCTCCGCCTGCTGAGTCCAGGAGGCAGCCTTGGGTGGGTTCGGGGGGTACTGGCTCCAGGTCTAGGGTGAGAAACAGTTCCTGGCTGTCGGGAAAACCGGTTTCTCCGCTTGCTTGCTGTGAGCTATCTACAACCTCCTCCTCATCATCTTCTTCGTCCCCAAAACCTACTTCTGTATTGCCTCCATCTCCATTGAAGGAGTCAAACAACACGGCTGGGGTAGTGGTGGCTGAACCCCCTAAAATGGCATGCAGCTCATCATAGAAGCGGCATGTTTGGGGCTCTGACCCAGAGCGGCCGTTCGCCTCTCTGGTTTTCTGGTAGGCTTGCCTCAGCTCCTTCAGTTTCACGCGGCACTGCTTCGGGTCCCTGTTATGGCCTCTGTCCTTCATGCCCTGGGAGATTTTCAGAAAGGTTTTGGCATTTCGAAAACTGGAACGGAGTTCTGATAGCACGGATTCCTCTCCCCAAACAGCGATCAGATCCCGTACCTCCCGTTCAGTCCATGCTGGAGCTCTTTTGCGATTCTGGGACTCCATCATGGTCACCTCTGCTGATGAGCTCTGCATGGTCACCTGCAGCTTGCCACGCTGGCCAAACAGGAAATGAGATTCAAAAGTTCGCGGTTCTTTTCCTGTCTACCTGGCCAGTGCATCTGAGTTGAGAGCGCTGTCCAGAGCGGTCAGAATGGAGCACTCTGGGATAGCTCCCGGAGGCCAATACCATCGAATTGTGTCCACAGTACCCCAAATTCGAGCCGGCAAGGTCGATTTAAGCGCTAATCCACTTGTCAGGGGTGGAGTAAGGAAATCGATTTTAAGAGCCCTTTAAGTCGAAATAAAGGGCTTCATTGTGTGGACGGGTGCAGGTTTAAATCGATTTAACGCTGCTAAATTCGATCTAAAGTCCTAGTGTAGACCAGGGCTTAGAGACTAACCAATTTATCTGAGCATAAGCTTTTGTGAGCTACAGCTCACTTCATCGGATGCATACTGTGGAAAGTGTAGAAGATCTTTTTATACACACAAAGCATGAAAAAATACCTCCCCCCACCCCACTCTCCTGCTGGTAATAGCTTATCTAAAGTGATCACTCTCCTTACAATGTGTATGATAATCAAGGTGGGCCATTTCCAGCACAAATCCAGGGTTTAACAAGAACGGCTCGGGGGGGGGGGAAACAAGGGGAAATAGGTTACCTTGCATAATGACTTAGCCACTCCCAGTCTCTATTCAAGCCTAAGTTAATTGTATCCAGTTTGCAAATTAATTCCAATTCAACAGTCTCTCACTGGAGTCTGGATTTGAAGTTTTTTTGTTGTAATATCACAACTTTCATGTCTGTAATCGCGTCTGTAATTTGCTTCAGGTTGGGGGGCTGTCTGTAGGCAAGGACTGGCCTGTCTCCCAAGATTTGTGAGAGTGTTGGGTTATCCTTCAGGATAGGTTGTAGATCTACAACCTATCCTGAAGCAAATACTCACCAGCAACCATATACCACACAACAGAACCACTAACCCAGGAACCTATCCTTGCAACAAAGCCCGTTGCCAACTGTGCTCACATATCTATTCAGGGGACACCATCACAGGACCTGATAACATCAGCCAAACTATCAGAGGCTCGTTCACCTGCACATCCACCAATGTGATATATGCCACCACGTGCCAGCAATGCCCCTCTGCCATGTACATTGGTCAAACTGGACAGTCTCTACGTAAAAGAATAAATGGACACAAATCAGATGTCAAGAATTATAACATTCATAAACCAGTCGGAGAACGCTTCAATCTCTCTGGTCACGCGATTACAGACATGAAAGTTGCGATATTACAACAAAAAAACTTCAAATCCAGACTCCAGCGAGAGACTGTTGAATTGGAATTCATTTGCAAATTGGGTACAACTAACTTAACCACTCCCAGTCTCTATTCAAGCCTAAGTTAGTTGTACCCAATTTGCAAATTGCTTGTAGCTTTCTGTACAGGCCAATGTTCCTGAAGATGTGTGAGTCATGCACCTTTCCAGACCACCTTGCGCTGATGTCAGTGAAACACCCACAGTGATCCACAAGCGCCTGCAACACTATGGAGAAGTACCCCTTCCTATTGATGCTATTGATATACTTTGTCGCAAGGTGATCTGATGCCAAAATTGGAATGTGCATGCCATCTATTGCCCCTCCACAGTTAGGGAAACCCATTTCTACAAAGCTATCCACTATTTCATGCACATTTCCCTTGCACATTTGCATTAACACAGTCCCAGTGGTTGACTTCCCCACTCCAAATTGATTCGCAACCGACCGATAGTCTGGAGTCACCAGCTTCCACACAGCGATTGCCACACGCTTCTCTACCAATAGGGCAGTTTTAGGAAGGTGGCTTTCTGCATCTAAAAGTTCTGTAGCTACTGCTCTTCTTCCACACTGCATGATAAGATCCCATTGTTCAGTACTTGTTTCCCAACCCCAAAAGCGACGATCTACCCTATGCAGCTGTTCTGTGAATGCCAAAAGCAATCTAAAATTGCTTCTATCCATATCATGCAACATGTCAGGCGCCTGCGAGTCTTCTTCAGTTAGGAACTTCACGATTAACTGCACTGCCATCTGCGATGTCTTTGTGACAGTTAACAGAGCATAAGAGAGCAGTGCAGCATCTTCTCCCAAAGATGTCAAGGTGCACAGCAAAGGAGGGCTGTTGCAAAAAATGCTGTGAAAGAAAGCCAGAAGCCCATGGAGTGCTGGGACAGAAAGCAATGCATCACGGGACATTAAGCCCAGTCCCAAGGTACGCCGCAATCCACTCCACCTTCCCACAACACCTGGCGACAGAAGGTGTCAAGCTGGAGTCTGGGATAGGTACCCACAGTCAATTGCTCACACTATCGAGGATAGTGCCCCCACTGTGGACGCACTCTGCTGACAGAGGGAACAAAGTGAACGTGAGATTCCGATTTTTATTATGTTGGCTTTTGGATGTCAACATCACTTTTGTTGACAAAACTTGGTGGTGTAGACAAGGCCATAGTCTCAGAGTGTCACAGCTATATATAAGGTGGAACAGATTGTTTAGCATAAGCAATTAATACATATTTCAAGGGACCATTCAAGATAAAATGGCTTGTTAACACCCCTCCAGTCATAGGCAGGAATGGAAGGCGGGGGAGGGAGGCGAGCAACTGGGGAGTGTTAGTGGTTTACAGATTTTGTAATAAGCCATATATTCAGTCTCTCTGTTCAGTCCATCACTTTTAGTGTCTAGCAAAGTTATGTATTTAAGCTTCCAGGCACATCTTTTGAAAGTGGTGTGCAGGTTTCCTTTGAGGATGAGGACTGATAGGTCAGATATACACACTGACATAACAGGGTAACATTCACAGCAAAGAACTCCGTCCACCACCTTCTTCAATTTACCATTTTACTAACTATAATCATAAGCAAACTCACTATGGTTAGCCACAGTGAAGGTGTAGTAGCAATTGCAGGTACAAAAGTGGTTCTTTAAGCAGGTAGGGCTAGACCTTTTGCAGAATTCTATTTGTCGAGGGTAACTGTTTCATAGGCAAGAAAGAGATCAGATTCTGCCCCACCATCCTGCTGCTCATGACAAAGATGGAACAGATTTTGTATTTAGGTTGGTAAGTTTCCATGCCAGTTTTGCAATGTTGACTTAGGCTACACAGTCTAGGGATTCCTTCTGTAGCACAATGGCAACAAACGGAACCCATGTGTTACAATACATCCATACTTTAAATAGAAAATAAAACTAGCAGTAGTGTTGATGAGGCTATTTTCAGTAACAATTTTCTTAAGTCCCTCCCCTTCCCCTATTATATGAGGGTTCTGAAAGAGGCTGCCTGGACAAAATCATTACTAGTTTTTATTTTCGAGATGAATAAAAAAAAAAAGACCTTTTTGTATTTCCCCTATATTGGAGTTGCATATAAAAATATTTGCACACATTTTGGGCATGACTGCCTCCCGTCCGAAGTTCAAGCCAAACAAACATTAGCCCAGTAGATTAAGTCACTGAAAATATTCCACTGAGATGAAAATGAGCACAGAGGATAAGCCAATTAAAAACTGCATGAACAGAAGGGATCCAAGATCTTCATTAGTGGAGAGAGAAGCAGATGGTTTGCATGTATATTTTAAGATCTATAGCATTATGTCAACTTACCAACTAGCTCCTGTGGATCTCTCTTCTCCAGTTCTGAGAACTCCTGATGGAGGAAAATATAACAATGTTAGCAAGATAGGTCATGCACTAGAGTCACTGGCTACTCAAACATATATATTGGCTCTCAGAACAGCTAGATAAAGATTAGAAGGAAGAAAGCAATGTAAAATATCAAACACAAGGCAATGCTCGCCCTCAAAATCAGAAATGTAGGACTGGAAGGGACCTCAAGAAGTCATCAAGTCCAGCCCTCTGTGCTGAAGCAGGATCAAGTCAACCTAGACATTCATCTCTGACAGGTGTTTGTCCAACCTGTTCTTACAAACCTCTAATGATAGGGATTACACAACCTCTGTGGGAAGCTTATTCCAGAACTAACTACCCTTATAATCAGAAATTTTTTCCTAATCTAAAATCTCCCTTGCTCTTGATCAAGCCCATTATTCTTGTCTTGCCTTCAGTGGTCGTGGAGAACAAATGATCACTGTCCTCTTTAGAACAACCCTTAACATATTTGAAAACTTATCAGGTCCCCTCAGTCTCTTTTCTCAAGACTAAAGATGCCCAGTATTTTTAACTTTTCCTCATAGGTCAGATTTTCTAAACTTTTTATCCTTTTTGTTGTTCTTCTCTGGACTCTCTCCAATCTGTTCACATATTTCTTAAAGTATGGTATCCAGAAGTGAACAGGTATTCCAGTTGAAGCCTAACCAATGCCAAGAAGAGTTGGACAATTACATTCAACACTCCAGCTAATACACCTCCAAATGATATTAGCCTTTTTTGCAACTGCATCACACTGTTGACTCATTCAGTTTGTGATCCACTATAACCCACAGATCCTTTTCAGCAGAACTACTGACATCACGAAAGCCATCAAACCCTTATAGGTTTCTGCTTTCTATTCTTGCAAAGACAATTTTATCGAAGAATTAAGCCTTGGTTTCTACAAGCACTGAGCATTCTCAGCTCCCAGTAACTTCAGTGAGAGTTGTGGTATTCAATACCTGGGTGGGTGGGAGGGAGTATCAGGTCTTAAGACCATTGATTCATCAAGCCTGGTACCTGACCACTGACCGTGGATAACGCCCAGTGAGTGCTTCAGAGGAAGGTTCCTACCACCCCTAAAACATACAACACACTTAGCCAATAGTGCACAGCCATAGTATATCTCCCTGTTAGGGAGCCTTTTTATTCATTCACAACTCAGACTTCAATATTAGAATTCCCTTAAAGGGGCATAAATGGAAACAAGATCCCATATAAATTGTTTGGTAGACCCCAGTGCTGTCCAAGATCTCAGTGAGATCACCATGAAAAAGGGGGAAGTAGTCAAATGGAGAAGTGAAAATGCCAGTCTATCAGTCTTTTGACAAGGTACTCCCAACAGTGTGATTAGCACTACAGAATAGTAACATCCAAGCACCAGAGTTAGCACTGCAATGCACAGCAGGATCAGAAGCAACACCAGTTCATTATCTTTGCTGACAGAGCGCCTCAGATAAGAGTTACTCATCGCAACAGGAAATATTGCTGATTTGAGGGGATTGCTAAGTAGTGATAAGACCATGGGCCAAATTGTTCGTGGTTACACTCATGTGAGGTTATTCTGAACTTACATAGGTTTAAGAGAAGAATTTGGCAGTATGGATTTCTACAAGAGAATGGGGGTTATGGAAAAAGGTCATCTTGAGAATGTGGTGAAAGATTATCCAGGGCCAGGTTTGGGAAGCAAGCATCAAAACACTTCGAAGGTCCCAGGAAAATGACTAGTTCTTACACAATTCTCCCCAAATGACACAAGGACCCTGAAGCAGCCGTGGCAAGAGTATTCTAACCACCTCCCTCTTCCCAAAAAAGCCTTTCATGATTCATTGGGCTCTGAGTCCAAAATTCCTCAGCTTCTCAGAACACTGAATCTATTCATTCAACCTGAAATGAACACAATGCTGCCTCCTTGTTGCTTAGCAACCAAACTTTCACCACTATACTCCATTAAGGAGGGGCTTTTTATGTTGGGTGAGCGGAAGAGAAGGAGAGGTCAGTAAGCTAATTTGCACATTTGCTGTGCCAAAATCAGGCTGGCATTATAAAAACCACCAATTCCCAGAGGGCTTCACTGCCTTTGGGATCAAAAACCCAGCATTCCTTTTGTAGAACTAAATGCAGTGTAGTGATATTTACCGCCTTTCATTAAAAAGCATTGTGGCTGCGAGTACATTCGGGTCATAGAAACATAAGGCTGAGGCTATTTTAAAAAATGAGGTACATGGAGGAACACATGTGCCTGCTAGCCAGCTGGCTAGGAACCAGTCTTGTCCTTTTATGTGGAACTGAAGTGGACTGGACTATTGTGTCTTTGATAGTACTGATCTTCCTATACATAGCTAATGTGCCCACAGTGTAGTCTCTAGATGCCAGTATCCTACCACTTATTCTCTCAGGCCATTTAAAAGCCTTTTGATGGATAATAAGTATCTATTTTTAATTTTCTCCTGACTATATCATTAAATTAGGAGTCTGCAGGAAATTTCCCAGCAAGTAATTTTAAGTATCCACTGAGAGGAGGGACACTGTCTTCAGGTTAAAGCACTGGACTGGGATTCAGGTGATATGGGGTCTGTTTCTATATTCCTAACAGTGGGTGACTGTGGGTAAATCACCAACAGTGTGTGCCTCAGCAGCCCATCTGTAAAATGGGGATAATCCTTCCCTACCTCATAGGATTGCTGTGAGGGCAAATTCATAAAATGTGAAATATTCATATACCAAGAATGAGCACAACAGACTAGCCTATGAAAAAACAAGTTCATACAGTTACAGATATGGAAGAGAATCATTGGGTCCTTCCCCTCCAACCAATGCCGGATTGTGCCTAGAGTGGTTTAATCATGTCTCAAGCACAGTCTCATGGGAGACCATTCCACAGCTTAACAGATCTTACTATCTACATGTTATCGCACTTTTCACCCTGATATCTAGACACTAAATACACAAATTTAAATCTTAACATCTTTGTGGGGAAAAGAAAAAACACTACTTTTTACTCCACCCATAGCGAGGTGGTTATTTGATTGTTCTTTTCTTCTGAGGGGATACCATTGGGAAAAGAGGACTACTTCAGTAAGCACCTATTGTCCCTAGTCCTTATCTAGAGTTCTAGCCTCTCCTTGTTTTTCTAGAAGGAATACCTCGATGACATTAACACATGAATGAGAATGGTACACAGAACGATGGGAGGAGATCCCCTTGGAATGAATTATACTGCTGCGAACATACTTAAAGGTGGCCAAAGGAAATGGTCAGAAATTCAACAGCTTTTAGAAATGTGGTAACTTTCCCAATAACTGCTAAGAAGGGCATTTACCACATATAGGTAAAGTTGCTGAATTTTCAAAACACCATTTGCAGGTCACCTTTAAATCATCTGGAGCAATCATTGCAATGGTAAATCTGAAACTGAGGCCATTGTCTACACTGATCTAAATTATGCTGATCTAACTACTTAACATAAGAACAGCCATAGTGGGTTAGACCAACGGTTCGTCTAGTCCAGTATCCTGTCTTCCGACAGTGGCCAATGCCAGGTGCTTCAGAGGGAATGAACAGAACAGGTAATCAAGTGATCCATCTCAAATTAAACAGCTTGTGTGTGTTCACACTTGGCTCCTTGTGTCAACAGTGCGTGTTCTCACTAGGAGCGCTTGTATTGATTGTATTGTCAGTGTGAGGTATTGTGGGACAGCTCCTGCATTAACCTAATTACACTGATCGTGACTATGCTGTTCAGGGAGGTGGTGTTACTAAATAGGCACTTACACTGACAGGAGCCAAATTTAAGCAAAGACACTTCCACAGCTAGGTCAATGCTAGGCAGCTTACGTCTATCGTGTAGGCCAGGCCTCAGGAAAGAGCAGACAGTAGTCTTAACAGTAGTAACTGGATGACAAATTCCTCTTGGTAACTTTCTTGTTTTAAGCATAAAAAATTGAGTTTTAAGACCTGTAACATATCACAAATAAATTAGGGCGGAACAGGATTGGTGTGATTCTATGAAATTCCAAAAATCACAAATATAGTATTGATTTCTAGGAGGAAAATGTTTCTCTATCTTGGTTTGTACTCTACAGTTCCTAGAAGGAAAGAGTCTTCCCCATTTATGACGGTTTATACAAAATGGATCACCCTAACACTTGGTCGAAATATATTTAACCAAAGGAGCCACCTGTACAAGACAGGCATGATGCCATCATCTCCAGACGATCCAGAACTGCAGTCATGCCATCAAGTCCAGTCTCCACATCCTTAGGGCACAACCAAGACATCAGAAACTCTAAACATGCACAATGAAGAAAACAAGTTCTAAGGAATCATAACCACACCCTCTGCCCAGAGGATATGAATTTTTCTTACTGATGAATGAAGTATACCTGCTGTTCCATGATTAATAACCTGAAGGCATCTAAACAACCTTTCATTAAGTCCCTCATTTCAAACCTTACAAATGGCTTGCCATTAAAATGAAGGACTGGTTCTTAGCCCCTACATGGTACTTTACTCACTCAAAAGTAGTGATCCTCAACATCCTTTGCACTAGGCAAGAAGTATCCCTATATAATAGATGGGAAAACAGAATTTCAACACCTTGCCCAAAGTCATACAGTAAGGGCTTGTCTACACATGAAAGTTATTCTGGAATGCCATAGCTATTCCAGAATAACTCCATATGGGGGCATTTATTCCAGAATAAAAGCATCTTCTTCCAAAATGTGTTAAATGAATTCAGAAAAAGCCACATTTTCTCCCTTCCAGTATACGAGTCCACACATGAAGTTAACTCAGAATAATTCCAAGTGTAGACAATCCCTAAGGATTTGTCTTCACTACCAGGGAGATCGACGCAGCTGCAATTGATACAGCAGGTGTTGATTTATCAGGTCTAGTGAAGACCGACTAAATTGACGGCAGAGTGCTCTCCGGTTGACTCCGGTACACTTGATCCCCAAGAACGGTAAGATAAGTCAACGGGAGAGTGTCTCCCATCGACACAGTGTAGTGAAGACACTGCGGTAAGTTGACCTAAGCTACATCGACTGCAGTTAAGTTATTCATGTAGCTGGAGTAGCGTAACTTAGGTTGACATACCCCAGTAGTGTAGACAAGGCTACAGATAATGGCAAAGAGATTAGAACTCGGACTATCCACATCCACCAGCACCTCCTGGGAGCACAGAACTTCTAACTTCTCAAAAGGTCCACATAGCATTAAAGGCAGGAGTAGGCAAACCTCTACCCCATCCAACTGCCCCCTGACTGCCCCCCGGGGCCTCCTGCCCCTTATCCAACTCCCCCTTTCCCCCTGCCACTCAGAGAGGCAGGATAGGCTTATTTGAAAGCCTGGGATGTGGGCGTGCACAAGCCGTGCTGCCCGTGTGGCGGCGTTGCTGTGGGGGAGGGGCCAGGGGTGAGCTTCCCCGGCTGGGAGCTCAGGGGCCAGGCAGGACAGTCCTGTGGGTCGGATATGGCCATAGTTTGCCCATCCCTGCATTAAGGCCTGGTCTATACTTAAAATATAGGTTGACAAAAGGTAGAAATCTACAGCTCTGAGCACCACAGCTATGTTGGCCTAAGCCCGAGCATAGAGGCAGCTAGAGTGATGGAAGAATGCTTCCCCTCAACCTAGTTACTGTCACTCAGGGTGGTGGAGTTCCTACAGTGATGGAAAAGCCACTTCCATTGCTGTAGTCTGCATCGATGCTACGAGGTTACAGCAGTGCAGCAATAGCGCTGTAGCTATGCCACTATAGCGCCTGTAGTGCGGACATGGCCTTAGACATAACTCCCATTAGTGTTCGTGGGACTTCATATAAACAAAGGCTTTACTCTGCATGGTTCCCCTTGAGATTTTGGCATAGGCTTCAAACACATGAAGCAGCAGTGAGGGTGTTTAAATTTTAAGAAAAACAGTGAACTGTTTTTAATGTGCTACGGATCTGATCCCAGACCAAGTTAAAAGTTGAGGGAGGGAAAGCTTTGAGGAATAATATAAAGAGGCACAATGTAAAAGTGCAGGGTTACCACCCTTTAGCATGGTAAGTGGAAAAGAATATCCATTTTTGACACTGACTAACAAGTTTTCCAGAGCATTTAAGAAAAGGAAGATATTTTGACGACTATAAGTAGAGGAAAATTTTAAACCCCAGAGTAAGGGATCTGATCTGTTTACACAAGGCATCAGAAGCATTCATAGTACTATATACTTAAAGCACTGGAAAAGGAGAAGTTAGCTCAGTGATACTCCAACTGTGGCTTGTGAGCCATAAGTGGCTCTTTAATGTGTCTCCTGTGGCTCTTTGTGATGGAACAATGAATTCACACTACTGTGGCTTTTGTGGGTCATGTTGATCGCTAATTTGGCTCCTGAACCACTGAGGTCCGAGTATCACTGAGGCTAGTCAAGCAGCACTGTGCATTGGTTGTGTCCAGAATCAAGCCAGATACTTATGCCGCCATAAAATACACATTCCTTGGTGAAAATTAAGTCAATAAGTCGGACATCTGTGAAAAATTGTCCATAGTGACCATGTTCCAATGGGGAGCACTCACTGAAGTTAACAGGGCTTGGATTTCACCCCCAGTGTTTCACTGAGAGCCAGCACTGCTTTGTTTTCACAACCTTGAGCTCTGGAATGCTGTGTGGGAGGGTACCTACATTTATGTTTGTGGTTAAAGTCTTTTTCTGGACACTGGGCTGACAACACTAATGAAATCAAGCCAGAGATAAACTGCTGCTTATTTAGCCAATAGCTATCTCCATCACCAGGGAGGTATGAAACTCAGACAAGCTACAGAAAAAGAGCTGACCTCTTGTTCCTTCATATCCCAAGCTTAATGGAAAGGCTTTTGTCCCATCTGATATTGCAAGCGGATATGTGAAAACTGCCAGAATGAAGTATAAAATAAAGGGGTTTTTCCCCACCCCATTTTGTGGAGGACAGAGTGAATATATTCACTAAGTAGTAGTAGGCGGCATCTTTCAGTCTTGAGACCATGGATATGTGCTCCTGAGAGGTAAAGAATTTACTCAGTTGGTTTTATGGCAGCCATGGCTGTGGCTGAAGAGACCCACTTGAGAGAGAGAGAGACACAATCTCTGCTTACTAAGGTTTTATACTAAAGGCAGGTTTCAGAGTAGCAGCTGTGTTAGTCTGTATCCGCAAAAAGAAAAGGAGGACTTATTTGTTACTCTCTAAGGTGCCACAAGTACTCCTTTTCTTTATACTAAAGGCAGATCTTGTCTTCAAAATGGGAGGTTTTCTCCAAATCTTGCACTACTGCAGAGCCACCGGTGCTCAGAACAGTGGGAACACTAGTGTAAAATAGTCCATCTCCCTTCTTCTCCCATTAGAAGGGGAGACCTTTCCCATCTCTCTCCTCTCAAGAAAGGTGTACCCCACAATTCTTCTCCTCACCTCCCCAGTTGGGAAGGTCAACTCTTCACTGCCATCTATCCCCCTCCTGCTGGTCATTCCTCAATCATCGTGTTACTGTTCACAGCTACTCCAAGCAGTGGCACACACCATGACATTTGCCAGACTGGTCAGTTTCACTACTGCTGCTTTCAGCTTCTGAGCAGTAGTGAAGGGGACAATAAATCTTACAGAGATGCTGCTAATGGTCAGCATCTGGTGCAGGTGGATGGAGGTGCAGAGCAAGGAAATATAAAAGTCAGATTTTAGGGACCTCTGATCACCTACATTTTTAAGATCTCTAGACCGATCTCATGCATAACAAGCCATATGATTTCTGGTCTGCATGTTCCAGAGCAGTTTAGCAAGACTTACAAGATTATCATTTTCACCAATGATTGACTTCAGCTACTATTTAAGTTTCAGTATTACTGTTCTGCTAGCATTCAGAAAAAGTTTCCCCATTTACTACTGCTGAGCAAGTAGGCAAGTGCCTTTTTCAAACCTTGGGCAATGAGACACTCCCTCTGGCAGCCCAACGGTTGTATTTATTATTAAACTGAACCATCAAGATGGATTCATATCTGTTGACGAAGGATAGGCACGGTTTCTGCTTGTTACATGTAAGAATTGCAACATGAAAGCAAGGTATTCTAGTTAAACTCCCCATCCTACTGTGGTGAGATATGGACTGTGAGTAAGAGATTCAGTCCAACAAAACTGCAGGGTGTGTCCCCACTATGGAAGGTTTTTAAACAAAACAAAAACCAAACAAAAAAAAAAAAACCACACCACACAAGAATACAGCCTACCATCAGGTCCCAATGCAAAAATCAACAGCAATCCCCTCAGTGGGAACAGAGATTAAAACATAGGAAGGAAATGAAAACAATATAAATCTGACACTGAAGAATTTAAGCTTCAGAAGATTTACCGAGAAAAGTCCATTTTATTTGATGGAAAGAATGGACTTATTTACAACAATGCTTGCTAAATCCTTCCTGAGACAAAATCCATAAATCCAGTACAAAGCGCACACCCACACCGCAGAACACCACAGCTACTGGAGTTAGGATTGGTACCCTTTGGCAAGAGCTGCCATCAACTTCACAGCTGCAGTGGCATAAATTACTAGGAGCGCATTTTAATCATGCGGAAGGGGAGGGGGCAGGGGAGAGAGGGAAGATAACTGCCTTGTGGGGAAGGAAAGCATGTAATGGCTAGAGGGACTTGGGTGTGAAAAAACAAGATCCAAGTTGTAAAATTGGATTGACTGAGAAGTCAATGTCAAATTCCCCAGCTTGGGTTCTCTCCTTTCCCATGCCTTTTCAACTGAGCCAGACCCACAAACTCCCTCTAGTTTCCCCACCACTGCTGATTAAAACAATGGAATGGGTTAGAAGCACCAAGTTTTCACATAATTAGCCTGATCTTACTTCTGTTAATCAGATCCTCCCTCCTTTTATTTATTGTATCTGCTCTTTCGATCTGGTCTTAAATTAGATCGTACCTATTCCAAAGGTTTACAGTGTCCTCCTATTAGTCAGTACAGCAGCCAGCACAATGGGACCCTGATCCGGGCCTTTGGACACTTCCATAATAATTTTAAACACACCTTGATAATGCTGTTATCCTTTCCCAGCCTGGGCATCCTGAGGCATGATGCCTTCTGTGATTTATTTAGACATTTCTTTAGTGCTCACCAACTTGGTGTCCGATTACTGAACAAAGTTTTAAAAACAAGTCCACATATGCAGATCACAATTGGTATAACAGTGCCCTGAAAAGAGAGAGGTAGAGAGTTCCAAAGCCAGGGATCTTGTGTAAGGACTGGCCTCCAGTTATTCACTGGTTCAATCCCAGTCAAAACAAGAGCATGCTAACTGACAGGCTGGCATGGCTGGACATCAGGAGAGAGAGACTAAATGAAATGAACCCACTGAAGTGAGCTGTAGCTCACGAAAGCTTATGCTCAAATAAATTGGTTAGTCTCTAAGGTGCCAGAAGTCCTCCTTTTCTCTTTCCACCGATTGTTGCAATTCAGTGTCCAGACTCAAAGCACATTCATGATACTGCAGACTGGGCTGGCAGAGATTGATTTATTACAGGGACAGCTATTTACACAAAAGTACATTTGTAAAGAGATGAAAAGAAGTTACAGCAACACTTGTGATCACTCACAGGGTTCAAGCAGAACGTACTGCCTAGTAGAAGATGACCTTTAATCCAAGTTTTCATTAGAGCGTTTGACCAATACAAAGATACTTGCTTGTTGGTGGTAGGGTCATTACAGCAGGTTTCACCCCACAGGAAAGTAGGCACAGCTAAAAGTGAATGGACATTTTCCTTCTCTCTACAACAATTCATGCATTGGGTGGAGGGAGGGGAGTAAAAATCTCGTTAAAGAATCTGCTAAGGCAACAGCATCATTCAGTTGATGCAGAAAGGATCTGAAGTCTGGATGCAAACACTTCATCTCCACTACCAGCCATAACAAAGCAAGAGGGAAAAATACCTATATGTAGACAGGAAAGTTTATGATTAATTTCTCAACCCTTCTCAGGGCAATGCACATGCTCCAATACACGGAGTTAGTTGGATGACCTAGTCATTCCTACAGTAGAGACAGACAAAATATTAAAATCCATCAGACTTGAGTTAAGAGCAAAGAGTGAGCTGCAGGAAGAAATGGCAATTTCACCTCCCACCCACAAAAGTTGCCAGTTGTAACATATGCTACATTAGAGAAGCTGGTAAACAAAATAGAGTTCAAGTGTGTGGAAGGAGGGGGCGAACAAGAGTACAAAGTTTTATTTCCTTTCCCAACAAAAGAAAAAAGAAAAGGAGAATCCCGGGAGAAAGCCCAATACAAGCCCATTTCCTATAGCCATATCCTGTTTGCCAGCTCTGTCACATGGCTCCAGGCAAACTGCCCAGCTTGGGAGGAGAAAATGAACTTATCAGAAAAATGAGAGGAAGCCGCTGGGGCCATGTCCTGAAAGCACTGAAAAACAGAGGCGAGCCACCTTTAGTGAAGAATTGACAGTTTCCATACTGCAATATGAGTATTTACTTCTATACTGGAGTCGGCAACCTTTCAGAAGTGGTGTGCCGAGTCTTCATTTATTCACTTTAATTTAAGGTTCCGTGTGCCAGTAATACATTTTAACTTTTTTAGAAGGTCTCTCTCTCTAAGTCTATATATTATATAACTAAACTATTGTCGTATATAAAGTAAATAAGGTTTTCAAAATGTTTAAGAAGCTTTATTTAAAATTAAATTAAAATGCTTATCTTATGCTATGCCTCTCGTGGAGGTGGAGTTATTAAGTTGGTGTAGTAGGCGAGTTACATCAGTGGGAGCTACATTTTAATAGCTTACAGAGTTAGGGCAACGTAAAACTACCTTACATCGACCTAACTGTAGTGTAGACCAAGCCTGAGGGACCACCTCTAGGCATGAAAGGGTTGGTTAAGATATGAGAAGGTTTGCACTGATGCTGTATGGTGTCATTGCTCTGTAAGTAACGAGAGATTTCCAGGGCTCTCAATCTGGCACCATTCAAGAACATTTAATAGAGAAGTTATGAAGCCAGGAATGTAAAATAAAACAGCAGGTTTCTCTGCAGGTAGTCAGAGGGTCAAAAAATAAGTCATGCTTTAATACAAGTGTGCATATTCTTCCAGTCTAGCTCTAGCTGGTGAAAAGAATACAAGGAAAGTGGCACCACAAGTTACTCAATGTTCTGGAAGTTTTTATAAAACAGACTTTAAAAAAAAAAAATCTTTCAGGGCTCTTGCTGAAAGGACGAGCCACACCTGTGTCAATAATCTGTGGTATTCAGCACTTCAGGGAGTGAAGAGTCTGTTGCGGCTTGTATGCCTGGCGGGGGAGGAATGAGACATGTCCAAATACGTGCCTACTCATCTTCCAGAACAGTTCGTAAGAGCTGGTTTACTGAATTCAGGGCTGCAGCTTTGAACCCAAAGTTTAAGCCAACAATGCTACGATCTCTCTCTGCAGTTGTTAAGACAAATGGGCTAGAGGCAGAGGGGGGAAACATGAGAGAGAGAAAAAATAGAATAAAACTTTCAGTGCCAGGTTCATTCTTTCATGTCAAATTGTGTTTAGCATTTGCCAATATACTCAGGCAGACAAAGCTACTTGTAACCATGCTCACCTGTCTAGAAAAAATGGCTAAGATACACCAACTACTTTAAATTTCTGATACAAAGAGCACTTATTTTAAATAGTGGGTGAGGACAGTACAAGAAACTGACTTATCTGTACTCTTCTTAAAAACCTTCCAGGCATAACAACAAAAGTGAAATCTCTCAATACTTTTGGTTTCTTAATGGGAAGCCGAAAGGCAACGTGTCCAATGCTAAGAATAAGGGAGAGGCACAATCAGTGACTTACTTTGTAAAACTAGGCAGATCAAGCAGGTGTTCTGATTGCAGGAAGCCAAGAGAAAAGAGAACACTGATATAATGTTCAGTGGATACAGTGCTACTCCTACAGAGAATGCTAAGGCTGGTTTATTGTAAAGCATTTCAAAGTCTAAATCAGAGAGCAAGTAACTTGAAGTACATTTTCAGGGTTGGTGGATTCCTGAAGAGAAGAGCAACTGAGATAAAATTCAACCTCACAATTCATTGTGGAAAGGTTAACTCCTACCAGACCATGCCATGTCTTTCAGAAGGTCAATACAGGACCACTGCAGTCATCACCGAATATAGAGGTTTTGGGAGTTGAGGAAGTTTTACAACTGGCTCCTGAACCAGACTAGTTTTCAAAATTCCCCAATGACATTTTTAACAGCTGCCCCTTTAACACATGAAAGCAGAGGAATGACAGTCAACTTGGCCTACTTTTGAGCTTCGTCACCCATAAACAAAACATTAACATTCATCATAAGAATGGTCACACTGAGTCAGACCAATGGTCCACCTAGCCCATTATCCAGTCTTCCGCCAGTGCCAGGTACTTCAGACGGAATGGACAGAACAGGGCAATTACAGTAAAAGCTGTTTTATCTGGCATGTTGGGGGGGATGAGGGGTGCCGGTAAGTGAAAAATACTGGCTAACTAAGGGGGAGGGAGTTCGGGTGTGAGAAGATGTGTGGGGCAGCAGGTTAGGGTGCGGGACGGGGGTGCTGCGGCACTCACCTCAAGCAGCTCCCTGCAAGTGACCTGTCATGGCTGCTCCTAGGCGGAGGCAGGGCAGGCTGCTCCATGCACTGCCTCCGCCTGCAGGCGCTGCCCCTGCAGCTCCCATTGGCCGCGGTTCTCAGCCAATGAGAGCTGCAGAGCTAGTGCTTGGTGCGGGTCGGGGGGCGGAGTGTGCAGAGCTACCTGTGCGCCTCTGCCTAGGAGTGGCCAGCACAAGTCGCCATTTGCGGGGAGCCGCCTGAGGTGAATGCCCCCCAGATCCGGCACTCTGCACCTTCTCCTGCACCCCACCCTGCTGCCTCAAGTTCCCTCCCACACTCCAACTCCCTCCCAGAACCCGTGCTCCACATTCCCTCCCGTGCCCCATCCTTCTGTGGGCCCCACACCAACTGGACTATAAACCAGAATTTCAATGAAGATGAGAAATGCCAGTTTATAGAGCTTTCCAATTGGTGAAGTGCCAGATAAAACAGCTTTTACTGTATTAAGTGATCCAGCCCCAGCTTCAAGCAGTCAGAGGTTTAGGGATACCTGGAGCATGGGGTTGCATCCATGACCATCTTGGCTAATAGCTATTGATGGACCTATCCTCCATGAACTTATCAAATTCTTTTTTGACCCATTATAATTTTGGTATTCACAACATCCCCTGGCAAGGAGTTCCACAGGCTGACTATGTGTTGTGTGAAGAAGTACTTCCTTACGTTTGTTTTAAACCTTCTGCCTATTAATTTCATCGGGTGACCCCTGGTTCTTGTGTTATGTGAAGGAACAAATAATACTTCCTTATTCACTTTCTCCAGACCAGACTAATGATTTTATAGGCTTCTATCAGGCCCCCCTTTGTCATCTCTTTTCTAAGCTGAACAGTCTTACTCTTTCTAATCTCTCCTCATATGGAAGCTCATCCTTTTAAGACATGTTCATACTAGTTCCTATTGCTTATGATATCCATTCCCTATATTTGAGGGTTGCATGCATCCCACTGCTGGTTGAGTGGACCTAAAGATATTAGCAACATTTTAAAAGTTACTACTTTGAGCTTCATAACTCAAAATGTTTGCCCAATTAATCTTAGAATTTCCACTAAAAAGAATTTTTTAGTGGAAATTCTAAGATTAATTGGGCAAACATTGAGTTATGTGAAGCTCAAATTAGTAACAAACAAACACACAAACTCTTTTTGGCAAAAATTGGTGCCGGTGGCTTTCCAGAACTGGGCTTAAAACAGAAGCTGTCTTACAGCCTTGAGCACAGAGTTGCTAGTGTGCTTTGACAGTGCCAGTGTTAGAGACTCCATTATCGTATGTTCACCTGCTGGTTTACAGAGCAAAACTATCACCCGAAATCAGTAATATCTCTGAGAGCCCACAATGACAGTTAGGAAGAGCTGGGGGAGGCAAGAATGATCACAAGCATCACAGTTTGGATGCTGTAATCCCATACTGATATTACTCTCCCCTCCCCCCAAATCAAAATGATTGCTATCTCCTCCCTAAAAGTAGCCAAGGGATCACTCATCCACTGAAGGAATTATTCTATGGGAGGGCTGGATCAAGGTTACAGTAAAACCTGAGCATGTCTCTGAAGGTTATCAAAAGGCCCTTTGTTAGATTTGCTTAGGAAATACACTGTTTTTCTAAAATCTGACACCCCTCTGCTTCTTTTGTCCTGTAGTCTAAGTCTAACTTGGCAGCCTCCTAGAGTCCCGATACACAAAGTGAGGGGAGGGTTCCATGAAAAAGGAACTTCTGACAGGACAACAAGCTTTCAAAGTCTGTAAGCAGTTATTGGACTCAGGGCATCTCTACACTGCAGTTAAAAATATGCGACTGGTCTGAGCCAGCTGACTTGGGCTCACAGGGCTTTGTCTCAGTGGTTGTTTAATTGCAGTGTAGATATTCTGGCTAGGGCTGCAGTGCAAGCTCTGGGACACTCCCACCTTGCAGGGTCCTACAGCCCAGTCCAGCCCAGCCAAGCCCAAAATGTCTATACCTCAATTAAACAGCCCTTAGAGCCCCAGAGAGCTGTAGGTTATTAACTGCAGTGTAGACATACCCTCACTTGCAAGTAAGCGGCCATATACACTGACTTCCTGATATCAAGGGTAATCAGCACAGTAATCAGGGCTTGAGAGTTAATGATTGCCCTGCAAATGCCATCTGAAGGGAGCCGAGCAGAAGGGTTGGGCTCACAGTCCTTGCTTGACTTCAATGCCCTGTTTTAATAGCCCATCCCCACAATGTCTAGGTCCAGAATCCTTCAGATCAGAATTTAGTAGGGGGGTATGCCTAATACTATGATTCAAACCAATTTCTCCCCCCCCCAAATGACTAGCCCAGTTTATGCCAAAGGAATTAAAAACAAAAGGAAAGAGGACCCAAGGGCTTATTTATTTACTGCTTTGAAATAGTAACAATATTCTGTGCTTCTAGCAGTAGGCCAAGCACACTACATGATTACACACAGCTCCTTAACCCTTCCCACCCTAAACAAGAGAGCCATGAATGCCAGTAGAATACCACATTTTAGAGCCAGGTTCACAAAGCCGCCATACATTTCCCTCTTGCCTCAAACCCATGGCTCCACACCCAGAAGAGAGGGCCCGAAGAGGCTATGTAGGTTGTGGGATGCCATCCATCCAAGTCCTTTCCATGCTAACTGAACGGTCAACCATTTCTTCCCCCCCTACTGAATATAATTCTGTGTGTTTCTGTAGTTTTTTTATATTATATATATATATATATATTTTTTTTTTTAATTACTATCTGCTTACAGTAAGGGGTTTACCTTCTTGGTAATTATAGTCCCCCATGTAAAGGGATTTGGGTTTACACTCAGCATGCAGGGTCTCATACCAGGGACAATTCTCCCCAGGAAAAATTCTAGAGATCAATCTGCTTTTTTCAAAGTTACAGCCATCAGGAGCTTGTGCTTCTTTTCATTAGAACACCATATTGCTGAACTAGCTTCCTGCTCACTGTCTGCTCTGAGCAAAAGTTTACACTTCTCTAATCAGTTTGAAGGCACACACTTTTCATTCACTGACACACCCGTCTGCAGTTAGTCAAACAGCTCTGATGTATAAAATCCTTCTGCTAGTCTTCACCAGAGAAACAGCAGTGTGACACATCAGTGTCTGAACTTGAAAAGCTTATTGGGACTTGCTGCTCAAGAGTTTAGTGTCAACATGACAAAGAGGAAGCTGCAGTCTGTTTGGTCATTCAGGCTGTTTTCGTCTATGATTGAGATAAGTGAGAAGGCATGTGCCCGTGGCACTTCTTATAAGTGAACAGAAATATGTTCATCGAGAGCAACTGCGATATTTGATAAAAAAACAAGGAAAAAGATACAGGGTAAATGTAAACGTAAGTGCTGTGTAGGGGAGAGGAGCCTGGGCACTTCTCCATATTTCCATGAGTCACAGGTGGTGACCAAATTTGGAAAGCGTTCCCCCACCATACCTTTTATATAAAGCTAGTACAGAAAATTATGCTTTTATCCACTTATAACTCCACAGCCTTTGCCTATGACAGCAATGACACCTTTCTAAGGCGGTGTGTTTTTGGCCTAAACAGCAATAAATTCTGAACTGCTTTTATGCAGTCTCTGGAATGGACTTGAGCCACAGGTGCAAGGAATCCTAACTCCATGTAACCTTCTTTAAATTAGAGAATCAATGTCTTGCTTGATTATTGTTCAGATAAAATCCTACATTTAATTTGACTGAGCACAAACTTAAAGAATTCATTCCCCATTTGCTCATAGCTGTGCCTATTAGAAAGGCAGCAGAACATGTTCATTGGTTATGAATAACTGCACAATTAACTGATCCAAGAATAGCCGTTTAATCTCATTTTTACAACAGGATAGCATGGGTTTCATCTTCGGCTAGCCCTAAAACCTGAAAGGGTTGCACCAGGCCATTTCTACAGCACATGGAAATGCCCAAGCCTCACACTTAACATAGATTTCCAAAAGTGAACTGTGTGGCTTTATTCTGAAATATGCAATATTTATTGCATATTATACCTTACACCTAACAGCAAAAATATTTTTAAGTACATAAGAAGCAGGATGCCTACCAAATAATCAGTGGGGACACTGGATGATCAAGGTACTAAAGGCGCAGTCGAGGAAGATAAGGCCATTGTGGAGAAGCTAAATGAATTCTTTGCATCAGTCTTCGCTGCCAAGGATGTGAGGGAGATTCTCACACCTGAGCCTTTCTTTTTAGGGGACAAATCTGCGGAACCATCCCAGACTGAGGTGTCAATAAAGGTGGTTTTGGAACAAAGTGATACATTAAATAGTTATAAGTCACTAGGACCAGATGATATTCACCAAGAATTCTGAAGGAACTCATATGAAATTGCAGAACTACTAACTGTGGTTTGTAAATGCTCTTAAATCAGCCTCGGTACCAGATGACCGGAGGACAGCTAATGTAATGCCAATTTTTAAAAAAGGCTCCAGAGGCAATCCCAGCAATTACAGATAGGTAAGCTTAACTTCAGTACCAGACAAGCTGGTTGAAAATATAGTAGAGAACAGAATTTCAGAGACATAGCTGAACACTATTTGTTGGGGAAGAGTCACTACGGCTTTCGTAAAGGGAAATCATGCCTCACCAATCTACTACAATTCTTTGCGGGGATCAACAAGAACGTGGACATGTGGGATCCAGTGGATATAGTGTACTTAGGTTTTCAGAAAGCCTTTGACAAGGTCCCTTACCAAAGGCTCTTAAGCAAAGCAAGCAGTCATGGGACAAGATGAAAGCTCCTCTTATGGATCAGTAACTGGTTAAAAGACAGGAAACAAAGGATGCAAATAAAATGGTCAATTTTCACAATGGAGAGAGATAAGTAGTGGAGTTCACCAAGGATTTATACTGGAACCAGTGCTGTTCAACATATTCATAAATGATCTGGAAAAGGGGGTAAATAGTGGGGTGGCAAAGTTTGCAGAGGATACAAAAAAATCACTCAAAATAGTTAAGTCCAAAGCGGACTGCAAAGAGTTACACGGATCTCACAAAACTGGGTGACTGGATATCAAAATGGCAGATGAAATTCACCACTATAAGTGAAAAGTAATGCACATGGGGAAATATAATCCAAATTAAACAAACAAAAGTGATGGGGTTTAAAGTAGTGTTACCACTCAGAAGATCTTGGAGTCATCATGGATAGCCCTTTGAAAACAGCTGCTCAATGTGCTGCAGCAATCAAAAAGCAATGTCAGGAACAATTAGGACAATATAATGCCACTACATAAATCCACGTAGGCCCACACCTCAAATACTACATTCAGCTCTCATTGCCCCATTTAAAAAAAAAGTTAGAATTGGGAAAAAATACAGAGAAGGGCAACAAAAAATGATTAGGAGTATGGAACAGCTTCCGTATAAGGAGAGATTAAAGACTGGAATTGTTCAGTTTAGGAAAGAGGAGATATGAGAGAGGTCTATAAAAGCATGAATGGTGTGGAGAAAGTGAATAAGGAAGTGTTATTTATCCCATCACATAACACGAGAATTAGAAATCACTCAATGAAATTAAGAGGCAACAGGTTTAAAATGAACATAAGGAAGTAATTCACAAACGGCATTGTCAATCTGTGGAGCTTGTTGCCAGGGGATGTTGAAAAAGCCACACACAAAGAAGTTTAATTGGGTTCAAAAATGATTTAATAAATTCATGGAGGATAGGTTCATCAATGGCTGTTAGCCAAGATGAAAAGGCTACCCCATGCTCCAAGTGTTCCTAAACTTCTGACTGCCTGAAAATCTGACTGAACACCAGGGGATGGATCACTCGATAATTGCTCTGTTCTGTTCATTCCCTCTGAAGAATTTGGCCCTGGCCACTGTTGGAAGACAGGATACTGGGCTAGATGGACCATTGCTCTGACCCAGTATGGTCATACTATACTTATGAAACCAATGGAGAATGAAAATTATGTTTGACTGGAAAAGATATTATCCAAAGCTGTTAGTGGGTTAATCAAATGGCTCTCCACTAGTCATGCCTCCACCTTGGGTTTATGATAGCCAGGATTATGGTTACTCCCTAGTTTGAACATGTTAAGAAGATCAAAGGGATGGGAAGAAATAAAACAGAAATATACTGCCACTTGGTGGAAAAGGTAGGTAAGAAATTCTTGCAGAACTTTTAAAATGAACTTTTCCAATGGATTTCTTGGTAACATCACTAGTGAAAACGCAACCAGCACCTTAGAGAAGATTTATGGTGATGAGTTTTAATAAAATCCCACCCCACTTTAGGAATCTGATGTTGGGTCACCTGGCAGGATGACATCCTGAGGAAGCCCATGACTGGGGACTCTCCAGGCTAGCAGTTCATTTAAAAAACAGAAACCACCTAAAGGATATTTTGTAGCACTCTTATTTTGCACCCTTGGCATATGCCTATTCTGTTTATGCCTAAAGCCAACAGATAAGGAAAATATAAATTGAGCATTACAAAAGCTCCATTTCCTTTTGCTCTCCCTGCCATTTCTTCCAGCTCTTCCCCAAGACAGATGCAACTTCATAAGACTGCCTCCTCACACAGAAAGGATATTTCCCTGTCGTGCTGGCCAAGATCTAGTGCAGCAGTTCTCAACCCATGGCCCAATTAGCACACAGCTACGGCCCAGCTGAGTACTTAAAAAAAATTCAAAGTTTGCTGCTCTGTTCTGATAGGGGGTAGGGCTGGCTGAGAGGAAGACAACCTTTGGCTGCCTTCAGGAGGGCTCTTGCCAGCAGGGTGCTGGTGAGTGCAGCAGAGGGCGGGAGAGTGGGTCTCCAGGAAGGTTTGTGGGGGGGAAGGGACTCTGAGCTGTGAGGAGGCAGTACAAGGGCAAGGTATTATTCCAGACTAAAGAGAAGTTACACACACTTGTATTAAATATATCATCGTCTCTCAAAAGACCTGAAAGCACTTCAGACGTTAAGCCTCAAAATCTCCTGGAGGTAGGTGGAGAGAGATTAAACAACCTGCCTAAGATTACACTAAATCTGTGGAAGAGTTAGGAAAATAATACCAATCTCCTCTCCCCTGCCCCTCTTCCTCAAGTCCTCTGTCTTGACCACAAGACCTTCCTTCCTCTCATGTCTCTCTGCCAGCAAGAAAGTTGAATTCTAAGTTATCTTAAAATGTTTAATACTTCTCTAAACTGCACAGAGAATTCAAATACAGCTATAATCATATCAATGCCCCCAATGTGATTACTGTAAACATGGGCTGTCAGGTTATGAAAAAAATAATGAAAGCTTGAACCATTTTTCAGAAGCATGACGACGCTAAAATGTTCTTCCCCTCCAGTTTTCCATGGGGTTGTGTTTTAAACCATTCCAGTTTCTTCTTTTTTCACATTAAGTTGGAGCTCTTGATTCTCACATCCAAGGCTGCGCGCAACTCTTTTCCTTGTTAAGGGCCTTAACTGCTATAGCAGTGGGTACAAGTCCTCTGAAGTCAGTGGTGATGCACCTGCTTATATATGCATTGAACTTGGCCCCAGATCTCAGCTTTCACTTCCCCCTAAGCACAGCCTCCCTCCATGTCCAACATACTCCACTTGCCTAAATACTCCAAGCCTCAGCCTCCCATTCAGCTTTACATTTTCTTCCATGCTACAGGCTATGATAGCAACAGTCTACGTCTTGTCAGCACTGACTCCTCTCTTCTCACGTCCTTAATTAAAGGATTTTTCTCAATTCCCAATACACCTCTACCCAGATATAATGCTGTCCTCGGGAGCCAAAAAAATTTTACGGCGTTATAGGTGAAACTGCATTATATCGAACTTGCTTTGATCCACCAGTGCATGCAGCCCCGCCCCCCGGAGAGCTGCTTTACCACGTTATATCCAAATTCGTGTTATATCGGGTTGCGTTAAATCGGGGTAAAGGTGTACCAATCTCCTCTCTGATGCTCTAATTCCAAGTTTTGAATATAACTGTCTCTCTTTAATACTGTATTTCAATTAGACCATTAAAGTCCTTGATGCAAGACCCGCTTTTATGTTTCAACAATGTTTTGTTCATTTACTGTATGGCTCTCTAACACTAGTCTATGTAATTCTCGATTTCCCCATTATCTCTTCTGTTATAATTGTTCTTCCCCAGGGCAGGTGTAGCTGGCACTCTGCTCCAGCTTTGATAGAGCAGCAGTGGAAAGCCAACGTGAAAGAGCAGGCCTTAAAAAGAGCCATTGCCAACTTAAATGGAGGAATAGCACAGATTTGAGCGGTGGCTCTATTCCTAGATCCATTTGAATTCCAGGACAGCATTAAATCAGTGGCAGAAAGGTGACAAAGTAGAATGCATTTTCTGAGGACCAGGGAGGCTGCAGGCAAGGTGTTCCTAGTTCAGGCACTGGAATGGGAATCAGAACTTAGTGCATTACCTTAGACATGTCACTCAGCCTCTGTGGCTTTATTTCTCCGTTTGTATTTTCTTGCCTGTTACTGCTCATTACAAATGTGTGCGCACACAGAGAAGCTCTATTCTTCCATCTCCTGCCTGTTTTACCTAGCAGTGCAAGAACCCAGACTAAGTGCCTTGAGGCAGGAACCATCTTTTAGTTATGTGTTTGTACAGTGCCTAGCACAACAGGCTAATCCATGAGCTGGGCTCCGAGGCAGTACAGTAATACAAGTAATACTAAGTGTTTGTGGCATCAAAACTGCAGCCCTAGTGATTGATTGGGACAGCAGTGGATATTAGGCATTAGAAGCATGAAAGTTATAAAGGAGAAAACTGTTTATGAATATTTTGATAGATAGCACGGTGATACTTTGCTAAAACCTAAATACATAAGATGTAGCAGGAGTGATTGCATCACTGCTATCATGGACAGGTTTTTTGTTTGCAGCTGAATGATATGTAACATGGGGAAGAAAATTAGTATTTTCTGGTGGAATCAACAGCTGGAAAAAGGTGTCATGTCAACTGCTCTGGAGATTGAGCTCATTCATTCACACAACAGGTGCAGGACAAGTAGCCACACCAGGGTCCTGTATTCTGCAGTAAGGGCTAGATTCTGCTGGAGATTCTAAACTTTTGTTTTAAAAAAATTGTTGCTAGCCCATATGGTTGTAGAAACATGAACCAAGAGCAAACCAATGTGTGTATTTTCTTGACTCTGCTGATGATTTTAGAAGAAACATCCAACTAGTGTGCTTAGCCATTGGTGACAGATGCAATAGCCAGTATTTAGAAGTGGAAAGTGGTTGCTGAGGTGGGGCACTAGATACGGGGAGCAGGCTTCACGTAACATAAGAATGGCCATACTGGGTCATACCAAAGGTCCATCTAGCCCAGTATCCTGTCTTCTGACAGTGGCCAATGCCAGGTGCCCCAGAGGGAATGAACAGAACAGGTAATCATCATCAAGTGATCCATCCCCTGTTGCCCATTCCCAGTCTCTGGCAGACAGAGACTAGGGACACCATCTCTGCCCATCCTGGCTAATAGCCACTGATGGACTATCCTACATGAACTTATATAGCTCTTTTTTGAACACTGTTATAGTTTAGTTGCAATCACTTCCCCCCTTGAATAAAGACAGAAGAGAAAGCTGCAATGTATTTCTCCTTTTTCCTGGTACCAAAAGCCTCAGCTCTTCCTGTATGCCAAAAGCCTCTACCATGTCCCATGCATTCCCAGATGCAAGACATCCGCAGACTCCTATCTAGCTGCCCAAACCTTTAAGTATGGACAGACTTAATACAAAGAATTACGTAAACTGATGAGGCGGGGTGGTTGTGAAACGTTCAAATCAGATAAAAAATGAAATTATGTTAATTTTCATGCTATCCTATAAAGACCTATATTTTAAGAGTACCTGAAGCTACCACAGCATTTCCAATTTCCTGCTGAAAATCAGAAGGCCTTGTTGTAGAGTTTAAGTATAGCTTGTCAGGGAGGACACAGGTCCTTGGTAAAACTAAGGCCCTGACAATCTGTTCTCTTTCAATATCCAGCAGCACTTTTCATATTGTTAGGGAAATTCATTCTTAACCTAATTTCCTAGGCGAATTCTAACATTAGTTTTCTCTCTATATAGATGCTTCCTATGCAATTTCAAGTGGATACAGTATCCCCACCACCACCAATTATACTTCCTGCCCCTGTTTAGTCTTGCTACACTCTATTAAACAGCTGCTGCCTCGCACCACAGGAATGTGTCAAGTATTCCATGATATATGCTATATAAGGCACAAGGGTGTGAAAGGTAATTTATAAAAGCAATTATTTGGACATCTCTAATTTGATATTAATGATGCTCTTTCACAGTCAGATAGCTATGCACAAAGAATCCCTACAACAGAAACACTAAGTGTGAAGTGCTTGGATTATTTCTCAAATGATTTTGTAAAATTTCAAAATCTCTAGGAATACACTCCAAATTGATTCATCATCAAGCTGTTTCTCATGTAAAATCTGTCTTCCAGGTGAAAGAGTTCAGATATTTGTGTCAGAACATGGCTCTGAATATTCAGGATAGGCTCCTTGTATTACATTATGATTTCCTTCAGATCATTGCAATAATGCCTCCTTCAGTATACCATCATGTCAGATCCATTTCACAACATGGCTCACTCATGACTTCAGACCTCTGTATGCCAATCAATGCCCCAGCTAGATAGCTCTGCTGCCTCTTCAGATCTTTTTCAGGAGCCAGAATTAAAATCCCTGAATATTCATGTTACAGGTGCAAATAAATAGAATAAAAACAATTAAGCACTAAGACTAACCAGAGCAGAAAACAAACCATGAACCAAGCCGTGCTGTTAAGACTTGTTCCTGTTGCAGACAGCTACCCAACCGCACCCCACCACACTTCCAAATACCTTTAGGTCACCAGCCTCAGGTTTTTCAGTCTCTGAATCGTCATCTTCCTACAAGACAAGAATTTACAGGATTAAGCTTAAAAGGTAGGCTTGGCAAGTTCCTGCATATATAGCAAGGGGCTTGCATTCAAACAGCCCAGTGACAGTCCAAGACCCTTTCAACCAACAAGTCATCATGAGCTCAATCCCACCCCTTTGCATGACTAAGAGATGAATCAGATAAACCATGGAAAAGAGTTGTTTAGCAAAAGCACAACCCCAAGTAGCAAACATCCCTTGAAGAATTCATACAGCTTCTGAAGATTCAAAACTAGACAATAAAAGGCAGCAAGCTTTTGTCACTTGATAATTCCAGCTGTTAGTTTTTGCTTGCTCTTGCTCAGTAATCCTCACAGAAAAAGCAGCATTTGCAAGACCTACTGCACGCCAAGCATACACCAGCAACATACACAGGACACACCTTGCCTGCCAACCCACTCAGCATGCAGGCTTGGTGGCGCTAAGCCAGACCCACAAGCTCCAAAGATCCAGTGATGCCAGCACACACTGCATCTTTGTCATTCTAGTTTAGTACCCTAAGTCACTTTCACCCAACTTCCAAATACACAGGAGGAAACAGCCGGAGTCTGGAAGGATTTCATTCTACCATTTCCATCCAGAAATAAGAGGCAGATGCTGCACAAAATGCCACCAAATAAAGAGTTTTAAGAGATCAAGTTCTGAAGTGCATTGGCATGGAAAACCCTGCTAAAGATGACCTATGACTTTACCAGGTTTGATCATCAGCTGGGACTACACTGCTCCATTAGCTACTGAACTTGGGTCATACAAAGCTATGTATCTTTAGAGGTAAATACATAACTCAAGTCAAAACATGTCACTTTTGAAGAAATAGAAAGAATATTTTTTGTCCTCCCATAACTTAAAGACCGCTGACTGGATTTTCCCCAAACGTCTCCATTCAGTTTCAACTCTAGCCCGAACCCAAACACTTGATGTTTCAGCTTCAAAAAGAAAAAAAATTAGAAATTTAAAACCTGAAAGACGTTGCTAACGAAAGTGCCATCTCAGTCTTAACTAAGAAGTCAAACTGCCAGAAAATTCAATATACATTATGTATATAAAGATCACAGTAGAGAATAATTCCATGTTTTTTATCAGACTCGTGATGCTTTTACCAATGTGAAGGTGACCCTTTATTTAAAATGGCTATTAAATCAAAGAGAACATGGGGTGAAATACTTCCACGAATATTAAGTCTTAGACAATGCAAAGGATTTTTAGAAGACTACTGCCTTAACATATAGGTACTATTTACAAAACCAAACATACAAGTTACACACAACTATTTAGGGACGTAGCCTACCAGCCAATACTATGACCAATGTAAACATATGGAAACACAGACAAAAACTTAGTCTAGGTAACTGGGTCGTAGACCATCCAGGGCTATAAGTCACATACATAACTGGAAGTGTATGAATAATTAGTACAGAGATTTGAAGAAAGTTAGATGCTCTCCACATCTTGCCTCCTCTGAGATGGTGGCTAGCTACATTATACATTCCAAGAAATTATGCATGCAGATCTTGAAAAATCCACTTCTCAGTGTTGAACAAGAAAGTTTTCCTGGCAAGCATTTCAGCCTAACCCATCAGTTCCTGCAAAATTTAAGATCTCTCTCTCTCTTTTTTTAAATAAAAGGATGCTTTTAGCCCTTACATTTGCCAACATAACACTATGAAACTGCATTAGTTTACACTCTTTCTGAATACCCAAAAGTTACTCCAGGGTCTCTGCTGTCACAGCTTTTCTAAGCTGCAGAAGAATGAATTTAACAAGAAAAGTGTTTCACTTCTGCTATCCAGAGCCAGTGAAAGTATAACTTAGCTGTCCCAAACTGCAGCTGGAATTTAAGAGCAGAAGCTGAGACATTGAAGTTAATCACAAGGAAGAGTCACAAAAAATGGAATTTGTGGAGAATGATTACAGTCACAGCAATCACTTCCCTCCTGCACTCCTCACAGCAGCTAAAAGGCCAGAGAAGGGGCAAAGCAGCAGAGATACAATCTTGTACCAGCCAGAGCTGTGGAGGGCAAGGAGAGAAAAGCTCCTTCTCTTCCTTTCTGCAGCTACAGGACGGAATAAGCTTTATGTTTCTCAACCACCTACTACCAAGGGTTGGATCCAGAAGATGGTTCCTCTTAGCTGGATCCAGTGATGGAACCCTAAAATAGATTTCTAACTTCCCCATTCGTAGCTGTTTGGCTTCTCATTAGGCCATTGCCCCATGATGAGACTGCCCACCCTTTTGTATCTCATAACTACATTTGGCTTATTGGTGCCCTGTGAAGTTCTCTATATATGTCTTAGGGATGCTTTGCGATACACATTACTCTGGTATTTAAATGCTGTTGTAAACATGCCATGCTTTCATGACAAACAAAAGCCATACAGATCTAGACAAGAAATCACTGCTACACCATGATACTGATGTAGTAAGTGGGATTATGCACAGAAAAACCAACATGATGCTACACAAGTTCATTCCTGCTAATCCTCCAGCCTGATCATGCAAAAAGCTAGCTGCCCTTTTACAGGGCTTTCCCCATGCCTCTTAGAAGTGCAGCTGAGCTTTCCACCACTCTTCTTCATTTCCCCACTACAGGATTTCAAACACCAATTTTATATTTCAAGAAATGAAGATTTATTTTATACTTCCACTATCAATACATAAAGCCAGTACCTTATCTTATCCACAAAGTGGAGCCAAAATGGCAACTAAAAAGTTAGCCACAAGCAACACAGATGAGTTGAGCTGATATTTTTAAAGGTAGAGTTCTTGGATTTTAAAACAGACAAAAGGAAATTAAGTTATTTGGTAAGCATGGAAGCATTCTGAAGTCCCTATATAGAAGGCACTATAGAAACATTTAAATGGGGAGTCAGACCAGCTAGCATAAGAGGACAAACTACTTACTGAATGTCTACTGTTTTCATCATCCTCTTCCTCATACCCATCCTCATCTCCTTCCAACCGGGTGAAATCATCTTCGCCATATGCTTCTGACACCAGACCTCCTTTTTCTTCTAGTCCATGCACCGGGGGGGGGGGGGGGGGGAACAGAAAAAGCATAATCAAGGCATAAAGTTAACTTAGAACAGGGTGGATAAAAACGATTTTTCAAATCAAATTTTTAATTTAAATTAAATACATTTTTCTCATTATAAACACACTTAATTTTAAATTACGAGAACATGTGTTAAAGCCTAAGTTCACTACGGTCAAATCATTTAAATTAAATAATATTGAGTAATACTTGTTTTTATTTTGACTTTTAAAGAAAGTCAAGCCACCAAATTGTTTGAAGTCACTGACTAAACACTTGGAACCAAAATTTGCTGAAGTGCTAAACCAGTTTTTGACAGCAGTTCCCTCTTCTCTAGGTGCAGAGAGAATATTTTCTTCATTTCAGTTTATTCAACTAGTTCAGTTCAATAACTAGTTCATTCAAAGTTAAGAAACTGACAGAGCTGAAAAAGCAGGCAAGCTCATTTTCCTCTCCCAATCTATTAATCAAAAACTAGATAGGAAGAGATGAGATCTACTAGTTCTAAAATTTCAAAGGATATGGTGACCAAAAATAATCCGGTCAATTCACTAACTAGATTATTTCTTTAATAAATTAGTTTTGTAAAACGTGTTTTGATAATTTTTTCCTTTCTGTATCCAGCACACTTATGGTAAATTTCTTAATAAGAACAATTTTAAAATGCAGGCTTTGTACTTTTAACTGAATTCCAGTGTCCAAGTACAGCTTGACACACAATGACAATGACTGATTTAATAAAACAGAAAATGGTGACAAATGCATTCCTTAACATAGTAAAAAAAAAAAAAATTAAGAAGCCAAATAAAATGTACATTAAGCTACATAACTGGTTAAATGTGTAAAGCAAGAGTGCACCATCCTGATTAGCAAAATTTAGCTTAACAACTATATTTTAGTTGCAAATTAACACATTTGAATGATTACCAACCAATGAATGTCGACCTTTCTTTAGGAAAACTGCTTAAAAAAGTACAATCAGAAAAAAAAAAGATTAAGATGAATCCACCCTGATTTAGATGGACACTAACAGTAGCAAGCACAAAATGTGAGCTTTGCAACAGTATTAATACTTTGCAACAGTATTAATACATTCTCGTATTAAGTTTGTGATCCACTATAATCCTGAGATCCTTTTCTGCAGTATTCCTTCCTATGCATTCATTTCCCATTTGTATTTGTGCAACTGATTATTGCTTCTTAAGTGCAGCACTTTGCATTTGTTCTTATTGAATATCATCCTATTTATTTCAGACTATTTTGTCACGCCAAACTGTCAAGACCATTCTGAATTCTAATCTTGTCCTCCAAAATGCGCACGACACTTCTCAGCTTGATACTGCCTGCCAACTTTACAAGTTTACTCTCCATGCCCTTATCCCAATCATTTATGAATATCTTGAATAGAAGTGGATTTAGGACAGATCCTTGTGGGACCCAACTCAATATGCCCTTCCAACTGGTCTGCGAGCCATTGATAACTATTCTCTGAGTACAGTTTTCCAACCACTTACACGCACATCCTATAGCGGGTTTGGCGAAACTGTATTTCCTTAGTTTGTTCACAAGAAAGTCATGGCAGGCAGCACCAAAAGGCATACTAAAGTTGAGATATAATACATCTCCAGCTCCCCGCTACCCTTTTTATCCTGTCAGAGAAGGATATTAGGCTAGTTTGACCTTATTTGTTTTTGACAAATCCATATTGACTGTTTCTTACTACCTTCTAGGTGCTTACAAAGCGATTATGGGATTATTTGCTCCCTTTATCTTTCTGGCTACCAAAATTAAACTGACTGGTCTGTAATTCCCAATATATTAACTTCCCACTAGATTCACAGAGAACTTTTCACTATTAATGCTGATTGTTTTCTTAAGATGGAAACAGCGTCTGACCCCTCTGTAGGCGACTGGAGACAGGAGGTTGCTCCCTTTCTCCGGTTACTGGTGGTGAGAGAATAGAAGTAAATTCTTCCTTCTCGCAGCTACCACACGAGATTTACAGCCCCCCAATTAGCATACCGGGGATGAGGTGATACGGTTCCCGGAACCGAAAGAATATTCTCACTTCTGCTACAACGGAGGGAGGGAAAAGAGCAGATTTCCCTTGACCCGGGGAGAGGCTCTCCCTAGAGATTATGAGTGGGGGCGTTTCATCCCTTCCTGGGGCGCTCTGGTGGAGGGGGGGTTCCCGCCTCTCGTAGGGGCATTCCTCCGCCGCCACTTGGCTCCCGCCCGTGGGTGAGAGGCTGCGGAGAGGAGCGGGCAGCGTTTCTCCGGCGGGGTGGGGGAGAAGTGTTCCGCCCCTCCCGCGGGAACACGCGGGGCGGATGCGACCCCCGCCGGGGATGGGCGTTCTCCAGCCGGTGGAGGAGCCCGGTCTAAGTGGGGGCCCTGCGGGAAGGGGGAGCAACGGCAGCTTCCCCCGGAACGCACCCGCTGCCGTCCCTCCATCGCTGCCCGCCGCGCCGGCCTCGCTGTCGGATTCGGGCTCGGAATCCTCTGCGTAAACCGCCAACGACGACAGGACGCTCCGCTTCGCGGCCGCCATCTTCCTCAGCCCGGCTAACGCACGCTTCCGGCGACCGAGGATGACGCAGGCAAAACGCTAGGATTAGAAAGAGGCGAGCGCTATAGCAACAAGACCCGCCCCTTCCGGCTTGTGTTGAGCCTGGTGAACTCAAGCTTGAAGCGCTTCTAGGGTCCGTGGAGGGCCTAGAGACACGTGGCCCTGTTAGAAGGGAATGTGCGCCCACGAGGACGGAACTCTAAATGGCACCTACTGGGCTGTTTAAAGGGGATTGGCCCTGACGTCATCAACCCGCGCCCAGGCGGGAGCAACAGCAACAGCCGCTGATACGGAAGCTGAATAAGTGCGAGTAACGAGATGGGGGGGCCGCCTGGGCGGAAGGATGTAGGCAGGGGGAAGTGGAGGAATAAAGGGGTGAGGGGATGTTGTGAACACCTGGGGATAAAGTAGTCCCTGGAGTGAGGGTGCAGATCAGGGGCTGGTCTCTTGGGTCTGGGCCTTCACCTCTCCCTCGGCCGGAGAGTGCAGGGGTGGGACCTTGCTTCAAGTGGTTCCTTTGCCAAGCAGAGTTGCTGTCCTAAAACCAGCTCCGGCCCCTGGGGCCTGTTCTGAGTTAAAGGGGACCCTGAACCTGCCCATTTCCTTCATTCCTTTCCCCTCCTGGTACTTTCGGCTTTGCTGCCTCAGTGATAATTAGGGAGGGGGGAGCTTTCTAGGGGAAGGAGAAGGTGGTAAGAGGCAGGCGTGTGGGTGGAGGGAGTAGACTGAAGGCAAGAGGATCTGGGCATAGAGAGGACATGGGTGTGCCAGAGGGGAAGGAAGGAAGCAGTGAGTGTAAGGGAGAAGAAGGCTGTGGGAACAACTGGGAAGCAAGTACAGGCAGAGAAAACCAAATGACGCAGGGCTGGGAGTGAAATCAGGCCTGGCAAGCAGTAAGGTTGGCAGAGAGGGGAGGAGAGCAGGTGAAGATGGTGCCAGTATGAAAAGAGCTGGTGTGAGGGGTTAGGAGGGTAGAGGCCATGGGATGAGAATTGAGAGTAGGCAGAAAGGACACAGATGTTCCCTTAGCCTTTCCTGTTTAATCAGGCCATTCCCCCACAGCAAGCTTCCCAGTGGGGTGGCAGGTTGTGTGTGAATCAGATGCTCTGCTCAGTCTAAAGAACGTACTGCATAAGTGAATTCTCTTCTTGCTCAGTTGTTTCTGACATGTGGCTCTACATTAGAAGCACTAGCTAGAGCTGTCTTTAAGAAGGGATTTGCCACAAGTGTAAATGAGATTAGATTTTCCTTATTTTTAGGATGGGGGAGGGAGGCTGATTTACATGTGATTCTGTCTCTGTAAGAGAGAGACTTTGGAAGCATAGATACTCTCAGAAAAATATTCCTGGAGCAGTTTAACCCGTGATGCTTTGGCAGCCAATAATCTAATGGGAAAAATTCTCTCTCAGTGACCAAGAAAAATTTGTGACTGGTTGCTGGTGTGAACAACAGTTGAGCTAAGTAAGCTCCTTTCCTTCTCCTTTACCTTGACCTATTTCCAGTACTGTACCTATAGGATGAACGACTACACTCCCTCAGGCCTAGATGGCAAGGTTCAGAAAACTCTGAAAAAGATCTTTGGGTTTGACTCCTTTAAAACGTCTCTGCAAGAGAGTGCAACCATGACAGTGGTGAAAGGTAAGGAATGACTGTCTTGCTTGGGACTCTAACCTTGTCTCTTCAATTTTCAGTCTTGCTGCGTGAGATGGTGTTCAAAGAACCAGTGTCACACCTGTTTTAACGTAGTGTCAAAATCCCAGGATCCTTCTCTTGTTTCTGCTAGAAACCAGCACTTGCACGCAGCTGTTGCCAGCAGCCAGGGTGGCATTAGATCACCAGTATGGTTCTGCCTATTAAATAGCATGGTATTGGTTGGCATCCTTCTTTGTCAGTGGATGCTGTTTAATACAGAGAGAGTTTATTTGAGAAAAAATATTCTATCTATAACTGAGAGATTCTCAGTTCCAGTCCAGTACTGGGAGAATTTGTGGTAAAGTTTAACAGGCTGCGATAAAGGTCAGGTGATTTGGTAGCTGGATGTAGACTCTGCCAGATGAATTAAAAGCAAGCTTCTCTGGAAGTGAGCTGATATAAGTTTGGTATGTCACTTAACTTCTCTGTACTTTGATTTACACCTCTGGGTAGAATAATTCCTGTCACCCAAGTGTGTTATGAGGCTTAATTAATGTTTATAAAGTGGTTAGAGTTGCTTGGAAGGAAGCCAGTAGAGAAGTGCAAAATATTGCTATGATTATTTATTATTTTATTATTTATTATTATTCTTTTAAAAATTAAAAGAAACCTCTCTCATGTTGGCGTGCGGCATTGTACTTGCAGAGACACACTTCCAATGCAATGTGTCTTGTCATAGAATGTCATAAGATATCAGGGTTGGAAGGGACCTCAGGAGGTCACCTAGTCCAACCCCCTGCTCAAAGCAGGACCAATCCCCAATTTTTGCCCCAGATCCCTAAATGGCCCCCTCAAGGATTGAGCTCCCAATCCTGGGTTTAGCAGGCTAATGCTCAAACCACTGAGCTATCCCTCCCCCTGATCTAGAAGACTTTGTGCCCAGTTCTCCAGGGCAGAATCTAGGTGAATTGCCATAGTTTAGTAGCCTTGAGCTTTGTTTTGTTGTCTTTGCAGGCAAGAACGATGTCTTTGTATGCATGCCCACAGGGGCAGGGAAATCCCTGTGCTACCAGCTTCCTGCAGTTCTGGCAGTGGGCATCACCATTGTCATTTCACCTCTGATTGCACTGATTCAGGTAACCATCTCCTGTTAGCTGTGGAAAAGCAATCAGTGAAGGGAGGGTGGGGAGACTGTGTGGAAACACAGTTGGGTCCAATCCCTTCCCCCACTGCCAACCTCTGATCCCAGTTTGTCTCTCTGTTCTCATCTTATTGATGTGGGTTTGGTTTTCTGATCCTGTGAGTACAGTAGGTAAGAATACTGCTGCTAACTGCTTTGACAGTAGAGTTTTTCCAATTAACCGTAGTTTAAAGTATCCTGGCTTGCAGAACCATGGCAGGTCTTTATCACAATCTAACATCCTAAAGGAGGGAATAAGGGGACTTGAACTAAACTAACTGCAGGAGGATTTTTTTTTAAAACCTTTAATAGGTGATCTAAATGATCAGTTCTCTCTCCTTTTGCCCCGTTGCCTGTTACCTCATTCAGAGATGTACTACCTGGAGGCAGCACAGTAGAATGTCTAAAATGGATTAAATTGGACCATTCCTAAGAAGAAAACTATAATTTTATTTATTTCTGTAGTAAAAGCCCTGGGAAATATCATTTTTTTTCTCATAAGATATTTTTCTAAGTATCAAGCTAGCTTTCTGGCATTCTTCCCCATTCCATCAGGAAAGAGGAAGTTTCAGGCAGCACTACTCCTTAAACACTTAAGGCTTCAGGGCAATTACATATGGACATTTAGCCTTTTCTGGTGCTTAGTCACCCAGTTGTGAACAGTGGCTTTCCCTGAGTATATTTTCTGTTTTACTTAGACTTTTGTAATGCATTTGACTTAATACCACACAACATTCTGGTTAGCATGTACTTTGGCGTTATCTTGTGCTATTTTTTAAAAGGGATCAGGAGCTGGCTAACTGACGGATTTCAAAAAATAATTGTCAATGAGGAATTCCCATCAAATGGGGCTGTTTCTAGTGACGTTCCACAGGGATTAGGACTAAGATTGACACTTTCAATATTTTTTCAATAAGTTATTTGGAAATACATATAAAATTGCTGCTGATAAAATTTTTGGATGACACAAAGATTGGCAGAATGGTAAATGATGATGACTTGGATCACTTGGTAGACTGGGCCCATTCCAAGAAAATGTGTCTTAATACAGCCAAATGCAAGTTTAAACATTTAGGAACAAGGAAGGCAGGCCATAACTACACAGTGGAAGACTGTATCTTGGAAAGCAGTGATTCTGCAAAGGATGTAGGAGTCACAGTGGACAAGTAACTCAACATGAGCTCCCAGTGTGATTCTGTGGCCAAAAGGGTTGATGCGATCCTTGGATGTATAAACGGGAGTAGAGAGGTGATCTTACCTTTGAACAGGGCATTAGTGAGACTGATTCTGGAATACTGCATACTCTTTTTAAAAGGATGTTGAAAAGAGAGAGTGAAAGAAAGCTCCAAGAGTGATTTAAGGGCTGCAGAAAATCCCATGCAGTGAGCGATTTAAATAGCTTAATCTGTTTAGTTTATCAAAAACTAGATTGAGCAATGACTTGATTACAGTATATAAGTATCTTCATAGGGAGAAAATAGCAGGTACTAACAAGCTCTTTCATTTAGTTGAGAAAGGTGAAACTGGAACCAATGGTTGGAAGTTAAAGCCAAAGAAATTCAAATTAGAAATAAGGCACAAATATTCAACAGGAATGGTGTTTAACCATTGGAACAAACTACCAAGGAAAGTGCTGTATTCTTCCTCTTTTGAGGTAATCAAATTAAGACTGGACACCTTTCTGGAAGAGATGCTTTTGCTAAAACACAAGTTCTTGGGCTCTGTGCAGAGGTGATTGGATGAAATTCTATGGCTGGTGTTATGCAGAAGGTCAGAATGGATGATCTAATAGTTCCTTCTGGCTTTTAAAATTGATGAATGTTACCTTAGAGATGGCTCCATTTTAGTGATGATTGACGTGATCCTGGCACATACTCAGTTAAATTAGTAAAGTGTTTTGGGATCCTGAGGGATGAAATGCGCTACAAAAATATGAGGAGTTGTTATGCATTTTCCTTCAGCGCAGTGATCTGATGCTGATCATCCTGAGATGATCTCATTGTCATCTCCAGCCTCTGAAAATGACTGGGTCCCTGCTGACAGTCTCGTTGCTGATAAGAGAACCTTTGTCTCTTATAAATGCTGATGGTCACCCAAAGAGATGGGTGGACGATAAAGCTGAGCAGTTTTGTTAGCTGCTGCAGTTAAGCCTGTTTAAAAAGACTCCTGCAATTAAAGACCATTGGAGCTGAGGCTACGCGGTAGGTGAGATGTGGGTGGATAGGGTCTGGAAACTACAGGACTAGAGGTAAAGCTTGGTTACTGTGTGTATCTCTGTAGTAGTTGTCTTGGTAAAGACTTTTTTCAATGCCACTTTCTTCTTTTTTTAATCACAGGACCAAGTGGATCATTTGTTGGCACTGAAGGTCAAAGTCTACTCTTTGAACTCCAAGCTTTCTGCTCAGGAAAGGAAGATCATTCTGGCCGACTTAGCAAGCGAGAAGCCCCGGGTGAAGCTCCTGTATATCACCCCAGAGATGGCAGCCGCCTCCTCCTTCCAGCCCACCCTGAACTCCCTGGTGTCTCGAAACCTCTTGTCCTACCTAATAATAGATGAGGCTCACTGCGTCTCCCAGTGGGGACATGACTTCCGACCCGACTACCTGCGACTGGGCTCCTTACGCTCTCGCATACCCAACACGCCATGCATCGCCCTGACTGCCACAGCCACCAAACAGGTCCAGGATGACATAGTGGTGTCACTTAAGCTAAAGCAACCTGTTGCCACCTTTAAGACGCCTTGCTTCAGATCTAACCTGTTCTATGATGTGCAGTTTAAGGAGCTCTTGACTGATCCCTATACAAATCTGAAGGATTTCTGTCTGAAGGCCCTTGAAGAGAAGAATGCCCGAGGGGTAGGTTTAAGTCTCAGAAGCTACTTTCAGGGACAGAATGGTGAACAGAACAGAACTGTCCTAAATAATGTGGTATCAGGATGACACTAATAGGTCTAGGATGGGGAAGGGAGAGGTCCCTGAAAGAAACACTGAGGTACTTTTTGAAAAACTTCTTCTAAATCTTTGAAATACTTGGCATCCTTCCAGATATTGACCTCTCCTTGATGACAGGGTGGTGAACTCCTCTGCCTTTATAGAGTGATACCTACACACTGTGTTGCTGCCCTCTTCCCCCAATCCTTTACCAAGCCTAAGTGGATGGGGATTGATGTGAGGGGGTTCTGCAGGGAGCTAGGAGAAGAATCTCCCCACCCTTCTACTTCCAGGCTATGAAACAGAGTTGCCCCACAGCTGCTACGGCAGTAGCCTCGCTGGTTCTGCATCCTCTCTCCATGTGGTAGGGAACACTGGCCATTGCAGATGTGCTCCTGTCCCTCTCTATAATCCTGACTGTTCAGGGAATTACGGCAGGACAGCATTTCAGTACATATCTGATGGAGAACTTCTCTGTGGGCTCTCTGGTAACGCATTGGAGGGCGTAGCACTCAGGAAAGGTCTCAACGCTTATTGGGTCCAGTCCTGCAAAGTACTCTCCATTCCCTACTGAAATCAATGAGAGTTGCCAGTGCTCATCTGTTTACAGGATCAGGCCCACTGTGCCAGAGATCATTGGCAGGCATCCTTCCTGGTGAGCCTTCACATGTCCATGTTGTTTCAGCAGATGCTTTATTTCCCTTATGGTTAAGGGTGGGGGGATGGGGGGTTGGTGTGGGTTCCTGTGCCAGTTCTAATCATCTTTGGGTCTTGTTGGGTTTTTATTTTGGTGAGCTGTATTTATATCTAATTCAAACAAAGGTGCCTTTAGACATGGGCCATTTTAAATTAAAATATATTAGAAGTGTAAAAATAGCATTTCTTTATCAGCTGATTTTGTTTTCTCCCACTTGACAAATGCACACACATTGGTTTGGTTTTGTTGTGTGTCTGTAGCAAAAAGTGAAAGAGAGAGGTTTGTGCAGTGGTTAGGGCACTAGCCTAGGATTTAGAACTGGGTTCAATTCTCCCTGTGTGACCCTGGGCAAGTCACTTAGCCTCCCTGTGCCTCAGTTCTCCATGTGTAAAATGGGGATAATAGCACTGCCCTGCCTCCATTACAGATTGTGAGGAGCTCAGATACTACAATGATGGACCATAGCGGTACCTAAGATAGACATGCTTCCTGCTTGGTTTACTTCCATGCTCTTTTATCAACCCCATTGGGAATAGAATCATAGAATATCAGGGTTGGAAGGGACCCCAGAAGGTCATCTAGTCCAACCCCCTGCTCGAAGCAGGACCAATTCCCAGTTAAATCATCCCAGCCAGGGCTTTGTCAAGCCTGACCTTAAAAACCTCTAAGGAAGGAGATTCTACCACCTCCCTAGGTAACGCATTCCAGTGTTTCACCACCCTCTTAGTGAAAAAGTTTTTCCTAATATCCAATCTAAACCTCCCCCACTGCAACTTGAATACTTACAACTCGAAGGATAGTTTGCAGCTGCTGGGAGCCAACACAGGGAGGAGAAGAGTCTTAAGCTTTTGTAGCCCTGTCCCCTCAGCAGTAATGGCTGTTAGCTTTTTCCATCTTCCCCTGGATGGCTTGCTGGATTTTCTCTTCTCTGGCTCTGTGTAGGTATACTCTGGCTGTGGCATTGTGTACTGCAGGATGAGAGAGGTCTGTGACCAATTGGCTATTGAGCTGAGCTACAGAGGAGTGAAAGCCAAGGCCTATCATGCAGGTACTGGACATTGTGTCTACATTGTACAGCCCCTCAGTCAGGGCTGCAGAATTTCACATTATCTAATAATCTGGGTCAGGGCTACCTTAGGGAGCAACTCTCTACATGTGATCCTGTGGCTGCTGAGATTTGGTCAGGTGCTTGAGTTGATAGGCCCTTGATCTGAGCAGGGTGGGGTGGAAAGGTGCTCCTTTGGCTCTGAAACTCAGTGCCCTCTGCCAGTCCAGCAGACTCAGAATGTACTGCTCTCCAGGACATACTGCCAGGCCTATCAAGTCAGGCTTTTGCCTGAGGGGGAACTGAATTTTCCTCTTAGGGTTGGGAGAGTATTAAGTCCTTTTGTTTGATGACGAGCAAGTCTGAAGTGGGGGGTAATATACTCGGCTTTGACCAGCACATTTTTATACATAGGAGAGTGGGTCGAGATTGCTGGGAACTGTGGGGTGTCTACTCTTTCTCTTTGATTTCCCTGCTTTCTCTCCTTTTCCTTCCCCAGGGCTGAAGGCAGCAGACAGAACTTCAATTCAGAATGAGTGGATGGAGGAGAAGGTCCCTGTTATTGTTGCTACCATCAGTTTTGGAATGGGAGTCGACAAAGCTAATGTCAGGTATGTAGGAGCTTGGGCATAGTGGGGGAAACGTCCTCCTTAGGTCCCTCCCCCGTATACTAACTGCAATCTCAAGATAACTTGATACGCTTTTCTAGCCCTCCCTTTGAAGAAACCAGATCTCCACAAGGGGGCATGGGGAAGGGAGGAATTCATATTCAAACTTCATAAATGTGTGAGAGGTGTTTCTGTTTAGAAGCTGCAGAGAACGGAAAGGTTGGGCTTTCACTTGTTATGGAATATCAGTGTTAAAAACAGATCATTGGGGGTCTGATTGAGGGGACCTGCTACAGACAAAGAAAGTGCTCTCCTTTGCTGCTTTTGAGGTATAAAGGGGCTTGACGGGTGCTTTTGCAAGATTAGGTTTTGAGTTCCTTGTTTTGCCGGAGGTTTCCTTGGAGGGTTGGAGACTGGCATCAAATAGACAAATGTGGTAAGGACAAACAAAAAGAAAAAAATCTTTTCAGAACCTTTTTTATCCAGCATAACATTTGGGTTGTTTTTTTTAAATAGGGGGGTACATGCAAAAGATGCCTGTTTGCAGGTCACCAGAAAATTAAGAAGAATGCCTTCTCTTGCAGTTATGTCTGGGCATTATTGTGGGGAATAGCATCCCGATTGTAAGGATGAGACTTGCTGTTTAACAGCTGATTTTTCTGAGTGCTCTAAAATCCTCATGCATAATAGCATTAATTAAATAAATGGAAGGTAAAAGTCTCTAGTCGGCAACAACAATACAGCAACCTGATCATGCTGCTCACTCAAGTCCTGAACAGTTGAAGACTGAGTGTGATCAAAGAAAAACAGGTAGTGATGGCTTTACACAATGGCAGCATGATCAAAGAGGCTGCTGGACATCAGTGTAAGCATCCACAATAGAGTTCTAGTCTAAGAACTGGTTTGATGTTGACACAGATAGATGACAGTATCAAACCAGTAATGTGTGTTTGTCATGAAAAATAAACACAGTAAATAAATTTCATCTCTCTACAATAATTTATCCAGTCTAGAGACACCAAAAAGTAACAGCTATCCATATCACCTCTCAGAGGGCTGTAGTTTCTGTAAAAGAGGTCTGAAGAAAATGTCAGATACTAGAAAATTTTTAGTCATTTGATACTTTTAAAAACAGTCATAGCAAACCTCATATGGGATTCCCCTCATAACAGCTTGGTTTTTCTACAGCAGTTTAACAAACAATGATAAACATTTAAAAAACATCCCTTAAAAGACAGACTTTGTGTACCCTTGCCACCCCTGTTAAAATGGAAATCATGGTGTAACTGTGGGGCACTATTGACCCACACTTCCCTCTCTCCCCCCCTCCCCCCCCGCACACACACACACACACACAATATTGCTGTACCACATCAGGACCCAGGGTAGAGTTAGTAGTGCAAATTGGGGTAACTTGGTCAAGGAGTTCCTCAGATACAGGTCTTGTCTGCCCCATGAAGAGCTGATTTTACAAATTGCTCTAAAACCCAGCGGGCTGGACTAGATAACTTCTTGAAGTCCCTTCCAGACCTACATTTCTATGATTCTATGTTTAGAGAGATTTTCTTGAAAAATTATTATTTCACAACAGAGGCTGGGGTAGACACTGGGAGATGGGGAAGGACCCCATTGAGATGAATGGGTTAGCTCACACATGTACCATCTTCCTACGCACAGTCATGGATGCTACTAGATTGCTACAAAGGCAGAATGGACTGTTGTGCTCCTGTACTTGTACAACCCACATCATTCAGCACAGAAATGAGGAGTCTCCTTGTACAGTATTATGAGCTGTAGCAACCTGCAGCAAGGAATCCCTGTACCAGTCAATATGCCAGTCCCTAACACAATGGAGGGCAGTGGGAGAGCATACAGATGAATGAGAAAACACATAGAACAGCACATTTAGTCATTCTGTGTTGCTTGTAAGGGCTAAACATACTTACAGTAGAACCCCAGTGGCTCTTGCCAGCTCCTGGTGCAGAGTTAAGTTTGTTGGGCAGAACTGACTATTTCCTGGCTTTCAGTGGTTTAAGAATAGACACATTTGATATTCCAGAAGGGTATGTGGTACTGCCGATCAACCTCAACCCTGCAGTAACAAAGTCCTTGGGACGGGAATTGTACACACATCATCAGGTATAAGATCATGCCTGGGAAGTGCTGGAGGAGGCCCCTGAGGGAAATGAATGAAGGGAGGGTTCCTCTGCTGTTGTCAGCCCCTCCCTGTTTGCTGCTATTTACTGTTGCTGGAGATGGCGTATTTGAGGCGCTCATAAACACACAGGCAAGGAAGAAATTTTATGCTCTGCTGCCTCCTGGCTGATCCTTGTAATGACAGAGTGTTTTTGTTTAAAGGAGTAAAACCAGTGACTAGATTCCTGCAGTCTCTCACTTCATACTTTGATTCATGGTGGCATATTATGATTGGGACGGTACAGTTGAAGTTTGTGAGCCAGAACTCCATATGCCTAGCTTGTAGGCAAAGAAGCTTCTAACTGAAGTTTAATTGGGGAAAGTTTTATGGCCTGTGTATACAGGAGGTCAAACTAGATCACAGTGGTCCCTTCTGGCCTTAGAATCTATGAATGATACTATCATAAAACATATTGCAAATCCTAAAAGTAAATAATGCATAATAGTAACATGCACAACTTTATAGTAAAAGAACCCAAACTCCTGGAGATCAATACTGTTTTCTCCCCCTTCACAGCTATATATCTTTATGCTTTTATAGTATATACACCATCCCTATTCTCCTTCATTCGCATTGGGTGTGTCCCGCTGACTTCTTGTTCATGCACACATTAGGCTTTTGTTGTAGCTTCCCTTGGTGCCTCTTGCTGTTTTAAGAATGCTCAGTTAAGAATCCCTTGCTCCATTCCCTCCTAGGTCCTTGCTCTTACTGCTCTGTTTCTACTTTATTGTTGGCCTCAGTAGAGAACATCTCTGTGTTTACAATGATGGGAGAAGAGAAGACTTCAACTTGATGCTTACCATTCTCTTATCCCATGCAGATTTGTTGCCCATTGGAATATTGCAAAGTCAATGGCTGGATATTACCAGGAGTCTGGAAGGGCTGGGAGAGATGGGAAGCTGTCCTGTTGCCGTCTCTATTACTCTAGGAATGACCGGGATCAAGTCTCCTTCCTGATCAAGAAGGAGCTCTCTAAACTCCAGGTAGGATCTGCAGAAGAGCTTCCTACAGCACTACTAACACTAGGTTTGCTCTTTGCCTATGTCACAGGCATGGCTAGCACCACTTTCTGTGCGATGCATGGCACTATAGGTGCTCCCTGCCTCGGTTCACAAATTGTGGCAGCCTGTTTGGATCAGGGCAGTCTATGCTGCAAACTCAGCATCCATCTTTACACAGTTAAACTCAGAATTTGGCTGTCTGTGCCTTTAAACAGGCAAATGCTTGGTAGTAGTGCTTGAAGCCAAGGCCCTAGCCTGGTTCAGGGCTTGCACTGAAGAACTCCTTCTCTGTCCAAGTCTCCCCCGGTATATAGACCAGTATAAACAAGTCATCTGCATGAAATTTTAGTTTGTATGACTTCGATAGTGCTTTTTGTATAGCCTGTTGTAAAACTAGGCAAATATCTAGAGGAGTTGATGTACTTCCTGGAAGACCTCTGCATACCCCCAGGGGTACGCATATCCCTGGTTGAGAACCACTGATCTAGTCAGCCCCTTGTTTGCGGTTACCTCAGACTGTCCCAAGGCAGAATAGAGTTTCACCAGAGGCTGGCCACATTACTGCTACTAGGACTGGGGATAGAGGCATTGGGCTTGGATCTGGCTGCAGCAGTGTCACAGCTTAGAGTGGAAGAGACAGAAGTGCTGGGGAAGAGGTGGCTGGACCTGGCTGCAGTGTTGTCAGAAGGTCTGGAGGCATGGCGGAGGAGGTGGTATCACTCTTGGCTGCGGTACTACCATGGGATGGAGAAGTGGAGCATAGATCTGGTTGCAGCGATGTTCTGGAAAGATGGTCAGATTTGGCTGTCAGCAGAGGTGCTGCATCTGTCCAGAGCTACATCAAAGGCGACTTTAAGTATTGTCTTTTATTATTCCCAGGAGAAAAGAGGCACCTTGAAAGAATCCGATAAAGCTGTGCTGACGGCCTTTGATGCTATAGTGAACTTCTGTGAAGAGCTGGGGTAAGTGTCTCTCTTGTATGCATTGATAGGGGGAGGGGTGGATGAATTAATCTACTTTTCCCCTCTTTGGCACCGTTATTGCCAGTGTATTCGTAACTTTGATGCTTTGGAAAAAGTTGTGGTGGAAAACGTGAACCGAATGTAATAGTTGCCGTGCTGTCTATAGACTTGGGACTACTGTCAGAAATAGTAGTTCTATGAGGTGTGAACTGCCTGCTTTCCTTTTAATTGGTGGTTACTCCTGGAACACAGGGTACTGGGCTAGATTGGCCACACTAGGTCAAATCAATGGCCCTTCTTATGTTACGTTCACAAACCCCATCATCTGCCCACCTGCTTTCCCAGGCACCAAAATACACAACTAACTGTCTCCTGTTAAAACCTCCAACGTCCCCTATGACAACTTCTACAAGGTTGTTTGCTGCCAATTCAGAAATTTGCAGCATGTTGAAAATTAGAGAGACGCATAAAATAAATTGACTTTAATATTAAAATAAATAGCCAAAAGTAGTATTTTCACATTTAAAACACTCTACTTTTAAGTGTACTTGAAGTTAACCCAGAATTCCTAGTTTGCTGCAGAATTCTGCATTGCAGAAATCAGGGGCCCTTGTGTTAGATTGCACAAGGCGTTGGCTATTTCTACTGATGATTTAGGCCACCTACCCTGCATCTGAGTCACACTGCCTTTGAGACTGGCTGGTTCAATGGCTTATGTAACCATATGCAGTATAATCTCTCCTCTGTTCTGAGCATCTCATCTTTCTCCATCTCCTGTCAATGTGCTGCTCATTGCAACCAAGGCCTCAGAGTGTGAAACTGGCATCTAGCATTGTATACTGATTATCTGGTTATGGGAAGGGGCTACTGTATGACCATGACATCCTCCCATGATACCACATGGAATTGTCATGCAGCATCAGCATTTTTCTGCTAAAGAAATCAAAGGGGATGGGCAGTGTTTCGTTGTGCAGCTTTTCATTGTGCAACTTTTCCTATTTTCTGACTCACATTGGACCCTCCAGTTGTCTATTTTTGACTTTTTCTTAGCTAAATCTCTCCTGTAAAGAAATGCATGATCTAAAGCCCAGCATCTTGGTGTAGAAGCAGTTAGTTTTAATGTTTGCCTCTGACTCAGAAGGGCTCCATGCTGCAAGATGCTAAGTGTCCCTAATTCCTGTTGTCCTCAACAGGAGCTTAGGGTGCTCAGCACCTTTCAGGATCAAGCCCATAGCATACACATGTCCAAAGTGGGGAACCTAAATGCAGACTTGTAACCACTACACACATTACAAATAGTGTACTATAAATCCAAGAAGGCTGTAATTGTAACAAATTGCTATGTGCCACTAGTTTGAGACAACAAGACCTTAATTTTGCCAATAAGAGAGCAGTATATGTTTACAAACTGGGAAATGATATCCTCCCTCCCACATATAGCCTTGGATCTATTTTCATTGTGCAGCTCTGCATCCAGGGTGTTTTTGTCAGGATTCAGTGTGGAAATGGGAATATTTATTTTCTCATTGTGGGAGCCCTAGCGAGGGTGTTGCCTTCAGTCGTGTTTTGACAGAGAACAAGACCTGTTAGGTTATTCTGAAGGATTTTTACCAGTTGCCCTGAGGTCTGGCCCAAATGTCAGAATAATTGGTATGCCCTCGAAACAATGCTTCATTGGTTGCAGTGAAGGTGACTCCACTAGGTGTCTGCTGTGAGGCACCATGTTCTAATATTTTGGTCAGTTTATGCAGCTAAGTCAATCTTCTTCAGCTGCTGTTGCATGCCTTTAGGTCGTACCTAGAGTAGCCAGCTGGCTGCCTCTGTGTTGCTTCTGTTGCCAGTTGAAATGAGAAGTCCTTTTTAATAGCTGTGGGTTGAAGATAGCTTAGCTTCCGTCTCTGATTACTCCGTGATCTCTCTGTTGAGATTACGAGCAAGGGTTTCGGTTGCAGCTGGTTTGCAATGGACACTTGTGCACTGGGAACTGAACTGAGACTGCCAAACTAATTTTGCACAAGCCATCAGTAGTTATGGCAGGACTTTCCAGGGTAAGTGTTAATATCAGAACTTGGGTTAGTTAAAGTTCATGTAATTGCTCCTTCATCTTGACTTACATCTCCCACCCTATAGTGAGAGGAGCCTAGCTGTTATTTCCACTGATGACTCTCTCTGGTGCTGTTCCACCGCAGCAGTAAAGCAATGGGTATGTGCTAGCAAACTTTGTATGTGAAAGACCCATGTAATAATACTTTATCTGGAGAAAATAGATTTTCTTTAGCTGAGACTATTGGAAAAAGAAATAGTGTTTCTTCTGTTCCATGGGGGCATTTAAAAGTAAAATCACCCTTTCTTTAACGGGGAAGGGGGATGCTGACCACTCCTATATTTAAGGCTGAAAGTAGCTTCCAGTTATAAATCTCACTTTTTTTTCCCCAACCCCCTCAAAATCTTCCCTTCCCTAACTTCACCCATCCCCACTACCCCCTGAAATGTCATATGTGCCATCTCATCCCAGGGTAGAATCTTACTGTGATCTTTACTGCAGGTGTCACTGCAGGGCCCCTCCTTGGGTTTGTCTGCTGCATGTTGTCACTTCCTACTAGCTGGCAACCCTTATTAAGAAACTGTTCAAAGGAACATCACGTTTTTCTGTTATCCAGTTTTTTTACATTTTAAACTAATAGGTTTTTCTACCCACTTTCTTAAAAATCAAACAAACCTCCAAAAACCAAAACAACAAAAACCCTGACCTTGTGAGGTCCTAACTTACAACAAAAGGAGCAGAGAGACACACTTGCATTGTCTTGCACACAAGTTCTTTCAGGTTGTTATGTAACCAGAGCAGAAGGACGATTGAATCAACTTCTTTTAATGAAAAAGCTTTTCACATAGAAGGGTCGAGATGAGCTTTTGATCTGGGGGCTGTTTCCTTCCTCATCTGAATATGGGGCAAAAAAGAAGGGCTGCTGCTTTGGTGGGATTACTCAAGGGTCTCTTCCACCTTCAGAATGGCAGGTGGTCATTTACAAAGATTTAACCCAGTAATTTTCCTTGTCAGGGAAAAGTTCAGGCAAGCAAATATTCTGACTGTAAGGTTTGGCTGGTCATGTGGTCCTGAATTCAGATTGCATTGTGTGTCAAGATTTGTAATTGAGTACACAACAGCATGAAGGCCTCCCTTGCAGACGCAGTCTTATGTATGGGCTGACAGATTGTGAGTGCCTCAAGTCTGTGTGTGAAGAATTAACCACACAAGAAGGATAAAAGATGAAGCTTCCCTTTGACCTGATGAAACAGTAGGTGGGTGGGATAACTCTTGCCTGGTTGTGGTATTCTTGAAATGCCCCGCTCTTGTCCTTGCTGTTTATATGCAACTTGATTTACGCTTTGGAGCTGAGCAGCAGCCAAAGATGGCAGCAAACAAGAGGAGGGCAATAAAGACGGTGCAGAATGACCCAATCACCACTAGTCCGACAAGAGCCCAATCATCTGTCAGAATGCAACTCTTCAAATTTTCCAGAACTGGGGAAGCTGCTTGTGTTGAGGGCGACATGCTGGCCTGCCCGTGCTGGAATTAGAGTGGGGAAACCAGATGAGTGTGTGATGCGTGTCTGCCTGCTCTACTTCCTCAATAGATATATGCATACACATACTCTTTAAACACTTCCTTGCATTGTTCTTTCAAAAGGTGTAGTCACTTTTTAGAGAAACCAATCCCATGAACATAAACAGAACATAGAACACCAAAGAACTGTCTAGTAGTCTGTGCCAGAGAAGAGAGACAATTCTGCCATTAAAATTCTGTTCAGGGATTAATTTTTCCAGTAGTGTTTTTATTTTACCAATATTTTAGCAGCGTCTGCTAGTGCAGCTACAATCATAGCTTTGTCAGAATCTTCAGTGTAAGGATTGTACAGTCTGGATGTAAAAGGAATAATATAATAAAAATCAATGACCACAGCAAGTCTATCAGAGCGGAAGACACTTTGAACCAGATCCTCAGCAGGGGTAATTCAGGATAGCACCACTGAAGTCAGTTGAGATACTCAGGTTTACACCAGTTGAGAATGTGGCCCTTTTAAAATAGGAAGTTAGGCTCTTAAGTCATGGGAGTACACCAGACATGGAAGTATGCTCTTGTACCCCGATAGCAAAAGCAATCTGTTCTGCAGGCACATTATCAAATGGGAGATTAAACCCTCTTGTCGTTTAATACAAAAAGATAAGGAATTAGAACAGCCAAGCTACACCATGCAAACATTTCTCTTTCTGTAGAGGTAGTTATGCACAGTGTTAGTTTTAGCATTGAATCCCTTAGCTTTTCCCCCTGTTTTCGACCCAAACCTTAACCTTTCTTTAACAATAACACATGCATGTGCGCATGCACACACTTTCTCACTAATGATGTTAAACTGCAACTAAAATAGGTTTTCTTTTTATTGACATCATTTAATCTGGAGTCTCACTAGGCTCTACACACTTGCTCATTCAGTGCCATCTTGCCCGTTGCCTTGCTCACAGCCATACTGTTACACCCTTTCAATAACATCTGACATCTCTTTGCAAGAAGCTTTTATGCTTTCCTGCTTTATACTCCTCAGTGAGAAATGAAAGGAGGAATGGATTATTCCTCCTTCCGTCAGAGTGACTGCTATGCTGACCTAATGCAAAGAGTGGAGGAGTGGGAGACAACATCTCACTAAATTATTTCAGTCTACTTATACCTGTATTAGCCCTCTCCCCTTGCATTTCTGCCCTTAATACTGCATGAAAGGAAAGGGATTAGACATTGTGAAGTTAATTTCACCCTCACAAAGCTGTGCCCGCTAGAATCTCAGAAACACACTCCAGTTGCTGTTTGTTACTTCTGCCCCAGCAGCCAAAGTATTTCGATAAAGTTTTGGTTTTGGAATCACAGCAAATAATTTTAACAGGGCCCTTTATAACTCTGACGTTAGATATGTAGTGACAAAGGGCCTGTCTGGATAGTTCACCCCTGAGAAGGCTGCATGCAGACCCTCTGGGACAGTCCCCTCTCCCTCTAAAATAGTGACAGCATCGATAACCTCAAAATAGGTCTCCTCCAAGCCTAAGGGAAGAAATACAATCTGACTGGATACCCCAAACCTGCCATCTTTCCTCTGAAATGAAGTTGTTGTGGATGGTTCCACTAGTACCTGAAGCTGCTATGGATGTCGCGTATGTGCCTTCTGCTGTTGGTGCCTTCTCTGCACGTCCTGGAGAAGATCCTGGCCTGCTGAGAGGTCCCTCTTCAGTGTGCATGGGAACGGGGAGGCTCTGTGGGAACTGCCTGTTTGTACTTTAGTAAATTATTAACAGCAGTGGCAGTGTTTTGTGTGTCCCCTGCAGACTTTCTGGAAGGGTGGTGAGACTTATCTGTGGCTTGTTTGATTGTACTGTTCAGAGACTTGGTTTGCCCATGACTCAACCACTTCCTAGCCTTATTTGTGTGTGTGTGCGTGCGTGCGTGTTTCAATTGGAGTAATCCTGCTGGAAAGGTAGTGGAGGGAAATGGTAGGTATCATGTGTCCAGCCCTTGATAGCAGTGTGACTTGTGATTAAATAAAGGCTGTGGCCCCTGTTCACTGCTGTTACTCCTTGATCTATTTCATCAAACACCAGCCAGCATGAGAGCTTGGGTGGGAGGGGTATGTTGGCAATATGAACCTGTTCCCCAAAGGAGTAAAACATTCATCACTTTGGTAGAGACCTAGAGTTGCTGCCTTTAAAAGTTTGTCTTGACCGTGGGCCAAATTGATTGGATCAGGTTCAGACCTGGTGTGAAGTTGAGTTACATATGCATGCACGAGGTCTGAATTTGGCCATATATGTCATCCCATCATTATGCAATGTCCTGACTCGATGCTGTGCTGACTCCAAAGGATATTTTTGAACATTTCAGTGTCCTGCAAGTCTTACTTATATGATGTGGGACTATCATAGGAAACAATGCAATCCTTCCTGTCTATTATTCATCCCACTGATCTTTTTGCATTATGGTCTCCACAGGACGCTGTGATTGAATCAAACATCTTTTCTTTCCTTCTTTCCGTGCCTGCCTCTTGCTGCAGGCATCCATTCCAACAAAAAACCTTACTGATACTTGAGAGGACCTGCTAGTTCCTCTAGCTGCTGGGTCAGGGGGTAGCTCGCAACCTTACTCTTGGTGGAGGGAATTGGGCTCTAATCTCGGATTTGCGTACAGAAGTCCGTATCCCAAGCTCAGTTTAGAAACAAAGGGCATGCCTACAATGCAGCCTCTACAGTGGCACAGCTAGAGCATGGCAGCTGTGCCACTGTAGCGCCATAGTGTGGGGGTGCTTCCTACAACAACACAATGTGTTTTTTGCCCCCTTCAAAACCCTAGTCAATCTAATTTTTAAGTGTACACCAGGCCGTACTCCCCTCTTTTTAGAAGTGTGTTAAACAAGGCCATGCTTCCATAACAGTAACTTCATAAATTTTTAACAGTATAGGCAGAGCAGTCCCTTACAGAGCAATTGTACTGTGGGATAGCTATAGTCAAGTAGACTCTTTGAGGCTTTCTTAAAGTAGAGGGCTCAAGAGGTAGGTGTGTGTGTGGGAAAGGTGAACTTGTTGCTCACCGTCAGATCCTACAGGCTGATCAAAAGTAGCATTATCTGAGGTCAGTTTTGCACTCGAAAGTGGGAGGGTTAATTCTGGTGAGTAGAAGCTTTTATGTAAGATATACGTGAGCACACCCCACTTTACCAAAATGAAAATTGCATAACTAGAAAACTGACAGCTGCATCGTAGAAGACTAAAGCAATTGTCGCTTGTATCTTGTACTTCTTGCTTCCATGCTAACTCCATCTGTTGCACTTTTACAAAAGCATCTGCATTTGAAAAGTATTATTCTCTGCTTGTGCTTGCTGGACTTTAAAAAAAAAAATAGAAAAATCCCCTCCTCGTATCTGAGCAAGGAGTTACCCCAGATCCAATACTGCGCCTGGTAAATCTGCCTGTCGCTCCCGTCCACTTTATGTTGATTATTTTAAGCCAAGAGACTAGAAATATGTATGTGTGGTGTGCAGGTGGAGTTGGTCCAGTGTTTATTAGCCAATCAAACTGTAGTAATTCAGTGAGTTGAACTAGGATTTGCGGCGTCACCTGAAATTCTTTGTGCCCTGGGACTTAGACCCAATCTAGCCATGTACTTAAGCAGCTGCTGAATTTCAAGCATGTAAGTAATCCCACTAACTTTGACAGGACTGCTCATGTGCTTTAAAGAGCAACTAGCACGCTCGGCACTTTGCAGAACTGAGCCCACAGTAGCTGTCTCCTCATGGGGGTGGGGTGTCCAGGCCACCTACTGGTAGGACCCCGTTCCCCTGCTCTGAAAGATGATCTTGATTTTAGGCTGTCTTTAGCGAGTGTTTACATTCCCTGTTGCTCTCTTTCTATCCCTCCCTTTTTTTTTTATTCCCAGTTGTTGCTAATTCGGGAACATGTGGTGATGGAGATAACGCGGGCGCCTTCCTCTTGCTGCTCTTGGTCAGTATTTTAAGCCTATTGGCCATTACTCTTGTTCCTGTGCCCGTGTAGATAAGGGCTGGTAAATATGGGCTTGCTTGTAGCAGTCCCCCAGTACTCACTGTCACTCCAGGTGAGTTTCCTCACTGCAGTGTCCTCCTTGTGACAGCCACCATGACCGCATTAGCACTAGGCAGCTCCATGATGGTGAAACGCTTCTTGCTAGGATCCTATTCATTTCCATAGCAGCCAGTGCCTGGCTGGGGGAGGGAAGAAGTAGGTTCTGTTTCATTGGTCACATGTACCTAGGCCTAGGTTTCTAGCTAATGAGAAACGAAAAGATCCTCAAGCTTATCCTTATAAGTGAAGATGTATCAAGTTTCCTGTTGGACAGTCAATTAACATCTCTGTGCCTCAGGGATAACCACACTGAGGTACCTAGTGTGAGGGTTACTTCCCTAATGTCTGGAATGTTGTTGTAGCCATGTTGGTCCCAGGATATGAGACAGACAAGGTGGGTGAGGTAATATCTTCTATTGGATAAAAATACCCTATTATCTGTGGGCAAACTCTTTTCACAATGTTCACTCCATATCTGACGTATCAGCCATGGTCCTCCAAGGAAACCTGTACAACACCTTCAGTAGATGACCTTGGGAACTTAAATTCATAACTCTGCTAGACACTAAAAACCATGATCTCATCAGAAACACCGGTAACCTTTCTTTGTCCCATGACTGTAAAGATTGCAATTGGTCACTTCATTTTAAGTGGTTTCTTGCAACTTGTGTTAATCCCTTATGCTTAACAACGTGTTCCACCTTGTATTTGGTTGTAACATTCTGGTTACCTTTTCCTAAGGAAGAGCTCTGTGAAGCTTGAAAGCTTCTCTCTTTCACCAACAAAATTTGGTCCAGTAAAAAATATTGCCTCACCCGCCTTGTCTCTCCAACGTCTGTAAAACACTTGGAGATCCTCTGTGGGAAGATGCACCAGATGTATGAAAGTTTATTATATTAAACTGATACTACACCAGGGCTTAGTTGTCCCAATTCCTTTGTTAGGAGATGCAAACTTTTGCTTCTACCATGTACATTGTGGCAGCCAAATGGAAAGGCTGGGCACTTCTTCAGTCTAAATGTAACTTTTATTCTTTGTGTGTGTGGCTAGCTTATAGCAGTGGAGCATTATTATTATTCTTTAACTTTTAATGCCCTCTGTCAAGTTAGGTCCCACATTTTTAATTCTCTTAAAAACCAAACCATCCCCATTGTCTATTAATAATGTGCACTTTATTTTTGCACAAGTGAAATGCTGTGGTGGTGTTTTTTCTTAATCTAAACATTCCTCTGCATTGTTGGCAGCTTCTAGAATTGTTCCAAAGTATGAGAATGAACTCGGATGCAAAATGGACAAATCTAATTGAGTGAAGAACAACAAAAAGCTAAACAACACAAGTGATGAAAAGTAAACTAGTTGATTTTGTGTGTACGTGTACACAAATATACACACAGAGGATGTTGTTAATAATCTAGGGCGATATTAGTAATTTAGCTAAGGGATTCTTTTAAATATTTTTTCCTCTTTTCATTGCCCCTTTCTGCAGAAGTGTCAGCCAGTGTTAAAAAAGCACCATATTCAAAGCTTTGTAACTGAGACCGCCTTAGCTGAACTCTGGCACTGTAGATGTGTAGTCCATTTGGCTGTTTCAATCATAGTAGTAAAAATGCAAAATGCGAGTAGAAGATGCTTTATTTACACTCTTAACTCCAAGTGAGCTTGTTTTAATTTCTCTTAAAGGTGATCAGTTCATATTGTGGCATAATTGCTTTCAGTTTTAAAAATTAAACCCCTTTTAACTAACGGATTACTGAGAAAGGGGAGTAGTTTTTCTACTCCTTTCCTACCCTTAATTACAAATGTTGGGCCCAATTCTGCAGCCTTTCTACATGTGTAACTTCCATTTGAAGGTCACTGGACTATAAACCAAATGTACACAGTGGCTGCAGTGTTGAAAAGGTATTTATTTGCACTTGTTAACTTTAGCGGTACAGTTTGCTCGGCTCCAGTTTGCTCCACCACTTGTCATGATGCCATCTCTCAGCTGAATATCCTGAATTAACACTGCCCTCACTGTATATTCGCTCTCTGAAATTCATGTGTGTATAAATATACCTTAAACATTTGCTGCCATTAATATAAACTACACACATGCCTTTTTTAGTGCAGGAGCTAGGCATGCCACTCCCATGAATAATAATGGGCATTTGTACATCTGCTTCAGTGCCCCATTCACTGTACTGAACACTCACCCTGCAATATGCAGAAAAAGCAACACTTTTTCACGGAAGAGAAGGATCTAAATAAAAAGAGGGTTTTTTTTTTAAAAAAAAATGATTACCGGCAGGGCAAGCAAACAAAACAATTTGTGTTAGGGTTTTCTCCTCTTGCCTTCATCCTTTAGTATACAATGGATATTGCACATAGTCTAATTGTTTTCCTCTTTGGCAGTTTTCTTGTCTTTGTAACACTGAGAAAATAAAAGCAGGGAGCATTTGATGCCAACTGTATTTCCAGTCTCTGAGCTCACGCACCAGCTGAAAGTCCATGTCATGCTGTGCTCTGAGTGGATGTCTGTTAAATTTCACGTACTCTACTACTCATGGTTTTAAAGACAGTAGGACAGGGAACGAAAAGCCGTACTTACTTTGGGCTTGATCCTGAGGGGTGCTGGTAATGGACATCTCCAGTGATGACAGAAGGAGTTGCTGGTGCCCAGCACCACCTCTCTGGATTAGGTCAGTTATCAAGAGAGCAGGGGACCTTCCTAACCCTGGGGCAGTCTGCATGTGGTCTTTGTCATGGTTTGCAGCTCTTTGCTCGCAAAGAGGGAGCCTGTTGGAATTTGCTTCTTGCCCAGCTGCAATGTTCGCGTTGGGGAAAAAAAGTCTGTTTTTGTGTCTGTCTATGGCAAGGAGACGAGGATGTCAGAATAGTGTTACCTATGTCGCCACATCACAGACCCAGGCAGCGATCATTGCAGAACCACCTAATCCATCTTATGATCCACTTTCCTCCTCTGCAGCATATTCTCATTCACTCCCACCAGCCCGTTCAGAGAGTTAGTGTAGAGAGTGTCATTCCCAGGCGATTCAGCCACAGTGGCTGCCTGTGTCCTCTTTCACTTTCTTCTCCTGATGCATTTCACACATGAGCAGTTGGCTGGATCTGGATCTTCCTGCCTCTCTGATCAGGGCCTCTGTTGCAGCAGCAGCGATAACAGCAACAGCTGCAGGCTATGGTCATCAGTGACAGCACAGTAACTGGAGAGAGAAATGGAGAGTATTGGCTTCTGAAAAGATCTTACAGGAATAAAAACACACTGACTTTGCGGTGCCTTGAAGAGGCAAAGTTTCCTGGAAGCTCTGCTGTAAATGTTGGATTTATTTCTGGGCAGGTGGAGATAGTACTTTGTGGCAAAAAACCCAACAACATTGGCTTATCAATACATGAGCGAATAACCTTAAAGCTATAGAATAACATTTATAATTACATTATACAGCACATTTAATTCCAAAGGATCTCAAAATAGACTGATGCAGTAATTGCACATGAAAAATTCCCACTGCCATTACTGGAAGTTATATACTCATAAGGCCTGGGGTATCAGGCCAAATGGGAATCCCTCCACCCCTCTCAGTACAGCCTCCTCTGGAGTGAAATGCATCAGTTGTGTAGTGCTGTGTGGCTTTAAAGGGTGGAAAGTGAGGAACAGTATTTCTTTCAAATGAAATTACAGGGGGAATCTTAAGGTATGCAGGAAACAGTTACCAGAGCTGGGATTTGTCTGTGAAGTCAGTATTATCATCCCATCTCTTAAGAAAAGTGACTTTAATGACAACAGGTATTCAGAACTTAGGGTTTTTTATTCCTTCCAAACTAGGTAAACTAAGGTAAACTAGTAGGCGCTTATATTTTTGCTAGTCATAGAATTTAAGGCTAGAAGGGACTCTCCGATCATCTCATCTGACCCCCTGTATTTCACAGGCCACCAACACCACCCAGCAACTATCTGTCCAAACTATATATAATGTCAAACATAGGGTTCCTTTAAAAACAAAGAACTGAACTGCCAAGATCCTGTTAGGGATGATGGTCAAGATGGCGATGGGATTATTACCTTTCTCTGGATAACATAACACCCATTGTGTTTGTTCCTTTAAGTGTAATCCATTGACAGGCTGCCAGGTAACCAGACCCAGTGGGGAAACCAGTTGTGTCTATGAGAAGTTGATATACCTGCTTCCAAATTCCAGCTGAGGGAGGGATCCTTTTGTGGTGGACACACGCCCTTCCCCCATGGCATGCAAACTCCCCCCTCTCCCTTTCACTCAAGGGTGCCTGCCTTTCTTCTTCCTACTTTTCCACTGTTTTTTAAAAAAAAAACTCTCTCTATCTGACCAGACAGCTGTTTATTCCCCCTCCTCCAACACCAGTTACTCCATGACAGGTGACTCCGTGAGCTAACCTCTTCCAGGGGGAGGCACTCTTTCTGTTCACACCAGGAAAAGAAATGTGTCCATACTACAGTGTGCCAGTTTCTAGGAAGCAGCAGTAATGAGGGGCAATCCCAGAGTTGAGTGTCTTGTCTGGTGGCAAGATACACTAATACCATTCTTCACAACCGCTCTCTTTCTACTCCTCAAAACATTTACACATGATGTGACTCTGGGATTTACTCACAGTGATGGCAAGAGTACTTCCCTCCGGATCAATGTTCAGGGGCGATGGTATGGAGAAAGCTTGCACTGCTGCTCCCCATGCTATATGTTATGTACATAAACAGGAATGAATTCTTCAGGGCCATCAGTCTGGTCCTATCCTGACTGCTAAAATTCACTTCAATCAGAATGGATTTGTGGGAGAAAATAAGCTAGAGAATCACATTCTTTAGAACAGCAGCAGAACACACCTGCTTTCATCAAAATCATCAGCACAGCCTTCCAGCCTACGAGATCTGAGAGGTTCATGCAACAACAAGCACATTGGATCCTAGCACTGTTCCATGTACTTACTGATAAAGAAGAGGATAATACAAAATGACACTATCTCCACAGGTTCAGCCTTGGGCAGCTTCTGGAGCTTAAGCAGGAACTTCTCACCAATGGTCTGTATTTCGTTCAGAAAGCCTTCAGAAGACATCCTGACCAGCACTGTCCAAGTTGTGTTACATTGGAGAAAAGCCAAAGAAAGAAAGAGAGAGTGCGCATGAAGTTCTTTACTGTCAATATTACTAATGCTAGGGAAACAAACAGCCTTCTTTAGGGAGCTAATTTAGGATCACAAGTAAAACACGTTTATCCGGTCTCAGCCCTTGCTCCCAATAGCTAAGGAGGAGGGATGTTAAGTATCTGCATATCCTGACACTGCTTTATTCAAATCCGGAGCTAGCTGACACTCTGGCTTTGTATCAGATCAGTTTGTGGGTGTACTCTCCACCTGGGCTCTGCTTCACCGCTGTTAAAAAGCCAAATGACTTTGCACAGTTGGCCAAGGACAAAAATACAGTGTTCCCTCTCAGCCTGCTGTATGTGGGATAACATTAAAGCTGGCTAATAACCCCCAAGTCCTTGGCCAGCCATCTTCCACAAAGGGGAAAATTAGTTGTTGCTTTTCTTCGTTTTTCATGTTCTCCCAGAAAGTAAGCTGAGAATGTGTGTCCCAAATCATGCACATGATGCTGCATTCTGTGTACAAAATTGTCTTCCCCTGTGTAATGCAACATACGCTCCCTTTTAAGGTTTCTTGTAGCTCCAGCTGCAGCAAGCCACCTTGTGAGTGCTTCCATTATCATAGCACCCCTGTGTAATACTCCTATCATATTTCTGGTTTCCAGGGCTGGTGGTGTATGGTGATATTGTGAATTTTGACTGATCCTCGTCTATTTAGGAGACATGAATGCTTTAAGTTATACAGCTGACTGTGACTTTTGTACCTGGTAAGATAAATATAGATCTGTTTGACCACACATTTGTAGTAATGTAGTGACATATAATCTGGCTAGGGGATTTAGACTCCCACCCATTGGGTATATGGGCGGGAGGGGAGGAAGGGAGAACAAATGCCGCGGAGATCTATTTGACTTTAGAGCCTAGTGTAGATGATCCTTACTCCCATTCCTCTTGTAATTCCATCAACTATGAAAAGGCAATTTATTGTCAGGAGCTGAAAATACTGTTGATAAAGTTATATTTATATAAGGCAACATTTTCAAAGCTACCACTCCAATTGTATCCATAATATTTGCAAGCCTGCTCTTTTGTGTGATCAAAAACTTCTTGTGTCTACAAATGGATGATCTTGCAGTGTTACTGGAGAGTGATGTAGGGTGCTGTTTTTAAGAGTTTGCCTACTCTGAGAAAGTAATTTGGATTACGGGAGGGTGTGAATTTAAAGCGGAATAACTATTCCTGATTAACTGTCTGCATGGATGCTCCTTATTCCAGAATGAGAGTGCCTTATTCTGAATTAGGATAATCCACTTTTCAAAGCAGGTTGGCTTGTCTACATAAACATTTAGTTCACGGCAGGCTGGGGTGTAAACTACACTGCACTAGCTTGCTGTGCTATAGGAGTCTGTACAGCCTCTGCTGATGTGCACTAACCGTTCCTTAATGCGCTTTGATCTACTCCCATGTCAAAGCAGGGTATATCAAAGCATAGTAGGAAACAGTTAGTGTGCTTAGTAGGGTTCACACAGACACTTAGTGCACAACAGGTTAATGTGGGGTAGATTTACACCCTAGCATGCGGCAAGCCAAATGTTTGTGTCAGCAACCTTAAGCTAAACAGGAACAACTCACTTTAGTCTGGAATAAGAGCATCAGAGCATCCATGCAGGAAGCTAATTGGGAATAGTTATTCCAGAATAGTTTTTCTAGATTAACTCCCCATGTAGACAAACCCTGAAAGGTGTCCAACTGCGTTAATGTTGTAGCGTGTATAGTATGAACAAAACTGAGTTTAAGTTTTCCCATCATCAGTTATTCAACCCATTGTGCCTATTATTATCATAGGCTGCTTAGAAGCATACAGCTTGTTAGACACATGCAAAACCTTGTGTTTGGTGTGTGTTTGGACCCCCGACTGAGTTAAGGTTCTTATGCCATCGTTCAACTGAAATTTCCTGGCTTGTTTAAATTCTATTAGTTGACGCTATTTTATGGGAGTCCTTCATGGTGCAGTTAATTTCTGCCTTTAGTGGTGACATAAAGGAAACAGAGATACAGAAAATGCTTCATAAATAAGACAATCAATTCACTGCTGCACTTTCTGCTTTGGTTTGCACAGTGGATGCTCTGGGTTCAGCCTTCAGTACATTTAGAACAATTACTTGGGAGAGATCTTGGCTCTTTCTTTGCATGCTGGGTTTAAATACTATACTGCCAAGCAAAACAGTATATTTTGAATGTGGATGCAATCCACAGGTTTGTTCTTTTAAAAACAAGGCTACAGAGTTTATGGGGAGGGAAGAGTCAGAATCAGATGGGTTCTTTGGGGCAGGGGGAAAAAGGCAAGGTGGCAAGAGAGGCCAGGTCCAGTAGGAAGAGTGCTGCCAGGTGCAGTGGAGCACAGTTGTAGCCTTATGACCTGAAATGATGTAGCCTGATCAATGTAATTAATAAATCTATAGATTACTAAGAGTTCCCAGGTTTCAGAGTAGCAGCCTTGTTAGTCTGTATTCGCAAAAAGAAAAGGGAGTACTTGTGGCACCTTAGAGACTAACAAATTTATTTGAGCATGAGCTTCCATGAGCTACAGCTCACTTCATCGGATGCATTCAGTGAAGTGAGCTGTAGGTCATGAAAGCTTATGCTCAAATAAATTTGTTAGTCTCTAAGGTGCCACAGGTACTCCTTTTCTTTTTAAGAGTTCCCAGTTATCACTTTGAGGGTTGACGGGTTCTTGTCCTAAGATCAGGCCCAGTGTTGTTCAAATTATTATGTAGTTGGGAACAGTGCACAGTTGCAACACTCACACTATAGGAACTCTTCTATATTTACCAATAATTTTATTAACATTTAGCACAGTCACAAACACTCCAGCCCAGTAAGGTAGATAGAGATACTACAGAATGTACCTCTGAACATCCATACACTTACACCATCCCTTGCAGACCAACCTGAAATGTTAGTCATCATCTTCCTCATTACCTTGCCCCACATCACCAGTGGCCATCATTCTGGCATCTCCCACGGGCTACATCTTTCTCCTACTGCTCATAGGCTGGGATGCAAATTTTTTAATATGTTACGCTGACACCACTATGTCTGATTCTTATTCAGTTGGGGTTTCTCCCCTCTTCCTTATTTGTATTTCCTTACCTTGCTAATGTTTGGTGTCCTTCTCCTATAGGTTAGTGTATCAGTGATCTCAATTTGTTATCATATATGTCAATTCGTTGCCTTGGCACCCTTATGGTTCAGTATGCGCGGTAGCTTATGTACCAGTTATCATGTACATCAATTCATCGCTAATGACATTCTTGTGTGGGATTTCCCCTTAAACACTCTCTTTCAGCTTACCAATCAATACTTGGGGTTTTCCATTGGGCCGTTTACCTGTGCCAGAGTTTATAGGCCTCAAGCCTGATGATAACTGCGGAAGCTAATGTCTTATAGGATACAGGCCTGTAGGTTCCTTGCATTACTGCTGAATATAATAAAGGCAGAATGAAGGCAAAGCCGTGAATATAATAAAGGTAAGCTAACCCTATAGGCTACAATGGCCATTGCACAAACCAGGGTTAAATATTTCTCTCCAGGATTGATCTCCATGCCTAAAGCGAACTGTTCCACTAGTGGCTTTTCTTCCACCTCACGCACTGTTACAGGATTCTATGTCTGTATGTCTCCGTTTGATTTCCAGTCCAACAAATGGAAAGTGTGAGGAGAGGCAAAACGGTCTGTGCTCTCTGATCGTTGCTTTAGAGGTAAAACACTTTGTGTTTCTGCCTGGAAGATCCCACAGCAAACAGTCTGTCAAAAATGTTTTTGTGCCCTGCTCTGGGCTGGGGAGTGAGTTGCTAGTATGATATGAGCTAGGCCTCCAGAGTTTTGGTGTGAAGTGTAGGATTACTGCTGTAGCATGGGTGTAACACTGTATGGCTTAATGTAGGGTTCAGTCTGTATAGTTTGACCAGGATCCTGGCTTGACTTTCTTTCCTCAGCAATGGGTGTTCTGTTGGTCAGGCTATCTAACACCATTGTGGGTGAAGGAGTCTGATGTTTAAAAGTTGCAAGGAATGTTGCTTGTTTATCTTGGTTTGAACACTCTACAGGGAGAAAGTTTGAACTGCAGTCAGCGATGCAGTATCTGGCTGCCAACAAGGGAGTAAATACCTTTCCACTCTACTAAGTGAGATGCCAGCTCCAGAAACTCGCAGCGTTTCAGGATTTATAATCGCGGAACCAAACAACTTTGCAGAATTCCCTCTTCCACTTATTCTCCTCCCTGCCTCCATTCCCCCCCCCCCCCCCAAAAAAAAAAAAAAAAACCAAAACTGTCTGTCAGTCTTCCATTCCACCAATTATATAAATTGTTTGCTCAGAACTAACCTTGGACTTGATCTTACTCCCACCGAAACCAGTGATAAAACTCCCATTGGCTTCAGGGGGGCCAGGATTTTTCCAGGATTAGCACATGGGAAGGACTGGGTTCTATTCCTAGGTCTACCACTGATTCACTTTGTGACCTTGAACAAATCACCTAACTTCTCTGGGCCTCAACTTCCTTATTTATAAAGCAAGGGCAATGATACTTAGTGACATCACAAAAGAGTTATAAAGATTAATTCATTTAGTACACTTGTTTTTCAAAGAAGCTGCAGAAGACCTACAGTAACAGATGAAAGGTGGTACTGAGGATCAGGGCAAATTATAATTATTAAAACAGACACTTCTCTGTGAAAGATACAGTTCCATTACTCTGTTCTTGTTTACAAAGGAAAGTAGCTGATGTTATTCTCACTCCGTTACTTTACAGCATTTCAGATGATAAGAAGAAACCAGTTTGGCCGCTGGTGATCTCTGTATGATACTGGAGATGCAGTCCCCATCTGGCTTGAAGTCCCCACTTTAACTGGCAGTTTACTTTCCAAGGATAGAATGTTGTTGGGGGTTAGAGAAGACAACTGGAAATTGGGTTCCTGGATTCTATAGCAAGCATAGCCACCAATGGACTGTTTAATCTTGGGCAAATCAACCTCTTCATGTCACAGTTCCTCCATCTCTGTGTATCTCTTTGCAGCTGACCTCCCTCAGTAGTACATTCACTGGGAACAGGAACATGAGAGCAGGAGCCAGTGCTCTTCTGGGAACAGGGGCAAGACTTTGGAGCTCATTACAGGAGAAAATCAGAATGTCCACATTTCCTGCCTTTGCAACACGGAGTAAAACGTCTTATTATGACTGGGCATTCACACAGCTGTACCTAAACATAGTAAAGAAGAAATGAAAAAAGGTGGGGGACGAAAGGGGAGAGAGGAGGAAAAGAGAAACTTAAACAAAAATCAAAGCAAACACCACCCTGAACTGCTTCACAGCAGGCAGCTTGGAGCATTCCCTCTAGCCTGCCATGGCAGTCGGAAAGTTATGGTTCCAACCATCTTTTATTCTGACTGTTCATTTCTGAGAAATTCCTCTTTAAAGCAACAAAACCCTACATTGTAGCCAAGGGATTAAATCTTCAGATCTCCTATTCACACTGCAGGGAAGTGAACTGAGTAAATCAAATCTTTAGATCTCCATATTGTTTCAGAAGGGAGGTAGAACCTACCATGAGCTCAAGGCATTAGTCTTGCTTGGAAAGAGAACAAGCACAGTAATAATGCAGAAAGACGTCCATTTGGTTTGCAGCATGTGGCTCAGCTGCACGGGTCAGGTTATTTTAAACTAGCAAGGCACTGCCTGTGTTCAGGGCTCTCACAGGTTACTGATTAAGGTTGAGGTGATGCCTAGAAAGTACTACCTTATTTTTTTTTTTAACGCAGATTCATCCTACAGTGCCAGTTGGGTAAAGCTGTGCAAATTGCCATAAATGCCCTGGATGCCAAATCTTTCCAACTTGCTTTAATAGACTACAGTCATATGGTACCTAAGTAAGTGGCCTGAGTTTCAGCTGATGAGCACCTGCAGCTCTTATTGATTTGATTGGTAATTCTGGCTATTCGGCATTTCTGAGAATAAGAACATTTATTTAGGTGCTTAACTTTAGGCACCTCAGGTTGAATGTTTTGGCTAGAGCCTTTTGGGACTGAGAACAAGCGGTCTGTGTCACATCTTTGACGTCCTTTGTAAGTTGGCTATAGCGCACTGCTGGACCTTGACCAAGCATGAAGGCTGCATAACGTAGTCGACTTTCCATAGGGCCCAGATTCTGGTATCTGGCTTAAACTGGTTTGGTCTCCATGAATGAATAATTTATTTGTGGAATGTATACAGTTTAAACACCCTTCCCTTTAACAAGATACACTCCTCTTCTGTGCTTTCATCCTCTGCATGGAGAAGTAGGTGTGTTGGAGGGTGGGAGGGCAGGTGAGGCTAAACTTATTGTTGAGGACTAAGCCATGGGTTAGTCATAATGCTGGTGCTGTTTCAGTAATGTATGTTTGCATAGTGAGGAAGAGAGAAAGAGAGGAGATGATCTTGTGGTTAGGGCACAGGACTAGAAGTCATGAAACATGGGTTCAGGCTAGTTCTGCCACTGATTCACTACGTATTTTTGGGTAAGTCACGTAAGTACTATGTTCGTCAGTTTCCATATCTGTAAAATGGGACAATGTTTAACACAAATGCTTCTAAAGGGCTTTGAGCTCTTTGGATGGAAAGTGCTATGGAAGGTGTATCACTATTATTTTATTCCGCTGTTTTTGCAGTAATGAAACAAAATGAAATAACCTTTGAACTACATATACTTCATAAGTGTGCAGTCGCTGTACCACTGTTTAGGATGAAAGTAAGCTTATTTACGCCCACTCCCTGTCATTGCCTAGCCACATGTTTACACAGCGCTAGCTATTTTTATTTCTCTTGTCAAAATCCTTCTAACTAAATAGCTTCAATGTCCTCTTGCAAGCAAACCTTTCTAGGCTTTTGTTGTTGCTGCTTTCTGAACCCTGAGATGAAGTTTTGGGGAGTCTGTTGTTAGCACACGTAGTTCTAATGCAGCACTTCCTAGTCATGTTGATCTTTGATTCTGCCCGAAGACCGGCATCCTCTTCACCTCCGATCCTACAGTGGCAGCCATTTGAGACCTCACAACTCAACAAGAGGGGCCAGGGGTGCAGCATGGCGGGCTCCGGGGGACTACCTGATGCTCCCAAGCAAGGAGTTTGTCTGTTGTCACACACTTATCTCTGACTCCATTTTAATGTTTTCTTTAAGATGTTTTCTCAGACTTCTTGTCTGCAGCCATTAACGCAAACATTGTGTGCTATGATCTGTCCCCATCAAGTCACACAAGATAAGCAGGGTGAGTTTGGTCCAATACTGGAATGGTAAACGCCCCTGGAATGCGTAGGAGCTGTAGGAAGGTAGAGTTGGTTGCTTGGCAGGGAATCTGCCAAGTCCACCCCAGCATGGTGAAAAGAGGTGCTATACTGCTGAAGGGGCTGCCCTCCCAGTGAGGCTTAAAACGAAGGTTCTGACTAGTGATCGCTTTCTCAAGAGTAGGTGTTCAGCTGTGGTGTCGTGGATTAACTCTAAGTGTGGTAACTCCTTCGTACTCTACTGAATTACTGCTCTGGCTTCAAATGGATAAGATCTTCTCCACTTCCGTTCCTAAACTATCGTCATGTTGCCGTGCATTGTTAAATAGTAGCTGCATTTTGGCAGGAGATGAAATAATCCCTGTATATGATTTATGTATTAGTTTAAATCTGCAACATGCTTTAAGATTAAAGGGATTATAGAAATAGGGGAAATCCACCCGCGATATTGCATTGTTACTGCAGCTTTTGCTGGCATGGATGTAGTTGACCAACCGCATGATCTTCACAACAGCCCACAAGCAAGTCTTGTGTCCATAACAGGAGAGGTCAGAACCAGTGAGGCCAATAGTTCATTCACTGGCAGGAAAAAATAGTTCCCAGCTCTAGAGAATTCAGACTTTGCCCACATGTGCACAAGCTGGTAAATTGTGGTTCAATTTCATGGGAGAAGAGCTTTGACCTTGTCAGCCAAGGTTGAAAAATCTGAAGCCCTCCCCTCCAGATTATAAAATAGAATTGATTGGGTACCCAAATAGTCAAGATAGCCTGCAGTCTAGTTTGTCCACTTAGTGGAGCCAGGTTTCCCAGCAGTAAAGATGCCCCAGTCCTGCCCAAACCACCTCATATTTAACTAATGTGAGACAGGATCATGGGAAGGCATTGAACTCCCTGAAATATCAATCAAGAGTCTGAAATTGATATTGAGACCGCTGAATCGGGAACTTCTATAAAGCTCTTAAGAATCCTCTACCCTTCTCTAGCACATCCCATCTGAGAATCGTAAATGAATGAAGCGCCTTGAGAGAGGTCATTATTATTACTCCTGTCTTACAGATGGGAGAAACTGAGGCACAGGGATTGTGACTTGCCTGCTGAAAGGACAAGCTGTATTAAAAATAAATCTGCGAATAACAAGTGGGGTCTCTGATGTTCTGTAGTTACTGCTGCTTGGGTCTCAGCTCTGTAGTAGACTGAGGAGTAATTAGAACAGCTATTTTCAAGGACAGCTGACAGAATGAGATGTACCATGTTTGAGTGTGTGTCCAGGTCTATGAAAGCCCAGTAAATAGCCACTTCAGGAAACACAGGTTTTCTGCCAATCTCAGTGCCATATGCCTCATCACAATATTGGGAACACATTCTCTAACTGCTTTCCATTACACCTGGGTCCTTATTTGCACAGCGCTGTCCAGAACTCAGAAATTGAATGAATCCAGCTTGGGTTTTGAAATGTGCCATTTACTCCTAACCAGAATGCCATGCTGGCTGTAGGGACCTGGAAAATCCAGGAAGTTGAAGCACCTACATCTGATCTCTTGAAAGAAGCAATTTAAATGATGGGTGAAGTGTGAAGCTTATGAAATTGATGGTGTGGGAGGAACGATTGTACTAGTTTGTGTCAAGTAAGGGCATGGGCAAGAGCTGCCCTTCCTTGGCACTCTTAGCACACCTCAGTTTTGACTAGCAGCTCCCCTGGCTATTCCAGTCCTGCGACTGTCCTGAGCAAACTCTCAGTTGTGGTGGGTTTGTGTTGCAGACTAAAATCAATTGTTTTATCACTTTTTTTTCCCCCTCCCACTTGCTTAGATTTAAGCCTCTGCTTTCTAAGGTGAATGGCTAGTGTACTAACCCATTGTACACTTGGCCTCCAGCAAAGGCCTTTCTATAGATCTGTCATGTTTGATACAGGCTAAGAGGCCTCTGTGCTACGTGACAGCAGTAACGTAAACCATGCCTCTGCCTTCCTACTTCCAGACACACGTTTCGTATTGCTTATTTTTCCTCCTCTGCTGCTGGATAAGCCCCCAGTCATAACCCTTTAGGATTTTCACTGCAAGGAAAATTTGGCCTGTTTCTCTCTCTCCCACTTTTGTCCTTGTTTTTCTTTTGCTTTTTTTCTTCTTCTTTCTGTTTGGAAGCCATCTGAACTGTAATGTTTAAAAACAAATGTAAACCACAGACCCTTCAAGGAACCGCTAATGAGTCTCTGGAATTCAGACTAGTTGGGAGAGGAGGAGGGCCCAGTAATTACTGTGCTATTACCCAAGTGGTTCTGCTGTATTCTTTGCGTGACAGGCGAGTGGTAAGATGCACCACCCTTTCCAAATAAGCAGGATCCAAAGGGAAATAGAAGGAGAGGCTGAAAGTACTTGATCCTTCACATTCCTATATCTGTGCAACATATGGGGAGAACTGGCTTTCTGTCTCTCTTGCTGCCTGTTTGTAAACAGCTGAACTTTGAGCTCTCTCTGGAGAACGCACCAGTTGTTAGCTCAATGCAAAGGGTTACAAAATCTTCCAAACAGCATTGAGAAATAATTGGCTTCAGATGGGGAAAACAGAGGGGTTCATGGGGTTACATCTTTGGCAGTGACAAATGGTGAGTGAAGGAAAGGGGTGGGAGGGCACTTTGGTAGCTAGAAGCAAGGCTGGCTCAAGGTTATTCTTGTGCGTTTGGGACTCTTTCTCCTCTGTTTCATTTCCCTCCCTTGTTGATCAAAATGTGCTCAGACCCCACAGCCTCATGTTAAGTAAGACATGGGCTGAGAGACCTGGTGTTCTCTGCCAGAGCTGTGGGTTTCTGGTGCTGTTTTGGACAGCAGACCAGAATCTGCTCCTGCTACCATTGCAGATCTCCATTTGGAAGCTGTGTAAAAGCTTCCCCTTTATTTCCACTGGGCCCAGACGTTTATATTAATTTGCACAGTAAGCTGGTTTCTCTGAATGGGTTTTGTTTTCTGAGCATTCTGCTTACTTCAGGGTTCAGGGGATAAAACTCAGCACCAGCTGAGAGCTCTTCTAGGTAGAATTCTCTGCTGTGGTTTGACATACACTTGCCAAAGTTGGTAGCTCCCACTGAGCAGGGAGTCACCAAAGCTGCTGGCTAAACTAAGTACTCACACATGAAAACACATGTGCGAAGAATGCCCTGTGGCAGATCCTGCTCATAGGAAGGGCCAAGTTCTGCACTGACGTGCACTCCCTGTAACTCCACTGAAGAAGTGAACACAGGATACAGCCCTTTAAATGCTCGCGAATCAGCTAAAAGTTACTCCCTTCTGCTTCAAACTGTTATTGACAATGTATGTGATAAAAGTGAGCAGTAGCTGCTTTCGGTACACTCTGTTGTAGCACAGCTTTCCTGACTCCTCAAAGCTTTTGGCTCTCACCATCCTCCCCCCAGTGTCCTTTGCAACCAAATTCAGGCTAGCAAACCCTGTTCAATGGCTGAGCACAATTTGCCATGCAAACAGCTACAAAAGCTTGAGCTACTGCTGACTAGCTGAACCCTCCTGCTATTGAGATGCTACGGTGGAATGAACCCAGGCACCAACCCAGCCTTACCCCAACAGTGCCGCAGGACTGTCCTCCTCCGCCTGTTGTTGTTTTTCTGTCTTCTTAAACTTCACGTCTCTCTCCCCCCATCCTGCCCCTCTCTGGCTTGGGGTTCTTTCCTCGCTTGGCCCCTCTCCACTCTGCTGCTGACAGCCAGCTGCTGTCTCTGCCTGAGCTCTTTTTTTTTTGTTGTTGGTCGTTCTGGAGATGTGAGGTTTCGTATTACATGTGTGCTGGGGAGGGAGGCGAGAAGTGAGCACAAGCAGAGCCTGGCAACTGGTACTAACTGTCTAGAGTGGAGCCCACGGTGCCAACACTTGTTGGAAACTTCCTGTGTATCTTCTTGCCAGTGAGGTCTCTTCTTTGTTCCGATTAATGACGGCTTTTGCTGGAGTAGTCTGGGTTGGGGTTATATTGATTTCCTTTCAATAGTTCGGTTGCATGTTAAAGCAATTAACTTCCTTTATGCTGTCCAGTTTCCTGCTGGCTCCCAATGGGGAATGGACTGTTCTCTTGTGTTCTTTGAAGAAGCTGGGAATAAAGGGGATGAAATGACAATGCCATTTCCTTTAGGAAAGAAGGATGATCTTGTGGTTAGGATGTGGTGCTCGGGGGCATGAGTCGTGTGTTATTTTCTTGGCTCTGCTATGTATCTGCTGTGTGACCTTGGCCAAGTCATTTAACTTCTTGATGCCTCAATTTACCCTTCTGTATACTGGGGGCAATAATACCTACCGGCCTCAAAGGAGTGTTGACGCTTATTTGCTACCAGTACATTGTTCACTCTGCTTGTGTGTGGTACCCATAAGATCTCCCCTCCCCCATTTTTTTCCCCAGCAATTGGCAACTAGCTGTACAATTTGTCTTACTGGTTTTTATTAATTCATTCCTGAGTTGTCATGATGGTTTGCTCCATTCAAGGGGACCTCGCCTCCCAAATGGTTGGGATCCCTAGTTCAGCAGACCTGGCATTCCTCCCTAGTGTATCTCACTGGAGATGCATTATCTTTTCAAAGGCAGGTAGTAGCTATGCTAAGATAAATGCACCTTTCCCTGGTATTTTATCTTCCCTCTCTAGTTTGAGATAAGGTGCTGAAACATTCTTCACTGGACAAGAACAGTGGCATAAAGAAAAGAGAGGCCAGGCACTGAACTCTGATGAATATCCTCGTTATCATCATGTCTGCAGTGATCCGGTTTCACTAACATTTCGCATCATGTTACTGAAATTTCAGTGTTAGCTTTTCTTTCTGTCCCTTAACACAAAATTGGGGTTTCTCAGTGAAATGAAAGGTGACTACATTTAGAAAAAATCGTCATAGAGTCAACCTATGGAACTCTCTGCTGCAGGGAGAGAGAGAAATACTGTGGCTGAATTTTTAAAGGGCTGGATAATTTCAGAACACTTGTGACAATGCAGTCTGAGACAATGGGTATAACCAAGTCTCCTGCTTCAAGGCAAAAATGAACTGCTTGTGGAGCCAAGGAAGGCTATTCCGCCATGTAGATCATTGCACAACTAGCTATGTACTGCAGAACCTCGATTTTTTTTACAAACACCAATCTCGTGAACACTAGTTATACGAACCCTGCTTCGCAGCCGGGGGAATAAATCACATAACACAAGTGATGTCTCTGAGGAACAAGTCGTCATTCCTTCACACTTTGATTCCTTCAGTGCACTGGAAATTTTTGTAGTGGCTTGAAGGAGAAGAAGAAAGTGGTACAGTGCATCATACTGCAACTTATGCACTGTACCTGCTGCAATTGAGATGTTTGGTTTAATGAACTCTTCAATTTTGTGAACCACTCAATTACCAGTTTGTTTGTAAAGTAGGGGTGTTGTTGTATTTTATTTGTTTTGCCTTCATCTGAAGCATTAAGGTTTTGGCTGTTAACAGGACACCAATGGCTTCAGAGCTCCTCCGTTCTTTGCCACAGCATTCCAGGGCAAAATCTTGTTTGTTGGTATTAGGGGGTTAAATGTACATGCAAACATCTTCCCCTCCCTCCTAACCCTGTCACTAAAGCTCTGTGAGGGGAGGGAGGGAGGGAGGCATGACCAGCCACTATTATATGCTTCACTCTTAACACCAAGAGGAGTGGTGTGTGTTTGACTAATAAGAGAATAATGCCTTCACTTCTTTCTCTCTTTGAGAAACAAAGAACTGACTCACAGAAGGCCTTTGACATTTCTGTAATGGTGCTGCAGTGGCAGGACCCGCAGCACCCTGCCGTTCTTTTGGAAGGGTAGGGGGAGAGACTCAAATGTGTCTCCCTTTTTTCCCTGGTTGTGAAAGAACTCTTTCTCTGAATTCAGGACCAGAATGAGTCAGTGCTGCTTTGCAGGGGGATAGAAAGCCATCTTTGTAGTAGCCCCTATTCAGCTTTCAGTGACCTGGGCTCATAGTACAATTAATTCACTGTCCCAATCCCCTTACCTGGGTAGTACTGTGTTCCTTCTGACTTCAGCACGCACGCTTGCACTGAGCTTGTTTGGAGCCTGCTGCTTTAGTTTCTTCACCAGCTCTTGGCTGTGTTTTCTGCTTGGTAAATCAAAACCCCTGGGCTGCAAGGGAGTTAATGAATAGGCAGTCATTATGGACTCTTAACAGAGTCTGTTTGAAATGCCTGGAGCCAACAGATACTCTGCTGGATTCCTTGCCATCTTCTGGCCAGGAATCCAGACTTAACCCCCGGCTCCCGCGCCCTTTCCATGCACCTGTTTGTAGATGTCACCATTCAGACCTGCCTTAAAAAGGTAGTTTCTAATGGAGGAAATACTTCTTTTCCCTCTATGACCATTTTGCTGCTGAAGCTGCCAAGCCAGCTGGAGTGCTTTTGGTAGAGAAGACAAAATGGCCCCGCTCAACCCTCTAATAATAGAATAGTTGTCTTCTAAATTTGTGTTTTAGTTGCAGAGCCTGTTAGAGGCCAAGCTCAAGTCTGCTATGCGACGCAGATGCCCTGTGAAGTAAGTTCACTGAAGTTACATCTTTGTAACTGACAGAAGAACTTGGCCCAGTGTTGTCAACTGTTTGAGGAGGTTATAACTTTAAGATGAGACTTGGCATCAAGGGCTAGATATTCAAAAGCAAGCCATGCATCTGAAATATATATATATATATGAAATATGTGCTGTGTAAATACATTCATAGTATTTATATTGTATGTGTCCAAAATGTGCTAGACACAATAAATCAGATACTATATACAAATTAATAATAAGCAGTTAGCCATTAATCCATTTCCATGGTCCGGCTGTAGTAGATAGAAGTGGTGCATGTGTGAGAAGGGAGAAAAGAACTAAAGTACTTCAATTGTATGCTCGCTGGGGCAGGGAGCATCCTTTTTGTTCTGTGTTTGTACAGCACCTAGCACATAGGGGTCCTGGTTTGTGACTCAAGCTCATAAGCAGGATGGTAATACAAAAAACACACAAGAATAGTAGGGGGGATTTTGAGCAAAATCCCTGCAACTGTTGTTGATGTATGGGAAAGTGAGGCACTTGAGAAAATGTTCCCTGTTCTAAAAAAATCCCAATCACACCTTTTTAGACTTGGCAAAAGCAGGTCTATGAGAAAAGTAGCAAAAATGTAGTCCTCACTGAGGGCTGGTGTCTGCTTGATTTAACAAAATTATGGCTATTTGAAAATTGTGCCTCGAGAAAATGTCAGTCTGCACTTCACTGCTGCCCGTGTGTGCCCAGCTAGCTAAGGGCAGGTCTGCACTGCAGCTGGGAGCAAGCTTTCTAGCACAAGAGACAGACAGACGCTAGCTCTTCTCAAGCTAGAGCACTAAAAATAGCCATGTAGCCAGGGGTAGCATGGGCAGCGACATAGGCTAGCTACTTGAGTACGTACCTAGGGGATCCAGGTGGGTTTGTACTTGGGTGTCTAGCCTGAGTCACTGCCCATGCTACCCCCAGCTACCCTACTAATTTTAGTATGCTAGCTCAAGCTGAGCTAGTGTGTGTCTGTGCTCGGACTAGGAAGCAGCCTCTCAGCTGTAGTGTAGATGTTTCCTAAGTGAGCACTGTTTGCTTTTAAGGAACTTCAAACCCTGTTGTTGACACTTGAAAGCCCTGCAAATAGATCTTGAATAGGTTTGGAGTAAAGAGCTTATGGGGGAGGGCATGAAAGCTCTGGAAGTCAGATTTCCTCCAGCCTCCTATGACCAACAAATAAATTAAATGCAGGATCACAAAAATTAAGGTTCCAACATCTATGTTGTGCCCATGTTCTCATGTTCCATTCCTGTTTTTCTTATTAAAAATGTGTAGCTTAATATGTTACTCCTTTGTGATAAAATTAGGGCTGTCCAACGATTAAATAAATTGTGCGATTAATCACACTGTTAAACAATAGTGGAATACCATTTATTTAAATATTTTTGGATGTTTTCTACATTTTCAAATATATTGATTTCAGTTATAACACAGAATACAAAATGTACAGTGCTCACTATATATTTTTTATTACAAATACTTGCACTGTAAAAACAAAAGAAATAGTATTTTTCAATTAACAAGTACTGTAATGCAGTCTCTTTATCATGAAAGTTGAACTTACAAATGCAGAATTATGTACAAAAAAACCTGCAATCAAAAATAAAACAATGTAAAACTTTAGAGCCTACAAGTCCACTCAGTCCTATTTCTTGTTCAGCCAATCACTCAAACAAGTTTGTTTACATTTGCAGGAGATAATGCTGCCTGCTTCTTGTTCACAATGTCACCTGAAAGCGAGAACAGGTGTTCTCATGGTACTGTTTTAGCTGGTGTTGCAAGATATTTACATGCCAGATGCACTAAAGATTCATATCTCCCTTCATGCTTCAACCACCATTCCAGAGGACATGCGTCCATGCTGATGACGGGTTTGCCTGATAACAATCCAGAGCAGTGCAGACTGACGCATGTTCATTTTCATCATCTGAGTCAGATGCTACTAACAAAAGGTTGATTTTCTTTTTTGGTGGTTCGGATTCTGTAGTTTCCGCATCAGAGTGTTGCTCTTTTAAGACTTCTGAAAGCATGCTCCACACCCTTCCCTTTCAGATTTTGGAAGGCACTTCAGATTCTTAAACCTTGGGTCAAATGCTGTAGCTATCTTTAGAAATCTCACATTGGTACCTTCTTTGTGTTTTGTCAAATCTGCAGCGAAAGTGTTCTTAATATGAACAACATGTGCTGAGTCATCATCTAAGACAACTATAACATGAAATATATGGCAGAATGCAGGTAAAATAGAGCCGGAGACATACAATTCTCCCCCAAGGAACTCAGTCACAAATTTAATTTAACGCATTTTTTTTTAATGAGTGTCATCAGCATGGAAGCATGTCCTCTGGAATGGTGGCCGAAGCATGAAGGGGCCTACGAATGTTTAGCATATGTGGCACGTAAATACCTTGCAATGCCAGCTACAAAAGTCCCATGCGAACACCTGCTCTCACTTTCTGGTGACATTGTAAATATGAAGTGGGCAGCATTATTTCCCGTAAATGTAAACAAACTTGTTGTCTTAGTGATTGGACTGAGTCGACTTGTAGGCTCTAAAGTTTTGATTGTTTTGTTTTTGAGTGCGGATATGTAACAAAAATAATATACATTTGTAAGTTTCACTTTCACGGTAAAGAGATTACACTACAGCACTTGTATGCGGTGAATTGAAAAATACTGTTTCTTTTATCATTTTTACAGTGCAAATATTTATAATAAAAATCATAAAAAAGGGGGCAGTGTACACTTTGTATTCTGTGTTGTAATTGAAATCAATATATTTGAAAATGTAGAAAAACATCCAAAAATATTTAATAATTTCAATTGGTATTCTATTGTTTAACAATGCATTTGTTGATGTAATCGCAAACTGCGATTAATCATGATTCATATTTTTTAATCGTGATTCATTTTTTTGAGTTAATCGCATAAGTTAACTGCGATTAATCTACAGCCCTAATTTCAAATACTGTGGGTGTAGATTCATCACTCCTACTACGGTTTGTCTACTCTAAACTGTATCATGATATATATATTTAATGTGATCCTGTGTACTATCTGGGAGCAATTTGAGGGCAAACGCAAAGCATGGGCTTACAAGGGATATAGAGTTTCCCTTAAGAACATACTTTGCATTCTCATACACACGTGTAGAGCTTGCTTGCTTTGTAGTAGGTGATTTTTTTTAAGTGGGTATTTTTAAATCAAGCCTGTTCTATGTAAGAGTTACATCACTATTTATTCAGGGCTCCAAGTAGTAGACACTACAGATATGTTTAAGACAAGACACTTGCTAAGAGCTTACAGTCTAAAAGACAAGGGGATACAATATGCTTGGAAAATGGAACTAGTTGATGTTGGATATAGATCTTGTTTCACTTGTTAATTTTTTCTTTAAATAATCCCCTTTTCCCCACCTTTCCCATCAGCCCTGGCACACTTGTTCAGTTATTGCAATGCTAGGTTTCAAAAACAGCCTCATTCCCCGTCATCTACCTAAAAAGAGGACTGCCTGGTTCTGCCCTCTCTAGCCAAATCAGATGATGCTTTCACCAGTTCAAGCATGGGGTGCTTTTGGAAGTGGGGGTTTCTCTTGCCCCTGTAGTTACTGAGCACATATATGTATACTGTAATATAGACACATCTTGAGGAGCTAAACTATCTGCCCTGGAATATCTGGCCACCACTGTTCCCTCTAATCTGTGTGCGTGCGCACGCAGATCCTAAACCACACGTGCACGGCAAAACACCGCGTGCACAGAAGCACAACAATTTGCACAGAAGAAATTTTTTGCGCACACGGCCTGTCAAACATTAGAGGGAACATTGCTGGCCACCCTCACATGCCTGGTTGCTAGTTCAGTATAACTGGTTGGGCAATATTGTCGAGCAGATGGCCTGGTTTTCATTGCTCACTAACATGCCTGTGGAATCCTTGTGGAGATTTGGCCATCTCTTTTGTCCCCCAGGAGGGGTATGTCTGCTCTCTACCTGGGACTGTGCCTCCCAGCCTAGGTAGACAGACTTGCGCTTGCTCGGCTCAAGCTAGTACACTCAAAATAGTGGTGTGGACCTTGTGGCAACTCGGGCTTGACCCCCCAGGGTCTGAACTCAGGTGGCTAGCCCTAGTCTTTGCCAGAGCTGCAACATCTAGACTGCCACTAGCTCAAGCTCCACTAATGCAAGTGTCTACCTGTGCTGAGAGGCTCCAGCTGGGTAAAAGCACGAGCCTATCATCCTTTGAATTACCACTGTGATCTCTGTAACGTAAAATAAATGAGAAGCTCACCAATGTGTGATCTGTGGACATATCCCAAACAGTGAGGGTCTGTGCAGCAAAACTGATCGAAATACATGTTTATCTCAGAACCCCAAACTGATCAAATGGCTCTAAAATGGAACATGTTTATCCGAGAGACCAGAACTAGTACAAGTGTAGGGGACCTCTCTGTGAGACTGACTCAAGGCTGTATCTTGTGGCTCAGCTTTGTCAAAAGTCCATAGTAAAACTTGTGGGTTTTCAGTCAGACTTACCTTAAACTTGGTAGTAAGGTGTTGACGAATCCACGGCCACAATGTCTCTGGCTCTTCCATTGTTTCAGCAGCCTTTGCGATCTCCCTGGTCCAAATTCAGAACAGAGTAGTCTTTGGAGTATGAATAAACGAATAGGCCTATTTTCCCCTTCCACTGAGCGCTCCATACACATAGGGTAAGTGGAGCTGAATTTCTGCTTGTGCAGCGTGTTGGGGTGTGTGGTAACAGTGTGTGTAACCTGGGGGTTTGGGGTGGCTGTCTGTTTGCAGTGGCATTGCCTTTAACGAGTGAGTATTCAAAAGCGCCCGATGTTGGCCTGACCGTGCTCTTATGGAGGTCAGTGTAAAACTCCCCTTGACTTCAGTGGGGGAGTTAGGTCAACGCTGAGAGCTCCTGAAAAGCCCAAAACAGATGAGTTTGGGACAGCCCCATGTTGCCCTTGCTGTGGTGATCCTCTTCTCCCCTCCCCTCCCCACCCCACCCCATGTTGCAGATTTTATCTGCAGTATTAGGTATCTTCCGAGACTGCTTTCACCCCTTCCCTGCCCCCCCATACTTTACCTCCCCCTTGCAGTAATTGTTCTCCCATCAGCATGTCATTGTTACCTTCTTTCTCTCGTCTCCTAGATGTCGCCATGCTGCCATAGCAAAGTACTTTGGAGATGTCACCCCCCCTTGTAACAAGTGCTGTGATTACTGCAAGAACTCAGGAGCAGTGAAAAAGCAGCTGGATTCCCTGGAGCTTATCAGCAACAGCTGGAGCAGAACCTGCATTAGACCCACAGGTTCCTCTCGGGACACCTATGACCCAGAGCTATATGAAGGAGGGAGGAGAGGCTCTGGAGGCTTTAGCAGGTTCGGATTTGATTGCTGAGCCTCCCAGAGACTGCGGCGTGTTCTGCTGGGGAGGGTGGAGCTCCTCCTCTTTGGACTGCCCTGCTGCCAGCCTAGCTGCTCCTAATTTCAGCAGATATTTCTGTGTAGTATTTTCCTCTCACTTATGGCCTCAAGGCCAGGAACTTTTTTCCATACGCTGTGGCTGGCTCAATCAGATTCATATCCCTGGGAGCCAGAAGCTGTCCTCAGATCATCTAGACCAGGGGTAGGCAACCTATGGCACACATGCCAAAGGCGCCACGCGAGCTGATTTTCAGTGGCACTCACACTGCCCGGGTCCTGGCCACTGGTCCAGGGGCTCTGCATTTTAATTTTATTTTAAATAAAGTTTCTTAAACATTTTAAAAGCCTTATTTACTTTACATACAACAATAGTTTAATTATATAGTCTAGACTTATAGAAAGAGACCTTCTAAAAGCATTAAAATGTATTACTGGCACGCAAAACCTTAAATTAGCGTGAATAAATGAAGACTCGGCACACCACTTCTGAAAGGTTGCCGAAGCCTGATCTAGAACAATTGATGATCCCACAGAATGTAGCTGGTTCAAGGACCTGACCTAAATTTTGCATCTGAGCTGGGAGACGGAGGAACTAGACTTTAGAGAGACTGTAATCAAGTGGCTAGCTCCAGACTTCTCCTGGATTCTAGTCCTAGCACTGACTCACTAACCTAGGGCAAGTTGCTTAACCTCTGTGTCTCCGTTTCCCCTTATCTGTAAAACGGAGATGGGTGTTGGGAAGTGTGATTAAATTTATATAGTGCTTAGCACACTTGGATGATGGTGCTATACACATGTGGGATGGTGGTGGTTGTGGTATTAATAATAAATTATAATAATAATAATAATTTATTAATTTTTCCCCAATCTGTAACTCCTATTTTGCATGGGGATTTTGTGTTTGAAAGCAAAAGGCTGTTAGCATTGCTGGGCTACAGCCATCATGTGGTCAGACACGGTGCAAGCTTCTCTGCACACTTCTACCTATACAGCTCTGTCATGATCTGCAGCACTGACTGCCGTTCTAGCCTTCTGCTTCTACAGGTTGACACAGATTGGTAGCTTCATTCATCAGATGACACTGGCAGTGGGATGAGGCCAAATTACTAGTGACCCTGAGCTGTACGGTAACTCCTCGCTTAATGTTGTAGTTAAGTTCCTGAAAAATGCTACTTTAAGCAAAACAATGTTACGCTAATCCAATTTCCCCATAAGAATTAATGTAAATTGGGGTGGGGTAGGTTCCAGGGAAAATTTTTTTGCCAGACAAAAGACTATATTTTTATATCTATCTATCTATATATATATAGAGAGAGAGAGAGACACACACACACACACACACACACACAGTATAAGTTTTAAACAAATACACAGCAACGATGATTGTGAAGCTTGGTTAAGGTGGTGAAGTCACAGGGTGGGATATTTCCCAGGGAATGCCTTACTGCTAGCACTCGGCTGAGCCCTCAAGGATTAACACGTTGTTAATGTAGCGTCACACCCTACAAGGCAGCATGAATGGAGGGAGGGGAGACAGCATGGCAGAGAGAGACAGAGACACACCCTGTGTGTGAGAGAGATGCGCATTGCCCCTTTAAGTATGCTGACCCCATTCTAAGTACATTGCCTTTTTAAGTAGATCAGCAAGTTGAGACAGCAGCTGCTGATAGCAAGCTCCCTCCATCCTGAGCCCTGTCATGTCCCCCTGTGCTCTGTGGAGATGAGGTACAGGAGTGGGGGGAGGGGGACACCCTGACATTAGCACACCTCTGCCCCCTTCTCCCCCCATCCCCCCCGCAGAGCAAGCAGGAGGCTCCCGGGAGCAGCTCCAGGGCAGAGGGCAGGAGCAGCACACGGCAGTGGGGGTGGGACAGCTGGACTACCCAGCAAATGGTAGCCTGCTGGGCGGCTGCTGCACAGGGAACTTAGCGGAGCGGGGAGCTGGTAGGGGGGCTGCCGGTCCACCCTGGTTCCAAGCCCCCCCCAGCTCACTCCAACAGGCTGCTCTTCCTGCAAGCAGTGGATAAAGCAGGTGGCTGCCAAACAACATTATAAGGGAGCAACTTTAAACGAGCATGTTCTCTAATTGATCAGCAAGGTAACAATGAAACGACGTTAAGTGAGGAGTTACTGTATTGGAACCCAGGACTCCAAAGACAAAGGCTATTGCTTTAACATAAAAAGAACAGGCGGACTTGTGGCACCTTAGAGACTAAAATTTATCTGAGCATAAGCTTTTGTGAGCTACAGCTCACTTCAACAACTAAATTTGTTAGTCTCTACGGTGCCACAAGTACTCCTTTTCTTTTTGCGAATACAGACTAACACGGCTGCTACTCTGAAACCTGCTTTAACATAGGGCACTGCTTGCTACCTACTTCACTGATTTTGTGCTGCTTGGCTGTACCTTCTGTTCAAAGCTGTAGTGGTCACTGAGGACCCAGCTATGCCAACCTTACTCACTGTGTTGATTTTAGTGGACTCTTAGTTGAGGAAGTACTGCTCAACTTGATTAAGGGTGGCAGAACTGAGCTCTTAAGGTGTGTTCCTAAAAGTCAATTAGAAAACACCTTCCTGATGTGATTCAGGTTTTCTAAGGCCTTTAGACCAGCTATTGCTCCCTCTGCAAGAATTTGTATTCCTCTCCTAACTCTCCTGCCTTCTAATCCAGGTATGACGAAGAAAACCGTGGGAGTGGGGATGAAGCCAGTGAGGAAAATCGGAAACGGGAGTGGTACAACTTCTACAAAAAGCAGATGAATCTGCGTAAAGTGAGTTGACATCCCTTCTCTAAGAGATCCGAGGGCTTCTGGCCTCTGTGCAGTGTACCTGCCTCTACTGCAGACATAGCAGCTTCCTGTGACTAGCAGCAGGACGATCAATGGTGTAGTGATCACCCAGAAAGGCTTTATCGAATGGACATGTTGACAAATGAGAACCAGAAGTCTGTAAATCTGAGAGCTAGCATAGGCCTCTCTAGTTTTACTAAATTCAGATATACAGGCCTTGTCTCCAAACTCTGGACCAGATTCTCTCATGCCAGTTTTTCTGTGGAATGGGGTGCTCTGAGGAGGAAGACTCTCTACAGTTTCCTGAACTAATTTGTCCTGAAGCCATTCTGTCTGGGGGGTGTTTTCCACCTCCCACCTCAGTCCCTCTGATCTTCCTTGGAGCTGCACCAAAAGTCAGAGCCATCTGCTCAGATTCAGGAGCCACCTGACTATTCCTCCTGCTTCCTGGAAATGTTTCCATTAACATTCCACAGTGCAAAGTGACCTCCGCAGAAAACTTAGCGCAATCTGAGTCCTCTAAGGATTCCTCCAGAGGCTGGGGGTGCAGAGGGCTGGATGGTGAATGCATCTCCAGCTGGCCCTCCGACCGATTTGCAGATGGAGATCTCTCCATTGGTAAGGGGCAGAGTAGAGGGAGGATGTGCTATGAAGATTGTTGATGGCTCCTGTCCCTCTACAACTTATTGCATGGAAAAAGGTGAAGGATCTTGGGGAGTGATGGGATTCTTGTAAATGGAGACTGGCATAAAGGGAACTAGCTTGTTACATATAATAGATGGAACCTTTTTTGGAAAATAATTGTGCTGGGCCCTCTTCAAACTTCTCTCAAGGCCTGTAATTTTAAAACCCCAAAAGCTCAGGGTCTCTGATCAGTCCGCGGGGTTCAGATAATTGAGTGAATAGTAACTTTACATCCAGCTAGGTGATAAGTGTCTGATAAACTTGAAGCCTGCATTTCTGCTCCAGGAAGAAGTGGAAAGTACAGCAGCCTGTGTCTCTGCCCTGCAGGATAAACCCCAGCACAGACAGATAAAGAGAGGCTGCCAAGATAAAAAACAACAGTGCAGAGAAATGACACCATCTGTCCCTCATTCTTCCCCCTTCCCTCCCTCAACTCCTGTCCTCCATGTCCTGCCCCCACCCATCTCCCCACAGGGGATTTAATGACCGTTACTGGAGCAGGGGGATGAACTCGGAAACTCACCAGTAGACTTACCTATATTTAACCCTCTGAACCTCTAGCATCATAATGATAATACGTCATCCTCCTATGGAGCTTTTCAGCCCCAGATCTCAGTGCTTTAACACGAACGAATATAGCCTCACCCCACCACTGTGAGGACAGGTAAGCATTACTCTGGCCCATCTGCAGCATGGTGTAATAAGGCATGGAGAGGTTAAGTGACTAGCCCAAGGTGTCTCAGTGAGCAATGCCAGTGCTGGAAATAGAATCTAGCAGTCCTATCTCCTAGGGCTTGTCTACGCAAACAGCTAGTTCCCAACAAGCTGGGGTGTGAATCTGCCCCACACTAGCCTGCCACGGACTAACTAACTGTGTGGACCCTGCTGACATGCATTAACAGTTCATTGATGCGCTTTGATCTAGCCCTCTCTGAAATGGGATGAGCTCAGAGCACATTAATGAACTGCTAATGCATTGCAGCAGGGTCCCTGGGGACGTTTTCAGGCTAGTGCGGAGTAGATGCACATCCCAGCTTGCTGCAAACAAATTGTTCATGTAGACGCCCCATATAGTCTTCTGCTCTGACCATTAAACTGCATTTCCTACTAGCATCGCTGTTGCAGTACTGTGTCCGTATTGTCCTCGGCTCCGTAATGGTAGCTGTTGCTGCATCCACCCTTGCGCCTTGCTGCTGCTTGATCTGGTTTCTATAAATTGTTCCAACTGTTGCCTATACTACATGGGTTTGATCCCCCTTCCCGTTTCCCATTTATGTGAAGAAAATCTCCTTGATGTTATTTACGAGCTGGCCCCTGCCCTACTCTAGTCAAGGGGATCCTGTCTGCTTTAACATATCTAATATTTGACTGGCCTCAATCAGCCCCTCTGGCCTTTGCATTTCAACCCTTACCTGCTCCCCAGTCTCTTCTGTCCTTTTTGCTGCCTTTCCCACACCTCTATAATTTTGGCATCATCCTTCCTGGAAAAGGTGGTAGGAGCTGCGTATAGAGTCTCTCGTGTTCTCTGTAGTCCTTCATATATGTTGCTCATGATGGAAATGTTTGACCTCTCTCTCTCTCTCTCTCTCTCTTTTCCTGCAGGGCAAAGAACCAGAAAAAGACGACTTTGTCCCTCCAGGTAGATCTCTCCATTGCTTTATAGTTTTACCAGATGGTCTCGATCAGTGAGAGAGTTCCATGGGGAAGGGGAACACTGTGGTTCATAGATACTAAGGTCAGAAGGGACCATTATGATCATCTAGTCTGACCTCCTGCACAACGCAGGCCACAGAATCTCACCCACCCACTCCTGCGAAAAACCTGGTTGCCTTACGTAACATCAATATCTGGGAATAACAAAGAATGCAACTTAGTCCTCCCCTGTGGCTGGATGTTCCACAAAGAGGACACCGCTGAATCAACCCACGCTCCAACTGTTGGGCACCAGGACCAGAGCAGTGGGTCCCTGGCTGTGGAACTCCTTGCTAGAAGAGGTCGGTCTAAGCCCAAATCTGAGGTTGTTCAGATCAAGTTTAGATTGCATCTTTCTGATACAGCCTGCCCCAGAGGGACACCTTTTGATCTGGGCTTTCAGCCTCTCTAATTTTGTGCCACGTTTAAATATCCCAGTTCTGGCCACTGTGTCAAACCTGAGCACAGAATTCTTGCTACAGGCCAAAGGGGTGCCCTACAGCAATGGCTCTCAGCCTTTCAAGATTATTCTACCGCTCTAAAGAGTCTGATTTGTCTTGGGTTCCCTCAAGTTTCACCTCACTGAAAAACTTAGAAAATGAGACACACAAATGTCACAGCACACTGTTACTGACAAATTGCTGACTCTCATTTTTACCATATAACTATAAAATAAATCAGTTGGAATATAAATATTGTACTTACATTTCAGTGTATAGTCTATCGAGCAGTATAAACAAATGATTGTCTATGAAATTTTAGTTTGTACTGACTTACTAGTGCTTTTTATGGAGCCTCTTGTAAACCTAGGCAAATATATAGAGGAGTTGATATACCCCCTAGAAGATGGCTAAGTACCCCCAGGAGTACACGTACCCCTGGTTGAAACCCACTGCTCTACAGAATATGTTGCTCTGCTCAACTCCCCCCATTCCCCATCTCCCCCCGAATGAGGTTGTTTTTTCTGAGAATTGAAGGCCCTGAAAGGGGCTCGCTGGGACAGAGCTCTTTGACGAGCAGCAAGTCTTGTGCTTGTGACACAGACATATTCACCTCGGTGAACTCTAACCTCAGCTTCCTCCTGTTCTTGAACTTATCAAGACCGGTAAGAGTGGTGGGGTGGTATGGCAAGGAATGGTGGAGAGCATCTCTTTAAAACATCACTTCTCTGGTAGATGCAGGCTGCCCCCTGAAAGACGCCGCCAGCCGGAAAATCTCCAAACTCACGGTCAAGGTAAGGAAAGGCCTGCGTGAATTCACCCTCCTGCTAGTAATTTTCATCTGAGACAGGCCAGAGATGCTGCCTGCTCCTTCCTGTCCATTCAGGGGGTGGGGGAGAAAGGCAGTGTCATTCCTGCAAGAGGATCTCCTCTCTCTCTCCTTTGGTTTTAGGCCCGAGAACACTGCTTGAAGATGTTGGTAGAAGCTCTGAGCAGCAACCAGAAGGCAGCCCCGACAGAACATGGGTATTAAACAAGGCACAGGAAGGGGTAGAGAGAGGAGGTCTTGATAGCAGGGCTCTCCTTGCTCTGAGCAAGATCATTGTGTGCAATGATCATCCTTGTCAGTGAATCACCTCTGGGGCTCTGCGAGAAGCCTGACATGCAGTGCTCTTCCCTCCATCCCCATTCATATCTCCTTGCTGGGCCCCCCAGCTGAGTTCAGCTCCACAGAGCATCACCAAGCCCCCCTGAAAGTGTGCCGAGCCTCCTGGGTTCTAGTCCCACCAGCTCCATTTATGGTGATTCCAGGGCTTGCTGTTCCCCTTTGCCCCACCAGAGGGGGAGAGCGTATTACACAAAGTCCATGCAGACCCACACAAACCAGAGAATCTCCAGATGTGCAAGAGGAGAGAGTTGTGCTTTGAGGTAAATCTGCTATGCCCCGGCCAGGCACTAAAACGGCCCCTTGACCACCACCTCCAGTTTTTACACATTTAGGCTTAAATCCCAGCCCTCACCCAACCCAGACCCTGACCCCAAGGATGTGAATTCTTCACCCTTGCAGGAGACACTTCACCAACATGAGCACTCCTTTCTCAAGTGGAGAGCAGTGTCCTGCCTGAACTGACCCCAGTGTGTGTTGCAGGTCAGACCCTCCCGCCTGTGCCGTGGAGATGGAGTATGAGGCTTTCAGAACCAGCAAAATGTCCAACTTGTACAAGGCAAATGTGCTAAAGAAGGTAGGGTGCTTGGGGGGGGGGGGTGGAGGAGGGGCGGGGAGCCGCTCCCTCCCGTTCCTGGTGTCACCACTGCCTTAGCCCTTGAGCATGGTATGTGTTAGACTCAAGGGGCGTGTTCCCGCCGTGTGTTACAGCTCTTGCTCTGCCCTGCTTACCTCCCTCAGGCTGTTTCTTCCTGGCATCCCTTCCAGGAGGAGCGTTTATCTCACTAGATTCTCCCTCCCTGTTGGCTGCAGTCCAGCTGTTGATCAGAAATCCACCTGGGGCCCTTCCCATCTCAGTGAACATCCATGAAGTGCTGTAAAAAAACGTCTCCAGCCATTGGAGAGCAACCTAGCCTTAAAAATAAAAAGGGCGGGGGGTTGCCCCAACCACTCTGTGGTTGCACCATCATCACATGGTAGAAATATCCTGAGTTGGGCAAGGCAGTTGGCTCGAGCCATCCTGGGGTAATTCATGGCCGTAAGGCAGGAGCAGCCCTTGGTGGAGACCTGCTCTTTGCCAGTGAGGATTGCGATGCATGCTGAGGAAGAGGGAGACGTAAAGACTCCGCCATTGGGCAATGTTCTTCTTCTCTTCCAACCCAAGGTAGCGGAGATCAACAAAGCCTCGAAAGAAGGGGAGCTGTATCCAGCATCTGGGTCAGGAGCTGGTGGCGGTGGCGGCAGCCCCAGGACGAAGTCTGAACCCGCAGCTGAAGATGGCTTTCTCCCTGCATCCCAAATCTATTCGGTGAGTACAGGTGGCTGCTGCACGGAACGATGACGGGGATTGCAAAGCCTGTTGCTTGGAAGTACTATGGCTGTGTAAAATAGGACGTGCCCAGCTGGCTGTATGAAAACGCTGAACGTTTGATCTAGAAACCGGCCCAGGCAGGTTTTGGCTAGGCTGTAAAATGTGCTTGAGGTGAAGCTGGGCAAAGAGGAAAAGGTGACCGATGGGTTTGGGGGTATGGTTCTTTGCAAGGTTGTTGCTTAGTTTTGGCTGAGTGTTTGTGGTGGAACGTTTTCCCTCCCATCCTGCTCCTCCTGCACATGGTGCTCTTGTGGTGAGGATAGCTCGACCCCCTTGTCATGCTGGATCTCCTGCTTATCATAAACGTAATTTATTTTCAGACTGTATTTTGCCGAAGAGGCTCCCCTCCTATCTAACTTGTCATTGCTCAACCAAGCATGCTGCCCGTCCCCGTATTCTGGGGCTTCAGCTTTCCTCCACCCCTGTGCCCCTTACTGTGCAGTCATGGCTGCTCGGATGTGTCTGCTTCTGGTTTTAGACAGTGTGTGCTCCCTGAAAGGAGCGTGCTACAGAATGGCACCATCACAGCTGGCAGATCCAACACTTGACCTAGCAGTCATTGGCAGACTCCATTCAGCAACACTGGACTGGCTGGCTTAAGCTCTGTAGCTCGCTACCCATCGCTAATCCCTCTCCTCTCCCACTGCCAGGCCCAGCCCCGCGCGGTGGTGGATGAAAGCTGTTACCATCTGATGGCTTTTCATAGCTCTGTGAAGTGGGTTTGCTGGGCTCAGTACAGCGAACAAGTGCTCACGTTGCAAAAACCACTCTTGGTACTGCCTACACCTTTGTTGGCAGCCTCAGCAGAGAGGCTGCAGGAAGTCGGAGAGTGTAAGGCTGGACTGAACTATCCCTCAGCCAGGGGGGTGATTCCTCCAGGTCAGGGTGAAGCACTTTGGGAGGGGAAATACTTCCTGCTGCTTCCTGTGCTGTGGGGAGCTCAGCTGGCCAGGGCTGTGAACCTGGCTGCTTTCCCATTCGTTGGCAGCTCCTGCACATTGCTGTAAGCAAGGGCACATGGCTGGTGTGGTTCATGGATGACCCCAATACCTCTCTCTTGTGTCACAAGAGGGAGAGCGTGGCACCCAGCTGCCTGCAGTATGCCCCAGTGCAGCCCCTCTCCCAGCTCCTCCAGAGCCTCCTGCTGAGGTTCTGGCTGTGTTTGTCCCCCATCTCCTATATACCCATCCCATCCATGGCCCCATGATGTCTCATCAGCCTCCTCCTGGCTCTGGCCAAGATGGCCATCCATTCCAAGCTCAGCAGGGAGGTTCTCTGTGACTGGAGGGGTCTTCTTCCATCCCCTGGGCATTTCTTGCCTCTGGGCAGCATCCACTGATGTCTTGGTCTCCTTTGCAGAGCAGTGGGCATTGTCCGGTGTTCTCTGCTCGGTGTGCCCATCCAGTTCCCTTGTTTTGCACCTTTGTCCTCCAGTTTTATCATTGTTTGGCTCCAGGGAATCACTTCTTTTCTGGGTCATGTGGCCCCTACTTCAATTGAGGGTGCAGGCCGTTAGGCTGGTGGCTCTGCCTACTGCCTCCTTGAACTCTGACAGACAGTACCTTTCACCAGCCATAAATTCACAAGTCAAAATTAAGCCATCTCCATTGACTTCTGAATAACCCTCCTGTGACAAACCATGTGCACGTAATGGAAGGAACCAAGTCTCCATTTCATGTGTCCCGGGGGGGCGTGTAAACAGGGAGACAACTTCCTTGGCAATGCCTTTGTAACCCTCTAATCCCCTCCCTCTGTCTCCTTCCCTTCTCTTTGTAGTTTAAACCCAAGCGGATAGGAGCTGGGTTTCGAAAGAGTTCCAGCTTGTTCCAGACTGCGGCCGAACTGCTGAAGACAAAGGAGGAGAGTGATGCGACGCCTGTGGAGAGGGAAGTAGATAGTCCAAATGGGCAAGGTGATCGCGAATGTGATTCAGAAATGGCCGGAGTCTCTGCTGTCAAGAGCAAAGACAGGGTGGCCAAAGTAGTACACAAAAGTGCTGTGGAAGCAGTGCAGGCCCATGACAAGAAGGGACAGCAACCTAGTCCAGATGCAGATGCCTCCCTGTGGGATAGCCCTACCAAGAAGGCAAAGCTCACCAAGAAGCAACAGCTGCTAGCAGAAGCAGCCAGAAAAGAATCCCAGAACATTTCCAAATTCTTCTCTCTCACCAAAGCTGGACTTAAAACCTCAGGATGTGTCACAGTAGAGGAAGACGATTGTCCTGTGAGTGAGCTAGCTCAGTCTCTTTCTCAAAGAGAATGTCAGGAGAAAGAGGAACCTCAGGAAAATGAAGATGTCTCAGGAGGCGCTATGGCCGGGCAACCCCAGATGGAAGCCCATGAGTCAAGGAAGATGAAGGAAGCACTGACTGAGAGAAGTCAGGACTTGGAGTCAAAACACGACCCTGGATCTGAAGCCACACAAGCAGGATTAGATGGTCAGACAAAACCAAGGTGAGAGCTCCTGAGGTCCTGCCCCATTCTTTCCTGCTTTGCCCAGTCCATCCCACAGTGGTGTCTCGTTAGCTAATTACACAGGCAGCCCTTTGTGCTGCATTGATGGAGAGCTGCCATGATAGTATTTAATCAGTGTTATAACTGAGCTGGTCTGGGCAGGGCGTCTCGTTCACGCTTTACTGCAATCTCTGCCACTCGCTAAATATCAGCCTGGTGAAGTCTTCATCTCATAGCAAGTCCCTGTTGTTGAATAATCAAACCAGAAGAAATTATCTTGTTCTTTCCCTCCATCCTCAGCTGTGATGAGGCTGGTATAGAAATCGAAACAACCTGCACAGGGGAACGTCAAGGCAGGAAGAGGCCAGAATCAGATGAGGTGAGACCTTCCTGAATTTCATTTTCCTCACCTCGGTCTGCTCAGCTTTGTGCCCAGCTTCTCTCTGGAAATGCCATGCCTGGTGTAAACCTCACCTGGCAATATCAGTTATCCAGGTGTAGTCCAGTCCCCACCCCAGCAGAGAGCAGCAATATGGTCTGTGTGGGAGCCTGCACTAGGCCTGGGATCTAGGCCCGGCTCTGCCACTGATGCCCAGCGTGACTCAGGCAAGGCACTTGTGGCCTGGTTCTCGGAGGTGCTGAGCACCCACAGCTCTGACTGAAATCTGTGGAAGTTGCGGGTGCTCAGCACATCTGGCAGTCGGGCCCATCACCTCTGTGTCACCTTCCTCCTCTGAGAGATGTAGACAGTGATACCTACCTGGTAATTACCATTGCCCAATGAAAGTGCGGTGCTGACCCCTCCGTTACAGATAGCAAAGTGATGCTTTATCAGTTGACGGCAGCAGCCAAAGCTGACCCTATGGACCAGTCAGTACTGGGTGGTCACGTAGCAAGGGCAGAGCTCCCTGACTTGCAGCCCCAGCCCAGGGTTTGACATCTGTGACCGCCCCGAGACCTGGCTCTCTTGGCTGCAGCACCATCCCCATGCTTGGGGTGAATTTGAGTGGGGCACTAACTGTTTAACTCAAAAGCAGAGCGAATTGCCCTTGTGGATCTATTCAAGGCCTGGTTTCCTGCAGAGTCTAGCTAGGTTCACCCCAAGGGGTTTTCCCAGTGGGTATTCAAGAAGATTTCCCCATCCCTCTTTCCTCCAAGCACTTAGACACAGCAATTTCTGGGGAGGTGAATCCCACAGGATTTCTTCTAAGGCCCCTTTCCTGTGTGACAGGAACAGCGGGGCTGCTGAGATTAATGCCTCGAGTACCTTCCCCGTGACTAGCCCAGGGCCGGCCTCCAGGGGACTGAGCTGGCTAAATGTTTTCCTGCATGAAATTCTCTATGGGAGCAGCTTGCTGGGTAGCATGGGGATGTTTCTGCCTCACATGGCAGCTTGGGCCTAAGAGTCTGAAACTGCTGCGTGAACGGCTGCTCCTCTTCGCGCTGGTCTAGGATCTGGAGAGCCCTGTGACGAAGAGGCTGCGGGCGGCAGCATCTTCCATCCTGTCACAACCAGAGGGCAAAGGCATGGGCCCAGTGAAGAAGAAGGTGACTTTTGATCCGAGTTTGTCACAGGTTGATAAAGAAGGAACTACCAAGACCATCCAGCCAGCGACCAAAGGCGTGTCCCTTAAAGAGACAGCAGATATTGTCGTCAAATACTTGACCCCTTTCTACAAGGGTGGTAAATTTGCTTCCAAGGTAGGGCACAGACAACAGCTTTCTCCATCAGGAGGAGACCAGAGCTGTGTCTCCTAAGGCCATTTGGGACATGGGGTGAGGGGTGCATGATGCTGTTGGGTGTTCATATTTAACCACAGGGTCTTGCTGCTACTTGGTGGTAGGGTGTGTCCCCACCTGCCTTAGTGACCCAAGAAGTGAGACCTGTTCTGGAGAGGAGTGGTGGGTGGTGACTGCAGTTCCTGACTGCCACGGTGCTACGGGGATCACACTGAGCTGGGAACTGAAAGCAGATTCAGCCCTTGGCTGTTTCTACCCTGAGTGGCTCAGGGCAGGGACTCTCTCTTACTCCACATATGTACAGTGCCTAGCACAACGGGACTCCGAGCTCACTTGTGAACATTAAGCACTACTGTAATACAAATAACAATTGTTTCTGTTCTGGCCCGATGGGGCTAGAGGCTGTGTAGAGGCATGCAAACCTACACAGATTGTGTGATGAGAGGGTGACTGCAGCCATGGGTAATCTTCGCTCTGCGCTTTGATTTCTCTACGCTGCAGGAACTGTTCAAGGGATTTGCCCGACACCTCTCCCACTTACTGACTGAGGAGAAGAATCCTGTCCGCAAGGCTGGTGAGTTGCCACCTGGGGGATGTGACTGTGGGGTGGTGTCATGTAGACAGCTGGGGATATACTGGTGCTAAATGGCCTGGGCTGGGGGGGCTGTAGACTCTGCCAGAGTCTCCTCAAAGGGGATGTCCCCTCTCTTTGCAGTGAAAGAAGAAGCACAGAGACTCATCAAGGAGTTTTTCAAAACCCGAGTCAGGTGTGAAAATGAGACAGACTGGCAAGCGCTGCCCAGCTCGGAAACATGATGCCGGTTCTCCAGCTATTTCCATTCCCGGCTGCAGTCAGTGGAATTGAAGGCTCACGGAGACGTGGGAGTTTTCCATTCATGTTGCTGCTTGTTCTCCACGGCATCTGTGCCATGAGTGTGGCCTTGAGAACATCTCTAGGGAGGTGATCCCTGGGAATTTGTCTGTGGAGCTCCTCTGGTGCCTAAGGGACGATGAAGTCCTTCAACAGCCCTTGCTAAGAGGTCTGGTGTGTGTCAAGGCTGCATAGCTCTGTGGCCTCTCTCAGCTGGGCTGTGGTGCATCCTGCTGCTGGCTGAGAAGGGCTTAGAATTGCAGACTCTGATTCCAAGTTGGGTGTGAATCCTGCTTTTCCCCCCAAGTGTCTCTGAGCCTCCCTCTCACCCCCCCCCCCTTGTCTTTTTATTTAAATGTTACCAATAGAAGCCTTACACTGAAAACACATTCAAATGCCCACGCTTTGCTCAGGGTTTGTATGATGGGAGCTGATGGTTAAGTTCCTAGACTGGATAGTTTATTTTGAAAAAATGTTTAGGTTTAGACGATGGGACGTGCAGCGTCTCCTTTCCCAAAGCTGGGGACCCCCTGCAGGCTTTATTTAAAAAAAAACAAAAAAACTCACACCCTGAATTTTGGTTTTACTCTGGCCAACTCTGTGTGTTCTTTAACTGGCATGGGCATTAGTGCCTTAGCCTGGACAGACTGGAGGCTCTCTTGTCGTCGTCCCCCACCCCCCATTGGTTGTGCGTTATAAGGGGGCAGCACCAAAGTTGATGCACTTCCCTAGTATTTGCTTATAGCCCCCTGATGCCATATCCCCTCACTGTGCCTAAACTAGGGACTTAGGACAGAGGAGGCTGCTGCTGGTACAGCCAATTACCCCCCCCCCTTCCGGTGCTGTGACACTCGTAGACCCAGTAGCTGTGGTGCATCTGCCGCTATATTTATGCGAGAGCCTGAACTGGAGGGAGTCAGTGAGTCATAACATGACCCTAGTGTGCCCAGGATTGTTTTTTACATGTAGTTTTTGCGGGGCTCTGCCTTGGCTCTCTGCCTAGAGAAGATACTGGCCTTGCTGGCATTAGTCCTGCTGCAGGATCAACCTGCAATCTCAGAAGCCAGGAATGGAACAGTCTTCTGAATAGCTTGTACTCGGGGAAACTGGGCTTTTATATGTTACCGAAGGGTGCATGGTAAACTGACAATAAACTGAACGTCACAGTTACGATGGGCTCTCTTTGCCTAGTTCCTGCTGTTTCATTACATGGGATGTGCTCAGCAGCTCCTGGTTACCTTACTGAGCACACACGGAGCATTGCACTGTGAACGCCTGGGTAACAGCAGAGTCACTTGTCCCTTGAACAACCAACTGATGAACTGAATGTTAGGAGCTGGTGGCGAGGAATGGGCAATAGTGTTTGGAACGCCCAATTCTTCTCTTCCCTTAGAAGTAATTAGCTGCTAGCTGGAATCTCTGTGCAGACCTCTTTAAGAGCCAGCCTCCATTGGCAGCTAGCCTGAATTTCCAGCAGCTCTAGCTCCAGTTAGTTTTTGAGGGGCGGTGTAGGACAGACAATGAGTGAGCTGTGCATTGTGTGTCAGATATTTCTGCTTTTACCTGGGCCCTTGCTGCTTGAGCTGCAGCAGCATGCGGGACTTGGCTAAGTAGTGGCTTTCAACACCCCGATGCTCCAGAACTGCGTGGTCGCATGGCAGCCTTTTGTGCTGCAGTAAGGGAAGTACTTTACATGCTGTTATTATTGTGCACTAGCATCTTTCAGAAGCGGCCATAAAATCATCTGGCCTCTGCTTTGCATTGCCATTAAAAATCCCCTGGAACTCTTCCCGGGAGTAGAGGATTGCCTTCCTGTGCTTAGCCAAGACTTCCCAGCACTGGGGTTGTTGTGTTGTCTACCTACCTTTAGCGCTCAGAGGTACTCGGTCCGTAGCTTGTCAGTCCGTGGGATCCTGGTGGTTTGCTTTTGTTCCGTGTTATGTACCTCCCATGAGAGCTGAAAGGGGTAGGAGAATCTGCCTCCTTCCATGCTGACTAGTGGGTCCAGCCGGGAAACACATAGGGCACCCCCTGGGGTGCGTGAGGGGGATTAATAGGTTTCTCACAAGAGAACTGGCAAAGGGCGTTAGACCCTCTGCTGTCAATTGCAGTGTTTCTCTTCCTCACAGTGCCCTGGGAGAAGGGAGGGTGGGGCCAGTTTCAGTTAGAGCTGTCTCCTGCCTGTGTAGGTGACAGAGAATGTACAGGCAACAAATCTAAAGCAGCTGGGGCCAATTCAAAGGTGAAGGTTGAATTGTCCTGATGGTTTTGTTTTTGTTTCAGCTAATGGTTAATGTTATACTTTATACTGTGCTATATTTAATAGTGAATGTTATACGTTGCTTAGGGAGAGGGCCAGCCAACAGAACTCCTGGCTTCTAGTCCCAGCTCTGTTACATAATGAAGCAGAAAGCCATTTAAGCCCTCTGACAGAGCAGTGGATCCTCTTAGCACATGGGCTGCTGGGGACAGAACGACCCTGCACTATAGCACTCTCCAGATGAGGCTCTCTTTCCTAACCCTTCCTTCCTTCCCACCCTGCAAGAGGTTGTCATGCCCCTGGCAAACAGCTGGAGCATGGGCAGCTAGAGTGCAAGATTCGTTCATGGCTCAAAGTGGGAGCCATCAGCACTAGCAAGGAAGGCCTTTTAGCCTCTGTGCCCATGTAGTCATTGGAGTTAGTTACAGTGTGGACACTTGGCTCCCAGGAACTGCTGCCTTCCCCAATTCACATCACATTATCCCCAGTGAATTCCTAGTGGGGAGCCAATGTTCACGCATCAAGCATCGAGGCTGGCTTTCAACAGCCGGCCCAAGGGGCCGTGTTCATTCCCAACCTGCTCGTGCTTTTCAAACCCCCCCAGAAGTGCCCCTGAGCCCCCACTAACAGAACAGCCTCTTTGCCTAGTGCACATGGAAGCCAACGGTTTTATTTTCATAGCTCCAAAAACTGGAAGGAAGCGAGACTTTAATAATGTATTGTTATTAAATATTTCATTGATTTTTTTTTTTCCCCCACAGTAGTGTAAACACCTCTCCCCCAGCTGGAGATGTATAGTAATAAAATAAATTAAGGATTTATTTTTACATTCTGATTTTTTTCCCCCCCTCTGTTAGGGAGGGCAATTTGTATCTTAGTTCGCTGGGCAAGTAGTCATTTAAATATACAGCGGTATGGTCAGACGGAGGTCTTTAGAAGGAAAAAGAAACAGACTGTCAGTAAGAAATTGAGTAGCAGTCAACGTTCTTACCATTGGCACACATGGTAATTGCACATTAACACTCACTGACCTGCTCTGTGATAACTGGTGGCAGTTCTTTGACATTAAGATAAGAGGTGCTCTCAGGAACTTAATGCCAGCAAATGGAGTCGTATCACAGCCCTTTCTTTTCCTTGGTGATGGAAAATCTCTGGCAAGTAAGTACCAGACTCCCCTGCTGCTGCCGTCATGTGTGAGTTTATTGTTTGTGCAAAAAAGGACTGCAGTATCTTGTGTCCCTGGGCTGCCCCTCCCCACCTGCTTGTCGCAGTTTGTGAAAGATCAGGGCCTTGTTCCATTGTGTGCTCTGCTCTGGCTGGGGAGACCGTGCAGCTCCAAAGGACGCTGTGAATGGGCGTGACGTGCGAACCAAGCCTGGGGCAGAAAGGGATGAGGAGCAGCACTATGGTGGAGGTTCAGGTTCTGGCGCGTGGTGGTGCAGAAGTAAGGTGACCAAACAGCTTGGACGACAGCCTGTCAAGGCAGTGGCAGCCTTGGAAAGCAGGAGAGGGGAGTGTGCTGGAGAACAAGGTGGCTGGAGAACAGGATGGTGGATGGGGCTTGCCCTGCCACAGGCCAGAGTGAGGGGTGCTTGATAAGCTGTTCAAGCTGAGGAGAGCCTTGTTCTGCTTAGCTGTCTTCCAGCCTGGGTCTCTAGGGCTGAGATTCTCCCTCCTGCATGATGACTGTGATCGTATGGTACAGTTCCTTGGCCTGTCAAGGTTACAGCCCAGTAGAAGTAATTCCCTGTTTACCCTGAACACCACAGCCCCGCCCCGTCCCGTCCCCTTCACTTCCTCACCTCTGCTAAGGTGGAAATTTGACACCAACAGAGGCTACATCCAGCCACCTACCTCTGCTAAACCAGCAGGGCTGGACTTAAACCCCAGGCCTTCTCTTGGCAAAGCAACTGCTGCTGTTTTGCAGGGGGTGTGTGGAACCATTTTAACCCTTTCCAGAGGCCCCCTGCAATGCCACTTCCCTTAGGTAAAATCATATTGCCACCTGTGATCTCTCTCTTAAAGATCTTGCCCAGTACTTCAGAACCAACATGTAACCCAGGTGACAAGAGAAACGCTTAGACCCTGGTCGCTGGCTATAAATCTTAAGGGATTTGTTTATTCCACTATAACCGGGGGAGGCAGGGAATGGCTGTTCTGTGCTGCTGCAAGAACGGGGACATTCACTGAATCACTACAAGGTTGGTAGCTGAATGAGGGGTCCTAATTCTAGCCTTCCAAAAAGTGAAACTTCAGGCTTGTCTTGGGGGGAGCCCTGAGTAGCTGGGGCACTCCAGCGACTCTGCACTCTCCCCCTGTGTGGATACACTTCAGCGTGCTAAGCTCGTACTGTGGACTACGAGTATCCACACAGGGAGACGGTGCAGAGTCGCTGGGGCACTTCAAATTCATCCCTTCGCTTCCTCTGTACTCTGTAGGGTGTAAGTGGCAGCTCAGGCAGACAAACCCTCGCTAACCCTGAGCACGGGAGGTGCTAAAAATAGAAGGGTAGCTGCCCCAAGTTGATTCCTGCCTGAAACCCGAGGGATGTACTCAGGGCGGTTAGCTCCTGGCACCGCCTCAGCTCCATGTCTGTCTGTAGCATGCTAGGGTGGGACCAGCTCTGGCATAGGCATACCCTAGCATCCCTGTGCAGATGAGCCCGTAGAGGGTTAGCCGCCCCAGAGCCTGCTGCTGGAATTATAACCCCTACACTAAACTAACTTCTCCTTTTTATTTCATACAATCCATTAGGCAGAGAGCCAGCTCCAGGCCTGAACCTGTTCCTTACGCAAGGAAAAACCATCACTAACTTGGAGGCAGTTTTCCTGTTCAAGGCTTTAGGAGCTGCCATTTCCTCCCCCAACCAGGGCCCAGTGTCACATGCTGCACCCTCTGCAGAAGCCTGCCTGACTGCTGGTCTTGCCCAGCAAAAAGCCTGCGAGCTCTCCTATCAAATGTGAGAGCGCTGAAGATAGTGATAGGGAAGGTGATGCTGTGTCCTGGAAACCTCTGAGGATCACAACCAGGGTAAAGGTTGAGGAAAGACATTTCATCTTTAAATGAAACAGGCCACTTTGGATGGGACATGACCCATGATGGGCCACGGAGTGGCTCTAGCCAGCCAGTCTCTACTACACAGGGATGCCCTTGGGTGAGTACAGTTCCCAGCACAAAACCAACCATGCCCTTTGGCTCAAGAGGGAGCAGTGGATGCTGGGAACTGTAGTCCGCAGAGGCCCTATATCTCTGCGTTAGGGGAAGGCTCTAGTGCAGTCAGTCTCAGTTGGACAAAGCGTGGGCACCAGTGGGCGGGAGAAACCAACTGAGACAGGGTTAAATATCGTTCCAATAACTCTGTTCATTGACATGGCCAGTAGCAGGCACTGCTCAGGGCTCTCTTTACCTGTTGCAGTTCAAACCACATGGTCTGAGGATTATCCACAGAGCCATAGTTCACTTCCAGGCCCGGCACCCCGGAGTCGTCCAAAGGCCACAGGGTTCGCATCCTCTGCACCTCCTTCAGCGGGATGTGGCAGAAGCGCTCCTGTGCCCAGGGAGAGAACCCACCATCAGAGGGGCTGCTGCAGCGCAGGACATGGGGGCTCAGGAGGGAGTGCTGGAAGGAGCCGAGTGCCCTCACCACGCCACCCCGGGAGCAGGCTTTCACCACAGTCCCGTAAATACAGAACGTTAAGGAAGCAGAGCTCAGCCCTCGAGCCTCTTCAAAGCCACTGCAGGGCTATAAGACACGTCATGGAAGAAACACCGAACCAGGGTAATGGGTCGGTCCTGGTGCCAACTTACCTCCACGCTCACTGGGGGGGGTGGCAGGGAGTGGACAAAGTCCACTAGTTTTGTTCCCTGCCGTGAACTCCGACTTGTCCAAGAGCCAGTAGAGAAAGTTTGTACAAAGCCAATGCACAAGTGGGCTGAAGTAGTGAGTTACTGACCGCGGCGCTCTGGGCAGTATACCTGGGACCTGCTGGCCACGACAACAATCTGGTCCCTATTCACTGCCAGGATGCAGGGTAGAGGAATCCTGGGCTCGCTGCAGCGCTCCATAGGGTACAAGTTGTAGCCGAAGAGGGGCAGCTGGATCACATGCTCTGCGGGAAGGGAGACTGTACTAATGCCTATGTCCAAAATCCGCAGAATGATACGTGAGACAGTGCTAAACGCTCATCCACCCAAGCACTTGTTTGCAAATCAAACAGTGATAATGGCAACTCCCCATCCCCTCACTGCAGCCCACGCTGGCTTTATTCATGCCCTGTCCTTTGAAGAACAGTAAATACACACAAAACCAGAACCCTTTGAAAAGCTCTTAAGGGTTTTGCATGGGGCCCTAGCAGGCCTCCAAAAGAGAGCCAAGACCAGAAGTGGGGACCCTCTATGATGAATGCCCTGGCCCCAGGCTGAATGGGGGGCTCAGGTTCCCTGGTCCTGGGCTCGTCAAGGCTTTAAGGATCATTGCCAACTTTGCAAATAGCACCTAGCGGCAAACAGGAAGCCAGCACAAAGGTGGCATCCACTAAGCCCAAGCAGCAAGCAGTGCTGGGGCTCTCCCCTTTCCTCTCCCAGGGGCCCCTGTCCACAGTCGCCTCACCTATGAACTGGATTTTTGCCTCCTGCTCTCCGAGTGGGTTCATGGTTTCCAGCAGCCAGTTGACTTGGCTTTGGAGAACCTGTGGGTTGATGAGCTGGAGCACGGGCTTCGGGGCATAGTCCATCAACTCCTGACTAATCAGACAAGCAGAGCACATAAGGACATGTCTGCACAAACAGTTACTGCATGGCAAGCTGGGGTGCAGATCTATGGCGCACCAGCTGACTGCATACTAATTGTCCCTGGGGACCCTGCTGTGCGGCAGCATGCAGTAGGAAACAGGGAGTGCGCATCAGCAGGTTCCACATGCACCGTTAGTGCGTGGCCGGCTGCAGTGCTGTAAATTTGCTCCCCGACTTGCTGGGCAGTAAGTGTTCACTTAGACATGCCCTAACTCCCTTCCATGTGGGGTTAGTAGAGAAGAACCACGCAGGACTAGTTGAGGGCATCAAGAGGCCATGAGATCAGTTTCTAAGAGCAGCCATGGGGGAAGGTGGACTAAGTTATGCTTGAGTTAGACACAGATGAAACAATGGGGACATCAAACTTCAGCAGGAAAGAAACGTACCCATCAGCAAAGGACAAGCCAGCACCCTGTGAAATAATTTACTTCCCAAAGGCAACAAGCACTATTTGAATGAAGGTTGCCACACTGCAATAGAACTACATGGTATTGCGTACTGGTATAGCTAGCCAGTGGGGGCTCAGGAGCCACCAGTCCCCCTAAACCAAATAGCACTTTACACCTCACCCCCATCCTGGCTCACTGGAGTGCCTTTACGGCTTCCCCCTCAAGCAGACGTGCCTGACCACCTAGCACCCCAGAGCCAGGATGGTTCATCTCCACCAGCGCTGGCTTATGGGAATTTCAAAGATGCTTCCACCTCTGCAAACATCACCCCATTCTATTCAGGGTCCAAGGACACTGTAAGGGAGCCTGCAAATGAAGCTCACAGCTGGCGGAAGGAATCTTTGTCTCTGTGCCCTTTGTCCCTGCATCCTCCTTTAGGCAACCTTCATCCACATTTATTTAGATGCCTAAATATGTATTTTAGGTGCCTAATGTTAGTGAAAATGTTGCCCTAATGAGAGAGAACATTCAATACAATTGAAAGGCAGTGAGTTTAAACCAGATCAGAGGAAACTCTTTGTACTCAAGTCGTCGTAACCTTTCTGCCACAAAGTACCAATGATGGTAAGAGCTTAGTAGAATTTTTTTTAAAAGGTGTTACGTGGCTACTGAGAATATTCACAGGTCAGTTAAAAGTGTAAGAGGGATATAAACCCTCATGCTTCCAGGCGTGAGCCAGCCATCAAGTGCCTAGGGTCAGGAAGGAACTTCCCCTACAGGCAGGTTATTCCATAATTATCCACTGCAGGGTTTCTTGCATCTTGGTTTGAAGCATCAAGACAGGACTTTGGACTACCCAGAGCACTGCTCTGGTCCATTCTGGCTACCCCTGGAAACCCTACAGAGACAGACTTACTTGGATGGTGGGGAGCCCAGTCCTCTGGCCCAGTGCTGGAAAAGGGCCATGGTGCCCACCTGGTTCTCCAGTTCACTGTTGTAGTTCAGCAACAGCTTCCCTTTCAGGTAATCGTGCCGCACCTGAGAGAAACCACAGCACAGGGGCTCTGGGGAAGCTTGCCAGCTGCTAAGAACTGGCCTGGATGGCCTCTCGTGGCAGAGGCCTGGAATCTGCACTGCCGGGAGTTCTTATTGAGAGTGCACTAGAGCAGACACCTAGCTCCCAGCCCCATTCTGGCAGAGGCAAATAGCCAGGGATGGCAGGAACCCAAAGCAAAGAGCTCTGCTTGTCCTCACACCCCAGCTCTAATTGGATGTCAGGCCACAAGCTCCAGCCTGGGCCCAGGACAGCAGGATGAGGGCCCCTCTTGGTTCTCATAGGTACTTGGCCAAAAGGCACCAGCAGCTCACTAGTGGGGTGTGGTCTGGGTACCATACAGACCCCATGATCGATCCTTGGGCTCCCTGTCATTCACACCTAGCTACCTGCACTGCACTCTTTAGCCTCTTATTTGCACACTGCTTCACAGACCCCATGGCGCTGCACGTGAGCCTCCACAATGGGACGGGGATCTCTAGAGCAGCTTTCTCCAAGCAGGGGAAGGGAATGAGGAGGAAGCTGGAGAGGTCTGCTCATTGATACCAAAACACTAGATTTAGCCAATACAGCTGCAAACAGCAGCCTGTAAGGGTGGCTGCCCCACGCACAGGGCTGGGGTGAGTACTGGGCTCTTCCCCAGGGGGAGAGGGGTCAGGCACCAAGGAGGATCAGACAGTGATGGGAACATTAGCAGCTACACAAACTGGAACAAAAACCAACCCAGATCTCTTGCTTCAGTCCAGAAGCTGGCTGCCTGCCCCCTGCTTTACTGCCCGGGAGGACACAGGGGCTTCTGTCCTTGGATCAAGCATTAGCTATTGGCCACTCCTGGAAGTGGGATACTGGGCTGCATGGATGGTACCTGTGTGAGACCCTCGGAGGAGTTCCCAAGAGCCCACAAGCAGTGTGTGGTTTTCTCTTTGGAGAAGCCCCTTAGCAGTAGGCACCGTGCCTCTGGACTCTGTTCCGTGGCTGGTGGGCCTCAGGGAGCTTGTGCGGATGGTGCTGACTCCGCAGGTTACCTGACTGTAGTGAATGCTGATATACAACTCATTCTCGAAGTGCAGGGGTGTCTTCCAGGAGAGCCGGCGTAAATCCAGGATCACCAAGCTGTCCTCCAGCAGGTAGTCATGGATGTATTCGTCCTGGCGCACCGGCCTCACCACCTTCCCTGTACACGCACAGCCTCGTCACCGCCTCCTCAGAGCAACTCTGGGGGGGTGGGAAGTGACCCCAGCCACCTGCAACCCACCAGGCGGCCTCTTCACCCCCACACAGTCCCCCAGCATCACACAGCACTAGCCACCAGTCATTCAAGGGGAGGACCAGCTTTAGGAGCAAGCAACATGGACCACCAGACAAGGGTCCCCCAGCCCTTGGGGGTAGGTGTCATAAACCAGGGAACCCCAAGCAGGGAGGCACCATCAGTTAAGGGCACCTCCCCAGCCCTCGTGGGGGAAGGGCAGCAGGGGAAGCGGCAGCCATGATACTTTGTGCCGGAGATGCTGCGTTTAGAAAGCAGCCGCCCGCAGCAACCACCAACAGGCCAGGAGGGACGTTCAGCCGCTGCTTGTTCCCATCGCAGCGTCGCTGATGCTGCAGTCTGGGGCGCAGCGGCATCACGACAGGGCCAGCACGGGGGGAGGAGGAGCTGACGAGCCAGGCACAGTTCCAGCCCTGCGCTATCCAACACTGCTCTGGGTCTGCTCCCTGCTAGCAGCCCCAGGGGGAAGCACCCACAAAGGGGAGGGGGACGAAGCCAGGCCATGCCCCCTCCTCACAGTGCACCTCAGAGCTGCCTCTAGGGCGGGCAGTTGATTTCAGCAGCCTGTGGGTCTGGAGCCCTGCGGGAGGGAGAGGGGTCAGAGAGGCTCCCAGCCGAGCCAAAGCCCCCCCAGTCAGGTAACTGATCAGGGATCCCATCAGGAATCTGACTCTACCCCAGGACAACGCAAACCCCACCCTTCTACTTGCCACCGTTCTTGCTGGCAAAGAGAGTGAACTCCTGGATCTCCTCCTGCTCGCTGATCCCCATCTGCTCGCAGATCTCCCGCACCACTTCCCCAGCCACCTGCAGCCAGGGAGAGAGACGGGAGGTTTTTACCCTCAGGACTGGGCAAACACCCCTTCCAAAGGGCAAGCAGATGCTGCTGGGCTCACTTCCTGCTATGGAGCGGGCGGGTCGGGGAGTGGAGAGCGACAGAGCAGAACCCAACGACGGGGTCTGGGCGCAGACATGCCAGCTGGCCTCTGGGGCTGGTGGTTTCTCTATCCCTACTCAAAAGGGGCAGCAGCTGGGAATATTTGTTTGTTCAGTGAATCAACCCTCAAAAAGCCCTGACGCTGATTCACAGGGGATGATTCCGACTCAATTCCAATGAGCCAAGAAAGCTTGGAGTACCTTTGCCCTGGGCAAGGCTCTGGGAGCAGCCAGGTAACTTAGAAGCCCAGCTCAATGAGAATGGGGTTCTCCTGTCCTCCCAGTTCTGGAGGGGAAGGTAATGGCTCAGACAGCTCCCTGCTAATGAGTTTTATGCAGACACATGGCCCCGGGGGCCTCCCAGCACAGGGCAGATGTACAGTCCTGGGGGCCATCCAGCACTCCTGGCACGGGCGGACGCACGGCCCCTAGGGGGCCACCCAGCATGGGGCAAACATACGGCCTCAAGGGGGCCGCCCGGCACTCCCAGCACTGGGTGGACACACAGTCCCGGGGGTGCTCCTGGCATGGGGCAGACACTTGTGAGCTGTGCTGAGCTGATCTCACATCCCAGGAGGGAGCTGGGATCAAGCCTGGTGCCAGCCGACACAGTGAGGAGCCAACCAAGTCCCAGGCCTGGAATCATCTCCTGGCTCGGCTCTTCCCGGGAGCAGTAGGCAGGGGCTCACCCACGTGGATGGGTAATGCTGCCCGTCTCCCCGGCGCCCTAGAGCCTGGACCAAACGGGGTCGTTGGGGGCAGGGAACTCACAGTGAACGTCCTGATTCCGGTGGTGTATTCCAGGGCCCCTGACAGGGAGATCACCATCCGGCGGGAGCCACGCCCCTTCTGCCCAGGGAAAGCACAGCGTCAGATACAACCCCCACAGCGCCCACTCCACCCTCCACCATCTCCACCCCAAACACCTCCCACACCCAGCACCCTCCACTCATGTCCCATGGCACCCGACCCACCTCCTCCACCCTACACAGCTCCCTCCTCCCCATGCCACCCCCACCCTGCATGCCCCAGACCACCCCACTCCTTCCCCTGCCAGGTACCAGAAGTGCTTCCATCTCTACGCGGAAGGGCAGGTGCCGGCGGCTGCCGTACATGATCATCTGCCGCAGGTTGCCATAGCAGGTCCTGGCTAGATCTGTGGGAAAGGGAGAGATGCTACAAGCCGAGGAAGAGGAAGGGCTAAGCAGCTAATCTCCCTGGGCCGGGTCAGCCTGTAGGCACCAGACCCAGGTCAACACCTCTGCTCTAGTAGAAGAGACACCTAAGCCCTTCCCAACAGAAATCCACCCAGGGCAGCACAGGCCTCTCTGCCAGTGAATGATCATGTATCAGAGATAGAGCGAGCTGCCCTGGGCTGTGCTGGGGTTAGCAGGCGACAATCGGGGCACAGGAGGTTGCAGGGGAGGGAGGAGGACTGGCAGCTTCCTCTGTTCCCTGTGTTCTTATAAGATTGTCATCCCAAGCTCCTCAGATCCCTCCACCCAGCCGGCCGATGGGTACAGTTCTAACTAGATCACAGACCACACTGACTTGAAAGGGAACTGGATTGGGCCCCTGACAATTAGTGATCTGTCCAGACCCATCTATCCAGGCAGAGCCCCCAGCAGCTGCCTACTTTGTGCTAAGGGATACTTTTCAAACACTGCCCTCCAGTAACCCAAGCGCTCCATCAACTCCCTGACGCTCCCAGGACAGCTGCTTTCTTGGGGAGAGGGAGATCTAATCTGACCAACCCACCCCACCCCAGAGCCAGTGCAAAGAGCAGGGGCTGGGAAGCAGCTGGTACCTTGGTGGGTGCTGGCTGGATCGGCGCTGGCTTGCTGCAGGAATTTGGTGGCGTATGGCATCAAGGTGTTAGAGGGAAGGAAGAAGCCGGTGAGCAGGCTCAGGAGCTGCCAGCCACGGATACAGCTTTCCCTGCAGGGCACAGAGAAACAAAGGACACTGGATCACCAGGTATGGTAGTGAGGGAGGCAGGTGGAGAAACTCTCACACAGAGAGGGGAGGGACACCCTTGGGTGGAGAGGGGGTGTTGAAAAGAACTACAACCAATGTCACCAACTCACAATTTTATCATGAGTCCTGTAATATTTGGGGGTTTTCTTAAAGCTCAAGTTCTTGGAGCCATAAGATCCGGAGAGGAGCTGAGCTTTCATTTACAATACAATGGTGTGTCTAGCCCATCTGGCTGCAGAGAAAAAGCTTGAAAACTGACCCTTAAAGGTTCCAGCACTGGGAGGCTGATAGAGGGAACCTGCCAGGGATTATTCTTTACATTCTCACGAGTTTTAAGTGAATTTCAGTATCTGGCGGGAGACGGAGGAGGGGAGAGAGAGAGAGAAAAAATGGTGTCCCCTTCAGGAAGGGGCTTTGGTGGAAAACCACTCCACTGCTCAGATAACACAGGGATGTCTAACAACGTGGATGCCTGGCTGGAGAAGGAGGAGGGGAAGGGATTGATGGAGGGAGAAAAAACCCACAGTGAAAACAAAACCCTCCACTGCACACACAATCCTCCCCCCGGGGACAGAGAGCAAACCACCCGGGATGGAGGTCAGTCACATTGGTTAACACATGGCTGGACGGGGCTCTGCTACCGCAGTGCCGGGGAAGGTACAAGAACCCGAACAGAACAGAAACCAATGAGCATGAGACGGTTTTCTCGATCATTTCAGCCAGAACAAGGAAGCTCAGCGGCTGCTAGGTGAACTGGATCCACGTCAGGGACCTGCAGCAGTCACACCGGGACCCCCCTCAGGTATCGGCACCCTGTTGAGCTGTACGTGCACGCACAGGCCTTGTCTACACACACAAGCTGTACTGCTCCAAGGATACCAGTGTAGTTACACTGGTACAGCCCCCCTAGAGTGGACACAGTCATAGCTGTGTGAAGGAGAAGTAATCCCTTTCCTGATCAGGAATTGGCTGCTGTGGTCTAGCCCCCTTTATACCTGCATCTGCAGTAGGGTTTGTACCAGTATAACTATTTCAGTAGAAATTCTCCCCACACCTGGCAGTTCCCCCAGTACAAAGCCTGCATGTAGACCAGCCTTGGAACCAAGATTCAGGCTCTGCCCCAGGGAGCTCCCAGTCCTGGCGATTGACCTATCACACGGCGCTGCAGGAGGACAGGGACGGATGTGATAGCTGCCATTCAGCCTTGGATCAGCGGTCCCTGGAGGAGAGCCAAAGGCGTCTATCCCCAGGAAGAGCAGCGATAAGGCACAAGAACGCACACCAATAACTGGAACTGCTGCAGCAGCCACAGGAATGCAGGGGCATCCGTAGAGCCATCAGCAGCTTATCAGGGAGCTCAATAAAGAGGCAACCGGGACTTATCAAATCACCAGAGCAAAACGTCTGCCAGTGCAAATACACCTCAGCAGCTGAGACACACAAGAGCATTGTTCCACTGAGTGACTAACCCCAGCCCCATAGTTACAGTTTAACTTCTTCAGAGCCATAGCCCTGGAGTGATGGACAGATGGGGTGCACACACAGAGAGCTGGACATGCTTACAGGTATCCACAAGGTGTCCTGATAAACTGCATGGCTTATGGTAATGTACATGCCAGGAGGTGAACGCCAGGCAATTACTGCTTTGTAGTGGGGCCCACCAGGGTAACTTCACGGACTGCAGGAGATTTACTCCTGGTTTACACCAGCGTAAGAGAGGAGAATCTCAGGCCCAATGTTTCTGCATTGCATGCGCTGATGAAATAGTTGAAGTGTGACTCTCTGCCCCTGCTCCTTAATCATCATTAAAGTGACTGGGCAACAAAATGGCAGATGAAATTCAATGTTGATCAGTGCAGAGTAATGCACGTTGGAAAACATAATCCCAACTATACATATAAAATGATGGCGTCTAAATTAGCTGTTACCACACAAGAAAGAGATCTTGGAATCATTGTGGATAGTTCTCTGAAATCATCCACTCAATGTGCAGTGACAGTCAAAAAAGCGAACAGATTGTTGGGAATCATTAAGAAAGGGATAGATAATAAGACAGAAAATATCATATTGCCTCTATATAAATCCATGGTACACCCACATCTGGAATACTGTGTGCAGATGTGGTCGCCCCATCTCAAAAAAAGATATATTGGAATTGGAAAAGGTTCAGAAAAGGGCAACAAAAAATTATTAGGGGTACGGAACAGCTTCCAGATGAGGGGAGATTAATAAGACTGGGACTTTTCAGCTTGGAAAAGAGATTACTAAGGGAGGATATATAATAGAGGTTTATAAAATCATGATGGGTGTAGAGAAAGTAAATAAGGAAGCGTTACTGTATTTACTCCTCACAACACAAGAACTAGGGGTCATCAAACAAAATTAATAGGCAGCAGGTTTAAAACAAACAACAGGAAGTATTTCTTCACACAACGCACAGTCAACCTGTGAAACTCTTTGCCAGCAGATGTTGTGAAGGCCAAGACTATAACAGGGTTCAAAAAAGGACTAGATAAGTTCATGGAGAATAGGTCCATCAATGGCTATTAGCCAGGATAGGCAGGGATGCAAAACCATGCTCTGAAGTGTTCCTAGCCTCTGTTTGCCAGAAGCTGGGAATGGGCGACAGGGGATGATGGATCACTTGCTGTTTACCTATTCAGTTCATTCCCTCTGAAGCACCTGGCACTGGCCACTGTCAGAAGACAGGATAGATGGACTATTGGTCTGATCCAGTATGGCCATTCTTATGTTCTTATCATTCCCCCCATCTCTCTCTCTCACGTACACACACACTCACTCAACCCTCCTGCCAGTGTGGGTTTTCCCACACTTACCACCCTCACTCTCTATGGCCACAGGGCCAGCTCCCCACTCCCATTATAACCATGCAGCCAGGAGGTTGCCCTCCCTGTGTTCTCCCAGTCCCTCCCTCCAGCCAGGTAGCCCCCTCTGGGCACACGCCCATCTCTTGCTATGGACAAGCCCTCCGTACTCACGGCTTGGGATTCTCCGTGATCTGCTTGATGACCTGGCAGTAAACCTCATCACGCAGGTTCTCCTTCTCCTTGCAGAGCTGCACATGGGAGACCAGCATTAGAGGGGCCAGAGCGCTGAGCCAGTCCCTCTGACATCTCCCAAGCACACACAGGGGACCCTCAGGGCCTCACCAAAATCCACTCAGGTGTTCCCATTCACTGGCCTCTGAGCCTTCCTGGGACTGGCAACCATCTGGCCCAGCAGGGAATAGACTGCTCCAAAATCATCTTTATGGAGAGATGCCCAACGAGGTGAAATCATGGGATCTCCTTCTCACCAACCCCTATTCAGATTCCACCTCTCCCCCTGAGGAGGCCAGTTCCCGGACCTCTGCCCACACACACCCCTGTTTCCTGGAGAGCTCATCTCCTGGCTTCACACTCCCTTCAGCACCCCAGCACGTTACCGTCGGGAGGACCACAAACCTGAAGAATCTCATAGACGTAATTGATCTCGGCCTGGTTCTTGAGGGTGGGCTGGTCTCCCATGAACCTCATCAAAGCTGCAAGGCAGGAGCCAGCATTAGACTGGGACTGGATGGGTGGAAGGTGGGGCTGATGAAGCCCTGGTGTGTGGTTCCTGGTGTGTCTAGCGGGAGGGGTGTGGATCCAAATGCTAGAACACAATCTCGTCTCCCCAGTACGAGCACACTAAGCACCAGGCAAACGTGTTTTATGGAGCACATAGCTGTTAGAGGTGAAAGTGACCTAGGGCCTCTGCTGTCCCTTCCCACCAGGTTATTCTTCCCTCCTCTGATCAACAGGCATCTTTGTGTGGCCACTGAAACTGTCTAAATCAGCCCCACTCCAGGCTCCTGCAGCCCCACCCCTTTATGCCTCAGAGCAGTGACTTACTCATAAAGCTCTTTGTCGCCAGCTCGTTCATCTCGCTGTCGGAGTACTGAAGCAGGGACTCCTGGATTGGGACCTGCAGAGTGGGAGCCGCGGAGGTGAGTGGGAGCACAGAGTGGGGTGGAGCTGCACAGGGGAGATGCTGGCCTCGCTGGGAAGTGCAGGCAACACAGGAAATCCCAGCATGGTCGATGCACCCTGTAGGCCCAGGAACTCCAGCCCATCAGCCCTCGACTCCAACCCCCCCGCCCCCCTCCCCAGTGGCCCTGGGCTGAAGTTCCAGCTGCAGACTCACCCTTCCTTTCTCCCACCCCCAAATACACCCACCTTGGTGTGCTCGACCAGGGTAGCTGGGCTCCTCCTCTCCGCACTCATCCCCTTCCATCCCAGCCTAGAGAGAGGGGACATTTGTTTGGCACAAGAAATGCCCACGGCTCGCTCTGCACAGGCAGGGGCTGCCTGCGTGTACATACGCACACATACGTCCACGGGCAGAAGGGGCCCAGGCTACTCACGTGGACTGGGCCTCCCGGAAGTGTGCCATGGCGAACTCCACCATGGTGTAGTGATGGGCGTCTGGGGAGAAGGCAGAGCTGGTGATTTCCGATGCCAGGTTGGGGACAGAGCCCTGAGGGGACAGATACCAGACCCGCCCCCAATGTTAGCTCAGGAAGGGCCTCTCCACCACCAGTCTCCTGCTTGAGGCTCATCTGTCTCTCCTCTGCAGAACCCTTCCCTTCCCCAAGTGGGTCGTCCCCTCTCCCCTCCAGGAATTTAGCTAAGGTACTCATCTGTTCCCCTCACAGCCTTTAATGGATTATCCTCAACACCACTGTGAGGCAGGACAGTGCTGTTACCCCCATGGTTCGGAGGGCGACCTGAGGCACAGGGAGACTAAGTGACTCAACCAAGGTCACATGGGCAGTCCGTGGCAGAGTAGGGAACTGAACTGGGGTGTGCCAAGTCCTAGGCTGGTGCCCTAACCACTAGACCACTCTTCCTCTCACCTGTGCACCCCTACTTCCCTCTGGGTATCAGTCACTGGCAGAACCCTCCCGCCAGGTAGTTCCCTCTGCCTTTCCAGAGACCCTCCTCCAACAGCCACTCCAGAGCCCAGCCATGTCTCCCAGCACCCCACCGGAGGCCTCACCTCCCTGCTAACACTCGTCTCCAGCTGGTCTCTTTTCAGGCTGTTCTGGAGCCTCTCCTGTCTGTCCATGTGGGTGCTGAGGTAATCAGGGGCTGCCGCCAGCTGCACCATGCTGCAGGGAAAGAGGCCGGAGCGGCCACCAATGGAGCCGAACTGCCAGTCTGCCAGATGTGGGTGAAGAGAGGGACAGGTCGCTATCAAGGAGCATGACAGCATCAGGTAAAGAGCAAGGAGGGGTTGTGCTTCTGGCAAGCACCTCTGAGGGCTTTACAGGTGGCAGAGAGCCTCACGGCTCCCCGGAGTAACATCCCTGCTATGCGGGCAGGGAAACAGGCACAGAGCAGGGATGTATCTTGCCCAGAGTCACTCAGTGAGTCAGTGGCAGAGCTGGGCAGGAGGGCACAGAGGGGAGCTCTCCTCCCCTGCTCTAATTCCTAGACTGCTCTTCTCATGCTGTGCCAGGCCGTTGCATGCCTCCATCCCTTAGCTCCCCCCAGATGGTGGCAGATGATGCTGGGAAAGGCACTAGAGGATCTCCCTGGTACCCCGTTGGCAGGGGCTGGGAGGAGGAAGTGGGGGTCTGCTGGTTCTGATGCTGGGCAGGGGCAGTCCCAGTGCCCGGATTACAGTCCTCCCCTTGCCTGGGTCTGTTTCCCGGCAATGCCGTGTTACATAGCCAAACGCCCCCTGCATGGCAGGTGGAACGTCTGGGACCCAGGTCTGGGATGGTGGGCCCCTGGGCACTGCAATTGTGGGTTGATTCCCGTCCTGCCCAGCTTGGATCCATGCTCTCACCTGGCTCCAGCCCCTGCATGGGCAGTAACTGGATGAGGTCACCCTTCTTGAAACTCAAGAGGCTCTTGTCATCTGTGACATAGCTGCGCAGAGCAATGACGTAGTTGGAGTCCTGTGGGGGAAGGGGACAGTGAGGGGGCTGCTGCCTGTCTCTCTGGTTCCTCTGACTGACGAGTCCTCGTACGGCACTTTGCCCTGCCAGGGCCATACGCGCTCACCGCTGCGCCTCAGCTGCTCCCTCACCTGCTTCAGCTCCTGGAGGAAAAGCTCCACCATGGCCTTGACCTGCCGAGCCTTCGCCGAGTGCAGGATCAGCTGCTCGTTCTTCAGGGAGAACTCCAGGCTGCTGCTGCCCCTCAGCTCCACCGACAGCACGTCTGCAAAACTGAAAACGGCCGAACATGCTCCAGCCACCAGCACCGGGACGCCTCCAGCGCTCGCTCGTATGGTATCACCGGGGCGACCAAGGGCAGGAAGGGCTGTTCAGTGTTTCATTAGCATCACAATCCCTTGCGCAACTGCCCCCGGGGAGAACAGGCCCGGCAACGGCACTCGCACCTTGCAAACGGAACACAAGGCAGGGGAGGCTGAAAGGAAACTAAACAGCCTTAAAAAATTGATGAGGCCAGCCCGCAAAAATCACCCCAGAAGGGCTGAGCGACACTCTCCGAATGGCGGCGTGTAGGCAGGGAAGCTGTCGCCCCTTCTCAAGAGAGACCCTCTGCTTGCATCACCCGTCTTTCTCCTGCTCAAGGAGCAGAGCTCCACACACTGACGCAGCAGCGCACATTCTGCACGTCACCGTCACAAGATGAAAAGGAGGACTGGTGGCACCTGAGAGACTAACAGATTTGTTTGAGCACGAAAGTCTCTAAGTACTCTAAGCCACGAGTCCTCCTTTTCTTTTTGCGAATACAGACTAACACGGCTGCTACTCTGAAACCTGTCATCACAAGATGGCGCACCCAGAACTGCCCGATAGCGAGGCAACGGACCTGCCCTCCTGCCCTGCAGGAACCACCCCCTGCACGTTTAAGTCCTGCTGCTGGCTCCTCCTGAACCCACCTCTGGGTCCAGCCCCTCACCTGTAGCTGCAAAGGATTTTCAGGTATTCAGGGCTGAAGCTGGCGGCTTTTGCCATCTTCAGCAGCCGGAGTCCCCGGTGAGAAACCCCAAGGAGCTGGACGTCGCTTCCTCTTTCCCCCTGAAAGAAAAATCCACCCACAGGCAGGTCCTGACCACGGCCCCCTGGCAGAGACCTTAGCATGGGCCCCGTCTGAAAGGATGCATCTGGGGAGACCTTTTCTGCCATATGTAAAGGTGACAAGGTACTGCCAGCCCCTGAATGCAGCACTCTGGTGATATTTCTACACCAGTCTGACAATCAACAGGCACAGCAGACAGGCAGAGACCGAGGGACAAGACTGAGCGCTAAATAGGCCAAAGGACGGATGGGGGCATGCTGGGGGAATTGACTTGTAGGCAATGAGAGGATGGCAGGTGTCAAGCAGAGAGCCAGGACAGACAGGGAGATATGAGAATCGGAGGGGGGTGGAAAGATAGACAAGGAGAAGAGATAGGAGAGGGAAAGCAAGACACAGACAAGGGAAAAGAGTTGATAGGGAAAGCATATGACAGGTGGATAGGAAGGGACACAAAATGGGACAGAGCTGCAGAATCAGGGTTTTTAATACCCCCTGGTGTAGAATGTTTGGAAATGGGGGTTATATAAAGAAAGGGGCCAGGGGCACACGCTGAGTTGGGCCTGTGTTTGAATTTTGATTCCCCCACTATCCCAATGCTTGCGGGGGGCAGAGGGAATGCTGATCTGGGGTTTGGAGAAGAGACAGACAGACTCACCTTAACTGAGAAGAGCCGGGAGAAATAGTTGGCCCAGTTATCCCGAGCAGCCAGCACAATCCTCTTCTTTATCCCGTCCTCTAGAATGGAGGTGGTGTCCATGCCGACCTGGAATTCTGCTGCCAGGAACAGAAAGCAGAAGCTCTGTCACCGAAGGTAGGGATGGCCCAGCCTCTCCACTAGGAGTTCACATACTAATTGTGCTCAGCTAGCGAGGGGCCCAACTTGGAGGCCTTTGGAAATTGGGCTCCAGTGGTGAATTTTGCAGCTGGAGCCCATCTCTACCCAAAAGTCACCACAATGGGACCACCTGGTCCCTGGGTCTCCAAGTTGCCCTATTCCCAGCCACCGTGGGAGGGGCTGGTCCTGAATATCAGGGCCCCCTTGTCTGGGCCAGTGGTACTCGGTCTTCCCCACAATAAAAACTTCTCCTGCCTCTTCCCTCCACAGCTAACTTCCTGCCCCCTGCTGGTGCCTCTTTCTGACTAAGGAAGCCCCCTGTGTCTGAACGTGCCCTCTTCAAAGTAATATCCAGCCCACACGGCGTGTCATTGAAGCCCCCTTCCCACCAGCACAATCCCCAAAGCCAAGCCGCCTTTGCTGGCTTGGCAGGCGCTGGGACAAGGACACTCCAGCGCAGTTCAGCACACACCTGTGTGACTCATCCCCTCAAAGCCTGCTACATCCAATGAAACTCCCATTGAGGCAATGGGGTTAGTGGATGGAGCCTGGTGGCAGGAGCACCAAACTTCTAATCAGGCTCTGCCTCCAACTCATGATGCAGCCTAAGGCAACTCTATGTCACTGCTCTGTGCCTCAGTTTACCCCCATCTAAATGTCTCTGGGTCACAGATCCGCCAAGAGGATTAGTTAATGTTCCCAGGCTGCTTTGCAGATACAAATGCTGCAGGCTTAATGCTAGTGAAGCCATCTGCCAATACAACTCCTATTCCCTGCAGCATCACCCATGCCAGGTTCTCTCATGTAACCCTCTCAGCTCCTGCTAGGAGTTCTGCATCCCCGCCTTGGGGAAGAACCAAGCCACCGGTTACCCAACAAGTCTTTCATCTTGCGCCTCTCCTCCTTGGAGATCCGGATGCAGGACTCCGAGTAAGTATCTTGCATGATCTGCAAAGGAACAAAGCAGATGGGATTCCACTGGAGATATTTCTAAATACATCAGCCCAGTGGAGTCTCTGAAGCTGCATATCAATTAGAGACTCAGGGAGCAGAGAGCAGGTGCATGGCTTGGACCGATACAGGGGAGGGACCAACATAGTTAATGATGAAGATGGGAGGCAGAATGTTAGAGAGACTAGTGAACAGAGAGGATGGAATGGGACACACACACACACACACACACACACACACTTACCTGCTTACATAGAAGGTTCAAGCAATACGGGTGACTGAAGTTTTCTTTGGGGTAAAACACCTGCACAATGAAAACATCACCAATGTTAGACTTGTAACCACAGGTTCTCCTGTGGGAACTGTTTTGTGATCCAGCTGTCCTACCACCAGACAAAGGGTCAACCTCCAGCTTTACACTGGAGACAAAGACAGCAGTGCTGGGGGAAGAGAGCTAAAGGAGAAAAGACGCATCACCAAAGCAGTGGAGCAATGGGAGAAGCCTGGCCGCGTCAGTGCGTGCTCAGCTGCCAAACATGCTCGCGATAATTAATTAAGGAAATCAGAGGGCTCTGGAGGATCAGTCAATCCACATGGACTCTCCTAGGTACCATGCTGGCTAGGGCTGGGAGGAGTCAGTAGGTGTCTGTTGGTTCCAATACTGACCTGGGACTGTCCCAATGCCCCACCTCCAGCTCTGCAAGAGTCCTAACCCTCCTCTTGTGTGGGTCTGTTTCCCAGAGATGCTGTGTTACAAAGTGGAACGCCCCCTACACGGCAGGTAAGACATCCAGGATCCAGGAAGAAAGAGGCAGCTTACAGAAATAGGTCGCCTATATGTGCTTTTCCTCCATTGCTCACATTTTACAAAAGTGGGCAACCATACATGTGGAAACTGAGGCATAGAAAGTGGCAGTGATTTGCCCAGGGACACACAGCAAGCTGGGAACAAGGGATCTGGGTCCTGACTCCCAGTTCAGTGCCTTCCCTACCCACTGGGTCATACTGGGCATACCACTGCAGCTGGCTTTGTACTGTCTCCAGCACAGATGGAGCACAAGGCAAAGCAAGGTTTCCCTACGGCTGCAGATTTTGGGGGGTGACTGCACCCCTCCCTTCCGCAGCTGGCACACATCCTTGCCGTGGGAACCCCTGGGCGACAGGCCATACCTCTTTGCGGAGGAAGATTTTCCAGGGTGTAGTCGCATATGAGAAACTGACACTGGCAGTGAGCTTGTAGAGCTGTGTCTTGATGCCCGCATCTTCTTCTGCCATTGTCCAACCAGAGCCTGGATGGGAGGAAAGGAGAGTCAGGGGAGCTCTGGGGCACCATGGGAATGCTGTGTCCCCAGCCAAAGACTCGCCAGGACAGGAGGGAGGCGCTGCATCGTCTCAAAGAGCTACATTTTCAGAAATCAGTGACCAGCCTGTTCTCACTAAACACGTGACCTCACGCACAAAAGGGATAATGGCGTGACTTATCGGGCATGTCTGGCAATGTTTATACATAGTGTTACATATGCAAAGTCCATTCCAGGGAAAGAAATGAGGAACTTGAGAGTTCCAGATGGAACAGCTGCCCTCTTATGCTTACACATCAGAATATGGCCTCACTTTATGCCTTTTTAAATGATTGATTGTCAAATGATCTAATAGAAACTCTTATACAATCTTACAGACAGTGAGTTACCAGTATGGCACGTAGAGTCTTCATGCTTGGCTTGATTTTTAATTGTCCAAGAGATTGACTAAACAATCTAGGTTTGAAGACAATCAGCTGGGCAGTTTTAAAGTTACAAATGTTTACATACAAATGGTCTCAACTTTGACACCTCAGAGTTTGGAGACGGCCCACAGACTAAAGACATCCCAAGGTTAAGACTTCCATTATAATTCACTTAGGCATTTTCAAATATCTTGGTTTGCCTGGACTTTCCTCAACACCTGCGTTTTTAGAACAAGTGGGAAAGTCAGGAGGGGCAGTATTCTACAATACAGCAATTTCTGCCCCATGATAATTGCCATGCACAAAGATATTTGTGGAGGGTGCAATACAAATGGAGTGTTTATTTACAGTAACATCTCCAGTGCTTTTAGTAACATCTCTTAGCGCTTTGCACATCATTAGCACGCTCTTCCCTTGAGGAGCGCAAAGCACTTGATGAATATTTATGAATGAATGGCTCCTGTTGTAATCCAAGACAAAACTCCCAGAGAATGTAATGGGCGCATCCCAACTCCTCTGTAAGGTAAGGATCGGCTCCATTTTATAGGCTGATGGAGAGTCCACACAGCAAGCAAGACTGTGTCTACACTATGGGGACGATAATGGCATAGCTGTGGCATCCACCGTAGTTATGCCAATGTAGCCCCGTAGCATAGACGGAGCCTGCAGCGATGGAAGGGGTTTTTACCTCCCCAAGCAACTGCGGCTAGGTTGATGGAAACATTCTTCCATCTAGCTGTGTCTACACTGGGGGTTCAGTTGGCATGGCTACTGTGCTCAGCAGTGTGGATTTTTCACACCCCCAAGCACTGTAGCTATGTCAACCTCAGTTTTAAGCGCAGCCCAGGCCTAAATGGCAGAGCCAGGAATAGAGCCAGATCTGTCTCCGAGGCCTATGCTCTAACCACTCAACAATGCTGCCTCTCAGACACGTCAGTCGATTTCTCCGAGTGCGTTGGAGTGGGCTGTGATGCAGAAGGAGCCCAGCCCCTCAGGAGGGCTCTGAAAGGCAGGATCCCTATGCTTCACATTCCTCACCATTCCAAAGTGCGTCACCACTTTAATTGCAGCTTTGATAACGAGTCTAATACTGAAACTTGGCTGGACTTTGGCAGAGCTTCAGCCCAAAGGTCCTTGGCTTTTCTTAGCTGTAGTGAGATCCGCCCAGCCCCTCTGACGTTTCTACCGATTGCATTCCATTGCACTGACAAGCCAATTTAGTGCTGGCCAAAGTGGCTCAGTCCACAGCACCGGAGGGCGAGGCCCTCGTTTTACCCGCAGCGCCAGCGTGAGATTCCCTGACACCGCACGACTGGGATGCCCCAACCACAGCCGAAGGGCCCGCTCTGCGGGACAGAGGCTGTTTCAGGTCCTACGGCCTGTTCACTCCTTGGCCTGTCGGCTGACAGCAAGAAACCAATTACCACATGTGCCCATGTGCCCACTGTGAACTGGGCTAAGACCCCCCAAACTCGTTCCACACACACCACTGAAGGGGAAGGGTGTGGCCAGAGGTGAAAGTAAGCCGGTACGCTCCGGTATGGTGTACCGCCAAGAGCCGGTGTACCGTACTGGGGCAGTCCGGCTTCCCCAGGGGACAATTTAAAGGGCCTGGGGCTCCCAGCAGTAGCTGGAGCCCCAGGCCCTTTAAATTGCCTCCAGAGCCCCGCTGCTGGAGCCCTGGGGTAGCGGCTGCAGGGCTCCGGCAGCTATTTAAAGGGCCTGGGGCTCCCCTGCTTTTACTGCCCGGGCCCTTTAAATAGCCACTGGAGTCCCACCGCCGCTACTCCAGGGCTCCAGCGGCTACTTAAAGAACCAGTGCGGTAGAAGTAGGGGAGCTGCGGGCCCTTTAAATAGCCCCCAGAACCCTGGGGTAGTGGGGGCTCCAGGGGCTATTTAAAGGGCCGGGGCTCCAGCTGCCTCTGCCGCCCCGGTCCTTTAAATAGCCCCCGGAGCCCCGGGCTGCTGCTGCTACCCCGGTGGGGGGGGCACTTACCTTACAGGGTGGGCTGGGGCTGGCTCTGACCCCCTCAACCCCACCCCTTCAGCCCTAGACCCCGACCCTTCCGGGGGCCAGAACTGGCCCCAGAAGTACCGATAAGTCACTCGACTTACTTTCACCCCTGGGTGTGGCATGGAAGGGCCCCACTCACCTTTCGGCTCAGATTGCTCCGTGGCTTGCTCAGCAGGCAGAAGGGGTGGGGGCAGGAGTGGGGGAGGCGGAGGGATGAGGGAAGCAGCGGGAGCGGCCGGCTGCTGGCGAAAGAGATTCAAGAGAGGCTGCTGCTTTTCCCTGATGGATGTGGCGGTCTCGCCCTTCTTGATGGGCGGAGGAGGCGGAGCTCCTCTGGGGCTCTTCTTCAGAGAGGAGGGCTGGGAGCAGAGAGAGAAAGCGTTTTCGATACGGTCACACTCTGCCCCTGTGGGTTCGGGGTAGGATGCTCTCCGAGAGCAGCTGCAGGGGCAGCTTGCCAGGCCCTGGGGCAGGAACCACAGGGGCAACAATATGGAGCCCCATAAACCGGCAGCCAGGTTACACACAGACGTGCATTAATTAAAGCCAGACGTGCAGTAGTCCAGTGCTCAGCGGTGCAGCCACCCACAGCACAGTGGAAAAAAAGACACCAGGTTGCCAGGATCCCCATGGCCAAGCCAGCACCAGGCGGACAGCAATCCCCAGGTTGGTCTGTCCCTTGGTCAGCCCTGAACACATACTGATATAACAACTTGAAGTCATGACTCTGGGGCCCTCCCATCCAAGGCTTTATTAATGAGCATTAGGACCCATAACCCATCCTACCAAGTGAGTGGTATAGCTAGGGTGGTTGGGTTACACAGCCAGGAGTGGAACCCAAGAGTCCTGGCTCCCAGTCCCCTGCTCTAACCACTAGACAGTAGATCGGAGGATGCTGAAGCCATAATAGGACGTGTGCTGGTTTGGGGTCGGCATGGGAAGCGCTCACCGATTTTGGGGGCTGAGGGCTCGCCATCCCCAGCTTGGCCAGAGCTTCGTTCTTGGGGTCACTCTTCTTCAGGAACGACTTGGACGGCCTCCTGGAGGGCAAGAGGAAACAGACCTGCCCAGTTTACACATGGGGCAGCATGGCACCAATGCAATCACACAGAGAGCATGGGACATGATTCCTCCCCTTCCCTGCCTGCCCCACCCCCTCACCTGACAGGCATGATGGGCTGTGGCTCCGGGGCTGGCCGGCTCTGGTACATCTTAATAATGTTGCGGATCTCCCGGCTGGGCTCTCTCTTTGGTGCCGACTCTGCAGCCACCACAGGGCATGGCTCCTTCTTTGCTTTCTTCTCTTGCACTTTCTGCTTTGGCACGGGACGTGGCGAAGGGGGCGCCGGGGCTGCGGGGCAGGAGGGTATTTACCAAGGGAGCCGGTGAGCAGCACAAGAGAAACCTCCTCTCTGCACTAAAAGCTGCCTCCTGTTCCCCAGAGGGGCTCCACACCCCTGGGGGGCTCCATCACTCTTTCCCAGCTACCCCTGCTCCCCAAAGCCCATGGCCTTCTCCTCCCTAATCCGCTGCTTCATTCCAGGCTGGACTGCAAGAGGCGGAACAGGGAGTTCACAAAACCAATGAACGCTCATGCAACCCTGCACGACTGTGCAGGACATCAAGGCTGGGTTCACAGCTACTCAAAGCCGGAGTGAGGCAGGGAGGGAGGGGCATTTGTGTGTTGCTCAGTGGCCTCCAGAGGTTCCCCATTCAGGTCTCCCAGATCAAAAGGATGGCTGCCAACCTCTTGCCCTCTCACCATCAGCTGCAGGAGGCATCAGAGGCAGTGGGACCAGTGTGTTTCCACTCTACCAGAATGGGGGGAGCACGGGATTTCTGGCATCTGCACCCTAAGCAGTCGGGAGGGGTGGGGCCGCTAGCACACAGCTCCAGGGCCCTCACTGCTGCTCCAGGGGCTGCAAGGAGTCGTCGTGGGGCTTGGGGGAGAGCTTGGGCAGGGGACAATAGGATCCTTTGACTCTGTCGAGAATCCAAGGGAGCAGCGTCCTGCACAGGTGCTCAGCCCCCTTAGGATCTGGCCCTGCATTGGGAGAGCTCTCCACCTGCCAGGGTCTCTCACCCTCCTCAGCGCACGGCCTCACCTGTCTCTGGTTCTGGGCTGGACCGCTCTTCCTCCTGCTGTGGATTTCCTGGAGGGGTCCAGCTCTTGGAAGGGGGCCTGACTTTCTTCAACTCGATTGTTTGCTGTCCTGAAAGGAGAGGAGGGCCCGGGGGTGAGCACAGAGCAGGCAAGGTCTTTCTAGGTCTGGTGGTGCCAGGCCCTATCCTTGCCACGCTGCTGCTGGAGCAGGCAGAGTTCTGTGTTAAAGCACCAATTGCTCTGCATGGGGGTCATATCCCCCGCACGAGTCACACACACTCTCCAACCCAACAGGAGACCCCAAAAAACCTGTGAGCCTCCCACTCAGAACCAGAACCCAGCCCATCACGGGCCAGGATCACACAGGGTTTGGAATGAGTTCTGCACATACACCTCCCGTTCTGGGCTTCACGCTGCTGCACCAGGAGCTGCTTCAGGAACAGGCTGGCTTATGGCTGCTAAAGCCAGGGGAGGCTGGGTCCCGTTTGGGGTGAGATTCACAGCCTGGCAGCAACTCACCCATTTTCTGGAAGTACTCCCGCTTCTGCTGGAAGGTGTCTTGGAAGTCTGAGTCCTTGTCACTATCTGTCAGCTGCTCTTCCTGGTAGACGTGGATCTACAACACCCGCCCCCCAAACAAGCCCAGTTAGGACTGTTGGTGGACACACATACAGTATGGGGCATTTTCCTCTGTCCTGGCTGACCACGTAATCCCCTTAACTACTCCCTTTCTCTCTCTCTCTCTCTCTTACACACACAGATGGGGCCCAGCGGTGCAGTTCAGACTCCGATCTGGATCCGGAACTTCCCCCAGTGCCGGGAGTGTTCGGATTGATCCAGGCTCGGACCCTTTTCCGAAGTGCGTGTGTCAACTGTGCAGATAGCACTATATGAAATGGACAATAGTTCCTGCTGAGCTGCACTGAGAGCCTCCCCTCACACACACCCCTAGGGAGACCCAGCTCCCCCCACACCCCTAAGGAACCTGAGCCCAGAACCAAGGATGGAGGCAGGAAGGAGAGCGAAGCTCCCGTCCACACCCTCAAGGCAGGTAACTGCAAGACAAGGCAAGGGATTCAGGCCTGGTCTACACTTAAAACTTAGGTAATCCAGCTACATTGCTCAGAGGTTTTAAAAATCCACACCCCTGAGCACTGTAGCTCGGAGATGCAGCTAGGTGGGCAGAAGAATGCTGCTGTCAGTGTAGCTACTGTCACTCGGGGAGGCTGTGTTACTACAGAGATGGAAAATCCCTGTCTGTCAGCGTAGGCTGCGTCTACACGACAGGGTTGTGCCAGCATGGCAATGACGCCATGGCTGTGCCAATGTAGTCCCCGTGGCACAGACATGGCCTCAGTGTTGAGGCTTTTGACATTGATGTCAGTGAAACTGCAGAGTTTGCATGGACATCAGGGCCAGATGGGAATGAACCGGCAAACCCTGCAGTTTCACAGACGTCAATGGCAACCCATCCCCCAACATTTGGTCCTGCATCTTTAATCCTCTGTGAGTGAAGTTTGACAGAACTCAGCATGGTAGCTGTATACAACTCTCTGAGCGAGGCTCTCCACCCCCCCCCTCCACCTCCACCAGGCTACTGGAGGAACAGGGGCACCGTCACATGGAAACTCAGTTTGCTGCTGGAGACAGCCTGGCTGGTACCGGTTCTGCTGCATCAGCCAGGGGCTCTGGTGTCTTAGCTGCTGGTGCAGCATTCTTGTGGTTATTGGTTCTCTTTGGTTTGGGAGCTGGGGCTGGGGCCGGGGCCGGGGCCGGGGCCGGGGCCGGAGCTGGAGCTGGGGCTGGTTGTGGAGTCAGGGCTTGTCTTGGCCTTGAGGGCTCAGGAGACCTCTGTCGCTGCTGCTGCTGGGAAATTGTCATGGCCTGAAGGGTCATCTGCTGAGCCTGGAAGAAGAAATCCAAGTCTCCATGACCTCTGCGTACCCACACACCGGAGACGGGGCAAATCCTCCCCCATTCTTCCCCCAGGAGGCACAGAACCACTCATCTCCTGAACAGGCCTATTCATGTAACTTTTCGGGGTTCCCCAGTGTTATGGGCTAAGGCACGCCCAGACCCACCACAGCCCAAGCAGGCACGCTCAAGGAACTCTGGATCCCCACCACACCATCCACGTAAAGCGCTCAGTGATGAGGTTGTTCCATCAGAGAGGGTAAACGTACTGTCAGGCGCTAGGCTACAGAGTTAATACACCTTGGGCCAGACAGAAAGAGATGCTGCAGGATTTGTATCCCCAGTGACTCCCCGGTTGGCTGCTGTGGGCTTTTGTTTCTAGTGATTTGAGCTGGGGATTCCTGTGGTCTATTCCCAGCTTTGTCACTCACCCATAATGTGGCTGTGGGCAAGTCACTTACCCTCTGTGTGCCTCAGTTTCCCCTTCTGCACAACGGAGATAATAAGGGTTCCTCACTTCACAGGCTTAAGTGACCAAATCTTTACACTTACACACACCAGTTAATACCCTCAGAGGCACATGGCAGAGAAATTCAGCATGTCAGGGACAAGCTAGACTGGGCTCGGTGGGGAAGGGAATGGAGCTCAGCCCTCTCAGTGCATTCACCCTGGTGCATTCTCTCCTCAGAGAGACGTGTCCCCTCCCCCATTCCCTTCCACTCACCATGAGCAGGGCCTGCTGGTTGATAAAGGCTTGCTGTTGTGCTGCGAGTTGATTGGGATCCACAGCTGGGACCATGGGCTGGGGCGCAACCATGGCTGGGGGAGAGAGAGAGACGACACAATAAAGAATAATGGGGCCAGTGCAGCTGCCCTCCCGGTGGGGCAGGCGAGTGCCCACTAGGGTCCACTGCACATCAGGCTGGGGACACAGAAGTGTCTGGGGTGCAAGCGGTGAGTGTAATGAAAAATGAAATGAAAATTGGGGCAAATGAAAAATCAGAGCCTGATAATGAGGTGCACATGGCAGAACCAAGCCCACCCCAGGAGTGTACCTCTTAGCTTGCCCATCTGCAAACAAACAAGAGATTGTCCTGGGCCAGTCCAAGTTGGGTGACTATACTCTGCCTCCCACCCTAAACCCCTCCTGTACTTTCAATTGGATACGACACACATTTTCCATTTCCTGCTCTAAACTATCGTGCGTGGCCGTAGGGCTGTTGAACAGCCATGCTCCAACACAGAGGTGTCTGCATTTCAGGGGTGACTGCTACAACTCCTGTATGTGTAATCTGTAAAGTGCATCATAGAATCAGAGAGTTCAAAGGGACCCCAAGGGTGAAAGGCCAGTGTAAATATACTCACTCAACGCCCGCCCATCCCCTCATTCCAAAAACGGTACCACCCCTTTTATTTACTGGGACATTTTTGCATTTTGTTACCTGGCATGGGTGCTGGCATCATTGGCATGGGTGCTGGCATCATTCCACCCATCACTGGCATGGGGTGGTAAGTTGGTACTTGCATCATTCCGGGATAGCCTAGGAGGAAAGATGCCACAGGGCAACAGTCACAGTCAGTGACTCCCAAGTAGGAAAGCGCTTCCCTGCCCCAGGCAGCACCCCGTGCAGACCTGCTGCCGTTGGCACTACCAATATCTACAGAGCACGGTGACATGCGATGGGGCTTCCCATCACTCCCAGCAGGCTATACAGCAACATCCAGGCAGAAGTCGTCAGGAGAACTGGCCAAGCGGGAGGGGACGCCTGGCAGATTAGCACAGACTAACCCCACTCAACAGCACGCTCTGGGCTCTGCACCCCACCCAGCCTCACTCTGCACCCCTTGTTCCAGCCCAACCAGGAAGCTACTGAACCCAAGAAACCAGGTCTGCAGGATTTGTGTTTAGAAGGGAGAATGTCTTCAACTGCTGGGCAAAGCTCTCTGGACCTGCCACACCCAGCGCTTTGATAGTCCCCCCCAAAACGTGGCTGGATGGGCAAACAGCCCAGAGAAGACACAGAACGGAGCACCAGGACAGGATGCGGGGAAAAAATGTCCTCCCACTCCTGGAATAAGCCCCTGCTGCACACCAGGCTGTGAAACAGGAAGGCCACTGTGTACAAAGCTGGTAGCTCTTGTGGCATCCAGGCCATGGTCACTGCTAGCAGAAAACAGGAGGGTTTCACGCCTTCCCGTAGAGCCACAGAACGGTACAGACCTGCCCCATGGCCCTGTTCCAACCCATTTTAAAACACCCCAAGAGGAACCCACATGCCTCGCTGATTTGTTAACTAGCCGTGTCTGGCAATTGGCCACGCCGCCGTGATTTGTAATAGCCACAAGTGTGTCCCATGGCCATGCCCCAAAGATCTGCAATAGCTACGGATTTCCCCCCAAACCCATCTCACAGACTTGCAATAATCATTAAGCTGCCCGTATGTCCCATGTTTGCAACAGCCACAGGTATTCCCACGGCACCGCTTGGCTACGCCCCACTGAGATATAACCTGGACTCCAAGCCAACAGGCAAAAAAAACAGAGAGAGAGAGAGAGAGAGAACGAACACACCCAAAGGCAAGAGCAAGAATCTGAATATGGTTCAGACTTACTAACCCTCTGAATAGCTTGAGATGATGGGGAAGGGTGGGAGGAAGCAATAAAAGAGATTAAAATCCTCCACTCAGAGGCAGCCCATGCTGTGGAGGCTGATGGGTCTGTTTCATGCTGTGGGAAGGGCTAAGGTGGACCCGAGACACCACTGATGTGCTTATCGGGCGGGGGAGGGGTGAGCCATCTCCAGGTTCAACATGGAGAAAAGCGTCAGACTCTTGGCAGGAGGAGACATTGAGCACAGCAACTCGGTGGTTGCCCGGGGCCAGTCTGACTCTGGGAGAGGAGCACGGTGGCACCCTCTAGTACAGGGTAGGTATAAAGGGTAGACATAAATGGTCAGTTTTCAGAATGGAGAGAGGTAAATAGTGGTGTCCCCCAGGGCTCTGTTCTGGGACCAGCCCTATTCAACCTATTGATAAACAATCTGGAAAATGGGGTAAACAGTGAGGTGGAAAAATTTGCAGATGATACAAAATTATTCAAGATAGTTAAGACTCAGGCAGACTGCAAAGAGCTACAAAAGGATCTCTCAAAACTGGGGGACTGGGCAACAAAATGGTAGATGAAATTTAATGTTGATAAATGCAAAGTAATGCACATTGGAAAGCATAATCCCAACGATACATATAAAATGATGGGGTCTAAATTAGTGTTACCACTCAAGAAAGATCTTGGAGTCATTGTGGATAGTTCTCTGAAAACATCCACTGAATGTGCAGCAGCAGTCAAAAAAGCGAACAGAATGCTGGGAATAATTAAGAAAGGGATAGATAATAGGACAGAAAATATCATGTTGCCTCTATATAAATCCATGGTATGCCCACATCTTGAATACTGTGTGCAGATGTGGTCGCCCAATCTCAAAAAAGATATATTGGAATTGGAAAAGGTTCAGAAAAGGGCAACAAAAATTATTAGGACTGTGGAACCGCTTCCATATGAAGAGAGATTAATAAGACTGGGACTTTTCAGCTTGGAAAAGAGATGGCTAAGGGGAGATATGATTGAGGTCTATAAAATCATGACTGGTATAGAGAAAGTAGATAAGGAAGCGTTGTTTACTATGTCTCATAACACAAGAATTAGGGGTCACCAAATGAAATTAATAGACAGCAGGTTTAAAAACAAACAAAAGGAAGTATTTCTTCACACAATGCACAGTCAACCTGTGGAACTCCTTGCCAGAGGATGTTGTGAAGGCCAAGACCATAACAGGATTCAAAAAAGAATTAGATAAATTCATGGAGGGTAGGTCCATCAGTGGCTATTAGCTGGGATGGGCAGGGATGGTGTCCCTAGCCTGTTTGCCAGAAGCTGGGAATGAGCGACAGGGGATAGATCACTTGATGATCACCTGTTCTGTTCATTCCCTCTGAGGCACCTGGGCTATATGGACCTTTGGTCTGACCCACTAGGGCCATTCTTAAATTATGTTCCAGGGCTACTCCCCAGAGCATTGCAGCCTCCCAAGGGGGCACGCGCTGACCCAGTCAAGAACGTACTGTGAATCAATCTATCAGTCGAGCACGTGGCCTCACCTCGTCCTAGAGACCAGCTGGCCCACTCTAGCTCACACACCCCTACGGCCCAGCAGCAGTCCCTGACACAGCCTCTCCACATGCTGACCCAGGATGCTCACCCCACCCCCTCCCCCCTACTGACCTGCAGAAGGAAAGGCTCCTTGCTGAGTGGGTCCAATCTTTCCACCTCCTTTCATGCGTCCAGCCAGGCTCCCTCCATTTTCCATATCCTACAGAGAGAGAGCCCAGCGTTACACGGCTCACCAGGACAGGGGGTGGGGCAGATGGACAGACAGAGTGTGCAGCAGGACAGACAGACACACACAGGCATGCTGGGATCACATCTCCCCATCCCACCGAGCTGAACTTCAGGGAAGGAACATACAGAATGACACAGGCAGAAGGAGGGAGAGAGGGAAGGAAAGGCAGCTGAAGACAGACAGAGGGGAGGAAGCGGCATGAGACTTACTGGCACTCTGGACCCTTGATGGAGCACTGGGTCGAAGAGGTCATCCACATAGTGCTCTAGGCCTTTGGGGGTCCTTGGGACACCTTGGACTCCCAGCTCTGGGAGCAAACAAGGGTCCAATTACCAGTTAGGTGTAGAATAGCTCCCGCTCCCTTCCGCAGTCTCGTTACACTGGATATGAGCCCTCTCCCACCCCCTGCCTCCCTGAGTGCTGCTGGCTTCGGCCACTCGTGCACTGGGGTTCTACTCTGTCTGACTCCTTGAGTGCCTGCCTCGCTCCTGAGGAGGAGCTCACCTGTGTAAACGTTCTCAGTGTCCAAGGACGGCGGCGGAAAGGGAGGAGGGAAAGATGGAGCCTGAATGCCTGGTGCAGGAGGGATGTCCCAGTCCATCCTGTCGGAGGGAAAGTCAGAGAGTTGAGAAAAGCACTAAATGCTGGGAGTGGGGATGTATGCTTGGGAGGCAGCGAGGGGCACTCACATGTCCATAGAGGCGCTCCGGGACAGGCTCCCCTCCCACTCGGGCGTGATGGGATAGTCAGTCAAGGACAGGGAAGAGTGGCCGGCCTCCTCCATCTCTCCAATGAGATCCAGCATGAAGTCACAGCCAGGCAGGTCCCACCACACCTCACCTCTGAGCATGGAGACGGACCACCCTCGAGGGTCCTTATCCAAACCCCTGAGAATGGGAGAGCAGGAAGAGAGAGGGAGAGGAAGAGAATGGCAGATTCAGCACAGAAGAACACCAGGGCGATGGGGGAAGGGAGGGAGGAAGACATGGTGAGAAGAAGAGAGTTCAATTTCCTTCCCCTAGCACCATTTTTTTCTAGTCCAGGCTGGTTATTCCTCCCCTCAGCAGACTGCACCCAGCCCCCAGCTAACCCTAACCCTCCCCCAGCATATATGGATCTCTCCTCATAGCCCCCTGTGAGGGACAGATCACCATCCCTGTTGTTCAGAGCGGGAGAGTGAGACACAGAGTGATTAAGTGATTTGCCCAAGATCAGATGGAGAATCTGGCAGAGCCAGGGACTGTACCCAGATCTGCCAATTCCCACGCCCCAAGGCCATTCTTTCTCTCCCCGGGATCAACGGTCCTCCCTCTCTCCCTGCGCTCTGAGCTCTGGGAGACACACAACTCCTCCTGACTTGAGAGCACTTCACTGGGCTCTGCCACCCAGGGTTTCACCAGCCCCATCTTGCTGGCCTGCCCAAAGACAGTGTGGCCTAGTGGATAGAACACAGGACTGGGACTCAGGAGACCTGGTTTCTATTCCTGGCTCTTCCAGTAGCTGCTGGTTGACCTCAGGTAAGTCATTTCCTAGCCCCGTGCCTCAGTTTCCCCATCTTTAAAATGTGGACAATGATACTGATCTCCTTTGTAAAGTGCTTTGAGATCTATGAATGAAAAGTGCTATAAGAGAGCTAAGAATCATTATTATCCTCACCACCACCACCCTTTTCGGATTCATCATCTGCACCCCTCCCCCCCACACACACACACAAAGCAGGCTGCATCTGCACATCAGTGTCAAAAAGGAATACAGAAGAGAAAGTCATAGGAGGCTCCATGCCATATTGTGGAGTCCTTGATTCCACCCACCCACCTTTCAATCTCTTCCCTTCCGTCCAATCCCAACCACTTCCCACAGTACTAAACCATTCGGAGTTAGAACTGTTCAGTCCATAGAGGCTCAAGAGCCCAAGCTATTCACAGAATTCTATTCTGAAATAATGGTTGCAAACTCTCATGCTTCAGGGCAGGAGCCAACCACTAAGGGCCTGGGGTCAGGAAGAATCGTTCCCTCGTACTCTACAATTGTCCAGTATGGGGTTTCTTTCAACTTCCTCTGAAGCAGCTGGTGCTGGCCACATTCAGAAGTGTGATCCTGGACTAAATGAGCCAGTCTGGCAATTCTTATGTTATTGGAGGTATAAATAGTGCAATCCCATGCACAGGTACTGGAGAGAGAGAGAGAGAACAGGTGATGGTGGGAAATGTAACTATTCCAGGGATGAATTTATTACTCCTGGCCTGCAGCCCTGCCCAATGTGAACCCAAAGAACAGCAGCACTCCCCCCTTGGCCTGTACCTTGAACTCAGGATCCAGCCTGCATACTGTTCCCCTGTTGTCCAGGACTCTACTTCAGCAGAGAACATCTCCTCTAGCCCAGGAAAGAGAGAGTCAGCATAGAGCCTTCCACAGAACCCAGAACAGCACAAGATGGCAGCATGCGGAGAGCCCTGTTGGAGGATCTCACACCCAGGCTGCTAAGGAGACCCAGAGGGGCCGAGAGCAGGTTGAGTGCTCTCTCTGGACTAGCACATGGGGACTCCATTACTGTGTGCTTGCCAATGCCAGGGCATTCTGGATCCCACGTGTGTAAGCTCTAATCAGTAGCCAGGTGCCTGTAGCCACTCGCTGCAGAAGTCCAACTTGTGTCACCTGAGGCCTGGTTTGCAGAGGTGCTAAGCACACACTAAGTTACAAAGGCAGTACGTTATAATGGAAACATTCTGGGGGAGGGAAAAAAGCCGGGAGTGGAGGCTCAGCTAATCAGCGAACAGCAGGGAAAGTGGCTCATGCTGGAGGACACAGAGCAATGGGGAGCAGAGGAAGTGGCAGATTTTGTCCTAGCTGGAGCAGGAACAGCGAGTGATGGCTACAGTCAGGGCACCAATCCCTGGTTAGATGGGCCAAACCCAAAAGAACTGAAACTTTGGATCTGGCTCTAGATGAGCCTCCAGCCTCTGTCTCTACAACAGGCAAGACCCTGAATCCGAACAGCCTCTGACTTTGGGAGGGGTTGGGCACCGGGTTCAAACCCTCATGCTCATGCCAGCAAGTAGCACAGGTCTTGTGCCCACTTCCAGCCACGGGAAGGTGAGCCTCCTTTCTAACTCCTGCATCAGCAGAGGCCTCGTAGGGGCTTGCAGTTGGGAAGGGCAGGAGCTAGTTACCATTATAGGTAAAGACATCCAGCACCATCTTCCCTCTCCTCTGGTTAGCGGTCCACTCCAACAGGGTGGGAGGATGGGCACGGGAGACCTCAGGGTCCGTGTCTGTCTGCTGCATTGCCATGAGGATCTTGCGCTGGCAAACGGCGTTGTAGCCTTCCAGCCCGTGGTCTGACACGAACCTGTAAACCAGGCAGCTGCCTTTAATACATGCTGCTCTTCTCTGGGAACAGCAATAAAAAAGGAGCCATCTCTCCCCCTTCCTTACTTCAGCAAGGGCTTTTCCAGTGCTGGCGAAGGGGTAAATGCGCTCAGGAGTGCAGCCATCAGAGTATAGCCTCGCTGGCTCTGCTCTGTGTCTGGGTTCTTCCACACCTGGCTGACCACCTGACTCAGAATCTCATTGCGCAGGGCTGGGTTGCCCAGTCCTCGGCTGGTGATGTAGTTACCCAGGAGCACTTCCTGCCAGCTCTGGAGGTTCCTGTCCCCGATGAACCGAAGAATCTAAAAGAAACCCAATGGAAAAGCAGCAAGGGGCTTAAATCAAAACATTCAGACCCAAGCTGCAATTGCAGGTACCTCGCACTTCCAGAGACATCTGAACTAGGAGGTTCAGTTGGCCCCAGGAGCCCTCTACAAAATTCAGATCTGAATTGGGGTTCAGATTTCAGGCACCCCCAAGGTTTAGGAGAATTCGGGAGGCAGCATGTCATGGGGATAGGGCATCAGACTGGGAGCCAGGACTCCTGAGCTATATTCCTGACTCTGCCATTGATCTGCTGTGTGGTCTTGGGTGAGTTACCTTCCCTCTCTGGGCCACAGTTTACCTGTCTGTACAGTGAAGGAAATGATGCTCACCCCGTCTTTGTGAAGAGCTCTGAGATCTATATATTAAAAAATGCTAAGTGTTATGGAGGCATTAGTAAAAACTCCATAGTTAAGGCTGGGCTGATTATTGCACTTAAAGCAGAGATTTGACCTCTGGTTTGTATGAAAAATACTGCACGTTTCCCAAAATTACAGCACTTCCTCTTTGACTACGGAATGAAGGTTCTGAGAATTCACAAGGAAACCTATGAATAAGGTTAGGAATCAAAATTATTGTAAAGTAGGCCCTTTACAAATTTTTAGCACCCAGGCTGAGACTCTTTTGTCTCCAACAGTAACAGAAGAAACTCTTCAAACTTCCTGTATGGACAAAACTCACTGAAATCTTGTACACAAGCCACATTTTTTAAAAGCATTATTTATCCTTTTCCTCATTATTTCCACTATCCTGGAAGTTTGAAGGGTCTGTGCTGATCTGTTAGTGAGATCTTTGGAGACAAAAGAAAGTTCTGATTTAGGGTACTAAATTTCTTAATTAATTAAATTAATGTGTAATTCAATTGAATCCCTAAAGTCATCAACAGATTTGCATGTAAATTCTCAGAACATCCATACTGTACTGAAAGAGTAAGTGCTGCAATTTTGAAGAAGATACACTGTATTTTTGATAAAGAGGCTGGATCCCCTCTTTAAACAAAAATCTCTACTCCTGTCCACGTACAATAGCACCGCTACCGAAGACACCTCCATAAGACAGTAAAGCAGACAATTCCCTCCCAGAGACAATAGAACATGGGTAAAGTCACAGCTCTGCTGTTTCAGCATGGACTGTAAGATTGAGTTGCATTTTTTAAAATATATAGACTCAATCACAGAATAAACCAGTTAGAAGGGAAGCCACAGATGCTGCAAAATACAACATAATGGAAAGGAACAGCAGCCATGCCCAAAGTCTCATTAAACTTTGAGCCATCACATGCCTACACTGAGAGTCACTGCATGATTGTATTGCTGTAACTCCGACCTCCTTCACTCCACCCTTTCCCTGTGGTTTGTCATTCTCACATGTTATATCAGGTCTGTACAATTAGCCCCACAAAACACTTTCGAACATAAGCATTAGTATTGACGTTGACATTTACATTTAGTACAGCCCTCCTACCCTGTGCAGTTTCCTCTCAGGACACTTGCCTTAAATATATCAGGTGATCCTGGCCATTTTTCCTAACTATTTTGAGGGCCCTCTTCAAACCTCCCCACCTTGTCTATGCATTCCATTGCTGGCATTGAAAAACCACTAGTGTTTTACTTAACCAGAGTAAACATAACAAACCTCAAAATGGTGCTCAGTAACCCTTCTACTTCCCACTGCTAAACTTACCAGAGCCTTTCCTTCCTGACCACAGCCCACCTTCTCAACCCCCTGTGATCCTGCGCCCTCCCTCCTCCTGAGCCAGCCATGACCCTTCAATTCTCCCCTCTGGGGGAGCTTCCATTCAGGAGTGCAAACCTCTGTGACTCTGTCCCTAACACATATGTGCTTTTGATCTCCATACAACAACATGCCCCAACAGATAATTTCACTTTACTCTAACAACCTCTCACGTCATACAATTTAAAGTTAACATAGTCCCTTCTCCGTCCACACTGGGTGTTGCCCCAAACCTCTTCCTCCCTCCCCCATTCACACACAAAACCCTCACCCAACCCAGGCTAGCTGGCCCAGCTGGGGCTGTAGGCTAAAGTGCTTTCACTCAAGCTGGTAACCCACCCCCTTTGCTGTGTGGATGCAAGCTAAACCACTAGAGTGTTGATTAGGGTGACCAGACAGCAAATGTGAAAAATCGGGACAGGGTGTGGGGGGTAATAGGAGCCTATATAAGAAAAAGACCCAAAAAATCAGGACATCTGGTCACCCTAGTGCTGATAGCCCCGCACTGCCTTTCCACAATCTCCGCCCTCCCGCCCCCATGCACCCAGAAGGACAGACAAGTTCTCCCACCATTCACTGGGACAGAACCAAAGAGTGGCTCAGCTTGGTGCAGGACTAAGAACCATGGGATATGCCCCCAGAAGCCCATGCAATGTACAGGGGTGAGCACAGCACCAGTGAGAACACAGCAACTCACATGTGGCTTTGCAGCACAGCTGCTCCCACCCGGGTGCCCATCGCCAGCATTAACGCGTATCATTAGCCAATTTATTTCCCTGGGAAAGCTCAGCTCAGATCCCGCCCTCCCTCCTGTCTCCCAGCTTGTTTCAATGAGGCTCAGGGAGGTCAGGGGACCTGCCCATGGGCGCAGAGCAGGTGAGTGACTTGCTGGCTTATAAATCCAGAGTCCTCCTGGCTCTCAGTTCTTTCGCTGTCACCTCCAGAGTGCATGACTTTCCTTCTGGGGGTACCACTGCGCTCAGGGTCCTGTGAACCCCAGCAAAGCCCCTCCCCTTCTGGAGACAGAAAGCATCTAGAGGAGCACAGTGTCTGTATAATGTGCCTTCATATTTCACTAATGCCCCACTACAAAGGTGAGTGGAGTTACTTTGGGATTGTCCAATATTGTAGGCTAGCTCTGTAATGAACAGCTGCACCCCCACCCCCCGCACTCACCAATTTGTTGATCTCCAGAGCGCGCTGCGTGTCCTCGCCCTCCAAGCGGGTTAAGGGCTGCTGCAGGGGCTGTCCAAGGGCAGGGAAGTTGGGCTCCTAGGAGGTGAAAAAGGATGGTGTTCATGGCTGGCATTGCCAATGGCTGGAGCGTGCCACCCTGCTACAGGCCCTAGGAGAGAGCCGGAGTCCACAGCGGGACTCTGCATTCTCCCAGCTGTACCAGACAAACAAGGGCAAAGAGCGGCTGAGGAGGAGGCAGATGGCTTGATGCAGGGCTCAGTCCTTTATCAGACTCCTAGGCAGAGTCCCTAGTGACAACCCAATGCCATAGACACAGCCCACGGGGACGCACAGCACAGACAGCGTACGCAGCCTCTGCGGGAGTGTCTGCAGCCCCCGACATTCAGGCACGTACCGGAGCGGAGAGATGAGGAGGTTACGGAGCCCAGGAAAGTGTCCTGACACAGAAAGTACGGGCAGGGGCGCTGGAACAATGTGTATAGTGGAGAGCCATTGAACCAAACTGTAAACCCTGAATATAATGGAAAGCCCTTCGAGCCGGCGGTGCGGCAGTTTCAGCACCTATGAGTACGTGAGAGAGTGGGGGAGAGGCAGAACACTGTGGAACCTGGGGCAGACTGGCAGAGGTGGGGAGAGGAGGAGACAACACTGAAGCAGGGGGAGGTAACAAGCAGGGAGGAGGCAGGAGAGAATGGAAGAGTCCCTGTGGCTTCTGGCATCAGCAGCATCCTACCTGGAAGTGAGACTTCATGAAGGCGGAGAAGGGAGAGTTATTGATGTTGGGTGGGAGGGAGAGGTGGCACTTGGTCTTGACCTCTGGAGGTGAAACCTCCACGATCTGATTGGCCTGGGCATGGTGCTGACCTGTAAGAGAGAGAGAGAGAGAAAATGGACACTCAGCCTCCGGCGCAACTGGACACGGTGCCACAGACCCAGTTACCAACACACCCTGCCCACCAGAGACACCCACACCATCGCACAAGCCACCCACACCAACCTCCCTCTCTGAGACACCCACACCACCCATCTCCACCATCACCCTCCCCCCCACCAGACACCCACAAAGTCTCCCTCCCACAGAGACACCTGCTCCCCCCCTCGCAGCCCTCTGCACCACTCCTACCCGAGACACCCACGCTATCTCCCCATCCCCACAGATCCCTGCCCACACACAGCGGAGAGGCTTCTCTGTTCACCCTCACTCTGCCTTTTCTCTAGCTGGGGTTGGAGTGACAGGACAGAGAATGGACTCAAGGCTCTGTTAGAAAGGGGGAGTTAGCAGAGCAGAGAGGGGTCATGAAAACAACACTTCCAGGATTAGCTCCGTGAGGGGTGTGGACCAAACCTCTGACGCCCACAGCAGTGAAGCCGCCCATAGGAACGCCGCAGGCCAAGTCTCTGAAAGGGTTTCCATTCCTTCACAGGTGTATAAATAATGCTGGCAGTGTCCCAGGTGATAAATCAACCAGAGGTCACCATGAGTGAGGCCGAAGATAAGGGGTTTATCAGGGGCGATAGGACAACAAACGCCTCCCTGGCTGCAGAAACTTCCCCAAACAACACAGTTCCCGCACGTCTTCTCCAGCACTCCAGCCACGCTACTTTCCTTCCCTCCCGCCTCCTCTCCCTCCATTTTCCAAGCCAAGCGCCTCCCGCTCTTCCACGTCCTCTGGTTAAACCCTATTAGTGCTCTAGGGGAAGCAAAAGGTTTTCCTGTCCCAAGAAAGCTTTTGAGATATCAAAACTTTCTCATTCTGCACTGGGATGAAGTCAAGTCCTTTCAGAAAAGTTCATGAATTGAAAACAGAGGTGAGCAGGGAAGGGAAGTGGGGAGAGAGGGAATAGCCTATTGCCTGGTATTCAGGGCACTCAGCCGGGATAAGGGAAAGCCAGGTCCAACCTCCTGCTCTGAATCAGGTTATTCCTGGGATGTCTCTGTCTGCCCCTCTCTCTTGGACCAGAGGAAACCTTCCTGATGAAAGCTTTGTTGAAACAGATACGTTCCCCCCAAAAGTTTTGGTTTTGACAAATCAGCATTTTCCAATGGAGGGGAAAAGGCATTTTGTCAAAACATTCCCAACCTGCACGATTCACCACACATCTCTTTGGCTGCAATGCTTCATCATCTGCATCTCCTGGGGGATGCTTCCATGGGCAAGGTGCCTGGGGAACCCAGCACCGTCTGCTCATTGACAGGTGTCTTGCCCTGATGACTAATTAATTTGTATTATGGCAGCACTGAGGAGGTCCAACTGAAATAGGGGCCCCAATGTGCTAGGTGCTGTACAAACAGCAAGAGACGGGCCCTGCCCCACAGAGTTCCAACCTAAATATATGAGCCATACAAGGGGAAAGAGGCACAGAGAAGGAAAATGACTTGCCCATATTCCTATGGTAGGTCAGTGGCAGAGCTAGGGGGATAAAACCCCACGTCTCCCAAGCTCCAGCCCCATGCTGCACCCACCGGACAATGCTGCCTCTCTATCCCTGTATCTTGGAGGAGGCCCTTATACACATCCACCTGGGGTTATCATGTTTACATTTCCAACACCAACAGAGCAGATACGATATAGGCAAGAGAGCGTGCCGAACACACACACATGCAAAGCCACGAACACAAACACTGTGAGTTAGAACCGAGCGAGTGGGATGGAGGGGTTTTCTTACCTTTGGCAGAGTGCAGGAGCGCTGCAAGCTCTGCGGGGATCTCCAGCAGCCCCACGTCCTGAGGCGAGAGGGAGCAAAGAGTCAGCAATCGGAGTCACAGTAGCCAAAGAAAAATAAATTAATTGCGGGCAACACACGGGGTCAGGTGTTTTTACTCAGTCTTCGGGCTATGCTGCCACTGACATCAATAACAGTGTGGCTGGAGCCAGGACTTGAGCGTTTGAGCCAACCAGAGTAATTGGTGTGTGAGTGTTCTCGAATTTTATAAAACACAAGGAATAAATAAGAGTTGCAATGAAGAGCACACTGGAGAAAGGATGGGAAAGTAGGAAAGAGGGTCACTGCTGCTGAAGGTCAAGCACTACGGGGGGGAAAGATACAAAATGTATTGCATTTTGGTTACTTCTCCCAGGTCCAAGAGGTTCCTAGTTTTGCATAGATGAGACCATGGTTCTGGGTTTTCCCCCCACTGCAGCTGCTTTTTCACTATTTTACAGCATCCAAGAGCACTACCATACAAATAAAAAGAAAAGTGGCCATGAAGTTAATTGAGTTCATCTGGATTTATGAGATCATAACCTGGCCCCTAGGGTCTGTCCTCTACTTCTCTGCACCTTGCATTGATGTGTACACTTATGCAAAGTGGACATATCTTGCTACCATTTCAGAATGACGCCACTTTGCACAGGTGTCATCGGGTACGTCTACACTGCAATCAGAGATGTGACTGCAGTATGTGTAGACATAACTGAGCTAGCTTTGATCCAGCTAGCTCGTGTAACACTAGCAGTGAAACCACAACAGCCTGCCCAGAACCCTGGGTACGTACTCCAGAGGCCAGCCCATGCGGCTGCAGCTTCACTGCAATTATTATTCAAGCTAGCTAGATCAAAACTAGTCCGATTATGTCTACATACGCTGCAGCCACACCTCTGACTGCAGTGTAGACATACCCAATGACAATATTTGGTGCAAAGCAAAGGAGAATCCAGCCCTGAGGTCCTTTCGCTGAATTTCTTATACTTATTAGGTCTGATTCTTTCTCCTCTAGTTGAGTAGCACCTTGCTAGGTCAGAAATCCCATTCATTTCAACAGGCAAGTCACCGGAGCCAAAACCATCTCACCCACAACATCCCCACTGCTATTTTTAGCATGCTAACTCAAGCAGAGCTAGCGTGAGTCTGTCCACCTGGACTGGGAGGCATGCTCCCAGCTGCAGTGTAGATGTACCCGAGTAAAGCACACAGAATTTGGGCCTTTTGTTTTAGCTCTGCATGATTAAGCTGCTCAGTAACTGATCATTTTGACATCTCTTTCCTTTCTTTCATGACATTTCTCTGGGCAGCTATTACTAAAGACAACTTCCCATATTTTAACCAGTGTGGTTTGGCCAATCAGTAAAACATCTGATTTTAAAATTACCCTTGGTGAAGTCACTGGAGCGTCCAGGAAACAGATCGTAACATTTCCAGACTTGGATCCATGTTTTAGAACACATGGTTATCTAAGGATTGTTACCAAGGCATGCCCAATTGTGGGTGGCAAATCCTCAAATGCAGACAATTTGCATGGTTTCAGGTTTCATTGCAAACTCAGGCCTGGTTTACACACATTTTTTGTACGTGTGAATTACGATAGTTGGAGGCGGCGGGTAACTGAAATAGCTGTACCTGTACAGTCCACGATATGGATGCAGTTATGCTGATATTCTTTATTCCCCTTTCCATAAGGGAATAGCTATAGCAGTACAAGGCACCTTTATTCCAGCAGAACTGCGTTATACCACTTCAACAAGACAGGTAAAGTGGTACAGCTTTCTAGTGCAGACAAGGCCTCCATAGATGTATCATATACTTCACTGCCATCCACAGCCCGGGACAGCCTGACCTCAGTTTCAAGCCAGCCTGGGCTGAAGCACATTGAGCTCAAAAACCAAGAGTAACTCTAAACTTCATGTGAGTCTGTCCCCATCCCAAGCCCAAAAGGAAATCAGGAGAGTGGGTAGACATATGAAATGAAACCAAAGACGGTATTTCCATAAAGTGAAAGCACTGTACTGTCCAGAGTTAGGGTGACCAGACAGCAAGTGTGAAAAATCGGGACGGAGGTGGGGGGTAATAGAAGCCTATATAAGAAAAAGACCCAAAAATCAGGACATCTGGTCACCCTATCCAGAGTCCTCAGTCTTAACAGGACAAAGCAAGTACCAGGTTGGGGTCAGGCCTTGAAGAGGGGATTGGCCTTTGCTTGTTTTGCAGCAGCACTGATTAGGCTTCATGCCCCAGACAGAACGGGGGGAGGGGGGGAGCATCCCCCGGGAGCTACTGAGCACGCACAACTCTCTCTAATTCAGTAGCAGTTGAGAGGCCCTGGCTGCCACAAACGTGGATGATTCAAGGACTGAAAAGCAGGCCAAACTTGTCCCAAAAGTTTTTTCAGAGGGAATCATTTGCCCAGTTGCATCCTTGGTCCCTCTTCATTGCAGTTGTGCAGGTGACAGGCTGACTTTCTGCTCAATCCTGCATAATCCATCACAGAACTGATAGAAGCCACTAAGATTTATTGGGACATATCCCAGTATCATGCAAACGCAGCAGTAGCCTAGGTATTACCCCCTTCAAGGCAACAGAAAGTTGCACCCTCCCCTCTGAAGTGCAGGAGCACAGCTGGAATTTTGGCACAGCAGAGGGAGACACTTGGAGGCTGCTCCTGAAAGGGGAGCTGCCTCACAAAAGGATTTGCTAAATTACACATCAGTCCAGAGGTAAATACAGGGATCAGGCCTGATAACCAGACAACAGACCATACATGCCTTACAGATATTATTGCTGTTAATATCTTATGATTATAAAATGTATTTTACCCAAAGCCCTTCATCCACACTGCCTCTCTCACATCTATAGACAGACCCCTCTCCCCAACACACACAGGAACGATTCAGGAATGATCACTGCAGTGTAGTCACCTCTGGGGTGGAATACAGGCAAACAACAGTAAAAGCAACATCATGCTTCAGTTCAAGAGAAGATGATGATGATACCATACTCCTTCCAAAACTGCAGGTGGAATTACCCAGAGTGGGCTTTGGCCCCTGACTTGGGGTTGATATCCCTAACTCCAAGGAAAAATCTCATGGAATCTATAATAAAAGGCAAGTGGTTGGGATTGAAGGCCCTGATTTTGCAGGTCACCCAGAAAGAACAGTGGAGAAAAGGGCATTAAAGCGAGATTTTCAGTCCCTTAGAGCAGTTGGACACCAAATTCCATTAATTTCTAATGGGAATCCAAATCCCTTAGGCATATTTCCAAAGCTCAGCCCCAGGCATTTGGGTGCCTATATTGCTCCCCATCAATGCACATTATCCCATGGACTTGCCACACTTCAGCTCCCTTGGATGGACGGAAAGGGCTCCTCTGCCAGCTGGCTCAGTTATACACTCCCTGGCAGGGACAGACCTGCCGGATCATCCCTGAAGTGTGAACTCACTCCGTTATCTCTGTCACACTGCTGGAAACCCCAGCAGGCCCTCATAACTGATACGTCAGAAAAAAGAAAAGGAGTACTTGTGGCACCTTAGAGACTAACCAATCTATTTGAGCATAAGCTTTTAGTGAGCTACAGCTCACTTCATCGGATCCACAGTATGCATCCGATGAAGTGAGCTGTAGCTCACAAAAGCTTATGCTCAAATAAATTGGTTAGTCTCTAAGGTGCCACAAGTACTCCTTTTCTTTTTGCGAATGCAGACTAACACGGCTGTTACACTGAAACCTGATACATCAGAGTTTATCGACATACCATTCCTGGGCAGCTACCACTCTCCTGGCCACCTTTGGCCAGCGACTCCTCTCTCTGCCTGCTGTCCACACGCCTCTGGTATCAGAAGGAAAAGAAACGGCATGAGGGCATTTCCTGGGGTGTGCCAGGCATCTCGGAGGGGCAAATACTCTGGATTACCGGGTACTTCTAGCTACAGCTCCTGGGGATGTGCAGTAGCAGGCCTGCCATGTCAGCCGCTGGCATGTTAAAAAGAGAGGGTGAACACGGCATCTTCTTAGGATCTATCTACATGAGGGGGGCCGAGATTTGGCCACCACCCTTAGCACCTGCCAGAGGTCTCAGACCCCTCGCTCCCAGGATGAACACAATCAGAAAGGAGCCTCTGCCCCACAGCCTGCTCTCCAGACTGCCTGGCATTCACTGTCTCACAGAACACAAGTGACAGTGCCCTACAAGGCATTCAGTAACCAGAAACATGGCTCACCGCCCTCTCTCTTGGCAGCTGGAAAACCTGAACCCAGAGGGCCACCCCCTACCCCCGAGGGCAGGACAAGGAGTTAGAGGAAGCCAGGCTCCCACTCAGCTCTACTCTTTCCCAGTCTGCGGGCAGGGATATTCCACCACGTCCCACCCAATGCTACTCACCTGCCTCCTGCTCGGAGGCTGTGTGTCTGTCTTGCTCTCTCTCCTGTTTGTCTGCCAAGGACGTGTGGGGCTAGATGTGAAGGGACCAGGGCTGGGCTGGCCTGGGCTGGGAAAAGGGCAGGCGTACTAAAGTCCGCCCAGGGCAGTGCCACAGAGGAAGGAGCGGGGGAAACTGCGGTTCCAGCAGGCGAACTTTGAGACCTTTTATTGTTGTCACGCCAGGAGGGAGCAGAGCCTTAGAAAGCAAACACGGAGGGGAGGGCATGGGAGGCTTTGCTGTGGTTACTCTGGAGAGGGATTGGAGCAGAGCTGAGAGCACAGGCCTGCTCTGGGAGCACAGCACAGCCACCCTTGCCTGGCTACGCCTTACACTGTAGGGATTTTCAATGGGTGTCCTGCAACCATCCTTCTGGCCAAGGGGTCTCTCCTGTGCCTCCTTGTGAGCCCTTACACCCTATGCGCTAGGCACCTCCCCTGCCTCCAATAAGAAGCTGAGGTCCCACCTTCTGCAAAAGAAAACAGAGCAGCAGTGGCTACTGTCTCATGGCTCTTCGGCAGCCTACATGAAATGAGTTTGACGGTCTCATGTCTCATCTCTGTGGATGTGTGTCCACAGCACAAATCCACAGCCACTGTAGCTGGCACTAAGGAGCCTGGCTGTTGGCAGACAGGCCCAGGATTTAAATGGTTCCTGGAGTCACTCTCGGGGTTAGGACAGGAACACGCTGGAAGGGGTGGTGGGTGGGAAGCTTGTGTGATGGCTGCCATTTTGGCCATCACCGGGGATTGATCTGGCGACCTCCGAGCTAAAATAAAGGCACGAGTCACTACAGCTTGAGCTCAAGGCTTCGTAGTTGAGAGTTCTCACAGCCTCTCGCCCCCCAGCAGCTCAGGCACAGCAGGGGACACCACACACCAGTGACCAGGGGGTTACACTTGTGCTGTCTCTGCCGATGCTGAACCAGGTCTGTGGAGAGAACTTCAGTCTCCGGGAATCTCTCCATCGATTGGAGCCTTCCTATCCAGATTAGGTGTCTTTCTAAAATAAATGTTCCAGCTCCACCACCAGAGACGGGCTGGATGCAACAATTCCTAGCTGGCACCCTACAGCCTGGGTTACACAGGGGTCAGACTAGACTATCATAACGGTCCCTTCTGACTTTTAAACCTATAAATTGATCCCTCTCCTGAGAGTACGTGACCGTCCCTGGGCTGGATTCCAGGAACATGATTGGAGATGGGCAGAGTCATTGTCCCCAACTCCATAAACACTCCCCTAGCTGAGATTTCCTTCTTGTACGTGGTGGTGAGACCTGGCACCAGCATGTCTCCTTCTCCCCCCAGCACCAGGTGACCCTGAGAACCGGCTTAAAACCACCCTTGTTTAAAGCCACACTGCTGTTTACAAACTCGGGCTAAAAGCAACCAGACGTCAGGTTTATTTATGGTTTAAATTAAGCTGAGGTGACCACTGGCACCCGAGAGATACACTTCAACACAGCGAGCTGTTTGGTGTGGCAGCTCTTTCGATCAGGCAATCTCAGTCCACACTGAGCATGTGGCAGGCTGCCCTGCTCCATGCACAGACACCAACAGGCTTCTGCCTAAGCAGGGTCTTGATCAGAAAAAAATGTAGGCAATCACCTTCTATTTTGGCCTGTATCACTAGACACTCCCCTGTGATGGAATGAGGACCTCTTGTTATTAAACACTTCGCAGCCTTAACAATGGCACCTGCTTTGCTCTCAGTCGAGGGGCAGCCTCTCAAGCCCCTGTGGGACACAACCCTGCTCAAGTCACATCTCCCACCTTGCCAAGAGTGGGGTGCCCCCAGCCTGGGTTTCAGGCTCCTCTCCACCCTGCTGGCTGTGTTCTAGTGATGTGAGGCTGCCACTCAGCTCTCCCTGTGCCTGCATCTGCTGCCGGTTAGGCCTGTCCTGCCTGACACCCTGCATCCTGAGGCCCAATAATGTTTTAAAGCTTCCTTGTATTCCCGCAAGGCCTTGTTTGTAGCTCTTGCCTTTGGTGGCAGAAGGGATTTAAGGGGACTTGCCTGCAAAGTCTCAAATTGTCCCCTAGGGCTCCCTGTGCAGCAAGACAAAGATCAACCCATGTCCCCCACCCCTGCTCGCTCCCAGCCCCTTCTTCTGCGCTGAGAGTCAAAGGCTGGGAAGACCCCAGTGTCTAAATCCCAGAAACTATCTAAAGAGACTGCCCTGTCCCCACCCTAAGCACACATCCACAAACTGTGTCTGTATTATCCCGGAGCATGAATGGTCCCTGCAGCGCTGCTGCGAGTGCCATCTGCTCCTATACATGGTATTCTTACCTGGCAGCGCTTCCGTGTCTGCACCAAGGGCCTGGAGATTAAAACTACTGTCCCAAACTGCACCAGCATCATCTTCAGCCTCCTGCAGCGCTTCCTGAGAGCAGAGTGGGGGCAGGAGGAGAAGGGAAATTCAGCAAAGCAGGCCAGCCTGTGGACTAAGAACAGGGGCACAGGCCCAGTGCAGCTCTGGTGTAAGCAAGGCGCAAGCTCAGCAACACCAGAAAAGAGCAGGCTGCATTTGATTTGGCCTTCCTGGTTAGCCTGGCCTCCCCTAAACCGTAACAGCTCTGTCTGTTGCGGGGGAGGGGGCGGGTGTGGGGTTTTTTTTTTTTTTGTTTTTTAGCCACTGTACAGGCACAGGCCCGAGAGTGAATGCAGTTATACTAGTACAGCTGCTTATACCAGCAGAGTTTATGGCCGGTTCCCAACTTCTCCTGCAGAAGCACTTTTGTACCAGTATCACTGCGTGCGCGGCAGGAGGGTTTTGCCAGTTTAGCTATATTCATACGACAATCAGCAAAACATTTCGAGCATAGACAAAGCTTCAGTTTGCCATCTGTATTCATCGGGGTTGGAATTCCCAAGGGAGTTAGGCATCAAACTCCCAATGTAATTCAATGGGATTTAGGCACCTATCTCCCAGGGCATCTTTGCAAATCCCAGCCATTGCTCTTATCCATCCCCTAAAGGGCCACTACAGCACACAGGGGGATTAATAACCAGTTATGATAAAGTATCTGCCTTAGGATCAACAGGAGTCTGGTTAGTTATGATCAGAAGGAAAGATCCCTCCTAAGGATACAGGAACTATGGACGTGGGCCAAGGGGAGAGGCGAACTTTTTGGCTGTTCCTATGTGTTAGGAAGGACAAATACAGGGCACGCAAGATCCTGTGTACCACAGGACTTAGTGTCATATTTGAAATCATTTTCCAAGCATACTGATGGCCAAACATGGTGAGAGTCCCCACACTGTTCTGGCTTGTGCGAGGGCCGCCCTCATGGCCAATACACCAGGGACTGAACTAAATTGGACCGCTAAAGCTAAAAGCATGAGCTGCTACAGCTTGAGCTAAAAAGAGTCAAGGCTCCGTAGCCATGGCTGTACCAGCCCATATCTTCTGTGGACTGACAGAGGGAGGACCTGTAACACACACACTCACCTGTGCGTTACACTTACTTAAGAAACTCTGCTTCCAACTAGCAAGGGGGTTAGTTTGCAACATGAGAACTGCTGTCGGGGTTGTCTCAGTCATTGCACCCTGAATCTGTGGTTGACCCCGGGGAGCTACATCCCCATCGGTTAATGTTTGTCAAGCAAGGCTCTGCTCCTAGATGGACGAGCACACCAGGTGGGCAATCAAGACTGGCAGTGCCCATTCTGTCCCTGCATCCCACTGCATGTGGGGACACGGGGCTAGACCCTGAGTTACTGAATCTGTGCATGGCCCCCAGCAGGTGTTTATGCTTACAGCTGGCCACAGAATATGAGCATTGGTGTGGCCTTTGACCTCTGACCTTGCCTGGTGCCCCCGGAAATGAGCCTGGATGACCATGACCTTCTGCCGGAAGACCTGGAATTGCCTGCGGCTGAGGAGGCCTCGGAGGTTCCGCTGGAGGGTGACAACAGCCCAGCTCTGCTTCTGGTTCCATCTTCTCTCCAGCAGCTGCCTGGCCTTCTCCTTCAGGAAGACCTAGGCAGAGAAAACAGCTGCTGACCCCCAAGAAGAGGCAGAGTCTAGAATAGACACTGGTGTTTACAACCCCTTAACGTAACCCTAAACCCCCTGGAGCCATTGCTGCCCATCAGAATACAGGCTACCCGCTGACATGAGTCCATTGTTCTTAGATAAGGTGCCCCTGGGTCGCTATTCCAGGCCCTCACTCTATCTAGGAAGGGCTGGAATGGGGGGCTCTGGCTCAGGATTGAGGTACCTCGGGAGTGCCGAGTGTGGGGGCCCCAGACGTGGAACACCAGGGCATGCTGTAAGTTAGCACAGTGGTGCACACAGAAGGTAGGTGGAGACACAGGTCAAGACTGAGATGCATTGGCTGCCCAAGGGAATTAGTGCCTGCACTACAGCTGCCTACAGCCAGTGTTGTCTTTCCCTTTCACAGGCACTAACAATCTCCAGCTAAAAACAATAAAATAGAGGTCAAACAATAGAGATGGCTCAGACAGGAGACCAGTTCTCCCACGCATCTGTTCATGTGCAGGAGCTGACCACCCTACTTAACATCAGCAATGAGGGGGATGGACAGACAGGGCTCTGGGATCAAGATAGGGGAATCCTTAGACACCACCTTTGTTACTCCAATCTGATAGAGGTCCGAGGGGTCCCCCACCACCTGTGAGAGCACCGCGGCGCATCCATCCCTCTCCTGCGAATAGCTCTGCCCTTGGCCTGTCAGGGTCCCATACCTGAAAGACAAGGACAAAGCCCAGAATGCCCTGGATGACACCAGGAGGGTCAGGTAAGAGAACCAAGCCCAGCACTCTGGCAGCTACTCAAAATCAGGCACAAATGAGTACATTTGGGGTGGGGTACCGCTGGCAGCATATGTCATGGGGATATTTCATTAGAAACTGAACTGAGAACACTTCACAAAGGCCACCATAAAGCCATCCCGTGGAAGTGGTTTTCAGTTGCTATGGGTACGGACCTGCCAGCACTCTCACACATGAACAACTCCGCACACTGTGTGCCATGGGATTCCCCATGTGCAGAAAGTTACGTGTGTGTGTGTGTGTGTGTGTGTGTGCGCGCGCGCGCACTTGCAGGTTCTGGGGCCAAGACTGGATTTGAACTCACGGCCTACTGGTGAGAGCAGCCAATCTACTATTATCAAATCCTTGTGGCACTTCCATTTATTGATTTCCGATGTTTACCTTCCCAAACCTAGACACTTTAGAGAGAGACATTTGGGGAGAACATATTTTGATTTTTATCCACCAACATCTCCTTCTTTTATTTTTCTTACAAGGAAAGACATCAGCACTTCCCTACCTCACAGAGATGTTGTGAGGATAAATACATTAAAGATTGTGAGGTGCTCTGATATAGGGTTGCCAATTCTGGTTGGACGTATTCCTGGAGGTTTCATCATGACATAATCGTTAATTATAGATTAATCTTTAATTTCTGGAAACTCCAGGGCAATCCTGGAGGGTTGGCAACTCTACCCTGATACCACAGTATTAGGGGCCAGATAAGAACCTAAGATAGACAGATCCAAACAAGCCTGAAGGAGGTAGGCCCAAGACGAATAGCCACACCCCATAGCTTGCTTCATTCCCCTTGAGCTGCCTAGAAATCCCAGCCAAAAGGAAGAGAAGACAAACCAAAGTACCTGACTAAGAAGTGCTGGAATGGGATGCGGATGGGGTATCCCTCCTTCCTGATGTGGATGGCCTCCAGTATCCCAGAATGCCTCAGCTGACAAGTGACATATTCCACATCAAAGACATCAGACAGCTGTGATGTGAAGCCATGGGGAGAGGAAAGCCGGGGTGGACGGGGAAGAGGGAATGGACAGTTAGAGAGGTGGACCAATAAGAACAGCCACTCCTTGTTGGTTTATCCCCCCAAGCTTCCATGAATCCCATACAGCGATTTTGCCATCGTTTTTTGGTGGTATGCTCTCCACATCCTGACCCTCAGGTTTCTGGATGCAATTTCCCGACAGGTGTGAAGGAGGGACCATGTGGCATAGGTTGCGAGAGACAGAGCAGAGCTTGCAGCTGGGACCACTGAGTAGAAGTCACCGAAATCCTGCTCCAGAGAGGGTCTGCGCAGGCGGGGCAGAGGAGACACCTTGCAATGTCGTGCCCCACTAATGGGAGTGAAGCCCAGATGGCAGCAGGCCAAGTGGGGAAGACTGGAGAGCAAGGGAGTGAAGTCCTCTGTCTGAGGGGGTCCCCCAAAACCTGTGGCTGCTTCCACCACCTAAAGCAGGTGGTTTTCTTACCTTTTTCGGATTGGGCGTGATGCAGCGAATGAAGAAAGTATGGCTCCTGCAGGGCAGAGGAAAGGGAGGAAAACATTAACCTCCTCATTCCAGAAGCGTCCTGACTTAACCCCAGTCCATTTCCAGGGCCAAGGGAGCTCCCAAATCCCCACAGCGAACCAGTCAGTCTCAGCCACACAAAGCCAATCCTCCTTTTCTGGTTCTGTAGCCCATTCCCTGTCCCCCAAGCTTCCCAATCTCCCCTCAAACCAAGCCCTTATAGATTCTAGCCAGGGGTGACTCAAAGTAGAGCAGTCAGCTTGCAGTGGGGACAGTGCCATCATGGTGTCCCTCACCTCCTCAGCTTGGCTGTGAGATCCTGCAGGGACTGCTGGAATCGGGACACCAGCGTAGAGGGGTGATGCTTAAGCCCTTTGCCTCCCATGGCCAACACCCCCTGCTGTCCGTGATGTCCCTTGGCCAGCTGGAAAAGGTGGGACACCAGCTGGAAAGGAGATGGAAAAGGGAGATCGGTGAGTAACGCTCCCCTTTGTTCTATGAAATACGAATTTCTGAAATTATTACGGTCAAAGAATAAGGACCCATCCCCATCGTCCTCCCCCCAACAAGAGCAGGGCTAGGACTGTTCGCAGCCAGAGTATGTTCCCACCTTGCCCATCTGCCCATGGAGTTGGTATGGTGTATACTTTGTCTCCAATGCATTTAAAGGCGGGACTGTGGTTTCCCCTAGCTCAACAGAGCTTCTTATTGCCCAGAAAAAGAACTAAGGACCAACCCTGAGTGTGTGTATCAACTCCACCAAAGCTGGCACAATGCCACCAGGGTGAGCAGAGTCAGGTATTTGTCTCTGGGGGGGGAAAGGGGCGGGCGAGAAATATTGGAAAGGGAAGGGAAGGAGAGACGAAAAAAAGGGATTTAAGAGTCTGGAAGAGGTAATGAATAGAATTTGTTAATTCGCTGCCAGCATGCACCCTGGGCACTGCCATGGATCTCCCTGTGGGGCTCAGAGGGTAAGTCAGCGACGAGTCTGGCTTTAATGGGTCTATATCCATTGCTCAGTCCAGGTTTCCCAAACGGAGGTGTAAAGTTTCTTACTATTTCCCAAACTACCCCCCATCACCTGGGTCTTTGGGCTTCCCTAAAGAAAGCAATAAAGGATCCTGCATCAGAGCAGCATAACCCTGAATGAATACTGTACCTTGAGGTGACTCTGGGAGAAAATCTCAAGAACCTCTGGGTGCAGCTGGTCGTGGTTTTTATGCAGAAACTTGTGAACCTGTGAAGCCAAACTCTGACTGATCAGAGTATAGATCATCACAGCCAGACACAAAAACTCCGTCACTGTCAGATGCAGCCCAGCATGCTGCAAAAGTTCCCTTCAAGGACTCTTCTGACATATCCTATAATGACTCAGAATTAGCCCAGTGTAACTTGAGAACACCAGAGCTTTCCCTAAGAAGCACCCCGAAGCTCCCAACATACTGATGCCTTATTGCCTCCATCCCTAGTACACAGTGCTCACTGCTCAAGCTGCTCACAGACTGCTCCAGCCTGGTCCCAGGAGCTTACCTGGTAGGTGACAGGACCTGCATAGTGCTGCACGGTGAAGACTGGTGAAGGCAGTTTGGGCTTGCCGTACCAAGGGCTGTTTCCATGATGGTAATGGCACTTCTGGAGGAAGGTGTGGTCAGTAGCCTGTGCAGGAGATAGACACACGCCTCACAGTGTTTTAGCCTATTCTCAGATTTTAGAGCCATTGTTAAACTGGGATTAAGGTTGTAAATACATATCAGTACCTTAAAGGGAACCAGACACACCTTACACTGTATGTGTGACCCACTGTTCAGTTGTGTTATACTCTCTACCTCCTCCCCAACTGCTAGTGTATTTTTCACAGAGGGGGGTAAGAGTCTACTACAGCTACCAGCTATTAGAGTCATTCTTTTAGTTTAAGAGGTAGAAGTGAAATAGCTCTAGCTTTTCCCAACTGTCTTATCTCACAAATGTCTGCTCTACTACCATATCTTCCCCCCGACTCCCACCCCCGGCAAAATAAAAGGTAAACACAATCCATTTTAGCAGAACAGCAGCCCTGAGAAATTTCAGTAAAACTGGAGATGAATGAAGAGTGGGCATCAAAATCAGGATTCACTAGTCCTGAGTGACCTTTCTCCAAAGCCCACTGAGCTACTCTCCACTTCACTTGCTGTGCCAAGCATGTTTGAAAGCCATGATGCGTTCTTAACCTGAGCCAATGAAGTCTGGTCATCCAGGATGCGTAAAATGCCATGGGGCTTTGCAGCAATCAGATCCAGGCATGAATCATTGTGCATCTTGGAAATGGGAATCCAGACTAGCTCCTCTTGGGTGTATTCCTCCTACGGATCAGAGGTCATCCGGCCAGCCCCGCACACAAGCCATGAAAATGAGATGAAATCAGGGAGTTAGCAGAGAGATCCAATTGTTAATCAGTACTATTAGAAACTTGCACGGTAGCTCCCCCATCTTAGCCCATGGGACCCTCTCCTAAGCCTGCAAATGTTCTTTCTAATCTGTGAGGAGAGAGCTACACTAGAGCAGGAAAACTGGGAGCGTAAGAAATACTGAGTCTGGAAATTACACTGATTTCCTGTGTGAAGGCAAAGCAAAGTGAAACCCCTAAGCTGCCAGAACAGGCCTTAAAGTCACAGGTGTGATCAGGGTCTCAGATCTCAACTAAGTTGCTTATAAACCCTGTAAAACGGAGAAGTGCTCTAGCAGTCTCTCTCTCTCACACACACAATCTTACTGCAGAATTAGCACAGGGTCAGGAACAACATAACCTCAGAGACATACCCTCTGGTGGGAGCACATGCGTATTGGACGAGAGCACCACATCCAGTCAACCCCCTCCTTTCCTGCTAGGGAGCACCAGCCAGCTGAGACTGACTCGACTCGCTGCATGTGTGCCATTCCACACCTAACAGGGAAGGCTCTATTTTACCTCTTCCTGGGCAATGACTGTCTGGCTGAAGAAATGTTGCAGACGCTCATTTGCAAAGTTGATGCACAGTTGTTCCAAGCTGTTCACCCCCAGATCCTGCGGACGTGCGGGAAGACACATGCCTCACTCTTTTCTGTTGTTATTAATCATCATCGTTATCATGGTAATGCCGAAGGACCAACCCCAAGAATGGGGCCCCATTGTGCTAGGCACTGAACAAAGAGGACGAGGCAGTCCCTGAGCCAAAGAGCTGCCCTTCTGATAGATAAGACAGGCACAGGGTGAGGGAAGGGGTGAATGATGGGATGGCAGCAGACAGCATGTTAGTGCCATGATCTTGGGGGAGGGGGGCGCAGAAATTATTCAGAAAGGGATCAGCTAAATGGCAAGAAAAGGGAAGGGAGAGGGACACTGCAGGGAGTGGGGATGAGGGGGACAGGGCAGGCCAGAAGAGGGTCAGAGGGGCAGGTGTGGAGTAAAGTCAAGGTGAAGAGGTTGTGCTGCAGTCCCTCCTGGAGAGTGTGCAGAGCTGTACAGAACATGCAGTATCAGCCTCTGCTGACTTGAGCCCATAGTCCTGCCAGCCTGTTCTTGGCAAACCCTGGTAATTAGCTGGAGAAGTACAAATTGTCTCATTTCTGGATTGCCCTCCCGCTCAGCCAGAGGCGGGGGAGGATCTGGCCGGAGGGAGCTGCTTTATGTTCACAGGATAGACCGGACAGTACAGCCCTCTCTGTATATGGACAGCCAGGCGCGCACGCGCGCACACACACACACACACACACACACACCCCTTCCACAGTGCATGGATGAGCTACCTGCAAAAGAGTCCGAGTTCTCGGACAGACATAACTCCTACCCATGCTCAGATCTGCCTGTTCTCCACCCTCCGTGAGTCTGGGAAGCTCGGATGGGGAGCTCTTTGGGACAGAAACTGTCTTTTTATTTCATGCTTGTACAGCACCTGGTACAGTGGGGCTCCAGGAATAGATTAGGGCTTCGAACTGTTACTTCAATACATTAGTAGTCTCATAAGACTTCCATTATAGGTCCTGCTTCCAGAGTCTGATCCGAAGCCCTGTGAATCAATGGGAGTCTTTCCATTGACTTCAGTGGCTGTTGGGCCCTTATGGCATGAGAGCAGGAAACAGGGATACATGAAAAACAACAACAAATTAAAAAATAAAATAAAATAGTGTTAACCCAACAGAGTTTCAACTTCATCAGAGTGCCCAGGGGTGAACAGGCACCGTCAGGTTAAAAATCATATTCAACAAGAAACAAGTTTCTTACTTATGTTACTGGGAACAGCCAGTATTGAATTTTATTCTATTTTTAAATCAAGTGCATGTGTCATCATTTGTGCTGCCTGTTGACTTTTGGTGTTTCTCTGGGCTTGGACAATGAAAGTGATCTGGCAAGTTTCATTCTCCAGCTCCCCTCCGCTAGCACAACATGGCAGGGTTGGGGCTGCTGGGGAAGAGTTAAATCCAACCTATTTTCTTAGGAATTTATTTCTATTGCTTCTAGGTTCTGTAAGACCTTCTTTAACCAGAGCCTAAACACTGGGTTTAAATTAGTGTCTCGCTAACAGCCACACACAACTTTCTTGTCTTTCAACTACAACACTCTCTTTGGGGCCGTGCTTTTGATCTATATGCAATACAGTTTATGTGTTGTAAAGTGCCAGGTACTGTCATGACTTGGTAGAAACCGGAACAGATGTGTAGTGTGGATTCAGTTCAAGTTTTGGATAGAGACCTGGGCTTGTTCTGATTTAATCCCAAGTCGCTTGGCCATCTGCACGCACATATGAGCGTGCACGCACAGTGCCAAGCTAGCCCTAGGCATTATTATTTTTATAGCACTGAAAGTATACACGGTGCTTTACAGACATTCCAAATACACAGGACTCCACATTTTAGGGGACACTGTCTTCCCCCACACCCAACACCTATGATCTCCCCTTCTAGATTAAGAAATGAACCAGAAGCCCAAACTGCCCTTTCAATAGCTCCAAGACCATATAATGTAACCAGAAAGTGACCTCAAACCCATATATGTCGACAATGCCCAGAGAGCTGTCCATTTCCCCGGGGGCTAGCCACTCATTGATCTTCACCAGAAGCCAGTCAAAGAGCAGGGAATACAGAGCCTTGGCAATGGCATCCCTTGGTGGGGGAGAAGAGCAAAGCAAGTTACCATCAAGACAACACATTTGGGCTTATCTCACCAAACAAAGACAAAGAGAGAAAAGCATTGGAAGTTACCTGGCATCAATGGCACTTTCTACAGACAAAGGGGTGAATATATGATCATAAGACGTCACCTGGATAGAAAGAGGCACTATTTGTTATAAAAGGCTGATGGGAAATGTTTTTGTCCGGAAACCTGTAAGTAATTGATTCAACCTAACAAAGCTCTTTGCCTGGGAAATTCCTTGGATAAAGCAAAGTGAAAGTTAGAATAGAACATTATTAATAGGTCCCTTCATGGTCTGGGAGTCAGCTGTCAGAGATAGCAAATCAGGCCGGAATCTCATGTGCACTATGGCACACTTACACGTCTAGCAATATAAAGGGGTCTTACAGTAGGTGTAGATGTAAAGCCCACTTCAAGGTCTTTTTACATGGCCAGAGTGACGGAAAGGGGCCTTAGTGTAAATAAGAATGAAACCAAACAAATCTCCTCTATGACCCACTGCAGGAGTCACTTTCCAGTAGATTGCTCTTGCTGTCAACTCCCAGAGTTTAAGCCCTCCAGGGCTGGTGCCAGGTAGGGCGACCAGATGCCCCGATTTTATAGGACAGTCCTGATATTTGGGGCTCTCTCTTATATAGGCACCTACTACCCCCACCCGCTGTCCCTATTTTTCACATTTTCTATCTGGTTACCCTAGTGCCAGGACATTTTCATCAGAGGACCCACCCCTTCGGGAGCCTTCTCCCTCCAGCATACTGCCAGATCCCAAGTTCAATGCACTTCAGAGCCCCTGTAAGAGTTACTGCTTTGGTCAGGCTCTTGACTCAGTATATGTAGGGGATGGGGAGTGTTGGTAAATCTCTTAAATTGGAAGGTTTGGATGTTGACGATAATTAACAATTGGTTTGTGGATCCTAGGTCCCCCCAGATTTTAACTATAGGCACAAATATGAACTCCTTAATAAACAGGCCCATTTTGCAGCATAATTTAGCCTGGCCAGGGGTGCAATCAGTTGCAACAGGAGCATATCGCACTGCATCTCAATCCATGGCTACTGAAGACTGCATGCCATGGGAAAATGTGAGCTGCTCGCCTCTGCACTAGCGCAGGAGAAAGAAAATGTGCCCTTGCACAGTCTGTTCCTGGGAATGAGGAGCAGCAGCACGTTTGTGCTCAACTGGATAGGAGGCCTGGCTCTTCAGCTGCGACCTCCCTTGCATCACTCGGTAGGAGGCAACAGTAAAGCAGACGCCAGCAGACAGGCTGCTCAGATCCCTCTGCAGAAAGAGCACTGGGCTGGAGCACAAGCACTCCTTCTACACAATGCAACCTCAACACTGAAGTCCCTCAGGACGACGGGGAGCGGGCTGAAGGGGCCATGCGGTACTCACCGTGACTCGGTGAGTGACGGCGCTTTGGAGGAGATCTGCTGAGACATGCAGCAAATTGGCCACAATCCGGATTTCCGTGTCGCTGGGGATGGCTGCAAGGCCAAAGGATTCCTTCTAAATCATGGTGAAGAAGAATGCGTCCAAGCTTGTACTGGATACAGAGTCCCACACTTAAACAGCACATTTCTGCAGAGAATTGAACTCATCCCACTGCATAGGGGTGGGTCACACTGTAGTGGGCAAAATCTTGCCTTTGGCTTGTAGATCAGCTCTTCAGGCTCTAATTATCCTTTGGCAGCCCAGGCATCTGGGTTCTGCTCTCTATTTCTCTGAGCATTTGCCGCAGTCTTGAAGGAGGGGGATGGGCTCTAGATGACCGTGTGCAACTGAGACTACTCTCCCAAGCCCCATCACACGAGGCTGCCAACCTGTTCGATATTAGTCACTGCCAAACTGGTGAGGTGTTAACATACCTCACAGGAGGTAAAACAGATGTTCCCCAGCTGCAGGATGGCAGCCAGCACTGCCCAGATGGAGGTCAGCTGATCATCTGAGAGGCCAATCACCTGCAGAGCTTGCACCAAGACCACAAAGTCCCGATCGTCTTGCTTCCCCGAGAGGTCGCATGCTCTGCCCTGAGAGAACCAACGAAAGCCTGTAGTTGGACCCACGGCCCTTTCACACCAGCCTCTTGCTCCAACATCACTGCCCAGTACTAGAGAGGGGTCCAAATTGTAAAGCTCAGATCTGGGTTTCAGAGCTCAGGGAGTTGGGTTGGGCCCATCGGGGGGATGGAAAGGAGCGAGCAGGGGATGGGGTCTTGGGGAAAAGGGGTGGCGAGAGGCAGGGCCTTGGTGGTGGCACGGGGGACAGCGTCACAGTTCGGGCACCATTGTTCCCCCCCCCCACACACACACACACACACTTTTAGGGCCCTTCCACCATTCCTGGCCTCAGTGTATTCAGACCTGGCATATTAGACTGGGCCTCTCTCCAGGTTGGAGCTCTCTCCCTCTCCTGACACGGCATATTCCACACTGGGGCAAACATGACATGAGGAAACATTGCTGCTGACAGGAATTTACCCTGATGTCAATTTCCACCACCCCTCAGCTACTGCTGCTGTAGACATTTGTATATGAGTAGCAGCCTTCTCCCTTCAGCCCAAATCCTTCTCCCACTGGAACCTGCCCTACAGTCATGGTGACCTGCAATCTAACGCCACTAGAGGGAGCTCATAATCTGAATACATGTAGGAATGAGTGTGGGGAGAGGGGGAACCCAATTGGCTGCTTATACTAGGCTACACTTGGCCCCGGTTTGCATTGGGTTGGGTTGAGACCAGCAGAAGGAGATCTCTTCTTTTTGCCCAGTGTGGCCAGTCTCTTCTCTCTCAGGTTTTAAGCTCTTTGGGGCAGGTTCTCTCTTTATCTGCGTGTATTAGCTATCTGGGGTCATACGCCGGCACCCACCGCCCTATTCTCTGAATGGCACCATGCACATTGCAGGTGTTTCACAAACAAATGAATAAATCGCATGGAAATCAGGTTGATGCCACCAATTCAGCCTAGGACACGCCAGCAGGCTGAGCCAGAGCAGAAGGACCAGCTGGGCCCCTGAAGGGGACATCTCCAATGGCCCTGCCTTGTCAGAAATATAGCAGGGGAAACTTTAACTAAAACTCATAAAATGCCAGATGACTGAGTGATAAATAAGGGTTGTACAGGGTTTCTCCAACGGGAAAGCTTCAGACCGCAGGAGGTCTGAAGTTGAATTATTTTTCCTAGACCAGGCCTGGCAGCAACTTGAGGCTTCTCCAGATAAGAGGGGGTTAAATCACAGGTGATAGAATCATAAAACTGCAGGACTGGAAGGGACCTGGAGAAGTCAAGTCCAGCCCTCTGCGGTGAGGCAGGACCACGTAAGCCTAGACCATCCCTGACAGGGGGCGTCCAACCTGTTCTTAAAAACCGCCAGCGGTGGGGATGACAAAGGCAGAATGGAACTGAAAGGGGAGTTCAGCAGCCCCATATCAGCCAGGGTCACGACAAAGAGAGGGACCCTCGGTACAAAGGGGAGAATGGTCCCTCCCCTCAAACTCTAAGGCTCTGTCTACACTGAAAATGCTGCAGCTGCACCACTGTAGAGCTGTTGTGTAGACACTTACTATAGCAATGAATGGTGTTCATCCATCATTGTAGTGAATTCACCTCTCCCACCTCTTTCCAACCACCTAGCAGTATCTACGCTGGGGCTTAGATCGACTTAACTATGTCACACATGGTGCAAACGTTTTCACAGCCCTGAGCAATGTAGTTAGGTCAACCTAACTTCGTAGATTAGACCTGGCTTAAGGCACATAGGTTTGTCCTAGCCCATCAGACCACCGGTCTGGGCAACCAGCAGCACTCAACACCAGATACCTCAGAGCACGGAAAAAAGATACTGACGTTCATTGTGAGAGGCAGCATGGTCTCATAATGAGAGAACTGATCATGGTTCTATTCCCACCTCCACCACCAAATCTTACTGTGACCTTGGGCAAGTCCCTTCCTTGCTCTGTGGCTTAGTTTTCCCCTCTGCAAAAATGGCTCCAATAATACCTGCCCACCTTCACACAGTGCTTTGAGCCTCTGGGATGAGTGGTGTTGTAGAAGTGCTAAGCAAACATGCCCAGCAATCCTGCAGTGCTGCAAGGGGGCGGGGGGAGCTCCCAACTGACCCCCAACTCTGAACTTTGGTGGATCAAATAAAGAGAGAGAGAGAGACCAAGATCCAAACTATTCCTTGTTTTGAAAACCCAAAGTTTGACTGGAGAGGTTTTGCCCTTCTCCCCTAATCTCTTCCCACACTTCTCAACAGGCCTTACCATGTCAGTTCTCACTGGGACTTTCCAAGTACATCATTATCTGTAACTCAGGGGTTCGCAAACTTCATTGCACCGTGACCCCCTTCTGACAACAAAATTACTACATGACCCTGGAAGGGGGGCGGAGACCGAGCCCTGCTGCCTCGAGTGAGGAGGAGAGGGGGCTGCAGCCCAAGCCCCGCCACCCCGGATGGGGGTGGATTCGGGCTTCAGCTTCAGTCCTGGGTCCCAGCAAGTCTAATGCTGAGCCTGGCGACCCCATTAAAATGGGGTCCCAACCCACTTTGGGGTCCTAACCCACAGTGTGAGAACTGCTGCTAGCTAACTAAAATGTAGCACCTTTCTGCTTGGTTCTCCCTTCCTGCGGGGGTTGCTAGGGAAAGGTCTAATAATCTTCAGTTCAAGGAGAGATCTTTTAACATGCTGTAATTGTCTAATGTGAAGCTATTGAGCATGTTGAGCCATTAATTGCCCTAGCCTCCTAGGAACAATCAAGTCATTAAGGGTACTTGTCCCATCCTTGCTAGGAGGAAAGCTGATACTAATCTAATTATGGCTGAGGCAAAGACTGAGTCCTCAAAATGGCAGAGCTGTGTAAGGGCTGGTCTACATACAGGGAAACTGGCCAGCATAGCTGTAGCAGAATAATTACTCCACTTCAGCTATGCCAGTGTAACTCCTCTGTGTGGATGTTCTGTTTATTCCAGAATAAAAGTGATTCTTTCAGAATAATTATTTTGTTATAGCTATGCTGGTCAATTTCCCCACGTAGACAAAGTCCTTAACCAACACTGCCTTTTATTGCTTCTAAATGTACTGCCATTCAGTTTCTTCAGGTGCTTTGTTTTATTCCACAAAGGGTAAAGAGAGGGTCACTTGATCCAGCCCACATCACCCCAATCCTTTTTAGCCCACAGAAGATTGTGGGCCCAGGCAAAAGAAGGTTAACCTCACTGTAGAAAGCTGTTTTCCAGTGTTGCCAACTCTCATGATTTTGTTATGAGTCTCATGATCATTATTGTTTTCCTTAAAGCCCCAGCTCCTGTAGTCAATTGGATATGTGAGGATTTCAGCCTTCATTCTTAAAGAAAAAGTACATTTCTAGCCCTTGTGGCTGCGCAGAAAGCTTCAAAACATAACCCCAGTGCACCCTAAAGGCTCAAAAAGCAGAAGGCAAATTAAAAGAACACCAAAAATCTATTTTTACATAATTTCATGGTTTTTAGTGAGCCTGACTCATGGTTTTTGAACATTTGGGGTTGGAAATACTGGTTTTCTTAGGTAGGTGGAGCCATAGGGCCTCGGTGTTTAGATGACCCATATAAAAACAAGAGTCCCAATAACATGGCTTTTTCCAAGAGGCAATGGAACCTGAATGATGGGAGAGGGAGGAGAAGTGACAGGGACCAAGCCTCTCCATCAAAAAGACACGTTCCTTGGGTCAAAAGCGAGGGGGGCCCGGACAGTGCAGATGGCAGCCAAGATCCAAAACGTAACCGTGTGCCACCTCCAGGAGGGGCAATCCAGGAAGGAAGCACAGAGCTCATCATCTTACCTGTTTCCTGTTGGGTCCCCAGCACCAGGCTGATCAGAGACTAAAGTACTGGTTCAACCATGTCTCTCCCTTGCCTGCTGGAGCAGCTCGCTCCGCCCCCTCACTCACCTGATTCAGGTAAAAGTAAGTCTCTGCCTCGTGCAGGAAAAGCTTCTCCTTCTGCTCTGCAGGAAGCCCTGCCACCAGTTCATAAAACACATGGTAGCTCCTCTCGCCACGGGCCTGAAAGGAGATCGCTCACACTGTGGGCCAAACCTCTCGCTCCACCACCCCATCACATCTCAGAGCTACGGGAAGTCAAAACTTCATCAGACAAATCCCCTGAAGTACGGAACCCATGCAAACCTCCGGGCTCTGCAAAGCCAGGCTGCAGACTGCAAAAGAACAGGCTTGCTTTGAAGTTTCCATCCAGTGCCTCCTGTAACCAGGACAGAAACAAACAACCCCCTTCACAGGGCTCCCACTGCTGGTCCTTGCATACCCAAGCAGAGCAGGGGGAGAGAAAAATTAATGGAACTTTTAATAAACTTTAAGAAGTGTAGTTCAAGCTGCTGGGGATAGAGGGAGCTCTTACTCAACCATACTGGGTTCTCCTATCCCTACTGCAAATCTGAGCCAAATAATGCCTGTTAACTTCAGTAGGCCAGATTTTCTGTTGGTATAAATCAATGTGATTTCATGGACATCAGTGGAGCTACCCTGTTGTACACCAGCTGTATAGGGTTGCCAACCCTCCAGGATTGGCCTGGAGTCTCCAGGAATTAAAGATTAATATTTCATTAAAGATTATGTCATGTGATTAAATCTCCAGGAATACGTCCAACGAAAACTGGCAACCCTACGTGTGAACCTGGCCCAAAGGGCTTAGACTGATGTTAAGTTAGGGCACATTTTGTCCGTGTATCTTCGTCTAAGGAAAAATATACCTAAGTGGAGGATTTGTTACTAATCATCCATTTCTCCTGGGAAAGAAAAAACAGTGGGGGAAAAGCTTTCCAAAGAATGATAGAAACACTTTTACCAGCTTCTAGACATCTTTCTGGAGCTACTCTTGTTCCCAGATCGGTCTCCAAAGCAGTTTAACTCAACACATGCGCATGCCAGAACATTACTTGCAACAAATGTTATGCTGCCCAGTAGGAACACAGCAGTTTACATGGACTTTAGCTGAGCCTGGCCAACACGCCAGAGATTGAACTGGGGACTTGAAGATCTAAAAACATGACCTGCTATAGCTTGAGCTCGAGAGCCACAACTCTGCAAGCTGGATGCAGTAACAACTCTCATCCTCTGGGGAGTGACACGGGGGGGGGTACTGTAACACACACCTCATACATATTAGATTGCAAACCCTTTCAGTTAATACTAGGGCTGTCGATTAATCGCAGTTAGCTCATGCGATTAACTCAAAACAATTAATCGTGATTAAAAAAAATTAATTGTGATTAATCGCAGTTTTAATCACACAGTTAAACAATAGAATACCAACTGAAATGTATTACATATTTTGGATGTTTTCTACATTTTCATATATATTGTATTCTGTGCTGTAATTGAAATCAAAGTGTATGTTATTTTTTATTATAAATATTTGCACTGTAAAAATGATAAAGAAATAGTATTTTTCAATTCACCTTATACAAGTACTGTAGTGAAATCTCTGTCATGAAAGTGCAAATTACAAATGTAGATTTTTTTTGTTACATAACTGCACTCAAAAACAAAGCAAAGCAATGTAAAACTTCAGAGCTACAAGGCCACTCAGTCCTACTTCTTGTTCAGCCAATCGCTAAGATAAACAAGTTTGTTTACATTTACAGGAGATAATGTTACCCTCTTCTTATTTACAATGTCACCAGAAAGTGAGAACAGGCATTTGCATTGCACATTTGTAGCTGGCATGCAAGGTATTTACATGGCAGATATGCTAAACATTCATATGTCCCTTCGTGCTTCGGCCACCATTCCAGAGGAAATGCTTCCATGCTGACGATGCTCATTAAAAAAATAATGTGTTAATTAAATTTGTGACTGAACTCCTTGGGGAGAACTGTATGTCTCCCGCTCTGTGTTTTACCCACATTCTGACATATATTTAATGTTATAGCAGTCTTGGATGATGACCCAGCACATGTTGTTCATTTTAAGAACACTTTCACTGCAGATTTGACAAAATGCAAAGAAGGTACCAATGGGAGATTTCTAAAGATAGCTATAGCGCTCGACCCAAGGTTTAAGAATCTGAAGTGCCTTCCAAAATCTGAGAGGGATAAAGTGTGCAGCATGCTTTCAGAAGTCTTAGAAGAGCAACACTCCAATGTGGAAACTGCAGAACCCGAACCACCAAAAAAGAAAATCAATCTTCTGCTGGTGGCGTCTGACTCAGATAACGAAAATGAACATGCTTCGGTCCACGCTGCTTTGGATTGTCATCGAGCATGGACGCATGTCCCCTGGAATGGTGGTTGAAGCATGAAGGGACAGATGAATCTTTAGCGCATTTGGCACATAAATATCTTGTGACGCCGGCTACAACAGTGCCATGAGAACGCCTGTCCTTGTTTGTCTGAGCGATTGGCTGAACAAGAAGTAGGAGTGAGTGGACTTGCAGGCTCTAAAATTTTACATTGTTTTATTTTTGAATGCAGTTTTTTTTGTTGTTTTTTACATAATTTTACATTTGTAAGTTCAACGTTCATGATCAAGAGATTGCACTACAGTACTTGTATAAAGTGAATTGAAAAATACTATTTCTTTTGTTTTTCTACAGTGCAAATACTTGTAATCAAAAATAAAGTGAGCACTGTATACTTTGTATTCTGTGTTGTAATCGAAATCAATATATTAGAAAATATAGAAAACATCCAAAATATTTAAATAAATGGTATTCTACTATTGTTTAAGTGTGATTAATCACGATTAATTTTTTTAAATTGCTTGATAGCCCTAGTTAATACATTAATATGGCACTAGAGAAATAAACAATAGTTATGGGATTCATGCATTGTGCAGCGCCAATGTCAAACAGACAGCAGCAGTGAGATAATTTCTTTACCACAGTTCTAGAAATTGTTTGGCAATGGTAACGATGGGTTTAATCAAGTCAGTCATTGAAAATCACCTAATTAGATTTGGGTTTACTGAGAACGTGCTGAAAGTGCTGTAATGGTTGGACATTTAAAAAAGACACTACAGCTGAGTAAAGTGTTTGTGAGGCCTGTGATCTATCTTACCATACAAAAAAAAACAGATAGGGGGCTTGGATGGAGAAGTTGAATAGGGGCAAGGCCATCTGGGTTAGTCCATCATCTCTGGGCACCTATGCTCCCACGTCAATAGTGTCTGAACCCAGGCCCTGATAGATTTTTGTCCATTTCACAAAAGCACAGTTCACACAGTTCATCACAGCTGGCAGCATCTGCGCGGGGGAGGCCCAGGACTAGCCCAGCAGGGAATGCTGCAGGGCAGCAGAGTGGTGCATGGAGGGCTCCACCATAGGAGGGGCTGCAGACACCTTGATAAAGCTCAACCTGTGCCCTCACTAGATTCAGCCCATGTAGGTGACACATGAGGCTAACGCTAACCTGAAACTCTACTACCTTCCACTAGGACTAAGGGCTTGCCTCTTGCCATCTGACTAGAGAAGCTGCAGGCATTCCTTGCACTTGGTAATTAACATAGACCCTAACCCACAAACACAGCCTAGACATGCAGAGATTCTGACCTGTCTGGGAAAGTGGGGGTGGTTGGTTCTTACCTGAAACACAACGCGGGACTTTTCCAGAAGGTACTGGGAGATGGACGTACCCATCACGACCCCACTGTGTGTGCGAGAGAGAGGGGGGAAGGGTTCTGAGAGAGAAGACTGAGGGTTTGCTGGAGACCCATATACTCTGTACAGGGGGCCAGGCAGAGGGAGTCCTTACCCAGAGATACAAATCCAAGATGCAAAACTTGGATTTGAATTTCAAAGCCCATCGACTCCAAAGTTTAGAGGTCTTCAGAGCTGGGATCTTGGAGCAGCTCCATTATAGAGAAAGGAGCCAGCTCTAGAATATGCATCTGGATCCAGGCTTAGACTGTGAACAACCTCCCCAAATTCAGGGGCACTTGGATCTCCCTTCTCTACACACAGCAAACCAAAAAGATCCAGACTGAGCAATCCCCAAAATGGTCCCAGGTGTAACCTGTGCACGTTCCCTAACCATTCTCCACACATATGTGCTCACTGTTCCTTTGTGCTCCCTCATCTGTCTAGATCCACCTGTTGTCTCTTGTCTTATACTTAAATTGTACGCTCTTTGGGGCGGAGACAAGCTTTTTGTCCTGTGTTTGTACAGCACCTAGCACTGTGGGGTCCTGATCCATGACTCTGGCTCCTACGGTGCTGTAGGGGCTGGAGTTTAGGAGAGACCTAAACATTACATGGGAGTTATGCTGTAGGGATGGTTTTATTACAGACCCTTACTTATAAAGTATTTGCCATGTCAAAGTTATAGCTTCTAAGTTGACTCCTTCCCAGTTTCCACCACATGTACCCCAGGGCCCTCCCCAAGGAGGAAGGTTTGCAGCAGCTGCCAAGGCAATGGCGGAGCTTTTCCTGGAATGCGGTGACACAAACATGACTGAGCAGCATGGTAGGTGTGGACAGGTCAGGGGTTCTCAAACTTCATTGCACCGCGACCCCCTTCTGACAACAAAAAGTACTTCACGACCCAGGAAGGGGGACCGAAGCCTGAGCCCGCCCGAGCCTCACTGTGTTCTCACTGGTTCAAGCCCATGCTACAGCTCCACAGTTAAGACTGTTCAGTCCTCTCTGCACTGCAAGACTCAGCCATGTTACCAGAACCTCACCAGCTTCTACTGTGTTGTAACTGGTCTCAAACATGGTAACTTGTCACTCTGAAGCAGACAGAGGTCCAGCAGGCAGGGCACACTAGACTGGGAGTCAGGAGACCTGGGTTCTCGCTCTGCAACTGACCTGCTGTGTGACCCTGGGCAAGTCTGTTAATCTCTGTATGTTTCTGTTTCCCCTCCCCCATAGTCTCATCTATTTAAACTGTAAGCTCTTTGGGACAGGGACTCTCTTTCCCTGGGTGTATGTACAGCACCTAGCACAATGGAGCCCTGATCTCAGTGCTATTGTAATAAGGAGAGCACAATAGATAGGGGCTTGGTGGTTTCAAGCAGGGAAATCTTGCAGGTTTCATGTGTTCTTTTGTAGACAAAACTCAAAGCAAACCCAGCGGTGCAAGCTGACCCCGCCCCCCATAGAAAGTGTGGGGGAGGAAGGGCTGTTGTTGCACAACACCCCTGCACAACTCACTTCCCAGCAGATTAACACTGGATCTGTTCCTGTGCATGCCTGGCTCATTCTCCTCCAGCTCCAGCATGCATCACTGCATTGTTGGCTAAGGGCAGTGCCCTTTGACTCACGGTCTCAGGTGGATGTGCAGAAACTTCCCAAAGCGGCTCGAGTTGTCGTTGAGGATGGTTTTAGCATTCCCAAAGCTCTCCAGAATGGGCAGTACGTCACAGGGCTGGGAGAGGGCGGAGGATACAAGAACTTATATTTAACAACCAGATAACACTGTGGCATTGCCCAGAGACCAGGGCCCCATAGTGCCAGGTACCCTATGAACATAGAAAAAAGGGATGGTCCTTGTCCCAATGGCGTTGGACTGAAAGACATGACCAGAAACACAAGGTGTATCCAACACCCAGCCAGGGGATACAGCTCAAGGAAGCAGTAATACGATATGGAGCCTCTAGCACTAGGTCACTAACTGGACCCAAAGCCAGGCTGGCAGTGACTGATAGTTATTCCCACCTCACTGTGGACTTAAGCATGACATAAGTTGACCTAAGCATGACACAAATTGACCTAGTGACCTAAGCATGACAAGTTGCTTTTCAGTTGCTCAGTTCCTGACAGGTAGGTGCCAGCTTCACAAAAACCATCTCTGCCATAACTGGAACCTTTTCTGGCGATCTTGGTAGAGAGACAGTTCAGAAGCCTGAACAGACCACTGAAACCATCTTGCCCTTACAGATGGGCCTTCCAAGCCAGAGGGGATGTGTAGGATGGGGAAGCTTGTGCCGCTTCTACCGCTGCCTGTCCTGTGAACTATCGGCATAGGGTTCTAAAGCTGTGCACCAAGCACCCAAGAGCGGTGAATTCACTCTGCGTCCTTATACATTCAAGGAGGTTTTCAAAGGTGCCTACACCCCACTGACATCACTGGGACTCCAGCTTCTTTCAAACTACATTCCTGTAGGTCTGCACTCACGTGACCTGAATTCCAAATCGAGATTCAGGTCACGTGATCAGTGTCACTATCGATGGCTGTTGCTCACCCACAACAGTGGGTGAAAGTGAAGCTAGAAAATGTTCTCACTGGTTCAAGCCGGCCTTAGACGCCAGTGCCTGGTGCCCCAGATCTTAGCAGGCTGGTGTCTGGGCCTTGAACTGCTAGACCAGCTACCTTTGAAAAGACATGGTCTGAAACATGTGGCCCCCAGTGCTCCACTTCATGGTGAACATGGCCAGCCACACTCTGATGCCAGACACTCACGCCTCTTTCTCTACCTCCAACTTAAGAACAGACATGAACAGTGTGAGCCCCTGCTTTGCTTTTGTGTTTTTCAGTCCTGGTCAGCTTGATGTTAGCTACTCCATGCTGATCCATTCTATTCCATGTTATACTATTCGGTTTTTTATATTGTGCTCATCACCATAGTATCTGAGCACCTTCCTGTAGTGCATTACATAACATGACTATAAGCACACATCACAGTACATAAGCACCGACTCCGTGGGTGCTCCAGGGATGGAGGGCTGGAGCACCCCCAGAAAAAAATTAGTGGGTGCTAAGCACCCACCAGCAGCCAGCTCCTCCCTCCTAGCGCCTCCCGCCCACTGACAGCCCTGCCAATCAACTTCTCCCCCTCCCTCCCAGTGGCTCCCACCTGCTGCGATCAGCTGTTCCATGGCATGCAGGAGCTGGGTGGAGGGGGAGGAGCTGGGACGGAGCACACTAAGGGGAGGGGGTGGGACTGGGCAAGGTAGGGGCGGGAAGAGGAGGGGCAGGGGCGGGAATAGGTGGAGGGGAGCAGGGCCTGGGGCTGAGTGGGAGTTCAGAACCCCCTGGGAAAGGAAGAAGCCAGCGCCTGTGTCACAGTACATAGAAACATTAGCCACCCCTTACCTGCCTGATCCCAGGCCTGTCTTGTCTCTGGTACAAGGTGCTCAGGTACCGCATGATTGCTTTGGCAGCTTCCGTTTTACCTGATCCACTGTGCCCACTGGGGGAGAAAGGGATAAGGATCAGAGACGGCTATAAGAATCGGACTAGCTGTGCCTAGAGTAATTAGGCAAGATCTTCAGCTGGTGTGAGTCAGCATAGCTCTGCCTAAGACAATGATTTACAACAACTCAGGATCTGGCCCATAATATTTAAAAGTCTGGCAGCAAGTTAGAAAAATTGGCCCAAGCAAAAACCCCAGACCCAGAGCCAACCCACTTCCCTTCCCACCTCAGTCTGTGGGGAAATCAGCTCAGGCCTAAGATGAGCAGCTAAGTTCAAACTACACAAGCAGGTTGTGGAAGGGGAGTCCTAGCTTTTCCCAGCTATCCATTCACACAGCTTCCCTGGGCCAGACAGAGTGACAACATGCAACCAAAGAAATACAAGATAAACGGGCTGACATCATAAAAACAAAACTGTCATTGGCTGACAGTCTGACCATACTCTGAGGGCAGGGCACTGTAATCAAGCAACCTTTTAAGGCTTCTGGCTTTACATATTAACCTTTCCATGGATGTCGTACATCCCACAGAGCCAGTCAGCACAATTTTATGTCATCCTGTTTCATCTACCCAGACAGGATTTCTTCCAGCAGCAATGTATTTGCCATGGCAACCAATCAGCACGATCAACATGGCAACATCACTCCAGGAAGCATGAGCGGTGGAAGTGGCCTAAAAGTGGGTGAGTCACAGGAGCCCAAACCGTGAACCCGCCTCCTCCATGTCATGCCACATCCCCAAGGCAATGCCCCCATACCACCCCTTCCCCCTGAGGCCCCACCCCCCCGCTTGCTCCTGTCCCCTCATCACTTGCCCTGATGGTCGGTAAAAAGTGGGGGGGGGCAATGGCCCCCTGGCCCTCCTGTTCTGGCGCCCCTGCCAGGAAGTGCTGCATGCTGGGGTGATTGTTTCAAAAGTGACACTGATAAATGTCATCCTGCATAGCCAATTGTGAGTGGGCATGTCTCCCACGTGCTCAGAGGCACCTGGAGATGCCTCAAGAGGGCAAGGCTGTTTGTTAGGAACATAGGAAATGCCAGACTGGATCAGATTCAAGGTCTGTCTGTCCGACAGTGACCAGCACCAGATTCTTCCGAGGAAGGTGTAAGAACCCACAGTGGGCAGATGTAGGATAATCTACTTCCCAAAGTAGGTCTCACCCTAGTCTCCTGGTTAGAGATTGGCTTAATCCCTGAAGCATGAGGTTTAACAGCCTTTCCAGTGTTATCATTAGTTATAACCACCCTAGATATTCTCAGTATCCATATTAGTGTCCAACCCCTTCTGACTCTTGCCAAGTTCTTAGACTCAATTACTTCCTGAGGCAATAAATTCCATAGTTTAAATTACACATGGCGTGAAAAAGTATTTCATTTGACCGGTTTTGAACTTTCCACCATTTCATGTCTTTGAAAGTTCTCTTGTTCTTTTGCTGTGCAGCAGGGAGAACACAAGCTCCGATCTACCTTCTCCAGACCATTCATTATTTCATAGACTTATGCCCCCTCTTATTCATCTCCTTTCTAAGGTAGCCACCCTAATCTTTCCTGTCTCTCATCACATGACAGCGTGATCACTGATTGTTCTTATCACTTTTCTCTGAACCCTCCCCCACACCGCTCCAGGTTTCTGTAATGCACTTTCTAAGATGGGCTGAGCAGTCCTGCACAGAGTATCCAAATAATACACTGAAAAGATTTCTTGGTCTATAAAGATGGAAGGGGGAGAGCTGAACCTCGAGTGATAAGCAATTGAATCAAGTAATTGTGTACAGTATTACTGTTTTATAAAAGTGTATAGTGAGGTCTTCTCTGAAAGCTAATGGCACATTGGTGACTAATAATCATTCTGAAATGTATGTATTTTTATGAGGAAATATGGATATTTAATGATATTAGGCTTTAAAGTCTGTGACCAAACAGGGAGAAACAGGATTCGCTCCCAGGCAGGAGGGAAGGCAACTATCTACCTGTCTCCAATGAAATATAAGCCAGATAAGACCAATAACAGTGGAAGCCCCATTTACACAGAAATCAGCTAGGGGTTGGGAAGTCCATAGGGAGGGAAGAACAGCATAAGGCCATCTTGCTTCTTGAAACAAGGTCATTGAACTTTGGAAGATATAAGCAAGGACAGAAGACATCTTTGGCATCCATCACTAGATAGACACAAGGGGACAGAGCTCTTGCAAACTGGGAAAGATGGGTCTTTCAACCAAGTGGGGGTTGAAGTGTCTGGGAACTGAATTTACGTGAGAAAAAAAGTCTTGAATAAAGCCGATCCCTAGCTAGATTAAGTTTTAGACTTCTAGAAACGTGTCTTCACTTTTATTTGCTTGTAACTCGGTCTAACTTTATTTCTTGTACTTGGCATCACTTAATCTATGTGCTATTGTTAATACATTTGTTTTATTTTCACTATAAACAACTCAGTACTGTATCTTCAGGGAATGGTGAATAAGTTGTGATGAGCTTTTGTCTCTTTAAAGGAGCAATGAACCTTATTATTTCTCTGAACTGTCCTGGAGAGGGCTGGGCATTGCAGAGCACATGGCTTTGGGGAAATCTGGGACTGAGCATGTGGTGGGGTCACCTTTCAGGTTGTAACAAATTCTGGTGGAGGCCAGAATAGGGGGCTGTAGACAGGCTGCTGGGGTCAGAGCTGCTAAACCAGGACTGTCTAGCACACACACACACACACAAACCCACACACACTCAGCGTGTGACCTACATGCTTGTGGGCTGGCTGTGAATGTACCAGGATGGGAGCTATAGCAGTAAAGCATTGTAAGGCACCCAGGGTTGCAGGGCAAATGCTGACACAACCCCTTGCTGGTCTGGATTGCATCCCCCAAGGTGTGAGAGTGACAGCTGCAGATTTTGCTACCTACCTGCTCAACCCCCTTTCCAGATCATTAATAAATATATTAAAGAACACAGGACCTACTCTAGAACCTTGAGGTCCCCATTGTTAACTGGGTGCCATGATGAAAATTCATCATTTAAACTTACTCTCTGCTTTCTGTATCCTAGCCAGTTTTTGATCCAAGACAATACTTTGCCTTAGAACATAATTTCTTAGCTTCTTTAGTAGCCTCTTGTATGGAACCTTGTACAAGGCTTTGTAGAATTCTAAGAGATTAATGAGGCATGATTTTCCTTTGCGAAATCTGGCTAGTTAAACCTTATTATATCACAATCTTCCAGGTGTTTTGCTGTTCTGTTTTTATAGATTCAATCATTTTGCCAGGCACAGATCTAAGGCTTACTGGTCTATAATTCCCTGGATCACTCAGAGAGTCTTGTTAAAATATGCATATAACGTGTGCTATTTTTCAATCCTCTGGAACAGTTGTTTCAATGGGGCAAAAACTTGGAGGGAGAAGAGGAATCTCAGCCCCACATAATGTCCTCATTTCCTACCTGATGACGATGCACTGCTCTTGCTCTGAAGTCTGGGACAGAGAGTAGGCCATTTCTGCAATGGCAAAGACGTGTCTAGATGAACAGAAAAAAAATTTTCATTTGTTACTTTGGCCCTGATTTCCTGCCTGCACAAACACAGTATCAGGGGTTAGTTCGTGGATATCCGCACTGGAGGTGGGCCTGTAACAGAATCTCAGATCCGAGAGCCATGGCCAGAGCCAGTGCTAGCTCATTGGGAGGCCCTAAACAGGAATATTTTTGTCCCCTCCTGTCTCCCCACAATACTAAAACAGCCAAGTTCTTATAATAAAAAGGGAATGGGGGGCTCATTGAGCTGCTCAGGGCCCTAAGCAATTGGTTAATCTGCTTATGCCTAGTGCCAGCTCTGGCCATGGCAGCATATGTATAGCTGGACATGGGAGGGCAAATCTCTCTCTACTGTAGCTCCACTTGTAATAGCCACCTTGGGAACCCTAGTGTGACTATGGCTCCTGTAGCCAACAGCTTTTTAAATGCCATGTGTCATTTAGACTCAATCTGAGCAAGTTAAACAAACCAGTGGCCACAGGAGCCTCATCCAGACTAGGGCTCCCAATGTTGCTAGCTCCAGCAGAGCAGCATTGGTGTTAGCAATGGTGGAATGCTACTGCCAAAATCCCGAGGGATGCCACAGTCTCTTTGGTCATCGGCAGGGATTGAACCTGGGACCTTCAGCTAAACCTGAAGGAAACTTGAGCTGAAGGAAAAGCTAGAAGAGGGAAGCTATTACAGTGGCTGGATCCAGCAACTAGACAAAAGCATCTGCCCAACTGAAATCAAGGGGAGCCTTTCCCATTTACTGCAACGGGTTTTGGACCCGGTTGTAAGCCAGCATTTTACCTGAGGATCCATGAACTTGTTTGGTTCTGCATCCAGCTCTGAACCACCAATCACAGCTTGGTCTTATCACTAGCATGGGCTAAACGCCCTCCAACCTGGTTGGAAGTGAAGATGTTGTTCTCAACACTGTGGCTCAGCTGGGCCAGGCAGTGCTTGGATATGTAAGTACTGAGTATCATTATAGTGTTACACAGGGAGGGACATTTGTCAGGCTAGGGGAGATTTCAATAAATGTCTCATTTCAGTCTCTGGCATCTTAATCCCTCAGAGTGTTACTGCAAGGGGAAGAGAGAAGTTCGATTACGGTTACAGACTCTGAAGTGACGTCCTTTTCAGTCTCTCTCACATTAGAAGAGATAAGCCCAACGGTACAGCTCAGGTCTCAGTCCAAGCTTTTCTGAAGTTCAGTGGTGTTTGCATCAGGCCCACTTTTGCTCCTCAGGTGGAAACTGTTAGCCAATAAAACATGGCATATGGCACCTACAGCAACAATATCAGAGTGCCATACAAGTACCCCTGTGCTGGACGTACCATACACTTCGCACTGCACTAGTCCTACTCCAGAGATGACCTCTGGCCAAGTGAAATGGTCCTGGGAGCCCAGGGGCAACACAGGACTCTGCAGGTTAAGAATCATGAACAGACTTAGTTGTGAAGAAACAAGCATACATACGGGGCATTTTTCGAGAGCGTCCCCTGCTGGTACTGGGTCACCACCTCTTCCAAGTAGAGATTGAGGGGCTTGAAAGGATTCACAGAGACCAAGATTTGCCCAATGTAGGTCTAGAAGGGGGAAAATAGAGTTTGGTTTTATTATATCCACTGGATGATTAGAGATTTCTGGATGGTTTTTAAGGCCCGGCCTCACAAAGCCCTGGCTGGGATGATTTAGTTGGGGTTAGTCCTGCTTTGAGCAGGGGATTGGACTAGATGACCTCCTGAGGTCTCTTCCAACCCTAATATTCTATGATTCTGTGGGATCTGGAATTAACTGGGAAGGCCTCAAGTATATATTGCATAACCAAAACAAAAATTAAATCAGCTTTAAAGCAACATTAAAGGATCTGATTTAAACTTCTGGAAGCCAAAGTCATTCTGGGCAGAGCTAATTTGTTTTGATTTGCAAAGGGGCTTAGTTAATTTGGGGGGCATGTTCTTCACATCCACACACTTCCTCTGAGCTCCATTTGGACTTTCAGGATCAAAGTGAAACTTGGCCAAAGCTAACACGTTCTGCATAGTTTGAGGCCAAAACCATAAATCCCATTTGGCATTCAAAGGATGAGAGGGATGGGTGTTCCCTCCTAACTTAGCCGGGACTGAAACTGGAGCCAGGTGTTCAAAGAATGCTCAAAATCAAGGGAAACTCAAGGCTTTCCAGGCTGCATCACAAACATTTTACACTTCCAGTCCTGGGTTCAAGGCAATGATCATCCTCGCTCACCCCATTATGCCTGGCCATTCAAGGGGTCTTAGAGCAGTGGGTATATGCCTGCGCCAAATAGGTTACAATACCAAAGCACAGTGGGGTGAGATTGCAGCGTTAAGGAGTGACTACTCTGCAAACATTGTTGGGTTCCACACTTCTTCTCTGTCCACTTATTGGCTTCATCTACCAATGAGATGGTTTCTCTAGCTTCAGCCTTCCAGACTCCCCACTGAGGGACCAGCAAACCCAGATGGCTTCTGCCTCCACAGCAGCTGTAAAGATTCTGCCATCAGAGCCCTCAGTTGTGCTGCTGATGGGCAAAGCAGAGCAGACTCCAGGTCACTCTCCTTCCTGTAGCTGCACTGGCTGTGCTAGGCTAACAAGAGTAAGGTCTTATCTTTGCCAGAAAAGCGAACAGATACGTCTTGTGTGAAAGACATACAAGGAGCAGATCTGTTGTGCCAGTTTGACCTAGTCACTTATCTAACCACAACCACATTCTCTCTGCGCTCCCCTGTCTGGATTGCATACAGCAGAAACACACACACACACACACAGCCTCTTGTTTTCTGTTGGGTGTGTGTAGAGTGATGGCAATTGGTACAGAGGTTAACAACAACCATACAGCTATGGGGGAGCTGCTGTGATAGAATCCATTACCTAGGTGCATTTGGTGCCTCAGTTGTATCCTGCGCTGGCTGTGGGAAGAGGGACAGTCTAGCGTCCCTCTGTGTCCTCCCCTAGAGACTGACTTTGAGACTGGCCATGCTGACCATAGTGGGAGCAGGTAACAACAGTTTTGTGAGGTTTGGGGAGGGGGACCTGGGGCTACATGAGGAGCGAGAGCGGTGTCCCATGCTGGACAGATACAGCAGGTGAAACCCCCGTGACGCCAACATCTCATCACTACTGGGAAACGTTGGGACCCTGTGGACTGTACCCTGCTAGGGCTGGATGGGGCAAGGGAAACCCCACCCTCAGATTCCTTGTCCCACATAAATAAGAACTGAAAAACCTAGCAGCCATACGTAAATGAAATTGCGATGGAATCTCTTCTTCAGACACAGAAGGACGGAGCTCTCACAGACCTCCCTAGAAACACAAGACGCGAGCCATCAGCCAACTTCATCCACAAACCTCACTCATGTATTATAGTCTGTTGATCGTCTGAGGGATGCTGCAAGATGGGGAACAGATGTGGCATCCATCGATTTTATACGGTAGGCCCAGAATATGGCAGGCAAAGCAGGGCCAGCCCGAGCTGTTTTGTTACCCAGGGTGGAAAATGTTTTCAGCAACCCTGAACAGACGAGCAAACAAAGAAAAAAAAATAACCCATCCCCATTTGGTGCCTCCAGAAGTCGGTGCCCAAGGTGACTGCCCTGATCACCCACCCCTGGGCTCAGGATTGCACATGGGCGTGTGTATAAGAGAGAGAGAGAGAGGGAGAGAACACTGCCTGGATGGACTGTCTGACCTGTCCATGCCTGCACAATTGGGCTAGCCCCTGCTGTCTGCAACCTAGAGGATATCAGCCTTAATTCTGCTACACAACCATGTGGATTTCATCAGTTACTACTGGTTTTAGCAGTGCTAAAGGTTGCCAGGGCCAGTGTGGGCAACTCCCATGGGCGTTCCTGTGTCACCTAGAGTAACAATCCCAGTGATACAAGACGTGTTAGAGAGCCTGAGCCTGCTGCAGCTGGCCAATAGGAGGTTTGCCACTGATTTCAGTGCAAGTAGGATTAGGCCATTAGATAGATACTCTGTGTCTCATCCCACGGATTCTCCTTTTCCACCACATACATCACACAAGAACAGTGTGCTCTTTGTTTCTGGCTATTTTACCAGATAGTGGCCTAGGAGTTAGAGCGAGGCCTGTTATTAGGAAAGTTACTTCAGCTCTCTGGGCCTCAGTTTCCCAATCTGTAAATAGACTGATCCTTGAAAACCCATTTCAGGACAGGGTGCTTCTTACAGTGTAGGTGGGGTTCCCTGTCTGCACCTCCAAGGGGGTCTGATCGCCATTACGAACCCCTCTTTCTCTGGCGTGCCTCCCTGGAGATGCGGCAAGCAATGTGTACTCTGCCTATGCGCAGAGGAGTTTGGGGAGGGATTGCACAATACTGCTGTGATTCCCCTTACACCAGTGCAATTCCCCACCCACTTCAATACAGGCCTGGGCCTAAATTGGATAATTCAGCCCTTCCTCTGGTTTAAATGGCCATCCGTCCCTCACAGTCATGAGCACTGAAGCCACCCCATTTTTTAGGGTTATAGCTGATGTTCTACAATTTGCCTTCTGCTGCTGAGCCAACAGTGTCTTTGATGGGTAATAAATAAGCCCCAGCCACTTCCTGCTATCCACAGAACATCACTGACATGCTTACTCCAGTCTGGACAGATCTTCAACCTCCTCAAGCTCCACCCCGTGGTTTTCATCCAGGTACACCTGAAATGTATTGGAGAAATGGCTATGAATTGTGTGCAGGTTGACAGCACCCTAAAGCTTACATGCCTAATGCAGAATATACCTGTTTCCATGTCACATCCATCTCAAGGATATCCTCAGTGACATCTTCTGCCTCCCACCTTTCTCTCAATGTCTTCGGCCTGTGGGTCTTGACTAGATCCTGGTCCTTATACATGGCCCATTTGCTGAGGTTCTCAATGGTGAGTCGTGGGAGCAGCATTTCAGAGTTCAGCCATGCCATAGGATCACACTCCAGAGTTCGCCGCTGAGTCCAGTGCACCTGGGCTGGGGCTTCAGACCCAGCATGTTGGATAAGATTTGCAGCCTCTTTGTCAACATCTCCCTCAAAGTAAGAGGCCATCAGATCCCCTGAGCCCTCTCCTTCCTCCTGTGGAAGGAAGCCCTGCTCATACCAATAGTTTCCAGCTGCCTCTGGGAAGAGCGGGGGTTTAGTGGCCTGGTATGGTGACTGCCCTCTTTGCCCCTTTGCGAGGAACTGGGATTTGGATATATCTTTCCCCTCGGGCATCTTTATCTCTTGGGATGAGGAGCTCAAAAGCCTAGTCACTCTGTACTGGGTTGCAAGGCATTTTGCTTGACTCGGATCACCTGGCATTGATGGATCAATTTCATCGTTGTGGGGAAGCCCTTGACTGGTCCTCTGACAGGTTTGCTCCTTCGAGAGGTCATGTTTGAACTTGCAGCCCGGTTGCACAGACATCACTGCTTTCCTGCTAGATACATCTATTGACTGCGGCTGTGATTCACTATTCCCAGAAGAAACTCCTCTTGTCTTCACCATGTGATGGACCCTGGGGAACACAATGGCGAATCTGGCATCAGTGACACTGTTCTTCTCCTTAGCAGGTCCGTCCAAATTTAGCAATTGCAGAGAGGAGTTAGCTTCATTATGGGGAGAATTGCATGAAGCCAACTGGGCTTCTTCCAGCTCCTCTGCCACCTCTGTATGAGGATGATTCCATTCTAGCAATGGCTGAGAAGAGCTTTTGCTACTCAACTCCCTCTTTCTCTGTTCTCCCGCTGGGCCAGGGGAGGCTCCGCCCTGTTTATTGATTAGTCCAGTGGTGCTAACAATCCTGATCGTCATTCTTCTTCTGAATCCAGATGGCTTGCTGCTCCTCTTCCCAAACTTCTTCAGGAGCCAGCCTGAGATACCAACTGCATGCATCGCCCTCAGAAAACGATCTTTCAGGCTTGCTTTCTTAGGAGGTTTTTGGCTGAGCCAGCTGGTTACTTTTCTAAATGCCGAAAGGGTGTGCAGGGACTGGATGCCCTTTTGCTTCAGCACTCGCTCTTTTTCAGCGGGTGCCTCTTCAACCACTTTCTCCTCCGCTATCTCTTCTCTTACTGCTAGAGTCTGACACGAAGCGTGTTTGACGTTTCCAATTACTTTCCCAATCTTCTCTCTCTTGTCAAGATGCTGCTTATCAACAGCTAGGTTTTTAGCAGTAGAGGAGGAGCTTGAAACATTGGAGACACTTAATCTTGGCTCTCCAAGATCCTTAGCTATACTGGAGTCCCTAAGTGCCTTATACGTTCTTGTGGCACTCTTTTTAGAAGGGACCTTCTGAACCTTCTCCAGGTCAGAGCTAGTTTCTGCTGCCTTCTGGAGAGGACTTTGTTTACTTCTTGCCAACAGTTTGGCCTGGGCAACTTTATGATTGTTTTTCAGATTCAGGAGAATCTGGGATTGCAAAGTGAGAGGACTGCACTTCTTTGCAAGCACAACCACCGAATCCACCCTCCTGTTGCTGTCTGAGGAAGAACTATCCTGATGTACGTGTTCTAACTCTTCACCTTGCATTATTGTCTCAGGGTTCTGGGATTTCTTTTTCAGCATTTGTTGTGTGGGCCACACAGGGCCATCTCTCACCATACTGCCGCTGTCATTCATATTCCCTTCCCAACTGTTTCCCGGAGGGCCTTTGCTCAAGCCCACGTTAAGGAGCTTTGCTTTGACAGTGCTAGGCAGCAGTTTCCTTCTTGGTCTCTCTCGCTTGTTGTCATCTATTTCTTCAACACCATCCTCTTCATCCTCTTTGCTTTCAGATTTAGCTTGCTCATCTTCAGACATTTCTTCTCTGTTGTGTTTTTCCAACAGGTTTTCCTGTTCTTCTTCATCACTCTCATTTTCTCCCTTCACTGAGCTTTTGACTTCATCCTCTGAAGCCCCTGCACTATAATCTTCCTCACTGCTATCGCTTAGAGTAGATTTTTTTTGCTTAGAGACTTTATTCTGCTCCTTCATTTTCCCATCTACCTCAGACTCTTCTGAGACAGTTTCTTCATCTTCAGATTCTTGCCTGTTGTCCATCATTTCCTGTTCTCCTTCACTTTCACTTTCCCCAGTTGCTTTGTTGTTTCCACCATGAGACTCTCGGCAGCCTTTTCCTTTGGACGGAAGCCAATTTTCCTGTGTAGTTTTTTCCTCAATAGAGAGTTCTTCTTCCAAAGAGCTTCTCATGTCTTCACTGATTTGGGTGTTGTCATCACCAGTCTCTCTCTTTCTTCTTGCTTGGCTACAACTGGCTTCATCTCTAGAGCCAAAACAAGACCCATCATCTGAGCTTTCCAGGCTCTTTCCTTCCTCACTTACACTGGAAATAGTCCTAGCTGATTTTCTAACTTGTTTCTTCTTCTGTCCATCACCCCCACCCCCACACTTCACTGTCTTAGATCTGAGCTCCAGACTGCCGTGGAGCTGGGAACCTGACTTTCTGATGGTGGTTGCTTTGGAGACATGCTTCTTATTGTATTTTTTCCCAGCACTGACATGGCCATCAGTCTGAGGAGACTCGCGTTTTTGAGAGGAGCCCTCAGTACTTCCCACTGTGAAGGATTTTACAGACTCAGTCTCAATGGCCATTTCACTCACACTCAGGTGCTCCCTGTGCTTCCTTTTAAAAGTACGTTTCTTGCGGTCTTCAGTGGCCTTTACCTCATGGCAAACACTGACCTTGCTTCCTGGACCTCTCAGATCCTGTTGCTTGGAGCCCCTTACTTTTTTCTTCTCCTTGGACATTAATTGTTCTCCATGCTTTCCACCAGAACCAAATTCTCTTTTGTCCTTGCCCTTGGAGGTTCTCTCCCCTTTGGCTTGCTTTTTGTGGCCATACTCTTTGCCTCCCTTAATCCTTGCCTCCCTCTGGCTCTTTGACGTGCTCTGTACAGATATAACTAAAGGAACTGTCTCTTTTTCAGAAAAGGGTTTTTCAGATGTAGCTTGGGCATTGCTCTTTTCTTTCCTCAGTCTCCCACCTTGGACCATGGAATCCTCAGGAGGGCTCTTTTTCTCACAGCCAGCAGCTCTCTCCTTACCAGCTTTCTTTGCCCTGGCAGCTTTGTCCTGAGTCTTAGATCTGGAGGGTGCCATTATGCCAGTATTCAGAAGTGCATCATCGTTTATTGAAGTTCACCTACAAAAAGAAACACACTGTTTCTACTGTACAACTTTGCAACTGCTGCTGATACAAATAGGCAAGCGAAGAGGCTGGATCCTGCATAACCATAATCATGTGACTTCTACAGGATTTATTCACACGTCTAAGATTGAAGAACCACATCCATAATGCTGAGGGGCTTTAGTTTTGACTGCCATGTACCAGTTTAAATCACTCAGTGTATCCTCTATTTGGTTTTTCTCATTAATCCTCCTCTGATTTTCCTGAATCTCACCACTTATAGACAACTACAACAATTTTCAGCTTCCAGATCTAGTATGCCTAATACACATATAGGCCTTCTAGTGTAGATGCATCTTAGGGCTTGTCTCTGCTTACTTGGGGAATTGACGTACAGCGATCAATCCAGCAGGGATTGATTTAGCAGGTCTTAATTAGACCCACTAAACTGACTGCCGATCTCTCTCCCATCCACCAGAACGAGAAGCATAAGGTAAGTCGACGGGAGAGTTTCTCCCGTCAACCCACCGCGGTGTAGACACCGTAATAAGTCAACCTAAGATACATCGACTCCAACTACGTTATTCACGTAACTGGAGTTGCATAACTTAGGTCGACTTAGCCCCATAATATAGACCTACCCTTATACTAGTTCCTTGAGCAAAATTAAGGCTATGTCTACATTAGAAGCACCTTTCCAGTACAGGAATACCAATATATTATGCCAGCAAAGCACTCCTGGTGTGGATGCAGCTATACCAGTAAAGCTGTGCTTTGTACCAGTATTGTAAAGCTGTCTCCCACGAGCAAACAATCAATAGCGGTAAAAGTACAGCCTGGCTGGTATAGCTGCATCTATACTAGGGCTTTAGCTGGTATAGAAATCTCACACAAAAAACAGAAAAACAACCCCAACACACCTCTCCCCCATCCCCAGTGACACTTCTATCCCAGCAAGAATTTCTAGTTTAGACCTGAACCAAGTTATACTGATATGAGTCATCTTTATTTCAGAATAACTGCATCTGTATTAGTGGTTGTACCATTATAACTATACTGGGGCAGGGGAATCACCCCCCTAACCAACATAGCTATGTCACTTGGGACGATTTAAGAAGCAGAAGCACTTTTATGCCAGTATAACTATGTCTAAACTGACAGGTTTCAGAGGAACAGCCCTGTTAGTCTGTATTTGCAAAAAGAAAAGGAGTACTTGTGGCACCTTAGAGACTAACCAATTTATTTGAGCATGAGCTTTCGTGAGCTACAGCTCACTTCATCAGTAGCTCACGAAAGCTCATGCTCAAATAAATTGGTTAGTCTCTAAGGTGCCACAAGTACTCCTTTTCTTTATGTCTAAACTAGGGCTTCTGCCAGCATAGTTGTGTAGCAAAAACCAACCCAGCCCGAAAATCACAACCCCAAACAACATAGCTTTACCGGTAAAAGTTTTAAGTGTAGACCTGGCCTGAGTCAGCAGAGCTTTCACTCTAAATCTTTGCTTTAATGACAATGGGTCTGATCCTGAATGATGCACCTCTCCCAGCATCAAGTGCTCAGCCCCTCTCAGGATCAGGTGGCCCATATTTCACCATGAAACCAGAAGAAAACATCATCCCTTTAGAGACCAGAAGCATCTATCCACAAATCCACCTAAGCACTTTTTTAGCTGGTAGTCTGGGGAAAGGCCAGCACTCTCAGGAAAAAGGTTAGCTCTTTATTTTTCCCCAATCACAGACCTGAAATAAAGGATGTAAACTAATATGTGGATTTGCCCCGACTCCCTGTCTGCTGGAGAATCTCATCTCTCCCCTTTTCAGTTATGAAGACCCTTTATACTCTCCAATTCAATCTACTGTTGCCAAACAGAGGGAAATACCACCTGGGCTCCAGACTCCAGCCCTATTAATTTCCTCCTGCCCATTTGTCTTAAGGAGGTGCTAATGGCTGAGCCTGGTTTTAATTCTCCAAATGCTAAACAATCCAAGGCAGTCAAATAAGACCAAAAACCATTCAGGTAACTAAGGACATAACTAGGAAGAATCTGGTAGAAAGGAGGAAGGGAAAATTGAGGGTGAATATCAGAGAAAATGTCTAGCAGTGAGATCTACCAGGCGGTGGCATTGTCTCCAAACAGCCCCATTGCTTGGGACATTTAAAACTAGATTACATAAAGCAGTAGGGCATGATGTGTGCAGAACAATCCAGCAATCAGCGGATGGAGACGATCATATACATTTTTCTCTCTCTTCTCTTCTCTCCCCTGGCCTCCCTCAGCCTCCTCCCTCTTTGTTCTCAGAGACAGTCTTTAATGGCTCTCTAGATTTGTGCAGGGGGAAGGGAAACTTCTGCTGATAAGTTTCAGAGGAACAGCCGTGTTAGTCTGTATTCGCAAAAAGAAAAGGAGTACTTGTGGCACCTTAGAGACTAACCAATTTATTTGAGCATGAGCTTGAGCTGTAGCTCACGAAAGCTCATGCTCAAATAAACTGGTTAGTCTCTAAGGTGCCACAAGTACTCGTTTTCTTTCTGCTGATAAGTTTCCTGCAAACTTCTAGACAACAAAGAGCTATGAGTCAGGAGGAGTCTGGAGTTAAGCTCCAGCTTCACCCAAGCCCCAAGAGCTATTTGCTAAGAGCTTGCATGGATAGTCTAGGGAGCCTCTACATCAGTGGTTCTCAACCTACTAATCATCGTGGGCCACATCTGCAACTCTCTGTGTGTTGTGTGGGCTGCATCCACACAATATATATATACTACCTGTATGGCCCCGAGGATGTCACATGGGCCGGAGCTGCATGCTGAATGGGCCCCAGGTTGAGAACCGCTGCTCTGCATCAAGTGCATTGCTGGGAAATGAAGGACATGAACAGCTGGTTGTCTCACTTATCTTAGGTCCCACAGAGCAGCACTTGTTTTTGCTATTTCCACACACATATGCACCTGGCAACCATGGCTGTACCATTGCATTCTGAGACGATGAAGCACCTATCCCAGAATACCCAATATTTTTGCAGGAAGCAGGGTCTTTGGGGTAACTCCCAAAGCACTTCACTGTAGGATAGAGTTAGGAAGACTAGCTGCACTCAGTACAGAGGCAGCATTGTTCCAGTAGTTTCCTTTCTTTGCCAGAAAGAAAACGTACAGGATGGTTCAGCCAGACTTGAGCTAAAAGCCTGAACCAGCGGATCAAATTCGGTGATGAATCCAGGTCACGTGCCACCTGCCTCACCGTGTGCATATGCTAAGAAGAATGCTTGGGATGAGTCAATGTAACCTGTGCTTCTAACACACCTGGGCCGGCAGTCGCAAGGAGCTGTACAGACTTTGCAAGCTCACAGGGTTCCAACCATTACTTCGTTGCCTTTTCCATCTCATTCAGGGCCTGCCCTCACACCAGGGCAGGGACGTGGGGAAGAGTTGGCTAAAACAAGATGAGTCAGCACCGAGCTCATCATTTTTAATCTTTGGGGCTACCAGAAAACCTATGGTGGGGAAGAGGGAAATGGGGACTATTATTAAATTAGCCAAGGCAGCTTGGCTAATTAAATCCATCCACTGCTCCAGAAGCCTCAATTAATTGCTTGTTGTTCTGCAGACTAAGGATATATCTACACTACAGAAGCTACAGCGGCACTGAAGCTAAGCTGCTCATAGTTAAGGCTGGTTTCAGAGTAGCAGCCGTGTTAGTCTGTACCCGCAAAAAGAAAAGGAGGACTTGTGGCACCTTAGAGACGAACAAATTTATTTGAGCATAAGCTTTTGTGAGCTACAGCTCACTTCATCGGATGCATGCTCAAATAAATTTGTTCGTCTCGAAGGTGCCACAAGTCCTCCTTTTCTTTTTAGTTAAGGCTACGATTTAGTCACGGGTATTTTTAGTAAAAGTCATGGACAGGTCATAGGCAATAAATAAAAAGTCATGACCAGTGACCTGTCCATGACTTTCACTAAAAATACCCCTAACTAAATCTTAGGTGCTGGGGGGGGGGGGGGGGAAATGCTCCAGCAGACTCTGCTGCTCCTGTGGGGGGGAGCGGCCCAGAGCTCCACCACTGCTCCTGGGTTGGGGGTGGCCCAGGGCCCCGCTACTGCTCCAGGCAGGGGCGGGCCGGGGCACTGCTACTGCTCTCAGACTGCTGCTTGGGGTGAGCAATGCTTGGGTCAGCCGCACCAGCCACTGCAGCTGCAGAAGTGCCGGCGGTCCCGGAAAGTCACGGAATCCGTGACTTCTATCACCTCCGTGAAAGACTTGCAGCCTTACTCATAGTGTAGCACCACCCTGTAGACACTTGCTACAGGGGTCTTTCTGTCAGTAGTAAATTTACTCCCTCGAGAAGTGGTAGCTGGATTGATTCAAGAATTCTTCCATCGACCTAGTGGTGTCTATACCTGGGCGTTGGCTTAACTGCGTCTCTCAGGGGTGTGATTTTTTCACACCCTTGATTGACAGAGCCAGATCAACCTAAATTTTAGGTGTAGACCGGGCCTGAAATTTGTCGAAGCGTCCTCAGAGGTATTTAAAAATACAGTCCACAGTATATTCCAACCCTTTGGAGAATCTAGCCTGGGCAACTAAGGCCTGGTCTATACTAGGAAATTAGGTCAGTATAACTATGTTGCTCAGGGGTGTGAAAAATCCACTCCCTTGAGCGATGCAATTAAAGCGACCTAACCCGTGGTGTAGACTGTGCTAGGTCGACGGGAGAATTATCCCATCGAACTAGCTACCTCCTCTCAGGGAGATGGATTACCTGTGCTGACAGAAGAACCCCTCCTGTTGGCGTAGGTAGCATCTTCATTAAAGCACTACGCAGCTGCTGCACCACTGCAGCGTTTTAAGTGTAGACAAACCCAAAGCATGGATTGCTGCACAGATTTAAAGGGCCTCACACTAAAGAACAGCTGACCAAAGTCTGCCCCTAGGCATTGTTAAGGACAAGCGGGCTGCAAAATTACACTTGAGAATTATCTGCTTCAGAAATGCTCATGAAAGCTAGAGTGGTTTGATTGTGTGTACTTTTTGCACTCCACTACTCAGCTCTCTCCTTCACTGCAAATCAAATCCCCACATCTGGGGAAATGATTTTCCCCTAGGTCCCAAATCTGACCTTGTACAAACTGTTGTCCAGCAGAAGGAATCCTTATTAAATGGGTGAAAGTGGGTTATATATAGACAACAGTGCATTCCCTGAGGAGTAGAAACAATCAACCAGTGCCTTTAATATTTCCTTTAAACTGGATTTTTCAGGTAGTCTATGCATGCCATTAGCCATAAAAACAACACTTAGCACATATGCACCACAATATAGATTCAATGTCCTGTCACTAAACCCACTTACCATACCCCTCTCTTTAACACTCACCTTTTCATTGCCTGGGCTGTTAGGGCTCTTGTTAACACTCACATTCCCCACACTTCCATTTACCTTGTTTTCCAGGTTCTGATATTTATGGCCTAATTCAAATCTTCAACCTGCAAGTGAACTGGAGTTTTGACCACTGCTCTTAGTGGCAGTAGGATTGGGCCCTAAATCCATAGACGGGGATAGATGTTAGTATTCTGGTCTTATGAGTGCTTATTGTAAAGTGTGTGTATCACATCTACACAAACTGAAAATCATTTCTGTGCAGTAGAGATAATTGGGTTTGTGCATTATTGCTAAGTTGCATAGTGTTTAGAAGGCAAATAAAATCCAACACATACTACAGATGCCCCGATGCCATCACACTTGGATCTAGATGAAGATTAAGAACACCTTGAAATTCAGGGGGTTTGGACCCAGGAATTTGGTTCAGCTCATTATGAAGTCAGGGATTGTTTCCGGAATTTGGATTCCAGTTCTGAGTTTGAACAATCTCATAGTTCAAGACTATTCAGATGCAGGGTTTCAATTCAGGCGCATCTCTAACACATAACTAATAAAAACAAACACATCATTGGCTATAACAAGCTACTCCCTAAGAATCAAAGTTGCTTTCGTTAGCCACCTGGACCATCCACTTGACTGTGATACACTTGTGGTAGCTGCAATACTCTGCCCATCAGTTGCTCGCTTCATCTAACTACACAAACATGCTCTAATCAATTACAGGACAACAAAACAGTTCCAATTTTCCCATCTGCACTGGAAGAAAGAGGAAATGTTAATCTCATCTGAGAAGGAAGAACCCAGATATTAAGAATATGGGAGTAACTTGAAGACAGAGAGAAGAGCATGCACATCACACTCTTACAGTATTTCTGAGACAGGCAAAGTGTTACAAATAAGTTAAAAGTCTAATTTTTCTTCTACGTACCACTTTGGACCTGTTTCAGCCTAACCAGCCCATGGCATCCCATAGGAGACACCGTGCAGCGATTCACCTTAAATTGAAACACTTGAAAGTTATACATTAGTAGTTTATGTTTTCATTTACCTGGAACAGTTGAGCAAGCTCCTTGTTTATCACTATCTATACAGTCAATTTCCCAACTCACCCATCTTGTTCTTCCTGATCCCAGTTAAGAGCTCAGCAGCTGACAGGCCACATTCAAATATATGGTAAGGCTTTAAGTACCCTATTTCTTGCCTGTACCCCAGCCTAGTCCTTGCAAGCCTGCCCAGCTGTGAAGTCTAATACTGAGCCTGGCTGAGCTATGCTTGGGCAATGAGCGATTATGGGCGTATGGAGGGAAGCTGGCATCAATAATTCAAACTTCCTCATGGCACCCTTGAACTTTTCAACCAACAATGGCACCAGCTGGTTAGCAGGGGCTTGGGAAAGAGGAGATGAGGGACTTCACTTGAGCCAGAGCCAGCGCCAGCATCAGACAGGGTGCAGCTCTAGAGTCTGAAAGAGCAGGTCAGCTCAGAGTCGCAGCAGCTACAAGCTCAGAGGCTCCCAAGCTGAGCAATATTGATGCCATCCCATGCATTGCTCTAACTAATGAAGGGGGCGGAGTGCCCTGGTCTCTGCCATTAGAATTCAGTTCCATCTCAGGACCCAGGTGGACACAGGGTTTGGTGGCCTCTGCTCCATTCTCCTTCCCCTCATCCAGCTGTGGTCTGGCTGGAGTCCCAGATGAGGAGGACGACAGCAGTGCCGTCGGGTTTCTGATCAGGACAGGAGTGAGGTACAGCAGCAGTGATGTACCAGAGCGGCTTGCACCACACCACACACACTTGCGACACGTACAGAAGCACCAAATCCTCCCCCAGTTGCTTTTCGGTTAAGCCGTGCCTCACTTTCCTTGAATACAGATCTCCCAAGAGGAGAATTTCACTGCTAAACAAGGATCCCTCCCAGTAGAGGGAGCCTTCAACTGAATAAATCCCCTTTCCATTCCCAAATGCTCCGTGTAATGAGCTTTGCCTTCCCAGATTTCCCAGGGGTGATTTTTTTTTTTGCATTGGGATTGTGCAGCCTAGACACATGCTGCATGCCATTCCTCTCTGTACACCAAGTACCAGTCAGATTGCAAACTAGCTGCTGCGCTCTTTCTGGTTAGCATGGCCAGAGCAGAGGGCTCCTCTAAGGACAATACTGGCCTGGCCCTTTAAGGCAAAGTCCCCGGCCCCAGCTCTGTCCAGAAGCCTCCCTCCTGATTAGACAAGATAGCTTAGGTGGGGCCAACAGGCAAGGGAATAAGTGGCTTTAACCCTAAACATGATTAGCACTGTTAAGATAAGATGTTGGATGCTTAACCACAGCTATTTGTGTTTTGGGTGGGGCCTGTTTTCCTATCTCCTGCCAAGAGAAGCCCCTTGCTTGCTGCCATATACTGTGGGCTCTGCTGTGTAAGAGAAAAAACTGGATGCAGAGCTGGACAGCTTAAAAAAACCTTACTTTTCCTAACTCCTTCTGCCACTGGATGTTACTCTCCTCATTAGCTCACAAAGAAAGGGGCTGTAGAACAACAGGTAAATTAACTATTTCATGACCTTGTTTAATTCATTTGTTATTTATAACTGATTTCCTCCTCCTCCCCCCCACCCTGGCCAGGTATTGTTTTTTTAAAAGTACAGGATGATCAGAGTCATCTGGAGCATGGATCCCTCATTAACTCTACAAAACAGCCCAAGCTGCTTCTTTGAGGTTTCAAATCCTGAGGAGGAATAACAGCTCCCTTTGGAAATCCAGCTGTTTAGGCTTTTTCTAACGGGGAAGTAGGTCCCATATGCCCTTTGTCAGTAACAGCTGGAGCCTAATGCCTTCCTTTGGGACTTTCCATGGCAGTCAGACTATGTGATTAGCTTTTGCATGAGGAGCTGGGTTGCAAATGGGCTTGCTTAGAAGGTTTATTCTCGTATCAAAGGCTTTGCTGTGTCCTGAGCAATTTAGTCAGTAGATTTGTTGCCCAGGTTTAACCCTTACATGTTGTTTTATCCCCTGTTGCACACACACCCTTTTTATTTATGAACAGACAACAGTGTAGGAAGTCTGACTAACATCCCCATGAGCACTGAAGGAGAGGCTACCAAAAACCAAGCAAAGCAATCCTCCCTGAGCAGCTAGATAGGCGCCAGATCACTGAGGCAGAAGACCTGAGTTCAGGTCCTAACCCTACCGCTGATTTACTGTGTGTTCTTGGGCAAGTCATTTCACCTCACTGTGCCTCTGTTTCCTGACTTCTTCAGTGAGGATGAGAACACCGGCCACCTCTGTCAAGCACTAAGTAAGGTTATTAGCCAGGAACCTAGTCAAATGGCCCCATCGGATCAGAACTTCACATGGGGCTCTGTAACTCCCCTTAGCTGCTCAGGGACTCATTCGTAAGGCATTTTCAGAGCCTTGGCCAGCTGCTTGATCTGCTTTGGAGCCCACTACGGGGATCTACACTCCTCAGCACCACTGTCCCCACATAGAACCTTTGGCTCCCAAGAGCTGTGAATGACACACAGCCATCAAGTACAGGCAATTTTAAAAACATTTTACCCCGGTCTTATTCTTGGTTTTGTTTTTTTTCCCCGGACTGGCCGAAGTGCCACCAAACCCAGCCAGTGGGTTGTAAGGGTGAAGAAGAAGAAGAAAAAACAGGAAGCCTCGTTCTGGCATATAGCCAGTTGTGCTTAGTGCAGGCCCTGCTGGGGAAGGGCAAAGAGAGCTTCATGCCGCTTTTAGAAGTTCCCCAATTTTGTGGCTAGTTTGGCCCATGTGTAAGTTAGAGCAGCCTCAGGACTATTCTGATTTAGGGCCAGCTGCCTATGGCCCCAAGGGGACATTCCAGCAGCCAGGAATGGCCAAAGCATAGAGACACTCCAACCACAGGCAGCCCTTTCCCACCCAATGCTTGTATGTGCTGTGTATATGGGAGATGGGAAGTAGATTCCCTTTGCCAGCTATACACCACCCAGGGATTCCTATACCAAGGAAGTCAGATCTTCTGGCTTTACAAATCCTTTGCTTTGGGAGGATGGCAGGAAGAGCTATATCAGAATGGATACTCTGTGGCTCCATAAAGCCTAGGGAGCAATGGGAGACACCTGCAGCAGGTGGAAGGCAGGGGGAATATTTTAAAAGCAAGCCACATTCTGCAGAAAAATTCCAGATTCCCTACTTTCCTTAGCACATGGCCTTCCAGACCATCCGACTCTCTGTGCTCCAAGCTGATAAGGCCTCTCTCTCTTTCCCCTCTTCGCTGCCTTTTTAAGGTATCCAAGCTCCTCATCCCAGAGGAAAGCTGAGGAGGTCAGATAAAGTATTCATGACTGCAAGAGGAAACCAAAACAATTAAGCAACACACCTTTGAAAACAGACCCCTTTAATATTTCAGGAGTGCTTTGTTGCCTAATTGTCTGTAGCTCAATGGGGCGGCGGTGATCCTGTTACAGTGGAACTTTGGAAGCTGGCCCCGCATTGCTCCTGCCCAGAGATTGACTAGAGAGGCAGGCAGCTGGGCTGAAGCATTGCATGGAGTTTTTGGAGGAAGATTGTGTTACACTGAATGCAAGGGCTGTGCTTTGCTTTATTAGGGTCTTAGCTGAAAGTCTCTCAAGTCCCCTCTGGACTACAAGAGGGCCCAGCTCAGGCTCTCCCACTACTAATCCCCAGAGCTCCCTGTCTGACCCTGGAAAGGGAGCAGTCTCTGTTCCCCTTAGATCATAAAAGCTCATATTTGGAGAGTTCTCTCATAACTGGGAGCAATGGACTATGGGGCAGATCTAAATCTTGTTAGAGTCAATGGAAATAGTCCCATCAACTTTATGATCAGCCTCTGCATGGAAGAGGCAGTTACTTAATTGCCTGGGATACAGACCTAGTATGTGCCTATACACCAAGCCTGTTCTCCTATGAGTAGTGGCCCCTCTAATCCATAGGGAGGCAGCAAAGTTCTCTATGAATAATGTTCAGTTAAATTCCGTAAAATTAGATTAGAATAATTATGAGCAGGGCACCTGAAAATTCCCAGGGGAGGGTAATGGGCTTGGAGACATAAGGGCAGAAGGAACTGAAGTCTTTCTTGTCTAATTTTTCAGTTTAATGAAAAGTACACCATAAGACTTGTTTTATCAAGAAATTGCTGTCTATCCACAGCATGCCCAGGTAGGATAATACTTGGCAATTAGTATATTGCAGACTTTTCCCCAAGACTCACAGTGTGCTGTGTTAATACTAATTGGTCCCACACTACTGTGAGCAAAGTAGTATCCACATTTTCCAGAAGGAGAAACTAAGGCACAGAGTACGACTGACTCAGTGGTAGAGCTGAGAATAGAAGCAGCAGCCCGTGCTCCAAGCACTAGATCATGCTGCTTCCCTTGAAGCCTGAGTATCTGCACAGTCGAGGTGCATGGCAGTGAGAGACCTTATCACTGCAGTGATATAGGCTGGGAGTTTAATTGTTCAGTTCCCACTAAAATTCAATGGGAATTAGGTGCCCAAACACCTCATGGCTCCTTTGAAAGGCACAAACAGGAGTTTTATCCTTCAATGAAGACAGCCATCAGTAACTGGTAGAAGTTGCCTCTTCAAATATAGTGCAGCTACCTTAGAGAGTTTATGATTGGAGAATTCACAGCTGTGGCATTGGCTAGTGACCATTTCTTTGTAAATAGCAGCCTGTGCTATTCAGTCAGGCAGAATTACTCTAGCAGGGCACATGGAGCAGCCATTGGCGGTAGCAATGACATCACAGTGCTTATGACATTGGAGGGACCACCACCTCTGCTTGATCCAGCTACAGATGCCAGGGCCTGGGTCAAGAGCTGCCTGCTGAAGCATTTGTTCTAGAACCTGCAGTCTCCTGGCAACAGCCTGGCTATTCCTGGGTAGTGATCAGAGAGCAGGGGGAGGAGGTTCCAAAGGGATTGCCCAAAACCCCACACCCCTCCTTCTCAGAGTGATTAACTGCTCTCTTCTCACCCTTTACCTCTCAGAGACCCCACTGCCCCAGGCACAGCTGCCATGCAGGTTGAGAAAGTTGGGTGCTGGAGGAGTGGGCTAGACGGGCCCAGGTCCTGCAGGGAGAAGTTCCTACAAGCTTGGAATGAAAAGCTGAAACTCCAGCCTTGCTCCATCTCTCCGCAAGTGCTAAACTGCCCGTCCCCCGGCAGCATTCCGACCCAGGGGCAGTGGCCTGGGGCTGAGCACGTACCTTTCTCTCTCAGGGGGGCTCTGCTGCATCCCAGCTGCCGCCCTAGTGACAATGCCCTTTACTTCCTGGCAGTGGTGACTGCACTGGACCACTCAGGCTCCACCCCTGTGTCCTTTGTGGCACCTGGGGGCTGCTCCAGGCACACACCCAGAACTCCAGCTGGAATACGACCCTGTGACAAAGATCCAGGTCCTTTCCACAAGGAGCTGGCAGGCCTGCCCTTGACCTGGGAAGGGGACTCTGAGGAGGAGCTCCTCCAAATCTGTGCTTCAGACTTGCTGCTGGGCTCCTCTCTGAGGAAGAGGCCGCGGCTGTTACCCCCCAACAGGAAGATGCACGTAGAGGTATGGAAAAGAAGATCAGCCTCCCATCCACTGGAGGAGGGCGCGAGAAGCCCAGTCCCTCTGGAGTACAGTCACCTGGTAGATGCCATGGTAATGACAGAGCCCGCCGACATTTCTGAGGTGGAATCTTTCTACCGGCAATTCACCCCCTGGCCAAGGAGACGAGGCTCTTGCAGGAGCACTCGAGCGGCTCACGCCCAGACAGAAAGCGTGTCGCCCGTCAGGGAAGCAGATGAGGCTGCCCACCCGCAGCACAGTCTCTGGGGAGCGGAAGGCAGTGGCTTCGAGCAGCACTCCAAGAGCAACTGCAAGAGGGCCATGGCCTCCATTTCCACCCTCATCCTGGCTGCCAAGCAGCCCGGAGACACTGCTTGGAGTGAGCACCTCCCACCCAAGAAACGGTACATCCAGTACTGACTCCAGTGGACAAATGGGGCTCTTGTTGTTCACTAGGGCCGGCGAGTGTGCTCCTATGACTTCAGTGTAATGAGGAGTTTTCTCCCAGCCAGAGCAGCATTCCCTGCAGCAGCACCCAACTCAGGGACTCCTGCTAAGTTGCCCTTTACCTCCATTTTAAATAGACCATTGTGTTTTTTAAATAAATCCCTTTTTTAGATGTCACCTGGTGTTTATTCACTGCAGATGGGGGGTTGAGGAAGAGGTGCTTGGGAGCTCCCTCAAGGGAAGGGGGTGTCATTTACTATGTTTGCACAGTGCCTAGCCTCTAGGTGCTATTAGATTACTAATGTTAATAAATAGGGCACCCCCAACCCCTTCTCAAAGAAGGGATGCTTCGAGCTGGATAGAGGTGAAGCCTCTCAGGAGTGTTGGCACCTTACTGAAAGGCTGCAAACCAATTAATACTTTGTATGCTAAGGGCATGCACAGGGACTATTCTGGAGCCCATCTGACCTTGTGTTCTGCTAAGGTCAAAGGTCCCAAGCAATTTAAAAGTTGCTAATCACTCCTTCTGCTCCAAGCACACCAGTGCTCGGTGCTCGAGGGCTCTTGAAGAAGGGGACTACCTCTCCTGAACTGCTTTGATCTCTCACTTCTTGCAATCTCACATTTAATAAAAGCAAAGGATTTTGATAAGTCCCTCAGTGTCTCCTGCTTCAGTATTCAAGTTAAACATGCATAGTAGCATAAACTAACTCCCCTAATACTCAATGGGCAGATTCTTATTTGCTTTAACAACAGACTAATCTATTCTCTCCCTATGCATTTGAGATGCCCTGACCTGGGATAACTACCTCCACTTAACCCTTCTTTAAAAGGAAGAGTTCACAAAGTTGGGTGCCTCTGCTTAAACAGCCTATTTACTAATGGAAAAAGTCCTTTTCTGTGACCAGCTGGCCAGAGTCAAGTGCACCAGCAAGTGAGCTAACCAAGTGCTCTTAGCTATAGGGATGATATTTTATTAGCAAGTGAGCCTACAGGAAGTAGTTGTGGTCGCATCTGCCCCCATCACCAACACGGCTACCAACATGAATAGGAGCTCATAGCAAGCGGGGTTGGTGGAGTGATTTAAGAATCCCCACATAATGTGACTTTGGTATTAGTTCAGCCATGTCACTAACCCCTCAGAGGCCAGATGTTGAGTATGCTGGTTCATAGGCCACATCAGAGCTACTGGAAAAGGCAGGCACTGCTCTTGTCCTCTAATAGTTGTTTTCTATGAAAAAGATATCCCAGTTCCAGCAGGGTTAACAAAACTATAGAAACAGCTGCCTGAACAAGGCCCAAGAAACTAAAGGGGTGACACAAAAGTGGAACCATATCATTAAACACTGAGTGTTCAGATGAACTAGGACTGAGGGGTTCAAACCAACCCAAGCTGAGACTCTCTGGGAGCAAAATGCACTTTAGGAAGAGGACTGTATTATTTTCCTTTGAACACTGTATTCCACCATTCTCGCCCCAGTCTAGCAAGCTTTCTGGGGTAGCAGTCTAGTGGTGTATGAGGGTGGGGATAGTTCCCCCCTTCTCACCCCTCTGCTCAGCATAGCCACCCACCAAGCATAAAAATCATGAGTCAGTCCCTCCTCCCCAAAAAAGTATAAAAGATTTTAAACAGTAAGTTACGGGTTTCTCTTTGCCTTCTGATTGCTGAGCCATTTGGGCACATTCCACGTTTTCAAAAGCATGAAGGCGAGAAACTGAATGTATTTATTTTTAAAGTAAAAACTGATACTCTCACATAATCACAGGTCTCCAGGAGCAAAGATATTAAGAAGGAACCTCCCCCAAAAAACCACCACCACCCAAAAAATCACAAGTCATGATAAGAGCTGACAACACTCCTGTTGTTCAAAATTGTGGGCAGCTTAGATGGGTGGAAGAGGTGTGTGTGGGGGGGAGAATTCCAATCAGTTTGCTTGGAAGGCACTTCTACTCCCCCACAAAAGAAGTTAGCAACTAGAGACAGAGGCAAGGCACCCCATACTCAAGGAGGGGGGGGGGGAAGGGAAGGTGATCAGATGAAGATACCCCACATCTGCAAGTCTAGAGGAAAGTTTTATTCCACATCCCCTGGGTGACATGGAAGAGCACAGAGCTTTCATTGGCATGGAGAGGTTGTTTGGCCATTTTAAACAGATCAGCTTTGAAGTTAAGAGGAAAGAACAGCTTCAGGTCACGTCTGCACTAGGAGCTATGCTATACTACCAGATACCACTTGCACTGACAAAACTGTGCTTTTGTCAGTCTAGTTTATCTAAACCCCCACCCCACCAAAATAATCTACACCAGCAAACGTACAATTGTTGGTATATCTACATCTGCACTAGGGGCTTTTGCTGGCACAATCAGGGAATCACACCCATGACTGACACAGCTCTGCCAGCAAGTTTGTTGTGTAGACCTGGCCTCTACTATTCCTGCCACTACACATGCCCTTCTTAAAGGGGAAGAGGTAGCTCCTGCAATGAGCTTTACTCTTTTGTGGGAAACAGGGAGGAGGACTTGACATAGATGCTCCCTCCTCTACATGTGTTTTGGCCTTAAAGAGCCCTTAGTCCTGGTGAAAGATGGATGAGTCAACACATGACCGACTGGTTTCAAGTATTTAAATACCTTCTCAACAGCTCTGCTTTTGAGTACAGCCCCTCTGACTGCACGAGATTCCTCATCAGCTGTTCTGAGCAAGGAGTTTCTCAGCTAGTAGCCTTCTTTATGCAGGCCTCCCTTCACCTATGTATATTGTGCCCCCAACAACACTTGGTGTATGTCACCGTCACCTAGCAGGCTCTCTGGTTTCCAGAGTCCTGTATAGGGGCTGGTGGGACCCAACATCAGTCACTGCATAAACACCCTGCCCTATCACTCCCAAACGGACTGCAAGCAATAGTAATCTAGCTAGGCAGAACCAAGCAACGCTTTTTGCTTCATAACCCTCCCCAACTAAAGCAGTAGCTTCCTGAACCCCAGTTGATACCTTCTGCATTGCCTTCAGGTACTACAGAGCTGGAAGAAAAGTCTCAGGTTTGACTCCTTGCAAACAATTGGCAATTCTTGAGGGCATATGATAAGCACTTCCACCTGCTTAACTCCCACTGAAGTTGATGCGGAGTTCTGCGAACAGAAGGTCTTCAGACCCAAGCTGGCATACAAGTTCAAAGTTAATTGCACAGGATACTGGTTTCCAGGGTCACATGCAGGTTTTTTCCTCAGTATAATCTCCCAGTAGTTTGGAGAACTCCAGGACATGGATTATTGTTAAAGCTGGTCAGAAAGTGATAGGGTTTCCCCTAGGAAACATTATGGCCAGAAAAAAATTGCTTTCCCGACAAAAAACAAAGTCTGAGGAAGTCGCAGTTTGCATGAGTTCCCATGGTCAGAAATCCAATTGTCAGTAGAAGTGGATGAAACATTTCTGGGGAGGAGACCATTTTTTAAGCAGAACAGGAAAACCCATAGCTGCTATTTCTCCAGGGCATGTGTGGAGAAGATTAGTCCTTTGCAGACTGAAAGACTGTCTTCTAAACCAGCACAGACTTTCTAATCTAGTTGTTTCTTATGATTTAGAAGGCCACAGTAAGGGCTCATCCCATGCTCTGGGTACCTTAAATTACCTTGTTACGAAGCGTCATCCACCTTGATCTAGTCAACTGCTGGAAGCATCCTTGAGGATCTGCTACTACAGATGCGTAGCCTAGGCCAGTTGCTCTCAACCTTTCTGGAATGCTGTACCCTTTCAGGAGCCTGATTGGTCTTGCATACCCCAAGTTTCACCTCACTTAACTACTTGCTCACAAAAATCAGACATAAAAATACAAAAGCATCACCACGCTATTACTGAAAAATTGCTGACTTTCTTATTGCTACCATATAATTATAAAATAAATCAATTGGAATATAAATATTGTACTTACATTTCAGTGTATAGTATATAGAGCAGTATAAACGAGTCATTGTCTGCATGAAATTTTAGTTTGCACTCATTTCATACACATGCTCTTTACATAGCCTGTTGTAAAACTAGGCCAATGTCTAGACGAGTTGATGTACCCCCTAGAAGACCTCTGCGTACCACTGGTTGAGAATCACTGGCCTAGGTAAAACATCACCTCCCCCAGCAGCTCAGGTCAGTAACACTGCCAGCCTCAAGGAGGCTCAAAACCAGTAGGACTTTGAAAGCACTTAGTCTAGCTCTTCCTCTCCTGCTCCCATTCTAGCCCCTACAGAATACAACGAAGAAAATAGCACAACTTGGACCACTCCTCTTCCCCCACCAGCCCCCAAGATAACACGGTAAAACACTCACTGCTGCTAGGGAGACTGTAATCAAAAACCAGATGAGACCCTTCAAGCAGCACAGGACAGCCATCCCCACTCAGGCAATGCCTTTTAGACAGCTAAAGTTAAGAGTTAAAACTTGCTTCCTAGCAGAGCCAAACTTGCTTTCCCGCATCCTAACAGCTCAGCCTGGGAAGTGACAATTTATACCCAACTAGCTGCGGGGGTGTGTGTGTGTGTGTTAATCAGAGGTGGCTGTGGAGGTGAAAACAGTGGTCACCTGGTTTCACTAATGCAGTATCCCAATGGTTCTCAAACTTTTGTATTGGTGACCCCTTTCACACAGCAAGTCTCTGAGTGCGACCCCCTTTATAAATTAAAAACACATTTTTTTATATTTAATAGTATTATAAATGCTGGAGGTGAAGCGGGGTTTTGGGGTGGAGGCTGACAGCTCACGACCCCCCATGTGATAACCTTGTGATGATCCCCAGTTTGAGAATCCCTGCAGTATCATTTTCATACAGAGATAGCTGGGCACTGCAGCCTCCTCTTCTGATGGGGAGGTGGGCTAGGGATGTCCCCTTTCTTATACACCCACTGCCCTGCACCCTACCCTCCTTTAATCCCAGCATCCTCAGAGGGAGGAGGCTGTCCCTGCCTCATTACTCCCTTTATCAGTGGGATTGTAGGATCACCCATGCTAGAGGCCTTGCCCCATCTAGATGTTTTTAATATCATGCTGGTGTAAGTGGCCACATTAACAGTGCTGAAAGATAGCACCCTTGGGTCATTTATACAGAGAACAGGTCTAGCGCAGGCAGTGGCAATGTGCTGAAGGCACCACCTTGGCTCTGTTTCCTTGTCTTTGTCCTCTCCACTGAATGGACCACAAATATGTTTGTACTGTACCTAGCACAATGGGATCCTGGTCCATGGCAATAGCGCTGAGTCTATTTCTTCTTCCTTCTTTGCTCTGCCTATTATTTTGGGCTTTGTCATTTTTTTAAAACAAGTCATTTTAGGCACCATTCACAACACTGCTTCCCCGGGACTACTGTAAAGACAGATGTCAGGAGCAGGAGGGAGGGGGAAACCAGGGAAAAGTTTCGTGGGGCTGGTCTACCTGGGTGAAGGCTGGTCTACACTGGGAACTTACATCACCATAGCTATGTCTCAGGGGTGCAGATTTTTCACACCTATGAGAGAAGTAGCTATGCCAACCTAACCCCTAGTATAGACAGCGCTAGGTCAACAGAAGAGAGTTTATGACTGTACTATTGTCTAGTAGGAGCCTGTCTGTTAGAATCATCCAATCCCTTGTGTCTTCACTTTGCAATGCTGAATAACACCTTAGTGCTTATTGCAACCAAAGTGCCAGTTCCTCTCCATTTACAGGGCACATGCTGGCTGGTGGGTTGATTGAATGATATCATGTTCTGGACCACAAAGTCTCCTAGCACACACCTGGCTAATTCCTACTCAGAGTTCAGTAAAGCTACAGACTGAAAAGCCCCTTTGGACTGTCTAGTCCACCTGCTGGCCAGTGAAGGACTGGCCCTGTTGTACATATATTAATACAAGGGAACCTCAGAGTTACGAACTGACCAGTCAACCTCATTTGGAGCCAGAAGTACACAATCAGGCAGCAGCAGAGACCAAAAAAAGCAAATACAGTACACTTCTGTGTTCAATGTAAACTACTAAAAAAAATAAAGGGAAAGCAGCATTTTTCTTTTTCATAGTAAAGTTTTAAAGCTATATTAAGTCAATGTTCTGTTGTAAACTTTTGAAAGAACAACCTGAACATTTTGTTCAAAGTTACGAACATTTCAGAGTTACGAACAACCTCCATTCCCGAGGTGTTCGTAACTTTGAGGTTCTTCTGTACCTTGTGCAGTCTTGTTTCAAAGAGCCCACGGCGAGGACTGTTCCTGACGGAGTAGTGAAGGAAACAATATCATCACCCGTCTGTCATGTAGTTGTAGATTTTTGAGGGTTGCAGGTCAGCTTCCTGTTGGAGGAGAACTCAGTGATGTGGAGTCTGGGTATATTTCAGTGCAACTTGTTTTATTTGCACTGTACTTATCAGCCCTCGAACAGAGGCGGTCACAAATTGCATTGTCTGAAATCTCAGCTCGAGCACCAGTGGCCAGTGCCCAGGAAGGAACTTCGCCCCCCAAAATAAATTCTAGTTAAAGAGATGAAAGCAGAGAGCGAACTTTTCTGCTGCCTGCAATAACACCCCCACCCCACCCCACCCCAGAAATTACATGGCAGAACTACTACAGCATTCTTCACAGCTCACAAGTGAAGAAAATAACTTGTCAATCCGTGTGCAACAGCGCCACCTTCTGGCTCCTGCTACCACCATGTCCCTTACCCTGGGAAAAGATCTTCCCTCCTTTTCTCCTCATGGAGGGAGGCAGCCTGCAGGGGCTGCCCAGCCATTCAAGCCAGCTCCGTGGGTGTGAGCAGGAAGAGGGCCAAGTGCTGAAGGGAGACAAGCGCTCACCTGCTGGGGTTTCCCTCCTTCAGTGCCTTTACCTCTGGGTGGCCAGACGCAGCTAGGCCCGGGGGAAGGCGGGAAGTGGGGCTGCGTCGTGGGAGGCTGCGTCCCCCCCAATGCCAGGAGCCTGGCGCTGACCGCAGGTAGCAGCAGCGGGAGGCATAAGAAACAGGTGGACAGGCATGGAATACCAAGCCAGCGGGGAAAAATTCTTCCTCACCGGTATTGTTTGACTGAGTGTAGCCCCTGGACTCCGCAGTGCCAGGTGCTGTCCAGACACAGAGCAGCAGGACGTGCCCTGTCCCGGAGAGCTGACGCTCTGAGTATAGGAGATGACACGCGGGTATGGCTTGTCCCACCAACGTCAAAGGTCTGACCTCACGCACTTTGTCTCCGACAGATGGGTACAGCCCGGCCGGGGAGCAGGAGGAAGCCTTATCTGCCTAGCCCCACCAGGCACAGGCTGGGGGAAGGGGGTAGCACGCCAGCAGAGTGAACGAGGGGGTGGCGGCAAAGGGCACAGGACGTTGGTGTCGTGATATTTTTTCCTTTAGGGTGGGTTTACTTAGGAGGGGGATCGGTTACACAGGGAAGGGGGAGGGGAAGTGTGGTGTGAAGCTGCGGGGAAAGAGACTGTGGGAAATGGAGGGGAAGAGTCGGAGCAAACAGCCCGTCAGCACAGGCCCCAGAACATCCTGCAGGTCTGGCTGGAACCTTCCAGGTCTGGCTTTGGCGGCTTCTGGCCTACCAGCTGGAAGCAGTGGCTGGCTCCTCTCTGTAGTTTCCCCCCCAGGCCACCTGGAGAGGGAAGGGAAGGCACCAGCGAAGTCCTCATACCCTCATCTCCCCTGCACAGTTCTGGCATCTCCCCTGCACAGTTCTGGCATCTCCCCTGCACAGTTCTGGCTCCAGAGGGGTGCTGGGAGTCAGGGGCACTGTTGAAGCATCCCACTTGCCTGTACTGACTGACACAGTCACACCGCATGTCATTTTGGAGGACGTGGGAGACACAAAGCATCTTCCACTGAATCATAGAACCCATGGCGCTGACAGTTAACATGCCGGATGCACCGAGCTCGGCAAGCTCTGCCTGGGGAAGAGGAGCTCCAACATGCTGCTCCTCCCGTGCGGCTGCCACACCACCAGCACCTGACTCTTCACTGCAGAGGAGGCCAAGCTTGCTACCTTCTGGGAGCAGAGCTGCATGCAGGAAAGCAATGGCCCAGCTGCCATATAAGCAGCCTGACTCCTGTGCAATGACAGGTGGATAGTAAGTCATAATGGAATGCTTCAATTTTTGAAAGGTGAGGGTTTGATTTTTTTTTTTAACCTTAAAATTCAGTCCCTGGCCCAGGCTAGAACAAGCCTGGTGTATTTGGTAATGCTGAAGCCACACACAGTGAGATTCTGGGGTTGAGAGAGGATTATGCAGCAATTTTAATTTTTTTTTAAAGTCTACATGAGGTGTTTGGGGCCCACGGCTGTGACAATAACCACACCTAGAGAACAGACGAGAAGGCTAGAGAATATGCTATTGGCCACTGTGGGTATTTCCCACCAAAAGTGCTCTTGGCTTTGGTATCATTAGCCTCCAGACAGTTGATCAGTGCCCTAGAACCTCCACTGTCGGCCAGCCCATTCCCCTCCCCCACTCCAGACCCCATCGATAACTATCTCCTACTTAGTGGAAGGAGATAGTTTCACTCTCCAAGCTTCATCCACCTTTTAATCATAAATGCACTTCATCTGTACCCTATGAGGATGCTATGAACTCCTAAAAGTCCAGCCACTAAGACACTTATTTTCCTCAGTATATAGCACACATCTGAATGTATTGGCTGCTTAATTTTGTCCAGTGAGGAGGAAGAGGTTCACCTGCCATTTTATAGAAAGAGTCTTGCCCACCCTGTAACACAGGAAGAAAAGCATTAGTAAGAGATGCACGCATAGATGAGAATGCAGGTTTTACATCAGGTAGGGTAGATGTAGTATGGAACTGACTATTCTCTGGCTTTCCATTACCTGGTGGCTGCACAGTTCTCTGCTTCTGAATGCACTGAGGAAATCCAGAGACTTAGTTTGCAGGATTTGCTGGTCTGGTATCCAGAAGTTAAAAAAAAGTTTACACCAAAAAAAAAAAAAATACTGAAAGACTGCCCTGCCCAGATGCTGACAGAACCTGATTGGAAGGGATGGAGCTGATTTAAGCTAGCACTGCAGTGCTAGAAAACATACCTCAGAACACCCGAGTTTATTTTGCCTGCCTCAGCAATAGAGAAGCTGAAGTTATAACTAGGTCATTTCCTTGCACGGAGAATGGACAAGAAGAACTAGGATCACAGTTTGCTTAGGAACCTCAGCTGCTCTCATGTACTATGGGTGCATCAGAGTATCTGCTCAGCCCTCATCAGGAGGGGGAATGGGAGAGTATGAAAGGGGCAGCAGACTAATTAAGGGCAAACATATCAGAACTCCCAGAAACCCAAGCCAATTGCCTACTGCCCAATTTCTCTGTCTCTTTACAGAGGAACTCACTCCTTTTCATATCTGGCATTAATGTATACCAATCTAGGGCTTGTCATGTGCGGACACTCTGGAAAGTTAAAATGAATTAACTACAGGGGTTAAGTTAATGCACCTAAACCCCTGCTGTGTGGACACTGTCACTTAGAATGAGAGTGGTTTTAGTTCACTGTAGCTAATGCAGAGGATCAATAGAGTCATAGAAGATCAGGGTTGGAAGGGACCTCAGGAGGTCATCTAGTCCAACCCCCTGCTCAAAGCAGGGCCAATCCCCAGTTTTTGCCCCAGATCCCTAAATGGCCCCCTCAAGGATTGAACTCACAACCCTGGGTTTAGCAGGCCAATGCTCAAACCACTGAGCTATCCAATAACCTTTAGTTAATTCATTTTCTTCTGAGTGCCCCTATGTGAACAGGCCCCAAAGCAGGTTTTTGTACTACATAAGCGTAGGAGTGCTAGCTGAACCTAAAGACAAAGAATTTTCCAGTCCACTGCTGTCCTCTGCCCTCTTGAAGCCCCCGCAGCGCCTGGCCCTCATACCAGCCTACGGAGAAGGCAATGGAGGAGAGCAAACTGAGATTAGAAGCTTTATAGCATTCAGGGAGGTGAGCAAACCCAACTCATTTGCTACAATATTTCCTTGAAGAGATTAATCCCTGCAAAACTGGAGTAAGGAAAGGAAGGAGTTCCATTCTCCTCACTTCTCAGCACCTCCTCCCAGACTTAATAACCAGCTAGAATGCTGCACCCAGCACCTGCCCTCCCAAGGGCCATGTCTTCTCAGATGCAGTCACCTTACTTGTCGTAGAAGAAGCTGATTAGGAATTAGGCAATTGCACCACCTCCCCTGCAGACTCTAACTCCTAAGAGTCAAATTAAAGATTAGGTTAGACAGAAGTGATATTTCAGGATGAGCATTCAAATGTTCTGTACACAGGACAAATTCCTACACCTACACCTCTGAGATATTTGGACTTTGCAGATAGTCATTAGAGCAGAAACAGGGCTGTTTTCTTAGACTGGAAGTGCCTCAGGGCAAATCTGACTTTCCCCATGTTTGTACAGCACCTAGCACAACAGGTGCTCTAATCCTAGTCAGGACACCTGGGAATAGCCCTGTTACACCCAAAGCACCACTTTCCCAGTATGTCTAAGTCAGATATTTGGGGCTAAATCACTGTTTGTTTGTTGAGGGGGGAGAAAGGGAGAAATAGACACACCACTATCACAAAAGGTTCTGGCAAATCAGAGGGATAGCTCAGTGGTTTGAGCATTGGCCTAACAAACCCAGGGTTGTGAGTTCAATCCTTGAGGGGGCCATTTAGGGATCGGGGCAAAAATTGGGGATTGGTCCTGCTTTGAGCAGGGGGTTGGACTAGATGACCTCCTGAGGTCCCTTCCAACCCTGATATTCTATGACTTAACTCCAGTGTCTGCTAGAACACACATTTATACACACACAGAACAAAGTGATTCCACACCCATTTTCAAAAGGAAGAATCTTTGAGGAGCAGCTAGTTTGTTCTAGATTCCTTGGCTTTGCTTCTCCTGCCCAGTTCCTTCCCACATCACCCCTACAGATTAATTTAATGGGGTGGAGGAGGGAGGAAGATAAAACTTCTGACCACTTATACCAGCCCATAAACACCAGACCATGTTATAAACCACTTACTGCTGCTGGTGAACTTATAATCAAAATCAGAGAAAAAACTGAAAACAGCAGGAGACTGCCATTTGTATTCAGCCAATACCTGCCCAAGGCAAGGACACTGAGACACACACACACACAAATCATTTCCTTTTAAACCTAGAGAGCTCTACTCATACACCCCTGAGCCTTAAAAGCTCAGTTTGTGAATTGACGGTTTATACCTACCCTGCTTCAAGTTAATCAAGGGTGGATGATGGGGATGAATGTGATTGTTTTGTTAACACACCAACTTTTTCTTAAAGGGATAGCTGGGCATTCAGATCCTCTTTTAAAGAAGAGATCTAAGCCATCTGGGGGTTTACAGGCCCCTCCCAAATCACCACAGTATCTGAAGAGGGTGCTGATGTTCTGAGTAGAAACAACCCAGACACCAAGGGCTTGTGACACCCTGTGGATTAAAGCACCAAGTTTTTTCCTCCCAAGTACCAGTGTGGGTTGTAGCCCACTCCATTCTGAACACATCACTGAACCAACACCCAATATGACACAACATCAGCTGGTGCTCGAGAGACACCCAGGGGTGGAATAATGAGGAACTGATGCAGATCTGGACTGAGATGCACACACAGAATTGGGAGGGGTCAGTAACACAGTAGAAGAGCCAGGGCAGGACCAAGGTATATGAGCAGAGTAGTGTGGTTATCACAGGGGTGGGACAAGTCAAGACTAAAGTGCATTGGCAGACTAGTGTAGGGATCCTGGTAGAGGGTGCAGGTCAGCACAGGAATGAACTCCCTAGGGAGAGATGTGAGGGACCTAGGACTGGGATAATAGGGGGTGAGGATGGTCAGGAGTGAGGTGGGTTGGCAGAGCCGTATAGGAGAGAGAGGTGATCACGGACTGCCTGTTTTTCAAGTGATGAGGCCCAGCTAGGGAGGTTTGCAGGAGACCTGGCAGATGTCATTCTAACAGCATTGACAAAATTAACCATCTGAGTGGCCCTTGGCAGTTCAGGCCAATGGCACTGTAATGGTGCAGGCATTCGGAGCTCACCTGCCAGGTGCAGGCTGCAGACTGCCACCAGTTTCTGTCTACCTCCATGGCTCACAGTATAAACATTCCTCCAAGAAAGAAGGTTGGACACGGAGGCTGAGATGTATTAGAGCGGAAACACCTGTATTCATATTAGACACGAGGCTAATAGCATATGGACAATTCCTCCTTTATAGTCCTTGTTCTGCCACTGACTTGCTGCGTGTCCTTGGTGCAGGTGCATTAATTTCTCTGTGCTGCAGCTATCCAACCTGTAACAAGGGAAGAATAATCCTGACGTACCTCTGTAGGGTCTATGAGGTTTATCAGACAGAAGCGATTGGTCCTTATGCAATCTGCAAAGCGTTTGGTCTTTGCATGCAAGAAGCAGAGATGTTAGTAGCTAGGAAAGATGTATATTAACTGTGTGGTGTGTGACAGGAATTGGAATTGTGGTATCACCCTGTACCTCAACCCCCTGTGTCTGTGCCTAGCCGGTGTGGACAAAGAGCTGTTTGTTACATGCCTAATAAACTAACCTGGGTGACCAGCAGGCGTCGAATTGAGTTTTTTTGGATCCCAGAGAACTGGATGATGTGTTCTGAATAAGTCAAGTGGAAAGGTCTCGGAGAGAATCCTAAGAAAAGTGCTTGGGGATCCATGGGTGAAAAGCACCATCACAAAGGACAAATAATGTTATAGACTGGGTTTGTGAGATGGCAAAAGCTTCCTACCAGTACCCACCAGCCCTGATATGGTAACCTTGGCCTAACTTGTTAGCCATACTGATACTTCTCATTACCCAGGGCTTAATCCTGCTCTCATTAAAGCCAACGGGAAACTCCCACCTGACTCTACCAGGTCCCAGCTCAGACCCTGTGTGAGATGACATGCTCTACAAGGCTGAATTTAGGAGTGTGACCCAATCACACAGTTGTGTTCAAGCCCCAACAGATACAAGCCAGTTATTCTGAAAACCAGACAAATTAATCTGTGAAGTAAAGCCAGCTCCAACAGGGCCAGTCTAGCCCAGCAGCAGGTGATGGATCCATGTGAACTTTGCAACCAGGCAGGTGTCAAGAAAACAATTTTCTAGATTAACTGTAATAAAGGGAAAATGGCAAGTGCCAGACTCCCATCAATCCCATTCTTCTCACACATGCCAAACAGGTCTCGGGCTTATGGCTAAGATGGATACAAGCATCTTCCTATTGCTCCTAATACCATGCTGTTCTGTCTCTAATAGAATTATTAGAGCAAAACTCAGCACAGCTGTGTTCCCTGAGTCAACTGCTGAATGGCTGAAGAAAGCTTAAGAAAGAAAAGTGCCATGAGCTAAAATTTTCCAAGAGACTAAGGACTTTGGCTGCCCAACCTGAGGCATGTTGAAGGGTTCCACCAAGCATCTGCTCTCTGAATTTCAGCTCCTTAAAAAAGGTACCTCAAGTTGGGTACTGAAAAATCTTTATTCATTCTTGGAAAACCTTGGCCATAGTTCTTCAACTGAGGGCCAAGACTTTTCCACTGGCCTCTGCTCCAATACACAAACAGTTCTTTGCTATTTCCTCTTCCCCACCATCCCATAGAGCAGCAGGGTTTATGAGGGGTATGACACATCCTTAAAGCATGTCTAGCAACTTGGAATTTTATCCAGAAGTTAGCAACCGTTGCTAATAGCAGATCAGTTCTTGCCAGGGCGATGTGCTACTGTCAAAATACCCTAGTTAGATCTGCTCAGAGGGGGGGTTAGGTGACATGGTGCTAGATTCCAGCAGCTGTCTAGAGTACAGCACTGACACAGCTAGCATTGAACCAGGGATAGCCAAGGCAATACATTTATGAAGAATTTCCCTAGTACAACAGACTGTCTGAACACTCGGAAAGCATTAGAATTTTGGAGAGAGAGCACACTGCAAATAAAGATCCAGCTTGTGATTGGAAAGATTAGTATCTGAAGAAACTCTGGGAAAGCATCTGGATTTAAAATGAATTAAGCCAAATCTGAAATGGTTGCTATAAGTTTGCCAGACTCTGAGAAGTCAAATCTCCAGAAAACACTGGGGGTATAAATGGGCAAAAAATTCTATAAGATACCTAGAAAGAAGATCTGGGCACAGAACCAGGAGACATTTTGGCAGACCCAAAGGCCCAGCTCAGAAGCAGGATAGCACCACGCCAGAGCAGACAGACAAGCTAACATCAAGAGCCAGACAGAGGAACTTTGCATCAGAGGCAAGGCTGAACGGGACAGACATGCAGAAGGGGCAGTCTCGTCTTACATTCACAAGCTGCTTACAGACACCCATATCAAGAGGTGTATCTAGCTTTTTTATAAGCATCTCACCCACCCTGAAGTGTACTTTTTTCACTAGTTGTTTCCCCAGAGAAACAATTCTAGCCTCTTTTACTTTGTATAGAAGCAGGTGGGAGAGGCCTCCCCTATACAGAAAGCAAGCAGTAGGAAGATGTTGCCGTGGCCCGGGACACAATGCAATTTATAGCAGAAGCTAGCACTTCACTCCTCCTCCTGCCTCCTCACCGGCTGCTGCTGTTCCTCCACTTCTCCTATATGATGGAAAATGTAAGCCCTAGGAGAGTCTTATTACTGCCTCCCCCCACAGAGAAGAGAACCAGGCAGCTTCTTCCAGGAAGTCCCTCCTCTGTAGGGTGCAGATTGGCCCTGCTTGCAAGACCCTCACCCTGTCCTGTTTTACATAGGAGCCTCCCCTCCATTTTACCTTAGCCATCACCCTATTACTGGACTAGCTTTGAAGACAGAGACTAAACATGATCTCAAGTCATTTGTCTTCAGCTGTGCTTTACTGAGAGAGACCATGGTGGAGCTCTCAGGGTTAATCTGCCACTTTGTAGGCATCCTCCCCAATTCTGTAATGGAAATAAAAGAGTATCAATACAAGTGGTCCTACCTGGAAGGGAGAACACAGGCTCCACCATGCTCAATCTTCTATTCTTCCCATCACCACAGTGTCAGAGCACCTGCAAGTGGTGGTTGTAGCTATGGCAGATATGACAATATCCTGGGCAAGCCTTAGTTAAGTTAAACCTGATTGAATTACATGTGATATCTTTGGGGTCCCTTGTATTGAAAATGCAAATTGTGTGTGTACTATTGTGGGACAGTATGGAGCTTGTTGACAGAGAAGGAGGATTAATGCAATCTCTAGGAGATAATATGAACTTCAAAAGACTATGTTGACCAATGCAAGCAGACATGATTGATCTTTTGGGACAGTGTGCGTGAAGTGCAATTCCTAGGAAGCCCTGGAGAGGAGAGGATAGAAAACCCCAACCTACTAAATCAGCCTTTATATCTTTGTCCTGAGTGCGGGGACCTTTTGTCTGCTGATCTCCTGTTACATGAGGATAGTTCAGAGACCCAACCTGGATTCTCCACGGACCAACACAGAAAGGATTTTTGAATAAAAGTTTAAACTGACTCCAGGGCCTTCATTCGGATCCAGCAAACAGACAGACCCTTCTGTCCAGGGGTGGGGGGGAAGGACAGAAACTGACCAGACCCTTGTGGACTTGAGGGTGTTGGGGGCGTGATCTCTGATAAGCTTATTAGCATGCACATTGGTTTTTGGTGTTTTAATGTTTTCCCTGTAATGCTTTTATCTTAAGAATAAAATAGGCTTGCTTAAAAAGAGCTGTGTGTGGTAACTTATAACTGTGGGCAACTGCACTGGTATTAGTCTCTGAGGAGAGCAAACAGGCCTGTTTAGCCAGCCTGTCTTTTGCTGGGAGTAACAAAGTGAAGTCAGGGAAGTGTTCAGCCTGGATATACTCCTTTCTGGTTGGAGTGATACACGAGTCTCCACCCAAGAGAGGCGAAAGCTGGGAAGCCAGAAGCCTAGAGTCGCTACCCTTGCTAGACCAGAAAGGAGGAATATAGGTGCGGTTGCCCTGAACTGTGAAAGTAGCTACAGAGTAGAACTAGCCATTCTCTAAGGAGCAGGGGACCTTCTGTTACTGGGTTGCCTGCCCTGTTCTCTGTCTCTGAATGCATGGAGGATCTCAGAAGCCAAACAGTCTTTAGGACTTCCTGATCCTGTTTCCAGAAGCACTGCCCAGCCCATGTGCTGACAGAACCTAATACAGGAGAAGAGACTGATCAGGATTTAGTCAGCATTGGTTAGTCACATTTCTTAAAAGCTCCTTAATTCAGAAATATCTGGATTCCTAAGTCACACCAGACTCTCCACTGGAAGGGAAAGTTTCTCCTGCACGGTCAAGCACCAGGATAATATTAGAACATGAAGGAGAGAGAAGGCCTGGCAGTCTATTCTCCATTTCCTACTCGCTCTCTCCTATCCCTGCATCTATGAAATACTGAATCTGGAAGCGGGTGTAAGGAAGAGGTTGTGCTCAGATGCAGAACCTCATGGAAAGGCTCACAAGAGAACAGTTAGAATGTGGCCCTCTCCAGGAATCCCTGCCTATCCCTATGTGTGAGGTAGCTCAATCCCAGCCATCAAGAAATAATTCCATGTTGGGGCACACTCATGGGTACGTTCTCAGCTCTGGGGAGGAGGTTCAGCATGGATGGGGAGCAGGAGATCGAGTACTAGAGTGCCAGGTGACTGTGTTGGAACCAGGAAGGCAAGAAGCCTAGAACAGCAGATAGGAACCTCCTCTGCTGAGGTGCATGGAGCTCCTCAAAAGGTACTCAGACACTTTACACATTGGCATTCGTTCTTTAATGCAGTTCCCATGTGTTCTCAGCCTTGGAGCTGGCTGTCCTAACATCCAAAGAGAGTGAAAGAGCCTGAAATCCCATCACCATACAGCCCCTGCTGGCTTAGCACCTTACCCCCAGCCCAGGATACAGAGATGGCAGTGGTCAGCCCTAGGCAGATATTCTGGATATCAGTCACTAAGCTCTGCATCTCTTGTCTGGGTGAGCCCTCGTATACCTCCACAGCACTGGTGAAGACACCACTGATCAGGTGGTCCCTGGTTGTGACCTGGTTAAGTGTGCTCAGGCTGTTCACCCTGATGCCAGTCACATTGCAGTGGCTGGCCTGAGGGGAGAACAAGCAGGAAAAAGCACACCCCACCTTAGAAGCAGGAGTCAGTCCCAGAGATGGTTTGTGGCCGAGAGGGCGCATGAAATGGCCACCGGCATAGGATCAGCAGCCGGTTTTGGACCCAGCACCTCCAGCATTAGAAATGATACCTCTGCTATCTGAGCTGAAGTAATGATTGTGTAGTGTACGCTGGCTCCACAGCCCACCAAGGTTCTTAGCTGGCAATTCATCTAAGGAGCAGTGAGCACAGGCGTGTACCTAGCACAAGTCATGAACTCCCCCGACAACTATCCTTTCTGCAATGAGGGAGACCCTGGCACACATCTACATAGGGTGTGTCAGACTTCAGCCCCTCTCCCAACTCCTCCAGAACCTTGTACTCAGTAAGAGATGCTGGCTGCACTTCTCCCTGCAGTGCCTCATTGATGCACACCCCATCCATGGCCCCACAAAGTTGCAAGACATCATCAGCCTCCTTCTGGTGCTGGCCAGGATGGCCATCCATCACTCCAAGAGGAGGAAGCCGGATGGGGGCGGGATGCTCTGCAACTGTGGGGCCTATTTCCAATCCCTTGCTCCAAGCAGAGTTCCTCTGGGTGGTGTCCACTGACTCCTTGGACACATTTGAGGAGCAAGGGGCTCGGTGTCCCCTTCTGGTTCCCTGATTGTTTCCCTTTGACCTTCACTCCAGACCCTGTTTATTGTGGCTTGGGGGGGTCACTGGTCCCCTCTGCCTCAGCTGAGGAGGCCTTTAGTTTTGGGCAGGCTTAGGCCCGCCACCTCCCTGCAACATAGGTAGAGTAATGAGCAGTGAACATAGGCTGTTATCTAACTCCCAGAGGGGGCTGCAGTACTTACTTAACTCACCTGGTTCATACAGAAATGGACTGGGCTGTGCAGTAGAGGGAGACTCAGGACAAACCCAGCCCTCTAGTCAGGCTTGGATACATAGTCTTGAGAAAGTGTTGATCTCCTTTCCAAAAGCACTGCCCAGTGCCAGTGCTGACAGAAGCTGAGACTTGGCAGGGAGAGGGCATTCAGGGACTGAACAATTGCTGAGTACCAGAGAGGCTCCCATCAGAGCACTGTAGGCTAGAAGCATGAGGATATGCCAAGTCTTATTCACTGGGCACTCTCAGCATTGACCTCACTTTATGGAGGTCTCAGCCTATGCACATTTTATGTTTCTCTGTCGATGTTTGGTCTGCACAAGGCCATTTCATTGGAGACGGTCACTTGAGTTGCTTTTTAGACTGCAAGGCCATTGATCGGCCGTCTGTCTCCATGGTGATGGCATTGGTTGAGCCAAAGCCATTAACAGGATGCACTGCATGAAGCTTGCCATCTTCCTCTCATGCACATATGAGAATACGGCTGCACAATAACAAACCCACAGTTGCCCATCTATGAAGATCTCCAAACTCCCTCCCTCCACCCCTGGAGATGCTGTCTTAAGTCCAGGAACCCCATGTCCTTTGGCCAAAGCTCGCAAAACCTCGGGATTGTCCCCAAAAGACAAGTGAGAGAGGCTCTGAGAAAACAGTGGGGTCAAGATCTGATTGCATATCCTACAGACTGACCACCTGGCTTCACCCTGCCACGTAAGCTATGGATCACAGGGAACTGTATCAGAACCTTACACAGGCATTGCAGTTACACACTGCACAAATGAAAACTGAAGGGCAGCCCCATATATGAACATGGAGAAGACACTCAAACCATGGAACACTAGTGAAACACTGTCCTCTAAAACCCTTCTGCAGAGGGACAGCCTTGATTCATTCCATGTCACTGAAAGCCACCAAGTGGATGACAAACTTGAACATCAACCTTTAATTGTGTTTTACTTTTAAGTGGCCATATGAAAGCAGCAGCCTTTGCACAAATACCACCCACAACTATTAGCTGTGCAAACACCCGTGGTGCTTAATGTGTCACAAGCTGTTGATATTACAAACAAGCTGTGGGTGGGAGTGGGAAGAGACCACGAGGAATGCATTCACTATTTCTTTAGAGGCAGTAGGAGGAACGGAGGCATTTGGTGTGACTGCCCTTTCTGAAATCGGAGCGCAGCTATGGAACATAGCCCAGAGAAGGCTGGCAGATTGCGGTCATACTCACAGGCCCCCACAGCAGATCTGTCAGCAGCAGAGCCTCCTGGGTGTGAGCATTATACCAAGGGATGCATGTGACCACATGCAACTGTAAGCTGCTCAGGGCAGAGACCTTGCCTTGTACGTCCAGCCCCTAGTACAATGAGGGCCTTGTGACAGATCACTCTCCATTAGTATGGTTACACAGCACAAGTAGTACAAACTCTGGCCAGTTATGCTGCAGAATAGCACTACAGGAGCCTAATATGGAAACTCTGCATGTCAAGAGAAAGAAAACAGGTGCCTTGCCCAGGAAGGAGTCCAGAACCAACGCTTGTAGAATAGCCAGCGGCTGACTCCACTGTATCAAAGTCAGGGGAGCACTGTGACACAGAGGCCCCTTGGTGCTAACTGGCAAAAGGGTTCACTGTTCTTCCCAAGCAACTCCCACCTCAGACCTGACAAACTCACCCCACCTAACACATTGCTTTCATGGTGTTTTTGTCCATAAAGGGTAACCTGTAAATTCTCTGCTGAAAGCCTGTAACTTATCAATACTCAATCACTGCAAGATGGGTGTATGGGTAATACCTAAGGAATAAGTTAATATTGAAAATCATGCCTTTAAGGTCTTGAAGTGAAAGTGAGTCACCAGAGAATGATGTGGCTGGATGATGGCTCATTCAAGTGGGAGGGAGCTGTCACCCCTCCCTGGCTAACAATTATGTAACATATTGCTCCACTTTGCACCACTCCAGAAAAGTCAATAGAAAACCATCAAACACAAACAACAAACATCGAAACCACTTGGAAGTAAAAAGGAAAGATAGGACAGCAAAGGGTGTGCCTGTCTGTGAATAAAGACAGAAGACTGATTCAGCATATCACAGGGTGGAGAAAGACACACTGCATCCATTTACTGAAGAGGTATTTTGATGAACAGGGGTGCTTCATGAAAGACCAGCAAACCCTGCAAAAGACTGAACTCTGTGGGATAAGAATCTACTTGATCAGCTAGGAAATGTAACATTAACAAGCATAGGCCTGCCTTTGTGCTTTATAATTGGTTTGTGTGTAATCATTTGTTTCCAGTCACTCATTTCTTTTTGAATCTTTACTTGTTCTAAAATAATTTTGTTGTTTTATTATAATTGAACTCTAGTGCTGTGTGAGATACAGGAGTGGTGGGCTAAGATAAAACCGGGAGACACGGTTCCTCTGAGAACAAGATCTGGAATTTCTGAGAGTATCTAGTGATCAGGGGCTGGACACCACAGGGAGACACTTGGAAGGGACTTGGGCCCAGAGTCCATCTCTTTGCAAACTTCAGGGCAAAGACAGGGTTGGTGTAGCCCAGAGGAGAGTGGGTGGCTGACTGGCTGGTGGTGTTAGGGAGGGAACAGATTTCCTCATGCTGGAGTCAGGTCGCAACTAAGGCCACATCTACACTAGAACTTATGTCAGCAAAACTTTTGTCCTTCAGGGTGTGAAAAAAAACTACACCCCTGAGCAATACAGATTTTGCCAGCATACACGCTCGTATGTACAGGGCTATGCTGGCGGGAGACGCTCTCCTGCGGACATAGCTACCACTGCTCATTGAGCTGGTTTTATTAGGTCAATGGGAGAGCTCTCACCCATCTGCATAACGCAGCTATATGAGGGCTGGTACAGCTGTAAGCTTGTAAGCGTAGACATTGCCAAAGTGACACTCAGCTCTGGGTGCCCTGGAGAAGCAACACAGCCCCCCATTTTCAATCATAGCCTCTGGCTGGTACAGCAATAGCAACAGAAGTGATATATTTCAGAGGAACAGCCGTGTTAGTCTGTATTCGCAAAAAGAAAAGGAGTACTTGTGGCACCTTAGAGACTAACCAATTTATTTGAGCATGAGCTTTCGTGAGCTACAGCTCACTTCATCAGATGTTTACCGTGGAAACTGCAGCAGACTTTATATACACACAGAGAATATGAAACAATACCTCCTCCCACCCCCCAGATGTTGTTGCTGAGTTAGAACCAGCTCAGAGGTGGGCCTTGTTAGACAATACCACAGGGGCAGTAGACAGTTTTTTTATACACTTTCAGTGAACAGGCAACAGCTAGGATCAGTCTAAGGAAAATTCCTTATGGCTAACTATGCTATGCCCTAATGCCACGTTATTGCATAGCGCTCTCATCCTCGTCTGCTGGAATCACAAGCAAGAGAGCAGGCCTGGGCCAGAGAGCAGCAGCCCCCAGGGTGGTCTGGAATGCAGGCATCCGTGTTGCTCTCTTCCTTTACCAGCAGCTCCTCTCCTGCAGGGAATGAGCTGCAAGGCTGCCCTTGGATAGGATGACCAGATGTCCTGATTTTGGGGTCTTTTTCTTATATAGGCTCCTATTACCTCTCCCCCCCCCCCCCCCCGATTTTGCACACTTGCTGTCTAGTCACCCTACCCTTGGAGTTAGTCTTGGGGAACAAAGCAGCTCTCGCCCTTGCTCTGGAGGAGCAAAGAGACCTGAGAGGCCATTTACCCTGTTCTGTGGCCCAGTCCCCTTGCTCAGGCTTCCAGCACTATCCCAGGAGGGATGGTGGGGGAGGTAAGGGGAAAGGCCCTGGTCTCTCACAGCCCAGCAGGGTTCAGCTTTCCTCCCCAGCTCCTATAACTCACAGTTGGAGCTCTGCCCAAAACCTACGGGGAGGGGGACACCATCCTGGCTGCTCCTCTTCCTAGCTGGTGCAGGGGTCCCATCAAACTTCTCCCTCTGCTCCCCTCCATGGCTGGGTGCAGCGTTCTCTGGCGAGCCATGGGGAGATCAGTTGGGATACAATCTCCTCCTTCCCCCAGCCAGACATTCCCCAGAACCGTTAGCAAGACACTTCACATTTAGAAATATTAAATGACATCAATTTCTCTGCCTAAACCAGCAGAGGACTTCAGTGCAGATGCGTATCAGCTACTGCTGTGCTAACCCATCTCTAGAATGGCTGGGGAAGCACCTGTACAGTTTCTCAGCTGACTAGTACCCAGACAAGGAAGTGAAACAGACCCAACATGAAAGTGACACTGATTACGTACAAAACATTGCCAGATAAAGTCCACCCCCGTTTTTTGGCATCTAAAGGAGTTACAGGGCAGATTAATAAGAAAAAAAAGCTTTCAGACAGATGTGATCTGAGTTGGTGTCCTTTTGGGAGCATGCCAAATTTACCAGAGAAGAATGGGACACAGTGGAGTTATTTGCCATTTATCCTCCTACACTCAGCCATACGCATGCAGTTGGGGAAAGAGTGGGTGGAATCTTGCATCACTGAGCTCTTATTCATTTCTCTAATGCACTTATAGCAAATGCAATGCAGGCAAACAGACCTTCCTCTCTTGCAGTGGAAGCTGATGGATTATGAAACCATTTGACAGGGGCTCTAAATTTATTACCGTAAAGAAAGTTCAAAATTTCCCATCTCAAACATCTGTCCCTGCAAGGCTAATAAATTCACCATTTGTCCTTGCACCTGGAAGGCTAAATGCAGCTGCTTTGTAGAGGGGAGGGCTGGGGATTTTTCTTAAGGGGGTAGGGGGAAAGAATGAGGTTTGCGGGGCAAAAATTGGCAGTTGATGCCACTTTCACTGTAGTAAGCAGTTGGGGTTAAGAGTTCAGAATGAACGGTCTATAATATGTCAAACCTCAACCAACACAATAACCATCTCACCATTCACTATGTGTCATCCAAAGAGTCTTACTTCATCTGTGACAGAAATCAGTGTAAGTCTCCACATGCTGACCCATAAGCCAAGAACGCAGCAGCTCTATAAACAAAATCCAGGAGCCATGACTGCATAGAAATGGGCCACATCCAATCAGAGCTTGTAGTAACTGGTTCTACATTAGCTAGTAATTACTGACCACTTTTCCTATCAAATACTACAGCAAGAGCCCCAGAGCAGCAGGGCTAAGGAGTGCTTGCACATAATATATTAGCACTGCAAGCCAGACACATGGGTGGAAAAAAGTGTTACCTTTTTAGTAACTGGTGTTCTTAGAGAGGTGTTGCTCATGTCCATTCATGTTAGAGGTGGGTATGCCTGCCACATGCACCCGTACTGGAAGTTTTTCCGTCAGTGGTATCCATAGGGGACTGGCTCTGGTGCCCTCTGGAGTGGCGTGCATATGCTGCGGTATTAGGGACGCTGCCGGCTCCCCCCACCCTCAGTTCCTTCTTGCCAGAAACTCCGACAGTGGGGAAGGAGAGCATGTCATGGAATGGACATGAGCAACACATCTCGAAGAATGCCAGTTTCCAGAAAAAGGTAACTGTCTTTTCTACTTCAAGTGCTTGCTAATGTCCATTCACATTAGGTTGTTGGATCATATTAAAGAAGTTCTGTATTAAAATCACAAATGAGTTTGATTCCCCAGAGTTTAAATTCCAGGGTATTACTAATTAGGAGGTCTCTTGGTTTTTGGTACTGTTTCTCTCCCTCTATGTGTGAAACTTGCAAGCTGCTAATTGTGTTAGTACATTCTAAGACAGAGTCTGTTCTCAAAGCAATTCACAGAGAGAGAGAGACTGACTCAAAGCAATACTCTAACACCAGAAACAGCACCCAGAGACTCCCCGCCCTTTTGTTGTATTAACAATTGTGATTAAAATAGAGATAGAGGATGGATGTGGATGGATGCTTGGTGTGGATAATAACTGAATGATCAGGGAGGTGCCAGCCTAAGAATCCAGTGTCCATCGGCTGAAGAAGGCGTCAAGTGGAAATAACCAGAGGGGCCCCCCCCCCCCCCCCCGAGGGCAGACTGGAATCCACCCAACAGCCTCAAGAATGGGAGAACCAAAGAACAGGATAGCACATTCCTGACGGCTCCAAGATGTTATCTGCTGATTGATTCAGCAACAGCATGAAGCAGCAATTCCCATAGACTGGCATAGGAAGAAATTCCTATAAAAATAGACTCTAAAAAGTGAGAACTTTGGGGTCTGATTCTGCAAACCAACTTCCAGGAGCATCAGACAAGGCCCTGCTCCCTCCTCATGTCCAGGCCACCTGGCCAGTGGCTTGGCATGAGCAACTCTAAGGCTGGTAACTACGATAACAACCTTGCAGAACGTGTGTGTGTGTGTGAATGTGTGAACTATAACTAACTGCTTACTATTATTCTTTCTGTATTCACAATAAATGTGGTATTTTGCCTTTTCCCCTTTAATAAGATCCTGCTGGTTTTTATTTTATTGGTATAACAAGGTGACCCCCAAGCAGTGCCACCAGAGGCGGGAAGGAGTTCATGGACGTGAAGACTAACACAGCTATGCCGAACCCAGAATCATCTCTGGCCTGCTGGGTGATGGCGTAGTGGCCTGTGAACGTGTGCACCGATGACCGTGTCGCAGCCCTGCAAAATGTCCTGAATAGGGGACGTGTGCCAGGAAGGCTGCCAAGGATGCTTGAGCTCTAGTTGAGTGGGACTTCACAATAGGTGATGGCTGGACCCATGCCTGCTCGTAACAGGTCCGGACGCATGAGATAATCCAGTTGGCGATCCTTTGAGAGGACACCGAAAGACCCTTCATTCTATCTGCTGTCCCAATGAAGAGCTAGGTTGACCTGCAGAAGGGCTTGGTACAATCCAGATAGAACACCAAGGCACGCCAAACATCCAGGGTGTGCAGCAGCCTCTCCTCAGCAGTTGAGTGCTGTTTGGGACACAATACTGGGAGAAAGATGTCCTGGTTGACGTGTAAAGAGGACACCACCTTCGGCTGGAAGGTCGGATGGTCGGATGGGGTTGCAGCTGTACCTTGTCCTTGTAGAACATGGTATATGGCAGCTCCAAGGTCCAGGCTTTCAGCTAACACTTGCCTTGCCAATGTAATTGCTACAAGGAAGGCGACTTTCCATGACAAGTAAGAAAGGGAACAAGAGCCCATAGGCTCAAAGGGTGGGCCTGTAAGTCTGGGCGAGGACCAGATTGAGGTCCCATTGTGGGACCGGGTTCCAAACCGGTGGGAAAAGACTCTTGAGGCCATTCAGGAAGCTGACAGACATCTCATGCAAGAACACCGATTTTCCCATGATACGTGAGTGACAGGCCAAGATGGCCACTAGATGAACCTTGATGGAAGAGAGAGCTAAGCCCTGGTTCTTCAGGTGGGGCAGATAGTCTAGGATGGACTGCAGGGATGAACGCATCGGGGAGATGCTACGTTCTGCTGCCCAGTGGGAGAACCTCGTCCACTTCGCCAGGTAAGTTGCTTTAGTGCAGGGTCTCAAACTCGCGCCCGCAGGCCATCTGCAGCCTGCAAACCTCCCCAATGTGGCCCACGGGGCTCCAGCCTCCAATGAGGCTGGCTCTCTCCCTTGGCCCCACCTGCTCCCCCCAAGTGCTCCCCCCCACAGGGGGCCCAGCAGCACAGCGGAGCTGAGTGGCGTCCTTCCCTGCGGGCCCGGGACAGGGGGGCGGTGCCTGGGGGCAGTGGCCCATGGAGCCCCCCGGCCTTGGAGCCCCAGGTAAGCATTGCATCCACCGACCCCCTCCCAGAGCCTGCACCCCATCCCCACATACCCCCATCCCCAAAACTCCTTCCCAGAGGACTGGGGCTGGCCCTAAGGTAAATTGAGTTTGAGACCCCTGCTCTAGTGGAAGGTTTTCTACTCTCCAGGAGAGCCTGCTGTACCTCACTAGAGCAGGTCCATTCCTCTGGGTTCAGCCACGTAACATCCATGCCGTGAGGTGGAGAGAGGCGAGGTTTGGGTGCATGAGACTGCTGTGATCCTAAGAAAGGTCTAGGCAACTGGGTAGCAACCACAGGGCAGCTACTGCCAGGTCCATCAGCATGCTGAACCAATGCTGGTGTGGCCACACTGGGGCGATCATGATGACTTATGCTCTGTCTCTCTTGACCTTTGACAGGACCCTGCTGATCAGTGGAATTGGTGGGAATGCATACATCAGATCCCCCAAACACGGCAGGAGAAAGGGGTCAGAGAGGGTGCCCTTGCCGAGACCCTGCAGGGAGCTGAACTGATGACATTTCCTGTTCTATCTGGTGGTGAACAAGTCCACTCAGGGACATCCCAACCTCTGGAAGACCATCTGGACCACCCCCGGATAGAGCGACCACTCATGGTGAGAGAAAAAGGACTTGCTGAGACGATCTGCCAGCGTATTCCTTACGCTGGAGAGCTGGGCAACCTCCAGGTGAATCAAATGATGGATGCAGAAGTCCCACAGTTGGAGTGCTTCTTGACAGAGAGCCAACGAGCATGCTCCCCCTTGCTTGTTGACGTAGAAAATCGAGGCCATGTTGTCCATCAGCATCCACACCACTCTACCAGTCAGATGTGGCAGGAAGACTAATTGAACTGCCTTGAGCTCCTTGACATTTATGTGCAACCCCAGCTTCTCTGGGGACCACATCCCTTGGGTCTGCATCTTGCTGAGGTGCTCCTCACAGCCGAGATCGGAGGCATCCGAAATCAGAGGCCAAGGGGCAGGGATTGTCGAGCGGTACTCTAAGACTATTGAGATAAAAAAGGAGCACTTGAAGATGATAAAGTCATTGCAGAGAAACTAAATGAATTCTTTACTTCAGTCTTCATGGCTGAGGAAGTTAGGGAGATTCCCAAACCTGAGCCGTCCTTTGTAGGTGACAAATCTGAGGAATTGTCACAGATTGAAGTGTCATTAGAGGAGATTTTGGAATTAATTGATAAACTTAACAGTAACAAGTCACCGGGACCAGATGGCATTCACCCAAGAGCTCTGAAAGAACTCAAATGTGAAATTGCAGAACTATTAACTATGGTTTGTAACCTGTCCTTTAAATCAGCTTCTGTACCCAATGACTGGAAGATAGCTAATGTAACGCCAATATTTAAAAAGGGCTCTAGAGGTGATCCCAGCAATTACAGACCAGTAAGTCTAACATCAGTATCAGGCAAATTAGCTGAAACAATAGTAAAGAATAAAATTGTCAGACACATGAACATAAATTGTTGGTCAAAAGTCAACATGGTTTCTGTAAAGGGGAATCATGTCTTACTAATCTATTAGGGTTTTTTGAAGAGGTCAACAAACATGTGGACAAGAGGGATCCAGTGGACATAGTGTACTTAGATTTCCAGAAAGCCTTTGACAAGGTCCCTCACCAAAGGCTCTTACATAAATTAAATTGTCATGGGATAAGAGGCAAGATCCTTTCACAGATTGAGAACTGGTTAATGGACAGGGAACAAAGGGTAGGAATACATGCTAAATTTATTCAGAGAGGGGTAACTAGTGGTGTTCTCCAAGGGTCAGTCCTAGGACCAATCCTATTCAATTTATTCATAAATGATCTGGAGAAAGGGGTAAACAGTGAGGTGGCAAAGTTTGCAGACAATACTAAACTGCTCAAGATAATTAAAACCAAAGCAGACTGTGAAGAAATTCAAAAAGATCTCACAAAACTAAGTGATTGGGCAGGTTCAGAGAAGGGCAACAAAAGTGATTAGGGGTTTGGAACGGGTCCCATATGAGGAGAGATTAAAGAGGTTAGGACTTTTCAGCTTGGAAAAGAGGAGACTAAGTGGAGATATGATAGAGGTATATAAAATTATGAGTAGTGTGGAGAAAGTGAATAAGGAAAAAGTTATTTACTTGTTCCCATAATCTAAAGAACTAGGGGCCACCAAATGAAATTAATGGGCACCATTGAACTGAAAAGTTCTTCACACAGCGCACAGTCAACCTGTGGAACTCCTTGCCTGAGGAGGTTGTGAAGGCTAGGACTATAACAGGGTTTAAAAGAGAACTAGATAAATTCATGGAGGTTAAGTCCATTAATGACTAATAGCCAGGATGGGTAAGGAATGGTGTCGCTAGCCTCTGTCAGAGGGTAGAGATGGATGGCAGGAGAGAGATCACTTGATCATTACCTGTTAGGTTCACTCCCGCTGGGGCACCTGGCATTGGCCACTGTCGGCAGACAGGATACTGGGCTGAATGGACCTTTGGTCTGACCCAGTATGGCTGTTATGTTCAGTCTTGTGGCAGGAAGGCTCTGGCACAGGTGGAGTTGTGCATGGCTCGATGAACTCTGTACTCTGCACCAGAACGAACACCGATTTTAATCTCATTTATCAACAGGCCCAAGGGGTGGCATGTGGCTTCCAGTACTGCGACATCACACTGGACCTGGGTCCTGGAGTGGCCCTTGACCAGCCAGTCATCGAGATACAGATAAATCTGAATATCGTGACATCTGAGGTAAGCTGTTACCACTGACATGCATTTGGTAAACACCCTCAGTGCTGTCGCCAGCCCAAACAACAGCCCCACAAACTGGTAGCCCACCATGACATGGAGAAAGCGTCTGTGTCCATGAAATAGCTCTATGTGGAAATAGGAGTCCTTCAGGTCAAGGGCAGCATACCAGTCTCCTGGGTCCAGGGATGGAATGATGGAGGCCAGGGAGACCATGTGGAACTTCAACTTCTTGAGATATTTGTTGGTCTTGCAGGTCCAGTATGGGTCTTATACCGCCTTTGGGATCTGAGATTAATGGGAGAAAACCCCCTAGCCCCTGTGGTGTAGAGGGACTTCCTCCATGGCTCTTGCCTGCACCGCCTGCCAAAACAGGCTCTCATGAGAGGGGTCCCTGAAGAGGGACGGGGAGGGAGGGAGCAGAAATAAACTGGAGGATATAATCCTGAGCCACAGTACTGAGGACCTATTGGTCCGCAGTTATAGAGGTTCAGGGAAGGAGGAAAGAGGACAAGCAGTCCAACTAGGTAACACACTAAGGAAACTAACAACTTTAATAACTATTTACAGGAGAAAAAGTTCGCAATGAACAGTTCTGGACAGGGAGGTTTGCCAAAGCAAAGGATGTTCCAGCACCATCACCATTGGTAAGAAGGAACTGAGGGTGGGGGGAACCGGCAATGCCGCTTATACTGTGGCATACACACGCCACTCCAGAGGGTGCCAGAGCTGGTCCTCTATGGATACCACTGAAGGAAAAACTTCCGGCACTGGTGCATGTGGCAGGCACACACCCCTAACACGAGTGGACAAGAACAAACACTTGAAAAAGCTGAGTTACTGCTTCAAACACAGGTGCTGTGCAGCTCCCAGTACCAGGAAGTCTAAACAAGTCCAGCTTCTCCTTCATAGGTCTTTTGAGTAGATTTGGAACAGCAGATCAACACATTCACCTCTTCCTTACTAACACCCACCCTCCAACAGAAATGGAGTGGGGAAGAGATTAACAGACTAGTAATGAAAACAGGAGATCAATTTTAGCTTGATAACACATGATTTGGGATGGAGAGGAAGGGAAAGATTTCTCACAAAAGGGTTTCTCCTACTCAAAGCTTTTCCGTAAGGCTCACAGCTGGTTCGATGTACTGTACAGCCTCTTCCCTCGCCCTCCCCCCCGCCCCGTGCCCAAGCTAGTTTTTAGTACTAGCACAGGATGGTCCCCAGGATTTTCTAATTATGCTATGAATTACCATGGGATAGTGTTAGAAGTGCTTCTAGATCAGATTTCTAGGGGTGGATTCATAAGCCCCTGCAATCTGTAGATAAAGGAGGCAAGTGTGACGGTGAAGGCTAACAGCTCCTCCCGCTGATCGGACACATGCACTGATTAGAATTGGTTCTTTAGCAACACTGGCTTTTCATGTCAGTTTCTCAGCAGATGCTGGTGAGAGTCCCGACGCCTGAAGCTGCACTGCTTCTATCATGCAGAGGAATGAGTCCCTGCTTTTGCGGAAGTGACAGATACTGGAGCAGACCATGACAACAAAGGTAATTGAGGGTTTTCATTTATTTCAAAAAGAGCAACGTAGTGTTGAGACACAAATCAAGTTCGATTAAATTTCCTCTAATCTGAACAGCTACAAAAATAGATTCTACCCAAATCCGTAAAACCAGTTAACAGTACCGTCAAACAAACCCTAACTGGAATGCCTCATTCCAATACCAGTTACAGCAGCCACAGGGATCTAAAACGACAGATATATTATTTCATTTGTTTTGTTTTCTTAAAAAAAAAGTACATTTTAAAAATAGGTTTCCATTAAAACAAACACCCTTACAATTTAAAAAATTGTACAAAAAATAATCTTAAACTACTCAGAGGTAACAGTGTGTTTATTAAAACTCTGCACCCAGGGCAGTAACATTTATAATTTAAAACCCAGCCCAGTAGAAAAGAGATAATTGTGCAAACATTAAAAATAGTTACAAAGACGTACACAGAGGCTTGTGGTGCTTCAGAGCAGGCAGTCTGCTTCTGGCCTCCGTGCAAGACTCGAGGAGGAGAAGGTGGTTTCTGGTGAGGCACGAGGGGGAGTGGGACGCAGACACACGAGTGAGTCACAGCTCTCTCTCCTGCTGTACAGGGAGAAGTAGAGGCCTCCTCTCCATGGGACTGCTTTCCCAGTCAGTAGTGTTATGGCACTCAATCCAATGCCAGGATGTCACAGCGGCTTTGCTGAGGTCTGATCATTCTGCTTAGGGAAAGAATATGCAGCACCATATTAGGATCATTCTGGACAGATAACTCCTCCACACCTCCAACCCCCTCCCAATTCAGGAACATATTGGGTATAAAGTTTGTGGAGCTCATCCCAGTCTGATCTTTGGTCTGGGGTTCACATCAATGCTCACAAGATCAACTCACATCCCTATGGAAACCCCAGTAACAGGCCTTATGCCCTGGCTGCCAGACACTCCCTTAGAGAAGACAGGCAGCCTGCACATCCACTTCAGACAAGTTGGTTTATCCCTCAGGCTAGACGTACATACCCTGTAAGGTGTTTTTTCCCCCGGCCGTGCTGAATGCAGCACAAGCAGCTATGCTATAGTGTAGGCCTGCCATAGCTTAGCCTGCTCATGGTTTGTTACAAAGAGGTGAAGAGGATAGGAAGAGGGAGGGGAGTGGCATACAAAGGAGTTCTACATGCCCCAATGCTCCCAGAGCCCTTCTCTGCCAGCAGCTCTCCCCAAAGGAACCCACAGCAAATTTCAACAGCTTAAAATGCCAGACGGGTTTTAGGAGGCGCTTGTGTCACTCCATCCAGGACTGGGGCAGCACTTGTTTGTTCAGGTGGCACCCAGGCTGCTCAAACACTGAGACATATCAGGCAGCCAGTAGGCTCCCATCCAGTCAGATGAGGTGATCTGTAGAGCAGTGACTCTCAACCTTTCCAAACAACTGTTCCCTTCCAGGAGTCTGATTTGTCACGTGTACCTCAAGTTTCACCTCACTTTATTTGCTTACAAAAAATCAGACAAATTTACAAGTGTCACTGCACAATACTATTGAAAAATTGCTGACTTTCTCATTGCTACCATATAATTATAAAATAAATCAACTGGAATATAAATCGTGGACTTACATTTCAGTGTATAGTATACAGAGTAGTATAAACAAGTCAGTGTCTGTATGAAATTTTAGTTTGTACTGACTTTGCTAGTGCTTTTTATGTACTGGTTATAAAACTAGGCCAATATCTAGAGGAGTTGATGTACCCCCTGTAAGAGCTCTGTGTACCCCCTGGGGTACATGTACTCCTGGTTGAGAGCTACTGCTGAAGAGCACCGCACTCCGGAGTGCCATGTAAACATAAAACACCAGATTGTTAGGAATGCCGACCCTTCACTTCTTGCCTCATGTTGCTGCACCAGAGCCTAGAAATACCCTGGGCTTCACTTACCTCCTCCATTACTTAGTCCATGTCCTACGTGAATTCTTCTTGAATTTCTCTCTCCATAGCTCCTGCAATGACAAGGGAGCAAAGTCCATCAGTGCAATGCAATCACCCTATCTGGATAGATACATGCAGGTGTGTCAGGCAGTCACTCATCCTCTCCGCAGATCCTTGGAAACCCTGGGTTTCCCATCCCACCAAGCACTAAAGTATTTTGCATCAATTGTAACATCAGTCATTCATCTGCACTTCTGTAGCCCTTCACCTGAACAGCTCAAAGTGTTCTGTGGACAGGAGTTAAAGCCCAGCACCCATGAGGTAACTTATTGCCTATGTGTAGAGATAGGGAATTGGAGCAGAAAGATACATGTCCAAGTTACAGTCAGTGCAGAGCCAGGATTAGATCCCTAGAGTTCCTGTCCCAAGTCCCATCTTCAGCCAACTAAGCCCATGTGGCCTGCCCATAGATTAATGTGGGTTGATTTGAACCTGTATGCGAGTACTCAGAGTCCTGCTCCTTTGGGATATGGAAATGTGATCGCTTCTGTTTTGCCAAGAGAAAGAGACAAAGGATTATTCATAAAAACTCAAGGGAATTGGTTCTTGTGTAGAAAAAGTTTCTCTTTGGACCAGTTTTCTACACACACATTTGATCAGTTGCTAGTGCTTCACTGCAACAATATCTGCATTGTGCTGGATAGTCTCCCCGTTTTCCCCACCTTTACCAGCCCACCAGGGAGAAGGGAAGGCTGGTCACAGGGTACTCACCTTCTCTCCCCCTCCAGTGTACTTTGGATCTCCTTCAGAACTTCTGGAAAGCAAACCGTTAAAGAGCAGTGAGAAGTGGGAGCAGATGGGCAAGGTCCTCTGCTTGAATCAGTAAACATTTACAGTGACATTAAGAGCTTGATTGCACATGCTACTTCTGCTGCACCTCATTTCAGAATGGCCTTTAAAACCTGCCTTCCTGCCTCCTCCATGACTGTCAGACCTTTAAATATCACTGCCTCTTCTGCAGTACTAGTCTCTGACAGAACTATAAAACTCTGGCTAAGGGGCTGGCGCACAGCAGTGAAGCAGTGTCTCCAGAGGAAGTGCTGCCAGCACCAACATGCTAGCAGTCCAGGAACACAGCCAGTTCCAGCCGGCCCTTCGTTCTTGGGTACTGCTGGAAAGTGATGTTCCTTGTGTATATTAAGGCTAGGTAACGATCGAAGCAGGTAGGCAGCTATGCGGAGCTTTCTCATCTCCCTTCCTTAGGGCACTCCCATCCTCACCAATCCATGAAATAAAGCTGGTACGGATCTTTAGGGAGAGGGACTATCTTTCTGTTGTGTTTGCCCAGCACCTAGCCCAATGGGGTCCTGGTTCATGACTGGTGCTCCTAGGGGCTACAGTAATGCAAATAAATAATTCTGTTCTGGCATTATGTACTTTCTGGAGTTGCAACAGTCTACTGTAACCAGGAGGATGAACAGTCCATGCCTCCACCAGAGAAGGCTACCTATCACCCCCCTTCCCCTCACCAACCAGTGCAGCTGCCCCTCCAGCAGCTCCAGTTGTCTCTCACTCACTTTCATCATTGAGTAAGGCATGTTCCATCAACCTCCCAGACTTCCTCTCTGAAAGACAGAAAACAAGTTGACGTCCAGCTACTTTTCATGTTCTATGCACTTAGAACACTACAGGGATAGGCACTATGGGAAACGTCACAAATATAAAAGAGGTGGATACTTAAGCCCAGTTTGGCTCGTTCTAGAGACGGCATCACAGCAAAGTGCTCATTAAATGGTAAAAGACTCCACACTCACACCCACAATCCCTTCTTCCTAGCACGACTGGGCTTCCCTTTCTAAAAACAATCCAAGATCAGCCTGTTGTAGAACCTGAACCTGTCACGTCCAGGTCACCAGAAGGTTCTGCCCCTGTAGCCTTAGTCTGAGATGACTACTTCTCACAAAGAGAACGATCTCCCCTCTTCCCAACACTACAGCTCCTCACTCCTTTTCTTTGAAGAAAATATGACCACCAACCGCAAAGGCTTAAAAAATGTTTATACATGTCACAAAGTTAAATACATAAGTTTGTTGCCTGCTTACCATCATCTTCTCCGGGGTCACCAGAGCTTCTGCCTGATTCCCTGGGGAAGAAGGTAAAAAAACAAAACAAAACACATGTATTAGAGGGGCAAGTAGATTCTTGTACATACCTGGCAGATCAGACAAGGACAGATTCCTCTGGGTCAATCAGAGGATGCATGCGAATGCAGAGAGGTATCCTGAGCAAGCAGCTGAGAGAAGCATTAGGATGGTGGGTGATAGGGAAGTTCCCCAGTGGCCAAAATTCCTCAATTTTTCTTCAACACCCCTCCTCCCCCACAGGGGACCTGCACCAAAACACACCACCTCTAGGGAAGATCTGCTTCCACAAGGAAGAACATCAGGGTTCAAGCTACAAAGCAACAGTCCAGTCTGCCATATAATAGACTGCAAACAAGTAATATGACAAAGTGCAAATGGGTGGAGAGGTGGGAAGTTGCATGCAATGCCCTCAAAAGATGTCACTCTTAGTAAGTTGGCAGTGGGAAATGTAAGACAGCTGGTAGGGAAAAGACCAGGGAGAAAGTTACATTGCCTCATGCAGCAGGACTGGAATCCTCCTAGTCCCACAGGACCCGTTGCATTAATAGCAGGAGCAGGATTGAAGAACAGTCCCACACAGGGCTCTACATCATGGCAATCAGTTTGGAGTGATATTAACAGTCTCCAAAGGAAGCCCTGTCCAGTCCTTTTTGGAAAGAAAAGGTTCTCTGGCTTCACCAGATAATATATCACAGTGAGCTTGGAGGGGGAGGAGGGCAGACAAGAACATATAGAACTCACAGTAGCATCGTCCTGTCTAGATCAAACCTGGGCAGAGGTGAAAGTAAGCCGGTACGGTCCAGAATGCCGTGCCGGACCGGACCAGCTTCCCCAGGCTGACAATTTAAACGGTCCAGGGCTCCCTGCAGCAGCAGGAGCCCTGGGCCCTTTAAATCGCCCCTGAGCCCTGGGGCTCCCAGCCGCCTCTGCAGCTGGGAGCTCCAGGGGTGCTCCGAGCTGCAGCCCCGAGGCCTTTAAATCTTTAAAGACCCCGCCTCTTCCGGTTGAGGCCACACCCCCACTCAGGACTCCAGCACACTGGTAAATCCTTTAAGTTACTTTCACCCCTGAACCAGGGAGACTAGATTTGGAAGTAGAACACCCTTCAAACACAAGCCATAATGGAAAAGCTAATGAGAGGTAAGGTGCTCCTACAGACAGCGTTTTAGCTTGTCCTACCTGGATTTTCTTGTAGCCTTCTCCATGCCAGCTTTGTTATGCAAGTAGTTGTTGCCTGTAATTTCTGGTGTATCCACAACACATCGGGGCTCAACCAACCATTTGGTAGACAGGGAGAACCTCTCAAACTCTGATGGTGAGATCAGATAAAAACCTAGAGGGGAAAACGTAAAGGGCGTTTCGTTCACAAAAGAATGCAAGCTCAGGAGCCAGAATCCAGAATCACAGTCCAAAGGGAAATGAGAGCTAAATATATTCTACTCTCCACAGAAAGGGCATCTTGTTTCTACTTCCTCCAAACCAATGCACTTGGGCTTTGGAGAAGAGTATTGCACCTGCCTCATTAAGGGGTCAACCCAGTAATTGAACAACTGAAGATTGCTTTGTTCTCTTTTTAAAGCTGTGCGACACGTGTCCGAGACCCTGCAGTTTGAGAGTTTTCAGCTACAACCCCCAGGACAAGAGTCTGAGCAGCACCCTCTCTTTCCATAGTTATACTATGGGTTAGTTCCCTTCCTTTTGGAGATGTGGAAGGGGAAAGTGAGTGGCTTGGGAGGAGCTCCTCCCCAGATGCCAGTTTGAAGTGACAGCGTTGTGCACCAGTGACTCAGGAAGAGCTATCCAGCAGCCCAGGAAGATGCCAAAATACAGAGATGTCTTATTTTGAGGCCTGAGAAGAAATATGGAACACAACGGACACCACCCTCTACAGTGAGGTGAGTTAGCCCCTGATGTCTTTGGATCTGAATGGCTACAAAGAGAATTCAACATGCTCATTATGGAAGCAAAACCAATGCGAAGTTTAAAGAACAGTGAAACAAGCGTTCAGAAGACATGGCAGAGGCAGGTGATCTAGGGGAGCTTATGCTGTTTGTGCCATTACCTTGGCCATATTTGGTGAAGACACAGGAAGCAATGCCACTCACATCTTCCTTACGGATACAGGGGTAGCGGATCTGTAACTTGAGGAAGGGCAGAGAGATGATCTGAATGTCTCCCAGGTTAGTGAGGATGGCCAGGTCATTTTCACTATAATCATCAGTCTTGCAGCTGCCAAAGTTAGCGACTGTCACCTTTCGTACCCTACAGCCTTCCAGAGCGGTCAGCTTGAACTTCAGTTTGGAGCTAACCTTGGGCAGCGTGAATACCTGCCAGGAGGAAACAAAGCCACATAATACACCTCCACGCTGTACACTGCCAACAACCCCAGCTCAGGAATGGTGCTGCTCCCTCCTGCTTTAACAAAGCCTGGATTCATAGGGAACCTTTGCCCAACAGCATGCACAGAAATGAAGGTCTGAATCTGCCTTCCTGCTTAAAATGAGGCCTGGATATCATGGGATACTGAACAGGCATAAGTGTAGCCAGCCATGGTCTCAACTTCAGGGCCTGTTCCTGCTGTCATTCAAGTCAATGGGAACTTTGCCACTGACATCACTGGAAGAAAATGTAACGCTTCAAATCGCAGACCCTCATTACAATTTCTCTCTTGTCCTCTCAAACCCCTTCCCCTCCAGCCACAAAGGATATCCACAGGGAAAAGTTGGGATTAACCCAACAGCCCACTCTACCACATTAAAACGACAAGGAGATCCCCGATAAATTATTCCTAGAGTCTCCTTCCTTAAACCAGTCAATTACTGGTTATGTAGCTATTTGGCAAAAGCAGTGAGAACAATTTTTGAACACTTGCCAATTCTCAGTGTCCTTTGTAAAGAGTCATGTCCCCTAAACTATAATCTGCAGAATCTAAAGCTTCTCCCAATGGCCAATTACTGCAGCTGTCAAAGAGTTTTAAATCAATCTACAAACATTCCTATATTCTCCATCTGCATTATACTAAACTCCCACTTCCACTTGTCCATTTCATGCGTCAGTTCTGCCCTGACACCAAGTCTATGTTCTGTGGGGCAGGGACAGTCTTCATTTGTCTGTATGGTGCCAAGCACAAGGGAGCCAGATCCTAGACTGCAGTTCCTAGGAGCTACTGTAATCCATCCCTAGGAGTACAGATCAATACCTTAAAAGGGGGAATTTATATCAGACGAGATGCATGTGGACTGTATTTACCTTAAACTGCTCTTCAGACACCACAAGAAGTTGATGGCTGCCTTGCATATCAGGACTTTTAGAAAGGTCATGTGCTACTTCTAGCGGCTCTGGGAGGGGAGTGCCATGCCCATCCAAGACAAGTATCCCCACAACAGGAGCCCTGTGCATCAGCTGAATTTCCTTGGCTAGACAGACAAGACGTGGAGAAGGGTGAGAAAACAGACAGATATGATACCAGCCGAGAGGATGTGACAAGCATAGTGTTAGAACTCTCACACGTCCTCTTGAAATGAGACAATGCTGCATTTCTACACCCAATCTGAGTCTTCCAACTAGCAAATTGTTTATTTTTTTATTTTTATTTTTTTTTACAAGAGACCCCTATATGGCTCTTTGTGTTTGCTTCCTTTGCTTATGCACCAGCACCAGTATCTGTAGAAATGTTAGTTAACTGCTTGCCCTAAAGCCATGATTCTAGAAATGACACTTTACCAAGAGTACTTTCTAAAGCATTTTGATCAGCCATGTTAAAGCCATCCTAGGCTACAATATGCGTCTAATAATTCAACTGCTTTCATACTGTGTGATCAAACAGCTTTAGAATCCAGTTTAATTAGAATGGGCATTTAAACTGAATTCAAACATTGTTTCCAAATTCCAGCTGACAAGGGTTTAAGAAATGTATAAATGGATTAGGCTGTTATTGTAGGTTTCCCCAAAGCACCCATCAATATGTTGTCTGAGACTACTACTGATACGCACCCATCCAAGCAAGTGGTATTTGAAGCAGGAATAATTAAATGATGCTGGTCACCTAATGTACTTTTGCTCCAAACTAACACCTCCTGGATTAGCACCACAGGCAAAAGCACACAATGGTGATAAAGTCGTTTTCAAAACAGTCACATTTAGCGTATGGAAGTTCCAAAGAGTCACCTTTTAGAGATAATTTTAGGCAAAGTCCATGGATGACTCTGGCCTATAAAGTAGGGTCTTTGCCTCCTAACTAAGTGCACAAGGTCAAACGAGTTTTAAATGAGCAAGACAGCAGATTCCCACTGTTGCCGTGTTGGATAGAACTGGCTCATTTTAACCGATACACATGTACTATTAATGGTGGAGCGAAAGGATATAACGGGCCCCCCATCAGAATGATAAACTAGAAAGTGAGGGGTGGGGGCGAGAAAATGTCTTGTTGGCAGAGTTCAGTGGCTGAGTATAGGGGCAGTGCCTTCACCAGCAGCTTAATGGGAATGAAAACTAAAGAGGTTCAGGGGACAGTAGAACCCATTTACAGTAGAACCTCAGAGTTACGAACTGACCGGTCAACCACACACCTCATTTGGAACCAGAAGTACACAATCAGGCAGCAGCAGAGATCAAAATAAAAAAAAAAAAGCAAATACAGCACAGTTCTGTGTTACATGTAAACTACTAAAATAAAAGGGAAAGCAGCATTTTTCTTCTGCATTGTAAAGTTTCAAAGTTGTATTAAGTCAATGTTCAGTGGTAAACTTTTGAATGAACCACCATAATGTTTTGTTCAGACTTACGAACAATTTCCATTCCCAAGGTGTTCATAACAGAGGTTCTACTGTATAATCAAAAGCTGAACTCCGAGCTACTATTGGTCAAAACGTAATCCGATCTCTCCTCCTGGCCAACCATAATGTTTCCAAGTCATGTTGCTCTCCATTTATAACTAACAGCTTTGCAGCTTTCTAGCAGGACATAACAGCAGCCCCTCTGATTCCATTAGGGCTGTTTCACAAGTTCCCGCTAGTGAGTGATACTCACCCTGCTCTGCCTTGACAGGCTCATCCATCCTTCTCTCCGCTGGTGGAACACGCAAACAGAACGCATAGACTGTGCCTCCATTGGTGCCTGCCCACAAGGAGGGGCAGTGGCGAGAACCTGGACCAGGGATAAAGCCCATGAGCAGGGTATCTTTCCAGGAACTTTCAAACGTGATGGAATGGTTCTACTGTCTGTATGCAAATGTATATGCTCACACTAACCCAAGCACATACGTGATGAGAGGGAAATTCAAATGTAGTATCAGTTTGGTATCTGATGCATCCCCAACAGGATTAAGAGGAACCACATCCTCTCCTCGTCAGGGGATTGACTTTTGGCAGCCAGAGGTGAAGAGACTATGAATGGTGTTTAAGGCCAAAGAAGCTTCATCCTATTTGAAAACCACATACTTCAAATTCTCCCCCAAGAAGGTGAACCTGTTTAGTCATGGATCAATCAGCAGCTGGTAGTGATCATACAGAACAGCTCTGCTCTCACTCATTTACTTTGGCTCTAGACTGAATAGTTTCAGTGCTACAGGGAGTACACGAAGGGAGTGCTGGCTCTATAATCTAGACGAACATAGTGCAGAGCGTGGCGGCGGCGAGCTCCTTCTACTCACTGTCTCTCAAAAAGGTGTCTGCGAAGTACAAGGTGCGCACAAAGCCAGTGAAGGAATCTTCTGCGGACCGCGCTTCGATCTTCCTCTGGATTGGAGCCAGTTCCATCTCCTGTAATGCATCTTGGTCAAACCTGGAATTCGCCTCTTGCACCTTCACATGAAGAACAGAGGGGATGAGGCAAGTTCTCTCAGACATAACATTTCTCTTTCCTCCTCAACAATCCCTTCTAGCATAGGAGAGGCAGCAAGTAGGGATTAACAGATGCTGGTAAATTAAGGTTACTTACTTGTAACCCAAGTTCTTCAAAATGGACTCTGCATATTCACACTAGCAGGATGTTCCAGCCCAGGCCTGTGCATCCCATAAGTGTGAATGTGCAGAGGCTATTCAGTCTACCTGAATCCTACAGAAAGATGAGAATTACATTTTCATTTCCTTAACTCCCTCCTGCATATTCAAAGAAATCTGCATTTCTCCAACACTGGCCACTTTTGCTAGTGCAATAGGCTGAGCAGAGGGAGCACTGGACTTCCATTTTTGCTTGTGTTGTTGTAGCTGTATTGGTCCCAGGATATGAAAGAAACCAGCTTGGGGAGGTAATATCTCATTAGATCAACTTCCTTTGGTGAAGTTTTATTGGACCAACCTCTATTGAGAAGACAAGCTATACAGCCCCTGAAATCCAACCACCAAATAGTGACCAAGCCAGCAGACAAAGGGGATAACATCATAGTCCTCAACCATGACAACTACATAAACAAGGCCAACTGACGACCCTGACACCACTTCCCATAAAGAACTCAAAGACAACCCCACACCACAATTCACATAGGATTTTAAGGATATCATCAAATCCTTCCCCAGACAACTCCAAGAGAAACACTATCACCTCATCCCCCATGAACACATGCCAGGGATCTTATACATGCCTCCCAAGAAACACAAACAAGGGAACCCAGGCAGACCCAACATATCTGGCCATGGCGCTCTTACTCAGGAAATATCAGGACTCATAGAAACCATCCTCAAACCACTCACCACACAAAGGGCCCGCTTTCTCCAGGACATAACCTACTTCTTCCACAAACACCACAACACCAACAAGCTCTCTCAGAACATCATATTGGCCAACGGACATCACTTCCCTATACACCAACGACCCTCATGATGACGACATCACTGTTTGCCTCAAATATCTAGAAGAAAATGGACAACACTCAGATATCCACCCCAAACACATTGCCAGACTCATCCATTTCATCCTCACCCATAACAACGTTATCTTCAACAAAAAACAATTTGTCCAAACCATGCAAACAGCCATGGGTACTAGGACGGTTCCCCAATATGCCAACCTCTTCATAGGCCATCTTGAGGAAGAATTTCTGGACCATGCTCCACAAAACCAGTGACAAGCCTGAGATACATTGATGATATTTTCATCTGCTGGACAGATGACCTAAACTCCCTCAGATTTCCACCACAACTTGAACTACCACCACCCGTCCATCAAACTCCGCAATCAAACCCGCACCAGCATCAACTTCCTGAGCACCACTATCGGCTTCAACAGAACCCTCTCGCAGATCCAGCAACCAATCCAGATATGCCAAGAAATCAATCATCTACAGCCAGGCACTCAGATACCACAGAATATGCTCTGAGGAGAATATCCAGGATATACATGTTGACACACTTAAAATCACCCTCACCAAACTTCTTTATCAGAGAAGTAGATCACACCATGGAACAGGGCAACCCTAATTCCCTGAGAGCACCTGCTTCAATTTAGGGAAAAAAAAGCCACTGACTGCACATCCCTAGTTATCACATACCACCCCATACTGGAACCCATATGGGGTATCAAATAATTGCCACTCATACTTGATGGGGACCACATCCTAAAAAAAAAAAAAAAAAAATCATCTTTCTAAATCCCCTTTTCTGACCTTCAAACGACGCATCAGAAGCAAGCTCCCCACAGACCAGAATACACCAACTCAAACCAGTACCAGACACTGCCCTAACATATGCAAAACCTGCAGTCTTATATTCACTGCTATAATGATCAATACCCCACAAAACACACCTTTCAAGATCCACAGTGCCTACGCATGCGGTGCACCTTATCTGGTGAATCAAATGCGCCAACAACTATGTGGGTGAAACAAGACAATCACTATGCTCTCGAATGACCTCGGATAAAAGACAAAAATCATCATCATATCTGGGAGTGAATACTTTTCACAAAATGAACACTCCATATCTGGCCTCTCAGTCCAATTTGTCAAAGGAAACCTGCACAACACCTTAAAAGACAAGCCTGGAAGTTTAAATTCACAACTCTGCTGGACACCAAAAATCATGGACTCAGTAGCGAACCTGGCTTTCTATCTCATTACAACAATCTGTAACGCATTAACTCTTTGTTCTATGACTGCAGAAGTATTAATTGCGCATGTCATTTTGAATGGTTTCTTGCAACGTTAACTCCTTGTACTTAACAATCTGTTCCACCTTGCGTTAGCTGTGACACTGATGATCTTTCCCAGACCTGAAGAAGAGCTCTGTGGAGCTTGAACGATTGTCCCTCTCACCAACAGAAACTGGTCCAATAAAAGCGATTACCTCAGTTACCTTGTCTCTCAAAGACATCAAGTAGTTACCTTTAGAGAGAGTCTTCCTCTCTAGAGGGGAATTTAACTTTGGGTATAAAGCCTCCCTCAATCTCCCCTGGAAGATTTCTCCTCCCCTACACTATCTCTTTATAGTGTAGGGGAGGAGAAAGGCAGTGGCAAGCAAGTGAAGGAAAATGCCCAACTTTGGTCCTTGATGAATCTCTGTATTTTATTAATATTTTTATTTCAACTCCGGACAGAGCGTTTTGCCAGATAAAGATCCAAAACAGAGTTAGTCAAGTGTTCTATATCTAAATAGTTACTCCTGGGGGAATTCTGCACCATGTGTGTGCGCATAATTAATGAGCCACGCATATTTTTTTATAAGCAAAAAAACTGCAGTTCCACCTTTCACCCACCAGAAAGAGCTGTGGTGATAGAACAGAACAGGATGTCCCAGCAAGTAAGGGAAGAGAAAGACCCTGTCTTCTTCACAGTGCCTGTTAGGCCAGGTCAGGAGACAGGGGCTATCGGGAGACAGACAGTGTGGGGCTGCTGGGCAGGCGGGGAGAGGGGTGTGTGTTGTCAGATGGGCTCATAAGGGCTAGTCAGGAGGAGAGACTTGGGCAGGGGCTGAGCGGGAGTGAAGGTGCAGGGCCACATGGAGACAGGGGGTGACTGAATGGGGGCTCAGAGACACATGGGGACAGTGGGAGGGGGTGCAGGACCACATAGAGATGGGTCAGGGTGTCTGAGTGGGGGTGGAGGAACACATGGGGACAGGGGGTGCAAGGACACATGTGCCTGACTGAATGGGAGAGGCTGGGGTTAGCCAGGGTCTGCATGGGGGAAGCTTCCTAACAATCCCTTCCCATCCCCCCCCAAAAACCTATTCCATACTTTTCCCACCCATACCAAACAATCCTCCAAGTTCACACCCAGCAATTACTTCCCTCTCCCTCAGCTCCTCCATTACCCCCAACTCCTCCCCAAGCTATTGCACTGCTTCTCAGGGGTGCAGAAAATATGGTTCCATATTGTAGTTTAAATTATTTATTACTCAGAGTTCTGTACTAATATACCTAGTAAGGAATCTATTTGTCAAAAAACATTTCCTGAATCTTTTTTTCTGTATTGTTACAGAAACACTTGCTGACTGGTATTTTGAAATAAATGACTGAAAATAACTGAAACTGGTGTGATTATACTGTGTTATTTTGACAAATAAAATACACAGAATTTGAAAATATTGTGTGCAGAATTTTTAATTTTTTTGGCACAGAATTCCCCCAGGAGTAAATAGTTACCAATGTTAGGAGTGACAAGACTGAGGCCGGATACACTACAGAGTTAGGTTGATGCAAGGCAGCTTACGTTGACCTAACTATGTATGTGTCTACACTAAAATTTCGCTCCCGCCGATGTAACTGCCCTGCTACGCCAACTTATCTTCACCTTCATGAGAGGCATAGAGTCAACGTCGATGTAATTAGGGTGACTCAGTATCAGTGTAGACACTGCGTTGATTACATAGACTGTTACCAGCTTTCAACAACTATCCCACAACGCCCCGTACTGACAGTACAATTGACACAGGGACTCCTGGTGAGGATGCACACTGTCAAAACTAGGAGCTAAGTGTAGAATGCACAATTACTGTGGCAGCTATATGCCGACCTAAGTTAAGTCAACTTAATTCTGCAGGCTTGCCCTGTGTGCAGGCCATTACGTCAAGCTGCAATTTGTACAGTAAGGGCAAGTCTACACTACAAAAATAAGTTGACCTGAGTTATGTCGACGTACAGCCACCGCAGAATTGAATTGGTTTTACACGTCCATACTTTGCTCTTTCTGCTCATAGTGCATGTCCTCACCAGGAGCGAGTGCACCAATTTAACTGCTGATGTGGGACATTCTGGGATGGTATCTGAAAGGCAGCAACAGTCGATATAACTGACACGACACTGACACTGTTGACCCAACTACTTTGAGTTAAGCACTACACCTCTCATGGAAGTGGAGTAAAGTTGGTATAGTGGAGGAGTTACAACGGTGGGAGATACATTTTAGTGTAGTCGCTTACAGAGTTAGGTCAGAATAAGCGGTCTTACATTGACTTAACTCTGTAGTATAGACCAGACCTAAGACTGAAGATTAAGAACAACTGCATTACCCTGCTCTCCCCACCATGTGGTCCAAGCAGGAGTTTACAAGGCTCAGGCTTAGGGCCTGTCTACACAGGGAAGTTAGTGTGCTTTAAATTCACACACTAGCTTACTGCACACAGACTCCCCACAAGTGCACACACTTACTGTGCATGAAGGGTGTCCTGAGGCAGTTTAGCTTAATACGACTCCAAAGTGTATTAAGTGAACACACACAAAGGCACTTCAGTGTGCAGCAAGAGTGTATACATGGGGAATTAGTGCAGAATAGCTAGTGTGCACCAGCTACTGTGAGCTTACCCACCATATAGACAAGCCCTTAGAGACAGACTGACTCACCTCCCCAGTGATCCCACCACCAGCTCGCCGCTTCCTGCTAGACACCCTGCTTCTCCGGATCCGCCTGAACGACTGCCGGAGGGATTTCTTCAAGGACTTCACCCGAGACAAAGGGCCTTCCAAGGCCAGCTGGTCACTGGGATGCAACGTACATCTAAGACAAAAAAAAGATTTGGCAGGTGTGCTCAGTTGCTTTTCTGACCAGCTGGCTGGCAGTACGGGAGCAACTGGTAGCTAGGCATGTGAACTCTTACTAACAAGCACAGGAGAGACACTCATCCCAGCAGGAGAAGACTTTTCTCTATACCCATTGATCTCCATAAACCAGGAAATACCAACTCTTACTAGGACTGCCTGGAAGAGCTAGCCAGCCTGCTCCCATATCTAGGGAAGTACCCATATCATGCCAGAAAGGAAGAGACTTACTTGACAAAGACCAGTCGTTTCTGCTGGTGATCAAAGAGCCCAAAGCCATGGCTGGTACCAAAGGCCACGAGCTTCCATTCAGAGTGAAGGGCCAGTGACGTGACCACAGCAGGTGGTTGACACTGAACCAGGACAAATGGTTGGAAGCCAGGTTCAAATCGGACAGGCTCATCTCGGGCCTTTAGCCTCTCGTGACCTTTCCACTTATAGCCTTCTTGGTCCTGTAGTAAGTCTGCTTCAGCGTGGTCCACAACATGCTCTGACTCTTCATCGTTCAGTTCCATCACCAGTATCTGAGGGAACAGGAATAAGCTCAGAGGCTTTGTGCAATCCCCAGAGCTTTTAGACTCAACCTGATCTCTCGATGGCTTCAACATGCATACTTGTTTCCAGCATGACCACATGCCTCCCCATCTGACTCCTATGACAAACGGACACCCATTGGGCAAAGTTTCTATGAGAACTTTTGCCTCCCATTTTAAAAATTTCTTAATTTGATTAATTATGTTGGCAGCATGACATTCTAGCTACCAAATTTGGTTACTTCAAATCAAACCATCCTAACTCATTCAATGCTTCCTAAGAAGAGGAGAGGGCTTGGGGGACAAAGCAAAGCACAGGCGCTCATGGTCAGTTTACATGAGAGGAGACACGTTATGTCTTCACGGAAGGAGGATTGTAGCACAGGCTAATGGAAACATTATACAGACACCAAAATGGGGTCTTCTGTCACAGCAATAACACAGGCTCTTGCAAGGAACAGGAACAAGGGAGACAGCAGAGGTAGTTTACCTTTTTTGGCTGAAATACGTAAGGATCATGGGTGTCAGTCACAGAAAAGGGTTACAACAGCATCAAGCTCTGAGAACAGGGAGGGCAAAGAACCATCAGCCCCTGCTGCAGTTGCACTAGATAGCGAGAAAGCCTCAGGCCGGTTGCGTCCCCAAAGGCTCCCCAGAGGCACAGCAATACCTCCTCCGGTCAGCAGGATTGCGAACTGACCCAGCCACTTTAAATTGTCTCCAAGCTTCTCCGTTATATGAATGTTGCAAGGTGGTGCCACTTACTGATTAGGCACCAGCAACACCAGGATCCAACTGGCTAGCTAGCAGGCAGTGTGCCTGCACAAAATGCAAATAGCGAAGGCGTACAGACAACAGGCAGAGACAATCAGGGGGAAGTTTTAAAAAGCTGAAGCATAAAAACCCAGGTAGCTGGCAACTACCTCAGGGCTGAAGGGTCAAGTCAGACAGAAGGGGGAGAATACAGTATAGACAAGAAGGAGCTGACAGATAGGGGGACCTTCCACAAAATGGCTCTATTTACAGAGTGAAGAAAACTCACCCCCAGAGGGGAATCAATTTTGTCCTCCATTTCTAGTTTGTGTTGTATTTCCTATGCTAGTCAAGAAGCACTCTTAAAAGCAGACCACCAAAAAATCAGTTTTACAGTTTCAGTACCTGCCCTGCCGTACCAGCTACGGTCAGATAGCCGCTGTATTTACACAGGTAAATCTTCTGGATCCCGAGCCTGGGGTCATCGCTGTAAGGGTCAAAGGAACCAACCTGGTGGATGGAATGTAAAGAGGTCACATCAACACAAGCTGGCCTTAGCACTGCAGCTGCAAAGTGGATAGGCAACAACAGTAGGAATGCAAACTCTCTAGGTTCAGAAAGTTTACCTGAGTGACTGCCATCTCACCTTACGCAGCGGAGGCCATTCATCCTCACCCAGCGGGTTCATGTTGTCATTGGGATCTGCATCTGTGAGGAAGACCCTCACAGTGCTCAGCTTATAAAGGAGGCGCAAGCAAACACCTGAAGCATCCCAAAACCGCACAGTGCCATCCTCGTGCCTGATGGGGAAGAGTCAGAAACAAGTCATTCACTAATAGCTGTCGCAGCATGGGGAGAGAGCAGGAGGGAAAGAGACAGAAAGAGAAAGCAGAATCCCCCCTTCTAAGAGACCAGCTATTTTAAAGACAGGAGGCACAACCTGAGACATACATGCTAAGGTGTGAAAGCAGTCCTTTTACACATCCCTGAATCCTAGGGAGAATTTTAGTTTGCACTCCTACTGGGTTTTATGAAGCTGATGTTGTAAAATAAAAGGATTTAAGAACACTGACAGAGCCAGAAATAGGAAAGGAATATTACCTTCAGTTCACCTCCATCCCCTTACTCCTAGCCCGTAGCAACAACAACATTCTGAGTCATGGGTGACTGCTCTGCTAATGCAACTTTGATCTTTCCTGCAGCACCCCTGCACCTCTAAGAAGAGCTAGTTGTGTCAAGAATCCCGACACTGAAAATCCTATAGAATTACCTGGCAGGGATGTTTGAAAAGTGTTGTGAAATTCCAGATGAAAAGCAGTAGAGGGGCAGACTTCTTGTACAACATGGACAGGGAAATTATCTCATTCTAGCATCCAGTGTAACATCAGAAACTGAAATGTCTAGACCATACGGGTCTGACTGTGCTCATTTGTATCAATTATGTAAAACTGCTGCAACTCCCATAGAAAGAAAAGGAGTACTTGTGGCACCTTAGAGACTAACCAATTTATTTGAGCATGAGCTTCCGATGAAGTGAGCTGTAGCTGTATCAGATGACAGAACGAGGAGTAATGGTCTCAAGTTACAGTGGGGGAGGTTTAGATTGGATATTAGGAAAAACTTTTTCACTATGAGGGTGGTGAAACACTGGAATGCGTTACCTAGGGAGGTGGTAGAATCTCCTTCCTTAGAGGTTTTTAAGGTCAGGCTTGACAAAGCCCTGGCTGGGATGATTTAACTGGGAATTGGTCCTGCTTTGAGCAGGGGGTTGGACTAGATGACCTTCTGGGGTCCCTTCCAACCCTTATATTCTATGATTCTATGATTCTAAGTGGTGACCTACTCTCTGCAGAAGAGAGCTCAGGAGTCAAGTCTATTCATGTGACACTTATGACAGGAACACACGCAATTCAAAAATGGGTAAATACTGGGCAGGAAGCCTTGATTTTTATCAGTTTAAGCACTTACCCTGTAAGGAGCAGGTCCCTCTGGGGAGGATCTGGAGCCAGGTTGGTGCCACCATCTATCAGCCAGGGCTAAAAAGAAAACACTCTTGAAGACCACACCATGACTGACTGTGAAATGAGAGTGCAACAGAGCATGCCATAGAGAGGGAGGAGAACAGGAAAGCATGAGCTACAAGGAAAGAGCATCTGTCTGTGCGTATTCTGTTAGCCTTTGTTTGGATTAAGATTAGATGTACTAGTTCTGATCTCATCAGTTGTACTTTCTTGGTTAGGAGTTGTTATATTCAAGTTTCCTCTTTAAGAAGCTGCTCTGGCTGACAGCTCCTGGTTTAGAAGCAGCTTTGCTTGCTAGCACTGACTGCTGGAAACAATCTGAGCTGGAGCTCACTTTTACTAAGAGCTGCTGAAAGCTGGAGAACTAAGTATTTTGAATTCCAAATAGTTGTCTTCACTAAGTCGGTGGTCTTTTGGGAGCAGGACTTCTTAGTACTACCACCAACCACAACAGTGCTTCACTTGGCATTCTGCAGCCAGCCGGGCAGAAAAGATACCTACTGAGTATGTTATAATGTTCTTATGTGCATGTGAATGGGTGCATGCTTAAAGCTGCCGTACCATATTTGAGTAATGAGAGTTCTGTTTGCTTCCAGCGCTGATCACCCTCTCCCACAGTTTCAGTGGGATATTGGAGACGTGGTGTGAACAGGTGATGGCTGAGCAGTGGAGAGATGCCAGGTACGGAGGATGGACTGCTGGCCAGCCTGCACTCTTTAGGTCTATTACCACCAGCTCTTCTTCGGCTAGCACCACCATAGCAGAGGGGTCATCAAACTCTGTGCAAAGAAAATTCATTGAAACTATTCAACTGGCTTATTCACTGGGTTTTGATAGTGCTTTGATAAGATGATGCACCTAGTGCTTTAATCACAAAATTAGCTACATATGCTCTAACAGTAGAAATACGCTTCCTATAGAATAGGTATGAAAATATATTCCCATGAAGCTTCTCCCCACAAACATGATTGTGAACAGCAGTAAATAAATACTCCTCAACTATTTTTGGACTAACCTGCATATTTAGCCAGAAACTCGAAACAGCTCTCAACAAGTGTGACAAAACCTCAGCAGCATTAATAGAAAGTCCTGCAGAGGGTCAGCCACATTGTTGACCAAATCTGACTCCTAATGTCATTTGGGTACATCTAGACTGCAATAAAAGACCTGTGGCTGTACCTGGGTCAGCTGACTCGGGCCCATGGGGCTCAGGCTGTGGGGCTAAAATTTCACTGGAGACATTCAGGCCCTGGCTCTGAGACCCTCCCGCTTTGCAGGGTCTCAGAGCCTATGCTCCATCCCCAGCCTGAACAGCTATACTGCTATCTTTAGCCCCACAGCCCGTGAGCCCAAGTCAACTGACCCAAGCTCTGAGACTCAGTGGCGTGGATTTTTTTATTGCAGTGTAGATATACCCAAGAGGCCTTTGACCTACAGTTAGCTAATAATGGCTGGGATGGATGGGTATGTATTCTCACCCCGGCAATGACTGTTTCAGTGCTCTGTTAAGACCTCAGTCCCTCAAGGCTAAGCTGCTTAAAAGCAGTAATGCAGCAGGTTCTGGGAAATGCTGTGCTACTTGGAATTGACAAATGTTTACATTTCAGCTCTCAGACATCTGAAGCTTCCCTGCTTCTGGTGTGCTGTGCCATCTGCAATGCTTGAAAAGAACATTTCTATACCTGTAACAGCACTACAATTATCAATTACGTACAAAAAGCCATTAATGCAACCACAAAGCTGAGACGTATAGAATTCCGTATTACTGTATATGGTATTAACACTCAAAAGCTCAACCAGAATTTTGCTCAGGAGGGGGCTCAGATTACTGGCAGCCCCAAATGTGAGTGGCAATGCGACCCTGCGCACCAGGACCACAACACCACTTACTCAACTTTGGCCTGGACAGCCCGTCATCAGGACAGGGGGCTGGCTAGGCCAAATCTGAATGAGTGGCATTGCATCCTGGTGCACAGGGTCACAATGCCACTCACTTAAGTAGGGGCTAGACAGCACTCCCATCTCGTCATGGGCCCTCTGCGCCCCTCTCCCTTCACTGCACCCTGATATTCATGCTTTTACATATGTTGCAAGGCAGCCATGTTACTGATGGGAAAACCAAAGTTGGGCTCTACCCATATCTAAATTATTTATTAATGCAGGTTTTTCAGCTCTTTAAAGAGCATCATATAAAAACTACATAAGTGCACTTTATTTTAGTGGAAAATCTAAAAGTGAACACAGCTGCATTCACATCAACGCAGCCCACTTATCATACCCCAAACAGCTCTCCTTGGCCATCTCTCTGCTCACAACTCTATTTGGATTAGTTTTCCACCATTAATTCACCTCCTGCTCACTTGTCTGACCATCTGAAGTATAAGACTCACAAGTAACAAAATCTCCTAAACAAACCCTACAAGATACTCAGTGTATTAATATTTGCTTTAAGTGCATTATTTCTCTACCTCACACTGGGTTAGGAGTCAGGTGATCTGGGTTGTACTTCTGGCTCTGGCCTGCTGAACAACCCTAGTCTAGTCACTTCTGTGACTCAGTTTCTCCATATATAAAGTGGTGGTGGGGATACGATATAGCTAAAAGAACTAAGTGTTTTGTTATTTTGCTCCTCAGTCTGCTGTCCTTCACTGTGCCTAATTGAGATAAACTCTGCAGGGCAACGACCCAGTCTCTTGTACATCCATAGAGCACCATGCAGCTATAAGCACTATATAAATATAGTGGGCACTGCACCTTGGTACAGCATTAATAGTATGGACAGTACACTGTAGATGCACAGTCTAACAGTACAGGCAATAGTGTGTAACGCATGTGTCTCCCATCCATCCACCCACTAACAGCTGGAAACAAACAGGAATATCCAATCTGCATGTTTATTTTTTTAAAAGTATTCTCAGTCTGAAGATGGGGAAGGGAAAGAGCTGCCTTCTAGAATCATGCTGCTATACACAAGCTTCACACTCATTCATTCAAGTGGCTTTGGGATATAGCCACCCCTCGCTACTTCCATCATGAAGAACACTCTAAGGGGCACGTAAGGTGAGCTGGGCAGATCCACTAGTATTAGGCACTCAGCCACAAGGAAGCTTGCTGACCACAGACACGACATTTAGTTGTAAATAACTTCCTGGTCTGAAGTGCTGCAGCTACAGCTTCCTCTAACAGCTCCTGCATGCACACATTAGAAACACAGGCAAACTGGATTGCTCAATTCTTGGGCAGTACAAGCTTGGTAGCTTGTAGTTATTTCAGGCTAAAGCCTCTTAATTCACATCCAGGAATTGTGTTTAGAAGTGTCAAGTGTGATCATAAAACTCTGATTATTCCAACTTCAAATATATTCTCTTGTCAGCATCTCAGAGCCAACACTTGCAAGGTTAAAAAAAATTGGCTCATGTGCTTCTATAGGATGTATAAAGGAGGACTGAAAGCTTGTCTTTTAAAATAAGAAATTCAGGTCTTGTCTATCCTAGAAGACACTGTAACCTTATCTGCAATAGGTAGTTAGTGTCAACAAGGTTATAGTGACAAACATCTTTCCTGCTTTCATCATAAAGAAGCAATTAAAGTCCAACTGAAAAAAATCCTTTAAAGCCATGGAAACAGCTACAGTGTTTAGTTTCCAAACTAGATGTCTGCTTCTCCAAGACATCTATCTATTAAAACTGGAAGTCTTCTCTGTATTATAGACCACCATAAACTGAAAAACCTAGCAAGGCTAAATAGCACATGACAGGAGAGAGTTGCTCACAGAACCCCCGAGGCACTTAGTTCTGCAATTCACTCAACCATTTTTATTTTTTTTTAAACAGTGTATTTCTGTAACTTAAAATAACTAAGTTGACATCTGTTCTGAAGGCGAGATCAGTAGCAATAGTGAAATGGGCAGGAGAACCAAAAAGGTTTTGGGGGAAAAAAAAAAAAAGAGTCAGGTGGGGGCTGGATCATTGACACATTCAGATCTGATGGATAAAGAGAGGAAGTGATTCCAGGTATTGCAAACTTAGGTAGCAAAGGCTCCACATTGCTAGCAGGAAAAGGAGAAGCTATGGGACATGCTGATCGGGAGCTGGTGGAACAAATACGATTGAGTCATTTCTAAGCTGTATAAAAAAATGTAAACATTTGTGTTGGCCAGCAGAGAATTAATAAAATGCTTTGTATACCGACCCTTAGTTGTAACCTTACCCTTTGTTCATATGCTACATGGAGCCTCATGTCATAAACCCAGACACTAATTAAGAAAGCTACTCACTCCCAGTCTGAGATTGTTTTTTTTAATTACAGTCCCCTTTGACGCGCTGTCTCTTAATAGAAATATTCAGAACTGGATCTTGTAACTTAATCATGCTCCATGTCCAGCCTTGCTCTGTTTCCATGAGCTGATAAGAGCGTGAACAATAATACAACAAGTGGGTTTTAGTGGGTGCTTACGAAGTTTATAGCTGATCCATCACTGCTGCCAGTATTTCACACTTCACTTATAAATTGCATCTTGAGACAGTTAAAATGATACAAAACAACCCAACACAAGCAAAACAGTGCTTTGCATCTAAGCTGCTACTTGTCATGTCCAGAATCTCCACCCATAGAGCAACTCCAGGCTGCCCCTGACTCTTCAGAAGAGAAGGGGCACCTTGTCAACACATACCTGCAGCAGGATCTGCATTGCAGATGACAAAGTAGTCTATCACCCGCGATGTAAAGTCAAAGGCAGTCTGCTGGCTGCCATGGATGACAGAGATACTGTGCCGGTCACCATAGCTAGCCCGGGGCATCCCTCCTTGGAATATAATGTAAGGTAGCCTTAAAAACAAAGACACACAACGTTTGTGCTCTCTTTAGAGTCCATCTATTTCACCAAAAACTTATTAACTGAGAAAGTTTAAGGCCCCAATGTTTGACAAAGGCTCCCTACAGTGTTACTCAAAAGGGGCTACATGTGAGAGACCAGTGTAGTCAGCAACGGATTACAAGAAAACTTGTGCTTCCCCACCCCCAACCCCTTTATTATCTTAAACATCTCTTGTAAACAGTAGGTGGGAGGGAAATGAATAAACGAGAACCTACCCATTCTTTGTCGTCTGCCAATAAATCTTGGAAATGGCCTTGCAAGGGAAAGGACCTAGGATGACAGATTTACAAAGTTACCACAATTGTAAGATGCATCTTCCATTAGGTGGCGTTCATATTTCTAGCAAGGGGAAGCAGAGTGGAAATTGAAGGCCCTTTTTAATTATTCTGCTTAATAGTGACAAAAGTGCCAAATACATGGTAGGGCCACACAAGCTGAATAGTATGTGGAGCAGTGGCACCTCACTGTGCTGAACTCAGAGAAGCAGTACTTTCTCTAGGAGATGCCATTTCTCGTAGTATTATTCAGTGCGAAGAAGGCTAAGGCCAAAGGGTAGCTGACTTGTACTGCTGTCAGTAATGCAGTTCTGGTTACTATCACCTCTGCATTAACTAGAAGTGCCTCAATTTCCAGCACTCTCTTCTGGTTAACGCAGGGGTGATAGTAAGCTCTAAAGGCCAGATCAGGCCAATATGGAGGCCTCCATATGGCAAAAGGAAGAAGTCATCCTCTTTTGAGGAGTTTCAGCCAACAAGAGGCATCACTTCCTCTTTAGCACTGAAGTAACAGACCAGAGAAGAAATTCAACTAGCTGGTAACTGGATTGGCTGGCTATATGGATACTTAGGGCAGCTTGCTATTACATAAGTATAAATGTATATATGTATAAAAGCCTGTGTAACTTCCTGCTCTGGGTACAGGATTTGAGATTCTAGTCTCCCTGTACCTTTTTGAAGCTTCAAATAAACTTTTCTGCTTCTCCACCCCGTTGTAATTATTGAGTGAAGCACACCGGGTAACGAACCCCTGCTGTTGTTTTGCCTCTTGGCACTGCGTGCCGGCAGCAAGCTGGACACCTGACTCAGAACAAGGAATAAAACTGAATCCCTAGCTCCTTTCCCAATCATGTGAGCTATGCTTCTGTACGCAGATTTTTACCTCCTGCTCATCTATGCTCAGTACAGACATTCAGTTAGACATCCTTACTTCAGCAGAGTTCAAAGCCAAAGCAAACTGGATTTAAGAGACCCCTTTGAGTTAAGATGTTTAATGCCCATTGGGGCAACAGCTCTGCATTGCGCTGCCATGACTACACACCAGGGGAGAGCTTGTCTCCGAGATCCCAGAGGGGCTTGAAGCGACTTTGAATTTAAGAGCAGTTCAACAAAAGCAGTTTAAGCCTCAGCACAGAAGCAGTTTGTTTCTATCACACATATACTGACCATAAGGCACTTTGCTTTCCAGGGGCTCAGGCTGCCTGTTATCATTGGATACTGGCCACTGGGCATAACTTCCATCATAATGGCAGCTAATGATTTGACGGCCATCCTTCTGCCAAAAGAGGTTCTCCAGTTGCTAGGGAGGAAGAGACACAGAATGACCGACATCCAGAGAATCTTTAACCCTTCTAGAACCGGAATATACATTCATAAGAGCGAAATAACGGAGTTGGCTCTCCCTGTACCTCCTGGATCTATTTCTTCAGAGAACCCTGGAGAGAGGGGGGCTCACCTTGCTCATGCCCAATGATTTCAGCCCTCATTAATACCTGACTGCCCAGGAAGTGGTGCGACACTCTTTTGTTATGCACGTCCCAGAGGACAATGAGGCCCCTGCTGTATCCAATCAGAATCTGGCCAGGGTTCCTGGGATGCTCCCGTAAGGCTTCAACCAATTCAAACGACCGCCTGTTACGATAGTCTTCTGGCACCCTGGGCAAAATGCGGAGAAAAATTAATCCACGTGCACCTGCCTATGACAGCCACATTGACCGCGTAAGTATGGGAGAGAAACATGCTGGGAAGGACAGGGAAGGTGAAACTCTTAGAAGGGTGAGAACAAGCATGGCATCTTTTAAAACTCAGCCAAGATCCTTACGATTTGCAGGGCATTAAGCAAGGAAACTACTGTGGAGACTCTAAAAGAGAGGACCTCCTTGCCCAGTCCCACCATCAGAAGGGGAAATCAGATGCCTGTGATGAAATCTACAGCAGGAAGCCCACAAAGCGGGGAGTAGAAAGGATGTGAGCTATCTCCCTCTCCAGTCCCACTGACAAGGGCAGGGAAAGAGTGGAGAGGAGAGCCACAGGCAGTGGGATGAAGCTGACACGAGCCTGTTGCCAACCGTTTGTGCTTACAGCCAGCACTGGAAGCAACGCATTCCACAAAATGTGTTTTTTGGTGAGACTCCCACCTCAAAAGGTTACAGGTACATAAGGAATCAGGGCAAAATTTTCTAAAGCATCCAAAGCACCATAGGAACCTTGGGCATTTTTGAAAACATTACCCTGAGTTTCTGTAGACATAGCAAAGAGGTAGCAACTTTGCCCATCGCCCATATAAAAAATTAAATGCCTTGTTAAACATTCTGGAACCTTAAATTAATTTAATATTTGTTGGCGAGACTTGGATACATCATCATGAGTAAGGGTACAATTATGTCACTGAGGTTGCAGAAGTGACAGAATCCATGACATTGGAGCACTGCAGCAGTGGCTGGGGGACCCTGGCACTCCCCAGCCTCACAGGGCAGTGGAGGATCTCCCCTCCCTCCCCCCCAAGCTCCCAGCCGCTGCTGATGGCAGGGGATCCCCCCGCAGCTCCTCACCCCTTGCAGGAGTTGGGGGGCCACAGCTCCCAGCCACTGCATGCAACGGGACAGGGTGCCGGACCCTCCTGCCTCCTCATTTTGTCAGGAATGTTTTTACTAAAAGTCAGGGACAGGTCATGGCTTCTGTGAATTTTTGTTTATTGCCCATGACCGGTCCATGACTTTTACTAAAAATATCCATGACAAAATTGTACCCTTAATCATGAGGGACTGAGCACTAGATGAGACAGGCACAGCATTTGCAGACCTACTGCATGCTTCCCCTAAATAGTTCTGCAATGTTCTACAGCACCTCTGCTATAACTGTCTTGGGTTATTCCTGTCCAGAGAATACCATCTGTATAACGCAGACAAACTAGGGCCCAGAGTAAGGATTTGTCTCTCCAACACCATCCAACATTTGCAGCCTGTAACATTTAATATAAGTTAGGCTCCAGTGTACAAACTGGAATAAAAAATTGGTTAAGTGCAACACACAAACTTTTCCCTTCTGTCATGTCTATACATGACCAATCCCATTGGTCAATATACCCGTTTGCTCACCGCTGCAGCACTGCCTCAGAGGTGATGGTCCTATCCTCTAACAGTCTGAAGGACGGGAGCTCTACCACAAAGACATTGCCACTCTCAGTGCCAAGGTACAGAACTTCCCGTGATGAATGTGGAAGGACAACCGTAATCTGGGTGGCACTTGGAGGAGATCTGTGAATGCAAAAAGAAACCAGTTAACTGCCTGTGAAGGAGATCAGTTCTAGAGAGAAGCAGCTACGGTATTCATTTAAACAGCTCCATAGAGCCTCAGATGAAAGCTGACCCCTGCTTTACCCATAAGCCATTTGCAAGAGATTCAGTAAGCATTTTGCTGGACAAATGGAGCTTTGAGCCAGGATCTTGGTTTTTTTGGAAGCAGAACACCAGCTTTAAAATAAACCTAAAAATAATCCAGAAATGCATTGATAGAGAGCGGTGTGTGTTAGTCACTATTAAGGGGAAACTCATCTAACTACCCACAGGAGCAGAAATAAATAAGTTGTCCAGAAACTGGAAAAAGTTAAACTAGAAATACTGGAATATTTTAAACTGTGGTTTAAATGATTTAGTTAAATCTGTGGACACGCTTACTGATGTAAGAGTAGTTACAGGGGTAAGCTCAACATATATGTCAGGTTTAAATTGATTTGAGTGAGTATACAGAGTTGCACAGATTTAAACTAAATGTATTTTAAAAATAGGCCTTTAAATTGGTGCACCTTTGTATTCAGATGAGGCCTCATTCAAATCCTGTTGACACCAATGGAAAACACCCCTCCTATTGACTTCAGTCGAAAGGTGGATTGGGCCCTAAATCAGGGCACTGTGAACTAAGCCATGTCAGAGTGCACTTCATAAACTGCTGTGTGGGTGGCACAGGAAGGAGAGAAAGAGCAATATTAGAGCACAATACCCAGGAGGCCCCCGAAGTGTGAAGCTTTGCTCCTCCTGCAGCTCAGATGCCCCACTATGCTGCTTCAGGCTCCAGAGATGCAAGCTGTTATCATCCAGCAGTGTCACCAGCTGGCACTAAAATCAGGAGACATGATCATAAAGAAAGCAACTATTTAAAAGCAGTATACTAAGTCAAGCAATAAACCACTGCTGTTCGGGGATTACCTCAGTTAATCCAGGATTCAGGAACCGGTCGCACAGAGCAGCGGGCTTACACAGTTATATTCAGCAGAATTCTGCTGACTCAGGCAGTAAGGGACTTCGGGACTACACAGAATGGCCTGCAGGCTTAAAAGCATTTGTCGTCTGCTTCTTATCCAATATACCAGCAGGGAGGGATGAGGGTCTGATCCTCTGAAGGATGCAATATTAGCTGCACTTTCATCAATTGGTAAATCCCACACTCTGCTACCTATTTCAGAGAGCTATGTTGTAGCTAGCACACAGTATTTACTTCCTTCATGGTTTGCTGAGGTGGGTACACACCCCTCCACACCCCTGCTTTGGGAGTTGCTGGTGTATTCCACTTCACCACTCATCCTGCATTCTTTGCGTCCAACTTCATTCTCGAGGGTGGTGCCACAGACTCCTTTTATGAGCCCAGCCCTGCCAGTTGTAATTCAAATGAAGCATTTTTTGCCTGCTGAAGCCACACCTGGTACAACATGCAATACTCCCCCATGGGAGTTTCAGTTTATACCATTAAATTTTGCGTGGTTTACTATCTAGAGAATTCACACCCTCTCATAATACAACACTGCTCTCCCCAAATGGGTGAGTCAGACAGTAAAAAGAAAAGGAGTACTTGTGGCACGCTGGTCTACTAATTAGTCAGGTTGCGGGCGGGGGGAGGGAGGGGAACGGGGAGGAAGGCAGTTAGAAAGCCAACAGGCATCTGGGGAATTTTATCTTCCCATTTTTAGTTAGTGGTGAAGCCATACTATGCAAGAGCAAAGGAAGGAAGCTTAAAAGTGGCTAGGTTAGCCAAAGCATGTCAGGCCAAAGAATGATGAAACCTGCTGAACAGCAGCTGCTGTGTCACCTGGCGAGCACTACATAGCACAGAGGAAAAGGGCTCCACCACTACAGGAATGCAGGTTGCAATACAAAAGGAAGCCCTTTCAGACAGCCTCTTGCAACAGCAACTATCCTAATCCTGACAGGTTTCAGAGTAACAGCCGTGTTAGTCTGTATTCGCAAAAAGATAAGGAGTACTTGTGGCACCTTAGAGACTAACCAGTTTATTTGAGCATAAGCTTTCGTGAGCTACAGCTCACTTCATTGGATGCAGTGCATCCGATGACGTGAGCTGTAGCTCACGAAAGCTTATGCTCAAACTGGTTAGTCTCTAAGGTGCCACAAGTACTCCTTTTCTTTATCCTAATCCTGTTGCCACTACCACCAGGTACTTTCTGAGCTCAATTAAAGGTGCTCTCTCTATGTTTATGACTAACATCTTCACGACAATGGGTGCAATTTACAGCACAACGAACAACACTGCGGAGGCCTGTCACAGACCCAGCATTTCTAGGACACAGACATTACACAGCCCAAAAGGATTCTAGAACTCAGGGCTTGGAGGTGAGTCCATCCATCCTCCATTTCCAAGTCAATGGGTTTTCAAAGGTGCTCACACACACACAGTAACTGAGGTATATGAATTCCACTCACCTGGCCAGGAATAAAGTGTATCTGCATGACGGTATTATTCTCTTCATGTAAACCCATAAACTCCACCCCAGGAGCACCATATCTGAAATGTTTGTTGAGGATCAACAGTATTAAAGATCACCCACAGCTACAATCACCTGAGGAGCAGTTGCTAGCAAATGAGATGAGATTTAGTTAGAAACCAAGTGGAATCAGTGGTGATCATAGATTCCTTTGAATCCATACATGCCTAGTTCAAGTTTAGTGTGCACACAACAATGGAAAGCAAGTTCAGGAGTTTTTATTTGGTAGTTTGGAGGAGATGTAGAAAGGGTGGCTGCATCCTGCTTTCTCTAAAGGTTGTTAGTGGTTTCCCACACACTTCAATCCCTGCTTAACCAATCTGTAACCAGGAGACAGATAGCTAACGCCTTCCTGCAGAGCTCAGCCTCTCTGAACACAAACAGTGCTGGAAATGATTAAGCAAGCAGACAGCTCTAACTTTTCCTTTCTGGGTTGGAGTGAACGCCTCTTTCATTCCAAACTCAGCTGGCCTTGTGTCATGGGAACCGCCTCTCAGTGCCTTTGTGTATACACAATACACGCTATCCTGGGACTGGACAAACAACTGCCTTCAACAGTTTTACTTCTGGCCCAACATTAGGGGACTTTAATCCAGGAAGCAGAACGTCTTCATGGCAAACTTCAACCTTTGAGATGGTATTCATTAAAAAAAATAGTCTCCCTCTCCCACTTTACAGTATTAAGATAGCCTGGGAGCTTACAATAAGGGACAATTTGGTTTTAAGGCCAGAAAGGATCATTATGCTCATCTAGTCTGATCCTCCACATACGATCTTACTTGCTAAAAGGAATTTGTTGTATGCAGTGTTATTGTAACCATGACAGGTTTCAGAGGAACAGCCGTGTTAGTCTGTATTCGCAAAAAGAAAAGGAGTACTTGTGGCACCTTAGAGACTAACCAATTTATTTGAGCATGAGCTTTCGTGAGCTACAGCTCACTTCATCAGATGTATACCATGGAAACTGCAGCAGACTTTATATATACACAGAGAATATGAAACAATACCTCCTCCCACCCCACTGTCCTGCTGGTAATAGCTTATCTAAAGTGATCAACAGGTGGGCCATTTCCAGCACAAATCCAGGTTTTCTCACCCTCCACCCCCCCCCACAAATTCACTCTCCTGCTGGTGCTAGCCCATCCAAAGTGACAACTCTTTACATAATCAAGTCGGGCTATTTCCTGCATAAATCCAGGTTTTCTCACATCCTCCACCCCCATACACACACAAACTCACTCTCCTGCTGGTAATAGCTCATCTAAACTGACCACTCTCCAAGTTTAAATCCAAGTTAAACCAGAACATCTGGGGGGGGGGGGGGGTAGGAAAAAACAAGAGGAAACAGGCTACCTTGCATAATGACTTAGCCACTCCCAGTCTCTATTTAAGCCTAAATTAATAGTATCCAATTTGCAAATGAATTCCAATTCAGCAGTTTCTCGCTGGAGTCTGGATTTGAAGTTTTTTTGTTTTAAGATAGCGACCTTCATGTCTGTGATTGCGTGACCAGAGAGATTGAAGTGTTCTCCGACTGGTTTATGAATGTTATAATTCTTGACATCTGATTTGTGTCCATTTATTCTTTTACGTAGAGACTGTCCAGTTTGACCAATGTACATGGCAGAGGGGCATTGCTGGCACATGATGGCATATATCACATTGGTGGATGTGCAGGTGAACGAGCCTCTGATAGTGTGGCTGATGTTATTAGGCCCTGTGATGGTGTCCCCTGAATAGATATGTGGGCACAATTGGCAACGGGCTTTGTTGCAAGGATAAGTTCCTGGGTTAGTGGTTCTGTTGTGTGGTATGTGGTTGTTGGTGAGTATTTGCTTCAGGTTACGGGGCTGTCTGTAGGCAAGGACTGGCCTGTCTCCCAAGACTTGTGAGAGTGTTGGGTCATCCTTTAGGATAGGTTGTAGATCCTTAATAATGCGTTGGAGGGGTTTTAGTTGGGGGCTGAAGGTGACCGCTAGTGGCGTTCTGTTATTTTCTTTGTTAGGCCTGTCCTGTAGTAGGTAACTTCTGGGAACTCTTCTGGCTCTATCAATCTGTTTCTTTACTTCTGCAGGTGGGTATTGTAGTTGTAAGAAAGCTTGACAGAGATCTTGTAGGTGTTTGTCTCTGTCTGAGGGGTTGGAGCAAATGCGGTTGTATCGCAGAGCTTGGCTGTAGACGATGGATCGTGTGGTGTGGTCAGGGTGAAAGCTGGAGGCATGCAGGTAGGAATAGCGGTCAGTAGGTTTCCGGTATAGGGTGGTGTTTATGTGGCCATTGTTTATTAGCACTGTAGTGTCCAGGAAGTGGATCTCTTGTGTGGACTGGACCAGGCTGAGGTTGGTGGTGGGATGGAAATTGTTGAAATCATGGTGGAATTCCTCAAGGGCTTCTTTTCCATGGGTCCAGATGATGAAGATGTCATCAATATAGCGCAAGTAGAGTAGGGGCTTTAGGGGACGAGAGCTGAGGAAGCGTTGTTCTAAATTTAAATTCTAAATTTTAAATTTAAATTTTAAATTCTAAATTTAAACTTGGAGAGTGGTCAGTTTAGATGAGCTATTACCAGCAGGAGAGTGAGTTTGTGTGTGTATGGGGGTGGGGGGGATGTGAGAAAACCTGGATTTATGCAAGAAATAGCCCGACTTGATTATGTAAAGAGTTGTCACTTTGGATGGGCTAGCACCAGCAGGAGAGTGAATTTGTGTGGGGGGGTGGAGGGTGAGAAAACCTGGATTTGTGCTGGAAATGGCCCACCTGTTGATCACTTTAGATAAGCTATTACCAGCAGGACAGTGGGGTGGGAGGAGGTATTGTTTCATATTCTCTGTGTATATATAAAGTCTGCTGCAGTTTCCACGGTATACATCTGATGAAGTGAGCTGTAGCTCACGAAAGCTCATGCTCAAATAAATTGGTTAGTCTCTAAGGTGCCACAAGTACTCCTTTTCTTATTGTAACCATGTTGGTCCCAGGATATTAGAGAGGCAAGGTGGGCGAGGGAATATCTTTTATTGGGCCAACTTCTGTCGGTGAGAGAGACAAGCTTTTGAGTTTACACAGAGCTCATCTTCAGGTCTGACCAATAAAAGATATTACCTCACCCATCTTCTCTCTCTAAAAGGAATCAGATCACTTCACCCGCTTTTACTGCTTCCATATAATACATACAAATGTTAAATGCTTTATATGAACACAATTACATATAAAACTGGATAAGGGAAAACAAGAAAACATGTTCCATGTACTTTGCTCATTTCTGAAGATCATATATTCCACTACAGACAAAAATAAGGTGAAAAATTAAGCAAGAGTAATTAACCATCTCTCTAAAAGCAGTGCTAGAGCTCAAACAGAAGGGTTACTGAGGTTACTGGGTGAGGTTCTTTGCTTTGTTTGTGGGATAAAACTCCAGACAATCTGAGAATCCAGTCTGACACTGCAAGTTCTAAATCACATGTGTAGAAAGGATACAGTTTGATGGCTCCTGATCTGGTCCCGATAGCCATAAGATGGAGAGAGGGGCTATATCCCAATGCACTGGGCTGGTGAGGAAATCCATGTTCTACAGTCTGGTGAAAACAAAAAACACCTCAAGAACATGTAGTGTCATGGGCATTGTGCATCATACATGGACAGAAAAGCCAGAAATTAAATATGGTTTAGTTGTTTCAAATATAGCAGGTTCAAAGATAATGTTTTAAGTCAAAATATGCTCCAACAGAAGTTTGATTGTCTCAGCTCAGCTCTGTCAATAACCATCAAATCTACTTACCAAGGTCTCCTGGTTATTCAGTACAGATGCATAAAAGTTGAAATACTGCAACTTTTGCCACAATAGAAATGGCAAAGGAATATTCCAAAACAAGGATCCAGTTGGACTCCTCATGTTTTATAAGGGTTATAAACTTAGAAATTCGCCTGAGCACAACCTACAAGACTCACTACACTGCACGCAGTCAATCCTCTTATCAACTCCACTCCACTTCAAGTCACCTTTGTTAAATCATGATTCAAGCTCTGGACATCTCCATGGCTGAAACTGACTGATAATTACAGCTTGAGTTTCAGTCAAGTTAGACTTCCAAAAAGGTCAGTCTGTATAACATCCTCTTATGCATAGGTACCAGGTTTGTATAATTTTTGGTCATGCCCAGAACAGGTCCAAGCAGAGCCATCCTGTCCCTCGGACAGACCGGGGAAACCAACCCAGGCCCTGTGCTTCAGGGGCATGTGGGATCCAGGGCGGCCTGGGGGGCTAGCGGGGAGCCTGGTGCCAGCAGCAGTGAGTGACCTGGCCCCAGCCCAGCCAGCTTCCAGTGTCGTTTGGGGGAGGGGACGGAAACCGGAAAGAGGCGGGGAGGGGACGTGGGGTAGAATGGGGGAGGGGAGGGGACAGAGCAGGGCCGGGAAGAGGCAGGGCGGGAGTGGAGCAGGCCCAGGTTGCTTGCTGCTGCTGGCACCAGGCCCCCTGCTAACACCCCAGGCCGCCCTGGAGCCTGCATCCCCCTGAAGTGCAGGATCCCCTGAAGTGTGGAGCCCAGGGTGGATGCCCAATTTCCCAGTGCAAGTGCTGGAGGAGCCAACTGGGGGGGAGCTTTTCTTGACCTGCTGCTCACAAACCGGGAAGAATTAGTAGGGGAAGCAAAAGTGGATGGGAATCTAGGAGGCAGTGACCATGAGTTGGTCGAGTTCAGGATCCTGACACAGGGAAGAAAGGAGAGCAGCAGAATACGGACCCTGGACTTCAGGAAAGCAGACTTCGACTCCATCAGGGAGCTGATGGGTAGGATCCCCTGGGGGAATAACATGAGGGGGAAAGGAGTCCAGGAGAGCTGGCTGTATTTCAAGGAATCCCTATTGAGGTTACAGGGACAAACCATCCCGATGTGTCGAAAGAATAGTAAATATGGCAGGCGACCAGCTTGGCTTAACGGTGAAATCCTTGCGGATCTTAAACATAAAAAAGAAGCTTACAAGAAGTGGAAGATTGGACAGATGACCAGGGAAGAGTATAAAAATATTGCTCGGGCATGTAGGAATGAAATCAGGAGGGCCAAATCGCACCTGGAGCTGCAGCTAGCAAGATATATTAAGAGTAACAAGAAGGGTTTCTTCAGGTATGTTGGCAACAAGAAGAAAGCCAAGGAAAGCGTGGGCCCCTTACTGAATGAGGGAGGCAACCTAGTGACAGAGGATGTGGAAAAAGCTAATGTACTCAATGCTTTCTTTGCCTCTGTCTTCACGAACAAGGTCAGCTCCCAGACTGCTGCGCTGGGCAACACAGCATGGGGGGTAGGTGGCCAGCCCTCTGTGGAGACAGAGGTGGTTAGGGACTATTTAGAAAAGCTGGACGTGCACAAGTCCATGGGGCCGGATGCGTTGCATCCGAAAGTGCTAAAGGAATTGGCGGCTGTGATTGCAGAGCCATTGGTCATTATCTTTGAAAACTCGTGGCAAACGGGGGAAGTCCCGGATGACTGGAAAAAGGCTAATGTAGTGCCAATCTTTAAAAAAGGGAAGAAGGAGGATCCTGGGAACTACAGGCCAGTCAGCCTCACCTCAGTCCCCGGAAAAATCATGGAGCAGGTCCTCAAGGAATCTCTCCTGAAGCACTTACACGAGAGGAAAGTGATCAGGAACAGTCAGCATGGATTCACCAAGGGAAGGTCATGCCTGACTAATCTAATCGCCTTCTATGATGAGATTACTGGTTCTGTGGATGAAGGGAAAGCAGTGGATGTATTGTTTCTTGACTTTAGCAAAGCTTTTGACACAGTCTCCCACAGTATTCTTGTCAGCAAGTTAAAGAAGTATGGGCTGGATGAATGCACTATAAGGTGGGTAGAAAGTTGGCTAGATTGTCGGGCTCAACGGGTAGTGATCAATGGCTCCATGTGTAGTTGGCAGCCGGTATCAAGTGGAGTGCCCCAAGGGTTGGTCCTGGGGCCGGTTTTGTTCAATATCTTCATAAATGATCTGGAGGATGGTGTGGATTGCACTCTCAGCAAATTTGCAGATGATACTAAACTAGGAGGAGTGGTAGATATGGTGGCAGGGAGGGATAGGATACAGAGGGACCTAGACAAATTGGAGGATTGGGCCAAAAGAAATCCGATGAGGTTCAACAAGGATAAGTGCAGGGTCCTGCACTTAGGATGGAAGAATCCAATGCACAGCTACAGACTAGGGACCGAATGGCTAGGCAGCAGTTCTGCGGAAAAGGACCTAGGGGTGACAGTGGACGAGAAGCTGGATATGAGTCAGCAGTGTGCCCTTGTTGCCAAGAAGGCCAATGGCATTTTGGGATGTATAAGTAGGGGCATAGCCAGCAGATCGAGGGACGTGATCGTTCCCCTCTATTCGACATTGGTGAGGCCTCATCTGGAGTACTGTGTCCAGTTTTGGGCCCCACACTACAAGAAGGATGTGGAGAAATTGGAGAGAATCCAGCGAAGGGCAACAAAAATGATTAGGGGTCTGGAATACATGACTTCTGAGGAGAGGCTGAGGGAACTGGGATTGTTTAGTCTGCAGAAGAGAAGAATGAGGGGGGATTTGATAGCTGCTTTCAACTACCTGAGAGGTGGTTCCAAAGAGGATGGTTCTAGACTATTCTCTGAGGTAGCGGATGACAGGACAAGGAGTAATGGTCTCAAGTTGCAGTGGGGGAGGTTTAGGTTGGATATTAAGAAAAACTTTCACTAGGAGGGTGGTGAAACACTGGAATGCGTTACCTAGGGAGGTGGTAGAATCTCCTTCCTTAGAAGTTTTTAAGGTCAGGCTTGACAAAGCCCTGGCTGGGATGATTTAGTTGGGGATTGGTCCTGCTTTGAGCAGGGGGTTGGACTAGATGACTTCCTGAGGTCCCTTCCAACCTGGATATTCTATGATTCTATGACAGGATGGCTCTGAAAATATAAACCCAAACATTGGTGGAGCCGGGCCCACATTCCTGAATTTTGGTGGAGCAAGGGCACGACAGGCTCTCATAGCTCGCCACCTACGCGCTTATATATAGCTTGTATATCAATTCCTGTTAGCAGCCATATGGCAAGTGCCCATAATGGACTCAACATACCAGCCAAGAAGGCAGCGTCCCACAGGGCAGTTGGGAAAACTGGTGAATCTGGATCCAATTCCCAAACATAGGAGGGGACACTGTGGGTTTTATTCATACTATTTAGAGGCCTATCAAGCCATATCAAACTAGCTCAGAGTACTGATTATAAAGACATGTTCACAACTCTAGCGGATAAGAGCACAAAAAGCAGCTTGTTTGGTTTTAGTGACTGCCATAAATGCATTCTTACACCAAAACACAGAGTTTGGAGTGGATATGTACTATCTACCTAGGAACGTAAAAAGTTTACTGAATATAAACACCTATGTAAAGTGTTTACAGAGTAAACAGTTCCTTAAAATTGCACTCAGCAACTATGGCACTACTGCAATTTGAAAACAGCTCAGATTCTAGTCTTCAGAAGTGCCAGTGTACAGTTGGCTCAAACCCTGGATATCTGAACATTATGTGGTCTTAAGATAGTAACTACAATTAGATCTGAAGAGAGCTGTAGGTTGTGGGCTTCCAGAGGGGATGTCATTTCTAAAACAGACCACAGGACAAGTCAGAGAACAAATGGAGTGCCCCTTTACCTAGGGCATGGCTACACTTGCAGGTGTAGAGCGCTGGGCGTTAAACCCACCTTCGGAGAGCACAGAGGGAAAGCACTGCAGTCTGTCCACACTGACAGCTGCAAGCGCACTGGCGTGGCCACATTTGCAGTGGCATTGGGAGCGGTGCATTATGGGCAGTTATCCCACAGAGCACCTCTTCCCATTCTGTCGCTGTGGCTTATGGGAAGGGGGCGGGGGGCATTCTGGGTCCTGTCCCAATGCCCTGTGATACATCGGTTCGCATCCCAGCAATCCTTGTGCTTCCGTCTACATTTGGCGCCATCTTTCAACGTTTTTTGTTGTCTTCCCTTTCGGTCTGCGGGAATGGAACCTGAACTGCTGAGGAGTGACATGCTGGCGAGTCTCGCCAGCATGTCACGTTTGGCAGTCGAGTTATTCCTTATGATCCAAAGTGACAGTGAGGGCTCCAACGAGGATATTGACTCAAGTAACACATATGACATGAGTTTGCCTGTGGCATTCACGGATGTGCTCACCGCCGTGGAATGCCGCTTTTGGGCTTGGGAAAAAAGCACTGAGTGGTGGAATCATATCGTCATGCAAGTCTGGGATGAATAGGAGTGGCTGCAGAACTTTCGGATGAGAAAAGCCACTTTCATTGGACTGTGTGAGGAGTTCGCCCCCACCCTGCAGCGCAAGGACACAAGATTGAGAGCTGCCCTGAGGGTGGAGAAGCAGGTGGCTATTGCAATTTGGAAGCTAGCAACTCCACACAGCTACCAGTGGTGTACCAGCTACTGGTGGCTAACCAGTTTGGAGTGGGAAAGTCAACCGTTGGAATCGTGTTGATGCAAGTTTGCAGGGCCATTAATCGCATCCTGCTCAGAAGAATCATGACTCTGGGTAATGTGCATGACATTGTGGATGGCTTTGCACAAATGGGTTTCCTTAACTGCAGAGGGGCGATAGATGGCATACATATTCCAATTTCGGCACCAGCCCACCTAGCCTCTGAGTACATCAATCAGAAGGGATATTTTTCTATGGTTCTCCAGGCGCTTGTGGATCACCGTGGGAGTTTCATTGACATTAACACAGGCTGGCCCGGAAAGGTCATGACGTACGCATCTTTCAGAACACTGGTCTATTCAGGAAGCTGCAAGCCGGGACTTTCCCCAGACCAGACGATCACCGTACAGGAAGTCGAAATGCCCATTGTGATCCTTGGAGACCCGCCCACCCTTTAATGCCGTGGCTCATAAAACCCTACACAGGGAGCCTTGACAGCAGCAAGGAGCGGTTCAATAACAGGGTGAGCCGGCGCAGAATGACTGTGGAGTGTGCTTTTGGCCATTTAAAGGGCCGCTGGCACTCTGTGTGGGAAGCTGGACCTAGCCGATGACCACTTCCCCGTGGTTATATCCGGGTGCTGTACCCTCCATAACATTTGTGAAGGGAAGGGTGAACGATTCACTCAGGCATGGAACTCGGAGGTTCAACACCTGCAGGCTGAATCTGAATAGCCAGAGAGCAGGACTATTAGAGGGGCCCAGCATGGGGCTGCAAGGATTAGGGATGCCTTGAGGGAGCAATTTGAGGCTGAAAGCCTCCAGAATGTCTGGAGCCCTGCACGGGAGTTAAGTGCAGTGGTTCCAATGCTAGTAGGAATCTGTTTGCACTGCGCTGACTTGCGGTGCCTGTTTCTTTCCTGGGCTAAGGTATCTTTTACTTTATGCAAAAATAAAGACTGTTTTCAAAGCCAAAAAATCCATTTATTGAAAAGAAACACAACTGCTTAGGAAACAGAAAGGGCAAGGGGGTGGGGTGGGGAACGGTACAATCACAGATTTGCGTATGTCCTGTTATCATACTCAGTGTTCCTGTCTGGAGTGCTGCGCAAGGAGTGCTGCACTTCAGGATGTCTATACTACACGGTGATAGGGGTTGAGTGCAGTGGGTAAGGGTCGTAGCTTTTGTGCCGGCGCTCCTCATTCTGCTGGTGGATCCTCCTTTCACTGTCCTGCCACTCCTGCACTTGTTGATTTTCATTACTTGAATGCTGCATTACTTCATGCAACATGTCTTCCTTGCTTCTACATGGCCTCTTTCTGATTTTTTGGAGTCCTTCGGCCGGTGATAACATGCACGGCTGAGTTCTCAAGGTTGCATCTGTAAAGGCAAAATGCAACACTTAACAGAGGCAGCATTGTTCACACCAGACAGAGCAATGATTCCCGCATACTTAAGGGCAAGCACAGTCTACACAATAGCATAAATTTGCCCGTAGCATAAATTTGCCTGTCCCAAAGCGAGTGCACATAACCCACAGGAGCCCCAAAATGGTGAATAAGCACAGGGTCAAACGTGACCGATTGTTTCATGGCTGTACTGTCCTCTGGGTTTCTGTGCCTTGGGGAGAGCCAACAGCAGCAGGGGGCCCCTATACTGAACACTGTCCCCACATTTTCCACAGGAGTTCATCCTGGAAGATATCTTGCTGCTGAGGGTGACCTGGGAAGCAAAGGAGGGTCTTCTACTGCAATGCAACTTCCGCCCTGGCCCATATGCAGCTTTTCTGTGTGCAGCAATTGTCTCCCCACCCCTCACAGCACAGTGGCGCAGATAATTTAGCCTTACTGGGACAAGGACCACAGTGGCTCTCCCAAGAAACCTGCACAAGCGCATTGCCCAAGTTCTGGATGAGACCTTTGAAGAGATCACTGAGGCAGATTACCGTGATATGAGAGCACATCAACTCCCTATTCTGCATCTAGGCATGTATGCAGCCCTAACCCTCCTCGCCCCAAGAGCCCGCACCGAATAACTTCCTTCCCAAAATAAAAGCTGCTTACCGGGAACCTCATCTGGTGTTTGTCCTTCCCCCAGCACCGGCCACTGCAACTGGCTACCTTCCTCCTGGCTTGAGGACAGCTCCTTGCTGCATGCATCTAGGGATTCTGGGGTGTCTTCTTCCACCTCAGCACCCTCGCTCCCACTTTGCTCCTCCTCCTCCTGCCTTGTTGAACTGGGCTCTGAAGTGCCCATGGTGGTATTCTGAGTGGAGGTGGGGTTGTCCCCAAGTATCGCGTCCAGATCTTTGTAGAAACGGCTGGTCACAGGGGCAGCACCGGAGCGCTGTTTGCCTCGCGGTAGACATTCCACAGCTCCTTCACTTTAACCCTGCACTAGAGTGTGTCCTGGTCATGGCCCCTTTCCATCATGTCCCTTGATATCTGCCCGAAGATATCGTAATTCCTACGGCTGGAGCACAGCTGGGACTGGACTGCTTCCTCCCCACAAACACTGATGAGATCCAGCACCGCTCCATGCTGGGGATCACCTGGCGCATGGTCACCTGGAAAGATTCACTGAGAGCACTCCAAGCCTTGCTGAGCAAACAGGAAGGGGATTTTCAAAATTCCCAGAGAATTTAAAGGGTGGGTCTGACGGTTGGTCACCTGAGGGCAGGGCAGTAGAGTTCAAAGTGATGACCAGAGTGGCTAGAACAGGTATTGTGGGACACTTCTGGAGGCCAATCAGAGTGCACTAACAGACCAGCGCCGCTCCAGCAGGAGCGCACAAAACGTTATTCCACTCGCCGAGGTGGAGTGCCAGGAGTGCTCTAGCTGCGGAGTCACAGCACTCTACGTGCCTTGCCAGTGTGGACAGGTAGTGAGCTAGTGAACCCGGAGCTCCTTTAATGCACTCTAACTCGCAAGTGTAGCCAAGCCCTTAGTCCCACATTTAGAAGTTACGCCAGCATAGCTACATCAGTTAGGATTGGGGGGGGAAGAGAGGGAGGGAGAATCTCACCCCTAACAGATATAGCTGCGCTGGTAAAAGACCTAGTGAACATGCAGTTATACTGGCAAAAAGGTCCTTTCTGAGGGCAGGGAAAAGACTTAATTTATACCAGCAAAAGCATTCTTGCTGGTATAAACTGCATTTCCTTTAGCATTCTCGCTGGTATAGTATACACACAAACCTTTTCTAGTAGATGGGGCCTAGTGTTAGAAGCATCATCTCAAACTGAAGAGCTCTTCCATGCTCTCATTTGTTTATTCTGTGTACAGTCAGTTTCCTCTGTGATGTGACCAAGAGTTCAAAAAAGGTACCACAAGCCATAGGAAAGGGGAAAAACATTTCAAGGTTTTTTTTTTTCTTCTTTTTTAAAAAATGTAGTGAAGATTAGGTGGCAAATGGTCTGGAATGCAAACATGTCCTTCTGAGAGGAATGTGGGCAACAGCACACGAGCACAAGGAGCAAGTCTGGCAGTGAAGGCCTTAGCCTGTTACAGGACTAGCTTCACAGAGTGACCATGGAAAATAAATCTGGAATAAAGGACCACAGATACAAGTCCCTGCAACACTTTCTACCAACCCTCAATTACCTGATTTGGTTAATCCAATACCAGTAGGAAAGAAAGGAAACATTGCTCCACCCTAAAGTGGACTGATTCTGTATATAAAGTAGCTTACAGTACAGTGTGCTACATAGGTGCTCAGTATTATCTGAGGACAAACACTCCTTTCTGCTTAAGATAGTTTGAATCCTTATCACTTGAAATGTGGCATCTCAGGGCTGTGATATTTCCTAAGATTTCATTTAAACCCATACCTTGAAACAATATACAATACTCTCCCATTTTCCCCAATTACTAAGGTCTTGTCTACACGAACCAGGGTTCGTCATGTGGCAATCGATGCACTGGCAGTCAATTTAGCGGGTCTAGTGAAGACCTGCTAAATCCACCGCAGATCGCTCTCCTGTCTGTACTCCACATGAACGAGAAGTGCAAGGGGATTAGACGGGAGAGTGTCTCCAGTTGACATTGCGTAGTGCGGACCCAACGGTAGGTAGATCTAAGTACGTTGACTTCAGCTACGTTATTCATGTAGCTGCAGCTGCATAACTTAGATCGATATCCCCCCATAGTGTAGCCTCAGTTTACTGATTCCGTTCAGTAACAGGACTGTGTGTGTTTTATTTTTAAGTAAGGTTTGCTCACATGTGATTCAAGAGAGACAGTTATTTCATTTACTACCACCTACGGTGAAGGTGTCTTCAGTGGGAATCTTGAGTGCAGTAACATTCAACCACAAATCAAAGCTAATAATGTTTATGCTACAGCTGATATAGGTCACATTTGAACCCACATTTACAGAGGTAGAAGGCAAGCTGATTCATCTCAGTGGTATTTTACCATATTAAAACAGCACTAAGAACCACAAATGCTTTTTCCCTGGATTTCTGTAACTTTAGGATAAGCATAAGCTGGCACCAGGCACAGAAATGATTCCAACTGTTGGTAAAACTGACATCTACACCTTGTCTAGAATGAAAGTCTATCAGATGGGTTCATTTCAACCTCGCAATAAAAGATACAGCTATGCCGTTCTGGATTCCATGACCTCTAAAATCAATTCACCTCTTTTCCATCTGTGCTACATACAACACAAGTAATTTTTGTGCTGTAAAAGAGGTTGTCAAGAAGACCATTTAGATGCTGTTCATCTAAACAGCAGTGACAAGCTTTGTTGTCTTTGTTCCCAAATTTTCCTGATCCAAGAAATAAAACTATGAGGATTCTATCAGCTCATTCTGCCTGTTCAGTTTCTAAATATGGTCCACTTAATGGAGTTCAAGGCCCAAGGGCAAAGAAATGCATGGAAGATAGACACTTGCTTGCCACTGGTTATAAAAAGTGGCAATACAGTTCATGTGTCTTCCTCTCCCCCAGCTGCAAATACAAAAAAATCCTAATGCAAGGGTCAGAAGTGGTGTGCCGAGTCTTCACTTATTCACTCTGATTTAACGTTTTGCGTGCCAGTAATACATTTTAATGTTTTTAGAAGGTCTCTTTCTATAAGTCTAGAATATATAACTAAACTATTGTTGTATGTTAAGTAAATAAGGTTTTTAAAATGTTTAAGAAGTTTCATTTAAAATTAAATTAAAATGCAGAGCCCCCCGGACCAGTGGCCAGGACCCAGGCAGCATGAGTGCCACTGAAAATCAGCTCGTGTGCCGCCTTTGGCATGCGTGCCATAGGTTGCCTACCCCGTCCCAATGCGTGTCAAGGATACAGGAATATCCTGCCCACAACAAGTGCAAAACAGTTAGCTGCTGTTGAATGGGTTTATTTTAACAGCACGGCAGGTGTGCCTGTTGCTTTACAAACACAAGATAAGGCATCTGCAATTTAAGTGTGACCATGTACAGACAAAGGAGGGGAAAATGGATAAAATAAAGTTATTTGAATATGCATCATTGATGACTGGTGTGGGGTGTGCATTTCCAGGTTTGTTTGTTGTTTCTACTGTAGGCAAGAGGGCAGGAAGGACATTGTGGCAGGTTCGTTGCTGTGTTCAGCTTTGGCACTGTGACTTTGCATACAGATTTCTCTCTCCACTGATTAACCAAGATCTCTCCGCGGATTTCTTTCTCCTTGCAAATAGTACAGTGAAGCCAGAACTAAAGTAGGAGCTGTTTGGCTGTCCCTGTTTTCCCTCTTTCATGTCTGGCTGATGAAAGCAGCCTGTACTTTAATCTGTTCAGCAGGTGAACCTCTAGTGGGGGAAGGGAGGATGAGAGTACAATAGAGCCTTTTACTGGTGCATATAAAGTACTGGTGTGACAGCAATGTCATCCCCTTCTCAAAAAGGACCTTTTTGTTTCTTTTAGGTGAGCTAGGAGGTTTCATTTTCATTCTCCTAAAACTGCAAAAACTAGTTTCAAGTTCAGGGCAAGAGGAAGCCTGGTGTCAGCAGCATTTGTGAACAGAGGTGTTTCACTTTTGCCCATTTCTTTCTTGCAGCAAATATAGCTAACAGCTGACTCAACCCAAACTGAAGTTGAATGGATTGGGCTCATAGCTGTTCCTCCTCCTTTCCCTCCCCTGCACTCCTGTTCAAACATTTTATGACAATGCAAAATAAAGGAACTGCATCTTTGTTAAATACTCCCTTTGAAGACAACAATGAGGCCAGTGGGTGTTAAATTTGTTTGACATAGTTCCTTATTCAGTGAGTTAAAATCAACCATCCATCACACCAGTTAGCAAGAGGGTTAAAGAGAAGGAAAAATGCAGAGCACATCTCTGCCATAAATGACATGGAATGCTTCCAATTTCATAAGAAAAGGCGGGTGGAGTAATATCTTTTCTACTATAACCCAGTTTGGCAACTCAGCTGCAGGACAGGCTGGCTCACCTATGTGTTACCTATCATCTAATCAGAAAATGCCAGTCTAAACATGCTTTGTCTTGCAGGATTGGGACTGAGCCAAAGGTATCAGATATTATGCTAAAAGCAGGATGAACTTTTTTAAAAAAAAGTAGATTGTCAAGTACACAAACCTTTCACTCTATGCTACCTATTGAGCTAAAAACAGATTCTTGCAACAGGTATATACAAGTAAGGGTAGTTCTTGGTCATACAGAGAGAGGTATGCAAAGCCAAGTCATCCACACAGAATGTGGAAAGACAATTATTTAAAGAGCACATGTTGTTATAAGAGTTTAATAGAAGAGAGGCTGGAAAGCTAGCCTGGCTGCACAGTTCAGGCCGTCAAAATTTTCTGGATTGTCCCATTTCTGACAACAGGTAAACTCTGGAGTGCAGACAGAAGAGGGAGAAGATGACAGAACCAAGCTGGGAGACATAAGCCTTTAAAATGCTTAAAATCACAACTGAACAATTACATCAAGTTAGGCAGGAGGCATGTCCTTAAAATAGCCCCATTCGTTGCTGGTATAAGAAGATGCAACTCCACTGATTTCAATGGGATTACACCCTCATAGCCAATTCATTACTTGAGTATGTAGCTATAGTGATTTACTGCTAATTACCAACATCAGAACTACTGAATTTTACATCTAATATTGAACAAAGAGCAAGAAGCAGCCAGGTCCGGGTTTTGATGGCGTTAGATACAGGTCTAAAATGAGAAACAACCCTCAGGAGATACAGCTAAACTGGGATGGAGAAGGAGCCAAAGCTAACGTTTAAAAAAAAAAAATCCTTCTCCATAGCTGTAATCATTCATACTGACCAATGCACAAAGCCAGAGTTCAATAATCCCACTAAATGAAATAGGGCTCTCGGAGCAGTCTAGCTGGAAGGATTCAAAGGCTACACAAGACAGATTTTAGGGGAAGAAAGCATCCCAGAATATACAGCTCTATTTTAATTGCAGGACCACAACACTGTAGGTGTGGAGATCCCATAAGCACAGAAAAGGAAGCATCATTTGAGGAAATGTCAAGATCATGCTTTCTGAGACCATGTCTATTTGCCTGGTTTCTGCATCATAGGATTCTGGGACGGTCCAACAATTAAATGCTGTACAAGGAAAAATCCCAGAAATTTGTCATCTCCCATCAAAAATTTAGGCTTTCCAATTGATATACTAATGTCAGCAAAATAGGAACAGACAATGCCCCAGGTTATTAGGGCATTATATTTTTGTCACCAAGATTCTGTCTACTACCCATTCAATTTTCTCCCTTACACTAATCAGTCAGTACTTACTACTCTACTTTTGACGTACTGCACATACATCCCAGCATGGAAAGAAGTTAGACAAACTGAGGACTAGCTTGTGCCCATACTGATAGAATGACAAGCTCTGTTTCGGGGTGAAGGAGGAGGATACATCTCAGCCTCAAGAGAAGAAATTGTCCCCTTCTCTTTATTCACAGGAGTGCTCCTGTTTATTTTTGTAGTACAAATCTGTTAGAGCAGGCAGTACTGGGTTTACAATGGTGCCAATGGCGCCATGGGGCTGGGCCCCTGCTCAGAAGGGGCCCCAGCCTGCTCCACTAGCACTGCACCCCTAGACCCCATCAGCCTACTGGCTACCCCCCGCCCACCACTTGCTCCGCTTGGCCTGCCCCCCGGCTGGCAGAGGGCTCCTCTCCACCCCCTGGACCCACCCACTGGCTCCTCTCTGCCCCCTGGCCAGACCCCAGTGCACCTCCAGCTCCGGACAGTCTCTGCTTCCCACCATCTGTGGTGCCCCGCCTGTCTCCCCGGAGCTGAGCTGCCTGGGACTGGTGCAGAAGCCTGGCCAATCGTGGGGGCAGGGGAGACCCGGGGTGGGGACGAGACGACTTGGCTGAGCCCCTCCAGGCAAGTGGGTCCTGAGGGAGCCTGGCCGGGACAGACCCTGGCCTGACTGATCCCACCCCTCCCGAGGGGCTGGAGTAATTCCCTGCCCTGGGACCAGCCCTGGCTGTGCTGCCGGCTCTGCCTGGCAGAGTCAGGTCCCAGCAGGGCCGGTGAGTGCAGCCGGGAGGCAAGGTGTGGGGGAGTGAGTCTTGGGGTGGGGGGGGGCGCGGCACGGGGGGACTGTGGCCTTAGGGAGTTGGGGTGGTGTTCATGTTGGGCAGGGGAGTTGTGTGGCGCGGCATGGGCCAGTCCTCAAAAGGGAAGGGGCATGCTGGCAGCACAGGGCCGGGCGGGCCACTGTGCGTCTGGCAACTTCTGGTTTGTAAATACTGCCCTCGCACTGGGCTGAGCGGAGCGGGGCCGCCCTTGCCATTCCATGCCCCTGGCTTGCCACTCGTTCTGGGGACTGACCTCTGTGTGCCATGCTCCATTGCCTCCATGGGGGCCCACAGATATGTTTGGCGCCGGGCCTACAAAAGATTAATCTGGCCCTGAAAGCAGGTCTACACAGCAGCTGGGGTAGGTGCTTCCCACCACTGGTAAACAGACATGCACTGGCTCTGCTCAAGTTAGTGCACTAAAGACAGCAACGTGGCTGCAGCAGCATGGGCCACCCATGCAAGTACATCCTCTGGGGGTTGGGCAGGATTGTACTCTGGCAGCTAGCCCATGCCACCAAAGTGACACTACTATTTTTAGCATGTTAGCTGCGGCAGAGCTAGTGAATGTCTGTCTACCTGCATTGGGAAGCACCCTCCCAACTGCCGTGTAGACATAGCCTTACTTGTAGTTACTGCATCAGCATATCCCACTCATAAGTGGCACTATGAATTTATATGTACAAAATGGATTCACATTTAACCTTTATACAAGAATGTGCAATAAGAGAACTAGGGTGGGAATACCTTGTGTCTGTTCTGTGACCAGATTTTATGTTATATAGTATTAGCCCTCAAAAGCAACACGTGTAGTAGTACTTAACAAATATGATTAACAGACATAAGAGATACAACCTGACTGCACTGATTAGATACTGTAGACTCTCAACTGAAATTAGATAAAGAATCTGAGCTGTTACTAGTCCCTTCCCAGACAAGTTCTTATCCGGCATTATATTTGAGGACTTTTGAAGAATAAATTCATGAAAGTGCTAAAGAACAGAAACTTAAGTGTTCATGAAGCTTGACCTTCATGTTTAACAAGGACCATTCACGAGCAATAGAAAACATTCTTAACCTCTTGGCTCCTCAAAGTCATAACCTCTGACATGCCAAACCCTAAGTCTGACTTTTTAGGACCTGCCAGTCTTATGGAGGTCTCCATTATATCTAAAGTTTGCTTCTCTGAAACCCTTTCTATTATCGCTCTACAGGTAATAATGGAAGACACCAAGATTTATAGCCATATCTTTGCTGGGAAAAAAGTGTAAAAAATGACAAAGGATTCCTTGCTAGAAAAGCAAACTGTAGATTCTCCTAGCAGTAAGTGTTTCCAATCAATCCCTTGCTAACAAAGAAGAGTGTATAAGGGGTCATTTTTGCTTAAATACTGAGACTAACTACAAATAATAAATTACTAAAAAGTAGTGTCTTAGACAGAAAGTCACCATCTTGTAAATATCACATTTTCCTTTGTAGGACTAAATCAAATACCACCACTAAAGTCAGAAAGCATCACATAAAGCAGAGAAAGATATAACTGTGAAGGTATTCTTGGCATTTTACGAACAGGCAGACAAGGTTCCCTAACTAAATAGAACTCTTCAAGTGCTGGGTGGATACCAGTGCTCAGAGAGGGCTGTTCCCTGTTTGCAGAAATGGAACCTCTACAAAAACCTGGATGTGCAGCTTCCGACTGGCAGGACAACAGCACAGTCACATTTGCCACAAGAGCTACCTATGTAGCCTGCCCCATTTGAATCCCATGTACTCACTTCTGCATTAACCAATTGAAATATGGCCAGAGAACAGGACACCTAAAATCTAATCGTAGCTCTGACAGAGACTCCTTCAGTGCTGTCAGCCAAGTCACAGCTTCTCCGTCTCAGTCCCTTCCTAGGTGACACCGTTGGTACAATGGGAATAATATTTACTTCCTTCATAGAGGTGTTGTGAGAACATGTGTAGCACTTTAAAGACTCAAAACACTGTGAAAGTCCTATGTATTAGTCACAGCAAGACTATGGTCATACTGAAATAATCTCCTCACTCCCTCAAAGAGAAAATGCTAGTAACCTGTTTTCTCATGGACAGACCTAAAACCAAGAATGTGGTATCTCAAAGCCCAGGAATGGCCTGTGAGCTTAAGACATGCACACGTACAAATATGTTTGCATCAGATTGCAAACAAAAAAAAACCAAAAAAACACAAAAAAAACCCAGCTTTGATTTACCAAATACGAAGGCAATCCACCTCTGTTGTATCTAGCTTTTCCATACATACCTGAATGAACCTTCCCTCCTTTCTCTTCAGTGACTATGGACAGATTTGCTCTTTCATGCTTGTTTCCCTTAAAGCTCATTTGAAGAGCCCACCATACCTTGTTAAACTGGAAAAGGTCACGCTTGAGCCTCTCTCTTACAGGATCATGTCCGTGTCTCAAAAATCTTCTCATTTTCCCTCTTTAACCACCTGGCACCAGAAACCTAGTAAAAAAGCAAAATCATGTTTAAACAAGTGGGATTTTAGAGTGTAAAAAAAAAAAAAAATCAATCAGAATTGGGTCCTTTATTTTGTTTCAGCAAGTAACACGGAATTCATCAGGCCTGGATGAGACAGCACAGCTATATGGGGAGTTAACAGGGACTAAAACTCAACACCACTGCAACACACTATCCCAGATAGTAGGATTTGGTTTGCATAATCCCTTTTTCATGCTACTCAATTCTAGAATCCTTGGGGCTTTTAAAAACAAACAATGCAGTTTACACTTTGTCACTTTTTTTAAAATCTCTTCACCCGACCTTGTCCAAGAAAGATGACAAGTGACAGAATGCAAAAGGATACCACAGCAGTCAGATAAATGTTTAAAGAAACCAGCTCAAAAAGCCACCTAACTTCCCTATTGAGCTAATGAGCTATTACCAGCAGGATAGTGAGTGTGTGTGTGTGGTTTTTGGGAGGGGGGTGAGAGAACCTGGATTTGTGCAGGAAATGGCCCAACTTGATTATCATGCACATTGTGTAAAGAGTTGTCACTTTGGATGGGCTAGCACCAGCAGGAGAGTGAATTTGTGTGTGTGTGTGGGGGGGGGGGTGGAGGGTGAGAAAACCTGGATTTGTGCTGGAAATGGCCCAACTTGATGATCACTTTAGATAAGCTATTATTAGCAGGACAGTGGGGTGGGAGGAGGTATTGTTTCATATTCTCTGTGTGTATATAAAGTCTGCTGCAGTTTCCACGGTATGCATCCGATGAAGTGAGCTGTAGCTCACGAAAGCTCATGCTCAAATAAATTGGTTAGTCTCTAAGGTGCCACAAGTACTCCTTTTCTTTTTGCGAATACAGACTAACACGGCTGTTACTCTGAAACCTAACTTCCAGAGTTGGTGGCAGCATAGACTAGTATCAGTTTTTAACCCAGATAACCCTATGGCTACTGAGCTGAGGAGGGGAAAGTAAACATCTTAGGCTGGCATTATGGGTATAGCATAAGGAGCTGGTGTTGCCTGGAATGTAGTTAGGTTAATTATTAGCCTGCTTCTGTAAATCATCAAGCTTAATCCTCTACTAAGGGGGAAGGGGGAGAGAATAGTGCACCTGTGCCTCAGTGCAGTGCTACAAGAAAGTATAGTGCTCTGTACCTTGTAAATTCCACCACTTCAGCAACATTTTATGATCCACTCAGAGCACCTAATGCAGAAATAAAAAGCCCTGCCCTAGCATACCAGCAACACCACTTGGGACAGCAGGATATGGATTCTAGTATTCAGCCAGTGCAGCAAAGGTAGCACCTTATGTCACTCTCCAGGACAGAAAGGAGTACAGCAAATGGGTAGAACCTGAAGATTCAGACCTAGGGTGTGGATTTTTCCCAAGGAAGGGGTGTGTACATATGTGGAGCAAGTTGGAAATTTATAGTGTGATTAGGTTTCAGAGTAACAGCCGTGCTAGTCTGTATTCGCAAAAAGAAAAGGAGTACTTGTGGTACCTTAGAGACTAACCAATTTATTTGAGCAAAAGCTTTCGTGAGCTACAGCTCACTTCATCGGATGCATCCGATGAAGTGAGCTGTAGCTCACGAAAGCTTTTGCTCAAATAAATTGGTTAGTCTCTAAGGTGCCACAAGTACTCCTTTTCTTATAGTGTGATTGTTTCCAGAGCGGTTAAAATGAGTGTCAGAACTTGTCAGGAAGGAGAGTTCTTTATATCTGTGCCTCAGCCTACATGGGGCCTGGGACATTTGACTCAAATCACTGGACTGGACTGGTAATTTAAAGCACTATCCACCCACAATGATCTGAGAAGGAGCAGAATAGAGAAAGCCTTTGCAGCATCTTGGTGCTTCTATTACCCCATTTCTACACAAATAAGTGGGAATCCATCTCTGCATTCCTGCCAATTATGAGGTAATCAACCAAAGGCCATAAATCAGCCAGTCATTCCTGCAGGGTTTTATTATACCTCCCAGCAAGGCCAGCAGAAGTGTAAATTTAAAGAGCAAACCAAAAGTACAACACTGACAAAATCAGCAAGCTCTGGTGAGCGAACAGCTCTGTCTTTTCTGCATGTCAGATATCAAGATGTAATCCCAATGTACAGTCCTGGGTTTGCACCTATACTTGCCACTAGGGGCTAGGATACTTCTGTATCACTAGCATGTAGAAGGTTGGTTTGGGTGGAGCACCATTTAGACTGGTTAAGGAAGGAGGGAGCAAAGGGATGGATCAGGCAGTTGTAGCAGTAAGATCCTGACAGGAGCTTAGAGCAGGCTCAGATAGTCCATGAATAACTCAGCGCATCATTACTATTACAGCAATATCGGATCTGATTTTCAGAGATGCCAAGCACCTGCACCTCCTTCCTACTGACTTCAGTGGAGTTATGGATGCTCAGCACTTCTGAAAGTCAGGGTTATAGCAATTACCCCCAGAACAATCCCAGAGCTCAACCTGCAACATCTCTAATCAAACACACAGTACATTTTCAGGTTCACAAACTAAAGGAACCCACCATGATCTCCTCGCCGCCCCAGTATCTAGAGATATCAACAGGTACCACCTAATCATCAGCTTTCCTTGAATGATCCCTTACAATATGAGCTAACTACTTATGCAAAAACCTTGCATTTTGCTGTGATACTGGGAGCACCTTTCCCAGGCCTGAAGAAGAGCTGTGTGGCTCAAAAGCTCATCTCACCCCAACAGGAAGTTGATCCAATAAAAGAACAGATTTAATAATTTTATTAAGATAATGTTGAAGTAAAAAGAAAACGGTACAGAGTTCAAGCATAGAAGTTTCTGGTTATCAGGGAATAAGGTACAGATTATCAAGGGGTGCGAAATTCAGTTAGGAACGGGTGGCGTAAGGAATACATAATCTGCAATCTCCCCGATTAGGGGTAAAAGTTTAACCGGTCCAAGTACAGACATTGAGATATGGGGGTATGTTGTCCATATAATGGCTATGTTCAGGTGTGGAGTATGAGTGGATACGTTGATGGGGATGGATCTACCCTCATTTGGTGGGATTTAATGTTCAGTGAGTTTATGGTTCCAGTTCATATGGTCCAATGGAAAAAAGTCTCTCAGTCCCTTTCCCATAGTTGATGCACAATGTCGTACCGGCTCACACCTCCTGGTACTGTCGGTGGCCAGTGATGTGTTCGATGTAGATGTCCCTGGACCATCAGATGGTGTCCGAGACCGTGAGGCGCCGCATGAGCCGTGCGTAGCATCGACTGATCCCACAGGTCTGCAGCACACGCTTGTTGCGGGGGTCCCAAGCACCCAGGGCTCAGACGACCAGGGCATTCATCTGCACCTTGTAGCCCTTCGCTCTCAGGGTATCGGCCAGAGGGGCGTATTTTTGCAGCTTACGAGCTCGGGCTTCGCGGAAGGCTGGGGTCCTGATCTCGAACGAGACCGTGATGTCGACAAGGAAGATCTTTTTCTGGGCCTCGTCGGTGACTACCACGTCAGGTTGCAACTGGCTGTCAGTACCGGGGATGGCGCAGTTCACAGCGACCTCCCCCAGGCGCGGTGCAATGGCTTTCACTAGGCGGTTCTGGATGGCGTGGCGCAGCTGCCAGGCTCTGTAGCGGGGCTCGTAGCTGCACAGGACGTGGGGCAGGGTCTCGTTGGAGTAACCGCACTTCCTGCAACGCTCGTCTCGGTTCCCATGGTGGACGGCTCCGTTGAGAGGGACGCAGTTGAGCCAGGCGTGGTTAATGAACCGCCAGTCGGCAAAACGGGTGCAGCTGCCTCCAGCGAGGAAGTGGTTGCTGGCATCCCACTTGCTGGTCAGTTGGAAGGCTTTACCCTGGTCCGGTTTACGCTTCAGGGCTTCCATGTACAGCGAGTGGATGGCTGCCTTCAGGGTCCTCTCCAGCATGCCCCTGGCACTCAGGGGGACGATGGTGTTGTCCTCAGACCTGATCTGCGGCACCAGGACTCCCAGCTCCTGGCGCTCCTCGCACCACTCCCAGTGGCAGCCGATGCGCTTCCCCAGGCGACGCGTGACATTGCGAGCGCAGGACCACAGTGAAGCGATGTCGCGCCAGTCCCGTCCGAATTTGCCATCCAGGGAACCGCTCAGGAAGCTGGCGGTGTCCTGGTTGTAGGGGGCTCTGCTGATCCGCTTTGTTGCGTCATGGAGGGCGTTTGCTGCGATGTTCCTTACCATGGCGTCGGGACATGTCAGCAGGCGGAAGGTGTGGGTGATCACCGCGATGTCACACAGGTCACCCATGCGGGGGACATTGGCACCGTCATGCCTATGGGCAATATAGACCAGCTCGTTGCTGGCTCTCTGGGGAAGGAACAGCCACTTCTTCACCACCTGCCGGACGATCTTGTCTGCCTGGTTGAGGGGTACCTCCGCCACGGGGGATCCCCTTAGGACGAACGAGATGTGGTGGATCAGGAAGGTTTACCTGACACATCTTGTCTCTAACATCCTGCGACCAACACAGCTACAACTAAACAGGATACAGCTTTCCAATTGTCATTCCTGCATGCTTTCTTCCCTATCCATTCCCTACTGACAGAGAAGGGAGAGTAAACCTGAGCTGCTTGGTATATTTGCATGATTGCGGTAGAAATGAAAGCCATCAGAGTACTAGCAGGTATGAAGAAATGATGCCTAGCTGTCTGACACAGAAACCTTGACAGCAGGGAATATCAAAATAAAAGGGGAGAGGAGCATAGCCAAAAAGCAGGAACACATTTAAAAAACAAAGTCTCTGCAAGATGATCTGAAAACCTACACCAAATAAATCTAAGATTAGAGCCCATGTAACAAATCTTTTCACCAGGTTTGCTTGATACAATTCTCAGAGACGAGTACAACATCTGTACACAGCTCTCTCCATGGATCAGCGTTCACCTTGCACTCCCTGGCCCAAGACAGGGAAGCAAATGATCCAACCATCGGACCAAATCTGGTGATGAATCCAGGTCACATGCCACCTGAGGCACATTGCGCATACGCTAAGAAGAAGTGAGCAGCGGCTCTAGAAGTGACAATCTGTTGTGCTAGGCAAGGAAAGAGTATCACACCCATATGCAGCAACTTTGGCCTTAGCCAGACAGGAAAAGTAAAAATGGGAAAGGGTGCGTCTCTGGCAATCAATATCCTGGGCCTTTGAAACCAGGAAAACCCACACAGAAACTACAACTAGTTCAAAGTAACTGGTTTTACAAGTATGAGCAAAGGAGACTTCCATGTGCCAACAAGGCAGCACAGAAAAATACTCACAGTAAACAAAGGCAAGAAGGCAAAGGAAAGAGGGGGGTTCTTTTCAAAGGATAGGTAAATACAGCTGCTCATGTCCTGTAACAAAGTTTAGGAATGATTAATTGCATCCAACACATGCTGCTTATACATGCTTATGCCAAGAGAGGTAGCATTCACAATCCAGCCCACAACGACCTGTTAAACCAGCTAAGGAACCTTAATAATAGCTGGCATCAAGGAATCTTATAGCAACTGGCACCAAGGTACATTACCATGCAAACTGATGCACACTGCAGTCAAAGGAGATTTGCCAAAAAGAATGAAGATTCCACATAATCTGTATCATCTTGTCTCACAGGTGCATATTTCCTTTTTGCCAGCCCAATTTCTCTTGGAAATGCCCTTCTCTGATGTCTTACATAAAACTGCAGCCCAACGTGTGCTGCAATTATAGAACATAGACACAAATACATTCACTGCAGACAGCATGTGGTCGTAGCTGTGGCCACGAATAGCCAGAGTGGAGCCTCTGAAGCCACGTCTGCTTTGTGTGGAGTTGATGCTGTTGTATTTTGCAGGGAATTAAAGCCTAAGAGAAAATGCAAGATCAGCCGATTTACCAGAAGTTATGTGCTCCTAAGCAGCACTACATCTTCTCTGGGTAAAGGCTGCCTCTCAGCTGAAGAGAATCTGAGGTCAGCTCATCTGCAAGTAACAATACCCCAGATTCCAGTCCATCTTGACTGTGAACAAGTTGAAACATAACATGTGACAGACAAACCACCTTGCAGCCAGGCTCATAATGGGCCACTTAAAGCTAGTTCCTTTAGCGTCCCTGGCTCTATGCTCAGACAAATATTATGAGATGCCCTCCTCCGCTGCGTTCAATTAGACTCAGCCACAAGCCTATTACTATTCATTGTTCACACAGTATGGCAGGGCGAGTCCAAGCTGCGAGAGGATCCTGTTTCCACTCAATACAGACACACAGACAGCTATTACAATCAAACAGACTTTTAGATGCCAAAAATTCACAACAGGTTGATACTTAAGCGAAGAAGGCAGAATGTTCATATGCAGCTTACATGTGTGTTTACTCAGAGAACACAGGATGGGCGTAGAACAGGGCAGAGAGAGTACTCTTCCCAAACAGCCTTTGTGCAGGTTGAGTCGCCATTCCAACTTCTCCCCTTGACAATAGTTCAAAGCTTGGCAAATGATTCAAAGATGCTCTCTAGGGCATATCAAGACCATTTAGAGATTTCAAGGCTTTAGGTCTCCTGCTTGTTGTTCTCTCCCCTCTCTTCTCCTCCACCCCATGGGATCCTCCCATGTGAGATTTCAACAGTAAGGCACTGCTTCTGTTAAAAAGGATAAGCAGCAGCAAGCCCTTCTCCCCAGCCAAGCTTTGTTTACACCACAAGGATTTACTACTCTTATTGCAGCAACTGCCAACAAGGCCTCATCTATACTAGACTTTCTCTAAACTACCAAAAGTTTCCTAGCGTTCCTAGGACCAATACAGCTCTGCCAGTGGTAGCAATGGTGGGAATGCTACAGTAGACTCTCTCTCAGCAAGGGTTAGATGACAACAGCCAGTCTACACTAGCAGTTCAGCCATTATTCACAATTGCGGTAGAAGTGCGAGGATGTTTAGGAAGAAAGGCTAACACAAACATGCCCCACCTATGCCACTGCATGAACAGGAACAACGGTGTAAGAGTTAGGGTATATATGCCTTAGACCAGGTTTTCATGATCGCCACTGTAATAAAGGTGCTGATTTTTTCTAGAAGTTCCAGCATCTAATGACAGTTCTATGCATCAGATGGTGTGTAGCCCCCTTTAAAAAAAAGAGTTTAAATCTGGTTGAATGACTCCTGAGATAAACTCTAGTGGGTGGTTTATTGGGAGGGGGAATTCAAAGAGAAGATAGACTATTGTAGGCAATATTCTCCTAGAGAGAGAGCATGCCCAGAAGAAAAGAGAACCAGACTGCAAGTTAGAAGTTGTAAATTCTACTCCCAATTCTGCCATTGACTTGATGTGACCTTGGGCAAGTCACTTCACCTTTCTGTCTCAGTTTCTCTATAATGCTTACTCACTTAATTCACATGCCGTTGTGAGGATCCGTTCTGTCTTTACAGAGCTTTGGACTACTCGCATATGAATGCCAAGTACTGGTTGTGAGAAAATGTATGTTTAAGTGATTTCTAGTTCTTCAAAATTAAATTTTATGAACTTACCCAAATGGAAGTAAATATTAGCAAAATTATTTGCATCAGTACAGCAAGTGTCATGGAGAGCTACTCCTTATCTCTAAAAGGATCCCTTAACATTAGAGAGCAAGAGAGCTGCACTCGGCTACTAATGTTTAAGGTTACTGTGTTTAAGTGAGCTCAACTCTCCAGGCACAGGTAATAAAATCTGCTAGAGGTGGTCAAGTGCAAAGTGGTAACTGAACTTAAGCATACCATTTCCCACTTTTTAGCTTGTAAAAGGGATCAATATAATTTAATGATACAATCCCTTGCTGTATTCTAAAACTCAAATATTCATCACTGGCACAGTTACCATCTATGTTCAAAGAAAAGGAGTACTTGTGGCACCTTAGAGACTAACCAGTTTGAGCATAAGCTTTCGTGAGCTACAGCTCACTTCAGCGGATGCATACAGTGGAAAATACAGTGAGGAGATTTTATATATACACAAAGATCATGAAAAAAAATATAGATTGTAAGGAGAGTGAACGCTTCCTCAGCTCTCATCCCCTAATGCCCCTACTCTACTTGCGCTATATTGATGACATCTTCATCATCTGGACCCATGGAAAAGAGGACCTTGAGGAATTCCACCATGATTTCAACAATTTCCATCCCACCATCACCCTCAGCCTGGACCAGTCCACACGAGATCCACTTCCTGGACACTATGGTGCTAATAAACAATGGTCACATAAACACCACCCTATATCGGAAACCTACTGACCGCTATTCCTACCTATATGCCTCCAGCTTTCACCCAGACCACACCACACGATCCATTGTCTACAGCCAAGCTCTACGATACAACCGCAATTGCTCCAACCCCTCGGACAGAGACAAACACCTACAAGATCTCTATCAAGCATTCTTACAACTCAATACCCACCTGCTGAAGTGAAGAAACAGATTGACAGAGCCAGAAGAGTACCCAGAAGTCACCTACTACAGGACAGGCCCAACAAAGAAAATAACAGAACGCCACTAGCCGTCACCTTCAGCCCCCAACTAAAACCTCTCCAATGCATCATCAAGGATCTACAACCTATGCTGAAGGACGACCCATCACTCTCACAAGTCTTGGGAGACAGGCCAGTCCTTACCTACAGACAGCCCCCCAACCTGAAGCAAATACTCACCAGCAACCACACAACAGAACCGCTAACGCAGGAACCTATCTTTGCAACAAAGCCCGTTGTCAACTGTGCCCACATATCTATTCAGGGGAGACCATCATAGGGCCTAATCACATCAGCCACACTATCGGAGGCTCGTTCACCTGCACATCCACCAATGTGATATATGCCATCATGTGCCAGCAATGCCCCTCTGCCATGTACACTGGGCAAACTGGACAGTCTCTACGTAAAAGAATAAATGGACATAAATCAGATGTCAAGAATTATAACATTCATAAACCAGTCGGAGAACACTTCAATCTTTCTGGACACTCGATTTCTGATCTCAAAGTGACTATCCTTCAACAAAAAAAACTTCAAAAACAGACTCCAATGAGAGACTGCTGAATTGGAATTAATTTGCAAATTGGATACAATTAACTTAGGCTTGAATAGAGAGTGGGAGTGGTTGAATCATTATACTAAGTGAAACTATTTCCCCTTGTTTATTTCCCCCCCCCCCCGCCACTGTTCCTCAGACATTCTTGTTAACTCCTGGAAATGTGCTGGAAATGGCCCACCTTCATTATCACTTCAAAAGGTTCTCTCTCCCCCCACCCCACTCTCCTGCTGGTAATAGCTCATCTTAAGTGACCACTCTCCTTACAGAAAGAAAAGGAGTACTTGTGGCACCTTAGAGACTAACCAATTTATTTGAGCATGAGCTTTCGTGAGCCACAGCTCACTTCATCAGATGTGTACCGTGGAAACTGCAGCAGACTTTATATACACACAGAGAAGAAAAGGAGTACTTGTGGCACCTTTGAGACTAACCAATTTATTTGAGCATGAGCTTTCGTGAGCTACAGCTCACTTCACCTTTTCTTTTTGCGAATACAGACTAACACGGCTGTTCCTCTGAAACCTCTCCTTACAATGTATATTTTTTCATGGTCTGTGTGTATATATAAAATCTCCTCACTGTACTTTCCACTTTATGCATCCGATGAAGTGAGCTGTAGCTCACGAAAGCTTATGCTCAAATAAATTGGTTAGCCTCTAAGGTGCCACAAGTACTGCTTTTCTTTTTGCGAATACAGACTAACACGGCTGCTACTCTGAAACCCATCTAAGTTCAGGGTGCACTGATTTAAATCAAAGCAATTTAAATAACCAATTTTAACAATGAATTAAATCAGTAAGCAGAAAACCTTGTTTAAATCATTGATATTAATTGTGTTTTGCATTTGTACTTCTTGTCCTAAAGAATAGTTATCAATTAATGAGACTCAATCATAAAAACATGGTGGAATTGCAACTAAATATAGCCTTTACACTAAACATGGTGCTTCTTATTGCAAACCAGCAAGATATATTACATCTCTACCCATGTATTTAAGCAATCATAACTTATTTACATTTATTCAGATTCTTAATTTTTACATTTTATTATGTTAGAAAATGGTGAATAATGCATTTTTTAATTTACTAGATCAGGGGTCGGTAACCGATAGCACGTGAGCCCATTTTTAATGGCACGCTGCTGTCAGCCAGGGACAGCAGCGTGCCATTAAAAATCCTGCCCAGCCCGGCCCACTCTTCTCCACCTACCGCTCTCTCCTTGCGGGGCAGGCAAGCTTCCTCCTCCCCACACCTCTTCCCCCAGCCTGCTGGGTTCCTGCCCCTCCTTCTCTCCCTCCCTGTGGCCGATCAGCTGACGACCCTTGCTACGGAGGGGGAGGGGGAGATGGAAAAGCAGAGCCCCAGCCCGCTCTCTGTTCCAGGGACCTCGGGGAAGGGGGTGGAATCAGCATAACCCCTCCAGCCCCCTGCCGTGAGCTGCACAGGGCAGGGGGCTGGGAGCACCCGCACGACCCTAGCCCACACCCCCAGCCCTCTGCCCTCACCCCCACACACACCCCGTACCCGGACCCCTGCACCCCCCCAACCCCAGCCCTGACTCCAGCTCCCCCCACATATCCAGCCCCCCAACCCCCTGTCCTGACTCCTACACCCTCCTCACATACACCCCAGCCCTCTGCCCTGACTCCTGCACCCTCCTCACACACCCAGCCGCCCCACACCCTGACTTTTGCACCCCCACATCCACATCCCCACCCCAAACGGGAGCTCCTGCATGCACACATACATACACATTCCCACCTGCACCCCTCGCACCAAATGGGAGCTGCCCAGGTAAGCACTCCACACCCAAACCTCCTGCCCCAACCCTGAGCCCCCTCCCTCATTCTAGCTCCTGGCCAGACCCTGCACCCCAACCCCCAGCCTGCTCCTTCACCCCCAGCCCTGTTCTCAGTGCACTCCCACCCTCATCTCTGTGCAGACAGAGAAAGAGAATGGGCCAGAACCAGGGAGAAACTAAGCTACCTACTCTATGCGGACAGGGCTGGGACTCCAGACCAGCAGCGGGCTGAGGGGGGCCGGCAGCCGAGACCCTAGCTGGCAGGAGCCGGCGGACGGAACCCCAGACCGGCAGCGGGCTGAGCGGCTCAGCCCACTGCCGGTCTGGGGTCCCGGCCACCAGCCCCACTCAGCACGCTGCCGGTCTGGGGTTCTGGCTGCCGGCCCCTTGCCAGCCGGGGTCCCAGCCGCAGGCCCCGCTCATCCCGCTCCCCGCCTAGGTGAACAGAACCCCAGGCCAGCAGCGGGCTGAGCGGGCCGACGGTGTAAGATCAGCATTTTAATTTAATTTTAAATGAAGATTCTTAAACATTTTGAAAACCTTGTTTGCATACAACAATAGTTTAGTTATATAATATATAGACTTATAGAAAGAGACCTTCTAAAAAACGTTAAAATGTAGTAATGGCACGCGAAACCTTAAATTAGAGTGAATAAATGAAGACTTGGCACACCACTTCTAAAAGGTTGCCAACCCCTGTAATAGATGATTAATTTTTACCTATGCTTTGTGTCAAGCTCTATTTGGATGGGAATTCAAGTCCAATTAAGAATGCCAGAAACACCACAGCATTTCAAAGTTGGTTAATTAAGTAAATAAATCTACTTTAAATGTGCTGAATACATAAAAGAGTGTATCAAAACACGTTTGGCATTTAAAACGGATTTATTAAACAAAGGAAGTATTACCTGTAGTTCGTGAAATGAACTGATTGTGACGAGAAACAATGTCTTTCAAGATTTCAGAACGAGTAGATCATAGATTAGAATAAATTTAGGCCTTAACGTACATGGTATTAGTTTCAAATAGTTTTTTAAATAAAAAAACCAAAAACTTATTTTTGTATTTTTTTTAAAATAAACCTATCTATTTTTATCCACTCTGCTATAATTTATCCAAGCTGCTACAGCAACAACTGGTTGCCAAGTGAGATACTGCAGAAGAGTGGGCAGTATTACAAAGCAGCAGAGAGGTCTGAATAAAGGAAAAGTTGCAGAATGTAAAGAGCTTGAAGATCTCAGAGATGCCACTCTAGCCTACAAGTCTTTGACACAAGACAGGGATTTTCCAGACCACCTTCCCAGAATGAGATATTTAATCCAGTAGTGGTTAGAGTAAGTCAAAGGAGGGACAGTTTAGGCTGAATATCAGGAAAACTTTTCTGGCAGTGAAATCACTTAGGAGGTTTTTTTTTTTTAAAATACTGAACAAAATGCTAAAAAGTGTCTTGTAAGGAACAATCCTGCACTAGCAAGGAGAAGGACTGAATGATTCGACAGGTTCTCCCATCCAAGTCTACTTTTAGCTTCTGCAGAATCATAGAAGTTAACAGTCAAAAGTTAACCTACCCCATCCTCATTAAATGGGACAGTAGGTAGTGCCCCATCCTCTACCCTCCCACTACACACACACACACACCCCCACTAGGTTTGAAGCTTCCAAGATGGGTTTCCCAAGCAATCTTGGAAAGTAAAGGAAAAGTGTTCAAGTCAACCATGCACGTTCATACACTACCACAGAACAGTGCTAAAAACTACCGAATCCTTCTGAGTCCAGAAATTCTGTCCAAACCTCTTGTATTAAGATTCCTTTGTACCCTCTATGTCATGGTAACATTGGAATACATGAGATTTCAAAATGCTATAGCACAGAAAAGCCTTTTCCATTTGAAAAGTATGTTATGAAGAGAAATTTATTGGATGTGATGCAGAGCTCTTGGTACACTCTCCCAATACAATGGGTGACTCAAGGATAGAAGGAAGGTATGGTACCTTGAAAGTCATGTTGCAATAACGTTTTTAGGCCAGAAATATGGTGGGTCTATTGAGAAGGACATCACAAAGGCTCCTTATTACCACAACAGCACCAAAAGGAAAGATGTAGAAAAAAATTCTAACTACTTGCTGATGACTTAAATCCTCATACATATACACACCCCCACAACACACCTTATCCGGCAGCCCATACAGGGTATCATCAAACAGTTACAACGCATACTCAGTGACAAAACCCTGAAGTAAATCTTTCCTGATCCCCCTCTTCTGGCCTTCAAACACCTCCCAAACCTCTCCAAGCTCATCATCAGAAGCAAGCTCCCCACGGACCAAGACACACAAACTAAAAGCAGCACCAGACCCTGCCAGAACAACAGATGCAAAACCTCTAGACATCCCTCCAATGCAAGGATAGTCAACACCCCTACACCACATTTTTCATTATCCATGGGTCCTACACGTGCCTATCACAACACGTGGCGTACCTCATTCAATTCACTAAATGCCCCAACACCAACAACGTGGAAGAAACCAAACAATCACCGTGCTCTCAAATGAACTCTCACCAAAAAATTATAAGAGACCAAAAAACCAAATCCACTGTGGGTGAACACTTTTTAGAAAGCGATCACTCTTTAATCTGACCTCACAGTCTTCATCCTCAAAGACAACCTGCACAACACTTTCAAAAAATGAACTCAGGAGCTTACATTCATAGCTTTGGCTAGATACCAAAAATCAGGGACTGACCAGACACTGGATTTATGGTTTATTACCAAAATCTGTAACCCATTTAATGCCCCCACACAAACACACCCCTTTTCTCTTCCCCATTTTCCCCTTGCGGCTGGAAAGATGTTAACAAGCCATTTCACTTGAAATGTGTGTTAACTACTTATGCTAAACAATCTGTACCATCTTGCATTTGTCTGTGACACAGACAGAGTAGATTTCTCAGACCTGAAGAAGAGCTCTGTAAGCTCAAAAGCTTCTCTCTCCCTCACCAAGGAAAGTTGGTTCAATAAAAGTTATTGCCTCACCCACATTATCTCGCTAATCTTCTGGGACCACCACTGCATACAATGTGGTTGAAGGAATCTTGCAAATATTCTGAAGATCAAGTACACAGCTCTATCTAGGTATGTCTACAAAGCCTATCATCATAACATCTGGGCAATCTGCAGAGATTGAGAAAAAAATCACTGTACATATGGACGATCTTTGATCCTTATTTGACAAGACTGTGTTTCTAGAAATAATGCCATGTAAGATGCAGAAAGGTGGGAGACACTACATGTAGTCTTTTGTAGGGAGAGGGAAAAGCTGACCTACAAAGACATCAGCCTTACATTGGAAAGTAAAAGGTGAGATGTGCATATCCTGATCTCCAGAAGCAAGAAGTTCAATAGCCCAGGGAATTTCACCAAACATCCTCCCTCTGGCATCCAGCCTCATCCTGGGCTCCCTCAGTCATAGCATTCCTGTTGACTGAAGCGTTCTCAATTGGCTACTCAGAGGGTAAGGGTAAGGTTGCCAGTGAAGTAGCTGGGTCACAATTCAAAGGTTTTTAGTTATTGGTATTTCACCCATTCTCCCCCTGCCACACATCCTACCCTTCAGATGAGCATAACTCTTTTTTGTACTGTTATCTACTTCAGAAATCTAATTTGAGAAATTTACTTTAAGGGCTCTACTCTAGTAACACTAGTTTTATTTATATATATATATATATATATATATATATATATTTATTTCTATATATAGGGTGCTTCAGAGAATCTCCAATTGCTTTACAAACACTATGGCCATGTCCACACTATGATGCTACAGCCACATATCTATGGCACTGTAGTTAGGCCGCTGTAACCTCATAATATAGATGCAGACTACAGCAACAGAAGGGATTTTTCCTGTCACTGTAGGAAAGGTAGCAAGGTTGATGGAAGCTTTCTTCCCTGTATCTAGCTGTGCTTATGTCTACACTGCCTACACTACAGCGCTGCCGCGACAGCGCTGTGACGTGGGCTGTGTAGTCACGTGGGCCGTGTAGCCAGGGGAGAGCTCTCCCATTGATAAAAAATAACCACTCCGAACGAGGGGTCGTAGCTTTATCACCAGGAGTGCGGCTCCCGGTGATAAAGCACTGTCTATACTTTTGTCGCTCAGGGGTGTGTGTTTTCACTTGACCTGAAGGACTAAAGTTTTAGCGCTGAAAGTGACAGTGTTGATACAGCCTGTGTCTACACAAGGGGCTAGGTCAGCATAGCTATGGCACTCTGTGTGTGGATTTTTCACACCACTGAGCACTGTACCAGTGTCGACGACCTAAGTTTTAAATACAGACCAGGCCTAAGCCACATCAAACAGAAGTGAAGTATTACTAACCCAATTACAAATGGGGAACTGGAAGCAGAGTGGTTACTTGATTTGTTCAGTCTCACGCAGGAAGTCAGTAGCACGGTATGAAACAGAACTCAGGAATATAGATTCCTATTGTGCTACCTAACGGTTGTTGCAGGGCACCTGCCCTATACCATGTGAAATGCATTCCAAAAACTGTCACAAATCTTACTGCAAGTTTGGAAAAAAATTAAGTTCAACACACGCCGTACTTAGTCATTATAACACACAAATACACTAACCGAGCATGCCAAAGGATAAAGAACAGGTAGTTATTTAGCATTTCTATTTAGTCTGAGTGTAGAGCCTAGGTAATAAGGATGAAGACCTACAAAGCAAAATTACTACCAGCAACTGCCCTTTGACATTCTAAAGTGTAAGTAGCTTGTTCTATTTAATGTATTACATTATTACCTGTGCCTAAGGACATGATGCTATATGCTCCCCTGATCTACTGCCAGGTAGCCCCTGGAAGGAAAAACTAAGTAGGCACATGACTGTACTTGACCTACTCCCACAAGCAAAACCAATATTTATATTTGTGCCTCAGGGAAATATAAACCATGAATCACTCTAATCAATCAACAATTAAACTAGGGAAGCTACAGCAAAGCGCTGAGGTTTCTCATAGGTGCAAGGGAGAAACTCCATTGGGAGAGAAGCTTACAGTCATTGCTTACATGTCTATCGAAGAACAAATGCAGTAAATTAAGCCTCTTGGGAGAAAAAAATCTAAAGCTTGAAATCTTAACAGAAGTTGGAGAAAGCTGATGTCCAATACTCTGAAATGCATCCAGCCTCAAGCATTATCCAGAGTGAGCTTCAGACATAGGCTGGGTAGGCAACCACCTAGGGTGTCAATTCTGAGAGCATTTCTACCACAAGCAGCAGCCACATGGCCAAAAGTTACCAGTGCTTTCAAACTATCCCAAGAACACAGGCTGTGGCAAGGCGGGGCCAGCCAGAAGACTCTGCCCTTCAGGACTCCACCTCCAGGAGCACCAGGCTGCAGAAAGAAGTTAACAATCTAGGGTATGTCTACACAGCAATTAAAAACTCACAGCTGGCCTATGCCAGATGACTCGGGTTAAGGGCTGTTAACTGCAATGTAAACATGCGGGCTGGAGCCCAGGCTGTAGCACTGTGTGTGGTGGGAGAGTCCCAGAGGATGAGCTGAATGTCTATTCGGCGATTAAACAGCACTTTAGTCCAAACTCAAATCAGCTGGCATGGGCCAGCCGTGGATGTCTAATTGCAGCATAGACACACCCTAGAGGAGACAAGCTCCTCACTCCAGCATGGGAGTGAGACAGAAGAAGAGAGATGGGATGGACCCAGGGATGTCATGCAACAGACACCTGCTTGTCTTTGGGAAAGGGACACCAAAAATAATTACTTGCCTAGTTCATTAACACATCACTGGCTGGACTATTCCACCGTTGGCTGGAATGTATGCCTGCCAAAAGGCCACTGATGAGTAAGATACAAGGCAACTGCAGAATGTACTCAGACTTCAAAGTATTCAGGTTTTCACTGAAACAAAACTGCTTGTGGACTGAAGTTTTACCCTGATCTGGCAACTATACCTTCCCTCACACAGGATATACTTATAATTTGTCTTAGTCTTGACACTAAATGAGTCTATTTGATTTGGGTCTTGCCTGCCTTTGAAGTCATTTCGTTCCCTAAACCCCATTCTCTGTGACTGTGTCAACCTAGATTTGCACTATGGGGGAGGGGGAGCAGAGGTAGGGTATTCTATGGGGTAAAGTCCCAGGGCTCTGGAATCTGCTTCTGTTGTTGCTTGGCCAGAAAACACATTCGTTCACCTCTAAGGCATGCTACAAGACCTTTTGTTGTGCAGATGATGCAAGTGAGCCCAGCCCTTTTTGCGAGCTTGGGTTATTGTGGCAATTCCTTTCTGTCAGGTATTCTGAAGTTGTGTAAACCGGTACAGAGATTAGTGCCAGGAACACAGACGTATAAATCAAACACATCCACCCAGTTTAGCTAGAGAACCGATTGCAGCCCAGTTCCAGGGTGGGATTTCCGCCCCAAAGGGCCAGCCAGCGCCTACCTGCTGGGGCAACTTCCCATCACCTCGTACCCGGCCCCCCTAAGAGGAGCGGCAGGCCCAGAGGAGCGCTCCCCCCGGCTCCCCAGCCCCACCGCAGGGCAGCCAGGGTTTCTCCTCACAGCTACACCAGGAGCAGCCTCAAGCCCGCCCCGGGGGTCCCACTCCCCGGCGGAGCCCGCCCCGGGGGTCCCAGGCCCAGGGCGGCTCCGCGGGCGGGCTGGCAGGCAGGTGAGGGCCCCGCAGGAGCTTGGCGGCCCGGCCCTCAACCCCCCGCCCCCTGACCGGGGGGGTGTCGGTCCTTTGTGCCGCCGCCCCCCCCCGGCTCGGCCTCACATTCACCTGACGGGCGCTGGCTGGACCGGCCGGGCCCGGAGGAGGCCGCGGACTGTGGTGTCGCCTGCCGCCGGCTCTTGGGCCACGGGCTCCTCCGCTAGCGCCGCCGCCTCTCCTCCCCGGATACCTCGGGAAGTGGGCGGGGCTCACCGGATATGCAAATAAAGGGGCGTGGCCCCCCACGCGCTCATGAATAATTCGCACGACCACCTCCCTCTAAGAGCCAATCAGGAGGCGGCGAGCCAGGCTCATGAATACCGCCTCAGGGCAGCCGCCTTGTTCAAACGGAGTTGACGGTTTAATACATCGGTGAATATTAACAAGCGAACTGATACGGATAGAAGGTGAATGCTAATGAGCTCATAAATACTAATGAGCCTTGGCCCCGCCCATCCTGCTGCACTTTGGCTTACCTGCCGGCCGCATCACGCCGCCAGCCTCGCCCCGTTTCCATCCGCGCCCAGGGAAGCAATAGCCGCTAGGCTGCACCCCGCCCAGCACGGACGGGGGAAAGCCCAGCACCGGACCCTGCTCCCTGAGCCCCTTCCAGTCTCACACCAGTATAACTGCCCTAGTGTAAACGGGGCAACTCCTAATTCACACCCGTTGGAGATCGGAGCCAGGCTCTAAAGCACAGGGGTTACATGGCACAGGACAACTCAGCCCTAACTGCATGGTGCTACACACATCTGCTAGGGTAAGGAAAGGTGCCAGGCAGAGTGTGGGCAACTTGGCAGCTAGCTCGTCTCCAAAAACGAGGTAAAGGTCATTTCTGGTAATACACCAGCCCCTTCGCACCCACCAGCCCACCTGCTTTCCCAGGGACATCTTTCTATTTAAAAATATATATATATATTGCCCTCATCTTACCAGCACTAACGTTAGGGGAAACGAACTATACTGGTTTCAGAGGAACAGCCGTGTTAGTCTGTATTCGCAAAAAGAAAAGGAGGACTTGTGGCACCTTAGAGACTAACCAATTTATTTGAGCATGAGCTTTCGTGAGCTACAGCTCACTTCATCAGATGTACACGGTATACATCTGATGAAGTGAGCTGTAGCTCACGACAGCTCATGCTCAAATAAATTGGTTAGTCTCTAAGGTGCCACAAGTCCTCCTTTTCTTTTTGCGAACTAAACTGGGTAGATTGTGAGAAGGGGATGTATGCAAAAGTGGGTATCAAATGCAGCCAGCAAACTGCAACAACATCTCTTTGCAACAGTGATCTCAGGTGTTACTTGTGGACACAACAGAACCACTAACCCAGGAACCTATCCTTGCAACAAAGCCCGTTGCCAACTGTGCCCACATATCTATTCAGGGGACACCATCACAGGGCCTCTTAACATCAGCCACACTATCAGAGGCTCGTTCACTTGCACATCCACCAATGTGATATATGCCATCATGTGCCAGCAATGCCCCTCTGCCATGTACATTGGTCAAACTGGACAGTCGCTATGTAAAAGAATAAATGGACACAAATCAGATGTCAAGAATTATAACATTCATAAACCAGTCGCAGAACACTTCAATCTCTCTGGTCAAACGATTACAGACATGAAAGTTGCGATATTACAACAAAAAAACTTCAAATCCAGACTCCAGCGAGAAACTGTTGAATTGGAATTCATTTGCAAATTGGATACAATTATCTTAGGTTTGAATAGAGACTGGGAGTGGCTAAGTCATTATGCAAGGTAACCTATTTCCCCTTGTTTTTTCCTACCTCCCACCCCAGCCGTTCTTGTTAAACCCTGGATTTGTGCTGGAAATGGCCCACCTTGATTATCATACACATTGTAAGGAGAGTGATCACTTTAGATAAGCTATTACGAGCAGGAGAGTGGGGTGGGGGGAGGTATTTTTTCATGCTTTGTGTGTATAAAAAGATCTTCTACACTTTCCACAGTGTGCATCCGATGAAGTGAGCTGTAGCTCACGAAAGCTTATGCTCAAATAAATTGGTTAGTCTCTAAGGTGCCACAAGTACTCCTTTTCTTTTTTATTGTCAGACAAAAGGGAATTTTAACAATGTCCCTTTCCCTCCACAGGGACAGTCAATTTATGGGGCACACAGGTGCACATCCCTACTTCACAATGAGGTATATGTTCAAATCTATCCCTGCATAAAAGATTCTTGCATTGTTCATAGGTGGACAAAGCTGATTGGCTGATGATTAAGTAATGATTTATACTTATGCCTGTGATGAGTCACAGACTTGGAGGTAGCTAGACCACAGAGGTGACCTGGAGGAGGCAAAGAAATAAAGGGGATGGAGAAATTTAGTTCTCACAGAATGATGGAGCTGAAGGGACCATTCCTCCATAGGATTCTGCCCTTTTCATCTTGTTTTCCTACAGACGGCTCCAGTAGTATGGGGACTGATGTGTTAGCATGAAGAGTAAAGCTAGACACAGGAAATGACCCTATCATTCACTTTTTTGGTTTTGGTTTTGTAAACCTTTAGAGAAAGTTGAACACATTCTCGTCAGCACCCTTGGAAAGATCACATAGCTAGAAGCACCAGGATTGCTAGAAACACCAAGGTATGTGGCTTCATCACATGTCCTAATTTGAGAGGACATTAACTGGTCCAAAATACATGCTATCATGCCACACTGCTGCAGAATGGCACTCCAATGCCCAGTCAAAACTTTTTGTAGGTTGCCATGGTATGATGCTGCAACAGGCATTGACCCTATGGGACAAATTCCACAAAGTGGCCACTTTTCAGCTGTATTTCAGAAGAGATTTTAATTAACATGCCCCTTTCTAGCCTTCTGCTGCCATCTTGCTGCAACGTCAGATTGTTCAGTGGCATGGGCAGGAGGAGAGTCTGGATATCCATCTGCTTTGTGCTCCAATTCTTGTACAGGCATCCAAAGCAGCTGAGCAATACAGCTACAGTTTCTCAATCCTTCCCAAAGTGATTATTAGATTGTAATTGTTTCGTGCTGAGTCAGAGAGTCTTGTCTACCCCAGAGAAACTCATCCTATAGCTCTTGTGGAGTCCATCAAATTTTGCCTTGGAGTAAGAAAGTGCAACTTTGACATCAACGGGAGTTGGGTCTGCCTAACTCCAGGAATAAATTTGGAGCTCTTTTTGCTCTATCTAAGAACAGGCAGATCACAGGAGCTCTCCCCACACTGCCTGAAACATGGAAGAATGCTGAATAAGCAGAATGGAGCTGCCACCAACCTTGTCCAGCCCTTCGCATCCCCCAAGCAGGCAGAGGCACCCTTATTTCCTTCTAGTGGCTAGAAAGGTGCATTGGGGGTACAGGGAGAAAGAGGGTAAATATTAATTCAGAACCTCAGCAGGAGCAAATCAGCATCTTCTCTACTGAAGTCAGTGAAGCTATGCCCACTTACACCAGCTGATGATTTAGGCCAACATGTCAACTAATCACAGGGATAAACAAAGCAATCAGGGCACGAGCCTCTGCCACCTCACTGTGGCACGTGTGGCAATACACAAGGAAGATGTACCAAGCTTACAGCAGCACAGCATTAGGATTCCATGCCCCAAGGATCGTGCATGGACTCACAGGGTCTCTGGCTCTGTAGGACTGCATTCAGCGACAGCGCAGTTCCGCAGGCTGCCCTCTCACAGGACAAGACACTACTGATCAATTTTCACAGAAACACTAATAAATAAATTTCCAACAATGCAAGCCCCTGAGCAGGCAGGAGTAAGGCTTTTTTATTACTTTAGCCTCCAACCCTCCAAAAAAAAACAAAACACCCAAACATTCTGTATCAAATAAAATGCATCTAAAACATTTTCTGTAACACTTCTTAAGAAAGCTGAACCCTGAGCCCAGTAGTGTCAGAAGTCCCTTTTAGCCACAGACCAGGACTTTCTAGTACTAGTCACACTGGCATTTTTGCATAGACGTTAAAGAGTTTGGTATCAGGAGATTCAGGGGAAGGATTCCCATGCTGACAACGGTGGAAGGCAATTGGGTGATATCGTCAATGCTTAGGACAGTGATCCTCAGCCTGGAGCACTAGACCCACAGAACTACCAGGCTCAGCTCATGGGGAATTTGCAGGTTTAATCAGAGCTCCTCTCACTTGCAAGAGAGAGTGAGAAACGTGTTCCTGCATCCAGGAGAAAGGGCGTCAAATGGAAATGGGGTCACACTACTGCGATGGTGAGATGTCGTGACGCTGTGTGTGCTGTAGTTTTAATAGGGGATGATGCCGTCTCACAATGACAAATCTCAACGCAAACACCATAATACAATGTTAGCATGTTCCTCTGCAGTGACTACACGGCTCTCTGTGACTCCACTGGCTTACAAAGCAGCTCTATAAGCAGCTCTATTACCGGCAAGGAGCATTCACCCAGGACTACTATCTCCTGCTGGTATACAAATACCAAGGCAAAGCCAGCATCATCATTTCTGTAGAAGAGTTCTTTTGCAGTGCCTTTATTTCTATCACACCAATAGTTTGCTAAGGATTTTATTAGATGGGTGTTGGTGCAGTAGAGTAACAGAGGCTTGCTATACCATTGACTGTCCTGGTTAGTTTATGAGTCTGATTCATCTACAGCAGTGGTTCTTAAACCATTCTTATGTTGTATTCAGACTGGCCTAGCCCAGTGGTTCTCAGAATACCACGTGTAGATTGCCAGTGAAGTTTGTTCTAAAGGCCCACAAAGACAAAGAGAATGTCATGGGGAAGTGGTCCAGAGGATGATAAGAGCTGAAGAACCAGTGGATTAAAGAACAAAGCAGTGCGTGCTCCAACTAGGAGGGGCCCTACTAAAGCACAGAACATCATGCTTGTTTGTTTGGAGTGTATCTTGCTTTTACGAATGAGCTAGTTCCTAGCTGGCTGAGGCCTGTAGCAGTGGATAAGGTGGTTACCTCTCCTGCACGCAGACTGCTTATCAGAGATTCTATTTGATATAATAGTCCATGAATCAAGAAATTACGTCTTGAGTAAAGTCCTTCACCCTTTTCCCCAAAGCCATTTCTTTAAGGGATGATAAGTTCAGTGATAAATATCAACAGGCAGCTTGAATTCCTTGAAAGAATAAAAAGCAATGTCTCCATTGTCCACCAGTGCAAAGACCACCGGGACATCCTCGCTCTGATAGGCAAGCTGCTTCAGTGCCCGCAGGGATGGGATCTGCTCGTCAAACCTGCAAAAGGAAGAAAGCCAGTCTCTCTCAAACTATCGGAATATTTACAAGGCCAGCCACCCTGGTGAGTGTTGTCTATCAGAGACACCCACCGAGCGGCAAAAATACACTCCAAGGGCTTGCTCCATATTTAATATGAACATAAAAACAGCCATACTGGGTCAGATCAATGGCTCATCTAGCCCAGTATCCTGTTTTCAAACAGTGGCAGTGCCAGATGCTTCAGACAGAGCGAACAGAACAGGGCAATTTACCAAGGGATACATCCCGTTGTCCAGTTCCAGCTACTGATAGTCTGAAGTTTAGGGAAACACGTAATACGGGGTTGCGTCTATGACCATCTTGGCTAATAGCCCTTGATGGACCTATCCTCCATGAACTTATTTAATTCTTTTTTGAACCCAGTTATCCTTTGGCCATCCCTTGGCACCGAGTTCCACAGGTTGACTATGCATTACCTAAAGTAGTACTTATATTTGTTTTAAACCTGCTGCCTATTAATTTCATTGCGTGACCCCTAGTTCTTGTTACGTGAAGAGGAAAGAACACTTCCTTATTCACTTTCTCCACACTATTCATGATTTATAGACCTCCATCATATCCCACCCTTAGATGTCTCTTTTCTAACCTGGACACTCCAAGATTTTTTAATCTCTCCTCAAATGGAAGTTGTTCCATACGCCTAGTCATTTTTGTTGCCCTTCTCTGTACTTTTTCCCATTCTACAACATCTTTTTGGAGATGGAACGAGTAAAACTGCATGCAGTATTCAAGGTATAGGCATACGATGGATTTATATACTGGCATTATGATATTTTCTGTCTTATCCATCCCTTTCCTAATGATTCTGAACATTGTTAGCTTTTTTGATTGCTGCTGCACACTGAGCAGATGTTTTCAGAGAACTATTCATGATGACTCTAAGATCTTTTTCTTGAGTGGCAATAGCTAATTTAGACCCCACCATTTTGTATGTATAGTTGGGATGATGCTTGGCAATGTGGAATACTCTGCATTTATCAATACTTAATTATCTGCCATTTTGTTGCCCAGTCAACCTGTACAATCTTGAATAATTGTATCATATGCAAACCTTACCACCCCACTGTTTGCCCCTTTTCCCAGATCATTTATGAATGTGTTGAACAGCGCCGGTCCCCATGCTGATCCTTGGGGACCCTGCTATTTACCTCTCTCCACTGTGAAAAACTGATCATTTATTCCTACTAGGGCTCTCGATTAATCGTAGCTAACTCACGCGATTAACTCAAAAAAATTAATCGCGATTAATCACCATTTTAATTGCATCGTTAAACAATAGAATACCAATTGAAATGTATTAAATATTTTTGTTTTACAACACAATACACTATATATGAAAATGTAGAAATTGAAGTGTATATTATTTTTTATTACAAATATTTGCACTGTAAAAATGATAACAAAAGAAATAGTATTTTTCAATTCACCTCATACAAGTACTAGTGCAATCTTTGTCGTGAAAGTGCAACTTAACAAATGTAGATTTTTTTTGTTACATAACTGCACTCAAAAACAAAACAATGTAAAACTTCAGAGCCTACAAGTCCACTCAGTCCTACTTCTTGTTCAGCCAATCACTAAGATAAATAAGTTTGTTTACATTTACAGGAGATAATGCCTCCTCTTATTTACAATGTCACCAGAAAGTGAGAACAGGAATTTGCATGGCATTTTTGCAGCCAGCATTGCAAGGTATTTATGTGCCAGATATGTTAAACATTCGTATGCCCCTTCATACTTCGGCCATCATTCCAGAGGACATGCTTCCATGCTGATGACGCGCATTAAAAAAATAATGTGTTAATTAAATTTGTGACTGAACTCCTTGGGGAGAACTGTATGTCTCCCGCTCTGTGTTTTACCCACATTCTGACATATATTTAATGTTATAGCCATCTTGGATGATGACCCAGCACATGTTGTTCATTTTAAGAACACTTTCACTGCAGATTTCACAAAATGCAAAGAAGGTACCAATGTGATATTTCTAAAGATAGCTACAGCACTTGACCCAAGGTTTAAGAATCTGAAGTGCCTTCCAAAATCTGAGAGGGACACGGTGTAGAGCATGCTTTCAGAAGTCTTAAGAGAGCAACCCTCCAACATGGAAACTACAGAACCCAAACCACCAAGAAAGAAAATCAACTTTGTGCTAGTGGCATCTGACTCAGATAATGAAAATGAACATGTGTCGGTCCGTACTGCTTTGGATTCTTATCAAGCAGAATCCATCATCAGCATGGACGCATGTCCCCTGGAATGGTGGTTGAAGCATGAAGGGACATATGAATCTTTAGTGCATCTGGCATGTAAATATCTTGTGATTCTGGCTACAACAGTGCCATGAGAACACCTGTTCTCACCGTCAGGTGACTTTGTAAACAAGAACCGGGCAGTATTATCTCCTGCAAATGTAAACAAACTTGTTTGTCTGAGCGATTGTCTTAACAAGAAGTAGGAGTGAGTGGACTTGCAGGCTCTAAAATTTTACATTGTTTTATTTTTGAATGCAGTTTTTTGTTTTTTTTGTTTTTTTACATAATTCTACATTTGTAAGTTTAACTTTCATGATAAAGAGATTGCACTACAGTACTTATATTAGGTGAATTGAAAAATACTGGTTTTTTTTTACAGTGCAAATACTTGTAACCAAAAATAAACATAAAGTGAGCACTGTACACTTTGTATTCTGTGTTGTAATTGAAATCAGTATATTTGAAAATGTAGAAAACATCCAAAAATATTTAAATAAATGGCATTCTATTGTTTAACAGTGCGATTAATAGCACAATTAATTTTTTTAATCGCATGACAGCCCTAATTCCTATCCTTTGATTCCGATCTTTTAACCACTTGCTGATGCATGACAGGACCTTCCCTCTTATCCTAGAACTGCCTACTTTGCTTGAGAGCCTTTGGTAAGGGATTTTGTCTCAGGCTTTCTGAAAGCTCAAGTACATTATACTCACTAGATCACCCTTGTCCACATTTGTTGACCCCTTCAAAGAATACAACACGGGGGAGGCATGATTCCCCTTTACAAAAGCCATGTTAACTCTTCTCCAACATGTTGTGTTCATCTGTGTGTCTGATAATTCTGATCTTTACTACAGTTTCAACCAATCTGCATGGTACTGATCCTGCAATAAGTTCTAGGCAAGTGCAGCCCTATATCCATACATAGCCCTTGGAGATTTGCACAGGCTGAGGGATCTGCTGCACAGGGCTCATTGCAGGACCAGGGCCAAAGGGTCAATATTGTGGTCCTTATGTTCCAGCTGCTTCTTGCTTTGGGAGGACAGTTACCAACAGCCTCTGTGAACCAGGACATGGTATCTCAGTAAAATAGTATAAAATTACTTCTTGTTTCTACTTAAATAGTGAGCTCTTTGGGGCATGGTCTGTCTTTTTGTTCTACGTTTGTACGTTGCCTAGCACAATGAGGTCCTGGGCCATGTCCAGGACTCCTAAGTGCTATAGTAATAAAAATACTAAATAATAATACCAGCACCATTTAAGCTGCAATATGATGACAACCCAAAGTAGGATCAGGGTCCGAGGCTGGGGTGGAGGGTGACCAGGCAACAGATTCCAACAAGGTGGGGGAGAAAATCTTGGCAGGGCCGTTTTAAATGAAAACTGCCTGATAATCCAGCAAATACACAAGATCCTGCAGTCAGTAACTTTCCACTAGGCTTAAATTTCCATAGCAGCAATACAGGGCACTTCAAATAATTGCACACAGAAACACTCATTAATAACAGCCAGGGTACATAGCCAGTACCTCCGCACACACATCCTGGCATACGGCTTCCCAGGGTCGTTCTTCTTGAAGTTGGCAACTGCATCTGCTTGATACACACTGAAGTTTATCTTCATACCCTCCGTATCCTCCTGCAGCCTGTAGGATGAGATACACATGCATACTTGGAATGACACATCACGGGACTCTGTCACCTCCCAGGCTGCAGATGCATCAGAGCAAGGAGCGAAACAAAGTCTTTAAGTCGGCCTACCTAAAACCCTAGGTCCTTTGCTTCCCAGGGACCATTTAGAATCTTCCTTCTTAGGCAAAACGGCCAGTCCTGGAGTTATTCTGGAAGGGTCTGATCCAAAATCCATTGAAGTTAATGCAGAGACTCCCACTGATGGCAGTGGGCTTTGGATAAGACCCTAAGTGCTTCATCCTGAAAGATTATGAGCCCCCTTGGGAACAAGCCCCCACTACAGAGCAACTCCTTAACCAACTAGCACCATTTCCATGTGAAGTGGAGAACCACACACAGCTTCCCAAGCTTCCTGATGCAAGGCCTGTGCACTAATAGGCCAGCTCCAGCACCCACACCTTGCATGCTACTCTCTCTCTGTGCCCCACGGTGCAGGCATCCCAAGCGAAGGTGCACACTCCAGTAGATCCAAACACAAAGCAGGCTGCTTGGATACCCATCTGCATCATAGCACTAGTGCAAACTACTCGTGTGCAATGTTTGTTTACCACAGACCTGTGCACAACCATCACACAACTCCTCCCAGATAGGAGCACAGCCAGAAGGTTGAGGGATTCGATTTTAAAATCTCATTCAACTCCACAGCCCGCAGCTGGGATGGAAGAGCATCCCAGGGACAAAACACACATTGATAGAGCACTGAAAGCCTATGACATTAGTAGGCCTCAGTGCAGAGAGGGAATGTAAGGAATGAAAGGTTCACTGCAGTATGATGGACTTTGCCCATGCAGTCTAATAAGAGCTTATACACCAGTGCTGTAATCAGCCTGGAACATAACTGATTTGTTGATGGACTCTGCTGCAGCTCCTGCATGGTGACATGGCATTGCATGTACATGCCAGCCCCTCAGTAAGGATGTACCCAGCCCACGGGAGGAGCACTGGGAAGTTCTTTTTGCTCCCATGCACCAGGTACATTAGGCAGTTCTGAAGCCATTGTGGAGAACAAATCACATGAGGAAGGACAATGTTTTGGTGAGTTAGACCCATCTTCCCTACAATCTGCTGGCTCAATACTAACCGGAAGGCTCCATCCAGGATGTGGGAAGGTTGCAGCACACTGATCTGCTGGAGGACAGCAGCTGGTGGAAGAAAAAACAGGAAAGGTTCAGACTCTTTAGTTCAGTCTGTGAAATCTTCTCTACACTCTTGCCCAGTCCAGGTTAGACTCGGAGCGCTTCGCACCTCCCCTCTGAGCCTCCCTGCTTCGACAAGGCAGCCACATCACCCTCCCATCCTCTTGCTACTTCAATGATTTTTACTTCCCCTGTCCCTTCTCCTTAACTTGCCAGGGCAAATACACAGCCTCAGCGCCAGCAGGGACTTCCCTGCTCCCACCTAATTCCAGATGGAAAACAGCCTAATGGGTCACAGAAGAGAGCTGGAAAGTGCTGTCTAGTCTCTCCCCTGGCCAGTACAGGGCCATTCTATGCTCTGCTCGTCCAGGCCGATGCCATGAGGCTTCCTCTGCTTCCCATAGGTAACTCTTCCCCCTCACAGTTAGGATGTTTGTTCTGATATTCAGCCTACATTTCCCTTCCTTCTGTTCCCACTAATTGCTCCCAGGTGGTCCGTGGTGAGCAATCCCTCCCCCCACATACTCGCAATGGGTCACGACACCCCATGTGGGTCACCAATTGGCCAAGATGTGTTAAGGGCTTTTCTTCCAGGTCAGATACCTGCTGAGGCCACTTGATCCGGCTTCACCAGCGGGGTGACAGGCTGGTCCCACAGGTGCGAAGGCCGCCTCCCTGCCCTCCGCTGGCTCCTCTGCTTCAGAAGCTCCTTGTATTCCTGCCAGTTGGAGCAGCGCCTCACCTTCCTGTCTGCATTGATGCTGCTCTTGTATCTGCTCTCCCTCTCCCGCTGCTCCCGCTCCTTCCGTGACAACTTCTCACGCTTTTGGTTGACCAGCTTGCGCCAGCGGGTGGCGTCAGCCTCCCGCCCAACTACATTCTCCGGGAGCAGTCTCTCATCAGGCTGTGGCAGGAAGGTGTGTGGGCAGTCAGAAGCCATGTTGGGGAAGGCGATTCTGGTGAAGTCCCAGCGGGGCAGGTGGGTGTCACTGCAGCTGTTCCCAGCAGCCTTCCCATAGTCTCCAGCCTGAGCTTTTGAGAGACTGGGGGGCTTGCTGAGTTGTACTGCATCAGTGGGAACTTGGGCTGACTCCCCATCTCCACTGGCAGGATCTGACTCTTTTGACTTCTCTGACAAACAGCTCCCTCCAGAGGCTGGGTGACTGGGACCGCCACAGCTGTCACTGGCCTTTTCTCGGGTCTCTTCACCTTCTGGAGGATTCCCAGATGCCTTTGGTTTCTTGTCTTGTAACCTTAAAACAGAAAAAGGGGCTAAAATTCAGAATTTTGCTCCCTTGAAGTCCTTTCAGCAGATTTTGCCCCCCTCCATGGGTAACAAAAACAGTGTGGTCCCTGAGCATGAGAAGGGGAGAAGGCTAGGATACTGGGAGCCCAGGAAGGGGCCTACACACCCTCATTAACAGGCTCTTCCTTAGAACTAGGGTCTTTTTGCTTGTGTGAAGTATTCTGCACCATTTTGGTGCTTCTCAGAGTGATGGATGGATATTGCTAGCTAAAGACAAACACAGAAGCAGGAAATGCAATGCAAGTGTCTCACACAGCTCTGTAAACACACCACAGTCCTGACCTAGGGCACCCCCTGCTATTCCCATCTTGGTTCCTCCTCACACTGTTCTACCCATGCCCTCAAGCACGTCCGGCAGCCCCCACCTCTGCTATTCCAGCCCTGAGCAGGCACTGACAAATGTACCAATGGAATGGAGTGGGTTTAAAACAAAGATATAAAATTCTCCAGGAACTGGGCTGAAAGACTGCTGAATTGCAATTAATTTGCAAACTGGACACCATTACATTAGGCTTGAATAAAGACTGGGAGTGGATGTGTCATTACACAAAGTAAAACTATTTCCCCATGTTTATTTTCCCCCCCATGCTGTTCCTCACGTTCTTGTCAACTGCTGGAAATGGCCCACCTTGATTATCACTACAAAAGGTTTTTTTTCCCTCTCCTGCTCGTAATAGCTCACCTTACCTGATCACTCTCCTTACAGTGTGTATGGTAACACCCACTGTTTCACGTTCTCTGTGTATAAAATCTCCCCACTGTATTTTCCACTGCATGCATCCGATGAAGTGAGCTGTAGCTCACGAAAGCTTATGCTCAAATAAATTTGTTAGTCTCTAAGGTGCCACAAGTCCTCCTTTTCTTTTTGGGCTGAAACTGTTACACAAGATTTGATCCCAGGTCTCCAGACCTGAAAGGCTAGTTCATAAGTCCACAGTTTTACCTCGAATGGCTTTCTGAAATTGCATCATAACCCATACCGCATTAATGTGTTTGAAAAACACTTCTGCACCAGGAGTGACCTAGACTGATTATTCTGCCCTTCCCTGTTTCTAAGTCTGTGGTGCCACCTACTGCTAATTGTGTTAATAAATAATAATGTATTATTATTTGCATTGTGGTAGTGCCTCAGGGCTGCCATCATGGACGCCATTGTTCTAGGCGCTGTACAAACACAGAACATAAAAAACTGGTCCCTGCCCTAAAGAGCTTAACCATACTAGAATTAACACTAGAAGGCTTCTGTTCTTCCATGGCTGCTGATCAGTCCTTTTTCAGAGCTCCTTTAATGGTGCCTTATTTCTTTAGATGTGAAAAGGAGAGAGAGGAGTTTCCTGCAATTTGCTTCTCATATATAGACCTCTCTCTTTCCATTCAAGGATCTCACACACCGACCACCATCAGCAGATGGGACTAACCAGACAATCTGCCCCCAAGCTCAGTTCAGCCCTTGTAACAGTGGCTGTGATAAGGGGAATACATTGCAAAGGGTCACTACAACCCCTGAAGTGTTTGGGTGGAAGTGAAACACCAGTTGCTTTCAGGCAATTTACCTGGGGGACGAGGGGTAGGAGATTTTGTAGTGACATAGTGATGTATGAGCCGGGGCTCCAACACAATACTGGGGGAACAGAGGGCATGGGGAGGGGAAGAAAAGCCATGAATGCATCCATTGTAAAAGATGTGTTGTGAATTGATCGGGATCTGATCACCTGAATACTGTTTCCAATGACATTCAGTCAGATTACTAAACTCAGAACCAGCACCCGAGACAACTTGCAGGGACCAACAGGCTGAGGCTGGTGGGGACCTGTTTGTTTCTTGCCCTTAGATGGAATGGACAGCGAGCAACATTTTTAGCTGTGGCCCAGAACATGGGGAATGAGTTAGTCCATCAAGGGCTTGCCACAACGTGTCTGTTTTCCTTTACCGGGAGCTGGAGCTCCTCTTCCTTTTGCGATGGCATTTTCCAGCGCTCTTGCGAAAATTGTCCAGATTCAGCTGCCTCTCGTATTGAGATGGGACAGCACTGTAATGAGGCAGAGAGACAAAGGGATTAAGGGAGAGAGAGATTGGCAGTGTTAGAAAATCTCTTCCAAGTAAAGCCATAGGTAAATGTAACAGCAAAAGCTTCTCACTGGCTATGGAAACTGCTGCAAGGAGGACTAGGGCAGCAGAAAGAATCTCCCCACCCCGAGTCACTTGTCCAGTCCCATTACTCACGCACCCACGTCCCATCTGAACAATAAGAAAGTCTGTTGTACCGTTTTTGGTGCATAACCCTTGAAGTGCCGGAATGCAAGCCACACTCAGAGACCGCTCCACTTCATCTGAGCCAATGATCTTGGGGGATGCAGGTCTCGGGACTCAAGTGTGGGATGCTTACATGGAATTAGAGCATCCAAGAGGTTAAAGGGAAAAAAACCCTCTAGGGTCCTGAGGGCTGGAAAGCCTCAATTCATCCAGGTGATTTATCTGTGACATCTCTATAAGGAGAAGAAGCGGGGAGCCACCTGCAGGTCTCAGTGACTATTATTTATCATTTGTATTGAAGGAGAACCTATGGGCACTAGTAGTTATGGATGAGGGCCCCATAGTGCTAGACACTGTACAAACAGCAAACAAAAAGTGCCCCCAGAGAGCTTACAATGTAAGTGCTGCACAGTAAATGCTACCTCATAATATACTTGCTATTATCATTTGTATTATGGTAGTGCCTACAGGTCCCAAACAAGATCAGGGCCCTATCATGCCAGCTGCTATACAAACACAAAGCAAGAGAGAATCCCTGCTCCAAAGAGCTTTTAGTCTAACTAGACCAGACAAACATACAGAGGCACAGGAAGATGAAGTGACTTGTCTACGGTCACAGCAGGTCAGTGGCAGAGCTGGGAATGGAATCCAGGTCTCCTAACTCCCAGTCCACCGCCCTGTCCACTGGACCAAGCAAATGACAATACTTTCCCTGAGGCTGAGGAGCCGTTGAATGTTTAAAGCAGGGCTTTGGAGCAGAGCCTGGAGCTGGAGCACGGAGCAGCTCCAGAGCAGTGGAGCTGCAGGTTTTTGCCTGGAGCTGGAGCAGAGCTCCAGTGGGGGAGGTTTAGGTTGGATATTAAGAAAAACTTTTTCACTAGGAAGGTGGTGAAACACTGGAATGCGTTACCTCGGGAGGTGGTGGAATCTCCTTCCTTAGATATTTTTAAGGTCAGGCTTGACAAAGCCCTGGCTGGGATGATTTAGTTGGGGATTGGTCCTGCTTTGAGCAGGGGGTTGGACTAGATGACTTCCTGAGGTCCCTTCCAACCCTGATATTCTATGATTCTATGATCATGGCTTCCACCATACAAGGGAATTACTGGCTCAGCTCAGGCTTCATCTGCCAACTAAGAATCACATCTAGAGATTCCCAGACCCCTACGAAGATTCCTAGGCCTCCTGTGCCGGAGCAGTGGATCTGAAGAAGCAAGCCCACTATAGCAAAGGGGAGCCTAGGAGAGCAGAGCACCTCCTCTTTGCCCTGCATCCGGGACATTCCAGCATGGGTTCTGAAAGACAGCAGCAAGAAGGGGTGAGGAAAGGAAAAGCCAGATACCTGGGGCAGAATCTCAGCACAATGTAACCCAGTCTCTTCAAGTGGCTGAACACCTTAAAAGAGCAAAGAAAACCAAGAATGTGAAATGATCACCTTAAAAAAAATCAATCAGCATTCTCTTTCTGTATCATATGGCAGCTGAGTTAGATACTATCTGAATGGCTGATTCAGACCAAAGACAGCTAAGCATAGAGTGTGCCTAGACTCCAGTATTCTCTCCACAAAAAGTACAAGAGAGATCATATGGGTAAAACTTCATTAGATGCCAAAGCACCACAAATCTGGCTGGGACTCTGCATGGCTTGAGAGCCAGCATGGCTGTGGGAGTGATCATCCACATGGAGAATCTGACTGGCACAAATGCCCAGCTTGCTACAGCACCCAAAAAGTGCCAAATGCCTCCTGGGCCTCCAGTGATACAGTGGTGGAATAAATAAATAAATAACTAAACTGCACCCCCCTCCCTAAATTGTAGACTCCCACCACCATCTGAATAGGTGACCTGTAACCACCCCTTACCCACTACTATGATCACTACTGATGTCAAATCCTTTGTGCACACCTGGTACTGCAGCAGGCTCACCGTCCCTTGGGACAGCAGGGTCTCATAGGCTTCTTGGATTGACAAGGGCAGGTCCCTGTAAAAGAGCTGAATAGAGCCCTGAAAAACAGAAGCTGGGGTTTAGGAACCACAGGTTGCAGGAAACCAGTATTGCAGGGTCCAGGCCCATTCCTTCCTTGTGGTCTCAATAGCTGGTCCCAGCATCCAGCTGCTTTTGACTCAAACTCCAGCTTGGTGCTTCTTAAGTATCAAATTATTTTAATGTAACTTCTCTCCTACAAATCTGTGATGCCAGCTTATTCTCAAGTGCACAGTGGCACGCTCCCTCTATATTGGGTCTAATGGGGTGGAGTTAGCATTGGTCAGCACTGCCACAAAACTTACTAAGTTGGGCCTTCCCATGCAAGCACACACATTGCTGTAACAACGAGGAGTCCTTGTGGCACCTTAGAGACTAATAAATGTATTTGGGCACAAGCTGTGTATTCACTGTTTATACATTGCTGTGTAATCAAAAAATAACTGGCAATAACCTGGGCTAGCTCCTGAAATATGTTGAGCACCCACAATCCCCAATGACCTCAGAGGTGGCTATGGGCACTGAGCTTCTCTCAGCCTTAGTCTCTCTAACATTGGGGCCTGCTCATTAGCTAATTTTAAGCTAAACCTCTCCCACCTTGATTTGGTTGCCCACAAAATACCAAGTTACCAAGCACTAGGAAATATGCCTCCCGCGGGGTAGATGCATCTTGCAGGTCTTTTCTGTCTCTAAAACCTACTTGATTCTGTGTCCAGCGGCCAACTGCACAATTTCATTTTCAAATCAGGCCACTTATGATCTCTAGCCCTTGGCAAATCACAACCCCAAATCAAAAAAGCCCTTGAAATCAGAGTTTGAATGAGACCATCTGCTGTCCTGAATCCAACAGTTTATCAAAACAAGTGCATCTTTAGACTTGAATAGACGGTCTTGAGCTGATAGGATTTCTCAATGGTAACACATAGGTCCCTCAAGAACAGAGAATGCCAACCCAGCCTTAACTGGGAGCATCAGGGCTGAGAATTCTCTGGGCAAAGGAAAAGAAACTGGTCTCTTTGCTCTCATCCCTCTTTGACTTTCTGTTTGGCAATATATGCCAGAAAGGGGTGCCAGGCATTTAACCACAGAGCAAGTACAGCACTGGAAACACATGTACATGCATCTCACACACTAATACACCTCAGCTGCCTCACCTAGAAGGACCTGATTTGGTGCCTAATATCCCACATCATCTACATAGATAATAAAGGACACATTTTGTTCCAAAACCACATGAACGATTATGCATCAGGATAAAAATATATGATTTTGTTCCACAAATAAAGCACTGGGCGGTGCTGGCCCCTAAGAAAAGGGGTGCCCTGTGCATTTTACACAGTTATTTATTTCCTTGTACTGCAGGCGGTAACCCTAATAATGAAAGATATGTTGCACCAGAGCATGAAAGGGTTGACAGCTACTTTAGGGCACAGGCCCCCTGGCTCTTCTTTGAACCAGTGGCCTAGAGTAGAAAGGTTTTGTGTCTCATCACCTACAGCCAGTCCGTCAGGAATTGGGCCTTTTGAGGACAATTGTTTATTCAGATTGTAGTAGAGACCAACATGCGCCATGTGGTTTCAGACTGTGTCCTTAAGAGTATACACAAGTGGAAGATCTTGAACTATCGAGAAGGATGAAGGATCCACTGCAGGTATCCTTATGCTCTCTCTGCCTTCCCAGCTACTATTGCTCCTGCAACAGTGTTATTCAAAAAGAATCCACTGCCCCCAAGCCTGGGCATCCTACTCACGCATTCCAGTAGATAGAGGGCTTCCTCTGGCAGTAGGCACTGTTTGCCATGCACTGTGAACCCCATAGTGTGCCAGAACTTCCCCTGGGAACAAAAGGATAAATCTGTGATGTGCTGGGGCCATCCCCTACTCAGAGCCAGGCTTTCTCCCACACTGGGACACAAATTAAAAATCAGACAGACAATCTGCATTTACCAGCAGGAGGCGACAGTGTCAAACTCATACAACATCGCCACTTACCGCAGGGGATTTCAGCTCCACGATGCCCTCTCGTGGCTTCCATTCAGCTTTCACCAAACTTCCCCTGAGAAGTTAAAAAAAACCCAACACATATCAGTAGACAGCAGCCCACCCTTCCTTTTCCTCCTCAATGTAATGATTTAACAAATCTTCCTCTCCATCAGTATGTGAGAAGGCAGCAGGATAGGAAGTTGCAAACTTCCAGAGGGAGTTCTCTGAGGCTAAAAGCGCTCCTGCCAGAAAGGCTTCCCATCTGAGCCCACAGTACAATGTACAGTAACATTCTGCAGTTCCTGAAATCACTCTACACTGCGGTCTCCAACACACAAAGCAAAGCACATGCTCTTGTGGGGGGCGTTTCAGAACTGCAGAGAGGGAACAAAGAGCGACTTGGCAAGAGGAGTGTGGCTCTAAAAGGAAGTACATTTTTAGTGACTTGGAGACAGGAGTCTTGGGTTCTATCACGGGCTTGCCATGTGTGCAGAGATAAATCATGTCACCTCTCTGTCTCAACTACTCCATCTGTAAAATGGGAAGATGTTTAACTCACAGGGATGCTAGAAGGCCTTAATATATTCCTGCAAGATCCTTGAATGAACAGTGCTATAGAAACCCACTGTACTATCAGCATTAATAGATCATTAGCATCCAGGGCATGACTTCTCCCTGATGCAGTCTGATCATCCTGAGAGTCAGCAAGAGCCCCAAGGGCAGCGTTGCCACTGAGGAACATGATCTCAGTCCAGATGAAGGAACTTACAGCCTCTCCACACGCTCCTCTGCCAGGAGCTGCCAGTGCTCCTCCCGGCACCGGTGTAGCCTCTCTGCCTGCTCTTCCGAGCTATCGGGGATGAAGTCCTTCTGGCCGTGTGAACACTGAGGAACCTTGCGGTCACGCGTCCGAGCCGCCAGCAGCTCAGCTGGGCTGGGGGAGATTAAATGTTAAGAGAACATCTGGGCTGCAGTTCCTTTCCAAAAACTCCTGCTGCTTGAAGATGCAGTCCCAAAAGGGGGGCAGGGGAATGCTGGCCACCTCGCTCTGGCTGGCTCAGGGGGTTGATAACAAGCTTGCCTTCCTCCTCCAAGGGACTAGCAGGAACCAAACACTCCCAGGTGACGGCTCTGTGGGAAGGGGTTTTGTGCACTAAGGGGGTACGGCAGCCGAGTGCCCAGCAGGCAGATGTCTGTGTCACAGTGTTCACACCTGGCACCCGGCCCCTTGGCTGGCATTGGGAGCCGGGAGGCCAAGCCACTGAGGTTGAGCTTAGCCTATGGCCACACAGATTGTGGTTCCGCAGGTCAGGGTTGAAGCACGCTGGCAGGGGGAAGCTGCCCACGCTGGGCACCTGCTCTGGGGCTACGGTCTGCAGGGCTGCCCAGGCCCCTCTGCCAGCCCCACTGCCAAGGGGCAACAGATTTCACCCAAGGTCCAAACAAACTAGCGTGTCACGGGGCAGGAGACTCCCTCCCCCCTCCCTGCTGGCAGCGCCGCCGCACTGGGGTCCTGCTCTATGGGCTAAATAGGCCTCTGGGGGACCCCCACCAGGGCCCCACTCTGCGGGGGCGAAGGGGCGCTGCCCCTTTATCTGGTCCCCACGTCCACACACGGGGGGGGGGACGACGACGCAACACTGGCCCTTTAACCCGCCGCCTCCCCGCAGTGCCGGGGCGTTCGCAGCACGGGGGCGGGGGCTGAGGTGCTGCCCCGTTAAGGGCCCCTGGAGCCCGATTGCCCAGCGCAGGCCAGCCCCCGCCTGCCTGTACCCGAAGAGGCGGCCCACGCGGGGCTCCCGCTCAGGCTCCATCCGGCACCTCGGCGTGGCCAGGCTCTGTCTTCCCCTGTAGGCCGGCAGAGCTCCGCGGGGTCCTAGTGCGGCACGGGTACCGGGAGAGGAGGCGCTTCCCCTGGGTCCTAGTGCGGCCCAAGTTCCTGAGCTTTACCAAGAGCTAGGCCGGGCCGGCCTTGGGGGTCGCAGTGGCCAGGCTGCCGGCCTTAGAGCGCCCCTAAGCGGGGCGAGCCAGCTCACTGGTGCCCCCTGCGGGAGCCACCACAGTCTAACACTATCCTCCAGGGAGCCAAGACCCTCAGCTGCAGACAGGACCCCCCTGGACTGGACTGGCCCCTCTGGCCCTTACCATCCCCTGCACTGAGACCACATCTCAGGGAGCGCTGGGGATGGGGGTTAGAGCCGAGCATGCTAGTGTCTTTGGCTCACTCTCACATGTGGGCTTATACTCATCTATGAACATTCATTCACAGTACACAGAGTCCTGCACAAAGGCATCTCAGGCTCCATGTCATGCACCCTCATACATGATGATTTGCACAACTACATTTTGCATGCACACTCACAGATGGATATATTCATCCCTTCGCACTCCTGAAAAATGGCATGACTCACCACATGCTCACCACTAGAAGGCTCTGTGGGGTCAGACCCATTATAGTGAGGCCCCACAACCCCCTTCCTGAAAATACATGACCATCGATATCCCCACCTTATAGAGGGGGGAGCAGCTCAAGATCGGTCACAGCCTCACATTTGTTGCAGTCCTGATGCTCCTGCAGAGTGAGTGCAGAATACTACCACATCAGCATTCTCCCCTCACACCAGTGGTCATGTCTTACACCCAGGTCACTCAGGTATAAACAACTCCGCAATGTGCAAGGTAGTAGAGCATCAGGTCCGTAGTGATCAAAGCTTGTAAAATTAACATCCCTCTTGCAGCAAAATCAGGACAAAGCCCATATAAAAGGTCTTGATCACACTCCCATTAAAGACAATTGACTTTAATGGAAGCAGGATCAGACCCAGCATTTTCCCAGTGACATGATTGTGGTCCATGGTGAATTTATTTCCTTGTAATCAAAGCAGTCTTGACAGAGTTAGGTGTTCTGGCCAGACTGGAAATGGGATGAAGAAAGTCAACATCTGTACGGTGCTTCACCAGCTCTTGACAAGCTATTTTTTTCAAGAATTGTTGACAATCCTTGAGGAGAGAGTGATAATTTGAAAGTAATTTCTTAACCCCTCTCATCAACTGGCAATAATTTAGCAATTCCATAAACAGATGGTATATTCCTGCTACTTAATGAAAAATTATACAAAGTGGTCAAAGGCAAGTAAACTAGCCTGCAGCCAAATTGGGGTGTGTGTGTGTAATAAAAAGATCTTGTTTCCTACAGATTTAGTTAAGTCTATTAGTAACAGGTTTGTAGTTTTCTGAGTCCTTCTGTTATCAAACATTTTGGGGCCACTAGGAGGACTGAAGTGATATATGCCGCCTGAATCTACGATCTCATCAAATCTCAAACTAAACAAGGTTCAATCTAGTGAGTTTGGATGGGTGACCTCCAAGGAAAACCCAGGCACTGCAAGAAAGGGTTTTAGTCATTCAATAGGTGGCACTCTTTCTTCTAAGTCAGCACTATGCCAAGAAGAAAAGGAGTACTAGTGGCACCTTAGAGACTAACCAATTTATTTGAGCATAAGCTTTCGTGAGGCTTCATTGGTGCAGTTATGCTGGACGCACTGTGATACAAATGAGTCATAAAACTGAAATCCTTATTGCTCTTATGGCTTGTCTTCACTGCTGAAGAGCTGTGGTTTTTATCTTGGGTTAACTAACTAATGCTATCCTGAGGTAAAACACAGTGAAAACAAGGTCCTTTAGTTTTACCATGAGGTAAATTCACTAAGGTCAGCAGCCACATGGCAAGTTTACCTCATGGTAAAACTAAAGTGCCTTGTCTTACTGTGTTTTTACCTCAGGGTGGCCTATGTGAGTTAATTACCCTGATGTCAAAAAAACCAACAACAACCCACACAGCTTTTAACAAGGAAGACAAACCCACAGCCATTGAAATTCCCAGTTCCCATGGCACTTTTCTCCATAGCAGGGATGTTAGCCTTGCTGCCCTGGCAAAATTCCATTGTGAGTATTTACATGCAAAAATTCCCCTTGTAGTTTCAATCAGAGACATTATTTTTCACTTCCTGGCCTTAAACTGTTGTTTTGTGGTGCTCTTTTTGAAGTGATCCTTATGTTATATACTCTGTATAAATTATATGCAGGAAAGTCAGTGATTTTGATCATTATTGTTATTTATAAGGTATTACTAGGGGGCAGGTCAGGGAGGGCCTGAGGACTCATCATTGAAAGAAGGAAGGTGTCAGGGGTTGTGTGGGATACCTGAGGGGGATGGGTCAGTTTAGTGAATGCGCCAGGGGCTCCTCAGTAAGAGAGGACAAATGTAGAACATCCAGCACAGGTATCTGCCAGATGTGCCTACAGAGGTAGGCAGCCTGATACCCCAACCATCACTGATGATTACTAATCATTTCCCTATGATCTCTTACAAGAAAGTTCAGCCTCCTAGTATTTCAAGCTGTAAGAGCTGATCAGTGGGGTCACTGATGGATTTGGCAGACACTAGAGGGTCAGAAAAGAGGAGAGATTCACAAAAATGAATAAATGTTCCCTTACTTTTGTAGAAATTTTGTATTACAAGAACTTTTCTCACCACCTCTAGAACCCACTGATATTAATGTAACCCCAGGATGCCACTAAGTGATGTATTAGACCTATTGGTTGTCACCTCATCTTGTTTAAATCACCCTTTTCTTTAAAAAATAAAATAAAATTTACACAGCTTTGAACTGCTGCAGGAAAGACTTTGATCCAGTGCTGGCCCAGGCACCCATCCTAATTTCAAGGCCTAGAAATGTAAGAACAAATCTCAGTTTATATTTTGGTGGTTAAAGTAAGTTTCTAATGTCCCAGGATGTACTTACTGTTCCTTTAAGGGAGACCAGCATATCCTTTTCCCAAGCACTGGCCCTTTATGGCCGTTATAGGACAAGCATGGCCCAGTTCTGCTTCTATTCAAAACAAAGAAATTCTAGGAGATGGAGGAATCCTGGGAATTGTAGGTTTTTGCAAGGCATGCTGGGAAAGGAGTGCCATGTTATGTAACCTAAGCACTCCCTCCCTGAGAAAAGAGATAGCCCTGCTGTGGGGCTTTCTGTTGAGGGGGCAGCTATGGAAAGTGCTGTAACAGCATCTGTGGGATATTGCTTTAGACCAGGGATGGGCAAACTTTTTGGCCCGAGGGCCACATCTGGGAATAGAAATTGTATGGCGGGCCATGAATGCTCACAAAATTGGGGTTGGGGTGTGGGAGGGGGTGAGGGGTCTGGTTGGGGGTGTGTGCTCTGGGGTGAGGACAGAAATGAGGAGTTTAGGGCGCAGGAGAGGGCTCCAGGCTGGGGTGGGGGAGTGGGGTGTGGGGGGTAAGGGCTCCATCTGTGGGAGCAAGCTCTGGGGTGGGGCTGAGGAGTGTGGGGTATAGACGGGTGCTCTGGGCTGGGACCAAGGGGTTCAGAGGGTAGGAGGGGGGATCAGGGCTAGGGCAGAGGGTTGGGGCGTGGGAAGGCAGCAGGCTGGGGCTGCGGGCTCTGGGGTGGTGCTGCAGATGAGGGATTTGGGGTGCAGGAAGGTGCTCCAGGCTGGGATTAAGGGGTTTGGAGGGCGGAAGGGGGATCAAGGCTGGGGCAAGGGGTTGGGACATGGGAAGAGGCTCAGGGGGTTAAAGCTCCAGGCAGCACTTACCTCAAGTGGCTCCTGGTAGCAGCGGCATGTCCCTTCTCCGGCTCCTACACATAGGGCACGGCCAGGCAGCTCTGCACACTGCCTCATCCACAGGCGCTGCCCCTGCAGCTCCCATTGGCTGTAGTTCCCAGCCAATGGGAGCAGTGGGGGTGGCACTTGGAGCGGGGGCAGCATGCAGAGCAGAGCCCCCTGGTTGCCCCTACCTGTAGGAGCCAGAGAGGGGTTATGTCGCTGCTTCCGGGAGCCGCGTGGAGCACGCCCTGACCCTACTCCCCAGCTGGAGCACCAGAGCAGGGCAAGCCCCAGACCCCGCTCCCCAGTGGGAACTCAAGGGCTGGATTAAAATGGCTGGTGGGCCGGATCTGGCCTGTGGGCCATAGTTTGCCCACCCCTGCTTTAGACACAGGTCCTAGGAGGGAGTGGCAGACGCCTAGATGAGGAGTCAAAAGCTTTTGGAGAGCTGAGGTAAAATAGCTTGCTCAGGGGAATGGCCTAGACAGAAAGAAGCTGTGTAGGCCGTGGTCTGCCCTAGGAACCAGTATAGCAGCGGTCTTGGGTGGAGGAAGAACAGTCCCCTTCATGGGTCAGGGCCATGGTTACCCAACTTCTGAAAAAAAGAGCCCCCCCCTTCAGGAAAACAAACCCAACTGTGCCTCTTCTGGGTGTGAAGGGCCTACCCACCGTCCCGTGGACATCTTCTGGGATCTTTTCTTTCTCTTTTTCCCCCAAGGTCAAGTTAGTTCTTTGTGTGGGTGGGAGGGAGCTGTGCCCATGCTTTGGGTAACATAGAAGAGAAGAGCTAATGCCATTCTTACATGTTCTGGTGAGCAGTGAAATAGTTAATAATGTTGACAATTAAGGGATCATAACTGACAGCTGAGTTACCACCCACTGACTGGATTAGGGCAGTTAACACCTCAGAGCTATAGTTTCTGACTGGGGCAGATACTGCTGCTTTGGTTACCTTCAGTTCACACAGTGAAGGGTTTCTTCACAACCATAACAGCTATGGATTAGCTCTCCCTCTGAAATGGAAGCTGTGACTAGAGATCTACTGAGAAGTCTGTCTGTTCTTTCTCCTCTATTCCTTCTTCCCTTCCTCCTGCCAGTCCAGTGTGTGTGTGGGGAAACCTCACAATCCAGTAAGCACTGAGATAGGATCCCAGAACAGGGGCCTGTACTGGAGGGAGGATACAGGCCCACCTACAATGTCCCCTAGTGGAGTTTGATTATGACCTTGAACCTATCACCAAGGGGCAAAAAACCAAGGAACTCCTTCTCCTGGACTAGGGTAAAAGCTAATTGGCGGAGCCTTGTGTCAACAGTGGTGAAGGCTGTGAGCTAGAAAGAGCCAAAGAAGCATTTAATTTTTCTGCTTGGGACTTCTTTTACTCTGTAAAGGGGGGACTCTGATTTGTCTGGAGGGACAAAGAAGTAAAATCACCAGCATGCCTAAATATCCGGGGAAACTGAGCCACGCCTGACCTGACTTCAGACTAGGTAAGCCATGATTTACAGCCATCCTTCTTCCTTGACATGCAGACTACGGCCCGCAGGCCACATCCAGCGCATGGGACCGTCCTGCCTGGCCTTTGAGCTCCCGGGCAGGGAGGCTAGCCCCTGGCCTCTCCCCTGCTGTCCCCCCTCCACTGCAGCCTCAGCTCGCCGTGCTGCCGGCGCTCTGGGTGGCGGGGCTGTGAGCTCCTGCTGGGCAACGCGGCTGCCAGAGTCGCCCGCCTGCCCCCGTGCTCTGGACTGTGCAGCGGTGTGGCTGGCTCCAACCAGGCGGCACAGCTGCCAGTCCTGGTGCTCTGAGTGGCATGGTAATGGGGTGGGGGGGTTGGATAAGGGGCAGAGGGTCCTGGGGGGCAGTCAGGGGCTGGGGGCCAGGCTGTTTGGGGAGGCACAACCTTCCCTACCTGGCCCTCCATACAGTTTCAGAACCCCGACGTGGCCCTCAGGCCAAAAAGTTTGCCCACCTCTGTGCTAAACCTTGTGGTGAAAATAGAATGCTAGGGTTGGAAACATGACAATTCTTTAGTAAAGGCCAAAGCTTATTAATGGTTCTTCTGCCCGTACCTTACAGTGAAAAGAGAACTGTATTTTCCTTATGTTTTGGGAAAACCTGCAGATCCTTTCACAGCTGTAAAGGGCATTGCTGCTGATGGCACAAAGGCCGCTGCAGAATCCCTTCCAGGCAGCTGCCTGCTGAAGAGTTAGTGTAACCACAAGCTCAGCATGAAGCAGTGTGGTTTTCGGTGGTTTAATAGGCATGTGATTGAAAACAAGTGACTCCTGTATTCTAATCTCAGATCTGGTAAATTGACTCCCTCTGTGACTCTAGGCAAGCTACTTCACCTTTCTGCTTTAGTTTCCTTGTCTCTCTCAAATGGAGAAAATCATTACCTGCCTCACAGGGCGTTCATGGGGAGCAATTAGTTAATGTCTGTAAAGTGATATGCATGCACAGATTCACCAGAATCACATAGCAGTACCCCTTGTGGGGGGCCGCAAGCAGATTTCATGGGGTCCATCAAGCATGACTGGTGTTAGACTTGCTAAGGTCCAGGGCAGAAAGCTGAAGCCCTGCCAAGCAGGACTGCAGCCTGGAACTCTGAGCTCCAGCACCGGGGGGCTGAAGCCGAAGCAATTTAACTTCACGGCGCCCCTTGTGGCGGGAGGCCCCGGGCAATTGCCCTGCTTCCTACCCCTTAACGCTGGCCAAGGCTTTTATATGGAGAAAACAAGTTGTTGTGGCACAGGTGGGCTGTGGAGTTTTTGTAGGATGTTGGTGGGGAGGGGGCTCAGAAAGAAAAAGGTTGTGAACCCTTGCTCTAGTGGCTGGGAGCGTAGAGGCTTTTAAACTATTTTATTTGGGTAATTTTGACTCTTGCAAAAACCTTCTAAATGTGTGCAGTTGTGCACAGACTTCAGCACGACCAGCTGGGGCAAGGGAACCTCAAGCTCTCTCCTTCCATAGACTCCAATCCATGGGGCATGTCTTCACTAGCAACGTTAAAGTGCTGCTGCTTTAACATGGTTGTGTAGTCGCGGCACCAGCGCTGGGAGATAAAAAAAAAAAAAAAAAAAACCACCTCCACAAGGGGAAGAGCTCCCAACGCTGCTGCACTGTCTACACTGGCACTTTACAGCGCTGAAACTTGCAGCCCTCAGGCAGTGGTGAGTTGGAGCCCATTCGCACCGGTTCGCGCGAACTGGTTGTTAAATTTTGAAGCAGTTTTAGAACCGGTGGTTAACCCACTTCCCTGCAGGGGGCGCTGAGGCTTTGATGGGCTCTGTCCGGGAAGTGATGTAATTCCTCCTCCAGCCACCGGGGGCGTTGCGCTGCAGGAGCCATGTGGGCTGTTGCCTGGCCCTGGTTGCTGCTGCTCCCCTGGCCCTGGGGCTCCCGATTCTGCCTGGTGGGTCCCCGGCTGCTCTGCTGGTCCTGGGCTGCGTCCTGCTGCTCTCCCCGTGAGTACCCACCACCCTGCCCGTAGCCAGCCCCTACCTCACCCCCTGTCCTGCCTCCAGCCACCCCCACACCCCCTGCCCGCAGCCAGCCCCTACCTCACCCCCTGCCCTGCCTCCAGCCAGCCCCTGCCTCCAGCCACCCCCACACCCCCTGCACTGCCCGCAGCCAGCCCCTACCTCCAGCCAGCCCCTGCCCTGCCTCCAGCCAGCCCCTATCTCCAGCCACCCCCGCACCCTCTGCCCGCAGCCAGCCCCTACCTCACCCCCTGCCCTGCCTCCAGCCAGCCCCTGTCTCCAGCTACCCCCACACTCTCTGCCTGCAGCCAGCCCCGCCGCACCCCCTACCCTGCCTGCAGCCAGCCCCTGCCACACGCACTCCCTGCCCTGTCTCCAGCCAACCCCTGCCGAATGCACCCCCTGCCCTGCCCGCAGCCAGCCCCTGTCTCCAGCCACCCAGCACACCCCTGCCCTGCCTGCACCAGCCCCTGCCACACCCCGTCCTGCCCACAGCCAGCCCTTCACCCCCCTGCCCTGCCTGCAGCCAGCAGCTACCTCCAGTCAGCCCCTGCCCTGTCTCCAGCCAACCCCACACCCCCTTGCTTCCAGCCAAACCCGCACCCTCCTGTCTCCAGCCAGCTCCGCAGCCAGCCCTGCACCCCCTGCCTCCAGCTAGCCCTGCCCCAAGCCCCTGTCTGCAGCTAGCCCCACGTCCACTGGTGCCCTACAGTTCCCAGGGCAGTAACCCTGCACACCTGCTTCAATGAGGGGGGCAGGGAGCAGCTGGGACTCACACATGTGCACACCCTAGGGTGACCAGTCAGCAAGTGTGAAAAATCAGGACGGGGTGGGGGGTAATAGGAGCCTATATAAGAAAAAGACCCCAAAATCGGGACTGTCCCTATAAAATCGGGACATCTGGTCACCCTAGCACACCCCCAGGGAGTGGCGGGGACCAACACATGTGAAACGGAGCTCATTTCTAGTTCAGGCCCATCTTTTTAAAAAAGAACTTTAGGCAGTGTTAACATACATCTGTATTTTCCTGGACAGGTCAGGCTTTTTGGTTCTTAAATCGCCATCCGGGAGGAATTTTTAAATTTTAAATTTTAAAAATTCCTCCTGGGAAAATACAGACGTATGGTAACCCTGTTGGTACAAAAAATACATACTGGGGCACATCCCTTAAATCAGAACTTTTTATGGGGAACCGGTTGTTAAGATTTTGGCAGCTCATCACTGCCCTCAGAGGTGTGTTTTTTCACACCCCTGAGCGAGAAAGTTGCAGCGCTGTAAAGTGCCCGTGTAGACAAGTCCCAAGTCAGTTAAGCTTGGGATGCTGACTGGCATCTAGGTACAACGTGAGTTTTATCTAGAACATGGGTTTTCAGCCAGCTCTGCTTATCTAGAGCCTAAGTTTTCAATTAGTCCTGGACAAGTATTTGAAATCCTTCTCTGAAATTTGCCAGTTGCTCACTGGAGACAGCTATAGAAAGCTGGGGACTAGCCACTAGAGCCTGAATCTAGCAAAGTGCTATGCAAAATGTCCCCAGAGAGCAGAACACAGATTACTCTAGAATCTTTCCCACTCTGTGATTGATGCATATTGATTGTCTCAAAGCTTGCCAGGGAAAATTCAATTTTTCTCCCAAAATATGACAGAGTTCAAGTCTCTCGCTTTTCTGAATTCATGTCTTGCTGTTACATACAGTGCTGATAAAGAAACAGATTAAAGTACTAATATTTTGGCTCCAGTTGCCTTTCTCAGAGTAGAGAAACCCTAGTGCTCCATTCTGAGTGAAGGACTTCAAGTTTTTAATCTTGAATTTGAAATTTCATACCGTGTGTGCACATTTAAAAGTTTCCCCCAAGGCTACTTGTCCACAGCAGTGATTATCTCCCCATGCTGTATCTGCTAAGCTGGAGAAGCTATCTCAGACCCAGTGTCTTTCACTCACAAATCCTATGTGAAAGTGCCCTCCTGGTGGCAGGGCGTGTTGTCTGTTTACTGGTTAGAGAATTGAGGCTGAGAGTTGGGACTTCACTGATTTGCTGTGGACTCTGGATAAATGAATTTGTTGAGAGAGAATGTGATATAAACGGAGAAGGCAGTGGACTGGGACTCAGAGACCAAAGTTCTGTTCTTCATTGTCACTAACTTGCTCAGTGACCTTGGGCAAATCACCTAATTGCTGTGTGCATCCCAGTCTTTAAAAATAAAATAGGATTAACAGTACTCACAGAGTTGTAAGGCTGAATTCAGTAATGTCTGCAAACTGTTTGAGATCTCTGATGGTGTGACAGGAGTCCTAGAGGGGGCCAGCTATGGTCCCTCAATTAGGGTGAACTGCAAAGAATGGGGCAGACAATCCACATAAAGCTGGTGGATATTCCAATACTTAGATTTACCAAACCAGCATAAAGCAGCTTCTTTATTATTTTACTGGTTTCAGAGGAACAGCCGTGTTAGTCTGTATTCGCAAAAAGAAAAGGAGTACTTGTGGCACCTTAGAGACTAACCAATTTATTTGAGCATGAGCTTTCGTGAGCTACAGCTCACTTCATCAGATGTATACCGTGGAAACTGCAGCAGACTTTATATACACACAGAGAATATGAAACAATACCTCCTCCCACCCCATTGTCCTGCTGGTAATAGCTTATCTAAAGTGATCAACAGGTGGGCCATTTCCAGCACAAATCCAGGTTTTCTCACCCTCCACCCCCCCACACAAATTCACTCTCCTGCTGGTGCTAGCCCAGCCAAAGTGACAACTCTTTACATAATCAAGTCGGGCTATTTCCTGCATAGATCCAGGTTTTCTCACATCCCCCCACCCCCATACACACACAAACTCACTCTCCTGCTGGTAATAGCTCATCTAAACTGACCACTCTCCAAGTTTAAATCCAAGTTAAACCAGAACATCTGGGGGGGGGGGGGGGGAGGAAAAAACAAGAGGAAACAGGCTACCTTGCATAATGACTTAGCCACTCCCAGTCTCTATTTAAGCCTAAATTAATAGTATCCAATTTGCAAATGAATTCCAATTCAGCAGTTTCTCGCTGGAGTCTGGATTTGAAGTTTTTTTGTTTTAAGATAGCGACCTTCATGTCTGTGATTGCGTGACCAGAGAGATTGAAGTGTTCTCCGACTGGTTTATGAATGTTATAATTCTTGACATCTGATTTGTGTCCATTTATTCTTTTACGTAGAGACTGTCCAGTTTGACCAATGTACATGGCAGAGGGGCATTGCTGGCACATGATGGCATATATCACATTGGTGGATGTGCAGGTGAACGAGCCTCTGATAGTGTGGCTGATGTTATTAGGCCCTGTGATGGTGTCCCCTGAATAGATATGTGGGCACAATTGGCAACGGGCTTTGTTGCAAGGATAAGTTCCTGGGTTAGTGGTTCTGTTGTGTGGTATGTGGTTGTTGGTGAGTATTTGCTTCAGGTTGCGGGGCTGTCTGTAGGCAAGGACTGGCCTGTCTCCCAAGACTTGTGAGAGTGTTGGGTCATCCTTTAGGATAGGTTGTAGATCCTTAATAATGCGTTGGAGGGGTTTTAGTTGGGGGCTGAAGGTGACCGCTAGTGGCGTTCTGTTATTTTCTTTGTTAGGCCTGTCCTGTAGTAGGTAACTTCTGGGAACTCTTCTGGCTCTATCAATCTGTTTCTTTACTTTACTGGTTACTCAGAAGTTCAAACAACACAGTTCCTTTAAAGTGATCCAGCCTCAGGCCTCCATCCAGGTCCGCACATCAAATATGATGAAAATTTCTATAAATCTTATTTCATCATATAAAATAAAAGGTTCTACCAATCCCTAAGTGTTGGACAAATTAGCTCCCAGGTTACTGAATATTCCAGATCTTACCCAAATACACGCTACAGCCAACTGTTATTAACTAAACTAAACTTTATTAAAAAAAACAAAAGAGAGAGAGTATGGTTAAAAGATCAATGTACATACAGACATGAGTTACATTCATTTAGATGCAGATTCATAGCAGAGATGGTGAGCTTTGTAGTTGCAAAGAGTTATTTTAGAAATAGTTCATAGTCCAATGTCCAAATCTCATATTCAGGGCATACCAGCATAACTGGGACCTCAGTCTTGTGACTCAAGCTTCCCGTGATGAAGTCTAAGCAGATCTGAGATGACAGAATCAGGACCCAAGGATCTTTCATACAATTTCGTATCTTTTGACAAGTTGGAGTTCAAAAGGTAATTAGCATGACTTTGAAGGAGGTCCATCACTAGTACTTAGCTACAGAATTAACATAAGGCAATTTGCTTGTTCCTCCACCATTCACAGATTTTTTGCTATACATTTTAAAGAGAGATGAATACAGAGATATCCCGTGTTTATAATTCATTTAAATGATAGGATGTTCTTTTGACCTCTGAATTATCAGAATACAACATAGACAGGGACTGTTGATTACATTGTGGACTCTACTCATACATATGTAAGTACACAAAAACACAAACATTATCTCCCACATGTCTTTTGAGGGTTATTTATTTTGCAGGATGTTTAACCCTTTCTAGCCATGGGTCACAGATGGTAAATGTGCTACTGTTCTGTGTGTGAATTAACAATCCCCCTGAGACTGTCAAACTCATCTATGGTGAGCTTGGCTAAATTTCAGAGTAGGTCATTGAGCTGATTAGTTGGACCACTAGTGAATTGTGCTTGTCTGGGATCTTATATTATTGCTTTATTAAACTGATGCAGAAAGAGGTTAGAATAATGCAGACCCTGCAACAGTCAAACAAACCAATCCAATGAATATATAGGAAATGTCTAGAGAGAGACTCCATCCATTAATATGGTGATCAGAAGAGGCAGCCTCATTTTCAACACCAAAATACACAGATTCACTCTGTTTACAAGGTTCAAAAACGGTTTTCCCACCTGCAAAGAGGAAAGGGAACAATATGTGCAGACAGATGGTGGTGGGGAGAGCATTTACCCTGCAGGCAGACGTTACAGGAAGTTCTAATGTATGAAAAGGGGGGGTGTGAAAAACAGGTTGGATGTAGCCCAGCGATTATACCTTGGGCTACTTACAATTGGACTCCATTGGTCCATTGTCAGCTAGACAAATTGTTAGGGTGCTTGTTGAAGGAATCTAAGGGAGCATCTCTTCCTTTCCCCCTACCCCAGGGAGTAAGGTGATGAAGTCTCATCCTGTAACTGCCAATTCTTTAGTATTCTCACTGCCCTCCTCTTGTATCACTATTATCAAACATTAGATTAGAGCAATCTCTCACTCATGCCAAACTGTGTTTATTGTCCCCCTGCTGGAGGAAAATCTTATTTGACATGTATCTTTTGTCCCTTTTCCACCCTCCCTCTCTTCTAAGGTCACACTTTGGCTTGTGCAAAGTTTGTGGCTGCATAGGACCCTGTGTTCTGCTTTTGGGGGGGGGGGGATGTTGTCTCAGCATGCCATTCATGTGCTCCCCCAGTCAAGGCCACTGCTTCCTGCCTCCGTTGCCTCCCACACTTTAAAAGCTGAGTGGGGGTGCCTAGTGCTGGTTCAGTTGTTGAAATGCTCCCTGCTGATGGAAGACTCCTGACACCACTACCATAACAGGCACCCTGACTCCCTCCCTCTGTCTGTAAATGTCACGCATTGCCGATCCTCCCACCTGCCAGACCCCCACCTCTCCCCAGCTGTGCTCCAAGTTGGATGTCTGCCTGAGTTCCCACATTCTTCGGTCATCCCACAAAACATAGGGGTGACACCTGTTTCCCCTGGAGGCCTTCTCTCTGTTCCCTGACCACCTCTTGGGTCAACGGCCTTTCCATCTGACTTCCTTTGGCCTTTGCAAAGGACCAACCCTGCCCTTCTCAAACTGACCTTCCCTCCAATGAGAGTATGCAGAAGTGACACTTCCTGTGTCCTAAATTGTACATTAACATTTTCTAGTTTCATTCAGGGTCACTTCATGACTCAGAAGTGTTAACTTTTGTTTGTTGCAAACTTCTTGAAGATCAGCTCTGTGTATCTCAAAAGCTTGTCTCTTTCACTCACAGAAGTTTGTCCAATGAAAGATATTGCCTCACCCACCTTGTCTCTCTAATTTTCTCATTAAAAACTTCGGGGGGAGGGAGGAAACAAATTTTCATATGATCACAGTATGAATGGATTTAGAATCCAAAAGCCGGTTTAGAGCAGTTGCACCTTTTACACACAAAGTACAATTTTTAAGTGACAAACTGTTCAGCCAGAAATCACTGTCAACTTTGTCTCTTGGGATTGTTTGCACAGCTTGTGGCTATCTCACTAGTGCAGTCATCTGCTTCCTGCTCCTTATCCAGCCTTCATGCTGGAAGATGAAATAATGTCCATCACCTTGAGCAGTCTGCTGAATTCCCAGCTACCTACTGGCTAGGACAGTTTGCATAGTGCTGCCCCCATCAGTCACTATGTTTACTCTGGATCTGCATTAATTGTTTCCAGTAGCAGTAAACAAGCTTCTCTTTGGATTAGGAATTGCATGAGTTACCATAAAGGCAACAAACACCTGCCTGTTCCTAGATATATATTGCTATCTACCAACCCTAGCAGGAACTGTCACTTACAGCAGGCTTCACAAGATTACACACAGACTGAGAAAAGGAGTACTTGTGGCACCTTAGAGACTAACCAATTTATTTGAGCATGAGCTTTCGTGAGCTACAGCTCACTTCATCAGATGCATACCGTGGAAACTGTAGCAGACTTTATATATACACAGAGAATATGAAACAATACCTCCTCCCACCCCACTGTCCTGCTATTACCAGCAGAATCAATATTTGTAAAGACTTCTGCCCTTCCGAATTGCTCATAAAAGGTATATGTATATAGACCAAACTTTAGGGAAAACTACTGCACATTGGATTGGAAAAGTTGGCCTTTGGCATTCAATACTACTCTGAATGGGAGAAACAAAGGGATAAATTACGGCCTGCTGTAAGGAACTCCATTGAGATGAACAGTTGCCCTGGCCACAATAGGTGGAGTTCAGACCTTATGTAGGCAGGTGCAGCTCTCAAAATCAGCTGAGTTGCACCTGCTTACACCTGAATCTAGCCTGGAGTGTGTGGAGAGAGAGTGCATTTCCCAGTGTATTCTCAACATATGACTGAATCTGTTCCCAATGACTGAATCTGTTCCCAATCAAAAGCCCACGCTGTCATCCCCCATTTGCCAGAGATAGAGACAGGACAGTTAACCAGCTCTGTTGGAAACCTGATGGAATTAATGCTCCAGATATAATGAAATGTGCGGGCCATCCCAGTATCACCCATCTAGGATCAATGAGGTGGAGACAGTCAGAAATAAAGACCTCTGATTGCCTCTGATAGGCAGCATGTTTCAAACAAACAAAAGGAAGTATTTCTTCGCACAATACACTGTCAACCTGTGGAACTCTTTGCCAGAGCAGGTTGTGAAGGCGAAAACTATAACAGGGTTCAAAAAAGATAAATTCATAGAGGATAGGTCCATCACTGGCTATTAGCTAGGATGGGCAGGGATGGTGTCCCTAGCCTCTGTTTGCCAGAAGATGGGAGTAGGCGACAGGGCATGGATCACTTGATGATTACTTGTTCTGTTCATTCCCTCACACCTGGCATTGTCCACTGTCGGAAGACAGGATACTGGGCAAGATGGACCTTTGGTCTGACCCAGTATGGCCGTTCTTATGTTCTTCCTATTGTCTGGGCTTCATATCCACTGTTCTGCCTGCTATCCTTTCCCCTCAGCCAGAAGTACATTGTATGTGCATGCCTGAAGGGAGCTGGAAGTGCCAAACATATGGCATTATTATAAAATATGTGAAATATATTCTTGGTACTACTGGTGTGGAGGGCCTATGGCTTATTAGGAAACAATACTTGTCCCATTGACCTGTGCAGATGCCTCCTTGCAGAGATATGCAGGGACTTTCTGACCATCATGCTTAAGGATAAATATTACCTGGGGGAGGGTGGGCAGATACAAACGTAGAGGACTGGGGAATAGATCCATTTTTTTCCCTACCATCTCCCAAATCGAGGCTTGGGTCCAGCTGGAGGTTCAGAGTGAAATGAGTTTGGTTCCAAAAGCAGCTGATAGCATTTCTAGTGCTTACGATCTGGCACACCATGCTGCAGCCCTTCGACCTCATTCTGCTTTGATTCCATCAGATCACGCAAACTTAAGCTCAGCATTTGGATGGGATACTGCTAAGGAACACCTGGGTGCTGTAGGAAGTTAGGTTGATTGAGTGGCTGTCAGTCTACATCCAAGTGATAAGAGGTGCTGTGCTGCTAGAGGAGACGTAAAACAGAGGTCCTGACCATTTGTGGAATTTCAGGACCTTGTGACCCTTTCTGAGGGTCCGGGTGTTAACCCCAGGGCCCTAGTGAAATGTTGTTTGGGTAGTTATATTCTACCAATTTAAATTTCCCTTGGTTTCATTGGAGGAAACATTTTTCACTTCTTGTGCTCCAGTGTTGTAGAGAGCTGCTTTGCACAGTTTACCAGTTGCTGTGCTTCAGTTTGGCAGTAGCCATGTATTGGTGGTGGGTGAAAGATTCCTGTAGACACGTTAAAGTGTGCTAAGATGTATTAACACAGTATAGCAATTGCAGAAGCTATCACTGAGGTCAAAACTTAGTGAGATTCAAAGAGGGACTGGACACTTACACGGCTAACAAGATTGTTTTAGCATTCTCTATTATAACTCTAGATGGAGTATTGGAAGGGAAATATTTGGGTCTTAAAACAATCTCTGTTAGGGTTTAGGATGAGAGGGCAGATTATCCCACATCTGCCTGCTGTGTGGTTTCTTGCACCTTCCTCTGAAGCATCTGGAGCTGGCTGCTATTGGAGACAGGATATTGGGTTAGATGAATTGAAGGTCTGACCTGATATGGTAATTCCTGTGTTCTTCATACTGTATTAGTGCCTAGAAGCCACCAATCGAGAGTCAGGACCCCATAGTGCTAGACATTATACACTTGTAATGAAAAGGTGGTCCCTGCCCAAAGAGTGTTTCAATCTCAGATGAAAACTACTTTAGAAACGCTAGAGATGGCCTAAAACAGGGGCTCTCCAACTAGTTCATTTAGTAAATTGCTTTATAGCAGTCCTTTCAACACTTACCTCTGGTAGCTCTTTCAACCATGAGCTCTCAACCTGGGAGTTGTGAAGAGATCAGAGGGAGATTGTGCCATCTTTCTTCGTGGCCAGATGGGTGGGGAATTCCTTAAAATTCCTTAAAATTCTTTGTAACAGTGTCACAGTATGAAAAAGGTTGAGAACAAAATGTGCTGGAGCAGATTGCTCCACTGGATAGTTAGCACAGTGGTTCCAGTCCCAGGAACCAATTAGCACTATACAACGTCAATAAAGCACATATTAAATGTTTTAAAAGCTGGCTAACTGATAGATTTCAAAGTAGTTGTCAATGGGGAATCCTCATGAATGAGGGTTCTGCAGAGATTGGTACCTGGCCTGACACAACTCAACATTTTAATCGATGATCTGGAAGTAAATATAAAATCACTGCTGATAAAACTAGCAGATGACACTGATTGATGGAGTGGTAAATTACTCCATAGGACTGCCTGTTGTTATCTGGGTCATTTGGTAAGCTTTTGGTCCAAACAAAATGGGTTTTAATGTAGCTAAATGCAGATTTATACATGTAGGAACAAAGAATGCAGGCCATACCTACAGAATGGGGACTATATCCTGGAAAGCAGTGACTCTGCAAAGAATGTAGGGGTTGCAGTGGACAAGAACACTATATGAACTTGCAGTGTAATGCTGTGGTAAAAAGAGCTGATGCAATTCTTGGATTTATGAACAGGGGAGTAGTGAGGTAATTTTTACTTCTGTATTGGTGGGACTGATACTAGAATACTGCATCTAGTTCTGTTGTCCACATTTTAAAAGGATGTTGAAAAATTAGAGAGGGTAAAGAAAAGAGCCACAAAAATAATTTGAGGGCTGGAGGAAATGTCTTACAATGAGAGACTTGGAATGCAATCAGTTCAATTTGTCAAAAAGATTACAGTGTATAAGTACTTTCCTAAGGAGAAAATAGTAGGTACTAAAAGGGCTCTTTAATCTAGTGTAAAATGGCATAATGAGAACCAGAGGCTGGAAGCTGAAACCAGACAAATACAAGTTGGAAATAAGACACATGTTTTTAATAGTGAGGAATAGACACTGGAATAACCAACCAAGGGAAGTGGTGGATTCTCCATCTCTTGATGTGTTCCGCTCAAGACTCGATGCCTTTCTGGAAAGTATGCTTTAACCAAACTGAGGTTATGCTTTAGTCAAATGCAAAGGTTCAATTCAGGGGTAATTGGGTGACATTTAATGACCTCTGACATACAGGAGGTCCAACTAAATGATCTAATGATCCCTTTAGACCTTATACCCTTAGGCTGATAAGAGTTTGTCTACACTATGAAATTCGGTCGAATTCATAGAAGTCGGTTTTTTAGAAATTGTTTTTATATATTCGAGTGTGTCTCCCCCCACAGAAAATGCTCTAAGTGCTTTAAGTGCGTTAACTCGGCGGAGTACTTCCACAGTACCGAGGCAAGCGTCGACTTCCGGAGTGTTGCACTGTGGGTAGCTATCCCACAGTTCCCACAGTCTCCGCTGCCCATTGGAATTCTGGGTTGAGATCCCAATGCCTGATGGGGCTAAAACATTGTTGCTGGTGGTTCTGGGTACATATCGTCAGGCCCCTGTTCCCTCCCTCCCTTCGCGAAAGCAGCAGCAAACAATCGTTTCGCGTCTTTTTTCTTGAGTTACCTGTGCAGACGCCATACCACAGCAAGCATGGAGCCCGCTCAGGTAACTGTCACCGTATGTCTCCTGGGTGTTGGCAGACGTGGTATTGCATTGCTACACAGCAGCAGCAACCCCTTGCCTTGTGGCAGCAGACGGTGCAGTAGGACTGGTAGCCATCATCGTCATGTCTGAGGTGCTCCTGGCCACATTGGCCAGGAGCGCCTGGGCAGACATGGGTGCAGGGACTACATTGACTTGACCAGGTCATTCTCTTTAGTCCTGCAGTCAGTCCTACTGAACCATCTTATGGTGAGCAGGCAGGCGATACGGATTGCTAGCAGTCCTACTGTACCATCTTCTGCCAGGCAGGCAAGAGATGAGAATGGCTAGCAGTCCTACTGCACCATCTTCTGCCGAGCAGCCATGAGATGTGGATGGCTGGCAGTCCTTCTGCACCGTCTGCTGCCAGTCAAAGATGTAAAAGATAGATGGAGTGAATCGAAACAAGAAATAGACCAGATTTGTTTTGTACTCATTTGCTTCCCCCCCTCCCCCGTCTAGGGGACTCATTCCTCTAGGTCACACTGCAGTCACTCAAAGAGAAGGTGCAGCGAGGTAAATCTAGCCATTGTATCAATCAGAGGCCAGACCAACCTTCTTGTTCCAATAAGAACATTTACTTAGGTGCACCATTTCTTATTGGAACCCTCCGTGAAGTCCTGCCTGAAATACTCATTGATGTAAAGCCACCCCCTTTGTTGATTTTAATTCCCTGTAAGCCAACCCTGTAAGCCATGTCGTCAGTTGCCCCTCCCTCCGTCAGAGCAACGGCAGACAATTGTTCCACGCCTTTTTTCTGTGCAGACGCCATACCAAGGCAAGCATGGAGGCCGCTCAGCTCACTTTGGCAATTAGGAGCACATTAAACACCACACGCATTATCCAGCAGTATATGCAGCACCAGAACCTGGCAGAGCGATACCGGGCGAGGAAGCAACGTTAGCGCAGTCACGTGAGTGATCAGGACATGGACACAGATTTCTCTGAAAGCATGGGCCCTGCCAGTGCATGCATCATGGTGCTAATGGGGCAGGTTTATGCTGTGGAACGCCGATTCTGGGCTCGGGAAACAAGCACAGACTGGTGGGAACGCATAGTGTTGCAGGTCTGGGACGATTCCCAGTGGCTGAGAAACTTTCACATGCGTAAGGGCACTTTCATGGAACTTTGTGACTTGCTTTCCCCTGCCCTGAAGCGCATGAATACCAAAATGAGAGCAGCCCTCACAGTTGAGAAGCGAGTGGCGATAGCCCTGTGGAAGCTTGCAACGCCAGACAGCTACCGGTCAGTTGGGAATCAATTTGGAGTGGGCAAATCTACTGTGGGGGCTGCTGTGATGCAAGTAGCCCACGCAATCAAAGATCTGCTGATATCAAGGGCAGTGACCCTGGGAAATGTGCAGGTCATAGTGGATGGCTTTGCTGCAATGGGATTCCCTAACAGTGGTGGGGCCATAGACAGAACTCATATCCCTATCTTGGCACCGGAGCACCAAGCCGACGAGTACATAAACCGCAAGGGGTACTTTTCAATAGTGCTGCAAGCTCTGGTGGATCACAAGGGACGTTTCACCAACATCAACGTGGGATGGCCGGGAAAGGTACATGACGCTCGCATCTTCAGGAACTCTGGTCTGTTTCAAAAGCTGCAGAAAGGGACTTTCTTCCCAGACCAGAAAATAACTGTTGGGGATGTTGAAATGCCTATAGTTATCTTTGGGGACCCAGCCTACCCCTTAATACCATGGCTCATGAAGCCGTACACAGGCAGCCTGGATAGTAGTCAGAAGCTGTTCAACTACAGGCTGAGCAAGTGCAGAATGGTGGTAGAATGTGCATTTGGACGTTTAAAGGCGCGCTGGCGCAGTTTACTGACTCCGTTAGACCTCAGCGAAACCAATATTCCCATTGTTATTACTGCTTGCTGTGCACTCCACAATATCTGTGAGAGTAAGGGGGAGACGTTTATGGCAGGGTGGGAGGTTGAGGCAAATCGCCTGGCTGCTGGTTACGCGCAACCAGACACCAGGGCGGTTAGAAGAGCACAGGAGGGCGCGGTACGCATCAGAGAAGCTTTGAAAACCAGTTTCATGACTGACTAGGCTATGGTGTGAAAGTTCTGTTTGTTTCTCCTTGATGAAACCCCCCGCCCCTTGGTTCACTCTACTTCCCTGTAAGCTAACCACCCGTCCCTCCTCCCTTCGATCACCGCTTGCAGAGGCAATAAAGTCATTGTTGCTTCACATTCATGCATTCTTTATTCATTCATCACACAAATAGGGGGATGACTACCAAGGTAGCGCAGGAGGGGTGGTGGAGGAGGGAAGGAAAATGCCATACAGCACTTTAAAAGTTTACAACTTTAAAATTTATTGAATGCCAGCCTTCTGTTTTTTGGGCAATCCTCTGTGGTGGTGTGACTGGTTGGCCGGAGGCCCCCCACCGAGTTCTTGGGCATCTGGGTGAGGAGGCTATGGAACTTGGGGAGGAGGGCAGTTGGTTACACAGGGGCTGTAGTGGCAGTCTGTGCTCCAGCTGCCTTTGCTGCAGCTCAGCCATACACTGGCGCATACTGGTTTGATCCTCCAGCAGCCTCAGCATTGAATCCTGCCTCCTCTCATCACGCTGCCGCCACATTTGAGCTTCAGCCCTGTCTTCAGCCCGCCACTTACTCTCTTCAGCCCGCCACCTTTCCTCCCGGTCATTTTGTGCTTTCCTGCACTCTGACATTATTTGCCTCCACGCATTCGTCTGTCAGTGTGGGAGGACAGCATGAGCTCAGAGAACATTTCATCACGAGTGCGGTTTTTTTTCTTTCTAATCTTCACTAGCCTCTGGGAGGGAGAAGATCCTGTGATCATTGAAACACATGCAGCTGGTGGAGAAAAAAAAAGAGACAGCGGTATTTAAAAAGACACTTTTTATAAAACAGTGGCTACACTCTTTCAGGGTAAACCTTGCTGTTAACATTACATACATAGCACATGTGCTTTCGTTACAAGGTTGCATTTTGCCTCCCCCACCGTGTGGCTACCCCCTCAACCCTCCCCCCTCCCCGTGGCTAACAGCGGGGAACATTTCTGTTCAGCCACAGGCAAACAGCCCAGCAGGAACGGGCACCTCTGAGTGTCCCCTGAAGATAAGTACCCTATTTCAACCAGGTGACCATGAATGATATCTCACTCTCCTGAGGATAACACAGAGAGATAAAGAACGGATGTTGTTTGAACGCCAGCAAACATACACTGCAATGCTTTGTTGTACAATGATTCCCGAGTACGTGTTACTGGCCTGGAGTGGTAAAGTGTCCTACCATGGAGGACGCAATAAGGCTGCCCTCCCCAGAAACCTTTTGCAAAGGCTTTGGGAATACATCCAGGAGAGCCGCGAATGCCAGGGCAAATTAATCCTTTCACATGCTTGCTTTTAAACCATGTATAGTATTTTAAAAGGTACACTCACTGGAGGTCCCTTCTCCGCCTGGCGGGTCCAGGAGGCAGCCTTGGGTGGGTTCAGGGGGTACTGGCTCCAGGTCCAGGGTGAGAAACAGTTCCTGGCTGTCAGGAAAACCGGTTTCTCCGCTTGCTTGCTGTGAGCTATCTACAACCTCATCATCATCATCATCTTCCTCATCCCCAAAACCTGCTTCCGTGTTGCCTCCATCTCCATTGAAGGAGTCAAACAACACGGCTGGGGTAGTGGTGGCTGAACCCCCTAAAATGGCATGCAGCTCATCATAGAAGCGGCATGTTTGGGGCTCTGACCCGGAGCGGCCGTTCGCCTCTTTTGGTTTTCTGGTAGGCTTGCCTCAGCTCCTTAAGTTTCACGCGGCACTGCTTCGGGTCCCTGTTATGGCCTCTGTCCTTCATGCCCTGGGAGATTTTGACAAAGGTTTTGGCATTTCGAAAACTGGAATGGAGTTCTGATAGCACGGATTCCTCTCCCCATACAGCGATCAGATCCCGTACCTCCCGTTCAGTCCATGCTGGAGCTCTTTTGTGATTCTGGAACTCCATCCTGGTCACCTCTGCTGATGAGCTCTGCATGGTCACCTGCAGCTTGCCACGCTGGCCAAACAGGAAATGAGATTCAAAAGTTCGCGGTTCTTTTCCTGTCTACCTGGCCAGTGAATCTGAGTTGAGAGCGCTGTCCAGAGCGGTCACAATGGAGCACTCTGGGATAGCTCCTGGAGGCCAATACCGTCGAACTGTGTCCACAGTACCCCAAATTCGACCCGGCAAGGCCGATTTAAGCACTAATCCACTTGTCAGGGGTGGAGTAAGGAAATCGATTTTAAGAGCCCTTTAAGTCGAAATAAAGGGCTTCATCGTGTGGACGGGTGCAGGTTTACATCGATTTAATGCTGCTAAATTCGACCTAAAGTCCTAGTGTAGACCAGGGCTAAGAATCCACCACACCAGTGTGTCAGTGAACTACATGGTCCATTCTAGCAGTGATTTAGAAGCTCTTAGGAAACAGTGAACATGCAGTGAACAGAATCCACATTGTGTGCAAGCAAGAAAATGACTTCTTGGGCTCTCAGTAATGGTTTAATATCTCTACCAATATCTTCTGAGGTTAAAGGGAGCATTATGTCTGGGTTATTAATGCTCTACTAACAGAGCCGCAAGACATGGTAGGCCAGATTCTGCCTTCAGCTACACTTCTGCAATTCCATTGAAGCCAGTGGAGCTGCACAGGTAGGTATAAATGAGGTCAGAATATGGCCATAAATCCTCTGGCATTCATTACCAGCACACGTTATCCGAGCTCTTCTTAAAGTACACTGCTACAGAATGAGGATGGCCTGATCATCTAAAACTGACATAATCCTATTTAAATGACAACTTGTCCTGCAGATGAAGAAACCTTTAATGAGTTAGCCTGGTGGAGGAAAGGAGGATTTAGCAGGGGCCCTAGGAGATCTGTGGTAATAAACCAGCTCTTGTATTCCCTTTTATGAAATCCAGATGAAAGGGATGTGGCTCAAGCAGACGTCTTGCCTCAGGCCTCAACGAGGCTTGGGGTCTCCTGGGTGGGGAAGAGGTGGAGAGTGGAAGGTTATTTCCTCCTATAACCAGACTTGCTCCTGATTTACTGTAGTGTCAGTGGGGTGTCAGGGCTGAGCATTAGGCCTGTGCATTTAGGTGACATAGAAACTGAACAAAGTCAGACACCTGGAGCCAGGTTTTCAAGAGCGCTCAGCACCCTTTTAGGTCCCTAAATGAAGTGCCAGATTTTCAAAAGTGCAGTGAGAATAATGGGAGCTGCTGAGTACTCTTGACAGTCTGGTCGCTTCATGTAGGTGCCTAGATGGGAGCTGAGCTCTCTTGAAAACCTGGCCATTGTTATCTTTAATCACTCATATGGCCCATATCACTGTAGTAGCTGCAGCTTTGCCCTGGTCTACACTGAGTTTAGGTCGAATTTAGCAATGTTAGATCGATTTAATCCTGCACCTGTCCACACGACGAAGCTATTTACTTCAAGTTAAAGGGCTCTTAAAATCAATTTCTGTACTCCTCCCCTGATGAGGGGATTAGTGCTGAAATCGATCTTGCTGGGTCGAATTTGGGGTATTGTGGTTGCAATTTGACGGTATTGGCCTCCAGGAGCTATCTCAAAGTGCTCCATTGTGACCACTCTGGACAGAGCTCTCAACTCAGATGCACTGACCAGGTAGACAGGAAAAGGCCTGCGAACTTTTGAATCTGATTTCCTGTTTGGCCAGCGTGGCAAGCTGCAGGTGAGTGCAGATCTCATCAGCAGAGGTGACCATGATGGAGTCCCAGAATCGCAAAAGAGCTCCAGCATGGACTGAACGAGAGGTACAGGAACTGATCGCTGTGTGGGGAGATGAATCCGTGCTATCAGAACTCCATTCCAAAAGACAAAATGCCCAAACATTTGAAAAAATCTCCAAAGGCATGAAGGACAGAGGCTATAACAGGGACCCGCAGCAGTGCCGCATGAAACTTAGGGAGCTCAGGCAAGCCTACCAAAAAACCAGAGAGGCAAATGGCCGTTCTGGGTCAGAGCCCCAGATATGCCGCTTCTATGATGAGCTGCATGCTATTCTAGGTGGTGCAGCCACCACTACCCCACCCCTGTGTTTTGACTCCGTCAATGAATTATCACGCAACAGGGATGCGCATTTTGGGGACGAGGAAGATGATAGCGCACAGCAAGCAAGTGAAGAAACCGTTTTCCCTGACAGCCAGGAACTGTTTATCACCCTGGAGCCAATACCGCCCAAACCCACCCAAGGCATGCTCCCAGACCTTGAAGGCGGAGAAGGGACCTCTGGTGAGTGTACCTTTGTAAATATAATACATGGTTTAAAAGCAAGTGTGTTTAATGATTAATTTGCAGCCAGTACAGGTACTAGAAAAGTCTGTTAACGTGTCTGGGGATGGAGCGGAAATCCTCCAGGGACATCTCCATAAAGCTCTCCTGGATGTACTCCCAAAGCCTTTGCAAAAGGTTTCTGGGGAGGGCAGCCTTATTCCATCCTCCATGGTAGGACACTTTACCATGCCAGACCAGTAGCACGTAGTCTGGAGTCATTGCATAACAAAGCATGGCAGCGTATGGTCCCGGTGTTTGCTGGCATTCAAGCAACATCAGTTCTTTATCTCTCTGTGTTATCCTCAGGAGAGTGATGTCATTCATGGTCACCTGGTTGAAATAGGGTAATTTTATTAAGGGGACATTCAGAGGTGGCTGTTCCTGCTGGGCTGTTTGCCTGTGACTGAACAGAAATCTTCCCCGCTGTTAGCCACGCGGTGGGGGGAGGGGTGAAGTGATCATCCCAGAGAATTGGGTGGGGGGGGGGAAGGATTTAGTCGGGTTTGTGCTTCACGTTAACCCGAAAATCACAGCCCCTCCTTTTAAATTGCCAACCCATTTTAAATGGCCAACCCAATGGCTGTTTGGTATGGGAAATGAGGGCGCTGCTGTTTGAAACCATTTCCACATGTTATGAAAGTTAAAGAAGCCACAGCGCTTACCATGGCTGCCTGCAAGCTGAATTCTGTTGCCTGCTGGCCCTGCATGTGTGATCTCTCACACAAAACCGGCAGACCCTCAATATAAGAGGCAAAATATGACCTTGTAACGAATGCACATGTGCTATGTAATGTTAACAGCAAGGTTCACCTGTTGTTCTCTAAAATGTGTCTTTTTAACTACTACTACTCCTTTTTTTTCGCTCCTGCAGCTGCAAATGTTTCAACGCTCACACTATCATCTTCTTCCCAGAGGCGAGCGAAGATTAGAAGGCGAAAAAAACATACTCGCGATGAAATGTTCTCTGAGCTCATGCAGTCCTCCAACACTGAAAGAGCCCAGCAGAATGCGTGGAGGCAGACAATGTTAGAGTCCAGGAAAGCACAATATGAATGCAAGGATAGGTGGCAGGTTGAAGATAATGAGTGGCAAGTTGAAGATGATAGGTGGCGTCAGCTTGCTGACAGAAGGCAGGAGTCAGTGCTGAAGCTACTGGAGGATCAAACTGATATGCTCCAGCATATGGTTGAGCTGCAGGAAAGGCAGAATGAGCACAGACTGCCGCTACAGCCCCTGTGTAACCAACCACCCTCCTCCCCAAGTTCCATAGCCTCCTCACCCAGACGCCCAAGAACACGGTGGGGGGGCCACCGGGCACCCAACCACTCCACCCCAGAGGACTGCCCAAGCAACAGAAAGCTGGCATTCAATAAGTTTTAAAGTGCAGTGTGGCCTTGTCCTTCCCTGCTCCCTCACCCCTTCCAGGCTACCTTGGCAGTTATCCCCCTATTTATGTGATGAATTAATAAAGAATGCATGAATTTGAAGCAACAATGACTTTATTGCCTCTGAAAGCAGTGATCGAAGGGGGGAGGGGAGGGTGGTTAGCTTACAGGGAAGTAGAGTGAACCAAGGGGCGGGGGTTTTCATCAAGGAGAAACAAACAGAACTTTCACACCTTAGCCTGGCCAGTCAGGAAACTTGTTTTCAAAGCTTCTCTGATGCGTATCGTGCCCTCTTGTATTCTTCTAACTGCCCTGGTGATTGGCTGCATGTAATCAGTGGCCAGGTGATTTGCCTCAACCTCCCACCCCACCATAAATGTCTCCCCCTTACTCCCACAGATATTGGGGAGTGCACAGCAAGCAGTAATAACAATGGGAATATTGGTTTCGCTGAGGTCTAACTGAGTCAGTAAACTGCGCCAGCGCGCTTTTAAACGTCCAAATGCACATTCTACCACCATTCTGCATTTGCTCAGCCTATAGTTAAACAGCTCCTGACTACTGTCCAGGCTGCCTGTGTATGGCTTCATGAGCCATGGCATTAAGGGGTAGGCTGGGTCCCCAAGGGCATTTCAACATCCCCAACAGTTATTTTCTGGTCTGGGAAGAAAGTCCCTTCCTGCAGCTGTTCAAACAGATCAGAGTTCCTGAAGATGCAAGTGTCATGTACCTTTCCCGGCCATCCCACGTTGATGTTGGTGAAACATCCCTTGTGATCCACCAGTGCTTGCAGCACCATTGAAAAGTACCCCTTGTGGTTTATGTACTGGTTGCCCTGGTGGTCCGGTCCCAAGATAGGGGTGTGCATTCAGTCTATCACCCTACCACAGTTAGGGAATCCAATTGCAGCAAAGCCATCCACTATGACCTGCACATTTCCCAGAGTCACTACCCTTGATAGCAGCAACTCAGTGATTGCGTTGGCTACAGCAGCCCCCACAGTAGATTTGCCCACTCCAAATTGATTCCCGACTGACCGGTAGCTATCTCACGTTGCAAGCTTCCAGAGGGCTATCTCCACTCGCTTGTGAACTGTGAGGGCTGCTCTCCTCTTGGTATTCTTGCGCTTCAGGGCAGGGGAAAGCAAGTCACAAAGTTCCATGAAAGTGCCCTTATGCATGAGAAAGTTTCGCAGCCATTGGGAATCATCCCAGACCTGCAACACTATGCAATCCCACCAGTCTGTGCTTGTTTCCCGGGCCCAGAATTGGTGTTCCATGACAGGAACCTGCCCCATTACCACCATGATGTCCACATTGCCGTGGCCCATACTTTGAGAGAAGTGTGTGTCCATGTCCTCATCACTCTCGTCACCACGCTGCTGTCGCCTCCTCACCTGCTTTTGCAGGTTCTGGTTCTGCATATACCGCTGAATAATGTGCATGGTGTTTAGAACGATCATAACTGCCGTGGTGATCTGAGTGGGCTCCATGCTTGCCGTGTTATGGCGTCTGCAGGAGAGCAGAGTGGCAGCGGTGGGTGGATGACGATGCTGACAGCAATATGGCGCCTGCACGGAAAAAGGTGTGAAATGATTGTTGGCCATTGCTTTCACGGAGGGAAGAGCAAGCAGACGGTGCAGTATGACTGCTAGCCGTCGTCATCTCCTGGGTGCTCATGGTGCTGCTGGCTGGGAGAGCTTCCTGAGGCAGAATGATCCCCTCAAGGATTGAACTCACAACCCTGGTTTACAACCTCCATTAGACAAAACTTAAAGAAGAGAATGACCTGAGTCACTCCCGTTTATGTCCAGGCGCCCCGACAGACCTCACTGAGATCTGCCAGGAGCACCATGTCTGCCCAGGCACCCCGACCGACCTCATCGAGGCCAACCAAGAGCACCCAGGAGACGACAAGGACAGCTACCAGTTATAATGCACCATCTGATGCCACAAGGCAATGAGCTGCTGCTGGGTAGCAATGCAGTCCCATGTCTGCCAGCACCCAGGAGACGTACGGTGACGGTGAGCTGAGCGGGCTCCATGCTTGCCGTGGTATGGCGTCTGCACGGGTAACCCAGGAAAAAAGGCACAAAATTATTGTCTGCCATTGCTTTCACAGAGGGAGGAAAGGGGAGGGGTGCTGACGACATGTACCCAGAACCACCCGCAACAATGTTTTTTGCCCCATCAGGCATTGGCAGCTTAACCCAGAATTCCAATGTGCAGCGAAAGCTGTGGGAACTGTGGGATAGCTACCCACAGTGTAACGCTCTGGAAGTCAACGCTAGCCTCAGTACTGTGTACGCACTCCGCCGACTTAATGGTCTTAAGTGGGGACACACACACAATTGACTGTATAAAATCAATTTCTAAAAAAATCAACTTCTATAAATTCGACCTAATTTCATAGTGTAGACATACCCTTTGTCTTCACTGCACAAACGGTGGGTGTTTTACAGCATGATATCTAATGTGCTTTTGCTATCCTGTTGTAAAATCCTAGTGGAGAAAAGGTACCTGTAGTTTTTACTATGAGGTAGCTAGGTGAAGTCAGTCCTATGCCCCCCAGGGCAGGATCAGGCCCCCTTTTGTTACTTTGGCCCCATAAATGTTCCCTGTGTCATCCTAACAAAAAGTCCTCATATGCAAAAAGTATTCAGTGTACTGAGTCCCAGGAAGGTCAGGAAGGAGCTCAGGTCCCCATCCTGATGGGAGGTCAGTTTACAGGTAAGTGGGACACTCTCCTTTGCAGCTGAACTCCAAGCCTGCTACCAGGGTCCACCCCCACCCTTCCCAGCCTGTGCAGAAGAAACAAACTGCCTGTAATCCCTTCTGAAGAATTCCTCCGTACATCTGAGCTATGGAATTGCTTCTGAATTCTGATCATGCTTGTGAGGCAGAATCCTTGTTTAATTAAAGCGAGGGTGTGAGGGGAGGGGAGTTTGAACAGTTTCCCATGGTAGAGGCTGCCTCCTGCTTGGAGGAGTGAATTGTCTTTTTCTTAATGAAATCTGTCCCCTTTGTGACAGGGATGAAATTGCTGTGGGTCTTCACCATTCTCCAGAAGAATGTGTCAGAGCCTCGTCCCTCCATGGGTAGGCCAAGGATCATGTTTGCTTTTCATCTGGAGCAAATTAGGAAGCAGCAATGACAACATTTGTCTGGGGGCTAGATGTGTGTGAATGAATGGGGCCTCTTAGCCAGAAGAAGAGATGCTTTGTAAGTGTTCTCTTCAGCAAGATGGAGCAGGGATGCAAAACAAATACTTGGCGTTTATAAGAAAGCTTTGTACTGTTTTAAATCTGGGATTTGTGGACTTCAGCCTCCTGCAAAGGATTGGCTCCAAGGTTCCCAAGATTGCAACCTGAAAAGCTGTGTGGCTTGACTCTCTCTGCATTACCATGCATGCACCTTGTACAGTCATCTACCTCGGTGCAGAATGGGTATAAAACAATACCATTTTGATGTGACAGCCTTTAAAGTCCACACTGCACTCCACTTCCAGTGGTGTAAATGACCGCACAAGGTGAGGGACAACCGACTCACACCCTGCGCCTTCTTTATCTGCCCAAAGAAGTGTTGGGCACCTCAAAAGACCAGTAGAGAACGCCTAATGCATGAGTGCCCTATATCTTGTGCAGTCGCTTGCAAAACTGTAAACTGAGTGCAATGTGATTGCTGAATACTAGTTATACCCACTTGTGTAAATGACCGCAAAAGGTGCAGCACAATGGAAAATGGGGCCCCTGGTGAACACAGTTCCTTGATAACCTATTGTGTGTTGGACTAATACTACACTTGATCTTGGTTAACATTCTAGGTTCCTCATACAAGGAATATGTTTTGCTCCCTAATGGTAGCCTTTATTTCCCTAATTTCACTGCCCTGTGGTGCCACACATGCACAATAAGGTCAAAGGCAGAAACCTTTGCCAGGCGGCATAGTATATCCATAAACTAATTTCACTGGGTCCAATCCTATGGAGCTATGCTGATTTACACCAGCTGAGGTTCTTGTCCATTAGCTCTAATAAAAGTAAGTGGATTGTCACAGAACACTTTCACAGGCTGCTCAGGTAGACAGACTTTGTGACATGACACACACCTTCTAGGGACTGTGCCGTGATCACCAACTCATTGCACATAGTTTCCTGAGTAGTCCTTAGGTGGTGATGACGTTTCCCACTACCAAACTGAATGGGATCACTTGAAGCAGATAGCCAGCTGAAAGGCTTTGTAGCCAGCTTACGAGCCCATGAGCCATCTTAAGGCTCTGACCTGGCCATCATATCTGTGCAGGCAGCCCCAGTGCCTGATCATAGCCCTTGTTCAGTAAATGGGGTTATGCATGGGTGCGGGGAGCTACCCATTCATATGAATGCTGGTAGAGGGCCTAATTTTGTGGTTGCAGTCACTGATCAGTATAGGCTGTGGTGATAGGTACCAATGTAAGAAGTTAGGTAGAAGCTACTGGAGGGAGAGCAGAATTGGGCCTTCCCTTTGCCATGTTGCAAAAGAGGTATTTCTATGGGAAGCAAAAATGCTTGAGAAGTTATTATCCCCTCTACGCACAGAGTACAGGAGGCTCCTGTCTTCATGACACTGATCATTTTTTAACCTACTTTCTTTTTCTCCCTTCAAGTTCTGACAGACTTCCCAGCTGCAGTCTGATAAATCCCAGGCAGGTTTCATAATTGACCCAGTTTCCCTGGGGCTCTCGAGCAGCAAATCAGCTTTTGTCATCTTTGCTTCTCTGATGAAACTTCTTTCCCCTGAAGAACGAAAATTCATCTCCCCTCCTCTCCCTGATAATTCTTCCTAAACAGCAAACATTTTCAATCACCGGGAAGGCAACAGGTTGGCGATGTCCATCGCTTCTCAGGTGGTAAGGTAAGTAATCTTATTCCGTGCAACATGACTGTTCACATTGGGTCCTTGTTGAACTCTCTGATGAAGTGAGCTGTAGCTCACGAAAGCTCATGCTCAAATAAATTGGTTAGTCTCTAAGGTGCTACAAGTACTCCTTTTCTTTTTGCGAATACAGACTAACACGGCTGTTACTCTGAAACCTCTCTTTAATTTACTACCAACCACGCAAAGGTTACACTTCGCTCACTGTGGCCCATATTTTAAAATTCACCAGTCCCTAAAGATCTGCATAAAATTAATTTCTCAGGCTTCCTCAATCCTTTTATTTTGTGTTTGGCGTAGTAGGTAAGAGAACTCTGACTTTTTTTTTTCCCCATCCAGTTCCCTCTCCCAACTTATTCCAGGCAAAAATTATCTTCACTTCAGCTTTCCCTGCTTCATCTCCCACCCCAGCCTCCTCTGCTGGGCTTCTTGCATTCGCTGTAGAAAATGTGGAAGAGGACCTAGTAATTGGGGCAGGATACCTGCTAGTCAGGATTCCTGGGTTCTATATTTCCCAGTTGATGATGATGTCAAGCTCTAAATAATTTGCCCAAAGCCACTGATGATTATGTGTGGCTTTAGGCAAATTATTTAGAGCTTGACTTTTTAGAGGTGCTTCACATACTTCCAAAGTGGCTTAAGCTAAATTGGAAAAAGGCACTCTTATTCCAGAATGAGAGTCCATACAGGAAGTTATTCTGGAATAGCTATTCCAGAAAAATTCTAAGTATAGAAAAGCCCTTACCTGTTTGTTTGGGGAGTTATAACTCAAAGTGTTCTCCTGCCTTAGCGACACAATCAGTGTCTGTTTCAGGCACCTTGATCAGAAAGCCATAAATCCAGGCTGGTTCTAATTCTAACTTGTAGCAAATTAAATTTCTCCCAGCAAAGTGCCTCACTCCATGTGCACTCAAGAGCGGGGGACTTGGGGGTCCACAACATTTTTTAAATCAAAATGGGGGTCCTCGGGTTGCTAAAGTTTGAGAACCGCAGCTCTAGATCAAAAAGCAGGACCCTCAGCAGCCTGAGCTAGAAGAACCCACTCTGATAACTCTTTTCAGAGTAGCAGCCGTGTTAGTCTGTATTTGCAAAAAGAAAAGGAGTACTTGTGGCACCTTAGAGACTAACAAATTTATTTGAGCATAAGCTTTTGTGAGCTCAAGTAAATTTGTTAGTCTCTAAGGTGGCACAAGTACTCATTTTCTTTCTGATAACTCTGGGGCTGTAAGAAACTCATCTGCTGAATTGGAATTAATTTGCAAACTGGATACAATTAATTTAGGCTTGAATAGAAACTGGGAGTGGATGGGTCATTACACAAAGTAAAACTAATTCCCCATGTTCCTCTCCCACTCCCCACTGTTCCTCAGACGTTCTTGTCAACTGCTGGAAATGGCCCACCTTGATTATCACTACAAAAGGTCCACCTCCCTCCCCCCCCCCCCCCGCCCCCCGGCTCACCTGCTGGTAATAGCTCACCTTAAGTGATCACTCTGGTTACAGGGTGTATGGTAACACCCATTGTTTCATGTTCTCTATGTATATAAATCTCCCCACTGTATTTTCCACTGAATGCATCTGATGAAGTGAGCTGTAGCTCACGAAAGCTTATGCTCAAATAAATTGGTTAGTCTCTAAGGTGCCACAAGTCCTCCTTTTCATCTGCCTCTGTATCCAGCCACTAGATGGGGCCAGAACCACCTTGGTTAAGGGTGGGTTACATTGGTGCACAGGACAGCACTAACTCTCTGCACAGAGATGAACTTGACCTGCTAAAGAAGGTCTTTGAGACTCTCAGGCAGCTCAGAAGCTAAATTCATCCAAAGATCTATTTGCTCTGAATGATTCACTTCTCTGTAATTGTTTTTTACTTATTGGTAGATGCATACTCTTCCCCTTTGCTTGTTAGAAAGGAAGCATGAGAACAGCAATGCCTTATGTTGCGTAAAGAGCACAGGCCATTAATCAGTTTGAAAGTTCCACTTCAATTTCTTGTCTAAAAACAGACTGCACCAAATATATCTCTCCCTCCTCCAATTTCTGAGGCAGCGAGTGAGTGAGATGTCAAGCAGTCCCCATGCCTAGTAGCTATAGAACAGGACTGAGCAAACCTTAACATGACAATAAGATCTTGTTTTAGTGGCTAAAATGTGGAACACTTGGCTTCCAGTGAATGACGTGAGTAAGCAACTTTGTGATTCATATTTGTGAGTCTTTCATTCTTTGTGGTAGCTATTGTCTAGTGGTTAGAGCTGTGGAACCAGCCAGCAGGAGCTCTACTTTTAAACCCGAGCTCTACTTTTAAACCCTAGCTCTGCTGAGGTACAGGGCTGACCTCAGTGAATTTACCTCACGGTAAAACTAAAGGGCCTTGTCTTCACTGAGTTTTTACCTCAGAATAGCCCACACATATTAGTTAGCCGGAGGTAAAAACCTCAGCTTTTTATGCAGTGCAGGCAAGCCTCCTCAGTCACTTCCTTGCCTAGATCAGTGCTTCTCAAACTATCTGATGTGGGGGACCGGCAATTTTTTTTCCCAATGTGCGAGCAGACCGGCAGCCGATGGCTCATAGACCAGCACCAGTCCGCGCACCACCACTCTTGAGTAGCACTGGTCTATATGAATAAACCTGCTCAACATATCCTTGAAGCCAGGCTTGTTCACTTCCTAGAACAGAGCTATAATTGCTGAATAGGAGGCAGGTTCCCCTGGGATCTCAAAGGAAGGGAGTGCTGAACCTGAGTACCACACAGCTGTATTTGTTAAACAAAGAGATGAGCTGGCAGGAAGGTCTTTTGTCCTGCCATTGTTATTGGGCTTCAGATCTCCTCAGTCAGTTAGGGCTTCATAGGATGTCTGAATACATGACTCATTGAGGCAGCTATCAGCTCATTAGTGAACAGGACTCTTACTAAACTGGCAGCTTAATTTGCTCCTGAGGCAGCAGACACTACTGGTTTGAATTTGTTACAATTTGGTTTACAATACTGATGTAACCGCACCTGGCTGGCCACCAAAAATTGATCTGCTGCTGCTTAATTTGCCTGGAGCAAATTACTTACTGATGTATCAGATTTGTAGGCGTTAGAGGTGAAAAAGACACAGACTGGATAGCCTGGTACTATCTCCAGAAAGTGCCAGTTTGTTCCTCCCTGCACAGTGTAACAATTATAGCACTCAAGAGTGGGGTAGGCACTTTCCAGTACAATCGATAATGGGATGTCTACCCCCAAAAGCTTACAATACAGTTTTTGAAAGGATGCTGCAAAGGGAAGGTCAGAGATCGGAGGAGGATGGTCTGCGTCACCTGTAGATTTCACAGCACTTTACAAAAGTGGGTGACCGTCATCCCCACTTCCAGATGAGGAGACTGAGACAAAGAGAGGTCCAAGGTCATATGAAACCCAGAGTTCTGGACTCCAACTCTGGTGCTCTAGCCACTTCCTCTCTCAGGAGAAGCAGCAGCATTGGGCTCCATTCAAAAACAACTTCCTTAACAGCCGTACCTGGCTCATTAACTGCAGTATGGGAGCCCCACTCTAGACTTCAACTCTCCTGCTTCTGTTGTGGCTATTGTCCACTATGGATCGTAAATCTTGACCAGCAAAACCTGGTCTACATTTAAAAATTAGATTGACCTAGCTCCTTTGCTCAGGGGTGTGAAAATTCACACCCCTGAGCGCCATAGTTAAGCTGACCTACTCCATTCTATACATGTGGCTAGGTCGACGGAAGAACTCGGAGAGGTGGATTAACTACAGTGATGGAAAACCCACTTCCAGTGTTATAGGAAGCTGCAGCGCCCATAGCATAGACATGACCCAAGACTGCAAAAAGGAGCCTTCTTCTGAGAAGTGTCTCCAGCCCTTATAGCCTGGGTGCCACTGAGATTCTTCACACACCAGGATAGCAGTCTTAAGGGCAGGTCTACCCTTAAACGCTGCAGCGGCGCAGCTGCACCCCCATAGTGCTTTAGTGAAGATGCTACTACGTTGAGGGGAGAGCTTCTCCCTTCAGTGTAGTTAATTCACCTCCATGAGAGGTGATAGCTATGTCAATCGACCTTGCACTGTCTGCAGCAGAGATGAGGTCAGTATAAATGCGCTGCTCAGGGGTGTGGATTTTTCACACCCGTGGGCGACGGAGTCATACCGATGTAAATTTGTAGTCAAGACCTGGCCTAAGTGAATTATTCCCACTTGTCACCCCAGTATACGTCAACAAGCTAAATTAAAGGCACATTGAAAGCTGCAAATTAATTGAGCAAAGTGGCAGGCAATCTGTGAGAAATTAATATCCCTAAGGCTTGTCTGGTTTCACTTTTTCTTACACTATCTAATTTCCCATGTCAATTAACCCAGCCTTTGAGCAAAAGATCTAGAAGCTATGTGCTGTGGGAGTTGCAGGGCTTACCTACGTGGGGGAAATGATCGACATAGCTATAGGAAAATAACTATTGTGCTATAGCTATTCCAGTATAACTTCCCTGTGTGGATGCTCTGTTCTGGATTAAAAATTACTTTATTCCAGAATAATTACTCCACTAATTATAGTTTGCTAAACTGCTATAAACCAGATTATCTATGCGAGTCAGTATCACCACATAGACAAAGCATCAATACTTATTATTCCAAGTATGAGTTGTGTTGCTCAATTATGCTTGGCCAGATAAGCATATGGTATTTTGTTCCATGATCAATGGAGTACTCAATTGACTGGGGTTGGAACTGTGTGAACCTAAAAATCATTTTCCACTAAGGGCTCGTCTCAAGACAAACTTGCACCATTTTAACTTAAATCTGTTTGTTTAAAATTGAACAACTTTGTATGTGGACTCTCATATCTGCTTAATCCTGGCTTGGGCCCCTGCCTTGCTTGACTGCTATGAGCCAGGTTTAAACTGAAATGAGAGTTCACATACAAAGCTGCACTAATGTAATGAAAAGTGGTGTTTTAAACACCTTTCATTATATCAGTGCAACTTTGGATGTAGACTAGGCATAATGCTCAAGCATGCAACTTTGGTTACAGAAAGCCCATTTCATTTCCGTCAGTAAAGCTCATTCATCTAATATTTGCAGAAAATACAGAGGCTTTCCCCCATACTTCCCCCCCCAGCAAAAAAACCTAGCAACGTTCATCCAGCTCAGGGTGTTACTGTACAATCTAACTTCACAGCAAACATTTTTAAATCTGGTCAACAACAGGCAAACTCTAAAAACTTTGTAAATTATTTTAAATTACAACATTTTTCAGTTTTGAAATTAAAAAAAATAATAGAGTGGGTTAATATTTTAAGTATTGCTGATGCTTATCCCTGGTCTACACTACAAGTGTAGGTCAAATTTAGCAGCTTTAGATGATTTAACCCTGCACCCGTCCACACAACAAAGCCATTTTTGTCGACTTAAAGGGCTCTTAAAATCGATTTCTGTACTCTTCCCCAAGGAGGGGATTAGCGCTGAAATCGACATCGCAGGGTTGATTTTGGGGTCGTGTTGTCGCAATTCGATGGTATTGGCCTTTGGGAGCTATCCCAGAGTGCTCCATTGTGACCGCTCTGGACAGCACTTTCAACTCAGATGCACTAGCCAGGTACACAGGAAAAGCCCCGGGAACTTTTGAATTTCATTTCCTGTTTGGCCAGCGTGGCTTGCTCATCAGCACAGGTGACCATGCAGTCCCAGAATCACAAAAAGAGCTCCAGCATGGACTGAATGGGAGTACTGGATCTGATCGCTGTATGGGGAGATGAATCCGTGCTATCAGAACTCCGTTCCAAAAGATGAAATACCAAAATATTTGAAAAAATCTCAAAGGGCATGAAGGACAGAGGCTATAACAGGGACCCACAGCAGTGCCGCGTGAAAATTAAGGAGCTCAGGCAAGCCTGCCAAAGAGGCAAACAGACGCTCCGGGTCAGAGCCCCAGACATGCCACTTCTGTGGTGAGCTGCATGCAATTCTAGGGAGCGCCCCTACTACTACCCCATCCCTGTCCATGGACACCTGCAAGTGGGGAGTCTCATGCAACAGGCATGAGGATTTTGGGGATGAGGAAGATGAGGAGGAGGAGAATGCACAGCAGGCAAGTGGAGAAACCATTCTCCCTGACATCCAGGAACTGTTTATCACCCTGGAGCCAATACCCACCCAACCCTCCCACGGTGGGCTCCCGGACCATGAAGCCGGAGAAGGCGCCTCTGGTGAGTGTATCTTTGTAAATATAATACCTGGTTTAAAAGCAAGCATGTTTAATGATTAATTTGCCCTGAAGACTTGGGATGCATTCACAGCCAGTACAGCCCCTCCTTTTAAATGGCCAACCCAACGGGTGCTTGGTATGGGAAAGGAGGGCACTGCTGTTTGAAACCATTCCCACATGTTATGAAGGTTGAAGAAGGCGAAAGACTGTGGCTTACCATGGCTGCCTGTAAGCTGAATTCTGTTGCCTGGCCCTGCGTGTGTGATCGCTCACACCAAACCGGCAGGCCCTCAATATAAGAGGCAAAATGCGACCTTGTACCGAATGCACATGTGCTATGTAATGTTAACAGCAAGGTTCACCCTGAAAGAGTCTACCCATTGTTCTCTAAAATGCGTCTTTTTAAATACTACTCTCCCTTTTTTTCCTCCCGCAGCTGCAAATGTTTCAATGCTCCCCCTATCATCTCTGTCCCAGAGGCTAGTGCAGATAAGAAAGCGAAAAAAACGCACTCTCAATGAAATGTTCTCTGAGCTCATGCAGTCCTCCCACACTGAAAGAGCTCAGCAGAATGCGTGGAGGCAAACAATGTCAGAGTGCAGGAAAGCACAAAATGAACGCGGGGACAGGAGGGACGAGCAAGATAAGAGGTGGTGGGAGCAAGATGAGAGGTGGCAGCAGTGCAATGAGAGGAGGCAGGATGCAATATTGAGGCTACGGGGGGATCAAACTGATATGCTCCAGCATCTGGTGGAGCTTCAGGAAAGTTAGCCGGAGCACAGACCGCCACTGCAGCCCCTGTGTAACCGCCTGCCGTCCTCCGTAAGTTCCATATCCTCCTCACCCAGACGCCCAAGAATGCAGGGGGAGAGCTCCGGGCACCCAACCACTCCACCCAGGAGGACTGCCCAAAAAACAGAAGGAAGGTTTATGTACTCGCTGCCAAGGTGGTCTGGTCCCAAGATAGGGATATGTGTTCCATCTATCGCCCCACCACAGTTAGGGAAATTGCAGCAAAGCCATCCACTATGACCTGCACATTTCCCAGAGTCACTACCCTTGATAGCAGCAGCTCAGTGATTGCGTTGGCTACTTGGATCACAGCAGCCCCCACAGTAGATTTGCCCATTCCAAATTGATTCCCGACTGACTGGTAGCTATCTGGCATTGCAAGCTTCCAGAGGGCTATTGCCACTCGCTTGTGAACTGTGAGGGCTGCTCTCCTCTTGGTATTCTTGCGCTTCAGGGTAGGGGAAAGCAAGTCACAAAGTTCCATGAAAGTGCCCTTACACATGCGAAAGTTTCGCAGCCACTGGGAATCATCCCAGACCTGCAACACTATACGGTCCCACCCGTCTGTGCTTATTTCCCGGGCCCAGAATCAGCATTCCACTGAATGAGCCTGCCCCATTGCCACTAGGATGTCCACATTGCCATGGCCCATACTTTGAGAGAAGTCTGTGTCCATGTCCTCATCACTCTCGTCACCACGCTGCCATCGCCTCCTTGCCTGCTTTTGCAGGTTCTGGTCTGCACATACTGCAGGATAATGTGTGAGGTGTTTACAATGCTCATCACTGCCGCGGTGATCTGAGTGGGCTCCATGCTTGCTGTGGTATGGCGTCTGCAGGAGAGCAGAGTTGCAGCGGAAGCGGTGGCTGACGACGGATGCCACGAAGATAGATATTAATAGAGAACGATGAAAGGACCTGCGAGGTGGATTCATGAGAACAGAGTTGCAGCAGAAGCAGTGGAGGACAACGGTTAGCACCGCGCACATTTCCCGAGGAAGAACACACGTACCCGGGAGCCCATGACAGACAACATGGAGAAATTCACTATTGAGACAATAGCAACAGAGCAGAGTTGCAGCGGAAGCGGTGAATGATGACGGGTAGCAGTCCTACTGCACCGTCTGCTGCCAGCAGTACCCAGGACACAATAGCAGCGGTGTCGATGAGCTGAGCGGGCTGCACGCTTGCCATGGTATGGCGTCTGCGTGGGAAAAAAGGATCGAAACGATTGTCTGCTGTCGCTTTCACAGAGGGAGGGGCGACTGATGACATGTACCCAGAACCACCCGAGACAATGTTTTTGCCCCATCAGGAATTGGGAGCTTAACCCAGAATTCCAATGGGCGGTGGAGACTGCAGGAACTGTAGGATAGCTACCCCCAGTGCACCACTCCATAAGTCAATGCTAGCCACAGTAGTGAGGACACACTCCGCCAATTTAATGCGCTTAGTGTGGACATACATAATCAACTGTATAAAATCGATTTCTAAAAATCGACTTCTATAATATCGACCTAATTTTGTAGTGTAGATATACCCTTAGGGTAGTTTATAACACACAAGATGTAGACAGGACCTGTCCCAAAGAGCTCACCCACAAGGATCCAGTGTCTCTACTTATATTGTGTCCCAGGTGTTTGCAATAGGGCTCCCTTTAAATTGTCCACAGCAAACATCATGCATCTGAGTAGCAGCAGGGAACTAACAAAACATCAATAATAAATCAATGGAGGGAGGGAAAGTTGTGCTGAAAAATATCACCATTTGACCTCAAAATTTCATGTGAGACTGAAACCTTAGCAAACACTGAGACACTTTACAGTGCACACAACAGGGAACAAACTGCAACCAGTGCCTCAGGCTCAGAGTAAAAGAGTTGAGAAGGTCAACAGATTTAGCCCCTTTTTGGGTATGGTATTTGCCCCCTGGTGTGTGCCATGGTATGTTGTGTTGGAACAGGATCAAGTACAACTGGCTTTGTACACCAGTAAAGCCTGACTATCCCTCTTGCACATACTTTCTCCATTACTCCTCTCCTGCAAGACTCGTCAGGAGACCATGCACTTCATCCATGCCAGCCCTACTGTTGCTTCATTCTAGCTGATTCTGTCCTGAGGTGATAGTCTGACTGTAAATGCATCACACAATCTTCCTCTTCTAGAGTTTGATCCAGATCCCATTAAAGTCAATTAAAGTTAACAATCAGCAAGTAAACTGGAGAAATCCCTAGCTTGGGGTTGAGTTCAGTCCTATAACCCCTGGGGGCTGAATCTGACCTTCCCAAAGGCATGCTCTTCACTCTGGCTTTCAAGAAGCTACTCTCTCTCAACTCCCCTTCCCCTTGAACAGGTGCCCAGCTGAAGTTAACCCTTTATTCACTATGGACCAGGCATTGCCCCTGCACCCTGTTATACAGTGTCTGAAGGCAGCATGCTGGGGTAGCATAGCCCACTGCATGTTACTTAACCTCCTCCTAGCTTCTGCTTTAATTTCAGGGATGGCAAAATCTCTCGAATTGATTATCACTCCAGCTTTCTGTGCCTGCTTCTTCACTTTCAGGGAGATGTAATTAAAATGGGACTATTCTTAATGTGCATGAAAAGTAATTGCTTCATTCTTTCCACAATCTTTCAAATTCCATCCCAGACAAAGGGCTGAGTGCAGGATTAGCTCAGACTAACTGCAAATGTTTTTGCCTAACACTAAAGGAATTTAAATCAGAAACATGAAAACAGAGAATTCAGAAGGATTTAGTAAGAACATTTCATTACAGAATAGAAGATGTTAGCATCTTTGATCTTCCCCTCTCTCCAGCTTTGAGTGCTGCCTTTCCACTTCAATGGTATTTTATTTTGTTAGATGACAGAATTCCTGCGTTCATTGTCTGGAACTTGTCCATCTGTTAGAGAGGAGCGATCTCTTTGAGCCTAGAGAGAGGCAATATGAGGGGAGCAGCCCAAGGCTTGCAGTACCGACCCATGTGTCAGCATTTCATAACTGAGCTAGGCAAATAAATAAGGGATATATTAATGATGAGAGGATGAGATAATGTGATCCAGGTTATGGGCACTGGCCTGAGAGTCAGAGATCTGGGTCCTATTCACTGGCTTGGTCACTGACTTTCTGGATGACCTTAGTCAAGTCATTTGAGATCTCTGGCTGCATCTATACTGGCAAAAATGGGCCCTGTAATAACTAGCACTTGAAACTGATATAGATGAAGCTTGGGAATCTTTACCACCACTCTGCCTGTACAGCAATGGTGCACAAACTTTACCTCTCACGCCCCTCCCCCCCTTACCAGTAATGGAATGTATTCATGTCCCCCTCCCCCCACCCGGGCCAAGGGTGGGGGCCAGTGGCCAGGGCCAGAGAGGAGTTGGGGGCAGAGCAGGGCTGGGTGGCTGTCCCTTCCTGCCCCCCATGGGGGCTGGCCTGGGCCCTCTTACGCCCCCCCAGATGTTCCTTTGTGCCCCCCAGTTTGGGGACCACTGCTTTACAGGGTGAGAGGATGCAGTGGTGCTAAGGGCTGTACCCAGTCTGTACTCATACTCTTACTCCTACCACCTGAGGAATTGCACCAGTGGTGAATTATGGGTCACATTTTTGCCAGTATAGACAATTCCCTCTCTGTAAAATGGGAATTATGGAGCCTTACTCCCTGCAGAAAAAAAGTAGTAAATAAATGGGGGTGGGGGAAAATATTATTGTTAGTTATGGGCCTAAGCCACCAAGTCCATACTTGGATCTGAACTTTCTTAGAGTTCAGGATGTTGAGAGTGGGAAGGAGTTTTGACTGAGCCCTTTATAGAGCTATAGTGGGGCCAACCACAACACTCAAAACCAGATCCTTCCTACTCTCTCTTGCCAGTGGCCGATGATGAATCAGAGCTATGCATCCCTGTGGCCATCTCAGGGGATCTGTCCCATTTCAGTTTCCTGTCACTGAGTTGTGAAGTGGCTGGATAGATGCATCCCAAATGTGTATAGTTTATACATATAAAGATGCCCAAACAAAGAGCGTAGAATCATAGGGTCAGAAGGGACCACAGGAGGTCATCTAGTCCAACCCCCTGCTCAAAGCAGGACCAATCCCCATTTTTTACCCCAGATCCCTAAATGGCCCCTTCAAGGATTGAACTCACAACCCTGGGGTTAGCAGGCCAGTGCTCAAACCACTGAGCTATCCCTCCCCCCTAGGCATCATGCCTAGGATGAGGCAGATTTACCTAGGAACCTACAGGTGTCCCTAGGGTATCTTAAGGTGATCTAGTAGCACAACGTTCCTGGTGCCTCAGGTGTCCTGAACCTGAAAAAATGAGTTCCTTGGGTGGTACCAAGTATTGTCTCATCAGCCTTCAGCACCATGGCTAGAGCATCAAGGGGGTGGAGGAACCCACAAACAGTCTGACTGGGACAGATTCCAAAACTATTACTCAGGTTAAAGGGAGTCAGAGGGAGCAAGAACACAGAGGGCTGTGCTGATTAAAAGTAGCCACTCAAAGTAGCTGGCAACCAGGCAAATCACACTGCAATGGATTTTCTTCTTAATTACTTCTGGTTTTAATTAATTGAATAATTGTGTTTTCAAAGTCTACTTGAAATACTGAGCCAGCTTTGATTTATTTTTCCCCCTAGGAAAAGGAAATATGAACTAGTTTCTTGAGCTTGTGTCACAAAATAATTTCACTTTTAAAATAAAATAAAGGTTGCTTCCCTTCCCCTTCTCTACCCCAAGTACTGGAGTTGTCTGGCTCACTGAACCTCCAGTGTCCATCTCTCACTGGGACACATCCCCAAAACAAAGTATCCTTTAGAGGTGTTAATGATGCTCTCTTTGCTATCTTGTTCATCAAAGCAGCCTATGCATTGCCATCTGGCACCTGGCAAGTCATCACAGTTTACCCCTTCTGTCTGAATTTTATCTGTTGAGTTCTAACATCACCTCTGATCATGGAAGCTCTTTTGATCTGAAGAGCTTGAGCAGTTGTACCTTATATTTTTGGTTTTGAATTCAAATTGGACATCTGTCCAGTGAACACACAATCATCATGATGATCCTCCTGGGTCAGTAGAAACCAGGCTTGTCATCCTCCACAGAAGGGACAATCAGCTGTCTAATGGGAGATTTCAACAGGGGTGAACTCTACCTAGGGGCTCAAGGGAAAATGTCAGCTCAACACTGAAGGAGAAGGAATACATGCATGCCGCATTGTTGGCACATATATACTGCAAATTATTGTGTGTTAGAAATGCATTGAAATCTCAGCAACTTGTGGGGCTGAGGAGGGTGAGAGAAAGAAAGAGTGTGTGCGTGTGAGAGACAACACAGACTGATACTTCTTCATCTCAAATTCTGTGCATGTCCGTGACCGTCCTGGAGAATCACAAATGAATAGCCTCAGATCTTCCAAACTGATCCCCACGAATTTGAAGTAGCTCTCCAGTATTCTCAGCACTAGGGCGTTTTGGCTGCAGTTTGCTCTTAGCAGTGCTACTTGTATGTTGTGAACAGTGACAGATTGAGACAGAGCTGTTCAGATCCAGGTTAGGTTTAGTTGAACTTGGCATTTGTCTTTGGTGTTTGACTATGCCAAAATGTCATGAAGCTGCTTGTGAGATTTCTGAATGTAATGGTATGAATCTTCTGGTGTTTTCCTTCTGGTCCATCTTGGGCTTAGGGGAGTCATGTCTCCATGTGCCCTCTTCTAATCTAGGAATCACTTTATTTCCCTGAGGGCTCACTATACAACAAGGAGTAGCAAACTGCCCCTCAGCATGAGAAGCCTCATCCACAAAGTGATCAGCAACCTAACACCTGTTCAGCTCATCCAGTGTTATCTATCCACAAAGTCCCCTCATTCTGCACAGTTCACAAATCCTTGCATGAGTAGGTTCACTGAAACCAAAAATAAACTGGGCGTGGGGATGGCAGGGGTGGAAGCAGGTGAGTTTCATCTGAACTGAGAACAGGGATGGTCTGATACTAAGAGACTTTGGCAGTTGTAAATTTTAATGTATTGACCAACATACTGGAGGTTTTCCACTACTTTTCTTCTTTAAATCAACCCTCACCCAATCCCAATATGATAATAATAATAATACCTAACTCTTATATTGTGCTTTTCATTAGTAGATCTCAAAGGCTTTACAAAGGCGGTTGGCATCCTTTATCCTCATTTTACAGATGTGGTGGAAAAGGGTACAGAGAGGTGAAGTGACTTGCCAACAGTTGCCTAGGCGGCCCATGGCAGAGTTGGGAATAGAACCCAGGTTTCCTGAGTTCTAGTCTAATGCATTAACCAATAGACCACAAATTAAGGAATGGGTGTAAGGGAGTACATGGGTGATTTGGGTTATCAGTCACCATTATTAATAAAAAGGGTGGGTATTTGAGTATGGGTCCCATTTAGCTGAACCCCAAAGTTTGGATAACTGGTGGTGATTTTAGTGCAGTTCTGGATGGTGCTTTGTCTGAAAATACAGAGGTGGTTTAAGAGGTTAGGATGGTCTGTTGGTTATAGCATCTGACTGAGAATCAAGCAATCTTGTTCCTGCCTCTGCCTTATTCTGTGGCCTTGAGCAAGTCTCTTCACCACCTGGAGCCTCCATTTCCCTATTGATAAAACGGTGTTAATGTTATGACTACCCTTATACCAGGGATTATGAGGATGGATTCATTGTTTGTAATGTGTTTTTGAGCTTATTGGGTGGACGGTGCCATCAAAGTGCAAATGTGATTATTTATCATGAAAAAATAAATGTAAGCCTCCAAAGGAAGAAAAAAATCCATGACATACAAGATCCTCCAGTCAACAGCCATTCCCACCCATGCTCCCCAACACCAGCTGGGGCCCAATTAATGTTATTTCTTCAAGTGTTCATTGTTCAAACAAATACACCTTTATACACAGCCATCCTTGCGAAAGCACAGGAGCTGATGCTAGGTGGAAGAGATAAGAGAATTGGACAATATAATTTCCCAATCATCCTTGCTACTGAAACCAAGCATGGGGTAATCTGAGCCACCTACAGAGTTGTCATTGCCAGCTGTGTTCTTGTTCCATGTGAAATGACCCAGGTGCAGGAAGAGAATTCTCCCAATTAGCCAAGTGGCACTGTTCCAGAGAGCTTTCTGCAAAAATGCTCCAGCTTGTTAGAGTGCTTGTTTGTACTTCACAAACCAAGAACATTTTAACTCCTTCCTGCTGGGTGATGCTCCTGCAGCTCACTGCATCCATGTATCTAACCCAGCAGGGATGTTTGAAATCCTTAGAAGGAAAGCATGAGCGAAGTTTCTGTTTGTATTATTATGGTACTACACCAAAAGCTAATAACCCCTGGTATGTGTTTATGTTGCATCTTCAAACAAATGATGCTTGCTTTCTTGAAATAAGTTTATTAAGTTGAGTTCTAGGCTTTATGAGGCTTAACCATGCCTTCCACGCTTTGAGAATATGCCCTACCCTGTTCTTAAAGGGATATCTCATACTAACTAAAATACAGGCAATAAAACATCCAACTTCACTACTCAATATATTGCTTTACAATACAAAACCATTTTGGCAATGTCCTTTATTGCAGGGCTCTTACGCTTGCCCTGTTATAGCTTGTTATCAAGGATAGGCAGAAGGGAGCAAGAAAAGGAGACAGAATGAGATCATTTTTACACACTAAAAATTATCTCTGGAACTATGCTGTTATGGCTGATGGGAGGATGGGCTACAGCAGGGGTCGGCAACCTATGGCACGCGTGTCAAAGACGGCACGCGAGCCAATTTTTAATGGCACGCTGCAGTCTGCCGGGGACAGCAGCGTGCTATTAAAAATCCTGCCTGGCCCGGCCCACTCTTCTCCGCCCACCGCTCTCTCCTTGCAGGGCAGGCAAGCTTCCCCCTCCCCACGCCTCTTCCCCGAGCATGCTGGGTTCCTCCCCCTCCTTCTCTCCCTCCCTGTGGCCAATCAGCTGATGACCCTTGCTACGGAGGGGAGGGAGGGAAAAGCAGAGCCGCAGTGCGCTCTCTGCTCCGGGGACCTTGGGGAAGGGGGTGGAATCAGCATATCCCCTCCAGCCCCCTGCCGTGAGCTCCACAGGGCAGGGGGCTGGGAGCACCCCCACAATCCCAGCCCATACCCCCAGCCCTCTGCCCTGACCCTGAACCCCCCCCAGCCCTCTGCCCTGACCCTGCACCCCCCGCACACCCCAGCCCCATGCCCTGACCCCTGCACCCCGCGACAACCCCAGCCCTGACTTCAGCACCCTCCTCACACGCCCCCTGCCCTGACTCCTGCACCCCCACACATACCCAGCCCCCCCACACCATGCCCTAACTCTTGCACCCCCACATTCCCATTCCCACCCCCACCCTGAGCACCAAATGGGAGCTCCTGCACACACACACCCACATTCCCACCTGCACCCCTTGCACCAAATGGGAGCTGCCCAGGTAAGCGCTCCATACCTAAACCTCCTGCCCCAACCCTGAGCCCCCTCCCTCATTCTAGTTCCTGGCCAGACCCTGCACCCCAACCCCCAGCCTGCTCCTTCACTCCCAGCCCTGTTCTCAGTGCACTCCCACCCTCTTCTCTGTGCAGAGAGAGGAAAAGAATGGGCCAGAACCAGGGAGAAACTAGGTACCTACTCTATGCAGACAGGGCCAGGACCCCAGACTGGCAGCAGGCTGAGCGGGGCCAGCAGCCGGGACTCTGGCTGGCAGGAGCCGGCGGACGGAACCCCAGACCGGCAGCAGGCTGAGCGGCTCAGCCCGCTGCCGGTCTGGGGTCCCGGCCGCCAGCCCCGCTCAGCCCGCTGCCGGTCTGGGGTTCTGGCTGCCGGCCCCTTGCCAGCCAGGGTCCCAGCCGCAGGCCCCGCTCAACCCGCTCCCAGCCTAGGTGAACAGAATCCCAGGCCAGCAGCGGGCTGAGCGGGCCGACAGTGTAAGATCAGCATTTTAATTTAATTTTAAATGAAGCTTCTTAAACATTTTGAAAACCTTGTTTACATACAACAATAGCTTAGTTATATAATATATAGACTTATAGAAAGAGACCTTCTAAAAACCGTTAAAATGTAGTATTGACACGTGAAACCTTAAATTAAAGTGAATAAATGAAGACTCGGCACACCAATTCTAAAAGGTTGCCAACCCTTGGTTAGATAATCACCGGTCAGGGACAGTCCAGATAATACTTAGTCCTGCCTTGGTGCAGGGAACTGGACTAGATGATCTATTGAGGTCTGTTCCAGTCCTACATTTCTGTGGTGTTGCAACCACAACACATGATAGCCACATGTAACTAACTGCAAGGCAAATACCAAAAGGGTGCTGTTGGGGTGTGGGAATTTTCTGAATGTGATCTTAAAGATCCCAGAGTTCTTTCCATAGGACTGGGGGGGAGGAAGGAAGGAGAGTCAAAATCCCACTCCCTTATAGTTGTGCACTGGTTGGGCTGCCCCAAGGTGCTGTATTTCAGTGATGGAGCTGTAGATGTATTGGTCAGTGCAGTGCTTTGGATGAATAATGTTTTGAGTGAAAAGATGTTTTGAGTGAATGCCACCTGTTGCTCATGGGGTAACCTAGTGAATTCCACATCTTGTCTCCATGACTCTTTTGCAATAACTAATTATTGTGGCAACAAAAGAGTTTCAATCACACCTTCAAGCCCCATATTGAATCCACACCCCAATCTTGGGAGGACAGCATTTGTGCAGTGTTATTCCAGTCTGCTTCTCTCAACATATGGATTCCAGTCTGGTTCACTCAGCAGATGGAATATAACGTGGGATGCATAGTCTTAAATTCAGGCAATTACACTGAGTTGTCAGAATTTCAGTTCATTGTACTGATGACACTTCTCAAGAGAAAAGATTTGAAGTTCCTGAAAACAAGACACGATCAGATCTGACACATGTCTTAGACATATTGCCAGGCACAGAAGTTTAGTTTCCAGCTAGCTGTGCAACTCCAGGAAGTCTGAATGTCATTAAAATTTACCCAACCTCACACTCATTTGAAATGATATTCTCTTCCTGATTGGCAGCATTGCCTAGTGCAAGTACATCTGACATCCTTTTGCAAACTGACCGCAAATGTGTGCATATGAAACGATTAAGCCTAATCAAATGATCCAATCAGATCAAAGAAATTGTAGTGTGTGTCCTTGGTCTAACCATCAAACATTTGGGACTGAGCCTGGATGAACGCTGCTGGCTCCTAGGTCTTCAGTGATTTGGCTTTATCTGTCAGCTGTTCTGGTGTATTGAACGCAAATTCTTCCTGTGACATTATTTTCCCTTCTTGAGTCATATATTGCTGTTTCCTGGCTTCCATTCCCATAATGCAGGACAAGGAGTTGAGAGCTCTGGGGACTGTTCCTAGCATTCCCATAGCCTTTTGCTGGGACCTTCCTCTCTATGGTCTGTGTTAGGGGGCTTATTCCTTCACCCACTTACTTCCCTGGTTCTTCTCGCATGAACAGAGAGCAACAATACCCGAAGTCCAAAGGTGCAAACAATTCGATGTTTATTGGGGTGAACTTCCAGCAAGCATGATTCCAGTTTCCTTCCTTAGTATCCTCCTTCCCAGCTCTGACACCACAGAGCCTTACACCTGTGTCCCTGTTCCCATTCCTACCCTTAGCCAAACATGATTCCAACTTCCTTACTCCCATTCCCTGTTCCCATTTCCCCCTTTAGCAAAACATGATTCCAATTTTCTTACCTCCATTCCCTGTTCCCATCGCCCTCCCACCCACACCCACTCACTTCCTCATTGACTACGGATTTCCACGGTATGCATCCGATGAAGTGAGCTGTAGCTCACGAAAGCTCATGCTCAAATAAATTGGTTAGTCTCTAAGGTGCCACAAGTACTCCTTTTCTTTTTACAGATTATATAGTAAAACTTGAGTTCTGCTTAGCTATACCTTAACCAATCATTTTCCTGAAATTTAACTAACCAATCCTAACATATTGTAACATGATTATGTAACCAATTATATCCCACCACCTTAATTAGTTTACACCCAGCAAAATTAATTATACAGCAGACAGGAACAATCACAGAACCAGACAGAGATTATACAGACAAACAATAGCAAAGTGGGAACTATAATGACAAGACAATACAGAAGTGAGGATTTCACATCCCAGCTATTGATAAGTGAGTTCTTGCCAGACAGGATGCTATCAAACTAAGTTTCCTTTTACATTTTCTAGGCACTTCCCTTTCTCTGGAGGTGAAAGGAATACAATCCTGTCCTGATAGTGCCTAACAGCCCAATAGCACCTTATTTCAATGTGACTAGTTTGGAATGTGAGGATGTGACTGTTCACTTCCTAGCTTATGGCTGCCTCTGCTGCTTAGCCAAAGGCCTTAGCCTAAGAACAGGGCCTCAGACTGTCACAGTAAGAGAAGGCCCTTACAACAGCAGACAGTGATTTTGATTCTTTCTTTTATACCTCTAGAACTAGCCAAGTGATAAGAATACACCTAAATTCTTAAAGTACAGGCCTTTGCAGACAGGCCTGAATATCTTTATCCTAACAGTCTGCACTTTCTCAGAGCTAAATGGTGATAATTATTTCCCTGCCTCCAGGAATGTTATGAGGTTGAGTCCATTAATATTTGTAAAGTACTTTGAGATCCTCAGATGAGCGGAACTAGAGTAGAGCAGTATATTAATATCCTCCCAAGCAGCGCACTTAGCCGAGATAGGCACTGGTTTGGTGTGGAAGATTAGTGCTCCCCGATTAGATACCAAACTCACTCCTCTCTTGTGACCACAAAAGAAACTTCTACTGTGATTTAGATTTCTTTTGCCCTGACTTTATACTCCAGTGCTATTCTACTGATCTCAGTGAAGTTACTCTTGACTTACACTGGTGTAAATGAGAGCAAAACCTGGTATTTCAATTATGGTCCAAGAACAGAGAAGGGTACGAGACTGCTTATGCAGCAGGCCTATTTCATTTGACGTTCGTCAAGGGGAAAGCCTAGCAGGGATTCACACTTCTCCCTTCTCAAATTATCCAGCACTTATTTCTCTGATTGTCCTAATAACATTAAACTCATGGACATGTGCACATGACGTATGGAATGTAGTTCCAATTCCACCCCCGTGTCAGCATGAATTAATGTACCTCAGATGGTGCTGCTGGCATTAGCCGAAGGAGACGACGATGCCATGTGGCGTTGATGAATTGCTTCAGCAAGTCATTTCAGTCTTGTGATAGGCCTGTTTATTTTGTGTGCGTTTTGCCATTAGGCAGGCGAGGTTCTTCATTTAACAAGTTTATTACTTTACTCAGGGAGCCAGTTATGTGTGTCCCAGTGTGCACACGCACACAAGTGGGTGGTCTGAAATTTCAGCCTTGCGGGATGCTCATTAAGGCAAGTCTAATATACAATTGCCTAATATCTCCCCTGATGTATAAACCAAGAAAAGTAGGTACAGTATACAGCTGTAATTGGTATTTGCAGGGGATGCTTATAATCATCCTTTGCTCTTCTCTAAGGCCTTTCATCTGCCGATCTCAGAGCACAGGTGATAAATTAAGCCTCATAATAATATGTGAGTTGGGAATTATTATCCATTATTGTAAGACTGGGGAAATTGAGGCACAGAGAAGCAAAGTGTCTTGCTTAAAGTGACAGGACAAGTCAGTGGCAAAGCTAAAAGCTGGAACTCATGACTCCAACTCTAAGGTCTAACTCTACCTTCTTATTGTCCCATTGTCATTTCCTGTGGTGGAGGCTAGAGAGAGATGCAGGAGTTGATCCAGTGGTTTATAAACAGCTTGGAAAAACACCTTGCCAGCCCCATTTAAATCAGATTCTTAGTCATTGCCTACTGCTCCCTACACCAGGGTTTTGTAGCTAGACTTCACCTTCCCTCCTTACAAGGTGTCTGGTCTCCAGTCTCACCCACTCATAGCAGCCTTGGGGTCCTGCAGGCACTACTGCAATACAAATAAATAACATAAATGCTGCTTTAGATCAGGCCAGGCCAGGACTTAGGAAGACTCTGTGTAGTGACATTAGGCAGCAGTCTGGGAACTAGAGACCCAGAGAGAACCACAGGGTCCATCTCCATCCACCAGCCTCAAGGAAGAATCCAGTTCATATGCTGTAGCAAGAGAGAGTCACCAGTGCCCTGAACTCATAGGCTTCCATTTATTTCTGTAGGTGGATGCAGAGCTTCTGCACCTCCATAGATATAGCTACACTCGCAGGTGACCTGGATGGCTGGCCGTGGCTAGATGTGCCCCAGCACCATGGTGGTGGGGTTGTCCTGCTTCAGTTACCAGAGGGAGGAGCATGAAGAGAAGAACAAACAAGAGACGGTCTCTAGAGCACATGGCTCTGTAAAGACACCAGTGAGGCTAGGCAACTGAAGTGTCAAAACTTGTCAGGCTCCTGAGGGCTTTCCTCATCCTAGACCCCTTGGTCTGACATGTGACATCCCAACAGATCCTCACACAATCAGAACCAAAGGCAAAGCCACTGAGCACGTCTCTCTCAAATGCAGTCAGTGTAGCCCCCTCCCCCACCCCCATGCACTGTAGCCGATTCACCTATTGAACGCAGCCCTGGTCTCTTCCCTTTTCTCAGAAAAATAAGAGTAATTAACTGTGCTGTAACGACATCATGCATGCCAGGCTGGATTTGCATGGCAAAGCCTCCCAGATCACAGAGGAGACATCCTAATTATCCTGATTGGGACATTAAGATGCAGAGTTTACAGGGAGATGCTGGAATGTGTTTTTCCCCTGGATCTGAGAGCGTCAGGGGAAGCAGGGAGGTCTCATTAAAATCCCACCAGAAGGATATATAATTTATTTCACAAAGAACAACTGATGTTTCCAATGCTACAGAAGGACTGAATATTAATTCCAGCAAATGGAAGCCTTATTATTCAGCTGTTAGTGTTTATGTTCTTAAAAGTAAAGCTTCAGGGGGTTATTGTGTCAATATTGGTTCAGAGCTGTATGTTGGCACAAAATGTCTCGGCTCAGGAGCAAATGTTTATGTTGTTGGGTATTTTTTTTTAATTGCATTTGTTGGAGAGAAAAAAAATCTGTTTGGAATAAAATAAGAGTAAAAAAGTAGTGATAATCAGTTTTTAATTTCAAAGGTGACTTCCCCCCACTTTCAAAGCAGTTTCCATGCAGTATTGCAATCTGTGTAGCTCAAAAGCTTGTCTCTTCCACCAACAGAAGATACTCCCTCACCCACCTTGTCTCTGTTATATCCTGGAACCTACATGGCTACAACAACACTGGAAACAATTTGCATCACAGTAGTGCTTAGAGACCCCAGTCAGGGATCAGAGCCTGCTAGGCACCACACAGATCTGTATCCAGAAGATGGTTTCAGAGTAGCAGCTGTGTTAATCTGTATCCGGAAGAAGAAGAGGAGGACTTGTGGCACCTTAGAGACTAACAAATTTATTTGAGCATAAGCTTTCTTGAGCTACAGCTCACTTCATTAGATGCATGCAGTGGAAAATACAGTGGGGAGATTTTATATACACAGAGAACATGAAACAATGGGTGTTACCATACACACTGTAAGGAGAGTGATCAGGTAAAGTGAGCTATTACCAGCAGGAGAGCCGGCGGGGGGGGGGGGGGGCGCGAGGGGAACCTTTTGTAGTGATAATCAAGGTCGGCCATTTCCAGCGGTTGACAAGAACATCTGAGGAACAGCGGGGGGGGGGGGGGGGGGGAATAAATAGTTTTACTTTGTGTAATGACACATCCACTCCCAGTCTTTATTCAAGCCTAAGTTAATTGTTTGCAGTTTGCAAATTAATTCCAATTCAGCAGTCTCTCATTGGAGTCTGTTTTTGAAGTTTTTTTGTTGAAGAATTGCCACTTTTAGGTCTGTAATCGAGTGACCAAAGAGACTGAAATGTTCTCCGACTGGTTTTTAAATGTTATAATTCTTCACGTCTGATTTGTGTCCATTTATTCTTTTACATAGAGACTGTCCAGTTTGGCCAATGTACATGGCAGAGGGGGCATTGCTGGCAGATTGTGATATATGCCACCTGCTTCTGGGATCATGATTTGTTTCATAATAAATCCACTCCTAGCCCTTGCACACACTCATTTATGTGCATGGCCTTGTTGGTGCACATAGTCCAACTGGGGCATGTTCTGCTTCCTGTTACTCTGATGGAAATCCACTGAATTCCTTAATTACTTCAGATTTACACTGATATAACTTGGGGTAGAACTTGGCTCTTGTATTAATCACAAGTAGGGAGCTGCAGGGGCCAGGCCCTTAACCCTTAGTAATAGTTGAATTATTCAGCTGCCAAGCCTGGGAGAGTGAATTTGATTGAGTCTGACCTCCCTGGAGAGGAAGAACTGAGGTTCTTTCTTACAAAGGCTCAGCCACAGTGAGCGGTGGCATAATTCCAACACTTGTCTGCAACGGGAACTAATCGTGTTTAGTGCTGATGTGAGGTACCAAGCTGACAACTCTGGAGATCTTTCTGGTGGGTCTTGTCTTCCCAAATGGTCCCAATGTAATTTATAAACTTTTTTCTATAAACAAGGATTACTTTCCCACTACTGAAATGCACTACCTCTGAGGTTTCAGAGTAACAGACGTGTAAGTCTGTATTCGCAAAAAGAGAAGGAGTACTTGTGGCACCTTAGAGACTAACCAATTTATTTGAGCATGAGCTTTCGTGAGCTACAGCTCACTTCATCGGTGAGCTGTAGCTCACGAAAGCTCATGCTCAAATAAATTGGTTAGTCTCTAAGGTGCCACAAGTACTCCTTTTCTTTTTACCTCTGAGGTGTAATGCTGCAGCTGTTTAACAGCACAACACAGCCTGTTAGGGCAAGAACTAGGGATTCTGCTTTAATTTGCACTGAGGTAAATCAAGAGTGACTCCTTTTGAAATCAGTGCAATTATTCTGGTGGGAAAATGGTGAGAGAGGAAAATAAGACCCACTGTATCCAGAGAAGAATGCGGGAGGATTCCCCAGTTGGAAATTGGTTGCGACACTGATTCCTTACTCTTAAATGCCATGGGATCTCTAAAGACCTCCAGTGATCTGGACTGGCTGAATCGCTTGCACAGAATGGCACCTCCATGCTGGCAGCATAGCACCACATAATGCTGTGTACATGTATGTAATGTTTCCTTCTAGTAGTGCACACTTATGTGCGTGGGTGGGTGTAAGTTGTCTGTTTCTTCCTGGTGATGAGGGAGCAAAATTCTTGTCCAGGCTCCCCGGGGGTGGATATGATTTCTCTGTTGCCTGCAGCTGATGGATTCATTGCACTGGGGACCACCTCAGAAAGAAGAGTTCCACCAACAGGAGCGTGGAGGGGAGCCAAAGTGTTTGTAGTTGTATAATGGAAGGGAGGGCACGCTAACCAGCATGGGGGGATGGGCATTCCAATCAAAGCTCTCCTTATTTTGTTGCCTAATTATTGCACATCCCCTCACCAGTGCTCTATTGCCACACCCACTTATGGATCCTGCCTAGACCCCCAAAAGTACCCTGCAGGGCTGCAAGGAATAAAGAAGCTAGAGGAGGCTGTCAAGAAGCAATTTAATCTTTGTTGGTCATTGTATCACTTGTGCTCACCGGATGTAAGTAAAACAAGGCAAGAGGAGGCTTAGCTTCTTATGGTCCCTGTAACAGCCAGAAGGATTAAGACAAGAAGCCTGCAAGGAGTGGGGGCAATGGGTTGAGAATGCTGAGGGCTTAAATGTGCCTGCCTAATGGTTCTGCTCACACTGGTGACTGTGTGATGGATGAAATGTATCAGTTTAGTGATGTGTGAGGATGCACAAAACTGAAGAAGCCATATCCTGCCCCCAGCCCAGAGCCAAAGTGATACTGCTATTGGGCCCTCCCACCTCCACATGCACACCAAACAGCTACAAGCATCTAGATTTGCTCTACACAGCAGCTGCAACTTCCCCTCAGGGCGGGTTGGCAAAGGTTGGGAATGGGGCATGAGTTGAATCACTGCATCGTCAGTCAGCAGAGCTCTTGTAGATCCTTGGCCACAAGCTAGGCATTTCTCTACCAACTGCTGGGCAGACAAGCCACGAGAGGATGGCAGAAGTAACATCAAAAAGAAAAGGAGTACTTGTGGCACCTTAGAGACTAACCAATTTATTTGAGCATCATCTCTCCTACCTTGGAGTAAATCCTCATGGCATGGACAGACCATATTTGTTAATTTGCAATATGCTGCACCAGCTCCATTGAGTCTGGTTCTGCATCTCTCACTGGCTGCCCTTTGATCAATGCCAAAATTAATTTTGTTTAGTTTAACCTCCTGTGAGTTTCATTTTCTCATGCACAAGAAGTGTATTGGCTCTTGCCTCTCAAAGGCTGGGTTTCCCTGGAACTGGGTGAGCTGTTCGCAGCAAACAGTTTACACAGTTCATTTCATTCCTTTGTAGCCTAAAGATTCAGTCTAATTTAGCATCCATGATCTGAGCGGGTTCAGTCTCCAGCTGAGCTACAGTAGTGAAGCTGGCATTAGAATGTAGACCCCGAGACACACATGGGAAACAATTTAATACTTTTACTTTTTTATTAGCAATTTATTAACCCAAGCCAGACAAGATTGCACATGCTGCAATATAGCAAAGGAGAGAAAGAAAACACAGAACGTCCAACACTTGCATTATTCACATCATCCCTTGCGGGCAGCCCTGAGGAAGGTGAGGTGATGCCTAAGGTGTCAATAGGTGGTCATCATCCTGGTGCTTCTTGTAGCGCATAGGCCAGGAAACAAGCTTTTATAATGTGTTATTCTGACACCCACTGTGTCTTATACATATTCATGAGGATTTCAGCCCGTCCACTGAACTTTCATACCCTACTTACGTTGGGTTCCCCAGTTTCTATAGTTTAACCATTTACATCATACTCATTATTATTGACGTCAATTGGTTACCATAATATTACTGCAGTCAAATCTTGTGCATTTCAATTATACATATTGCTTAAATGTATCTTAAAATACCAATAACTCACGTTCTGCAAAAAGAAAAGGAGTACTTGTGGCACCTTAGAGACTAACAAATGTTCTGCACTTTCTCACTTCACACTAGTCAATTGACTTGTCATTCTTATTTACTGCTGTACTTCATCTTGTGATTTTAAGGTCACTTGCCTGTCAATTACTTACATCAAGAAAAACTGTAGGCCTTGATTAGTTACGCTAAATATCTTATCCTATGGGCCCTAAGTCTACTGATTCTCTACTTGTCATACCGCCACAATCAATACTTGTACCTTGCCTATACATTCACCTTTGTGAATGATCTGCAAACAGATCCTGGTTTTTATGACTGTGTTCCGAAGAATTATTTGATGGATGATTTATGAGAAAGTGTCCCCACCTACAGGCTGCTAACTATCTCCACCAAGGTTCCTGCTTCAAGAATTCACTATTTACTAGTTGTGCTGTGTGATTGGCCACCTACGTCACCTGGAATTGTTTTTGCTCCCTGCATGGCTGTCTCCCAAAGCCACAACCCACAATGAACTTTCAGGATGGTTGTATGGACCTTTCATCCTAGTTTAAGCTGAGAATTTAAAGGGATTCTCTCATCATTGCACTAGAACTGGTACAGTTCCACTGGAAGGAGCAATGGTGGGAGTGTTAGAACAGACCAGTAACAGGTATTTATTACTGTGTTGTCTAGACCTGCTCTGAACAGGGTGAGACAGGGTAGTAGTAAAAATCTAGTCTACTTAGGTTAAGAACATAAGAATGGCCATACTGGGTCAGATCAATGGTCCAGCTAACCCTGTCTTCCAATAGTGGCTGCTGCCAGATGCTTCAGAGGGAATGATCAAAGTAGATGGAGTGACCCATCCCTGTCATTAACGCTCTATGACACTCTCCTGCCAACATAGCTTCTGCCTCGCACGGAGCTAGAGTAATTATGCCGATGGGAGAGCACTCTCTCGTTGGCATAAAGCGTGGTCTGTAGCGCTTCTAGTGTAGACCTACCCTCGTTGAAGGGAGGTTATGGCCTAGGTAGCAACTGATGAGGCCTAAGCAGACAGAATGCTAGCAAAGGGCTGAAAGAGTGAAAGGGGGCAGATAGGTACAGGTATTGCCTGGATAGAGGCAATACCCACGGTTGAAATCAGAAAGGAGGTGACTAATGAGGGCCAGAGAGAGAAATGGCAGAGGCCAAGGACAGAACCCAGAGGAACATGATACTAAAGAGGCCCAGCAACAGAGGAGTGCATTTGTGACCAGAGAAGTAAAAATGAAACCAGGAGGACAAGGTGCCTGAGACTCCAGTGCAACATGTCAGCTTATCAAAAAGGATGCCTTGATCCGTGGCTTCAAATGCAGCTCCAAGGTCAAGAAGGATGAGGCGAGGGAAAGAGAAAGGGTCAGACAAGGAGAAAAGACCATAGAGCACATGGAGAATTGTCTCAGGAAAAAGCAAAGGAAACTCTGTTCTCCTAGCATGCCAAATTGCTGATCTGAGGAACTATTTTGTGTCCTTTCTTGCTACTCTCTCTTTCATCTAGCTATTTAGACAGATTCCAGTTAATCAGTGGAACAGATCAAATATGGGGCTTGGCTTGTGTGAGTCAGAGGCAGAACTGAAGTGTCTTAATGGCGGGTGAGTGCCCTGACTGCATCTCTGTGCCTGCCTGAAGGTCTATTTACATGTGTGCCAATGTGACTTGATGTATATAGCTGTGTACGAGGGCCGAATGCTTTCCTTTTCCACTGCCTGTTTTGTTCAGATATTGCAATCAATAAAATGACCCCAGTTCTTAAGCCTCATATATAAATGTCAAGAGCAAAATACACAAAGGGATAAATGCCACAGCAGATGAGAACATCAACATAGTCACTGTGCTAACAAAGCAGGCTTTGCAAGGAGGAAATGAATGGGATGCCTGATGTTAGCCATATTGTGCTAGACAGAGACAGAGCTTGGGGATCTATTCTATGCAGCTAAGGTGAGATTCTGGTGATAGCATACGTCTGACTTTCCAAGCAGAGAGGTTCTTTCTGTGCTCTTGGTTGTGGAAGGGTCAGGGAGGTTCTGTGTGGGAGGGTCATGTGGAGATGGCTGGGTTGGGTTGGAGACCCTGTGCAGAGGTAGCTCGGTCCTCTCTTTCCAAAGGAGCTCATGGGATATGGGGCTTGTTCTGGATGGAGACAATACAAACTAAGTGAGAGCAAAGCTCCACCCCATCTTGCCATCTGGGGATTCATCTCATTGTGCCAGTGAGAACCCCTGGTGGGAGATGCTGGGCATCTGAGCCCTTGAGATCATGGCTCAGAATCTCCCCTTCTGACTCAGAACCCAGTTGAAGGCTGTAAATGGAGACCCTCTGCCAGGGCCACTTTGAAACTAGCAGCAACACTGGGAAACGGCCTTGCACCTCTTGGGAGGCGGAATGGGCAGAAGAACTTGATTGTCCGGAACCAGAACCAGGTCAAACCTACCCATGGTGACAGTTTAAAACTCTTTCCATCTTAACGGAAGGTGCTAGATGGGGCTCGAGGAAGAGTCTTTTATTACCATTCCTGTTATAGCTTCCAGGAAGAGATGCGATAAAGAGAGGATGCACCATTTACTACAAAAGGATTTCCGGGGCTGTGAGCAAAGTCCCTTTAGACCTTCTCATCGTGCTGCAGAAGTTACAATATGAGATGGGCCTGAACCCAGTCCCTGGCTCAGTGCAGTGAGTGAGCATATCTCCAGTCACCGTGTAATGCTGCTGTAATGGGACTTGAAGCAAAGGCACATGCACCTGTAAAAATGTGAAAAGAAAAGGAGTACTTGTGGCACCTTAGAGACTAACCAATTTATTTGAGCATAAGCTTTCGTGAGCTACAGCTCACATCATCGGATGGTCATCCCCCTCTCTCATGCACATGGAGAGAGAAGGTGGATAACTTACTCTGAGAAGGCAGCAAAGGAAGGTCAGCTGCAGTAAAGCAGTTCTGCTGGTTGCCCCCTGCTAGGCTCTATCAGATGCGACCACGCATGTGAGCGGGGGTGGTCCTTTACAGTTGCAGACCAACATTCATAACACCCAGAGACCGTTTTCTGGTGTGTTCACACCACACAACATAGCATCTGAAGGAGGAAGTATGTTCCTCTTTGGACCAGTGATGCTTACGTCTGTGTGCTGGGCTAATAGTATGGCATTCAGTGCCTTATTAGATCCCTTCCATTAATGCCTAGGAGTCCTGCTTTCTTATTATTCATGACTTTCTCCCATCACCAGCACATCCAATATCTTATGGGATCCTCATCAGGAGACAGCTTCTTGAAAAATACATTTACCACTGATCTCTTGTCACATGAAGGTCTGTCTCCACCCTGGACTGGCTGATGGTAGGGGTGGGGAGTTGGGGTAGGGAAGGCAGAGACATAGTACCTTGTTCACTGAGTCAGATGGTTCCTTTCCCAGGGCTGCGTTGCAACCCTGGTAATAATGGTGCTGCAGTCAGCCTTGCCATCTGCATCGTCTTTTCCAGTCCTCAGCCACATGTGGTGGGCTTGGAGGGCTTGATCATGCAGGTCAGTGTGAGTTTTGCCTGTGTAAGAACTTCAGGGTTCCAGAGAAAGACTCACCTTTGTGGTGTGAGCCCCGTTGCTGCCTTTCTGCTGCATGGCTTCTCAGTCCAATTCCATGTGTCAGGGTGGCCTGGCATTCTGCTTTCTTTGTGGAAGGGGTGGGGGCTGTTCTCCTGGCAGATGTATGAGCTGTGACTATTACAATTCTTCCATGGCTGGCCCCTTCACTGTACCTGGCCTGGGCTGGGCCTCTCAGGCCTGATGTTTTTGTCTGATGCACTCAGCAGTTGTAGCCCAGGATGGTTGGGTAGCACCTCCTATTAGCCTCAGCTGGGTGCTCAGTTATTCCCATCCCATGCTTTAGGGGCCATTCGGGGAGAATCAGGGTCTGGGGGTTAAATGATGTTTCACTCTCCTCCCTCTCCCGCATTTTATTTCAATCACTCTGTCATTCCTTCCTCTTTCTCTCACATCAGGCTTCTCTCTCTTTCTCTGTCTAATCTTTCTGTGTCCCTGTATATTGTCTTCTCTCTTTTCCTCTTGCACCCCACATTCTCTTCCTTTTGTAACCTCATTTTCTCTCTACCCCCCCTCTGTCTCTTTTCCCCAATGCTCCCTTCTCCCCTATTTCTCCCTGTCTTTACTCCACTCCCTCTCAGCATAGCCACTGGGACATCTGGCCTTGCTGTCCTGTCTTTTTTGGTGTTAAACTGCCTTTAAGAGGAGCGCCACATTGTCCCATAAGGTTATGACAGCTTCACTGCCTGTATAATGAGATCCGTTGGAGAATGATGGCTTCTGCCTGGGGTCCTGGGAAACCACCCCCTCCCCAGATGCATAGCCTCTTTCTAAGGAGTCTTTGCTGCTGTTGCTACAGACACTCAAGCTCTGGAACAAAAAGCAGCAAAAGTTGTGAGTAAATGGAAATCTTAAGACTCTTTCCCTGCCATTTCCTTTCACTGCCATCCAGGAGCCTCACTTGCCAAGACCCTAATTGGGCCAGGCTTTGCCAGAATGGCTATTACTAGCATAGTGGCTTTCTCCACAGGTGTATTTAATTGGCTGTGCCTGCTGCTGGTGCTGTGGAAATGGCACTGACAAGAGACAAAGCAGGGAGCCCTTTGCTCTTTGAAATACAGACCTTTCCCAGGACACTTTCAGGCTGGCTTCTCTTCTCTTAGGAGCTGGAGAGAGGGCCTGAGGAGGCAGCATGTGGAATGCCTGAGTGAAGAAAAACCTCATGGGAACCGGCAGAGAGGAACCTACTAAAATTGGTAACGAGAGCTCAGCAAATATGTGATTTTTCAGTGGAGTGGCTGAACCAAAAAATCTGGAAAAAAATGCGGGTCATTTCAAACAAAAATTGATTTTTTTTTTCCTTGCCAGAACAAAAAAATTGTGTGTGTCAGACACAATTGTGTACAGTGTTTGGAAGAGGCACGTCAAAATGAACCATTCAGACTTTTTTGAAAATTTTCCCCTCATTTTTTATTCGGCCAAAACTGATTGCCAAATTCAATCCAAATTTACAAATAGTTTTGGTCTCCTGGAAACCGAATTTTTCAGCAAGTTTACTAGTCAACCAAAATCCCCCCCCCCCCCCAGCTTTACTGGAAATGTTGCCTTCTCATAGTGGGAGTTGTGGGGGGGGGCACCTCTCTTCAGATGCAGGCTTAGAGGGAGGCCCCCACCCCGACAGTCAGGACCTGCTCATGCTGACTAGTCAAACCGTTGCAGAATCCCATTGAGGCTACAGCCAAGCTCAAACAGCCTTTAAGCATTCGTTTTAAAATGGGTGTAAGCTGGGGATCTTCCAACACAACTTTGCCCTGATGTAGACCAGAGACTAAAAGCCTGATCCTGGAAAGATGCACGGTGTCTTTCCCTTGATTTCAGTGTGAGTTGAGGGGCATTCAACACCTTTCAGGCAGTGCCCAGCACCTTGCAGGATTGGGCCCATATGAGAATAGACTAAGAGGTGGAGAGGGGAAAGGATGCCACCAAAGACCATTGAAAACTAAATTTCACAGAGAGCCACATTTCTGTGTAACCTGGTTATGCCCTGGAAAAGGTACCCACACATGCTCACAGAGCCATTTATAGTTCTGGCTCCTTGACTCATTGGCCAGCCTGTGATGGGAAGTACAAAGTATTTAGCAGCATTAGGCTTGCAGTACAGGATCAGACTGCACACAGGCCTGGAGCCAACCAGCTCAAGAACAAATGTCTTTATTGTACACGAGATAACAATATGGCACTCTCTGAGAGCCAAATACCAGCAGCACAAAGTACACAAGAGGCCTTAGGCCCCGCAGACACATCCAGCTCAAGCTTTGCGGATAGATGGATAACTACACATGTTTGTAGCATACGCAGGGAGCTTTGGGGAAATCCTCTCAATTTAAACTCTGCTGGTCTTGATCCCTGGAGAGGTCTGTGCTGCCTGCTCAGAGATGCACGGGAAATGCCCGACTCCTGCAGGGTGGCAGAGTCTCTACCACAAGGACCAATATCTCTGATTCACACAAAAATTAAATGAGCCCTCTCCCTTACCTAGGGGGATGTTTGATTTGTTTTTGCATTTGTGGAGCCTCTGCTCAGGGGGATTCCCTGTCTCCCTGCTTTACATCCCCCACAGTTCCTACTCCTTGCTCCATCCAAGGAGCCTCATCCAGAATCTCTCAACACCACTCCCTGATCACAGCCAGCCCTTAAGCACAGGCCATAGGGAACAATCCTGCTCCTGCTCTAGAGTGCTGTTCTGGGGGAATCTAACAGGTCTCCTCCACCTCTCATGTCTGTGATTTAGGCTGTCCAGGTGGGGCCCTGCAAGTTCCGCAATCCGTAGAGCAGCCCCAGCTCCCTCTCTGGCAGCAGACCCAGAAGGGATAGGGAATTAGCCCCCCTCCCCCTCGCCTCCGAACCCCATTCTCCTTACTCCAGCAACAAGAGTGGAGAAGGCGCAGCATGGGGCCCATTGCTGCTTGGAACCTGTCCTGGCTCTAAGAACAGGAAGATGTTATTGAGTGACAAGGCCTCAGAAGGTGAGCCTGCTGCCTCCACACCAGGCACAGCCCCTGACTGACCAGGGGAGTGCGGGACATTTTGTTTTATGCCTGGTTTGTGAAGAAAGGACCTATTCGTTCTGAAGATCTTCAGTTCAATGTAATAAGACCCTGCTCAGCTAGGAGTTAGTGGAGCACTGGCTTGGGCAGAAGGGAAGATGAGCTGCTGCTAAGGGGATTTTCAGTCCCCATGTTCATCCCCTCCCAGAATTTCCTCACTCACTCAATTTCTTTTATTAGAATGAATTAGAATCAATCTCCACTGGCTACCCCCTCTCACCAGAAAAGGAGCCACAATCCTCCCTCCTTCCCATTTCCTTACCCAACTGGAGGGTGACACGGGATCTATTCGCCCTTCTTGAGAAGAACAAGACTCTCCTTAGCAAACCCCCAGGCCCTGTTCCTTATCTCTTGCTCCCGCCTCCTGAGGGAAGTTATTGGCCAAAGAGCAAGTAACCACAATAAAGCTCCCCCTAGAATCTGCACAGGTGAGTTAAATTCCATTCAGTCGGGATGGGAACAAAGATCAGAAGAGGAAAGAGTATGTTATAGACCTAAAGAGCTGACTGCCCACCCATCTACATTTATCCTCCAGGGGCAGAGAACAATATTGGGAGACTACTAGTATGGTCATGGGATGTGTGTGGTTGCACTGGTGTATGTTGTTAGAGAAATAACTGTGTGTCTATATGGGGTTGCCTGCATGTGTATCAGCTAGTGTGGATATAGGTGAATGTGTGGACATGTTAATGGGTTTTGTGTACTTATATATACACACATGCCTACAAACGTGTGCGTGGTTTCTGAAGAATGTTTTGTGGTTGTCTGTGTGTAGCTGCATGGAGGCGTGCAGCTGTGTGGATGAGTGTGTGATTATGAGGATATGAATCAGTTCCTTTGTGCCGTGTGTAGTCCCTGTAGGAGTGCATGTGCAACAGTGTGTCGTTGTAATGTTTCTTCTACATCAAACACATTCACAACAGTCACTTGCTCCTTGTTTAACAAGCAGCTTAAGACTTTCCTAACTGGCTCCTGGGACTCCTGTGCAGTCTATCAATATAATCCCCAGCATTTAGCTGATCCATTTCCCTCTAACAGGTGAAAGTACCTCTCAGTCTCTGGAGAGATAGAGCTGCATTTGCCAAATATGGACATTTTGGTTTTAATTGGCAGTATTATCATTATCCTCTGGAAGTCCCTTAAGCAGCTGCATTTTCTCAGAGCAACCTCCTCCCATTCTCTTCCTCTACACACATCTGCCTTTGTGCACGCTGTCTTGTTTGGAGGAATATTTAAAAAGCCACCTGTGTAATATTCCCTAATGAACATGCAGATTGATGGGCACAGAGGGAGACTGAAGGAGACGCATGAGGGAAGCAGGCTCAACTGAGGGAAGCAGGCTCAACGGGATGACTATCTACAGATCAGGTGTTAAGAGCAGCAGCTTTGCTCAACTGTGAAATCCCTTGAAGTGGTACAATCACTATCTGCCAGAGGGCCTGATTTTGCTTGCAAATATATAGAGACAGCTTGTCAAGGCCCCAGCATCCAGTTCCTGAATATTCATAGGTCGGCCAAGCAGCACAGCTCACTGGAGGCAGGTTGAGACTTCACCAAAAAGTCCAGAGGATCTTGGCAAGGCAGGAGTTCCCTCACTAATGCTTGTGGGTTTGTTCCCCAGGCACTTTGAAGGCTGCTTTGCTGAGCAGTTCCTTGTCTTTTTGCTTCTGGAATTTAAGCATAGGCCTCGATAAGCTCAGTTTTCTAGCCCTCCCCCCGCTTTTTAAAATAGTCTTTTTGTAAAGTTCAAGTCTTAAAGCAAGAGGGTCCATATCAGCTTCTTTCCCACAAACAATGGTCAAACAGTAAGGACCCATTTGAGATCCTTTTGCTAAAGGCTGGCATGGCATTCAGTGCCAACAAAATACCTTCCGAAGACTTCTCTCTCTTCATGTCTCCCTCTTTTTCCCTTTTCCCTCCAAGAGGAGCCCAATGTTTTGTGTGAAATTAAAAGGAATTCCCAGGTCGTTCCTCAGTGGACCAAGGAACCAGTATGCAGAAGCTCTTAGATCGGGGTAGATTGAATGCAGAGCCCTGTAATGAGAGAGGACTCGACTGTGCGTCTCCAAAGTGGAAGCCTGTAGTCCATGTGCTTCACTGAGGGTAGTCAGAAGCTACTTCTTATCCACAGCCCTCCTTACTTTGTGTCATTCCCAAAAAAGAGCCCCAAAGCCATCCTTTGGCGTGACAATAGAGTCCCTAGTGAACAGCAACAGTCACAGGCAGTGAGTGTGGGGAAAAGTCCTCCAGAAACTGAGTCTGCTGAGTGGATTCTGGTGCAAGCTTTAGGCACACACTGGCCTCTGTTGCGCTGTTGTTGTTGATGGAGCTACTGTTGCGGAACTGCTCCTTGGCAGGACGGATGGCCACCATGAACTGGCGCTTGAAGGTCTCACTCAGGGCAATGTAGAGGAAGGGGTTGAGGCAGCTGTTGGCATAGCCCAAGCTAATGGCGAAGTTATAGGCATAGAAGAAGGCAACAGAAGGTGTGTCAATGCCGAGATGCACCAGCTGGAGGATGTAGAAAGGGGCCCAGCAAATGAAAAAGGCAGAGCAGATGGCAACTGCCATGCGGGTGACTTTCTTGGTACGTACCTGGAGGCTCCTCTGGGGAAGGGGGACCACGGTGGTAGCCATGTGCTGGAGGATCTTAAAGTAAACAACACAGATGACAATCAGTGGGATAGCAAAGGCCAGCATGAACTGGTAGAGCGTGAACCAGTAGACATCAGTCTCAGGGTTGGGAAGCAAGAGAGCACAGCGGACAGTCCCATCCTCCAGAGGCATCAGACCTGCATACATCCACACAGGAATGATGGTCAGGAAGGAAAGGAGCCACACCAAGCAAATTACTGAGGCTGCTACACATGGTGTCCGGACATAGGTGGATTTCAGAGGGTAGACGGTTGCCAGGTAACGGTCGAGGGTCATCACTGTCAGGATGTTGGTGCTGGTGATCTGGCTGTTAGTGTCCAAGGCGGTGATGATGGTGCACAACGGAGCCCCGAAATACCAGGCACCATTACCAAGGAGCTGGTGGATGAGGAAAGGCATGCCCAGCAGGAAGAGGAGATCCACGATGGAGAGGTTGAATATGAAGATGTCGGGCACAGTCTGCTTGCACCTCAGCTTTTTCTTCTTGACAATGGTGTAGATGACGATGAGATTCCCGACAATGCCCAGGAAACAGATGATGCCAAACAGGCTAGGCATGATCACATTGGTGTAGGGGGCTGCCCTTTCTGCCACTGCCAAAACAAACCAGAGCCATGAGTCTTAACAGCCTGGGCTTCATACCCCACTGTGCCAATACCCCTGTGTAGCTGGATCTCTCCTCAGCTCAGAGACAGGTTTAAAGAATTCTGAAATTGTGTGGTTTCAGAGTGGTAGCCGTGTTCGTCTGTATCAGCAGAAAGAACGAGGAGTACTTGTGGCAACTTGGAGACTAACAAATTTATTTGAGATAAGCTTTCGTGGGCTGAAGCCCACTAGATCAGATGCATGTAGTGGAAAATACAGTAGGAAGATATATATATACACACAGAGAACATGAAAAAAATGGGGGTTGCCATACCAACTCTAACGAGAACAATCGATTAAGGTGGGCTATTATCAGCAGGAGAAAAAAACTTTTATAGTGATAATTAGGATGGCCCATTTCAAGAAGGTGTGAGTAACAGTAGGGGGAAAATTAGTATGGGGACAAACTAAAAACTATTTCCCCGTGCTTATTTTCCCCCTACTGTTACTCTCATGTGCTTGTCAACTGTTTGAAATGGGCTATCCTAATTATCACTACAAAAGTTTTTTTCTCCTGCTGATAATAGCCCATCTTAATCGATTGGTCTCATTGGAGGTGGTTTGGCAACCCCCATTTTTTTCATGTTCTCTGTGTGTATATATATATGTTCCTACTGTATTTTCCACTACATGCATCTGATCAAGTGGGCTTTAGCCCATGAAAGCTTATGCTCAAATAAATTGGTTAGTCTCTAAGGTGCCACAAGTACTCCTCGTTCTTTCTGATGAAATTGTGTGGATACTAAAGTGGGGGTAACTTACACCTTTTCCTGCCCAGCCCAATGCACATGGCACACCAGCTTAGTTTCACATTTACACCCACTTTGCCATATAAGCATCCCCATAATGCAGTGGTTTTCAAATTTTTTTTCTGGCAACCCAGTTGGAGAAACTTGTTGATGCCCATGACCCCACAGAGATGGGGATGAGGGGTTTGGGGTGTGGGAGGGGCTCAGGGCTGGAGCAGAGGGTTGAGGTGCAGGGGTGAGGGCTGCGGGGTGGGGCCAGGAATGAGGGGTTCAGGATGTGGGAGGGAGCTTTGGGCTGGGTCAGGAGGTTGGGGTGCAGGAGGGGGTCAGGGCTCTGGGCTGGGGGTGCAATCTCTGAGGTGGGGCTGGGGATGAGGGGTTTGGGATGCAGGAGGGTACTCTGGGTTTGGGGGAGTCTGGTCTGGGGTAGGGGTTTAGGGTGCAGGAAGGGGCTCCAGGGGTGGGGCTGGGGATTGGGGTGTGGGGTTGGGGCTTACCTCAGGCAGCTCCCAGCCAGTGGTGCAGCGAGGGTGCTAAGGCAGACTTTCTGCCTGTCCTGGTGCGACAGACTGCGCTGCACCCTGGAAGCAGCCAGCAACAGATCTGGCTCCTAGGCAGAGGCACGCAAGCATCTCCGCGTGGCTCTCACCCACAGGCATCACCCCTCCCCCCACTCCCATTGACCTGTTCTCGGCCAATGGGAGCGTGGAGCCAGTGCTCAGGGCAGGGGCAGTACATGGAGCCCTGTGGCCCCCTGTCTAGGAGGTGGACCTACTGCTGGCCGCTTCCAGGGCACAGTGTGGGGTTGGAACAGGTAAGGACTAGCCTGCCTTAGCTGGGCAGCACCGCCGATAGGACTTTTAACGGCCCAGTCAGTGGTGCTGACCAGAGCCACCACACCCCAGTGCCTTACATTCCACGACCCAGTACTGGGTTGCGACTCGCAGTTTGAAAACCACTGCCATAATGTACCTCAGTCCTGACTTGAAATAGCTATGCCAGTGTATCTCAGCTCTGACCTACCTCCTGCAAGAGGTCTCTAAAGCTTCACCTAAATACTAAGGCCAAGGTTTTCAAAAGCAGGTGCCTAAAATTAGGCCCCTGAGTCCATATTTAGGCACCTGATTTTCAGTAGTGCCGAGAACCCAGCTGAAGTCAATGGAAGCTGCAGCTGCTTAGCACTTGTGGAAAGCATTAGGCCCAGATAACCACATTAATTTTCACTTGTTACAATGATGGTCTCTGTAGGTTAATGGCCCAATGGCCAATGGCAACTCACACCTGATTTCTCTGCATGACATCCCAAGTCTGAGTTAGTGTTTGCTGAGCCGACTGCCTTGTCAGGAAGTGCCATGTACCACATGTGCAAAGAGAAGACCACCACCATCCCCAGCTGAGACAGATCACTTTTTATCTCATTATTTTTCTCCTACGGGGTATGTTGATTCCATGATCAACGAGTCACTGTGTAAATTATTTGTGTGCTTGTTGAAATGATATGCACTGCAGTTCTAGCATCCCCTAAGCCCACTGTATGACTGGCTCTCATTGAATTGCAGATGATTCAAACTGATTTTATTTGGGAACACTTTTCAATTATTCCATTCTTCTGTCTCCTTAACAACTTGTTCCTGCCGAGGTGTAGTGCAGGAAGGAAGTGGGGGACATTTACAGTAGAACCCAGAGAAATAAAAACTAGCAAATATGTCACTAGTGTTTGGTCCTTCTGAACAGCAGATACCCATTCAGGGCCAAGTATTGCCAGTTAAAACATCCTGAGTCCAAACTTTTATCTGCTACATCAGAGTAAATCTGGAGTAACTTGACAGAAGTCAATGGAGTAACTCCCAATTTACACCGAGGGTGGGGTGGGGGTCAGAGAGCAGGATCAGACCCAGAACTAGCAAAACAGATGTGTGCCACCTCAATCATGTCATGTTTGCTTTCTAGGGAGCAGAGATGTGACAAGTCGCTGGTACCACTATGCTTTTGACACTTGGAAGCCTCAGGATGAGTCATAAACAAAGCCAGGTAGGAACATTTTGAATCTATAGCAATATGCATCCTATCTCAAGCATCCGCACAGTTGACAGAATGCAGCCAATCAGCCACAAATGGGAAGAGCCTTGTCATAGGTAAAGCAGACTGGTTTGCTAAGGATTCATATTTGTATCTCCAGCAAAGACAGCCCCCTGCTGCTTCATCTGCTGTTGATTAGAAACGGAAGTGAATGATGAGAATCTATTTGGCTGATGTCTTAGGAACACTCTGTCCAAACTAACTGAAATATATCACCCATAAGAAAATAATCCGTATGCCTGTGGGATTTTCCTGCCTGCGCCCACCCCCTATGTTCAGCTCATAATAAAAATAACTTTGGCACAGGCTGTTTCCAGGGGATTAGTGACCCACTGATCTTAATAGTCCCTGTCATGGCTGTGGTTGAAGTGTATCAATTCCTCCCAGCTGGTCATTATTCCCCAAGAAAAGCCCTGTGCTCTATGGCCTTAAATAACACTCTGACATAGGAACACAATTGAGACCTGTTGTTGCTCCCACATTATCAAGCCTACACATCTCCAGAGTGTCCAGACTGGCCTCCCTCTTTCCCAGGGCCTGGAGACTAGAAGAATAAGACTCTCCCTCCAAGCTGCTATATAGTAACTAATATGAGATGTGTCCCCCTCCCCCCCTTCCAGGAACAGGGAGGATTGTGTTATTAAAACACAGGACATTTTAATGGCTGGGAGTCTGAATATAATGTATTTTGCTGGTGTACAACTGAGTTTTTTTAAAATGCTCATGGTGGTTTTGTAATGTTTGGTACAAGCACAAATAATCTTATAGCAAAGTTTATGTAAGCACAAAGGCCTCACATAAAAGATTATTTATATAGTGCCTTTCATCCTGAAGGATCCCAAAGAGCTTTGCAAACTTTGTACTTAAAGCACCACTAAAAAGCAGCCAACGCTGGGATGGAGGGCAGCATGCATGCAGACAACTGGTGCAGTGTGTACTGCAGGACAGTGGAATGAACGGGAAATTTTAGCAAATGAGACACAAAGACAGTCAGTGCAGTGTTGGCAGGACCTTAAGGTTTAAGGCCATATTAGTAAGTGATGCAATGAATTTAGTGGTTTCAGAGTAGCAGCCGTGTTAGTCTGTATTCCCAAAAAGAAAAGGAGTACTTGTGGCACCTTAGAGACTAACAAATTTATTTGAGCGTAAGCTTTCGTGAGCTACAGCTCACTTCATCGGATGCATTCAATGAAGTGAGCTGCAGCTCACGAAAGCTTATGCTCAAATAAATTTGTTAGTCTCTAAGGTGCCACAAGTACTCCTTTTCTTTTTAATGAATTTAGTGTGCATGTGCACTGGTGCCTTCCACTGAATAAAATCAGAACTACTCAGCTGTGTGGATTAGACTCTGTACTGCTACCATCTGAAGGAGATTCTTCTTTAGCTCAAATGGGTAGGGACTTTTAGAGCAGAAGGATCTGAGCTCTATCTCCATGGCTCTAGTGAAAGGCCAAGTGGCCATCAACTGCAGAATTATGACAACTACTTGAATTCTTATATGGCAACAAGATTTGTCACAATTTCATCTCTACGTCTCATCCTGTGATCCATACTCAGTCAAAACATTCATTCACTTTAGTGGAAGTTTTGCCTGAGTGAGGATCACAGGACCTGGCCTACAGACCTTTATCTCTAAGGTGAGAATGTACTTGTAACAAATGTATCCAACTACCTATTAAACTGTCTTTTAGTGTGTTTGCTAATGAAGGACTTAAAGTGAAGCATTCAATAATAAAGGTGACTGTCATCCACCTTCTGAAATAAGGAGCTAGATCCTCAGCTGCTGTAAATATGCATTGCTCTATTGCAGTGGTTCTCAAGCTTATTTGATCAGGTCTCCCTTATTTGTGTCTGTAGTCATGTATCCCCCGCCCCTCCCCTGCCCTCCCAGTACATATGCTGCCAGCCAGCTCTGAAGGCAGAGGGGAGAGCAGCAGCTGCTGGCCAGGCACTCAGCTCTGAAGGCAGAGGGGAGAGCAGCAGCTGCTGGCCAGGCACTCAGCTCTGAAGGCAGAGGGGAGAGCAGCAGCTGCTGGCCAGGCACTCAGCTCTGAAGGCAGAGGGGAGAGCAGCAGCTGCTGGCCAGGCACTCAGCTCTGAAGGCAGAGGGGAGAGCAGCAGCTGCTGGCCAGGCACTCAGCTCTGAAGGCGGAGGGGAGAGCAGCAGCTGCTGGCCAGGTACTCAGCTCTGAAGGCGGAGGGGAGAGCAGCAGCTGCTGGCCAGGCACTCAGCTCTGAAGGCAGCACTGTGCCAGTAATAGCACAGAAGTAAGCGTGGCCATGTGAAAAGCGATATCTGTAAATATCACTTTTCACAGCAGCCTTAGTGCCCCATTGCCACCCTTCTGCGCTGCTTCTGCCTCCCTGGGGCTGATGGCTGGAGCCCCACCACCTCCAGGTGAGGGATTGGGAAGGAGGGGGGAGAAGAAGAGCCAAGCCTGGGCTGCCTCCCATTGAAGGATGGAGGTGTGTGGGAGGACAGCCCTGGCTGTCAGCCCCCGGGCAGGGGGGGCCTCCAGCTGTGCCCTTTATCCCCACCTCTGGGTTGTGCACAGCCTTTCTGCCTGAGCCCCGTCCCCCCTGACAGACAGAGTTCTTAAAAAAAACACCCACATGCGCTTGCGCCTCCCTTGACACTTTCCTGCACCTCCCCTGGGAGGTCCCCTAGTTTGAGAACCTGCTTCTATTGATTTCAGTGTCAGATTCTCAGCTCCATTGAAGTCAATGGAATGTCACCAATGTACACTACGGAGCACCTGGCCTCATGGGCTTCTCCACAGGATAAACCGTATTGGCGTCAGACTATAAGATGGTAGCAGGGTCCAGCGGATAAAGCAAAGGTCCCAGGACCTGGGTTTCGCTCCCAGCATTACCAGATTCCCTTTGTGAGTCCAGCCAAACGGCTTACCTTCTGGGTGCCTCATTTCCCAGCTGTAGCACCGCGATGACGCTTACCCTCCACTGTGAAATGCTTTGAGAGCTAGGGCTGAAAAGTGCTGCCATAATGCCAAGAGTTATTATTATTATTGCCTTATGCTCAGGATGCAGTGGAAGTATTTCAACTGCCTATGACTAATTTTAGAATAAAAAATAAAAAGGCTGAACCCAAAGGGTGACGGGCTTGCCCTGGAGGGATGAGCCTTCTCACTGGCTGCAGTGCCTGGCACTACGGCTCTCGGTTAACTGAAAGGGCTCTTTGCTGGGAACTTTGCAAGCTGCCGCATTCAACTTCTTCCCTCCCTTCGCGCTCTGCAGGGAGCCCCCCGGCGGGGTCCAGAGAGCGGCCCCCAGCGGAGCTGGGAGACCAGCGCAGGAGCTGTCCAGCCCCCGCTGGTTCTGAAGTGTAACAATTTCACCAACTTGCCGCGTGTCTCACTGGGGTGGGGGCACGGACGAGGGAGGGGAACTGAAGCGGAGAGCGCAGCCCTGTTCCCCGAGGCAGAGGCGCTGAAGCAGAATCTCTCCCCTCGGCCCAGGCTCCGGGCATCTTCTTGGAGCAGGTTTCGTCTCAAGCCCGGAAAGTGCAGGGCGTTATAGCGCGCCGGTGTAGGCGGGGCCAGCGCTGGGCTCCCCCAAACCTCCGTGTACCGGTACCCGGCACCAATCAAAGCACCAACAAGAGACCCCCTTTGCCAGAGGCTTCCCTGCCCACCTGTCCCAGCCCATCCCGTAGGGTCTGCTGCCGCTGCTCTCAGCCCCGCCGCCCCCCCCCCCCCGCCCGCACTTACCGGACCCGTTCCTGGGAGCCCAGGCGGAGCAGTTCCTTGGGCACAGGGGCGGGGAGTTTTCCGAGGCCATCTGGCATCTAGGAGGGGAGCCACGAGGCGAACCTCAGCCGGATTCCTCGCCTTGCCTGGACGCCTGCCCGCTCCCCGGCATCTCTCTGCAGGCCACGGGGCGTGGGAGAGGGAAGGGGCCGGCGGCAGGCGGGGCAGGGTCCCTTGGGCAAGTTGGCAGGGAGCCGGCTCCCCGTGCCGGCCCCGGGGGACTTCAGCCGGCCGCCGGGCTGGGCGGCTGGAGCCGATGTTCCGGGCGCTGCACGGGTCTGGCGGCGGCTGGCAGGAGCTTGGCTGCTTAGGTCCCGGCTCCGGGGAGAGCTGCGGGGGAAGCGGAGCCTGCAGCCCCTAGCGGCGGGCGCCGAGTCAACCTCCAGCGCCTCTCCCCTGCCCGCCGCGGGATCAGCCCCCAGTCACTGCCGCCGCCGCAGCGCGCTGGCTGCCCTGGAGGAGCGGCGGCCGGGGCTGGTCTCCCGCCCCCACCCCGGGGCGCTCAGCGCCGCAGCGCTGAAATCAAAGAGCAGCTGACTCCGGCCGCCACACACGAGCGTTCACACACAGCGGTGTGCTGCATGGCATTGGCAAGCGGCGCCGCCGAGAGCCGGGGGCGGAGCGGGGATGGAGGGGATCGTGCCCAGGAGACAGCGAGCCAGCCAGGCAGCCGCTTCCTTCCAGAATGGGCCTGTGCCCTGGCAGGCTGGGGGAAGAGGACAGGGGCACAGGGTTCATCCTGGTGTCCTAGCCCTCCCCTGTGGAAAACCTTGCTGGGCTTTGGATCAGGTGGAGTGGGAGCTGTGGGGGGCTGAGGAACCAGCTCCCAGCATGGAGGATATCTTCTCCATTCTCCTGGTGTATTTCCTCTCTTCCCACACTCCTCCCACTCCCAGGACTGACCCCCAGCTAGGGCATGGTCCCAAATACAAGGAATTAGCACAATGATTCCCAAACTTCCTCACACTGGGTCCCTCCAGGGCTCCCTCTCATCTAGCTGGGAGCCTCCCCATTTACCAACTGGAGAAGGGCAGAGTGGTCAGGAGTGCCTGACATTGGTTCATGACCCTCCCCAGAGGCATGAACCCCAGTAGACAAACCCTAAATTACCACATGGTGCCACCCCCGATTTCCCCTTCCTGGAGCTGAAATCCTGTAGAGATGGTTCTGCTCAGCCCAGTCAGACACGTACGTCACCAGCTATGGATCTCGGTGTATTGTCGATGAGCCCCATATGGATTGAGGTTGAGCTCAGCAGTGCTCCCTTGGTTGTAATGAGTCATTTTCTGGCCAGTGAGAGTTTGCTGTGATCAGTTTTTGTCTTTTCGATTGTTCTGCTTTCCTGGCGGCAAACAGGCAGTATAGATTTCTCTCACACATACGCACAAAGTCCTTTCCTCAGTGAGTCAGAGCAAGCACCACTAACAGATTTGAGAGAGCACTGCTGTGAGCTGTCAAGACACCAGATAAATTACCCACCGAAAAGTGTGTAAACACCAGTTTCATCCTCTGACCCACCTCAGCGCCCTCTGACTCAGGCTGCATGTTTCATTCCACCTTTGAGATACTTCTTCTTGTAATCAATTCAACATTTATTATTGAATTATTTATTGATTTGATTCCTGAACCTGAAATTATTTTTTTAGACTTTAATTTTAGATCTAGCTCTCCCCATGTACCATTGTGAGGGCTGAGATCAGCTGAGTGGTTGCTTTTCAAAAGTGCTGTGCACCCACAACCTTAGTTGAAAGAAAAGGAGGACTTGTGGCACCTTAGAGATTAACCAATTTATTTGAGCATAAGCTTTCGTGAGCTACAGCTCACTTCATCGGATGCATACTGTGGAAAGTGTAGAAGATCTTTTTATACACACAAAGCATGAAAAAATACCTCCCCCCACCCCACTCTCCTGCTCGTAATAGCTTATCTAAAGTGATCACTCTCCTTACAATGAATGTGTATGATCACTTTAGATAAGCTATTACCAGCAGGAGAGTGGGGTGGGGGGAGGTATTTTTTCATGCTTTGTGTGTATAAAAAGATCTTCTACACTTTCCACAGTATGCATCCGATGAAGTGAGCTGTAGCTCACAAAAGCTTATGCTCAAATAAATTGGTTAGTCTCTAAGGTGCCACAAGTACTCCTTTTCTTTTTGCGAATACAGACTAACCCGGCGGTTACTCTGAAACCTTAGTTGAAGTCAGTGGGAGCTGAAGGGACTCAGCACCTCTTAAAATCAGGCCCTTGGTGTGCACTTCTCATGACTCATACATGGATTGTCATTTCAGCAGGGTTTGACCTTAGCACTGCAGCTTGGATCTCCAATCACTTAAGCTGAAGGAGTCTATCACCATTAGCTGGCAGCAGCAGTAGGCTGTTATCCTCTAGTGGATTCGCCACTAAAAGGGAGATGTGACATGTGCATTGGTGATGTGTTATGCACACGAAAGGACTGGAGGCAGGAAGTGGCAAATTCTCCACTGAAGTTTCATGGGTGAGTGAAGAATTTGACCCAAGATGTTTCTCAGCAGTGGGATACCCATGGGATATGAGAATGTGTGGAATCAGTGAAGCTTATGGAAAAGTGACATAGTCCAGGAGGTAGATATGTTTCTTTAAACAGCTTTTTCCAGGCCCAGTTTTAAAGTCTGTCTTACCTTTCCCCCGGGGAGTAAGTGGCTTTCTGAACAGACACCAGTTTTTCTACAAAGTGGAAGTTTGACATTTAAGATTCAGCAGGTTTCCAAAGCAAAGCATTATTTTGGCACTTACACCTCTAACATTATTGTTCACTTGTGAAACAGAGTTGCAGCATTAAAGGAAACCTGCAATACAACTTCACAGATACCTGAGGCATGATAGACCACAAGGTCAATATCCCCCAATGCACAAGTGGCATGGGCTTATCTTCCTGTAACCTGATACTCTGCACTTTGGATTTGCGTTATCATCAACATCATAATTTTATGGTATTATTCCATGTTGTATTATTCATCATTTCTCTTAAGGCCTCAGCAACATTGGGACACTATTGTGCTAAACTCTGTACAAACATACAGTAAATGACAATCTCTGCTCCAATGGATTTATAGTCTAAAGGACAAGCCATAGCAGGTGGATTAAACCAATGAGGAAGAGAGGATGGGATAACAAAACAATCAGATGTGTTAGCATAGACTAGCTGCATGCACAATTCATAGCCCATCAGTAGAAGCAATAGCAGTAATCAACTCACCACCTGCCTGGCCATTGTGAGACAGCAGTTTTCTGTGTGCATTATGCCGATTTATCTAAATCTGGATCCTGCAGGCAAAACTTCCATTGAAATCAGTTGTAGAAATTGGAAATGTAGTATAAGTGTTAAACTAACCACTCTGTCTAATTGCAATGAAAATTGAGTCACTAACCCACAGTGAAAATGTGCCTTATATTAAAAGAGAGAAAAGGAGGACTTGTGGCACCATAGAATCTAGCAATTTTATTTGAGCATAAGCTTTCGTGAGCTACAGCTCACTTCATCGGATGCATGCAGTGGAAAATACAGTAGGGGGGTTTTATAAACACAGAGAACATGAAACAATGGGTGTTACCATACACACTGTAACGAGAGTGATCAGGTAAGGTGAGCTACTACCAGCAGGAGAGAAAAAAAACCTATTGTAGTGATAATCAAGGTGGGCCATTTCCAGCAGTTGACAAGAATGTGTGAGACTAACACGCCTGCTACTCTGAAACCTGTCATTAAAAGAGAGAGTAATTAACAACCAAACAGGGGGCTGCCGTCTTGCTAGTTTAATGAAGTAGGTTAAGGCACAGGAAATGGAGGAAAGCCGCTTGAATGCATAAGAAAGGTGGAGACTTCCAAAGTTGTTGAAAGGCAAATTCTATTATTGGGAAACAAATCTGGTTGCTTTAACAACAGTTTAACACTGAAAGTCTCTTGCATTCCAGTGATGAGTTGCATTTCCTGTGTCTATACCTATGTCTCTGTCTTACACAGTATGAGCAAAACTGCAGCAAGCCCTGCGGGAGATGCTGGCACAATCCACTGTTACAAAACTATTATAACAGTTTCTCCAAACAGTTTTGCAAATGTATTTTAAAATTCATTCTTACTTAGTAAATATTTACTTAATACCTTGATACTACTCTGATTGGCACTGTATATGCTAGCTAAGGGCCTAACCCTGCAAATCCTCATGCGCATTATTAGCCCACTGGCATCACTATTCATGCAAGTCAGGGTTTGCAGGAATATGCTTGATGATATTAATACTAATCACAACCATTTTCCTTTAAACTGATCAAATGAGCACTGTGGGTAAAATTCAGTCCTGTGCAGAAAACCAGCACAAGGGCTATACACCACCTGCATGTCAAAATCAGACTTATATGGTTCATTGGCCCTCAGTACAGGGTTGAATTTCACCCTGTTTGAGCTGGTGGTATTTTGCAATCTCTGTGTAATAATCATATTTTGCACTTTTACAACCCCTTCTAGCCAAGAATCTCAAAGCACTGCACAACCATTCATTCATTTAGCCACTCTCACCCCTGGGAAGTAGATAAGCATTATCACACTCATTTGACAGATGAGACAAGTGAGACACAGAGAAGTTAAGTAACTTGCAAAAAACCATGCAGTGAGTCTGTGGCAGAGCCAGGTGCAAACCCCGTGTTTCTAACTCCAGGTCTGCCCCTAGCTACAATACCATCTTCCCTCATCTTGTGTTTTTGTGCCTTCCTAATGAACTTTTCAGTGAATTAAGTATTTTCTCAGCTGCTCAATAAAATAACCTGTATACACACATATCCCTTTAAAAGCACAGATGCTGGCTAATTGGTCACTTAAAACTTCTTTTTATCAGAGCTGAATGTCAAAAGGGGCATTCATCTGAACCCAGAAAATCACTCTTCTCTCACTGCCACTTTCTTGCCATTGAAATGAAAGATTAGAACTGTCTGGTCAGCCTGTTAGTAATTCTAGTCTCAAACTGCTAATTTGAAGCTTTGGTCTTTATGCCCTGCTTCCCCTGGCTGATTGCAGCAAACCAAAGGCCAAGGCAAGTGGCTTCTGCAGCTTTCTTTTCCTTGTTAAAGGTTAAAGAACCCCAAAGACAAAAGAGCAGCCAAAAATAACAAGGAGAAACAAGTAGCTCTCCACATTGCACAGGGAAGTGGAGAGGCCTCCTGGCACTGGGCTGCCATGGCTGTAACTGTCTCAATAAGGTCAGGGATAGGGATATGTGCTCAGCAAATGGACGCATTCGGCTGTTATGATAAGAAATTCCAGGGTTGTACCAGTATCTGGTATCAACAGCAAGGAGCCCTGAGGGAGGCAGGTACTGCCTCAGAGTAGAATGCTAGTTACTTCTCATTTATATGAACAGATAGGGCGAGGAGGCAGCTGCAGTTTTAAATGCTGCAACGTCCAGAAATGAAAAAGTTTGGGGTTGAATAGTAACTCATCTACAACTCTGTGCACAAGGCCCAATTCTCCCTTCACTTACTGCACCATCCTTCTACGGCCTCCAGTGGATTTACACTCCTGATTTACACCAGTAAGTCAGAGGTGTAATAAGTCCCTGAGCTACATCTGAGCAACTCCCAACAACATCATTCGGAGAGGTGGGTGCAGATCTGAAGGCAGAAACGGGCCCATTGCGTATGACATATATCAGCATCACTATTAGTCCACAATACTAGATGGGCAAGTTTCCCTTCTCGCTTACCATGGGGTATACCCATTGACTCTGATAGTGTCACACCAGTGAGACTTTGAAAGGAGAATTTGGGCCCATGAGTGTAATGTGGACAGGTTAAGATTACCAGGGTAGACTTAGCCTCTGTGTTTCCTATAACTATAGCCTTATCGTTATGTTAACATGTGGTGGTGTTTTTAGCTTCAAAGTGAAGTGACTAACATTCAACACTGCTGCAATCAATACCTGCCTCTCTCGGGGCTTATGTCTTGATCCAAGCTCTGTCCTAGGACATCATATGGGGGATTGTCTGCATTCACAGCAGCCTGACAATCAAACCCTACCCTTTGGTGTCCGAGTTTTCATGGGAGCAGAGAGCTGCTCTTTCTGTATAACTACTCATAAAGGGTCACGTCAGCAATAAATGCAGCCAGCCATAATATGTAGTCACACTTACCTTCTCCCTGAGCAGTGAATACAAATTGCTTGCTGCCTGCTCACTAGCAATAAAACCCATAGTTGATCAGTTGTGTCCTCTTCTTGCATGGGGCAATTGGGGGCTGCATGTTAGGACACAGAAGGTCACATTGCAAGGCCAACCCTAAGCGTATTAGTGCCCAGGGTAGAATTGTTCCCAATAAAACAGATTCCTCCATCAATCCTCCTTTCCCTGATTTGCCTCCCATCTACCATTTCCCCCAGGGCAAACTGACATAACTTTCTTGCCTTCCCTTTGCTAGGGCAGGGAGTCCATCATCAGGCTGGCCAGCCTTCTGCCACCCCCCTGCCCTCCTAGGGATGGAAAAATCCCCAAAGCATCAAATCTTCTGGCCAGCCAGCTGGTTTCATGGTCTCTGGACAAACCTTCTGGGCATCTTCTGAATCTCCCTGGCCTGTCTATCTCTACTTGGACTCCTGGCATGTGGTACCAGTACATAGGGGGGTTTCTCATGGGATTGTGTCCTCAGAAGAAATCCTTCCCAAATCACCATACTTATAACATGGCACCTATGCCCAAACCAACCCCTGCCTATCACAGATTAGAATTGCCACTTTGGGTCCCACTGATTTCACAATAATTTTTAGCTCTCTTAGAGTGCTTTTCCTTGCTAGAACTTGATAGGGGAAGGTAAGTGTCATCCCTATTTTGCCAAAGTGAAACGCACAGAGAGAAGAAATGACTTGTCCAAACACACACAGCAAGTCATTGGCAGTGCTGGAATTAAAAAGTTCCCTAACCACTGGACTGTGCTGCCTCCCAATGCATGGCCCTGATTCTCCACTATGTCCAAGCTGTGCTCATCTGAGGACGGCTGCAGGTAGTGGCTTCCTTATCCATGGTCACCTGGCTCCAGAGGAAGTTAGAGCAGCAGATGGCCAAAAGGTCTGGAATGGATCTCACAGCAGAGGAGGATCAGGCATAGTGATCCCACCCATGCCCTGACCCCAGAACACCTCTGACACAGCTCATCTCTGCCTTTATACTGGGGGTCAGGGAGCGGCTGCCATAGTTGTTTCTACCTGATTTCCATCAGTAGACAGTTCCCCACCACAAGCGGACAACTCTGTCAACTTAAGGTCACTTTGCACCACTGACATGGCATACACTGTCCTTAATAGACGAGAGACCCTGACTCAAGAGCCACACTTTCCTTTATGAAGAGCAGCTTGGCAGTGAGAAAAAACGTAGCCAATTAAATCCAGCTTCTGAAAAGACTTTCTAAGCCATGCTAGGGGGATAACAAAGCAAAAGCTCTCTCCATAATCCTGCTCTTTCATCTCCCAGGAGCTCTTTCCCATCCTTTCTTTTTTGTATGTGTTTTGATCACGAAGAGAAATGAGAAATAATTTCCACTTAAAAAATCCCAAACAACCAATCTCTGCAAAAGCCAAGCTGGAGGGAGCTGAAAGGATAGAGGTTTTAATGAAGCTTCACTGGGAGCTCGTCCAGCCTGCATCATTAGTTTGAAGGATCCACTTCATGCACATTCAGGGATGATTCAAGCAAAATTGGGGCCCCTTGCAAAGCTATTCAGTTGGGGTCTGATCCAACACCCATTGCGGTGAGCGGAAAGATTCCCACTGCCCTCAACCGGCTTTGGATGGGGCCAGTTGGCCAAAAAGACCAACAGTCATTGTGTGACCTTCTGGCCACCACCTTCCCCAGCTCCTGCGTCATGCCAACTGGCAGGGGTGGGCAATTCAGGCCCATGATGAAAATAGCTCTTGTATCCAAAGTGGGGGAAGCTAAAGAGGGGTAAAATGCAATGTGCCCCTGCCAGGACTGCAATGAAGGGAGAAATGTCCCAGTTCTTCAGGGGACACAAGTTATCACCCCAGAGCTCCCTGTCAATATGAAGCAGCTTGTGCCTCACACTATATGGCTCTAGAGCAGCATTTCTCAAATGCAGCCACCAGTGACTTTTTTGTGGCCACAATAGCCTCCTGGGCAGTGATTGGGGAGGGGGCAAAGCAGTGATCCATCCCCTTCTTATTCTTCCTGTATGCACCTTGGTGTTTTCTGGCACCGCCAGCAGGGGATCACATCCTGCACTGCCTCTGGAGACACATGGGGCACAATGCTGGAGGAACCTTGGACTTTGCAAGAAGCCAGTGAGTTCCTGACCCACCTTCCCAGGGTGGCGGGACTCCGGCCATGGGGCCTTGGGCTTTCGCTGTGGGGCGGCAGGGCTCAACATCCACCCCCCCCATCGCCCTGGCCCTCACTGTCTCCCCCACATCCAGTGCTTAATTTGTGCTGGGGCTGAGCCCAGGCTCCTGTAGGCTTGGCAGGTCATAGCCAAGGCACCTCTGGGCTTGCCTCGTTAGTTACCACCAGTCCCAGAGCAGGCAGCGAGAGGCTTATGTTTATTACTGTCACTTTTCACAGCCTCCCAGCTAGCTAGCAAGTCTGTGCTAGTATATGTGCTTATTTTTTTCTAAAGTTAATTAAGTATTTTAGGAAAAAGTGTCAGAGCAGCCACCAGCAAGAGTTGGTGGCTGCACTCTGAGGCCACCAAAGGAATTTGTCATGAGCCCCCCTGCTCTAGAGAATGAGCAGCGACTTCCCACTAGCAATCAATCCTGTCCCTGGTAGAGTGCAGGTTGCACAGTGGCCTCTGACGGGCACCACCCTCCTGTTTGGCCAGAACTCTCCGCGTTGCCCAAAGCCCCTGGCACTTCCACAGGCACTGATCAGTGGCTCTCTCACGCACCAGGAAAAGGTTAGCGGGCTGGTAGTTCATTCAGTGTCTAATTCAAAGATCGTTAAGTAGGGACTGTGAAGGGAGACAATGCCTGGGAAGGGAGAGGGAAGGAAGGGGCATGTAGGAAAGGAACATGAGTGAAGAGAGTGTGGGTGAAGGGGAAAAAGGTGCAGTGGGGATGAGTGTACCGAGGATGGAAGTGGAGGAGACCGGAGCGTGATGGATGCTAGTGTGGGAGATGGGAACTTGTGGGACAGGTGCATGTCAGCAAGTTCCAGATGGCAAAACTCGCTCATCAAGGCTGATGCATCCGATAACACCCTGTGTCTGTATCTAGTGCCCATATTTCTCTTTGTCTCAAGCCAGCCCAGATATGCATGTTTCCTGAGCTTGGCAGGTAAAGGAAGCTGCTTCATTAATCAGCAGACCTGGAGAGTGGGGTCACATGAGGCAGGCGCACTGCGAGTTAATCTACTTTGGTCCAGCATGATGGATGGAGCTCATTTCAGGCACTAATCTAGTCTGTGTGCATGCTGGACAAAAATAGATTAGCCCCTGCCTGGTTGACAGAGGAGCTTCCAGAGCACTTGGGACACTGCAAGAGGGCTCTCAATGAGGTGGGACACTCTCCAAAGCCCGGGAATAACCCTGTGAATACTGGGCTAAGTGATAGCACTTCCAGCAGTGTTGAAGTGCAGGGCTGCAGTGGTGGGGGCTGGAGGCATTGTGGTTGCTCTGGACAGAGGCAAGCAGAATTTTTCCTGAGCACTGTGGGGAGCAAGCTTTGAAGAGGCTCCTTAAAACTAGCGCCATATGCACTGGTCCCAGTGCCAGCCACCAGGCGCTAGTGGGGGACAAGGAGTTTGCCCTCCATCCCACCTGGATGTGCCTCCTTTTTGGGGTGCACAACTCCAACTGCCGTGTTTGCCAGCCCCCTGCTGCTCAGGGAGTGCTAGCTGCAACATTCTTGCATCCTCCTCTCTGAGGTGCACTGAGGTGTGTGTGAGAGAGTCAGTCAGAGTGAATCCATTTATTGGCTCATTCTCTGCGCTTCCATTGACTCCTGTAGTACTGGGGGCTCCCCGTCCATGGGTCCATCATCTCCCTACAGTCACTGTGAGCTCCCGCTCAGTGGCTCTGTTGTCTCCTTATAGTCACTGTGCAGTCCCTGTCCATAGCTCCATTGCCTCCCTACTATCGCTGTGGGATCCCTGTTGGTGCTCTCAGCCTCTCCCCTTGGCAGTCTCACGGCCCAAGGAGCTGAGCAGTGACATGCGTTTGTGAAGTTACATTTCAAATGGTTTTGGGATGTGCCCATGGAATATTAATGAGGCCCCTGGAGTTTCCGAGCTGCTGCCTGGAACCTCCACATCGTTCTCCAGTAGCTGCAGTGACTCTTGGGATGGTTTAGGCCATGGCACGGTGTCTCGGACTCTTAGTTCCTTCGCAGTGGCTAGGAGAGCTGGTTTCCCAGATAAGGACTGATCGCAGCCTTTTGCTAAACAAAGAAATTGAGCCATGCTCATGCCAGAGGATTCCCTTGAGACTATTATGGACTGACTGCAAGCTGGGTCTCAGCTTCCCGAGCCTGACCTATGTGGCAGGCAGTGCCCAAGAGTCACTGGACCTCATGAGCTTTCCATTAAAATCGAAGGCACAAGTGCCCTCCACTGCCGTGAGAGCAGGATCAGGCCCACTCAGTCTAAACAGGGACTAGAGGAGTTAACAGGACATTTAGGCCAGTGAAGATAATGCCCGCTGCACATTCCCTGTGGAAGGCCCAGGGAAGAAATTCAGGCCTGCTGTAAGCAAGTGAAACTCCAGCCAAACTGCTCCAAAGCCTTTCCCTGGCCTTGTTTCTTATTTAAAGGTGGCCCAGGGGCTGACTAAGGAAAACCCAGATGGGCACTTTCTCCTTAACTACTTTTGCCATGTATTCCCAGAGCATCCACTCCTATCCCTGCTTCTCACTTAAAAGTGGCCTCGTGCCTGCTCAGGGTAACTCCAGGCATGCCTTCCCCACAGGGATTCTGAGGGACAGATCTCTCTATTGAAAGTGACTCCGGTGGCATATTTGCTCCCCACTGGGTGGCTGCTGTAGGTTATAATATCTGCTGACACTCAAACAAGCCATGTTTTCATATGATTAATTACTCCTTGCCTCCTAACGGGAGCCGATAAGCCCCCAAAGTGTCTCATGAAAACGGAATGAGGAGTTCAAGCCAGCGGCTTATGGAATAACAAACAGCATAGGGACAGAGCGCGGCTGGCTGCCATGTCACAGGGTTGGAGCAAGGCACGCTCTTTGTCCCTGCTGCAGACTAATCCGAGTGGAAGGGGAACCCGCCTTTATTATCTGGGTGGCAGATAAATGTCTCTGACCTTCAGCTGATGACTGGTGTGAGTGGATGTGCAGAACCTGCAGGGCTTGTGAACAGACATTTTAGTTTCTCCCTCTCTGCCTCAAGTGCAGAGCCCAACTGACATCAAAGCAACAGAATGTCTAATCCTGTTTTGAATCAGCGCAAGCACATGCAGAGAATGTTAAACAGTGAATCCGGCAGCAGAAAAGAAAAAAAAGGATTATCTTTAATTTCCTGAGAGAGCAAGGGAGACGGAAAGAGAGAGAGAAAGAAAGGAAAGAAAGACATAGGGAGAGGAGGAAGTGACTGTACAGACAGATTCACAGATGGGTAGTAGAAGGAGAAAACCAGGCAGAAGGGAGCAGGAAAATCAGAGAGAGAGCCAGAGCGCCACAGCAGATGTGTTCTGATTGAAAGGTGAGTGTGAGCAGATAGATATCTAGAGCAACATGGAGCCAAGTGCTGGAACATGGAAGGTCTGGTCCTTGCCCAGTGGAGATCCTTCATCAGTTACCTGCCAGAGTCCCATGCTCTGAGCTGTAGAGCCGCTCAGAATTAATTGCTAATGGGGTTTGGTATGTTCGAGCAGAGTTTCAGAGTCTAATTTCTGTTCCCTCACCCCACAAAGTGCTGTTAATGCCACAGAACTTGCTTCTGTAGAGAGCTCAGTTAGAGCAGAACACTGGCTGGAGTGAAGTAGAGCGGTAGCCCCTTATTGTTTCAGTGCATGATGAGGGGCAGACTGCAGTGCTGCGTAGAGGGATGTTGTTTGGGGTAGGATGGGGGAATGCTTTTGCTTAAAGAGACTTTGGCTAGGTGCTGCCTCCTTGAGTAGAGCTTCCAAAACCACTGGAGGTGGATGGGAGTAGCTCCCTGTCCTTTCCCAATCTATAGCAGAGCTGACTGTCTAGCTAGGTTCTTATGCTGGTGCCCGTGGCTGCAATATTGCCACCAATTCCATACACAACAACTGCCCAAACTCTGCGCCCTGGTTGGCATTCAGCAGAGTCCTACAGGGCTTGTGCTAATGGAGCTGTATCTGGCCACAGGGAGGTGGAAAAGCTGGACTGGGGCAGTGAGGCCTTACAGAATCCAGGCCTACCACATCTGCTCTTGTCATCCGCATGACCAAGCCTGCGAGCAGGGCTGGAGTGCACTGGCCTTGGTGAGGGAGGGAGTCATAGCTGCCAGACAGGCCCAAACGCCCATCTCCACAGCAAGCATTCGACTTCCAGAAGCGACGCATCCCCCAGTTTGGAAAGGGAGTCCAGCCCAACGCCTCCAGTACCTCCTCGTTCACCCCCAGGGGACAGGGAGTGAGGGCTGCGTCCACATGGAAAGTATTAAGAAAAGGGAAATTCCTGACCTGGGGCCTTTCCTCTGGGATCCAGTTGTTTATTTTTCATAAAAGGGCCTGGATTGGCAGCCCCCCTTCCCCTGGGGAGCAGAGCCCTCTCACCCCAGAGCAGGCAGCAGCATGGCAAGCCACTGCTAGCAAGCCAGCGTACCTCACTCCTGACCCAGAGGGACCTACCCTAGGCACAAAAGGGGAATTAAGTCTCCATGCCTGGAACAGGGTGGCCTGCCTCTGTAGGGTATGTCTGTTTAGCATTTTGGATTGAGCAGGAGCCAGTCTCCCAGCCTGGATGGCCAGATTTGGGCTAACAGGGCTGGCGCTAGCAGTCTGAAAATAGCTGGATAGGCATCATGGTGGAGTTGTGGCTCCGTCTGGACCTTGGGCTCTGAAGCCTAGGGAGGTGGCGTGGGCTTCATATCCCAAGCTGCAACTTCAAAGTGCTGTCTACACTACTGTTTTTAGAGCACCAGAACCCCATTAAGCCAAGGCTGGAGCCAGGAGAGGAGGCTCACTCCCACTAGATCCAAAATGCTTGCAGACATATCTCAAAGGGCCAGGGCCATCCAGCCTACTCTGAGGCAGGGCCCCTTTAAGATCAGATGTTTGGGCCTTGGAGAGAGAATTATCAGGCCCAGCTGGGCAGGTTCAGGTATTTCCTAATGAGCACTTTGATTCCTGGGAAGGCTGAAAGAGCTCAGGTTGGAGGGGAGCACCAGAAAGCGGGTTGGTGTCTGTGTCAGGGGAGTTGGGGAATGGTAGTTGTTAGATATATGTTGAACTGTGTCATTTTAGAGCTTGCTTGTGCAATTGGTAACTGGTGCCTGAAGAAAGTGCTTGAATAGACGTGGGGCATGGTGTTAACCCTTCCTGGGCTGGGCAGGGGGGAACAGGCCAGGTGCCTATAATGACCCATTTAATCCCAGGCCTCTGTGCCCATTAGTGCTTACTACAGAAGATACTCTTATAAATGCTGTGGTTATAGCATTGTAAATGTACATGGCACTCTACAAACATGCTCCCTGACCTGGAGAGCTTATGGGCTCAGGGACCTTTGGACATCAATAAGTGTTTTGAAATTAAGTTGAGGGAAGCGGGAATGAGCCCCAAACCTGTTGAGACATATGCATTAGGAAGTGCATGGCAGAAGCAATAGGGAAGGGTGGGGAGAGATGATCTGGGGAGGGGAAGACTACAGGAGCAGGTAATCTCTCTTTCCGGTTACCAAGGCCCTTTCTCAGGTGGATGGGGGTAGCATGAATGAAAGTGAAGGAGCAGGATGGAGAGAGCCTTGAATGGAGTGAGGAGGGGGAATGACTCAAGACATGAATGGAGTGGGATTACGTGGGAACTGGAAGGGGAGGATGAGGGGTTTGATGTGGTAGGAGACTGAAGGAAAGCTGGCTCAGAGCCATAGGAGACAAAGAAAAGGTGGCTGGCTGATCAGTAGGAGCCAGAATGAGACCTGCTGGGCCACCCTGTGGCAGGGTTTGGGGAACCCAGTCCTACCTTGAGCAGGCCACTGATTGGATGACATGCTGCCCTGGGACACTCAGTAGGAATGTACTTGGGCCTTTCAGTGGGTTAGGCAGGACTGAGTTTCCTGGCAGGTGTCCTTCATTACCCTTGCAGTTAATGCCGCCACCTGCTAATTGCCCTGGGAGCCTGCTGGAAGGGCCCTTGCTCAGCAGACAGCCATAGCCCAACACAGCCAGTCCCTCTTATCCCCTGTTACAGCCCAGGGCTGTAACATGAGATCATAGGGACTAGCTTCTCCTGTTATAAACTGGGCACTGTTTCTGCTGGGCTAGGGCTGAAAGAAAATCGTCCCCTGGATATAAACCTCATCAGTAGCATTCAACAGAGTAAATTAAAATAGCAAACACCAAGCTGCCGTTTGCCCCCTCCAGGCAGATGAGTCATGAGGTAGATGAGTTTGTCTTTCTCCCATGAGATAGGGAGAAAATCTACCATGAGGTAGATGAGTTTGTCAGAGTTGGAGTTTGTCTTTCTCCCATGAGGTAGATGAGTTTGTCAGAGTTGGAGTTTGTCTTTCTCCCTCATATCATTGGAGGCAACTAGGGGGAGCACAGGAGTCTCACCCCATGGGCAGCATCTGGATGGCTCAAGGGGCTGGTTGGGGACGAAGCAAGGGTTCAGCCTGCACCTCGCCCTCCCCTCCAGGAAAAGCAGTCATTGCATGTAATAGAGTGTGGCCTTGATTCTGGGCAGCAGCTGAAGGGACTTGTTTAATAAGTGAAGCCCAATTATTGAACCTGAGGGCCTAAGGCAGGATGGTTGTCTTCACATTTAGGTGTTCACACTGTCACTTAAGGCAGGTACTGAGCCCCTTACATGCAGATCTAGGTGCCCTTGTGGGGCTCTGGGTATCTGGACTTAGGTGCCCAAGTTCAGTAACTGACTCTCAACCTGCAGATTACTGAATAAGTGGGCAAATGTTTAAAAATGTCCCCATGGCATCAGCAGCTGCAGCCCCCGAGCAGTCACTGTCTGTTCGAGGCCAGAGACAGGAGATATGAAATGAACAGATATGCCCCTCTGGCTAACAATGTGCTATACATTCTGCCTACCCTGCTGCCTTCTGCTCAAATACCGTACTCATGTGGCAGGATCCTTCTGCCTGGATTGTTACAGTAGAGTCAGGATGATGGCATTACAAAGACACTTGTACATACAGGAGACTTATAGCTGAGCACTATGTATCTGGGCAGCTAGCTCCTTCCAAGGTCAAAGTGCTTTGCAGACAGTGGACCGTGTGCTGCACAGGGTAGTAAGGTGTGGCTGGAAAAGCCCCACAATGTAGGGAGAGAAGCAACATCACTGTATTCTCACCTTGGGAAAAAGCCCTCCCCTGATGTAGTGATGGCTCTGTGGCACTGGGGGCAAAGGGAAGAGGGTGGCTTCAAGGAGCAGTTGCTGCTCTCCATGGCATGTTCCTAGGGAAACTTGTACTAACTGTAATGCTCATTCTGAATGCACAGAGTCCACCTGAGTTGGGGCTCCTGGAGCAGCCAGGCTGTCATAGGGAAGAGAGAGACCCAAGGGAACTATGCAGAACACCAAAGGATCCCTATTAGATTCCCTGCTGTTGGAGCTATGTGGGTCTCAGAACATCAGGGTATTCTGTTAGCCAGTGCTCGCTCCCCTCCCTTGGGGGAATGATCCAAAGGAAGCACTGAGATGATCCCTGGAATGATTTCTCCCTTGTATGGAAGCATCTGCCCTATTACAGGTCCTGCTCCATGCAGATGGGAGGTTTCAGGCGGTAGAAACTGCTGAGCTATCGTTTGCTCGATATCTGTTTCATCTGACCCAGGTGGTGCTGTTGGCTGGCTCTCCAGAGGAAATAGCTGCCCCCTCAAATCAGGGATTTAGCCTACTTTTTGTTACTCGAGTTTGCAACTTTAGATTCTTGTTGGAATTTCAGCAGCTGGATGTCCAGACAGCAGTACCCAAATGTATTTTCATCCATCTGTGCTAGACAAGAAGGTTGCAGCCTTCTGAATCTGAACCTCACTACAACCCTCGGTCACCTCCAGGTTGGGTCACTGTAATATGCCCTGCATGAACTATATCTGGAGACTGCTCAAACTTCAGCTAGTGCAGAAAGTGGCTGCTCAATTACTTATCAGAGCCTCCCACAAGGAGCTTATTACACCTGTTCTCCAGAGTCTGCACTGGCTCCCAGCTCATTTTCAGGGGCAGTTCAAGGCATTGGGGTTTGATCTGTAAATTCCCAGATGGTTTGATTGCTGTATTTCTAAGGAGCTGCTCTTGTCTTACAGCTGAGATCAGATGGGGCATTTGAGCAGCCAGTCCCTGGAAGTGTTCATCTGGGTAGGCTATGCTTAGTGGAGGGCTTCAGCTCCAAATCCCACTTCCTCAGGATGGTCACATCAAGCCCACATTTGGTAACCTTCTGGCCACACAGCAATGCCTCCTTCCCCAGGCTTTCTCTGAAGCTGTTGAGGAGGGATGAGGGTTTATTATGTGGGGGGAGCTATGAAAGCTTTGTTGACGGTGTATCAGTTGACTGGTTCTATGTGCGCCTCTAGGAAGTTAGATTTGTACATGTGCCTAGAGCTTTGTACAGCACCAGTCTATAAACCTGAGTAAATAAATGCGGCCCTTTAGCCAACTAATCCTCACAGCCCCCGACTGGGAGGCAGGGAACCATCTCCTGCCTTTTACAGAGAGCTTGGCTCAGGCTTGGAGCCAGTGATGTCCCAGAGATGCCTCGCTTCCCGCCATTCCATCACCAAACCAGGAGAGATGTTCATGCCTGGGATGGAGCCATGCTCTGTGGGGGCTGCTGAGTTATCCCTGCCAGAGGTGGTGACTTTTGGGGTTGTGAGGGTTGTCATAAAATTACTGCTGAGGCAGAATCTATTCATCTTTAGAATGGAAAAGATAAGATCGTACCAAGGGTCGGGAGTGTTTAAAAATAGGGATAACCTTCTCATTTCCCCTAACAGCATCTTCATCCCACTCCGCCGTCCTCATTTGCATGGCGCAAGCTGCCCCCTGTGCTGGACTATCAGAATCCTCTAGTGTTTTCAGAGGTTGGGTCTTTCCAACCAGTGCCCTTAATCTGCCACTTTCACTGAGCGGTGCCTCCACCTCCTCGCCTGGCTCTGCTTATAAGAAAGTATTTTAATTTAAATGTGTTTTAAATTAATTCCCCAGCCCCTTCCTTCCACCTGGCCCTCTGCAGCATGCACACCCCTGGGACACAGGGCTTAGCTCAGGGACAGGAGCCCTGTGTTAAAATACAGTGGCACATCACTGACTCGGTGTTCCTGATGGTTATACCACCAGACCACATTGCTCCCGACTGTATTTAAACAGAACAAGAGGGAAAGGCAGAGCTTTGCCTGAGCTACAACTAAAAAAGAAAAGAAAAGTAGGTCTCCATTACGCCGTTTCATAACATACCTACCATGTTTCAGAGTAACAGCCGGGTTAGTCTGTATTCGCAAAAAGAAAAGGAGGACTTGTGGCACCTTAGAGACTAACCAATTTATCTGAGCATGAGCTTTCGTGAGCTACAGCTCCCTTCATCGGATGCATACTGTGGAAAATACAGAAGATGTTTTTATACACACAGACCATGAAAAAATGAGTGTTTATCACTACAAAAGGTTTTATCACCACCCCACTCTCCTGCTCGTAATAGCTTATCTAAAGTGATCACTCTCCTTACAATGTGTATGATAATCAAGGTGGGCCATTTCCAGCACAAATCCAGGTCTATTCTCAGAGGCTCTTTCTTAGAGGCTCTTTCCTGCCACTAGGTGGAGATAAAACCGCTTCAAACTTTCAAAGCCTTGCAGTCCATGAGCAAATGAGAGATTTTTAATGGAAAGTTTTGTGCTCTTGGGCCCAGACCGACAAAGGTATTTAGGTACTTAAATCCCAGTTTTCGGCTCCACTGTGATTCACAAAACCCTTGCTTGGTTGGCGTCTAATCTTATTTGGTGCCTAAATTTTCAGGGTGAAAGGCACTTTCGTGTCTGCTTCTGAGCATGCGCACTGCAGCCTCATTGCCAGCGTTCAGACCATCATCCTTCTCCTATGGAAGGCCCAGCGCAATCTACAAAGTGGTGGATGACAGGTGTTCCCTTGCCTGCAGGGCCCAATCCAGTAGAAGTGCTCTGAGCACACTTACTGGATTGGGCCCCATTCAAAATCCAGGAGGAGGAGATGGTGCTGGCCACCATATAATTGTGAACTGAGGGGTTAGAGCACTCAGCTGAGAGATGTAGGGAACCCAGGTTCAACCCCACTCTCTGCCTGAAAGAAGAGAGAGGTTTTGAACAAGGGTCTCCCACCTCTCAGGAGAGTGCTCTAACCAGCAAGCTCTGGGATATTCTGATGCGGGGGTTCCCTCAATCTCTCCTGTTGGAGCTGTTCTACTTTGGCTAACTAATTAGAGTAATCAGAGCTGGACCATGGGTCTCCCACCTCCTGGATGGGATGCCCTAACTGCCTGGCCATAGGGTTGTTCTCTGGTCCACTGAATATTTAAGTATTTATACCCAGTGGAGCAGCTGCAGCTGGAGAAGTTGAGGGAGCCGTCATAACAGGATATCCTATAACCCAGTGGTTAGGGCAGCTCCTTGGAAGTGGGAGACCCTGGTTCAAATCCTTTTTCCCCTGGGGGAGAGGTGGTATTGACCCTGGGTCTCCCACATCCCACTCTTACCCCTGGGCTAATACTTAGAAGGTTGCTATTACCAACACCGTCTCCTCCACCAACACTGTCTCCTTCTCCGGCTGTTTTGTGTGGTCTGAGCAGGGCCAGCTTTCCAAGCAGATGCTTGGGGCGGCATTCAAAATGGGGCGGCAGTCTGTGTCCCGCGGTGGCAATTTGGCGGCGGCCCCACTGCTCTTCCCGCCGTGGTGGCTTTTGGGCGGCAATTCAGCAGCGGCTGCTTGGGGCGGCAAAATTGGTAGAGCCGCCCCTGGGTCTGAGGCAGGCACCTCATTCGTTCTCTCAAGAACATCTACAGTGCCTGACTCCAAGGGAGGGGTTCCCATCTGTGGATCACAAGCAGATAGGCACCCAGCTCTGTGAGAGGGATGGGGCTTAGGACAAACCCCTCTTGTCTGCACCTTCCACTGAGTAGTTCAGGAAGCTCCCCACCTAACATGCTGGTTCTGTGGATTGCATTCTTAGGCATCTGTCTCTCCCCATGCAGTGTATAGGGAGCCTAGGCACCTAACTCAGGCTTTGTGGATCCCATTGTTATTCCAGGGATTTTCTTGGCGCCTGAAAGTTAGGTGTTGCAATGCCTATGTCCCTTTGTGGGTCTGGCCCTTAGTTTTTAAAGCCCTCTCTTGCTCTTAGCTGGGGCTAACAAAGCCAGCTGGGGATGCTCTAGATGTCCTGCAGGATATTTTGCTCTTGGTCGGCAGGTTTTTTTTTTCTGACAACAAATACATCATTTTATTTTGACTATTGCAAACAAAATAATGAAGGGATAATCTCAGGAGTTAGATGAAGGAATAAATAGCTGCAGAGACTGATGGAACAGCACAGATGAAGTGAGGCTTTCAATCACCCCTCTCCGCCAGATGTGGGCTCCAGGGACATAGCAAAGGAACAAGTATAGCCTGGGAAAAGGGGACATCTCTGTCTGGTCCTGTGTTGGCATTCCAAAGGGCTGTTGCTTTCTCAGACTTCCAGTGACCTACATGTGAGGGGTAAGATGATCAGTGGATGAGTCAGATTAAAGGGCTGGTTTAAATATGCTGACTGGAGAATGAATTCTGCTCTTGTTTATAGCAATGTTTAATGTCCTGGAGGGGGCTGTATGCATATGCGTACTGTATGGCACTAGAACGACTCATCTCTGTGTCCTAGCTCTTGTACTGCTGATGTGACTCTCCATTAGTTTCCATGGTAGGGGGCTTTGCTCTTGGAGAAGGAAGATGAGAGTTCTAGCCCCTTGAAGTTCTGACCTGCACACAGCAACACCCGCGAGAGTGAAGGGGAAGAACAGATCTGTTACAATACGAACTGTGTGGTTAGTATATTTTCTGTTTCAGAGGAACAGCCGTGTTAGTCTGTATTCGCAAAAAGAAAAGGAGTACTTGTGGCACCTTAGAGACTAACCAATATATTTGAGCATGAGCTTTCGTGAGCTGATGAAGTGAGCTGTAGCTCACGAAAGCTCATGCTCAAATAAATTGGTTAGTCTCTAAGGTGCCACAAGTACTCCTTTTCTTTTTTATATTTTCTGTGTACATCAAGCCAAAATATATTGCCTCAGATAGCAAATTCTCTTTTCTTCTGCCTCCCACCCTGAAAGGTGCTCTCAAATGACTCTTTGTTTAAAAAGAATACTATTCTAGTATAATCAATTCCCTACCGATAGCCTCCAACAGGAAGGTTGTACTACTCACCTCTAGATGGCAATATTGTCCCAACAAGACTGAGCTTCTCTTTAGTGCAAAAGGAAAAGTCCTTGAGAGAAGCTGAGTAGTTCTGTCCTATGTGCATAGAACTCACTAAGGGCTGGATTTTCAAAGCTGTTAACCCACAGTTCTAGCTGAAGTCAATGGGAGCTGCAGGTCTTCAGCACCTTTGAAAACCAGGCCACGCGAAAGTGAGGACTTGGGCTGGGGTGAGTTTTAGCTGTCCTCCTCCATGTTCCTTCCCCCAAAGTCACACCAGAAATGCAGCAATAGAGTTCATTCAGCTCCAATCCACCGCCCAGATTCACTCCAAGGAAAAGAATTTTAAAAAGGAGCTTGGACCCCACTCCAGTGCAGTAGAGGGGGTGATTTGTCAGGCAGAAAAGAGCCCTTTCTCCCCAGCTCTGGACAGGAGATCTGTCCCACTTCCCCAGCCTCACGGGATAGCTCTGGACAATAACACAGCTCTCTTACTTGCTGTGGGATATTTAGCTTTGAGAGGGAATCTTGTGTTGGGTTTTTCTTTATTGATGATCATCCTTCTTGGAACCTGTACTGTGGATGCTGTGAAAATAAATCAGACATCCCGATGCTTTGTCTGTCATGCTACAAAGCGCCTACGCTGGAGTCTGGTGTTCTGGGACACAAACAGTTCTTACTAAATGATCAGGAGGGAGAAATATTAGTTTTCCAAGGGTTAAAAAGCTGTGTGGTTTACTGATAGGTAGCAGGACTCTACTGTCTTCTAATCCCAGCCCTGACACAACAGTTGCTGAGTGCCTTCAGGCAAGTAACTTAAGCTAAAATTTTCAAATTTAGTTACATAAAGTAAAGAACCTAAATACGTGGCTTAATGTTCAAAGTTGTCATTGGGAATTGTTGTGGCTCGGTATAGCTGAAAATCAGGCCAAGTGCTTAATTGGCACCCTAGTTTAGAAATGTTGGCCTTGACTCCTGTGTCTTAGAACTTGTCTTCACACAAAAGTTGTACCACTTTAGCCATACCATTATAATTAAAATGGCACAACCCTCTTCGTGGGGAGACAGTTATTCCAGTGCAAAGGTGCGTATATCAGTGTAGCTTATTCCTGTGTGGGAATGGAAGTAAACTGTACTAGTATAAGGTGCCATTATGCTGGTATGACTGCATCCATGCGAGGTATTGTATCAGTGATAGAAAATCACATCCCTGAAGGAAATAGTGACATTGGTACAAAAACTGTGTAGACCAGCCCTTAGTTTCCCATCTACAAAGTGGGCTTATCTGCTTCCCAGGGTGTTGTGAAGCTTAATTAAGATCCTTAAAAGGACAAAGGTATTACATAAGTTTGGGGGATTAGTATAAATGTCAATGCGCTTTACAAGCGCTGACAAAAATCACATAATGAATAACAAGACCTTTAACTTCATGTTGCTTTCTAGCAAGATTACTTATAGCGCCACACTTCAAAATAGCAGCTGTAAAATGTTGACATTTCTAATCAAATGTGCATAATCTTTTTCTTTAGCCAGAATTGAAAAGACAGGGTGTATTTTAGAACTCCAGCTCTTCCTTCTCAGCCAGCCCTGCCATTTTCCTCATTATTCATGTTGCTCAATAAACTATGGTTTGGTATAATTTCTTAGGGGCTGATCTGGAGAAGTGCCGAGTACTTATGACTCCCACAGAAGCCAACAGGAGCTTTGGGTTGGGCCCTTCATGAATTAAGCCAATGTATGGGTTTTTAGTCTGATTAGCTGTTGATAATCCAGTGGTATTGTGCAGTGAAAGCTGTCCAGCTTTATTAGGGAAGGAGAAAGCATCACATGTACTGTGACAAAGTTCCTGCTCTACCTTGGTGGGTCTTGCGCTTATTGGTGCATTTGCTCACCTTAGAGCTTCATGGCAGCCCTCAGCTTGGCCGTTTTTCTGAACCCACAGTCCAGGTCAACTCCTCCTGTGTCTGACCAGGAGTTGGGAGGGTTTGGGGGGGAACCCGGACCCGCCCCCTACTCTAGGTTCCAGCCCAGGGCCCTGTGGAATGAAGCTGTCTAGAGTGCCTCCTGGAACAGCTCTGCGACAGCTACAACTCCCTCGGCTACTTCCCCATGGCCTCCTCCAACACCTTCTTTATCCTCACCACAGGACCCTCCTTCTGGTGTCTGATAATGCTTGCACACCTCAGTCCGTGTTCTCACTCCCAGCTCCTCACACGCACACCACAAACTGAAGTGAGCTCCTTTTTAAAACCCAGGTGCCCTGATTAGCCTTCCTTAATTGATTCTAGCAGCTTCTTGATAGGCTGATTAGAACACCTGCAGCCAATCTTAATTATCTCCAGAAGATTCCTGATTGTTCTGAAACCTTCCCTTTTACCTTACCCAGGGAAAAGGGACCTGCGTAGCCTGGGGCTAACATATCTGTCTTTTATTACTCTCCTAGAGCCATCTGGCCCGACCCTGTCACAGTACACAGAGAGATGGCTCCAGGGGTGATTACAGATTTTGAAATGCACCCAGGACCCTAGACTTGTAAACACCCAAAAGCAGTAAAACAATTGCTTCAGCACACGTCTGGCACCCAACAAATCTAAATCAGTCATGAGCCACTCCAGCAAACCCCCTGGTAAAGAATCCAGCACTGGGAGGGAGGCACAGGAACTCCTCATAGCTGAGCTCTCACGGGGGCTGCCGACCAGCAGGGACTAAAGTGACACTGGCAGTGTTTTAAAGCATTTAAAGTGAATCTCAGAACTGAGTTGCAAGGAAAGAGAGGAACCAGTTTGTTGTGAAGCTCTTCCCACCCCCAGCCCTGTAGTTCTCCCTGCTCCCATAGATAACCCATCCACCCTGTGCTCCCTGCAGCTGGAAGGGACTGGCACAGGGTAGTAATTAAGGGTTGGGACGCCTCTCTCCACCTTCCACCAGGCTCCAGCTGGGGAGCAGGCTCCGGTCCCAGGGCTTGCACACTTGGGCACTTGCTCCCTGTTGCAGTTACACTAAAGTCTCAGGTACCACTCTCCACACGCCCCTTCTCTTGCCCAAATCTGGAACCGCATCACCCTGACTGACAGCAGCCCTGGCCCTGCCCAGCTCCTGCAGCCCCCTTTGCTTTTCCAATCAGGAGAGACGGACCGGAGGTTGGGAGGGATTTCCTGCAGGGAGACGGACCGAGCGGGCAGGGGGAGGTGGCTTGGGGGAGAGAGACTTTTCAGAGTTCCTAGGCGCCCTGTGAAACTGACTAGATGGGTCAATTTCAGCAGCAGGGTCGGCGGTGCCCGTGGGAATCCCCAGCCGGCCAGGCAGGGCTCTGAGGACGAAAGGGGATATTGTTGCAGCAGCTCCGCTTTGCAGTTCCAGCGCCTGGAGACTTGATCTCCTCCCTCTTTCCCCCAGAGTCCGGGACTGTAAGAGATCAAAGGCATTTTTGTGTGGAAGTGGAGATCTGCTCTGGGCTTTCATTACACCAACTCTGCGGGGTGAGGTTGGGGAGAACGCTCCCCAGCCAGGGACAGACGTGGCTGAGAAGGAATCGGATTTGCAGCTGTGCCTGTTGGAAACGCAGGGGAGTTCCTGAGGAGGTGAGTTATGGAGAAGAAAGAGCGGGGGGCGGGAATTGGTGCGGGTTGTTTGCTGCCCGCAGAGAATGACTTCCCCTTATTCCCCTTGCTGGGTCTCTTGTGCCTGTGCCGTAGCTTTCACATTCTTTTAATAGGCTCCGCTCTGCTCGGGTCCTGTTCAGCGTTTTGATCTGAAAATATTTGTTTAAAGAAGTTCAAAAATCCCCTTTGTCAGGGCTGCCTAGTAACCTTCTTCTGCCCCAGGTTAAGTTTTTCCTGACTCTTTTTTATAGTTTTAGTCTCTTAAGAGAAGTGCTCCAGGTTGCCTTTTTTTCTCTCTCTCTTTCATTGAGTGTGTGTCCCCCCCTCCCCCGCCTCCTTCCTTTATAATCCCCCCCATTTGGCTTTTGTTGCAACTTACTCCTTGTGTGGTCTTGGGCAAGTGCCTTGAACATCCCAGCCTCAACGTCCCCATTTGTGATATGGGGGAGGGGGTGGTGATTAAGTATATTTGTGGTTTTTGTGGGCGGGACTAGATCTTCCTAGGTCTGTATAGTGCTTGGTAGAGGAGATGCCTCAACAGTGTTTACTGTTATGATGGTAGGGTGTTTCCATCATCCTAACCTTTGCAACTGGGGGCGTGGATAACTTCCCCAGACTGCCTTTTAGGGTTGGGGTTTTTTTTGTTTGTTTGTTTTTAAATTGCTGTTCAGCATCTCTACTCCTCCTCTTCCATAATTCTACCATTTCTCCCCCACTCTGAGTTGTTTGATGAAGGAATATTTCAGATTCCTGGGTTCTCCAGGTGAATTCCTGGGTTGAAAGATTAGCTTTCTCAGGTAGGGGGAGGGTTGTTTGCTATCACTATATACAGCAAGTCACATTCCAGTCTATTGCCAATAAACACCAACAGGGAGCGGAGGGAGAAATGCTTCTAGCTCAGGACTGCATCTGATACTGCTGCACTCTTGTGAAGCTTGAGAGGTGCAGATTGTTAACCCTTGGTTACACAGAGTTCCTGGGGCCTATTATGGCAGAGTCTTGGATGAGTAGCTGGCATTCAGATATGAGCCTGCTTCCTAGTGTAGATTGACTTAAAAAAAATGTTAGTATAAAAAAGTCAAGTGCCAGTGGGTTTGGATGATATCAAAGTAAAGCTGGGTAAGATGTGCTGAAGCAGAATGAAAACCAAACAGCTTTAAGCTGGTGCAGTAACTGAGGTTCCAGGAGATCTTCTATTAACCCAATTCACATTTGCTTATGGCAAGGAGCAATGAGGATGGACACAAGCATTAGACTTTAAGCCAACTGGCCGCAACTTGATTATAACATGAAGATATACCCCTAAAGCAGCCTGACCTGACAGCAGTGAAGTGCGGAAGTGACCGCCAACCAGAGTTGTGATGCACATCACATCGCAACCCGCTTGTGATGTGAAAGTTCAGAACAACCTAGCTGCCCAGGGCCTAATCGGCCAGCATAAACCCAAGGCCTGCAACCACATGTAGGCTACTGCATGGGAAAATCCCAAGCCTTACCATGTGAGTCTGGGCATCCCTGCTAATCCTTCCCCCACAAGGAAGGCTGTCATTGCCTGGCGGGTGCCACTGTGCCGCCCAGAGGTGTGTCTACCCTCTCAGCTCCATCCTGCAGTCACGCACTGGTGTGTGTCCCTTATCAGGCAATGATCTTAGCTTTATGGGTTTGCACTCTTCCTTTTGCAATATTTTTCCAAGAGTCAGGCTTGGTGCTAATGTGTGAGGGTGCAAGAGGCTAGATGTGTCTCTCCCCTGACCTACTTTTCATCGCCATTTGTTAGCCTAGGTGGTTATAACATCATATGAACTTTCATATAATTTTTACAGTTGATTTTAGAATCGGGCTAGATTTATAGTCCCAGTTATTACAACAGAACCCAACATTATAAACAGCCAAGGATGCTTCTCGGGAGCTTTAAGAAAGGGAGGTCTAGGAGAATCCAGGGCTCAAGTGACTGGTAACAGAAAGTGGAGCCTTGTAGCACTAGTTTGCTGGTTCTAATTTGGTGCTAATGAAGAATTGTAGCTATCTGACAGCAGTTTGGCAGCTTGTGTCAATCTTTCATATTTTCTCTCTCTTGCACACACTCCTTCTCCCAAGATTTCATGACCGGGTGAAGAGAAGCTGCCAGAGATGCATGACTGAAACATGGGAGAAGTCTAGAAATGTACAGAATGCAATTGAAAGAACTTCATGTTAGGATAAATCTAAATTTAGAGATTGGGAGTGGGGAGGCTTTTGGTGGGTAGGAACATGTGTGGTGGGGCCCCCATCCTGTAACACTGGGGGGAAACCTCAGTTTCTGAAAGGATGCCCTATGCACTGAGATGGAGACACGGTCCACCAGCAGGGAATTGGCTTGCTAGGGGCTGAATTAAATTTTGATTCTCCTCTGTCCTCTGAGTACAGTCACTCTGCCAGCTTGTGCTCAGCTCATTGCCTGAGAATGCTTGTGTGCTAATAACCTTCTTAATGGGTATCTTTTAAATCCCAATGCACTGGAGCTTCCCATTTAATTCTGAGGGCAGTATCTGTGTTTGCAAGGCGTAAGGAGAGAGGAAATGTTCAGCAAGGCCAAGGCGGCCTGACTAGGAGTAACAGGCTGAAATGCGGTGCTCTTAAATGTCCGGGGAAAGGGCTGGAAGCTCATCATTGGGATTCTTTAAAACTGCTAGGAGAAAAAGTAGCCGTAGTGAATATAGATTACAGTCCTGTCCTGTCCTGTCCTGGCTGGTGGAGTGACTCTCAGTGAGGCACTCTGATACCATCGTGATAGCCATATCATATCTAGATAGACATTGAAGTCCATCACACTCCAAGAGGGTTGTTATACTTTGCAGTTCCATCACACCTTTTATCTGAGGGTACTAATTACAGCTCCCCTGAGAGAGGGGATTCTTAAAGCCACATAGAGATGTGTACACCGAGGCACAGAGAGGTTCAGTGACTTGCCCAAGGTCATGCATCGAAACGGTTACAGAACCAAGAGAAGAACCCAAGGGAGTCCAGATTCCCTGCCCCTGGCTCCAGCCCCTAGACCGTGCGCCCACAGTAGTCTATCCCCCCCATGGCCAGGGCTCTGCTGGGGTCGGGGAGGAGGCACAGCACTCAATTAGTGGTTGGGTAAACATTCTGCCTGCTTGTGTCCTATGCAGGCAGAACACTTCTAGGGCGCCGGGGAGAGTGCACAACCTGGAGGCTCGTGATCCACCTTTCGAAAGGGTGTAGTGTGCACAGACAATTGCTGGTGTGCAAGGAGGGGCAAGGCTGTGCCCACGCTCTTGCTTCTCCCACTGCTGGCCCTATTCTCTCCTGCATGCACGTGTGGCAGGACAGGGCACTCGTGACCTTCCCAGAGCATCCATGCTGGGGGTCCAATCTGACCTCTTGTTTCTTGTGCCCACAGCACCTATTGTTAGAATGTCTCCAATACAGGGCCTCTCCCCCTCCGCTCCTGCAGCCCTTTTAACACGAGGACAGTCTGACTTCTGCCGGTACTAAATATAGTCAAACTATTTGTTCTTCGGCGTGGCCACAGAAGCAGTCGCAGTGGACTGTTTTAATGATGCTGATAAGTAAATAGCCTTTGAAACCTGACCCTGCTGTTGCTGTTCACAGGTACTGGGAGCACCACGACAACCTCTCCTCTAGGGCTCTGTGACCAAGGTTCTGAACGCTGCCAGCGCAGGGGGTCTGCAGAGTGGCTGGCAGAGACGGCACCAAGAGGAATGCCAGTATGAGGGGGATAACAGAGAGAGAGAGGATCTATAACTTCCAGACGGAAAGGAGCACATAATCCCTTTGGGAAGAATTAGGGAATCATCAGCGCAGCTCAGCCTGGCGCGAAGGAAGCAAAACATGACCCCTCGATCTCTGAGAGCTTTACACAGGTTCGGTTAAGAGGCCAGACTCTTCTCAAATCAGACTCTCCCGGCCCGCTCTTCCAAACTGCCTGGCTTTGTCTTGTGGGGCCCTGTTGCTGTTGGGAGTCAGTCCCCAAGCATGGAACTATTTTTTGTTTAAGTGATTGCATGTTCTTTAACCAGACTGCATCCCCATCTCCATCAAAAGGAAAGTGACTCCTAGCTGCATTTACCGCTATTAACGGAGAGATCTTTTTATAAAGGCTTTTTTTATGTCCCGTGGGATTTTAAAATATTTTTCTTGCTGGGCTTTTCCTCCATTTGAGAGCATTTTGAGGAGTTGCTACGTGCACGCCCATGGCTTTATGAACCAGAGGGATCTGAGGACCTCTTCCTTTCACTCCCTTACCACTCCGACCTGTCCATGATGGGGCGAGAGCAGGAGCTGATCCAGGCTGTGAAAAATGGGGATATACCTGGTGTGCAGAAACTGGTGGCCAAGGTCAAAGCATCCAAGAGCAGTGAGTACCTTTGCCTCTTAATGCAGCAGCAGGGAGCCGAAAGAACATGGGCATTGCTGCTTGCTCCATCTCTTGTCAGTTGCTGTGAGTTCTACTCCTAGGGCCTTGGTGTGAGAGTCTTTGGGAACAGGGCATGTGAAGCCTGGCACTCGTGCACTGGAGTGGAGACTACTCTGCAGTCAGGGGCTGGGGGTGTGAATCCAGATCTCGCTGATAATGTAAAAGATGATGCTTCTAGTAGCCTCTGTGTGAAAACCCTGAAATGTGGGGGACAGATGGGGGGAAGGGTGGCAGAAAGTCACCAAAGGAAAGTGAGCAGCACAGCTCCTATGGGGCATGCTGGCGCAGAGGGTCCTTCAGTCATTGCCACTTACTTCTGGTCAGATTTATCTTGTGAAAAATTACCATCCAAACCAGTCAACTGGAACCAATTGTCAGGCCTTGAATTTGAGATTCTTTAAGTCTGGTAATGTTTAACCCTTCAGTAGTGCCCGTCTCTTTCCTGTATACTCTTAAAGGTCAGCTGCAGAACTGAAGTAGGAATGAATTTAAGGCCGGTTCTGTGTGCTTGTACTGACCAGGCTGTGATAAAGGGGGAGACCCATGTCACTGCAGCAAAGAAACTCATGGGGACTGGTTATGTGCGTGCATTGTTGGCCTGTTGAATGGGTGCCCAGAGGGCCCCCCAAGCAGCATTCAAGGGCTGAAAAGGTCCTAGATGAAATATGGAGGTGGCAGGGGAAGGAGAGAGCTGGGTTACTGTGTATAATGGAGACAAAGGAAAGCAGGATCACTGGGATGGGGAGAGAATTACACAACCCTATGGAGCACAGCCCTCCTTATGGGGAAAAGACATTGAACTACACCCAGGAGAAGGCAGGAGGTATTGGTAGGAAACACCATGGTTAGAGTTGTGGATGGTACATTGTGCAGTCACATCCCGATCATGCACTGATTCTCCTAAAGATCAGGATACAAGAGATTGTGTCCTCAGTGGATGGGTTCCTGGTTAGGAGCAGGGAAGAAGCCCCTGTAAGTTTTGGCCCCAGTGACCTACGGGGAGGGAGACAGACTGGGAGTTCCTAGGGTTTGAGGACCTAGAGAAATAAACAAAAGACCAGGGCATCACTAGGACCTTGTCAGCAGCCCGTGTCCCAGACACCCCCATGCAGGATAGTGATTGGAATGAAATGGAGGTGGGTGGGAGGGTCTGAACTTTATCCTAAAGCTGGGGCCCCAGGGACAAAGGTTAAGATCTGAATGTCTCAAAAGTGCGGGGTGTCCAGCTCCAGAATCTTGGTTCAGCTCCTTCATTCTTGGGGTTCTTCCTGGAGTAGGCGGGATATGTGAGACGGGTGACACCCAGCGCATATAGGTGCACCAGAGTGTTGGCTAAGAAGAAGGAAGACGGAGCTATATTCCCCATATGAATGTGGGAATCAACAGAAGACAGCAGAAGGGAAGTGGGAGGAAAGGTGAACTAACTGGACTAATCAGTTGAGTGGATAAGGAAGCCATTAGGATGAAGAAGTAAAACAGGGTAGTCTAAAGCATGTGAGATAACTGAGCCACTGGGGAACAATTGGAGACTCTGTATGTGTCTGTTTGCAGGGAAGTTTTGAATACACATTCTAGATTCTCCTTTGACTCTAATGGTCTTGGTTGGTGGGGAGACAAGGGTGAAGTACCATACGCTGGATCTACAAAGCCATCCTGCTAAAATGCTCTTTAAGGCTAATGTTAAAAGACTACCCTTTCTTCAACCAGAAGGGATATGGATTTAAGGTGGACTCTGGGCCCAGCTGGTGGGGGGAAGAAAGTGAATGTCGGGAGAGTAGGTCCTGGTCCAATTCCCCAGAGACAGGTGTTCACATCATAAAAACTATCACATTTAATAGTGCTCTTGGCAGAGAAGCTAAGGGCTGAATGGGCAAGTGGTAGCCAGCAAACCTTTCACCCTGGGAGGTGTCCATCCAGGACAGGGTTGTGGTGCAGCATAGGGGAAGCTTGCCCTCCTGCGGCCTGTGCCGTGCTTGTGCTATGGATACAGGCATCCTGTTGCCAGGTCTGTCAGTCTGGCACATCTCATGAGTGCAAAAGAATTCACGTGAAAGCTCATAGGAGGAGAAAAGTGTGTGTGTGGAGGGTGAGGGGGAATAACTGAGACTGACTTGGAGAGACGAGGAGCAGCTCAGGGCTGTGTGTTCAGTGCTGGAAAAGTTAGTGAGGCTGGGGATTATAAAAACAAGGCGGGGATAAACTGCTAGGTCAGACACTGCAAAGCGCTGAGCGGGAGGAGGTAGGGGTTAACCTCTGAAAATCCACAGGGCTGGGGTTACGGAAACAAAACAACGCTCCCTAGACGGCTGCACCAAATGCAGATTGGAAAGAACTTTTCCAGTCAGTACAAGGAACTAGCCCGGCCGATTGGGAACATCATGCACAGGTCTGCTCACCTGCTTATCACAAGGCCAGGTGGCACGGGAAAACCCCAATGATGCAGATTTGTCAGAGTGCGGAGAGATACTTAGCTCTCAGGAGGAGGAGGAAATTAGCCTCTCTCAGAACGCTGTAGATTCTTGTGATGCCTACAAGGGAGACCAGGAGCTGTTGTTAAGGAAGGGCTGAGAATAAGGACAACCCTAGTGTCTATCTCTAGATTAAATACTAAGGAAGAAAGGAGTGAAGCCGGAACTGGCACAGCTGGTGTGCTTGGCTTGAAAGGGGAGCCTGATGAGGTGTAACATGCAATGAGGTGAGAATGCCCCCATGCTAGGAGGGGAAGGAGCAAGGCTGGCCTCCTCCCCTCCATCCTAGGACCTTAATCACCTGATGACTCTATCTCAATCAAATGCAATTGGAGAGCATTCTCTATTGCCTTGCTCTGGCTTTGTCCCCTCCTTGCTCCCCACAGGGGCTGAACCCCCAGCCAGAGATGTGGTCAGTCTATTACATGGCGGCAAGATAGGTCTGACGTTTCCCCTGCTGCATGAGGCTCTGTCCCTCCACCAGAGGAGCCTTCTACTCCCAATCCCTTATGATTCATTCTCTTGCTCGCTCGCTCTCTTTTTGTTAAGATGCCGGGTGAGCAGAATGTTAGCTGCCTTTGTTGCTCATTAAAGCGCCTTTCCATATGACAGGCCGAGACGCTGATTTTTAAAATCCCTCTAAGAGTCCTTCTGCTGTCTCAGTGGATTCGGTGCCGCATCGCTGTGATTAGCCCTCGGGGATCTCCTGGGCCTAAAAAAAGTCGCTGCACGTAACCGAGAATCAAGCCGCCAGTCCCGGCAGCGGGAAGTTCAGGGACACATAGTTAAATATTCAACGTGCATATTCTTAGGCGGTGCATGGGGTGGAAAATGTTGGTGCACAAATGGGTCAGAGCACCTATTATTTCAAAGCCCGGGAGCACATGATGATTTCTTCTTTTTTTTTTTTTGGTAGGTGAGAACACATTAATTCTGCAGCTCTGTGGGGCTGGGGGACATCAGTATGATACTGTAAGGCAGAGGGTGTGGGGGATGCCCATTGTTGTAGATACCTCTGCAAGCGGGGAGGGGTTCTCTCAAACCATATACATCCAGGGAGGGCTTGGGCCATTCCCCGTGGACCCTATTGCTGTTGGGGTTGTCACCTGGAGCAGTGGTAGAAGTTTTAATTTCCTTCTCTTGCCTCCCCTTCAGTGTCTGAGCACTGCAGAGTTTAATTGAAATTGTTAAACGACCCGTCACGGCTTTGGCCTTTTCTCCTTAGTGATCAATCACTTTCCTGGCTGGACGCGCTCGTTAACAATGAGCCAGTTGGCTGGGCAGGGATGAGCGCAGTAGCCCTGGAGTTAAAAAAAAAAAAAGAGGGGGATTGGGGTGGGGGGTGTCACAAGATTAGATTCCTGGGGGAGGAGACCAGCAGAACAATTGGGTCTGTGGCCATTGTCCCTTGGAAAGGGGAAAGTCTCTCAAGCTGTGCCAGCCCTTATGAGGGGAAGACAGAGTTTAATTCAGCTGAGCCCCAAGAGCAGGCTCCTGGATGGAATTTACCAGGGGGATTTGCTTGCTAGTCGTTCATCCTGAAGAATCGCAAAATGTCTTCAAAGTTTGCATGCTCACAGCTTTGCTGAAATTTAGCCATTTCTGGGGTGAAGGCAGTCAACTAGTTTCTCCTCTACTTGCATGGAGGACGAGAAACTTTTGACCAAGCACTCTAGGATAAATCCATACTCTCGGGGAAAGAGCTTTAATATCCATGCAGAGCAGGCAGAGTCTAAGAAAATGGGTATTTCCTGCTTCCAAGTTCCCAGGAGGTCTGTGAGGTTCATTTAATTCATGTGTGTAAAGTGCCTTGAGATCCTCGGATGGAAGAGGCTCCAGTTGGGCAAAACAGTATTAACTTGGAAGGATAAAGAGCTACATCAACCCTGTTAGGCTTTGAACCTGATTCTGTGCAGTCTAGATATTTTCAACCTGACACTGACCTTAGCCATCCACAAAGCGTCTAGAGTGGCTTTCTGAGCTCCCAGACATTGTATGGATCAAGTGTCCCTAGTTAGAAGGCATGATAACCTGCTAAATACAGGTATTTGCCATTGTTCTAGTCCAGAGGTTCTCAAACCTTTCTATCATGTAGATTCTGTTCTAGTAGAGTACTAGTAAGCTCTCTCTGTTTTGTGTTTGTACAGCACCCAGTGCACTGGGCTCCTGGTCCATGACTGGGGCTCCTCCGGTAATACAAATAATTCATAATGAGCTTGTCCAGTGGTCTCCTCCCCTTCCAGTGGCCACTTCCTCTTCCATTGTCTCATCAGATCCCTGTGGTAACCACAGCAGTCCCTTATGTGGAGTAGTAATGTTAGACGTATTTTTAGCAGCTTTTAACGTGATGCAGTAGCTGGAAACAAACAGGCAAGCTAGCACCATGTGAACAGCGAACTCTGCACAGACCTCACTTTGGGAACTGCTTTGCTAGTCTGTCCCTCCAGAATTTCTCAATGGGCTGAGAGTTCCTGGCTCGCTCCTCCCCTGCCTGCTTTCCAGCTGTGGAGCGTTGGCAGGGGTGCAGTGCGGGGCTTACCCCTCTGGCCACTGTTGCCACCATTCTCTTTCTGCCATTGACAGAATAGCACTGGTAATGCCCCCTGTGCCTTATACGGAATACAAGAGCATTACCTGTCCCACAAGCCATCTCGTCCAGTCTCGATTTCCTGATAGTGGTCAGCACTAGTTGCTTCAGAGGATGGTTTAAGAGCCCTGCAGTAGGCAGACGTGGGGTAAACTGACCCTGCAACTGGCTCCCTCCTAATCCTTAGTAGTTAGTTTGGCTTAAGCTCTGAAGCATGAGGCTTAATATCTCTTCCAGAATTAGTGAACTTTAACTATTGTAACTCTGGATGTTCTTGTTATCCATATAAATATCCAGTCTCTCTTTGAATCTTGCTGATTGCGTTTGCCTCAGTGACATCCTGTGGTAGAGATCCACAGTTTGTATCGTGTGGGGAAAAAGTATTTATTTTTGTTGTTTTTGAATTTGTCATCTTTTAATCTTGTTAGCTGGCCTTTTGTTCTTGTGTTGTGAGATGGTGAGAACAGATCTACCTTCTTGATCATGTGCTATTTTATAGACTTTTTTTGTGTCCTCTCTTCACCTTTCTAAGTGAAGGAATTTCATTCTCTTCAATCTCTCTTCATGTAAGAGTTTCTCTAGGTCCCTAGTCCTTCTCATTGCCCATCTCGGATCCCCCTGTAATGCCATATTCTTTTTGAGATGGCATGACCCGTAAGGCACATGTTATTTCAGAAGAGGCCACACCATTAGTTTGTGTGTCCCTGTTTAAAAGCCGGTCCTCTCCTAGATGGTGTGTGCTGCCTCATGTGCCCCATGAGCTGGAACAGCCAATTATCTGCTTCCACTTTGGATTGCAGCTCCATTCATTGCTCCATCAGCCCCATGTGGGAACTCATTCTCTTTCTGTGTGTGGAGGAAGGATGGAAATCATCGGAGTCTATTGCTGCTAAAGCAGCAGAGTCCATAAGCCTGGGCCAAGCCATTCTTTCCTGTGCAGATCCTCTGCCTGTGTCAGGTAACAAAGCAAGAAGTTGCATCTTCCACCATGGCTTTCTGTTAAATCTGAATCACCCAGGCCATTAGGCAGCCAGGGCAGGATTATTTTCTGTTACGTTATGCTTGGTTTATGTTTCCTCTAGTCTAGTTTTAAAACCCCGAGGCAGCCTAGTTTCTATTCCTTGTTCGCCACTGACTCGGTGCGTCACCTTGGGCAAGTTCCTTCACATTCCTAGACTTCAAGGGTGAGCACCTGACTCTCCTTAGTAAAGTGCCAAGAGAGCTACAGAAGGAAAGTGTCCTAGAAGTGCTAAGTATTAAGTGACAGAGATTCCAGTGCTTCTCTTGAGCGTCTATTTAACAGTCTTCTAAAGCATGTGGCAGTATTACATGGATCGCTGTAAAAACTTCTTGATGTGGGTGAGAAGGAGAGAAATGGACTTAAAGGTTTCTGTATTTACATCGCCCTACTACTAAACCACTGCTTGGAATAGATTTCAGAGTAGCAGCCGTGTTAGTCTGTATTCGCAAAAGAAAAGGCGTACTTGTGGCACCTTAGAGACTAACCAATTTATTTCAGCATAAGCTTTCGTGAGCTACAGCTCACTTCATCGGATGCAAATCAGATGGAATAGAGTAAACTGTAAGGGGGGGGAGACTAATGGGTGTTTAAAATTATTTAGTCCTCCTCTTCCTCACCCCCGGCCCTCTATCCCATGGAGGAGGTCTCTTCCAATGCTTGCCTAGTCGTGTGCCAGCCGTTAAGGTCGCTTGGCATTCTCTGTGTTGGGACCTCTGGAATGCCAGCTGCTTCTCCCGGTGGGCAGGGTCCTGCTGACAGAAGGAATGCGTTCCTCACGCCTACTGCATGCTTCCACTTGAGCTGAGAGTTCAGCTATTTGAGCTGGGAACAATTTTTATCCCTCGTTTCCAATCTCTTTACGGTTGGTGGGGGGTGGGGAAGAGAGCAGGAGCAGAGTCTGCAAAAGGAATCAACTTACTGTGAATATACGGTGCCTGTTCAAAGCCAGCCTCTAAAGTTTGTTGTGCTTGGAAAAGGGCCATCCCTGTCCTTGGCTAGTCATGCCCTGGCTGGGCTGCTTTGATGGGCCGAATGTTAGCAAAGCTGTGGCTGCACTTGCTAGCACAATCAGAGAAGCCTGAAGCAAATAGGGAGATAAGGGGCCTGCGGGAACAAGGGATAGCGCTCCCTTCCTGGGAATTGCCCAGCTCCATGGGGGAAGGGGGCTGGGGTTGGGAATTGCTGCTGTCCCTGTGAAGCCACCAACATGTCTGTCTGATCTTCCGGATGGGTGGCAGGGGAGAGCAGTCCTCGTGGTGTACAAGGTTCAGGGGCAGTCTCTGCCCTTTGTAGAGGCAGCTGGAGTTAAGCTTGGTGGGGGGAGGGGGAGGTTGTCAGCCCTTACACAGGTTTCCCCTTGAGTTAGTGTAAGAATTCAGCTGCCAGCCGCAGAGGGCAGGCGAGGGGCAGCCGCTCGCATTTTGCTTGACCTCTCGTGAGAGGCCCCAAAGCGCCTCACTGAATGGGCAGGGCTGCCCCTTGGCACCAGGCCAGCTCTGCCTGTAGCTCTGCGGGAGGAGGAGCGTGTTGCTAGCAGGTTCACACTGACTGCAGCAAGGCCTTTTGGCAGCTGAGGCCCCATTTAGGTCCTGTATGAACTCCCGAGAAGCAGCCAGCACTCTCCTCTTCCTGAGTGAGAGACAGGCTCCCTTCCACAACCTGCTGAACAGGGAGATGCTTTAAGAAATGGGCCAGTGGCCTGGGTGAAAATCCAGCACCCTACTGACTCTATGGGGCAGCCCTGAGTCAGACCTCTGTGCTCACATGAGCGTAGGCTGGCACTGCTGTGTTTAGGGGAGGATGACTTTACCCCGCATCACTTTGCAGTGCCCTGCCCTGTATCACCTCCCCCCAAACACTCTCTAATGAGTGTTTTTCTGGGTACCTCTGGCAGGCAGGTCTTGGCATTGCTGCCATTGAATGGTTGCCCCTCATAGGTGTGTATTGGAAGTGCAGTCTCTGGGTTTGCACCCTGAATGAAAGCTGGGCAGAGCCACCCACGGTTTCTCTCCCCCCTATCTGGACACAGTGAGTCCCATCTCTTGGCTTCCCTTTCCCGGCAGCGCTTTGCAATACCAAAAAGTTCCTGCAGACAGAAGATGAAGTTCTAGATCCGGCGCTGCTCCCAGAGGGTTTGGCTGTCCTTATTCCTTATTATAGCAGGGTACGTTCTTAACACATCGCAAGGCAGAGCTGGGCCACACTGTACTCGGGGAAGGAATATTCTGGAGAGCCATGTGTGTGCGTGTGCTGGTGGCCGAGTCCAGAGTGTGCCTGCCCTGGCACAAGGAGGCTCTTGGAGCTGGATTCTGTGCTTAAGGCAGGGAAGAGATTGTGGGCTTCATTCCGGGCACTACCTCCTGTCCCTTTAAGAGCTGCATTCACACTAGCCTGCTGCAAGCCCATTGGTCTCCCTGAGTGCCTGCACCAACAGGAGACAGGGCTCTTGCAGCTTGTGGAAACTACCCTGGTGGTGGGTATTTCCTATGCAGCAAGTGCAAGGTCTGCTGCTTTGGGGCTAACTGGAAAATCGGTCTCCTGCTCATGTTTGACTGTTAAACTCCCCATCTCATGAATACAGGGTCCCAGGTATGGATGCAGTACCGTGCAGCTGACTGATGGGGGTCTTCCTAATTTGGGCATCTCTAAGTGCCTCCCAGTGGCACTGCCCCGGCCATAGGCTAAGCTAAACAAAAACATCCTGCCCCCTTTTCCCCAGGAGCCATATGAGAGATGACTTGAGCAAACACCTCTGTAAAGAGGGCAGGTCCCCAGAGGGCTGTATTTGAGGAGATAGCAAAGACATGGGCAAATCCTAAATGCCTTCCCGTGACTCCTCAGTTCGCTGGCAGGCTAAGAGATCCCTGCCACTCTGTTCCGGAGGGCTCTGGAGCAGCAGTTGGGATGTGCAGATGACAAGGATGATACTGATCAGGCTGCCAGCTGAACGAATGCTGCACAGGTGTGCAGCCTGCAGTCTCTAAAGAGTTAACTGCACTATGGGGCCTGGCATGAGGGCATAAGGACGCTTTTCTGCTGCACCCACTGTGTGACTCATAGGAGGGCTCACTACGCAGCTGTGGGAGCAACAGGAGAAGAGGGAACTTGCTAAGCCAGAAGCCTCCTGTTCTGTCAAGCTTTACCTGGGGGGTTCCCCACCTCATCCACACCAGGCTGGGTCAGGGCACTGGGGCTGCGGACGAGGAGCTGTTGTGTTTCCTCTAAAACAGTTTTCAGAGGAACAGCCATGTTAGTCTGTATTCGCAAAAAGAAAAGGAGTACTTGTGGCACCTTAGAGACTAACCAATTTATTTGAGCATGAGCTTTCGTGAGCTACAGCTCACTTCATCGGATGCATACCGTGGAAACTGCAGCAGACTTTATATACACACAGAGAATATGAAACAATACCTCCTTCCACCCCACTGTCCTGCTGGTAATAGCTTATCTAAAGTGATCAACAGGTGGGCCATTTCCAGCACAAATCCAGGTTTTCTCACCCTCCACCCCCCCACCCCCCACAAATTCACTCTCCTGCTGGTGCTAGCCCATCCAAAGTGACAACTCTTTACATAATCAAGTCGGGCTATTTCCTGCATAGATCCAGGTTTTCTCACATCCCCCCCACCCCCATACACACACAAACTCACTCTCCTGCTGGTAATAGCTCATCTAAACTGACCACTCTCCAAGTTTAAATCCAAGTTAAACCAGAACATCTGGGTGGGTGGGGGGGGGTAGGAAAAAACGAGGAAACAGGCTACCTTGCATAATGACTTAGCCACTCCCAGTCTCTATTTAAGCCTAAATTAATAGTATCCAATTTGCAAATGAATTCCAATTCAGCAGTTTCTCGCTGGAGTCTGGATTTGAAGTTTTTTTGTTTTAAGATAGCGACCTTCATGTCTGTGATTGCGTGACCAGAGAGATTGAAGTGTTCTCCGACTGGTTTATGAATGTTATAATTCTTGACATCTGATTTGTGTCCATTTATTCTTTTACGTAGAGACTGTCCAGTTTGACCAATGTACATGGCAGAGGGGCATTGCTGGCACATGATGGCATATATCACATTGGTGGATGTGCAGGTGAACGAGCCTCTGATAGTGTGGCTGATGTTATTAGGCCCTGTGATGGTGTCCCCTGAATAGATATGTGGGCACAATTGGCAACGGGCTTTGTTGCAAGGATAAGTTCCTGGGTTAGTGGTTCTGTTGTGTGGTATGTGGTTGTTGGTGAGTATTTGCTTCAGGTTACGGGGCTGTCTGTAGGCAAGGACTGGCCTGTCTCCCAAGACTTGTGAGAGTGTTGGGTCATCCTTTAGGATAGGTTGTAGATCCTTAATAATGCGTTGGAGGGGTTTTAGTTGGGGGCTGAAGGTGACCGCTAGTGGCGTTCTGTTATTTTCTTTGTTAGGCCTGTCCTGTAGTAGGTAACTTCTGGGAACTCTTCTGGCTCTATCAATCTGTTTCTTTACTTCTGCAGGTGGGTATTGTAGTTGTAAGAAAGCTTGACAGAGATCTTGTAGGTGTTTGTCTCTGTCTGAGGGGTTGGAGCAAATGCGGTTGTATCGCAGAGCTTGGCTGTAGACGATGGATCGTGTGGTGTGGTCAGGGTGAAAGCTGGAGGCATGCAGGTAGGAATAGCGGTCAGTAGGTTTCCGGTATAGGGTGGTGTTTATGTGGCCATTGTTTATTAGCACTGTAGTGTCCAGGAAGTGGATCTCTTGTGTGGACTGGACCAGGCTGAGGTTGGTGGTGGGATGGAAATTGTTGAAATCATGGTGGAATTCCTCAAGGGCTTCTTTTCCATGGGTCCAGATGATGAAGATGTCATCAATATAGCGCAAGTAGAGTAGGGGCTTTAGGGGACGAGAGCTGAGGAAGCGTTGTTCTAAATCAGCCATAAAAATGTTGGCATACTGTGGGGCCATGCAGGTACCCATAGCAGTGCCGCTGATCTGAAGGTATACATTGTCCCCAAATGTGAAATAGTTATGGGTAAGGACAAAGTCACAAAGTTCAGCCACCAGGTTAGCCGTGACATTATCGGGGATAGTGTTCTTGACGGCTTGTAGTCCATCTTTGTGTGGAATGTTGGTGTAGAGGGCTTCTACATCCATAGTAGCCAGGATGGTGTTATCAGGAAGATCACCGATGGATTGAAGTTTCCTCAGGAAGTCAGTGGTGTCTCGAAGGTAGCTGGGAGTGCTGGTAGCGTAGGGCCTGAGGAGGGAGTCTACATAGCCAGACAATCCTGCTGTCAGGGTGCCAATGCCTGAGATGATGGGGCGCCCAGGATTTCCAGGTTTATGGATCTTGGGTAGTAGATAGAATATCCCAGGTCGGGGTTCCAGGGGTGTGTCTGTGCGGATTTGATCTTGTGCTTTTTCAGGAAGTTTCTTGAGCAAATGCTGTAGTTGCTTTTGGTAACTAAAAAAAGGTTTCTCTAAAACAGTGATGCAGAAGCCGAGAATACCCTTTCTCTCTTGCACGCACCTGGCCTGCCATGGCAGGGGCAGCTTGGGATCCGGGTGTACAGATCTTGCCGGTTCCAGTGACTGGCAACATCCCAGCTGTCAGAACAGCAGCAGCCTTTGGCCTAAAGCTTCACTGCCCGTGAAAATAATTCCCCCGGCTGAAGCCTGTCTCCTGGGTGGCCCCATGACAGCCTGGAATTTGCTCTGAGGAGAGAGAGAGACACAATTGCCAGGCTGCAGGGTGGGCAGCGTCTGAGTCTCCAGTGGGCTCCAGGTGGCTGGGGCCGAACGGACGGCGCCACAGACGCCGGGCTGGCAGCGTGGTGCCAAGGCCTGGGAGCGTGGCTGCTGCCCCGTCCCTAGAGCCCCAGTGCTTTGTGCTCTTACCAAACAGATGGGATGGTGTTTGCATTACAAAGCAGCGGGGGAGGGGCTGTCCCTAGCATCTAGCAGTGGGGCCCATGCATGCAGATGGACTCCCTTCACCGCAGCCTCCCTGAGGAGTCCCAGCTCCCTAGCATGTGCACGATGCTGCTGCCCCCAGTCGTGCCCAGGTACAAGGAAGCCTGGCCACCTCACGCCCCACCCCTGCCTCAGACAGCTGCGCTGGCTCCCTATTGGTCCAGGGTGGGGATCGAACCCTTCCATAGGGGGTGCACCGGCTGACCTCACCGACCTCCTTTTCTTCCACCTCCCTCTGCTCACCTAGCCCTGGCCTCTTCTCTGTCCCCGCTGTAGGTGTGAGAGCCTTCTCCTCTGCCACAGTCCCCATCTAGAGCAGCATTCATGCACCTGTTCCCCCTTGCTGACCCTTAATTTCTCAGTACATCCCTCTCCTCTCCATTGCTGTGTGGCCCTTAATTCCTCTGCTCCTCTTTCAGCTGCCTTTTAACATTGTGGGGTTGAGCTCTCCGCAAAGTGGGCCTTGAGGGATACAATTTGGGGGGAGGGATGAAAGGTGCTAGGTCAAACGAAGCTCTGCTGGTCTTGGCACCACTTCCACCACAGGTGTTCCAGCTGGGCCAGACAGCCTGGCCTGCTTTGTTTGGGGGTTTCTGTGGGGAGCCACTGAGTGCCCCTAGCTCCTGGGAGCTGCACACTGAGCTCATCTCCCATTTAACTTTGGTGGCAACTGTAGCTGCTCAGCACCACTTCAGCTCCCGGGGATCTAACATTGAGCATCCTTAACTCAAAACACACACAATTAGAGGTCACACTTGAGAAATGGGCCCTAAGGGACTTGCCTAAGGATACCCCGTGAGCCTGTGTCGGAGCTGTGAGTGGAACCCAGGCCTGCTGACTCGGGCCAGTATTTCTCCCCTCCCATGCTGGGGGGCCGGGATGAGCGGCACTTTTCTTAAGAGGTCATCATCCTCCCCAACGCCCCTCTCACTCCATGTCATCTCTCTCTCCTCTGGAATTTTATTTGCATCTCCAGTAATATACAGGGAGCAGCATGGGACATCCATGGCCTAATAACTGCCAACAAGGGGCATGGCAAGGCTCAGCCAAAGACCACAGGAGTGGGGATGATGGGCAGCTGTTGTGTGCAAAGTCTGACCCTTACTCGGATTAGGGGGAGGAGGCATAGTGCTGCTGGAAGCCTGAAGTATGGAGGAGCGTTAATGCTGTGGAGCACTGCCCGGCCACCAGATATAATGGCAGCTCCCAGAGATCAGTGGTCGAGGTATGGATAACTGGGGGTCGTGTAGTGGGCTGTGTGAATGTAACCCACACGCCTTCTGGGTGTGGTGTTCTGTCCCATCTAGTGGCGCCAAGACCACTTAGAGAGAGAGAAAAAACGAACAAGTCTGCTCTACAGCCTTAGCTAACAGCCAGTTGGCTTTTAGCTCATGCAGTAGAGACTCATGCACTAAGCTCCGGAGGCCCCAGGTTCGATCCTGCCTGCTGACAACCAGGGTCTGTTGGCGTTACACAGATACTAAACTATCTGTCCCAAACTTTACTGTGGTGTAAAGACCATTTTGTCCCATGAGGTCCTGGGCACCGACTTTAGGCATTTTCCGTGGGATTGGTGTTATGGAGTATGTGATGTCTAGAGCATCATCTGGGCTCAAAGACAGTGTACGTTCTATTGCCTGTTACATCCCCTAGTGGGGCAGGGTGGGCCAGATTCTGCTGTCAGTTACACTGGTGTAACTCCCAACATTTCACATCAGAATCTGGCCCATTCCCTTGCCCTGGCAGAGGGGATGGACATAATGCTCTAATGGGTCTTTTCTAACTCTGGCTCCTATGATCTTTGCATAGGGGAATGGAAATGGGGTGATAGCAGTCACTCCATGCTCATTGCACCTGAGTTTCCATCATAAGCCTTATTTTTCTGCCCTCCTCAAATCCACCAGAAAAGGTTTATTGGCATTGCAGCTGGTGGGTTGGATTTGGGGTCAGGGTAGAATTTCTGAAGTGAGTCAGACACAGACTCAGAAGCATGACTCTGCTTGAAAAATGCATCTTTGACTCTGTCCTTCTGGGTTCCTAACGTCCTTGAAAGGTAATATCTGCCCAAAGCACTCATCTGTATCTGCAGCCTTAACTCCACCTTAACGAAGGTTTGCGTGTGTGGAAATAAATATTATTGCCATTGCAGTCTCTGAAGACTGCTTCAGCTCAGACCGTGAGGCGGCTTCCACCCTTGGTCTCTCTCCTCTACTTAGATTGTTACATGCTCTGCATCCTGTTCTCCTCTGGGCTCACTATGCTGCTTCGGGACCTAAAAGTCAAGTCCAGGTAACTGCAGCTGAGAGGTCAACTCAAGCCGTGGCATCTGCTATGGCTTCTCTGGGTCTCTCACCTCCTTGCCAGGGTGCTGCCTGGTTGGCTGCTGCCCTCTGCTTACTGACGGTCAAGAGCTGAATTAATTTTTCTTCCCTTTCCCTTGGATTCCTGACCACTGTCCAAGTTTGAAAATCTCTAGCACTGCACCAGAAATGCTATCTAGGGCGCACCCACAGTGGCATCAGCCTCATGCTCTGTTGTGCCAGAGACTCCTGCCTTCCAGTTTTCTGTTTGCTCCCCCTCCCCACCCCCACTTTCTCCAACAGCTCAGTGGGGTCTGCCAAAGGCACCAGCTCACATGCTCCGTGGGCCTGATCCAAATTCCACAGACCAGTGGAAAGGCTCCCGCTGCCTGCAGCAGGCTTTGGAGCGGGCTCTTGAAGAGTCTGACTGGCAGAAGGATAGGGAGAGTGGGAGAAACTTGTCCTTGGGAAGGTTGGGGGAGCAGGAGGTCTTGCATTCTTGCACTGCCCCACCTTCACGCTCTTAAGTGCTAGAGCTACATGCTCTGCTTGTCCCTATGTGATGCCCTAGGAGGTGTTTTGAGGCCCAAGACAGCAGGATTCTTTGCTGCCTCCCTTCACCCCTCCTTGTCCTCTGTGCTGCTGAGAGGGTCTTGGGGGAGGGGAGATCTCCTCTCTTGCATCAGGTTCAATTTTATTATTGAATTCCAGTGTCGATTGATGGAACCTCCTGTAGAAGATGGTTTCCATCTGGAACAGAATCTTTGGAACGTGCAATGCTGGGTCTCCAGCCACACTCTGGAAAGGCCTGGGAAGAGTTAATGCATCGAGTTACTTTATATGTTCATTTCCATGCTGTGTTTTGTTTTAAAAGAACCCAGCCTGCCTTGGCATGGTGCCAGCCCTGGAGCTGCTGGTGGCAAAATGCAGCATAAATGTATGAAAGTAGAAAAGAGAAGAAACCACTGTCCCCTACTCTTCAAGGGGATCCTGGCTGGGGGAAGCAGGGACTGTACCTCAAAAGTGCAGGAGACGCATGCCTTCTCACCCTCAAGTCACCCATATCACTTTCCAGCGGGGAGGCAAGGACCCACTTGGAGCTGGGGTTCTAATGCAGCATGGGCCTCACCTGAGTCTCTAGGCTTTCCAGCAAGTTGCAGGTCTGGAGATGACTGGCACCTCCCAGCTCGAAGCAATCTAATCTCCTGGCAGAAGGTTTGAGTCTATTGCCCCGATTCAGGGATTACCAGAAGGATGAGCAATGGTACAGCTCACGTGTCAGGCAGGGGTGAGTGTGCAAGGAGCTGTTTGCAGCCAGGGATAAAGGCTTGAGCTGCGAAGAGGCGCTGGAAAGATAAAAGAGCAAGATGTTCTCCTTGGAACGCTCTCCCTGGGTGTGGAGCAGGTTCGAGGATCCCGCAGGCACCAAAAGACATTGGGCGTGAGCTAAAGCATGTTCCTTAAAGCCCTGCCGGGGTTGCTGCCTCACAACATGGGAATGTGAAGCCATCCTGTGCAGCCCGTGTATCTTACAAGCTGGTTCTGAGCCTGAGCTCCGACCCCACTGTCCCAACAGGGTCCTCCAGCTGTGCTATAAAGCTTGAACGTCCCTTCTCTGGATGGGCTTTGTCCTGAGGAGCAGTGGCAGCAGCTGCGGAGCAGGTGAACGAACAAATATGGACTGGTGTGTCAGGCCCAGGGCAGCAGAGCACTGTCTGGGGTGTGAAAATTCCCGTGGTTTTGTAATGCTGCCCTTTGCATCTGCCTGTGGGTGCTGCAAACTCACAGAAGTTGCATAATGGTTTTTGGCTTCTACGTCTGCCTTCAAAACAAATCCATAAGCTCACCATATAAATGTCAGTGTGATCTAGTGAGGAGCTGCCTGTGTATGTGTGTGAAGGCAGGCTGGCCTAAAATGACTTCTGAATTCCCTAACCATTTACCATGCGGCTCCCCTGTGCTGTCCCCACTCAAACCCTCTGTCCAGGCCTTCGTTCCCCAGCTACTTTTCTCTCTTCATGCCACATCTGTTAGCTCACCAGTGCCTCAGTCCCCACCAGTCTCTCTCTTTTATTTCAGCCTGTGCATCTAGGACCGTTTGCAGCCCCTCACATGTGTCTTATTCCCCAGTCTTTTGGCTTCTGTGCTGCATCTCCAAGCTTCCCACCCCACCCGCCGGTAACACTATTCTGAGTCATCTGCTCTGCAGAATAACGTGTGTGAGACATGCCCACCGCTGAAGGAAATTATTTTAATGTTGGGAGTGTCTCGCTGTCCCAGGGACAGAAATAAACTGAGGGTGCAATTTGTCTGGCTAGCAATGTGCATGCTCAAATTCTTCCAGTACAGTCCCATGGGCTGAGAGGTGGCCATGTGACCTAAAGCTTGTGCACTTCTGCCCTCAAAAATGGTCCAGAGTTCTTGCATTGGCTAATCATTGCCTAAGAGGGCAAGCTTGAGCCCTGTGACCTAAGGATACTCAGCACAGGGTAAGGCTCATGCCACAGCAATTAGGGTAAAGAAATCTTGTAGTTAAGGCAATGAAACTTATTCCATGCCTAGCTCCTCTCTACGATCATTTGTCTGGGGCACCCATTTTCTTAGCAGACGTTGATCCTGCTGTGAAAGGGTTAAGTGGATTCTGCGGCTTAACTGGAGCAGGTGGCTTGTCCATCCTACCTGGATATAAGGGAGGTGGGAGTGAGTCTGAGGAGACATCTGGGGCATGGTGTGATTAGCCCTCGGGGAGGAACCCTGCGCCTAGGTATACCCAATCCTGAGGAGAAAGCGTGAACTGAACTTTAATGCTGCTGTTAATTTCTTTGTTAATAAATCCAAGCCGCAGGAAGGGGGTAAGGTTTGGGGTTGTGCTTTTTTGTTTTGTTTGTTACGGTGTGGGGACTTTATTTTAGGGCCAGTTGGGAAAGGCCCCTGCTCCCAGATTGGCTATGGAAATGCACTACCGAACTAAACCCTCAGATCTAGATGCTTTGGGTGAATTTTGGATCTGGATCAAAAGTCAGGAGCATCTCTAGTTTTGTCTGTGCTAGCCCCTTTCCAGCAAGCCATGCTTAACCTCTAGTCTTGCCAGAAAAGCTCTACTACTGAGAGCACAGTGTAAATGGGACCTTAGGGCTTGGCTGGGGTACATATGCAGCCATACTGAGGGATCTGGTTACAATGGCAGTGTCCCCTGGTATGGTTAAATCTTGCATCTTGCAGTGTAGATGATACCTGAGACACACCTGCAAGCTGTGCTGAAGCCTAGACGGTGCTACAGCCCCTTGATACTGTAGGCAGCCCCTCTATTACCTCCTTCGCTATGCTCCTTTGCGCACAGCCCTGATTTTTAAAGCTCCCTTGCCCAGCTGACCCAGAGCCACTGATGCATACATAGGTCTGGCCCAGTTGCTGGGAAAGGTTTGCCACTGATTGCTGTCCATTTGGCAAGGGGTAGGATTTCAGAGACAAATGCGGAACAGGCTGCCCCCTGGGGCTGATTCCTCACCCCCAGCGTCCTTATTCGCATGCAGTGGGATGTTTACCATGCTAGCATTAACCTGCCATCTCCAAAGCTCCATTCAGGAACTGGAGGCAGGATGTGGGGAGGCACCAGTACCCATCTGCACATGTTCATGTGTGTGTACAGTGACATGCTTCTTTGAGTTTGCTCTCCGCCCTAGGAAGGGAACATGCCATTTCCTTGTGCACTGCCGGTTCTCTGAGCTAATGCTCTATTTCTCCCTAATAACCTCATAACTCTGTCTCCCAGCATCTGTTTCCATGTCTATATTTAGCAGCACTTGCTGGATCACACATGGAGGGGTGTCTTGGAGGTGCCTTTTTGTTCTCTTTCCTGTTCCCTTCACCCCCAGTCTGGAACCTGGGCAGGGAAGTTTCTGGATTCCCACCTCCCTGCCCACATGTTATGTCTGTGCTCCTTCCTGGCTTGATCACAAACCAAGCCCCTCTTGCCTTTCTAGCAGCGCTGGCCTGAAGCCCTGAAACTGCAGGGCTAAATCAGAGCCTGGTTTCCTTGTCTCCATTGCGTGTTCCCTTAGGTGAACGTTGACTGTCTCCTGCTAGATGGGAGGCGTCACCGTGTCCCTGTAGTGGGGGAAAGGGCCTTTGCTGGTGATCAAGAGAGGGAGCTCTGCCTCCAATCATTTTCCTTGTTACGCTGAGAGCAGGCAGGTGGCTCTGCATGTGCAAGTCGCACATGCTCTTTTCCAGCCTGGGATTGCTGTGACTTTCAGGGCTTGTGCCCTTCAACTCCCTCTTTCTAGAGGGGCCGGTGCAGATCCTAAAAGAGCCTGCTGGCCAGGGGGCTAGAGAATCTGAAGGCACCCTTCCCCAGTGGGTTGTCTCACTGAGGGTGGGTGCACTCAGCTGCTTATGCCAGAGGAGCCAGGCTGAAGGTCGCTTGTACACTGGACAGCCGTGATTCTGGAGGGAGGGGAGTGAAATGGGCCTAATGAAAGTTGACCCACCTCTGTTGTTTGTCCTCCCCCCTGCCCCCCCCCCCATTCTCTCTCCACTGTCCCACCCCAGCTGGCGGGAGAGAATTCTACAATTTGTTCCACTCACTAGTCAGCGGGCAGATTTTTCTATGCTAAGCTCCTGCCCTCTCCGCTGCTCGGGCTTGCCGGGGCCATTTTCAACAAGCACCTTCGCTGCTCCCTTAATGAGTAAACAGATCAGGTTCCTGGCAGGGGCTCCAGGGGGCTGGCAGGCCTCAGCTTGAGTCCCAGCACTGCTTAGCTGGTCTGGAATGGGCCAGAGCAAAGGATCAGCATGTGGTCCAGCCTCCTACTACCCACCCCTTTGTGTCTGTAACTGAATGGGGGGAATACAGCCCCAGTAAGAGGGAGCTCAGCACAGGGTTCTGGAAACTGTCTCCATGCAGGTTTCAGAGTAGCAGCCGTGTTAGTCTGTATTCGTAAAAATACAGTCTGTCTCCACGCAGAGATGGTCGGCCTTTCCCATTGGGACAAGGAGTGGTATAGTGATGAAACCAGGGGCCTAGGTTCTATTCCTGACCCTGCTACTGACTCACTCGGTGACCTTGGACAAGCCGCTTCACCCCCTCGGTGCATCTGCTTCTCCTGTGACTCAATGGATCGTGCTGATGCAGCTCTGTCAGACCCTTGGAGGAAAGGGTCTGTCCAAGGGCAGGGTCTGATTTGTGCTGGAGGTTGGAAGAGGCAGATGCAGTTTACTTAATGGATTTCCCTGGAGGCCGTTATCCCTCCTGCAGCACTGGGATTCAGGGGATAAATGACCATCTTGGGCCTGAGGAAGGGCAGGGCACCACTGCCTTTGCTCGCTGTAAGCCCCAAGCCTGGGAGCCCTGGCCTTTCTCCAGTTTGGGCTGAACTTGGAAGCTTTACCCCGGGCCAGGAAGAACCCTCTGGTAAATGTGGTGCTGTTGTGGTATGGTAGTGTAAGGGTGGGAAGGAGGACCCAAGGCAAGGTACAGGCACCTTAGGGGATAGGTCCTGGGTGGCAGCATGTTACCAGCTGCTTGCTGGGAGCAGAGGCTGAGTCCTAGCTGCCTGACAGCTTCTGGCAGATAGAGAAGGAATGATGCATTGCTTTTGGCAAAGGCAGGATTTGTCTTTATCTTTGGTGCCAGTCTGGCCATCCTACTGTGCCCCAGTCCTGATTTCATGTGCCCACCTGGCTCTGACTCCCTAACAGATCTGGCATCTCCTTGTAGTGGCTTTTTCTTTCTCCTTCACACTGGTTGAGATCTGGGGGGTTGTTTTAAGGAGATTCCTGCTTCCTCTTTCCGTCTGAACATAAGAACAGACCTACTGGGTCAGACCAATGGTCCATCTAGCCCACTATCCTGTCTTCCAACAGTGGCCTGTGCCAGATGCTTCAGAGGGAATGAACAAAACAAGGCAGTTATCGAGTGATCCATCCCCTGTGGTCCAGTCCCAGCTTCTGGCAGTCAAAGGTTTTAGGGATACCCGGAGCATGGGGTTGCATCCCTGACCATCTGATCTAATAGGTCCATCTATGGCTATCTTCCATTAATTTATCTAATTCTTTTTTGAACCCGGTTATACTTTTGGCCTTCGCTATATCCCCTGGCAAGTTCCACAGGTTGACTGTATGTTATGTGAAGAAATACTTCCTCATGTTTGTTTCAAAGCTGCTGCGTATTAATTTCATTGGGTGACCCCTGGTTCTTATGTTATGTGAAGAGGTAAATAATGCTTCCTTATTCACTTTATCCACACCATTCATTATTTTATAGTCCTCTATCATATTGCCCTTTAGTCATCTCTTTTTTTAAGTTGAACAATCCTAGTCTCTTAATCTCTCCTATATAGAAGTTGTTCCATACCCCTAATCATTTTTGTTTCCCTTCTCTGTACTTTTTCCAATTTTGCGACCAAAACTGCATTTAGTATTCAAGACATGGGCGTACCATGGATTTCTGTAGTGGCATTATGATAGTTTCTGTTTTATTATTTATCCCTTTCCTAATGGTTCCTAACATAGTTAGCTTTTTTGACTGTCACTGTGCATTGAGCAGGTGTTTTCAGAGAACTATCCATGATGACTCCAAGATCTCCTCCTTGAAGGCAACAACTAATTTAGACCCCATCATTTTGTGTATATAGAGTTGGGATTATGTTTTCCAATGTGCATTACTTTGCATTTATCACCATTGAATTTCATCTGCCATTTTGTTGCCCAGTCACCCTCTGTAACTCTTCGTAGTTGGCTTTGGATTTAACTATTTTGAGTAATTTAGTATCCTCTGCAAACTTTGACACCTCGCTGTTTACCCTCTGATTTAAGCGATAGGTTGCATCCTACAACTAGTAGTTCTTCAGGTCTCTTGGGTGAATTCCATCTGATCCTGGTGACTTATTACTGTTTAATTTATCAATTTGTTCCAAAACCACCTCCTGTTGATCTCTCAGTCTGAGACAGTTCCTCAGATTTGTCATGTGAAAATAATGGCTCAGGTGTGGGAATCTCCCTCACATCCTCTGCAGTGAAGACTGACACAAAGAATTCATTTAGCTTTTCTTCAGCGGCTCCTTTAGCGCCTTGATCATCCAGTGGACCCGCTGATTGTTTGGCAGGCTTCCTGCTTCTGATGTACTTTAAAAAAAAAAAAAAAACTTTTGTTTTTTGTTCCTTTTGATAGTTGCTCTTCAAATTCTTTTTTGACCTGTCTAATTATGCTTTCACACTTGTCTTGACAGAGTTTATGTTCCTTTCTATTTTCCTCAGTGGGATTTGACTTTTGGTTTTTAAAGGATATCTTTTTGTCTCTCTCTGCCTCTTTTTTATTCTGTTTAGCCATGGTGGCATTTTTTGGTCTTCTTGTTCGCTGTTTTTTTATATTTGAGGTATACATTTAGTTTTAAGCCTCTATTATAGTGTTTTTAAAAAGTTTCCGTGCAGCTTGCAGGCATTTCACTCTTGTGACTGTTCCTTTTAATTTCCATTTAACTTGCTTCTTCATTTTTGTTTCGTTCCCCTTTTTGAAGTTTAAATGCTACTCTAGTGGGTTTCTGTGCTATTTTTCCCTCTACAAGGATGTTAAATTTAATTACATTATGGTCGCTATCACTGAGTGGTTCACCTCTTGCAGCAGATCCTGTGTGCCATTTAGGACTAAATCAAGAATTGTGGGTTCCAGGACTAGCTGCTCCAAGAAGCAGTCATTATTGGTGTCTAGAAATTTTATCTCTGCATCCCGTCCTGAGGTGACATGTACCCAGTCAATATGGGGATAGTTGAAATCCCCATTATTGCTGGGTTTTCTGTTTTTTCTAGCCTCTAATTCCCTGAGCATTTTGCAGTCACTGCCACCATCCTGGTCTGGTGGTCAGTAGTATATTCCTATGGCTGTACTCTTATTATTCAAGCATGGAATTTCTATCCATAGAGATTTTATTGTACATTTTGATTCATTTAAAATTTTTACTATATTGGACCTTTCTTTCACATATAGTGCCACTCCTCCACCGCCAAGACCTACTCTGTCATTCCTATATATTTTGTATCCTAGTATTGCCATGTCCGATTAATTACCATCATTCCACAAAGTTTCTGTGATGCCTTTTATAGCAATATTTTCATTTAATTCCGGGCACTCAAGTTCACCCATGTAGGTATTTAGACTCTAGCATTTGTATACAAGCCACTTATAAAATCTGTTAATATTTAGTTGTCTGCCTTTATGTGATGTAATTGAAGTGGTCTCTTTTTTATTTGACTGTTTCTCTTTATCAGCTTGTATCCTTTCATCTTTACTAGGGTATAGTCTCCTTTAATTAATCTTCTCCTAAGAGATGTCTGTCTGAAACGTGTGCTCCTGTGCACCTGTCAGCTTTCCCCCAGCCCTTAGTTTAAAAACGCCTTTACGACCTTTTTTTAATTTTACATGCGAGCAGTCTGGTTCCGATTTTGGTTTAGGTGGAGTCCATCCTTCCTGTATAGGCTCTTCCTTTCCCGAAATGTTCCCTAGTTCCTAATAAATCTACATCTCTCCTCCAAACACCATTGTTTCATCCATGCATTGAGACCCTGCCGTTCTGCTTGACCCTGCATTTCAGAGAATGCTACCATGGAATCCAGGACTTTAATCTCCTAGCTAGCAGCCTAAATTTGGTCTCCAGGACCTCTCTCTCCTACCTTCCTGCATCTGTATCACCATCCACACTCCCACATCATCCAGCCTGCTGATCAGAGCCCTTGCCAGTGCTGAGAAGCGCTCCAGAGGAAGACGGGCTGCAGTGGGTAGCATGGAGGTGATGGAAATCAGCTATCACAGTGACTGAACTCTGGAGGAGGGGTTGGCAAACCCAAAGCATTTGAGGGTTTAGTGTTAAGGGTAATGGTCTGGGCATGGAGCATGGGCGGTGGGAGAGAACACCTCCATTTGTCCAGTTGCTGGCCACCTTCTCCCTGTGCTCAGGGAATGGGTTCCACGGAGCATGGGGCTGTTCTGAGTCGGCATCGCTGCCCAACAGTGTCCTGACCCAAACCTGGTTCTGCTCTACCCTGCAGGTCTTGGGTGCTAGCATGGCAAACTCAGTCCTTGGGACGGGCTGATGTCTCCACATAATCTTCCTGTCCGGCCCATCCTCGATCCGATCGGTCTGATTGATTTAAAGCGTGGCCCATGGAAGATAATGAGAGCAAGATTGAGGCCCGGGTTCCCTCGTGGCCTTTGGGGCCTGTGCACTGACAGAGCCTCCTTCTGAGGAGCCGTAATGTGAGCAGGCCCAGCCACGCAAAGGGAGCAAAGGAGTTCCCCGAAATCCAGGCTGGAAGTCAAGAGGGTGAACCCCCCTCACCCCCTTGCACGCATGCACATGAGACCTGCAGGTGCCGTTGGGGAGGGGAAGGGACTGAACAAGGGAGAAGGCAACCTCCAAGGGCAGGTCCGGTAGTTAGGAGGTGTCCCCGTGCCTGTATCCAGCCTGGGATACCAGGCTGAGGTGGAAGGGGACGCCCCAGGCCCCAGTCCCTGCCAAGCCAGAGATTTTGTCATAGCCTTCTCACCTTTAGATTCGTGTAATTCAGTGTGTACCTGTGTCTGACCCTGTCTGTCCACTCTTCTGTTACATTCTGCTCCCTGGGCAGGTGAGCATACAGGGAGGCAGCCAGCTGTAGTAGTTGAAACAGAAGATTGGGAGCAAGGGCTCCTGGGTTCTTTTCCTGATTCGGTCATTGCCTTATAGCAGTATCCTTAACCCCTCTGTGCCTCAGTTATCCCATCAACAATATGGGGGGTGAGGGGGCTAATAATACAGCAGCCTCATTGGAGTGCAGTGGGGTCTAATAGGTGTTTGGTTGCTGCTCTGGGGGGCTGTGAGGAGCTATAGAAATGCACAATGGTGCTGCTCAGACACACCCTGTTCACTTTGCTCTTCCCCCACCCCACAGCCGTGTGTGAGTGGGTCTGTTGAGCTGTTGGGAATGAATTGGCTCTGAGTTGAGAGTGTGTGTGTGTGTGTGTTGTGGGGCAGGGTTCCTGGCTTCCCCACACACCTAAACTCCCTCTATTGTTCCAACAGGGCCTTGTGCTGATACCTCCACCCTGTCTGTAAATCACCAACTGTGTATTATGTGGTGTTCACTTTGCGGCGGGACGGGGGAGGTGGACCCCTCCCACCATAACCTCATCCCCAGCTGGTCTCTAGACAGCTGCCCGCCCTTCCTACAGATGGCCAGTTCAGGACACAGCATATGGAACAGTAAAGCAGAGGCTGGACAATGAGGGGAACCTAATAAAATCTCCTTCCCCCTCCCCAAGAGAGCAGGTGTTTGGCAGGGAGGGAGGAATAGCGCGGCCTAAAATAATTGTGTCAAGCACCGCACTGTGCCTTGAAGGTGCCGGCGAGCTGCGTGAGGTGTCCCTCAGGGAGTGTGAGGAGATGAATGGGACTGTGGGGGTGGGGACCCAGTCTGTGCTGTCCGAAACCAAGAGGGACTGATCCAAAGCCCACTATAGTCATTGGGAGTCTTGCCACTGATTTCAGTGGGCTTAGGGTCAGGTGTTCATGTGGGAAGATGTGGACTTAGGACTCTGGGTCTGGGTCTCTTCTCACCTGGTCCTGTGGTGCTGGCACCTCCTTGCATTCTCCTGTCATCTCATCACCAGCTTGTGTCTGTCCAGCACTTCAGCTCCCCTGTCCCACCAGTCCACCTCTCCTCACCCTGATAGCCCAGGCTTGCAGATGTGGGGCTGCACCAAGCTGGGGTTCTTTTCCCCACAGTGAAAATGGATGATGCTTTGTACTCTCTCCCCACCTCCAGTTAAGGGATGGAGAGGTCCTTGGCAGACACTAACTGCAGGTCCATTTAGGACACCCATAAGAAAGCGCAGGAGGGCTTTGGGATTCCTCCCCCAGGAGGTTAGTGAGGCAAACGCTGTCGCTGGGGTTCAGAAGGGGCTGGCAAACACTCTGCCCACTACTATCTGCAGTGACGCGCTGTGATTGTGACTCACCTCAGTACAGCATATCGGGTTTGCTTCGGCTGGCTGTAGCTACAGCCCTAGGGCTAAAGCACCCCACTTCAGGCAAGGGCTCAGATAGTCTCCGGCTTCAAGATCAGAAGGGATTCCCCCCCAACACACACACTCCTGTGTACCTATGTACACATTGTTCATAACACTGTCCAATATGCTAGAATGCCAGAGTCAAAGGACCAGTGGGGAATTCACCAGATGCAGATAAATCCTGGGGATGATGTGAACTGCATTAATGCTCCAGTCCCACTGGATCTCTGGGAGTCCCCAGGAACTAGCTGGTCCAACAGTTCCTTTCTCCCTGTGAGTGTTGGGATGTGACTTTTTCCTCTCCAGTGCTCTCTCCTCAGAGCTGTTCCATACTGCCCCCACCCCATGGGCCTGAATTAACCCCAGTGGCAGACATATCCGCATCTCTTAGAACATTGCTGTTATTGCAGATTTCCATTTAATCTCAGACTCCCTTGAGGGCTCTTTCCTTCACTGCCTGCCTTACATCACCTGGATGTGTGTGGGGAAAACTCAGATTTTGCCCTTTGGTACCTGATCTGTCCCTTTCTCCCCCTGCAGGGAGCAATGTAGAGTAGAGAGGTCATTTCTGCTCCTCTTTCACCTGTCTAGGTCCGCAGTCCACAAGGGGGATGGGAGCAAGAAGGAACAAAAACCACATTGCTCCCTTCCTATTGTCCAGTTCAAGAGCCATTCCTGATCCCTTTTACAATGGGTAGAGAGAGGGTGTTTTACAAGGTATATTTTATAGCTCCCTGCCCTTGACACATCTTTGAATCCCTTCTTTGCTGGAAACTGCAGATCCTCCTGTGTCCAATTGAATCCTACCCCAAATTGCTGCCACCTGCCCCCATAACTGCCAAGGGTGGATTTGAGAGGCAGGAGCCCTCACTGTGTACTTCCAATGCTGAATTCCCCAGAGTCTGGGGTGTTTGCATATGGCGTTTTGGTTCAGTTCACAACAGAGACGGGCAAAATGGCAGAGTTTAATTCCAAGCTTCCCTGCTTACCGGAGCTGTTCAGATCTGAGTTTGGTTCAGGCCCCTCACTAACAGGAGCTGCAATCTGTGCATTCTTTGCCTGAAGTTCGCCATAAAAAATAAACTACCTATTGTTTTGCCTTGGTGCCACTAGCCCCAAAGAGAGGTAGCAACCTCTTCCTGTGGGTGGATGTCCTCCTAGGAAGGAAGAGGATCTGCATTAATTCTCCCTTTTCCACTGGGAATCTCTTGATCAACAGCATCAGACTAGCCCCTTCCCATCCCCTGCCCAGATTGGACAAAGTGTGAGTCCTGCGGGATCTTGGCTGCACATTCCTGAGCCAGGCTGGCTGATAGGAGGATAAGCCTGGAGGGGGTCAAAGTTCAGGAAAGGCATCTGTGAGGTATTTTTAAACATTTACAACTTCAGACACCAGCCATAATGCTGCAGGCTGGGAGCAGGGGTTTGAGGCTAGCCCTCCATCCCAGACGGCTTGTCATCCCTGGGGCAGTGGCTGCAGAGAGGAGAAAGGGTTGATTGCAGGGAGATTTGCTCTTGATTCTCAATGCTCCAGTACTGGGCCAGTAACTCAAAGTAACTGAATGCATCCGATGAAGTGAGCTGTAGCTCACGAAAGCTTATGCTCAAATAAATTTGTTAGTCTCTAAGGTGCCACGAGTCCTCCTTTTCTTTTTGCGAATACAGACTAACAAGGCTGCTACTCTGAAACCTGTCAAAGGAGAGAGAATCCTAAAAACAACACACGGCCACCATCTTATCTTGAGCAAGTCCCTGCACCGCTCTGTGCCTGTGTCTCCTCCCGTCCTGTGCATGTCTGGTCTAGATTGTAAACTATCCAGCGCTTGGACTGCCTCACTCTCTCCAGCGCCTAGCACAGTGGGGCTCTGATCCCTGCTGGAGACTCCAAATTCTACCATCATAAAGACAAAGCACTTGACAGATTAACGAGCCCCACAACCCCCTGGGAGTTAGGGGTCATTTATATTCACCTATCTCTGATATGGCAGACTGAAGTGCAGAGAGATTTACCTAAGGCCATATAGCGAGCTAGAGTTAGAGACGCAATTAAAATGTAGGGTTTCCAGCTCCTGGGCCTGTGCTCAGACTCTCTCAGCTAGACTGTGTCTCTTTCAAGTAACCGCTCCAGGGGACAATGCCATCTAGGTCTGTGCACTAATGACAGCAGGCCCCCGTGTGATGTGGCAACACAAGCTAATGGAGCCCAGGCAGCCCCCTCTGTCCTTCACCTTTTACTGCTGTGCCTGGGTATTGTATCGTGATACACACTGAGTTACAGATCGAGGGACAACTCTTAGGCCTTCTTTGGTAGACATTCATGATGGGGGAATGCCCAGATCTCGCCCTCTGGAAATCTTTCACAAAGCTTCGTCTCCGCTCTTCCATTCATCATTTCATCCCATTGCTCCTAGTAAGGCCCATAAAATGATTCTTCCCCCTCCCAAGAGATTTGCAGACTTATTTCCCCGCCCACCTTCCCAAATCCTTGCTGAGACCAGCCAGGTTTATTTAACTCTCTTAGTCCTTCCTTGTAAACCAGTCCCTCCAGCTCCCTGATAATTTTTGGTTTCAGAGTAGCAGCCGTGTTAGTCTGTATTCGCAAAAAGAAAAGGAGTACTTGTGGCACCTTAGAGACTAACCAATTTATTTGAGCATCAGCTTTCATGAGCTACAGCTCACTTCATTGGATGCATCCGATGAAGTGAGCTGTAGCTCACGAAAGCTGATGCTCAAATAAATTGGTTAGTCTCTAAGGTGCCACAAGTACTCCTTTTCTTTCTGATAATTTTTGTCGTTCTTCTCTGAAATCACTCCCCTTAGCCGATACTGTTCTGATAACGAGGTGCCCAGACCTGCATGCGTGATGACTCCGGGGTGGTTGTAGCAGAGCTGTATAGAGAGGGGCCGTCTATCCCTACCTTGCTCTGGGTTGCCTTGCCTCTGTTTATGCAGCCCAGGATTACACTGGCCTTTTCTAAAACCATTAATCACATTGCACACTCCTGCCTCATTTGCTGTTGCTCTCCTAGATAGTCCTTTCTCTCAGCATCCTGCTTCTCTGGTTTCTTCTTTCCACTGAATAACTGCCTGCTGAATTATTTTTCCCCAGATGTTGTAGTTTGCAGTTTTCCCAAATTGAATCTGCTTCTGTTTATTCTCTGCCCATGTTCCTAATCCCTCTAAATCCTTTTGTATTAATTCTGTGCCCTCATCAGTATCCCAAAGTCCTCCCTCTTTTGTGTCAGCAGCAGATCACATTAATGCGCTGTTTGCTTGGTCTTTCCTAAATGAAGATAAAATCAGACCTAGCCCCGATCCATGTGGGAGCCCCCAGTGCCTCCTCCTTGCCTAGATGTTTTGAGGTTTAGCAAAATACTTTCTTTATGGCCCTTGCCCCAGGAACTGGGGCAATGTTAATATCCAAGCTGATCTGAGTGACGCTTGAGGCCTTTTGTCGAGACTGGAACAAACGCTTTGCTAACACCCGGTGCTGCAGGGGGACCGTGGTTCAGTGTTCCCTAGTTATTTTGCAATGTCTTTCTCTTGATGTTTGTCTCATTATTTCACTGGGGGCAGAGGTTGGGCCATGTACAGACCGGTAACTTTCCCACACTATACATCCAACAAACTGTCCTTTAAGCAGAGTGGGGCCACTGTTGGCAGCAAGGAGCTGAGGTTGGCCACTAGTCCTCCTATCGCACAGATCTCTTCCCATTCTGGGAGGTGTCCTGTCCTTTCGGAAGGATGGGGGAAGTGAAAAAGGGTCCGCCTCTTCCCTCTACAAATAAACCTCTGCTGAGTTCATATCCTGGGGAGAGGAATGGCCGGATCCCAGCAGAGCTGGTGACTTCACTCCCTGGTAACGTGTTTCCCTGGCCAGCTGGGAAAGGAGCTTTCATATCTCTGAAGGAACTGCCTGGCTTCCCTACCTAAAGACTTTCCCAGCTGTTTCCATCTTGGCAGGGGCAAAGGGAGGGTGAGGACAGAAGATTTCAGCCTCCAGAGGGAATGGGAGTTCCCTCCTGCTCCTGGTGAGATGTCCCCAGGCAGCCAGCAAACTTGGCTGGGGTGTTTTTCCCTTTTGTGACTTTGTCAGTAAGTCAATAGAGGTTGAATTGCAGGGGTGGGGGGAGCTTCCCCCTTCCACCTGTGTCCTCTTGGTCTGTAGAGGAGGAGTCTTCCACTCCAACCCAGCTGACTCCCAGAGCCTGATTGGCAATTAAGCCATGACTCTAGCCACCTCATGCAAGTAGAGGAGCCCTTGTGGGGATGTAAATCTTGCTGTATAGACTTAATAAGGGATGCTCCCTAGTCTGTCTAGTTGGGCATCTCGCCCACTGTGCTGCTGGATCAGACCATTGGTCCATCCTGCTGACAGCTTATGTGAGGGTGCGTTATGCTCCCTATAATGCACCCTTCTGTCGGCTTGCCCAGTGTCTAATGGATCTCTAACACACGCACAGTGCTGAGTCCAGGGATCACTGCACGGACAGACTGCAGCTTGAGAGATTGTTTGAGGCTTAGAACAAGAGCTTCCATTCTGAATTTATGGACTGGGTGGGAAGGGTCAGGGTGGAGAGAGAGAAATCCAGCCAGTGTCAATCAGCATGTTTCACTGAAAACATTGCAACTCCTTTTTGGTCAAACTCCATGCCCCATATTCAATAGCCAGGCCAGTTAAGAAGAATAAAGTATCAGGTCGCCCATCTGCTCTGGGTAAGGAAATCATATTGTCCCCTTTCTAGTGAGAATGGTGCTTGAACATGCTTTGCTGGGAAGGTGCTAGCATGGTTTCCCTAGCCAGTGTAGACCAGGTCATAATGGGCAGTGGGGCTAATGCTGGACATGGTTTGTGGACGTGGGGACCAAAATCCAGGCAGAGGGGTTTTGTGGGCATGACAGGATGGAGATAAGAGATTTTTGTAATGAAATAACCCTTGGCAAATCCATTTGTGCAATGGCTCTACATTCCTGTACAACTACAAGTCCCTGCCCTCTGTCCATTACCAACCCCGCCTTCTGCATCCTCTTCCCTTGGAGGAGCTGGTTCTCTGTGCTCTTTCCTTAGCAACTACTGTCTCAGTGCAGCCATGCCAGGTTGAAGCGAGAGCTGCACGTTCCCAGCCTTGTGGATGGGGAGGGGGCTTTCCACGTTTGCTTTCCTTTCATTGTTCTGTTGGGTGTTGGTATTTAATGAGCCGTGTGTTTGTTTTCCTGCTCTGCTTTGGAGAGTTCTGTGTGGTGGCACCTTGATTCCTATTGGGATCAGGCAAGGAAGGGTGCAGAAGCCATGCCTCAGTGCATTTTTGCCAGTGCTGGAATTGCCCAACATTTTGGCTTAGTAATCAAGATATTGCATTGCAAATCAATCCTCTCCTCCCACTGTTTCCTGCCCCCATCTTTATCTGACTTTCCAGAAAGTGCTGATGGAGGCAGAATAGCATGGAACAGCCCTTCAGCATCTGCCTGTTGTTTCTAATTTCTTTTTAAAATGGATTCTATTTGACTGGTTTTCCTGTAAAAGCTAAAGGGGAAAAAAATCTCCCAGATCATTCTGTTGTCCCTGCTGCCTTGGGTCCTGAGTTCTGCATGCATACCCCTCTTCCCCAGACTGGGAAGGCTCAGTGCACATATGCACTGCAAATCATCCCCTCCACTCCAATTCAGGGCCAGCCAAAGGGGGAAGGCAAATGTCTTCAGCCTCACAACCCCCTTCCCCTATTCATCCCTGGGATGCAGTGCACTGATCCCACGCTCTGCTGCCACGCATCTTAACACAGACTGGCCATGTGGTAAGTCCTTCCTAGGACAGATTAGGTGCTACTGTAATAGATTCCCCTCCCAAGATGGATTCCCCCACTGTGTTAGGTGCTATACAAACAAACAAAACCATTACAATCCCTGCCCCAGACAATTCATGTCTTGTCATTCTAGATTGTAACAGGTGGATGAAAGAGATGGACAGGGCAGGGAACAGTAAAGGAGGCATGTTATGTGGAAATCAGTGGTTAGAACTGGCCACCAGCCTAACCGGTTTCAGACAACAGCTTTTTTGGGGCATCATAGGAAAGGTGAATTGTAAAGAGGACAAAGGTATTGGTTTTGGAGCTTGGTTGGAAGTGCTTCCCGGGTGTAAGGGGCAGCACGTGTGAAAACACAGTGGTGCTCGTAGGAGAATCTGACACCCAAGGGATCAAAGGCAGAAGCATTGACAGAGCAAAGACAGGATCCACCTTGTCATAAGCTACTTGACTCAATAGGCAAGGCAGGATTAAATCATGAAGGGCCATAGAGGTACAGACAAGGACCTTGTGTCTGATGCAGTGGAGGGCGGTGAAGGGGCGCCGAGAGTCAGGAATACAAGCCAGGAAGACTAGTGTAGTTGCAGTATTTTGAATGACCGTGAGGGGAGCAGCATTGGAGCAGTTGTATGAGATTCAAGGTGCAAGATGACAAGGACTTGGACAAGAACTTTGGCAGCCTTGATGGGCGGAAAAGGGCAGAGTTTGGAAATGTTATACGGAGGAAGCAGCAGCTAGATTTAGATTGTTGGTGTCAGTCCAGAATGTTTGACTTGAATGGGGTTACTCCAGACTTACACCAGCGTAACTGAGATCAGGAGCTGGGCTTGTATGTGCCTGGCGCTGAGTCGCTTGTGGGCACCTAAAGCATGTGGTTCTCTGACCCTGCTCAGACACAGCAGTAGATGGGAAGGCTGCTGTGTTGTCTGCAGGGCATCCCGTGTGCAGAGCTCCCAGACTCTGGCACAGTGAGAATAATCTGGGAGGAGATGGCTTTTGATGAAATGGAGGTTCAGTTGCTGGCTGTGAGCTGGGTGAGTCTCTTGTGGTCTCTCATGCATCAGATTCCTCATTGGTTTTCAGTCAGTGTCCTTGTCCAATGGGATGCTGAGACCCTGCCTCACGCACTGCTCAGACCAGTCTCGCCACCTGTGCTTTCCTTGTCTATGCCACTCTGTGCCCTTGAGACCGTTCTGTTTCCCTAGAGGTCACTACCATGATCTTGAGCCAACCTCTCAGAAAGGTCTGATCCAGTTAACCAGTGGACAAGCTGTGTAGTGTGGCAGCTGGCACTGGCTCTGCACCTGATTAGACCCACTCATCAGGAGCTTAGCAGTTGGGTTTGTGGGGAACACATTTGTAGGTGTGGATGGTACAGATGAGACCACGAACCGAGGGACTGGCCCCTTGTGGTTAGTAAGGATCCCATGGCATTTTCACAAGACTACGGGTGCTAATCCTGGGGTCCTGGCTAGCTTCCAGTTTGGCTAACTGCACCTAAATTCACTCTGGGGAAGTTATTCCTCCCTTCGTTTTCCTAAAAGTTGTTGCATTACTGGCATAGAATGGCTGCCACATTCCTCCCCAGAGGCAGCTGCATTTCAGTCATCATTGAAATGACATGGGGTGCAGTCTAGTGGCTAGAGCAGACGACTGGGATTGGGAGACCTGGATCCTTGTTCCCAGCTCTGTCACTGACTCACTGTGCAGTCTTGGTCAAGTTATTTCATTTCTTTGTATCTGAGGTTTTTCCCCATTAATCAAATGGGGATAATCTTTAACTAACCCATAGGGGAGCTGTGAAGCGTAGCTGTTAAAGTGCCCTGAGGTCCTCAGGTGGAAGACACTGGATACATGCAGCATAGTCTATAAAGCGCTTTGGGGTGGAAGATGCTACAGATATGTAATGGATTGTTCTTTCAGAAGGGGACTGGGTAAATGAAAACCACTTAGGGTTGCCTGCATTGTAAGTGAAGGTAAGAATACCCATGCTAGCTTTAATCTAACTAGCCAGGGTAAGAATAATAGTATAGGCATGGCAGCATGGGCTAGCAGGTGGAATACAAGCCTGCCAGTGTGCCACCATGTCTATGCTACTGTTGTTACTTGTGCTAGCTAGATTAAAACTAGATTGGGTGTGCCTGTTCGTGCTACAATCACACCTTCCCGTGCAGTGCAAATGTACCCTTAGATGATCCCTGTAATCTAAACAAATAGAGTCATTACTGATATTGCCAGGGAGGTCACTGCCAGCCCCAAGGCCAAAGCAAGGCACGACTCCTCCTCTGGGGTTGTTCCATGCAGGTAGGCGGGCTAGGCGATGCATGGTAGGGTTAAGCTGGCTGCCCACAGGGCAAGCTGCACGTAGCTGAAGTAGTGCCAGCAGCTGTCTTTCTGCCTGATCGAAGATGATTAACGCATACAGCCAGTTTATTGGCTTATCAGGAGCCTCCCCCTGTTTGTTTTCCCAGAGCGTGTGCACAGGTAGTTTGTACTCTCAGACTAAGAGCACATGTTCTTTCCCTCGCCACCTTTTTAACCGTTTCATAACTACCATTGCAACAGGATTGTGGCCCAGCAACTAAAGAGCTGTGCTGGAGATTTATTTATTTATTTTGTTTATTCTTGGACCCCTAATACCCAGAAATCCTTGGACAAATCACTACTATCCCACTGTAGTGAGGCCTTATTGGAAATCCTGGGAGGAGGGCAGGTACAAGCCTGCCCACTTCTACAGGCCCCTCCCCCAGCCTAGCAGGAGGGACCACTGGACCTGGGAAACAAATGAAGATGGGGGACAACTAAGGAATAACAGGGACAAGCTGTGCTGGAGATGCTTGTGTACCGAGTGCTGGGATGCCTGGAGTGTCCTGCACTAAGGGACCCTGTGTCCTAGGACGGAGGGAGAGGGACAGGTGCCATGTCATGGACTCATGTGACAGGATTGTTCTGTAAGGGTGTGCTTTCCAGGGTGTACCTGGTATGCAGGTGGGCCTCTTGCTGCTGGAGAGCATGTTTTTTCACTGTGAACCTCATGCAACTCATGGTGAGGGAGGGTCCACAGTCATAGAATCACATAATTGTTGGGCTGGAAGAGACCTTGAGAGGTCATCAAGTGCAGCCCCCTGCCCTGTGGCAGGACCAAATAAACCTTAGACCATGCCTGACAGGTGTTTGTCCAAGCGTTCTTAAAAACCTCCTGTAATGGGGATTCCACAGCCACCCTTGGAAACCTATTTCAGAGTCCAACTATCATTATACTTAGAAGGTTTTTCCTAATATCTAACCTAAATCTCCCTTGCTGTTTCTTGTCCTACCTTTAGTGGATCTGGAGAGCAATTGACCACTGTCCTCTTTATAACAGCCCTTAACATATTTGAAGACTTATCAGCTTCCCCCTCAGTCGTCTTTTCTCAAACATGCCCAATTTTTTTAACCTTTCCTCATAAATTAGGTTTTCTAAACCTTTTATCGTTTGTGTTGCTCTCCTCTGAACTCTCTCCAGTTTTTCCACATTTTTCCTAAAGTGTGGCACCCAGAACTGGACACAGTACTCCATCTGAGTCCTCTCTAGTGGTGAGTAGAGCAGGACAGTTACCTCCTTTGTCTTACATACAACACTCCTGTGAATACACCCCAGAATATTAGCTTTTTTCGCAACTGCATCACATTCTTGACTCCTATTCAATAGGTGATCGACTATATCCCCCAGATCCTTTTTAGCAGTGCTACCACCTAGCCAGTTATTCCTCATTTTGTAGCTGTACATTTGATATTTTTCCCTTCTAAGTGTAGTACTTTGCACTTGTCTTTATTGAATTTTCTTGTGTTGATTTTAAACCAATTCTCCAATTTCTCAAGGTCATGTTGAATTATAATCCCGCCCTCCAAAGTGCTTGCAACCCGGTGTCATCTGCAAATTTTATAAGCATACTCTCCACTCCATAATCCAAGTCATTAATGAAAATATTGAGTAGTATCAGACCCGGGACTAGCCGCTGTGGGGCCCCACTAGATACACCTTCCCAGTTTGACAATAAGCCATTGATCACTACTCTTTGCGTATGGTCTTTCAAGCAGTTGTGCACCCACCTTAGAATAGTATTATCTAGACCACATTTTCCTAGTTTGCTTATGAGAATGTCACGTGGGACTGTGTCAAAGGCCTTACTAAAATCAAGCTATATCATGACTACTGCTTCCCCCCATCCACTAGACCAGTAACCCTGTCAAAGAAGAAAATTAGGTTGGTTTGGTATGATTTGTTCTTGACAAATCTGGGCTGGCTATTCCTTATAACCCTATTATCCTTCAGGTGCCTACAAATTGATGGGTTAATAATTTTTGTTCCAATATCTTTCCAGGTATCGCAGTTAGGTTGACTGGTCTCTAATTCCTCTGGTCTCCTTTGTTCCCCCTATGTTTGCCCTTCTCCAGTCCTCTGGGACCTCTCCAGTCCTTCAGTAGTCCTCAAAAACAATTGCTAACTATTCCAAAATTGCTTCAGCTAGTTCCTTAAGTACCCTAGCACAAATTTCATCAGGCCCTGCAGACTTCAATACATTTAATTTATCTCAGTATTCTTTAGCCTGCTCTTTCTCTATTTTGGCTTGCATTCCTTCCCCCTTGTTGTTAATATTAATTGTGTTGAGTATCTGGTCACCATTAACCCTTTTTAGTGATGCCTATAGCAAAGTAGGAATTGAACAACTCAACCTTCTTGATGTCATCAGTTATTAGCTCTCATTCCCTGCAAAGTAGAGCATCCACACTTACTTTACTTCATCGAATGGAGGAGCACGTTTCATGGGATGTATTTGCTGGAGGCAGAGGATGCACTAGACGAGCCCCCTTTTTCAGATGTAACAGGGACTGTTTTGTCAGCACTTGTACGTGGCAGAGGGGAGGGCTCACTGAAGGGTCTCATTTCCAAGGGCGCGTGTGCTGTGTTATTCACTACCTGAGGTTAAACGTTTATGAGCCACTCTGTGGTCGTCTTTCCCTGATGGATATTGGTTCGAAAGTAGGAATTAACATTCTGCCCAGTTACTCCACAGTGGCTGCTGGCTGGGGAATGAGCTATTGGTGTTCTCCAAACCATTTCTATCTGTTACGCTAGGCAAACTCAGTGAAACTCCCCTTGTCCATACAGTTTCCCTGCTCAGCTCTGTTTGGAATGTCTCCCCCCTCACTAATCTGAGCTCCTCTCCCCTCTCCAGATCTTGTTGGTCAGGCAGCAAAGTAGTTGATAGTTTTATAACATCTGGAAGGCACACCCATGCTCCCTTAGGGCACAATGGAGCGGGAGTTGGGGCGATGCTTCATTTTTGGATCCCGTGGCTATGATGCCAGTCACAGAAATGTACTGTTTCCAAACTGCAGAGCCTTCTGCCCCTTTGAGGCCATGTCTAGCTTTCACTAAAGCCCATGCTGGACCTGGCAAAAGGCAGTACTTTGCCCAGAATGCAATGGGGGAGAGGGGAAAGGGCATCAAGATCCAGTGAACAAAAAAAAGAGAGGTTGGTTTGGCATCAACAACAGGCTGATGGGTGGGGCAGCAAAACGTGATTTCAGAGCCTTTGCAAATGCACTTTGGAATAGTTCAGTTCTACGCAGTTCGAAGTCCAAAAGCAGATGTTCCAGCAGAGAGGGATAGAGGATGCGTGTCTGTGTGTAAAGCCTTCATAGTCCCACCTTTCAGAAATAGCTAGCAAATGTCTCCTTTAAGACCTGAGGAACTGCCAGCAACCCCAAGAGAGCTGGAGTGGGCAGTGAAGGGTTAACTTTTAGGGGCAGGTGGCGGGAGTGGAGCGTGACTCACTCCCCTGAGCGTGCCCATACAGCACCAACTGATGGGCTGTCTGTCACGCCCACGCCACGAGTGCTAGGTGAGGACACGCCTGTCTTTGGCACCAGCACCAGGGGCCAAGCGCCCAGAGGGAGGTAAATAAAAGTTCATGCTGGCACGTCTGCCACGAACACGGGTGAGGTGCCTGCCCTGCCCCTTCAGCAACCTGCAGCCCTAGACCTGCTCGTTCCTACTGTCTTGCTGATGGTCCTGAGACAACAGACAGTCGGTGCCTTTGGGAAACCTCAGATAGCCAGGTGTGGCAGCTCCAGAGCACCCTGTAAACATCAGCTGACAAAGTGCCACAGCACCCCTGGAAGGGAGGAGTCTTGTTATCTCCCCTTTTGGGTGGGAAAATTCAGGCACAGGGAAGGGCAGTGACTTGGTGGTTGAGGACAGCCAGCACTCTGCAGGATTGGGCCTATCATGCTAATTATGCCTGAGTGTTGGTAGTCATCTTCCCCCTTCTTCCTGCAGCCAGCCAGTGACTATCCTGTCTCTGCAGAATTTCGGTCCCAGCTGTCTGCTCTGTCCCTCTAGGGGAGACAGGAGGGAGGGGGAGTCTGAAATTCAGCCCCTGGAAGGGGGCCCAAAAGGCCAATGTAAGAGTGAGTGATTTCAAAAGGGTAAATTTAAAAAATAAATAAAATAAAATAATCAAGGGAATTAGTTAGGGAAGTTGCCTGAACTGAAGAACTCAAGGATCTGAATGTGGAGGAGGTTTGGAATTAATTTGTCAAAAGTGCAGAAACTATCTGGAGCCTGCTTCCCAAGCAAGGGGACAAAATTTGTAGGAAAGGGTTGCAGACCAAACTGGATGAACAAGCATGTCAAAGAGGTTATTAAGAGAAAGCAGAAGGCCAAGAAGAGATGGATCAGCAAAGAAAGCTACCTCTTGGCTGTCAGGAAGTGTGTAAGGAAGAAGTGAGAACTGCCAAAAGCCAAGCAGAGTTGGACCTGGCAAAAAAAAATTAAAACCAATAGTAAAAGGTTTGTTAGTCATAAGTGAAAAGAAAACAAGGAAAGAAGAAGTGGGACTGCTGAGCACTGGGGACAGGATGGAGATTAAAGATTCTCTAGGTATGCCTCAACACCTAAACGAAAACTTTCCCCCAGGTTTTAATAAGGATAATTAGGAGCTTGGGGGCAGTGGCAGGGTGGCTAATGAGAACAAGGATATGGAAGTAGAAATTACCACATCTGACATGGGAGCCAAACTCAAAAAGCTTAATGGGACCAAAGGAGGGGGCACGGATAATCTCCATCCAAGAATATTAAAGGAGCTGGTACCTGACATTGCAAGCCCAATAGCAATAATTTTTAAAGACTCTGTAAACGTGGGGGTCATACATATACGTAAGAAAGGAAAAAAACATGATCTGGGAAACTATAAGCCCATTAGTTTAACCTCAAAAGATCTTAGAACAAATTTTGAAAAAGACACTAATTAAAGACCTAGAAGTAAATGGTAATTGAGATAAAATACAAAATGGTTTTGCTAAAGGTAGATCATGCCAAACTAGCCTGATCTCTCTCTTTGAGAAAACTGATTTTCCAGACAAAGGAAATGCAGTAGATACAGTTCCACATGGGAATTTATTAGTTGCATTGCAGAAAATGGGGATTAATACAAGGTTTGAAAAGTGGGTGAGGAACCGGTTAAATAGACTATTACAACAGCTCATGCTGAAAGGTGAACTGTCAGGCTGGAGGGAAGTTACTAGTGGAGTTCGTCAAGAATGGGTCTTGGCACCAATGTTGTTTAACATTTTCATTAATGACCTTAGCACAAAAAGTGGGACAGTGGATGAGACCTAGCTGGGAGGTATTGCCAATATGGAGGAGAACTGGAATATCATATAAGAAGTTTTGGATGACCTTGGAAACTGGAGTAATAGAAATAGGATGAAATTTAATAGTGCAAAGTGCTAGGTCAGTCACTTAGGGACTAGCAACAAGAATTTTTGCTATAAATTGGGGATTTATCAGTTGGAATGACAGAGGAGGAGAAAGACATGGTGTATTGGTCGATTACAGGGTGACTATGAGCCCCCAATGTGATGCGGCCATGGAAAAGATTTAATGCAATTCTAGGATGCATCAGGCGAGGTATTTCCAGTAGAAATAAGGAAGTGCTATTACCACTGTACAATGCACTGGTGAGACCTCACCTGGAATAGTGTATGCAACTCCGATCTCCCATGTTTAAGAAAGATGAATTCAAACTGGAATAAGTGCAGTGAAGAGCTACTAGGATGATCAGAGGAATTGAGAACCTACCTTATTAGAGGAGACTTAAGGAGCTTGTCTTTTTTAGACTAATGAAAAGAATGCTAGGGGAGATATGATTGCTCTCTGTAAATACATCAAAGGAATAAACACCAGGGTGGGAGAGGAGTTATTTAAGTGAATGGCCAATGTTGGCATAAAAACAAATGGATATGAACTAGCCAAAAACCAATTTAGCCTTGAAATTAGATGGTCAAACCATCAGAGGAGTGATGTTCTGGAACAGTCTTCCAAGGGGAGTAATAGGGACCCAAAACCTAACTTGTTCTAAGATTGATCTTGGTGAATTTATGGGTGTGGGTGTGTGTGATATGATGAGATTGTCTACAATGGCATATGGCCCATCCACGACTGCTATTATCAAATATCTCCAACAGCTGGTGATTGGATACTAGATGGGGAGGGCTCTGAGTTAGTACAGAGAATTATTTCCCAGGTGTCTAGCTGATAGGTCTTGCCCACATGCTCAGGATCTAAACGAGGGGTGGGCAAACTTTTTGGCCTGAGGGCCACATCTGGGTATGGAAATTGTATGGTGGGCCATGAATGCTCACAAAATTGGGGGTTGGGGTGTGGGAGGGGGTGAGGGCTCCATCTGGGGGTGCAGGCTCTGGGGTGGGGCCAGAAATGAGGAGTTCAGGGTGCGAGAGGCAGCTCTGGGCTGGGGCAGGGGGTTGGAGTGCGGGGGAGCAGGGTGAGGGCTCCAGCTGGGTGGGGGAGCTGGGGATGAGGGGTTGGGGGTGCAGGAGGGTGCTCTGGTCTGGGACTGAGGGGTTCGGAGGGCGGGGTGCGGGAGGAGATCAGGGGTGCAGGCTCCAGGCAGTGCTTATCTCAAGCAGCTCCCGGAAGCAGCAGCATATCCCATCTCCAGCTCCTACGCAGAGGCGCAGCACCAGCCGGGCGGCTCTGTGCATTGTCCCGTCCACAGGCGCCACCCCTGCAGCTCCCATTGGCTGCAGTTCCTGACCAGTGGGAGCTGCAGGGGTGGCATTTGGGATGGGGGGAGCATACGGAGCCCCCTGGCTGCCCCTATACGTAGGAGCTGGAGAGAGGACATGCCGCTGCTTCCAGGAGCTGTGCGGAGCGGGGCAAGCCCCTAACCCCGCTCCCCAGTTGGAGCGGGGGAAGCCCCAGACCCCGCTGTTCGGCAGGAGCTTGAGGACCGGATTAAAATGGCTGACGGACCAGACACGGCCAGTGGGCCGTAGTTTGCCCACCCCTGATCTAACTGATGGCCATTTTGGTGTCAGGAAAGGATTTTCTCCCAGATCACATTGGCAGAGCCCTGAGCAGGTTTTCACCTTCCTCTGCAGCATGAGGCACGGTCACTTGCTGGTTTGAACTAGAGTAAAATAGTGGATTCTCTGTAACTTGAAGTCTTTAAATCAAGGTCTGAGGACTTCAGTAACTGAGACAGAGGTTATGGGCCTATTACAGGAGTGGGTGGGTGAGGTTTTGTGGCATATGATGTGCAGGGAGTCAGACTACATCAGTTGTTTTCAATCTTGTTTAATTTGCGGACCCCTAAAAAATTTCAAATGGAGGCCCGGACCCCTTTGGAAATCTCAGACATAGTCTGCGGACCCCCAGGAGTCTGCCGACCACAGGTTGAAAACCACTGGACTAGCTGATCACAATGGTCTCATCTCACCTTAAAGTCTTTGAGAAAATCCAAGCCAAAGCTGAGTTCCCTTTCAAAAGGGCACCATTTCGATGGGCATGTGGGCCTGAAAATTTGATATCTATTGGCTGGAGCTCTCTTCCTGGCTGCCTCTGTGCAATAAATGAGATCAGGGTGCTTACTGGCTTCCCCTAAGTGCTCGTCTTGCCTGGGCAAGGCAGGCACACGAGGATCAGCAGCTGTGACAGATTCAGAGCTAGGGCAGAGCAAAGGAAAATCTTGTCTCAGAGTAGAGTCCTGGGGAAAGAAACTGGGGGAGGCCTGGACCTGGCAGGGGAGTTGGGATTTCAGGGGCACACAGGGAACTTGTGACCTGGCCAAAAGGTGACCCCAAAGGAAAATGGGTATAAATAACCGACGGGGATGGGCAAATTCTGGTGCCGTCCTGTGCCTCTGCAGCAAGTCCTTGGTAGGAGGGAGGGGGTTCCCTTGAGCATCAAGTGAAATTCAGCACAAAATCCATCTCAATTGTCAGAGGGCGGATTCTATCTCAGACTCTCCCCGTGTCTTTCTCTCATCCATTATTAACCTCCGTTGGCCCTTTCTCTGCTCCATTTCACCCTCAGGTGCTCTTGGCATGAGAGCTGGAGCACAGGTCCCGCTTGTCCTCCCAACGCATTTGGGAAGGTCTGTGGGGAGTAGTGAATTTTCAGGTGTCTCCCCCCAGAGGTGGGCGAGTCGACAGCTCTGGGATTCCCACTGGCTCTTGTCCTGGCTTTCTTTCCTGGACTTGAGCCTGTTCTCTGCTGGAGATGGGAGCCACACGGCATGAGAGAGAGTCTGGCCTGGAGGGTTTTCAGCCCTGGATGACGAGCTTGGGGGAACCAAAGGCAGGCAACTGAGGGCCATGAGGTCCCTTGGAAAGGTCAGGCAACCACATCACAGGGGCACTGCAGGATGCTCATTAGAGCATGTAGCCCACAAGCTCGGCAGATGTTTCCCAGTAAGGGGCCTGCCCAGTCCTGTGGTCTCAGAGGCCAGTGCCACACCTCCCAAATAGCTGGCTGTGAGAGAGCGCTCTGCATGAGAACCCCACGCTGTGGCTCCCGCCAACACACTCCAAAATATCGCTGTGGGAACTGGCCCCTGCATCTCTCAGCGCGATGGGGAAATGGGCCAAAGGAGAGGTAGGACCAAGCACTGATAAGGACCCCAGAGACTGGAGGGGAAGTCAGAGTCTGGGCCTTGGGGTTTCTCCTCAGAGCCTCAAGCTTGTGACGAGTATAAACAGGATGATGGGGAGGGAGACAGGCAGAGAACTGGGTGGGGCGAATGAAGGAAGGTGTGTATGGGTGGGGTGGGAGGGAGGGAGGAGAGGGGTATTGGAGGGGGCATGGGAGACAGGTGTGAGGGGGATGGGTGAGAGGTGGGGGGTGGTGTGTCCACTGCACAAACCTGCAGGTGGTTTGCTTGCCCTCAGACACCGAGCACTGCACAATGCTTTGGTGGGATGGGGGTGCATTTCCCAAATTCAGTACCTCAGTTGTGGCTGTAAACTCTGCCCCTGTAATAGCAAGTGCAGAAGACTCCTTGGATGTGCCCACGTCCTGTTTGTGTGTCTCAGGCCTCTCGCAGGGAGAAAGTTTAAAGATGTGGAGATTTTAGGCAATGTCCCGTTCTCCACCCCTTGTTACCCAGTCCCTACAGTAGAGGCCCCAGGCCAGGTTTGGGGCACGAACCTCTGGAGAGTGGGAATCTGCCTCCTCCCCCTCTCCTCTGCTGTTTCCAGTTAAACCCTTTGAAAGAAAGGATGTGACGACAAAACTTCCGGTCCAGGAACTGGTATCAAGGCCTCTCTTCCCTGAGCTGCTATTTAGTGTTTGACTCTGTCTTCAGGTCCCTCCTGAGAACCAGAGCTGGGCCGGTGCCAAGACCTCCACGCTCCAAGCTGGGGGACGTGACGGCTCCAGGTCAGAACTTGGTGCTTCAGGCCCTTCCCTGTTCTTCCACAAAGCCTTGAAAAGCAGCCGTCCCCCTCCGTGGGTGTGTGACTGAGCTTGTGCTCAGTCCCTGGAATAGCACCTACACGTCTCAGGGCAGGGACTGCGCCGCCATCTCTGCAAAGCACCCAGCACTCCGTAAGTGACAGTGACATCTCCAACTGTCAATTTGGGATCCATTCTGGTACAAGACCAGCTGTGTTGTATCCCCTCAGCCCGGGGTTGTCCCGCTCCTGGGGCTGTACAGGAGGCAGCGATCTTGGGCAAGTGCTTCTTTATCAGCTTGAGGCTTTGAGCTACACCCCAAGCGCTAACATTGTCACCACTAAAGGCAGTGCTCTAAGGGAACGTTGTCTTCCATGACTTCTAGTTAGAGAATTGGGTTCGCCGGGGAGGGCCCTGACCCACTGTTCTCTCCTGTCTGGGCTGCGTTCCCACGCTAATCCTGCTTGGCTGTTAGATTCATGCATCCTATTAGGGCTCTAGGTAATGGGACAGTGTTGGGGAGAGGGTTGTTTTACGAAATCAGGTAGGCTCCCACAGCTTTAGTCGTCCATCTCTCCTGGCTCTGTTGTGCCAAGAAGCCTTAGTTTCAATGATATGCCTTGATCAGCGGTGCAGAGTGCGTGCCAGGCAGTGATGAATTCCCCCCCACACACCGCCTCTTCCTTCCCAATCTTTCAGTGCCGTAGTTTCCCTGAAGCACTGTGCTCTGTCTCAGGATTTCTTAACTCCCTGGGTGGGAAAGCACTAATCTTTTGGAAATGGGATTGAAATCTCCTGTAGCCTGGCTGATTTATGTGGTCTGGGCAGAGGAACCCCTCTGTCCAATGTAAATAATCTTGGCCTGCCGCGTGCTCTGATAAATAGGGTCCCTGTTTCCTGGGGCTGTCCTTGTGCATCAGCTGTTCAAGAGGAGGCCAGCTTGGTTGTGGATGGTGCAGAGGAGCAGCTGGAGGCCAGAATGGCTTTCAAATGTTAGGCTGACTTCCTGTGTTCCTTTTCCCCTCCAAGCTCTGACCCTCTACTGAATTCTCTCCCCGTCCCTTCTCTATCTCACAGCCCCTTTCCCCACCCCCATCTTTTTCTCTCTTCCGTCAGTCACACCATCTCATCAACAAGGGGCTTTGGAGTCCAAATGCCTAAGTTCTGTTCCAAGCTATGCCTCCGACTTTCTGTATGATTTAGGGCAAGTAACTTCACCTCTCTGAGCCCTGTAAAATGGGGGTAAACTCTGCACCTCCTTCCCAGGAAGGATGTGAGCCGTAATTCATTACTGTCTGGGAGATGCCTTGATCTCCTTGGATGGAAAGTGCTAAAGATGTGCAAGTTATGACCACTTCTTTCTTTTCTCTCCCGCACCTGCTAGCCAGTCCTCTGTTAGTACCTCCCCTTGTGTGGTACCCTGATTAGGAGCTATCTGGCACTCTGGAATGAAGAACTAATTTGAGGAATTCTCCTCTGTGCCGAGAGTTAAGTCTCAGGAATTCTGCCGTACAGATGTTGACAGCTGCATCCCTGGGGGGGCGGGAGGGGGAGGGAGGGGAGAGAAGCTTACCTCATCACAGCGCTGCTTTTCAGTCCAGGCGTCTCCAGGCCACTTTCCCTTGACGATGCTTCGGTAATGGAATTTCAGGGGGCTGTTTGAACTGTGATTGCTGCTAACCTTCACAAGCAAGTCCACTAGGGCCCCTAGGATCCTCCTGCTTGTGTCGGTGGAGGGAGAGGTACAGCAGTGCTCTGTGAGGAAGGGGCAGTGGCTTCCAGTGTGCACTCAACATATTGGATGGGCTGTCACATCTGCTTATGCTGCTGCTCCATGGATCCAGGATTGAATGGGATCCCTTCTGGGCTGCTGTTTTAAGAGCGTGGGGGGCTCTGTTGATATCTCAGTGCATCCAGCTTGACTGAGAGGAAATTGTTTTCGGTAGAGAGTTTGTTGAAAAGTTTGGGGCTGAGGTAAAAAGAGTATAATTCTTTTTTCTTCTTTCTGGGGGTGTTCTCTCTCTCATTTCGTCATAGCTCCATCTGCTGTCTCATTCATACCTGGAAGAGCCTCCCATCTAACTTACACCAAATCCTCCTGCCATTTTAAAAACAAGAAATAAAACCTCCTGACTCACCTATTCTGCTAAATGTTTGAAGTAGAGTCACCGTGCTGTATCTACCTGCACATTATCTGTCCCTGTAGCTCTGTCCTAGACTCGCTTGGGCCTTTCGAGAGTGAGCCCCTTATTATGTCTTGCTGAGAGTGCATGCGAACAATCATCGCGTGTTCTTAGAATTCTTAAGGACCCCATCTCTTTAGCAGGCATTTTCCCTTCAGGAAATCCCCTTCCAGTGTCAAGCACCAGCTGAAGTGGATGGATATAAACTCCATAAAGTGGAACTGACCAGCCTAGTTCCTCTGCCCAAACTGCCTACAGGGCAAAAAGTAAGCAAACACGATACATGGTGCAAAGTAAATGATTGATTGATTGGGCATTTCTTTGGGACCAATCAGCACAGATGTTAAGTTGTTTAACTCATTTAAGATGTTGGTTTTGGTTTATTTAAAAGACAAGGTAAGGGAATTTTTATTTATCATATCTATCATTTTTATTTTGACCATGCCCTTTTAAAATCCCCAACAGTCTTTCCTTTTCCCCTTCCCCCACATTGTAGGAACAATTCCAGAACATTAAGCTAGACAGCATGAGGGCTATTTGTTGCAGAAGCTTGCTGCTTTCCTGTCTTCTTCTGCATTAAAGAGCAATTTGCTTTGAGAGTGACTCTGTAAAACTGGCATCATGGGGTTCCATGTTTTGTCTCAAACTCAGCCTGGAATCTGAGAGTCAAGCTGAGCTCTTTTCTTCTCATGCATCATCACCAATAAAAAAAAGTCCCTTGCCAAGTGATGCCCTCAGTGAATCTTGTGCAATCTGATAGCCTTCAATGGCGGGGCACAGGTGTAGTGGATGGGAATTTAGTAAGTAGCTCTTGTGATGATGCACAAGTACGAACTGAACCCTTAGCTATGCTGGCTCTGCAGGGGTAATGGCGGGGGGAGGAAAGTAAAAACTTATTTTTGTTCTTTATATCAGCAGTTCTATCCCCAGGGAGCAGGTCCGTTGAGTAAGGAGATGTCATGTCTATGTAGATGCTCTTCAGCATAGAACTGTGCATTAATGTTTTTCTAGTGCTTTGAAGATGAAAAATCCCTAGAATAGCTAATTATTCGGTTTCCATCTAGACCTCTCCAGTCTCTTCTCCGCTGTGAGGACTAGTTACGCTAGTCAGAGTCCTCTGCAAACAGTGACTTGAAGACCATTTTGCATTAATTAACCTATTTACAAAACATTTTAAACTGCAAGAATTAACACAAAGAAAACTGCAATTACTTGGTTTCCTTTTCATTATAATTTGTATAAGTAAATGAGTCCCTCTCCCATTCTACTCTCTTGTTCCCTTAGCGAGGGTCATCTTTCCTGCCATACAGAACATATTTATTTCATATGGCATCTTCCATATACATTTTACAGAGAAGCTGTGAGAGGGAGAAGAAGAAAAATCAAAAGAGATGGAGAGTCAACAGGAGGAAGAAATACAGGGAGGCTAGCACAGATGTCAGGAATTTCAAGGGAGGAGGTGCTCTCTCCTTCAATGCATGATTGACCCAGCAAATTCTATCCATGCTTTGGCTAATTATTCCACCCTAAATTGAGTGTGGCTGTTTTAGGGCCCAAATTTCCCATATGGATCAACACAGAAATCTCAGTGAAATCTAAAACACTGGCATGGGCTTGGATATATGGCCACTTTGAAAGGGAAATGGACCATCAGGGAAGTGGCATGGTGCAGCGAGTGACCAAGCTAACACCCAATTGCAAGGGAACGCAATGGGCAAAAATTGGTCTAGAAATGATTGATTCTACACACACACACACACAGCCCTTTAACCACCTTGTCCTCTTCTTTTCATTCTTATTTAGCACATAAATTCCAGAGATTTTAATGTTTTCAAACCCCCAGATGAGAATAAAATACCCCATGTAGGAGGAAAGAATTAATTTGAATTAATCAGTGGAGAGAGTTGAGGGCTTAATTCATCAACTGTGTGATGAGGGGGAGGGGTCCTCTTCCTTTATATAGTTCTCCACACCCCAGATTCTCCATGGGGCTGGGCTAGATTAAGGGAATGTGGGAGACAATACAGTTCTACATTCACGACCTGTGACCTCAGCCTCTGCCCTAGTAGTAAAATGCCAACCATCTGGTCCGTGGGCCATTCCTTGGCAGTGAGGAGCGGGTAAGAAGCTCAGGGGTGGAAGCAAAACCTCCTAGCTCGGCACTTTCCAGGCAGCTGACTCTATAAATGGAGCGTCTCCAGAGGGGAACTGAACAGAGGGGCCATCCCGTTGGGTGAAAGCGACAGGATAGATCCTGCTGCTCCCGCTCTATGTAACGGGAGCTTGAGGGGCTGTGGAGATGCTGGAGATGGGGTGTGTTGAGCAGTGGTGGCAGAGGGAATGGAGGAAGAAAGGACTGCGTGGCTAGAGCCAGGTTGTGTACGTGCAGGTCAATGCAGAAGAAGCTGGAGTGAAAGGAGAAGACAAAGGGATGGGTCAGGCGGTGGCTTGCTCGAAGGGAGGTCAGTACCGACGGGTTGAGGGACAGGCAAGCTCTGTCCTGTCCACATACAGGATGCTCTAGAAAGGGCTGCTGGATGTGGTCCTGTGCGCAAACAGGAGCCAGGAGCGTGGGGCAGGGTGGCCACCCCAGAGCCAGAGTTGGGGCCCAGGAAACCCCTGGCCAAAGGGGAAGGCTGAAGCCAATTTGCAGGAGAGTCTTAAATTTCTCACAGGACCATGGGGTCTGCCACAGTCTGAGAGTATGAGGGGATTTGGGGGCTTATATCCATCCCTTCCTGCAGCCACGGATGGTCCGTAGGGAGCAACTAGAGAGAGAAATTAAGCATTGTCCTGCAGGCACAGGTAGGTTGCTACGGAAAAAAATTGAGGATCAGGCAGTGACCAGAGTGGGGCCTGTGGGGCAAGCTCGGCATGTGATTGCTCTGCTTTGGTCAACTGAAAAGGTAAAAATTCAGCCTAGCTTCTCAGTGTTCTCTCTAGGATACAGGCTAGGCAGGGACTGTGGTGTCTCTGGGGAACCCTGACAAGGTGGGGTATTTCCTCAGGCTACTAGCGGGTTCTTTTAACTCTTCAGACCAGTCATTGACCTCTTTCTATATCCCTCTGTCTAACCGCGCTTGCTGTATCATTGATCTGACGGTGCAAAGGTGGCAGCGTTAACAAATGGGTCAGGCAGCGTGTGTACAAAATGCTAGCTGCACCCCAGCTGTGGACATGTTCTCCCAAAGACCTGAGTTTTCCCAGAGTTTCTCATCAGAGGGCTGCACGTGTGATCCCTGTCTCAGCTGATGCTTTGTTAGGCCCTCTCTCCTGCTCCAGTGGGACGAGGTCTCCCATGCAGCCTGCATTTATCATGCAATGAGTAGTGGTTGTGGGAGTTCTACACTGACTGTCTACTCTTCTCTCTACAGAGCTCCTGGGATCAGCCAAGCGGATGAATGTGAATTACCAGGACGCGGACGGGTGAGTGTTTCCCGAACCTTCTCATTCAGTCTCCGTAATACGTTGGCATGAGCCGGTGGTGCCTCTGGGCCGCTAGCATCCCTGACTGTTCTTGGCTGCTGGTTTAGGGTTGGTTTAACAGTAACAGGACAGTTGATGGGTTTGATGTAGTGTGTCCTCTTGCGTTACTGACCAGAAATGCCCATTCTATGTATTCTCCAGCTTGTTAAAACCTCCTCCCTGCTTTGGACAACCTTCCAGGACCAGAGATGGGCACAGTATGGTGCCTGCCTGGAGCAGAGCACTTGGGGTAAAAGCCACTCATTGAGCCTGGGAGAACTAGCACCACAGCCCATCAGGAGGAGTGTTAATTCCCAGTGCTGTGCCCATTCCCTTTCTCCTCGCCTGCGTTCTATAGGCTCCCTTGGAAATTACTCTCTAGCCTGACCCTTTGTTTTTATTCCACCCCCTCTCCAAAATCTCTTAAAAGACCAGCTGAGATTGCTAAACCACAACATACCTGCCTATCTCAGCACTTACGAAATCCAAGTACTTCTCAAAAATGATACTGAGTTAAGAAAACCACAAATGTTACACTGTCAATATAATAAACACACTATTCTTATCAAGTGTAAAGATATTTCATCCCCACCTTAATTCTGACCCATAGATTGGTGACAGTTTTTTATATATTATATTTGTTACTTTATTTCGGTACCTACAGGTTTTCTTTTAAGGGACTCTGTTAAATGGGAAACATTGTCAGTTAGAATGTTTATTGATTGACCACTAGGATTTTTTGATAAAGTATTTAGGATGGCTGTTTCTTGAGAATGATATAGATGAATAGGAAAAGTGTAACAAGAAATGATAAGTTATTGATTTTTTGATAAAGATGTATGCGAGGTTGATCAATCTGTGTCAGACCCATTATGAATGTACAGAGGAATGTTCCCTTTTCCAGAAGGGTTTTGTGTGATTGTTTTCAAATTGCTGATGAAAGAATCGTATTTCTTTTGGGTCAGAGAGAAGGTGGAGATGGTATGATGAGTCGTGCGTTGCATCAGACTTGATAAGAAGAGTGTGTGTGTTCTGCTAGGAGAGCAGTGTAAGGTTTATGACATCCTTGACTATACACTTCCTTGCTTGGGGTTTGTAAATGTTGGGGGAAGTGAGGGTTTATTTAGCAACCTTAAGCTGGTTTTTGAAACAAAGTTGTGTTGACTTTGGAATTTCCCAGGTTTTTGAGTTTCGTCTTCCTTCCTTCCTTCCTTTTAAATGGAGACAAAGGTTTCGATTTGGACATCAATGAGATGGACTGATCACTCGATTGTTAAGCAGTGAACAGTGAAGCTCCAGTGGGGGCCTGCTGTGGTCAGGATACACCTGCAGAGATGTGCCCATTCACTAGGTCACTAAGTTAGCCCTGCATGGCGTGGCCTATCTGGACTCTGATTACGAGTGAAAGTTGCTTAGAGCTCAGCAAATGTGAGTGTCCAAGCCAGGACTAGAACCCATTTCTTTGGATTCCACAGCTAGCGTCTCCTAGCCAAGTCATCAAACCACTGTGGTCCTGGGTCTCAGGGCACGCTGCTCTCTCTGGGCCCTGTTCCCTCTGAGACATTCCTATGGATAATGAGAACGTGCAGTGACCCGAGGGGGTATTTCAGAATGTTAGGGGATCTAACCCCTCCTGTTCCGGGCATGAGCCAGCCACTACAGTTATGTCTACACAGCCCGTGACACTGAGCCTCTCAGCCCGGATCAACAGATTCAGGCAGCGGGGCTCACACTAGTGGTGTGCAGACAGTGCTTTGAAGTTTTGGCTCAGGCTCTGGAGCCTAGGGACGGTGAGCTGCTGAGCCTGAGTGTCAGCTTGAGCCGCAACTTCAAAGCGCTGTCTGTACAGCTCTGTTGAGAGCTAGCATGAACCAGGCTAGGAGGCTTGCTGCTGCGGGCTGTGTAGACGTACCGCATGTGCCTGGGGTAAGGAAGGAGCTTCCCCGTGGGCAGGTTACCCCAGAGTTTCTTGCCCCTTCATCTGAAGCAGCTCCTGCTGTGATCGTGGACTAGCGGGGCTCCTGGGCTGACCTGCTGCGGGAGTAGCTTTGGGATGGGATGCACACAAGCTCCTGTGGTGCATGGGGCCGCCCCAAGTGAGCTCGCCCACTCTTTGAACGTGGCAGGGGAAAGTTCCGTGCCAGCCCCAGAGCGTGAAGGGAGCAAAGCCTTACTGAGCTCTGAATTCCCATGCTGCTCCCTGTGGGCACTGAGCCTCCCTTGGTCAGACGCAGCCCTTCACATGAATGAAGCAGCCCGGAGCAGGGGGAGCACAGGGGAAGGAGAGAGCGCTCTAGACAAACAGGCCTCTTTCACAGCCCTGGAACACAGGGCTCATTCATTCTAGCTGGCCTCACACACTCTGCCATGGGCGTCTGACAGGGGGAGAGCCATCCATGCTGGCAGTGAGACTGCAACAGTCAGGGCCAGAGCAGGAGGAGGGGTTAGGCCAGGAGGGGAGTGGGACACACACACACACAATGCCTGAGAATCGCTTGGAAAACCTGTCCCCTGGCCAAACCCCTCAAGTGCTGGGTTTTCTGCCTGCTTGTCCTGCTGCTGCCCAGAGAGCAGAGCTGGCCCCAGGTGGACTCTTCTAAATGCCCCAGCCTTGCTTGTTCCTTCCTTCCCTCCCCCTGTAGAGGGCAGAGTAAGGGTAAGGGGCGCTCCCACAATAAGACGATGACAGCATGTACTGCACATAGACCTCTTCCTTCACAGGTCCCTTGAAAAGGGCTGTGAACCCTTGGGATGCAAGGAGCTGTTTTCTCCTTATTTTGCTGTCAGAAAAACTGAGACTCAGAGAGGCAACTTGCCCAAGGCTCAGTGTCAGGGCTGACTGGAAACCAACAGAGTTTGAGCATAGCAGCAGGACCTCTGCCAGTGTGCTACGCAGAAGGGGTGCTCTGGCTGAGAATGCCTCAGAGACAGGGATTTGGAAGCAGGTGCTTCCCAGGGTGGGGGATTGCTAGGAGTTTAGTGAGAGAGGGACCAGGTCAGGCTGGTCACACTGGAGAGCTGTAAATAGAAACAGATGGGGAGGGTGGAGAGAGAAAGCACTGCTTGGATTGCTTTGGACTGGGAGAGCTTTTCCAGCAGAAAATGTGAGGGGGGCAGGATATAGTTCGATATATAGGATCAGGTCAGTCTCCTCTAACTCAAGGCATTTGGCAGAGGGTGTTCTGGCCTTGTGGAGAAGCTGCATCTCCTCTCAGGAGCTGTGTGCTATGGGTGTTGGTCTAAACTGTCCACAGACAGCAGCAGGAGAGGTGGTGGAGTAAGAGAGCAAGGCCTGGCTGGTGTCACCAACCATGTATCAAGCTGCCAGGTCTCAGCATGTCTCCCTCAAATGTCTGGTGCCAGTTTGCTTTGGGGTCTCATGGGACAACCACCAGGTCTACAGGAGCCCGTGTGAGATGATTGTGGGGGGAAGAGTCCTGCCAGCTATGTCATGCCAAACTCCTCCGTTGCAGAGCCCTGCTGAACTCAATGGCTTTACACCAGGGACCTGGTGTATGTAATGAGTGGAGACTGACAGAGAACTGGGGTTTGCCCCTGTTCTAGCAGCCATATGGCCAGGAACTGTGGGAATGCCTGAGCTGTGGAGCAGCCTAGACTGAGACCAGCCTCCTGGAACTGGAAAATGCAGGGGCAGTGGGAAATCGGCTCTAGATGCTTTTGATTTGGAGAGGAGAGAAATGGCCACCTTTGCCCCCATGCAGGGCTGGGCTTCGAGTGCCTGGAGCCATGGAGTTGGCTGCTTCTGAGACCCTTGTCTTTTGCTGTTCTCAGGTTCTCAGCACTGCACCATGCAGCCCTGGGTGGGAGCCTGGAGCTCATCTCCCTGCTGCTGGAGGCACAGGCCACTGTCGACATAAAGGACAGCAATGGTAAGCAGCTGGCTCACCTCAAACTGGGGCTCCACCCACCCTCCCTGCTGCTCCCCCTTACATCCAGGAGGGGACAGTGTCTCTTACCAGCCTACCACTTCCCCCTCACTCCAAGTGACTGAGGAGAACCCGTCTGCCTGTGTAAGGTGGAGGTGCTCTCTGCCTGCCCCCATCCTGAGGGAGCAGTGCACCTGTGACCCCTCCCTGCTTTGACCTTTCTTTTGCTGTAGTGAGTGTGGTTGGGAGAAGGCAGCCATAGAGTCATCTCCAGCTCCTCACCCCAGGGAGCTCCATTCACTTTGAGCTGGGGGGCTGATCTGGAGCCTCAGAAGGGGTCAGCATGGTGCTCGTTCTTCAGGCACCCCCATGGGGAGCTCAGCTTCATGAGGCCTAGTTCCTTCCAGCTGCCACCCTGGGGCTCCTACATCGCTAGTGTCGATGTCGTGCTGAGAGCCGGCCCCTCTCGGCCTCCTCCTGACCTTGCTTCTCTGCAGGGATGCGCCCGCTGCACTATGCTGCCTGGCAGGGGAGGGTGGAGCCGGTCCACCTGCTGCTGCGGGCAGCCGCCTCGGTCAACATGGCATCACTGGATGGGCAGATCCCCCTGCATCTGTCTGCGCAGTACGGGCACTACGAGGTGGTGAGTAAGGGAGCCTGGGGAGAGAGGTGACGGAGGCTGTGGGAGCCCAGGTGCCCTCAGAGGCACGTGTGCCCGGTCCCGAATCTCCTGGTGCCCCTCACCCAGATTTCCACGGGCCTATCCCCTATGCCAGCTGGTTGGCAGTGTGATGACATCGGGTCACTTAGCGGTGATGTAGCATTGGGCTGCCTCCAGGCTTCGGCCTGTGATCCTCTTGCCCCACAAGAGACCCAGACTCCGCTCCTGGCGTGACTGCTTCCTCCCGGCTTGTGCGGGATGGACAATCTCTTTGGGAAGGCCCTCGTGTCACTTTCCCACAAACCGCCTCTGCCTGGTCTAACCCTGGAGGGGGCTCAGCCCAGCAGTCCTGCCTGGGAGGGGAGATGCGGCCAGGGGGCTGTGGAAATGGGGAAAGGGAGCAGGCCTTTCAGAAGGGGACAGGGTGCTCTTCACAGGCACCGGAGAGTATACCTTAGGCTGCTGTCCCAACAGGGCCTGTCCGAGGGAGGGGTGGAGGTAGGAGCCGTAGGAAGAGGGGAATAGTTTAATGGGGGTGTCAGGAGGCTGCTTGCTGGATGGAGCATGATCGCCGGCCTTCCTGCATTGCTCCCTTACATGTCCGTTACTCCTCTGCAGTCAGAAATGCTGCTCCAGCACCAGTCCAACCCGTGTCTCATCAATAAGGCGAAGAAAACCCCCATGGACCTGGCCTGTGAGTTTGGCCGGCTTAAGGTAAAGGACAGCTTGCCTGCAAACTGTGCAGAGCCACTCTGTTACACCATCCCAGTCGTTCCTGACTGAGGCATTGTATTAGGGCTCATCTCTCTTCCCCTTCACAATAACAATACTACAAGGAACTGGCCAATGCACCACTGCCCTCCGCTGGATGGGATCAGAACTCCTCGGTGCATGTCCTAGGCCAGCGATCTCAAACTCAAATCACCATGAGGGCCACATGAGGACTAGTACATTGGCCCGAGGGCCGCATCACTGAAACCTCTTTCATATAAAGGGACAAAAGCCCCATCCCCACACCCCACCACCGCAGCCCCCGGCCCTGCCCCCACTCCACTCCTTCCATGCGGCCCCGCCTCTTCCCACCCTTTCCCCGCCCCCATTCCAGCCCCTTCCCCAAAGTCCCCACCCCAACTCCGCCCCATCCCTGACCTTATTCCAACCCCTTCCCCAAATCCCCACCCGTGCCCTGCCTCTTCTCTGCCTCCTCCCCTGAGCACGTGGCCCCCCCGCTCCTCCCCCCTCCCTCCTGGAAAGCACTAAGCGCCGCCAAACAGCTGTTTGGCAGTGGGAAGTGCCTGGAGGTAGGCAGAGGAGTGGGGACACGGCATGCTGGGGGTGGGGTGGGGGAGGGTTGAGGGGAGCTTGGCGGCTGCAGGAAATAACTCTGTGGGGGAGGGGGGACCTTAAAGCTTGGCGGGCCGCGTATTTGAGACCCCTGTCCTAGGCCCTGTGGTGCTAGCCACTGATGGAGGTTCTCCCTTAGCATCATGTGTTGGGGCAGGAAAATCTAGGTTCTCTCCCTGCTGTGGCTGTGAAGCTCCATGTGACAGCCAGCGCTTTGTACTTCGATAGCTCCTTCCAGCCCAAGCTGATTTACAAACAGCATGTCCACCCCTGCGGGAGGAGAGTATCATTAGCTCCATTTTACCCATGGGGAAAACGGAGCTACAGAGAGGGGCCAGTGGCAGAGCCCGGATAGAACCTGAGTCCTCTGCTCCAAGCATGGGATGCTGCTCCGCAACCCCCATCTTTCCTCTGCTCCCATTTAAGTCCAGGCTGGTGGCGACCAGACGGGCTGAGCCTTCCTAATCTCCACAGGCGCTGAGGGGGCAGGCTCAGCACAGCTGTGTTTGCGGGCCTGGGATTCCAACCTGGCCGGGCTCGAGGGATTCCTGTCTCGGCTGCTTGGGACAGGTGCACGGGTCGCTCTGCATTGCTGGGGCAGGAAGGCTCCCCGCCCCTGTGGGAGCTCAGCAAGCCTACAGAAACACACCCCTGCCATTCGCTGCTGTAAGGGGGCCCAGTCAGTGGGACGGCACTGAAAGCGTGCAGCCAGCTCAATGGAGCAGCCATGGACTGTTTCGCTCTCACCCTGGGGGCGGCAGGGGGCCGTTTTTGTTTCTGTCATTATAAATAGTGCTGTAAAAACAGCCCCGCTCTAGGCGTCTGGGCTGCCCCAAGATACCAATTATTCCCCTTCTGTGTGGGTGTCTCCGGCAGGCCAGGCCAGGGCACGCCTGGGCCTCGGAATCCCTGGCCCTTGGGCCACCGTCTGAAAGGGGTATCAGGAAAGCAATTCATTCCTGCAATGACTGCTAGGGGCTTCAGGGATTGCTGGGCTCTGCCCTTCTCTGGTCCCCCCCCCCCGCTGAGGCTCTCTCAGCACTGGCCATGCACGTGGGGCTGGATCTGGCAGGAGCAGTCCAGGAAGTCCCTTCCTGCCCTTTGGAATGGGGCCAGCTTAGCCATCCACCTGCTGCTGCAGGGCTCCTGGGGAGAGTGGCGGGGGTTCATGTGCTCTCCTTTCCATGCTCCCCATCGTTCACCCATCTCTCGCCCACCCTAGGTTGCCCAATTGCTGCTGAACAGCCACATGTGTGTTGCGCTCCTGGAGGGTCAGTCCAAAGACACTAGTGACCCCAACTACACCACCCCTCTGCACCTGGCAGCCAAGAACGGGCACAAGGAGATAATCAGGTAACGGACAGCACGCTAGCCACTGGCCTCGCCCTGCCCCAAACCTGCCAGCCATGAGTTTCCTAACCTGCACAAGCCCGTAGCAGCGTCCACTGCTGATGCACCATGCCAGACTCTCTCCTCCTGCCGCTCCATTCCCCAAAGATCCCCATATGCTGCCCTTTGCTTGCCCCAGTCCTAGCCTTGGAGCTCTTTTTCCATGGGGCTTCGGGCCTTCTACCCCAGACCCCCCAGCCCTACTCCAGACCCCCCTGTCCATCACTGGTCCCACGGGCTCCCTCCAGTTCTCACCCTATGCAGTTGGAATTGACATTTGGCTTTGGTATCCGGTGAACCCAAATCACCTCATGATTTTACCCTGGTTGAGATAAGAGATTTGCCCTGCCCCACCCCAAGCCCTGATTCTGTCTGCTGTCCAGCTTCCTTGCCTCACTGCCCACCCTGTCCTCCTGGCTCATAGTGCCCACTTCCTCCTTCTAAACCACCACGGCTTATTCCCCCCCACCCTGCCCCCAGGCAGCTGCTGAAAGCTGGGATTGAGATCAACAGGCAGACAAAGACGGGCACGGCCCTGCATGAGGCAGCGCTCTACGGCAAGACAGAGGTGGTGCGCCTGCTGCTGGAGGTGAGCTGACAGGCCCTCACGGGGAGGAAGGGGAGCGGTACCTCAGCTACCAAATCTGCAGCCCCTAGGAGAGATGAGAGCGATCCACTACAAGAGACAGCAGCTGGTGACAGAGGGAGAGAGACGGTGGCTCAGCTCTGGAGGGCGATGGGGGAGGAGAGGTGTAGCCCAGGGCTTGGTTCTGAGGGGCAGGGGAAGATGCAGCCTGTGGCCTGACTGCAGTGGCTGGTGGGGGACAAGGGACAGAACCTCCCTCCATCAGTGCAGCTTCTGGGACTCGTTCCTGTCCTGGTCCTGCTCCCACTTCCTCTTATTCCCCCCAAACTGCCAGTGATAGCTGGTGAGAGAAGATGGGGGCTCTTCTCCCCCAGGCCTCTGAATGCTGGGCCCCCTGCTCCCCCAGAAGGGGTCTGGGTCTGGGTCTGCTGCACAGGAGGTGCTGACCTGCCTGTAGGCTGCCTCCGCAGCAGCAGTTCTAGTGTGAGGCATGGCGTCCCCTGAGTGGCTGCCCAATGGCCCCGGCACTGATGGGGTCTCTGCTGGCTCCCCTACGGGCAGGGTGGCGTAGATGTGAACATCCGAAACACCTACAACCAGACGGCCCTGGACATCGTGAACCAGTTCACCACCTCGCACGCCAGCAAGGACATCAAGCAACTGCTGAGAGGTGAGCTGGGTCTAAGCGTAATGCCAGGTTCTGTTCCACATGCTCTGTAATCCCATGGGCAGAACCAGGAGCCCTGCTGCGGGGAGCTGATTGCCCGGCTCTCACCTGGCAGGGAGAAAACCTTTCTATGGGGGCGTGCGTGGCAACATCCCAACCCTCCTCCAAACAGGCCTCAGCTAACCTGACTTTGAGTGTTCATGTGAGGGGCTTCAATACTTATATACGCATGCACTGGGGTTCCGTCTTTGGTGGGGACAGCAGGGGACTGAGTCCCTGGCTGTGCTATTAATGTTCGTACTCTCTCTCTCTCTCTTTCTCTCTTTTCCTGTCCCCTGCCCTGTCCCCACGCGTCTCCCGTGCTCTTTCTTCCCTTTTTCCCTTCTCTTCAGAGGCATCAGGAATTCTGAAAGTCCGAGCTTTAAAAGATTTCTGGAACCTCCATGACCCAACTGCTCTCAACATCCGGGCAGGAGATATCATCACGGTGAGCAATCACCTGCAGCTGCGCAGAGACCATGGCTAATAATAAAGCTCCCCCCCAGCCAAGGACCCTGTGTGTTCCCTACAGCACCTCCTGCTGGGCACAGCCGGGAGTTCCCCCACAGCCAGGGACCCTGCACGTTCTGTACAGCACCTCCTGCTGGGTGTGGCTGGGAGTTGCCCATAGCCAGGGTTCCTGTATTATGCCATGCTCTGGCTCCTGCTGGTGCTGGGACACCTGTAAGGAGTCTCTCACTCTCATGCCTGGTGCCTCACACAGGTCCTGGAGCAGCACTCTGACGGGCGCTGGAAGGGGCACATCCATGACACTCAGAAAGGCACTGATCGAGTCGGCTACTTCCCTCCCTCCATCGTCGAGGTCATCAGCAAGCGGACAGGTCAGTAACACACACACCGTCCTGGAGTGCATGGGGGGGAGGGTAGGCATATCTCTGACCTGGACTTCTCCCACCCTCACTACCACCCACCCCCTCCCTGGACCCGGCTCCCACTCCAGCAGCCACTGGGAAGTGGCAGGGGTGTGGCTCTGTCTGACAGCGCCCCCTCTGGCTTGGAGGACTGGTAGCGCAGCAGATATGGACAATGGCTTCAGATGGGCTCAAGTGAGCTGAATCCTAGTCCCTAGGTGGGAGCAGATGCCCCTTTGTTTATAGGGGGAATAAGTCTGGTGTCAGCGCAGTCCCTGTGGAGGCTGGGTCCATGTCCCTGCAGCAGCCCACAACTCATCCTAGCACTGGAGCAGCAGAGCTGGCTGCAGGTCAGGAGGGTGGAGCTGAGGGGGGTCCCTAGGCGTCAGGTCTGAGCTGAGGTGCGGCTGTGTGGGGAGCTCAGGACTACGAGCATTAGGCCAAGCTGGGGTGCATTGGCAAGGAGGAGTTAGCAGAGCCAGGTGTCCTGGGGCCCAGGCCTGCCCTAAGCATTAACATCTGTTCCTAGTGCGTTGAGACAGGAATGATGGAGTCAGGCCCCGTTCTCAGGGCCAGGGAAACTCTGGTACAGTCCTGGCTCTGCCCCAGGTTTGCCAGCTGCACACTCACCCACATGATACCTTCCTCTGCACAGCCCCACCCCCCACAGGCACAGTGCTGGGGTATTTCTGGACCCTGCTGTGACTGATGCTGCCCACTCCCCTTCCACACACTCTGCTCTTACACGAGTGTTTTGTCTTTAAATGCAGGCATGACTCTTCCCCGCTTGGTGCCTGCACACCAGCGCCAGGGCATTGCTGCCCCTCCCAGCGGGCTGCAGCCACTCCCAGGTGATGCTCCTCAGCAGGCACCCCTCAGCCTCCCTACTGCCTACGGCCACCTCACCTTAACCAGGACGGCCCCGGAGCCTGAGAACTCAGGTCAGGGTCATTGCTGGGGAGGGCTGGACAGGGGCTCGTGTCCAGGAGCCCTTCCCCTCAACACCCCGCCCAAGAGATGGAGAAAATCCCCTTCTAGCTCCAAGCGGGAAATTAAAGCAAAGCAGCAGCCTCAGGGAAACCACAGCTCAGGGGACTGTAGAGGTCATTGACCCATAGATACCCCCACATCCAGCCACACACCTGCCATGGCTGCCCCCCACCAGACCTCTTCCCACCTACCCACCCTTCCAGCCTTTTTTCTAGAAACGGGATTGTCCTGTGTGCGCTAAGGAACGGTGAACAGCTGAGTGATTCTCTGTGCCACAGGGAGGGTTGAGGGTCTTGTGGAGGTTGGGCCCTATGCCAATGGCAGACAGCAGAGTCTGGACAGTGCGCCTCATGCCAAAGCATGTGGGTCTCTGCACTGGGAACACCATGCCCTGTGCAGATGCCAGTTCCCTTCCTCTGGTCCCACAGCATCCTCTCTGCAGGGAATGGGAGTGCTGCGGCTTAGTCCATGCCCTGTCCCGGCGCTGAAGGGCTACAGGGATTGGGAGGTGCCAGCCCCAGGACGTCAGGCATCTTCTCCAGCATTCAGTTACATGGGCTCCGATGCCTCTTCTCTCTCCATAATAGCAGGAGACAGGAACAGCGTGGGCAGTGAGGGCAGCATTGGCAGCATTCGCAGCGCCGGCAGCGGGCAGAGCACTGAGGGCAACAACGGGCAGAGCACCAGTATCCTCATCGAGAACGCCACGGTAGGAGGGCAGATACACAGTGCCTGCTGCTCTGTGTCCAGGGAGCAGAGCAAGTCTCACGAGAAGTTTAAGGTCCAAGGGGGCCTGGGTCCACTAGAACCCCAGGGCTACTCTCAACTCCCCCCCTGGCTTTCTGAGCCTTGATTGCCTTTCTCTAGCCCCTCTAGGTTCCTTGAGCTGCCCTTTACAGTCCCATGGGTTCATACTGACCCAGGTCACAGGGCCCTCCCCGTTCTCTTTTTAACCCACCCTCTCCACCAGTGATTTGGACGTCCCAGGCCAGTTTCTCTGAGCCGACAGCTTGGTGATTGTAGCAGCATACTGAGCGTCGGGGAACATGTCGATATTGCACATACTTGTGTTTGAACTGGCATGACCCTTGCAAGGGGCCAGTCTTGCTAAAACCACCCAGATGGAGAGGAGCCTTTGGAAATGCAGTCCTGCCACAGGGACGCACAGGGTTTGAGACTATCACTGTGCCAGGGATGCAGAGCTGAGTGAGCTCAGGGAGGATCTCCCTCAGACAGGAGTAGTAGGGCCTTTATCCTCTAGCTGTAGCCCCCAAAGAGCTTCCTGGGCATGGTTGACTGCATAGGTTCCCAGGGCCCTGTTCTCCTGTTGCAGGATACACAGACCTCCTGTCAAGAACAAGGCCTCAGGGCAGGGCTCTTACCCCAGGCTGTGCAAGGCAGTCCCAGTGCTGTCACCCCTGTGACATCCCTTCCTCTCTGCTGCTGTGTGAGAATTGCTCAGGGGCTGACCAGATACACCCAGTGCAAAGTCGCAAGTCCAGACCCACCATGTCAGACCCTTCTGATTGTCTCTTCTCTCTTATGAAGCCGCTGCCCCCTGGTGGTGAGGACCTGCAACTGCACCTCTTAGGATCAAATAGCCAGAATGGGCAGCTGAACTCCTTGACAGGTAAGTTAGAGAGACTTCAGGAAGAAACAGGGGCGGTGGCTTGGAGTAAGTCAGAGCCACCCTCCATCCCCCACTGCCCTTACAGCTCCGAGCCAGTGTACCAGGCTCACCACCCCCAGCCCTTCAGGCTTCCCCAGCAGAGGGGCAGATACTCACTCTCAGGCCTTTCTTGGCAAGACGAAGCCCTTAGCATGTCCCACTACTGCAGAGCCCAGCACTTGGCATCACGGAGCGGAACACACCTTGCCCTGCTGCTGCAGGGGATGGCACTGCATTGACATTGGAGGGTGCTTGCAGCTCGTTCTAGGCAGTTTTTCCTTTTACAATAAAATTGTGGTGGAAGGGAGGGGAAGGGTCTGGTCTACGGTTAAGTAAAGGAGTGGGGATCAGGATATCAGGGTTCTATTCCCAGCTCTACCCTAATCTTGCTATAAGACTGTAAGTCACATTTCTTCTATCAGCTTCGGCTTCCCCTCTATAAAATGGGGGAGAGATTTGCTTTCCTGCCTCCAAGGGTGTAAGGACGGTGCCTTGGCGCCCTCCCCCCAAGTGAGATGGCTACGGAAATGCTATTATCCCTCTCCACACTTAACACTCAGTCACTGTTTGCATTTGGTATTTTCTATCGTTAGAAAATGCAGGGGCTGAGGAGAGCTTGCTGAATGCCCCCTTGCTGCTGTTCCAAGGCCCGCTTCCTCTCCAGCAGCAGGGGAGGGGAGGAAATACTTTCCCCGCTCTGCTCCCAGCCTGCTCAGGGATGGTATCAGCTGCAAGAGACAAATTGTGTTTTGAGATCAGACAAACCAGTCTGCCGAGCTCACTCTGGGCTGTTGCCAGCTGCATGGGGGTCAGAGCTAGGTGAAGGCTCTGGGTCTCTCTCATGCTTTGGAGGAGTTAGACGCAGAGGAGGCTTTGAAGTGGGTATAAGACATCCTGCTCCAACAGCTGCAGCACATGGCTGGCAACTAGGAAACCTGGGGTCTGTGCTCTGCTGCTGGCTCACTGGGTGACCTTGTTTGTTAGCACCCCTGCCTTCCTCACTGCAGCAGGCCTGAGAGTTCTGCCCCAGCGGAGGGTTAACAAGCTGTGGCGCAAGGTGCTCTGAACTATTCACACTACAGGGCAAAATGTTCAGCTCCTCCCAGGCCCACGGTCTCTCTCCCCAGTGGGTCTCATCCTCTGGCCCATTCCAGTAACTACCGCCCCCTCTCTCTGCTCAGGAACCCTTGGGCGCCAGAACCTGACCAACTGTAACGCTAGCAACAGGATCTTCTCTCACCAATACCTCCGCCCTGAACAGCTCTTGGAGGGAAAGGTACCTGGGCCCCTGAGAAGGGCTTCAATGCTACAAATTGTGGGTGAATATTTTAGAGCAGGGGCCCAGGCCTGGCCACCCCATGGGCTCACATTTTAAGCAGCTGCTACCTTTGACTCACTGGCATGGGGGAAGCCCTGGTGAAATGGCCACCTCTCACATGAGTCCCTCCACAGACACACGTAGCAGCAGGGGCTGAAGAACACTACAGGGCATGGGGGCAGAGAAGCAGGGGTCTGGTACAATCCAGCTCTTTCAGAATGCTCTTGCCCTATTCCTTTTATTCCAGCCAGTTTGACAGTATAGGGGTGGGAGTCATTGTCCCCGTCCCAAGGGGACGTGCTGCATTGCACAGAGCAGCCTGGAACATTTCTGCCCCTCCCCAGCCCATGCAGCCACCGTCATGGGCTGTTCTGTGTTGGCTTTTCTCTCCAGGATGCAGAAGCCATTTACAACTGGCTGAGCGAGTTCCAGCTGGAGTTCTACACGGCCAACTTCCTCAATGCTGGTTATGACGTCCCCACCATCAGCCGCATGACCCCAGAGGTAAGGTCAGGCGGGTTCAGGGGCTACTGGTGAGAGCATGGCCCCAAAGAACAGGGCAGTGCCAGGGTCCAAAGGCAGGGGCCCAGCCACTGCTGCTTGCCTTTTCCAGTGACTGGCACCACACCTTAGACTGTGGCTGTCGGAGAGTCCCTGCCATTCCCTCTCTTTAGCTGGTATTTCTAGAGCATCCTTTGCTATAGTACAAGCACTAACCCGTGCATCTCCAAGGCATTCCCTCCACACTGAAGTGGGAGCTGCTGACTCCTTGCACTACATCAGCTAACTTTTGAGCATCCCCATTAATGAAGGCAATCGCTATGTTTGTTTTAGGACCTAACAGCCATTGGGGTGACTAAGCCGGGGCACAGAAAGAAAATCTCCACTGAGATTGGGCAGCTCAGCATTGCAGAGTGGCTGCCAAATTACATTCCTGTGAGTATTTCTTGTACTTTGCACCAGCATTACAGGTGCCCTGAGGCTGTTCTCAGGCACAGATACTGGGCTCTGGGCCCTGTGAGATTGTGCACTTTTCCTTGGGGTTGTGGCTGGCACAGGTTCCCACTGTGCGTAAATGAGGCAGCAGGCCCAGCAGACTCAAGTGCAGGTTTTAACGAGAGTCCGCAGTGGGTCATGCAGCCAGCCACGCAAAAGCAGCAGGGGGTATGGAGGGAAGAGCCTTGAGTGAACTGACAGTGATGGCTACATGGGCATCCTGCTGTAACAACCCCTCCCCCTGTAACAGCACAGGGATGGCCTAGCCTAGGCAGAGAGCTGCTCGCATGGGGCAATCTGGGACACTCCCAGGTGTGTGGAAGTGTCTCAAAGGGCAGCAGGGAATGCAATGCCTAGTTCTCTCACAAGGCAGGTAGGAAAGAGCCATCCGTTGCTGGGATGCTAATGAAAATTGTCCCTGTTGCTGTTCTCTTTAGGCCGACCTGATGGAGTGGCTGAGCGCCATTGGGCTGCCCCAGTACCATAAGAAGCTGGTGAGCAATGGCTATGACTCCATCAGCATCGTAACAGACCTGACATGGGAGGACCTGCAGGAGATTGGCATCAACAAGCTGGGTGAGTTGCTGGGACTGCTCAGCAGCCATAAGGGTGGAGAGCAGCTAAATCTGTCAGTCAGGTGTAGAAGGGTGGAGCCTCTGCCCTCTATGATGCTGGCTAAAATCCAGCCCATACTGTGGTAACTGCAAGGTCTGACGACATCCTGTGTGCAAAGGTGCCAGTGCTCAGGGGTCCATAGCATTAAAACCACAATTGTCCTTCCTGTTGGGCCACGGAAACTGAACTCTCCTTTCACTCCTTTGCCATCTGCAGGCCACCAGAAGAAGATCATGCTGGCTGTCAAGAAGCTGACAGACATCCGCAAGAACCTGAACCAAGCCGACACCAAACTGGCAAGACGCAAAATCCCTGGGGCCCTGGACATAGTCACCATTGAGTCTGTTGAGAATGGAGAGTCCCAGTCTCCACACACGCCCAAGATGATAACCTTCCAGGACAGCGAGCTGAGCTATGAGCTCCAAACAGCCATGTCCAACAGCTGCCAGGAAACGCTCCCCATGAAGAACACTCAGGGGATGTCACGGAGTCAGGAGAGCATTGGAGTGCGCTCCAGAGGGTCAGGGCATTCTCAGGACAACATGTTGTCCAAGACCATCCTCTCCAGCCATTCCCAGGAGAGCCTGGGCAGCGGCAGCAGCAGCAGCGGGCACTCCTCCACGCAGCCCCGGCAGAAGGAGAATGCGGACGTTCTGCCAGGGAGACCTAACCAAGATAATTACGGGAAGGTTATTACCAAGCTGACCACCCAAGAGGGACTGAATGGTTACTCCAATGGGTGTGGAGGAAGCCCTCTGAAAGAGAGGAACCTCCCCGAAGGGACAGATCAGTACCAGCGGCCTGTGGCTCAGAAAGGCAGCATTCCACTGTTACAGCCATCCAACTCTCTACCAGCAGCAGCCCCCTGCACCCCACCGCAGCCGCCCAACAAGGGCACAGCACCCTACGTCTTCATGTATCCTCACATCTCCTTGAAATCCCCCGGTGTTCCTGAGCAGCCCAAGAACCCACCACACCTGTACCCCCAGTTCTCCTCGACCCCGAGGAGCAACCTCCAGTCATCAGCTCAGAAAGCTTTCTCTTATCTCCATTCCCACTGCAGTGGCACAGAATCACCATACGTGTCTCCAAAGCCTGGTGCCACCCTGGGCTCCTGGCAGGCTGGAGAACAGCAAAATGGAGACACCTTCAAATACAAGAAGCGCTCTCACAGCCTGAACCGCTACGCTCTGTCAGATGGTGAGCATGAGAAGGAGGAGGGAGTCACTAGCACCCTGGGCTCCTACGCCACCCTCACCAGGCGCCCGGGACGGAGCCAAGTGCCACGCACCTATCTGCAGTCAGACAGCAAGGTCGTTCGCAGCCAGTCCTTCGCCATCCGGGCAAAGAGGAAAGGGCCTCCACCCCCACCACCTAAGCGCCTGAGCTCTGTCTCCAGTGCCCAGGCTATGGAGGCAGAGGGGGAGCAGGGTCTGGAATCAGAAAGGCAGCCAGCTGTTGCCCAAGATTCGGTGGATGTGGCTCCCTCAGCATGGTTGGGCACCAGCAATGCAGGCACCAGCCAAACAGTGAAGAGCATAGCTGCAATGCTTGAGGTGCCCACCGTAGGTGGGAGTCCACCAAAGCCTCTTCTGTTACAAAAGCCCCCAACTCCAGATCACGAGCTAGTTTCTAGAGCAGGCTCAGATGGTCAGCCAGGTGGAGCCAGGATCTCTGAAGGCTCCTGCAGCATGAGGCTCTCGGATAACGAGAGAGACGCCTTTGGAAACAACAGGCCCCGCCGTCGCACGTTAAGCGAACCCAGTGTCACCACGATGGAGGCCTTGCAAAGCAGCCTGGAGGATGTCCAGTCTGACACAGAGGAGGAGCGGAGACCTGGCCCAGAGGACTGTGAGATCTCGTCGTCGTCCTCTCAGAACAGCTCCAGTGAGTGCATTCCATTTGCAGAAGAAGGCAACTTAACCATCAAACAGCGACCAAAGCCTACCGGGCAACACAAGGCAGAAGCTACCAGCCGGGACTCTGAGTCCAGCTCCCTGACAGCTGCTGATGTGGGGCCTCCCTGCTCCTCTGCTGCGAAGGAGCTGGGAGGAAACACAGAAAAAGAGTTGGAAGTTCTGGAATTCAACCTCACTGAGTCTGACACGGTGAAGCGGAGGCCCCGGTGCAAGGAGAGGGAGCCACTCCAGACTCTGCTAAAAGTGTTCAGCTTGGCTGGCCAGAACCAGGCTCTTGCGAGTCCGCCCCCACAATATGCACAGGCCCAAGCCGTGAGCATCATGGGCCCAGCGCTACAAGTGCCGGAGCCGGAGCCCGGGGGGAACGGAGACGGTTTTGATGACGACAGAGTGGAATTCAGAATTGCTGAGATTGAGAAGAGCATCCTGTCTCTGGAGAAGGGGGTCAAAAAGCCTCCACTTTCTCTGAAATCAGCCAGCCCTGGGGAGCTGCATGAGGGTGCTGTCCGCCTGAGGACCTCACCTGTAGGGCCAGGTACATGCAACATGGTGTTCGTATTCAGAGTGAACTAAAAGCTCCTCCTCAGGGGGGGGCGCTGTACGGAATACGGTGGGGTGGGGCAGCTGTCAGCTACATCCCTTCCGTGTGTGTGTGTGCTCCCAGAGCCAATGTACACCTCATGATAAGGACTGAACTAGGTTTTATCTGTTCCCTTCCAGATGCCTCAGTCAAGCACACGTCCGTTGCTTCTACGAAGCTGGTATTTTCAGGGCCAAAAACGATTTATCAGCAAGTCCTGCAGCCCTCCCGGAATACCATCGCCCCCTGGGCAACTGCCGAGATGGCACCAGAGGTGGCAGGATCCACTGCTGTTGCCTGCCCATCGAAGCTGGAGATTGGCAACAAGGCAGTCTTGAGCAGCGGGATGCCCATTTTTATGAAGCCTTTGAGTGCTGCTCCAGATGCAGCCCTGGCTCAGCAGAGACTGGAACAGACCAACTCCTCCCTGGCAGCTGCGCTGCAGGCTGCTGAGAAAAAAATAACAGCTGAGGAGTTGGACAGGTGAGGGAACAGCCCTGGGGGGAGAGCAGGGCCGAGTGGGTAAGTTATCCCTCAGCCACATATTCCTCAAGAGTGCCTAGAAACACTTGGGCCAGGTTCTATTTCAACTTCCTCCTCCACTGGGCCAAGGGTCCATCAATCTCTGTCATGGCACTGTTAAAACACGGTTCCATTGTGCAGGGGGGGGCCTATGAATGCTAGTCCCGTTCCTGAGCTGTGCACAGGGCAAGGCTTGAGCAATGGTTGGGTCCAACCAACACCTTGGTTTGGGAGAGGCACTGGGGCCCACCGGGCAGTGCTGGCTTAACAGGGCACCGAGGCCTTCACTCGTCACATGGCCTTACCCATCCTGCCTTTTCTTTCTTTCCTTCTCAGTCACTACGGGGCTACGCACTCAGCTAATAACATCCTGGAAGACATCAGCAACATGTTCGATGACCTGGCTGACCAGCTGGACGCCATGCTGGACTGAGACTTGGTCCCCTGCCACTCATCCCCAGTTGCTGTGCTAATGCCTGAGGGGGGATGGTCCTGAACTCTGCCCAGGCATCGCTACAGCTGCTCTGATCCTTCTCCCTCCTGCACTTTAGGGCTTGGAGTGTGCACCTCCCTCACCTTTCCTGGCCCACTCAGGGCATCCCCATGGACTGGAGAGCCAGCAGCCCAGTCACAGCCCCAATGTCCCTTTGTAGCTGCAGGAGACGAGAACAAGGAAGATGCAGCTACACCTTTCCACCCTCAGCAGAGTTTGAGTGAGTGCAGCAACGCTCACTCCTGGGTGGCCAGCCTCCCTCAAGAAATGAGCTCAGCTGCTGGCTGCAAAGAGCTCTGCTTCCTCAGGAGCCTTTTCCTCACCTAGCCCCAGGGCGGAGTCCTGCCTCTTATTATTTAAACCCTGCCAACAGCACGTTGGGGGAGAGGACCTCCTTGGGCAGGCACAGCAGAGCCAAGCACTTAATGCGCAGCCCTGGCAGGGCCTGTCAGCTGCTGAAATAAGACGGGACTTGTTGCAGCTTGGGAGCTCTCTGGGTGAGAAGAAAGCTGCCTGCTTTCTTTGGTGCTTTTTAAGCACATCAGCGTAAGGCAGCGTGTAATCCAAGTGGATTTAAATCCCCCCAGCAGTGCCCTCAGAGCCGCCCTGGGACAGCACTGGTACAGTCTGTACCCCATAAAGGAGCAAACGGGCTCAACGCTTCACAACCGCTTTGTCAGGAAATTAAGATCTACCTGACCTGCTTCCTGCACGGATTCATTCCTGGTTAAAAGAAAAGGAGGACTTGTGGCACCCTAGAGACTAACAAATTTATTTGAGCTACAGCTCACGTCATCGGCTGCATGCTCAAATACATTAGTTAGTCTTGAAGTTGCCACAAGTACTCCTTTTCTTTTTGCGGATGCAGACTAACACGGCTGCTACTCTGATTCCTGGTTAAATGGCTCCTAGCCGAAGACTGGGATGAGCATGTTTTGGGGTAGTCAGTGCCAGCCTGGCTAAAGCATGTTGCTACAGCTGAGGGTGCCCTCTGCTGGCTCAAGATCCCTACCCACACCCTCCACAGTTTTGCATATCCAGTCACTTGGGCAGGAACAGGTTGTTTTCTTGTGGCAAACACATTCTCTTCTTTCCATGTGACTATTCTAGCCCAGCTCCAAGCAGGGAGGGAGACAGACCTGGAACAAGACTCCAAAGCTGAGTTGGAAGCAAAGATTTTTTTTTTTTAAATGCTATCAGCATTTGGCAACCTGTGAAGATGCTTCTTAACCCTACTAAACACTGACCAGCTTCTAGAAGAATGGAGCTAGAAACGACCTCACTGCACTAAGTTAGTTTTAGCTCCCTAACAGCTACTGTAAATAGAAGTTGGACTCACCCACATCGACAGGGCTGAAGCAAAGGAATGGCAGCCACAATTTTTTCATTCCTAGCAGCAGTTAGATCTGGATTGCTTTAAGAACAAATTTTTCTTGAAGGATCTGTATGGGGTCACCTGAAATGCCAAAACTAATTAATGCACCAGAGCAATAAAAGGGAAAATTTGCACATTTTGTACTAAGGGGTCATTTGTTGCAAAAATCACCAAGCAAATCTAACTTTCTAAAATTAAAGCTAAATTATGGAGGTGACTGAAGGAAGCAGCAGCCTCTCTCATCCCCCAGGGAAATTTGCACCTCAAACTATTAGACTGTTTACCCTATCAACTCTCCCTGCACTAGAAAGAGAGCAGCCCCTTGTAAAATCCACCCACCCCAGCCCATGTATTTCTCAGCGACCTACTCATTTGTGTGGTAACCATTTGTACCATGATCCCTACTGGCCAGAGATGGAATTCATGCCAACCTGGCCTCTATGGAAAAACACAACTTGTCAGGGGGCAAGGTTGGGCTGTAGATTTGATGCTAACCCATCTTGGCCCTAGCTAGTCAGTATCTTTGTACTTTACGTTGCCTGAAATACCGCCGTGTGTGAAACCGCAAGTGCTACAAAAGTGAACTTTTAAAAATAGCTGCAACCAGTGGCACTTTATAAAAAGGTTTTAAAATAAATCTTTTTAAAAGGGGTGTTCATGTCCCAGGAGTTGACTTGGGACTAGTCCAACATTTTCAATGTTGATAAACTGTAAATGTGTGGTTTTTTTTTAAAGACAAAATGTATATATTTTAAATGTGATTATATATTTACTAACCAGATTTCAAGTGTCATTATCTAGGGACAGGGATAAAAGAGACACTGGGGTAGAGCTGCATTACTCTGAGCCACCACAGGGGCAGCAGAGTGCTGTTCTTACAGTCAATAACAGAATTACATATTTGTTTTTCTCTCAGAGGAATGCTTATTTTTCAAGTTCTAGATCTTTATTTTAAAGATATTGTATGCTGTGTAAATTATGTATGGGCATGACTGTGTCTAACCAATTCCTGTTCTGTGCAACCAGGGAGCTAGGGAAAAAATTAGTCCACGTAATCGCCAGACTGACAGATTTTAAACCATCTGGACTGTTTGCATTAATTATGCAGTTTGTTTTCCACTAACATCAATTAAGACTTAATTCTATTAAACAGTGGGGCTTTTTTCCCCTTTGATAGTTCTGCCTAATTGACTCAGTTGTCTCTTTCATGTTAATACTATTGTCCACTTGCTCTCTCTGAGGGTGTCTCTAGGGACAAAATCTTGCCATTGACTTCAGTGGGACTAAGATTTGACCTTACATGTTACCCCTGTAGGGTGGTCAAAAGTAAGGGAATTGATGGCACAGAGTAATGGTTAGAGCACTGGGCTGGAAGCCAGAACTCCTGGCTTATCATGCAACAGTGAAACAAGTCACATCCTTATCTACATTTTCAAGGCAAGAAAATACTTCCTTCCTAATCCAGTTTGAGATCAATGTCCAGCACTGTTACAATGCTGCGGTCTTGCTGAGCAACGCATAGCTGGTGGCCCAAGCCCAGCCCTGCTTGGTCTCTACTAATCCATTTTTCTCCACTTTTCCCAGTACCCACTTGCCTCAGCTCCAGCCAGTCTTTCACCTTCCCCCTCTTGACTCCAACACCACTAAGACTCCTCTTCTCTAGCACCAGGACCGAAGTGATTCAGACATTAACTAGGCCTCACAACACAACAGCTGCTTGGCCAAGTTCACTACTAGAGTAACTGATTACTGCAGCTGCAGTTAGTACAGTGCTCTGGGATCCAGTGGAATGAGAAGTGCTAGGCAAATAGTTATTCTGCAGAACAGATGCACACAGATATGAAGTGATTTGCCCAAGGGCAACCTGCGACCCAGTGGCAGAGCCAGGAATGGAAACCCAAAGTGCCAAGCTCCTTTGACCACACTGCCTCCCACTACACAATGAATCAGTTTCTCAGAGGGGAACCAAGCTACGTAACCCCTCCCCCACAGAGCATGGAAGCTCTCACTAGTATCCACTCAACCAACTGAAAGCAAGCTCCCTCTCCCTGATGCACAGTATCAGACAATCATTTATTGCCATTCATACATTGGGTGCTTGTGTTTTTTATACAATTTACAAGTTTTAATACAAATCAAAAAATTTTTTACATACATCCAAAAAATTTTAATTTTCAATATAAAATATACACCATTTAAAAACATTTTGATGTAGGAAATTCCTTTCCAAAGCCGTGCACTCATGCCTTTCCAAAACCCTGGTTAGCTAAGAGGGGAGGAGGGGTGTGAGGTGACAAGGCCTGTACAGAGACAAAGGCGACTACCAAAAAGGCTCAACTCTAACATTTTGGCTCCATCTGAGTCAAACCAGGGAGGGAGAGTGTGGCAAGAGGGAAGTATTTTCAGAGTGATCACCACAGAAAAGGAAATCTACAAGACATGCCCCCTCTAGAAGAGAGACTGGCCAGCTCTGAGCTTTGGCAGCTGCTGCCTTTAAAATCACACTATAAAACATTTGGGGAAACAAAACAAGCTAAGATCTCAGATCCTTGAGAACAAAATTGTGCAGTTTTAAGTGCGACTCTGGCAGTGGGAGGCTTCATGTTTGTGTCTGACTCCTGTTCAAATCAGCTCAGCTTGCAAGTAAAGAGAGAGGTTTTTCCTACCTGCTAACCCTGCAAATTCACCCTGAGATCTGAAAGTCAAGCTTGGTTCTTGCTGTCTCAGGCATCACCAATTTTGCAATTTAAATAAGTGTCCATGCCAAGGCAGAATCCAGCTCACTCTCCTGGAGCTATGTCAGCCCTGCATGTCTAAAAAGAGTAAAAATAATAGAAGGCTTAGTCTAGTCTGTAAAAGGAGCAGATGTAACTGGCTACACGCAGAGAGCCACCTACTAGAGTACGAAAGGACTGGTTTTACGTTGGAACAACATAGTACAACCCCATAATGGCTGTTGATCAGAGTTCCCAGCCATCTTGAGTTGTTATCCCCAGCAGCTCTGAGCTTGGAGATGCAGACTGTAATCTTTTTAAAGTTCTCTAGTTAGCTCCCTCCAGCTACCCCCTTTGGACCTTGTCTACACTAGGCAATCATGTCTACTAGTATGTTTTAACTAACACAATGTTAGACATGATTTTTCCTTCAACCTGGACAAGTACACTTGTGTTCAAATGTGTGAACCCCAGTATTCACCAAAATAGGCCAATACGTTTTAAAAACATGCTTTGTTCCTGTCTACACTAGGTGCCAAATCATGTTTAGCATCACACTTATCAATTCACGTGTCTAACATGATACAATTTCCCAACATAACCAAGGCACCTGCTAGACTGTGCTGGAAAGGCAGAGTCTCCTTCACTTACTGTATCTGACCAAGTTCATGCTTGCAGGGACAAATTGTTAAGGCCCAGAGCAGAATGCCACCTAACCCCACCCTCCCATTCACAAAACCATACCCCAGCTATTCCAGTATATTTACTCTGACAGAGGTGCTCACACATACCCCCATTCTTCCCCCAGTACCTATTTGGGATACTGGGGCTTGGGGATGTTGCTTAGAGTCAATCATCCTTGGTTTTGTTACTGCTCTCATTGAGACACATGGCCAACAAGGGGGAGCAACAAGGAACTGGCTTAGGGGGTCTCCACCCTCCCAGTCTGTCAGGAAATGATCAACAGCTACTACTCTGCTCCAGGCCCAAGGTGACATCTGTGTTTTGTGAAGTTACTATGGAAGCACAGATGGAGCCAGGATTTGCCTGACTTGGTCTGGTCTCCAAGCCTGGGAAGGAATAAATTTCAGCACTGGGAGTGGTCTGTTAAATAGGCCCACGAATTCCAGTCTGTAGCCAGAGCCAGCACCAGCTCTGTGTAAAGGTGCAAGGTGGCTCCTGCAACCCCAGGCTTCTCTGCATTGGGACTTTTTACCACTGCTGTAGCCTGAGTCTGTGCAAATGTGCTGTGCACATAATGCCTTGCACCGGTGTGGCATGGGATAGACAAGCCCTCCCATGAAGCTCTCTCCAAGTTCAGAGGGATGCGGTCCACATGGGAGTTCCCTTGCAGTAGGTCAGGAGGTGGGGAAGCAGAATGGCACAGCTAACCCCTAAAGAACCAATTTTCCTACAACCAGAAGCCATGAGGAAAAGCTGCAAGGGTGGTGCTCAAAGGGGGGAATGGAAACATAGCTATGGGGATGGGGATATTTTGAAACACTAGTACAAAAGGACATGATCAGAGGGAATTACACTTCTGGGAAGGCAGCCAGTTCCCGCCCTGCTCGTCATTCACAATTCCAAGCAGCAGGGAGATCCTGTTGCTGGGCCTGCCTGTAAACACACCTGCTTCTAGGAAAGGCTGGGGGCCCCTGAAATCAGAGTCAGCTGCAGACACCATGCCTGGGGCAGGCAGCTTAGCTTAGCTTAGCCAGATGCATCCCCCAGCCCCCGGTCTCAGACAGGTCTGCCTAAGCAGGATGGTCACAGCGAGGGTGATCTGCATGAGTCAGTGAAAGACTAGAAATCCACCATCATGAGGGAGACAACAGTAAAGCTGCCTTGTTTGCGGCTGGCATTAAGGGAGTCTCCCCTGACGCACGAGAGCTGGCCAGGCCAAGAAGATTATCAAAGCTGGACCACTTTGGCGTGGTCCCCAAAGGGCACTCCCTGGCCCTCCTGAAGGCAGGCAGGGCTTGGGCTCTCATGCAGATAGTAGTTAGAAATACCCCTGGGGGCAGGGGAGCCTCCATCATGAGATTCAAATAGAGACTCTGCTTCCCCACTATTTGGGACCCCAGCAGGCCGCATTTGGACCATGCCACTTTCCAGTCGTGCTGCAAGTATGCCCACCGTCCACTAGAGGGCAGGCCTGACTGCCGCCAGAGACACTAGGTGGCTTCCATGATGCAGTGTGGGGCCCCAGGGAGCCTGAGCAGAGCCAGCTTTGGAGAAAGGCTGCTTCCAAACAGGAGCACTCACAGAACGGCAGGAGACTCAAGGCCCTGATCCAGGAGAGCGTAGGGAAGGGCGGCCAAGATGGGAGATGGGGAGGGCACATACATACAACATAAAATCCTTTAACAAAAGGGCAAAACGGCAGAAAGAGGGTTTTCAATGGGGATTTCTTATACCAGCAGCTCTGGATTTCCCCCCCATCAACCCCTCCCTCTCCCAACAGACTCAGCAGCCATGCCAGGGCCCTGATCTGCACAGACACAGCTGATCCTGGAGGAAGAGTCCACAAGGGGAAATTGCTTCATTTCAATGTCATTAGGGTACTAAAAATAAATAAATAAAAGGAACAGCAGCCTGCAGGGCAGCCAGAGCTCCCCGCTCCCCTGGAGTGCTGCAATGGGGTAAGGGGCCTCAAACCTGCTCCTGGGCACAGCTACAGCAGTGGCTTCTCTCTCTAAGGTCCTGTCGCTGTTTGGTGAGGGGCCCTGGCGGATCCACATGCGTAAGGGAAGCCTTGCGAAGCCTCCAGAGCAACCACTCTTGCCACGCAGGTCAAGGCTGTATGGGGACAGGAGCATATGTCCCTCACCCCACGCGGCATCTCCACAGGACTCCTGCTGCCATGGTTCAAAATGGAGAATTCATCCCCAGTTTGGTTTCAAACTGCAGCTTCTGCCTCTTTTGGTAACGGACCCGCACTCTGGAAGAGACAGAAAGGAAGAGCAGCACGTTAGGGAAGAGGGGCAAGTCCTGCAGCTCACAGAGCAACCCACCCTTGAGAACAAGGACACCCAAACGTCCAGAGCCCAAGCTGCGGGCCCTCTGTAGCCAGCCGGCCCTGCACACTGCAGCAATGCACCTGGTCCCTGCAGCATGCTGCTTACGTAATGGCATGGCCATATATTCCACATTATTCTTCATCCTGTTTCTTACGCATCATCTCAGCCCAAGAACCGGCCACGAGCTGGGGCGGAACAGGTCAGCAGGCTCCCCTCCCACTGCCGTTCCTTACCGGATTTCGTGGAGTTTGACGATCTCGTTGACAATTACCACGAGGATGAGGGAGTGGAAACCCAAGAGCCATGAGACCAGGGAGATGTGAACATCATTAAAGGTTAATGGAGAGTCTAAGTTTGTCCACAGCTTCAGATCCAGAGCCGTCTGCATCACCTGACCCAGCAACCTAATTCAATGGATGGAGACAGCAAGGCTTAGACATGCCCACATGCCTCCTGGAATCAGTGATGTAGGGCTCAGGCCCTAGTATGCCTGTTCCTGCAACATTATACAAGGTACATGCCCTTCTGCTGACAGGATCAAACTAGGACCTGCCCCAGTGCCCCGGATCCCACGCTGCTGAGCTTGTTTCCCACCGTGCTTAGCCATTTCATGGGAGTCTTTGTACAGATAGTACTGGGGTAAGTGTCCGGAGCTGTCGGGAGCCTGCTGAACTAAAGACAGCCCCTGCCCCTCCCTGCCGTATGTAATGGCAGCCCCTGCCCCTCCCTGTGCTGTTCAGCACCTGATGATACTCACACAACACCCACAGTTAGGGTCCACCATCTGTTAGTGAAGGGGCTTTTCTTCCAGAGAGGTTTGGTGCGATGGACGTGGGTGATGGATATAAACACTGAGGAGAGAGATGTACGTGATTTTAGTTGCCACCACAGATGGACGGGGAGAAGGGCTTTGCCCCAAGATCTAGGCTGAACTGAAGCGATACTGGTCTGATTCCCCAACACCCTGCCTTCCATGCAAGCATCATGAGGCGCTTCCCAAACAGCCTCACCTCAACGTGAAGCAGGCAAGAGTTACTTATGTTTTGCTGGTGGAGAAACCGAGGCACAGACCTGCCCACGGTCACTCAGTGCAGCAGTGTCAGAACCAGGCTTAGAGGCTGGTTCTCCAACTATCTGGGCTCTAACCACTGGATGACACTGCACTGCTAACATGCAGGAACCAGAGTGGGCCCCGAAAGCACGGGGATCAGCACTGAAAAGTTAAGCAAAAGAAGTGGGAGAGGCATGGGTCACAGTTAGGGGCTCCCCAGTTTAACCCCAGGCCTTCTTCAGAGGCAAGCCACAGCCCGACAGACAGATGTGGCCAGACACAGAACTTTGTGGAGTGCATGTAATGCTTTGGGGCTCAGAATTCTCCAGATTACAGCGCTTGCACCTCCTGCCCAGCAGAGGTTACCCACTTGCAACACTCCCTATTTGCATTCTTGCATTATCCTGACTGCAAGGGTTAACAGTACCAATAACTTCGCACACTTTCAGCAGAGCTCCCCAAAGAATAGCTCCACAATGCTGACTGCCTCTCTCAACACAGATGTGTGGCCCAGTGATACTACAGGTCCCAGTATGCAATGCTCTTGCCTGCATCAAGCAGCCAGAATGGTTGGCTCAAGATGCAGCACTGCATGCTGCAGTCTGTTGTGTCCAGGGGTCCTTAAAGTGGAGAATAGAGGCAATCTGTGCTATTTCATTCAGATTAGATGTAGTTCTTGGGCTCCTGGCAGGACACTAACTTAGCACTCAGTTGGGCTGCCCTTGTTCTAACAGGGAGCACAACCATCTCATGTCAGAAGCTTGGGAGAAAGCTGAAACTGAATCACAGAAGTGTATGACTGGAAGGGACCTCAATAGGTCATCCAGTCTAGTCCCCTGCACTCAAGATAGGACTACATAGCGAGACCATTCCTGGCAGGTGTTTGTCTAACCTGTTCTTAAAAATCTCCAATGATGGAGGTTCCACAACCTCCCTAGACAATTTGTTCCAGTGCTTAACTACCCTGACAGGAAGCTTTTCCTAATCTCCAGCCTAAACCTCCCTGGCTGCAATTTAAGCCTATTGCTTCTTGTCCTGTCCTCAGAGGTTAATGAGAACTTTTCTCCCTCCTCCTTGTAACAACCTTTTATGTACTTGAAAACTGTTATTGTGTCCCCTCTCAGTCTTCTCTTCTCCAGACTAAACAAACCCAATTTTTTCAATCTTTCTTCATAGGTCATGTTTTCTAGACCTTTACTCATTTTTATTGCTCTCCTCTGGACTTTCTCCAGTTCGTCCACATCTTTCCTGAAATGTGGCGCCCAGAACTGGACACAATACTCCAGCTGAGGCCTTATCAGTGCTGAGTAGAGTAGAAGAATTACTTGTCAAGTCTTGCTTACAACACTCCTGCTAATACAAGCCAAGGAAGCGTATAGTCCCCATAGTACAGAGACCAAAATCCACTGGAAGCAGATACTTACCAGTGTGCAAAACAATCAGACCCGCTGTGAGCTTCTGCGCTAAGAGGAGAGCGTTGGAAAACTCTCCAAACCAGTCAGGGGCACCATCAGCATTGCTGGGAAATTAAATTGGTCACTGAGAGTCACTGCTTAGGACAAAACTCAAAGATACAGGTGTGCTTAATGATTCAGGCTGCCTCCATTCCCCACGTATAGTTACAGGGATGGGCTCCTCCTCCTGGATCCCTGGGGGAAAGAAGTAAGAGACTGCCCCTTCCCAATGTAGGGCATGGGGAGCACAGGGAGCTGGAGAGCCAGCCTCCTCCCCATGTAGGGGAGTAGGAGTTCTAGGAATCAGAGGCAGGAAACCCAGGATCACACTGCACCAGTAGGATTTAGATAGCTTCAGTGTACATCAGGCCACACAGCAGGCAAAACATGCCGTCAGGGCCCTGCCCCAGAGAGCTTACAGTCTAGGCCCCAGGGATAGTGACAAAGAACCTGGTGGGGGTTGGGGGCTATTTGGAGGATGAGGATTTGACATACACTACCTGGGAGGCTGCTCCAGCAAAGTGGGTCCATGAGAAAGAGCAGGGAAGCAGCCCAGAGAAAAACAAAGATGGCGCATAGGGAATGCAAGGAGTTGGGGGAAGTGGGAGGATGGCAGGATGAGGTGTGTGCTGTGTCTGTTCCTCACCTATACACCATGATGGAGGAGCAGGCACTGAGGTTGAGGCTGGTGGCGTTCATCCCTTTGCAGGATTCGTGCAGCGTGAACCCAAAGCAGACAAGGCAGGAGCAGATGGTCAGGCTGAATTTCAGAAGGAAGCAGAGCAGGAAGTAATGCTGAGTCTGTGAACAGGGAGCAGCAAAAGCCAGTCAGTCATTCAGGAGACTGGCCTGGAATCAGAGGCATTTACTCCATTTCAGCCTTTCCTCCCAGCTTTCTACAGTCTCCCCTGCTCTTGGGACACTACAATAGACTCATGAGCTTGAGATGCAGCAAGGATCTCTCTGCCCCAGCCTCGATGACAGCAGTAAGAGGCTGCACCATCAGGACCCAGCCAAGGCATTGGCAGCCCCAAAAAGGACTATGGCTGCCAGGGCTTCCCTTCATCCTGTCGCCATCAAAGGATGGCAATGATATGAGCCAAGTCAACAGGTCAGAACTTGCGAACTGGGCAGCTGGAAAGCACTTGAGCCTCCCGTGACTGCTCCCCAGTCCTGGATAACCTTGGGTGGGAAGTGCAAGCTGTTCCCATCCAACACGCTTCCTACCTTTTTAGGAATGGATGTTAAATTTTTCCCAGTTGCCATGGACATGACAGAGCTGTGGGGGGGCTTGCCCAGAAGAGACGCACTGGGGAAACAGACAGAGGTTAGTCCCGATGGTGTCTCCAACCACACATCACGTCATCCGAAATAGCAGCCCTAGCACTTGAACTAAAGGAGAAGCAAATCTCACTGCCTCTAGCATTAGCATGGAAAACCTCGGCCAGGCCCCCACCCATACAAAGGGCATTTACACAGCATCGTTTGGTTTGCTAAACTCCAAATGCTCTGACAGTATATTTCTATTTTCTTAGCCCTATACCGAAGCAATCCAGCAAGTGAAAGGTTCAAATGGCAATGGGCAAGCTAACCTCCAGGTGAGTGACTGGGATACATGGCCATATCAGGGATAATCAAGCTGCAGCCCCTCTGGCTGTGCCTGATCATGAGTGCCCTCCACACACAGTGCAGCTCCAACCTTCCCAGCCACCAGGGAAGCTGTAAGGACACTGGAAGAGGTAAAATCTCCCTGCCTTCTATCAGCAAGGAGGGGAACTTGGAGGTATAAAGAACACACACACCCTCTTGCCTCCTAGCTCACAGGAGCAAGAGAAGAAAGAAGAAACATCTCTCATCCCCTTGCAGTACTCATGAGCGCAGGAGGAGAGAGGGCATATTTAAAGGGTCATTGAAGTCAGAGATGAATAAAGCATCCCTTAGATCATCCATCCCATCGCCCCTGCCAGAGCAACATTGTCACCGAAGAATCACAGCCACACACCAGACAGCCATACCAGAATTTCCTGATCTCACACTATCGTATCAAAGTGTGACCTCATGCCGCATGAGACTGTGATGCTAAACCTCCCAGCATAGTGCCAGAACAGCTTTCCGGAACTTTATGGCTCCAACTCCCCCAAAGACAGCTCCTCGAGATGAGCACCACTGCTCTCTGCATGTAGCTACACTAAGGCGGAAGGCGTGCCCTTACCACATTAGACAACACGCGTCACTAGCACACAGGAAATCCTGGGATAGACAAGGCCATTTGCAATTTTCACGTATGATAGCACGTTGAGGTGAACATCTGGGGAAACCTGTTAAAAGGGCTCCATAACAAAGGGCAGGGCTAACGAAGTCAAACCACAGACAAGCATTAACAATCTCTCAACATTTCTCCTTTCAGCCAAGGAGCTCACAAGCCCTTTACAGACATTAGTTAACCCTCACAATATCCTTGAGAGGCACTGGCAGATATTAGCCCCATTTTACAGATGGCAAAGCCACAGCAAAGGGAAAAGTATCCAGGGAGATGCCCTTGACTCACTCACCTTAGCAGCGGGTAACAGAAACAGGAGAGCCATAGGATGTCCGTGGTGCTCAGAATGGGCGGCAGCTGTACCAGGCAGGACAGGAACTGAACAAAGAACCATCACAGAGAAAGGCATGATCAGCAAGAGGACTGGGAGAGCAACCACACCCCCACCTGCTTTACCTTGTGCCCCACCCCGGTAAGCGCAGGGACAGGCTGGATTCTGCAGAGCCTGGATTACTTTGGAGATGCGCTGCAAAGCCCTGCCTGCTGCTCTGGACTGCATGGTGGCAGAGGCTAGAGACGGTCTTCTCTGGGAACAGCAGTGTCTACCCAAGTCCCCAGGCTACAAACACAGGGCAAGAGGGGGCCAAAGAACATCCCCGGCAAGAGGTTAGTTAAAACCCTGCCTACAGTGGAGAGGCAGTCTAGGCCAGGAAGCAACCAGAGTCTTATCATAGCTAGCATAGTAACTGCCCTCATCAAAGAGTGAACATAATCCTATTCATGAACAATCAGCAATGCGTGTAACTGAAACAAGTGTATTGGATACACAGGGTCCCAACCATGGGAGATGTGTAAACCCTGGAGAATGCCAGACCCCACCCTTCCAGGCTGACCCACCCAATTGGGCTACATCCTCACATACCCCCAGCTTTCCTCCCCTAAACCCCGCGAGGGCGGGGGGCTCACCTGAATGACCACCAGAGTCAGCTGGCACTGCAGCAAGAAGAGGAAACACTTGCGGATCCCGTACGTCGCATGCCTGGCCTGCAAGGAAGCACAAGCCCCCACAGGGCAATCACTGGGAGGGTACCTGCAGCAAGGAGCCCAAAGGGAGCTTATACTCACTTCACATGAAACATCCATGTAGTGATGACCTCGACCCCCCAGGAAATATTTTGGGTGGTTGAGGCAGAGTCTCTGGCTAGTATGGGGATGGTGGGACAGGAGAGGAGAGGGTCTCCAGCTCAGCTATGGAGGATGGTAGGGGTGGAGGTGCAGAATTAAGACTGAACCTGAACCTCTGCAAACATCTTTGCCTTTCCAGGTTTAATGCTAACTTTGCAGTAAAGGCTTTTCTGCCTGGAGAGCTCCATAAGCACGTTCCTTACTCATTTTACTAAAGTCAGAATCCTGGTGCCACAACGCACTCCCTCCTCCCATTGTCCTGCTGCATCTTTGAGTAGCAGAGCTTTTACACCTGTCAGAGAACTCACTTCAAGGTCTCACCATAGACCCAAGACTATTTGCTGTGACATTCTCATGCTGACTGCCTGGCTCTCCCATGTCTGACATGCTTCACTGGAAAGGGAGAAGTCAGGTAGAATAATATCTCTTTGATGCTGGCCAAGCTGGGTATCAGCAGAGAGTGCTATGGATGTCGTTCACAAAGGGGCTGAAGAAGCTGAATGGGAGGCAGCACCACTGCTAAAATGGCCACATAAGACTCCTGCTTTGCTCTCCATGACAGACAGGTAGGATTATTAGGACTGGAAATCTTTACAGTCAGGCTGTGATTTTGGATGAATAGACAGACCATCGGCGAACCAAAGGGGGAATGTAGCAGACTCACCTGTTCTATAAGTCGGATGATACTGATGCTCTCTTCCTGGTGGAAGGATAAGGAGCAGGGCAAGCTGTTGAGCTGGCCTGAGAGCTGCAGGGGTGTAAGGTCATCTGAGACTTGTGTCATGTTAGTGCTTGTGGCGTAGCCAAAAGTCTCCCAGGAGCAGCGGGATGGATAGAGGGGATCCAGCGCTATGCTGCACAAACAACAGTGCAATGGTAAGGCAAGGCACCACCGCATGCGGAGAAAACCGTGCTTACACTAAAGATCAAGTACACAACATGTATCCACAGCATATGTAATGTGTGAATATACATCACCTATGGCTCCCTGTGAGAGTTTCAAAAGCACCTAATGGATTTTGGAGCACAAGTCCCACCTTCTTTCAATTAACACCAAGATTTTCAGAAGTGACTCAGGATTTTGGGTGCCTCAGTTCTGGGGACCCAATCTGAGGGCCCAGGGTTGTAAGAGATGGGTGCCCAGCACTTCATAAAAATCAGGCTCCTTGATGGGGTCTCATGTGATGACTCAAGGTCACTTGTCAACTCTGAAACATCTTGACCTCAGTCTACAATTGATCTGACTAATCATCATGGGAGGCAGATCAGCCAATGACAAATGCAGTCTTACACTCTCAGTTTAACAGCCTGACGCTCGAGGAATCTTTGGTCAATCTTTTATCAACAGTGCAAGAAGTAATACCAATCTATTCATTGGTAATGCAATGGGCTGCAAAATGCACAAGTAATGCAAAGCGCACTCTTTGAAATGATCCTTGATACTATAAAATGTCCAACCTGCGCAAAGCAGACAGGAAGTAATACCGATACACTGCTGCCAAAAACGACTCTCACAGGTACAACAAGTTTACAGAAACAAAGGAGTAGATAAAATGTTGTAATTTTACCTTGGAGACATTATGGTATCTGCATGAAAGGAATTGGTGTGGCAAGAAAATTGATATAAAAACAAGGTACATCATTATTTTTCAGAATGATGGTAGTAAATTTTACCCTGTATTTGTAGTTTTTAAAACAGTGTGCTCCTAAGTCCTTTAGGCTCTTTTTAAAAAGTATCCCTTCGATCTCTAACAAATATTTAACATGTATATATCCTCTGGAACACACAGAAATCTGGCCTCAATTTAGACAGAACATTTATATGCAGACACCCAGCTGAGCACATGCATCTATTTTTGCAGCATTTACACAGAAAGCTCCCCAGTTTTTTGTAAAACACATGTGCAGAAGTAAGCATACATCTCCCAAGTGCACAAGTATGGAAATTTCCACAGACGAGCCTGCCTTGTATAGTGTAGGTCAGGTGCTTTCCACACATACCTTTAAAAAAGTGGGTCCAACTCCCGTTCCAAATAATTTATTCCCACAAACTAAGATACACTATTAAATTGACTAGTATCATTGCCAGGAGACATGGACAATCACCCCACCCCAAGATAGGTGGTTTCAAAAACCTCTCATGGAAGAAAAAACAGGCTGGTGCTAATGGAATACACCAACTGTGAGCAGTGCAATCCGCTGTTTCCTCAGACACACGTGCAGCGCTGTGTTGCTGACCACCAGCCAGTTTGAGGAGTTCAGACCCGGCTTTCCCACCTGATGTCACTCTGCAGGAAGAGGCAGCTGTTCCGCAGGTTCGCAGAGCTCCCCAGACAGCAGGTCACCTCTCCATACTCCTGCATGATCTTGATCATCTCGCACATGGCTGCGAGAGAATGACAAAGAGAGACTTAATGCCTTACCGTACCATGGACAAACCCTGGCACAGCAGCATTTTAAATCTCCTCTCACCCTGATTTCATTTCTGGAGACAAACAATCAAACCTGTTAAAGGTTACCAGATCAATACACCTCCAGACTGCTCTTTGGAACAGAGTCCCTCAGACAACAAAGGCTAAGCCCATCAGCTTTTTGACCTTAAAAATATATGATTTGAGGTTAAAAGATATTGCCCCTCACATTTACTAGGAATTCCCCAATGAATTATAAACCAACATCAAGAACAGACCCTCCAGAACAGATCTCAGAAGCCTTATTTTAACTGTCCAAACAAACCCCTCTTCTTCCCACACTGTGTTCCCCCACCAGGAAGCTCTATGATCTAGCCTCCAATAAAGGGAAGGCAAAAATCATCCTCTCACTTCACTAAACAGTCTAGTCATTTCAGGACAGGGGTATGCAATCCAATCCTAGCTCAGCCTATGCCTTTGGAAAGAAATAACTGTTCTCCTGGCACCTTATGCACCTGCCCGTGGAGGGAAGGGGTGGAATTCTGATCCAGAGCTGCTCCAGTGCCATTTGAACCTTTGCCTCTTCTGCCTGGGGCACTGTTCCTTGAGATTGCAATTAACACGGACTTGGCCGTGGAGCACAAAGGCCTTGTTAAAAAATGTCTGGGAAATCATTTAAAATAAGGATTTTATAGAGACTTTCATGCAAGATTGAGTCACTTTACCCACATTCACAAGGAGCTTTATCCACATTTTACAGATGAAGGAACTAAGGCACTGAGAGGGGAAGTGATATAAACAAAGTCATGCATAAAGCTAGTGGCAGTCAGGTAGTCCACTAATAGCACCTGCCATAGTAGGAAATGACTTCTAGGAAGTGATTTCTGAGCCATGTAAGGAAATGATCTCTGGCCCTCAGCACATAAGACTGCAATGGAGGCTCATTCACCCAGAATTCCCCTCCCAGTTTGCTACAGGGTCTCCCCACCCCTCCATGCTCTCATGACCCACAGCAACTATCTGGAAATGTTTGGCAGCTGATGTGTGGGACAGGCCCAGCCCAGCGGTCACTTACTCTCTGAGGTGCAATCGGTAAACAGGGGCACCAGCAAAGGCACGTTGTCAATGTTCTGCAGGTGAGGTCTCACCTGGTGGATCCCTCGAGGAAGTTTGGCCTTTAGAGAAAGAAGAGCGAGATTAAGATGGGAGGAGAAAATTGTAAATTAATATCAAGGTGGTGAATACAGCCCCCCAACTCCTGCACTCAGATCTCTGTGGGGCAAGATTCCTGCGATTGCAGGATCGAGCATAAGTTGCTGTCTGTCCACTGTGGAGAGAGCTTGGCTTTCCTAAGAGAGTATAAAACAAGGCTCCCGCTGAAGTGTTATTTTGCAGTTCACATGCTGATTGGCCCATGCTCTCCCCCATGATTTACTATTTGCCCTTTGCAGGTGCAGCATGACCCAGCAGTGGTCAGGGATTTAACTAGCGTTTGACCATCCAGCCAGAACACTAGTTCAGACACTGCATTAGGAAGAGACTGAATCCTTCAGTTCAACCTGGAACGCCAGACCAGGGAAACCAACTGAGTGAAGAGCTAGAGCTAGCTCTTCCCGGGCAAGAGAGAGAGAGGTTGTTTGATGCAGCGGGAGGGAGAAATGAACATGAAAAAAGGAATGAGGGGGAATGGCTCCAGTGGGAGGAAGGGGATATAGACTGAGCCAGTGAGAGAAGGGGACTTCCCCCATGCGAGTTTTTGCATGTCTGAAGGCCAAGCTCTTTGGGACTCTCTGCTGTCTCCTAGTGTGTGAGTGCGTGGGGAGTTGGGGTGGGGGGGGGATGGTGGGGAGAAGGGGGAGGTATTTCATCCGCAACTCTGCTGAAATTTAAGAAGATAAGTTTTCTTTTTCTAAATAGCGGCCTACAGGAGTGGTTTTAAATTTGTGTCTCTACGAGGCCAATAGAAGCTACGTGCCATCTCCCAGACTTATGAGAGCCATCAGGCCTTCTGCTGCAGAGGAGCAGCATTTCCAAGTCATTGATCTGCTATGACAGCCTGCTCTGCCCAAGATTGGGAGAGGGGAGAAGTGTTTTCTGCCAGCACAGATCACCACCCACTCCCCCTCACATATACTTGGAAGAGGAAGGGTAGGGAATCCAGACAGAAAGAGACAAGCCTTGTTTCTCCTCACATCCTCCTGAGCAGTTCTGTGTATGGTCATCTCAACTCCTTAATCACCTAGCACTCTTAAACCTTCTCACTGAAGAAGGAAGAAGAGCTTGCAAAGGGGCAAAACTGAACTACTTAGTGCTGGGGGTTGTGCGGATCCTTGATGTGAAGCTGGGAAGAATCAAGAGACACAACACAAACCAATTAACAAACAAGGCTTACTTGAGTCTGGTGCTCCTGGAAAGCACCGAGGTGTTGTTCTTAACCAGAGAGTCAGTGTGGTGTGGAAAAGGAAAGATACACTCACCCTGTTGCAGTCCTCCAAGAAGCTGGGGATATCGCTGTCTGTTGGCTGAAAGCTGATGAGATCCAAGTGCCCTTCCTCTTCCATCAGCAGCAGGCCTTCCACATCATCTCGAGAGACTGAAGCGGAGAGAAAGGCAGCAGTAAAAATAAGCACAGCCCTGTCTACACTGCACCATTTCCAGCCACATGCCCCTGCAACACACACAGCACCTTCACGTGGAACTGTGGAAGCCTGAAAACACAAGCCCTGATTTTCTAGGTTAGCTGCAGTCAGATCCCACTCAATTGTTTCCTAAAATAAAATATTTTTAAATGACTAATCTGCTCAGAGGCAGATGCATGAGCCTAGTCTCTTTAATCTTTTGATACATGATCGCTCTTCTGGCTCTGCTTCCTTTCTCCTCTTCTGGGGAGAGACTGGAGAAATCACATCTAAAGTGAGGAAGAAGAGCAACTTTCAGTCAAGAGACAGACCCACGGGATAAGTCCAACACTGCAAAAAAAAAACAAAAACAAAAAAAAACAAAAAAAACCCACTCTGCGACATTGAGTCTCAGAACCTAGGTCAACTGACTCAGGCTTGCGCTATGGGGCTAAAAATAGCAGTGTAGACATTCCTGCTCTGGCTTTGAGACCCACGCCCCTCACCAGGTTCCAGAGCCTGAATTCCAGCCTGAGTAGGAACACCTACATTACTATTTTTAGCCCCACAGCGCAAGCCTCACTCAGTCAACCTGGGCTCAAACATGCCCTCAACAACTACATCCAGGCTATAGCAAAAACTGGAACTGCCAATGCACAACTCCACAGTAGGCTATTGCATACACTATTATGATAGTTACGTGCACAACAGTGTGCGTGCACCCAGCTCCCATGATTGTGCATGCAACTGCAGTAAGCATGTGCACAAATCAGCAGTTTGATTCCTAAATGGCCCCGTGAGTGCCAGAATTACCATGACTGCACGGTACTCACACACACATTCAGGTTTGGTCTCACAGGTCTAACAAGTCAGGGCTAGATTAAGTACAGGGTTAAACAGGCCAGTCTTGGAAACAGTGAGGACCATTTGAGTAGCTTCCTAAGACCACAGTAGCGTATTTTCTTCAGGGTTATCAGTGTAGGTTTCACTGTGTTATGTACTTTTATACATGTGCTGAAGGGAGAAACTGGACAGCTCATCCTTACCAGATTCCTGGTTTCATCCTTCAGTGGGAGCCACCTAGTCACATCCCCTAACTGGCAGCTGTGGCGAGAAGCCACAGAGTCACAGCAACCGGAGCATCCTATCTTGCTTACCATACACCACATTCATTAGCTACAGGCAGATACACCCTGCCTCTGAATCATACAACCACCTTTCCTAGAGGGAAAAATCTCTCACCCTGATTCAGGTCATCATGCAAAGAACCTGCATGGCTCGGGCTGGAGGGAGGAATCTCTGACCCGGGCACATCTCCGTTGGGCGTTAAGGATATGTGGCAGTTCCAGCCAGTCTCAAGACCCATCTTTTCAGCAAAGACCTGGGGGAGAGCACACAAGATTTTACAGAGCTGATGCAGGGACCAGTGCTTTGGGGTCAGTACCTACAGATGCCCCCTGACAAGCATATGCCACTGAGACCTATTAGGCAGCTGGGTAGGGTTACTCTCAGATTGTATGGGGATGAACTCTTCAGTCAGTCAAGGCAGGGGCCATGCAAGTTCAGAAAGGGATACAGCAGAGGTGTAGCCTACCTTGCTCTTGAGCTCATCTTCCAGGGAAAAGTAGACAAAACGAATACAGGCACTGACCAGCCCATCAATGAGGCGGACAATGTCAAGTCGGGCCTGGTACTGGGACGAGACCATTCCCATGAAGATCTGGCCACTCAGAGCCTGAATACAATCCTCCTTCTCCATCACTTCCCCGATCCCTTCTTCAGACATGCAAGCAACACGCAATCACATTGAGACACAAACAACCACACGTGTGCGCACACACAGACACAGATTACGAGACATGACCACGTGGAGATAGGCACCCATATGAACAGAAACATGCAGACACACATGTACAGATGGACAGGTGGATAGACACCCATTTACCCAAACACACACAGTCACCAAAGGAGTTTCAAACACCCCAACATACAGCCGAGAACACAGTGCAAAAACACACACAGCATGGGAAGGAAGAAAATAAAACAAAGAATGCTAGTCAGTTACAAGAAAGGGGTGGGGAGGGCACAGTACATGTGCTGCATAATGTACACATATGCATTTTAAGTACATCATACTATGCTTAAACAACACAGCAAGTGTCTGGTGGAAGTGGACAGCCATGAAACTGAAGGGGAGTTGATCTCAAGTAATTGGATCAAACAAGTTCTCTCTAGGGACGCTGTAGTGGCTCCAGAAAGACCTGTTAAGGATTTAGACTGACAGGATTCCTTCACCAGATCAGGCTGTGATTAACGTGACCTTGATGCGGTACACAGTAAGGGATCCTGGTGTAGCATGAGAAATTGTACAATGAAACATTGTATAATCGCTAATTATGCCTCCCAACTCCCATGTGAAGCCATGTTACCTCATTTTACAGAATGGGGAACTGAGGCACATCGGGGTTAGCGCCGCAGTTTTCCAAAGGAATCAAAGGGAATTAGGCACTTCCTGACTCCTTTGAAAAACCCATCATAAGTAACTTGCATAAGACTGCACAGATGCAAAGTCAGGAACAGAACATAAAGAGTCCTGAGTCTCAGTCCCCTGCTTTAATAAATTAGACCACCCTCAAGTGTAACTATTGTCTTACAAATTTAGGTAATTTTATGATAGAAATACACTTGCCAGCAGCATAAGTAATTATTTCCCTTTAAGAGAATGCTTAGATCTCAATTTCCAACCACTGCTTTGGAGAGCAAAGCTGCTACCGCTTTAGACCGATTGGGAACTAGAGACCCAGCTCAGCAATACATCCCACAAGAGGAGGAGAGAGACGTACCATCAGAACTCCAGCTGTTCCTTCTGCTGCTCTGTTTGATGGGTGTAGTCCCAGGAAGGTCACAGGATGTGAAGATGGCATTCTGTCCAGGGACCTGCACCAGTTCTATGCACTTGCCATTGAGCTGGGAGGACAAGGCACAGTGCATTGGCTTGTATGCAAAGGCAGAGCAATAGCCTGAGAGACATGCTCGCTGGTAGAAATCCAACACTTTCTTCCTACATGGAAGACACAAGATAATACCAAAAGCTATCAGAGGCATGCTGCCATTCTGACACCAGTATAACCTCTGGGAGCTCAGGGCTGGAGGAAATCACCAATGCAAGTTTCCTGGACCACTCCCTGTAAGTTTGTTTCTAACACTGATCAGAGATCAGGTTTCAGAGGAACAGCCGTGTTAGTCTGTATTCGCAAAAAGAAAAGGAGTACTTGTGGCACCTTAGAGACTAACCAATTTATTTGAGCATGAGCTTTCGTGAGCTACAGCTCACTTCATCAGATGCATACCGTGGAAACTGCAGCAGACTGGTCTAAAGAGACCATTCCTTATAGCTTGCATCCTTTGAGCTACAGCCACTAGAGGGAGACCTGAGCGTCTGAGCATCCTGTAAGGGGCAGCGATGCACCCACACAGCGGGTGAACAGACAAACTAATGTAGCATATTTGTGATGGAATTGGAGCTGCCTGTGATCATTTATGAACACTAGATGTGTCATGCAGTTGTCTGATTATTGCCAAGGGGTTCCTTGCATGAGTACTTTGGGTTAATTCACCAGCAAGGCTGTTTACTTGTGAGTAGGAAGAGGGCAATAGGCCAGATAACACTTATCAGCAAACAGGGGGTGGACAATGCTGGAGCCATTGGCTGTGATGCAGACCTCACTGAACAGGTTTCCCCAGGCAGATCTCAGCCCCTGTCAGGGGCACAGGGAGATCAGAGGACTCATGGGGGTTTAAAGACACACACTTCTCAAGGGAGAGACAGGGCTTCTGAGTAAATGTGAACCCAAACTTCAGAGGTCAGAGGGATCTGGGGTAAGATAGGCCCACCCAGGCTTTTAGCTCAGATAGATATGCATACAGACAACTTATTGTTTTAAAAACCCATTTCTCATGTTACGCTGCGCTCCACTGTTAAGATTAAACAATACATTGTTTTAAGAAGACTTTTGGGTCACACTACTCATCACTGGTCACAGCTCCTGAAGGAAAGAACAGCAGAGAGCTGAATGCAGTTGGACCTGCTGAGCAATCATGGTTGGCACACACCCATACAGGATGCTGTAGCATCACAGGATTCTACCCCGGAAGGCAAAGGCTCAAGACCTAAGAACTGGAAGGCGTGCACTCAGAGAGAAAGGAACGAGAGGTGCAGCTAGAACGGAACCCTGACAATATTATATAGATTTGCATGGTGCAGTGATACAAAGCCAATGCAAGTTGAACAAAGAGCCCCCCATCATAGTACACCAGTGGTGCAGTTCCAAACAGCTGCGTTTAAAGGCAGATTGTCAACACGCAGTCATTGGAGTAGCTTAAAATTCCATGCTTGTTTTGAATTTGTAGTGGTAACATTAGTTAGGCTGGTCCAGAACTACTCAACACAGAGTTTTTAATCAATGCCTCGTAAAAGAAATATTCAAAAAAGTAACAGGTCTTAATGCCTGAAAATAGCGAGAGACACTAGCACAATGTAATGCAGGCCAACAAAACAAATCAGGACTGATCTGTCAAATGACAAAAGGTGACAATAATGGCATAGGGAGCACCAAATCCAACCCAGCAAGATATCACTAATAGCTGGAATGTACCACTCCTTGTATGCAGATATAGGACTTCCCAGAGATAACCGAACAAAATCCTATTGCTACCATCACTGAACTTGCTTAGGATTCTTGGGCATACTTTACAGTAAGGTTCCATTTATAAACAAATTATAAAGGGTTTATAAATGATGAACAAAAGTCTTAATAAAGGGTTGGTAAATTGTTAGAGTCCAACGGATCAATAGATTGCTTATAACCATGTAACCCCTTTTAACGATGTGCTTATAACCAACTACAGACAACTCACATTTATAACATGCTTATAACAGCTATTTATCATTTATAAATAGCTTATAAAGTATTGTTATGTGGAGCCTTAATATAAACATAATTCTCTCCAGTAATTAATTTTAAACCAGTAACTCCTGTATGTCAATGAGGTAAGGCCACCCACCTGTCAGAGCCGGAGAGGGGGTAGATATCAGCACCATCCCAAAAGTCTGTGCAGGCCTCAAGAATGATGTCAGCTGTCCCGTGAGAAAGCATCTGCTCAGTGCCTAGGGGGAAAATGGGTAGGTGTCTCACCTGTACATTCCCAGCCAAGGGATTTAATTCCAATGGCTTGTTTGACAGTTAAAAACTACAGAGTATCCCACAATAAGACAGAACATCCTGATCTGCCCAATACAACCCCACTGGCCATGTCAAGAATGTGTCAGCCACAGAGACTGTTCAAGAGGAGATGATGTATGCTGCTCTTTGCCTGGCTATAAGTTAACTGAGCTAGTGGTAAATTGTGGACCAGGTAGCCAGTTCCAGTACCTCTCCCCTTACACTGCAATGATCTTTCTCCTGCAGAAAAGTGAGGACCAGGTTGCTTCTGTATCCAGTACCCCTCCAAATCAGGGTATAACCAGGAGTAATGGAGTCATGAGATGAAACTAAGTAAAGAGAAATTTGAGTTGAATAGCAGGGGATAATTTAACAGTGAAAGCCTGTTAATAGACTGGAGTCTATTAGATTGGAGGCAGCATGGACTAGAGGTTAAGGGCATAGGACTGGGACTCAGGAGACCTGGGTGTTCTATTCACTGGCCTGGCAAGACACTTCACCTCCCTGTGCCTCAGATAAGGATAGTGACCTCCTTTGTAAAGCACTTTCAGATCTACTGATAAAAAGCACTGGATAAGAGTGAGGTATTATTATCATCATCACTATTCCACAGAAAAAGTTGGGTGATTAACGGTCATTGCCTGGGGCATTTAAAACGAGGCTGGACGAAAGCTCTAGAAGACATACTGCAGAGAACAACCCCTCACACTGACCAGAAGAGGAGCCAAGATTCCTTAATGTCCATGATCTTTTAGGTCTTTCCATCTTTTCCAATTCTACGATACTTTAAGGCTGAACAATAACCTGTAACACATCCTGCTGGGCCTGGGTGTTCCAGGGTGTCTCAGATCATCACGTGATTTTCACTTATCTGGTACAAGACCAGGGCATGGTAGGTAGATCAGAAGTCAAGGATGGAGGGGCTGCCTTCCCTCCAGAGTTCCTATCTCTCATTATCTCATGTGGAAACATTAACATTACATGCACGTAGCATTCACTGTCAAGGTTAATTTGATTCCCTCCTCCAGCTGCTCTGTGACTGCCCCCAATGGTTTCAAAGCTGATCTAAAGAGAGAAAAAAATGACTTCCAAAAAGCGAGTCCAAAGACTTCTTGCAGGCATTGCTGCTGAGTGCAGACACTCATGCTACCCAATGAGGTCAAGAGCCAAGAATATCTGTTCATGCAAATCAGGCAGGGGACCTTCATGGATACTTGAGGATTTTCCAAAACATACCAGCTCTCTGCTTTGTACTAAAAATAGACACCACAGGCTGAATTTATCAGCATAACAAACATCTGAACGCAATAGGAGCAGAATGTGAAAGAGACTGCTTGTTAGAGGAACACAATGGACAGCTCGTGTGAGGTTTGGGTTAATTTTACTGTAAAAACCTTATATCCTCACCATAGTGGCTGTATGGTCAGATAGCCTCTGCTGTGAACAAAAGGGCAGGAGATTCCAGCTGACCCCTGCAAAGTCCATGCCTGGTATACAGAGTAGGAACTGGTGGGCGAACACACACATCAGCAGCTACACTTCTGCTTTCCATCCTACATAGTTTCTGTTCAGCATCAACAGCACCTTGCACAGCCCACCCTGCTGGCACTCTGTAGAAGTTAATGCCAGCGACACAGTTCATGAACCACTCCAATCCGTGCTGCGGTGGCATTGATTCCAATGTCATTGATGGCACTGTGAGCTAAACCTGCCCAAAGCTGGGATTAGTAAATCATAAGGTTAGTAACAGAAATGGGATTCTGCTAAACCAGGGGCCATTGTTCACTCTGGCTTTTCCCCTACAATCCTCACCTAAGCCACAAATCAACATCCATGTAATACTCACAGCCTATGCCTTACACAAACCTCTCCAGGGACCAGAAATAGAACCTACAAAGACATACAGATCAGATGCCTCATGGCACAAGGAAACAACTAAACAAACCCTAGGCTATAACTCTAGGTAAATTAACAACCTGACCTGGGAACATGGCTATTAGCTAATGAGCAGTGGGATCGTTTAGAAATGGCTAAGGATGGGTATTAAACACTGTGACTGTTCAGTATTTACATGTATGCCCTGCCAAATTACGCTGATTTACAAAGCATGAGACTCCTCACTAGGCTCCTGGCAGTAAACTGGGTAAAATCCCTGCTCCCACCAGTACTGGGGGTGGGAGAGGAGGTGCTCCTGGTGGCTGGCTGTAGTCAATACTGAATTCATGCTATTTTCTTCTAGGGCTAGAGATAGAGGCTAACTGAGCAGCAGTGAGTCTGCTCAAGTGAGCCAGCTCACTCTCTGCACTGGATATGGGCTTGTGTTAAAACTCTTCCTAAACAAGAGGTTCCCAGCAGCAATCCCAGCCTCCAGCACTGGTGCAGCAATCAAAATAAGACTATGCAAAAAGTAAGATTTTTAACTACAACAAGGGAAGGTGGAGGCAGTACAGGCCATTGGGTCATTTCACTCCAGAAGCATGTGAATCCTTACTCACCTCCAGTTACTGTGGATTTGGGGTGAAAAATGTCAGATTAACAGGGACATATTTCACTAAACAAGACAAGGGAATCTAGAGATGGGTTATGTACTATTTCTGCTCAGGGTACATAATTTACTACCAGTCCACCTTTGGTTTCCTTACAGAGGTCTCATTATGGTGTATGGATTCAAACATTCATTCCGAGATTTTTAAAGCCAAAAGGGGCCATTATCATAGAATCATAGAATCATAGAATATAAGGGTTGGAAGGGACCCCAGAAGGTCATCTAGTCCAACCCCCTGCTCGAAGCAGGACCAATTCCCAGTTAAATCATTATGATCTAGTCTGACCCCCTGCATAACACAGTCCAGAGAATTTCACCCAGTAATTCCTGCACCAAGCTCATAATTTCTGGTTGACCTAGAGCGTAATTTTAGAAAGCCATACAACCTTAATTTAAAGGCTTCAAGTGATGAACAATCTACCACATCCTTAAGTAAATTATTCCAATGGTTAATTACCCTCACTGTTAAGTTTCTTCTTACAGTTCATTCTAGACAGCATTATTACGGTTACACACACACACGCGCATATCTGAACCCTCTAGGAAAAAAAACTTTTAAAACTTAGAAAATGAAGTTAGAATGAGGCAAAATTAAAGGTAGTTCCCTATATTGAGAATCCCAGCAGTCAACTCTGACCACCACATTTCAAAGCCTTTCCTATAAAGACAAGATGACAGCAACTGGAACAAATATAAAAAAAATCTTCCCAGGTCAAGGTGTGACATTAACTGCTGGACTCCCAGGGACTTTCAACTCTGTACAGTATTGATTTCACTGGGACAACAAAGTCTGTGCATAGACAAACAGGAAACTCCTCTTGTTCTGCTTTTCCAGGACACAGACACACAAAAGATCATTAATACGTTGGATATAACATTAGCCAGAACCAAATTACAAAGGTTATTCACAATCCTCATGCTTCTGGGCAAGAGCTGGTCACACACTAGGGTCAGGAAGAAATTCCTCCCAACATAGAATCATAGAATCATAGAAGGTTAGGGTTGGAAGGGACCTCAGGAGGTCATCTAGTCCAACCCCCTGCTTGAAGCAGGACCAATCCCCAATTTTTGCCCCAGATCCCTAAATGGCCCCCTCAAGGATTGAACTCACAAGTGACGTGTGTTACCAAGAAGTTTACAGCTTCCTCTTTAGCAGTTGGTATTGGCTGCAGGTAGACACAGGATATCAGTCTAGAGCAGGGGTGGGCAAACTTTTTGGCTCGAGGGCCACATCTGGGTATGGAAATTGTATGGCAAGCCATGAATGCTCAGAAAACTGGGAGTTGGGGTGCAGGAGGGCATGAGGGCTCCAGCAGGGGGTGCAGGCTCTGGGGTGGGGTTGGGGATGAGGAGTTGGGGGTGCAGGAGGGTGCTCCGGGCTGGGACTGAGCGGTTCAGAGGGCGGGAGAAGGATCAGGGCTGGGGCAGGGGGTTAGAGCAGGGAGGGGGTCAGGCTCTGGGTGGCACTGATCTCAAGCAGCTCCCAGAAACAGCAGCATGTCCCCTCTCCAGCTCCTATGCAGAGGCATGTCCAGGCAGCTCTGAGCGCTGCTCTGTGCACAGGCACTGCCCCTGCAGCTCCCATTGGCTGCAGTTCCCAGCCAATGGGATCTGCAGGGGTGGCGCTTGGGGTGGAGGCAGCATGCGGAGCCCCCTGGCTGCCCCTATGCGTAGGAGCTGGAGTGGGGACATGCCACTGCTTCCAGGAGCCGTTTGGAGTGGTGCAAGCCCCTGACCCTGCTCCCTGGTTGGAGCGCTGGAGCGGAGCAAGCCCCAGACCCCAATTCCCAGTGGGAGCTCGAGGGCTGGATTAAAACATCTGGAGGGCCAGATGTGGTCCCCAGGCCATAGTTTGCCCACCTCTGGTCTAGAGGGAGCCTTGGTCTGTTCTACTCTGGCAATTCCTAGGCTGTTTTTGAGACTCGCAAAATACTCCATTTCCCCTCCCCTACTATATCCAACACCTATACCCAAGAGAAGGGAGGCAGCCTTACTGGTGGTGGTGTCCTTAACAAAAAGGCTGATCATGTGACTCAAAGGTGGTCTCCTCTTGGTGATGGAAGAGAGTTTTCCCAGTACTGTCTCCTTCACCATCTCATCAGTCGGCAGGCGGTACAGGGCCAAGTGGTTCTCCTGCTTGAAAAGCTCTTTGGCTCCGGGTGTGAAACCTGAAACATGAATGTAAAGGGGAGAAAGATTAGACACAACCCAAAGTAAAATGGAGGAGATCTCACTTTGCTGCTCCTCTCCATCCCCTGGCTGCAGTCATTCTGATATCTTCCCAGCAGCAGCATCCACCAGAAACCAAGCCAGTGACATTCTGTAGCCCCAGTGTGTGCTAACAGCCAGGCGACAGAGGTTACGCTTACCTAGCTGACTTGCCTGCATTCTACTATGTGCATACACTAAAATGCTTTGAGATCTACTGATGAGATGTGCTATATAAGAGCCAGATGATATTATTAGTGGAGTCCTTAGCACTCCTGATTCATTTAAGAGGAGAGCAATTTAGAAGAACAAGCATAGGACAAGAGGTCAGAAACTCTCAAATGTTAATTCTGGCTCTGCCACTGACTCATTGTGTGACCTAGGACAAGTCATTTAACATTCCTGTGCCTCACTCTTAAATGGGGACATGGATACTTATCTACCTCACAAGAGTGGGATGCGGATTATGAAGTACTGAAGATGTGAAGTGCTACATATTACTTCTGGCTAACCACTGCCAGTTTCTCTGTAATACACATAAGCCTAAACATTCGCACTGACAAAGACGTCAGAGGAGCAATTTGTCCGTTCTTATTGGTCATTCTTTATCCACTGTGGGGCAAAAAGCTTCTTCATCAGCACTGCTGCTGTCCATAACACTGAAGGATTTGAACTAGAACTTTACCAAATTTAGCTTGTGTTGGCTGGGAAAACTCTTAGCCATGAATGTCACTCAATGACTGTAGCACCGTGTCTGAACCTGTCCGCGGTGAACTCTCCAATGACACTGGCAACAAGTCTGATGTCAAACCTCTGAGCATTGACCCAAAGAGAAAAGATCAGAGTCAGATCTGAACTCCAGCTTTCCAACTAACAAAGAGGTACCATTCTGGTACTCTCCCAGTATTCAGCTGGCTCAGTAAGACTACCATGAAAGCTTGCTACCGTTTCTCAGCTGTCTCCTTGTTTGGTTCTTCCTTACCTATTAGCCTGGCAAACTCACAGAGCCCCCAGGGCACATGGACAGGCAGCACGGCATTGTGGGTCTCCTGGAGGGCAATGTTGCAGAGGTGGTCAGAGAAGCGGCATAGGCGCTCCGTCACACTGGCATTGCAGAGGTTGAGCAGCACATTCAAGCCCAGAGGCTTCAGGGAGGTTAGGTGCATCTGCCAGTTGGAGTCGTCGAACTGGATACAGGAGGGGTTCTGCTGGTCCTGGGACAGGCTGAGCATTTTGAGGTGGTAGTCACACACGAAGTCTTCAGCCTCACAGGCCAGTCCCTCACTGTCACCGCCAGCCTGATCAGACATGCAAGAAAAACCTGATTAGTTATAATGGAACGTAGTTGCTAGAGATGCTCCAATTCCCATCCCAAGCTTAGTATCCCTTAGCAGAAGAGAGAGTCCCAGATATAACAGGGAAGATTAACAGGCCATTGCTTCCTCCACTTATCAAAAGTAGCAGCTTCCTTAGTTCCACAGTCTGAGATTCTCCAGAGAAGTAAAAACCATGTTTTTTAATGGTCTAAATTCTAAGGGAGGAAAATGAATGAGTACGTGATGAGGGAATGACTACTGTAAAGGGCCCGGGGGCTTTTCCAGGGAGATTAAACTACTTTCTAGTAACACATTTAGAAAAATAAATATTAAGTTCCTGATCCTTCCCACACTGAAATCTGTGGGAGTTTTACCATTGCCATAAGTGGGAGTATGAACAAACTCAGAAGATAACCAGGGAAAGAACTGTAGGATTGATCTTAAGATGACAGAAGTTTGAGGGATGGGGATGAAGTCTCCTAAGAAGAAGGTGGCATGTAACATTCCCTGAATGCACAAGAATATATCTGAGCGTCCTCATCATAGACACTAGCAACAGGTACCTCCTTTAGTTCTGTCCTTAAAAGAACCAACCCTTCCCAGGGGAAAGGGGCCTTCAGTAAAGAGAATGCTTTTCTTCTCTGGAAAAGGACATGCAGCCCATGCTAAAGGATGTGCAAGGGGAATGAAGTGAGATTCTTCCCTGATTCCTTCCCCTTACAATTCAGCAACTGAAGCAGGCAACACTTGACAGAAACACCAACATTTCTTTGTGAGCCCTGCTTAAGCACCAAGCCCATTACCAGTCAGGTGACAGGGGCCAGGCATGAGTCTTTTATTGCACTGTAGACATACCATTAGGGTCATAATTTGTCACTAGAAGATACTATGCCCAACTTTCCCCTTGCTTACACTGGGGTAGTTCAGGAGTAACTCCACTAAAATCCATGGAGCTACAGTGATGTAAATTCAGAATAACAGAGCACAATCAGTACATATGAGTGGCCAGTATTACCAGTCAATTAGTATTTAATGAAAACTAAACTTTGTTAATTTGGCCTTGGGTTCTTTTGTTTTTGACTTCATGAAGTATTCACAATCTACTGCTGGTTTTGTGAACATAGTTATTATTATTTACTTGTATCATCATAGCACATGGGCCCTATATGTGGAATTATTCTACATCTACCATAAATGAACACTTGGCATGCTACAGGTAAAGTATCCATTACTGGTATTCGGTATTCAAGGTCAGAAACTGGTCACCTGTTACATGGTTTAGATTCTGGTCCCTGACAGACTAAGTAACATTTTTGATAGAAGACTATGGAATAATGCCTTTCTAATAGAATTCTTTGTCAGTTTCAGTATTTATGTATATTTCTTGACTGCCTGGTGATCAATCAAATACTCATGAATAATGAAAAGCAGTAACATATCAAATTTGAACCATGTGTTTAAAAAACTGTCTTCATCAATTGACCAGTTCTCTGGGATGCAGACCACGGATATTAGTCTATTAGTCTAAATCATGAATGATGTAAAGAAAGTGAATAGAGAAGTGTTATTTACCCCTTCACGTAACACACAAACCAGGGGTCAACCCAATGAAATTAATAGGCAGCAGGTTTAAAATAAATATAAGGAAATACTTCTTCATACAACACACAGTCAACCTGTGGAACTTGTTGCCAGGGGATGGTGCGAAGGCAAAGATATAACTGGGTTCAAAAAAGAAGTAGATAAGTTCATGGAGGACAGGTCCATCAGTGGTTGTTAGCCAAGATGGTCAGGGATGCAAACCCATGCTCTGGGTGTCCCTAAGCCTCTGACTGCTAGAAGTTGGGACTGGATGACAGGAGATGGATCACTTGATCAACTGCCCTGTGCTGTTTATTCCCTCTGAAGCACCTGGCACCAGCCACTATTGGAAGATACTGGGCTAGATGGTTGGACCCAGTGTGGCCGTTCCCATGTACCACACAGGCATGTCTGCCAGAGGTCTGACCCAAACCAGCAGTTAGTCTAGCAGAGAGCTAGCATCACTGGGATGCTGAAGAGGAGACTCCTCACAACCTCTTCTCTCCTCTAGAGCAATCAGTACTACTAACTAAATCCTCAGACTTTGAAAAGGGCCCCTTTAAATGAACAGCTCTCCTTACCCCACAGAAAGAGGGGAAATCCAAAGGTGTGGGAGCTAATAGGATTACAGTGCTGGCTGTAACTTGCTGTCTAATGTCTCTGCCAAGCACTCCTGAGTATAATGTTATTTTGGCTGAAGAGCCATCTTCCCATCCACAAGGCCAGCAAAAGGCACAGAGTACAATGAGATTCAGCTGCTCCTTTCCTTACTTAAATCACACAAATCTGCTAGATTTTGCCATTCTCTAACTCAAATCCGGGGGTGGGTGGGTAGGGCTCTTTCTCCTCTCGACGCAGCCTGTCCTACAGCTCAGTGAGAGGCTGACTGCATCCATTTTTGCATACCTTACCTGGGTTGCCTCCTCCTCACCACCCTCTGTGTCTTTGCTGAAGCTCACATTGGACCCCGAGGGATGCTTGCTTCTACTGTTTGGCTTTCTGTGGACATGGACGTCAGAAGATCTCGGCGTGTCACTAGACCAGTCGTTCCTCTCTTGTTCATTGGCAACGTGGACCATATCCATCATGGGACCAGAGAGCAGAGCATCCCTCTCATGGGGCTAGAAGAGAGCAAGGAGGTGAACAGTAATGAGGCACTTATGGGATGGAATGGAAAATCCCCACTACTGATTTGCATGATGCCAAGCCTATTCTATCGTGGGATGGATTTGGGTAGCTGGGGGTGGAGCAGCTTCTGGCCTCTACTGAAGAGGACTGGACAGGACTCTCTTTGGAGGAGCAGGTCCTCACCATTCCTTAATCATTCAAGCAACGACACTCTCCTCCAGGAGCTCAACATTTGCTTTTCTATACCATTGCAAGCCCTGCCAGATCATGAACTGAATCTAGTTGCCTGGCAGGTAGTGCTAAGGCTGCCAGCCACGCCATGCTGAAAGCAAAGCATCACTTTGTTGATGACCCATCCCTCACCTCCTCGTCCATCTCTGGGTGGCAGAAGGAGCGCGTGGAGAGTTCATCCGTCAGGTCTTCATGGCTATCATGAGGAGCTTCCACCTTCCCACTGAAGAACAGAACAGTCTCTGGACTGGGATTTGGCCAGGATAGAATCCCCTGCTTGTCTACACAGCAAAGCACCTAAAACACCCCAAGACATCCCGCAACACCCCCCAAAATACAAACACCCAGTGAGTTAATGTCTAAAATATATATTCACTGAAACAAACAGCAGAAGGCTTGGGTGGGTTTTCAGATACAAAGTTGGACAGAAGTCCCTTGTTAAGCAAAACTCCTATCTTGAGAGAGCATTCTGAAAGCATGCCCAGGTGTACTGAGCACAACTTGGTTCCATCTGGATTAATGGTCACTTAATGGAAGTTTCATTTAGGACCTATTAAAACGAAGCATGAAATCCATAAGCAGGAGGCAAGTCTTGTACCTATTTTACAGACTAGTACACCAAGGCTCAGGGAGATCAAGAGTTTTTTGGTTTTTTTAAGGTCATTGGCAGAGCTAGGAATAGAACAAGAGTATGACCTGGGCTTAAGCTACCAGACCACACTGAATGTCCTCTAAACCACTGTCTTTACTAGAAGTGTGCTTCTGGGAGGATAGGTGCCCATTTGGTTTAAAGACAGTTATAATTAGGCTAACGCTCGTGCTGTCATATGGGCGTAATTCATAAAGTGTAAAAAAGCAGAAAACGGATGAGAGCATAAAAATTGGATGGGAAGAGATGTTGAATCCCAGCGATAATAGAACATGGCAATATTCTAAACAAAAAGAGCTCTCAGCCATACACACAGCTGTTTGCATTGCTTCACACTGACTCTGCAGACATTCTAGGCTTCCGAGTGAAAATCCTGGAATCTTATTATGTAGATGTCTAGCTCTTATATAGCGCTTTTCATCATTAGACCTCAAAGCACTTTACAATACAGGTTATAAAGCCCTTGCAAACCCAGGAGACTAGAAACCCCACAAGACCTTTACTCAGAACGCTGTGAATGGAGCACCTACAACCCTGTTTCTTAGGGGATTTTCACAGTGATTGAAGAGAGCAAGGTGTCCCATTTAGGTATCCTCCTTGTGATAACCTAGTGATACTCACAGTGACGGATCCCAGGCTGTGAAGTAAGCTGGAGGTGAAGCTGAGTGTTGGAGACTTGCCTTTTAAAACACACAGAAAGTGGCTCCAGATACAACGTATCATTTCCTGTCAGAGAAGCAGACCACAGGTGACAATTCGCTGGGGAGAGCCTGGGTGAGGAAGGGGGAGGAGGGGTGTGTGAAGTTAACAAACATGCTTATAGGTTTGAGTCAAAGAGACCCTGTGAAACAATCCATTGCCAGGGGGACGGGACTTTAAGTGTGAGTAGGTTAAGGTTTTCAAGGGCAAGGGCACTCCCCCTGCTGAATGCAAACAGCAAATATGTTCCTTGAACAAGGATTCTGCTGGGGCCATCACAGTCTTTCCAGAAAATACAGGTGGAAATTTTGAAGGGGTTTCACCTCAGTTAACTTGGTGCTGCCTCTTGGAATCTTTTTTCTAAACAATATGCTCAGATCCTTTGATGAAAGGATTTCAGTGCCCCACCACATGCCTGTTAAACCCATTTCCGTTAAACCCATTTCCAGATGGGACAACTGAAGCACTGAGGTGCAATGACTTGCCCAAGGTAACCTAGTGAGTCAGGGTTCTATTTCCTGCTAGAACCATTGCCTCCCCATCCAATTTAACTAAAAGTCAAATCTATGAACAACTGAAGGAAGGGTTGCATGAGGGAAATACTACAACCTAAACGTGCTGCTGTCACAGACAACCTTAGTCTCCCACAGGAGCACTATCCCAAACAGAGGCTGGATGACAGAAGGCTAACACATATGGGCTCATCTCTGCAAATCTGGGATCCACTCCCAGCCTCAGCGCTGTGTGTTTCTTGTTCCCAGCCAAACTGGGTCTGAATTTGATGTTGAGCTGCAAGCTTTAAATGCATTTCTGGATTGCTACCACTTTGCATCACTTCTCCCGTGCTTCAACTCCTCCAGTGCTCAGAAACTATGTTGATAGAGGCCAGGTACAAACCTAGACAGATTAAATCTCACCATGGTTGTAGTCAGAAATGCAGACAATATTTAATTTAAAACAAAAAGAAAAGGCCATGTTTAATCCAGACACTTTCTTACAGCCAAGGTCTTCACACAGAAGCAGAAAAAGGGAACAGATCTATGCACCAGGGAGATGACCTCAAGTCATTACTTTTTAACTGCTCAAGCACTGAATTGCACAGCTCAGCTGAAGGATGAACTGGCATAGGAAGGTAAGAAAACGTTCAGAGAGAGTGATATGCGTGGGGGCTAGCAGTGGCAAGGGAAGAGACTGAGCCTGCTGACATTTGGGATTTTCTAATTAGCCTTGGGAATCCCTCTACTTCCCCAGGGAAATGGAAATCCTAACGCCAGATGAGGCAAGACATTATCCCCTGTTTCATCTGGGTGATATAATTTGAAGAGGGGCTGGATCCAAACAGTTCCTTTGAAGGTTTGCTTGCTCTGGTTTGGGAAGTGTTAGTAATGTACACAAACTTATTAAGAAGCTGGTAAAGCAGGATCAGGCTTTCATCCCAAATGACCCACTCCTCTCGTCATATTTCGCCTCTGCCAGGGCTCCAGTCTTGCTGCTACTTCCCATCTCCCTGTTCACTAGTTTTGATTGGATGACGGTTTTGTTTTTTAAGATAAGCTAAATTCTGCCCCAGCCTCCTGCTATGTACCCGTATTTTTTGACCAGTTATTTCACCTGTGGAGCAACAGTGACCAACAGGACTTGAAACAGAAGCTTTCTCCAAGACAGGAAAGCTTGGTTTCAAAACCTCAGCAAAATTCTAATTCATGGCAACCTGAAGGGTACAAGCTAGACCACCTGTGTCACATTTAGCTCAACCCTGGCTAGTGGAGCCATTTCTAAATGAGGTGGTGTGTGGGAAAGACATCCAACCTGCAAGCAGAGCAAAATAAAGCAGCAAACAAAGAGTGCCAGCAGGCATCTGCCACCAGCAGTGAAGGTTTAGGGACTAGCAGGAGACCACAGAGGGAGAAAGGAAAGGATCTTATGGAGCTCGCAGTGAAGTAGAAAGAGAACGGAAGACTGGTAAAAAATAGTAACAACAATACCTGAGAAGATACCATCTCTGTGTAGCTGCTGAGAGTGTCCTCTGAAAACTTAGCCAGCTGTAGCAAGAGAAAAGACCAGTTACTATCAGTGTGCTCAGAAATGGTACATGAGAAGTGTCCCGCTCTGAATACTGTGCATTCTGGGAGGTAAAGGGAGGGGCCCTACTCTCTATTGCCATACCAGAAGAGACAGATGGTCCATCAAATCCAGTAACTTGTCTCCAGTGGTCCACGTTATTATTTATCGGTTAATGATAAGCACCATGCTTGGTGCTGTACAGGACATGGATGAACACAAGCCCTGAAAAGCTTACAGACTAAAGAGACAGATTACACCAGTTAGACGAACTAGGACGCAGCTCTTTCTTAGGCTGATATTTTGAGGCAGGAGGAGGCAGTGTTTGAACTGATCTGGACTGGGTGAAAGCAGGGAGCTTTAAGAAGGGATTGCAAAGGTAGGCAGCTGTAACACCAGGGACATGGAGAAAGGAGGCAGAATGAAAGGGGCTATAAGATAGGAAATTAAATCAGAGATGTCGGTGGGATGGAATCATGCAGAGCTTGGAAGGGGAGGGAAAGTTATAGATGACAATTTTACGACTCAATGTCTTGCATCCAACGAGGGGGAATTCTCATCTTGACAGAAAGAGGAACAACTCACAAAACTGAAAAAAACAGCGGTTGCAAGTATAAACAGAATGAAGTCCCAATCAGTAATACTTCCACTTGATCCAATTTCACAAAGTTAAAAAACACATATGAGCCAAATAGCTGGGAGAAAATTTACATAGAGCAATGTGAGGGATCATTTTGAAGGGTTTAAGAACTTTTTAATAAATACCCAAAAAGCTACAATCAAGAAACAAAAGGTACACTGGTTAGAAAACCAGCCTGGCTTAGAAGCAAAGTGAAAACAATAATAAAAAATAAAAACAATACATAACAGATGGAAAAAAGAGGAAACTGACAGCAATGAATAAAAATTAGAAGCTAGAAAATGTAGAAAGAAAAGGACACATGAAGAAATCTATAGCCAACAGTAACAGACAAAAAGGATTAGGGTTTGGGGGTTTTTTTGAGTTAAGCATATCAAGAACAAAAGGAACCATGACAATGGTATCAGTACATTACTAGATGGGAATGATAGAATTGTCAACAATAATGAAGAAAAGGAAAGAAAAAGGAAGAAGTGTTCAATAAATATTTCTGTTCTGTATTTGGGAACAAGCCAGATGATGTATTCATATAATGTGATAATGATGAAATACTTTCCATTCCAACATTAACTAAGGAGGATGTTAAACAGCAGCTACCAAAGACAGACATCTTTTATCTGGAACTGCTGATTTACTTGCAGCCAAGAATTTTAAAAGAGCTAACCAAGGAGCTCTCTGGACCATTAATGTTGATTTTCATTATGTCTTGGAACACAAGGAAAGTTTCAGGACTAGAAGGCTAATGTTGTGCTAATACTTAAAAATGGTAAATGGGGATGACCCAAGTAATAATAGGCCTGTCAACCTGACTTCAAACTGGCCCCAGTAAATGAAGTAGGTCCAGCACCCCTCTGCCAGAGCAGGTGCTCTAATTTGGCCAATTAAGAGGGTGGCGGCAGCACCTGGGGGCTATAAAGGACCGGGGAGAGAGACATGGTGAGTCAGGGGAACCTGAGAGCACAGACCAGTGGAGCAAAGAAAAAGGGCAGGCGCTGAGAGCTGCCAGAGCCAAAAAACTAACTGTGGTTCCTGAGAGAAGGCTGAAGGCAGGGGAGCAGCAGCAGGAGTCGCTTGGTGGCTCTCAGAGAGACAGAGCCGAGGGCTGGAGGCAGGAGAGCAGAAGAGGAGTTTACTTGATGACTTCTCCAGGGCTGGACTCAGAGGAACCATAAGGGGGCCAAAGAGAGTGAGGGATGTTCCCCTGATGATGACGATCTCCCAGGAGAGCGGCTGTGGGAGTTCCCACTGGGAAGAGTGGGATTTTAAGGACTATATACACTGGATGTGGGAAATGGACTGTTTGGGATTTTTGTTGGGCAATAATTAACTGTGTTTTGGTAATAAACTGGCTCCAAGGAGGGGTATTATTTAAGCAAAAGAGCCTGAAGTGGATTTACTGGAGACTCTGAAAAGGGAAATTGAGGCAGATGTGCCTGTCATGCCACAGAAGGCTGCTCCAGACAGGCCATTCTGTGACAGGGTGTTATAGGACTGGATTAATGAAGAATTATGAGGGTAATATAATTAATGCTATCAACAAGGGTTTATGGAAAACAGACCCTGTCTAATTTGATATAAATTTTTGACGAGATTACAGGTTTGGTTGCTAAAGATAACAGTATTGATTTAATATAGTTAGACTTCTGTAAGGCATCTGACTTGGTACAGCACGACATTTTTATTAAGGAACTAGAACCAATACCAATATGGGCACACATTACATGGATTAAAAACAGTCTAACTGATAGGTCTCAAAATGTAACTGTAAACAGGGAATTATCATTGAGAGGCTGTTTCCAGTAGGGTCCCACAGAGATTGGTTCTTGGCCATGTGCTATTTAAAAATATTAAATATGACCTGGAAGAAAATGAAGTCATTACTGATAAAGTTGGTCAATGACACAAAGATTGAGGAGTGCTAAATAACGAAGAGGACAGATCGCTGATACAGAGCGCTCCGGATCACTTGGTAAACTGGGCACAAGCAAACAATATGCATCCCTATATGGCCAAATGTAAAGTCATACATCTAGGAACAAAGAACATGGGCCATACTTACAGGCTGGGGGACTCTAGCCTGAGAAGCAGTGACTCTGAAAGAGACTTGGACGTCATGCTGGACAACCAGCTCAACATGAGCTCCCATTGTGACACTGTAGCCGAAAGGGCCAATGCAATCCTTGAATGCATAAACAGGGAACACGAAGTAGGAACAGGGAGGTTATATTACCCTGTGTTTGTATCTGGTGCAACCGCTGCTGCAATATTGTCTCCAGATCTGGTATCAACAATTCAAGAAGGATGTTAAAAGTTGGAGAGGGTTTAGAGAAGAACCAAGAAAACACCCCTTACAGTTAAAGACTTGAGGGACTGTATTTAGCTTAGCAAAGAGGGGTAACTTGATCACAGTCTATAAGTAGCTACAGGAACAGAAATCTGAATGCTCCATTTAGCAGAACAAGGTATGACAAGGTGAGGCTAGGTAAATCTGAACTAGAAATGAAATTAAAAAAAACAGTTTCTTAACACTGAAGGTAAATAACTATTGGAACAACACGCCAAGATTTCTGGTGGGTTCTCCACTAGCATTTCTTGAATTACATTTGGATGTTTTTCTAAAAGGTATGTTCTACTTCAACCACATCTATGTGACTTGAAGCCAGAATTAATAAAGGAAAATCCTATGTCCTGTCTTATGAAAGAGGTCATACTAGAAGATGACCACAGTGGTCCCTTCTGGCCTTAAGATCTATTAGCTTGAACTCGATGGAAAGGGGAAAGGCAGCAGCGAAGGGAGCAGAGTTACATGGTCCAGCTGACAGAGAGGAAGAGGGTCTTAACTGCTTTGTTCTGAATGGAGTAGAGGGAAGAAAGGTGGGAATGGAGAGGCCAAAGAAGAGGCTGCCCTAGTCAAGATCAGAGTGAAGAAGGCCTGAACAAGCTTTGTGACTGTAGGGACATGGAGGAAGGATCATATTTGAGATGTCATGGGGAAAGAACTGGCAGGATTTGGCAAACTGCTTGGACATGTGGGGAGAAGAGACAGGAGACAGAAAAGGACACACCCAAGGCATGAGCTTGGGTGATAGGATGGAGGTGCCAACTGCAATGAAGAAGGGAAGACAAGGACCTCCTATTTCACCATGCCAGAGAATCAAGGGCAGAAGCTGAGTGATGCTGACAGTGAGCATGCAGAGGGGAAACCACTAAAAGGAGATGGTGAGGGAGCATTTGGATGCAACGGATGCAGTATCTGCCTCATTCTATGCCAGCACAGGATGCAGGTGACTCCCACTGACTTCAGTGTAAGTTCTGCATATCCTGTAGGGAGAAGAATAGGCATCAGGAGAATATGGGGACATTGAGTCTCAGGGAGCACAAGGAGGTATTCCAAGCAATTGTGTCAAAGGCAGAAACTTCAAAACAGATGCTTGAGAAGAAGATAAACACACCATAGTGCACCTGGCTAAAGCCATCAGGAGCAGGTGCATGGGGAGGTACTCCCACATCCACTGAAAAAAATCAGCTTATATCTCAGAAAGTTCAGGATCAGAACCCCACCAGCCTCTCCAAGAAAAACTGCTAACCCCTCTCTGCCCTTATGGGAAATAACCCTCACCTCCTTAGTTCCTATTCCACTTCAGGGAGCATTCCTGTAATCTGACCCCCAGCATTTCAAGTGGCAGCTCCCAGATCCCATGGGGAATAACAGCGGTTAAAAAGAGGACATCATAACACCCAGCCACTCCAATTCACTAAAGGTTCCTTTGTTCTGGCTATTGCATCACATTTGTCTCAGTTTAGACTCCCACTAAGAGGGTACAATTGTCCATCAGTTGGCTCACAGAACCTGTCTTAAATGGATCTATTTGACTGTGGAATAAACTCCAAGAGAAGAGCTTGGACCAGCTGAAACTGGGCTGGAGAGAGAACTGGGAACATACTGTTGGGAACGATGCTGCTGCTCCCCAGGGAGATGGACTAGACATGACCCAACAGGGGTCACCCAACTGTAATTTTTAAGATTCTGTGGATTCACCTGACGAACAGACTGCCCCCTGTGTTCCTCTCACAGAGTCCATCACCTTCTCTACCCCTCCCTCCACACACAGTGGCCGGACATGGGGAAATACCTACCAGCGAAGTGGATGAGGCCTTGCTCATCTGGGCCAGGACTCTGGCTTCTCCACAGGCTGTAGCAAGAACCCACAGGACAGGAAAGAGCAGTGGAAGGATGGGCAGCACGCCATTCACCTGAAAAACCACCCTTGGTCACCAACTAGAGTCGGCACAGCGATGAAGCTAGAACTAAGGCCTGTCACATGACCTCCCCTTCACCACAGTACAGGGACAGACACGGGGCAAAGTCAGGAGCAAAGGATGCAGTTTGCAAAGACTGAAAGTAGTGCAAACCCACTGAGGAACCCTGAAGGAAAGTCACCCACAATCCATGGGGATTTGCCATAAAAGAGGTAGTCAGCAGTTCACCTCCACTTGCAGTCAGTTTTCACAATGGATTTGGCATTAAGCCTTAATATTAAAAAGAAAAATTCCTGGGAAAATAGATTAAAGCCCACCCTGATGGGAACACTAGGGATACAGCTGCTGTTCAACTGAGTGCTTCACCTGACCTCAGCGTGCACAGGGAAAGAAGCAACTCTGAGAAGGTGTGGAAGGTTTGTGTTAAAAGGAAATTAGCTGCAGTGTACATGTTTGTTAGGAGGGAGTGGGGTGGGCACAAGAGACTCCTTTACCTGCAGCTGAAGAAGAGTGTACCGCCAGGAAGCAATTCCAGGAGCCACGAAAATGAAGCGCACAGCATTGGTGATCAGGAAGCCAGCCTGTTAGTTAAACAGAGGAAATACCCTCAGCAAGCCACCACCACTTGGAACGAGAGTCTCCACTCCCCTTAACACTGCGAGCCCTGGAAAATCCTGGAGGACAAAGCTGGTTTGTTACTGCATTGCCAAACCTTCCCCACCCTCCGCCTCATCTCATTGCTACACCTACATACTGACTGTTGAGCACCTTCACTGCACTTCTCTGAGCTACCCAAACTGAATATAGGGTTAGTGACTGGCTGGAACTTTTCACCAGTTCTTAACTTCTGCTGGGATGTACTGGCCTGCTCTTCTGGCAACTTTGGGACAAGATTGGTCATCAACAGCAATGGCTTGAAAGTCAGACCTACCAATACAATAGGGACGGCACACTTCAGCATCACTGACTGCACTGTGAACCTCTCGTTATCCAGAGCTGTCACGGGACGTGACAAAGCCATGTCCAGACACCACCTGAAACATCAAGACCAGTTAGGAGCCCCAGCCCATGACACAATAGCCAACAGTCCCAAGGCCCTAACATTGCATCTTCCTCCACTATAATCTTTTTAGTTTATCTTGATAGAATAGTGCTTCACGGTAGGAAACTGATCACTGTTTCAGAGACCCAAAGCCAGGCATTCCATACAACTAGCTTTGCACTTGACACTGGAGTAAATATAATGACTCCTTGACTCCTCAGCTGGTTGACCGCAGCTCTCAAACCCCAATTTGCATGTCTAGTCAGAGTACATTCAGATACCTACATCTCTAGCTGACCAGAAGGGTCACTGATGTTACTGATTAAATCTTAAGGCAAAATGCCACTTGCAGAGAATCCCACCCACTCAGAGCGAAAAGATCAATAGTCATATGAAAGAGAATATTTCCCACTCGGTTTCTAAAAATGGGCTTTGCCCCCCTGCTGAACCAGATCAAGTAACAATGAAACACCTGCCTCATGCTATCTGCAGCCCTCTTGCTCTTCTTTTCTTTGCTCATCCAAGAATTAGCATTTTACTTCTTAAAATTACACCACCCTAAAAAGGAGAGCAACTATCCCTGCAAGTTAGTATTCTCTGCAGATCCAAACTTCTGTGCCCATAATTTAGAGATGATGCCTCTGGTTAGAGAGTTGACAGCTAGCCTTGTCCTTGGTCTCTGAGTTGCAAACACAAATTTAAAAAATAAAATAAAAAGGAAACTCAGATCCCTATAAAAATGGGCCCAAATGAAGGGCTTGCTATCAAATGCAGATATTATCTATCTCCTTGCCACCACCACAAATCAGTTTGCAGGTGAGGTGCTAAACCAGCAGTTTGGAGAATATGGCTTTCTGCATCCATCTGACCTAGCAGCTGCTGAGAACCAGTGAAGGAGTCCAGTGAGAGTCTTATAACTCTAGTATTCCCAGATAATGGATAAGAGGTAATATAGTCTATCTGAAGCCCCCTGTACAGGACTGGCAAAACGCCACCCCTTCTGATACAAGGCTGCAACAAGAACCAAGCCAGCCTGTACAAACATGAGAAGCAGTATTTAGCACACCTGACATTGTCAATCACTGGGGTCTTTAGGACACGAAAGAGACGATACAGCTGAGGATTCTGAGGTCCCTTCTTCACTTCACCCCTCGGGGACGGTGGAGGGGAGAAAGGGGGGAACAAGTCTCCTGGCTCCAGAACAATGTGTTCATCATCCTGTTATCAAATTAAAGAAGAAAAGACAGAAAGAAGGTCCAAAGGCTGCACAATCAGACAACTCAATGGAAACTTCCTGAAAGGCACTGGTGTTTTAGTATCACAGAAATCTGTTCAACACAGGACATGTTTCCTACACCGTTCAAACCATCAATGCTTTAAAATTCATTTGCAAAGTTGCTGCACTGAATGTGAAGCAGAATGCAACACCTATTGCAAAATGGAACACTTACTCCTCAGCATCATTGTAGTATATATGCACATTTCACAGGAAAGCATCTACACCAGGGGCGGGCAAACTTTTTGGCCTGAGGGCTGCATCAGGTTTCTGAAATTGTATGGAGGGCCGGTTAGGGGAGGCTGTGCTTTCCCAAACAGCCAGGCATGGCCCGGCCCCCGCCCCCCATCCAACCCCCCGCTTCTTGCCCCCTGACAACCCCCCCAGGACTCCTGTCCCATCCAGCCCACTCTGTTCCCTAATGGCCCCCCAGGGACCTCTGCCCTGCTCTCGGTCCCCTGACCGCCCCCAGACCCCCCGCCCCATCCGCCCCCCGTTGCCCCATCCAACTCCCCCCTTCTTCCTGACTGCCCCCGTGACCCCTGCCCCATCCAACGACCCCTTCTCCCTGACTGCCCCCAGACCCCTCGCCTCAATTGCCCCGAACTGCCCTCCCACCACCTCATTCAATCCCCCCTCCTTCCTGACTGCCCCCCAGGACCCCTGTCCCGTCCACCCCCCGCCGCCCTATCCAACCCCTCCTCTCCTTCCTGACTGCCCCCCCCCGGGACCCCTGCCTCCATTCAACCCCCGTTTCCCGCCCTCTGACCACCCCAACCTCTATCGACACTCCTGACCACCCCCCCGAACTCCCCTGCCCTCTATCCAACCCTCCCCTGCTCCCTGCCCCCTAACCGCACTGCCTGGAGTGCCGGTGGCTGGCAGCACGGCTGCACCAGGACAGGCAGCCATGCTGCACCAGCGCAGCACAGAGCACTGGGTCAAGCCGGGCTCTGCAGACCCACCGCCCAGAGCATTGGGGGGAGGAGCGACAGCCTCTTGGGCCAGGAGCTATGGGGCTGGGCAGGACGGTCCCGCAGGCCAGATGTGGCCTGCGGGCTGTAGTTTGCCCATCTCTGATCTACATTATGGTGTTACGGTCACATAACTAAGGCGCCACAGCTGTGAGATTGTAGCACCCACAGTGTAGACGTGACCTTAGACAATAAAGAGCATCAAAAGTAACTTTAAAAGCTGAATTTTCCCCATGTCTTTCTTGCACAGCACATTTCCTCCCACCCCCATTTCTAGTACAAAATATGAAATCTTGCCCACTTGCACCTATTAAAGATCCCTACATGCTTTTGTAAGAGGCATTTTAATTCTGATGCCTTGGCCAAATTGTAGTTTTGGTAATTCCATTCCTTTTCTCTAAATTAAACTATAATAATGGTCATGTGTGGCTTGTGGATGTGGCATTCTTTTTCACTTCTTGTCCAAAACTGGTGTTGCTGTGTTGTGAACAGCTGCTGCATTCCAGCCCAGAAGTAGTTGCATTACAAGCAGAAAAAAGATCCATGCGATTCCTTTATCTGCCACACAGGAGTTCGTAAGGCTTAACTTTTAATATTTGTAAAACAATGTGAGCTCCTTGGCTAAGAGCTTCCAAAGAGCAGGAAATATTATATTATCTTCATCTCTTTGCCCCAGCATCTTTAAATTTTTTTAATCTAAGTGCTCTCTTTGTTCTGTCAAGTGCTCCTGTTTGTACCACCAACTCTGTACATTCTCTAAACAAATCATCCCACAAGCTTCCATTCCCTGAGAGCTGCTTTCAGAGCCAGGAGGAAAGCCAGGCCCTGCTGCTTGTTTTGCTACATTGTAAAGGGCAAGCTTCAGTATCCAAACACCACGAAGGAAGGGTTTTCTGAAACAGCAGGCTGTTCACAGTTTTTTCCCAAATAAGATCTGATCAGTGGATAATTACACCACACATGAGCTAAGATGTTGTCCAGGTAACATTCCCTCTAGTACTGGCCCCTCCCCATCTTCCCAAATTCCCTGAAATTATTCTGCAATCTGATGGAGACATGCATAGACTCTCAGACTTCAAGGTCAGAAGGGACCATCATGATCAAGTATGATTTTATAACAGATAAGTCTAGAGACCACTTGCAGTCCTGCAGTGATAACCGAAACATTTTCTCCTGTTCTCTCTCAGTCAATTTCTTCCTTAGCTTGTAGTTCCAGCCCTCTTAGGCAGTTCATTCACTTTCCCCCCACGTATCCTATACAACGACCTTACATTATCAGAGAACAGAAAGCGGAAGGTCAGAGCAGATAAGCCTTTATTTCTCCATATGAAATGCAGGGTACAGTCCCCTTCTTTTATCAGAAAGGTATATTCTACACGAGGGTTCCATGAGGAAATACTATGTTCATGTTGGCAGTTCTATCTGCAAAGTGAGTGCAATGAAGTCACAGCAAGGAGCAGAGAGGAGTATTTTGCTCACAGGTTCATTTAAGATCTCTAGTGACAGTGACTTTCTGCCTAAAACCCATCTTCTGGCACAACAGCAACACCCAGGGTTTCAAAATGGGAGGGTGTCCTATTGAATTATCTATTCAGATGGGTTTAATACAGTTATGATCAGAAGCACAATACACTCCTTTCCTGTCCTGTGGGAGATAAGAAACATCATACTTTGGCATCATTTGTGTGACTACGTTGTTGGGGTTTGCCAGGAGAGCTGTTTATATAAAGCACTTTTAGCTGCACAAATGAAGTGCAAGGTGAAACTCTTGAGTGTTCCCAAGGTAGGAAGAGATCAAACACACAATGAGAATACTGCATGCTCTGGGAATTGGTCACCAACTGATCATCCTGGGAAACAATCTTTCATCATGGCACAGAAAGGAGACAAGTGAGTTACCTTAATCCCTCTCAGAGAAGCAAAAGACTCCTGCCCCGGTCTCAGAGCAATAATGTCTCCCTCTACTAACAGGCTGACGGGTAGGTTTACGACATGACCATCCCTGTAGGCCCAGTGGAGGGACCAGGATGGGGCAAAAGGCATGTGAAGGTCGGGGTACATGGAGTCTGGCCACTTTGGCTCTTTACCATCTTCCAGGGTATCTGAAAGCACAGAGAACAGGAAAGAGTGAGGAAGAGCCGCACTGGAAAAGGGCTGGTGATCCTGTAAGGATTTACCTTCCACAGAGTGATCCCTCCAGTGCTAATCCCATACAGTCCTTATGATCTCCTGCCATTTCCTTTATTCACCCATGGGGGAGGGGCGGTCCCTCATATTTCCCCATCCTGTACAGACAGCTACCCAAAGCAAATTTACAACATAAACCAAACACCAGGTAATGCTGAGATGAACCTATGCAAGACAAAAGCCAAGAGAATGTCCCAAAGGGCCCCAGGCTGAAAAGAATTACTTCCCCTCCTCCCAGGCAGAGGCTCTCCCCAGGCTCGCTGCCCAAATTGGGAGGGTGCTTACTCACAGCTGTTCTCACACACACACACACACACACACACACGTCTCTTGGTGGGAGGGTGCAGCTGTCACTACGCTCTCCTCTCTCATTGCTTGCTGGAAGGCAGATATTTTTATGAGATGCTCAGAGTCTGACTTACTTCAGCACACAGACATAGTGGCCATTTGCCTTACCAGGTTAAGGTTCAAAGCATCTGACACTATAGCAGCTCAGCATCACCATCTAAAGAGGGTGGTGCAGAAAGCATGCCTCTCAACAGCCTGCCTCTGTAGGAGACGGAGCAAGACAGGTAATCTAAATACAAGTAATGGAGACACCTAGGTTTGAGAGAAATCCAATAGAGGAGGAAGCTGTGAGTGTGTGCATGACAACCCAAATGGAAGATGGCGGATAGAGACCTCACCGTTTATCTTGTCAATGATGGTCCGAAGCCTCCTTTCAACCTCTCTGCGCTTCAGCCTCTCTTGTCGTCCAATCAAGAACAGGTTCAGGAGGAGGAGGAGGAGGAGTGCCAGGGCATTCACAATCTCAGCACCTTGGCTTTGTGAGGCAACAGGAAATAACCAAGTAGACAAGGCATGTGAGTAAAGGAGCAAAATATGCTCCCCCGTGCACAGATATAGACGCTCACCTGCCTGGCCCTTTATGAATAATGTTAATACTTGAGTCAGTGGGATGTAAGAATAAAGAAAAGCAGAGGCATTAAGCCCAAGCTTGGTCTTTAGAACAATTCCACTGGAGAAGTTCAACAAGATCTGCTTCAATCCAGAGATACTCTTATAACATACAGCCAGGGAATGGTAAGGTCCAAGTGGCAGCTCTCTGCACTCTTCCATGAGGCACCCCAACCCCCAGTTCAGTTTCAGGATTATCCCTCTCTATTCCCACACCCCAGGACATCAGGGGATCTGGGACCACTGCACAAAAAGGAGGTTGTACAGTTCCCAAAGGGAGACAACCTCATTCTCTCCATCAGATCTTCTATGTGATTGTTGAGAAGCAGCCTCAATGAGCTCCCAAAACGAGTCTTTGTCAGAGATTGGGGGAAGGAGCCGATGGGGACACGATCTGGGCATGGAAGAGCCCAGTGATCAGAAAGAATGAGCGACCACAACGCTAAGACCGCCATGGGCTCTCCTGACACAGTGAAAAACTACCCCACCCCCCAAATAGCAAAGGGGACTTTGCTCACCTCCCGTGTGGCTGGCTCCCGGAGCAGCACAACAGCAGCAGCACGGCCAGCAGCATCAGAGATGCACCCGGCCAATGGAAGCAAGAGCAACGGTTACCATGGTACAGGAAACTGCTCCTCCACACCTCCTACGGAGCAAGAGCAGCAGAGAGACTCAGTGTCAGCTAAACACAGATCTAGTCCTTTAAGAAGCATAACACAGAATCATAGAAGATCAGGGTTGGAAGGGACCTCAGGAAGTCATCTACTCCAACCCCCAGCTCAAAGCAGGACCAATCCCCAATTTTTGCCCCAGATCCCTAAATGGCCCCCTCAAGGATTGAACTCACAACCCTGGGTTTAGCAGGCCAATGCTCAAACCACTGAGCTCCTCCCCCCCCCCCCGATAACGTGTGTGTGTGGGGGGAGTAGAAGTTCACAAAACCACTGTGGAGCGAACATTGTTTTCAAAAACCTTCAAAACAGTAACGAGCTTCCCACATCAGTGTTTATCTGAGTGCTAACACACTAGCAGTGGATCAGATGACTGGCTTTGGTGAATGCTCACTGCCTTGCAATGCCCTGGCACAATACAAAGGCCGCTGTGCCAGGATGCCTCATGGCCACTGATCCAGAGGGGAGAACAAACATGGCTTTGGTGAATGCTCACTGCCTTGCAATGCCCTGGCACAATACAAAGGCCGCTGTGCCAGGATGCCTCATGGCCACTGATCCAGAGGGGAGAACAAACATGGCTTTGGTGAATGCTCACTGCCTTGCAATGCCCTGGCACAATACAAAGGCCGCTGTGCCAGGATGCCTCATGGCCACTGATCCAGAGGGGAGAACAAACATTTTTTGTAAATGTAATTACTACAAATAAGACTCTAGAGCTTTGTATTTAAATGTATGGACACCCCAACCGTAGCCAAAGGCTCAGGAGAGTGTGTCAAGCTTCATAGCCCCATCTGCTCTAAACAACCTCCTATGTGCACTGAGAGAGGCAACTTTGGAGCCTCTCTCTACAGAAAGAAAAGGAGGACTTGTGGCACTTTAGAGACTAACCAATTTATTTGAGCATGAGCTTTCGTGAGCTACAGCTCACTTCATCAGTGAGCTGTAGCTCACGAAAGCTCATGCTCAAATAAATTGGTTAGTCTCTAAAGTGCCACAAGTACTCCTTTTCTTTTTGCGAATACAGACTAACACGGCTGTTCCTCTGAAATCTCTCTACAGAGATCACATTTCAAATACAGGTAAACCCCAATTTTACACAGCTCTTAGAGGCACAGGGAGAAGGAAAAGGCAGCACAAATTCACCTTCCTAATGCTGGAAGGGGGGGGAGGCTGACTAGGTAGGCGTTTCAGCCTTCACTGCTCCTAAGCATCTCTGGGTTGAAACTAAGCTCCTAAATTCCACAACTGCACAGCTGCAAAGGAGCTATAACCTTGCATAGCTCCTAGCATTAGCTCCAAGGAAATCAGAAGCTCTGCAAAAGCAGACCGTAATGTAATTGACCTTCAATTAACTCAGAGATTTAGCTTAACAAGGGTTCGGAAAGCTTGGGGCTGCACCATAGGTCATTTGTGTGATCCATATGGGGAACTGGCCCAATTCCCAATTTCTAAACTTTAGGATTTTGAGAGACCGACAGGGAAGGTCAGAACCTACTGTGGCCTTTTTTTTGGCCTCACCTTCCATGAAATCACCTTCTTCCTTTCCTTCTGATGCCCCTCCAGCAGTGCTGACAGCTGGTCTCTCAGGATAGCGAGGGCCTTCTTTGTGGTCAGGCCCAAACTTGAGGTCATCTCATCCTGGAGAGCAGAAAACAGTGTGTTTAGTGCTTCACCGTCATCTTTCTTGGCTTTTTCCTGCTGGCCAAGCACTACATGCCCGAATGCCTTGGAATCATCTGCAATGTGTTCACCCCACCCATGAACTTTAGACTGGCCTGCTGGAATAAAAAACCAAGATGATCACAGGCAAGAAACACATTGCTGAGCACTCCAGCTTAATGCTCCATCACAGCAGCAGAACTATGAGACAAGGTCCAGAAGACAAAAGTGTCTCTGGCTGGCAGAGACTAGGAATGCTACAAAGGGAGCATGCCCAACTCCTAGAGGCGAGGGAGGTTTGAACTGATATCATTTTGTTAGGGATCCAAGGTGATTTGCCAAGAGCAGGTTATGAATTGATCTCCTAGCAGCTATCCCAGAGAAAGACGACCTGTCCGCAGCAATGAAAATGGGAGCCCTTCAGGTCACCACTCCGTTCTAGATCAGGTGCAAGTGTCATAAACTCAACCTGTTGAGTCCCAAATTTGAGAAAAAAGCTAAAAACAAGCAGCACAAGATAGACAGTTACGCTGAAATTTTAATGATGCAGGATACCTTGCTTTTCTTTTAATGTGTCCTTTTTTAATTTTTTAACCAGTTTACAAATCCTTGCCATATAAATATCAGGAACGAACAATCACTATAACAGTGAGCTTTTGTTTAGAGAGACATTATACAGAAATAGAGTCATCGGATCTTTCTATTTAATATGTTACCATATTACAGAGTGAGCATCATTACAAGGCCTATAATATGTTGCTTCTAGTGATTTTATTAAATTAAGTTAAATCTCTATATATACACATATTTAACAGAACAGCACTGTCTATCAAATGTTACTATTAAAAAAACAAGTAGTATGCTGGGGGGTTTTTGCAGGTTAATGTACTTTGAGCATTGAATAAAAGGTAACCAGATATCTAAGTATCTATCTGCCCTCTGTCTATTTTACTGGGTATATAATTGGTGTGTTAATTTTTCCATAATCTCCCTTTAAAAATAAATAAATCATTCCTCGACAGTTGGGCTATTTTTCTTTTTCCAGTGAGAGACTACCAACAGCCGAGCAGCTACTAGGAGATGAGAGATCAATTCTTTTCCCCCCCGTGCAACCATTTCTGTTAGGAAGCCCTAGAAGGATTACCAAGGGATCATTTGGTAATATAGATCCAACAAATTTGTGAGATTAGGTTACGGATTGCATCCCAATACTCTCTAATGACTGGACATGTCCATCATATATGCATAAAATCTCCTCTTTAACCACAATTTCTCCCCCATTTATCTCCATTCAATCTATATATATATATATATATATATATATATATAAAAACCTGAATGGTGAGAGGTACCTTTGAAACAGTATCTTAAAGAAATTTTCTTTTATTGTGCTACAGACTGAGGTTGCTGGTCCTTTTTTCTAGATCAAACCAGATTCTTCTAGGATAATTTGTCTATCCACCTCCTTTTCCCAGAGTGTTATCTATAGACACTTTTTTGTTAGAAAAGTTGTCAGCAAAGATCGATATAAATTAGGAAACAAAAATTATAACTAATTGATCACATGCCATCTCTCCTACTAAAATTAGCTTTCAGTATAACAGGTTTCTTAGAAAGTTGAGAAACATAACGCCTGACTTGAAAGTACTGGTACAATGGGAGAGTGGGCCAGTTAAAAGTTAATTTTGATCTCTAAATAAGTTAGACATTTTTTTTAATGGAATAGCTGGCCCACCACATGTATTCACTGGCTCTCCCAATCTTCGAAGCTCTCTTGTTCACAATTTGGGTTAAGATCTGGATCATTTGGCAAGGGAAAAGAATTTATCTTATGTGTAGTTCTATCCCTAACACAGAGCAGCCTTTGCTAAAGGATGTGTGTAAATTTCTGGAGGATGAGAATTTTTTTTTTTATTAACCCACAGTAGTTTAGCAACATTCTCACTGCCACAGTCATTTTGTTTAATAAATATCCCATGTTTGGCTGGGTTAGAGCACCCCAAATTCACTACTGCTTTGAGCTGGCTGGCTAAGTAGTATCCCAGAATATTTGGAACACTAATCCATCCTGTTTAATGGACCTGTATAGGGTATCTGCACTCACGCTTGGTCTTTCCCTATTTCATAAAAATTTTGACATCCTCTGTATTCCTGCTAGGGTTTTATTTGGGATAATCCCAGAAAAATTTGGAAACAAGAAAGATATCCTTGGCAGAATGCTCATTTTTGCTGTGGATATACTTCCCCACCGAGAAATTGCATACTTCCCTCAGCTCCCCAGATCTTTGTTCATTTCCTGAAGTAGTGGTTTGACACTAAAGCATAGAGCTCTCCAATGTTGTTTGAGATTTGAATTCCCAGGTATTTTATAGAATTTGTTGCCCATTTGTACCCAAATGTTTTCTGGAGAAGAGACTTTTCAGATTCTGGTATTTCAGTATTTGACATAATTTAACTTTAAACCCAGACACTTTCCCAAAGTTCTAGATTTCTGCAGAAACTAATTTTAGAGAAATATTGATTTAGATAAAAATATTACATCATCTGCATAGGATACTATTTTCTGGTGTGATCCTGCAAGTTTTATTCCTGTGATGGATTAATTGTTCCTTATCCTCTGTACTAAAGGTTCCATGCCCAGTGCCATAAGTGAAGGAGACAATGGACATTCCTGCCTAGTCCCTTTGTGTAATTCAAACAGTGGAGATTTAACACCAGGAACTCAAACAGCTGCTTCTGGGCTGGTGTAAAGAGCAGTTATCCATTTAGGGAACTGGGGGCCAAAGTCCACATAGGGCAGGGCTTGAAACAGAAAGTCCAACTATTCTATCTCCTTTCTCTGCGTTTAGTGACAATAAAAAACAGATTTTTTATTTGGTATTACGGATGATTCAAAGTACTCTCTTAATACTGTCTGAGATTTGTCTATCCTTAATGAATTCCGTTTGATCTGGGTTTATATAAACTGAGAGCACAGACTGCAATTGGCTAGCTCCTATTTTTGCTAGAATCTTTATGCCATGATTCAACAGTGATCTGGACCTACAGAAAATGCATAAGGTGAGATCTTTTCCATCTTTAGGGAGAATAACCACAGTAGCTTTTTTCATAGGTTGCAGAAGTTCCTCCCCTAACAGAATAGTGTTGAAGGTACCTTTCAAGGGACTCACTAATACCTCCTTAAATACCTTGTAAAATTCAGCTGGAAAGCCAGCAGATCCTGGAGTTTTACCACTTTCCATACTTGCTATTGCCACTAGGATTTCTTTTTCTGTTATTTCTTTGTCTAAAGAGTCTTAAAAATTTTGTTTATCTTTGGCAAGTCTGTTGAATTCCAGATTTTTTTTTTAAATTAACTTCAGAGCTTGGATTATCTCAGGTATAGAGATTTTTATAAGCAGCAGCAAAAGTAGCACATTTCATTAGGGTGCGTAACTATCTTTTTGCTGATTGTTCTTAACTGGTGGAATAATACATTGCTCTTGAATCCCTTTAAGCTATCACTTTTATTTCCTTTTTCAGAAAACTTCTGCTTTGTAATACTAAGGGCTTTTTCAGTGGCATCTGTCATCGACATATTCCATTTTCCCCCTAATATTTAGTTAATTGTTATAGACTTTTTTGAACCTGTGTTTTTATGCATGTCTTGCAAACTTTTTATCTTCTGCTGTATTTCTTGAGCTCTTTCTTTTTTCAGGTGAGAGGCTCTGCTTATCAACTGATCCCTAAATAGTGTTTTACCTGCCTCCTAGAGAAAGCCTCTCTTTATGTTGTCCGTATCATTTATCTGAAGGGACTGAACAATGTCCTTTTTAATTTCTGCAACCCAATCTTTTTCTTGGAGGAAAAAAGCAGTTCATTTCCCTGCCACCACCACCCCCACCCTGAAAAAGTGATCCCTGGGACCCTTCCCAGCTATCAAGTATCACTTTACTGACCATGTAATGTTGCCAAATTTTCGCAGATCGTATCTGCTTCATTAAGGATTTACAAATTAACATTACATCTATTCTAGTATATAACCGATGAAGGTGTGAATAAAATGTGTAATCTTTTTCCACTGGGTTCAATTCTCTCCATCAAGGTGACAAATTGAGCTGTTGGCACAGAGAGGTCAATGCTGCTCCCACTTCCCTGTCCCCCTAGTTTTTTTAAATCAGATTTGTCCCAGTCAGGAATAGATGTGCAACTGAAATCTCCTCCAAGTATAATTTCCCCTTCCCCAAAGTGTTGCAGTCTTTTAAAGAAGTTCTTTTGGTTGAAAGCATACACTGAGCCCACACATTATTAATTACCCAGCAACTGTGTCTTTCAACAATCTAAATCATCCCTCTTCTCCTTACATTGAACTTTAACTTGAAAAGGTACGTGTTTATCAAATTTTATGCCCATTCCTCTTTTCTTTAGCTGAAACAAAACATGTCCATTGAAACCAATTACACCTTTCATGCTCATAATTTGTCCCTCCTAAAAATGAGTATACTGAGGTAAAATAATATGAGCGGGGGTTTTAAAGTTCTATCAGGGCTTTTTCCCTTTCAATTACATTATTGAGCCCTCTGACATGCAAACATGTTACTTTAAAAGAAAGAACCATTGAGAGTAACTATTCAATTTATTTAAAAAATTGAAATTATTGTGATTTTTTAGCTGTTTGATGGCATGACCCCTTGTGCTGTCAGTGTCTCTCTTGTATCTCTTATTATGTTGCATTCACAACTGTGTGCCTGAATAGGACTTGATTTGTATTTGTACACTTCCATATCGATTTCTTGTATTAATTCCCCCCACCTTCCCAGTTCCCTCCCCTCTTTTGCATTCCCCTTACTTTAAATCCACAAATAAAAACAATATAACATGTAAAACAGTCTCCAAGTGACTATGCTTTGCTGAACCCTAAACCCCTGTACTCTCACCAAGAACACTTGAGCTGTCTCTCTTGCAATCCAAAGGAGGTGCACTTTCCACCTATGGGACCTCACCCCCTTAGGGATAGATTACCATCTGATTATTTTGAGTTACAAGGAGGATTTACACAGATCCTCTAAAGACTCCTCCCCATCCCCTCCTCTCTTTCCTCTAGTCTGCTCCATTCTTGGGATTTCATCCCTTACCCACCAACTCCCCTCTTATTCTCCTTTATTTCCTCTGCGTTTTAAAATACAGTACACAGCTTTTACCGATCACCCCAACTAAAGCACATTTCATAGTGTTTTCTTTATAACTTTGACATAGGTATTGTTCATTCCTGGTGACTCCCAAGAAATCCCTTCTGGTTAGTCTCTAGCATATGCCTTAGGTATCCAAGGTCTCTTGCTCAGTTTTACTTCTGCCATTGCCAATGTGTTCTCTTTCTTTTCCTTATCTTCTTTTTCTTGTGTTTCATCATTTCCTAAGAGTTTTTTTAGCAGCTTATCTGTAGTTACTACCTCTGGAGAATCTTCATGTACATCTGAGGTATGGATTTCTATCCCAAGAAACTGGAGTGTATTTTTGCCTTGTTTGAAGACACTTAATGTATAATACTAATTTTGGAAGCTGAATGAGAGCTTAAATGGGAATCCCCACCTGCAGCAAAAATCTGCCCTTCTGAGTGCTGCTGTAATTTCCTTCAGCTCTCTTTTTTTTTTTAAAGTTAGGGCAAAGAGGTCATGGAAAAATTGCAGCTTGTGGCCTCTGAATGCACTCTGATTTTTTCATAATTACATTTTTCTACTAATGATCATGAAATTTCATGATTAGGTTGCTGAATTTATAAGGCCCAGACAGGGGGAGTGGTGTCCTATGTGCTCTCTCCACTTTTACACCTTTCAAGGTGCTCAGATTTAACAACTCCAGGATCAACATTTTTACCTACCGAATTGGACTGTCTCCTTCCAGATTTTCAGGCACTCCCTTACTTGAGAAGGAACAACATCATCAGAATCAATTTTCTATCTCATCCGATTTCAGGTAGATCTCTCTCTCTCTCTCTGCGCCATCAGTGCCATGCAGCTGTTTCCCTCTCACTTGCTTCTCTTAGGCCAGTCTCTAGCACAATGACTTACTCTTCCAAGTCAGCAACTTCCTTCTTTACTGCAAGAAGCTTAGTTGTCAGATCATCTCTTATGGCCTGAAACTCACATAGCATCTCCAGAATGTCTGCTTTGGTAGCCATTTGATTTTCCTCAGCCCTGCTATTTGCGCTATTTGCCTGCATGTGTCTTCACTTGGAGTCAGAGATTAAAAGGGCTAACACTCTAAAACCTCTCTACACTGTGACCCAGAAACACTCTTCTTAGTAAGGTATCTTTTTAAATGTTCAGATTTTCTTTGAGAATCTAGCCTCTGAAACTCTGTGATCTGGTTGAGGTTGGTTTTTTTATTTTGTTTTTTGCAGGAGTTTAGTAGGTTTAGGGGTCAATGGAGGCAGATTGCTTTGCTATTACAGTAGAGCCTCAGAATTATGGACACCTCAGGAACGGAGGTTGTCTGTAACTCTGAAATGTTTGTAACTCTGAACAAAGCAGAGTTTGGGCTCCAGATTCAGCAGTTGACGCTCCAGGCTAGGCTTCAGCAGCAGCTGAGCTCCCTCCTCAGCTTCAGCAGCTTCTTTCCCTAGGTCAGACTGAGTTTGCAAGCTTGTCCAACCTCCTGGGTGTGTGCGCGCACTTGTGTATAAACAGTGTCCCCACTTCCAGCAGGGAGGGGGGATGAAAGCGGTGCAAACTGCAGGGCTGCTCCTGCTCTGCTGGCTCAGGCTCCCAGCCCCAGCGTCTTCACCTCTTAGCTGTAAGTGGCTGCCCCGCGCGTGGGGGTGGGGTGGGGATAGGCAGTCCAGATGTGCCTACCTTTAAGATGCAACACCGGCACAGTACAGTATTTGCTCTTTGTGTGTGTGTGTCTCTCTCTCTCTGCTGCTGCCCGATTAGTTACTTCTGGTTTCACATGTTGTCCGATTGACGGGTGAGTCCATAACTCTGGTGTTCGTATGCTTGAGGTTCTGCTGTATCCCCTCAAAGTTCAGGCTTTGGGCAGCCATGTTATTCTGCTTCCTGCAGGTCAGCCCAGGATAAAGAGCTGCAAAGTTAGGACAAGAGTCCACAGGAGCAGGTTATAGAAGGCGGCTACTGAAAGAGCAAACAAGTGGCCATTTGATGACCATAATAGAAGTCATGTTACTACAAGACTACTTACTTTCATATTCCAATACCGTGTCACGGTTAGGCCTTAAATAATCCCTGGCTGTTTCTATGCATATTCTGGGCAGTGGGTTTATGAAACACTGCTGGATCAGAATACAGCTAGGCCCTTGTGGCTTTTCTCCATTAGACTAATAGCCACCTCTGTTGAACTGGAAAATTGAACTGGCAGTTTCAGATGAGATCATGAAGTTAGTACCAAAAAGAGATATAAAAATATTACTTAAAGACAAAATGAAGTACAGTGGAGCTTTGGAATACAAATCCCAGCTGGAGCACTTATAGGAGAGTGGATGCAAACACACTGGTTGTACTGACATGTGTTAGAGAACATGGACTCTCCCACACCTTGAAAAAGCTAGAGTGAACTTCACTGCTTAACAAAAGTGAAGGCCTATTTAACACTAGCCAGAACCTGACACAATGCAGGCAAGCACTATGCAAGCTTCACACTCCCCCCCCCACCTCAGCTGCTGACACTGCTCTGCCAGCACAGCTCAAATCAAGAGCTGAAGCTTCTCCTACAATCGCAGTCACAGGCTCCTCAGATAGCTGAGCCAATGCAGTTCAGTCTCAACCACTCCTGCTATTCAAGACCTGCGCGCACACACACACACACACACACACACAGAGCGCTCTGCAAGTGCACCTTAGTTCTGACGTACACACGTTTGCTATTCCAGATCTGGATAGGATTGTGATGTGCATGGCTATCTACAGGAAACTAAGCTAGGTTATTAAACTGACTTTCACTGGTGATGCAAACCAGAATCTGAATTTCAAGGGCTGAGAGACCAATGCTCTAATCCGAGCCACACTCTAGAACGCAACCACCTAGCCCTTGCCCAGCTCTCTTTTAGCAGATGAAGTTGCAAAGCATTTTGCACCAAAATGAAAATCTAAAGCAGAAATTTCTTGCAAGGCATAGCCTGGGATACTGCCTGAACTGCAGCTGTGACAGAGTTAAAAATAATCCTACTAGAATTCTCGTTCTGTGTGTTGGTAATAGGATTAGAGGAAACAGTTCCGTGTTTCTCTTGCAGGAGGACCAGGTAACATTAATGCAGAGCTAAACACAGGAGTCTGACAAAGATTCCCAGTGGGGAAGAGGGCAGGGCATTTAGTCAGCAATACACATGCTACTGCCCAGGGCCGGCTCTACAGGTTTTGCTGCCCCAAGCAGTGAAAGAAAGTGCCATCGTGGTAACACCGCCGCCCCTTTCTGACTGCCGCCACTGCTTGGAACGCTGGTGCCCAGAGCCGGCCCTGCTACTGCACCACTGGAATGCTACACACATAGCAGTGACCGAGCTTGAGGTGTGGGGCACACTAAGCTTTCCTTCTTTCCATGCCCTTGTGGTTGTTTGGAGTATAGCAATATACCCACAAAGAAGGTTGCTCATTCTGCCAGCCACAGGGTAAGGACTGATAGCAGCAACCCCTCTACTATACAAAATAAAAGGCAGCAATAATGACAGGGATTGTCACTGAAAAGCACAGTGTGCCTAGAGACCACTGGGCTGGTTCCAACAGCTATACCAACAGGCTATGGAGGAGACTAGAGACTGGAGTGTGGTAGGACTGCACTCCACACCAATGCCTAGCACAGACACACGTTCCCAATAAAGACGAAATGTCATGTACACAGCAGACAAAGGAAGGAGATGCAGGTCTAAAGCTCTAGATGAGTCCCTGAAATACTCATGTGCCCCCTTCAAGCTCTAAGTCTCAGAGCTGGAACACCTTCATTCTTTTGCCACAGGGTCACTCTATATGAAGTGAAGGATAGGTTTGCAAAAGACGACTCTTGTGGACAAGGGCAGGAGGCTTAAGAAGGCAATGAAGGGAAAGAGGGTTATGATGGGGAAGTGGAGGGGAGAATGCTAGGAGAGGAGATCACCAAAACAAACATTACCACATCTGATGGAGACACCTAAAGCACCAAGTAAATAGCAAAGCACCTAGCACATCACTGACACTACACAGGCACATAACAGGAGTATGGGGCATTACTTATAGACCCAGACACAACGTTTCAGGATCTCAGGTCAATAACAGAGGAAGAAAATCCAGGAATGCAGGAGACAAGCAGGGAGAACCATCTTGAGCTCATTGTAAGAACAGTTTTAGGTTTTCACAGCAAAATCTGTCACTGCACACTCCCATCCATCCACCCCATTCAGTGATCAGCATCTAAGGAGACAGATTTCAAACACACTAAAGTGAACCTTTACATTTTTCATATGGCACAACAGAGAGCTCTTCAGCTTCTCAGAGATAGATCTCTTCAGCCTTTCATCACCTGTAGGTGCGCTTCCTTAAGGAGATAGAGGGCTGAGACTCTACTGGTAAAAAAGCCAATACACCAGTGAGATGGCTAGTCCACTAATAAAAACCTCAAACACTCACTTCTTCAATGGCATCTTGAAGACTAACCTGCAGCCACATGGTCATGGGAACACGGACAACTTCTAAATACCCCCTCCATATACAGCATAGGACTCCATCTAAAGAGAGGGAAAACTAGATCCCAGGTTACAACAAAAGCAAATACTCGCCCCATATCATGCAACTTCATTAGAGTGCTGCACCTTCCCTTTGCCCCTGCATACTTATGTTTAAAGGGGAAATGCAACAGAGAAAATAGCCAAATTACTTTCTTCATTGACCCAAGAGACCTGGAGAACATGCAAGCATTTGTAAAACACATTGGTGCCTCTCTGGAGCTGACCCCTGCACTGTCCTATTACTACTCAGTCCACCAGCAATGACAGGAGCCAGGTAAACAGAGAATGATTACAGCTGTTTTCACAGGGATGATATTGTGTCTGGCCCAGGGCTGTAATCTACAGAGTAGTTATTAAGGGGAAAAAAAAGTGCAGGAAGAGCAACGCATTCATGATTTTACTTTCTAAAGGAAACTAATAGGCATACGTGGAGAGGGTGCTAAACAGAAGAGCCAGCTAGTTCATCTTTCCTCTGCCTTCAGTAAATATCTTCAACCTCAAATTACTGGTCAGTTTGGCCACAAACAAACAGCAGAAAGGGGTAGCTAGACTAAGCTGCTGCCCAGCATAACCAATTCATTGGGGTCTATAGGAATGAGAGGGGGCTAAGCAGAGGGAAGAAAAGCAATTCAGCACCACAGGATTAGATGGTACAGAAACACCAGCCCTTCCCTGTGTTCTCGAGTCAGTAAACCTGCTAATGGGTAGGTAAGAGGAAATAAGAGGGGGGAGTTTCGCTGCTGCAATGTGGCTCTCCTCCTGCAAAGCCTGGCAGATCATCAGCTCCTGTCACCAGCTGCAGCCCTCAAGTACAGGCCAATCTATGGGCTGGTTGATGCCTAAGGAGCTGATGATGATCTGCTAGATTCTGTAGGTGCAGGGCTTGCAGTGCACCTCCTCTGGCTCACAGCAAAGGGACTCTCCTTGCCCCCCACAACCTCCCCTGAGGTTCCATCTGACAAATCTCCTGAGCGGGAGGGAAGCCTTCTCTTCCTGCAATGTTTAGTTACTCCGGTGAATCCCCATCTGGTCATCTCTGCTCCCTTCAGCATACACTGAGCAGCAGCTACAGCTGTGGTAAACTCCAACCTCTTCCTTCGGCACCTGGAGGCCCATAGGTTATACTAGTAGCTGAAAGCCTGAGCTGTCCCATCAGCGTGGCAGGCAGACAATCTATGCAGTCTCCCTCATACAACCAATGGAATTGTTACATACAAATTAGCTGTAGAGTAAGGGCGGTAATTGGTTGAGTTATGTCTAATGTAACAATGGTCTCAGACTCTTGGCATAGAGAAATGACTCACTCTAGCTGTACACCACACTGGTATAATTTGTAAAGTCAAAATGGCTAAAAATCTTAAAAACTGGATGGTAACAGACCATGAAACCCAGTGATGACTGAACCTGGTGGTATTTTGAACAAAGAGAGCTCTCAGTCTTGCTTGGAGCTGTTTCCATCGCCTACCCCTGACTCAACAGACAGTCTAGGCTTCAGATTGACACACGAGTGACAATTCTGGAATCTTATTATACAGATTATACCCTGGGATATGTATTCCAACCATACAACACAGCCCATAGAGAATGGGAGTATGAAATATCCAAACTACAGTTCCCATGAGGCACTGTGGCAGCATAGGTGAACACACAGCAATGTTGAATTGACCCAAAAAGAAACATTTACATTCGGTTTGACTCAATGAAATGTTTCGATTTGGGTTGAACTGAAACAAAATAGTTTCATTTCAATTTTCCCAACAGACAATTTTTTCTTCCAAAAAAACCAAAGTTTTCCCCACAGAAAATTTTGATTTTTGCAGAAACTGCATTTTCCATTAAAAATTTTAAAATTGATGGAGAGCTCCTGACCAGCTCTAACACTAACACTCACAGCCATTCAAAAGTTCCACGTAAACAGTTCAGTCTTACCATTATGATGGATGGTATTTTACTTGCTCATTTAAAAAAAAAAATATATATATATATATAGGAAAGCAGAATTTTGCCCAGCTCACTGCATGTGTGCGCACGTGTGCAAAGGTATTAAGACACTCTCCCCAAAATTTATTTCAGCTATCTTCTCTGATGTATGGAATTGCCTCTTGGTTGAGCTTACCTGCAATGAGAACAAAATCTCTAGGCTTTCCTGAACCATTAAAGATTTACATGCCAACACGGGGTACTAAGAGCCATTGACCCAAACTGTAAACCCTGTATATAATGGAAACCACTTCAAGCCAGGGGGTGCAACAGTACTCCCAGTTCCAGCACCTATGTGCTAACATATTTGTTTGGTACACCAAACAATGCTGGGCCAAAAGCACAGCAATTAATTTATGATATTTACCTTTCCATTTGCTTCTGCACATGTCTACTTACAGGACCAATCCTGCAAGGTGTGAGATGTCCTCTTTTCCCTTTAGAGTCATGGGGAGTTGAGGGCACAGAGTACCTTGCAGGATTTAACTATAAATGTCTGTGCAAATACAGTTTTTTGAAAAAGAAAGAAAGAGGAACAGAAGACTCATAAGACACAGTGAAGCACAGGGCAGCTCAATCTAATACCCCATAGCCTGGCTTTTCCCAATCCTGGATACACACAGTACATTTCATTTTTGCAACTCTTTGGTTCAAATCTTTTTCAGATTAAAAGAATGGGAGAGGGAAAATGGGGCAGCAGACTATTTCCCCCCTTGTTTGAAGGCTACTTTGCATGCCTCTAACAGGAAGGCTGTTTGTAATTTAACACTGACATTTTGCAGGCTATTAATCTATTTCATGGATCAGGCCCTTCTGGTACACAAGGATTAGTCACAGTTTCAAAATCATATGAGAAGGGGTTACTTTATCAGACACATTTGCATTTAACATTGCAAGCCATATTCATAGTTAGGAAAGAGACAACATGGTCTGTTCATTTTGACCCCATCACAGAGGCAGGTATCACATACATTACACTGTGCAATTTCCTGGGGGCAACATTTTTTATTACAAATTTGTGATAGCAGAGGGCTATCTTTTTGTTCCTATTCAAACCCTTCATCAGCACACTAGATCTCCCTGTCTGACTGCAGCTGCTTTGTTAGTGAACAGATTGTATGCAATGGCAAGCCCACTATACGAGATTATAGGTATATGGTGGGCAAGGCCAATGGACAGGTCAATCTGAGTGATGTGAAACTTGTTCTATCTACACCCCTAATATCTTTCTCATACTCATTCCTAGTGAAAACACAGATGCAGTTGAGACGAGGTCTGATTCCTGGCTCCTGGCAACATGATGCCTGTTCAGTGATCTGGACTGTAAAACCCCCCGACACACATACACTCCACACTGAATAAACAGGAAGGATGATTTTTTGGTTAAGACATTGGACTGGGACTCAGGAGAGCTAAGATCTGCCCTTGGTTCTGCCATAGACTCTCTCAGTTCTACATCTCTAAAATGGGGATAATAATCCTTTCCTATCTCACAAGGGTGTTGGGAAGATTAATACATTCATTTATGTCAGTGGTTCTCAAACTTTTGTACTGGTGATCCCTTTCACAGAGTAAGCCTCTGAATGCGACCCCCTTATAAATTAAAAACACTTTTTTTATATATTTAACCTCATTATAAATGCTGGAGGCAAAGTGGGGTTCGGGGTGGAGGCTGACACCTTGCGAACCCCCATGTAATAACCTCGAAAACCTCTGAGGGGTCCCAACCCCCAGTTTGAGAACCCCTGATTATGAGGTGCCCAGATACTAAGTGATGAATGCCACAGGAAAACAGAGAGAAAATAAATTCTGATCTCTAATAAGGCATACAGAGCCACAAACTATACCACATCTCTGCAAGGACCACTGCAGCATTTAACAAGCAGGAACAGGTGCTAGAAGGAGCACTGGGTACAGACATTAACCATACTTTAAGAATCACGTGTTATGAATTTGATGGCCTCAGCGTAGCCACTAGTGGTCCCAAAATCCAATGAAATAGACAAACCCCACAGCAAGCTGCATGTTGGCTCTATCTGGGTGCATATGCGGCCCTCAGAACAGCACTGCCCAAATTAATATAGAGCACAATGGTAAACAAAACTCCCTATACCTTGTCCACCTCCAGGAGCAACTTGAAAGGCAATCTGGACCCCTCCCTGTCCTGTAGCAGAGGAGCTCCTATGCTTCGCCAGGTAACTGGGAGAATGCAGGAGCTCTGGGTTGGAAGTTGGCTTTGAGACTCCCTGCTACTCAGCACTAACAGGGCCCACAGATTGACACTGTGAACCAACTCAGCAGCATTAGTGGGATCTGCGAATCTACAAGAGATCTGGACAGAGCAGCACTAACAGGGCCTGTAAATCAGAACTGGATCTTGGTGTAAACAGATTCTAATTTAATCCAGATAATGACATTCAAAGAAGTGTTTTTAAAAGCTTGCTTTAAAGCAGGGAGTTAGATTCCAATAGCCATGATAAACCGCTCTGCACCAATAATGCAAAGCCCAGCACTTTCTCACTCCCTCATACACATGCACATATTTTCTCTCTCTCTCATTCAACAAAGAGGGAAGAAACAATTCCCCAGGTAACAGTCCACTTTTCATCAGCACCTTCTCCAGTCTGTCCCTTTGGTCCTGTTTGCAGCAGCAAATCCCCAAACCTAGTTACCTACATATCTCACAAGGGAGCCTGGGGAATTAGTGAATGTTTGTGCTGTATTTTGAAGCTGCATTGTGCTATGTAATTGTTAAGCATTTATTATTATTAGCATTTATATATTTACAATATTTCCCTAACTCCAGAAAGAGATAGGGGTTGAAATTCACTTTAGCATATGTGGGCATTGCACCCCTTTACACCACAGCTGAATTTGGTCCAATAATTGTTAATCCACCTCCCTGGAGCAGGTGATGCTAAGAAATTTTCCAAACTTCAGCACATCTTTCACTACCCTCTTTGTTTCTTCCCTATCTCCCTTTCATTAGCTAAGGACTTTGTGGCTTACGGCTATAGCACAATCTAGCAGGTCTACTGCAAGTCCCGCTTTTCAAGGTGGGGATTTTTTGGCTCATCCAGAGCTAACCATTCAAAAAAAAAAAAAAATACAGATAAACTTGAGTCACTGAACATAGAGGCAGCAATGCAGGAATCAGTAGCTCAGATTGTTTGAGATTCCATCAGTGCGTTTAAGGTTACAATCTTCAGTTTGATTAAAAGCTTCTTCTCTGTCCTCCCACCCCATACCCTAAACCCCATCACATCTAAAACCCCCATTCAGTGCTCCATTTCCTGCCCTAAGGCTCTTCCCCAGACCCTCAGGACCCTTCATGCACCATCTGATCAGAGAGGCTGCAGGGGAAAACAAGCCATTTTGAATTTAAACGTTAAGGGAGAGAAACTTACTTTGCAGCATTTGCCTTGGTGGGGTATCCACAGATCTGCCTGTTTAAAGAGCATCTGGGCTGAATCCCTGTACCACCTGGAACCTTCAGCAGCAACTTCCAGTACTGCTGCCCTCAGAGAAAGAGAGGGCGAGAGAACATGCACAGAGCCCAACGCTGCAGAGAAAGAGACAGGAGCAGCAGAGTGAAGCACCAATCTGCTGATTAATTCAGTCTGTTTCCAGTCACGCTGCAGATCCAGCAAGGAGGCGGGGTGGGTGGGGGAAGCGATGGGGGGGAAAAGAAGAAAGTTCATACAGGATCACACCAGATGTCTGTAAGAATGACCCATTCATCAAATGGAGCCGACACAGCCAGATACCTTGTGTGCGTGTGCATGTATGCAGATACATCTGCATATGCAGAAAGGGAGGATACTGATTGATAAGGACATATGGAAAAGCTGATGGCAAACTAGACAGGACAAAATGCTAGCAAATACACTACAAGGAGGAAGCCAGCATGGTAGACTAGAGAGAGATGGAAAAGATCTATCAAGTTCTATCTCCCCATTAAAGGTGTCCATGGGAGACAGCAGCACACTGATGGCTTAACACCTTGGGGCTCAAGCTCAATATTTTAAAGTTATTATTTAAATGATTCAAGGTGGTTACAGGCCTGATTTGCCAAGCTGAGTTGATGTTTCTCTCTCCCTCACTCTTGTTCCCAGCAGGGCTTCCCAGCAGCACTCAGGATGCAGAGAGTGGCAGGTGCCCCCTAAGCATCAAATATTCATAGAGTGCGCCTTGGGAGCTCAAACAGAAGGTGCAGTGCAGCTTATTCAATAGCAGGGCATTGTGCCGGAGGCTTGCCACTTACTGAGACCTGGTCATCGGCCACACAGTGGCACATGGAAAGCATGAGATTAGTGGAAACAGAGCACATGCAAGAAGCCCGGGGTGGAGCTGGAAAAGGACTACAGGGAAATGGACAAATGGACCTTTGGGATGATAAGAAGGAGTCAATCCCACTGACTCACTCTAATCCTGTTATGCAGATGCTCCCCTCTAAGGGGAAACTTAATCATTACACATTTGGGGCAGGGACTATGACCCATAAGTATTTGTACAATTTCTACTTCAATGGGGCCCTGATCCTAATTGAAAGAAAAATATTTAACAACTACCACCACTCAAGATAGGAAGGACCTTGAATCTGGGGTTAGGATGGGGCACCCACACATCACCAAACCAATGGCCCCGTTGACAGCTTGACAAGATCCTGAGAGTTGTACCTGTGTAAAATGGAGCAGATTGCAACCACTCACCTCTTGAATATACAGCAGCCACCTCTGAAGAGTAACAGTCTTACATGTAGTGTAGCTTGGCTACTCAGATAAAGCTGGAGCATTGCATGCTAGCATCAGCACTCTCCACTGGCCACAACCTCATGTTCACGAGAAGGGTGACCACAGCCTGCACAGTAGAGCTCTGCTTCCTAACACATGATTGGCCAAACGTTCTGCCCTCTGTGTCAGTCACAGGCATCAGTACTGACTGAACCCTGGTTTGACTTCTTCTTTCTCCGAGCTCCAGATGCCTAAATCAGTACATGGTCCACAGAGCACCCCAATGCCATTGGCACACTCTCGTCATGTAATAGATCACTGGAAAACGAATAACTCACTGATCATTAATACTGTTGCATGATGGATGTACGGTAAACCCAAAAAGGACTTAATAGATATGTGCTGCAAATGTGTTCTTAAAATGTATTTGGCAAGCCATGCCCAAGCCGGACATGTTCCAGACAAAGAAATGTGGTTTCCACCTACTTGAATGTGAATGTGTCTCTGTTGTAAATTAGGCAAAGTGTGACCAAAGCACATTTACACGCAAGGTAAATAAAGCCATCAAGAGAGCAAGTAAGGAAAGATGACTACTTAATCTTGATGGGGGATGGAGACTGCACCCCCAGGAAGCCTTCCTGCCTCTTGAAGCAGTGTCAATGAACTTTGGGAAGATATAACGGTGTCTACCCCCCAACAGGAGAGAGAAGCTATGTCTGGGCTTACTTTTCAAATGTTTACTGGACTCTAAAAAGAAAGGGGAGAGAACCATAGTTATCCATCAATGAGGGACTAAAATGGCCAGAGCTCCTGAAATCACAGAACGTTGGATCCTTCACTCAAGTGGGTGGGGGATTGAAGTCTCTGGGAACGGAGTATAGTAAGAAACCTGCTTAGGCAAAGATTGTAATTTGCTGAAATTAAGTTTTAGTTTTAGAAGAATATTTTTATTATTGTTTGCTTGTAACCCTTTCTATATTTATTCCTTATACTTGGTATCATTTAAACCTGTGACTTTTTGTTTAATAAACTTGTTTTACTTTTATTATAAAACAATTCAGTGCTTTGATTAAAATAGAGTGTTTGTCAAACCCAGGTTAAATTAATGAGTTGCTGGTTACTGTTTCTCCAAAGCAGCAGCAAATTTAGTAGCTTCTCTGAGTGTTCCAGGAGAGTGCTGGAACATTGCAGGGCAGACATATGGGATGAGGGCGGGGCAGTGTTGGGGTCTCCCTGCATAAAGTAACTGTGGTGGAAGCCAGGGTGTGACCTGCATGGTTGTAGGCTGGCTATTGGCATCAGAGCAGTGCCACAGCAGCATAGCATTTAAGGCAGGGATCTCACACATGTGGCCCGCGGGGTTATTTTCTGCGGCCCCCCAGCGTTTACGTAGAGCAGCTCCGACCCGGCGCGCACCAGGGGGAGGGCAGGCTCCCTGATTGCCTGCTCTGCCCCCGCACCGCTCCGGGAAGTGGCCAGAACCTGGGGAGGGGGGGGAAAAAGGGGTGTGTGTGTTGCCCTGGCCGCTCCTCCAGGTACCTCCCCAAAAGCTCCCATTGGCCACAGTTCCCCATTCCCGGCCAATGGGAGCTCTGGGGGGTGGTGCCTGGAAACAAGGGCAACATACAGACCCCTGTCCCCCCCCCCCCCCCCCCCCGAGGTTCCAGCCGCTTCCCGGAGCAGTGCAGGGGCAGGGCAGGGCAGGCAGGCAGCCTGCCCTGTCCCCGGTGCATGCTAGGCCGGAGCCTGCCCCCCAAACCCCTCCTGCAGCCAAACCCCCTGCCCTAAGCCCCCTCCTGCACCCCACACATCTCCCACACTTCAGCTCCCTGCCCTGAGCCCCCACCATACCCCACACCCCTCCTGCACCCCCTGGGGGCAGGGAGGGGGCAGAGTTGGGGTGGGGATTTCAGGGAAGAGGCTGCAATGGGGGCAGGGAAGGGGTGGGAAGAGGCGGGGCAGGGGCAGGGCCTCATGGAAGGGGTGGAGTGGGGGCGGGGCTGGGGCACCGGGGAGGGTGGGTGTCAGTGATGTGGCCTTCGGGCCAATGTACTAGTCCTCGTGGCCATTTGAGTTTGAGACCCCTGATTTAAGGCACCCAGGGTTGCACGGCAGACAGTCACACAACCCCTTGCTGGTCTGGGTTGAACCCCCAAAGTGTCATGAGCATCAGCAAAGTCCTCCATTTAAAATCATAAGTGCAGAGACCCTGCGTCCCACGTTAAGAACCAAATCTACAGGCAGAGACCCAGATGATCACATAGTATCACCAGTTCTAAGGGCTCTTCTCTCTACACTTGTACTGAGCCACATATTTGTATGCAACCTTATAAATACGTACGGCCAAAGTTGAAGGAAAGCTGAGAGTGCACCTAGTGTCATTACAAGAGAGAGAGAGTGTGTGGAGGGGGTGCAAGAAGAGACACCCTGTATCTTTCTCCAGGGCATTTTGTTTCCTAGACGACACCATCTTAAACTGCTCAAAGGAATAAAGTGTCTTAAACAACACAATTCTCTCTTCCATTCTCTTTTCAGCACAGTTCCTAGCAAGTAAACAGCTAAACCCAGCTGCTTACTGTAACTGGAATGCCACAAAAGCAAGGAGTGGTCAGGTGATCAGAATTGGGAAATTCTCATACACCCACCAAACTCACACCCAATACAAAATTTGGGAAGTGAGTTGCATTATGCTGCCTACAGGATTTCTTTAAACTCTGCATGAAGACTTTTGGAGCCCTAAACCATTGCAGCTAGAACCGTCAGCGGAGTCTTCAGGAACAATACATATATGCTTAGTGTTGAGTCAGAACCTTAAAATGTCAGAGTCAGAAAAACTATTTTAACTTGCTTAGGTCCTAACTTTTTTCCAACTCTTCTTGGTTTCAGCCTGGCTCCGACATGCCAGTCTTCAGTAGCAAACCCAAGATAATAAATTAATTCTATTATTCTTGTTGAACCATATTTTCTAGAGATCACTATCCTATGGCATGCTACACAGAACAACCATCCATGATATACAAGCATCCCTCTTTCATTGGATCGACATCAAAGATGTTAGCAGTTGGCATCACAAGTTGTATCTGGTTGTGTATCTATCCTCGAAAGACAGACTGAATCTTCAAAGAAACAGAAGCTGCAATAAACAAATCTGAGGATAAACTAGGGGTTGGAGTAGAGGACAGGGAATAAAGGCAGATTCAACTTGGGACACAAGAGAGAGAAGCCAGTAGAACAAAGATGGATTTGAGGAGAAGACAAGGTATTAGAGAAGCTGCAGAGCAGGGAAGGGAAGGGAAGAGGTATAGCTGAGGATTCAAAGACAATAACCACTGGCCAGTACATAAGGGACATACAAGACAGGTGCTCAGACAGGAGCCATATAGGCTGCTTTGAGGAGAGAAAGTAGAAAGAGAGGGGGTATGGGACATACCACATGGGAAGGGGAATGATCTGGCTCAGGGGACAGGTAACTTTTACTTTCAAGTTCAAGTGTCCCCCTCCGCTCCCCACAGCTCTCATTCGCCGGGAAGCCGGACTTGCTGCTGGCCACTTCCGGGGCACAGCACAGTGTCGGAACAGGTAGGCACTAGCCTGCCTTAGCTGGGCAGCACCGCCGACGGGTCTTTTAACATCCCAGTCAGCAGTGCTGACGAGAGCCGCTGGGTTGCTGAGCAAGGCGACCCAGTGCCTTACATGCTGCAACCCAGTCCTGGGTCGCGACCCAAACTTTGAAAAACACTGCACTAGAACCTCAGAGTTATGAACACCAGTTACACAAACTGACTGGTCAACCACACACCTCATTTGGAACCAGAATTACACAATTAGGAAGTAGGAGACACACCAAAAAAGGAAACACAGTACAGTACTATGTTAAATGTAAACTACTAAAAAAAAAAAGGAAAGTTTAAAAAAGATTTGGCAAGGTAAGAAAACTGTTTCTGTGCTTGTTTCATTTAAATTAAGATGGTTAAAAGCAGCATTTTTCTTCTGCACAGTAAATTTTCAAAGCTGTGTTAAGTTAATGTTCAATTGTAAAATTTTGAAAGAACCACAAGGTTTTTTTCAGAGTAAAGAACATTTTAGGGTTACGAAAAACCTCCATTCCCAAGGTGTTCTTAACTCTGAAGTTCTACTGTAGTACTTTTCCTCAGTAGATCTCAAAGTGCTTTACAAAGGAAGTCCGTATTATTATCCCATTTTACAGCTGAGGAAACTGAGGCACAAAAAAGTGCAGTGACTTCCCCAAGGTCAGCTAGCAGGCCAGCAGCAGAGCCAGGAAGAGATCTCAGATCTCCTCAGTCCCAGTTTGTTGCTCTAACCAGGAGACCATATTACCGGCAACCACGACACCATATTACCGGCAACTTAACCTCATTACCATTGATCAGCTCTTCATAACCACTTGTGTAAAAATAAGTAGGCAGTCCCAGTCAGGGTCCTGACAGCACAAGAGTTTCTGAAACTGCCATCAAGTGTTCCATTTCTGATGTGAAGACGCCAAGGAACAGTGATGGAAACTGAACTCCCCCCTCCTCGCTAGAGCTAGTCCCTCCCGGTCAGGGTTGAGGCACATTGGCAGGGAAGTGAGGAAGTAGGGAAGAGTTTGCTCTTTGTGCTGGTACACACATTATAGATCTTGGAGGGTAAAATCTGGTACCTTTCACCAACATTAGCTTTCACCTTTAAAAAGGCATAAAAAATTAACAAAAACTAAAAGTCAGGCAGAAAGGGGAGAGACAGACTGGGAAAACTGCACATTTGATTTAAGAGATTTTTGGTACCACTCCTGGGTTACTCTCTGCCTTGCTCTGCAGTGTCTCTTTTATTTTAATTGCTATTGAAAATATAAATAAGGGTGTTTTTTTAAAATCCCAGTTTCTATTACCAGTACTTTTAAAAGGGGGAAGAGAGGATTTTTAACAACTCAGAAGAACAACCTAGCGTTTCAGTGAAGCAAGGTCTCTTAATGCTGATGAAAATCTGTCAGTGGAGAGCACTCCAGCAATAATAGAAGCAGCAGCCATTCAAAAATACGTTACACCACCATTTGCTCTGCTCATGGCCTGGCAATTTGATAAGCTTGTCCTACCTTGGGCAATGAACTATGTCACAGGCAGGAGAAAGAGAGGACAGGGCAGTATGGAGATGCAAAAGTTCACACCACACAAGATGGGGTATAGAATCAGCAGCTGCGGACAATACTCCCGAACACAAGTGACGTCAACAAGAAAGGACAAGGTAAGTTACCATGCAGAAGATAGGGTCAGTCCTAGATTCTGGTTTCTTGTTCTCTAGGCCAGTAAGAACTACTACGTAGCACAGACTTTCAGCCCTTGAAGGGAATCAATCAACAGAAACTCCTCAGATCAACCAAGGGTTTCACCAGAATCCTGTTCAGCTCTCATTGGACTAGCTGGATGCTGTCAGGGGTAGAAACCAAGAGCATGAAAGACCCTGGGGAGAAATTAGGAGTCCTTTGATCAATCCTGGCACTTTAGCAGCCACATAGAGCTCTTTCACAACTTTAAGCTCCTTGGCTTGGTGTGGTGAAAGGAGCAGAACTATTTCCTGCAGTGACAGGTGTCCATTCTGGAGGCAGTAGCAGGGAAGGGCTTACCTAAAAAATGGTTACCTACCTTTCGTAACTGTTGTTCTTCGAGATGTGTTGCTCATGACCATTCCAATTAGGCGTGCACATGCGGCGTGCACGGCAACCAGAAGGTTTGTCCCTAGCAGTACCCTTTAGGTCAGATTGGGCGCCCCCTTAGGTTGCTGTGACGTTCCCATCTGGTGTTATCTGGACCAGTGATCTGCTAGGTCACTCCAATCCTTGACTCTGGGAGCCAGCCTTACCCTGCTCTGCTGTGAGAACCCCCACTCCTGGGTGGTTCACACACAGCCTCTGGCATGTAAGCTGCTCCACTTGTAAGGTAACTCCCTTCTCTTCTTGTGCCAATATATATTTATGCCTGTATCTGTAATTTTCACTCCATGGATCTGAAGAAGTGGGTTTTTTACCCACGAAAGCTTATGCCCAAATAAATCTATTCGTCTTTAAGGTGCCACCAGACTCCTCATTGTTTCAGTGCCCTTACAAACTTAGATGCCTCTCACCACATGCTGGCTGGTTGCTCTTCAGCCAGGCTCTCCCCTTTGATTAGTGCTTCAGTCGCTTGGTGTGGTGTCTGTAGATGTAGGTAGGAGAGAGAGAGCGAGAGCATGCCACCCTCCCACCCACCCCCAGTCAGTCAGAGTCAGGTGAGCATTACCTATTTACAGTTCCAAACTGACCAAGGAAAGGGGTGACTCCCTCAAGAGAACAGATTCTTTTGTTGCTACCTAGGCCAGCTCCCTTTGTTCCTGTGAGGCTGGGCTGGGTTTGTCCCATACCTGCCCTGATGAGGTGTGAACTGTCTCTTTGCTCTTGGAGAGTTTTTGCCTGGGCTTATTTTAAGCCAGGGGTTCTCAAACTGGGGGTCGTGAACCCCTCAGGGGTCGTGAGGTTATTATGTGGGGGGTCATGAGTGGTCAGTCTCCACCCCAAACCCCACTTTGTCTCCAGCATTTATAATGGTGTTAAATATATAAAAAAGTGTTTTTAATTTATAAGGGGGGAGGGTCACACTTAGAGGCTTGCTACATGAAGGGGGTCATCAGTACAAAAGTTTGAGAATCACTGTTTTAAGCAATGAGGATACATTTTCAGCCTCATAACTACATAGATGAAATTATTACCTATAACCTTACTATAACATTACTGTAACAATTACTAGAACATCACTTTAACAACCACGCTCAGTGCATCATGAGCCATCCAAAGACACCAAACATGACAAACTTTGCATTGGATACCACATAATCATTTTGTAAATATGAATATGAGTGTGTAGGGTGTTCCCCCGAGGTACAGAGTGTCACAGTCGCACCTTCATGGCACTGAATATAGGGCTCTGCCAACTTGCTGCCACTTCAGTTCCTTCTTGCCAGATTGCTCTGACAGAGGGGTAGGCAGGTGATATTGGAATGGACATGAGCAACACATCTCGAAGAACAACAGTTGAAAAAACAGTTACCTACCTTTTGTTTCTTCAAGTGATTGCTCATGTCAATTCCAATTAGGCGATTACTAAATTTTGGAGGGAGGGTTGGAGCTCAAAGGTTCGCAGACTGAAGCACCGCCCTACCTAAGTCTGCATCATCTCTAGCCTGCTGTGTAATAGCATAATGTGAGGTAGAAGTATGTATAGACGACCAAGTTGCGGCTCTGCAGATCTCTTGCATCGGAACATGGATGCCTTGGAACATGGATGCCTTGTGGAGTGTGCTGTCAGCGGAGGGGCCGGTACTTTCGCCAAATCGTAGCAAGGATGTGATCCATGATGAAATCCTTTGGGAGGAGACTGGAAGTCCTTTCATTCTGTCTGCTACTGCGATAAACAGCTAAACGGACTTCCAGAACAGTTTCGTTTGCTCGATATAGAACGCTAATGCCGACGAATGTCCAACAAATGAAGTTTTTTCTCCCTGTTGCTTGAGTGCAGCTTAGGGTAGAAAACTGGAATGAAGATATCCTAGTTAACATGAAACTGGGAGACAACCTTAGTGAGAAAACCCAGATGTGGCCTGAGCTGAACTTTGTCCTTATAGAACACCGTGTAAGGAGGCTCAGACGTTAGGGCCTTGAGCTCAGACACCCTCCTGGCTGACGTTATTAGTACCAGAAACGACACCTTATATGAGAGGTACAGCAGAGAATATGTCACCTGTGGTTCGAAAGGTGGCCCCATTAGTCTGGAAAGGACCAGATTATGGTCCCAGGCTGGGACTGGCTGTCGAACATGAGGGTACAGCCTGTCATGGCCTTTAAGGAAACGACTGACCATGTGGTTGGCAAAGACCGACCAGCTCTCCACACCTGGATGGAATCCAGAAATGGGGCCAAGTGAACCTTTACTGATAACATGGAAAGCCCTTTCTGTTTCAGACGGCAAATCAAGAGCTATGAGCGTTCCAGCTAACTGTCATAGGCGGTAAGTAGTAACTGAAGTGGAGACAGGTCGGCAGGGCCCTATATTCAGCGCCATGAAGGCGCAACCCCAGAGGGCACCCGGACTGACCCGATGGGTACGGCTAGGGGAAAATCCTTCCGGCTGCCATGCACGCAGCGCGCGCACACCTGATTGGAATTGATATGAGCAATCACTTGAAAAACTACTGTGACCTATTATAAGGTTTGAATGACAAGAGACTCAAGTAAATCTCCTGACTTCCAATCATCAAATAGCCGTGGCACTATGAAGAACGTCACTTGTGTCAAAGCAAGATATGGACATTCTGAAGCGCAGCGTGTTCATTTGCACAGACAGCAGCACCCAAAGTGGGCTTCTAGAGCTCAGCTGTTCCATAGCAGTGCTAGTGTTGAAGCCTGAGAGTAGTCTGAAAGGCTGTGGCATAACTGCACATAATTGCTTCTTGTCTTAAACTGATCAATACCAGAGCAGTCCAGAGTGCCATTAACAACAGAACAAATAGATGATTACTTTAATTGTAACATTACCTCCACAGTCTTAGCAATTTAAACTGAAAGCAACACAGTTCAACAAGGTCCTCACGCAAAATATATTGGGGAGGTCACAGGTGCAGGCAGGGGCAAGCCCAGCTTCCCATGGTCTCATATAAAGTAACACCACAACACCAGCTAAGAAAAGGTACACCAATCTCAAGCCAAATAGTGATGGATGCTTCCCACTTCCTGTGCAACTTGTGTCTATGTTAATGTTCTAGAGCAGTGGTTCTCAAACTTTTCTGTTCATGGACCACTTGAAAATTGCTGAGGGTCTCGGCGGACCACTTAATGATCTTTCCAAATGTTGTTTGTACCGTTAGCTAACTATTGTAAAGTGCTTTGGATAAAAGTGCTTTTTAAAAAAAATCTTAATAATAATAAATGGTTTTTTTGTTCTACAAATAAAATCACACAACTAATATTTTAATATCAGTGGTCTTACCTTTCTAATGCGATGGATGTGCTCTCTCCCCCTGCCGCGGCAGCCCCCGAGGTGGGCCTGGGAAGGAAGGGGGTTTCTCCCTCTCCGTGGCATCCCCTAAGCTGGGGCGGGGGGGTGTCTCTCCCCCACCACAGCAGTGAGGCTGGGAAGGAGGGTTGTCTCTCCCCAGCAGCAGCCCTAGAGCTAGGGAAAGTCGCCTCTTTCTCTGGCCGCTGCAGCCCTGCACGTCCCAAATTCTCCCCACCCCCTCTTCTCACCCCACTGCCCCCTCCCACATACTCCCTATTCCCCCCAAGGCCACCACCTGACCTTACATGTGCATCTTCTCCAGGGTCCGGGCACCTGATGAGTGGAGCCATGCCTGTGCGGCTCCACTAATTAGGTGGGTGGCCTTTCGTTCTCTCATGTGCGGCGGCCCAGGCGCGCACCTTAGAGGGAACTATCCGAGGACCACCTGAATGGAGCTCGTGGACCACAGTTTGAGAATCTCTCTTGTAGAGAAAGTCTGTCTCTCAAACTATTATCTAACAGGTAATCTGCACTAGTAAGCAAAAGCCAGCCAGCGTTCTGGAAAGACTGCAGAACATGCTCAACAAGGGGAAGGGTTGCCTGGAGAGTAAAATGGAGGTAGTTAATGTGATCTGGAAATGAAAAGGCTACAATGACTGGGGAGTGGCAAGTGAGAGGAAGGAGCAAAGAGGGTAAAGTCATAAGAATTTTTTCTCTCCACTCCTGGTCTAGAGTACGCATGATCTTCTCCAGCTTTGGTCTCAAACACAATCTCTCACCCAGACCAGGCCCCAGAATAGGGCATGTACCTGTTCACTCTCTCAAGTGACAAACACATTTGATACTCAGGTGGCTACTGAAACTCATGCATAGAAAAAGTGGCCAATCGAGTAGTGTCTGCTGCTCTCTCTTTCTTCTTAGCATCATCATCTTGGAGGCAGCAGTGCATATAAGGCAAATAATCTTCCAAGAACCACTGCAAATATCCCTTTAAAGCTCCCAGCTGCACGTACCCACCACGGAGGCCTCTCTCTCCCCTCTTTCTTTAGGATTGGAAACATACTAGGTAACAAGAGGCTGGTTACACACAAAACACACATAGATATTAGTCAATCTGACATTTACAAGGGCAGACGAAGAAATAATATTGCCCAGCTAGCCCTGGAGAAAGGCAGAACTGTCCAAACAGCACACGTACAGGGCAAGTCTAACTGAGCAGCAGGAAAATGTTACTCAGTTAAATGGAAAACTTCTCTACACAGCCTCAGGTCCGCTTTATAAAAACGTTTGCAGTGATTTAAGCATTCACAAAAGACGTCATGATAAGTACTCAGGTGACTGAAGACCGCAATTTATCCTCAGAATAGGACAGGTATAGCATAAGTAGCAGCACACGCTTCCCCTACACAGTCCCACTAGCATGCTTAACCCTAGTCTTGAGAGGACTATTTCTAGAGTTGAGAAGGGAGTTCAATCTCTATGGCCCATTCCACCCTACACTTTTCTAAAGAGTCCCAAGCAAGGGTGCCCACTGAGATAGGACTCCAATGCAGACTGCAAAAAGTTACAAAAGGATCTCACAAAAATTGGGTGAGTGGGCAACAAAATGGCAAAAGAAATTAAACGTTGATCAATGCAAAGTAATGCACGTTGGAAAACATAATCCCAACTATACATGCAAAATGATGGTGTCTAAATTAGCTGTTACCACTTAAAGATCTTGGAATTATCATGGATAGTTTTCTGAAAACATCTGCTCAGTGTGCAGCAGCAGACAAAATGATAACAGAATGTTAGGAACCATTAGGAAAGAGATAGATAATAAGACAGAAAATATCATAATGCCACAATATAAATCCATGGTACACCCACATCTTGAATACTGAGTGCAGTTCTGGTCTCCCCATCTCAAAAAAGATATATTAGAATTGGAAAAAGTACAGAGAAGGGCAACAAAAGTGATTAGACATATGAATTTCCGTATGAGGAGAGGTTGATAAGACTGGGACAGTTCAGTTTAGAAAAGAGACTACTAAGGGGAGATATGATAGAGGTCTATAAAATCATGAATGGTGTGGAGAAAGTGAATAAAGAAATGTTATTTACCCCTTCATAAACACAAGAACTAAAGGTCACCCGAAGAAATTAATAGGCATTAGGCTTAAAACAAACAAAAGGAAGCACTTCAGACAATGGACAGTAAACCTGTGGAACTCACTGCCAGGGGATGTTGTGAAGGCCAAAAGTATAACTAGGTTCAAAAAAGAATTAGATAAGTTCTTGGAGGATGGGTCCAACAATGGCTATTAGCCAAGACAGTCAAGGACACATTCCCATGCTCTGGATGTACATAAAACTTCTGACTGCTGGCAGCTAGGACTGTTCTGTTCACTCCCTCTGAAGCATCTGTCACTGGCACTGTTGGAAAACAGGACATGGACTAGATGGACCATTGGTCTGACCCAGTAAGGCCAGTCTTATGTTCCTCTGCCCACTACAAACCAGACTGAGATAATCAACTCATTTCACACAATCATTCAGTCTGTCAGTGGTAGTAACTTTTGGCCCCTGCTAAATCTGAGCTGTGTGCAAACCGATGACTTAGAAGCAAAAAGCTCTGCATCTCACTGCCTGGTTTCTCACACTGGTAGTCTCCCAAAACAAGAGTAAACACCCATTAAACTCAGAATGCAACCCATGAGCTGACAAAGAGATGAGAACATCATTTCCTTGATAGTCCTCTTCTCAACAGGTCTACTAACTCCACAGAAAATCATTAGCCCTACTCATATTGCATGCCAACCACGTAGGACGGAAAATATGAGGCTGCTGGTATAAACTGGATAGCCTCCTGGTATCTCTGGGTTATCCAGTGGTGGACCTTAGTTATCAGGGACAAGCAAACATGTTCCCTTGACTATGCAAGAGAAAGATCTTCCAGCTTTAGCAACAACTACAGATTACTCCACATACTAATGCAAAACACGCAGACCGAAGTCACAGAGAAGCAAACCAACCAGGACTTTAGAATCAATATGTTTAAGATGTGATCTCCTTTCTGGCGAACCTACCTGACACTGCTCCTTCAGGTCCATGGCTGCACGATTCTGTAAGCATGCCCAACACAATGTAACTACCCCTCGGGGGGAGAGCCTCTCCTAGGTGTGTATGACCTTTGGTTACTCTGTTATCGTAACACCATCTGTGGAAACAAAAAGGGCAAGAGTCAGATTTTCCTCCACACTCTCTTTAAGGCAAGTGTACAATGAAGCTGACAGACTTCAAATGAAAGGAAAGGGGTGTAGGTGAGAAAAACCGGGAGTAGAAGGTGGTTCTAAATTGTGCCCCATTAGTTTGCAGTCCCCTGCCCCAGTGGGCTTTATCAGTTTAACTTTCAAAAAAGCTGTCGGCACTAGATGAATTAAATTCCCTGCAGAGCAAAATAAACTTAATGCAGCAGCCTTGACATATATCCTGGAACACATCCAGGAGAACTGCCAAACTCTGCCCTTAGCAAGAAGCTAGATTCCACCAGGTGCTGCGAAGACAGCAGGCTGAAATGCCAGCCAGCAGACGTGTGATCGGACCAGGCTGTCACCAGCGGCCATTTGTCTTGCTATTTTTATCTAACCGGGGCTCTGTCCAGCTAATCTCTAATGGAGCCTGCAGAAATGAGTCTTCCATTTGCTGAAACACCACATCAGATCCTCATTGACAAGGCTATGCTCTAGGGCTAAACTCAAATCTGGCCCACCATTAAACAGGCCAGAAGGCCTAAAGAATGGCTCCAGATCACCAGGGAATAGACTAGCAAATTTTATTTTAGCAAAACTGGGATTAACAGAGCTACAGCAGGAGACAGCTCTGGAACTCACTTTCCCCCTTGCTCTGACATAGCCTGAATTGGTTGACCTTCAGGGCACACAGCAAGACTCATCTGTTATTTTGGACTTTGCAGGGAGGGGACTAGTTGAAGGAATTTGGTAGTTCATTTCAGGGTATTATATTTAGGAGGGGATCATCTTAAATATTAAATGAGTTGAGATAGTAAAAGGGGCTATATGATGAAGTGGCCTTGGGCAGCAGAGTCGTTTGGAAGTAAGGGTTAATGACTCTTGTATTTTTAATAGTTACACAGAGTTTTAGAGATTGGACAGATGCACACAGGAGGCACACAGTTCAGCAAACTGACCCATACCAGATCTGTATTTACTAAACTGAAACAAAACCCTGTGATGTGGGACTAGGCTGAATGTGGTCACCAGACCTTCCACCCTACCCTAGTCTGTAATTTTGCCCATTTTTCACAGCAGATGGATTCTGCAGATCCCAACTGGTTGTCTCCCAGCCTCCTGCAATCTTTGTGCATGGCACTGTTCTCTATGACAGCAGTGTAACTAGATTCATTTGAGCACAAAAGGAACCCTCAGCTCCCTTAGAAAGCAATGTTTCCCCTGTGACTATGACCATGCACATCTATGTGTTATTAGGTGAAAGGCAGACACCAACCAACAAGTCAACTTCATGTACCCTCTCTACGTATATGCTACTCCTGGTGGAATTCTACGTCACTGCACATGCGCAGAATTCATGGCCTCTGCAGATTTCTTTGATTCCCTTCAGAAAAATGACTTCTGACAGAGAAGCAAAAGAAAGCCGCAAGAGCGGTTTGGGCAGCTGGTGGAGATGTAAATCACCACAAGGGGTAGAGGGGGGGCTGAGCAGTCGTGCATGTGAGAGACACACTCTGTCCCTCTTGCTCACTACTGCGGCACGTTCAGCATGGAGGGACAGGGCTTTGGGGTGTTTCTGAAGAGACAGGCGTGGGGCAGGCTGTCCCCTCAGGCAGAGCAGAATGTAGCAGCCTGCCTACTTAGTGAATTGTTCCCATTGTTCTTAGTGAATTCCCGCAGGAGTATAAAACAGGTGTAAAATTTTTAAGTCTCCTTTACGGTGCCAGAGTGGTGTAAACGAGTCTTATTGTAAAGGACAGTATGGCCTTATAAGTGTGTATGGTGTTTTAGTGATTAGAACTGGTCTAAATTTTTGGACTGAAAAAACGTCCTATCAAAATGTGCTCCATGAACTGTTTCCTACTGACCTTTTGGGAAATGGTCAGTAGCCAGTATAAATTGCGAGTTTGAGTCCCCAGCCCTCATTTGCTCTTCAATTGCCTATGATGTAACACTGAGTATATGGCTGCATATATTTGTTGACTAATAACGAAGTAAAGGGTCAATACTAGCTACATTATTATTAGACAGAGGGGATCTGATGATTTCCTCCAATGCTCCCCATGCCCATTCTCCATTCATTGTATGGTAGTTTAAATAAATTACTAAAATAATTGAAACTAGCCTTATTGCATTACTTTGATTTAAAAAAATGCAGAATTTTAAAATATTGTGCACAGAATTTTTAATTTTTTGGCACAGAATTCCCCCAGGAGTAATATGTGCCTCATACATCATTTGAAAATGTTATGTCTGCTTTAAGACAAGGTATGATGTGAAGCTGTCAAGTGGTGCAATTACCACAGAAACGGAGATAAAACAATGACACCACATTAAAATGACCACTTTGAAATATTTCCATTTGTTTCTGTTTAATGACTATATTATTTCAAAACATAAACTTGGATTTCTTTGTGACCTCAAAGCATAACAACAATCTAAAGGTAAAACAAAAATAATAATAAATTTGTACAGGTATCACTGAAATGTAATAGAAATGGTGACATTTCTAGTCATTATCATCATCATCTTGTTCATCGTGCTGAGAGTGCATGGGTTATCATAATCTTCATTGCCTTAGCACATACACAGTCCTATGCACGGAAGTCTCTTGACTACAACCACAGTTGATTGTGCAGTGACCCCTACAGGTACAAGCACAAAGAAAATCCTACAGAAGCTCAGATGCCCTGCGGCCCTTGAAGAATGTAGGAAGTAGTACACAGTGGCGCTGGAACAATTTTTATAGCGGGGTTTCTGAGAGCCATTGAACCAAACTGTAAACCCTGTATATAATGGAATCCACTTCAAGCCAGGGGGTGCAGCAGCCCCCTTCCTCCAGCACTCTTAGTTCCAGCACCTATGGTATTTCATCCACATTTTTCCATCCATGTTGCAATGGCAATCCAATATCTGGTTTGTCTATGTGTGAAGACATCCAAATAGTTGTTTGCCATGGTGCTCTTTTGACATATTCTTCAAAACTGTCCTTATATGGTCGGCGTTTGACCAGCGACTTGTCCTTTTTGTTGGCTAGATTGAGGCACAAGCAATTCAGGTCTCTGTGGGTCTCCTTTTCTTTCTCACTCTGATCATACAGCAGTATTACAGACTTCCTTCTTGCAAAAATTGCAGCTTGTGTCACTCTTCCCCCAACAGGCAAGATCTCTGAAGCGGTAAGCTCCCTTTGTTTTGATGACATTAAACACAAACTCCCCCCGCCCCCAAATACCAAACAGGGATGACACAGAGTTACACCCTGTTAATTAGTGTACAGCAGAAAGTATGTTGCAGAAGTCAGGTCTGAGGTGTGTAACAAATTGTGTGCACAGGTATGAAATGACACGTCTGTTGTGCTAGTAATGGTGCATATTTCAATCGACACATTATCATTTTTGGAAAGCAGTGAACAACAAGAACCAAAACTTCAAGTGATCTAATTACTATGGTTCCTTTGACATCAAGAGACTCAAAAGCCATATTGGCACATACCATATGCAGAAGCAACCTTGTGTCCACTTATTCTTCAGTACTGTACAAGTCTTGGGCTTCTTCAACACCTTTACTGGTGATGGACTTTGTTACTTCACCTTGCAAAAAGCCTACAGCAAGGAGGAGAGTGTGGGTGTGCTCCTACACTCTCAGGTACATTTTGAACCATATATTCACAGAGAAATTGTACACGTGACTGCTTGCTGGATGCCACGTTGAGAAACTTTTACCATGGAGGCACAGAGCACCCACCAATCAACTGGTATTTCTTGCATCCAATCTTAGATCCTGTCCGGCGCGGTCTTTCTGCAGTTTTCACAGAGTTACTGTTGTCATATCTGTTAAAGACTTCGATTACAAATTAACTTTGTCAAACCTTTTTAGGATCTGCCTCAAGGACTCGGCAGGACTCAATTAATCAAATGTGTGGAATTTGTCTCCAGCCATCATTTGTACGACAGCCATGGCATTTCTGATGTACACTGTGATTTCTTTCTTGCATGCTCTTAGCTCGTGGATTCTTTCATCTTGAGCTTCCAGCTGATGCCCTAATACAGCTTTGTCTATTCTTCTCATTGTTCCATCACCATGAAAGAGGGACATAGGCACAGGTCCTACAGGATGACTAAGAACAGTTCTCATTGAAACATCATTTCTGCATCTTGCTAAGGACAGGGCTCCACAGAAAACAATTTCTGGACTGAGAGCTGCTGTGATTGTCCCTCCCCGACAGACAAATTTGGTCTTCTTGGCCATGTCAGCAAATGATCATGTCAGATTTCTTGACTGGTCTGAAGAAGCTACATGTCCCATCAGCATTAAGAGAATCTCTCATATCTCTCCAGTTGTTCTTCACCAACATCTGCTATTTTGAGTAGACTTTTGTACATCTGATGTTACATGCATTCCAGAGAACATTGTTAAGCACCTCTGGATGGTGATTCAGGGTCAAATGAGTGTGCCATATTGTTGATCATATGGTTGGTAAAAGCTGTAACATGCTCTTCATCCCTCTTCAGTGCAGAGGCAAGGACTTGTCTGTGGACTTTATTCTCACTACTTCTTGTTAGACAACGTCTCTCTCTCTCTTAGTTTTTGTATATTCATAATACGAAGCTGTGTATTGTCATCTCTAACACTAATAATGACCTTTACATAAAAAAAGGTGTCACTAAATTAAAAAATCTAGTTCCTAGAATATTACAAAAGCTAGTACTGCATGTGTAGACAATTACAAATTAAAATCTTCTACCAGGAAGACTAGAGGTACACTGTGTGTACAAAAGCTTACAAATGGAGAAGCATTATGTTAGGAATTCATAATTTATATCTACCCACTGCAGTATAAACTGTGGGCATGCAAACTACTGCTATTAGTGCACAATGTTCAGTGAGAGACTAATCTGGTCAGCAAATTTCAGCTGAAAATACAGAAAACTATTATAACCACTTGTGCGATATTTTGCCAATTAATACGCAACGTGAAAACATTTCCTGTTAATATATTACAAAATGTCGATATACAGCATTTTTGCTTAGTCATTTCTAAAAAAAAAAACTTGCCCATGCAAAACCAATAAAAATATGTTAGTACATTGTCATTTGGTAGCTTTGACCAATAAACACCACAATAAGGTGTTGAAATTAGCTTAAACAGTAAAAACTAGTCACAGTCGTATGGCAGTGTGTTTCTGGAACTGTGCAAAAAATGACACTTTCATTTTGTTTCACCTCACCTACAGGCTTACAGCACTACTTGACAGCTGCACATGATACCTCATCTAAATGTACATAAAATAAGCTTTCAAATGATACATGATGTGGGTTGTCTAGGGTGAGTACCTTAAACTCCAAAAACATGGCCCTTTTTGGAGAACTGCCACACACCTAAGCGTCACATATATGCATTTCCGCTCATGCAAGCATCCGCATTTGAGGTTACACATGCTCAGTTAATTTACTAGGGATGAATTGTTCAGAGTACGTAGGACAAGAAACCACCATCTGTAGTTACTTTTGCTGTCTCTACTTTCTGGCTGGCACATCATCAGAATTAGCTAGCAGTCTGGACTCAGCATCATTCCCATACTGTTTCTTTGCCTGTGAGGGTCTCAAAACAAAAAATGGGCTATCAACTATGCCAGGCCAATTAGCAAGTGCAATGAAAAGATCACAAAACGTTACTGGAGTGTAGCAGACAAAGAGGGGCTGAGAATGGGAAGGAGGCACGTATACCTTAGTATGCCCCTATAGAGCAAAACAGTGCCTTGATATCTTGCCCTTAACTCAGGGATCACTTCAGCACAAGGCAAAGGGGAGAGGATAGACTTTTAAAATGAAGGAAAATGGCAATTCAGAGAAGGGTTTGAGAAAGCTCCAGGATTCTTCTTCCTATTAACCCAAATAGGAGACTCATGGCCTTGACTAGCAAGGACACACTCAGATACCTGGAGGCCAAAGCCACAAAAGCAGAAAGTGAAGAAAACATTCTGAATGTTCTCTGTGCTGATCCAGTGTAGCCCAAATCGTTAGCAAAGGTGGCTCTGCTCTGCTCCCCCTTCCAGTACCATTTCAATGGAAGGAGGTCATGAAGGGAGACAGCTGTGCAGGAGACAGCCTTGCTCAACACTGTAGTGACATTCTGTTTCAGGCAGCAAACTGAAATGTGATCTTGAAGGCAAAACATGCCACTTGTCAAAGTTCAAAACACATTGTTCAGCATGTGTAGGAGTGTCACTCTAAGATCAGTGCAAGCATCTATAATGCCAGGGAGGGGGACTCTCAACAGTGAAGTTAGACATACACTAGATTGGTTGGAAAGAATGGATACTCTTTACCTACATAAATCTAAATGGCTACCAAAAAACAATGAATAACAATTCTGATTGATATCTCCATAGCTATCTAGTTATCCGATAAAGGGAGACCTAGACACACAGGGTTTTCCCAAAGTCTGAATGGAACCGATGTGAAACTCATCATCAATTCAATTTTTCTCTCCCGCAACTTAAGGTGACAAAAATGGTTAGGTCCTAAACCAGAAGTGGGCAAACTACCGCCCGGGAACTGCATCCAGCCCTCCAGACATTTTAATTCGACCCTCAAGCTCCCGCCGGGAAGCAGGGTCTGGGGCTTGCCCCGCTCCAGCCAGGGAGCAGGATCGGGGTCTTGCCCCACTCCACACAGCTCCTGGAAGCAGCAGCACTTCCCCACTTCAGCTCCTATGCATAGGGGCAGCCAGGGGCTCTGCATGCTGTCCCCACCCCAAGCGCCACACCCACAGCTCCCACTGGCCGGGAATCACAGCCAATGGGAGCTGCAGGGGCAGCACCTGTAGACAGGGTAGCGTGCAGAGCCACCTGGCTTCGCCTCCATGTAGGAGCCGGAGAGGGGACATGCCGCTGTTTCTGGGAGCTGCTTGAGGTAAGCACCGCCCAGAGCCTGTCCCCCTAGCCCCCTTCCCCAGCCCTGATCCCCCTCCCGCCCTCCGAACCCCTTGGTTCTAGCCCAGAGCACCCTCCTACACCCCAAACCCCTCATCCCCAACCCTACCCCAGAGCCCACACCCCCAGCTGGAGCCCTCATGCCCTCCCGTACCCCAACCCCAATTCCGTGAGCATTCATGGCCCACCATACATTTTCCATACCCAGATGTGGTCCTCGGGCCAAAAAGTTTGCCCACCCCCATCCTAAACACTTCAAAAGTGAAGCAATGAACCCACATCTTTCTTGTGCCACTCTGGATACACACAGCAAGCGGATCTTTTCACAGCAGAATCCCACTTTAAGGAGTTTGTTCACTAAGAACCAAAAGTTTTGAACATAGCCAACGGTAGATAAGCTATGATATTTATATGACAAGGACAACTGAAACTACAGACAAAGTCTGCCTTCTCTGGCGAGATCAGTACTGGAGTCATAGTAATTAAGTCATCTAAAATATAATTTGCCTGCACATAAAGCCCTTGTTTTTCAAATACATATTCTATTATCAAACAATCCCCAATTTGTTTGCAACATTTATGTAGTATCCACTAAAAACAATTTGCATAGTATGGGGGGAGGATCATGAGATACAAATAGTAAATATGGCTTCATAGAATTAGGGGTTCACACACTTCGTAGCTTCTGTAGGCCAAACTCATTGCACATACCAGGAGTTCCTGGCATTTCGCCATTTCTCCCATCATCTTCTATTTCAGGGACTCCCTGCAACTCCCCCCGAGCCCTTCCAGCACATGCCAGTAGTTCTGTGGCCCAGGCCCTCAAAAGTATTTAGGTTTATAACTTCCACTGATTTCAGTGGAAGTTACGTGCCTAAATACTTTTGAGGATCTGGGCCTGGGTCCCTGCACCATTCCCTCTCTGGCACATGCCAGGGGCTCTGTGTCTCCCTCTCCCTCCCCACCACCCCGGTGACAGGTCTGGAAGAGGTTAACTTGCAGTGAGAGATTCAGTTAGCTCCTCCCCAGATGCACTTGTACTGGCTATTAGGCATGGGTGCAGGATTTAGAAAGGGAGGAAGAAGGGGAGAAAAGTAGATAGGCTTCTTCAGTGCGTGAGCTGGAAGCCTCAGCTGAGACAAGGGCCTGATGAGCTGTAGTCTGCTTGAAACCTGGAGTAAGGGAAGGAGTACACCAACCCCTAGATGTGGGACTGTCTAAGGCACAGAAACCTGTGGTTGCACAGGAGAACAGTCTAGAGCAGCAGAGGCACACATGCAATGAGGTGGCTGCCAGCCTGGTCCAACTGGGCTGATGTTTGTTTTTTTTATACACTTCTGTTGGACTCTGGCAATGGATTCTGTGGCCCTGAAAAGGGCTGGACTCTGTAAAGTGGTCTTGCTGGAGGGCAGGTCACTCCTATAGCCAGAATAGGCCAAAGGACATTGTGGGAAACTGAGGCAGTGTTGATGCACCAATACACCTGGACAAAAGGGACCATACTGGAGTGACAACTTTGCTACATTCTCCCTCCCCTCCAAACCAGTGTCCCTCATCTAGAGTCTCTGTATGCACCCCCATTCCCTGTTCCCATACCAGGGTCCCTTACTTCCTCCCATGAGAGGGCCTCTGTACTCCCATTCCCATATTCCCCCCAGGGACTCTGTATGCCACCACTCTCCTCTTCCTGATACCAGGGCCCACCAGGCCAGGGGCTCTGTGTGCTACCCATTCCCCCATGCCAGGAACTCTGTGTGCCCCCCCATTTTCCCCTTACCCCCCCAATATTACTATTTATCTTCTTTCTGCCTGGGAAATAAGTCATGCAGGGTGCCAACATTTTAAACTCCATTGGGAGGACAAGTAGAGATGAGATATGGGTATTATACCGGAAGGTGTTAATGGGTACCATCAACTTGATTTTTGAACAGTAGACAATTATAGAGGTGTTTGAAGTTATGACTCTGCTAAGCAGATGACAGAAACTCTGCGTCCTCCCCCTCACATTTAATCCCTTCTGGTTTTCAGATTTCCCCCCAAAATCATGAATAGGGTTCTACCTATTGATGCCCACAACATTCCCTGGAATTCTGGAACTGATTGGATGTAGCATTCAAAAGTTATTGAATTACACCACGCAGAGAAATGCCATCAGGCTGAGCGAAAAGCCTTGCAAGCTCAGCCAAATAATATAGCCAGTGTAACTGCTGTCTTTAACATTCAGTTGTTCTCTCGATACATTACCTCACTGCTGCTGACCTATGTTCCATGTAGGGCCAATTGTGTGACAATTCTCTAGAATTGAGCCAATAATTACCTAGAGGAACATAGGGAGATTCATAGTTTTATTTCAGAATATTTCTCTTTATTTCAATTTATAATAATGCATCTACCCACTCGTTTGGCTTCATGCACATTCAATATGAAACAACAATCAGTCCCAGTGTCCAACAAACGGAACCCTTCCAAATGCAAAACAAAACTTTCCCACCACCCTCAACTCATCCCTCCCGCCCAGAAAAGGCCTGGGAGAAAAAGTGAGACTTGTAGCTTGACTGAAGGTCAACACGTTTCTATCAGCTAAGCAGCATTTGAAACACCTGTCTGAATATCAGATGCTGAGCCTTTGGAGGGATGCATCTGAATATTAAAATAACCATCTTTAGAATTAAACATGATCTCCCCAAATTTGGGCATTTATAAAGCATATTTCTTAAATCTGAGTTTTCATATATTAGTAATAATATTCTGCATTCGTTAAGCATCTCCCATCAAGAATTTCAAAGTACTGCAGAAACATTAACTGATTAAGCCTCACAACACCCTTTTGATGTATTTAGGTTATATAATCCAACAATAAAAACAACACAATGGGATACATTATACAAGATGTATGATGGCAGCAGCTGAATAGGAAAAAAATCAGACAATTACACTGTCAATGCACCTGGAAAAAAATTGTGCTTCAAAAGCATCCCATGTTACAAATATTCCAGGAAGAGAAAAAACATTCCTGGCTACAGAGTTTTCCCTGGACTGTTCAATTCCTAATGCTTTCACTTTATTTAAGTATAATTCCCAATCTGTATTATATCTACAAAGAAGATGGAGAGAGTCTGAACATCTCATTGCCAGAAATGAATCCCACAAGAAGAGAAGTCTGATATATCACCTAGAATAGAAACATGGGGGAAACAAATGAGAAAAAAACAGCTGCCTTAGAAAGAACAGCTTAGAATAAAACATATATATATTAGCAATGCCATAGGGTCTTCCTAGTCACCCGTATTTAGCATTGAGCTGATAATTTGGATCACTCTGTGTTTACGGATAGCTGGGCTTCAAGGAGCGCTTAAAAGTGGCATTGTTAATTGTGTTAATGCCCAGCAAGTGTGTACAGTAATTAGAGCAGATGAACTAACAGTCTGACTATCGGATTCTATTTCTGCCCCTAATTCACTGTTTGATCTGGGACAAACCATAACATCTCTGCCTCAGTGTCCCTACTTTATAGATCAGGCTAATACTTACCCACTTCACAGGTGAGCTGTGTGGTATAGTCCATTTACATCTCTAAGGTTGGTGAGAGCCTCTGAAAGAAGTTACCAAATAAAGGTGAAGTAGCGTTGCTTAAAAACTGTCAACAAAAGAGTACTCAAGAAATATTCCCTTGGTATTTCCACTGTTCTGTGGCTGTAGATGCGTCTCGGGCTTGTCTCCAAGGGATGTTTGGGGCAACCAGAGTGTGAATCTGCAGTGTGCTAGGGCGGCACACACAAAGCACCGATGTGGATATTCCTATAGGTCTGTAGCGTGCTTTGACACGTAACATGAAATTTTAGTGCACCGTACCAATGTCCACACAGGACGTTACCATGCTGTAAACCAGCGTGCCGTAGATTCAGACCTTGGCTTTCTGTGGAATGATCTGGAGGATGGTGTGGATTGCACTCTCAGCAAATTTGCGGATGATACTAAACTGGGAGGAGTGGTAGATACGCTGGAGGGGAGGGATAGGATACAGAAGGACCTAGACAAATTGGAGGATTGGGCCAAAAGAAATCTGATGAGGTTCAATAAGGATAAGTGCAGGGTCCTGCACTTAGGACGGAAGAACCCAATGCACCGCTACAGACTAGGGACCGAATGGCTAGGCAGCAGTTCTGCGGAAAAGGACCTAGGGGTGACAGTGGACAAGAAGCTGGATATGAGTCAGCAGTGTGCCCTTGTTGCCAAGAAGGCCAATGGCATTTTGGGATGTATAAGTAGGGGCATGGCGAGCAGATCGAGGGACGTGATCGTTCCCCTCTATTCGACATTGGTGAGGCCTCATCTGGAGTACTGTGTCCAGTTTTGGGCCCCACACTACAAGAAGGAAGTGGATAAATTGGAGAGAGTCCAGCGAAGGGCAACAAAAATGATTGGGGTCTAGAACACATGACTTATGAGGAGAGGCTGAGGGAGCTGGGATTGTTTAGCCTGCAGAAGAGAAGAATGAGGGGGGATTTGATAGCTGCTTTCAACTACCTGAAAGGGGGTTCCAAAGAGGATGGCTCTAGACTGTTCTCAATGGTAGCAGATGACAGAACGAGGAGTAATGGTCTCAAGTTGCAGTGGGGGAGGCTTAGATTGGATATTAGGAAAAACTTTTTCACTAAGAGGGTGGTGAAACACTGGAATGCGTTACCTAGGGAGGTGGTAGAATCTCCTTCCTTAGAGGTTTTTAAGGTCAGGCTTGACAAAGCCCTGGCTGGGATGATTTAACTGGGAATTGGTCCTGCTTCGAGCAGGGGGTTGGACTAGATGACCTTCAGGGGTCCCTTCCAACCCTGATATTCTATGATTCTATGTCTCGTGTAGACAAGCCCTCAGCTTATTCCACGCAAGTTCACTTTTCTTGCTGACAGAAGAAGAGACTCATTCTGCCTCGAAATCAGCGAGGAAGGCAATGGATTTTGAAACTCAAGGTATGTCTTCGCTACACTGGCACAGCTGTGATGCCGCCGCTGTGCTGTCGTAGTTCTATAGTGTGGATGCTTCCTACGTTGACAGAAGGGATTTTTCCAGCACTGTAGTTAATTGGAAGAATTCTTCCCTCAACCTTGATGTGGCTACACCAGGGTCAACCTAGCTACAGTATTCATGGCATGAAAATTCTCACAGCCTTTACCAATGTGACTCTGTCCATCTAATTTGTAAGTGTAAACCTGGCCCCCCATTTTAAATTAATTACAATATACATTTTTAAACATTTGCTACTCAACGTTAGTGGTTTCCATTTTACTTGCATTTCTTCCTTATTTTCAGAGGGTTTCCTAACAAGAAATGCACATCTGACCCCTTCCTTTCTTCTTCAGTACAATAGTCTCAGACCGGAACATTGCCCCCAAAGGATTGGGCGGGGTTGGTGAGGGCTGCGGGAGAAAGGTCTAAGCCAGAAGTCAAGCAGCAAAGACAAAGAACGCGAATCTGGGGGAGAGGTCTGGTCCACAAATACTCCCTTAAGTAAACAGTCCTTAATCAGACAAGTGATGGGATTACTTCCAAGACATAGGTTAAGCAGGAGCAGGCCCTATGCATTTGAAAAAAAAATACACCTTTCATTTTAATTTTTTTTCTCAGTTAGGCCTGGTCTACACTACAAGTTTATGTCAGATTTAACAGTGTTAAATCCGAGTTAACCCTGCACCCGTCCACACAACAAAGCCATTTTTTCGGCATGAAGAGCTCTTAAAACCGATTTCTGTACTCCTCCCCAAAGAGGGGATTAGCACTGAAATCAACATCGCCGTTTCGAATTAGGGTTAGTGTGGACGCAATTCGAAGGTATTGGCCTCCAGGAGCTATCCCACAGTGCACCATTGTGACAGCCCTGGACAGCACTCTGAACTCGGATGCACTGGCCAGGTGTACAGAAAAAGCCCCATGAACTTTTAAATCTCATTTCCTGTTTGGCCAGGCGAGCTCATCAGCACAGGTGACCATGCAGTCCCAGAATCGAAAAAGAGCTCCAGTATGGACCGAATGGGAGGTACTGGATCTGATCGCTGTATGGGGAGAGGAATCCGTGCTATCAGAACTACATTCCAAAAGATGAAATACCAAAACATTTCAAAAAAATCTCAGAGGCCATGAGGGACAGAGGCTACATCAGGGACGCAACACAGTGCCGCGTGAAACTTAAGGAGCTCAGACAAGCGTACCAGGAAACCAAAGAATCAAACGGACGCTCCTGGACAGAGCCCCAGACATGCCGCTTCTACACTGAGCTACATGCAATTCTAGGGAGGACCGCCACCACTATCCCACCCCTGTCCATGGACTCAGAGGATGGGATACTCTCCGCCATGGCTAAGGATTTTGCAGATGGGGAAGATGAGGAGGACGATGATGAGCTTGGGGAGAGCACACAGCACACCGTTCTCCCTGACAGCCAGGATCTTTTTATCACACTGACTGAAATACCCTCCCAAACCAATGAAGCCAGAGAAGGGACCTCTGGTGAGTGTACCTTTTTAAATATAATACATGTTATAAAAGCAAGCGTTTTTTAATGATTAAGTAGCCCTGAGGACTTGGGATGCATTTGTGGCTAGTACTGCTACTGGAAAAGTCTGTTAACGTGTCTGGGGATGGAGCAGAAATCTTCCAGGGACATCTCCATGAAGCTTTCCTGGGGGTACTCTAAAAGCCTTTGCAGAAGGTTTCTGGGGAGAGCAGCCTTATTCCTTCCTCCATGGTAGGACACTTTACCACGCCATGCTAGTATCAAGTAATCTGGTATCACTGCATGACAAAGCCTGGCAGTGTATGGTCCCGGTGTTTGTTGGCATTCAAGCAACATCCGTTCTTTATCTCTCCGTATTATCCTCAGGAGAGTGATATCGTTCATGGTAACCTGGTTGAAATAGTGGAATTTGATTAAGGGGACATTCAGAGGTGGCCTTTCCTACTGGACTGTTTGCCTGTGGCTGAAAAGAAATCCTCCCCGCAGTTAGCCATGCGGTGGGAGGGGGAGCCATTGGCACTGAGCTGTTCGTGTTTGGCTAGCAGGGATCTGGGGGTAGGGGGAAAGCGATCATACCAGAGAATTGGATGGGGAGACGGGGTTAGTTTGGTTTCTGCTGCTGCACATTAACAGGAAAACTGCAGCAGTAAATGGTTAACTCAACGGGCTTTGCTTGGTATGGGAAAGGAGGGGGCTGCTGTTATGAAGGTTGCAGAAGCCGAAAAACTATGGCTTACCACGGCCGCCTGCAAGCCGAATTCTGTTGCCCGGCCCTGCGTGTGTGATCTCTAACACCAAAGCCGCAGGCACTCAATATAAGATGCAAAATGCGACCCTGTACCAAAAATCACGTGTGCTATGTAATGTGAATATTGTTGTTCACTGTGAAAGCACAGGCATTGTTCTGTAAAACGTATCTGTTTAAATACTTCACTCCCTTTTTTTCCTCCAGCAGCTGCAAATGTTTCAAGCTTCCCTCCTCCGTCCCAGAGGCTATCTCAGATAAGGCGGCGAAAAAACGCACGCACGATGAAATGTTCTCTGAGCTCATGCAGTCGTCCAGCACTGACAGAGCTGTGTGGAGGGACATAATAGCAGAGTACAGGATGGTGGCCGACAAACGTGAGGAGAGGTGGCAGCAGGAAGATCAGAGGAGGCATAAGGAAACGCTGGGGATACTGCGGGATCAAACGGACATGCTCCGGCATCTGGTGGAGATTCATGAACGGCAGCAGGATCACAGACTGCTGCTGCAGCCCCTGCTTAACCACCCTCCTTGCTCCCCAAGTTCCACAGCCTCCTCACCCAGACACCCAAGAACTCGGGCTGGGAGGCTCCAGGCACCCAACCACTCCAAACCAGTGGACAGCCCAAGCAACAGAAGGCTGGCATTCAACAAGTTTTAAAGTGGCCTTTTCCTTCCCTCCTACCCTCCTCCCACACCCCACCCAGGCTACCTTGTGAGTTATCTCCCTATTTTTATAATCAATTAATAAAGAATGCATAAACGATAGTGACTTTATTTCCTTTGCAAGCAAGCTGTGATCAAAGACGGGAGGGCGGGTGGCTTACAGGAAATTAGAGTCAACCAAGAGGGCGGGTTTTCATCAAGGAGAAACAAACAGAAGTGTCACACAGTACCCTGGCCAGTCATGAAACTGGTTTTCAAAGCTTCTCTGATGCGCACTGCTTTCTGCTGTGCTCTTCTAACTGCCCTGGTGTCTGGCTACACGTATTCAGTGGCCAGGCGATTTGAATCAACCTCCCACCCAGCTATAAACATCTCCCCCTTACTCTCACAGAGATTGTGGAGCACACAACAAGCAGCAATAACAATGGGAATATTGGCTTTGCTGAGGTCTGAGAGAGTCAGTAAACTGCGCCAGCGACCCTTTAAACATCCAAATGCACACTCTACCACCATTCTGCACTTGCTCAGCCTATAGTTGAACAGCTCCTGACTACTGTCCAGGGTGCCTGTGTACGGCTTCATAAGCCATGGCATTAAGGGGTAGGCTGGGTCCCCAAGGATAACTATAGGAATTTCAACATCCCCAACAGTTATTTTCTGGTCTGGGAAGTAAATCCCTTCCTGCAGCCATTTAAACAGACCAGAGTTCCTGAAGACGCGAGCGTCATGAACCTTTCCCGGCCATCCCACGTTGATGTTGGTGAAATGTCCCTTGTGATCCACCAGTGCTTGCAGCACCATTGAAAAGTACCCCTTGTGGTTTATGTACTCGCCGGCTTGGTGCTCCGGTGCCGAGATAGGGATATGGGTTCCGTCTATGGCCCCACCACAGTTAGGGAATCCCATTGCAGCAAAGCCATCTAGTATGACCTGCACATTTCCCAGAGTCACTATCTTTTATAGCAGCAGCTCAGTGATTGCATTGGCTACTTGCATCACAGCAACCCCCACAGTAGATTTGCCCACTTCAAATTGATTACCAACTGACCGGTAGCTGTCTGGCATTACAAGCTTCCACAGGGCTATTGCCACTCGCTTGTCAACTGTGAGGGCTGCTCTCCTCTTGGTATTCTTGCACTTCAGGGCAGGGGAAAGCAAGTCACAAAGTTCCATGAAAGTGCCCTTACGCATGCGAAAGTTTCGAATCATCCCAGACCTGCAACACTATGCAGTCCCACCCCTCTGTGCTTGTTTACCGGGCCCAGAATTGGTGTTCCACAGCATGAGCCTGCCCTATTAACACCACGATCTCCAAATTGTGGGAGAACGCGGTTTTAGAGAAAAGTGTGTTCATGTCCTCATCACCATGCTGCCGTCGCCTCCTCACTTGGTTTTTCAGGTGCTGGTTCTGCATACACTGCATGATAATGCGCGAGGTGTTTACAATGGTCATAACTGCTGTGGTGAGCTGAACGGGCTCCATGCTTGCTGTGCTATGGTATCTGCTCCTGCTCAGGCAATCCAGGGAAAAGGGTGCAAAACAATTGTTTGCCGATGCTCTGGCGGAGGGAGGGGCGACTGAAAACATGGCTTACAGGGAATTAAAATCAACAAAGGGGGTGGCTTTGCGAGAAGCAGAATGGCCCCCTCAACGATAGAACTCAAAACCTCAAGGATAGAACTCAAAACTGGGTTTAGCAGGCTGTTGATTTCACAGAGGGAGGGAGGAGAAAATGAATACAAAACAAATCTGGTCTATTTCTTGTTTTGAGCCACTTCATCTATCTTTATTCATCTTTCTGGCAGCAGACTGTGCAGTACAACCGCTAGCCATCGTCATCTCCTGGGTGCTCAGCAGAAGACGGTGCAGTATGACTGCTGGCCATCATCTTCTGCTGGCTGCAGATTAAAAGACGGTGAACTGCCAGTAGGACTGAATCGCTATGAGATGAAACTTAAAAGGGAAATGACCTGGCTGAGTCACTCCCATGTTTGCCCAGGCGCCCCTGACCTCATCGAGGTCAGTTAAAAGAGCACCCTGGACCACGTCAACGACAGCTACCAGTCATACTGCACTGTCTGCTGCCAAAAGGCAATAAACTGTTGTTGTGTAGCAATGCAGTACCGCGTCTGCCAGCACCCAAGAGACATACGGTGACAGCTAGCTAAGCAGGCTCCAAGCTTGCTGTGATATGGCGTCTGCACAGGTAACTCAAGAAAAAAGGTGCAAAACGATTGTCTGCCTTCGCTTTCACAGAGGGAGGGAGGGAAGGGGGGGCCTGACGATATGTACCCAGAACCACCCACGACAACGTTTTAGCCCCATCAGGCACTAGGATTTCTACCCAGAATTCAAATGGGCAGCGGAGACTGCGGGAACTGTGGGATAGCTACCCACAGTGCAATGCTCCGGAAGTCGATGGTTGCCTCGGTACTGTAGACACACTCCACCAACTACATGCTTAGAGCATTTGTGTGGCAACACACACAATCGACTGTATAAAAAAGCTTTCTACAAAACCGACTTCTATAAATTTGACCTAATTTCATAGTGTAGACAAGGTCTTAGCGAAGTAGTAATTGCCAGATGGGTCAGGCCAGTGGTCTATCTAGTCTAATCCAGTATCCTGCCTAGCAGGACCAGCTGCTTAGAGGAAGGTACAATAGGTCTGAACTGAGCAATTACAGACTAACCTGCCTATACAGGGAGTTTCTTCCTAACACCTGTAACTTACAGATTAGCTCATGCCTTTAAACATCCGTTCCAAAAAAAAGTTTTAAATGACAACTTTAACATAGGTTTCAGAGTAACTTTAACATAAAGATGGTCAATCTTTATTAAATACTAGTAAGCTCTTGGGGGTGAAAGTTGCCTTACAGTTTACATTATTTAAAATTTGTCAAATGGAGCTTGGAAGTCTTGCCACTGACTTCAATGGACTCTGTATCAGGTCCTTGATAGGCCTCACTTAAATAAGCTAATAGTATGCAGTAGGTTACAATAAATTATTAGTGGTTTTATCAACAAAGTCAACCAGAGTCTTAAGCGATGGGTGCATGCTTTTATAGATAAAAAACTAAAGCTATCAGGTGCAGATTAACAAAGTCAATCTAATTGCCAGGGACGCAGCAACACTACAAGGTAGGGAAGATAGTAGTGATGAATGTATATTATACTGAAAACAACTATTTCCATCTTGCTAAAATATAAGATTTAAAACAATAAGAAAATATTTCAGAAGGAAAAAGTCTAATACTTTCATTCCTTTGGCAAAGAAAATTAAAAGGCTAGATTTTTGGAGGTTTCCTTTGTCTACCCTATTCCAGGTGTAGCCCACCATATAGGAAAGTAGCATGTCCTAGTATTCAGTCTGAGACAAAGTAAAATAACAACCTAATATTTACAGCAACGTGGGGCCCAATTCTGAAAAGTGATGAGAGCTGTCCTGTCCCATCAGCTTCAACAGTAGTGGTGAGTCTTCAGCAGCTTCCTAGGATGAGGCCCCAAAAGAGGAAACATAATACTAAAACATTTCACAGTATATGTATACAAGGATGGATAGTACCAAAGAAGTGACATATATAATCCAACATCATGATGGTCAGATGCTATCGTAACGGGGGCCTTATAAATCCCTCAATAGATAAACCTTGGGGGAAGGGGAAGTGGAGATAAAGATTGGGGATTGTAAACTGTACTCACTGGTTCTTTAGGAAAGCAAGATGAATTTGGCAAGACTGGCCCCATTGATATAAGATCAGCTCACACTCTTTAGTACCAGCCTAAAAACAAGGTTACTGAACTGCATGCATAACTACATTTTGTTACTGTGTGTAACCAGACAGACAGACACACACACACACCCCAATTCTCCTTGCAACAGTTACCACCTGCAGGTATTTAACAACTGCAATGTCTGTGGGATTTTGTTCTCCAGGAGTTCCCCAGAAGCAAACATCAAAGGAACAGCACCACCAAACTCAAGTTTCTCATAAATTCATTCAAAATAAAGTACGGCCCTTGTGTGCGAAGAACTGAATGGTGCTAGTCAATCGAATCACTTGGACATTATTGCAACAAGTTTGCACGAGTGATCTACAGTCTAGATTCTCTCACTACAAATTGGCAAAGATTGGCAAAGTTACAGAGCTGACTCATTGTAGTGTGTGGGGAGGAGATAGTAATGCACTCCACACCTTCTCATGACCCATTTACCCCTAGCTCACCTTGAAAGACATCCTCCCCCATTCACACAGGAGCATTCTGGACAAAGAGCCAACATTCCACATTTACTGGACAAACAATCATGTAATTGATGCTAACAAATCCCTGGGCATGTGCTTCTTACATGTCTGGATACTGCATGAGAACATTATACAGGCCAGACCAAACCCACAACTACACAGAAAAGAAAAAACAAACAGCAATGAGGTCTAGAGATTACAGTGAGGAGAGTCTGGACTCCTAGGTTCTATTCCCAGCTCTGCCACTGACCTGCTGCGTGACCGAGGCCAATACAATTAACCTGTCTGTTTCCTCATTTGTAAAAATGGGAATAATACCTACCACAAAAGGGGTGCTGTGAGGCTTGTGTGTCTGTAAAGTGATTTGATATGAAATGGAGTAAAGACATATGAAGCATTCGTGTACAGAACACAAAGCATTTTATAGAAAAATAAGTATGCCAACTATGAATACTTGGCTGATATCACTAATTAGAGCACAATCCATGCAGTAATCCAACAAGTGAGTCAGATGCAGGCTACTGTGCTTTGGCAGGCGCTATAGTTCAAGGAAGTTCAGCAGCTATTAAGGAATAATGTACGTTATTTTAAATAAACGTAAAAACTTCCATCTTGAAGGAGCTCAAAGTGTTTTATAAACTATATACACAACACCTGTCTGTGCAATTCAGCCACATGGGGGATGGAGGGTGTCAGCCATCCTACATACAGCACCCTGTACAACTGCATGGGGGCTAAGGGAAAGAATTTTGAACAAGCACACCAGGGCAATTTCCTACTCTTACAAAAAGCATCATGCAAACATAATGCCATGCAGAACAGGCACCTCCCTTGGAAAGATGAATCAATGAGTTTCTGTGATTCAAACCTGCAGCCACCCTTCCATGTACAAATCTTTGCAGTTTGGAGAGAGGCTCTCGTTTTAGTGCAGGTGATCGTAAAGCAGTTATTTATAAGCTCTACCTGCTAGGACGCATTTTATAGTGAGTTTTAATGAGATATTTAAAGCCTGCAACATGTTTTGGAAATCTCCTCTGATGCTTGAATATATTATCACTTTCCTCCAGCCCTCTCTGGTCTATTTAGATTATAAAATCTTCAGGGCAGGGGTCTCTCTCATTCTATATTTGTACAATGCCCAACATAGTGCCCTGATCACTGTTGAGTCCACTGATACTACTTATATAATAAATAATACAAAATTAAATTTCCTCAGCTGGAAAAAAGCCTCTGCAGGGAATCATAGAATCATAGAAGGTTAGGGTTGGAAGGGACCTCAGGAGGTCATCTAGTCCAACCCCCTGCTTGAAGCAGGACCAATCCCCAATTTTTGCCCCAGATCCCTAAATGGCCCCCTCAAGGATTGAACTCACAACCCTGGGTTTAGCAGGCCAATGCTCAAACCACTGAGCTATCCCTCCCCAGGGAGTTTATTTCAATAAACACAATGGAAGCAACATGCAGTCTCATAACTAGAAAGTTAAAATCCCTTAAAAGAATGGAAATTCAATGCATTTAAACAGTGGAAATGAACTGCAAGATGATAAAAATTCTGCAAAACAAGAAAGGGCTGCATGGGAGTAGGAGAGCTAAATAGCAACTGACACACAGTGCAGATCCTTTTCCCCATTAGCGTTCACTGGAACGCCTGGGCAAGCTGGATCAGGAAGTATAGCTGTACTTTGAGCCAATCCCTAATAGTTTTGTCCACCGCGGAGCATTCCACCACTGCAACATGCAATAATGTAAATGAAGCAGCGCAAGTTGCCAAAGTGCACCCTACATTCTAGCTATCCTGTTTCAAGTCCATTGTGTCCCTGCAGCACTTCCTGCTCTTACACTGCATTGATACCCATCCCACAGTTCCAAACACAGCTTCCCATTCAGTTTTCTGTTAAAAGAGAAATATCACTTCTCTTCCAAGTCCTGGAGCACAGAGTCTTGACTAGAGAGTTCAGTGAAGACACTACAGGCCTGTGCTGGGAGGACTAATTGCACCAGGACAGCTGAAATGGCAGTGCTTTCAGTCTGTTGCAACAGAGCAGAAGAACCCAGGCAAGCTGCAACTGCAGAGGCTTTGCTCAAAACAAGTGCCGCTGAAACAGTGCTGGGAAAATTGTGCAGCAGTGGAAGAAAGCTCATGTGCATGGATGCAAAATGTGGTACAAGTATTGAAGGTGCTTGCAAAAGTAAAGTTCTCTCATGTAATCAAGAGTCACAAAACACCACTGCAGTACTGCCAAACCTAAGCACTGAAAAATAATTTGTAAGGCGCACACACACAAAAAAGAGAGAGACTTTTAAAAACTATATATGTTGAGGGTTCTCTCTCATTTTCATTTTTCTGGTTTTTGAACCTTTATGGTATACCTGGATAACATTTTTCAACCATACCAGCAAAAAATTTACTCTTTTCATTAAAGCAGTGGTTCTTTACCTGGGGTGCACAAGATGCCCTTTCTGGGGGTGCAAGACATGCCAGATTTTTTTAGAAGATAAATCATCAAACACACCAATTAAGCACAGGCATGTAAGTACAACTATATTGTTTCATCAAACCTATGTATTTATTAACATTATACATTTTTTAACAATTACTGTAATTTACAAAGTTTTTACATTTTCAAGTTTTTAAGCTAATTGAAGTGTCATTTTTGATAAGGGGTGTGAGAACATATTTTCAGACCTAAAGGGGTGCAAGCTGCAGTAAAGGTTAAGAACCACTGCATTAAAGCAAGACTTGATCTAATCACATGACTCCAGAAGCTAGGGATTTAAGAAAAATACCAAATGGGGGGGCCCTGCAATAACAGAGTTAAAGATGGTGGTCACGCTGCCACTCCCGCAAACCACCCCTCTAAGACCTCCACGAGGGGAGACGCTCTCAGCTCTATAGATAAAACCTCCAGGTCTCGGGGCTGGGGGATAACGATGGGGGAGGGGGAATACAGGCAAACTGTAGTAGCTAATCCCCACAACGGGACATCCAGGCAGCTCTCCGCCTGGCAACCCCTTCTGCAGTCCCCTAGGTCACAGGGAGCCCAGTAAGGTAGGGAGAAGTGAACACAACCAAACAGGAACTAGTCCCCCCGCCCCCCGGGGAGAGCAGCTCCCACCCCGGCAGCCCCAGCTCCCAGGGAGTCCAGGGGGAAGAGAAGGGGAATCTCCTGCAGCCCCCTGGCTAGGACGCTGGTCATCCCGCTGCCTGCACGGTACTTACCAGCCTTCCCTGAACTCTTCCTTGTCCCCCCCTCGGGCGGGCTGAGCAGCTCCCCAGGGCGCCCCGCCAGCCCCTCTCGCCTCCTACTCCAACAGCGCTAGAACCGCCATCTTTGTTACTGGCAACTACCCCTTTTTTTGTCACGGCACCAGGCGTTCGACTTCAGGCACGGCTCAAGACACCGCCGTCTGGTTGGTCAGATCCAGACCGGGCTGCGGTATGCCGCACTGTGATAGGTGTGAGGCGGATGAGGCAAGACTCTGTACATCCGCCCTTTCCTGAAGCAGGTCTGTGCTGAGGCTGCCTCGTGCTTACAAGGCTTTGGGCTGCGGCCCATGGATTGCGACTGCAGCCGGTTGTTGAGCACCGCGTAGAGGCTTGTGCGTGCTCTGGCAAACTGGAGGGCAGAGTCCCGAGCCCTAAAGGCTGCCACCTGCGGAGCTTATTGCAAGGGGCAGTATGGCTGCTGCCGCCAGTGTGCAGGAAGCACTATAATGCCACAACACAAAGTGACAGGGCCAGGACAATATCCCATAGGGAGTGAACACCCCACAAACGGGTTCCTCACAGCGGGGAGCGTGTCCTGCGCCTTGCACAGCGCTGAGCATATTGTCAACCCGTAGCAAATTAAAGTAGCAAGCATCACTTTGTGGGTCTTTCGCACAGGGTCATCAAATCGCTGCATGGGGAGGGTGACACCTACAGATGTGCCTCTGCAACACCCTCATTGCTCAGTTTAAGGAGCAAAGGAATGCAAAGGGAGATGAATCTAGATGGCAAAAGAATAGCAGGAGAGAGTGGGACACAGAGAAGAAATGAAAAAGCACTGCTGGTTCAAAAAACAAGGGAAATCAAGCCCATCTAAATGGAAACCTAAAGAATGAGGATGTTTTAAAAGGAAATGGAGGAAGTGCGGGGCAGGGAGAGAGACAGTGTATTTTATTTAGCTATAGAAAGCTTTACACATCACTTTGAATTTGTGATGGGTTGGCTGTTTTGAAAACAAACAAACACACACACACACACACTCTCTCTCTCTCTCATTGTAAATGTCCTCAGCCTCCATTATTCCCTCTTTTGATTCCACTTCATGTTTCTGAAAGGCTAATGGGTATGTTCTCAAGTCTGAAAATAAATTGGGACAATTCTGCAAATACCAAAGCCAGGTTGATGTGGTAATTGATTGAATTATTTATTACAGTAGAATCCTGATTTACTGAACCTTAATAATCAAAACCTGCTTTCTGAACTACAAGTGTTCTGGCCGTTAAGTAAGGAGTTTGAGACAGGAATATGGTAAATTATGAGAGGCCAAGCTTCAGTTCTGCAGAACACCTGACTTATATAGCGTTGGAGTTAAATACCTGCAGATCTTAAGAGTTCCATAGAAGTTTAACTTCAGCTCACTTGAGTTTAGGGACCTGACTATAAATTGGAAGGCTGATGAGTGAGGCTCACAAACTCTCAATTTTCTGAACCCGTAGTTACCCAAACCAATTTGATGGAGCCCAAGCACTTAGGAAAACAATCAGGATTCTACTGTACTTACATGGTGCTTCAGATGCAAATAAAAAGACAGATCTCTGAATATTTTACAATCTAGATTATACATAACATCAGGGAATGACAAGCAAAGGGAAGCGAAGAGGGTATAGGAGTACAAGAGCTGTAACAGTTTAAGATCATGAGACGTACTTAATGCTACATGTGCATCTTTTTAGTTCCGCTTTCGATTTTTTAAAATAAATTAAGTACTTTTAAGTTGTAGATATTTTCTAAATAAAGGTCAGGTTGAAAGTAGATACTGAGCAGGGGACCAGAGTCAGGGCTTCAGGGTTCTAATCCTGGTTCAGAGACTGATTCAGTGTGTGATCTTGGACACATCACTAATAGGCCTTATCCCATGAACATTCCATATATGGAATTTCTATTGATGTCAGTGGGAATTCTGCACTCAGAGGGGTTAATGGATTGGACTGTTAACTTCTCTGTTCCTCAGTTTCCCCATATATAAAATAAGTCTAATAATATTCACCCCTTGGGGTTGTTTGGAGACTGAACTGAATAATGTTTGTAAAACATTTTGAGATTCTTAGATGAAAGGCATAATGGAAATACAATATTATTATTATAAAGATGCTCTGAAGAGCAGGAACCCAAAGAAATTAAACCCTCTTGTAATTTCTGAAGGATTAAGAAAGAAATTCAAAGAAAGGTCACTTCATTTCTACCTATTCCTGGGTTGGGATAGAGAAGGAAAACTGAATAGAAAATACCTAATCAAGAATCATTAACAATTGAGATTAAAAGAAAATCATGCCAATTGTTTTGAGTACTTGAAAACCCACAGAACACAGACCTGTTCTGCAGTGGGATACACTGATTTATTTGTGTCTTAGCTTTAAAACTATTTCCTGATTTTTATCTTTATTTTGTACAAATACTATCAAACCTATCATATTCTAGAAGAGTGGTCTAAAATGTTATGGGTTATAATAGTGGTTTTGGACGATTACTCTGGAAAACTGCAATATTTATACAGGGGAATAGAAAAGGATGGTTAAGTTACAATAACTTTCCAAATTAGCTGCTAAAACTATTTACAAAATGCTTTTTTTTTTTTTTTTTTTCCATTATTGACTCACTTCATACAGGCCTGCAGCGCCATTGTGGTAGGGAAGATGTGCATGTAATAGGAATTCATTTTTGCAAGCCGATATGCACAGTCTGAAAATATTTTATTCATGCTCCTAGTGCCTTTGGTGTATGGATATACTATCTCCTCTTGGGATGATAACATATGTGCTGATAGAGCTACAGCTCAATTTGCAGTAAGCTTCCGCCTTCCGAATGGTTTGCAATAGGCGACAGTTCCAAGGGAACTATTTGACCTCACTGCATGTGCCTTTCAGTCAGCCTCAGTCAGAATGTGCTGCTGCTGGTAGTGCAGAAATGAGAATTGGAGTGAGAGCACTTTAAAGCAGGTACTGTATGCAAAATGTCCTTTCCTTTTCTCTTTCACGGTACCTGGAGCTCTGTAGTAAGGCATTGAAGAGGTTTTTAATCCAATGTTTGATTGCGTAGTGTGTATAAGCAATAAGGCAAAATAATTTAAAATAACTTAAAACGGGTAGAGGGGAATTCTTATATTTAAAAAATAATTAATTGCTCTAACTAATTTTTTCTATATGTTTTATGTCAGACGTTAGAAAAGGACAATATTTTGAAGTTTGTATGATGATGAGAGAAATTAAGTGGAAAAAAAAGTGATTGGAAAGGGGTTACTTAAAAAAAAAATATACAAGAGTTGACTAATATCATCTAAGGGTGATTGTGGGCAGTACTTGGAATATTCATTTTATCTGGACAACACTGATTGTAGGGTGTTGTGTTTTTTTCCAATTATATTTAACTTAATGTATATTTATATAGAAGATACATATTACATGCTCCATATGAAATGTGTATTCTGCTTTTTTATGGCTTTACTAAAAAACGGGATCTGCTTTGTTTTTCTCATGAAAGGAAATTGAACTGACTATTCCAAGCTGTACTGAAAGTGACAGATGATTAAACTGGGTAAAAGGAGGAAAGCGGAGCCCCTTTTGTACTAAAGAAAGGGAGATGGCACACTCCAGCTATACCCAATTCCCTTTTACAGGTTCTTCCAGAGTTATAAATAGATCCTTTAGGGGTTAGCCAACTCTAGTTTCATTGTTTTGTTTCCTAACATCAGCAATGGCTAACTCTTATTGTGTACTCTGGGTCCCAGGTATAGCAATACTGGCCACAGGGTTCTCATTCTTACAGCAGTCATGTCCTTTCTTCTCTTTGTGACCATAGAAACACGCGTAGTAAGCTTTATTACATTCTCCCCGGCTCTCACAGTTTCATTGCAAGGCTCCTGATTATTTTTATTTCTTTAGTTTCTGATTTAGAGGCCTGGCTGAGTTTTGTTTTCTGGCCTGTAAAAGTCAGAACAATCCCTGTTTATTGCAGGTGATGTTTAAGTGGCTTTACAAGCACTCTTGAAATCTGTAATTGTTAAATTTGAGGAGCATAATTTTGGCAGATTGGCTGCTCTGTCTGGTTCACAAGCACCAACACTTAGATGGGCCATTAAAAAAACAGACTGTGGTAATGACTTAGTTTATAAGACTGTTGAAATATATACATAAAATAAGCTATGGCACTATGTTATGAAGATTTCCTGAGGGAGAGAGTAGTCTCATGGTTAGAACAATGAACTAGAAGTCAGGAATTTTTTATTCTATTGCCAGTTTGGACACTGACTTAGTGTAAGATATTGGGTAAGTCCCTTAACCTGTCTTTGCTTCAATTTCCCCATCTGTAGAATAAGGATTATAATACTTGCAGGGGCAATACCAGGTTAAATCACACACACACAAATGCCCTTATATGTGTTATTTCTAACTTAGATTACTAAAAATTGAAAGAATTTTAAACATCTCATTTGTAGGTCCTCAATTGTGCTGTTTATTACTTTGCTTTTCTTCACATGGACAGTGGAAACAGACTAGTCACTTTCTTTTTTCTATCAGTTTCCATTGTCTGGTTCTCTTGTATTAGCATAATCCTGCAATGCCTAGACTGCAGGGGAATGTTTAAATCCAGACCGAAAAACCAGTTTTAATTTAATTTTTAGAAAATGGTGGTAATATATTTATTAATATTAGGTTTTGTAAAATGTTATTTGTACAAAACCTAAGCTTGGGGCCTAAATTACTTGACAGTGACCTTTCGTTAATTATTGTTTTTTAAAGTCCTGTGGGGCTACAGAAGGGCAACATATTGGTGCTACATAACACATATGTTCTATTATAAAAACAGCATCCCCAAACTTGCACATGGCCTCATCCTGAGAGACACTGAGAATACACAATTTACATAGATTGCTGCGGGAGATAGGGGTACTTAGTGACTCTCAGAACTAGGCTGAAAGTGTTCAGGAAATACACAGTATTTTCTATGGCATGAGGAATATTTTATGAGACACTTGCAGCTCTGGACAAATTTTAAAAAGTAGATTCCAAATTAAGGACCAAATGACCCATTAATAGAAGGGCTTCAGATTAGGACATATAGGCTGAAAGAGCTTGATTTTCATGCTGCTGCTAGCTCAGGGATTGAAGTGGGAGGGAAGAGGCAAAAAAGGTGATGTTCTTGCAACAAGAATCTCTGCAATCTCATTCCCAGCATTCCCTATTTGCTGTGCCTACATTCCCAGCATTCCCATATTTGCCTCACCCAATTTATTTCTTCTTCTCCTGTAGACACAGAGGTATAAGACAGATCACAGCTTCTCCTACAGCTGCCAGAATAATGTTATGGTATGAAACTTTTAGCGTACTAGAAAAATCATCTGGGGTATGTCGAAGGATTATCCACACCCACTCTCTACATTCTGCACAGCAGTTTGCCCGAATCATTTCCTTGGGAAAAATACATCTTTCTTCTTCAGTCTCTTCAGACAGTTTATTACATGCAAATACTAGTGATCAGAAACCAGTCTGTACATGATTTGGATAATCTGATATATGGAAATAATATCCCCAAAATCAGAGTGTCATTTCAAAAAAGTTAAAAATTGTTTTTAAATCTGGAAGTGTCTTTTGAGACAGATAATTGGCATTTACCTGTATTTTATTATTTGTATAGCACCAGGTGCATGCTGGGTGTTTTTAAGAGACTACACTCTAGTTGACTCAAGGCCACAGTCTCTGCTTCAGGGAGCCTTACCCATTAAGCTACCAGGGTCACAATTTCTGTGGGTGACAGGTTCTGACTTGAGAGGAGACTGGCAGCAATATTATGGATGAGGGTGAAGATTACAGAAAGGAAATTTTGGAGGACTCTAGCAGAGGAGTAAAGTGCTTCCCTCCTCTGTCTGTGGGAGGACATTTTACAGATTAAACACTTGTGAGATAGGTTGTCAAGGTTCCTCCCCCACTCTGAACTCTAGGGTATAGATGTGGGGACCTTCATGAAAACCTCCTAAGCTTACTTTTACCAGCTTAGGTTAAAACTTCCCCAAGGTACAAATTAATTTTACCCTTTGCCCTTAGAATTTCCACTGCCACCACCAAACTTTAACTGGGTTTACTGGGAAACGTAGTTTGGTCACATCTTTCCCCGCAAAATCCTCCCAACCCTTGCACCCCACTTCCTGAGGAAGGTTTGGTAAAAATCCTCACCAATTTGCATAGGTGACCACATACCCAAACCCTTGGATCTTAGAACAATGAAAAAGCATCCAGTTTTCTTACAAGAAGACTTTTAATAGAAGTAAAGGAATCACCTCTGTAAAATCAGGATGGTAGATACTTTACAGGGTAATTAGATTCAAAACATAGAGAATCCCTCTAGTTACAAAAAAGACACACAGACAGGAATAGTCATTCTATTCAGCACAGTTCTTTTCTCAGCCATTTAAAGAAATCATAATCTAACATACCTAGCTAGATTACTTACTAAACGTTCTAAGACTTCCTTCCTGTTCTGTCCCTGGCAAAAACAGCATACAGACACAGACCCTTTGTTTCTCGCCTCCTCCCAGCTTTTGAAAGTATCTTGTCTCCTCATTGGTCATTTTGGTCAGGTGCCAGCAAGGTTACCTTTAGCTTCTTAACCCTTTACAGCTGAGAGGATTTTTCCTCTGGCCAGGAGGGATTTTAAAGGGGTTTACCCTTCCCTTTATATTTATGACATAGGTATTAGCCCCATTTTACAGATGAGATGAGGAAACTAAAGCAGAGAATTCAAGTGACTTGCCTAGTGCCACAGAGCCTTAGTCCCGAGGCCCACCGGGGATATCAGTTGGCAGCTCCTTCATGGGGCCGTGAGCATGGGCGTGTACTTGGCGCGGTTCACCCCAATCCCGGACACCTGCCCCTTTTGTGGCATGAGGGAAACCCTGGCGCACGTCTATCTGGAGTGCGCCAGGTTGCAGCCCCTATTCCGGCTCCTCACGAATATTTTGTTAAGGTTTTGGTTGCACTTTTCTCCTCACCTCCTTATCTATGCACTCCCTGTCCATGGCCCCACTAAGTCATGGGACCTCCTGGTCAACCTCCTCCTGGCCCTGGCTAAAGTGGCCATCTATAAAACCAGGGTGAGGAGGTTGGCCGATAGAGTCTCCTGCGACTGCGGGGCCTATTTCCGATCCTTTGTCCATTCACGCCTCCGGGCAGAGTTCCTCTGGGCGGCGTCCACTGACTCCCTTGACGCCTTTGAGGAACGGTGGGTGCTGTCCGGGGTTCTCTACTTGGTGTCCCCGTCCGGTTCCCTTCGTTTGACCCTTTGACCGCACTCCCGTCCCTGTTGTTCATTAGTTGTCCCCTGTAATTATTTGATTTCCCAGGTCCTGTGGATCTCCCCCTTAGGCTGAGGGGGGGATCCTTTAGCATTGGGCGAGCTTCGCCCGCCCACTTCCTGGATCCCAATAAGGCCACAGAGGGTATGTCTGCACTGCAATTAAACACCCTCAATTGGCCCATGTCAGCTGACTCAGGCTGATGAGGCTCAGGCTACAGAGCTATTTAATTGCAGTGTAGACTTTCGGGCTCGGTTTGGAGTGTGGGGTCTGGGGCCCTTCCCCCACACAGGGTCCAGCTCAAGTCCAAACGTTTATGCTGCAATTAAACAACCTTGTAGCCCAAGCCCAACTCATCTGACACAGGCCAACCATGGCTGATTAATTGCAGTATAGACCTATTCAGAGAGAATTTAGTGTTGGAGATGGATTAGAAATCACAAGTTCCTGACAGTCATTCCTGTGTTTAGCTTCATAAGACCTCTCCCTAGCTCATTTTAGAGATATGAAATATACATACCTCTCAACTAACATATACTTCATTCTATAGGAAGATCGAAGATGATGCAGATCTTAGTTCCCCATACCTACAGAGATTTAATATAGTTGCCACACAATAAGAGTAGTAATTTTAAACACATAAACCACAGAAGCCCAAGATAGAAAAGACTATTTAGATAATCCAAACCATTCCCCTTCCAAAGTAGAATATAGTCCCCTGATGAAGGTTTCAACAGATATTGAACTATTCCTGTACTTTAAATACACATCAATGGTAGAAGATTAAAAACTACTTTTCATCAGCCATTTTCTTCCTCCTCTCTCTAATTGCTGTCTAGGTAGAAAACTACATTTTGCTCTCATCTCCCATTCTTGTAACTTCCTCTCATGATGTTTTCATTGACCCCATATCGTGCAGAACAGAATGAATCAGTTTAACAGTTCTGTGGGCCATTGAGTTCCTGTCCATGTTATGACTGAAACAATCTAGTTTAGGGTTGTTGCTAGCAGGGTTTCAACAAATTTTACTTTACATAAACCACATCAGAAAGCCATGCTATAGACAGCTTAGAGGGGGAAGTCTAGTTCAATTCTCAGGGGAAATCGCTGCACTGGCCAAGTAAAGTATGCTAGCACCCTTTCATCTTTGATATAATCTGTGCCTAAAGGACCCTGGAAGATGCTGGAGGTACTCTCTCAAGAGATCAGAAGCCTTCAAGACAATTCAGCCGTGACATAAATGGTGATGTGAGTTACATGTTAATAATGTAAGTGTCAAAGCAGAGTAATTTGCACCATGTTAACATTTAGGAGGAGGGTGGTGTGTAAAAAACAAGTGTAACTTGTACCTGCTTGGTATCCTATGGAGGCCAAACACAGCCCCTGACATAAGCATGTGCAACTTCCATTGTAATTAGTGAGATTTCTAACTGCTTACATCAAGTCTGAATTTGGCTCCAGGAGCATTGAATATGGTCTGGGCATAAGTTAAAGTGCAGGAATATGAATACAGATGCAAGTGCACATGTTGGGTGCTGTTTTATCATACATGCACCCATTAGTGCTTTTTTTGTTACAACCTCTTTCATCACCTAGGCCCCCATTTTGAAAATCTGCTGAATGCCTAGTCAATGCATTCACCACTTACACACTTTTTCTGATAGACTTACTTGCAGTCACATTAGTTACTTGTGAGCGTCCCCATTGGCTTGTTATATTTATACATGCAATTAATGGAATGATTGGGCTGCAGATGTGTAACTTGCACGGCTGCTTCTGACAGTGCTGATTTTGGCTCAGAGATTTCCCTGGGAGCTTCACCTGTTTATTCCTTGCTATAGCCCTATCCTCTCCTGGGCAGCATTAAAGCAAGTAATGGTAACCCTCGCCATAACTAAGACAGAAAAACAGTTTCTGTTACATTCACACTTGTCCCGAACATTTGTCCTTTGGGATGAAGTATTCAGTGTATGGACTCTGCCTAAAGTTGTTGGTTTTTTGTTTTGTTTTTTGAAAGCTTGATTAAAATCCCTTCAGCTGTTTTCAAGTTACATGGGGGGGGGGGGGGTAAGAATTCCAATCATAATTAAATGTGGCTATAGTAAAAATGGCTGAGGCTTGAAACATGGTATGGATGTAGGGCTCATTGAGGATTGGTGCCTTTGCCCAGATAAGGAAAAATGTGTTAAAAAATTTAAAAAAGCAACAAGCAACTAAAAATAATTTTTGAGCATAGTCTTTAGATATTTGCTAAGATCTTTTTAGCAGCACTAAATGTTGATGCAACAGGAAGGAACTGTAGGGCAACTACTCAAAATTTTGTCCTAGAACTACAGTAAATGGCAATAGAATAAATGTTATCTCCCCCAGGGTTCTTCCCAGTTAAATCTGTCTTTGATTATTGCTGATAGTTCCTACCACCTATAGTCAATAGCCTGCTTTACCATAATTATTAGAGTAGCACCTTGAGGCCCCCGCTAAAATCAGTTGCACATGATACTAAACAAACATGAGACAGTCCCTGCCTTCAAGAGCTTACAATTTAAATAGACAAGACAAAGAATGGGAGGAGAAACAGATGTACAGAGCAGTGAAATGACTTGCCCAAGGTCACACAGCAAGTCACTGGCAGAGATGGGAGTGGAATCCAGCTCTCTTACTCCCAGTCCAATGCCCTATCCAGACGGAGCAAGTTTTTTCCTAACTACTTCTCATTTTACAGTGCCAGTTTGCAGACAGCTGATCTTGCTTCAGACAGTGCTAGTGATCTCCTTTTCCATCTTAACAAGCAGCAAGAATCAGGGTTCCACATTCAACCTCCAATGACTTTTCCAGGTCAATTTTGTGTAGTTTACAAGTCATACTAGGATTTATCTGGCTGCAGCCCTGCTGCTCCACCTGGTGATCTGACAACCCCAATGGGATGTTGCTTCTTGCAACATCACCACTGAAAGATTCTACCATCATAACCTTGTTAATAATTTTTTGCTGATCATGCATGAGGTGGAACACACTATAGCTTCCTCTTTCATAGATGTATCAGTTCCATAGGTGATACATAATGGCCTATGTTTGGCATTAGATGGAACAGATAGGAGTAAAAGACACACAGACAGCAAATATGTGGGTTATAAAGGTTTGTTTGTTTTGTTTCTTTAAGAAGCACATTTATATTTCTGACTACACCTCCCCTTTTATTCCAGTGCTTTCCCCACCACTGTGGGGGACAAAGACTCCTTGCTGCTGCTTCATTTGAGGCTGAGGCCTCTGGGCTCCAGTTCAAGCTTTGCCACTTTTGAGCTAGCTTCTAACACTGGCTTGGAAGTTTAATGAGTCACCCTCTCTGAGCAAGATGGAATAACAGGCCATTTTCCCACTAATTTAAAACAAAACAAAGAAAGCGTGTCTAGAATATCTTGCTAGTTAGTTTTAGCCAGTCACATTAGCACTCCACAGAAGAAGTATGTTTAGTGTGCTCAGCAGCACCGATGTAGTGGCAAAGGTCAGGAGCATGAACTGTACATTTTCTGTAGTACACTATGGAGATACTTACTGAGGGAACGGGTATATTAAGAAAGGCCCCAGGCTACATTAATGAATTTACTGCAACTCTAGAGAAAGTTAACCTTTGAATGACATGTAGCATGTGTTCCAACTTCTAGTAGTTTAGGAGAAGTTGCATCCCAGTCATCCCTACATCCAGAATCATTACATTATATTGTAGTGAACCTGGCAGCTCTGGGTCTAAAAGCATAAGCCTCTATTGATGGCGAGAAAGGACCACTTCAAAGGCAGAAGCAGACTCAAAAACCACACTCTGTGATCTAGCCCTACAGAGGGACAAGCCACACTGTGTTAGGTTGGGTTACAATTGTGTCTTCTGAAATCCTGTAGCGTAGCAGTAAGCAATAGGTGGGTCCTACCAAATTCATAGCCATAAAAAACACATCATGGACTGTGAAATCTGATCTTTTGTCTGCTTTTACCCTATACTATACTGATTTCACAGGGGAGATCAGCATTCTCAAATTGTGGGTCCTGACCCAAAAGGGAGTTGCGGGGGGGAGAGGGGGGTCACAAGGTTATTTTAGGTGGATCATGGTATTGCCACCCTCACCTCTGTGCTGCCTTCAGAGCTGAGCAGCCGGAGAGCAGTGGCTGTTGGCCAGGTGCCCAGCTCTGAAGGCAGCACCCCACCAGCAGCAGCAGAGAAGTCAGGGTAGCAATACCAGACCATGCTTGCTTCTGTGCTGCTGCTGGTGGCAGCTCTGCCTTCAAAGCTGGACTCCTTGCCAGCAGCCGCCTCTCTACAGCTGCCCAGCTCTGAAGACAACGCTGCCACCTGCAGCAGTGCAGAAGTAAAGGTAGCAGTACCACAACCCCCCCTACAATAACCTTGAGACACCCCACCCCCCACTCCTTTTTGGGTCAAGACCCCTATAATTACAACACCCTGAAATTTCAGATTTTAAAACTGAAATCGTGATTTTTACAATTTTTAAAATCCTCTGACTCTGAAATGACCAAAACAAACTATGAATTTGGTAGGGCCCTACCAATAGGTCTCATATATTAACAGACTTAGGATAAACACATTGTGTCAAAAGAACACTAATGCTATCTTTATGACTTGTGTCTACAGTAACACTGTATCAACATAACTCCTATACTATAATTATACCTTGTCATCAGTTACTATGTTGACCTTGATCAGTAACATTGTTTCAACATTCCAAATAGTAATTTTAAGCCTGAAATAACTGTTTATACAAAAATATGTTTCACCTTTCAACAAACATTCTTCCAATCTATTCATAGCAAAGAATTACACTTTTAATTTTGTACCCCTGACTGTTCTAGAGCATTTTACAAAGGGATCCAAAGGAAATGTCAGACATTAGACAAATTTTACTCAGGTGGCAGTTCTTAAAATAGTCATAACTAATTGAGATTACACTTTATCACGACAAACTACAATAGAATATTAAAGCAATTCATAAACTACAATAAAATTCTGAAAACTGATCCTTTAGACACAGTCACAGACTCTCCTTTTTACTCATTAAGGTTGTGTCAGGATTTCCATTCTAACTATAGCAGCACTCTCTTCCCCACTGTAGTTACAAGAGAATACTACAGTACCTAAAGCCAAAACAAAAACCACCACTATCCATTGATTTGTGTGTATACTGTTAGTACCTACTCAGTTAATCAGTATATGATAAACAAATACTAAAGCAATTCCTTTATCAACAGCACCTTCTGTACAATCCTCTGACTTCCTACTAACTATTCTTATTACAGGTTTCCCCTCTTATAAGACTTTTCCCCCCATAATGCCTTTTTGGAGCAAAGGCAAGCAGCTGCAGCCCTAAAACAACCATTTTACAACTGACAGCTGTTGGCTATATCTACCTCTTTTTCCAGCTAGTTAACACCTGCTATATTTTTTCCTTCTCTATAACTGGTATGGCATCTTCTCACAAGATTCCCAAATTGCCACTTTGAGATCATACATGAAACCAGAGACTTAATTGTGTGCTCTCGTGCCTAATGTTGGGGACTGAGAACTAAGGTTCTTGGATTCTATTCCTGACTGTGGCACTGATTCATTATATGATCTTGGATAAGTCACTTAACCTCTAGGCCTGCTTCATATGTAAAATACAGGATAATAATTATGACAACATTTGGAATACCCTCAACCTCTTTAACATTAATTCTACTCACCTCTCCAGTTCAGGGTTTGAATAGTTCACCATTAAAAGACTGTGTGTGGTAGGGGGAAGATGTGACTCCAAGCTAGACCAAGATGAAATTCAAACCCATGAAGTATAGTGTTGTTCTGAGGGGGAAGTTGTCTTTCTATTGACTTAAGGTACAAACCTTCATCTCCAAATAATCTCAGAATTTGTCTCCAACTGTTCAAACATTTAGAATTGACACATTAGCAGACTGGATCTTTGCAGAAGCACAACCAAGGAGGAAAACATCCATGATCCATTTTAGGGTGCATATTTTGATACGCTAGCCTACTCTTTCTGTGTATGGATCTGTAAATCTTTCCAGTATATTCACAGGGAGACCAACAGACCTACGGGTATAAAAAGGCCAATGTTGTCCAGCCTCGCTGTAAACTCAGAATATGTGACTTTCTGTGATACATAATTAAAAATAATTAAAAATTATTAAAAATACAAATTAAAATCTTCAATATCTATTCCAACACTAGAGAGAGACTTGAATGAAAAACTTGCAGCCAGGGCACCCTGAAATTTGGGTAAACCTAGGTTTCAGTGCTGCAGCATGGGCTCATCTCTAGTTAATACCATGTATGCCACACCTAGAACCCACATTCACAGGTCTGGAATCCTGAAAAAAAAAGTCCTCTCTATTTGGTCTATTTGGGAGTTAATAACTACTTCCAAAAACTGATTAATAAGGACTTGAGGTCTGCTTCCATGCACTAGGGCCATGGGAGTAGGAGTACAGCTGTAGAAAAGCTTCTGTTTTTAAAAGGAGCCTTCTAATTTGAGAGCCAGAGAAAGCTAACTCTTCTAAAAAGGGTTGGCTTTGTCAAGGAATCCAGGCCAGACTTTTACCTAGGCAACTGCTTCAGGGTATACTGTAATTACATTTTTAAGAATTACATTACAAAAAACAAACAAACAAAAAAACAACAGAGAAAGAATTCTGCCCTCTTGTGCATATGCATCATGAAGCACTCTTTAATTACCTGATCACATTATATTTTTTTCCATGAGACCCCTGTCTCACTGAGTGCACAAGATGGATGGTACTCACTGAATGGGTAGCTATACAATGTTTCTTTTTGTCCTCATAATTAAATGTGTTGCCCACATCTTATTTACTACACACCGTCCCACCTCTGCTGTGAATATGATATTATTAATGTTCTCATTGGCTTTTCTATGGTGCACATTGCTATAGTTTCTAAATGCTTCACCAATTGTAATGAATTTATCTCAGCTCCACTGGGAGAGAAATATTACCCCCATTTTATAGATATGGAACTGAGGCACAGAGAGATTAAGGCCAACATTTGCAAAAGTCCCCACTAATGCTGGATGCCCAGTTTGAAACAGCTAGAGCCTTATTACTCAGAGTACTTAGCATTTTTGTGGTGTTTTATAACAAACATTCATTGTTCAAAACACTGTACAGACATTAACTATTAAATCTTCAGAACACCCTGGAATATGTGTGGATAAATATTATTAATCCCCCTTTACAGTATGCATCTGATGAAGTGAGCTGTAGCTCACGAAAGCTTATGCTCAGATAAAGTGGTTAGTCTCTAAGGTGCCACAAGTACTCCTTTTCTTTTTGCGAATACAGACTAACATGGCTGTTACTCTGAAACCTTTACAGATGGGGACACTAGGGCAGAAGGGTGAAGTGACTTGGCCACACCAGTCTCTGAATCACACCCCTGGTTTCTTCTGCTTTACCAAATAAAATTCAGGCTCCTTGTTCTCAACAAGGCCCTTTATAGCTCTGATCACCTCTACCTGCCAGCTTGCCTCTTCCCAACTTGTATCCTCCCCACACTTTTGCAAAGGACACCAGCTTTATTCACCTGTTTGTCAGCTTCTCATGGGAATGTCTCTGTGCCTTCTTCCATGCTACCCCTTCTGCCTGCAGAGTGCTGCCCTCTGTAAGGCCCCTGCTTTTTTCCCCCTCCTTCAAATCTCTCCTCACAACCCATTTCTGCTGTGATGCCTGTGAGAAATCTACCAGTGGATGATGGCTGAGATGAGGGTCAGATGGGGAGAATTGGCATTTAATCTGTAATAAAAATGCAAATACATGTGTCTATTAAACCTGTCTGATTGTATCCCTCTCCCCACCCTTCGTGAGCCTGTCAGCTCGTCAGGGTACGGACCGACTGTGTCTGCACCATGTCCAGCACAATAAGATCCTGCCTCACTAGGGACTCTATAGCCTACTGCACTGGCACTGGCAAGGTCCTGCGCAGGCGTACTGGTATCTGCAGCGTCAGTAACGCAGCAAATGTTGCGCTTGCGCACTGACATGTACAACGCTACTCCCACACACCTCAAGGCTATCGGGGCTAGACCCGCAAAACCGCGCGCACGCGCGCTTGTGGACAAATGCCCTCCCGCCGAGGGTGGCGAGCAAGGCTGCGCATGCGTTGTGGCCCTGACAGCACTTAGCCCCTGCCGGTGCTGGGCGCAGTCTCGCGAGAGCTCCTAGGAGGGCTGTAGCGGAAGCTGGAGGGGCTCTCGGGCGAAGCTGGGTTCGGCGGGGCCGCTCGGAGCGGAGCCCCAGCGCCACACGGTGAGTGAGACGGGGAGGCCCTGCCGGGGGGCGCCGACACGGGGGGCTCGGACGGGCAGTGGCGCCGCCTTCGGAGCCACCCGCCGGGCCGTGGACTCCGGATCGGGGGCACAGGCGTTTCCCGGGGCCTCCGCCCCGAGGGGTCCGACCCCCGACCGGGTGTGGGAGTCAAGGCCCCGGCCCCCGGGGAGCCTGCCGCTGACCCGTGGCCCCCAGGGAGCCTACTGCGGCCCCTCGGCTCCTAGGGCCGTTGCCTCACGCCTATGACCGCCCTGTCACTCGTCTGCTGAAGCCCTTAGCTCTTTGGGAGCCGGACACTTCTTCTTCTCCGGGAGTTGACCCATTCCCAGTGCCGTGCCCGGCGGGGGCAGGGGGCAGGCTGACAGCATAGGGCCATGCCTCTGGGTATTTCCGCAGTGGCTCATCTCCTTGGTCCCGGAGCTGCAGGCCGTATGCCTCTGCAGCTCCTGTCATTACTTAATTACAGCTAGAAGCTTCTCATTGGAGCACGGAGTGAATTGAAAGCAGCAGGGTTGGTTCAACCCAAGTAATAGATGCAAATACTGTCCTGGTTTTTTTCATTCTCTGGTTCCTGGTGAATTACTGGAAAGATGAACCCTACTGCCAGTTCAGTACTCTTCTGAGGGTAGAACTGGTTTGGGAGGGAAATCATTGGCATCTATAGCAATTTGTAGGCTTGCTGAGTGTTATAGTTTGCATTGTCTTATGTTGGGTGCATGGGCCAATTTTTGATATTCAGTTGGGGATCCATGTGACTTCAGGCCAGTTCTGAGGATAAAGTGTTATGGGCAGGTTGTGGCCTGGAAGGTGTGAACGTTTACCACTTCTGATAAGAGTCCATAAATTCATGGTTCACATATGGTCTTTGGGGTGGAGGTAGGGAGAGGTATTTCAGATTTCCCTCTCTCTCTCTTTTTTTTTTTTTTTGTTCATGTGGTGTTTTGTGGGGGGAGGGGTTGTGGGTTTTTTGCTGTCACTTCCTGGTTGAGGTCTGTGGGTGTGTTTTTTTTCATACAGTTTTAATAAGCAGGTCCTATCCCTTGTCTTAAGTAATTTGTGAAACTCATAGAAGTGGAGGAAGTCACACAGAGATCTCAATTATGGAGTAAGGTAAATAATGTAACTTAAAAAAGAGCAAAATAGATAGAAGGGGAATTCATCCCCTGTTTGGGAAATGATTGAACGCTTAACAGTCAGGGAGCAGAGTTTGGAAGATTGGGAGTAGGGAATATCCTAGCTTTCTCCTACAAACCAGTTGCTACCTGTATTCACTCATTTCTAAGCCAACCTCTTGGCGTTCAAATTTTTGCACAAAACAGATGGTTATTGAATCACTTTCATTTGTCTCTTAAGATGACATCATCTTGTGTTAAAGCATTTTAGAATACTAGGTGATTTTTAAATAGTTATTTTGCACTTGATTTAAGAAATAATGTCAATGGGGAAAAAATGAGGAAGCTGTAGAAAAGAGGACCGGGCACAAGTGCCCTCCCGCCAAGGGTGGCAGGGAACGCTGTGCATGCACTGTGGCCCTGACCGCGCTAGTCCCTGCTGGTGCTGGGGGCAGTCTTGCAAGAGCTGCTGTTAGGGCTGTAGCAGAAGCCAGAGGGGCTCTCAGGAGAAACTGGGCTCACTGGGGCTGCTTGGAGCGGAGCCCCAGCATCCCACAGTGACTGGAGACAGGGAGAATCACCTGCTGAGGTGATCACATGCCTGATGGGGTCCATCAAAAAAGCAGTATAAGAGCATATGAATGGCCATACTGGGTTAGACCAATGGTCCATCTAACACAGTGTCCTGTGACAGTGGCCCATGCCAGATGCTTCAGAGGGAATGAAGAGAAAAAGGCAATTTATCGAGTAATCCACCCCCTGTTGTCTAGTCCCAGCTTCTAGCAGTCAGTGAAAAAACAGGAAGCTTATTTAAGGCTGAAAATCCGGTGATGGTCAGTTCTCTGACAAAGCATCCTTGAGACAACTGAAATACAGTTAGGAAGAGAGTTAGGGAATGATTGATAGAGGTCTATAAAATCATGACTGGTGTGGAGAAAGTAAATGAGGAAGTGTTATTTACTTCTCGTAACACAAGAACTAGGGGTCACCAAATAAAATTAATAGGCAGCACAACTGAAACAAACAAAAGGAAGTATTTTTTTCACACAATGCGCAGTCAACCTGTGGAATTCGTTGCCAGAGGATGTTGTGAAGGCCAAGACTATAACAGAGTTCAAAAAAAGCACTGGATAAATTCATGGAGGATAGGTCCATCAATGGCTATTAGCTAGGATGGGCAGAGATGGTGTCCTAGCCTCTGTTTGCCAGAAGCTGGGAATGGGCGACGGAATGGATCGCTTGATGATTACCTGTTCTGTTCATTCCCTCTGTGCACCTGGCATTGGCCACTGTTGGAAGACAGGATACTGGAATAGATGGACCTTTTGTCTGACCCAGCATGGCTATTCTTATGTCCTTATAGATTGGGGTATCATCTCTAACTGTGAATATCTTTGCATTTATAGGTTTAAAATTGAACTTACACACTGCCTCGCTATACTTAGCTCATACTGTTATACCCACTTATTTAGGCAACTCAGATGAATGCATGGACTCTCCCCTTTCACCTGTTTCATTTTACCCTTGTTGTTTGAGGTCTCCCTTTGTGTGTTTCCAAGATGACACAACCTTCCTCACCACTCAGGCTTTCCTTCCCTAGCAGTAGACTTCCTCTACTGTTTATCAGAATATGGGGACAAATCCAGTTCAGAATTATTAGGTGCTGCCACTAGACCTAATTTTCCCCCCCTTCTCTCCCACCCTCCTAAGCTATCTATGTTTCTGTTTCTGCCCTTGCTACTTCCTAGGACAGCAAGAATGGGGAGTAAAACCAAGGAAGAGCTTGTAGCACTATTGGCTGCTGCAGGAGCAGCATAAAAATTTCTACCTTCCCTTGTGGTATTTCAACAGTGAAGCAGAGGGAATCATAAGAGTTTTGATTGCTGCTAAGATATAATGGGCTTGGTGCATTGTAAATACTTACATTCCAACCCAAATTTAAAATTCATCTTCCTAATAAGAAGTTACCTTTATTTCTATTCTCTGCCTTCTTCCCTGTCCCCCAAACACTCTGACTTTAACTGAAAGTGTGAGTGAAATCTCTTGCCCCACCCTAAAGTAAGGTGAGATATAAGAAACCTTTTAGTGGTATAAATCTTTTGGTAAAATTTTAGTCACTTTTCTGATTAGGCCATCTGTTAATTTTAGTAACATGTATTCTTGTGTTGGTTGTACTTTTATCTCTCTGTGCTGATGGAGTTAAAGTAAACTCTAGTCTTTTGCAAAATGTCTGTCATCTCTGCTGGTGCCAGTACCTGGTCAAAAGCAAATACCCACAATCACACTTAGCTGGTGGTGTGGCAAAGACTATCACAAGCCTGGGATGGTGGGTGTATTTTTTTTATTCATGAATTATTTTCTTGGTTCAACCTGATTGAAATAATCTGTCAGTCACACTCAGTTTGGTTGTTTTTTGGGGCTGCTGATGCTGTGATGCATTTTCTGTTGGGCAAAGTACATAATTACACTATCTTACTTGATAGTAACAAAGAGGAGGAAAAGGTTTCTTGAGTGACTTGGACATACAATGCATGTTCTCATTTCTCTCTCTCTCTCTCTCGTGACATTCACTACATAATCATTTTTATACAAATTTATTAAAAAAAACCTTCTCTAACTTGCTTGTAGCTGTGGTGCCTGATGTTCAGCTAAATCTCACCCACAGTTATGAATGCTAGGTAGCAAAAGCTAGTTCTGTGTAGCAACTAGCAATTGCTAATTAGTGTGGCTGCCGGGAGACCTCTTCCATTTGAGTTCTGTCATTCAAAATAAAGGAGGTGTCACCCTACAACAGTCAACATGTATGTTACATGCCGTGTAGTTGTAGCTGTGTTAATTCCAGGGTATAGGCAAGGTGGGTGAGATAATATCTTCTATTGGACCAACTTCTGTTGGTGAGAGAGACAAGCTTTCAAGTCATGCAGAGCTATTTTTCAGGTCTGGGAAGGGCACTCTTAAGTGTGTCAGCTACATACAAGATGGAACAGATTGTTTAGCATAAGTAAAAAGAAAAGGAGTACTTGTGGCACCTTAGAGACTAACAAATTTATTTGAGCATAAGCTTTCGTGAGCTGTAGCTAACCCTAACCCTAAGCTGTAGCTCACGAAAGCTTATGCTCAAATAAATTTGTTAGTCTCTAAGGTGCCACAAGTACTCCTTTTCTTTTTGCGGACACAGACTAACAGACTCTGAAACCTGTCATTTAGCATAAGTAGTTAACACATATTTTAAGGCAATGGCTCTGAACCAGGGGAACGCATACCCCTGGTGGGTACGTAGAGGTCTTCCAGGAGTACATCAACTCATCTAGATATTTCCCTAGTTTTACAACAGGCTACATAAAAAGCTCTAGTGAAATCAGTAGAAACTAAAATTTCATGCAGACAATGACTTGTTTATATGGCTCTATATACTATACACTGAAATGTAAGCACAATATTTATATTCCAGTTGATTTATTTAAAATTATATGGTAGTGATGGAAAAAGTAAACAATTTTTCAGTAATAGTGTGCTGTGACACTTCAGTATTTTTATGTCTGATTTTTAAGCAAATAGTTTTTAAGTGAGGTAAAACTTGGGGATACATAAGACAAATCAGACTCCTGAAAGGGGTACAGTAGTCTGAAATGGTTGAGAGCCATTGCCTTAGAACAATGGTTCTCAACTTTTCCCTTTTCAGGCCAATATCTAGTTGAGTTGATGTACCCCCTGGAAGACCTCTGTGTATCCCCAGGGGTATGCATACCCCTGGTTGAGAACTGCTGCCTTTGAATATGTCCTAACTGCTTACGCTAAACAGTCTGTTCCATCTTGCATTTAGCTGTGATGCTAAGGCAGTGTTTCTCAGATGTGGCCACCAGGGGCTTTTCTTGTGGCCATAGCCTCCTGGGCAGTGATTGGGGCGGAGGCGGGCAAAGCAGCGGCCCCTTCTCTGGGACTGCCAGGAGGGGTTGGGCCCTACCCCCCTTTGGAGCCACAAACACTGGAAGAGCAGACAGTCAGTGTGAGTTCCCCACCTTCCCAGGGGTGGTGGGGCTCAGACTTCTGACTTCTGCCCTTGGGTGGCAGGTGGCAAGCTCCAGCTGTGCGGTGCCGGGCTCTGGCCGTGGGCTCTGTCTGCAGGGCTTTGTCTGCACAGTGGCGTGATCCATCCCTTGGCTGCTGGACTTAAGGGTCTGGTGCTGGCATCAGGCTCACCACCCCCCTCATCGCCTCTGGCCCCTGCTACCTCCCTACTCACTTCCTCATCCAGGGTTGTTACAGGAGTGGGTGGGTGAGTTTCTGTGGTCTGCGTTGTGCAGGAGGTCAGACTAGGCTATCGTAATGATCCCTTCTGACCTGAAAGTCTATGAAGGCTTAATTTGTCCCCAGCTTGCCAGGGCTGAGTAAGTCTGCTGTGAAAAGTGATATTTGTATGTTTGTTAATATCATTTTTCACTACATCCCAGCTAGTTAACAAATTTGCTGCTGTAAAAAGTGATATTATTTGAAAGTGTTGTGCAGGTTTCCGTTGAGAATGAGGACTGATAGATCAGATACAGAGTGATCGCTTTTTGAGAAGTTTCAAAGAAGCAGCCGTGTTAGTCTGTACCGCAAAAAGAAAAGGAGTACTTGTGGCATCATAGAGACTAACAAATTTATTTGAGCATAAGCTTTCGTGAGCTACAGCTGAATGCATCCGATGAAGTGAGCTTTGTTAGTCTCTACGGTGCCACAAGTACTCCTTTTCTTTTTGAGAAGTGTTCACCCACAGGTGATAAGATGTTTTTGTCTTTCCTGTGAGTTCATTCGAGAATGTAGTTATTGTCTGGTTTCACCCAGATAATTGTTGGGCATTTAGTGCATGGAATGAGAGACACCACATATTGTGGTAGGCATGTATAGGATCCAGGGATCTTGAAAGATTTGTGTGATGATCGTTGTAGCAGTGCAGCTTTTGCATCTGTTGTTCTGGTGGAGTCTGGTGCCACTTTGAGTTGGTGTGGTTTGCCTGTGGGGAGCTTGTTTCTGATGATGAGTTTGGAGAAGCTGGGAGGTTGTTTGAAGGCCAGAAGTGAGGGTTCAGGAAAGATTTTTGTTCACGTTGGGGTTCCCATAAATTATGGGTTGTAGTTTTGATCCCACATATGGGTTCCATCGTTGGGTGGTAGGTGACAACTAGGGGTGAGCAGTCAAAGGGGATTTTATTTCTGTATTGAAGCAGGTTCTCCTGGGATATTTGGGAATGGGCCACAGATCAAGAAAAAGGTGTGCACATTTTAAGGGGCGTCAGTCCATTTGATTTGCTTTTTGATGGAATGGTGTGTCAAAAGGTCTTAGGCCAGGTCTACACTAGAAACTTTTGCTGATATAGAAGATGTTGCTTAGGCATGTAATCTTGCTGTCTGTGCAGGTTTTCTAATGACACTTTTAAATGGCAAACTTTTTCTAGGGTGGAGTAGGCTAATTTGCTTTAATTCTGCCCTGTGATATGAAAATTATTATGCCCTTGGGTGTAGGGATGTAAATAGTGGTTTAAAAAGTAACTGTGTAAAAGTTTTATGCAGGGCCCTACTGTCATGCGCTGGCATGCCAGGCGCGGGGCCACCGGCCACCATGCTCTGGGATGGCAGCAGAGCCTTGGGCTCTGGCCAGTAGCAGAGTTTAATCGTTAAGCATCAGTCTTAACGGTTTCGGTTATCAGTTAACCAGTTAAACTTTTACATCCCTACTTGGGTGTAGTCCCAGATGTACATACACTGGTCACCCATGTCTGTCTTTCCTTCTACGTTTTCACAGAATGCATAGGCACTGGTTTCCTTCGGGCCCAGGGTGGTGCTCAACCCCCCGTTCTGCCCCAGGCCTTGCCCCTGCCCCCACCCCATCTCTTCCCACCCAGTTCTGCCCCCTCCCCTGAGCATGCCCCGTCCCCACTCCTCCCCTTCCTCCCAGTGCTTTCTGGACACCGTGAATTAGCTGACACTGGTGGGCAGGAGGCGCTGAGGAGTAGGTGGGGATCTGGCTGCCAGTGGGTGGTAAGCATGTGACAATTTTTTCCCCTCAAATGAACTTGCACAGGAAAAGGTAAAAGACAAAAAACACTATACCACCAATGGGTGAACAGTTCATAAAGTGATCACTCTATCTTATCTCAGTCTTCATCCTCAAAGGAAACCTATACAACACCTTCAAAAGATAAGCCTGGGAGTGTAAATTCATAACTTTGCAAGATACTAAAAGTCATGGACTGAACAGAAACACTGAATCTATGTTTCAGAGTAGCAGCCGTGTTAGTCTGTATTCGCAAAAAGAACAGGAGTACTTGTGGCACCTTAGAGACTAACAAATTTATTTGAACATAAGCTTTCCATGAGCTACAGCTCACTTCATCGGATGCATGAATCTATGGCTTGTTAGAACAATCTGTAACCCACTTAACCCTCCACCTCAGCCTCTTTTTTCCTTCCCTGCATGACTGGAGAAGTGTTAATGGGGCACTTCTCCTTGAGTGGTCCTTTGAAATGCTTTAGCATAAGCAGTTAACATCTCTTTTTGATCTTGTACCCAGAGTGTACAGATAAATACCTTTCCCAGACCTGAAGAAGAGCTCAGTGTAACTCACAAGCTTGCATCCGATGAAGTGAGCTGTAGCTCAGGAAAGCTGATGCTCAAATAAATCTGTTAGTCTCTCAGGTGCCACAAGTCCTTTTCTTTTTACAAGCTTGTCTCTCTCACCAACAAAAGTCAGCAGTGCGGGGCAAAATGGTAACCACTTAAAGCCAGGGGGTGCAGCAGCAGCAACCCTAGCTCCAGCACCCGTGACAAAAGTTGGTCAAATAAAAGATACTGCCTTGCCCACAGTGTGTGTCTCTCTAATATCCTGGGACCAACATGGCTACAACCCTGCATCTGTCTGGTCTGAGCAGAGAAGGTTCCGCTCTCTGTAAGAGTGATGCCTGACGGGTGAAAAGGGGTGTGCGCGCGCTGCTCTTAAGGGGGAGACTTCGTGTCACATGGAGGATAAGAGCATCAAGGCAGGGTGCCCACCTCCCATGTGCTGCCTGTGTGTTTCCCCCCATCCGCCTCCCCACAGCCTGAGGTGCCGCCGGAGTATGGAGCCGCATGCCGTGAGGGCGCTGTGGGAAGTGCTTGCTCTTGCTGTGGCTTGGTATAGTGGGACTTGCTGGGGGCTGGCTCAGTTCCCCGTCCTCCCCGCACGTTGGGAGTGGGGGAGCCTGCGTTGTGCCCGCTGCACGGCAGACGTCGCTGCTGCTATTGGCCACAGCATGTGTCATTTGGTGCTTCCTGGCTGAGCCCGGAGCTGAGGAGGAAGCGGCAGAAAGAGGAAGCGGCAGCCAGGTCTGGGTCGGGAGGAGGGAGAGGCGCAGGGCGCGGCCCCTGCCATCCATCCGTGCCACAGTTCCCCTGATGATCAGTCTGTCTCTCCATCAGGGCAGATCGTCCCTGGCTCTCCCTTGCATGTGGTAGACGGAGCCAGAGTCCCTGCAGCAGCCGGACAGAGGGAGGGCTGAGCCGGGAGCCCCCGGAGGAGGAGAGGAGGCTTCAGAGAGAGCTCCCTTCCCACCCCCCCCGCACTGCTGTACGCTGAGCAGCCCCAGCATGGAAGCCATCGCCAAATACGATTTCAAAGCCACTGCAGACGATGAGCTGAGCTTCAAACGGGGGGATGTCCTCAAGGTAAGTGCAGGGGAAGGGATCAGCGATACTTCCTCCTTTCCACTCTTTTTCCTGAGACAGTCGGTCCGCAGCATCTTTTGAGTCTCCACCCCCCCCCCCCCATTTGCCCCCATAACCCATTTCCTCTCCAGTCTCTCCACCCCAGAGCCACTTTGATTGCAAAGGACACAGTTTTAAATTTTTGTGTTTATTCCGTGTATAATAGCAGCATTTTCCATCTTTTCAGACTGTTTAACAGCTGAGAGCTAGCTATACCATAGACAGTATCAAGTAAATGTGAAGTGCTGAACATATTATTAATTGAATTATTTTCTACAAGATAAACATTTAAAGTAATGGACACCAATTTAGTGTTTCTTTCCTTTGCCTTCTGCCAGAAATTCTTGCATCAAAGAATAATTAGATAATCTTTTGTCACCACACTTGTCAAATATTGTTACTGAATTTTATCTTCTGTGTTGATAAACTTCAGTGATAAATCTGCAACACTGAGTATTTAATGGAACTCTGAAGCTGTAAGTGAATGCCTGGGGTGGATTAGATGGGTTTTGTGTGTAGATTACTCAATATACCAAAGCCCTGTGAGTCCCCTCCAGCTTGGCAGCATAAAGTTATCTATTCGCTTTTAAAAAATATTTATATGCCTAAAACTGAAAAAGGATCCAAAAATAACAATGTATACAACAAAAACAGAAAATGTGATTTTTTTTTTTTGTAACCGATTATAGTGCATGGTTTTTATAAAGATTCTAAGCTACACAGCCTTCAAAATAAGAAAAAAAAGTCTAGTGTTGTATTCGCATAAGTTATTTTTTCTGTAGTTAATTTATACATGTTTGTTATCAATATAAAACGAGAGAGATCTTTTTTTTTCTTCCAAGCAATTGAGCCTTTAGCAGTTTAGCTTTAAAAAGTTTAAGTCCAGATCTTTACTCTCCAAAATGACCTCAGGTAGAAGGTTGATAATTAAAAAACACACTCATTAAAGCCTCAATCCCACAAAGATTTAGGCACATAAGTAACTTTGTGCATGTGAATATTCTTCACTGGAACTGTTTACCTGCATAAAGTTACAAACATGTTTCATTTTTTCTGAGCTGGGACCTAAGAAATAGCAGCTTATTCAAGGAGTGGTGAAGTGGCAGAATTTAGTGTGATTCTTTTGCAAAACTGGAATTTGACTACTTCATTGATAGACATGCAAGAAATGCATGGATTGTGCAGTCACCTTTGTATTTTTATCATAAACCATGATTTCTCGAGTGTATTAGATAAAATGGATTGAAATTTAGTTTACAGTGTCTTAGAAAACTAGTTTCTTACATATTTTAGGTGGGAGGCCAATCAATTCAATTAAATGTATGGTGGTTACAAAAATCCATTTTGGGGTGGTTCTCTTGTAGTTATGTAAACCAAAATGGCTTTGACTTTTAAAATGAATAAATCTGCTCCTGCACATTCACATGTCTCTTACCCACAAATTGCTTTAGGATTTATATACCTTAATTATATTATCTACGTGAGTTACTGCAATAGCTGCATCCATTGTTGCTGCAACTGTGTGCTCAGAATAGTGTCAGCTTTAACCTTTTTAGATCAATTTTAGATCTGCTGTGGAAGCGTAAGCATCAGATTTTTAAATGTTTACACTGACCCTAATTTTTAAATTTGCTAACCTGAGCTATAGTCTATTGGTTTGTGTTTAGTATCTTGCCTTGGCTTTGTATGCTATATTTGAAACAGCACAATTCAGGTTAAAAATTGTAGAAACATCTGTAAAACTCATAGAAAATGCTGACCAGGAAGGAAAACTGAAGGGCACATGTACTGTACTTAAATATTTTTTTAGTTTGAAATGTACTTTTGGTTATTTTAATCTGGTCCTGTCTAGATGTTTGGGTTTAGTTAAGGGTATGAGAAAATGGCTGGCATAGAGAGAACTATCACATGTTCAAAAGGTGCTTCCTTCTGTAACAACAGCACCATAGTGTAGAGATGAAGCAGGATATTTGTAGAGATTTTTTGTTTTGTCTAAACTAGAAAAATTAGTACCTGTATTACAGCTGCTGCCATTGGTACTAAGTACTATACTAACGTATACAGGGCTCAGGCACTCTTACTGCCATCTCATGATTATTATTTTTGTCAGATTGTGGCAAAAATATGTACACTCTTGCTACCACATATTCTGGCAACAGCCGAGCTGCATATGGGTACTAATTTTTCTAGCCTAAGCAAGGCTGACATTGAGAGAGTCCTTGCAACCCTCAAACTGTATCTCTGGTTCCAGCTCAGATACCTTTTATCTTCTGATGTAACCTTAATGATTCTGTTTCTGGAAAGGTGATATTGACTATAACTTTAAGGAAGTGTTTGCCTGTAGTTTCCTAGTCTTAAGTTAATTTCTTTGTACAACACTTGAATGTATGTGAACATGAACAATACTCAGTACTATTATAATAAATTTAGCCTTACAGTGCTTTTGTATGGGGTTGAAAACTATTTTCATTCACAGAGAGTAAACTGAGGCCCAGAGAAGTTGACTTGCTCATGTTGCACACAAATCCAGGAATAGAACCCAAGAGCCCTGGCTTCCAATCAGTTCTTCTGACGATAGACACCTCAATGCACCACAGTGAGGGCAGTTCCGGTGTTCAGAACAAAAAACTTTCAGCAGCAGTGTGAGATTGTACAAGTCACTTCACTCAGAACAGTGTTTGTGGCACATCTGGAGTGAGGACGTTCAGAGTGACTAGTACATTTGGGCTGTGGAAGTAGGTTGTGCTAAGCACGCTAAATCCGTTAGCACGTCTCTCTTGAATGCATCCGATGAAGTGAGCTGTAACTCATGAAAGCTTATGCTCAAATAAATTTTAGTCTCTAAGGTGCCACAAGTACTCCTTTTCTCTCTTGATTGAGAGATCTCTGATAATCTCACCAGATCCTGGCTGAACTCTCCCTTTCCCCATTGTCATGCCTAGTAGCTATCTATCCTGAAACCAGGTCAATCTTAAGTGCATATAAATGAGTAAGACCTTCAAAGGGGAATAAACAGTAATACAGGGTGCAAATCTAATGCACTCCCAGAAGAAGGTATTTCTCACTCTTCATGGTTCTCTGCTGTACAAAATTTAGGTTGTTGAGAAAAATTACATATCCTGCAAGCAAATACATACCCCCTTTCTTACATCTTTTCATGACTTGCTATAATTAGATACCTACTTTGAAACAGTGGTGAACATCGCCCTCTGATGGCATGTGTGACTTAGAATGCTGTACAGAGAACTGTTAGAAACTGTTTGTACCATGTTAAGGAATGAAGCTAAATCTAAAATGCTTATCGCTGCTTGTACTTTCATGATGCTGTCTGTGAGGAGGGAAGAGAAAGCTGCATATTGTCTAACTTCATCTGATTTCAGCAGATAACTTGCCTATGATGTCATGGTACCATTATTGCAGTATACCCACATATTCTGGACTTGATTGAATAGCATTTGAACTGTAGTCATTAAGCTGCTTGTTAGTAATCTTGTGGCTATGCTCCAAAAGGGAGTGAAGATAATTGAATTTTGACTTGCAACTCTGTAAAACAGCTGAGTGAAGAGGAAAAGTGCTTGGCCTTTTCCTTTGTGGGCACTGTGATAAAAAGCTTGTATGATTTTGTAACTCTTTTTGTCAGATGATTCTGTAGCAGTGCATGGTATTACTGTGCAGGAGATTCAAGTTGACGTCTATCTTTAGACTTGACCTTTGGGCAAGCGGAGCTTGGAATTCATTCAGTCTGCCCCAGAAAAAGGAAGGGGTGCTATTTCCACACAGTGTCCCCTATTATTTGCTTCTCAGTCATTCACTGTGTGTGTATGCAAGACCACCTTTCTGTCCACATTCTGGATACTGCAATATGAAAAAGGGTGTTGGTAAATGGCATTCTCTGAAAAAAGTGAAGAAAACTGGAAGGTTCATGTCCGTCCGTCCGTCCCCCCCCCCCCAAAAAAAAAAAAAAAAAAAGCCCACATTCAGATACAAGAGGGTCCCGGTTTTAAATGTACTCATCTGGCCATTTTATGCTTTTGTGTCTGGATGTGCATCATGATGCATTTAGATTCTCTACTTTCTCTTCACATGCTGTCTGGTGCCGTTAGGACCAGTTACTCTCAATCTGTGCCTACGTTCATTGAGTCTAGGTCTTACATTACAGTTTCTCAGGAATTTATTTCTGGTGGCTTCTAGTTTTGTTGGCCTGTGTGCCAGCTGGCAAGTATCCAGACCTAAAGTGTGCTGATACTTGCTTTTGGTTTGGCAGTGGGGTGGGGAGAGGAGAAGAAATTGTCCAAAGATTCCATTAGCCAAAGCTAGGCTCTTTTCTTCCCCCCACCCTGTTTAAAATATACAGCTACTGCAATAATTGTGTTTTATTTCAAATATATAAAAATATCCATAGGCACCAATCCTATACTCTGTCTATTCCATATATTAAAAACACATAAAATAATACAAAAGCCCTAACCATCCTGATCCATTTCCTCTCCTGAATCCAGAAAGAACATCCACCCCCCACCCCCAAAAAAGATGGGCTTTGTGGCATGCCTGGGAGGTTAACAAGTCTGGAGATCCTTCAGAAGATCAGCGTTCTGTTCCCTGTAGATGTCAGTATAGTTCAGGGGCAGCTTATTGCAAGAATTTTAAAAGTATGCAATGTAAATGCCCAAGACAGTAGATTTAAGAGTCCTCTACTTTTGAGTTGCACTTTGCTGTTTTTCTCAAGTCCTTAATGGGCGATTAAGTTTTTCAGTAACTTCTTTGTTGCACCTAAATCAACTTAACTACAGTTAGTGTTTTCTTATTTCTGCAGTGTTGAGACTTGGGTTATTTTAACTGAGTTATCAAGGCTTCTTCCTATTCTGAACAGTGAGATCAGTTCGTCATTTGGGCTCCACAATTGCCTGCTCTTCATGTGATTTCCTCCCCCCCCCGGCGTGCGCGATTCATTCTCTTTCCCTTCAGACCTCAACAGGATTGAGTGTTTCCAAATAGTAGTGCTGAGACTGCATTTTCAGTTCCTGCATGAAAACCATTTTTGGGCCTGACTACAGAGCAACATGTTTGTGTACAGGAGGGGTGAGATGAGCAAGGGTGGCAGGTCTTGTCTATACTTCCTTCTCCCACACCTTCAGTGACCTCACCTGTGTTTGCCTTTATGTAATGGTGTTTGTACTGGCAAGCAGAAACAGGACATTAGCTTCAAGCAGTGGGGTTTGGAGTGAATCAGATACAACTGATGTCTGCATTAAGTGTGTGAAAGTCCATTGTGTAGGTGTACTTGAGGTATGTTGCTTGATTGTTGTGGGAGAAAATTGGGGTTTGACTTAAACATCTTCAAGCTGCTGTCTTTCAAGTAGAGAGACCAAATAGGCCAATATTGTGGTCTGATGTGAGGAAGAAAAGCTGTCAGCAAGCCACTGAAAACTGTAAAGATGTTCAACTGAGAACTGTAGTAATGTGCGGGGGGGGGGGGGGGGTTCGGGAAGGGTGGGTTTTGAGATGTTGGCATTTGAAGAAATATCTTCTGAAGACATCGAATGTTTTTGTTTGTAATAGACTTGTAGATCAATATTTTAAAGTTAACCTGATGTCTTGTACTGCCTTGAGTACTAAATAGTAATTTTTCATATGGACTTCTTTCCAAAGATTGGTTTCAGAGTAGCAGCCGTGTTAGTTTGTATTCACAAAAAGAAAAGGAGTACTTGTGGCACCTTAGAGACTAACCAATTTATTTGAGCATAAGCTTTCGTGAGCTACAGCTCACTTCATCGGATGCATAAAAGTGGAAAATGCAGTGAGGATGTTTTTATACACACAGATCATGAAAAAATGGGTGTTTATCACTTCAGAAGGTTTTCTCTCCCCCCACCCCACTCTCCTGCTGGTAATAGCTTATCTAAAGTGATCACTCGCCTTACAATGTGTATGATAATCAAGGTGGGCCATTTCCAGCACAAATCCAGGTTTTCTCTTCCCCCCCCCCCCGCCCCACCCCACTCTCCCAAAGATTGTTACTTACACCTGGTGATAATTTGAGATTATGATACATGTCCCGTTAGCCAGGTCCTTTAAATTGTTTTTCTTCCCCACAACCCTCCATAAGAGCACATATTAGAAAAAGTAGTTAGTGAACATACTCTTAAGTTTCTGGCCCTGTACAGGACCACTTGCATTAGTAAAGGAGGCCTTTTAAACTTGAGTGACTTTACAAAAAAATCTAACGTACAAAAACTGGCATATATGATCTTGCTGGGGACAGTCTCAGAAGAGGTGACATTTAATGTTGCTTCCCTCAGAAACCTTCGTAGCAAGAATGAAGTTAAAGTATGGTATATTCCAGGTTGAAGGTGTAAAGCAATCTTTACCAGCATCCAGAGCAGGAGGAATAAATGCATTCCTCCTTGAAAATGGCTTCTTTGTTTCTTTCTTTGGTAGCCAGCTGAGGTCTCCTTCCAGGGCTGTCATTGAAAGCAGAACAGAGTAACTCCCTTCTGGTCTGCTCTGTACCCAGTAGATTTAACTCTGTGTAATTCAGGATGCCGGTTATCTCTTTGGCTAGATGGTGCCAGATGACCTACTGATGAAAACTAGTGACAGTCAGCTTTTAACGTCATAATATGCAGAACTGTGTACACTGCTATAATTTATACTGATAATCATTCCTGGACTGTAATCTATCAGCCATATGGCTCCTGCTAGATTTGGCTATGTCTGCTGGCTTGTCTACAAGGCCCAACCTGTCCCATAGCTGTTTGTCATCTCAACTTCTTAAATTGATCTTTCAGTACAAAAATAAGCACTCACAGAACAGCTTTTGGCTCTTTCAGATTATCTGATATGCCTTATTCAACATACGTGTTAAGCTGCTACAAACGGTGGTGCATCTGTGTGATTTTATTCATTGGCCAAGAGAGGTTCTGCACTCTACACTGTGGCAATTCTCCCTTTTGTTATGCAATAACTTCTGAAAATCCAAAATTTCAAGGAATGTTCTAGGCATCAATTTCAATGAAAAGTAAAATCACCATTAGGTCACTCACGATAAAGAGGTGAGCCAGTGACCTCACAGATGCCTGTGGAAGAAAAGCAGTCACTCTATATAGGGGTGAGGCAGTCATCTGAGGGTGTGGGATAGGGCCCTATGTACCCATATCTCTGCTCAAAACCCTCTTGATTGTGATGAAAACCAGAAAAGCATAAATTCTCCAATTTTTCTGACTTTCACGAAAATCAAGATGGTTTTGAGCGGAGTGGTAGGTGTAAGTGGCCTGTCAAAACAAGCCTTTGCAAAAGAGTCTGACTTCTGACAAGTGCTTTTCAGAGTAGCATCTTCATTATACCATCAGTGTCTGCTCATCGCTGAAAGTTGCATTCTATCTCTAACAGTAATAATCTTTGCTTTATTTGCTCTCTGGGATTGGAGACTTATTATAAGCATTGCATCAGACTAGAAGGTGGAAGTCTAGCCTAGTGGTCATGTTCATCTCAATGACTTAAGTTCATGTGAAGTTCTTGCAGTTTTCATTGAGTAGAGTGAAACCTTCTGTGTTTTTTAGTCCAGTACTGCATGCAGCAGAGGTGCAGGATATTAGATACTGGTGCAGCACTTGGATAAGGTCATCTATTGGAAGTATCAAAGGAGGTGTGCTAAAAGAGACTAGGACAAGATGAGCGGGTGCTACTTGAGTGCTACCCACAATCTCGCCTTCAGTGTAGAGCAGTTCTGGTGTAAGGAAGTCACTCCTAGTCAAAGGAAGAGCAGTCGCAGCCATAACAGCTCAAACAAAGGAGGCTTCTCAGGATTCCAATGTGAACTGAGCTTGGAAAGACTTTGTACAGAGAATCCTTTTCAGAGTGTGAACAGCCAGCTCTTCATTGACACACTAATGTTTGAATATGTTGATATAACTGTGGACTGATATCCAGACAGGACATTTGCATATTGGCTCCATGTGTGGCGTTTCTACTAACTGGCAGTTCAGCTGCTAGCCAGTAAAGACTGGTCATGGTTTGTGGCACACCCTCTCCCTCCCCTTCCCCCCCCCCCCCCCCCCCCCCACCACCATAAGAAAGTGACCCAGCAACCAGATTTGTGTTTTCTCTGATAATTTTACAGCTAAAAATAAATCTAAATCTCAGGTAGTAATCCTCTCTTGTGGTGTCTAATAGGGCTCAGAATTCTTGTGAATTGTCTGGGATTTTATATTAAGATACCTGATTTCTGGCTCTTGACATTTTATATTCAGATTGTTCTGTTGATTTAGCAGCACACAAGACTGGGTGAATTGCATGCCTTCTGCATTTCTTCACAGATCAACAAACTGATACTGCATTAGATGTAGTGCACAAGTTCTTATCTACGGCTTTATCCCACAACCGTTTTTGCTGTTTAGTTTCCTCTGCTGGCTCTGCAGTAGTGGTTAAATGTCATCGCCAAAGTTGGGCTAACATCAGTGAGTGGTGTGCACATGAGGAAGTAAATAAAGCCATGTTCATTTGAAGTTTCATTATAAACTTGGGAAAGAGGGAATCAAAATGAGAGAAGAGGAACTTTTCCAGGGGGGGAGGGGGAAGGAGAGAAGAGAAAGGAAGTTGCACTTTCAAGATTTTTATCTGGAGAGTAAAGAAAAATAGTTTCACATTTTATTTTAAATGCTGCTATTCCACTTAAAATGAGTACTGACTATCCCAATATAGCATTCCAAGCTTCAACCTCCCTTTTTGTCAGGCTGTATTTAAGCATTTCTGCTTCAGTCGCAGGCCCTGTTACATGTTTAATGGCTTGATTTCACAAAGTGCTGAGTTCCTTCATGAAGCAGTCTTGTCACATCTTGCAAGATTATGACTTAAGTGGAGAAGAAAGTGGGTGCTCAATAGACTGATGCTTGATGTAGCATGACCTCATTACTATGTTGGTGGTGGAACTGCCCAACTAGATAAGACAATTCCAGTGAATTATTTGAAAGAAACTTTCCACTGATTTTTGTATGGGATATAATCTAAACATATGGAAAGGTACAACTGACCTCTTTCAATAGGGCACAAGAAGTGTACTGACAGTCTTCAAAACTGTATGTGATTGGAATTATAAAGCCTTTAAAAAATCTTAAATCAGGAAGCTAGCCTGTAATACTCTGATTTAGTTTGTAGATACATCTGACACTTGCATTTTAATTTCAGAGTTCATAATTTTCCTCTGCTTGCATTCCTTTTACTAGGTGAATAGTTTCTAAGACATAAATAGCACAATGAAAATCCTACTTGAGTTATCCTAAAAACATAAATGGTGAAAGAAACTCAGGAAAAAAGAAAAGAACGTTAATTGAAGATTATGAAAACTTTTTTCTCTAAATTTGCATTGGTGAGCAAGAGATGTTTCTTTCCATTTCAAAGGCAGAACAAATCAGTTCATCTTTAGACCTACTTGGGGAGTAGGTTAAGGCAACAGCTGGAATAAGTACAAAGTTTTAGGGTCTCCCTCTCTGGCTAGAAAACAGACTACTATCAAGCAATAATTTTATAAATAATCCTGAAGTTCAGTGCTAACCTATATAAATAAAATATGGAAGGGAAAATATATGCTTGTACCTGCTGAATTTGGTTTGCTTCTCTGTATTCAGGTCAGCATGCACACGGTGTCATTGTGAACTGCATGTTCATATAGCAGCAGCAGCTGGAGCTCTGTGCAGAGAGCAGAAAGCATTTCTTTCAGTTCAGATGAACTATAATTATATTGTTACTCTCTAAACCCCTCTGATTTAAATAATTTTTCTCTGGAATTTACATTTTCTGAACTATGTCTTGCTTTAACTTGTACCAAAACATTACAGGTTTAACTATGCCTGGGGGTTTGGGGAGAGGGGGAATACTTCATGAGCTAGGTATGACCCAGCAGGTTCCACTAATAGCAGCTAGGTTAATGCAGATGACTTGTGGTCTGAGCTAGTCTGCTCTTTGGTTTGCATGATCAGCACCAAATTCTAGCCGTGCCACTCTAGCTGAGGTTGAGTAGGTTTTTCCGTTATCCTTCTGTACAGTCAGATTTCAGATACGATATGCTTATGGGAGCTCTATTCCTTGGACATGATAAATACGAAAATGGCATTTCAACAACTTCAGTCTGATTTTCAGTTATTGCTGTTTACCTGTGGATTATGGTTTAATTGAGTAAAAGAATTATTGATTAGAGATGCTAAAAATAGCTGTTCAGATCTGATTAACTAGGTAGTTAAATTCCAGACATATGCCTTGATACTGGAAATCAATTCGCTTATCAGAAAGGAGTTAAAATTGGTCATTGAATTGTGGAAATCCTATATATCCTCTTCCTCCCACCACCATAGCTTCTATGGAAAAATCTCACAAAATGACTTGTGGGATTGTATCTTTGTTTCCATGCAGAACTGGTATTGTGCAGTTCCAGTCGGTTTCATCTGGTCTTAATAGTGCTGCCGGAGAAACCACTGTCTAAGCACATCCTGACGGCACTCTGTGAAAGACTAACAGATGGACGGTAAAGAGTGACAAGCATATACCAAAGCTATGGATAGGGAAGAAAAAGCCAGAGAAGTACAGAGAGGGAAATGGGAAGGAAGTGCTAGTGGTAATGGGGCCTGATAGCTGAAACTCATTTTTAAGTACTCACGGATACCTTCCATAACCTGACATCCAAATAGTCACCTTGCAAAAAATCAAATGTGTATCAACTTTCCTTGTTTGGTCAGAGTACCTGAACATCTCTGTGTAAATGTTACATAGCTGAAACTTTTCCTTTTGTCTTTTAAATATAGTGTTTTTATTTAGTGCTTATGAAAAGTGCCACACTGAGCTGGAAACTTACAGCCACAGAACAGGTACAGCACAGACCACCAATGCAGGCTTCCCTTTGCCCCCTTCAGCTACACATACTTTGCTCCACTCAGGCCCCTACTCTAGTGGTACTAAAATTGTGTTTTGCCAGAACACGATTTAGCCAGGCATAGTGATCAGGGGACAAACAATGTTTAAGGTGATAACTGTTTTTAAATTCAGTGTAAATGCAGTGGCCCTCTCTATTTTGACCAGCTGACCTGGGTTTAAACAGTCTGATGCAATGCTAAACTGTTTTTCAAAACAGTTTTTCTCCCATGGCAAAAGAAAGCCAGTATGCCTTAGGCTTGTCCTGGAGAAGACCACTTACTCACCCAGCCCATTCAGTCTTTATTCCCTACCGAGACTGCCAAGAAGGATGCAAAGTGTGATTTACAATTAGGTTCGGCAGAATTCAGTTTTTATTTTTATAATTTCAGCAGGTGTCAATGTTTGTGTTTAAGCTTTTTTTCAATTTTTTTTTAATTATGGGAGAGCAGGGGTCCGACAATATTTAAGGACTGACATTGAGAATCCAAAAGCTAAGCTTTATGAATGCCACATAGTTGACTGCAGATCTAGCTCAGCTAATGCCAGAGCTGGCTGTTTTAGCAGAGCTGTAAATCCATGCTTTATGCAGCATTCATTATATACATTATATATACATTATTAAGATGGGACTCTTCTTCATCAGCATTTTTCTTTTCCTTTCTGTACATTTCTTTTATCGATGGAAATATTTTTTTAATCCGTTTGCATGTGTTTGTTGAAATCAACATTTACCAACATTTAGAGATTATAAATAGGCTTGGAACGATTAGATTTTTGTGTCTTCTAGGAACTGGACTGAGACCTTCAACTCTCTCCATGTAGGCCCCCACAAGAAAACAAGAAAGGTTATTAGGTTTGATCATTCCTGACCTGGGCTTTATTTATACCAGAGATCCAGAAGGGAAATGCACTGTCTACCATTACTGATCCTTTGAGCCATCCAATCTCTTCAGTTATGTTACATTTCAAATTTTGTTTGAAAAATTTTGAACACTGCCAAGCATGCCTCTCACAAACTCACCACATTTTGTGTCCTGGAGGGGACATTTCCTCAGAGCCCACTCTTTTCTATAATCTTTCCAGCAGTTGCCTTCACTCAATCCATTACAATAAAAGTAATATTAAAAAAAGGAACCAGCAACGCCATAACTTTACTTCCTTCTCTCCCCTTTGCTATCCTCCATTCTTGCACTGTCATGCAAAACCTTTCTTTTTTGTGTTGGGATCATGTTTCCAATCACTGTACAGCACCATACACAACTGTGATGCTATTTACATTATAAATAGTAATAAGACATCCTGCAAAGTTAAGGGACATTAACACTTACATGATTCGACTTGTTGTCTGTATTGAGAGTAGTTGAATTATCTTTCCTTCCCTCAAAGCTGAAAGGCCTTAAACGAAAGAGGTTGCACATATTAATCTACAGCGCCGAAAGTCTTCAGTATAATAACTACTACAGATTTTTTGTCTGGTAGCACTGAAGAAATGAATTCTAATCTTTTTGCTCTTTAACATACTGTCCAGTTTTGTAGGTCACTCTAGGAACAGTTTACCCCTGAATGTGCAACCTATGGTGAAATGAATTTATATGCAGTTTTCATGATGAAGAGTAAAAAAGAGCTCTTCACATTTTGTTTATAATAATGGCTGTTGCTACATTATTTTTAACTAGTGCATTTGTAGAGGTGAGTAGCCTAGGAATCTGAGGGGATCCATAGCCAAATAACCCACATGAAACCTAGATGGTTGAAACTTGCTGGAAACCACTCTGGGTTGTCTCACTAATTAGGGGAATAATCTGCCCTCTGCTTAGGGCTTGACTCTTCATTCTGTTTAATCACTTTGATTAAATGGAGGTCTGAGGTGAAGGACTGCTCTTCTTCCTTTTATAACCTTGGCTGAAGAGCTCAGCTTCCAAACAGCTGTTTGAAACTCAGCTTAATTGGATAGCTATATTTCCAAGGAGGTTTATGGCTGCATATTAGCAATATTGCTATAAACCACCTGGGATCAGCTGGCATCCTGTTGTGTCATATCAACCTCTAATGTCTCTATGGCCAGATCCCTACGTTAGTGAGTTAGTGGCATGAATTTGTGCTTGTTGGAATTTTGAGAGTTCAATCTTGTGAAAATAACCCCACCACAGATTTGGAGAATGATTTGTAAAAGTATCCATGTGACACTTGATCTACAACTTCTATTTTCTTGTGCAGGGGCTATTAATTAGGAAGCCCTCTCCCCAAGGCCTAGAGAGGGTCACAGGTCAGGCCATTGATCTCCTGATTGGAATCTGCCAGTAGAGAAGAGTTTAGCGTTGCTGAGATTTACAATGGAAATACTGTGCTCCTATCAGGTGTTTGGGAGCTTAAAATTAGTCTGTGATCAAAAACTATGCCCTCGGGGTGTCAGTGACCTGCATTATGATATTACTTCCAGGCTATTGCATTGCAGCTATAAAATGTTCTATTCTTGTGTTTAAATTTGTTCTTGACCTGGAACAGTTCTGTTAATTTGGGATGGGTTTTAGTTAGCCCTGATCTTTTTTCTCCATTAAAAATTTGTTTCCTTAGCTGTCTGACTTAAGGTTCTGGGCCTTGTTGCTGCTCTCCTGCATTTAGTGTCTACGTATCTGCATTGTTCATGTAAGGACATTCTGATTTTGCCCACACACTTCAGTGAGTTTAGGGACCAAGGAAGAAATAACTTTTTTTTAAAAAAGTTTATGGTACTATCAATAACATGAGACTGAAAATAATTCATTTTTAATTGTTGAGGTACAGTATAATTAACTACATGTGTGAAACCAGAATAGACCGTCAGTCTTGTCTGTCTCTTTGTGGAAAGAATGCTCTTCTTAATTTAAAAATATGCTATGATATGCCATATCCTTCTGTACCCATTTCTAATGGTGGGTGACCTAAATACAAGTATTTTATTTTCTGTCTTTCCCCAACCCCCATAACAGTGAGCTGTAATGATTGCTATAGGCTCCATCAGTTGGATGCTCTGAATGTTAATTGCCTGCTTTAATATTAACTTGGTGTAAGAAAATTCCATGTAAACATTTTCTTCTTTATAGAGAATTTGTTCACGTCCAGTTCTATTTATTACCCTTAGAAGTGAAAGAGGAACTTTAGCCTAGTGGAAACTTTCAGAGGCATCTGCTTTAGCATGTAGGTGTCACCAGTTTCAGCCCGACTCACCTCTCCCCACATTGCATAATTCAGAAGATCCTTTACTGTAACCCTCTGCCATTGTGACTTTAAAAAAAAAAAAATCAGCCTGGTTCACATGTGGAAATTCTAGTCCTCGCTGCTTCCTGGTAAGGACAGGGACTGGGAAAACTATTCTGACACTGGAGGTAGCTCATACCTGAGTACTGCTGTATAGGCAGAGTTATTACTGTGTAATGGGATAATGTCTCCTCCATGTAACAGTCCTCCAGCAGCAGTCCCCCAATGCCCAGCAGTGATCACTCTGGGCGCAATTGTGAACTCTACTGCTTTAGGTGTCACAGAGACTGGCAGCCACCCTTTCCCCCTCAAAATATCCTGCATATTTTTGAAATGCCTTTCCCTGACTGCCCAGTTTGGTGAGCACACCTGGTGGCTCTCTCTTGTTGTGTGCAGCTGCCCAGCCAATCATGCCGGTTACCTCCTGCAGACATGCTCCTGCTTGGAGTGGAGAGGAGGTATTGGATGTCCTGGGTTTGTATGGGTACAGATATGGACCAGTTATAGGAATGTGGACATCTCTGAAGGGGATCAGCAGCAGTGATACGAGAAAGTGAAGGAGCTGTGACAAGCATACTGCAAGGCCAGGTAGGCCAACAGTTGAACTGGTACAAAGCCGCAGACCTACATCTTTTACGATGAGCTGCATGCCACACATGGCAGAGAGCCCACCAGCACCCTTCAGGCCACTGTGGATTCTTCAGTGGAGCCAGAGACGCAGACCCGTACTGTGAACAGTGAGGAAGAGGGGAGAGGCATGGGCGGGTACCTGGCTATGCCATGAGCTAGGACTTCTTCGAGACTCTGCCTCAGTCTAGCCAATACCACCAGGCAAGCCCAACACAGGGGAGGGGACCTCTAGTAAGTGTGTGCGTACGTTTTCCTTTACAATGTTTAAATGTAAAGATGGCACCAGGGCCATCCCAAGTTACTGAAGATACAGGTATCTACTTTTTTCATTGTTACATGTACAAGAAGAGGTAGTGATACTACAAACGGAGGTAGCTATCGGTTTTTTTGGTTTTTTTGTTCCTCTGTATGATTGAGTTGGGATGGGGGGAGGTTACATAGGGATACCCCTCGTATCCTCCTGAGAGATCGCAATGAAACTCTCATGGAGGTACTCTGCAATCCTCTCCCAAGAGTTTCTACAGATGGCCGCCTTATTTCTTCCTCTATGATGGGACGCTTTCCCATGCCGCTCTATGATGAGTTTGGCTGGCACTATTGTAGTAAACAGCCTAGTGGCGTATGGACCCAGGTGGCTTTGGAATGCCAGCTGCAGCTGTGTCCTCTGCCTTTTGTGACCCTCAGGAGTGAGAGCAGCTAAAATCACCACCACCTCTGGAACATAGTGCCAGGACTCTGTATTGTTGTGCTATACTTGTACCAGTGGAAGTAGGGACTGAATTGTTTCATGCAACTGAAAATGTTAATACCCTCCTTTTTTCTCCCTGCACCCTCTGGTGTGTGATACTCACCATGACTAGGGCTGGGTAGAGGCACTCCACAGCTGAAGTGTCAATAAACCGGTCTTATTTAATAAAAAAAAAAAAAAAAAAAAAAAATTGGGACTAAAGGAATGGAGTTTTGAAACTTTCACTTTCCATTGTAACTGTAAATACGATACAACTGTCTGTTTTATGTGTAGCTGCTGACCTTGTGGCCTTGAGGGATGCCCCCTCCACACCCACAGAACACCTGAGCCTGATGCAAAAGAGAAGGGAGCATACTAAGGAGAATATGTTCAAGTAGATCCTGCAAGGCACTGATGCATCAGACCACAAACAAAGGACCTGGCAGGCCAACATGGCAGACAGCATGGAGAGGGATAGAGATGATGGGAGAAAAGGAGAGAAACCCAAGAGTCCCATCAGGAAAAGGAAAGGGAGATGCACCAGGACACAATGGGGCTTCTCTAGCAACAAACAGAAATGCTGCAGGTTCTTACTGACCTATAGGTCCATGGACTCACCACCCTGTGCAGTCTCTGGAGAACTCCATGTTGGCAGCTCTCTACACCCCCCAATGATCCACGTGGCTTCAAGGGTCACAACTATCATTATCAGTGCACACCGAGGAACAGTAGGGACAGCTACAGCTTCACATACCCTGACCTACAAGAGAGACGGTTGGTGTATATGTAGCCAAAGTGGGCTGCATTTGTGCACTGAGAGAGGCCGCAAACAGTTCTGTCCTTCTAAATTGAATGTTCGGTTCAGTGAATTTGTATTTTCCTTTTTTATTTGCAAATTGGTTTGTTTACTGCTTTTGTCCATCAATAAAATCATTTTTTGAAAATAAATTCTTTTTAGTTCACCTGACGTATTGGATAGCAGTATGCAAACCACCTAGTACTTGTAAGTGTACAGAGCTCATAGGTTCAAGAAAACACCCAGTCATTTGTAAATACACAGCAAGTACTGCATATTCATAGTTTCACTGTAAGACAGTGTAATAGTTAAAAGAAAAGGATTACTAGTGGCACCTTCGAGACTAACCAATTTATTTGAGCATAAGCTTTTATGAGCTACAGCTCACTTCATTGGATGCATTCAGCTGTAGCTCACGAAAGCTTATGCTCAAATAAATTGGTTAGTCTCTAAGGTGCCACTAGTCCTCCTTTTCTTTTTGCAAATACAGACTAACACAGCTGCTACTCTGAAACCAGTGTAATAGCTATAAACGTACAGCAAAACAGGATAATTCATAGGTTCATTATAAGACAGTGTTATATGTATAAATGTACACCAAGCACTACAAAATTACTAACAGCCCACAAACCTTCAGGATCAGAGCACAGACAAAGACTGCACATTAACGTGGCTGACTGCTAAAGTGCTCTGTCATAGCCTTCTGTGTCTGCATAGCTCCACACTGGGCTCCTGTGTCTGGCTGTTAACACTCAGCAGACAGCTGTTTCTCTTCTACCCCAAAGGCAACTCTTTTTTCCTCCCTTTGCCTTACCTACATTATATCTGCCTCTTGTGTTCTGCGTAACCGTTGGGATATTTTTCTCACTGCGATCCTGTCTTGTGAGTAAACACACTGCGAGCATCCCTTCCATCTGCCAAAGCAGTTCAACTGTCATTCTGCATCTGCTGAGCTGGTCGTTTCCTTGGGGTGATCAAGCTGGCTAGTGTATGGCTTCATGAGCAAGGGACCAGGCTGGGTCCCACAGGATCACTGTTAGTTCTTCAACATCGCCAGTGGAAGTCCGCTGGTCAGGAAAGAAAGTTGCTGCTTGCAGCTTTCTGAACAGTTCTGAGTTCTTAAAGCTCTGACCATCAGGCACCTTTCCTGACCAACCCACACTAATATCAGTGAAGCATTCCCAGTGATCCTCCAAGGCTTGCACAACCATAGAAAAATAGCCCTTTCTGATTACGTATTCTATAGCAAGGTGGCCTGGTACCAAAATAGGTATGTGCTTGACATTTGTTGCCCACTGCAGTTAAGGAACCCTATTGCTGCAAATCCATTCATTATGTCCTGACCATTGCCAAGTGTCGCGTTCCTGCATAACAGGACACAACTCGCCGTATGCACTTACATGACAGTGGTCCCCACTTTGAGTTTTCCAACTTCAAAATGATTTTCCATTGACTGGTAGCAATTCAGCATTGCAAGTTTCCAGTGTGCGAGTGCCATTTGTTTTTCCGTTCTCAACAAAGCTCTTATTCTGATGTCCATGAACTGGAGGGCTGGGGTGAGCTCTGCACACAGATCCAGGAATGTGGCCTTTCATATTCGAAAGTTCTGCAACTACTGTTTGGCGCTCCATTGCAATGTAGTCTCATTGCAATGCAGACCCGTTGGTGATACTCATTTCTCGGGCCCAGAAGCAGTGCTTCATCTGAAGCTGCTCTGTGAATGTCACCAACAACCCTGAATAATTTTTCACAATGTCCCTTAACAACGTGTCCTCCAAAGAAATCCTTATGTCCCCCATTGTTCTGATTCTTCCTGCAGCTCTGATAATACTGGAGAATTTGTGTCTCCTATATTTGCAACATTCATTAGAATAGTATGGAGCTATGTGGTTCTATGCTTCTGTAAGAGATGGTAGATTCTGAACGTTGCCTCGTGGGTTTGTGAGATTTAAAAAAAAAAAAAGTGTTGGGATATGGATGTCCTTGTGGGATGGAGAAAGTTGCATGTTGGGAACTTGAACCCTAGTTCCTAGAGATCCCGGAGTGAGTTATTTCTATCCCACGGCATGTTACAAAAATTTCCCAGGTGGCAACATGACACACACTGGGATATTTACCCATGGTGCACTGCCCTTTGCGTTAACATAAGCACTACTGGTGTGTACACACACCACTGACGCAAGCAGCCAAGTGTGCACATGCACCAGTGATACTCACTTTGTTAACTGAAGTTTGTACTGTAGACATAGCTTTACTGTTGACATAGGTCATGCAGTATTTAAATTTGCACTGTGTTGACCTCTGTAGGTCGACCATGTTCATCGCGGTTTGGGGAGGTGGTTTTACTGCGTTGCCGTAACAGGACACTTATGTTGGGGGAGAGAAACTTGAGTGTGGACATGTGCATCACTAGGTTGATGCAAGGTGGCTTATGCTGACCTAACTTTATCATATAAACCAGGCCTAAATCTCTGGAGTGGGAGGGTAGCAGCACAAGAAGCCTCTCATTCCCTGAGGTCAAAAGTCCTTCCTTTCCTCCTCCCGTGGCACCTTTAAAATCATTACTGGTTTCTTCCCTGAAGTGTGTTTAGGCCAGTTAGCTGTCATAACTTTCTTTGTTTTAAAGGGAATAATCTAAAATCTTAAGTATCCTTGTTGGACATCCAGTTTCTTTTTTGTGGTTGTGCCATCCCTCCTTCTCCCGCTCCTCCGGCCTCGGTCGAAAATCCAGATCCAAGTGTATTGTTTTCTAGGCTGCAGAGAAATGTGCATGCTTTACAGGTTGGGTCCTCCTGTGTTTGCTTGGAAGCTGTGGGGTTTTTGCTGTTCATAGTGAGGTGGCTGTTACCCCATGTTCTTCTTTTGTATGCACAGAAGCATGTCTGCTTTGCAGTACACACTATTGGTTCTCCAGCAGGAATGGAATCACAGTCCCAGTGATGTGCTTGAAAAAGGAGTGATTTTCTTACAATTTTACATGTATGTGTTCTGCTGCCTGTATAACTATTTTATATAGATTAGATCGATTCCCTGCTTCTGAGGCCCTATATACTTTATAGCAAGCTAGACTTAAATTCTGCTGCAAGATCTCAGGGTTTTCCAGCACATTCTTGTAGCAAACTAGAAACTTCTGTCACAGCTTTTTTTTAAATTTAAAATGGAAACTTTCTTATGAAATATTTAAAAATGAATACTACAGTAACCATGTTTGTTTTTGATCTTTACAATTTATTTATGCTGTACTCCCACTCACAAATGCCTTTAGCGTATCTGAATCGACAACACAACTGCATCATGGAAGCCATGTGGGGAGGAAAGCTGGAGATTGTGGCAATTGGGGAAGCGTGTGAGGCAGTCTCATCTGTACATAAAGCTGAATTCACACCCCAGCCCTCTGTGCATATGTTTAATTAAGCTCTAGAGAGTAGGATACAGATAGTCACCAATATCAAACCATTCAAACACTCTACATAGATTCCCTAAACCATCAGAAGAATAAATAAATTGGCTTGATTTTTATTACCAATATTGAAATTAAATTGTCCTCTTTAGGTTGAGAGTTAAGAATCTCATTGAGATGAAATGAGCAGTTCATATCTCAGAGTTTTGTGTTTCAGGCTTTCTGCAGACTCAGGAAGATAACTGCTTCATCACCGTATACTCAGTTTGTGTTTTCAAGCTTTTCTTTGAAGTCATAAGGGCTAAAAACATTTCTTATGCCAAAGATTTAGATTCTGGAGCACAGTTCTGTAGGTAGATTTTTGCAGTAAGTTCTTTAGCTGCAAAATACATAGAGGCCTGGCTTCTGACTAGCATCCTTAATTGTGCCCTTTCTTGGTCTTATTCCTTGACTTTGCTGACATTTTCCAACGCTTAAGAATTCTTCCTGGAGTGTGTTTTGGAACTTAAGAATTGGGAGGTAAAGAATTACATTAGAGTCTGTATTCCTCATGCTGGGTCTTGTTCTGTTAGCAGAATGTTGCCAGTGAAAATGGCTGAATGTGCTAAGTAAAATGAAGCACATGCTGTGTAGCTCTTATGATACCCTCTAGCGATGGCTTGAGATGTGTGGAAGAATGGACTGTATGTGAACTTTCATTGAACTTCAAACTGTTACTGTGTCCCCAGCATAATCCTGTAAATAAGTGTGACTAACTGGCTTGCTGCTTTGTAGCTCCACCCATCTGTTAAAGCCCTGGCACAAGAATATAGCAACATGCCATCTGAGTCCTTTAAAAATATTTCCCCATTGGAACACTTCTTTATTCCCTTTGTTGCTCCCTCATGCAGTGTAACTTGGCAGAAAAGCCACTGATACTAATTTAGGTAGTGTACAGTTAACTTTCTAACTTCTTTCTGGTTGTAGCCACTTATACATTTCATAGAATATGCATCCCATGCCCCGTCTATTTCTGTTTTAGGCAACTCCTATGAACAGTTACCTTACAGAACGGAAAGAAAACAAGAAGCTCTGATCTGATACATATAACTGAGGTTCCTCACTGGCACATGTACTTTCAATATGTCTTACATGGATTACACACAAGCACACACTGGAAAGCTGAGTTCTTATGTCACACTGAGAAGGAGCTGTGTTAGTAATATGCATGAACTTGTCCTACTTCAGGAGGACTCTGGCTACCGAAAGGAAAAGTGTTTCATGAATTTCATTCCTGAGCTCTGTCCACACTACAACTTGTAATTCTCTTTGTAATCCGTAACTAACTAGTCTGGAGGAGAGAAGACTGAGGTGGGATATAACTGTCTTCAATTACGTAAAAGATTGTTCTAAAGAAGAGCGTGATAAATTGTTCTCTTTAACCTCGAAGCCTGTTAATTCTTGTCCTGTCCTCAAATTGCAGCAAGGAAGATTTAGGTTAGACATTAGGAAAAACTTCCTAACTGTAAGGGTAGTTAAATAGTGGAACAAATTACCTAAGGAAGTTGTGGAATCTCCATCATTTTGGAGTTTTTTTAAGAACAGATCAGACAAACACCTGTCAGGGATGGTCTAGATAATAATACTTCGTCCTGCCTTAGCACAGGGGACTATGCTAGATATTCTATGATATTCTATGATTTGTTAGGCTATCAGGGTTGGAAGGAACCTCAGGAGGTCATCTAATCCAACCCCCTGCTAAAAAGCAGGACCAATCCCCAACTAAATCATCCCTGCCAGTGCTTTGTCAAGCCTAACCTTAAAAATATCTAAGGAAGGAGATTCCACCACCTCCCTAGGTAATGCATTCCAGTGTTTCACCACCCTCCTAGTGAAAAAGTTTTTCCTAATATCCAACCTAAACCTCCCCCACTGCAACTTGAGACCATTACTCCTTGTTCTGTCATCAGTTACCACTGAGAACAGTCTAGATCCATCCTCTTTGGAACCCCCTTTCAGGTAGCTGAAAGCAGCTATCAAATCCCCCCTCATTCTTCTCTTCCGCAGACTAAACAATCCCAGTTCCCTCGGCCTCTCCTCATAAGTCATGTGTTCCAGTCCCCTAATCATTTTTGTTGCCCTCCGCTGGATGTTTTCCAACCCCCTTTCAGGTAGTTGAAAGCAGCTATCAAATCCCCCCTCATTCTTCTCTTCTGCAGGCTAAACAATCCCAGCTCCCTCAGCCTCTCCTCATAAGTCATGTGTTCTAGACCCCAATCATTTTTGTTGCCCTTCGCTGGACTCTCTCCAATTTATCCACATCCTTCTTGTAGTGTGGGGCCCAAAACTGGACACAGTACTCCAGATGAGGCCTCACCAATGTTGAATAGAGGGGAACGATCACGTCCCTCGATCTGCTGGCAATGCTCCTACGTATACATCCCAAAATGCCATGGTCTTCTTGGCAACAAGGGCACACTGTTGACTCATATCCAGCTTCTCGTCCACTGTAACCCCTAGGTCCTTTTCTGCAGAACTGCTGCCGAGCCATTCGGTTCCTAGTCTGTAGCAGTGCATTGGATTTTTCCATCCTAAGTGCAGGACTCTGCACTTATCCTTGTTGAACCTCATCAGATTTCTTTTGGCCCAATCCTCCAATTTGTCTAGGTCCATCTGTATCCTATCCCTACCCTACAGCGTATCTACCTCTCCTCCCAGGTCCCTTCCAGTCCTACATTTCTGTGATTCTGTGGCTGGCTCTAAATGTGGGTTTGTTCATGCATGGCATCATTAAGACTCTGTTGGAAATAATAACAGCAAGCAATGGGTTGCCTTTGCCAGATGCCTAACTTGGTATATGGCTATCTTCCTCCAGTCAGTTTAGCAAAGTATGTGGACGGGATCTTCTGACCAAGACTCTGAAACTGCTTTGACCAGTCCTTTATTCCTTCCAGCAGTCCTTGTGGTAAAACATCCCAAAGTGCATTACCTCATGAGCTGTACTTACTGCTCTGCATGTCTTCCCCCTACTGAGGGAGTGGGGGATAACTGCCTGAACAGTGATCCTCAGACTGAGGCTCAGGTGCCTCAAGTGGCTCTTTGCAACACATATTAAAATGCGGTGTGATTTTAATTAACCAATTAGAGTCCTTAACCATTCAGGATGTTTGTACTATGTTCTTAACCATTAACTGTTAAGAATACTAAATTAGAATACTCGGTCAGTCATTCTGCTCTGAGAATAATATGCATAAAATAGTAAATGAAATAATGAATTCACCCTACGGTGGTTTGGGTAATGTTGATTGCTAATGTGGCTCCTGAACCACTGAGGTGAGAGCATCACTGGCCTAGAATGCAGATGCAAACATGTTGAGGCTGTGGAGCAGGTATGGACATGCAAATATGGTTATGATGGCAGAAAAGCTGCTGTATGGATACAAACCAAATTGTGTTGTGGTTATGCTGCAATCAGTTACAAAATCATGGTTATGGCTATAGTGTGAACAGGCTCATTGTCAGCCAAGATAGTCTTGTGACATACTGTGCAGTTGCTGTCTAAAAGCATATCTATGTAAATCGCTAATTTGTTTAAATGGTGGTGAAAGCAATGTTCATTTACCAGTCCATTCAGAAAGATTACATCTTGTGGGGTTCTTTAAATTTTTCACCATCCCTCTGTAGAACTAGTTTAAAATGCTGATAAAATGTAGAGTGAACTACAAAGGTCACATGCATCACAAGCTGTGATTGAAAGAGGGCTATAGCTCTCTTGCTGACCTACATAATACTTGGTTTTTCGTAGAAGCAGCTATGGCTTGTTAACTCATTCTTTAAAACTTTTTCCAGTAGTGTAATTCAACCATTGGTCCCATTTGTTTTAAGCCCATAAGCAGTGAATGAGCTTAAGTGCTTATTTACCGCTTGTTTCTCTGAACAATTTTGTTTAGTCTTATGCCATCCTAGTGATTATAGCTAGAGCTTTAATATCTTGCTTTTCTTTACCTCTCCTTCCTCTATTATAGCGTGCTCTATAACTGACTCTTAGCCAGATATATTCCATTGTGGGAGTTGTCTGTTGGCCACCTTCAGTGATCACTCGGCTGACTCTTTATCCTGAGGTCATTCTATATGAGATTTTTGCTGAAAAAAAACTTTCAGCCTTTTCCACATGGAAAAGATACGTTTGTTGCATATCACATTCTCTTTATTTCCTGCCTTGAGCAAAGACCCTGAAAATGGCTCGTTCATGCAAGAAAACCAATTGATACCTGCTGTATCTGACTGTCTTAAATCATTGCTGGCCACCAATACAAATTCACTAGTGATCACCAGTAATTTAGTACTGCATGTCTACTTTTGTAGTGAAAATTGATAAGCAGATAATTTCTAATTTTGCAAAGTGAGGTCATGTCTGTCTTTCTCCTATTGGTTGCTTCCAATTAAAGCATCAGGAAGAGGTCTGGTAGAGCTGCAGTAGAATACAATCTCTACCTGTGCCCCTGCCATTCTCCAATATTTGAAATTTCCAGTTCTGCTGCAACTCAACTAATAAGAAATGTACAGTGTGGTGCTGTTGATACCTGCTTTCACCAGCCTATTGGAAGTGGTCAGAATAGGCAAGGATCTAGCAAAATGTTGATTTACTCTGAAGTAAACCTTGAAAAGCTGCCTATTCTAGGAAATTGGCTTCCTGTTATCTCTGATTTCATGCTTTCCATCTGTCTTGAAATGAAGAGATTAGGATTTATCCTAGCTATGTGTGTGAGGCAGAATCAGATAATCTCATTATTCTGATCTCATTACATTTAGTCTTCTGGATTTGAAAATTCCCTCTATTTAACCCTTTCTTCAACAGCAACAAAAATGGTGTAAAATGGTAATTATGGGGCATGGTGTGCTGTTTGCTCCTGGAGCAAGCAGTTACTTCCCCTCTTCAATTTCCAAACAAACTCCTATTTTGAGGTGAAAAACCTATTCAAGTTCTAGTTATCCAGCAGGCCATGTAAGGGTGATTCATAGTTTACTCATTTGAGTTCTAAAAGATTGTCACCCAAAATGGTGCAGCAAACAGCTAAGGGATGTTAAAGGGATAGATTAACATTTCAACATACTAACATTTTTCTATAATGTTAATTTCTGGGTTCAGAATATTTATATCAAATATGACCCCTTCTGAAAATCAGATCCTTGTGGGACAAAGTTAAATTTAGATCTAAAATAAGTGATGTAGAGATTTACAGTTTGGAGAGATGCCAGTACTAGTTCATGGTAGACCAGAAATTTCAGATTAGTTTTTTGGGTAGAATGGTTACTTAATTTACCAACCCTCATCCAAATCTTTGAAGAAAATTCTGAGGCCCTGCAGACTTCACAGTGGAGCAGCCTGTGGTCTTGTTTCAATGTGACCGTGATCCACTGACTTGTCAATTCCTTACCTGTTTCATGCTGGTACTTAAGGTACATAGGTACACGTTCTATGCTTTGGAAAAATTGGCTGAAGTTTGAGCAAGCAGTCCCTATTTTTCCATTCCTGGTGCAGAAGTGCATTGACATTACGGGGGGGTTTGCTTTAGCTGACTGCAGAAGGTTAAATTATGGTGCTTGTATTTGTGACCGAAAAAAGGATTAGTGTATGCCTTGGACTAGCATGTCGTACTGTAAACACTCCCTAGTGCAAACTTTGTCAGGTGGACTCAGGTTTACAAGAGGCCTTTGTCTCTAACCTGTGAAGGAAGTGCCGTTCTTCCTGGACGATCCCAGACATAGGTTATGAAATAAACTCTTTCACTTGATTGGGCCTGTGTACGTAAGGAAGGTAATATGATAAAATGAGGATTAGCTGACAGCTGCTACACTTGGTAGTTGTGGGTAGAAGTAAGAGTCTGGTTCCTTGATGGCTTTAAAAGTGCATTTTGCTGTAACTTATATTGGAACACATGCATGGGGCATTTGAGATTATATTGTACCATAATGCTAGACTTCCAGATCAATGAATCTTGGGCGTGTCTTTTGAGAGAACAGTGCCTTTGTCTTTTTCCTGGTACCTTATTGCAGTATGAGGGCAGCCAACACAAGGCAAGTAATCTGAAATATTAAATACTGTTAAATTTTAGGACAACCCCCACAACCTTGTGGCATTTAACACACAGGCTTGGTGGGAGGGAGGAGAACAAGGTTTTTTTCCTTCCTTTTACCGCTCCTTTTTTTCCTGGTTCTCTCCTCACTTCTCATAGGCCATGCCCATGGTAGTGAAGACAAGACAATATTTTATGGTCTTGCCTAGGTTGATCCCACATCATTATCTCCCTGGAGCATATTGGTCGTGAGATTCTTTAATTAGGATTTGTTGCCATTCATCAACACAGCTGAGCAGTCTGCCCTCACTACAATCCTATTGCTGCTGGCCTAGGGAGCAAGAGAGTACGAATGTAATTGGGTTTTTCCCACAGCAGAACAGGGTTCTCCTGTAGTCACTGGGACAGCCCATTAGTTTAATTACTTAATTATTTTTCTCACTGTTTAGAATAATCCCTTAGAAACACAAAACTGGTGTTTGTTTCCTTACCAAAAAATATTGCCTCAATTGTGCATTCACGCTAGGTGGTGATGGTGGTCTTGCTTGTGAGAGCTATGTGGCAGTCAGTGTTGTTTTAATATATACTTTTTTAGATAAGTGAAGTATTTGTTTAATGAGTAGTGGGAAATTGCAAAGACTAAAGAATTGCATGATCTGGTCTAGTCCAGTGATAGCATGTCTCTTCCATTTTGGGGGTTCCTGGAGGGTGGGGGTGAAATGGGATGGAGTGAAGGGGAGTTTGCAGGAGACACTTCTCCAATGATTTTTTTTTTTTTTTTTTTTGTCTGCAAGCAGTTATAACTGATGGCTGAGACTAACAAATTCAGGGGTTTTGTTGTCTTTGGTGTTATCACAGTTCAAGGCAGCTACACCAATATTGCTCCCTTCACGGTCCACAAGGGCACCTACTTTTAGGCTGTTGGCTCCTCAGCTGTCACCTCTCTTGGATGGAGACCCATGTGAGTGTCTCACCTTACTGGGGTTTTTCCAGGCTGCAAAGTTCCCTGCGTGCACTGTGATATCCCCAACACACCAGATGGCCTAAAAGGCTCATGTCTGAACTTTTGCTTACTCTTTGAAAGTGATGAACTACATAATTCCCAGCAATTATGACTTACCACACAGGTCTTTCTAAGCAACCACATTTATTAAGGTGAAATGAAAGCATTAGATAAAACATACTAAAAAAAAAATTAAGGTTACCCCTATCTCCAGCAGGGGGCTTCTGGCAGGTGTCAGTCTTTTCAACCCTTCCCTAAGGGTTGGGGGCCCCCCGCTCTTGGCCAAAGATTCTGTCTGTTTGCTGGATCAGAAACGAGGCCCTGATTTTAGGACTGTTAGATAAATAATCTGACTTTAAACTTTTTTTTGTCTGTTGGTTTCTGGAGAATCCAGTTTGAACTAGTGTATGCAAGCCTCTCCAAGTGGCTCTCTGGAAGTGTTACAACCTGAGTGAATTTGTCTGATCGCTCCCAACTCTTATTAGTTCTGGAGGGCTGTGGTCACCCTCCCCCATGAAATTACATACAATCCCTGGCCCACAATGGTGCATAGACTTAATACAGTAAGCTCTCCCAAAGACATTTCAGGTCATTACCGTATCTGTGACGGGTGTCACTAAAAATCAATGGGTCAAAATCATGCCTCTCAAAAAGAGAAAATAATCTAAACAAGCTTGATGAACCCATGTTGTAGTCAATACAAAACTGCAGAAGAGTTTTTAATGGGTGTCTTGCCTTGCTTCCAGAGGTAGGAGATGATCTGCAATCAGTCTGGATAGGGAGCTGCCCCTGCAGATGATGGATTTAGTAATCCATCAAATTCTAGTAAAAGGAGGTTTGGAGGTTCGTTTTACAAGAAGCAGGAGGCAAGTAATGACTGATTTGTAGAACTGCTTGTTTTTAAAGCAGTCAGGACAAATTTTGCAGCCAGAAGAGCCACGTCATTTATTCAGACGTTTATTTTGCATAAAACAGAGGCAGTGAGATTTTTTTCTGCAGTATGTTAATTGTGGTTTAAAGCCTACTTCTCGTTACTCAGGATCTCTGCTGCCAGTGCATTAGGTCAGGTTAATAAAGATCTGTCCTCTTCCCAGTGCTCATCTGTGTCCTGTTCCTCTCCATTAGTTTTCCTGTTAATCTTGCGGCTGAATGCCCAAGCTATTCCAGTGGTCCCAAAAGGTGCAGATACAGTTGCTACTGCACTTCTTGACAGTAATAGTGAATCATGGGTTCTCTGTCCAAAGTGTTAATTCTTGATTTAGGAACTTCTTACATCCTTGTTCAGTGCATGGATATCACTCAGCAGGGATCTCAAGTAAAATCCCCTTTAGATTATTTAAGAAAAAGAAGAGATTGCTATTTGCCATCCTCGCCTCAATCAAAAACTGAGATGTCAGCCAGTTTTTACTTCGCTTAATTGGAAGTGGGGATTTTAGAGAGATTCTGAAGTTCAGGGGATATAGCTGAAATTGTGATAACTGTGTTCATGGAGTGCTAAAGCTGTAAATCCTGTTTTGGTGATTACAAAAAATGGCAATCTTCCAATTCATTGGTCAGAATTTTTGGAGTTCTCTGCTGGGGTAATTTGATTAGTGACAACACTTGGGACAGCTGTCTCTAGATAATGAAATGTGGGCTTTTTCTTACTTTCATATGTAATCATGCATACAGTGTGTTCTAGGGACTGACGAAAAAATACACGTCAACGTATAACATTCAAAAAGATCTAGTGTATGTAAATGTTACCTGAAAGGATATGGCAGTCGTCATCATATGGCTATATCAAAACCCTCTTCTCTGATTGACTGGAGTCTCACTATTCATGCACTTGTATTAATAAAGTCTAGTTTTTACCATGTCAACATATAGCCCTAGTTTTCTCCATTTGTGTGGGTCTGTAATGCATGATCAAGTAGATTGGCCTTATTTACTGTGCCTGCCAACGAGGAGGTGATTAGAGAAACAAGCCTGCCTAAGGACTTGAGGGCAGGCATGTCACTTGGATTATGAAGCAAAAAAAAAAAAAAAGACTTTATCAGTCTACCATCCATTATTATAATAAACTCAGTGGCCCTGAACTCTGCAGCTGTCTTATGTGTGAGGCCAGTGTTTTCAGCATTCATGCTGTAGAGACCTTCAGTGTCTGTCTCCAGGATCAGGATTAAGGCTTAGCTCAGCCTGGCTGGCTGACCTGAGAAATATCTTTTATTCCTATCTCAGCAATTAGAGGTCATGATTTTCAGAAACGTGACAGAACTGAATTGAACATCTGTCTATATAGAGAGTTTGAAAAATTGCCTTGACATTTATTCACCCAAGGACTAAGCCTGTCAGCCCAGAGGAATGTGGGAGCCCTGATTAATCAGTTCCATCCCCTCCAAAGAGTAAAAAACAATTCTCTATTCTTCCCCTCCACATTCACCAGTAAATTAATTTGGGGCTCCCACTACCTCTTTGCATGGCTCTGTCACTGTTGCCACCCTCCTAGACATTCAGGAAACCATATGCGTCCTAGCTTTCTTTCATGTACTCTCTTCTCTTGAAGAAGCAGCAGCAACTAGGATGTTCTGCTTCCCTGCTCCTTCCCTCACAAATTATTGCTACCTCATCCACCATATTCCCTCTTTTCTGTTAGAGGAACAGCAACACTTGGACCATTCTGCTGCTTCCCTTTCCCCTCAGAGCAGCTAGAGACTTCTCTGCCCCATTCAGCTCACCGCCTGGGCAAAATCTGTGCTGTTCCGGGAAAGCAGAACTATTAAGTTGATTGCATAAATGGGTATTTTTGGAGCCTTAGATAAGGGTCCCTTGTATTTTAAGGGCTGCAGAATCGTGCTTCAAGCTCTCTGCTTTTTTTTAAGTTAACGTGAAAAATGTGAACTGAGTTTGAACTGATGGGTGCATTGAAGTCTTCCTGAATCTGCAGATCACATGGAACAAATGCTTAGCATGTCAGTATTTTAACCATGAATGGAGGTTTCGTCTGTTTTGTCAAAGTGTTCAACCATCAAAAGGAAGGACCTCTATAGCCTGTTGTATAGGTGTTGCCATTGCTGAATTCTGTAACTGCAGTCACCTTCTCACTGTAATCACTGTAGCTGACACAGCTGCCAGAGTTATGGTGAAGTCCAGGGCTTGGCCACCAGATGATTCTCGATCACAAATTTGTTGATCTCCTCTCTAGAAACGTTAGGTAACTGCTCTGTGAATTTTGCCACAGAACCCCACTGTTGAAAGTTATATTTTGAGAGCAATGCCTGTTGATTTGTGATCCTCATTTGTAAGGAGGAGGTCAAATAAATATTCCTGCCCATGAGATCCAACCTCTTTATCCTTGGGCGTGGATTTGTTCCTCCCATGACATCATCTTTTATTGGTCACTGTCATGGCAAGCAAGTTAGGAGCAGGATGCATTGCATATATAAGCACTCAAATCCCTCAGTAGGGATGTAGTAATGCGGTAATGCTTGTCCTTACGCTTTGCCACAGGTGTTTCACAGAGTTCTGGCTATTTCCAATAAATGCCTCATTGATCAGGAGAGCTACTCTCCCTGGGGACAAGGACTGGAGAATGGCCACTAATTTGTGTGTTTTCCTGTATACCTTCAGTCTGGATAGAAGGTTGGCGTCAGCCCTAGGTAAAAAGTTCTTCATGTGCCCAGAAATCCCCTACCACTGGAGAGAAAGCATCTGGTCCCATGGCATTGTCTGGTGGCAAGGAGGATGAAGGACACTGAGTCACTGGATACTCTCTGTGCAACACTGTACAATGGCCTCAGGCTGTACCTGCGCTGAGGTGGCATCCTTCATCTGACTATGCAGCATGGGTGGCTGCGTCACAGATTGGTTAGGTGATCTTATCTAGAGTGGGTTGAAAATCAGGAGCTAAAGGAATGAGGAGGGCCCTGTGGATTCCAAGGCCACTGTGGATGTGAGTAAAGCATCAATGGACAGGCCACGAGCCCCTATGCCTACTGTGTGATCAGTGCTGATCCTGGAATCTGTCAGTATAGCCAGGGGACGATCTAAGAGGCAAAGGGCACGAGTGCTAGCCCTATGGGTGCTGCCAGGTGAATTTCTCTGGCTTTGGCACACTGGGTGCGCGCACACCTGAGTAGAATACACGTGCATCCACATTTTTAAACAACAGTTACGAAACAGGTAAGTAACAGTCTTTTTTCCCTGGAGAGTGAAGTGTGTAAGGGCTAATGATTAGTTTAGGTAAATCCATTTGAAATGTACTTTTTGTTTCAATCCTGTATCAGGTAGCTTGGGTCCATCACACCTTTGGAATAAGAAGGAAATGTATCTCCGTCCCTATATCCTTTGTGCTTTTCAGTCTTGGAAGAGGACTTTTGGGAGTGTTACGTTAGAAGTTTGGGGCACCAAGGGTGAGATTTTGAAGGAGTGGTTTGCTTTGGAGGATAACATCCTGTTCCTCTTCACTAAAATGGAAGCCAAGTTTCATTTGTCCTCTAATCGCAAGACTACTTCTGTGCATAAAATAGTGTGGTTTAGTGAACTGAGTGTGTGTCCAGTAGTTGGGAACTCCAAATTCTAATCCTGGCTGTTCCACTTGCTGTGTGACTTTGGGCAAATCATTAACCTTTGTTTCTTCCTCCATTTTGTAAGATGGAGAGATTTACCACGGAGATGTTGAGGAACATTGTTTGTAAAATACTACAAATGCTAAATCCTAGGGTCATAAAAGAGGAGCTACAGTAAGGTGGTAAATCAGTGAAATCCTCCCAGTTTTTTTCAGGGCAAAATGAGGACTGGACTCCCCGGATTATAAATCTAGTATCACAACCCTGCTGTGACTAGTGAACCATGTTTTTTTTTTTTTTTTCTCCCACAGGATATCTGTGTTTAGCTTTCCTAATTCAGACCTGCTTCATTTGTAGTGTGGTGTAATAAGAGGGCAAGCTCTGAGTTTGAATTGTCACAACAGTTAGTATGTACTGATCATGTCCCTGTCCTCCACTATTTTTTTCAGCTGTCCTATTTCTGACATGTCATTTAGTAATAGTGCTTGCGACAGATTAGTTTTGCTGAATGGAAATTGCAAAATTGAGACGATCCCACATTCTTGCAAAATGCCACAGGACCACTGTTAGGCTTCTGCAAAGTCTCTTCCATAAACTTAAAAGGAACTGTAAAACACACTCACTGGAATGTGTTTGATGGCCCCTTTTTTATTTTCTGGCAATGACGTTCAACCTCCATCCCTCAGAAGTTCTGCCAAGAGCTTTTACAAAGGCCTTGCAATTTCATTAAAGGCTGCTCTGAGAAGTTATGGTCAGAGTTGTGTTTGTCTAAATGTTCTAAAAATGTACAACAGCAAACGTGTATTTCGTGCTCAATAGCTGTGCTCCTAAACTTAAACAGGCAGCTTGAGCAGACTGGGAGGGACAGCAGCTTTTCAGACTATGATGTAAGTGGCAGATCTGGGAATAGAACCAGGAGGACTGACTTTACCCTGACTGCTAGATAACACTACTTCTCATTTTGACACGTGTTGTTGGATTGAATCAGAAGTGACTGTAGATTTTATTAAATGTTTGGTTAAGTGAATCTCATCTAAGTGAATAGAATTGATTGGTACATCACAGTCAGACCAAGTCTAAATTATGAAGTTTTGTTAGCATAGCTGTGTCTGTTCGGGGTATGAAAAAATTTGAATTTGATTTTTTTTAAATAATTTCTGTGACTAATATGAGTTTGTTTTTAAGCATTTTTTTTTAGATTTTCACTTAAATTTCAGTTAAGTAAAATTATGGGTTTTAAGCATTTTTAATTTTTTTTAATCACTATTAATTTTCACAATTTCAGGAAATTATGGGGGAAAGTCAGACTGTTTAATTATAGGAAATGTTGAGATTCAAAAAGTTAAAGCTTTGTAAACTGTTAAAACACAAATTGTCAACCTCACTTATCAATATACAAAGTAAATATCCTTTTAAATCAGCAAATCGTATCTGGTTTTGCTATTCATTTGATAGTCCACTGTAACAAGCCTATTTCAAAAGTCTAAATCACTGGATTTTGAGGCTAGTAAATTCTCAAGCAGCATTTTTCTTTCTTTGCCTTTCTGTAAATTTTTATGAATGGAAATATTTTTTTCATCTGTTTGTGTGTACACAGTGAAATTGATATTTACTGACATTTATTGATAAAAATCTAATCCTTCCAAGCCTTACTATAGCCGACATAGCTATGCCAGCAAAACCCCCAGTGCAGACACAGCAGTGCCAACGGAGTGCTGCTGTTGGGATACCTAATGCTGTATTGCCAGAGCCTGCGTAGTGTAGACTAACCCTCAGTCTAGTCCTCTTGAGCCTTGGTCTAGGATAGACCTGTACTGTGTTCAGACTTAGTGAAGCCTGTCCATGCTCTTCAGTGAGTAAGTAGGAACTAGGGAAGAGGTATCTACAGGTTCTAAGAACTTGTATTTGTGGTTCTTTTTAATTGCTTCATTGATAGTTTCTCTTTAGGGGGCCTGCTTAAACAGTTGGAAATGGCCCAACTTGATGATCACTTTAGATAAGCTATTACCAGCAGGACAGGGGGGTGGGAGGAGGTATTGCTTCATGGTCTCTGTGTGTATATAATGTCTTCTGCAGTTTCCACGGTATGCATCCGATGAAGTGAGCTGTAGCTCACGAAAGCTCATGGTCAAATAAATTGGTTAGTCTCTAAGGTGCCACAAGTACTCCTTTTCTTTTTGTGTTAGATAAATGGCCATCTAAGCAGGACCTGAGTAAATTAATCCACTCTGCATAACAACAAACTGGGGAAGTGCTGTGTTCTTCAATTAAATGTGGATTGGGTTTGAGATTAAGGAAGATCTTCTGTTTCCGTAATAGCATCCTGAGTGATGTAGTTGGTTATAAAAGGCAGCTGGTTCTGGGCTTCAGTCAGAGTAAACTAGTTTGTGATCTCTTGGAGGAAAACACTGTTCCCCTTCCTCTTTTTAAGAAATTGTTCTTGAGAGCAGAGCTATGGGATTTAATACATATAAGAGCCACGCTATTGAGTTAAATCTACGATAAAGATCTTTTTATACCACATATCGGATTGTAATGAAAGTGCAGTGTGTTTACTGCACCCTGGAACTACTGAACAGTCATTGCTCCTTTGGTCCTAAAATCATAGGAACTAAAATGGCGAGTTTTTATGCTTGGTAACATTATCTGGGGTGCCTGTCTTGAAGCTCATTTTTGGATTTCCTCAGTATGTTAATGCATTTGCATCCGATGAAGTGAGCTGTAGCTCACGAAAGCTCATGCTCAAATAAATTGGTTAGTCTCTAAGGTGCCACAAGTACTCCTTTTCTTTTTGCGAATACAGACTAACACGGCTGTTACTCTGAAACCTGTCAGTATGTTAATGGTACTTCTGGGAGTCGTTCAGGTGGAAGGAGGCCCAACCAGAGAAATGTATTGGCTACAACTACTTCGAACTCCATAAAGCTATTCTTATTATGGCCTATTAGTAGTTTGACATTTTAATTTATATTGCTAGCACTCACTCTGATTACATGTACACTAGCCTTTCCATACAATTTCTTATCAGTGGTTCAGCTCCACCTACACTAGTCACAGTGAGAGTAGTAGTATAAATGAAACTATTGCAATCTCTCACATTTCTATCACTGTGCCTACCCTTTTACAGGGAGTCTAGACAACACAACAGTAAAAACGTTGGCACTTGATCTAGGCTTACCTATGTCAATGGTAGCAACAGTGGGAAACTTTAGTGAAAAGTTAGTGTAGATGAGGCCTGTGGCTAAACTGGTAGTGTTACTCAGTATGTCTCTTGTACTGCTATACAACTTGATTTAGTATAGTGGCTTTTATGGTGGTGTTTGCTTTACAAAGCTAAATACAGATAGAAAAAAGCCAAAGAGAACAATCAAGAGGTGTAGGCTGGGGAGAAAGAGAATCATCTATCTTTTTAGATGAGTTCAGAAAATAGTCCAGATGGTTGGAACTACAGAGAAGTGCGGGCTCTCACCAGCTGTCAGTGAAGGTTTGGAAGGCTGGTGCTAAGGAGGGGCATAGTAGGAAAGTTTGGGAGGTTAGCTTGGGCAAATTCATGTAGGATTTTAAAAACAAAGGCAGTTTTGAACTGGACCTTGAGCACTGATTGCCTGACATGTTCCTGACTGTGATTCTTCCACTCTTACTGCATTTCTTATACTACCTAATGTTCAGGCACCGTGCTGTAGGTTTCCTGTCCACCATAATTCTTACTCTGTTTCTGTCCAGAGTTTTGCAATTTAAATGATGCTGTAACGGGGTCCCTGCAGGGCCCTCCTGGCTCCTGCTCCTGCAGGGCTGAGAAAGTCGCACAGGGACTGTCAAGGTTCCTCCCCCACTCTGAACTCTAGGGTACAGATGTGGGGACCTGCATGAAAAAAACCTCCTAAGCTTATCTTTACCAGCTTAGGTCAAAACTTCCCCAAGGTACAAAATATTCCCCCCGTTGTCCTTGGACTGGCCACTACCACCACCAAACTAATACTGGTTACTGGGGAAGAGCTGTTTGGACGCGTCTTTCCCCCCAAAATACTTCCCAAAACCCTGCACCCCACTTCCTGGACAAGGTTTGGTAAAAAGCCTCACCAATTTGCCTAGGTGACTACAGACCCAGACCCTTGGATCTTAAGAACAATGAACAATCCTCCCAACACTTGCACCCCCCCTTTCCTGGGAAATGTTGGATAAAAAGCCTCACCAATTTGCATAGGTGACCACAGACCCAAACCCTTGGATCTGAGAACAATGAAAAAGCATTCAGTTTTTTACAAGAAGACTTTTAATAAAAAATAGAAGTAAATAGAAATAAAGAAATCCCCCCTGTAAAATCAGGATGGTAGATATCTTACAGGGTAATTAGATTCAAAAACATAGAGAACCCCTCTAGGCAAAACCTTAAGTTACAAAAAAGATACACAGACAGAAATAGTTATTCTATTCAGCACAATGCTTTTCTCAGCCATTTAAAGAAATCATAATCTAACACATACCTAGCTAGATTACTTACTAAAAGTTCTAAGACTCCATTCCTGGTCTATCCCCGGCAAAGACGACTACAGACAGACACAGACCCTTTGTTTCTCTCCCTCCTCCCAGCTTTTGAAAGTATCTTGTCTCCTCATTGGTCATTTTGGTCAGGTGCCAGCGAGGTTACCTTTAGCTTCTTAACCCTTTACAGGTGAGAGGAGCTTTCCCCTGGCCAGGAGGGATTTCAAAGGGGTTTACCCTTCCCTTTATATTTATGACAGAGACCTTTTGGTGCAGTGCTCACCTGGTGCTTTTATTTACAGGCTGTGCTCCCACCACATTTCCACCATACACAGTCCCCTGCTTACAATCCACCAGCAGGCAAGAGGGGGCGAGCTATCTGTCTCTGCTTCCCCTCACTGCCTTTCTTCTAGTGCATCTTCCCTCTTTCCAGCTCCTCTCCCTGGCTTCCTCCCACTGGGGCTCTTATCCAGCCCCAGCCTGATGAGGCAGCAGCTGTTCTAGCTTCCCCAGTCAGGGCTAGGTGATCTACCCAGCTCCAAGTTACCTCCCATAATTGGAGCTGGAGTGACAGAGGGGTTGGCTAAGCAGTTTTCTGCTTAGCACACTGTCACAGATAGAATGGTACTTGCAACTTGTCTCTAACTTGCGTGTTAGAAAGGGTATCCATTACAAAACTGTCTTTCCCTCTCATTTCTTTGATGTTTTGGGATATTATTTTAGCATATCTGTAAGCATTCCTGCAGCATGATACTGTAGTGATAGGTATGAATTGGTGTGACCCACACGGGGAGAGCCTTTGTCCTTTTTAGGCAGTGTGAAGAAAGAATCATGGGTCCTGGCACGGCTGGTTTCTGTGACATACAGAACAGTGGAAGTCTATGGTAACTTTCAGCTTTGTTTTATATTTCACTGCTGACCAATATAATGCCCTCCTTCAGAGACGGAGAGAAACAGCTAGTTACCTTCTGAGGAGAGAGGAAAATGTCCAGGGATAACACAGTATAATCAAAAAAAGTACTTCAGAATGTTCACGACAAAACCAGTTCTCCTTGGCTCTAGTTGTGTTTAAACTTCCTGGCTCTTGCTGCAGTGAATGGTGTCAATATGAGAACCCAACAATGTGTATGCCATGTTGAAGTAGTAAGTCAAGACTTTGGCCAAACCTTCCAATAGAAAGAAGCATTGAAGTACGGGGCTACCCTTGCCCACTTTTCAGATTGGTTATGTGAGCCCCTCTTGTTAGCTACTTTTGCATGGGCCTGATTTTTTATTTTATTTTATTTTATTTTTTTAAGGGATGAGGATGGGGAAAGTATTTATACGGAGGTATGGGCAACAGGAAATCTGGGGTGGAAAATGACAAACCTTTGAACCTTTTTCATATTGGTTGACATGAGTTGTTGAGATGTTAAGCTATGCTACTTGATTGTTGACTGCGGCTTTATACGAAATGTATTTACACTCATTATCTGATGGCTGTTTCAAGCCTTCATTTGATGGTCTGCATTTTTCACAGCCTCTGCATTTGTCTGGATGTTGCTCTGCTAACAATAACAGATACTAAATTGGTTAGTCTCTAAGGTACTACAAGTACTCCTTTTCTTTTTCCGGATACAGACTAACACGGCTGCTACTCTGAAACCTATAGTTCTTCTTGTTACGCAACTTTGTCCAAGAAGCTCAGTGCATCAGCTCCTGGTCTGTAAAATGGAGATATTGCCCTATCTTTCCCCCTCATGCATGCACACAGGGGGTGTGGTGAGGATAAATTGTTTGAGATGCAAAGAAAAGCCAAAAAATGTGAAATTTAGAAAGTTGGGTATTCCTGAACCAGCCTTCTCTTCTCAGGTGTTTAACTGTATTCTTTAATGTCTAATATTTGACCTGATGTAGTTAGAATTAAATGCAGTGAAATTATGACATGGTGGGCATAAACCAAGAGAAGGGGAACTTGCTTTGTGGTTTATAGCCTGATTTGTCTTGCTCGTATTGGAATGCTGGCTATTTTGATGTACAGGTTACCCTTGGCTATAAGATGCTGTTTCCTTAACACACCCTTCTGCGTTATGTCCTCTTACTGCTATTCCTAAAAAAACCTGCCTCTGTGAGGGGAGTAGCTCCCAGCATTGGTGCACTGTCTCACTGCCACTTTACAGCGCTGAAACTTGTCAGTGCTCAGGGGTATGTTTTTTCACACCCCTGAGTGAGAAAGTTGCAGCGTTGTTAAATGGCAGTGTAGACAAGGCCTTAGTATTCTGTGGTGCTAAATTACACAATTGCTTTCTTCTTTGGAATTAAACACAGTGGACCAGATTCAACCCTGTTGTAATCTGATTCAGTTTACATTGAAGTCATTGGTAATTGTGCTTGCTTGCATTTGGGCTAATTTGGTCCAGTTTTTTTGGAATAGGGGCCATCCCTTTTTAATCCCATCATCCTTCTTTGTGGGTTTGGTTTTGTTTTTAAAGCCCCTTTATCAAGTCAGTCTCCTGAGGAGGGTTGGACCTGGCTGTCTGGAGCCTCTTAGTGCTTTTTGATGTCAGCCAGGAGTCAGCTGACAATCCCCTCCTAGCCACTGTTCCACATAAGGATGTAGTTTGGGTAAAACATTCTGTGCCTTGCTGGGATTGTTTATAACAATTGCTTGCTTTTCTGAGTTTGAGAGAATTCTTATTCTCTCGTTGTGGAGCTCTGTGGGCTTTCCTTGGATGCCTGAGACTTGAGGGAAGAGTTCTCAATATGCTGCATTGTTTTCATTGTAATTAAGCCAACCCATCATTGTAAATGCAGGAAACCACATCAGCAGCTGATTATCAAGGATATATTTAAGAGCTGTTCAGTTGCTTTTTCTGTCTTAATTTGCACAAAGAGGACACGAGGAGGTAAGAGGGGTACATCGGGGTAAGGCTGCAAGAGTCTTGTATTTTGTGGAACTCCAGTGCAGCAGTCTGGGGACACCATGGCGATTAGAAAGAAATTTTAAAATGAGGTTAATTGAATATGAAAATGAATGCTATAATCAATAAATGTTCCCTAAACTATGTTAAATTTTATCCTCTCTCTAAACTAATGTTCAGTATGCTGCAGAAGGTTGTATTGAAAATTCATAACACTGTAATAGAAGTTGATAGAGGAAGCTAAGGGTTTTAGAAGTTGGGCAAGGGACTGCCCTGGGATTTCCAGCACCTAAGAGGCTCTAACTGGATAGAAATTCTAGCTATCAATAGTTAATGATGAGACTGGAATTTTCATGAGGTAACAAAGTTCATTATGATCTACGCAGTTCGTAACATTCAGAATTGTTTCAGGCTGTCTGCAGATTCAGGAAGTGATTGTATTCAGTTAATGTTTGGAAGATTTTCTTCTCAGGCATTTAACTTTTTTTAAGGAAGTTTAGATACTAAAGTAAAAAGCTACAGCTAGGGAGGATTTTGAGTAAGTTTCTACACTTATGGAATTGTGGAGTACATAGGGCTGTCTTTTTATAGACCAAAATACAATATACTGCAAGACGGTGCATTATGAAGTTCAAGTTGCAGCTGCTGTCTTTTTCCATGGAGTCCCTGTCACTTTGCAAAGCTACCTCTAAGAGAGGCACTGCCACAAAAGTGAGTCATGGAGTCAACATACAGTTCTCAAGCTCTACATAAAGCAGAAAACATTCGGTACATAAACAGCTTTGTCCTGAGCCTACTGATCAACCTTGATGCAGCCAACATTATTTTAACAGTAGTTAATTTAATAGAATGGGCTGGCAATTTGTGGTATCTTTTTTTCACATTTATGGCACCTAACTACGAAAACATTCTCAACACACTTCCCCTCCACCACTTTGTATATCAGTACAAGCCACCCCAATATGGCTAAAAGTGCAGTTGTACTCTAATAGTCACATTTGTGGGCATCCCCACCCTCAACCAGCATATTTGAATGTGGGTGTCAGTTTGGGAATTACTATGGTTCCAATTTTTACAGTTGCTAGAGATTTGGTTGTAGTTCTCCCATTCACAGTTTCTGCAGGCATCTCAAAACATATAGCTTGTGTTTTGAAACTGTCAGGAAGAGGCTAATGTTCAATTTGGCAGAAACACTGTGATGGGTCTGCGTGGTGCAACCTGGAACTCTGGGACCACTGAACCGTTTATCTTCCCAACCTGGGCTCCCTCTCACACTGTGATGCTGTGACAAGCTGCAGACCCCTCCAGGTCCTGCACTCACACAACCAATTACAGGCAGGGACACCTTTTTGCCAGCCATTCATGAACCAGCAATAGAGAGACCCCAGCCAACTCCCCATAGCTCCCCAGCATAGGACCCCAGAGCTATACCATGTTGCCCTACTTAAAAGCCTGACCCGTGTAAGTTTATTACCTAGTCCGCTCCTCCCTCAATGTGGAGAAGACATGCAGGTTTTTGTTAACTGATCTAAGATTTTTTTTTTCATGCACTTAACTCAAACCACACTGTTTTTAGGTGAAATATAAAACAGATTTATTAACTACAAAAAGATTTTAAGTGATTAATAATAAATGTACAGATCAAAGTAGATTACCTAAGAAATAAAACAAAATTGCAATCTAAGGTCTATAAACTAGACAGGATTTGAATCAAGCAGTGTCTCACCCTGATGGTACAGTCCACCAATCTTCCATATACAGGCTGGAATTCCTCCTTTGCCACCTGGGACCACCTTGCCAGATCAGTCTTTGTTCTTGAGGTGTTTCCAGGTGTTGAGTTGTGGGGGGAATGAGGCCAAGTGATGTCACTTCCCCCTTTTATAGCTTCTGCCCTGTGGAGGGAACTTCATTGTCCCAAACAAAGCCCCCAGCACAGTTAGTGGAAAAGTACAGGCACAAGATGAAAAGGAGTACTTGTGGCATGCTCAAATAAATTGGTTAGTCTCTAAGGTGCCACAAGTACTCCTTTTCTTTTTGCGAATACAGACTAACACGGCTGTTACTCTGAAACCAGGCACAAGATGGAGTCCAGTGTCAGATGAGCTAGTCACATGCCTGTGCATGCTTCAATGAGTCATACCAGGGGCCATTACCCATATTCTGGCTAGAATATCCACAAGAAAGTCCATCAGGTGGCGTTTCAGAGTAACAGCCGTGTTAGTCTGTATTTGCAAAAAGAAAAGGAGTACTTGTGGCACCTTAGAGACTAACCAATTTATTTGAGCATAAGCTTTTGTGAGCTACAGCTCACTTCATCGGATGCATACTGTGGAAAATACAAAAGATGTTCTCATACATACAAACCAAGGAAAAATGGGTGTTTACCACTACAAAAGGTTTTCTCTCCCCCCACCCCACTCTCCTGCTGGGTAACAGCTTGTCTCTAAGGTGCCACAAGTACTCCTTTTCTTTTAGCTTATCTAAAGTGATCACTCTCCTTACAATGACAGGTTTCAGAGTAACAGCCGTGTTAGTCTGTCTTTGCAAAAAGGAAAGGAGTACTTGTGGCACCTTAGAGACTAACCAATTTATTTGAGCATGAGCTTTCGTGAGCTACAGCTCACTATGATAATCAAGTTGGGCCATTTCCAGCACAAATCCAGGTTTTCTCTCTTCCCCCCCCCCACCCCAAACCCACTCTCCTGTTGGTTATAGCTTATCTAAAGTGATCACTCTCCTTACAATATGTATGATAATCAAGGTGGGGATAAGCTTCTTCCATAGCCCATTGTGTTCACTGATGGGCCATCAACTTGAATAGTCCATTCACAATGTGCTGGCTAGACTGGATATATACCTTGTGTGGGAGTTACAACAGGAGCAAACACATTTGAAATGCAGGTATATAGTCAATATTCATAACATCAGATAAAAAAATGATACATGCATACAAATAGGATAATCATATTCAACAAACCATAACTTTTCCCTTGACCCCTAACATGACGTATTTTGTACAAGATTTGTTGTGATTACATAACAGTGGTGAATATGGGGTGCCAGGGTGTTGCTTTGGGGTACAAAGTATCACAGGTTCCTTTCTGCAATTTCTTAAATCGTTGGAAATATTCACGGGGTGTAGGACTGGGAATATCTTGAATATTTTCCTCAAGCTGTTGCAGGAAAAACTTCATCAAAGCTGCCTTGCTGAGCAGCCTTTCAGCAATGCATTGTCTTGGTTTCCATGGGCACAGATGGGCTTTTGCTGATAAGTGATCTATTATGGAACTAGGAAACTGACAGGTAGTATTTGAGCCACTATTACTGTAACACAGGGCTGACTACAGACTGAGACCATCATGTGGCAGTATTTGTATTTAAATATGATGGCTAGAAATATCCCTCCTCCTCCTTCCTCTCATGCACAAATGCTCCAGTGTAAAAGGAACACAGTTTTTAATTTCTCATTTGACATCAATAGCAGATTTGGCTGCAAAAGAGACTCAAGTTCATGTTTAACCAGAGAGCAGGAATGCTCAATGCATTTCAGTGAGGATTACAGGGCTTCCACATTTCTGTAGGCTCCCCAAACCACCTTCATCTAGAACAGCAAAGCTTACAAAATTTGGTTTAACACTTTCATTTGGAGGATTTAGCTTTTTCTGTATGCCCTTCAGATTATTAGTTTGTACAATTGGTTGAGGCTGGGAAGCACTGTTATTGTACTTTACAGCATTCTGGTGAAACAGTCTGAAAAATTTGTGGCAGCTTTAGTGAAATTTAAAAAAATTAAGATTTCTTTTTTTTAAATAAATGGGATATAAAAATAATGCTTGGGATTATGGGATATGTAGGTTTGTCAGATTTTTCTCTGAAAATTTTCAGCAGCAAAATAGGTAACTGACGCTTTGTTACCATTTGGTTTCAAAGTTCACCCCCTTGAGATTGGGCCTGTCCTTACTCCTCAGAGCTGTTGTTTCAGGCTGTCTGCAGTCTCAGGAGAGACAACACTGCTTTAGTTTACTCAGTTCACATTTTTATTGTTGTGTTCACTTCCATGAATATTAAAAGTGTGGAGTTTTTTTAGATAAAAGCTGAAATTTTGCAGCATGCTTCTGCAGTAAGGGGTACAGTCCATGGCTGCAGAATTGTGGGATAAATTGGGCCTACTAAAAGAGCTGTTATCCGTTGAACTATTTATGTGGCTTCTGGCTCTTTGACAGTTCCACTGCCGCCATTTTAAAAATATTCCTTTATGTAACTCCTGCTTGGGTTTTTTTTGTTTTTGTTTTTTTTAAATTTCATCTCATGGCCTTTGGAGTCATATAATTGCATCGAGGATTGACAGCTCTCCCATCCTTCAGAAGCCAAAGACCAGTGTCCTTTGATTGCTATCACTAATGCATCCCTCAGCAATGACCCCATCCTGGCATTTGGCTCTGGGCCAAAAGTTAATGAGTACTCACAGGCATATAGAATTTGGATCTCCATATCTAAGCATATCTCTAGAGCCAAGATCAAGCTCATTTAAATCATGTATGTTTGAGTATTAGAATTTCAAATAATTTTAATGCATCCTTACAGTTTTGGAAGTATTTCTTACTGAGCTATGATCCACCTATAAGTCTTCACTTTTATTGTAGAGGAGGGAAGAGGAGTCAGTTATGTTCCCTCAGTTACACACTATAAAACTTCAAAAAAAATCCAGCATAAGGGGATCTTAATGCAAGAACTTCTCAAAGGTGCAATCTGTGTCATAGATTCTATGGTTAAAAAAAAAAAAAAGGCACATTCCCACAAAGTAAATATTCACTCATGGCATTCAGCATGTGCAGAACGCTATCGAATACACCAATATAATTAAATGCAAACGTGCTGCAAGTCAGCCTGCTGATGACTGCCAAGATATATAGCAACTGGAGGCTAACAAACACTAAAACAATACTTGCAAAACAAAGGAGTAGCTGCACAAAAGGTAGTCCAAAGAAAGATCCTTTAAAATTAAATTGTTTGAATGCACTTTCGTGTTATTTCTTATTCTTCTTGAGTCTGCGTCATAGAAGGGACAACCCTTTCTGTGATACTCTTGGAGAGGGTGGACATTCCATGGCTGCTCAGTGCCTATCTAATGAGTAGTTTGGTCTATGTTGTAGTGTTGGCAGTAAGGAAGAAATGGCCATTAGATGATCATCCATTATTATTAGAGAGCTGTTACTCATTTGCTAAAATCAGTCATAGTTATTCAGATTTTACTGTTGTCTGTTTTACTAGGGCCCAGTTTAATCCAGAGTGGAGTTTCCTTCTTATCCAGATCTAGCTATTGGAGTTGCATAGGTTATGATATTAAAATGCCACACAGTCATCAGCTACAAGAGCCTTGGTGAGGCACGTGCTAATAGCTTTGCTTTGTGTAATTCTGCTTCCCCCTTTTCCTCTCCCCCCCCCCCCAAAAAAAAAAAAAAGAAAAAGTGATTAGGTGGCCAAAACATCTGAAGTGGAAATAATTGCTAGTGAAAACAGGTTTTTCCTGAGAGGATTTCTCCATTATAGAGATGGCTGTAAATCAACACAGATGTAACTTGTGAACTGTGTAACTGCTTTGTGGGTGCACCAGTATACCTTATTTTTCATACATTTCACACATTTAGAGCCCAATAGTAGCATGTCCTGTTGCTTCTTTTGTCTTTCCTCAGCTTCATCTACCAAGGCAGCCTGCTGGTCCATGATGCTTTTGTTACAAAGGGCCAAAGCCATCTCTGCATTTTTAATCTTCTAGATTGACAGCTTTTTGTTGTTTCATCCAGGATGAGTAACTATCTCTAGAGAGGTGATTTGGGAGGGAATAAAAAAGCATAAGGATGTTGGCCAAAAAGCATACCTTTACGACAAAAGTGTAAAATTATACACACACACACACGGACATTATAGTCTTTTTTAGTAATCTTGTGCCATCTGATTTCCAAAACCAAGTAAAAATTATGTTGGTGCTGGTAAATGTGCTGTCAAATACTAATGCAGTTGGACTTTTGTCCTGTGGAGATTTCTTACCCTGTGGGAAAAAGCAACTTTCAACCTAAGTGCCTAGGTTTTACTCCTTCCTGCCTTATCCATTAAATCCCTTTGAAATAAATTAAACAAGAAACAATGGGAATCCAAAGTATTTGGGAGTAAAGGCACTTAAAACACACAGTGTCCCTGGTGCTCTCTACTGTCCTTCATTAATACAGCTTCATCCCTTATGACTTTCTGGTCTTGTACTCATTTTAAAGTGTCGTCATAGTCAGAAAAGTGCACATTAAAAATTGGAACCTTCGTGTTCCTACATCTGTTTGATAAGTGCCAGAGTTCCATTGACTCACTTTATTGATGTACAGCTTGTCTACACTAGGGAACTTTACCAAAAAAATTCACCACTGCTGCTCCCTGTTCATCGGGGTTTCATTAATGGTAAAAACACCTGAAGGTGCCAGTTTTGTTTACAGTTGGGCTCCCAACAGTGCTACCATTAGGGAATTTTCAAAAAAATTCTCTTAATATAAGCACTATTTAAAACCCTGTTGATCCAGTACAACCACAGGAGAGAGAGACTATCATCAGAATTGCCAAGTAAATTCTGAATGAATAACTATTACTGGTGATAAAAGACAGAATACAACTTGTTTCTCAGATCTCAGGTTGAATTTGCAGTGGTGGCAATTAACCAAATACTCTCTGGATTTATAAACTGAACTTGATCTAGAGAAGTTGCTGAGGGTAAATATAGAACCTACAGACTGTGGCTCTGGCTACACTAGAGAGCATACAGTGGTGCAGCTGCACCGATGCAACTGAGCCTCTGTAAGCTGTCTAGTGTAGCCGCTCTAAGACGATGAGAGAGAGCTCTCTCGTTGACTTAATCCACCCTCACCGATTAGTGGCAGCTGTGTCTGTGAGAGAAACTCTCCTGTTGACATAACACTGTCCACTCTGGCGCTTAAATTGGCATAAGTTATGTCACAGAGAGGTGGTTAATTCACACCCCGAGAGACATAACTTATGTTTACTTAAGCTGTAGTGTAGCCATAGCCTATGACTTTCCTACTAAACCACCCAACTTCAACATTGAAGTTTCAGATGATTTCAAGTGACTTTTTTTCCTTCACCCTGCCTGCTATAGCTTTCAAAGTGCATGGGGTGCATTGGAACAGAATAGCAGATGTCTATCATAAGAGCACCCTGGTTTCCTAAGCACATTTCTGTCTGTCCTGCTATATACTAAAATATGGTAAATGGTTTCTTTGTTTTTGTTTCCTGTAGGTTTTGAATGAAGAATGTGATCAGAACTGGTACAAGGCAGAACTCAATGGGAAGGATGGCTTCATTCCCAAGAACTACATAGAAATGAAACCACATCCGTAAGTGGAGCATCACTGATCCCCTTCCCTCACTCTGCCTTGTTTTCATTTGCCCTTGAAGTAATAGGGAGGGCTGCTGAGCACATTGTAATGAGTGCAGGACCTTAGTCACTGGCACAATCCTATGGACTTTGAAAGATATAAAGAGGTTACTACTGGCAACTGCATCCAGAAATCAGCCCTATTGTGATGAATCTTAATTGCACAGCTCCTATAGTTTGTAGTAGTGGGACTTTCTCCTGCATACCTCTTGAGGAGCAAGGGGAAAAAGTGTCCTGGTGGAACCTAACTAAATAAATTGGTTGGAAATTTCACGATGTTGTCAAATCTGGCAGCCAGAAGAGCTTCAAAGTCTTAGTGTAGCTCCTTATGTAATTTTCTATATTTTTTTGGTAAAAATAGGAGACTATTTAAAACCCAATCGTATATTAAGAGACTGTCAAAGTTGTAGGGTTAAGTGCTGCAAAAATCAGAAATGCCATGTGTTTCACCTTAACTCTGACCTTTGTGTTCGATACTTTTGCAACATAGATTTTAACAGAGTAAGAGTGAAAATTGCTGGCATGTCACCTAAATAAAGCTACTTTTGTAGGTAAACCTTTATGATGTGAAATGTCCATGCTAAATGTACCAGTGTAGTTACTTGGCTCCCACTTCCAGGGAAGCCTGCCTTGAGTAGCCTCTCAACACATGTCCTTCCTCAAATACTGAAGAACAAGCACATAGGAACAATACTGTTCCATGACTCTGGCTGGCCTCTTGATCATTTCTTTTCAGACACTTTTGCATCTTCTCTTGTTCTCGGGTTATACTGAAATTCTAGCTAGTTGAAGTGCTTGACAAGAAAGCAGTAGCTCAGTGCAATTCTGTCGAGCAAAGAATCTTCTGGGCAGTCCAATAAAAGCTGTCACCGGGGTTGCTAAACACTGTGTTGGTGTTGCTTTTGTCAATAGTTGGCTTCAGTATTTAAATAATAAAGAAGAAATTGCAGTTAAATATTGAACAGAAATTATTTCTGTGGGGCCTGCCTTCCAAACAGAAGGATGAAGATTCTCCCAGTAAGTGCGCTAAGAATGTGGTGAGGAATATCGCAGAAGTGGTAGATCATCTAGGTAGGAAACATGGCAAGAGGTCAGTTAAGACCTGTGAAGGGTCTCTATAACCATTTAAAGCCTTGTCTACGCTGGGGGAATTCTGTAGAAATTTTCCGCTGTTAATGCTTGTTCAGCTCTGCTGGTATCAGTAGTGTTGGGAGCCCTAATGTAGCTGGCCTGCCAGTGATTTTAAGCACTGTCAATTATATTTTCTCTGAGCAAGTTTAGATGAATATTTAAATTGCTGATAGAAGCCAGTGGCCCGTGGGCTCCCATCATTGCTTAAGCATAGAGCTAAACATGTATTAGTAATCCTGAAAAACTTTCCCATAATTTCCCTAGTGTAGTGCAGACTTAACTGTGGTACAGGGCTGTAAGTGTAAATAGATTAGCAGCATAGGTGCTGGAATTAGGAATACTAGGGGTGCTGCCGCCACCGGGCTTGAAGAGATTTCCTTTATATATAGGATTTATAGTTCGGTTCAATGGCTCTCATCACTCCCACTATAAAAATTGTTCCAGCACCCTTGATTAGCACTTCGTATAAACAGCAAGTTGCAGGCAACTGAACAGGGACTTGAAAGTGCTAGGTTCTTTTGTAGGACCAGAATCTCAAAGGGCTTGTTGTGGGTGAGCAGTATGGAGACTACTTCAGTCAAGAGGGGTTGGAAACTAAGGAGCTATCTATAGAACCTGGAATCAGGTTTCCGAGTAACAGCTGTGTTAGTCTGTATTCGCAAAAAGAAAAGGAGTACTTGTGGCACCTTAGAGACTAACCAATTTATTTGAGCATAAGCTTTCGTGAGCTACAGCTCACTTCTGAATGGTTAGGTCTGTTAATTACAAAGCAAGCTGGAGACAAATGTTTTGCTGGGTGAAGTTTGTCCAGTCAGGACTGCAAAAACAAATCCAGATTTTACTGCTGTTGTTGCAAGGCTGGAGGTGGATGCCTTGATAGGTAAAATATCAAGTTCACCAGGCATACAGACTAGTTTCTTGCTTGTGCAAGCAGCAATTTGGCAGTTCTTCTGGCCTCACTCTTTGCAATCATATAGCTTGGCTGCATTTCCTCCATACATAAAAGTCACAATGTTTGTGAAGAGAGATTCCAACAAGATCTGTGTGAACAACCCAGTATGCATGAACAAGCACTTAAGATGTACAGGCCAAAAGTCTAACACAAACCACACCATGAAAGCAACCCCAAAAAGCAAGCCTTGCCAATGAAATGCAGAGCTGAACAAAGCAGGAAGTCTCCCTCCCAGAGCTTCCTGCTACTCTTCATTGAGTATCTCACCTCTCTCTACTGTATTAATTGGTGTGAATTACCCTTTGTTTTAAAAGGGTTTCTGAATTTGGCAACTGGAGGAGTAATTCTTTTCTTTCAGGCTTCATTTGTTAATAATTGTGAAGCAAATTGGAAGTTTTGTACCATGTGATCTGGGGAAAACACCATTACATTTGAAGGCTTGCTATTGGACTGTAGGATTTAAAGCCCACCCCCTTTGACAGGTCTTAAATTGAAAATCATTCCAGGTTCTCAAAAAGAAAAGGAGTACTTGGGGCACCTTAGAGACTAACCAATTTATTTGAGCATAAGCTTTCGTGAGCTACAGCTCACTTCATTGGATGCATTCAGTGGAAATCCGGTGAAGTGAGCTGTAGCTCACAAAAGCTTATGCTCAAATAAATTTGTTAGCCTCTAAGGTGCCACAAGTACTGCTTTTCTTTTTGTGAATACAGACTAACACGGCTGCTACTCTGAAACCTGTCATTGGAATAGTGTGGATGTTTTTTTTGTTTTTTTTTTTTTGGTTTAAATTTTTTGGCTATTCTGAGGATTTTGCTAGTTTTTGAACCAACCTACAGAAAAGATTTGTGTGCAATATTCCGTAAAGCCAGAAATTTTATTGGTGCCTTGGATGTGTGCTCCTGAGCAGTCAGATATGTTTCCATAAATACAGATTTCCTCTTTTCTTTTTTTATATGTGAAGAATGCCTGAAAAGTGTTTTTATGATTGTGTGTTTGATTGCTTTTACATTTAAAAATTCAGGTCTTCTCTATCCTGAGAAATCTGTGGATGACTAGAGAGCTAGTAGAATTATGACCTCACAAGAGACAAAGCTGAGCCATTGTAAAGAGGATTTTTAATAATTTTTTTCACCTATTTAACTCCGATACCTGGGAAATTATTTAAAAATGTCTGTGCTGAGGATTCGGTTCAAAATTGTTTCTCTTCAATAATCGGAGATATTTCTTAATGTACATTTGAAATCTCTAATGAGCCAGCAAAACCAGGGAAAACTAATGTTAATATTTCTGATTCAAACCAGCCCCAAAAAAAATGCACAAAAACATTTTTACCTTTTGCAGGTCAACTTTAAACATGGTGATAAAATGTCAATCATATCTGAGTAATTGAGAATTAGAACAGAGCAATCAAACAATAGTGAAAATCATAAGCAGAAACTATGGAAAGAATCCTCAAATTCTTAATATAAAACTTGCAAAGTGCAGTATTAGGATAAAGTAAAATGTAATGCTTTACTATTACCAAAAAGCGAGAATGTGGGAAACAGAACCCCCTATCAATATCTTGACACAGTGAGTTCTGAAGGAGTCGCAGATAACGGTTGCTCACAACTGATTTTGAAAAAAATACAACACACTGATGTGATGGTTGTAGGAGCTCCCTCTGCTGGTTCTGTGGCAACAAAGTGCTGATTTCAATGAGGTTATTGCAAAAACAAGGCAATATTACATTAAATATTAAATTAATATTAAAATTAAATTAAATATTAAATAGTCTCTAAGGTGCCATGAGTACTCCTTTTCTTTTTGCTAATACAGACTAACATGGCTGCTACTCTGATAGCAGCTCCTTTGCTATTGGATACAGGGTCGGGGTGGGAATTAGCCTGTCCTTTCTGTTTGGGGGAGGGAGAAAAAGTGTAACGCGCACGCACACACACACACGCACACAAAACTTACAGTAAAGTAATATACATGTAGTTGATGAGTAATGTCTGGGATTTGTAATAGAGGATGTTTCCTCCAATCTGAAAACTCTCCATAAATGGAACTACTTGGAGTGAAGTTAAAATTTTCTTCACAAGTTTTCAGTAGTGGAAACAATTTTCAGACATGCTGCCTATAGCAAAAATATCCCTATGAACATATCAGGTGTCCTTTATATCAGTGATGTCATTTATATACTGTGCATTGTATCAGACAGACACCATAGGCAGATGGTGAGAGGAGCTGGGGCTGCCAGTTACAGAAGAATCTGCTCATGGTGTGGTGAAGTCTCTCTTCCTCTAGATCATGCCTGATCCTGGAGAGCAGAAACTCTTATTCCATCTCTGAGGATTTCACAAAAAACATCAGCTAAATAAAGCCCAGTCTTACAGATCTGTGTCCTCCCTGCAAAAGGAGACCTTGGTGTGGGAATGGAAAGGAAGTTCTTTGGTATGGAGCCCTTGCGGTTTAGCCATGAAATGGGCCCCCAACAGGAATACCCCGCATGCTCATGTATTGTGGCAATGAGTGTCTCTTGACCCAGTTTGAGATAACCTATCACTCAGCATTTTAGCCATTCTGTCTCTAACTGAAGGTAGCTCTGGTTTTCCCAACACAGCATGTGCCCAACATCCCAAACCCGGTTTGTTTTTGCTATTCTTGGACTGGAGTCTGGATTAGAAACCTGTGATCAATGAGCTGTGGGCAGCACCTAACAACTAGGCCTGTGATTTAATTTCACCCTGGCCCAGGAACAGCCAGCTACTGACTGAATGTAGTCACTTTGCTCACTGCAGTTCTGTATGAATTATTCATAATCACCTGATCCAGAACAGGCTCGAAATTGTTCTTTGGCACAAAATGCATTTTCCATTTGTGCAGTAGTGGTGAGGAGCCCCTATTAAGGCGTGAAAAGCTCCTGTTTCAACTATTTACAGCTATATTGTGAAGTGTAGCCTTTGAAGAAACCTGTGGGTGAAGTCTGCATTTCAATTTACTTAAAAGCGGAAGAAATCTTGTTGCTTTCCCTTAAGTGCTACTAAAGCGACAGTTGTTGTTTTTCCCATAAGATTTCTTTGCTTAATCCAGTATAATCTATTGTGACCCAAGACCCCCTTAATGCCAACTGGCAAGGGAGTTACAGGAATACACTGATTCTGGTGTGTGTTCTAGTTCACCAAAGAATGTCATGTGAGGTCTTAAATGACAGCCGGAGTCACATTGATCATTAATATAGTTGAGAAATGTATATACAGATACTCGGGGATATATATACTGAAAATATGTTTTAAAGTCTGTATCAAGGCTGAGGTGAAAAACAGGTCTTCCTTGAGACAGGAGGTAAGAAATGTATCTCTCCTGGGATGTAAATTAAGCATTGTAAACCAATGCAATGGATGCCCATTGATGTACAATGTGAGATGTTAGTGAAGAGATGTGAAGTCAACAGGGAAGCAGCACACATGAAAAGAAGGCCATGGGTGGTTATCCTCTTTGAGTACAGACAATGAACTTGGGAGGGTGGGTATATGTCAAAAGCAAAGAAGACACCTCATCCTGCACTTAAAAAGGAGATGGGCAGTGCGCTGCCATTCATGAAAACAGGATAGCTTTGGTTGAAAATGCTGCTAAAGAGTTTGGGTGAGATAAATTCCTTTTGACAGTAAGGGTAACCTGGAAGTTTGTCTCTAGAGAGCGTGTTACAATTTTGTTTTATGTGTAACTGTTTGTTTCCAATATTTTTGTTCACTGTCTCCTGAATCTCTAGGCTTTGATGATAAACTTGTTTTTGTTTTCACATAAATATATCTCAGTGCAGTGGTTTTACACTAAGTGCTGTCTTGAGCTGAATCTTAAACTGGTGTATATACTGTTCCTTTGGAAACAGGAAGCCTGGTAGTTCTGTGAGTAGCCAATGTCGGGATGAATATCACAGGGGAATGCTTCAAAGGGACTGAGTCTGGAATACATTTATTGTTAATCTGCAAGGCAAAGGAAGGGCTAGCATTGCCCAGAAGAGTGTGCTTGAGGGGCTGACTGACTGGTGGTGTTTGAGCTGATACCAACCTAAGCACAAGCAAGACTCCTCCTCACTGGTGGCAGGGAGTGACAAGGGGACTGACCTGTCCTGGGAACCCCAAGAACCATCACATCAATCTTGCAAAGTGTCTACTTTGCAAGTCAGTACAGAGGCACTGCATTTTTCCTTAGCAAACTCAAGTAATAAAAGAATGTGTATAATTACTTTCTGTTGACCCACGTAGATGCAGATTTCTTGGTAGTCATTGGTTAAACTGTGTATGCGCAACATGGGGAAGTAGAACTGGGTATCTTCTGCTTCAGAAACACAGGCCTCTACACCTGAAGTTGTACAGGAAGATTTCTATTAGCACTTGGCTTGCCCAAAAAGGGGAGCTGTTTAGTCTAACAAAAACCAAACAAAAACAATTAAAGTTATGGGACCTGATTACCAAAATACTCTCCAGAACCATTCTATAGCCTTTAGATTTAGTTAAGTAACTGGAAAGATTCAACATCATCCAGGTGGGGCACAGTGCTACATGGTTTCCTACAGTAGTTTCTCTTTCTGCTCTTTTAAATTCTGCAATTTCAGTGATTTAATTTACAGACATACCGAGTCATCCCAATATAGTAGAAAAAGGCTAGTGTAAAGCCCCTCCTGGTGGAATCATGGCAGTCGTTGCTCTCAAGATGAGGGGGCAAGCTACTTGTGAAGGTTCTGTAGAGTAGTATGAGGGTGCAGTTCAATTCATTACCATTCTTTTGAAATCACTTCACAGCTATGTACACGTCCAATCCTGATTTTTTTCCATGGAGAGGGGATTGACTTTAATTCTCATCTTTCTTCTTCCACAGATGGTTTTTTGGGAAGATTCCCCGAGCAAAAGCTGAGGAGATGTTAGGCAAACAGAGACACGATGGTGCCTTTCTCATCAGGGAGAGTGAGAGTGCTCCTGGGGACTTCTCTCTCTCAGTCAAGTGAGTAATGCTCTGTAGCATCCAGTGTGCTAATTAGGACACCCCTTGTGTGATAAAAGTACAAATGAGTATTCCTATTTTTCACCTCTGACACTGTTTCCCACATGTGTAGTAGCAGTTCTTCTCTTCCAGTGACATGCACCCATGCTGTCTTTTGTAACAATAAATATGGGTGCTCTATCCTACTGAGAGTTACATTGCTGAGATTATGGTAACAAGATATTGTCCTGTTTTGTGTGAAACAATATACTGGTTCAGTGGTGAGAGCAGGGGAATGGGACGACATGACTCAGTGGATTCTGAGGAATGATGATATACTGTTTTTCCCTCTTTCTGCTCTTCTTCTTTACTATTCTGAGGCTCTAATTCTTTCCACCTTCTGCTCTTGCTATCTGGCACCTTTCAAATGTGCAGTTTTTCATAACTCTGTGGGAGGTACATATTTTGGGAATGTCCTTGTTCTCCAGCATAGAGATGTGGAGTTGTAAAATTGAGCATGCTTCCCATCTCTTGTCAGTAGATTCCATGTTGGCACAGACCTGACTATTTCATTTTGGAGATGTAGCTGTGTTGCAAGGAGCTATGTCATAAAATAATGGGAAGGGTAACCACCTTTCTGTATACAGTGCTATAAAATCCCTCCTGGCCAGAGGCAAAACCCTTTCACCTGTAAAGGGTTAAGAAGCTACAGTAACCTTCATGGCACCTGACCCAAAATGACCAATGAGGGGACAAGATACTTTCAAATCTGGAGGGTGGAGGGAACAAATGGTTCTTTCTGTGTGATGCTTTTGCTGGGGACAGATCAGGAATGCAAGCCTTACAACTCCTGTAAAGTTAGTAAGTAATCTAGCTAGAAAATGCGTTAGATTTTCTTTTGTTTAATGGCTTGTAAAATAAGCTGTGCTGGAGGGAATGTATATTCCTGTTTTTGTGTCTTTTTGTAACTTAAGTTTTTGCCTAGAGGGATTCTCTATGTTTTGAATCTGTTTACCCAGGTATTTACCATCCTGATTTTACAGAGGTGATTCTTTTACCTTTTCTTTAATTAAAATTCTTCTTTTAAGAACCTGATTGATTTTTCATTGTTCTTAAGATCCAAGGGTTTGGGTCTGTGTTCACCTGTACCAATTGGTGAGGATTCTTATCAAGCCTTCCCCAGCAAAGGGGGTGTAGGGCTTGGGGGGGGGGGGATATTTTTGGGGAAGACATCTCCAAGTGGTCTCTCCCTGTTCTTTGTTTAAAACGCTTGGTGGTGGCAGCATACTGTTCAAGGACAAGGAAAGTTTGTACCTTGGGAAGGTTTTTAACCTAAGCTGGTAAGAATAACTTAAGGGGTCTTTCATGCATCTGTACCCTAGAGTTCAGAGTGGGGAAGGAATCTTGACAAGCTATTATTTAATATTTTTATTACAGTAGCATCTAGAGATGCTTATTTAAATAGCTTTAACAGTAGCTTCTGTGTCAGTATCAGTCTCTCATATTCCCTCACAAGCTGGGAGAGCCCCAAGCGGCTGCCATGAAATAGAATGGAAATGTTACAAGCTTTAACAGTATGGGTCATGTACTTAAATGAACAAACTCTTGTCCTTTAGCAGTTGATGCCCTTCTTCCCCTCCACTTCCAGTTGCATGCCCTTTGCCTGGAAGAGCTGAGCAAGATATCCTTTGGAACCTAAGCATCATATTTTGATTATCCAGCTGAGGTTGCTACAGAATACCAAGTTTTCCATGCCCATCGAACACAGTACCTCAGGAGTGTTTCCAGCCCTTTCCTTCTGTGATTACATTCTGGACCTCATGTGAGGCAGCATAGAGTTTTGCCATCATGCTGGCTTGTTTTAGCAGTGCATTTATATTGTGCCTTTGGCACAATAATCAGATAAGCTGGGGTACACAAAAGGCGATATGAATTACCAGAAACAAGATGTAAATGGAACCTTCATTCCAGGAAGCATATTTCTTTACAACACTAACAAATGTATTCGAAATGCTGGGAGATCACGGTCATCTCTGTCTGCCTAGTAGCTCAGTGATAGCTCACCTACTGATATATTTCTCAGTTTGGGGATTTTTTTGCTGATTAGCTCTTTTAAAGGTTTACTAAAACCTTATCTGCAGGATCTGAAATGGAAAGAAACTGACTGAGAAAGGGAGACTTGAAGCATTTAGCCATGAAATACTTGCTGCAGATTTGACATTTGCTCATAGCAACGGTAGACTGTACATCTCCAGGTATTGAAAGACTAAACACCAAATGAGAACTGCTGCCTGCATTTGTCATTTCTTAGAGCTATAAAGGGAAAAATGGTATAATTCTGTCTACGTATACTCTCTATTGGTAGCCTGTTTGGATCTCCTCTTCCTTCAGAAGAAAATTATTGGAAGCAAGAGACAGGTTTTTATTAAATATCAAAACTTCTGTCTATTCGCATACCAAAAGATGTAGTTAAAGTTGAGTTAAAGATACTGCTGTGTAAGTCTATAGAAGTATTTTGGGTTTTGTTTTTTCTTGTAGCGCTAACAGGCTTTGTGTGGGGAGATTTTAATTGAGCACTTGTTCTGAAGTTAGACTTCAAAATCCCAAACTCAACCACCCAGAAGGGATGGGAAACAGAAAGGTGCTGTTGTGCAGCAGCAACCTTAACTCCCCCTTAACCAAGTATTTTATAAGTACGTTTCTTTTGGTTTTAAACCCATGAGAACCTCCAGCCAGCCTGACTCATTCACATCTCTATCAACAGAATGGGTTTACTCTCTCAAGGCTGGGATATCAAGCCTTAGTAGACAATGTTAGACATTCTTTGAGTCTTGGGGAGTTCAACTCAGGTGCTTCAGAAACAGCCAGCACCAGAAAAAGCCTGCATGCATGGCAGTTCTCAAGTCATCTCTTTACTTTGACAAAATGCCTAATCACTACTAATAAAAAAGCAAGTTGCACCATGCACAACATGGACCTATGGCCTCTACAACTCAAACATCCCACGTGATCTCCCCAGGAGTACAGGTGATTATGGTGTACATATGTATGATGCACATAAATATATAATGTGCATGCACATGGAATGCCATCATTGGTAGGGAGCTGTATCTTGGGAACCTCTTGACCACATTTGCACCATAGATCTTGATGAACTTTAGAGAGCTTTAAAAATTTGGCTTTAAAGCAAAACCCTGTTGCAACCTTAAGTATGGAGTATCTAATCACTCTATAGTATTCCTTTAACAAGTCCTGTTTTCTGTAGCTTCTTTTTTCGACCTTTTCTGTCAGCACATAAAATGGTAACACCTTCTACAGTCTTAGCTGTGCTGATAAAAAGAGATCATTATCAGCTATTTATCTGGAATCATTTGAAAGAACCAGTTTTTCATTCCTGTCCCTAGAAGTAAAACCTAAATCTTCTGCTGACTTCATGTTCAGCTCTTTCACGCCTGCCTGTGATATGCATAGGGGATGTTCTGGAAAGGTGGCACTTTATTTCTATAAATATGGGTTCAATCTTGGCTCATATTGTGAGTGGAATGTTTCTGGTTCCAAGATGACATTCTTCCAGCCCCATACACTTGTCTTTGTTGAGGTGGGAGAGCAGCCATTGCTTTAGGTCAGGACTGAGTGCCTTGGCATAGCTATATGGAAGGAGTCTGCATTCCACCTGCCTGCCATTCTATTTGCCTCTCCAGCCAGTATTTTCATTCCCTCTTTCATGAAAGCTATCGTCACAAGCTTTTTTTTATAGTATTTATACTTTTAAAACACACCCCAGACACTGATCATCTCTATGATCACTTCTTCCCTGTGCAAGCTCTGAGGAAATGCAAAAGCTCCTTTCCACCAATCCTTAGCTTGCACAGATGACAGTGGGTTAATGTCATTTGAGACCTAGGTTCACAGCCATTAAGAAGGGAGACATTTTTATGCTAATTATGCTTGGAATTGTTTTCCTGGATTTAATCAGTTTCCATTCATGTCATTCTAGGAAGAGAGACTCAGTATGACTGATACATGCAGTCTGTCTTCTCTCCCTCTCCCACATCCCAGGTTTGGAAATGATGTGCAGCACTTCAAGGTGCTCCGAGATGGGGCTGGCAAGTATTTCCTTTGGGTGGTGAAGTTCAATTCACTGAACGAGCTGGTAGATTATCACAGATCCACTTCTGTCTCCAGGAACCAGCAGATATTCCTTCGGGACATTGAGCAGGTGCCACAGGTAAGATGGTGGGGGAGAGGAGCATTGCCACTATAACCAAAATGAGAGCTTTCTGTCAATAGCCCAGGGTCTAAGGATTGCTTGAATTTTCAGTAGGAAGATGTGGGGAGAGAGAAGTTAACCTTTTAACTTTCCTTCTCTGATGTAGAATTGTCTGCTTGTACAATTCTGAGTCCTGGATTCTGCAGACTAATTGTACTGAAAAATAAATGCAGCCCTTCTGCCTTCTTTTGGATGGGCTTTGTACCACTATGAAAAAGTTGTAAATCCCCTTTTGTTCTGGCAAAGGATGTCCCTATGACTTTTTGATCATTCAGGTCACATCTTTAAGAATAATTTTGGATTATGCCTATCCTTCAATACATAAAGCACCATAGTGAGGCAGTGTGTTTGTTCCCACCAGTAGAAATGGTCGTAATCATATGTTATATTCCCTTCCACCTGCTGCTTTCATGGAATTTTGATTTCTGTTTGAATTAGTTTTTAGCCAGCAGTGCCCTCAGCAGTACACTGCATACCCTCAATATCTTAATGCACATTCCTCTTCAGAAGCACACTGTAGAGAATAGTTAAGGATATTGGTATATGGAACTTATCTCCTCTAGGTTGCTGGTTTGAATCTAGTACAAACTGCTAGTGACTAAAAGTTATGGTCTAATGGAAGTTCTTGGTTTTAGTTCAGCTCCCAGGCACACCAAAGTACTATCACAGTTGGCAATTGGTGTCTGTTGGGCTCTGCAAGAAGACCATCTCACCATTAGATGTGGCCCCTCCAGTCCAGGCTTGAGACATGCTGGAAAGGCTGAGTGGGGGAAGCTTAAGGTATGTCTAAACTAGAGTGTGAAGGCATAAATTCCAGTTTGAGGCGATATACCCACAATAGCTTTGATTACCTATCGTGCTAAAAATGGAAAATGAAGCTGCAATGGCACAAGCAGCAGGAGGGTTTTGCTGCCCCAAGTATGATCCTGTCTGAGTCCAGAGGTATGGACTTGGGGCAGCTAGCCCCTCTCATGGCTCGTCCTACCATGGGTACACATCTATTTTTAGCATGCTAGCACAATCGGAGCTAGTGTGGGTGTATGTCTCCTCAAGCTGACATTTACACCTTCCAGCTCTAGTGCAGACATACTTTATGCTGCTCTGTCCATGCTGTACCTAGTCTATAGATAAACAGGACATCAGGGCTGTTGGACCAGTATTAAATTAACAATATCAAAAGAGAGAGACCTGAAAAATACAGAAAAAATTAAAATAAAAGTACTTCCTAGCACCATAAACTCATTTTTAAAATGAAACTTTCGTTTTCATGAACACAGTATGCAGATTTGCAGAAAACATTGGATAAAGTCTGTCCAGAAATCTTCACTCAACATGAATGAATGGTGGTTAGAAAACTTGAAATGGAAGCATTTAAAATTTCAGTGTGATCCAACGGTCATTGTTTAGGGGGAAAATTAAGTGTCACGGTTTAGGGTTGGTTAAGAATACTCACTGAATGTTGTGATCTGTGTGGGAAGCAAACTGAGGAAGAATAAGAGTAATGAAGCTGTTGGGATGCAGAAAGGAAATGGAGAAGAGGGACAAGGATGCAGAGGTGAAGGGAATATCTAGTGGAGACCCAGTAGCATATACAGTATGGGCCTCTGATACAACATGGTTACAAAGGGATGTCTTACAGTGAAAATGCCCAAGAGACTCCACCTTGTAGAGTTTTATTGTAACTCATTTATTTAATTTTGACCATTTTCAAAGGCCTTGTGTATTCTAAACTTCTCCTTTGAGCATCTTGTCACAGTTGATGAAAGAGGCAATTAGCAGAGAAGTGAAACAGCCCAAATATTTACTAGTGGCACCTGAACTCTGTTGCAGAGGTAGAATGCAGCCTGTGAAACAGGGACAGTGGGAGATTTGTATGCTGTGAATGACTCTCACTCTTGGTTTTTTCCCCATGCAGCAACCCACATACGTTCAGGCCCTTTTCGATTTCGACCCCCAGGAGGAAGGTGAACTCGGCTTCCGCCGTGGAGACTTTATCCAGGTCCTCGACAATTCTGATCCCAACTGGTGGAAAGGAGCCTGTCACGGACAGACGGGCATGTTTCCACGCAACTATGTGACCCCCGTGAACCGGAACATCTAGAGATAAATATTAGAGATTATTTAAAGAAACCAGAGAAACAGTAAATACACATACAGAGTCTAACTACAGCCAGTGATCTAAAATCACAAGATGGTAAAACCTGAATCACTTCTTACCACAAAGTGATCTTCCTTCTCTCAGTATGGAACTTTGGGGGTGGGAGTTCAACTTACATGCCAAAATTTACCTTTAAATTAAAAAAATTAACAGATTTCCTCAGCTGCTCCTGGGTTGTCCCTTTCATTCACTCTTCCTTTTTCCCCCTCCTCTGTCCATCAGTGCATGAAGGTTTAATGCTATATAAAGTCCTAGCCATGCTGATAAAGGAAAAGGGAGAAACTCTGCTGGTATTTTCTCTCTGTGCAAACAGTCTTCATTTGACATGGAGGGACTTGAGAGAAGAACCAAATCCACTGTCCTGCCTTTAAAAAAACAAAACTGCTTTTTGCCTTCAGCATTCAGCTCTTTTTGGTTGGGAAAAAATGGTGTTTTCTTTATTTTTCATTCTCCTTAGCCACTCTCCCCTCTGAGGCTCAGCAGCTTCAGAGCAGAGTGGAGGAGACCAGCTTTTTTTCACAAGTCAGAGCGGCTCTGAGAAATTCCAAACTACAATCAAAGTCTGTTCTCTTTTATTTTGGTGACAGCTTTTTTTCTTAAAGGTGTACGGTTGAGCACAGTCTGTAATTTTTTTCCATAGTGCCTTTTCCCTTATTTCCTTTTTTATTATTTTTAAGTTAAAAGGACAGTCCAGAGGTTTTTTTCTGCATACGTGTAAATATTTTTTTGAGGGTGAGAAGGGGTAGTTTTATCCATGAATATAAAAAGACATCTCCAAAAAAGATGGAGCTTTAATATTTGTATTACCGTCTGACTTTCTTTATTCCAAGGAAAAATACAAGGCATATACAGTGTTGTAAGTGGCAGCACAGGCTGCTCAGAGGTGGGGAGCTGCAGCCAGGAGCCTCAGGAAAAAGGGGAGAGAAGGATTGCCTCATTAGGACTGTTTATAGAATCCTAAAAATGTAGGATTGGAAAGGACCTCAGTAGGTCATCTAGTCCAGTCCCCTGCACTGAGCCAGGACTAAGTATTATGGGAAATGGGCAAACATATTTGGGGGTGAAGGTGGGTGATATTCTATCAAAGTACCACGATGGGAGAGAATAGTGCTGAGGTGTCTGACGAAATGTACGTTCCTCTTGACAGGAAGCTTTATATTACAGGGAAACCTCAAGAAATAGTACTTAAGTACACTTTAAGGTATTAATGAATGTCCATACATACGCATGTAATCAAGAGCCTGGCTTCCTTTAGGCTGGGGTAGGGAATATTTGTAATCATGTCTTGTTCTTGAAAAGAGGGGGTGGCATCACTGTTCTCCACTTTGTCCCTACCTCCTCCTCCTCATGCCAGTGTTACACAATTTAAGAAGTTGATTCTTACTTTTCACTCCCAGTTCACAGCAGGCTGTGTGGTGACTGCATTCCCCCTTCCCTCACCACAGTGGCATTCGTTAATGCCATTAGCTCCTCTGCCAGAGCAGTTTGACGTTGATGTGGACAAAAAGGAGATAAATCAAACTGCAGAGCTTTGTGCCAATCTTCAGTTATATTGTTTCCTCTTGGCAGCCTTGTGGCTGAACCCTTCACCCCAACGATGAACCCCAAAACTGCAACAGAGATCTCCTGCCCAAGTGGAGATGTTCCTGTGTTGGCGGGTGCCTTTTTTGTACTAAGTGTTACAAACGTTTTATTCCTGAGATGGACTCTGCCTTACACTTCATTTCTCCAGCAGATGAAAGAGAGAGCTACCCTGTAGAGTATTACTTTCTCTCCCTGTCCTTGCTAGCTGTCATTCACTTTGTCTTCTTTCTAAAATGATTGGAAAAGGAATCTATGGCATTCTACACCTGGACCATTTGATTGTTTCCTTATTTTGAAATTGGTGTATATCATACAGCCTTGCAGACATATGTCTTGTGTGTACATATATTAAAAAAAAATCAGTGTTTAAATAAAAAGGCCTATGTACTTAATCCTTTAACTCTGCAGCAGCATTTGGTAGATAGTAATTAACTGTGAATAATAAATATACAATGAATTCTTCACTTTAGCATCTGTCTGTTATTTCCATTAACTGAGCAAAACATCAGCCAGTCAAACTAATTTATAACATGTAATTCAGTGGGAAGGAGGAGATAGCTTAGTCCTTCATCCTACCAAGATAGATAAATTGAGAATTGCATAGGTTAGCATGCATGGCCTTCTGAGTTCAGATAAAAATCCTGTCGGCTGCTTGCAGACATTAAAGATCCTTTGTCCATTATCTGAACAGTAGGTGGAGCCTAGATGTTTTTGTTCCTTGCTCAAAACTTTTTATTGATCTCTACAAATGGGCATGAATTGCTGTCACATATTAAGGAACCAGTTGTGGAAGATGCTTTGGTGTATCCGATCTGACTTCTGATTGATAGTCTGAATAGTTTATTGCTGCTCTTTTACGGGAGGAGGGGGTTTACTGGAATCTGACTTGTGAGAACAGCAACTGTATTTCCAACTGACAAATGAGTGTTTTATTTTTTTTCCTGCTCGATTTCCACCTCAGCCTAGCTGCCTTTATGGATTACACCCAATTATGAGAGTTGGTTCCAAAAGCACTTTCAAATGGGACCAGAATGGCTTGCCTGGATCATGCTAATAAGCTGTATGAATGCAGTGGTGGAAATGGGGGTCCTTGAAAACCTGTCTACATCAATATGAACCCTGTGCTCTGTGTAGGTTATGTTCACAAACTCCATAGTGGGATTTAAAGCACAACAATTGAAAGGCTCCTTTGAATTGTCAAAGAAAATTCTTGTTTGGTTAGGAATTCTTTCACCACATCTGTTCTGGAGCCTGCTGTCTCTAGCAATATCTAAATTATCCAGTGAGAATTTTTCATTGTTTTTCCTGAGTTGTGCCAATTATGTTAGTCAGTATCCCAACCAACCTTGTAATGATTTGCCTTGTGACTTTGAGTTAGACATCATTTATAATGTTGAACTGGGACACCTTCACATTCTCAGTGGTCTTTATCTTCTGTTGAAAGTTTAGAAAAATTCCTTATGGCTTGTAAAGGAAGCAAAACATATTTATTGCCATTTTGTATGGTTGTGTAATATTAATGATGGTGCTTGGTTCTTGGTTTTGGTCAAAACCCCTTCTGAGTAAATCATGTATCTGGTTAAGGTTGTCTCTCCCACATGCACATACAACGACCACCATGTGTGCACACATACACCCCCTTCCCCTGACAATGCAAATGTCAAAATTAGGATTAAAGGTCTCCTTCCTCTTCTCCCCCCACCCCGCTGGAAAAAATAAAAAAGCTGCTTAAAAATCTCAACATACCTGACTGTTATCCTACCTGATACTAGCAAAGCAAAAGTGATATGGCCAAAATTTCAAATCCTGGCAGTCAGCTTATATATAAAAGGCCTTTAAGTATCCATTAAATATCTACTGCCACCACAGCAACTGCTTCGGCTGCTGATGCTATATGTAAGGATTGTTTGAACTGGAGTTGTAGGCACAGAACAAAGTAATGTGATGAGGCACACAATAAAATGCAGCTGATGCCTGTTATATTTAGCAATATATTTTACACTTTTTGACTCCTTTAAGAAATGATCAGCTTCCACCTAAAACTACGATGATCCTAATTCTGCATTTAAAAAACAAACAAACAAAACCTAGCACTTACCTCGAGACTCGGAAAGTCTGATTTCAGTATTTCACTTTATTTTAACACAAGTAAAAAAAACCATATGAGCTGGCCATGTTAGAAGGTGAGTGAATGATGTGACTGAATATTTGCTGCCAAAGCAGCATGACTAATCAATGACTTGCCACTGTGAGTAGTACATAATGTTAAAGGTGCAGTTCTTAGCTCCTCCCTCTCTTGTGGTAGTATGTACAAAGCCTGGGTATCACTACGTTCAGAATGAAGAGCCAGAAACTTTTCTTTTACTACCAGCTCTGCTATGGCCTCCTAAATAGCCCTTTGAGAGTCATTTTAATCTGCTTCCATTTCTCCAGCTGTGAAATAGTCTTCAACCCTTGAAGATGGGTTATTCCTATTTAAAGTACAATCTGCACAGCGCATGCATTTGCTTTATCATGCTTGCCATTAATTTAGAAAACTAAAACCATGGAAAACCAGCTGGGTAGAAGGAGTTAAGGGGTGGGCCAGGGAATCCTGTCTTTTAATAAAATGGTGTTGCTCTGTCAGGTGCAGGTGGGCCAGTGCTGTATTCTATGATCTGCTTGGTTTGAGTGGCTCTCCTGGACTGATTAGTGTTGGGTAATAAAATCCCATTGGGAGAAAAGGTAAAAAGAAAGTAATCTTAGGGCTAGACTGATATGCTTCTGTGCTCTAACATCCACATAATAATCTGGGCTCTGTCTACACAGCTGGTCTGTGCCTTTGATAATGGCTTACTATGTCTTGCCTGTCTGCATGGTGGCTAGCGGGCAGTAGGTGTACTGAATTAAAAAAAAACAACTCCTTGTGAATCTTTGGTTTGAACACAAACCCAACACAAAACAAATGTATTTCCCCCATCCTTCTACAGGCCATCTACCTGGGACTTCCCTCAGTTGAGCGATTTGATCCTCTATAGCAAATGCCTGGCCCCTTCTGAGCTAGGTGTGATAATTGCCTCTGGGGGCCCAAGCACATGTTCTGAAAAGGGGGATCTGCCTGAGACTAGGATTGGCTGGCTCCAGGTTCTCAAAGGGGCAGATGCCCCTGTTATACTGTCCCTCTTTTTTTCTTCTCTGTTGCAAAGACCAAGATGAATGTGGGACCTTTTTCCTCCTATCACCCCAACTGCTTTCCTATGACAGCTTGGGATGAGGGGATGGAGAGGCTGGGAAAAGGGAGTTCAGTTCCACCCTATCGCCCCTGGTGGCTGGAATGTTAGGGAACGTGTCCAGCTAGAGCCTGAGTTTGGGGAAGGAATTAAGGGGAACAGTGGCCCAATGCCACATGTTATAACTGTATAAAGGTTTTGCTCTGGGGTGGGGTGTGCAAAAGCTCCCTCTCCCTAGCAGTGGTTCGTGGGTGCTGGTGCCTTGTCTGTAACGCTGCTGCCATCAGCCAGGGAGCAGGAGACGGTGGCACTGGGAGCCTGCTGGCTGCTGCTGCAATGCAATCGGGCCTTTGGACCAGTGTAAGGTACTGGGGGAGGATGGGAGCAGAGGGGGTTGAAAACCAGGCGCCTCCTGTGTGTTCTCACTGCCTGCGGCCTAAGGCTGCCTAGGTCCCACCCACCACGGGCTCCTGGGCAGTGAAGGGCACAGTGGCCAACACCTCCGCACCCTATAAGCCCAGCAAGTAGGGGAGTTCCCTTGCCCTGCACGCATGCGCGCCCCGCCCCGCCCCCCTGCATTACGCTACGAGGTCTGGCGCCCCCGCATTACGCTACGAGTTCTGGCGTGACTACATCTCCCACCAGGCCTGGCGCCTGCGATGATCCTGAGCATGCGCAGTGTGTTTTGTCCTCCTGGATCAGGGCCGGGCGCTGGCTGGACTGTCAAGCAGCCGAGGAGAGGCTCTGGGCAGCGACGTGAGGAGGCGACAGCGTCCGGGAGCCGGCCTGGGCAGCACCGGGGTGAGTGTCGTCGTGGTGAATGGCTCCTCGGGAGGGCGCTGTGGGGTAGAGGCTTGAGGGGGAATTTCTGAGGTGCGGTGACCCCGGGTAGCTTCGACCTCAGCGCGTCCCCGTCCACACCAGCGACCGGTCCCCTCGGCGCGTCCCCGCGTCCGGCCGTTGGGCGACCGGCCGTTGGGCTCGCGGCGCGTCCCCAGCCTGACCAGCGACCGGCGCCTCTGCCCCCAGCCTGTCCCGGTCCAACCCGCGAAGTGTCCCTTCTGCAAGTCCCGACCAGTAACCATCACTTCTGCCCCCCATCCACCTGAGCCCCACACCAGCAACCATCCCCTCCATTAGGGCTGGTGCCAGCATGTCTGTTCCAAAAGTTATATCCTCCCAAGCCAAGGTGTGTTTATTGTTGCCTTTGTTAGGCTGGATGAAGACCTTTTATTTTGCTTTATTATTGATCCTGTTTAAATAGTCCGTGTGTTCTGGTGGCGGGAGCAGTTTTCGGAGTCGGGGGTTCCTTTTTGGGATCAAAAATATTCACAGGCCTGAGGCTAGCTTGTTGTGTGACAGAGACTTCTTTGCTCCTCTGCGAGAGGTCAGAAGTAGACCTCTCACTGAAAACTCCTCATGCTCTTCTGTCTTTGGACTGTAGCACTCCTGGAGGTTGATGCAAGTGGAGGCTGCCCGTGGACCAGGTAGTGATGGTCGGCTATGACCCCAAATCTGAAGTGAAGTCCATCTCCGCTGTGGAGGTGGCTGTGGCAGGATCTGCATCTGGGTTTGTCACTCGGGCTCTAATCAGCCCTGTGGATGTCATCAAGATTCGCTTTCAGGTACCTTTCCCAACAGCCCCCCGTGACACACCTGGAAGAGGAACATGCAGAGAATAAAAAGAAGCAATGCTTTTTCTTTTAACCTTTTATAGTATTTAAATAAATCATTGCCAGTGTCACAAATACACCCAAAAGCTATTACATAGCTGATTAAACCTCTGTGTGTGAGTTAAATACAGATTATACAAGGTAGACAGATCTATTTCTCTTTGGGGGCCGTTTCTGCTTTCTGTTAACAAATTAATGTATTTTTCTGCTCTGTCTTATTTTCTTGTACATAGCTCTTATGTTTTTCTTGCTTTTCCTTTTTCCCCCTCCCTATCTACCTGTCCTAATTTAGTTTTATTAACATTTTTGCTGAATATCACAGCTCTTTAGCATTGCACATACCTCTTCTTCTGCCCCCAACTCTTAAGGACGAGCAGCAGTGGTATCTGAGCCAGTTGTATCTGCCATGAGGGCACACAAGGAGAGGGGTCTGAGTTAATGTAGGACACTGAGCGTTTCAAAGATCAGTTCAGGTCCTTGAAGCAGATCACAGAGTAAAGTAATTTCTTTGTTCTTTTTCAGCTTCAGATTGAACAACTCTCCCCCAGAAACCCACTGGCTAAATATTATGGCATCTTGCAAACGGCGCACCGGATCTGCCATGAGGAAGGGCCAACAGCATTCTGGAAGGGGCATGTGCCCGCTCAGCTCCTCTCAGTCAGCTATGGAGCTGTCCAGGTAAGGTGTCAGGAAATCATCCAGGGCTAGCTTTGTTCTGAAATTTTTAGTTCCTATAGTGGCTTTGTCAGCAGCCTCATCCTGTCATAGCTGCCCATCACTTACCCAGCTGTCTGTAGGGCTAGACCATTCATAGGGTACTTTGTATGCCAAAGTAAAGACTCTGGCAGTGTGATTAGGTGGTGGTAGAGCAGTGGACCAAGAGGACAGATGTGGGTTCTAGTCTCAGATGACGTACTTATATGCTATGAGTCCTTGGGTGTGTCACTTATCTTTCTGGTTCACTTACTGGCTTTGTTCATTGAGGATGACAGTGTTGATGATACTGATTCGTAGGTTGTTGTGAAGCTTAATTCATGAATGTTTCTAAAACCTGTTGAGACCATCTATTGAAAGGTGATGTATAAGAGCCAAATGTGTATTATTTAATTAATAAATTGTGGAGAGGAGAGAGAGTTAAAATGGGATCGTCCTAGGAGGCCTTTTTGTTTTAAATCCCAGACTGTATTCTCCTAAAGGGAGAACTGAAGATTCTGAATGCCAAGAGTATTCCCTAATTTGATGGCTGCATCCTTGGAGGTTGCAAATGATGGATTTATTTATTTTTGTTAGAATGTGTTGGAACTAGGAGGGTTGTGGGTGATAAGAGTTTTCTCTGTGACGTATGTTTCTGTTTCTCTTTTAAGTTTGTGACCTTTGAGTGCCTGACGGAATTGGTGCACAATGCCACATCATACAACACCCGCAACTGCATCGTGCACTTTGTGTGTGGCGGCCTGGCTGCTTGCACTGCCACCATGACAGTTCAACCTCTTGACACACTACGCACCCGCTTTGCTGCTCAGGGCGAGCCTAAGGTATGAGTTAGGGGAGAAGACCTTTAGCTTTGTTATATTTGTTGCCAGTAGTCATGTTTCATTCAAATTAGTGTGGAGAAAACATCACAACTTCCAGCAGGTGATCTGGGAAGGCTGGAGCCCTTAATCGGTGGTATTGTCATTACTGCAAAGTTATCCTTTGGTCCATTGACACATGTTTTGTCCTGGCAGAGAGAAGGAGGAACTTTTCTTTTTGACAGGGCTGATTTGGCTCTCGTTTTGGTACTCAGCTGCACGAGGGATTTATTCCTCGGCCTTTCCTGAGGGGACATGTCTCAAACAAAGAATCAAAGAAATGTAGGGCTGGAAAGGACCTTGAGAGGTTATCTAGTCGAGCCCTCTGAACTGAGGCAGGACCGAGTATACCTTGACAATCCCTACCAGCTATTTGCCTAACCTGTTGTTAAAAACCTCCAGTGATGGGGATTCCACAACATCCCTTTAGGAGCCTATTTCAGTGCTTAATTATCCATATAGTTAGAAAGTCTTTCCTAATATCTAATCTAAATCTCCCTTAGTGTAGACTAAGCCCATTACTTCTTGTTCTACCTTCAGTCCACATGGAGAACAATCTATCACCATCTTCTTTACAACAACACTTAAGATATTTGACGACTGTTACCAGGTTCCCCCTCGGTCTTCTTTTCTTAAGACTAAACATCTTCAGGGTTTTTTTTAACCTTTCCTCATAGGTCAGGTTTCTAAATCTTACATCATTTTTATAGTGCCCCTCCAGACTCTCTCCAGTTTGTCCACATCTTTCTTAAAGTGTGGTGCCCAGAACTGGACGCAGTGTCCAGTTGAAGCCTCACCGGTGCCAAGTACAGTGGAATAATTACTTTCCTTGTCTTACGTACAACACTGTTGTTAATACACCCTCAAAATGATGATATCCTTTTTCACAACTGCATCACATTGTTGGCTCATAAATATGCGAAGTGTACAAAGAGTCATGTGCAGGTTCTTACAGGTATGAAGATTTTAAAGCAGTCCTCTAGTAATCCAGTTTTATGTCCTTGTTTATACAAGGATCGGTCTCCCCCCAACCAAGTTCTGTCTCCCCTCCGTTCTTACTGGAGACACTTAATTTTGAATCAGAGCCATTTTCTCATTGTGTTTCTGCTTGACTTGTAATGGAATCGCAATCCATTCCCATGTAGTCAGGGCTTCACTGCAGGAGTAATGGTGAAACTAGGCTGTGAGGAAGGAATCACACCTCTGGTACAAATACAAGTGCTGGTGAGCTAAAGCCATTGGGAAAATTACCAAAAATATGAGAAGTTAGATTTTTTAGTACGATAAGTCTTTGAGTATTGGTGTTTTCTAGCTACAGTCAAAGAAGACTGGACAAGAAATGTTCTCAGCTTGTTGAGTAAAGAGTTGTGACTGGCATATTTGACATCACTCTTGTAAATTAAGAATCTTTGAAGGACACGCTATCTGTGAGTTCAGCTGTGTTTTGCTCAGTTACCCAGAGCTTTCCACCTGCCCCATAATAGCTGTCCTAATCTGCCAGTCTCCCCTTACTATCACTTTCTGAAGCTATTCAGATTAGGGTGTTCTCAGTCATGGGGACCCATCTCTGGGGCTTGCTTCCCACCAGAGCCAAAGTTCAGGCAACTTCAGGATACAATGTCCAGACATGCCTTTCAGTGTCCAGCAGAACTGAGGGTTTGTTGGTTCAGTTAGTCTCATGTGGCAGAGATCCATGTTTATTCTGTCAGTCTGTTTTAATTATTATCAGGATTTCAAAGACTCAGCAGTGAGCGTTCATGTGATGATACGTGAAATGGTTTTGTTAATCTGTTTGTGCTAAAAATCAACCTGTTATATGTTGGGAGATGGGAATCCCCATGATCTGTATCAGGAATGTAACCGATTTCTGAATAGCTGATTGTAAGTGTATCTAACAGGAGAACTTTACTGTTTCTGTTTCTTGTTGTTTAGGTTTATCGAAATCTTCGTCATGCTGTGGTGACCATGTACCAAACAGAAGGGCCTCTGACTTTCTACAGGGGTTTGACCCCCACTATCATCGCTGTCTTTCCATATGCTGGTCTCCAGTTCTCCTTTTACAATCTCCTGCAACAATTGTATAAATGGGTGATGCCATCGGAAGGAAGGAATGCAGGTGGGTGCTTGGGACTGTGAAATACTCAGTCATGGAGGAAGAAGAAGGGTGGTCCAGTGGCTAGGGCACTAGTCTAGAACTAGGACCTGAGTTCAATTTCTTCTCCTGTCACAGACTTACTGTGTGACCCTGGGCCAGTCACTTAATTTCTCTATGCCTAAATACGTTACCTGTAAAATATCTAAATACCCTACATCATAGAGGTGTTGTGAAGATAAATACATTAGACTGTGAGGCACTCAGATATTGTGGTAATGAGGCCCATAGAAGTACCATCGACAGGAAGATGAACTCTCCAGTCCAGTATATTATTTCTCAATTTGAGTCACGCGGCTTGTGCAGTGGAAAGACCTTGCTGAGACACCCTTTATTTCTTTCAATTTCAGTAATATTGTGGGGATAGGACTGTCAGTGAGTACAGGATCTCTCTGAACAAGGGTGTGTTCTAAAGTTGCTTCCCCTCTTCGGCTTGTACAAGAGGATTCATCTGGTGCAGGTTAAATCTCCCAAGTTGTTCTAATATCAATCTCCTGCTCTTTGGCTATTCTGAGTTTTTAAGAGAATTTCATGAAAAGTGGCACCTTGACAGCCCTGGAGATGGGACCTCCATCCACCAGAGCACATACATCATGGGTAGGATCACTGCAAGTTTCTGCTCCATCAGAGTGTTCTCAAATAAAGAGATTACCTCCTATGCGTGAGAGCAGCTCATCCTCAATGTTTATTCAGTCTTAGACAGCAGGTTGTGATGGTAGTTTTGTGGACACCTGCCAATTAGGACCTGAACTAAGACTACCAAACTCCTTTCCCATTGGCCTCTGTACAACCACCAGATGTTACCAATTTATGATCTCTACCAACCTGTTCTGATTTGAACCCTCAACTGGAACTACAAGGTTCCATACCCTATTACCAATCTCCAGTACTTTTTTTCCCTAGCAATGTGAAAGCTTGCCTGGTTATTGATGATAAACCCTTCTGTTATGGTTTCTTTTGTGTATTGCCGTTTGACAAAGCTGCAGAATAAATCAGTCTTTAAATTAAGACTGGATATCTTTCTAAAAGATATGCTGTCACTCAAAGGAGTTGTGAACTTGATGCAAAAATTCTTGGGTGAGGTTCCATGGCCTGTTTTATGCAGAAGGTGAGACCAGGTGATCATAATGGTCCTTCCTGGCCTTACAGTCTATGAATAAATGGGTCTGATTTACTTTCCATGATGCTTTTGTAAATCAGAACTCCATTCTAATCCTCCATTTCCTCCGTACAATCTTCTTTCCACTTCTCTGCTTTTCAGGTAATGTTAAAAACCTCGTGTGTGGCAGCTGTGCCGGAGTTATCAGCAAAACCCTTACTTACCCTTTTGACCTATTTAAAAAGCGGTTGCAGGTGGGAGGCTTTGAGCAGGCCCGGGCAGCCTTTGGGCAGGTGAGAGATGTTTTGATCAACTGGTTTTCATATGTTTATTTCTTGGTCTACATTTCAACGTTACCCAGAAAACTCATTACCCAGATAACATCTGATTTTGAACAGGGTTCTGTTTATTTCCTCTCCGAGCCTACCAAAGCATTGTTGGTTGACTTGTTCACAATATACTATATATGAGAGAATCCTCTTATTAGACAGTCATTTGGGGTGGAACAGTCATCCCAGATAAGCAGCTACCCTGATCAGGAGATTATTTTTCCTTCTAGAAACAAAAATTTCTGAAAAGACCTGAAATTAAATAAAATACTGTAATGAGTAAAAATAACCATGATTTTTTTAAAAAATCACCTGTCTTCCTAATTTTGTAATTTCTGTGTTAAACTGGTGTTGAAGTTCTGAACTCTGATATTTTATCACCCAGTTAAACTCCTTAAACAAATGCAGAATTTTTGCTAGTACTGTTCTAAATAATCAGCAGTTACTGCTGTTCGCTAGTGGAATAAATTGCCTTTCAGGAAGATGACCCAACTGAGCCGTGTATACTATATCTGTATGTATAGATCTAGGCTGGGAGACTCAAAGGTGCCTAGAGGATTGACAGTAGTCATGGCCATGTAATAAATTGCATTTATCTTGTACTATTGACTGAGCGTCAGATTTTTAAAGGTATTTAGGTGCTTAACTCACATTGATATCAATAGGAATTAGGTGCCTAAATACCTTTTAAAAATCTGGCCCTAACTCACTTGCATTGTGCTCTTGGAGAGGGGTTGAATGAAAGTGTGGAGGAGTTTGGATTTATTTTATTTTTCTAGGCACTCAGAAGTCATGGTGGGTACCTAAAGAGACTTGTATAAATCGAAACAAATTAAATACTTCTAGCATTCCTTACCACCTTGAAATAGACACCCATTTTAAAATTGTATTAGAGAAATATTTCCTTTCTCCCCCAAATATGAAAATGTACCTTCCAGTTTCTATTGGCCTGACATCAAATTGGGTAGTACCCAATCTTTGAACCAATGACAGATATATAGTCCTGAGAGGAAAGGATGTAAATACTAGGGAGGGAGAGGAGTTATTTAAGTTAAGCACCAATGTTGACACAAGAACAAATGGATATAAACTGACTATCAATGAGTTTAGGCTTGAAATTAGATGAGGGTTTCTCACCATCGGAGGAGTGAAGTTCTGAACAGCCTTCCTAGGGCAGCAGTGGGGGCAAAAAACCTTACTGGCCTCAAGACTGAGCTTGAGACATTTATGGTGGGGATGGTATGATGAGATGGTACAATGGCATGTAGCTGATCTGTGACTGCTTGTAGAAAGTATCCCTAATCGCTGGTGATGGGACCCTATATACGGAGGGCTCTGAGTTACTATAGAGGATTCTTTCCCAGGTGTCTGGCTGTTGGGTCTTGCTAAAATGCTCAGGGTACAACTAATTGCCATATTTGGGGTTGGGAAGGAATTTTCCTCCAGGTCAGATTGATTGAGACCGTGGGGGTTGCCTTCCTGTGCAGCATGGGGCAGGGATCATTTGCAGGTTTAAACTAGTGTAAATGGTTTATTCTCTGCACCTTGAAGTCTTTAAATCATGTTTTGAGGACATGAGTAACTCAGCCAGAGGTTATTAGTCTCTTAAGGAGTGGGTGGGTAAAGTTCTATGGCTTGCAATGTTCAGGAGGTCAGTCGACTGGATGATCATGATGGTCCCTTCTGGCCTAAAAGTGTCTGAGTCTATATGGAAAATAATACCAGCACATTCTGAAACAGTTGTTCTGCAAACTCTGTAGCATGAACAGTGCATGAGGTGTGGTATAAAGGATTTCCTGTCATTCAGTTGGCATGTAAGCTGTTGCTGATAATGGTAAATGTAATTTGTGGCTGTGGTGCCTGCATCTACAAATCAGTGTACACTCAGACTGATTCTTTAACGCTGCCAATTAGTCATAGTGAATATCCCTAGAATCTCCATTACAGTTATCGAGAGTACATTTTTGAAACAGCCCTTGGCTTTCTTTCAAGTCCTCTGAGTACCTTTCCTGGATGTGTGGAATATGTTACAGAGCTTTCTGAGAGAATTCTGCCCAGATGAGCTGAGCTTGTGCTATTGCTCTCTTTACTGTCTCAACTCTTCTCCCCCCAGGTGCGGACGTACAAGGGTTTAATGGACTGTGCTGGGCAAATTGTGCGAGAGGAGGGGCCTGTTGGATTGTTTAAGGGTCTCTCCCCCAGCTTGCTGAAGGCTGCTCTCTCTACTGGCTTCACCTTCTTCTGGTATGAGTTCTTCTGCAACCTGCTGTATGCCCTGAAGGACACTGGCAGCACTAAGGGGTAGGAGGGCTGAAGAGGCAGGACTCATCAGCTGCAGTTTATTCTGTGGAGGAGTAAGACTAGTGGCCTCATTGTCACATGGAGTGGGGTGGGGAATGGCTCCTCCCTGCCAGGGCTCTGAAAACACGTGTCCACTAGCTTTGGAGGAAAGATCTGTTTGCAACAAAACCAAAGGAACAGGTGACTGCGGCTTCTGTTGAGGACACTGAGCCCTGGGGTACACTGAGCATCTTCCATCATATCTCCTATAGTATCAGCATTCATTTCGGGAGAAGGGGTTTTATAAAAACCTAATGCTACTACCCGTCTGGCAACATGCTCTGAAGTGGCATCTGATCAAATATATGAAATCCTTCAAGCACAGGGACCCATCTGACTTTGCTAGTGCCACTCGACTAGTGTCTAATGATGCCACATCTTTAAAGATTCAGCCCTCTGCTTAGGGCCTATCTGTTGGCTGCATATTCTCATCTCCCTGCTGTACAGGTAACCCCTTCCTTATTCTGCATAGACACCTGTCTTCTCTTTGCCATTGACATTTACTAGCTCCACATCCTGAGCCACTTTAAACATAGCGTCATCTAGCAATGTTTATGCCAACCCTGATTTGCTTTCTCACTACAAGTGGCAAGCTTACTTTTGTTTTACAAGTGTCCCTTATTTTGCCTCTGAGTTCTGCTGTGGGCCTCTTAGGGTTCTACTTTGCTAGTGTAATGCTCTTACAAACAGGTCTGTAGGTCTAATGCTGTTTGCTGTCAGGAAGGTCTCTCAATGCACAAAACCTATTCTTGCTTTGCACTGACATGTTGGGGCTCTGCTTTGCTATTAGATTGTCATGATTAAACAGATGCTATAAAGATTTTTTTTTTAACCTACCTTAAAATAATAAAGATAGTCCTGTGGAAACTAGTGACTCTTTTGTCATCAGAGAGCCAAGGAATTGCTGAGCATCTGGTGCATTTAGGAGATTAATTCTTTGAATCTGTTGCTGAGGCTTGAGAGAGACCTGAGAATTGCCAGATAGACTGAAAGAAATGACATAGTTGCTCTGTGCAGGGCATTGGAGCAGATCTTCCTCCCTGGAAATGTTTCCAAACCTTTTCTATTGTGGGTTAAATGATCTAAACCTGTCACAGTCCCTTGTCGGGACTGAAGGGCAAAGAAGCTTGAGGAGTTCGGAGTTGTTTATGTATAGGTTTGTTTTTGTTTTTAATTTTTCTGAAGCAGCCTGGTGAGCCTCTATTTGCACTAGGAGGGAATGAATGAGCAGAGAGCCTCCCCACTGATCATGGTTTGTTGCACACTGGGCTGTTGATGATACATGTGATGGGTCTATATAATATGATCATTTAGCTGGTGGGGAAGGGATTTAGTGGCCTCTGTAATAGAATGAAAAGACAAACCATGATAGACAGTCATTTCATCTCCCATCCTTGATGTCTGTGTCTTTAAAGTATTTCTAATGTGCCAATCACTAGTCTCTAAACATGAGTCACATCATAAGGAGGGGAAGTGGCTAAAAACAAGAGCATTGATTCCCCTTACGTAAAGGAGAGAGATACTAGTTTAATACAAAGAATTAGCAAGATGGGTCTTATTTTGCTCCTGTTGAGTTTTGCAGGATCAGTACGTCGGGGTTGTATTTCCTAGAATCAGATAAATTAAGTGATGGAAAAGATTCATTAGGTCACCTTGTTCCTCCCACTTGCAAGTGCAGGGTTGTTATTTTTGACTGTATACCTGACTTCAGTCCAGTTTCCAGTGACTCAAATCAATAGGGCTTGCACCACTTCCCTCGTGAGACTGTGCCCCAGTCTAACTGGTGGCGATTGTTGGAATTTTCTTCTAATGTAATCCTATCAGTGAGGATTTGCTTTGCCTGAAATTCACCCCACAAGCTGCTCAGCAATTGCATTTGTTTTTATCCTAGTGCCTTTTATCATCTGGGTAAAGCAAAGCACTTTACTAAGCAAAGTACAACATACTAATATTACAGTAGCTGTAATGGAATCCACAACAGTTGCCGCTTAGCCTTGGCCAGTAGATCCTCTATGCGCAAATACTGCAATGAACACTTTCCAATAGCATGTGTATTATTTCCAATAGCACTGATTACCTGAACTCATGTACAGTAACATTCATCTCTCAGGATGTTTACACAGAGCCGTATTAGGTGCTTCAGTGAGGAAAAACAAATGTTCTAGGATTGGTTACTGAAGTGAGTCATTTTCCCTTTTGATTTTAAGCCTCCATTGTTAATGCAGAGCCTTAATCCTCTGCAGCATTTCTAGCAAACATCTGAATGGACCTTTTGCAAATGCAGTAGATTTAAGGCTTCTGACCAGCTGTGTTTTTTCCACAATATATGTTTAACGTGTGCCTGTCTCTAAAGAGAGGAAAGAAAACATTAAATATTTATTATGTTCCTGTCTGGCTTTTCCTTTCATCTCTTTTGAAGCACTCAAACCATGTATATGATGGGGTGATGCAGTTGGATCATATTGTACAAACACCCTCTAACAAGGGCCTGATCTTGCTCCTGTTGCCTGCAGTGAGATCAAGGCTCATGAATTATACTGCAGATGCAACCATATTTTTTATTAGAATTCCAAAGTTCCTGGGCTTGGTCACTAGAGGGTACCGTTGCCCCAACCGCAAAGCAGGAGATGGCTTCAGTGCTTAGATATCCATTACTGCACAATAACTAGTGATTGTCCAAATGGATTTGCACAAGCTTGATCGTTCCACGGTGTGAGAATTAAAGAAGCAGATGTTTGACCTACTTCGCCAATCTGTGGTAGACAAGTTCAGACTTATATGTATCTGTAACACAGTGTTGCAGAATGTTATCAACAGCTGCTAATTCTTCATTCACTAAAGCTGCTTTCTAGCTTCAAGAGTATGCTTTGTTCTACTTTTTATAAATATGCTAATGCTAAGGAGTAATGACCAGCCCTCATCACACATTAAGCACTTGGTAACTTTGGAGCATAAAGACAGGTTTCAGAGTAACAGCCGTGTTAGTCTGTATTCGCAAAAAGAAAAGGAGTACTTGTGGCACCTTAGAGACTAACCAATTTATTTGAGCATGAGCTTTCGTGAGCTACAGCTCACTTCATCGGATGCATACCGTGGAAACTGCAGCAGACTTTATATACACACAGAGATCATGAAACAATACCTCCTCCCACCCCACTGTCCTGCTGGTAATAGCTTATCTAAAGTGATCATCAGTGGCCCAACTTGATGATCACTTTAGATAAGCTATTACCAGCAGGACAGTGGGGTGGGAGGAGGTATTGTTTCATGATCTCTGTGTGTATATAAAGTCTGCTGCAGTTTCCACGGTATGCATCCGATGAAGTGAGCTGTAGCTCACGAAAGCTCATGCTCAAATAAATTGGTTAGTCTCTAAGGTGCTACAAGTACTCCTTTTCTTTTTGGAGCATAAAGTGTGTTCTACAGCACCTGCTCTTTTGAGACCTTGTTAAAGCGTGAGCTGGCATATTCTCTCCCCCCCCCATTTATTTATTTTTTTTAAAGCTCATATATTTTCCCCATTCTTAAATTCTTCAAACGTTTTTTCCTACCTTGCAAGTAAAACCCCTAGTGCCAAGACCTGAGCAGTTCTGCTCCAACATACTCATCAGGTTGCCTATCTTAGAGAGGGAAGGAAAAATAGAAGAGTAAATAGATTTCAGTTTCAAGCTTCTGAAGTTCGCTTATAAACTGTGAAGGAAAATACGAAAGCAAGAATAAGAGGTTCAGCTCTTTGTTTATGAGCAAACCCCAGACTTCCAAGCTAACAGAGGAGAATGTGAAGCCATGGACTACTACTGTACAAAAGGAATAGCCTGAAAAGAGGAAAAGTAACCGTCAGCTTCAAGTACATGAACTGATCTGAAAGTTACAACTGTGTGGTGTCTGCTTGGAGGCACATGAGGCCTGTTGGATATAGGCATGCCCAGTTCCCAGTAAGTAGTTTTTCATGTTTCATTAATCACCATAACCACTAGTGAAAATCGTGCACCCCGTCTCCCTGTGCTGGTAGTGCCAATAGAGGCCAAAGGTTGAATGGACCATGGAGTGGGAAGGACTCACATGCCTGGAAAGTAGATCCCTACAGGGCAGGAGTGGGGCACGTTTGCAGGATAGTGTGGGGAATCTGCACTGCAGCTTCTTTTGCTGTATTGTATCTGTCCTGCGTTTAAACAGAGGGATGTAGCCTTTCGCTAGGGCTAAGTTCATAGAAAAGTCAAAAGATTGTATGGTCAAAACCGAGTATTAAAATACAGCTATGGACGAAGAGATCTTCTGACTGGGAGACAACAGTCTGAGTCAGAGGGAAACGGGCACACTCTGACCCTCACTCCCCCAAGTCGTAGGATGGTGAAAGAGAGCAGGGAGTTGCAAGGAAAGAGATGGACAGGTGAATGCAGAAGGTTGCGTAAATCCTGGTTCTTCCAGGCGGTGGCGCTGCTGTTTCAGCACTCCCAAGTTCCTCCGCCCCTTGGCTCTGGCTGCTAGGAAATGACCTAAGAGGAAACCCGCGGGTTTGCAATGGAAAGAATCCGTCTGGTGGTAATCACTGACCCCAAAGAAGCTGAAAAGTAAGAGCAGCAGTTGAGAGTTGCCGCCTGATTGTGCCGCCTGGGGTCTCTCAGGGCGCTTTCCTGGTGGAGGGGCGAATGTACGAAGGATGCCTATCTTGCATTTGCATTCCATGCTTGAACTGCTGCCTTTCCTGCTTCTGCTGCTGCTGTTCTTGGCGCTGGGTTTTTTCCTGATCTATCTCCAAAAACCCGAACCTGAAAGCAAGAAGAATTAGGGGTAGGGGCGGTTCTTCTCTAATGCAAAGAAGGCACCAAAGATGCGAGCGCTCGAGTCCTGAAAAAAACTCTCTGGCAGAGTGAAGAGAAAAGCTGGAGCAGGTTGGTGATATTTGCAAATCTGTCTGGGCTGGGCTGCTCAGAAAAAACTTTTGCTTCTTTTGGGTGGAGTAGCAATTATTTTTCAAGCCGGGACATTTCTCTACTGACTTTCTCGACTGCTGTCCTGCTTTTAAAGCAAACCAAACACCTGATTCCTTGATCCCGTTCTAGGGTTTTTCAGTAAATTTTTTGTTCGTTGTTTTTTCCTCATCTAGGGAGAGAGTTTGTAATTTTAATGGTGGCCATAATTTGAGGCAATTTTTCTGGAGTTTTTGAGGCCTAAAATCACTTTTTTCTCTTAACCAGCTATCCTAGATAGATAAATTCCTAAAAACAGGTGATAGGGCAGGCACTTTCATAATTGATTTATGCTTGAAATTTACATTGATATCCTGATTTCCCCCCCTCCTGCTGACAAACAATGGGAAAGTGTTCCCCTGCTGTAAATTAATATATAGGTGGCTGTTTAGGTACCATGGTGATGGGGTTCCTTCTTAAAAGGTAAATGGATAGAGAGACATGCCCCTAAAATTGTGTTATGAAGTAAATCAACCCACATCAAGTTCTGGGTATTTAACCCCTTCTCTCAGGGTGGACCTTCAACCCCACCACCATTATCACCAGCCACACCCACACACATTATAGATAACCCAGTCCTGGCAAGGGGAAAATCTTGACCCCCTGTTCTATCTTTTATTCATGGCTCTCGTTACCAAAGTATCAAAACGCCTCACAATTTTAATCCTCAGCACCCCTATGAGGCAGGACAGTGCTGTTATCCCCATTTTACAGTTGGGAACTGAGGCACAGAGAAACTGTGACTTGCCTGAGGTCACACAGGGAGCCTGTAGTAGAGCAGGGAGTTGAACCCAGGTCTCCCAAGTCCCAGGCTAGCATCCAAATCACTGGGACTGTCCTTCCTCTCTTTTGTAGTGGTTTTAGTTGGAATCGGAGATTTTAGTGTTGGGAGAGCCCTGTTATGCTGCCCTACTGTTTTTCCTGCCCACATGTCAGGAGATGAGTCCCAAGATTTGGGGAGGGTATTTATAGTCAGTCACTTGAGTGAGGGAACCTCAATCCTGTTGCTCACTCTTACTGTTTGTATGGAGCCTTCTCTGAGCTCTAATGTGGGGAGGCTGGTATTGGACTGACAGGACATAGTTGGGAGTAGTGGAGGTGGGACTCCCACAGCAGTGTTATAAAATATACCAAGGAACCAGCAGTAAACTGAGTTGCTTGGGACAGTTTCAAATGTACCAAGTCCTGTGTTTTATCCTGCTCCTCCCCAGCAGCCATGTAATGACTCTTCTGTGGTGGATAAAGGATCTTCAAGGACAGATGAAACATGTTACTGGTGGGATCACTTGTTATCATCTTAAATTGAGTTATTTTCTCCTGGGCTTCTGAGGATCTCTGATCCAGGCCTGGGAAGCTCCGTGTTTGGGTGTGGAAGGTAGGCAGGAGCTCATCCCCTCCCCACCTCCCTGTGGCAGTATTAAATCTATGAAGGTGCATTGTGCAGAGTGATGTGCTTCTAGCCAGGGCAGCAGCCCACATGCTGGGGTTGGTAAGTGGCTTCACTCTGCACTCAGCTGGCAATAGCAGGCAGCTCATCCCCATTTGGAAGGGTGAGACCCTCCTATTCTCCAGAAACCTGAACAGGCTCAGATGAAGCTGAGTGCTTGCACAGTTAGTAAGAGTGCTGGGCCTTCTCTCCAGTCAACCCGCTTGACTTCTGGGTGCTCTCACCACACATCCTCTGAAACACTCTCATCCTCTTCTTTCTGGAGAATGAGCAGCAACTGTGCTCTGGCCCAGATGTCTGTGGTAGGAGACAGAGGGAGAGAGGACCAAGAGAGGAGAAATGTGACTGAGTCTTTAGAGGATTTAATAAAAGAAGGGATGTCTCAAGCTGTGGCCTGAAATTCCTGAGAGGCCAATGGGGGTCACAGGCGCTGGCTTCTAATTTTCCCTGGGGGTGCTCAACCCCTGCTCAGCCCCAGACCCTGCCCTTCTCCTAAACCCCCACCCTGCGTCTTCCTGCCCCCGCTCTGGCCCCACCTATTCCCGCCCCCACTCCACCTCACCTATTCCCTGCCCCATTCTGCCCCTTCCCCCGAGAGCACCCCATCCCCGCTCCCCCTCCCTCCCAGCGTCTCCTGCATGCTACTGAACAGCTGTTCTGCAGTATGCAGGAGGCACCGGGAGGGAGGGGGAGCAGTTGATCGGCGGGCGGGGGAGCCTGGCTGGCGGTGGGTGCAAAGCACCCGCTAATTTTTTCCATGGGTGCTCCAGCCTTAGAGCATCCGTGTAGTCAGCACCTATGATGGGGGTGTTTGGTTGTCAATCAATAGAAGCTCCATTCTTCATATCCACAGTGTATGTGTCTGCCCCAGCCTCTGTGTTCTGTTCCTGCCCATCTGCATTGCACAAGGAACTGGAGTCAGGCTGTGTGGCTGGCCACTACTGAACTGACTGCCAAATGCAGAAGTTAACAAGGGGGAGGGGTATTGGGACCAGGTGGCAGATACTTGAATGCAGTCATAGATTTTAAGGCCAGAGGGGACCATTACGATCAGTGGGTCTCAACTTTTTTTTACTGGTGACCCCTTTCATATCACAAGCCTCTGAGTGCAACCCCCCCACAATAAATTAAACACACTTTTTAGTATATTTAACACCATTATAAATGCTGGAGGCAAGTGGGGTTTGGGGTGGAGGTTGGCAGCTCGCGACCCCACCATGTAATGACCTCATGACCCCCTGAGGGGTCCTGACCCTCAGTTTGAGAACCCCTGATCTAGTCTGACCCCCTGCGTAGCCAGAGGCCAGACACACTCATCCACTGATTCCTGCATAGAGCCCATATGTCAGAGGTTTTCATGTTGGGGGGGCGCACGGAGGAACGTTCGGGGGTGCTAGTGGTGATGCCAAGTGCCTCAGGCTTTGGCTGTGGGTGGTGGGGCTTGGGGAGAGAGTGCCACCTCCAAACCCGACTTATCTTAGTGGGCCACCCAGCCTGTGAGTCAGTGTCAACACCTCCGTGCCCAGCAATGGCTCCGCCCCAAAAGACCATTGCACACACCTTCCTCCACCTTGAAAATCTGAGGGGGGGAGGTTCAGGTATTGGGGAGTGCAACCAAAAATTGTAACTCAAACTGGGGGCTCAGCTCAAAAAGTTTGACAACTGGTGCCATATGTTGTGGCTGAGCTAGGCAATCTTGTTTTTAGAAAGATGCCCAATCTTGATTTAAAGACTTGGGTGTTGTATTCCCTGCTCCCCTTTGCTCCGTGATCTTCACTGCACTGAGAGTCATTGATGCTGCAGTGTCCCTTGGAATAGAGACATGATGGGACTCAGGAGTAGTGAACACAACTGGGATTTGTTGTTTGTTACGCTGAGCATTCATGGCTGGTCTTCACAGGCCCTTTTCTCCCCAAACATCCCACCAGTGCTAACCACAGTAGGATCATTTGATAGACACAGCACTGGCATTTTTACTATCAGGCTATCTGCATTTGCTTTGAGCAGGGTTAGTTGATGCAGTGGTAAAAAGGCCAGCAGCTATGGGCTCTCTACACTAAGGTGACCACTGGCCGGGAGCTGTTCCTGTGTTAGCAATGGTGGGATGCTTCAGGGGAAAAAGGCTAGGGGAGAACCAGATCCTGTAGCCTCCTAGCGCTCTAGCTTGCAGCCTAAGGTGGAGGTGCTGCACAGTGTTACCACGCAGGGTGTGTCAAAATGCCAGGCCAGACTCAGCAATCGGAAAGTGGACTACCACTACTGCTTACCCTACCAGCCATTCATGAAGCTCTGCCTGATAGAATGACATCACATCCTCATTAGGAAAGAGAAGGTTAATCAAGAATGCACACAGAGCTCTGTGTGAGTCATCATCATTGCTGAATCTCAACATCTGTGTCTGCTCTCTGTGAGAGATGGCTGCCAAGATAGGCAAAGTATTCTACATTTTCCAGTTCTTCTTTTTCAATGTAGATCTTCCTTGCTGGCTGGTGGAGAACTTTTGTTTTGCTGATGTTTAGAGTTAGTCCTAGGCTTTTGTAAGCTTCAGAGAAGCAATTCAGGGCTGTTTGTAGATCCTCCTTTGAGTGTGCAACTACAGCACAATCATGTGCGTACAGAAGTTCGGTTATTGTTGACGATATTACTTTAGTTCTGGCATGGAGACGATTTAGTTGAGAATACACACAGAGATCTGAGTAAGTACATGGTATAAAACCAAAGAGGAGTTTACCTGGAAGAGACACCTTGTGGACAGGGAGCAAGAGATTGTAACTTGTGTGAATTTCCGTAACTTAGAACCAGAGAATGTTTGCTAATTAAACATTGCTGTAAAACCAAAAGGGACCTCCCATCTCCTTACAAATGCATTAGGGGGTATAAACTATATCTAAACTCAAGTCTCTAGGCAGGCAACGTGTTTGACTACAGGGAGAGTGTTCTGCTGTCCGGAATATAGTCAGACACAGAGCTGTGAGAGAGCTAGAAGGTCTCTGCTGTGTTTGAAAACAGGAAACTTGCAATGACTGGGTCTGATTCTGTGCTGTGCTTTGGGTACAGCCGAGCGGGGAGCAAAGGTGGCTTTACCCCACCTTTGCACTCTCCAGTTTCTGGGCTGCTCCAGGAACCAAAATGGCGCTTGTGTCAGTTAGAGCATTGAGGGGTTGCTCTAACTTACAGCAGCCTGTCCCAAGCTGCTTTTGGGCTGCAGGGCTATACCCTCTTACTTCTGGCACACCTCTTATATAGGCCTTCATCTCGCTAATCCCTGATATCTGCTTCCTGGGCAGTTTGCACAGTGACTGTGGAATTCTGATGAGCTGGCAAAACCCACTGAATGCTCCACTTGGACATTTGCCCTCCCAGTGTTTGTGACACAGGCCACTGCAGCCCTGCAGTAAACCTTTGGTGCCGCACCGACCAGTGGCTGGTCTCACATTAGGTAAGACTGGATGCGTATGTGAAATGACTACTCCCCCAAAATAACTAAGCAGAAGAAAACCCAGGAGTTTTTAGGATCATTTCGTACAAGGGAGAATACTGCGAGCTCTAAAGGAGACTAGAGACTTAATAATGTTGTTGGCTGTAGAATTTGCATGCTATCTCTGTTTGCCTCAGTGAGCAAGATTCGTCTCTGGCACAGCCCCTCTGAAGTCGATGTTACTGTGTGAAAGCAGCTCTGCTATTAACTGACAGTGCAGGAGGGAGGTGGACTGGATGATCATCCGTATGTTTTGAATCTTTCTTATGTCTTTGAGCAAAATCAGCTGAATTGTGGGTTCAAAGCCACATGCGAGCAAATGAATCAGCAGATCCATGCCGTGCTCTTGTGTGCATTTCCCTGTGACAGGCTCAGGCTGTTACTCCCTTTAAAATAACATATTTTTGTTGCCTCTGGGTGGGCTGTTTGTTTTTGAAGTTGCAGCTCAACAGTTTAAATAGGTTATTATATCAGAAAATATATGGTCTACCGAAGAGAGCCCACTGGCCCAAAACCCCTTGTGAAAGTGTGGCAGACAGAAGGGATTATAAAAAATAGTAGTGATGGTTTCCCAGGATTTGGGGGGGTGCAGTTTGGAAAAATCTTACAACCCCAAAATAACTGAGTGCTCTTTACATTAGTGAATTGGTTAAACTATACAGTACTCCAGCGTTTCCCCAAATGGCAACAAAAACACCAACACTTACCCTCACCCATCTCCCTGTCTAACTAAGCCGTGTTTGATCTCTTCTTCAGGGTTTGCCACTAACAGCCACTTCCCTAACTGCGCTGTCGGAGCAGGCCAGACATGGGAGACACGGGCAAAGAAGAGTATAAGATACAGTCATTCGACACCGAGACGCAGCAGTTACTGAAAACTGCTCTCAAAGGTCAGCAAGCACCTGTCTTTCCAGCCCCCATGCCATGGCTTCCATGCCCAGGCTGGCTGGCAGATCATTCCTGAACAACCAGATGCCATTTTGTCTTGTTAACACTGATGGCTCCGAATAGGAGAGCTACGTCAGAAATGCCATTAGGCTGCTGCTTGACCCCCAAGGCCTTTTCCCCACCATGGGTGAGCTCGTGCTGGAACACACAATCTCTACTCCCTGAGATTTAAGGCACAGTTGTCTGAGTTCAATTCCAGATTCTGGAGGGGCGTGTCCTCTAGTGGTTATAATCTTTCTGCTCCTGTGCCCTCAAACTGTCTCTGTTCCCATCCACCGGCCATCCCTCTATTCATTCTCCCCCAATCCCAGATTCTGCTCTCCCATCCTGCTATTATCCCCCCATCCCCCTACTCCTACCCCAGCCTCTGCTCCTGCCCAGTCCCCCCATCTGCTGTCTGTCTCCCCCGTGCTCCGAGTCATCCCTAGCTACTTCCCCATCCCCTTCAGCAAATAATCAACATCCTCCAATCCCAGATTCTGCACTCCCACTCCTCCTCCTTCCCCAATTCCCTTTGCTCCTATCCAACCCCCTACCTTGCCTTCTGCCCCCTCCACCTTTGTGCCTATATATTCTCCCATTCTCCTCCCCTGCCCTCTGTACATCTCTCACCCTCTGGCAACTGCTCCCCTTCTGCTTCTCCCCACCTCTTGCTCCTGCAATCTCCCTTCTTCCCCCTGCCACCCCATTCCTCGCTCCTTTGCATTGCAGTCAGGGTGCTTCCTCCTTCTCCTGGGCCCACCAGCAGGGGGAGCATTGAGAGCACAAGGGAGAGTGTCTCACTGTTCTTAGGTTTCAGAGGGGTAGCCATGTTAGTCTGTATCAGCAAAAGCAACAAGGAGTCCTTGTGGCACCTTAGAGACCAACAAATTTATTTGGGTTATGCCCAAATAAATTTGTTAGTCTCGAAGGTGCCACAGGGGCTCCTCGTTTTTTCCCTGCTCTCAGTTCTTGTGCCTGCTGCCACAGTGGCCTCTGACAGCCAGGAGAAGCAGTTGCAAGGAGAGTCCTGACCAGTCCCTGCAGACCTAGGTTGAAGCGTGCTCAGTGCAGCCAGAATTGGCAGAGAATTTCTCCACACGTTTCTAATGAGCACAGAATCATAGAACTGTAGGGCTTGAAGAACCTCAAGAGGTCATCTAGTCCAGTCCCCAGCGCTCAGGACCAAGTAAACCTAGACCATTCCCAACAGGTGTTTGTCCAGCCTGTTCTTAGAAACTTCCAGTGATCAGGATTCCACAACCACCCTTAGAAGCCTATTCCAGTACTTAACTATCATTATAGTTAGAAAGTTATTCCTAATAGCTAACCTTAACCTCCTTTGCTGCAGATTAAGCCAATTACTTCTTGTCCTATCTTCACTGGACATGGAGAACAATTGATCACCGTTTTCTTTGTAGCAGCCCTTTATATATTTGAATACTGTTAGCAGGTCTTCCTTTAGTCGTCTTTTCTCAAAGCTAAACAAGCCCAGTTTTTTTAACCTTTCCTCAGAGGTCGGATTTTCTAAACCTTCTACCAGTTTTGTAGCTGTCCTCTGGACTTTCTCCAGTTTGTCCACATCTTTCTTAGAGTGTGGAAACCAGAACTGGACACAGCACTCCAGCTAAGGCCTCACCAGTGCCGAGTAGAGCGAGACAGTTGCTTCCTGTGTCTTACATATGATACCACTTTTAATACAGCCCAGAATATTAGCCTTTTTTGCAGCTGCACCACATTGTTGACTCTCAGTCAATCTGTGATGCATTATAACCCCCAGGTCCTTTTCTGCAGTATTCTTGCCTAGCCAGTTATTCCCTGTGTCATAGTTGTGCATTTGATTTTTCCTTCATAAATGTGTAGCTTTGCCCTTGTCTTTACTGAATTTCATCTTCTTGATTTCCGAACCAATTCTCTAATTTGTCAAGATCGTTTTGAATTCTTATCCTGTCTTCCAAAGTGCTATCAACCCCACTCATCTTGGTGTTATCCACAAATGTAATTTATAAGCATACTCTCCACTCCATTATCCAAGTCATTGATTAAAATATTGAATAGTCCTGGACTGACCCCTGCAGTATTACATCCCCACAGTTTAGCAGCAAACCATTGATAACTACTCTTTGGCTATGGTCCTTCTACCAATTTTGCACCCATTTTATAATAATTTTAAGCTAGACCACATTTCCCTCGTTTGCTTTTGAGAATGTCATGTGGGACTGTGTACAAATGTGTGGGTCTGTGCCTCAAAGCATGGAGACCCTATACTACAGCATCTCAACTAAACAGTTGTAGGAAATTTTTTAACATGAGTAAACAACATGTTTCCCCCTAATTTCATTCTTAGAAACAGCTGAACCATTTTAGCTGAAATATTTCAAAAACTTCAGCCTAAGGCAGGCATCTAACATAGAAAATTTCATGTCAAACAGTTTGTTTGGCAAAGCTAGCAGCTGAAAACCAGGTCTTATAATGGAAAGTGTAGGGCAGTGGTCACCAACCGGTCAATCATGATCGACTGGTCGATCCTAGAGGATCTCCCAGTCAATCGCAATCTCCAGTGGTGCAGCAGGGCTGCCACTAAAGCAGGCTCCCTGCCTGCCCCAGCCCCACGCCGCTCCCAGAAGTGGCCAGCGCGGCCCTGGGTGGGAGGGGGGACAGGGGTCTCCCTCCGCATGCTGCCCCTCTCTGCAAGCATCGCCCCCGCAGCTCCCATTGGCCGGGAAAGGGGAGCTGTGGCCAATGGGAGCTGCGGGGGCGATGCTTGCAGAGAGGGGCAGTACGGAGAGCCACGTGCCCTACCCCAGGAGCTGCAGGGGCATGTTGGCCCCTTCCGGGGGCGGCATGGGGCCAGAGTAGGCAGGGAGTCTGCCTCAGCAGCAGCCATGCTGCACCGCAGACCAGGAGCTGCCGGAGGTAAGTGCTGCCCGGCGGAAGGCCACACTCCAACCTCCAGCCGCCCTGAGCCTCCTCCTGGAGCCAGCACCCCATACCCCCTCCTGTACCCCAAGCCCCAGCCTTGAGCCCCCTCCCAGAGCCAGAACCCAAAAACCCCTTCCTGCACCCCCAAGCCCCAGCCCTGACCCCCCTCTGAGCCAGCACCCCGTACCCCCTCCTGCACCCGTGCTCCAGCCCTGACCCCCTCACAGAGCCAGCACCCTGTACCCCCTCCTGCACCCCAACAATGTGCCCCAGCCTGGAGCCCCCTCCTGCACCCAAACTCCCTCCCAGAGCCCACACCCCCTCTTGTACCCCAACACTCTGCCCCAGCCCAGAGCCCGCTCCTGCACCTAAACTCCCTCCCAGAGTATCCCTCGCCCCCTCCCACACTGCAAACCCCTCAGCCCCAGCCCAGAGCCCACTCCCCAACCCCAGCCCAGTGAAAGTGAGTGAGGGTGGGGGAGAGCAAGCGACGGATTGGGGGAATGGGATGAGTGGGATGGGGCTTTGGGAAAGGGGTGGGGCCTCGGGGAAGGGGCGGGGAAGATCCTGAGTTGCCCTTAAATTCAAAAAATGATCTTGGGTGTGAAAAGGTTGGAGACCACTGTTGTAGGGCAACCTTAACTATAGGCAGCGCTAAGGGTGCTGCCTACAATAACTGTAGAATGTGTTTGTGTGTATACATACTACTGCTCCCAGCTGGGTGGAATTAGAACTGGTCATTTGTGTTTTAGGCTCTGTGCCACTAACAAATTCTCCTGTAGGTCAAGTGGCTAGGGCTTCTGCTTTTGACCAGAAGGATCTTAATTCTGTGTCCATTGTCACCATGTAATCTCAGGTGGCCCTGATAGTGCAGCACAGTGACAACTGTGAAGTTCATTGTGGCTTCCAATTATAGGCGTTAACTCTTGCAGCCTCCTGTGAATTAGAGCAGTATAGAATCATAGAAATGTAGGACAGGACATTGTCCCTGTTTTTCAGGTGTGGAAATTTAGGCACGAAGAGGGTAAGTGAGTAGCCCAAGGTCTCACAGAGAATTGGTGACAGAAGCAGGAATAAAGTGCAAATGTCCTGACTCTTGTACCCTTGCTCCGGTCACTCCTCAGCCTGTTACCAGCATCCTCCCCTCATCAGGGGCTTAACAGACACTGCCATATTCATTTGTTTTTCATCCTTTTTAAGCATTTTTTCCCCTTCTGGAAGTTTGGTGTCCTAGGGAAAAGCCCAGGTAGGAGGGGTTGGGGTTGGAGGCCTCATAGGGAAAAGCCAGCCCGGCTTCTCAGCTATAGCATCTGTATTCAAAGCATAATGAAAATTTTCCTATTCAGCTCAAATTTAAACTAGCCCCCTACTCTCACTCTTTTTCCCCTTTCCCCTCCCCTTGTGATGACTGTCTCTCTGCCAAAAAATGCTAAGCACCCTCTGAAGATGCCAGCCCTGATGCAGTCTGTAGGGGGGCTACAGCAGCTGAGTTAATTGTCTCTGGTCCCTGCCAGCCTGGGAGTGAGCCTGAGTTCTTACAGCATGGTAGCTCAACACACTCCCATGTGCACCGTAGCTGCTTTGCTGGTGGTCTGAAGCATGAGCAGGGAGGGTGTGAAGTTGGGAATCTGTGCAGTGTTGGGAAGTGAGTGTGCTGTGCTGACGGTATCATTTCTTTCCCTGCAGACCCCAGCAGTGTAGACCTGGAGAAAGTGGCTAATATAATCGTGGATCAGTCCCTCAAAGACTCTGTGTTCAGTAAGGAGGCTGGGCGCATTTGCTACACCATCATCCAGGTGAGAGGATGTCAGCATGCTGACAGCAAATCCGTAGTGAGTCACAGCCTGCCCTTCCGGATCACAGCTAGTGCTAGTGGGTACCCTGGCATCTCAGCTGGGCCTGCCTCAGTCCTACAGCATTTACAGAGAACTTTTAATCTGCAAAGCACTTTACTAGCACTACTGAGTCATCCAATGCCACCTTCTAGAGGAGTATCATCTCCTTTTCAAAGAAAGGGGAAATTCAGGCACACAGAAGGAAAGACTTGCAAAAGGTCACGCAGGGAATACAACCCAGCACCTCCTTTCTCCCAGTCCTGCATTCTGATCACCAGACCAGCTGCTCTCTGTCTTTGTAAATGTTTTAATGGAGGCTACCACCACTTGCCCCATCTGCCACAGATATGCAGAAATCCAGACCTGCCCCCGTCTGTGAGTGCAGTTTCTCAGGCTGAACTGGAAGAGGGTTCCCTAATCTTGGGGGCAGTGGCCTTCATGGCAGAGGAACTTATCCAGCATATATAAAAGGTTTATTTCCATAAGATCAGGAGTGAGTCTGGCCTATGGAATTCTGCATGCTGGGAGGAGATTCTCTAGCTCCAGTGAAGCAGTGAAATAGAGGATGAGAATGGGAAGGGATGTGCAGGCCATGACAGTAGCCTCAACTCCGCTTGCAGTTAGACTCCCACCAGTCGTCTTTCTCTGTGCAACAATGGGAGTCTGATAATGAGTGATATGTAAAGACGCTAGTAATGTGGGTACCCACATTGTCTCCTCCCCCCCGCTTTCCTCACTGTTCTGGGGTCGTAGGCAGAGAGCAAGCAGGTGGGCCAGAGCATTTTCCGACGGAGTCTGCTTAACCGACTGCAACAGGAGTATAAGGACCGGGAAGAGCTGCGAGCCCGCTCACCCCAGGCATGGATCTGTTACGTCACCTTCATCTGTAACATCTTTGACTACCTGAGGGTAAGGTGCCTATGCAGAGGACACCCCTATCTGCTGCCTTATGGCTAAAGAAGATCTAAACCAAACCCCTCCAGAGTTAGGGGCCAGAGTTTGGAACCTGGAGTGAATTCTGAATTTTGTGGCTAAACCCAAAAATCTTGATTCTGAACTCCTTACTCTGAATGCAGATCCCCAGTCCACACAAAAACATTACAGTTCAGGCTCTTCACTATTGTTATGTTGCCCTCTGCATATTGGAGACCATTGCTTGCTGTTCCCCTTATCAATAAAGTAGGGGATGAAGGAAGAGTTGTTGGTATATAGAGCTGAGCAAATAATTCTTAATAAACAAACTTTGAACAAATTTAGCATCCCTCACAGCTCCTGGAACAGGTGCACACACCTTTATTTGTTGGTTGGCACACACTTTTTGGAGTTCTTTGCTCCAACTGATCTCTAAATTCAAGTCTTGTTGCTTAATTGCAATTGGTTGGGGAAGTTCCATGGTATTATTTCCTGTTCCCTGACTGGACGAGTGCTAAAGCCCTCCCGGCATGCATACTGAAAATAGTTTTCTGGGAGCTTTGTGGTCATAGAACTCATGGGCTCAGATACTGGTAGGCAGTGAAGGCGAAAGGACTGTGAACACATTTGAAATGTGGGAAAAAAGCATGGGTGTAGTGAATTAATTTTAAAATATAACCAAATATTTTTGGAAAATGTGTATTTTTGCATCACTGTCCCATCTCTGTTGGTACCTTTGCCCCATGCAAAGATCCCTGGTCCTCTGGCTAAGAGAGATGTGTCTATATGGTCTCTTAGGCAAATCCTGCTAACAGGAGCTCTGAGCCAGAGTGACACTGTGACTGGTTTCCAGGGGAGCAGTTCCCGTCCCATTTGAGAACAGTGAAGGAACAATTCTTTAAAAATAAAACTCTTCCTCCTCTACCCATGAGCTGATATGTGCATCCGTCCCATTAACAGGTGAACAACATGCCCATGATGGCGCTGGTGAACCCAGTTTATGAATGCCTGTTCCGACTGGCACAACCTGATAGCCTGAAGAAGGAGGAGGAGGTGAGTGCTGGTGGGACGCTAACATGCAAGGAGAGTTTGTACAGCCAAGTGACTGGCAAAAATACTGTCCTGTGAGGGCTGCTCAGAAAGGTTTGAACTGATGTCTGGACCAAAAGGGAGGCATAAAGCCAAACAGAACTTATTTTTCCCTCGTACCTATTGTAAGTGGGGTGGGGGTAGGGAACAAGGGAGGCTTGTAAGGTGGGACGTTCCTTGCAGCCCCAGAATGGAGGAATTATGGAGGTGCTGGTGCATCCATAATTATGTTGCAGCCAAGGTTCCATTCTCCTCCCTCATTCCAAACATTTTTAGTTCAAGCTCCAGATCTGACTGTGGCTGATGTAGCTGTGCAGTGATCAGAGCCTCTGAATGCCAAAAGCACTGAAACAACCAAAGGACTGTTATAAAGTTCATAAGCCACTGGACATGAATTTTGCTTTTGCTTTGATGTTCTCCCTGGCATCCTACCACAACATACCCTTCAAGCACTCAGCCTTACCAGCATCCTGCTCATAGCACAGGTGCTGCTGTTCCTTGTTAGTTGTGAGAGCAACCACCATATGGTCAAAAGAATCCAAATCACCCTGGAAACAGAGCATGGTTCAGACAGTTCTGTCTGTTCTATTCAGGTGCTTACACTGCACCCATTGAAGGAGCTCTGAGGAAATGCTGATCTAGCTTTTGCCACCTGCTGGGACCCTCAGTATGAGTTGATGCAGGTCTAATGGTGTGAATTGCTGCCAGCATGTTTCTTCAGTAATTTCATGTGTGAAGCTGTGGGATCTCATGGAGACACCTCTTTCTGAGAGAGCCCCCTCCAAGCAGCTATCAATATTCAGGTTCCTAGTCACTACCAGAGATTGATGGCAACAAAGAGTAGATGTAGTAGAAATATAGGGGAACAGGGTGGGGAGAACCAGCCTGGATTAATTTAGAGGTGCTGGGGCAGGAGCTCTATTTAGAAACATCATAGGCCCACACTCCATCTTAAGGTGGCCTTTTCCTTTCCTCTTTTAAGGTGGACTGTCTGGTGCTGCAGTTGCACCGCATTGGTGAACAGCTGGAAAAGATGAACTCCCAGCCAATGGATGAGCTCTTCTCCCTTCTGCGAGATGGTTTTCTTCTGGAGGAGGGGCTCAGCTCGCTCTCTCAGCTCCTGTTGCTGGAGATCATAGAGTTCCGGGCTGCAGACTGGAAGATGACAGATGCAGCTCAAAAATACTATTACAGTGAAGTCACAGATTAAACCTTCCACAGCCAGAACTCTCACCCAGGGGCTCAAATAGTTTCACCCTGGCACTTTCACGAGCAAACGTCACAATTATGTTTGATATTTTTAAGTTAACATTTTTTCTAATGCTTTTTCTAAATAGGATTTATATTGTTTACTCCCAGTAGACCCTTTGTACTGTGTCTGCTGGACTGCAACAGGGGACAGTTTGATTTGGGGGCAAGGGCAGTTTTAACCTAGTCAGAGCTTCCACTCTCTTTACCTATGGCCCATGTTAATTAATGCCTCTCAAACCATTTTACAGTAGCAGTCAGGAAAGCACAGCCAATGGTTTATACTGAGGTCAGCTCTTTTGTATCAACTCTGTCAGCCACCAACCGAGTTAAGACAAGTGGAAGGAAAAGCTTTTGCAGCTTATTTAGAAAACTCCCCTCTTTGCTGCTTATGCCACATGGAATCTGAGCCCATAACACACAAACCAAGTTTTAAAAACAGTCCTCCAGGATGAGTCTCACCTTGTTCCCTGTGAAATCAAGGGCCCTTTACATGGGCAATCAATTATTATTTCTCCCAACCCTGCCCTCTGGGAGGCTGGGTGCCTATGGAAAGCAGAAGCAACACCTGCTCCTGGAGGAAGGAGACACCACCCAGTGTACATCCGTCATAGCAGCAATTTCCTTGAGCACATGTAGCTAGAAACTGTTTTTATGAGTTTTATATAGTAACCACTATGGAATTTTTTTTTCTAAAAAGCAATGTAATGAACTTCAATATTGTACATTTCTGTTGACAAAAGGGACAGGTAAAGGGGAAATGTGTTCTATTGAGGTTTTTTCTAATAAAAGTTTTACACTAATGAACACCATGTTTTCTCTCTCCACAGAGCTCTTGCTCTGTAACATTTCTAGGGAGTTGGGCTACTATGGAGGCAGCTACAAACAGGGCATGAAGATCTCTTCTGTAAGATTGCCATGTGTTAGTTTTCCTCTAGTACAGAGTGGCACAGTTGCTTGTGAGCACAGAATTAGATTTTTAAATCAAAACAGAGGCCAAAATTTGTGGTACTGAATTCTTCCCCATCCTCCTCCTCAAACTAATCAGTCTTTCCTTTGCAGTGAGCAAAAGTGCTCTGTGCTTTCTAGCAAAGTACAACAGGTACAGAAGTGCTAGCAGCTCTTTTACAGGACAAGAGAAGGATTTCAACTCTGTCTAGCAGAGTGTAGGTGGGAAGGCATCTCCTAGAGAATAACCCTTCCTTTGGCTGAGCTGCTGGAGGGCTGAGAAATATTGCTGCTCTGGTAGAGTGATGGGCATCAGTACAAAACCCTAAGGCAAACAGCCACCACTAGAATATGGTGATAGTCAAACTGAGGATGATAGAGAGGTTCCATTTTTATTTTCTCATTAACATCCAGGTCACATGTGCTCAGTCAAACAATGATTCTGCTAACAGACAGTATTGCAACAATCTAAAATTCAAACTGGGCTCTTTTCTGTCTCTAGCATTGATACACACAAAGAACATTCACAATACATTCCAGCTTGCTCACCCTTGGTTTGGATGCTAACGAGCAAAAACTTGTTTGTCATGTGAGTAGACTGACTTGAAGACATCCCCTCCCCTGCTCTCAGAAAGCAGGTACATGGAGGAAAGAGGAAATTTTATATGGTGTTGCTCAGAAAAATATCTAAAGGAAAGGAAGCTTTTATGGGTGCATTTTTCATCTTGATTTTTATCTGCTTAAGGACCCAGCCTAGAAGCAGTTAACAGCAGCTGGCAGACAACCTCCCCTATACATCATCTCTCCAGAAAGTAGACGGAGGCTACTTCTTCACAGGTCTGGGCTCCACAAGTACAGGAGCGTGACGAAATGTTTTTGTTGTTGTAAGGCAAGGTCTCTCTCGCTCTTAGGGGATCCCCTACCACCAGCGATAATGGGCATACGCCCGGTTAGCCTCGGCCATCTTGTGCATGTCATGCTTTCTCTTGATCACAGGGCCCTCATTATTGAAGGCCTGCAGCAGTTCCTGGGATAGTTTTTCATGCATGAATGTCCGATGATGCTTATGTTCCCTGCATTCAGTAATTAACCACTTCATGGCCAGGAAGCGTTTCCGATTGTCCTTCAGGGGGCTTGGGACCTAGCAGACATTCAAGCAGTAACACAGTTAAAAATGCCTTACCTCACAATAGGACCATATGCTGAAATATCTTTTTTCAATTGTTTAACACTCCCAGGTGATTAAAAAGAAAGTGACTGCTGTTGAGGGGGTGGGAAGAAATTAACTCTAGCCAAGAATGAGTGAGTTTAGCACTGGTGAAACATTCCACTCCGACTCCAGCAGCAGCAAACTGTCTGCCTCTGTCAATCCACAGATCAGGCGCAGCAGGCAGCATTTGTCTCAAACCTGCCCAAGAGCAGTAGCAGTGTTGGGACTAGAGGGAAGTTCCATTTTGTTCTTGGCCTCATTGCAGAGACTGCCACTTACAGACTGGTTTTTGCGATGTAGACTCTTGTCTATGGGAACTTGACCAAGATATTTCCTGCAGGTCTCTGATCAACCAGCAGAGGGCAGGTTTCAGAGTAACAGCCGTGTTAGTCTGTATTCGCAAAAAGAAAAGGAGTACTTGTGGCACCTTAGAGACTAACCAATTTATTTGAGCGTGAGCTTTCGTGAGCTACAGCTCACTTCATCGGATGCATTACAGCAGAGGGCAATAATTTATTGGCTGGATAGGAGGTTGGTGAAGCACTCCATATTTCATTAACAATCCCATGGGTTATCTAGGTGCATTTACCTAATTAGGAAAGCTGAAGAGACAGCCTTTGTCCAGGCTTTACATAAAACAAGGTATCTATATGAACCTTTTCTATTTGCTAACCTGCCTTCTGCAGGGGCTAAACTGCTCTGCTGTTTCTACACAGAGGCAGCATGGTCTAGCCGATAAGACATTGGCTTGGGATTCCAGAGACCTGGGCGGGGGGGGGGGGGGGGTTCTTGGCTCTGCTACTGGTATGTTGAGTCACCTTGGACAAGTCATTTCACCTCCCTGTACCTCAGTTTCCCCTCCCGCACTTTATCCATTCAGATTGCAAACAATTTGCGGCAGGAACTCTCTCTAATTATGGGTAAGTTCAGCACTTACAGACCCCAGCTAAGATCAGAGCCCAAATGTGCCATTATAATACAGATGATAATAAAATGGTACTTCCAAGGAAAATGCAAGCAAGTTTTCGGAGGGGTGGGAAAGACACTGGTAGTTTTGCCCCCTGTCCAATTCTTTCTATCCTGGGCTGGTCTTCAGGTCCCTCTCGTGTTTACCTGGTAGGTTTTGCCTCCTTTCTGGATGTTGCAAAGTCCAATGATGGGCTGGCAGTTTTTCAGTGCCTGATGGAAGACGATGTAAGGGTTGCACTCAATACTCTCCCTCTCCTCCTCAGAGGCTTGATGGTATTTCTCAATCTGCTTCCTCTTAATGGTTTCTAGGGTCTAAATACAAACACAAGGAAACATGCCCCGGCACCTCAGTGTACAGAGTGAAGTTAGAATCAGGATAATTTCAGACACACCCTCCCCTTCATTTGAGAAATCTGGACCATGGAGGATTCCACCCTGCTACACCTTAAGTTAGCCAGTAGAGAGTGCTCTTGAGCAACTACAGGTTTTACTCAATCCTCTCACCTCCTTACCCCAGATTTCCACACACAGACACATTCCCTTGCTGGAGTCCAGTCCTCACTGGTTTTCCCTCTTATAGCCCGTTGGTGGGTGTGAAGTGTAGCAGTGATCACCAACAAATGGGGGGTAGTAGAGAGGCGATAAAGCACTACTGCCCTCACTCTCACCTTACAACTACCTATTAGATTTTCCCAAGATGCACTTCTACCTCCTCAGCGTATCAGTTACACCAGTTTACATATCATACGATTATGCTGCATTCACCAATTTTCTGGTCAACTTGTACCCACCATCCAACACATACTGACCGTGCAACACACACTGCCCTTTACAGCACCAGTGGATGCCTCCTAAATCAGGAATCCTGAAGCCCATTAAGTTGGGGCAGTTCGGTACTGAAGAAATTAGAAGGCTTCTAGACTTCAGCTCTACATCAACTAATAGCCAAAGGAAGGCAGCCTGGTTCAGTGAACTGAGTTGAGGATACCCTGAGAGGCAGGACACCTGGTTCTGATGCCTGGCTTTGCCCCAGTTGTCTTGTCTGATTTTAGGCAAGTCACTTGACTTTTCTGTATCACAGCTACCACCGGTAAAACTGGATAATGATATCCCCCTTCTTTGTGAAGAGATTAAAGATCCTCAGATAAAGAGTGCTAAATAATAATATTATAGAAAGGAAGTATCCACCTATTAGTGTTGCCCAACACTTCTCATAATACCACTATTTTCAGTTGCTTATAACTTGGCCAAATTTCAACTCTTTGGGCTGACATTTTCCATGCTGGGTGTCTGCCTCAGCATGAATTTTTTGGGGAAATTTTTATCCAGAACAGTTCTGAAAGCGATGCTAGGGAAAAAACATTTTGTACATGTTAAAAAATTCTTGCAATCTTTTCTTTAAGCTCTAGTTCCCCCTTGCTTTGGAACAAGGACTTCAAATTTGGAAGGTGGGTGGTCTTTGTGTCAGGGATGTGCTTTTTGCAATCCCTGTGAAAATTCACCCAAATGTGGCCAGTTTATAAACCACTGAAGAAAACTGCAGTTTGCACCTGCTCAGTAGATACTAGCTAGAGCTTAGCAGCTAGATTCCATCTGCAGTAGGCATGCTCCATCCCAAGGCTGAGTAAGACTTTCACTGCAATTGCAGCTCTGTGCCTCTGCAGTCTGTGCCAGTGATGGGCATCAGAACTGAAAGCAGGGAGCATGTCTCTCCTGTATTCTCAATGACCCTCCTACTTGGCCCAGGTAGCATGAAGAAAGCTACCCGATTTGATTGTAGAGGGGACAAACTCTGCACAGGCAACCTTACTTCCGGCATTTCTGAGTGATTCCCTTGGCAAGTTTAATAAGGTTATTTTAATGCTGTTTTTTGGCATGTAATATTTAAACACGAAGAGAGTCCAGGCCCCTCACCTGTGTAACGATGGATCTGGCCAGCACTTTGTTTCCTCCCTTCATCATCATGTTGGTGAATTTACTGCAAGCATAAAACCAAACATGATATAACTGGAACTTTGGTTCCATCACCAGAGGTCCCTAATTGTGTTGTTCCTGTGATTAAATCCTATCCCTGCTAGATTTTGGGTGGCTGTGCTCATCTTTAACCACTATTATTCAATGGATCTTTTTCATGGAAAGAGATTAATCAAAATAAAGGGATTACACAGAGTAACAGGAAGGCAATGGGCAGCCAGGTAGACAAAGGCTGATTGGGGGCAGGGAGGCACTGCAATGGCTTTACTTCTCAGCAGTAGTGGGCTCAGAAGCAGAGCACTCAATTACTCCATCCATTACATTGTTTCATAATAAGAGCTATTTATTCAAATATAAACAGCAAATCCCTATCCAGATAAAGAGAGCTCACTAACAAACCTCTGCATCCAACTCATCTGCTGCCCTCATTCTGAAGAGGGGAAGAGAGAATTCTGTGGACATGATCCTATTAGGAGCTGACCTCTAGCCATCCGCCAGGGTTGTGGTTGCTCAGCACTTCTGAGCAAGGAACCCAGTCCTGCTCCCATTGAAGTCAATGGCAAAACTCCCAGTGACTTCAGTGGGAGCAGGATCAACTGTCCATGATCCTTGGGAGACAGCTGGTGTAACAGCTTTCTGACCTGATTGTAGGGTCACTGAACACAGAGCTGGTGACATTAGAAGGGGTAGCTTTTATAGGCTGGAGGGCCTTGAGCTCCTGTTGCATTTTCTCCTCCTCAGACAGCTCCTCCAGGGGTTTGCGGTACAGCTCCTTGTTCACTTCTGGTTCGAGGTAACTGGGGCCATACTGGCTCCATCTCACCTGGGTCAGCCTGCAGAGTAAGATGGGATGAAGGGGTCTGTAAATTGACATCATTATATACAGCATTCCTCAGTCTGGCTCACCAAGTCCATCTCCAGTGTTATGGAACAAGTCTCAGAACAGACAGGGAAAGAGACTGGTACTGGGGATATGCACCCTTCCACCTTTATTAGCGAGATTTGTATTCTAGTATTGCTCTGGGGCCCCAGTCAGGATCAGGGCCCATTGTGCTGGGTGCTGTAGAAACACATTGTAATAGAGTCCCTTCCTGAAAGAGACTGCAATATCAATAGGTTCTAAAAATGTCCACATGGCAAACAGTGAACTTCTGGTCACCCATAAACTGACCCATAAACTGCTGAATGTTAAAGTTAATAATTAATATAAAGCCAACAAGAATATAGCGCCTGGATAGCAGCATGCGTCTCTCCCTCTCTGCCAACCACTCACCTGAGCTACTCCCAAACAGCAATGGTGCCCTCTCCCCCGCGAGGATATACAGAAGGCTCCTGAGAGGTTGCCAACCCCTTTCTGTGCAGGCACCAGGGATGCTAATCCCACAAGCCCTAAAGTCTGAAAAAAATTAAAGGCCTGAAACTGTGAGGTTCCAAGTGCCATCACCTCTCACTGGCTCCAATACAAACAAATCTTGGTTAAAGAGTAAAGTTATTTTAATAGTGGTGTGGACAAAGTGAATAAGGAAAAGTTATTTACTTGTTCCCATAATATAAGAACTAGGGGCCACCAAATGAAATTAAATGAGTAGCAGGTTTAAAACAAATAAAAGGAAGTTTTTCTTCACTCAGCGCACAGTCAACCTGTGGAACTCCTTGCATGAGGAGGTTGTGAAGGCTAGGACTATAACAGGGTTTAAAAGAGAACTGGATAAATTCATGGAGGTTAAGTCCATTAATGGCTATTAGCCAGGATGGGCAAAGAATGGTGTACCTAGCCTCCGTTTGTCAGAGAATGGAGATGGATGGCAGGAGAGAGATCACTTGATCATTACCTGTTAGGTTCATTCCCTCTGGGACACCTGGCATTGGCCACTGTCGGTAGACAGGATATTGGGCTGGATGGACCTCTGGTCTGACCCAGTATGGCCATTCTTATGTTCTTAATACTTTTGACAGATATGGGGGGGTGGGGAGGGAGCATTTCTTATAAACAGCTCCTCCGTAAAAGCAAAAGTTATATAGATGTACTTTGTTCAGGGGTCCTAAATAGGGTGATGTTTTCCCTTTTAGTTACTGTTAACAGGGAACTATGGGGGTTTTTGGAGGGACAAAGGAAGAATACGGTTACCTCTGGATCCTACCACCAAAGCCTCTCCAAATAATGTAACATTAATAACGTATCCATGATACAATCCACAGAATAATAAATGCAAAAGGGTTCAATTCTAGGAGGAATTTAAAATTCTGGTCCCAATCCTGGTCCCTTTTAACTTCAATGGAAATGGGATCCGGCTCATTATTTAAAGTGGGGTACACTTGTGAACGTTATAATAGTAATTAAAAGTACATACAAGAATGGCAATAGCAAAAAATACAACTGAAGTTCAAGGAAGAAAACAGAAGTGGCAGCCCTGAGCTTTAACATACAAATCAGAGTCTCCAATTCAGTAATATTGCTTTGATCACAATTATCCTGCAGTTGTCTGCCACTTTATTGTTAGAGGTACACTAGAGGGCACAGTGCTTTACAGACAAATACAGAGACAAGGTACCTACCCTCGGGAGCAAAGATCCTGGTTACCCTTTGAAATCAAAGATCCCAATCCTGCAACTGGATCAGCATGGGTGCAAATTTCCACCTGTGTAAAACCAGTTGCAGGATGGGAGACGAAAGTCAGACCAAAAACATAGTGAAAGAACAGACCACAGGATATGGACTGCTACCCACAAGAGGGAGTGGAAAATAAACATGTTTTTTGTGCAGCCTACCGTGACTGCTCAGAACTTCATAGAAACAGTAGGGCTAGACCTTAGATCCTCCTGCTCCAAAAGCACAGGCCCCTGCCACATTAACAGTGAAACTTTTTTTAAAGTTGTTAGCAGTACAGGGGCAACAATACATCTTATACTAGCCCACATCTTTCACTGGTGGAATAGCAATGGAAGGGCTTTAAAAGAGAAGCAAGCTCCAAGAAGGGATTTGAATGAGGAGAGGGGAGATTGGTTCCAGGCCTGAGAGGCAGTACAGATGAAGGGCAGAAAGGCTTTGAGAGCAGAGCAAATGTTGAGAAAAATCACTCCACTGGCGTAATAGGCAAAGCCAGGTCAATGTCAGTAAGATTTCAAGCCTTTTCTTGAAACACCCAACAAAATCCTCCCTGGATGCTCTAAAAATGATTTTAAAATAATCCATAATAAGTGAGATTTGGCAACTCAAAAGACCAAAATCTACAGTGGCACTTACTTTGCAGTGGGGCACCACCACCAGAACACACTCACTTGCTCACCTACCATCCTCCCCGGGGTGCTGCGAGGAGCGGCTAGTGCATGCACAAAGCTTGGAAGCTAGGAAGTGCCATCGCCTTACTAGAATGACCCTTTCCCCCCATAGGATGCCAGGGCCCGAGGCCGGCCTTACACATATGTCCCCCATGTGTGCTGAAACTAGGGATACTTGCTTAAAGTGGTTTCTATGATATACAGTAGTGGTCCCCAAAGTTTTCAGGGTCACACCCCCCCCACCCCTGTCTGTGCCCCCCCCCCCCGGGCCCAGAGCAGGGCCGCAGCTCCGGAGGGGGGGCGCAGATGGGAGTAAGGGGGCCAAGGCCACAGCCAGGGCCCTGGGACAGGAAAGGACGTGAGACCGGAAGCAGAGCTGGGTACCCCCATGGGGACTGGCCTAGCTCCCAGCCACGCCCCCCGCCGCCCCCACGTTCCTCTGCACCCCCCAAGGGGGACGCGCCCCACAATCGGGGGACCTCTGATATACAGAGTTTAGTTTGGTTCAATGGCCGAGCACCCCCACGATACAAATTGTTCCAGCGCCCCTGAATGTCCAGGTCGGGGGGCAGTCCCGCTGCCCGCTCTTCCCCCGGCAGCACGGCCGAAGTTGGGGAGAGGGAGAGCGGCCTGTCCCCTCCCGGAGAACAGGGACTAGCGAGGCTGCCGGACAACCTGCCCCGGCAGCGGGGGCAGCCCAGGGCGGCGGCGGCGGCTCCCCTCCAGCAGCGCGTGACGCTGCCCCAGCCGCTCCGCGCCACGCCGCGAGCCCCGCGCCCCGCCGCCCTCGCCCAGCCTCCGCCGCCGGACTGCTCCTTACCCGGGCAGCCAGGCCCGCGCGGGAGCGGCCAGCCGACGGCCCAGCGCCGCAAGCCGCCCCGCCGTGGGAGCCGCCATCTTGCATCCGGGCTGCAGGACCCCGTCAGGCTGCCCGGCCGCAGCCTGCGTTGCTGTGTCTTGCCCGCCCGGTTGCCACTTGCGTGCGCAGAGCAGGCCGGTGCGCGCCGGCCTGCTGATGAGGGGCAGGCCGCTTTCCTGTGGTAGCAGGATCTTGTTTTCCCCACTCTGTCACTCCCCCCCCCGTCATGTGTATTGCATAGAGTGAAGTGTGGGTCTCATTCTCCTCTCATAGCAGTTTTACTCCAATGCAACTCCATTGACTGGGGTGGAGTGCATCCTGATTTACCCCCGTGTGCGATCAGAATCAGGCATGGTGACTCAGTTTCCCCCTCTTTACAGCTTTCAAATACTGGCATCTGATCTCAGCCAGCGGTCTGGCGGCAGTTCTCAAACTGGGGGGGTAGGACCTCAAAGTGGTTCGGGAGCCCATTTTAAAGGGGTGGCCAACAGGGCCAGCATTAGATTTGCTGGGACCCAGGGCTGAAGCTGAATCCTGAGTTCCACCCCGACCCGGGGTGGCAGGGCTCCAGCTGCAGCTCCCTCTTCCCCCTACCAGGCCAGTGGGGCTCTGTCTCCATTTCTCCCCCACACTCCCTCCCCAAGCGTTATGTAGTAACTTTGTCGTCAGAAGAGGGATGCAGAGCAATGAAGTTTGAGAACCCTAGGCTAAGCATTAGCAGACATCTCTGTGGGCCCTGACCCCTGCATAGTGCTCTGTGGAGACAGACTGGAGCACTCAGGATATCTCAGCACCAGCTCTGCATATTAAGGAGCAAAAAGTAATATTTTCAAAAATACCAAAGTGAATTATTCTCACGAAAGCTTATGTTCAAATAAATTTGTTAGTCTCTAAGGTGCCACAAGTACTCCTTTTTGCAAAGTGAATTAGGAGCTTAAATCTCATTTTCAAAAAACTATTTAGGAGCCTAAGTCCCATGAGTCACTTGGGCTTTTTGAAAATGTCACCCAAAGTGCCAGCATCTGTGTTTTTAGTCCGGTGTGATGTCTTGGTAGGATGAAATGTAAGCCTGTCTTATGATCACTTTTTACATTACTGTCATCGTACCAGACCACAGTTTAGATTTCAAGTCCAAAATATGCATTTTCCATATGCATGGAGTTTCCATCCACTGGATTTTGAGCTAAAATTGGGTAGCAACTCAGGCTCTGGTCCTGCAACTGGAGTCATACAGGTGCAGAGTCCACTGACGCGGACCTATTTGCCAGGAAGGGGCCTCAGTTTGCTAGTTAAGGTTGACAAAATAAATAAAACCAAGCCACATAAGGGGGGCTCCACTTCAGACATAGCCGCGTACTGTCCGGTTAGGCTAGTGTTGTGGATAAGAGAACCCAGGCGAAACTAGACCCCGGGGCCTGAGTTCTGGGGCCGGCTCCCCTGGCCAAAAGCTCTGCCACCCAGTTCAGGGGTCAGCTCCGCTGCAATGGGGCACGCACCCTGGCATGGCAAGCTTTGGGGCCTGTTGTAGAGGGAGCTCCTGGGTACTGTGAGTAAATCAGAACAGCCCCGGCTCAGCCTGGGGCGCTGTGCGCACCCAGTGATCAGGGATGTCTGAGCCCCAGGCCCACTAGGGCGAGGAGTTGGGGGGGGGGAGCTTTGACTAGCCATTTGGTCTTGGGAGTTAGAATACCCCCAGCCTGCTGCGGGAGGCTCATGAAACCCTCTGAGAACAGCACTAGAGGGGGCCACAGCGAGGAGGGGGCCAGTCCCCTGCCCTGCAGGCTCCTCTGCCCCACAGATCTGCCGCCCCGCCCGCGCCGGGGCCCCCTGCGCCCCTCCCCCAGCGCGGCCCAGCCCGGCCCGGCTCTCGCGCGGCTGGGGCGGAGTCTCGGGCCCGGCCGGCAACATGGCGGAGGCGGAAGGGGAGAGTCTGGAGTCCTGGCTCAGTGAGTGACCCCCGTCCCCATCCCCTTCCCGTCTCGTCCCGTCCCCCGACCGCGGCCCCCAGCCCCTGTCCCCTCAGCACCCGCCTGCCGCCCTCCCTGGCCATGTCCCCTCCGTGCCCCTCTTCCGCTGCTCTCCGCCCCCTCCATGCCTCTGTGCCCACCTTACTGCTGCTCTCGGAGCTCATGTCCCCCTGTCCAGTCCCCACTCTACCCCGTCGGTGACCTGTCTACAGCCCTCCGCCTCATCAGTACCCCTTCATCCCTGTGTCTCCCTGTCTGCCACCCACTGCCCCAGCCCTGCCCCTGTGTCCCCCTGTCCCCCCATCCTATCCATGTGTCCCCCCATCCTGTCCATGCTCCTATGTCCCCCTGTCCAATCCATGCCCCCGTGTCCCCCTGACCGTGTCCCTCCCGTCCTGTCCATGCCCCTGTGTCCCCTGTCCGTGTCTCTCTGTCCTGTCCATGCCCCCGTGTCCCCTGTCCGTGTCCCCCTGTCCTGTCCATGCCCCCTTGTCCCCCAGTCCGTGTCCCCCTGTCCTGTCCATGCCCCCGTGTCCCCTGGTCCGTGTCCCCCATCCTGTCCAAGCCTCCATGTCCCCCCCGTCCGATCCATACCCCTGTGTCCCCCTGTCCGTGTCCCCCCCCATCCTGTCCATGCCCCTGTGTCTCCCTGTCCATGGCCCCCCCGTCCTGTCCATGCCCCTGTTGCCCCCATATCCATCATTCCCTGCTTCTCTGCTTATGTCTCCCCCTCTGCCAAATGCTCCCATGCCCATTCCATGCCCTCCCACTCCATATCCAGTTCCCTCTCCCCTTCTGTGCCCATGCCCCCTCCACCCACTTTCTGTCACCTCCACCAGCTCACATGAAAAAATACTCTTAGCAGCATGATGGGCTATAGAGGTGTTTTCTCTGTGTGTAGATGGACAGAGCCTTCTGGTTTCTCGCAAAGGGAAATGATTATGAATGCAATTATTATTACACTAGCTGTTTTATAAACAATGTACCAAGCATCTGCCTGGAATAGGGCTTTCCAGTGCATTTGGGGTTTTATCCCATGTGTCTCTTTGTCCTTACTGCCCATTTCTGAGTCCCTGTCAGGTTATCTAATAGCCTGATGCTGTCTCTGCTGCCTTTTCCCCTTTCCAGCCCCCACCTAGAGTCATACACAGTCTTTCCTGATTGCTTTTAAATTGAAAGTCTGATAATTTCTGAGTATGTACTTGACCTGTCTTGTGCCTGTCCCCTCTTCTCCCAGTGCCTGCTGGCTATCTCCACCTACTCGCCCCACTCAGTTTTGGCTTGTTCTCTCTCTCACTGCCTGGCTTTCTTTCCCATTCTCTGTCTGCCTCCCTGTCACTCACTCCCTGTCCCTTTCCTGCCACTGACTTCCTGTTGCTCAACCGCTCCACCATCCCTGTTGCTAAAGGGGATTGCCTGCTTATGGGGTAATGCCAAGGAGGAACTTACTCTGTAGACTGGCTCTCTGCTAGAGCTGGGGCGGAAGGGGAGACGGCTTGTTATGTATTCACACTGGAGGAATGATTCTCCTCTCAAAAATATCCCCACCAATAACTTGTCCAACTGAGTGTTCAATGTACTCATCGTGTCTGCATGAGTGAAGCAGAAATCCAGAGCTGCAATTGCAGTGGCCACAACAGCAGGTCTGGCCTGTTATTTGGTGATTCATTTGTGAACCAGGGAAATTCTTTACTCATTCCCCACCTCCTCCAAACTACCAGCTCTTTGGCTATAAAAGGTCAGTATTCACTTCTTCTCTAAATTTTCCTGTGGTTTGGATTCTCATATGCAAAGTATACTGTACTAGGTGGCCACACACTTTGTAGCTTTTGTAAGCCGAGCTCCTTGCATTCCTCCATTCCCTTCCACAGGTTCCCTGTGTGCTGCTTTCCCACCCCCCTCTATTTCAAGGACTCTCTGCAACCCCCTCTTGCCAGGAGCTCTGTGTGTGTCCCCAGACTCCCCCATTCTTCCTATGCTAGAGATCCCTGTGCTCCCTCTGCCCCCATGACTGGGGCCCTCTTCTTCTCCAGTGACAGAAGCTCTGTGTCCCCCCTCATTGCCCCCTCAGCCACATGTCGGGGGCTCTGTCTGTCCCACCTCCCCCCAGACCATTGTCCCCCATTTTTCTCCACTATAGCAGGGGTTCTGTGGGCCCTCCAATTTCCATGGTCTTTATGTCCCCTTCCCCCATTCTGCCCTCCCATACTAAATGCTCTGTGTGCTCCCCCTACTCCTCCATGTGAGGAGCTCTGTGTGTTCCTTTATAATGCCTTCTACACACCATTATTATTTCTTTGTGGGAGAGAATGGGAAGTCATTCAGGGTGTCAACATGTTAAACTCTATTGGAAGGATGGGCAGAGATGAGATGGGGGAGATAGTTTTGCTGGAAATTGTTAATTGGTGTCATCAACTAGTTCTTGGATATATGGACAATTACAGAGGTGGTAGAAGCAGCTGGGTCTGTTGACTAGCCGGAAGGAGCTCCATGTGCCTACCATTTCCTCCTTCCAGTTTTCTGATTTTCACCTAAAACAATAGGATTCTGCCCACTGATGCCTAGAACATTCCCTGAAATTTTGGAATAGATCAGGTGTACCAGTCAAAGTTATTGTAATAGATAGATGACGGAGAAATGCCACCAAGTTGAATGTGAGACCTCGCTTCGCTTGGCCAATTACAATGTGCTGTTTGTCTTAGTCCACACCTATCGGATTTTCTCCATTAAATCAGTCACACCTTATACGTGTTGTTGTAACCATGTTGATCCCAGGATATCAGAGAAAAAAGGTGGGTGAGGTTAATATTTTTTATTGGACCAACTTCTGTTAGTGAAAGAGAGAAGCTTTTGAGCTACAACAGCTACAAGCTCACCGACTGTATCTCTCTGATACGTTTTACCGTCGTGGGAAACCCAGGCCTTATTCAGAGCTATCATTTCACAGTAGGATTTACAGGCTTCAGGTGAAATAAATAGAGTTTGTCTTTTAAAAAGATTTTATAACAGGAACTGTTACAGACTTCAGTATTTGGAATCATATCTTTAAGGGCAAGTCACTCTCTATTCACAGAATCCTGGAAGGTTAAGGTAGAAAAAGCCTTGGTTAGTCCATCTCCCAGCCAGTGCTGAACAGTTCCCAGTTGTACATTATTCTGTACAATCTGACTGTCTTTTTGTCCTGTGTTCGTACGGCGTCTAGCACAATGAGGTCCTGGTCCATGTCTGGAGCTCTTAGGTGCCGCTGCAATACAAATAAATGATAATAATGGTAATACGTTTTTAAATGTTCCAAGGTCTGGGGCTTCCACCACTTCCTTTAGGGAGACTACTCCACAAGCCACTAGATCTTACTGCCTAGATTTTTCCCTTTCTTTATTTCATCCCACTTCTTTCTTTATTTGTGTTACAGTGGGCCTAAAAGCCCCAACCAGGGTCTAGTACTGTACAAATGTAGAACAAAAAGAAAAGGAGTACTTGTGGCACCTTAGAGACTAACCAATTTATTTGAGCATGAGCTTTCGTGAGCTACAGCTCACTTCATCGCATGAACTTTCGTGAGCTACAGCTCACTTCATCAGATGAAGTGAGCTGTAGCTCACGAAAGCTCATGCTCAAATAAATTGGTTAGTCTCTAAGGTGCCACAAGTACTCCTTTTCTTTTTGCGAATACAGACTAACACGGCTGTTCCTCTGAAAAATGTAGAACAGAACATAGTCCCTACCCTATAGAGTTTACAATCTAAAATCTATTACTCCTAGTTGTATTTCCATACATTAGCTTAAATAATTCCTCTTCCAGCATGGTGTTTACACTGTTCAAATAGGTGTAGAATGTTATCATCTATATCTGTAGTTATGTCAGTTGTTTTTAGCTATTAGTCTTTTCTTATACATCATTTCTTCTTGCCTGCTGATTATTTTGGCTGATCTTGTGAGCTCCTCACAATGTGTCAGTATCTTTCTGGCTATGTATTAATTATAGCCAGTGACATAATCAGAAACACCCAGTCTCTCTCTCTTTCTCTCCCCAAAGAGAACTGGTTAATGGAATACAGCTCATGTATGAAAATATGTCTAATATGAGGGAAATTTTAGGTTGAGTAGCAGGAAAAGTTTCCCAATAGTTTGAATTTTAAGACAGTGAAAGTTGAGGGACCGGATATCCTATGGCTTGGTCACTTACAACTAGATAGGCCATATCACTAACTTTCGTGAGCCTGATTGGGGGCTGAGGGCAGGGCATATTTTTCATGGGACATAAGTGGGCTTGAAAGGATCTGTTTTTTATTGGTAAATGTCGATTTCACCTCACATGCACAAACTGACAAAAATATTTCCATGGATGATAATTGAAATGTACAGAGAGGCAAAGTAAGAAAAACACTGTTTGAGAACTTAATAGAGTTTGATTTAAGGATATTTACTTTGTGTATTTTTATGTGTGATATTGAAAATTTGCATTTTAATAATTCTAAAGCTTTATATTTTTGAATGGCAGTGTCTACTGTCTTTTAATAATTATTGTCTGATGACCCATATTTTCTGACCCTCCGCATAATTTCCCACAGGTGTGAATATTTAAATCAATAAAAATAGAAAAGCTTAAAAATAAACATATTATCCATCTAAATTATCAACAAAAATGAAAATGGAATATGCCAAGCCTAGATATAAGACTTGAATGTTGCTTCCTAATTTAAAAAAATATGTTTATGCTTGATCACTGGTACAGTGACTCATGCTGGGCTGATTATAGAATCCTCCCATTGTAGAGGAGCACAGATAATTTATTTTCTGTTGGCCATTGAAGAAATGTATGTGGGCTAGTGCGGGGAGTCCGGGTGTCTTTGCCAAATGACACGCCCTCCCTTAGGGAAGTGGAGTTTTGGGAGGAAAAGGTCACAATGGAGATATACAGGAGAGGTACCTGGTGCCTTTTGGCCGTTCTGTTGGATAAAGGTGAGGGGAATGTGTGACACTGTATAACTCTTCATTACTTCATGGTAATTGTGTGATTATGGGAGTGGGAAACTTGGTTAGGAAGTGGAACTGCTTAGACCAGTGGTTCTCAAAGCCAGTCCGTCGCTTGTTCAGGGAAAGCCCCTGGTGGGCCGGACCTGTTTGTTTACCTGCCGCGTCCGCAGGTTTGGCCTATTGCGGCTCCCACAGGCCGCGGTTCGCCGCTCCAGGCCAATGGGGGCTGCCCTTCCCACAGCCCCCATTGGCCTGGAGCGGTGAACCGTGGCCAGTGGGAGCTGCAGTCGGCCGAACCTGCGGACGCAGCAAGTAAACAAACCAGTCCGGCCCACCAGGGGCTTTCCCTGAACAAGCGGTGGACCAGCTTTGAGAACCATTGGCTTAGACTGTTTTTCTGATAACTTTCTATAAAAAAGAGTGTTGTGTTAGATGCTAAGCTAGAAGATTTGTACCCATTGTGTCCTTACTGAAGGGAAGGGGCAAAATCCATACAGCAGTATGGACCAACCTCCCACATCAAGGAAAGGACAGAACATGACTTGTGTACCAGGAATTTTCTGAATCAATGGCACTTGCCCTTCAGCTGAGTGGCAGAGCCATTCTGTCATCAGATGGGAGTCACAAAGCCACAGTAATCTCATCCTCCAGTCCTCACACTGCAGCAAGAGATGTGCTTCAATATGTGATGACCCAGCATCTTTATCCTCTCTCCCTTCCTACTTTTGGCTGTTGGGATGACAGGGCTCTTTCTCTCCCTGCATGCGGTTCCACATCCAGCCTTAGCTGAAGGAGGTTAATAAATGAATCTCAGTTGCTCTCACACAGCTGGATCCTTTTACTTAACACTGTCTGCTCTGTCTGATGCCCACATACAAGGTAGCTTATTTATATTATAGTTACCTCCATGATGTGCTAGACACTGTCCACACATATAGTAAATATATTGTGTACTGCCCCAAAGAGCTCATAATCTAAGAAGAGGGAGGGGAAAGAGGGATAAAACCTACTATATCTGTGAGTGTGTGTAAATGCTGTCAACTATTTCCATGTTATATCAGTTAGCATTCTGCTTATTCTACCTGGGATACAGACAGAGTGAGAACACCAGACATACAGCTGCTAGGAGCTGAGGATCCCAATTCAGGCCCTCAATCTGGTAATGGGCATCTAGAATGTTGGCTTGTAAGTTTTCCTTCTTTCAACAGAGAAGTAAAACAGTAAAAATATGAATAATTCATTAGACAATTAAAGTTCTCTGTTCCCCAGGGTTCAAAAGCATTGTTATATAAATGAAATAGGCACCCTTGGTTTACAGCTGAGTGTCACCTCTTTAGTGTTTCAGGATTTAGAACAGCAAAGAAATGCTGAGTGGCTTTGACACTCAGATCAGGTATGAGATAACATTATTATACCATCAGGTGTGACTCAAATGTTTCAGTTTCTAAAAGCCAAGGGACTGGATGGTGATGGGATTGTGGTAATGTGTTCTAGAGCCCTTTCCTCTAAGTGCTGGTTCAGATGTACCGAGGGCTGTTCAGTGGTTGATGTGAAATCAGCTGATAAGTTTTAGTTTGTGTCCTAGTAGACCAAGTGTTCACATGAAATCTGCTTCCACAACGGGTGCTAACTGGATCCTTGTCTGGCAGTATTAACAGAGAGGCCAAGGACTGAGAACACTAAGGAGTAAATCTCTCCTCCTAGAGGTGACCCTTCCAGATCATGGTTGAGGCACCTTAATGAGGCAACGTGGGGAAGCTTGTTCTGCTGCTGCCTGCACTTTACCTGCTCTGTAGACAGAGGATTTCACTCTCCAGGCCAGGACAGAATTTCTGATAGAGCATGTTGATGTCTATGAAATAGGATGATATGCAGATATTACATTGATATTTGTAAGGGGTGATTTCCGTATATGGAATGTAATCTCCCCCTAATAATGTGTCTCTTCTTATTGGAATTGACTATCATGAGAGTTCAGAGTATAAAACAACAAGGCTTGTGAGGTGACTCCAAGCCTAAACTGAGAATATGCAACCCTCTGAGATTCCAAGAGATGTTGGGAGAATTCATTCGAGTTAAAAAGCAGAGCAGCTTTAAAATTAGTGACTACCGTGGAAATGTCATTTATGTTTCATTGCCCAGACCAGATCTCCCTCCTGGTGTCAGATTGCGCAGCCACCCAAATGTGCATTGATTGAAAGGAATTAGTTGTTTTTTTGGTAATAATAGTACATCCCATTGTATATTTCTTAAGTCTGCATTATGCAAAGAGCAGCACAAGCTGGTGGCGCTAGCAATGGAAGGGTGCTTTGGAACACAGAGACATACAGAATGCCGATTTGCTTACATGAAGATAACAGGCTGTTTTGTAAGCCTGGTTTTTCATGCTGCTGTCATGGTGTTTAGAAATCAAGGGCATGGTAATAAGGTTTTAGTGTTTTTAACAAATACATGGCACTACATTTTTAACTAAACTTTCTTGAGTTTAAAACAAAGCTCGGTAGCTTAATTTAAAGACTAAGGGAAGCAGCTTTGTAGTGTGTGCCCTTTTGCTCTCCCAGAGTCCCATAGAAGCCACTAGGGCTCAGCCTGGGCACAGGGATCCACATATGTGGAGCATCTCACAAGACTGGGGCCTGTGAGATTATGGGAGCATTTTTCTGGGGAAAGCAAAGCCAAGAAAACACTGTAGGAATAAGAAAAGGAGTATTAGTGGCTCCTTAGAGACTAACAAATTTATTTGAGCATAAGCTTTCGTGAGCTACAGCTCACTGCATCCGATGAAGTGAGCTGTAGCTCACAAAAGTTTATGCTCAAATAAATTTGTTAGTCTCTAAGGTGCCACTAGTACTCCTTTTCTTTTTGCGAATACAGACTAACATGGCTGCTACTCTGAAACTGTAGGAATACAACAGCAAGAGGGTTCGGATGCACTTTAAAACAGACGTTTCAGTGCAGTAGTTTGACAACTGTTATATTTATGGCAGTGGACCGGTGGAAGGATGTGTTTTTCTAAATTAATGCTGATATTTAATGACAGTTTGTAGAGTAGTATTCTTTTACATTTGCATTTAAGACTACAGTACATGCATGTTTACATACTTTCACTATGGTTTGATTTGCGGTATTTCAGCTGGATTTGTAACATATTTCTCTTCCTTGGTATTGATTCCTGCTGTTGATAACTTAGTCATTGCGGGAGGGAGAGAGTCCGGATTGGTAATGCAAAACTGCAGCATGTTGTTGCTGCCCCTATAACAAACAAATTTCCGCTCGACTACAATCATGCCTCAGTTGGCTCTGCTGTAAAATTAGGTTGAAGCGGGAGCCTTGGTCACTGTATCTGAGTTGACTTATCCGGAGCAGATAAATTCTTAACAAAAATAGATCTCAATAGCTTCAGGATTCTGCAACCTGCTTCTTTGTGAGCTAGGGAGTATCCCAAAGTAAGGTATTGACAAACTGGATTGTGAATCTCATTTCCAGTAAGAAATGCAAAGGCATCTAATAAATTCTGTGGTATTCCAATAACAAGGCATCAAAGGTAAAGGATCTATGTACTGTGTTAAACCCCGATCCTGCAATTTGTACACATGCAAAACTCCCAGTGACTGCAAAGGGAGATTTGCATACAACAGGATTGAAGGCTCTGGCCCTAAGTAAACGGGCAAAAAGGAGAGAGACACCATTGCAAGCCTGCCTAGCTGGGGTACGACTGTGAGGTTGTTCTCTTCTATTCAGTAACTAGAAAATACTGAATCTGTAAGTACATGAGCTTCATTGCCTGGTTCTGCAGAAAACTGTATTAGGTGTTTTGCTAATTTTGAGTGGCCTGACTTGACTTTGACACGCCTTCCTGACTGAGCACCCACAGATATATGGGAATGGAAATTGTGAACTCATTTCTCAATTTTGATGGGTGGCAGTTGGCGCTTCTCCCTCGGAAAGGCCAGTTATTCTGCTTCGTGTATTTTGGTAATATGTGTTCTCTGTTTTTATTTTTTTTACTAAAGATAAAGCCACCAACCCGTCTAACAGGCAAGAAGACTGGGAGTACATCATTGGGTTCTGTGACCAGATCAACAAAGAACTTGAAGGGTGTGTGTTCCAAGTCAGTCAGACTTAGTATTGTATTTTAACATTCTCAGTTGAAACAAAATTTTATGTCCAGCTGTTGATGTTTTATGTTGGAAAAGTATGCTGATATTACAAGGAAAACATGAACATAAAGGAAGTAGGGTAATGTGGAAGCATATAGCAAACCTCTTCCTCTTTTCTTTGAAAAACAACGTGATCTGAGCGCAGGATTGGGTGCCAGGAAAACATGAGTTCTAAACCTGCCTCTGACGTTGACTGCTTATCTGGCCTTGGGAATCTTTCCTAACCTCTCTGCCTCAATTTCTCAATCTGTAAAATGGGGATAATAATCCTTATCATTTATTTTCATAGAATATTTCACAGAATCATAGGACTGGAAGAGACCTCAAGAGTTCTAGTCCAGTCCCCTGCACTCAAGGCAAGACTAAGTATTTATCTAGACCCTCCCTGACAGGTGCCTGTCTAACCTGCTCTTAACCTCCAATGATAGAGTATACAACCTTCCAAGGCAATTTATTCCAGTGTTTAACTACCATGATAGTTAGGATAATGTCCAACCTCCCTGGCTGCAATTTTTATATATTGAGTGTTCTCCATTCTGACTAAGCCATTTACAAGTTAATATAAAGCTTTACATCTTTAGAAAACTTTATAAACAATAACTAACGAACCCTCATGAGTCATGGCACTCCTGCAAAGTAGGGAAGTATTATTCTACCGTAGACAAAGCAAAGTGAGGCACAGAGAAGGTTAAAGGCCACACCATGAAACATTCAGTGAAGCAGGATTAGATCTCAGGAATTCCTGGCTACCAGTCCTGTGCCCAGACCATGTGCACTAGACCATGTTCCCCTTTTACATGTGTAAACACCCCAGTTTACATAGATGCTGTAAGGATTATTTTGTTAAAGTGCTTTGAAGATGTAAAGCTATAGAAGGGCAAAGTGGCATTTCCTTTTAATTTTGTGATACCGTACTTGTCTAATCAGAAGATTTTGTGAAAGTCTAGAAAGTCCTAAAATCCCTGTGTCTGTTTTATTTATAATGTGGCACCTTGGTTTGTTTCAGTCCACAGATAGCGGTGAGACTGCTGGCTCATAAAATCCAGTCACCCCAGGAATGGGAGGCAGTCCAGGCCTTGACAGTAGGTAGTCCTTATCTCCTCTCTCAAAGCCCAGAGCCCAGCTGGGCTCTTCAATGAGGAATTTATGGGGGGGCGATCCCTACTGTTCAGTGGGGTTATCTAGTACCATCATTCCCATGCTCACTGAAACTGACACAATCAACTCCTTAATTCTCCTCCTCTGCAAGGGGAGGAAGACCAAGAAAGAAGGATACTTGACTCGTGTAACTGAAGCATGGAGTTAGTTTACTAACTGTATTGGAGCCAGAAAAACTCAGTTTCACTCTAGGTCCTTTGGTTTGTTACCTTCAGGGAGGTTTTTTTTTTCCCACCGCTGCCACCCCTCCGCAGGAGAGGGCTCCTCAGCATGCTCTCTCGAGATTGGGGAAGCTGCCTGTTTCGATAATTTCACAGTCAAAGAAGTGGGGTTCAAGCCTTGTGTCCTTGGGTGGAAGTTCCTCTATCTCAATGAAATGTGACCCTTACCTGTCACCTGTTCTAGTTGGGGCCTCCCTTAGAAGAAACCAGCTGTGTGGGATGTGTTTGGGTTTGGGATGTGTTGATTTCACCACCTGTTTCTGTTGCTTGAACACAGGTGCTGGAAGCTTGTATGAAGAACTGTGGGAGAAGATTTCATAATGAAGTAGGGAAGTTTCGGTTTTTAAACGAGTTAATAAAAGTTGTGTCTCCAAAGGTCAGTCTTTAAGCTATTTTCTATACCTATTTTGTAACAGTCTGGCCTTTCTAAAACCACAAGTAGCTCCCAAAGCGTGCAGCACAGTATCTGGCTCACTGTGTGAATTAGTCTGTAGCTTTTGTTTGCTGGGTGTTTTGCACTGTGATTACTAGTTCTCTCAGCAAGCAGCAGTTGTTTCTCATTGCTTGTGCAATACTTAGCATTGCTCATTCCCTTAATGTGGTGCAAGCACTTTTAGACCTTGTGTTACTCATTTTGTTTAAACATGATCATCAGCAGGGAGAGGAATCGTAATTCAATGGTTAGAGAAAGGGACTAGGAGTTGGGGCTCCTGGGTCTGGTTCCTGGGTCTGCTACTGACTTGCTGTGTTGTCTTGGGCAAGTCACTTAACCTCTCTGTGCATCAGTGTAGCAGGCGGGTAATACTTACATATCTTTTAGGGATCTTATGGGGCTTCATTCATGTTTGGAAAGCATTTTGAGATTCTTTGGTGAAAGGTGATGTCAGTGCAAAGTATTATCATCACCATCATTTTCTTATAACAAAAGCAACTGGATACTAACAGGAGGTTTGATCCTTCTTCCATTGAAGTCACTGGCAAAGCTCCTACTGATTTCACTGGGAGCAGGACTGGGCCCAGAGCATCCCATTTAGCCATGGAATAACTCCAAACTGAATTTGGCTCATGTTGTCTCAGGCAGGTGGAGACAAGATGATGTTTTATCATGAAACACAATGTAAATATTACTTTAAAGAGGTAAGGGAAGTTTATGTCATGGTAAACTTCATCTTGTATCAGTGTAGTTAGTGATGAGTGCTCCTGGCCATCTGTGTTACGAAACTGTATCCCAGATCAGCACAGACAGGATACAGGGGGATATTCATACTCCCATCTAATGTGAAAACAGACTTTAATGAGCACATAATGAATTCCCATATTGAGTGGTTGGGTTGGTATTTTTTTTTTGTTTTGTTGTTTTTTTTACAAAGAGAGAGAGAGAGATTGACATGTTTTCCTTTCTTCCCCCTGCCCCCTCAGTACCTGGGAGACAGAGTCTCGGAGAAGGTGAAAACCAAAGTTATTGAGTTGTTGTACAGCTGGACAGTAGCACTGCCAGAGGAATCCAAAATCAAAGATGCCTACTATATGCTGAAGAGACAAGGTGGGAAGCAGCTTCTCATTCGTGCATTCCTGCACGCTACATGTTTAAGCAGGAATGTCACAAAGTGGGGTCAGTCAAGAAAGCAGCCTGTATCTGGGGGCAGGACTTGTTCAATCAGATGGTAGAAAAGACCTAGAAAAGTCTATGTGAGAATTTTACACTGGTTTAACTTAAATTGGTTTTTAAGCTGATTTAGTTAGTGCAAACCTCTGTGTAGACACTCTTATTTTAGTTTGAGTGGATTATCTTGATTTAGCTTAAATTGATTCCTAATTAATTTAAACTAAACAAGCCTGGTTTAAACCAAAATAAGAGCATCTTTTTCACATAGGCAAGGCCTAAAGTGGTCAGAAGAGACGCTCATAGCTTCAGCACAAAGAGTCTGCCTTCGGAAGCCTCTATGAGTATAATGCAAAGTTAAGGATTTTGTGGTGGGGCCTGGCTGTGAAACTTGATCCTTTCTCCAACTAGTGGCTCGAGTCTGTGGATACCGCATCCTGCATTATTGTTCTCTGCTTGTCTGTTCTGCTTCCCTTATGCTAAAAATACACATGGCTTTGGATTTGCATAAAGCAGGATTACATGGGGCCTTACATTGGAGTTCCCAGGCCAACGTGAAAGGAGAAAGACCCAGAGTGGAGAGCTATCGATTATGTGGGTTGTAAGGATGTGGCAAACTAACCCCTGGAGTGTTGGCCTTTCCCTAAGGAAAACATCCCTCAGTTCACCAGATAACATGCACAGGGATTTTGCTGCTGTATTAATCCTCACTGAAATATCCTTCCATCTCAGTGTTCGAAGAGCTGGGCTGCATGTTCCCTCTGAACCCAGTATGTGAATAGCAGCGCTGCACCCTCTCTGTGCTGCCTGTATACAGATATTAGCACTATCCTGAGTGACTGCATGTACAAACCTACTTTGTTTCTCTTTCTTCTCAGGTATTGTTATGTGTGACCCTGTAATTCCAGTGGATAGAACTCTGATCCCCTCTCCACCACCTCGCCCCAAAAACCCTGTGTTTGATGATGAGGAGAAATCCAAGGTAAAGTGAAGGCTGGAATCTTGATACCCACCAACAAAACAAAACAACTTAAAGTAAAAGGAAGTGCTCTGACTCAGCTCTAATCTGCTGGTATGTGGGCCTGATTTCACTTGGACTGTGGGTTTGATTCTTACCACTTGGAGATTCAGAGTTGAAATCCTGAGTTAGAGACCATCTCAGTGTTGTCACTGTCTGGCCATTTCTAGTTAAGTCGCTCTCCAACTGCTGTAATGGAGGAGAGGAAAAGCTTTTCACCTTTCTGCACCGGGAGGAATTCTTGTCTAGTATCAGAAAGTCTCCAAGATCCCAATGTGCTTGTACTGTACATGAATGAAAATCTGGTAATTTAACAAAAACCAAAATAGCAAATCCATTGAATGACTCCTAAGGAAGTTACTGTAGTTGGAAAAGCTTTGACCTAAGTCTGCTTTCTCTGAACTGTCCACTTCCCTTTCTCCAGTGCAGCAGCCATTGGATACATGATCTTTCTGCCTCCTTTTATTAAGAAGCTACTTTTCCCTAAAAAGTTCTCTTCTCTTCTTACAGCTTTTAGCCAAACTGTTAAAAAGCAAAAACCCAGATGACTTACAAGAGGCGAACAAGCTTATTAAATCAATGGTAAAAGAGGTAAGAAAACACAATAGAATTATTTAAGAAACCCCTGTAGTAATGATCATTATCAGGGGCTTGCTTTGTCATTTGTAAACATTTTAACACCAGCTGGTACACAGCTTTAGTGACTCATGAACAGCAGAATCGCTGGACTTGTTCTTTCACTCTCCATTAGTATTGCACTAGTTCAACTATTTAAACCGGCCTGCTCATCTGTGCTTGAAGCTTTGGGGACTGAATGACTCAAGGGAATTAGCAATGAAGTCTAGAACCTTTCACCTTTAGGATTGCCAGTCACATCCAGTCCGTAGTAACTGAAAGTTGATATCATCCAGTGGCTGTTGGGTGGGCTGTGTGAAATGAATTTGTTGGTGAGTTTCACTCTGGGTCCTAGTTAGCAGGTGTTTGCATCACAAAACCTCTATAGCTGGTTCCCTAGTTGGAATATAATAGCAGAAAGGGCAAGGATCAAATGAACCATGGGGAATGAACTACCTTCTCACTCCTCAAGGGGGCACTCTGCATCAGGGATTGGTGAGGGAGAAGCTTGAATTGCTGCTGTCTTTGTAATATCTGATCTATGGATACAGAGGACTGTCTCCAGGGTTGTCAATCTGGCACTTATCGGAAGTTGTCTACATGCACATATACATCCAACCCTACCTATTAATGAAATTCTGATGTGTCCATCCACTCCAGTATCCAGGCGTCATGGAGTTCAAGTGACCCAATGTTGTTCTGGCAAGGAGAAATACAGTTTCTAATTTGGAGAGAATACAAGTCACTGGAATCTCTTTTCTGTATAAGTTAACCCTGCTCCCATGCAACTGTAGGCATCACATTGAGGGGTCTCCCTTATCTTTGGTGGAGAGCATATGTCATAAATATAAAGGGAAGGGTAACCACCTTTCTGTGTACAGAACTATAAAATCCCTCCTGGCCAGAGGCAAAACCCTTTCACCTGTAAAGGGTTAAGAAGCTAAGATAACCTCGCTGGCACCTTACCAAAATGACCAATGAGGAGACAAGATACTTTCAAAAGCTGGAGCGGGGGAAGAAACATAGGGTCTGTCTGTCTGTGTGATGCTTTTGCCGAGACCCGGTCAGGAATGCTCTTCAGAACTTCTGTTAAGTTAGTAAGTAATCTAGCTAGAAATGCATTAGATTTCCTTTCGTTTAAATGGCTGGTAAATAAGCTGCAGTGAATAGAATGTATATTCCTATTTTTGTGTCTTTTTGTAACTTAAGGTTTTGTCTAGAGGGATTCTCTATGTTTTGAATCTGATTACCCTGTAAGGTATTTACCATCCTGATTTTACAGAGGTGATTCTTTTACTTTTTCTTTAATTAAAATTCTTCTTTTAAGATCCTGATTGCTTTGTCATTGTTCTTAAGAGCCAAGGGTTTGGGTCTGTGTTCACCTATGCAAATTGGTGAGGATTTTTATCAAGCCTTCCCCAAGAAAGGGGGTGTAGGGTTTGGGGGGATATTTTGTGAGGAAGACGTCTCCAAGTGGGCTCTTTCCCTGTTCTTTGTTTAACACGCTTGGTGGTGGCAGCATAGGGTTCAAGGACAAGGCAAAGTTTGTACCTTGAGGAAGTTTTTAATCTAAGCTGGTAAGAATAAGCTTAGGGGGTCTTTCATGCAGGTCCCCACATCTGTACCCTAGTATTCAGAGTGGGGAAGGAACCTTGACAGCATACATGCCTAATTAGAATGGGTTAGAAATTTTCTGACGGAATGTTTTTGGAATGGAAAATGCCAATTTGTTGAAAGTGAATCATTTTGCGGAAACGTGTTGATTTCAACAAAATTTTGTTTAGGGAAAAAACAGAATGGAGCATTCCAATATTCCAATTCTAACTCTTCGGAACGGAATGTTTTGATTTTCTATTTCAAAATGCCTTTTTGTTTAATTTTAAAAAATATTATGTTGTGTAATATAACATTTTAAAAAGTCAAAATGGAAACAAAACATTTCAATTGACCCTAAACAATTTTGTTTTTAAATTTCTTTCACAAGAAGTTTTGAATTTGTTTTGGTTTTGTTCTGTGTCAGAATGGAAGGCTTTTTTGAAATTGCAGAATTTCCAGCAAAATAGAAAATCTAGTTCCTGCCCAGCTCTATTTCAAATACGCATCAGCATTTCATCTGATGCGACTCACAGCTGAGCTCCTGCTGTTGAGATCTTGTGGGAAGATTCACTCTCCTCTTTTTGTTTTAAACCTTGAAGGATGAGGCTCGGATCCAGAAGGTGACAAAACGCATGCACACTCTAGAGGAAGTGAATAACAACGTGAAGCTGCTGAATGAGATGCTGCTTCACTACAGCAAAGAGGACTCGTCGGAGGCTGATAAGGAGCTCATGAAGGTGAGTACAAGCTCATCGCTCTGCATAGGAGTCCTTCAGCATTTCCTTCTTCCAGACTTTATGGAGCTTTACCTTTGCACAAAGTTGCAAATACGCAAAACAAAGTGGTCAATGATATGAAGAGCAGCAACCAGAGCTGAGAGCAATCTATGGGAACAATCAGCTGGAGATGATAATACTATGTACTTAACACTTTTCAGCTGAAGGACTCAAAGTTCCTTGTAAAGAAGCAGGCGCTATCTCTGTTTACAGGTGGCGAAAGTGAGCACACCAAGAATCCATGACTTGTTGAGATCACACAGTGTGTCAGTGGCAGAATCAGGAAGTCACATTTTCTGATTCCCAGTGCCACTGGCCATGCTGCTTGTGGTGGAAAAAGTCATCTCTCAAAGGACCATATTCAAATAAACTTACAATCTTTGATCCAAACAAAAAGGTTTCCTTCCCTTCAGGGGAAGAGCTTGTCGACACTGTGTTTAATGGAGAGAGCACCAAGAAAATAATAATCGAAAAGGACCGTAAAGATTGGTTTAATTTCTATAATAGACACAGATTTTTAATCCACCAGGGGTTCTCCGTGGCTGTACATGCAAATTTCACTCTATAATATAAAAAATAAAAATGATACATACATGAGCACCTCAGGTGATGGTAAAAAAACCCCACAACTAATTCAGAAACTTGCCCTTCCTTGAACCCATCTCCACCAGAGTGGAGGTAGTGACCTGTGTGCTCATGGACCACTCCCTGGACTGAAGACAGGAATTTTGGTTATGGCACTGACTGGGACTAAAGAGATCTGGATTCAGTTCCCAGCTCTGACTTTGAGTAAGTCATGTGGTTTCCTTGTGCCCAGTTCCCCACCTGTAAAATGGGGATGACCATACTTCCGTTCTTCCAATTAGATCGTAGGCTCTTTGGGGCAGGGAGTGTACAGCACCTAGCACAATGGGACACCATCCTCATTTGGGGTCTTAAGGAGCTACTGTAGCAGAGATGATGATTAAAATAGTCCAGCATGTGGAGTACAAAGAGAATTAAGTATAAATGCCAATAGCATGGAGGACTGATGATATCAGTGGCAGGCCATGACATTTGTAATAAGACATGCAACAACTCACTTGCATGCCTTATGTGGTCCAAATGGTGTCCTCCATTCAGCATGACCTTCCAAGTACAGCAAGCTTTACAAAATGGCATCCCCCTTGGGGGCTGGACAGAAAAGTCCTGCGATCTGCCAGTGGGACAATGCACAACTAGTTGGGCATGTAGTGTGTGCCTTGTGTACATAGCATGCCACTGGCTGGTATTCATCTTTATTATACTGAGAATGTAGATCGGACTTGGTCTCCTTATGCTGCTAAAATGGTGAATAGCTCCCTATGGGACTGGGAAAGGGGAATTTGGACACCTAGTTGGACCAGCACTCGCATCAAGAAAAGACTCTGGGTCTCCCTTCATACTGGGACTTCCATGCGGATGAATCATTTCATGCTGACTGCAAGAGCAGGGTTTGTTGCTGTCGATGGTTTTTGGCTAATAAGATGCTTTCTCCTGATCTCTCTTCCCAGGAGCTCTACGAAAGGTGTGAAACCAAAAGACGGATGTTATTCAAACTGGCCAGTGAAACAGAAGATAACGACAGCAGTTTGGGTAAAACAACCATCTCCCCTTTTTGGTGGGAAGGGTATGTGGCTTAAGGAGGAGTTTGCAGCCAGGCTGGTGTGGCCAGTAACTGTGCAGGGGTACAGCAAGGGGGCTATTAATGTTACATTACTTCTTTCCATGCTTCCATGGATGTGAGTGGCCTCTAACAGGCAGATAAAAACCCAAGGCCCTTAAAGCTTACAATCTAAATTAGAGCAGGGCCCTGGCAGTAAGAATTGGTAGGGAGGGAGGCTGTGTGGGAAACGATCTCAGTGAACACAAGGTAGGGGGCATACGGCTCTTAGAGGAGGGGAGATGTCCCTATGGGAGCTAATCACTGAGTTGTTATTATTTATTACGACAGTGCCTCAGGGCCAGCTGAGAATGGGGCCCCATTGTGTGAGGTGCTGCACAGACAGCCCCTGCCCTGAAGAACTTGCAGTCTAAATAATGGGTGGTTGTTGATGATGATTATTGAGCATCCAAAGCAGTAGAGAGAGCAAAGTGACTGAAATCTCTACTGGAGTTTTTGCCTCTCTCCCACATCTAGGGGAAATTCTGCAGGCCAGTGACAATTTATCCTGGGTAATAAATTCCTATAAAAAAATAATCGAGGGTCAAGTCATCAATGGTGAAGTGGATATCCCAACACTGTCTGCAACAGAAGGTGAGTAGCCATCTGTTTGGTTCGGTTTTGAATCCTGTCATTTTGAATTTCCTCTTGTGAAGGGTGTCCAATTAATTGCAGTAAAGGACAGTATTATCAGCTGTTTGGGCTAAAATCTGCCCAGGTAGGAATGACAAATCAGCTCCCAAACAGCAGCCATGATGGACACACGGATGAGTTTATAATTCTAGCCACCGGTGACAATGCTTTGACTTGGGAGGCTCTGCCATTTGCACTGCTGGCTTTTTAATAATGAAACTTTATGACTTGTGACGTTCTGACTAAGCAGACCTGCATGTGACCTTGGCTTTCCTGTCTGGATTACTAACAGCTGATGTGGAATGCAACCTTTTAGTTAGATTATTCAACCGTCCTGGCCCCACCTGAAGGGTTAAATACCATCAGGGGAGAAGTTAACATACATTTATTGTTTATCTTGTTCTCTGTGCTTAAATGTAAGGTTGGGAGCATTATCTAAGGGATTGGAGCAGGGCCTAGGAGTCGAGGGATGTGGGTTCTGTTTCTGGCTCTGCTAGCAACTCAGTTTGTGAATTTAGGCAAGTCCCTTATGCTGCCACTATCTGCCTCAGTTTCCCCATCAGGAAAATGGGACTAACAATAGCCACTTCTCTGGGGTGCCATAAGGCATAATTATTGTTTGGAAAACACTCTTAAGATTCTTGGATGAAAAACATGAGGGAAATGATCGTTGTACAGAATGGTGTCCCTTGTCACAGGGAAGAGTGAGGATTTGCTTGTGATGAACTTGAAGGGGACTCTGGACACAGAGAAAGCCCGTAGTTCTTTTTGGCTCACTAGTAACACCTTGACTGAGTGCAACCTGTGCTGCCTATTGTCACCACACTGGGTCTCCCAAGTTCTAGCCAGAGCTAAGCAGGCATGGAAAGGATTGCCAACTACACTACACATAGTACATGCAGTGGAGAGAGCAGTGGCTGGATTGGGCTCCTCTTTTTGTACAGAAGTTTCCTAACTATACAGTGTCCAGCTCAGTAGCAGTGTAACAGCAAATCCTCCAGTGGAAAGTATCTAGGTTTCCTTTCTTCTGACGAGTCCAAAATTCTGATTAAAAGAGAAACCCCCTTACCCAGAGCATCTCTCTGATAACTTTGCCCTGGCTATTGCCTTCACATTGTTCAGAGCCTTTGCTCCAGCTGACTGCAGTCCCTCTTATAATTTTTCTCCCCATCTCTGCAGGGAGCGATCCCACCAGTAATCTCAGTGCGCTCATTGACCTCGCTGGCATGGACATCTCCAGCACCCCGCCACCACCAATGCCACCTGCAACACTAACACTAGTGCCGACACAAGCTTCATCAGAAATCCCCATCCTCCCACCTCCTCCTCAAAAGTTTGGTCACTCGCGGAGCCGGTCCTCCAGCCAAGCAGAAGCTCCTCTGACTCATCAGAGCAGCATGGCCAGTTCCCTCTTCTTGCTGGATGAGGAGCTGCTGTGTTTAGGTAAGAGGCTGGTGTGGCTAGGGTATGTTCTGAGGAAAGGGTTTTATCATGGAGCCTGGTTCTTGAGCTGGGCTGCAGAGAACAGTGTACTAGCCATAGATTGCCAATTCTGTGGTTTCTTATTCTGGTTTGTTTTGGATGTCATCATCCACTGGACACCTAAGAAGCTCCCTCCACAGAGTGGCCCTGTGAATGGGAATTTGGCAGTAGGCTAGAGTTAAAACCTCTGGAGACTCTTCCTGAAATAGGGGTAGGTCACAAATGCAGTGACTTTGTTGTAATCCCAGTCTAATCTCTACGGGTGCTTGTCGACATCAGAAAACCACCACCACACTTGGTTACAAGTTTCAGGACTGAAATAGCAGTGGGTGCTATGGTTAGAAGAAAAGTGCATTAGCAAATCTGCATACAGCAGCCTGCACAGTACTTGCCTTTGGGACTCTGATACTGAATAACAGAGGATGCTACAGGTCAGGAAACAGGAACATTGGAAGTGCTGCATGGAGAAGGTTGCCTGTGTGTGCAGGACATACCTGCATTAGATCATTGAGCCTGTGGCTGATCATTGACACGGAATGTGCATGTCTCTTTAATGAAGCTTTCAAACTGTAGAGTTGAACTGAGTAGTTTTACCACAGTGGTGAAACACCCTATAGGAGGTGGGAGAGGGTTAGAAAAACTAGCCGTCGAGCTCCCCTTCTTATTGCCTCTTGACTTTAATGTTGAGAATTTTTGCAATTTTACTCCAGTATCCAAATCTTTTCTTCTGCATTCAGGCCTGAATGACCCAGCCCCCAGTACAGTGAAAGAGTCGACGGAAAACAACCAGTGGAATATGTTCCAGGTACGAAGAGAGGGATTTATTGACAGAAAGACTGTCATTGTGGGAGATCTCTGAGCACTCTCGATGTATGCTTTTACCATATCCTGTGGGAGTGCTCACACGCAGGCCAGAGATGATAACTTCCAGACGTGAAGGCCTGTGTCTTGCCTCTGGCCTTGTGTAACTGGGATATCTGAACCAGTACAGAGAAGATATCTCTGCTTTCACTTTCCTTCTTTGTATGTGCTGCTTTTTGGTATCTTAACAAACCTTGATACAAAAGCTACCCTTTCACATGGGGAGGATGTCGGTAAGTCTAGACTGAATAGAAACACAAGGGATGCACCCAGTTTGCAAGGGAATAGCTGTATTCTGGACTGAATACACTCGGAGGCCAAAGGCAGAGTCCATCGTCCCAGGAGACTGGGACTGCTGAATGAACAGTTAGCACCCTTCAGTTGTTGCTACGCTGAAATGTACTGTCCATCTTCTCTCCCCTCTGCTCTGGCTATTTACTCCTGAGGGCATTCTGCGCCAAAAAATTAAAAATTCCGTGCCAAAAAAATAAAAATTCTGCATACAATATTTTAAAATTCTGCAAGTCCCGTCCTCCCCAGCACAGCCAGGACTAGTAGCTGAGCTCAGTGCAAGGTAGGAGCCACCAGCCAGGTCTTCCCCAGTCCTGCCCCCTGCGATTTACCACTCTGCTAGCTGCCCTGGGCACCCAAAACATACTGCTGGGGAGGGTTGGATGACCGCTCTTGTGGCTTCCCTTTGCTTCCCTGTCAGAAAGTCATTTTTCTGCATGAAAGCAAAGAAATCTGCGGGGAACATCATTTCTGCGCATGCACAGTGGCACAGAATTCCCCCAGGAGTAGGCTATTGTAAGTTTCTCTGCTCTGTTAGGATACTGCCCTTAGGAATCCCCATCCAAATGCCCATAATAAACATGGCCACCTCAACTTCTGACTCCTCCCCACTTAGCTCCTTTCCACTAGTAGTATCCAGTCGAGCACAGCACCATATGCTGTCAAGTAAACTACAAATTGGATGTAGTCCAACAGATGCAACATATTCTTCTGCTTGCTTCCTCCCCCTTCATGTCCTAATGGGTAAGGCCTATATCAATGAGTTACCATGGTATCTAAGGCATGGCAGGAATTAATAGCATGCACCTGTCCCCTCTGTTGCAGAATGACCAAATGGACCTTGACTTCTTTAGTCCGAAGCTGGTGACTGTCAGCTGCAATACTGCAGTGAACCCTCTTCTTCATCACACATCACAGTCTGTGTGTGGAACATCAGCGCCTCTGTCTTCCACTTTCACAGCCTCTCATATCCCTGCACCTAATACAGCCCCGTTCTTGTTCTCTGCTGGACCAGCAGCCCCTCTGGGCCCGCCAAAGACTATGCCAGTTCAGTACCTCAGTTCAGCCGTGGGAGACAGTGCTTTGCATAAGATGGATGCACTGGGACATCTTCTTGAAGAGGTCAAAGGGTAAAAGTCCTGGATTTTGCTTCCTCTCTCCCGTTTGAAAGTTATCCTTGCTATAGCTGTCAGGTTGGCAATAAGGATGTCCTGTTTCTCGCTCTAGTTTGATGGAAGTTTACTGTTGGATAGTGATGGTCTTACATTTATTTAGCATCTCTCCTCTTGAAGGATCTCAAGCACTTTACAAACTGATATACAAATTATACCCAAAGGTCACTGACCCACCACTGAAATGCAGCCATCTCAGTGGTGAAGCACAGCATCTGCTTTGCACTGCACAGCTACACTACACAATGGTTTAGGTAGGCAGATTGGTAAGTTGACCAGAACACTGGGGCTAACAGGGCCTACTCTTGTGAAAAGTGCCCTGAGATCCTTAAATGACCGTAAGTGACCAGGACCCTTGTTTTCATCTCATCTTCCAGCAGTATTGGGTCCCAGCACAATGCTGAGGCACTGGCTCATTGCTGATTTGGAGAGGAGTGACACCTCCCAAATCACCACCACTCCCTGAAACATTGCGTAATGTTCACCCAGCCCAACACTGCTCAACACAGAAGACTTTACAGTGTCACGACACGAGGGTATAATTGCAGGCCCCTGGTTTCACTCTAGTGATTTGCCATTGTCTCTGGTAGTGCGGGAGATGGAGTGAAAGCCTGCTTCACGCTCAGTGCTGTCACTGCCACTTCCGCTAGCCAATATAGTTCTTAATTTGCCACTTCTGTTTTTGTCTCCCTCCTAGGCCTTCAGCCCAAGTGAAGTCAGCGTCCTCAGTATTCCACCCTGGGGTTACCTTGCCAGCCACTGTCACCTCTGCCCCTTTAATATCCACCACAGGATTGCCAGTTGCTGCTCCAGTGGCCCCTACTATTCCTTTTCCAAGCATCTGCACGGCAGGTTCAGGAAGCCCTCTATACCAGCCAGCTTCATTCCAACAGCAGGGCAGCCCTCTGAAAGGGCCTGATGCTTCTTTGGCCAATGTCCATGTTCCACTGGAATCCATTAAACCCAGTAAGTATCTCAGACCCTTTTCAGCCTGCTCCCAATCCTGGACTGTTGCTGTTCCAATACTCTAACTCTCAGACGTTGTCAGTTAGCGGTATAGGGCCAAATTCTCTCTGTAGCACCCAGATAACACTGAAGCATGTCTGTGGGATTGCAGGGATGGAACTGAGAGCAGAATCCAGCCCTCAGCACAGACCGCATTTAGGGAGGCTATGCAACCAGTTCTGGTTGTAGCTTTCTGGTTCCCAAGGATGGGGCTGTTGGCAGCTAAGCATGGAATGGACTTTCTTTCACGTGGTCCTGTCCTGCCCACAATACAATATGTGCAAAAGTTTGTAGGGTCTCAGGCCAGGGTTTTATGGCCAACTCCTTCCAACCAGCAAGAGAATCAAGAGGTTTTTAAGTCCCTTAATTTGAAACTACTGTTTCTCCTTGGAATCCCCTGCCTGTGTTCTCAGTATACTGCCGTATGCGTACAATAGAGCCGACAGTTGCCTCTGAGATTGTGCTGCCACTTACAGCGCTGGAGTGCTCTGAAACAACACACTGCAACGTGCCACTCAACCCAGGTGCTAAGAGCCTCACTCTTGATACTGCAAACCGTGGTTAGCTTTGAGCCAGGGTCCCTACTGTGTAGCAGTGCTGTCATCTTGACACACACCCCACTATGCTTCTTGCCTGTGCTACTGCCATTACACACCTCCACTGTGTTTTACCTAAAAACCATCGGGCTATGTTAAAGCCCAGTCCAGCCCTGGCTAAGCAGGAAAGCGACATGCAGGGTGTCTGTGCTGATGAACAGGCGATTGGACTTTGGATAAAGTCGGTTGTTCTGTCAGCTCTGTTGCATTCAGAGCACAAAACGTTTTGCTTTTCCTACCACATATATAGTCTTGTGTTTCTCTTCCCCTTCCCTCCGTCCCCAGGCCGTGCTCTTCCAGTGACAGCCTACGATAAGAACGGGTTCAGGATCCTCTTACACTTTGCCAAGGAGTGCCCACCGGGGAGGTCAGACGTGCTGGTTGTGGTGGTGTCCATGTTAAACACAGCACCTCTTCCTGTGAAGAACATTGTACTGCAGGCTGCAGTACCAAAGGTAGGGAGACACAGACTCAAAGATAGATTGGGATCATACTTCGACACAATGGGTGTGAGCTCTGGGACTCAGACATGACATTACAATACTAGCTTTTCTTGGGCCTCTACTCTTTCTGCTTCCAAAGAGCCCTAGAAGAGAGGAGAGACGGTCTCTGTGTATCCTAAGTAACATACAGCAACAGATACTGCTGGTAGGGAGCATGTACCCCCTGCAGGGTAAGGTCAGCTCATAGCAGCATCAGGGATCCTGTTAAAACTTGGCCAACAGTTGTGGTGTAGCTGAGAGCTACCCATGTCCCTGTAACTGGGTTAAAGCCTCAGCTTCCTGACAGCACGATCAACAAATGGAATAAACTCCCAAATGGTGGGTTTAAACCCCATTGAAAGGGACATTTAAAACTAAACTGGACATTCGACCAGAAAATATACAATGGGGAATAATCCTGTCCTGGCCAGGATTGAACTAGAAGATCTAACAAGGCTTTTCCTCTTGTCTTTTCTGATCACATTGGGGCAATGATCCCATGTTCTGAAATCCCTCCTCCACCAACGTCAGAGAGTGTCGTTCAACAGAATAGGAAAGCTGGCTTCTAAAATGCAGACACAAAACAAATGGGTGGGGGGGGGGGGTGTCCAGTTTACAGAAGGGGATTGAAAGACATAGAGCCCCAGTGGAAGTAGCTCCTGGTCATGTTTTTAGAAAGGGGAAGAGACAAAAACGAGACAATTTCAGGGGCTAATATTATTTTGCGCTGTGCCCTGGGAGAGGTTTCAATGTGAGCTTTTGATTTTTGCCCTCTCTAGTTTTGGATGCCTGATTATAGTGTTTGAACATCAGCTCGGAGCTTGGTTGTATTCTGTCTGCATTGGCTAAGGCAGTGGTTTTGAAACTTTTTTTCTGGCGATCCAGTTGAAGAAAATTGTTGATGCCCGTGACCCAGCAGAGCTGGGGATGAGGGGTTTTGGGTGTGGGAGGGGCTCAGGATTGGGGCACGCGGCTGAGAGCTGTGGGATGGGGCTGGGGATGGGTTTGGGGTGCATGAGGGGGCTTTGGTTTGGGAGGGCTCAGGGCTGGGGCAGGGGGTCAGGGTGCAGGAGGGGGTCAGGTCTCTGGACTGGGGGTGCAGGCTTTGGGCTGGGGCCGGGGATGAGGGGTTTGGGGTGGCGTGGGGTTGGGGCTTACCTCAGGCGGCTCCCCATCAGCAGCGCAGCGGGGGTGCTAAGGCAGGCTTCCTGCCTGTGCTGGCACCACAGACCGTGCTGCACCCCGGAAAAGGCCAGCAGCAGGTCCAGCACCTAGGCAGAGGCGCTCTCGCCCGCAGGCACCGCCCCCTACCTCCCATTGGCCAGTTTCTGGCCAATGGGAGTGCGGAGCTGGTGTTCGGGGTGGGAGCAGCATGGGAAGCCCCGTGGCCTCCCTCCCGCCTAGGAGCCGGACCTGCTGCTGTCTGCTTCTGGGGCACAGCGTGGTGTCAGAACAGGTAGGGACTAGCCTCCCTTAGCCAGGCAGCACCGCCGACGGGACTTTGAATGGCCCGGTTGGTGGTGCTGACCAGAGCCACCACGACCCAGTGCCTCACATTCCGCAACCCAGTTTGAAAACCACTGGGCTAGGGAATCTGTATTAAAATCTTTCCAAGGACACCGCTGTGCTAGAAAGGTGCTGTCATGGTTTTCCCAGCCAGTGCATTATCTCCGTGTTGATTTATTTTAGTATGTGCCTATGACTATATGCTTAGTATAGACCAGGCTTATCTGTGTCCCCTGCTCCTCCCAAATGAACACTTGCTCATGTACACAGCTTGGGTGTGCAGCCTGTGCGTAAACCCTTTGTTACCCCAGTGCAGGTCATGGTACCTGAGGGTTCCTTTTGTTTCACATTTGCAGTCCATGAAAGTGAAGTTGCAGCCACCCTCGGGTACAGAACTTTCTCCATTCAACCCCATCCAGGCACCCGCTGCCATCACCCAAGTCATGCTGCTGGCAAACCCTGTGAAGGTGAGAGGGGCTCAAAACTTCAGCAAAAGTGACTTCTCTTGTTGTTTTACGAATCTGATGAGGATCAAATTCCATGTGGGTTTAGACTAAATATTTGTACAAGCGTGATTGTCTGTCCCCAAAGAGGAATTACCCTGGAGTGCTGTCTTGAGGCAGAGTGAGATTAATCATCGCGGAGGAGCATGTTGGTATATTAGCAGTATGTCACCCCAGGGAAAGAGAGTCAGGGGAGGGAGAGATGGACTGTGCTTTTGCCTCACTACACAGCAATCCTTCTAGATCAGTTCCTGTACAATTCCCCATAATGTTAACACTTCAGTGGCAAGGAACAGTTAGGGCTCCACCAGGGACTCTTCCCTCACCCCTTATGGGATAACATTCACGTGACTATATATGGTGATAGTTTACAGGGTGACATGAATTGTAAGAAGTGATCGGGTATAATAGAAATATTATTGCTTTATTGAGTTTGTAGCCAGACTAAGTTGACCTAATAGCACCTAGAAAGGTCCTTCTCCCCTGTACCTTTGCGATATTAACTGAAGTTTAATTATGACCACTTAAATAACATAGTTAACCCCCTCTCTTCTGATCATCATACTAGAAGCATTCAGCTATCATATTTACCTGGAGCACCTTGCTATCCCAGTTGTGTGCTATCTATTTGAATAAGATGTTCCAAAATCAGATACTCAACACAACTAATATTAACAAGGGGGAAGGAACACAAGCCACAGTAGGGAAATAATAGGTTAACGAATATTTAGAGAAGTTAGATATATTCAAGTCAGCAGGGCCTTATGAAATGTATTCTAGAGCTCTTAAGGAACCAGCTGAAGCAATTTTGGAGCCATTAGTGATTATCTTTGAGAACTCATGGAAGAAGGGTGAGGACTCAGAGGACTGGAGAAGGGCGAACATAATACCTTTAGAAAGGGGAACAAAAAGGCCCCAGGGAATTATAGACCAGTCAACCTAAATTTGATCCTTGGAAAGGTACTGGAACAAATTATTAAACAATCAGATTGTAATTACCAAGAAGGTAATAGGGTTATAAGGAATAGCCAGCATGGATTTGTCAAGAACAAATCAGACCAAACCAACCTAATTTCCTTCTTTGACAGGGTTACTGGCCTAGTGCATGCAGGAGAAGCATTAGTCATGGTATATCTTAATTTTAGTAAGGCTTTTGACACAGTCCCACATGACATTCTCATGAGCAAGCTAGGGAAATGTGGTCTAGATTAAATTACTGTGAGGTGGGTGCACAACTGCTTGAAAGACCATACTCAAATAGTAGTTATTAATGGTTCGCTGTCAAACTGGGGAGGGGACACATATGGGGTCCCCGAGGGTCAGTTCTGGGTCCATTACTATTCAATATTTTCATTAATAACTTGGATAATGGAGTGGAGAGTATGCTTATAAAATTTGCAGATGACACAAAACTGGAAGGGGTTGCCAGTACTTTGGAGGACAGGCTTAGAATTCAAAACGATCTTGACAAATTGAGAGAGTTTGTCTGAAATGAACAAGATTAAATTAAATAAAGACAAGTGCAAAGTACTACACTTAAGAAGCAAAAATCAAACGCACAGCTACAAAATGGGGAATAACTGGCTAGGTGGTAGCACTGCTGAAAAGGATCTGGGGGTTATAGTGGATCACATTTTGAATAGGAGCCAACAATGTGATGCCGTTGTGGAAAAAAAGCTGCTATTTTTCTGGGGTACATGAACAGGACTGTTGTATGTAAGACACAGAAGGTAATTTTTTCTCTCGACTCGGCAGTGGTGAGACCTCAGCTGGAGTACTGCATCCAGTTCTGGGTGCCACACTTCAGGAAAGATGTGGACAAATTGGAAAGAATCCGAAGGAGAACAATAAAATGATGAAAAATTTAGAAAAGCCAATCTATGAGGAAGCGTTAAAAAACTGGGCATGCTTAGTCTTGAGACAAGAAAACAGAGGCGGGGCCTGATAACAGTATTCAAATGTGTTAAGGGCTGTTATAAAGAGGACAGTGATCAAATGTTCTCCATGTCCACTGAAGGTAGGGCAAGAAGTAATGGGCTTAATCTGCAGTAAGAGATTTACGTCAGATATTAGGAAAAATTTTCTAACTGTAAGGGTAGTTAAGTCCTGGAATAGGCTTCTAAGCAGTGAAATCCCCATCAATGGAGGTTTTTAAGAACAGGTTGGAAGAAACACCTCTCAGGGATGGTCTAGGTTTACTAGGTCCTTCCTCAGTACAGGATGCTGGATTCAATGAGCTCTTGAGGCCCCTTCCAGCCCTACATTGCTAGAGTATATAAAGTTCAGAGTCTGAACTCAAGTAGTCTTTTGATTTTTCAGATAACCTGGACATTTGCTACTTACTATTTTTGAAGATTATGGTAAAAGTGGCATTTACAGCATCAGTTAAAAAGTGTTGGATCCCAAGGTACAAAGATAATGGGGTTTTGTTGGATTTCTATAAACTCACTTTGTGGAATATCTAGAAAAGCCATGTAACCAGGGGAAGGCAGATTTCTTTTTCCCCGGGTCATTCTCTAAGGAATAGGAATCTGTCAGGTTTTATCCTTCCTCTACATCCTGCAGTATAGTTTTGTTTTGAAGCTTCATACTCTTTTAGCACTACTAAAGCATGTGTTCAGTAGGATCACTGGGAAGCAGCTGAACTACGAATGCTGGTCAGTGTATACAATGAATCTGTATTGCAATGTAAGTGCTTTTCTTCTGCTGTTTCACTCCAAGAGATGGATCTCTCATATTTACAAACTAAAGAATAAATAAATCAGCCTTATTAAGTATCCAGAAATGCTCCATTAACATATGCTGGCCCCTTACCCCATATGGTGTGTCCAGACAGAGCTGTTGTGGGCTCTAAAATGTTATTACAGAGAAGTGTGTCATTTGGAAGCACTACCATTGTTCTCCTGCTGCTACTGATATCATGGCCTTCCTGCTCCAAGGCAGGCTGCTACTTTAACATCTTGTTTTTCTTCTTCCTTGCAGGAGAAGGTGAGGCTGAGGTACAGACTGACTTTCACTTTGGGAGACCAACCCAGCACAGAAGTTGGGGAAGTGGATCAGTTTCCCCCAGTAGATCAATGGGGTAATCTATGACCCAGCGAGTCTGCCACAGTCTCCATGAGAGGACCAGGCAATGATCCCAAAGGGACTGAAATGAATGTGGCGTGGAAGGGGCACACATGCTATCCACTGGTGATGTTTAGCTTTGTTTACATGTCCTGACCACTTCGCTTGTAGCTTTAGTCTGGAATGTTTTACCTCGGGTTGAAGTGGGCCCGGGGCATCTATGCCAAGAATGAACTGAGTGGCAGCCAGAGAGAGGCTTTGCTGGCTGCTTTATCTTGGCCTCTGGGTGAATCTGGTTCTATCTTCCACTTTGTTATTAAACTTGAAATTATGGTGTTCTGGAAGGGAGACCTGTAGCCAGAAGGGGACTGGTTGGCTTCCTCCCTTGCTGTTGTGCAGAGATGCCTACAGGCTGGTAGGGTTATGATGCCATCCCGAGTTTCCTTGGTGCAGAGCCCTAATGTCTGTGCCTGCCCTAAGGCTATTGTCTCCTTGACACCAGAACTGAACCTTCTAGGCATGCTGTGCAGTAACCATTGGCTCCAAGATGGGAGGGTTTTTTTACAGTAAAATGACACTTCTTGCCCCCTCTGTTCTCCTCTCCAAGGGCCAGCCTAAGCCAGTGCTGCCTGTTCAGACAGTAATTGTGCATTGTGTGACACTCTCTTCAGTTGCTTTCTTTTATTTTATACTTCCAGCTGCCTCTGCACTGTCTGTCTTCCAGGCAGCTTGTGCTAATTTTTGTACTCACATGCCTGTACTGAATATTCTTCTGCCTTCATCACATTCCATAGTATGGGGGAGAGGAAATGTGTGTAGCGAGGAGGTAAAACCAACAGGGCCAAAGGGCTCCAGTTGTCTTTGACTGAGTGGACAGCACAGGTTACACTGATAAAGGATGGCAACTACAGTGCAGCAGCCTCAGTGCAACCACTAATCAGGTGCAGAGGCTGGACCAGGGGTACGGAGAAAAGCCTCTCAGTTTCCCTTGTGCAGGCGGTATTATTGTTAAAGTTGAATAGTGTGTTCTCTCAAAAAGACTAGGAATACAAGATGTAAATAGTAGAGCTGGAGGACATCTAATGATAAGTGACGAAAGTAAGGCAGAATCCACGAGGCTGTGATGGTGCACTGCTGGGTTTAGAACCCTATTTTATTTGTTCCCAGTATTAAGTGGCTCAGTGCAATTGTCTCCACACGGGGAAACCAACTGTATTTTTAAATCATGGGGCTCAGCCGAGTGAGCCCGCTATCTACATGACCTAGGAGACGTAGTTCAATACACTGAAAGTTTGATTCCAGCAGTCTCTCCCCCCCGCCACTCTTAATTTAAAACCTGCACAATCCTTCAGTGACCTTTTAGCAAATTGTTTTAAAGAAGCATTTTTTTCCTGTTTTAAGTCTGTAACCTTACACTCCTGTGAAGACACCATGTGGGGTGGCTGTATGGAAACTTAATTACACTAGACAAAGTATTTCTAGCAGTGCAAGGTACAGGCAAACAGCTCTTAAATGGTGAAGGGAATAGTCAGCCTGACTGTCCAGACTCAGTACAGCAGGAAGATACTCCAGCCTCTTATAAGAATAAAGCTAAAATGAGGAAGTGCTGCTGGATTTAGTGGAGGTTATAAAACACATTACTGTAAGTAGAGCTCGGAATTCTTTCTAGCCATCTTATACTTTCCACTGTGGCTCCATGTTTTTCTTCAGAGTAGTGAGAAATACGAACCACAAGGAGACGTGAAAGACACAGCAGACGCCCTGATGCGAAGGGGGCACTAGCCCTTGAAAGGTAAGTGTAGAAGTAAAAATCCAAACTCAGCTTGCTGAATGTCAGCGCTGGTTTGGCACTCAGGACCAAGGCGTGTGGCCTCCTCACTTGTCTTTGAGTGGAAGATGCTCCTGGATCCTGAAAAAAAAAGCAGCAGCTGTGTTCTTAAACTGATGGAAAGAGGTGGTGAGCAAGGAACAGTCTTTCTGCTTTCAACGTGGGCCTCACTGGCATTGTAGACAATACATTTAGGGGCTTCACTTAGCTCTTTAAGTCTGCCCAGGTGCTGTAATGTATTGTTAGGAAGCAGATTTCACTGCTTTAGATGCCTAGAAGTGACTCTCACGGTGGCTGTGAGGAAATCAGAAGAGCACAAGTGCTTTCTGCAGAATGGCTTCATCCTCCTTGTTAACGGCACCGCAGTGCCCATGCTGTACAGTCAAAGGGCAAAGTACCATAGTCTCACTGCGGGGAAAAGTATTGTACAAGCTTTGGAAATTAAACTATTTATGAATGTTACTTGTTCATAGGTTGAGGTTGCAGCTTCATACTGAGCTGTCATTGTAAATATGTCTCCAATGCATTTGTTTTGCTGCATGTTAAATAAACTGTTTTCCCTACTTTGCTCTGTGTGCCACACTTTGTGACAAACTAAGGAGTAGGTTGCCGTTTGTGGAAGCCAAGAGATTCAATCCACCAACCCCAAGGAGGTGGTGTCTGCTACATCCATCAGGTTTGAAAGGTGGGCTATTCAAATTCAGTTCTAGTTACAAGAGATGACACAACTGAAATGGTATCAGAGGCAAATGTTACACGTTTAGCTACTTGACTAACCATGTAGGTAAGCCGGGCAAGCATCCCCCTGCAAGCTGACTTATAGCAACCAAATCCTTCACAGGAATCTAGGGCCACAGAATGCATGTTGGGGACAGTTTATCACTAAAGGAATGTGGAGTGGGAGGAGACTTCCTACATGTTCATTGTCATTTAAAACAACATTTAGAGAAGACAAACAACACTGGCACAAGAACAGCTAGAAATATGCAAAACAAGACATTTATTCTTAGAAAAGCAGTCAGTTTTATGTACAGTATGCCACAGTTACTTCAGTAGCCCCTTCTCATGATCCTTCCAACGTGCCCTCCTTGACAATAGCTCGGGCAAGGTTTCGTGCAAGAGCAAGTCTCAGGATTTCCACCTTGGTGGTCTCAAAGTCATCAACCTAGAAACAAGAATAGTTTTATGGAGACTTGCTTCCTCTTTCCCATGCTACCCCAGTTGAATCATCCAGTTGACCTCAGGCCAACATTACCTGGAGTTTCTGGTTGTCTGTCTTTCCAGCTGTCAGGTCCTCCAAGCAGCGCATCAATTCATAGGTCTGCTCTGCTGAAAATATTACCTGTGGGAAAGAGACTGTTTGCTTAAAACATTAACCACTTATCTAGGAGATCCAGAATGAGAGGCTCCAGAGGGATAGGTCAACGAGTGGAGAATGCTTCTGCATGCCCATGACTCCATTTGGACCACTTAACACCTCGTAAATCGTGGGTCTTGCACTTGTAAGGCTGTACTTTTCTGGATGGACCGTAAGCCAGAGGAATGCACATTGGAAAATCCCAAATTCAAGCACCAGAAACAACTGGGCAAGTCTGTAGCAAACCTAAATCCTCAACAATGCATTGAGAGTCTGCTACTTTGAAAGGAGAGGGCTGAATTTAGTGCTGATTTACACCCCTATCCCTCACCACCTGCAATCCTAGTGTAAACATAAGAATTTCACAAGATGTGCATCAGAGATTAATTTTGTCCTAAGTGCCTCTGCATACTCCTCGCCACCACTGGCCATGACTTTCACATGGCCACACATTTCTTGAACAGCCAAATCTAACTCATTTGCATGAGAAGTATGGAGAGTCGCTTGTGTCAGTCATGAGGGGTGGACACGTAGTTCTGAGATTCCCTGTCATATTTGTGTACACCTACTTCCAGTCAGGAAAAAGAGGGGTGCCTGTGGGTCAACAAGTATGGTGGTTCTGCTGTTGCATCAGAACCCACATTCACCTCTTTTTGCTCCAGGAGGGGAAGAGCGTCAATTAACAAGGTCATCCAGAAGGAACACGGAGCAATACGAGCCGTCATCAGCATCAGGAGCAGCTTGGCAGCTTCAGAGAACCGTTTCTCACCATACAGCCGATGGAATTCTCGGTACTTCCCTGTGCGTGTGGTGGGCGAGGGGAGTAAAACGTTAGTTGCAGTCAGAAGATCCCAGGCTTTGGTTACAAAAAAAATAAGAGGGTAATCCTGCTAATACAAAGCCTGTGGTACAACTCCCAGAACTTAAATGGGTGGAAGACTGGGCCCTTTGGCTGGTCTGGGCTAAAGAGGGATGCTGGAATCTTGTACAATTTATACATCCAAATAGCTTAATAAATACTGGGTGAGGACAGAAGGAAAACTGCCTTTTTTTGATGTTTACCACTTGAACCTGCTTAAAGGACAACACCCCAGTTTTGTTCAGGGCAATATAGCGAGTGTCTGTGCAGCATCTTCCAGAATAGCTCAGAGAACATTCTGCAAGTCACCATTTCCTTTAAAAGTGGCCTGCAAGGGAAGAAATGGGCCTCTGCCCTGTGGACCTGCTTTAGAACATAACAGGGTTTGAAAGGCTTTCTGGAAAGCATTGATTTTTCTGATTGCTTATATTGGAAATTTAGATCTTTGTTAACCTGTAAGTCTCGGAACCCCCAGGACCTGGTTAGGAGAAGATCTGACACCTAGGAAGTGAAGTGGTTAATTGAGGAGGGAAGGGATTTCACCAAAAGACAGGCAGGTATTGACAGCGTATGGTTTGGTGCCACCAAGGGAAAGAAGTTGTGCATATACAAAGGAAGCGGATGGAGCCCTTCCGGTGCTATTTGGCAGAGGGCCAGCCCCCTAGTTCCTGTATGGAGTCAACTCCTCCTCACTGTGAGCTTGGAGTTCCATGCTGAACAAATAGAGCTGCGGAAATGTACTCTGGAGAGCTCTAAGTAGTGGGCAGAACTACTATATGGGCAAGTTTCAGAGGAACAGCCGTGTTAGTCTGTATTTGCAAAAAGAAAAGGAGTACTTGTGGCACCTTAGAGACTAACCAATTTATTTGAGCATGAGCTTTCGTGAGCTACAGCTCACTTCATCAGATGTATGATGAAGTGAGCTGTAGCTCACGAAAGCTCATGCTCAAATAAATTGGTTAGTCTCTAAGGTGCCACAAGTACTCCTTTTCTTTTTGCATATATGGGCAAGGTAATTAGCACAAGGGGGTTGCCCTTGTGTGGATCTAGGAAAATCGGCACATACGTTTTTCCAGGTTCTGATCACTAACTCCTCACAGGAAGCACCACTAGATAGGGAAACAGATGGGAAAACTAAATGCTTACTGAGTTAGACTTTAGTTTAGATTTATAAATCCCAGAGCCCTAGACTGCCCGGCACAAACGGGTGGAACATCAGAGACCTTCTGTGAATGCAGTTTGAGGTAAAACAGTCTGCCAACAACAGCAAGAGGACGGCACCCCAAAGCACACACAGTAATTTGCTCTCTCCCTGAGATCTCTAATGGACTCAGGATGTAAAGGGGAGAAGAAATTAAGAGAACCAGTAGCAGCTCCAGAGAAATGGTTGCAGGGTGAACACCACTCTAAAGCAGTTCTAGGAAGGGTCTGCAGGCAGCAGATTCTCACCAAGAAATGTCAGCCGATCACTGAGCAGCATGGAGGGCCCCAGGTTGTCAATAAGGTCCAGGTCTGAGAAGCTGCCCCTCTCACAATAATCCTTCAGGAACCTACAGGGAAGTGGCACACGCTGGAGGTCAGAGACTGGTGTTCACCAGGTTCAGCCTACACTTCCCAGAAGCTTAATTACCCAATGTCACTCTGTTTTAATCACCTGCCCAAAGAGCCAAAACCAGTCCAAGGAGGCAGGGCCCATTCAGATGTTACTGTGTATGTTTAATACACCCGTCCATGCACCCTTTATTTCTGTTGTTGTTCAGGATATTTGCAGTCACCAGGATTTGTTTTTCAAAGCAAAGGTGGAACAGCAGCAGCACAGCAAGCAGTCCTGAGGCAAAGAGATGCATAAACAGCTCTGCCAGCTCATAACAAAGGCTTTGTTTTTCTGCTGCACAGAAGAGGTGATAAGCAGCAGGAGCAAATTAAGTCTTAAGAGTTTTTCCAGTGGAGCCTTTATTATGCTGCTGCTTTCAGTGCCTGCTTCCTGGGTTGGTTTTCTTCCACATTCTGTTCAAGTAAATAGAGTCCCTCCCCCTCCTAAAACAAGACAAAAATAGCACTCCTTTCTCAGGTTACTCAGCCCTGAAATGTGAAATAATACCTTGGGCTTCTATGGCAGTTTTTCCCAAACAAATGGGTCCTGGGGGTTGTGGGAAGATTCTAGATGGGTCGCAGGACACTAAGCAAACATACACTTCTCCTAGCCCAGAGAGCAGGGTGGCCCCTACGGAGTGTGGGTTGGAGATCAAGCCTGCCCCACGCTCGCCCAACAGTGTCAACTCCTGTCCCAGGGGCTGGGCCCAGCTCCTGCTCTGGGGCATTGTGACCTGGCACACAGGGTTGCAGTGCCACCCAGCTGCCCAGGATTAGGATTGCTATGGCAGGGCAGAGTGCGCATGTAGGTAATGGTGGATCACAAAAAAAAAAAAAAAAAAAGACAAAATGCAGTTTGTGGGTCACCTTAGCAAAACGTTTGGGAACTAATGTTCTAGAGTATCTTCTACCCACTGATCTCAAAGTTACAGTTTAATCCTAGCTGAGACACGGGTACTTTCCCCATTTCCTCCAGCTGTAAAAAATGAAGCAGGTATATGATACGACTTGTCAAAGATCACACAGGAAGCCTAGAGCAGGTCAGAAATGGAAACCAGATCTCCTTTCTCCCAGCCCTGTGTTCAAACTAGTAGGGTGTTCCTCCTCCCGTACAGCCCCCTCACTGCCCACAAGATTAAGTGCTGAATAGTTTATTCAGTTCAAAACTAGGATCTCTGTGAAATAAGGTTAACTTCCTCTGTTACCTAAGATTAAGTCAATCTGTAGGTCTTATCTCCCTATTCTTGTCCTCTCAGGATTGCAGAAGGTGGGGAGGAGAGTGGTAAGGAAAAGAGAAAGGGCTAAGGAAGAAGGATGTTGCAAACATTGCATAATCCTTTGTCTCTGAAAGGGGTCAAGAATTTAATTCACTAGCACAGATGCTGCACTAGTTTGTCCTAAGGGGAGGAAGGTTCTATTCTAAAACAGATTGTCTCAACTAGCCTTCAGAAGAGCCTTCTCAGGACAGTGGTCCCCTCCCCCAACCATTACTGCAGTGTCTTTAAAAGGTTCTGCTCAGAGAACAAAGACCCACCTGTCCGATATGAGCGTAGCAAACGCTGCGTCCTTGGCTCGGATGCTCCAGGATAGTGCTGAGCCTAAGCGATTGTTCCGCACAGCTTTCATGGCCATGATTTTACAGATGCTGCGAACTTCGGGATGAAGTGGGGAGAAGAGAGAAATGGAGAGTCAGTTTTTAGTAGTTACACCCAGGCCACTATAAGGCAAGGAAATGTCATGAAGAGTTAGTCACCTTGTTCGTGCATCTGTCTCTGCTCACAGATCCTCAGCACCTTGAGGGCTTTTTGCTCTGTGTTGAGGGGGATTCGCTCAATATGAAGCTCCAGGTAAACCTTGCCATACTCTGGACAATGATCAAAATAATCTACCCCCAACTGCCACAGGCTACAAAAGAGGGGAGGGAAAGGTCAAATGTTCCTTCTAAGGAGAACTCTCAATTAAAGCACTTTATTATAGTCACAAGAGGGATTTGAGTCCAGATTAAGAACAGTAACACTCTGTAGGAGACCCCTGATTAGGTCACTCATCTTTGAGACTTAAATTGGCTTTTACTTTTTATCTAGTACTGATCCTATAGTAACCGCTCTGGAATACCGCCGCCTGCACCAGCTGCTCTGCACACTTCGGGTTGTGACATTTATAACTAGAAAAGACAAAGCACTAAAACTATGGTATAGGGACTTGATGGACTCTAATAGATCTCTTCCCTCTTTAATTCATGGTTCTAGCAGAAGCAGCCCAAAGGCTTTGTCAAACAGCTTGATCGATATCCCTTTCCATAACTCGAGCCACTTAATTGTGCTGCCTTTCACATCATTAACATGAAGGTTTCTCTTTTGTTGCCCAATGTCAGTCTGGTATCTGAAAGCAGGGAAGGAGTTGTTACCTGTGATGGGAAAAGAGCCCGGAGGCATACTCCAACAGGAGGAATTCACGCATATTGGAACCAAAACTGCAACAGAAAAGTAACACATTTTAATCCTAACGTATACTCAGACTACCATGTGATTACCTAATTTATTAATGACAGGATTCAGAGTAGCAGCCATGTTAGTCTGCATCCGCAAAAAGGAGTACTTGTGGCACCTTAGAGACTAACAAATTTATTTGAGCATAAGCTTTCGAGACCTACTGCGCCGTAGCTCATGAAAGCTTATGCTCAAATAAATTTGTTAGTCTCTAAGGTGCCACAAGTACTCCTTTTCTTTTTGATAATTTATTAAGTGTCTCACACAGTCCAGGCTACAAGTTGTTTTTGTTTTTTTAAGAAGTCTCTAAACTAGTCTATTTTTTTACATCACATGCACATCAAGGTTTTTTATTGTAGTGGGATCCCTCAGTACACACCCATTAACAGCTGCAAGGTTGTATCTCAATGAAAAGACTCTGCTGAAGCTATTGTTAATAAATACTTTTCATCCTAGAGTATCTGAGTGTGGTTTACAAACTCCACTGAAAATCGGCCACCTCTTGGGAGAGACATCACAGCTGTTGCACAACATTCCACAGCTAAAAAATAATTTAGAAGATCCTTTAGCCAACTGAAACTGCAAGCGAAATTTAGATAGAACGCAATTACTCAAGTTGGAATTTAGCAAAGGCAAGAGGATTAATACTCCTACTTCATTCAAAATGTGCCATGAGATCTCTAATAACCAGTCAGTTATATTTCACCTGGAAAAACTTCACTGCCATCAGCACAGAAGACCCTAACATCACTCTGAGGTGCTGGTTCAGTATCAACTCAGAGGTGTGGCAGGTTGGCATTCTCTCCTGCAACATTACTTCTTGCAGCACTTGGATTTTCCTCTCTATTCCACAGGTTTCACTGGAATATACAGCACATCCCCTCTCTCTGAATCTCTGATATGTGGTTCTTCACCAAGAAAATACTACATTATCCTTCTATCACCACTCCTTATTTCTACCTCTGGCCTCTGGACAGTTGAGTAAACAATGCAGAGGCACTTACTAGAGATTGTGAGACTGCAGGAGTTTGCAGTGATCCAGCAGGTCAGCCAGATGAGCCACAAACCACCAGTTGCTCAGGGCGATGCTGCATTTACAAAAAGCAAAGGAAGAAAATATCAGCCTGTTAATCAGTGGTTCTCAAACTTTAGCAACCCGACGAGGACCCCTATTTTGATTTAAAATTTTTCACAGATCGCCAAGCCCCTCTCTCAGCCCCAGGCTCCATCCCTTTCCCCGAGTCCCCACCTCCCCCCCCCCCCCCGCGCACCTCCTCTTCCCCCCCTCTTTCTGCCCCCTCTCCTAGCATGCCCCGTCCCTCCCTCCCCCTCCCAGTGCCTCTTGCACACCACTGAACAGCTGTTCCCTGGTGTGCAGGAGGCACGGGGCGGGGGGGAGGAGAGTTGATCAGCAGGGCTGGTGGTCCCAGACATAATTCCGCCCCCTCCCATGAGCACGCCCCATCCCTGCTCCTCCCCCTTCCTCCCAGTGTTCAACAGCTGTTCCCCAGGGTGCAGGAGGCGCTGGGAGAGAGTGAGGAGTTGATCAGTGGGGCCTGCAGACCCCCCTGGAGTACCCTCACAGACCCCAGTTTGAGAAACGCTGCTGTAACTGACAAGTGACATGTTATGTTTTCTGGCAACATTTCCGACTGTCATAGAAGCAACACACTGCCCTAACCCAGCAGGCTTGCAGACGAGTGACACGATGTCACAGACCTAATGGAATGGTATTTTAATTGCTGTCTGGCCTTAGGTGTTCTTGCCAAAGTCTTTAAAAGGTAGATCAGAAAGGCTCAATCATTCTTCTTATGTGCACATATCTTCACATGCAGGCAGACTCCTCTCCACAAGAGATGCCAGCTTGCTGTTGGACTGAAGGCACAGAGAAGCAGTGCTGTATAACCAAGAAGTCAAAGTCTTACTAAAACTCAACCTGCATTCTTTAATCACTTGATGGATCTCGAACTCAAAGGCTGCCATTAAGATGCTGTCTAGAGGTTCAGGGCTGCTCTCTCCTCCCAGGAACAGGTTCAGGCTAGACTGTGGAAGCCCCAAAAAGACAAGACACAGTCAATGCAAAGGGCCATGGGGGCAGTGCAGGAAAAGAAATTTGTTTGGCTGCATCAGCCTTATTTAGACCGTTTTGGAAAAAAATTAGGGGGGGGGGGGGGGAGAGATTGAGAGATAAACAAAAAAAAGTGACTGAAAGGGTTAAACAGGATTCATCTGTGTTTTCCTAGAACAGATTCAACGCTATGACTTAAGGAAATTAGCATAGGTATTTGCAGTTTGCAACATTCACGTAGAAACTGAACCAGTTACATGGCACACTGAAAACTCTTGGTCAGCTGCAAATTTTTCACTCATAGCACATGTGTGGAACTCCCTGCAGGTTGCTGTTCCACTTTCAAACTCTGTAGGAAAATCACACAAGTATCTGGGCCCTGTAAAACTTCAGCCCTCCCAATGTGGTTTGAATGCAATAACCCCAGACTTACCTGTGCGTAGAAGCGAAGTTCCACTGGCTTCACAGTTGGATGGGAGTAGACAAGTCGGGTGACCAGAAAGTGGTACCAAGTAGTCATGAGCTCCTTCTTCTCCAGTATGGTGTTCTCATCTCCCAGCAGGATCTAGCACAAAAGAGAAACACCTCCATAAGCCCCCGAAGACTCACATCTTCATTACTAGCTTCATTCCTTTTAATCCCTCAGCTCTGCTTCTCTTGGCATCACGCCCTTAACAGGACATGCAATCAACAACAACTTAATTAAAACCAAATAACTAAGAGGAAAAGAACAGCAGCTCTTGGGCACGCCCTTGACCAAAGCATTGTATTGAGGGGAGAGTCTGAGCTGATGGTATCAACCTTGCACTTAGGATAGCAGATTTCAGCAGAGAGCCTCAAAGTGTTTCACAACAGTTAATCAGGCCTCGAAACATGCCTGTGAGCTCAATTCTATAACCAGCATTGCTGCCCGACCTATGGAGAGGTGAAATAAGGGGAAGCCATTTGCCCACAGTCATGCAGAGTCCAACACTCTAGATTTCCTGCTTTAACCAGCAGACCAACCTTACCTGTGTCCACACAGCACTCCCAATCCCCAGTGGATGGCTACTGGTGCCTTCAAATGTGTGACCATAACCTCCTTCCTTCCCAGCCACAACACACCTTGCAGATGGACTCCATGTGGGGATTAGAAGCAAAGGTCCCATCCTGGAGGTACCGCTGACATTCTTCATGCCAATGCTGCCATTTCAGTTCCATCTCAGTCAACGTCTGTGTGTTGCCAATCTGAACCAGAAAGATACATACATACCATAAAGCAAATGCAAAGTCCAACCTCTACAAAGGTCATTCAGTGTGACTCTCAAACAAGACTTTCATGGGCAGAACAAAACACTGGCCCCCGGCAAGGATTTTGATGTGTGCTGCTACCAAGCTTCTCCATCATTTCAGCCATTTAAATATCAAAGTGACAGAATGTACAGGAACCCACAGGGGACCACAATGTAGCATCTGCCGCCTTTTCACCATGAAAAGACCACTGCAGCATGTGCGGGTGAAATCTACAAGGAAAGTTCTCTGGGAGGTTGTGTAAGAGCTGTCAATTGGAACATTCTGAAGAACTAGAAAAATGACTCCCCCTCCCCAGCGTTGAGTAAGAACAGGAATCACCGCCAAGGCCATGTTACCTTTTAACATAATATGCCGTTCTCCCTGCATATGGGTCTTTTGGGTTGTTATAGAACATGTATGTTACAGCCAGAAGGTGTCAGAATTCAGACATTTTAGTAGTCAGTAGGCCAGGATGTTATGTTATAGTGGCCCACAGGTGAGATGATACAGAGTGGACTACAAATGCCACCCCCACTACAGACCACTGCATGCATTATTCCCCAGTGGAACTGTATGAGAAAGCTGCTGCATGCATACAGTAAGAATGGGCATCTTCTTCATCAGGTCATCCAGAATTTTGCACATGCCCATCGACGTGGGGTTGGCACTGGCTTCCTTAGAGAGTAAGTGCCGTGCATCATCCATCCGGCCCTGCAGCACGAAGATGTCCACCTGCAAAAACCACCACAGTTCGTGAGCACCAAGCAGAAGCAATGCTGAGACACCACCTTCATGCAGAATCAGACCAAAGGTGAATTTTAACTGAGTTAACATTTGTGGCTTAGAAAAGTTAAAGGAGCCAAAAGTGCTTAAACTACAGATCCTGTTAACTCAAATGCGTGCACAGCACAAGCCTCCTGGCACAGGGTGAAGGGCCCCTTTAAGAGGGAGGAGAGTCCATGACTCCTCAGCTGCTTCCCAGTTGAGTTTAAATGCACCTGGATCATATAAATGGAGAGACAGACAGTGGAGGAATCAGTCAGGAAAAGAGCCTGAGAGAGACAAGACAGGGGGAGATGAGAATTGCTTGGGGAGGAGAGACCCAGACAGAAAAAGAAGTAGCAGAGGAGAGCTGGTATACAGAACCAGCGGGAAGAAGGTAAAGCATGTTGGTGGTGGGGACTGGCCAAAGCTGGGGAACCCCTGCCAAGTTACAGCACAGTTCATGCAGAGGCCTCTAGGAACCAGGGGAAGAACCAGCCCTGGTTAGGAGAAACCAAACCCAAAACAAGAAGGTTGATGCTGGAGGGTGGATCCTAGGAGCAAGGGCAGGACTCACAGGCAGGGGGACTGGGGTGAATGAAACACTACAGGAATACCCCCTGCAACACTCCTGAATGGAGAACTGTGGGAAATCACACCCAGAACAAGGGGTTGGTCCTGCAGGGACATTCCTTGAGCATGGGTAGGACTCTCAGGCAGGGAGGCCTGTATGGGAGGAACACTGCAGGGAGTTCTCTCAGACTTGGAGTGATCAGAGAAGCATCATGAGGGGAAGTTTGACACTGGGAGCTCTCAGGTGGATAGCCTGGAGAGTGATGCCTTGGAATAAGGGTGAAAAGACAGAGAAGATTGGCGATGGACTCTCCCTCAAGAGGGTGAGCTGGAAATGGTGTCCCAGGAGGGTGCATGAAAAACTGCTATGAACCTGCTGTACTTGCGGATTTCAGGGAGAAGGGTTTTATACTGTAGACTATTGTATATGTGCAGGAATTAATTATGCCTAAAGGTGGGCTTTTGAATCAGACTTTGAAAGAGACTGGTCCTTTTATGGACGGACCTGTCATGCCAGGTCCTGCTGCAGGAGGGCACCCCAGGTGGGGTGGCCCTATAACATATCCCTATACTGTGCTGGCCCTGGCCTCTATTTTGATCTGAAATCCTCTCTAGGGGTGAAGGTAACAGTCTTCATGATGGCTTTAGCAACTCTGCCAAATGTGAGTTTCTGAGATGCAGTCTAGTGTACAAAGCCACTCATGAGGAAGGAGGGACAGAACACGCATGCAAATGTATAAACTCCTTTGATGGAGAGAGCACTAATTTCTTTACTCACAGCATTCCAGAAGTCTTTATGTTTTGATGGATTTTCACTGCTCAGAACTTCACGGACCATGCTGTCTACGTCACAAATATGAAGACGAACCCAGTCGAGAAGGTGAAGCAGGAGATGACCAGCTGTAGGCAGAGAATACATCTCTCCATCAGATCCCTGTTGTTTTAAGATTCTAACATTATTAGTTTCATAATATATTTCCCGCAGGCAAAAGCAGAGGACAAGTCTACCTAGTCCTCTGGCTCATTCATAGGATTTTTATCTGCCAGGCTCAATCCACCAAAGGCCATGGAAGAACAGCAGGCTGCTGCCAAATTAACAAACTCAGAATTTTACAGACTGAAAGGGGATTTGCTCCTTTGTCTATTAACCTGCTCCATGACACAGAGACAAAACAAAGCTAGTTAAGATTGCTAGCTAACAACATTGTTGTCACTTGTCACAGGCACTTCAAAAACAAGAAGATGAATAATCATCATAATCTTATATTGGCCAAATGATGCACATAGTTTTACTCTTCATTTTATTGTCCTCTCCAATCTGTTTTCTCTTCGCTGGAAATGAGGAGGAAAACTAGTACCAGGTAATTCATTTACTCTCAACAAACCAGTTTGAGAACCTCTCTTCTGGAGTGTGTGAGTGAATAGGCATCATATGTTTACATATTTTGATTGCCTAAAAAGTAACTTGGATTGAAATCCTAGGCCAAATCCTCTCCTGGTGTAATTCAACTGACGTCAGTGAAGACACTCTAAAATCAGTGGAGCTGCACCAAAGAACGTGGCCCCTAATGGGTAAGTGATACTTAGTATTTATATATAGTCTATGCTTATGAATTTAATAGTATTTTGTACTTAGAGGTTGTTTATGCTTGAAATTCAACAACCTGAGAAAAAAATTCTGTTTGATATCACACTTCTCTATTAATTTCAAGTACTATGAGCCTACTCCAGTTCCACTGTAGTACAGAGGAAGGCAAAAACTAGAACAGAAAAGAAAAGGGAAAGAGCTCTATTTAGGGCACAGTGCAAGACAGAGAAGACAACTCTTGTCCTAGACAGGAAGCATTAGGGGTAGGGTTTGTTGCCACTTCCTGGCAACATTAGTATGACTTTTAGAGACATGCCAAGATATGTTCTGATGGGCACGTTATACATTTCTAGAACAAATACCTATGCAAACAAAAACATCATACTCCAATTCTCACCTGGCACTACTTCAACAAAAAGGATCTCACACAAGTTCCAGATCAGCTCCATCGCGGACAGAATAGAGACCTGAGGAGCAACAGGTACAGGTTTCACATGCAACAATCATTCCAGAGTTTCCCAACATAGCAACCAAAGAGACATTTGAACCACAACATGTCAAATATCAGCCTTCCTCCTTATCCACTCCTCTGATAAGTTTACTACTTTGGACAGAAGTGTTTTACTAACATTTCAGAGAAGATCAGTAGTCAAATGAGACACTGGGCCACATATTTGATTTAGGAAGTTTCAATGCTGCTCCCACATTAAAATATACCATATTTTGCTTGCGCATTAAAATAAAACATCTCCCATCTGTGGTCAACACTAAGATAGTACAGGAATTCTTTCTGACATTAAAGCTCAGGAATCTAAGAGACCTCAATTGAAAGTTACAATGTTTATTTTGGTTCTCAGTGAGACCTCAATTGAAAGCTACAATGTTTATTTTGGTTCTATAAAGATAACTTAGATCTGAATTTATAACCCAAGGAAAAGTTATGATAGAGAGAAAAGGCCAATATGGCAACATTAATGCTGACAAGATAATGCCACAGCTTGCTTTCTTTACTCTTCCTGGACAATAGTTCCACTATTGCTTCAAGTGCATGATTTCAAGGCTCGCTACAAGCCTCAGCAGTTTTGGGGTGGGACATCAGAGAGGTAGGCTCTAAGGGGGAGGGGGGGAAGCTGGGGTATTAGTTCATGGTTGGACTTTGTTAGAGGATGAGAGTATCGGAGGTCTCTAAAATTGGATCTATACATAGATTACATCAGAGCAACCACAGCTCTCAGATAACTCCTACAACTTGTCTCTTGCAACATTAGCAGCATATTGCTGCCTATACCACCAACGCAAAAGACTAAGGAAGCAGATTTAGAGCATATCATTGTCACAACACACTTGCCTGGTGTATTTGCCGGCAATAGGTTTTTTTTCCGGTTGTGACTAGATTTCATAATACAATGTTTTTTAAATTACCTGGGTGCTGTGCTGGCATTGCAGCTCAGGGTCCCGGGTAGAAACTGAGGGAAGAGAGAAAGAAGTCAAAACACCCCAAAAACATTTTTCCAGCCCTCTGACACTGCTCAGAAATGAAGCAGTTTCACGTTTGGATCCAGTGATGTGTGGTCATTCTCCAGTCTCGCTATCATAGACTTTTAAATGTTATTAGGTATTTCCTTAGTTACTTAGCACCTTTTATTAATTTTGTATAAGTTCTGATCTCTTTTATAAGTGTGACAGAATGCATAACATCATTCTGAGAGCTCTGTGAAAAGATAATATTCATAAGATGTTATAGTAGTAAGCATCCTTCAGTCTCGAGAGACCAGGGGTATGCACCCCTGAGAGGTAAAGAATTTATTCAGTTGATTTTATGGCAGCTGCGATCGTGGCTGAAGAGACCCACTCGAGAGAGACAATCTTTGCCATATCGGTTACATTTAAAGATGTTTTGATAACCTCCAAGCACCCATTAAAGCAGGCACACTGTGGCAGGACAACACCCTATTGTCTGGAGACTGCCCAGTTGTATGCGGGCGGTGGTTGTCTAGTTAGAGATGATGATCTCTCCCACCACCGGAGACAGCCCCGATCTATGCCAATCGAGTAAGAGCTTAGAACTGGTGGACTGCTGCCTCCCGTGTCGTGTCGATGCTCGAGGTGAAGCTGGAGTACCTCTCCAGGACACAAGCCTGGACGGATGATATGGAGGTCCTGAGTTGCCCATGCATCAGCCCCCCCACCCTCCTCGACATCACCGGTAAATCCAGTCGAGAGGAAGAACCAATACATCTGGTACCCAACCTACTGCTGGAGTTGCCGGAAAGATACTAAAATATTAGTACCCGACCACCTTTAGGGCTCCACTCCAGATTTTCTGTCTGAGTTTACTCTCATAGCCCTGCATTCCTCAACAAGGCAGTGGGGCTTTTCTGTCAGGGGTTGCTCCCTTAGCCTTACACCCTCCCGGGCTACCCACAAGGCAGTGGATTTGATGAGGTAGTACATCTACTCTCATTACAGTAGCACGCATAGCCTGACCTGACTTTCTATGATGTTATATCTGGAAACAATTTTGGTTGCTGGACTGTATTTCAACATTGATTGATTGTGGTAACTGTCCTGCTAAATGTCATTATTACATATATGATATACGATGCTCAGCGGTACAAGAGGAGTAGGAGTAAGGACGACAGCAAAGTTATAGATGGGGTGCCACATGCAAGAGAGAGCCTATTAACTAAACAGAACAAGGATGGAACCAACTGTCATCAGACTCTGCCTAAAAGTGACAACAAAACAGGGACATTACACTTGTAATAATGATCCAGTATGGTTACCTACTCTTCTGACTCTAAGAGTTAGAAGCTGCATTTCCCAGCAGAGAAGATGAGAAGGAATCTTAAATTAATGGAGTGACAAATAAATAATGAGAAGCCTGGCATTCTAAGAGGGACAATAAGAATGACTGTTTGAGGCAGTTAGAAGTGGGAGATTACAAAGCATCTTGAGAAAAGGAAAAACATCAGATTTGTGAAGCAGCTGAAAAGATTAAGGAGGGAATCAAAGAGTAGAGAAATAAATTAGAAAGAATAAGAATCTTAAAAAGTGAGTGCAAGAGTAAATTTTGAAAATTCAATTAAAAAATAATGCACAAAGTCTCTCCCTAGGTTTACAAATTGACATGGCACCAAGGGAGTGAAACTGCAGTCTCAACAGTTACTGAAATCTGAAAACACTTTTACAGCAGTTATAACAAATTGCAAATGTTATTTTTATGGTCTCGAATACAGTCTCTTCTTAAATGGAGAACTTACTAGCCAACTGGTGCATCTCCTCCATACAGGCTCTTATGACTGAACGGTAGTTTTTACTCACTCGAACCAATCTGCCAAGAATACAAAGGCTTTCTTTAGAGATTTATTTATTGTTAGCTTGTACCTATAGGCTAATAGGGCCCCGATTCTGCATGTTTCTCTGCAGAGGCAGACCCCTTCTGCACTATACTGAAGTCAGTGGGGCTCCACACAGCCAAGAGGTCTGTCTACTTGCCGGATTGGGGCCTAATTTTGTAAAATGGATATTGGAAACATTAGTTTCACAATATTACAGAGGATCAGCTGCTGAGAGAATTTCAGTTTCATTATCTTCCTCATTGGATATAGATTCATATGTTTGGTAGAAGGGGAGCAACATATTGGTCCTTTCCTGCACAGTATAATTATTATTGTATCACCTTGCCTCGCTTCCTAACAAGACAATCTGTAAAAGGCAAATACACCGGTCAAAGGGGAGTTGCTCTCCTACCTCATGTCTCTAGATGAGGCAGTATCCATCAACAGTGAAGGAGACTGGGTATAAATAAAGGGAACAATCAAGATAAGATATGTTTCTTTAATAAATTCAGTAAATGAACAACAGGTATGTACACAGGTATGTACTGTATGAACTGTACCTTTAACTCTCACAAGGTTACCACCTAAGGAGATGCATGGACACCACACTATTTGGGAAACAGATGTGAGGGAACCCTTCCCAACCTGCCTTCACCCTCCACTATTAAGTAGCACAGAACAGACTATCTGAATTGCACCTCACTATTGACAAGTTCTCCATGGGGGACAGGGAAGCTGACATGTTCTCTGTTTGTTTCAAAACTATCTATCATTTCTGTTTACTCACTGTGCTTTCCTTGACTTCCCAGCCAACTCTTCCTCACTCCTCTGGAGTCCAACAAAGATCCCATGGGATTCATTGAAGAGTTTGCGTAAGGTCTGCGAGTACACATCTTGATCTTTGCGAACAATGAAAATGTTGGGGCAGCCTGGCCTTTTCTCTGCATGTTCTGAAATGAAGCATGTAAACCATAAAATAACCAAATGAATGCTCTGCAGTGTCTAATGCAGATAATCCATCTCAACCCTTCAAAAGTTAAAGCCTACAGTAATGGTTCTTAAAATATTAACTAGCAATTTATTTGGTAAGAAGTCTAAGAGTCAGCACAAAAACAGGGCAAGAGGCACAGAACTACTGATAAAATATCAAACACTCTGTAAAACTCAATTCCAACAAAAACCGCTAATAATTTGTGTGTAATAATGCAAATACAAATCTCTTCAATATATTAATTCTTAAGTCTGATCACCTATGCTTTATAAACACTGACTGAATTCTCAACTCTGACACCATTTGATGGTGTTCTTGAAGCCTCAACTCCTGGAGTCAAATGACTGCCCAGGAAGTTTCTAGCTCTCATGTTGCAGAAAACTTGAAAGAACATGATCTGAGAGTACCCCAAACTCTTGGAAAGGCAAATAAAAAGAACCCCAAATTTATTTTCAAATATCTCATTTTAAGCTAATTTATTTTGGGACCTAACTCACAATTTCTGAACACCTGAGGTTAGGCATACACCTGAGGTTAGGCATACCCCTATTTACTCTGCATTAGTAGTTAGTAAAATCCACCAAGATAAACACTCAAGAATGAAAAAGAAGTTATCCACCTTTTGGGAACAAAGTTTCATACACCAGCATCTCTCCAGGTCCCCAGGCAAAACACATTTGCTTCCTGTTGGAGTCCACCCCAGGAATCAGCTGTTAGGAAATAGGGCAGAGGGTTTGTCAAGAATGCAGCTGTTCTCTAAGAGAATTGAACAGGCAAACAGGATTCCTCTTCCCCTTCTAGGGTATGTTTACCCTTCATCCGAGAGTGAACCTCCCAACTTCGGTCCACAGGCTCATCTATACAGCCATTTTTATTACACTAGGCCCAGCCCCATTAGCACAAGTCTGTCTATACGGGCTGGGAGTCTTGTTCTCAGATGCAGTAGAGACATGCCCTCAGTTTTCCCATCTGTAAAATGGGGATAATGATACTACCCTCCCTTGTAAGCACTTTGAGATCTACTGCAGAAGGGTGCTGGGTGCTGCTCTGATTATCCCTGCATCTTTTTGAGGGAGGACTCATTTGTGCTCATGAAGGAAGACAACCAGTAATGCACATTCCCGAGGTCGAAAAGCTGAAGTGAGCCACAACAGTTCCCTGCCCCCCTCTGCCCAGCGTGCCCCCTTGCCCGTACCCTCCCCCACCCTAGTGCTCCTGGCAGAGGGTGTCCGCCCCCCCCCCGGGAGACGGGGGCTCGCTCTGTCCTACAGTAAGCGGCGGCTCCACGTCCAGCTCCTCCATGTCAGCAGCGGGCTCGCCGGGCCGGGGACGGCGACAGGCAGCGGAAGAGAACGAGCTCCGCCGCCTCAACAGATGGCCCGCACCCAGGGAGCCCCGCCCAACACCGGGCGCCGCGCAGAGACAGAGGCCCCTGATTCGGGGCTGCCCTGGAGATGCCTGCAGAACTCTACTCCTCCGGGCCCTCACTGCTTCAAGCTTCCCCTCTCGATCAGCTCCCGGGGACGGGGTGGGGACTAGTGTGTGTTAGAAAGGGGGGGGGGAATAAATCCTCCCTGTGTGGGCTTTATGTTGAGTTTGGGGAGGCCCTGAACTGGACAGTCCGGTGGTGCGACGGGCTCCGGAAGGGCCCCGCGAAGGTATATAGGCGGGAGAGTCGGCGGAGGCGTGCCAGTCAATCAGTGTGCGATGGGGCTTATGGTTGTGGGTGGGTGGGGTAGTTGGCGGCTGTTACCCGTTTCCTGGGTCAGCTACTGGGGTTTCTTCGGGAGCCCGGCTTGTCCGTAGGTCAGGCCTCTGATTGTGCCTCCCTAGCGCTGGCAGGGCAGCTGAGCTGCTCGCGGCGGGACGTTGCCCCGTGCTGTGGTTGTCTCCCTTGATCCTGGTGACGGCTGTAGGGCGCCCTCATATCGCGCCAGTGGGCAGCCGCACCCCCTCAGGATGGAGCGGGAACGCCGGGGGTGTTGGTGTGTTCCCGTGGGGGGGGGGTACTTCCCCATCCCTGTGAGCCCAGAAATAGCTCGGGGGTGAGAGAGATGGTTGTCCCAGCAGGGCTGGCAGAAACCCCGTCTGCTGGCCTCGTCTTTCTCTCCGTCTGCATAGGTGGGGAGGATGGAGTAAATTGGTGTGATGGAGGGGCTGCCTGATCTGCTCCATATCCTGGGCCTTGCTGCTGGTAGTCTATTCTGCACACTGATGGGTATCATTATCTGTGTGAGTTGAGGTGTAGAGAGTGTAGTTATCCATCCCTTGCCACCCGGGGACCTTAAGCTGGCATATGCCTCGCCATTTATGATCGTCATTGTTAAAATTTTTCTTCTTGCGAAGGGGCTCAGAGAAACTTCTTAATGGTTGCCGTGCCTACACAGGTGCTCTTGAACAATGACAAACAGGACAGCAGATGGCTAGGCGCTTTGAAATATTACTAGCCTCCATCCGTCTCACCAGGCTGACTTGGGATCATGAAGTTAGCATGGGATTTCAGGTTCTCTGTTCTCCCCTCCTTTGGTCTGACAATTAACTTCTCTAAGAGCCCCAGATGCCCAGACGGGCCTTGCCTTTCATGCAGTATCTGGCCACGGTCAGAGGGTGCTGGTCCTAGCCTCCGTGCCTACCTAGGCCAAGCTAGGGAGTTGTCAGGTCAGCATGAAACTTCATCTTGCCCTTTTTGGGGACCTTGAAGCTTTTCAAGCTATCTGGGAACATGGCAAACAGCAAACCCTTTCTTGAATTCACCACTTGTCTAGCCAAGAAGCAAAAAAGCATTGTGTCCTGGAAAATTTGAAGTTTGTTGAAAAATGAAGTGATTGATTAGTTTTTAAATCTTATACTTTCTAAACCAATCTCATAAAGTTGGGGGGGGGGCGGAGGGTCTGATTGTGAATGATGAAGGTTTGGAGTGGCATTTTCTACTTCATGCACAGAACTAGAATTAATGCAAAGTGAAAGCTGGAGGTTATAGTGGATCACAAATTGAATGAGTCAATGGGATGCAGGTGGAAAAAAGGCTAAAATCATTGAGGTGTATTAACGAGTATATGTGAGATACAGAGGTAATTGTCCTATTCAGTACTGATGTCTCAGCTGGAGTACTGTCTAGTTCTGGGCACAACACTTAAGGAAAGATGAGGGTATTTTTGTTGCCCTTTAGAACATAGTTTGACAGAAACAAAATAACATCTTTCTCAGATGTTGATGAGATGAGCACGAAATTGTACAGCACATTTGTAAAGGACATATGACAGAGTGATATCTATGGTTCTTACTGAAATGAGAGCATTTAATTTCTAAACAATCCACGTATGGAAATGAACAAACTTAACTCTGTCTTGTAGTGACATTCTGCAATAACTAATGTTATGATTAAGATATTTTGTTTGTAGTCCCAGATTAGATTAAACTGTTTTTTTTAAAGACATGTTAGAAGTTTTCCCTTTATGGTGTCTGCAGAGGGCAGAATTAAGATTGGTTGGGTGCCTTAACTTGCAGTTTTTAAACCATGATTTGAGGACTTCAATCGCTCAGACATAGATGAGAGGTTTATTGCAGGAGTGGGTGGGTGAGATTCTGTGGCCTGCATTGTGCAGGAGGTCAGACTAGATGATCATAATGGTCCCTTCTGACTTTAAAGTCTGAGTCTAACTGTGTATTTCCACACCTTAACAGAGCTGGTTGGAAAAATTCCGACAAAACATCTTTTCATCAGAATTTTGCTGATTCATCTAAAACAAAACGTTCCATGGGGGTGGTTCAATTCCAACAAAGTTCTGCTGGAACTCAGGGAAGGTTCTGACAGAAAAGCTGACTGGCTTTCTGCCACCTCACCCGCCAGCTCCTCAGCAGCCCATCTGGTGGGGCTTCAAAGGAGCCTGGACTTCTTGACCCCACAGCAGCTTGCCTGGCTCCTAGCTCATTGGCAGCCCAAGATCTAGAGCTCTAGGTTGATTTCCTGAATTTATAACACTTGATTTTGGGACAATTATAGCACATCCCTCTAATATATTTTATCCTTAAACTACTACTATGTTCTCTAAAGTTGAACTCTGTTAACATTATTTTTTGTCTGTGAATGTCCTTGGTTTTTAAAAAATTTTTGTCATCCACGAGCACTAACCAAGAAACCCAAAGAGAATATGACCATGTAATGTTTCTAATGATTTGTGGTATCAACTTTGAATCATTCTTTAAATGTTAACTTTTAAGAGCAGATTCAGCCCCTACACCAGAACAAGTACCACTGGCATCACAGTTCAGGCAAGTTCTTTCATAGTTAGGGGGTGGTATAGAAGAAAGTGCAAAAATTGTTTGTAGGAGAAACAAACAGAGAGCAGGTTAAGGCAGCATTGCCAGAGCAGAAGGGCAGATAAGTAGGGAGAGGCAAAGATGTGAATAGTTTTGATGAGAACAAGAAGCTTGACTTTATGCAGTGGAATGGGAGTGGGTGGGGAGGTCCCATGGTAAGGAAGATGATCTTAGCAACTGTATGGACAGAAATGGGGTGATGTTGGTTTTGGGGAGGTCGGAAAGGAGGAATCAAGTTTGGAGATGAGGTCCTGAACAAGAGTCTTAGCTGTGTGGACAGAAAGGATTTTAGAAATGTTATGGAAGAAGCAGTCATATTTAGGCACATCATGGACGTGTGGGTCAAGGGATAGCAAAGGAGATAAAAATGCATCTCTCCTGCTGCGCTCTCCAAAGTTACTGGTCTGAGTAACAAGGAGGGTGGTTGTGTTTTCATAGGTTTCAGAGTGGTAGCTGTGTTAGTCTGTATCAGCAAAAACAACGAGGAGTACTTGTGGCATCTTATAGACGAACAATTTTATTTAGCATATATCTTCCTACTGTATTTTCCACTCCATGCATCTGATGAAGTGGGTTTTAGCCCATGAAAGCTTATGCTAAATAAAATTGTTCATCTATAAGGTGCCACAAGTATTCCTCGTTGTTTTGTGTTTTCATAGTGACAGGTAGTGATTAAAAAATTAGTTCACTTTTAACCGGGATGGATTTAAATTGACATGAAATACCCAGGAAGAGCTATCAGAGAGACTGAGGTGTGGATTGGATTGAGGGAGTCAGGTCAGAAGTGGAAAGATAGAATTTCAAGTCATCAACGTAATTGGAGCTGTATGGGTAGAAGAGGTCACCCAAGGAGTGTAAAGAGAAGGGACCATGAAAACTGTGGTGTCTAAATGGAGAGTAGGAAGGAGTTAGGGGAGCAGGGTGGTAAGAGGGGTCACTGAAGGTACAACCAGAGAGGTAGGAAGAGAAGATTTGGAGGAGGAAGGCAGGGTAGATGGTCTCAAAAGCAGCTGAGAGCTCAGGGGAAACTCAGGATGACGTAGAGATCCTGAGATCTGGTTGTGAAGAGGTCTATTTAGTGTTTCAAATTTCCTTATTAAAAAGCTAATATGGCTGCACTTTGGCTAATCACATGAAGCATTAAAGTATGGTTCCATCTGAAATGTGACCCTATAAAAATACCATTGTGAGGAGACTCGCTTATTGTCTATGATTTCTAGGTCAAATTTGATTAATTTACAGGTACATATTAGTTTTTAATAACTACCAACAATGCAAATTCATCCTGGGTTCTGAAACCTAGATTTACCTGTAATCTAGATTATACCTTTAGTCTGAGCCTTTATTGTGGTGTTTTTAAATAGTTTCCCTGTGTCTTGTAGGCATTTCACTCTCGTATCTCTTCCTTTTAATTTCTATTTAACTAGCTTCCTCATTTTTGTGTAGTTCCCCTTTTTGAAGTAAAAGTCTACTGTGGTGGGTTTCTTTGGTATTTCCCCCTCTACAAGGATGTTAAATTTAATTGTATTATGGTTGCTATTACTGAGTGGTTCAGCTATATTTACTTCTTGGATCAGATCCTATCCTCCATTTGGGACAAATCAAGAATTGCCTCTCCCTTTGTGGGTTCCAGGACTAGCTCTTTCAAGAAGCAGTCATTAATATAGTCTAAAAATTTTATCTCTGCATCCGGTCCTGAGGTAGCATGTACTTAGTCAATATAGGGATAGTTGAAATCTCCTGTTACTGGGTTTTCTGTTTTTGTAGCCTCTCTAATTTCCCTGCATATTTCACAGTCACATCACCATTCTGGTCAGGTTGTTGGTAGTATTCTCATACTGCTCAAGCATGGAATTTCTGTTCATAGAGGTTCTATGGTAGATACACTTTTGTACATCGCTAAAGAATTTTGTTCCCTCCTTAGTGTTGGTATCCTTTGAGAATTTGTGGACTCTTGTTACGCCTTCCCTTTTATCTCTAAATTATTCCTTGCATGTTAACCCTTCGCATCCTGAAACTCAACTGTCTCTGGCAGTTGAATTGCATCAGCTTGTAGCATCTTTGCAAACTGTACCTTTTGTGGACCTGGTCATCTTGAGTTCCAGAATCTAATCTTTTGTTTAACCAAAAAAAAAAAAAAAAGCCTACAAGTCTGGAGTGCTTGATTACTAAGTTAATCTTCAAACTGTTGACTATTTGACAGAAAACCTGGAACAATAGTTGAGATATGAACTCCCTCTTGTCTCGGAGTATAGACTGAAGCATAAAGATTATTTTGTTTGTATTATAAACATCCCCCCCCAAGAGCCCCAGTCATGGACCAGGATCCTATTGCGCTTGTCGATATACAAACATGGAACAAAAAAGATAACTAACTTCTGATCAAAACATGTAAGAAAGAACAGTTATTGTAGGAAGATCTGCCCAGTCTACTGTGAGTGGAGTGTTGTTGTGCCTCAAGCAGATACAGCTTGGAAGAATGTCTCACTTCCACTCCCTTCCCAATTCAACCTCTGACTCTCTCCAGTTAGCCAGTATCTTTCTGATAGAATATGTTGCCCAGAACTGAATGCAGTGTTCCATAGCAGGATACAGAATGAATAGTACATTGGTAGTGTTCAAATACAGTTTGGTCTTTCCTGTGTTTGTATCCAAGCCATGTTATAATCATGTTATGAAGGCACCATATTGGGCCCCTTGAACATGAAAAGGAGTAGAATGTTGAGACCAGAAGGTTGCATGGTATCTGATGTTAGATTCCAACTATCAGTGCTGTGATAGAGTGAAAATATTACAGTACATGGGAGGCCAGACTATAATGCAGCTCCCCAAAGCAAATTTATGTTCCCTGCACTGGATGTAGGTAGTGGTCAGTCAATCCACAGAGTGTATGACTCAATAGGCCAAGTCCCTCCTGTAGGTCTGATGCCCTGTGATTACCTCAAACTCTTGGACCTAGCTTAGTGTGAAGATTTAATTTCTAGACAACCCCTAACAAGTGGGTGTGAGAATTCAGTTTGCAGCCAACCTTGTGTAAGGCTAAGTTAGATGGGCTTTGAGAAGCGGACTACTAATAGAGAAGAAAAATCCATGGCAAAAGATGATAAAAAAGGGGAGTAGCATCCATAGTGAAACAATACTGGGGAAATCTGAAAGGAAGGTTGAGTTTTGCTGGTGAATCGAAGTTTTCTTATTTGACATTGCACAACTTTCAATGTTTTCATCTGTGCAATTTTTGTAATGTATCTGCTCCTAAAATGCACCTCCCACAAACTTTATGTATTAAAAATGTACACATTTTGTTTTGTTTTTTGCCTCATAGCCGAAGTATGTCTTGAAACAGCTGGATATGATGAAAACAGTTCCATTAGCAAGACCTAAACTTTAAAGACTCAGGAACAGCTTTGATGGAACCTAGTCTCAGGCTGTTAAAGATATCAGCTGAAGGTCTCACAAGTGCCAACATCAATTCCATGGGTGTCTCCCATCACCTTGATAAATTCTTGGATGAATTTCCAGATGGCATGTGTGACAACGGTCACTGTGAGTCTTTTGGATCCAGCAAAATATACTGAGACATCATTGGTTCTCTGATGTATAGCTGGATTTGAAACACCTGAATGTCCCTGGACATTTTTAAGCATGGCAGCATTGACTTGAAAGGGTCAAATAATCAATGAGATTCACAATAGAATGCTCTGAGTTAGTCCCAGTATATCTGTTATCAAGTGATTTTTCTAAGTATCATATCACATTCTTCCTGAGTTCAAGGATCTGAAAAATAAACTTCGAAATTGAGTCAGATTCTGCCTTCGGTGTACATGCAGGACAGGCCCCATGACTTCAGCAGAAGCTACTAAATTTGAAAGAATCTCACCAGATTTGATTTATGCCTATGATTTCTTGAGAGGAAAGCCAGCACAGAATTCCTTGAGGTGGGAGAATTCTGTCCTTCACAATTGAACTAGCCCCTTATAAACACTTTATATAATGTATTGGACCCTCCACTAGCAATGAGAAAGGGTAAGACTAGAAGAGAGGTTCTCAAACATGGTCAGCAGACCACCAGTGGTCTGTAAGCTCTATTCAGGTGGTCCGTGGATAGTTCCCTCTAAGGTGCGTGTCTGGGCGACTACACAGAGGATGAAGAGCCACCCACCTAATTAGTGGAGGCATGCAGGCGTGGCTCCACTAATTAGGTGCCTGGACCTTGGAGAAGACGCATATATAAGGTGAGGTGGTGACCTTGTGGGGAATAGGAGGGGGCAGTGGGGTGAGAAGAGGGGGTGGGGGGGAATTTGGGATGTGCAGGACTGCAGCAGCCAGAGAAAGAGGCAACTTTCCCCAGCTCCAGAGCTGCGGCTGCCAGGGAGAAACAGCCCTTCTTCCCAGCCTCAGCTCTGTGGCTGCAGTGGGGGGAGAGACACCCCTCCTTCCCAGACTCAGCTCGGGGGCTGCCGCAGCAGTGGGGAGAAGGCACATCCATCACATTAGAAAGGTAAGACTACTGATATTAAAAATAGTTGTGTGCTTTTATTTGTGGAACAAAAAAATAAGTATGGGGGGGTTTTATATAGTTCTTTTATCCACAGCGCTTTACAATAGTTAGCTAATGGTACAAACATTTGGAAAAATCATTAAGTGGTCTGCGGAGACCCTCAGCGATTTTCAAATGGTCTGCGGAAAAAAAAATTTGAGAAGCACTGGACAAGAAGGTTTGAAAAGGATCAATGTAATGATACTATATTGGGACTTTGCTACTCTAGCTGGTAATACTGTGTGGGGAAATAGTATAGGAGTAAATGGGAAGGATGATAGCATTACAACCACAAAGTGGTGTACAGGGCTTGGTCTACATTAGTATTTTACAGCGGTATAGCTGTGTCTCTCGGGGTGTGAAAAATCCACACCTCTTGAAAAATGTATCTATACCAACCTAACCCTGGCTGTAGCCAGCACCAGTTCAATGGAAAAAAATCTTCTGTTGAGTGCTAACAGCTCTTGGGAGGAGGATTTCAAAGCTAGTGCAGCTGTAGTGTTTTAGTGTAGACAAGGCCTAAGTGAGAGTTATATGGCAGAGGCGCAAGCGGGTGGCTGGGGGTAGCAGTGATGGGGGGTGATATCTCTAAAGGCCAGGGACTGGATGGTGCTGCAGATGTGGGTTCAGGGTAGCATATAGGTATGTACACCCTTACCTGCACCTTCCTATGTATGGAGATGCAGGTGTACCTGAGGGGCATGGTAGTCCAAGGGTGGGTTTACAAGGGGGCATTCAGAGGACTGTGTAGCAAAGACGGGGGAGGGAGGGGGGAATTGAGAGCCTACACGGTGCTGTGCAAAGGGGGCTGAATAAGGGGGTATGGGGGACATGGCAGTGTATGAGGGCCACAGTATAATTGTGGCTAGGACTCCAGCTGGGGATACATGTGAAGCAGGGGCGTGTGTGGGCCCAGAAGGAGCTGTATATGAGGGGAGTGTGGTGAACCTTGGAGTGACTTGAGTCAGGTCTGTGGCCCAGGAGGAACTGGTTAGGACCCCCCTTGGCCCCTGGGTGTGTATCTAGGGTACTTCAGGGGACCCACCTAGGGCCAGACCTGCACAGTGCACAAGGCTGAGGCAGGCTGCTATAGGAGGGTAGAGGGGTGTGTGGTGGGGCACTTGGGCAAATGGAGGCCGTAGCCGCAGACCGGCGGCCATTTTGAGAGGACAATACACTCCGCACGGGCACGGCACAGCCCATTGCGCCCGGCCGGGCGGGGGGCGCGCACGCAGGGCTGGGAGATGCCCGTGCGCGCGCACGCTCCTTCTCTCAGCCCTGTTATGTAACGGATCAGCGCGCTCCCGGCGGCCGGACCCAATGGGGCCCGGGCTGGGGGGCGGCGCGGGCGCGCGCACGCAAGGTAAGGCGCGGCCCCGCGGCAGTGCGTGCGCGCTCACCCAAGCCTCCCCCTCTCTCTCTCTCTTCGCCTCGCTCGGTCTTTCTCCCCCCTTTGTGAAGCGCTCGGAGCGGCCCGGACCCTACTGACTTGCCATGGCCGACGAAAAGCCCAAGGTGAGGGAGAAACCCCCGGACGGGGGTAAGGAGAGGTCAGGCCCGGCCCCGGCCTGGCGGGGGAGCAGCCCTGACTCTGCCGCGCCGGCTCTGCGCGCCATTTTCCTCCCCCCTCCGACCAGGCCTGGCCGTCTTCGTGCTCCGCTTTCCGGCCCCCGCAGGGCCGCCCGCCCCGGCCCCGCTGTCTCCCCTGGTGGAGGACCTGGCTCCGTGCCAGGGGGATCCCTGGGGGCCGCAGCGGGGCGAACCGGAGCTGTGCTTCCTCCCCTGCCCCAGGGAGGCAGGCCCAAGCGCGGCTGCGGCCCCCGCCTCCCCGAGGGGCTGGATCCTCTGCCCCTGTGGGCCCGGGCCTTGCTCTGCAGGGGGAGACGGGCTGCAGCATCCCGCACCTACCCTGAGCTGAGGCAGTTCCCAGCCCTCCCCCTCTGAGACGGGGGCAGCTCAGCCCAGCCTTGGCGTTGCCCAGGCCTCCCCTGGGAAGGAGGGACCCTGAAACAGCGCGGCGGTCCCAGCTCTTCTGGGCCTGGGGAGGTTGATCAACACCCCCCCAACCCCGCCTCGCTCTTTTGTGCCTCCTGCTGCCCAGCGCCCCTTGCCCTGGGCGGGTCTCAGGAGGCTCTGAGCGGCCTGGCAGGGGGGATGAGAGCAGCATGGAGCAGCCTGTGAGTCCCTGCTGCTGCGTTTTCATTTTAAATGGAGTTTGAAGGCGCCAAAAGCCTCTCCCATTTAAAGGACCCATCCTCCCTCTCCTCCAGGGCTCTGACTGTAACTCTCCCTAGGCAGCAGGCTGTGGTTATCTCCCCCCACCCCCCCTTTTGCTGGAGAATCTGTCACACGCAGACCTGGCCCCCTGTTTATACCTTGTTTCTTCTGAAATCTTATGGGAGGCTGAAATTGGGGGGACTTGGCCCAATAGGGTGGCATGGGGTGAAGCTGGAACACAGCCCCCTGTGCTGAGTGTCTTTGGTATTACTTTTTTATTAAACGCAAAGGCCTCAAAGAGCTGTCTGATGCTTAGTTTGAACTGACTCCTGTTGTGTTATTGCATTGGGTAGCTTTTTATCATTGGCATTAGAGAGCGCCCTCCCCCATCCCACCCCCAAATTATTTGGAAATGAGGCATACGTTTTTAATGGTGAGAGTAATTAACCATTGGAACAAATTACCAGGGGTCATGGTGGAGTCTCCATCATTGACAATTTTTAAATCGAGTTTGGGTTTGTTTTTTTCTAAAAGATAAGCTCTAGGAATTATTTTGGAGAAATTCTATGGCTTGTGGAGGCTGAACTAGATCATAATGGATCCCTCTGGCCTTTGGAATCTATCAATGTATGAAAATAAAAACCCTAAAGTAGTTTTTGCTTTATTTGTGTATAATATGTTTTTATTGAAGCGGAAGGTTTAAATTGTTTCTACTTGTTTAAAAAAGAATAGAACTGCCAGTTTCAGGACTTAATCACTTTAAAGGACTCTCATGGAAGTCTAACAAGATGCAAGGTCTGAACTTGTTTCCTTTTGAGAGCTGTGGTACTGAAGTTAAATTTAAACTTTTCTGTAATCTGTAAATGGCAGAAATAGCTTTACTGGTTTAGTTGAAATACAGTGAGAGAGAGATTTTATAGGATATTTGAGATTATAATCCTAAATGTAAATTTAGTTTTCTTTAAAAGGATAAAATGTACTGTTGTATATGAACACATGACAACAATATTCTTATTTCTTTAGCTTTGAAGAATTTTTGTAGTTAAACAGCTAGTATGTGTCTGTCTTCCTTTCAAGTTTATCTTCCATCACCATTGTTTGTACTAATGAATTTCAGTAGACCTAGAAAGAATTTGTTAATTTCAATACTGTTGGGTTTTTGCTTTTCCAAATTAGGAAGAGTTTCACACTAGGAAAATTGAAAGACTAACATTTCATAATTCAAAGTGTGATGCTTGTAGAGTACTTTTGCTCCTCTGTAATGGCCTGTTGCCACATGGTAAAATGTTAACTTATTTCATACTTTTTAAATCATACCTCTCCTTTCTTTCTTTTCTCCTCAACAGGAAGGAGTGAAGACTGAAAACAATGACCACATTAATCTGAAGGTGGCAGGGCAAGATGGGTCTGTGGTGCAGTTTAAGATTAAGAGGCACACGCCACTTAGTAAACTAATGAAAGCTTATTGTGAACGACAGGTGAGGTGCTTGTGTGAACACTAAAGGAAGTAATGTCCATAAGAGGGGTCATCTTCATTAAGGTGGATGAGGACAGTAAATGTCTTATCACAGTATTGCATATTTAACAAAACATATCACGTTGCCGAATATGTATTGCTTCAAGGGTCTGTTGCTAAATAGACTGGAAGAAAGTTTTCAAGAAATAGATAAAGTTAAATTATCTTTTCAGAGTAGCAGCTGTGTTAGTCTGTATTCGCAAAAAGAAAAGGAGTACTAGTGGCACTTAAAGACTAACCAATTTATCTGAGCATAAGCTTTTGTGAGCTACAGCTCACTTCATCGGATGCATCCAATGAAGTGAGCTGTAGCTCACGAAAGCTTATGCTCAGATAAATTGGTTCGTCTCTAAGGTGCCACTAGTACTCCTTTTCTTTTTGTTAAATTATCTTTATCTCCTTTACAGCCCCCTCCTGTTGGAAGGCAGCTTTAATGTTGCTATCTTCCAAAACATAGAGAGGGTGTGGAAGAAGGAAGTGTGGCTAGGCAGTTGAACAGTAATAATGGTACTTCTATAACAGTTGTTTGTTTGGTCTTGATCTTATCTCAGACTTCTGATTTGTAGCCTTAGTTTTACTGTACTGAGATAGGAAGTGCCAATAGCTGGTCATAGATTTCTTTGAAATGTAAAAGTATATGGGGGTGGGCTGGGAAAGAACAGGTGGACTTCATGATCAGTTTCATTTTCTGGAGTGCAGTGGTTCTCAAACTTTTTTTTTCATGGACCACTTGAAAATTGCTGAGGGTCTCAGCAGACCACTTAATGATCTTTCCAAATGTTGTTTGTACTGTTAGCTAACTATTGTAAAGCGCTTTGGATAAAAGCACTATATAAAAAAAACCTTAATAATAATCAACGTTTTTTGTTCTACAAATAAAAGCACACAACTCATACTTTAATATCAGTAGTCTTACCTTTCTAATGCGATGAATGTGCCCTCTCCCCCGCTGTGGCAACCCCCGAGCTAGGGCTGGGAAAGAGGAGGCAGCTGCAGCCCCAGAGCTGGGGAAAGTCGCCTCTTTCTCTGGCTGCCACAGCCCTGCACATCCCAAATTCCCCCCTTCCGTCTTCTCCCCCCACTTCTCCTCCCTCCTGCCTCCCTGCTTTTCCCCCCAAGGCCACCACCTCACCTTACATGTGCATCTTCTCCAGGGTCCAGGTGCCTAATTAGTGGAGCCACGCCTGCATGGCTCTACTAATTGGGTGGGTGGCCCTTCATTCTCTCATGTTCGGCCGCCCAGGCACGCACCTTAGAGGGAACTATCCGTAGACCACCTGAATGGAGCTTGTGGACCACTGTTTGAGAACCTCTGCTCTAGTGGATTAAGTAACTCATCTGAGTAAACAAGTAGTCTGTTATCATGCAAACAACTGAGCCTTCGTATAAGTTGTAAATAGATATTGGAAGAAAGGAGTTTTCAAACAGTGGTTGCAGAAATAAGAATGACAGCAGAGAAGCTATTTTTTTGATGAGTTGAATACCCAGAGCTTGAAATATCATCTTATTTTAGGAAATTTACTGACACCTATTTTGTTGCTATAGTTGTGGAAAAAGTTGTCTGAGACACTTGGTCCAGAAGTTTCTCATGGATGTGTTTTTTAAAAGTCCCCTTCTCTAAAAGGCTTGTTTTCAACATTAATCTGTACATGCAAGTTTTAACAATATTGGTATAGTTAAAACACCTTTATACCTTTATAACTCTATGTACATTGCATGTTGTGCCGGTATAACTATTTCAGTAAAAATCAGATTCCTGCCCAAAACAGATACATTGATACAAGCACTGTGTAGGCCAGGCCTAAATCTAGCAATTCGGTCTTTCTCCTGCTGAGATGGGATTATTTCAAGGGATTTATACAATAAGATCAAATGAAAGCTATTGTCTCATTTAAGGACAGGTTTCAGAGTAACAGCCGTGTTAGTCTGTATTCGCAAAAAGAAAAGGAGTACTTGTGGCACCTTAGAGACTAACCAGTTTATTTGAGCATGAGCTTTCGTGAGCTACAGCTCACTTATGCATCCGATGAAGTGAGCTGTAGCTCATGAAAGCTCATGCTCAAATAAATTGGTTAGTCTCTAAGGTGCCACAAGTACTCCTTTTCTTTTTGTCTCATTTAAGTTATTCTGCTTTAGTTGTATGATTTCAATGTATAACATATGATCAAAGGTGCTTATAATGTACTTTTCTCCATGTCCGGGTTTGAGCTAATCTTGGGAGCCTCAGGAAACCTAGGTATTATGTAGGAGGAGTTCAGCAGACTTGCTTAATGGTGAGAATGGATTTGGTTTGAGTGACAACTGCACTTGACAGAATCAGAGACCATTTTGAATGGTGCATCCTTTCACTTAGGAATACTACTGCACTATAAGCACCCTGTTCCAGTATTCAGAGTAGCAGCTGTGTTAGTCTGTATCCGCAAAAAGAAAAGGAGTACTTGTGGCACCTTGGAGACTAACATTTATTTGAGCATAAGCTTTCGTGAGCTACAGCATCCGATGAAGTGAGCTGTAGCTCACGAAAGCTTATGGTCAAATAAATTTGTTAGTCTCTAAGGTGCCACAAGTACTCCTTTTCTGTCCCAGTATGTAAGGGAAGGAGTGCCGTCCATACACCTTCCTTACCCCACTAGGTGTTATGAGGATAAATTAGTGAATGGTTGAGTTGAATCTTTTTTTCTAGCCCTGCTAATGGCTCATTGTTATCTTAGGTAAGTTATCTGACCTCCGTTTTCCCCATTGTAAAATATGGATATCACCTCCTTCATGGTGTGTTGTGAGATATATCAAACTGCTGTAAAGTGTGTTGAGAATTCTGGATGAAAGGTGATATTAATTATGTGTGGAAAGTATCATTCATATCCACATTAGTCAGTATAAAATGCTAGCTGAGTTCATATTTCTTTAATTAAAATTCATGCAAGAAACTCTGGCTTTCCCATAGAAAAAAAATCCATCAGAATCCTAGAAATGTAGGGCTGGAAGGAACCTTAAGAGGTCTTCTAGGCCATCCCTCGCTCTGAGGCAGGATGAGTACTAGGATTTAGGCAATTTTTGCAATGAGCAGAAACCAGATTTTGAATAAAGTAACGTACAAAATCCTGTTAAAATAGGAAATGAGGTAAGCAACTATTTTAAAGGGTTCACAAGTCAAGGGCAATGACTTTCAAACTTGAAGGCCTAAAGACAAATATCCATTTAAATATTTAAGCATCTAAACAGGTGGGCAGATTTTTCATAGGTGCTTTCATAGATCCCACAACTTCCATCTGAAGTCATTGAGGACTGTGAATGCTTTGCACTTCTAAAAATCAGAACTTATGTGCCTAGCTGTAGACTCCCAGGCTTGAAAATTTTGGCTAAGAAACATAAAGTTGAAGCAAAAAAGTTCATGCATATTGAGGAGACACAAAAACTAGTCAATGCAGAGGACTAGATACCTTTAAAGAGTAGAAGTAATGTAGTGTATATAATGGTCTTCAGATATAGGTTCAGAAGATCAAGACTATTGAGGATCATTGTTTCTGGGAAGAATGTATTACTGGAAATTGTTCCAATATATTGAAATGCAGAAAAATCCATCTCTTTGTGAGATTGGAGTTCTCAAATGATTATTTTTCTGTTAAGTCTCACTTGGGACCCGTACAAAATTGCCAGGAACCACTACAAAATAACTTAACTTTTTCAGAATGCAACATATAAGATCCACAACATCAGAGAAAGTAGTATGTTCTTTTTCTCTTGAGTGGAGCCTCCAGTTTCCATCTCTTGTTAGTCCTTCCCTTCAAATACACTATGTTAGTAACTAGACTCAGTTTCCTGAAGAGGCTGGCAACATCAGTTGCTTCATCCCAAGGGCTGAGTAAGCTGCCTATATGCAGCACTCTGTCCTTTGACACTGGAGCTTGAACCAAATTCCTTTGTGCAGCAGAGGGTTCTGGAGCCACTTTTCTGTTTGGTCAGCCACAGGCTTATATCTTAAACTCAGATGAGCTTATGGATGAACAATACCAGAATCTGAAAACTTATTTCAGTCCTTCAAGGTGAGATGTTACCCTAGTGGGGAGATTCCTTCATTGTGAACTATAAATTGGTAAGATGTTGCTAATCTGAATATTCTTGCTAAAACATTTTTCCTGGCAACACAATCCCCTATAACAAGTAATTAATCAAACAGATTTCTTTTTCCTCTCCTATATCTGTTCCGTGGCTAACTGAGGACTTAACTCATCAGGGTTGTCAGTCCAGCACTTTCCACCACATTAACCTCACTTGAAAAACAAATAATCTTGCTGAATGCTCAGGACTCCTACAGGAAAACTAGACAGTATATATTAGATGGAGGACAGAACTGGGAGGCTGAGACAACAGAGCTCTGCCATTGACTGTATCCTTTCCTAACTCACTTGGGCTGTCTGCTCTACATAGACATAATGGACACTGACAGAAGGAGTTTTAGGCTATTGTAGGAACACCACTTCCCTGAACAGTGTTAGCTATACCAACAGAAGCCCTCTTCTCTTGTCATAGTTGCATCTTCACAAGGGGTTTTGTCAGCAAAGCTATGTTGCTCAGAGATGTTTTTCACACCCTGACTGACATAGTCATGCTGCTATAAGTTTTAAATGAAGACCAACCCTTAATCTTTCCCTATGTGTAGAATGAGGATAGACCAGCTGAAGACGGGTGCTGTGAAGTTTAGTTTGTAATGCTCTTCGAAAACAAAATGCAGAGTTGTGATTACTATTTAGCTAGTTTGTTTTCAGTCTGTCAGCCCACGTGAGAATGAGAAACAGTACTTTGGGGGATGGAAAGGGTCGCCAAATGATTTTAGTGAGAGTGATCATAGAAATTTCTTAATTAAAATTATCTTATCTGGGTAGTCTCCCTCTGAAGGTATATGACTCCCTTAAAACCTAACTTCATTTGCTCTCTGAAATGGTTCATTCTACTGGTTTCTCATCTTGTGTGTGTTCTAAATAGTCAAGGTTCTGTAATTTCATCTCATGAGTCTCTTAAATTCAATAAGGAGGTTAGACTTGATATCAGCATTAGATGCTGGAAGTTTAAATTAATTCCAAAAGTAACCATTCAGGATTAATCAGCTACTTCTTGAGTCACTTCAGACTAACAGATTGATGTGGGCTTTCCATGAGAAGAAGGAAAGGGTTCATAGAATATTGCTGCTTTTAAAGAAAGTGAAATTGAGCTGTGCTGAACATTTGAGCAGGGATATTATTCCCCTTGTGACACTTATCACCCAAAGTGCTACTTCTAACTTTCCTCCAACTGAATTATTTAAAATTCTTGTAAAAAAAAAAAATTTTTTTTTCAGTGGCTCCTGGCCTTCAGGACTTGATTTGGGATTTCTAGTACACTTTATTTAATGCCCAGTTAGTAGGGACAATGATGCATCTTTCAGAAACTAAACACATTGCAATTTGTTATTCAAAACAGGTCATAATCAAAACATAGCTCCAGTTACAAGTCAGAGTGAAGACTGAACAGTTTTTTAACATGTCACTTATTTCTCTTTGCGCCAGGGTTTGTCAATGAGGCAAATCAGATTCCGGTTCGATGGGCAGCCAATCAATGAAACAGATACACCTGCACAGGTAAAAATTATACTTAAAGTTTGCTACAGAAATTAATAGTTGTGTATAACACTACTGCTAAAGAGAAACAGCCATGTAACTCTTGATGCTTAAGTAACAGAACTTGACCATTGGTATAACTTCAGACTTTTACAGTAACTAGTTCTGAACTGTTGGGAATAGAATCACACTGTATTCTGCATCTAGAATATTAATTTTATACCACCACAGTGCCAGATAAGTTGATTTACAGCTTCTACTGATTCTAAGCCCTGTAAGGATATTACTTTATGGGTTCAATGATTGTGGTGGGTTAATAGTCCTGGCAGGTAAGTATTGGTGTTCTCCTTCAAATAATAATTTGTGTTTGTTAGCATATTGACAGGCCTGGCAGGTGATGGTTCTGTATTGTGGAACTGTACGCTGTAATGTGAAAATTATTGTCCAGTATCTCTAGTTTGTTAGTATCTCAGTAATATGAAGTTACCAAATGTTGTGCAGTTGGGCTGGTTGAAGTATGTAAGTTAAAGACAAAAATCAATCCAATAATGTGGGATGCTGGTTCACTGTGGCAGTAATGGGTGGGGATGCCCAAGAATGTCTTTCTGGAGCGTTCTCTATAGTTGCATACAAGCAGTTGCCCCTGAATTGCATGCTGTTTGAAGTTCACGCTTTCAGCATGCCGTTTCATGATAAATAAGGGACTTCACAGTTTTGCCAATGTTGTCATAGGGTGGTTGTCTCCAGACTTTTGCCACTCTAGCTATTTAAATTTAAACTTTTGATTGAACCTGAAATGCTGAGAATTAAAATCATATGCAATTTGTACTCCTCTCTATGCATGCTATGTTAAAGCTAAATCAGTTTATTGAAAACAGCAAACACTCTGAAATGAGTCTGATAGATGCAGAATCTGGCCCTTAGAATTACACTAGAAGTGCTGCAGCGGCTCCGATGATCTTAGACCTGATCTTAGACTTGATGCCGCGCGCCTTTTTTTGCGGTGTAAACATACCTGTAAGGGCCCCAGAGTGCCAGTTGCGAGACTTGCATTATAGAAAAGACTGCTATAGTAATATGGCCTGCAGTTTAGTACTCTGGTACTTTATTTACTTTACCATATAACATGTCTAGAAACAGTCTCTATCCTCAAATTCTTCGTACTTAGTAACTGGTATCCCATTTTCTTTTTTTGTTACTTATTGGATGTAGGGACTTTGGCCATAATAATTTGCTTTTAGTACTGTAGCTTAAGCCACTTAGATGCTGTGCGTTTGAACAACCACGAAGTGGGACGGAGGTGGTGTTCTAAGGGAAATGGGAGGGATGAAGTGGTCTGATGGAGCAGGCAAGAAGATTAAAACATAGTAATGTCTGTGAGGCCCTTAGAGAGGAGTAGATCACTATACTCATGTATCTTACTTTATTTTAAAGAGTTATCCACCATTCTTTATATCACTCTTTAAATGTAATGTTCCTATGAAGCAGGGTGAATGCAATACGTTGGGAGTTTGTTCTGATTTTAAGTTGTGGTTAGAGGTAGATGTGAAACTAAGAACATTTCAAATATGTCTAATATTTAATCAGCTGAGCTGAAAACAATTCTTTCTTTCTGATGCAGTTGGAAATGGAGGATGAAGATACAATTGATGTGTTCCAGCAGCAGACAGGAGGAGTCTACTAAAAAGAGAACCTGCTACTTTCCTCTCCAGAACTGTGCTCCCACAGATGACACATTCACAATTAGAAAAATGAGACTTGGTTCAGCCACATCCTGACTACTGCAGTATAGTTTTTTCTCTTCTCTCTTTTTCCCTCTTCCTTCTATTGTACATAAAGTAACTGGTGTATGTGCACAGACACAATGCATATTTTTTTTAACTAAATGGCCAATGGTATGTTTTGATCAACATGGAACGGAGATGGGGTGGGAAAAAAAACTGGTTCTGTGAAAATACCCCTTTTCTCCATCGTGGCATGCTCCTTCAACTTTTATCTTTATATTCCAGTAAGTTATTTTGCTCTCACTGTTGACAAACAAAAATATTGCATACTTTGTTTGATTGGATAATTTCAATGTTTTTCTTTTATCATTGTAAAACCAAGGACGATTTTATAACTTTTTTGTACGTAGCTGTTACATGTAGAGCAATCTCTGTCTAAGTAGGGGTAAATTACTCCAAAAAACATTGATCCTAGATAGTTTTCCCTTCAAGTAAAGCATCTTGTTGTTTAAATAAACTTCTTGTTTAAAATAATCAGTTTTTCTTTATTTTTCTGCATAGTGATAATACTTAGCACTTGTAGCTCTTTATATCTCCACAACGATTTACAAACTTTAATCCTCAAACGCCTATACCTGTATGGGTATGTCTACGCTGCAGCTGGGAGCAAGCCTCTCAGCCCAGGTAGACACTTGCACTAGTGGGGCTTGAGCTAGTACCCTGAAAATACCAGCTTGGATGTTGCAGCCCCGGCAGAGGCTCAGGCTAGCCACCAGAACTCAAACTAAGGGGTCATCTTGAGATGCAACATCCACACTGCTATTTTGAAGCACCCAACTTGAGCTCTGCTAGTGCAAGTCTGTCTGCCCAAGCTGGGAGGTTGGCTACCAGCTGTAGTGCAGACATACCCTATGTGGTAAGCAAATAAGTATAGTCCCCATTTTACAGATGGGGAAACTGAGGTAGGAAGAGTGTTCAGTTTACATTAATGTGGATTAGGGGAGATATGTTTGGAATATCAAGGTGAGAATCCATGAAGTATAGAAGATAGATCAGAAACTTGATCTCTGTCCATGGGTGCATTCATTTATTGTAAAGAAGGTTCCAAACCCTGCTTCAACATTATGCTGTGTTACAGGGTGAAAGAGAAAGAGTCCAAGCCCCATTTAAGCACTGAGTCATATATCAAAGAAGAGTACAAAATATGAGGGCTACAGTGGAGTGGAGCTGTAATCCAAGACTTCAATGAAAGACAATGAAGATCTCTTATTACTTTCTCCCTTCACTGTCTGTATAGAATGTTCCTGTTTGGCTTTAGGTCTGTTCTACTTCACCAGGAGTCTCCTAAGGCTTTTGGCTAGTCATAGTCCTTTATGCATAAAGGAAGTAAAGCCCTGTCCTTTATGACCAGCTTTTGCAAGAAGACAAATAGCCCCAAGAGTTGATCATTGTGTGAGTGATCCCTCTGCCTGCTGCCCAAGCAAATGAAATAATTTCACTCACAATGATTCCATGCATGGTAGAATGATATGGCCTCTATGCTTTAGAAAAGTTAGATGATTGAATGGTGTTTTCTCAGATCACCTGGTAACACATTGTTACCCACCTTCAGAGGACTCATAAACATCTGTGAAGAATAAACTACTGAACGAGCCTGTGCTTTGTGGTAATTTTTCAAATAACTATTGGGAGTATTAGTTTCTGGTTGTAGGCCACTTCAGTTAATTTTAAGGAATCCCCAGTCCTAGTAAGCAGAGTCTTTCCTTCCTCAGCATGCACTTGTTCTGGACTGCACTTCTGATCTACACTGTCCTGCAGAGATGAAATTGCTCTTTGCTGCAGATATTTCTATATTTGGAGCCACAGGCAAAATGATTCCTTTTAAAAAATAGTTCAATGACTCTGTTTAGTCTTTGTTTCCTCCTTCAGATTCCTATGTGGGATTCTGAGAGAGCTTCAAAAGCTCTGCCATTCAACCTGGCCAGGAAAGACTTGTCTAGCCCAACATTTCTGAAAACCCACCCCGAGTCTCTACAATTTCTTTCATCTGGATGGTATCATGCCAAGACTTAGTTCTTTGGAAAAAGCTCTCTGTTCATCCGGAAGAGATCTGTTTGAACTTGCTTAAGCTTCTAAAATAGAGGATGAGGTCTTCTTACATTTCATTTATTGATCTCTCCCGCCTACAGGTAGGCTGAAAACTTCCAGTTGCATTTTGATTCATGTTCCTTCTTCCCTCAGGGGTTAGGAGTTAAAAAAATAAACAAAACAAATCAAAAACAGGCAGGGAGCACCCATATGTTTTCAAAAGTGGTATGGTATCCCTTAAACCTCATACAGAAGTTCAATGGTGCTGCATTTGTCATTAACCCGCCCATTGAATTCCTGTCAATATCAAGGGGAGTAGTCTAGGAAACTAGACCTTTAAAATGGGTTTATATCCAATTTACAAATCTTTCACTGTGTAAAAGAGGGAGGAAAAATATAATTCTCTGTAGCAATGAGTCAGGTGCTGTAGCTTTAAGAATATCCCTCTACATCTTATGTTAAGTCCTTGCAGAAGGATTTCAACATGTTACTAAAACAAAAGCCACAATCGGTTAACTTCAATTTCTTTGTGTCTAGTACCTCATTCTCCAGTTGATGTTGCCTGAAAGTGTCTGCTCAAACAGCTGTCTTCAGTAGTACTGGAAGATGACTGTTTGAGTACAAACTCCTATTGTCTTAAAAATATTTGATAACTAAAACTATTGTCCACAAATCCTTCAGAGATTTTTTTTCCCTCAACTAGTCTTGCAAACTGATGAATAGAAGGCGCTTATTCATTCTAACATATAAAATGTAGCAGGGGTAGCATATCAAATCCTTTTTACGTCCACAAACTTGTCCTTAGGATGTTTGTCCTGGTATGCTCTTGCAGTTTGTATCCTTTTGACTTAAGTGATACTTCCTTTGTAGACTGCCAAAGAGCTTGGAGGTTTTGCTGTTGAGTCCTGCTTCCCACAGTCTGAATGTGCTGCCTGTGTGAGGAAAATAACCTATGGCTGATGATGGGTGTCAGGAACAGGTTCATCTGGACATGGCTTTTCTACCAGTGTGGATCAGAACAAATGTTCAGCATTGTTTCAAAAAACTGGTTAAAACTGGGTCAGGGATGAAAATGGTTTGGTTGCTAGGTCCAGACCACATCCAAATGGTTTTCCTGTTTACACCAGCAGCCAAACTGTTTTCAACCCCATTTGAAGAAAGGCAGAGGAGAATTGGTCAACAGATGCTTTTCCTAGTGCAGACAGCAGTCTTTCGTATATATGATACATTTGGGATCTTCAAGGGACTGGGCATTTTGAGATTTCACTCAAACATCTAAATAACACTTATTTTAAAGTGATTGTCATGTAGTTTAGCCCCCAAATTCGTTTCCTTAATGAGGATATGAAGTCAATAGACCCATAAAGGATAGAAATGTTGCAGGCAATGCATATTAGCTACATACAATAGGGACCACATGACCTCCTTCAATACAAAAATCTTAATGCAACAGACTCCGCATTAGATCCTCAGTAAGATACAGTTTAATTTTACTGGCTCTTCATAAATCACGGCTATCCCACCAAACAATATGCAATGTCAATTTTTGGACACCCTAAGACTTATTTCCCCATAACTGTTGTCTTAATAAAAATGTGTAATCTAGGAGTTAAAATAGGGCACTAGCAGGAGTCCTGGGTTCTGATTCAGTCTTGTCTTTGGCAAATAACCTATGCCAACATTTTCAAACTTGAGTGCCTAAAATTAGAGATTTAAATCCATATATAGGGACCCTGAAGAAAAGTGGCTTGAGTTGGAGGTCTAACTCCCATTGACTTCAGCGGGAGCTTTGGGTACTTAATACCTAAAGATCAGGCCGTTTTATTCAGGCCTCTAATTATGGATTTAAGTGTCGATCCTTAGGCACACAAGTTTGAAAATGTTGGCCTTAACTTCTATGCCTTAGTTTCTCTATCTGCAAAATGGGGATGATGAGAATATCTATCCATCTAACAGGTGATTTGAGGATTCATGTTTGTTAAATGCTTTGAGATATTCGTGTGAAAGGGGTCCTAGAAATGCAAAGTATTATAACGTGCTTGTTGTCTGAATGTTCTGAAATGGAACATGTTGAATAGTTGTTAACTTCTAGGGGGCAAGGAATACCTCAAGAAGAGTATCTCTTTTATATCAGATTGTACTGGCATGTAGCGTGCTCTCAAGTTGGCTTTCAAGAAAAAAGCTGATTAAATCAAGTAATGCTAATAAAATATAGCATGTTCTGATGCTGCAAAATATGTACAAAGTCAAAGCTAAGATACTGATATAAAATAAACATCTTGGCAAAAGATAGCTACGCTCAGAGCCGATACTTTTCTTGCAAAAATATTCTTTTCCAGTAACTTCACTTCATTACTCATATGGCCTAGCCAGTGTAATGTAAGTGCTGTCATTTTGTCTGATGGATGTTGATTATATGGTGATCATTACTGGACCATTCATAAAAATATATTTTATGATTAGCCCAGAGAATTGACTCTCTGTGCTTCAACCAATCAGAAACTAGTGGATTTCTAAGGATATAGTTATTTGTTTTCAGAGCTAAAAGGAAGATGATCATCTTTTGATCACATTTTAAATATAAAGTGAACATAAAAATGGGAGATTTTGTTAAGATAGAATTCAAGATTGTGGCCTCTTCTCCATACATGTCTGTATCCCCTAGTGTGATGGGCTATTCTGGAACAATAAAACAAAGTACCATTTAAAATAATTTTTATTACTTCCACATTTAATCATGTTTTAATCTAATACTTTTCTATATGTAATTATTATTGTGCTTTATTTACAGAGGGACAGCATGACGGGGTGGAATAGGCTGTGAAGCCTCCTCCCTACCACACCCTACCCACAGAAAATGACAGTGGAGAGGGTCCTCCAAGCTCCCTAGAGCAGCTGCATGGGATGAAGCCAATCAGGGCCCAGCAGGCCTGTATAAAGGGAGCTGCAGGGCCAACAGGAGTTCAGTCTGCTGTGGACTGGAAGAGGAAGAGGTGGTTCTGGCAGGCTGTAAGGGTCAAGGCAGGTAGTTGCTGCTAGGAACCAGGGGAACAAGGAAGGTGCTGCTGGATGGCTGCAGGGACTCAACAAAGATAAGGGTTGTGGGGAATTGACAGTTATTTAAAGGGATGTGGCTGCTACTTAGAGGATTTCTGGGTTGGGGCCTGGAGTAGTGGGTGGGCCTAGGTTCTCCCCCACAATAACCACTGCGGACATGGCTGTACCATGAGAGAAGGGAGTTTTAGACAGGCTCAGGGAAGGGACTGAACATAGAACTGTTACCCTACTCCTAGAAGGGGGCTAGACAGAGACTGACTCAGCTAGAGGGCCAGAAGACTAAAGGTCAGGTGAAGAGTCATAGACTTGTATGACTGGAAGGGATCTTGAGAGGTCATCTAGTCCAGTCCCCTGCACTCATGGCAGGCCTAAGTATTTTATAGACCATCCCTGACAGATGTTTGTCTAACCTGCTCTTAAAAATCTCCAATGATGGAGATTCTACCACCTCCCTAGGCAATTTATTCAGTGCTTAACCACCCTGACAGGAAGTTTTTCCTAATGTCTAAGCTAAACTGCCCTTGCTGCAATTTAAGCCCATTGCTTCTTGTCCTATCCTCAGAAGTTAAGGAGAACAATTTTTCTCTCTCTTCCTTGTAACAAACCTTTTAGGTACTTGGGAGGAAGTCCTGGGGGTACTGCTCCATCCCAGAATAGGAACCTTTGCACATAAGCTTGCTTAGTCAGGTACTCAGATAGGCCCTGCTGGTCAGACTGAGGATCAGGGAGGGCTGCAGAGATGTTGTCAATAGAGGGGTAAAGTGATGGGGTTTGTTGGATTGTGAAGGGATTGAGCCCAAAGAGCTGCAGGATGTTTTGGAAGATTTTGGGATAGGCCCGGTTGGACAGTATACCCCAGGAGGGGTTTGTTTTATTTAGTTTCGTACATGGACTATGTGTAACTTGGATGGAGGGTTGAGTCACTAAAGGCTTGCCTGATGACTGCAGCGGCTGATGCTGGGGGGGGGGGGGGGGGACTGAGAGCAGAGGAAAGCGGGAGGAAAAAAAACTGCAGACATACTCGACTGGAAAGGGTGCTTGCAAGAGGTGGGTGTGACACCACTATAGACAGATTAATCTCTACTGTAACAAAGTCCCCAAAGTCAGTGTATTCAGACCAGAGATGCATTCTGTTTGTTTGTTTTGTTATTGCAGGAAGAATGAGGGACTGTGATAAGGAGGCCATGTAGCTGTGTTGGGGCACATGATTTTGAGGGTAGGGAGTAGAGAAGCAAGGGGGACTGGAAATTTGGCTTCTGATCTCCATTCTGTGTTACTTTGTGACCTTTGTCAAGTCATTGAGTCTCTCTGTGTCCCTGTTTCCCCCCATCTGTAAAATTGGGCTAATACTTGTGATCTCCCCCCGCCCCTCCCCCCCCGGGGGGGGGGGTTGGGACATTTAATCAGTTAATATTTATGAAGCGTTTTAAATGTTTGGATGGAAGGTGTTTTAGAAATACTATATATTACTATTACTTGAGATTAGACAGATACAAAGTTCTAACCTATGTAAGTATAGTGGGTGATTTACCCAGGATGGAGCACTAACTAGCCAGTCAGGATTTGCATTTTCCAAATAACACATTACTAGGTGCAAGGTCATTCCAGGATATCCATTTGCCCGTGGTACTTTGTGAGATGTCATGAGAGAATGAATATGTGACAGATATTAGTCATGTTTCTTAATGCACTTTTGGAAGGTGCTTGGATATTATGGTGATGAGCATGGTATAAGAACCTATATAAGATAGAACAGAATCTGGTTTGATGCAGTGCCAATGTATTGCAACAGAATGAGATTCTGAAACAGCAGCATCTCACTGCATTATCATGTGGATCTTTTGACACACAATCAGTACGGTGTGTTACATTTTGAAGTCCTGTTGTAGATCTACTTGTGTGTAATGTTTGAGGCTGCACTATGATTATCTTGGTGTGATCAGGTTTTGAGATGGTGCTACCTTGTTGTATCTCATCACAATGTTTTGAGGCGTCCTGCTGCAACACAACGGTAGCATTTTGAGGGCAGTGGGAGTCATTGCTTTGTTACAGCATGAGGATAGTCTTAGGTGGGTATGGTGGTGTAACTGTTTTGAGGTGGTGGCCTCACATTGGATCACAGGAATATGACCTTTGGAGGCAATGACATGGCATGAGATCATGACACCATGGTGTGGTGACTTTCTGAGACAGCACCAACAGCATGAAAGCAGTTTTGAGGCGTTTGGTGCAGGGTGGTGCTTGGGTTAAAGATTAAATTTGTGGGCCCACATCTCAAACTGTAGTGCAGCCAGGCCAGACCCAGTCACTCGCTGTGTGGGGGATCCAGCAGTTCCAACTTTGCCCCCTCATAAGGAAAAAGCTGTGGAGAGAGACTGGGAATTTGTCTGGCCTTATGTAGTTGAGCCAATCAGAAGGGACTCAAGTGAGTGACAGCCAATCTTTCCATTCAGCAACAAAGGGACCCCGGCACCAAAGGCAGACGATTGTCTGCGAGAGGACGTATTTCTCAACCAATCAAGTTTAGGGATAGGAAAGAGGGCGGCCTCTTACCACTCAGAATACAGGCTGAAGCAGGACAAAGCACAGAGTGGCGGCTCTTCGCCCAATGGCGGATGGGATCGCTTTTGAACCGTCCAATGAGAGAGCCGGAGGGCGGCACGTCTTTTTGCGGGTATAAAACCAGCTGCTGGGGCAGGGGGCGGTGGCGGCGGCTGGCATTTGTTGGCGGCGGCGGGGAGTGCAAATTATCTCCTGCCGGCCTCTCGCTCCGGAGCTTTCGCCTGTCTCTCCCCGCCATGACGACCACCACCACCTACAAGGGCGTGGACCCCAACGGCAGGAACAGCTCCAGGTCGGTGATGGGGGTCAGTGCGTGCCCCGGAGCCGTGGGGGAGCGGTGCGGGGCCCGGGGCTCCAGGGGGAGGCGGGGGCAGGGCTGACTGGTCTCTGGGACCGTTTCCCGGGGGGAAGACCAGTGACTGGGCCGCCGGAGTGAGCCAGCGGGGGCCGGGCGCTGAGGGACCCCCCCCGTCCCTGGGGTAATGGTGAGGGGCTCCCTCTCCCGAAGGATGGGGTGCATCCGGGGTTCAGGGGGAGGCAGGATGCTTTAAAGCCCCGTCCCCGGGGCAGGAGCTGGGGTGGGTGGGGGGGGGGGGGAGATCTAGTTCAGCCGTGCGGGTGCCTGGGCTGCTCTCCCGGGGCTGGCAGGCGGCGGGGATACGGCCGCACCCAGCCGGCATGTGCTGCCCGTGGGATTCGCTCTTTCTCGCTGCGAAGCCCTGACGCAGTTGCCTGGGGACGAGCAGCAGCAGGGCTGGGAGCGCGGCAGACCCGCCCCGGGCTGCTGCGGGCGGCTGTGGCTGCTCGCCGAACAAAGGAAGGAAGCTCGCTGCCCAGCCACGCAGCCGGATTCGCCTCTCAGTCCCTCCCCAAAACCCCGGCACCGTCCTCCCTGCAGTCCCTTGTGCCGCTTGGCCTTTGCTATTCGTATCTTGTTCCTTACTCCAGCGGAGCTGCCCCGGGAGGGCTTCCTATACTGGGTGGGGCTGGAGCAGGTTCTATTGTCTCTTGTCTGTAGCCTCTCTACCTGTTAACCTTAGCAGGGGGCAGTGGTACACTTGTAACTCATCACGCATTCATTCATCTAAGAGGCTGCTCCTATTCGGAGACAGTTGCTGCAACTTTATGGAAGATTTGATCCTGCCAGGGTTTAAGGTGTCTATGTTGTTAAGCTCATTGTGTACCGTTATTTCAAATGGATTACAGGCAGATAGATCTCCAAGAGCGTGATCCAGTGCTGGGGGAAAGTGAAGGCACTACACTGCACATCCTTTCTCCACTGATCACAACCTGCAGTGTTGCATTGGCTATTCTTGGAGGGGGGGGGGGATTCCCACATAGGGAGCCATTTTGAGGGGGCAGCAAACAAGGGCTATGAGACTGCTGTAGAAAAAGAAAGGGATAAGGGGACAAGAGAGAGCATGCTACTAGATCAGGGAAGCCATGGTTTGTCTAGAAACAAAGAGAACTTAATGCATAGCATTCTATAAGAATCCTCTCAAACTAAATTGAACTCATGGATTTCAGTGGTGCAGTGTAAGATGAGGCAGTGTATAAATCATGCTATTCTGGGCAGGGTGGAACTGAGGCAGATGTTTTTTGGTAAGTCATTGTTTTAAACATGCAGAAATTTCCTATTGAGGATTTGGGAATTTAAAAGGTCTCTCTGTTGCAAGAGCTTTTTCTTCATGGCGCTTATGTTGGTTTCTCAGCCTGTTACACATTTCATTGGATTTCATGCAAAGAGCGAGCAGTGCCTTTCTGAAAGTGTGGCTGTCAGCTGTTGCAGGGCAAATGTAAAATCCTGGGATTTGGGTGACGACTAAAAAGCATTTCAGTTCACCCTTAGCTGGGTGACTGAATAGAATATCAGACCTTATATGGAAGCTACGCTTAGCAATTCGCTTGGCTACCCTTTTGTATTTCTGCTTGATTCACCAGGATGTCTTAAGTCTGTTTGACATCAGTCTGCAGAGGAAATGATTGTCACTGCCCTGTAAAGTGGGGGGGATATGGGTTGTGGATGCAAGCCCTTGTTTGAACACTCTGCTCGAAGAACTAATAAATGTGGCAACTGATGATATGGAAGACAATAAAGGAAGTTTTCACATTTGAACACTTTCCCTAGAAGGATAATTTCTCTCTATCAAATATAGGAGTCCATTAAAAATCATCTATTGAATATCTGAACAGTTATACCAAACTACATAACTCACAAAGGGGGAGTAGGAAATCATAAAGGTATATGTGCATTCTTAAAAGCTGTTAATTTTGATCTACTTGGTAGTCTGTGGATTCCCCTACTGTATGTTCCGTTTGTAGGGGAGAATTGGATGCTGTACAGAATCCCCCACCATACACTAAGGAGCAGTGCAAATGTTAGGTTTTCCCTGCTAAAGATTTCTTACAAATAAGTTTAAAAACTCAGTTCAGTTCTAGGATATTAAACAAATGAATTTTTAGGTGTTGTGTTGCTTGCTCTTAGCTGTATTTGAGGTTAGCAGAGTAAAGAAGTGATGTCTTGTGTTCTGCCTTTAGTGTAGTAGACTTAAGGTCTGGAAAGATCAGAATTAATTCCTGGCAGTGAACAGCCATATCTGAGTCAAAGGCTCAGTATTCCAGCTGTGTTTGAATTTGTGTTTGAATTTTTGCATAGTGAGACTCTATAGACCTCTTTCTACTGTAGGCTAAGGACCAAAAGTTTGGGAAACTGCACGAAAAAGGATTGGGATGCTGTCCACTTCACTATCGTAGAATCATAGACTGTCCATTTTTCATAACTTGGATCTGAACTTTATATGAAAGCAACTTCATTTGATACCCTGAATCAACAACTTTGTCAGTATTTTGAACTTCAACTGAGCGCTGTTCATGTTTCTCATGTAGCCTCATAAGTGGTGGTAATCTTCTGAGATTTCTTTGGTTTCCTCAGCTGTTACTTTTGATGAGCTAAAGGGATGCTATGCTGAAGAAAATAAGCTTTGAATTCCTTCAGCCATGAAAGTGTTGAGCTTTCTTGCTTTCACTTCTTGACTTTCAGGAGGAGGTACCAAACAGGCTTCTTCATGTGTCTTCCTGATCAAGATCTCACTGCTAGATTTTATTTATTTATTTTTTTTGAGCTCTATAGACATGCCAGGACTTTTTTGCTTTGCAGCTAAACTCTGCCCCTTAATAATCCCTGCTCAATACAGATGGCACTCAGGCAATTTTTACTTTAAAGCTTTTTGGTTCATCTCTTTAATTCAGGAACCTGCTGCATGTTTGGGTTTTAAAAAAGTTGGAACAGTTACAAATAGTCTGGAATCTAGACATGATCAGTCATGCAAATAGTACAGTGGTTCATGAGTCAAATGTTGGTCTCTGCCACATTGCTTATTTCAAGATTAATTTCGATGGGGTGTTCTAATGAATTTGGCTGTTCAGTAGTTGAAAGATTGGACTCTAAGATAAATAGAAGGCTTTTTTGGCTCTGAGTTTGAAAAATGTAGCATCTTTCACTGATCCTGGGACACAAGGATAAATGGAGCTGGCTGTTCTGTTTTTTCCTTGTTTGGCTGTCTTTAATATTTAGTGTTGTAAATTGTACAGTATCTCTACAGTCCTCCGATTAGCTACCAAAAATATGAATAGCAGTGACAGAACAAATGTGCCTGTGCTGTCCCGAAGTATGTTGTAGGTCCAGGAGTGAACTACAAGCATAACCCATTCTTGGTGCCAATCTGGTGCTCGGCTTCTGAGTGCCAACAAGTACAGTGCTGGCCAGTGTTATTCACCTGTTCATTGTGAAAACTAATTGCCTTCTGAGTAGCTTTTAGACCATTATGAAACTGGGCTGAATTTAACCCTTTGTTTAACCCATGTGATTCTATTATATTACTGTTCCCAGAGCCATCAATCCCTTTGCTTACCCAACCACCTTTTGTATAATACTTCAGTAACAGTGGTGGTAAAACTCTTGAAATATAAGATTGTCACACTGAATCTTTCTCCAGGGTATTGCGCCCTCCAGGTGGAGGTTCCAATTTCAACTTGAGCTTTGATTTGCCAAAAGAGCAGCCTGTGCGAAGGAACAAAATGGCATCCAACATCTTTGGTCTTCCTGAAGAGAATCCAGTTTCTAGGGATGGCTCAACAGGTACAGCTTCACTTTGGTTTCAGTGTCTATTCTAGTGACTATATTCTAATTTTGTAATGCTTTATGGAAAAGGCTGTGGGTGACCCCTGGAACTGTGGAGCAGAATCATTAGCATCCTGTAGTGGATGCAACTGATGACTCCTAGTACAGAGGAAAGATGGCTTAGTAGTTAAACCACTGGCCTGGAATTTGGGCAATGTGGATTAATCTCCCATCTCTGCCACACATTTTCCGTGTGATCTTGGACCTTAGTTTCTCTGTGTAAATGGGGAAAAAGTAGTACTACTTTCATGATGGTGAGACACTGAGGATAGATTCACTAATGTTCGTGAGGCATTTTAATACTGCAGTGATGAGAAGCCTAGATGCCTAGGATGAAATCTTGGCCTGCTAGGATTTTGCTAGTTCATCAGAAATAAAGCTTTGGATAACTGTGCCAGTCTGCTTTCTTGTAGGCTGACTTTACATCCTAACTAAGACAAACTTCTGCTTTCAGGGGCCATGCCCAGAGGTGTCAGAGAAGATTCTGAACCGTCTGGACCCCAAAGGAAAAGCTCTTCTGATGCAAACTGTGGGGACTCTGTAGATCCAAAGGTCAGTGACTATCAAAAGCTTGTGCTGTGCTTGTGGCTGCTTAACCACTGCTAGTAAGGTTGTATGGTAGGAAAAGGGCTTAAAGGCAGGTAGGTGGCTTTATTGTGGCCTCTTACTTTCTACTTGGAGAAAATATGAAATCTCCCTGCATCTCTGACATGCTGTGGGCTTTCAAATAAATAGAGAGTTCGAGATTATTTTTAAACTGGGTGCTCAGTAAAACTTTCTGGCTTGTCCTATCCTAAAATCTGGTAATGGTGAGGAAATCCGTGCCTTAGCCACAAGTTCAATATCATTACCAGCATTTTTGCTTGTAAAGTTCAAGCTGCAGGGCTCTTTAATCGGCTGGGGGAAAGGGGGGACAAGTGTTGGGGATGCCAGCTTTGTGCTGGAGTGTAAAACAAGTAGCCTGGATGCTTGTGTAATGAGTTCCATGGCTGTCATCTACAGGGAGCAGCAGATGCACTAGCCTCTGTATGTGGTCTGGCTTCTTGGGGCCGGGGGGACGACGACAAAACCATGCTACTAGCACAGGTTTTTGCTTAGTATGTGATTCCAAATCCTGGAGAAATAAGATATAGAATAGTAGCTTCTCTGCAGATAGCAAAATTGGGGAGGCTAAAGCAGACTTCACATCTGTGATTCAATTCTAAAAACTAGTCCTCTCACAATCTAAAATTCAGTAATTTTCAAGAAAAGATAAACTGGGTAAAGTATAGCCCCCAGGTATGATGATAGGACAACAGATAAGTGTCTGGAGACCTTCTGTTACTCCTATTTAAATAAAAAGAGAAGGAGTACTTGTGGCACCTTAGAGACTAACAAATTTATTTGAGCATAAGCTTTCGTGAGCTACAGCTAGTCTCGAAGGTGCCACAAGTACTCCTTCTCTTTTTGCAAATACAGATTTTAAATGGTATCTAAGTCACAAAGACAGATTAAAGTTGGCTTTTTTTGATCCACAACAAGATTTATGTGTGTAGGAAATGTCTTGCTTGCTAAATTGGAACATAGCAGCTGTAAATTTCATCTAGTGATTACAGCAGAAAACCAAAGTAAGCTGTTTGGTTTAATTGTATTACATATTCTGTAGCCTGCAGAGGTTGACTTTGTGAACATAATTCCTCACACACAATCCTTCACTTGCACAGTAGCTGTATCTGCAAACAGTTTAAACTTGTCTAGTATAGTCCAGCCCAGAATTTAAGAGGTACATATACATGCTTCAGCCTGTCTCATATAATTATGTTGAGATCAGTGGAGCTGTGTCAGCTTACACCTTAGCAACACGCACACAATTCTGATAAGACTCATTAGCTCACTGTGTTAAAGGGTTGATCTGCATCAAGGAAATGACTTAGTAGTGTATCGATTGCCAGCAACAGTTTAATTTTGGGCCCCAACCTGGTGTTAAACTATCTCCTAAAGCAAGTAAGGAAATTTTCAATGCTGTTACAGAAAATGTAATTGGGACTGAGTGGAAGGTGAGCCACCTTTTGAGAGAGCCAGTGTCAGGAGGGGTAAGCTTCCTAAAGCAGAGGGGGACAAACTGAAAATAATTACCCACAATATATTTAAAACTAACTTCATTGCTTTATGGCTGTAAAATGTAACTTATCATAGAATATAAGGGTTGGAAGGGACCCCAGAAGGTCATCTAGTCCAACCCCCTGCTCGAAGCAGGACCAATTCCCAGTTAAATCATCCCAGCCAGGGCTTTGTAAACTTGTGTAAAGTTATCAAAGTAAACTCTTTCTAATGAAAGATGTTAGATGAACAGTATTGCACTAGTGCTCTAGCCATCTGGTTCTTGCACACATGGGCACAAGACAAGTTTCTTCATGTCGTTGTAATCCTGGCCTTTAGAGTGAGTAGCATCTATGCCCATTCAATCCTTACCACTATGCTCTTATAAACAGACATGTCTGTATTTAAAAACACAGAGAGATCTAATTCGTTTCCCTGATCGGTTAGCAAAATGTCATTCTAGACATTTGGTTGAATTGATCACCTCCATAGGTGTAAAAAGAAAAGGAGTACTTGTGGCACCTTAGAGACTAACCAATTTATTTGAGCATGAGCTTTCGTGAACTACAGCTCACTTCATCGGATGCATATCGTGGAAACTGCAGCAGACTTTATATACACACAGAGATCATGAAACAATACCTCCTCCCACCCCACTGTCCTGCTGGTAATAGCTTATCTAAAGTGATCAAGCTGGGCCATTTCCAGCACAAATCCAGGTTTTCTCACCCTCCACCCCCCCCCCCACCCCCCACACAAACTCACTCTCCTGCTGGTAATAGCCCATCCAAAGTGACAACTCTCTACACAATGTGCATGATAATCAAGGTGGGCCATTTCCTGCACAAATCCAGGTTCTCTCACCCCCCTCCAAAAAACACACACACAAACTCACTCTCCTGCTGGTAATAGCTCATCCAAAGTGACCACTCTCCCTACAATGTGCATGGTAATCAAGGTGGGCCATGTCCAGCACAAATCCAGGCTTTCTCACACCCCCCCCCCCTTTTCCCGGGGACGGACGGACGGGGACACACACACACACAAACTCACTCTCCTGCTGGCAATAGCTCATCCAAACTGATCACTCTCCAAGTTTAAATCCAAGTTTAACCAGAACGTCTGGGGGGGGGGGGGGGGGTAGGAGAAAACAAGGGGAAATAGGCTACCTTGCATAATGACTTAGCCACTCCAAATTTCCCCTTGTTTTTTCCTACCCCGCCCCAGACGTTCTGGTTAAACTTGGATTTAAACTTGGAGAGTGGTCAGTTTGGATGAGCTATTGCCAGCAGGAGAGTGAGTGTGTGTGTGTGTCCCCGGGAAAAGGGGGGTGTGTGTGAGAGAGCCTGGATTTGTGCAGGAAATGGCCCACCTTGATTATCATGCACATTGTAGGGAGAGTTGTCACTTTGGATGGGCTATTACCAGCAGGAGAGTGAGTTTGTGAGAAAACCTGGATTTGTGCTGGAAATGGCCCAGCTTGATCACTTTAGATAAGCTATTACCAGCAGGACAGTGGGGTGGGAGGAGGTATTGTTTCATGATCTCTGTGTGTATATAAAGTCTGCTGCAGTTTCCACGATATGCATCCGATGAAGTGAGCTGTAGCTCACGAAAGCTCATGCTCAAATAAATTGGTTAGTCTCTAAGATGCCACAAGTACTCCTTTTCTTTTTGCGAATACAGACTAACACGGCTGTTACTCTGAAACCTCCATAGATGTGACTGGCAATGTTTCTTCTGATCAGCAGAATACATGCATTGTCCACGGTGCCGCCTTGACATCTGATCTGGAAAATCCAGCATCCCAAGATTGCTTCCTGTTTCTGCATTCCCACAACTCAGAGGGCTCTGCTAGGCATAGAGAAGCATGCTAGACTAGCTTTGTTTAGCAGTCGTTGCTAGGTGGGGCCTGGGTGTTCAGTGCCGCACACTGTATCTAATATTGAAAATGCATTGCAAAGTACAGGAAATAATGTGTTGTCTCTTGTAGGATGGGGAAAGCGGTGAAACTTTTGGTGAGTAACTCTGTCCCTTTCTGGTGTCTAACCTGTGTAAAGTCTTTCAGGAACAAATGAAGTTCTGGTGCATTTGAGGTGTTGGAAGGAGATATCTAATATAATCCAGCCTGTGGTTACCTCTTGGGTCCTTCAAAAGGGTGGTGACTCAAATATTTCCAATATTTGATTAGATGTAGATGGAGTCTAATTGCAGAATGCCTCCCCCCCCCCTTTTTTTTTTAACCCATTGGATTTGGGGTCACAGCCTGTTCTTTTGCCAGCAGTAAAGTTAGAGCCAAGAAGTCTGCATTTGGGACTAATATTACAAGGGAAATAGAGTTGAGGAGGGACAATCCCTAGGTCTATTAACTGCTGCACTGCACCATTTTAAGTTTAATACCTACATTTTATTTAACCTAAATCAAATAAATTTTTAATGTGTGACTATAGGAGTTATGAAGTTTTCTAAGACTTATCATTAGCGTCCTTAATTATCGGGGATGCCACAAATGGATCATTAGTACTAGGATTTTAAAATCAACGTAGATGAAGCTTTGTAAATGACTTTTAGTTTCTGAACATTTTGCTGACACTTCAAAGATACTGAGTTCAGACACCATGTAAATATTAAGTTCTGGGTTTAGTTTTATTTAGCGTAAATTCAAAATAAAGTGAGATGAAATGTGGCTGTCTTGCTGATCTTTGTAGCTATTTGTCCAGTATATGCCGTTATACAGGCAAAAGTGGTCTCTTAGCTGTTGAGCCAGGTGCACAATATGGATTTGCTTGCAGCAAATCTCCTAAATGGAGACAGAGTGAAGGTAATTGCCAGTGTCCCAAGTTGGCAGCAATCACAAGAAGCAAAATCCATCTGTTTAGTGCAAAATGCAACTTGCAAATCTGTTCCAAAATGAATATGCAGCTCCTAACACTGTCCTTTGATCAGACAGGATTTGCACACTTGAAATTGAACACTTTAAAGAGCCACACTTGAACATGAGTCAGTTTCCTGCTTCCAGAAAGAACTTTCAGAGCACGCATAAGGTTCATATTTTTGTCAAAGCTGAGCTTTCTTCACTAAGCCAAATGGATACTCAGTAACAATCGGGATTTGTGCATGATTCCTTAGGGCAATGGTGTCTACCCCATGCCCATTAAGGCTCTTAATTATGGCCCTTGAGGAGGGTGACTGTTAAGTGGAATTGGTATTCGATTATAAATTGAAAGTGCTATTAATATTCATGTAATCTTTTAACAAGCCCCTTGAAATCCTAGGCTCACTCTTTTTTCATGTGTATTCATGAAACTTTTAATCTGATTTCAAGTTCATAAAGCTAATAGTTTTTTCTCTTGGTCTAGCACTCTACTTTATTTGGACTATCATCTGAATAGCCTTGCTATTCATGTACTGAGGGCATGCTTCCTCCTGAAGCTGATTTATAGTGCCTTTTCTCCACCTGGAGGTAACTGAAAGCCTTGTGGTCTGTCATTAGGGGCACTGGCAGCTTGAATCTGTTCCTCAGTGACCAAATAGATTTAGCTTCAGCTCTGTTAATCGATCTTTTCACTCAGTATCGTTTTGGCAGGGACATAGTCTTAAATGCTTTACACAAAACCTCTCCAGGATTGGGCAAGCCTAATGTCCTTTGAAAAAGCCAGATGGTACTCAAGTAGGAAACTTGCCTTTCCTTGGTGGATATAAATGGTTACCATCAAATTAAACAATACTTGTAATAAGTGTTTTCTATAACCTGATAAGTTTTCTGTATTTTAAATTTTGTGTATTGGATGACACTTGGTAATTATTTTCACAGATCTACCACTATAGTCAGTTTCCATTTCCATGTGGTCCTTTCACACCAACAGATTTCTTTAAACACAGAGAAATGATTGCCAAAAAATAACACATTGGCAGGAAGACTCAAAAACAAGTATAGTTGTAAAGTGATTCTTAACTCTTTATTTTTAATGTCTTTACCAACTAGTTTTTCTGAGCAGGAGTTTATTATTAGCAAAATAGCCCATGTAAATATGGAAAAGCATTCATACCTTCACCTAGACCCTGGAGGAAAAGACTATTCATGATTGAAGTCTAATGCCTTTCCTACCTTCTTAAATTTACACTAGAAATAGCCCATTTCCTGATTAGAACAAATATTCATTTCTTTTTACCCCAGTACTTCCCTCCGTGCTACTTTTCACACCTGTAAGCTTTAGCTTCAGGATAAAGATCAGCAAACCTGTTAATAGATACATTTCCCGAAGAAAAATCTTTCCTCTTTTGTTCTTAAGTAGCAGCTATGGGCTGGGCTTGACATCTGATAGCCATATAGCTAGTGTTGGTGTGGGAAGAGTATCTAATGCCCCTGACTCAACTATGCAGCTTTCCTTAATGTTTTCCTATGAGCCATTACTAATGTGGTTTAATCAGCATTGCAGTGCAACCAACACCATTACTAGCAGAAAATTTGACTAGTACAAAATATTAATTTTGTAGCTCTGCTTGTAATTGAAACCCCAGGGCTACTGGAATAGTTACTTCCAATTGCACTGGATAGTCAGTCAACCCATTTCTCACTTCTTGATTCAGTTCTTGTAGGTGGCCATGTCCGTGAAGTAAACAGCTATTTAAGCGGCAAGTGAACTGGAGTTGGTTTTCCTGATGCAACATTAGTGGAAATGTTTTGGTTTAATAAACTATTGTGACTGGCCAGAATAAGTTGTGAAGACACAGGCAAACCACTCACACTTAAACCTAATGCCATTGACGTGAGTTGTAGAGGTTCTTACACTCTTCCAAAGCAAGAGCAGAAATGCTAGGGAGGCATCTCACAAAGTCCCTTGTGAACCCTGGCAAATCACTCAATTTCTCCTCTTCTTCCCCCCACCAGTTTGCTGTGGATACCCCGAAGCAAATAGAGTATGGTCAGAACTGCACAGCAGTGTCACTGAGCTATCTCACAATGTCTTTTGATATTCCTATCATGTGAAATGTTACATCAGTCATGTAGGTGAATGTTCCATGTCCCACGTTGCTCATACTTCCAGTCTTGTTCTGATATTTATTGTATTATCTGTCTTTGGTTTCTGAACGGCTCATGGAGGAGTGAGTTTAGACACCTCTGAAGGGGAAAGCTTTCTCTCTGCATTTAAAGTTCCCCATCTCAGTTTGAGGTGGTGCTAGAGGCGCTAAATCCTAATGGGTAAGTGTCTCTTAAAGGATACTCTCTAAAATGGATCATATTCAAATCTAGTCCCTCCCCGAACAATTCTTTTTACTTTCTGAATTAAGACAAGCTGCTTTATGATGAACAGCGCTGCTGCGAGTGTTTAGTAAATCTTCAGTTTTTGCTTACATGGAGTAGACCCTGGTTTTACATTGATCAGGTTGCATGCATATCTTCAGGACAAAATCGAATGGGGTCCTCAAGGAAAAACGTGTTTTCAAAGGGGTATAATCTGTCTGCATCATGGCTCCTAGAACTGGGTTCATAGGATTCATTTACTCTTTGCTGCAAGTGCAGACAAGAGAGCATTCAGTTCTCAACATGAATCGGCAGTCTGTCATAATATTTCTCAGTTCTGCTGAGTAGTGTGGCAGGTTGGTTGCATGAGTCAGCCTGAGGCTTCCAAAGAATTTAGAAGTCTGCTACCTGGTTTAAATGTGCCTATGAGCTAATGGCTCTGGAAGTAAATCATTATATTGTAGATTCCCTCTCCATTTTAACATCCACATTTGCTCTTTCAAATAAATTTGTCTTACTGATATTTTAACTAGGGCTATTTTCTGACAATGTCAGGAAGAAACTGTCAGGGTCTACTTAAGCCAGTGGCTCCAAACTGGTCAGTGAACTGTCAGTGGCCTGGAGAGCTGCTGGATCTCACTTCTAGCTGATACATCAGTGTAAATCACTTATCCACAAGCAGTGGCTCCAGCTGCCATAGGAGCGTTGATGAGACTTAGATATAAGATATGATCAAGACTGGAAAAGCTTGAGAACACCATTGCAATAAATAGCGCTTGACTTTCCTGTACATACTATTGTATGTAGTGCACTGGTCTGAAATAGTGGCTTTCTGATCCCTTTCAAGATTCTGCTGCTTCAAAGGAATATGGATGTAATCTGTAATTCTGCAGGATTTTGTAAAGTGTGGTATCCATTTATCCAGTCAGTTTCAAATCATGCATTGTTACTGTGGATTTTACTATATAAGAGAAGCTTAATCTCTTTGCAAAAAGAAAAGGAGTACTTGTGGCACCTTAGAGACTAACCAATTTATTTGAGCATAAGCTTTCGTGAGAGCTGTAGCTCACGAAAGCTTATGCTCAAATAAATTGGTTAGTCTCTAAGGTGCCACAAGTACTCCTTTTCTTTTTGCGAATACAGACTAACACAGCTGTTACTCTTAATCTCTGCTGGATCATTGGGACTTTTTATATATTTCTGACATAAGAATTAATTCTTTTCCCTGGGTCTCATATAGGTGAGGTTTGCTTCAAGATGTTTAAAATGCCCTGCTCAAAGCTGTGCTCTTGATTAAAATTTGCTGATCAAATACCTTTCATTTAGTCTACTGAGTTGAATAATAATCTTTGTCCAGCAGGAATCTTTCATCAAAACAAGACTTGATTGACTTATCAAAAGGAGTGGGGGGGAGGTGTGGTTCGTGGTTTTTTTTGTTTTGTTTTTTGCTACCACTGATGCTTATTGCCACTCAACCTTGACCTATTCTGTTTAGTAACAGCAAAGCCCACAATCCTCTTCATACTTCCAAAAATACTGAAATAAACGGAAGTAATCAAGACTAGACCTCTAAATAACTGATAAATTGGGGGAAGAAGGGGGATGCATTTTCTGTTAGCTTTTTTTCTGGACTTCATGGTACACATGGCTGGATTTTGATCAAACATGTGACATCCTTCCTCTCACACTCCTGTTTGTAGGAAAACTTATTGTAGATTAACTATGTGGATTGTCCTAAGAGAGCAGAGGGTCTGATGTTCTGGGACAACTGCATGGAAGCTGTCCCAGGCTGCAGCAGAAACTGATCTAGGTGCATCCCTCCTTGCACAAAGATTCACTTAATTAAAACTCCTCTTCCCCAGAAATGGCTATCAATGAGACAAGCTGCATAACTGACTCTAATGAATAGAAAACTCAATAGAGTTGATACCCTAGCAAGCAGCACTTTAATGAATGTGCTACATGTGTAGAGTTCCTGCATGTGTGTTCCTGTTTAGGGTCTTTTAACAGCATTCGAACTAGATGAAATGGCTCACTCTTTTCAAGCAGGCCCACACACTTTAATGTGAATTTTTGGAGGCTTGTAGACAAACTGTAAACAAAGACCACAGAGGTTTAGGAAGGGATTAGGCATTTTATCTCACTCAGCCTAGATCCTGTGGCTCCAGTTTGTGTATTATGCTGTGAATGTAGCATTTAAAACTGTTAAATGCAGAACTCGGGTTCAGACCTGCATTAGTATTCAACGCATGCTGAGACTTTTCACTAGAAGCCGTTAACAGGTTTGATGATCCATAACATGCATGACCACAGGGGTGCTGAAACAATTTGTATAGTGGGCATGCTGAGATTCTTTGAACCAAACTGTAAACCCCATATCTAATGGAATCCACTTCCAGCTGGGCGTGCAGCGGCACCCCTAGTTACAGCACCTATGCATGATCATACTAACAGGTTACTTCTTGCCATGAATTGCGGGCAAGTACTGTTTTGATGGCAATGGAACTAAATTGGCCCCTAAATGACTATAGTCAAGTGTACGATGTGACCGTAGTCTCTCAAGAAGATGTACGTGAAAAAAGTTAATGCTGTCTTGCCAGCAGATGTTGAAGCAGAACGTGGGGGAGAGGTGTACCCTAGTGGAGGGGGGAGTACCTGAGAGAGCAGGAGATTTCCCTTTCTTCTTTTCCATATCAAACACCCTAAAATCTTTTCTTCTAGAAAACATTGAGGCTGATGTAGAAGCTGCTCCAGGCCAGAGTGAAGAAAAAACCCTGCCTGCTGCACCTGTTCCTAGCCCAGTAGCACCAGTACCTGCACCATCCAGGAGAAATCCACCTGGTGGAAAGTCCAGCCTAATCCTCGGTTAAACCCGTTCCTTTCTGACTGTTTTGAACTCGTGTCTGTTTCTTTTCCCCCATGCTTGTGAACTGCACAACTTGAGCCTGACTGTACATCTCTAATTTCTTTCATTAAAAAGAAGCACTTTATGTACTGCCTTTTTTTTTTTTGTTTTTTAAAGAACAAGTTTTTTTCATTTCTGTTTGGTCTCCCCTGGATCTACTGGAAATGACATGTGTTTTCTAGTAGTAAACATGAGGGAAAGCTTTGAGGGATAGTAATTGGCTCTAAGTGTGCTTAGAGGGTTTTTGTACGGCGATTTTTAGAACCTCTTATAGTCAGCCTTTACAAGGGTTTAGAATTCTAGTTGACCAGGCCAGCAAACAATGAATGAGAGCAGACCCCCCTTCACCGCACACAACTGTTGGTTATCCAAAACTTAATTGACTTCCATGTGGTAAATGTCTAAGAACAGTACAGAAGTGTGATCTAGTGTATGCCATGCTGCCTTTAATAAGGAGTATCTTAGAGTTGGACCATTATGAAATCGGGCATGTGCCATATTTAGGGCTGAGATGCCTGTCCTAATACTGGGGAGGGATTTGGGTGTACAGCAGAAACTTAATCCAGTAAAGGTAGAATGAGGTGTGGATCATACCAAGTGAAAATTACAGGGGCATTTTATTATAAATGACTCAGTGCTGTGCATGATCATGCTGGTGCTTGACCATGAGGTGAAAATCTCATCCTTTTAAAATGTGTGTTGTAACTTCACAAAGCTGGACTGTTGCTTAAAAGTAAATAATATAGAAGTTTTGAAGCAGTGTTTCCTGTGTGGGTTTTATTTCTATGTTCTCTCTACTACTGGTACAGCATATCTGATCATTCCTTTGAAATGCTTCCCTCTATTGTTATAGCAATAGTTTAATTAACCTCCATGTAAATAAACAAAAACACATGCAGGTTGTAAATCAAGGAACATCTCACCAGAGTTCAGATAGAAATGGTAGAAGGGTCATCTCTGATCACCCTTGTACTCTATCTACTTAGTATCCTGTCAGCTAGGGCTAGCCCATGATCTGAAGCACAATGGCTTACATTCCCTTTAAAAAGTAACTAGATGTGTAATTCTCTCAGAATGGTACTAAGAGCTTAGTCAAATGACAACTTGTGGCAATGAATTCCACGGGCTAATTACTTCTCTGCAGCCATTTTCCTGTGGGAGGGGAGGGGAAGAGAAGTAAGTGGCTGATGGACCAATTTTATACCAATCACTATGGTCCAGAGGCAAGCATATCAAGACTTATTTTGTTGCTATTTTTTTCCTCTTATATATATGCTAACCTCTTAATTTTTTCAAATGGAACAGAGAAAAGGGGCTCTAGTATTCCTTGTCTAGCTTCATCACTTTGAAGTTCCTTTGCAGTGGTCAGATTTAGCACAAGCCTGCTCTTCCATCACTATACAGGCATGTGTTACACACAGAAAGAGCAAAACAAACAGTGTTAAAATCAGAACTTAACTGGATTTTGGGACAGACTAGGAAAAGTCAAGTGATGATGTTGAGACTCTTCAACAAGTGCTGTGGAAGGGCAAAGACTTAAACTTGTTTGCTCTCCTCCTAATTCTCAGTCTGCCCCAAGAAGGGATAGTGCAGCTAGGTCAAACAGTGATGGGTTCAGCTTGTGTAGGTGAAAAGCTCTAGTTCTCTTCTCTACGAAGTGTGAGGCCTCCTGGAAGCCAGGCCTGAAACGGGTTAGGCCTAAAGTTCAGGCAGCTGCAGGAGCACAGGGTTGGTTGGTGGTTTAATGACTTCAGGAGAGGCATGGGCAAGAAAGCACTCCCACAACTGATCTGGCCAAGCCTGCTACCTCCCGAGCCCCACGGGCTAGCCCCCCAGCAGGACCTGGCCCGGGTGAGCTTCGGCACGATCTGCAGGAGCGGATTGCAGCGATGGAGGATTTCCCCACTCGCTGCTCCGGAGCCCAGCCTCTTCCGTGAATCCATCCACCCATTGGGAACCCCGCCTGCGCGCCCCGCCGGCCGGGCTTCACTGCAGCCCCCAGGGCCGCGAGCGCTCAGATCCCTGCCGCCGGCGGCTTGCCAGGGACTGATGAATATTCATAAAGACAAGCTCCGCCCAGTCCTATTGAATAACAGCCTCTGGGGGCTCTAGGAGGCGGCTGCTACCGCGTGGGTTCTAGTCTAGACCCGGCAGCCGGCCCCGAGCGCTATGGCTGGGTCGACCGCGTCCCGCCTCCGCGTGCTGGTGGACATGGACGGGGTGCTGGCGGACTTCGAGGGCGGCGTGCTGCGGCATTTCCTCGCCCGCTACCCTGGGGAGCCCCACGTGGAGCTGGCGGAACGGAGGGGCTTCTCGGTCCGGGACCAGTACCGCCGCCTGCGGGAGGACCTGGCGGTGAGAGGCCGGGGGCTGGAGCTGGGTCGCGGGCAGTGGGAGCGGGCAGAAGTATCCCCCCAGCTGGCCGATGCGCTGCACTGCACTGCGCGGCGGGCCGGGGGCCGCGTGCCCCGTCTGGGCAGACGGGCTGCCGGGGCGGGGGAGTGGTAATGCGGGGTAGGTGTGTCACAGAGCAAGGCGGACAGTCCGATCCCGGCGGATCGGCTTTAGAGCAAACCCAGAAGGAGCGCAGCGTGAGTGTCGTTTGGGGCAACTGAGCAGTTCTCTCTGCTTTAGTGGAGAGCGAGAAATGCGCTGTTCCTAGACTACCGGTAAGGGCAAAATGGAGGCGACCCTGTAGTAGAGAGGATTGTTGAATGCTACCACTGTTAACCTTCAGTTGTAGCATAATCGGCTCACCGTGAGCGTGCCAGCCCCTTCCCAAGATGGGGGGGACGGGGACGGGACGAACAGTCTTGCCTCCTCACTCAGCCACAGCCAGTAAAAATATACTCCTGCTGAAAATCTGTCCACAATAGCATCATCATTGCGTTCATTCACCCACTCGGACAACCTGTTATTGCTACACAGCAGCGGTAATGAAACCATCCATCCAAGGATCTCTAAGTACGCTATAGAGGTTAGCTGAGTCTCGCACCAGACCTGGGATGGGGGTACTGGGGAGGGAACTGCAGTGCACAGAGCAGCTACGGGAAACAATGTATTAAAGCTGCAAATGAACCCAGATCTTTTAAGCTTCCAGTAGCCTAAACTATTGCCTTTGGTGGATTCCCCTAATGTCGGATACTGAATGAGAGTTTTCAGAGTAGCAGCCCTGTTAGTCTGTATCCACAAGAAGAAAAGGCCGACTTGTAGCACCTCAGAGACTAGCAAATTTATCTGAGCATCAGCTTTCCTGAGTTACAGCCCACTTCATCCCATGCATTCAGTGGAAAATGAGAGTTGTGGCTGTGTGTTTGTTTGTTTTTTAAGTAAACTGTAAACATTAAAGAATAAAACTACTAGGAGCATGGATTTGAAGCCTTCTTTTCTTTACAGAATATTTAATGCCCTCTACAGATAGTAAGAGGAGTGCAGGACCAAATCACATCCCATACCTTCCCTGAGACATCCACTGCTTCTATTTTTAAAGTCCCAAATAGGCTAGAAAACCACCCATGCCTGTAACTGGCAGTTAAAAGACCATTATTCATGTTCCTCTTTTTCTCTGTCACCAGAACTAGGTACTTGGATCACTCAATTCAGGTCTGATTTTTCATAGGTTTAATCTGATCAGGCTATTCACTTGTTTGTAGTTCGTGGCTATTTTTAACAGATTTAATAATTTTATGAAGATGATAAAAAAATGGTACAGAGTTTAAGCGTAGAAGTTTCTGGTTATCAGGGAATAAGGTACAGATTATCAAGAGGTGCAAAGTTAGATTTAGGATCGGATGGTGTAAGGAATACATAATCTGCAATATCCCCGATTGGGGGAAAAAGGTTAACGGGTCAAAGTACAGACACTGAGATATGAGGGTATTTTGTTCATATAATGGCTATGTTCAGGTGTGGAGCACGAGTGACTACGATGATGAGGATGGATTTACCCTCATTTGGTGAGATTTAATGTTCAGTGAGTTTATGGTTCCAGTTCATATGGTCCAATGGAAAAAGTCTTTCGGTCCCTTTCTCATAGTTGATGCACAATGTCATACTAGAAACTTTTTGGCACCTTCCTTGTCCCCTACGTTCAAGTAAATAGGATCCCAACCCAATTGAAATGAAAATAGTTTGTTCTCTGAGTGAATCTGACCCTGGTATCCAAATGCTTTGGGGCAAACATTTTTCTTCCAGTAGGCTAAGTGCTCGTCCGTGTTGCTAGCCTATATATTATTATGTGGTGAGTCTGTAATCCACCTCATGGTGGCAAGATGGATTGTGGCCTTTTTGTGGGTCTGTCAGCCCGTTACTGATCCATACCAATACTGCCCATGCCCCCAAAACTCATGGGTGCCAGTGGGATACAGAGTCAGTCCCCTCTAGATCACTGGTTTGAATCCAGCTGAGGTCAGGATGAAAGAAAGCTGTTACCATCTGATTACTGTTAATTTTAATTGTGGTTGTTCTCAAAATGTGCTTGGTGTTGTACATGCATGTAAGAAGAAACTGTCTCTGCCCCAGGGCGGGTACCATGTCTTTGTATGTGTCTGTACCCCACCTAGCATGACTGGGGGTACTAGCTGCTACGCTGATTTAAATTATTTGATGATAGGCACGTGTCTTAGTTCCATATTTAAATAATCCACTCTGCCCCTTTACTGAATCCCATTTTGTACCTTTTGGTGTTTAAAGGTCAGTGTTTGGTATTTTAATCCTTGCCTAATCAATAGGTATTTTATTAACTGTCCATTTGTTCTGAACTTTAACCATTGCCTACTACCAAGTTTTAGTTGTTAATTCTTGTTTTAATATTAAATGTTGTTTCCTTTCTATTAATGGTCACAATATAAGATGACCTAATTCCACTTTGTAAATGCTTTGTTTTTTAAAAGTTATTTGTGTTTAACTCCTTTCTCTTTACTGTACTTGACTGCCAAGTTGTCTGTGTGAAACCATCTGGGTTCTGCTTCTCAATTGACAAGTGTTCACAATACAACACCTGGATTCTAGCTTAGCCAGATTCAATAAAAGGATTTGACATCTGCAGACATAACAAGAATACCTAGAGTTGCAATAAGTATTTAAAAAAATAACTCAACAAACAACAACTTGGGGAAGCCAAGAGAAGGGGGCAGTTTGCTGCAGGCCCCCAAACTGAGTTGTATTGTGACATGGCGCACCAGGACGCAATACCACTCACTAAAATTTGGTGATGGAAGAGCTGTCGGACCAAACCTGAGGAGCTGAGCTGCTGCTGCAGAGTGAGTGCAATGCAGGCAAGTGGCATGACAGGCTAGCCACTCCAAGTACAATCCTGTCTAAAACCCTAGGCATGTACTTGGGGCAGCTAGCCTGTCCCAACACTCATGCCACCGTAGCTACTATTTTTAGAACACCAGCTCAATCAGAGCTAGTGCATGTATGTCTCCTGGAGCTGGAAACTACACCCCAAGCTCCCATGTAAACCTACCCAAAGTGTGAGTGGGAGCTTAGTCCCCACATTCTATTCAATCCTTTAGACTATTGTGATTGCTAACGAGAGGGTGAAGAGTGGTGGTGGGTTTTGTGATGTGAGTAGCGTTCTGCTACCACCAGCACTGAGACTCCCCAAGTGATTTCACCCAGGTCACTGACCAACCACCCAGTCTTAAGTCAATTACCGAAAAAAGAAAAAAAAGTTGAGTTGGACGCAGACCAGTTATTTCCAACTAAAAGGTGCATGAATGACCCTTTTAATTTTGTTTGCTGTGTTTTAAATGAGGAGGAAGCACATCACTAAATGAATGGAGGGTTGTACCCCCACCTCAGGCAGTGTAGCTTCTTCGTAGGGGACAAAGGTGCCTCTGAACCATATAGCAAACCATACAGTACAGCTGTATTAACTCACCTTTTCTGTGCCTTTGCCTCACTTCAGGCCCTTGCTACCCTTAAACGATTCTCCTCTGAAAGTGAACTTTCTCCTAGCTTATGATCACTCTTTTAAACCCTGCCTGGGTGTAGGTCAAAAGCTTCCTCTGTTCCTTTTAAAGGTCTGGTTTCCATTAACTGCAAAATGTCTTTGTCACATGTTATTCCCCCTCCTCCCCACATCATCACAGCTCGGGCAGCTGCATGAAAACACTGCCTCTTGCTCCTTTTGCTGAGGAATGAGCAGTAAATTTCCCCTCCCTCCCCCACCCTGAAAACTGTCAGTTGTGGAGCTGACTAGGAGTGTCCTGTTTCTGGCAGGGGAGGGACAGCGTGGAATAGAAGCAGATAAAACTCTGATATTATTACAAGCAGGCTCATCCCTGTGCCTGGAACACAGGCACCAGGAGCAAGGGGGAAGCAGCTTGTGCTCCCATACTAATGGGCTGTGGGGGCCAGTGGAGTCCCCCCATGCAAATGAGGGCTGCTGTAACTTGTTCCCCTCCTTCAATGAGCAGGGGAGCAGAATCACCAGGCTGCTGGTCTGTCCTGGCCAGGACCTTCATTCATACCCCCTCCCTGCCTCCACTCTGTTCCAGAACAGTCCCTGCTCCTGTGGCTGCTGGAGATGGCTCTGCATCTGGTGTAAGAGTCTCTGAGCTGGGTGTTCTCCAGAGCGGCCTTCTACCTGCCTTGCAGCACTATTATTCTCCAGCCTACCTAGCTAGCACAAAGGGGCCAGAGCACAGTGATAATTCTGTCACTTATTTACTTCCAGAAACGGACAAGAAAAGTCAGCATGGTCTCAACTATGCATGAGACTGGGAACAAGGACCTCACCAGACTCAGAGCCAGTTCTGCCATTTGCAGTGACCACAGACAAGTGCTTTTAATCTCCATTTCTTTATCTGGAAGAGTCAGGATAAAATCTACCTTGCAGGGGCAATGAGGATTAAGGACCAGGAAATGCCCTGCATTATTGAAATGTCTTTGTGGCAGCAAGTCACAGGAGGAGGCTGCATTATATTAAAAACTACATTCATCATTGTTCTGCTTGGTCCCTTTCAGCCTCTAAAATCAGGCCCTTGGCTACAGGTATATGAAACAAACAGTCAGTGACAAGCCTCTCATCCCCGTTTCAGAAAAGCCTGTCATCTCTGTTGTCTTTCAAATCCGAACCAGTCACTTTGTTCCAGGTGGGTGGTGACTGGCCTATGGTGGGTCTCTGCCAGTGCACAGGTGCCCCTCCCAAAACCCACTACCACAATTGGTTTTAAGTGGCACCTTTATTGTCAGGGTCAGGTGAGATGGGGTTGGCAAAGCTTGTGCAGTTGCTCTCACTGCTGAACTGGTTCTGTGGATGAGGGACTCCAGTCACTAGCACTGAATTGCACAGGACTGCTAGAAACACCCCACTCCATTGCTGAACTTTCTAGAGACTAATTTCCCAGCCTTCACACTGCCTACGCTGACCCTCACAGTACAAGTAACTATCTAAGCTTTGAATTTCCTGGCTTTGGTCATTTTGCCACTAACTTAAACATCTTAAAATAGAATTTGCACTGATGTTATCACCATGGGGAAACTGTTACACTGAAGCCAGAATCTGCTCTTAAGACATTTTAATCTTGTTGCCTGAGGCTTTAGAGAGCACATATACAACAGCATGGAGAGCAACACAGCAACCCTCCCTCCAGTATGCTTCAGTTGTGGTCTGGCAGGATCAGCGGCAAAGCATGAGGATGACTGAGTCTCTGTGTCCCAGTCTGTCCTTGACCCCTCTGCTGAGGGTGCCAATTATCATAGTGTGGTGTTCTGGGGTGTTCGTCTGGTGGCACATTTGTTTGTTTTTGTAATGAGGTGGATATATATCTACTGGGAACTGGAATGAGATCCAACTCCTTACTTCACACAGGCCACCAGATGGTAACAACTTCCAGTCTTTATCTGCTTGGCCTGGATTTGTCCTGGCAACCAGTACGTGAGACTGTGTAACCCATTACCAATTATCTCAGCCGCTTGATCTCCCTCTGAAATGTGGACAAAATAGATCCTTTTGATGTTTAATAACACCCCTGGGGTAAATTCAATAGCTATTATGCAGAAACCTACAATAAAAAAAATTGCTAATTCTCCTCATCTCTCTTCCAGGCTAAGGTAGCCAGTGTCTATGAGTCACCTGGCTTCTTTCTGGGGTTGGAGCCGATTCCAGGAGCCATTGAAGCCATGCAGGAAATGATCCATATGCAGGAGTAAGGACACTTTGCAGTACACAGCTCTTTTCTATTCTCCATGTTTGATGATTACTAATCAGGGCTGTTTCTTTTTAGCACTGAAGTTTTTATTTGCACGAGCCCCCTGATGAAGTATGAGCACTGCATCCTGGAGAAGGTTGGAGATCTCCCCCTACCCTCGCTTTAAGACTGCTATTGCAGAATCTAGCCTCTTTCAACTGTTAGTACATGCCCAAGTACCATACCAATGTGAACAAAGCCAAGCTGCAGCCTGTGAAGTCTGTAGGGCCCAGCATGCAAAAATACTCCATGTGAGTGGCAGCTTTTCAGACTGAGAGGAAGTATAAAAGGCCAGGAGCAGTACTGTGTCATGCCTTTTGCAAGGCATCTGAGTCTTACGCAATGGAAGCCAGAATATAAAACTTAAAAACCAAACCAGACAAACAAACAACAACTTTCAGCAACTCATACCCACAGTTGCAAGAAATGGCATGGGAAGAGTGGGGGAGGGTAAAAGAACAGATGCAATATGGTCAAGTAGACGCTACCTTGACTCACTGCATACTGCAGAGGCAACCACAGAGGCAACCAAGGGGTTTCTGATGCACTGCACCGGGACGGGACTGCATGCCAGAGGCTCCTCCTCTGAGAAAATCCTGACTAAATTGAGAGATGATCACTGCCAGGCAGAAATGTAGGGAGAGGGGTTACTCAAGTACTTTGGGGTTAGATAATGAAGGGCCTGGTATATGCCCTAGGTTGACTTCCTCTCATGCTGCTTTACGCCAGTGTAACTTCATGGTACCCAATGCAGTCATGAGCGAAGGGCACTGAAAGTACAGTTCACATCAGTCCTTTTAGTGGCCCGCACCACGGCCCAACTGCAGGGTTCATAACACTCCTAGAAGAGATTTGGGCCTGTAGCATGAGATCACTATACTATAAATAGTCAAACTTGCTACTAAGTAAAATTCTTCTAATGCTCTACTTCCTCCCCTAACAGTACAGCTGGGTGGAAAAATACTTGGGTCCTAAGTTTGTGGAGCGACTGATTCTGACCCGGGATAAAACCGTTGTGTCAGCTGACCTCCTGGTTGATGACAAAGACACCATTAAAGGTTTGGGAAACTTGAGGTGGAGATTTCACAGCAGATGATTTACTGTTGTTTGGAGAAAAGAACAACTAACTTCAGCTTTCCATTCTGGCTCTTCTCAGGTGCGGAGCCTAAGCCAAGCTGGGAACACATCTTGTTCACTTGCTGCCATAACAAGCATCTAGAGCTTCAGACCCCACGCAGGCGGCTGCAGTCGTGGGCCGATGACTGGAGGGGGATAGTGGAAAGCAAACGCAGAAGCAATGTGGAAAAAGAATGCTATGCTAGTCTCACTGCCAATGGGAACTGATAAGTTAGGAACTGGCAACGAAATCCCATTTAAAGAAAGTGCACTGACTTGGGTAGGGGCAGTTTTAAGGGCCAAAGATACAAAGCTTATTTTTTTAAGATTTGTATCTTCTTTAGACTATTTCTGAAATGTAGTTGCAATTAAATTACTGACTCTTTATGGAGAGTCATTAATGACGTTTGGAGGGAGAAACTTGACAAGAGATGAGCAGCTGCTTATAATGCTAGGTAGCATGTTTTGGGTTGGCAGGAAGGGAGGATGAAGAAATTAGAAAGAGGAAGTAGGGCTGTAAAACTCTATGAAAGCACTCTGCTCTCTGCCCATTCACTCAAATACCTGAAGCTGTAAGTATGAGGGACACCATCATGTTAGGAAAGGAAATCTTGTTTTCAACAGTTTAACCATTTTAATAATCTCACATACTGAGCCAGACTGGCTGTTCAGCACCCTTCCACTTTTTACCCTACTTGGCTCATAATGAAAGTAGATAGTTTCACTTCCTGGTTCTCCTGCATTAATATGAGCTGCTAAGATTTAGGTTGCAAATGCTGTAGTTGGTGAATGTCTGATCCAGAACAGTTTACACTTAATAAAACATTAACTTAAAAAAGAACGTAAGAGGAAGTTTTACAAAAGCTACCACAAGACCAGTTGTCCTTCTGAGCTGAAGTCTGCTGTTAGTATTCCCTTTTAAATCTTAATCTGCATCTTTCCCAACAGCTATGTTGTGGTGAATATATTATTCCTATTGATATTTAACATCAGTAGGGCTAGTCCTGTATCCTAATTAACTGGCCAGGTGCCTGTGGTATGAGGATGCTGGCTCATACTTAGTCCTGAGGTATGTGATCAGACTGCAAATTGTAGGGGGAAGAAGGAGTGTTCTCGCCTATTGAGAAATAAAGACCATATGATTTAAACATATTTCAAAGCTATAACCATTGAGAAGACGGGCAGCAATAGTTGCAGCTACGGCGAAGGTGATGCAAAAGAATTGTGTTGGGTTTAAGTTACCTGACAACCACACTGGGAAGGGTAACATCAGAAATGGTTATTTGGGTGATGGTTCAGGAATTGCTTGGCCTGCTCTCTAACAGCCATAATATGTTTTGTATTAACAACAGTTTAGCTGCTAATCCTGACTTCTGGACCCATGTCCTGGCTCCCCACCTGCCCTTTTCAAACTGAGGCAGAATTTTAGCAATGTCTTTCACTAGTTTCACCAGTCCTGCAGGTGGAGGGGGCTCTAAAGATGAAATCAAGAATCTCTCTTCTCACGCAATAACAGTCTCAAGCTACTCCCTCTGCTCTGCACAACATCAGTCCTTTGGGAGCGGGATCCCTACAGCTGTATGTTTGCTCAGGTTCCTGGCCTCCTCCACCTGCACAGGAGAACAATAATCCTCAAGGAAGACCCTTGCCAGGTTGCTTAGCCTCCTGTTAGCTGAGAGGGAGAAACGTAACATGCACTCCACCACCGGGAGTGCCGTGGTCTGCTGGCGAGACTGTGGCATGGTCAAGTACATCAGAGTAGTCACTGCCGACATCACTGTCTCCTCATTTGAGCTGGATAAGCAGTTTATTACAGGTGCCACCCCATCTGCCTCCAAAATATAGTCCTTGTTTGTCTTATCCAGACAGAGGTTACAAAGACCACCTGAAATAGAAAAGAGAGGGAGTGTGGCACCAGCTACCACCACCTTAGATCCTCCTCTTACTAATACCTAACTAACTCCCTGTTGAGGTTAAGTGGCATTGCTTCACCCAGGATCCTCAGCTCTTTCTTAGGGCTTGTTTACATGGTAACTGAGATCAAAATAACTGATCTTTGCCATTTATGCCTTTAGTTAGTTCAGAGCAAGTCTAACAGATAGTTTTCTTTAAAAACAAAAAAACCCCAACAACCTACTTAAGTTAGTTCACAAGAGCGTACTATTGTGATATAAGTGTGTCCATACATACACTTGCACTGAACTAACTACAGGTGTTAATTCCACCCAATTTAATGTGCTTATTACTGGTATAAAGTACATACAATACCAGAAACAAAATACTGGTTTGCACTTCACTGAGACCCTTGTCCCCACATAGAATCAACTGCCCAGAATATTTTTATAGTAGTTGGAAAACTGTGTCTCCCCTGCTCCCGGGCTAAGTTTATTCTCAAAAGTCAAGGTGATTTTTCAACCAAAGCACTCATTCCCCTATATGACATTAGGGGGCACTATGCTGTTGGAGGTAACATCTTTCACAAGAGGTTAAACAAACAGAACTTGTCATTTAAAAATCCTCTGGTTAAAAGACTTGGTTTTCTGTTAAGGAACTGCCTTATTTCACCTCTACGGTGGCTATAATCCAGTAAAGAGTGTGAGATTCCTAGAAATACCTTCTGTACTGCACAGGGTCTATAGTGGCTTAATTAGTTATGAGAGGTGCTATTAGAAGTAGCATGGCATTATTAATACTAATTAAGATATTGTAAATCTGATTTCTATTGGTGCAAATACTAGTATGTATCCTGTACTAACAACACTTTGCACTTAGGGTGCAGCCATACTAGCAACATTTTGATCGATAACACCCCCAGTGCAGCTCTGTCAGTGGAAGCTGTGGTAAGTACACAAGGCTATGTGTATTTAGCCATTACATCATCTAACCATTCAGGATTTGAATTTGGCATGGCTGGCTCCCAGTGTGTATTGAATCCACCCTGACTGGCTCTAATGGGATTCCTCAGAAGACTTCATTATATTATTTAGAACCGGTCCTTTTAGAGGATTAACTGTCAAAAATAGCTATAGTAACAATACTGGACCTGCTCATGCTCTATGGAAAAACCTTAGTTGTCCTCAATGACTGTATCATTACAATAGGGACATGCACTACAAATTACCATTGAACTGGAGTTTTTGTTCCAATATTCAGGGTTTTACCTAGTCTTATAAATAAGTTTGTTTATTTTTCAGCACTGCAGCATGTTAGTGGAGTGAAGGGGAGACTTGCCTTAATGTGAAATAATTCACCTCAAGCCCCTATCCTGATCTCTCTCACCTGTTCCAGCTATTCTATATAGGTTTTTATACTGTCCTCATCACCATAGTATCTGAGGGCCTTCCAGCAGTGCATTAAGCAGTTTGTTCAACATCTGCCACAGATGGTTTGTCATGTGTGGTTGATCCTCTCTCCCAAATTCAAGTGGACTACAGAATCAAAGCAGCGATATATCCAACCAGTGCTTGGAACTGCTATTGTTCATTTTACAAATAGTTTTAAATCCACTCCTTACCAATTGCAAACTCCACAAGGGTCTCATTATCCTCTGTGAGCATATCTAGGAACAAGTCAAGGACTTGAAGCTGTCGGAGATATTCGTAGTTCTTGGGATCGTAGGCGAAGTTGGCTAGATTAGCCAGTACTTGCTCCTTGGCTTCTGCAATATATAAGCAGCATTTAGGTGACAAAAGAGGCAGCTGAGATGGGCTGGGCTCTCTAATTCCTGAAGAAAAAAAATCAACCAGCAACTGATGAGCCAGTTATGATCCTGACATTTGGAATATACTTTAATAAAAAGAAAAAGGTTTATAAGCTCACCTGGACTCTCTGTTACCTGGAACTCGGTGACCAGCGCTTGCAAGTATTCAAGCCGCCCCAGTTCCAGCAGATCCCGCTGCTTCTGGGACATGGTGCTAGAGAGAGAAAATTAAGTTTTGTTCACAACAATGTCCTGAATGGCCCCAGTTTCACTGCAAGGTTAATAAAAACATTTTAATAAGTGTAAAATATTCAATTGATTTTCTTTTGCCTCCCTTCAGACTCACTGAGGGAACTGCAAGTGGCAGGATTACAAGCTCAGGCCCTGTCCATGTTTGGATCAGAACCATGCTAGCTACAGTGGGGTTTAAATATTCCTTATCTGCACTGAGAATAACTGATAATTGTCCCATGTTTGGTCTAGCATAGGTGCAGCTCCATTAGTGGTAGCATAGACTAGCCATGAGTGTTTTTACTGTAGTGTCTTCTAACTCTTTTCTGAGTAGGGCTAGATGAATGCTGGTAAAAACCCCTGATCCTCACCTACACTACATTTTCCATCATTGCAACCTTTGGTGGATTTATTATGTTGATTTCCCTAGAGTAGATGAGGCCAGTTTGAATGGGGCAGAAGCTCCCTCTAATCTTAAAATGCACTATTGCCAATCCCAAACATTCAAAAATTATGAGTCAAGATGCACAAAAAAATGAGATTGGTTTAAAAATCACAAGATTTGCAAATAAAATAATACATTTTTTGTTTCTTTCTATTGGCCATGAGGTTTCTGAACCTTTGGGCTGCACTAGGGGCAGATCACATTTTCATGCTTTTCTCCGCAACAAGGGATAGAATCTGACCTTTTTAAAAATGAAAGATTCTCACATAGTCACAGGACTCCAGGAGCTGGGGCTTTAAGAACTATCCCCAATTATTGCAAGACTCCCACTGAAAATCAGAAGAGCCGGCAACACTGCGACGTGGTCCAAGTCACCACCCAGGTGCCTCCTGAACCAGTTACAGGGGGAACCTGCTTTGCAATCCAGCTCGGGCCTTACACCGTCTCCAGCGCTGTCCCAGGCCCTGCGCCCAGGGCGCGAGCAGTGGGCGGTCGGGTCAGGGCCTGTGGGGCGCAGCTCTCAGCCCAGCAGCGGCCCACATGCCCCGGGCACAGACTAGGAGGACAGGGACCCGGGACGGGACCTACTGAGCTGCTACCAGGCCCCTGGCTCTGTCGCCCCAGGCTCCCCCGCCACCCTGTCCTCACGCGCACAGCGCCCCGCGGCGCCACTAACCGCTCCCGGCGCCACACGCACGGAGACCTAGGCAGCGGGGCGGAAATGACGGAAGGGCAACCCTGACAGAAAGGCGGCAATGCTGAGCGCGCGGCCGGATGTGACGTTTGTGGAGGGCGGGAGGCCCTGAGGCTCGTAACGGGGCCTTGCTGCTACCCGCCATGGTGGGCCGTATGTCGGCGCGGAAGCGGCTGGCAAAGCCCCTCCTCTTCGGCAGTATCCTGTGTGCGTTGGCCACCGCCTTCGCGTACAGGTGCGGGGAGGAGGGACTTGGCCGGCAGAGAGCGGAGGGGAGGTGCTGGGGGGCCTTGGCTGGCAGGGATTGGGGGGCACTGGGGGTCTTGGCCGGCAGGGATTGAGCGCGCTCAGCTGTGTGGGGGGCACTGAGGGCTTGGCTGGCAGCGATGGGGGGCTCAACGGTGTGGGGGGCACTGGGGGCTTGGCTGGCAGCGATGGGGGGCACTGGGGGCTTGGCTGGCAGCGATGGGGGGCTCAACGGTGTGGGGGGCACTGGGGGCTTGGCTGGCAGCGATGGGGGGCTCAACGGTGTGGGGGGCACTGGGGGCTTGGCTGGCAGCGATGGGGGGGCTCAGCTGGGGGGATACTGGGGGCCTTGGGTGGCAGGGAGGGGCTCAGCATGTGTGGGGGACTTAGATGGATGTGGCGGGGGCACGCTCAGTTCACTGCGGTGACATCTTTCTCTGTCTCAGGCACCGCTTCTTCCCTGAGGTGGAGGAGCTCCGTGCTAGGGAGTATGAGCGCTATGAGAAGAAGCGTCAAGATGTGGTGGAGAGGCGCCAGAAGCAGCTGGCTGAGCTGGCAGAGAGGAAAGCTTCCCCATAGGCTGTGATGGGAAGGAGATGCTCTGCTCCAGGGAGCCTGCTCCTTCAGTGGGGATGGGGAGTTATGTTCGGAAGTGAAGAATATATGTATACAACTCTTGCACATGGCTCACACTGACTGCGTGAAGTTTCCATCAACCTGGCAGGGATGTTGGCTGGTGGTTTTCCTCCCTCAGCTTCCTTGATCTGCATGAGTGATGGCTTCAAATATCTACCAGGTGGTATCATGGTCTGCTAGTCAGATCAGGGTTCTGGCAGTCTGGCAGTGTGGGTTCAATTCCTAGCTCTGCCAGTGATCTGCTTTGTGTGATGTTGGACAAGGTACTCAACCTCTCTGGGGTTCTCTCCGCTAGGAAAAGTACTTGAGTTTAGTTTGGACTTAGCTAATGTGCTAGCTGAGCCTAACCTAAATTTGACCCTTTTCCTACTGTAGACACATTTAGCTAGTCAAATTGTAGCCTAGAAGATGTTACCCTGCATCTACACTAGGAAAAAAAGTCAGGTTTCGCTAACCTGTATTAGCCAAGCCTGATCTGAACTTGACCACTCTTTCTAATCAAGAAAAACTCTCTGTGCCTCAACTTTCTTATTTGTACAGTGGGTAATAATGCTTGCCCACTTGTATGACGCATTCTGAGATCCTTGGATGAATGGTGCTATATAAGTGCTAAAATAACTGACAGGTGGTAATATACCTAGGCTAATTGCCAGGTAGGGTGTGAGGTATCCAGAATTCTGGATCTCTTCAATGTAACAATATTGTATATATTATCTAAAGTGATTTTTGTAATCTGTTCTTTTTGCCATGATAGTGTTGCACACCACCAAATAAGACTTTAACCACAAAACTTCTGTCTGATGAGTCATCTTTAAGAGTGATTGATGAGCTTAAGTTAGGCATAAAATGACCAATCCCTGGATGCAACCCACTGGTTATTTATTGCTCTGTGGGGCATTCACAGCAGGCTACTTACTGTTAATTGGAATGTTTTCTTCCCTATATTTTATGCTGACAAATGAAGGGACCACTCTCCCTTGAAATTACAGATGTAAATAAACAAATACTATAATGTCTAACCCTTCCTGTAGTAGAGAACCTTGGGTAGGAGCCTTTTCATTGCTGTAGGAAGGGCCTAAACTTCCCCATGCGAGGAAGAGTTACCCACACATAAGGCTTTCGCTCATTATCTTTGTATTTCCTTACAACAATATTTTTTAAATCTCCTGTGTCGTCCTACTTCCCCAAACTGCTGTAATATCTGCGTTCATAAGAATGACCATATTTGGTCAGAGCACTAGTCCATCTAGCCCAGTATCCTATATTCAGCCTGCTACTAGGAGGGCAAACAGCTTCATTCCAGGCTGTAACTGTGTTGGCCAGCCGTCTTGTAGACAAGGAAAACAAATTTCAGACCTACTCTGGACCGAAATGGAATCTGTTCATCCACCCCTTTTGGGTTTGTTTACTCTGGTAAATTATTAGACATGCTGAGTTGCAAAACAACGGTAAAAGAAAATTACATGGGATACCTGTGGCTTCAGTGGATAAGAGTGTGTGTATGTGGGAATAAAGTTTTTGAGACCCTTGGGAGAAGAAAGGAGAGAGAAAACATACAGGAGATGATAGAGAACGGAAAATAAAGTAAGGAAAGAAAGGGGAACAGGGCAAAGTGGAGGGAAAGAGAATGAAAAGAGGGAACAGCACGTGCACGGCAAGATACATGCTTTATAAAAGGAAAGGAGAAGTGGAGTGAAGCCAGGAGGGGGAGGAACATCTAGCAAAAGGACAGGAGATAACTACGCCAGGAGTACAATGTCCTGGTCTAAATGCAAAGTTGCACAGGTTTAACTAAAGGTGTGAGTCTAAACCAGTTTACTTAAACTGGTGCCACTTTCTGTATGAACACTCTTAAATGGACTTAAACCTGGCTTGTGTCAGTTTAGCTTACACCTATATTATTTACTTATTTATATTTTATTTTTTGTATTATTTGTAAAGTTATAGGTGTGAGCTAAATTTGATCTAAACAGCCTTAAGCTGATGAGTGTCCACACAGATTTACACTGGTTAGTTAAATTGAGTTTTAAACCAATTCAAGTTAAACCAGTGGAGCTTCAGTAGACAAGGCTTAGCATAGGAGTCAGAATGAACTGATTAAATAGAAAGATGATTGCTACAATTAAATGCAGCACCCAAACAGCACCTAATCATTTAAAAATTATAGAAGTGTGGCTAGTTGTGTGTGTTAAAGTGCAGGTATTTTCACCTATGTTTGTAGGCATAGGCCAGGTTTGCACTAGAGACTTTTGTCAGCATAGCAGTGTTGGGTAGTGGCACGATTTTTTTTTTTTTAAATGACATTGTTATATTGGCAAAAACCCTACTCTATAACCACTGCAGTTACACCAGCATAAACATGCTTTTGCAGCATAGGTTTTCACTCGGGGAACTGGTATAAGGGAAACCAGCAAAATCACTCTTTTGATGGTATAAGCAGCATCTCTACTAGGAGGGTTTGCTGTTCTAGTATACCAGCAATCCTTTTTCTAATGTCCACTAGGCTTCTGTCCTTAAGGTAGTAGTTGTAGTATTTTCAAGCCCTACCCATCTGTAAATGGAGAGTGTGTGTGTGTTGGGATGGGGGACAGTAAGTGCAGGGAGCTAGCCAGTGTATGAATGTGAAGGGGGGTGCGGGGAAGAGTATGCGAATGAGAGGAGAGAGATGAAGAAAGATTGCGGGAAGACGGAAGTGATTAAGAAGAGTTAGACTGAATGTAGGGGATGGAGAGGAAACGTCCTGAGAAGGTGAATAGGGATGAAGGAGCTGCACTCAGAAGTATTAAATCTGTGCTCAGTCAGCCTGTAATTCTGCACACAGAATTAGAAGGAACATTGGCCAGTGGCACGTATTGGTTTTGCCCAAGGAACAGGGAAAAGGAATTGTGGAAATGGCTTGTGTCCATTAGCTGAAGCTGAACGTGTATACTGTAGGGGCACACTGTTCAGTTCGTGCTATTCACTGCAAGGTTGGTGGGGAAATAAGGCAACAAACCATCCATAATATCTGGAGGAGGAGCCCAACTTTGCTTGTCTTTTTGAGACCTGCTAGATCTGTTTCCTCTGGCCGTAGTCTTGCTTCAGCATAAACCCAAGTTTGCCAGAAGGTGTGGGAGTGTTTTTTGCATTTAATAAGGAGAAGCTGTGTGGAGGTGGTTTAATTGTGTCCACCTGGCTTATGAGTCTTGCGAGGTTTACATAGCAATTGTGGGAGGGAATTCACAGACCACACTAGTACTCTGTGACAGGACTCTTTTCAGGGCAATCCAGGTGCTTATCACCTTCAGGCTAGCTTATAGCAATGAGCTTGACTTGGTTACCCATGAAGACCATTTGTCAGCTTCAGCTAGTGCAGAGTGGTCCTCTGTGAACATGTCACTCTGATGCTCTGTGCTGGCTGTTTACTTATAGTTGTTGGGTATGTTCTCTAAACGGCCGAATGCGCCAAGTACCAGGTAGTTGACAGGGTCATTAACATCTGTTGGGATAATATTGCTAATAGGGCATTTACAACTGAGGATCTGTACCAGTGGAACTGGTTTCTGCTGGTAGGCCACCAGAGCTGGAATTTAGTGAGTTTTAGGTTATAACAGGCATATGCTCATTAAGAATTTGATGCTTAGATATCACAATGATGGGTGTCTTTAGATTCAGCCTAAACTCAACAGGTTGCATTGTGTGGATCTGATTGCAATACTCTTTGTTACAGGACCACAGCAATGAGTACATTGTTTAAATATCTATGAGAATGTTTATTGCTATGACATACAGATCAGGAGTGCAGATTTAAGAATGTTTCATGATAATGATCAAATTTAACAAACAGGCATATTGCAAAAGTGCTTAGCCCATAAGGGTGGATGAGACCTGCAGTGACAATGGGATGAGGGGGCTGGAAGGTGTGGATTTATTTCCGGACAATTTTGCCTGCTTTGCCAGTGCTCAGTGGTTTATAATTTGGCTGAGGCAATAATGTTTGGACATAATTAAAACTGATTTCACTTTCCTGTCTTTAGGAAGTCAATAGAAACCAGTTGTGCTTCGGGGGAGACGTGGCAATTAAGCTGTGGCTGCATTGCATAAGTGGGTGACTTTAGGTTGAATGAAAGAAACCTTTGTTACCTTATTTTCTTATGACCTCAACACCCTCAGGGCTTGAGTTCTAATCTGTTCTGCTGTATCGCTCCAAAGGGGCATTTTATTGTTATTCCTACTGCGCCATCAGTGTGCATGGCCCTTTACAAATAAATACAAGGACCCAGCCCAGAGGAGCTTATAGTCTAGGTTGAGAAAAGAGGCAGAAGGGATGTGGATTAATGATGGGGGAGGAGGACAAGGGCTAGATTGTAAAGGTGAAGCAATAACTATCAGCCAAAATCCAAGAGGAGCTGTGATCCCTGGCCTTATTAATCCAACAGAAAGAGACATGAAGCCTGGTCTCACATGGCAGCACGGTAAGGAGCTGAGTCAGTTACCAATCATTCATTTAATATGCCATCTCTTAACTCTATACACCAGGTTTTTTCCTTACCAGAAAAATGTCTCAACTTGTATGAAAGCCAAACCAAACAAAAACTAGGGCGCTGGCCTTGAAATTTAGGAGTAGAGTAGCAAAACACAATTCCCCATACTTGGTTCTGGATAAATGTATCTTCACTCTTTGCCCTAAACTGTTGTGTAATGTTGCTGCTTGGGTATGCTCTATTAACGTCCGTCCTCGAGTTTCTTTCAAGTAGTGGAAGAAGTGATCACTGTCTGTCAGTTTTCTGAGTTTGTGAAATGTTAGTTCTTTTTCTTTATCATGTGGGGAGCAACATGCATCATACGGTTCGTTCCCTTGTTTGAGTGAGCCATGATGAGTAGCACTGTAGATGCAGTACAGTCAGCTCTTGAAAGGGAGGGAGATGCTGTCCATTGCTCCTTCAAGTGACTATTCTGTCTCATTTAGGAGCAGTTTTGATGGGTCCACATCCTGTCCTCCTTGGCTAGGATATTCATTACAACAGGGGACCTTGAGGTAAGTAGAGATCAGTTGACTCCACCTCCGTGGGAGAAGAAAAAGTTAGGAAGGAGTGGCAGGAAACACAAACCACTGAACTGAATTTAAAATTTAGAGATCATGTGAAAAAACCCAAACCCCCACACATGCTGCTGCCTAGCTCCTTTATTCACAAAAGCTAGAACAGGTCTGAGACTCACACCCTTCTTAATGGTTTGTTCTGACGCACGAGGAAAACTGCACATTTCCTTAAGGATCAAAGAGTGCTTGTGTATAACCAAATTGAGTGGCAACGGTCCCAGCTGTTTGCTTTGTGGTTGCTGGCCATTTACACAAGTTACTAAATACATATGACTAGAGATAAGACATTTTTTTAAAAGCACATGGCTGCATATAAACATCTCCCAACTGTAATCTTATTTAAGGATATATTTGACAAAGGAAGGCAAAGTGTGTTGGACCGTTGTCAAAAGAGGCACTGCTAGATGGTGGTATCCTCGCAAACAATAATGGTTAGATATGAATGCATTTATAGTCTGGAAAGCCTGGAGGCTCGGCTTTCTAGTGGTTTAATGCATTTGTTTCTAGGCTTGTCAGGTTGGGACCTCATAATCACATCATTCTAACTAGCAGCTGGTTTTTTTTCATTAGAATTGTGACATGACTTCAGTATCTGTTATCTTGGCGACCACTAAAGCTAGAAGCCAATGCTTCTACTTTCTGAGAGCATCTTAAACTCCCATCTTTCAAAGGGTTTAAAGCATTAATCTCCATCTCCAATGTTCTGTGAGAGATCTGCTGTTAGTCATTTCAGAACTGAAGCAGAGTAAAAGCAAAAATGTATTTTATGTGCATTATGATAGCTGGTATCTTGGGCCACATCCAGAGAAGAGTCTAAGCTGGCAAAGTGATAGCTTCTTCCGTGTTACACCATCTTAGATGTCCTTTAGACTCCTTTCCATTTATATGGGGACAATCCATTTACCAACAAGTAACTTATACCCACATTTAGCTTACTCCTCATCTCTGAATTTGGTTCACTAAGAGACCAAAGGGAGGTCAAGCTGGTATAACTCACATGCTAAGGCCACAAAAAAAGGAATGTAGCAAGAAAGATCACTAACGGGAGTGTGTAAGTAAAACTAAATTTCCCCCACACCTCCCCGCCCCAATTTCTTCTGACTCTTTGGCATGTAAATGACACCCGTGTAGACTCCCTTTTATACTGGAAAATGGGTGTAATTAAGTCTGAGAGTCTGGATGAGGAGCTGCTCCCATTTACATAAGATGAGGATCTGGCCCTCTGAGTGTAACAGAGTCTAGCTTACCCTGACTCTGAACTTGGCCCTAGGTCTGGACTAGTGCAATTGCTTTCAGGCCTGGTACATTTTTCAAAGTACTGCTCCTGGAAAGAAAAAATGTCCATCCCTGTATTTGCCACTCATTCTCCCAGTTTCTAAGTGCATTTACACTGGCCATGAACTGTCACATTCTTTCTTGCAGCACACCTTGGTAAAGGTGGAGAGGAGAGAGCTTAAGACATCATGGCACAGGCTATAAAATGTAGGCACTTTGAGTCTGTCCAGTTTTATTGGGACTTTGGATTTGAACCTTTGTTTTCCTGAATATGCCCTTGAAATGCAGGAATGATTTGGTTACTAGCTTGTAAAAAATTAATTTGGCCTAGACACAACTGATAGCAGGCGCTAGCCTGGGTTCTACAACCTGTGTAATATTCCATGCAATATCCAGAGATGGGGGAGAAAGCAGCAACGCATCCCCCAGGAAAGGGGTTTTCCCTGCCCCTTGTGGGAGGCAACCAGATGACTTCACTACAAAGTTAGTCTTTGCTAGGTTGGCATGTCCAGACAAGGCGATTCAGTGGTATTTTAGCTCTTCCAGGACTGACTGACTGTCACTGTGTCAGGGATCATTGTAGTGCATAACCTAATAAATCTTTCTAGTCTTAAAAATTAAAATATACAAAAAATGTACAGCCTTAAAAAAGAAAGTCACTGTCAATTTAATTCTGTTAGCTTAAAGTAACACATATTAAGTCACAGATCTACTATCCTTGCCTTATGGGCTTGCACCAGGTATAAGAAGTGCTCCTTGTTCTTTGGCTTTCTGGCTGTTGCAAGGCTTTGGGCTCTGCCTCTGATCTGGATCTTCCATCTGGAATCTGAGGCAGCGCTGCTGAGTAGATGCTCACTGCAGGACCCAGATGGGTTATTGTGGAAAGCAGGCATTTCCTCCCATCTTCCTCCAGTTACGCTACATGTTGCGGTTGTGTGGGTCACAGAATTCTATGGGTTCCTCTTCGTTTAGATGCTTGTGATGTACATGACGGCAGGAGCAGCTTGTTTTTCAGGCCCTGGGTTAGTTGGCACTTCGGTGTATTGGTATCTGGAGGGGCTATTGGAGGTTGGCTTCAGAGCCTCTTTCAGTTTGTTCTTTCTGTCCAAAGCACAGAAGCTGAGACCCATGAAGAGTGCAGCTGACACCATGAAGAAGCTGGAGGCATAGAAGACATAACTGAACTGGCCAGTTATGTCTACCAGAAGACCTGAAACAGAATCAGAGTTCAGTCAGAGCAAAGTTGCATACCAAAGAACAGTATCTTACATTGATATAGTCCCCAGGGACCCATATAGTTCATAAACTGCCACATACACAGCACTCAGTTCATCCACCGTTGAAATGCAGCTGCCTCTGAAATGGAACAAAGCAGCTGTTTAATAACACACAGGAGTGCTACCCAGCCTGGTAGGACAAAGTGGTGATATCTTTTCTGAGCAGAATGCCAGTCTATATTGATGCTGATGTGATGTAATCACAGTCCGTGGGGGTAGGTCTACACTTCAGCTGGGAGCAACCCTGGCTAGACAGATTCATGCAGCTCAGCTTAATTTAGCAGCATGGGATTGGCAGAGGCTCTGGCTAGCCATCTGACGCGGGGCCAGGTGGGTCCAAGCTCAGGGATGTAGTCCAGGCCTCTGCCAGTGCTGCAACGGCCATGCTGCTATTTTTTAGTGTGCTAGCTTGAGCTGATCTGAGAGAGTCTGTATGCCCGGGTTAGGAGGCATGCTCCCAGGTGCAGTGTAGACCTCCCCTTTCGGGGGGAAGAATAATGAAGAAATTAACTAAATAAGGATGTGGTGTAATGGCTACTGCAGGTTCTATGTCGTCCCCCATTGCCCCCCTCCGCCCGAAATAGCACTTATAGCAAATATTGCTCTGAAATAGCCCCAAAAAGGCTTGGTCTGTCTCCTGTCTGAACCAGGCCAACACTCAAAGTGTCCACACATGGATTAAGTTCTTCTTTGTGTGGTTTGGCTGTGCTTTCTGCTGTCGCCATGACTGCTCCACAAGAGGACACATCATTAAAGAAGAGGTGGGGGGCAACCCAATTTCCATCTCATGCAATTCATTTATTTGTTTTGTTTCTGCAACTGGGGCCCCATAATCCTTGCTGCTGATAGTCACCGAATAGAGGAATGTGTTGCCTTGCGAACTCTGAGCCCAGGATAAAGCAAGTAAGATAACGGTCTGTACAAATCAACTTGTTTTGGCCTCTCTGCTGAAAACACTTTTAAATGGTTCAGTCAGGATGGGGAAACTTTTCAGAGCAACAGATATTAGCTAACCAATGCTGTTAACGTGGTGTAAAAATATAAAGTCATCTTGAAGGGTTGTTGGCCATACTGACCATTAAAATGTTGATATTTATTGTGTGCAAATAATTAACCCTCCCAGAAGCTAGGGATGGAAAGAAAAAGATTTAGATCAGGCAGTATTCAGCTGGTCTGTAAGATGTTCCTATACGCTTGTGTGTGTGTGTGGTGGGGAGAATTCTGCAGTAACGTTCATTATTTGCATGCATTAAATGCTAACATCTTAATTAACGGCCCCCTTTGTAAGGATTTCTCCTTGTACTGGTATAAAGTGTCAGTATAAGTGCCCTGTGTATAGGTATAGGAGCAAAAGTAAATATATTTCTACTGTTTTATTAATAAGGCTGGGCTCTGCTGCAGCACCTCCCATCAGAAGATCTCAAAGCAAATAACAAACGTGGATGCCATAAGTTTCAGGACACTCTTGGGAGATAGAGACATACAGGAGATATTATCATTCCCTTATTAGAATGGCCCCAGAGTTTGCAGGCCTGCCCTGCTGAATGCACACTTGAATGCTGTGTTCCTGTCATTTACAGCCGGAGCTGCACTTGTACAGTGGGGAATGATACAGTACAAGACAGTATAAAATAGCATGGACGTGTGCCATATATGTAAAATGAAGAAGGAAGTGAGGTCAGTGAGAGAAAGGCATCCTGATAAGCCTGGGGAGAGGCAGGCTGGCATTTCATCAGCGTTAGGTGCGTTATAAGGCATGGGGCAGAATGGCATGAGGCTCATACCAGTGTAGCATTAATGCACTGGCTGTCAACTCTTGATTTTTCTGTGGCTGGCATATCCCACCCAAACTCTCTTCGATCCTACATGATCCTAATCTGATTTAACCATTGGCTGGGCCCCTTTCAGGCTCTTCCAGGTGGGGGCAACCTGTTCAGGAGATTAAATTCAGGCTTGAAGCAGCAGCCTGTTCTGGCTGCTGTCATGCTGAATTGATGACTCTGTACGCAGCTTTGCATCTAGGGCACCATTAGAGGATATCAGTGTTCTCAGAATCAGTTATTGCTACTTCTGTGCATCCAGCATGGGCTACTTCAGAACAACACAAAATTCACTCCCTGGGGCATATCAGTGTCCTCTCCATAGCACACCCAGCTCCTACTGAGTCAGGGAGTCAGACCCTAAGCCAAGGATTCACAGTCAGTACCAAGTGTTCCTCTTGATAGTCAGCCATCTGAGTTATTTGCTGGGTTGTACCACAGTACGTTACGCAGAAGGAGCAGAGATACTGATAAGACACCTAGGGTGAACTGCCACTTTACTGGAGGGGCTCAGCACCACTAAGCGTCTTTGTCAGTTTCTGTCCTTTCTGCATAGACTGTTGCAGTATAACACAGCAAATAACTCTGATGACTATCAAGAGGGAGACTGAGTAAATTGTTCCAATGGGTAATTACCCTCATTGTTAATTTCTACTGTATTTTCCAGTCTGATTTGTCTAGCTTCAATTTCCGGACATTGGATCTTGTTACACCTTTGTGTGCTAGATTTAAGAGCCCTTTATTATTAATCTTTCATTCCCAATATAGGTGCTTACAGATCATCATCTCCTCAACCCTTAAACCACCTGTGAATAGGGGCTGATAACTCCCTTCTGACTCTCCTGTTAATGGTGCTTCCCACCCCATTGCCTATGGGGGTTTGATAGCTCCTCACCCCCTTCTTGTTACATTCCCCAATGTCTGTCATCAGAGGCATAATACCCCCTGTCCTTTCCCCAGCCTGCTGTCACCGGGTCTCCAATAACATTTTTGCGCTCTCACCTGCGAGTGGGGGTCCAAGGAGGATGGTGATGCTCTCCAGGATGGTGAAGAGGCCTAAGGCACTTGAGAACCTGTCCATCTCCACCACATCCATCAGCACCTGGAAGATCAGTGCCGCAATGCCACTCATGGACATGCTGTAGATGAGGCAGTAGAGGATGAGCATGCTGAAGTCGGCAGAGATGATGCAGATGAGATTGCTGAGCCCATTGAGCAGCATGGCCAGGCTGAACAGGTAAATCCGCTTCCCAGTGAAGATATTGAGTCCTGAGAGCAGCCCAGCCATGGGGCGCATGAAGATATTAATGAAGCCAATGATGGAGATAAGGAGGGCGGCCTTGCGCTCCTCCACCCCGTTCCGGATGGCATAGGGCACCAGGTAGATGAGGGGCAGCACAAAGCCCATCACCATCCAGGCCACGCCAATGGTGTAAATCTGGTAACCTTTGTTTTTGCAGAAGATATCAAAAGCCAGGTACTTCTGCAGCGTCTGCTTGCAAGCAGCAAACCTGGCCTGCTGCGGGGGCTCCACCTGATGAGGGGTGGCTCCGTTGGACAGCTGTGCATCTTCAGCTGAGTTGCCTGGCTCCTGTCCAGGGCTGGGCTGCAGCGGTGACCTGGGAGGCCCAAACTGGACTGGTCTCATCACGGCCCCACAGACACAAGCATTCAACAGCACACCGCCAAAGATGAGGAAAGTGTTTCTCCAGCCCATCTCATCCAGCAAGTACTGAGAAATCAACGGCCACAGTGTGAGGCCAATGGAGGCACCGGTGGATGCTAGGGCATTGGCCAGAGCCCGTCGGCGCACAAAGTAGTAGCCCAGCACAGTCACTCCCGCCTGGAAGCCAAAACAGGATCCTAGGCCTTTTTAAAAAAAAGAAAAAAGAAAAAAGCAACAGTTTATTTCTATATAGTGCTTTTTTTGCTGGAAAGACCTCAATGACCCAAGCACCCCTTCTTCCACCACTGAAGTACTTCTCCTTCTGCAGTGCAGGATGTCAGCTCTACAGCAGCACACAGAAATGCTACTTGATAGTTCAGGATGGGAGGTGAAGTTGAATGCTGTACCTAGATGAAGTTGCAGGCAGCCTTCGGCTGGCATACATATCTAAACTGAGATGTGTCCAACAAGACACCCTATTCTTACTTCAATTGCTATGAGATTGTTAATGACCAGAAGTGGCCATGACTTCCATTTTACATCTCATGCAGCAGCAGCTCTGTGCCATACACAACACCATTTTGAGGCATTCGTTCACTAGGGGTTCAGAGAGAAGAGTGACGCTTATTGAATCCACAACAGTACTAGGGCGTTGTTTGTAGATCTCCCATCCAAACATTGACCAATTCTAACCTTGCTTTGCTTGTGAGATCCCATGGGATCAAATCCCAAGGTGATCTGGCTGCAGACATTCATTGTTTTATGTTACAAGAGAGCAAGAGTCCAACACCACCTCCATAAGAGCTATTGAGAAGGGGAGAAGTTAACATAAGAATGGCCATACTGGGTCAGACCAAAGGTCCATCTAGAATCATAGAACTGGAGGGGACCTTGAGAGGTCATCTAGTCCAGTCCCCTGCACTTGTGGCAGGACAAATTGTCTAGACCATCCCTGGCAGGTGTTTGTCTAACCTGCTTTTAAAAATCTCCAGTGATGAAGATTCCACAACCTCCCTAGCCAGTTTATTCCAGTGCTTAACCACTTCCTAATGTCCAACCTAAACCTCCCTTGCTGCAATTTAAGCCCATTGCTTCTTGTCCTATTCTCAGAGGTTAAGAAAAGCAATTTTTCTTCCTCCTCCTTGTAACAGCCTTTTACATACTTGTACTTGAAAACTGTTCTCATGTCCCCTCTGTCTTCTGTTTTCCAGACTAAACAAACCCAATTTTTTCAATCTTCCCTCATAGGTCATGTTTTCTAGACCTTTAATCATCTGTGTTGCTCTTCTCTGGACTCTAGCCCAGTATCCTGTCTTCCGACAGTGACCAATGCCAGGTGCTTCAGAGGGAATGATCAGAACAGGTAATCATCAAGTGATCCGTCCCCTGTTGCTCATTCCCAGCTTCTGGCAAGTTTCCATTTTTATTACTTCTGTACAAAACCCCACCACATTTTTATGTTTGTTCTTAGAAAAAAGGTGTCTCCATCCCTCTGTAAATTGGGAGGAGTGAAATATGGATACACACAATCCATCTGGATAACATTCCCCCCACACACCCCATTTCAGTTCCAGGGAAATTAGGGTCCGAAAAATGTGTTGCACTGTATGGGATATATGCTCCCTCCCTCCTCCTCAAAAATAAATCACCAGCCAGCTTCTAAAAGTGGTAGTCTTTATTTACTGATTGTCCCCATTTGGGACCCTTAGCCCTGTGGGGCTCACAGGAGAAGCAGTTCCTAGGGATCCCAGCTGAACAAGGGGTGGAGTAAAGGGGAGTGGAGAAGGGTACTGGCTATTCAGGATATGAATCCTACTGCGCTGCAGTTCTGATCTTTCCTGTTTGTCAGATGAGGGAAGGAACCTATGCACTCATTCTTCCCTGGACACTAGCTACATCCAAATACCAACCACAGTGATTTATTTTTCACGTCCGAACTTGGTACTCACCAGTAATGAAGCCGGCTGTTACGTAAAGCTGGCTGATGGACTTAGAGAAGGAGCTGGCAACCATGCCCACTCCACTGAGTAGGCCACCCAGCATCACAGTGAACCTGCAGCCAAATCGCTCCACCAAGATGCTGCAGAGGGGACCTATAAAGCAACCAAACAAGCATCAGGGCAGGAATCAAGGATGGACAAGTTGTTCTGTCTTGGGTTTTACCCTAGTGGCTGCAGGAACAAAGCTCCACTTGTTCTGAGTGCACAATATGATTTAGTTTGGAATTCCCCTGTGATTGTCCCTGGTCATACAGGAATAAAACCCAAGTCTCCTGATACCCCCCCCCCGGCCCCTCCCTCATCTTCTGCTTCACTTACGTTAGTAAGGGAGAAGACTCCTTTGATCTGATCATCCACTGGCCGTTGATTAGGGTACGAACAAAAAAAGGATTTCCATTATTCTGTGGGGTGGATTCTGGGTTGAATGGGGGCAGAGGGGAGGTTCTTCAAATGGAATTCTGTGTGCACATGGTATAGATTCTGGGCACATTCTGGAAGAGGAGAAGAACATGACCTGGATTTCTGTGCCCACCGGGAATAGATTCTGGGAAGAGCTCTAGCTCCATTTACAGGTCTCTAGGAAGGGGGACGGAAGAGTGTGGCTTTTTATATGTTTTGCAATTAAATCTTACAAACATCTCTCAGCCTCCAGTTCCGTGTCGGGGCTCCCCCACAAGCTCCCGGGGTGCACAGGGGCTGGAGCAGTCCACAGTGATACTCCTAGCCCCCTTTCCACTCCCACGGCCAGGTTTGCGCCAAGTCCAAAGAGCTTCCAGTTGGCTCCCTGCAGCACTCTGATCCCCTATAAAAGCAGAGCAATGGCTGGGGAGGGCTCCCGTACTGCAGGGGGGAGGGACATATTAGGGTGAGGGGGATATGAGGAGAAGAAGAAGGGATGGAGGAAGAAGAGAAGAGGATGAGTAGGATGGGCAGATACTCCAGATGCTACTCCAGTATAAAAAAAGAGAGAAAATGGTGGAATGCAGCACCCAAGAGACAGAAACAAGAGGAGCAAAATATGGAGAAAATCCACCCAACCAGAAACAGATGAATTCTTGTGCAAGTGGGCTCAGTTCCCAGAGACTTCCCACTTTGCCCAGGCTGACTTTGGCCTGGAGTCCCTGCCAATCACAGCTGGGAGGTGCTGGCTCAAGGAGAGCCAGTTCAAGCCTCAGGAAGTCCAGTAGAGTATTGGCTGTAAACTCTGAGAGACCCAAACTGGCTCATCGGGCACCAGCCTGGGAAATGGAAGATTTGAGCCCAGCTCTGACACAGAATTCTTGTGTAACCCTGGCAAGTCATTTAATTGCTTGAGACCTCAGTTTCCCTACATGGAAAAGGGGATAGTGCTTATTTCCTCTTCTACAGGAATGCTGTGGTGGTTAATTTGTTAATATATGTGAAGTACCCAGATGCTGCACGGCTGGAGGCCTTAAAATGCTTGTACATAAGGCTAGTGAAAGTTTAGAGCTGGGTTCAAACTCTGCAGTGTGGGTTCAAATTCTGATTAAAAGATCGCAGCAGCTGGTCAGAAGTTTCCCTTGCTGGATGTAATGACTCCTCCCATCTGACTCTGAGCCTCCAACAAAACCCTCTTTATACTGTTCCTTCCTCTCTCTCCAGCTCCACTTTCTTCAGCATCCGTTATGGAGCCAGTGCCTGCTGACCGTTCCCTGTGAGTGCTTTGCTGATGGGTCCCACTGGAACCTAAGCAGCTTCCAGGTCCTATCTCTTTGGGTTCCTGCTTGAAAACATTTCAGTAAGTGACTCTAAAACACTGGCAGTCCCAGAGCTATCTCTAAGGGCCAGCTCAGTGCTCTGCTTCCTGGGAAAGGAGCTGAAAACAACTGCAGGGCTAACCCGGAGGCACCGAGCCAAAGAGATGGAACGGCATTCCGAGCTCTCAGCAGTTTATAGCGAAGTAACAGAGTATCCAGTGTTTCTGAAGTCTAGAACTGGGCAACATTCAGCCAGGGCTGAGATTTCGCACTAAAGAAAAGACAGATCAGTCCCGAAACAAGTCAAGGATGGGAGAGAGATAGGAAGTGTCCTTGCAGATGATCATGTAGTAACAGAATGAGGGACACATTTTTGTCTGCATTAAAGTCAAACCTGTTAGGCTTACAGGCATTTAAGCTGTGGCCTGTGGAGTTGTGCATCTGCCCTGCAATTGCTCTGCCCCGGACAATACTAATGCTGTGTTGCTGATGCAACTCCTTATGTCCATCAGTCCCAACACACTGGAAAATGGCGGGGGGGGGCGGGGGAGGGAGTGTCATCAGCTCCCCTTTGAGGAGGGAGAAACTGAGCAGTGCAGTGATACAGTGAGAGATGTAGTCACAGAGTATAATGCTTCAAAGAGGCCAGAGCCCGTGTCTGCTGTACGTCTCCGGTGGGAGGGCTGGGTTTTATTGTTTACATTGCTGGTGAACATTACATTGTTCTGCTAACAAGCGATTTCTATTCATCTAGCAAGGAAAAATATAATGCACAAGCAGTGGCCACTCTAGCTATAGGCAGTATAGGCAGTTGTAAGGGTGGTAGGGGATGAGGCTGCCCATGGAGGGGCAGCTACCAGCTGGGGCTCTGGGGAATGGGAAGCAGCCGGGCTGCCTGGGCAGCATTTCTGCCCCCTCCCCAATAGCTCCCTACCCCTGGCATGGAAAGACCACAGCCACTGAGTGCTTAGAGTCAGGGCTGCTTCTGGTGTCGCTGCAGGGCTTCCCCCACAAGTGCAGCGACACGCCTGGCCCTATGTCAGCGCCCAGCCCATGTGGTTCTGCCGCCTAAGCGGCCCCCAGCTCCTGCCTCGGCCGCTGCTTCAACCCGACCACGTCTATGCTCTGGAGGCGCTGCTACCATGCAGGCTCTGAGCCCCATAGCAAGGAGCTCATCTGGAAAGGTGTGGGGGTTGCTGGGGATGCACAGTGCAGGGGGTGGGGTACAGGGGTCTGGCTGATGGCCTGGTGATATGGGGGGCCAAGGTGTGGAGCTGGGTGTGGGGCCAGGCTGGGGATACAGGGACCCCCACTCTATCCAGTGGGAAGGAGTCTGCCACCCCTTTTGTGAGGGGGATCAATGCCCCCAGCCTGGGTGGCTTTTTGCGGGGCGGGGGGGAGGGGAATATGTGTTGCTCATTATCCAGGGGCCAGGCTCTACAGGCTGGGAGCTGCCCTCTGCCGGTGCCCTGGTTTCAGACTCTTCCCATACCACGGGGTCTGTCACCAGTGCCCAGCAATCTCTGCAGCCCCGGGCCAGGATCTGGCCCATCAGCCTCCAACTCGGCTGCATGAGGTTCAGGGGTGGGGGTCACAGCAGCAAGGGAGGCACTGGGGCATCTGCCATGAACTCCCAAGAGGGTCGGTGGGGGGGCAGAACACTGAAGTTTCACCCAGGGTGGCCAATTGTCTTGAGCTACCTCTGTGCACAAGCAAGTTTGGATGTGTGCATATGTGGTCAGTTAAGTACATGTAAACTTATGCAGTTTTGGGGCATCTCATAGGCTCCTGGTAAATTGCTAATCTACCCCTTGGCATTGCAAATTTGGGTCACTTCTCTTTAGGGCTGGGTAAGAATAGCAGTGACATGCCGGCAAGTTGCTGGGGAGGAACATGCTCCTCTGTTTAAAGGACCTGTGTTCTAGTGGAAGAGGAGAGATGCTAGAGTTTCCCTTTTGTTCCTAAGAGGAGGCCCAAGGATTTTCAATTGTTTTTTTTTTTTTTTAATATAATGTTACATACGTGAATCTAAAATGGTCACAAGCTTCAGCATCAGCAACTGATCAGAGTGGGAAAATAGCCTGGCTCATGTTTGTGGCCTAAGACAATTCGCTATTTGAAACAAAATCCACAATTGTCAAGCAAACAGCTGAGTTTGATTAAAATGAAGGCTGCAGCTGCCTATATTTTGATCTGCTTGAGAAACTTCACCTGTTCATGGCTGAATCAGCCTTTGAAAAGGTCATTGGCCAGCTCAGCAAACTGAGGGTGGAATTTTATTTCTGAGTGGGGGAACTTACAGGATGGTGATGTAGGTTAGCCAACCCCAAACATGTAGAATTAACAAGTCCAGCCCCCTAAAACCACGAGACTGGTTTAAAAATCATGAGATTAAAAACAAAAAAAGCACGTTAGATGTTTTTTTGTTGTTGTTGCCTTTTGGAGTCTGAGCCTTTAGAATGTGTGTTCTTCATGTTTTCAAGCTTTTTTCTGCAACCATAAAAGCTAGAGATTATTAATTTTTTTTAAATGAAAACTGAGAATCTCATAAAGGCTCATGAACCCAGTAGTAAGGAAGGGCTTGAAGAAAACAGTTAAAAAAAAAAAAATCACACGATTAGTGATTAGTGCGTAGAGGCTGCTCAAGACAATCTGCTGTGCTGGGCAATACTGATGGAGACTGTGAGTCAAATTCTACTTTTGCTTACAGCGGTGCAAAGCTGGGCGTAGTTCTTTTGAAGTCAGTGGAGTTTTGCAGCCCTACAGTGGGGTGAGAGCAGACCAGAGTGCAGGCAAGGTTATGTTTGCTTAAACCAACAAACCTTGAGGAACAGCAAATCTGGGCAGAGCCAAACTGTTAAGAGTTTTCAAACACAGGGACAAACTTGGGTGATAGAAGGATCATTTTAGAGATCTCAAACAATATTCATATCTATTGATCTCTCTCCCACAGAGGTTTCTATAGTGCCCATTGGTGGTCCATTGAAGCATTGCATGGGTGAACTAGATCTGTGTGCCAAGGTCTGTTGTGAACATTAGTGAGTCTTCTGCTCTTCCCGGTTTCTCGAATGTTCTGCTTGTGGGTGTATATATGTTAGCAGCGTTTTTGCAGAGCTGCCTAGTAGTCTTAGATGCCCCATTCCATGTTCAGCTTTGAAAGCCTCAGCCAATGCCTATTTGCATCCTTCCAGTTATGGTGAGTAAACTATAAAAAAGGTGAGTCTTACTGCAGGTTTTTAAATATCAGATTTTTTTATCAGAAATTTCCTCTGGTAGCTCATTCCACAGCTGTGCTCAAATGAGGACAACCTACCATCAGTTCCCACTCACTTCATCCTGCATTGCTCAAGGCAGCGCAGCTGTCCTGTCAGGCCATGGATGGAGATGCTGGAAATCACTGATATAGCTAAGTCCTTGCCTGTTGGTGGTGTTGCAGATCAAGGCCTTGTATCTGGACCAGTATCGGACGAGGAGACTTGGAAGATGCAACAGTACAATGGTGGTGTGCTCATGGCAGCCCGTCCTGCTAAAGAGGCAGCCCATAGCATCCTACATAAGCTGCAGCCTCTGTACTGCTTCCACCTTCCTCCATCTGGTCATCCATTGAAGACCATTGTGGCTACTGAAGTGGCATTGATGGAAGGTCACAACGCATACAGGAAGTGTTAAAAATTCTTATGCAAGTCTGCTGAGGAGTAACCGACATGACCAACAGGTCATGAGGATTTATTACTGGGGAGGACTTAATTTCATACAACTCTCCTGAGCATGAATTTTCTTAACAAAGCCAGTGGATGGCAAGGAATATCTAGGGGTTGATTGGTTCCCTCATGATTTTGTTTTCTTCTTTTTCAGTAAACATACTGGAGTAGAATTCCCCCGTTAGTATGAGCTGGGCAGAACAAGGAAGGGAGAAAGAACAAGCTGTAACAGATGCTTGAAGCACTGTAATCAGGTGGCCTTCTGCTTTAAGGGCTGGAGGCCTAAAGTCAGCCAGCTCTATCCAATTAGCCCTGCCTGCTGCACCTGGGGTGGGGTGTGTGGTTTAATTAGTAGAATCAGCTGACTATGGAGGAGCTGATTTCCCCCTATAAAGAGCAGCTGGAAGCTGGGTGGGGGGTGTTGCTTGGGGGGAGAGAGACAATGAGAGGGAAGTGGTAGTGAGGGACTACAGAGACTTCTGGGAGGGAGTACGCCCCAGGAGGGAATGCTGAGCCTTCAGGGAAAGGGCTTAAGGTAGTGAAAGGCTGGGAGTATGGACTTGATGGGCAACTTAAAACTCTATTTTGGGAATGATTTTGTTTTAATAAATCTAGTCCCAAGGAGGAGTTGTAGCTGAACCAAAAAAAGTTTTAGTAGCTTGATTGAGAGAGTCCTGTAAAGTGGCGAAAACGAGGCAGAGCGACCTGAGGTCATGAGGGGGTGCTGTGGAGGTGGCCAGGCTGTTCACGAGCACCTTTGGAAAGTGCTCCGACATACCCTGAGGTTCTAAGGCTATGTCTACGCTATGGGAATGATATCAACATAGCTATGCTGCTGTAACCCTGCAGTGCAGATGCAGCCTACAGTGACAAAGTGTTTTTTCCCTCGCTGTAGGAACCCTGCCTCCCCAAACAATGGTAGCTAAGTTGATGGAAGACTGTTTCTGTCAACCTCGCTGTGTCTACACCGGGGGGTTATGCTGGCATAGGTCCGGTGTTCAGGGTTTGGCTTTTTCACTCTGCTGACCAGCATAGAATTCAGGTTGTCCTATATTGTAGGGGTAGAGCAGGGCTTAATCAGTGCAACAAGGGTGGAAAGGCACAACAAAAGCCACACACACTCACTCTGAGCCTGATTCTCTTCGCATGTTGATTTCACACCACTTTGACTCCACTGAATACAGTTGCGTTACTCCTGCTTCACACCAGTGTAAGGAAGGCAAAAGCCAGTCCCTCTGTACTGTAGCTGACCCCAGGCTGAAATGGAGAAATACTGACTGGTATGCAGAGTAACCACAACTGGCTTGTAATTTACTGGTTACATAATGTCCTATAAAGTGCACCGGAGTTAGTCTTCGGAGAGTAAATTTAATTAGCATGAGCCAAACTGTTAAGAGCTTTAATTAGCATGAGGCTGGACTTTCCTTATCAGTTGGATGGCTTTCCGATCAACTTAATGTCTTTGTATGTGACTTTGCACTGTAGCCCTGAGCTCCCATGAAACAGTTGTTTGTAGTCAGGAAAATAAGAGCAATGGTATTTCCATCCTGATGTGCACCAAGTAAGATGTTCCCAACAGGATCTGGATAGAGATTGACATTAGTGCTGTGCCTGGTCTAAGAGAGCCTTTTAAAGCCAGTGGGCCCTGTGCTCTTTCCCACTGATATCAGGAGATGCTGTGTGCACAGATGGAGGGCAGCGCATGGAATGCTCAGCTGTTTCCAGATGTGAGAGGAGAAGGTATCCATCTGTGTCAGGAGAAACCCTTGGTGAGCTCTATGGTCCTGTCTTTATTTTCTTTTTGGAACAACTCTGCCGGAGGGTTGCTTCTCCTGCCAACTCCTGATGCCTCTGGCCCCTCGTTTGCCTTTTCTTAGGCCTCATCTCTGTTACGAGGGGTTGATTTTCAAAAGCACTCAGCATTGGCCTACTTCTGCTGTGCAACCTGACCCAGTTACAAGTGTTGGGGTCAGTCGGATGTAATTTGCAGAGAATATATTCAGGCTTGGGTCAGGTTAAGTAGCCTCTTATCACTGAGGGCTTGTTTAGGTGAACAATTAGTATGGGGCGAGTTGGGGCAAGAAACCACCCTACACTAGCTTGCCAGGGTCTAACTGTCCATGTGCATATACACCCTGGTGAAACGCATATGAACAATTTGTTAACAGGCTTTGATCTAGTCCCGTTTCAAAGATGCAAATGGATACTTAGACCATGGCAGATTAGTGAGGGGTAGATTTACAGCCCAGCTTGCTGCAAACTAATTATTCATGTAGACAGCCCTTAGTTTGAAGTGTGTATATTTTGGATTATTATATTTCGGGAGGACGGGTACAAAACAACTCCACACACACAGGCTTGGGTTGGGTTTGGGATTGGCTGTAGTCTACTCAGGTTTGGGTTGGGCTTCTAAATTGGGCTGTGCTCTGCTCCAGTTGAAGTCAGGGATAGAGATTTCAGTGGGAGCTGAAAATTCCACCCACCGACCTCAGCCATGCTGGGAACCTGGATATAACGTGGTCAGCCCCTGGACTCCATTACAGTCTGGCTTGTTTTGGCTGGGTACATGGAACAGAGCTAAGTGCAGTTAAGTCCCTATCTACATCACAATGTGGATTTACATTGTAAATGTGTCTCATGATATATTTGACCCTTAAGGCCCCATCCATGCTAACTACAACTTTGTTCAAATGCAGTTTCTGCTAGCAGCATTCTAACACCAATTGACTATTGATGAGAGCAGTTATTTTTTGAGAACCAGGATAGACCTAAAGTTCCATCCATACAGCAAGATGTCAGGGGACAAGATGTTGTAAGATGGGTTGGCATTCTCTGGATAAACATGCCTGAAAGGTATAATCATGTTTCTGTCCTGTAAATAACAGATAATTCCATAACCCAATCTGATCACACCTACACAAACGAGATCAAATTGTATTATAATGCAGTCCCTGCTGCCTTCCAACATGGTAAATTTTAGACTGTCCCCAGAGATCATTTTTACCATGGTTTTATAACATGATTATAACACGAGTCTCAAATCAATAATCCCTACATCCCCAATGGGTAGGGAAACCATGCTTGCATGCTAACGAATATGTTTAAACATGGCTCTAGTTAGCACATCTCTGATTCCAGCAAGGACAAAGTATCAGTTACCTAGGTTAGTGGTTTTCAACTGTGGGCTGCAGACCCCTGGGTGTCTGCAGACTGTCTAAGATTACCTCCATTTGACATTTTTTAGGGGTTCGCAAATGAAAAAAGGTTGAAAACCACTGACCCTAGTTGGAATCTGCTAATTCTAGTAGGGTGGTTGTTTTTGATATATGAAGACTTGATTATTTAGTGCTATTCCAAAGGATGATCATTTAGTTCTGGGCCATATTGTACACAAAGGGGATTAATTTTAATAAGGAAAGATTTTGAGATTTGCTGCTAACGATCCAACATGGTTCATGTCACTTTCCAAGAACCCAGCTTCTGCGTATGGTAATTTAATAGGCATTTCCTGTACTAAGATGTTATAACTAGAACTAACACTCAAGGATGTTTAAAATGCTATGGCCTAAATTTTTAGAAGTGACTATAGTGATTTTGGGTGAGACACTTTGACGGAGCCTGACTTTCAGAAAGTGCTAAGTACCTGTCCTCTGGAAATCATGTGTCTCATGTTGGGCACCCAAAATCTCTAGTCGCTTTGGAATATTTAGGCCTCTGTGCACGTATTACTCTGCTAGATACCAGTGCAATCTAGGTGGAGCAGTGTGAACTGCTCCATCTTCACAGGGCTTTAATTGCAATACCTTTTAAATGAAATAGTTTCCCATGAGGCTTCTTCTGCACCTATGCCTTACATTTTTGCATCCAGCTGTTTCTACTGAGGTGCAACCTCCTTTGAATGCCTCACCTGGTTGTCAGCTGCCATGTATTTTTCACCCCATTTGGGACAAATCAGACAGCAACTGGTTGCTTCTGACGAGGCCTTAGCATCAGCATGACTCAGTGTTTTGTGTGTTTTTTTTTTTTTTAATTTTTTTAAAGCGTTACCTCTAACCAGAACGGGGTGTGGCGGTATGCATGTGTAACCAGGAAAACAGTTCAGATGTTGAACCCTAGGCAACATGCTCTTCTCCTTTCCCCTAGTCCCAGCTCAGATAGTCTGTTTACAGAACAATCACAGGAGAGACAGATGGAGAGAGATACACAGAGAGCTGAGCAAAACACACTCCATTCCAGGGGGAGTTCTGGAGCCAGCTGGATTTTTATTTTATTTTTTTCCTCTCCTGGTCATAAGAGTCTTGAAAACCAACACGATGGGCCCCATTTTAGTTGTCACCCCCTGAGTGTGCAGAGGCTGGGGGGGGGGGGTGGAGTGGGTTTTCCTTGCACACCTGTATTACTCTGATCTCTGGTTACACAGGCAGGGGAGTTGCAGTGCTGGCCGTGAGAGGCTACAGCTAGCTCAGGGAGCATGCTCTGCACAGGAGGTGTAAGGCACGGCTCTTCAGGATTGTGCTACTGGAAGCCTCCTATTCCTCTTCTGTCTATAGTACTTTTATGGCCCCCTTGCTGAGATATCTGAGCACCTCCCAACACTCTGGTAAGGTAGAGCAGTGCTATTATCCCTGTTTTACAGGGGAGGAACCGAGGCACAGAAAACCTAAGTGATTGTCTCAAGGTCACACAAGGAGTCAGTGGCAGAGCCAGGGATTGGAGCCACGTTTTCCGAGTCCTACGGTTGCACCTTAACCACTAGGCCAGCCTTCCTAACTCCTTGTGTTTTCCAGGCATAGCGTTCTCTCACCAGGACTTAAGCCTTTCTAGGAGCAATCCAAATAATCAGACGGCTCGCTTTCCCCTCTTGAAAAAGTATGTGTACTTACTAATACCAGAATCTAAAAGTAAGATGGAAAAACCTATTAATAGCTGACCAGAGTTACTCCCCTTCCAGCCCTACCAGTGACAGATTGTTCTCTCCAGAACAACCCTGAGGGTTTTGTTTATCGAGTTCAGCTGCTGGGGCTGCCACTGCGAATTGATCAGTCATTGTGATCTTACTGTGGGGAAATCTTTCCTGACATCCAGCCTACATTTTCCCTTGCACCATTTCACCCTTTTATGTAATTATGAATCCGTGACTCAGCTTAAACCATTTTAATTTCTCTTTGAGTTATTTAATACTCTGAGGCACTTCTGTAGCCAAGATCTGCCAGAATGGGCCAGATGTTTTATGGGTGCAACTCCATTAGGATCACACCAAGCCCCGTTGTAGCGGGGCAGTCACCCTGCTCTGGCTCTGAAGTGGCGAAAAGCCTTGGCTGATTGGGGAAACGGCCACAGCTTGGGCCATGCCCCAATCGGGCCACACCTGGCCCTATAAAAGGAGCTGAGGAAGAGTCTCTCTCTAGCAGTGGAGAGAGAGAAGGACCTGGCTGCCTGGGAGCTGAGCAGGGTACCTAGAGTGGAGCAGGACTGGGGGAAGGCCAGAGGAGCTGGGGAGCTCTAGCCTGGAAAACACGCAGGCTGCAGGCCTAGCTAAAGGCCAGGAAAGGTACTGGGGCTACAGAGGGGTAGCCTGGGAATAGGCAAAGGCAGCAGGTCCAAACCCCTTTGCCAATGATGAGTGGTTTACAGACTGCAGTCTGCCCCAGTGAGTGGGGGGCTAGATGGTGACTGGCAGTAGCCACTGAGGCAAGGTGGGGATAGAGGGTTGGGGGGTTCCCCTGGATGGGGAGACCCAGAGTGTTGGTGTTCTGCCACAGGGCAGCACCCCAAGGTAAAGAGGCACCGGGGTCCGGGAGGGACAAGGGGACCAGCGGCAGGCAAGACACGGGCCTGCGGAGGGTGCTCCGAAGGCTGGAAAGAGCTAATTCCTGAGACTACCAGCAGGAGGTGCCGGACCAGTGAGTCATCGCCTCGCTACACCTGTTCTTTTAGCTTCTTCTTACAGGTCAGTTTCCTCAGGCCCTTAGGGAGACTTGTTGCACTGATGGACTCCAAAAGTAAGACCAAGGATTTATTTTTGATTCTTAAACATCTAAAGCGTCCCTGGTTTTCTGTCACTAGATGGAAGGCTGTTCTGCATATGATTTTAGTATGCTATCTCATGATATTTTTCAGCTAGGTAAAACAGAGGAATAAAGCTAGCACATGTCCTCAGAGTGCTAATGAGATCGTAAACACTCAAACTTTGGTCTTGTAGTTACCTAGTTACCATGATTCAACAGAGAGAGAGTTTTTTTTTTCCCCATGGCCTATATAGATCAGCTTTACCTGTGTAGTATTTCTGGGTGTACATATATCACTGTTACATAATTATAGATACACATCGATAAAGGCATATCTGTGTGCATTATACTACACGGGATATAGAATACTATTTCTTATTTTATAGTGGCTACAGGTCAGCTCAATACCTCGCAGCACAGCTAAAAGGACAAAGTCCCTGCCCCAGAGAGCTTACCGTTGTATCTAGACATGACGTAACAAGGGCAACAGAACAATAGGCTGGGGGTGGAGGAAGATGGGCAGAGGTCATGGCAATAAGATGCAAGGGCATGTGAGCAGCGTAGTTGGGAAGGGGTTATAGGATAAGTATGCACATATAGACATAATAGTCACTTTGTTGAGTCCCTTCTTGTGCATGTCAGGGTAGAAGTGAGTCTTCGGGAGGGAGTTAAAGGGTGGGAGGACTGTTCTGGCCCCATAAGATGTAGCTCCAACAAGCCTTGAATAAAGAACTCCTAGTCCTGCACTCAGTAAACAGCACGTCTAATCCCAGCTTTATTACTGACTCGCTACATGATGTTGGGCAAGTCGCTCAAACTTTTGGGATCGCAGTCCCTCCATCGGTAAAATGGGGCTGCTAATACCTCCCCCGTGGACTGTGAGGATTAATTAATTACTAACCACATAGCTCTTTGATCATGTTAAGTGCTGCTAACTGTTATTAATCTTGTAGCTTTCTTTTTCACCATGGCTCCTCACCCTCCCTGGCCTCCCAACCCTGGATCATGTGTGGATGGCTGTACTCCTTGCACAACCTGGGAATAAGCATTTTAATACAAAGCGCATTCCTGCAAAGGAGATCAGCTTTCAGGCCTGGAGATACACAAGTAAGTAGTGAGGGTTGTGACTGGGGCTATATGTGGCACAGCTGCCTGCCTGGTGATCGTTTCACAGCATCACATCTCTGTTTCAGAAGAGACTCCCAGTGACAATGCTCAGGCATTTGGTCACACTCACAGCCACAGTGGAATCTGCACCCCTGCTACAGGGGCAGAGTTCGGAGTCCCCAGAGGTTTCAAGCCCTGGAGCTCTGCTGAGGCAGCAGCTCCGGCAAAGCAAAAGGCTGAGACCAAAGAGCATTTTAGGGGCTAAGGAGCCAAACCAGTGAGCTAGAGGAAATGGAGCATTGGCTCTGGGGTGCCAAATATCAGCCAGAACTCGCATTCTCATATATGGCTCAGTCATCCCTGGTTTATGTGGGCTTCCACTAATGTGTCCCAGGCTGCTGGGCCCCTAGCCATGGAAAGTCTGCCAGCCTATGGTGGCACAAGATGGTCACAACTTCCCCTCCACTAGGAGGGCCCCCCACCCCCGACAGCAGGGGAACCCCCAAAGTGGGCAACAAACTGGCTGGGAAATCATGTCCAGTAAGCGCCCCCTGCTCCAGCCTCCGTTGGTGTGGCTCCTAGGAAGTACATGGCAGAAACTAAAGCAGCCTTCACTTAGAAAAGATACCCAAACACCCCTTATACCTCCCTTCCGTGCAGGGATGAAACTGGCCCAAACTCTGTAGCTCAGCATGACTCGCATAATTCAGAGATAAAAGTCCCCTGACCACTATGAACTGAGTCTGAGAGAGCTGGAGAAGACCACAAACTTCTTTGGTTTTGTGAAGCTCTGAATCAGCCCAGCTCCATGAAACTCTTTCCCTGATGTAACTGGCAGCTGCCTGGGTTTTGTGTCACAGCCCGAAGAGTTGCATTTAACACCATTGTTTTGTATTTGAGGATCTAGACTATATGGGTCTAGCAAAAACATCTCAGCATCCCTTTAAACATGGAGGGCAAAGTTGTCCCATTGCACATGCCAGGAGACTTGCTCTCTGGGGACAGAGAGAGGGAAGGGACAGGTGTATCAGATAGGCTATTCAAAGGACTCTCATGGAAGAGGAAATGCATTTTTCCCATTCTGGAGAAGACAGCGTGAGAAGAAGATTGTCTTAGGCTTTTGTCTCTCTGGCACCTGGCTTACCCTGCCAAGGTGCCTCAAGGCTGAGCTGGAGAGATGAGGGAGCTCAGCATCTATGTCCCATTCAACCTGTGACCTCTCTACTTTGATGCTCAGAAAAGGCCAATAGTGCTGGAGAGACCCACCAGACTCCTTTCATGCAGGCCACTGAACAGCCAATGTTTGGTCACTATTCATGTTTGGGTGTTGTCCCCGTCCCCATAGCCATCAAACTGCCAGTATATAGCTACCTTAATGACATTTTAAAGGCTCATTAACTAAATGAAGCCTGTGTACTGGCTTAGCCAGGAGAGGAAGCTGAAGGCAGCTACTCGGCATTTTACTCACCACCTGCGTGCAGCACTGCTGTCACGATGGATGGGAACCATGATGTCTCACTGTTGGTGGCTTGGAACTCACGCTGCAGGTCTGTGAAGAAGACCCCAGTGGAAGAGGGGAAGCTCAGAGTTAGCCCCTGAAGCAGCACAGTGGCCAACAAGACCATCCAGGCCCATCCCCGGTCCTGAGCGTTGGAAATCCCATGTGCTGCTGCTCCTCGGGACATTTCCACTTTTACCTCCTTCCAAGCCAACCTGTTTGAAAAATCAGCTCAGCTGTCAGACGGTAGCACTTGGAGCAATGCAAGGAAAGTCATAGCACAGACACCTGCTCTCTGGCCAGGAGAACCAATGCCTGCTAAGCCTTGCTCAAAACACCTTCCCGTCTCTCACCACGGGATCCTGGCACCAAAGTGCCTGGGAAACAAGCCACCTTTCCCTTTTATTTCAAAAGAGGCTGAACATGTTCAGGTACAGTCCTGAACACACCCCCTTTGAGGTATGAATTGGTCTTGCCCAGCTCCCTCCCAGAGCTTGTTTTCCCTTTCACCTGCTTCCAGCACACAGTCCCCTTGCTGAGGGTAGCTAAGGTCATAAAATCCTCATGCTAAGGAGGGAAGGAAGCTCATGCAAATACCAACAGTAGTAAAAATTATATATAGCGCTGCTGAGTAGGACAAGCAGAGCTGGGCACCTCTGTGCAGCCTCTGTCTGCTCCTGGGTACAATTCAAGCTGCAAACCATGATCTTTAAAGTCTTTAACAGCTTGGGATTTGGTAATCTCAGTGACGCGTCTCATTCCACCCTGTCTCGGCCATGGGAGACTCTCTGTGGCGGTTCCCAGGGTTGATCTCTCTGGGTCCTGCAGCATGAAACGTTCAGCTGAGAGCCCCTCCTCCCCTGCAAAAAGCGTGTTCCTCTTTGGCTGCCTGCCGGGCTGCATGGGCCGTGACCTTCAGGGCACAGTGTAATGCTGAACACTGATACAGGGCTTTTCACCTGTGGATCTCAAAGCACTGTTCAAAGGATGGTCACTGTCCCTATCCTCATATCACAGCTGAGGAAACTGAGACAAAGAGAGGGAATGTGTGTGACTTTACCCAGGGTCTGACAGGGAGACGCTGGCAAAACTAGGAATGTAATGTAGGTCTCCCGACTCCGAGCCTGAGGCTCTAGCCACGGCCCCTAGTGCCGCCTTGTAATAAATAGTGATCTGGTTTAGCAGTTGGTTGAGGATTTGTCTGGGTTTTAAAATTTTGATTTATTTGTATTCCTGTAAAGTAAACTCTCTTATATCCGTTCATGGAATAATCTACGCTAGCTCAGCATTTCAAAGGCCCCACCCTTTACTTTAGTTAACTGGGAGTCCATATTAAACAGCAGGCTGGTACCAGAATAGCCATTCTATAAATGAATATGATTAACGTGGGTGTGTGTGTGTACACATATACTGGGTAGGCAAGTTCACTCTATTATTAAACATATATATTACAGTAGCAACCAAAAGCCCTGCTTGAATCTCAGGCCCTAATTGTGCTAGGTAGTGTGTCCACAAACAGATAGTCCTTGCTCTGGAGCCCAGACAGTCTAAAAGAGACACAAACAGATGAAGGCTTTGGTGTGGAGACATAACATACAACCGAACCTGGGGATGATTGGCACCGTTTAATTCTTTGTATGCTGTGGCTGGGCAGAGATAATGCTACTGACTGGTTCATGGTCTTTCCCTCTGGTGTGATCAGATTGTTCTGTATTAGCTGGCTCATGGCCTAATCGCTCTGTATTAGCTGGCTCATGGTCTAAAGTCTGTCCCCAGTAGTCACAGACCCAAAGACAGCAACCCAGAACATTGCAGTTCAACTTGTCTTTGTTCTCGATTGCACGGCTCAGACTGTTTTGTCCAGCTAATGATCCCTGCCACTCCCAGTTCCACCAGGTTTCCTATTTATACTCACTCACTGCCTACTAATTAATCTCTCATTACAATGCACACCTGCTGTAGCTTTCAACCAATTTCTCCATCTACTGTATATCGTTACAGGCCAAGTTTCCCTCCTCAGCAATCTGATTCACTAGTTTGTCTGCCCATGTGCCACTCCCTGAAATAAATGCTGAGACATTCTGCTTATAATATACTGACTAATGCAAGGAATGCCAGTGATCGCAGTGTCATGCCAGCTGCTTTCTGCCTGAACAAAAGTAAATGGAAACAAGGTCATTCTGGTGCCAATTTACCTGGCTCTGCCAAGTGGAACTACAAAAGAAACGCAGCTGTACAAAGCCTGGTATTAACTCTCCCTGTGGTAATTAAGTGATCACAGCTGTAAGTATGAGCACATTAGGACCATGTGAATTGCTGTACTAGAAATCCATCTAGTCCAGTAGCCTGTGTCTCATTAGAGAAAAGTGCTAGAAACCCTTTGTAATTCACCTGGTCGCTTGTGGAATGCTACAGCAGGTGGCGGTAATCTCTTCTGACCACATCTGAGGTTCATCTTAAGCCCCTCTGAGGCACAAAGGGCAGCTATCCCCTGAAATATTACTAGCCTTGTGTAAGAGCAGAATCTGGTTTTAGCAGTGTGTCTGTCTCATGCTTTGTTAAAGGTGTTTCTTAGTGTGTTAATTTAGTGCTCCTGGAAGATGTTGGATTAACAGTCCTGGACATTGACTATGCCTTTCTGCATTGACACCAGAGGCAGCTGTTTCTTCACATTGCCTCTCGGTTATGGTTCAAGGTTGGGACCACTACTGAGGCTAGTTGGTCTCCATGGCTGAGTCAATCTTGGGTCAGTCAAGGTTACCAATATTAGTGATTTTTGAAAATGTACTCTGGATACCTCTCCACTGGGGCTTGAACTGAGATCCAGCAAACACCTTTCACATAAACTACTGAACAGCCATCAGAGGAGACCAGCTGTCAGTCATGGATGGATTGTTCATCCTTACTGAATTTGAACCTTTCTCCCCATTGCTAATTCCCCATGCCATCCAATCCCTTGTCTGCTCCTTTTCTGAAATGGACTGAACTCTTAGCCAGACTGGAAGGTGAGCTGACAGCCAATTGGAGGGTCAAATGCCAAGAGTCCCAAGGGAGTGGAGTTCAGTAGAGCACAGCTTGTTTTCTTTGTAACCAAAATGGCTGGAATTGTAGCTACTGAAATCCAGCGCCTCTTCCCCTGTGGGGAATGTTGCATTCTCAGATACTCTTTTGTGTTATTGCCTAACACATCCCCCAAGGATGACTGAAAAGCTTGTGCAAACTTCATTGTTTTACTCCCGTGGTTAGAATATTGTCTACTCATTTGACAAAGTTCTTTCGTCCTATAGGGCCTGATTCTGATCCCATTAAAGTCAATGAGAGTTTTGCCAGGGGCATTAACAGGAGCAAGATCAAGCCCCTCATTACTTGATTTTCTTAGGTAGGAGACAGCAGGCCCTAGTTGTTAGTGCTCATGACTGAACATCAAGAGACACGGGTTCCAGGCCCAGCTCTGCCACTTTGCTGACCCTATGATCCTACCAGTTGGCCTCTCTGTGCCTCAGTTTCCCCATCTGTAAAATGGGCTTAAGTCTATGTACACACCTGGAGGTCTTTTTTTAGGTGCTCGGCTGTGGCCCTTTGATGAGCAGTTTATGGCAGTGAAGATGGTGGAACAGTGCTGCCACTTCCTTGGGAACAGGGGGACCGGGGTGGGGTGGGGAGAGCAGCATTGGGGGTGAAGTTTTGAGTCCCTTGTTCTCTGTGCTAATGGGCAAGGGAGAGACAAGGCAGGAAAAGATTTGGTGTAAGGTGAAACCCAGAGTCGAGATGGCTAGTTCCAGTGCTTTTGCCTTTAGTTATCCCTGGGAAGGCTGGGCTGTCAGCAGACAAGGATCCAGCCTTCTCTCCGCAGTCATTAATGTTAGGTCAGTGGTTAGAAGAGTGTCCCATCCATGATTTGGTTAGGAGGGATGAGGCCCCCACCTTGTGGGCATTACTCAAACCTGGCTGGAGGACCAGATGTGGCGCCCTTGGGTAATTCTACTCAAGATCTCCAGTGCCAGGGGTGTTTCTGGTTCCCTTGCTGAGGGGGCATGGGAGGGGATCAGGGCGGTCGGGTGTGGAAGAGGAGAGTTTCTGGCGAGACTTTGGAGCCCAGTGGCAGCTCTGTTTGGGACTCTGCCCAAAGGGCCCACAGGGGCTTTGGGCCAGAGGGGTCCAAACTCTGGCAGGAGGCTGTTTACCTCCACCCAGGCAGTCCCTGCCCAAAGCCCTGGCCGCAGTCCCCGCTGACTGTCCCACACCTCGCGGGGGGCAGTGCCCTGGCCCAGTTCCAAGGCAGCAGGCGGACAGGGCTCCCTCCTTCAGCCTGCTGCGGGGGATACCCCGGGGGAGCAGCGCCCTGGGCTGAGCCCAGCCCGCCTCCCCCGGGCCCGGCAGCGAGGGGTGGCACTGCCGGCAAACAGCCCCCGACCCCTCCGCCTTCCCTCTCCGGCTGGGTCACTGAGCGCAGCCCCGGGCACCCCGGAGCGAGGCACCGCAGAGCGCTGGGGCTGCGCCGCCCGGCTCCCGCCGGGGAGTGGGATCCCAGCCGGGGCCCCTGCCCGCTTGTTGGCGGGACGGTAACCGTGAGACCCCCCCGCCCCCTCGGGGAGCGCCCAGCCCTGCGAGCCGGGCTCCCTTCCGCTCTCCGGCTGTGCAGGACCCAGAGCTCTCCTGCGGCTGGCCGCCGCCTTCCTCCCCGGCCCGCTCCGCTTACCTGTTCACACGGGCCCCTCCATCCGGAGTGACTCCCACCCAGAGCCCGGGGGGGGAGGGAGAGAAAGAAGGAGGGGAGCGCTCCGAGGGCACCCGCGGCTCTCCTGCTCCTTCCCCCGGTCCTCTTCCTGGAAGGGCCGTCCTGGCTTCTCTCCTTCTCCCTGCTAGGGAGGAGACGCGGCGGTTGCAAGCCAACGGAGCAGCTCAGGGCAGGCACATCCCTGGCTAGAGGGGGAAGTTCAGGGGCGGGTGAGTTCATCCAGTGGGAGAGGACTGGATCCACTGGGGATTACACAGCATCTGGGGGTAGAGGGACACTGGGTCTCTTGGTGAAAGGTTAGATCCACTGTGGGCGGAGTGGAGGTAGATTTGGGAAATTGTTAGATCCAGTAGGTATCACTAAGTGGGGGGAGGGGAACACCAGATGTTGTGAGAAGTAATTTCATCTCATCAGGATCACAGATGCTCTGGGGAAAAGGGTAGATCCACAGGGCACCACATGGGAGCCAGTGGGGGATGAAATTGTTTTGTTGGGAAAAGGTTCCATCGACCAGGAATATCATGGGAGCCGGTGGAAATTAACTGGCTGTTTTTGGGAAATTATTAGATCCGCCGTGTGCTCACACAGCATCTAGTGGAGGGTGTGAACTGGAACAATCCGGAGCTGTTTTGATTCACAACGGGTTGTACAAGATCTGCAGGAGATACTACTGGACCAATGCCATGTTCATCGATCCAAGCAATAGTGTCACAGGTTAGGGGGGAATGGGATGGTCAAAGTAGGATGACTGAATCCAGTGGGAGAAGTCCAGATCTGTTGAGGATTTCACAGAACCAGCTGAGGGAACTGAGTGGGAGATGGATGTCGAGATCTGGTAGGGATTGTCACAGGCATCTTTTGGTAGTCTTGAGATCTGCTTGGAAGGGGATCAAATTATTTACATTTCTTCAACCTACCTCATTGGATCTAGTAGGACCGGAACCACAAGCTACAGTCGCAGGAGCTGTGAATTCAGAGGTCCTGTTCAGGATTACTTTGAAGCAGGAATAACAGTGTTTAGTGAGAACTTTGGAGACTGTCTCCCCAAAAACATTCACTAGAGCGTGTTCAAGTGATCTGAAGATCCAGGTGTCCTCTTTCCCAAATCCCAGGCTTCTAACTCTCCATACAGCTCCCATATCTCTAAACAAGTCCCTTAGAACCAATCCCCTACTCTAGCACCTCTGTGATGGGGTGTCTACTTAACAGAGGTGGGCTTGGGGGGCCAATTTATCCACCTGTTGCACATGGAGGGTGGGCCAGGCCTAATTAAAGATGAACCCCAGCTGGGTTAGAGCTGGGTGCAGCTATAAAGAGAGGAAGCCTGGAGCAGACCAGGGCTATAGGAAGAGAGTGATAAACTCTGTAGCCATTCTTTTGGTAACAGAGCAGCCTGTGGGGAACAGAGAGGCTCCTGCAGGGAAAGGAAGAAGCCTAGGGAGGAAGATGTTGGATTAGAGCATGCTCCTGTGACTGACCCTGACACAAGGGTAAGAGCCAGACATCTGGTGCGAAGCCTTGGGAGGTGCTGCTTATTACAAAGAGTCTAGGAAGGAGCTGGGAAAAAGACTGAAGAAAGGCCGGTAGTGGAAAAGTGTCCAAAGAGACAGTGTCTGATAAAGCAGACCTTGGCTGCCCATCCTAGGACCCATGAACTGGGACCCAGTGTAGAGCGTGTGTTTGTGTTTCCCCACCAGCGAGGTGGCCTGAAGCCCCCCAAAATACAGGGCTGAGGATGATTTAAACCTTGAGGAAAGGGTAGCAGGCCCATGCAGCCAAGAGTTGGAGCTGAGAACCAGATGTAACGACTTTGGATTTTTGTTGTTGGATGTTCTGTTACCCCAGAAGGGCGTGGAACTATAAGTGACTGGGTGGGAGGAAGAAGTTGTGAGAAGAGAGACTCCCACAGGACCAAAACAACTGCTGGCCGAGGGTGCTAGAGCAGGAAAACCAGGAGGTGCCAGGGGTGAGTCCCCTCTTTTGCAATCTTATTCTATTGTTTACTCTGCTGTGCATGGTGAGATTTGTATGAACTACCCATTATGAAATGGTATTGCACTACACCGTGCATCTGATCAAGGGATAATCTACTTCAGTGCTCTGTCTCTGAGAGTAGCCGCTTCTGTATGTTTCAAAGGAGAATATAAAATCCCTATGCTGTCATCAGTAGAAACTTCTTCCTGATCCCAGGTGATACTCGTTTATGCCCTGAAGCATGAGGATCGACAGCCTATTTCACTTTACGTCAGCTGCAGATGCTGAATTCATTCATATGTGTCTGAAACTCTTCAGTAATATCATGTGGCAGTTAGTTCCAATGCTTACACCTTTATGTTGGGTAGAAAAAAAAAGTCTTGCTCCTTCTCCTACAGCAGAGTATCGCAGTGTGGGGGTGGTGGGAGTCAGGAAGAAACCAAGACCAAGGTCCTCAAAACTATTTTGGTGCCTAGTTCGCATTAAAATAATTTGTGCAATCACTGGAAGTTAGGTACCTAAATATTTTTGAGGATCTGGCCCCAGGTGCTAAGCCAGAGCTGCAGGTTATCTGACACAGAGGTGATATGGCACTGAAGGGAGATGAAGTTTGATACCATGGTATTCATTGTAATTACGTGTCCTCACCCCTGGGACTGATCTGTTTACTCCTCAACAGAACACTAATTGGATGTATAATCTGATATGACTTCTGGCTGCTCCTGGGCTGCAGTAACTAGACACCTCTCCTCAAAACAAGTTTCAGAGTAGCAGCCGTGCTAGTCTGTATCCGCAAAAAGAAAAGGAGGACTTGTGGCACCTTAGAGGCTAACAAATTTATTTGAACATAAGCTTTCGTGAGCTACAGCTCACTTCGTCGGATGCATGCAGTGGAAAATACAGTGGGTAGATTTTATATACACAGAGAACATGAAATGATGGGTGTTACCATACATACTGTAACAAGAGTGATCACGTAAGGTGAGCTATTACCAGCAGGAGAGAAAAAAAAACCCTTTTGTAGTGATAATCAAGGTGGGCCATTTCCAGCAGTTGACAAGAACATGTGAGGAACAGTGTGTGTGGGGGGAATAAACATGGGGAAATAGTTTTACTTTGTGTAATGACACATCCACTCCCAGTCTTTATTCAAGCCTAATTTAATTGTGTCCAGTTTGCAAATTAATTCCAATTCAGCAGTCTCTCACTGGAGTCTGTTTTTGAAGTTTTTTTGTTGAAGAATTGCAACTTTTAGGTCTGTAGTCGAGTGACCAGAGAGACTGAAGTGTTCTCCAACTGGTTTTTGAATATTATAATTCCTGACGTCTGATTTGTGTCCATTTATTCTTTTACGTAGAGACTGTCCAGTTTGGCCAATGTACATGGCAGAGGGGCATTGCTGGCACATGATGGCATATATCACATTGGTAAATGTGCAGGTGAACGAGCTTCTGATAGTGTGGCTGATGTGATTAGGCCCTATGATGGTGTCCCCTGAATAGATATGTGGGCACAGTTGGCAACGGGCTTTGTTGCAAGGATAGGTTCCTGGGTTAGTGTTTTTGTTGTGTGGTGTGTGGTTGCTGGTGAGTATTTGCTTCAGGCTGGGGGGCTGTCTGTAAGCAAGGACTGGCCTGTTTCCCAAGATCTGTGAGAGTGATGGGTCGTCCTTCAGGATAGGTTGTAGATCCTTGATGATCCGCTGGAGAGGTTTTAGTTGGGGGCTGAAGGTGACGGCTAGTGGCGTTCTGTTACTTTCTTTGTTAGGCCTGTCCTGTAGTAGGTAACTTCTGGGTACTCTTCTGGGTCTGTCAATCTGTTTATTCACTTCAGCAGGTGGGTATTGTAGTTGTAAGAATGCTTGATAGAGATCTTATAGGTGTTTGTCTCTGTCTGAGGGGTTGGAGCAAATGCAGTTGTATCATAGAGCTTGGCTGTGGACAAATGATCGTGTGGTGTGGTCTGGATGAAAGCTGGAGGCATGTAGGTAAGTATAGCAGTCAGTAGGTTTCCGGTATAGGGTGGTGGTTGTGACCATTGCTTATTAGCACTGTAGTGTCCAGGAAGTGGATCTCTTGTGTGGACTGGTCCAGGCTGAGGTTGATGGTGGGATGGAAATTGTTGAAATCATGGTGGAATTCCTCAAGGACTTCTTTTCCTCGGGTCCAGATGATGAAGATGTCATCAATGTAGTGCAAGTAGAGTAGGGGCATTAGGGGACGAGAGCTGAGGAAGCGTTGTTCTAAGTCAGCCATAAAAATGTTGGCGTACTGTGGGGCCATGCGGGTACCCATAGCAGTGCTGCTGATTTGAAGGTATACATTGTCCCCAAATGTGAAATAGTTATGGGTTAGGATAAAGTCACAAAGTTCAGCCACCAGGTTTGCCATGACATTATCAGGAATACTGTTCCTGATGGCTTGTAGTCCATCTTTTTGTGGAATGTTGGTGTAGAGTGCTTCTACATCCATAGTGGCTAGGATGGCGTTTTCAGGAAGATCACCAATGCGTTGTAGTTTCCTCAGGAAGTGGATGGTGTCTCGAAGGTAGCTGGTAGTGCTGGTAGTGTAGGGCCTGAGGAGGGAGTCTACATAGCCAGACAATCCTGCTGTCAGGGTGCCAGTGCCTGAGATGATGGGGCATCCAAGATTTCCAGGTTTATGGATCTTGGGTAGCAGACAGAATACCCCTTCTCGGGATTCTAGGGGTGTGTCTGTGCGGATTTGTTCTTGTGCTTTTTCAGGGAGTTTCTTGAGCAGATGGTGTAGTTTCTTTTGGTAACCCTCAGTGGGATCAGAATATGGCTTGTAGAAAGTGGTGTTGGAGAGCTGCCTAGCAGCCTTTTGTTCATATTCTGACCTATTCATGATGATGACAGCCCCTTCTTTTTCAGCCTCTTTGATTATGATGTCAGAGTTGTTTCTGAGGCTGTGGATGGCATTGTGTTCTGCATGGCTGAGGTTATGGGGTAAGTGATGTTGCTTTTCCACAATTTCAGCCCATGCACGTCGGTGGAAGCACTCTATGTAGAAGTCCAGTCTGTTGTTTCGACCTTCAGGAGGAGTCCACCCAGAATCCTTCTTTTTGTAGTGTTGGTAGGAAGGTCTCTGTGGGTTAGTATGCTGTTCAGAGGTGTGTTGGAAATATTCCTTGAGTCAGAGATGTCGAAAATAGGATTCTAGGTCACCACAGAACTGTATCATGTTCATGGGGGTGGAGGGGCAGAAGGAAAGGCCCTGAGATAGGACAGATTCTTCTTCTGGGCTAAGAGTATAGCTGGATAGATTAACAATATTGCTGGGTGGGTTAAGGGAACTACTGTGGCATGTAGTAGTTTTTCTTTTGTAGGGTCCTTCTCACATGAATGCCCAATGGATGCCCCACCCCACTCCACCCCCAAATACTCCAGTCCTAACCCCACCCAGCAGGAGTTGCTGTAGCAAAGAGTTCTGGCAGAGCTGGTTTTAGGGGAAGCTTGACCCATGTGGTCACACAGGGCACTTGGAAACCTGGCGCTGATGTGGGGAGAGGCATATGGGACTGTGGGGTGCTTCAGCGTCTGTCTACTGCAAGTGGATAGCTAGAAATGAGTCAAACATGAAACTTGGGATGTGGGGTGGGAGGAGAGTGTGTGGGAGAGGAAGACAGGTAGGAGACCTTGAGGGAGAAACTGAAGTCTTCTGCTAGAGAAGGGTGAAATTGCAGGAAGGTGGAAAGCAATTGATGGAACAGGGGAAGGTGAGGGAAGGAAAGACTGGGGGAGGGTAGCTATGGAGAGAACATTTGTGAGAGGAAAGAACATAATGTAAGGAGAGGAAGGGGAGAGGTATGGAAGGAGAGACAATAAAAAGAAAGCAGAAGACACCCAGTTAAACAGTAGAGGGAGGGATATTATGTTACAAAACACAAACATACAAGTGTGTAAACCTGTCTGGCCATACACCTCACAACATTCTGCCATAACCGTGCCTCTAAGCATGTGTGTAATGAAAGGATATTTTATACAACCTGTCATAAATATAAAGGGAAGAGTAACCACCTTTCTGTATACAGTGCTATAAAATCCCTCCTGGCCAGAGGCAAAATCCTTTCTCCAGTAAAGGGTTAAGAAGCTAAGGTAACCACGCTGGCACCTGACCAAAATGACCAATGAGGGGACAAGATACTTTCAAATCTGGAAGGGTGTGTGGGGGGGAGGCTTTTGTCTGTCTGTGTGATACCTTTGCCGGGAATAGATCAATGATGCAAGCCCTCCAACTCCTGTAAAGTTAGTATGCATTCTAGCTAGAAAATGTGTTAGGTTTTCTTTGTTTTGGCTTGTAAATTCACTGTGCTGGAGAGAATGTGTATTCCTGTTTGTGTCTTTTTGTAACTTAAGGTTTTACCTAGAGGGATTCTCTTTTTTGAATCTGCCTGCCTGTGAGATTATCTTCCATTATAATCTTACAGAGTGTTTCTTTTATCTTTGTTTTGTTCTTCTAATAAAGTTCTGGTTTTTTTTAAGAATCTGATTGGGTTTTTAGGGTCCTAAGAAACCCAAGCTGGTCTGTGCTCAATTTGTTTATTCTCAAGCCTCCCCAGGAAAGGGGGTATAAGGGCTTGGGGGGATAGTTGGGGGAAGAGGAACTCCAAGTGGTCCTTTTCCCTGGTTCTTTGTTAAAGCACTTGGTGGTGGCAGCATACCCTAGTCCAAGGGCAAAGTGTTTGTGCCTTGAGGAAGCTTTTAACCTAAGCTGGTAGAAATAAGCTTAGGGGGTCTTTCATGTGGGTCCCCACATCTGTACCCTAGAGTTCAGAGTGGGGAAGGAACCTTGACACATCCATATGTGTAAAATATGCTGCATGCACACTCAAGTGTGTGTAAACTGAGAAGAACTGTAAAGTTGTCTGAAGGAGTGGCTAGCTTTGAGGTTGAGTGTTAAATCACTGTGTAATAATGCTCTGCCCTTCTCTGATGCCTTCCCATTCTGAGCTCTCAAAACACTTCACAAACGCTAATGAAACAGTACAACACTCGTATTATTAACAGATACGTATTATTATCGTCAACTGGCTTGTGCAACCTCACCCAGTGAGTCAGTGGTGAAGCCAAGTATAGAACCCAGCTTTCCTCACTCCCAGTCCTGTGTTGTGATCACTGGGGCCTGCTGTACAGTGCTGTACACAAATCACACCTTAAACTAACTTGATTTGTGTGTGAGTGACCGAGTTATTACTGAAACATTTTGCTGTGCACATGTAGATGGAAACCTGATTAAAATATGGTTGGAGTATGTGATTTATAGAGTCGTTAAATCCTGTTCTGAACCTACTTAACCACTCCTAGCAAGAGGCATGATTAAACAACTACTTTGGGGCTTAGAGGAACCCCCATTTAGGATCAATAGTTTATTTTGAGATAGTGCCTATTCCAGAACTGATGTGTAGTCTAATCACAGATGGCTTTAGAGAGAAACTAGTGAAATTGTGTCAGTGGCCTACATTAGTAAACTCTCCTTGGAGAAATGGAATCCAGTGATGAAACAATTTGTTCAATTACTTATTTTTTAAAAAAATCAAGGAAATAAATCATACCTCATCCTTCTGATTCCAAAATCACTTTATGAACTGCGTGTACACAAGCATCATATCAACCGACCATTGAAATGCAGTCTCCTCTGGGGTGGAATAAGGCAGCTGTTTAACAGGGCACAGCAAAAACCACACAACACTTCTGGACAGGAAGTGGAGGATGCAATATCCTAATGAAACTGCTTAGCAGAATTATCCCAGTTGCAATTTTAGTTAAGATACCTGTACTCCTATCAAAAGTGCCATGGGATATTTGACAAGCACAGGTGGTCGGAAAGGAAGGTCCACTTTTTTACCTCTGTATGTGTGTAGCTGGCGTTAGAGAAGAACTAAGTGATAGGTGGAGGGAAGGAGGCTTCTAGATTCCAAGCTGCAGAATGCTGGATACAAAGGATACCTGTGTGCACCCCTGGCTTCTGTTGTGATAACTGGGCCTACACATTTACCCTAATTGTGAGTTTGAGTGAAAGTTCATAAAAATGTCATCATACCCCCTCAACATTTGTTATAGGTTATGGCCATTGGAAATTAGGCCTAATTGGTGGTGGATAAAATAATTCCACCTATCGCTCCCTTTTGGGGTCCTTAAAGAAAGATATGGCGAAAAAGTGGCTCCTGGAGTGAGTTTCACCCGCCACCCATCTCTTGCAACCTTAAGACTACTTCATCCTGATTCTGAGCTGTCCAGACCAGATTGGTCATCCGAGTCCCTCTCTCTGGCCATCACCACCTCCACTGGCTTCAGCTGAATCCCAAATGCCCTCTGGGATGCCAGGCTTTGTCAGCTCTCCCCACTCCCCAGCGTGTTCTTTTCCTTCCCCACCTTATTTCTTTTTCCTATCTCTCTCCTTTTGCTTCTGTTTAATAAGTATGGCTTAGCTGGCCAAGACTGCATATTTGCAACATTGCAGTAAGCCCGCAGCTAAAAGCAATACACTAAACCGCCCAACGCTGGTACAAGTTTGCCAGGTCTCGAGCTGACAAGACCGTGTGCTGTCAGGGTCGGATTAAGACCTTTAGAGGCCCTAAGCACTGAAAAGATTATGGTGCCCCCCCATATGTAATTCAAAATAAAAACAATAACTATACCGTAAAATTTTATTTTTCAAAATGACATAAAACTTATATGTATGCTGAAATTAAAATAGCTTCTTTCTAGATTTTCTGATTGCAAAATTCTGGATAAGTTAATTGAAGCTGACTCGACGAACCATGTCCGCTTCCATACACAATAGGGAAAGTGAATTAAGTCTGTCCTGACACATTGTTGTTCTCTGAGGGTTTTTTATTCTTTTCAGCTGAGAAAAAGAGCATTCTGTGGAGCAGTTAGTAATCATCAGTGTTAGAAAAATACGTAGTGCGATCTCTACATTTGGAAATACACATTGTATTCCGTCTTTCAATATTGTGTCATGAAGATCAATGTGCCTGAATTTCATTTTTCCTGTTTGATTAAACTTTGCGTGCATATAATAGTGGAACTGCTGTACTTCTCCACAGAGATTCATGTTCAAGTCAACAGAGTATGAGTCAACTAGCTTTTGGGAACCTTGTGAATACTGTTCGTCAGATAAGTCCATATTGTTTAGAAAAGAAAATCTACTTGATACTACTTTGTACACTTCACCTCTCCTCTTCATATGAGCTTCAAGTGTATCAATTATAGCATAGTATGTAGATACGTGAAATTACACAATGTACACTATTTGTGTGTGTGTGTGTATGTATAATATAATATGAAAGAAAACTAATCAAGTACGTATAACTCAGGAGAATAATAAAACATTATTTATCAATTTCAAAATTTATCAATAATAAAACAAATTTATTGCAATACATGACAGGATCTGATTTCCTCACATTATTTCGATCTACGTTAGTAGAATGCCCCATGGTTTAGGTGGGGATAAATAATAAAAAGAGAACAGAAAAATGGGGGAAGAGTGTGTAGTGGAGTGTAAGGAAGTCTAACAAAGTTCTGGTTTTTCCCATGATGACTACTTCAATGCTTTTTTTGAAATATCAAATATCCAATTTTTTTCAGAAAAATCTTTTTTTGGTGCCCCCTGCTTTGCTGGTGCCCTAAGCACGTGCTTAGTCTGCCTATTGGGTAATCCAGCCCTGCGTGCTGTGCCTGTGTTTGTCCAGAAGCGAGATTGCAAGTGAAAGTCAACACCAAAGAGAGAAACTGCATTTTCTGTCTTTGCTGTTCTTTTTTCCCCTTTCTGTGTGTCTTGTTTTGCCTCCTAGGAAATGAGATTGGATGTTAATAACAATGACTGCTCCAGCCCATCTTTCACTAATTTCTCTTTTCTCCCAAAAGACATTTAGTTATTACCACCTTTAATATCCTGTAAAAGAGGGTCAAATAAGGGGGGTTTCCTTCTAAAGACTCCCTCCAGCTAAAGGGAACAAGGGACGTTGTTCAAATGAAAGCCTTACTTAATACTTTACATTTCAAATGCTTTAACAGTTTCCCCCACCCCCCACCCCTTTTCTGTATCTTTAATGAAAGGTTAAAGGGACTTTTCATGATGTTTGCCATGACACTAAGCAGGCTGAGGTCTTCGTATATCAAATCCTGAACCTTGTTTAAAACTGTTTGGATGTTGGACAGTGACTGGGATATGTTAACACCTTTTGGCTCTCCGGGCCCATATATTCCATCTAAATTAATACAGCAATTCTAACTGACTTGAAAGGGTTTTGTGACTGAGTAGCAGACGTCACTCTGAAGGATCTGTAGAAGCAATGTTGTGAAGGAGAGTTTTCTCTGCATTTGCGCCCACCCCAAGCATTCAAAAACCATGAGTCAGGCTCCCTAAAATCATGATTGGTTTAAAGATCATGACAGCTCCTTAAACTACAATTTTCCCTTCTGGTTTCTGAGCCTTTACATGCCTTAAAATCACATTTTCCAGCTTTTCTCCATGACAATGAGGGTTGGAAACTTACTTTTCATTTAAAAACGACAGCTGAGATTCTCTCCTAATCGCATGATGCCAGCAGATGGGACATTAAGAAAAGCGACTCTCACAAATGTATCTAGTGCTATTCGGTGCAATGCTGCACCCGCAAGACTACCCCCTCCAGTAACACAGCGCTCTCCTGTAGCCAGGCTCAGTACCAATGCAGAATGCTGCCCACTGAATTCCCAGCCTCATTTCCTGCAGTGCTGGAACTTCCTTCCAAGTACTGATTAGACCATGTCCTACTTGGCTTGTGAAAATGGGAGGCAAAATAGCCTGAGGTAGGTGGGATGGGGGTGCAGAGAGAAATGAGAAAACATTTTCTTTTAAAGTGCCTGAAGACTACGCCCGGGATAATGAGACTATTAACTCAGGCCCGCTTTGCAAAGCAGCCATAGAACTGCCTTGGGAGACAGCCACAGAGCTTCACTGGGATGCAGCCAGTGCTGTCATCCGAAGCAAACTGCCTGCACTCGCTGCCAACAAAGGAACAATTAACATTCAAAAGATCTTTGAAGTTAACTTGAATGTGCCTGTTAGGAGGCCATGGTGACATAGGTCTGGTGAAAAGCTAATTTAACCAGTACAGGGGCCACCTGACTATTGGTTAAAGACCACAGAGGAGCCTTTAAAGCTAGCCAAAAGATGTGGAACTTCATTCTGCTGTATGTTACACTAGTTCAATCCCCACTGAAGTCAGCGGGACCACCTGGGGACAACTGACTGAAGGATTCAACCCACTGCTTTTGGGAAGAAACAAACTGTGACATGCTGTTTTCTCCATTTCTCTTGAGGTTTTTAATGAGACACACATTGGTGGAAGATTGCCAAAGACTGCAGGGCAAACTGAACTACTACCACAGTACAGAGAGGAAAATCTGGCTTGAGCGTGCTTCCTAATGGCTGACTTTTCCTGCTGAATATAGATGCAAAAAAATATGAACACAAATTTTGGCCATGAGATAAGATGGCCTTCTCACTGAGGCTGTGGTTAGGGACCTAAGTGAGGTTCTTTGGAGGAAGAAGCTCTTCTGATCACTTGATATGTTTTATCTATCTGTTCAGTCCCCTTGAATCTCACTCAAGCCCTCATTCTATTTTTAGATGCTAAAGAAGGCATTTGACCAGGTTGAGAGGAACCTCTGTCACTTAAGACAGAGTGGGCAAGTAGCTTAGGTGCAGAACCAGCAATCCTCCAGTGGCCAGGTCTAAGGCTACATTTATATCTCCAGATGAGTGCAGAGAAGCCTTAATGGAACACAGAATCCAGCCACAAGGAGGGAGAGAAATTGTGCAGGCTAGTAAAAAGGGAACACAACTTGGAATAATGGGTTAATATTAAGAAAGGGAAAATCTAGGGTGAACATTGGGAAATACTTTGATAGATCAGTTGGCATATGGAATAATTTCCCAAGAGATGTGATGGTGCTGGAAATGCTGCCCCTTGGGATATTTCAATCTTGGCTTAACAAAAACATTAAATGTCAAGTAGGGAACAATTTTGCATTGGCTGGAAGGTAGACTAGATTTCCTAGGTTCTTTAGTCAGCACGCAAACAGATGACACCAGCACTCTCACTGACACCTGACACCAGTTCAAAGGGGTACAGCAGGATCTGTCTTGCCCTGTTATTTGTCCTGGTGATAAAACTTCTGGCACACAAGATTAGAGGGAACCCTGGAATACCAGGGAGAGACCACAGAAGTGGAAAATGTAAAATCACCTTGTATGCAGAAGGCAACCTCATTACCAGTACACAATATTCATTCACAGTTACTTGAACGAAAAGCAAAAGATTCTGGGTCTGATCCATAGCGGGTGTAAATCTGTGTAGGTCTATTGACTTCAGTGGAACTAACTCAAATTTATAGCAGCTGAGGATATGGCCCATTGGTACTCCTGGACATTTCATAGAATCATAGAATATCCGAGTTGGAAGGGACCTCAGGAGGTCATCGAGTCCAACCCCCGAGAGATTTGGATGAGAGTTCTTCAGAAATGAGTTGTCAAAATGAAGGATATCCTTCTATTGGAAAAAACATCTGTTGTGTTTGAAAGGGGACACATGCCTTAGGGCCCCCAGACCCCACCCCACTCCTGACTTGGACAACCTCTGTTCAGACATGTTGAATGCAACCTGGAAATTGAGTGAAATCCTGGTTCCACTGAAGTCACCAGGAGTTTTGCCACTTGGGGTTAGGATTTCACCCAGTGTGGTCGGCACGTTTGACGCCAGATGATAAACCCATACTGCAAGGCACTGAATATATACCAGAGTTAAGTAACAGTGAGTTTGGGAACAATACAGCAGGTAAATTACACAGGAAGAGGCTTCACAAATGGATTTTGGTCCCTGTCTTTCTTTGTTCTGACTTGCGGTATTTGCTGTCAAGTGGTTTGCTCCATGCTGCCTTGCAAGCTTGTACTTAACTGACATCTTTTGTTGAATCTGGTATTTTGCTGAATCAATGTAACGGGAGGAAAAATTTATGAAGATAAAATGACTCTTCTGGAGCATCTTGCATCTGAAAAGCCTTCGTAAGCCCCGGGCTAAGGTTTTCAAAAGTACCAAAATTTCACCTGCCTCAATTTTTAGCACACTCAACTTTAGGCCCCTAAAAGGAGCCATTGTAACCCACATATCTTGTGGGTGTGGTGTTCTGTCCCATCTAGTGGCACCGAGACCACTGAGAGAGATAAAATGAGTCTGCTCTACAGCCTCAGCTAACAGCCAGCTCTCTTTTAGCTCATGCTGTAGAGGCTCATGCACTACGCTCCAGAGATCCCTGGTTCAATCCCACCCACCAGGGTCTGTCGGTGTTACACCTGGTTTTGTTAAGGTGGGTGCACAGCACTTTCTGAAAATCAGGCCTCATTAAGGTGTCACTTGTTGTGGCACCCCAAATCACTAGTCACTTGAAAATCTTGGCCTACCTGAAGAAGCCTTGCTACCTCCTTGCAAAACACACATGTGTCACTGTTTTTACAGATGGGAGGGCAGGGGAGAAATGAGGCACAGAAAGGTTACATGACTTGCTCAATGTCACACAGTGAGTCAGTGGTAGAACAAGCAATAAAATCCAGGAGTCTTGGTTCCCAGCCTCTTCAGAATTACAAAGGTAATGGAACACCAGGGAGAAATGGTGCATAAAGGAAAGGCTGGTGTAAACAGGTGGATGATAGTCCCCTGTCACCTCCAGATGACCCTGAGTAGTGAAAAAACTTCTCCCAGGGGAATATCAAGTGTAAACACCATTTTGCATCACCTGCTTTTTTACCTGTAGCCAAGCAATTAAAAAAACCTACCTCTGCAGCCATAAGGTAGAAGTGAATTTTATTAGCAACAAAGAGCCCTTGTGGGCTACAGGGAGCAAGTCTGCCCTTACTGCTTCAAGGTAATGGATGCTGCTTCAAGGTAATGGAGCCGCCGCTGCTCACCATGACTGCAGGATACAGTGGCTCTGTGAACGTGGTCAGGAAGCGGTAGATGAGGTTCATGGTGTTGGTGACACCATAGAAAGTCAGGGAGCCAGCAGCATAGTCCAGGAAGACGCCGATGGTCTTGTAATAGCTGCCCTTCACCACGGTTTGGATGTTGTTGTGCCAGACGGAGAACTTCAAGGAGTCCCACTCCAAGCACCAGGAGGTATTGTTCCGGCCAATCAGGTAAAAGATACAGCTCTTCCCAGTCTTGTGCATATAACTGTAGGTTGCTCCCAAGCAGACCCATGAGTCTGAGACCTCGACTTCCCAGTAATGGCAGCTCTCACACAAGCTGCGGGTACACAAGACCTGTGGCCAGTGGTTGAATCCCTGGCAGGATCCAAAGAAAGACTCCATCAGGATGCCCATGTTCAGCACGGAGTGGGTCTCCTTGAACAGCAAGAGCTCCTCGCTGGCGGTGTTGGGATCGAAGTTCAGATTGCAGTAGTCTGTTTCACAGGAGGCAAAAGGAGATACAGCCAAAGTGAATCCACTCCTGACAGGTGTGGGGAGGGAGGCGTCAAACTGTGTCCTGCTCAGTCTAGTTCCATTCCCAGACCAGAAGGGTGGGGAACACTATGATGAAGGGACTGATATTAGCTATTCCTACCATGAAAGTGGCAAGTGGCTGTTTCCTCTCTCCACAGAGAGGATTTGCAGCTAGTGGTAAGAGAAGTGGTGGTCATGTAATGCACTAAAAAAAATCCAATACATGCCCAATTTACTCTGGGAAGGACTATGGCAGATTTCGTCTCACCTACACTGGCATTACCCCAAGGTTATTCTGACTTCAGTGCTGTTAACGCCTGAGTTTTCCCTGGTGTGAATGAGAGAAAGCCACAAGGGCTGCTGCTCGTGTCCTAGACAGCACTGAGCATCCTGTCAGTATTTAAAAACATACTACTGCTTGAGACACGTACAAGCTTCCCTTCTGGCACAGAAGTAGCCTGAAAGAGCAAGCACCATATGGAGCTCCAGATCAGAGCCTTAGCTGCAAATTCAAGTGGTCCATGTAGGTCATAGTGCATGGTCTCTTTTCCTTGTGCTCCCCCGTCTGTATCCACCTCTTCTTACCTTATGCTTAGATTGTAAGCTCCAAAGAGGTATGTCTGTTCTTTTTGTTTGGTTCATACAGTGGGAAACACAATGGGGACCTGGCCCATGACTAGGGCTCCTAGGTGCTATAATCATACAAATAATACTATGAACATTTTTTATTACTCTTCTGTCCTGTGCTCTTAAAATGTAACATGCTGTGTAGGTAAAAGTGTGCTTTTTTGCAAGAAAATGTTATATGTATCTAAAGTTAAAGGAAAAAACCCACATGGTGTAATACTGTATCTGAGAAATAACATATGATCACATACGTGTAGTACACTGCAAGGGAGAGGAGTCAAAATTGCGTCTACAACTGGCCTGTCCTATCTTCCAAATATTTAACTGTGCAGCCTTAATTGTCTCCTCCTTGGCTTTTATTAAAATAAAAAAAAACAGTGAGGGGGAGAAGAGAGGGAAGAGGAAACCCCCCAGTAAAACAAAGCCACTTTCCTCTCCAGAACGTTTGAAACTCTCTGTTGGCCGACAAATTGGTTGTAACAAGTGTAAATTCCATAATATGAAATTATTTGGCTAGACACCTCTAGGAACACCCTATCCCAAGTAATTTAGGGGGAAGCTTCTCTACTGTGCAACTTAACTGGTGTATGGGAGACAACAACACTTCTCCTTCCAATTCCTAGAGTGAGTTACAGCAGGTGTCCCACCTGTGACCCTTAAAAGGTGAGTGGCAGCTCTCCCTGAGCTTGCCACACCTTCAGCATGCTGTTCACTCTTCTGCTAGTTTAGCCCCACGTGATGTACACGGGGCTTGCAGCCTTCCAGAACATCACTCGAGGTCTGATCCTGCTCCCATTCAAGTCAATGGGGATATGGTCATGTCCATCATTAGCCTAGTTAACCCCCCTCTGTAAGATGTCCTGGCTCACATGCACAGTACATTTTTTATTTTTCAGTCAAAATAAGCCCAGTTTTCACTGAAGCACTTGGACTCTTCTCATTGAGGACTGTTGACACAACAAAGCTCAGTTTCTATCCTGAGCTATTTTGGCTGTAGAGTGGCTTCAGAAACCTGCAAGATTATTTTTAATAAGTATATTTTCCCCACTCTCCTGGTACGCCAACAAGCCAATCTGATTTTTTTGAACAAAATGGATCTTGAAGCCAAAACAATCTTTTTTCTAAATTTAATTTAGCTTGAAAGGAGAGTGTTTCAAGAAGTTCTGAATAACTATATAAATAGGGGTGTAGAATGGATACAGCAGCTTTAAGTATCGCAGTTGTCTCTTCATAACAAAATAATTTAAAAGTCCTATAAGATAAGACCCCCTTCTACCTTGTCTCTCTAATCAAGAAGTTATGCATATAGGGCCCAGTCCTTCTCTGAAGCCAGATGCAAAATTGGGCTTAGGTTTATTTTTCTTTTCCCTCCAAAGACAACTCCCACCCAGAACTTTTCATTATTTATGCTGTGGGATAACTTTTTGCTTCTAATTCAGCCAATGAAAATAATTCTAGTCAGTTTCACTCTCCAGGATAGTGCTGCAGGGTTTGGGTTGTTGGAGAAAATTTTAATTCAAACAAAACCCTTTTGATAATTAAGAAACTTAAAACATTTCCCTTCACTTTAGGGTTTGTATAGGAAAAATAATTGGTCTCAAAACTAACTTTAGTCTTAAATTCTCTTTTGTGCAATAGCTAACTTTAAATTTGTAACCAATACTAAGATTACTTCATATCACTTTTCCTCTTAACTCCTTTCTATTAAGACATGGTAGATCCAATTCGGGACAGATACAGAACACAAAATCCTAGTACTAAGTAGAAATGAGTTGTTTTTTTTTTAAAGTACTTTCTCAGGTATTCTTAAAACTAGGCAGAGCTACCTGGCTTTGCTCTATTCTGAATATAAAAGAATACTTTTTTTTTTTATGAGCCTGAATCCAGCCTTAATTCTGCAAGCACAGTTTAGACCTACAATTAATTGCAGTTGCAAATGTTAGACTAGATCCAGTTACTTCATTGTGCCCACAAATCAAGTACTTAGGCTACTCAATTTTATCACTTGTGCCTGCAATTAGTTGCAATTGAAAAAAACCACAAACAGACAATTGTGTCTGCAAAATTAGAGATAATATTTCAAAAGCAGACCCATACTGTTAACAACATGATATCTCATCAAAAATACACTAATGATTAAAGGAACATTGTTAGTTTTTTTAAAAATACTCCTAATTTATATTACACAAACTTTAGATTATTACAACTGAAATAATTTAAAAAATCTAACTCACCTGTTACTATATTCATTTTACTTTTTGCATTTCTCTCAGCTTAGATAGTTGTCAATTTCACTTTTGTTCAGTCAGCTCCTAGTCTACTTTAAGCTGGGTTTTATCCCAGAATGCCTTGGCACTTAGGTTTCAAGAACCAGGGAACCTGTTTCCATTAGAATTTCAAAACAAATCCATAGAAACATGGCTTTTGGTCTTGAGTTTCTGTAAAACTCATTTTTCTTAATTTTTTTACTAAACCTAAATTTTGGGTTAAACCTGACCTGATGGCATCCTCTGGGTCTATACTGAAATCTCTCCTGATATCAACAGTAAAACTACAGGTCAGGCAACCTTTGCTTTAGTCTGAAATTGGTTAAACAAGATGCAACTAGTAAACTGATTGGAAAGACGCCTATGCATTTCCTGCTTTGACGGACATAGGGTCCATGGTGAGGGCTTCTTTGGCCCCTGTCATAGTATGAGCCAAGGCATCTCTAAACTCTAGCTGCAACAACCTCTGTGGATTATTGCACCCCTGTAGTATAGCTGGGCTTCGAAACACCCCAGCACCACCTGGTGTCTTGGAGGTTCTGCAGGTAGGGGGTGGCTGCATAGAGGCAGATATTTTGGTCATGTGCCTGCTAGTAAAGCTCCCTACATAGAGGGGTTCTTTATTGCTGGTTTGCCAATGAATTTCCCGTAGGAACTGTGTGGAAGCAGGTACCAGGCATCGTACTGTGTTCAAGTTAAGTGGTTAGAGATCCTCTGTTCTCATTAGACTGAATGGCACACCATGACTTTCGCCCATATTAAAAGTGGCACTTTGGATAGATAGTAGGGGATGGGCTATATGTGTGTGTGTGTATGAACTTCATAGACATGAGGCTTTCATCCAAATCAAAAGCCTCATGTCTATGAAGTTCATACACAAACACATAGCCTATCTCCCTACTATCTATCCAAAGTGTCACTTTAATATTACTTGGCACTTCTATAGAGCCTTTCATCTGAAGAGCCCCAAGCACTTCACGAAATCTTCACTAAAGAAGCCTGAAAACCTCCCTGTGAAGTAGGTAATGGCCATGGTCCAAATGGGTGAAGCTGACACTGGGGTCTTCCCAGGGTCACCCCAAAGAGTCGGTGTCAGAGCTGGGAACAAACCCCCGACCTCCTGACTCCTATTCTCTTCCCACGAAACAATGCTTCCTTTTCAATGGGAAGCGTTCTCTCCATTAAGGGCCAATCCTACCCTTGTTTAAATAACAGCAAAACTCCCATTTCCAGCAGTGCCGGGTTCAGGCCCTTCAATTACAAGCTCTTTGGGGCAGGGACTTTTCAGTCCCGTTTGTACGGCACCAGTTACATATGGAGATCACATGACACACGGCCACTAGTCTGTTGCCCTGCAGATGACCGTTGTGTCTACAGTTCTGCTGCACTAGCCAAAGTGGCCCATGTCTGCTCCGCACAACTCACGTTGTTCTCACAATAAACATTTTGCTGCATCTTTGGCTGGTCTGCCCAGTCTTGTGTCAAACTGTGGCAACTTCAGCTTGTTGAGCTCCCTCAGTTGAGGACACTCTCAACTCAAGCAGTTACCCTGCACCCTCCCCAGAAGCCAGAAAAAGAAGACTGGTGAAAAGGACAAATGTGGTACCAACACCTACATTTCAGGAGGCTCTTCCTGTCCATATCTGCTGGTATCACCTCATAGGGTTGCATTGTTATTCCTGTAAGATGAAAGAGACACAGCAGGGGCTTACGCTGCTTGGGAAGTGCAGGTGGATGTGTGAGCTCTGAATCAGATGGGTGGGGTGGGGGCAAAAAGCCACCACCTTTCACTGGGGACCTTTATCCCTCTCCCAAAGTGAAGTGTGCTACAGGCTGGAAAATGTTCAGTTAAGGTAACTGGCCCATTTTGACACATCTCTGCATTTGTGTGCTGCTCCTGGCCAGAGCTGGACCCAGAAACCCTGAAATACCACAAGAGAAGTTGTTCTTACAGTATTTCCCAGCCTGGTCAGAAACCTTTTAAGTCTGTTCTCCTAAGATTTCTAGCAATAGGAGCTTGGACAAAGTACCTGACTTTGGATGTGTATTCAAACTGAAGCCTTGTGAAATTAATCCATCCCTATCATGTGTGACCCTGACTGGGTGCGCCTCTGTATTCATATCCTACACAGTACTATAAAAATCTTTGCACAAAATATGCCTTGAGGTATCATTTGAAAACTAATCACTCAATGCTCAATAACCTCATGGTGAAATGTATGCAGCAACATTGCGTGTAAAAGTATGAAATCTCCCCTGTATAATGTTAAAGCATGTGTTCAAACTCACATAGCCCTGATTACCAAGGCACAAAGCCTTGGTAACAAGCAGGGAGAACTGGAGGTCCTGGTGATGTCAAAGAACTATGACGTGATTGGAATAACAGAGACGTGGTGGGATAACTCACATGACTGGAGTACTGTCATGGATGGTTATAAACTGTTCAGGAAGGACAGGCAGGGCAGAAAAGGTGGGGGAGTAGCACTGTATGTAAGGGAGCAGTATGACTGCTCAGAGCTCCGGTACGAAACTGTAGAAAAACCTGAGTGTCTCTGAATTAAGTTTAGAAGTGTGTGCAACAAGAGTGATGTAGTGGTGGGAGTCTGCTATAGACCACCGGACCAGGGGGATGAGGTAGATGAGGCTTTCTTCCGGCAGCTCACGGAAGCTACTAGATCTCATGCCCTGATTCTCATGGGTGACTTTAATTTTCCTGATATCTGCTGGGAGAGCAACACAGCGGTGCATAGACAATCCAGGAAGTTTTTGGAAAGCGTAGGGGACAATTTCCTGGCGCAAGTGCTAGAGGAGCCAACTAGGGGGGGCGCTTTTCTTGACCTGCTGCTCACAAACCGGGTAGAATTAGTGGGGGAAGCAAAAGTGGATGGGAATCTGGGAGGCAGTGACCATGAGTTGGTTGAGTTCAGGATCCTGACGCAGGGAAGAAAGGTAAGCAGCAGGATACGGACCCTGGACTTCAGGAAAGCAGACTTCGACTCCCTCAGGGAACAGATGGCCAGGATCCCCTGGGGGACTAACTTGAAGGGGAAAGGAGTCCAGGAGAGCTGGCTGTATTTCAAGGAATCCCTGTTGAGGTTACAGGGACAAACCATCCCGATGAGTCGAAAGAATAGTAATATGGCAGGCGACCAGCTTGGCTTAATGGTGAAATTCTAGCGGATCTTAAACATAAAAAAGAAGCTTACAAGAAGTGGAAGGTTGGACATATGACCAGGGAAGAGTATAAAAATATTGCTCGGGCATGTAGGAATGATATCAGGAGGGCCAAATCGCACCTGGAGCTGCAGCTAGCAAGAGATGTCAAGAGTAACAAGAAGGGTTTCTTCAGGTATGTTGGCAACAAGAAGAAAGCCAAGGAAAGTGTGGGCCCCTTACTGAATGAGGGAGGCAACCTAGTGACAGAGGATGTGGAAAAAGCTAATGTACTCAATGCTTTTTTTGCCTCTGTTTTCACTAACAAGGTCAGCTCCCAGACTGCTGCGCTGGGCATCACAAAATGGGGAAGAGATGGCCAGCCCTCTGTGGAGATAGAGGTGGTTAGGGACTATTTAGAAAAGCTGGACGTGCACAAGTCCATGGGGCCGGACGAGTTGCATCCGAGAGTGCTGAAGGAATTGGCGGCTGTGATTGCAGAGCCATTGGCCATTATCTTTGAAAACTCGTGGCGAACGGGGGAAGTCCCGGATGACTGGAAAAAGGCTAATGTAGTGCCAATCTTTAAAAAAGGGAAGAAGGAGGATCCAGGGAACTACAGGCCAGTCAGCCACACCTCAGTCCCTGGAAAAATCATGGAGCAGGTCCTCAAAGAATCAATCCTGAAGCACTTGCATGAGAGGAAAGTGATCAGGAACAGCCAGCATGGATTCACCAAGGGAAGGTCATGTCTGACTAATCTAATCGCCTTCTATGATGAGATTACTGGTTCTGTGGATGAAGGGAAAGCAGTGGATGTATTGTTTCTTGACTTTAGCAAAGCTTTTGACACGGTCTCCCACAGTATTCTTGTCAGCAAGTTAAGGAAGTATGGGCTGGATGAATGCACTATAAGGTGGGTAGAAAGCTGGCTAGATTGTCGGGCTCAATGGGTAGTGATCAATGGCTCCATGTCTAGTTGGCAGCCGGTATCAAGTGGAGTGCCCCAAGGGTCGGTCCTGGGGCCGGTTTTGTTCAATATCTTCATAAATGATCTGGAGGATGGTGTGGATTGCACTCTCAGCAAATTTGCGGATGATACTAAACTGGGAGGAGTGGTAGATACGCTGGAGGGGAGGGATAGGATACAGAAGGACCTAGACAAATTGGAGGATTGGGCCAAAAGAAATCTGATGAGGTTCAATAAGGATAAGTGCAGGGTCCTGCACTTAGGATGGAAGAATCCAATGCACCGCTACAGACTAGGGACCGAATGGCTAGGCAGCAGTTCTGCGGAAAAGGACCTAGGGGTGACAGTGGACGAGAAGCTGGATATGAGTCAGCAGTGTGCCCTTGTTGCCAAGAAGGCCAATGGCATTTTGGGATGTATAAGTAGGGGCATAGCGAGCAGATCGAGGGACGTGATCGTTCCCCTCTATTCGACATTGGTGAGGCCTCATCTGGAGTACTGTGTCCAGTTTTGGGCCCCACACTACAAGAAGGAAGTGGATAAATTGGAGAGTCCAGCGAAGGGCAACAAAAATGATTGGGGTCTAGAACACATGACTTATGAGGAGAGGCTGAGGGAGCTGGGATTGTTTAGCCTGCAGAAGAGAAGAATGAGGGGGGATTTGATAGCTGCTTTCAACTACCTGAAAGGGGGTTCCAAAGAGGATGGCTCTAGACTGTTCTCAATGGTAGCAGATGACAGAACGAGGAGTAATGGTCTCAAGTTGCAGTGGGGGAGGTTTAGATTGGATATTAGGAAAAACTTTTTCACTAAGAGGGTGGTGAAACACTGGAATGCGTTACCTAGGGAGGTGGTAGAATCTCCTTCCTTAGAGGTTTTTAAGGTCAGGCTTGACAAAGCCCTGGCTGGGATGATTTAACTGGGAATTGGTCCTGCTTCGAGCAGGGGGTTGGACTAGATGACCTTCAGGGGTCCCTTCCAACCCTGATACTCTATGATTCTATGATTAGATAAAACTGGTCAAGCAGGTCTTAATCACAGGGGTGTGTATTTACCTCAATTTGCATGTATGCTGTATACAGTCCTCAGACAGTGAGAGGAAAAAGGAAGACCACAAAGAAAATCTGAATCTCAGCAAACAGAGGGGACAGAAGGAACCACATGAACCTCTTCCCACCCCCAAGACTCCATGTCTCCTTGCTCAGCTGGAAAGAACTTTATCTAGGGGTCACACTCAGGGAAATGCATTTCAAAGGGTGACTGTACTCTAAAAATGAGGGGCAGAAATACCCCAAGTTCTCTCCCTATCCATCTCTTTTCAACCTAAGAATGCAAAAGAAACAGCCTATGGACTTTGGGGGCAGATCCTGACCTGAAATTTGGTCAGCAGTGATACTGGGAACCTGTGGTAAGAACTTCACCTTGAACCACATCTAGTCTGTTTAGTACTAGGAAGTGTTTTATCGGTTTCTTGTAACCATTTTTGCCTTTAATGCCTTATTACTTGTACTCAAAGTCTACCTCTTTGTAGTTAAAGAAACATTTTTGTTCTTTAATCAAAATTAATCCAGTGTGGGTAATTCCATTTAAAAGGGGCAAGTTGTTGTATATTAGTCCCTTACAGGGACAACCAACCTTTGTTATCTGAACTGTCCAGGAGAGGACTGGACAATGCAGAACAAAATACACATTTTTGGGGAAGGGCTGAGATTGGGAGTGTGGTGGAGTCCCCCTACAAGTGGTAATTAAGCCTGGTGGAAGCCAGCATGTGACTGAAGAGAGGCTGTAGCCACACACACATGCTCAGGGTTTTACCTGCATGCTGGCAGGCTGTTGGTGAGCTACCCAGGTGGGAGCTACAGAAGTAAAGCATTAAGAGGCCTCTAAAGTTGCAGGGCAGGGGTGACACAGCCCCTCCCCAGTCTGATTGCATCTCAAAATGCCATAGTGGCATAGTCAGCAGGATTTATACACTGCTCGCTATCTGAAATGAGATTCATACTTTAAGTACCCAGGTCACAGTTTTAAGTGGCTGGGAACAGTCAAAGGTTAGTTTTGTTGTTTTCTGTTTGCATATTTCAGGTAAGGGAACTAGAAACAGTAAAGCATAAACAGGAGTGAATACCAGCAAAGCATCGATAAAGCTAGGGCTGGCCAGGCTGGAGAAAACACCAGCTACCCCCAGGTTAGCTGATAGCCACTGGAGGATGGTATGTAGAGGTAGTGGTGGAAATTGTCATAGACCCATTGAAGTGAATGGAGCTCTTCTGACCTATGCCAGTCAAGGGTCTGGTCCCTGGTGACTGAACTGGAGGGACAGTCTGTTCTGACTGGAGCTAGAGGAGGGAGTCCCCACCATGGACTCCAGCCCCCTTTTCTAGTGCCCCAATCGAGAAGTTAATGGGAAGACGCTGGTGGCTGATAGCACATTCTACGGGCAAAAGCATGAGCACTAAATGGGAAAGTGAGCTGGAGGAGACAATAGGACTCAGTGTAGGAACAAGAGCCCAGAGATGAGACTTCACAGGCTCGGAGGTTCCTCAATAAAACCCTGTGACGGAAGTGGGAGGTTAGTACCCCTGAAACTGGATACATGAAATTATGAGGAACAAAGTTGTTCAAAGCCAGTGGGTGACTAGGTAGCTAAGCAATTCAAGAAACTATTCATCAGATGTATCTTCCAGTCTCTTGCTCCATAAAGGGTCTCTACTTGGGCTCCCAATAGAAGGCTGGTGGCGCTAGATCCATAGATGCAATCTCTGAATGCTCTGCAAAGCAGCATCGAGGGAGTCAACCGACCTATTGTCTAGACCAGCCAGATATAAGTTCACAGTCATTCGTGAGAGGAGGAGGAGTTCAAGGGAGGAAATGGTGACCACCCTAGACCGGAGAGGCAGGGGATATTTTGGAGTCCCGACCTGGTCTATAGTCCATGGCAAAACAGAATTCCCCACTGAAAACCTGGTGAGGGTGGGGTATTCCCTGTTTGAGCCACTAAAAATGTATATGCCATGGCCAGAATTCTGTACAGGGAGATCAGTAAGCAGGATGCTTTCCTAGCCATCCAAAGGAACTGGAACCTGGGAATGCATTGCACAGAAAATGCCCCCTTTGGGGGAAAAACATTCAGATCTCAAAGGAAGAAGCTCACTCACCTTTCATGAGGATTTTATTGATGAAGCAGAGGCCAACCATCGCTAGCTGAGCCTTCAGGTCACCCAGAGTCTGTCTAAGGCTGACAAAGCTCGAGCTCTCCTCGCACTTCAGACTGACGACGGGTTCAGTGCAGGCTCCCAACTTCTTGAGCTTTGGGAATTCCTAGCAGGACAGAAACCTTTTTTTTTTTTTAAAAGAAACCTCCTCAGCGTTCATGGAAACCAGGCCACGGGACGAGATCTGATCCCCTTCCTTCCATGGACTCCACAGAGTGAAAGGGACTTCTTGGAGAGTAAGGAGACCCTAAACTGGGGTAAGCACACTGGAATCTGACCCATAATGAATTTTTCTAACTCAGCCCTCTCACCAATCTGCTCTGAGGAAGGATCCAGAGTGTATGTATGAAGGGGTAACATGTCAAGAGGACCCCCTGGCTTGAAGTGGTTTCCATCATATACAGGGTTTACAGTTTGGTTCAATGGCTCTCGGCACCCCCACTATACACATTGTTCCAGCACCCTGGGCTGGGTGACATTTGCCTCAGTGCAGAGACCTACTCTGCAGCCTATGCACCACTTAAGTTCCACTTATGCCCTCAAAATAGGGTTTAAGTAGTGCACAGGCCGTGGCACAGGGTGGAATTGCCCCTTTCTGAAGGACTTGTTTGGATGAAATAACAGACTTTATAGCCACTCGAACGGCCAGACAAGATCCTTTCCTCCATTTTGCTGGAGTCTTTATTATCCAAGTAAATCCTCTTGGATTTCACTGAAACATTGACTTCTTTTTTTGGTGTTAAGAAAAGTTCCCCGCTGCCTCAGAACAGAAGCATGCAGTCCAGAAAAAACAAACAGTTGCGCTTAAAGCAAGGATTAGTAGCATATGCAAGAAAGAACATTTAACAGCTCTATGTGGCTACTGTGATGGTCCAATTTGTTACCATCTCACTGGACGATTTATTTCCAAAGCTAAAGAGGTTTTTTAAAAACAAAGTGAGTTTTAAGCCTCTTTCGATTTGGGAAATTTGGCCTCACTGTTAGCTTCCGAGGGGGTTGGGGGTGGGGAGGCGATGTTGATTTACACTAGCCACGGGGCTGGCTTTTTGGCTCATTCAGTCTCAAGGTGGTTATGGTCCTGTTGCTTTGATTGTAGGAGGGTTCCAAAACTTCAAATGGAGTTGTGGGAAAAAATTCCCCCTACTTTGTACCCTATTAAATTCAGAACCAGGCAGATGTTTACCCAGCGTGACGTGGCTTAGCTTTTGAGTGCATAATATTCCTCATAAATGTTTGAATTAGAGGATTCCCATCTGTTGATTTCCATATAAAGCCTGCAGTAAAATATATTCAGTGTGTTTCTCTTGTCCCTACCTTCATCAGTCAGACAGAACCAGGTTTTTGCAGAGCAACTGGGATGATTTGTATTGGTTTCCTGTCTTTCTCTTGGCCAGACCAGAACCTGCTAATCTTAAACACGTTTAGTAATGAATTAAATATTTTGCATCCTTGGACTCCAGAGTTTTGGGTTCAATCTCTGCTGTACCACAGCCTCTGTGTGAACTTGGTCAAGTCATTTACACTCTCCATGCCTTGGTTTCCCATCTGTAAAATGGGGATAACTCCGAGACTATTTGGACTGTAAGTTTTCTGTGGCAGGGGCTGTCACTTTCTATGTGTCTGGGGTGCTAGGTCCTGTACGATGACTCCCATCTTGGCTAGGGCTTCTAGGTGCTTCTCTAATAATAGATTCACAGATTAAAGTCAGAAGTGGGGGAGGGATAGTTTAGTGGTCTGAGCATTAGCCTGCTAAACCCAGGATTCTGAGTTCAATCCTTGAGGGGGCCACTTAGTGATCTAGGGCAAAAATTGGGATTGGTCCTGATTTGAGCAGGGGGTTGGACTAGACCTCCTGAGGTCCCTTCCAACCCTGATATTCTATGATTAAGGGGCATCTCTGGTGTCTAGTCTGACCTCTTGCATAACACAGGCCATAGAACTTTTGCCCAGTAATTTCTGCCTCATGCTCCCACCTTCTGTTTGAGCAACAGCATCTCTTCTAGAAAGGTTTCAGAGTAACAGCCGTGTTAGTCTGTATTCGCAAAAAGAAAAGGAGTACTTGTGGCACCTTAGAGACTAACCAATTTATTTGAGCATGAGCTTTCGTGAGCTACAGCTCACTTCATCGGATGTATTTCCACAGTATGCATCCGATGAAGTGAGCTGTAGCTCACGAAAGCTCATGCTCAAATAAATTGGTTAGTCTCTAAGGTGCCACAAGTACTCCTTTTCTCTTCTAGAAAGCTATCCCAGTCTTGATTTAAAGACTCTCAGTATAATAATCTGTCAGCCTTTAGCTAAAATAAAGCAAATGCAAATAGATGATCTTCGCATTTGAAGTTTATTTTACCCCTTCACATCAATCAGAGGGCAAAGATGATACTGTAACTGTTAGTTTGTGATTATAATGAATAACGGTTGCATGCCATAATATTCCCCCTTATGTTCCTCGTCCCCATGGTTCTGTTTCCTTGGCTGATAAAGTGAAAATGATCAATAAAAATCGGTGCAGTAGTGATGGCTACAGGGTGTTCATAACTACTCTAATCTGAGAGTACATCTGCACCTGGAGGTGGGGGTGTGATTCTCAGCTCAGAGGTGTACTTGTGCTAGCTCTCCTTGATCTAGCACGCTACAACTAGAGCGTAGTTGGGGCAGCATGAGTGGCAGGGATGGGCGTTCTGTGTACGTGCCCAACTGCGACCCTAGGTGTGTACTCAAGGTGGTGGGGCTTTATTAGCATGCCAGTGCTCTTCAAGCTGCCCTGTGTATCCTCAAGCTGGGAATCCCACCCCAGCTTCTCCCTGCAGAAGGTGCTGTAAGGAATGATCCAGAAAAGCGGTCTGTGAGACCCTTCTCAGCTACTCCAGCCATAGCCTCTACTCACCAAAAGTTGGTATAGGAAATTCACCACTACTGTACTTCTTGCCTGTAGCTGAAGTAACTGCAGGGGGCAGTGGTTGATGATGTGGATGCTAAGCATCAGGCCAGACCTCTTACACAAGGACAACTGGGCCATACTGATGGGTGCAGTTTACTGTGGTCACAGGTTGGAGGGGTGAACTCTACCTGCAGGAACTGTTGGTCACTTGCATTGTCAAGGAGGTCTGTCAGCCAGAGGTTCTGCTTGTTGAGGTCAGCAAGCTTCCCTTGCTTTTGCTGAATGGAATTCCCCAGATGGATCAGGGCTGCTCTCTCCTCCTTGTCCAAAAACTCCAACACCTTCACCTGCATTCGTTTGATCTCCTTTATGATCTCTGCAAAGCTTTGGTTCACCTCGTCTCTTGAATTCTTGACCACTTTCTGGGTGGGAAGGAGACACACACACGCACTCCAGTCACTGCTCTTTGTAACGCACATGGATTCAAGACCTGATGTGCTCCCAAAAAGGGCCTCCCTCACTCTCTCCGAGCAGGTTCTGGGCTATTGGCTCAGTAAATAGGATAACAAGAGGAAAAGGCCTCTGCCCTACAAGGATAGTTAAAGTACCTTTGGGCAGATTCTGCTGACCCTAGCTCATGCTGAGTAGTAGCTCACTCTGCAAGGGGATCGCTCCCACGGCTCCTCAGCATGTTAGGGGATCGGAATCTGACCCCCTTGAGGATCCTGCTTTGTAAGCTCCTTTGGACGGGGACGGTCTTTTGGTTGTGTTTGTACAGGCCCTAGTACAGTGGATCATGGGCCACTGTTGGGGCTACGGGGTGATACAAATGAACAATAATAAAAAAAGAGTAACTTTGTTCCTTCCTTGGAAAATCTTCCAATATTTTCTGTAATGTACACAAATGCCATTGAATTGAGGGTCTCTTTGCTAGCTCAGTTACAGGGAGAGACCCTAATACTAGGTACCTCTGAGGGTAGAGACCCGCCCCCCAAATCTCTGGATCTCATGTGATACAGTGGCTCTTATTTTAAGATCCACCATCTTAAAGACCCTCTGACAGTTTGCCGTTTGGGAAATAATTTGGTTCATGCTGAGTCTAATGTATTCAGAGTGGAAGCAGCAGTTTTACCGTGAGATAGATCACCCTCCCTTTGTGTTTGTGACTGTCTGATGCCATCATCAGGATCTGGTTTTCCACATTGGCTTGTATTCTCTTGGCCTCCACCTGGGAAAGGAAGAAACATAGGATCATAGAATATCAGGGTTGGAAGGGACCTCATGAGGTCATCTAGTCCAACCCCTTTCTCAAAGCAGGACCAATCCCTAATTTTTGCCCCAGATCCCTAAATGGCCCCCTCAAGGATTGAACTCACAACCCTGGGTTTAGCAGGCCAATGCTCAAACCACTGAGCTATCCCTTCCCCCACATGAACATATTTACATTCACTGTAAATATATTCTCACCCTACATGTAGCATTCCATGACTACACAAATGCAAAATTCTCTGCAGAAGCCACTGGTCACTGAAGAATTGTGCTCCCGAATCTCAGCTTTCACTTAAAAAAAAAAAATAAAAAAAAAATCAAGTTCCGATGGTTGGGAAGACTTGGAAATCTGATGCAGTGTTGTCCTGAACCTGAGACAGCCTGTAACAATAGTTCTGAGTTGTCAGCTACTCTCATTCATCAAGGGAGTGTTCAATCTGAAACCTAAAGAGGATAATTTACATATCCATATTGTCAGTGAGTTATCTGCTAATCACTAATAAAAATATCCAGCTAATTGGCCAGTCCCTCAACAAATGTAAAGCAGCATAAGTCTATTAATACATATTTTCCATTTACATAGTGCTTCCATTTCAAAGCATTTTAGAAGCAGGAATCAGTAGGGCTCATCAAAAATCTTCCATTAATTTTTTTTTATAGAGTGAAATGGGGTTTTTGACTTAAAAAAAAAAATTCTTCCATGGGAAAAATTGATTTTTCAATTTTAAAAAAATCAATGCTTGAAAACTGAAATATTTTGATTCAGATATGCTCCAGCCATGCCTCAAGGAAGAGGTGGTTTAGGTGCCTCACGCTGCCATTATGCACCAGGGCCCAGGACTCCCACGATGCACTGCCTTCTCCTCAACATTGGGAAGACTGTGATGCATTAAGGGAAATGTAGTCTGCTTGGGAGCCTAGCCCATAGAAGAGAATTCAGACATGAAGTAACCAGACTACAACTCCCATGAAGCATTGCAGAATTTCCAAATTGAAATATTTTGGATTTTGATTTTTTTCACTGAAAAGTTGAAATTTCCTGGGGAAGCCCATTTTCTGGCCAGCTTGAAGGATCATTTAAGTGCCTTGTGTAGTGGAATGGGGCAGCTGTTTAACAGTGCACAGCTAACACTACACAACAGGTCAGGTAGGAAAGTGAAAATTACCAGATCCACTTGAAACTGGAAAGGGTATTTAGATTGGCTGAATGTAACTGGTCAAAGAAAAAACCTGCCCAGGAGACAGGGGCTAATGTCCCTAACTCTTATCAAAAGAGGCCTTTTATGACCACAAGTGATCCTTGAATTTACATCTCATCAGAGAGGTGGTACTTTCAACAGCACAGTCCTACACACAAACACCTTCCTGGGATGTTGGTTCAGTAGTAACCATGAAGGAATGCCAGCTTCACAGCTTCTGGTAGCAGCCTGTGTTTCCTGGGTGGTCTCACATACAAGTGTGATTAACAGTAATAGTATAATAAATGTACCATAAATTCACACTGTGCTTTACAGAACATGGTCTCGTCCTGCAAAAAGCTCCTTGTACACAGACCTCTTCACTCCCCCATAGGGCCTTGAATTCAAAAGGTGCTCTACAGTAAGAGATGTTCCCTGCCTTCAAGAACGTATTGCCCAGGCCTCACCCTTCTTAGTCTGAGCTCTAACAAGCTCACAGCCCTGAGGAGCATGACCGCAGAAAAGCATCTGGCAATTTCTCGGCTCAGCTCCCTGCAGACTATCAAAACGCAGACTATCAAAAACCCAATGTTCCAACTGGCGCATCAGCCAAGCCTCTCCTAGGACACTATTACAAATGACAGATCCACTGCAAATTAACTTTATTCCAAAGGATCAGATCAACAAATGGCCCTGCTTTGGCTTCAGCAGTTTCATTCTGTCTGTTTCTGCACTGATTGACTTCTAAACCACCAGAAATAGAACAGACAGAGGAATACATGCATCTCAGGGAATACTGGGCTATTCATTGCTAAGCGCTCAGGACCAGCTCCTCGTCTGCTGCAAGTCAGCAGAGCTTCTCAGATGTCAGTGGAGCTGGGCTAATTTACACTAGCTGAGGCTCTTGGCCCACGATACAGATATAAAAGAGCAAAGGCATGATATCCGGAGTTACAATCGGTTTCTGCCACGTATTTATAGCTGAGCAAAAGCTCTTTCCTATTCTATGGGCTCTTCCTGGCGCCCATAACAGTGCTACGTGGGCATCAGTTCTATTAACCCTTCCCTCCAGCACTATCCGATTTCCGCAGAGAAGGCAATGACTGTCAGGAATCCGCTGTGCGCGGTTGCCGTTGTTCCATGACAAGATAAGCATGCTCAAATCTTGTGCTTCAGCATGGCAGCTGAACTCCTTGCTGAGCCCAGGAAGGCCAGTTCAACAGCCTCCATCCCTGTGTCTCTTTGCCTGGTTGGCCAGGTCCACTAAAGAGAGGTTTTTGCCTTCCTCTGAAGCATCAGGTGTGGCCACTGCCAGAGACAGGACCTTATGGGGAGTTGTTCAAGGGCATGTAGATGCCCGATTCCCATCGACTTTCAGAGCCTTTGAAAATCTCTGTTCCTAAATGTGTATCATGTCTCAGGACATTATAGTTAGATGTTATTTTTTTAAAATTAAAACTTGGCATTGAAGACATGGATACAGCAGGCAGGAAGCAATAGATGGGTAAAAGAAATGGGCACATGACAACCGGCATATGGGAGAGCTTTAAGCACACACTGTTGAAAAGAAAGGATGCTTCTGTGAGCTCTTTTCCAAAGCTCTCAGCAATGGCCTAATTCTGCTCTGACTGAACTCAATGGAAATTTTACCATGGACTTCAATGGGAGCAAAGAGAGAGGCCATCAGGGGGTGCTTCTGAAAATCCTATTCAACATATTTATACCAGGCTGCTGAATCTTAACCAGGTGCCTTTTTATGATTATTTCCCCTCTTTATAGTATTCTGAAGTACGGAAAAGATTTATTCCTTCCAATCCCTGCCCCCTCCCTTTTCCCTATTCTCTACTCCAAACTAATCAGGAAGTGACACGGCTGTTGGAGAACCCAATGGGATTACCTCCCACTGTAACCCATACACCTCCTGGGTGTGGTGCTCTGTCCCATCAAGTGGTACTGAGACCACTTAGAGAGAGATTAATGAGTTTGCTCTACAGCCTTAGCTAATGGCCATGTGGCTTTTAGCTCATGCCGTGGAGGCTCACGCATTTAGCTCCAGAGGTCCCAGGTTTGATCCAGCCCACCGATGACTGGGGTCTGTCAGTGTTACATCACCACCAAGAATGCAAAATTCCATTCAACGGTTTCCTCCTCGACGCTTCTTATGTTCACTTGCAGATGGGCCTGTCTTTAGGGCTCCCTCCCCTCCCCCCCCTCAAAGAGTTTAGCTTCCACCCTCATCAAGTTCAATTGTCTCAGAGGTCTTCATTTGTTCAGAGGATAAAGATGTTGGAGGCCAAGTGGAGGTGGAGTGCTTTGATCCAATTTAGTAAGAAGCATTACGTCCCCTTCAATAAGGCTGGGGAAAAAAGCATTTTCCTCACATCTGGTTGGTGGTGTAGCCGGGCATACATGTTCCCCAGTAGACAGAGGCATGGATTGATTAGATCAGTTTTTCCTAGGGAATATTTCAGGTCTCTGCATCCCAGATTTTTTTTTTTTTTTAAATCTTGGGACAGATCCAAGCAGTTAGCAACTTGTTGCAGGCATTTTAGACAAGCTGCTCTGGAGTTAGGTACAAATTTACTTGTTCTCTCAAGAGAGCCACCTACTTTAATATCCCTGGAATTGCCTGCCCTGGAAGGAGACTGGGAATTGACTATACAGAGGGTGTGTCTCCACTAAAGGCCTGATCTAATTCTCCTTGAAATCAATGGACCAGACCCTCCCATGTGGAAAATCAGCATAGCATCATTGATAGCTGATGATTACACCCATAGTCATCCCATGGATTCCAGTGGGTGTTGTATCACTCTGTGAGTGAAGAAACTATTGCAAAGTCACTAACTGCCGGGTTGGTTGTCCTTGCGATGGTCACACATCTGCACGGTGATGTGTTTGATTATTTTGGTGCATTACATGCACAGGGCACCTTACAACAGTGGTTGTACCAGTGCATTCTGGGGGATTCCTGAAACGCCTATCCCATAATGCACAGCACTGTGGCTGAAAACAAGAGCTTCTGGGTAATTTTCAAAAGTGAAGTACTCCACTGTAGGCTGGTGTTAGAATTCTCTGAACCAGGACAGCTTCCCATTCGTACTGGTTCAACCAGACTTCTGCTAAAGATCTGACATAGGTGTTGGAACTAATTATTATGACCAGAGGTCTGGGGTGGCTGGTTTGTGTGGGTGCAAGTCTTTGCAAGCACAAGGAGTTCCAAAGAATGGTTCCTTCCCATGCTTTTTATGCAGTGTAGGCAGGGCTTTATTTCAGATCTAGATAGCTGCTTTTCTAGATAACCCCACTCTTCTTCCTTATTAAACCCCCACCCCACCCCCTTAGTCTGGGCTCAGAGGAAGAGAGACATCCATACTTACCACTTTCCTGGCTCTCTCCTCTTGTAGTGGGATTGCATCATGGTTCTTGTGTTCCTCTCGGATGCAGGTGTAGCAAACTAACCCACCCTCCGTCCTACAGTACAGCTCCTGCAGCTTGTGGTGCTTCTGGCATAATCTGGCTTTCAGGTCACCCATGGGTTCCAGCAGCTGGTGGTTCCTAAAAGTTTTGTCTTCATAGTGCAGCTGGGTATGGTTTTCACACAAGGAAGCCATGCACTGCAGGCAGGACTTGATGGACTTCACTTTCCTAGAGGAGCAAAGATCACAAGGGACGTCATTTGGACCCGCTATGGGAAGCTTGGCTGTCGCCTGAGCCTCCTCCCGGGTGAACTTTTCTGCTATTTCTCCAAGGCTTATATTTTTGCGGAGTCGAGGCCGTGAGCTGAAGGGTTCTCGGCACTGTGGACAGTAGGGACATTCCCCAATCACAGCTTGGTGGTCCCAGTAATCCTGCAAGCAGTCCATGCAGAAGTTGTGCCCACAGGCGGTGGTGACTGGGTCTGTGAACACCTCCAAGCAGATCGGGCACACGATGTTGTCCTCAAGGAAAAAAAAATTTGTGTTGCTCATGGTGACAGAAGCCTCAGCTGGGATGCTCCCTCCCAGATCTGGGTATCTAGAGTTCTGGGAAACATGAACAGACACAGGTTTGCTCATTGTATTCACCTTTCAAGACACTTTGTGGAAAGTGATTAATAGATTTGTATCATTTTTATGAAGCTAGATATTCTGATGTGAGAGATCATTAATAGATTTTTAAGGCAAGAAGGGACCGTTCTGATTTTCTAGTATGGCCTGGATAATTCAGGAGGTCAGTACTTCTGGTGGAACTTGGGCATATCAATTGATGGAGAATCCATAACATCCGTCGGTAACAGGCGCTGGAACTAGGAGTGCTGGGGGTTCTGCCACACCCCTTGGCTTGAAGTAGTTTCCATCGTATACAGGGTGTTAGGATATAGATATTCAGGCCTGTCTGTAAAGGCCTATATGCTAAGAATTTAGGTGTATTCTTATCACTTGGCTAGTTATAGAGGTATAAAAAAGAGAATCAAAATCACTGTCTGCCAGTGTAAGGTCCTTCTCTTACTGTGACAGTCTGAGGCCCTGTGCTTAGGCTAAGGCCTTTGGCTAAGCAACAGAGGCAGCCATAAGCTGGGAAGCGACCGGTCACATCCTCACATTCCAAACTAGTCACATTGAAATAAGGTGCTAATGGCTGTTAGGCATTATCAGGACAGGATTGTATTCCTATCACCTCCAGAGAAAGGGAAGTGCCTAGAAGATGTAAAAGGAAACTTAGTTTGATAGCATCCTGTCTGGCAAGAACTCACTTATCAATAGCTGGGATGTGAAATCCTCATTTCTGTGTTTGTTCTATCACTAAAAGAAAAGGAGTACTTGTAGCACCTTAGAGACTAACCAATTTATTTGAGCATGAGCTTTCGTGAGCTACAGCTCACTTCATCAGATGCATCTGTGAGCTGTAGCTCACGAAAGCTCATGCTCAAATAAATTGGTTAGTCTCTAAGGTGGCACAAGTACTCCTTTTCTTTTTGCGAATACAGACTAACGGCTGTTCCTCTGAAACCTGTTCTATCACTGTAGTCTCCATTTCCCCATTGTTTGTCTGTATAATCTCTGTCTGGTTCTGTGATTGTTTCTGTCTGCTGTATAATTAATTTTGCTGGGTGTAAACTAATGAAGGTGGTGGGTTATAATTGGTTAAATAATCATGTTACAATATGTTAGGATTGGTTAGTTAAATTTCAGTAAAATGATTGGTTAAGATATAGCTAAGCAGAACTCAAGTTTTACTATATAGTCTGCAGTCAATCAAGGTGTGTGGATGTGTGTGGGGGAAATGGGAACAGGGAATGGGGGTGGGGAAATTGGAATCATGTTTGGCTAAGGGCAGGAATGGGAACAGGGACACAGGTGTAAGGCTCTGTGGTGTCAGAGCTGGGAAGGGGGACACTAAGGAAGGAAACTGGAATCATGCTTGCTGGAAGTTCACCCCAATAAACATCGAATTGTTTGCACCTTTGGACTTCGGGTATTGTTGCTCTCTGTTCATGCGAGAAGGACCAGGGAAGTAAGTGGGTGAAGGAATTACCGTTACTGTCAAAAATGTGCACCTTATTTCCAGTGTGAATGTGTGTAGCTGCAGCTTCCAGCTGCTGGATCTCATTACTCCTTTATCTGCTAGGTTAGAGTCCTCTCATTTCAGTTATCTTGCACCCCCACACATGGGTGTGTATTCTTCTTTTTTTTTTTTAAACAACAAACCAACCAACCATGTGGCCCTTCTCTAGTCCCTTTCATTTAAAGATCTCCATGCACTTCCCAGATGTTAATTAAGCTTCACAATCACTAAATAAAGTATTTGTCATTGTCTCCAGCTTACAGAAGTGGACACTGAAGCACAGAACAGTCGAGTGACTTTCTCACAGTCACTGAGAGTACGTCTACACAGCAGCTGGCCCACACTGCAGGGCTCAGTGTAGATATTTGGGCTGGAGTCTGGGCTCTGAGACCATGTGAGGGGGGAGGGTCTCAGAGCCTGGGCTCTACCCCAAATGTGAACATCAACATTGCTACTTTATAACCTGAGCCTGCATCAGCTCACCTGGGCTCTGAAATCAGTGCTGCAGGGTTGTTTTTTTTATCACAGTGTAGACATATGAGCTGGGAATGATAGTTGGGAGTCCTAGGTCCCATGTCCTACACTATTGATAGATGTACTTCTCTGTATCTAGGCAAATACGCTTCTGCTTGAGCAGTTCCTTTCTGTAGATCAATCTGCCTACATGGCTCTTTCCTTGCTTCCTAGCTTGGAGGGCCTGTGGGGACAGCATACTCTATTGCTGTGTGATAATAGTGAGGGAATAGTACAAGAACTCATAATGTTGAGTCTTTGTTAGCTAGGAGAAGGATGGTCACAATAACAAGACCAGAGACACTAAGATCAGCATGAACAGTCATAGTTGGAGTTTTTCCCAGTAGCGCCACATAGAGGTTGGCTACTACAAGTCTATCTTTTTGGGTTATTGGCAGCCCACCAAAAAGACACAAGGGATCAGAGCAAGGGGAACATGAGGAAATGCAGGACCCCAACCCAGGTGTGGACTGTTCTCTAGCACAGTTGAGCAGGTGCAGAGACCGTATGTCCCTTTGGAAAGTCTGAAGGACCACAAACAGGCTACTTTGGAGAAGGCAAGAGACAACCCTCCTCATTCAGCTGAGATACTCAAATTCATTGGGCTGAAAGACTCTCAGGGAAGAACTATTTTTCCGGACAAATTCAGTTTTGGACTAAATGAGCTCATCTCCCATTGCAATCAACAGTGACTGGCTTATGGCAGGGCTGAATTTGGGCCATTCTCTTGACATGGCAAAAACCGCCTGTAGAAGATGATAGTTCATCATGTCATTACTATATTTTTAAAGACATGAAATCTTGTTAATTTCCTATAGAATATTCCAGTGGGTGGTAGGTGGTGACCAATCCAAAGATTTACAAAGTGAACGGATTTTATGGGCCTACCAATTCTGGGACAGTGATCATTCTATCGCAAAACCAGACTGTGTCAAATGCCCCATACTTACCTGATCTATTTGGATATGAGGTCACTCATGCCTCCCCATGCCAATGAGGAAGCAGTTACATGGCAATACCAAAGGATATTCCCTGACAGTTGCCACTTAGACAGCCTGGCGCCCCTTCCAATGACAAGTCACTGATTGGTTTCTGTTCTCCCTGGCCCTTTAGCAGCTCCCCCTGAGGACTCCCTTCCAGTAGGCAGCCCTTCATGAGACAGCTAAGTCTTCTGGATGACCTCATAATCCAAACTCAAGCTTCACTGAATATTCCAATTATGATGCCATCAGACAGCGTGATCCACTGGAGAGGCTGAATTTACTCGTCCATTTCCTTGGAAGAAGGGTGCTGGAATGAACCTCAGAGGAGCTGCACAGGGAGTGGAGACACTAGACTAGCAGCAGGCACAGAAATGTGGCAGTGTTCCTTTCTTAAGAGTTCTGCTTCTTAAAAGCTCTTGGGCAAAGCTCTAGACTGTAACTGGAGGCCAGCTATGTTGCAACATACAGCCCAACTATACTCCCTCCTTCAGGCTTCAAAAAAGAACTAGATACATTCATGGAGGATAGGTCCATCAATGGCTATTAGCCAGGATGGGCAGGGATGGTGTCCCTAACCTCTGTTTGCCAGAATCAGGGAATGGGCGACAGGATGGATCACTTGATGATTACCTGTTCTGTTCATTCCCTCTGAAGCACCTGGCATTGGCCACTGTCGGAAGACAGGATACTGGGCTAGATGAATCTTTGGTCTGACTCAGTGTGGCTGCTCTTATGTTCTCCCTCCCCTACTGCACTGGATCCGAACACTCCTGAATGTTAGAAAACTTCAGAGCCTATGCCCATGCAGAAATAGTAAGAGCTGTATGTATGTAGTAGTAAGAGCGGGTTTCTTCACATGGGTTCACTTTCATCTCGTGGTTAAAAAATAGCTCACAATAGATCTTGTAACATGCCTGCTGTGGGGAGCAAAGAAATGGCTTGAAAACACAGAGATAAATATTTGGAATAGCTCAAGTTTGAGGATAGTTAATATCATAAGGGACAGATTTCTTCCCCAGATTCCACCAAGTTGTGGTCTCCACAGCAACCCACCTAGTGACCATATATTTTCAGTCTGATGCAGCCGTATTAAACTGTTAGTTGTGGAAAACCATCTACCTGGCTGACAAAGATTCTGAACTATTTTTCTGATACTGTATTCACACGAGTCAGAATCCGTAAACGCTTTGACAGGTTAAGCGGGCAAAAGCTGAGCAATTGAGGTGCAGTTATAAATGGACTTCCTATTTTGAAATGCTGCTTGCAGAGCTTGCTTTGTTGTGAATGCCAATGAATGTACAGAGACAGGGTGGGTGAGGCAGTATCTTTTACTGGGCCAACTTCTGTTGGTGAGACACACAAGCTTTTGAGCATACACAGAGCTCTTCTGCAGGTAGCTCGAAAGCTTGTCTCTCTCACCAACAGAAGTTGGTCCAATAAAAGATATTCCATCGCTCATCCTGGGAGCAACACTGCATACAATGAATGTACATGCAGACACAACCCAACTTCCTATTCTGCCAAAGCAGTTGGCATTTTGAACCTGAAACTATTGCTAGCTGTGATCTGTCACCTTCCGAGGCAGGTCAGGGGCTTGGGAAAAGCTTTTGAGTTCAGTTTGCCAACAGCTCCTGGACCATAATCGAAATAATTTAAGACGTCTAGTTTAAAGAGATCTTCATAACCAGAACCCCAACATAGATGACCTGATAGATGCTGCTAATGTTACGGTGATTAGACACTGTTAGGTAAGCGTTCAAAACTCCAGCAGTCCTCCTCCCTCTAAGGCTCCAAACATGTGCCAGTGGAGGCAAACTTGCGGGGAGTCCCTACTGTGGTCAAGGCTTTGCCAGCTGCAGGAACAGAGTTGGTGGCAGATTACACACATGCTCAGAAATGGACCTTAAGAAGGAATATAGTTTTGTGGTTAGAGCAAGAGCCTAGCAGTTCCTTGTTCCTAGTTTCTTTTCCCAGCTTTGCTGATTCTCTGCATGATCTTGAGCAAATCACTTCTCCGTTCTGGTACTGATGGGAGGCTTATTTTACATTTAGTACTTTGAGATCCCAGCACAAGAATGAACATAGACAGAAGTTTTAAGACGGCCCCGAACTCCCACATGCTGATCTCCTGAAGCAAAAGCCATGAAAGGAAAAAAGGGGATAGTGACCTTGCTCTTGGAGGTAGGCTTTCACCAGAGCAGAGGTATTAGTGCTAAGCAGAGAGCCAGAGCAGCATCTGGAACAGATGTAGGAGGCAGCAACAGCTTGGCTCCAAAATTCAGACATTTATTTTCTGAGGGGCAGTTTCTGTTTGGAAACCTGAGACAAAACACACACTGGCTTTCAGGCTCACTACAGGCGGACTGAATTTTTAAAACTAATTTAGTTCCTTCCCTGCTCTCTCCCCCACTCAGATTGTCCATCTGTTGGTTCCTCTGTGTTTCAAGCCTTTCTGAAAATCAATCCCTGTAAACAAGAAACAAATTGAATCTCTGCTAATCCATCAATCCTGCTTAAGAGACAAATCAGGAAAATGCTGGGTGCATTATGATAGGGGTAATGTAATAACTATTTAAAATACCTTCAAGAAGTAATGAAGACCATTTTTACTGTTAAACACTGATGTGTAATCTCTTTCCAAATGGACACTTGTAGATCACCACTTTTATGGGGGGGGGGAGAGAAAGTGTTTTTAGTCTTTTGTGCTTCATGATGTACAGAGGTCTAAGAGGTGGTGGTGTTTGAGGGTTTTTTGGTCATTCTTCCCCTTTGCTTTTTACCATGTAACCTCTACAGCTGTGTACTGTGAGTTTACACCAAAGCATCCTTCCTTCCAAGTGTGTGTTACGCAGTGGAGTAAAACAGGTGTTCAGAAAGTTCCCTGAAAAGACGACAGCCCAAGTTGAAAATTCCATACAAACAATGCAGCAGGACACAAGACATTAGTTCAAACTTCCAACCCATTTCAGAATCTTTATTGAAAAAAAAATTAATCACAGCATCTGAATCATTATTCAAACACATTTAATAAACAAAGAGAAACAGTAGCAAAGGGCACTGACATGTGACAAACTGTACAAAACCTCTGGGTTTGCAGGCAAAACCTGAGGGTGAGGAGCCCATGGCCAAGCTGCAGAGGTCTGAGGAGCTGGGCCCCCACCCCTGTGGCTAACCCCCCCACTTCCCCTCGGACCACTCAGTCACCCCTGAGAAGATTGATTTAAAAATGTGCAGAAACAAAGACACTTTCAGAGAAGGTTAATTCCAGTCTCCCCATAATGGAACGATTTAGGCCACTGGGAAATTAGATAAAACTCACTATCCGTTCCCAGTGCTAATGCTTTAAGTGAACCTTCCCAAGAGATACAAAACCCCACAGCTATCTATCAGACCTCCTACCACTGCTTCCCCCCTCCCACTCACCATAATATACTGCCCTCTAGGGTCAACAGGAGTGATTCGATGTGATCCCCCCCACCCCCGGCCAGTTTTAATTTGAGGAGATAGTTGCGACTGAGCAAAAAGAACTGGAATGAAAAGCCCTGTCTCCAGCAGTGCAGTGATGCAACTAGTTTGGAATGTAGAGACCAAGCGAGACCAGTTCTTCAGACTTTCATAGGGCTAAAGGTGACCTATGACAGACAGTAAAGAGGAGAAACTCCCAGCTAGGTGATCTGGGAAAGCATCCTGCTCTAGATGGACTGCAAGTCCTTGTACCTACAGGAGTCCATAGCCTCCCAGGAGACTAGAACAGTCCCTTTGTATCACCAAAGAACTTGAGATCCAGTGAGGATGCAAATGACAGGAATCATTTTCTACAAGATAACTCATTCCATTGGATTTAAGAAGAAAAGGCAATTTGGGTTCCAGTGGGGCATTAAATCCACTGACAAGCTCTAACAATTCTCATTGGAGAGGGAAGTTGGGGAGAGAACAGGATTTAACTTTTATAGTCTGTTCCCCAGGTATCTGGCAGAAATGTTCAGTCCATTGCAACTTATACAGGACACAATGAACTGGTCTTGGCCTGTTGTAACTATCAGGTTCTTCTTCTGGTTTGTTTTACTGGAGCCGTTCTGGTGTGGAGAAGGTAGGGCGGTAATATTTTTCAAACTGCTATTCTGACAGCAGGCACCCCTCAAATGGGCTTCATGAGGCATGGTGTTTTGATGACCCAAAAAAAAAAAAAAAGCAATGAGGTATCATTCTGTCAGCTCCCACTGTACTGGATAAAACATCACCCTCCAAGCAAACCTAGCACTGCTTCGTACCCACCAGCTTGAACAGCAAGTCAATTGGGCTTGTATTGACTGTGTCTGACAGGGCAGCTAAGTTACTCCTGCTATCATTAGTCTGATCTTTCTTGACTTTCCCAACTTCCCCTTCTCCCTGGCGGGGGGTGGGGGAGAGGAAGATAGATGATGGTCTGAAGGCTAGTGTGATATGTGGCTTTTATGCTGCTAAACTGCATAATGCATTTTTTTATTTCTCAGCTGTGACCACAAACTGACAAAGGCTGGGGCTACAAGCTACCCATAGATAAGAGCTATATGTACACATCACAGTGTTGTTTAGGCCCAGCCAAGGCATCCAGTCCAATCACACTGACACCATTTCATCACATGACAGACCGGGAAAATGGGGGAGTAGGAGAGCTGGATTATTGAGTATGGTGCCACACCAACTGAATTTCAACAGTCCAAAACTGACACAATGTGAGTTCAAAGACATTTGGCACAGTCTGTTACCAAGACTAGGTACTACAGATAATCAACCCTCCTTCCTGAGAAAGAGGTGAAGACCCCACTGGAGGAGGTACACTGACAGCAGTGTGGGGAAAAGTCGGACTGGAGAGCATAGAGGGGTATCCCTCTGAATTTCTTTCCTGCACCTTGTTCATTGAAAAGGTCATCCATACCCTCAGAAGCCACTGCTTGCTGCCCTCTGCCCCAAATCAACAAGAAGACCAGATGGGAAACTTCCCTATGCACAAAACACTGACAAGACCACAGTGAGCCCAATTCCTTCAGGGAGAATCCCACACGCAACAATCCAAACAAGGAATTCTGTGCTCATGAGCCTAATCCAGGAACTTCCACGATGGCCTTGCCAATGCCAGTGAATTCCAGTGTACCTGGAACTTTGGTTCAACAGCAGTTTGGGACTCTACTCAACAGCCCAGGTGCCAGATCACTGGGCTACAAAGGACAAAGCCAGGACGAAGGGAAAAACATGCAGCAAACTCCTACGAAATTCCATTTACCAGATAGGAGGGACATGTCACTGCTTAGGGATGGCACCCATTCATTGAAGGGACCAGTGAGTCCAGTTTGGCTAAGATTAGAATTAAAGAGAGAGGCACAAACGAACATTTGCACGTCCATTCAAGGCATTCCAAAAAAAGTCACAAAAGTCGACACGTCACTTTGGACAAGAAACATTACAACACTTTGGCAACTTTCACCAAGCCCTCCGAAGTCTCTGCAATGCCCCTTGGTACTTTAGGCTGACCTACTGAAGGTGGAAAACTGAGAGGGCTGCAGATGTGGAATTGCCATATGTAAATAGGGGCTCTCCTCCCCAAACTGTCTGGATTTAAAACAAACCTACCTGCTTGCTACAGTACAAAATAAAGCCTCCCCTAACTCCTCCTGCTGGGAGAAGACAGCAGGAGATCAAGGGAGTCCATGCTGCTGGAGACAAACAAGGCAAAGCTGAACGTGGCAGCAACAAGTCCCTAACCTGGGTAAATCAAGTAACAACATCATGCCAGGCTAAGATAGAGCTGTGGCAAGGGACTGGAGGGGAAGTGGGACAGGATCCCTGTCACCACTCTCATCCAACCTGGAGAGAATAAAGGACAGAACCATTTACTGTGTCACTAGCATGGGCCAATGTAGATTTTTAAATATGCGCGAAGAGCACTGGGCTTTGGGATATGCCAAGATCCCATATATAATAGTGCTAGCAGTAAACCCCTCCCAAGGCCCACATTAGACAGAAACACAATTCCTCTCCCCACTAGGCTTATTTTGTATCTAACTCAGCTCTCAGGAACCTGACAAGTAACAAATACAAAGCAAGAATGAAAAAAGTTTCAGTATAAAAAAAAAAGACAAGTTCTTGTTTTTGTCCCTCACTTCTAAACCCTTTTCACCTGATTTGTGTGTGGGGCCAACTGGTGGGGAGGAACGCTGCAGGATATCTCCAAGTTTTCTACTTGATAAACCTGGGTGCACAAAATGGCACAGCTCTAATACAAATCCTCTTTCACCCACTCCACCCCACGGGAGATTGGGCGGACTACACGGGCTCATGGACCTGAGCAACCCTCCCAAAGGCTCTGACTGGGAATCCGGCCCAGCCATTGTTGGAAAAATTCAATACAGCGCCGGCCAAGAAAACAAAAATAAACATTTGAAAAAGGGACTATCCAACTGGAAGAGTCTCTTCTTTCCTTTGTTTCCTGGGATTAGGGGGAAGCCTTTGGTTTTGACCAGAATTATTCTCTGTTGGCAGGACAGGCTCAGCTTTGCTTTGCGTTAGCTTGGTTATTGTACAAGAACAAGGCTGAACTGCGAAGAAACGCTCTGCCCAGCTAGATTGCCCTTTTGACATCTTGGAGTATAACAGAATCAGACACGTGGATCACATCCGGGATCCTCTCTCCTGAAGAATCTGAAAAGAGAAGGACCGGTGTAATAAAGGTTGAACTTGGACAAATTTGGATATTAGTTCTCATGTTTTGAAAAATGCTATTTGTGTCAATAGGGGAAGGAAAAATTGATGGAGGAGGGGAATGTACAAAGAATCATCCAGAGTGGCTGCTGGTTTTTACATAACTTTTATGAATGACTGATTTCCTTGGAAAAGACAGGCCTGTGATAAAAACATTTGGCTTTTGGTCACAGCAAGGCATAAAATTCTGCTGCACCTTGACAAAATCTTGTATTGTTTGAGGCTGTGTGATCTGTGCATGTTTAAAGATGCATAGTCTTGGTCCACAATGCAATTTTCAATTTTTCTACCCAGATACCTCACCCACTCAAATTCAACAGCATGAACTGTAGAAGGATTTTTAAAAAGTATATATTGTACTGCACAAATGTTAAGACTCTAATCCTAGTCACCTCTGTGAGGTAAGCATTATAACCATTTTACAGCTGGGAAAACAGAGGCACAGATTTTAAATGACCTGCTACAGAGCGTGTATGGCAGAGCTCAAAGTGGAGTCACTAGTTCTAAGGTCTGTACTCAAGACCACTATAACCTTTGAGCCTCCCTCAGAACCCTTAGAGAAACTGGAGATAAGAGATGATAAAGCCTCTTCTAGAGACAGGTCAGTTGCATGCAGGAAGTTCAGAAGGATAGTTTCATATTTTTAAGATCCTGATCAAAGGTTGATCAAAGTAAAACAAACAAACAACCTCCACTCCCTGCAATAGCTGTCAGCTAGGAAATGTGATCTGCTTCAGTCTTCCTAGTTGTGCTAATTCTTTCTTCCCTCCTTTTTACACATTTAAAAAAAACCAAAGTTCATCCCTTTTTCCCATATATCTATGGCTCAAGGTGAAATGTACAAAGAGCTTTGGATCTGGATAGATTTGCTGTAATGTCATCTAGTAAAACTGCAAATCTCACTGGAGGATGTGGGGGCGGAGGGAAAAGTGGAAGAGAATAAGTGTGTGCAATGAATTACTACTATCATCCTCATGGCATCATTAGAGCACAGAGGAATTTTTTTTTTCTGTGTACAGGGGCATTTAAAGACAACTCTCTTAACTAGGCTCCTCACCTTTGCCTTCTCACTAGGTTCGATGACAATGCCATTGGTAGAATTATTGAGCTCCCTTGAGACGACACAGAGGAATTCTGCCTGGTCCTCGTTTCCATAGTTATAGGAAGATCCAATACTGATTAACTGAAGAATAGGAAAATAACAGAGAGGATGTAAGGATTAATGCAGCAATAGCCAATGGATTTTGCTTTGTCCTTGTTATCACCTTGTGAGTGGCTGGTTGAACCCAGTCAGAACTAAAGTTTCAACAGGACAAATCTCTGGGGTATGAACTTGTGTAATAAGCTTTCCCGTCAAATAGTATGTACATTCTTGGTCCATGACTGGAAGTGCTACAGAGCCCCCTGGTGGTGGCTGAACTTGGAGAAAATTCCATGAAAAGGTAACATGGAAAGCTATGATCAATTTTCCAATTCATGAAAAAATTGAAAATATTGATCACATTTTGCAATACAAACCCTTAGCCAAATACTTCAGAGAATGGATATGCCAGGCAACGTAGGCTCTCAAGAAGGAGTCACTCCATCCAGACAATACACCTATTTAACGAAATTCTAGGAATACAGCTTCTGACTTTTTGATGCAGAAACACAGGACAGGCAATTTATTTGTCACAAAGGTAGAACAGCATATTCCAACAACTAAAGGACACCTGGTAAACCAGCACAATTCCTTTATAATTATTACATTAAAGTGACAGCCTGGAGTAAACAGCATAGCAGTAATTTGTATTTCTCAGCCCTGCTCTTCAGACCAGCCTTGGATTTCACATCCTGAAGAAAAACAGTATGAATCTTATGTGTATTTTAATGGATACACTAGTTCTGCACAAAGGATTTTAGAAAAGAGAACCTCACACTTATAACAAGGGATAGATGCAGATCACTGTCCCCTTAATATAATAATCATATTCATTATTCTGCAGGTCTGAAGGAGGATTAGCCAAGCTATAATAATGCAAATGGCTTGTACAATGAATGGTGGCATTGATTCACTACTGAGGACAAAAGACTTGGTTTTAGGATGTCAATGGATTGTGTTTTCCCTTTGTATTTTACCACTTGATTGTCTAAACTATAATGAACTTAAACAGCTGCACTTTAGACCACAAATCACTGTGGATACATAGAATGCATGTTAACTAGGAAAGATATATAGCTGCTATCTGTCCTACCTCAGCTACACTGCTATTTATACTCGCCCTAGCTCTCATTGAGCTAGTGGAATATGTGTACATAAGCAGAGGAATCATAGCCCTAGCTCATAGCCATAGAGAGAACCTGTCAAGGGATGACAGGGGAATTGAATTCCTCACCCTAGTCAATCCTTGGTGTCTGTGTTAAGACTGCTAACAAAGAGTAAATAGTGCCAAATGTGATATGGATGCTTGTCCACTGGAAAATGGACACTGGACCATCACATTTCACAGTCTGCTAGCTGTGCAATGTCCAGTTACAGCTTTTGGTCACTATTAAACTGGGCAGGATTTGAACAGATCTAGAAGTGAAGGCTGTAATCTATTAGTCCTATGAGCCATTTGGTGTCATCATATTTCATTGCAAGCCGATGTTGCAGATCTATCTTGGCTACAGTTCAGGAACTGTCATGATATATAGACTAGCTTGGTGGCTTAAGTCCTTTGTACATCCACACAAGAGAACTGTTTGTGATTTCTGATACCAAAGTTGGTATCAGCTGATTTATGCCCTCGGCAACTCCCTTGAAACATGGCCAGCAAACTTGTGTTGAAAATGCAGCATGTTTTGCATTTGCAGGGAAAGGTATTTCTCATGTCTCTCAACACTTCTCTGTGAAGGGGTTGTGCTGGTGGGCTCTGAAGAAAGTAGTTTTTACTTCTCCTGGATCCCATTCATTCTCCTTGGATAAAAGCTCCACAGTGGGGCCAGGAAAAGTGGGAGGAGAGAAGAATTACTCAAGAGTCTGACAAGGATACAATAGATCTCAAGGAAACATTATTTCCTGTTCTGGGTTCAGTAAGCTACTGTTGTTCCCCTACCAGTTATTCCATATAAGGTGGACTGATCCTGGATACAGACTCCCCGCCCCCAACAGGGAGGAGTCGTAAGAGGGGTAGTTAAACAGAAATCTAAACTCATTCCATATGCTGTTCCCACATGGGGATCCCTTTCTTTGGATATAGGAATGGCAATCATTAGCAACAGTACCTGTTCAAATTTCCATCCGTCAGACATAGTGGACACCATCTGTGTAAGCTCTTCCTCTTGGCACTGCAGAACTCTGTACACATGTTTCACAGGTCCCTAAAGCACCAAGGGGGAGGAAAAAAACCAAAAAGCAGGAATTTTAAAATCAGGAGAGGGAGTTGGCTTAGCTGTGTTTGCTTTCAAACAAATACAGCTGAGGCTTTAGTGTCTTCTTGTAAGGAAACCTGATCTCTTTTGTGCCTTGAGGATTATAATAGAAGAGGAAGAGTGAGTTGCATAGACTTTCCCAAGCTAGTCTACATTATATAGTTGAATTTTTTTTCCTGCTGAGGGTAGTGAGGATTTTGAGGTGACATTGTCAAAAGCATGTAAATGATAGGAGCCCAAGTCCTCCAGGTATGTTTTGAAAATTTTACTCTTCTAGTATTGAGTCTACAAATTAAAAATAACAGTTCAGCAGCAAAAAGAATTGCAATAAAGAAATGCTGAGAGAAGATGCTGTTCTGAAAAGGCTTATATTTGATGGAAATATTAAAATTGTCTGGGAGGGACAAGAAAAGCATACCCATAGAGCTCATTTTGTAAATATAATGGGAGAGAAAATCACCCAAGTTTCCTTTCTTAGGGTTGGCTTTAGGGAAAGAGCCACCCCCAATTCAGTAACGTCCCATCCCAAGGAAAGGGAGATAGACTACACTAGGCACTCACACAAACTGTTTATGCAACTTAACAATTTCTAACAAAATAGTATCACTGCACTTTTATTAACTGCCAATGTAATAAAACATATTAAAGCAACTCCCATTCTCTAAATGGGATGCATGGCCCACATACTCATAAGATCTTCTAGTAGGTCAGGTAGCTATTCTGCTTTTTGGATCCCAAAGTCCCATCTACTGCCTTTGAGTCCTCATTTTCATGCCTTGTTTCAACTGACCCTATTTCCAGCCCCCTTCTATTCAATTGCTCCTGACCTCTACCTGCAAATATTGCGGAGCAGATTTGAGAGCCTGTGCCAGTAGCCATGAAGGATGCGCACTCTCGATGATATGTTGGATCCATCAGAAAGTAGGGACACACAACTACTTGAGAGACTAAACACCAAGTCTGCTGCCATATGTCTCGCCCTGCAGTGCATTGTCCCTCTGTCACACCTTTATAAATGACTGAATCCTGATGACTGAGTTTTTCTACTTAAGTTTTAACATGCATTACTTGAGAGGTTCTGTTTTCATTGTCCCGTATCCGCTCCTTCACCAGACGCACCAGGGATGCAATATTGTAAAACTCTGCTTCTTCCAGTACCCCTACAAAAATCCAAAGCAGAGGAAGGAATTCTGTTAATCAACAGAATAAGGACAATTTTATCAAAAGGATGCGGTGCATGGTATCGATTTGTAGTTAACTTTATATTTGCAATCTAGCCTGCATGTGGTACAATAAATGGATGCAGAATAGATAGTGGTATTGATCAAAGTCTGGAAGAAAATGCTGTACTCAGATGGTTATAGCCTCCTTATGTGAAAGCATATGCTATCTAACAGAAGCATACTCCCCCTTCTCTAGGATTATAGTAATCCACCAGCCTGTAATAGGGAAATACTACTCTTTTATTGGAGGCTTTTGGCAAAATAGGTTTAGCCATCTCAAATCAACCTGTTTCATTATCTCAGCATATTACAAAAAGCCATTAATGTCTCTGGACACACAGGACTGCAGTTTTTGAAAAGAGAGAACAGGAGAGATCACTCTTAGAGAATGTCTCCTCTTTCTCAAAAAGTACAATTTGCTGTTCAAAGCCAATGAGTTAAGCATAGCAAGGATAGCCTGCATTACGATCTAGAGGTTTCTGCTTCCAGTATATATCAGCTTCATCTTATTCATGAGCGTCTTAGTGGGAATCTAAAAGAAAACACAGTATTATTGCAAAATGGAGCTTACGCACAAGGCACCATGTTAATGTATTAGGAAGCCTCCACACCCAGACTAGCTCTAGGTAATGACTGGCAAGTCAAACAATGCCAATGGGGCATTTACAGTTGTTCACTCTGCAATAAATTTTCTTACCTTCTTCTGCCAATTCCTTGTTTATTATGAGTTTTCCATGTCGGAGGTAGTTCAGGATCGGACCAAAATAAGTGGGATCCCTGTCGATGAGATATGCCCCGGTCTCATCCTGCGAAACACACATGGGAGTCAAGCTAGATGCCCCCCTACACTGGGACTCCTAAAATTACTAACCCCCTGAAGCTGTATTGGTGTTAATGATGAGAAAACTTTGCAAAATGTCTGTAGTGTAGACAGGCCCATGTTCGCAATATTGAGTAGTGTTCAGGGTGGAGAAGGTCTGAATGTACAGTATGGCAAGTGAGCCTGTCTATACTAATTTTCTTTCTGCAACTTCTGATGCAGCATGAGTACCTGTTAAAGTGAACCAGAGAAGTTGGTGTGTGGGAGCAATAGCATGAAATAGATCATCCTGATCACAGGAATTAGGTTTTCTTTCATGTAAAAAGAGGCAACTCCAATTTTTTTTTAAATATCCTTCTGTTTATATGTAAATACCAATCTCAAAACCTTATACTAACTCCTAAATGCCATTTCATTTATCTGAAAATTACACCAAGGCCAAAGGACGCTTTGGGAATCAGGCAATCTCCACAATGCAAATTAGCATCAGCTCTAAAATTCAACTACTCTGAAATGGCTCTTGTTCCATAAAATATATCTTTTGAACAAAACTTCCTTGAACACAGTCCAAATCTCAGCTTATTACTCAAGATACAGATTTAACATTTTACTCATTTCTCTCCCTAAATCATATTTCCATAGACAGACAGTCCTTGTTAATCTTTATTTCAAATCTCTATCTTTACATACCATGCTGGATTCAGCATGTCTGTATGTACCAATTAATCTCTTAGATGCAACTACTGGCACAAATATCTTCTCCTAAAGCACCAAATGCTACTGATGAGGTTTAGAAATAAATAATATTTCTACTGTCCTTTACAGACAAATAAGATAGTCTGTGACCTGAATATATTACAACTTTAGAACATAATCTTGCAAACTCTATCTCAAGGGAGGCAATGGGGACTACTCTTATGAATATTTGCTGGAGTGGGCCCAATAATTAGACATAATGTGATAACAGACAGCAATAAACAATTAGTAGGATTCGGGGCAGGGTTACAATAAGGTAACATGTTTGTCTTGGTGGTTCCAATATTTATTGATGTTGAAATTTTAAAAATATTTGACTGTTTATGTACTAAGCCCCAAATCCTATAACTGGATCCATGCAGCAGGCATGAAACCTAGGCACCTTAAAGGACAAATGTTTTTTCCTGTAAGTCAAAATAAATAAAAATATAGGTCAGATTAGCACTTACGCAGCACTGTGACAACAGGGACAAACGTTATTGCTCCTACAAAAACTGCAGTCTTTTTATGTCAGTCTGCTTTTTGTTTCTGTGACTTGTTCAATCAGAAAACAAAACAATGTTTCTGAGGAAATTAAAGAAAAATAAAAGACACATACAACCCAGGCTTCACTGAAAATTATTAATGGTTTGCATCTCCTCTGGACACGTTGATTTCTAAACTATGCAACAGACGCTTCGAGCATCTCCTTATTTTTCCACTTCTTAAAATCAACATTGCAATAATAAGTTAGATCTATGTTGAGCCTTTCCCAGTGCACAACATTATAAAATTATCAACAATTAACAGGTGAAAAAAACATTTCTTGAACCAAGCTTAACGTGTTGACACACAATAACAGCACAGACCTTTTTGAAATACACTTTGATGCAGCAAGCATTCATGATCATTACAAGTAGGGCACAGTCCTGTTTTTAAACACCACAGACTGGTTCAACTTATTTTGTTCATTGAGCAAATTAGGTGCTACTGAGATTGGGGCAGTCTGCTTTACAGCAGAATAAATGTGTGTCCCCTCACCCCCAAAGCCCCTTCTTACTCTCAAAAAGAAAAGGAGTACTTGTGGCATCTTAGAGACTAACAAATTTAACCTTCTTACTCTGTACTGAGATACTAAGGTAATGGGAGTTATTATAATAATAATTATAATAAATATAACAATTAATAAACAGATTATTTGACAGGCAGGAATTTTAACTCCTGATTAATCTTGTAGTTGGGAAGAAGGAGTGTTTTTTAATTCTGTATCTAATCTCTCTCTAAAGTGTTTTGTGAGAATTATATAAAGAATATGATAGAAAATAAAGATTGCGGTTCCCAACATAATGAAATCTGTGAATTATTTGTGAAATTCCCAGCAGGGGTGAGAGGTTGAAATCTGAGTTTTCAAAGCCACAGACCAAAGTAAATAGATATATAATACACTTAGTAAGTAATAAAGCAAACCACAGATGAATATAAAGAAAAGGAGAAATGACAAATATATTCCTAGGCTGAGAAAAGTTACTAAATACTTGATCCAGAGAACAGACAAGTGTTTTATAATAGATGAGGACTTACCTAAACTCATTAGTCCTTATAAATAAGTCATTGTTTAGGTGGCAGCCTAAAGGATTTGGGGGCATGTGATACAAACTTATCTGTGCTGAGTATAGGAGGGTGTGGGAAAAAAAGCTGGTAGTTAGCTTTGTGATGTGGGTATAGCTGCAGTGGAATAGTACAGGGGACAGTAATAGGTTGTGTCTATGTCCTTTTATGACAGGAGATGTAGCAGAGGAAAGATTTATGCTCACAGCAGATGATCTGGATGAGAGGGGTACGGTTGGTGTTTATACTGGGTGAATAAATGCCCACAGCTTCAACCCCCTTAAACTGTCTGATCAGAGCTAGGTCCCCTCCCACCAGCAGAAGTAGCACAAAGCCTAGACTGGTGTGTGTGCGCCTGAGAGGAGCCTGCTGTGAATGGAAGGGGCGTTAGAGTCTGTAAGGAGACGCTGCCCCCCACTATTTGGGCGTGCTGGTGGTTATGGCTCACACGGGTTAAGTGTGGTTTTGTATGTATGTATGTAGTTTTGTCCTGCTATTTCCTGGCGGAAGGGGAGGCACGGACCGCTCTGGATCTCTAGCGGGGGGCAGGTGAGTCGGGTCGGGGGAGGGATGAAGCTTCCGTTAGGGTGCGATGGGGAGTGTAGTCTCCATATGAGTTTACACGGCGTCGGGGGTTTCTACGGCGCCCGTTGCCCGCCCCGCGCAGCCCCTCACCTTGTCCGAGCTCAGCTCGGGCCCGTCCTGGCAGCAGAGGCGGCACAGGAAGGACTTGGGCTCCCGACACAGGGTCTGCCGGGTGCTCACGAAGTATGTGCCGCCCACATTGAGCCGGACCCACTTGGAGCCGGACCCAGGCTTGTCCGGGACGGGCGGCTCGGAGCTACGCGGAGACAGCCCCCCTGCGGAACAGGCAGGCCCGGTGAGGCGAGGGCTCGGCGGCCCGGGAGGAACCGGGATGCCCCCCAGCACCGGGCTGGGCGTACGGCCCCGGGCCGGCCCATCCCCCGCCGCCATCAGCTCTGCCATCCTGGACCGTGACTTCCTGGGGAGTCCCAGGCGAGGGCGGCCACCCTCGCTCAGCGCTGGGGGGAGAGTTGGGTCCGGCACCCGGCAGCCATCGCTCCCCTCACAACTGCCCCTCTCCCCCTCCCAGGAAGAGCCGGACTTGACTTCCGGGTCACCAGCGGCCTCCGAGTCACACCAAATTCCTCACGCGTCGCACGTAACCCAACGGCTATTCTGTGCTAAGGGGGGAGTCCCCAGGCGCAAGGCAGTAAAGAAAAACACAGGAATACAATATACTGGGCAACCTATGAGGAACAGTGGAATATTACTTCCGGAGCAACCGGAAGTGAATGGGGGGACATGTCCCTGGAAAACGGGGAATTTTGGAGGCTGGCGGTTGAAATGAAGAGTAAACAGGAGGGGAAGAATTTTTTAAATTGCATTGGTGTTGGAAGAGCCGTTGATAATCATTTCCGGGTTGTCTAAGGCGGGGTGGGAGGAGAGTGCGGGAGAGTCCTTCCGGGGCCACTGGGCTATGATTGGTTGGCGTCGGACGGGGTTTCCGGAGGTTGCCTAGCAGGAGGGTGGTGCTGGTGGTTGCGGTCGCTGAAGGTGAGACCAACCCGGGTGGTTTGGGTTGGGACGGAGACCCCGGCGCGGGCGGGCGGACTCTGCCCAGCAAGGTGATGTCTCCAGCTGGCCTTGCGTGGGGATCCCTATGGTCCGCTGACGGTGGGGGCGGCATCCTCCTCCTCGCAGCGGGCGCTCGCATCCCGTCACCTCCCCCGTGCTATGCCGGGTTATGGGGGACGCGTGCCTGGGGGGGAGGGGTGAGTCGAGGAGCAATTTCTCCCCCGAGTCAAACCTCCGATGATGTCCTAGCTTGGCGTTAGAGGTGACTTCGTGGGGCTGGACTTGGTGGTCTGTTGTGGCCCCTTCCAGCCCTTGATCTGTATGATAATTCTGTTAAATCAATGTAGGGATCAGGAACAATCCAAGTTCCCATACCAAGAGCAGGGTGATGTCTGGAGCCTGACTCTGTGGCTAGGTAACCACACATGGGTGGTTATAATTCCAGTAACTGGGTGGAGTAGCCTTTACTTCGTCTTAAACAGTTTGATAGCGTTGCTGGGTGCTGCCATGATCCACTCTGGGGATGAATGCATTTGAGTCCTGTTGAAATGAACTCTATATATTTTATCTAGGTAAGTGAAGTACTGAGGTGCTCAGTTATTGCTTGTAAAGTGCTTCCCTCTTCTCAGCAACATAAGGAATGTGAAGTGTTGTTATAAGCATTACTCTTGGTGTGCTAGTTAGTAGAATGAGTGCAATTGCAGCAAAGAGAGAGCTGAAGTGAAGTTTCAGTTGATGAAATACCCAGACTTTTACATTGATAAAAATAAACGTGCCTGTTCTTCAGAATTCCTCTTAAAATTTAAGTTTCTCTGCTGTTTTATTTTTCTAGAACACAAAAATGGCAGGTCGAAGGGCTACTCTGAAAGCGATTGACTGGATGGCATTTGCAGAGAGAGTGCCTCCCAATCAGAGAGCTATGTTTAATGCCCTGAAAACACGCAGCGATGCACTTTCAGCCAAGTGAGTATATTTCAGTGTGAAAAGGTTGCTCTGGTGAGAAGGCAGTGGCATTAGCAATTCAGCACTGGCAGTCGGTGTGTAAAGTGGCATTCTCATAACTGTGTGCCTGCCATAAGGATGTTAAAATGAGTCTTAATTCCTCACGATAAAGCCTGCCTTTTTTTTTTTTTACAGCCAAATTCTGCTCTTTCTTGATCTTCTCCATAGTGCTACAGTCAACTATAATGTTAGTGGGAGTTCTGAGAGAGGTTACATTTGGTCTGATCAAAAAAGTCTTTTAAAAAGTGTTCGATTAGCAAGATTTGGCAGCAATAAACAATAGTGAATCCTATTGGACATTAGATTTGCTATTGCTTGACGCACATGTTGTTTGCCATGGCAGCTAAGACTTTGGCCTACACTTAAAATTTATACCTGCATTGCTGTGTCATTCAGGCATGTGAAAAATACACCACCCCCAATGACATAGCTAGGCTGACAAAACCCTCAGTGTAGATTCAGCTATGCTGACTGAAGAGGCCTTTTGTCAGCATTGCTAGCATCGCTGTGGGAGGTGTGTTCCTAAGCTGGCAAAAAAACCTTCTTTTGTTTGTGTACATTGTGTTTACACTGGGCTGTGCCAGAAGTGTTGCGCCCGCACAGGTTCTGTAGTGCTAGGTGGCGAGTTCTATGGTCCCCCTCCCTCCGCACCCCTTCCTGTCCCCAAACTTCATCCCAGAGCCTACAGCCCCCACCCCCTCCTGCACACCCACCCCCTATTCCAGCCCGGAGCCTGCACCCAGCACCCAAACTCCATCCTAGAACTTGCACCCCCGCCCCGTTCCCACACACCCTCTCCAGCCCCCAAACTGCCTCCCAGAGCCTTAGGCAGATGGGGGGCAGAGTTTGGGGGGGCAGGCTCTGGGCGTTCTGGGCACCACCAACATTTCTACAAACTGCTGCCCCTCTCTGTAGTGTAGATACAGCTAAAATACCATTGCTTATTTTTTTTTTTAAACCCTTTGTCGGCCTTACAAAACTATAATGAAAACTAACCATCCCATTCACAAACTCTCCTTGCCTGCTTGTTCATGATGAAAAAACTGAGAGTATTGTACTTGCCAATCCACCAAAGTGCGTGTGTGTGTGTGTGGGGGAAGCAAATGTAGGCATGTAGAATTTTGTGTGGCTGCTTTATTGCCTTTCCATGTTAATGATGAGTCTGAAAATATTGGCAACTAAAATTAGCATAGTTGCTACCCTGGGGCCTGATGATGGGCGGGGCAATGGAGACTGCAGAGTTGCTCTGTGTGGAACTCGCTATCAGCTGTTCTGCTCCACCTGTACAGGTTGACCTCCTTGCCAGAGAAGTCCCCCGCTATTGACTGGGTTTATTACAAGACTGCAGTTGCTAAGGCTGGCATGGTGGATGAGTTTGAAAAGAAGGTGAGATTCTCGTCCTCAATTAGATGTTGCTGCTGATTTGAAATCCAAGTGGAGACTGCTCATATCTGATGTACAAGACACAGAACTCTGAACTTTTCCTCTAGCAGGCTAGTAGGTGAGATTATTAGGAGGTATTGGCCCAGATCCTGTGCTGTGGTGTGCAGCTGCTTTGCATCACACTGCTAGCACAAAGCAGCCCAAAAGCTAGCATAACTAAAAATAGGAAGGGTCATTTTAGAGGAGGGGGATCCTCCAGTGGTATAAAGCTAATGCTTTTTCTCTTGCAGCCTGCATAGGTTTTCCTGGCTGTAGGTGTAGAAGTGGCCAGAGGAAAGAGTATATGGTCAGAATTTCCCTATTCTCTGCTGATTCCCAACTGCTGTATTAGCCTCTTGAGACTTTTAGTAGTCTGCATAATTTAGAGCAGTGTGATGTATGCTCTGATACTTGCCTGCATGCAGCTGGTCCAGTATCAGGAGTGAAAAGGGCCACCTTTGTACACCTCCATTACATTCTGAGCTGTGCTGTGTTCTCCTTGGCTGTAGCCAAGGACCTGGTCCAGAAGCCTACTGGAGTAAAATTTTGCAAATACTATTGAATCACGTGTGATGGCTTGAGAAATAACTCTGTGCTGTCTGGGGAGAGACTGTTCAAACATCCCTTCAACCCTTGCCACTGAAGGGCAGGAAGTAAAAAGCACTGTTAACACCCCGAAGTGGTGTGGTAATAACAATAATCCTTTGAAGTGGATGTTAACCTTTTTTTATAAATGGGCATTGGGCAAATAATCAATAATCACACAGGGGATTGGTGTCCGAGCTGGAATTAGAATGTAGCAGTTCTTCGCTCCTGGTCCTGTGCTCAGTCCATAAGGACCCACTGACCTTTAGAGGAATTCGGGAGCTTCTTTTACATCTGTATAACTTGACTTGGTTTGTGGGACAAGATAGTAACCCTTTGGCATTAGATTGTTGGTGCTGTATGGAAGCATTAACATGTTTTGGCTTTGTACAAGACTACGACAGTGACAATGCAGTGCTGAGTATGTTATGTACATATGAGAGCCAGCTAACGCTATTTGTGAAGCTGGCATCAAGTTGAGTTGATTGGTGACCTACTACAGGAAGCCAGTTCACTTGGAAGGGTCTGAGAGTGTTTTTGGGGAGACCAAAGAGCACTAGTCTGGCTACTGGGGAAATATTAGCTCTGGGAGCATGCAGAGCTTTTAATAGTATTGAGAGGCAACACGTTTAGAATTTATTTTTTGAATTTACAGTACAGTGCACTAAAGGTTCCTGAGCCTGTGGACACACAAACAGACAAGATAAATGCCCAGGAACAGGAAGCTGTAAGTATTTAAAAAATCTTCCCTGCCACATAGTTTCTCTTTAATCTTTGTAGTGGTGTAGAATAATTCTGACTTGGAGTCTGCTGGTGGATAGTTGTGCTGAGGTACAGGAGCTGCAAGTCTGGGTTTGTGCTTATAGGCATCTTTTGAGCATGAATAGGTTCTCTCTACCTATACATGGCCACACTTGGGGATTTAGAGTCTGGAACTGGATTGCAGTTCAGCTTGCTCTTCTGGTGTAATAAACTTGAAATTAGTGTAAGACAAAGGCAGCCAAACTCTGATCAACTGAGGAGCATATTGGCATCTTGTCAGCAGCCCAAAGGATGCACCTAAATTGCATAAAATAGGCCTGACTCCTTTTTAATGTGCAGTTGGAGTTCTTGGAGACTGCAGTGGTCAAGATGGAGCATTGCACAGTGTCACTTCAATTCTGTGGGTTCCTCCTCTGTCTGAAAGAGGAGGGTGGGTGTAACAAACTCCAGGGGTTGTACTCAGGTCATTGATGTTGTCTTTAGCCAGAAAATTTGTCAGCCTCAAGCTCCTTGTGGCTTCCTCTGTTACAGAATGTGTCTGCTTAAAAACTTCTAGGTCACTAGAGTCTTGTAAACCCGCTGTTCAAAACAAGTTTGAACAAAGTGGCTTATATTAATTTTTTTAACACTTAGCAGCAGAGGCTGAAGCCTATGGCTTTGGGAGTTTACCTGACTTCAGATTCTCACTGCAATCCCTTTAAAAAGTGTTTGAATCTACATCCTAACCGATCAGTGCAACAAAGAATGGTAACGTCAAACCTCTCTCCATCTTTGCAGGCTTTGGGGGGCAAAATCACTTGTCTAGAAAATTACTTAGTAGGTGTTACTTGTAACAACTACTGATAACTAGCTTTTTTCTGTTGTAATAAAAAAACAATCTGTTTCTTCAGTTTCTTTTGTGCTTTTGAAAATACTTTGGGGAAATGATTAAACTGCCTATGCACTTAGTCAATTTCCCTCTTATATCTCACATAGCAACAGGGGACAGAGAACTTGTATTAGAAAACAAACCATTATTGTAAACCCACAAAAATGGCAAGGAGAATCAGGGGCAGATAAAGGGCTTGACATTACTTTTACCTGTTTTATTTAAAGCAGATGCTATTTTAAAGTCAGTGTCTCTTTAAGGAAGAGGTAAGACGAGAATGGTGACTCCCTTTCGCTGGCTAAAGTGAAATGGGATGAGAGTCACAGCTTCACTGCAGGAAACAATCTAGGATTAATGTGCTCACCAAATCCTTTGTTGTCTTGCAGGCTAAGAGTGCTGCTGAATATGTGCAGGCCTCTAAATCCCGTATTGTCCAGTATGAGAAACAGGTAAGTTCGATGGGTTCTACCCTGTGAATTTCATGTTTAAGGCAGCTTGGTATGAAACCTTGTTTTAATTTCTAATTGTACATCTAGTTTAATTTGAATGCTTGCTTACAACTGACTTTAACATTTTCTTGTCTCTCCTCCCACTTCAAGCTTGAGAAGTTCAGAACCATGATTCCATTTGATCAGATGACATTTGAGGACTTGAATGAGGTCTTCCCTGAAACCAAATTGGACAAGGAGAAATATCCATACTGGCCACACAAACCTATTGAAGACCTGTAAATCTGTCCAAAAGCAGTTTCTGGTGACTGTCAAATTCTCTAGAATCTTTTAAATAAAGTAATTGTAGAGGGCTTCACAAAAGTGTCTTTGTCTTGATCTCAAAACTAAACATTAAATCCACTAGGAGTTTTGGGGTTTTTTAAGTGAGTGATGAATGCTGTGAAGTAAGCAGGCAATTGGTTTTGGAAGCTCTGCACTCTTTACAGGGTGAAGATAGTTCCTGAAGGAGGACAGGATTGAGTCTTCCAAGCAGGATGCCAAGGGTTAGTGATTGTAGAATACTCTCCCTGTTCTTGCCGTTCAGATTAAACTTAAGGTTGTTCGGGTGACTGAGATAATAGTTCAGCGAACCAAATGAGCAGCCCATTATAAATTTCATCATTTTTCTGTATTACAAGCACAAGCATTTCTCTAAAAAGAAAAGGAGTACTTGTGGCACCTTAGAGACTAACCAATTTATTTGAGCATGAGCTTTCGTGAGCTACAGCTCAGTATGCATCCGATGAAGTGAGCTGTAGCTCACGAAAGCTCATGCTCAAATAAATTGGTTAGTCTCTAAGGTGCCACAAGTACTCCTTTTCTTTTTGCGAATACAGACTAACTCGGCTGTTACTCTGAAACAAGCATTTCTCTGTAACCTGTCCATGATACGCTCATTGGCTCTGGTTAATGGTAGCCTGGACTCCTGTCACAGTCGGAGGAGCCTGTCTCTTCCCATCAAGACCAGCACTAATCTAGTCCATTGTGTTATTTCATCTTTGCTTTGTTCCCCCCAGATCTCCATGTGTAGTTCAGCACTTTTGAGAGGTACAGCTAAGATGACTTACACCTACTCCAAAAATTCCCTGTCAGCTGGAACATTGGTTCCATGAATGTATTTTATTCATGTAACTTATTTGCTGATGGGATGCCCTAGGTGTACACATTGCTTTACAAAGCACATGCAAGAACAAGGCTCCTGCCCTGCAGAGCTTGCACTGTTATTCAGACATGCAGTATACAGCTTAATTCAAGCATAAGAAGCAGGAAAACCTTCTTAGGGAGGTGGTTGAAGCAAGTATTAGAAAAGGCAATTAGCCCACATTTAACCACTCCATTGTACAATAATAATGATGATAAACAGTAGTGATAAAAGCAAATGACTGCAGAAAAACATCTTCTCCAGAGCTGACTCATACTCCTGTAGCTCTGCCTGGGTCCCAATTCGCTGCCCTTCCTCATTGATTCTTCCCGTAAGCATGGGTAGTTCTATATTTCCCTTTCCAAGTGGGTTTGAATCCCTCCTCTCCTCTTGTCCCACGGCCATCTCAGTCAGCGAATCTCCTACAATGGGCAGAACAGCAGCCAAAAGTAAATATACATAAGGGTAAATTGTGGACAAGAGCTGAGGCCTGCATGATGCTAACCTTGACTTTATTTGCTTGATAGTTTTTATTAAAATTTCATACATTTTTCCATCAGAAAATCTCAGGGACTGTTCTTGCTGAATGGGCTTGTGGGGCTGGCCAGAGTTGGTGGACTCTGCGTGGGGCTAGGTTTACAGCTGAGCCTCCATAAATAACAAAGGTGCAGCTCTTTTGTGTGTGTGTGTATGTAAATATATTTCATTAGTATAATATATGCACCTTGATGACATTGAGAGGTAAGTGTCTTAACTGTGTGTGAATGTATAATCAAATGTGGCCTGAAACACAATGGACTTGGGTTCTAAGCTTGCTAGCATGATTGATTTCCAGAGATAAGGGGCTCCATACTGACAGAACCCTGACACTGGATACGGATATTCAAATGGAGGTAACCAAACACCAACCCTGCTTGCTTAGGAGCTTTCTGGATGATGTTCTATCTTGCTCGCGGCATCTCAGCAGTTTCATAGCCTTGAGGAATGGGTGGTGGGGTTTCTTCTTCAGCTGCATTAATAGGCAGGTCTCCAATACACCCATAATCATTAGGACAAAGACACCTATGAAAAACATCACTGCAAAACAAGACCAAGACAATGTGCTTGATAAACTCTCTGCCTTTCCTTCCTCTAGATCCATGGTTCTTTCTACTGTGGGCTTCTGTTCATAGAAGAAATATAGTGCCCCAATTCCAGAAACTGCTCTGAATAGGGACTTAAAGTATTACTGCTCTGCTGCAGTGGCTACGTGTTCCTCTTCTTACTATCTCTGAATAGGTGGCATGTTTGTATTCTGCTCTCTTCCTTACATCCAGTGCATGTCGAATATAAAGTGACTTTTACTCAATAAAGACAAGTACCTATTATGGGTGGGTCATCAGAAGAAGTGGGAAGAATGTCCTTAAGAATCAGAGCTAACACAGACTCTCCAATGATGAGTGACAGCTGGAAGCTGATCTTGTCCCCAAAAGAGCTGGCACTGAACAAAATAGTCATATCCAGTAAGTAGAGAGCACATGTTGGGAAGATAAGGTTCAAAACGTATAAAATGGGTCGTCTTTTCATGGAGATCTGGAGGGAACAAGGCAAACATGAAATAACAGAATGGCCTGGATTAGTGCTGGTTTTGATGGGATAAGACAGATGCCTCTAACTGTGAAGATAAGAATGGTGGTAGTGGGTCAGACCAAAGGACCATTTAGCCCCCCATATCCTGTCTTCTGACAGTGGCCAGTGCCAGGTGCCCCAGAGGGAATGAACAGAACAGGTAATCATCAAGTGATCCATCCCCTGTTGCCCATTCCCAGCTTCTGGCAAACAGAGGCTAGGGACACCATCCCTGCCCATCCTGGCTAATAGCCATTGATGGACCTATTCTACATTAACTTATCTATTTTTTTTAACTGTGTTATGGTCTTGGCCTTCACAACATCCCCTGGCAAAGAGTTTTTCACAGGTTGACTGTGCGCTGTGTGAAAAAATACTTCCTCTTGTTTGTTTTAAACCTGCTGTTTCATTGGGTGACCCCTAGTTCTTGTTATGAGAAGGAGTAAAGAACACTTCCTAATTTACTTTCTCCACACCAGTCATGGTTTTATAGACCTGTATCATATTCCCCCCTTAGTCGTCTCTTTTCCAAACTGGAAAGTCCCAGCCTTATTAATCTCTCCCCACATGGAAGCCGTTCCATGCCCCTAATCATTTTGTTGCCCTCCTCTGAACCTTTTCCAATTCCAATATATCTTTTTTGAGATGGAGCGACCACATCTTCATGCAGTATTTAAGACAGAGGTGAGCAAACTACGGCCCATGGGACAATCCTGCCCGGCCCTTGAGCTCCCAGCCAGGGAGGCTAGTTCCTGGCCCCTCCCCGGCTCGCCCCTCTCCCCCGCAGTCTCAGCTCGCAGTGCTGCCAGCGTGGGAGGGGGCTGCACTGCAGGGGAGAGCAGGAAGGGAGGCTCACCTGCAGCCACAGGGGAGCAGGCGGGTGGCGAGGGCGAAGCATTGGGCAGCTGTGCAGCCAGCTGGAGAGAAGTGGCACTTTGAATGGGAAACTGCCACTTCTCTCCGGCTGTGTGGCTGCCCCTGCTCCTCCTGAGTCCTCCGCCCATGTTTGCAGGGCTGCATTCTGAAAGGGGCTTTAGAGGGGGGCCTGTCAGGGGGTGGGGGTGTGGATAGCGGTCAGGGAAGTCAGGGGATGGAGCAAGGGGGGTTGGGTGGGGTCCTGGGGGAGTGGTTAGGGGCAGGGGGTCCCAGGAGTTGGTGGTCAGGGGACAAGGAGTTGGGGGGGTTGGATGGGTCAGGGTTCTGAGGGGGGCAGTCAGGGGGTGGGAAGTGGGACAGGATGGATAGGGTTAGGGTTTGGGGAGGCACAGCCTTCCCTACCCGGCCCTCTGTACCGTTTTGGAACCCCGATGTGGCCCTCAGGCCAAAAAGTTTGCCCACCCCTGATTTAAGATGTGGGCAAACCATGGATTTATATAGAGGCAATATGATATTTTCTGTCTTGTCTTATCTATCCCTCGCTTAATGATTTCCCAACATTCTGTTCGCTTTTTGAACTGCTGATGCCCATTGAATGGATGTTTTCAGAGAACTATCCACAATGACTCCAAGATCTTTCTTGAGTGGTAACAGCTAATTTAGACCCCATCATTTTATATGTATAATTGGGATTGTTTTCCAATGTGCATTACTTTGCATTTATCAACATTGAATTTCATCTGCCATTTTGTTGCCCAGTCACCCTGTTTTGTGAGATCCTTTTCTAGTTCTTTGAACTCTGCTTGGAACTTAACTATCTTGAGTAGTTGGTATCATCTGCAAATTTTGCCACCTCACTGTTTACCCCTTTTTTCAGATCATATATGAATATGTTGAATAGGACTGGTCTCAGTACAGATTCCTGGGGGACACCTCAATTTACCTCTCTCCATTCTGAAAACTGACCCTTTATTCCTAACCTTTGTGTCCTATCTTTTAACCAGTTACTTGTCCATGAGGGGACCTTCCCTCTTATCCCATGACAGCTTAACTCTCTAACTGTGGTTGGAATCCAGGCTACCACTATCAACTCAAAGGAGGGAACAGGCCCCAGTGGGCTTCCCACCCTCTAGCGCAGCCCAAGTTTCAAATGCCAGCCTTTAAACACTTGCCCTCATCCTGTACCCGGCTTTCTTTCCTTCCTTGCTTACCTTCATTTCCTCCTTGCTAACCCCAACTTCCCCTCCGCTCATAGTCTGACCCTTCTTCCACCTGTCCTGTTAGCTCTTCCTTACCTGCCCATCTCTTTCTACCACCTACTTCCAGCCACTTCACCTAACCCCCTTTGCCCTCATTTTGGGTCGAGCCCTTTGTTCTTCTCTTGCTCCACTCTTGCTATTTTCCTGCTGGTATTCTCTGTATGAATATTCATGCACATGTGCCCATTGAATACCTATGCCCTCACATGTCTGGTTTTTTTTCTTCTACTCCCCTAAACACACACGCTAAAACTGGAGCGGACAAAAAGGTCCATCTAGTGCAGTGAGCTGTCTTAGAGTGGCCTATAGTAGATCTCACAGGAAGAGGAAACTGCCTTAGACCACATCCTCAGCTGGTATAAATCAGGGTAGCTCCATTGATGTCAGTGGAGCTATAGCAGTTTGTACCTACTGAGGATCTGGCCCCAGGATTGTGGTGTTCTATAGCATGAAAATATGTTTTTGTTACCAGCTATGAAGGAATCCAGTGACTTGCCAGCATTAGTGTCTGACCCCATATGCTCCTATGAGAGCTGTACTGTAAAGCATGATCTGGCTTTGGTTCCACACTCTTTTTGGCATTGTCTCCTGCACTGTTAGGTGAGAGATGCTAGGAATGTGACAGTGGAACTAGCATGAGTTGTCTTGGGCACATGTGCTTCTGGATTTGTGAGACTGCTGTAGTTCTCCCATTTAGACACGGGAGTTATGTATTTCCCCCATGAACTCCTTGTAGAATGCAGCACTTGGCATGAGCACCAAATTGAGCTCTTTCTTGATTTAGCTCAACAGATCTACATTGTAGGGTTCAGGCAGTCCTGGCACAATACTCTGACCCTGCAGAGGTGCCACATTCCGAGACCTCCATTTAGAGGTACAGTAAGTAACTTTCATTTTTATCAGATCATTGTGTTTTGAGATTTTAAACTCTCACAAAGTTGCTAAGGTAGCAATACTAAGCCTTGGACATAAGTAGATAATCTGTATCTTGCTGGACCTTTTGTTAAAATACCTATAATTTATAAAGCTCTTTGCCTGGTGAGGGAAATGTGTATTTGTAATTGTGGGGGTTAGTCCTTTAAAGATGACTAGATTTTGCTTGGGTTGTGTTTTTAGTTTTTGTAGGTGAGCCCTGATGTTCTGAAGGGTGTGTTTTTGATAAGTCAATGAATGAATGAAATATATAGTGTGTGAAATACACTGATGATGCAATACCTCATAGGTGATCACAGCAAACTCCTCCTCCTCCAATGACTCTGTGTGTTGTATGATGTTTATGTTCATGAACTTCCATTCTCCATTGGTCAGGTGATAAAGTTGGCTTTGTTTATTCGCCTCTTCTGTTGTCTGACTGGACAGGAGTATAATGTCTGTTTCTGTTTGAAGAAAGAAAATGAGGACAGAGTGGTTTAAAGGTGGTTCCTTTCTCAGTGCAGGGAGTTCAGATCTGCTGCCATAGTCCAGGTGTGTATTCAGAAGAAGGGAAGAGAAGGTTAAGATCCCCCTGGTGGGAAAATTATATCTCTTGCCCAAAACAGAACTAGTCATGTACTTGGAGCTTGATTCTTACTCCAGGATAAACTGGCAATAACTTCATTGAAATCAATGGACTTATATCAGTCTGAGATCAGAATCTGGCCCAGTGGTCACTGCTTAAATGGGAACAAATGTCTGCTGACAGTAGGAGTTTCATAACTCCATTGGTCTTGGATACTTGGTTGAATTCTGTCTCCCATCTTATGGCCTGGATCCAAATCCTATTGAAGTCAGTGGGAGTCTTTCCACTGACTTCAGTGAGCTTTAGATCAAGCATTTGGAGGAGCAGTTGGCAGTGTCTGTCTCTTCCCTGTGCTTCCATAAATACTTAGGAGTAGCTACTATCTGGCCCTCTTCTGCACAGACTCACTGTTGCAAGCACATTCCTTTAGCTACAGAAGGATGATCCTTAAGGTGGCAATTGTGCAAATTGAGCATTTTCTTGGGAAAAATATCGAGGTCTCGATACCGACATGACTAGCCCCCTTCCCTGGAATGTTTTACTCCCAGATGTGAACTGGGCGTGTTTACTACTTGCATTCCTAGCAAAGAATTTCCTCTTCCAATTGCGACTGGCTGACTTTCTGGAAGAGCTGCTTTAGCCAAACACAAGTTATTGGGCTCAATTCAGGGGTAACCGGGTGACATTTAATGGCCTGTGATACACAGAAGGTCAGATTAGATGATCTAATGATCCCTTCTGGCTTTAAAGTCTAGGAATGTCATGAAACATTTGATACCTTACTTTAACTAAGCCAATTGCTTTTCAAGTGAAACTGAGTTATTAGAATATTTGTAGCTAAATGGAAACCTGTGCTATGCAAACAATAAAAGATCATGCCTGAAAATAAGTCTTGCCTCTCCATTTCTGCGACTACCATGGGGATAAAATAAGAAAGAATGCAGCAGTCCAGACCCTAGATCTCTAGCCTGGAGCTCAGAGCTCTAAGTCTGGGTCCCATCCTGCAGCCCTTTCTCAGTCATGTGATTAGTCCTCTCAACTTCAGCCGCTGGAGTTCTATTTTTAATCTAGACCCTCATGCACATTTTAAGGACTAGACCTTGCAAACTCTTATACAAGTAATCCCTACTGCAGTCAGTGGGACTAATCATTTGACTAGGATGACCACTCCTGGGAATAAAGGGTTTGCAGGGGCAGGTCCTGGATTCTTCCAGACATATATATATAGGAGACTCCATAGTGGGAGATCATGCTATGGCCCTGTTTTCACCTTGCGCCATAATTTTTTTTAACACAATGTACACTATTGAGTAGTGAACATAAAAATGTCAATAGTAGCTCAGACCTGTGATCCATCTAGTCCGTTGTCTAACTGGGGACAGGGGCCAGCACCAGCCAATCCAGTCTAGTTGTAAAAAAGTGAATAAGAATGGACATACCTGAATTCATAAATGAGGATATGCTCATGTTGCACGTTTGGGTGTCAAATGGAAACTGGTGCATCTCCAAGCTGCACGTTATGGTGACCTGTTGCTGTTGGGTTTTGCTAACGATGCCGTTGTGAGTGATGGACAGAAAGGGCCTGCTGAGCGATTTCTCTTCATCCACTCTGAAGGAACCAATGATTGAACAACAATGAAAAGTAAAATGACAAAACACTTGTTGCAGATCGAAGACAATATTTTATTTGCAAACTCGCTGTTAGTCTGACTTTGAATGGTCAGTGAACCTTACTACACACACAACAGGAAACAGAAGAGAAAGGATGAGTGACAGCGAGTAACAAGGGATGAGAGATTTAAAATAAACAGGAGAGGACAAAAAAGCTGTGGGAGGAGATAGGAGAGACGGGAAGAGAGAAAACAAACAGAGAAAGTCTGGGGCGCAGAGAAGGGTCGATAACCCCAATCTACACCAAGATTTGTAGTGCACCCCATTAGCGGGCTAGATGAGACAGAAAATACATTCAAGCATATATGAACCTCTTGCCCCATTGGACCAGGGACTGTTGGCCTAATTCTGATCTCACACAGCTTCCACCCCCTAACTATTGACTTCAGCTGAATTACTCCTGATTTCCACCATGTAAGTAAGAGCAGAATCAGGCCCTATGTCTTTATTTGTATCTTGTGCAGTGCTGAGCACACAGCTGCTTCTTAACAAATAATCATGAATAATTAACCATTTAGGGACAATACCAAATATCATAGTACAGTGGGCATCTCCTGGACTTCCAGAATAAAAAGTAACAGGAGCCTCTAAGATATACTGTTGGAGTCTGTCTCCTTTTGATTGGCTTCCCTGTCTGTCAGATTGTGCAGCCTATGGGAAAACTTTCTCTACTAGTGCCCCCTTGCTTCGGGACTAAAAATCCCCGTTTTATGTAATGAATGTTTTCTTACTGTAGCATGAGATCAGTTAATTGATTCTTAGCTATTTCGCACACCCCCACACACATACAATTCACCCAGCAAAACCTTTCCTTGTGTGAATAATCCTCACTCAGATGAGTTAGTTGCATTGATTTCAGTGGCTCCCATCATGTCCCTCATAATTACCCTTCTTACAGAAGCAAGTTGAAATCGGCCAAGGAGAGTCTTACTGTTCATAAATGATGATATATGGGGACCAAAATGTATCCACTGGCAGAACGAGGTTGGAAATGTTACAGAAATCCTGAGGATTCCAAGTCACAAAGACATTTTTCCACTTCTAGAGGAAAGAAAAATCACGGAATGGAAACAATTTCTGGACTCACAGCACACAGGAAATAGCTTTGATTTTACAGAAAAAAAATCTCTTACCATGGTCACTAAGAAATAGACAGTGACAGTTTGTAGCTTTTCAGTCTAGAGAAACGAAATGGGAAAGTGATTATCATGATTTCCTTAACTAAGGTAGGTACGGAGCTTGGGGGCTGTTCAGAAGGGTGTCAGAGATATGAGAAAATCAGGTCAAGCCAATAACTTACTGTTGTTGGTCTTACAAACTGGGGAGTAGATTGGGACGGTAAGATTCAATGTTTGGAAAAAATAGTTGCCTGATAGAGTACACCTCTCTATGCAAATCTGCGCTAGGAGAGGATCCAGAGCAGTAGAATGGGAGAAAAATTACAACATGGCTCAGGGAAATAGAGTCTTCAGACTCTGATCATAAGAACATAAGAATGACCCTACTGGGTCAGACCAAAGGTCCATCTAGCCCAGTATCCTGTCTTCCAACAGTGGCCAGTGCCAGGTGCCCCAGAGGGAATGAACAGAGCAGGTAATCATCAAGTGATCCATCCCCTGTCGCTCATTCCCAGCTTCTGACAAACAGGTTCTTGGTATATAAGGAGGGAAAAACCAAACAAGAACTGCACAAGTCCTTACTGACTCTCCCCGCTCCCCCCAACTCCACTTTGCTGTACCATCAGATAATAATGTGTGTTTCCTTCACCCAGGCTAAGCAGAGGGCGGTGTTTCCCTTGTAAGAGGTGCTTTTTATGCGTGTGCAGGAAACAGAAAAAGAAAGACGTTTTGATGAAATCCAAATCAAGGATCAAGTTCCTGAGTATTTTTGGACAACTTTGCATTACTTTGGCAACACAGTGTAGCTTAACAAGTCAATTAAAAAGTGGATAAGAGGCTGCTATAGAAATGAATCTTGCCCTGGACTTTGATCTTTTAGAGCTCATTTTAATGTGACACCTGTCCAATATGTGATCACTAAAACAGTTTTAAACAACTCTCACATTTGTGCGGATGTGACAAACTATTTTACACCTGGCACCTCCAAACATTGCTCTGGATTCTACTTTCAAACCACAGCCATGAAGTCTGGAGAAGGTCAGAAGAAGACCTAAGGTTCGGGTTCTACTTTTTCAGATCAGTGACAGTAACTGGGGTTACTCCTGATTTGTGCTGGTATGAGTGAGAGAAGTCATTCACTCACTTTAGGATCATCAGCTGCCTCAGCTTTTCAATCTCCACAATATTTCCTACTATACAGAATAATAAAGAGGTTTGTTTCCTTACCACTGAGAGGATGGACATCAATATAAATTGTACCTCCACTTTCAACGGCTCTTCCCAATTTTCCTTCGGTATTGTATGTAGTGCGGGTGCCTTTTCAGAGGAGATATTCAGGTACTGAAGAACGTCGTCGTATTTACAGAGCTGTTCTGGGGCAGCACCTGTGGAAATAAAATGAGTCTGGTTATGTCCAAATCATTTTATCAGAGCAATACTGGGCAGGATCTCAGCATACACCACACAGCCCGCTTATGGAATAGGAATGCATCAGAGGATTAAAAGACATTGGGCTGTAGCTGCTAGAAAACCACTGTCAGATCTTTGTCCCCTTTCACACTGGCAGGACTAGGGTGCCCGTTTTAATCTTCCTCATACATGTATGAGAATATAAATTACTCAGGGGTTTTCCCCTGGTCCTACTATAATTTGACTTACCTGTTGCCAAAGGCAACGTGAGAATAGCTAAGAATGCTTCCCACATTGTTCCCCTTTTCCTAATGAGGCAAATGGTGAAGCTGATGCTACAGCTAGTTGCCAGTGGCTATCAGCTGATATGCAGCTGGTGATTTGATATTAATCGATGTAGGGAGGAAGCTTATGTAATTGAAGCCTTGTTTTTTTTATGAAAAATTCAGTGATAATGGCACAATGTACTCAGCTGGCTCTTGGGATCAGCTCGTCAAATTATTGTTAATGAATTGATGTTATGGGGCCAATGCTGTGGTAGGAATAATTTGCTTTAACCCCATCATATCACATCGTGTTCCCATTATGTCTCTGGCATTTAGGGCAGCAACGAAGCTCCTCCACTCCTGTCTGTTTCTGGCAAGTCTTTCAGTGGTTCCTCAGTTGTGCCCCAGGTTTCTCAGTCCAACTGCCACAGCTCTCTGCCATGTTGTTTTCGGGAGGCCTCGTTTTCGCTTTCCTTCAGGTGTCCATCTTAATGCTATTCTGGTGATGCAATCAGTTTCCATCCGAAGCACATGACCGATCCATCTCCAATGACTCCTAGCAATGATGGTGCTCAGATCCCCTTGGCTGCACTGAGTGAACAGGTCTTGGTTTGAGATTGTTCGGGGCCAAAAGATACGACGGATTTTTCTGAGGCGTGTTGTAAGGAATGAAGATAGTTTGGACATGTCATGCTTTCTCATTCCCTAGCATTCTGCACTGTAAAGTAGTATTGAAAGTACACAGCTCTGATAAATCTTGAGTTTGGTTTTGGTGTTGTATTTTGATGATTTCCAGACTGTATTTAAGCTCCTGAAGGTGTTCCTGACTTTATTGATTTTGTTTTGGATGTCATCGCTTGTTCCACCATCCTGGCTGATGGTGCTATCCAAGTATGTGAATGTTTCTACACTGGTGAGAACATGATCCTCTATCTGTACTGGTGATAGTGAGGTAATGTTAAAGGTCATGACAGCTGTCTTATTGCGGTTGATTTTCAATCCAATTTGCTGGCTGAACATGTTGAATCGAGTTGTTTTTTCTTGTATAGGGTGTTGGGTATGTGTTAGGAGAGCGAGATCATCTGCAAAGTCCAGGTCTTCAGGGGATGAGAAGGGTGTCCATTTAATACCTCTTGTCATATTACTGTTGTATGCCACCTTATCCAGTCAATGGCAATGTTGGAGAGGCTTGTAGACATGATACACCCTTGATGTACTCCTGTTTTGACTTCAGAACTGATCAACACTGTATGTAAAGTTGGAATAGAAGCTTTTGATTAAGTTGAGTTTACAGAGAGGGCTCCCATATGCCCACAGAATGTACCATAGGCTAGACCTGTGAATGCTGTCAAAAGCCCACTCAGTCTATGAAGTTTATGTAGAGTTGCCGTTGCCATTCTAATCATTGTTCTATTATGTTTCATAGAGTGAAGATCTGCTCTGTGCATCCACGCCCTTTCCGAAAACCGGCTTGCTCTTTTCTTCGAATGCTATCAATTGCCTCTGATATACACTGGACTATGATCTTGCACAATATCTTGCTTGGCACAGATAAGTGTGATACCAAGCCAGTTATTACAATCACTGAGAATTCCTTCCTTTGATATCTTCACTATAACCCCACTGGTCCACACATCTGGCACTTTTCCCCCTTTCTGATATAAATAGAGGGGCCAGGATAGATGCTGCTAACTCAGGGCATGGCTATACTGGAAACTTCAAAGCGCTGTCACGGGAATGCTTCCCAGCAGCGCTTTGAAGTGCAAGTGTGATCGCACGCGAGCGCTAGGAGAGAGCTCTCCCAGCGCCCCTGGTACTTCACCTCCACGAGGGGATTAGCTCCAAGCTCTCGGAGCCTGTTTACACTAGCGCTTTAAAGTACTCTGACTTGCTGCGCTCAGGGGGGTGATTTTTCACACCCCTGAGCCAGCAAGTTATAGCGCTATAAAATATAAGTGTAGCCAAGCCCTCAGGATTTACCTTGAACACTTCTGCATTCAAGTTATCCTTGCCAGGAGCTTTCCCATTTTTTAAGGATTTGATGGCTTGAATGATCTCTTCCTTAGTTGTGGTGTTGTGTTGATATCAAGAACTTCTTCTGCCCCCCGGATGTTTGTTTCCTCTTTAGGTGGCTCCCTGTTCAGCAATTCTCTGAAATGTTCTGTCCAGCGCATTTCTTGTTCTTTTTCTGTTGTCAGTAGGTGGCCTTGTTTGTCCCTGATGAGAGTGTTTGTTGGTCTCTATCATTTACCACTGATAAGCTGCATCATTTTGTAGACAGTTCCTTGTTCACCATGAGAAGCTGCATCCTCTGCTTGTGTTGCCAGCTGATCAATATAATGTCATTTCTCTGCTCCCACAAGGCCTTTGACCTCCCAGTGTGCCTGGCTATACTGCTTGTGGTATTTATCCTTTAGCTTCTGGGATTTTGTGTCTAAAACTTTTTTCTTCAGAGCTCATCTGGTTTCTATGGCATTCCAAGTGCTGGGTGTAATCCACTCCTTTCTTCTCTTCTGCCTGTTGCCTAGACAGGCTTCACTGCTCTGTTTATAGATTGTTGTTACTTTGTCCCAGTTCTTGCTGATCTCCTTGTGATGTTACATCCCATTTCTTCATGGAAATATTGTTGTGATATGAACATGGCATAACTGAGATATGTTTTATGCACGATGGGTCATGTAAGGTATCTTTGGAAAGGTTATGATTTGCTGAATGTGATTATCCAATTTGTAAAAAGAAAAGGAGTACTTGTGGCACCTTAGAGACTAACCAATTTATTTGAGCATAAGCTTTCATGAGCTACAGCTCACTTCATCGGATGCCTACTGTGGAAAGTGTAGAAGATCTTTTTATATACACACAAAGCATGAAAAAATACCTCCTCCCACCCCACTCTCTTGCTGCTAATAGCTTATCTAAAGTGATTACTCTCCTTACAATGTGTATGATAATCAAGTTGGGCCATTTCCAGCACAAATCCAGGTTTTCTCACCCCCCCCCACACAAACCCACTCTCCTGCTGGTAATAGCTTATCTAAAGTGACCACTCTCCTTACAATGTGTATGATAATCAAGGTGGGCCATTTCCAGCACAAATCCAGGGTTTAACAAGAACATCTGGGGGGGGGGGGGTAGGAAAAAAACAAGGGGAAATAGGTTACCTATTTCCCCTTGTTTTTTTCCTACCCCCCCCCCCCAGACTTTAGATAAGCTATTACCAGCAGGAGAGTGGGTTTGTGTGTGTGTAGGGGGGGTGTGTGTGTGAGAAAACCTGGATTTGTGCTGGAAATGGCCCAGCTTGATTATCATACACATTGTAAGGAGAGTAATCACTTTAGATAAGCTATTAGCAGCAGGAGAGTGGGGTGGGAGGAGGTATTTTTTCATGCTTTGTGTGTATATAAAAAGATCTTCTACACTTTCCACAGTATGTATCCGATGAAGTGAGCTGTAGCTCACGAAAGCTTATGCTCAAATAAATTGGTTAGTCTCTAAGGTGCCACAAGTACTCCTTTTCTTTTTGCGAATACAGACTAACACAGCTGTTACTCTGAAACCTATCCAATTTGTATACATGTATCATGTCTGTATCTGAATATTGACTATGTAACAATTACAACTGTGTGTGTATTTGGGGGAACGCCCACCAGACAGCAGCCTCAATGGTCCATTAAGAAGAACAATAAGACTTGGCAGTTCCCCGGGGTTGCTGCTTTGACCGTACAGGGTCAGGTGATTGTGTCACCAGGTACTAGACACCCATCTTGGGCTTTCAGTGTTTTTCCATTAAGATGGGATGGGGGATCAGACTGGGAAACAAAAGATTCCCACCTTATGTTTAAGGCTGGGGAGTAAGTCAATCAGGACTCTTCTCCATTGCCTCCCCATCCAAGAAGAAAGATTGCTAAAAACACCTGAAGGGAAAGGCAGGATTAAGTCCAGGCTGAGATAGGGGTCCAGTCTGTAAAGACAAATAACTGGAACTCTAAGCTACAGAAACTCTGCAACCTGCCTAAAACAACATTTAGGGTGAGAAATTACATTTTGTAACCTGTTTCTTGAGTGTATTAAGCTTAGTTTCTGTGTTTTGTTTTATTTGCTCAGTAATCTGCTTTGTTCTGTTTGCTATCCCTTATAATCACTTAAAATTTACCTTTTGTAGTTAATAAACTTATTTCTTGTTTAGTTCAAAACCCATTTTGTGCAATTCATATCATGGGGAGACAAAAAGCTGTGCATATCTCTTTCCACATTGAGGGAGAGGGCAAACTTTTATGAGCTTGCACTGTGCAGATCTTTCTATACAGAGCAAGACAATATTATTTTGGGTTTTATACCCCAAAGGAGGTGTGCACGTGAGTGCTGGCCATTCCCCTAGCTAAGCCCTCCCACACACAGCTGATTTCAGTCTGTGTCGGCAGCTGGGTGTGGCCTTACCTGTGTGTGTGCTGGAGAAGGCTTGAGAGCCTAGCACAGCAAGAACAGGGTGAGGAAACCCAGGCTGATGGAAAGGGCAGGCTCAGTGAGACCCCAGCACATCAGATGGCACCCCGAAAAGGGGGAGTCTAACCCGTCACCCTCCTCATCTGCATTCCCCTCCTCTTCATCAAGGTCTGCAAACACCTGAGACCTGTTCTTTAACTACAGAATGAAGGCTTTCTGTATTTTGGGGGACTTGAGCTTGACAACGTCATAACATCTATGTCCTTCTTCTGGTGGACCCACACATCTCAGTTTTAGCTTGATAGAATCTGTCACAAGGTGGTGGTCACTGCCAACATCTGCTCCCCTTTTCACTTTCACATCTGTCAGTGAGCGTCGCCATTTGTCATTGATCATCATATGGTCTCTTATGTCTGCCATTTGGGGAACACCATGTCAGCTTGTGAATTTCACGATGTTGAATTACGGTTCTGCTGATGACTAGGTTGTTCATATTGCCTCTCTCTGTTTTCATTCATGGTGCCACACCCATGTCTTCCCATTGCTCTGTTGTTGTTTGTGTTGTCCTTATAGACCTTGGCACTCAGGTCCGCCATGATGCTAGTTAGGTTGTGGCATGGTACTCTCTCTAACTCTGCCTGTAATGTAAGGTAGAATTTGTCTTTGCTTCTTCATCACTGTCATTTGTCAGAGCATAGCACTGAACCAGGGCAATATTATTGTGTTTCCCTTTCAGTTTGGTTCTCATAAGTCTGCTACTGATGGACTTCCACTTAAGCAGGGACTGCTTCACTCTCTTCTTCAAAAGGATGGCAACACCCTCATGGCGTTGTCTATCATCCCGTCCAGAATACAGCAAAGTTTCTCCGGAGGCTGTTGTTAATCTTCCTGATCCCGTCTATCTGCTCTTGCTGACAGCTGTAGATGTGTCAGCTGTAGAGTCTCATCTTGCTGTGACCTGAGCTAGCTTCCCTGTTTCATACAATGTCCGTAAGTTCCAAAACCCAAGTCTGGTTTTTGTCTTGGTGTTGAGCACTTCAGTCTTCATGCTAGTGGCTTCCTTTCGACTTTCACCACTAATCCCATAGCCCCCAGGCAAAAAGCAAAAAACCCTTATGCAGAGAGAAAAAAGGAAGGATTCAGCCTCACAAAGTGTAATGCTAAAAGCTTTAGTCCTTTAAGGGCCAAATCTTGTGCATTTTTATGTGTCGGGTTTAAATCTGATCCCCCTCCACTGACCTGCATGGGTTTTCTCTGGAAATGGAGTCCCTCTAAGTTTTCACTGGTCTGACAGAGCATCGTTTGGGGCTACACAGCCCAGTTAAGATTCTCTTTTATCTCTCTGCATTCCTGTCCCCATATGTAGGCTGCTCGGGTCGGGGTGGGGGGGAATGAGTGACCCTGTGGTAGAAATTCTCCATTTTCTAAACCATCAGTCCTTTTACACATTCACTCCACCCTTATCTCTTTTACATTTTGTGGGGTGAACAGACAATTTCAGCACCTAGACATCATTCCCTAAAACTTCCTAGCCCTAATTCCCAGTGCGGGTTTGTCACTTCCCTTTATGTCACTTTCTTTATTTAAAAAATCCATCTAACTTCTACATGTCTACTGTGGTTGACCCCTGGGAGACTTTGGCAAGAGCTGGAGAAGCAACAGCAGGATATAGTTTCATCTCCGAAAGCGTTTAAGTCCATGGAGTTACATTAGGGGTGATTTGGCCGATGCATTATGTAGCCAATTAGTTCATTGTATCATTTAACTGTGTTATCTATTGTCATGGCAAACTCTTCTGTTAGTCCCTACGTAATCAATGTGTGATAAACAGATATAGGTTGTAGGTATAGGTAGAGATACAAGTAAGATAGCATCATAGGAGTGTGAGACTGATAAGCAGTTAAGTGTGATAAGTACAGGCCCATCGATATGGGGGGGGGCAAAGGAGGCTATTGGCCAGGGGCCCAGGTGATTTAAAAGGGCTCAGAGGTCCCTGGCCGCTGCTGTGGTAGCCCCAGGCCCTTTTAAGTCATCTAGGTGGGCCGCAGGGCACGTAGGTATGTGAGACCACTCCGGGCCCCATGTTTTGGGGGGCCCCACGGACCTGCGTGGTGGTCCCGGAAGTGACTTGGGCCCCGCCCCACCTAGGTACGGCTCTGGCCCTGGGGACCGGAATTTCTGTTGGTAGGCCTGGATGAGTGTGTATTGCGTATATAAGTAAAGCAAGGCTGTAATATGCAAGGCCTACAGGCTAAGGTTTGTAAGAGTTTAGCTTAACCATGCTAGGCCTCAGGCTTAAGGAGGCATGATATAAAGGTGACCTAGGACTAACCCTTTGCCAGTCAAGTTACAAGATTATGTAAAGAATGTGCCAATAGGTGACGGTCAGGGAAATATGCTGCCTGTACCTGTCTAGACCACAAGACACCTGACTGTAGCATTATGGAAAGTTCTTCTCTTACTGAAAGTATCTAGGTAAACACGTTTACCTAGATACTAAGGAGATGCTAATGAGACAAAGGGGGCAACCTATGAAAAGTGGAGCACCCCAAAATGTATGGGGTGTGAAAGTACAGAGGATGTAATGTTGTGAAGCTCTTTTCAAACCAGGAGCAGGGGAAAGAGAGCTGGCTGGCCGCCTGGGCTGTCAATCGCACAAAGAGACACTGGAGGGACTTTCTTTCCCTACAAAGCGTCCTGGGTAGGGAAGCCCTTTATAAATCAGCTTCCAGTTGAGAGTGAGAGAATTGCAGGAGGGAAGATCTGGTGGTGCACTCTAGGCTTGTTGGAGGTGTGTCATAGAAGGTATTCCTTGCTGGTGGAATTTATTTATTTAAAATAAATCCAGGCTTTTTTGTTTTTAAATTTGTCCAAAGTTGGTCTTGCTGCTGCACGCTGCCACAGGGGAATTGACCCCTGGTCTTCCATATCTCCGGTAAGTGCCCCAAGAACTAAGGATGGCTGTCTTTTGGCAGTCTTGTGACTGTAGCTCTTTGAAAACACTTGGGAACAAAATGTTCTGGGTTAAACATGTTTTGTTTGAGCTGAAATAAAATTTTTTGATTCACTGACATTTTTCATGACTTTTGGATTTTGTTGTGAAAAGATAAAGTGCTGAAAAGATAACGTGTTTTCCACCCCCATCCCCCAATCTCTTGCTGTAACAACATCACCTAGCTCTAAAGTAGTATGAAGTTAACAGACTACCCTCCTGGTAAGAAAGTTACATGGTCTCTCAGTGCTGGCAGTTTATCCACCTTAGCTGCCTCTGCTTAAAGTGCCAGATGCGTCCTGACGTCCATTCTTCACCACCCGTCCGCTCCCTGCACTGTTTAGATTCCAGAGGCTTTGTGCCTTCACAACTGCCCGGCCCTGCTTCACTCGGTGCTGCTCTAACACACCCTTCCTGACGTACGATTCTCTGCATCCCCAATGCTTGTGCTTTGCAGGCTAAGCAAAGCTTAGAAACCCCAGAGGCTCATGACCCCAGATCCCTCTTATAAAACACACCCATCCAATACTAAAAAGGCCTGTGGAGGGGAGCTCTTCCTTAGGGGCTGTGGAGGGAGAGGATAGACTGGTCATTAGTGAGACTTTGCAAAGCTCTCATGTGCCTGCCATGGTCCCCCTGACTGTCTCTGCATTCTCTGGTTTGTTGTTTGATGTGGACGATCCTTCCATGCTGGACACGGCTGTTCCTTCACTTGTTTATTGGCCGGCAAACACAGCTGGCTCATATGCCTGTATGTCTGAGGTTCAACTGGGGATGTGTGTCTATATGTATGTAAATAGGCTCATACCCCACACTGTGTTATACCAATAAATTAAAAACCAGCAGGATCTTATTAAAGGGAAAAAGGCAAAATACCACATTTATTGTGAATACAGAAAGAATCATAGTAAGCAGTTAGTTATAGCTATAACATTCCATTCAATCTCATATTCATTCACACATTCATTCATACAAACACACACACACAGGTTCTGCAAGGTTGTTATCATAGTTACCAGCCTTAGAGTTGCTCATGCCAAACCACTGGCCAGGTGGCCTGGACATGAGGAGGGAGCAGGGCCTTGTCAGATGCTCATCTGATGCTCCTGGAAGTTGGTTTGCAGAATCAGACCCCAAAGTTCTCACTTTTTAGAGTCTATTTTTATAGGAATTTCTTCCTATGCCAGTCTATGGGAATTGCTGCTTCATGCTGTTGCTGAATCAATCAGCAGATAGCACATTCCTGACGGCTCCGTGCTGCTAGATGTTATCTTGTTCTTTGGTTCTCCCATTCTTGAGGCTGCTGGGTGGATTCCAATCTGCCCCCTGGGGTCCTCTGGTTATTTCCACTTGATGCCTTCTTCAGCCGATGGACACTGGATTCTTAGGCGGCACCTCCCTGATCATTCAGTTATTATCCACACCAAGCATCCATCCACATACATCCTCTATCTCTATTTTAATCACAATTGTTAATACAAAAAAAGGGGGGGGGGAGTCTCTGGGTGCTGTTTCTGTTGTTAGAGTATTGCTTTGGGTCTCTCTCTCTCTGTGAATTGCTTTGAGAACAGACTCTGCAAGTTTCACACATAGAGGGAGAGAAACAGTATCAAAAACCAAGAGACCTCTTAATTAGTAATTCCCTGGAATTTAAACTATGGGGAATCAAACTCATTTGTGATTTTAATACAGAACTTCTTTAATACGATCCAACAACCGGTGTATATAGAGAGAGTAAGGGCCACCACAGTGGAGCCAGGCTCTACGGCAGCCTCTGTAGCATTGCCCACCACCCAATCCTTTGCTTCTGTAGCCTATGGAGCCAAATCCTGCTCCTGTTAGGTCCTGGCAGAGCTCCCCAAGGGCGGGGACTCCACCCCCAGAATGACCATGTCTCTAACCCAGCTAGATCTTAGATGCTGAACTCCCTCGCTCAGCCCAGACCAGCAGGGGGGTGGGGGGGAAGGGTTCCACGTCTCAGCCCCTCACCGTGCTGCATGGCCAGCCAGTGTGGGGATGAGCCTTGGTGCCCAGCCAGGGGTCTTTCCCCCATGGAGGCTGATCTAAAGGAATGGGAGCTGGGACTAGCCTTTTCTACTCTCCCCCATGGCCTGTGTGCCTTGGAAAAATGAAACTAGCCAAACAGCCCATGCATGGCTGAGCTTAAACTGAGAGCAGATGGAAAGGAGGGTGAGTCCCAGGAGCACCATAAACTGGTACATCATGGGCCAAATTCCACCCCAGTGCATTCCCCTCCCCCCCTTCAGGGAGTCAGTGTGGTAACAACCAAGGCATGAATTCGCTGGGCTAGGATGGTGCAACCTCACCCAGAAGAATCAAACCTCCCAGGGTGCATGTGTTGAATACCGACCCCCAGCTCCCAACAGCTGTATGGTGAACAAACCCTCAGCCATGTGGCTAAAAGGGCAGATTGGCTTTCAGAGCTTCTGGATGTCTGGTACACAGGTGCTGGAACTAGGGGTGCTCCTACACCCCCTGGCTTGAAGTGGTTTCCATGTTTATTATCTTTCTTTTCTTTTCTTTTCTTTTTTTTTTTTAAACCCTTTGTCAGGCTTGCAAAACTGTAATGAAAACTAACCACCGCATTCACAAACTCTCGTTGTCTGCGCCTACCAGTGTTCATGATGAAAAAACTGAGTATTGCACTTGCCCATCCAGCCAAAAAAAGAGAGAACCAAATGTAGGCGTGTAGAATTTTGTGTGGCTGCTTTATTGCCATTTCCCCCTTAATGAGGAGACTGAAAATACTGGCAACTAAAATGAGCATAGTTGCTACCCTGGGGCCTGATGATGGGCGGGGCAGTGGATACTGCAGAGTTGCCTGGTGTGGAACTGGGAGTTCTCTGAAATTCCTGGGGGTTGTGCTTTCAGCTGTTCTGCTCCACCTGTACTGGTTGATGTCCTTGCCAGAGAAGCCCCCGGCTATTGACTGGGTTTATTACAAGGCTGCAGTTGCTAAGGCTGGCATGGTGGATGAGTTTGAAAAGAAGGTGAGATTCTCGTCCTCAATTAGATGTTGCTGCTGATTTGAAATCCAAGTGGAAGCTGCTCATGTCTGATGTCAAAGACCCAGAACTGTGAACTTTTCCTCGAGCAGGCTGCTAGGTGAGGAAAGAGTATATGGTCAGAGCTTTCCTATTCTCTCCTGATTCCCAATATCCAAAAAGCACTAGTCTGGCTACTGGGGAAATATTCGCTCTGGGAGCATGCAGGGCTTCAACAGAATTGAGAGGCAACATGTTTAGAATTTATTTTTTGAATTTACAGTACAATGCTCTAAAGGTTCTTGAGCCTGTGGACACACAAACAGACAAGATAAATGCCCAGGAACAGGAAGCTGTAAGTATTTAAAAACTCTTCCCTGCCACATGGTTTCTCTTTGATCTTTGTAGTGGAATAGAATAATTCTGACTTGGAGTCTGCTGGTGGGTAATTAATTGTGCTGAGGTACAAGAGCTGCAAAGTCTGGGTTTGTGCATACAGGCAGCTTTTGAGCAAGAATAGGTTCTCTCTACCTATACATGACCACACTTGGGGATTTAGGGTCTGGGACTCGATTGCAGTTCAGCTTGCTCTTCTGTTGTAATAAACTTGAAATTAGTGTAAGACAAAGGCTGCCAAACCGATCCACTGAGGATCTTACTGGCATCTTGTCAGCAGCCCAAAGGATGCACCTAAGTTGCATAAAATAGGCCTGACTGCTTTTTAATGTGGAGCTGGAGTTCTTGGAGATTGCATGGGTCAAGATGGAGCATTGCATAGTGTGACTTCTATTCTATGGGCTCCTCCTCTGTGCAAAAGAGGAGGGTGGGTGTAACAAACTCCAGGGGTTGTACTCAGGTTATTGAGGCTGGCAAATTCTCTGGCTAAAGACGTCAAGAGCTTGTACCTGTTTTATTTAAAACAGATGCTATTTTAAGGTCAGTGCCTCTTTAAGGAAGAAGTAAGATGAGAATGGTTAAAGTGAAATAGGATGAGAGTCACAGCTTCACTGCATTAAACAATCTAGAATTAATGGGCTCACCAAACCCTTTGTTCTCTTGCAGACTAAGAGTGCTGCTGAATATGTGCAGGCTTCTAAATCCCGTATTGTCCAGCATGAGAAACAGATAGGTTTGACGGGTTCTACCCTGTGAATTTCATGTTTAAGGCAGTTTGGTATGAAACCTTGTTTTAATTTCTAATTGTACATCTAGTTTAATTTGAATGCTGGCTTACATCTGACTTTAACATTTTCTTGTCTCTCCTCCCACTCCAAGCTTGAGAAGTTCAGAACCATGATTCCATTTGATCAGATGACTTTTGAGGACTTGAATGAGGTCTTCCCTGAAACCAAACTGGACAAGGAGAAGTATCCATCCTGGCCTATTGAAGACCTATAAATCTGTCTGAAAGCAGTTTCTGGTGACTGTCAAAGTCTCTAGAATCTTTTAAATAAAGTAATTGTACAGGGCTTCAGCAATGTGTCTCATCTTGATCTCAAAACTAAAAGATTAAATCCACTAGGAGTTTTTGGATTTTTTTAAGTGGGTGATGAATGCTGTGAAATAAGCAGGCAATTGGTTTTGGAGGTTCTGCACTCTTTACAGGGTGGGGATAGTTCCTGAAGGAGGACAGGATTGAGTCTTCCAAGCAGGATGCCAAGGTTAGTGTTTGTAGAATACTCTCCCTGTTCTTGCTGTTCAGGTTAAACCCAAGGTTGTTCGGGTGACTGAGATAACAGTTCAGCGAACCAAATGACCAGCCCAGTTTCACTTTCAGCCCTTTTCTGTATTACAAGCGCAAGCATCTCTCTCTAACCTGTTCATGAGACACTCATTGGACCTGGTTACAAACCTGGCAAAACCTTACAAACCTCCACCAGCTTTTTTCCCCCACAGCCACAGTGTGCCAGATGGGCTTGTGCCTCAGCACCTCTTATGCAGCTGTGCAATTAGCCCATGCTGCCTCAGCACGGCGTAGGAGAGGGCCACCCTGGCTGTAGAGGCAGGGATGTGGGAGGGCTTTTCCATCGCACGGCCAGATGAATATTACGGACTGGTTACATGAACCCATCAAAGAACAGGCAGACATGCTGCTCTTGATCTAAAGGTCGTGTGTAGCATTCGGCAATGTAGGCAAATGAATAGGAGAGCAGCTTCACAACACGCGCCTTCTGAGAGGAGTGTAAGATTCTACTTGGTAGGTTTCACCTTCAGCCAAAGCCGTGACCATTCTGGCGTTTGTTATTTCTGGGTGATCCAGGTCTCCCATTAGTAATGTGCAGTACTAATAAGGCAAACACTTCCAGTGGTCTGCAAAAATCAGATACATGGTATGTTTATGTAAGACAGCATGTCTTGTGACCAGCACTAAATGGTTTGGATTTTTGCTATGGTAAATATACCTTTTCCTCTGGAGCTCATTATTTTCCTTTAAACTTGAATCCTGGGCTGTAGTTGGGGGTAGGAAGCCCTCCCTGGCCTGTTCCCTCCTTTGAGTTGATAGTGGTAGCCTGGACTCCAATGACAGCTGGAGGAGCCTGTCTCATCCCATCAAGACCCGCACTAATCTAGTCCATTGTGTTATTTCATGTTTGCTTTGTTCCCCCCAGATCTCCACGGGTAGTTCAGCACTTTTGAGAGGTGCAGCTAAGATGACTTACACCTCCTCCAGTAATTCCCTGTCAGCTGGAACTGGCTCCATGAATGTATTTTATTCAGGTAACTTATTTGCTGATGGGATGCCCTAGGTGTACACATTGCTTTACAAAGCACTTGCAAGAACAAGGCTCCTGCCCAGCAGAGCTTGCACTGTTATTCAGACATGCAGTATACAGCTTAATTCAAGCATAAGAAGCAGGAAAACCTTTTTAGGGAGGAGGTTGAGGCAAGTATTACAAAAGGCAGTTAGCCCACATTTAACCGCTCCATTGTACAATAATGATGATGATAAACAGAAGTGACAAAAGCAAATGACAGCAAAATAGCACCTTATCCAGAACTAGCAGAGCTGACTCATACTCCTGTAGCTCTGCCTGGGTCCCACTTCTCTGCCCTTCTGCATTGATTCTTCCCGTAAGCATGGGTAGTTCTATATTTCCCTTTCCAAGTGGGTTTGAATCCCTCCTATCCTCTTGTCCCATGGCCATCTCAGTCAGCGAATCTCCTACAATGGGCAGAACAGCAGCCAAAAGTAAATATACATAAGGGTAAATTGTGGACAAGAGCTGAGGCCTGCATGATGCTAAACTTCACCTTATTTGCTTGATAGTTTTTATTAAAATTTCATACACTTTTCCATCAGAAAATCTCAGGGACTGTTCTCGCTGAATGGGCTTGTGGGGCTGGCCAGAGTTGTTGGACTCTGCGTGGGGCTGGGTTTACAGCTGAGCCTCCATAAATAACAAAGGTGCAGCTCTTTTGTAGATATATGTTGCCTATATATTTGATTTGTATAATATTTGCACCATAATGATATTGAGAGGTAGGTATCTTAACTGTGTGTGAATGTATGATCAGATGTGGCCTGAAACACAATGGACTTGGGTTCTAAGCCTGCTAGCATGATTGATTTCCAGAGATAAGGGGCTCCCTACTGACAGAACCCTGACACTGGATACGGATATTCAAATGGAGGTAACCAAACACCAACCCTGCTTGCTTAGGAGGTTTCCGGATGTTGTTCTAGCTTGCTCGCGGCATCTCAGCAGTTTCATAGCCTTGAGGAAAGGGTGGAGGGGTTTCTTCTTCAGCTGCATTAATAGGCAGGTCTCCAATACACCCATCATCATTAGGACAAAGATACCTATGAAAAACATCACTGCAAAACAAGACCAAGACAATGTGCTTGATAAACTCTCTGCCTTTCCTTCCTCTAGATCCATGGTTCTTTCTACTGTGGGCTTCTGTTCATAGAAGAAATATAGTGCCCCAAGTCCAGAAACTGCTCTGAATAGGGACTTATAGTATTACTGCTCTGCTGCAGTGGCTACGTGTTCCTCTTCTTACTATCTCTGAATAGGTGGCATGTTTGTATTCTGCTCTCTTCCTTATATCCAGTGCATGTTGAATATAAAGTGACTTTTACTCAATAAAGACAAGTACCTATTATGGGTGGGTCATCGGAAGAAGTGGGAAGAATGTCCTTAAGAATCAGAGCCAACACAGACTCTCCAATGATGAGTGAAAGCTGGAAGCTGATGTTGTCCTCATAAGAGCTGCTGCTGAACAAAATAGTCATATCCAGTAAGTAGAGAGCACATGTTGGGAAGATAAGGTTCAAAACGTATAAAATGGGTCGTCTTTTCATGGAGATCTGGAGGGAACAAGACAAACATGAAATAACTGAATGGGCTGGAAAAGTGCTGATCTCAATGGGATGAGACAGACTCTTCCTCCCTTGTTTGGAGGTCAAGCTATCAACTCAAAGGAGGGAACTGGCCCCAGTGGACTTCCTATCCTCTGGTGTAGTCCATGCTTCAAGTGCCAGCCATAAATACTTGCCTTGATCCTGTCCCCAGCTTTCTTTCCTTGCTTCCTTACCTTCATTTCCTACTTGCTCCCTGACCTCTAACCCCAATTTCCCCTCCTTTCATAATCTGACCCTTCTTCCACCTGTCCTGCAAACTCTTCCTTACCTGCCCATCTCTTTCTGTCACCTACTTCCAGCCACTTCACCTAACCCCCTTTGCCCTCATTTTGGGTCGAGCCCTGTGTTCTTCTACCCACTCTTGCAATTTTCCTGCTGGTATTCTCTGTATGAATATTCATGCACATGTGCCCACTGAATACATAGGCCCTCACTTGTCTGGTTTTTTTTCTTCTACTCCTCTAAACACACACATTGAAACTGGAGCGGACAAAAAGGTCCATCTAGTGCAGTGAGCTGTCTTAGAGTGGCCTATACTAGATCTCAAAGGAAGATGAAACCGCCTTAGACCACATCCTCAGCTGGTATAAATCAGGGTAGCTCCATTGATATCATTGCAGCTATAACAATTTGTACCTACTGAGGATCTGGATCCATAACTGTGTAGTTCTATGTCATGAAGAATGTTTTTTGTTACCGGCTATGAAGGAATCCAGCGACTTGCCAGCATTAGTATCTGACCCTATATGCTCCTATGAGAGCTGTACGGTCAAAGGTCATTTTGCTGAAGCATGATCTGGCTTGCACCGTAGACTGCTTTGGTTCCACCCTCTTTTGGCCTTCTCTCCTGCATTGTTAGGCGAGAGATGCTAGGAATGTGGCAATGGAAATAGCATGAGTTGTCTTGGGCACATGTGCTGCTGGATTTGTGAGACTGCTGTAATTCTCCCATTTAGACATGGGAGTTGCCTATTTTCCCCTATGAACTCCTTGTAGAACACAGCACTTGGTATGAGCAGTAGATCGTGCTCTTTCTTGATTTCGCTCTACAGATCTACATTGTAGGGGTCAGGCAGACGCTGCAGAGGTGACACATTCTGAGACCTCCATTTAGAGGTATGTAACTTTCATTTTTATCAGATCATTCTGTTTTGAGATTTCAGACTCCCGCAAAGTTGCTAAGATAGCAATACTAACTCTTGGATGTAAGCAAATAATATACATCTCCCTGGACCTTTTGTTAAAATACCTGTACTTTATGAAGTGCTTTGCCTGGTGGGGAATGTGTATTTGTAATTGTGGGAGTTAGTCCTTTTAAAGATGACTAGATTTTCCTTGGGTTATGTTTTTAGTTTTTGTAGCTGAGCCCTGATGTTCTGAAGGGTGTGTTTATGATAAATCAATGAATGAAATATATATTGTGTGAAATACAACTGATGATGAAGTACCTCATAGATGATCCCAGTAAAGACTTCTTCCTCATCCTCTAGTCTGTATGGTATAATGTTTATGTTTGTGAACTTCCATTCTCCATTGGTCAAGTGATAAAGTTTGCTTTTTTTATTCACCTCATCTGTTGTCTGATTGGACTGGAGAATAACGTCTGTTGCTGTTTGAGCAAAGAAAGTGAGGACAGAGTGGTTTAAAGGTGGTTCCTTTCTTCATACAGGGAGTTCAAATCTGTTGCCATAGTCCAGGTGTGTATTCAGAAGGAAGGAAGAGAAGGTTAAGATCACCCACCCACCCCCCCTTGGTGGGAAAATTGCATCTCTTGCCCAAAACAGAACTAGTTGTGTACTTGGAGCTTGAGTCTTACTCCAGGATAAACTGGCAATAACTTAATTGAAATCAATGGAGTTATACCAGTATGAGATCAGAATCCAGCCCAAAGGTCACTGCTTAAATGGGAACAAATGTCTGCTGACAGTAGGAATTTCATACCTCTATTGGTCTTGAATACTTGGTTAAATTCTGTCTCCTATCTTATGGCCTGGATCCAGATCCTATTGAAGTCAGTGGGAGTCTTTCCACTGATGCCAGTGAGCTTCAGATCAAGCACTGAGGGCTAGTCTACACTAAAGTCTATGCTAAAGCGCTGCTGTGGCAGCACTTTAATGGCCTTGTGTGTTGCGGCGTCGCGCTGGGAGACCACTCCCGGCGATCCAAAAAAGTCACCTCAGTGAGGTGGGGCACTGTTTACACTGGTGCTTTACAGCACTGAAACTTGCCGCGCTCAGGCGGGGGGAGGGGTCACTCCCCGTAGCGAGAAAGCTGCAGCGCTGTTAATTGCCAGTGTAGACAAGCACATAGAGGAGCAGTTGGCAGTGGCTGTCTCTTTCCTGTGCTTCCATAAATACTTGGGAGTAGCTACTCTCTGGCCCTCTTCTGCACAGACTCACTACGGTGGCAATGGTGCAAATGGAGCATTTTCTTGGGAAAAATATCAAGGTCTTGATACTGAGATGGCTAGCCCCCTTCCCTGGAATGTTTCACTCCCGGATGTGAACTGGGCAGGGTTACTACTTGCAAAGAGTTTCCTCTTCAAATCGAGGCTGGCTGACTTTCTGGAAGAGCTGTTTTAGCCGAACACAAGTTATTGGGCTCAATTCAGGGGTAAGTGGGTGACATTTAATGGCCTGTGACAGAAGGTCAGACTAGATGATCTAATGGTCCCTTCTGGCTTTAAAGTCTAGGAATGTCATGAAACATTTGATACCTTACTTTAACTAAACCAATTGCTTTTCAAGTGAAACTGAATTATTAGAATAGTTGTAGCTAAATGGAAACCTGTGCTATGCAAACAATAAAAGATCATACTTCAAAGTAAGTCTTGCCTCTCCGTTTCTGTAACTACCATAGGGATAAAATAAGAAAGCATGCAGCAGTTGAAAACTAGATCTAGTCTGGAACTCAAATCTCTGGGTAAGTCTGGATCCCATCCTGCAGCCCTTTCTCAGTCATGTGATTAGTCCTCTCAACTTCATCTCTTGGAGTTCTATTTTTAATCTAGATCCTCATGAACGTTTTAAGGACAAGACCTTGCAAACTCAAGTAATCCTTATTGCAGTCAGTGGGACTAGTCATTTGACTAAGTTGACCACTCCTGGGAATAAAGGCTTTACAGAGGCAGATCCTGGATGCTTCCAGAGATATACATACAGGAGACTCCACAGCGGGAGATGGTTCCATAGCCCACTTTCCCTCTTACATTGTAATTTTTTTTAAAAAACACAACGGACACTATTGAGTAGTGAACATAAAAATTCAATAGCCGAACAGACCTGTGATCCATCTAGTCCATTGACTAGTTGGGGACAGGGGCCAGCACCAGCCAATCCAGTCTAGTTGTGAATAAGAATGGAAATACCTGGATGATTAAATGAGAAGAGGCTTATGCTGCACATCTGGGTGTCAAATGGAAACTTGTGCATCTCCAGGTTGCACGTTATGGTCACCTGGTGCTGTTGGGTTGTGCTAATGATGCCGTTGTGAGTGATGGACAGAAAGGGCCTGCTGAGCGATTTCTCTTCATCCACTCTGAAGGAACCAATGATTGAACAACAATGAAAAGTAAAATGACAAAACGCTTGTTGCAGATCGAAGACAATCTTTTTTTGCAAACTTGCTGTTAGTCTGACTTTGAACGGTCAGTGAATCTTACTACATACAACAGGAAACAGAAGAGAGAGGGTGAGTGACAGCGAGTAACAAGGGATGAGAGATTTAAAACAAACAGGGGAGGACAAAAAGGCTGTGGGAGGAGACAGAAGAGACGGGAAGAGAGAAAGCAAGCAGAGAAAGTCTGAGGCGCAGAGAAGGGCTGATAACCCCCATCTACGCTAAGACTTGTAGTGGACCCCATTAGCATGCTAGATGAGAGAGGAAAGACATTCAAGGACATATGAACCACTTGCCGCATTGGACCAGGGACTGTTGGCCTAATTCTGATCTCACACAGCTTCCACCCCCTAACTATTGACTTTAGCTGAATTACTCCTGATTTCCACCATGTAAGTAAGAGCAGAATCAGGCCCTATGTCTTTATTTGTGTCTTGTGCAGTGCTGAGCACACAGCTGCTTCTTAACAAATAATCATGAATAATTAACCATTTAGGGACAATACCAAATATCACAGTACAGTGGGCATCTCCTGGACCTCCAGATTAAAAAGTGACAGGAGCCTCTAAAATATACTTTTGGAGTCTGTCTCCTTTTGATTGGCTTCCCTGCCTGTCAGATAGTTTTCCAATACCCTGCACATGTTCTCCTAGTGCCCCCTCACTTAGGGACTAAAAAACCCTGTTTTATTTAATGAATGTTTTCTTATTGTCATGAGATCAGTTAATTGATTCTTAGCTATTCCATCCCCCACCACCCAATTCATCCTGCAAAACCTTTGCTTATGGAGTAATCCTCACTCAGATGAGTTAGTCCCATTGATTTCAGTGGCTCCCATCATGTCCCTCATAATTACCCTTCTTACAGAAGCAAGTTGAAATCGGCCAAGGGGAGTCTTACTGTTCATAAATGATGATATATGGGGACCAAAATGTATCCACTGGCAGAACGAGGTTGGAAATGTTACAGAAATCCTGAGGATTCCAAGTCACAAAGACATTTTTCCACTTCTAGAGGAAAGAAAAATCACAGAATGGAAACAATTTCTGGACTCACAGCACACAGGAAATAGCTTTGATTTTACAGAAAAAAATCTCTTACCATGGTCACTAAGAAATAGACAGTGACAGTTTGTAGCTTTTCAGTCTAGAGAAACAAAATGGAAAAGTGATTATCATGATTTCATTAACTAAGGCAGGTACCGAGCTTGGAGGCTGTTCAGCGTTTTTCTTATAATGATGGCGTGATGGGTGTCAGAGATATGAGAAAATCAGGGCAGGCCATTCACGTACTTTTCTTGGTCTTACAAACTGAGGAGTAGACTGGAAGGGTCAAGTTCAATGTTTGGAAAAAAAGAGTTGCCTGATAGAATACACCTGGCTATGCAAATCTGTGCTGGGACAGGATCCAGAGCAGTAGAATGAGACAAAAATTGCAACACGGCTCAGGGAAATTGAGCCTACAGAATTGATCCGTGATGTATAAGGAGGGCAAAACCAAACAAGAATTACCAAGTCTCTCCTCACTCTCCCCCCAACTCCACTTTGCTGTAACACCAGCTAATATCGTGGGTTCCCTTTACCGAGGCTAAGCAGAGCTGTTTCCTTTGTAAGAGGCTTTTTTGGAGGAAACAGAAAAAGAGAGAAGTTCAGATGAAATGCAAATCAAGGGCCAAATTCCTGAGTATTCTTGGACAACTTTGTAGTGCTTTGGCAACACAGTGCAGCTTAACAGGCCAATTAAAAAGTGGATAGGAGGCTGCTAGGGAAATTAATCTTGCCCTGGACTTTGATCTTTTAGAGCTCATTTTAATGTGACCCCGTTCAACATGGGATGAGGACTAAAGCAATTTTAAATAACCCTCTCATTTGTGCAGATGTGACAAGCTATTTTCTCCTGGCACCTCCAACAAACATTGCTCTGGATTCTACTTTCAAACCACAGCCATAAAGGCTGGAGAAGAAGACCTTCACATCAGCAGCAGTAACAGTGGAGTTACTCCCGATTTGTGCTGGTATGAGTGAGAGAAGTCATTCACTCACTTTAGGATCATCAGCTGCCTCAGCTTTTCAATCTCCACAATATTTCCTACTATACAGAATAATAAAGAGTTTGTTTCCTTACCACTGAGAGGATGGACATCAATATAAATTGTACCTCCACTTTCAACGGCTCTTCCCAATTTTCCTTGGGTATTGTATGTAGTGCGGGTGCCTTTTCAGAGGAGATATTCAGATACTGAATAACGTTATCGTACTTACAGAGCTGTTCTGGGGCAGCACCTGTGGAAATAAAATGAAAGTCTGGTTATGTCCAAATCATTTTATCAGAGCAATACTGAGCAGGATCTCAGCATACACCACACAGCCAGCTTATGGAATGGGAATGCATCAGAGGATTAAAAGACATTGGGCTGTAGCTGCTAGAAAACCCTGTCAGATCTTTGTCCCCTTTCACACTGGCAGGACTAGGGTGCCCGTCTTAATCTTCCTCATACATGTATGAGAATATAAATTACTCAGCGGTTTTCCCCTGGTCCTACTCCAATTTAACTTACCTGTTGCCAAAGACAAAGTGAGAATAGTTAAGAATGCGTCCCACATCGTTCCCCTTTTCCTAATGAGGCAAATGATACAGCTGATGCTACAGCTAGTTGCCAGTGGCTAGCAGCTGAGGTGCCGGATGTGATTTGATATTAATCGGTGTAGGGAGGAACCTTATATAAGTGAAGGCTTTTTTTTCTTTTTATGAAGAATTCCGTGATAATGGCTCAATGCACTCAGATGGCTCTGGGGATCAGCTCATGAAATTACCATTAATGGATCTGATATTACGGGACCAATGCTGTGGTAGAAATAGTTTGCTTTAACCCCATAGTCCCTCATGGAAGATATTGCTTGTTGTTGGGATTTATTTATTCAAAACAAATTGAGGCTTTTTTGTTTTTAAATTTGTCCAAAGTGGGTCTTGCTGCTTATTGGACAGATTTGCCGCTGCACTCTTCCACAAGGGAACTGAGCCCTGGTCTTCCATATCTCAGGCAAATTCCCTAAGAACTAAGGATGGCTGTCTTTTGGCAGTCTTGTGAATGTAGCCCTTTGAAAATGCTTGGGAACAAAATGTTCTGGGTTAAACATATTTTGTTTGATCTGAAATAAACTTTTTTGATTCACTGAAATTTTTCATGACTTTCAGATTGTTTTGAGGAAAAAAGCCCATTTTATCTTTTCAGCACTGCCAGCCAGCCGAAAAGTCAATCATTTTTAAAAACATCACCTACCTCTAAAGTTGTATGAAGTTAACAAACTACCTTCCTGGTAAGAAAGTTACATGGTCTCTCACTGCTGGCAGTTTATCCACCTTAGTTCCCTCTGCTTAAAGTGCCAGCCATATCCTGATGTCCATTCTTCACCGTTCTCTGCACTGTTTAGGCTCCATAGACTTGGCGCCTTCACGGCTGCCCAGCCCTGCTTTATCTGGTGCAGCTCTAAAGCTCAATCTTCCTGACTTCAGATTCCCTGCATCCCCAACTTGTGTGCTTCACAGCCTATACAAAGCATAGGAACCCCAGAGGCTCATGACTCCAGATCCCTCTTATAAAACACACCCTTTCAAAAACTAAAAAGGCATGAGAAGAGGAGCTCTTAGGTGTTGTGGAGAGAGAGGCTAAAGTGGTAGTTAGTGAGACTTCGTGTCCAGCCAGGGCTGTCTTCCCCTGTAGAGGCTGATCTAAAGTGGGGGAGATGGGATCAGCCTTTTCTGCTCTCCACCATGGCCTGGGTGCCTTGAAAAGATGAAACTAGCCAAACAGCCCATGCATGGCTGAGGTTAAACTGAGCGCTGCTGGAAAGGAGGGTGAGTCCCAGGAGCACCATAAGGGCTGGTGCAAGGATGTTTCGTGCCCTAGGCGAAACTTCCACCTTGCGCACCACGCCCTCGGCCTGGGGAGCCATGCAGCAGCTCCCCGCCCCAGCTCACCTCTGCTCTGCCTCCTCCCCTGAGCACGCCACCCTGCTCTGCTTTTCTCCCTCCCAGATTTGTGGCGCCAAACAGCTGATTGACGCCGCAAGCCTGGGGGGGCGGGAGAAATGAAGCGGAGGCGGCATGCTCGGGGAGGAGGCGGAGCAGAGGTGAGCTGGGGTGGGAATCGGTTCTTCTGCACGCCGCCCCCCCCTCAGTTACTTGCTGCAGGCGGCCCTCCCCGTGCCCCCCTGCCCCAGCTCACCTCCGCTCCACCTCCTCCCCGGAGTGCGCTTTTGGCCACCCCCAACCACTTGGCATCCTAGGCGGCCACCTAGTTTGCCTAGTGGTTGCACTGGCCCCACATAAACCGGAACATCATGGGCCAAATTCCACCCCAGTGCATTCCCCTCCCCCCCCCCCCTCCAGGGAGTCAGTGTGGTAACAACCAAGGTGTGAATTCGCTGGGCTAGGATGGGGCAACCTCACCCAGCAGAGATGCTGGCAAAAGCCCACCCAGCAGAATCAAACCTCCCGGGGTGCATGTCTTGAATAGCAATACCCACCCCCTCCAACTGCCTTGTGGTGAACAAACCCTGAGCCATGTGGCTAAAAGGGCAGATTGGCTTTCAGAGCCTCTGGTTGCCTGCTCCATAGGTGCGGAACGAGGGGTGCTGCTGCACCCCCTGGCTTGAAGTGGTTTCCATGTTTATTATCTTTCTTTTTATTTTTTTTAAACCTTTTGTCAGGCTTGCAAAACTATAAAGAAAACTAACCATCCCATTCACAAACTCTCGTTGTCTGCGCCTACCAGTGTTCATGATGAAAAAACTGAGAGTATTGTACTTGCCCATCCACCCACCCCCCGCCGCCCCAAAAAGGCAAATGTAGGCGTGTAGAATTTTGTGTGGCTGCTTTATTGCCATTTCCACGTTAATGAGTAGACTGAAAATACCGGCAACTAAAATGAGCATAGTTGCTACCCTGGGGCCTGATGATGGGCGGGGCAGTGGATACTGCAGAGTTGCCTGGTGTGGAACTGGGAGTTCTCTGAAATTCCTGGGGGTTGTGCTTTCAGCTGTTCTGCTCCACCTGTACTGGTTGATGTCCTTGCCAGAGAAGCCCCCGGCTATTGACTGGGTTTATTACAAGGCTGCAGTTGCTAAGGCTGGCATGGTGGATGAGTTTGAAAAGAAGGTGAGATTCTCGTCCTCAATTAGATGTTGCTGCTGTTTTGAAATCCAAGTGGAGGCTGCTCATGTCTGATGCACAAGACCCAGAACTGTGAACTTTTCCTCGAGCAGGCTGCTAAGTGAGATTATTAGGAGGTATTGGCCCAGGTCCTGTGCTGTGGTGTGCAGTTGCTTTGCATCACACTGCTAGCACAAAGCAGCCCAAAAGCTGGCATAGCTAATGATAGGAAGGGTCATTTTAGTGGACGGGGATCCTCCAGTGGCATAAAGCTAATGCTTTTTTCTCTTACAGCCTGCATAGGTTTTCCCAGCTGTCGGTGTAGAAGTGGCCTGAGGAAAGAGTATATGGTCAGAGCTTTCCTTTTCTCTGCTGATTCCCAACATCCAAAGAGCACTAGTCTGGCTACTGGGGAAATATTGTTGCATCAACCAGGCAAGGTACTAACAAGCTTCAACAGGACTTTATTTTCAAAGTGGAAAACCTCTTTACCAAGCTGCTGCTGCACCCTCTGTAACTTTCTCCCAGCCTCTCAACTCCTCCCCCCTCCTTCCTGTTTCCTGACCTTTCAGACTCCCAACAGCTAGTGCTCCCAATTCTAATAATTACAAGCAACTTCTAAACACCACATTCCCTCCTCTCTTAAGAAATTCTCCCAATTAAAATAAACATCATTGTTCTAACCACAGGAACAAATATGAAATGTTGGCAGAAATATTACACTGAAAACACTGTAGATACTACATAACATAGTCTCTAGTCCAGACAGGTGGTCGTCTGGGTCTGACAGGCCGTCTCTTAAGCCCTGGTTCCAGTGCAATGTCTTGTTGTGTTGGTACCACGGTGAAGTCATCCAATGCAGACTGGGTGTTGGCATGATCCCCTTTTGGTGCATAGGCAGGTGCAAGATAAGACGCATTCCATACCCGCCCATCAGAAAGTTGACAGGTGTAAGGTCCCTTCTTCTCTATGATTTTAAGAGGAGCTGTGAATTTATGGTCCCCTTTGCATAAAATTCCAGGTTTTCATATTCTAACGAAGCAACCACTCAAACTTTGGTTCCTTAGCACCCCGCCGCTTGTCTGTGAAAGCCTTAGACTTTGCTTGGTTCTGTTCAACTGTTTTTCTCACATCATCCTTGTTTGGGGCATCAGGTCGTGCCTTCAACAATCCAGCAATGTTCAGTTTAGTATTCATCTGTTTCCCATGCAGTAACTCTGCGGGTGATCTTTGCGTTGTGGCATGTCATGTAGCCTGGTATGCTTGCAAGAAATCAGTAGTGAAAGGTATCCACAATAGCCCTTCCAGTTTAGCCATTTGCAAACTCTCTTTCAAACTTCTGTTAAACTGTTTGATTTCCTCACTGGCTTGAGGGTAATGTAGGGATGACCTTCTGTGTAAAATGTTCCTCTGTGCTAGAAAAGTTTCAAACTCCAGGGAAGTAAATTGACTACCATTATCTGAAACCAGTTCTTTGGGGTTACCTTCCCTGCTGAAAACTGAAGAGAGGAACTTAATTACTGTAGCAGAAGAGAATTGCTATGTAAACGCTACCTCAAGCCATTTACTGAAATAGTCTATTAAAGTGATGGCATAATGGCAGTCAATTGGAGCAGTATCAAAGGGTCCTCCAATGTCAATCGCCACTTTTTCCCCATGCAGATTCAGGAAAAGGAACAGGCTGTAATGGAGGGGTACATGTCACTGCTGTCTTATCATGCATTTGGCAAGTGACACAAGATTTTATGAGTGCTTCAGTTTGAGAGTCCATCCCTGGACACCAGTACAGATCCCGTGGTCGCTGTTTGGTTCAGACAATTCCTTGATGGGTATCGTGTGCCAGGTGTATGAGTTTTGACTGTAATTCTTCTGGCACAAGGAGCTGGTGTGTACCTCATAGCACACAGCCATCTAACAAAGAAAGTTCATCCCGAACTCTAAAATAAGGCAGCAAAACTGGGTCAAGGTTTTTAGGGTGACTGGGCCATCTCTTTGTCAGAAATTCCCGTAGTTTTTGTTGAATTGGACACGCTGCACAAGCAGCTTGAAATTGTTCTCTTGTAACTGCAGTGAGAGTGCTTGTAATAAGCGCAACCACGACATCCTCATCCTCCGGTGGACCATCTGGTGAAGGCAAAGGCAGGCGAGAAAGACAATCAACGACCACATTTTGGTTTCCAGGCTTATATTCCAGTTCATAATTGAAAGAGAGTCGTCTTGCAGACCATCGAGCAATATGGTATCCTGCTCTTCCCAGTCCTTCCGCGGTGAGCGACGTCGTCAAAGGGCTGTGGTCTGTGTGCAACTTGAACGTGCAGCCTCACAGGTAAGTTCTCCATTTGTCAGTAGCCCAGACACAAGCAAGTGCTTCTTTTTCGACTGTAGAATATTTTCTCTCAGCATTACTTAGTGTCCTTGAAGCAAATGCATCAGTCCTCTCTGTGTTGTCCTCATGCAGTTGTGTGAGAACAGCCCCAAGTCCATAATCAGAAACATCAGTAGTTACAATTGTGGGCAATGCAGGACTGAATAGTGCAAGTACTGGACTATGTACAATCAAGTCTTTCACCGTTTCGAAACTAGCTTGTGCATCCGTTGTCCACACTAAGGTTGAACTTCTCTGTAGTAATTCCCATAATGGTTCAATGACAGAAGCATAATTGGGAATGAATTTTGCATACCAGGAGGTAAGACCCAAGAAGGAACGTAAGGTTTGCAAACCTGTTGGAGGAGGAGCATTTGAAATTGCCAGGATATGATCTGGATCAGGTTTTAGTCCAGCCTGTGAAATTGTATGCCCCAGAAAGGAGAGTTCAGTTTGTCTAAATTTGCATTTGGACCTCTTGAGCTGGAGGCCTGCTGTGCTGATGCAGTTTAGTACACACTGCAGGTTATTGTCATGCTCCTCAGAAGTATTTCCAAACATGATAATATCATCCAGATAGCACTGACCTCCATGTAGATTCTTCAGAATCAATACATCATTTTTTGAAAGGCACTTGGGGCAGATGCGAGACCGTATGGAACACATTTAAAACGAAATAGTCCCTCATGTGTAATAAATGCTGTGAGGTCTCTGCTCTCTTCATGCAACATAACCTGGTGGTGTGCGCTCTGCAAATCAAGAGTAGAAAACATCTTTGCTCCATGGAGTTCTGCAAATACTTCTTCTATGTGAGGAAGAGGATGGCTGTCAATCGCAATAGCTTTACTTGGCTCCCTTAAGTCCACACAAAGGCGAATGCCTCCACCCTTCTTCTGCATCACTACTATAGGTGAAACGCATTCCGAGGAGTCGATCTCTTCAATAATGTCCTTTTGAACAAGTTTTCTAAGTTCCTCTGAAACAGCTTCCCTGACTGAAAATGGTAAGCGCCGTAACTTCTGTCGTACAGGCATCACATTATTCTGCATTTTAACTTTATGCAGAAACCCATAAGCACAGCCGAGTTTCTCCTCAACTTGGTGTTGGGTCCCAGCTGAAACTGGTGTGTGTACCGCAAGAGTGCTTTGCTGAGGAAGATCAATTAATCCATTAACTACCCTGAAATTTAAAGCAGCCAATAAATCTCTGCCAAGGATAGGAGTGCCTTTGTGGCACAATGTAGAACTCTGCAGTTCATAGATATTTCGGTCAGAAGGGACCATTATGATCATCTAGTGTGACCTCCTGCACAACGCAGGCCACAGAATTTCACCCACCACTCCTGCAAAAAACCTCAGACCTATATCTGTGCTATTGAAATCCTCAAATCGTAGTTTAAAGACTTCAAGGAGCAGAGAATCCTCCAGCAAGTGACCCAGGCCCCATGCTACAGAGGAAGGCGAAAAACCTCCAGGGCCTCTTCCAATCTGCCCTGGAGGGAAATTCCTTCCCGACCCCAAATATGGCGATCAGCTAAACCCTGAGCATATGGGCAAGATTCATCAGCCATCTGTTACACAGCAATCACCAAAAGTAACTGTTACTGGCAGGTAGCCATGTACTGGAATATGGTTTTTCAAATAGCACACAAAGTGAAGTTTGGGTTCAGTAAGAGGCACATCTTTAAAGTAATGCAGATAGATGGAATCAGGTAGTATAGATTCTGCTGAGCCAGTGCCCAACATTAGCTGAATAGAGTGTGGTTTGCCTGAGGGTATGGCTGAAATGTTTACAGTGCACTTTATCTGTTCTGGAATATGTACAGTAGTGATTTTGTCCACAGTGACATCTGATATTGTAACTGCATGCACCTGTTGATTGAACTGTCTCCTGCGACATACTTTAGCAAAATGTCCCATCTTTTTGCAATGATTGCACTGAGCTACTTTTGCTGGACATCCTGTGTAGCTTGCAAGGTGTTGTGGGGATCCACAGCAAAAACATGCTCTTACTGTATTTTGAATTTGCTGATTCGGTGGTTTTTCATTAGTTTTCCTCTTGCAATTGCGTGTCTGCAGTGGTAGTGAACTTTTCTACAAAGAAGTCACAGCCTGGACTGTGCCTCCTGTACCCATGCTCATTATTTTGGCTTCAGCTGTAGCTGACTCAATCTGAGTAGCAATGGTTATTGCTTTTTCTAGTGTAAGTTGTGGTTCTAGAAGTAAGCGTTCTCTTACATGAAGCATAGTTGTTTTCTCAATGAGCTGGTCTCTAATCATCTCATCTGCCATATTCCCAAAGTCACAAATTACAATCAGCAATATACTGCATTATAGTTTTCCCTGGTTTCTGCTCACACTGGCAAAATCTGTAGCGATTAGCTACTACATTCACTTTTGGCACAAAAAAATTCTTTAATGCAGTGAGTGCAGTCTCATATTTATCATCTGCAAGGGGAAAAGGGCAAAATATACGCTGAGGATCTTACTGGCACCTTGTCAGGAGCCCAAAGGATGCACCTAAATTGTATAAAATAGGCCTGACTCCTTTTTAATGTGCAGTTGGAGTTCTTGGAGATTGCATGGGTCAAGATGGAGCATTTCATAGTGGGACTTCTATTCTATGGGCTCCCCCTCTGTGCGAAAGAAGAGGGTGGATATAACATAAACTCCAGGGGTTGTACTCTGGTCATTGATGTTGTCTTTAGCCAGAGAATTTGTCAGAATTTGTACCTATTTTATTTAAAGCAGATGCTATTTTAAGGTCAGTGCCTCTTTAAGGAAGAGGCAAGATGAGAATGGTTAAAGTGAAATAGGATGAGAGTCACAGCTTCACTGCAGGAAACAATCTAGAATTAATGGGCTCACCAAATCCTTTGTTCTCTTGCAGACAAAGAGTGCTGCTGAATATGTGCAGGCTTCTAAATCCCGTATTGTCCAGCATGAGAAACAGGTAGGTTTGACGGGTTCTACCCTGTGAATTTCATGTTTAAGGCAGTTTGGTATGAAACCTTGTTTTAATTTCTAATTGTACATCTAGTTTAATTTGAATGCTGGCTTACATCTGACTTTAACATTTTCTTGTCTCTCCTCCCACTCCAAGCTTGAGAAGTTCAGAACCATGATTCCATTTGATCAGATGACTTTTGAGGACTTGAATGAGGTCTTCCCTGAAACCAAACTGGACAAGGAGAAGTATCCATCCTGGCCTATTGAAGACCTATAAATCTGTCTGAAAGCAGTTTCTGGTGACTGTCAAAGTCTCTAGAATCTTTTAAATAAAGTAATTGTACAGGGCTTCAGCAATGTGTCTCATCTTGATCTCAAAACTAAAAGATTAAATCCACTAGGAGTTACAAACCTGGCAAAACCTTACAAACCTCCACCAGCTTTTTTCCCCCACAGCCTCAGTGTGCCAGATGGGCTTGTGCCTCAGCACCTCTTATGCAGCTGTGCAATTAGCCCATGCTGCCTCAGCACGGCGTAGGAGAGGGCCACCCTGGCTGTAGAGGCAGGGATGTGGGAGGGCTTTTCCATCGCACGGCCAGATGAATATTACGGACTGGTTACATGAACCCATCAAAGAACAGGCAGACATGCTGCTCTTGATCTAAAGGTCGTGTGTAGCATTCGGGAATGTAGGTAAATGAATAGGAGAGCAGCTTCACAACACGCGCCTTCTGAGAGGAGCGTAAGATTCTACTTGGTAGGTTTCACCTTCAGCCAAAGCCGTGACCATTCTGGCGTTTGTTATTTCTGGGTGATCCAGGTCTCCCGTTAGTAATGTGCAGTACTAATAAGGCAAACACTTCCAGTGGTCTGCAAAAATCAGATACATGGTATGTTTATGTAAGACAGCATGTCTTGTGACCAGCACTAACTGGTTGGGATTTTTGCTATGGTAAATATACCTTTTCCTCTGGAGCTCATTATTTTCCTTTAAACTTGAATCCTGGGCTGTAGTTGAGGGTAGGAAGCCCTCCCTGGCCTGTTCCCTCCTTTGAGTTGATAGTGGTAGCTTGGTCTCCAATGACAGTTGGAGGAGCCTGTCTCATCCCATCAAGACCCGCACTAATCTAGTCCATTGTGTTATTTCATGTTTGCTTTGTTCCCCCCAGATCTCCACGGGTAGTTCAGCACTTTTGAGAGGTGCAGCTAAGATGACTTACACCTCCTCCGTAATTCCCTGTCAGCTGGAACTGGCTCCATGAATGTATTTTATTCAGGTAACTTATTTGCTGATGGGATGCCCTAGGTGTACACATTGCTTTACAAAGCACTTGCAAGAAAAGGCTCCTGCCCTGCAGAGCTTGCACTGTTATTCAGACATGCAGTATACAGCTTAATTCAAGCATAAGAAGCAGGAAAACCTTTTTAGGGAGGAGGTTGAGGCAAGCATTACAAAAGGCAGTTAGCCCACATTTAACCGCTCCATTGTACAATAATGATGATGCTAAACAGTAGTGATAAAAGCAGGTGCAGCTCTTTTGTAGACATATGTTTCCTATATATATATTTGATTTGTATAATATTTGCACCATAATGACGTTGAGAGGTAGGTGTCTTAACTGTGTGCAAATGTATGATCAAATGTGGCCTGAAACACAATGGACTTGGGTTCTAAGCCTGCTAGCATGATTGATTTCCAGAGATAAGGGGCTCCCTACTGACACAACCCTGACACTGGATACGGATATTCAAATGGAGGTAACCAAACACCAACCCTGCTTGCTTAGGAGGTTTCTGGATGATGTTCTATCTTGCTCACGGCATCTCAGCAGTTTCATAGCCTTGAGGAAAGGGTGGAGGGGTTTCTTCTTCAGCTGCATTAATAGGCAGGTCTCCAATACACCCATAATCATTAGGACAAAGACACCTATGAAAAACATCACTGCAAAACAAGATGAAGACAATGTGCTTGATAAACTCTCTGCCTTTCCTTCCTCTAGATCCATGGTTCTTTCTACTGTGGGCTTCTGTTCATAGAAGAAATATAGTGCCCCAAGTCCAGAAACTGCTCTGAATAGGGACTTATAGTATTACAGCTCTACTGCAGTGGCTACGTGTTCCTCTTCTTACTATCTCTGAATAGGTGGCATGTTTGTATTCTGCTCTCTTCCTTATATCCAGTGCATGTCGAATATAAAGTGACTTTTACTCAATAAAGACAAGTACCTATTATGGGTGGGTCATCTGAAGAAGTGGGAAGAATGTCTTTAAGAATCAGAGCCAACACAGACTCTCCAATGATGAGTGACAGCTGGAAGCTGATGTTGTCCTCATAAGAGCTGCTGCTGAACAAAATAGTCATATCCAATAAGTAGAGAGCACATGATGGGAAGATAAGGTTCAAAACGTATGAAATGGGTCGTCTCTTCATGGAGATCTGGAGGGAACAAGGCAAACATGAAATAACTGAATGGGCTGGATAAGTGCTGATCTCAATGGGATGAGACAGACTCTTCCTCCCTTGGTTGGAGTCCAAGCTATCAACTCAAAGGAGAGAACAGGCCCCAGTGGGCTTCCTATCCTCTGATGCAGTCCATGCTTCAAGTGCCAGCCATAAGTACTCGCCTTGATCCTATCCCCAGCTTTCTTTCCTTGCTTGCTTACCTTCATTTCCTACTTGCTCCCTGCCCTCTAATCCCAATTTCCCCTCCTTTCATAATCTGACCCATTTTCCACCTGTCCTGCTAACTCTTCCTTACCTGCCCATCTCTTTCTACCACCTACTTGCAGCCACATCACCTAACCCTCTTGGCCCTCATTTTGGGTTGAGCCCTGTGTTCTTCTACCCACTCTTGCTATTTTCCTGCTGGTATTCTCTGTATGAATATTCATGCACATGTGCCCACTGAATACATAGGCCCTCACTTGTCTGTTTTTTTTCTTCTACTCCCCTAAAGACGCACATTGAAACTGGAGCGGACAAAAAGGTCCATCTAGTGCAGTGAGCTGTCTCAGAGTGGCCTATACTAGATCTCAAAGGAAGATGAAACCGCCTTAGACCACATCCTCAGCTGGTATAATCAGGGTAGCTCCATTTATGTCAGTGGAGCTATAGCCATTTGTACCTACTGAGGATCTGGACCCATAACTGTGTAGTTCTATATCATGAAGAATTCCTTTTTGGTACCAGTTATGAAGGACTCCAGCGACTTGCCAGCATTAGTATCTAATTCCATATGCTCCTATGAGAGCTGTACTGTCAAAGGTCATTTTGCTGAAGCATGATCGGGCTTGCACAGTAGACTGCTTTGGTTCCACTCTCTTGTTGGCCTTCTCTCCTGCATTGTCAGGCGAGAGATGCTAGGAATGTGGCAATGGAACTAGCATGAGTTGTCTTGGGCACATGTGCTGCTGGATTTGTGAGACTGCTGTAATTCTCCCATTTAGACATGGGAGTTGCCTATTTTCCCCTGTGAACTCCTTGTAGAACACAGCACTTGGTATGAGCAGTAGATCGTGCTCTTTCTTGATTTCGCTCTACAGATCTACATTGTAGGGGTCAGGCAGACGCTGCAGCGGTGACACATTCTGAGACCTCCATTTAGAGGTATGTAACTTTCATTTTTATCAGATCATTCTGTTTTGAGATTTCAGACTCCCGCAAAGTTGCTAAGATAGCAATACTAACTCTTGGATGTAAGCAAATAATATACATCTCCCTGGACCTTTTGTTAAAATACCTGTACTTTATGAAGTGCTTTGCCTGGTGGGGAATGTGTATTTGTAATTGTGGGAGTTAGTCCTTTTAAAGATGACTAGATTTTCCTTGGGTTATGTTTTTAGTTTTTGTAGCTGAGCCCTGATGTTCTGAAGGGTGTGTTTATGATAAATCAATGAATGAAATCCAGTATATAGTGTGTGCAATACACTAATGATGCAATACCTCATAGATGATCCCAGTAAAGACTTCCTCCTCATCCTCTAATCTGTATAGTATAAATGTTTATGTTTGTGAACTTCCATTCTCCATTGGTCAAGTGATAAAGTTTGCTTTTTTTATTCACCTCATCTGTTGTCTGATTGGACCGGAGAATTAGGTCTGTTGCTGTTTGAGCAAAGAAAGTGAAGACAGAGTGGTTTAAAGGTCATTCCTTTCTCCGTACAGGGATTTCAAATCTGTTGCCATAGTCCAGGTGTGTATTCAGAAGGAGGGAAGAGAAGGTCAAGATCACCCACCCACCCACCCTTGGTGGGAAAATTGCATCTCTTGCCCAAAACAGAACTAGTTGTATACTTGGAGCTTGAGTCTTACTCCAGGGTAAACTGGGAAAAACTTCATTGAAATCAATGGAATTATACCAGTCTGAGATCAGAATCCAGCCCAAAGGTCACTGCTTAATGGGAACAAATGTCTGCTGACAGTAGGAGTTTCATAACTCCATTGGTCTTGGATATTTGGTTAAATTCTGTCTCCCATCTTATGGCCTGGATCCAAATCCTATTGAAGTCAGTGGGAGTCTTTCCACTGATGCCAGTGAGCTTTAAATTAAGCACTTAGAGGAGCAGTTGGCAGTGGCTGTCTCTTTCCTGTGCTTCCATAAATACTTGGGAGTAGCTACTATCTGGCCCTCATCTGCACAGACTCACTATGGTGGCAATTGTGCAAATGGAGCACACTGGTTGTTAGTGAGACTTTGCAAAGCTCTCACGTGCCTGCCATGGTCCCTCTGACTGTCTCTGCATTCTCTGGTTTGTTGTTTCATGTGGAAGATCCTTCCATGCTGAACACGACTGCTCCTTCACTAGTTTATTGTCTCGCAAACACAGCTGCCTCATATGCCTGTATGTCTGAGGTTCAATTGGATATGTGTATCTATATGTAAATATACAGTGTGTGGGGTATAAGTGCCACAGTGGAGCCAGGCTCTAATGCAGCCTCTGTAGCATTTCCCCCCGCCCCGTCTCCCCAAAATCCTCGGTATTTGTAAACCATGGAGCCAAATCCTGCTTCTGTTAGGTCTTGGCAGAGCTCCCCAATGGGGGACCCCACGCCCAGAATGCCCACGTCTCTGTCCCAGCTAGATCTTGGAGGCTGAACTTCCTCACTCCTCCCAGCTGCAGCAAAGGAGGGGTACAGATCACCGGGGGTTCCATGGTTTGATCCCTCTCTGCACTGCGCGGCCAGCCCTCCATGGGCTGGGAGCGGGATGAGAAGGTGCCCAGCCAGGAGTGTCTTCCCCTGTAGAGGCTGATCTAAAGGAGAAGCAGTTGGGACTAGCCTTTTCTGCTCTCCCCCTCGGCCTGGGTGCCTTGGAAAGATGAAACTAGCCAAACAGCCCACGCATGGCCAAGGTTAAACTGAGTGCTGCTGGAAAGGAGGGTGAGTCCTAGGAGGACCATAAACTGGTACATAATGGGCCAGATTCCATCCCCCAAGCCCGGGAGTCAGTGTTCTAAAACCCAAGGCGTGAATTCGCTGGGCTAGGATGGGGCAACCTCACCCAGCAGAGATGCTGGCAAAAAGCCCACCCAGCAGAATCAAACCTCCCGGGGTGCATGTGTTGAATACCAACACCCCCACAACAGCTGTGCAGTGAAAAAACCCTAAGTCATGTGACTAAAAGGCTGGATTGGCTTTCACAGCTTCTAGTTGCCTGGTGCATAGGCGAAGTTGTTTTCATCATATGCAGCAGTGGTTCTCAAACTTTTTTCCCCGTGGACCACTTGAAAATTGCTGAGGGTCTCGGCGGACCACTTAATGATCTTTCCAAATGTTGTTTGTACCGTTAGCTAACTATTGCAAAGCACTTTGGATAAAAGCACTGTTTCAAAAAAAATAATAATTAAAGTTTTTTTATTTTACAAATAAAAGCACACAACTCATATCTTAATATCAGTAGTCTTACCTTTCTAATGCAATGGCTGTGCCTTCTCTCCGCCACCGTGGCAGCCCCTGAGCTGGGGCTGGGAAGAAGGGGGGGTCTCCCTCACCACAGCAGCCCCTGAGCTGGGGCTGGGAAGGAGGGCAGTCTCTCCCCGGCAGCAGCAGCCCTGGAGCTGGGGAAAGTCACCTCTTTCTCTGGCCACTGCAGCCCTGCATGTCCCAAATTCCCCCCACTCCCTTTTCTCACCCCACTGCCCCCTCCCTCCTATTCCCCCAAAGGCCACCACCTCACATTACGTGTGCGTCTTCTCCAAGGTCCAGGCACCTAATTAGTGGAGACACGCCTGCACGCCTCCACTAATGAGGTGTGTGGCCCTTCATTCTCTCATGTGCTGCCTCCCAGGCATGCACCTTAGGGGGAACGATCTGTGGACCACCTGAATGGAGCTCGCAGACCACTGGTGGTCCACGGACTACAGTTTGAGAACCTCTGATATACAGAAACAACGCAGAGTCCGGTGGCACCTTAAAGACTAACAGATTTATTTGAGCATAAGCTTTCATGGGTAAAAAACCCACTTCTTCAGATGGATGGAGTAAAAATTACAGATGCAGACATAAATATACTGACACATGAAGAGAAGGGAGTTAACTCACAAGTGGAGAACCAGTGCTGACAGGGCCAAGTCGATCAGGATGGATGTATTAATTCATTTGCAGATTTAACACCATTAATTTGGGCTTGAATAGGGACTGGGAGTGGCTGGCTCATTCAAAAGCAGTTTTGCCTTTCCTGGAATTGACACCTCCTCATCTATGTTGGGAGTGGGCTACATCCACCCTGATCGACTTGGCCCTGTCAGCACTGGTTCTCTGCTTGTGAGGTAACTCCCTTCTCTTCATGTGTCAGTATATTTATGTCTGCATCTGTAATTTTCACTCCATGCATCTGAAGAAGTGGGGTTTTTACCCACGAAAGCTTATGCTCAAATAAATCTGTTAGTCTTTAAGGTGCCCCCGGACTCCGCGTTGTTTTTGTGGATACTCCCTAACAGGGCTATCCCCTGATACTTCTGACACACAGGATTCAAGTTTGGTTCAATAGCTCTCAGCAACCCCACTATACACCAGGCCAGGGCTGCTGGGCCAATTTGTATCTGCTCCTCTCTCCATTGAGGGACCCCGATGCCGGCCCACCCCCTTGGCTCTGGGGGCAGAGTGTGGACACGGGCCAGCCGGCTCTGAGCCCTGGGACTCCTGCCAGCCTGGGGTATCCATCCAGGGACGCAACTGATGCGGGATCTGGGGCTGGCGGAGGTGGGATGCAGCCATGTACTGCCTGCTGCTCCGGGCGGAGGAGAGAGAGCCTGGGAAGGAAAAATCCCCGCAGAGCCGCCGGGGCGGGGACCGCAGCTCCAGGCTAGGCTCCCGCAGCTGCTCCGTGTCCCGCTCTGGAAGCGGCGGGGTTGCAGAGGATGCTCTGGGCACGGGGAGGGGAGACAGAGGGCGGAGCAGAGCAAAGCCGCCGGTCGGCGGGGGGCCACACCGGGCAGCTGCGCCCCCGCCGCCCCAGGCTGTTTGCAGGTCAGGCGCCCCTTCCCCCCGGAATGCCCCTGCAGACCAGGCACACGGTGGACCACTCTGCACCAGGGCAAAAATGTCTTCCCTGGTTTCCTGGACAAAGCTGGGCGCTGGGAGAGCACGTGGGTGGGTGACTGGACAAGCTGCGTGTGCCAGAAGCAGGCCTGGGGCTCTGTATTGGCCTCTGCGGTGCAGGTGGCAGGGATGCTCTTTCTTAGGATGTGCCAGGACCATACCCACGGTGACCGCGTGGCCTAATGGATAAGGCGTCTGACTTCGGATCAGAAGATTGAGGGTTCGAGTCCCTTCGTGGTCGGTTGGTTTTTTTCCCCTCGGAGAAATGTCCTTTGCAGAACCAGTCTTTGCCCATGCAAAATTAGCTGCTGAAGGAGCGTTTAGTGCACCCAACTGATCTCAGAGGCGCCACTAGAAAGCCGCGCTTTATGCATTGGCATAAGTGGAAGGCTAATCCCAGTGAAGTTTTATATAGGGTCCTAGTTTGAATTACAGAGCCTAAGAGAACAAATAACACACTTTTCAGAGTAACAGCCGTGTTACTCTGTATTCGCAAAAAGAAAAGGAGGACTTGTGGCACCTTAGAGACTAACCAATTTATTTGAGCATGAGCTTTCGTGAGCTACAGTAATCTCTCTGGTCACGCAATCACAGACATGAAGGTCGCTATCTTAAAACAAAAAAACTTCAAATCCAGACTCCAGCGAGAAACTGCTGAATTGGAATTCATTTGCAAATTGGATACTATTAATTTAGGCTTAAATAGAGACTGGGAGTGGCTAAGTCATTATGCAAGGTAGCCTATTTCCCCTTGTTTTTTCCTACCCCCCCCCCCCCGATGTTCTGGTTTAACTTGGATTTAAACTTGGAGAGTGGTCAGTCTGGATGAGCTATTACCAGCAGGAGAGTGAGTTTGTGTGTGTATGGGGTGTGTGTGAGAAAACCTGGATTTGTGCTGTCTTCCTCTGTAGACCACAGATCAGAACTTGCTGATTTCTTCCTTTCCCCTCGGAAGTTGTTAAAGAAGGACTAGTTAAGAAGCATTAGTTAGCACCCATGATGGCAGGAAAGGAGACATCAGCTTTAGTTATAATGAAGGAAGATGGTGGGGTGGAGAGAGGACTCCCACCAGGACAGGTTTGCAAGAAGGGGGAATCTAAGAAGTTTGGGACTGTTGCCAATGAAAACTACATGACTTCTAGTTCTATGCATGCGCCGCAGACCCATAATAGTTTATCACTAAAGATGAAGGGTTGGCAGTGCATTTGGGTAGACCCACTCTAGCCCAAACTCTCCACCTTGGGAAAGTCCCATGTTGGGTAGCCCGCTGTCCTGTTTAATTTCTTTGGCACAGTGCCTCTGACTGTAATGCCTTCATCCCTAAGGAGTATTAATTAGCATAGAAAAAGTATGAAGCACACTCTGTTGTGCACTTTTATAGGTCCTCAATAGAGAGCTGAACTTTCATTGTAGCCTAACTACACCAACATGATCACACTTCAAAAAACCATTTGGAGATCAACTGGGGACCTGGGCAATCTCTGTCAGCCCCAGATATCCCAGATCAGATATCCGTGAAAACAGCAAGTAAAAAATAAATGTGTCTGTTGGGTCAGGGAAGGCAAAGTACGGAACAACACTGAGGTTTAAAAAAACAAACCACCTGGGCACTCTGATTTTAGGGATATTTCCATTTATCATTCCCAGACACTGGTTTCCTAATGGACACCCAGATTTCTATGTCCCACTTAATAGAATAAAGCACTAAAGATCATGTGAGTCTTGAAGCTCCTACAGCACTACAGCTGCCCTCTGAGTGACATTATCCTATGGAATAAGTGTTGGGCTTTCAGACCTGGTGCTGCATGAGGATTAGTGAGTCAAGAAAGGACGATGTAAACTGGAAACTGGCTTGTGTGTCTTGTCTGTAAAAATCCTTGGTCTATGTAAATAGCAGGGTGAAGCAGAGTGTCCTGAGGGAATTGTTAACTTCAGGTCCATCTCTCCCCCCCAAAAAGATACTTTAACAAGTAATAACTAAAGGCCACAAAAACAGACCTGTAAAATAAAAACTGGATGGAGCCAGTGGGGCTGACAATGAAGAATAGATGACAGAAGTAGACAGGAAAAAATAATTTTTAGCAGGTCAGAAACTGGGACTGGATGGCTGGGGGATCACTCAATAACTGCCCTGTTCTGTTCATTCCCTCAGAAGCATCTGGCACTGGCCACTAACAGAAGATAGGATACTGGTCTGATCCAGTATGGCCGTTCTCTTATTCTTAGGATAAGCAAAAATGTATTAAGTTGTCATGATTTATGCATGAGAATGTTTTAATTAGGGGGTTAGAGTACATAGGTACACAGATGAGGTAACTAGGTAAACTGAGTCTGTGCAAAATTTTGGGACAAGGGATAAAATATAGGTGATGGACAATAGGAGAGTGGAGAAGACCAGAGATTTGGAGAATTGCCCTGTCCCCAGGAGACTTAACTTGTTCAATGATCTTTCTTGCCTGACCTGCTTTAGTACGTATTCATAGGTGACAACAGCATGGTCTTAAACCATACAAAATAAAGGCTAAAATAAACTGTTTAAGCCTAAATTGAAATGGATCTTGTTTTTCACCCAACAGCCCCAATCTTTAGGGTAGGGTTGGAAGGACTGGGTCTATTGAGGCCCCAAAAGTCTGCGTGCAAGTTCTGAGCTGAGGCTGTCATGGACTTGTATCCATAGAAGAGATCTCTTTTTGTGGGGTGTGAAAGGACTGCTCCCACACAAACCTTTCCCAAAGCATCCCACATTTCTGGAGGTTCAGTTGGTGTGACACTATACCCCATATTCTTCATAGCAATATTATGAGTATGGCATAATCATGATGTATTTCATGCAAGATAAGTATGTGAGATATCATTGAAAAGGTTTCAGAGTAGCAGCCGTGTTAGTCTGTATCCACAAAAAGAAAAGGAGTACTTGTGGCACCTTAGAGACTAACAAATTTATTTGAGCATAAGCTTTCGTGAGCTACAGCTCACTTCATTGGATGCATGCAGTGGAAAATACAGTGGGGAGATTTTATATACACAGAGAACATGAAACAATGGGAGTTACGAGAGTGATCAGGTAAGGTGAGCTATTACCAGAAGGAGAGAAAAAAAACCTTTTGTAGTGATTGAAAAGGTTATGATTTACTGAATATGTTGATCCTATTTGTATGCTTGGATCATTTTTGTATCTGAAGTTAGGAATATTGACTGTGTATTTGTATTTCAGGTAGTTATTCCTGGGCAGCACCCACTAGGCAAAAAGCTCTCAGTCTAAATGACTGGCTGGCAAGGGCCCATTCAAGTTGGATGGCCCATCAGGGGAACACTTGGCTCTGAATGGACCATGGAAGACACCGCTCTACATCTAATGGGCTTTCCTGTAAACATTCTAACTAAATTATGGGTAATGGCTTCTGCTATGACTAAGTGAAGCAGCCATGGGCATGTGACTTGCCCATGGACTCTACAGGAACATGTGACCAGGTCACCTGGTGCTGGACTCCATCGTGGGATGTCAGTGTTTTTCCACAGGCTGGCGTGGGACCCAAGCTTGGAGACAAAGGGTTCTCACCCTATGCAAAAGCTATTTAAGGCAGTGGAGTGACATAATCATGGTTCTTCACCAACTCCCCACTCAAAGAAAGACTCCTGGAAACACCTGAGGGAACAAAGACTGAACTGGGGGAAGTGCTGGACCCAGGCTAGAGGGATTTTTAGCCTGTGAAAGGAACACCTGGGGTTTTTAAGATGTAAGCAAGTGCAGGCTGCTTGCATCATCATTTAGGATGAGAATTTGCTACTTGTATCCAATCTCTTTAGTATATTAAGCTTAGTTTGCTTATTTTGTTTGTTTGCTAGGTAATCTGCTTTGATCTGTTAGCTTTTAAGTGATTATAAGGGACAGAAATCTTTTGTAGGTCATGAACTTATTTTTGCTTTGTCTAAAACCAGTGTGTGGGAGTCATAACTTGGGCCAGAAAGCTGTTGCATATCCTTCTCCACATTGAGGGAGGTGGCAAATTGCATGAGCTTACGCTGTACAGACCTCTGTGCAGTGCAAGATGCTATAATTTTGGGTTTATACTCCAGAGGGGGGTGCATGCCTTAGCTGTGCCTTCCCAGGCAGGGGCTGGTTAAGGAACCTCTGTGCGTGTAACTACAGCTGGATGGGTCTCTACCTGTATGTGTACTGGAGCCTGGGAGAGGGCTTGGCAGGCTGGTCACAGCAGTACAATGTATAGGGAGCCCAGGCTGGTGGGTCAGGGGGGTTCAGTGGTACCCCAGTTCCAGGTGGCAGCTCAGAGGAACCTGTTACAGTTGGCTCTACAGAGATCATTAAAACTGATGATGTTGAGGAACTTCCTGTTTTGTTTTAATTGTTCTCAACATAAAGCAGAGGTGCACATCTCTGGTTTATTTCTTCTCCATTTAACTTCAGTGACTGGGTAGAAATTCCACTCCTAACCACAGTTGACCTGCTGCTGGCACAATTGCAGAGCGGAGGCTGGGTACTGGATTTTGCTTGCTGGACTTGTCAACCAGATTGTAGATACAATTTGTCAAGGTGCCTCCATCTATTCTTCATGCTTCTGATTCTCTTCTATGTAGGAGAGTTTATGGTACTGCTTGGATTTTCCTCCTCCCCACCCATGCTGACTTTAAAATGTATGGGTGAAAGCATATAGCTCAGAGTTAAAAAAAAAAATCTCGCATGGCTGGTTCCTTCCATTTAAAAGCTTGCTTTGTTACTTCTCATTGTTTTTGTGACATTGGCAGAGCAGATGTCCACTCATGCCAAGGCCCCTAACCCTCACTGAACACTGGCACATGCATAGCTGGAAACCAGTCTGGCTAACCTTTGTGTTAGTATAGGTAAAATAGATATTAGAGTTATAAGAATATGTTTAGTGTTTGAAGTGCTTGTAGGGTGCTGCACATGTTAATCTTTCTTAACATCAGTACCCCATGTTAAGGTTATATTAAGTGTTTGTGTTGTAAACCTCGAACTATTTAATGCTTCTTCCCTGTTTGAGTTACATAATGTAAAATAAAAGGAGGACTTGTGGCACCTTCGAGACTAACAAATTTATTTGAGCATAAGCTTTCGTGAGCTGTAGCTCACGAAATAAATTTGTTAGTCTCGAAGGTGCCACAAGTCCTCCTTTTCTTTTTGCGGATACAGACTAACACGGCTGCTACTCTGAAACCTGTCATAATGTAAAATACTGGTTTTCTTACCAAAGGTGTTTGGTCCTACACACAAGAAGGTCCATTGAAACCAAATGATCCGTTGTGAAATATCAAAAGACAAAGACTTTGTGCTGGTGGAGAAGCAATTAACTCCTATGAACAGGAGATGTGCACAAGGCCTCGTCCCATCAGTTTGAACTTGGACGGGAATAAAAATTCCTGGCACGAAGGAACTGTATCCATATGCTGTTTGGACTTCCCAGAGAGGGCAGGACTTCAATCAAAGCATAAGCAAAGGATTTCTGGCTGTTTAGCTTGTGTTAGCCCCAGGGGTGAACAAAGGAATTGAAATGTGATAACTTTTGGAGGGGCATGTTCTGTGTCCCTGCCGCGGCCCTGGGGCTGAAGGAGCTCTGGGCCTCTGCAGATTATTGGGGGGACAAGGCCTGCCCCTTCTTGCCCCCTCTTGTGCACACCCCTGGTTAAAGGATCTATAGAGCTTGCATATTACAGCAGTTTTCTATCACCTTTTGGAACCCAAGACTAGCTAATTTGTGTATGTATATTTACCTGCTTTAATCTTGTAAATAACTAGTTTCTTTTTCCTAGTTAATACATCTTTAGTTAGTTAATAATAGGATTGGCTACAAGTGTTCTCTTAGGTGAGAGATCTAGGGTGCACTTTGACGGGTTCCCCCTGGGGTCCTGCCTGGAACTGGAGTCAGCCGTCCTGACTCACCAGCCTGGGTTTCTACTCACACAGTACTGCTGCCAAGCCCTCTCCCAGACTCCAGTACATACACAGGTAGGGACACACCCAGCTGTAGTTACATACACACAGGTTCTTTAACCAGCCCCTGCATAGGAAGGCACAGCTAAGGCACTACTCCGTTCCTAAGGCACGCACCCCCCTCTGGAGTGGAAACCCAAAATGATACCATCTTGCACTGCACAGAGAAATGTACAGCGTAAGCTCCTGAAATTCACCCTCTCCCTCAAATGTGGAGAGAGAGATGCCACAGCTTTCTGTCCCAAGTTATGACTTCCACACACCAGTTTTAGATAAAGCAAAAATAAGTTTAACAACTACAAAAGATAAATTTTAAGTGATTATAAGGAATAGCAATCAGATCAAAGCAGATTACCTAGCAAATAAACAAAACATGCAAACTAAGCTTAATATGCTACATCGGTCAGATATGAATGCAAATTCTCACCCTAAATGATGATGATGCAAGCAGTCTGCAGATTCTTAAGGCGCAAGCTGAACTGGCTTGCAGCTTAGAAACCCCAGGTGTTCCTTTCACAGGCTAAAAATCCCTTAGCCTGGGTCCAACACTTCCCCGCAATTCAGTCCTTGTTCCTCAGGTGTTTCCAAGAGTCTCTGTGGGTGGGGAGTCAGTGAAGAACCACAGTGATGTCACTCCCCAGCCTTAAATAGCTTTTGCATAGGGCAGGAACCCTTTGTCTCCAAGCTAGGTTCCCACGCTAGCCAGTGAAAAAAACTCTGGTATTCTAAGATGGAGTCCAGTACCAGGTAACCTGGTCACATGTTCTTGTAGAATTACACTGGCAAGTCATGTGCCCATGGCTGCTTCGCTTAGTCATAGCAGAGGACATTATCCATACTTTAGTTAGAACGTTTATAGGAAAGCCCGTTAGATGCAGATGGGTGTTTTCCACAGTCTGTTGTGAGCTAAGTGTTCCCCTGATGGGCCATCCAATTTGAATGGGCCCTACCCAGCCTATCATTTAGACTAGTGGTTTTCAAACTACGGGTTGCAACCCAATACTGAGTCACGGAATCTAAGCACTGGGTCACGGTGGCTCTGGTCAGCACCGCCGACTGGGCCGTTAAAAGCCCTGTTGGTAGCACCCGGCTAAGGCAGGCTAGTCCCTACCTGTTCTGAAACCATGCTGTACCCTGGAAGCGGTCAGCAGTAGGTCCAGCTCCTAGGCAGGAGGGCCATGGGGCTCCATGCACAGCCCCTGCCCTGAACACCAGCTCTGCACCCCCATTGGCTGATTCCTGACCAATGGGAGCTGGGGTGGGGGCGGTGCCTGCGGGTGAAAGCTGTGCAGAGCCACTTTTGTGCCTCTGACTAGGAGCAGGACTTGCTGCTGGCTGCTTCTGGGGCACCATGTGGTCTGTGGTGCCAGGAGAAGCAGGAAGCCTGCCTTAGCACCCCGGCTGCACCGCTGACTGGAAGCCGCCCAAGGTAAGCCTGCACCCCAGCCCCCACCCAAACCTGGAGCCCCTTCACCCAAAACCCCTCATCCCCTCATGGTGGACCTTTGTAGGGGCTGAGGGGGCACACAGAACCCCCTAGCATGGAGGAAAGGTGGTGCAATGTGGCATACAAACCTAACCCAAGGCAGGAAAGAGTTAATGGGGTACTGGAGATGCAATCCACCTGCTCTGCAACACCAGGGAGGTATTAAAGAGGAGATGAGAGCACTGTTTTGCTGCTAAGAGGCAGGTTGGGTGAGCAGGTGTAGGGTGGGTGCTCATGGTGGCTGGGCCCAGGGAGACTATGGGTGGTCGGGTATCCTGGAGGAAAGGGAAGAGTTGGTTTCTTTATGCTTGTTGTGGGCTGGTGGGTGGGAACCCTGGAAGGGGTAGAGCTGTCAGATGCCTAGCTGGAGAGCTACAGAGCTGCAATCTGGGAGGCTTTAGAGAGTGTGTGGAGCAGTGGAGGACCCATGAAGTTGGAGTGGCTGGTGTGCTGCTTGATGCTGTGAGAGGGTGCTCTAGTAAGGCTGTTCTAATCCAGGTGGGAATGGGGGCAGGGGGGCAGACAGAGCACCTGGCATGGGAGGAGAATGGGGGACACGGGAGTGGGTGGAGGCAGGAGATGGAGGATTCTGGTGAGGTGATGAGAAGGGGGTGAATACAGAGCCCCTCTCAGGGGGACTCTGGGAGGGGGGGAGTAATAGGGGCACACACAGCTGTGGGGAGTAGGGTCATAAACAACCCCTGGTGGTGGTAGAAGACTGAAGGACCCTGATCTGGGGGAGGGGGGTACACACACAACCCCTGCAAGGAGGGAATTGGGGGGCTTACAGGAAGTCCCTGAAATAGAAGGCAATGGGAGGGTGGCACTTGGGGGAATGGAGGATACATCAAGGACTCTGTGTGTGCAATGATCTCCGCCCACAGAAGCTATAAAGTGTGTGACCACTGACCCTTCCCCCAATAATGTTAAGTTTTGTGTGTGTCTGTCCATCACGCTCAGTTTTTACATGAAAAAAAATTTGCTTTAAAAATGAGACAGGATGTAACCTTCAAAAATCATGTGCAGTGCCTTGAGAGAGTTACAAGTAAAGTCCTCATGGCCAGATCTCCAATCTCCGTGAATGAGGTGGCTAGTGATATAGTTCTGTTGACAGACTCTCTATTATTTAATATGAAAGCAACGCCAATAAAATAGAACATATAAAATAAAAAGAGGATAGCTTATCCCTGTAAGACAGATGAGATCACTCACTGACTAAATCTACTACATCTTGGTCTGTAGTAAATAAAAAGTATTCTGATATCCTTTCCAAAATAGTTAGTTCTTAAAGTTTTTCAAATAGTTTTATTTATTGTTCCTGGAAACAATAATTAGGCTAAAAGATGCCTTAAATGTGTTTCAATTAAAATGTTCTCTAACTAAAATGATGACAGAGAGGTTTAAAACACTTGGGGTTTTTTTTTTTTACAATTATGAAAGCAACCCTTCTCTCTAGAGATGACACTTGAACCCCTAATCCCTAGGTTTGGAAGCTAGTGCCTGTATTAGGCCACTAGAACTGGGTGAAAAGGAGTTTGCATTATTTGCCACTTGATTCCTCATATTGCTCTGAAATATAGTCGCATGAAGATTTTTGTTCTTTCAAGTCCCTTTTCTGCCTTGTGCTGACACTAAGCCCGGTTGGTCCCCTTCTACTGCAAGTAGCTCTTTATCTTTTGCTTCTTCCAAATGCATCTGCAAGAGTCTTTACTCAATTCGTTTTTGGTACCAGGTAACTGCTTTCATACCAGAGTGACAGTGACCCAGGAGCCAGACAGCACATCTTTCCCACACCTAGCTCACAAGAACAATATCCCAGCCCTTTTCTTTTTCTTTTTGACACTTTCACTAAAGAAAGCGAATCACCCTGAGAGTAACAAGCTCATTTCTCTGTGAATGTTTAACTCTGGGTGGGCATTTGGACATAAGCCCTTTAAATTGTACATGGCCTGGCTGGGCATGATGACTTAAGTGTGTAGCACATCTGTGTACGCATTCTCTGTCCTGAAGCTTTCTTTTTCATTATGCCCACATCTGGTGGCAAAATCTTCAAAGGCCAAATTCTGGGTAGTTTTCATGTTACTTCCTTAGACATGCATTTGTAGCAAGACAATGCCAATCGCCTCTTGTTTTCCCCTCTTATCTTCCTCCCCACCTTTCTATAGAGACGCTGGGCTGACATCATGCACTTCTCCCAAATGCATAGGGTTAAATAAGGGCTATAATAATAGGACCTATTTCTCATGTATAGGGATCAGTTCTGAATGGGTAGAGGAGGGCAGGATGGTTATGTCTGTGAGCTAAACTCTGCTTTCCCTACTCTTCTGGGGAAGCTGCTTTCTCAGCCTGGCATTGAGGGGACCAAATGTGCACAACTGCTTCCTGGCAAATCACACTTCAAAACAATCTCCATGGCCTTTCCTCTAGACAATCTCTTTAACACACTCCGCCTCATTTTTCCCATTGAACACTTTAACCTTTCCAAAAAGAAAAGGAGTACTTGTGGCACCTTAGAGACTAACCAATTTATTTGAGCATGAGCTTTCGTGAGCTACAGCTCACTTCATCAGAGCTTTCCATGCTAGTTGGAAATTACCTCCATTAAAATAAAATCGACCACGAAGGGACTCGAACCCTCAATCTTCTGATCCGAAGTCAGACGCCTTATCCATTAGGCCACGCGGTCCCATTAGATAACGGAAGAGCAGTGATGAAGAGAACATGTATCCTAGCCAGCAGCTGTTACTTGTCGCCTGCATCGGGGATCCTTGGAGGTAAGAGCTGGGGAGTTCCACGTATTTATAAGGATCCTGCCATGCTAGTGAGAGCTACGCCTGTGCTGCGAGGGAAGCTCACAATACCTTTTGCATCTCTTCCGCATTTGTACTGGGTGTGGGGAAAAACTCCTCCTCTGAGCCCTTTAAAAATGCATTGGCCATAAAAACAATGAATTAAACCCCAAACCTGTTTTTAAGTTTTATTTTTTGTTCTAGGCAAACCCTCGTTTGCTTTCAGAGATTATTTCAGTTCATTTAGCTTTCTAAGAATCAAAATAACGATTTACACCCTACCGTAGGCTACTCCCGGCTGTGCTCCGAATTGAAGGACTAATTGTCCTGGTGTAACAGTAAAGGTGATTGCCCAGGGTTGTGACAGTCACCCGGCTTCTTATTAGTCAAAGCTCACGCCAAGAAACTGATGGATAAAAATATTGCCCTTCTGACTACCTTTAGGGAGGGAGATGGAACGTGACTGATGGTTTGAACCCATCTACCTCTGTGGCGTGTGCACCCAACTGGCTGGTGCTTTCAGCCAAGCCGCCTTTATTGCTGCCCGCCCTGGGAGTTTTCCACGGGCACAAGGTAAGCCGCTGGCCGTGCACTGGCGAATGCAAAGCGGCTCGCTGACTCGCGGGATTCGAACGCCTGACTTACTGCTTCACACGAGAAGGCTCTTTCCGCGAGACCACGGAATCGCTGCGGTAGCCGCCGGCGCCCTGGGCTAACTAGTATGTGACGCAAAGCGCCGTAGCCGCGCTTGGGCTCGCGCGCCAGGCTAGGGCCGGGAGGGCAGCCGCGTGCCCGCCCCTCCCCGTGCCCTCAGGCCCAAGCAGCCAGCGCTTTACTAACCTGTCCCTTTGTGGGCAAGGGGACGTCACGCTAGTCCGGGCAGGCGTTGTTCTTCCGTAACAAGGCCAGGGAAGGAAAGCTGTTTCCCCGTGGCTGATTTCAGGAGGGGCTGGGGGGTGGGGAGCGCCCGAGGAGACGAGGCTGATGTTAGGGGTTTATGGAGGACAAGTCCAATGGTTTCTTAGCGGCAGAATATGTAGAATACCGAGGAGAAATAAAGTTCGGCCACCACAGAGTTAAGGAACAGTGTGAGACGTCTCTTTTCACCCAGCCCCAGTGGCCTAATGGATAAGGCACTGGCCTCCTAAGCCAGGGATTGTGGGTTCGAGTCCCATCTGGGGTGAAAAGCTTTTTTCTTTTTCCTGTCTAAAGTAAACCATATCTCCATCTCTAGGTGGTGTCTAAATTCCATTACTGGCTACAGATTTAAACCGCACAGCATGATCCTCTTTGTTGGTCTCCAGTTTTCTCAACAGATAAAAGGTAAACCAACAAGGGACTGTGGATCTGTGTAAACAGTTCCTGGCAGACTGATTACCCTTTTCCAGCACAACATAGTATGATGCCAATCACTGTGTCTATGAATTACAAACACTCATGCACATTGTGTAGAGAGTTGTCACTTTGGATGGGCTATTACCAGCAGGAGAGTGAGTTTGTGTGTGGGGGGGTGGAGGGTGAGAAAACCTGGATTTGTGCTGGAAATGGCCCAACTTGATGATCACTTTAGATAAGCTATTACCAGCAGGACAGTGGGGTGGGAGGAGGTATTGTTTCATATTCTCTGTGTATATATAAAGTCTGCTGCAGTTTCCACGGTATGCATCCGATGAAGTGAGCTGTAGCTCACGAAAGCTCATGCTCAAATAAATTGGTTAGTCTCTAAGGTGCCACAAGTACTCCTTTTCTTTTTGCAAATACAGACTAACACGGCTGTTACTCTGAAACACATCATTCAAGCCCACTAGGTTTTTTGGGGTTTTTTTTTATGCTAATCCCCTCTGGTGTGAATTTTTGCTCTTGCTAGGAAAATAGCTCTATTCAGCAGCCACCTTCCATCTTAAAATCCTTTTCATGCAGGTGAGCTTTGCTTTAACCTCAGCTCTCATTTTTGTTGCCCCCCCCCCCCCATTTTAATGAGCATTAAATAAGTTTTCGGTCTTCTTCCGTCTCCCTTCTCTGCAGTGGAGGTGAAAGAGGCAACCAGATCCTCCCTTCACTGAGGGGTGAGGGAAGATGCGTGGCGTGGGGTGGCACAGGACCTGGCTATGCCTTGAAGGTGTTCAGGGATTTGGGTGTCCTAGACAGGAGCCTGCGCGCTGTTGAGGTCTCACAGGGACCATGGTTGCTACAGGAAAGCCTGCGAGTTGCACGGCAAGGGGGAACCGTCTCTCTGGGAGGCCCCAGCTGCCTTCCCTGCATGATCCTGCTGTCTCCAGATTGTGCGGCTTCCATCCATTACATCCCTGACGCTTGGGCACTAGGCACAGAAGGACAAAGGACCCTGAGCCCTCGGGACAGCAATCGCTTCAAAGGGACTAGAAGCAGGGATGCCTTTTTGAAGGGGATGGGCCAACTGCCTCTGGAGAATAGCAGTTTGGGCCTGGCTAGTGGACCATGGTAGTCTCAGTGCTATTCCACCAACGCCCCTCGCTGCGCCATTCTAGTAGAGCAGCTTCCTATTTCACTGGTCCTACCCCTTCACTCGGGGCAAAACATGCTTTTAAAGCAGTGGTTCTCAAACTTTTATACTGGCAACCCCTTTCACACAGCAAGCCTCTGAATGCGCCCCTCATAAATTAAAAACACTTTTTAATATATTTAACACCATTACAAATGCTGGAGGCAAAGCGGGGTTTGGGGTGGAGGTTGACAGCTTGCAACCCCTATGTAATAACCTCGCCACCCCCTGAGGGGGTCATGACCCCCAGTTTGAGAACCCCTGGGCTAAAGCTATAGCAGAGAGAGACCAGTTCCTAGCAACAGGTTTCAGAGTAGCAGCCATATTAGTCTGTATCCGCAAAAAGAAAAGGAGGACTTGTGGCACCTTAGAGACGAACAAATTTATTTGAGCATAAGCTTTCGTGAGCTACAGCTCACTTCATTCTTTCCTTTTTTGCAGTTCCTAGCGCTAGCTCCTTGCCATTTCTGAGCTCAGGGCGCCATCGTGTGGCTTCTTGATTCACTCAAGGAGTTTTGTGAAAACTTTATTCTCTCCTATTGATTTTTTCCTTTTCTGTTTTACATGGACGGGTTCACTGGCTGCTATTCAAATGTGTCCTGTTTTCCATTAACCATAAAAGCAGCAGCCAAGGCATGCCTCTAACAGAGCTCGGGACATAGCCTTTATACCCACAAGGCACTTTAATGGCAACCAAATCAATCGAGTGCGGACATCCTTTACAGCTGAAACTGCCTTTGCTGCTTTTTTTTATTCATTATTTAGACTCTGATAGCGCCCACAATATGCTAGGGGTTTCTACAGCCCTAAGCAAATGTAGCTCCCTTGCTCTGAAGTGTTTGTACCCTCACAATTACGGTACTGACAACCACAAATTGTACAAAAAATCATGAGTTTGGCTTTAAAGCAATGTCCTTAAGAAAGCCCCATGGGGTGCCTCTTCTTTGGTTTCTGGGCTCTGAGCCTTTCGTTGACCCTTGCTTCACCTTCTCCAGCTTCTTCCCCCCCACCAGTCATGAGGGCTATACATTTTTTTTCTATTTAACAAAAGCTGAAATTCTGATGTAATCACTAGTTTGCAGGAGATGGGATTGTAAAACACCAAATGTTACTAGACTTGTGATAAAATCACAAGAGCTGGCACCAGTTACACCAGTGTATGTAACTTTATTATAGGTCATTTTTCATGCAAGGATGACAAATACGCCCATTATGCTCTTCTAACCCCCAGATACCCACTGTCAGCTGGTAATTATGTTTGCCTTTCTTGAGTGAGGAAAACTTAAGTTACACTTCTTTGCTTGAAAAGTTCATCGAAGTATCAGTGAGAGAAATGTGGCTTTATGTTAACGGAGTGAGCTGTATAATAGCTCCTCTGACTTCACGTCACAGAAGTGAGGGTTCAAGTTCTTGATGTACTGCAGCAGTCTGGTAAAATGTTAAACCTTTTACTATACCAAACTCACCCTATATGTAAGGAAATATGAAGATGATGCCAGCAAACCTCCTGGGGACTTCAGTGCTGCCCTAGTATTAAAATAAACTGATTTGAAAAGAAGGGAAATAAGATGCAATTAAATCATTCACGTCCTGGTTTTACCCAGGTATAGCGTTCATGTATGTGCATACATTTGGCTGGAGTAACTTTGAGAAATGGAAAAGCTGTGCTGTGAGAAAACAAATTAGTCTGTAGGGAACATACTCTCTCCTAAAATCACTTGAACTATAGCAACCCCACAATCCCTGGTTTAGGAGGCCGTTAGGCCACTGTGGGCACATACAAGTGCTTATCTTCAGTTTCCCTTAGCAGAGTTTGCCACCAAAAGCTATGGAAAAAAAGAGCCAGTCAATAATTCATTTACAGACACAATTCCCATAGAAGTGCATTAGAAGAGCGTAAGACTGGGCTCAGCATCTTCTCATTAACCATCCTCTGCATGGATGGTGCATGAACTGCTTTCTCGGGGAGGCTAGCCCCCAGCCCGCCCCCTTCTGCTCAAGACCCTGCCCCTTCCACCCCCTGGCTAGAGGCCAGAGCACTGCCCCCAGCCCTGGAGTGCCAGGAGGGAGCTAGTGGAGTGGAGCCCTGGAGTGCACAGCGGTCTGAGCCAGGGCCACACCACAGGAAGGCTGGAGCCATGTTGAGCGGGAAGCAGGAGGGAGGAGCTGGGGGTGGCGCATGGCAGGGCCACGCCTGGCTGTTCAGGGATGCACAGCCTCCCCCAGCCTATGCTACCCACTGCCCATGATCCCAAAGAATGACCCCAACAGACAGACTCTGTGGAAGATAGTATTTTAGACACATTCATTTGCAGATTTTTTTAAAAAATCCCACCTAAAGCATAGCACCTAATAACTCCAGTCCAAGGTCAGGGCCCCCCATTGCTAGATACTGCACAAAGTAGTAGCAAAAGACAGTCCCTGTCTCTGACATCTCTTAAGCAATCATCCTTCTGATGGAATGCTTACCAGGACAATTTCATAACTTATTTTAAAAAGTGCACAATTGTTAATTAACACTTAGGATCAGCAGACTGATAGAATGAGCGAGCTGCTTAAAAAGTAAGTATGAACCAGAATCTGTTCTATCCAAATATGAACTAGATGATTGTACTTTACATTGGTAGATTAAAAACATAAGAACATAAGAATGGCCATACTGAGTCAGACCAAAGGTCCGTTTAGCCTAGTATCCTGTCTTCCGACAGCAGCCAATGCCAGGTGCTCCAGAGGCAATGAACAGAACAGGTAATCATCAAGTGATCCATCCCCTGTTGCCCATTCCCAGCTTCTGCCAAATAGAGGCTAGGACACCATCTCTGCCTATCCTAGCTAATAGCTATTGATGGACCTATCCTCCAAAAAAGAACTAGATAAATTCATGAACCCTGCTATAGTCTTGGCCTTCACAGCATCCTCTGGCAAGGAGTTCCACAGGCTGACTGTGTGTTGTGTGAAGAAATACTTCCTTTTGTTTGTTTTAAACCTGCTGCTATTAATTTCATTTGGTGACCCACTAGGTATGTGTTATGAGAAATCTAACAAAACCTAACTCATGTATATTCTGTTTAACTAAAGTTTAAATAACGGGATGTAAGGCAAAAAGAATCTCACCTTCACCTGACCGTGACACTTCACCAGAAGAGTTTCTGCTTGTAGCAGAGAAAGACCAGTAACAGCAGCCGAAGCTTGCTAAAGTATCTTGGCAATTACTAATACACTTTTTTTGTTTAAATCTCTGGGTGTGCAACTTTTCTGCTTAAAGGCTAACTTACTTGCTTCCACAGAAGCAGGGATCGCTCTCACACATGAATACAAAAGGGTCTACAGTTGGGGCAGGAGGAATTAAAAAAAAATTACGGCAGAAGAAAGCCTAAGCATTTGGCTTTCTTTTAAAGCATGGACAATTTCTCTGAGACATTAATATTCTACTGCAAATATTGTTAGTGAAAACCCACTTTACTAAATACAAGAAAGCTCATGTTAAATTACATTTTATTTTTACATGTTTTAAGCAAAGACTTTTTTAAAGACCGTTTATAATTTGTGTATCCTCTTCAGTTTCCAGGCCAATGTGTTTAAAAATACAACATCCAGGGAATTTTGTTGTTGTCTTCAATCAAAGTCTACCCTCCTGCTTTGTTTTATAGTCGAATGAATTTTTTTCTGTCGCAGTCGTTCACGATTCATTTTTTGCACCCTAAAAACAGAGAAAAGGTGCTTTAAACAGCCTACCCCTAGAAACATTTAAAAACAACTATTATTCCACACTTGTCTTATGATAACACACACCACATGTTCCTAGGTGCTGTACATGCATGCAGGGAGACAATCCCTGCCGTTTGGATATTGTAATCTAAGTAAATTGCTGAACTATAATGAATTATTCATGCTAGGATAGGAGTGGAAAAATTTCATGTCTCAGGGTGTAAATTGATTATCACAGAGGCCAGGAAGGAATTCCAGCCCTTCTCACCCCAAAACAACATTACACACTTGGCCATAGGGATCTTTCATCTTCCTTTAGAGCAGTAGTTCTGAACCTGTGGGCTGCTTGTGGCCCAATCGGCATACAGCTGCTGCCCATTGACATCCTCAGTGCTATACAGATAGTCTATATACTGTGTGGATGTGGCCCATATAGCAAATAGAAAGCTGCATATGTGGCCCGCCGTAACAGTAAATAGGTTGAGAACTGCTGCTCTAGAGCATCAGGTATTGGTCACTTGTAGAATGTGGATACCAGATTTGATGGACCAGTGGTCTGAGCAGGTATGAAAAAAGTTAGTGGCTAGCACAGTATAAAGTTACATTAAAACACTCCAGGTCCAGAAGTGATAGAACAGTGCTAGTTACATAGAATGATCTAGCTAGAGCAGCCCTTCCTGATCCATTGCCACCCTGCTGTAGCTTTGCTACAGTCCCTCCTAGCATCACGATAGCCCTGCCGAGGGAAGCCTATCTTTAAACCACCTGCAAATTCCAATTGGATTGTATCTGGATTTTGTCAGGATAATCCAAATCTAGTTGAAGTGGAGCCCCATTTTTGTTTTATACCTGGCTATAAGGAGCTGGGAATTCTCCTTGGATACCACACTGGATTTCTGAGTAGCCTCCTTAATCATGTTTCTGATTTTTTGCAAGCAATCTGCCAGATTCTTCATTTGGTAGCGACTCACTTCAGAGTTTATGATCAGCTCGCCAGATTTATTTATTTTATTCTTGTGCTGGGGAGAAAAAGAGAGAAAATACTTGACCATGAACACTGTTACAAATGTATCATTTACTGGCACAGAAGCTGTGATAGATATGGCAATGTTCTACAAAATCTTGGGGAAATCTATTGAATTAAGTTTAAATAGCTTTGAAATCCATTGTATTATAAATACAAAATGTATGTATTATTGTGGGACTGTATGTGACTTCTTTAGGGGACACATGTGGCCAGCATCCGCCCCGGGGAAGTGTTATGAGCTTCAAAGGACTATTTTAAACAATGTGCCAGACAAGAAGGAACTTTTGGGACAAACATGGTTAAGTGGGTTTCCTAGGAAATAATGGTGTAGAAAAGAATGCAAATTCCAACCTCTGGACCCAATTTTTTGAAGCTGAGCCCTGAAGAAAGAACCATAATCTGATGCATTACCTATGCACGGTCTCTGAGGATCAAAGACACAACCTGCATAAAGGAAAGGCTAACCTATGCATGTGTGTGCTAGGTTTAAGCTGTTATGAACTTGTAACCACAGAAAACCCCCTCGTGGGGTCTGAAGGTCTGATCACCTGCCAGAGCCCTTGATGAAGTTGGGAGTGATCTCTAGTAAGCTTAGAAGCATGTGTGTAGGTTTTTAATGTCTTCTTTGCAATGCTTTCACTTTAAGAATAAATGTGCTGGCTTGGAAAGGACTGTTTGGTAATTTATAACTGTGAACAATGATGCTGTTTATAGCCTCTGAGGAGAAAGCAAAGCAAGCCTGCTTAGGCAGTCTGACTTGCTGGGGAAATCACAATGTAGGTAGGGAACTGTGCAGCCTGAAAAAACTGAAGTCCGGAGAGAGAAAGATGCGGGTCTCCACCCAAAGGAGGTGATGGCTGAGGAGCTGCAAGCCTAGACTGGGTGCCCTAGCCCATGAGCGGAAAATACAAGTGCAGTTGCCCTCAACTGTGACAGAAGGTTGTAAAGTTAAACAAAGTGGTTGGAATGGGAAGGAAAAGGTTGACAGTTACCATCACTGCTATTTTCTGCCTCACATCTTCTGCAATCCAATCTGCTGATGCCAAATGGAATCTAACTTCTGCCTTACTATTCACTGTGATTGGAAGACAGAGAAGGGAATGTTTAATTCATCTCATGCAATCCACATTAAACGCAGCTGGTGATTAGATTGCCATGACGATTCTCATTTGAGTGCGCAGCAGGATCACAGCAGTTTCTTCTTTTTACACCCTTTTCCTGCTCTTCTCGATGCCACAGTTAAAGAAAAACTCTACCTAGGTGTCTCTCTGGACCTCACCCCACTATCTGATCACCAGGGCGTTATCAAATAGCATCTAACTGCTACTTCCAATTACAAAGACTAAATCGCTTAATACTTAATTAAAAAAAATTATCCTGATATTTGCATTTATAAAAAAAGTTTTCCTCCATATGTTATTAGTAATTCCTTAGTTAACTGGAAGTTGGTGTATTTTTTTTTTAATCTGGTTTTAAAAACTCTGATTACTTTTTGCATGTTTTCTCAGCTTGTATCACGAAAACAGACTAGTTAGTTTCACTTTCAGGTTCTCGTGCATTGCAGAGCTGCACAGTTCAAGTTGCAAACACTGTAGAGACCTGTTTTGTTTAAACAAAATTGTTTCTATTGGAATAAAAATAAATTATTAAACATTTCTACTGGTCTTAAGTTTTGCAATGACTTCTTTTTACAACACTTAAATTTTGGGTTAAGCTTGGCAGGTCTTAATGTCCCTTTAAATGTCTTAACTATAATGAAAAATGAATAACAAGCAGAAAGCCATTCTCAAATTTGATTAGGATTTTTAAAAAGCATTGGAAATCCAAGTTTTCAGGTTGTTGTACAGTCTATATATTTTTAAATCCATAGAATATTTTTTGTACCTTTATTAACATTCTGGCCTCCGGGTCCACTGCTCCGGCAATAGGATATGGACAGACAGTCTAGAAGACAAGAACACAGGAGTACTTAACCCCACAGCCAGATCTACAACTAATCACACAGTAAGAAACTATCTAAATCAGTGTCTCTCAACCTTTCCAGACTACTGTACCCCTTACAAGAGTCTGATATGTCTTGCGTCTAGTTTCACCCCACTTAAACTACTTGCTTAGAAAATCAGACATAAAAAGTGTCACAGCACACTATTACTAAAAATTGCTTACTTTCTCATTTTTACTATATAATTATAAAATCAATTGGAACATAAATATTGTACTTACATTTCAGTGTATCGTATAGAGCAGTATAAACAAATCGTTGTCTGTATGAAATTTTAGTTTGTACTGACCTTTTTATCTAGCCTGTTGTAAAACTAGGCAAATACTGATGTACTCCTGGTTGAGACCCACTTAAGTGATGTGGGGATGGGGGAGAGAATGCAAGTTGAAAGTTGAGATGGCCAACTCACAATCCATATTGACTAGTTCTGGTAGAGTTAACAGACAGCTCCTCAAGTGGAAAGGTAGCTGCAATAAATACGATCCTCTGAGGTATTTGATATTTCTATGTGTAAACCCACTGTTTTTTTGCAAGGAAGCATGCTTACAGATTAGATAATCCGTTAGGGCATGATCCAAACCCTACTGAAGTCAGTGGAGTGGGTTTTGGACCACTACTTTATTGCTGTTAATCCCCAAAATGAAAGTTAAAGAATTCCATCTTATCCCGCCCCACCAAAATACTTTTCTTGCTCAGGTTCAGAAAGGCTTTAACCATTATAGGCAAGATTTTCAGTCTCATTGCTTTATATTAAAATACTTATCTGCCATATGCAAGTCATTCTAAATTTTAATTGTCCTTCTGCATTACATTTCCTCCACCTATCCCATTTTCTATCAATCATCATATAGCCTCTCTTCCAGCTCTTATAGTGTACAAAATAAACTCAGGATTAATGCAGTTTGTCAGGTTCCTCCCCTCTCTTCTTTCAGTCATCAACACACCTTGTGCACAAAACTTATTCTATGATTAATTCCTTATGTTTATGGGGAACCTTTCAATGCTAATGGAAGCTGTAGAAATTAATACTTTGCTAATGACTTACTACTTTGCTTTTTGTTGCTTTTTGTTGTTTCTGCGCAGGTAACTGAAATCTTTTAGATTTTAATTGATTTACTGGCAATAAAACCCCACTGAAAGCAACTTGGACAAAGAAAAGGCATTTCTCTTATATGCTAGACTTACCCATAGGAATATCAGGAGAAGTTTGTTTTGTCCCATCCTATAAAATACACACACACAATGAAACAACTGCTGTTTGATGCTCCAGAAAGCATTTTTGCAATAAAGTCAGTCTCCAGAGCACAGTTTAGAAGAAAATATAATTACAGAAGCTATTGCTACATAACTACTCTATCTTTCAGAAAACGACATGTTCGAAATTGCTTTGTGAAAACATCCCTGTAATCTGTTGTATATCCTAGACCTAGAACTATTCTTTTATCTAGTGTATGCATCTGAGAGTGGGTTGCTGCAGAGGCCTGGTTTATAATTCTCATTTTTGCACCTTTCACCTGTGGTATCCATGCTGGATATTTTCCTCTTTCCCTTGTGAACAGATTAGCTCATGTTGTCTCACACAATCCTGCTCTATAGGCTCTTTCCACACTAGCTGTTTTTATGGTCTATTTTAGTCATTTGTAATATGCCATCCAGACATTCCATACATCTTGTACTAGTACAGCCTCACCTTATCCCTCTCCACTGCTCTCCCTTTTTCCATAATGAAGCTACATGTCACTTGATGTTTTTTCAGCTTCCCACTGGAGAGTGACATCTTTGCCAAGACAGACACCACAACCAAACTATCATCACCAAGGATGCTGTTACTCTCTTTTTATCTTCGGCCTGGTCTACACTGCCACTTTACAGTGCTGCAACTTTCTCGCGCAGGAGTGTGAAAAAACACCCCCCTGAGGGCAGCAAGTTTCAGTGCTGTACAGTGGCAGTGTAGACAGTTCTCCCAGCGCTGGGAGCTACTCCCCTCATGGAGATGGGTTTTTTTACAGCGCTGGGAGAGCTCTCTCCCAGCGCTGATGCTGCGACTACACCCCTGGTGCCGGCAGCGCTTTAACGTTGCTAGTGAAGACAAACCCCTTAGAGTCTTCTGTTTTTTGTTGTTGAGGTTCTGCTCCCTGTAAATCCCAGCACAGAAACAGGTCCTCAAAGTAACTTCTACAGCCAGGAGACATCATATGAAGCTGTGCGGCAAGGCTGTTTCTCTAGCACAGGATAATGTCATGGGGCAATGGCCCAGAGGGACCATTCTGAAACTACCCCACAGGCACCACGTAGCTGCTAAAGGGTGATTTGCTTTGAATAAAACAAGGGCCAACAACAGTTGCATATAATTTGACATCGCCTATTATTTGCTGCCCCTACGACCCCACATTGCACTCAAGCCACGCCCATCATCTTCTATTACTATCAGGCCCCACCCACGGCAGTCTGACCACGCCTCTGTCCCCTCCCACTTCTATCAGGCCCCACCCATTGCACTCAAGCCCCACCCAATTCAATTAGATTCCACCCGTTGCAATCAAGCCACGCCCCTCAACCGCTGGCCGCGCCCCTGCCCTGACGTTCCGCCTCCTCCCCGCCCTACGCACTTGGGTGCCCTCCGCGGGGTCGCTTCTGGCCTGCTCCAGATAGAGCCTGTCCAGGGCGTATTCGCTTCGGAACTCGGAGCTGGGGGCGGCGCCGGCGGCGGCGGCGGCTCGGTGTACGATTCCGGGCGGGGTCCGGGCGGGAAGCAGCGCCGGCCTCGCTCGGCAAAGGCCCCGCAGCACGCGCGCCGCCATCTTGGGCCCTTTGCGTGCACTCCCCTTAGGTGTCCGCCGTCTGGCCGGGAAACAGCAACTGCGCTGTGGGGGTTCCGGGGCGAGTTCCCCCCGGCCCGTGCTGCTGTGAGTGCAGGGCTGCGGTTTGCAGGGTGGGAGCCGCTGCGGACGCTAGGGGCGCCCACGACGCGTGGCGCCTGCAGGATGGCGTGGCGTGGGCCCAGCGCTCAACAGGCCTGGTTGCGTGGGGCTGTCCCGCTGACCCCCAATAGCCAAGCCCCTGCCCTATGCCTCCACACCTGCCCCTACACAGGGGGCTGCATCGTCACTCGCTCAAATTTGGCCCAGCTGTGTCCTGCCCACCCCCCGTCGGGGAGGCTGGGCCAAACCTGAGCAACACCCTGACCCCAGGGCCAGCTTGCAATGCGTGCATGTCTAGCCAGGCCCATGGGGCAGGAGCCACCACAGAGGGGTGAGTGCAGGCAGCCTTGCTCTGCAACCACCCTTCCCCCTCTCCCCCCCCCCGTTCCCCCACCCTTTGGGGGGTCAGGACCCAACCTTGCAGCCTCCCTCTCCCCAGGGGCAGACAGGGTTTCCCACCCTCCTGGGGACAGGCGCCATCTGGCTTTAACCACTGGAACTGTTGGATATGGAAGGGTGGTGGGGTTGTGTGGCCAAGCAGAGGTGTGTCATAGATTCTAAGGCCAGAAGGGATCCTTGTGATGATCTAGGTCAGGGGTCATCAAACTGGGGTTGTGACCCTTCAGGGGGTCACAGGTTATTACATGGGGGGTCATGAGCTGCTAGCCTCCATCCCAAACTGTTTCACCTCCAGCATTTATGATCGTGTTAAATATAAAAAAAGTGTTTTTAATTGATAAGGAGGGGTTGCAGTCAGAGGCTTGCTGTGTAAATGGGGGTCACCAGTACAAAAGTTTGAGAGCCACTGATCGAGGGTGACTGTTTAACACAGGCCAGAAAATGTTCCCTAATTTCCTTTGGACAGTGCAGTGACACTTGGTGGTGTGGCTCTGTGATAACGTTGCGTATTGCAGGGTGTACAAATGTCTCGATTTTGTGTGCAGATGTTACTTAGCCCTGTATTGTGCAATGAGCAATCTTTCTGTTTTGGCAATCCCAAATGTTCAGAAATCATGAATACCCTTCTCCCCTCTCAAATCATAGGATTGATTTAAAAATAATGAGATTGAAGGAAAAAAATGATTTGGAATTCTTTATTTGCATTCTGGCTTTTGCATGTGAGGTGGTGGAGTCTCCTTCCTTAGATGTTTTTAAGGTCAGGCTTGACAAAACCTTGGCTGGGATGATTTAGTTGGGGATTGGTCCTGCTTTGAGCAGGGGGTTGGACTGGATGACCTCTTGAGGTCCCGTCCAACCCTGATATTCTATGATTCTATGGTTAGTGGTCTTGTCTTCAAGCTTATCTTTGCAATCATGATGGCTAGAAACTTTTTTAAATATGAAAGCTGAGTTTCTGGTGTATTTCCATGACTCCAGGCTCTAGGGCCTTAACAAAAACATAAAGTATATTAAATCTTGCATAAAACTGTGAGAGTTGGTAACATTGATATTTTACAGTAAAAGCCCTAGTCCCAACATCATATGCTAATGTTATTACAGTATCTTGGGCCAATCGCTATAAAATCCCAGAGTATTTTCTTTTTGTAAAAATGAGAAGGTGCATATCACAAGTAGTTATATGTCCTTACACCCTCTTTAATGATTACATATAGTAATAATGAAGTGTTTTCTGGACACATGGACTTCTTCTCCAGTAGAACAGAGATAAGGCCTAATCCTGTGAGATTCTAAGAGCCTCATGCAACGTGCTGAGCACCCTCCATTTCCTTTGAAATAGGAACTTTACTACTTGACAGAGATGGTCAGGAGTCACTGCTTCTGGCAGTAGGGTAATGGGCAAAGTGGGCACAGTACTGCCAGAGCCCCTTACGTTTTGGCAGGAGTAGAAATGGTATCAGAGACCTTAGTTTAAACTGCAGAACGAAGTCAACACGGTTGAAAAGTTGGTGTGGAGGGAGTCTACTCTGCATGCGTAGGGGCTGTGTAATAGGGATCTGAGCTTGGGTCTCTGGTAATTGCTGCTGAGGCAGCATGCTCAGCTCCTTCGGAAAGGAGTTAAATGTTTTATGTCCTGCTACAGCTGATGCTAAGCAGTGCTGATGGGCCATGGAGGACACTGCTTTAATCTGATCTGTGTACCATGGTAACACAGGTTGTTTGGGAATGGAGACCCTGCGGACTTCTGCTCTGATAACTGAATGCTTTTAAAGAAAAAAAGTCAGAGTCATCAGAGCCAAGTCATGCCATCTGGTGACCTTAATTTCAAGCAACAAGCAGGTAAATGTTTATGATTTGTAGCCGAAGGGATGGAGAAGAAATAGCTGTAGCAGGATGATTCACTTTCCCAACTGTTGTTAAACCTGTCAGCATTATTGTCTCACTGGCTGTGCATGCCAAGAGGACATCAGAACGAAGGTGACTGAAGTGACCCAACTGAACCCAAACTTTGAATGAAGAGACCTTTCCTCTTTTTCCATCTTGTGTCAGTTGAGAGCCCTGCCACAAGAACCCTGTGTGAAGCAGAGAGGATATTGGGTTACAACCAGCACCCTTTCACCTTTCTCTTGTTTAGGGGCAGGGTGTGCATGTAGAGAGGGTTTGGATAAGACTCGACTTTGTTGTAACTCAAACAGAACCAGGCTTTTAAGGCTTAACGAAGCATGGAGAATTAAACCACCAATGTTGGGGCTTGTTTTTAAAGCAGGTTCATTACATCTGGTGACATATGTTATTGGGGAGCAGGGGCTGTACAAAACCATCCCATTATTTGTGATGGTGGGCTGATGTGCCTAAAGATGTATTCACACTTTGCACTGTGATCCTAGCAGATTTCACAAGCCAGTTGGGCTGGGCCAGGTCCATACTTGGATGGGAAACTTCCATAGAAACCATAGGTGCTACAGGAAGCGATGCAGTTGACGCCGTAGATGGCATTTTTCTCTCTGAGGTCTCAGTTCTGGAAGCATTAAGCTTGTGCTTAAGGAAATCCATCTATTCCTGATTACGGAGGCTTTTCTGATTCGGGACTTGATTTGGAGCCAACTCATTGTCCCAGAGTGGTGCCGATGGAGCTGGGCTGGGTGTAAGTGCTGTCTTTCAAATGCAAAGTAAAACTGAGTTCTAGACCACTTGTGGTCATTAAAAATTCTAATACCCCTATTCTGCTGAACCTAGGTTTTCTGGCCAAATTCTGATCCCGCTGCTCTAAATTTCCCCTGCAATTGCAACTGGGTACAGTCTGTTCTTCACTTCCTGTCCTAAACTGTTTAAGGGTGTTTCTGTGTGGTGTTACACAGATGCCACTTTCCATTAGACAGCTGGCTACGTTTCAATGGTGGGTAAAACGATTGTTATATCTTCTTGACCTATCTCTTAATAGTGTTGGGGCGCTTAATTAATATTTGTAAAGCACTTCGAGATCCTTAAATATAAGATTCTGTCCAAGTGCAAAGGATGCTTATTTTGTCCTTTTCGTAGGGATGCAGTTCACTGGAACCCTCATTTAAAACGAACAATTCCCTCCCCCAACTGACTGTGAATCACAATATTTTTGGATACAGAAAGGATGCTCTCAGCGCTTTGCTGTACAAGCAGCTGATATACTGCAGCTGTTCCTTTGTTTAGACAAGTGTTAATATCTTGTCACTTGCATGAATCATTTTTCTGGATCCTGTTTTTAAATAAATAAAAAAATAAATCAGCATTTGTGTTGGGTATTCAGAATTTTGCAAGTTAACGGACTGTTGAGAATTGATAAGGCGGTGCATTTTCATGATTTGGCTGGTGATAATTACCCAGATACATGAAATGTAGGTTATATAAATAACCATAGCTGTATATTCACACTGCTGCATTCCCTCCACCTTCTCCCAAAGAGCCTAAAGCATTTTCTTGCCCTACATCATGCCAGAAGTTCAAAGAAACAACACTACCTGATATTCTTGGAATCAAAAACAGCCACAAAGGAAGTTTCAGCTTTCAGAATACTGGGGTTTCTTTTTATTTAGGAAGAGAATAAAGCATTTTTAAATATATTTATCTGATGTACACTTAAACTGAGATGCTGGTTCATACTTTACAGTGTTTGAAACCGAAAGTGATAGTGATCCCCTTCACATTGATGCAACAAACAGATGACTTTAGAACAGACATAGGTTCAAAAGTCCCCTAGTATAAAGATTTAAGTAAAGGAACATTAATAATCAACACACCAAGTATCATGACAGTGGTAACAAAGAGCATGGTGAATTCTCTGAGAAAATCTACTTGACACTTACTTTTTTTTAGACAACTGCTTTCCATTATAAATAAGGCATGAAGGTTCTCCATACTGTTACCAGACTGATAGCCACAATCATGTGTATAGCTCCTAATACTTCTGAGTTTGGGGCCACTGGCCATCTGAAAATGTCAAGGGTGCAAGAGAGAAGCTTTTGGCATTGGGTAGGTTGGGAGAAGGTATTTGCAGAACTGGGCCCCTCTGGCCGGCCAATCTAAGAGGCAGCAGTGGTGATGGTTTGGGGGTCGCACCTTTGCAAACTGCCATGATGGCAGCCTTTTGAAAAGAAAGGACAAAGAAAGATCGATTCTGCAAAGTGCTGAGCACCCTCAATCCTCACTAATTTCAGTGGGAGCAGAGGGCAGTTGGCTTCTCATGGGGTCAGGTCCTGAATTTGGAAAATAAGACGGGGAGTGAGAGGGGAGAAAATGAGATAAATTATGCTAAAAAAATAACCAAAAGCCAGATTCTGATCTCATTTTTACCAGTGTAACTCCAGAAAAACAGACTTTGGGATTTAAGCTGATGTAAATTAAATCAGAGTCCAGCCCAAAGTTTCTTTAAGTGCATGTTGAATACTGTTCAGTAATTTATAACTTCAGTAACTTATACCAACTGTCAGCATCCTCCCATGCAGCTGAGCGCTCTGGGTGTGTATCTGAAGCTCTAATGAAATGCTATTTATCTGCATATATTCATGAGCCCTGTAAGATTCCACGTACGAATGTCTGACCAAACAAGGCCCACTCTTGGTTTCCGAGAAACAGATACTGATGATTCCTGAGACTGGGGAGGCCTTTTGTGTGTGTGTGTCTCTGTCTGAATCTCTTGGTGGGCATGTGAAGAAAGTAGAGAGATTCTGATGCTGGCAAATTAATTTGGAATATTTAAAACTCCATGGCAGGTGACAACCTTTGGAAAAGGCAGCTCAGCCAGGTTGGATTATTGTCAGCAGAAAACTCCGCGTCTGTCAGCTCAGTCAGGAGTATTAACGGTGAAGGTCTGGGGACAGTGTGATAAATACTGTTGTTGGTAATCACTGCTCTTAACACTTTAAGAATGTGGTGCTTTGTTGTTATCCCTCTACGGGTGAGTCACTGCTAATCTGTCTTTGCAAACCCAGACAAGTCATATTTTACGAGTTTGCTAGGAGCGGCAATGATATTTCTTGAACAGCAAGGCACAGAGGACCAATACCCAAACCTAGAGATGAGGGGTATCTCTCTGAACCAGTAACAGCACTTCTTGTTTGGCTTCTGGGAAAGCCTTGGTCATCAGTTTCAACCATTAGATGAATTCAACCAGGCTGTGATTACCTGGAGTGTAAAAGAAGGATATCCTATATGCTTAAAATCCTAAGACTATAGACTGACTCATCCGGGGAGGCTGATGAAGACATAACAGTAACCAGTTCTACATTTCTCTTCAAGTTTTTCCAGTTGCAATGAGTTTGCATTGTAAATCTCTGAAAAACCTGACTGATAAAAGAGAATGGCTTAAATAGGAAGAACATACGGCCCTTTGGGGAACAGAAAGGTCAAACTAAAGTGTCTCAGGTATACTTGTGGGTCCTTTGCAGTAAACCAAAGAGAAAGAGAAGGGCTGGGTGTTCTGAAGCAGTCTCTGGAAGTTCTGATGGCTTTTTTTGTAACACTGCACCCATGCCATTCCAGGACGCTGCAGGAGATCCAAGCTTTTGCCTGCAGATAATCAAACACAGTAGCTGGAGGAGAAGCTGAAAGGGTGGGTAGTTGTTAGTTTCCGGTGTTTGTGATTTCTGGCTGCTGTAGCAACACATGCAGGAATTCATTGTAAAGTTTCTGAAACAATCTAGAACTACAATATACAGCTTTTCCAGCAGGTTCAGAAACCCTGGCAGCTGGGTTCGCTTGGAGCACTAACTTTAAAAAGTGACTTGAGTCTCCATGGCACTTTCTTGCCTTTGAGCCACGTAGGCCCCCTTCCTATATAAGAAAACAAAGTGAGAGGCCTCAAGGCAGCAGGGCTGCTCGATATTTCCTGGAGCAAAAGAGAAGAGCTGGTTGTTGAGGTTGCATGTGGGAGCAAAAGAAACACCGTGGCAGTGGGATTCATTTGCTAGACTTGTTTTTCACCTTGGTGGCGTTGATGTCGGCTTTCGTCTTCTGGATGCGTGAGAAGATCTCCTTGAAAAGGGCCTTGTACTCTGGCTGACTCTGTTCCAGCCGCTTGTCCACAGCCTCCACGTGTTTGCTAAGGCTCTTCTCTATTGTCTTCCGCTCTTCCAGCTCGTGACCCTCTCCCCGGAAGTCCCTGAAGGAGCTGTCACGAGAGATGGGGCGGGAGGTCTGGACTCCGGTGTGGCGCACGCTGTCCTTGTGCTGCCGGCACTTGTTGAGGAGCTCTTCGTACTTCTCCAGCAGGGCGTGGTACTGCTCGTCCACCTCCCTCAGGATTGACATGCCCCGCTTACGCACGTTGTTGGCGTGCAGTGTGTAGTTGCCTTCATGCCGGCTCACGGCGTCCTTGGCCACAATGGCATTGAGGGCAGTGTCGCTGCAGCTTTTCCGGACAGGGTGATTTGGGGAAGCTGTCATGGATGCACTGTGAGTTTTACTCCCATCTTCCTCTGAGAGGTCAATGTAATCTGCTTCGGGGGCATTGTTTAATGGCTCCAGAAGGGCTTCAGACAGGTTGTCCTCTCTGCTAAGAAGATACTTCTTGACTTGTTTCATCTGCTGTAGCTCCAGGAGCTCGGCCTCCAACTCCTTGATGCGCAGTTTGCAGCTCTCCATCTCGCACACCCGTTGCTCGAGATCTGAGTACTCCTGGATGACGGCAGTGTATTCGCGCTCCACCCTTTCCTTCCGCTGCTTCTCCTGGTTGACTTGGGACCTAAGGGAAGTCACCATGGCCTGGAGATGCTCATTCTCCCTCTCCACAGGGTTTTGGTTGAGCTCCATTGAAGAGCTGTGGACCTGGAACGCATCTTCATATCTGTGGCAAAGGGAGACTGTAGTGAGTTATTGACAAAATAATGGTCCCTTAAAGATACTGGAGCCAAATTCTGCTCTCAGTTAAACCAGTAATTTCACTGAAGTCCATGGAGGAGCTACCCTGGATACACACTGGCATAACAGAGCGAGATTTGGCTTGTGGGTGCTTTGTCGTTGTTTGTATTACTGTTATGCCTAGAGGCCACAATCAAGATTTGGGGCTCCACTGTGCCAGGTACTGTACATGCACATGAAAGCCAGTCCCTGCCCCAGAGAGTTTACAATCTAATTATACGAGAGACAAAAGAGCAGGAGGGGAGAAACACAAAAAGGAAGTGACTTGCGCAAGGTGACATACAGGTCAGTAGTAGAGATGGGAACAGGACTTCTGAGTCCCACTCCAGTGCCCTACCCAGGCTGCTTTATTCTTTCCCTTCACATGGAAACCTGTATCATGGATTCAGCAGCTGTCAGCTTCTCCCTTATCACTGTTACTTTGCAAAGGATCTGGGTTTTATACAGATCTGGCGAAATGCTACCTGACCAAGAGCACTGGAGATGGAACTTGTCTCCCTGTATACAGACTCGGTATAGCTCAGTCAGTGGCCATGTTAGCTTCCCCATTCTGCACCTGCTATGTGCCCCCACTCTGTCCTGGAGAACTATCGGTAGAGATGAGAGGACTGTTCACCCTCCATGACCCATATTTGGTCACTGGTCCCTTTGCTAAGATTGCTGACAGGATTGCCAGTTGGGGCTGCACTTTTGTGACTTGGATGCTTGGACCTTGTCTACATGAGAGTCATACCAATTTAACTTAAGCTGGCTTTGTGACTTATTCCGATTCCTGCGCTGGTTAAACGAAACCACTCCGTTAGTTTAAACCTGTGCACCTTTTCTCATGCAGATAAGGCCTTCACTTTTGGCAACATGAGTGACAGCCGCCAAATTAATTTTCCACAAGCCCCCTCACAGCCATTTCATAGTAATATCTTCAAGGCACTACCAACTTGGGCTGAAAATACAGGGCTTGAGATTTTTCCCGCCTGGGCTGGTAGAGATTCATTGCATCAACTTTCTGTCCTGGAGAAGGAAGGGGACATGAGCCAAATGCTAGTCACTTTGCTTCTGGAGTATTTGCCTACCTCCCACTCTCCGGTAGTGATTGAACAACACTGGCCTAGTCAGCAGGGAAGGGTCTTAGTCCGTTCCCACCCCTTCTGTTTGAAAGGAAGGCAAAGCACTGATGGCACCTAGGATTGGAGGGAGAGGAGGAATTGGCAATAATGGGAATAAAGTATACACAAAGTTAGTGCACTAGGAACCTGCTACCCATCTCCCCTTCCCCCGTGCCAAAGGCTAACATTGTAAGCTGCTGCTGTGGAATCTGTGCTCATCTGGCATTTGGCTTTGCCCACCAATTTGAGGCTGAAAGCCACCAGTAATGTTTGGTGCCCCGCACAGGAGTGAAGTGCAGTGGTTCCAATGTTAGTAGGAATCTGTGTTCGTTACGTATGATACACTGACTTGCAGTGCCTGTTGCTTTCCTGGGCTAAGGTATCTTTTACTTAATGCAATAATAAAGAATGTTTTCAAAGCCAAAAAAAAAAAGGGAGGACAAAAGTGGGAGAACCCACCCTGAAGAACTGTGTTTCTGAAAACAACAAAGTAGTAAAATTGTGGAATGTGTGTTGCAGCCTCTGAGCTTCATCCCTCCCTGAAAAACAAACAAAACTTGATTGTGCTGTTCTGTGTCCAGGAAGTGCCAGCTCTCCAGAAAGAGTAGGAGGAGGTTTATAAAATGAGGGTAATGGAAAAAGCCTCTTGCTGGAGTAACCCCTCTTTCAGTGCTTCTGTGGCATGGAAACCACATGAAATATTCTCCCCCATTGCGGTCAGGAAATCTGTTTTTCTTCTCCACCCCAATAAACACCTGAGTTAGAACAGATTGGAAAGGATAAAATACCATCCCTTCCCCTCTAGGCCTTGGATGGTGATGGGGGGTATTGAACAGATTTCCTAATTACTGTAGGTCAGAGTGACCTGCAAAACCCAAATGCAAATTTAAAAGCCAAACTATGCAGTGAGGCAATGTTGGTAAAGCATGACAGGGGCATGGTGGGAAAACAACCACATAGATATTGAGTAGACTTTGCCTGGAGGTAGATTATGCCCTTGTAACATCCCCTTCATTGCTCCAGTAGAAGGCCGTGCATTTGTATCCCCTGGCAGTGCAATACTTTCCTATAGGATAGCAGGTTTATTGATTCTCTATTTAGAGAAGTTTCCATCATGTAGGAAGCTGAGCAAGAAATGTCCCTAGGAGGTCAATGAATTAATACTGTGGCTGGATTTTAGACAGGGTGGGATGAACAATAACATGTTTGTACAGCACCCAGCACAATAGGGGCCTGGTTCATTACTTGGGCTCCTGGGTGCTACTACAATACAAATAAATAGCAGTAATATGCGTGCAAAAAACATGGCTGCTCTACTATAGCTGTGGCAGCAGGAGAGGATGCAGGATTTCACACACCTCTACGTCATCTGTCTGGGTGCAGTTGATAGGGAGGTGCTGGCTGTGCTAGCTGCCCCACTAGGAGCCTGTCAGGGGTGAGGCCTCGCCCTCCTACGCACTAGACAGTGGTGGGAGAATCACAGTGGGAGAATACAGGCTACAGCTTTTTAGATGTAGATGCAGCCCTGCTGCCTAACATGTGTTTCCCTACAGCACTCAGGAAACAGCGTGCACGAGAAAGGTAGAACCACTCCCACTTGGGCCGGGCACCTTCTTTCCTTGCCCCGGTGCAGCTCCATTTCATAAGAGGCTATATGAGCCCCCGCAAAGGGGTAATCAATCTCATGATTCAAGGCATCAGCAAATATATGACCAGGAAGGAACCCTACCAACTACAGAACTGTACAACTGTGCGCATTAGCTGTGGGTGGGGCTCACCTTTTTCTCAAGCATCACGTATTGGGCTCCCTTGCAGAGGTGAGATGCTAAACTGATGGTAAATGGCAAATCCTGTGTTAATATTGCTCCTCTTTTTGAGTCAAACCCACAGTGTTCCCTGACTTGTGCTACTCTAATGGACTGGGGTAGGTAGGAATGAAACCTGCCTCCATCTCGTGCTGCTGGTTTTCCCCTTCCCCTCTCAGCAGAAATGCCAGTTTTAATGGGAAACGCTTTCCACATACAATCCAGGGTAATTAAGGCAAAGGCGTATTTGCTGATTCCCAGGACCTTGATGATATTCCCATAGTCTCCGCACCTGCCTTTCCCTCTCCTTGCTTCATGGTGATACCTGGGGCTCAAGCACAGCTCCTTGAGGCAGGGGAAGGTATGAATGGTTCGGCGCCTCTCCCTTTTCTCCCGCCGTATGCGCAGCTGCTCTAAGCTCCGCAGCTCCTCCACCTGTTTCTGCAGCTCCTCCACTTGGTTCTGAAGCCCCTCGATGGTCTCCGTCAGGCTGCCAGGGTCAGAGAGAAATAGAGGTGAGGTGAGGCAACAAGGAAGTTTAGGCGCTCATCTGCCGAAGGTCTTGTTTAACAATCTCCTCCCACAGTAGGGGAAGAGTGCACTCCTTTGAGGGCAGACCCTGCATTCTTTGTGTACACCAAAGTCCTAGACAGGGGAAATTTTGGGTGCACTTCTAACTGTGATGAATTCTGCCTGACTGTTTTCACTCTTGATTTAGATGAGGGGTGCATATGTGTAGAGGAGGAGGAGGCAGACGAGTGCAATAATTGGGGATTCTATTCTTGAATCAATTGGCTAGAACAATAACCTCCTGGGAATTTGCTCAATCCTAGAATATCTCAGCATTTAAAAGATTAAAGTAGGATGAAAGCGAGTTTATTCCTTCTTCTCTTTCTCCCAAAGAAATAAAATGCAGAGACTGGCCGGGGTGGTTTCTACACCAGTTGTGAATGCAGTTTGTAAAACAGTATGTAGATCTGTGACACTAAAGCTTTCTGCTTGTATAGCCATTTTAAAAAGATATTGTGTTGTACAAGTGTAACAATCTGGTGCTCACAAGGACTCACCTTGGTCAGGGTCTCCTTTTAGAAGGGAAAATGTTATTGATAAACTGGTGTTAGCTGGCAGGAAATATCCTAGTCTGGGCTGCTCTAGAGGTGAAACTAGTATCCTGGTACTGACTGGTGGGCATTATTCTCCTCTAGAGCTTCTTGACATGCCTCTGATCCTGTAGTTCAGGGAATGGGGGAACTCCAGGTGTTTTCCGAACAGACTCATCTGTTCTTGTTCAGGACTGCCAGTCATCTGCCCTACAAGGCAAAGCATCTTACCACACCCTGGTCCCTTGGCTATCAATCAGATCGCTGACCTAAGGAATCCAGCACAAGCAATGGGGAGCATTACCATTGTATCTTCTGCTGGGATGTCTTGCTCTCCAGCACAAGCTTCTGATTAGCCAGCTCCAGGTCCCGTGCTGTGAGATCCAGCTGCTCATAGACCTTAGCATGCTGTTCGTTCATCTGGCGCAACATCTCCAGCTGTTTCGTCAGGTACTGCAAAAAATTCAGAAGTCCATTAAATGTGAGGCGATCCAAGACCTGTGCTTGTGCACAAAGTCCATCCCTGAACCACCTCCCTTTTCACTTTGTCATCAAGGGGACTTGATCCTGCAAGGTACTGAGATCCCTCACTGTCCACTGACTTCCAGGGAAGTTCAGGTTTTTGGTTCATCTGCCTAAAGGAACCACGTTACCCTCACTCTAACCCTGTCTCCCAAACGCTATTCTCTGAGTGTCTGCAATGTCCTCTGCTGGCCAAAGAACAGGGATGTGCTGCCAACCATTGAGAAAGAGGCTGCTATTAAAATGCTTCCTCTCTGCCTGTGGGGTGGGATGAGGGACTGTGGAATCTATTCATTTATTTTCCCACAACGTGAGATTTTCAGCAATTGCATTGTTTGCTCTTGTGTGTCCTCTCCCTTTTCCCTGCCCTGCATCCGTCTTGTCTTTGTGGAAGGGACAGTCGCTTATTCTGCATGAGTGCAGCGCCTAGCACGGTGGGGCTCCATGCTCAGTTGGCTACTAAACACGGTCACTAATAACTGGAATCAGGCAGGGAAGCACTGGAATGATCGCACCCTTTCTTCTGTTCTGAACAGAAGTTGGTTTGGGGTCTGGTTTAGGAACAGAATAAGGCTGAACATGACCTAAATCCAACCAAAACAGAGGCTCCCAATTGGGAGGGCAGAGGGACCCTCCGAGTGTGGAGCCCAGACTGGCTGATCTGCTCTATTAGGACTTAATCCACCACTGGTTCAATCCCTTCCATATGTGGCTTTAACTCCCCTCCCCCTCAGCACATCCCTCCACTCTCTTAACAGCCTAGCAGCTCCCATTGGCTACAGTGAGGCGGCTAAAATGTCCCCTGCTTTCTCACAGCTGAGCCCCTCAGATGTGGCAGCAGCAGCAGTAGGGAGTTATCCTGGGCTTCGGCAGCATCTGTACCTCTATCTCCTGCACTTGCTCCTCATTGGTTGCATACATCTGTTGCAGTGAATCCTCCAGCTCCTTGTTACGCTCCAGCAATGTCTTCCCCAGTTCGGCTGCCAAGTGCAGGTCTGAAAAGTAAAAGGGACAAATTGCTGAGACTGGGGCTCCCTGGAACCATGGCATATCAGGGCTGGAAGGGACCTCAGGAGGTCATCTAGTCCAACCCCCTGCTCAAAGTAGGACCAATCCCCAATTTTTGCCCCAGATCCCTAAATGGCCCCCTCAAGGATTGAACTCACAACCCTGGGTTTAGCAGACCAATGCTCAAACCACTGGGCATCGGAGGCTGCAGTGTGGAATGGCTGCCTGGAGGGAAAATTGGCATTTGGCCATTGAACTGGTTCCCAAGTTCTTCATCCTCTAGGCATGCAATTCAGACACTTGGCTAGCTCCTGAATCTGCCTGTCTTTCCAGGCGAGCCTTTCTCACCTAGTCACTGGGAGAGCAGCAGGGGTAGCTGTCCCAATTATCCCTCCCGACCCTGGCGGGATGCAGAGGGGACAGTGCTGGCACTGATTGAATCCCACCCTCTCTGGCTTGCTGTCACTGCACTTTAATGAGCAGCCCCTCTGGGTGATCACTGCTGGAGTCTGTTACCGTGGTAGGACGGAGAGACCAGAGCCCCTCTTGCTCTCCCCCCCACACTCTTAGGCCTCAGCTTTCACAATGGAATTAGCGAGTTCTTGTTCCAAATGCCTTCCCTGTGATTAGCTCTTATGGAACTGCACCCAGCTTCCACGGGATTTAGATGTGCTGGCGAGGCTGCATCTAATATGGTACAATCAGGGCAGTGAGTTTTCTCACTGGCATCTGCTGAGTTCCCCAAATAGGGCTGGTAACTCTGCACATGCTCACTGTTCTTCCCCCTGCCCCCGCAGCCTCCCCGTGGTAAATAAAAACAAGCCCTTTGCCTTTCAGCCTGGTAACACAGTGTTGCCAACTCTCACAATATTTCTGTGAGTCTCACAATAATTGGTGTTTTTCCTTAAAGCCCCAGCTCCTGGAGTCACGTGATTATGTGAGACTTTCAGCTTTAAAAAAAAAAAGTGAATTGCTAACCCTCATGGTTGAAGAGAAAACCTTGAAAATGTAGACCCGACAGGCTACAACACCCACTCTGGCCCCTAAATAACCAAATGTAGGATGAATTTCAGGATAGCTATGCTGTAGCCTAAAGCATTTGCAGCTTCTTCCAGAGGTTAATTTGACTTGGCAGTTGATTAGGAGGCAGCGATATTTAATTGTTAGAGCAGGGGACGAAGGTCTGGTCCACACTATGTGGTTAGGTGAATGTAAGCTGCCATGCGTTGCAGAACTGTCTTCACTTACATTTGGCTCCCATCGACGTAAGTACCTCTCTACGCCAATTTAGTAACGCCCACCTCCCTGAGCGGCGTAGAGTCACGGTCAACATAATTAAGTCGACGCAGTGTCAGCGTAGATGCTGCGTTGCTTAAGTTCACTGTTGCTGGCTTTCAGGAGCCATCCCACAATGCTCCACGCTGACAATACAATCGATACTAGTGTTCCTGGTGAGGGACGCACACCGCCAACACAAGGAGCCAAGCGTGCACATACGTAAGCGATTTAATTACTGCAGTGACTGTGTGCCAACGTAAGTTAGGTTGACATAATTTTGTAGTGAAGACATGGCCTGGGAGTCAGGACTCCTGGGTTGTATTTCCTCCTCTGCCACTGACTTGCCATATGACTTAGGGAAAGTCACTTAACCTCTCAGATTCCCGCTCTGCAAAGTGGGGATTATATCTACCACTTGTTAGGGGATCTTCAGAGGAATGATGCTCCACTGATGGTGCAAGGTATTTTTTTATTATTACTAATCAGTTCTGGCAGTTTCTGATTTTACCTGTAGACATAATGGAGCTTATGTGGGAAGAGTGATTGTGTGCATGTGGCGAATGGCGATGCACCTTGGCTGGTTGTGCTGGGAGACCTCAAATTATAGATAGGGCTAGCTCTCTGGATCTTGTCCTGTACTGGTTGGCTGGCAGTTACATCCTTTTCCTTGAGAATCTGCTCTCCAGCCATGGACTGTACTGTGGGGGTTAGTCTGAGATCTGACCTTTTAACGATTATCCGAGTGACCGGGTCTGAGGGCTGCAATCATTGGAATGAATGTAATCAATATATCGGCACAACTACTGGTACGTAGACGACCTTCACCTTCCTTTAGCCACGGAACAGCTCCCAATTTCCAGAGTGCTCTCAGGGGACTGAGCGCCTGACAGAGACGGGGGAATGGTATGTTAGACTCCAGCTGGGCTGGAGAGAATTGCTTCTCCTTCAGCTGCTTGGTTTGTGGTTAACCGCATTTTCCATTGACAATCCCCCATCCCTCGCCAGATCATCTATTTTTGCCAATCATAGACATGTCGCAAATCTCCTCCTGTCCAGCCTGATCTGGTTGGCAAGGAAGGCACCCCCAGCACAGAGAAACCTTGAGAGAGGAGTCCACGCTGCGCTCCAGGCAATGAGGCAAGAGACTCCCGCTCTGTGCGGGATTACATCAGCTCTTTCCCACAATATGGCATCCAGTTTAATCAGCTGGGGTTGAGTTAAATGGATTAGGCCTCACAGGATCCTGCATCATAATTTAAAGGCCCCTGTCAGCAATAATTGAACTAGAAAACAGGCAGTGTCTGGGGAGATGTATAAAGAGATTCTACAGCTCAGAGGTGGAAAACTGTCCCCTCCCCCCATTTTTTTGGTTTTGTTTTTAAAGAGAATGGGTAAGGGGCCAAGAGACACAAGGCAGGAAAGAAGAGGATCATCTGCCCTGGTACTTGTAACCTGACTCAACTCTATAGTCCTCCGCTCATCCAGGGACCATACACACACCCACCAGCCGCAGTGCCACTGACCATATTGCCTCGTCTCTAGTTCTTCTCACATCTGGGTCTCCTCTCATCCACTTCAGCTGGTCTCTTGTTTGGCTCTTCCCTCCCTCTAAGATCTATTGTTGGCACATGGATGTGCATGGGCAGGCGGGGAGCTGGAGGCAGCTCCCTAATATCTTCCTTCACACAGGTCCCAGCTGGACCTATGGCCAAGCTTGTCTCCTGCTCAGCAGGACTCAGATGCCCCATTCCCTTTTTCTTAGCTAGTGAGACCTTGGAAACTAGCTGCCTGTTGTATTTTTGTCCACAGATCATTCAGGGGGTGGTTGGTGTTACACAAGGATTTAGTAGAACAGTTGTGTACATCTCCTTGATTTAGCTGTTATACTGAAACCTACCTCCACTCCCCTTCTCCACACAGCGTGCGAGAACTCACCCCTTCAGCAAGTGTGAAATTATGGTGCAACAATCCAGATACAAACTAAGGCTATGTCTACACTACAAAGATAAGTCGACCTATGTTAAGTCGACTTACAGCCACCACATTAATTACTGCTATGGCCGATGTCCATGTTACCCTCCTTCTGTTGGAGGTGCACATCCTCACCAGGAGCGCCTCCATTGACTGAAGAGGGGCAGTGTGGGCTGAGAGCCAGGGCTCTCAGCTCCGTGCAGCTCCCCACCAGGACCCCAGCTGCCCCCCAGGCTTCTCACCTCCACGTTCCCAGCCAGGAGTAGAGGGGAAGCGGCCCGGGCCTTCTTGCCTTCGGAGGGGAGATCTGCATCAGGAGTCCAGTCAGCTGCTGTGCTTCCAGCAGGGAGTCAGGACCCCAAGGGCAGCAGGGCTCTGACTGGGAAGCCCAAGCGGCAGCCTAAGCCTGGAGCCTGGGTGGCAGCCCGCCTTGAAGCAGAGACCGGGTATCCACTTTCTTGTCAGTTTCACGGCTCCAGTCAACAGCCGATGCGAAGAACTCACCCTAAGTACACCAACATAAGCCCTGCGCGGCTCATTGAGGTGCTTTTATGATGTCGACAGAGCAGGGGAGTTACATCGGCGGGAGGAGCATTTCAGACAAGACTGACTTTGGTTGACAAACCGGTGAAGTGTCGACCAAGCGTAAGGCTCTCTTGCCGCTCGCCCTCGGTAGTGGGCTCTGACATGGCCACTGCAGTTCATGCAGCACAGCTTCATTCTTCAGGGCCTCCTTTGGCCCCTACCAGAGAACTAGGTGATACAGCTACAGAGTTAAATAGGCATTAGTAGCCGAGGCTATTCTACAGATATAAGAGCCCTGGGAGGGAAGGTGTACTTTGCTCTGGGGTTGGGAGATGCAGGAAGGTTATTGCAGATGCCGAGAGCTGCAGAGGAGAAAGCTCTGGCATTAACAATGATCAGGTTGTGTGGAGTGGCAGAGAGAAGGCCAGGGCTTGATGAGTGGAGGGACTGGGCAAGGGAGAAGGGCTCTGATTCTGAGGGGCTGCTAGGCTGAACTCAGGGCAGGAAACAGAGGTAGCTCACTGCTGTCTTTTTAGTCTGCACCCCCTTGGATTCAGGAGGCAGCCGGGGGAATGTTCCAGTCTCCAGGATAAGTTAAAACTACTCCAAGGCTATTGCAGCAGCCCAGGACAGATCTGGCCAAATGCTTAGGGTACCCCTACCCTGGGATCTGAAAGAGAGGGCAGTGTAGAGGTATTCTGCTGGCCTTATGCCTCATGGGGAAAACCCCCTTTGAGCCTCCTGCAGGCAATGGGAGTCTTTCCACTGACTTCAATGGGTGGTGGATCAGACTGTATGTCCGGGGCATTCCCAGGTGGCTCTTTCTTACAGGTATCCTGGCATAGCCAAAGACGCATGCATCGCCGGCATATAAGGGTTACCATGAAATAGAATTGAGCATCTCTTGGCTACTGTGCTTTACATTAGGTGCTGCACCAGCCTGCATACAGCAACCACCGATAGAGAGGGCACAAGGGTGACTTAATGTCACGTAGCCCCCCACCCTCTGGGCCGAGTCTGTGGAACACGGACTCTGGTGCAGAGGCCAACCCCGAGGGGTATTTTCCTTCACCATCTGACAAGACATTGGTTTGTTTGGGGGATTTGGGGTCTGATGTTGCGTAGAGATGTTTTGCCTACTCCCTGCTGCTAGAATTGTGATCCTTTAACTGTGCCGGGTTCCTTATTAATATGGCCTTATGCAGGAGGATATGATCGTGTCATACAGAGCAGGTAGTTCTGATATTTTTTTTTCTCTTTTTACATTTAGATAATTGAGCTATGTAGGCTACAAAAAGCAGCCCCTGCATAATAAGTTCCTGATTTTTCAAAGGGGCTAGTCACCTGCAATTCTAATGGAAGCCAAAGGGAGGAGCAGGTGCTTGACAGCTTTAACTCCCCTCCCCACCCCCCCACCCCCAGCCCCAAACCCCCCACTGCTTGTTGTAATGAGCCAGATTCATCCATCATGGAATTATGCTGAAGTCTAGCCATTTACAACAGGGATCAAAGGCCCAGATCCTCAGCTGGTGTAAACTGGTGTCGCTCCACTGATTTAAGGGCACTCATTGGTCTCCAGGTGGAGTGTAAGGCCCTATGACCTGGTATCGGCTTTCTCTCTGTGCCATGTGGCCACAGCTACAGTCAGCTAGGGCACTTGAGTTGGATCCTCTGGCTATAAGGGAGAGGGAACATCTGGCAGGGAGGGCTCTGGGACTCCGGAATTTGCTCCCCACCTTGGTCTGAAATAGGTCAAAGTTGGTGATTTTTTTCCAGGCCCGCAGCAAAAGGCACCTGCTTGAGAATGTCTCTGGAGAAGGCTGAGGGTCTGCAACCTAGTTGCTGAAGGTGGTAGTTGGCACAGATGATTTGAATGCTGATGAGATTGAATTTAATTGTATTTACTGTATAATTAACAATGTTAGGGCCCCAAGAGCCTTGGATAAGTGTCTTTATAATTTTAAATCTAATTAAGTAGAACTACCCTGATTTACAGCAACTGGGGATCTGCCCCAATATGTTAGTGGGGGGTTGTACATTCTGGGCCTATTGCAGTGGGGATCCACTCCAGTGAGGCTTTGCATATTGTATTATCATGGTTGCTGCTCCACCACAGGCGATGCAGTGAGTCTGTACGTGAAGAGCTTAGAGCTCCCAAGAAACCTTAACAATGGAACTCACCAGTGTACAGAGAGAACAGGCTCCAGCTGACAGCAACCTGCAAGACGCTGAATAATCTGCAGTGTGGGTACTAGGGTGGATAAAGCTCTTGTAGGGGAGGGTGATTCAGGTGTGCTCGCCCTGGGGAATCGCTTCTTAAATAGGTGTAATGTGCGGTGCAGTCTGGCACAGTTCAAAGCCAAAATAACTGAGGCAGGGATGGCAGAGACAGGTGGAGTAGTGCCAGGAGAAGGGCATGGCTTGAGGATGTTCTGTTCCATGGCAGGTTTTGAGATTTGGTTTAGTTTTGCATTGGAATGACACCAAAACACTTGGTGTCTGCAAAAATTTCTGGGTTTTGGGGTTTTTTTGGATCAAACCCAAAGCTTTTTGATTTGGGAAGGGGTGTGTGTGTCCGTGTCCTGGGTGTATCAGATCCAGGATGAAGTCCTTTCTCTGCCTGATTTAGAGCAGAGTTTTTCATCCCAGATCACCGTAACTACCAGGTTGCAGGCATGCACACACAGTCTTCCTCCTCCCCCCACCAACAAAAACCTCGTAGGAACTGATAAGTCTCTGCAAAATGGAAGTGTTCTGACCAGCTCTAGTCATTAAATCCACCAGAGGCAGAGCCAACTCCCCCTGATTTCCTTCCTTCATCTCAAATAGGTTATAATGATCATGAACAACCCTGATGCATATGGATGTCATTGCTGATCTAATGAGATTTGCTGGGACTTTTTCTTGCTTTTGTCATTCCTTTTCTTTGTCCTTTCTTGGCCTCACTTCCTTCACTCCCTCATACCCTGTTGTGTAGCCTCTGGGTTGGATTCTGCTATCCCCCAGCCCAATGGCAGAGGCTGTTGGCAGTGGAAAATCCACAGAGGGAGAGGTAGTGCTGGTGCATTCCTGCTGCAGCCTCCCCTTCGCCAGGAGTGGGAGCCAGTGCAGCTCACAAAGTGAGCAGCTGGCTGGGGTTGGAGCATGGCTTGGGCAGCTGGGACATGTGCTGAATCAGGGGCCTGAACATAAGAACGGCCATGCTGGGCCAGACCAATGGTCCATCTAGCCCAATATCCTGTCTTCCGACAGTGGCCAATGCCAGGTGCTTCAGAGCCTGTGTGTGACAGGCTACTATGGAGCCTCAGCCACAAACTAAGGCCTGGTCCACATCTAAAACTTGGGCTGTCCTAGCTCCTTCGCTCAGGGCTGTGAACAATTCACCACCCTGAGAGACATCGTTAAGCCGGCCTATGCCCCCCCGGGTGGATTTACAACAGCAATGGGAAAACCCCTTCTGTCGCTCAGTCTACGCTGCGAGGGTGTGGCTGCTGCTCTAGGTCTTGTAGTGCAGACAGACCCTAAGCTGCCATCATCCACCGAGTGGAAAACCCCAACCTACCCTCCCAGGGCACAGGGGCAAGGCTGGCTCAGGGAAGTATAATTTGCATCTCGCTGTGGCCGCTTGAGTAAATCTGCCCTCTCCAATTTTTCCAGCATCTGTTGCTCACTCTCTTGCAATCTAACCCACCTTCTTTATATTCCTTCCCTCTTCCCCATCTCTCTCCTTTTGCTAATGGATCAGAGAAATAGCTTCTTTTGTCCCTCCATTAGCTTCTCTTCTACCTATTCCCTCCATGTACTCTCTACCCCATGGAGAAATTCCTCTCTGAATGGTCACAGATGTAGACTTTCCCGGCAGGGGTCACTTTGGAACTAACCTATCACAGGAATTTTCTCTCTCTTTTTGTGAGTGCCTGTGTGCACACACGTATATAAACCCAGTGGGCCTAATCCTGCTCCTGCAGAAGGCACCCTGTGTTTTGCCACTGATTCCAATGGGAGCAGTGTCTTTCTGTGCCATTCTCCACCTCTTGTCTAAACATCTACTTTGTCACAGCCTCTCGCCTGTGTTTGTCTTTTAGGCACAGTGGTTTCAAAGTGGCTCAGTGATTGGTCACTTTGACTCTTCGTTATCGGGCCCCTATTATAAACGTTTCATAAAGAAATAAAACCCTCAGCTGCCCAGGAGATAAGAGGGTGCTGAAACTTTCCTGTGCAGTGTCCTCCAGGCAGCTCTACAGTGAAAGGAGAAGAAGCTTCCCTAGCCAGATCAGCTGATAAGATTTCCTGCCCATTGACAAATTCTTCAGGGAGAAACACCTCCGTGTAAACTGCTAAGGGTCTGCATCAGAAGGTGGCCTGGCCTGGAGCACCTTCCTGTGGCAAGCTGCCATGTGACAAGTGCACCTGCCTAGGTGTCCCCAGAAATAATCCAACAGTCTTTCTTAGGGCAAATGGCCCCTGTGCATATAAATCATAACAAAATCCCCACAACCACAGTCCGGTATTCCCCAGCATCAAATACAGCCCTGTTGTCCCTCACCACACCGCTGCCCTCCAGGGCGAGCCGTGGCGCCTCTCACCGCCCCCCAGTACAGCCCCAACTCTGTCTGTCTTTTCCTGTCCCTAGACTAGCACAGCCTCCCTAGCCCTTCAAAGTGGAGCGCAGCCCTGCTCTTCCCAGTAGGAGCCCCCACAACCGCTTTTCTGGGAGCATCCTTTCCAGGGGAGTGTCCCTCACTCCCCCTGGCCCCCGCGTCGTTCCTATGGGTCCAGCTGTCTGTCCCCGGAGATGACCAAGGGTTAGCACCTCTGCTGCTCCCCTGCCTTTTGCCCTCTCCAGCCCTGGCTCGTGGGCTTGCGGATGCCAGCCAAAAACCACTTTATGTCTCACTCTGGGACTCCTACACTCCCCTGCTCTCTGGCAGCTCTCACCTGCCCTTCCTGACTGAACCAGTCTGCTCTGACTCCCTGACCTTCTGGCGCCCCCAAGTGCTGCCCCACCCTCTTAACTGGTCAAATGGAACCACCTGCTCTGGCACAGGGAGCTGGACTGGCTTCATTTACTGGGGCCAGCCACTCGGTGACAGTCTGATTCTCCTCTCCCTTACATTGGTGTAAGTCAGGAAGCCAACGGAGTTGCACTGGTTTTAAAGGAGATTCATGCCCCTAATGTTGTACTCGTGCCTCTGGCTGTCTATGCAAGTGTCTTGCATGTTCTTCCTTCCCTTCTACTTCGTATTACATTGATTTGATGTCTTTCAGTGCTTCCGGCTCTCCCGGGCCATCGCCACCAGCCCTATTGTCTTTGCCTTCCATTTAATCAGCAAGAGTTGGCTCCAAGCCTCTGAGCAGCATTCTTGCAGGAGGGGACAATGGATGCAGAGCAGTTAGTGGCTGGCCTCTTGATGAGTGACCACACTGATACCCACGCTATTCCAGCAGCAGTCCTTTGGATGTGGCAACCTTGGAAGCCACCTACCTACCAGCACTTCTGCCTCCGATTGCCTCGTGTGCTCTGTCATGGGATGACAGTGTATAGAAAGAGTCACTTTCTTTTAGCACTGAACAAAGAACTTTAACAGAAGAATAAGGAAAACAGAATTATCCCTACTTTACCTTCTCTCTCTGCTATACCAGAAAGCATCTGCCTAGAATTTCCCTTAGTACCCCTCCTGCCTGGCTTCTTGCTTTAGTTTTAAAGAAACAGTGCACACATCCTCACCACATTCTTGCCTGTCATTTATCTCCTTTGTTCTCTGTCTTTTCACAGCCACATATTCAATGTCTAGAAGTCCCATTAGTCCAAAGCTACAGTCAGTGGCCAGTAGAGGAAAAGATAATACAGGGGGTGTAAGGCCAGAATCTCTCCCTCTTTTGCCTGGGCTTGAGGGACCCTTACCCACAGTTGAATCTATACCTCCCAACTCGGGCCATGCACAATCCTTCTAGCATAAATTATTTCAGGGGTAGCGAATAGGCTATAAAGCCATTTGCCTCTAGATCAATAGTTTTCAACCTTTTTTTTTATTTGTGGACCCCTAAACAATTTGAATGGAGGTGCATACCGCTCTGGAAATCTTAGACGTAGTCTGTAGACACCCCCTCATCCCACCGAGGTCTGTAGATCACAGGTTGAAAACCACTGTTCTGTGGTAACGACAACCTTTCGCAGACGCCTTAGACATAGTCTATGGCCTCCGACCACAGGTTGAAAACCACTGCTCTAGATTGTTAGTTCAAATACAGCCTAGCAATTAGTATCAGAAAGTCATTATCAACTGGAGGCGATTGAGTGACCTACATGAAATGAATGAGTGATCTCAGTCCAGTTCTTGGTGGACAAGCTGTGATGGATTTGGAGCTGCCTGTAATAATGAATGAATTCTATATGTTTGTCGGACTGTTCTATGCAGTCTTGTTGTAGCTGTGTCAGTCCCAGGATATTGGGAGACAAGGTGGGGGAGGTCGTATCTTTTATTGGACCAACATCTGTTGGTGAGACAGACAAGCTTTTGAGCTACACAGAGCGCTTCCTTGGGTCAAGTCTGACTGTTGTAAGAAGGGGTTGTAGTGTGAATACAAGGGGTTAATTCAAGAAGAGGTTGGCTGCACATATGCAGGAAGGAGGACAATGGCTTCAGATAGCCACCCATTTCCACCCCCCAGGGACAATGCTAGAGCCAGACACTTTGAAGTGTCACCTTTGATGCCCTGCTGAGTTCAATGGACCAGTTCATCAAGAGTGCGGGCAAGGGGTCCCTGCTTGTAACCACAGGGAGGATCCAAGCCCAGGAAAATTGGGACAAAGGACTGTTTAGGGGTAAAAAGTTCTCTATCAGGAAGTGGGTAGTTGCTGATGAGAAGTGGGTCTTAAACAGAAACCTGGGAAAAATTAAGCCTGCCAAAGACTCCAGGTAAGAGAGCTGTGTGGAGATCTTTGGTTGCTTTAAAAATCCTTTTCCCTTATGTTGTGCCGTGTTTCTACAGTTAAGATTAAACAATACTTTGTTTTGAGAATGCTGTTTTGGGTCTCTATTCACTGCTAGTCACAGCTCCCAAAGGGAAGAACCAGAGGCGCCCAAGTCTAGTCAGACATGTTGAGTAATCATGGTTGGTACATACGTTACTGTAGTTAAGCACCCAGTCTAGGAGCAGGAGGATCCTGGGATTTCACTCTGTGAGAGGTGAAAGTACAAGGCCAGAAACCTGAAGGGGTGCACTGAGACTACAAAAGGGGTCTGAAGTGCAGCTAGCCCTGCAACTCTGAGACAAGCATCCACATAAATAAAAATATTGTTGCCCCTTCTTCCAATATTTTTGTCCCTTGTGGTGGCAGATGTCTGGGCCTTGCTGTTTGGCTTCCCAGTCCTGGAACAGAGGTTGACACAAACAACATGCAGGGCAATACCTTCTTTCAGGAGTCTCTGCCCAACACCAGTGCCCAGGGAGCAGCTCTGTCTCAAGAACTGACTCTAACCAGAGCCCAAGGCATAGAGCAAATTCCTCTGCTGCTTGCACAAACTCTACCTCCAAGGACCACTACCTCTACATAGCTTGAAGTTATGCAAGGGTCTAACAACAACCAAGCATGTCTTCCCAGGACTGAACATTTGCTTGCATACTTAGAAAACGAACTTGGAAGACTATGTGTAACATGACACCTACAATAACAATATTGCCATAAATGGCAGAGAGGTCAGAGATGACTGAATGGGCCTGGAGACTGAACCCTCTCACTCCTAGGACGAGGCACGTTAGCAGGGCTGTATAGGGGAAGCTTGCACTGTTAGTGGCCATCCTGTACCCTGCGGGTGAGATCCCTGACTGGTGCAAATCAATATAGCTTCACTGAAGTCAGTGGAAGAGTGCTGATTTATACCATTAGGGGAGCTGACCTATTGCGTAGATACACAGAGTAATTCAGTCTCTAGGGCTATCGTCCAGCACCTTTTACAAAAACTTTAAATTCACTTTAAAAAACAAAACAAAAAAACCCCCACACAACTGCACTAGGTGCAAAGATCAGAAATTTGAGGCCCTGAGCTCGTTCTCCTCCAGAACATTTTCCAGGCAATGGGGTGCACGGATGAAAGAGCACATATAACACCAGCTTTGCAGCTAAGCCCAGCAGGTTGCTTGGGTTTGAGAAGAGACTGAACATTGCTACTGCACGTTGCCTTAAAGCCCTGGGTTGTAGAGTGTGTCTAAAGGGCAGCACAGCTCTATCAGAAAGATGCATTCCTTGCAGTCACAAAGCGGCATTAAGTCCCACTGGTCAGAAAGAAATGTATGCTTAGGGGCTTCCACAGGGAGACGGGGGAGCTTGCTTCCCCCTGCCCTTCTTCATTTAACACTCTGGTAGCAATGGAGGCTGGTGGCCTCTGAAAATGCGCGAGGGAAGTGTGCACAGCAGAACATGTTAAACAGAACTGTCCCATTATATGCAAAGAGTCTGATCACTGATGAGAACTCAGCACTTAGCAGGATTGAGCCCCCATCTTAACACTAATAATTTGTTAAATATTAATTAAATATTGTAATTAGAACTAGTTTTTCTGGGCTGGGTTGCCTTGTTTCTAACTTAGGGCCTGATCCCCCACCACCTCATGTGGAAAGTCAACCTGGAAGCTCCCATCGCCTTAGTGGGAGCAAGATTGGGCCTTTTCCCTTCTCGCTCTGAGTGGTTTTCCCCCTCAGTCTGCTGGATAAAATCCATCTCCCTGTCACCAGCCAACTCTGTCTGGTACTGAGGAAAAATATGAAGAACCGAAGTCATGTCCATGGGAGAATGGTGCATCAGACTGACTGGGCTGTTTCTAAATGGTCGGTTGCTCTTAGGCTCTGACTTTCTTAGACCCAGCAATAATGTGGCCTGCTATGGCTGGAATGTCCTTTAACATTCATACAGCAAATCCTCCAGGCACAGCCTAGCCAAGGAGAAATACCTCTGGTCAGCTGGGCTGGAGACACAGAGAATCTGGTTTTCCTCTCTTCTAATTCAACTGCCTCCCACATCTGGAAATATGAGCCTAAATTTTAACAGATGGTGTTGAAAGGAGCTTCTATGTGGGATTATGAAAGGAGATTCCTAAACAGATTCTATGTGGGATCCTCCTACTCCCAACTGTCCTGCTTTTTACAGCTGATTTGGGGATTTTTATACAGGGAACTTTTCAGATTCAGAGAATCTCAATTCTTCCCCAGCTGAGATGCAGAGCTAAATATGCTCCCTTTTCCACATCTTATCTGGCCATCCGGTCTGCTGTGCTGTGCTTGTTGTTTTAAGCATCTGATTTCCAAGTGGCTCAGCAATTAGTCACCGAAAACTTTCCATTACCCAAAGACACATTCAGTGTCACACTCATAAATAAATATAAAAGATCCTGGGTCCTTCCAACTGTGCAGCTTTGGAGGAAACCACCACTGTAATCCAGGAGGTCAGGCGATCATTGTGACTTCTCTCCAAAGCTGTGCAGCCAGGGTTGTTGCATCAGGAGGGATGGAACTTGGGATGTTCTGTGCACCCCAGTGCAGTGATTAGTTCGTTACTGGATGAACTGATTGGTAGTTGCAGCTTTATAGACCACCATGTTTTAATGTAGACTATGATAGAAAACTGGGGGTTGGGTCTCCTAGGCACACCAGGGGCTGTGGTTGTTAGTTAATGCAGACTCTAATCCTACTACACATCCATGATGTTTTTGGGTCCATGGCAACACATAGGACCTGATCTTTAGAGGTGCTGAACACTTGTGACTCTGCACCTTCAACTCTGTAAGACAATGGGAGCTGTGAGTGCTTAGCACCTTGTGTAATTTTCATTCTGAGTATGTAATGTAATAAGCAATACAAATGCCCAGGGGAGGAATAAGGCAGGATACTTAGGCCTGGAGATCTCAGGGATGCTGAAGCTGCAAGGCCCAGATTCTGCATTGTAGTGAGGCTGCTTTGCACCACACTACCGGTGCAGAACGGCACAGTCTGCAAAACTGGCCACGGAAGGATCGCACCAATGTAGGGGAATGTAGAGTGGCAGAGATCTCGCTTAGTGGTTTCTATGCTACCCCCGTCCCTGCTGCCAGCATGAAGAGGTGTCTGAGGGAAAGGGATTATGACCAGGGCTTCCTTCAACTTCTCTCAAGCCCCATGTTGCTGTGTTAGCCTCTTGAAACTGTTAGCAGCTGATGTAACTTGGAGCAGCTTCCAGGCTGTTCTGATTGACAGTAGGGGGATCTGGCCCAGGATCAGGGGAGTGCAAATGTCATCTTTGCAGCCTTCTTCCTGAACTGCACTGTGTGCTTTTTGGCTGTAGAGCTAAGAGAATGACCAAGGAGTCCACTGAGGGGAGCTGCAGAACTCTGAGGACTAGGGAGAGGGATGACAGAGAGAAGGACTTATTTGGGAGATTTGTAGAAGGAAGATAAAGGAACTCTGGGAGAGGAGTAGAAAAAGCTGTTGGATTCGGTGTCCATTTAGTTTGAATCCAAGTGCAATTTACTTTAAATGCGTTCATTTGTTTGTTTTTAGTGCAAATGCCGTTTTAATGAATGGAAAAGGTGTCCCTTATTCTCTCCAGGTTGGGTTTTCTAATTCCAGCTCATCCTCACTCCCTGGAGCTCTCTCAGCATGGGCATTCCATGGAGCATGAGGTCACTTTAACCACATCATCCTTTTCCAGCTGCTCGGGAGGGCTCATTGTCCCCTTTCTCTATGACTTTACTGTCAATACTTTACTGTTTTATTCCTTTCTTAAAGTCACAAGACACCTGCCCCAATAGGCCTTTCCCCAGGCCATGGAACATGATGCTGTAGCTAAACTGAGCTCAAACTGCATGTATCCTCCTATGGAATGTCGTTTGTGTTAAAACAATGTGGAAGGAAGCGTTGCTTGAATTGGTGAAGCACAACCCAGAAATCAGTAGCATTGTTTTAATTGTGTCAGAATAGCCTTTTTAGTTTGTTTTGTTGTTGTTTGTTTAAAAACCACAAAGGCATCTCCAGAGACAAATCATAGGCGTGAAACAGTCCAATTAGATCCTCTGGTCCATCTCCTTGCTTGACTTTACAAGCTGTCAGATTTCAGGGCTGGAATTTGAATCTGCACCTCTAGGGGAGATGGTGACCTTAGTACAGCACCGTAGACCATTCTGCAGTGAAATCAGCTAAATCATGCATCAGAATTGTTTTGTCTGTGTATGAACATACTACAAGCTCTTTAGGGGTAGAGACTGAATCTTCTTATATGTTAGCACCCCCATGGCGCCTGGTGGATAATTAGCAATTACGAGGGTGCTTCAGAAAGAAAATGATTGGGGTTTTATTTTCTCTTAAAAAATAGATGATTTCAGCAACATTTTTAAAGTGCTGAAGGCTCCATAGGGCATATTGGGAAAGAAGCAGGTGCTTAGAGCAGCGCTGGAGTTGTGATTTACGCTCCACACTTACCGGTACCCAAGTAGTTAATAAACATAAGCATCCGAGAGCTCCCAGTTAAGCTGCCCGTTGCTTAGCAAACAGTTTTGGGCATAAATGTAGTAAATATTTGATAGCACTGCTAAATCATGATAAAGTCCCAGCAACCAATGGGTTCATCCAAACCTCCTCCACTCTCCTGGCACTAGTTTGCCTTTCGCCTCCCATCCCTTGCCCAAATAAATGGTCTTGTAGAATATCCTTTTATCATCTCACTGTCTGCCACGCACTGCCTTTTCTCCATGACCCCTGGGCCGTTGGCATTTTGATCTTCTTAGTAATGCATAATGCCTAATAATCTCACTCTATCTTGAATTATTCCCCTTCCACTCTGCCACCTCCTAAGAACTAACAGCACCATGACCAGCACATTGTCATTGAAGATTTGACCATACATTATTAGGCTGTAACAAAAATGCTGTAATAGCAGCGTCCTTATTGAAGAGCTTTGTGCATCATACAGATTAATTACTGTTGTAATTACCCTGCAGTACCATTTCACTGATTTCAGTTAAAGGCTTCTCTGACTCCCCTTCAGAGTTAGCTTAGATATAAATATTTGTATATAGCCCCCACTTTCATAGAAGACCGCAAACCCTTCAAATGAACATTGTTTTCTTCCATCCCCTAAAAACTGAGGGCTGGATTCTGATCTCTGTTATGTGGGTGTAAATCTGGAGTCAGTGGAGTTACTCTGGATTACACCAGAGTGATGGAGATGTGAATCTGACCTGGTTTTAAGATTCTTTTAGTGTTGTAAATGTTTTACATTAGAAATGCTGACTCATGAAACAGACTAGTTACAAGGCTAAAATAAACAAGCCCCTCATTGTTCTAAGCTTCCTACACTAATTTTTGTTTTTTGGTGTGCATCTCTGTTCCATAGCAGGGCCTAGGTCCCTTAGGAGCTATGGGAAGAAGCCCCCAACTAAGTGAATCCTGGATATTCAAGAACTCATAGTGTTTATTTAGTTGACTAGTCTGGGCCACCCAGGTCCCAGTTTAGTTCAGGCATCATATCTTGTGAAACAGGTTCTGCTATGCAGCGATATTTCTCTTCCAGCAGCTGAGAAAGCGGAGTTGGAAACTGATTTGGAGGGCTCTGTCTTCATTAATTCCTCAGCCCCTGCCCTCCAGTTGAAGTTGTGAAAACTTTAGATCACAACACCATCTACTGTAGTTATGACTGACTAGCGATACACATGCAGCTGGACAACCGTATCAACTATTTATTTGCCGTTCACTGTTTAAAAACCTCAAATCTATGCATATAATACAAAACATTACACTGGTGACCTTATTTTAGTGTCATTGATTTTCATTGAGCATAGATAGTCGGTTAAGTTAATTCATGGGCCTTTGGTCTGAAATGGGAGAGCAGTTTTTCCAGTCATTTATTTACTGAAGTTTGACTCAAAATATGAAGATAAGCAAAAAACAACAACCACCAAACACACAATGCCACTAACACCCCCCCCCCCCCAGTCTTTAGGATGAAAACTATATGGAACAAATGCAAATGTCGAGGTGGAATTATGAATACAGACTGTTGCTTTAAAACAAAACTTCACAAGTGAATAGTCAGAATTTTTTTTTAACTTGCTATTTCTCCTCTTCACCGGTTCTCTGCTGCCTTTGAGGCAGATGAGTAAAATCTTCAAAAGTGCCTACATGGCTAAGGAGCCTAAGTCCTATTGCATGTAGGGTCCTAAATCTTGCAGGAGCTTTTGGAAAATTTGCCATATGTCCTCAATTTGGGAAAAGTCATTTCTGATTTTTGTTTGAACTGCCTCTCCTGACTCTCTCTAATTTAATCTAATCTCTCTAAAGTTTAAACAGTCTGTCTAGGTTTTTTTAACTTTCTGGCCTGGATTCTGCCCTTGCCAATTTGACACCGGTATAACTCCACTGAAGTGCATGGTGTTCCACCAGATTGATATCAGTGTAACAGAGCAGTATTTGACTCTCTCACTATACCCAGGGTTTGAACTTTACATTGGCTCTTCCCATGAACTATTAAATACCTGCGGTTACATTTAGATTTCCATCTGGTATCTGATAGGCACCAGAGTTGATGAGATTTCAAAATGAGGGGGGGGGGTGTGGGTGGTGGGGAACAGACTGTTTTCCCCCTAGAAAGAGGATTTGCTCCCCGCTCATTATCCCCTCTGCAGCATGTCTGCACTCTGCACTTCCCAAAGGTTCCCCCCCTGGCTCGGCTATGGGTTCAAACCTTTTCTTACCCTGCTCCAGGTCTTGCTGATCGTACCAGGGCTCCTCTTCCTCACTTGGAAACTCCTCCATCCTGTCAGCGCTCAGCATTTAGCACCCGCAGCCCAGAAGGACACGCAGAATTAAAAACCAAACCCCCCCCCAAAAAAAAAAAAAAAAAAAACCCAAAACCCCTACAGCCGTAAACCCACGAGAGGCTGGGAGCGTGAAGGGGCTACTGCTGCAGCGAGAGCAGGGGTGATTAAGGACTAACTGGGGGGGCGGGATACACTCCAGCGGATCGAAGCTCTGCTTGCGGAGGCGGGTAGGGACCGGGGGCCGGGCGGCAGGGCTGAGATTGGCCGGTATTGCCCGCTGATGCAGAGCTGGGACAATGCAGCTGTCCTGGGGACTGCTACAGCTGGTACCAGGCTCCAAACGCTCGCTCTGCTCTTGCATCACCCTCGCTGTCCGTCTCCATCATCCATCTGCCCTTGTAAGGGGGAGACAAGCGGGGGGGAGGAAGGGGGGTTAAGACGTGGCAGGCGTCCCTTCCCTTCCCTCTGCTCCCAGTCCGACAGGCCGGAGGGGCGGTTTTGTATGGATTAACTGGGAGTCTGGAGACTGCAGGGGTGGTGAGTGGTTTTTTTTTTTTGCACCGGGATATCTGAGAGATGCACAAAAGAAAGAGGAACCTTCCTAGGCGGCGAGTTCCTGTTTCTGCAGCTCGGTGGAGACCTCTAGCATGGTACTGCTGCATGTAAAGCCATGCACAACGCATGGGGAGGGGTCTCCCTTCCCTTCCCTCTTCTTCCACCCCACACTTTAATCAGAGGCAATTCAGAGGCATTTTAGCGAGGCGGATCTGAGGCGTGCAAGTCCCACCCACCCCTTCCCCCGAGATAGCCAGCGCAGGGGCTGCACCCGTAATAATGCCAGGCAGGCGACGTAGGGATATATATGCACGTTAGAGGGAGGAGGGGTTGGCTCCAGCTGTCCTCACGGATGTTGCTTTGCAGGCAGTGGGATCGTGTTGCACAGAGAAAGGGAAAAAACATCCTGATCATTTGTGCTGCTTTGCTGTGGTGGGGGGAATTCTCCCCAGCGGAGGGGAGAGCGTTTCATTCAAAACACTGCCGAGGCTGCGGTTGTGCATTCAGCAAGGAGCATGCCCGGGATAGGCCATGTGCCAATATCACTGTCATGGCAGCTGTAAGAAGTGGCAATAAGGAAGAGGTGCGCTAAGGATTGCTGCAGGGCAAGCTCTTCCCCGCAGAGACAGCACCAATTAGCCAGCGGAGGCAACTGATAGCTGACATCTAAGTCAGTAGGCAAACTCCTGATAGTGGGCAGGAGAGCCTGGTGATGTGAGCAGCGGAGGAGGGGTGTAACTTGCAGCCATTTGGGTGTGCAAAACCAGTGTAATTTACACCCCAAGTGGTGTATGTTACACTGTGTGACAGGGGCCTAGCGGGGAAATGGGGAAGGATGGTGGTGGTAAGACACCGGATTGGCACTCAGGAGATCGGGATTCAATTCCTGGGTCTGTCACAGACTTCCTGGGTGACTTTGGGTAGAGCCCTGCAAATCTGCGGATAGCCGCAGACCATTCTTGCAGATGGGACGTGGATACAAATGTTGTATCCATGCAGGGCTCTAACTTTGGGCCAGTCACTGGGTGCCTCAGTTCCCCATCTGTAAATTTGGCAGAAGAATAGTTCCTTCCTCCCATCCTTTGTCTGTTTAGACTGTGTGCTCTGTAGGGCACATAATGTGTGTATGTACAGTGCCTAATACAATGGGACTCTAGGGTCTGTAGTCATTCTTAATAATAACTGAGGTCACACATTTGTAGCGTCTGTAGGCTGAGCTCACTGCACAGACCAGGGGTTCTTTGCATTCCTTCATTTCCCCACAATCTGCCTGTGTGCCACCTCCCCATCCTCTTGTATTTCAGGGATTCCCTCATGCCAGGGGCTATGTGTGTGTCCCCATCCCCCACTTTCCTCCATGTCCCCCTTGTCCCCTTATACCTCACCTTTCTCCTTTCCACCCATACCAGGGTACTCCACCAGGGGTTCTGTGATCTCCCCATTCCTCCACATACCATGGTTCTCTGTGCCCTCATTCCCTCCATTTCAGGGGCACCCATTCTCCCCCATGCTGTGGGATTCTGTGTACTCCCCCATTCCCCCATGCCCTCCTTCCCATACCAGGGTCCCCATATTCTCTATATGAGAGGCTTTGTGTGCATCCCCTTCTACCTCATATCAGGGTCCTCCATTCTCTGCCCCACCCTGTGCCAGGGGATCTCTGTGCCCCCCATTCTCATTTCTCTCCTTTCTGTCTGGGGGGATAAATCGTTCAGGGTGTCAACATGTTAAACTCTATTGGGAGGATGGGCAGAGATGAGATGCGGTACAGTTACGCTGGAAGGTGTTAATTGGGGCCATCAACCCGTTCTTTCATCTACAGACAATTGCAGAGGTGCTTGAAGCTGTGGCTTGGCTAAGCAGGTGGCAGAGGCATTATGTGTCCCCTGTATGCCGCCTACCCAGGTTTCTGATATCCCCCCAAAAGTCAGTGGGATTTTGCCCAACAATGCCTAGAACATTCCCGGAAATTCTGGAATTGATTGGGTGCAGTGTCCAAAAGTCAGGGTGTTACGTCCAATCAGAGAAATGCCCTCAAGTTGAGTGAGGCCTCCAATCCTGCTCAGCCAGTTGTTTTTTTAATTCTTCTTCTTCTTAACAGCAAGTTGGAAGCTGTAAACAAGCCCCCACCCCAACTCCACACACCCCAGACTTTTGTACATCCCCCATTAGTTACTTCTCCAGCTCTGCACCTTGTCCACCTCCTCAGCATGTGGGTGACCCTCATTTTGCACACCCACTGAATGAGAAATCAGCGCAAATTATACTCCTTTATCACTTCCACACACTCATTTAAACCATCACATATGGCTTTGCTGCATTTGCTGCGCGCACTTACCTCAGGGTTCAGGGTTTTTATTTTCTGTAGGCTTCTGTTGCTTTCCTTTTACTCTCTAGCTCTCTGAAGTTTGTGCAGATCACTGAAAAGCAGGCCAGACACTGCCCACCCTGCCTGCTCTAGTCTGGATCAGCTGCTTCTGGAATGATCAAATACAGTGCAATCAGGTTCACCTAGTACAGCCAGGGGCAGTGTTGTCCATCCTGCCTTACAGTCTTGAAGTACTGCAAGCTGCTGGAGGAGAGGCAGGAGGGAAACTGGGGAGAGAGTAACCTCCTCCCTTTGATGTCCTGGAATAGACGAGGAAGAGACAGCCAACTAGGAAGTGGCAAAGTCTGCAAAGAGCCCCCAAAGCAATCAGCGTTTGTGCTGTTTGTGCGTTAAGTCTGCCCTTATGAGTTAGAGGAGACTTGGGTTCAAATGATTGTAAACTCTTTGGGGAAGGGACCATCTTTTTGTTCTGTGTCCAGCACCTAGCACAATGGGGTCCTGGCCCATGACTGGGTCTCCTAGGTGCTAAAATAATAATAATTAATAATAATGGGCAATGCCAGTCTGTGGGCTGGGAGTTAGTTATTGACTGGTTGAGCCTAAGGTGAGGGAGTGTCTTGTCTTGTTCAAGATCAATTCCTTGCTCCAGTTAAGGAATAGTGTTGACAGGCTCTCAAGGGAAGTTCATCCAGTCTTCCTTGGCTAAGCGGATAGTGGTTGTGATACAAGACCTCAAGAGTGGAGGGAATTTAATTCAGAAAAAAATGAGAATCCTTAGAGGCCTGACTGGGAATCAGGGAAGGGAACAGGAAGAGGTCTCACTGACATGTAGGTGGGTATGTGAAAAGCTGCGTTTTGTTTTGATACCTGCAGTTGAGCTCAGGGGGCCAAACGCATCCCTGGCAGAAGTGGATGCATTTGGATTGATGTCAGTAGAACTGAACCTAACCTGGCAGTTAATTTGTCCCAAGATCTATAGCACTGCCAGGTCTCTGTCATCCCTGAGCACACTGCAAGACTCACTACCAAAGATACCAATTGGTTGATATAGTGATGTTTGGAGAAAGTACTGCCTGCTGTCTGTGTGGTAGAACTTTCTAGATCTATATCAGACCATAGCAGTCCCCCTCTCCCCTTCCCTGCCCACACACAATGGCAGAGAGTTGTCTGCAGAATCATAGAAATGTAGGACTAGAAGGGACCTCGAGAAGTGATGAAGTCGAGCACCCTGTGCTGAGGCAGGACCAAATAAACCTAGACCATCCCTGACAGATGTTTGTCCAACCTGTTTTTAAAAACCTCCATTGATGGGGATTCCACAACCTCCTATTCCAGAGCTTAACTACCTTTATAGTTAGAATTTTTCCCTAATGTCCAACCTAAATCTCCCTTGCTGCAAATTAAGCCCATTACTTCTTGCCCTGCCTTCAGTGGACATGGAGAACAATTGATCACTGTCCTCTTTATAATATCTCTTAATGTATTTGAAGACAGTTATTAGGTCCTCTCAGTCTTCTTTTTTCAAGAAATGCCCTTTTTTTTTTTTAACCTTTCCTCATAGGTCAGGTTTTCTAAACCTTTTGTCATTTTTGTAGCTCTTCTCTGGATTCTCTCCATTTTGTCCACATCTTTTTTTAAAGTGTGGCACCCAGAATTGGACACGACACTCCAGCTGAGGCCTCACCAGTGCCAAGTAGAGCATGGAAATTACCTCCCTTGTCTTGGATGCAACACTCCTGTTAATACACCCCAGAGTGATATTGGTCTTTCTCACAACTGCATCACGTTGTTGGCTCATATTCAGTTTGTGATCCACTATAACCCCCAGATCCTTTTCAGCAGTACGACCACCTAGCCAGTTATTCCCCATTTTGTATCTGTGCATTTGATTTTTTTTCCTAAGTGAAGTACTTTGCACTTGTCATTATTGAATGTCATCTTTTTGATTTTAGAACAATTCTCCAATTTGTCAAGATTGTTTTGAGTTATAATCCCGACCTCCAAAGTGCTTGCAAAATCCCTCCCATCTTGATGTCATCTGCAATTTTTATAAGCACACTCTCCATTCCATTATCCAAGTCATTAAGGAAAATATTGAACAGAACCAGACCCTGGACTGATCTCTGTGGGACCCCACTAGATATGTCTTCCCAGTTTGACAGTGAACCATTGATAACTACTCTTTGAATACAGTCTTTCAAACAGTTGTGCACTCCACCTTAGAATAATATTATCTACGCCACATTTCCCTAGTTTGCTTATGAAAATGTCATGTGGGACTGTGTCAAAATCCTTATTAAATAAAATCAAGATATATCATGACTAATGCTCCCCCCCCCCCGCAATCCACTAGGCCAGTAACGAATGAAAGAAAGAAATTAGGTTGGTTTGGCATGATTTGTTCTTGTCAATCTGAGCTGACTGTTCCTTATAACCCTATTATCCTCCAGGTACTTACACTTGATTGTTTAACAATTTGTTCCATTATCCTACTAGGTACTGAAGATAGGCTGACTGGGAGTGTTTAATTTGTACTGAAAAATGTGCCAGGGCTCAAGCAATTTTTTTACTTTCATAATTGATGCGGCAAGCCCAGAGGTGCTGGGGCTATGAGCTTCCAAACCGAGAGATGCTGGGCTCAGACCTGGCAAGCCCCGGCACAAATTAAGTTGACTGGTCTATAATTCCCTGGGTCCCTCTTTGTTCTCTGTTTTAAAAACAGGTACCATGTTTGCCCTTCTCCAGCCCTCTTGGACTTCACCCGTCCTCCGTGAGTTCTCAAAGATAATTGCTAATAGTTCCGAGATTGTTTCAGGTAGAAAGGACAGTGTACGTGTTCGGAAGAACAGCGGACATTGTGCATTCCTAAATGCTGTGATATGTATCAGAAGACTCTGGTCAATCCATGAGCAGCACTGTTTGGCTCCAGAGAAGCTTTCTACTAGAAGATGGGTGGTCACAATTCAGAGGGCCTCATGGACCATGGTGGGAAAGGGAAATGAAGGGGGGAGGGATAACGAATTTCCAAATAACTTCTTCCCTATTCCCTCCCACAGCCTAAAAAAATCAGTAGCCAATTTGTATGTCTCCTTCCTTCCTCTAATCAAGCTGCAGATGAGGATCAAGGATTGTCTTTCAATCCTGGGGATTGTTACAGTATCCTGCATTGTTGAGTTAATGTGATGGGTCTGACATCCATGCCCGGGACTCAGGTGATCCTGCACTCCAGCTCCTTTCCACAGGCAGTTTAATGAACAAATTAAAAAATCTTATCTATGAAAAATAAAATAATAATAATAATAAAAATGATTCTGCTCCCGGCTACAAATCAGCCTCACCTATCTATACAGTGTGGCCATTCTGAATGTGTGAATGATCGGATGTAAACTCCTAGATCATTAGAAGGTGATAGTCATGCCATGTGACTCTGGGAAGGTAATTTCCTCTAGATCTACACTGAGGTCTCAGATCTGATCTATGTCCTTGATGTGACAAGGTAGTGAGGATTTCTAGACAGGTAATATGCAGGCAAAATAACCACAGAATTATGCCATCTGCGGACCTGTCCACAATTTTGTTTTGTAAGTTTGGTAAACTTTTATTATTTTATAAGAATAAACTCATTTAATTGATCCAAGCCTTTAAAATGCAATTTACTTCCGCCAGAGAGACGTACTTCTAGTCCAAGGAGCACTAAGAAGGTGCAAAACATGTTGCCAATAGATTTAAAGACAATTGTAAACATAAAAATATAGTCCCCTTTGCCATCTTAAAAACGTACTGTCCTCTACCAGGTGCTTGGTACCTCAGTTCAGAGCACACTTTGAACTGCTCAGTATTGGCCAAATCTTTTCTTAGACCCTGATCTTGGAAAGAGCGCTAGCCATGTAGATCCATTCACTTGTGTGAAGAGCCAGTGACTCCATTGCAAAGTGGCTTTGTACTTAATCAAAACTTTCTTTGAAATCAATGGAGTGAAAACTGAGTGAGGCCCTTAGGATTTGGGCCTCAGTTAAGGTAGGAGAAAAGCAGGTTCTCTCTTTCTTTCTGCCAACCCTGCCTCCCCTTCCATCTTCCTGCTGGATCTTCCGTACAATTCACAATCCTATTCCACACAAATGTTATTGCCTCTTGGATGTGAAGGATTTCATGATAAATGGTGGCAAGATGGTACTGCTGATAAAGTTTGGGCCTGAGACCAGCTAAGCATAAGGCATGAAAGGAGAAACACGCAGACATATGGGAATGAGAGGGATATGGAAAGAGGGATAGGATGATGAGGTGATGGGGCAAAGGAAATGGAGGGGGAAGAGGATACAATGAAGGTGAAGAAGTGCTGGGCTGCTGGCCTACCAGAGGCATGAGGAAGAGCAAGGAGATGAGAGATTCAGACTGTGTCCTATTAGCATAGAAAAATGTCCTTGGAGATGAAAGCAAAGAGAAGGGAAGATAAGATACAGGACACAACCAAGGGAGTGGGAAGAATGACAGATAAAGCAGGTGAAGGCAAAGAAGGAATGATGGAAAAAGCAGGAAGGGGAAAGAGAGATGAAAAGAAGAGGAGATCAAATGAAGCAGGGAAAAGGCCAGGTGAGGAAGAGGGAAGGGGTGTAACAGAAAAGAGGAAGGTGACACAGGGAGATGGAAAGGGAGTGATATAATAGGGAAAGGATAAAGAAAAGGGCATTGGGAAATTGAGAGGAGAAATGAAAAGGGAGGGAGGGAGCAACAGAAGGGGAAAGAGATTGAGAGAGGAGGGGATGAAAGGGAGGGATGAGACAAGGAGGAGGAGGAAGGACTCTGAAGGAGGGAGAAGAAAGAGTGGAGGTGGAACTGGCAAGGATGTAAAAGACAGAGGAGGAAGGATGATTACAGAGAGGAGGACCAGTTAGAAGTAAAAGGTGGAGAGGGGAGAATGGGTAAGATAGGGACTTTGAGGGTACATGTAGGAGAGGAGAAGGGAGACTCAAGGGTTGAGAGAAGATGGGGCTGTGGGAGAGAGGAGATGGCAAAAAACTGGAATGGAGAAGAAGGTTGGGTAGCACCAGATATAGGAGTGAAAGGCTGTGTGCAGGGGGAGAAAGGGATGGGGAAAAACAGCAGTGATGAAAGGATGGGAAGGGGCAGGCAGGGATGGGAGAGGAAGAGGGGCTGTGTGTGGCAGCCTGGAAGGAGGGATGGGGAGGAGGAGGGGCTGTATGTGGCTAGGAGGGAAGGGTGGAGGAGGAGGGACTGTGTGGGGGGGGAAGGAGGGGCTGTGTGCTGTGGCAGGAGGGAGGGAAGGGTGGAGGGGGAAGGAGAGGCTGTGTGCTGTGGCAGGTGGGAGGGAAGGAGGAATGAAGGGAAGGGTGGAGGGGGAGGAGGGGCTGTGGCAGGAGGGAGGGAAGGAGGGATGAAGGGAACGGTGGAGGAGGAGGGACTGTGTGCTGTGGCAGGAGGGAGGGAAGGGTGGAGGGGAAAGGAGGGGCTGTGAACTGTGGCAGGAGAGAGAGAAGGGTGGAGGAGGAGGGGCTGTGTGCTGTGGCAGGAGGGAGGGAAGGAGGGATGAAGGGAAGGGTGGAGGAAGAGGAGGGGCTGTGAACTGTGGCAGGAGGGAGGGAGGGAGGGATGAAGGGAAGGGTGGAGGAGGAGGAGGGGCTGTGTGCTGTGGCAGGAGGGAGAGAAGGAGGGATGAAGGGAAAGGTGGAGGAGGAGGAGGGGCTGTGTGGAGGGGGGAGGAGGGGCTGTGTGCTGTGGCAGGAGGGAGGGAAGGAGGGATGAAGGGAAGGGTGGAGGAGGAGGGGCTGTGTGGAGGGGGAAGGAGGGGCTGTGTGCTGTGGCAGGAGGGAGGGAAGGAGGGATGAAGGGAAGGGTGGAGGGGGAAGGAGGGGCTGTGTGCTGTGGCAGGAGGGAGGGAAGGAGGGATGAAGGGAAGGGTGGAGGAGGAGGAGGAGGGGCTGTGTGGAGGGGGAAGGAGGGGCTGTGTGCTGTGGCAGGAGGGAGGGAGGGAAGGAGGGATGAAGGGAAGGGTGGAGGAGGAGGAGAGGCTGTGTGGAGGGGGAAGGAGGGGCTGTGTGCTGTGGCAGGAGGGAGGGAAGGAGGGATGAAGGGAAGGGTGGAGGAGGAGGAGGGGCTGTGTGGAGGGGGAAGGAGGGGCTGTGTGCTGTGGCAGGAGGGAGAGAAGGAGGGATGAAGGGAAGGGTGGAGGAGGAGGAGAGGCTGTGTGGAGGGGGAAGGAGGGGCTGTGTGCTGTGGCAGGAGGGAGGGAAGGAGGGATGAAGGGAAGGGTGGAGGAGGAGGAGGAGGAGAGGCTGTGTGCTGTGGCAGGAGGGAGGGAGGGAAGGAGGGATGAAGGGAAGGGTGGAGGAGGAGGAGAGGCTGTGTGGAGGGGGAAGGAGGGGCTGTGTGCTGTGGCAGGAGGGAGGGAAGGAGGGATGAAGGGAAGGGTGGTGGAGGAGGAGGGGCTGTGTGGAGGGGGAAGGAGGGAGGGCCGGCCGGAGCATCTGCGAGGCTGGGTTTGACAGGCGGGGAGCGCCGCGGCGGCAGGTGAGGGCCGGGGGGATGGAGGCCGCGTAGGGAGAGGAGGAGGGCGAACGGCGCTGTTCGTGCTGACGGAGGGGAGGAGACGGCCCTGCCCGCCGCAGGGACTCGCCGGGAGGAGCCGAGCCGAGGCGGATCTGGGCTCGGGCAGGTCCGGCCGGGAGAATGGGCAACGCCGACTCCAAGCTGAACTTCAGGAAGGCGGTGATCCAGCTCACCACCAAGACCCAGGTGAGCGGCCGGGCCGGACCGAACCGAGCGGGGCTGGTGTCCCGGGGACACCGGGCCGGGATGTGCCTTGAGATCCAGGACGGGGGGGCGCCCGTCGGGCCCCTCTCCCCTAGGGCCTGGGCGGGGGAGGCACCGGGAGAAGCGGCCGCAGCGATCTGCGTGTCAGACGGGAAATAAGGGGGCCGGTCCGCCATGAGCCAGGTGGGAGCCGCCTGGCGAGGGGGGCAGCTGAGGGCCGGGCGCAGGGAGTGGCTGTGGGGTGAGGGCAGCCTGGGGGTTGGGTTAAGGGAGGAGGCCCCTGGGGGGCTGGTTGGGACCCTGGAGGCTCCTGGGCGGGTGGGTGTTGGTTTTGGGGGGAGACTCCTAGGAGGTTCCTCTGTGCGTTTCCTGGATCCCCTGGAAGGAGGTAACCCTGCCCTTTAATAACAGCTGCTGGGTTTCCCTCAAAGCCCTGCATGGTGGCACCCCTCCTCCCTATGCCTTTAAATAGCACCCACCAGAAGGAAAGCCAGTTGAGGGTTCCCAGTTTCTAAACTGTCCCTCTTTGGGGCTTAGACTGGCAAGGGGGTGGGGTGGGGGGTTAAGGCAGGATCCTTGGGGACTGGGCCTTGCAGGTAGAGGGGACCTGGCTGGAGCAGAGGGTAGCAGGGGGCAGTGACAAGGAAGCCACAGCCCATGTGCCCGAGCCATTCCCATCACACACCTTTCACAGTATCCCTACATCTGTGCAACCCTGCCTGGCAGCCTGGATAAATTATATGAATTTTATAATCTCCCCTAGCTAGTGCTTCTCCCTATAATAACTGCCTTCCAGGCACAGGTGAGAGTGACTGTAGGTGTAACAGCTGTTGGATGTCAGCACCATCCCACACACAGAGCCAGTTAGCTTGCAGTACTGCTTATGGACAGAGGTGGAGAGTTATCGTGCCATGGGATCTTTAACTTGTACCTGGGCAAGCATGAAAACCTGAGTAAGGGGAAATTCTCTGTGGGAGAAAGGCACATTCACCACTACACTGCTCCTTGCCATGCTATGTAGTTAGATTATCTCCATTTTCTGAAGATTAGGATTGGAATTTGGGACCTGTGGTTTTAATGTATTGGTGCTAATCTACAGCCCTTCTGCTTTGTATCTGCTGCCTTGTAACAGCTGGGGGATTCTAGTTCTGAGGAAAGTGAGGACCTAGTTTCAGAGTAGCAGTCGTGTTAGTCTGTATCTGCAAAAAGAAAAGGAGGACTTGTGGCACCTTAGAGACTAACACATTTATTAGAGCATAAGCTTTCGTGGGCTACAGCCCACTTCATCGGAGGCATAGAATGGAACATATAGTAAGAAGATTATATATACGTACAGATAAGTTGGAAGTTGCCATACAAACTGTGAGAGGCTTATTAGTTAAGGTGAGCTATTATCAGCAGGAGAAAAAAAACTTTTGTAGTGATAATCAAGATGGCCCATTTAGACAGTTGTCAAGAAGGTGTGAGGATACTTAACGTAGGGAAATAGATTCAATATGTGTAAAAAGAAAAGGAGTACTTGTGGCACCTTAGAGACTAACCAATTTATTTGAGCATGAGCTTTCGTGAGCTACTAAATTGGTTAGTCTCTAAGGTGCCACAAGTACTCCTTTTCTTTTTGCGAATACAGACTAACACGGCTGTTCCTCTGAAACCTGTCAATATGTGTAATGACCCAGCCACTCCCAGTCTCTATTCAAACCCAAGTTAATGGTAATAATAGCTCATCTTAACTAATTAGCCTCTCACAGTTTGTATGGCAACTTCCAATTTATCTGTATGTGTATGTATATCTTCTTACAGTATGTTCCATTCTATGCATCCGATGAAGTGGGCTGTAGCCTATGAAAGCTTATGCTCTAATACATTTGTTAGTCTCTAAGGTGCCACAAGTACTCCTGTTCTTTTTGAGGACTTAGTAACTATAGTTAGAACCAGGCTGTACAAGTTTCCCTATCTTGCTCTGTCAATGCATTTCAATCCTGACCACCAGTAGCCCATACTATTCCACTGCTGAGCCTTCCCTGTATTGAGATTGGCAGTTATGTGCTAAATTGTGTGATGACTTTGTGACATGGATTAACATCCAGTCAAGACTCAGTTTTAGCTGTGATGAAATCTGTATATGAACTCATATCTTTAGATGTTAGATGCATTTATTAAAATAAGGGAAATCGATACTAATCAAATCTTATGCTTCAGGGCACCAGCTCATCACCATAGGGGTCGGTAAGGATTTTCACCCTATTCAACATCTCACAATTACATAGGTGCATTATGTTTTTCTTCATTATCCTCTGATGCGTCTGCCTTTGGCTATTGCCAGAGGCAGGTTACTAAGCTTGGTGGACCAATTTTCTGATCTGATAAGGCAGGTTCTGTCCTCTTATGGTATTCAGCTGCTCAAGGTTTAAATCAACAGAGGATTCCCCCACTTTTTCTCATGTCTATGCATTTTCATATAGCCCCTTCAGGAGAATCCTCTCTGTTGGACAGGAGGTAGCTGAATGAAACTGACATAGCTGATATGATTGTTGTTAGTTTCATTCTAACCCTGACACACTGATGGGGAAGAGCTAAGAGCCACTTGTATCAGAGGAGGATCAAATCTGTTGTGCTCCAGTAGATGCTGTATCTCTGTAGGTTTAATCGGGAGAAGGAAGTGAAACAAAAATCGGAAGTGTATATTATAGGGAAGGTGGCTGCCCTGGTGAAGTAGCAGCTGTGGATCTTAGTTTGGGACTGAGCTGAAGTCTCCTTTTCTTAGGACAGCAGATAATGGGAGTCTAATGGAGGCAGCACATGTTACTCGTTGGACTCTAGCATCTCTAAGCATTTCTGAGTACAGTGGAGGGCTGCCACCCTGAAGGATCTCTGATGGCAGGGGGATGATGGATCGTCTGAGACTAATTGGAGGTGGTAGTGGAAGGAAAGGTGACTGGAGGAGAAGAGAAATGAGGGAAGGGTGGGGGAAGTGAGAGACTTATTAATAAAGGGGTGCAGGGTAAAGGGAAACATTTATGAACATAGGGGTCTAGGGACAAAGGTTTGGTTTGGGGAATGAATAACAAAGAGAGAATAGCTTCATTTTAGTGAGGAGTGCTAATATAGTCATAGATGCCTAATCCCTACAATTCTGGATTCTCCTTCCACCATTTGAAAGCGTGTTTATAGAAGGCAAGATTGCAAAATGAATGCAACACCTGCCCCTCCATCACCTAATCTTGTCATGTCCGGAGCTTACAAATAAAGCTCTAAGCAGGGCAGTCACCTGTACTGCAGATCCAGAAGGCTGCGTGGCTCCTCTGGTTTGTTGACATATGTAGCGAGATAAAGTTCACCGTGACACTGAATATAACAAAGACAATCTATGTTCTTGGCTGGATTTGTTAGCGGAGTCTGTAGAAATGTAGGTGAAACTTATGCCATGCGTAAAAGAGGGTGGGATAATGAAACACCCATATTTACATACCTTTGTTAGTCTCTAAGGTGCCACAAGTACTCCTTTTCTTTTTGCGGATACAGACTAACTTGGCTGCTACTCTGATATTTGAGAAGGGCACTGGTGTTTGCATGTGCAATACGCAACACTGGGCTTCCTTGCAATCTTCTGAGCTTATAGAGGTAACAATCTCCATGTAACCTCCCAGTCCGCTGAGTTGCTGGAATTAAAAACAAAATATTGTGTTGGTTTGGATAGTTTCCCCACAGGTATTTACCCAAACTAAGCATTGCTCTCTCAGCAGCATATCTACTCTTTCTACTTTCTCTTCTAACACTGGGCAGCAGGACAAATGGAAGTTTACATTTCATTAAATCACTGGTAACTTAAAACCTTTAGCTGAGCAAGCAGGAAGTCACACATGGAGTCAGTTTTTAAAAAATCAGCAAATAAACATTTCCTTTCAACCCAAACAATGAGGGGTCCAGAACCTGAAAGTGAAATTGACTGTAAGCAAAAATGAAATTGACTTAATCAATTATAATGGCAAGAAAAATGCTAAAAGCCAACAAATAGCATAAAGTGTGAATAGTACATTGGATTTTCAAAGTGCTTTCAGTTCTAATTATATAAATTGGTGGTAATCACAAAGGAAAGATATGTGTTTATAATGCTCGTATACCTGTATTATAATCAGATCTGTCCCCTGAGCTGTTTGGATAATTGGAATTTATCTAGATATGATTTTTAAGTTGTTAATGCCCATTTAATAATACTAATTGTGCCTTTCATCTGAGGATCTCGGGATGCTTTATCATCATGAATGAACTATCCTCTCCCTTCCCCGCAACACTCATGTTACTTAGATGGTATTTTATAGATGGCTACTGTGAAGCACAGAGAGGTTGCAACCTGCCAGGGTATCACAAGAAGTCAGTTGCAGAGCTGGGAATCAAACCGAGGAGTGCTTTAATCGTTAGACAAATTAACTTTCCCTCTCCCTAAATAGATTAATGATAAAATAGTCTTTAGAGTTTCAGGAAGTGACCAGTCTATAATATAAAATTCACGATCTTCTGATATTTTCTTGTCATGTTTTAGTGCCAGCCACGTAACTGTTTTTAAAGAGATGAGAGGGAGCAAATGGAAAAAAAACATTTGGGTCTTTCTCACACTGGTGTGCAGCTGCCTTATCTTGATAAGGTGTTAATCTGAGCCTGATAAAATAATGCCCGGTGTCTAAAGAGACATCAGTTTAGTAATCTATTAACCTGGTTCTGAAAATTTTCAAGCAACTCAGTCTTGGCTTCATCAAAAGAAAACCTTGAATGCATGGGTTAGCCTTTCATCTGTCAGGTGCACCTGTGCTTTTAGGACTATATTTTTATACCGCTGGTGTTTCTCTATGCCCCTGCCAAAGTTCCATGACACCCCTTTCCTCCTCCTCAAAAGCCTGTGTTATAGCCACCATTCTTCTAGCAGTGGAGAACTGGCAAAGGGCTTGCTATGGAATCTCTCCATGCTGTTCCATTGTTGACTGCAGAGGGCGCTGTTGTGAAGCTCAAGATGCTCTTCCCCCACACCTGCCCCCCACAAATGAGTGTGCAGCCTCTGGCCTGGGCAGGTAAAATCAAAGTGGGCTCTCTAACTTGGGAGCATTAGCACTAGGTCCATCCATAGACCTGCTTTAACCTTGTGTGTGCGCCCTGGGTCAAAAGCAGGGACACACCTGTAAATGCATATTAGTTGTCACAAAGTAACCATCAGGCTGTCCAGGCTACCGCAGGGGTGGATGGGGTCTCGTGAATCCTTTTTCATGGAGCTCAGTTAGGTGCTCCAGGGTGACTTTAATAGTCTTCACATTGCAGTTCTCCTTCATTTCATCTCTATGGGATTGCATAGACTGTCCTATCTTCAGTGTCTTTGTGGGTACGAGAGGAGAGGGCGATGTCTAGCCTGATCATAAACAAGGCAAGTCACTCCTTGGGGCCCTGGATTTTTGGTGTCCCCTGTATCCCCATCATGTCATGGCCTTTTTGATAGTGGGATTGATGGGGGAGACTGCTCATGGACTAATTCCCTTCAACCCACCTCTGTACTTGGAGGTGGTGGTCAATTATTATGATTTATTTTATTATTTGTATTGCTGTTGCACTAAGGAGCCCCAGTCATGGGAGAGAACCCCACTGTGCTAGGTGCTGGACAAACACAGAACAAAACCATGGTCCCTATCCCAAAAAAGTTTATAATGTAAATAGACTGGATAGTTGCAGTGGTGAGAGGGGAGACAGTGGACAAGAGACAACAGGTGGATACAGAGGTCAGGCAAGTGGCTGATTGAGCTTTCAGAGCACCCTCTGTAGGGCTTGTCTACACAGGGATACCCAGGAAAAATAATCTGAATTGAATTTACTGTGTATTAGTTAAACTGCATTAAACCCCTATGTGGACGCACACATTCAGAATTAAATTTGTCAATTAAACTAAACCAGATTAAGGCCACTTTAATTCTGAATGAGTGTCCACACAAAAAGCATCTTAACGAAGCCATGTTAAATTCACACCTTTAGTTAGCAAGCCCTAAATTTCTGCCTTACTTCTTGCAAATTGTAAGGCCAGTCCTGAGCTAAGCTGAATGGACTCTTGGGGACAAACGTTTTATTTAAAGGAATAACTCCCCAGCAGTGCTGAGCACTGGTATTTGGGATAAGATGGTAAATGTTGACTGTGACTGAGGTCATGTATGACAGTTTCTGAGTGACAGCAAATTAGTATATTAGCCAGATCAACACAATGATGACAATAACAAATGAGTGGGGCAGGACCGCAGGGCCTTTTCCTGTTTATAGGCCATTATTCGTGCAGCTCTATTCTTCTGTTTCCTGTGACGTGTCCTGTTTGCACAAGGATCCTTTTCAGGGCTGTGATTCTGTGTTTGATAACTGGCAAGATCACTGACATCCAAGCTGCTTCCTCTTTGAATTCCCACAATAAAAAAAACCAAACCCAAACTTTTAATGCAAAACTAAGACTGAGAAATAAGACAGAAAACATGCAGGAAACTTTCAATTAAGGTGCCTGGTATAATTGATGCTCTAACCCTGTGCGTTCATCTCCCCTTTCCCTCTCACCACACCCTTCGTAACCACGTTCACCCTCTGTATCTGGGTTGGAGATAGGAGTCCTCTCCACCCCACCCCCATGTGCCACATCAGCCTTAACTCTGCCCACTGTACTCTCAACAACCGCTTCAGGCTCCAACAACCCTCTCTTTAGCACTTTACCCTGGAAAGCTCAGCTCAGACAGCTGTATATTTGTTCTGTGGCTGTCTCCTTTTAGAGAATTGCAACCGGGCAGCCTGTGTATTGACTTCAGGCCTTTTCTGTCCAGATGACCTAAGGCTGTGGTCTCAGAGGATAGACCTGGCTGTTAGTCCTGTAATACTAGGTTTTTGCTGCAATGTGACCCCACTGATCATTGCCTGCTGCTCTTCGTCTCCCAAGAGCAATACATTTGCAATGTATTGGAGCCAAGTCTGGCTTCTCTGTTGTTTGGTGCACGCTACCATGCTGTGTTACGGTTCGGGACCAAGAATGGCTTAATTGTTTTGAGCCGTGTGCTCATTCTGAAGAGTTAAGGCTGCTGAAGTTAATAGCAGTGCCAATGGGTATGCTGAGCCTTGTGAAGCAGGATTACCCAAACATCCTTTTACGAAGGCCCCAAATGCACACACAGGCCGTTGTGAGCCTAGCTGCAATGGTATTTGTTACTACATTCTGTGCCTAAATGTTTATAATCAGGGTTTCAGATTTAAGATGCTCATGATGGATGAGTGAAGTAGCTTTCTGATTCTCCTCACCTCCCCACTTTAGAAACCAGATAGCAGAACACCTGGTGAACTCAATCACAGTTTGGGCCAATTGCTGTTTAATCCCCCCTGAGACTCTGTGTGAGCAAACCAAAGTCTCTGTAAAGATCCAATAGTGCTCTGTCAAGGGGATGAGCATACATATATTGAGCAGTATTTGGAGGGAGGCTCCTAAGAAAAAGCCAGGGGCTGCAGGAAGTGGTGTTAATGACTTAGTAAAGCGAAGTCTTTCTCCTGAGTCAGTATTGAACCAGTGTCCCAGGATTGTACTCGTAAGTGGTATGGTGCTGGTGCCACCTGTTTTGAGGCGATGTAAAATTGACTTCTTGTGATCATGAAGGAACCAGGAAATGGTGTGTTAATGTAACCCATTGGGCAGCCATCACGTTAACATTAGTGCTCTGATCAAAATTCTAGCTGCTATTCCGCATCCCTAAGTTTCCCTTGTAGTTTTGGTTGAATATGTTATTTTTCATTTCCTATCTTAAACTGATCTGCAATATTGTTGTGCACTGTAAAACAGCAGCTGTGTGTCACCCCAGAGATGGCTGCATTTCAGTGCTAGATGAAGTGATTATATAGTTTGGAAAAGGTATGGGATCCTTCCGCAAGGAAGGTGCTATAGAAGTATGAGATATTATGTGTGTTACACAATTAGAGCTAGGGATATTCAAGAGTTCAGAGCCAGAATTTCAAGTGCTCAGCTCCCTTTTAAGCATGTAAGTAAGGCTCAGATTTGCAAAAATGCTCTGTACCCAGCAGTTCCCACTGAGACACTTGTGGGCAAACTTTCAAAACAGCGCAGCACCTAATGAACTGAGTTCTTTTGCAGATCTGGCCCTAAACTCACGAGCATTTACAGCGATCTCCTATGGGAGGCAGCATGCTGGATTCTTTGGAAAAATCCCTTGGAAAGGGGTCTGATGGGGACTTGCTGGGCTGCCCATCTGGTAAAATGAAAAGGGTTTCTGTACTAGAGCAGTCACCTGTGTCTAAGCACCTTTTTTCCTAGGTGGAGAGAGCCTGGGGGATTCATTTCATGGCTGGCAGGAGCAAGACAAGGGCAGTGATAATAGGAAGGTTCTTGGAGAGTGGTCAGTTTAGATGAGCTATTACCAGCAGGAGAGTGAGTTTATGTGTGTATGGGGGTGGGAGGGATGTGATAAAACCTGGATCTATGCAGGAAATAGCCCGACTTGATTATGTAAAGAGTTGTCACTTTGGATGGGCTAGCACCAGCAGGAGAGTGAATTTGTGTGTGGGGGGGGTGGAGGGTGAGAAAACCTGGATTTGTGCTGGAAATGGCCCACCTGTTGATCACTTTAGATAAGCTATTACCAGCAGGACAGTGGGGTGGGAGGAGGTATTGTTTCATATTCTCTGTGTGTATATAAAGTCTGCTGCAGTTTCCACGGTATACATCTGATGAAGTGAGCTGTAGCTCACGAAAGCTCATGCTCAAATAAATTGGTTAGTCTCTAAGGTGCCACAAGTACTCCTTTTCTTTTTGCGAATACAAACTAACACGGCTGTTCCTCTGAAACAGGAGGGGGGAAGTGAGAAAACCTGGATCTATGCAGGAAATAGCCGGACTTGATTATGTAAAGAGTTGTCACTTTGGATGGGCTAGCACCAGCAGGAGAGTGAATTTGTGGGGGGGGGTGGAGGGTGAGAAAACCTGGATTTGTGCTGGAAATGGCCCACCTGTTGATCACTTTAGATAAGCTATTACCAGCAGGACAGTGGGGTGGGAGGAGGTATTGTTTCATATTCTCTGTGTGTATATAAAGTCTGCTGCAGTTTCCACGGTACACATCTGATGAAGTGAGCTGTGGCTCACGAAAGCTCATGCTCAAATAAATTGGTTAGTCTCTAAGGTGCCACAAGTACTCCTTTTCTTTTTGAGGAAGGTTCTTGGCATCAGAGTGTTAAGGAACAAAACCACAATTAAATGAACCTGCTCTACCAGTTTTGGCCTGCCCGGCTGCTCCTCTTGCTTTCTGGCCTTTGGGTTTTAATGACACATCACCTGTACAGAGCTCTTAAGTGCCTCTGAGGTTAGGGCTGCTAGTTCAAAAGATGCTGTTTCCTCATACCCGGCTAGAAGAGTGTGAATCTGAGTGCTTCCCTCTGTCTCAGTGTCAGAGCTGTGAAGAAGGCAGCCTCTAATTGAGGATCCTTGCATGCATTTAGAAGCTTGTTGCAAAGGCGGACAAATTAACAAAAGAATTGTAGCAGATGTTGGGAAAATGTTTTAAATTAAACTCACGTTAATCTCTCCCCCCTGCGTTCCAACACAATGGAACCACTCACTGCACAGTAACAAGCATGTTTAGGTAAGAGCTGTTGTTTGTCTTTGAGTTTTTATTACGTCAATTGCATGAGGCACCAGGCACCCTCTATTCCTAACCTAAGGGTCAGGAATGTTTAGTGAACCTGGCATTCTGGCTGACTGAGCACTTGTTAGTGTGTTTTAATATTGGATATTCCCCTTGTCTTCTGGTGATCCAGTAATACTGTACACTTGCATAGCATCTCCTGTTCAAGGAGCCCCCAATGCTTTACAAACTCACAACGCCAGTCTTCGCAGCTGAGAACGTGAGGGAGATTCCCAAACCTGAGCCATTCTTTTTAGGTGACAGATCTGAGGAACTGTCCCAGATTGAGGTGTCATTAGAGGAGGTTTGAAACAAATTGATAAATTAAACAGCAATAAGTCACCAGGACCAGATCGTATTCACCCAAGAGTTCTGAAGGAACTCAAATGTGAAATTGCAGAACTACTAACTGTAGTCTATAACCTATCATTTAAATCAGCTTCTGTACCAGAGGACTGGAGGATAGCTAATGTGACACCAATTTTTAAAAAGGGCTCCAGAGGTGATCCTGGCAATTACAGGCCTGTAAACCTGACTTCAGTACCAGGCAAACTGTTTGAAACTTTAATAAAGAACAATGTTGTCAGACAAGTAGATAAACATAATTTGTTGAGGAAGAGTCAACATGGCTTTAGTAAAGGGAAATCATGCCTCACCAATCAACCAGAATTCTTTGAGGGGGTCAACAAGCATGTGGACCGAGGGGATCCAGTGGATATATAGTGTACTTAGATTTTCAGAAAGCCATTGACAACATCCCTCACCAAAGGCTCTTATGCAAAGAAAGCTGCCACGGGGATAAGAGGGAAGGTGCTCTCACGGATTGGTAACTAGTTAAAAGATAGGAAACAAAGGGTAGGTATAAATGGTCAGTTTTCAGAATGGAGAGAGGTAAATAGTGGTGTCCCCCAGGGGTCTGTTCTGGGATGAATCCTATTCAACATATTCATAAATGATCTGGAAAATGGGGTAAACAGTGAGGTGGCAAAATTTGCAGATGATACAAAATTACTCAAGATAATTAAGACTCAGGCAGACTGCGAAGAGCTACAAAAGGATCTCTCAAAATTGGGTGACTGGGCAACAAAATGGCAGATGAAATTCAATGTTGATAAATGCAAAGTAATACACATTGGAAAGCATAATCCCAACTATACATATAAAATGATGGGGTCTAAATTAGCTGTTACCACTCAAGAAAGAGATCTTGGAGTCATGGATAGTTCTCTGAAAACATCCACTCAATGTGCAGCAGCAGTCTAAGGGATAGATAATAGGACAGAAAATATCATGTTGCCTCTATATAAATCCATGGTATGCCCACATCTTGAATACTGTGTGCAGATGTGGTCACCCCATCTCAAAAAAGATATATTGGAATTGGAAAAGGTTCAGACAAGGGCAACAGAAATGATTAGGGATAGAATGGCTTCCATATGAGGAGAGATTAATAAGACTGGGACTTTTCAGCTTAGAAAAGAGACGGCTAAGGGGAGGTATGATTGAGGTCTATAAAATCATGACTGGTATAGAGAAAGTAGATAAGGAAGTGTTGTTTACTACTTCTCATAACACAAGAACTAGGGGTCACCAAATGAAATTAATAGGCAGCAGGTTTAAAACAAATAAAAGGAAGTATTTCTTCACACAATGCACAGTCAACCTGTGAAACTCCTTGCCAGAGGATGTTGTGAAGGCCAAGACCATAACAAGGTTCAAAAAAGAACTAGATAAATTCATGGAGGATAGGCCCATCAATGGCTATTAGCCAGGATGGGCAGGAATGGTGTCCCTAGCTTCTGTTTGCCAGAAGTTGGGAATGAGCGACAGGGGATGGATCACTTGATGATTACCTGTTCTGTTCATTCCCTCTGGGACACCTGGCACTGGCCACTGTCAGAAGACAGGATACTGGGCTAGATGGACCTTTGGTCTGACCCAGTAGGGCCATTCTTAATACTCACTTGTCCAGCGAGGGGCAGAAAAACTTATATTATCTTAATTTGACAGATGGGGAAACTGAAGCCCATTGGTTAAGTGTGTTGCTTCAAGTCACACAGTAAGTTGGTAGCAAAGCCAGGCATAGAATCTTAGAAATGTAGGAGTGGAAGGGGCCTCAAGAGGTCGTCTAGTGCATCCCTTCACACTGAGGCAGGATTAAGTATACTTAGAGCAGGACATAGACCCCAGGAGTCCTGACTTCCAGGCCTCTAATCCTGGTGCTGAGTTCTTATGTCCATTGGCTGCAGCCACTCACATGCCTCTTATAGCTGGCTTTTGGGCACTTTTAAATGAGATGATCCCATTTCTTTTTCATATTGTGGATCATGTCTTGAAAGGGACAGTGTCTCATGATGTCACTGTTCCCATCTCCAGTCCCATGGACCATCTCCAATCCCAGTTGTCATCACATAACATCTTTGCGGCTACAATGGCAGCCGCTTACGTGGAAGAATAACATTAGCAAAGTGGTCAGTATAATTTCAGCTTCTCTAATGTGACTTAGAAGCTGGGAGCGAGAATAAGAGCGAGTACCATGGACCAGCCACCTCTCTACAGACCACAGCAAGTGCTCTGCAGTGGTCCATGGAGCAGTTTGAAAACTGCTGCTTTGCACCAAATATAAACATGCTTCCCCAGCTGGAGGTTCAGCAATGAGGACTCTGTGTCAGAGAAAAATCTAGGTTCTAATCATGCAATTGGATCCACCTGGAGCCCCATAGACTTTGGTGTGTTTCCACAGGAGTCCACGGGTCCATGTGGTTCCAGTTGTAGGATCCAGGGCCTTTGTGTTCATTGGTCATGATCGTCACAGTTTTATCAAAACTAACCCTGAGTGGGGAGCAGGTCTGGGTGGGAGCCACACACAGAGCCTCAAAACAACAGTGATGGTGCCATGTCAAGCAACAGGTACAACTGACATATTTTTGGTTCATTTATTTGAATGTTTCTGTTGGGGTGTGGAGAGGTGGATATTTTTTTAAAGACTATTTTTAACCAAGTAAACCTTGACCAACCTCTTTCACACTATGCAGTATAAATACGCAAGTAGGTGAATATCTCACCTGCATTTAGACCTTGGAAGCATTGTTGAATTGGGTGATCACTCCCAGGCTGTGGGTTAGTTAAGGATGCCTGCATTTGTGGCGAGGCTTCTCTGCAGTGAGTGGCAGGTTTTCTGAGTGTCGAGCGATGTTTGGGTTTGAGGTGAATGAAATGTTGAGCCCTTTCTGAGCTCTTCAGAGCTCTGTGCTCACTTGCTTCTGATGCTCAGAAGAGTCCTGTGTAACCGTGGCAGCCTTCTTGCTCTACATATAGTGTCTGCTCCTTGCAGGCCCAACCCTTCCACAGCTTGGTAAATTCCTATGCAGACAAGTCCTTCCACTGATTGCAATGGGAAGGGTTGCACATCTGGGCCCCGTGTCTCTCCGGTTCACACCTGCTCACTATTGAAAAATACAGCAGTTGTTTCACTGTTGACAATTATCCCCGTTAGCCCTGTAGATCCAATACATCTACAACAGAGAGAAGTGGAGTCTAATCTGCTTTGATTATCATCACTTAATCTGACCTGAAAATTTTAGCATCTCTATTAGTGGTAATGATGCAAGTGGCAGAGAGAATGCGGCTTGAAGAATCATTGTTCTGACTTATAAATTGAGGACACTTGGTCTGTAAGTGAGTGGGAGGGAATAAGATTGGAATCCAACACTATCAGTTGCACAGAGTAACTTTTCTGAGTATAGATGGACATTAAGGGGAAACCTGACAAACTGCTCTCGTTTCCAAGGATGAGAACTCCTGTTCTAACCTCTGTAAAAGGACTTGGAGAAAAATATGTGCTCCCATCCTCTGAAAGGGAGACAGCAGTGCTGGGAAGAGAGGCATGTCTACCCCTCATAGAGCCTGAAGACTGGATAAGGAGAAGTGTGTTTCCAGATGTGGAGCAGGCATGTTCTTGTGGGACAGGGAGCCATCAGACTGTGATAACTCGATTGTTTTGTACAGTAGTTTTGCCCGCTTTACGGTTGCCTTATCCTTCCCCTCTCAGCCCCAGTGTCTCATCCACTTGTTGCACCTTGGCGTGACATAGATTGTAAGCTCTTTGGGGTGTGGGCTCTCGTTTTACCCTGTGTCTCTAGCCCAAAGGGCCCTGATCCCGCCCCAGAGGCATTACTGCAATACAGACAATTACTCAGAGCTTCCTCTATATGCCCAGGAACTGGCAAAGTGCAAAGAGGCAGCTCAGCCCGCATGCTGTGAAAGTCACGGAACTTGCCATGTGCATCGTGGGTTGCAGACACGCCGTTCTGTACATGGACTCATGTTTGTGTACAGTCTCTTTTGGTTGTTGTTAGCACTGGCCCCTTAAAAGACTCAGAGTCCTACATTCATGCAGATGATACAAATATGCCATGTAAAGAGTCTGCCTGTGCCCATTGGGCCTCTCCAACATAAACACAGGTATAATGTATATACAGTTTAGTAGTTCTGGATCCAACTACAGCTCTGTCTAATAACAGTTGAGGTTTTGGTACCAAGAGATGCCACTATACAGTACTGATAGATTGATACTGGTGCATAGTCTCTCCTTCCAGCTCCTGAGCACTGACCAGGCCTAGCTTGGCCCCATTGCTGACCAAGTTAGAGTGGCTTGTGTTTGGCCTCCATAGAGCGATCTCTTCCTCTGTGTCCTTGCTATCCACGTCTGAAACTCTGGGTTTGTCTCTTCACAGCCTGTGGAGGCAACGGATGATGCCTTCTGGGACCAGTTCTGGGCAGACGCTGCAACTTCAGTGCAGGATGTCTTTGCTCTTGTGCCAGCTGCAGAAATCCGAGCAGTGAGAGAAGAATCTCCTTCTAACTTGGCCACTCTGTGTTATAAGGTAAGGTGCCTTCTCCTTCTCACCTGGAATTAGTGAGAGTCAACCCTATGGAGAGTCCCCGCACTGAAGTGGATCATAGGCGTTGAGTTGATCTGCACAGGGATCAGTTTCACCAATAGGCGCCTCTCACTTGTATTACCATCATGCCTAGGAATCATGGAGAAGAACCCCATTGTACTGGGCGCTGTACAAACACAGGACAACAAGACAGTCCATGGTGCTGCTTTCTGTGATTAGCAGCTCCCCATATGCTTGCCAAGTCCAGACTTGGCATTTGTAAGTATTGGCCATATGAACAAGTAAATGGTTGCAGCAGAAATGCGTGTTGATTTTTGGAGCAGATACAAAAGTGATCCAAGTCCTTGCAAATTCCATTCCCTGCCCTACTCCCTGTGATCCTTTTCAGGGCTGCTTGCCCCTGTATCCTCCTGAGGTTTAACTGCAGCTCCCCTCTCTGCCCTGCAGGGCATGGGCGGTTTGCTCACATTTCCTCTTTTGGTTTACCACAAACCACAGGTGGCATTTGATCAGTTCAGTCATCACCCATCACCTCCCCAACTCTTGGTTTTAACATAGGCTGCCATATATTTTAAGGATTCTGACATGCAAGCGTTGTGTATCCTTAGTGGAGCCAGTGCTCCTGCTTCCTCATCAGAGCATCTGATTGCTCCTCAAGGTTCAACAACAATCTCGGCTTCTGGAACGCAGAAAGGCCCTAAGGGCCTGAGCCAACTATGGTGCTGGTCACCCTAAAAATGCCACAGATGGATAGATATGGGAAAGAGTCTTAAGCCTATTTCCCCATTTCACTGCCCTATCTCCTTTGGCATTAGCACTAGAGTTGGAAAGTTTTTTCATTGGAAAACGCAGATTTGTCAAAACTGAAACAGTTCACGAGAAAGAGTCAATTTCAATGAATCTCCCGATTCAAAACATTTTTGGAAAAAAATGTTCTGAAATTGTCAAAGTGTCCCATTTTTGACACTTTCTAAACAAAGTTTAGTTTTCCATAGATTCCAAGGCCAGAAGGGGCCACTGGGATCCTGTAGTTTGACCTTCTGCATAACACAGACCATAGAGGCCTTCCCTGAATCAATTCCTGTTTGAATTAGAGCAGATCTTTTATAAAACATCCAGGCTGGATTTGAAAATTGTCTGCTTTGATTGCAAATGACTTTTTTTGTTTTGAAATTTTAGTTAATTTACACTAAAAATTCAAAAATAATAATAAGGTCAAAATTGATATGAAATATTTTGAATGATCCAGAGTGAATTTTTTTTTCTTCATTTTTCCCGCCCAAGATTTTGAATTTTCCCATCCCAAAACGGGACAACAAATCTTGAAATACCAAATTCTTGCTGGACGGGAAAACCGTTTCCCACGCAGCTCCGATTAGCGCTTCCCTTGATGCTTTTCTGTCGCCCTTGCCCTCTTGCTGTCTGCAACACAAGGGACATCTATTCATATTTCTTTCCGTGCCAGAGCTTGTCAATTGTAAAGCCAGTAGGATATGGCTGGCTGCTGCTGCTTGGGGAATAGTCTGGTCAGCAAGACTTAGCCTGTCTAGCCAGGCCTTGGCACTAATAATGCTTCAAGTTCTTGCTGCACTATGGTTTGCACCATGTGAACAACAAGCGTGTTCAGAAATAATTGAATGCAGATCTAGCAGAGCAGCGCTCGGCAGCCATTTTCCACCATGGCTGTTACTAGCATGGTTTCCTTTTCTAGTGTAGACAGACTATAGACTTCTGAGAGAACCATGCTGTGCATTTGTCACCACACTTTGTTCCCCACAAAGCAACTCTATGGTCTTCTACCCAACAGAGGCTAATGTGCTGGGAGACCTGGTTCTAACATGGTTGTCCCTCCGGATGGTTAAAGGATGGTTAGCTCTTGTGATGTAAATGGGAGCTAAGTGCATTATTTTAACCACGTTGCTGATCTATGCAACAGCGTGGATGTGGGTAGGGATAAAGCACAATTTGGGACTACGGTTTAGTCCTGCGAGGTGGAGCCTGTCTTACGTGTGGTGTTAATGGATTTTGTAACACTGTTGTTCCTTTGGTTTAGATGGGGCTATGGCACAATTGTAATGTCCTTTGCAGCTGTGTTTGGTGCAGACTAGGGTTGTGTTACAACATACTGAGCTGTAACTGTACCTGGCAATAGATTCAAACGCAGTCCCAAGGCAGAGCACAGCCAGGCCCCAGGTAGCACAAATATGTCTGTTAAGGCAGTGGTGCAAACTGACAAAGTCAATGAACCAGAGATGTCGCTGGGAACCTCAGCAGAGAGGCACAGCCTGTGAATTAAAACCAACAAGTCAAATCCTGAGTAAATGTCCCTGGCTTTCATGCTGAGAGGAGAGGGGGAGGGGGAGGACTAGGACAGGAGACCCTAGGAGGGAAAAAGAGCTTCACCTTCTGTCATGAAAATAAAGTGGTTTGCCTTCAGCCTCAGTAAGCTGCAGTGGCTGTTTGGCAAGACAAGTGTCCCCATCCCAAAAAACCAGCAGTGCAGTGTGACTGACCCCAATTTCCCTGTCATCGGTGGCCTCAGCAGAGAAGCCAAGCACTGGATGGCCCTGGGAATTGAACCCCCCCTCTTAGCCTAGAGGTGGGCTCCCTGGGTCAGTGCTAAAGCACATGGAGAGCATGGGGGGAGCTTGGGCTGCTTGGCCACTGGCCAGGCTGCCCTTGTCCTGTAGATACCAGAGAACTTTCAGTCTACAGGGTTTTCAATCCAGCACCATCTACCAGTGCTAAATTCACTTCTTCTGGGAGAGGGCAGAGGAGGCGGGAGGCTCTGTTTTGGAGAGCTACACTTTCCAATTGGCGTATTCTAAGAAAGTGACTTCTTAGCATACAAGCTTTTGGGGGCTAGCACAGCGTCTGGGCTATGGCTGGGGCTTCCAGGTGCTATGTCAATACACATAATTAGTAATAACAACAGGCATTCTCTTGGCTTCCACATCTCGCGCAAGGAGAGATGCCTGCTGCGATCATAGGAGCGTTTAGAATAATTGTACATTTCTGCGGCTCGTTTCTAACTGCAGCATAGAGAGAGATTTTCCCCAGAGGAACCATAGAGAGCCCTTGGGAAGTGGAACCAAATGCTGTTCATAATTCTGTGGTAGTGGGGCCTGTGTGTCCGGAAACCATACAACTCCAGATTAATGCCTTTGTTTTGTTGCCATCAGGCGGTAGAGAAGCTGGTTCAGGGAGCGGAGAGCGGCTGCCACTCGGAGAAGGAGAAGCAAATTATACTGAACTGCAGCCGGCTCCTCACCCGCATCCTGCCCTATATCTTCGAGGACCCTGACTGGAGAGGCTTCTTCTGGTCCACTGTCCCTGGGGCCGGCCGTGGTGGGGTCTGTATCTACTGGGTTAGACGGTTCCTCTTTGGGAGGGTGGGAGGGAGAAGCTGCAGGAGGCAGAGAGCTGCAGGAGGTAGGCCCAACATTAATCAGCTGGGAACAACCTTGTTTCAGTGGGTTCAAACTTTGTGGGAAGGCTTGTAATGGAGTAAGGGATAGGATGTAGCCTTGAAACATAAACGTGCTGATGACAAAGCCCCTTCTTCCCCCTCACCCCTCAGCAACCGGAAGCTTTGCGCTAGCTGCCTCCATCCTGAGCATGCTGGGATGGACTGAAATTAACAACACAGCCCATCTATAGCGCCAGTTTTATTGCCTTCCTTCCCTTCTCAGCTATGTTTGTTTAGCGTAGGCTGATGGGTTTATTGGAGCATTTCAGTCACTTGGGTGTAGCTATGAGTAAGGGCTTGTTCATACAAGAAAGTTGCTCTGATGTAACCTAATTTGTCAATTTAAACTGATATAGCTACACAGGTGCAAAAGGCTGTGTGGACCTTCTTATTTCACCTGAAGAGAGGCTTCTTTGGTTTAGCTTAAGTGGATTGGAAACAGGCTCAATTAAAATGGACATATGCCACTCTTAAATCAAAATAAGAGTGTCCCAGGCCTTTTGCGCCTTTTGCAGAGGCTTAACTATATTGTGTTAAAAGCAGATTCCAGTTTTACCAGTGCAACTTAATTGTGTAGAGAAGCCATAAGAGACATGGTCAGTGGCCCATTCATGAACTGAGCTTTTCAGTTTTAAGCTGGGGGTATGGTCTAGTTGTTGGAACCAAGGACTGAGAACTGGATCCTAGCTTCTATTTCTGGCTCTGCCACTGACTTGTTGTGGAACCTTAGGCAAGTCACTTAACCTCCTGGTATGCCTCTGTTTGTCCCTATCTGTAAAATAGGAATAATAACGTTTCCCTTCATCACAGGGGGAGTCGAGGTAGAATGTTTATGAAGCACTTTGGGATCCTTGGCTGAAGTGCAAAGTATCATTATTACTGTGAATATTGACATGTCAGGAGGGGAGCAGTTACTGTGCCTTGCCCACTTGCTGGTACAGCAGCCGGGTCTTAACGTACCAGAAGCACTGTCCTTGCAGACTCTGCATCTGCAGACTGGTCCTTTTGTGTTCAGCTGCTCCCACCATAAGCTGAGTAGTTCTACAGTGCTTTTCGTTGAGGTTTAACAGAGGTTGGCAAGGGTGGGGGCAGTATTGGTGCAGTCAAATCCTTGCGCTATCTCAGCCTGTCCCTTCTAATCTTTTTTGCCTATAGCAACTTCAATGGGAAGATCTGGGCAGCAGGAGGAGGCAGGTTTGATGCCCTTTTTCTCTGCTGTGGGTTTGGGCAGGTGTCTGGGGACCCAGTTTCCCCTGTGGGGACCTGAGTCTGTGTGTGCTGGGTGATTAGATTTGCTTTGGGAAGGACAACACAATGTGCTGTGTGTGGGGATACAGCCAGGCCATTGTTAGGAACTGAATTTGCACTTTATTCAGCAGTTGCCTGGGCCAGCAGTGATTGACCCTAAGCATTCTGGCTTCTTGGGGGGGGAGGAGAGGTATAGCTAGGACTGACTGTGCAGTTGACCTTCTCCTGGCCCATTTGTCCTGTGCTCGTGCCTCATGCATACTCTGTTTGGGCCCCTCCGATGAATCAGGGCCCCTCAATGGTGAATGAACTAACACTGTAGTTTTAGCAGTTCAAACCAATCCAATCTTACCCCGCAGCAGCTGAATAAGGCTGGCCATAGCGTGAGGCAGGAGATCCGTATTCAAGGCCGGCCTGGGATGCCGTGGGGAAGCCAGCAATTTGATCCAGTAGTGATACCTCATCTCCACTTCACCCACTAATTTGGGAACAGCCCCGATGCACTTCGAAGGGCGGCTCCATCCTCTCAACTGGGGTGGGGAAGAGGAGTTGCTGGGACGCTTGGCCTATTACCAGACAGGACAGAAATGAACATGTCCCCCACCTTTTCGTTGAGGTGAAGGTCACCAACGTGTGGTGAAGAAAGCCCCTTTACCGGGAGGACAGACTTGCCTCCTGGAAGGGGCTGTGGTCTGTGTGTGGCTGAGGTCGAAGGGGTGGCAGATGTCAGTTTTTGGATGAGGAAGTGGATGGTAGACCCCAGTTTGCTGGGGTTGTGAGTGGAAGTAGGGAAGATCCCCGGATGAAAGTTCTGGGGGTTGCGGGGAGGGGAGGGGATGGGGAAGGAGGAAGACCACAGTTTTGTGGAAGTGATAAGAGACCCCTGGAAATCTCTTTGGGAGCCAGGGACCTTCCCCAGCTTCCAGGGTGGGTGGGACCTACTGGCTTGTTCTATTTTGTCTGAATCACGGCTGCCTGCAGGGCAGATACCCCCAGTGGGGAGATGATTTGTCTGGAAGCCCAGGCTGAGGTGATGCAGATCATCCTTTTTATATCCCTTTTGAGTTCCAGGCTCCTCTGTTTCATTTCTGATTTCAAAGCCGGAATGAGAAGCGTCTCTGCTGATTGCTGGCTCCCCACCCCCGGCCTTGTTCCTGCGTCTGGGATCCTGTTATTGGCCTCCCCAATGTCGCATTAAAAGACGTCAATGCAGTGCAGGCTATTATCTCCCTTCGGCTTGCCTGCTGTTATTTAAGGGCTTTGTGTGCGCACTGACGGGGGCCTGGCTGTCACAGATAAGCTGCCGTTGCGCCTCGCCCCCTCCTGGCAGAAGCCTGGATTTAGTCGTACTGGGGAAGACATGACATCCAGGATGCTCTTTGAATGGCAGGGCTGGCGGCTTACTGGAGACGTTCCCCTGGCAACGGCTGCAGAGGAGTAACCACGTGTGATGCTAGCAGCCGTCTCTGGATAGGCGGAGGTTTGCTTTGAATGCCAGAGAGAGCAAAATCCACTCTGCAGGCAGCTGCTCGCTGTGCCATGGCTGACTGAGACGTCCCCCCCGTCTCCATAGCAGCCCCTCAGTTCTGTTGCCTGCTAGGTGACTCCAATCCCTGCGCCACATTGTACATGATCTGATCACCCGCCTGGTCATGGTGGGGTGACTCCTTGCTCCCCTAACAGCTGTGGTCCCTCTTCTAGGTAAATGGTTCCCTTTCCTCCAGCATCTGTATTAACTGGAGCATCCCAAGCAGACGAATAGCTCTCTGATGACTTCTTGTAACCCCCAACAAAGCCCGAAGAGGCAACTTCATGTTCCCCCTACATCTGTAGGCCTTGAGTCCTTCTCCTTCCCTCAGCTGTTTGATTGGCCCATCCTCACTGAAACTGCTCCCTCTCCGACTACATCTGCCTGCTCTCAGGGATGGCTTCTCACTCCTCCCTACCATACCTTCCCAACGGGTGGGTTGCCTACCTCTCCATTTTCTCCCCTCCTCCCCATCTCTCTTTCCTGCCTGCTCTTGGGGAAAATCCTCCTTCCCTGCTGCCATGTTATATTAATATTACTGTGCACTGACTCTCAAGCTTGGGCTGAGAATATTCTACCGTATTTATCATTTTCAGGGTGATGAAGAGGATGAAAATGCCCGGCCCCTGGCTGAGTCATTGCTCCTGGCAATTGCAGATCTGCTCTTCTGTCCAGATTTCACTGTCCAGAGCCACCGGAAGAGCACTGTGGTAAGCTGGGGGATCTGCTATTTAGCTCCAGGTAGCTGAGCAGGGGGCCTGGCTTTGATTCAGTTTCTAATAAGGCAGCCATCTTTTCTCTATACCAGTCCAAATTAGGTTTCCTTCCTGTCCACCTGGGTAAAGTTGGACAGCCCTTCCCTTGCACACGGTGGGTATGAGCTGATGGGATGCAGAGGAAAGGTGCCAAGCTGAAGATCACCCAGTTAAAATTGAGACAGAAGGGATCCTGAGAAATGAGGAAAGGGTTCTTAACTAGGCATATCGACCTGGTTACTCTGTGAGGGATGCAGGACAGAATGCCAGTGTGCTGGTATATAACAGGGATGAATTGCGAAACATGCTGCTCAGTAAAGAGCTCTCAGGAAAACCTAATTGATTTATTGCCCTGTGGCCAGTGGATGTGTTGGTTTGAAATAAGTCTACCCTGGGCAGCATTGTACTGTTAAACAAGAGGAGCTCACACATGACATTGGTGGGAGCCATATAAGAACTTAGATCATGGAGCAACAGTAATGATACAACTGAGCTAGGCCTGAAGTTGAGGCTGAAATCCACAAAAAGTCGGAGCAGTCTCCAAATTGGTGAGCAACATCTGGAGCTAAGGGGGGATTGTGTTACAAAATCTGAATAGAATTGGATAAGGAGTTCCTGATTCTGCCAACCTAAAAATAGAAATGCTCACCGAGAGGGCCAAATGTCTTCTCGTATCTTTGCCACTTTGTAACAAAAATCCCTCTGAAACGTAAAAGGGCATTTCCTAGGCTTCCCTAGCTGAGATCTAGTGAGCAGCCCCACATTTCTGAAGTTGAAATCTGATTTCAAAAGCGACTCCCTTCTTAACTTAGTATTTCCTGGGTTTCTAACGTTTAAAGTGTTATTTGAACTGTAACATTCTTGAAAGGCCACTGATCTGTGCCTGCAACCTTCATTCCACCTCCACAATGTGTTCTGTGTGGCAATAACACTACTGACCTTCATTGTAAAGCACTTTGACTTCTAAAGATGAAAAGCTTTGTATAAGAGCTAAGGATGATTATTGTTATGTTACCCAGCTGAGGCCATTAGGACTGTGACGTTCAAACTTTGCCCCATTGATGTCGGCATTGTCCATCTTGTCAGGAGGCAAATGAATGGAACAAATTGCAGATGCTGTTATCTTTGATACAGATGAGAGAGCCTGTGGAGATTATTGTTTCATTTGCTAATGTTTGTACAGTGCTTTGAAAACATAAACCACTACATAAGTACTGAGCATTACAAAGCCAGCCTTGCAGTGTGCAGGCATGATCCAAGCAACCTTCATAAATCACATGTAATGCTCCATCCTAATTCAACCATCTCTACCATTAAGATGGAGTCTTACAACCTGGACCTGGAGAATCCATGGACCCGACTGCCATGTTAAAGGGGGATGCAGTTGTAGCTGTGAATTCAGAGCTACCTCTGAAGTAGGATATCAAGGAAAACCAAGACCAAAACTGTATGAGATGGCCTGGATTGAAAGGGCTCTTGTGTCACTTGCTAAGTCATCCTGAAGGGTCTCAGGCTGTTCTGCATAGCTGTAGGCAGCAGAATGGTGCACCACTATGATATGACCTTGCTGTGACTAATGGTGGAGCTGCCGTCTCTGTCCTTCTGCAGTGCTCAGCACTCGCTCCATGGTGTCCATTTGTTGTAAAGGGGGCATTGATTAAAACAACCCCTCATGATAACTTAAAAGATCAACCTGGTGTTGTCCCAGACTAGGAGTCAGCTAGAAGCCACTGCTAAGCTTCCCAGAGATGGGAATTAATGGAACTGTATACTTCCATGTGGACAAATTACAGTGCTGGGTGGTTCAGTTCTTTGGCATCAGTAACATTTTTTGTAATCTCATTTTCATGGTTCAACTTCTAAAATCAGACTAATCTATGAAATTCCAAATGATCCTGCCAGGCCCCTCTGGAATTGGAGGTAAATATGAGGCTGAAATAAGGGACTCCTGAGTGGAATGTGAGGTACTAGAGTAGTAAAAGCAGCTGGAACCTTGGTGCTATACACTTCCACATGTGGAGCCTGATTTTCAAAGGTGCTAGACACCAGAAGGTACCACTGATTTTCACTGGAGTTGGGTGTACTCAGAATCTCTTAGAATTAGGCCCTTGGCTCGGAGGCCAATGTTAGACACCGTTGTAATTAGTTGGTCTTAATTTAATTAATTTAATCCCTTAATTTAATTTAAACCTTTTCCACGCTTCCTAGATCACAAAAGGTGTTATTGCATCATATCTGTCTGGCTTGGTTTGTGCTCACATACTAGATCTTGCTAAGATCCTGTTCCTTCCCCCATTAGACTAGATACGGCAGTCAATTCATTTTCTGGGTCAGTGTCAGTGGAGTGATGATTGTGGAGTCTTGATTTTCTAAGAAGCCCTACTCTGAAAAGGGAGGAATTGACTTGCATATCTCTTCATTTTGCCTTGAAGGAGCACCTGAGCAGCTTGTTGCCTCTGACATGCAGCTGGAGGTATCTAATGTTGGCTTTTTGAGGAAATATCAGTGCAGTCTAGTAAGGTATAGAACAAATTCTCGTGCTCTTGGTCTCTGGATTCAGTACTGCCTGAATGAAGGAATGATGATCTTGTGCCTAAGGCCTGGGCTACACTGCGGGGGAGGGGGTTTCGAACTAAGGCCACGTCTACACTACCTGCCAGATCGGCGGGTAGTGATCGATCTATTGGGGATCAATTTATCTCGTCTAGTGTAGACACGATAAATCGATCCCCGATCGCTCTGCTGTCGACTCCGGAACTCCACCACTGCAAGAGGCGGAAGCGGAGTCGACAGGGGAGCAGTGACCGTCGATCCCGCGCTGCGAGGACACGAAGTAAGTGATTCTAAGTTGATCTAAGGTACGTCCACTTCAGCTACGCTATTCTCGTAGCCGAAGTTGCGTATCTTAGATCGATCCCCACCCCCAGTGTAGACCAGGCCTAAGATACGCAACTTCAGCTATTCTATTCGCGTAGCTGAAGTCAAAATATCTTAGTTCGACTTAGTGAGTACAGCTGGCCATCCTCATGGCGGCGAGTCGACTCGCGGCGGCTCCCCCGTCGACTCTGCTTACTCCTTCTGCTGAGGTGGAGTACAGGCATCGATTTATCTCGTCTAGACGAGACGCAATAAATCGATCTCCTGGTCCGGCGGGTAGTGAAGACGTACCCTTTGATGATATAGGTCTGGGAGACAGGGACCTTGGTTCTAGTCCTGGCTCTGCCACAGACCCTTGGACACATCACTCACCCAGATCCACAGCTGGTGTACATCAGCAAAACTCCATTGAAATCAATGGACCTGCACTCATTTACAGCAGCTGAAGATCCAGGCTTTGTCTGTAAAGTGGGGATAATGTCTATGCCACAGAGGAGCTATAAATTACTGGATGTCTGTAAAGTGTGCTGAGGTCCTCACGTGGAAGGTGCTATAGAAGATTGTGCAATATTGTGTGTCTGCTTCTGCTTGACACTGTGGATGCAGAGGGATAACAGCACTGATCTTCTGCACTCTGGCTGGCTGCATGTTCAGGGGTTAACTCCTGAATTCTCTGCAGATCCATCTTGGAAGTTTTCAGAGTAAGAAAACTCTAAAATTACTAACCTTCCCCCCTTCTCACTGGGTAACAAAGAAAGCCTGTGGCATGAAGAAGGAAATAGACTTCAAGCTGCAAGCCAAGTATGTGTGATGATGCAGGAAGTTTCTCTCCTACCTGATTGGCCTGTGATGCCATCACTGAGATCAGAGCTGAGTTGCCTGGTACAGGCTGGGTGAAGAGTAGCAATAGCCGGGTGGTCTGATATAGCCGGGTGAGTACCAGCTGGAATGGCTGGCACTACCCCATCGTTACAGATCAACCCCTCCAGAAAATGCAGTCATCCTGGCAAACAAACACTCTTCCATTGTTCCCTCAAGAGTGGAGAACTTTAGTATCTTGTTCCTTTCACCGGCATGTGTTACAAACCAGGGACAGCATTAACCCAGTGTTAGCACAACTGCAGGGCTCTTTCATTGGGATTGTAACTCAAGTGAGTAGAAGGAGCCTGTCAAGTCTCAGCTCCCTCTTCATAAAGTTGTATTGTCGTAGCAAATGTGCTGCAAGCCCGATGGCCTGGCCTTCAGAGCACCTACAGCTTCCATGAAATTCAAAGGGGTGTATTGGTGCTCTTCATCTTTGGAAGTCAGATCTTGGGCTACTCTGTTTTGTTTTAGCCTCTCCCGTGTTGAATATTTTTTCTAAAAACTGCAGTATTTATACCAGGCCCTGCCTGTAAATACAGCAGTGTGGAACCCTCCTTTAAAAATATACAGATGAAGGAGCATCAACATCACATCAGACTAGGGTGTATTTGATGACTGCAAAATTCACTGGGAGATGGGGGTTTCCAAAGAACCCATGACTTGCACTTCGTGCTCTACAATAACGACAGTAATGGGGCAATAATATCACTTAAAACATCCCAAAATGTTAAGCAGCAAACAGTGTAGCATGGACTCAGATGAATAGGCAGAAGCTTGAAATAACCCCTGGGGTTTAGGTCCCCACTGGGGCTAAGTAGGGGGAGAATTCTTTATGGCTGGTTGGTTGTCTGTGTGGCCTCTCTCACTGCATATGGCTCTTGTGCTCAACTCCCCAGCTGACTGCAGTTTAATCATCAGAGGGCAGGGATGGAATTCTCTCTCTCTCATTCACACGCACACGAGATTGTATGTGCAGGGGATCTCAGGGGAGCTCATGACTGTTGCAGTCCCAGCAGGAGTTGTTGTGAGGGGTCATGCAGGAATCCCGGCAGCAAGTGAGTTCCAGTCTCTGTCAGCAGGAGGCACTGAAGGGGTAGTACAGGAGCCGTGGCAGCACGGGGAGCTTGCAGTTGCTCCAGTCCCAGCAGGAGCAGGTGTCTGTGCGCTAGCTTTGTGGGAGCTCGTGGTTGGGAATGAAGGGATGGTGGTGTGATTGCACTTGAACCTCTCCATACGGAGAGCAGTCCTGGAGGTGCGGGAGAGAGGGTTGCATAATGGATCACTTGATGATAACCTGTTCTGTTCATTTCCTCTGAAGCACCTGGCATTGGCCACTGTCAGAAGACAGGATGCTGGGATAGATGGACCTTTGGTCTAACTCAGTATGGCCATTCTTATGGGAATCCAGGGTAATTGGAAGCTGGACTGTGCACCGTTTTGGGGGGGGGGTGTAGGGGCGAGAGTGTGTTGGGGAGGGGAGGGGATAATACGTCAGACAATTAAGAGTAAAGTACGTTTTGACTCATTAGCATCATGGCTCCCCCAGTGTGGGCATCTTACAGCATTCCCCAGTGGGCTGTTGACTCAAGCCTCTGCATGCTGGAGCTCTGACCTCTCTCCTCTCCCCAGGACACGGCGGAGGATATCCACTCTATTGACAGCTGTGAGTACATCTGGGAGGCTGGGGTGGGCTTTGCTCACTCCCCCCAGCCCAACTACAACCATGATTTAAACCGGTAAGACAGTCCAGAGGTGCAGGGCAGTGTGCTAAGTGTGTGTGTGGTGTGGCCCTGATGGAGATTTTCATGGAGCTGGGATCTGCTCTTCCACTTCCCCAGGTGTCCAAGGTTGTCATTTGCTATAAGCAAGTGGGGCCTTTGTCCCACCAGAGCTCAGTTTGCCCATGCCCTAGACTTTTCATAAGTTTATGTCTTCCACTCCCCCCACCACTCTCCTCTGGGACTCTACAGGATATGATGTAATCACATACAATTTTCTATATGGTGACACAACTTTGCCCGCCCACTTTGTTTGAAATGAAGCCCCTGCCAGTATCTGTGACTCCTGCATGGGTTTGCTCCTTGTTTTGGGGATGCATCTCTTTATTGCTACCTATTATACCAACAGAACTTGCAGTACAGAGCAGGGAAGTACCTAACGGCTGCAAAATACGCTGCCATGTTGGGCTTGCAAGCTCAGATCCTGGGCTCCCCATTGCAGTAGGCGCTGGGAGTACAGCAGAGGTAATGCACCTGCTTCCTCCTGTTGGGGGCGGAGTGGGAGGATCATCTTGCATCACTCTGGTTTCCCATTCAACCCCCTACCTCCCACAGCCTGGGTAGCATGGCATGGCTTCGATAGGCCCCGAAGGGAGCCACATTCAGCCTCTGCTGACTGGAATGTGGGGCCTTTGCAGGGAGGGGCTGCTGAGTGGCATAAGGCGGCTGAGGGAAGTTGGTGGGGATGCATGGAGGGCAGGGGCAGGTTCTGTTCTGTGCGGTGGGGGTGGTTACCTGGATTCCAGTGTGTTAGCTGCTGGATGGCCCAATTCACCGCAGACCCACCGAGAAGGGTTCTGTGTTGCTGAGGATGAGACTCCTTGAAGTGTCTGTTGCTGGTGAGAATGGTAGTTGTGTGTCTGGGGTCTTAAAAGGATGTTTCCAGCTGGCTTGAAAATAGCTGTCCAAGGATGCAACTGAGGACTCTTTACCCAAAGGACTCCAGGACTCGTCTTCCTGCTTTTCCTCTTTCAGGACAGAGCTGCTGAAACTCCTGCTGACGTGTTTCTCAGAGGCCATGTACCTCCCCCCCTCCTCAGACAGCAGCAATGCCAATCCCTGGGTGCAGTTCTTTTGCTCCACAGAGAACAGGTGAGAGGGACAGAGGGCAGGTAGCAGATGTTTTGGAGTGGGGGAAGGGGATGAGTTCTGCTCCTGGCTCATCTCCCCAATACACAGGATAGTTTATGAAGCACAGCAGGCTTAGAATTTGTTCCCCTAGGCTGGGCAGATGGTGGCTGTTTTCATGGTACATCCTCGTCATGTGACTCTCTCTCCTGCCTCCTTCTCCATACTTGGCCCACTTTGTCTACCTGACACACAGTCGCCAGTGTGAGTTAGGTCAGTATTATCCCTGGGTTACAAGTGGAGAAACTGAGGCACAGAGAAGTGATGTGCCTTGCCCCAGACCCTGGAGGGAGTCTGTTGCAGAGCTGAGTGGGTAGGACTCAAGCATCCTTGGTTCTCAAGCCTGTCTCCAATGAGTAGGCTGTCCTTTTCCCTGCCTTGGTTTCCCACTTCCCCTCTTTGTTAAAATGGGCACCTTGTTAGTTGTAATGAGTACAGTGCCTGGTTTGCTGCATTTTGTTATAGGGGAATGCTGCCCCCTACTGGCTGAGCAATGAATCTCCAGTGTGACTATCAGTCTGCAAAATGACAGTTGCCTGTTTCTTTGACGCTACATTTCACAGGCCTGAGGAGTCCAGCTTCATCCCTCTGTCTCGAGTGCTTCAAGAGTCCTGCCATCTTTCTTATGTTTTGTGTGTGTGTTACTTTAATTAGAGAAGGGAGCTGCATTGACAGCCGTGGAGGCTGAAGTCCTTTACTGGGTCACAGAACAGGCAACCCCCCCAGGCAGGATCACCACAAATGTCCACCATCCAACACCACAGCCCTGACCTGGGAGGCTAGGAATCAGACTGGAGATCAGTTTCCGTGGCCCATTCAATCCTCAGCCTCTGCTGAAATTGACAACCCATTTGTCAAATTGGGGGGTGATTTTTGTGATGTACACACTTGTCCCTGGGAACTAGACTGAGACCTTCAAACTCATTCCACATAGGCCTCCAAACAGCCGCCAGTAACACCTTCTTATTTGCTGTGGACTTGAGCTGCATTTGAGCCAATAACCCGCTGTAGAGGCGAAAGGCTCAATAGCTCATTGCCAGATCAAGATGGCCTCCATGTCCTGAATGGTAAGGACTTCAACTGAAAGCCTGCTCTGTCTGTGAGGCCTATATTCATAGAATATCAGGCTTGGAAGGGACCTCAGGAGGTCATCTAGTCCAACCCCCCTGCTCAAAGCAGGACCAATCCCCAGTTTTTGCCCTGGATCCCTAAATGGTCCCCTCAAGGATTGAACTCACAGCCCTGGGTTTAGCAGGCCAATGCTCAAACCACTGAGCTATCCCTGCGCCCCCCCCCCCCAATGTATACACTGTTATTAAGTGACTCCTCCCCCGCCCCACACACCTGAGTATGACTGTGTAGATTCTCAAGCTAAGCTGCTGGTTGTGCTCCACATAGGAAGCCTGCTTCCTTTTGGAAGGGCATTGATTAGGGTATTGAGTGTGCAGGCCTCTCTCTGAGGCTATGTCTACAGTGGCACTGCTATAGCGCTTCTGGTGAAGACACTCTCCCGTCGGCTTAATAACTCCGGCCTCTGCGAGAGGCAGTAGCTGTGTCGGCGGGAGAAGCTCTCCCACTGACATAGCGCTGTCCACAGCTGTGCTTAGGTCGGTGTAATTTTCGTTGCTCAGGGGTGTGGCTCGTAAGTGATACTGAAGCGGTTTGTAGTGTAGACATAGCCTAAGTCTCTGGAGTTCTCTTGCAGGCACGCACTGCCGCTCTTCACCTCACTCTTGAATATCGTCTGTGCCTACGACCCAGTGGGTTATGGGATCCCTTACAACCACCTGCTCTTCTCTGACTACCGGGAGCCCCTCGTGGAGGAGGCGGCCCAGGTGCTGATAGTCACTTTGGACTACGACACCTCCACCAGCTCAAGCCCCTCAGTGGATGGCACCACTACCGGCACCGCCATGGATGACGTGGATGTAAGTTACACCAGGTTCCTCTCTCACCTTGCTCCCTGTCTCTAGTGTCTTTGCAGCAAATCTTTTTTCTAGGTCTTTCTGATGCTGCCTCCTCTCTACCAAGGGCTTCTCTAGACTCACACTTGTGTCTCGTCCCAGCTAGGACACTCTTTCTCATATCCTACAGTGCAGGTGTGTGGATGGGTAATGCTCGTGAATGATGCCAGCAGCCTCAAGTCCCTGAAGGTTGCAGTCCTCTCTTTATATACAGCCCAGGAAGTACAGGTCTCCCCCCGCTGACCCGAAGAGGCCCTCTTTAAGGCTACAGAGAAGTCCAGTCCCTCCCCACAACCCCGTTTGGCCTTTTTGCTTTTCTCTGGGGCCAACTGAGGTGGGTTTTATGCTGTGGACACTTGTCTACAAGGGCCCAGTCTGACACAGTCCAACCTATTTCCCGTAGTCCACTAAACAGCATCAGGTGGTAATGACTTTGGTCACAGTGGCTGGTAGGTGAAAGTCCCTTATCCTGTTCCCAATCCCTTGAGCCATCCGGTCCCCTGGCATTTAGAAGTGGAAGTATTTGGGTCACTCACTGAGAAGCTGACAATCGGAGAGCTGATGCAGGTGTTGCTAGCCCACGGCTCCAGTTGTTGCTGGTGGTTTGGCTGGTGGTGATGGTGAGCATCCCCTTGCTGTGTGCTTACACTTGGCTTCCCAAGAAAATTCTGTTACTAATACGGAGTTCTTAAATTTTCTTTTAATGCAGCCTCCAGGGCCAGACAACCTGTTTGTGAATTATTTGTCTAGGATACACAGAGAGGAGGTAAGGAGTTCCTTCATTAAGACTCTTCCTGATTGATTTCCTGTATATTAGGCTAACCTGTGCCACCGCACATTGGTGTTTCTTTACTCTCTTGGTTGTGTGTCCCAGGACTTCCAGTTCATCCTCAAAGGGGTGGCACATCTGCTTTCGAACCCATTGGTCCAGACCTACCTGCCAAACTCAGCCAAGAAGATCCAATTCCATCAGGAGCTCCTTGTTCTCTTCTGGAAACTCTGCGACTTTAATAAGGTGAAGATAAACTAGCACTGTGTGGGGAGGGAGACAGACATCACGAGTCAGTGTTGGAACCAGGAGGTGGGGATAGGAATGGGAGAGGGGCTTGGTGACCTCGGAATACAGAGAGTTTCTGGGGAGCACCGAGCTTGTGCCCCAAGATGGGTCTTTTTAGACTAATGAAATTTCAAGCATTTAGAGGTGAGTATGTGATGTACGTGGTTGGTTGAGCTGGCCCCTGCTGACAGGGGTGATCACGTGACACAAGAAGCTCTGGCTGTTGCCAGGGGTGATTACATAAACCACAGAGCTCTGGCTGCATTGGCCCCTGCCCAGCAGTTAGTGGTGACTACATAAACCATGGAGCTCTGGCTGCGTTGGTCCCTGATGAGCAGGAAGACGTGAACATGTGACTTATGTCAGTCCCTCTGAGGAGTTAATGGTGATCTTGTGACAGATGGGCTCTGACTCCTCTGACCAAGGACTAGGGTGAAACCCAGAGCAGTGCGTGAAAAAATTCTAACAAGAATTTTAAAAGGATTAAATCCTCACGAGATGGAAGGGCTGGATTGCTCCCCCAGAAGCAGGACGCATGCAGGCCTGGATGGCTAGGCCTAGCAGAGAGGCTGCCCTGTTCCTTTCCTTTCTCATTACCTGCTGGCTGGGATCAGCGATTAAACAGTCACAGTCATATTTTAAAAAGCAGCCACTGATTTAGATGCCTCAGATTTTGGGTGCTCAGCTTGAGATACATAGAGCCTCCCAAAGGGACCTACAAATCCTCAGTCCCTCTGAAAATCAGACCCTAGATAACTCAAACTAACAGCCACTTCTGGAAATGCAGGTCTGGGTGTCGGTCTCCTTTTTCTAGCTAGGATGTGAAAGCTTCTTTGACTGACTTGTCAGGGCTGATACCAGGACCTCCTACAGCACAGTTCCTGGAGAAAACAGAACCTGTCTGAGATCATCTTACCTCCTTCCCTCTCTTTCAGAAATTCCTCTTCTTCGTGCTGAAGAGCAGCGATGTGCTTGACATTCTGGTTCCAATCCTCTACTTTCTCAACGACGCCAGAGCAGATCAATGTAAGTTCTATATCCGCAGTTCCAAAGCCTTGGGCTGCAGATTCAACTCTGGAAGGGTGTCCCTGATCTGCTGGGGAGAGAGAGACAGACAGTGGGTCCCACTTCTGCTCTCACCCACCCCCAGTAAAAAAGGAGTTTCTCCACTGAAATTACTATGGCGTAAGTGAGAGGAGGATGAGGGCAGGTGTCTGCAATTCAGAGACTTTAGGCCTCACACAGGAATTTCATGGAGGAAAAAATGAGTCCATGCGAATCCTTCGCTATCCTGGGGTCAACCTCAGAAATGTTCTGGACCCCAGGCCGCTGGAAGCAGGAGAGATTCGTTACCTTCCTCTTCCAGCTCCATTCCTGGAGGCAGCAGGAGTTTCTGCCAATAGGTTGTTTCCTTGCCTTCCTGTGCTACTGTGGGAGATGGAGATAGGGTCCTCCCATGCAGACCCCCTGTGTGGGCAGTTCTGTTACGTTGTGGTTTCTCCTTTGGTCTCGCTCTGTTTCTTTTCTCTTCTCCCTGCCCTTTCTTCTCCACTGGCCAGCTGGCTTCAGCATTGTGCTTCTTTCTGCAGCTCGAGTGGGATTGATGCACATCGGCGTCTTCATCCTATTGCTGCTCAGCGGGGAGCGTAACTTTGGCGTCCGCCTGAACAAGCCGTACTCTGTGCGAGTGCCCATGGACATCCCCGTCTTCACAGGGACGCACGCGGATCTTCTCATCATAGTGAGTATGGCTCTGGCTGGCACTGCCTGCCCCTGCTAGCTCCTGCTTCATCCAGCCACACTTCACCAATCCCCTTCCTGCTTTTACCCTCTGAATGCTGGTACACCCTAGGCTGCCAGCCAGTGAGGAGCCGGAAAGACCTGGGTGCCTGTCACTGAAGCGTCTGGAGCATTAGTGGGATCCTTGCATCTCTTGCAAGGAGCATGAGAGGAGAGGTTTTGTTAGAGGATGGTTATTCCAAAGGGCAGGGTACTGGTGTGGAGGTGGACAGGTGTCCCAAAGAAGTGGTGGGGTGGGGTGGGGTTAGCACTGCTGGGGCAGAACTGGTCCTTAGGAAAGGGAAGGATGGTCTAGTGTTTTAAAACAAATGATCTGGAACAAGTCATTTCACCTCTCTGTGCCTCAGTTTCCCCAGCTGTAAAAATGGGGACAGTAATACCCACACCGCATTGGGCTGTTGCGAGGTTAAATTCACTCATTGATGTGTATGAGCTGCTGAAGTACTGCGGTGCTGAGCACCATAGAAATGCCTGTAAACAAAGCCCATGTACTCTGGCAGCTGGTCCTGAAATCAGCTGCAAAGCCCCATGGTTTCTGTTGTACTTTCTGTAGCAGCTTCAGGTAGAATTAAAAAATGGAGGCCTGTACTGAATGAAATATGAAAATGAATAACACAATCAGTAAAAAGAAAAGGAGTACTTGTGGCACCTTAGAGACTCAAGTACTTAGAGACACAAGTACTCCTTTTCTTTTTGCGAATACAGACTAACACGGCTGTTACTCTGAAACAATCAGTGAAGTGTCCCCTGTGCTTTTTATTTTATATTAAATTCAATGTATTTTATACTACATCTAAATTATCAGTGGGCTGCAGACTCTTGTGTTGACAGTGCATTACTGTAATGGAGTGGGGGGGGGGGGGCAAGATGAAGTTTCTCTCAGCTGAGGGGGCAGCTGAGGCTTTTGGCACCTGGGGAGGCATGGGAGTGAGTTTGAGATTGTGGGATAAGTGCATTAACTAGATGTTTCTGCTAAAATTGGCAGCGAAATTGTTAGCTCATATTGATGTTTAAATGCCATCACTGGGTTTCAGGGTTAACACCTTATTGAGATTAATAGGGCAGGTCACACCTCTCTTATTTTAGGTTGTCTCCAGACTTCAGGAAGATGGCACTGCATCAGCTTGCACTCAGTTTCTGTTTTTAATATGCCCTTAACCGTAAGGGCTGGAAAGGAGTCTGTATAAATGAAAGCTTAGACTCCTGGAGCACAAGTCTACTGCAAGAGCTGCATTCCATGCCTGTGTAATTGCAGAGTACACAGGCCCTGCCTAGGAATGAATGTTGTCAGGAAGCTATTAGCATGGGGGTGGGACTGGTATTTGTGGGGATAGTTATTTCAACAGTGCAGCTGTGCTGGCTCTCCCATTGCTCAAGTCCTTCCTTGCTGTAGGTCTTTCACAAGATCATAACCAGCGGGCACCAGCGGCTGCAGCCCCTCTTCGACTGCCTGCTCACCGTCATCGTGAATGGTAAGCAGCCCCGACTCGGAGTAAAGCAGCCTCCGGGGGAGGGTCTGGGTTTTCCTGGTAATTTGAGTGTAGGAATCTAACTGTTGCCTAGGTTTGGTAGCATTGGCTGGTCCAGTTTAACTTGTAGTTAGCATAGAAGGTGGCAGCAATGGTCAGGGCAGGAAGGTGCTGCAGGGGAATTAGCCTGCGCAGCTTTTGGGGTAAAGCCGATCTGGAAGATCCCCACTTCACTGGAGAGCACCTGTGGAAACGGGGCTGGGTGGGAAGAATGCTGGTTGGAGTTGGATGGCTAATGAATTGGACCCCTCCCCTTGCGAGCTTTCCCTGCAGAGGAGGGTGGGAACAAGGTGCCAGAGGGGTAACCTGAACAAGGGCAAAAAGAGCTAAAGGAAGTGTTTGGGACAGGACTGAAGAGGTGTAATACTAACTCTTCTTCAGCAGGTGGCGCCAGTGGTTTTCAGATGAAGGTAGCTGGGTCTGAATTGTAGCCAATGATGTCTCTTCTGATGCTTTTTAAAAAAAAATCTATAGAGAGCATCTCTCTCTCTTCAATTCTATAGGTTTTTAGAGTGATTTCTATAGGACCCTATTGGGTTCATCCCTGTAAAATCCCATGAGACTTGTCAATAAGGAGTATGTGAGCAGATCAGTGAGGGCTTACAGTGGGACTTTCTTACGAATTAACCTACTTCCTCTAATCAGTCTTCTCTCTCCACTCTGCCCATTCCTCTCTCTTCCCTTCCCGTAGTGTCTCCCTACCTGAAGTCTCTTTCCATGGTTGCTGCCAACAAGCTGCTGCACCTCCTGGAGGCCTTTTCCACCACCTGGTTCCTCTTCTCCACGGTCCAGAACCACCATCTCATCTTCTTCCTGCTGGAGGTTTTCAATAACATCATCCAGTACCAGTTTGACGGTAAGTAGCTAAAGGTGAGCCAGCTCTGACTTCGTTCTGCTGTCTCCGTCCAAGGAGCCTGGGGAGGAATTTCAGAGAAAATATTGCTCTGAGATACAAACTGTTCACTCTCTTTTGCCCAGGAAAGATGGTGCAGAAACCAGCTAGCAGCGGGCTTGTCTAGATTAGAGAAGTTTGTACCAATGTAGCTACTCTGGTGCCAAGCCCTAATGTAGACACACCACACTGGTGCAAAGTGGGGCTTTGCTAGTTACCAGTGCAAAGAAAAACCCTGTACACACAAGGCCTGAGATGGATGATAGGGTGAGGCAGGATCCCTCCCTTGAAGTGTAAGCCACAAATGATGGGTACAGTGAGTGTGTGTGAGGGGGGGTGGGAATACCCAGAAACATGGCTTAGTGATGGACTCAAACTGCTTAAATTGTTCAGCTTTGTAGAGGAAGGAGGAAAGCAGCCTCTCACTTTTTTGTATAATTTTTAAATGTGCCTCCTAGCTTTGCAGCTCTGGGTGTTTGAAATGTTCCTCAGTTAGAGGAGAAACTCCTCATTACTTGGAGGAGGTTGAATATTTACTGAACGAGTTCCAGCCCTGTCCACCATTCTGACTTGTGCAGAAATGGAATGGTATCTGACAGCCTCCTGGGTGCTCCTGGACTCTCCTGTTCAGAGATAGTGCAGTGATTTCAAAAATAAAAAAGAACTGGAAAAGGGAGCTCCATTTTTCTTCAAGTGACTGCTTTAACTGACGGAGTTGTGCCCTTTTACAGTGCTTTGTGATGGGTAAAAACAGTCCACGATGAGGAAGTGGGTGTATGTGTGTGGGATTTTTTTAAAGTTGTTTTATTTTCCCCTTAGGAATATCAGGCATTTTGACTCGGTCTTCCATGTGGGGTTTGTTTGGTGTTTTTTTTTTTTGGAGGTCACATGTTGTGAGCTCTTAATCAAAGAGGGAGGGATGTGGCGTTATTAACAAAGACATCCTTTCTCCAAAATGTTAACTAGGCACTTGAATTAAATATGTGTTAACAGAAAACAGTTTTAAACAGTCTGACTAAAAATCCCTTCTGCTCTCAGTTACTAAAATGTCACTTTCTTGACTCTTGTGATATTTTACTAGTTCTCCAATCATCACAGTGAAGGTAAATATCGTGTCATGGTTATTTTTAGTAAAAGTCACGGACAGGTCACGGGCAATAAACAAAAATTCATGGAAACCCATGACCTGTCTGTGACTTTTACTAAAAATAATGGAAAGGAGTCTGAGGAGGGATGACTGAAGCCTGAGCCCAGTGCAGGGAAGAAAGCCCGAGCACTGTTGCAGTGAGTCCAGCACCAACTGCCACAGTGGCTGACGGCTCTGAGGTCCCTGCTGCAGCCCCAGCAGCTGACAGCTCTGGGGTCCCCACTGCAGCCCTAGTGGTTGATGGCTCCGCAGTCCCCACAGCTGCTCAGTGCTCCGGATGTCCCCATGCCTACCCACGGCGGCTGGGAGCTCCAAGTACCCCCCACCAACTGACAGCTCCAGCCCCACCACCCTGGGGCTGAAGCTGAAAATGTCTCGGAGGTCTCTGGAAGTCATGGAATCCATGATCTCCATGACATAACCTTATCGTTAATCATAGTGTCTTCCAGCCTAGACAGAACCTGAATTTCTCAGATCTTTATATGTCATAAAGGAGCACAAAGGATGCAAGTCCAGTTTTCCCCTTGTGCAGGTTGCCTTTGTTGGTGGAGGTGAGGCTTTCTGAACTGCCAGGTGCCCTGCTAATGCATGCTGGTTTACTGTGTTCCCTTTGGGATGCCCGGGTTCCTGGTGGTAGATCATGTTAGAGATCTTGGAACCTTTTCTCTCTGCTCATTTTGTTGCTATGATTCCCAGGGAACTCCAACTTGGTCTACGCCATCATCCGCAAGCGGAACGTGTTTCACCAGCTGGCCAACTTGCCCACGGATGCTCAGTCCATCCAGAAAGCTCTGCAGCGCAAGAAGAAGACGCCAGAGCCCATTTCTCGCACCAACTCGCAGGACGGGCTCTCCATGGAAGGGTCCCGCCCTGCTGCTCCTGCTGAGCCAGGGACATTGAAGACTAGTCTGGTGGCAACTCCAGGTCAGCCTTGGCTAACTTTTACAGTGGAGGTTTGGTGAGGAGGGCCTGGAGGCCTTCTCTACAAGATGTGGCCAGGACTCAGCCTTTGCCTGGGTTTTGGAAAAGTCTAAGGGCTTGTCTATAGGAGCAAGTTACACCAGTGTAACTGTATCGGTTTAAAAATGATTAACATCTGCTTAATGTGCAGCAGCAGTCAAAAAAGCTAAGTGAATGTTGGGAATCATCAAGAAAGGAATAGATAATAAGACAGAAAATATCATATTGCCTCTATATAAATCCCTAGTATGCTCCCATCTTAAATACTGCAATCAGATGTGATCTCCCCATCTCAGAAAAGATATATTGGAATTGGAAAAGGTTCAGAAAAGGGCAACAAAAATGATTAGAGGTATGGAACAGCTTCCATATGAGGAGAGATTAATAAGATGGGGACTTTTCAGCTAGGAAAAGAGAGGACTAAGGGGGGATATGGTAGAGGTCTATAAAATCATGACTGGTGTGGAGAAAGTAAATAAGGAAATGTTATTGAAATTAATAGGCAGCAGATTTAAAACAAACAAAAGGAAGTATTTCTTCACACAATGCACAGTCAACCTGTGGAACTCCTTGCCAGAATACGTTGTGAAGGCCAAGACCATAACAGGGTTCAAAAAAGCACTGGATAAATTCATGGAGGATAGGTCCATCAATGGCTATTAGCCAGGATGGGCAGGGATGGTGTCCCTAGCCTCTGTTTGCCGGAAGCTGGGAATGGGTGACAGGGAATGGATCACTTGATGATTACCTGTTCTGTTCATTCCCTCTGAAGCAACTGGCACTGATCACTGTCGGAAGACAGGATACTGGGCTAGATGGACCTTTGGTCTGACCCAGTATGGCCGTTCTTATGTTCTAATGGACACTTTTTTCTCAGGATAAGAAGGGCTTGTTGCAGTTTAGCCTAAGTCACTTAGGAACGGGTTTAACTAAACTGAAATAAGCCTCTCTTAGGCTGAACGAATAGGCTCCACACAGCCTTGGGCCCCAGTTTATTGGTTTGGATTCATGCCTGTTGTTATACCAGTGACTCTCGCTCCTGTAGATACAGTCACTCCTTTACCTATGTGGGGTGGGGGTTAGGGCAAAGGGAGAGCATTTCAGATGGAAACAGAAGTGCAGGGAATTTGTTTTTGTAGGACCTAAAGGATAGGCCACTTCAGAGCTCTTGCTTAGACTTTCTAACTCTCCCTCTGAATTCAGGCATTGACAAGCTCACAGAGAAATCGCAGGTATCGGAAGACGGGACCATGCGCTCCCTAGAGCCAGAGTCATCACGGTCTCCTTCGGAGGGTAGCCCGGCTGCGGTTGTTAGTGACCCAGAGTCCTGGAGCGGGGTAAGGCCCTGTGCTCCTCTCCTGCATGGAAAGGTCTGTAAAACAGCACTGAATGGGTGAAAGTCTATGAACCCCGAAGGAGAGGCCCTGACAGGACGGCCTTCATCCAAGGGGTAAAGTGTATGGTCCTAAGGCAGATTGCAAAGCAGTAGAATTTTAAAACCACCCATAGCCCAAGGACACTGTGGCATAGAAGCTGCCAACCTTGCCTTCTCTCCTTGCAGGGCTTGACTGAGACTTTCATCTAAAGCAGCAGCAGTTCCACTGTTTGTGCTAAGGAGACGCTTCACGCTCTGTGAATCACCGTAGTGCTTGCCTCCCAGGCCCTTGTCACAGTGTCGGCCTGCTACTTTCCCATCAAGAACCCACCAAGCTGCACTATTCCAGTTCCAGCAGAGCCAGTCTGCTCTTTTATTGCATGCCGTTAATTGTTCAGCCAGCCCTTTCCGTGCAATACTGCAAGCCCTGAGGCGCTTTCTCAGGGCACACCTCGTGTGCTGTCATAGGGGTCCTCTCCCTGATAGGGAAGGCACGTTTATAGACATGGCTCTGCTTAAGCACTCGTTCCTAGAGCGGGAAATTCTTCTGATGTTTGTTATAATCTTTCATTTTATTTTTCAGGAATTTCTTGCTATTTCATTTTATCCTGGCGTCCTGCCCCCTGGGGGTGTGAGGCGCTGTGGGGGTTGAGGTGTAGAGCAAACCACCCCACACTCGTGCTGTAGTGGCAGTTCCTATCCTGCAGGGCTGGGGCTGGCTACCCACTCTCTGTGGCGTGACCTGGCAGGGCCACGTTGCAGCGCCTGGAGCAGGGAGCCGGGCCCAGCCCCATGGACCGGAGCTACACAGCCGCTGCAGTGGAGTTTTTGTTTTATGTTATTGGAATAGTTTTTCATTTTATTTTGTGTTATTTTGCATTTGTGAAAAACATGGTGCTCTTATTCATTATCCACCATGGTGTTTTGCTTCCCTATGGACATTGCACCTCCGGCAACTGGAGGGCAAGACTATCCCTTGTACAATATGTGAGCTTTCCCCAGCTTCTTTTCTGGGTTCCCCGAGCCTTGTTTGGAATGGCTGGTCAATCACACCCATATCATAGAATCATAGAATATAAGGGTTGGAAGGGACCCCAGAAGGTCATCTAGTCCAACCCCCTGCTCGAAACAGGACCAAATCCTAGTTAAATCATCCCAGCCAGGGCTTTGTCAAGCCTGACCTTAAAAACCTCTAAGGAAGGAGATTCTACCAACCCCCTAGGTAACGCATTCCAGTATTTCACCACCCTCTTAGTGAAAAAGTTTTTCCTAATATCCAATCTAAACCTCCCCCACTGCAACTTGAGACCATTACTCCTCGTTCTGTCATCTGCTACCATTGAGAACAGTCTAGAGCCAAAAATATAAATATAAATTCACCCAGTGTAGAAGAGAAGTGGGAAGGGGGCAGTGGCTTGGTTTGGTATGTATGTGTTGGAACCTGCCTAGAGCGAACCTGGTTAAGGTAAAATTCCATCTGCAGTGAAATTAGTATTTGTATTAGTACCTAAGAGCCCTAGTCACAGACCAGTAGCCCTGGATTGTCTCAGCATTGTAATGTGCAGGCTGCTCTTTCAAACATAGGCAACCTCTGCATAGAGTGAAGTTGCCAAGGCTGATCTCAGCTCTCATTTAAAACAAATCCAGTTTCTTCCCTTTTCCCTTGAGAAATGTAAACTGCTTTCTTGGTCTGAAAGTTTGTCACAGATTTCCCTTTAAGATCACAGGTTATTCATGGCCCTTGTCCCCTCATCCCCCTGGCTGCCTGCGACTTTGAGATGTGTGAAACCTTCCAACATGGGCACCTTGATGGTTGCATAGGACCCAGTCCAATGACCATCATGGGGAGCTCAGGCTAGGCTGCTGCTTATTTGCACTTGGGCTGCCACAGATTCCCTTTCCCTTGCCAGCTGGCTGCCTACAGCTGAACAACTCATACATCACTCACACATTATCTTTGAAAACTCATGGCGATTGGGGGAAGTCAAGGACGACTGGAAAAAGGTTAATGTAGTGCCCATCTTTAAAAAAGGGAAGAAGGAGGATCCTGGGAACTACGGGCCAGTCAGCCTCACCTCAGTCCCTGGAAAAATCATGGAGCTGGTCCTCAAGGAATCAATTCTGAAGGTCAGGCTTGACAAAGCCCTGGCTGGGATGATTTAGTTGGGGATTGGTTCTGCTTTGAGCAGGGGGTTGGATTAGATGACCTCCTGAGGTCCCTTCCAACCCTGATATTCTATGATTCCATGATCACAAGATTTAGCAGCTCAAAGGCACTGTTGCGGTCTAATGCACTGAGCAAGGGACTCCATCTCCTCTAATGACTCTCTCTGTGGCTTTAGTTATACATGGGCTTAGGGGGTCTGATCACGTGGCTGAAAAGGCAGGACTGAGGCAAAGGAGCCCAATCTTGCAGACACCTACACATGCGAGTAACTATGTGCATGAATCCAACAGGACTACTTGTATACCTAAGCGTTGGCAGGACTGGGGCCAAACAGTAGACTTGATGAGATGAGCAGCAAAACCTAGGGAGTGGTGGGGTGAAGAAGGGTCAGGGTTATAATAGTACAGTCACATGGTACTTCAGTTTAGGCACATGCCCGTCTCCATGGATCCACATTGATCTAGTTGGTTCAGACCATCTAAACAAGTGAGCAGGGAACACTTGCGTAAATCATCTCCCTTTTCTAAACTGGCTGTTTCCACACTCCCCCGCCAAGACCCTTAGCCCAGTAGCGTGAAGTTCAATCTCCTGCCCACACTAACTGAGTTAAAACATTCCATTGAGCTTACTGCATGATCTCCTTTTATCAGTGGGAACCATTTCGAAAGCATCTTTGTTTAACATATTGTAGCATAATTCCATCCAACGTACCCTAAACATGTCAGCAGCCAGCCAGCTGCTAGGCGATGGCAGGAAGTGGGGAAGAACTATGAGAGAGAGAGAGAAAGAGGAAAGGGGTCAGGGCGGGTCTGCTAAAACAGGTATTTTTATGAATTTATTTTTAGAAGCTTAATTGAAACAGGATACTGAAGCTGAACCATAAGGATGTTATAACTGCAAACATTGCAAAACTGCCTTATCGTTCAGATGTTGAATAGACCAGAATAAATAGAATTCCAGAGAACTGAGATTCCCCCCACTTGTTTTCCTGACCCCCTCATCCAATAAGGTGTGGTGCTGGTTTTGGCCCTGAGTCACCAGGTTACTTAAGTGAGTACCTGTCTTTAAGCATGAGTAGGACAAATCATGGCATATCAGGGTTGGAAGAGACCTCAGGAGGTCATCTAGACCCCCTGCTCAAAGCAGGATCAATCCCCAATTTTTGCCTCAGATCCCTAAATGGCCCCTCAAGGATTGAGCTCACAACCCTGGGTTTAGCAGGCCAATGCTCAAACCACTGAGCTATCCCTCCCCCCAAAATCAAGGCCTGCATCTGCCAGGGTTCTGTGGAATAAGGTCACATGCCTGTGGAGAATCAGTGATATTCCCTCTGCCCAGCAGCAGAAATGAACCATTCCTAAGTACCGGCACTTCTGTGATTCTGGTTGTGAAGATGACCTGCAGGAACTCACGCAGAGCTGGTTTACTGCCTCTGCGAGTATAGATGAGACAATGACCTTAGGAAGTGAGAACTGGTTTCATTAAACTCAATGGGGAGTGTTGACGCTAAGCCCTAATAATGACAATATAAAGGTGACTTACAAAGGAAATTTGGGCTCCTTTTTACCCTGTACAAAGAAGGCCTGAAATGATTTTATAAAGGGGGTATTTTTCCAGCTTTTTGAATGAGAAATATTCAGGTCTAGTCTTCTAGGAAAACATGGCAGACTCTGAGTGACCACAGAACTAGGAGGATTATGACAGCACTAGTCTCGAAGGTGTAAAACCAGAGTAGTTGAGAGAGGAAGAGGTTTGTAATCAGACTATTTAAAACTCTTTGGCCAAGGCTCTCCAAAGTGACTAGTGATTTTTAGGGCCTATGTTTTGATTTCTCTCTTAAGACACCCTAAAGAGGCATGGCTTGTTTTTCACAAAGTGCTGCTCACCCAGTCTCAGAAAATTGAGCCCTGTTAAGGTGTCTCAAGTTGGGCACCAAAAAATGGCAACACCCATAAATCGCTAGTCGCTTTGGAAAGCTTTGGCTTCTCTTTTGTTTGTTTAATCCCTGTATGACTCGGACCTTCTTTCCATATCAGAAAGAAGCAAAACACAGGCCCAAACTCACTTTTCTCCGTCACATAGGTTCCATTAACTATTCCACTGCTCATGGGCTTAGTAGCAACATCAAGGTTTGTGTCCAGAGTTGTAACCTTGCCACTTCCTCATGCAATTTGACCCCTGGCTAATCTCTCTTTGAACCCAGGCCATTTCAAAGTTAAAGGCTAGTGCATTAGACCAAACAGCGGGTAATGAAATGCTGGTGGTGTTACCTTTTCCCTGGGGACCTGGCCAGGCTGCTTTGCATAGTGATTCTCCGGGGTGGCCAGGAGGAAGAGACGGTGTTCAGCAGAAAACAGATACTGCTAACTATTCCATGCTCATGCTGACTCTGATTGTATTATTAATAGGAGGCATCGCAGCCCAAACGGGATCGAAGGCGTTTGTCCAGTGCATCCTTGAGTGGGCAGTGGACGCCGACTTCTGACTGGGTGAGAGGAGCCGCGACAGGGGAAATACCTGAGGAAGGATTGGGATAGAATTCCTGTCTCTGAAGCTGGGATGTCCCAGCTGTGCTGAGAATAGTGCTGCAGATGAATCTCTCTGCAGTGATTTCCACTGATTTGGGGCCTGATCCAAAGCCAGGGGAATGACTCCCATAGAGTAAGCTTTAGGTCAGTCCATTGGTGCATATCCAGGCTTCTGTACTAATGTGATAGGCCTTAGAGAGAGACCCTAAGTATGGACAGATCCTTCTCCAGAGATTCCCACTGACTTGCCGTTTATCCCACTAGATACACATCCCTCTTCAGGGACTTCCAAATCTGAATACTCAACATACTGTAAGCAGAGATACTTGAATTGCTAAGCACTAACATAACCTGTGAGCTATTCAGACCCTTCTCCATGAGGCACTCATCTCCTTTGGGGGGCGTTTGCACCCACAGGTGCTGTCTTGGAAATCGAAGCTGCCTCTGCAGACAATCATGCGGCTCTTACAAGTGCTGGTTCCCCAGGTGGAGAAGATCTGCATTGATAAGTAAGCTTGTTGTGTTCTGGGAGGTTGCAGGGTTTTGAGTGGAGGCTGGTTGTGAGAGGCTAAAGGATATGCTGTCATCTGGGAGACAATCTAGGATTTTACCAGGGATGGACTCGAGTGCGTGCTTAAAGCCCAGGAAATCAGGCCACTAATTCAAATTCATCTATTTCTTTACTCTTGCGGTGTGTTCAGCTATATTTACAACTCCAGCAGATACCAGGTGCTAGATTCTCCCCAAGCTTACTGTTTATCTCGTCACTTACATAATCTCCTCTTTTCAGTGGGAGCAGTTCAGGAGTCAAGTCCACGGGCTGTGTGTATCTGTCCAAACATGGCATGTATGTGTTTGCCTGGGTCAGTAATTTCTGCTGCAGCAGATTCCACAAACGGCAACTGACGATGTCCTGGATGCTCACATTCTCTCTCTCTCTCTCTCTCTGCAGGGGCCTCACAGATGAATCTGAAATCCTCAAGTTCTTGCAGCATGGAACTCTAGTGGGACTGTTACCTGTTCCTCACCCCATCCTGATCCGCAAGTACCAGGCTAACTCGGGCACTGCCATGTGGTTCCGAACCTACATGTGGGGAGTTATTTATTTAAGGTAAACCAGCTAGATGCACTCTAAGCCCGTCTTTTCCTAGCAATAGCAAGGTTTCGGTGCAAATCCCTAGTCTGTAGAGCAGCCAGCTCTAGACCCTCCCTCCCTTAGTCGGTGTAGAGTGCTGGGAGAACTTGCAGCTACTCTAGGACTTTCCTTTTCCAGCAGCGGGTGCTATAGGGAATAGTGTAGACACGCTGGTAGTGGGAGAGCAAAACTGCTCCAATGCCTGTATCTCCAAGCAGGAGGTATTGCAGGGAAATGATGGAGGAGTGCTGCCTGCCTGAGGTCTTGCAGCTCTTCCTGTCCCTGCCTCTGCTCATAGGAGGCACTACAGGACATTGGGCCAGGAGTGCTGGCTTTGTGGGAGCTCACAGCTGTTGATTCTCCTCTTTGCCAAGCGATAAATGTCTCAGTTCTTGTTATCCCAGCTGGCAAGATTTGAGTGCCATCGACATTGTTTTGTTTCATGGCAAGTGACGTGACCGTCTTTTTCTCTTCCAGGAATGTGGATCCCCCCGTCTGGTATGACACAGACGTGAAGCTATTTGAAATTCAGCGAGTCTAAGATGAGAGAATGCACTTACCTCTGCTAAGAGAGAAACACTGGAAACAAGGACCTCACTGTGCACTGCTCCATCACAGCTATTCGTGCATTTCACAGCCAGCTGAGAGACCAAAAGGACAATCACTTCCATTTACCTACCTGTCATTTTAAGCTTTAATCAGGGTCTGCTCAGAGATACCTGCCCCTTAGCCCACCTCCCTTCCTACCCCTCCCCAGGAACCCTGAGTGAAAGATACCTAGGGAGTATCCATTGTGGTTGTTGCACTAGAAACCAGATCGTTCTTAGCTCTTCTGTCATTCTCTCACTCCTGGCTTTGGTCTGGAGATAAACCTGAACCTGACCAGCTGGAGGCTATGACCTCCGCTCCCTCACCCACTGGTCAGATTCAGCATTTGATTAAAAGACTCTGAATGTAAAGAGTTAAACTGGGTCAGCGAGGGAAGCTGCTGCTACAGGAGGTGCTTTTTTTTTTTTTTATTGTAGAAATACATAGTTTTTGTGGTTCTTTTCCAAAGAATTTATTCCAAGACTCCATCAGGTTTCAGGTCGTCTTGCTGCTGCCTCTCCTCACTGTCCATGGCAGGGCTGGAGGATCTTTATTTACCAGCTGAATGAAAAGGGAATGCTAAAGGGAATCTATTTGTTCATCCACTTCATGTCTGTGTTTTGAGTCCCTCTTTCCTTCCCCTTCTTTGGTTGCTGTAAGCCAGTGCTTCAGTGCGGAGTCCAGAGCTCTGTCCTTTCCCCTTCTTCCCCACTTTGTCACTCACTGCCCTGGAGGTTTGCAGACCAGGAATGATGCTGTGCCCTTAGAGATGGGCTCTTTAAATGACCAGAGTGTATGTGTTTAAAGCCAGTTTGAATACCTTACTCAGACTAAGGGGGTCAGTGCAAAGGCTAGGAGGAAAGGGCTGGACCTGTAGGCATCAACAGGCTTTTCCTTGCAAGGAGAAAGGAACAGTTTGTGTCGCCCTCCATTCCAATTGATTGAAGGGTCACCATTGTCTAGCCTTGGAAAAAGCTATAACCCATCTTCCTTGCTGGGCATGTTGTCCTGGCATGTGGGGAATGGTGGAAGGGATCAGTTGTGCACTGCTTTTTCAGGGCAAGGGGCTGAAGGAAGGTCTCAGGGAAGTCTTAAGCAGCATGTTGAAGGCAGCAGGAGAAAAGCAGCTAGGCACTGGTGGGAGTGACCACTGGAGTGAAGTTGGATCCTTCAGGAGGCCTTGATGGCTTCTGGATTAAAAAAGCTAGACTGTATTGGATCCCAGGCATGGTAAGTGTGGGAACCTATAGTTTGCTGGGATATTGGGAGATCATCTGCCTCAATCACAAGATATTGTGAAGTTGTGCTTGATGCAGCAGTGCAGGGTTGCAGTTCTGTAGATTAGGGTGTGAGTCAGAGATGTTTCTGTTCCACTGGAAGGTCCTCATGGTGCAGACATGAGCCACAGGATGAGAGGGATCCTTTCACGGACCAAGTTCTAACTCCCCTACTGCTTAGTCCTTAGTGTTTCGTTCTGCAGACCACCAAGGACAGCCATTCTTGATCCCTAGTTTTAGAACCACTGCTGTAGATGACTCCATGTAAACCATTCTCCCTGCCCCCGTATGCAGGGGGCAGATGTGTTATGGGGCCGCCACCCTGTAGCTCTTCCCCTTATGAGGAGGTCCATGCTGTGGTATGGGCAGCCGCCGTGCAGTAGCCCTCTTTCTGGTTTAGTATGGGTAGCTCACTGATCTAGTATCAAAGCAGTCCCCCTCCTGTGGTGCTGGAACTGGACTAAAACCCCCAGCCCAGTTTGGTACTGGCGTATAGCCTGGAATATCCTTGAAGGACAAGAGATAGATGAAGGGAACCTTTTTTCTCTTCACCCCCAATGCATTTTGTCATCATTTCTGCCACCTCCCCCGCATCTGTATAAAGACATTTACAGATTGAAGTCTCTATTTTGCTTGGAATATCTCTCATCTGAAGAATGTGATTGATGAAGCCCTGCGATGGGCTGACCTCTGATTGTACCGCACCTGCACGTCACAGCTGGACAAGGGACTACTTGTGTCCTGGATGCTTGCTTTTCCCCTGCCCCTGTCATGCACACTGGTTTTGTGGTATCTTCCGTCCTTTCAGTTTGCTTTGTGTATCTTCTGTTCCTTTGGGAGTTCCTCTGCAGTTTTATGTTTCTTGATGTTTCAAGTTCAGTCTTTGTTCCATGGAAATCAAATTGCACTGTAAACTATTTGCTAACCTATAGAGATATAAAATTATCTTAAACATGGCACCTGCTTTGACTCTGTCTGTCCCAGAGGGGGATAATGATCTTGTTTATGTTACTTCTGGGGGCCTACTGTATGATTTATGTGACTGGAGGATATGGTGTCCTGGTTTCCTTTGCAACGGGTGGCTTACCACCTGGTTATCCCTGGTAAACTTACCTGACCTGTGCATTCCCAGCCTTTGATATGCTGTGAATAGGGTCTGTTAAAATGACTGAGTCCAAGGGCTTCACAGGATTCCAACACAGGATTAGATACTTATATGAATAATGAGTACATAGAACTATAGAAATATAGGGCTAGAAGGGACCTTGAGATGTCATCAAGTCCAGCCCCCTGTACTGAGCCAGGATCCAGTAAACCTAGACCAACCCTGACAGGTGTTTGTTCAACCTGTTCTTAAAAACCTCCAGTGTTGGGGATTCCACAACCTCCCTTGGAAGCCTGTTCCAGATCTTAACTATCCTTATATTTAGATTTTTTCCCCCTAACGTTTAACCGAAATCTCCTTTGCTGCAGATTAATTCTTCTTGACCTACTTTCAGTAGACATGGAGATCAATTGATCACTGTTCTCTTTGTAACAGCCCTGTACATATTTGAAGACTTATCAGGTCCCCTCTCAGTTTTCTTTTCTCAGGACTAAAAATGCCCAGTTTTTTTAACCGTTCTTCATAGGTCAGGTTTTCTAAAACTTGTATCATTGTTGTAGCTCTCCACTGGATTCTCTCCAATTTGTCCATCTATTTCTTAAAATGTGGGACCTGGAACTGGACACAGTACTTCAGCAGAGGCCTCGTCAGTGCTGAGTAGATCGGGACAGTTATATCCCGTGTCTTACATACGACACTCCTTTTAATACATCCCAGAATGATATTAGCCTTTTTCACAACTGCATCACAGTGTTGACTCATTCAATTTGTGATCCACTATAAACCCCCGGATCCTTTCCACCTAGAGTTTTGATTTTTGTTGTCCTATCTAATTTGGGGGATATAAATTCTGTGCCTCAGGGCTTAACAAACTACCTATGGTTAGAGAGAAACCTCCCCTCTGGGCGGGGTATTCTAGCATTGTCCATTAGGGGGTTTCTTGTACCTTCTGAAGCAGTTGATGCTTGCCTCTGTCAGATGCAGGATACTGGTGTAGCTGGACCATTAGTCCAATCTAGTATGGCAGTTGCTATGTTCCAGAGCTGATTGGTTATTGGCCTCTTTATCACTGGTCAGTGATACTTCATAGGTTAAAAAAAAAAAAAGGAGTACTTGTGGCACCTTAGAGACTAACAAATTTATTAGCGCATAAGCTTTCGTGAGCTACAGCTCACTTCATCGGATGCATACCGTGGAAAATATAGTGGGGAGATTTTATATACACAGAGAACATGAAACCATGGGAGTTACCATACACACTGTAACGAGAGTGATCAGGTAAGGTGAGCTATTACCAGCAGGAGAATGGGGGGGAAGGACCTTTTGTATTGATAATCAAAGTGGGCCATTTCCAGTCGGCCTTGATTATCACTACAAAAGGTCCCCTCCCCGCTCTCCTGTTGGTAATAGCTCACCTTACCTGGTCACTCTCGTTACAGTGTGTATGGTAACTCCCATTGTTTCATGTTCTCTGTGTATATAAAAATCTCCCACTAAGACCACATCCCAGTTTCCCTCTTGTGCTGTGTGTAAACGTTCATTGTACATACAGGGTATATCTGTGCTGCTAACTCCCCCGCGGCAACGGCCCTCAGAACTGGGTCTACAGACTTGGCTTGCGGGGCTTGTGCTATGACACGAAAAATAGCCACTTAGAAGTTTCCACTTGGGCTCTGAGGGGGATGTGTCTTAGAGCCCAGGCTCCAACCTGAGCAGGAACATCTATACAACATAGTGTGACCCCCCCGAGCCTGAGTCTGTAGGCCTGGATTCAGAGACTCACTGCCACGGGTGTATTTTTGCTGTGTAGACATGCCCGCAAAGTGCCCATATTTGTATCTCAGCGTTAGGCCTCCAGAACTCCCTGATCAGCTAGGCCCTGTCAACTCAATCGTGCCCTTGATGTAGCAGAGCCAAAGTAATTGTCTTCTTCCCCAGTCACACACATCATTCGTCCCAGTATCTTTTGCAAACAAGGGAGAAGGTTTGAGAGCTTGTTTTCATTTGAAAGGAAGAGACCTCTGCTGTGTTTCTTGGGTGAGATTCCTGGTACAAACTGAAATGGAAGTAATAATTAACTTTATTGGTGCCTAGTTTATTCAGTTGTAATTTCTCCTGCCATTTCTTGTTGACATAAGGTTTAGTAAAAGTATTTGAGGCAAAGTCCATGCTCACTTGACCTGTCTCACTTGTAACTTCCAGACTAGCTGCCGTAATTGTGATCGGTACCCACTGGGATGCCAGTGTTAGGGGTTCTTTGGAGAGGCATTTCCGAGCACCATTAGCTCTCTCTGCCCCTGATGGTGGCTTGTAGGGAGTTTGTTTTTATACAAGGCTGCAACTCTGAGAACCCAAGCTCTGAACCTAGTGTGACAAAGCTCTGACCTTGCCTCCGCAGGTCCCGCGTTTCCTGGTGGATTTCACTAGCCTCAGAGGCTCACTGTGACCCTCCACGTAACCCTTCTCTCTCTAGAGAGAAGTGTCACAGTCTACTGAGCCATTTTCATCATAAGCCAGCGAGGGAGGTGAGGAAAAGTTATCCTTCCTTGCACAGTCTCTGTTGTCTCCCCATCTCAGTGATTAATCAGGGGGCAAAGGTGGGGGGAGCCTGGGCCCACCCTCTACTCTGGGCTCCAGCCCAGGGACCCTAATAGTATCAGCTATGGTAGCTGACCTTTTAGAAACATGACATGTACAATTCCCTGGGCTACTTCCCCCACAGCAGTCCTCACTTCCTCAAGTTTCACTTCACCCTTACCTCAGGGCCTCCTTCCTTGTGCCTGATATGGTGCGTACTACTCAGCCTCTCCACCAGCACAATTTCCTCCCACAGCTCCTGACACGCACACCCACCTGACTGGCTGGGAGGCTTTTAACTAGTTTCAGTCAGCCCCTGATTGGCTTCAGATGTCCCAATCAACCTAGCCTTCTCCCTGCCTTCTGGAAAGTTCTTAATTGGCCCCAGGTGTCTTAATTGACCTGGAGCAGCTGCCGTTTCACTTATCCTGGTCCTAGGGATTTGTTTAGCCTGGAGCTAATAGATCTATCTCCCACTACTTTTCCATAGCCATCTGGCCTTGCCCCGTCACACTAGCCAAACCCTTCTTTAGACTGATTTATGTAGAATGGGAGCAGTGAAGGTAGTGGTATTTGCACTTTAATCCATCAGCCTTGGTTAAGTGACATGAAGGATTTTGATAGCAAGAAAGATGGATTGATTGTAAAATTGGGACCTGCCCTTAAATCTTTATATAACCTTTGTACTTGGGAAGGCCTGGATCCAAAGCCTGTTGCAACGAATGGGGGCGGGTCTTTCCAATGACTTCAGTGGGCTTTAGATCAGGCTCTGTGAGCAAAAGGTAAAACAAAGACTGCACCAGCAAAACATGGCTGTTCAAATTGTCTTTATTTCTATTCACTGAGCTCAGTGCTTGAGGCCCTCAATCACGAGGCCAACCACTAGCCTCTGTGCATCCCAGTTCCCCACCTAAGTGCCTTTGGTTAATCAAACACCTGATGTGTTTCTCATCAAACATGGTGCTGTGTATTTTTACTCCCTGATTTGCACACAAGTTAACGCACATTGTTACCTCCTGTACAGACTGTGGAAAGCACAAAGGGGGGTGGGGGTGACAGTAGCATTATTAGTAGTTTATTTTAGGGCTTTCATAGATTCCAAGGCCAGAAGGGACCGTTGTGATCATCTAGTCTGACCTCCTGCATAACACAGGCCAGGGAACTGCCCCTAGCTAGGCTTTCAAAACGGCATGCAATGGATGCCGCAAAAGGATGAGCCGATTCCATTTCATGAAAGAACAAGAAATACACTCAGTAAAAAGCAGGAATGAGGAATGTCAAGTTTAAGCTGAGTGGTAACGATAATGCTTCTCTAGCGCTTTCCACCAGCGGCGCTCGAAATGCCTGTCAGAACGTTCACTGAGCCCACTTCAACGGGGTAAGTGGTTTCATTCCCATTCTACAGATGAGGACATAGAGGCACAGAGCTGTTCATGGCCTGATTTCCAGAGATGCTGAGTGCCCATAGCTCCCTTTGACTTCAGTTAGAGCTGTGGGTGCTCAGTACTTCTGAAAACTGATCCCAGAGGCCCAGATCCTCCAGAGTATTCAGGCGCCTTAGGCCGTGTCTACACTTAAAACACTACAACAGCACAGCTTTGGTGCTCCAGCTGTGCTGGGTAGACGCTCCTACAGCGACGGGAGGGGTTCCCCAGTCGCGGTAATTAATCCGCCTCCCTGAGAGGCGGGGTCTAGGGCAATGGAAGAATTCTTCCGTCCGCCTAACGCGGCCTACACCGGGGGTAAGTCGGCGTAATGAAAAATCCACGCCCCCAAGAGATGTAGCTATGCCGCTGTATGTTTTCTGTGTAGACCAGCCCCAAGTCTCATTGAATTCAATGGGAGTAAGGCCAGGTCTACACTACAAAGTTAGGTTCGACCCAGCTACATCGCTCACGGGTGTGAGAAATCCACCCCCCTGAGTGGCAAAGTTAAATCGACCTAACCCCTGGTGTAGGCAGCTGTAGGCTGGCAGGAGAATTCTGTCAACTTTGCTACTGCCTCTCAGGGAAGTGGATTACCTATGCCAATGGGGAATCCCTTCCTGCCAGCACAGGTAGCATCTACACTGAAGCACTACATCAGCACAGATGCAGCTGCGCCACTGCAGTATTTCAAGTGTAGACAAGTCCTTAAAGAACTAAATATCTTTGAGCATCTGGCCCAAGGTTACATATAGAGTTAGTGTCAGAATCAGGAGCAGAACCTGGATCTGCTCTAACTACTACACTGTGCTCCGTAGGTGTTCATACAAACCTTATACTTCCATGCATCCATGTGAAAAGTGGGCATTTTTATTCGTTTTTGCTTGACCATGGGGCATGTACTTCAGGTATTTCTGTGGCCTCTTCCTCAGATTGCTGATAGGGTTCCTGCCCTTGATTTCAGAGGTTCTGCGGAGTGCATTTCAGTCTGTGCATCATGATGCTGCTCTTATGTTCAGAGGGTTGAAGGTGGAGCTGGTTAAAGTCCCATTATACCTATTATACCTATACCTATTATACCTATTATTCTGGCACTAGCTTGTTTCCGCTGAGCAGTAAGGTATTTTACAGCCCGGTCTAGATTGTTTTGTTTTTCTATGGAGAAAGTTGACACCAGCATGTTCAAAACACAAAACAACTTCCCTTTCAGCTGAAACTCTGCAAGAAATAGGGCTCAGAGGAGTCAAAATGAAAGTGAGCTGGCAGTATCTGTGCCTTTGTTCCCAGGTCTCCCCCATATGGCTACTGCTGTTGTTTCAGCTCCATTTCTCCCTCCCCCACTGGGCGAGGGAGGGTTGGACCTGGTTCAGGATGACACATAAACCTCCAGGAGCCCCCCGACAGAGTGCATTCTGTAGAACACGCCCATGGGCAGGCCGAAGTTCACAATGGCAAACCAGGTGGAGTAACCGTAAAACGACTTCTCCAGTCCGTTCTCGAAGGCGGGGTGCATCCCGAATGCGGGCATGATCCACAGCTAGAAGGGTGGTTATAAAGAGCAAAGGTCAGAGGAGGTTAGGGTGTCCTATACCAGTGGCTCTCAACCTTCCCGGACTACTGTTCCCCTTTCAGGAGTCTGATTTGTCTTGTGTCCCCCCAAGTCTCACCTCATTTAAAGACGGTTTGCTTACAAAATCAGACATAAAAATACAAAAGTGTCACAGCCCCACTATTCCGACAAATTGCTGTCTTTCTCATTGCTACCATACAATTCTAAAATCAACTGGAATATAAATATTGTACTTACATTTCAGTGTATAGTATGTAGAGCAGTATAAACAAGTCATTGTCTGAAATGTTAGTTTGTATGGACTTCGCTAATGCTTTTTATGTAGCCTGTTGTAGAACCTGGCAAATATCTAGCTGAGTTGATGTACCCCATGGAAGACCACTGTATACCCCCAGGGGTACGTGTACCCCTGGTTGAGAATCACTGTCCGATATATATATTCAGCATAGTCCATGGCACTGGGTAGGCTCAAAAGCCTAATGGACGCAGGGCTGGTTGAGGCAGTCACTGGTGTATCTCTGATTAATGGAGCAAGTCATCTCCCTAACAGAAGACATCTCAGAGGGATGTTTCCTCTCCTTACACTACTGCAGTCTCTGCCAAGTAAAACCATGTCTCTAATATAACCCCGCCTGGAGACCTAGTAACAACACAGTTGCCCCCATAGCCTGGTTCAGCTTTTCTCATGTATCTGGCATGAGGAACTTGGAAAATGTAGCATTTTTATGACTATTTTGCATGACTCGGTTTCCCTGTTGTATTGTGGCCTGACTGCATGCATAAAGCGAACTCATAGGTGGCTGTGAAGGGGGAGTTATAGAACTGAGCAGGCCGGGTAAAACACTGACGGCCTCTCAGGTCCCCAGCTTCAACGGAGTTAAGATAACAAAGGCCGGGCCAACAGCTGGCAGCAGAAGTTACCTCGCTGACTTCATCCAGGCTAGGATGTTTTACTCTTCCCAAGGCTAAGCCTGGCATCCAAAGGCCTGTTAAAAAGGTTCCCATTGCAGAAAAGGGGGGATTTTTGCAAGGGGATGAGTTGAGAAAAGCTGGCCAGGATGTATCACTGAAAAAGCTGAGAGGACTCACTCAGAGGCAGAGGAAGCAGGCTGGAAGCAATGAGCAGTTTCTCCCAACTCTGAGATGGGGAATCAGCCAGACCCGTTGGAGCTTTGGCTGGAGAGGTGGAAGTTGGGTAAAGGACTATGCAAGTAGGTCTTTAAATCTACTTCTGTTAGCACTGTGTACCTTAGGGGGCAGAATAAATCACGCTTTGTTTTGAAGAAGCTGCTTCTGTCTCCCTGCAAATGCACACTGCCACAGGCTCCCAATGAGCCACGCTTGCCCGGGTCAGCCCACTGCAAAATCAGTCACAGTTGGTACTGGGGGATGTATCCCAGGTCCTGGTCTAAGCGTGGGCGGACTGCAGAATTCCACCTGGGGAGTGGTAAAGGCCTGACCCCCGTGGGTATGCACTCAAAGACACTCTGAGAAGGGACAGCAGTACAGCTAGCCTGGTAACCATGACAGATGGGAACTACCCAAGTTTTAATCGCATCCTCAAGCCAATGTTATAGCTCTGTCCAAAGTTTTAATCACAGTTCAAGGATGTGGTTAAGGTCCTGCCTGCTCCGTTCAATAGGAATGTGTTGTATCTGGCTGTGTGGGCACAGATGTCATTGCAGACAGGTCCTAATACTGGAGACTCTTGATGACAAGGACCCACTACTATCCGCTGTGCTTCCCACTCTCCTCGTTAGGCACTTTTTATTCAACACCAAATGTGTCTAATAATGTCTAATATAGCTAAAATCAGGGCATCTGAGGGGTTTTTAGCTGCCTACATTTTGTGAAAATCTTCCCCCCTCCCCCCCGAACCAGTACAGAAAATCTAGCCATGCTGGAGTCATTCACTTTAAAAAGGGTTAAGGAAGTGAGAGGCTAACAGGAAACCTTGTCTGCATGGTAGCACGAGCCTCAGTCCTGGTGTGTAAGAGTTTACTAGCAGGCCTAGGAAATGTGGATGAAGGAAGGATGGATGGTTCAAAGGAAAGAGAAGGTAGGGGTGGACAGGTGTGTGTGTGTGAGAGAGAGAAAATGTAGAACCAAGTATACTCATTATATACTGGTATACTCATTCTCATTCCAGAGGGATACTCACTATGATGTTGCACAAGACCAGGAAGATTGAGATCTCCTTTAGGGCTTTTCTCTTCCAGTTCAGGTGGCCATAGGTATGGCTGTTGGCATGCGAAACCCTCCTGATCTCCTCTCGTATCTCTAGTGGGTAAACTCTTCTTGGGTCACAGCCTTCACGCTTCTCGCCTTCTTTTGCCTCCGTCTCTTCATTGCCAGGGGGCGGCATGGGCTCCTGGATGGTGTGTGACATGGCCGTCTCTTCACTGGATGGACCTGAGTGCTGTGTGTGGGGCCCAGCCAGGTTGGCACCAGGATCCTCCACCAAAGGCTGCCGGTGAATCCCCTCAATAATGAAGATGTTCTGCGTGATGTGCTGAATGATGAGGCTGACCGCGTAGGTCAGGGTGAGTCTGTTCAGCAGGTCTCCGGGGTTGGTGGCCACAATGGCAACAATGGAGAAGTAAGAAATGAGAATCTGGCCTAGGGCTGCTCCCATAAGCAGGATTACATCCAAGCTTCGGGTTGGGTTTTTCAGAGTATCTAGCTCACGCTCTTCCAAGCGATGGATGACCGTCCCAGCCAAGGCACTCACAGTCATTGTTGGTAGAAGCATGACATGGTAGGAATAATACATCACAAAGGCCTCCTGGCTAGGCGCTGAGGTGGTAGCCTGGATTTGGTAGGTCAGGAAGATGCAGATCCCAAGCAACAATGCAGATATGCCCAGCACGAGCCCGTAAAAGATGCCACGGAGCTTGAACTTGGGCTTGGCATGAATGGCCTGTTGGGGAGGGATGTTCCTACCCACGTTCTTCCACATGACGAACAGCATGGAGCTGCCGATGAGGCAGTATTCCATGTTGAAGGGGTACAGCAAGATGTAGCCCTTCTGGAAGATGCGGCAGGCTGTTGTGTTTGGACACATGCATGAGCTGGTCTTGTTGCCTGGAGTGAGGGAAGAGGAAGGGGGTCATTTGGGAGGCACGAGTAGCCTGGGAAGTTTTTTTGTCTATTTCCTGGCTACCTGCAGTGAGTTCCTACATACCTGCCTGCCCCAGAAAGCCTAACGATCTGCATGAAGCCAAGTGAGCCTTTAAGACTGGGGCGGGAGGTGTTCAGTATAATAACACTTTGCCCTTCCCATGCTCAACTAATCAGACCTCCCAGTCCACTCTGGAAGAGGGGTAATATTAGTTTCTCCATTTGTATAAGACACAGACAGGTGAAGTCACCTATCCAAGGCCACACAGCATGCCAGTGGCAAAGCCAGGATCAGTGCTAAGGCTTTTCTGGTTCCTATCTCCCTGCTCAATCCACTAAACTCTCTTCACATGCATCTGGGAGGTTAAGACCCCCTGGTAAAGGTCTACAACATTGACCTGAGGATTTGAGGTTTCTGCTGTGTCATGATGAATTAGTTACGTAGGGAGCTGATGGGGATCTCTCTCTCTCTCTCTCTCTCTCTCAGGAAGGAGAGACCGGACCCAGTCCCGACCATGACTACATGTAGACCTTGCCCTGTGTGTAACATGTATTCTCTTTCCTTCCCTAGCTAGATGTTCTCCCAGGAGATCTCTTTATCTCCAAATTTTAGTGGCTAAATAGCTTTCCAGGCAAATCATCACGTTCCAAATGACCCTCAAACTGCAGTACAAATCATTCAAAAAAATCTAGATCTCTATGAGCGACCTCAACCTATAGCTAAGCAAAACTTCCTCTTTTCCCGGAAAAACAGACACCAACTCCTTGTGCTTTAGTGAAGACATGCATCCCAGTGGAGATGATCCAGAAAACTGAATGGCTGGGGCCAAGGGCTAGTGCTGACCTCATGGATTCTCCATCCTACCTACCTACCTGTTGCTATTAAGATGTAGGGTGACCAGACAACAACTGTGAAAAAACGGGACAAGGGGTGGGGGGCAATAGGCGCCTATATAAGAAAAAGTTGCAAAAAAACGGGACTGTCCCTATAAAAACGGGACATCTGGTCACCCAATTAAGAAGCAGTGAAGAGTGAGCCATTCTGGAAAATTCTACACAAGACCTTTGAGTGCAGATTCAATTTCCCTGTGAATAGAGTCGTTGGTCACCGCTAACAGCCAGAGCAGGAGATCTGTGGCCATGGTCAGCATCAGCCCACATCTGTAAAAGGGGAAGAGCACTTTTACAATGTGTCACCTGAGAGCGTCTCTTATGGTCTTTTGCCCTTAGCTCCTCCTTGCTTTATGGCGCGCACACACATTCTCCATCCTGTATGGTACCACCTGGACTCACATGGGCACACCCACCCACACCTGTGCTTACGCATACACTCGTGCATGCACATTTGTATTTGTACACATAAGCACACCCATTCCTGCACAGTCATAGCCATTCCCACTTGCAGTAATTGGCACAGGTTCTCACGTGCACTAGACTTACAACTGAACTCTTAAACCAGGGGCGAACTGTGCCCATTGGGGCTTGCAGCTGTCACAGGAACATGTGATGGCGAGAAGAAAGCTAGCTAACCCATGTAGACGTAATGAAAATGGGCGAGGTCAAGTCAAAACCTAGTGCCTCAGCAAGCACATGCAGTAGAAAGATTCTTGAGGTTGGGGGTTGGTTTGTGAAATCTCTCATCCTTTAATGATGAATTTTCCTGCTCGGTGGAATTGGCAGTAATCCTGCTGGCCACCAGCACTGGCATGGATGTCAGCTCTAATGTGTGTGCTGCAGTTGTGTACTTCTATCTGCAAGGATTGCGCTTCTCCAATGTAATCTACAACCTCCTATTCATGCTGACTAGGTCATTATCCTCCACTGGGGAAATTCAAGTGGACTGGAGATGGGATTAGGAAATCAAACTGGCTGATGCCACACAGACCAAACAAGAAGATGGCTCAGAGGGCAAAGCCCATCCGAGGCCCATTTGGAAGAGGAACAAATTGATCTGCCTTGCTTTTAAATATAAAATCCTTCAGTTTTAAGAAACAAAGATCTTTAAAGCTGAAATGCAGATTATAAGACACTCATGGGTGGGCTGCTGAGGAAGGGAAAGTGGAGTCAGAAAGGCCTGGTATGGGAGTGTTCAAAGTAACATGAAGGGCTATTAAACAAGGCCCCTCCTTCTCTCGTCCTACCTGGTGAGGTTGTGCTGCACTTGGGTACAGTCCTTACAGTGACGCCATAAAAGGTATGTCTGAAAGCAACAGAAACAATCAAATTAACCTATTGTAAACCTGGCATCAGGCGTGTGTGCAAAGATGTGCGGGAGCGGGAGCCTGTGCAAATGCAAGCATCTGAGTGGGAATGCTTGTGACTCTGTGTGTGAACGGGTGCAGGAGTGCTTGAGCTTATGTGTGCAAAGACATCCATTTTGCAGCATCTGCATGTGGGCAAACGTACTGTCTAAAGTGCAGTCAGCTGTTTAACTACACTTGTGGTTTGATGTTGGAAATAATATTCAAGAAACCAAATAACCAAGCTTAGCCATTTAATACCTATTGCTCTGCTCTCTCCAGGAAGCGGCTCTCTGGCAGCCTGCAGTTCATCTTACACAGAAGGGATGCTCTGAAGTAGGCATTTAAATTGGCCATATTTATAGTCTGGTGGTTTACAAACTAAAATCACTTTATACATCACCCAAGACTAAAATCCACCAATTAGCTTTTCACCTTGTTGTTCTGTATTAACTTCTTCCTGCCTTATCTTTTGTTTTGGATCCCACATTCCAGATGCTAGGAGGGGCCGTGAAGTCACAATACAGCCTGTACTAGGACACACCATTCGTGTATCTTGTCCTTGACAGGTTCCCTATTTGCTAATGCCAAAAGCGACGTTTAGATTTGTGGAGTATTATGGGATAGATGGATAGATAGCAGGACAGAAGTGAGCCGAATACGAGTTAGTGAGCAGAACTGTCCCACATTCATATTTAATATAACATACGCAGTATTAATACCATGTGCAGAATACCTATTAATATGTGTGTGGGGGGGGAACATATCTGGCTACATCTACACTACACACCAGTGCTGGCGGCATGTGGTGTACGTGTAGCTACAAGCACAGTGAAAAGCAGGGATGTGGCCACCCTGTAGTAGTGTGTAACAACATGCATCAGTGGAAGCCTCTGGCAGTGGGAAGGCAGTGGAAGAAGGCTTCAGCAGCTCCCTGCTGCCAAAGCCTTTCACTGGTGGGAGGAAAGGCTCTGGTGCGGGGGAAGCAACTTGAAAACCCCCTGGCCGGAGCCTTTCCCTGCTGCCAGAGTCTTTCCCTGCAGCGGGAAAAGACTCCAGCAGTAGGGAGGCAGCAGACACTCCACTGCTAAAAATTGCAGTGTAAACAGGGAGGCAGAGTAGAGAAAGTGTAGGGTTTGTACTCACATATGTCTCCGCACCCTTCAGGGGTGTCTTTACGTGCCTAAGCCGTGCCTCACAGTCTACCCTGCTACTTAGACCCATGCTAGGCGGGATACGCGGGTATGTAACATGCCGCCAAAGGAAGCATGCAGCATAGATGTACCATAGGTCTGGCTAACGTGCAACTGTATACATGTGTGAATGTGAGGGCGCATGTATGTATGAATCTAATCCTAAAAGAGAGACTTGAAACTATATTTCCTTTTGCTCTGCTAGGCACAGGAGTTTGCTTCTCAAAGAATCTGGGGAATTTGCATATATGGTTTAGGTCAGAGAAATGTCATAGTTTACAGAATTTCTGGTTGCAAAGCACGTCTAAATCATTTAAATGGGAAATTGATTTTGCCATTGGGGTTTGGCCATTGCTAACAGAGAGAAATCGTGATTTCAAATGGAAAAGCTTCCTGGGGGACATCGGTACAGAAACAACTGTCTGGGCTGTTGAGGGGCAATATACCAGATTTTCACTTATCTCTGTCTCTTTACTGACTTTGCAGAAGGAAGTAGGGGAATTTCTGCTAAATTCCATGATAGATTTATTGTTTTTATCACAGTAATGATTTCATTTTACTTTTATGTCTTTGAGTACTATTTGTGCCACATGTATTGGCCCTGTATGTGGTTTGGTATTTAAAACAATAACTGATACTAAAAATACCTTTAACAAGAAACCCCTACCTCTGATCTCTCCCTCCCTTCCCTGCCTCCCAGCTATACGGCAGAGTGACTGGATTCCAGAGAAGATGACGTTCCATACCTGAATGCAAACAAAGATGATTTCTATGCACAGGAACAGGATTTCCAGTTGGGATTTGCAATGTATGAGGTTGATGTCATATCCAATCCTGAACACATGCAGGAAGATGGCACAGATTCCAAACAGCACTAGAGACCCTGTCCAAACAGCAAAACCAAATGAGCAAGGGTCCATACATGGAGTAAGCTGAAACTGGTACAGGTTTAGTAACCATCACCACATCTGCTTTCATGCTTCCTGTGCTTGGGGGGACTGGGAGAGTTCTAGTTTTGGGACTTCGGGGGTGGGCTTGAATTCAAATCCTGGATCCAGGTGCCCTGAAATTTGGGAAAATTTGAAAATCCCGTGATTGTTTGGGGGGTGGGGAACTCTGAATTCCGATTTTTGAACATTTGGGTTTGGCAATACTGGCTCAGTCTCGAATGAAGCTACTTGAACAATGCATGCCATTTGCCTGGACTACATGTGTGTGGGGCGGGGCGGCAATCCACCCATGATGGTGGCGGGAATTCGACTCTTCTTCTGTCGCCGGCGGCAATACGGTGGCCGCACCATCACTCTGCCTCCGGGTTCAGCGGCAAAAACGCTGGCGCCGGCCCTGAGCAGTAGAGACTAGGTCACTGGGAGTGAGGTTTTCTGTGTAGAAATCTAGCTGCGCTGGATATTGCTCAGTAAAGCTTTGAGGGTCAAATTTTCAAAGCTGTTTAGGTGTTTAAGGATGCCCCTACTGGGCTTCTCAGCAGCACTGGTGGAAAGCTGAGTGAAGAACTGAGTTTTCAGTTTGGTGGGTGAACCAAAAAAAATTTTTTTTAATGTTTTTGTTTCAAGTTCACGTTGCAACACAACATCTGGACGGTGTTTTCCTTCCCGAACTACGTGCCAAATTTGACTCAATTTTGCGAATAGCTTCAGCCAACCCCCAAACCGCATCTTTTGGCAAATCAACTAAATTATTTGGCCAAAAACTGTCTCCCAGCTCTAGCTTGGCCCCTCGCTCCCACTGATTTCAACGTAACATGCTTAACTCCCATTGAAATCAAGGGGAGGTAGGTGCCGAACTCAGGTACGGGCTTCTAAGGATCCCCCTAGGCACCTAACTGCATCTTTAAGTGCCTAAATACCCTTTGAAAATCTGGCCCTTAGTGCTTCATTTTATTCCTGAGCTTGTGCACTAATTAAAATGTCCCAATAAACTAAGGACAGAGCAATTTGGAGGTGTCATTTTATAAGCTAAAGCGGGCTGGGCCTGGTCAGGACTTGGCTGGGAGCTCCACGAGGAAAACCCCGGTGCTGCAAGAAGGGGATTCGCTAAGCAGAAATCTTCCTTTTGAATCTGTATGAGCCAGAGCGCCAGCATGGCATGAAGGGGAGGACAGTCCTCTGCTGCAAAAAATGCTGTTAGAGGTAATGGTGTCTGTCCCCTTTGTGATCACTAAAGGTAGGTCTACGCTGCAATGAAATACCTGCAGCTGATTCGGGTTCAGGCAGCGAGGCTATAAAATTGCAGCATAGACCCTGTGAATGGGGAAAAAGAAAAGGAGTACTTGTGGCACCTTAGAGACTAACCAATTTATTTGAGCATGAGCTTTCGTGAGCTACAGCTCACTTCATCGGATGCATACCGTGGAAACTGCAGCAGACTTTATATACACACAGAGAATATGAAACAATACCTCCTCCCACCCCTCTGTCCTGCTGGTAATAGCTTATCTAAAGTGATCATCAAGTTGGGCCATTTCCAGCACAAATCCAGGTTTTCTCACCCTCCACCCCCCCCCCCACAAATTCACTCTCCTGCTGGTGATAGCCCATCCAAAGTGACAACTCTCTACACAATGTGCATGATAATCAAGTTGGGCCATTGAGTCCCAGACCCTGGGTTCCAGCCGGAGCCTGAACATCTACACCGCAATCTACAGCCTGAGCGCTGCTAGCCCAGGCAGCTGACGTGGTCCAGCTGCAGGTGTTGAGTTGCAGTGTAGACACCTGTGAGGTCCCCAGGTTCTCACTTTGCAAGGGGAAGGATGATGTGGTTAGTTTCCTGGATAAATTCCAAGGTGGACAGTTACACTCTGCTGTCCTGAATGCCTTCCGGAGCTCCAGCTGCATGCAGGAGCCTTGGGCTCCTGGCCCGGGGCTGTCTTAGAACAACAGCCCTGGCACTTCCCTGGTGTCTTTTCATCAGAGGGTCTCAAAGCAGTTGACCATCATCCAGGACCTGAAGCCTCACAGCACCCATGTGAGGCAGGGAAGTCGTATGACCCTAGTCATTCAGATGGGGAAACTGAGACATGGAGGTGAAAAGGGGTGGGGAAGAGATGAAGTGACTTGCCCAAGGTTACAGCTTGAGACAGGCCAGATCACCTCATTCCCTGCGCGCTAACTGGTAGGAAATGCTGGGTTGCCATGCCAGAGGTGGCAGCATTTTGATGGTAGGTGAAGTGGTGCCTTGTGTGTAAAGTGGTCTGAGTGCGAGGCACTGAACAAAGGTAAGGGGGTTGTGTGCACCACTTACCCTGCACCCAGACTGGCCCAGCATGGGAGTCCCTGTACAGCACCGCATGGGGCTTCCTGCTGGTACACAGCAAGTAGTAAATGATCCAGCAGAGCGACAGGATCTTGAGGATGGAGAGGAAGATCCCGACGTCGCGCCAGGTAATTGCCACCCTGTTGAAAGCCATGCTGCTGATGAAGGCGCAGCCCAGAAACACCACGTTCATGGCCAGCAGCCCCGAGAACAGCTGCCCGGCCTTCCCAGCCTGCGTGTCATTGTGGAGCAGAGAGGAGCAGCTCCGGTGCAGCCAGGACTTCTCAGAGCGGATCTTCCAGGCTTTGGGCTGCACTGACACTGATTCTTCACCGTCAGTATCCTGGTTAAGGTGCCTCTGCTGCGCAGCTTCCTTGCCAGCCATGTCTCAGCAGCCACGATTTTCTGCTGTCTGGTCAGAAGAAGAGTTCACGCTGGGATCCCCTGCCTGGTTAAACAAATGGAGATTGAGAAGAACGCCAATGGAAAGGATGTTGGGGCTGCTGCTGTTTACATACTGAGCCACTTGGCTTCACATGGAGAAAAAGTCACATGTGAGACGAGTTTGGTGGCCTCAGTTTAGTCCCTGGCACAATTTATCTACATAAATCCTCCCAGGACAAGCCTTGAGTGCAAGAAAAGCAAGTGCCCCTGGGGACCCTCCTTGTTTAGGGCCTCTGCCCCTTGTGCATGCTTTGCAGCTTGCGGGAGGATTTCATCTTTCCTCTTGGGCAGCGGGATCAGAGAAGGAGGAAACGGCTCACTGCCAGACCCTCTTAGCTGTAGGGTCAGATGTTAAAAGTGGCCTCACCCTTACCAGCAAAGATCCCCCCAGAATGAAGGAAAGATGAAAACAGATGTCTGGTTAAAGGCAGTTTGGCATGTTCCATGCATTATTCTTTGCATTCTGCATGTGTGATCCTGGCCCTTTGTCAAGTCTGGATACTCCCATGTGACCATCACATGTGCTTGGAAGAACTGTGCGGCCAGCTGAAGTTTTTGTTGCTGATTAAGGTACCTTTAGGCATTGGGGTGGGGTACCAAAGACAGGCAGCACTATTCACACCCTGCTCCCCAGACTTCTTCCAAGTCCACCTCTGCATCCAGGTTTTCAGCTTGTTTCATGATAAGTATCTAGATCAGCCGCAAAGTTTGGATCCGTATCAGAACTTCTCCAAAGTTCAGGGTTATCTGGTTGTGAGATTTCGACTGAGGCCCATCTCTGCCAACAATTACACCATGCTATTCTTATTGAATGCATGAGACAACCAGCCTGCATGTGTCTGAGGAGCATAAAGCACATTTCAAAGATGTGTGAGACTTTCCCGGGCCTGCACCAGTTTGTCAACAAAAGATCCTGACTGCCCTCTCCCCCCATCCTACCCCCAAGTCATATCTCAGGGAGGGGGCAGAGCTGGAAGACTCTTCTCACTCCCCCCTCGAAATGCAGTGGGAGATGGTAGAATAAATACCTGGAGCTTGTCCCTTGAAGATGGTCAATTTTGAACAGAGAAGGGCCCAAATCAACACCCACAGGTCTGAGCGTGCCCAAACTTCGGGGCACTTTTCAGTTTGGATCTAGCTGGAGTTTACAGCAAGAATTGTGGGAGAACAGCAGCCACCGAGACAGAGACAATGCAGTCCATAAATGGGAATTATGTTTAAAATGGTGCTTAAATGAGTTCTTATGATGCAGCCCTTGAGAGCTAAGAAAACGTTCTGTTCAAAGCTGGTGAAAAGACCCGGCTAGATACTAAAAGATCCAGCATGATTTGCTCTGTTAGTGGGGTAATTTATACACATGTGAAGTCTCTTCCAAGCAATGGACCCAGGCTGATTCAGCTGCTCCAGGCAGCTTAAATATACCCGGGGAAAGCAGATCCCTGGGCAATCAGGGGCTTGCTCACTGGACAAATCTCATTCTGATCGAAAGGGATCCATAGCGATAGAAGACAAACCCAACCCCTCACTTTGTCAGGGGGGTGGAAATGCCAGAACCGCCCTCTCCCCACTTTATCAGGGTGATGATAAATCCCTCCTGGCTTGTGGGGGGGGGGTACGCGGTCCCAGACCCAGGCATCCTTAGAAAGGACATAGTCTCAGAGCCAAATTTCAGCAGCTGGTGCTAATCCCACCCTCACTCCCTCAGGGGGTGATCCGTAGAGCAAGGGGTGTTAGGGAGAGACAGGGTGGAGACACTTCCTAACTGGAACTACCTCCAGAATAACAGAATCAAAATACATCCATCCTGCTGGAGAGGATTCCCCAAGCCAGCAGAAAAGGGACCCAGCAGGAAGTGCAGGACCACGTCCAACCTTTCCGCCAATTCCCAGGAATGACCCAGAGAAAGGAGACGCCGAGAAGAGGTGTCCATACTGGCCAGAGTTCTCTATTACATTCTTACCTCCACACGGCTGGTGAGATCCGCAGGGTGGAAGCAGCAACTGGTGGGACCCGTTTTACATTCTCCAGGCACGCAAAGCTAAAATCACCCCCCGCCCCGCAATGACTGCCGTTCAGCCCCGGCCCTCTCCAGGCTTCTCTAAAGAGCTGCGACAGGCAGGCAAGGGCTGCCAACTGGAAAGTGGAACCTGGGCTCTCACAGCACATTGATTTTTGCCTGTTTACTTTTGGAATATTATTGTCATTATATTAATGACCTCGCTGAGAGGCTCATTAGCTCGGCAGAGGGCAGCCAATAGGAATCGACCCTGGCCGGCCCATGTCAACTGCCTGTTAGTTCTCTACGCAGGATGTGCTGACTGGTGAAAACCGCAAGCCCATATGACTAATGCCTTTTGAAGCTCCACGGTGTCTGAAAGTCACTTCTCCCTCACTGGCGCACTCAAGGGAGCTCCAGGTGGGGGATGATGGGCAAACTGGGCTGGCTAAAACAACCGGAACTTTCTCCCCGGTCTCAGAATGAACCTCAGCTGAACTGGTTTTGAAAAAAAAGTTTGGATCTCTTTGCACCCCCACCACCATTTTTCATTTTCTCCAAGCCTCTCTGTAGAAACAGACCAAAAGGGAGGTGGCTTTTTCTTAGGTGATACCAAAACCAGGTGAGTTTGGATCCAGGACTCGTTTTACCTGAGTCTGCAAAGTCTGAGGGTGTTTAGAGACATGGTTGTGCTGTTTGCACGTCTCTGAGCTGTTCTCTTGGGTTCCGGAAGCGGAAAGGTTGGGATACACAGCCAGATCCTCAGCTTCAAATCAATGGAGCTATATCAATTTGTACCAGCTGAGGTTCTGGCTCAGAATGGGAAAAAATGGTCTCAAGGTATTTTCAACCTTGCCAGAAGCAGAAGAGGTGATGAATCTTGGGAGATGGTGGTCAGGAGAAGTGTGTAGCACAGTATGGCTAGACATATGATCAGATAAACATGCAAACTCTTAGGTGCATCTCCAAACCAAATCACAGGAGTACCTGAAGATTAAGTTACCTGTATCACTGCCTGACATGAGAGATGGGCTCCAAAGGAGGAATTCAGAACCAAATCTGAATTTCCAATAGCACAAAATTTTGGGGTGTTCAGATCTTCAAGTGTGCTTTGGGCTCATCTTGATCTGAGCTGTACAACGCTTGTTCTCAGCCTGCTGTATGCTGCCAGCCCCACTGAAGGTTTCTTTAGACCACTGGTTTCAGAGGAACAGCCGTGTTAGTCTGTATTCACAAAAAGAAAAGGAGGACTTGTGGCACCTTAGAGACTAACCAATTTATTTGAGCATGAGCTTTCACGAAAGCTCATGCTCAAATAAATTGGTTTGTCTCTAAGGTGCCACAAGTCCTCCTTTTCTTTAGACCACTGGAATATTTTTGGCAAATGTGCGCGGACTTCTGGTTTTGGTTGGAAGCCAGGAACAATACTGGGCTGTTCTTAGCTGAGTTTGTGTTCCCTGAAACTCCAAGTGCAATGTATGGGGTGCAGCTAGAGGTGAAACGAGCTGGGAGAGAGGTTATTAAGAACAGAAATGGTAGCGCTGCAGCTCTGGGGTTGTCACTTTTACAACATGCTTGAGTTCTGAGTCACAAAGTCCCTCCCAAGAGACTGATAAGGAAAGGAAGGAACCATGGGGTGAGATGCAAAGTACTGTCCTGGATCAGAAACTGACTAAGGCACAGAAAACAAGGACAGGAATTATTTATTTGTCAAAAAGTCAAGGGTGGAAGTGCCCCAAAGTTCTGTCCTAGGAATGGCGTTTCAAGATATTATTGCATGTTATAAACCATCATGCTTCATGGCATAAGCCAGCCAGTAACTGATGGGGAGGTGGGAGTAGGAAGAAATTTCCCCAATCAACAGGTTATTTCATAATAATCCACTACACAGTTTCCTGCACTTACCTCTGAAGCATCTGGTACTGGCCTCTGCCGGAGCAGGATACAGGGCTAGATGGACCACTGTCTGTTCTGGTATGGCATGTCTTATGTATGGGCAATCAACATTTTAGATAGGTAATCAAGCTTCTTTCCTAATGTCCATTTTAAAGCATAGCAGGCCACTGGGCTACTCAAAGATACCATTTGGTAGCCTATATATTTAACAGAAAAAACAGATTTCCATATAGGATAATAACAAACCCAGAATCTTCTTCCCAGAGCACTTGGTGGAATATTGGGAGCCCTCCTGTGGATTTTAAAACCGCAGGCTTAGGTTTTCTGCAGTTGGGTGTGGGTATCTCCTGGGCAGGGAGACGGGAATTGGCTTTGCTGAAATCCTAGATTCTACCTTTAGAAGCAGAGCTCCAAATCCCGCCCTCCCCACAGCTTTGGGGAAACCTGGATAGGGATTGGAACTGGGTCATCAACCACTCAAATAGACCAGATCAACCCCCCCAGATCTGAACACTCCCCTGGGAAGGAAAAGAAGTAAATAAAGTTTCCTTGAGGAATAATAATTGAAGGTTTAAAAAAAATGTTTTACAGTATTCAAAAGTGGTTCATGAAACTCAACGCTTGAAAAGTGCTGGAAGTTTACAAACCCCTAAACCCAACTGGTTCAGCTTTGCTTAACCTTGGGATTCTGGCCTTGCAGATGCTGAAAAGCACCTCTCTTCAACTATAGCTCTTCCAATTTTCAAATGTATTGATGCAAGTTGACTCAATACAAGCCAGGGTTAAACCAACTTAAGTGCGTCTACTTTGGGGGTTGCATCAGATTAACGAGGTCAGGTTTTAAATCCATTTAATTAAACAGGTGCAGTTTTCCAGCATAGAGATGGCTTTCTTTGCTCCCGGGCTGAATCAAAGTCATTAATACCAGAAATAACCTCTTCCCCTCCATTATCTGCAGCATTCTGATTAACAGCTTTCTTTGTGCGCTCAGCATGAATAAGGTTACAGGCTGTCTCTGAGAGTATCTGCCTAGTCAAACTGTAAATCCAAGCCAAGGCAGTAGGAGGCCACCGTGCTCTGGTGTTTGTCCAGCAGGGTTCTGTGGAATGCCTGTTGCCTAATACACTCCAGAGTACAGCCCCACACCCTTCCCCATCACAGATAGCGTGGAGTTAATTGGCAGTTGAGAGTCTGGTGTGATAAGGTAATTGAGAAGCTCTGATTATGTGCCATTTTCCCCAGAGAACTCTCCATGCACCCTTCCCTTCGCTGCAGCCGAAGGCAGGGGAGCCAACCACCTTAGTGAGCAAAAATGATGGAGCAATGGCCCAGTGTTGGAGTTGCTCCTCTTCCCGCCCAGCCAGTCCTCAACAAGAACCAGGTCTCACCTCTGGCTCCCACCTGTCCACAACCAAGCAGCCAGCCTGATTTCCCCACCCCTCAGCAAAGACCCAACCTGGCCTCTCCCCCACCACAAGCAGCTGAATCCACCCACCTACAGCCCTTTGGTGAACTTCCCTCCCAGCGGCCACCCCCTCCCCAGCAAACATCCAACCCCTCAGCCCTCCACAAGCACCCTGCCCCGACCCCACTCTCCCAGACTTCAAACCTGACAACTCCCCGCTCCCTGCGTGCACTGAGCAGCGACCTCTTCCGTGGCCAGTGGACTGGACACGTCTCCCACCCAGCTGCTGAGCTGTTGTGATTATCTCCCCCTCCTGCTTCCTCACCTTCAACTAAATCAAAACCTGACCTAGGAAACAAGGAATGGTTCAGAAATCAGGGAAGAAGGACAGATTCGCTGTATCCACGACACCATAGCTCAGGTCGGGCCCTAATCACAGCCTCTTCCTCTCCCTATTGTTCACCTGCCATAAAGCAATTTCTTATCTCCATCTCTTTCTTAGATTGGTTCCCTCGCTGTGTACTTACATGGTGAAAGGTCCTGGCTTTTGTGTGTTTGATGGCTCAGGGGAGACTCATGTCCTCTCCTGACAGCTGGATTTGTATTAGACCTGGCTGGGACTTTCAGGTTTGGGTAGAACCGGGCCAAAGCCGTAAAACCCAGCTCTGCATCTGGATGGAGTTCAGGGTTGTCTAGAACTGGAGCTGGTTTGGCCTGTGAACAGGGGAGGGCCCAGCTGTGAAAACCAGATCCAAACTGAAACTCGGGTGAACCTGGGCTCCTCAACCCAAATTCAGGCTAAACAGTGGCCTTCTTCTAAGACGTGCTGAGCTCCCGCAAACCCCACTGACACCAATGGGAGCGCGCTGGTGCTCAGCACCACTGAAAACCAGGCTCCTTTTACTCTGCATTTAGCAACCGAACCGTAAGGGTGAGGCTCCAGCTTTTTCTCTGTTCCCTTCAGCTCTCATAATTGCTTTGTTTGATGTGATAGTTGTTTGGTTTGTGTCCCATGCAGACGTTTGGTTATCTCCCATCTATGCTGTCAGGAGCTGCAGCCCCTAATGGAGATCTGATTTCTGTTCATTCCAAAATGGCTGTACTTGGAGATACCGTGAAAGAAAGGCTGGTCCAGAGGTTAAGATGCTGGTCAGGAGACCTAGGTATAAGTCTCTGCCCTGCCACAGACTTCCTGCATGATCTTAACAAGTCACTCAGCCACCCGGTGCCTCAGTTTCTCCTCTGTAAAATAGTGTGCTCCACCTCACAGGGATTGTGTGAGGGTAAATACATGAAAGATTGTGAGGTGCTCTGTCACTAATGGGGAATGTATAAATATCTTCATGTATCAAACATTTTGATTTGCCATGAAAAAATCATCATTGGGGGTGGAATCCGTTACTGATCCTTTTCACTGTTCTGGCTGCAACAAAATATTGACTGAAGGGTTAATTGTCTCACGGTCGTATTCAGTTGAGCTACCTTAGAGTTCTGGAGTGAGTTTCTGGATTCGTATTGGCTAGAAGGGCTTGTGGCCAGTGAAAGGTTTACACGTGATTGTGAGTTGCAACTGATGTGCTAGACTGAGCCTGTGTTTAACTAATTGGGCAGAGACTCTGGCTTTGCCTGCAGGCAGAGTGTCTTCTAAACTGGCTAGACAGTGCAGTTTGATGCCCATCAATGCTTGTAAAAATCCCTTTGAGCATTAAATAAACATTTACCAATTCATTATGGGAAAGAGGTTTTGGTTTTTTTGGTTCTCTTATACGTGAGAGCCCAAAATTATATATTTAGAAATTTTCTACCTGTTCTCTACCTGGACTTTATTTTATTTTTTTACACACAGAATTATACATAGGTGCAAATGTCATATTCGGACAGCTGCCTGACTGTGGGCTCAAAAAGGGAAGATGGGCTTTAAAAATCTTGTGTTAATAACACACCTATCATTGTTTATAGCTAGACATATTAACACAATTGAATAGCAGACAATGGTGGCCAATGATTGGCAATAAAACAGACTTATCTCAGCCACAAACAGCCTTTGCCCACACTCAGGAAGGAGGTGGATTCCGAGATCTCCTTCTCAAGCAAACATTGGAGTAGAGCTGTACAAATAATTAATTTTTGGTTTGGTGGCAGAACTGAAACTATGAGAGAAAAAAAATTCATTTTGGGTCAACCTGAATGAATTTTTTTTTCCAAATTTTTTGGTGACCAAAAAAGTTGAATGTTTATTTGCTTTGGGCTGAATGAAAGGGTTTGATTTGGAGGGTTTTCTAACCTTATTATTATTTTTAAATAAAAATGAAGTCTGATTTGAAACAAAGTTGTTCTGAATCAGAAGGTCAAAAGGTTTCGTTTCAAAAATGTCCGAATGGAAAGTTTTGACTTTTCCAGACTTTTTTTCCGACTGAAACAATCTGACTAATTTGACACACATTTGTGAAACGTTTTGGTCCACCCAAACCTGCATTTCTGGGTGAAAAAAAGATTTGTTGGCAAAATTTTGCCCAGCTCTACTTGAGAGCCTATTCAAGAGCCACTACTTTGAGTTTTGATGCCCTGGCTTGACCCCCTGCAGCAGACTAAGCAGACAGGTTTTGGCCAGCAGTCCAAGCCTGGGAAACCGCAACAAAGGAGCCAGGAAGGGTTTAAAAAGACAGGCACTTGCTCAAGGGGTAGGAGAGCTTTGGAGGCTGAGATCCAGGTCTTCAGAGGTTAGGGTCTGCCAGCGTCTAGGACTGTAGTTAAGATAGATGTGTGAAGACCTTTTGTTTTAAAATCCTTTTTCTCTTATGTTATGCGTTGTGTTCCTGTGGTTAAATCAACAATACATTTGTTTTAAGTCTATACACCACTGGTGGCAATTCCTGAAGGGGAGAAATGCAAGTACCTGAACTCAGTCGGGCCTGTTGGGTAAGTACAGTTGATGCACAGGGTTCTGTAGCCCAAAGAGAGCGGAAAGCCTGGGTCCCGATTCCTGTGGGGGTGGACTTAGAGAGACCAGAGAGGGATCAGAGTTATAGCTAGTCCTGTAAACTTGACAGAGGGTAACACGTTCTGAAGGCAAATAATAAGGAAAGTACAATTCAACAGCAGGAGTAAATTCTTCAGAGGGAGAACTTAAGATTCTGGCTAGGTTTTTTTTCGTCCAGCCAGTTCTCAGTTCATTCACTTGTTTCTCTTACATGTTAATTTGTAACCTCTGAAGAGCTGGTCTTGAAAAAAGTTCTAATGGGCTTTGAGTCTAGTGGAGAAAGGCATTACAAGAACCAATGGCTGGGAGATCCCTCCTTGACCTGCTTGCTTAATGATCTAGGAAAGAATCAGCATTTTAAACCGAACAACAAATGACTTTCATTTTCACTCTTAGCAGCTAGACGCTGTATTGCAAATTATTGGGAAAATGTGACACCTCCACCCTATGGAATTGTGGTATAGTAAAATACAGACTGTTCTTGTAATGGAAAAGCTTTCACACCAAGGACATACACAAGAGGAGAACTAAAAAGAGGACGGGTATTTAAAAGAGGGATCCCCAGCCAGCAAGTCAGAATCTTTAGCCAGGTTCTTTGAATATTAACTTGATCCTGAATATGTAATATATGATGTTGTAGGCTAACATTTTAGTGTAGCTTTGCCTTAATAAAAAAACTAAAAGGAAAGCATCCAATGGCTGGAAGTTAAAGCCAAACAAATTCAAATTAGAAATAAGGCACACATTTTAACCAGTGAGGGTGATTAACCATTGGCACAAACTACCAAGGGGAGCGGTGAATTATCTCTCTCTTGATGTCTTCAGATCAAGACTTCACACCTTTCTGGAAGATAAGCTTTTGTCAGACACAAGTTAATGGACTCAATAGAGAGGTAAATGGTGAAATTCTATGGCCTGCAATATACAGGAGGTCAGACTAGATGCTCTAATGGTCTCTTTTGGCCTTAAAATCTATGAATTGTTGAAATGTGAACTCTTTTTTGGGGCAAAATATTTCAACCACCTCAAAATCTTTGTTCTTCCCTCTCACTCTGGTGTTCCATGGACCAAACCTACACGTTACTCTAGCTGGCTGGTGAAAAGTAAACTCTGCTCAGTAAAGTAATATGATTTTCATTTATTCTTTTATTTGAGAAATATACAAATAGCCTCAGGAAATGATTGTTAATTTTCATCAGCTCTGCGATTTTCCTCTTCAGTACAATGAAATTTCTTTCTTTCTTTCTTACAAACATAACTTTGTAAGAGAGAGACATTGAGCTGTGCCATGTTGACTCATTTGCTGATACTTATATGCACCAGCCAAACAAAGCATGGCGTGTTTAGAGTTCATGAGGCTTGCTTCAGGTTAGGCAGATACCATATGGATCAGTTCCACTCTCTGATGCACAGGTCTCCAAATGAAATCACTGGCAGCCCTGTGTGTTCATCTAAGGTCAGGAAATCTGGCCTGTAGAATGAATTGGATCTCCAATGTGTGCATTGTGTGGCACTGTGAACATTTAGCCATTCATTGTTACACTGAAAATCAATAAATAATTTTTTTATATAAAATAAGTTCATATGTTTTTTAAAAAATCATTAAACTATTTAAAAAATCCTTTTAATTCTCGTAATAGAATTAACCGTCGGCCCTGATTCAGGAAAGACCTTAAGCACGTGCTTAAGTCTATTCCTATTCAGGACTGCACTTAACCATGTGCTAAGGGCCTGTTGGCTTCAGTGGGAATTCAGCACATGAGTAGGTGCTGTCCGGAATAAGGATGCTTTCAGTCATTCTGGGCCTTGGCTGATCAGCAGCTATACAGTCTCAATGAGGAGAAAGGGGATGTGATCAAAGACAGTATTGCAAAGCCGTCAGGACTGTGGTCGGATAGTGGGAAGAAGAGAATTCTAACGTGATTCCAAAAGCCTTCAACATCCACCAGTTCAGTTTTCATGTCTGTGAGCTTGATTCTTCTCCTTTGCAATGGCTCTCCCAGCAGTGGGATGTAGCTGTGTGTCCCATTTGCCTTGCGCACCTGAGTTATGTCATTGAAGCCAATGGATCTCTTAAAGCGAACGGAATTCAGCCTGCACATAGATGGGCTCTGACAAGGTACTGAGTGCCCCCTGGGAGAATGAAGTCAATGACATTGGGAGCAGGCAGCAGGATCGGGCCCTTAGTAGGAAGGGGTATCGATTTGAATGAACTGCACGTGGTTTTCATTGCCCTACTTTGTACACGTTCCACTTTTCTAAAAGCCTTAGAACTTAAAGCAATAATTGAAATCAAACACGCGCACTCATACATGAGTAGAAATCAACATCTGGGACTATGAGTGGATTATTTCCACGGTGGTGCAGTAATGCCCTCTCATCGCTAGGGCGTGAGATGCATGCAACCCCCAAACCCTTCAGTACAGCCGCTCAGACTTTCAGTCCCGGGGCGGGAAAGGTGGGTTGATAGAGCAGGTGTTCTTCCTTTTAGGACATGATGTAGACCTCCAGTAGGCTGGCCACTGCGTGCATGCGGTAGAAGATCCCGAAGGGCAAGCAAATGTCCACAATGGCAGCCCACATCGAGTAGCCGTAGAAGTTGAGTTCCTTGTCGTTGTCGAACTGCGGCCGGGCGCCGAATGCTGGCATGATCCAGAGCTGTTTGGAGGTGGGAAACAAACGTGACAGTCTCAGTGAGAGGGATGGGATGGGGTGAGAAGCTGTAGCTGCTGCTAAGAGCTTCAAAGGGCAGAAGAGTCAGGGAGAAGGGAAAGGATAAATCTTCTAAATTCAGGACCATATTAGAGACAGAAAAAGAGTGGAGGCTCTTTATCTAAATCGCCTCTGCCTGGTTTGTTCAGAAGCCGTAGCTCCTGTGAAATGTCTGTATTTCCTCCACAGCTCTCCTGTAAATCAAAATGCCTTCAAAACACTGCGGGGGAAGGAAGGGGGTCATGCTACATTTAATTGGCTTCCCTTAGGGCTTACAATGAAAATTGTGGCTGCTAATCAAGTGTAATTGCTAATCAAAGGCAGGCTTCTAAGTGAAGCTCTTCGGGGCCAGATTCTGCTCTGAGCTACACCTGTCAATAGAGATCCTGAGAGTACAATTTGACCCATGGGGTGAAATCCTGGTCAATGGAAGTTCTGTCATTGGCTTTAATGGAGCTAGGATTTCACGCATGATACTTCAATACTGATCACCTGATATCATGTCTTTTGCTGTCTAACATATAACAAAATGGCTTAGATCAGGCTCTAAATGCCTTTTCCCTACATTAAAAAGATAGCATCAAAGGATTAAGCTTAATGAAAAATATTGGGCCCCGATTCTCCTCTCCTTCGCACTGATTCTACAACGTTATGGGCTCCGGTTCTCTGCTGGCATAAATGGGCAAAAAGCCACTGAAATCAAGGGAGCTGTGCCTAGTTACACCAGCAGAGACTGTTTTCCAATAAGTCCACTGACTTCAGTGCAGCATCTTCTGATTTAAGTGAGAGATTTAAGGTAAGAAAAAGGAACATTTTCCTTAGACCACATCCTCTTGGACATGACTTCCTGCCCTCCACTGACCCACCCACCTCCCAAAAAATCCCTTTCTGACTGTCACTTACAATTACGTTGCACAGGAGCAGGAACAAGGAAATCTCCTTTAGGAACTTCCTCCTCCATTTCACCTTCTTGGGGACCATTATGGACTGTACCACGTCTGAAGGCTGAATTGCTACTGCACCTTGACCATGGGGCAAGGGAGATGGCAGGGCACTGCTGCTTTCGGGGACGCGAAGGGATACGGCATTGATGTTGACAAAGGTGAGTCCATATAGGTCCTTCTGGTGAGGATGAATTTTGTGGTCATCTTCTGGGGGCTGCCGATGAAGGCCTTCGATGATGAAGATGTTCTGGAAGGTGTGCTGGGCGATCATCAGCAGTGAGTAGGTCAAGTTGAGGGCACTTATGGCATCCCTTGGAGTGCTGGCCACCACAGCCACAATGGAGTAGTAGGAGATAGCATATTGCCCCACGGCAGCCCCCAGCAATAAGGCCATGTCCAAAGTCCTGGTTGGATTCTTGTGGTGGTCCATGTCTCTCTTATCAAACCTGTAGACAATGGAACCTCCGATGCAGACAAGAGACATCAGGCTCAGGCAAACTATGTTGAAGGTGTAATACATGATGAGTGCTTCATTTTTTTTGTCTGGCTGGCCACTGGCATTCACCTGCACCTCATAAACAATAAGGACCGCCAGGCCGCTCACCAGTATCAAAAGCCCCAAAATGATGCCCACAAAGAAGGTCCTTCTGAAGAGCCTGAACTTCAGGTGGTGGATATGGTGGGTGTGGTGGTCTATGAGGCGTCCAACGTTCTTCCACATCACATACAGCATGGCAGAGGCAAAGAGACTGTACTCAATGTTGAAGGGATACAACCAAAAATAGCCACTCTGGAAGATCTTGCAAATTTCACTGGTACAACTACAGCCTTCTATTGAGTCACTTGCCGTTCCAGCTGGAACAGGAAAAACACATACATGTTACATTGTTACTGTGGGGAACAAGCACTTTTTAACAGACCTGAAGAGCCTCACTCTGGAGAATGATGGTCACTAAAATGCAGGACCAAAGATACAAGTAGATCTCATGACCCCAAAACCCAGGGTTGCCTGGACACTGAGAGTCCGCCCATTGAAACCTCAGCCTCCCTTTGGTTTCTGCCTTTCGGAATTGCTTTCCCCCTTGTCAAACAATTGGTTTAGTGAACATTCTTCTCTTATCTGGGCCTGTCTCGAATCCCTTCTTCCTTCCTTTCGTCTTCCACCCTGGTTCTTTCTTTCATTCTCTCTCTTTCCTTTCCTTTTCTTTTCCTCCTCTCCCCTCCTCCTCTTCTGTTCATTCTAGGTTCTCTCTCCATCCCCATGACTCCTGCTGGACACAAAGCAAGACACGAATGCTAAGGTCTAGATTGGAATACCCCTACTCACACAAGATAGCACCTTACTCTGGGCAGTCCCCTTGCATTCACTCATCAATGAAATTGCTACTGAGACGGAGTAAGGGTATCAGACTCTGATCCGGAGAAAGACTTCTAACTCCGTAGCCTCAGGTCCAGAATTAGCTGGGTTTACTAATGGGCAAATTACCTTTCATGATCCATCTGTGTGTTCCTTCTGTTACATTCTGGAATTTTGTGTGTGATTTATGCACGGACTCGTCTGTTACAGCCGACATCCACACGGCTAGATTAGTGGTCAACGTCAGCATCAAGCCACACCTGTATGAGAGAAGAGACAGATAGAATCAAGGCAAAGTCTGCTTCTCTGGCACTTATCCTCTCTAGGCCTCAATGCACTCTTCAAACATGAGTGAATTAAGCCTTGCCTCTGTGAGACAGGCAAGTATCAGTATCCCTGTTTTATATATGGAGAAACTGAGGCACAGGGAGGGGAAGTGACTTTCCCCCAGTCACACAGGGAGTCTGTGGCAGGGTCAGGAAGAGAACCCAGGTGTCCTGATTCCCTGTCTGCTGCCCTAACTGCTCTCTCTCATTCCCTTCACTCTTCATACCATCTACCCTGCCCGGTAAGCACCAACTAAGTCTCGTCTCTCACTGTTTCTGGCTCAGTCTGTCACAGGGTGTGGATGGAAGTATGTAGAGTAATTGGTCAGGGTTGGCCTGTCCAGAAAGGTGGATCCAGTCTTGCGAAAGTGAATATGATCATCTGAGGTCTGGTTTCTCATTCCATCAGCCTTTTGATCTTCCTGACGCTCCTTTGTGTTCCTTCCTAGTACCAGGGAAGTGACCAGGACTTTTTTTTAAAATGTAAGTATTATGTGCTAGTGTAAGGCTGTGCCTCTGCATGGGGATCAGTCTTCCTGCTTCTGGATCTTAAAGGGTGAGCTGCTAGTACAGGAATGCCCATGGTAGCCGGCTCATTAACATCTATCTGTGGGTCAACCACCACTAAAGGGGGACAGAGTGCCGCACTGCGTGGGCCGGGATTACATTGGAGAGGCGCTCAAACCAAAACCCTGGCTCTGCCTTGTAGCTGCAGCAAATTGCAGGGGAGGCTCGCAGCGGCAGAGGAATGGGGACCAGTGCAGAAGAGGACACGCCCAGCTGGGAGAAATACTCGCCTGGTAACGTCCAGGTGCACGTGAATGCAGTCTTTGGCAGAAATCCACAGAAAGTACGTCTGGAAGAAATATAAGCATTGATTAAGACTGACCCTCAAAGAGGCAGCGTCAGACTAGAAACAGACCCGGTCACTTCCATGCTCTGCAGAATGAAAGTCAGGCCCTGCCCTATTCTCTGCTGCACTGGGCCCATTTTCCCAACCGTGTCGCTCCTCTGCCATTTACTTTGCCTTGTGCTGTAGCCCTCCCATGCTCTCTACTCTGCCTCCGCAACTCCTTCTTCTGCCCACCATTGCTGCACATCAGGCTGCTCCTGCTTATCCCTTGCTCCCATCCAGCCCTCTCTGCTCCACAGTATTGACATCCATCAGGGGTTCCCAACCTGGGGGTTGAGACCCCACAGGCAATCATGAACAGATATCAGGGGTTACGGGCATCCTGCCCTTTCCATGTTGCTAAATGGGAGAGAAGTCCTGGCTAGAACCTGGCTGGGGGGTTCAGGTGACCAGTCCTGCTATGCAAATAATAGCAGGTCATAGTATGGAAAAGAGTTATGAACTGTGACCTAGAGCAAGTCACTGCAGATCAAATATGGTTTGGCGGACGGGGAAGTGTGTTCCCTGAGGAGTTTAGTCAGCTGAGTTTGCTCTGCTAGGTTAGAATGGATCTAGGAGTGAGCTAAGCTCGCTGGGCAGAGACCGGTCCAAGAGTGATCTGCACCCCGGGAAGGTCAAGCATTGTCCCTGAGCTCACCCCACCTGTCCCCCGGGCACTGAAAGAGCCCACGCTCACCTGGACGATCACAAACACAGCCTGCACGATAGGGTAGATAATTTTGATGGCGGACAGGCAGTTGTAGAAGCTGGAGTAATACCCAGTTTTAAACACGTCCATCACGAGGGTGAAAATGGCAAACAAAACCAGGCCTCCTGTTGAGGAAGCAAAGGCAATTAGAGATGACGTGCACATAGTGGGGGTGGACAGGTAGACGTAGGTGAGCCCACACTTGTCTAGACAGACAGTGGAGGGAGAGAAATGGCATTGCCATGGAGAGGCAGATGGCGTTTTGGGCTTCCCCTTTATAGTAGTCCCAGTTTTCTTTTTACCCTAAAGCCTACAAATCCTTTGCACCAACAGCCCTTGGAATGGCGAATGACGAGGCTGAAAAATAACAGAGTACGTCGGAGAACCCTCCTGTGTAAGTACCGGATTCAGCAGGTTAATGAGACTGATCACTGGAGCAGTCAAACCCTCAGACCCAGAGCACTAAGGAAAGGAACTTTTTGTAGTTCTCTGTGAGTGATGTTTTGAGAAGGGCCCCTAGGAGGCCATCTGGGCAATGCTTTGCCCACAGAGTGCTTAGCTCGTATGGGATCCCATCTCCACCCCCCCCCCCCCCCGCCACCCCAAGGTATCACCCATGGTGGCTTTCTACCTCTCAGCCAGACAGGTCCTGCATGGGAGTCCTTGTATAGGATGGCATCCTGGCGCTTAGTGGTGACGATGAGGTAGAAGAGTGTCCAGGCAATACAGATCAGCATCATGATGGTCAGCAGGAAAAACACGTCATAGTCGTGCACAGCTACCTGGTTGAAGGCCGCACTGCTCACCAGGGTGCAGGCCAGTAGCACCAAATTGACGGCCAGCAGGACTGAGAACATGCGGCCTCCTTTCTTCCAGATCTCCTTGGGGTTGTGTGTCGAGGGGGGCAAGTGCGGATGGTGGCCCAAGGAGCCTGTTGGGCTGGAGGCCCTGCTGGCAATGTCTTCTCTCTGACCGGAGCCCATGATGGAGTCTTCGCGGCTGATCTCGCTGTCTGTCCGCACGGGCTCCTCTGTCATGGTTCAACTAATGCCAAAGCCAAGTGTTACTGCTGTCAGGAACAGAACCCCAGAAATAAAAGGATCACTCCATCTGAATCAAAGAATCATAGAATCATAGGACTGAAATGGACCTCGAGAGGTCATCTAGTCCAGTCCCCTGCACTCATGGCAGGACTAAGTATTATCTAGACCATCCCTGACAGGTATTTGTCTGACCTGCTCTTAAAAGTCTCCAATGATGGAGACCCCACAACCTCCCTAGGCAATTTATTCCAGTGCTTAAGCTTCCTGACTGTTCAGAAGTTTTTCCTAATGTCCAACCTAAACCTCCCTTGCTGCAATTTAAGCCCTTTGCTTCTTGTCCTATCCTCAGAGGTTGAGGAGAACAATTTACCTCCCTCCTCTTTGTAACAACCTTTTATATACTTGAAAACTGTTATCATGTCCCCTCTTGGTCTTCTCTTCTCCAGACTAAACAACCTCAATTTTTTCAGTCTTCCCACACAGGTCATGTTATCTAGACCTTTAATCATTTTTGTTGGTCTTCTCTGGACTTTCTTCAATTTGTCCACATCTTTCCCGAAATGTGGCGCCCAGAACTGGACACAATACTCCAACTGAGGCCAAATCAGCACAGAGTAGAGTGGAAGAATGACTTCTTGTGTCTTGCTTACAACACTCCTGCTAGTACATCCCAGAATGATGTTTGCCTTTTTTGCAACAGCGTTACGCTGTTGACTCTCATTTTGCTTGTGGTCCACTATGACCCCCTGGATCCCCTTCTGCAATACTGCTTCCTAAGCAGTCTTTTCCTATTTTGTATGTGTGCAACTGATTGTTCCTATGTGGAATACTTTGCATTTGTCCGTATTGAATTCTCTAGTTTGTCCAGATCATTTTGAATTTTAATCCTATCCTCCAAAGCACTTGCAATCCCTCCCAGCTTGGTATCGTCCGCAAATTTTATAAGTGTACTCTCTATGCCGTTGTCTAAATCATTGATTAAGATAGTGAACAGAACAGGACCCAGAACTGATCCTTGCGGGACCCCACTTGTTATGCCCTTCCAGCTTGACTGTGACCCACTGACAAATATGCTCTGGGAATGGTTTTCCAACCAGTTAAGCACCCACCTTATAGTAGCTCCATCTAGGTTGTATTTCCCTAGTTTTGTTTATGAGAAGGTCATGTGAGATGGTATCAAAAGCTTTACTAAAGTCAAGATGTACCACATCTACTGCTTCCCCCTTTCCCTCCCCCAATCCACAAGGCTTGCTACCCTGTCAAAGAAAGCGATTAGGTTGGTTTGACATGATTTGTTCTTGACAAATCCATGCTGACTGTTACTTATCACCTTATTATCATCTAGGTTTTTGAGAATTGATTGCTTTATTTGCTCCATTATCTTTCTGGGTACAGAAGTTAAGCTGACTGGTCTGTAATTCCCTGGGTTGTCCTTATTTCCCTTTTTATGGATGGGCACTATATTTGCCCTTTTCCAGGCCTCTGGAATCTCTCCTGTCTTCCATGACTTTTCAAAGATAATCGCCAATGGCTCAGATATCTCCTCAGTCAGCTCCTTGAGTATTCTAGGATGTATTTCATCAGACCCTGGTGACTTGAAGACATCTAATTTGCCTAAGTAATTCCTAACTTGTTCTTTCCTTATTTTAGCCTCTGATTCTACCTCATTTTCACTGGCATTCACTATGCTCGAAGTCGGATCGCTACTATTTTCTCACAGGGTGGCACCTTTTGTGCAGTATGCGCATGCCCTGCTCCTGCTGTTGTTGGAATGAGATTCAGGGTTGAACCAAAGGGGAGGGTGAGAGGCAGGGGGTTCAAGGGAGATGGAACAGTGGGGGAGGACGCAGAAGCCAGCATGCACTAAACCTAAGGATGAGCTGACTTCTGACGTTTCTCTCTCCAAACTCCCCACGCATTCAGAGAAACACCTGCTGCAACTGCGTTTCTCTGAAGGAACTTTGCCAGCCAGCACGCTCTTGGGATAAGATCCGGTGAGGAGCCGATATGGAGGGCTAGAGAATGTTCAGTAGCACAGGTGAGTGCAGCTCCTGGGAGGAGACACATGAGGGGACTTCCCCCCCGCCTGGCTTTGTACCATTCTGGTGGTGTTCCCCCAATTCAAGGTGTGTAACTTATCTTCTCCTGGGGTTGCACCTTTTCTGCTGTGTGCATGCCCTGCTTCCACTGTTAGTGGAATGAGATTCAGTATCTGTCTCTGCTAAGGGGAATCATTAGATCTGAAGAAGCCTGTTTAAAAGGGCAGCAAGACATTTCCTCAGTAGCATTTGGTCACTGAGACCCTATGGGCTGCGCTCACTGTTTTGTCGCTTTTGAAAACTCAAATCAATGCTGCAGAGCTAATTCAATGTCAGTTTAACTCAAATATTAACTCCCCAGGGTAACACACCCCTAATATATAATATAACATTTAAATGTTTATTGACATGAACTATTGGAAGGCATGAGAATGCAGGCAAGATCAAAGGTCTTAGGGCAAATGACCAACATGGTTCGATTTAAATGCCAGCCACAAAACATGCAGACAAAATGTTATGCTTCCTGCAAAGAAACAGACCTATTACAATGATAAACCGAATAGAATAGGAATCCATTAGAAAAACACAGTGTAGTTTGCAGCAAGCTTAGGCACTAAAACAGGTTCTTTAGTGAGCTTGTCTAGCTTTCCAACTCCTCCAAAGCCTGTTACAAATAGGTTAAGCTCAGTGCTTTATTAATATTTTATAAAACTTTGAATTTATCACTAGGGAAACCTAGGCTGAAGTATCTCTGAGATCAAAGCTATTATTAAAGCCAAAAGCCATTCCACCAACCTGCTTTTACGCCTGCCAACTGATTCTCTGATCTTACCTGGGCTGCTACACGAGGTTCCTCTTCCCTCAAATCTGGACAGTTGCAGAATTTATATCTATTTGGGCATCGTCTTGATTTACACCATCTCTGGAGCTGACAGTGCTGTTTCATAAACTTCTCAGTGAAACTCCCATGATCCATTGTGTGCAATGGGCTGGTTTTGGGGAAGAGAGAGATGGGGAGATAAGAGTTATTGGCTTTTGAAGGGCACCAGGTATGAACATTACTGAGCGTGACATGAGCCTCCCCTCTAGGTCACTGGAACATAGATAAAGTTCTGTGATCAAAGATCCATTAGATCAAGTCCAGGCCCCTGCAAGGGCAACCTAGATCACCCTGACAGACGATGTATGACATGCTACACTGACACTCCATTTGATCTTAGCTAATGTTTATGGACTACTCGGTCCCACTATAAAGTACTCCAGGCGTGGGCACTAGACCACTCCAAATTGCTCTACCAACATACTTCAAGTCTGCCCTATCAGGACACATGCCTGAGGGAGAGAAAGGAATCCACTCCCATATCCATTCAGTCCTGGGTGTTCCTCAGCCTTTCTCTGCTTGGTCAGTGTCTGGGGACGGGGAGGTATGTTATTGGGACTGAGTAGGACTTGTTGTCTTCAGTCACTGAGTTCCATGCACTGCTCCATCCAAACGCAGGCCCGGGCTTGCTCTGCCGGGGCTGCCCTTCTCCTTTGTTGCTGGTTAATTTACCTGACTACTTTTCCTTCAAATGACAAGCTGATTTGTCACTGATGGAGTGTATACAAGTTGCATATGCACTGTTCTCCCATGGCTGCTCAGCAGTGGGCAAAGCCTGTTGCTTAATGGAGGTGGTCTCAGTAGGGTAGGGTCGAGTTTTACTCAGTGTTTTGGCAATGGTCGCTTAAAACGGAAAGCTGCCTAATAAGAATGGGCTATTTTACGGGCTTCACTCTAGCTTCACCTCTTCCATGTGTTTTCCCTCTATCAGACTGTCTGTCTATGGCAGAAATGGGTCTATATTCTGTTTTCTTTCCAGTAATTCCCTCTCCTGGGGTTGGGATAGATTGGGTGATAATGTCTCTTCTTTCTGCAACATTGTCCCTGACCATCTTCATATCTTTTCCCAACCCTGCCCTCTGCTGGCTGGCATGGTTTTTGTGATACCCTTTTCTGCTCCAGTCGCTTTCTTGTTACTTGTTCTATCTCATTTGTTCGCCTCGCCCTACATGTTGCTCTTTCCCCTTACTAGACAGAGCTGAGGAGAGAGTATTTCCTTCACGGAGCAGTTCTCTGAGAACCCCAGGAGTTACAAGAATAGGCCCATTAATAATAAGATGAGAATAACTAATATCTAAGTAACAAATAGTTTGCATTACTATATTGTCTTTCCTCCGGAAGGATACAAAGGGCCTTAAAACTGGCAACGATCTCTTTAGCTACCATTTAACCTCTCCGGGCAGAGTTCAGACATGATGTAATATGAAGGGCTGCAAATCCACTGTTGTCAATAGACCCCACACCTGAATTTGACCCTGGCTGTAGGATACTTTCCTGTATCCCTAGGGGGTTGAGAGGGTTGTTTAGTTAGTGTTTGCAAAATGCTTGGGAGATGGGCTGAGCTAAGTGTCATTTGATTATCTCATTAGCCCACTCACAAATGCAGCCCGAAGCTCCGGAGTCACTGGCTTTTCTTCCCCCTTTCTGTTGCCCGTCTCCTCCTTGCCCCTTTCGCTATCCCTCCCATTCCTTCCCGTCAGTGATGCTTTCCCTCTCTCGCTCTCTCCCTTTTCTGTTCTCTTTCTCTTTCCATTTCCCTCCTTCACCCTTCTCCCCTCCCAGTCCTCTCTGTCTTCATTCCCCTATCCTGGACTCAGAGTGCACTGATGGGCAGCCCTACTGCTTCCCCACAGGCTCACCCTTTCCCATGCCATAGGGATGAACTGTAGGCCAGGTGCCCAGAGATGTTAGTGGCATGGCTCCCATTAATGTCAAGGGAGCAACAGGAAATTCTCCGCACGTTACACTGCAAGGCGCACCAGTGAACTCGAGGAAGGAAAATCAAAGGTCAGGGCCACGTGTTGGGATAACCATGTGGCTGGTCTGGCAGATGGTCTGGTTGTGGTTTGGCCTCGCTGAGCAGCAGAGGGCGCCACAGGACCATGCATCCTGCCAGGTCTGGCAGAAGGAGGGTGGAGCAGCGTGTCCGTACTGAAGTCTCCCAGCATCCTGCAGGGCATGGAGTGTGCTGGGTCAGCACCAGCATGTTCCAGCCAGGGAATTCGGGATTGATCTGTAGCTCTAGGGGAGGTGCTGCCGTTTTACTGACAGGCCAAATCCTACCCCCTCCTGAGGGAAGGCCTCAGATAAACCAGTGGGGTTCTCTGCTGGCGGGGGGAGCGGGGAAAGGGGGAGGGAGAGGAAAGGAGGATTTTGGAGCCCTTTCAGGGAGCCCACACCCCGAGCTTGCTGTTGGTTCCAGTTCTCTAGGTGCCCTGTATGCTTCCCTGGGCAGCAGGGGGTGGGCGGGTGGACGGCTGGGGCTGATGCCGCTCCTGGTGTGTAGCTAGTGTGCCCACACGCATGCCCAAGCTGTATTACGTCTTTTACCGTGAAAAACTGAGCCATACTTTTCTGAAAAATAAACCCTAGAAATCAGTAAAAACGCCGCCCCCCGCAAGTCTGGGCTCTCCCTCGAATGCTGCTCTCAGTTACATCCGGGCAAGTCAGGAGGGAGTGTCTCACGGTTCACTGCGGATCCTGTGCTTTTAGACAAGCCGAAATGTGTTCTCTTGGGAGGGTGATCAGATAGCAAGTGTGAACAATCGGGACGGGGTTGGGGGCAATAGGCACCTGCCTATATAAGACAAATCCCCGAATATCGGGACTGTCCCTATAACATGGGGACATCTGGTCATCCTATCTCTGAGGCAGGTCTAAGTGCTGACATGTTCACTCAGGTAACATCCCAGGCCCCTGCATGGACCCAAGGTGCCGTTGGGAGCAGTGCAGAGGCACTGGGGGACTGGCTGTGCCTGGTAGGATACGGCCGATGCTGCTGCCTGGTGTTTCATTTGGCTTCCTCCTGTTTTAGAAAGATCCCTGGGGTTGAAAGAGCCTGAAGGGAGCTGCTGTGCTGAACTGCCCCTGACCTGTTCTGTGCCTCCAGCATGAATTCTCCTCAGGAGGGCTCCAGGGAGAGGTGGCTGGCCCCAGGATAGAGATGGTAAAGTTAAAAGGTGCTTGGAGCTGGAGACAGGGCTGAACCATGCCTTCTCCTCCTTGCCATAAGGCCTGCACTGGTGGGAGCGGAGGATTCTTAGGACCCAGGGGGAGCTTTGGACAAGGCATCTCCTGCATTCATTTCAAGGAGTTCCTCCCTTCACTGGTCAGGACTTCTCAGGTGTCCTGGTAACCACTGCTCTCAGCTCCCTCCTCGGCTCTCAGGCAGCCGCTTGCCTGGAACGCCTACCCGCGTCAATGCCCATCCTTTAAAATACCCCTGCCTGCCTCCCTCCCCCGATGAGCTGGCCAGGGGACTGCTTAGCATCATGAACGACCAGTACCACCGAGCAGCCCGGGACGGCTACCTGGACCTGCTAAAGGAAGCCACCAGGAAGGACCTAAACTCGCCCGATGAGGATGGCATGACCCCAACCCTCTGGGCTGCTTATCACGGAAACTTGGAAGCGCTGAGGCTGATAGTTAGCAGAGGGTAAGTGCTGCTGTCTGCCCTGATCCCTTCCTAGCCTCCATGGAGCGGCTCAGTGAAAACCCATGTTCACCCCCCCTCACAGATCAGGAGAGCTGTCAGTGCTGGGAAGCCCATGGCCTCCACCCTTTGCCCTGCACAGAGGCTGCCACTTCTTTCCGCCTGCTCCCTTGAGCTACTTTCTTTCCTGCTAGACTGTGCAGTGAGTCTGTCTGAGTCAATCCGGGGGGCATCTAACACGCCCATCACCGTAGTATCCAGGCAGCTGGGAAGGGAGAGATTGCTGACCCTGGCTAACCTCAAAAGTAGTGTGAGCAGGGGCTGAGCAACCGTCACTCATTCAGCTGTGTTGGTGCCTGTCATTCCTGGCTTGGAACATCCCTGTTAGCCCAGCCCCCATTCAGCTCTGCTAACATGCTTCCAAACCTACAACCCCACTGCTGTTCTGCTACTCTCCCATCTCTCCCAATGCACCTCGATCCTGCTTTGCAAACACCCTTGCTAGTCTAGTAATATGTCCGACCTGGGCAGCGTTGCCAACCCACCCCTGTGAAGTGCACTGAGATCCTTGGATGAAAGGTGTCGTGTATTAGTGCAAAGTAATTATAGCTGCATTTCTCCTGTGATATGCTCCGGGCTGGGTCTCAGCTCTCCGGAGGTCAAAGGCTGAGCCAGGTTTTACCGCTGCCTTCATAATACCGGTTTGATGTTGAACCTATGATGGTGCAGCCTGAGGGGGGTGTTGTAATGGTTTGCCTGTTCCTTGGGGCTTTCCCTGGGGTTTTCAGGGTCAGTGAGGGGTGGTGTTTCCACCTCTGAGGAGCATGAGTTCTTAGCCATTGTAACCTTTTGGTGGATTCCAGCCACTCTGTGATCCGGGCAATGGTTAGAAGTGATCCTGGCCTGGATTTTCAAAAGTAACTGGTGATTTTGGGTACCTTGGATGTTCAACAAGAGACACCTTAAAGAGCCTGATTTTCAGAGGGCACAGCACCTTTAAGATGCCTCTTGGGCACCCAAAAATTGAGACACTTAAAATCACTGATCACTTACCCTGTTCAGCATTGTGCTCCATTGAAGTCAATTGGATAAATGTCATTGTCTTCAACAGAGAGACAGGGTGGGTGAGGTAATAACTTTTATTGGACCGACTTCTGTTGGTGAGAGAGACAAGCTTTTGATCTACACAGAGCTCTTCTTCAGGTCTGGGGAAGGCAGAGCTCTCTGTGGCTCCGAAACTTGTCTCTCTTGCCCACAGAAGTTAATCCAATAGAAGAGATGACCTCACCCACCTCAACTCGCTAGTATCCTGGGACCAACACGGTTACAACTCCACTGCATATTGTCTTCAACAGGCATCTGATTGGGACCCTGGTGAACTGGCTTGCAGAAGCTGAAAGGCTGACTGGTAAAGATGGTACCAAACTTGGGAGAGAAGATTTAGGCTCCAGTATGGTTTTGTGACCAGTGCGTGTGCCATAGTCTTACCCAGGCTTAAAAATCTCATCAAAGCTTCTGTGGGTGTCACAAGTCAGAGAGGCATCCTGGTAGGGGCCGGGGCAGAAATTTCAGGAATGGGCCACTGCGGGGGCTCTAAGCTTGGCTTTAGCTTGTTTAACACGAAGCGGTTAAAGAGGGCCTTTACCAAAGGGCTGAGATTGTCATTCAAATGAACACAGCGCGGAGAGAAGGGCAAAGCATGTATTTCATTTTCAAGCTGCATCCACTATTGCTCCATTATTGGGCTTGTTCCCAGCTCTGCCAATGCACCTCGTCCATCCCCTGCTGTTCCTGTCTTAGACCTTCACAGCCTCCTCCTGCCAATAACCGTCAGTCCTGATCTGCAGCATCTCACCCCCGGCGCCCCCCACCCCTGGTCTGACAGTGCAGCTCACAGCTCACCCGAAAGCTCATTTTTAGCTCCCTCTGCTGTGTCAGCTCCAGATCCCCACAAAGTTCTGCCAAGGCACCCCAGCCTGACCTGCGGCCTGCCTTGTCCAGGAGATTGAAGGCAGGTTTCAGGGGGAGAAGGGCCCTTTTATAAATTCTAATTAGAATTGAAAGTCCCAGCTGAAACCCTCTTGTGTAGCTTGGCTGCTGTTTAATTAAGAGCATAAAATACATTGGCTGTTGACAGGGAAAATAGCACGGGAAGGGCCAATGCCCTTTTGGTGATTAATGGTACATGCAGCGCCCTTGTCAGTGGTGCTTAGAATGTGTTTTCATCAGTGCACGGGTCACATTTTGGGATGAAATATACCCAGAAGCTTCACTAAACCAGTGCAGAGTTCACAGAAGCTACAGAGGTGGCCTCATTACACCCTGGAGGCGATCTGAGGGGCGAGATTAACAAAGCCCTTTCTTCCCTCCCTGCTCCTGAATGCTGCTCTTTCTTCTGAGGTCTGTGGCCTGCTGCTGCTCTGATACCAGGGTGTGGGAGAGTGGAGGACACAGAGCAACCAATCGGGCACAGAGCTAGGGAGAGACAGAGGCATGGGAGGCTAGCTATGCGGCCCAGCCCCTACTGCCCCTCCCCCCCCCCGTCCACTGGTCCTGAGCCCCTTCTCCCTTCCCCTGCCAGAGGAGCCCCAGCACCGGGCCATCAGCCAACCCCAGTGCCGGGCCCAGTGCCAGGCCACCCTCAGTGCTGGCCTCAGTGCTGGGTTGCCCGCTGGCCCTAGCTGCCTGCTAGCCTCTGGCTGAAGCTGAGCTCCCGCCTCCCACCAGCTTGGCGGAGTGTTGGCGGGGTCACGGTTTGGCTCAGGGGAGGCTTAGCCTGCCCTGACCTATTATATCTGCCTCCCCGGACAGAGGGTACATCTACACAGCGATAAAAGACCCACAGCATGGCCGCGACTGGCCAGGGTCAGCTGACTTGGACATGTGGGGTTCGGGCTGTGAGGCTATAAAACTGCAGTGTAGACGTTCAGGCTCAGGCTGGAGCCCAGGCTCTGAGATTCCACAAGGGGCGAGGGCCAGCTGCGGGTTTCTAATGACAGTGTAGACGTACCCGGAGATACGGTAGTTGCCAGAGAGAGGGATTCACTCATTAGCAACTGGGCTTTTGGAAAGAGAGGAGAGTTCCAAACACAGGGGCCAAATGCAGTTGTCAGTAACGTCAGTGGAAGGCCACTGTCTCCAGTGGGATTCCTCCTGCGGAGCTGGCAGCAGGATCTGGGCCATGCCCTTTTTTATAAGAGGGTTGGGGAATATCTTATTGAGTCTTCTTTCCTTCTGTACCCTCTGTCGCACTCAGATGCAGCAGGTGTCCACCAGTGTCCACCATTTATTTTGGTCTCATGCTGGTCTGTTCAGGCGTTTGGGTGTCAGGTTGATGGATTTGGCTGCTTTCTCCATTGTCTCTAGGTTGCTCCCTTTTTTCTCTTCCCAGGTGGTGACCATATTATCACCTGATGTGGAAAACATATTGGTGGCATCTTTAAAGCATGTCCTAAATATGTCCATCGTTGTCGTCTTCCTGTGCTTGATGCCTTAAATTGGTGTTACATTTAGAATTTCAGATGTTGCTCTACTTGGAATTTCTGATGTTGCAAGAAACTCTTTGCAATGAACTCAGAAGATCTTTCGCAGGCATTTACTTTGGACTGAGTTGATCCTCTCGTCAATTTCTGTTGTAGATTTCCATGACTCTGCTTAGTGAAAGGGGAGGACATGATGCCAGTGTTTAAAAATTTGTATTTTTGTGTCGGCACCATTGTAGTTGTAAGAACGCTTGATAGAGATCTTGTAGGTGATCTTGTAGGTGTTAGTGTTTCTCTGTCTGTTCTGATGGTTGCTTCTGGGATATTGATAGCCTTGTATTTTGTTTTCCCCGGTTGATGAACAAACCAGCTTGTTCTGTTGTATCTGCCAAAAGCTGGATCTTTTCTTTCATTAGGCAATGTTTTGAACTAAACAAGACAATGTCATCAGCAAAAACAAGATCATCCCATTGTGCTTTATCATTTGTCCATAAAATTCCTCGGTTGCCCTCCGTGGTTACTTTCCCCCTGACATAGTCAGTGACCAGTGTAAAGTGGGGACATAATATACTCTTGCCTTACTCCATTTGTCACTGCAAACCATTGGCTGATGCTGTCACCATCTTTAACTGCACATGTGAAATTCTCATATATAGATCCTTAATGATTTTAATAATTTTTGCTGGTATTCTATGGTATACCATAATTTTCCAAAGACTTTTCTGTGTATGCTGTCAAAAGCCTTCTGGAAAAATCTATACAATGTATCACAGGAGGTGCTTGCCACGCAGCACATTGTTCTATAATATATTTGAGAATAACAATATGGTCTGTACATGAACTTAGTGGTCTAAAACCTGCTTGTTCCTCCCTAAGTTGGAGAGCTAATTGTTTCTTGATATGTTCCAGGATGATGTTGCACATTATTTCCCTAGGCACTGAGATAATGTAATTCTTCTCTAGTTATTGCAGTTGGTCACCTTTCTCTGGCAATTTTAATATAAGGCCTCTCTTCTACTGGGGTGGGTTCTTTACTTCACTCCATATTCTATCCCAAACTCAAGGGAAGTCTGAGGGCTATTTCATCTCTTGCTTTTAGCATCTCTCCAATACGTTACCCTCTCCAGCCCCTTTCCTATTTTTCAGTTTCCTGATGGCTTTTCTAACTTCTTCTATTGTAATAGCTCCTCAATCAACATCAATCTCTGGTGGTAATCTTTCTAGTAGTTCAGTTGGGCTTGGTCTATTTAAAACAGGCCTCTTGAGTAACTCCCATTAATGTGCTCCCTTGTCCCCTGTCGTAGCAAAGGGAATGGACCCTGAGATTAAGCCTAAGGGCTCATAGAATGCAGACAGTCCAAGTGGATTTCACCCATGAATTTACTCTTTAGTTAAGGACATAGTCTCATCTCTGATGTTGTGGGTAACATATCACGTAGAACTCAGGTCTCTTAGAGGGGCTGCTGTGTGTGGTGCAGGGGCTCCATATGTGGTCACTTCCCATCCCATCGCCATCCTTTTGGCATGTCCCTGAACCATTCTAACACCTTGAATGCAATTACGAGCCTGTCTTCAAACGGGAGCTGTATTGTAATCAGGTTCCCTGACTCAGTTTTAACGGTCGTGTAGATGGGGGCTGTAAACGAGGGTGTGTGTCTATTCAGTCCTGTCATAAAAAGTTTCAGCCCCTTCCACTCCTACTCTGCTGAACCACAATACCAATCATTGCTAGACTGGGTTGTTTTCATAGCACGGACAAAAAGAAAAGGAGTACTTGTGGCACCTTAGAGACTAACCAATTTATTTGAGCATAAGCTTTCGTGAGCTACAGCTCACTTCATCGGATACACGGATGTAGCTCACGAAAGCTTATGCTCAAATAAATGGGTTAGTCTCTAAGGTGCCACAAGTCCTCCTTTTCTTTTTGCGAATACAGACTAACACGGCTGTTACTCTGAAACATAGCACAGACAGGGTCTGCAGCACAGCTTGGCTGGCACGGTTCTCAGGACAAAATATTTCCCTGTCCGCACTGGTCAGGGAAGCCACCCTGGAACGCTGCAAGCTGTAGCTAGTTCTCTTGCCCGCATGGATGGGAGCTTCAGTTCTTGGTCACTGAAGTTCATCTCAAGGGTGTGTTGAAATATCACAGCTAGAGCTGGTCTGAATTTTTTGAACTCAAAGTTTTTTCTGTTAAAACAGCATTTTATGGAACATGAAAAATTATTGACTTTTTTAAAAAATCGTTATTTTTTGCAGATGTTTTGTATAGTTTTTTTTAAAAATCAAAAATGTTATTGCAACCCAGGTTTCAGAGAATGAAAGATTTCAATAACAGCTTGAGGGAACAATGTCGATAAAAATGTTTGCCAAAAAATTTGAAAACAAAATAAAAAATGGGTCCATTTGGAACCCATGAAATGGAAACAACTTTGAAGTGTAAACATTTTTGTGTGTGATTTTTTTTATTTCCGTTTTCGACCCCACTCTAGGGTGAAATTTCCAAACCCACTTAAGTCACTAGGCTCTTAAGTCACTCAGCTGCTTTCAAAATTTTTACCTTAGTCACAATTATTAGAAAGAATGATCAAAACTGAGCAATGTCCAAATGTTTCAAGGTCTTTACTTTTCAACCAGTCTCTTTCTGGTGCCTAGCGGACTGTGCTTGAACAAGTAGAAATCTGAACTCCCGGCCAGTAGGGTGCTCGCCTGCAGTACTTTGTGGGGTGATGTGAGATGGGGTGATGTAGGGGACCTTGCAGAGACTGTGGACTCAGGGGGCAGCTGGGATCACAAAGGAGCCACTAGCTACTCTTTGTCAGTGCCAGATAAGCAACCCGGAGCCGTGGTACTTGCAGGACAGACAAGCCAAGTAAATTGTCCCCTCTCTGTCTGTGCCCAGTGAAGTGGATGCTGGGGACTGGCTGTTATGCAATGTTCTAGTCGGTGAGCATAGATAAGGAGGGAGGCCGACAGTTACCCAGAGGGAACGGAAAGTGTGTGTGGGAGAGGGAAAAGACAGAAAGGCAGTTGAGGGAGATAGGTTATTGGGAATGCAGTACTGTGGCTGCTTGTAAAACAAGTTCCCGACCTGGCCAATAGACCTCTCAGTGCTAGCTCAGCTATGCCAGTGCCCCGAATGAATCCTCCAGCCCCTGTCTACGCTACAGTGGCTCCTGTGCCGGGACACCCAGTTATGTTGTTGTGTGTCCTGACAGGGTCATAACATGGTTTGCTTTTTGCCTGGGTTGGGGTGGGAATGGGCCATGTTATAAGGACCTTCTGGGAACTGCCCTAGAGGCTGGATCTTCTCAGGGTTGTGGCCTGGTTTTCTTACGGGGTTATAGAACAGTCCTGTCTCTGCAGGAAGGGCCTAACTGTCTTGGGACACTGCTGTCACAACACAGTAGCTTGGATGGTGTAGACAGCCCTGGCCATATTCATGTCCTTATCTTCTCCACCTCCCAGTTGCTGGATCTCTGTAGCTCATAGGGGTCCAGTGTCCCCCACAGGGACTGTCATAGCCTACAGAAGCTCTGTGGGGAGTTCAGGCATTGCATAGCGACTCAGGAGATCTGGGTTAAGTTCCTGGCTGTGAGACCTCAGCTGAATAATTTACCCTCTGTGAATCAGTTTCCTCTTCTGAAACATAGGAATAATTATCCTTACTCGCAGGGCTGTTATGCTACATTCATTAATGTCCGTGAGGGGTTTGGACACCACAGGGATGGGAACTGGGGGAGGAACACTCCAACGTGTGGAATAGGTGAAGCCGGCTATGCTAGTAAGCACTCTTGCTGGCTGCCCTGAGTAAAGTTCATGGTCTCAGCCCATCGCAAGGGGCTAACAAAGCAGGTTGATGGTGAGGGGGGTGCTGGGTGAAGGGAGAGATTTCATAACAAACTCTGCTGCGTCTCTGCCCCTCAGCGCAGCGGCGGGATGAGGCGAGAGGGGCAGAGAAGGGTTCGGCGGTGGCTCATCCAACTCGTTAGTTACACAAAAAGCCTCTTTCATGTCCCTGGCTGGGCTCCAGTGAGGCAAAAGAACCCAATTAACCGGGTGGCTGGGAAAAGGGAGGCAAAGTGGTATTTAGTGTCATAGCTTTGAGGAGACAATAACCCTTCAGTGTGGGTATGACATCGTCCTGAAAGGGAGTCAGGCCAGCTTCTGATTCACTGGGAGGAGACATGCTCGACAATGAGGGGTGTGGGGATTCTCTGGCCATGGGGTGGGCTGGGGAGGATTTGTCCTTCTGTCCTATGGAGCAGGGGAGAATGGTCTGGACAGCAGGACATTCTGTTCTGTTTTCTGTCCTTCCCACTTGTCCCTCATCCTGTTGTAAGCTGAGGACAATCTATCTTATGCCTCAGGAATGTCAGTCAGCTGTGGTCTAGTGGACTGAGCACCGGGCACCTGGAGACCTGGGTTGTACTCCCAGCTCTGTTGCTGTGTTTGGCCGTCACGTCAGTGATCTGTGCCTTAGTTTCCCTAGCTATAAAATGGGGATGATAATACACTTGTGTAAAGCATTGTGAGATGTCCGGACAAAGGGACACATTCAGCTCTGGTGCAGGCAGATCAAGCCAGTCGCGCCCTCTTACCCCAAAGCTGAATTTGACCCCAGAGAGTGCTGGGGCTGGCTGGGGACAGGCGCCACTGACTTCGATGGGCCTGCTTGTGTGAGTAAGAGCCACCCAGCCTGAGGGAGGTTGCAGAATCAGGTACAAAGTATTGTTCTAAACGGGAAACCCGCATTGATGGCCATTGGCCCTTTGCTGAGGGGGCCCTGTGCTGACTGGGATTCGCCTCAGATGTACAGATGGGGAACGTATGAATTTGGCTCTCATGAAAGGTGCTGGATGGACAATCCAGGAGACGTGCTCACAGTTTATCCACAGAGCAGGAACAGCAGTAATGGTGCCAAACGTCCCACACTGCCCAGCCCACGTTGCTCAGCCTGCTGGGGAAGCAGCCCTGCAGAGATGGGAAGGTAATTCACGCCCATTCAATCCCTAGCCTTGGTTAGGCCTGCCAAGAAGGGAGCTTGTTAGCTGCTATAGCAGCTGACCACTAGCAAAGGGAATGAGCTCTGTCGACTCATTTTACCTGAGCCCTAACCAGTCATCAGGGTTAATAATAACTAGAGCTGGGGTCAAATTTTCAAAATCGCTAAGATCCATTTTCAGAAGCGGCTGAGGGTACATCTACACTGCAGGTAAAGACCTGTGGCTGGCCTGGGTCAGCTGACTGGGACATGGGTTGTGGGGCTATAAAATTGCAGCGTAGACATTCAGACTCGGGCTGGAGCCCAGGCTCTGAGACCCCGCGAGGGGGGGAGGGTCTCAGAGTCCGGGCGTCCGTCTGAGCCAGAATGTCTACATGCAGTGTTTAGCCCCACAGCCCAAGGCCCGTCAGCCCAAGTCAATTGACCCTGGCTCTGAGACTTGGTGCTGCTGGGTTTTTTTATTGCCGTGGAGATGTACCCTTAGGCATTCAGGAGAGTAACTGCCATCGACTTGCAATGAAATGTGGGCTCCAGAGTGCCTAAGTCACTTCTGAAAATAGGACTGAGGTTCCTAAGTCACTTAAGTGCTATTGAAAATTCTACCCTGGTCAAACATTTTGGATAGAGAAGGGCTTTTCAGTGGAATTTTTGAAAAATGATGAGTTTAAAAAAAGAAAGAAACCTTGAAGATTTCCAGTGAAATTTGTTTAAAAAATGTTTTCCTCAACGTTTTTGATGAGAAACAAAATTCCAATGCAGCTCTTGGAATAACCTTTTGTTACCACCACCCGGCCCAGAGCTGAACTGGTAACATAGAAGTGAAAGATATTTGCTCCCTATAAAGTTTTAATTAATGGAATTTTTTTCCAGCCCAGTTTACAGATGACACCAGCAGTTGCCACCAGTGGCAGAGTCAGGATTTGATCTCAGGAATTACTAGCTCCCAGCTCCACAGTCAACTAGACCACACTGTTGCTCTATAGTAATAGACATGGGCACGGACTGTCTTTTTGTTCTGTGTTTGTTCCATTGCATTGGGCTCCTGGTCCATGACTAGGGCCCCTAGCATTACCACAATACAGATCATACATAATAATAAATAATAACATCCCAGCCACCTGTTAAAATACAGCACTAACCAGTACGAGAAAGAGCCATTCCCTCTGCAAAGCCTTGACATGGGCTCAAGCTACAGAATCCAGTTTTGGATTTCAAATGCACCAGAACTCCCAAGTGATCAACATCCACAGCTTGATCCAGATCCAAACCTATGTTTATCATGGACGGGACCAAAACCCTGGATCCAGTTTGGGGGTGTTCACATGCCCACTCTGGATCCTAATTTTATCTAGTCTTAAATCCCCTGAGGGTGATTCCAACAACAATGGATTCCACTTCATAGCAACCCAGATATTAACAACTTCCAGTTAATAGCCACATTTTGCTGGGAACCCTTCCCGTCCCATTGACTTGAAGGTTACTGGGATTGGATATTGGCAATGGCATGCTGCTTATTAAGAACATTTTTCAGAAGAAAGACCCCAGCTGCAGGCAGGTTTGCGAGGTTGCAGCCAGGGAAGGAGGTGGTGGGACATGCTTTCCCTGTCTGCAGCCCCACAAACCACCTGCCTGTGGCTGGGCTCAGCCCATCCCCGTGATTCCTTCTCTGGCTGCAGCCTCACAAACTTGCTGTCTGCTTTTAGGCAATGGCTGGATAATCGCAACCTTTTGCTGGCAACCAGAGGGTTGCTAATAAGGGGAATCTACCGTATCTTTTTCAGGCAAAGAATAAGAATTATTACGCTGACAGGACAGATAGAAAGATACTCTCTCTGCCTCACAGAGTTTACAGCCCCAGGCCCTTCCAAATCCTGCAAACATGTCTACATGCAATTGACTTTCCATGTGCAAGCAGTCCCATTGATTTTCAAGGGAATACGCATGTGCTTTAATCTCAGGACATGAGTAAATGTTTGCAGGATCAGGACCTAATTTTAGCTGCGATGGCACAAGTAGAGCAACACGAACACAAGGAATGGGATGGAATGAGGAAGGGGGAGCGGTACAGTGATAAGATAGCATGGCGACTCAATGTAGGCTTATGTACACCTAGGGGTCCAGTTAAAAGTACTTTAAAAAAGTAATATTAATAATTGCTGTGATTGTTGACTCAGCACTTGAAAATGCTTTGCGGCTGAAAAGTGTCACGCTGTATAAATACGATGCATTACCTGTTATTAAAATATGTCCCCGCTTCCTGGACCTTGCAATTAACAATGTGCCATGCCCTGGAAGCGTGGTTCTGCTTTGAGAAGTGATTCTATAAACAGTAAGTGAAGGTAAACTCATGCTTATCATCTATCCCTGACTCCGGATCGGATGTGCCCACTTTACAAGGAGTTGTTTATCATGGGCATTTCTAGTGCCTCAAGGAGCCAGGTATGGGGCCACAGTAAGCAGAGATCTAGTCTTGTTATAATGTTTTGGTTCCTGGATGCGTGATACAGGCTGACACAGCTGGACCTAGTGTTATTTCTGCCCAGCCAATGGCTCCCTGCGGCAACAAAAAGCATGTGGAAAGCATAATAATTATAATAATCCCTAGCTCTTTATATAGCACTTTTCGTCAGTAGATCAAAGAGCACTTTACAAAAGAGGCCAGTATCATACACAAGAAATACCCCTCTGCAGTCCAAAGCACATGTACATGAGAAATGGGCCCGAGATGGATCGAAGTCCAGTGGTTAGGTTTGGAACCAGAGTTTTGCCTGGGTCTACACATAACATGTAAACATGCTGATCCATCACGCCCCTCTCTCTCCCATACACTCCTACCCATGCACAGAGGAACATGCCCAACTCTGACACACGTGTGGCCACTCAGAACAAACTTAAACAAACAACAGTTGACACCCCTATAAGCCCACTGCTGGCGCCGGCTGTTACAGTTTCGCTGGCTCTTTAATCCAGCTGGATAAATAATTTACTCCTCTCTTGCAATTCATCAAATATTTATCCTCCCCATGAATTTCCCAGCCTTGACATGTCATTACTAGGGTGGAGGGATCCAGGAGGAGCTAGCCGAGGAACTAGGAAGTAAGTACACCTGTCACTGGAGCTCAGCACCTCGAGAGTAGGTAGGATACCTGCAGCCAAGATAAACCTCCCCTGCCGGGCTGCTGGGTGAATGGATCCCTAACATTCATTGATCCTTTGCCTTTCTTTTCTCTCTATGATCTTTCCGGGCCTGATCCTCGAAGCCTTTTGAGCACAGCACTCCGTCTGAAGCCAATGACAGGTCTGGATGCAGGACTGGGCCCTATGTCTTTTTTCCATTAGGGGTTAGATGGGTCCAGGTGCCTCATTGCTTGGGATTTAGTTTTGCAAAACTGAAAGCAGGAGTGGCTCTGGTCTCAGCTCTGTTGGTCCAAGCTCCCAATGTTTGGAGGGGAGGGTGGGAGCTGGAGAGGGAAATCTGTGACACTAGGGCTAAAGGAGATGCTGTTGGAAAGGTGCAGGCCAGGCTGGCTGCGGGAGAGCTCTCCCTCCAGTCCTAGCCCCTGTGGTAAAATGGCGCAGCCAGCGGGGAAGCTCACACCTATTGCCAAGTGAGCCCCTTCTTCTGGGTGTCATCTTAGGCTCTTTCAGCACGACTGGCTGGAGCCAAGCCCTTACCCCATGGCTGGTGAGGGAGCATCTGGTGCCTCCATCCCAGCTCCTCTCAGTGAGAGGCCCTGTGACTGTAGGAAGGAGGTCACTGGTGCAGGATGGGAGAAAGCTCTCAGCCTCTTCAGTGCCAGTCTCTCCCTTCTCTTCGCACCAACTTGTTCTCATTCTTTATAGGCCTGGAGGACATTCTATCCCTCCACAGGAGCTGGCGGAGCACTGGCTGTGTGGCGGCTCAGCTCCCATTTCAGTCACTCCCAGCAAGGCCAAGTTTTGGAAATGGTGCATCAGTGGCCGTGGGGGAGCACCCAGTTCCTCTAACGGCAGCTGTAGGTCATCAGGGAAGATGTAGGAATGCTGGTGACAGTGGAACTCAGAGCTGTGCAGTCCCATGCTCTCCCCAGGGGAGTCGCTCTAGGGAACGGTGCAGTAGTGTAGTTTGGTAGTTCTGTGATTTTGATTGGGCGTGAGTGAGGCAGGCTTGTTGACAGATGTCAGATACTGATGCTGGGGGCATTTCATTGACTCATATACACAAGTGCATGGTTGATGCTGGAAGGGGAGTAGCTGTGTCTAATTTCAGCAGATCGCAAATAGAGGGGACTGTTAGGAGCTCAGACAGCCACCCAAGTATTCTCAAGTGCACTTTCTCCATGGCCAAGTCCTGCTTCACATACCCCGTTGGATCTTTCTCATCAGGGGAGGCTGCAAAACTAGGCAACTCCCTGGTGACCAGCAGGGGCCTGCTGGGATAGGTGCTGACATCACTACAGAGTCTGCTAATCACATTAGTTGAGTCTGCGGCTCTTGAGAAGGATGGAAACCTAATCTCCACTTCCTTTGAAACTGGATTCTCAGGATGTGCAATTTGCTCTCAGCTGTGCAATCAAAAACCAAACTTGGTAAGGCAAAAAAACCCACCTGGTCTTATCATTTGAATGGTGCCTGAGGTACAGCTCTGAGGCAGGGATGCAGTTCATGTCATGTGCACATGAAGGTGAAAAGGTGAAACAGCTGATGTGGTTTAGGTTCAGTGCTTTGAGTGGCCATTTATCTTGGCATCTCCAGCAGGGGGGACCCCAGGGAGGATCTGTAGAAGTGCACATAGAGTCCAGGGCTTATTTTGGAAACACCATCAGATTTTGGAGATGGTAGAGATTTGAACCTGCATCTAAATTTTGCAAATGGCCTCTACCTTTATAATGGGCCAACCAAATATCTCAGAACCAGTTCCACCAACTCTAGGATGCTCAGAATCTGGATCCCAGTTTCGCAGCTCAGGTCCCTCTGCAGCATGGAGAGAAGATGGTGAATTGGACACAGGGGCATGAATGTAACCTTTAGGGCTAAATGTGGGTAACAGAAATTGCCACAGGCTGTCTGTAAAATGTATGATTGCCTGACACTCAAAACACTTCTTCAGAGGACTCATGGGCTGGGATGTAGTGGATGTGCTAAGGGACATGTTGCTTATATTTGGGTGATCTGGGGGAAGAAAGAGCTTGTATGGTAGCGGGGGTTGTGGCATCCAATGCATGAGCTTATTGTCTAGTAACTATCTCTTTAAACCCCACTTCATATCTGCATGGTAAGGTCAGCCCAAAGGAACTGCGCATTAACTAGTTGTTCCAAACGTTTTAGGGGTGATCCAGACAAATGTGACATCTGGGGGAACACACCTCTTCACCTAGCAGCAGCCAATGGCCATCTGAACTGCCTTTCCTTCCTGGTGTCATTTGGGGCCAACATCTGGTGCCTGGACAATGATTACCATACGCCACTGGACATGGCTGCCATGAAGGGACACATGGAGTGCGTGCGGTACCTAGACTCGATTGCCGCCAAGCAGAGCAGCCTCAACCCCAAGCTGGTGAGCAAGCTGAAGGACAAGGCTTTCAGAGATGGAGAGAGGAGGATCAAGGACTGTGTGAAGATGCAGAAAAAGCACCATGAGCGCATGGAAAAGAGGTACAAGAAGGAGATGTCTGACAACTCCGACACCATGAGCTTCTCCAGCTACTCCAGCAGCACTCTGAGCAGGAAGTTCCAGCACATGTCCATGGTGACGTCCCTGCCATATTCCCAAGCCACCCTTCACGGTACAGCCAAGGGCAAGACCAAAATCCAGAAGAAGCTGGAGAAGAAGAAGCAGGTGGATGGAACATTTAAGATCTACGAGGATGGGAGGAAAAGCGTGAGGTCCTTGTCGGGCTTGCAGCTGGGGAACGATGTCATGTTTGTGAAGCAGGGCACCTACGCCAGCCCAAAGGAGTGGACCCGGTGCAACATCAGGGACATGTTTCTAACTGATGAAGATACCGTCTCCCGTGCCATAAGCGACCCAGGTTTGCACATAGACTCGGCCCACTCGGAGGTCAGCACAGATTCTGGCCATGACTCGTTGTTTAACCGGCCTGGGCTCGGCACAATGGTGTTCCGGAGGAACTACGTCAGCAGTGGGCTCTTTGGGATCGGCCAGGAGGACACCAGCATGCTGGGCGAGGGCAACCTGGATGGGGTAGGTGTCAAACTGCGGAGCCGCCTGCAGCGCTCGCCAAGTCTCAACGACAGCATCGGCAGTGCCAACAGCCTGCAGGAGAGGAACGCGGAGGAGCTGCCCTGGGAGGAGGTGGAGCTGGGCCTGGATGATGACAACGAACCCGATACCAGTCCCCTTGAGGCCTTCCTGGCTTCCCTGCACATGTTTGAGTTCATCTCCATCCTGAAGAAAGAGAAGATCGACCTGGAGGCCCTCATGCTGTGTTCAGATAATGACCTGAAGAGCATCAACATCCCACTGGGGCCTAGGAAAAAGATATTGGACGCCATCCAGAGGAGGAAGCAGACCTTGGAGAGGCCTGATGTTATTGCAGACACCGAGCTGTAAGTAGATGTCCCTTGCTGTCTAGCCCTAGAGCCATATATCCCTCAGCATGGGGAAATGGGGGGAATGAAGGGCTTGAACATGTGCTCAACTTATTGTCCATCTGAAGAACAGGAGCCTAGCTAAGATCCTTATTTCTTCATTTATACACAAGACAGGAACTTGCCAGCCCACAGAGATTTTGGGTGGTTACAGAGTTGCTTGGGTTAGTTAATTTCTCAGCATTTCTCATGCTGGGTGGGTGGGAGTTGAAGTTCTTGCTGCTCCGTAACCTGAACAAACTCAGACTGTTCTGCGGTGCCTAAATGGAAGCTAAGTTCACAGGTTGGGACCTAGACCTTGATTTCTAAAAAGGTATCAGTTTGGCCTTCGTAACTGTGGGTGCAGTTTTGTGCTGCAGTTAATGCCCAGCAGAGAGGCTCCCACCTAATGACCTAACATGGGGGTGCAATCAATAGATGTCTAAGTGGCAACATCTGTTCCCTCAATAATTACAAATTCAGAATTGGGGCCACTTTTTAATCTTTTGCATCTGTTACATGTCTACTAAACTGTGTGTCCATGATCCATTTAAGACTGCCACCTTTAGCTGTTTGGCTAATGCTGGCTGAGATTTTCAGAGCTGTCTGGGGGATTTAAACACATCTTCCATTAAGATTAATGGAGGGCATGAGTCTAAATCCCCTAGAGTGCTTTGAAAATCTCCATCACCAAGTGGCGTATCCGTTGAAAATGTGATACCTCATCCTTCATTGTGGGACCACATGCTGGCTCTAGCTTCTCTGATGCATTCCCTCTTCTTTTCACCATTATTCAGTGTTGGTTTGGGCCATCTGCTCAGTGTTTGGCCCCAGTGTGAGCTTGCTAACAGGTTTTCTCTTTTCCTCTACAGATAGCAGTTTTTATGAACAAGAAACAAAACCAGTTCTAAGTTGCCAGAAAACCCAAACCAGTGACTCCTCCATTAGGACAACGGAAAGCCACAGTGTAGTCCAGTCTCTCCTGACTCACTGCCTCCTTCCCCATTCTGCTTCCAGCTTGGGGGACTCTGCCCAACAGGAACCCGCTGCTGAGAGGAATCGTTGAGATATGACCTGCCTGACGTTCCATCTTTGCTGAATGGAGCTCCTTAGCCTGCTTGCTAGAGGGGTGACAAGATCATCCTACGCTATGAAGCTGATGGGTGAAACTCCATATGATCACAGTTTGGCAAAGCACAGGAAGCCATGGACAATGAGAACCATGTGATATCTTGGAATGGACTAGCAAATAAATAGGATACCTTGCCTCTGTTCTTGGCTCTGCTGTTCACTCAGTGTGTGGCATTGGAGAAGTCATTTGCAACCACCTTTTCAAAAGCGATTGCTGGGTTTTGGTGCCTCAGGTTTTGGGTTCCCAGCTTGAGACCCATGGGTCTGAGTCTCACAGCCCCACAACTCTGATTTCATGTAGACTTGGGGGGTTCAGCTGCTCTGAAAATCAGGCCCTAGATGTCCCAAATGGGACATCCGGAAACGAAGGCACCCCAAATCAATGGCCACTTTTGAACACATTGGTCTTTACCACTCGGTGCCTCAGTTTCCCATTCTGTAAAATGGAGAGAATGCTCCCTGGAGACAATAATCCTATCCCAACTTGCAGGGGTGCTGTGATGCTTAAGTAAGTAATGTCTGTAAAGCGCACTGAGATCCTTGTATGGAAAACACTCCAGAAGTGCAAAGCAAAATTATTATTTTTACTAGAGATGGATCCAAACCAAAAACCTGATTCTGAGCACCCCTGAAATTTGGGTGCTCAAAATCCCAGCCCAGCTCTGAATTTCCATCACTGTCTTTGTAGTGGGCTTAACCAAACCCCCTCACCTGAATACTCCTGAACTCTGGCTCCAGCTTGTGCAGCCTGAGCCCAGTTCCTTTTGGACAAATGAACTTGCTTCCAAACACTATGCTCCTGAGGGAGACAGGAGGATTTTTCATGCTTAATAACCCAGAGAGTGATGATACCTGGCTGCGTAGGAATAGTATCCCTTTAAGTAATTTGTGAGCACCATAGAGTGTCAATTGATACCAAAGAAATGGTATCAAACATATCACCGCAGCTCTTTACCATGCTGCCACTAACAGATTAGTGGAAAGATTTACCCAGACATTCAAGCAAGTGCCTTGCGCCTTATGGCGGATTTCCTACTGGCCTACAGAAATGTGGCCCAGAGATACCACAGGTCTGGTTAGTTTCTGGTGGCTTCTAAAACACAGAATGCGGTGATTTCACGTAGACTTGAGAAGTTCAGCTCCTCTGAAAATCAGGCCCTAGATGTCCCAAATGGGACATCCAGAAATGAAGGCACCCCAAATCAATGGCCTTTATGAGCTATTTAAAGGGATACTACCCTATTCTGACTTGCCCGTTGCTCTGCTGTCTGTGGATGTGCCTGAAAGTGCCACTTCCATGCATGTGATATTTCCAGGAATTGATTACAGCAGGACTGAAATGAGTGGGCAAAATGCCCCACAGATTCCAAAGGGAAAACTCCTCCCAATTCTTTTATCATGCTTGTGCTGCAAATCCTGTGTGATCTGCCTGTTCCTTTGGGTTTGTGGCTCTGGTATTCCTAATGGATTCAGGGAGCTCCGTCCTTGGGAACTTCCAGAAAAGGAAATATACGCAGGGATGGGACCACCAGTAAAAAGGGATATTCCAATGGTAATTTATTAGTCACATTTGTACCACGACCTCCCTCATCTTCTTCTATGAATTCTACAGGGCTTTAGTGACTAACTGCACCGTGAGCCCATCACCTGCAAACAGAACTTGGATTCTGCCCTAACTCCCCTCAGGCAGATCTAAGTCCCAGCAGTGAGCTCTGGCACCTTGAGTCTTTTGAATATTGTGACCCACTAAGGCATAACAGCCAAGAACAATTCTGGCAGTAGGAGAGAGGGATGAAGCTCCATTTGGTTCTTCCTGGAGCATTTGCAAAGAAGTGATGGATGCTCGAGTGAGGCAAAAGAACATAAACCTGCACGGATCAGGACCTTTCTATTTTCTAGTTTCCCATAACCCAGGTTTGGGTTGGGTTTGTGGAGCTCATTCTCATAGAAGAGGATGATGGGAAATGACCCAGGAATGGCTGGGTGTGTGGGAACACCGTGATCAACCAAAGAGGAGTTTGAGGCAGTAGCTATGAGATGACTCCCTCATGGGTTGGGCTTAGTAACCGAAACACTTTAATATCCATTTTGTTATGGGCCTAAGCCTCCAAGTTCAGATCCACATTTTCCCCAAGTTCAGGGGTGCTCTGCTGTGGAGTTTTGGTTCTGATCCATACAGCCCGTGTTGCAATAATACCCCTCATTCCAGTGTTAGCAAGTGGAGCTAGTCAGGCATTTTCCAATGAAACCGTTTTATCTGAAAACGCAGATTCATCCAAACCCAAAACCACTGGTGGGAAAGGGTCCATTTCAACTTTTGGTTTTCAACTTGAGAAAGACTTCGGAAAAGAATAGTTTCAAAACATTTTGAAATTTTCATGCTCATTTGCAATTCTTTTTTTTTTTAATTGAAAAACAATGTCTCATTTAGAAACAAACTAATCAGAATAAAAAACATTTTTTTTTAAACTGTCAAAATTGAAATGAAACATCTTGATTGACCTGAACCGAAAATTTTGGTTCATGAAAATTTTCCAGATTTTGCCTTTTCATCCCGATTAGAGCCAGGAAAATTTTTCAATATCTCAAAAACATTCCTGGGGCAGTAAACTTGCTCCATGCCCCACTCTATCAGCCAGGTCCTTTTTAGTTGCTTGAAAGCCCGTGGCCCTCTGGCTCCTGCTGGAAAGCACGTGTAACCCCTGTATAGTTCACATAAGAAATGCACTTCCTGCTGTTTGTTGTTGCTTCTGATTCATGGTTTTCCTGGGGCAACCTGGATTACCTGTTTGACATGTGACTTTAGGTGACTGCCTGGGATTGGGTCACTCCAGCTTTCCCACAGCTGTTCATAACTTCCCAGCTGCACCTGCTGTCACTGCCCCCTCCTGGCACTGCGTGTGTCACTCTGGGACAAGGATGAGGGTAGAAACCCAGCCATGCTGTTTTCAAAGTGTAGTGTCCAGTGATTGTTGTGTTGGTTAATGTTTTGTCTCCAGGGACATGGCATGTCAATCATAGAGTGTTGTATTAGAGGGCGGTTTTTTGGGGGGGGGGCAAGTCCTCCAGGTACGTGGGGAAAGATGTGACAATGGGATTGGGCCCTGTGCCCACACTTTCTACTGAAGCTAAGGGGAGCTGATGGAGAACAACCTGTAGCAGAATGTACCTGGTAGGCCGCCATTCAGCCATCCAGTCTTGTTCAGCAAAGCACTTAAGCATATGCTTAACTTCAGGGATGTATTGAAGTCTGGATGACTTCAATAGGATTTAAACGTGTGCTTAAAGTTAAGCCTGTGCGTAAGAGCTTTGCTGAATGGGCATGGCCCTGCTGAGTTGGGGCTCTAGTGAGGAAGCCGTGGTACATGAGCTACTCGCCCCGAGAAGCCCAGCTCGCGTAGGCCCTGAGCTAAAGCCTGTTGAAATCAGTGGAAAGACTTGCATTGACTCAGATGGGCTTTGGAGCACGGCAAGAGGGAAAGCGCGACAGGCCCTTGGTAGCGGCCAGACCTAGCAATCAACCTTGAATATGGCCCCTGCCCCGAGGTGAGAGGTTCCAGAGACGACAAACAAGGCTGAGTCGGAAGAATAGTCTCAGCCCAGACCCTGACCCCTATTTGAAGGCAGCTGGGTAGATGATTCAGGTCCATCCTGGGCAAAATGTGAACATATATGAACTAAAATAGCCTGGGTTCCAGATGTAAACAGCCCCCAAGTTTGGGGCAGTGTTTGAAACCCCGGCCCAGAATTCACTCCAACCATGGGCCTGTTATAAATGCCTCCATAGACTGGATAGGTTCAAGCAGCCCCTCCCTTTATAAAGGATTAGATCAAAAGCCCTGGATCCAAACTCTGAGCTGCTCCAGCTGCAGATGGTGGGGCTGGAGTCCATCTCTAACCTAGAGTGAAGTGAGCCCAGTATATGAAGACGTGAAAAATGCCCCCTACACCACTTCCATTCTATACATTCCCTTGCACCAGGACATTCCTGCACCAGGTACCTTTCTGTTTATTAAATGTATATATGTAAGTTCTCTCTTCATTGTATGTGATTCCTACCTGTACAAGGACCACATTGTTTACCATTTATTTAATAGAGACCATGAACTTCCTTATATTGCCTGATAATTACAAATTTTTTAAGGAACACACCCTCTGTACATTGATTTCCTTGACTCTGGTTTGGATGCTTGGCTGTATCGACAGGTTACGCTTATGTGGGAATTTGGGCTTCTTTTGCTTCCCAAGAAGAAGTGAGGCGGGAAAGGTTCACGTGAAGAGGGCAAAATCTCAAGTTAATGCCATCAATGCCGGGACACAACTTTTATTGCTGTGACTAGTCAAAAACCCAGCTGTTATGTTGCTTCTCTGTCACAGCTTTCAGCTCCAGCAGATCCCATTATAAAACCTTTCGGGGCTCTTTGATATACCTTGTCTCCTCTCCGTGGCTCTGGGAACACTTCCTGCTCCTTGTTTTGGGTCTAGTGTCTCTCTCTCATTCCTGGCTGCTGAGTGTCTATGCAGATGCCTGTGCAAATTTCTGGCAACACATGTCTATGGCCCTGTTGAGATCAGCTTGTTGGTTTTACCCCAGAACAATAGCCTGAGCCTGCCTATCCGCTACAGACACAGCTGTGACTGCCAGAGGGCTCCAAATTAGGAGCCAATAAAGAGTGAGTGTGATTGAGTGCTTAGGAGAGAGGCAATGGAATCAGGACTGCAAGGGTTAGGCCCTGGTTATGCCAGCGACTTGCTTTGTGACTTTGGACAAGTCACTGAATCTCTTTTAGGGTTTGTCTACAATGCAAAAAATGATGAGTTCTTACCTTGGGTTAGCTAGTGCTGGTTAAAATGGCACCAAAGACGGAGCGCCTCGGGTTAGCAGTTCAAATTCAGGCATGTCATGGAGCCTGGGATTGAACGCGAGCTGCTAAGCCAAGTTAAAAGCCAAGTTGCCGGGTCTTCACTGCGATTTTAACACCTTGTTTTGGCAGTGTAAACATACTCTCCGCCTTTCTTGTCCATCCGTAAAACGGAGATAATACTAAAAATCCCCCATGGCCCCTGCGTGTTGAAATGCTTTTATCATTGAATAGTTGTAATGTGCTTGAGGGTGAAAGGAACTCTTAAGGATTTCGCAAAAAGAAAAGGAGTACTTGTGGCACCTTAGAGACTAACCAATTTATTTGAGCATGAGCTTTCGTGAGCTACAGCTCACTTCATCAGATGTATACCGTGGAAACTGCAGCAGACTTTATATACACACAGAGGGTGGAGGGTGAGAAAACCTGGCTTTGTGCTGGAAATGGCCCACCTGTTGATCACTTTAGATCAGCTATTACCAGCAGGACAGTGGGGTGGGAGGAGGTATTGTTTCATATTCTCTGTGTGTATATAAAGTCTGCTGCAGTTTCCACGGTATACATCTGATGAAGTGAGCTGTAGCTCACGAAAGCTCATGCTCAAATAAACTGGTTAGTCTCTAAGGTGCCACAAGTACTCCTTTTCTTTTTGTGAATACAGACTAACACGGCTGTTCCTCTGAAACCTTTATTATTTAAAGGGTTATTAGCTCTCCGAATATACAAAGCAGTTATCCCTGGCCCCCTGTAGAACCCCTGGACTAAAGTCCAGGACAAATGCACTGACATTAGATGCACTGAGTTTTCAAATTCCCAGCTGACAGACAATGAATATGGAGTCCCACGAACTGGTCTTTTCATGCAACTGCAAGATTGTGTCAGCTTCTTTCTACAGCGAAGAGCATGCTAGCTTTACAAGTAATGCAACAGCTCCCCCTGGTGGAATAAATTGGCAGCCACCGTGGAATTTAAAACCAGATTAACCTCTGCAGAATTAAAGCCATGGGGCCTAGGGTTTGTGTGAATGCAAGATGTGAACATAGACCTATGAATGACCAAGGTCCCCTCCCTGGTTGGATAACCCAGCCTGCTTGTCTATGAGTTGTCCAATGGCAAAGAATAGGAGTAATCAACCCTTTAAAACAATCTATTTGCTCCTTTTGTCACCATGCCTTTCCAGGCCATTGAGACGGAAAATGGCTGATGAACTGGTAAATCCCAGTTGTAATCTTGACAGTGGGAGCCAGACTATGCCGTACTCATGCCCCTTCACTGTGGAACTCGCCTCCCCATGTCCCTGTGGCTTCTTTCACATTGCCCTTGTGCAGGGAATGCTCTTACTAGGCGCATCTGCAAGGACCTTACCTGTTCTGCAGCAGGGTCCCTCTGGAAGACTGGCCTACAGCCTAGCCAAAGCTAAGAGCTCCCTAATGTAGCTGAATTTAACTTTATTTTGCCAGGATGTGGCCGAGACGCCCCTTGACAACTCTGCTGATGGGTTCTAACTCTCCCCGCTAACCTCAGCCTGTTTGTCTGTTCGTCTGTGAGCTCCGTGGGTCGGGAACGCTTAGCACACTGTTTGTGAGCACTCCCATTGAGTCACACTAGAGAGCTGGAATGGAGCTTGGCTCAGGACATCAAATTCCAATCCAGATCTGAATTTGGAATGCTCCGAAGTTTGCGGGGGTTGGGTTCAGCTCCTTATAGGACAGGATTTGTGTGGAACTGAAGGGAGGGGTTTGGAACACTCCTAAATTCAGGGCTGTTCAGACCTGGAGTTTGCTTTGGGCCTGTGTCTGTTTATTTAGATTTGCACAAGTATTAAATGCAGCCACTCTCCATACACTCTCGGTGCCCTTAATAATGTAAAAAGTACACCACAAATAATATCCTAAGGTCAGCAGTACTAAGCAATAGTCAAGATAGCCCATCCCCAATGACCCAGGCAATTTACAAACTCAAATACCACCCTTTCCCCGCCCTCTTCCCGTAGGGACTATCATATCGAGTTCCTGTGAGCTGTGATAATCTAAATAATGACAATTCCCCTAGCCCACCACTCCCCTCATTTTCAAACATCTGGGTAAAAAGATGAGCTTTGCACCAGACCTTTTGTCCACTCTGGGGTTTATAAGTAAACAAAGGAAATACCCAAGGGCTGTTACTTTAAATTGTTCTTAGCTGCTGATCACATAAACTGAAGCTTTGTTGTTAAGGACCCTGTGGATTTTATGGAGGGCAGGAGAGAAAAGCATTTCGTTGTGGTTGTGAAATCATCCACTGTTCTATTTTAGCTAGAGCAGCTTAGAGGGCAAAGGGCCAGAGGGTGTCAATTTGGAGGCTAATGGGCTATCTCAGCACCAGAGGGCAGGGCAGAGGCAGGGTCATTAGAAGGATGGCATGGGACGGGGAAGTAGGAAGCACTGGCTAGGAGCTGCCAGAAAGGCCAGTGGCCTGGCAGGAACACAACGATGCCCATGAACACTGGAATCTTTCAAGAAACAAGGCACCAGATTCTTGGGAAAGGAGAAAAGGAAACAAGAGGGGCCACCTCCACCAGGCCAAATACGCTTCGCTCAGGCCAATAAACTCCCTTCCCACACAAGATGGAGATTTCTAGACTGTTCTGCTCTTCAGACAGCTAGTCAATATCTGTGATCAGGCTCTTATTTGGGGCCTCTGGGATCACTGAGCTTTGCAATTCCAGTAACAGTCTGATCCTGTTCAAGAGCTTCCCAGCTCCTAGTTCCCAATACATAAAAAAAGTGATGTCTGATCCTTTACAGCAATGCATTTCAACCTTTTTTCATTTGCAGACCACTAACCATTTTCGAATGGAGGCACAGACCCCTTTGCAAATCTTACACATAGTCTGCAGACCCCAGGTTGAAAAAAACACTGCTTAGACAGACACTCGCTTTCCTCTCTTTCACCAGTACAGGTGGTTCAGCAATTACTTTTCCAGGCCCGGCAAAAAAGCCAGGTGTATGTGAAAACTTACAGGTGAGGGAACCTCGAGGCTGAGCCCGTCAACAAACCCAAACCACAGCAGCTAGGGAGTCCCCCACCCCACCTCTGGATCTTACAGCAAGAGTAGGAACTAAATGGGGTCAGCATTTCTACCCCACGGGAGTGCCCTCCGGTGGGAAGACATTTCAGAGCTCCCCAGACAGGCTGCAATAAGTAGAGCAGTGATGTGGGGTGGCTGGGAGGAGGCTGTGCCCGTCTTGAGAGTAGCACAGGATTCTGAATGCTCATCCGGAGGCGAGTGTGATCCTGTTGCAGGAGCCCAGCAACCACCTGCTGTCCTTGGGTCATGTGTCATGGGGAAGCAGATAGCCTGGCAAGAGTTGTGCAATGTACACGAGACCCATGTGTTCCTACGCACAGTTATGGGCCTGGCACTCTCTACTTCCAAACCAGGTAGTGTTGGCTTCTTCCCTGGAGTCTCAGCACTAGGGTAACAAACAGCCTGGCTGTGGAGCATAGCTGTGGGCTGTCTGACACCTGGGCCAGCGTGGCTGGGTGGCCAGGCATTAAACCTGTGCCAACCTACCCCTTCAAGCACCCGAGTGCAGTGCAGGCCTCCGAGCGGTGTCAGTATCACTCCAGCCTGCAGCAAGCACCATCAGCCTCTGCTTTCCTCTGAAATCCGGACTTTTACAGTGGCCACCCATTGAGCCTCGTGCTGCACACACTGGGCAGCGGACTGGAGTGGCTACAGACAGATCCTGCTCCCCATATCTACTTATGTTGAAGCTCAGGAAAGAGCCAGCAGAGTCTACACTGCATTGTAATCCCAGGTCTGTGGGACCCGGGCTCGTGGACTCCGTGTTTCCAAGCCCGCACTTGAGTGTCCACACTGCGTTGTAAACCTGGGCTTACAATTGCTGGACCTGGGTATCATGGCCATGCTAATGTGTCCATATATGTCACCACGTAGCCTTTCTAACTCGGGTCTGTGGCTTGAGCTGCGTCCAGACTGCAGAATGACAGGGCTTGGACCCAAGTCGCGGCGGGTTCTTACCCCTCCAGCAGGGTCCTAGGATCTGGGCATTGAGTGCTTGTGGCCCAACTCGGACTGATTTGTGTGTGGACAGAAGGGGGGCCTGGGCTCAAACTTGAGTCAGACCCTGGGCTTAGTGTACAGTATAGACATACTCAGTAAGACCAGTGGGATTTTGGCCCTGAAGTTGCCATAAACTGAACAGCTGTCTGTCTTCTCCCCCTCTTGGAATGGTTCGCTTTTGGTGCATTGACCATCTTCCCCCAAGTGAAAAAGATTCCACTGCCAATGCAATTTAAAGCAGTTCCCTGGTTTAGCTCACAGGAGGAGCTCAGGGTTTCTAACTGTTAACTGGTTACACACAGGTTAGACAGACTTCCTGGCTGCGAGGAAGCACCCATGACTCCTAATAATTCCTAGCTCTTACCTAGCACTTTTCATTTGGAAAGCTCAAAGCATTTTCCAAAGGAGGGAAGCAACTTTATCCCCATTTTACAGGTGGGAAAACCAAGGCAGAGGGCAGTGAAATGACTTGCCTAAGGTCATACAACAATCCAGTCACAGAACTGGGGCAGAACCCAGGTCCCTGCACAGTACTCTACCCATTAGGCAACACTGCCTTCTCTGATTTGCATGCCTGACTCGTAAGTCAGCTGGAGAGTTCACATGTGCTAATTGCATGTCAGATGCTACTGGGAACAACAAACCCCTTTTGGAGAGGCTGCTTGTGAAAGCAGTGTGTAGGCCAGTCTGGGGCACACCCCTTGGAACACCTGTCAATACACTGCCCTTCCAGACAGAAACCGATTCAGGCTGTGTCCTTGAGCCCAATAATAAAAAACACCCGCACCTTCTTCCAGTGGTGCCCTCCTGTGGGAATCAAAGGTCGGTGCACAGCTCAAATGCTTTGCCTATGCCTGGGATTGGGAACCTGAGTTCTTATACTGAGCTCACGCTTGCAAATCAAGCGAAATTCCACTGAAGTCAATGGGCACAATCCAGTGTCAATGAAGGAGAACCGCACTCCATACAGCTGGCTTTATAAACCATGTTTAACTTTCTCATCAATGTCCGGGCTTTGCCCTAGCCTGTGTGGGTCCCTAACTGGCATGCCTGATTGGACTCAAACTTCTGGGGAGGGCTTTGCATGAGAGCCCTAGGGAAGGCAAACGGGCTCCAAGAAGACGGAGGTAAAATGCTGCAAGACAATCTTCACTGAAATTCCCTTGTAAGAAGTCCCCTCCCGAGGCCTGTAATGCAGGGGCCGACACTCAGGGCTGTTACTACATGGGCAATGCGAAAGATGAAATAGAAACTTCAGGGTTAAAAAATGAACCAAGCTTTGCCCCCAGAGCTGCACTCCCTGATCTGCTTCTCCCCACTCCAAAGAACCACCCACCCCGCCCGGCCAATCCCTAGCCGTTATTTCGACCCATTCTTACAACAAATGATCAGGGTTTTATCTGCAGTTTCCTTTACTTTCTACTGCTCGGTGACTAGGGTGACCAGATGTCCCGATTTTATAGGGACAGTCCCGATTTTGGGGTCTTTTTCTTATATAGGCTTCTATTACCCCCCACCCCCTGTCCCAATTTTTCACACTTGCTGTCTGGTCAGCCTATCGGTGACTGACTTCCCACTTGTGCAGAGCCATCCCAGCATGCAACGTCCTGGAGGCATCATGAGAGATGCTGAGTTGGGCCCAAAATGCCATCTGGCGACCTGTGGGAAAGTTGGCTCCTTGGTTCTCCCTGATGTTTATATTCATCTTCGCCAAGCCACCCAGTGACAGTCATGTTGGAAAACCCAGGGGCAGGCTCTGTTGGGATACCTGCCACTGTGCCAGATTTAGAGCTCTGCATTTGCGCAACCTTGAGTTGTCAGCTCATCAGCTGCACACGCTAAGCAGAATGGGGGCTGGCCAGGGACGAGGGAGACTTCCCGAGGGAAAACAGGGGCCAGATCAGAGTATCCCCTCTTGCTGAAAGGGGAGACTTACTGCAGAAAGCCTGTTGGGCTCGTGGAGGGTGGTGTGCTTCTGTCTCAGTGGTGAGGCGATTTGCCCACCTTGGAGAACTATAGAGAATCTCAGGATCTTCTGCGGCTGATCTCTCCAGGCATGTACCTCAGGAGAACACTGCAGCTCTGAGACAGTAGCTGCTCTGCTCTGGAAGTGCCATCTTTGAAATAAGCTGTACAATGGGGGTCCTGACAACTTGTGCTCATTGCAGATGTTACGGCACTTTTTGTGTCCCGGCCAAATCCCAGTTGAGGTAAGTCCAGGCTGCCTACTTAACTATCCCCTGCCACCTGGGGCTTCACTTTCTGTCCTAAACTGTTGTGTGTTGCTGAGTGCTGGTGTGTTGCCAAGGGCTGATGCATTCCACCCCCATAGGTGGCTGCATTTCAGCAGTGGGGGAAGTGTCTGTAGTTGATTAAATGCTTTGGGAGGAAGTGCACGCTATGAACACATAGCATTACAAGGATTTTTAAAGACTTCCCCTATTTGTCGGTCCCTATCTTTGCTCAGAGTATAGACGTCAGTCTGGAAGATCATGAGTACGTGGTGGAGAATGATGGGAATGTTTCAAGTCCCCGCTCTAGAAGAGCAGGCACAGGGGGCGGAAAAAAGCACATTTCACCAGCCAACTTTATCTTCTGTGTTGCTGTGAAAGAAAGTCTACAGAGGCGCGTGGGTGACTGAACTCCATGGGCCAAATCCAGCTCTGGCTTAAACCTGAGGTGGCAGGAGTTTCACCCACTCACTCCAGGCTGAGTTTGACCCAGTTAACATTGAGCTTTGCATGCTCAGGGCTTGATTCTGATCTCGCATTGATGTAGATCTGGACCCATGCCTGTGAAATCAATGATGTTACCCTGGTCTGAGTTGAGATCACAATTAGACCCAAGAAGTTCCAAATGTGCCTCTGTATAAATGTGTTTTGCCTGCTTGCTTCCAGGTGTTCCCAACATCCACTCACAGCCAGAAACCTGCACAGCAGCAGCTGTGGCTGATTGGCCATAAACAGAAGGGCTTCACAACCACTCCCAGAGTGGAGAGGAGCCAGAATGGAAAGGCTTACCCTGCTGTCTGTAGCCAGAAAGCCACTGATTTGTAAGTGACAAGAAAAGTCTCCTGGGGAGCAGTTGTGTGCTAGTTTAGGCCAGTGGAGGGTAGGATGTGTTTTATTTCCTCTATTTAAGTTGTTGCTTGCAATTAACAAAGCAGCTTTGTCTACTGCTGGAAGAACCAAGTGCTCCAGAGGCTTGTGTATAATAATCTCTGCACTGAATCACTGCGTGCTTTAAAACAGTTACTGTGTGAATGTGCATCTTTGTCTCTTTGAGATCATAAGCTGTTTAGGGAAGGGGCTGTCCTTTGCTCTGTGTCTGTACGATGCCCGGCACAAGGAGGACCTGACCTGGTTGAGGCCTCCAGGCTTAGTAAATACATTTTAGATCCTGCCTGAAAATCTCATGTAACAAATTAGCTAAGGTGGATTCCTGTCACTGCCCTTGGCTGGAGAGAATCTGACCAGTGTTGTGTCATAGGGCATAGACCGCTAATAACAGAGATTCTCCTTTAGTGAAGTGCTAGGGGCTTGTTCTTTTGCCCTTGGGCTCTACGTCACCACAGCCAGCGATCAATGAGTGACTTAGAACTCCTACAGTGACGTTAGCAGACAAAGGAACCTGCTTTGTGTCTTGACTGCTGGACGGGGTATGGTCTCTCCTACAAAGACGAGCCTGTAACGACGCTGCTGGCGTTCCCAAACAGCGAGTCTAGTCAAGCGTTTTAATGGCGGGCACAGGGGATGCTGTGCGCGTTCCAGCCTGCTGAAGCCTGAGTTAGGGATAAATCGCTCCCAGATCTGTCATTTGCCAGCTGAGAAGTCTCAGGGTCTTTCATAGGCATCTCTGTTTTGTAGCGTTGTGTGGGAGACAGCCCCTTGGCATCGGTGCCTACGAAAGGTGGCAGGCTGACAGTAAAGCACCATGGCAGCGAATGGGTTGCCGCTGGGGGATGTGGTCGGAGCTTTGGCCCATGAAAACTTGCAGGCATCACAACGTTCTCAAGAGCAGTGCTGGAATGAAACACGAGGCTCAGGATGTGTTGTCTGGGAGACTGGGCCCTGCTGCTGTTCCCAAGAGGATTTGCCGGGTGACAGAGAGCTTTGAAGTCGAGTGGGGGAGGTGGGTTATGAAATACGTCCTTTGGGAAGAGGAAAGGTACCCAGCTGTATCACGTAAACTTACTAGAGCTGACCAAGCAGGGGTAGGGTCAGGCTTCAGCAACCCCGAGCACAGACCGGTGCCCCTGTGGAGTGCATGCAAACCTTCCAAAGCACAGACAGAGCAAGCCAGGAACTGGCTCGGGGGCCAGGAGGGTGTTCTTGCCTCTTTCCAAGCGGCTCAGGGTACCAGCTTTGGGCCCCGACACGCTGTCGGGAGGAGGCAGGTGAGAGCTGGGGAGGACACTGGAACCAGGAGCTAGAGAGAACAGTGCAGCCGATTGTTCAAGCACCAAAGCCAGACCAGAAGCGCTCCCTTTTTCACTGGCTGCAGTAAAGGCCACGTGGCCTCAAGCTGGGGCACCTCCCCGATACCTCAGGTTAATAAGATGATAGACAGACCTGGAAAAACTGCATTCATGACCATGTGCAAAGGGCTATTCTCACCTGAGCCCCCTTCCCTACAGGGATCCCAGCAGTCACCTGGCCTTCTGGGCGGTACCATTTCCACCCCGTCCTTTCCAGGCTTTTGGCTGTAGCATGGCTAAGACATCCAAGTGCGTGGGTGGCTCTAATGGTCAGGGTGCTCCAACCACATCACCAGGATGCTGTGGCTTCTATCACCAGTTTGTCTGGTGATCTCTTCCTGCTATGGCCACGTGGTATGAGCCTCAGCTGTTGTTGCTCCCTTTGGGAGGAGGTTGAATGGCCAGTGATAGGGTTGGCTGTGCAGAGACAAAACTGCTGGAGGCCTTGCTGAAATGTCCAGCTCCTCTTCTGAAATTAATCCCCTTCTGCTGCAGGAGCCTGTCTCTGCTGTGCTCTTCCCGGGGCTTGCAAAAGTTTGGTCTCCTGAGGGCTGGAATATTTTGATCTAACTCTCGTTATTGGTAGCTGGGTGGTGGTTAGCAGCCTGTGATCTACAGGAGAAGATCTGGTCCCTTCTGGCCTCCAGTTTCTGCAGAAACAAGTGAGCTCCCCCTTAGAGCTAGCTGGTTATTCCCAGCGATTCATGCCTGGCTTTTGTGCCATGCTGCTCATGTGATGAGCACCATAAAAAATAAGGCTCCCTAGGAAACTACCATGTGCAGATGCTGCTGGGGAAAGCCAAAGGATGGCATGCAGTAACCCTATATCTCACTGGAGTGATGCCTCCAACGAACCTCCCCTGTCAATGGCAGCTTCTGAGAGGAGCTGGGACATCCAAGCATGGACATGGTTGACCTTAATGCCAACACTTCTGTTAAGACTTTTTTGTTCTGGTCAGAAAGCTGTTTTCCCTTAAAAAGGCTTCTCAGCGAGAACATCTGATGCCTCTCTATCTCTATAGCATAGCTGCTTTTGGGTGCCCAAGGGCAAGCGCAGCACGCGGGCTGTCAGTTTCCTTTCCCCTGGAGGAGAGTGGAGCTCCTGCCATGTATGCTTTGTGCCATACTGGAGGGGGGTTGTATCGTGACAGGGACTCTGCCTGGTCCCATACACCAGGGATTTTACTCCCCTCACCATCAGGGCCAGGGGTAGGAGACGTCACCCACCAAAGTACAATGACTTTTACACTTTTAATAGTTCAGATTGCACCCCAACAGTCCATATTACAGGCTCTTCTGGGGCTGTAACATCCCAGCATGCACCATGCTGTGGCATCACAGTCCCACGTGTTGTTTTCCTGGCAGACTCAGAGAAGTTAGATAAAAGTGTAAAATACTCTTACTGGAAGTTGGAACATAAGAGGACTCTATTTCTTAGAACTCAGAATAACACGCACGAATCCAAAAAATAGAGAGAGACAAAGCAGGCTGCTCCCTATAACAGAGATGTACAACTCCCCCCACCTTTCTCTAGGCTGGCTCTCTGCAGACTGACTCAGATGCGCCCTGGCAAGCAGGAACAGGAAACGCCTCACACATTAAAGTGATAACTGTGTTAAAATTACAAGCTTTCAATACACCAGGCTATGGAGCCCAGCTGCAGCATGGAGCTGGCCAGTGGGTAGGCAGTGAGGTTTGGTTTGATTATATTGTGCGGTTTGCTCAGCTAGTTCATTGAAACCAGGACTCCGCTTTCAAAATGCTCAGCAGCCGGCCAATGCAGGTTCCCACTGATTGTTCTAATAAATCTAGGGGGGTGGGCGGAGGAGGAGGAAGTTTTCAAACTGTTGACACTGGATCAGATATTCGACTTAATGACAGTTTAGCCAAATCCTGGTCCCCTACACCCTGTGCTCCGGTCCTGCAAAGCACGTAGGCCCGTGAGTAGTCCCATTGACTTCAACGAGGTACATAGACTTCCAGTTAAGTACACACTTAAGTACTTTGTTGGAGCAGGGCCCTGATCCCCACCACTGTGGTAAAGGGTGGAGCATCGGTGTAGCAGCCCCATGCCTGCTGAGCCCACCCCCTCATGAGAATTTGGTCCCTGGGGCCGCATAGATGCTGACCTATTGGCCATGGCTCTTCTGCATCCCTGACCTGTACTCAGTACCTCTCCACACGCTGCTGAGGAATGAGCTACCATGCGGCTCAGGGACTGGGAGTCCCTTGCACTCCCTCTCTCTGACCTGTCCCTCCACGCCCCATTGCTATAGCAGAACCAGAACTATGCTGCTTTGTGGGGTTTGTGGACCTAGGCAGTCGGGTGCAATATGTGCCTCTAATGCACTAGCTAAGCTCTAATTCCGAGGGTTCAAGACCTGCTGGGTGGGGCTGATAGCCCAAGTTGCTGTGGCTGCTAATCCCCAGGCAACATTCGTCACCAAGATCATTATTGCCGATAGCAACTGAAAATGGAATTTAAAAAAAAAAAAAAAAAGAGACTAGCATGTGGATTTTCCTGTGTGGTGCAACTTCGGCAGGTGTGTGCAGAGCTTCCTAGCAATGTAACAGCCTGGACATTAGCTCGAATCATCGATCTAGTTAGCGTACCATGACTGACCCGGCGTGGCTGGCTTTGAGCAAGGACACCAAAACTGGGTGGCCAAAGCTGGGAGCAGAATGGTGTGGTGGAGGGAGTGGCAAGGAGCTGTTGGGTTGGATGGTCTGGGTGATTAATGCTGGATGTGTTTTATAATGGCTAATAAGAGAGGCACAAAGAACTGAGGGTAATTTATGCTGCTGGGAGCGCATCTTGCTACAGTAGGTCTGTAAGAAACACATCCTATCTTTCCCTGACAAGTGATCTAAGTCAGGCTAATTAGCAAACACCCATTGTAGCAGCAATAATTGGGTCCTAGTGGCTGATAATGTTGAGGCCGCGGAATCCATGTGCACAAATACTGTCTGCTTCCCCTGTGGAATTGTAGTTGGTACAGTCTAACAGCTGTTAGATAGTGATGTAGTGAAGGCATTGGACTGGGATGCAGGAGAGCAGGGATCAGTTCTTAACTCTGCCACAGACTCCCAGTGTGACCTTGCACAAGACATTTAATTGCTCAGTGCCTCAGTTTCTCAACTCAGAATACTTCCCTGCATGCCAGGGGTGTGGTGGGGAGAAATTCCCTGATGCATGTGATGTGTTTGGATACTACAGTGGTGGGCTCACACAAGTACCTCGATAGTTCTGGGAGCCTGCGTGGAATAAGTTCATTGTGAATGAGTGGCCACATCACACGGGGCGCTGCCCACACAGGCGTCCAGCAGAGAGGACAAGTCCTAGGCCCTGCATGAGCCATGCAGGAAAGCCAGCCTGCCCCTGCTCAGGGAGGACTTGAGTCTCACTCCAGCCTTTATCACAAACAGAGGCAGGGTGTGGTGAGAACGGGCCTCTACTATTACCCTTCCCAGGGTGAGCCCTGATTCCTGACCTAATCACCCTGCCCTGCATTGTCTTCAAGCTGTTATTGTTTGTGTTTGGAATGGTGACTTATGTGAAGACAAAGACCCTTGGTGTGCAGGATACAGCACAGAGAAGGAAGGACGGAAAAGCAAATAGCTAAGCATACAAAATTGCCTTAGGGACAGATATCAAATTATCGCATGGGGGCATCATAAAAAAGTGGCTGGGAGCCAGTGCCTCCTACACCGCAGCATGAAGGATTAATAGCCCTTGTCATTTAATGCCTTTGCACATGCTATTCTTATTCATTTCCCTGCTTCCTCTTTCCTATGAAACCCTGGCTAATAGCCCCGCAGCAGTGAGTGCCACAGGTTAATTACATGCCATGGCATCCAAAAGGATTTGCTTCACGTTGGCTGCAATGTGGGAGCCGCTTTGACAAAACAGATTGACTGGAGTTAGGAAAGAACAAAACCCCCAGTTCATTCGTAACCTTCCGATCTTAACTGAGGCTGGGGGCCATCCTTGGATCAGCATCCAGACCTTTGCCCATGTGCCCATCGGAACCTTCCCTGAGGTTCCTACATGTCCCAATAATGTTGTTTTCCATTCCAGGTCTGGAACCAGAAATGCTGCGAGCCAGGCCAGCCTCTCCCTGCGCTTCTGGCTGTGAATTGAAGCGGCTAACCTTTGGCCCGGGGATAAGGGACGAACAACCCTGCCAGCCAGAAGTTCCTGGAGGAATCTAGGGATTTGCCCATTAAAGAAGCTCCTTGACCCTTGTGTGAAGGAGAAGGTCTTGCAGCCTAATACCAAGCACACCTTCCACTAGGTAGGGGGAGCCAGAGTGTGCTGGAGTGGGTGGGAGGGGGCTGGAAGGGCTGAGGATGCAGAAAGGTGGGTTTTGCAGGGTGCTCAATAGCACCTGATAACCGGGACAGGATACACTGGGCTTCCCAGTGTATCCTGTCTTCTCTGGGTTTGTTCCTTAAGCCCTGATCCTGAGTTCCAGGTAGCTGATCCCCAAATCCGGGCAGACCCCAATTAAAGTATGAGGGGCTCCACATGGGTGCAAGAAGCACGTTGCAGGATGGAGGCCTTAGACTGTAGGCTCCCTTGGGCAGATCCTCAGCTGGTGTAAACTGTCACAGCTTCACTGGCTGCAATAGATCAACGCCCATGTTACACCAGGTGAAGATCTGTCCCCAGAGCACATGGCTGGCACTTGAATAACAAGAGTCCTCATCCAACCGGAGTGCACAGTCTCCAAGCCTTGAGAGAGAGCCACCCACTGCTAATCATAGAATATCAGGGTTGGAAAGGACCTGAGGAGATCATCTAGTCTAACCCCCTGCTCAAAGCAGGACCAATCCCCAATTTTTATCCCCCCCTGGCCCCCTCAAGGATTGAACTCACAACCCTGGGTTTAGGAGGCCAATGCTCAAACCACTGAGCTGTCTGTCCCCCTCCGAGCATGCACAACATTGCTTTGGTTCCCTTCCATTGACCTTATTGCTTTTAAGTAGCGGAGTGGCATTTAGCAAAGCTGTGATCTGTGTGTGATGAGAACGCTGCAGACGGGACTTCTTGTTGCTTTTAAGTACAGGACTTTTCTAGTGCTGTGTCCGGTCTAAGTTTTAATGCCTGGAGCCATGGAACTTCCCCCTCTACTCCTGGGAGAATATTGCCCAGCCTGATCCATCTCACTTCCTGATATTCAGCCTAAATTTGCCCTTTATTAATTTCCTTCCACTCTTAGTCTGGTATCACCCTCAGTAATTCCTCTCCAGCTCTGGTGTTTATACCCTTTAAGTACTGGCAGGTGGTTGTGTCTCTCTCAGGCATTGGTTTTGCAAGAGAGATGGGAGTGAAGTAAGAGACCAAAATACAGATGCTTAGAAAGGTGGTGGAAGAACCAAGCGGAGCTAGCAAAGTGCTTCAGGCCCTGGGGAAAAACCTTCTTGGTAAAACCCTCAGCCTGACACTCTGGAGGTCCCTTTACACTGACACAAATGAACCAAAAGCCTGGCACTCAACCAGATGGTGATTTCAGTCACCAGGGTAAATCCGGAGTGACTCTGCCTTCTCTGGAGGAGCAGGATTGGCAGCCCATGGAAACGGGATCGATCCCCCCTTTGCCTTGAGTGAATTACTCTGGATTTCCACTTGCATGACTGTGTGCAGACACTGGCCCCATGAGCTTTTATTTATCCCAATGAAATGTGGCTAGTTAACTCTTTGCCTCTCCTGGCTATTGCCCGTTTCTCCATACCCACGTCAAATAGATAATGGCAGGCCAGGTGGCGATGATGTTCTTGAGCAGAGCACCCCCGTGTGGGGAGTCTCTGAATGAAACTGACAATCCTTGCGAATGCCTGGAAAGATCTATCGCAAAATCAGCCACCCCTTGGAGTCATTTACACCTGAGCAAAATGGCTGGGAAACACTAGCAAATCAGAGTCCTCTCACTCCCATCCCTGGCAGGGTTTTAAACTCAGTTTGCATAGGGTAAATAGCTACATGTGGTGCAGGGCCATGGAGAATCAGGCCCTGAGATCCTGATTCTCACCTCATTCTGGTGTAAGTCAGGAGGAACGCCACTACAGTCCATGCAGTTACCCCAGCCCTGGGGTCAATGAGAGGCGTAACAGGCCATGTTAGCATGTCTTGTTCCATAACCGAACTAGCAAATGCACCTGTCAGTGAGTCTGCAACCTCCCCGCCTGAGTTAAGGAAGGACAACTCCAACAGCAACAACAAAGATAAAAAGGAGGAGAAACCTCCTGGTTCACTGACCTTGCTCCATCACTGGCTTTCCAAGTGTGTTGTGGCTCAGTTGCTATGATTGTGAGGAACCTGCTGTGGCCAGTGGTTCAGACACAGCCTGGGACTAAGGAGGAGGAACGAGTGTCAGGTCTTCATTCCCAGCCGACCAGAAGATCCAGAAACCTGCTTGAGGAGTAGCAGCGAAGCACCAGGCAGGTAAAGCAAAGGGACCCAGAAGAGAATTCGCTTTGACAGATGCTGGTATATCACCCTTGCTCTTTACTAAGATCCCTGCCTCCCTCTGAAGCATTGCTCCACCCCCTAGTGTGTGAATAATGCCTGTTGCTGGAGCTCTAATTCCTGGCTCTGCCACTGACTCACTCTGTGACCTTGGGCAAGTCCCCTGACCTCCCTGCACCTTGATTTCCCCATCTGCAAAATGGAGAACAATTCTTACCTTACGGGATATTGTGTAATTCGCTAATGTGTTTTACAACATTCTGCAAAGTGCTGGGAAGCGGCTTCTGCTCTCAGGCAGCCCCAGTGGACTTGCATGGTGTAACTGAGGGAAGAATTTGGCTCCTGGCGCTTTGAAAGTGCTATAAAAACACGACAGCTCTGAGGTTGTTGAAAGTAGAATTTTGTCCGGTGTTCATTCATGTTTGTTCACTGTGCATACACCTGCTAAGGAGCTTGCGTGCTCAGTGTAACAGATTTGGGGGCTGGACTGCAGGGATTCAGGGATCCTATGTCAATCTCAGGCTCTCATTCATGAAATCAGAGATTTCTGTAGGGTTCGCATCAGCTGGCAGTTAGCCACCGACTAGCAACACATTGACAAAACCAACTTGTTTTGCCTGCAGGCTGGGTGAGCAAAAATGCGTCCCCTCTGCTAACGTGTTTTGCATGTATGTGCCATAACCATAAAGGGGGAAAGTGCTCTCCAGTCATTGGCATTGGCCTTCTTCTTTCCCCATGTGTTGCAGTGAATTTCTTACATCATGCTGTCTCTGCCTGTTGAGAAACTAGACCCCAAGACCTGCCTGCCCTATGCCCTGGTGGTGTGCTTTGTGCACTCACATCTGGAAGACGTGCTGTGGGTTTTTAGAAGCAGACGGAGGTTTGTCTTGGCTGGTCCCAGTGCTTCCTCTCCACCTCCGGCCACCTAGGAGCAGCCTAAAGCCTCTCGTATCCGGGTTCTTTTTCTTCTTCCACCAACTTCCATCACTTCCTGCTTTGTTGCAGGCAGCCGAATAGAGCAGCAAAGCGAGGGGAATAAAGAAAGAACTCCTGGCCTCCCAGGGGGATGGGGAGCATGTGTTGTCTCCTTCCACCTCCATGTGTTACCCCAACCCAGGGGCATGGGGCAAGTGAGAGCTGAGGGGGAATGCCTGATGAGGCAGTGATGGGAGGAATGGGCGGGAGAGCAAAGCTGGGGGTGGGGGAGGATTTGCTAGAAGTGCAGGATGGTGGGAGGGGGCCGGTGAGGAATAGCAAGGGAATGGAGGAAGGAGGAAGAGAAAATTAGGCAAGCCCAAGGGATATTGTTCCTCTAGGGACTTTCCCCCCAATCAATATCAGTGGAGGACTGGAGATAAGGATGGGAAGAAGGACAGAGAGACGGACGATGACTGGCCCAGACGGAATCCGGCCTCTGATGTAATTTTGTCTTGCCGCACATACCTCTTTCTGATACTGCTCATTCCTTATGTCATGTGGCCACAATTAGCAGCATAATAGGATGTAGATTCTCACGGTTGCATCCAGGGGGGTGGTGGATAAGACTCAGAAGGTGTCTGGCTTGATACCATGGTATTTGATTTGCCATGCACAATGGAAGTGGTGCGTGGGGGGAGGGGGAGGGTTGTCACCTCGGCATGACCCTTTGATCTGCCCTTAATCTGGCAGTGAGCAAACCAAATAGCAAGGAAAGCATCAACAGAGGAAAGCAGGGCTGGCTTCTAATGGGAAATGCGGAGATGTGGACCCCAAGGATAGTCTTAGCCCAGGCTCCAGCTCTCTCCACCCAGGAAGTGGCTTCTGTGTTCTGCTTGAGTGGTCCTGGGGCTCTCCCCATGCTGCTGCTGCCCTTCAGCTGGGCAGCTGGGGAGCCCCTGCCTCTCCTAGGATGCCACTGTCCTTGGTAGGGTGGCACCGAACTGGAATTTACAATGGGCCTCAATGCTGCAGCCAGGCCCCCTGGCCTCTGCTGCAGATGGGCAATTCTATGGCAGCTGAATTTTTATGTATTAAACGGCTGACTTAGGTCACTTACCGAGTCTATTGCTGAATTAAATATGGGAGTGACTGATACCCACAGCACGGTGCCCCTTGTGCTGTTGAGTTTGACAGACGCTGTTTGCAACCTTTCCGTTTTCAACCGTGCAGCCTCGTTCTGCAGTGGCGGCATATAACTGAGTCACAGAAGTGGTCCTGGGAGGGGTGCTGGAGGTTTTGGCCCCTGGGAAGGTGTAGGAGTGTGGAGTACACTGGCCCCTGTTTTAGAAGCCTTTTTGCCTCTTTGTGGATCAGTGAAAACAAACCGAGGGCTGTGCCGTCTCGGGGGCTTTTCATAGAATATCAGGGTTGGAAGGGACCTCAGGAGGTCATCTAGTCCAACAGAGCTTTTGACTAAGCAGCGAAGCTCAGAACTGCGGGAGATTTCGACGTGGGTTTCTGGTTCCAGCTTGTCCCTACTTCTCGGTTTAAAAGAGAAGCTTTTTATTTAATTCTTGTTGGTGATAGCAGGGCAAACGGCTGGTCGGAGGTGACGAGAGGCTGTGTCCCAGCCGAGCACCCCCTAAGGGCCCACAATTGTATGGGGAACCTCCCCATCAGTGCTCAAGGGGGAGTGGTTACAAATAAAGACACATTCCGCTGTGGGTTGAACTACCAGCCTGCGGACAGCCACAGCTGGAGAGATGTGACGTACCCGGATGGGAGCCCTGCTCCGGCCGGCACGGTCACAGTGATTAGGATGGCAGCTTGCATGGGGAGTGGGCAGGTTGGTCATGCCTCAGGAGGTGAAGAAAGGGAGAGATGGAGGGGCCTAGGGTGTGAGGGTCAAAATCTAAAACTCCATCCAGTCCTGTAGAATCCTGCTCCAGCATCCTGCAAATCTCCCCTCAAGCCCGGGGATGAAGCCTGCCAGCTCTCACTCCTTTATGCCCCATAGCTAGGCAAGGCGCTACCTGTGGCGAAGATTGTTCTGCCTTCACCCTCCCCCTGTGCTCTCCCTCCAGGCCCCAAAAGACAAGGGGACCAGGGTTTGCCAAAGGTATCAACCAGTGACCCGACGAGCTTGTGTCTGAGCAGAGGGCTGCTTCTCTGAGCCCCAGGGGAGATGAGGGACTTTGAGCTCTTGAATTCCTGCTGCTCCCGAGGTTAGTGGGAGGAGCTGCCCCCGTGCCACATAGACTGGACAGACCAGTGCCGTGTATTTCCACTGAACGCCCAGGGGATGAAACCAAACCTGAGCAGGAGAGCCGTGGATTCTCCTCCCACTGCAGCCGTACAACGCCTGGCTTATGTAAGCGGGTTACATAACTCGGCTTGAGCGATGCTGAGCCATCCTGGGTGAGTAGCGTGGCCCTAGTGATTGTGGCCAGTGCTCTGATACCGCTGCAGGATGACTCCTTGGGTAACGAGCTGAGCGGTATGCTCCTGTGCTTGGCATTGCCTGTGTGAGCGGGAAACCCCAACAGAGGGCGTGGGCCCCTCGCACGTTGGTGTGCTCCTCAGGCGTGCCGCAAGTCAAGCGGTTCAACCCGAGCTCTGTGCCAATGACATAGTGGCGTAAGCCGGGGTGCTGGTAGGTTAAAGCAGTCGTGCAGAATTAAACTGGCCAAAGAGCAAAATCGGCTCTCCCGCCTTTACCAAGGTGAGAGAATGGATAAACAATTGGGATTTGACTCAGCCATTCAAACACATTACATACCCTGGGCATGTGGGTGACAAGAACTCTGCGCGGCAGGAGTACCTTGTCTATTTTCATCTTTCTCTATGGGGCGGATCCACAGCCCAGTGAAGCCATTGGAAGGACTCTGCTTGACTTCAGTGGGCTTTAACTCATGCTATGGAGACCAAGTCCAACCCCCATTAAAGTCGGGGAAAGATATCTATTGGCTTTGGTGGGAGCAGTCGCTCTAGCCAGCAAAACCATTCAAAAAGACAGAAAATAACATCTGGCCTAGTGTCCAGGGCATAGACTGTGACTAAGCAGACCTGGGTTCTATCCCTGGCTCTGCCACTGGCCTGGTGGCTGACCCTGGGCATGTCACTGCCCCTCTATGTGCCTCAGTTTCCCCACCTGTAAAATGGGGATAATAATACTTTCGTAAAGTACTTTGAGATCTATGGATGAAAAGTGCTGTATTAGAGCCAGGTATTATTATTATTATTCTATGTGTGTGTAAACCCCCCACATCCCGCTGCCTTCCTTTAATATTAATTTGCATCCTTTCTATGTTTATGTGTTGAAGAGCCATTGATTACCTGTCTAATTTACATGGCCTTGCTTGATGGTCAATTTCTACACAGAGGGAAAGGGCCTGTATTTTGTGCTAAGAGCCCCCTATCAAGTAATTGTTCCCTATGTAGATGCTATTAGATTGTAATCAAGTCACCCTTAACATACAACTGCATTTTCCACTGCTCTCATCCTAAAAGGATTGTTCAGTGTTCCTGTGTGCTGTTAATCAGTAGTCATGTTTCATCCCAGTAGTGGCTGCATTTCTGTGGTGGGTACAGTGATTCCTGTGTATGGTTTGTACAGTGATTTAAGTTCGCAAAGTGCTTTGATGTCCCTCAGGAGATAAGCTGCTATAGAAATGTAAGATCATCCTCATTATAGGATTCTACTTCTTTGACTTCAGTAGGCTTTGGATCAGGCCCTAAAGAGGATAAATCCAACTCACCCTATGATTCCAGATCTTCTTTGTCTCCTGGGACGACTGAGATTCTTGGTCCCTTTTTCCTAGGATTTTATCTCCCAACAGGCCTAGGACTCAGATGGATTTTCTGGATGGTCCATCTGCTGCCAGGCCCCAGCTTATCCATCATCTCTTTAGAAAACACATTCCGTTGTGCAGCGGCCAGCTTCCTGGTGCTCGCAGTTCAGGTTCCACAGCCTCCACACGTCCCTCTGTTCCAACCATTCGGCCTTCCACCCAGGTTAACCACAAGGACATAGTCCCAGTTGTGTTTCCCCAAAGAGGAGCCTGTCCCCCATCTGGTTCCTACCCCTCTGGGCTCCCTGGATCACCAATTCTCCTGCCACCAAGAGAAGGATTGGCAGACGGCAGAGGGAATACAGGGCAGCCTCCCATCTGAGGGCCTCAACCTGTCTGTGCTGAATTTACTTCTGTATTAGGCAGGTCTGTACCTGAGATGGACCAATGCTAGTCTGGGGACTAACCCAGAGAAAGGCACCCAGTGGCAAAGGAATTGTCTGAAAAGAAGCAAAACTCCATCTTGCAGCCAGCGCTCCCCTCAAGACATCCTCTCAGCCTTGCCCTCAAACCCTGCTCTCCTACCGGTTGAAGCCCCAGTCACGCCAGGCCACTGGCCACGGACCCCTGTGACACACGAGTGCACTGTTCACAGAGGGCGACAGGTGCCCTCTCCCTGCAGTTGGGATTTTGCCCCTAATGTCACCCTAGAAAGAAGAAAATGGATTTGGGAGCCCCCACAGCTGCCCAGAGGATTAAAATGTGGGCTGGATTTTGAGCACAGCCGAGCACCTGCTAATCCTGCTGACGTGCACTGGAGTTAAGGGGCCTCTGGCAATCAGGCCTTTAAGTCCTGGGCAGCAAGGGAAAGAAAAATTGGTTGCTCTTTGAACGGGATTTGTTCTTTATGCTACTGGGGCAAAGCAGGAAGTAAACATGCTTATTTTATGCATTGGGTTTTCTCCCCTTCATTGTTCCCAGCATCTCCTGCCCAGACTTTAGGGGGCCACATGAATCTCTGGGCCAAGGAGGAGCTCTTGAGTTCCCAGAATTATTTGAAGGCATCTGGACAGGTCACACTCTTCTTGTAGCTCTGAAGACCCTTGATGACAAGTGGAGCTTACTGAAGTCAAGGGGAATCTTGTCATTGACGTCAGCGGGGCTAGGATTTCACTCCCTGTTCCAATATGATTCCATGGGACGCTTGCGCTTGACCAAATGACACTGTAAAAAAGAGACGCCTCAGCCCGGTCTGATCGTCATGGCGCAGCCTCCTACAGAGCGGCAGGGTATTTTAATTGGGTCCCAATTATCTCAATCAACACTTGGCACAGAGTTCATAGATCATCTGTAATGGGCCTTCTGGGGTAACATTCCATCCTCCAATCGGAGGCTGTGCCAGGCACTAAGGGAAAGGTGCAGTGATGCACAGACGTGCGATGAAATGCAGCAACGTGCACAGAGAATAGAGTGAGCAATCCCCTGAAGTCCTGAGGCTGCTTCATTCCCTTCTCCTCTAAAGATTCTGAGGCTACTGCTGGGTATGGAGAGTCAGTCCCCGAGATATCATGAGACCCATCCGAGGGTAACTTGTAGGAAACAGGTCTGGCTATGAAAATGGGACTGGATGGACGCTCCATCTTTGCAGCCCAGGGCTACATACGCCCTTATCGCAGGCTGCAGCACTGCTTTGCTCACTACTAATTGTGTTAATTCTTCATACTGAGAGAGAGAGAGAAAGAAACTGGCCAATGGTAAAATCAATGAGTGCCCAAGAGCAGGCTCTGAAGAAACTCTCTCAGAAGTCGTCTGAGCTGGGTGGCCGCATTTCTCTGGGCCTATAAAGCCAGCTGGGCATATGGCCATGTTACATCACAGCCAGTGCTAGGCCCGTGCGACATGTGAGCTAGCACAAGGCTCCCCATTGCTCGTGTGATAAATGTTGTGTTCTGGCCACTTGTCTGGCAGATTGGCGCCTCCCACAGGTGGCTCTTGCCCATCCTCTGAGGAGATCAGAGTCTGGCCCCGTGTTTTCTATTATTTTAATAATAGCCCTCTGCAGGGCCATAGCAGTTCTCCTATAACCATCTCACAGGGCAGTGTAAACATTAATTAAGCTTCTCCACAGGGAGGAGGTGAGTATTAGAATCCCTATTTTATGGATGGGAAACTGAGGCTTAGAGAAGTTAAGTGACTTCTCTAAGGTCATGCATCTGCCTTATCATGTGCCTGTCTAATGCCCCCATCACAGCAGTTCTCCTGGAACCTTGTTCACCTGCTACAAACTTTCTAGACCATGCTCCTCCCACAGTTTTAGGTTACACCCTGATTTCCATTATTAATTCCTATTTCTTTTTTTTTTTATTGCACATCCTTTCCTATTTAGCTTTGTCCAACTTTGCCCTCCCCGCATGTAAACTCAAGTAAACGGATCTTCACATGATGATCACCCTGATCTCAGCCCCTGGGTCCTGATCCATTATTCCAAAGCAGTAGAAAGTCTCTCACTGATTTCAATGGCATTGGCTGAGGCCCACGCTGGCAGCCAGTTCTTGATATTGGGGCTAATTCCCAGTATTGATAAGGCCTTAGACTCCGGCTGGAGTAAATTCTTGGAGGTGGGAGGAGGGAGTTTGAAGCAAACAAACTAAGATGCTTGTGTGTGTTTGCTTTGTCAAAGGTTAACATATTTGCAAAACTAGTGGCTGTCCCAGTGTGGTCCATGGTCCAGTGGGGACCTATGGAGGCCTTCTTCTGGTCTTCAGAATGTATGTTGGCAGCGGGGCTAGGGTGGCCAGGTGGAGCAGTGGGTCCATGAGGCTCTCTTAAGACACAAATGCTGGAGGGCGGCAGTGGTGAAAGCCTGCTTGGCAGTGCTTAATTTGTAATGAAAGAGGTGCCAGGGCTCAAGTAATTTTTTTACTTTCATAACTGACGTGCTGAGCCTAGAGGTGCCAGGGCTCAGCCCTGGCAAACCCTGGCCCAAATTAAGCACCACTGCTTGGTGTTTGGCCTTTCCAAGCCCTTCTGCTCTTAGTCTTCCCTGGGCAGAGGGGAATTCTGAACAGAACTGGCCTGAACAGTTTGTCTGAGGGGTTTCTGGTCTTACAGACTAACTGGTTCCCTGAGCCTGGCTGCGCTGGCGAAATGGCTGGTTGACGGCTTGTTAGTGAACGCTTCAGTGGCCAGTGCTCATCTAAGCTTTCATGTAAAAAGTGCGTTTTGTTTTGGTTTTTTGGATTGTGGTAGCCTCTGGAGTAACCCCAGTCACAGCTCAGGGCCCCATCAGGCTAGGTGCTGTACACACATAACAACAAAAAAATGGTCCCTGTCCCACGGAGCTTATAGTCTAAGTCTAAGTGTGTGATGAGAGGCAAGAGGTGGATGCAAAAATGGCCGGTTATTGTCCCTTATCCTTTGACAAGCAGGGGAACTTCCAAACCGTGCTGCTGTTCAGAGTGTACGGCTGAACAGTGCCTTTGGCTCAGGAGCATCAGTGGATCCTAGCTGAGGTGGTCGGGCTCTGGTGTCACTGCAGAAGGGAAGGAAGATGTTGGCGAAGGGAGGCAGAGAACCTGGCGGGCTTGGAAGAAGGGAGCCTGGAAGATGAGAGAAGAGAGGCGGCCTTTTTCTGTTCTGGAGGGGCTGGAGGGAATGGCAGAGTGCATGGGCAGCCTGCGGTTCTTCCATACTGCAACAGACAGGTAGGTACTGGCTACATGATATGTACAAATATGGGGACAGAGGCCTGGATTCCCGGTGCAGAGAGGGGCTCTTTGGCATACAACCAGAGGACTGGCTCAGTGCACTGGCGTTCCACCCCCGCTCTCCTGTTCGCTCCTGGCTAGGGTGCTGCCACCACACTCCCATTTCTGGCCTCGGGGCATAGCATAGGCCCAGAGCTAAATTGCTGAAGTCCAGCGGAGCCAGCAGGCTCTCCATGCCCAAGCCTTGCTTATCTAAACCCCTCCAGTGCCACAGCCCTGGGATTGGGGATACGCACACGGTTCAGATCTCTGGGGGTTCTGCTGTGCAGCAGGCATGGCAGTGAGGAGCTGCTTTCTGGGCAGTGAGCTTGGGCCAGGCTGCCTGTTGTCCAGGGAGCTGGAACGCTGTGCTATCCCAACCATGCAGGGAGCGAATGGGAGAATGGGGCCAGTGTTGGGAAAATGAGAACATGGTACGGAGACAAAGAGGAGGGCTGGCTGCTTCTGCCTACTTCTCTATGGGAACCCTGTGGGCATTTCTTCTGAACAATGGCCCCTCTGTTGTTGACAAAAGAAGGCAGGATGGGGAGGATAAGGGATCCATTTTGCAGGCTGTACGTGGTGATGTTGTGGCCCTGTTGGTCCCAGGATATTAGAGAGGCAAGGTGAGCGAGGTAACATCTTTTATTGGACCAACTTGTGGTGGTGAGCGAGACCTGCAGAAGAGCTCTGTGTAAGCGCGAAAGCTTCTCTGTCCCGCCAACAGAAGTTGGTCCAATAAAATATGACCTCACTCACCTTCTCTCTCTTTTGTTTGTGGGCTTTTATTTGTTCTTTCAATGAAACCTTACACATATGACGCAGCTATAAAGAGACTCAACAAATAAAAACAGCAGCTACCGGCTGGGCCAGGCTTAGCTGGGACTTTTAGAACTGGGCAAACAGTGGCGAAAGAGATGCACAAACATTTACTCGCAAAAGGAAAACCACTAATTTGCTTTGGTCCTCACCACCCTGTGTATTTGCTGTCTGTGAACTTTCAGACAAGCAAGTCTGTGTTTGCAAGATTGTTTGCAGAAAGAGAGCGTTTCGCCTGAGCGAATAGTCCAGATTCCATCCATGGCACTTCTACGGTCCCCATTCCTGAGCAGCTCACAATCTTTAACACACTGTTGCCCGTTTTCGACCCGAGCGGCTAGTCAAAGTTCAGGGCCCTGGAGATGTTCTAGGTGGGAGTTGAAATGGATGGAGTCTGGTATTTTCTTTGGTGCAGTCTTGTTTATCTACAAGGAATGTACAAGTCCTGCTGCCCTGAATGCAGGAGGAACAAAGAAGAAAGGTTTAACAGACAGCCCCATGAGGTCTCTCTCTTGCTTTTCCCAGGGTCGCTCTGTGCTCCCAGGCTATTGCTTGGCTTTCTTGCTTTTTACCTCTGCCTCTCGCTTTCTGTGCTGTCTGTTCTCAGTTTCTCTGTGGTCTCACTCTCACACAAAATTCCCCGCCAAACCGCGAGTCTACCCAATGCAGTCCAGGCTCCTGTGTGGGTTCACACAACCCGCATTTGTCTTAGCTGGTGGTGGGGGAACTTCTGATTAATTCATCCAGACAGTTATGTTAATTGCAGGGTGCGTTCACACACAATCTCAAAGAGGTTTGTGACCCAAGCAGTTACTAGCACCTCCCAACAGAACAGGATTTGTCCTCACAGCACCCTGTGATGTCAGGCTGGGCTGGGCTATTAACTCCATTTTACAGATGGGGGAGCTGAGGAACAGAAAGCGTGACCTGGTCAAGTTCACCCTGGAAGCCTGTGCTGGAAAAATGTAGCTTAGGTCTCCCAAGTCCTCGGCCTAGTGCCACATAACCACGGCAGCCCCCTTGGAGACTGGAGCTGCAGGCTGAAAACTGTTTGCACAAAGCATTTGGTGAATCATTTTGAATAAACAAAGACATTCCTAAAAGCTGAAGTATGACTGAGGATTATCTTCTGTGGTGGCCTAGATATTGTCTACCGAGGTGCCTCTACCCTGTCACCTGAAATTACTAGCTGATTATTTGTGAGTAGGCAAAAGAGATTCAAGGATGATTTCTTTAACCCACAGACAGCTAAGCTGTGCTTCAATAGATAGTTTCCCAACAGGGGGGCATTACAGGTGATAAGAGAGAGATTTTAAGGGAATGTAATAACATGGTAAATACAGCAGTAGACTATGATAGTCATGTTTAATTTTCTATCTCAGATTTGATGAAAGGGATAGCCTCCATTGGGAAGCTTTCTAGCATGGTGGTATGCTTATGTTTAGGGAAATATCTAGGAACATAGCAACCTCTACTTCCACAAGTGCTTGCTAAGAGTGTACAGTGTATGTGGAGGAAGGAATAAAATCTGAATGTTGCATTGTCTTGGCTTTTTTCCTTCTTCTCCTTGAACACTCAACACCAGGTAACATCTCCACCAAGGCAGTTGAAGCCTAATTAACATCCAGAAGGATTTCAGCTAATACAGGCAGGGATGCCTGGGAAAGAGGTGGGGGGAGAGGCCATTAGTTTTTGCTGGGCCAAGAACAGGTGCACACAAATTAGTAATTACCTTTACTCGGAGCTTCTAAGCAGAGAGAGGAAGTCCATTATTAGTCGACACCTCAAGAGAGACTTTTGAAATTAACCTGGGATGGAACAAGGGGTGGATGACACCATGTTTATTCATGGAAACAAGTCGATAGAAGAACATGCAATAACTATTATGTCAGGATGTTCCCTAGGCTGAGGCAAGCAGGTCTCAGAGGAGAATATGCTAATACACTCTCACACCTACTGACTTGGAAGGGTTCATAGACCATGGGTGACAAGCAGGACTAAGGGTATGTCTATGCTTTGAGCGGGAGGTTTGTGATTCCCAGCTAGAGACCTACTCAGGCTAGCTCTCCTCAAATCAGTGCACTAAAAATAGCATGTAGCCACAGCAGTGCGAGTGGTGGGATGGGGTAGCCACCCCGTCCCCTATACGTGCCTAGGGGACCAATGAGAACTACTGCCAGCACATCTCCTGAGCTAGGAACCACACCCCCAGCCTGAAGTGTAGACCTACCCTGAGCGAGGAGGCTATTTTGGCAGTGAGGGCTGGGACTCTGAAGACTTGCACGGCCAATGGGACAGACTCCGAGCTCTAGCAATTCAAGGGTTTGGGGTCGACTTTTCCTGGGCAAGGCGAGGGAGTCTCCGACCTCAGTAGGTTTGGTCTATTATGTTACTTTTCTTTTAAGGTGAAACTTGCTGCTTTTTCCTAATAAACCTCATGGGCCAGACCCTCAGCTCATGGAAGCTGGTGTTAGTTCCACTGGTGTCAATGGAATGGGGGTCAATGGAGCAATGATGATTTACACGGAGCATTTGGCCCTGTTTATTTAAGATCCTTGTGGTGTTAAGGAATATTCTTGTAGAGGTATCTTGGAAGAGGGAAATCAATGACTGGTCATAAAAGGAAACTGGAGCCTAACCCTACTCAGGGTGCTTGGCCAAAGGCATGTGGGAGGAAATCTGTCTTATAAAGCAGAGGTTCTCAAACTTTTTCTTTCTGAGGCCCCCCCCAACAGGCTATAAAAACTCCGCAGCCCACCTGTGCCCCAGCAACTGGTTTTCTGCATATAAAAGCCAGAGTCAGCGTTAGGCAAGCAGGGCAATTGCTTAGGGCCCCATGCCACAGGGGTCCCCACGAAGCTACACTGCTCAGGCTTCAGCCCTGGGTGGCAGGGTTCAGGGCCCTGGCCTTCAGCCCCATGCGGCGGGGCTTCGGCTTTCTACCCTGGGCCCCAGTAGGTCAAATGCTGGCCCTGCTGGGCGGCCCTCTTGAAACCTGCTTCTGGCCCCCCCAGGGGGCCCTGGACCCCTGGTTGAGAACCACTGCTATAAGGCACGGTCAGTACCAGAGCAGAGGGGAAAAGCCTAATCACCTTGATCAAACAGTTTGAGGGTCCCCAGGTGACATCCACACCCCAAACAAGGACGATCTCTCTCTAACAAGCTGTTTGCTGTGAACAGTTCAGCCAGCTCTAGTTACACCGGTGTCCATTTCTCAGAAGTCAGTGGAGTTGCTCCAGATTTGCACCAATGAAACTAGATTAGAATCTGCCCCAGTGTCCCAGGGACAAATACAGATGTGATGTAAACGGTGATATAAATTCCACATTGGGTGTAAGCTGCAGAGTAGTGTAATTTTCAGCACATTGTCATTCCGTGAGTGTTGCTTCCATGGTGAGGGGGTGGAGTCTAGCAGGAAAAGCCACTAAGAGAAGGATGTGAACTAAAGCTTACATCACAGCATCCCCAGCATTCCTGAGGCCACAGCCAGCCCTGCTACAAGCAGTTGCAACTCACATTGATTTCGATGCAGTGGGAGTTTGCCCAAGTAAAAACAGTCAGGCCTCAGGATTTGGCCCAGTATCTGTGTAGTGCTCTACGCATGTCTGGCGCTTTACAACAGAGAAAGTGGTGGCAAGGGAAGAACAAAACCATTGCCCCAAAGAGCTTAAAAGACGCAGCATGGCACAAACCCATTGGGGGCATGTTCTGATCTCTGTGACACCTGTAAATCTGGAGTAATGCTTTGCAAGTGAGTGACTTAACACTCACAGGAGCGAGACCAGAAGCTGTCCCAGAGAGGCTGATGATCATTATAGATCACACACGTCACTGGTGATATTTGAATCCTTATTGTTGAAAGACCGGGGTACTGGCTAGTGCTCCAAAAGTGTCTCTTGGCCACATGGCAGCTTGTCACATTATAGTTGCCTGGAGCCTGAGTCTGAAAAATTAAGATCAGGATTTTGGTGCAAATTCCACACTTGGATGAGAGTTGCTTGCTTCATTTATTTTTGTGCCCACCGGATCTTCAGAGAGGGATACAGAAAAAAATCCCTCATCAACAGGAAAATGAGGAAGGCTTGTGGCAATGATACAGGTTTTCCTGCCAACCTCCTCTCTGCACTGGCTCCAACCTGCAGTGGCATTTCAAGCCAGGGGAGTCATATGTTCTAGGGCCAGGCTCCAGGGGGCTGGACTGTTAAGCTTGGACTGAAACAGACTCTCACATAAAAGAAACCCCAGCTACAGGTCAGCAACACAATCTTTATTAGGTCTATGTTGTTCTATAGAAAGATCCCCTGCTGGGAGCTTGTAGAGGCCCTGATTGGGGAGGGGGTGGTGTTCATGGCAGGATTCAAGGATAAGCAGAATCAATGCATCTCCTCAGCAGTCTCCACCTGCTGGGCTCCTATGAAGTTTAGGTCGCAATACAGAGCGTAGCAGTAATACTGGGTCCTTAGGTAGCCCTCTTAATCTGGAGACCTCCCAGCGCTTCCCAAAGGCGGCTGGGTATAATGATCCCCATTTTCAAGCTGCCCTTCCCTGGTGGAACCTACTGCAGCACAATGCCACTGCCCTACGCTGGGGTGAATGCCCTCTGGGGCACAGACCCCCACTGGCACAGGAAGGTACTTATGGCACCTCCCTGCACTATCGGGGTGAATCGAGTTCACCAGCTATTACCTACGACTAAGGACAGGGCCCATAATTAGGCAAATCAAACTCAGAATTAGCTTATCTGCATGGATAATGGAGCACACCAAAATGAGACCCTTATATTCAGTGATGGGACTAGTCAGTGTGGTGTAGAGCTGCTTGTCCTGGCCTTTGCTTTGCTTTCTGATCTGCCTAAACTTGTCTAAACTATTCTCCTGCTCAGCCCTGATACCAGTCTCCTCCATCATCCCCTTCTTTCTCTGCCTGATGTAATAAACTGAACTTGGATGGTCAGGTCCAGCCCTGTGGCTGATGGGGCCAGTGTTGGAATAGACAGCAAACATGGCACAGCGGTAAGGCAACTGGCACACAATCTGAGAACTTATTATTTGTGTCACAGTAGTGGCCAGAGGCCTGAGCCCCATTGCGGTAGGCGGTCCCTGCCCCGGAGAGCTTACAATCTCAGCAGGACGCTGCCAGCATTGTGCTCTGCCAGTGGGACTAAATACAAATTCCATCCACTGGGACAAATCCTCTTCTGGTGCAACCCCATTGATTTCAACAGAGTTTGGCTGATATAAGTGAGGGAGATTTTGGACCACTGAACACTCTTCCCTTCCAAGGCATGAAGGTGGGAGTAAGAGGACATTGCGCACGTCCTGGGCTTAAGTAAGGTCCAACCCATTTTCGTTCCACTAGGTCAGTGGAAGCAAATCCTACTGAGTCAGCTGGCTCCTTAAATTAACTTGCCAGAGTCAGCGGGACTTGGAAGAGTGCGGGGTGTGTAATATTCAAGCAAGGGCACTAGATATGGGGCAAGATCATTTTGACTTTCAACACCCACGAGTCTCTGCCACACCTCCTTAGAAAAACACATTTTAAGGATTGTCAGCCAGATACAACCTGGTTTTGTGCTGTGACACCCAGCACCGATGGGAGTTTTGCCACCACCTTCAATAGCCCCTTAATAGCCTATGCTGGTCTCGTGAATGCAAACAAGGAGAATTCCTATAGACCCAGACTTTCATGTATTTAAACTTATAAACTGTTCCTATCCATGCACATGTGCAGTGCGGCATAAAAATACACATACCTGGTGTCACTTGACCCGATGGGCAATTCATCATCCTTCCAAATCCACCAACCTTCCTCCTTCAACCTACTCATCCCCACACAACCCATCCCTTTGGAAGACCCAGCTTTCAACCCCCAGGAAATAGACAGGACTTGCATATGCCCTGTCAGCAGCCTGGGCTGGGTTCCATCATACCCAAGGGGAGTAAGTTCCAGAGTCAAGGACTCTCCACTGCCATCGCTCTGCCTCCAGTCAAACGTATCTATGGCAGCTTTTGGCTCCTTGCCTTGGAGTGGAAGAATGTGAAACCGCTTTTTAGGAGGGCAAATTCTTCCCTCAGATTCCTGGGTCCTGTCTGATTGCACCTGCAGGGGTTAAAGAGGAATAGAAAGTCTGTCTGTACGGAACAAACCAGTCTGGCCTTTATGAATCAGAACCAGCACCTTGATGCAAACTGGAAGCCAGTGCAGTACCTGGAGTCCAGGTATAACAGCTTCCTATACAAAACGTTGCATGATGGGAAGTGGTCTCCAGGTGACATCCCTGCACAGCAGGGGGCAGTCATCCAATCTGTCACGTCTATTTTACTGCACGCTATCCCGTCTGCCACCAATCTCTCGTCTTATTTATTTTTGTGCCCCTGCTTTGGGGAGCTCTTTGTTGGTGCTATGAGTGCTCCCCAGTGGTGCTCTGCTGCTGCAGCTTCTGGGGAGTCAGAGGAAATATTCCCTGAACGTTACTATCTCAAGTGCACAGAAATCACTAGCATTCGATTATGGTGAATCTTCCCAGTTCTATGGAACTGTCTCACTTTAGCCTGAGAGACCCTGTCTGGCTCTGTAAAATGAGCCTCCCTACCCTGAGAGCTTGGCTTTGGGGACAGATTTATCCTCTGCTGCCCTCACCTAACAGGATGATCTCAGTGAAAACCAGATACTGTTAATCCTTTCCCTTTAACACATGGCATGTGTCAAGAATTTCCTATATCCCTTTACTGTTTGCCCCTAAAACCAGAACCCTGAAAGTTTTGCTTTAAACCTCCCAGCTCCTTCAAATCTCCCAAAGCTTTTAGAAATAATGGTAGAATAGTGTAATAAACTGGCTTAGTGCCTGTGACTGTGTCTCCCTCTAGTGGCTGGTTTTATGGGCCATAATAGTCTACTGCTTTCTCACAGCCAAAGGAGTTTTTTAGTTCCAGGCATGTGACTTTGGTGATCAAAGTCCCAGATGTGATTCCTGATGATGATGGGTATGTGCGTGTGTGGTCCATGCGGTCTTAAATGCCAGCTGTGTATCGGTGTACAACCTAGGGCAGTGGTTTCCAAACTCTGGTCTGGACAGCTGGCTGGGCACATGGTACAGGCCTAGCCTTGATTCCAGCTGCTGCATTGCATTAGAACAGTGGTTCCCAACCTTGTTCCGCCGCTTGTTCAGGGAAAGCCCCTGGCCTGCTGCATCCGCAGGTTCGGCCAATCACGGCTTCCGGTGGCCGTGGTTCGTTGCTCCAGGCCAATGGGAGCTGCTGGAAGCGGCGTGGGCCGAGGGACATACTGGCCGCCACTTCCAGCAGCTCCCATTGGCCTGGAGCAGCGAACCGTGGTCACTGGGAGCCGCAATCGGCTGAACCTGCGGACGCGGCAGGTAAACAGCCCGGCCTGGCCCGCCAGGGGCTTTCCCTGCACAAGTGGCGGAACAAGTTTGGGAACCACTGCATTAGAAGAAGCGCATTAAGTTCTTTTCTAGTTGTACTTTCCCATTAATAACCGTAGTTGCCCCATGGATATTAGGGGATCTCAGATAGGAGGGAGGGTGATCCATGTGATTGTAAATGAGGTGGGAAGCAGCCTGTGGAAAGATCTGTCTGGTAAGACATGTTCCACATGATGAATGAGTTTTGAGAATCACTGTACAATGCCAAACAAAGTAGACCCAGCTCTTTTGAGATGTCAAATTTCAATATAGATATTGATCAATATTTTTGAGGGCCCAGCAGATAAAACACTAGATGCCAACCCTGGAGAATCGTTGCCTCGTAGTATCCCTGTGGAAACATCCTCTCAGTATGCGAGTGGAAAAAATGCTCTCAGTGATATTCAGTTCACTGCTAATAAATCAAGCAAGAAGGATGGCCAAGATGGTAGAGCATAGGCCATCGATCTCGTAGACCCAAATTCTACTGATAATTAAGGATAAGATTTATGTCACCACCCTGAAATTATTTATTTACTTGTACACCACCATGCTATGCATCATGAATTGTTACATCGTAGCTATCATACTCCCGTGCGAATAGCCACCTCTCATACTGAAGAATCACCCAGACAGTGTGTATCAGATGATATGTATGATGAGTTGCCTTGCTTTCTTCTCAAGAACTTTTGGAGGTCAGTGGGGAACACTCTGAGTAAGGTAACTGATGCTCCTATTAACTTATCCTTCTACTTCTTTCAGCTGCATGATATAAATGAATTAGCACAAGCAAAGGACTCGAGTTTTTGTTATGCAGTTTTATTTTCCGAAGAGAGAGGTGTTTCAATTCTATATAGGCCTGAACCATAAACCCCAGGATATGAATAACCCTCAAACTCTGAGGCGGTTCAGTTCTGGATCCCAAGATTGTGGTTGGCAAAGATGGGCTGAATTCAAACTCTGGATCTGAACAGGGAGTTCAGGGAGAGGCTGGACAGAGTCATGGGAGTGCTTGAGACTGAGTCGAGGAGTCGGATCAAGGCTGCAGAGAGAGATGAGGACTTTAGCACAAGAAATGGAGAAGCAGTGGGATCAGGAAGGTCATCTATGTGGAAAATGACACTTCACAGATGAGGATGGGGAACTGAGGGGAGAGGAAGAAAGTGAGTCAATCAGGCAGCAAAGATGGCAGAAAAACAGAGGAAGAAGAGTTAGGTGGAGAGGAAGATGATACATGCTCGAGGGAGAGGAGGGGGAAGAGCTGCATGGTGGGATGTCCAATGGAGGAGCACGAAGAGAAGGGTTGGGAGTGGCAGGGGGGTGAGAGGAGGGACACAGTGGCATTGGCCAGGGCAGTTTGAGATGAAGAGCCACCAAAGGAAAGGGCAGGGACAGATACTGAGTCAGATGGAGAGTACCAGGGTCATGTGAGGGGAAGGAGAATAGCAGGAGATAAAGAGGTCATGGATCTGTGGGAGGCTTTCAGGGATGGAGCAGGGAATCTGGAGGGAGAACGGGTGCGAGAGGGTAATACAAAGTCAGCAGGGTCAGATTGTGTTGGGCAGGGGGAAGGTGGCGTGGGAGGAGGAGATGATGGGAATGAAGGTGGAGCTGGGTTAAGAGAGGTCTCCCTAAGGCTGTGAAGGTGGCAAGGAATGAGACAATATGAAGGTTTATAAGAGTGAAGGGATGACGTGAGAGGAGGAAGCAAGGACAGCACAGAAGAGCAAAGGCAACCTGCTGTCCTGACATTATAAAAATCCAGTTAAAAATGCTCTGGGTGATAGAGATACCAGACCTGATATGATTACGACTTCACAAGTTAGGGGAATTCCACCATTCCGTTCAGCAGGGATTATAAACACTTTTCCAAAGAGCTTGCTGAACCGGTTGATCTACCTAGAGAAGATCTTGCAGTGAAGAATTGCCAAATGCGTTCAGTGCCGTGTTAACTGTACAGCTATCGCTCCTCGTGCTGTGATTCCAATAGGCAACAGTAAGCAGGGTTGGGTCCAGGCACTATTTGGAAGGAGCACCTTGACGGTGTGTCAGGAAGCAGTGCTGATGATTACCAGTAGGTGGCACTCTTCTCTTTGCATTGTTACATGGCCCCTAATCACGAAGCAATAAAACCAGTCCTCATTAGCAATCTCATGGCACTTCTGATGAGAGCTGGGCTGTTAAGCCCAGTGTCTGAGCCAAACTTCCCCTTGCAGCTACATTGGCTATGAGAGGAATATTTTTCTCCACTTCCTGTCATAAACTGTTGTATGGCATCACTGTTGAGATGTTAAACAGCTGCCATGTACCTCCCCAGATGAGGCTGCCATTAAGCAGTGGCCAAAGTAACCCCTATCTGTCCCTCCCTACAGGAGTTGTCCAGCACTTTGAGATCCTTGAGTGAAAGTTGCTTCAGAAGTACAGAGCATTATTGTTTTATACTAAAATGGGTCTAAGGGCAAGGAGCAGGGAGCACAGAGGGTAAGTGATACACAAATCTTTGCTTAAACATCCCCTGCCTATAGGTGGATTCCCACTGTGCTTAGTGGCACTGGCCCATTTGGATCGTGTCATTATCCTTGTGAGCAGAGTGGCTGACAGCTACAAGGAAATGCACAAGGCTATATTCTACTCACAGTATGATCCAGAGAGCAAGGTGGGGTGTGGCAGCTGAAGAGATTTACCATGCTCTTCGCTGCAGATACCAAATGACGGGCCAGAGATGAGCAGTCAGATCCTCATCCAGCTTCCAGACTGGCACGTGGATTGTGCAGGCTCATGTTGCTGCTCCCACAGCTGCTCATCAGCACTACTGATATGCAGTCCTCTCTCATCAGATCATTATGGACAGCAGGCAGTTATTACCTTGTCCCGTAAATGGACAAACAACAGCGTTTAATCCCTCCCTCCCTGGGGTGGTGGTAATTAACCCAGCATTAAATTAATAACCCAAACACGTGTAGGGCCAAAAATAAAAAAACCCATGTCCAGTTGTTTGTAAAGTTCATTTTAACAGCATCAGTAATGCTGGGCAAAGCTGTGATCCAGGGTGATCATCTCTCTGATTGGTGAGGGCTGAGCGACTGCACTAGCAGCTGGGAAACTGATTTTGGGACTGGAGCCAGCAGGGTGATGCAACAGAGTTTGCATGGCCACTTCCCAATTGGTAAATGGTAGCATTGCCCAAAACAAGGCTTAAGAAAAGTCAGAGGATCAACCAGCGTAATCTACCCAGGAGCTTTATTTCTAGCTTGATCTATCCCTACGCCCTGTTCCCATGGTACATTCCCCTGCCTTACACAAGAGCATTTTGCCACCATTCTGGTATCATTGTGTCCAAGCAACAGACAGGAAAATATCTTGACGTAATGGGTAGCCGTTGCAATGCTCCCACAGTTAGCTGGGCAGCTCCACACCAGATTCAGTTGCATCACGGCTCCGGGCACCAGTGTTGGGGCAGCAATTCGGCAGCAGCTTCTCTCTCCCCTGCCGTCTGCGGCGGCAATTCAGCGGCGACAGGTTTTTTCCGTGCTTGGGGCGGCAAAAACGATAGAGCCGGCCCTGCAGTCACCTACCTCCAGAGTTCTCAGTTTTGCAGTCCCTTGAGGACTCAGCCCACTTTGGCCTTGAGCAGCCTGCTTTTACAAACGTGATACCTTTTGACCAGGTTCTTATCTCAGTTACACCAGTGCCAATCAGGAATAACTTCATTGGAATTACCCTGCGTATAACTCAAATCAGATCTAGCCGTGTGTCTTAGGCAGCTAAGTATCCATTTTATAGCCACAACAGTGTAAGTTTCCAAGGCATGGTCAGGACAAAGTACCAGTATAACTATTTTGATGAGGAGAGTGATTTTTTTAAACCGAATTAGTTATTTAGGTACGACCCCTCATGTGGACACAGTTCTATTGGTGTTGCAGTGGTAAAAATCTGTCATACGTGGATTTAGCTTATTCTTCTTTCCTTATGGGACTAAGGCCTGGCCTATACCTAAAACGTAGGTCAAGCTAGCTACTCTGCTCGGGGCTGAGAAAATTTTTTTTCCATTGACCTAGCTACCACCTCTTGAGGAGATGGATTTACTACGGTGACAGAAAGCCCCCTTTCATCATTGTTGTAAATGTCTCCACTACAGTGGTGTAGCTGCAGCGTTGCAGCTATGCCGCTGTTGCGCTTGTAGTGTAGACGTACCCTTCGCTCTGCCGGTACAACCGTGGCCACAATAAGGTGGTTGCACGGCTATAACTATTCCAGTATACTTAAAGCAGTGCAACCTTTGTGGATAGACAAGCCCTAAGGATAAAGGCTTGGCAGGGTGGCTATCGCCAGCCTGGGTTTGAATCAAGCACAGTATGAGGTCTTATGTCACCGCCCCCCCCCCTTATATCTTTAGTCCAGCGGGACCATCAGGCATCCAGCCTGGTGTGCACAGGAGATGCAGTTCCTCCATCTGGCCACGGGGGGCACTGTGACGCCTGGCCTCAGGCCAAATGACCTCTTAGGTATTGGCCCCCCTCTCTCTCTCTCTCTCTCTCTGTGTGCGCCCTCTGCTGGTGCCATGGCAACCTGGAGCCCCCCGCCCCCGCACACAGGAGGAGGCAGTGCTGGTAGGGTTGGGCTGGGCGGGTTTTGCGGGGGAGAGGCTAGGATGGGGGCTGGGAAGGGACGGTAGAGGGCAGGCATATGGAGAGAGGGGAAGCATTGGGGGGAGGCTGCCCCAGGCCCTGCAGCCTCCCCTGCCCCCCTCCCAGGCCCCTAGCAGCTCCCCAGCAGTCCCCCTGCCCCCCACAGACCTCCCAGCACCCCCGTCCCTCCAGCCCCCCAGCTACCCCCTCAGGCTGTGCCAGGCGCCCCGCCCAGCTCTCCCTGCCCCAGAACCCCCTCAGTCCATGCCAGGCTCCTGCTGCCCCCCACTCTCCTCTGGCCCCCCTCGCCTTGGCTCCCTTCCCTTGTGACAGGCCCCCCTCCCCCTCCTGGGCTCGCTGCTTCTCCTTGAGACTGCAGGGAAGAGGCTCTGGCTTCTCCCACACCCGGGCCCACTGCTCGGGGCCTCGGCGCTGGTTTCTCGCTGCGCAGAACTTGGCGCGGATCTGGTGGCGTTTTGCCCCCGCTGTCTGCCGGCGTGGCTGACGGGCCAAGGCGCAGGGTGATGGGGAACCAGGCCACTGCTTTCATAGAAAATTTGCGTTTTCCACATCGCCAGCTGAATACACCCTTCAAAGGACCGACAGGGCCAGATCTTCAGCTGCTGTACGTTGGCCTAGTCCCAGTGATGACAGCGCACGGCACTGAGACATAGAGCTGCAGCCATTGCCGTGTGCTTGGGACCTGGCCTCACTTCAGATTGGGCCGGGTCCCTGTTTGTAGCGCCTCGTTATAAAAATGAATCAAAATAGCCTCTTCCAGTTTAAGAAATGTAGGGCCATAATCACCAGTGACATAAATGGTGCTGGCCGTTGCAAGCTGGTTCAACTTACTCATTGTAAACAGTGATGCAAATTGGTGAGGAAATGGGTTTAACTACTTGTAAGTGGTAAAGCAGAGTCCATTAGAATTTCAGTGTTTTCTCAAACTTTTTGAGACCAGGGACAGGCTTGCTGCCTTCCTAAACTGTCAGGTAGATCTCAGGGACCAGTGCCTTTCTACGGACCTGTCGTTGAGAAACTGCATTAGATAACAGGGGCAGGGGAAATAGGGAATGTACACCAGGAAAGAAACTAACCAAAGGATGTAATACAATCAAGGCACTTTCTCCGGTCACATTTATCCCTGGTGTAATGGGTGCAACTCCACTGAAATTTGTGGGACAAATTTGCTGTTGGTTTAACTCCTTGGATGTCAATGGAGTTACATCAAGGATGGATTTGGCCCATGAAGCCTGCTTTAATGAACATTCTGCTGTTAGTTGCTTTATCTGCTATGCACCCTCTTCCATCCCCTTTGGAAGGGGTGGTGCAGCAGGAATATTCTACTGTTATGTTCCTACTTATGGCCCTGCTGTATTGGACTGAGAGATTCCCATGGGAGTTGCGCCTGTTTATACATGAGCTTGATTTGAGCTTTAAGGACGGAATGGTGACAACCTGGTTTGGAAACAAACTAGATCTCAATAGACATGGAAACAGAGTGAAAAGGGAGGAAGCAGCAACGGCAGGGAGGAAGTGTAGGGCCAGATACTGATCTCAGTTACACCCATCTCCTTTGGAGCTGGTAGGGCTGCAGGGGTGTCAAGGAGGGCAGGATTTGGCCTGTAGTGACTATTGAGTGTGGAATACATTCACCATTCCCCCTACCCTTGATCAAGTTAATTGGAAATGTGGATGGATTGTTTAATCAGCAGGGAGTGAGGTGGTGCTGTATTGAGGACAGCTTTCTCTGAACAGCAGCAGAGGAAGCTGTTTACTAAGGATGGATGGGAAAGCCAGGCAGCAGGATTTGTGGAAAGAGGAGCCTGCTATTGGAAGGACTGTGCTGTGCCACTGCGGATTATATTTGACCCCTGCAAGCTGCCACGTATTTTAAGGATTTGTGAGCCTTTGCTGTTTTCCTTTCAAAATTGTAGCTTGTTTTACATATGGGTACAAATCCTACTTATAGTTGTGCCTGTACAACATCATTGAAGTCAGTGGGGTTGCACGGACGTAAAGGGGGTCAGAAGTTGTCCCATGATGTTCAGCTGCTTATGTGCTGGCTGTATAAGGCAATAGGTGACACAGGTGATTCAGGTTGGAACTATTGGGTTTAAACATTTTCATTATAGAAATAAAAATCTTGCCACATTGTGCTTTAAAGTGAAATTGATTATAAACAAAAATGAAACTGACTGGGCTTGTTTTACTGTCCAAGCTGAATGTAATGCAGAAGGGGTGAGGTTTATCCCCTTGTAAAAGATGAGTAAGTAAACCCTAATCTTAAGTAGGACTCATGTGGTGCATAGGCCTTGTGCTGACCCTCAGCATAGAAGTGAGTTTTATCCAAAGTAAACAAATAGCATACATAGTGAAAAGTAAATTAGATTTAAGAATACTTCTTTTAGTTTTAATGATATAAGGTGTAATAAGTAACATTGTAAGGAAATGTATGGAAATATGATTTTCAAATTGATAGAGAGTCTTTGAATAGGATAGGCTCAAGTTGTCATTTATGTTACAGTAGTGACCAGAGTTTTCAACTGAGACTGGGGCCCTTCGTGCCAGATGCTGTATAGATGCAATAATAAGACAGTCACTGCTCTGGAGAGTTTATAATTTAAAAAGACAAGACAGACCGATAAGGTAGGTAAGGTAATATCTTTTGTTGGACCTACTTCTGTTGGTGTAAAGTACAAGCTTTCAAACTACACAGAGCTCTTTTTTGGGCCTGGGGGAGGAAATCAGAGCTAAATACAAGTTGGCTCAGACACTGTGATTTCCTTCCCCAGACCCAGGGAAGAGCTCTGTGTAGTCTGAAAGCTTGTACTTTACATCAACAGAAGTTGGTCCACTAAAAGATATTACTCACCTCCTTTGTCTTTCTCATATCCTGGGACCAGAACCGCTACAACACTGCAAAAGACAGAAAAAGGAAGTATCATTATCTCACTGTCATGGATGGGGAACTGAGGCACAGGGAAATCACATGACTTTGACAGGTCACACAGGAAGTTTATGACAGAGCGCCTGAGTTCCAATCAAGTGCCTTAACCACAAAACCATCTTTGCTCTTTGTTTTTTGTACATCTTAATCATTCACATTGAAATAGTCAGCATTCAAGGCCTGCATATACTTAAAATGTACTTTGGGCAGTGGCAAAAATGACACCGACTTCAATGGGAACAGAAAGGGGCCATTAAAAGCCATAAAATAGCTTCAATAGTAAATCAGTGTGGCGACACAACATCCTATCCCAAATATGACTGTTGGGCTTAAAACAGAGTCTGGGGGAATGAATTAGAAAGACAAATGCTGAGTTATAATGAAGCAGAAGTCATTGATACAAGCAGACAGGAGAACTGGAAGATTCTTAAAGCTTGCCTGTCCGGATCCCATTGCACTTCACCCACACAGGCACCAGCAAGGAGGGTGAGTTACAAGCATTACAACATCAGATCAGCTCTTCTTGGCTGATTAGAATCAAGGTAACACAATATTTTTGTTTCTGAAGATTTGGAGCCAGATTCTGTTCCCGGTTACATTGGTGCAACTTCATTGAAGTCAGTGGACTTTCACTGGTGATGCTATTATAATTATTTACATATTTATTTTATGGAAAACAGATGGAAGTGAACTGCTAGCTAGGTAAGTGGTATGGGGTGAAGGGTCTTGGTTTTGCGGAACATTGGTCCACCTTCTATGGGTGAAGGGGGCTGTATAGTTTGAATGGCTTCCATCTCAGTACAAGAGACACCAGTCTTCATGGGGACAGGCTGGCTAGAATAATCGGGAGGTTGTTAAACTAATAACAAAAGGGGAGGGCAAAGAGAGGGAAGATCTGAGCACTCAACACAAAATGGAGATGTTGAGAATAAAATTAATCAAGGAACCAACGGACATAAAGAAAAAAAATGTACAGGGGGAAAAAGCTGTGTCATCATGGGAAACTTCAATTTGAATGATATGTGCTGGAGGGCTCATGATGCCATTACCAAGACATCCTTGGAATTTCTAAATATTATAGATGACAACTACCTAACTCTCAGTGTGGCATCCAATCCAGGAGAATTCTGTGTTAGACTTTCAGTATTAGACTTGACAGATAAAGAGGAATGGATCACAGACCTAACAATAAATGGTAACTTAGGTACAAGTAATCAGGATTTAATCACATTTATGATATGCAAACAAAATAGAGTCCAGACCTGTGATGTATATACTTGATGATTTAAAAAGTCCAGTTTCTCAAAGCTGAAAACAATTATGAGCCAAATCAGCTGAGAGGAATAATGTAATTATACAAATATGAATGATAATTGGGAGTGATTTAAAAACACTTTATTAGATGCCCCAAAAGCCACAATCAAGCAAGAAAGCTGCATTGGTGTAAAAAAAGTCCTGGTTTAGAGGGGAAGTGAAGGCAGGTATAAAAACTGTATATATATATATATATATATATAACAAATGGAAGAAAGGGAAAGTTGATGATAATGAATATAAATCAGAAGATAGGAACAGTACAAAATTGATAAGGGAAGCAAAGGGACAGAAGGAGAAATCTATGGCCAGCAGAGTTAAGGACAATAAGGAGGAGGTCCTAAAGTATATTAGGAACAAAAAGAATCCTAACAATTTTATTGGTTCATTACTAGGTGGAAATGGTAGAATTATCAATAATAAGGCAGGAGTGTTCAATAAATATTTTTGTTCTGTATTTGGAGAAAAACAGATGATGTAATCCTATCACAACACTCTTTCTATTCCACTAGTATGTCAGCAGGATGTTAAACAGCAGCTACTAATTTTTTAAAATCAGTAGGTCTGGAGAACTTGCATCCAAGAGTTTTAAAACATCTGGCTGAGGAGCATGCTGGACCATTTTCAATAAGTCTTGGAACAATGGGGAAGTTCCAGAAGACTGGAAGGAAGCTAATGTTGTGCCAATATTTAAAAAGGGTAAATGCGATGACCTGGGTAATTATAGGCCTGTCAGTCTGCTATCCATCCTGGGCAAGAATGGCTGATAATGGGAGTCAAATAATAAAGAATTAAAGGAGGGTAATATAATTAATGCCAATCAAAATGGGTTTATGCAAAATAGCTCCTGTCAAGCTAACTTGATATCTTTTTTCTGATGAGATTACAAAGTTGGTTGATAAAGGTAATAGTATTGATGTAATATACTTGGACTTTTGTAAGGCATTTGACTTGGTACTGCATGACATTTTGATTAAAAAAATATAAAATTAATATGGTGCACATTAAATGGATTAAAAGCTAGCTAGCTGGTAGGTCTCAATATATAATTGTAAATGGAGAATCATCATCCAAAGGGTGTGTTTCTAGTGGGGACTGCAGGGATCAGTTCTTGGCTCCATGGTGTTTGATTTTTTTTTAATGACCTGGAAGGAAACCTAAAATCACCACTAATAAAAGTTTGCAGATGGCACAAAAATTGGGGGAGTGGTAAATAATGAAGAGAACTGTTCACTGATTCAGAACGATCTGGATCAGTTGGTACACTGGGCACAAGTAAACCATATGCATTTTAATATTGCAAATATATATATCTAAGAGCAAAGAATATAGGCCATACTTAAACAATGAAGGACTCTATCCTGGGAAATAGTGACTCTGAAAAAGATGTGGGGGTCGTGGTGGATAATCAGCTGAACATAAGCTCCGAGGGCAACACTGTAAAAGGGCTAATGCAATCGTTGGCGGTATAAACAATGGTATCTTATGTAAGGGTAGAGTGGTTATTTTAATCTCTGTATTTGGCACTGGTCCAACCGCTGCTGGAATACTGTGTTCTGTTGTGGTGTCCACAATTCTAGAAGGATGTTGACAAATTGGAGATGTTTCAGAAAAACCACAAGACTGATTAAAAGATTAGAAAAGATGCCTTATAGTGATAGACTCAAGGAGCTCAGTCTATTTAGTTTAACAAATAGATGGTTAAGGGGTGACTTGATTACAATCTCTAAGTACCTACGTGTGGAACAAATATTTATAATGGGCTCTTCAGTCTAGCAGAGAGAGGTCCAATGGCTGAAAATTGAAGATAGACTGGAAATAAGGTATACGTTTTTAACATAGAGTGTAACTAAGCATTGCGATAAATTACCAAGGGTTATGATAGATTCTCTATCATTGGCAATTTTAAAGTGAAGATCAGATGTTTCTCTAAACGCTCTGCTCTAGGAATTATTCTGTGGAAGTTCTATGGCCTGTGTTATACAGGAGGGCAGACTAGATGATCACAGTGGTCCCTTCTGATCCTGGAATCTCTGAATTTATTTATACATTTATGTATTTTTATTGGAGGAGTGGCCAGAAGCCCAATCATGGTCCAAGGAAAGAGTTTATATTAAAGGGAAAGGATTGTCTTGTGGTTAAAGGCACTGGACTGTGACCCAGGAAATTTGGGTTGATTCCTCCATTTCTACCACAGATTTTCTGTTTGACTGAGCAGCCACTTAGACCTAGATCCTCAAAAATAATTGAGCACCGAACTTCCCTAGCATCTAGCCCAGTGGGACCCATATATTGATTGAGGTCTTTCAGCACTCCTGTAATGTAAATAATAAATGGTCAGTTAGCAAGTAAGCAGGACATTGTCCAGATTATACATGGCGCTTGTTAGCCCTGGCAATATCTGGTCTATGAAGTGCTGAAAAAAACACTGGTGCACCTAGATATACAATAGGGTAACCTGTTATATTGGATTTAGAGTAGCAGCCGTGTTAGTCTGTATTCGCAAAAAGAAAAGGAGTACTTGTGGCACCTTAGAGACCTTGTTAGTCTCTAAGGTGCCACAAGTACTCTTTTTCTTCTTATATTGGAATAACCCTTTTATTGTGTTAATGACAAAGTACTAGCTTAGTTTCACTATCCAGTGCCACCTGCTGGTAAACATGAGTCTAATCTTAATCTTGGCAAATTTCTTTCCCTATATGCTATATGCAGTGTTGTAGCCGTGTTGGTCCCTGGATATTTGAGAGACAAGATGGGTGTGGTAGTATCTTTTATTGGACCAACTTCTGTTGGTGAGAGAGACACGCTTTTGCACTTGGCCAGAGCTCTTTCTCAAGCTCAAAAGCGTGTCTCTCTTACCAACAGAAGTTGGTCCAATAAAAGATATTACCTCACTCACCTTATCTCCTGCTAACATCTAAAAACAAGTCCTGAGCTACAGGAATAGGGTGAAGATCTATGTATCAGTAGTGATCCACTGCCATTTGATAACAGCTGCATATTTACACTCAGCCCTCTGCTTTGGAAACGCATCGAATAGGTGTGATCCACTCATTAGGATGAACAGGGATTAACAATTAATGTTTGAGCTCTTTGAGTCATTGATTCACAGCATCCCACAGTGTGTCAGGCACTGGTCTAACTTTCCAAAGTTTTAGAATCGTTTCCTCAGTCTACATCTACAGTTTAGTCTCAGTCCCTTTTGTAACATGCCCATCTTGATTTGAACTCGGAGCTATGTTTAATACATAATTCCTACACTGGATCACCTGACCCAGATAACTCTTGATCAGTCAGAATTTAGCACCTCAGTCCTACAGCTGTTCGGATGAGCAGGACCTTTTCAACCGGGACCAACAGTTAAATTTACTGTCACAGTTACTCTGCTCACCACTGCTGTTCTCCCACTGTCCGTCTCCAAAAAATATCCCCAAAATCACTGCACCGCAAACTGATGCCTCAAGGGCGTATTGGTTATTATATTCCTTTGTCTGGTGCTGCATTTGAAAACCTAGTGTTGATGAAGACACTGCTAGCTTCCCCACTGTCATTTTCTCACGTGCTCTCTCCATATGTCCTAGCTGTGAAAGTGGACCAGCACTGAAATGTCTTAAATCTCTCTGTCTCTTTGATGATGGTGCAGGAAAAAAGTGATCTGCTTTATATACTGTTTTCAGTGGGTGATTTTTCTGGGGCTTTGTGTGGGATGACTTTGTAGATGGAATCTGCAAATGTAAGCCAATGAGGACAGCCTGAATGGCTGTGGACGTTTGTTCCTTTCCATGCTGAGTGCAGTACTTTCTAAAATAATCATAATGGGTGGAATTTGACTAAATGTAGAGAATCTAGACAAGACCAACACACCACTTAAGCTCTTAATGGGGACATACGGCGTTTAGAAGGTCGTGTGCAGCTTTTCCGTACTTGGCTGAATTTCACCCAATGTCCTTGCGTAAGATATGTCAACTCCACATGCTGCATTTAGTAATTTGCTTCACGGGATGTTGCTAATGAGTCCATGTTCAAAATGATCTCTCAGCTGTTCAAATGTATCTCCAGAGTCATACAATGTAGAGTTAGAGTATTTTAAATTTGCTGTAACTTCAGATGCTGTTTCAGTGTCATTTATGGTTTAGGAAATGATCTTTCAGCCAAGACATGTTTGCTATGGGAATAAAAATCTAATCATTTAATGAACTCGTTACATTCAGTGTCACCTAATATTGTGTTGCCATGAGGTCCTTCGGGAGAGGAAATGACTTTGAGCCAACTTCTGATATAAACATAGTACTTTTTCCCTCTTGGCTATAAATCATTTGCTTAGCAAAGCTCAATGCTCCTTACAGGGGCTACAGCTGGTGTAACTTCTTCAGAGCACAAGTCAGACTCTGCTGAAAGAGGCCTGTTTCTTTACTTTTTTCTTCTCTTTTTCTTCCTCTCTTCTTTAAAATACTATCAACCCTGTCCTTTGTGCTGCTGTTCTTTCCATGCACAGTGAATAACTACCACTGTGAACCTGTGAATCAGAGTGAACTAAACTCTATATTTTTACACATACAGATACTTATGAACCAGGTTTCTTTTTACCAGCTGTACCTTTCAGTCTAAGTGTCTTTTATTTTAGATTGAAGAAAACAACACACTAAGAAGGAACAAACATAAAGTCTCCATGAAACAGAAAGTGGAATGTGTTTCTTGATCTGTCTCCTTCTACAGTCTGCTCCTTAGCTAGCAGGCAGTCAAGCAGAGTTCTTTTATGTGTTTGTACAGTGCCCAGCGCACAGGTCCTGGTCCATGTCTGAGGCCCCTAGGCACTGTGGTTATACAAATAATAATATTAAAAATGTAGTATGCAAAAAGAAGAGCCATAGCTAAGGATACGGCTGTGCTACACTGTTGTGGTTGAAGCAATAATAAAAGTCTGGAGGTGAATTGGGCTTTGTCTGCACTAGGGGTTTTAGCCATCCGTGTAGCTGCACTAGTGCAAACCCCTAGTGTAAGCAGGCAAAGCCAATGTAAGTCACAGTTTGCATCAGTGAAGTTTACCCCTGCTTGAAACGGGGTAAACTGCACAGGTGCAAGTCATGGCTCATAGCAACCTCCCTTTTCTACACCAAAAATATGTGCTGGAGGAGCTACATCAGTAGCCAGCCGCTGATGACTGCCACTGGGCCAAATCCCCAACGTGGACAAGACATTAGAGAGATAAATAGATGTTTTGTTTAGAAACTCAGTTCAATGGCAGGAACAGGCGAGGAACCTAGAGCATTCTCAAAGTGGAGACTGGTTTTTCCAGAAATCCACCCCCACGAGGGTATTAATTATACAGGCATCACTATATCCAAATAATGCTTGTTGGCTGAGCAGTGGCCTGGGGGCAGGAGACTCTTATGTAGCAAGTTCTGAGAGCTGATTAACCCTTTAGGGGGTGGCACCTACTCCACAGTCATGATGTTGTGCCAGTGCATTGGCTTTGGAGAAGGGCTGTAAGATAGAACCTTAGGCATGTGTTTACTGGGAACATTCTGTGCCCCGCCAATCAGTTGTTTCAACCCACTGTGAAATCCAAGGTCTCTTCACCCTCCTAGGGGGTTCCTGTGATCTCTCTCCTCTTTGTCTGGGGGGGGTCTAGCTTAATTAATGGTGCAACATGTGCAGGTGCTGCTGTTACGGACCGCAAAGGAGATGTTCCTTATGGGTCCCAAATGGACTGGATGAAGTCCCCAGCAAGAAGGGAGAATAGTATCCCCAAAGAACAAGTCTTTTACAGGAGACCCCTGCTATAGTTTGTAGCCATGCAAAACCCCACAGCCTCAATCTCTCAACTTACAGGAGAGGAGAGAGCAAACTAGAAAGAGAGAGCAAGAGAATGTGCACATGTTCCCTGGCGCCTGATCTCTGGTACTGTAACCCCTCTGCACCCATCTGGCTGTGTCTCTTTGTAACCCTGATTCTGTCCCTCACCCCTGACTTCTCTTAATCGGCTCATTAAAGGCTGTTGAGACTGAAACAACAGATCCACCCAATACCCTCTGTGCTTGCTCTTGCTCCTCTTCTCTTGGGAGTAAATGAAACAATATCCTCTGGCCTATATACAAACTGCTGGTGTTTCTCTCAGTAGTTTCCACCAGTGGATTTCTCCACCTTTACCATTTCTACTGCCTGTCTTTCTAGCCATCTCTTATTACATTCTCTTTTTCCTACCTCTTGTCTCCCTGCCTCCCCCTCTCCCTCCTTCCCATGGACATTCCATGTGCTACAAACTCCCAGATATTATGCTGATGGCTCCTTATAGAAATGGGATAATGCTGCTGCTAACTCTTTCCCCTCCCTACCCCTTGTTTTCCCTCCTAATCCTGCTTGTATGTGGTACCTATATGTAGCAAGATTTGGAGAGAAAAATAGGAGCACACCTTTTAACTCCTTTAAAATCCCTCGGGCTAAAGAAGCTTTAGGGAGAGACAGTGGGAATATGATGGGTATCTTGCTCTAGGATAGGAACTGTTCCTCCTAACTAGGATGCTTGGCATGCATACAAGGTTTCCTCCAGCTGTTCTGTGTCTCTCTCTGCTCTCTTTGTTCTCCCTCTTCTTGCCTCCAGCACAGCTGTGTGCTCCTCTATAGGAGCAGTAATGTTGTTGTTTTTTTAATATTGCTGCCCTTCCCACGTCCTTTGGCTCTGGTGAGAGCAGCAGAGTGCCTGCCTGCCTGCCTGTACAAGCTATTCTTCATGACAGAGAGAGCCAAGGGCAACAGACACAGCAGCACCATGAGGGGGAGAGAGTCAGAAAGGGCGTGGAAGAATCAGAGGACGGTGAGAAAGGGGCAGAGTCTAGGGATGGGACTAAAGCCAGCTTCACATTACTAGCACTAAGCAATTTGAGTTTAGCAGTCTGCAAGCATTTCAGATTGCACACTCTGGCACTTCTGCCAAGGCCAGCTGCATTTCTCTGCTGCCTCTGCCCTTCCCGGGACAGGCTCATTTGTTATCTGATCCTGCAGAGGTACTGGGACGTTGGATCACTCTGCGGTGTCTTGTGCTCTGCAGGGGGATGGAGCCATGGCAGGAGATGCTGATGGAGAATCAGGACCTGTACCAAGAGAGACAGAAGGGAAAACCGCCAAGTGAGGCAGGAGCAGCCAGGATAGAGCTACTGCAAAAAGGTTCTTCCCTAAACCACGGAGTGGAACAGCCAGAACCCCCAGGAGAAGGAAGAAATGCCCAGGAGAAAGGTGAGAAACTGGGGCAAGGGGACACACCAAGTCAAGAGACTGCAGATCCAACACAACAGATGCAGACTGGCATCAGCAGAGTGGGTCCCCCCGAGCAGGAGGTGACTCCGAAAGGACAGGATCCAGGGCCCACCTTAAATCATCCAGTCCTGGATGGAGATGGAAACACCTCCAGAGGAGAAGAGATGCCAAGGGTCTTTCAAAGAGGTGCCAAGGAGGAAGTGGAGCCACCTGAGGAGGGGAGACGTGAGGAAGCCCTGATGGGGGAGCTCTCTGAGCTGGTGCAGCAGGTGGTGAAGAGAAGCAGCTGGTGGGAGAGACATGGCATAGATGACTGTATCATTGCCCTGAATTTCCTCATCCTTCCTGCAGGTAAAAGGGGGAAGGTTTGTGTCAACTAAGGGAAGGAAGGGAAGGGCCCCTGTGTCTCCTTATTGCTTTCTCATTACACATTAACAGGGAATTGTATTCCCTTTGTGTTAGTAGGCTTGATAGCTCAGCTGGTTATTAACCACTTAGATGTTGCAGCTAACAGGGTGAAAGGAACCTCCAAGTCCTGCTCCCGTGTCCCAGAGCCCTACTTCCCATACTGCCCCATGGGAACTGCCAAGGGGATGGTGTCCGAGATCTGCGTTATATGAACACAATTAGCTGTTGGTGACAATTGGGGTCAGCAGTGGGCACAGCTGAACCAGTGCTGAATGCAGTTAACTGCAAGTGTAGTGCCAGGCAAAAGGGGCCTCAGATACTGTGGTGATGGGTGCAGCATTAGAACCTGAACACAGTAGAGCTGAACTGTGTTCAGCATCGTTTCAGTACCTGTGCTCAGGCTTAAGGAGTTGATGCAGCTTGTAATTATTCCTGTGGATGCGAATTAAGTGTACAGGTGAGCTTCAGGTAAGTGGGATGCCGAGGCAGCAGCCTTTTCAGTGCCTCTGTCGCCTCTGGTTTAACTCTGTGAAGCAAAGATGTGCATTTGGGGAAACCTTCCTTGTTCAGCACTGCTGGGCTGCCATTCAATACTAGCTCTGTCTGTCCCAGCTGTCTGTCCAAGGAGCTCAGCCCTGCCATGGAAGCTTTGTTATTGTATTGATATGAGTGACTTCTTTTGGTTCTGATGATGAGTGTGATGTAGGAGAGATGTACTTTTAACAACAGGCTGAGCTGGTCTTGTGGCTTCTCTCAGGATGTGCAAGACTTGCCAATACAGTCCCTCGTTTGTCATCTGGCAGCCAGTGAGCATTAATTTCTGCTATGAATAAAGGGTACGAGAAGCAACCAGTTGCAAGCATAGGTGTCACACTGTCCTGTGGCTGGTGGTTCTCCATTCATCCTGGGACAGGTATTTCCAGGTTTGTCCCAGTTATATTGGAGAGTTTCTACACCCTACAGACAGTGTTCGCACTCCTTCCACAGGCCCCTAAATCAGTTTGGAAGCTAGTGAGGTGTCCTCTCCTGGAAGTGTTGCATCGGGATGGAATTACGAAGACAGCAGCCTGCGCTTAACTCTGCATCTAAAGAGCATAAGCCAAATGTATCCCCTTGAAGTCAATAACGTTACACCTCTAACCCACTCACTTCAGCTCAGAGTTGAGGGACTGGTAGGGTGCTGAAGCTGCTGCTCTCATTGTATCTGTCTCGTTGTATTGTACTACTGTACATCTGGAAGTCCTTACTCAGGCAAAATTCCCCTTTGGCCAAATTCTGGGAGGGGCTGAGCACCTGTAACACCCCTTGATGGCATTGGGAGTTTTAATTATGTATACTCGGCACCCTTCAGGATTTAGCTCAGCGGGTATTTTGCCTGAGGAACCGGTAAAAACAGGGTAAGTATTTGGCCCTGTAATGGAGGGCTTGCCACCCTTATTTAGGTAAACTCTCATTGATTTCTATGGGAATTTGCCAGAGTATGAACTAATTAAGACACTCGGGACTTACAGATCCTTGTAGAGTACCTCACTGTGCAATAGGGGAGCTGCTGTGCCAAGCAAATAACAGGTCCCTGCCCCAAAGAGCTTAGAGTCTCAGAATATAATCAGGTACAAACAAGGAGACATACAGTGCGATCGTAGCTAGAAAGTGCAAGAATTAGGTAGCTTCTCTGAAGTGTTTTGAATAAGAAACGAATGGGAGTTTGGTGTTGGCCAAAGCATCCTAAGCAGCGTGACAGAGGGCATTGAGGTAGGAGTGGGGAAAGAGAGATGAAGGGAACTCTCAGGAAGGAAGCTTCCTTGAGTGCAGTTGGGTAGAGCTGGAGATGCAGATTAAGATGTAGGGACAGATTTATGGAGTGCCTTAAAAGTGAGGACCAAAGCACTGACTTTAATGTGGAAGGAGAGGGGTCACCCACAAGGAGAAGAGGCAGGGACTTAGATACCTAGGTTTATGGCTGCTTAGCTGAGCTGAACCAGAACTCTGGAACATTTTGCCATCACTGTTTATTTGACCAACCTTGTGAGGACTTCCACTCACCGTCATGGCATTTCTCTGTTTGGACATTTGGATGCAATGCAATAACTTATGAATCCTGCATCCAATCAATTCCAGAATGTTAGGGAAAGTCCTATTGATTTTGGTGGAAATGCAAAAATTGGAAGGACTAAATGGGGGGACACCTGGAGTCCCTGGCATCTGGTTAGCAGAGCCAGCTGCTTCAACCACCTATAACAGTCTAATAGATCACAGAGCCAATTGATGGCAGCCATTAACAATACTCCTCAGTTTAGCTCTCCCACTCCTCCCAATACAGTTTAAAAGTGTTCACACCCTGAAAGAAAGAGAGAGAGAGAAAGGAAAACAAAAATGGTGGGAGGGAAGGGGAGAATGGACAGGCCTGGGAGGAAAGGGGGCACACACAGAACCCCTGATGGGATGGGGGGAGAATGGGGGAGGGACCTTGGCATGGGGGAAATGGGGAGCAAACAGATCCTCTGGCATGGGGGGAATAGGGGAGTATAGGGTGGAATGAGGAAAAGGGGGCATGGAGGGAAAATGGGGAATTATTGTTTGTATTACTGTAGCACTTAGGAGCTCCAGTCATGGACCAGAGCCCCATTGTGCTAGGCATTGTGCAAATACAGAGCAAAAAGATGGTCCTTGCTCCAAGGAGTTCACAATCAAAATATAAGATAAGAGACAAGAGACAGCAGATGGATATAGACGGGGGGGGAAGGGTACAAGTGAACAATGAGAGTATTGGTCAGCATGATGGGCAGTGTTTCAGCACCAACAGCCTAACCGTTCTGGAGTTATTTGTAGGCATCATTGGATGCCTTGCCTGTGCCTAGTAAACCTTGCCCCTTAGAGTCCAATCATCATAGAGATCCAGTTCATTCTTGTTAGGGGTTTTTATCTCCCTCTTCCCTTCCGCTCTGAGCTGCAAGCTCAGCTGACAGGAAAAATCCACTTGCATGACTCCTGTTCATGAAGAGAGGGACAAAAAAACAAATGTCTTTTGTCCTCTTTATAGTCCCACAATAGTCAGTCTGATATCAATGGAGCTTTCCGGTTGGGCAGACGTAACACCTTCTGTTGGAAACCTGCACAACGCCTTCACAAGACGAGCCTGGGAGCTTAAATTCATAACTTTGCTAGACACTAAAAATCATGGAGTGAATAAAGACACTGGATTTATGGCTTATTACAACAATTATAACCCACTACTGCTCCATTTTCTCATGCTTTCATGACAGGAGAGGTATTAACTGGCCACTTCACCTTCAATGGTCCTTTGAAATATGTGTTCTCTCTGATCCTCACATCTAGGCTGTATCTCAATCTTGCTGATTCCTTTTGCAGGCCTACACTACAAACTTGCATCAGCCCAGCGGCACCGATGCAGCTGTGCCACTGTAGTGTGTCTGGTGAAGACGCTCTAAGCTTATGGGAGAGCTCTCTCCCGTTGACTTAATAACTCCACTTCTGCGAGAGGCAGTAGCTACGTTGGCGGGAGAAGATTTAGATGTAGCCTGGATGTGAGGATCAGAGAGAGGTTCAGGTTGAAGGTGATGCCCAGGTTATGAATCGCCGGCTGAGGGAGGCTAGCCCCCAGCCAGCCCCGTCCTCTCGCCTGAGGACCTGTCCCCTTCCCCCACCGGAGTCCCTCAGTGCCAGGTGAGTGGCGCCCCCCCAGGCACAGGACGGGTGGGCGGCACATGGGCCCCCCTACCCCCGAGCACAGGACGGGTGGGCGGCCCTAGCCACCCCAAGTCCCAGCCGCCCTAGCCCCAGCACGCTGCTTCCCTGAAAAGGACCAGCCTGCCTGGGCTTTGGGGAGGAGTGTAGGTGTGGCCACATCGGGCTGTTTGGGGAGGCGCAGCCTTCCCCAGCCTATGCGCCGCCCATGGTTATGGGCCTGGATGATGGTGTTGTCCACGGTGGTTGATAAAAGAAAGAGAGAGGAGGGCTTAGCAGTGGGGAGGGGGGAGTTAGGAATTGTGTTTTAGTCATGTTTATCTTGAGCTGATGACTAGACACCCACAAGATGCGCACGCAGTCTTTGTGGGGGTGGGGGCAGGGGAAGAATGGGGACCCAGGAGGGAGGCTGGGGGACACAGAGCCTATGGCATGAGGGGGGTGGGGAGTTGCTGGGAGTCCCTGAAATAGAGAGGGATGGGAGAGTAACACCCAGGGAGCTGGGGGGGGGGGGAGACTGGAGGAGTGCAAGAATCCCCTGGTGTGTGCAGGGCACTCTGACTACATTAGAATTTGCCCTTAAACTTGGGGGGGAAAGCGAGTTGGATAGTCAGCACAAAGAAAGCCTTCATCATAACCCTTTTCATCTGACACTGACAGTCTAGGAGACTACATGAACACTTCCCTGTCCCATAGACTTTCATCTGTCAATCTAGCTAGGTGCTTTTATGGCCCTCATCCCCATTGTATCTGAACTGGGTACCTGGATTTCCACTTTACTTTGGTGAGAAGAAGGAAAATGGAGACTCCTTCAGAATGAGATCTCATTTGCCCAGGAGAGCTGTAGTTCTTATGGGGAAAGCAGTCCCCCATGGATCTTGCCTTGGCCATTATACTGGTCTGATCTTAACTATCTAGAAGGCTTAATAGCTCCAAGGTTTTTCTTTCTATCTCTAGGGTTCCTGTGTCTGCGTTCAGACAATGCCCTTCCCTTCCTGTTGGGCATCTTCATCTTGGGCATAGTACACCACACTATAACAGTGAAAGGAAGCCACTTGGCCAGCCACAATGCCTTGACGGAGTCCAAGTCTTGGGGGAAAGTTTGGGCCATATTCTTCCTCGAGGTATGTAACCAATGTGGGAGAATGCTCCTGTGTGTACGTTTATATAGGAGGTACTCAGATTTCATGGTGCTGGGTGACTATAAAAACCAAGATAGCTAGGCAGAACAGTGCAAAGCTTACAGCTACACCTTGTCATGTTGCATGGGTGTGGGGTGGTTTGCATGGCATGTGTATGTGAATGTGGGTCCAGACCTGGGGATGGGGTAGATAATATGCATAGAAGCACATTTCCATTGAGCAGAGGCCATTCTGTCAGATAGCTTGATGGCAACTCATCACCAGATACATGAATCGAGAGTGACTGAGTTAAGAGAGTGTAACTGAAGTCAGGATTTGGCACATTAGCCCTAATCACCAGCTCAACAAGTTGCAGTGTATTAACTGCCAAGTTCCTCTCCAAAGAGGGGAGAGATTTCTTTCTGATTTTCAAAATGCCAAAGGAAATTAAGGCAATCCTCTTCAATTTTCTCCTGATAACCACCAGCCCCGCTGATCCATAACTTGTGAATAGATCAGCTCTTGGGATCAAATCTTCATTTCAAAAGCCAGTCCCTAATAGTATTGAACTAGTAGCACTTTCCGCTCAAGGGACAGATATATTCAGAGAGCAAAAGGAAGTGAGTTCTGTCTCTGTTGGTGCTGCAAAATTGCAAATGGCCCTGATGTGCAATGTAGTGATAACCGGGAAGTATAAAGTGAACACAGATTTGTTATAATATCTTTTTGTCATATTAAGGCCATACATCAACTCTGAGACCATACTCGAAAATTGGAATTTCCAAAATGAAGAGAAATTAGCTTTCCAATCAGTTGGGGCACAGACATCAACTCCTAACTGTGGAAGAGTTTATACATTCAGAACAGCCAAAGGTATACATGATCACTAGATGCATCACTTAATGGAGCTGGGCCTGAGGCTCAATTCTGCCTCTCACTCTCAATTTACCCTCAAGCTGGGGGTTGTTTGATTCTGGGTTTTGGCTAAAGCCTGTCTCTGATAATCAGTAAACTTGAATAACTCTTTGTGTAACTGGAATGTTCTTATCATAGAAATGACCTTAGAGATTAGTACTGTCCTCAGCTGTAAAGTACATATCTTTGTGTAACTCCAGAAATTATCTACCATGCTTGTATCATGCAGCTTCAACAGCATTTTAAGGCATATGTGGTGCAGACAACAGATGTATTTCTCGGGTGTAGTTATATCATATTAGTCCTCTTATCCTAGTGCATGACAATAACAAGGCTTTGAGTGTGAACCTCTGTGGTGGGGTCATCCCAGTGAGACAATGCTGTGTACCTGCCATGTTCTGATCCTTGCATGCACGCTGTTCTGCATTTACTTCTCTTTTCTTTCTCTTCCAGGTTTGCTCAGCTTTCACAGCAGAGCAGGCATACTACAACCATGTGAAACTCCACCACGGTTACACTAATGTTATCAGACTAGGCGATTCCAGTACTTGGAAGATTCCTTTCTTGAACCGATATGTCTACATGTTCATTGCACCCATTGCTATACCTGTTTTAACCCCGCTAGTGGCACTTGGTATGTAGCTTTCCTCTGAGGTATTTTTCTTCTATAGGTATTGTTTAAAACCTAAAGGTTTTTTTAAACTAAAAATTAAACTAATTCGTAAGGGCCCCAAAAGATAAATACAATTAGCAGTATTATGGAAGCCCCAGTCAGGTTAAAGGCCTGATGGTACTAGGAGCTGTACCAATGCAGTCTCTTGCCTGAACATCTTACAATCTAAGTTAGGATGAGACAGGACAAGTGCGTATAACAGACAGTAGGAAGGAGCAGAAGAAGTCCTTTGGGCTATCTGCTCAAAACTAAGGCGTTCGCCAGAACCATCTGCAGGGCTTCTTGATTCTTAAACTGGCACAATAGGGACCCTTTTGAGAAGCAGATTGTACATTCAGAATGGAATGCACTCACAAAAACTCAATATTTAAATATATTGGGTCAAATACTGAAGACCTTAGGCAAATCTCACATTGAAGTCAATGGGCCAAATGCCTGAAATCCTTATTTATTTTTAATTCAGTCCATTCTCAGACCCGTTGACTTCAGCAGGTATTTTGCCTAGATAAGGACAATAGGATCCAGATTTGTATGTAAGCAGTGTCAGGATGAGCTCCACCCTGACATCTGGTGGTGAGGTGTGGCAAGTTGTGGAAAAGAACTTCAGGGGCTGATCTCATTTGCATAGGCACACCCACCCCGCCTAGAATGAGGCCATAGCTGCCCAAATGGTCACTTTGGCTGCTGTGGGATCCCCAGTGTCTCTGTTATTGGGGCAGGAAGAATAAATTGTTATTACCCTGATAATGGGAACTGTGCTTGGAACTGTACTTGGCCTTTTGTTATGATGGAGGGACTCACAATCAACTAAGTAGCACTCGCTAGGCAAGGGTCATGGGTTCCAAAACTCTGTGAATTGAGAGAGGCTGGGGATAAGTATTAATATTTGGTGGTATGGGCCCCTGGGTGAGGGCCTTACATGCTAATTGCACTTCTTCCTCTCTCCACTGTGGAATATCAGAGCTAATTTTGATTCCATTAGGAGTCTAGTTACAGGCTGCTGAGCTCACTTTGGGCTAATGGTGCACCAGCACTGAGGCTCCCCTACTACAAGCTGAATTCACTAAAGAGCTGAACTGACTAAGAGCTGAAATCTCTGAGCGTTGTGTTAAGTAGTGGGGGAGCCTGAAGATATATTGTGGAGCAGTTTGTGAGGTGGCTGGAGTGCCTTGTGGACAGGCTGGTGGCACAGTTCATAGGATGGCGGGAGCTGCTTGTGGGACGCGGAGCGGAGCAGTTTGTGGACCGGATGGTGGAGCACTTTTGTGGGGCGGCTGGCAGAGTGGAGCGAAGGCCTATGGAGCTGTGGGGCGGTCAGCTTCAGATCATGTAAGGTGCCCCTTACCTCTCTCCCCCGCCACCCATCTCCACCCAGGTTGGGAGGTAAAGCTCTGCAGATAAACTTTCGAACTCTGGGGCTGCCCTGACCAGGGACAGAGACTTTTGGGACTTTGGGTGGTTTGGGGTTGCTGGACTCAAGAACCAAAGGGAAAGGACATGCCCCAATTTGCTTGGGGTGGGTTTTTTTGCTCATGGGTTGTGTTACCAATCCTGTTGGTGGTGTATCCCCAACATAATGCCACATTGTTTCTCTCTGTTATTAAAAGGCTTTTTGCTACACTCAGACTATGTGCTTGCGAGACGGGAAGTATTGCCTCTTGGAGGCACCCAGCAGGGGTGGTATATATTTGTCCCAGGTCACTGGGTGGGGCCTCGAGCTGGTTTGCATTGTGTTATTGGAATGAATCCCCTAGATATTGAACCCGGCCCTTGTTGCTGCCAACTCTGATGGGCAGAAGGGTTACATGTATATACTTCTTCAGATCTTCAAAGCACTATACAAACACTGAAGCACTTACCCAGGCCAGATCCTGTTGTCCTTACTCAGATATATGTAGGGTTGGTGAGGGGCATGCTAGGCTGGAATATAATGAAAGAAAGGAATGGAAAATATTTGAAGCATACTGGTGTCAGTGCTAGGGAGTGGAAGAAGATGGTCTCAGTGGGAAGAATGGGATAAGGAGGTGCAGACAGTGGAAGAAGAGACTGGATGATAACTGGGGAAATACAACGTTCATAGTATATGGAAGCTGTTCAGTCTTTCAGGAGACTGACACACAACCATGGGTAGTGAACAGCTGCTAATTGGTTGCAGAAAAATCATAGGCCATATAGGACCAAATTCTGAGGTCATTATTTAAGCCCTGATTCTGCAACCCTAACTCACGTTACAGAGTAGCTCTAGCATTCTGTCAATGAGACTACTCGCTTGGGTGAGTGCTACTTTAATTTTTACTTGGTCCTTTCTCAAGCAAACGCCTATTGACTTCAGTGGGGAATTTCATCCAAGTAAGGACTGCTGAAGCTTAGTAAGGTCTTCAGTATCTGACCCATAAATTGTCTCAGGACTAGAACAATAATCAGGTTAAACCAGAAACAAATCCATGTCCTACAGCTCGCTTGGTGACACTGTTCAAAAAGTTTTCTGAAAGCCAGTGGAACCTTAGGTGTTGAAGTGGGTCTGGGATCAGCTGCTCCTGGAATTTGTACATAGTAACTGACCAGTGCCTCTCCTGGGATTTGGAATATAAGAACTACACCATTATTCCCCAGCTGCATAACTTGGAAGATGTGGGGAGGGATTGACTGTTTCCCTACACATTGTCTGTTCTTTCTTTCATAGGTTTGTTGAAGGATGTTGAGTTGAAAACAGCTCTCCGGACACTCTGCTGCATGTTTCTTGGTCTCTACTCCCATTACTGGCTCCTGGTCAATGTCTCAGGGTTCCAATCAGTGTGGTCTGCCCTCATCTGCATGTTGATCACACGATCTCTCCTTGCCCACCCCTACATCCATGTTAACATCTTCCAGGTAGAGGTCGCAAACTCCAGCTTGTACCAAATTCCTTGGAAGCAAAACAAAGCAAAGCTCCCTGTATTAATTAAATAGCTCTCACTTTGACTTTGGCAATTGAAGCATCTATAAACTTAAGACAAACAACCTGATTCTGATCCAGTGGCACTGATTTCATATCAGATTAGACTCAGGCCCAAAATGTTGAGGAGACTGATGTCAGTTAGCAGTGTGCAGAAAGTTGAGACAGAATGAACACAGAAGGCTGGATTATGATCTTAATTACAGTGGTGTAAAAATGGAACAAATCTACTGATTTCACTGGAATTTATCCAGTTTCTTACAGGTATAAATGAGATCAGAATTGGCCCCTTCTCACACTAAGAGAAGATGTTACTTTAAAATCCAGGTACATTTGGGAAAGATGGAATGAGCATAAAACCACAAAAGTGGGTGGTCCTTGCACATTGGGGATTCATTGATAGATCAGTCTTGACAGGCCTAGGGATGAAATGCATACAGATGGCCAGATTCTGTTCACATTTATGCAGATAACCCCTCTGAAGCCGCTGGGGTTTCCAAGCTACTGTGGTGTAATTGGACTCTGGCTTCTTTTCTATTTGCCATGAATGGGTGGCCCTGGGATAATGTGTGGGGAGCAGTGTGTGAATGCTTCCACACCGTGCTTGACCTGTAAGTAGTGAGTGGGAAACTAGAGCATTCCAGTTGATGGCACTAGCCTGTTACCTTTTATGAGGACTCATCATGCCCATAAAGAAGGCGACTCACAAGATCATGTACAGAAAAGGATGAGGAGTTTGAGAAACTGCCACTATTTTGCCCTGACCTGACACTGCTGGATTCCACCCTTGTCCTCAGGAAGCCCTGCTCCCCAACTGCCCGCTGTAGGAAGAGATGTTGTAGTCTTCGTGTTTTGTCTTGTAGCACATTGGCCTCCCGATGTTCTCCGCTGATAAGAAGCCCAAGCGGATTCACCTGATGAGCCTTGGAGTTCTGAATCTGCCCCGGAATGCCCTGCTGGACTGGTCCTTTGGGCACTCCATCATCAACTGCCATGTGGAGCATCACCTTTTCCCAAACCTCTCTGACAACATGTGCCTGAAGGTAAGAGATAAACGGAGGGCATGTCTAGAAGGTGTGTGGAAGGAGCAGGACAGGAGTGGGAGTGCCATGTAGCACAGAGAAGATTGATGAGCATGGGAAGAGGTAATGAGGAGATAAGTCTGTGTGTTTTACCCCTTCCAGTTAACTAAAATAGAGGTGCTAAGCCTCTTTCCCTATCCTGCATATCTGACCATGCTTCCGTGTTCCTCTCTTTGCACTGGCTTACCCTCTTCTTCCTCATTAATTTTAGACTCCTTCCCATTTTCAGAACACTCCATAACTCCAACTCTAACTAGATCTCTACCTCATTTCCTCCCACTCCACTTCTTCCTCCCCACATTCTACTCAGTCTTCTCTCCAGCCTTCTTCCGTTGTGTCCTTCCTCCATTCTTGACTTTGTTCTTTATTATTGTAACAGCCTTCCAGTGAGTGTTTAGCAAAGTCCCCCCTCTCCTTCTGGGAAAGCTTTTCAGGCCCCCACCTAATCTGTGAATAATTCCAGTTATCTTCATCATACACCTGCTATGGTTGACCTGTATTGTGTTTATTTGTCCACTTGCAGTGTATCAGATGTAGGCTCCAGCCAAAACCCTAGATCCAAACACCCTGAAATTTTGGGAAAGCTGAGATCTGGATCTATACTTTGCAGTCCAGGATAGGGTGGCCAGACAGCAAGTGTAAAAAATTGGGACAGGAGGTGGGGGTTAATAGGTGCCTATATACGAAAAAGCCCCCAAAATCGGGACTGTCCCTATAAAATCGGGACATCTGGTCACCCTAGTCCAGGCCCATCTCTACACTGTGTTTGACACCATTTACTAATTTTACAGTCCCATGTATACATCTGGTGTTAGTAACAATAAAGACATGGTGCTACTGTGATACCAGTTCAAGGCAGTGTCCTTGTCAGATCTCACAAGATAAGCAAGGTCAGGCTTGGGGAAACAATCGAACAAACCTTCAGGTGCTGCAAAAGGCAATGTTGGTAATTCAGTAGGTGGCACTCTTCCCTCTGTGCCAATATTGAACCAGTGCCCCAGGGCGGTATGAGGGAAGGATGTCGGAGATCCAAGCTTTCAGATGAGGTGCAAAATCAAAGTAGTGAGCATTTGTGGTCATCTGGCCCTTTTGACAAGAGAAGGGTATCAGCCTCAATATCCTGCCCTTATTCCAACTCATCTAAATTCCCTTTGCTGCTCGAGTTGGATACTTAATCATCTTCATTCCCTGAGTTAAGCCATTGTGTAGTTTTAGCTACTGTTAAGCAGTTTTCACATTCCACCCCAGAGTTGGCTACGTTTTGGCAGTAGGCGACATGATTCCTACATGCATAGTTTTCAAAGGACTTAATGATCTCTCTGGAGGAAAGACCTGTACAAATGTAAGTCATCATCATTAGAATTTACTGTGCTATTTTAATAATACCTTTCCCTCTTAGATCAAGCCCATAGTCTCCCAGTACCTGAAAAAGAAGAAGCTTCCATACAACGAGGACTCCTATATCTCCCGACTACAGCTGTTCCTACACCATTACGAGGAACTGATGGTCAATGCACCCCCGATATCTGAACTTGTGGGGATTCAGTGATAGGCTCTGGAACATGACAGCAAGAGATAGGGCTGTTTCCTGTGGGTCATTATAACATCGGACAAGATCAGGAAGTTTAAAACCAAAGACATTGCCCTTATAAAGCAATCAAAGAGGAAACAAGTTTGCCTCAAGTGTCTTGCTTTTGGACAGATGGAAATACACATAGAGACCAAGAAATGCCACTAGAATGATAAACTGTGACTGAATGGTGATGGGACAGAAGGGAATTCTGTAGCTCCAATACAGTAGGATCAAATGTGAGTTTACCTGAGGTATTAGTAGCTGGTATCTATTTTTCCACCATTCTCTTTTAACTCTTGGACAGATGTTGCTATTGATTCTTGTTTTCTTTACTGCTGTGTCTCTGGAACAGGACTGAGAGCACAACAAGAAAGTGAATTCACATCCTATCCAACTCCAGTGTGCCAAAAGGACAGGATGACTCGGGGACTGGCGGTGGGGCAGCCTTTATCTCTAGGTCAATGGTTCAAATCCAGGCAAAGCTTGTATTTTTGGAACAACTGAAAACTGGTTCCCATCTGATAGCTCTAGTGGCCTATGTGAATTGAGTTGACAGCTCCAGTTTCTCAGAGAAAGATGCCCATATTACAAAACCCTAGTCAGCAGACTCAGTTGAGAAGCTGAGGATGGAATGGGCCATAAAGACTGTACGGCTTTAAAGGTGGTCTCTCCAGTTTAATGGAGGCACGTTGGTGGTGTGGTGTAAGAAAAACTTGCACTGCTGCAACCTATGCTCTACCTTTTTTGTGGATAAATAAATTCCTTCCAGGAGTGTGGATTTGACAAAGCTAGCCAGAGCAGTTTGGGGGTGAGTTGGTGAAAAGTTTTTGTGCTGCCCTGATCCCCAGTGCAACCGTGGTTTCACCCCAGTACAAAGAGCAGGATGGAGGATTTGCAGAAGTGTTAGAGAGAGGATTCTTTGGGGTGAACTTCCAACTTAACTGGCTTCTGACATGTAAAGTGTTTGTGTTGTGGGTGGTCATGGTGGAAATCACAAGGTTACCCCAGCTTCCTGCTGCAGACATGGAACCCAACTGTTTGTCCTGGCCACTATATGTAGTCACCAACATTGCAGAAAGTTTTGTAAGAGACAGTTATCCAAAGAAGGCAGGACTCTGGGAGCCTGCTGGTTTCTAGCTACTGGAGGGCTTTGTGCTCATTCAGGAATTTTGCCATAGACCTAAGGTGAAATCCTGGCCTATTGCAAAACTCTCAGTGACTTCAGTCGGGGCAGTATTTCACCCCGGATATATAGCAATATACAAATGTTAAGGGTAAAAATGTTCAAAAATGCCTAAGTGATGTAGGATCAGAGTCCCAAAATGTTGCCGTAGGTACTTAATCATCCCGACACATCCTGCAAGATAGTTACCTGTTGTTACCCCAATTTAACAAACAGGGGAGCTAAGGCAGAGAGATTAAGTTATCTCAATAAGAGGAAGTTGGTGTCGGAGCCAGGCTGAGAATGCAGGAGAACCCCTGGTCTCAGTCCTGTACTTAATTCACTGCTTAGCTGCCCCTTTGTGCAGCCAGCTACCACACGATCTGGGAGAGGGCTTGGCTTGCAGCCACCTCATGTCATCAGGGGCAGCTGGGATGCCACAGCCCCCAAGAGCCAAGAGCTACTCGGATATTCGCTCTAGAATTGAGGGACCTGTGGCGATGGTGTTCTGAGCCAATGGACCAGTCCTGGGTGTGTAGAGGAGTCCAGGGTAACCTGTGATCTTCAAACGAAAAGTCTGTGGCAAGCTTTCATCCCTAGCTACTGGGTTACATGATCAGAGCACTTTGCGAGGAAAAGGGGAAGAAGCTTGAGAGAAGAGATTCTCTCCTTTACACTACACGGCACAGTTCCTTCACACTTGGGATGGGATAGGGCAGAGGGATAGCCCTAGGATCCACAAGCCCCTTAGGTTGGCTCTGCAATTTGGCACCTTTCGCCAGCACCAAATTGTGTGTGAAAGGACTAAAATACTGTGCGAGCCCAGGTCTAACTTCATTTTCCACTGTCCTCAGGGAGAGACACGGGAAGCCTCCCTTCCTTCTGCTGTAAAATCCTAGAGGATGAACATCAGAACCAGCCAGTAGTATTGTTGGAGGGTGGGAAGAGGGGGCAGTGACTACATTGTGCTAAGACTGCCTCTCAAAGCTTTCTGAAAAACGGCAAGAGGCAAATTCCTCTTCTGCCCCTTTTGGGTTCTGGGCCAAGAAGCTATTAATATTTATCCACTTTAACGGATTAATTTTCCATGTTAAGAAAAGGCAAGATAACTGCAGGTAAGGCAGCACTGCCTCCACCGTTCCTAACACTTTGTCTGCTGTGTGGCTAATGCAAAGAAAAATGCTCATTCAGCAAGAAGCAAATCCTAAAACCCAAACTGCCTCTTACAAACCATTCTAAATGGGCGATAAAGTTCTCTTATTTATCTTTGTCCTCAGTTCTAGAAAGCCATTACAAAGGCAAATTCTTTGGTCGCCTTCTGTGGGCCAAATCCTGCAGTCAGTCCTTTTTCAGGCAAAATTACCACTGGAGTCAAGGAAGAAGGATTGAAAGATCTGGCCCTGAGAATATAGTGGTGGGGGTGAAGCGTGTGTGTGTGGGAGGGGTAGGGAGTGGGTCTTGTGTTGGAATGTGCATCTAAGAAGGGCTATGCTAGAATATCTGTGGCATTTATCTTGCCACGGTTTACCAAGACCTCACATCTTGACAGGTGGAGGCCTTTCCTTTTCTTCACTGAGCGTGAATTTCACCTCAGCACAGGGTCAGGACCAGGCCTATCCACAGCCTAAGTCCCCTTGGCCCAGTGCACAGGAGTGAATTTCACCCTGAATGCAGTTCTGCACCGGTGTCACTCCATTGGTTTGTGTAGTTACTCCTGATTTACACCACCATAAGAGGAGAATTGGGCCCTGTGGTTGCACTTGTGAGATCATCCAAGGATGTGCAGTTGAGTCACAGAGTTAAGCTCTAACAGACCTTTTCCATCGATAATGTTTATGATTCCGTTATTAAATGCTTCATTAATCCTGATGGCCAATTTATGCTAAAATTTGCAATGTTAATGGAGCTCCCAGTTCCAGCGATAGCAGGAGAGGCTAATCCCACTACCAGATGCTACTATGGTTATTACAGCACAGTTTGGTAAGAAGTGGATTTGACAGAAACCTGGTGGGAAAAGAAATCCTGAGGACAGAAAATGCTATTTTTTCCTCCACTAATATGTACAAAAGCTGATATCCCATCAACCTATGGATACGCTAAGCACCAGTGGGAGCAATGGCTGTTTTCAGTAGTTCTCCATTACAAGGGCATCCTTACCTACAGAGCCACCTAGAGACTGAAAGTGGCAATTACTAGGGTCTAAGGAAGACAGTCTGTAGCGTAGGAACTCTATTGATTATTCACTGCCCAAAAACCTTAGTGCTGAGGTTAAGGTTGGGGTGTGAATTTTCCCTAGCACTGCATCAAAAAAGCTGTAAGAATCTGAAAGTGGTATGGCCAGCTCCGTGTAAATGGGCCGTAATTTGGGAATCCCTTGACCAAATGACCTCAACTTTGATCTAGAGATCAAAGATCTACATCAGCCTCTCTTGTGACCTACCAGTTTTCAAGATAATCTCCCTGTACACATGGGTTTTAGAGCAATTTGAATATTAAACTCAGCTCCTTATTGAGGGGGCTGTGCCTGAAGAACCACTGGGCCAACTGATCTCAGACTGGCACCACTCACTCTATCCCTGGCTCTGACAAGGCATAACAATTCTCAAAATAATCTGAGTATATATGTAGCTTTTAGAGCAATTTGAACTGTCAGCTCTTAAACCATACAGTGGTGGGGTGGCCTGTGCCTTGAAGGGCCGGAGGTCTGGACCTGGCCAGCCCCTGTACAATTAAAGAAGTATGGATTGGATGAATGGACTATAAGATGGATAGAAAACTGGCTAAATCTTTGGGCTCAATGGGTAGTGATCAGCGATTTTGTTCAACATCTTCATTAATTATCTAGATGATGGGATGGATTGCACCCTCAGCAAGTTCATGGATGATACTAAGCTGGGGGGAGAGGTAGATACACTGGAGGGTAGGGATAGGGTCCAGAGTGACCTTGGAGGATTGGGCCAAAAGAAATCTGATGAGGTTCAACAAGGACAAGTGCAGAGTCCGGCACTTCGGACAGAAGAATCCCATGCACTGATACAGGCTGGGGACCGACTGGCTAAGCAGCAGTTATGCAGAAAAGGATCTGGGAATTACAGTGGGCGAGAAGCTGGATATGAGTCAGCAGTGTGCCCTTGTTGCCAAGAAGGCTAACAGCATACGGGGATGCATTAGTAGGAGCATTGCCAGCAGATCGAGGGAAGTGATTATTCCCCTCTATTCAGCACTGGTGAGGCCACACCTGGAGTACTGCTTCCAGTTTTGGGGCCCCCATTACAGAAATGATGTGGACAAATTGGAGAGAGTCCAGTGGAGGGCAATGAAAATTGTTAGTGGGCTGGGGCACATGACTTATGAGGAGAGGCTGAGGGAACCGGGTTTATTTAGTCTGCAGAAGAGAAGAGTGAGGGGGGATTTGATAGCAGCTTTCAGCTACCTGAAGGGGGGTTCCAAAGAGGATGGAGCTCTGCTGTTCTCAGTGGTGGCAGATGACAGAACAGGGAGTAATTGTCTCAAGTTGCAGTGGGGAGGTCTTGGTTGGATATTAAGAAAAACTATTTCACCTAGCAGGTGGTGAAGCACTGGAATGGGTTTACATAAGGAGGTGGTGTAATCTCCATCCTTAGAGGTTTTTAAGGTCCGGCTGGACAAAGCCCTGGCTGGGATGATTTAGTTGGGGTCGGTCCTGCTTTGAGCAGGGGGTTGGACTAGATGAACTCCTGAGGTCTCTTCCAACCCTAATCTTCTATGATTCTATAAATTAGCCCTGCTTGCCACATCTGGGACGAGCTATGGCTGGGGTTTAATTAGTAGATCCAGCTAGGTAGGGAGGAGCTGATTCTCTTATAAGGAGCAACAGGAAGTTACAGCAGTGGGAATGTTCAGGAAGCTGTAGAGAGTGAAAAAAGTTCCTGTAGGGGAGTTGCTTGAGGTAGGAAGGTCTGAGAATAGCCAATTAAGGGAGGAAGGACCCTGGGACACCAGAGATGTGTCCAGTTTAAGGCGGGGGAGAAAAAAATGTTTGTGTTTATTTTTAAACTTTAAATTAACAAACGAAACACTAAGGAGGGATGTTTTCATTGAATTTATGAAAGCTTCTGGGTCTGGGGGTGTTTATTTAGGAAGCCCCTTGGAGGGGGAAACTGAGGCAGACCCCATGCAGAGTGATCTCTGGCCATGAGGGAGCATTTGGCAAGCAGCCAGCCTGGTGACACATGCTGTGTTCTGTGGCCAAACTTCCAAAAGGAGCTGCTACAGAATGGAGGTAGAGAGGTCCAGATCTTCAGAAGTATTTAGGCGCCTAACTCCCATTGAAATCAGAACAACTAACTCTGGTGGGCCAGAGCAACTCATGTGCACCATACTCATTCCCAGAAAGCTGCCAAGTGATTTTCAAGGTAATGTAAGAAACCATGTGGATTGTAGGACTCTTGGAATAACCAGCTGTTAAACAGTAAGCTAGTTTCAATCTTAACTGTATGGCTGCTACGAGCCCCACTGTAACAACTTGGTGGTAGAAATCCATCTTCTGTTGCTTGATGATTTAGGGTTCTGTAAAGAGTGTGCCTTGTGAGGAAGGGAAGGGCCAGTGCTTCATACTGGCCAGCAATGTAATAGAAGTGGGGACCCCCTGAGGATGAAAGACAATTGGTGAAACCAAATTCTGCCAGTACCAAATCCTGGGGTGTTGGCTGTGAAGGACCAAGAGTTACTGCATAATGTGGCTGTAAATGTCCTGGTGAGAAAGAGGGTGTGTTCAGGCTGATGGGTGTGTAGGAAGCACAATGAAACTCCAGGCAGAAAAGTTACTAGCCCGGGAATAAAGTGTTAAAAGACAAATTGCCTGAGGGCACCATGGAGGCAAAGGAGAAGGTGCTAGGAGCCCCATCCTCACTGGTGCTTCTGCTCCAAGGTAGCCAGAATTTGCCCCCTGGCCCTTGTTGAGCATAGGAGGATGGTGCTAATGCTGGCAGCCCTGAGTGGGCAGGAACCGATTCTCTTTGTGCATTGGCAGGTATCTGGATGATGGTACTGGGGGTCAAGGCCGTCCCTGGGAGGGTGCGGGGCCCAGGACCAATCAGCCTGTATGGGTTCCCCCTAACATTTTTTATACAGGTGAAATCTGGTGTAGGGAGGGGACACCAGTGCTGGGGGGCAAGGGACGATGGAGAGTTACAGGGTGGCACCTGTGCTGGGGTGAGGGAGCCCCCTGTGCTGGCAGGTCCCAGAAAAGGGAGGGGTCCGGGGCAGAAGGACAGTGGATGGGGTCAGCCTGGCACTGGCATGTTTTGGCAGTGCTAGGACGCTGTTGGTGCAGCGGCGGGCGATGCTGGGAGCCGGTGGGGCGCAGCGGGGCGGGCTGTGGTCGCTGCTGCCAGAGACCGCCCGCGATGGCAAGGAAGAAGAATAAATACGAGGCATCCCTAAACCCACCTCCCTCAGGGCTGGCCTCGCACGACACACGCACACTGAAGCATGTGGCCCAGAGCGGTCACCCTGATTTGCCAAGGGATGGCTCTGCTGGGGGAGGGCATGGTCAGCTAGTGGGCATGCTCTGGTCAGTGATCATGCTCCTGTTATGGATGAATAGTTTTCTGCACAACTGCTCATGCAGTGCACCTCCTCCCATCTCCAAAATGCAGGTTGGACTTAGTTTGCTCCTTACTTGGCAACTAAACACCAGAGGACTTAAAGAAAAGACACTTAGGTGCCTAAGTCCCATTTTCAAAAGTGATGTAAGGGCTCAGGAGCCTAAGTCTTTTTGAAAGTCAATGAAATCCATGGAAATTAGATGCCTAAGGGCTTTTGAAAATCCCACAAGGCACTTACATGCATATTTAGGGGCCAAAATACCTTTAAACATCTGTCCCTAGTGAAAATGTTACCCCTCGTCTATTGCTCTGGTGCGAATGTAAAATTGATTTTTCCTCAAAGCATGCTCTCCTGTGCTCTGTCCTGGGAGCTTAAATTCATAACTCTGCTAGACACTAAAAATCATGGCTGAACAGAGACACTAGATTTATGTTTTATTACAACAATCTGTAACCTGCTAACCCACTCTTTTTGTCCTATGACTGCAGAAGTGTTAATAGGCCACTCTACCTTGAATGGTCCCTTACAATATGTGCTAAACAATCTGTTCTACCTTGCATTTTGCTGGGATGCTGGGCGTACCTTTTTCCCAGACCTGAAGAAGAGCTCTATGTAGCTCAGAAGACTTGTCTCTCTCACCAACAGAAGCTAGTCCAATAAATGATATTACCTCACCCACCTTGTCTTTCTAACGTCCTAGAACTGACATTGCTACAATGACACTTCACACAACTCCGGTCTCAGAATCCACAAAACTTTCCTGTTACTGGGAAAGGGGTGTGAGCAGCAGGTGTAGCTGGACAGGTGCTGAACACAGCTTACCTGCAAGCATAGCCAGGGAGTAACGCTGCTTAGTACTGTTTCAGAGACAGCAGTGACCGGGACAAAGGTGTACTGTCACAGACAGCAGCGAGGGCTTGAATGTAGATGTAGCTGAGTAGCAGTGGTGACTCTCAAAATCCCATCATTTTCTAAAATATTTTATGTGGGAGTTTTGTTTAAATGACAATAGGAGTTGTCTGTTTTGTGGTGAGGCAGATAATGTAAAGACACTGTTTAATGCAAAGGCATCCCACAGGGTAATAAAAGACAGAAACTTCCATATTCCGATGCCCCAGCCAGATAAATTGGCTGGCCTTGGTTTGTCTATCTCTGGGTGGGAGGGAGTTCTTATCTATCAGACCTTTAAGGGACTATATTCTGAGCCTCAAGGCTTTTTTTATGTTAAAAGTAGCCTCACAAAGGACTGACTTGTCTTTCTGTAGATAAAGAGAACTCAAATATCACCAGCTGTCACCGGGAGGAGATTGGGGCAACTTTATGAGAGCTAGCTGGCTGAAGCTCAATCCAGATAAGACTGAGGTGATGCTGGTAGGCTTAGTGACATGGCAAGGCTGATTTCTCCCCCTTTGATTGATGATGTGTTCCCACCATTCATTAGCTGTGTTTGGAATCTGGGGGTGGCATTAGACCCCCAGCAGCTGATTGATAGTCATATAGTAGTGGTGACCAGGAGTGTTTTTTACCATCTGTAACTCAGCAGGAAATTGCTACCGTAGATCCAGGCCTGTCACCTCAAAGTAGGATTATTATAATATGCTCTGTGTAGGGTAACAATTTAGACCTATCTGAAAATATATATCGCTTAGATGGAAAAATCTACCCTTACTAAAGTCCTTACGAAAGATATCATCACAACTAACAAGTCATATTCCTTACTGAAGAAACAGACTTATGTTCTACACTGATGGCCTAAACCCTGTGATACCATCAGCATGCCAACTTTATAATAATAATCACTGGACTCTGCATTTCTATAGCATTGTTGAGCTAACAATCTCAAAGCCTTTTATAATATGAATGAATTGATCCCTGGGGGTCTGAGGTATATTGGTATCCCCATTGTACCCACTAGGAAACAGAGGAACACAGAGAAGTTAATAGATTGATTATGAGTTATGGAACACGCACCATTCTCATTGATGCTGGTAATGCACTGGGACATTGCCATTGATTTCAATGGGAGCAGGATCAGGTCTAAAGTCAGGTAAGAAGCATGCCTCCCAATGGTCTCAGGATTGGTGGGTCTGTCCCACTTTAACCCCGCCAGCCCCCCTGTCCCAGTTGAAGGAAAAATTTCCCGCATTGACAGCTGCCAGGGGAGGGGACACGAAAGGGCCCCTAAACCTGAAGACATTATGATCTGGCACAAGTATGAGCTTGCAGTGCCACTCAGAGTGGGGTGGACAGACCAGACCCCGGAGGTGCTGCATCTTGCTTTAGCCACTTCAAATGCTAGGAGGCTTTCCCAAGGTCAAACAGGAAGTCAGTGGCAGAGACAGAACCTCCGTCTCCTGATTCCAAGTCCCAGTAACAGTGCCCAGGCTGGGGATTTAGGGGCTGTGTGGGGACAATCAGGGTGGGGGAGGGTATGGTGAAAGCTTGCACTTGAATAAGCATGTGAGGGACCCCTCTGGCTCCCACTCCACCACCAAACAAACCAGCCCTCCCCACTGCCCCCGTCTCTATGATTCTTCCTAGACAGGGACAGGCACTCTCTACCCTGTGCTCCAGGCTAGGGGCGAAACTGGTTATATGAACTGGAGGATAAACCATAGAGACGGAATACACAGGCGTGGGAAAGGGCTCTTCCTCTCCAACAGGCGGTGTTCCGGGTAGGCGTAGTTATGCTAATTACACTAGTGACATGTTTCTGAGTGCGTGGGAGCGGAGCTATGCTAATCGAAGGGGCTCTCCGCCACTTGATTGGCTAAGGCGGACGCAGCGTGGAGTGGCTTTGCTGCCCGGCCGCAGGGGTGGCGGCAGAGGCAGTGTCTTGTCTCTAGTGGGTGGGGCGCTCCGAGCGCGGTCCCTCAGCATGGGTTCGAGCTGCGGCCGCGTCTGCTGGGAGTGGGCGTCTCGCCTCCGCCGCCTCACGGGTAAGGGGGCCGTTCGCTCGCTGCGCCGGGGCCGGGGCCTGGGCCGGTGAGCGGGGGCACAGAGCCTGGCCGTAGGGGACCGGTGGGGGGGGGCTACGGGAGCCTGGCCGTAGGGGACCGGTGGGGGGGGGGGCACGGGAGCCTGGCCGTAGGGGACCGGGGGCGGTGGGGCCCGCACGGGAGCCTGGCCGTAGGGGACCGGTGGGGGGGGCCCGCACGGGAGCCTGGCCGTAGGGGACCGGTGGGTGGGGGCCACGGGAGTCTGGCCGTAGGGGACCGGTGGGGGGGGGGGGGCGCACGGGAGCCTGGCCGTAGGGGACCGGTGGGGGGGGGGGGGCGCACGGGAGCCTGGCCGTAGGGGACCGGTGGGGGGGGCCCGCACGGGAGCCTGGCCGTAGGGGACCGGTGGGGGGGGGGGGGGCGCACGGGAGCCTGGCCGTAGGGGACCGGGGGTGCATGGGAGCCTGGCTATAGAGCAGTGGCTTTCAATCCTTCCAAACTACAGTCCCTCTTTCAGGAGTCTGATTTGCCTTGGTTACTCCAAGTTTCACCCCACTTAAAAACAACTAGTTACAAAATCAGACATAAAAATACAAAAGTATCACCGCACTATTATTGCAAAATAGCTGACTCTCAGTTTTGCCATATATTTATAAATAAATCAATTGGAATATAAAGATTGTATTTACATTTGAGTTTATACTCTATAGAGCAGTGTAAACAAGTCAGTGTCTGTATGAAATTTTAGTTGTATGGACTTTACTAGTGCTTTTTTATGTTGCCTGGTGTAAAACTAGGCAAATATCTAGAGCAGTTGATGTAACCCTTGGAAGACCTTTGTGTACGCCAAGGGGTACGCGAAGCCATGTTTCAGAACCACTGCTATAGAGGGACTGGGGAACCTGGTTATAGAGGGACCCGGGGGGAGATGGGAGCCTGGGAGAGCATCATTGTGGTAGGAGCTGAGCTATGGAGTCAATGACTTGAGAATTTAGGGGTGCAGGGGAATGTGGGCTATGTAGCTGAGGGAATGCAAGAAGCAATGTGACAATGAGATCGAAATGAGGAAAGAAGGGACAAAAGATCTACCTGACACTTTGATGTCCAGACCCATAGGAACATCAGCTGGTTGTGAAGCCCGGGAAGTAACTAAGGTGAAGCCTGTGTTCACAAAAGGAGCTTGAGCTGATTCCAAGGATGCCTGAGCTTTCGCTCAGGGAAGTGATAGTCCAAGGGAAGGACAGAATAGGCCTACCCTGAAATGGCCAAAACACAGATCCTGTCTCCCAAATAAAGTTGTGACCTTGAAGCTGTTCGCTCTCGGAAAGAGTTAATAAAGCGGAGTCCCCCCTTGAGGCCCCTTTGGGCCTGATTTTTTGGAAGAGCTGAATACCCACAACAACTATTGATTTCAGCTGGAGTTGTGGGTGCTTTGCACGTCCATAGTCAGGCCCCATGTGTCTCAAGTTGAGTATCCACAATCCCTCCTGGAAACGTGGTCCTCGGTGATGTAGGAGTGGTTAGCAAGACTGCTCATGACATTAAATTGTTTTAGCTGATTAAAAACAAAGCAACCAAAACCACTGCAGACTTGTGAGGTGGATTTGGACACAATGGGGGGAGAGTGAGCAATGTAAGGGGAGATAAAGTTCAACTGGATACATATACAGCAATGCATATTAGTAAAACTTACCTCAAACTTCTCCTCTGCTGCTGGGCTCTGAACTTGCAAGACTTTTTCCAGAAGAAGATTTGGAAGTAAGGGGAGAGAGAGCTCAGTGCAGATATCTGTCCTGTGTTCAGTATCTGTCTAATTTAAACAATAATACTAAGATGCTCAGTGTTTTGTTGAAGGGAGGAGACATATTAAAAAAATATTGTCTGAAACAATACATCCTGTGTGGTCCAGTTTATTACCTCCGTTTATGAAAAAGAGAGCAGAGATGGCAAAGATCCAGAGAGGGGTAATGGAGAGAGGTTTTGAGGGACTTTTATGTAATGAAAAATAGAAATAATAGAAGTTAGAGTAGATTTAGCTATGACTTTCAAAGCTACGATCAACTCTTCCTTTGATTCCTGTCCTGTAACTTGAGTGCAAAGGTTCACATTCTTTAAAGTAACCCTGTCCAATAAAAAATAGTGTTGTAAATAAACCACCAATTTCCTGATGTTAGTAACATCTCGGGTGAGTAGAAGTAAAAGTACTCTGTAGTGATGCCTGTTTGGAAGACACTGCCATATCAGTTAGCATTTTGAGAGCGAGAGCCCCCTTCCTTGTTAAATACATGTACATTTGGACGTAGGACTGTGTGCTTTGGTGGGTTGTTTGTTAGTAGGATACAGAGACCCATTGGTGGTTTAAGCTCAGGTCAGTAGTGACGAAATTGTTGCCATCTGACTACTGCTGAAAGGCCTTGGCAGAATGAGCTGGTTCAGTCCAGTACTCGATGAACAAATCGCCATGATGGTGGTTTTTGAGATATGGACGATAGTAACTTGGGACCCTGGTCTGCAGTTTCAGCAGAGAAGCTGAAGTCTGAATGGACCATGGAAACTGAACTACTTTCTGTCCTCCTAGGTCAGGGTGAATCAACTTGTCGGGGTGGAATGGGGAGGACACTTGCATTGCCATTGCATGTGCCGTAGCTGTTTTGTAGAGAGAGGATTTCAGTCTCCAAGGACGTCTGGCTGCCGCCATTCACCAGGCGTAGATTCATGAAAAATTAGCTACCCCTGCAAGCATATACCCTCCTCCTTTCAGAGGAGAAAATTCTGTTCCTATCTTGCACTTCTGTTTTGCCATTTCTCTGAAGTCATCAAAGTGCTTTAATTAAAATATTAATTAAGGAAGTCCCAGTTTCCTTGTGAGGTAGGCAGGAATTTCTCTACTTGATTTACAGGTAGGCGAACAGTGGCATCAAGAGGCAAAGTCCCAAAGCAAGCCAGTGTCGGAGTCTGGAATGTAATCCAGGACTCCTGACTCCTATTCCTTTGGGCTAACTGCCTTCCCCAGACACACTCCATTTCTAAAAGAGTCCAGTTGACTCTACAGGTACAGTGGAGCTGGGTAACTGCTTCCTAAAATAGATATAAATATCAAGGGCACTGAAGGAAAATATCAGGGTTTGGCAGGGAATTGTAGTCCCTGGCATTTGACCCCAATGCATTTTTGCTTTGAATGTCTTTTTGTACTTTTCAGCTGACTGCCAAGGCCATGCTGGACTATGACTGAAATCACTATTGTCTCCAGCCCTTCTGGTGGCTATTTAATCGGATCACATTAAAGTTTATTGATGACCTGTTCTCTGAATAGCCTGCAGTGTGGGGAATGCGAGGCGCTAGATTGCTGTGACAGTGAGATCTTTTGTTGGGCTTGTCACTCAGGAGGAAAATCTCAAGTGGTGGGCAGCAAGATCGTTTCCTTCTAGCCCCACCTGATAACAAAGTCAGTGGTGGAAGGGGAAGCCGTAGTATCCAGCCCGCTGTGCAGAATGGAGCGCTGAAAGGGACTTAAAGATGAAATCATCACAAGGGGAGTCATCCTATGCCCCCCTTCAGTAAAGATGCCCTTTGAAAGGAAAGGTCTGTTACCTAGCAGAATCCCTGGGCACATCCCTGATGTTTTCCTGTTGGTGGCTTTCCTTTCCTTTTCATTGTATACGTGTTCCTAAGGGTAACTTCCATCCCTCCGTTTTAATTGGTTCTAAACCCTTTGTTTGCTTAATGCAGAGGGACTAGCTCTTAGAAGCCTTTAGCACCCCTCCCAGTTCTGAGGTCCAGCCAGTATGCATGGGAAATCCTAGCAGGATTAAGGCATTTATGTCAAGGGTGGTATTTTCTCTGCTCATTGACTCTGCTTTTGTGCTCTTTGCTCAGGTTTCAGCAGGCTGCTTTCTACAGCTGCTCTCGCTCCTCAGATATGTGTTGTGGGGAGTGGACCTGCTGGGTTTTACACTGCCCAGCACCTCCTGAAGGTAACTGGCTTCCGTTCAACATAAGAGGAGATATTCAGCATCTTGCTTCCTGGCATGTGGGCTGTAGACATCCCACAATACAGGGGACGATTCCCCTGGTGACTGCACTGTCTTGGGCTGTCCCCATCAAGCCTATAAGGCTGTCACTATATATTGGGACAAAACTATGCTTCTGTAATAAGATACACCACAAATATCTGTCTACTGGGCTTTTAAAATTTTTATTCCAGAAAATGCTGGTAACATTCATCTATAAATAAAGGTAACCAGGGAGAATTGTTTTAGGTCCTTCTCCATATTGACTAAGCCAAACAAATGAACAAACAAATTTCACTTAACAGTAAATGTCAGAACCTCAGCCGATCAGTTATTGGTCTGGTGATGAGAATAGATTACAAAACCTGCCGAGTGGTGCTAGTGATAAATCACATCCACAGTTGCTTAATCAAGTGAGGTTACTTGCTTTTTGCTGTCTCTGAAGTACACTTGAGCATACTGTGGTATAATACTCTGCATTTTAGCCAACTTCAGGAACAAATTTCAGGGCTTAATCTCCACAAATAGCACAAGAGATACACGGTCTCAAAATACTAGCTGCTAACGAAGTACTTAAAGCAAAAAATCTGACTGTGTCTAAAATACATACCAGCTACAAACCTAAAATGTGTATAATCGGCAGTAAGATTTTAGGATCTCGGCCGACATTGTTAACTGCTGTTGGGGGACCAAAGGGGTGAAATCTGGGGCATCTTTCACCCAATGTACTTCTGCAGCAATTGCTTAAATACCCAGTGCCAAACTCTCCATGATGGGCTGGTCAGACATGGATCTCTGCTGGCAATGTTTTGCAACATCTCATATTCCTTTCACTGACCTAGTGGGCATGTCCTAAGATAAAATAGTTATTGCACAAAAACCAAACCAGCCATAGTTTATTGGTGCAAGTTAATAAATCCTCAGGTTAGAAGATAGATCCCCCTATTAAGTTTCTTTAAATAATTCCTTTCCTCTTTCTATTGGGGCAGGCTGGCAAAATCCACAGTATCCCAACCTGACAGTGTGGTTTAGCAGAACACAGGAGAGTTTTGCTTACAAGCCTGAAATATACTAGAAATGTGCAATATTTTGTATCTGGTGCCCACATACTCTTTTTTTTAAACGAGGATGGGAATAGACTGGCTGGCCTAATTTCCTTTATTCTATGCCAGCACTCTGTGCACATTAATTTACTTTTTATTTAGGTGGTTGTCTTGAAAATGTGAGTGGTGTTATGGCAGCTACTCTTATGTAATCAAAGGGGCTTTTGTCACCATTGTATGCTCCTCCTTGCTATCTGAATGCAACACCTTACAACCAAAATTAAACTAAAATACAGCTGCAGTGATGTGTATGTTCTTGCCCCAGCTGGATTTGCCAGATGTTCTGTGATCTGTGCATTCAGAAGTAAAAGCAGACCCTTGATAAAGACTGTAGGGACACAGAGGATAGGCCATATCTTGCCTTCCTTCCATGCATGATGATCTCAGTGTTCAGGGAGTTTCGCTGGGCGCCACTGAACTACAGACTCCCAGCACGACTCTCCTTTTTTCTGAGATGCTAAAGCACTCTCCTGAATTTAACTGTGCCTGCAGATTCAGAAAGATCAGTGTCTCTTGATGTGCAGCCAGTTTCCACAGCAGGAGGTTGATGTTGGGCCCCTGTTGTTAGCCTCTTAGGTTGTGTGCTTTTTTTCTCTCTTGGCTGCTTACATTGTAACTGTGAACTTTCTCCTCTTCTCTAGCACCACAGACTGGCCCAGGTGGATATTTATGAGAAGCTGCCAGTTCCCTTCGGCCTTGTTCGTTTTGGAGTGGCACCAGACCACCCTGAAGTCAAAGTTAGTACTGGCTTTCCCATTGCCTCATGGGATCGAGGGGTGGTGGAAATGGAGAGTCCGTGTCGGTAGCTTTGTCCAAGAGTTGTGAACTGGATGTGGTGGTCCGCTTACACCATTGTGAGCTGAGACGAGTCATAGGTCCTCTCAAGAGAGGTATAAGAAGTGCCAGTGTTGGGGTGCAATTCTTGTTTGTAGGGGATTCTCTCTCTGTAGTGGGGCCTGTTTTCTGTTGCCAGACTAGGTCTGGTCAGGCATTCCAAGGACAGAAGTGGTGTTTGCTGAATGGACAAAGGTACTAGGAAGCAGAGACATTGATGACTAAAGTGAGGGGAAAAGTTCGGAAATGGGGGGAGGTGCACGTAAGAATAAATTGCTGCACAGTCTGATTTCAAGAAAGAGCTTTCATATTAAAAGCTGGGAGTGTCAGGAAGGATATCTGTGGCAATAGGTCCATGCTGGGATTGTTCAGTAGCACGGAACAAGAACAGCTGGAACTTTGAGTTGTTCCTCTTGATCCTGGTGAGGGCTGTTCAAGGGGCAAAATTCAAGTTCGCAAAACTTCCAGCCAAGTGTTTCTTCCAAGGGGCAAACTCGCACTAGCAGTGATTGGATCTTTTTTTTTTTTGTTCCTATTTCTTTTGCCGTTTATCGCTTCCTTTCGACAGATCTGACTGACGTGGTGCCAAGCTGTGGGTAACTGTTTACTTTAAAATGAAATATTCAAGCCTTTGTCAGATAAGAGCTACGCGTCCTGGAACAGCCAGCATGAATTAGAGAGAGAGACACTGACCTCTCGCTTCAAGGCCACGTGGGGGCATTGCGGACCTATACATCCCCAGACCATGCTGCTGTGCTTTGTGGGATGTGCTGTGTGGCTGTTAAATTCACACCCTTTAAAAGTTCTTTTGATCCAACAGAATGTAATCAACACGTTTACGCAGACGGCACATTCCGATCGCTGTTCCTATTATGGGAACGTCACTATCGGGAAGGACGTGACGGTGAAGGAGCTGCAGCGGGCTTATCACGCAGTGGTGCTGGTGGGTTAATGGTCCTTGTGTCTAGTGGGGAAAGGACTGGGGTGGCGTCGCGATCAGATCCAGCGTGCTTCACTCCTTCCTACCGAGTTTTGGGGTATTGAGTCTGTTGGATTCCCCCACAGTTTAGCCCTTCCTGTCAAGTTTAGTTTTTAAAGGAGAGGGAATCTACCTCTTTTAGGTATTTATATGTTCTCCATCACTGTAGTGTCTTAGCTCCTCATGATTTATCTTTACAACACCCCTGTCTGGCAGGGCAGGGCTGGTGGGAAACCAAGGCACAGAGAGGCTAAGTGACTTGCCCAAGGTCACACAGGAGGTCTGAGGTAGAGCAGGGAACTGAATCCCCATCTCGCCAGTCACAGATTAGTGTCCTAACCAATGAACTGCCCTTTCTCCTGAGCATGAAGTGAACAGTGTCAGGTCTGAGGTGGTGGGGGATGAAATTCGCTCTATTTCAGTGAAAGAAGAGGGTGTTTCAATCTCTGAGTAGCTGTGCCGGTGAATATTTCCTGTAGCCATTCAACCTGACGTGCACATCCCATAGCGTGTTGCTGATCTGCGGACAGTTCACCTCTGTGGCGGACTGTATCCTATCCTGTCCCATAGAGGAATGGCTGAGCGAGTAGGAGGGAAATGTCTGTTCCTTGTTTTCCATTGCAGAATGGCAAGAAACTCCCCTCCTGACTGGAACTATCGTTCTGAGTCCGGTGCCCTGGGGAGTGCGTGTGTCTGTGGCATAGTCCGCCATAGTTCTCCTTCCTGCCAAGACGCTGGAGAAAATAGCTGCTAGTCTAAAAAGCGACAGGCTTTATGGCTATTTGGGGAGTGAGAGGTGGGTCCCAGAGGAGGAGATGCACAGTTACCATTTCTCCAGGTTCATGTTGCTCTTGCCCTAAAAAAGCAGCTTGAAAACACCACTCTCCCTCATCACACCTCTGTGTCTGACATAATCCAGCATGGCTAGACTAGTGTGATGAGCAGGGCTTCCTGCAAGCCGAGAAGAGCCGGTAATTCCACAAAACTCACTAGGGTCTTTGCTGTGCTGATCTACTACCCCAGGAGGTGCCTGGATATTACGGTGATTGGCAGCAGTACAGTATCCAAGAGATACAACCGCTGAGCAATGGCTCCTCTGTATTGTGTTCGTGGGGCTGGAGATTTGCATGGCGTGTGATATTTATACCTCCATGCAGTGGCATGTGTATGACTATGGGAATGTTGCTTCTGTCTCTGCAGAGCTATGGTGCTGAGGATAACCGGATCCTTGGAATCCCAGGGGAGAACCTCTCAGGGGTTTATTCAGCAAGAGCATTTGTGGGCTGGTACAATGGACTGCCTGAGAACAGAGATGTAAGGGTTTGTTTTTTCCTCTCGGAGACTCTGTGCTCTCCGTGCATCTGTATTCAGTCATCCAACTCTGGATTAGTGCCTGTCCGAAAGGCTTGCAATCGAAAAAGATTAGCAGACACAAAATTAAATCCTCCTCTGCTGTTAAAAATGTGAACAATTTTCATGTCAGTGAGAGGATTAGCCAGCTCTATAGATTGCCAGCACTTCTTGGAAAGGACATAGGGAAGCCCAAAAGGGACACTTTTAGGGCTGGGGGGATTAAGCTGGCTTCTCAAAATAATAGACTCTCAGAGCTTCCCTGTGAGAGATGGAATCCAGGAGATCTACAGGAGTGGGGGCCCAGGATACACTGAAAGAGATGCAGGCTGGGGAAATAACTGAATGTGTTGCAAACTAGCCATTGTGACAAAGCCACACCAGGCAACTGCATCTGAGGGAATGACTGTTTGGCCTACCTGGGCCCCTTTATCTGGGTTAGAATGGCAGCTAGAGTGAAACAGGAGGCAGAAGAAACTTCTGCCTTTCTAACAAGGAGGGGATGGAGAGAACCAGCCTTAAGTGTGGTGATGGTGCCAGGATCGACTGGGTGTTGAATGTACTATTCAGATCTCTCTCTCCACACAGCTGAAGCCCGACCTAAGCAGCGAGACAGCCGTGGTCATGGGGCAGGGGAATGTGGCTCTGGATGTTGCCCGAGTTCTGCTGTCTCCACTCGATATACTCAAGGTGAGTTGAGGGAGGTGCTGTAAAATATAGAACGCAAGGTGCAGAGTTTGCGTGAAGGGCCAGAATTCAACTTCAAGTTCATTAGGGTTTGATGTAAGAGGGAAACCCAGACAAAATAGCTGATTAAAACAACCACATGTATACTCATCTGTGGGTTTTGTTTTCAAGCAGAGCCTTTCTCCCTCACAGCCTGCTTCCCCTCTGGCTCTTCCCTGCAAGGGAGTTGTAGTCCTAGGTTTGTAGTATCCAAGCGTTGCTGTGGGAGTGATTGGGGGAGTCATGGACTCAGCATTAGGATCCAGCTGATGGCACCAGCAGTCCTTTTTTTGGTGCCCTTAAAAAAAGGCAAGGAAAACACCATGCTCCAATCCAGTCTACAATGCTTTAGAGCTTTCCCCAGTGTGAAACGTTCTCCTTACATACCCAAGAGCTAGGGAATGCAAAAATCTGGCTGGGATTCTCCCAGAGCCAGCTGGCCTCTCCTGTAGCACTCGTGGCCCTTCCTGGTGTGGAGATCATCACTTTACTTTGTCTCTCACAACCTCAAACTCTGACAGTTTTTTAAAGGCAATGAATGAGGCTCTGGCCCTTTCTCCTTGCAAGTGACAAAGAGGGAACTGCAGCCTGCCGCCAGCTGGAGCTGCTGGGGGGTCAGAAGTTTAGCCTGTTTCTCTCTTTTGGAAAGGGTGTGCCTCTTCCCCACGCATCTCTGCTTCCCAGGCTCTTAGTGATAGCAACAGCCTCAGCAGTACCCGATGTGCCTGCTCTCCAGCCTCTTAGATCTTTTCCCTACCATGCTCCCAGTTTGATAGCTGGAAGCTTGTTGGCAGCAGCTGCTGCGTACAGCTGCTGCCCCAGATGTTAGTAGCAAGGGCCTCCCAGAGCTTTCTGTCCCTCCGAAACTGAAAAGAGACTGATTGAAACTCAACTACTCCCTCCAACATTCATGACTAAATTTAAAAAAGCTTGGGACTTTGCCAATTTTTAGAGGCCTTACATAGCAACACTGATTGGGAAGTGGGAGCTGTGCTTCAAATGATGTGGTCTTTGGGACCAGAGGCGGTACTCAGCCCCGGCACAAGGGGGACATGGCACTTGTCTATGAAGTGTAACGTTCCCAAAGCCGACTTTGTGCCTTGGTCAGATTTGGTCCTTTTTTGTGGTGAATGTAGGTTCTTCCCTGCTTTTATCTCTGTGGAGCTAATCCCGCTACAAGCAAGTGAGTCTGGAAGTTTGTTGCACCTCGGGCATCATCAGTAAAACCGTCCACGAGGTCTGTTTGCAGAATCTTTATCGGAAGGGGAAGGAAGAGGCAGAAAAGAGTCCTGCTGGGCTTTTCACATTGTCTAGCTTGTGATGCTGATGGTTAGGAAAAAAACATATTTTGACTTCTGAACTGAGCAAATCAGATCCGGAACCCTTTGAGGTACCATCCAGCTGGAATCTCTAATTAGTCTGCCCTCCTGAGCAGAACTGCCCGTCTCAATTCTTTTCTGTTGTAAGGAGACTTCGCTAAGCATTTTATTCTACAACCCTAAGCCACATTTTCAGTGATGCTGGTATAGATCCCATCACTGTCTAAATCAGAGGTGGGCAAACTATGGCCCATGGGCCACATCCAGCCTGCGGGACTGTCCTGCCTGGCCCTTGAGCTCCTGGCCGGGGAGGCTGGCCCCTGGCCCCTCCCTTGCTGTCACCCCTCCCCCGCAGCCTCAGCTTGCTGTGCCACCAGTGCTCTGGGCGGCAGGGCTGCGAGCTCCTGCTGGGCAGTGCGGTGGCGTGGCCGGCTTCGGCCAGGCGACGTGGCTGCCCGTCCTGCCGCTCTGAGCGGCATGGTAAGGGGGCAGGGAGTGGGGGGGTTGGATAAGGGGCAGGGCGGTCCCGGGGAGCAGACAGGGAGCAGGGGGTGGTTGGATAGGTGTGGGAGTCCCGCGGGGCCTGTCGGGGCGGGGGTGTGGATAGGGGTCGGGGCAGTCAGGAGACAAGGAGCGGGGGGGTTGGATGGGTTGGGGGTTCTGAAGGGGGCAGTCAGAGGGTGGGAAGTGGGAGGGGGCAGAAAGGGGGCAGGGGCCAGGCTGTTTGGGGAGGCACAGGCTTCCCTACGCGGCCCTCCAAACAGTTTCGGAACCCCGACGTGGCCCTCAGGCCAAAAAGTTTGCCCACCTCTGGTCTAAGTCAATAGAGGAGTTCCTTCCATTGTAGGGAAGGGTAAAGGGGCAAGTCACCAAATGCCCCTGTGTGAATCCCTACAGCAGAGGAGATTAGAAAGGTGAGGATCCTTGCCCTGTTGGCCCCAAGCTTTAAATGGCTGACTGATTTGGGGTTGTGTGTGTTTTGTTTAGTTTTTTTTTAGCATCCTCTTAAAAGGCTTTTAAAGAAGGGAGATTTCCCTTGAGGCTGCTCAGTAAGGTGTTACCCTGTTAACTGTGTAAGGATTGCAGACGGTATTTTCAGTGAGTGCTGTGTTAAGGCGTTAGCTGTGAAAACCACCCCTGGAAAGGGAGGTGGCTTTTTCTGCGCAAGCAGATGCCCTGTTGTTTTCAACTTCCTGCGCTGTGCCTTCCTATCTCTCCCACCACCCTCATTCATTGTTACATCTTTGTCTTGCAGAAGACTGATATAACTGAAGGCTCCTTGGCAGCCATAGCCTGCAGTAAGGTCAAGCGTGTGTGGCTTGTTGGGAGGAGGGGGCCCCTCCAGGTAGCTTTCACCATAAAGGTAAAATATACTTGTTTGAGCTTAAGGGTACTGTAATGTAACAGGATTTGCTATGACTGTAAATCTAACCCGAAGCCCCCCTTCTGTGGGTCTAGTTAATTCAACATGAGGTGTTGAATCTACTGATTGTGGCTTCAAAGGTCTACAAGAAGGCACGTGAATGCCTGAATGCCGGCATCCTGGTTACTGTGCCCACATGCTGAACTCGGCCTCCTATCTATAAATCAGGAGTTGCTGGCCTGTGCCGCCTGTCTGGTGGAAATGGCTTCTCTTTTGGATCTGTGCTGTTCTTATGGCTTCTCTGCCTCATCTACACACGGCACAGTGTGGCATCACGTCTTCCTGTCTGACGTTCCCAGGAGTTGCGGGAGATGATAAACCTGCCTGGTACCAGACCTCTCCTGGACCCCGCTGATTTTACAGGCCTTGGCGATGTTATTAAAGGTGAGGAAAGTCTGCCCAGCACAACACAGGTTGGATGGTGAGATTTCTATGGTGGGGTGAATACCCATAGGTTCTATCCGGGGCAGCTCTTGGAGATGAAGGATGAGGCCAGGGGGCCTTACCCTACTTTCCAATCCTGTTGCTAAACTAAACAAAACCAGTGGACAACTTTACCCTCTCCTCATCGCTCTGGCATCTTGGAAACCAGTCTCTGATTTCTGCCTTACTGTGTTGGCACCTGAGTGGATGCAGTTGTTATGGTCTATTGGGCTGTAATGAGAGAGCTAATTTCTTCTTCCCCTTTGCCCTCACTCGCTTGCTAGACCATAAGGCTATGGAAAAAGCCTTGCAATGCCCTGATTGACTAGCACATGAGTTCCACCTGGCTAAGCCACAGTGACCAGAAGGTCAACGGGCTGAAACAGTAGCAGGGTAGCCCTGGTGGCGAGTATTCAAGGATGGCTAGCAGCAAGAGAGCTGCAACACCACCTGTGTCTAGAGGAAATGGACACCCAGCTCTTACCTGCAGCACGTTCCAGTGTAGTTTTTCTGCTCAAGCTTGTAACAGCATTAAATGGACTGTTGGGGAGTGATGGGGAGATGGATCATGAAGGGCAGGGTCAGTGTGTGACTTTCAGTGAAGGAGAATCCAGGTCTGAAAGCCCATGTTCCAAGCTAAACTGAAAGGAGAGTTGGGTTCTAAGGTGCCCTTGGACTTTCTTCTCAAACTGTTGAATTCAGAGATTGCGGCTTTTGACAAAGCTGTTCCAAAGTCCCAACTGTGCCTGGCACAGCAGCAATCTGCCTTATTCATGGTTTAGAGGCTTGCAGATGCTGACTGGATGTAATTCTTTAGCATTAACTGTACATTGGTCCAGACTCTCCTCCTTGCGTGGTCCCCCTTTAGAGACTGGCAGACCTCTGTTCAGGGTTCCTTATGCTCCTGCCTTGCTCTTTTAAATTTTAGATGTTCCCAGACCCAGGAAGCGTCTGACCGAGCTGATGGTCAAATCGGCCCTGGAGAAACCTGGTGAGAGAGAGGCCAGTCGTTGGGCATCAGCAACCAAAGAGTGGGGCTTGAAATTCCGGTGCAGCCCACTGGAGGTGCTGCCCGCTGCTGATGGGAAGCAAGCAAGAGGCATCCGAATGGCCGTCACCAGGCTGGAAGTATGGACTCAAAGTTCTCTCTTTTTAAAGGATTTGCCCTCCCCATGCTTGGTTCTGTGTTGCTGGGAGATGAGTAAAAGTCTGTTGCATCCACTTGGATCGGGAGATCTCTGGGCAGCCCTTCTTCATTAATCTAAAGACAGCTTGATACTCCTGGTCTAATTAGAACCAGCAGAACTGGCTGCCGTCTGAGCAGCTGGAATGACAGATTCTTGGGAAGTCAGCCCTAGGTCTCCTCCAGGAGCTGTTTCTGATACAAAGGAAACTTTCTGTCCCTTGGTATTGAAGGTTGCAATGGGAGAACACTCCAATAACTCAGCCTACTAATATCCAGTAACGGGATTGCTAGTGAATCCAGGAGGTAGAAGGGAGATGTTGCTGTTTCTCTTGGGCGAGAAGACTCTCAACTGCATTTGCATTACAGGCTCTTTAACTCTTTTCTTTCTTCCCTCTCCCTCCCTGGGTTGTGTAGGGTTCAGGCGAGTCCGCCAGAGCTGTCCCCACTGGAGAAGTGGAGGAGCTTGAATGTGGGTTGATCCTCAGCAGCATTGGCTACCGGAGCCTCCCACTTGACTCTTCAATACCATTTGACCCCAAACTGGGGATCATCCCCAACAGCCTGGGCAGGGTTCAAGGGGCACCAGGTTAGTATTAACGCTCAGTGTTGAGGTTTCCTTGTGTGTAGTGTTCGGGTAACAGAGCTTATGAGTGTGGGTGGGGTGGAGGGGAACATGCCTATAGGAAGTTTGATAGGGAAATGTAGATCTATAGCTAACTCTTGGAGTCCCTTCAAGCTGAAGAGACAGCTGTGTTTGGGGAGTCTGCTGGATTCTATCCCTACGTGTGTGCTGGGGATTGCGTCAGAACATGTCAGACTTTGAGTAACATGTTGTTACAGGTCTGTACTGCAGTGGCTGGGTGAAGAGGGGACCCACAGGGGTGATTATCACCACCATGAACGATAGCTTTGACACAGCCCAGTCCGTGCTAGAAGATCTCCAGTCGGGGTTGCTGAAGCTTTCCAACTCCAAGGAAGGCTTCAAGTCTGTGAGGAGCATCCTGCATAGTCGAGGTCTGTGAACGTGCGTACACGAGTCCTTGTGTGTGAGCATCTGTAGCCATGAACAAAGATGTATGAGCCAGCCAACCTCCTTCCAGCAAACTCAGGCAAAAGTTCTAGGCTGAGACAATGGGTTAATGAACTGTCTCCTGAAATCTGGAGCATGGGCTCTAATTTGACTAAGGAAAAGGGTTTGATCTTGTCTCAGTCTGTAGTGGACATTTCTCTTCCCCTCGTCTCTTTGGGGAGCGGTGGGAGAGAACAAATGCCACACACGCTGGTCTAACTGTCAGTCTGCACGGGACGCGTGCAGTAATAAGATCACAGTACTGAGCGTCAGGATTTAATTGCATGGGCAAGGCTGAGTGGACAAAGCTTGCACCGTGTGCTCTCTATTCCTGGTGCTTTCATTTGTATGGATGCTACCCATATTTAAATTCCACCCACTCCTCTTAGCATTCGTTTTTGTAACGTCTGAGTTAGACTTCACTTGCTGATTAGACATCTGAAGCATTTCTCAAGTCTCTTTATCCCCTTTGCTTTTTGCTAGGAACAGTCTTTTTTAAATTTAAAAAATAGTGTGAAAATTATATGATGCCTGATCCCAGAGTCTTTCCTATGACAGATTTCTCCTTGAGCCCTGTTGCACTTATGCTCATAGGAATGATCACACCAGTTCAGGCCAGTCATCTTAATTCAGTACCGTGTATCTTGTAGTAGCAAACACCAGATTGTGCAAGTAATCCCCTAGTAGGCTATTCCATAACTGTCAATCTGGAGAGAAATTTTCTTCCTAACACTCTGATTTATTATTGACTTATGCCCTGAAGCATGAGGGCTTCTGTCCTTTAATTTTTGTATCTTGTCTAATGTAAATGTAAACTGTTTTTATTCTTCATACAACTGTTAAATCTCTGTTTGAATCACACTTAACTCTTAGCCTCTATCTTGTGTCAGTGATTTCTTCATGGTATTTATGGAAGCAGAGTGTGTAAAACGATGTGTCCCAACCTGCTTTTTATTACTTAAAAAAACCAACCCCACAGGTGGGGGACTGCAATTCTCCTAATTTAAATGTAATTTTTAAGGTTTAAAAGTCATTGCAGGGCCGCGCACAGGTGCTAGGCAAGGGCCATTTAAAATCAGCACAGTCCTTGGGTAAAGTGTCATTGTCAGCTGCATAAACAGCGCGGCTGTTGATGTTGAATGGCTTTCATAGCAATCCTTCCAGGCACATTTGGGGACAGATTAAAACACCCCAGAGGGTATTTACTGCTGCTGTATTTAAAGACTTTCGGTTCAAGTGTGCTTCCCTCCGACAGTTCAAGACGTTTTAAGTGAACCAAGGCAGTTTCCCCTGGGTGAGTGCTGCGCTGAATGTTGTTATGGCTTGCAAGTGTCTGACTAGTCAGATTTGACTGGATCTCTGGAGCCTGTCTTATAACTGCCTTTGTGCTGCTGAGTTTTGAAGGTGCTTGTGTTTGCAAGGTTCTGGCTCTGCTGTTTGCTTACATGTTTCATTCTTGTTCATTTGGGATAGATGGACCTATGCTTTCTCTTTTGTTATAACACCAGGGGTCCATCCAGTTACCTTCTCAGACTGGGAGAAGATAGATGCTGCTGAAGTGGCAAGAGGCAAGCTGGCTGGCAAACCTCGGGAGAAGCTAGTGGATCCTCGGGAGATGCTGCAGTTGATCGGTCACTGAAGATGCCTATTCACAGCCCTCTGGGTGCAAGAAATTGACAGATCCACCATGTATCCCCTGCATCTCCTCAGCAAGTCCCATTTGCTGCTGGCCTTGCCTGCCATGGAAGATTGGCAGAGTCAGAACTGATTGCTGTTCTTGGATGGCATGGGAGAAGGTGGGTGGCTCCAGGGGCCTGTGGAGGAGTCCAGTAGTGAGCTGGAACTGACTCTGGATTCTCAAAGCGGACATGAGTTTACACAAGGCCATGTGCTATTGACTGACTCCAGGTCTTTACAGCCTACAGTCTTGACTCCAGCTACTTTTTCTGCCTGTGTCAGCCCTATAGGGGGTCACTGCAGTCATCTGGGAGCTCGCTGTAGTTGGAGTCACTTGGGCATTAACCGCTTAGTTGGACCGGGTGCCGCTTAGAGTGAGAGGCCCTGGATCGCTGCTCTCCTCTGCTAGTTCCAAAGAAATTTTACTGCACCTTTAAAGCCAGTGAGAGAAAATGAGTGACAGTCACCTTTCCATTCACACCAAAAGCCTGAAGCCAAATGGCTTTATTTCCTTGTAACCTGTGTCAGAGTCTGAGCAAGTTATTTTCTCTCTTTAAATCACCTATAACTAAGCCCTTTCAGGAAGAGGAAGGTGAAGTTGGAGCTACATTTTTAAGAGTCCAACCTCTTAATCTCTGTCTGCATTAATTTTAGGGCTGGCTGGCCAGCCTAGAACTGCAGCTAGCCGAAGAGCTGTGCAAATGCAGGGCACTGCTTCTCATCCGCTGTCTGTCTGCCAACTTTACTACGCAGTCTGTGTCAATAAATCCTGGAGAGTCCTCATCTGCTCAGTATCACTTAATGATGGAAACCTAGACCAGGCTTGGGTTATTTTATTTTTTTAGCCTGGGGGTGGGGGGGCAATTAGTAAATATATAATTGACTTGTCCCAGAGTATCCAGAATCATCTGTGCATTAGTATTTCAGAGGTGCAGCCTGCCCTGATTGCGACTAGCAGCAACCTCTTGGCCTTTCTGCTTTTTTATGTAGTCTGTATGTTTTAAAGATTATTAAATGCTCCCCTTTTCCTCTTTGACCAAATCTATCATGTTTTAAATGATTCCAGGTTTTACTGCTAGACAGAGAGCCCCTAGAGACTAATATCCTCTGTTTCGCTACAGAAGAAGTATAGCGTGGACAGTGTCAGTGCAGACTTCCTCTCTGCTAATGTGCTTTCTCCTTGACCTGTAGGGGCTACCTGAATGGCTGAGACTCCATTTATGTCACATGTAAACTGTTCAGATCTGTTTTTTTATGATATCAGCAGAGCCCCCTTGTAAATGTGTCTCCTGTAGACCAGGCCTACGGGTGTTAGGGGAGTTAAATCACTGTCCTCATGAAACTCTTGGTGTCTCTGCTAAAAATTTATCATTTGTGGTGCTGTTTTGTTGCAATGTGGACACCTGTCTGCTGGGAGGTTCCAGATTGTATTTCCATGCTCAGCGTTTGTCCAGTTTTAGACAAGACAGATCTGGGCCTCATCTCTCTTTAAATCTCATTTGCAAACTCATTAAGAAACTCAGGAAATGTGATGACTGCTGGAAACATATATGCAAATTAGCAATAAAGCTTGTTGAACAGCTGTTTGTGTGACGTGACTCCTGTTATGTCATAAGGATGATGCATTTCTAATGTTAGATTCTGATCTGGAGATTACATGGATTCTGGATTTGGAAAAGTGATTAAGCTTTTTTTGGCAAGGCTGTTGACTAGAAGGTAATGAAATTGCTCTCTGCTCTGCTTTGGTGCTGGGCATACGGGAACATAACAATAGAGGAAACGATTGAAATGCATTGTGAGTCATGTATTTGCCTGCAACATGATGTGATGGGCCAGACCTTTCTTGCTTGTAGTGGGTGGTGGTAAATGCTTAGTTCATGTCTACAGAGTTCACCTTGGATGTTAATCCCAAAGCACTGTGCTGGCTGTGTACATGGTACGGGGAGCACACACTTGCCTGTAGGATGGGTTGCAATAGTCAGTTCTGTACCAGCAGGGCTCCATGCCAGGTTTTAGGAAGGGACAAATAACTGAGGGGGATTTTAGGTAGGTAGAATGCTATTACTTAGATAGGAATTTGGCCCAGGCCTGGGGCTAATGCCCTCCAGGAAGTGCCATAGGACCATTAAGGATGCGCAAGAGATCAAGATCTAGGTTTTAATATCTCAGGCAGATGAAGGACTTTTATTGAAGATTATGACAATTCATCTCATGTTTGCAGTTCCTCTGAACTGCCCATTCCACAGCTGGCTGCATGTCATCTGTCCATGACCGAGTTAATTCATTTCAGGATGGAGAGCTGGCTTCCTTTCCACTTGTCTTCACTCTGCTCTTTCTCTCTGTCTTCAGGGACCAGGGCAATTAAATATCTGCAGTAAACTTCATTTCCCAATTACAGTCTGTCCATTAGGTGGCGCTGTGAAGCCAGTACTGTAACTCCTAAGTAGTACAGCAAGTGCAGTAGAGAATTGCTAGGGCTGAGCGACCACCGACATTTGATGAAGCGGTGATCCCTGGCATGAAAGAGCGAGCGGCTCATTAGCCTTCTGTGTCTCTACTTTGTCTGCTGTGAGACTCGGCTCTCCTGCTGCATTAGGTGGCCAGCCTAGGAAAGATGATTACAAGATTTTCCTGTGGGCGGGGTGGCTGCCTCCTTGTCTGAAATGATGCCCTGTCCGCTTCTGCTTTCCTCTCCCGCTTTCTTCGTGGGTTCAGCTGTTCAGAGTGCAGCGCTGCACTTCAAAGGGAGCTCACCTGCCATGAGGTACAGTGGCCTGGTTCCTTACTCCTCTCCTTTTCACCTCCCACACAACAGTAGCCATCTCAGACTCAGTTAATTCCCACGTTTTAAAAATCCCTTTAAGATACCATTAAAGTAGGGAGTATTAATCAATTTTAAAATACCGTTATTAGACCATTGGGATCGTAAACCTTTGAAAGCCTGGACATTTGAGGGTAAGGATCCACAACCAACCTTAGCTCTCCCCAGATATCTCTGTCCATTCTCCACTTACAACTAAGTACCTGAGTCAATCACATGCGAAGGGGAAGGATGGTTCAGTGATTAGGGTGCTGGCCTAGGAGGTGGGAGGCCCGCGTTCATATCGCTGCTGTCCCGCAGACTTCTCGTGTGACCTTGGGCAAGTCACTTGGTGTCTCCGTGCCTCAGTTCCGCATCTGTACAAAGGGGATAACAGAACTGCCCTGCCTTACACGGGTATTGAGCATAAATACGTTAAGATTGCGAAGCATTCTGAGATTGGATGAAAAGCGCTAAATGAGATTATTTTTATTAGCTATTCAAGTGTCAGTAATACAGGAGGGTGGGGTGAGGCAGATGGGGCTCTGCATTCATAGTGGAATGGTGGCTGCAAGGTAATTCTTCTGCAGTGTGTATGTGGAAGGATAGGAGACAAGCTGGAGGTGTTTTTCACTTGCTGTGGATGGAGGACTGAAGACTCACTCACCTCCTCCCTGTGCTCTAAACAGGTTGGAGCTCTGTAGCAGTGTTCCCTTTGTGGGTTGGTGCCATGTGGAATTGTTTTTACTACCTCTGGGCAGAATTAACCTTGCAGATGCTTGCCGCTCCAAGTAGCAAGTGCCATGGAGGAGGCTTGAGCTACACCTCAGGGAAGGGGCTACATGACAAAAGCTTTAGAAAACCTGTCCTATGAGGAAAGGTTAAAAATTGGGCATGTTTAGTCTTGAGAAAAGAAGACTGGGTGGGAGGGAGACCTGCTAAGTCTTTAAATACATTAAGGGCTGTTCTGAAGAGGACTGGGGTCAATTGTTCTCCATGTCCACTGAGGGTGGGACAAGAAGTAATGGGTTTAATCTGCAGCAAGGGGTGGTTAAACTCTGGAATAGGCATCAAGGGAGGTTGTGGAATCAATCCCCAGCACTGGAGGTTAAGAACAGGTTGGACAAACACTGTCAGGGTTGGTCTAGGTTCAGTTGGTCCTGCAAGCAGCAAAGGGGGCTGGACTAGGTGATCTCTCCAGGTCCCTTCCAGACTTACAGTTCTGTTCTGTGATTCAGTTACCTCTCACCCTTGCTGCAGTGCGGTTCCGAAATGTGCGTGACATGAGCAGTAAGAAATCCTGCTGCTCTGTTTGAAATGTTTGTCCAGCAGGTGGCGATGGTGAACATTGCTGGTGAGTTGCCCCCGCTTCTTCCTCTCTCGAAAGTGGCATTGGGGATAGCAAGAGAAGCTACCAATACACAGAAATTCAGTTTCCTTTGTCACAGTTATGTGTAATGGATAAGAAGCCAAGAAATGCAAAGCTGAGCATGACGCACCTGCCTTTCCCCTCCTGCTTCTGAAGGGGGAGAGAACTGAAGAGCTTGAAGTAAAGACAGTACTGGTCTTTAAGTTAAATTTCCCTGATGATTTGTGTCACAGCTTAGCCTCAGTGAAACAGTATAAAACAGCTGAGGCCAATAAAAAGATTGGAATGTGGTGAGGAATGTCCTTTATTTTAAGAGCCCATCTAGACTACATGGCCCAGGTCCGTACACCCAGTTACACCACATCCATTGTCATGTAACTGAACCATGGCCCTGCTCTGGAAACTGGCTAACACTCTGGGCATGTCTGAGGGTTCAGTCAGATTACATGGCTCGGTTACAACAGTGAAAAGTCCCTTCCCTGCAAGATGCTGTACATTTTAAAGATGGTGCATCCTGGTCCCCTGACTCAGTTGTGTTTTGGGATGTAGTCAAGATAATGTCGCTTTTCTAATAGAGGAGGAAAACAACTGGTTAGAGCAGGTCAGGATAGCTGGCTGCTATTCCTCAGCGCTCCTGGGCAAGTCATATAACCTCTCCGTGCCTCAGTTTCCTCATCTGTGAAATGGGGAAGCGGCTACATTTCCTCTGCCATTTGGCAGCATCTAGACGGGGGCTGCATTCTCGAGCTGTTCTTGCTTTCAGCCTCAGGAGGGATGTGCGGCTCTGATATTGTCCCCCGGAAGACACGCTGTCACCACGCAAGTGCCCAGGAAGTGACTCCACTTCCCATGGAGGCTGTTCTTTCCTTTGTCAGGGAGCTGCTTGGCAAATTGATAAAGACATAGCATAGGAAAAAATCCAAGCAGGTTCCCAGAAACTCCTGCCCCTGTTTGTTCTGGTAGCATTCCTGCCATTCAGGCTTGTGCTTTTCCATGGTGGGGCATGGAACTGTCAGCTGGCACTTCAGTCTGTCACTTTCTTAGCGCGGTGTTTATAAACGCATTTTCTTTCTCATGAGCACCAACTGGGCAGCCTCCTGCCTGCTTAACTCACGTACTGTTTATGGAAATGTGTATTTAAAGTGACTGAACCACCTGAGGGCAATGCTGCCTTGAAACTTGGTTATTTAATATCCATTACAGCCAAAGGGAAAGGTCCCTCATTACATTTACATTCCAGTGGGGAAGAGGAATGGCATGATTTAAGAGCGAGTTAGCGAGACTGGAGAGGCATTGTTTAAAAAGCTATTTGTTTAATGAAATCATAAAAATGGATTTAGATGAATTTCCTCAATTACTCTGTTGGCCAAGGCAACGTCCCGCTTTGAAAGTTCCTCCGACGTTAACACATATGAATCACCCAGGGCGGCATCCCTTCTTCGAGTCTGCGTGACTCTGTCTTTAATGGCTGTTGGGTCTGGGAACAGATGGCACCAGAGTGTGCTGACTCCAACAGCAAAACTTTCTGAGAACATTGGACACAGGCAGAAAACCCTACTTGTCCTTTTGGAACCTCGTGTGTTTGTTTTTGTTTTGTTTTTTTTTTAAGCAAAAATCACTGGCTGTGCATGGAGTTATACCCACCTCTCTCAGAACGTGGGGTGTGGGATGGCCTATGGCCAACCTGACCCTAAAGTAGGCTTCCAACCACCCTGTCCCGAAGTCTTACAAAATGGGGCCATCTGCAGGACTAACTAGATGCAAAATTTTGATTCAAGGGTCAAAGCCACTTTTGAGTTGGAGGAGTGTGGGGGAAGGGGGTGAGGCATGAGGGGATGAGGAAGGAAGGAAGATTCCACATTCCCTTTGCATCCTCCACATCACCAGTTGGCTCTCTACCAGATGCTTGCTGCTCTCCTGTGACTATTGCACCTAGGTGTTTGGGTCTGTGTCAACATCTCCTTTATACTTCTGGCTTGGGGTTACTAGTTCTATCGCAGAAATTTATACTGTACGCCAAAGGTGAAAACCTGGCCCCATTCAGGTCAATGGCAAAACTCCTAGTGACTTCAGTGGGGCCAGGATTTCACCCCCAGGATGTGGCTAAAGTGGTCAGGGGTAGCTAACCCCAACCAAACCTCAATCTCTAAGTTAACAACTTTAGCCTCAAGTTAGCTGGTTGAGGACCACACTAGAGGGAAGCTTAATGCCCTGTGTGTAACACACCTGTAGCACTATTGGGTCAGGAGAAACTTCCATTAGGGAAATTTCATCCCTTTGGCTTTCAGTGGAGCTACACCTCTGAGCTAAAACCCTCTGTCAGATCAATATATATTTGGTTCTAGACACCTAGTTCGGCTGAATGCCTGAGCTTCTCTCTGTGCCTAGGCCTGATGCCCAAAGCCCTCCATACTCTACTCTGATGTGCTTTGTACTCCTTATCAAATCTCTTCTCTCCTGGAGAAATCCCAAATGGAAGAGGAAGGGGGCGCTATTGGCTCTCAGGTGCAGGCAGGAGTGCTCCATAGCTCCAATTTCCATAATTGGCTGTAGGTTTTTTTCTTCCTGTGTGTTAATTACTTTGGCATAACAGGGCTTCCTGAACAGGTTTCCTAAGGCTAGAAGGGGAATAGAACAGAGTGAGATGTAAACCTGCAGCAGCTGCTTTGAGGAGCTATTTAGGGAGGTGATGAAAAGCAACAAATAAAGTTGTTCAGGTTGGAGTAGCTTATTTTTGTTGAGTAACTAGTTATTTCTTCCCTCCGTGGGAAATTTCCCTTACTGTTTTTAGTTGCCTCATCCCCAGCGTACCCAGCCATCTTTTGGTGAATATAAATGAATGCAGGGCACTGTGTCCATGGATCAGATGGTCCCTTTTCATTTCGCTGTCATTTCTTTTTTTAATTAATGTAACTGGACATTACATTTCCAGCATGTGTCATAAGGTGCGCACCATTCCAGAGCTGAGAGAGAGGCCCGGGTACAGCAGCCCTTGTAAGGGCATGGTACTTACCCTTTCAGACCTCAGTCAGGGGCACATTTATTTTAGTATTCCTCTCTTTTGCCTCAATTGTTCTCTCTCCTGGGTTTCCAGACTACATTTCCATTCCGTGTTCACCTTCCATACTCGGCCTGTCTGCTCACCTGCTTCTGCCGATAACGCCAGCTGGCACTCCCTCCATGCTATGCTTAGTGGAAGATTGCCGCAGCTGAGCCGTTTGCTGGGTCATGGACAATCTACTCCATTTTGGGGCTTGCAGGAGCTATAAATGAGGGGCGTTTACATAAGCATTGGCCCTTCCTTATGTGGATCATCCTCCCTCACTTAATCCCACATGAGCAGCTATAGCATATTTTTGTGGATTTGTTGGGAGACAAGGGTGAAATTCACACTTCCCTCTCCAAGAGCAATGACTGGATGTGAGGGGTGAAACCCTTGCCCCGTTGACGTCAATGGCAAAATTCTGATGGACTTCAACAGGGCCAGAATTTCACCCAGCATGCTTTGCTTGTCACTGTGCCAAGGGTTGGGGTTGGCACACTGGTCAGGACCATGCTTCAGAATCATCAGTATGTCAGAGGGACAGGATGATGTGGGGGGGAATCATTGTGGCGTATCTGCCATTCCTGCCAGAGAAGGAAGAATCAAAGGGAAAGGATTTGACAGGCTGCCTGCTACCTCCGTTAGGACTCAAGCTGGCACTTGGAGGCATTGATTAACAATTGGCAGTATGAGGCTGTGCTGTTGTAGGTAGCAGTTCATGACCAGGAAGATAAGACTGAAAGTATTTTAAAGTGACGCTACGCAGGCAGGTTAGCCCCAAAAGGTGAGGATTCTGTCTTGCAAGTATTTTTGCCTACAAAACCTCATATTAACAAACATTTTCATAGATTAAAACCAAACAAAAGGATTTTCTTTTTTTAAATGAACCCTTGCAGGATTTGCAACCCAAAAGCTGGAACTGGCCGCAGAAGCGAAATTGACTATATAGTCTAGTTTCATTGTCCATGCTGAATGAATTGCGAAAAACAACCAAACCGCATAAATGATGAAATGTTAAACTAGACTTTAAATGTTTTATCTGGTTTAATTCTTGAGTATTGTTAGAAACACTGACAAGTGAAATAGCATTTTGGTTTTAAGTAATGGGCCAGATTCTCATCTCAGGTCCAGTGGTGTAAATCCAGACTTTGCTGGAGCTCTTCCAGCTATACACTGATTGAAATGGAAAGCAGAATCTTAGCCCCTGCTTTAGGATGTAGTCGGGTTAAAAATCATTTGCCAAGATTCCAGTCTCAGTTTCCCTGGCGTCCGTACAGAGCACCTCCACTGATGTCAGCAGAGTTACTCAGGATTTACACTCTGGGCTGGAGGTCCGAACCTTGGCCCACGATTTTTAACATGACTGCATCCTTTCTAAACGAATGAAAGCAACCTTGTATTTGAATTGCACTCTGACGCACACAGGACTCTGCACAGGAGGCATGTCTGATCGGAGGAAAAGGGAATGATTAAGAAAAGTGAAGGGTGCTTTGCTAACCTTTCCATTTCAAGGTTCCCTGCTTCAGATGTTTAGAGGATCGAATGTCATTGAACCTCTGGAACCTGTTCTGTTGTTTTCTAGAAAGACTTGTCTGGTGCCTGCACTTGCTTTGTGAATAACTGCAAATATAAAATATTACATTATAAAGCTGGTCCCTGGTTTGGGCTGTCTGATGCAGCTAAACCCTGAATGTAAGCGCTTCCTGAGGGAGGGATGCTGTGTGTAAATGCAGCCCTTTCATGTTAGGTTGTGAGCTAGCAGGACTGGGACATTACCTGGCTGGCAGGCCTCTGGGAAGACCTGTCAGATGAGAGAAGTGAGATGGTGGCACTCTACCCTTGCAGTCAGTATTGGATCACTAGCCACCTTGGTTTTAGGGAACACTGTGCTGCTGGAGATGGTGTGTTTCTGAGGCGAAGCAGAAACTTGACTGCTTGCTCTAATTAGAGCATCCCAGGGCACCTTTCTGAAAGAGTAACCTAGGTGTCCTGCTCAAGTTCTACTGTTGGTAATTACATCCTCCCTACCTATGCCTGCCCCTGTATTTTCAGGTGAACAAAGCATCCTTGTGGTCCTAAACTCTCCTGTCCTGTCCATCAGCAGCTGCTTTGCATTCCCAAAGTGGCTTGCGCATCAGTGAGCTCTGTTACGTTTTTCAAATGCTGTTGGAGTCTCCTGGATGAAAGGCACCTAGAAACAGTCCCGGGTTTATAGTGGCTCCATGGAGCTGGGCCCATGCTCAGAAGGAGCCCTGGCCTGCTCCGCTTGCACTGCGGCCCGATACCCCGCTGACTCCCCCCACCCACCACTTGCTCCTCTTGGCCTGCCTGCCTTCTGCCTCCTCGGCCCCACTCCCCCTGGCCAGACCCCAGTGCAATTCCAGCTCCGGGCAGTCTCTGCTTCCCGTCACCTGTGGGGCCCCCACCTGTCTCCCCGGAGCGGAGGTGCCTGGGACTGGTGCAGAAGCCTGGCCAGTCTCAGCGCCATTCTCCATTGCTCCCCTGCCCCGCCCCCCCCGCCCTCGGACGCTGCTGCCACTCCAGCTGAAACCCCCCCCAAGGGGGGGGGCCTGCCGGCCCGCTTCCCCAGAGGGGGGGAGTGGAAGGACCCAGCCCCCAGCCGCTTGCTGTTTGTCTGCGGACCCTTCTCCAGTCAAGAGGACTCTTATCACTTGCTCCGGCATTTCTGGAATGCAAAAAAGCCCGGAACAGACAGATAAAAAGCCGTCCACTGGAGGAACACTGCCCAGGGAATCTACACATCACCGTGGAGGGGGCCTAAGACTGAGTAACTTTCGAACTGTGCTCTCGTGGGGGGGGAGGCCTTGACTGCGTCTTAACTGTGTTTGTAGGGACACGGGGGTGTGGCACGGAGCTGCCCCCCGATCCATCTGTGTCCTCCCAACCCCCATACTACAATCTTCACCCCCCCCACTCCACCATCTTTGCTGACTGTCTAACATCTGCCTCTGGACTCAGCTGCTCGCCGTGATTCCACCCCGTGGGCCAGAAGCACCAGCCAACCAAACAGGACTCTCTGGACAAGCGTATGGTGTTCATGTGCCAGCCCCCCCCCGAATTGTCCACCCCACAGCTTGTCCCTTTCTACCTGACCCCAACTCCTGTTAATCACCTGCCACTGCCCCTGCTGGGGCATCGGCAACGGAGGGCACCGGGGTGACCTCCACCGCTGCCATGCCCACCGCCTTCCCAGACTCTAGGGGAGCCCCCGCAGCCGGCGGGAAAGGCCAGGACAAGAAGAAGGGGAAGGGCCCCACTAAAACCACCAGGCCCTCCATGGCAGGGGCCACCCCCACTGCTGCAGCCCCGCCACCGACCACGGCGTCCCTCCCTACTGCCCCCTCCACCAGCTCTGCGGGTGTCCCTCCCTCACCCCCCAGGATGTATGCCTGGGCGGCGGCAGCCCCCCCGCCTGCCACCTCGTCATCTCTCCCACCCACCGCCTCCGCCACCATCAACAGTGGCCGGGGCCCCTTCCCCACCATGACAAGGAAGCACGGTGTCCGATGCCTCCTGGTGCCCGCCTCGCCCCACGTGGAGACCTACGTGCGGGCATTGGCAAGGATGGTGGGGCCTCGGCATTGTGGCGGCCTCCAAAATGTATGGGAAGGTTGTCATCTTCTTAGCATCGGAGGCTGCTGCCCAGGAGGCGGTGGAGAGGGGCCTGGCGGTGGCGAGTGGGGTGTTTTTTCCCCTCGAGCCGCTGGAGGACCTGGGCATCTGCCTGCTCCTGACCTCTGTACCTCCTTTTCTCCCCAGTGCTGCCCTGTTACCCGCCCTTTCCACCCTAGGAAAACCTGTTTCTGTCATCAGCCCTCTTCCGTTGGGCTGCAAGGACCCCAACCTCCGTCACATCTTTTCCTTCTGCCGGCAAGTGCAGCTTCTACTGCTGTCGGCAGCGTGTGACGGAGAGGCGCTCAAGGGGTCCTTCCTAGTCCCCCACCAGGGGGCCCTTTACCGGGTGTATTTCTCCATGGGGGAAGCCCGGTGCTACCTCTGCCGGGCATCAGGGCATTCTCCGGAGGGACTGCCCCTTAGCCCGGCAAGGAGGGGCACCTGGGATCCCCGAGGCCCGGCAGGACATCAGCCCCATCATTGCCGACGCCCCTGGCCGCCCGATACCCGAACCTGCCTCCCCTCCTCTTCGGACCACCACTTCTCCCGCTCAGGCTCAAGGGGCACCTCCCCTACAACGCCCAGATGAGCAGGAGAGCCCCGCCCTTGCTGCTGACAATCTGGCGGGACCTATGGAGGAGGGTGTGGCAGAGATACCACCAGGCATGGGAGAGAGCCTGCCCCAGGGAGAATCCTCCCTCCCTTATGCCACCCTCCCACAAGCCCCTGAGCCATCGCCTTTACCCCCTGATACGACCCCTGCTAACCAGCCCCCAGATGATGTCATGGAGGGCTGGGCCCTAGTGCAGGGGAAGCGAGGCAAGCGGAAGGCTCGAACTCCGCCTCATCTACCCGAGGCGGAGGCCCCCTGGAAGACCACGAAGGGGGGCACCGATGCCGAACCTTCTGCTTTGCCCATGAGTGCATCCCATCCACCGGTGTCAGCTGGGAAAGACGTGGTAGCAGCGGAAGGTAGTGTCTCCCCTCCACGGGAGACCCTCCCTTCCGAGACCCTTGAGGAAGCCCCTTCTGTCCTGACACTACCCGAAGCCCCCGTGAACCCCGAGGCAACCGTTGTGGCAGGTGCCAGCAGGGAGAACCCCGGGGCGACAGAAAGTGTCCTTTCCTCCATGTTTGAGGAGATCGAGGCCCTAAATCTGACCCCGGTCGCCCAGGGGGAGGACGACCTTTTGCCAGCAAACCTTGATTTGGGCGACCTCACTCCACCCCTCTTTTCCACATGCTCCCTCTCCCTAACTGCTGTTTCTGCTCCCACCTCCGAGGAGCCCCTGGATGCCTCCACCAACCCAGCCGCTGATGGCACCCCACTGACGACCACCTAGCCTGCTCAGGTGACAGCTGGCGCCATGCGGCCGGGACACGAGCTGCCAGGGGCATCCCCCATTGGTGCGGAGCAATCGATTTCCTTCCCGGGCGGGGGCCCAACAGAAGATAATCCACCTCCTGATGCTGTAGCCGCTAAATCCACCATAGAGCCCGCGCCCGGTATCACTGAGAACTCCCTCCCTACCCCCTTAACCCTCGAGCCTGATCGGGAGGCGCCATCATCCAGCTGCTTGCCTCCCGAAACCCAGAACCTTGCCTCTGCCCCTGCCCCTGCCCCTACCCCTATCCAGTCTACCTCCTGCGATGTTATCGCCGCCCCCGGGGCTGTCTCCTTCCCTTTTCCAACTGATGACCCCAGGGAGCGGCCTTTGTGTTCTCCTGCCCCGACCCATTAGGAGCTGCTATTTTCCCTCCATCATCCCCTATCACCCCAGGGTTTGAGGCGGGCCTAGAAGCTCCAGCCCATCAGGCACCCCGTCGGGGCTCCGCACCCTGCTTGCCCATTTTAGTGGGCCATGGGGCTGCACCAAGGGCCCCACCAGGGAACAACCGGGAAACCGTAACCCCACCCCCCCCATGAGCTGCGAGGAGAGCTGCGGAAGTTTTTAGAGGATGTCCGTGGCTCCCACAACAAGGTACAGCTTGCTCTCCAGTGATGGGGGGATTTTTTTCAAATCCTCCAGGCCACAAGGGCCCTCATGGGGGAAGGTAAAGGGACGGGGAAGCAGGATGCCACGGCCTACTGGCAGGTCCGCGTCTTCCGTGACCAATTACTCACCTATGGGATGGGTCAGGGACTGTCGCGTGGCCCGCTGGGGGATGTAAGCATCCCTGCCAGTGAGGATCCCCCCCGGCCCTCCCCATGGCACCTCTCACCATCACAACGTTGTACACCCGGGGCTGTAGGATGGCTCTCCGCAGGTCCCAGGTGCTCTCCTTCCTTCGGGAGGGAGGGTACTCTGTAATTTTGCTGCAGGAGACCCATACGGATCCGACCGCCGAAGATAGTTGGCAGCTGGAGTGGGGGGACAGGGTCTACTTTTGCCATTCCACGATTCAGCAGGCTGGAGTGGCGACCCTGTTCTCCCCCGACCTACTGCCTGAGGTGCTAGGGGTCGCCGAGGCCATGCAGGGTCGCCTGCTGCATCTCCGGGTCTATATAGAGAGGCTCGTGGTTAACCTTATTAACGTCTATGCCCTGACATCAGGCCCAGAGCAGCTGCAATTCTATCGGCAGGCGTCCGCCTTCCTCGGCACCTTAGATTTTCACGAGTGCCTGGTCCTGGGAGGGATTTTAATACCACCCTCGAGGAGCGAGACCACTCGGGGACTGAGCAGTGCCCGGCTGCCGCGGACACCCTCCGGGAGATAGTTGAACATCACTCCCTAGTGGACATCTGGTGTGACCACCACCCGGATGACACTTCCACATTCACCTTTGTCCGGGTGGAAGCCCATCGGTCGAGCCACTCCCGGTTGGACCGCATTTATCTATCATGCTTCCATCTCTCACGAGCCCACTCCTTCAGCATTCGGTTGGCCTCATTTTCTGACCATCACCTAGCCACCGTGATAGCCTCCCTCTGTGCAGAGAGGCTGGGGCCGGGCTACTGGCATTTTAACAACAGCCTATTGGAGGATGAGGGCTTCGTGACGTCCTTCTGGGAATTCTGGCTGGCCTGGCGAGGGCAGCGGTGTGCCTTTCCCTCGGCGCGGCGATGGTGGGACCTGGGGAAGGTGCGCCCCAGGCTTTTCCGACACAACTACACCCGGGGCACCAGCCGACGGAGAAATACGGCGATAGAGCAGTTGGAACGGGAGGTCTTAGAGCTGGAGAGGCGTCTGGCCACCAACCCCGAAAACCCGCTCCTCTGCGGAGCGTGCTGGGAGAAGCGGGAGGAGCTCCGGGCCCTCGAGAACCATCGGGCCCAGGGCGCCTTTGTTCGATCCCGCATCCACCTCCTTTGGGAGATGGATCGCGGCTCCCGCTTCTTCTATGCCCTGGAGAAAACAAGGGGGGCCAAGAAGCACGTCACCTGCCTCCTGGCAGAAGACAGCACCCCCCTCACGGAACCGGCGGAGATGTGCGGAGGGCCCGAGCCTTCTATGCAAGTCTTTTCTGCCCGGATCCGACCGACCCTAGCACTTGCAGAGTGCTTTGGGAGGAGCTCCCTACGGTCAGCGCGAGTGACCGAGACCGGCTAGAGTTGCCTCTCACTCTGGCCGAGTTCTCGGAAGCCCTCTGTCGTATGCCCACTAATAAGTCTCCAGGCATGGACGGGCTGACCATGGAGTTCTACCGTGTGTTTTGGGATGTCCTCGGCCCAGACCTAGTCACCGTCTGGGCCGAGTCTCTGCAGAGCAGGGTCCTCCCTCTCTCGTGCAGGCGAGCTGTGCTCGCCTTATTGCCGAAGAAGGGGGACCTCTGCGATTTACGAAATTGGCGTCCCGTCTCACTTCTCAGCACAAACTACAAAATCGTAGCGAAAGCAATCTCGCTGCGGCTAGGGTCTGTGCTGGCGGACATGATCCACCCAGACCAGACCTACACCGTCCCGGACCGCAGTATCTTTGATAACCTATTTCTGGTTCGGGATCTTTTGGAACTCGGGCGTAGAGACGGTCTGTCATTCGCCCTCCTGCCCCTAGATCAGGAGAAGGCGTTCGATAGGGTACCTCCTGAGCACTCAGCAGGTGTTTGGCTTCGGACCCCAGTTTTTGGGTTTTCTTCGGGTGCTGTACACTTCCGCAGAGTGTCTGGTTAAGCTCAACCGGACCCTGACTGAACCGGTCAGCTTCGGGCGAGGTGTATGGCAGGGATGCCCCCTCTCGGGCCAGCCGTACGCTCTGGTGATCGAGCCCTTCCTCTGTCTCCTCCGCAGGAGGTTGACAGGGTTGGTGCTGTGGGAGCTGGAGCTGCGGCTGGACATGTTGGCGTACACCGATGACGTGCGCCTCGTGATCCAGGACCCCGGCGACTTGGCGCGGGTGAAGGCTTGCCAGGCCATCTGTTCAGCTGCCTCCTCTGCCCGGGTCAACTGGGTCAAGAGCTCTGGCTTGGCGATAGGAGACTGGCGGCAGGCGAGCTCCCTCCCACCCGCACTTCAGACCATCCGGTGGAGCGTGGGTCCACTACTCTACCTCGGCGTTTACCTTTCTGCCACACATCCCTCTCCGCCGGAGAACTGGGAAAATTTAGAGGGCGGGGTGATAGAGCGGCTCCGGAAATGGACGGGACTACTCCGATGTCTCTCCCTCCGAGGGAGAGCGCTGGTGCTTAATCAACTAGTTCTGTCCACGCTCTGGCTACTGGCTCAACACCCTGGTCCCGGCCCCAGGTTTCCTGACCAACCTCTGGACATCGATTCTGGGGTTCTTTTGGTCAGGAACGCACTGGGCCCCTGTAGGAGTCCTTCATCTACTCCTGAAGGAAGGAGGACAGGGCCTGAAGTGTCTACACACTCAGGTCCGTGTCTTCCGCCTCCAGACCCTACAGAGGCTCCTCTATGGTGCAGGCAGTTTGGCATGGAGCACACTGGTGCACACCATCCTGCTCCGCATCTGAGGGCTCCGATATGACCGGCAGCTCTTTTATCTCCATCCGGAAGGTCTTCCGCGAGATCTCTCCGGGCTGCCAGTCTTCTACCAGGACCTCCTCCGGACTTGGAAACTGTTTTTAACGACCAGCTCCGTGGCGGCCACCGAGGGGGTAGATCTCCTCGCGGAGCCCCTGCTACACAACCCCCAGCTCCGTGTGCAGGTGGGAGAGTCCCGCTCGGTGTGCCAGATCTTGATCCTGGCAGAAGTCACGAGAGTCGGAGACCTCCTGGACTATGACAGGGGAGACTGGCTGGATCCCCTGACGCTCGCCCGGCGCATGGGGCTCTCCAGACCTCGTACCCCCTGGCGCGTACTTCAGGAGGTGAAGGCCGCTTTGCCGCCCGCTGCTTGAGCTTACCTCGACCGGGTCCTGCTTGAGGGCACGCCCCCCACCCTCTACCCTAGGCCCGCCGGACTTTTTAATTGGACCTGTGCCCCGCAGATCCAGTTGACCCTCCCCACCCCTTCACTGCGAGCCGGCTGCATGAACTGCAGCCGGTACGCTTCCAAACCGCGCCAAGGAAACATCTATACATGCTCGCGCTCCACACCCTTCACGCCCTCACCCTAGTGTCCCGCCCCGACACAAAGTGGTGAGACCTTCTGCCACCTTTGGAGGGTGAGCAGCCCCGGTGGGCCAGCCTGTATTCCACCTTGGTTCCAAGGCCCGTCGGGGACATCAGTTGGTGGCTCCTTCACAGAGCTGTGAGCACGGGCACGTACTTGGCGCGGTTCACCCCCATCCCAGATACTTGTCCCTTTTGTGGTGTGAGGGAAACCCTGGCGCATGTATATCTGGAGTGCGCCAGGCTGCAGCCCCTGTTCCAGCTCCTCACAAATCTCCTATTACGTTTTTGGTTGCATTTTTCCCCTCACCTTTTTATTTATGCACTCCCCATCCGAGGCCTCACAAAGTCACGGGATCTCCTAGTTAACCTCCTCCTGGCCCTGGCTAAAACGGCCATCTATAAAACCAGAGAGAGAAGGTTGGCCGATGGAGTTTCCTGTGACTGTGGGGCTATTTTCCGATCCTCGGTCCGTTCATGTATGCGGGCGGAGTTCCTCTGGGCAGCATCCACCGACTCCCTTGATGCTTTTGAGGAGCGGTGGGCGCTGTCCGAGGTTCTCTGCTCGGTGTCCCCATCCGGTTCCCTTTGTCTGACCCTTTGATTGGGGGAGAGAGTAAGGGACCCCAGCCCCAGCCATTGCTGCTGTGGACACCACTGCCTTAGAGGGGTCCTTTCACACATGGGTGCATGTGCCCCCCCCCCCGGGTTGTCCACCCCACAGCCTGCCCCTTTTGTTGGGTGCTTTCAGAGGAGGGAATTGTTGGTGACACTCAGGCATGGCGCCAGGTAACTCGAGGGGGTGGCAGACCTTGAGAGTCGATGAAGCCCCCTCGCTCAGGGCCACCAGGTAACTCGGAAGGGTGGAAGACCATGAGAGTCGAGGAAGCCCCCCGCTCTGGGCCCAGGCAAGCTTGAACACTTCCCTCCCCTAAAGCTAATGAGAAAACAATTGTGATTGGTTGCTGTGTTACACATTGCATATGCTGCTGTTTTTACTTTGTAAGTGTGTTATGCAAATAAAAACATCTTTCGCTTCAAAAAAAAAAATTACTCTCCTAGAGCCATCTGGCCCGACCCTGTCACATATGGTAATGGATGCCCTACAAGTGCATAAGATAGACAGACAAGGTGGGTAAGGTCATATCTTTTACTGGACCAACTTCTGTTTGGTGAGAGAGACAAGCTTATATGGGTCATGTGGGGAACAGCTCTGTGTGGCTCAAAAGCTTGTCTCTCACCATCAGAAGGTGGTTCAATAAAAGATATGACCTCCCCCACCTTGTGTCTTTAATACCCCGGGATGACACAGCTACAGCATAAAATAGATAAAGCATTTGGAGGTTCTGGCTACTCACAGACTAGATTCACTCCTGCAGGTGGGTACAAATTGCTGGCTTAGACTTGCTGGGGCCTGGGACTAAAGCCAAAGCCCGAGCCCCACCGTCTGGGACCAAAGCCCAAGCCCTGAGCGGCAGGGCTCAGTTTACAGATCCCCTGCCTGAGGCAGAAGCCTATAGGCTTTGGGTTTGTCCCCCGCCCTAAGGGCGGTGGGGCTCGGGCTTTGGCTTTGCCCCTCCCCACCCCCACCCAGGACGGCAGGGTTTGGGTGGGCTCAGGCTTCGGTCCCTCCTCCTGGGGCTGTATAGTTATTTTTGTTGTCAGAAGGGGGTCACGGTGAAATGAAGTTTGAGAACCCCTGATCTTGTCTGACATCCTGTATAACACAGGCCACAGAACTCTGAAAGTGACTTGATGTGTTTGTTTTGATTACATTCCCAAACTGGGTGTGTTACAATCTCACCTCTGCCATCCTCTTCCTTCCCCAGCTCACACAGAGCATCAGTCATTTAAAATTCAAGTTCTCTGAATTCATTGGTGGAAACATCTGTCTAAAGGACTCGGGCACTGTATTCACAGTAACAAGGAGAAGGGACCACCATGAGAACATCTATAAAGGGTCTCCATTAGAATCCCCTGCTAAAAATCACACCTTCAAAGTGTTACTTTAGGACAACACTTTGCAAGAAAGGGGCATATTTTCCTCTTGGTAAGTGCATAATGCTGATTGGTGTCATTAGGAGTTATGCAGGCAGCAAGGAGGTGGCGTGACCTAGTGTATAAGGCACTGAACTGAGTGTCGGGAGACCTGAGTGCTATTCCTGACTCTGCCATCGGGTCTGTGTCTGTTTCCCAACTGCAGTATATGACCTGGCTTTACTTTTCTTCCAGCTTTCCCCATCTGTTTCTCATGCCATGTCTACATTATAAAATTATGTCGACCTAACGTACGTCAGCATACAGCCACCACAGTGATTAAATTGCTCGTGACTTGTGTGTGCACACAGTTGGCTTCTTGTGTCGGCGGTGCAGTCCTCACCAGGAGCGCTTGTATGGATTGTATTGTCAGTGTGGGACGGCTCCTGAGAGCTGGTAACAGTCGAGTGTCTACGCTGACACTCCATCAACCTAATAATATTGACTGTGACCCTACGCCTCTTGGGGAGGTGGTGGTGTTAAATCGGCGTAGAGAGGCACTTATGCTGACAGGAGCCAAATTTAAGTGAAGACACTTCCATAGCTAGGTCGACGCAAGGCAACTTAGGTTGACCTAACAGGGTTGTGTAGACCAGGCCTTAGTCTAATTTCTCCTGATCTCTCAATGCCCCTTTTCTTTCTCCAGCGCCTATATCTTTTCGTTCTCTTCTTCTGTGTCTGTCCAGTCCCATTAATTCCTTCCTCCCTCGACTTCTCCATCTACTCTTTCTCTGCCTCATTGGCTATTGCTCCTTCCTTATTTTTTTCCCCACCCCTTGGTCTCTTCCATGAATCTCCTTTCCACTCGCTCTGTCACTGCTCCCTTCTCCCCCATCTCTGGTCACTGGCTGCTAAACACCCCCATGCCCATCCCTCCCTGCCCCACCTGCTTGCTTGCTGGGTCCTGGAGGGCAATGTCCTTTTCAGCACATTGGCTGCTGGATGATGACGCTGCTTCTCTCCTTGCTTCTGCACTTTGGCTGTTGGATGCTTTCCCCACACCTTGCACTTGCTCCCTTGTATTACACAGCCTGGGTGATCCTCTGTTTCTTCCTTTCAAGGAGGAGGAGCAGTACAAGGGCCCATTGGCAGTGTTGCCAACTCTGACCATTTTATCAAAAGTCTCAGGATATTTGAGGTTGGTCTTTCTTGAAGCTGCAGCTCCAGGAGTCATGTGACTACATGTGCATCTCTGCTTTCCTCTGATTTTTAAAAAGGAAGTTTTTAGCTCTCCTGATGGTGGAGAAAAGTTTGTAAATGTGACCTGGGTACACCTTAAAGGCTTAGAAATCACAGAGCAAATAAAAAGAGCCCCAAATATATATTTAAAACAAAGCTTATTATTTTAAGCCATTTTCGTGATTGTAGGGGGGCTGATGAATATTTGAACAGCTGCAATTGGCAAAACAACAGTAGAGTCTGTTTTCAGCTCTGGCAAGGCCAGCAGCTGAGTGGTGGTAGAGGGAGCAGGCCCACCATCAGCAGCTGAGGACCTGGGCTGCCAAACCTACAGCCCAGAGACTGGATCTGACACCCCAGCACCCTTCCCTCCACTCTGGAGCTCCCTTTGGAATGAACAGAGGGATCCAACCTGCACCTGCCAGTGCCAGCCTCTTGCAACACAGCCTAGAAGGAGCAGAAGCTAGAGTGGGTGGAGCTGAGGAGGGACCTGTGGGGCACAGGCACCTGAGCTCCTCCCTGTCCAGGCTGCAATGCCATAACACACAGCATCCCGGGGCCCAGAGGAGGCTCCGTCCTCTCCTGCCTCACTTGTTGTCTCTGTTGCTTTAACGGGCTCCAAGAAGAGGGGAGAACTTCTTTCCAGCCCCATAGTGTCAGGAAAGGGCTGTTTCTTTCCCCTCCCAGGGATGGAAATCATCCACGGGGGGGAACCCCCAAAAGGCAGAGGGGAAAACAATGTTGAGAAGGGGGAAAGTATGCCCAAAATGGGGCAGTGGTGTAGGGAAAACTCACCAAAGGAAGGGAGGTGACTGGCCATGTGGGATGCATAGAGGGGTGTGATGTGGGGGAAAGGGAGGGGGTCTCAAATGCATTTATTTGGTAATGACTAGAGCTGGCCAGGAAACTGCTCTCCTCCCCTTGGAGAATTAGAATTTTTTTTAAAAAATAATCTCAATCCTGAATCTGGAGGAAAAGTCCATCTCATATTTTTGCCAACTGATCTGATCTGAAATTTTGGAGGCGGGCAGGGGGATTTTCAATGAAAAAATAGTCATTTTGACCTGAAAACCAGAACTCTTTTGTTTTGAAAATGTCAAAACATTCTGTTTCGGCAATTTTGAATGTCAAAATATTTTAGACTATTTTAGAGATTTGTTGAAACGGGCCCTTTCCCATGAATGGTTTTAGTTTTGGTGCATTCGCATTTTCTCATGGAAAAAAATGTTTCCCTGGAAAATTCCTACCCATCTCTAGTTACTAAGCCCTTAATTGTCTTTAACTGCAGCGTTTAACTCTGGGACTCACGGACACACACTCTACAGCCAGGCAAGGCTGCACAGTGCCTGTTGTCAGTGAATTCTTCACTTTTACCCTGGGGCCCCTGACTGACACTGGTTAACTTGGCCCTCATCTCAGAACTCGCTTGACATCCCGGTGCTGGGGGGAGACTTAGCCCTGGTCTACACTAGAACTTTAGGTCGAATTTAGCAGCGTTAAATTGATGTAAACCTGCACCTGTCCACACGATGAAGCCCTTTATTTCGACTTAAAGGGCTCTTAAAATCGATTTCCTTACTCCACCCCTGACAAGTGGATTAGTGCTTAAATTGGCCTTTCCAGGTCGAATTTGGGGTACTGTGGACACAATTCGACGGTATTGGCCTCCGGGAGCTATCCCAGAGTGCTCCATTGTGACTGCTCTGGACAGCACTCTCAACTCAGATTCACGATTGTTTGCTGTTGCTCTGACGCAGGGAGGGGCGACTGACGACACGGCTTACAGGGTTGGCTTACAGGGAGCTAAAATCAACAAAGGGGGTGGCTTTACATCAAGGAGTATTTCAGGCAGGACTTCACGGAGGGTTCCAATAAGAAATGGTGCACCTAAGTTATTGTTCTTATTGGAACAAGGAGGTTAGTCTGGCCTCTGATTGATACATGGCTAGATTTACCTCGCTGCACCTTCTCTGTGAGTGACTGCAATGTGACCTAGAGGAATGAGCCCCCTAGATGTGCGGTGCGGGGGTTTGCAAATGAGTACAATACAAATCTGGTCTATTTCTTGTTTTGATACACTTCATCTATCTTTTACATCTTTGGCTGGCAGCAGACGGTGCAGAAGGACTGCATGCCATCTACATCTCATGGCTGCTCGGCAGAAGATGGTACAATAGGACTGCTAGCCATCCTCATCTCTTGCCTGCCCAGCAGAAGATGATGCAATAGGACTGCTAGCAATCTGTATCACCTGCCTGCTCACCATAAGATGGTTCAATAGGACTGACTGCAGGACTAAAGAGAATGACTTGATCAAGTCACTCCAAATTTAGTCCCTGCACCCATGTCTGCCCAGGCGCTCCTGATTGACCTCACACAGGCGACCAGGAGCACCTCAGACATGACGATGATGGCTACCAGTCCTATTGCACCGTCTGCTGCCACAAGGCAATGGGCTGCTGCGACTGTGTAGCAATGCAGTACCACGTCTGCCAGCACCTAGGAGACATACGGTAACAGTTACCTGAGCGGACTCCATGCTTGCCGTGGTATGGCGTCTGCACAGGTAACTCAGAAAAAAAGGCGCAAAACGATTGTCTGCCCTCGCTTTCACGGAGGGATGGAGGGAAGGGGGGCCTGATGATATGTACCCAGAACCACCCGCGACAATGTTTTAGCCCCATCAGGCATTGGGATCTCAACCCAGAATTCCAATGGGCAGCGGAGACTGCGGGAACTGTGGGATAGCTACCCACAGTGCAACACTCCGGAAGTCGACGCTTGCCTCGGTACTGTGGAAGCACTCCGCCGAGTTAATGCACTTAATGCACTTAGAGCATTTTCTGTGTGGACACACACACTCGAATATATAAAACCGATTTCTAAAAAAACGACTTCTATAACTTCGACCTAATTTCATAGTGTAGACATACCCTTAGCAAGAGAGATGAGGTGACAATTAGTTTTGTTGCAGCCTTGGTCTCCCCGTCTGTCTGCTAGCTACCTCACGCTGTTCTGTTCTGCAGAGGTTCTTATATTGTGATTGATCATCAGTGTAGCATCTGAGTGCCTTCCAGTACTCTGTTAAGCAATGGGACTAACATCTGTGATGTGGTTTGTTCTTTCACCCTCTCTCTAGGGGGAATGGGTTGGATAGCGGGCTCTCCTCACAGAGCCAGATCTTGGGCCAAATTCTCTGCTGGTGTAAATTGGTGCCTCGCTATGGCAATTTGCACTAGCCGAGAATTTGGCCCTTTCAGATCACCTGAGCTCTTGTCCATTTTGGGTACAGAGCTGCACTGAATCTGCCCCTATAAAGCATAGGCAGTTAAACACACCAATGACATTGCATTAATGGAAGGTACTTGCATTTAATGTGAAGGCTGGGAAATTAACAAAGGACTGGGGATTCCAAAACTGCCCATATTTACTCTGCCATGTAGCATCACAAGCAGCAGTTTCTGTACCTGTTGTTCTTTTTTTTTTTTTAAAGGTAGACCATAAAGTATTGTGTTTGATTGTATATGCCTTGCCTTCTCAACCAAGGGGTTGCAAACAGATGTCAGGGGGTCACAACCACCCCATATTACTAAATGGGGAGCCTGGCTTTCTGGTACAGAAAAGGGGAATCTGATATGGAAAAGGTAAATATTTGGTATATACTAACAACATACAGTTCCTAGGATATGCTATTTGGGAAGGTTAAACCCTTGGGATTGACTCCACCACGTCATGATGTCCGGGTTGCCAACGCTGCGGGGGAGAGCAAATCCAGCCAATAGAAACAATGTTTTCATTGAAATAAAATAAATCATGAAACCATTTCATTTGTAAAACCCTTTACTTTTGCAAAGATTTTAGGCACCAATGACCCTTTTTAAGCTTGTTCCCTAAAAAGTAAAGAAAGAAAATACGGTGCAGCAGCATCTGTTAATCTGGGTGTCTCATGGTTTCAGTTAGAGGAATCCAGGCCCCTGCAATAGCTACCTGTAATATGCATACCAGGCTTCTATATTCCTGCTAATTGTTAACGTGAAAAAATTTAAATTAGTCCTGCTCTATAACTAGGGCTCCTGGGTAGTATGATAACACAAACCATCGCTTTGACTTCAATGGGATCAAGCCCAGTGAGCCAGAGTGTCAAAGGCACTCAAAGATGCCTAGTGAGATGTTTTACAACACCACCTGGTTCAGCGCTGTGGATTAAGGATGGAGTGAATGCTATTTCTCTTGGTGTTGATGGTTTTAGCTCAGAGCTTTTAATGCCACAATAACTGTTTTTAACTTGTTGGCTAGTGTAAAGTCCTGAAACCATTCAAAGGTCACTGTGGCTAGTCACAGTTTCTCCAGCTGTTACAAGCAGTTTTGTTACAGCAACAATTCCCCAGGAATAGGTCGTTTCCTATTAGAGTGTCAGAGTCTAGTTTAGACAGCGAATAGTTAACTAACAGAGTCAGGGTCATTACATAAGCTGCTGTCTCTCTTGAAATGCCAGGTGTCACTTTCAGGACCCAATGATGTTCTCAGTAGTCTTCTCTGTGTGTTTTCCTTATCGGTTTTAACCAGAACAGAATCTCATTTTTATGAACTGGTGTGTGACTGAGAAATGTAAGTGAAGCTTGGCTTGCGCACAATACCAGCTGAGATTATGAACCTGATCATATTACATCGTATTTGTGCGTTCTTATTGTCACAGACTTCACGTATATGAGTCATTGGGTGGATTTTAAAAAACTGAAATAAAGCATATTGGAAATCTTTGTACATCTTTTGAGATATTAAAAAGTTATTTCATTGCTTCAAGGCTTTAACCTTTTATTTTTAGCTTTCTTTCTCAGAAAGGCATGAGGGTCATTACTGATAACACTTTCAGGCCTCTGGTGAGAATGAGTCCCTAGTGTGCTAGGTGCTGTACAAATACATAGTAAGATGTAGTCCCTGCCCTAAATAATGTACAAATATAAATAGATGAGACACACCCAGGATCGGAGAAGGAAGTATTCGCCTCATTTTACTGATGGGGAACTGGGGCCCAGAGAGAGATTAAAGATGACATTTTCAGAAGAGCTCTGCACCCACAACTGGGGCCAGATTTTCAAAAGAGCTCAGCTCCCACTTAGGCACCCAAATAAATGGCCAGATTTTCAGAAGCGCTCAGCAGGTGCAGTGCATGTTGCATGCTGAGCTCTTGCGAAAAGGTGGCCTTGCATGGTTTGCCCACGCAGCAAGCCTATGGCAGAACCACCACATGACCCCAGAACTCGTTAGTTCCAGGCTAGTACCTCAAGTGAAAAACTATATTGACTCCTTTGTAGGCTGAACCCCAGGCTGGGGTCCAGGGGCTCCTAAATTCTACACTCTCCTGGGCCAAGGATTCACTGCAATCTGATCCTGAGAGGGGCAGCCCACCCTCTGTTCCTGTTGGGATTAGCACCACTGCGAGCCAGGCCTTCTGGAAACTGGTCCCCTACGGCAGCCCTGCGAGGGGGCAGGTGCTCGCAGACTCTGGCCCACAGCCTCTCTGCGCCCCACTGCTCCAGCTCTGCTGTGGGGAATAACAGGGGGGAGAGGGGTGCTGTGAAGGCTGGCAAAGCCCCCTCCCCTGCCTAAAACTGCCCCTTGCCCCTCTCACTCAGAGGAGCAGGGTTTTTTTCATAGCCTAGCAAAGCTCTTTTAAACCAGAAACTTGGGGCCATGCAAACCCCGAGCCCTGGGGAAGGGATCCCTTAACCCCCACCCCAGTCGGGTTTTTCCTTCCTCTGCAGGTGTTTTTGTAAAATATTCTCTCAGTTATGCACCACGCACTCAGCTGACCATTAATACTGGGCCCCGGCGACAGCTGGAGGCCGCGGGCGGCCAGAGCTTCGCCGCCCGTCATCCCGCCCCAAGCTGCCCCCAAGCCCCGCCCACTAGCGGCCCCGCCCCCTCCCCCGGCCAGGGAAAGGGGAATAGGGCTCCCTTAAAGGGCCAGGCTCCCGCCCTGCCGGACTCCACTGAGTTGCCGGGGTGGAGTTTGGGCCAAAGTTGGTGGGGGGCAGAGGGAGTGAGGGGCGGGGGCAGGGAACAGTAAGTGAAGGCGGAGAGGGGGCAGAGCCGGGGGAGCTGGAGCGCCCCGAGGGGAGCGGCAGAGCCCCCTGACGGCGCCGGTCTCCTGGCTCGCGGGGCGCACGGGGCAGGGCGCGGGAGACGAGCGCGCGTGGGGCGGGGGCTGCAGCGGGTCCCGCGCGGGCGGAGGCGGGCAGCGTCCAGCGGCAGAGGGCTGGAGGCAGGACATCTGCCCCCGTCCGTCCGTCCGTCATCCCGCCCCATCGCCCCCGGCTCGGGCGGGGACCCCTGCAACCGGCCGGGGCGCGCAGCCACCCGCGTCCCTCTACGTGGAGCCGTGGGGCTCCCCCGCCGCCATGAGGAGCCCTCCGGCCCCCCCGAGGGCTGCGCCTGCTGCTCCGCCGCGGGGAGGCGGCCGCCCCAGCGAGCCCTCGCCGCCGCCAGCCCGCGCCGCCTGAGCCCCTGCTGGGGAGGAGGGACGGCGAGCCCGGCACTTGCTCCCAGCCCAGGAGGAGACGAGCTGGAAGCTCCCAGCCTGAGCAACGGGGACAGCGCCCGGGACGCTGGAGCGCCCGGACCTGCCTTGACCAGCCGGGGCTGCAGCTGCCCGCGGTCACCCTCTAGTAAGTACCCGCGACGCCTTTCTACCAGCCCCTGCCGGCCCGTGTCTCTTGCCTCGACTCAGGTGGGCAAGCGGGGCTGGGGCTGGGCGAGCGATCGCTCGTCTAGGGGCGGGCAGGGAGGGCTCCAGCCCTGCAAAGGGGACTGACACCTGAGGACGCAACTTTTGTCCGCGGAACTTAGCCTGCAAGGCCGGTGGTCCCTCCCCAGTGATTCCCCGTCGCCTCTTCTCTCCAGCCGCCCCCACCCCTGTTGCTCAGGTCCCCTTTGCCTGGCGCTCCGGAGGACTGGGCTAGCTTCCCTTCCTCGGCTGAATCCCTAGCACCATGTTGAATGCGTTGACAAGAGGCGATTAAGTGGCAGAAAATGAGGTTTTAATGTGTCCTTTAAAAATGGATCCCGCTGTCAGTATTTACATCCCCATCTAGCACCTTGCGTAACATAGCATGAGGCAGGACACTTCGCATTTATTTTTGCTTAATCCACATTTGACCTTTTTAAGCTGCCTATTTCTGCGTGTGTCTGAGCCGGAGCCACGCAAAGGAGGCATGTCTGAGGCTCCAAACCTCGGGGAGAAATATTTCCATGTTGCCTCTGCACTCTTGGCATTTGCCTGGCAATGATTATTGCTCCGGGTTCTAATTGTTATCGATAGGCTTCCCGTCTCCAACTGTTGCTGCAGGAGGAGCTAGGCAAGAAAGGGGGAAAATGTATATCAGATCAAGGTTGAAAGGAGACGCAGCTTGACTGAGAGGAGTCTATGCATTGCAACTCATTTCCCATCTGGAGTCCCAAGAGAAGGAAAAGGGGCCGGGGGGGGGGGCCGGGAAGAAAATGGCAAAGAAAGTAAGGGGGGAAATTGGGGGGGGGGGCAGAGGAGAAGTTGGAATATCTTCCTTTTGAGAAAACTTACAATCCATTGCAGCTTTTCCCTCTTTTTGGCTCAGTCTAGACTCCCATCATTTGCTCTGCTTGATAGCTCCTTCTCCTCATCCATGCAATGACCACAAGCATATAGTAATAGTTTCCCCTTCCTCCTGGCTTTCCCCTTCTCCTCTTTCTCCTCCAGTCATGCTTCTGCTCAGTATTTCTCACCTGAGGGCTGCATTGATTTAATTACTTAAAAATATCAACAACTCTCTCTTCTCTCCCCCCCCCCCCCTCCCCAAACACTGCACATTTTTCACTTGCATTCTTTGGTTTGGAGGTTTCTCTAGTTAAGATGTTTTTAAGCAGCAGGACCCTTTTTTTATTTAATTCCTAAAGTCAAAATGTCTGCAAGAGCTTTTCTCCATGTCAGACCCCAGCATTCAGCGTTTGGGGGGGGGGGGGAACGATAACCGAGACACTTAAAATACCAGTAATGTTCACACATCACATTTCTTAAAATAAACAAACAAACCTGGCTGGCTTTAGGATGTGGAAGTATAGGGAAAACTCAATAGGGTGTTGCTTTTAAAATGACATTTTGCAGGCACTTGGTCTGTAACAGGAAATGAAGGCATTTTTTGTTTTGTTTTCTGCTAGTTTAAAAGCAAACACCAAAGCATGAACATGTTTCATTTGCTGCCCTTCCCTCATTCATCTATTTCAGTTTCTGTTGTAGTCAATCACACTGTGTTCTAACAGGATGGTAAATACAAGTTTTCATGGCAGACCCTAAGGAAATAACCATTGTGGACTTTAAGCTCAATAACGTGATCACAGAGCAACTGTTTGCATGAGTGGGTTGGAAAAATGTTTGGAGCCATGTTGTTTCTTAAGGCAGAGCTGACGAGAGATAATGCGACACCTTTTATTGGATCCACAGATCATGCAGAATACACTGAACGAGCTTTCGGATCTCCAAAGGCACCATCAGTACTTTAAGCAGGACCCAGAGCTTGTGTGTTTGTGATACTTGTCTTCATCTTCAAAGTGCATTAAGCTCAGTCTTTCTCCCATTTCAATCAGTGGCAAACCTCTTGTTGGCTTCCACGGGAATGGACTCGGGGCTATTATTCTCCCCCTCCTCTCCCCGGCAGGAGGTAGGTGTTACTATCCCAGTTTTACAGATGGGGACGCTTATTCTTTGGTCTCCCAGTCTCTACCTTGTCCACAAATGGGCCACATGCTTTGACCTGCCACCCATCACACAGCAGCAGCCAGCCTCCCTCAGGCTGATAATCTGCCTTTTAAATAATTTCCCGAAATAAGTACTTACATGATGCTTATTTAGAGGCTTTTTAAAATGTGGATTAACGGGACTACGGTGTGTGTGTGGAGGGGGGTGGGTTAGTACTAACAGCAAATCCGCAGCTTGCACCAAACCAAAAACTAGCCAACTGAGCAAAGATGACCCTTTTCTTCTATACCTCTCCTCCCAGTGTAAATAGCCATAAGGATGAGGCACAAGCTGACCCAAGATGGGAAACTATCCTTGTATTCACCACTCTGTGCTTAGGGATGCAATCAGATCTACCTGGGATGTAAATACCCAAGCCCAGCGTCTTGCCAGTGCCAAAGAGCAGGGCCTGAACATTAGCTTTTAATTTCCCGGGTTTTTCTTAGCTTTGCTGCAGCTCTAGATGTTGCTTTGATGCTGTTTTTTGGTAGTTCAGTTTTGTTTTGCCTGATTTCTCCCCCCTCCCCCTTTTTTTACCATCAGTCTTTCTATTCTGTGCCATTCCTGATTTCTTTTACTAATTCATTCTCCCCCTCCAACAATATTTCCCCCCACCACATCCTCTCATGCTGCGGTACATACCACTAAAACTAAACCAAATGAGGTGGGTTTGACTCCTTTCCTGTTTAAAATAAACATAATTAGCATTTACTTCACTCCTTATATGGAGAATCTCAGAGCACTTTATGATCATTAAGTCTTGCAACATCCCTGTAAAATAGGTAGGTACACGCTGGTATTGATGGGATGAAGAGATCTAGCTCTTCAGGACAGGGACTGTCATGTATGTGGATAGTGCCTTGCACCAAGGAGCCCTAATTCCTGATAGGGGCATCTTGATAATAGTGAATAATAATAGATTGAAGTATTACTATTTTTTACAGTATTACTATTTTTTGCATTTTACAGATCAGGAAACTGAGACAGAGGCTAAGATCACACAGTGAGTCAGTGACAGAACAAGGCATAGAGCTTGAGTCCTGATTCCTTCCCTTCATGCCCACTGAGATCACCCAGTGATTTCAGAGATTGATCTAATTTACTCCTTTTGCTTAAAAAGTGTCTTTCCTGGGATACAGTTATGGCATCTGCTAAATTTACACAAAGTTGGCTTTGGGTGGGGGAGCGTGTTTGGTGCCCAGGTCAGAAACTTAAGTATCTCCACAACTGCCCCCACCCCCAAGGCCCTGCTGTGCCAACCCTGCTATACCCCTACACTCAATCCAGCCACTGAAGTCAATGTAGCTTATCGGTGCAGCTACCTTATCACTCAGAGAGGTGGCTGTTGTGCAACACCAGCCAGTCCCCTGGACTGCTCTCCCCCACTCTGCCCCAGACTGAATTTGCACCTCCATAACCTGCCCCTCCCAGGGCCAGTGGAGGTGACACATCTTTGCTTTTTTTTAAACGAATACATTTTCGGGCGAGATTTGAACTAAGTGAGATTAATTTTGCTGGCAATGGCTGTAAGATCTGCAAGGACAGGCTCCCCGATGAGACAGGCTTCGCTCAGTGGCTCCCATTGGTTTGGCTGGAGAGAGAGCTCCCTTTTGGCTTACTTGGGAGAGTTGCTGCCTCAGGGCCTAGGGTCTCAGCTGCAGTCCTGTGCAGGTTGCATGCCCAGTGAAACCTCTGGATGGAGGAATGCATCCATTCGGATAGCCCCCTTCCGCTTGGCAGGCACAGCCAACAGCACGTCAGCATCCTTGTAACTGGACACTTCACGTTCCCTTCCTTTGAAGATGTATATGTGATCACCAGGGAATGACAGGAGCTATTGGCTGAGAAACTGCACCATAAGCTAAAGAAGCTCCCAGGATAAAGAGATGTTTAGTTGTCGGTGGAGGTGCCTAGGGACTGTTGCTGTTGTTTTCATTTGTTTGCACTACCAGCCGGTTGGAAATAGGGTTCTAGGGAGTTCTGGCAAGCTAAGCAGCATTGGCCCAGGTCACAACTTGGAGGGGAGCCCTCCCCTGGTGATTCGCTAGAGGATGCTCCTCTCCCTGATCTTCTGAAATGGTTTGTGCAGTGGCTCACCCTCCTGATGTCTTAGTGCATCCGGACGAGGACGTGTTCCTGATAGATCCATTCCAGCACCTCCTCCAGGCACCTTGTTGCCATGGTTGTCCGGGTGCGTTCAGAGACTCCTGAAGCACCAATCCCGTCATTCTCCAGAACTGTTGTTGGGAAGAAGGGGCTTTGGGGTGACTTCCAAGCAGGAGGCACTGGATTCTGAGGGGAGTGGCTGAACCGGGGTAGCTGCAAGAGTCAGGGGATGCTTCTCATGCTGTGGAGAAACCAGTGCGGATTGCACTGGTTCAGCTGGGCCTACAGGAAGAAACTTCTCCTTGGCATCAAAGATGGATGGTGCAGCCAATGGTCCTAAAATGCCAAGGATGGCAGTGACGTGGTGTTGCAAACTCCAGGTGTTCCAGCCAATGGTCAGGAGAGGATCAATTTCCCAGTGTGAGGAGGCATGTACCATTCCCATGTCAGAACTGAATCCCAATTTGGTGCTTGAGATCCCCTCTTCATAAGAGATGTAAGAGGGGAGGGAGGTCCTGCCACTGACTGCAATTAAAGATTTCATAGCACTTGCCTTGTAAGAGTAAGGGTCTGGCCAAGTTCCAGTTGAAATCATTGTATTCTGCTGACCTCAATTTCCCCCTGCAGTCAGAACTGGAGAGAGTATTCTCACTCAGAGTCTGTCCTTGGCTTTTAAGCAGCTGCTATGTTCCAACCTAGCCCTGGATGCATTTCAGCAGCGGGTGAGTTAATTCCTGTGTTTGTGTCAATCTACCTACCTTTATCATCTCAGGGTGCTAGCTGTGGGGTGGTGGGAACATTTACCACTTTAGGGCTCCATCCTGCAAGGCACTGAGCATTTTGGACCCAATCCAGCAAAGCACTTTAGCACATTCAGCAGGTGAACGGTCCGTTTAAAATCAATACTTAACCCACCTGCTTAAGTGCTTTGCTGGATTGGGATTAGAGTGCTTGGCACCTTGTGGCATTGAGTCTTCAGCTAGCTTGCCAATCAGGATGTTGGCTTTGGGGAGGATGCTGGAACAACAACGAGGGGTCTGTTACCAGCTCAGGCAGGGTATCCGCCATGGAAGGAGAGAGAGGACTCCTTCCATTGCAGCCAGCCCACTGGATGGAGGGGACTTCGACCAGCTGTGGAGCTGCTAATGGTTGAGCCATGATGAGAAGTTGATTATGTGTCAGGTGCAAACAAATCTGATCAGCAGCTGTGAGGGCAAAGTGCTGCCTAAAGTATATTTAAATGTCCTTGAGGAGAAATTAAACTGGCAAATCACTGTTTTTAAGAGAGGCTTTTTCCTCGGCTCAGGTAGTTGAGGCCATATTCCCTATGAATTATTTATTGCAGGACTAAAAATACTTTGAAATTCACAGCAAGAGTGTAAGAGATTCTTCCTCCTCCAGCCCAGCCTGGGCGGGTGGGTGGGGAGACTGGGTGTGTGGTGTGCTAGGCTGGGGTCAACTATCTGTTTTCCTGTGGCAATGAGTGTAATGGTGAACCCTAGAACTGTGGGAGAGTCCAGGGTTTCCATATCCAGGTATTAAGGCATCACTTTGTTCCTGCCGTTCCCTCCACTTAACCCTTAAATGTCAGCTGCTGCTGAGTGTTGCGGGTTATCTGGAGAGGGTTTGGAGATTCAGTCCAGTCCTGGCCCGAATACAAGCAGATGCTGAAGAAAGCTGAGAGGGTGAGTTGGTTATCCTGTTGGATTTGACCTAAACTTCTCTTTGAGGACAGAAAGCAGATTTGAGGCAAACTAATGTTCTCCTGTGCTTCATTGGCTCCCTAGCAAGGAAAAAACTGCAGGGCCTTCCCCCCCCACTCCCCCGGTCACTGGATGGGGATTATTGTGCCCATCACTGTAGCCTAAGGACAGAATCACTGGCTTCCCTGTCTGGTCTCGCTGCCAGGCTGTGAGATCGGGCCATGCACTAGTGTTCCTTCTTTACACAGGACCTTATGCTTATTGGCAACAGACCACCAGGTCCCCCTGCTAGGTGGGGAGGACAGGGTTGTGACTGTGCAGGTTGCTGCAGGGGCCACGGTCCTACCACTGCTTAAAGCTGACCTAGCTTCTCATTCCCAGAGGAGATCCAGGAGAGTCCAAGGGGGCGAGACCTTTTGCATTATGAAGGAGATGAGCCCTGCTCTAGCCTGTAGAGAGAGAATGAAGATGAAATCTCATCACTACAGTGTTTGTGTTATTGTAGGGCCTAGGAGCCCCAGGCATGGCTCAAGACCCCATTGTACTAGGTGCTGGACAAACACAGAACAAAGACCGTCCCTGCCCCAAGGAGCTGACAATCTTGACCAACAGCCTGTGCAGCAGGGGTGCAATTCAATAAGTGCCTCCTTTAAAGATGGCTCCTCCTCTGCTAGAAACCTTCCAGTTGAGCTTTAATTATTATTAATTAAATTAGCTATTTAATTATTAGCTATTCTACAAACGCGAATCCTCCCAGCCATCCTCTGTAACTTGACTCATCCCCCTTAGCTGGAGGGAGAAAGTGCAGTTACATAACCTCTTCACCGCCTCTGGAGAATGGGAATAAGACTAAGTGACTTGCCCAAGGCTGCAGAGGGAGCCAGTGTCACAACTAGGAGTAGAACTCAGGAGGTCCTGTCTTCTAGGCCTGTGCTGTAGCCTCCGCTTCCCGCCTTTCTTAGCGATGAAACAGAGCAGGGATGGAGTGCGAAAGGAGCGGAGTAAAAGCATGAGGAAAGGGCCTGGGATGTGAAACAGCATGTGCAGCCCAGCAGGCTGCAGGTCCCCTGGTGGGAGGTGCTCCTCCCTGCAAAGATGCATTTGGAATTACAGCTTTTAATTACAATTGGCATTTCCAAGACTCCTGCTGGCAGCCAACATCTTGCTGACACCCACGTTTGTGTCAGTAGCAGGGTGGGAGGTCGGTATCACCATGTAAAGGAGCCTCCCTCTTGCTCCGTTCCTGCTATTAACATCAGAGGATGGTCAAACATCTCCTTTCATTACTCAGCCGTTAACGATCCTCTCTGGATTGGTCAGTTGGCATTGCATGTGGAAGGGAAAGGTTCAGTGGGGCAGTCTTGCACTTAAAGCATAGGGCACAGGGATTTGGTCCCTGGCCTGCTGGTGACCTGAGGCAAGTCAATCGACTGCCACGTGCCTCAGTTTCCCCGTTGTGTGAGGAGGAGGATATTACTGACTGACTTTGCAATGGAGGGAAGAGTCTTCGCTAAGGTTTGCAAAGCACTTTGAGATCTTCTGATGGAAAGTGCTATAGGAAGGCAGAGACTGGAAGCTCTTTGAGCCAGGAACTGTGTTTTGTTCTGTGTTTGTAAAGTGCCTAGCACAGTGGGGTCCTGGCCCAGGACTGGGGGTCTTAGGCTCTACCACCATATACATGAAACAGTGACATAATAGGATCCAAACACCCCAATATATCGGGGGAGGGGGGGACATCTGGCATCTAGATCCAAATCCAAACTTTGCACATGGGGCCCAACAAACCCCCACTCCAACTCTGAGGTGCAGAGAATCCCAATTTGGGTGCAATGTTGGCAGTTGGGCCTATCTCTAGTGTAATGACCTTGGGCCCAGGGCTCCCTTCCTGGTTAGCTGAGTCACGAGCTGGTGTCTGTTGTTTCTATCAGAGTCTGGCCTGCAGGTCATAGGCCGGGTTGGGGTGGGCACAATACACCCACATATTGCAAAGACAGTGCCTGCCCTAAGAGCTCAGACCCCCACATGGGGCCACTTCTCAGCAGGATGCACCAGGGAGCACCTGTCGGCATGGGAGCAGGAGACTATGTTTTGGACAGTGCAGTTTGAGGCCAGATGCCTGCAGTGTTGCCCCATGAGTGGGGGCAGAAAGCTCAGCAAGGTTCTCTCCAGCCATCCTGCTGGGGGTGCAGCGTAGAATCTCTGCCCCAGCCCCTCAGGATGGGCTGTGGGGCCAGACCCCAAACCCTGTGGCTCCCCTTGGATCCACATGGGTATGGGGGATGAGGGGTGGGAAGAGAGGGGTTAATGGAGATGGCACTGGAGATCCAGAGCCTCTCAACTGCTCCCCTGCAGTGCAGCTGCATTGGCACCATGATGCCTTTGGGACCCCCATTAAGCCGTGATTCCCTGCCACAGAGAGTGTATGTAATGTAGCCTCCAGCCAGGGAATTTCCACTCTGAGCACGGTGGGGCTGATGTGGGAAATGATGCACACCCCTCTCCTCCCAAAGCCAGTCTTTTCCTCCCCTGGTGTGATTCCTGGACCCCCAGAGTACCTTCCTCAGAGTCTGGTGAAAGGGGCAGGCCGGGTGAGTGCTGCTGCAGGGGTGTTTGAAGCTCCTTGCTATTTTGAGAGGTGGATCGAGGCATAATTGGGGCCCTCAGTGACTTAGGACCCAACCCTGTTCCCTTTGCAAACCATGTGGCTTTTCCCTGTGGCTTCACTGGAAACAGAACTGGGCCCTTATAAGCTAAGCTGCTGCCTAGAATTATTGTTCTATATCAGATGGAAACCCAAGAGCAGCTTCAACCTGGAAATGCTTGGAGGGGTGGGGGGAGCTGCCATCGCCCAGAGGTCTCCCCACACTAAGCCTGCCAGTTGTAAGAATCTTTGTGGGTTTGGCTGTGTGATGCTGTGGGGAGGGGGGGGCGGGAGGACATTGTGGAACAACAAGGGACCAAGGTAAACAGTGCATCAGAATCAGAGAAGACTCTTAACAAAAGCCCCAGCATTGACCAGCGCCAAGGAGGCAGGTTCAGATTTTGATCTCTTTTGATTCAGCCTTACGTTTTGTGGAGCCCTGGGAGCTTAATGGATAAGGCACTGGTCTCCTGAGCTGAGGATTGTCGGTTCTAGTCCCGTGTAGGGTGGAAGATGCTTCTTATCCCTCTTGTTTCAGTGCATAAAACAACCTTTAAGTGACTGGGTTTGGAAGAAACTTCCCTTCTGGACAGGCTATTTTATAATTCCCCACTTTGGAATTTCTTCCTCAAAAGTTTCTGGCTACTGTCAAACAGGGTACTGCACCAGGCTGACCACTGGTTGGATCTGGTGCCAATCAAAATCTATTTGGCAAAAAATAATGAAACTGACATACACAGTGCAGGAAGGGAAGAGGTAGTCCCTGTCGCACATTCATGGGCCCTTAGAGCAAGGGGTGGCTAGTTTTGGGGGCAGGATACTTGGCTTCCTGTCCTCACTGATAAATTCTCTGGTTTAATGGGTGTGTCCAGCTTCCAGCTGAGCTGAAGTTCACAGTAATTAGAATCTCCCTGAACTTTGCAGGGCTTTGTCACATGTCGTTGTTTTGCGGGATTAGCTGCCTAAACCTCTGCCTTCTCCAAAATACTTACAGCTCATTTTTCCCCCCTCAAATGTTTAAATATTTTATTATTACCCTGGGTACTTAATCTTTGAGTTGATGGAACTGAAGGTGCCTATCAGCCTGTGAAATACATTTCTTTTTTTTAATTTAAAATGGAAGGCAAGCTGCTCTCTGGTAACTGACAGCCCAGGGATGGCGGGAGCTGGGGGGGAGGGGAGGAGAATGGGAAAGTGGAGACAATATTGCTGCTGAAGATCATTTAAAATAATATAAAAACGTTCAAGGGCGCCCGGAGCCTGAGTTGCTGAGGAACAAAGGGCACCAGGAGGAAAGGATGGAGACAAGGAGAACTGTGCTTTTATTTAACCCCTTCACCTCTGAATTCTCTAACCACATGCAAAATATGCCACAGGTGTGTGGGTGTGTCGGGGGGTAATGTAGTCTGTTGTCGGACTGAAATATGAAACTCATTCCACCCAGGTTGGCTCTGATGTATCGATATAGCAAAGAAGCAGCGGGGATCAGATGATTGTAAAAGCCAGCAAGCAGAGAGAGCTGCAGGAGGATAGGGCACTGAATGGGGAGTCCTTGACTTTGGACAAGTCCCTTCCCCTCTTTGTGCCTCAGTTTCTCTCTCTACAAAATGGAGATGATGGTTCCTGCTCAGCTTTGCAAGGCGCTTTAAGAGCGACCCATGAAAAGCTACAGAAGTGCTCAGTGTTCCTGCATACCATCGCCAAGGCAGCAATGCTCTAGGTAGGAATAGCATAGAGTAGAGCCTATGCAGTGTGTCCGAGAGATCGCCCAGAGCTTCCAGGAGGCCTGTTCCATGCAAGGGACATGGGGACGGTGTGGCTGTAATGCGTGTGACTGCATGCTGTATATATGGCACCAGTCCAACTGCACACCTAGCATTAGGGCTAAAAATTGAGGTGTTGAGCTCCCCAAACTCAGACCCCTGCCATGGCAGCTAACGAGGCTGGAGTCTGCAGGCCTGCCTCCCCAGCCCAGCAAGGATTCACACCTTGCCCAGAGGCTGTTCAGGCCCTTTTGCCCAACAGTCTTCAGTGTACCCCAAATACAACAGTTCCATGTAAATCCAACAGCTGCCTTTCCCTAGAGCCATTGGTTTCCTTGCTGCAGCCTCCCTGCTCTTCCAGGTAATCTGCCTGGGAACCCTCCTGCTCCAGGACCTGTCACTGGGCAAACCTTCCTTCTCCCTGTATCTCCTGCAGCTCGCTCTCCTTGCTGGCTTGTATAATCATCTGATCCCCAGCTGATTGGTTTCAGCTGGGAGGCAGCTGATCCATCATAGGTGGGGCTGGGTCCAACTTCCCCTTAAAGGGCCAGCCACCCTGTGGCAGGTATTGCCTAGCTCAGAGTAATACAATGCTAGAGCTTTTACACTCTCTGTGGGTGTCATGTTCAGGGCAACTGCACCTGTATTCCTCTTCTGTGGCCCACTAAGGGTGCCCACTGTAGGCTCCTGGCTCCTCAGCCATCACCTCTCTTGGGCGGAGACCCGGATCTCTCTCCCTCCTGACCAGGGGTTTTTCAAGGCTGCACAGTTCCCTGCCTACGCTGTGATATTCCCAGCAAGCCAGACTGCCTAAACAGGCCAGCGTCTGCACTTTGCTTTCTCTCCAGAGGCTATGCCTAATGTATTGTCTGCAGTTATGAGTTACCACACAGCTCTTTGTAAGCAAGCACATTGATTCTTAAGCTGAAAGCATTATAGAAAAAACATATTCAAAATAGTAGAAGAACTTACACATATAGTAAAAAGCTTAGCAGAGGTCACCCCAATTCCAACCTAGAGCAGGTGTCAGTCCTTCAAACCCTGCAACTTGGTTTTCCCCATGGAAGTTTGACCGTCTCAGATTCAGAACCAGAACCCAGGCTGGACAGTTCATTGGTTTCTTCTACAACTCAGGCCTTTGATCTCATCTCCAGGAACAGGTAATCTGCAGACAGTGATCCACTCCTCAGGGCATAGCTTTAAAAGACATAACTAGAGGTGGGGGAATTTGCATTAACTTCTCCCTAGGCATTCCACAGGAAATCCACATCACGCTTATTGTCCCAAAAGTCCATTCTCATCTGGCACATTTTCAGTGTAATCTTTTGGACTCCCAGACCTTACGTCATATCTCCCCCAGAGAGGTCACATGCAGTCCTGGCCCACAATAATGCATACGCTTTGCAATTAATACAATGGATCCCCAAAGACAGTTAAGCTTAAATCTATAAGGTTTCCCAAGAATATGCAGGAAATTGCCCTATCTGTCATAGTGGGCTTTTAATCTGATCTTCCACTCAATCTAGTATGGGGAGAGGAAGCCCCAGCATCTTGTGCGGCTAAGGACACCATTCTCCTTCCAGCAGTGGCAGCGAGTGTGGAATGTGCCATAGAGACCCGCAGTGTAGATAAAAGAGCCGCTGGATGGATCGGATGGGAGAATGGTGACTTTAAATCTTCGAAGTGATTGTCAGGCTTACAAAGAGCCAGGCAGTGTAGCCTCCAACTCTTTGCATCTTCTGCCTCTTTGTCCACCCCCTCTTCGTGTATGATAAAACAGCTATTAAAAACTGGGGAAGTGAAAGGAAATAAAGGAATTTCACAGCAATAGTAACTTAGAGAGCAGCTAGGGAGCCTGCACCCAGAGTGAAAGGAGCTGGCAAACACTAGAGCCTTGGGGGAGGGAGTAGGCTGGAGGGAGCAGTAGAGGGCACTGGGATGGGTGCGGGGTTGGGCCGGGGGAGTGGTGGGAAGATAGGGGGCACTGGAATGGGTGGGGGGTTGGGCTGGGGGGGCAGTGGGAAGCAGGGGCCACTGAATATCACGGATCTGATCATCCATTCGTTCTGTATGCACACCTGCTATTGACTTCAGCCAGTGGTGGGGTATTGTCCCAGGGTTGATGGGAAGGCACCCGTGTTGGCCTTGAGTGACACCCTTGCCCCCATCCCATTCCCTCACTGCCCATCCCAGGAGCTGAGCTGACAGGCTTCCTCAGGAGCTGCCTCTATCCCCTATGGCCGGACGGTGCCCAAAGAGGGGCATTTGAAGGGGTGCGCTGTGACTGACTGTTGCTGAGTCTCTGCTTGGCTTTGGTGTGCAGAGTGCAGAGCATGCCAAGCAGGGAGGGGCTGAAAACCTCACTTCTGAGGGGGATATGCTCAGCCCAATGCGTGGGGCTTCAGCCTTTCATCTCCTCCGAGCACTTATCAGAGCCATGGGATGGACACCCTGTGTGTCAGCTCGACAAAAGTGCTCCACAGCTGGGAATGCTTCAAGCCAAGTCCAGGCCCCTGGCTTTGAAATTTCTGAACAGAAGGATCCAGACCTTCCTGAGCTTAGGCTCCCTGCGTGTAGGAGCTGCCTCTCGAAGGCTGAGCATGGAGCTGGTGGTAGCTGAGTCATCGTGCTTACCGGTGTATGCGGCACGGGTGGGGGATGAGGGGCTGGGGATCAAAGGGAGAAAAACATAAGGTCAGCAGGCAGAGAGGTGCAGAGTAGGAGCTGTTGGAGAGAAGGGCAGGAGAGGCCTGCAGACCTGGAAATGGGGGATCACTGTGTGCCTAGCTTGTTTCATTCCCTGATTGTTCCTATGAAGAAGCAGCTGATAACAAGGTGTGCTGCCCTGGAGCCAGGGCTATATGGAGCTGCGGGGAGGAGAGCTGGCCTGCAGGAGTGGAGGTCGCTCATGGAGCACAGGATCCCAGGTGCTAGCCGTGTTCCTCGCCTTGTTGCCAGGGCTTCTGCTGGCTCTCTGATGGCAGGCCCCTCTCTCCCTGCTGCCAGGCTCTAAGCCCCTCTCCTGCTAATTTGTTCTTCTTTCTCCCTGCTCCCCTTCCCCCTCCCTCTCTGGGCCTCCCACCCCGTCTGCGCTCAGGTCTGTCTGTTGCCCATTCCCACCCTGGTTTCTGTTTGCTTTGGGTTGCAGGAACTCGGTGGTGGACATGGGCAGAGCTCTGACGCACACTCTGGTACTGTCCATGGTGCTGGGCTGTTCAGCTGTCATACTGGATCTCCTGCTGCCGGGCCCTGGGGAGCCAGTGGTAAATGTGGCCGTGGTGTTTGGGGGCTCCTCATACCCTCTCCACGTCCGCAGCCGGCTGACTCACCAGAGCTTCCTGGACCTGCCTCTGGAGATCCACCCGGTCACGGTGATTGTGAATGACACCAACCCCAGCACCCTCCTGACCCAGATCTGCAACATCCTCGCCAGCACCAAGATCCACGGCATCGTATTTGAGGACAACATCGGCACAGAGGCTGTGGCACAGATTCTGGACTTCGTATCCTCCCAGACCCAGGTCCCCATCATCAGTATCAGTGGGGGCTCTGCCGTGGTCCTGACCCCCAAGGTGAAATCTCTTCACTGGTTATTTCTGGAGATGGTGGATGGGAGGCAGGGGGGGAAATTAGGGAGACTCATGAAATCCTTTAAATATATAGGCCCAAATGCCCAGCTTGTGTAAATCAGCACAGCTCCATAGAAGTCAACCAATCTGTGTCAGTTGACATCGGCTGGGGATCTGGCCCCTAATGTGCATATGTAAATTTCCAATCATTTTATTTTCAGGGAGGAGCAAATCACTACAATGTTGTCTAAAGTGTCTGCAATGCTAAATAGGCAAGGAGCTGTATTCTTAACTATCTGGTGTTGTAGAACTCTGCCAGAGGATGTTGTGAAGGCCAAGACTATAATATGGTTCAAAAAAGAACTAGATAAGTTCATGGAGGATATGTCTACCAATGGCTGTTAGCCAGGATGGGCAGGGATGGTGTCCCTAGCCTCTGTTTGCCAGAAGCTGGGAAAGGGTGAGAGGGGATGGATCACTTGATGATGACCTTTCTGTTCATTTCCTCTGGGGCACCTGGCACTGGCCACTGTCGGAAGACAGGATACTAGGCTAGATGGACCTTTGGTCTAGAATCATAGAATATCAGGATTGGAAGGGACCTCAGGAGGTCATCTAGTCCAACCCCCTGCTCAAAAGCAGGACCCATCCCCAATTAAATCATCCCAGCCAGGGCTTTGTCAAGCCTGACCTTAAAAACTTCTAAGGAAGGAGATTCCACCACCTCCCTAGGCAACGCGTTCCAGTGTTTCACCACCCTTCTAGTGAAAAAGTTTTTCCTAATATCCAACCTAAACCTCCCCCACTGCAACTTGAGACCATTACTCCTTGTCCTGTCCTCTTCCACCACTGAGAATAGTCTAGAACCATCCTCTCTGGAACCACCTCTCAGGCAGTTGAAAGCAGCTATCAAATCCCCCCTCATTCTTCTCTTCCGCAGACTAAACAATCCCAGTTCCCTCAGCCTCTCCTCATAAGTCATGTGTTCCAGACCCCTAATCATTTTTGTTGCCCTTCGCTGGACTCTCTCCAATTTATCCACATCCTTCTTGTAGTGTGGGGCCCAAAACTGGACACAGTACTCCAGATGAGGCCTCACCAATGTCGAATAGAGGGGGATGATCACGTCCCTCGATCTGCTCGCTTTGCCCCTACTTATACATCCCAAAATGCCATTGGCCTTCTTGGCAACAAGGGCACACTGCTGACTCATATCCAGCTTCTCGTCCACTGTCACCCCTAGGTCCTTTTCCGCAGAACTGCTGCCTAGCCATTCGGTCCCTAGTCTGTAGCTGTGCATTGGGTTCTTCCGTCCTAAGTGCAGGACCCTGCACTTATCCTTATTGAACCTCATCAGATTTCTTTTGGCCCAATCCTCCAATTTGTCTAGGTCCCTCTGTATCCTATCCCTGCCCTCCAGCATATCTACCACTCCTCCCAGTTTAGTATCATCCGCAAATTTGCTGAGAGTGCAATCCACACCATACTCCAGATCATTTATGAAGATATTGAACAAAACCGGCTCCAGGACTGACCCCTGGGGCACTCCACTTGACACCTGCTGCCAACTAGACATGGAGCCATTGATCACTACCCGTTGAGCCCGACAATTTAGCCAACTTTCTACCCACCTTATAGTGCATTCATCCAGCCCATACTTCTTTAACTTGCTGACAAGAATACTGTGGGAGACAGTGTCAAAAGCTTTGCTAAAGTCAAGATACAATACATCCACTGCTTTCCCTTCATCCACAGAACCAGTTATCTCACCATAGAAGGCGATTAGATTAGTCAGGCATGACCTTCCCTTGGTGAATCCATGCTGACTGTTCCTGATCACTTTCCTCTCATGTAAGTGCTTCAGGATTGATTCTTTGAGGACCTGCTCCATGATTTTTCCGGGGACTGAAGTGAGGCTTACTGGCCTGTAGTTCCCAGGATCCTCCTTCTTCCCTTTTTTAAAGATTGGCACTACATTAGCCTTTTTCCAGTCATCCGGGACTTCCCCCATTCGCCACGAGTTTTCAACCCAGTATGGCTGTTCGTATGTATTTTAAGACACAAGAAATGCAGACCAACGTTTGAATGCATGGGGAAGCAGGAGAGTGTCATGGTGATGGTAACAGAAGATCTATTATTATTAATTATCAGTTTCTGGTAGTGCCCTCTATGAACAAGGTGCTCTTCAAATATTCAAAAAGAATGGCTCCGGCTCCGATTAGCTCACAATCTAGGGCAGGGATCGGCAACGTTTGGCACACAGCTGGTCAGGGAAATCCGCTGGCCGGTCGGGATGGTTTGTTTACCTGCAGCGTCCGCAGTTTTGGCCAATCGCAGCTCCAACTGGCTGCGGTCCCCATTCCAGGCCAATGGGGGCTGCGGGAAGCGGTGTGGGCTGGTGATGTGCTGGCTGCTGCTTCCCGCAGCCCCATTGGCCTGGAATGGTGAACCGCGGCCAGTGGGAGCTGCGGTTGGCTGAACCTGTGGACACTGCAGGTAAACAAATCGTCCCAGCCCACCAGCGGATTTCCCTGACGGGCCGCATGCCAAATGTTGCCGATCCCTGATCTAAGGCATAAGCATCTATGTCAAGTGCCACTGTTTAGTTAACTCTCACTGTCCACCCCTGCTCCTTTGAGTGCCACTTACCCTATGATAGCTGTGAACATCCCTGCTTTCCCATGTGTTTACATGGGAGCTCCATTCCCTGAGTCCAGCTCTGCATCTTCAAACTGAAACTCCTGCTGGGAAGTGACAGCTGCCCCTGGGACACTCACCGCAATGGAGACTGTGAGGATGTTGGAGGGGTTTGTTAAACACGGTTCTGAGAACTCCTTCAGTGGCTGTGTATGTGGCTGCCTCTCGGAATGTAACTCTCGCAGCGCAGGCAAAGCAGGCCCAGCCAGGCAAGCTTGGAGCTTGGCGATAGTAGCAGATGAAACTCCTCTGACTCAAAGTGGGAAAGTCAGGGCCAACCCTACCCACACCGAGTGCGAGAAATGGTCACTGAGCCCCATGGAAGTGTCTCAGGATCAGGCCCTACAGTCCCTTCTTTCGGGTTATGTATAAGTAATGACACCCCCTTGGCCTGCCATGGGTGTCAACAGAGTTTTAATCTGGGAACTTCAGCACTAAAGCATGACTTTCCCTCACTTGAACTAACGGAGGAACTCAATTAGCTGGCAGCAGTAGTAGGCTGGTTTCCTCTCTGGGTGTGTTGTATCCTCTATGGGTACATCTAAACTGCAGCTGGGAGGTGTAATTCCCTGCTCGGGTAGAGGTATATATGCAATTTCTGATCGAGCTGCCTGAGCACGGTTGTGAGACCCTAGGCATGTCCCCGGGTGACTGGCCTGAGCCACCACCGGTGCAGGTGTGGCCACACCGCTACTTTTAGCGTGGTAGCTTGATCAGAGCTTGTGTGTGTATGTCCACTCGACTGGGCGCTACAGTTCCAGCAGCAGTGTAGATGTACGCTATGTGGAGGGGGCCTAACAGGGATACACGCCATGTGTTGTGTGTGATTAGGGGAGCGTGCTAAGAGGGCAGAATTCATTGGAGGGGTGAGGAGAAGCGCTGGGAAGAGGGAACTGAGGGTCTGAGTGACACACAAGCTGGTAGGAGATGTGAAATGGAAGGTGCTGAGTAGAGCTGAGTGAAAACAAGGCCACCCCTTGACCCTGTTGGTGTATCTCTGCACCCTGGGGAGCGGGGGGAAGGCAGGACAGTCCCAGGCACTGATCCCTGAAGCTCTCCTGCCAAGATCCTGATCCTGCAAGTGCTGAGCACACACTGCTGACTCCAGTGGGAATTAAAGGTGTCCAGCACCTCGCAGGATGTGGTCTTAAGTCACCACAGTCAACACAAAGGCTCCCAAGACTGATGGTGTCCCCGACAGGCCCATTGAGATTCAGCTCAGGCTGGTGAGGATGGAATCCAGCCCCATGCTTCATGCCAGCAGCAGTTGTGTCTTAAATCACCAGCCCAAGCCACCTGAACATGCATTGCCTAGAAAGCTGCAGGGCGCTGCAATTTCTTACAGGTGGACTGCATACTGGGTAATTATTTTTAGTTTGTTTGCCCATAGCTGGGTGTCAGACGCTGTTACTGTCATCTGCTTGCAGGGAAATGTGTAAAGATTTCCTTGAGCCTAGTTCGCTGCAAATGCGATTGTGTTTGTTTGTGGAAGTTTGATGCCAGGTTCTCATGGGCAGTTTATGTAATCGGCAAATCTTTAAGATCCAATAAAAATACAACCTCATCCCATCGAAGGGTTGGGGGAGGAGGAAGAGCTTGAGGAGACTGTTCCCAAATGCTTTTTTATGGGAAACACTGTACATTACGGGTGCCAGCCTGGCCTGCCCAGAAGCAATGCTTAAAAACGAGATCTTGAGCCCCTTCCCCAGACACAGTGAGCTTGAAGTTTGGTATTAACATGCCCAGCTCCATCTGGGAGAGACCTACAAGCCAATTCAGGAGAGGCAGCAATGAGCTGCCAGGACCCCTGACTGGAGGAAGTGGCACTATGATGCAGGGCTTTAAAAGCGGGGAATAGGTTGGTTTTTTTTTTTTTTGGTGGGGGCGGGGGTTAGGGCACATAGGAAGAATGCCCTCCATGCTGTTTTTAGTGTGGGGAGATCACAACGATTTACCTTTGTTTTTATTTGGGACAAAAGACAACCCAGTCCAGTTCTCAGCACTGGTTCTGTTACTCTTGCAGCCAAGACATTGGGTGTTGCAAAAGGAGGGGCTTAGCTCTTCGGACAGGGATGTGTAGGTCCCCTAACGGGACCTTACTGACATTTGGTTTTAAGGAGCTGTACTGACAGAGTATGAATGGAGTCCCATCTAATCCTCTTCATCGTGGAGCTGATTTCCAAACCTTCTATGGCCCTGTTCCTGTACCTTATCTCTATCACCTCCCTCCCTCCGCTCTTCATAGCACCAGCCTCTCTGCTTCACTGCATGCAATCTGGCTGCTCCTGGTGCAATAGTCTCCTTCAAGGGTCCTTCCATGTCAAACAGCCTCTTTGCATCTCTCTGCCTCGTCTGAGCTTCAGCTGATTTCACAACTCCCCGCTGAAACCCCTTTCTCTGCCAGCTGCACCTCTGAGCCCCCCTCTGCTCGTGTTTATCCTACCCACGTAAGTCTGGAAGGTGTGTTGGGATGCAGTTTGTGTGAACGCCATCTCTGTGCAAAACCAGGCCCTGATCCTACTAGCCCTCTGCGCGTGGACTTCTCTGTGACTTCAGTAAGAGTTCTGTGCATGGAGAGTTTGCAGGATTTGCCCCCTAAAAATACATTGTATTAAGTGGGAAACACAGAACCCTGGAGCTGGGTCTTGATCTATTCTAACCCTTCACCTGTATTTTGGTTAGCAGTTTGGAATCTTTTTTGGGGCCTGATGTTCAAAAGGTCCTTAGCCTGTTTTCCACTTTCGTGGGTGCAGATTTGTGCCTGTAAATAACACGGCCTGGCATTTTGTACCTGGACCAAATGACACTGTTTGCATGTGTGGCTACCTGACTTGTGGGTGCCACCAGAAAGCTTTGTGTGTGTAACTCACCCCTGCAATTAATTGTGGTGCAAATTTAGGCCCACAAAATAATCAACCATTGAGCTTGATAGGACTGCTAGAGTGTAAGGTACTACTCATGATTCAGGGTATCAGAATCAAGCTCCAAATGATTACAAATGGGCCTTAAATTTGCAGTGCTCTGGACCCAGAGGGCTGCAGCACTTTCTCTGATTCTTCCCATCTCCTCGCAGTGGATTCTCTATATTTTACAGAGGGTTTAATTCTGGCAGCAGTGCTGGAGTTCACTCTTTTGCAGGGATGTCCTCAGTTTCCTTCTTGGAGCTGCGTGTCTCTTGGTTGCTGTCAAGGTTCCTCCCCCACTCTGAACGCTAGGGTACAGATGTGGGGACCTGCATGAAAAACCTCCTAAGCTTCTCTTTACCAGCTTAGGTCAAAACTTCCCCAAGGTACAAAATATTCCACCCTTTGTCCTTGGATTGGCCGCTACCACCACCAAACAAATACTGGTTCCTGGGGAAGAGCTGTTTGGACACGTCTTTCCCCCCAAAATACTTCCCTAAAACCTTGCACCCCACTTTCTGGACAAGATTTGGTAAAAAGCCTCACCCATTTGCCTAGGTGACTACAGACCAGACCCTTGGATCTTAAGAACAATGAACAATCCTCCCAACACTTGCACCCCCCCCCTTTCCTGGGAAATGTTGGATAAAAAGCCTTACTAATTTGCATAGGTAACCACAGACCCGAACCCTTGGATCTGAGAACAATGAAAAAGCATTCAGTTTTCTTACAAGAAGTCTTTTAATAGAAATAGAAGTAAATAGAAATAAAGAAATCCCCCCTGTAAAATCAGGATGGTAGATACCTTACAGGGTAATTAGATTCAAAACATAGAGAACCCCTCTAGGCAAAACCTTAAGTTACAAAAAAGATACACAGACAGAAATAGTTATTCTATTCAGCACAATTCTTTTCTCAGCCATTTAAAGAAATCATAATCTAACGCATACCTAGCTAGATTACTTACTAAAAGTTCTAAGACTCCATTCCTGGTCTATCCCTGGCAAAGCAGCATATAGACAGACAGACCAGACCCTTTGTTTCTCTCCCTCCTCCCAGCTTTTGAAAGTATCTTGTCTCCTCATTGGTCATTTTGGTCAGGTGCCAGCGAGGTTACCTTTAGCTTCTTAACCCTTTACAGGTGAGAGGATTTTTTTCTCTGGCCAGGAGGGATTTTAAAGGGGTTTACCCTTCCCTTTATATTTATGACAGTTGCAAACTCCTCTACAACAGGCTTCTCAAATCTGGGGTAGTCTCCCCCAAGACAATGTATCTACCTGACAACTCTGATTATACCTGGGAATTAATCTCCAGGAGGACTGATTGATGTTTCCCTGTAAAAACAATTCAATGGAGATTATGGCAGTTTGCACCAAAAAATCCCCCTGCCTTCTCTGTGACCTTCAGTAAATTCCATTTTGTAAACCATTTAAGATGGAATCGGATCAATTAAGATTTGCTAATGAGTGGGACAGATGGTTGGGGTGGTGTGGGAGAGAGGGAGATGGCCAGTGCGATTCTTGAAAAGGCAAGGTGGGTATGGGGCATGTGTAAATGAAGTTTAACAGCATTAATTCACCAGGCAGGTTTTTTTTACTCAAATGTTTCATTTTTTCATAATCGTAAAGAAAAATATTTGTCTCTTCTGAAGTTGCAGAAAAATTAAATTGAGGATGAATTTTGGTCAAAGGAAGAGTTAGTCATAGAAATTAGGAACAGAAAAGGCCTTTTAGGTAATCTAGCCCATCCCTCTCAGACAGGATAAAGTATCAGTGAACATATGATAAGGTTTCAGAGTAACAACCATGTTAGTCTGTATTTGCAAAAAGAAAAGGAGTACTTGTGGCACCTTAGAGACTAACCAATTTATTTGAGCATAAGCTTTCGTGAGCTACAGCTCACTTCATCGGATGCATACTGTGGAAAGTGTAGAAGATCTTTTTATACACACACAGCATGAAAAAATACCTCCCCCCACCCCACTCTCCTGCTGGTAATAGCTTATCTAAAGTGATCACTCTCCTTACAATGTGTATGATAATCAAGCTGGGCCATTTCCAGCACAAATCCAGGGTTTAACAAGAACATCTGGGGGGGGAGGGGCGGTAGGAAAAAACAAGGGGAATCCTAAACTGGTTAATTTTATATATCCCAAGTGATGGAGTTTCCACCACCTCCTGGCACTGCTCAGATGATCTCTTCATACTGGCAAACTTGAAGGCCTATGGGATCATAAGTAAAAATGTAGGTTTTTGGAATGGGCAGTCTGGGAGATACAGAGCCTAAAATGGAAGGGCTCAGAATGTACAAAATGAGGAATGAAATATAACTGGGAATTGGAATTATGAAAGTTTGAGATCCCTGATCATGTTGTTGGATTGGGAAACAGATATTCAGCATCCAGAATCAGGAGGAGAGATGCGTGATAAGGCACGGAAGATATGATCTCAGGGAAAGGTATATAAGGACTGGGCTGAGCAGGTATGGGATAAGACTCAGACTATTGTTTGTAGGCCACCAGTGGTCTGTGGGGTCCTCCCTTGCTCAGCAGAGTGAAGCAATTTGAAGAGCCACTGGGATAAGAAATGGGGGAGGGGAAGAGAGGGGTGGGAGTGGGAAATACTTGAGTTGGAATAGCAGATAAAGGAAAAGAGTGTTTGATGCTGGACTGAAAATAGCAGCAATAATAATCCTCTGCATTTAGATGGCACTTTTACAAACATTAATTAATTCATCCTCTTAACAGCCCTGGAAGTTATGTAGCTGGTTTTTATCCCCATTTTACAGCATGGGGGTGGGGGAGAATTGAGACACAGCAGGGTGAAGTAGTTTGCCTGAGGTCACCCAATAAGCCAATGACAGGTGGGGACAGACCCAGTTTCCTGACTCTTAGCCCTGAACTGTGAGCACAAGACTGGGCAGTCTATCCATGCCAGTCATAGGGCTGGGAGCTGGGGTGCTGGATTGGTGGTGACCTCTTCAGCCTGTGAAGGTTTCTAAGAGAGGAAAGGGGAGAAGATTGGCACCCTGGGGCTCTTTGCACTTAACCAGTTGCTAATCCATTCTCCTCTCTATGGTGGGTGGCTTTCTCTTCCAGGAGCCCGACTCTGCCTTCCTGCAGCTGGGAGTCTCCATTGAGCAGCAGATCCAGGTGATCTTCAAAGTCCTGGAGGAATATGACTGGGGCTCCTTTGCGGTCATCACCAGCCTGTACCCAGGGTACAACATCTTCGTGGACGTTATCCGTTCCTTCACGGACGCCAGCTACTTTGGTTGGGAACTCCAGGACGTCCTGACCTTTGAGATGACCCAGGATGGGAGCAACTCCAAAACCCAGCGGCTGCTACGGCAGATTGATGCCCAGGTGATGATTGTGTACTGCTCGCGGGAGGAGGCTGTGTACCTCTTCCAGGTGGCGGAGCAGGCGGGCTTGGTCGGGCCCGGCTACATCTGGATTGTGCCAAGCCTGACGGTGGGGAACATGGAGATCCCACCTGCCTCTTTCCCCGTCGGCCTCATCAGCGTGGTGACCGAGAGCTGGAAGATGAGCCTGAGGCAGAAGGTTCAGGATGGCATGGCCATCATCGCCACGGGGGCTGAGAGCTACTTCAGGACCCACGGGTACCTCCCAGACGTGGGCAAGGACTGTAAGACGCCGCCTACCACCACCGCCAACAGAACTTTCTACAGGTCAGCCTGGAAAAGTTGCTCCTGGGTAGCCACCAGCAGTGCTGGGACTTAGCAACTTGCATAGTGGGGATCAGGAAAGAAGGGGATAAAGTTCTCAGAGAGGCCTGGAGGTACCCTCCCGTGGGCAGGGGTAGGTTGGCAGTATCCACTCAGAGAGCTACTGAACTCCACCAATTGGGGAAATCCCCACCCTGGACCTCCTGAAAGTGTGTGTGTGTGGGGATCCGCATCAGAGAGCGTGAGGGCCCAGTAAATTGATCAGCTTAACGATGCTAAACTCCACCTCTTGGCTGGTAGAGGGGCGCTTCCTATTCAGCTCTGAGCTGCCGGGACTGCCCTTTCCTGGGGGTGAGAGAACTCTACCTCCTTCACTTTTCCCCACACCCCTCATAGACCTACAGCAGGGAATGTGACCTTGCCCCAGGTCACTGACCAGGTCAGAGCCAGGAAGAAAACCCAGGTGTCCAGACTCCAAGGCCAGTGACTTGCCCATTGCGCCCCACTGCCAGATAGAGCCGAGCGAGATGGGTATAGAGGGAAAAGTCTCTCTTTTTCCCTTCCTCCAAGGGCTCGCTCAGGGCGAAAGCGGCAGCGTTCTGCACCACTGCCAACGTGGGGTGTGGCGCAAAGGAGTAGGGCGATAGAGGGAAAGCGCAGGATGCAGCGGGCACAAAGGGCGAGGGGAGGAGAGGGAGGGCCAGGCTACAAAGCCTGAAGGACTTGTCTCCGTGCAACGTTTTTTAATCCGAGTGTGACCCTTGGCTAATTGAGCAAGGGGCTCTGGCTCCGGGTTTGGTCAAACCCTGTGCTGCTTGGGTGATCCAGTCCCACAGAGTCACTGACTCGCCAGCAGGGGGTGGGAGCTGGGTAAAGGGAGGAAAGAAATGGAGGGGAGGGCACCTGTCTGAAGGAATGACACCGAGGGCGAGTGATACCAGTCACCAGGCTGCGCTTATGTGCTAGAGCTGAATATGCCCACACTCGGCTCGCACACGTGGGCATGGTGCCAAACCAGTGACCTTGCCGCCGCTCCGTGCCCAATGCTCCCCTCCCCCACACGCCCTGTTAACTGATTTGGAATGTTCTGCCTGTTTAGCTCGTTAGCCTGTTGGCAGACCACACTCTTTGGGAAAATAAAGGGGGGGGGGTTTAAGATCCTAGGATGTCAGCTACGTTTCGTGTGTCTCTAAATTGCTGGAGCGCCGTCTGGCTTTGCCTCTGCCTCCCTCTGGTTCCTGGACTGAGGGAGCGGGGTGAAACCTTGGAGCGGGAGCGCTAATTTGTTGTTCGGTCATGTAATGTACTGCCAATATCTTGGGACTGTGGTGATAGGCTTGGTGTAAACGGGTAAGTCAGGTGGAGCTCTTCCTGATCTCCTGCCATCCCAATCCATGCAGACTCCTTGCCTTAGTTTCCCTGCAGGTTGCTTTTGTCTGGGAAGCCTTGTTGCACCCTACCCATGGGACTTATAACTGTGGCCCATACTGAGGAAAGGATAACAAAGCTCCACCCTTGTATAGTGCTTTCCGGCCCTAGATCTCAGAGCATGCTGCCAAGTTAGGGGATTGTTATGCCTCTTTGACAGGGGGGGAAACTGAGGCAGGCAGTGGTGAAGTGACTCTCCCAAGGTGGCTCAGCTAGTCAATGGCAGAGCCAGGCATAGAACCCAGATTTCCTCAGCCTAGACCTGATAGAACAGGCTGCCAGATGATCCTAGGGGCAATGATTGGGAGAGAGGCCAGGCTGGAATCTGGACTCTGAGTTAGCCCGTGTTGGTGATGGCGTCTGTGGGAGGGAGAGAGGTTGCTAGCCCTGTTTGGGAAGCTCCTACCTTTCTGGGCCGCAGTGCTTCTTGTTTTCCCCCACAGGCACCTGCTGAATGTGACGTGGGAGCACAGGGACTTCTCCTTCAATGAAGCTGGTTACTTGGTGAGGCCAACCATGGTGGTGATCTCACTGAACCGGCATCGGCTCTGGGAGATGGTAAGGGCTGCTTTCCCCTTCAGCACCCACAGTCGTCTCCCTCTCTTTTAAGGCATGGCCACTCAGGAACACTTCCCCCTGCAAAGCACAGCATCCACTGGGCGCTATAGGTTAAAACCAACACAGGAAGGGGTGGGTGAGAGAAGAGGCTGCTGCCCAGAGAGAACATCCTACTAAAGAGTTACGTAGGAATTGCCACGCTCTGCTGCTCCGTCTGCTCCAGACTCTTTACGACTCCTGAGCCCTCCTCATGTCACGTCTTGGGGCAGGGTTCCTCTGCCTCCCTGGATGCCTTTGAGGAGCAGCGGGAGCTGTCCAGGGTTCTCTGCTTCATGTCTCCCTCTGGATCCCTGATTTTATCCCTGGTGCCTTCACTCCCATCCCTGTTTTTCATTAATCCTGTGGATTTAGTTCATGTCTGGGTCCTGTGGCTCCTCCCCTTACAGTGGGGGCAGGGGGGCTTTAGTAATGGGCGGGCTCATACCCGCCCATCCCCAGTGCCTCAGTAGCTCCAAACTCTCTACCCAATGGCTTCTCTCCCTCGAGGTTCCAGATCCACGAATACCTGTGACAAGCTCCCCCCCATTTGCAACCAATCCAAACACCTTCATTAGGCACCCACAGTGCCCTTACCACCCCCATCCCCATGAGCATCTATATGCACTTCTTAGGATCCCTCCACCATGTGCTCTGGAGATTGCCACAAACTAGCCACCAAGCTCCTTTGGAGGTCCCGTGTTCTCCTGCTCCTCCGCTTGGAGGCTTCCATGTGCTTTTACTTCTCCCACAGACTCTCGGTTGGCTCCTACGCCACCTTGACCACCCCTTTAGAGACTCCCCATACTCCTGTTAGATAACCCTCTCTATTTTCTCCGTTGAGCCCCCTTGTGCTCCTCCTCCTTACACAGGCTCTATCTCTATAACTACTCCCAGTTATGCTTCTGCAGCCTGAAATCCCCATTTTTTGGTTGCTCCCATTAAATACCACTGACAACTCCCCTTATAGGCCTCCCAGACCCACCCTGAGTCCTCCTGCTGCTATTTGAAGTTTTATTTCACACCAGCTGGAATACTGGGGGATTCTCGCTCTGAACTGCAGTGTTTACAATCAGGCTAGCATTTGATGTGATTAGTATTGAGAGTTCTGTTCCCAGCATTCAGGGGTTGGGAGCGCTGGAGTGTGTTTGCACCTGGGTCTGATATTCTTTTAGACAGGCTGCTTTCTTCTGAGAGGGTGAAAAGCACCAAGGTAGGAAGCAGCCTTCAGGCAAACCAGACGACAGCCCAAGGGGGCATGGTGAGCTCTCAGGGAATGATCAGGGTCAGAGCTGAAAGTGGAGCAACTTAAGAATACCGAGATGCTGCAGTAAGTGGCGTTAGTGATTTAGGAGGGAGTGCTCTTCCCTCTGAGCCAGTATGGTTTTGGGCCGGGAACATGCTGTCTTTGGCATGAGCTGTGTAACAAAGGACCACCAGTGATCACTAAAGATATCATACATCTTTATGCAAGAGCCGGGGAATTAACTTAGAGATGCTGACCGAATGTAGTTAGTTACATTCAGCCTTCTTAAAGTAAAGTTGCAGGATAACTGGATGTGGTGTTTCCCTCCCTTCCTGTTAGTGTTGCTGCATGCTGCAACCCACCCCTGAGGTGGTGAGTGAAGCCACTGACTGGTTTGTAATAGCGGATCAATCAAAGGGGGTCTGCATCTGCTCACAGGCAGAGGGAGAGGCAAAATGGGTTATCTGTTACGTGCTGTTTGCCTATCAGGGCTCTACTGTCCATCCAGGGCCAGGCTTCCCCGATATCCAGACCCACCTGTAACTTCCTTGACGTGCTGTCTCTTCCTCTAGTTGAACAGCAGTGTTGCAAAGGTGGTGATTGTGGGAAGCAAAGGACCTGCATTGATGTCACCCCCTGCTCCCCTCTCCACCCCCCCGGAATAACCTCGCGTGCACCACTGCCAGGCAGTCGCAGGCATTTCCCTTGTTGTGTGGACAGTAACACTGTTCTCCAATCTCGGGCAGGTGGGGAAATGGGAGAAGGGGATCATCCACATGAAGTACCCAGTGTGGCCTCGCTATGGCTCCTTCCTGCAGCCCGTGTCGGACAATCGCCACCTCACCGTGGCCACCCTCGAAGAGAGGCCCTTTGTGATTGTGGAGAACACGGACCCGGCCTCTGGTGTCTGTGTGCGCAACACCGTCCCCTGCCGGAAGCAAACCAACTACACCGACAGGTAAGCAGGCAGGCAGATGGGCTGCTGGAGGTGCCATGCTGCAGCCCTCATCTTCAGCTGCACCAGGTGTGCTGGAGCAGGGTTAGACATGCACGTGCTCTGCTTCTCACAAGGTCGGTAGAAGGGAGCGTCAGGTGTTCCAAGCCCTGCTCAAGCAAGGAGCAGAACTGGGCAGGCTGCAACCTCAGTATAAAATGGTGTTTTCTGCTCGGGCAGTGCTTTCTGAGTGTTTGCAAACAGGAATGTGGCTGGTGTGGATTTAATGTGGTGCCAGGATTCGGTACAGGAATTTTAGGCAGGATTTCTTATCTGTAATAGCTCTGACTTCAGGCCTGATGCTCACAGCTGGGAGATGCTGCGTAGAACTGGGCTGCAGGCCAGTCCTGATTGTCAGAGCTGGGAGCCTCTGGCTCATGCTAGACTTTGTTCCAGGGGCTGTGTTGGAACTAGACTCTGGGGCATCAGTTCAGTGTCTATAAATGCTGTGTTTTCCCACCAGACTGGCTGCTGCCCTGGCCCATCAATTACAGTTCCAGGGCTGTGTGTGTGGGCAGCCAGCCTGTCGATCCAGAGCTGCAGCCCAGACTCCCCTGAGACAGCCTTCTGAAAAGGTGGCCGTGGAGATTGGCCTGGAAAGTGCCCCCGGAGGGACGCAGCCAGGCAGGCCTGTGCACGCTCATTAATTATTTGCCTATGGCTGACCTCTGCAGCTCTCTGATCAAGGTTGTGTCAGCCAGCCTGTTGGAGCACTTCTCTCACTTCCCGGCTGGAGCAGCCCCTCCTGTTGCCCTGCCATTTCCACAGTTCCCTCTCTCTCCCTCCTTCCTCAAGTGGAAGGAGACACCCTCCTCCCATTGGGAATTGGAGTGGCTATTCTGCAGCTATGCTTCCCCACACAAGGGATCACAGATGTTACTCAGCAGCTTCCCTCACCCCCATGTGGAGAGACATGTGCTCCTTTCCCAGGGGAGCAACTGGTATTCTGCAGCTACCCTCTTAGGCCTCTGTGGAGTTATTCTTCAAGCTGACTGGCAAGGCCACCTCTTTCCCTTGTAATTTGGACTTGCTTTGTGGTCCTGATTCCTCACTGCCTAATTGTACATTGGGTCTAACTCCCCAACACCGTACCCCTTGTGCAGTCACATGCACCAGTGCAAAGTTGAGTCTAGAGTGGGTGTAAAATGCTACCAACTCAGACCAGACCAGTAGCATATTGCACTTACTTGGCATCAGTTTTAACCTCTACATGAGGGGCAGGGCAGCAGAGAATCAAGCTGCTTATGTTGGCATTTTGCTCTTGTGAAAAGTGCATTTGAAACCCCATGGCTGGTGGCATGTGAGGGGAGAATTCTGGCATGGTAGCATTTTACACTCACTTTGCATGGATGTGAATGACTACCCAACATGCAGGGCTCAGCAACCCTAGTGCTGCTTCCTGAGCACTCTGTGGACTAGTCAGGCCCTGCATTTGCCTATAGTGGTATATCAGCATTGCTGCATGAGGTGGCATAGGTGGTGGAATGGCCCTGGCATTACCGTGGAAATCCTCTGAAGGAAGTGACCGGTGTCTGTGTTGGTTTTTATTTTTAATGTCCTGGTTTCAGTGGGGATGGACCTGTGGACCCCTACACCAAACTCTGCTGCAAGGGCTTCTGCATCGACATCCTGAAGAAGCTGGCCAAGGCAGTGAAGTTCTCCTATGATCTCTACCTGGTAACCAATGGAAAACATGGGAAGATAGTGCGTGGCATCTGGAATGGCATGATTGGCGAGGTAGGGGGACAGATGTGACCCTTTCCCACAATGCACCTTTCCTCAAGGAGGGCCATGCCTGCAATCAGTTCACCAAAATGCTTAAAGGCATGATCTGAACTGGGATTCTCCCATTTGAGTTGGGTCAGAATTTCAGTGTTTGGACTCAGTTTCTGATCCTTGGCTATGCTTGGTTAGGGCATAATGTGACATGGATGATGCCTATAGTAAAGGCAGCCTAACATTTTGCATTATAAGACCCTGTTTTCAGTTGTTTATAACTCTTTTTTCCAAACTTTAACCGTGTGGGCTGAAATTTGGGTGTCTGCCTTATGCTGAATGTTTTTGGGGAAATTTTCGCGAAAATGGTTGAGATGTTTCAGAGATTAGGGAAAAGGACATTGTTTTGTCCAAGTTAAAAAATCATACAATCATTGAGGTGCTATTGCCTGTGTGCTTTGGAGCAAGACATTTGCTCTAGCATCAGGCATATGCCTTGAGTTCACATAAAAATGAACCCAAATTGGTCCAGGTTATCAACCTCCAAAAAAATCTCAGTTAGCACATGCTCACGAGAGACCTGTCCGTTTGGCAGCTAAATTCTCCAAAGATTCCATCTGTACTGAGCATGCTCCAACCTGGGGCTCCATTTCCTGCAATTGCTCCTCCCATCTGCCAGAGGCCGCTGTGGTGCCAAGCACAGGAAGTGAGAGTAAGGAGACTCTCTGCATGTGCTTTCAGTGCTCCCCTGGTGGTGCCCCGGCAGCGTGGGGGAGGATGTACCTGAAGGGAATGCAGAGGGGTGGGGGGACAATGGAGGAGTAGGATCAGAGGAGGGGTAGGAGCCAGGGTAATATGGGGTGGGGGACAGGAGTCAGTGTAGGGGGATGGGTAGCAGCATGGGATGGGGGCAGGCAATGTGGGGGTGCAGGAGGTTGGATAGGAGAAGAGTGGGAGGGAAACAGGAGGCAGGCTGGGTAGTGAATGAGGTTGTCAGTAGAACCTCTGCTGTGTTTGTTGCAGACATTGGAAGGTGTGTAGTGAATGAGGCAGGGAATTGAAGGAAGAGAAAGGCTGGTCTCATGGTTAAAGAAGTTGAATACTGGCTGGAGAACTGGATTCTCTCCCTGCCTCTCTGATGCTGGGCAAGCCACTGAAACCAAAATGTTCATAGTTGGTCATTGTATGTTCATGATTTTCTGGGTGCCTGGCAGGCCACCTAGAAGCAGATTTGCCCAAGTGCTGAGTAATCACAACTGCAGCTGAAATAGATTGAAGCTGTTCTGTGAATATACAAAGTGCTGTAAAAATGCTGAGCATTTCACTAACTGAGGCAGGAGTTCTGTGGGAAAATAGGATATGATCACATAATCAAGCACAGTATCATAATGCATATGCAAGAGGGGGCTAAATTACGGTTGCACAGGTAACCTTAACTGTGGCATTTCCTAACTGTTAAGTGCTTGATTTTGCAACCTTAACTTTCTTAAACATAGTATGTGTGTGTACTATTTACATTTATTGGGCCAGATTCCCTGGTATGCTTGAGCTGTTTTGCATTGATCCAGCAAGGCCAAGCAGTTGTAAACCTGGCTAAAATAGATTTAAGCTGATATGTGTCACTGAAGCAGCACCAAGCAGCCAGAGCATGCTGGTGCATATGGCTTGTCTTTTTTCTGGTGCAGTGAGAAAGCAGAAGGAGCTCTGAGGTGGTGGTCAGTAAATTGAGGCTGACTAATTGCATAGCTTTGCAGCCATGAGTCGCTAATGTTGTGCTCTTATTAATTTTCAGAGCAGTGATATTTTCATGTATTTTTGTTTATTTTATTGGACATTTTTGCATTACCAGGAAATAAGCTCCCTTTCTCCCAGAAAGGTGTTATTTGAAAAAGCTGTTTGGGAAAATTTTTGTCTAAATAGTTTTGTTGGAAAATGCTGTTTTTAGAAGATGGAAATTTTTTGCAAAATCATGTCAACTTCCATGAATAATGTTTAGGAAAAATTTCTAAATGTTATGTCAAAGCTAAAATTGCATTTCAAAATGTATTTTGTTTGCTTGTTTTTCCATTTCTTTCATTATTTTGACACTGTCAGGACATGTCAGGCATAGCAGTGCATAATATGACATGTCCCGACATAAGGTCAAAATAATAAAAGTAATGGAAAAGCGCAAACAAAATAAATGTCGAAAATGTAATACAAAATGATGGGGTCTAAATTAAGTGTTGCCACTCAAAGAGATCTTAAGTCATTGTGGATAGTGCTATGAAAACATCTGCTCAATGTGCAATGGCAGTCAAAAAACCTAACAATGTTAGGAACTATTAAGGGATAGAAAATAAGACACAAATATCATAATGCCACTATATAAATCCTGGGTACACCCACACCTTGAATACCGTATGCAGTTCCGGTTGCACCATCTCAAAAAGATATATTAGAATTGGAACATGATTAAAGGTGTGGAACAGCTTCCATCTGGGGAGAGATTAAAAACACTGGGACTGCTCAGCTTAGAAAAGAGACGGGTAAGGGGGGATATGATAGAGGGCTATAAAATCATGACTGGAGTGGAGAAAGTGAATAGGGAAGTGTTGTTATTTCCTTGTTCACATAACACAAGAACCAGGGGTCACCCAATGAAATTAATAGTCAGTAGGCTTAAAACAAACATAGAAGTACTACTTCACACAACGCCCCATCAACCTGTGAACTCATTGCCAGGGGATATTGTGAAGGCCAAAAATATAACTGGGTTAAAAAAAGAATTAGATAAATTCATGGAGGATAGGTCCATCCAATGGCTATTAGACCAGATGGTCAGGGATGCAATCCCATACTCTGGGTGTCCCTAAACTTCTGACTCCCAAAAGCTGGGACTGGACAACTGGGGATGGATCACTCGATAATTGCCATGTCCTGTTCATTCCCTCTGAAGCATCTGGCACCAGCCACTGTCAGAAGACAGGATAATGGGTTAGATGGACCATTGATCTGACCCAGCGTGGCCATTCTTATGTTCTTAATTTTAGTTTTCAAGCAAAAATTCAAAATTTCTGCTTCCTGGGAAGTTTCAAAAATATTTAGTCATTATGATTTGGAACAAATTAATTTTTTTAAATGTTTGAGATTGCAAAACAGAAATTCTGATTTTTGACCAGCTCTAGTAATTTACCTGGGGCCAGAGGTCACTATGTACATTCAGTGCAGACTTTGACTGCAGTGGACCAGGGCTGGGCCCGGTGTGTAGCAAGGCAGGAATCCAGTGACTGGGAAGGAAGGAAGGAAGGAGGTAGTTGGGGAGTGTGAGTCTGACCTAGAGGCCAAGGACCTGAGTCTGTTACTCCATTTCTGTACTAAGGGCTGGGGAGGGGCAAAGGTAGCTTGTGCAGGGGTCTTGCTGGCCTGTGGTACCACTGGCTGCTCTAACTCTTATACTGTGCTTCCCCTTGGGACTCCTGGCAGCCGAGGATAGCTGTCATGCAGTGCGCTATAGCCATGCCCCCAATCTGTCCCCTGTGTCTGGGAATGGTTGCAAGGCTGGCCTAGGGCCTTTATTCCAGTTCTGCAACAGCCTGTGGGGGCTGTATCCACCTACTTTGTGTTGCCAGAATGAAGTCAAAGGGCTGTGGGGGTCACTGAGCATCAGGCCCTGAGCTTCTTAGGGGAGAACCAATTGGGAAGGGAGGTGTCTTTCCTGTGCAGCCTGTGTCTGAAGCTGGGACAGGGAAAGGGGGAGTGGGTCACCTTGGGGCCAGTCTCTCTGCCACTCAGCCAGCAAGGGGAGGTGGGATCAGACTGAGAATGATGGTTAGCCATGATGGGATTGGGTCCCCTGTGAATTGCAGGCGTGTGGGTTTGCTCGCATAGCTCCAGACTCACCTGGCTGCCTCCTTTGTCATCCTCCAGGTGTACTACCAGCGAGCAGACATGGCCATAGGGTCCCTCACCATCAACGAGGAGCGGTCTGAGATTGTGGACTTCTCTGTGCCCTTCGTGGAGACGGGCATTAGTGTCATGGTGGCTAGAAGCAACGGGACAGTCTCGCCTTCTGCCTTCCTAGGTGAGCAGAGCCAGCCTGGTGCCGGGGTGGATGCTTGTTCTATGCGTGGAGCTGCGGGTGAGCATGGTGCGTTCGAGGAGGGGAAAAGCATAGAGTGAAAATGGAGGGTTAAGGCAGGCCCGGCTCTGGAGTCCGGGGTGAATGTCAGTGTGTCTGGGCTTGGTGAGGCCATGGGGCGTCTGGACTCCGCTCTGTGTAAATGTGGTGGCTGTGGGCCATTTTGATACCAAGGAATGTGCCTGTCATGTGGATTCAGGTGGTGAGGAGTACTCAGAAGCAAGGCTAAGCCAGAGAGGTGCTTGATTTCTCTGGGATGGGACTTACTGCTGATGCCAACAAAGGGTTGATATTCCTGTCTGGGCTCAACTCCCCTCCCCGTCATGTTGGGGTATTTCCAATCTAACCTGTCTCTTGCTAGGTAAGGAGATTGGGGGCATTCTGGACTTGTGGATTCTATTCCTGGCTATGCCACAGACTTGCTGTGTGATCTTGGGCAAGTTACTCAATCTCTCTGCCTTGGTTTCCCCATTTGTAAAATGACTATAATAGCACCAACCCCACAGGAGTCTGGGGAGGCTGAACTTATTGTCTGATGAAGCACTTGGGGTTCCTCTGATGAAAGGTGCTATAAAAGTGCAAAGAACTGTCCTAACTATCCATGCATAGGAATAGCTTCCCAAACTTTTTTTTTTGGTGGCTGAGCTCCTTGACAGCTGTGAAGTTCATCTGGCATCCTGTGATTTTGATAGGACATTGGCTATCTTGCATTTTCTATGTAGGATCAGCAATGAAAGAGTTAACTTACCAGATGCAATTCATTTCATCTTGGCAAAGCCAAGAGTGTCCTCTGCATACAAAGTCACTGCTTGGCCATGCATTGATTGAGAGCATCGCTTTCAGTCAGCGTCAATATACAAGCTCAGATTCCACTCCAGATTCTGACGGGTTGTGCTCATTTCCTGTATCGCATGGGCCTTCTTCTCCGTGTCCCTCTAGGCTCCCCCTGGAACCTAGGGGAGACTGTCTGGAGTTTAATATTGGTGTTATAGCCTGTGTTACAGGGTCTTGTAGATGGGACACTGATCGCAAGAACAGGAAACTTTGAAGTCCAATGGAGCAGGGTAGTTTAAGGGCTAAACTACTATAGACTTTTACCGTTGACCAGATCAGTGGAAGTCCAAGCCCATCACTGCTGGTGGTTTTTCAATGGCCTTTGTGAAATGAATTGGTGAGTCTCAGACAAGTTCCCAGGGTACAAGGGTCCATGTCACAAAAGTCACCTCCACAAATTGGCACTGATCAGTCTCCCTGCTGGTGGTGTCATTACAGCCTAAGGTCTGGACAGGCCCCAAGACTGAATTCCTCTCTTGCTCTAAGCAAGTGGCTGAGGTTGTATTCAATAGTTATTTTATTAAACTGAATCAGGGACTTGTTAGGTGGAGGCCAGGCTGAGCATGTTCTTAGGGAGGGTCATTCCACAAATCCAGTTCTTGCCTCTTCTGCACTTGAATTTTGTAATTATGGTGTGTGTGTAAAAAAACAAACAAAAAAAAAACCACTAAGATGATTTTAATGTGCTTTCCAGAAAAATAACCTGTAAGTTTAAATAAGACAAAAGTTTGTGTGTGTGGATGGATGTTTAATGCTGTATGTGAGTGTGTGTGAATTTGATTAGCAATACATGTTGCATGTTTGTGTTTACATGAGGATGAGTGTGTTTGCAGTGCATGTTGTGTGAGTCTGTCTCTATATGTGCATGTATCTGCATATGTGTTTCACACATATTCACATGTGGATAACTGGCTAGACAGCAGTACTGCAGAAAGGGATCTAGGGGTTATAGTGACTCACAAATGGACTGAGAGTCAACAGTGTGATGCAGCTGGAAAAAGGCAAATGTCATTCTGGTGTGTATTACCGGGAGTGCTGTACGAAAGACGTGGGACGTAATAGTTCTGTTATATTCGGCACTGGTGAGGCCTCAGCTGGAGTACTGTGTCCAGTCTTGAGCACCACACTTTAAGAAAGATGCGAACAAACTGGATTCCAGAGAAGAGCAACAAGAATGATAAAAGTTGTGAAAAAAACATGACATATTAGGAAAGGTTGAAAACATACCTAATTCTTAGTCTTGAGAAGAGAAGGCAGAGTGGGGACCTGATAATAGTCTTCAAATATGTTAAGGGATGTTATAAATGCATCCGATGAAGTGAGCTGTAGCTCATGAAAGCTTATGCTCAAATAAATTGGTTAGTCTCTAAGGTGCCACAAGTACTCCTTTTCTTTTTATAAAGAGGACAGTGATCAATTTTTTTCTCCAAGTCCTCTGAGGGCAGGTCAAGAAGTAATAGGCTTAGTTTGTAGCAAGGGAGATTTAAGTTGGATATTAGCAAAATCTTTCTAACTATAAGGATAGTTAATACTGGAACAGGTTACCTAGGTATGTTGTCATTGGAGGTTTTTAAGAACCGGTTAGACAAACACCTGTCAGCAATGGTCTAGATTTACTTAATCCTGTCTCAGCATAGGTGGTTTGTGTAGATGACCTCTGGAGGTCCCTTCCAGCCCTACATTTCTATGATTCTGTGTCTGTGTTTGTGTTCAGTACGTGTATGTGACATGCGGATAAGTGCGTGTTGAATGCATGTGCGAGTTTGGCGCTGTGTGTGTGTGTGTTTAAAAGTGTTTGTGAATAAGTGTGTGTAACTAGATGTTGCTACATGTATGGGTACATATGTGGTGGTGTATCTGAGTGTGTATGACAAAGAACTCATGTTTTCATGTGGCTGAGGGTATATTTGCTTTGTGTGTGTACATATGCACCTTTTGTATGTGAGTACCTGCTGTTAGGAAAGTGCGTGTGTGAACATGTGGATTGTTAGCTGCATGTGTGAACTGTTCCATATGTATGTTTGTTTGTATGTAGAAGCTTGTGTGTGTGTGTGTGTACAGAATACATCTACGAAAGAGCATGTGTAGCACAATGTGTGCGAGCAGCCTGCTTATATGTTTGTGCATATGTCTGAGCTTGTCCTTGTTCTGTATGTTTGCACACACACATTGGCATAAGCCTGTATATGTTTTGAAGGCCTCTTTAAACTGTGCACTGTCAAGTCAAAGACATGCTGCTGCCAGAGGCTATGAGTGTCTCCTCCTCCCCAGAGCTTCCTGTCTCCTGTGCTGTGGGATTGCAGGAGAAATGTACAGGCTCCCCGGCACTGCATAGTAGAGTGTATCTGCTACAGAGGGAGCCAATGTCACCACCTTCACTGGAGGACAGATAGCTCAGTGTCAGGACACTGGGGTGAGCTTATGGAGTCAGAGAAGCAACAAGCCACCCTGGCTCGCCCCCCTTCAGAGAAGTGTTGCTGTTCCCTAACTCCCCCAACTCCAGCCGAGTAGCCCTCTCTGATTTCAGTTACTTGAAGAATCAGGTCCCTGGACTTTAACTCTCTGCAGTTTTCAGATCTGGGCCTTCTCTTCCTACTGCACAGTCATCTCCGCAGAAAATGTGTGTAGGAGAGCTAAGCCCAGGGGAAGCCAGGGTCAAAGGTTCCTCCTTCCACCCTCCCCACCCTCTCGCTTGCCCAGCTCCCTCCACATGCTAATGAAATGCATCTGATGCCATCAGATAAAGGTTTTCTCCTCCCTGACAGGGAAGGACACGCTGACAAATGGGCCTTTTCTGCTGTATTTTGAGGGCCTGAATTAATCCCATCCTTCAGACTGCCCTTTAATGACAGAGCTCTATCATTCTGGATGGTTGCTGCTGTCACCCAGCAACTGCCACTGTCTCTTCCACTTGGTCTCTCTCTGCCTTGAGTGCCTCTTTCTGTTCACACCTCTTCCTGCCTTCTTGATGTCTTTGTCTCTCTGTCCCTCTCTTAGCCCTGGTCTACACTAGGACTTTAGGTCGAATTTAGCAGCGTTAAATCGATTTAAACCTGCACCCGTCCACACAATGAAGCCCTTTATTTCGACTTAAAGGGCTCTTAAAATCGATTTCCTTACTCCACCCCTGACAAGTGGATTAGCGCTTAAATCGACGTTGCCGGCTCGAATTTGGGGTACTGTGGACACAATTCGATGGTATTGGCCTCCGGGAGCTATCCCAGAGTGCTCCATTCTGACTGCTCTGGACAGCGCTCTCAACTCAGATGCACTGGCCAGGTAGACGGGAAAAGAACCGCGAACTTTTGAATCTCATTTCCTGTTTGGCCAGCGTGGCAAGCTGCAGGTGACCATGCAGAGCTCATCAGCACAGGTGACCATGATGGAGTCCCAGAATCGCAAAAGAGCTCCAGCATGGACTGAACGGGAGGTACGGGATCTGATCGCTGTTTGGGGAGAGGAATCCGTGCTATCAGAACTCCGTTCCAGTTTTCGAAATGCCAAAACCTTTCTGAAAATCTCCCAGGGCATGAAGGACAGAGGCCATAACAGGGACCCGAAGCAGTGCCGCGTGAAACTGAAGGAGCTGAGGCAAGCCTACCAGAAAACCAGAGAGGCGAACAGCCGCTCTGGGTCAGAGCCCCAAACATGCCGCTTCTATGATGAGCTGCATGCCATTTTAGGGGGTTCAGCCACCACTACCCCAGCCGTGTTGTTTGACTCCTTCAATGGAGATGGAGGCAATACGGAAGTAGGTTTTGGGGATGAAGAAGATGATGATGATGAGGAGGTTGTAGATAGCTCACAGCAAGCAAGTGGAGAAACCGGTTTTCCCGACAGCCAGGAACTGTTTCTCACCCTGGACCTGGAGCCAGTACCCCCCGAACCCACCCAAGGCTGCCTCCTGGACCCAGCAGGCAGAGAAGGGACCTCTGGTGAGTGTACCTTTTAAAATGCTATACATGGTTTAAAAGCAAGCATGTGAAAGGATTACTTTGCCCTGGCATTTGCGGTTCTCCTAGATGTAGTCCTAAACCCTTTGCAAAAGGTTTCTGGGGAGGGCAGCCTTATTTCGTCCTTCATGGTAGGACACTTTACCACTCCAGGCCAGTAACACGTACTCGGGAATCACTGTAGAACAAAGCATTGCAGTGTATGTTTGCTGGCATTCAACCAAAATCTGTTCTTTATCTCTCTGTGTTATCCTCAGGAGAGTGAGATATAATTCATGGTCACCTGGTTGAAATAGAGTGCTTTTCTTCAGGGGACACTCAGAGGAGCCCATTCCTGCTGGGCTGTTTGCCTGTGGCTAAACAGAAATGTTCCCCGCTGTTAGCCACAGGGAGGGGAGAAGGTTGAGGGGGTAGTCACGCGGTGGGAGGAGGCAAAATGCGACCTTGTAACGAAAGCACATGTGCTATGTATGTAATGTTAACAGCAAGGTTTACCCTGAAAGAGTGTAGCGACTGTTTTATAAAATGTGTCTTTTTAAATACCGCTGTCCCTTTTTTTTTCTCCACCAGCTGCATGTGTTTCAATGATCACAGGATCTTCTCCTTCCCAGAGGCTAGTGAAGATTAGAAAGAAAAAAAAACGCACTCGCGATGAAATGTTCTCCGAGCTCATGCTGTCCTCCCACACTGACAGAGCACAGACGAATGCGTGGAGGCAAATAATGTCAGAATGCAGGAAAGCACAAAATGACCGGGAGGAGAGGTGGCGGGCTGAAGAGAGTAAGTGGCGGGCTGAAGAGAGTAAGTGGCGGGCTGAAGACAGGGCTGAAGCTCAAATGTGGCGGCAGCGTGATGAGAGGAGGCAGGATTCAATGCTGAGGCTTCTGCAGGACCAAACCAGTATGCTCCAGTGTATGGTTGAGCTGCAGCAAAGGCAGCTGGAGCACCGACTGCCACTGCTGCCCCTCTGTAACCAACCGCCCTCCTCCCCAAGTTCCATAGTCTCCACACCCAGACGCCCAAGAACGCGGTGGGTGGGCCTCCGGCCAACCAGCCACTCCACCACAGAGGATTGCCCAAAAAAAAGAAGGCTGTCATTCAATAAATTTTAAAGTTGTAAACTTTTAAAGTGCTGTGCTTAAAGTGCTGTGTGGCATTTTCCTTCCCTCCTCCACCACCCCTCCTGGGATACCTTGGTAGTCATCCCCCTATTTGTGTGATGAATGAATAACGAATGCATGACTGTGAAGCAGCAATGACTTTATTGCCTCTGCAAGCAATGATTAAAGGGAGGAGGGGAGGGTGGTTAGCTTACAGGGAAGTAGAGTGAACCAAGGGGCGGGGGGTTTCATCAAGGAGAAACAAACAGAACTTTCACACCGTAGCCTGGCCAGTCATGAAACTGGTTTTCAAAGCTTCTCTGATGCGTACCGCGCCCTCCTGTGCTCTTCTAACCGCCCTGGTGTCTGGCTGCGCGTAACCAGCAGCTAGGCGATTTGCCTCAACCTCCCACCCCGCCATAAACGTCTCCCCCTTACTCTCACAGATATTGTGGAGCACACAGCAAGCAGTAATAACAGTGGGAATATTGGTTTCGCTGAGGTCTAAGCGAGTCAGTAAACTGCGCCAGCGCGCCTTTAAACGTCCAAATGCACATTCTATCACCATTCTGCACTTGCTCAGCCTATAGTTGAACAGCTCCTGACTACTGTCCAGGCTGCCTGTGTACGGCTTCATGAGCCATGGCATTAAGGGGTAGGCTGGGTCCCCAAGGATACATATAGGCATTTCAACATCCCCAACAGTTATTTTCTGGTCTGGGAATAAAGTCCCTTCCTGCAGCTTTTGAAACAGACCAGAGTTCCTGAAGATGCGAGCATCATGCACCTTTCCCGGCCATCCCACGTTGATGTTGGTGAAACGTCCCTTGTGATCCACCAGAGCTTGCAGCACTATCGAAAAGTACCCCTTGCGGTTTATGTACTCGGCGGCTTGGTGCTCCGGTGCCAAGATAGGGATATGGGTTCCGTCTATAGCCCCACCACAGTTAGGGAATCCCATTGCAGCAAAGCCATCCACTATGACCTGCACATTTCCCAGGGTCACTACCCTTGATATCAGCAGATCTTTGATTGCGTGGGCTACTTGCATCACAGCAGCCCCCACAGTAGATTTGCCCACTCCAAATTGATTCCCAACTGACCGGTAGCTGTCTGGCGTTGCAAGCTTCCACAGGGCTATCGCCACTCGCTTCTCAACTGTGAGGGCTGCTCTCATCTTGGTATTCATGCGCTTCAGGGCAGGGGAAAGCAAGTCACAAAGTTCCATGAAAGTGCCCTTACGCATGCGAAAGTTTCGCAGCCACTGGGAATCGTCCCAGACCCGCAACACTATGCGGTCCCACCAGTCTGTGCTTGTTTCCCGAGCCCAGAATCGGCGTTCCACAGCATGAACCTGCCCCATTAGCACCATGATGCATGCATTGTCAGGGCCCATGCTTTCAGAGAAATCTGTGTCCATGTCCTGATCACTCACGGGACCGCGCTGATGTCGCCTCCTCGCCCGGTATCGCGTTGCCATGTTCTGGTGCTGCATATACTGCTGGATAATGCGTGTGGTGGTTAATGTGCTCCTAATTGCCAAAGTGAGCTGAGCGGCCTCCATGCTTGCCTTGGTATGGCGTCCGCACAGAAAAAAGGCGCGGAACGATTGTCTGCCGTTGCTCTGATGGAGGGAGGGGCGACTGACGACACGGCTTACAGGGTTGGTTTCAGGGAGCTAAAATCAACAAAGGGTGTGCCTGTACATCAAGGAGTATTTCAGTCAGGACTGCATGGAGGGTTCCAATAAGAAATGGTGCACCTAAGTTATCGTTGTTATTGGAACAAGGAGGTTAGCCTGGCCTCTGATTGATACATGGCTAGATTTACCTCGCTGCACCTTCTCTGTGAGTGACTGCAGTGTGATCTAGACAGGGGAGGAGGCAAATGAGTACAAAACAAATCTGATCTATTTCTTGTTCTGACCCACTCCATCTATCTTTTACATCTTTGGCTGGCAGCAGACGGTGCAGAAGGACTGCATGCCATCCACATCTCATGGCTGCTCGGCAGAAGATGGTACAGTACGACTGCTAGCCATCTTCATCTCTTGCCTGCCTGGCATAAGATGGTACAATACGACTGCTAGCAATCCTCATCTCTTGCCTGCCTGGCAGAAGATGGTACAGTACGACTGCTAGCAGTCCGTATCGCCTGCCCGCTCACCATAAGACGGTTCAATAGGACTGACTGCAGGACTAAAGAGAATGACCTGGTCAAGTCACTCCAAATTTAGTCCCTGCGCCCATGTCTGCCCAGGCGCTCCCAGCCGACGTGGCCAGGAGCACCTCGGACACGACGAGGACGACTACCAGTCGTATTGCACCGTCTGCTGCCAGAAGGCAATGGGTTGCTGCTACTGTGCAGCAAAGCCGTACCGCGTCTGCCAGCACCCAGGAGACATAGGGTGACGGTTACCTGAGCTGGCTCCATGCTTGCTGTGGTATGGCGTCTGCACAGGTAACTCAGGAAAAAAGGCGCGAAATGATTGTCTGCCCTTGCTTTCATGGAGGGAGGGAGGGAACGGGGGCCTGACGACACGTACCCAGAACCACCCGCGACAATGTTTTAGCCCCATCAGGCACTGGGATCTCAACCCAGAATTCCAATGGGCAGCGGAGACTGCGGGAACTGTGGGATAGCTACCCACAGTGCAACGCTCCGGAAGTCGACGCTTGCCTCGGTACTGTGGAAGCGCTCCGCCGAGTTAATGCACTTAGAGCATTTTCTGTGGGGACACACACACTCGAATATATAAAACCGATTTCTAAAAAACCGACTTCTATAAATTCGACCTAATTTCGTAGTGTAGACATACCCTTAGTGTCTCCTCTTAGATTCATACATATTAAGGTCAGAAGGGACCATTATGATCATCTAGTCTGACCTCCTGCACAACGCAGGCCACAGAATCTCACCCACCCTCTCCTGCGAAAAACCTCACCTATGTCTGAGCTATTGAAGTCATCAGATCGTGGTTTAAAGACTTCAAGGAGCAAAGAATCCTCCAGCAAGTGACCTGTGCCCCATGCTACACAGGAAGGCGAAAAACCTCCAGGGCCTCTTCCAATCTGCCCTGGAGGAAAATTCCTTCCCGACCCCAAATATGGCGATCAGCTAAACCCTGAGCATATGGGCAAGATTCACCAGCCAGATACCAGCAAAGAATTCTCTGTAGTAACTCAGATCCCACCCCATCTAACATCCCATCACAGGCCATTGGGCCTATTTACCATGAATATTTAAAGATCAATTAATTGTGTCTTCTTTTGTGTCTGCCTTGTTCTTTCTCCACATCCCGTTCTCTCCCTCTCTCTGTTCCTTTTTGCCTTTCCCTCTCTCATAGAATATCAGGGTTGGAAGGGACCTCAGGAGGTCATCTAGTCCAACCCCCTGCTCAAAGCAGGACCAATCCCCAACTAAATCATCCCAGCCAGGGCTTTGTCAAGCCTGACCTTAAAAACTTCTAACGAAGGAGATTTCACCACCTCCTTAGGTAACGCATATCTCTATATATCTCTGCCCTGGCTCAGTAAATTTAATAAGGTATCTGATGTATTTTGCCCCTTTTTCTGTTGGTGAATTTTTCAGCCACGAGATTGCTGATTTGTCTGGAAGTCTTTCCTGAACAATTTCTGCAAATAATCATTCTCAATCTGCAGCTGGTGTGAGAGCAATTCCTTCCAAGTATTGGCTTCCTGAGCTGTTTTGACTGGACGTGTAGGTTACACGGCATGTTTCTGTTCCCTGGCTGGATTAAAGTAACTCTTAGGATCAGGTTTTTGGTGTGAATACTCGTGATTACAACTTCAAAATTCACTTTTCAATAATGTTCTGCAATATCCACTTAAAATGTTTTGTTTCCACAAATGTTCTTGCCTGGAACCTCATTCACTGATGAGAAAATGAACACAAACAGGATGTGAACACTGTCTCTGAATGCATCATTTATTCAAAACAAATATTCATGGACATATGTTTGCAATGTTCACCCAATTCTAACCTCAGCCTTGCAAGATTCTATTCCACTCAGATTAATCTTAGATTGTGAACTCCTTTTGTTCTGTCTTTGTACAGCACCTAGCACAATGGGACCCTGGTCCTTGAGTAGGGCTCCTAGGTCCAACCGTAACACAAATAATAAACAATACTTAAGGCCCTACTTGAATCACAGGATGATTGTCCAAAAATTGCAGCTGAGTTGGGAGAAGCCATGGAAAATCATGGAAAAGTAATAATGGACCTTATTACTGCAGATACTTTCCCACTATTTTCTGCCATCAGCTGCCCTGGGCGCTCACTGTCAAATTGCAGCGGAAGCCTAATATTGCAGGATCCACAATATCGCAAATGAAGTAGGGCCTTAACAATACTACTACAAATAAACATAGACCTGTTACCGGGGGTGGATACTACTTGAAAACTTTTTGACAGGTGAGTAATGTCTCATTAGTTTTTCCTCTGTCACTCTATTATGATCAGGGCAGGTGAGTAGATTTTGTGCTTTGGCTGGTAAATTTTCATGATGGTTTTACACGGCTGGTTTCTCTCTCTCCCAGCCCCCCTTGGCTAATTTCTCAACCTGCTTACATCAGGTCTGAATTTAGCTCTTTTTGTGAGTGAGACTCTCCCTTTTACTTCCCTCTTTTTCCCACTCTGAGTTACTTAATAAATAGCAAGACAGGACTATTTAGCGTGTGCTCAGTCTGTAGATGAGGACACCCAGTAGCTATCGGGCATCTTTCAGTGTAATCCGATGCCCTTTAGATCCAAGGGCACTAATGGGATCACCACAAATGTATTGTGCTGGGAAGGGTATATCTGTCTCTGTAGGGTCGCATGATCCTGCGTGAAGCTTGAGGGGGTTTTCCCCTTAGCCTCTAGGTTTAGGTCCTGCTGTATTACTCGGTGGGAGGGTCCAGTCACCTATAGTGCCACACGCATGGGGCCAGGTGCAGCACAGCTGGAGTTGACTGCCTCCCTCTTGCCTTGCAGAGCCCTACAGCCCAGCGGTGTGGGTCATGATGTTCGTGATGTGTCTCACTGTGGTTGCCATCACTGTCTTCATGTTTGAATATTTCAGTCCCGTTGGCTACAACCAGAATCTAACCAGCGGAAAAAGTAAGTTGCTTAAAGGAACTATGAGCAAATGTTGTGCAATGGGATGGTGCCCTTTGTCACAAGCACCCCTCCCCTCCCCTTTGCCCTTGATGAGCCCTGCTTTATGAGAGTGAAGGCACCATAATAATTCCATGGGAACGGGTCTGGATTGTTACAGCTCATCCCAGGGTCATGTTTCCAGCCATATCCGTGGATTAAAGTGAGCAGGGTGTGTGGAAACGGATTCCCAGCCTCTTTCAGCAGAGCTTCAGCCTTTGCAAAGCAGACCCCAACCTCCATCAGCAGGTCCTCAACCACTCCCCAGCCTCTGTTATTGGGGGAGTCTTCCTTTCCTCAGCAGGGCCTCTTTGCCTAGCACCAGGTACCAAAATGGTGCCTCCAGTGTCTTCCACTTCAACATCAACATGGGGAACTGAAAAGCCATAAAATACCCCTCCCCCTAACTGTGCACATGCTTCCATCCCCTCCCCGATTGCTCTGCAATACAGGATGCCAGCTGGAGATTCCTCGGGCCACTTCAAGTTGACATGGGATTTTTGCCAATGCCCATTGTGGATATAGGTTCATAAATTCCAAGGCCAGAAGGGTCCATTGTGACCATCTAGTGAATCCAATTTCTTCCAGACCTGCGGTGGCTGTCACCAGCAGGACCAATCAGCCTATGACTATGCTGTCTGCTCTAGCTAAGAGCTCCCACATCCGAGCTAGCTGGGGAGATTTTTCTCACATTTGTTTTGAGGAGCTGTCAGCCCCAGGCCAGGGTACCATCTTTGCCCTTGATGAATGTTCGTTAAAGCATATCCATCCTGACAGGTGCATAATGAAAATGCTTCTTGAAGCAGCATCAATGACTCCCCTGTGCACTCCAGGACCAAATCTCTCCCTGCTCTAGTTTCAGAGACCCTCAACAGTTTCTCAGTGTCGACCTTGGAGGGTTTGCCGTTCAGTCAGGGATCAGACACTGGGAGGAAAGAAGAGAGTCAGAAGGAAGCTGGTATCTACCAGGAGAGAATAGCCTAGAGCCCACAGTAAAAATACACAATCATTTGGAAGATGAAAGCTAAAAATAGAACAAAGGCTCCAGCAGAACTCAGCCAGCCAGAACCCTGCCGCTCCAATCCTCTCACCAGAGAGCGCTGGTTTGGTCTTGAATCTCGTGCCTCATTTCTCATTTTGGCTCCTTCTTTCCCCCAGTTTTAATTTTTTGGTACATTGTTGGGAGGTGGTAGGGAAGCAAAATGCATTTCCATTCCACTCTCTCTAGCAACCATGCCGCTATTTCTGAAGGTGAAGTCAGAAAAGCTGCTATGTAATAGGTCTCTGTCTCTGTGCAGAACGCCAGTCTTGGAGCCTCACCAGAAATAGGTCTGGCAGATTTCCTTCACAGCCCAGCCAGAACCTGCCTAGGCCACATACCCTGTCCTGGCAAGATTCTTCTCTCTTTCTTACCAGGACTTTGGAAGAAAACAAGCACCAAAGAATCTCTACCAGGTTTTCTATAAGACTCAGTGCCTGGATGCTGCAAGGACTGGTGCTATAGCAATATCTACAACAGATTAGATGTTGGGACAGACACAGAACATCTCAGCACGAGCATGTTGGGAGAAGTTCCGTGTTCAGACCAACTCCTGTTAAGACAGAACCGGTGCTTGTTCCAAGTAAGGACTGAAGAGAGCTAACCGGTGCTTGTTGGGACAGGGCCCTGAGATATTTTAGTTTTAGGTGCACAGCCAGCTTTTAATTGGCTCCACTCAATAAAGCAGGTAGATCTTTACATTAATAGGGAATCTCTGACAGTCATTTGAAGGTCCCTGAAACACAGCCAGACTCACCTGCTCCATGTTAGGGGTAGGATGTGGGCCCAGAAAGGGTTACCCTTTTTGTGGTGTCTGGGCTTCAGGCAATACTTCCTCTCTCCATATACCGAACCCACCAATGAATGCAGGAATTAAGGAAGAAAAAAAAATAACTTTCCCCAAAAGCAAACCCGGGACCACATTGTTTGGTGGTGAGTTACAAGTGTAAAATGGCAGCAACATAACTGGAAAGCCCATTTATCTACAGCTCAAGGCTAAAAGGCAGGAGGAATTGTCCCTAATCATTTTCCAGGAAACATAAGTTGGGACAGCAGCATGCCTGAGGTTGGAGAGACGTGTTGTTTATAAAAAGGCCCAGGTTCATTCCAAGCTACCCAAAGCCTCTCTCCTTTTCTCTTCCCAGAGTCCGGCGGGCCCTCCTTCACCATTGGCAAATCTGTCTGGCTGCTGTGGGCCCTGGTCTTTAATAACTCGGTGCCCATTGAGAATCCAAAAGGCACCACAAGTAAGATCATGGTGCTGATCTGGGCCTTCTTCGCAGTGATCTTCCTGGCCAGTTACACAGCTAACCTGGCAGCCTTTATGATCCAGGAGCAATATATCGACACCGTCTCTGGGCTGAGTGACAAGAAGGTGAGGAGGGCTTGCAGAAAATAACCACAGTTTGGGAGGGGAAGCATGGGGGGATAACCATGGCTGGGTATAGAACACACACAGTGGGTAGGGTGAGTACATTAGGTTAACCAAGTAAGGACTGAAGAGAGCTAACCTACTTTGCCTTCTGAACAAGTCAGGCTTCCATAGCATGGATTGCTGGTGGATACCAACAATAAGGAGCAATGTGTAGAATCCATTAAGGGTGGTTATTGCTTACTCTGAATGTGTGTGCCTCAGTCTGACAGCTGTGACATCCCTCCGTGGCAGAGAGGGACTAGGAGCCCAGGGTGTACATCCTGGGCAGGATGAATATGGTGGGATAAGTGTGCGCTGAGAGGGTAAGGCGAGTGGATGGGGTTAGGGCACTATTCCAATGATGGTTATGTTGAAGATGAGGAGTTTAATGAAATCACAGTCTTGAGGGAGGGGAGAACTCCTTTGCCTAAGGTTGAACAGACTTGAAGGCTGAATGGTTGGAGTGTGGAGCGGAGGGGGAAGGAACAGAAAAGAGGCTGAGAGAAGTAACCTGGGAGAAACCAAGATGGAGAGCTAGCAGAGTGATCAGCAGAGAAAGACTGAAACCAAAGAACAGAGCAGAGAAGGGGGAGCAACGTTCTAATGCAGAACCTGACTTTTGTGTGCCCACCACAGCATACAGGTATTGCCCACAGAGGTCAATAGGAGATGCTTGTGTACTGTGGTAGAAGTGGACCCAGTCCCTTCTCCTCTCCACTAATCCAGGCTCTTGCTAACAGAGCACAGGCAGGCCTCCAGCTAGGAACACCTATTAATAAATCTAATGCCTTTGGGGGGCAAGTGCCAGGAAATAGGGTTCCTACACTCAGTGGCTAGGGTGTGTGGGACCAAGGGTCACAAGGCCTGGGTTTGATTCCCAGCTCTCCCATGGACTTGTACCACTTTGGCCAAATCAAACTAATTTTGACAAAATGGGAAACTTTTTGTGGCAGCAACATCCCACTTTTCAGCCAGCGCTGGTGCTGATACAGGTTGATAGTGACAAGGTGGGAATAGATAGAAGGGATAGAAATGGAGTGGAAGCTGGGCTCAAGGTGAGGGTGAAAACACAGCCTGGTTCTATCACTGGGCTAAGTGGAAAATCCAAGAGGAGGCCTGGAGCACAGTGCTGGGCTTGTTTGTTGGACCAGGCACTTGATTATTGTTCATGGTGATTGCTGTTCTAGTTCCAGAGGCCCCAGGAGCAGTATCCCCCGTTCCGCTTCGGCACCGTTCCCAATGGCAGCACGGAGAGAAACATTCGGAGCAACTATCCAGATATGCACACGCACATGATGAAATACAACCAGCGCTCGGTGGAAGACGCCCTGACCAGCCTCAAAATGGGGTACGTCTCCCTTTAAGAGCGACTCTTCTGAAACAGGAGTGCGCCTCCATAGCTGGAGCGTGCGCAGGCTTCTACCCCCAAAATGCCTGGGCTGGGGCAGGAAGGGACTGTCATTCTGTATTTACATGATCAGAAACGTGGGGGGATGGAGATTAAGTCAGATTAACTTGCCTGACTTTAGGAGACTGCTCCAGCTAAGAGCTCCCACCACCTAACACAAGCATACAGGGCCAAGTGCTCCGCTGCTGTGAAGGGGTGGAGCTCCACAGAAGTAAAGAAGGAGCTGTCCCAAGATCTCCATCCAGCACCTGATGTGTGCGCGTTTTCGATAGCAAATCAAGTAATTTAAGAATGCCCCATCCCTTTGCATAATAGTGTTTAGCTTTCAAAGGGGATGAGCGGGTAGGAAGCTAGGGGGTGAGAGAGAGACACATCAGGTAAGAAATCCACCCTCTCTTTGAGTAATCTCCTGAGTACATATTCCCTCCCAGCACTGCCATCTTCCAGATGAGAGGGCAGACTGAGGTCCTGACTGCTTGTGGTCCTTACTGAGCCTATAGCACTTCTCATGAGCACAGGCTGCCAAATTTTAGCTCAGGCTTGTCTACACAGCGGCACTGCTGTACCACTTCAGCGTTTCAGTGCAGACACCACCTATGCCAAGATGCAGGGTTTTCTCATCAGCGTAGGTAATCCACTTCCCCGAGAGGCAGTAGCTAGGTTGACAGAAGAATTCTTCCGTTGACCTAGCGCTGTCTACACTGGGACTTTGGTCACGTGAATTATGCTGCTTAGGGGTGTGGCTTTTTTACACCCCTGACCGCTATAGTTAAACCGACCTAATTGTCTAGTGTAGACCAGGCCTCTGACGATTACAGGCTGTTCAGCTGAGGATATGTCTACACTGCTGTCAGAGGTGTGACTGCAGCACAGATAGACACACCCAAGTTAACTTTGATCTCTCTCCCCTGAATAATGATAGCAGTGAAGCCATGACCCAATGACTGTACAAGTCTGCCTGGGACCTTGGGTATGTAACTCTAGCAGCTAGCCCTTACTCCCACAGCTTCATTATGATTGTTCTTCAAACTAGCCAGATCAAAGCTAGCGTCGGGGAATGTCTACACATACTGCCGTCATATCTCTGATTACAGTGTAGACATCCCCTAGATCACCTCTTCGATTTCAATGGAGGAGAGGGTTTTTTCCCCTCACTTTGTGTCCTAAATTGTTGTATAGTGTTGCTCTGTGATGTTAAACAGATGCCACCTTTTACCCCAGAGATTGCACACCACTGAAAGGCAGCCAAGTGATCTGTATAGATATGTCACTGCCTTTAAAATAATATTGGCCTGAGGAAAGCATTTTGTTGGGGGTAGCCTTCTCCCATTTGGGGCATTGGGAGCCCACACTCTAGTTGAGTCTGGGCTTCTTGACAATATAGCTGCTGAGCCTCAATACCATCAGCAGCTCCTCCTTGTTTAGAAAGGGAAGCGTCCAAGTTTCCTCCCCGGCTGTTTGAGATGAGATGTTGAATCCAAAGCTCTGTGGATACTCTGTTTCTTCCCTTCCTGGTATCTCCTTATCCTTATCCTTTCCCTGCCCCAGCCGCTCCCTTCCCATCTCCTCTGTTGCTGTCCTTGCCCTGAACTCTCTCTGCTTGATTCCAGGAAGCTGGACGCCTTTATCTACGATGCCGCTGTGCTGAATTACATGGCTGGCAAGGACGAGGGCTGCAAGCTGGTGACCATCGGCAGTGGGAAGGTCTTTGCTACCACCGGCTATGGCATTGCTCTGCAGAAGGATTCCAAGTGGAAGAGGCCGATTGACTTGGCCCTTCTGCAGTTCCTGGGAGACGGTGGGTATTTCTTTCCCTGCTCAGCGCTGGGGAGCGGTGTCCCTCCTCTGACTGGGTGACAGTGTTAGCCTAGCCCTTCCCTTCTTGTACTTCTTTCCTTGCAAAGCTGGGGAAACCGCGTTACCCAAGCATCAGACACGCACAAAGGTGGCTCTCCTATCTCTCACCTTCCCTTACTTGCTTGATCTTCCGTTTTTTCCTCTCCTTTCTTTCTCTCGCACAAACATGCTGCTGTTTTATTTTAAAATGTATTTATCTGTTAAAACTGGAAGAGGATCAGACAGTCCATCAAAACCAGCACATATGTTGTGAATTAACCCAGACATCTAGGGCTCCATCCCTGTAATCTAGGGGCCAGATCCTCAGCTGGTGTAAATGTAAACCATCTGGGAATCCTGGCCCTAGCTTTCTCCTCTGCCTGCCACATGGAAGTCATCTATGGTACGCAACTTTGAATCTCCTGGTCTCCTGGTACCTTAGGAAGCCCCAGTTGGACTCTGTGTAGTCAAGCAGTCAGTCCGTGGTCTGCGCTGTGCATTAGGGGAAGCATCAAGAAGTATTCAGAAAGCTGTTCTTTTCTGTCAGGTTGTTTGTGGTTAACATTCAATTGGGCCCAGCCCCTCCTGGACATTATTCTCTCTGCAATCTCTGTCTTCCCGCTAATAGGCAATAAACCTCTCCTGGCAGCTTTGAGATCTTAAGTGATCTGTGTGCAAAGTATAAAGGCATGGGCGGGGGAGAGGAGCAGGAAGTTCAGGAGTAAAATGTAACAGAGTTAAGGAGGGGAGGAGAGGGGGGAAAGAGGCAGATCATGACAGAGGAAGGGAATTATGGGGAGAAGAGATGGGTGTGAAGGGGAAGAAATTAAGAAGTCGGAAAAAGGCTATCACATGTCCAAATCCAGGAGTGTTTGGTGAAGGCACAAACTGGGGAGAAATCCTAAAGGCTGAATAGAGGACAATTCTATTAATAACTTCTGGGATGCAGTGGATATTTCTTCTGCTCCTAAAACAACGTAGACATCAGACTGTGAAGTGAGAGGGTTGGTCCCTCACGCTGCAGGGGCACAGGAAGCTACTGACTAGAATCTCAGTCTGTCCCTCTGTGTGTAAATGTTTCCCAGGGGAAACCCAGAAACTGGAGACCGTGTGGCTGTCGGGGATCTGCCAGAATGAGAAGAATGAGGTGATGAGCAGCAAGCTAGACATTGACAACATGGCCGGGGTCTTCTACATGCTGTTGGTGGCCATGGGGTTGAGCCTGCTGGTCTTTGCCTGGGAGCACCTGGTATATTGGAAACTACGCCACTCTGTCCCCAAGTCGCACAAACTTGACTTCCTTCTGGCCATAAGCAGGGTGAGTGCCTTCCCCACACATTTCCACTACGTGATCATGTTCCCCCTAAGTCACTCTTTATTGATCTTATTTATTCAGGAGGGGCTAGTTTGTCACCAGGAGTAAGGCTGAGTGGATGTGTCTGGTAATGGGATGCTGAGTATTTTGCCTCTAGGTTACTGATCAGAATATGGCAGGAGGGAGGAAGCTTGTGCTGCCCACACAGTGTCAGTGTTCTGTGGATAAAAACAAGCCTCTTGTCTGAAGGGCTGTGGGGTTCTCTGATGGGAGCCTTTTCCCAGCCCTAAATTCATATGAAACAATCGAGCACCAATTAAAAGCGCATCAAGGAAATGAATAATGAATGGATGCACCAGTTCCTGGCCTTGTTACTTTCACATTCCCAAGCCAAGACAGCTTATTGCACGTGAAATGCCTTGAGTTTAGTATATGGCTTGTGCTCCAGCAAGCTCTCACCTCATCTGGTGTGAAACCAAAGTTAATGGGCGTGCTGTTCGAAGCGAGGCTGATGAGCGAATGGGAGAACTGAGGGAAAGACTAAGTTCTGGGTTTGTCTAGGCAGGAGGAACTCTAGAGCACCACCGTGGAGGTATGCTTGTTGGCCGGGGATGGATGGTTCTCTGCCCTCAAGCTCCACTGCTGATCAAAGCGCTTGTTCTGGAGATGAGTCCGCTAGGTCACTAGTGGGAGGAAATTATTCTAAAAAGGGAAGATGTTTGGAATCATGGTGTTTGGAAGTAATGCAGAGATCTTGGCACAGTAGACGATATTCCTGGCCTACAGCAATGTGATCTCAGGCCCGTCCTGGGCTGCTCTCCATCTCAACTATGGATGTTTATCATTGTTCTGTAGTATTTATCTGCTTTATCCTACATGAACATAGAGCTTGTACATGAGGGATTGCCCTGGCTCATCCCTTCCCAGGACCCAAGGCGCACTGATTTATTATTCTTCATCTCCCTCCCTGTGTCCCCTGCACTCAGGGTTGCTCTGGCCACATTTTCTCTCTCTGCTTTTCAGGGCATTTATAGCTGTTTCAGTGGAGTCCAGAATCTGGAGAGCCCTGTTCGTGTTCGTACTCCCGACGTCACTGCTAACTCTGCCCAAGCCAATGTGCTGAAGATGCTGCAGGCTGCCAAGGACATGGTGTCAACAGCCAGTGTTGGGAGCTCCCTTGAGAATGCCACACGCACCATTGAGAACTGGACAAACCAGAGTGAAAACCTCCAGACCACGTTCTCCCTTAGAACTCCTCAGCTTGTTGTCCAGAACACCAGTGTGTCCAACAGGCCACCCTACTCCTCCAATGTGGCTGCAACAGAGAAGCTTGGGAGGGACTGTGCCCAGAGGGCTGTTCCACCACCCATCCCTGCTCCCCAACAGCCCTTTGTGGATTCCAGGCTGCCAGCTAATGAAAACTGGAGGGCGGTAAATGAGCAACCTCCAGTACTTCACCCCCTAAAGTTTAGAGGAAGCTATTCTGGGGATAAAGTTCTTCCAGGTTCCACCATGGGTGGCTTTCCGCACCTCCTGGTGAGGACCATGCTTCCATCCCATTTTGGGAGCCACATGCCCCTGGGAAACCACCTGAGCACTCCCCTCTCACCACTGAAAACTCAAAGGGAGCTTCCCCTCCCAGACATCTACAAAGAGCACAAGCACCCTGTGTCCAGGGGAGAGGGAAAGGAGAAGCTTCCACCAAATGTCCACCTGGTATATGGGGAAGGAGGACACAGGGACCCAACCCAGCTGGCAAAGTTGTTCTCCACTTCCGAGAAGAACCCTTTCTTGCCTCCTGACTGCATGAACAGCTCCTTCTCAAAAGCCGACAGGCCTTGCAGACGCTTAGCTACTGTGTTCAGGGAACCAGAACCAGTGGAGCTACCTTTTCTGGGCAAGGAGAAGCTGAACAGAAGAGCCAGCCTGCTGAGGTCTGCCTGGGAGCAGAACGAGAAGTACAGTTCCCTAGGCATCCGGAGATATGACGGCAAGTCTTCCACCCGAGGGGACGTGCCAGATCTCTTCCCCAAAGCTGGTGTGGCACTGAGGCAGACACCAATGTACTATCCCACGGAAGCCCTCGGGTCCAGTGCTATGTGCAAAAGAAAACATGTGGAGGCAAACTCCCGACTCCCTTGGAAAGCCCAGCGGTTCCTGCACCCTCAGGCAGTGAGGCTGCCCTCTTACGGGGAGGCGTGCCTGCAGAACGCCACTGGCGTGCACCGGGCCTCCTCCACCGTGGTGCACAAACAGTACGCCTACATGAACTCCTATATGAACCTGCCTATGTACTTGGGGCGGCTTTACCAGGGGCCTCCCCCGCTCTGCGAATACTCCAGGACCAGCCAGCGCTGTGTCACTCGGGCTCCCTGGGCACCCAGGAGCAGGGACTACTTGATCCAGGAGGACAGCCGGAGGACCATGTACTTTGACAGCGTGTACAGAGACTGTACAGAGCGAAGCAGAGCAGAGCCGTCCTTCCTCCAGATGGTCAATACGGAGAGGAGGGACCTCCTGGCAGCCCAGAGAATGAACAGTCCTTGTGCTGCCCAGTCCTGGAGACGAATCTCTAGCCTTGAGTCCGAGGTGTGAGGGTAGAGAGGGGGGCAGGGTTAGGGCTATCGTTACTTGGCCTATATCCACGTTACTGCTGTCACACACCATCTGGAGATAACAGATTCAGGTGCGACTCCTGGGGATTGAATCCATAAGGGAGGCTCTCAAATCTGTCCATGAGTTTCTCCTGCTCTTTGGCACCAGCAGGAAGATCTTTTCCCATTTCCTCAGCTACTGATGGACCAAAAAATAATAAAGCCACAGCTATTTGATACGGGGCACAAACCTAACTGTAGAAGGCACTTTAATGTGTGAATTCTGAAGTCTTCCATTTCCTGGGCACTGTGACTTCGCATGGGCAGTGCAATGCTCTTGGTTGTGTCTTGTCCAATTGAAATGCTCACAGTCATCTGTGGCTCGCTATAAAGTATCCAGTACAATGTCAATCATTTATTTTTGGTTCCAGTGAACTTGGGGCGCATGCCCACAGCTCTGCTCTCTGTGAAAAGATGGGGACATCTTCCAGCCCTGCTCCCCACCCCACAACTGTGACTGTCTGGCTTCTAAAGCTGCACTGCTTTATATGGTCCGCTAATGAATGGGGACCACACCAGGGACAGGAACACCCACATTCCCTAGGATAGTTTCAAGACTTTCCTTCACATGTTGGTTTCTTAAAGTGAAAAGTCACAATGCCATGCCCAGGTGATTAAAGAGACATTTTAAATCTTATTTCTCTAATTCTGCCATCATTCTGAACCAAACTCAGGGTTATTTTTGCCAAGGTTCCTACTGATATCTAACATGCAGAGAGCCGCCTTTTCATCCGGAAGACCTGCAAATGGTTAAGTAAATGAGTCAGATTCTCAGCTTGTGCAAATCAGCTGAGTTCTATTGAAATCAGTGGATTTACTCTGGTTTACTCATGCACACAAGCTGAGGCTCCGACTAGAATCCTGCACATGAGTCTCTCCCGCCAGGCCCTTGGGCCTGCACCTGCCTCCACTGACTTCAGGAGCAGGGATAAAGTCTATGGTTTCCTGGGGGAGGGTGTGTGTGAAGTGGTAAGTGGGATACGATGTGGTAGCTGTCCAACAGGAAGCTGTGCCAGAGGTGCTGTCTTTCTGAGTTGTCAGGGGGTGCTCTGCCCCGGCTCCGCCCCCTGCTGCGAGTGTGCCCCACCCTGGCTCCTCCCCAGCCCCTCCTGCATGGGGCTGAACAGCTGATCACAGGTGGGCAGGAGGTGCTGGGGGAGGAGCTAATGTAGCAGGGGACTGCTGGGGGGGCGGGGGAGAGTGTGCTCCAGCCCTGGAGCACCCATGGAGTTGGCGCCTATGAGCTGTGCAATAGTGTTGCTGGGTGCGACTTGCCAGATCTGGGCTCACTTGGTAAATCTGCCCTACGGGGAACTTCCCTGGAGATGCTACACTCGCTGATGGATGGGTTTTTAACTCCATGTAAATCCTCACAGGCACAGTCTATTTGCCCGGGTTTGGTTAACATGATAATTCAGTCCAGCCCCTGCCTGGCCTTTTTTCACACCCAAACAAAGCTTGATGTGAGGAGAGTTGAGCTGTTGAATAGAAATCAGGAGAAGTGTATTTAATTTAACTCCAAAGTGTTTGGAAAAAGCCCTTTGCTATTCTGTATCTTATTTCTATTAACTCCCTTGTGTTCAGTCACTTGGTTTCATTATAGTCACAGCAGGATCAAAGGCCTCAGGAGGAGACATCACCTACCTGCTAATTTTTCATTTACTGTCACAAGAGAGCCAGGGCTTGGCCTGACTAATGTGTTTCCTCATTTGCCTTCTCTCGCTGAGCTGCCACCTCTCCCAGTCCTGGGTGTAGCGGGAGCAGAGAAACCCGACTCTGGCAAAAGAACAGAGAGGGGTTTTGTGCGGGAAGAGATCACGGCTGTTGCCCTGCCCTGGGGCTGCTGCTGGAATGAAGATGCTTCAGGCCTAGTCTCATCCCTGCCTCCGTGTGGCTCGTGTACTAACCTCAAATGTTGTATCTACAGCAACTAGCAGGCAGGCTTTCCAGCACAGCAGCTGCACAAGGAGCCCAACTCATCTTCCTGGACATAATAAATGCAGCTACTACTTAGCCCTCTTCAGCACTCGATCCTGGTGCCCTTTCCTGGGCAGAGAGGGGGGGGTGTCACAGCAAGTCACTGGCAGAGGTGGGACTAGAACCCAGGAGTCCTAGCTCCCACTCCTCGACTGGAGTGCAGCTGCTTTCAAAAACATGGGGAACATTCAGAATCACACCACTTTATTTTTCTCTTGCTGATCTGTCTGTCAGGCAAAGGGAACTGTAAGGAATCCTTCCCCTGGAGGGGTGTGGCTTGATGTCTGCATGGGCAGAGGTGGGCTTTTTTTATGCCATGCATCGGTGTGGGCATGTGCCCTCTTAGCAAGGGATTTACAGAGCCCTGGTCAGGTAAATCAAGCGTGTCTCTTCCCCCCCCCCCCCCCCTCCTGCCCCACCCCTTCTCCAGTAAACACACGTGTCAAAATGCCGGGGTAGCGACTGGGAACTTGTGGGCCCTGCACTTGTTCTCCTACCTGAGCCTACGGCCAATTAAATACAACAAAATGAAATTAGCTCAGGGAACGAATGTGCAGACAAATTCAGTGCTGTGAAGGAAAAGTATAGGATTAATACAAGCCTCTAGGATTTATGGGACATGGAATTAAATAACCATTGCTGGCAATTGAATTTTGGCTGAGGGCCTGAGCTCTCTGCCTGCTCTAGCCTACGTTCCTTGCTCCAGGCCATGCTGCGCTGCCTGTGCTCCCTCCCCTAGGACCTGAACCAGGAGTAAATAGCACTTCATTAACTGCCCTTGGGTACAGCTCCTGAGCCATCAGAAGGTACACACACTGAAGCCAAGAGGAGATGTTCTGTTTGGGATTGTTTGCTAGGTTCCCAAGCAGGGTTGTTGTCTTCCTGCCAGATCTCCCCACCATGCTCCCAGGAGCAGCCGCCGGAGTCTTCTGACCTGAAACTGCCCATGTTTCATTTTTTGTTAAAAATCAATTGCACTGGGGGTTGCAGCCAGCTGAAGTGGTTATTTGTACTGGCCACTCAAGGTTCTTTTCCTGGGCAAGGGTGCAGAGCTGCTCGGGCCAGGCAGAGGGGAAAAGGGTAGCAGTGCCTGGGTGAACCTCTGCCCCTACTGAAGTGACTGACTAAACCTCACGAGCGGTAGCATTCGCTCTGGCTTCAGGTTTTTTGAAGTACAGGTGGGGCTGGAGAGGTTACAGCCCTGCTGCCTGTGGCCCGGTTCTCAGCTGCCCTGGGCCCAGCGAAGAGGTGTCAGGGGCTCCCTGAGAATACCCTTGGGCCAGAAGGCTTTGCCAGCCTCTGGTGCAGGAGCAGAATAGGCTGTGCTGTTGCTATCAACTCCAGCCGGGGGCCCTGGGAAGCTGAGGGAGCGAGAGCAGCTGTGAGGGCCTGGTCACAGGATCAAGGGACTGCCAAGGTCTCTCAAAGATGCTTTTCTCCTGTTCCCGCCTGAGAGAGAAGAGCAGAATAACCATCAATCACTCCCTGCAAGTCTGTTGCCCCTCAGAACAAGTTGACTATAAGCACCCTCTACTCTGCCGCTACGTCACTGTCCTGGCCTGAGGGGACATCCACCTAGCTATGCTCCTTCAGGCCTTGGCCTCTGGCGAAACCACCCACCAGAGCCATGGTAGGGTCTGGCCCTTGGAGCTGTGGACAGGTGGGAATGGGAGTGACGGCACTTTGGTTCCGTACATGGTACCAAGGGGAGCCTGGGGTTGGCGCTGTGCTATGAAAGGTGATCAACCAGGCATCAGCTGGTAATGAGTGTCACAGGTATAGAATGTAAGTCCAGAATGGACCATCAGATCACCTAGTCTGACGGCCTGGTATCGCAGGCCACTAAACCCCACCCAGCAGCTGCACACTAAACCCAACAACTGAACCTAGACCACAGCAGACTAGCCTGTTAGGTGCCACAGGGCTGTTGGCTCACCTTTCCGCAGCTGGATGAGGCTCAAGACTGTTTCTCTAAAAACCCCAGCTCCCGACCCTGGCACGCCTTACAGTCATTCTGACACAGTAGAGGCAGCCAGCCTGAAGAAGACAGGGCACGAGAGAACAGGACGGCGGCGCTGGCCAGCACGTTGCCGCTGGTAAGGGGGAGGCGCAGCCGGCTCAGAGAGAATTACGCCAATCAAATCTTGTGGTCACAAGGGCCGGGGTTGCTGTGGCAATGTCGTCATTGGATAAAGAAGATGCCAGCCTGCGCAGCTTACAATAAACTCTTAGTGTCAGGCTGACGCATGGTGACGTTGCAGGGCTAGGCCATGGCGCTGTTAAGGGGGCGCCTGCTAGCCAGCTTGTGTGAGCTGGCCTTACCAAATGAGTCGTGCTGCTGAAGGCGCTGGCCTACTCACATGAGTAAAAGTAGCAGGCCCACGTCAAAGACGCTCGCCTGTATACTGGCATTCTCCCCAGCTGGCACTAGTGTGCACAGCAGCCCACCCTGCAGCCGCCGCCTTTGCCACCCTCTCCCCCCAAAGAGGCACTTAGGAGCTGGGTGGTAACTGGGAAGCATTTCAGCACATCGAGGTGGGGCAGGGGCAAACTCTCTGCATGGCTGAGGCTGGTCAGTGCCAACCCCTGGCTGAGCAAGGTGAGGGTAACCCCTGCCAGTAATGCCCCCCACAGACACACGAATGGCTTTACACACCCTGCATGGAGAAATGGTGGCACTGTAAATGGGGGGGGGGGGCTTAGAGAAATCAGGCATTCAGGGACATCTCCCCCCCCCAACTAGAGTAGCCAGGCCATCAACTCCCTACAGGTCACTGGGGGGGGAAGGAAGCTGAGGAAAAGGACATGGGACAGCATGTAGATAGACACCGGGGGGGGGGGGGGGGCTCCCCAAAGGGAGGGTTCATGTGCCGCCCATGTTAACATAGTGTTAATTTTCGTCTATGTCCTAAAGTCCAGAGCCTCAAAGGTATTTAAAGAACTCCCGCCCCCCTGCCCTCATCCATTGAGTTGAGTTCAAACACTTTGGGGTGTTGATACTGCACTGCAGCTTATTGATAATTCATATTATTCTTATACTGACCCACAGGGTCTAGTTCTGCCTGGCTCAGTGCGCTGGAAAATAGGTCCTAGGCTATGAGAGCGCCAAGGCAGGTGAGGTCATCGCTTTCACTGGCCCAGCTGGCGGGGAATGAGACAAGCTTTCGGGTGCACACAGAGCTCTTCCTCAAAGTGCTGGAACCGGTGCCCTGGGGGCTTTCGTTTTCCTCGCCTTCCTGCCACGTCTCCCAGCCTCTCCCATGCACTGAAATAAGCATTTCACCCCCAAGAGCCACACTCACCCCTTGGGCTTTGCACTTCAACCACCCCTTGACCGGCAATGGGGTTTGGCATGCACATCCCACAGCTGCCATGGGCCTGGGGCGTTTAATGGCGTCTTGCCTTCAGTCGACTGTAGGACCTCCCTCGCCCCAGTATATTCCATTAGTCCAGTTCTCAGCCCTGTTGGGAACATTTCGCCCAGCGTCTGGTTTAAATCGTTTTTTGTTAACTGTCAGGGCTGGTACGCCGCATTCTCATGGGCGGCAGGTGACATTTCCCATTAGGGAGACTAGGCCTGGTGCCCCACTTCTTCCAGTCAAGGCCTCCACCTCTTCTGGCTGAGGCCATGCCCCCCCACCCCACCCCCACCCTCTGTGGGGGAAAGGGGCTGAGCGCTCAGGCCCTCCTCCCGCCATGGCTCCGGCCGGGGCAGGGGGGTAGTGGAGATGGGGTGCTGACAGCTCAGCCGCGGCCAGGGTCGAGCTATCAGCCTCAGCCAGGACCATGCCGGAGTGCTCGGCCCTGGCTGGAGCCCCTCCTCCCACAGCCCCACCCCTGTTCCACCCATGGCCTCGCCCCACTCCACCTGTTCCCCCCCCCCCCGAGGCCCTGTTAACTCATTCCGCTGCCTCCCCCCCCACCCCAGCTGCAGCCCCATGACCGGAAAAGCCATGGCAGGCAGAGATTTTTCCAAGGGCTCCAACTCCACCACTGCCCACTCTCCTGGCAGTGCAAAGGCTGGGGAGGCTTTGCCTCTGCTAGGCCCTGCCTATGCGCGATCTAGGATTCCCTTCACCACCTGGACTTATTCCCACCTCTTCGTACTGCAGGGTGGTCTTGCTTCTCCCCCCATTCCCCACTTCTGTGCTCTTGTCTTCTGGACCTATAGCTTACACCCCCCCCACACCTTGCCTGCCTCTGTGCAGCCACCTCATGTTGGACCATGGGCTCTGTCAGAGCTTCCAGCTGTGCAGCAGCTTCAAAAAGTCCACGGAACGGAAGGATCCTACCTTCCAGGGCTCGTTGGCTGATACATCAGGGGTGATCTATTAGGTTATTCCTCACTTAATGGGAACATCTTCCTCCTCCACGATTAGCCTGTTCCCTCAGTTAGGAGATGAGAGAGAAAGAGACTCACTGAATGGATACTGCTAGGAAAGCAGAGGGGACTCTGTGACCTGGGAGTAAAAGGAAGGGGCCGATGGAGTCATACGATGCCAGGAACAGCACAAGTTTTGCCAAGGATCAGGTTTATTTTTTGAGTCCAATAGGTGTCCTTGTAGCTACTGCCCCATTGAGAACTACTGCCTTTCAAAGGCTAGCCAAGCGTCTCCCAAGGACATTGTCCCTGCGGATATGTCAGGAGATAGGGTCCAAGCCCTAAAGTCTTTTCAAACACGGTTCAGCAGCATCTGGTTAGCTAAATGGGTGCATTCCCAGTGGGTAACCCAGGGCCTCGCCTTCAGGCCATGTTGTCTATTTAAGACTAGCCCTGAGGCTAGTTTGAGGCCTCCTAGAGAAATCCCAGCCCTGGAACGGAAAGCTGATGCCAGCTCACTCTGACACATAGGGAAGTGCTGTCAGCTGGGTGGTGGGGTGAACACCAGAGAGAGACCAGCCGGACAGAACAGAGAGGACTGACTCCGGAGGAGTGCGAGGCTCCCGTGCTACTCTACACAGGTTCCTGTACTGTACTCATCCCTTCCAGGAAACCGTAGTGAACGGCTGGTGGGTGTTTGTTCTCCCAGCCTTTCCTCAGAGGGGGCAGCAGACACAGTGGTTGTAGGGGTGTTTTGGTTTTTAAATATACACAGGATAGGGCAGGAAGTGACAAATACTGCATCCAGCTGAAAACTACAGGGAGCATAGATGAAGGCGGAATGTAATGTGCTGTACTGGAACTCAGCCAGGTCATCAGAGTTGACACTCCTACTCTTACAAACCATCATAGGTTCTCCAGTGACCACACATGGTCAGGACCTCCAGCCTGAGGCTCATCTTCTCTCCTTCAGCAGGAGACTAGGGCTAGTCTGGGCACTTGGCTCATTGTGGACTCAGGGAGAAGGCGACTGGGTAGTGAACCATCAGCTCCATTGTCTCCAGCAGCTGGATGGTCCTGATAGGGTTTTCCTGCAAGTACGAACCCAGCTCAATGCTTGCGTGAACAGATGACGTGTTCACCTTAAGCATGTGTGTGACCCAACTAAGTAATCTACTCTCTCTCCTGGCAATTTCGTAATTCACCCAACACAGCCGATGGGACTGGTTTCTTCCAAGAAAACACTGTTTCACTCTCGGTCCTCCGAGGAAACCTCCAGCAAAACAGGGAAGCTAGGACTTAACATTCCTGCTATTTCTAAGCTCTAAAACAAATAAATAAAGTTTTTGGTTCTTCTTTAGTCAACTCGATTTATCTCCCCTCCCTCCATGTCACTTCTTGCCATGATCTAAACTGATGCTAGTGAGTAGGAAGCACCTCAAAGCTGGGAACAAAATATATCTGGTGGGATGAGGCGTCGGGATGCTAAATAGTGACTATGTTTTTCATTTGTTACAATCCATCATTCTGCCTCAGAGAACTTCCAAACAAAACACCAGGCACCTGTTTCCGTGGCACTCACCGCAGCTGCGTCCCCTCCCCTGTGGCTTGGTACAAAGGGTTAACTCACCCTGCAAGCTGTCTGGACAAACGCCTGGGGCCCAGCAGAGCCCACTGATGCCCAGGTGGCTCCAGAAAGGCACAAGGGGCATGCCTCAGCGGAAGAGCTCCAAGTGAGGGAAGAGGCGCACATGCCTAATGGCCTCCTTGCCGATGGTGCTGGGAAACAATCCAAAGACGGGCCGACTACACTGCAAACAAAGCGGGAAATAACTGAGCCAAACAGGAATGGCCCAGAGTGGTGAGAGAAGAGCCAGGTGGTTAATTCCAATGACTGAGTGCTAACAACTAGAGGTGGGCCCATGTCCCAGTCTTTGGATGCAGGGCCAAATGTTCCCCAAATTTATAGGGGGCAGGGACTCAGTATTTTGGGTTGGCCCATGTCAGAGAAGGGTCTGAGAATAAAATTCAAGGTTTACAGCCCTGGGAAGAAATGGGTTTGCAGCAAGGCCTTGGGTCTAAAACCAAGTAGCTCCCACCCTTTCCATCTCCCTGGACTCCTGAATGGGTGCCTCAGCCCCACTGGGCCATTTCCCACCAGTGCCCGATGGTTAATCCGTGTTACTTACCTACTGCTGCAGTTCTCTTAACTGCTTCCAAACAGCTCAGTGCGGGAGAGGGGAGCATGCTACAGCCAGGAAGGGAATACATACAAATCAGAATGATTATTTTAAAACACGGGGGCACATGGGTCACATCAGGCTTTTGGCCCAGCCAGCTCTTGTGGCGAGGAGCACGTCTAGCATCAGCTAAATACCGAAAGCATCTATTCAGCCAAGCACTTGAACACCTGCTTAACTGGACACAGGAGACTAATCCACCCCCCTCAAGGCTTGTTTAAGACCCTGCAGAATTACTCACGTGCTTAAGGACGCGCTCAACGTTTTGTGCTTTGCTGAGCCACAGTCTAATACATCTTCTCCCAGGGGCGTCTAGCGGGTCCTGGCAGGGGGATGGACTCAAGGAGCTAATAAGTAGATTTCCCCCCATCACTCAGCTCTAGGGTCCTAGCTGTAGCCAGAATCTGATATGTCCATGGATGGGGCGCTCCCCCTGGTAATGCCCTTCCAGCCGGATTCAAAGCCCACAACAGAGTCTTTTGATTGACTTCTATGGGCTTTGGATCAGGGGCCTAGACAGTGGTTTAGCACTGCAGCTGAAGGGGAAGGTTCCTCCCTGACACCCCCTGCTCCCCCCCATCTTCAAAGTAGCCGCTGAAAACCTTTAATTAATTAATTGCACTTCTCTTACAACTCACACCCAAGCCAAATGGATTTGCATTGTATTTTATTCATCAGTCGTTGTTCTGGGGCTGAGGCCGCGGCTGCCGTAGGCCAAACCCTGCTTGCCATTACACCGGAGTGAAACCAGAGTCATGCTGTGGAGCTCAGGCGGACGATGCTGGGTTTGCCTGGGTACCAGCCAGGAGATTTTTCTTTCCATGGCACTAAACACCTTGGAGATCAGAGAAAAAGTAGCCCTGCCCCCAAGCCATAGCAGCTGAGAGCTCTACCCACTGTGGCCACGGCCCTCACCACAACCGGCTTCCAGCAGTGCCGACTTGGCTACAGCTCCCACTTCCCCAGGCAGCTGGCTTGTTGTGGTGGCAGCAGAGTGGTAACGAAGGGCTGGGGCTGGAGGTGGAGCAACGCTAGGGTCATTTGCATATCTTATTTATATGCTAATTGGGCCTGAAAGAGCAGCTTGTTTCCAGGTCCTCCCGTCCTTGTGCGTTCGTGATCATTAGTTTCATCTGGGTGAGGATAGGCGCGGATGAGAGCAGCAGCTCCGGTCCCTGCAGGCCCGCTTGTTTCCTGGGAGAGCAGTGACGGGCCATTTTCTTGAACCCCCCATGTCCCTTAATGGGTTTTATTTCAAATTAATGATTCACCAGGCTACCAAGGAGCCCCTGTGAGTGCTGGACGAGGAGACGGCTGCCCACGGTGCTCACTGCGCATGTGAATTCACTGGTTAGCGTGGCAGGAAATCCCTACCTCATTAATTCACATTGAAGGCAGCTGGCCTTATGGGTAAGGCACGGGACTGAGACTTCAGAGATCTGAGTGCAGGTCCCTTCTCTGCTACAGACTCCCTGTGTGACCCTGAGCAAGTCACTTCAGCTGTCTGACCCTCAGTTCCCCATCTTCGAAGCAGGGACGGTGAGATACCATCTCAGCCGCATTGTGTGTGTGTCTCGTCTATTTCGATTGCAAGCTGGTCAGGACAGGGGCTGGAGTAAGGCACAGAGTCTCCAGCAATCACATGAGGAAATGAGGCTCTCAGCTCCCATGCAATAGGAAGTTTCCACCCAGCTGGGTGGGAAAGAAAAGCTTGAAAACGTGACCCGAGTGTAACTGACACAGTGCGCTTGAGACAACAGCTCCGAGAGGCACAAACTACCCCTTCATGTCAAGGGGTGGGGAATAAACCACAAGACTCACTGCTCTGCGGAGTCCCTTCACCAGCAGCCCAGCAGGGGACTCCAAGGTATGTCCATACCACACCCTAAGCCCAGGTTCCAACTCAGGTTCAAGCCCAATCCCCCACTTTGTCCACACACACATCAGGTTGACTCAGGTCAGGAAGCACCCAGGTCCTAGGACTCTGCTGGGGTGGGGGATGGGCCAGAGCCTGAGTCCTGCTGTGAATCGGGTCCAAGCCCTGTCATTTTGCTGTGTGGACATAGCTCAAGCCATAGACCCAAGTCAGAAGGGCTGCATAGACGTGGTAGCAGTTTTGAGACCAGGGTCCATCCATCATAAGCCCAGGTTTACAACGCAATGTGGACGCTCAAGCGGGGGGTTGGAAACACAGAGTCCACAAACCTGCGTCCCAGGGTTTACAGTGTAGTGTAGACATACCCTAAGTGGCAGGAGAAGAGAGCAATGGGCGCAGGCAGATATGCCCTGGCTGCTGCCTCTGCCTCGCCAGGCAGGGAGAGAGAGAGGACCTGGTACTCTAAAGGGGCACTGATTCCTTTTTGCTGCTCTTGGAGGGAGGAGGAGGATGGGGAGCAGACTCCCCTGCTCCTGCCATCTGCCTCTTCAGGTGGGGATGGGGCCATGGCGCAGGGATGGCCCATGCGTTAGGGCCCCGGATTGCATGAACCTAGTCCTGCACTGTCTTACTCTGTTTCAGAGTAACAGCCGTGTTAGTCTGTATTCGCAAAAAGAAAAGGAGTACTTGTGGCACCTTAGAGACTAACCAATTTATTTGAGCATAAGCTTTCGTGAGCTACAGCTCACTTCATCGGATGCATACTGTGGAAACTGCAGAAGACATTATATACACAGAGACCATGAAACAATACCTCCTCCCACCCCACTCTCCTGCTGGTAACAGCTTATCTAAAGTGATCGCTCTCCTTACAATGTGTATGATAATCAAGGTAGGCCATTTCCAGCATAAATCCAAGTTTAACCAGAACGTCGGGGGGGGGGGGGGGGGGGGGAAACAAGGAAAAAACAAGGGGAAATAAGCTACCTTGCATAATGACTTAGCCACTCCCAGTCTCTATTTAAGCCTAAATTAATAGTATCCAATTTGCAAATGAATTCCAATTCAGCAGTTTCTCGCTGGAGTCTGGATTTGAAGTTTTTTTGTTGTAAGATAGCGACCTTCATGTCTGTAATTGCGTGACCAGAGAGATTGAAGTGTTCTCCGACTGGTTTATGAATGTTATAATTCTTGACATCTGATTTGTGTCCATTTATTCTTTTACGTAGAGACTGTCCAGTTTGACCAATGTACATGGCAGAGGGGCATTGCTGGCACATGAGGGCATATATCACATTGGTGGATGTGCAGGTGAACGAGCCTCTGATAGTGTGGCTGATGTTATTAGGCCCTGTGATGGTGTCCCCTGAATAGATATGTGGGCACAGTTGGCAACGGGCTTTGTTGCAAGGATAGGTTCCTGGGTTAGTGGTTCTCTTGTGTGGTATGTGGTTGTTGGTGAGTATTTGCTTCAGGTTGCGGGGCTGTCTGTAGGCAAGGACTGGCCTGTCTCCCAAGATTTGTGAGAGTGTTGGGTCATCCTTCAGAATAGGTTGTAGATCCTTAATAATGCGTTGGAGGGGTTTTAGTTGGGGGCTGAAGGTGACAGCTAGTGGCGTTCTGTTATTTTCTTTGTTAGGCCTGTCCTGTAGTAGGTGACTTCTGGGTACTCTTCTGGCTCTATCAATCTGTTTCTTCACTTCCGCAGGTGGGGATTGTAGTTGTAAGAATGCTTGACAGAGATCTTGTAGGTGTTGGTCTCTGTCTGAGGGGTTGGAGCAAATGCGGTTGTATCACAGAGCTTGGCATTTCAGCAGGAGAGTGAGTTTGTGTGTGTGGGGGGGCGAAGGGTGAGAAAACCTGGATTTGTGCTGGAAATGGCCCAACTTGATTATCATACACATTGTAAGGAGAGTGATCACTTCAGATAAGCTGTTACCAGCAGGAGAGTGGGGTGGGAGGAGGTATTGTTTCATGGTCTCTGTGTATATAATGTCTGCTGCAGTTTCCACGGTATGCATCCGATGAAGTGAGCTGTAGCTCACGAAAGCTTATGCTCAAATAAACTGGATAGTCTCTAAGGTGCCATAAGTACTCCTTTTCTTTTTGTCTTACTCTGTGTTTGCAAACACAACAGGGACCTGAGCCCAGCTGGCCCCACCATAATACTAAGAGTCAATGAACACTTGGCTGTTCTAGGGGCTTAGGAACCTGTTGGTTTAAAAGGGAGATTTGGGTGCGAGGGGCCCATAGGACAAAACCTCGGGCAGGGCTGCTTTTCCAGTACTGCAAAGCCACGTGACCACAGGCAAGCCTCTCCGCCCCCTCTGCAAACAGGGGCTCAGGTACCAGTCAGGTGACTTCCATGACTGCCGGCTTGCAGTATTCATGGCAGGGACGCGGCCGCACAGGAGAATCCAGCCCCTTTTGTGCTGGCTCCTGCACCCAAGCAATTCCTTCAAGGGGCCACAGTAGCACTGCCCTCCTTGTGCAAAGTGCTTTGAGATCCTCGGCTATTGTGTAATTATCCTAGTGAGCTGCGCCCTGGCTCCACTCTGCCAAACCAAAGCCTCCCAGTCCCTGCAGCAGGGATGAAGGATGAGGAGACTGCCTGAGCCACCAGCAGGCACCGACAGCGAGCACCTGGCGAGACATCAGGGCAATAACAGAGGGCCATATCACGCCCTGGATGTGCCAAGAGAACTCCCCAGTCACAGCAGAGCATTCCAGTTAAACAGTGAGGGCAGGACACAGGACTCCACGCTCTTAGGTACTGGCTTTTGAGGGCAGCGTGGGGCAGAAGGTTTGAAACACCCCCTGCCTACAGGGTCCCTGCCTGTCCCCTCACTCCCATCCTGAACCAGCTCTGCAGCATCTCCCCCCACCAGCGGTTCCCAAACTCTTTTGGCTCACTGCCTCCCCTTAAAACATTGATAGTGGAAGGCGAGTTTCTCCTTGTGCACATTTCTTTTAGGCCTTAAGTGACTTGATTTAAGTATTTATGTGCTCGCAGTGAGACACATGTTGAAGCACGGTCCCCGGAGGAAATCAGGAGAGAAGAGAGCCTGGCCAGGGAAGTCCAGGTGGAAACGCAAGAGGACATGAGGTTAGGAACTGGTCAGGAATTTTTCAACATGGATTTGTTGGAAGATGCTGATTTGTTGGAACCAAAACTTTTTGCAGGAATGTTCCCGTTTCAACAAAGTTTTCACTGGGAGAGGTGTCTCAGGACCTGCCTGGGAGCTCTGGCCAAATGCAGAGACCCACCCAGAATAGGCTGGTAGTCAGGGTATGCACCTGAGATGAGGGAGACCTAGGGTCAAGCCCCAGGTCTGCCTGATTGAGAGCAGCACTTGAACCTGGAACATGTTAGTTATTCCAGGGGTGTACGTGTGTGTCTTTTTTCACAAAGTAACTTCAAAATGGGAAACCCATTGTGTCTTGATACAAAATGGGAAACCCACTGGAGCGCAAGGGGCCTTGGGCAGCTAGTTAGCACAAAAGCACAGGGAGAGAGAGCTCAGAGGTGAGGGGAAAGGAGTCTTGGTTGAAAGCAGGGACTTTAACTAGGCAAAGGGCAGCTTCAGCTCCAATCCCCCTTGATCCCAGGTTATGGGTTCCTCCAAGCCAGAGAGCTAGGCTAGTTCCACTGCAGCCCCTGGCCTCTCTGGAGAGTCTTTCCCAGAGGGGTCCCCCAGACTGGTCCCAGAACAAAACTCCTTCCTCTTGGTTTAGGGATGTCACACCTCTCCCTTCATTAGGCTGTGCCACAAATCAGGCAGTGCTCCCCTGGCTCTGGACTCCAGCCCGGGTTCTACAGACCCTCCCTCAGTGCTCGGACTTACCCAGCTTAGTTGTGGCACCCCAGAGCCCTTTCTCTTGGGGGTGGGCTGTGATTCAGGCAGGCTTCCCCAGCCCCCCCTTTCTCCCCTTCAGGTTCTGATTCCTGTACCAGGGAGCCTAACTGGCTGCTCCCTTATAATTCTCTTCTCTTGAGAGGTTTCAGAGTAGCAGCCGTGTTAGTCTATATTCGCAAAAAGAAAAAGGAGTACTTGTGGCACCTTAGAGACTAACAAATTTATCTGAGCATAAGCTTTTGTGAGCTACAGCTCACTTCATCGGATGCATTGAAAGCATGCGATGAAGTGAGCTGCAGCTCCCGAAAGCTTATGCTCAAATAAATTTGTTAGTCTCTAAGGTGCCACAAGTCCTCCTTTTTCTTTTCTTGAGAGTCACCTAACAGCTGAGTTAGGTCAGTTACTGAGATAGCTCCCTGATTAACACCTGGCCCTCATAACCCAACTAGTCTGCTGCTCTCTTGAATACTTGCTTCCTTAAAGGGGCCATAGAAGGGGGGTTGGCTGTCCCGGGCCCCACTACTCCTGAAAGGAGACAAACCACCCTGTTACAATGTACCTTTTCCAGCAAGCTCGGGTACCTCAATATGGGAACCTTTGCCTTAGACCATAGACACGCAGGGCATCTCAAGCTGTCCAGGCCCAAATGTGGGCGCTGGGGGGAACCCACAGGAGATGCTCAATGAGGATGTAGTGTTCTGTGGGTCTTATTCCCCAGTACTCAGAAGAAGAGAGGAGCCAGTGCCAGCCACCCAGTTTTATCTGGTTTGAGCACGTTGGGCCCAGCTATAAATATTCCCAGAAGAGTCGATGGTTCCCAGGACATTCCCCTCATCCCTGGTCAGGCCCAAGGCTCAAACGCACAGGGGGGCTTGAGCCTGGGGGCATAAACATCCATGATAATGAAGGAACATTGGTGCAATGCAGCACCCAGAGGGAAAAGATACAGGAGAGAGCCAGCCCCTTTCCATTGGACGAATGTCTGGCTGGCAGGGGACCTTGAGAAGTCCTCCTGTCCAGCCTGCACCCTGACGCAGGATGAAGAAAACCTAGAGCATCCCTGACAGGTCTTTGTCCAACCTTGGGGCAGTGAGGGCTCTGTGGTGAGCGATAGGAGACAGCCCCCTTGCACTGCCGGATGGGATGGACTCTGGAAGGATGTGGGAGTGGTCTCATTATTGCAGCATGCATCAACTCTCACCAGATGGAGGGTGGGGGGTTAGGTTGGCCAATTGCTGGTGTGTAATGTTCATGGCCATCCAGGCACATGGGGTTAGCTGATCACCTGCCTGGGCAGATAACCCAGCATAGAGGGCAGGTGGCATAAGGTGGTGGCAAGGACGCATGGGGCAGCATCCTCTTGGTCAGTCTGGTGCCTTGCATCCTGGAGGATTTTTCTGCTCAGAGCTGCTCTCCTTCCTTGAACACGAACACTGCCATTCAGAGAGTTAAACCCGTGCCTCTTTGGCGGCAGGTACGTGGCTGGCTTCAGTGTAGCACACCTTCAATTGGATTGTGATGAATGCCTCGGACCCCGTTTCATTTGTCAAATATTCTCCCCCCCCCCCCGTCTGTGACAGGCCAGTTTATAACAATGGCTGTTCTGAGACGTTTTTACGGCACAGATGGACCCAGCACCAAGGAAATTATTTGCTCAGACCTCGCTCCTCCTCTCCCCTTCAAAACCACTATATTTCTTTCACGCGTCCACTGACTTGCAGCACGGATTGACATGCTGCATGCGTTTCCCCCTTGGGTTTAATGGAAAATCGTGGCAACTGCTGGTACTTCTACGGCCAGAAATGCCAAAATGACGGAGCTGGACACGAGCTCGGTGCTGTTGATACAGGAATGTAGGCGACTACATGGGCTAAGGGTCCAATCTGCTACAGCAAACGCTTGTGCCCGCTGGACCAGACCCGACCCTTCGGAACAAGGACAGCCAACAAACAGTTGAATAAAACCCCTAGCAAGCTGTTAAAGACTCTGACTTAAAGCCCTCACCCAACATCTCCAGCCTCCTTGGCACTCCCTAGGGGAGTGCGGAGAGCCCAGCTACTGAGCCTGGTGTAAGCAGGGCAAGATCGTGGGTCACACGCTTTCCCTGCCCCTCCGGTTCCACTGTGCCCTCTGTGAAACAAGCCGTCCAGTTCCACGGTGAGCAGGCAAGGCTGCTCACAGCTTGCTGAGAAGGGGGCTAACATAGAAACTTGGTGAACTGCCCTCATTCCTCAGACCAGTCACTGCCCGATGGACCTGTTCAGGTGGGTCCCCGCTGGCCACAGAGCCACCTGCTTGACCAGATGAGATGAGAACAATGGGATTCATCCCCCTTCCCCCACTCCCATTGGGGCCAGTGGGCTCCCGGGGCTTAAAAGCCCAGGGCTGGGCCAGCACAGAGGAGGGGGAGTCATGTGGCTAGAGGCAGGAGTGAGAAAGGGAGGGAGATCGCAGCTCATTTAGTGACCTGCAACAGTTCTCCGTGCAGCAATGGCGCTCCCAGGCTAGGGAAGGGCACGCTTTCCCCGGCGGTCGAACTCCTTGACAAACAGCAAGAGCAGCCAAGCCCAGGCCCTTTCCCCTGCAGACATTCCATGAGCTTTTTTTTTTCTTCCTTAGCCGAGTTAAACAAAGAAGTCGCCGCCTCCTTCTCGATGATACGGTCACCCAGGAAGGGCCCTGGCCAAACGGCGGCTCTCGGCCGCACCCTTTCGGCACGATGCAGTGGGAGATTAAGGCAAGAGGTCCAGGTTGGCTGGTGGCAGGCCTTGCTGGTGCGTGCGCATGCTCATGCAGAATGGAACGATGCCACATTTGGGCCAAGCGAGGCAGCAGCTGGCGGGTGCGTGGGTTTGCGAGGGAGAGGAGGCTGTCTCCATTGCTGTTGCCGTATGCTGAACGCTGACTGATCAGCCTACACTGTGGCTGAGGGCTTTTTGAAGTTAAATTGGCTGCGGGTGCCCTCCGACTCCTCAGAAGATCAGTCCCAGGGGAGAAGAACATTGCTCCACGTCCATGATCACTTAGCCTCATTATTCAAATCCCAGTTCTGGTTTAACCCCTTCATGCCCAGTGGCAGTGACTGGTGGCGCAGGTTGTGTTAATCAGACAAGGAGGTCCAGGCCCGAAGAGCATCACGGGGTAAGAGGAACTACACACCCCATGAGCGGCTTGGTTCGGACTCCATGGAGCCTGTTGACATTCAGCCTTCTGTCCTTTCTGCTCCAAGCTCTAGGGAAATGGTTGCTAAGCACGATGATGCTGCCTCACGTGGACACAGATTCTTATGTTGGTTCGTGCCCAAGTGATGACTGGGATCATACAGGGCTCTATGTTGAGTCATCTACATCAGTGTTCCCCAACGACCGGTCCGTGGATGGGTGCCGGTCCCTGAGCTCTCCCTGATACAGTTTAAGAAGGCAGCAAGCTGGTCCCGTGTATCGAAAAGTTTGAGAAACACTGGTCCACTGCTACCAGGAGCGGAGGGAGTTCTGCATCTAGCAAAGGGTGCTGAGCACATTGCAAGACTGACCCCTGTCTATGTACAGGGACATCTCAAGAGGAACTCTTGCCAAGCCTCAAGATCAGGGAGGCTTGGTGTCTGCAGTGAGTCGGGGCAAGGCAGCACTGCAGCCCACAGCTGATTTGATCGGTGGAGGCAGACAACTTGCTGAGCGTGGCCTGCATTACTTCACTCGGGAGGAAGATGAAGGATTCGGGCTGGAAGACATAACATCAGGCAGGCCCGAGGGGAGAGCATGGCTGCTGGAGGCTGGAGTGGGAGGAAGACGATGTTTAAGGAACCCCTGGGATCCATTTAGCCTCATGCTCCCTTGGTTCTTTACCATTAAGTGCAGAAGCAGCTCAAATCTCCACTATACCATCCCATGCACCCCTCGGTGTAAAAGCATCGTTTAGGTCCAGATCCTTAAAAGGTATTTAGGTGGCTAGCTCCCACTGAAATCAATAGGAACTAATCACCTAAATACCTTCGAGAATCTGGGCTTTAATAAATGCTCCATTATAAATCTGCCTTCACCCCAGAACCATCGTTTCGAGCCATGTCTCCTCCTGGTGGTAGGGAACGTACACACCATCTCTACCTCCATCCCCACTGCTGCGAGGCTCCAGGGAGAGGAGGCAGTGACGGGTGCAGCATTTCCAGTATGCTGGGGCTGCAGGTGCAGTGGCCACCGTCCTGAGTGCAGCGGGGCTCCCCCAGGCACACGGCAATGCTCAATCCTGAAGAACCCCATGGAGCATGAACTTGGGGTCAGAGCTCAGCTGGGCTGTTTTCCTTTCGAAAGGGAGAGTTGTTTCAGGGTTGTGTTGTCCCGCCATGATACAAATTGGATTTTCCTGCCCTGACCTCTGCTGTTGGCAGCGCAAAACCTGCCAGTGCCGAGGAACAGAGTCATTAGTATAAGGACCAAAAATCCTCTGCCCTGGACTTCATGTCATTATCTCTAGCTCGAAGCAGCTCGGATTCCTAACAGCCTCCACGGATGTGTTTCAAACCGACAGCTGGCAGAGGGCTGTCGCCTAGTGCCCCCTGCTGAAGCTGTGTGGCACGCTCACCCCCACGCCATGCAGCTCTTCACCAGCAATCATTCCTTGCCCCATTAGGGGGCCTCTCGCGTGAGGCGCGCACAGGGTTTCACACATGAATTAAAGCACGCAGCACCCTGGTGCGCTCAGCGTCACCAGCCTCCACGTTACGGATAGCACCAAGTTAGTGACTTTCCCAAGGTCACGCAGCAAGTCAGTGACAGAGCTGACCACAGGAATCCAGCTAATGGTCCTTTCCCCAAGCGGCTTACCTAGAATCTACCCTGGGCAACCACAGAAATCCAGCCCAGCTGGAACAAACTAGACCATCCAGAAAGAATCCTTGGAAAGGAAAGAATCTGGACTGGATTTCTGTATCCACACGGCTGAGGTTCTGCTCCACTGGCCAGCTGCGAGTTGTGAGACAACGCTGCACGGAGAACATTGCAGCACTTTTGCAGCTTTAGCAGCAGATTGGTGGCGCAGCCATGCAATGGGTCACATGGGAAAAGCCGTCTCTGAAAGCTGCTGCCTCACTGGAAACCATTTCTTTTTTAATATTGGTTCCCATGCCTCTAAAATCTTTAATCACCACCATGCAGTTGTCACTGACCCTGAAGGCAATTCATAAAACTCATTCCTAGAGTCATCTATTTGAGATGCTGGTTCCAGAGAAAATGAACAGCCCCCCCATTTGCTGCCAAAGTTCACTAGCAACAAAGAAATTGAAAAATAAAAAAACCCCACAAACTAAATAAAAGCACTGAAAATGCAGGATGCTGCCTGGTACTGAAACTACAAGGTACCGACATTTACAGCCTTGGTTTAATCATCTTTCATCAACAGGACGCGGGGTTCGTTTAGTTAGCTACCCAGGAACCTCTTGGTTCAAGAACACGCACACAGGCCAACACCACCCCTGGAGCCAACAGCCCCAGCTGCAGCCTGCAGAGAGGAATCATGATGCTTTTGGCCACCCAAGGTAAGTCTACATGGGGGGGAATAAAAGGTGCATTCTTAATGTGGGTTAACTAACTCTTATTTTAACCTGAGTGAAGACACAGCAATCCAGCTTTTAATTGGAGTTAGCAGCTTGAAAAGCAGAGTCACATCCCATCTTCACTGTTATTTTAACCTGAGTTAAGAACACTTTTTTGGGGGGGGGGGTACAGTGTAGACACAATCAGACTCCAGCTCCAGCTGAGGCAGAGAGGTGAAAGGTCATATTTGGTCAGTGGCAGAGCCAGGAATAGAACCCAGGAGTCCCTAGCATGCCAGTCCCCCTTCTTGTAATCGTGGGAGTATACTTCTCTCCTCGTTTTGAAAAGTTAAGGGGTAAAGCCAATACTTTATTAACATTCTCTATAAACTATTTGTTCAGGGTCAAAAATCCATACCAACAACTCTTAAAGGGGATGAGCATCCTTGATTCTTACAGCTACAGCACCTTGGACTGGGTTTCCAACAAACTCTTTAAACTAACTTTAATGCAAGAAATGAAATGAGAGAAAACAGAAGAATGTTTGTGTTTCAATTAAAACTCACTGGACAATTCAGAAGGTACTAGCTGACCTTGGACAAATATTGAAATTTCGATTAAGGATGCTGCTTAAGTGATCTAAGGGTTTATTTGCATAAAAAAAATCTAATTAAAGCACTGCTTGGAAAAGTCAGACTCCCTGTCCATGCATACAGATGCCATTTGAGCCAAAGGCAGGTTGACACTGCTGTAGTTTCATAAGCCCTTGGGACTGTAGGCCTCTGAGCAGTTCTTAGAATGAGCTCAGATTAGACCATCTTTTATCACAGAGACCCTGGGAGAGTTTCAGAGAGTCAGCATTGCCTCCAAAAAAAGGGCTGTGATAATATCCTTTTCCTATTGACCCTGGGACCAAGGCCTCTGCATGTTAGACTGAAATGTATGTTTCGTGGGCAGGAGATGTTAAGAGGGCCTTGGCAGTGATGAGCCAAAGCACAGTAGAACACATGTAGCTGAAAACCACAGTTGCCAACTTTCACACAGTAAACAAGAACCCCGGCTTTCACAAGACAAAAATTAAGCTTATCCCATTTCAAAACAAGGCCAAAACAAGCCAATCCCTAAGAACCCCAACACTCTGTGTGACTAGATCTCCCCAGCGTGCAGTCTGGGACTGTGGTGGGCCCGCTGTGCACTCCGATTCTATCCCGCCCCCCTTGCCCCTGCTTGCTGGGAGCCAATAAAAAAAAAGACGCAACAAGCAACAAGCTAAACAAGCTACAAGCAACTCACAAGCCAATTAAGCCAAAAACAAGCCCAATTTCTGCGTTTTTTCTACGGGTTTGACATGTCTGCTGAAAACCTCTTGGCATGGAAGAGGAAATGTGCATTATTTGTATATCACTGCCCAGCACTATTCTATGGTTAACAGCAGGAGGCAGGACTCCTGGGTTCTTTTCACAGCTCTGCCCCTGATTTGCTGTGAAGCTTTGGCTAACAATATGCTGGAACCTGGCCTATTGGCTGCTCTCCAGATTGTGAGCACTTCAGGGCAGGGGCCATGTTTTTGTCCTGTTTGTACTGTGCCTAGCACAATGGTCTCCTGATCCATGACTAGGGCTCCTACAGGCGGCCATCATATATAAAATTAAGAAGAATAAAACAACATCTCCTGGCTGGAGAGAGGAGAATGCTGCCAGGATGGTGCTGGAGTACTCATCTCCTGATTCAGCGTTCCTCAGACTAAGACGGAAGAAGCAGGAAGTAAAACAGTAGCGTGGAGGACGGGGGTAACACGGATTTCAGATTTCTATTCAGTACAAACGCAGTGGTTGGGTGGTAAGTAGCCATGCCACAAACAGAAACCTGCTGAGGCTCAGCAGGTATGATCTAGAAGGAAATAGGGCTGAAAGAGGTAGAAAAGAATGAGTGGGGAGAACTGTCGGGAGCTGGAAACCATCAGAATGACCGTGGCAAATCGCATCTATTTGGGCAAGTTGGCCAGCTGTGTGAATAGGAAGCTGGCCTACACCTGACAGGATTTCTCTCTGTGCCAGTATGAGTTCACAGATACGAGGCACTTACCCTTCTCCCCCCCAGCAGGTAAACCTCGATAGAGCTGACACTGTTGTAGATGGCACCTGGAATGACAGTTAAGGGGAGGGCTGTCAGCGGGAGCCGTCTGTTATATCCTGAACACTGCGACACGGCGTCGTGGGCTTTGCACAAGGACCGGAAGGCCTCACTCCCACCTCAACTCTGCTGCTGGCTGAAGTATCACTTCATCTCTCTGTATTGTGAAGTGAGGCTAAGTCCTTAACTGCCTAACAAGGGAGTCAGCAAAACTAATATGCTTTGCAGAGGGCTTTGAAGATGGCAAGTGCTACTGTCAGCCTCTATCAATTTCCATCCAAAGGCGCTATCAGACTAGGCTTGTTTTCCTTCACTGTTTAGGAAATCATCCCCTTTCCCTTGAGACTCTGCTTGTACCTACAGATGCCTTTGAAACCTCCAAACCCCCCCCCCCCCCCCGCGTCTTTCAAAGCTCCACCTTCAAAGAGCAGTAATTGTAACCTGATAGTCCTGGCATAGTGCTACCATTAACCACCTGGCATTGGCTGTCAGCTACCTTCTGTCTTCACTTTCCCCATCTAAAAAAAAAGAAAAGGAGTACTTGTGGCACCTTAGAGACTAACCAATTTATTTGAGCATGAGCTTTCGTGAGCTACAGCTCACTTCATCGGTTGCATAAAGTGGAAAATGCAGTGAGCCTAAGTTACAACAGAAAAACTTCAAAACCAGACTCCAGTGAGAGACTGTTGAATTGGAATTCATTTGCAAATTGGATACAATTAACTTAGGCTTGAATAGAGACTGGGAATGGTTAAGTCATTATGCAAGGTAACCTATTTCCCCTTGTTTTTTCCTACCCTCCCCCCTTTGGCTGTAAACCTGTATGGTATAACCCTAATCACAGACGTGTAAGTTCAGTGGAGTCTGTGATGACCTGTAAGCTTCTTTTGTTGATTATCATACACATTGTAAGGAGAGTGATCACTTTAGATAAGCTATTACCAGCAGGAGAGTGGGGTGCGGGGAGAGAAAACCTTTTGAAGTGATAAACACCCATTTTTTCATGGTCTGTGCGTATAAAACATCCTCACTGCATTTTCCACTTTATGCATCCGATGAAGTGAGCTGTAGTTCACGAAAGCTTATGCTCAAATAAATTGGTTAGTCTCTAAGGTGCCACAAGTCCTCCTTTTCTTTTTGCGAATACAGACTAACATGGCTGCTACTCTGAAACCTTTCCCCCTCTAATTAACTTTTATCCCTCCTGCTTTCAATGGGGGAAGACTCAGGTTTTTGTTATTCGTAGGGAATGGGAGCTTTAGTGCAGAAGGTTCTTGAGAACCTGCTAAGCTGGTGCTAACCAAAGGAAACAGGTTTCTGCGACAAGGCACTTCAAAGGATGTAGTTCTGCTAGGAGGAAGTAGCACTCTAGCATTTTTCAGGCACTGCAGAATGGCCCCTATGTCTTCCCCCATTATACCCTCTGGATTTACTCAACTGCTAAGGTCTTGCCTTGGCCAGGATAATGGCCAGTGCCATAGGTAAAAAATGCAGAGTCCAGCTGCGTTGACTTCCAGCTAACAATCCAGCCCTTTGGACTGTTCACCGACCACTGAGAACGCTCCCTGCGCCAAGTAGCTTGAAAGTTAAAATGAATTCTGCATCTGTGTGAAATGTATCATAAGAAACACAGTCCCCGGGGCCAGGTCTGAAAAATGATAAAGGCTTCTGGAGCGACAGCCAGCTTGCAAGAGTCTGGGCTAGAACAGGAGCATCCGTACCTGAGCCACAAGCCGGAATGCCCTAGCACGGGAACAGAGTGTATTTGTGACTGGCATGAAATACTCGGTCAACAAAAGAAGCTTACAGGTCATCACAGACTCCACTGAACTTACACGTCTGTGATTAGGGTTATACCATACAGGTTTACAGCCAAAGGAAGGAGGCATTATCAGACCTGCTAAAATGAAGTGCGGGGGTGGGGGGGAGGCGGAACAGTTATGAGAAATGAAACTTTTTACCTCTAGGACACTGGTTCTAATCTGGTCCTGGTTAGTAGTGGCTGCAAGTCATTAGTACGTAGCATCTGTTCAGTAGCCTGTGTGAAATGGTTTGGCCTCCTGCTGGTTGCTATAGTGGACAAGCATTCACATCACAAACACTGCCACAACTGGCATCTTCCACAGAGAGGCCAGAGATTAAATGGTCATGGAGACTAAAATGCCCTCTGATAGTGGTTTCCCCAGCTCAGGGCAGAGGCAGATTTGATGCTCCACAGGAACGAAGCTTGTGCTGCTGCTGATGCCCATGCCATAGCTACATGGTGGAAAGAGGACTTCACCCTCCGGGGCTGTCTCAGTGGCACTCACTGGTTACCAGCATTCAATTAAAAAGGTAACATTGTCCCAAGCCTGTCTGATACTTCAGCCTCCCTTCCCGCCACCCCCCCCCACACGTTGCTGTTGCTCTTTGAAGTGCGGCAGAAGATTGAATCCATCCCTAATGCCACTTTGATTTCAGATTTACAGTCCAGCCAAAAAATTCCTCCACTGTCTGTTGAATCCTTAGAGAGAATCATGGGAGGAGAAAGTGTTTATTTCCATCGTAAGGATGTGTTCTAATATTTTCACATAAATCAAGCTGGGTTTTATGACGCTAATAAATTTGCCAGCAGAAATTTCATTTGCTGCCAGAGGCGATGGAATGATTCAATTTGTTTAGTTCTGAGCGTAAGGGAATATAATTGAGAAGGGTACAGTACAGATGTTTTAATTGAGTTTTCAGAGAACATCTAGAGATGCAGGAGGCTAATACACTGGGACAGACTAGGGCCTCAATTACTCTGAGCTGTCACAACCACCCCTGCCCTCTTTTTCTGCCACCTCCCAGCCTTCCGCTGCTCCCATGGACTGATTAGATAGTGGAGCCACCACCAGGACAAATCGTTCCTTATGCACACAAGAAAAGGCCAAAGCAAGAGAGATGCAGAATGTGCGTTTTATTTGTATGCCTTTTGGAGAAATAATTACACGCTGGGACAAGCTGAGTACGGCGTGGTGAGGATCAAAACAAACCCCTGTCATAATAGCCATTTAAAAATATCTCATTCTTAAACCAGACAGGAGACGAGTTATCATGCCACACCAAGCCAGGACAGCAACTGGACCCCTTCTGCCCCCTGCTAGCTCTGCATCTAATGAGACGGGCAGGGACCAAGCCGAGATATTTGCTCTGGCTTCATCCATCCAACTCCCTGTTTTCCTTCAACTTTTTGAGGCATTTCTTGTTTCACATTTTAAATGAAAAATGTTCTCCCCCGCCTTCCTCACTGTGGAGTGTCTGCCATTGGGAGGGTTGATTCTTTCACTGATTGAGGACAGCAGGTGTCTGGAAAGTCTCTCCAATGTTGCTTTTCACGTGTAGCAAGGAGAGCATTCCCTGGTGAGGTGCCAGGCAAGACACCCATTCTACAATGAGCCAGACATCCCTCGCTGTTAAGCTACATCTCAGATCAAGGCTGGTTTATACCTGTTCACAGCTTACAAAGGGGCCCCACGGAAACCACCCTTGTGCAGCATTCCAAAGGAAGCTTCTCAGGAGGAGAGTTCATCGAAGCCAGAGAAGAAAAGGCACACTGTAACTGAAGTCCATTAAAACTAATTCTGCCCGTCAGAAGGCAGACAGCTGTGGAATCTCAGGTACCCATGCAAGAAGGGGTTAGTGGGAAAAAGGGAAGCAGTACCATGGTTTGTAGTACAAAACAGGACACCATGCACTTGTGCTTTGACAAACACCACTCCCGGACCTTTTTGGGCTGGAAAGCGGAAATTTCCTGGTGGTGGGAGGGTCACTGCAGTCCTAGACTGCGCTTGCCATAAGATCATGAACCAAGCTATGCTGCCTCAGGCCCAGTTCCCAGGCTCCGGGCCAGCAGCTTCTGCACACTATACAGAGCTTGATGTTTGCAGCTGTACCAAGGAGAGTGCTTGGTGGAGACAGGCTCACTCTCAGAGCAGAGGTTTGCTAGCAACTCTGCTCCCTGACCTGGACAGGCCAAGGGTGGGCGAGGAAAAAGGAGAGCAGGGTCTTTGAGCATTTGGCAGCCCTGGAACAGAGAAGGAATAAATGGCTAATTAAAGTTGCCTGTTAGCTTCTGGACACTTGGGGACGTGGTGTGGTGCTGTCTGTGGGACACAAGGCAAGAAAATCAGCTCACTGCTTTGAGGGATTGAGATGGATAGAAAGACCCTCGAAGCCAGTTACCAAAAGGAGCCTTGTGCCATGTACCATTTCCATCCATTCTAAGGTCTTTCACAGGCTCATTTCTTTGCTGCAAATGTGCAAAACCTATTCCTACCAGTGCCTGCCCCTGTGCTGTACAAGAACCGAAGGGCCCAATGTGCCCTGCCATGGTGTCTGCGATCTGTCCCATTCCTGGCTGTCAGACATAACAACCGTGAGAATGAGCAACCGAAGGAAGCAGGTGCAAACTCCTTCACTACTCCCCGCAGGTGGCTCCGAGCTCAGCTGTACTACGGATTTGCCCTCCAAACTGTTTCTCTGTGCTTTTGAACAATTCACTCTCACAGCCCACTCAGTAACCTGGCACCAAAAGAGCCATATCAGCTTCCTTGTAGCACTCAGGGCCACGTAGCTAGCTGAGTGATGCACCAGCAAGGGCTTCCAAATACTGTTTATAATTGGGAGGAGAGGGGATGTCAGGTTTATTATGCTGGAACCAACTCCCCCCACCCAACTGGCACATCCTGGTTTACACAATGTTCAAGGACATCTTTGCATCGCTTAAGGGGGTGAGGGGTTTTCCCCCTCCTGCTTTTAAAAGAAAGCTGCTTTTGCACAGCCCCAGCCACCTTGAATGTTTCCATGGCAGGAAATGCTTCATGTCACGTAGAAACCTGAAACTTGTATTAAAAAGAAAGCTTCATTAAAAAAAAAAAAAAAGACAGCATGCCCAAGCTTACCGTTGGCGAAGTATATAATGCTAGAGACTGGCAGCTGTCTTTGAACCTGGCTTAATCACAGCGAGGGGAAATGTTTTAAAATATTTAAGGTAAAAAGTTTAAGAGTAAACGTTCTGCTTCCTGGGATGAAAGCCTTTATTGTATGATCTTTGACCCTGGGCCCTCAGCTTGCTAGAGTAATACACGGGTCACTTTGCAGTGAGAGCGTTAGTAGCCCCAACAGCACAGAATTAATCAAAAGACTGTCGGTATCCAATACAATAGACAGTTCTCCTGCAAGAAGAGAAGTGTCTCTCAGCCTGTAAGCTGGGGTAAGGTGTGTTAAGTGGAATTTTTTGAGGGCAGATGATTCTTAAACTCTGTCACAAACGGATGCAAGAAAAATTCTTAACCCTAGGCAGAGGGAGAAGTTAGAAGCAGGATAATAGCGTTATGGACCATTTCCAGAGTTCCTCCATATTTTTACTCTCTCTGCTTATACTTCTGAGCGCTATTTCTCTGAGACAGGCACAGTGAGTGGGGCACTGCTGAATTCTCCAGCTGGCACTACATTCTCCCCTGAGTTTCAAGGCTAATTACCCAAAGCAAGAGACTGGAAATGTCAGTATGCCCAGCAAGTGCTCGAGGGTCTAATGCAGGTCACCGACAGGTAATTAGCACCTCCCAAGGCCACACAAATCCTGACTGCTGTGTCCATAGTCTGCCCTGCTGCTTCAGCACTTGTGAGATCTGCTCTGACAGCTGATGCCACTTAGCAGCACCAAAGAGCTAACGAAGTGAGGAAGAGACTGGGATCCAGAGCCCCGTAGAATGGGTTTGCCTTGGGAGGGAGAGTTAAGGCAACCAGAAAAAGCAGTTAGGAGCAGAACTCCAGGACCAAGTGTTGGTGTAATCTTATCGAACAGGCAAATGAGCTAATCCAGACCCATTGAGTCCACACTTCTACCCCATAGACCACACTGCAAATAAAACAAAGGCCAATGTTTTCTGAAAAGGTAGTAACAGAAATGGAGAAACTGTGAGAAAGACTTGTAACAGGATCAGTCATAGTATCCACATAGAAGCCCATTGCTTTCTACAGTCTCCTCACCCATCCTCCAGACATGCCACCAGTTGTCATCCCTAGTTAACCGGCTCCCTCACCATGCACCTGAAATTCTTTAACAGAAAACAAAAAAGTCTGCTACTTCCTTGGTGAGGGGTAAGTGGATCACTCCAGAGAACTGCTGTTGGATTGTGTTAGCAGTTATAACAGTTCCCTGTCTCTGGCAGAGATATTTGTTCAGCTCTCATGGGGAGCGGATGCAGTCCAGACAGCCTTCCATGTGCTGAAACCTGCAGCACCGTAAGGAGGCTGGTCCTGGACAGAGAGGAAGATACTCTGTAATGGAGCTCCCCCAACTCAAGGCAGAAATGGTCAGACACTGAATAACCAGGGAGGCCTTCTGAGAGCTCCCAACCCTGGCTTCGCATGAGAACCTGAATCAAAAGGAGGTTGAGCAAGTTACATCAGCACCCAAAGTGAAGAGGGGATAGAAAGTCCTGACATCCAGATCAAACCTGCATCAACAAGCCGATTGCTTTCGAAGACCAGGTTGTTGGGTTTTTGATGACTGAGTCTGAAACAAGAGCTGAAATCCTGGAATCTCCTCCAGAGCCCTGGATGAAGAGCGCTGCTGCCCCATCATCAGAGTTTTGTCTCGCTCAGGATGATATTTGCAGTCACAAACACAAAGCAGAAAAGACTCCAGAGCAGCACGAACCAGATCCAGAAGATATGCCGGAAAGGGGACAGATGATTATTGACTGTGCCACTGCCGAAGATCAGCTGAGTGTCCTTCCGACTACAGTAGGCCAAGAAAGCTGGGATGATGTACTGGATCCCATTGCCAGCATAGGCTCCCGTGATGCCCACCAACGACTCCAAATCGTGTGTGCAGACAGCCACCAGCACAGGGGGAATCAGAGTGATTGCTGGAAAGACAATCCTATCCACCACCCATGGGTACGTCCCACCTTCCCGGTGGAAGAGGGTCTTCCAGTTGTTCCGCAGGGTCACAGCGATGATTGGGAAGTTTGTGCTGATAGTGAAAACAGGAAAGAGGCCCAGGAAGTAACGAATGAAGGCGATGTTGGTGATATTACAGTTGGTGAAATTGAGCGTGTACATGTCCATGAGGGTCTCATTGCGGAAGCAGTAGATGGCCGTGAAGGACAGGAGGCTGTAGAAACCCAATATTAAGATGTAATCCAGCAGCACCAGTTTGTTTACATGTTGCTTCTTGGAGATTGGAGTGATGAGGGACGGCAGTGAGTGCTGGCACATGAAGGAGTAGACACACACCCCAAAGAGGTTGGGGATCCCCGAGAGCTGCGCCAGGGGTGGGTGACCTTCCCCTTCACCCTTGCCGATGTGGATGAGGGCCAAAATAATCATGACGACAAAAGCTGCAAAACAAGAGAGACAGAGAGAGAGACACTATGGTAAGCCATGCCAGCATCCAGGCTCCCAAACACAGCTCTCCTTGGTAGCACAATCTCTGCACTAGATCTCGCTACATGTCTACAGCTCAGGAGATAAGGAAAACCACTTCCCTGTGGAGAATGTGGCACTGCATATCAAGGAGGAATATACAAGGGAGTTACCACTTTATTGGCTTTCAACATGAGGCTGTACATCAGAGAGAATTCATATGGGAACAGCCTTCTGACTTGGTCTTTAGCAAGTATATCTAACCATCACCCTCTCTCAGGAAATGGGCATCCTGTGCTCTACGAAGTCCAACACTGCTGTCATTCATCACCTTTTCACTGCAGGGTCTCTCTTCCTATCCACCTTGCAGAGGTATGTTAAACACCTTCCAAACATCCCCACCTACAAAGTTAGCCTAAAGGGTATTTGAGAGAGATTACTCTGTGCAGGAGGCAAGATCCTAAACCTGGCCACAGACACCGATGCCACTCGTGTGACTTGCTAGTTGAGGTCCCTGAAGCATTAGCCTACAGGGTGTGTGTTGGGGATAGGGCAACACACAGCTGCTATCACCCGGGAAAGTGGGTGGAACAACCACAAGCACTGGCTATTTCTTGGGCAGGAAGAACAGGCCGTCTACTGCTAATCCCAGAGTGGGGAGAGAGACTAAAGCAGCATTGAAAAAATACTATTAAAATTCATCAGTTCCAGGCATAAAATCCATTTACCTGCCCTTTACCCGGATAATGGGAAAAAACCCAACTAATGATATTTGACTAGCCTGTCAAAACAAGGTACTTGCTATGGACAAGAAGAAATATGAACGGCTGGGTTAAAGTCTAGGCAGGAAATGAAGCCTTTATCACTCTAGCAGTAGAACCTGGGCTAAAAACAGTTAGCCACGTACAAGGAACAGCAGCCTAGCAATAGGCACAGTAAGAACCACATCCTGACATTATGGAAGTCACTGCAAGCCTGGGAAAGCTGGTCACTGGCTGAGTTACCGAAGGGTGAAACGCTCTGCCTGCTTGACAATGAAAGACAGTATTTTCAATCTGAGATTGGTAACGACTGGGAAGACAATTGCCCTGGCTCTTGTACAGCTCTGTCTCCGGCATTGGCTGAGAGGCCTAAAGCACAGCGGTGAGTTACCAGGTAATCAAAAAATAAAGTAAAATGCTGACATTCCTATCAGACAGCTTCGAATGTCAAATAAAACAGCAGACAAACGAAAGCAGCAAGTCTCCACGTGGAGCATCCCAAAGCAGGTAGGCCATCTGTGTGCTAAAAACGCTGGGTGCCTGCTGTAGGGGGAACAAGGATGCTCATTTGTTCAGCAACTGTAATGCCTCCTACACCCACCAGCGCCTGGAGATTGTTCTGTGTTGCTGATGACCCCTTGGTGGGAGTAGATCTAAGGAAATATTTGATGTTTATGGAATAAATTCACAAGCACTCTGATTTATCCAGTCCATAGAAGGGAACAGATCAACTTCATCCAAAGCTTCCACTGATACAGAACTGTAACGTCTTTTCTCTTAAGCCAGGGGCAATTGTACTTCCCAGTATCCAAACGAGCCTTGGCACTAAGTGTGCCAGTAACTGGGCCTAACACCCCAAAACATCCATTTACCCATTGTACTGGCCAAACTCTGATACGTACCCTACTGCAGAGAGCCTAATGCAATAGACTCATTACCCAAGGACGATGACGACTCCTAAACTCATAGGGTACACATTACCCACTTCATCCCGTATCAGAAGCAGTTACCCACCTAATCCTTTATCGTACCTAGTTATCCACCTATTACCCTACAGCACACAGTTTCATTCCCTCTTTAATAGTGCCCCCCTTGTACCGACCCTCTATCAGTAGGGCCCTACCAAATTCACAGCCATGAAACGTGTCACGGGCTGTGAAATGTGATCTTTTGTGTGCTTTTATCCTATACTACACACAGATTTCACAGGGGGAGACCAGAGTTTCTCAGATTGGGGGTGATTCCCCAAAAGGGAGTTGCGGGGGGAGGGGGGTCACAAGGTTATTTTAGGGGGCAATCGTGGTATTGCCACCCGTATTTCTGCACTGCCTTCAGAGCTGGGTGGCCGGAGAGTGGCAGCTGTTGCCTGGGCGCCCAGCTCTGAAGGCTGCACCCGGCCAGCAGCGCAGAAGTAAGGGTGCCAATACCATAGCGTTCCACCCTTACTTCTAGGCTGCTGCCTTCAGAGCTGGACGGCTGGAGAGTGGCGGCTGCTGACTGAGGGCCCAGCTCGGCAAGCAGCAGTGCAGAAGTAAGGGTGGCAATACCGTACCATGCCATCCTTACTTCTGCGCTGCTGCTGACGGCGACGGCTCTGCCTTCAGAGCTGGGATCCCGACTAGCAGCCGCCGCTCTCCAGCTGACAAGCTCCGAAGGCAGCGCTGCTGCCTGCAGCAGTGCAGAAGTAAAGGTAGCAGTACCACAACCCCCTCGCTACTATAACCTTGCGACCCTCCACCCCCACAACACCTTTTTGGGTCAGGACCCCTACAATTACATCACCATACAATTTCACATTAGCTGAAATAATGAAATTTACTATTTTAAAAATCCTATGACCATGAAATTAACCAAAATAGACCGTGAATTTGGTAGGGCCCTATCAGACTCCATGATGCATTTCAATCCACCCCTCTGCAGTTAGCATTTTATTGGCCGCATGAGCTACCCACTTCAGATTTTTCATCCCCTAGTGAAAAAGGACAACACTGGCTGATAATTTCGCAGGGGGTCTAGAATATAAACTGGCTGTTACACCAGACCTATTACATAAAAGCATTATTGGAGCAAGGTCACATTTGGAATACCAGGCACAACATCCATCCCTGAGACCGGACCTAGTGGAGAGAGCTGGGGGGATTCAGAGCTGGGTATTTACACACTTGCTCCAATTCTAATTTGAGCCAAGGAAAAAGATGCATTACAAACCCAAAGGCAATCATCACAGGAAGGGCCTTTCTAGTTCTCTGGTAAAGTGTTCCCTCTCCCCAAATTACCACTGAGAGAAAGACTCCAGAACGCTTGTTAGCCACTCTAGTAAAAGCAGAAAGACCTTCAAGTCATCCAGAGCCTGCCTCAGGACACTGAGTATACTCAGCACAGCTGACAGTGAGCTTGGACAGACTGACAGGAACAGGAAAGGAAAAGCGAGAAAGGAGAGGACACAAGGTTAAGGAACGAACGAGCCAGACAGGTTACACTGCTTGGGAAATGCAAATAGAGGACATTTCTCTCTCTTTTGGGAGAAGTGCTCGACTCATGAAGCCCAGTCTTGTATCTCTGTCACATCTTAACTATTTTTAACTGCAAGAGCCCTGCACCTCTTTCCCCGCTGAAGAGTGAGTGCGAATCTCTACCATCTCTGCTCAGTCAAGAGCTGACCTATCAGCTCTCATTCAACAATGCACAGCAAGATCAGCTGAACTCCCTGGTGAGCCTCAGAGTTTGCACCCCTTTTCAGAGTCTTTGTACAGCAGAATGGTAGCCTTACTCAGCTGCTCTGTGTGGACCGGAGCGCCAGGTGCTTTATTCACACGGGACTCTAGCAGTAGAGCCTTGCAGGCTAGCTTCTGTTTCCAGTATATGCTCTAACAGCAGGGGAGCAGTGCAGGATCACATTTCCACTGTGCAACCTGTCAGAGTCAATCCCCACCAGTACCCCTGCCTCCACACTCCATGCCTGTTACAGAGATGGGCCACATGAGACCTGGCACAGCTTTCTATGCAGGTGACCTGCATGCACACAAACACCACGCTGTGGAAGGAGGCTAGGTGGCTGCTTCCAATTCAGAGACAAAAAAGAAACAACTCTCCATCTTGCTTCTGGAACGTTAAGATTTTCTGGATTAGAATAAAAACTGCTGGAGGCAGAACCTGAGTTGATTCCCTACTTTTTTAGGGTTCAGTGTACAGCCCCCCACTTTCACATTCTGCCCATGTCAGCCTACTCCAGTGATTCTGCTGTTCACCCCACAGTCCTTGGCAAGATCAGGAGAAACTGGTGACTTCCTTTATAAGAAAGCCATGCTTTGTTAAGCTGGGAAGTCTAGGGCTTGATCTAAAACACAGTCAATGAAACGGCTCTCCACTGACACCAATGGGCTTTGGATCAGATCCCTAATGGGGAATGACGGGGTTCCTCAGCGCAAGGCCACCCACAGTGGAGATTGTAGAATCTGCTAGAATTACTGGTGCAACATTTCTGAAGTGTTCGGAGAACCTTGGATAGAAGACTGCAGAGAAGAGCAAGCTATTATGTTCGACAGAATGGCTGCATTGCCTAAATGAATTCTCTTCCGGACACGGCTATCCCAGTGAAGCAAGTCTAACAAGAGGGGTTAAAAATCTAGCAATAGCTTGTCAAAGCAGAAGTGCTTCTGCTCTGCAAGAAGCTCTCAAATGAAATGTTCTATCTTGGCGTGGGCACAATGTAGGAGTGCAACCCTTTCCAGTGGCTCATAGCGTACCCATCTCCCATCCGTTGAGGGGCATGGGCTGGCTGGGTGAACTGGGAGACTCCCCTACTGAAGTCCCGACCACAGATAGATCTCGCTAGCAATGCTTCCCCAGCAGCTGTATTCTTTCTTGGCCACTGAAGTGGAACAGTGTCTCTCTCCTGTCCTGGCTGCTGAAATTGGAGAATTAAATGTTCATATATTAGATTTATTACCTGTCCCTGGGAGGAAGTAAGACACAAACGAAAATTCTGAAACCTAGTTATGCTCAATGATAAATCAAGATGAAAAGAGGACGACAGCCTCTGACTGACAGGCAGTCTCAAGCAGATGAGAAAAGGATCCCGTGTGTATGCATGAAGCTTCCTGTTCACGTCCTTTTATTCTTGGGATAACAGGCTGAAGGCAAAGCCAAAATACTCCATTAAAGCAGCCTACGGCTCCAGCACTAACATTCCTATGGTGCTTCTGCACCTGGAGGGAACCTGGTTAGCAGAGAGAAAATGTGTTAAGAAAATTGCTCATGTGTAAGGAATAGGTTTGGGCAGGAGGGACTGAAATATGAAGCAGGGATGGAAGAGACCTTCAGACACCACTTCAGAAGGATGAGAGCCAGAGAAATATAGAAGACAAATATAGCTTTGGTCCAGTCCACACTAGTTAGCAGTCACCAAACAAAAAATGGTTGATAACAGAAATCTAGTACACCTTCTCCAATCAGCGTGGACTGGGATTATTTTTCTGAAAACTGCACTTGTCAAACCATGCTATAGCCTATACCATCCACACCCCACCCAAAGTAATGTACAGCTTGGTCTTATGCTGATCCAGGAAACTATGCTAGAACCTTGTTTAAAAATTCAATTGCCACTAGCATGATTTTCAGTTGTTGCACAGACAGCACCAAAACTGCCACCATTTCTCCAGGAAAGGTAGGAGAGAAAAGCAAGAGGATCAGACACCTTCATAATTGGGAGACAGGCCTCAAGAATGTCAAGGGCATATGTAAGATGCCTGTAAACCACTGGTTTTCCAGGTGTGTTTCATGGAGCACTCCTGGTGACTCCACCATGAAACATTTTGAGACCCAAGCAGTGGGAAATAAAAGTGGGGGGCAAGGAGGAGGAGGTGGTCTCTATGAGAACATTTCTTAGTAAGTGCATAGGAGAATGAAAGGAGATGGAGAATGCCCTCTCTACACCATGTGATGAGAACCATATAGATAACCTACAAGGGGGGAAGGGAGACAAGAAAGGAGGGAAGGCTAGAAAGATCACAAGAGACTATGAAAAATGAAATGCAACTGTAAAGTGGTGGCAATATGGTGCAGCATCCTGCCTCTGCTTCCTCCTCCATCCCCGACACCCATGTGAACTGCAGCTTCCTTGGAAAACAGTGTTGTTTATGGCTGATTGACACAGTCGCACTAGTCAGAGAGGCAGATTACATGGTTTCAAGAGGTTACTGGCAGGTTACAATCACCTCTTACACTTTAAACATATTTGAATGTTTAGAAATAAATAAAATGAGCCCCTGTACAAAAGCAGTGTAAGAGACTAATTCATACACACCCCAGACAGCTCATTTTCCACACAGTGAGACAAGCGGTTCTGGGAGGGACATTTCCGCATTCCACCTTCTTGAGAACACATCCTTACTGGTGAAGGATAGAAAAGGGTTGACAAATAGAACACAGCATGGCTTTTTAATTACCATCCCCAACCGAGGTTTTCTGTTGTTCGTGGGGAGAGGACACCAGCTCTCTAACTTGAAGACACAGGCCTCTTCTGAGAGGAAAGCTGAGGCTGTCTGTCCTCCTTGACCAAAGAGATGTTGATTTTAGAAAGATGACAGCTCTTCTATCAGGCTCTCGTGGCCAGATGAGTGAAGAATACATAAGAACCTATATCCGAAAAGTGGCCCTGATGGAAAATCTGGGAGTCTCGGGATATTTAACATTCCATCTCTGCTCTAGTGGATCGATAACACAAAGCCATATAGGGAAGTGAGAAAGTGAAATCAGTCTTTCTGAGCTCATTTCCTCAGAGCCCAACTGGGATCCCTCCAGCAGCCTCATGCTTGCCATGCATTCCTCCACAGAGGAAGGGGGGCTGGGCTGTGCTGGGCTGATCTCAGTCAGTCATCCATCCCTATCACAGACAGTAGAGCAGGGAATTGGGAAGTCTCAGGCTCACCCCATGCGGGGAGCTGGAGGCACCATGTGGGCGTTCCCAAGTTTGCTCTCCATCCCCCTGCAAGATGCAAATGCTGGAAGACAGCAATCTCAGGTTGGCTCCTTGTCCCAGGTTCCTTCAAGGCAGAGGGGTGAGAATGTGGTATGCTCAGATCCCATCCTCTCAGTGCATGGGGAGCAGGGACAGAAATGCAGGCTCTCTCTCTGTCCTAGGAGCAAGTCTGGGACCTGGATCTCTGTCACTGAATGGTGGTGGGAGAACACAGCCTTCCCATGTTCATACTCCATCCCTCCGCATGGAGTGAAGTGGCCAACGTGACAGTCTTAGGTCACCCCTCTCCACCACACCAAGTTTACTCTTCACCCTCCACAAGGAGCAGGTGTGGAAACAAAGCATTCACCAGTCTGCTCCTCCTCTGTCTCTGCCACATCACCAATGCACCGCAGGTAGCAGCTTTCACCAGGGGACAGGACCTGGGTCTCTCCAAATCCTGGATATTTAAATGAATAGCTGTTAGACAGAATTTCAGGAGGTCAGAAGTAAACAATGTCTCCATTTTGCCATTAAACTCATTATGAATATTGATGATTGAGACAGGGTGTCCTGGAGTCGAGTGCCTGGAGTGTTTTAATTTTACTTAGTTGCCAAGGAAGGCTTTCAACATTCATAATAATACATAAAAATCATAGCTGCGAATCCTCCCAAGAATCCAATTCCACTGGTGCTTTCATAAGGCAAAAGAAACCCCGTCAAGCCTGAAAAACCACCGATAAGCCCTCAATATCTGCCCTTTAGCAGTAAATCCGCCCCCCTAGAGCTGTTGCCCCAATATCATGCTCCACAATGATTTTCTGACTTCACCTTTCCTTGTAGCCCATCGGTGCAGCTCCGTGTGGTTGGATTGATGGAGCAGAGGCACTATGTTTAGAAGAGTTTCGGAGAGAAAGTTTTGCCTGGAAGGCAGAGAAGTTGCAGCCTTGCCTCCAGAACATCTTTATGCAGATGGAAACAGGAAGGTCCCAAGTCAAGATGTGCACCAAGAAAGAGGAAGAAACGTAAGGAGATGCGCCAGTCACACCCATCAGATACAGTGTAACTGGCCAGGACCATGCAGCAAGTTAAGCCTCATTGGTGTTAGGTGATGGAGCATTTGCTCTTCCAGTCACTCAATCACTCCAATGACAATCTGAAAGGTGCCATGTTACAGACTCTCAGCCTGCACAGGTGCCCCATAATGCTCGGACAGCAGCCAAGAGCCAGTGGAGCGGACTAGGCTTTGTGCTGAACTCTGACTCTAAACACTGTGCCTTCCTCAGGCACTTCCAAGCAGGAATGTCTTAATCACCTTGGGGAACTGCTCCCGAGCACTCATAGGGGTAGCAGGCTGCAGATCAGCGGCAAGCAGTCATACTTTGCAGAGCAAACTCTGTTTCTATTTTCAGCTGGCATTATCCCCTTCATGGAAGAGAGACTGCAACAGGGATACAAACAGTAAGCAAGACGTGGATAACTGCATATATTTGCTGCAATCATGAGTTGTGCCCTTTCCAACAACAACCATTCCCTCAGCCTGGAAACCATGATTAACACTAAAAGGGCATCAACAGGTTACGCAGACATCTTGCTCTACATGTCATCCCTTCTAATGAACCGGAGCAGCACAGGGTGTGAAATACTGCCACACCATCTTGCTATAAATGGAGGCCCCCTATGCCTCATTGCCCCCATCCACCCATTTAGAACTGTTTGTTTAAGCAGGCGCCCTGTTACAGCTTTGACACATTTGCAGGAGAGCCATCCATCAGTGCTGGCTGACGGTGTGACAGAGTTTTCCTCTCGAAGCAGAGAATCAATATGCCAGGGGATAACAATAATGAATCACTCTCTCGCAATGCACGCTGCTCGCTTCCCATTTCATACGCAAGGCAGCGTGATGGATTCGGGGAGGGAGGTGGTACCAAAAGGGGAAGAGGAGGGGAGTAGGCATAGTCTCCCGGGGCCAGCTCCCTTTGGAGATGATTCTGGGAGAAGAAACCACCTCCTTTTTCTAACTCATCTACCGCAGTGATCTTCTGGACCCTTGCCAATCCAAAGCACGTTTTATGCAGACAGAGCACACTGGCTGGGAGCCCCAGGGCGGCTAGGTTGTCCTAAGAGGCGTGGTGGTAGCAGGCAAGCACTGGAGTTTGGAGGGGCTCTATCCCATTCCAGCTGAGAAGTGAGAGGGAAATAAACTGAACAAAAGCAGAAGACAGCTAAGCTGTCTAAGCCTCAGTTCTGAAATACCTAGACACACTGGCAAGACAGGATTCAACTCACTTCATCATTCCCAAGTAGAGTCACTGAGTTGCACATAGCTTACGGTGTGGTTCTTTGGCAGGAGATATTAAAAAAAAACAGAGGCCTTGTCTGCTCTGTGTGGACATTACAAATCCCAATGGCACTTTTTGGAAGGGCAAAAATTTGCCTTGGGGGGGTCCTTACCCAATGCCACAGAGGGCACTATCCACCTTGCTGTTTCCCTTGACCTGAGGAGGTGGCTGCCTTTCAACAGCGCTCTGTGCGATTAAACCCACTGATCCTTTGGGACCAGAAGGTGCTAGAGTCGTACTATACATGTAAGCTGTTCAGATAGATCACTGTTACCAGTCACACTGGTAAAACAAACCTCTGAAATTAGAGGCTTCTGGAATAAGCCCCGCTCTGACTCCTACATTAACTCACATGTCCTCCCTAGAAATTGTATGATCTCACCCAGTCAGAGTTCATGAGCCCCAGGCCTCTCGTAGCTGAAATGGACAAGCTGCTCCACACTTTAGTGAACGGTTCTGTATGAGAGGATGACAAAAACATGAGGTGGAACCACAGGGGTCTAGGCACAGTGATAGAAGCAATGAGTGGATCTGCCTCTGTGGAAGTGGGAGCTAGGAGGCTGCCAAGAAGCTTTGACCCGTGTGATGGTGGAGCCTTGAAAGCACAATGCAGGCAAGAGTGTCCCTAACTCTGGGGAGACATGGGGGATTGTAAGGAATACAGATGGGCACCTGTGCCCTGTGAGGAAAACAAGTCAGAGCCATTAGGGGGAAGGTGGCATCTCTGCCTCTGGAAGAGTGTTTTACTCATCTCAGACTAGGAGGGGGAAGGAAGAGATTTTGGTTCTAGAAAAAAAGTTACAGAGCAGTCAGAAGGGCTCATGGCCTCAGTGTGGACAGTTCATACAAGGTAAAGCAGGACTTTGGCTAGGGGACAGTTTGAAGTCTGAGGCTCCGTCTACATTGCATGGATCCGTAGCTCACCCAGGCAGCAAAAGTGCAATGACACATGCTGAACTTCTCCAGATCATACAACGTGGAGTGTGACTTGTGGAGAAAGGCAAAAAAAGGGAGGTCAGGGGAATAGAAACCGTGCATTTAGTGCATCTCATCCGTAACACCGATCACCCTGATGTTCTACCCACGCTGTCAGCTTTCACTAATACCCTCTGCCACCCTGCCAGAGATTACTGCTGCCCTGACCCTGGCAAGATGCAGAGACTGTTTCACTAACAAAACCAATTTTTTTTTAACAAATGAATCAAGTCTTTCAGCTGTCAAAAGCTCTAGGATAGGATTTTACTGCTGGAAAACACCAACTCTCTGCTTCTTCCTTCCCTGCTCATGGCAGTGTTTGCTACAAGATAAATCAAGCAAACTTACAGTAACCTCCTCCAGTTGCAACTCCTGCCATTAACTCTGTTGAACCATTCCTCTCTCTGATCCCATATCAGCTGACATGCTGTACATATGCTGCATGCCGGGGCACCTCAGGGAGAGAAAAAAAACTGTTTTGTACCCTGGTGGTATCACTGCTCCTTCATCTGTACATAAGGGAGAGGAAAACTGGTTAGGGATGTTTGTTCACTTCTGCTGGAGATCACATGTAAAGTTATTTTCTGCCAACGCTCCTTGGACCTCCTATGGCAGTGTCCTTAAGCCATTAGACCTGGTAGCTAATCCCAACTCTGCTTCTGGTATCTAGACTCCTGGTATCTAGTCCCTGCTCTGCTACTGACATGCAACGTGATCTTGGATCATCCATGTCATTGCTCTGTGCCTCAGTTTACCATTCTGTAAAATGAGGATAATACTTTCCTACCTCACAGAGTCATTGTGAGGTTCGATTAACATTTGCACAATTGGAGGTGCTAAGGCAGTGCAGTGTGTCTGAGGCCAGCGAATCTGTCTCGAAGCTCAACAGCTCTGGTTTACTTGGGCCCCCATCCAATGAAGTGTCACTTCATTTGCCAGTGATTTGCCATGTCTTGTCTGAATAATGCTCTATATTAATCATCCTTATAGACTCAGTGGAATGCACAGTTGCTCTCACTGTTGATGTACACTCCCTCCATCCCAAAATCTGCACAGGTGTCCTCATTCTGGATGTCTTCACAGAATGCCGAAGTGGGTAGTGATCTGCTCCAGTATTTTCAGCCCTCCACAGACCTTTCTGAACAGGTTCTGCACCCCGTCACAGGCAACCATTGCTTTATCACCTCCTGACTGGAGATGACGTTCTTTTCAGGAACATTAACCCCTCTGGCAGGATCTTAGCAGTCCCATCCAGCACTGTGTGTCACTCTCAATTTGCATCTGAAGCTATCAGGTGCTTTCAGTCACGCCGGCACCATTTCATCCCATCCCAGCCTGCAGACAACACTGAAACAAGCTCCTCAGATATGTTTAAAAGCAGGCACAGCGGAGAAGCATGGCCTTTTAACTAACTCTTCATAAATATATTCTCTTCTTAGTGAATTATTTATCCCAGAGGGCTCCTAAAGCGGCTTTCTCCTCTCCAAAAGAGACCAAAAAAAGCAGAAGGACTTGGTGAAAGAGTGACATCAGTGTCCTTAAGGCAATCAAAAATGCAATACAATGTCCTGATTTATAGTTCAACTCCCTCCTTCCCCCTCCCAATGGAGGGTGTAAAGAAGAGACTAAGGGCAGAGGTCTAACTGGTCCTTCCTTAAGCTGCCACAGTAAGCTCTGTTTTTAATCACCAGAAGAGCAGCTGCCTAGAGAACTGTACAGTGGCAAACTAATCTCCTTGCAGGAGATTGAAAATATAAAAACTTCAGTTATAATAACTTCAGTTATTGTCACTACCCCTACACCAGCCATGGCTATAAGTCTTGTAGTCTCCCTTCCCCATCTGCTATAACTCGTGTTAAAAAAACAGCAAACTGGCCCAAGGATTTTAGGGTGGATGACCTCCAGCTTGACCAGTTTAAATTTGAATCAGGACAGCAGTGACCAAAAGTCATCACAACATCTGAATTCCATTCAGTGGTCTACAGAACATGATATTGGATAATTCTCAGTGGACAAATGTCTGGTACAAAAGCCTCCATCGCAATTGTTACACCCTTGGCGGTCAAAGTGTAGATGCCGAGGGATGGAATTGGTATGGAAAATGACCTACCCTCTCAGCACGAGGAACACTGGGGAGGTTATTCTTTGCTGCCTATGTTGCATCTGTTCTGTGGATACAGAAAGGACTTCAGTGTCCAGGGCTGTGAATCAGGCATCTTGAACCAACACTAAATTCAGATGGGAAAAAAGAAAAGAAAAAGGAAAAGAAAAAGGAAAAGAAAACCCACAACAGCCTCAAAGCAAGCAACTAAATTCCATGGTTCCCAAGGACTGGAAAGGGAATTTTTTAGGTGGCTGAGAGGTCAACTGGAAGCCAAAGTGACAGATGCCAGTTCTGAAAGGGAAAAGTTAAGCTATTTTATGATCAGTAGGGTCTACCTACAACACAGCTTCTTCTGACAGCTGTGCTATTTTCCAGTACGGTTTGACTAGCAGAATTCTCAGAAACCACCTCCCTAACCAAACTGGTCTACAGCCCTGCCAGCAGGGTTTCAACTATATTTTGGAGCGAATGACAATAGGAGACGTTCTTTCAGAGAAGCCTGGACCTTTGAGATTGGAGGGGATGGTGGTGGTGAGAAATTAAATCCTGGTCAAATGACCCATTGTGTTATTGTTTAATTACTTAAAGTTGTGCAAACAGGTAAACAGATATGTAAAGCAGTATGAAACGTTACTTTTTTGCAATCAAGTGGAAGAAGGCAGGCTATCTGCACCTTTCTATAGGCAGGGCAAATTTAGCAGAAGGCAAGTCTGCCCATGAGAAAATAACGTAAATACTGAAATTACAGATGGAAAGAACTTATGAGATCTTAGTGCATGCCCTCGAGTCAATGAAAGATTGTTCCCTACGGTAATGCCCTGGCATTTGGGATGGGAACAATGGCAAGCCCTGAGATAGCGTGTAGGGATTAGAATAGCATATCTGGAGTCAGGAATTTTGGATTCATTCTTGCTTCTAGCACTGATTCACTGTAGGATCTTAGACCTCAGTTTTCATATCTGTAATAAAGGGGCTAAACTTACTGAGGTGTCATTACTCAAGGTTCCTAAAGTGGTTTGAGGTCCTTTAGCGAAGGTATTTCTAAAAACACCTGTCACCAGCCTATCTAAGAACAGGAAAAAATCAGCGAAGGATCTCGATCGCTGAGCCTGGAAGTGGAAACTGAGCATCAAAAGCTATAGCTGGGTATTAAGTGTCTGTGTGAGGTGGAGGCAGAGAAGGAGGCGGCAGCAGAGGCAAAGAGAAAGAGGAGAGATTTAATTAATGGTCTCAAGTTTATCCCAAGAATTTGGGCCAGGATTGTGACTGACCCACTTTAAGAAGTGCAGTAAGCAGGCCTGATGTGCTAATTGTCGGATCTGAATGCACCACAAAGCATGGTGGGGGGTGGGGGGGAGAGAACACTGCAAGCCAGCAACAGCCAAAACTGTAGGAAGTTTATTCCTCTCCAAAATGGATCTTGATTAAAATGCAATATTTTCTAATAACTACAACTGGAGCATCTGGAGCAGAGCACGCAGCAAGTGTCCTGAGTGAAAGCTGTCTGAGAACAGTTGCCACTGATGATACAATAACCGAGGCAAGACTCATGCTGTCGCAATCTTTAAAGCCGGAGGTCTCTGCTCATAAAGCTGGGAGTTCCCAGCTGTAACAGGTTGCAATTAAATCGGTTTAGCTGCTGAATACACAATAGCTCAGTGTTTGCCCCTGAGCTCCAGCCTACCAAACGCTGTCCTTGTGTTATCTTTCCTAACCCATATCCTTCCCACGACATTGTGGGACGCAATCATCCAACAATGCAGAGCATCGCTGTGTCCCGGAGTGCCCCACGATTCCCACTGGCAGAACACCCTGCACTCACCTGCATGGCTTCAGGCCCTGAGATTTTCGTTCTGCCTTTGCCAGATTCTGAGCTGTGCCCTGTGATACCCAGTCACCAGTACCCAGCAGAGGATGTGGGATATTGCTGAAGAAGGTGGGGATAAGGCGGAACCGTGGCACTGTGAACCTGGCCTCCTTGAGGGCTCCAGGGTAAATGATGGGCTGAGGCACTAAATAGATCACTTGTAAGTACAAGTGTGGGTGGGAATACCCTGCCACCAGCACCTAAGAGAATGCAGTAAGAAACAGGTCAGCTCTAGAAATAGAGTAAGAGAAATTCTACATGGTCATAATTCTGGGGGACCGAGTCAGGCTGCTGAGACCAACCTAAATCATGGCCTCCAGCCTTTTTCCTCTATCAACACAGGAGGAGGAACTGCGGACCGAATAAAAAGCAGAGTATTTCTTTGGGATATTTTGGGCATTTTAGATAAAAATCAAATCTCTCAAGGCTGTTTCCTTGACCAGGGTGTAAAAGCGATATTATTCCAAGAACTGGATTAGCCAAACTGCATTAAAGGATCCACTCCAAGAGTGCTTTAACCAGGCTAGGGAACAATCTTCTTGTATCGTCTCTGACAATTTTACAACAGTTTTAGGTTACTTCGGGGGTGAATGCGTATAGGAAAGGGGAAAGGATGCTACAGCACAGTTCCCTATAAAGAATCCTTGGCCGAGCTGATGTGAGAATTGGTACTAGCATTCTATGAGCAACAAACACCTTTCAATGTTATAGCTAGCAAAGTTTTGACTTGTAGTTGCACTCTATAAAAGTAACAATATTTGAAGAGGGCTGAGGCCCAAATCTTCGAACACTGTTTCACCTTGCCAGCATGAATTATTCTACAACTGTCTTAGAAAATAAAAGTTTTAAGGTTAGCCCAATTCAAGACCCAGGCTAAAACATTGTAATCAGAACCTGGATTCTTCCTGCACTGTCGGATGTTGCTTAGGGCACAAATAAGGCTTCACTATCCCTGTCTATCTTAAGAGCATAAGAACGGCTATACTGGGTCAGACCAAAGGTCTCTCTAGCCCAGTATTCCGTCTTCCGACAGTGATCAATGCCAGGTGCCCCAGAGGGAATGAACAGAACAGGTCATCATCAAGCGATCCATGCCCTGTTGCCCATTCCCAACTTCTGGTAAACAGAGGCTAGGGACACTATCCCTGCCCATCCTGGCTAATAGCCATTTATGGACCTATCCTCCATGAACTTATCTAGTTCTTTTTTGAATCCTGTTATAGTCTTGGCCTTCAAACCTTGGGCCACTCTTTGCATGTCCCCTCTGTTGCTAAGGCCAGTAAGTTCTTCCTCTAAGTAGTGTTCCATGGAGAGATTCATTCAGTCAGCCCCTTTTGGATGTTCCTCCAGCTTTCCAATGGCATGGACAGGGAACAGAAATACATTTTTCTGTATATACTGGCAAAAAAGAGCCATGTTATACCACAACCGTATCAATAGCACAACTGAGCCCTATGTTAGGAAATTTTTTGGATAACCATCTTATAACCTACTAGCTTCCTACTTGGTCTGTTAGAGACTGCATCTATGCGGAGCACATTCAGAAATTCTCCAAGGGCTGGTCTAGAGTCAGTGCAATTCACTGGCCTTAGCAATAGTGAGAACACTAATATAAACTGGGCTATGGGATTTTTAACCACTGTTATTTAACCTGTTCAGAGCAGAACTAGACAACTGTTAAAAACATCTGAGCTTGGTTTACGCTACTGCTCCCACCATGGCAAGCACTGGTATTTGGCCAATTCTGGGAGAATTTCCGAAAATGACAAGGGGAAACAAGTGTTAATTATTTTATTGCTATTCATAAGCCCAATACAGTGATTTGAAACAACACTTACAACTTTGTAACGAGCTGTGTTTAAGATGTGGCTCTCGAGAGGTGCTAACATGGTTTCAGGTCTCCATATAACCCGAGACTTTAGCCATTGCATGTTCTACTCCACCTGATGAAATGTACTTGTGCCCTCAGGGAAATGCTTCTCCATACTAGTCTGTTTTCAGAGCAGTTCTTTGGGCCCAACCAATAGATTCCTGTCTGTTTGGTATCACCAATGTTATTGCACTTGTACTTTAAAGCCTCAGATCATTTCAAGAATTCCCCATACCCCTTGGCCTTCTGGGTGCTTCAGTATGTATCTGCCTCAGCTGCACACAAAGAACTTCCATAACATCAAAAAAATAAAGAATGCCACAGCTGGATGCAGCAGCCCAGCCAGAACAACCCAGGCATGGTTGTTCCTCTGAATTCTCTGACCTGGACCAATTTTTCTTTGTGATGCAGGTGGTAGCGTTCTCAAGGTAGCTTATTTTTTGAAGTCTTTACATCTCATGGAGAAAAATGACCACTGTAGGCTTTGTTACTCGAAGTATTGCTTCTGAAGAGCATATGGCTCTGCGAAGAGGCGAGTGACATTTGATCATCACTCAGATCAGAAGGGGAAAGAGAGGAAACAACTTTCAAAGGCAAGGATGACAGCATTACAAACAAAAGTAGAGACGACCTTCACATGCAGCTCTCTCTCTTTCCGCTGCCAAGAGTCATCCTTTCCGCTACTGTCATCTTAATCTTCAGTACACCCGGGGCAGTGCAGACTGATGTCAGCCCCTGCGGCAGGGAAATCCACAGGCTTTCACTGAATGGGGGAAAGGGTGCAGTGTACGTCCTGCAGCAGACACATTGGAGGCCAATATTAACCGCTAAGGACAGAGTGTACAGATGGGTCAGCTGTGCAGAGGACTGGCTTCCCACAAAGCTGAGGCAAGTGCAAGTTCATGCACTTGTCCAAAGGGGCTGGCTTGGTCAGCCTATCTGAAAGGGGAGGTGAAGCACAGCTGGCACTTTCTGAAAGAGGAGAAGCAGATGTGTCCCCTTCACTTAGTAAAAGCCAATGCGGATCAACCAGCCTGGTAGAGTTGCAGAGTTTGGCTCTGGTGCTCAGGATGGGTTCCAGAAACAACTTCAACATCACTCTGCTCGAACAGGCCAGGAAATGCAGTCACAGATCCTGGAGAGAGGGAGTGGTGCCTGGCCTTAGTATATCAGAAGGATACAATCAGCACACCAGGAAGTCCAAACCAAGCACAGGGGCTTAATCCTTCCTCTAACTCTGTTTGCAGTTCCCCCTCTCCTACAAGCTCTGCAGTAGGAGCCTAACCTACCCCAAGTACATGGATTCAACCCCTCCCCAAGCTCTGCGGCGGAATCATCCCAAACCCAAGCCCTGCAGCAGGACTATTGCTCGTTCACCTGCACATCCACCAATGTGATATATGCCATCATGTGCCAGCAATGCCCCTCTGCCATTTACATTGGTCAAACTGGACAGTCTCTACGTAAAAGAATAAATGGACACAAATCAGATGTCAAGAATTATAACATTCATAAACCAGTCGGAGAACACTTCAATCTCTCTGGTCACGCAATCACAGACATGAAGGTCGCTATCTTACAACAAAAAAACTTCAAATCCAGACTCCAGCGAGAAACTGCTGAATTGGAATTCATTTGCAAATTGGATACTATTAATTTAGGCTTAAATAGAGACTGGGAGTGGCTAAGTCATTATGCAAGGTAGCCTATTTCCCCTTGTTTTTTCCTACCCCCCCCCCAGACGTTCTGGTTAAACTTGGATTTAAACTTGGAGAGTGGTCAGTTTGGATGAGCTATTGCCAGCAGGAGAGCGAGTTTGTGTGTGTGAGTGTGTGTGTGTTTCGGGGGCGTGTGGAGTGAGAAAGCCTGGATTTGTGCTGGAAATGGCCCACCTTGATTACCATGCACATTGTAGGGAGAGTGGTCACTTTAGATGAGCTATTACCAGCAGGAGAGTGAGTTTGTGTGTGTATGGGGGTGGGGGGGGGTGAGAAAACCTGGATTTGTGCTGGAAATGGCCCACCTTGATTATCATGCACATTGTAGGGAGAGTGGTCACTTTGGATAAGCTATTACCGGCAGGAGAGTGAGTTTGTGTGTGTGGTTTTTGGAGGGGGGTGAGAGAACCTGGATTTGTGCAGGAAATGGCCTACCTTGATTATCATACACATTGTGAAGAGAGTGGTCACTCTGGGTGGGCTATTACCAGCAGGAGAGTGAGTTTGTGTGTGGGGGGGGCGGAGGGTGAGAAAACCTGGATTTGTGCTGGAAATGGCCCAATTTGATGATCACTTTAGATAAGCTATTACCAGCAGGACAGTGGGGTGGGAGGAGGTATTGTTTCATGGTCTCTGTGTGTATATAATGTCTTCTGCAGTTTCCACGGTATGCATCCGATGAAGTGAGCTGTAGCTCACGAAAGCTCATGCTCAAATAAATTGGTTAGTCTCTAAGGTGCTACAAGTACTCCTTTTCTTTATTTACTGTATAAACCCACTTTCCTTTTAAGAATCTTCTTTTCTAATAAATCTAGTATTCATTGATTCCTTTGCAATAAGTAACCACTGAGGTACCACCAGGGCCATTAAACATCATTATCTGGGACAAACATCCCCTAATGGCCTGACAGGGGAATCAATCAGGCTAAATCATGAATTTCCCCTACACCTTACCAAACACGTCTGTCAAGGAAAGAAAACCTTTGGGCCAAGGTTTAATGATCACCCTCCCTATTCTGGAGGCAGCTGGCTAGGGACAGACCAACGGCAGGCCAGCCAGGTGCCAGGTTGTCTCAGAGACGGGAGGCTTGACTGATGCAACAGCAGGAAGAGAGGAGACTGGGTGATAGGAAATGGGCCAGTGAGATGAGAAGGGATTATATTTTTTGCTACCTTTAATACCCCTTTAATGAGATAACCCCTCCTTCTGGGGAGCATGGGGCTTTCAAACCTTTCATGTGCTCAGGCAACAAAGGAGAGACACTGACATTTGAGATTTTCACACCATACGGGGTCAGTGTTCGTTATTTCAAACCGCTCAACATTTGAGGTTCTGCAGCTTAATCTCTCATCCACCGTGGGAGCTTCATTTCCCTAAGCAACACCACAGATAAACCTCAGCTCAGATATTCTCATCCAGCTCCCCTTGAGTACTGCTGGGGGTTTCAGATCAGGATTACAGGCCTTTGAACTTGGCTATCCAAAACTGGCCTTTACTGCGTACAGAGTGATACTGAACAGGTGAAAAAGTCCCAGAGGCTGAACTAGGGAAAGTTCTTTTTCCTTCCTGACATGGGCTGATGATAGCTATCAGTTATCGAATCTGGGTCTGGAGTAGACTGAGATAAACAATCAGAATTATAAGCCTGGGCAAAACAGTGTGCAAATATGCAAACTCTTCCTGAAATATATGCACATGGCCCAGATTCACTGCCATTAAGTCCTTGGATGACTGACAAGATTCAGGGTGGGTTCCCCATTAAATGCATCAGTGCTTCAAAGAGAAAACTAAAGTAGTCACCTCCTGCCACAATGAACTCTATCCTGATGGAATGGATTGATCCCACTTATTTCCAAGACCTGGATCCTGAAGAAATTGACCCAATGTTCAGGAGAGTCCATTGGGAGAACTGCCACACAATCCAATAGCCTTATCAAAGAGAAACATCTCTAAAATGCCCATCCTCCCCTGCCTTGACACTGAAAAATCCAAATGTTGGTGTTTCAGTTGCGAGATGGCCAGACTGTCAACATGTATAGTACTCTGATCACAAGAAGTGGAATTTCCACACACCCCTCCAAAAAAAAAAAAAAAAAAGCTTCACTTTTTAGTGAGATACCATAAAAGACACACAAGGGGCTTAGGGAAGAAGGCAGAGTGCCGACTGAAAACAGCTTGTGTTAGTTAAGAAGTTTCTGAGGCAGCCTACGGTGCACCAATGGCAAGCCACTTGGGATTCAGCACCATTTTAGCAAGTGTTCACTTATAAAACTCGTGTCTAAAATGAAGGTGACCCTGGCTTGAAAAAAAAAATCAAAAATATCTACGGTTGACTCAGGTCTTTGAGAGGGCATGATGTGCAGGCCATGACAGAGTTAGTCCAACGTCTATATACAATACCCGTGATTCAGTTTCCATCAGTAGGGATAGAGGTGGAGGCTTTCTAAAACTGAAGAAGTTCATGGACTCACCTATCCATCGCATCAGGGATGTCATGATCTGCAGATATTTGGTCTTCTGGACATTAAAAAAGGTAAAAGGACCCAGTAGTAGAGTAAATGCTGCCTGGAAAGATAAACAAACAAACAGGAATCAGGCTAAAAATCAGAATTTTGCTAATAAGGCCAAAAAACAGTGAAATAAACTTCTTCTGGAAAGATCAGCTCAGAAACAACTTCTGTTTGGTACCAAGATTTCTTCACTAGTTTTAAAGCTGGATTGGCTGAGACACAAGGAAGGGAAAAACTAATTGCTTGATGTCAGATTATATGCCTCAGGCAGACCGAGCTCAGGATCCTCTTAGCTTCTTGATGTTTGCTATCACCTGTACAGTACACAGTTACTGACAAATTTTAGTACAAGCTATCAGTGTAACTTTACAGAACATTAAATATTAAACCTCTTTGTCTGGGTATATTCTCAATTTAGGTCTTGGTATCTGTAGCTGTGACCAGTCTGGTTGAATTAACATTGATGGGCCTGCCTTGAGGTGTGCTAGCCTGAAAAACAGTGGAACCTGCCACGTGACAAGGGTGAACCAGCTCCAGCTAAACTAATCCTTGATGTGCTACATTTTCACTTTTACAATGAAGCATTAACAGAAAGTAACATGTGCAAACCACACCCATGAACTGAAAACTCTGAAGATAAAGAGCCTCCCAGTGCCTTTGCTGTTAAGAAACACTCCATGCAGAGTCCATGCAAAGCTACCATCAGCAAGTGCCCTTATTAGGCATCCTGCAATTTTAATCACAGCTACCAGACAGACCGCAGAGGGGTCACTAAAGGTGGACATTGCAGGTCACTAACCTGGTGGACATTGCAGTACCAGGATCCACTGAATATCTGACAGCTTCCCATCGCACACTCCTAGTCACTTGGCAGAAAGCAGGACTAATTGAGAAGCCTTACATTTCCTTAGACATCACACATCCCCCTACAGCTCCTCCCCAGTGCAACAGAGAGACTAAACAAGTGACTGAGCCGTGACCTCTTATCCAATCTCAGGTTTCAGAGTAGTAGCCGTGTTAGTCTGTATTCGCAAAGAGAAAAGGAGGACTTGTGGCACCTTAGAGACTAACCAATTTATTTGAGCATAAGCTTTCGTGAGCTACAGAAAGCTCATGCTCAAATAAATTGGTTAGTCTCTAAGGTGCCACAAGGACTCCTTTTCTTTTTATCCAACCTCAGTGGCGGCGGCGGAGGGGGGGGGGGGGGAAGGAGAGGTGCCGCTTACCTAACAGACTAATTAGCCAAATCAGATAACAAGCACTTTAAGAACACACACAGAATGTCAAGGGCTTGAAAGAGTTCTGAGCACCCACTGAGCGAAGCTAATGTGGTATCCAGAGGGGTTGCTTCTACTGAGAAGGTTGGCCGAAGGAGGAAGGGAGTGATACAGGAAGAGAGCTTTGCCCACCCTTTGTTTTTGTGGGGCGTGAGAGTGTGACAATCAATCAAGGACTGACTCAGACTCTCATCAGTAACACGTGCAAGCAGTAGTCTACAGGACAAAGGCCCAGAAGACACCAGCACACATTGTGTCCATTTGCATGGCAACTAGTAAGATGTTTTTAAAATAAACAGAGCAATAAATACTTAACATTTACATAGCTCTTTTCATCTCCAAGCACTTTACAAAGGAAGGTAGCACTCCACTTTACAGATGGGGAAAGCTGAGTCACAAAGAGGCTATATGACTTATCCAAAGTCCCACAATGAACCCATGGAGGAGCTGGGACAGAACCCAAGTTATTTAAAGACCCGCACAACTCCAGGAAACTTTTCTAAACCCGTTCCAGAAAATATGTAATGCAACTCGAATGATTTCACAACACAAATATTGCCAGGTGGCCAAAATAAACCCAGGGTGGGGACTGGAAGTCAGGACTTTTGGGTTTTATTCCCAGCTCAGTCAATGATTTGCTGCAACACCTGGGCAAGCCACTTACCCTCTCTGCACCTTGGTCTCCCTGTTTGCAAAATAGGAATGCCGTCGGGTGTGTGGGTGAGGATTAAGGTTTAAGAAATGCTTCAAGATCCTTTGGATGAGATCACCCAGGAAGCACAAAAGATATTTCAAATATAATTGACAAGTCTTAGACAGCAAAAAGAAATATCAAGGACTTTTCAGTTCTAATACAATTGAATTAAAAGGGTTATAGAAATTAGATTTTTTTCCTCTGCGCTTTTCCTTCGATCTCCTTTTTGTGTTATGCTCCCTGAATTCCCTCCATCCCCACCCAACCCGCAGCCTCCTTTCTACTGACTGCCATTCAATCCCAAAGCAGAATGCAACCTCCAAGGGTCAGAAAGGTGGGGATATCATCATCATTAAGGATACAGAGACAGCCCAATGCACATGAGGAGAATGCAGGTGAAAGACCTGGACCAGCACCAACAAAGCAGAAGCCAAATCTACCACCACCGACATTAAAGATCCATGCCCAACTAGCCTCTCTTAGAAACACACACTCAAACTGTTAACATAATCCCCCTTCAAAAGGGATGATTAGCTCATGCATTACTAATAGTTGAAACAAAGCGACAGACGAGGGATGGTGATAATTAAGGAACAGGTGTCTTGTGCAAATTAGAGCACACCAGAACCAACTGGCAGAACAGCACCTTAATCCAATGCACGGACAGACAAAGGGCCCTTAGGTAGCAAAGAGGCAGGGTTTGAAGTCTGTATCGGTCTCTGAGCACAACTGCAGCTTTAGTGCTTAAGTAGAGGATGCAGGGCCTCATTGGTGTGTCCATCTCTAGACACACTTGTAAACTGAACCTGGAGAGGAAGCAGGGAACTGAATTTTGTAACAGTTGTGGGTAAAAATATAAGAAGTCCTTTTGGGGTTTTCCCCTCTAACTTCTGTATGGTTATAAATTCTCCAGCTCCCAAGCAATCTTTATCTACTAAACCCATTGACAGGTTCCAGAGTAGCTGCCGTGTTAGTCTGTATCTGCAAAAATAAATAAATAAATTTGTTAGTCTCTAAGTTGCCACAAGTACGCCTTTTCTTTAAACCCATTGATCAACTTCAGAGAATAGCTTCAAACTCTCCCTCTTTCTCAAGGACTCTACTCCTCAATTTATTAGGAGTGAGATGAACACAAATCATCATGCCTGAAGGTATGGATTTCCCCCCACCCTTTTATAACAAACTATCTATTGTTCATCATAAAAGCTTGGTTTCAAGGAATGAGGTGCGAGATGAGTTCAAGAGCAGTCTAAATATTACATTACCTTCCCCATCCAACTCCCATCAATGAATCACACTGGGCTTCCAAGGATCAGTAAGAACAATGCAATGGCTTTGACGGAGATGAATCAGGTTGCGCAGATTTGAGAGCAGACCCGGTTTATAAATCAAACAGTGCTACATGCTGAATTCTCTTTAAATGAGAAGTAGACAGTAGTGGATGGGATTAAATAGCAAAAATCAACCCCCCAGAACCCCGCAAGTTCCGTGAGATTTGAAACAGGACAGGTAATGGCCACCAGTTCCAAACCAGAAGCTCTTCCATTTAGCTCGTAAAGGAGGATCAAGAGATCAGTTTTAGTCCAGTAACTGGGCCCATCCTGACTAGTTCAGAATTGGAGAGCTGAAGAGACAGACCAGTCTTTTCAAAGATGTTTCAGATACAAGGCCTTGCAGCTGATTGGAAAGGTGTGTGTAGGAGAGGAGGAGATAAATATGAATACATAAGCCAAGATTTTCAAAACTGGGTGTTCAAAAATAAACATGCCGCACTGCCCCATCCCACCCCACAAAATAAAGATTTAAGTACCTAATAAGTAGGCTGTGGTGTTTCTCTCGGGGACGGGAGAAGTCAGCCATATTTTCATTCCAAGGATTTTTCAAATCATTGTGTCTTCATCACAAGCTGCCAAGTTCACACTGATCCAGCTTCTCCTCCCCAAGTAGTTAATTAACTCCATAACTGCCGTTATCCCATTACCTTCTTCCTAAAGGAAAGGTGAGCCTAGACTGGCATCTAGGACACAAGCCACCTCAACTGCCAACAACATTTTCTAGGCTCAGCTCTCTCTCTAAAGTGAGCTGTTTTACAAACCTTGACTCATTACATGCAACAGTTAACAAAGCCTAAATCTGTCCAGAAAAACGGTATCAGTTACCCTCATGGAATTCAAACGGCACTACACGTTACACACCAAGGAAGAACTCTTGCATTTTCCAGTTCAACTCCCCTGCTTTCTATCTTAGAAATATCTAAGGCCTCTATCACCTTGGCTACTAAATTTTATCAAAATAACCTGAGGCAGAAGGAACAGACAAATCTTTAACTGAAGTGGATTATTGTACTCTGGTGGTTTACAACTACAGACAACGAATGGAGGCTCGTTCAGTTCAACACGAACAAGGAAGAAGAGACATCAGCCTTTCGGCTAAGATGAAGTGCTGTGTCTAAGAGCAACTACATCCCCTAAGGGTGTGGGAGAAGAGAATCCTTACCATGCACTTGCAAGGGATTGGCTCACTTATCGGAGGGGGTCATTCCCTAATCTCTCTCCTCCAACCCCGTCCAATACAAAAGAAAAATTAAAAAATATATCCGGGCCTGTTGAAGTCATGCAGAAAGTCAGGCACAAAAAAATGAAAGCCTCTTCTCTTTGCAAACTCCTGTTTGTGTTGCCAGCATGACCCAGTACATAACTAGATGGTAATGAGTTTGCGGCTTTTACTGAAGATTATGTTTCCAGTCAGAGAAAATTAGAAGTTTGCTAGCACAGAAGTGAAGACAACAGCTTGTCTCTCTGAATTATGCTCTACCCTGCAGGCCAGCAAACTCGATAGTTGGGCAGTTCTTGAAGTGTTAGGAGGCCTCCCCCCCCATGCCAGCTTTTATTTCTGGCTATAACACTGCCAAGGTTTGGGAGGTTACAAAAAAACAAACAGGAATCCAGCTGTCAGTGGCTTCCCAGCCTCTCCCTCTGTCAGCTCTTAATACTTCAAAATGAAAGACAGGCCTGTTGACTTGGAGCCTTCTTGCTGCAGGGACCAAGATGGGATTTGCCGTTATTGCCAGAAACACACACAGCGACTGAAAAAGAAATACAGTCTTTGTATTGAAATTTGCATGCCAGGTAAGAAGTAGACAAGCCACTTACGATAAGGTTAGGCTTACAAAGAAAGATCACAAGAAGGTTCGGGTAAGTACTAATGTGGTTATGTAAACTGGATGGCTGTAGTGCCTTGGTCAACATCCACTTGTGACGATCAGCTGAGATGCTCCAAAAGAATGTTTCCAGGTATTAGACATATTGATCAAGAATCGAACCAGTGTAGAAGGTGCCTTACGCCAGAGTCAAAGGGTTATGCTGGCCAAACAGGCTCTTTATTGGATCTGGAGGGCGAGTACGTCATCACAGAATATCAGGGTTGGAAGGGACCCCAGAAGGTCATCTAGTCCAACCCCCTGCTCGAAGCAGGACCAATTCCCAGTTAAATCATCCCAGCCAGGGCTTTGTCAAGCCTGACCTTAAAAACCTCTAAGGAAGGAGATTCCACCACCTCCCTAGGTAACGCATTCCAGTGTTTCACCACCCTCCTAGTGAAAAAGTTTTTCCTAATATCCAATCTAAACCTCCCCCACTGCAACTTGAGACCATTACTCCTTGTTCTGTCATCTGCTACCATTGAGAACAGTCTAGAGCCATCCTCTTGGCTCAAATCCTCAGTGCTCAGAATAAGCAGGCCGCACTTTATTGAATTCGGCTCTTCTCTCTCAGCTTTTTCTATTGCAATGGGTCTCAGGGACTAGAACTAGCACCACAGACTCTGCAGGTAAACGTCTGTTGTGCTGAGAGCGTGAATGCACACGCCTGCCACGGGACACTGATGAAAACAAGTTTCATTCACAACTGCCATCGGAACTTGCGTAGTTGCCTTCAAGATCTAATCTGCAGAAAAAGCATCCACAATGTTTAGCATTTATTGATAATTAAACTACTGTATCTTTTTGATTCAGAGCCTGGAGGATCCCCAAATTCCGAGCAATGTTTGCTTAATGTGAGAACTAACCCCACAACCCCTGCCCTCTAAAACTTGAGCCAAAGCAACAGCCAATCCCAAATCAAATCTTTGCTCTGAAGCTCCTGGTTCTGACTAGTGGTAGAAGTGCAGACATCTCACATGCAAGGTTGTTCTCATGGTAATTTTCGCCCAGTGTCTCAGACATCAGTGACTGCACATCACAAGTTCCAAGCAGCCCTTTTCTTCCCACTGAAAGGGGTGAGGGGATACAAATAAACTCTCTAAACATGGAGAAATCTGACATTTACAAGCATAAGGACTTGAGATTTAGATCAGCTGGATCACTCTTTGGTAGACTGCATTGCCTCGGCAGGCTAAACTGGACGCTTTACAGACGCTGCAAGGCTATGGATACGGAACGTTCCCATAGCAGAGCAGAAGTTAACAAAGACAAGTCCAACTGTGACACCTCCGAGAGGAAACTGGTCCCTGTTAAGATTAGTTGTTTAGAAACAGAAGCAAAGAGTCTCCTTGAACAGAGCAGAAAAAGCAGTCACTTAATAGCTGGTGTCAGATGAGTAGTAATTCTGATGCCAGCTCTGCCTGGGCAAGATGTCCCTGAGCTCATCAAGCTACTCCTGCAGCCTAGGTGAATGCTGGAAGCGATGGAGACAAATGTACCACAGCTAAGAACGGCCTCTGACAGCCAGCTGGCCTAGCAGAAACACCTGATGAGCTCTGTGACATCTGGCCTGCTCAGGAACCAGGGCCCTGCTGCAAGGCGTGAGGGCTGTGTAAGAGCCCCAGCTCTGGCTCCTGCCTGCATCAGGTTCTCTCCTACAGATGACATTTAGAGAACAGGGGAAGAGGAACTTGAGTTTTAACACTGATGACACAGGCAGAAATATGTGATTTCATCCTCTGATCTAGGGCCTGATCCAAAGACTATTGAAGTCGACAGGAGGAGTCTTTCCACTGATTTCAGGGGGCTTTGGATCAGGCCTTTGGCGAGCATAAGGACACTTCTGGAGCCAGTCAGAATGGTTTAAGGCACACTTCTGCCTGAAAGAACTTACCAGGTTTTAGGCTCCTCACAACATGATGTTTCTGTTCATTGTCGCTGAGGCTAGAACAGCCCAGAGTGTTTAGCCACTGAAAATGTTACCACTAGTGACTTAAACACACCCATTTGCAGCCTAGGTAACTGCCAAAACAGTGCCACCACTCCACTGTGGCACCCACCACGCTAATCACCACCCCAGCAGCCTCAGCCGGTCACACCACAGGTTGCAACACTTATAAGGACCAAGCTGCTACAGATTTCAAGAAGAGAGGCTTTGTGGGGCTCACTTCCTTGCAGTGCCCCCTTTCAGACCTCCTTCCAAGCCTCCTCTGCTGTCCCCCCTCGTGACAGAGGACACACTCGTCCCTCCTGCGTGATTTCAGCTCTCCAGCTAAAGTGCCATCTGGCACTTTACTTAGGGCTGTGTTCCAAGTTTCATCCTTCACCATCTATGGTAAGATATAATATATGGAAAAGGAGACTGATTGTTCATACAAGATTCCCTCAAGACCCTTTATAAAAGCTTAAAGATGAAAGATGAAAAGACAGAGCCCCCCAGCGGCTGGCATGTGGACCATGGCTGCTGCTGTGCTGACAGGCAGGAAGTTGTCAGGAGGCAGGTAATTATTGACTCTCATTTAAATTGGTTAAAATCATTACCCAGCAGCAGAAATGGGATTGCTCGAAGAGGCTGAGAGGGTTTTGAACCTCTTCTTCCCCCCTCCGAGCAGTAATGAAGTTCCATGGAACAATGCTGCCTCCGTTAGACACTGCATGAGGAATACTTATGGATAAAGTGTAACTGGCCTCATTTCTACCCCCTAGAGTAAAGGAGAGCTACTTTGTCACAGACTTCTGCTGCCAAAGTATTGCTGGTAATTAACATGCAACTCTCAGGATACACCAGGGGAGTTTTTACAGTCATAACTCATAGGGAACATATTGCCTGTACAAAGAGCAATCTTCACAGCTGGCATTCTCCTTCGATATACAGGATCTACACAACATGGCTGGGTCAGAGGTTGAATATTCATCTAGAGCCAGAGCTACAGCTGGCAAAAGCTGGGATAGCTGCACTGAAGTAAGGGGAGCTATGCCTACTACGCCAATTGTGGACGTAGCCCCTAGTGACCTGAGGAATACATAGTGGTGGCATTACTGCCTCATGGCTGGTCAGTGGCCTACATTAAATGCATCTGTTTGTTTAAATCCAGTTCCAAGTGGACAAGTGTCCACCCCATGAAAAACACTATCACAAGTCTTGACCTCGTTGGAGGTCTCAGAGAGACTAAGGACTGAATGGACCAGAGAGACTGAACCTCCTCTGTGGCCCCTAGTTACAGCCCCTCCGCATCAAGGCCGCAGCACATTGAAACGGCAGCGGAGTGAAGTTGGCATGGTGCTGTTCTGGCCGTACCTTTGATGTGGATAAAGAGAGGGCTGTCAGAATCCTGAGCTAGCACATTTCAGTGAGAGCCAAGTTCACTTACTCTCCCCTCAAGCCCTCAAAACACCCAACACCCCCTCCCAAAACCAATCACTCAATTCCCTCCCCTCCTAAATTAAACAATCCAAACACGGCGAAGTGTTTTCAAAAAGTCCTCCTATGCAAAGATTGCAGTCCCTGGCACACACAGCCAGGATTGGAGCCAGCAGCAAGCTTGCATTCTCTGGTGTAAATATGCTTCCATAGTCATTTTTCATAAGCAAGAGAAAGATGGAGATTGGCAATCTCCCGAGGTGACTGCCATCTAATTCTTCATCGATGGAGTATTTATGGTACAGTCATCTGCAGTGTCTTGTAGTCACTTTAGCGCCACCTTGACCCCTGACCTCCCATACTCTGCATCGTCTAATTGCATCCGAATCGAGGAGGGAGGGGAGCAAAGAAGCTGATCGCAGTAGGAGAGCGGAGTTTGAAAGTGGAACATCAGGGGCGTGATACATGGCAGCCCCGCAGAGCGAAGTTACAGAGGTGGGCCTGGCTGTGCCCTCCACAGACTGACCTCAAAATGGATCCGAAATAGAACAGGAACCTTCCTGACACTGAGCAGCCTTGAGGATTTTTTGCAACATTAGCGAGCACGGCTATAAACAGATTAATGAGCTTCATCTAATAAAGTGTGAGCGCACAGTCATTACTACCCCCCCGACAGACACTGCCCTACATCTATGCAGATAGTGGAGTACTGGCAGCTAACACGATCTTTCTATTTAATATAAACCCCCCTCAGGTTAGGTAGTGTTAAGGTGGGAGAAACAGATAGGCTGCGTGGCATATAGGCATGGAATACCCGCAAGCATGCCTCTCCATGAGCTGTTCAGTGCTAAGGGCTACCTGGGGAATTTACTCATTCTGAGCCTTCCTCTTCCCCTACCTTGTCTAGTGCACACTACACAGACTGGTGCAATAAACCCTCTGGATCACTTCAGGGATAATTTCTGCCCAGAAAGGTGACACCGATCACAGTTTGCCATAGGACAAATCTGGCCAGTCTTGGGTTATCTGTATTTATGGTAGCGCCTATAATTTTGTCATCAGTATCTGCTGGTTTGGTCTAAAGATCACAGCTTTGGTCAAGATAACAACCAATATTTCACCAAACAAAAGCAACAGCTCACAGGATCATAGAACTGTAGGGCTGGAAGGGACCTTGAGAGTCATCTAGTCGAGCCACAGCACTGAGGCAAGTCACAACCATCTTCAGAGCACCTCCCTGACCAGTGCTCCCAAAGGGCTGGATAGATGTCCCTCCCTTGCTGGTTGGCTGGAGGTGGCTGAGGGAAGGACTCGTTATTAAAGCCCTTTGTTAGGAGAGCTCTGGAAAAAGCTCAGTGTCAGGATGAGTGACAGTGTAATCTAGGCTTCGTTTAAGAAGAAAAACCACTTCTCATTGTGAAGCGAACAGACAGCTCTTTGCAAAAAACATGTTTCAGTCCCCTGCACTATCGATTTCTCTGTAATAAGAGACAAGCTAATCCTTTAAAGCCAGTCACTTCAATCCACATCCTTGCAGTTTCTTGGAGTTCTTCCACTGTGTACCAAAGGATCAGTCTCCTTCCCCGAGTCCTGGCATCAGGGTACATTCGCCTTCCATCTGATATTCCCCTTGTCCTAAGGGAAGGGAGGTTCAAAGGAAGCTAGCAAATCCAATACCAAAAGCTGAACTTTAGAGCTAGGGATACTGACATGACAAGTCTACATCCCGCTTGTGAAACGCTGCGCAGATCTCAGCCACTGTGTGAGCCAAATCAATTACAAACCAAGTCTCGCTCACAGAGGCTAGGCATTAACCAAAGTTTTTTTTTTTTGGTTGGGAAACGTTGAGGGGAAAAAAGCCTTGTGACGCTGCCAGGTGATCTGTCAAAGACGCATGATGAGCAGGCAATAAACTGCAACAGAGACAGAAATTAATGACAAGACCGAGGGAAGAATGGCCAAGAAACGAGGGGTGAATTCAACCTTAATTAGCTCCATGACAAAAAGCGGAGAACTGCTTTCATTTCCCAGACACCATTTATTTTGGTGGAACTCGGCTCCCAGGTTTTGCAGCAGCAGCTTCAGGGCAAACTGACCTCACTTTAAAAAGTTGATGAGATGGAGACAGGAATGAGACTCCGAAATCAGCCCCTCGGACTGGGTTTTTAGTCCAACAGTGCTGCATTATCGAGGCATCTGTGGCAAAAGTTAGTGCACTGATTAGTTACACTTAAAGCAGGACTTCAATCATTCTGTTTCTCACATACCCGCATACGCTGCAGTACTCCAGAAGATGACGTTGCAGTGTTCTGGATCACTAATGTAGGTTCTTCCTGCCTTCCAGTACTGTAATTGCCCACAGGAGTAATAGCTACCATTCTTTTACACTGACAGTCATTTGTTTTTATTTCCACATTCATTTTGCAATAAAAAGCACTGGAGTGTTTGTAGTTAGGAACAACATGCTCTAGTGCTGGCGAGAGAATCTTGCTAGGACACATCCCTTCTGAGAAGACAGCACAGGAGGCTCTGTACTCTGCTGTAACCCTGCTTTGGAATGTCACTACAGAACACTGCTGTGTGCGTGTTCTAGGTGATTGTTGTAAGCAAACAGGCATGCTGGCTTCACATCAGCACAATAAACTTCCCCCAAACAGTTGTCCTCATGATCCCTCTCTGCAGGCTTAGGCTTAGCACACCCAGTAGTGGACTCATACCAGGTGATGATGTAGGAGGTCAACCCTCCCCTCCCACGTGTTCTCACTTTCTGGCTCTGAAAGTCTCTAGGCCACTCCTGGCACAGAGTCCTGCAAGAATAGATACCCGAGACAGCAGCTATGATCTACTGATTGCTGGACGTGACTGCTGTGGGGCACAGTGGTGAAAGGTGGCAGAACACAGGGAAAGTCTTCTCAGCTGCAGAAGGGAACACTCAGAACAAGAGCGTGTCTCTCCTCGGAAGATGCATTCAATTCAAAGCACCACCTTTCAACTCAAGGACTGTTTCCAGTACCAATGGACTTGGGGAGAAGAGTTAGATCAGCAGCTCATGCTGGGACAGCATTGCTACTAACCACTTACATCATATAAAGCTAGTGAGATCTGTACATGGGGACACCTCCACCATGGATGGACACCCCTGCTCCCTCCCCCATCTAGAAAACTCAAAAAATGTGTGCACCCCTGCCCTGAATTTTTGCATAGCATTTTTGGGTGCTGCTGAACAGCTGACACGTTCCACCACACAACTGGCTGCACTTCAGCTCCACCGCGTGGTGAAGTGATCCTTTATATATAGTTGTAAGGCAATTTGAGATCCTTTCGGCTCAAAAGGGTTTGTGCTAAGTGTAAGCTCTTGAGAGCCAGCTGGGGCTGCAGCTTTGAAAACCTCTCTGGAAAGGCTTCATCCACCCAGGGTTGTATGCAGCACAGGGGCCATTTGGGTTAAATAGTGGTCCCGGCCACCCCAATTGGCATTAGCATGCGAGGAAGGCAGGCTGTGGACTCAGGTGCTCGCATGTGGAAGAGTTTTGGCTTAATGGGGGATGCCCTTCACTAAAAGCCTCTCAACAGGGAGACTGCACATTGCTTCTTAACAGTAGAACCTACAGAAAGACAGGTATGACAAGGGGCCGAGCCCTACAGGGGGGTGAGTGAGTGAGGGCACACAAACTAACAGAGACATGGGTCTCTAGTGAGAAATCAAGGCACCTCTATGCCCAGATGAGAGGACAGATTCCCAAATGCAACCTTATACCCACAGAGGCAGACATGAGGTTACAGTAACAGCTGGGGGGGAGGGGGTGGGGGGAATGCCAAGAGGGCAGCTCTAGAGCCAGAGAAGGGGTAACAGGGAGACGAAGAGACAAGAGAAAAATAGCCCTACAGATTGCAATCAAAGAGAACCCAAGCAGGAAGTACCATGCTGAGACAAGAGAAGAGGGGAAAATGCATCTACATAAAATGTACTAATTCAGCCTTACCCCTTTCAGGTTAAATTCTGCATCTAACAAGAGGATATTTGTTCCCCTTGATTATCTCCCCACCCTTCTGCACCAGCCTCTCTCAGTTTCAGACAGACCCTGCTCTGGTTGCTCATTATTCTAATCAGAATGTCAGGCTGGGGTGACATTGTCCCTTCCTGAAGAGAGATGGTGAGTGCCTGAGAGCCCGCTCATTTTATTCACCGCACAAGCACATTTCCAACTGGGATAATCTCCATTAAACCATCTGTGCTCCCCTCTTCACTTGGCCGGCACCCGCTGGGCTGCCTGCGATACTGCAGCATCTGTGAACCTGTAAAAGTGGATGCCATGTACCTTTCCCAATCAGCTAAAAACCAGCACATCCTCCCATGGAACAGCTATACCCGACATCCTTAAACACCGCAATGCCAGGCTAGGGAGAGGATCTTTTGAAGCGCCTTCCTCCAAAATGGCATTTGCTTCCCCCACTTGGGAGTTTTAGTCTGTTATGGGAAGAAACTGGGCTCCTGAGTTACCAGGAAGGGAGGGCTGATGGAAGAGAGGAAGCTAAAGCATTTCTGTCCGCCCCAGTGCAGAACTGAGGCAACATTTGCCACGGTCATGTTTGATCAGAATCTCCAGATGGCTGGCGATTCCCACCGATTTAACCCCTTATTTCTTTCATGAGTATTAATCAGCCAGCTTTTCTCTAGCAACAATATCATTATTTCACCATATCACTAAGGAAGGGTAACTTCAGGACTGTAACAAGAAATAGGTATGAGTCCAATGCAGAGACGGTTAAAGCTTAAATCCACTGTCCCTTCCTCCGGTCCACACAGAAGACATTTGGCTGGCCTTAAGGGAAGTGTTATAAAAGGAATTGCAGCAGGGCTCGATGACCCTAAATCTGTAGACTAATTGCACTATGAAACACACACAACAGCAGAGACTCAGATTACCTCCTTTTACAGCTCATTCCAGGCTGCCCTTAAAAATGGGCATAGAACAGCCAAATGACCCAGAAATCATTCTGGCTGCAGAAGACGCCACTGTGCTGTGACTAACTGGTTTGAAGGGAAGAACAAAAGTTACCAATTTGCTTTAACTGCAATCAGCATTTGCCATCTGCAGGACATGGAGCCCATGCCTCCCTTACCAGCCGATTCACCCTGCAAGCTGCACCGAGTGCACTCATGCTGTGCCTTTCATAACCCCAGCTTCCAAACCCATCCAGGCCTCCCAAATGTCCAACTTAAGGAGGCAAATGCAAGCATCGAGTAACAGGACAGGAAGGAGGGAGTACAACTGAATAAAATCAACACTTTCCATGACCTGTTTATATCACAAGCCACCCATATTTTGGTCGTAAATTGGGACACAATTTATGACCAACAACACTCAGTTCATGGAGGATGAAGGTTATGTGGGCCCGGCAGGCTACGTGTCGTCCCTGCAGCCACACATAGGTGTGCTAGATTCTGTAGCAGTAATAAAAATACTGCACAGGCATGCAAATCTCCAGAGAGGGACTTAATCAGTCTAAACAGTCTCATTATGTACACAGTGCTCAACATCCACTCCCAAAAAGCAAGAACGGAACCCATTTCTGGAGGAGTTTTGGGACATTAAACCATGAAATAGGATTTTATATCCATCATTTTCTCCTCCCTTTCCCCAGCCTAAAGATTCGGTGCTTGAAACAGTTATTACTGCAACTGAGAAAAAAGGGAAGGGAAAAACAGAGTCCTTGGGAGAGAGGCAGGACTGATCTTCTGCTGACAGGTGGCATTTGAGGTGAAAAATGCCCAATTGGTATGATTCTTGCAGTTGCCACAGATTCTGCAGAAAACATTACATTTACCATTTAGCCTGGAAAAAATGGAAGTAAAAACGTTGCCAGTAATTTGCTGGCTGCACACACACAGAAAAAGGTGGGAGCTGAGGGGGGATTCATTCTTACTGAGGGTAGGGAGCAGAGTGCTGGCTACGGTGGGACCTTGGCTGGATTGCGCTGACCTGCTTAGACTCCCTCAGAGCTGAGCCTGCAGCTCGGCCACTGGGAACATCCAGGAAAGATGAGGAAACTAGAGACAAGAGCTCAGGAGACAGAGCCTGATGCTCCCAAAGAGCAGTGCTGGTTTCTTTGGAGGACAGTGTGCCTTTCCTTCTAAGTTCTCGTGTTGTCTTTTTCCTCCTTCCCATACTGGGATTTAGTATGCAGGAAAAGCTCCTTGTTTCAGCTGCCTGATTCAGAATCCATTCACAAGAGGGAGAGTTAAGACTCCAGAACAAAAGGGCCCTAGCCTATAGGGACATTTCTCATGCTAGGGAGGAGAAGGTCCCATTTGTTTATGTTCTTGAGAGGTTTATTCCCCTTCTCCACTTCTAAATGGCTTGTTTCTTCCTTTGCATGGCTAGGCTCTGGCTACCCTGCTGGTCCTAGAGGATCCACTTCTGTACACAAACATGACAGTTTAAGGTGACAGTTATTCCATGCTGAATGTAAAGTGTTGTGCTAGAGAGACATGTACACACACACGGATTCTGAATTAGGAAACCGCTCTGCCAAATTTTGATCTCTGAAGTATAAAACATTTCACATGACTGCTGATCTCAAGTTTTAGTTTTGTACTACATGCAATATTCCAATTAAGCTTGGGGGGGAAAAAACACTTCAGGCAATAGGCCTCTCAAAGCACCATCATGTTTTGAGAAGGAAAAGCTTGACTGCACTGCAACCTGCTCCATGGAAAAATAAGTGACTAGGAAAGAGTTTGAAACAATGCAACAAGAGACAAGAATAGCAGTCCTTTTTCATTTAGTGGAAGCATTTGCATCTGAGAACGTGTCATTCAGTACTCTGGTCTACCCAATTCTGCATTACCGTTTGGCCACAAAGCCTACTTTCCTACAGCACAAATTTCAGACTGTTCATGCTACTTTACTGAAGGTTGTTGTGGTTTTGAACAAGTTATCCTTTCATCCCTGGAATTTTTCAAAGTGAAATTCCAACAAAACAGGGTGGATAAAAATCACTGATTTTTAAAAATAAAAATCTGATTTTTTTTTTTTTATTTACATCGGTTTTTTTGATAAAATGCTTTTTGAGGAAAAAACCTATCTAAAGATAGCTTTAATTAAGAAACATTATAGCTCAAAGATATCTCATCATGGAATAGGGATTATAAATTCTAATTCTTTCATGTAATGTTTAAGAAAAGTTTTGTAAAGGAGTTCCAGTAGTTCATGGATTAGTGACCCAATCTTATGGGATTCCACTGGCTTCTGTATAGATTATTTGGGTTAATTTTTCTATCTACCCAATGGGACACAGTGCTTAGTCTAGAAGATACCATCAGAGATGCTTAGTTTCCCAGTTCTCAAACTGAATGTGTCTCCCCAGCGGTAACATGCTTGTTAACAGCAAAAATGTTTTTAAATAAATAAATATATAGAGATGAGAAATAACAGACCGCAACTCTATTGTCCCTCTGCAAATTTGTGTACACAGAGTCAATCCCTTACCTCTCTCTAAAAGTGCAAAGTTTCAAAAAGTTCAATGAATAGAAGATTTGTTGGGGGGGGAGGAGGAGGAGGAGGAGAAGAAGAAGAATAGATCTGGACAAGGAGAAGTCTGGAGATAAATGTGAGAAGCGAGGGATATATGCTTTTTTGTTAAACTATATGTTTGCTGTTGAAGAAAAAAATCCAGAATACTTAATGTTGTTGTTTTAGTTAAATAAAACAATTTAAATGTCTGCCTGGTGATGTTCTCCTCCTAATACAGCAAGGCAAGAAAATCCTCCAAATATTAATAATTAACCTGTTGAATTGGAGATCCTTCACCTCCCAATGACTTCATAAATATCTGCCTCAATTACCTTTGGTAAATAAAATAACCAATCACTCATTTTCTGATAGAGCTGTAAAACTAATCTGAAAAGTTTTCAAAATAAATCACTGTTTAAAAATGTATATGTGTACCTTCTAAAAATGAATCCTACATCTATCTCAGAGTTGTGAAGAATATGTAGTAAGCTTGTAACAACCAACAAGAATGCATTTTTATTTAGAAAACCATGATTAAATAGAGTTTTCCTGATTAGTGATTTAAATCAATTTGATTTAAATCAAATCCACCCTGCAACAAAGCTAAAAAGGGAGAAGAAAACTTGTGTTTTATCAGGCCTGTACTGAAGCATTTCTAGCTCCTTACAAAGTAACATCTGATTGACACTGGGCTGTTATAATGCATATTGCTATAATTTAATGATATCCTGTAAAATTTGCCACTTTGCAACACGAAGGAAAGACACCTTTTTTTCCATGGACAAATATAACACAGACCTACCCACTGGTCACCTGTTGTCTACAAGTGATAACAGAACAATGAAAAAGGTTCATCAGCACCAAAGTCGGTTTAACTTTTAAACTCCCTTCAGAGCTGTGCCATATGAAGAATAGTTCTCCTGACCTTGACAACAACAACACTTCTTGCAGCGGATCTCCATGTGCTTCATAGACAGCTAAGTGTCAACACTCTTGGAGCTTTGTTAACATTATCCTCCTTTTACAGAGGGGTAAATTAAGACAGAGCTTAGGTGACTTGCTCAAGGTCAAGCAGCAATTCAACTGCAGAGCTGGGAATAGGAGTCTGGATTTGTCCTCTTAGACATACAATGTTGCCCATATGCTTATCTAGTGGGAAATGGTAGAGCTGTTAGTGAAGATGTAACTGAGCTCAAAGGTTGCACTGACAGTTTGGAGCTTTTCTGTATGTTCAGCCCATCACTGGAGCAATTCCATTTATTACCTAACCATATCTCATAGCATCACATAGCCTTGTTCCCACTGAAGGCAAGTGGAGAAAAGCACTGAAACCTTTTTCTTGATTACTCAGAAGAGAAAGGGTTAATCACTGCCACAGACATTAGAGGATAAAGTAACCTTCAAAGCTAAACAAAGACAAGCCGGGGGAATAAAGTTCATGAAAGTTGCCCACAGAGACAGCAGCAAGTAACGTTTTTGTTTGTTTGGGTTTTTTTAATTTTTCAATTATCTTTATGAGTTATAGGTGTAATATCTGGGAGACACAGTTAGTAATTAATGCATTTCTGCCTTTCCTGACAAGTGCCTTCTGTTCGGTCAAAGAGTTATTGAAATTCAGAGAGAAAATCCTCAATCATGTAGGTTTTCAAAGAAATAGGCCAAGATGCAATTTAATAAAGCAATAATATTTCTTTTAAATAATTAACCAGGCTGTGACATTTACTAATATTCCTGAGATCTAGCTCCTGTTCCAGTGTTATTATTGCAATAGTGAGGAGTGCTCAGGCATGTGATCCAGCCACCACACTCTCCTTAGGATGGCAACTGAAAGCATTGCTTACATTTACTCCTGCCCCTGGGTTTACCTGCTGGCACTGATGATCTGATGCATCCTTCCTCCCTCTCTTTTCCATACCGGTTTCTATTTAAACCCCCAGCTAAAGTTCTAGCAGGTCTGAGATTCAGGCTGCTTTTACTTTCAAAGCTATTAAAGCTCTTCACCTCCTTCTCCCCACTTCTTACCCCAGACAATGGTTTCTGTCTTCGTGTTTAACTCCTACTGAAGTCAAAGAGAGTTTGATTCTGCCATGCAACAGAGCCACAACAATTTGATACTGCAGTGATGGGCTAGAAAATCCTAAACTAGCCAGCCATGCTACTGAAATGGTACAATAACAGAAACAGAACAATGTATGGTGACATGTTCCCCCTCAAAAAGCAGAAGTTTGTATAAAACTACAATATTTCACACACAGAAGATTTTAAAGACACACAAAAGTTGTTGCAATATAGGAACAGATCTAACACTCATATACAGCTTTGCATTAAACTTTAAGACCTCTATATAAAGTCAGAATCACTTCACCAAGCACTGAAGTGCAGCCACTTCTGGATTGCAACAGCTGTTTAAACAGTACGGAGATAGACAGCATGCAGGACGGAAAGTGAAGAATACTGTATACTAAAGAGAATGCAGGGGAAATTTCGCTTAGCACAATGTGGTTAGCCAAACTATAATGTAGTCAGGCTATCAAGCCTGCAGTTAGAGCTTTCAGCAAATCAGACAGGGCTGAAGTCAGAATTCCATACCTTGGCTGTTCATCTGAACACATTATGCCATAGAAACCTGTGTACATCATTTCAGACCAAATATGATATACGGACCACACCAGTCATCCAGTTCTGAGCACTCACCAGATAGAGTCTGTAAGCATCAATCCGCCTGATTGGCCCCCAGCACTTGTCTGTATCGTTATACTTCGTGCCATCTCCAACACCGCAGGAGTGATTGCCAGTTACGCGACTGAGAATGCAGTCAGGGGGAGGGGGAAGAGAGAAACAAAAGCAAAACAGTAATTAACATCCCTCTGAATACACTAATTGCGTCTTCCTCTCTCCTCCAGAGAAAGAGAATGGGGCATGGTGGAGACAGAGACATGCAGAGACTTTCCCCTGATCTTGCTGCTTTATCACAGGCCCCAGAAAACATAAATCACTCTGAATTATGTAACCATAGATAGATTCTTGGGCTCTTCACAATTATTTGAAAATGCAGGTGATGGGACTAGATGGTTGAAGTTACTAATAGTGGGATATAGAGACTTGCACCTCTAGGACACTATTTCAAATTGAGCCCAGAGCGAACTTGAACAAATGTCATTCTTCTCTGATAGTTACTGTTACTTATGAGGAAGGAACTGGTCTCAGTCTAATTCTTAATGGACACCTATCCATATCACAAAAGGACTCAAATCTCAGCCTAGATGGCCACCTCAACCGACAGGTCAAGAACTTATTAAGGATCACTCCTGGGAATGGTCCTTCAATAACAAGGAAACACAATAATGAGTTCACACTGGTGCAGCCACTGATGCATTAACCACGTGGGTAAGTAGGACTTAGGTCTGGCCCCAAAGTTGAATCTAAGTCAGGTCACGTGACTCTCCAGTCAATTAATGCCAGCTTAGCCGTCTCCAGTAAAGGAGGCGTCCAACCTCACTACCCCATCTGTAAACACCGATGACCTGTTCTTGGGTCATCTCCCTCTCTGGCTTCCAGAAGTCAAGGGCAAAACCAGGTCCACTGAATATTCGTTAGCCCTCCATCGCAGAAGCACCCAAATGCAAAAGGATCTGTTCCATCCTCTGTTGTCAGTGCACTAGATTCCTGGGCTTACAAAGAACTGCCATCACTCACCAGGTCACCTGCATGAGCGAGACTGGCACAGCAGCTGCGTAGATCGCTAGGTCCCCATAGAGGTAGACGATTATACAGAAGTAAAACAAGTTGACCCCCACTGTAAGAAAAGGAAACGCATTAATAGGAGGGCTAGGGCCAGGTGGGTCCTTGAACTCTGCTCCTAAAGGAGTCAGTGGTTCACATCACCTCCTTGCCAGGGGGTTTTATTATTATTTTATTTCCTCCATCAATTTATGTATTTATTTGGTGATAAACTGCATGCAGGTGAGAGGTGCCAAGCTAGCTGTATTGGAGGCTGGAATCTTCTGCCCACAGGAGATGTACAGCATAGGCAGAAGTAATACAAGCTTCCTCCCAAAGCCCTGTCAAGAATCAAAGTTTACCTCTGACTCATTAAATCCCTGGCCTCTTCACTAAGATGGCCCACAAGGGAAAACAGTGACAATTGTGATGATGGCTCTGGTGCCATGGACATCCGCTTACTAGAAAGTGGACTGAGTACAACCAACTCCTTTCACATAAGCTACATGTCAGGTGGTGAAGGCCCTCTGACATGGGACAGATATAAGCCAGCAACCTGAAGGTAAAAGGTGCCCTATTCAGGTAAGAACATGCAAGCCCATTCAGTTCTCTCTTCATTCTCTCTCACTCTTTAAATAAACTTATTCACTAGTGCCAATGGCACAATTCCTGTGTGGAAATTGTCTCACTTGAAAATGAGACGTGCCAAGGGACTGGTGAAGTTGAAATGCACTGAGTCACACCCCTGGGATGCAACACAGCATTGAGGTAGTTTAAAGAAGACTGAAAGCATGGAATACTCTGAATACCTACTCATTGCAGAATGGTCCTTTAGCATTGCCCCGACTTGAAGCTCTACACCTACAAAGCTCCTGAACTCCTCAAGAGCTTAACCATGAGGTTTTAGTCATGCAGACCTCCCAAGTTCTGCAGGGCTGAAGCTAAGCTTCTTTGGAAGGCTCCTGCCGAGTTTATAAACTTTGAGCTTAGTTTCAACCCTGTGGAGCGTGAAAACTAATTCTGCAGCACTTTTGATGTTAAATCTGAGTTTTACAAAAGTTTCACACATTCTCCCCTGCTCACAAAGCCCTTCATCACAACCAGGTTTTACCCGTTCTGCATTCAGCCGGAAGGAGGAAGATGAAATAGAGAACCTCTGCAACAAAGCTAGTTTTATGCACAAAAAAATCTTAATGGGGCACAAACAAGAAACTCTGCTGTCGTGAGCTGAAGCCAATGAGGATAAAGAGATGCCAAATTACACTGACCCAACTTTGAAGAAGTGGAGCCAGTCTAAACAATACAAAGTGAATCTCAACAGATTTTAATTTCAAAGGCAAGTGAGCCATGAAAAAGCATGCAACTGTTTCACTTTAGCAGGAAAAAAAGAAAACAGCAAGCATTAGAAGAGAAGAGCATGAGGAGAACACAATGTTTTGACAAGTCTGTGCACAGGACTGGGAATGATGAACCTGAGTTCAAATCCCCGGGAATGCTAACTCCCCGTGGCTTAGGCAAGTCACTTTACTTCGCTGTCTCACATACGCTATCTGTAAATGAGGCTAGCACCACTGACTACTTGCAGGAGGGAGGATTAATGCTCATACAAGGCTTTGTAGATTAGCAGCTCTACCATACATTTAGGTAATTCTACTGCACTCATCACTGTGGTATTTGGATGCTACATTCTGTACATTGTTTCTCTTTCTCCCTCTAAACCAAATATTCTAGGTTTTGTGGCTCACTTGATTAATGACCTCCTGTTTGGAAGGCAGCAAGGCACCTTCTCTGCCAAAAGAAATCGAAATATGGTCTCTATATTATCGTTACAGCACCAGCATCCCCTACCCAAGTTTAAAAATTCCCCTATCACTGGATCCTCCAAGATGGTACCTCTCAGAGCTGAGGTGACATTCAGCTATAGGAGAATGTCAGACTCTCTCAAGATATATATGGGAGAACTGAAGGGGAGGGACTGGAAGAAAGGGGGGGGGGCGTGTATCTTGATGATCTGCCTGAGATACACTGGTGCTGAGATTATGTCCATATTACAGAGCCACAGAATCAACCTCCAACCAGCTTTTCATTATAAACCCAATCTTGACCTTCTCTTCTAACTTCCTTAAAAAGCTGTTTCTCATACATGTTCTGTAGCTACAGGAGGTTAGTTTTTCTTTTGGCAAAGTTTGAAAAATGAGGTCCTTCTCTTGGAAAAGTCTCTCTCCTCCCCCCCTCCCAACGTCATATTTAGTAAAGGGGAACTGCAGGTGCTCAGTCCCTCTGAAAAAGAGTCAGACCACTAATTCTAGAAACTCCCAATTTATTTTTGTTTTTTTTCCCCGTTGTCCTCACCGAGAACTAGTGCCTTGGGGTATTTTTAAGATGGTCACATAGGGATAGTCACTGTGCAACTTTGAAAACCATCAGATTCCAGGAGCAGGGGGAAGGACAGTTAAAAAAAATAGTTAACCCTTTAGACAGAGCTGCTATTCCAAGATCTGAGTTTTTAAAGATCAGTTTTCCGCCCTTTGTGTTGAAATGAGTCTTTAAAATGTAAAGAGAAGGTTAGGGCTCAAAGTCTGATTTTCCTAGTAATCCCTCCACTTCTTCCCCATTCAGTTTGCATCCAGTGTAACTGTCCTAGTGGAGGAAGTGCCAACTCCCGCCTCTGATGACTGCCCATGCAGTAGCTTTTATGTAGTCTTTGTACTTAGTTCAAGAAACGTATGGGAATAAAGCGTTAAGAAGTTGGTGAACTTGAAACCCCAGATCCTTAAAAGTCTGACTTGCTGATCTCTGGGATGCAAGCAGGCACCATCCTTTGTTCCTTTTGGTGCTCTGTGTTGCACTCAGGCAGCTCAGCTCAAAGAACATGCAGCGTTCCCAGCTTGACTTTCTAATCAGTGAAGTACAGGCAAGAGGTTCCCCCATCTTCTCTGACTGCAGGTGGACTTCAGTGTCAGTTCTGTTTATAAACTGCCACCAACCCTCCCTGATCAATACTTTCATTACTGGACACAAAACGGGAAGATCAATGACTTCCTATGAGGACGGAGAATGATGAATGTGCACAGAATCCATTATTATGATAAATGACACCCGATCCCTGGCAGAGAGAGCTCAACATTGTGACCAGAGAGAGACATGCTTCAGAGCAGGCTCCTTTAAAAAGAAATTGGTGGGGGCCCTTTATTTTTCCTTGCAGCCCAAACAAGTCAGCACCATTCAGAAAACAGATGAAGAATCAGAGGTGGAAGATTTATCTCCAGCTTAACTCCGAGATTTGCAGATTCACATCCCGTCAGATTGTTAAACCAGTCAAGGGAAATGAGCAGAGAGCTCATTAGCAACAACAGGGTTTTTCCTTTTAACAGGCCAATGAGTCTCATTGGTAGGAATCTGTGACAAAGCCCCCCTCCCCCCTTCTCTCCAATGGCCATAGAGCCCCCCGACACCTCATGTCTGCCTGTGCTACACAGCATCTTGATCCAAGCAAACATCAGAGACAGTTGCTAATGGTACAATCGCGGAGGCTAATGCTTTGAGCTAGTATTTTCAAACTCCAGCTTCTGACAGCGTAGATTTCTCATTCCCAAACCAATATCCAACTGATCACTGCACAACCCCCTCATTCAGGGCCCTTTGATCTCTGTGGAGCCTTCAAATGACTGGTGTGCTATGACAGTCTACAGAGAGGCATGTTTAACTTGGCTCTTCTCTGATCTCTTAGGTTTGAGCTTTTGTAGCAAAAACAGTGGGGCACCTTTGAACGGGAGCTGAGCAATAGTAAAGACCAGGCTATTACTTCTGACCAGGGAGGGAAAGCAGCAAATAGATTCATAGATACTAAGGTCAGAAGGGACCATTATGATCATCTAGTCTGACCTCCTGCACAACGCAGGCCACAGAATTTCACCCACCCACTCCTGCAAAAAACCTCTCACCTATGCCTGAGCTATTGAAGTCCTCAAATCGTGGTTTAAAGACTTCAAGGAGCAGAGAATCCTCCAGCTAGTGACCCGTGCCCCATGCTACAGAGGAAGGCGAAAAACCTCCAGGACCTCTTCCAATCTGCTCTGGAGGAAAATTCCTTCCCAACCCCAAATATGGCGATCAGCTAAACCCTGAGCATATGGGCAAGATTCACCAGCCAGATACTACAGAAAATTCTTTCCTGGGTAATTCACATCCCACCCCATCTAACATCCCATCACAGGCCATTAGGCCTATTTACCATGAATATTTAATTACCAAAACCATGTTATCCCATCATACCATCTCCTCCATAAACTTATCGAGTTTAATCTTAAAGCCAGATAGATCTTTTGCCCCCACTGTTTCCCTTAGAAGGCTATTCCAAAACTTCACTCCTCTGATGGTTAGAAACCTTCGTCTAATTTCAAATCTAAACTTCCTGGTGGCCAGTTTATATCCATTTGTACTTGTTCTCACATTGGTACTGAGCTTAAATAATTCCTCTCCCTCTCCGGTATTTATCCCTCTGATATATTTATAGAGAACAATCATATATCTCCCCTTAACCTTCTTTTAGTTAGGCTAAACAAGCCAAGCTCCTTGAGTCTCCTTTCATAAGACAAGTTTTCCATTCCTCAGATCATCCTAGTAGCCCTTCTCTGTACCCGAGTCACAGCTCCCCCCGGAACAGCTAACTAGGTCGATCTCCTGTCTTATCTGGAAGTCACAGTGTTTTCATGCTGTGTTCCATGGCAGCACCACCTGACTTCCTGAAAGAGCTCTCATCCCATCATCATCAGGACCCTAAATATTTCTGGAAGGGGATCCCTAGCATCTAACTCTGATAACTCAAACTAAAAATAAAACTTTAAGATGGGGGATTAAATGTAAAGTATTAGGCAAGTAATACAGTATTGTGAGGAAATTTACATGTAGTTTTTCTTACTCGGGTTAGAAGAGAAGCACATGTACTCCCAGCACCCTCTACTGGGAGACATTGCCTCTAACATCAATGATTAAAGCTTGAGATCAGCTGCAGCCTCCTAGAACATAGTCTCCCTTATAAACCCCACTCTCCAGTACTAGGTATTGTAGTCACCACCATTTCCTCTCCAATTCACTTGAAGAGGTTTTGCTAGCGATTTGAAATTTGTGCATGCACTGGCTGACCTGTTGCCCCCTTTCTGCAACATCCCCTTAATCTAGCAGGCTACACCTGCCGATATAGACAAGGATCCAAAACAGTATTGCTAGGCAACACTTACACAGCATTCTTCATCTTCAAAGTGCTTTACAAATATTAATCCCCAGACAACTACTGTGAGGTAGGTAAGTAATAGCCTTGTTTTGCAGATGGGGAAACAGCCACAAGCGAAGAGACTTGCCCCAAGGTGCAGCAAATCAGTATCAGAGCTGGGACTAGAAGCTCCAGGCCTAGGCTGAGACCACACTGCTCCTCCGCCACCATTAGAGTGGGGGCACTTAGAGCTCTAAAGTGGGAATGTCAAAATAGCTAAGTGAGCTAGGAGCACAAGACCTGCTGAAAGGATTCCCATGCACTTTCAGTGAGACTCGTGCTTGCAAATGACACTGGTGCTTTTGAAAACGTTCCCCACCCCGGATCCTGATTCTCCATGGAACGCAATGGAGTTACATTAGCATAAAACTGGTGTAATGCCGTGGAAAAGGCAGCCCACTGTGTGCTAAGAAAAATACCGGTGAACAAAGGAACATGCCATTCACAAGACATTTGACTGCAAGAGACCAAAACTGAACACCATGGCATGTGTCTGATTGCAGAGACAGAAAACATGGGATTTCTTTACTAACACACTATGCTCTGAGTGTCATCTCTCTCGTTGTCTATGGCTTGTATCTCTATAGTGTGAGATTAATATAGCTTTATATTGCAGCTACCTTTGTAGGGTTTTCTTATTTCATTCTAGTTATAGATGTTTTTTATTGTATGACAGAAAACACATTTAATACAAAGACAAGATGCCTGCATCCATCAGGTGTGCACAGGGGACCCATTCAGACTGAAGCTCAGGATTAGAGAAGCCCTAGAGGTCACTTACCCAGCCACAGTCAAGTGCTCTCAGAAATGCTCCTCACTGACCTCCTTCCTTCAGACTGAAGCTAACTGATTATGGAAATGTTTGGTGTGCTGCATCTTAACAGAGTCAGGAAGGTGAGAGCAGCACACTTCCTGGCTCTGCTGCTGTGGACCACGTTTGCAGAGGATACAGAGAGAGGAGGTGAGCACTCAATGCATGGAGAGTCAGGGTCAGAGCAGTCATGCTGGGCAGAAGCAAGTGTTACTCCTACAATCTTTATACTCATGTGCTAAGGGAAATCTGCCCATTTTGCTTCAGGACTTTTTTGGCTAAACCTACTACAGCCCCTCTGCCTTCCCTGACCTAGATTCTGGCGTAGTTCCCTTGGCTGGGTTGGAAATGAGTCCATAACATCGCATTCTCTGCAACTGCGGTGGAGGACAGTCAGTAACAAAAATCCTACAAAAAGGTGTTTGGGGATGGGGGCATGTTTGGCTGGGACTGTCAAGTCCTCAGAATCAGGAGGTTTAGAGGGAACCCAGAATTCACAGCAGCAGCTGCTTCCACCACCACGTTACAAGTGCCCAGGTTTAAGGAACAACGACACCTACTACCCTATTCAGGAAGATCTTTGGGAACCCTTGAGAAAGTGAGATAGTTACCTTTATTGAAGAACATAGAGGCCATCTGACCCATCTCCACCCTCTCAGTGATTTCAAAGATATTGGGTGAGCCACGTCTCTCTGCAAGTTGGAAACAAGAAAGTTCCACTCACTCTTCTTGATTAGCCCAAAAGGAAGGACAGGCAGCATCTGGGGACATCCCACCTATCCTGGTAACACCATCCAGGATACATACACCCCCTGCCATGCAGTCCCCACACCATTTATAGCTTTTCAGAGGAAGCCATTTATGCCTCGGTGACCAGATGGAATTGTTCTAGGTAAAAGGGGAAAGAAAAAGCCTCTTCTGTTTGGAAGCAACAGAGTAAAACTAGCTTCATCCATTAGTCCATCTTGAAAGCCATAATGGCATGAACTAGAAGAGAGCTCGTGAGATGTGGGCATGTGGAATTCATCTGTCACTAAGGGCTTGTCTATTCCAAAATAACTGTTCTTTAATAACTCTATGAGTGGATACTCTTATTATAGATTAAGAATGTCTTGTTCCTGTTTAGCTTAATCCATTTTCATGGAGCTATTCAGGAATGGCTATGGTGCTTTAAATTCATACCCTATCTCAATCCAAATCAACTTTCAAGTGTAGACAAGCCCTCAGGGTGAAAGGTGGAGGAGAAAAGTCTTACTCCACTTACAAGAGGGCAGTTGTAAAGGGTTTGGTTCCCACAGAAGTGGGAAAAGCCTTTCGTTCCCTATTAGAGAGCAAGTAGCAGCAAAAGTTGGATACTTACGAACTGACAGGATAGGCCGTGTCTCTGATCGTTCATAGCCATCTGGGAGGAGAATATCACTATCAGAGACCCCAGAGGAAGAATCTTCATCGTCGTCTTCCTAGAAGGTAGGAAAATAAGTGCAGCTGCCCAGGTTCTGCTCTGTGATGTGTGCTACCCGAGGAACAGCTTGTGGCAACAGTACAAGGAGGTAGAAACAACCCAATGAAAAAGCCTCAGTTCCATGTGCTCATGGTGAAAAAGAGAGGGGGACTGGAAGGTACAGACCGGTGAGCACATGGGGAGATGGCAGGGAACCATATTTTCTGGTCTTGGAATGTGGGGAGGGCACTCTCGGGAAGGAGGACAACACTGGCAGGGCATTAGGAGGTTAATGACAAAGTGAGCTACTCTCTTTCCGTGTGGGACATATACACAAGAGCAGAATGTCCATTCAGTAAAATCATAAAGACACTAGCAAGCTTGATGCAATGAGTTTGTAGATTTGGTGTCCAGATGCACAGTGTGGGCACCAGATTACATTTTCTTAAAAACCCAAACCTTTGCATTTCCCTAACTAGGCAGGGCAGGAAAACCCACTCCACAACTCCACCCCACCTTCCTACTGATCACGATTAAAGTCTGACCAAAAAATTATGCCTTGTACTGCATCATGAAGGTCACTAAACCCAGGAGCTGACAAACCCAGCAAAGGAGTAAATTCTACAGTCAGGACAGAGGCCAGAGAGAATGCCCAGCAGGAGTCCCTGGGATAAGACTCCAATGACTGATAACAAGAGCATTCCAGCTAGATCAACAGTGCCCTGCAGTGGCTGGATCTCACATAATTTAAGGATTTATAGATCTTAACACACCTTGAATGATGGATTGCTCTCCCCAACTCCTCTAAAGAGCATCTCAGGCCAAAACCAGCAGCATGAAATTGGGAGACACATGGGCAGGGTCGGGGATTTTTAAAGCAGGAAAAGAAAATCCTGGGTTTTATGAGCAATACCACAGAGAATGACCACATTTTATATGAAGATGTTAAGTACAGTGGAAATTTATTCCTTTATTAGACTTACTAATGAGGGGAGGCAGAGCCAGAACAGTAAACTGAGGAGAGCTTTTAGGGACTGAAGAATGATAGAGATTGGAAAATAAAAAGCCACGACACAAACCTTGTGCTTTTCCATTCTCTTCCAACGCAGCTGGGCGTTAGCAGCGGCCATGGCCTCCATCACAAACGTTGTAGTCATGTAACTAGACGGGAAATTAAATTTAGCAATTACTAATAGCTAACAAGGACAGCAGAATAGATCACTGCAAATTACTTTGACTGGGCTTTCCGAGGGAGACAGGCTCTTCATAGCTCTGGTACGTGCTGCAGCCTCCACGCTGTTGCCGAATCAAGAATGAAGCAGTGCAGAGGCGATTTTCTAGGGTTTGGGGATTCTTACATTTCTTATGTGAAGTCAGTGTTGGTGAGATGCTGGACTGACAGCTCTGGGGAATGAAGCATCTTTTGTATGGAACAGAGAACAATGCAGACAGCTGCAAAGCAAGATTATGCACTATCCTGCTAGTACCTGGGACCATATTTAGAGGCAAGGGTCTCTGCGGCGCATTCAGTCCTGGGACTCTGATGAGATTGCCCCAGGGGTGTCAACTGGGATGCTGTTCTGCTCAGAGCTGGACTGAGACAGAGTTTAACAACTCAAATCTCATAACCTAGAAGTTCTCACGCATTAGTGAAAACAATGGCACAGAGCCCTAAGCATCAAAGTTTGGAAGTTTTGGACTCCTTAGATCCACAGGCAGGACTGAATCCTGACAGGGCTGACCCAGTCCTTTGCCTTTATGACTCAGATGAATGAAGTATTGTGTAGTTCACTGTGTGAAGGGTCTTTAGGGTGAGACCTTATAAACCAGAGTCCTATCAGTTACGTGTAGCCCCTAAAGATCTCCTAGCATGTTTTGTAAGGGTAGGGGTTTGTCCCAGCACCCTTCACCAGCATTCCCCTCTTTCTCTTTTTGTACAGGGAGTTCTACCTCAGTTTGCTGCTGTCCTTCAACCCAGAGACGGTTTCATTTCAGTTGTGCTGTGTAGGCACACAGTATGATGCAATTTGGATGTAAGGCACCACACAGATGTAAAATATTCATAAGAGTACTTCCTTATTACTGTTTCGTAAGAGTAGAAACAGGCAAGAATATGTTTTTTTTTTTGTAAACTAAAAACCTGGAGACAGCTATGGTTGCTTCATGGTATATTATCACATCCATGAGAAGATCTTATTTGCTGTTTGTAATTATTTTTGTTTAAGCATTTGGGCCTGGTAGACCCATTAGTCTCAACCAAAATGCTTGTGTAAAAACATGTTAAAACATCACAATAAAACCGCAGTTAGGTGCAAATATCAGTAAATAAAAGGAGCCTCTTATTTCTAGGACTATGTCAGAGGTGCTCAAACTTTGATCAACCAAAAACACACAGGAAATTTGTCAGGAGCATGAAGCCTGCAACTAATTTGCACAAACGGAGCAGGCATCTGCCTATATCTCCAGTACAGGTGTGGCCCACAGATTACATGCTACCTCACTGCAACGGGGGTAGGCTTCTTAGAGGAAGATGGAGCATTGTATGGTAGGGTTTGTAATCCTGAGTCAGTTTCCCCATCTGTAAAGTGGGAATAATGCATACTCCCTGTCCTCACAGTACTGTTGTGAGGCTTAATCTTTTGGTAGCTGTAAAACACTGCGAGACCCTCAGAAGGAAGGTGTTACTGAAGGGCAATGGTTTATTATTGTTGTAGATTTCAGAGCAGCAAGCAAATTAGGACGTACACCACCAATTTTGCCAGTGACTGTAGAAGAAGCCGTCTAAGGAGTTAAATAACGAGAGGGACCTTTTTTTTAACCCAATGCCAAGGAGACGGCTAGAATCACTCACCCATCCGAGGTCCCAGTTCACCACTACAATCTGCTTTGACACTTTCAGGAACGGACTGTCATTATCTCAGCTAAATGACCATTTTAAGGTTTCTTTCCCCTCTACTGCTTTTTTTTTTTTTTTGAAGTAAAACTAAAATCAATCTTATTTAAGGTTCAAAAACAGTTTTACGGCTTCACAAACTGAATTCATTTATCAAGTTCAAATGAGAAATTAGGTTTGCTAGGATAAACGTACAGCAGCCCCCTCCTGGACGCCACATAATGATTGCCCATGTAGACTCTCACTGCACTGAAAGTTCTCTAGAGGTTATTAGGGAGTTAGAAGCGCAAACATAGGAATGAGAGCAACAGGGCAACTAGGCTCACAAAGCACTTAGCACCAGTGCGCGACATTTCAAGTTTGGCACAAGAGCATCATGGACGAGCCAGCAAGATTTGCACCTCCTGCTGGCACTAAGATATAAACTGAGGAAGAACCAGAGCAGACGGTAGGGAGCTCCGTACATGGGCTTCATGATTTGGAAATAAGGTATTTAAAAATGGATTGCATCTAAATCCAACAGTCATTCGTACTTCCAGAATTTATGTCTGTCAATAATAATTAACCAGACTTTTATAGAGCGTTTCTTTCACAGATTTATTGCAGTTTACAAATATTAAGCCTCAACACACCTGGGGTTTACAAAAATGATTTCATTCACCACTGAAATGCAGTTTCCTCTTGAGTGAAACATGGACTCTGTTTAATAGCCAAACAGTACAGGACAGGAAAAAGTTGTATCCAATCAAAACTGCAGAAGGAATTTAGATTGGCAAATGTAGGTACCCATAACAGAATTTGGCCAGGATACCAGGATTAAAATCCCAATACTCTTACAAAAGTGAGAGGGGACCTTTGATCCAGACAAGGCTTCACATCTCACCAGAAAGATGACACCATCAACTACTGGAGTCTCCAGGCTGAATGTGTAGATCACACAACTATAGCAACAGCCCTTAGCTCCACCTCCAGGGCTGCAACTGCTGCACCAGTGCAGAGGAAACCAAGCTGAAGTCTGGTCAGCTTCAAGTTAGCCTCAGGGTTTCCAAGATCCCAGACTGGTGAAGGGGAAGAATGAGGCAGGCATAGTTTTACAAGAAGTTACTTCCTCCTGTACTCCTGGTAGCAGATAGGAGATTACATCATCTGTGAGTTGCTGAATCACTACCAAACTGCGCTCCTCTGCAGCTCTATTCAGGCATCAGCTTAAATTGCTCGTGTCCAAGAACAGCCATGGGGCAGATGGGTTTGAAGGACTCAGGTGATCTTTTAATTATTCTAATGTCTTCTCACTGCAACATACCTAAAAGGTTATGGTCCCTACACAGAAGGGATTGACATATATGGAATTTATAATCCGAGTCAATCCAGTCCAGATTCAGTTCAGTTCTAGAGCCAGAACATGCTGATTCTGCAGAAGGAGCAACCTTTGAAAATTCCGTTTGTCTGTGGTGAATAAGTAGCCTTCCCTGTTGAGCATGGGTGAGAAAGACTGTGAAGTTACCCTTCCAAATGTAAGTCAGTGCAGAGCTGCCTCCCCAAATCTGCAGGCAGACAGAGATCCAGTGCCCCTTGCTCAGAACCCTGCTAGGAGCCAGAGTGAAATTGACATGACAGGTCAGTTTCACGGCCACCATTCAAAATGCAGTCAGCAGAAGTGAAATTGTCAGGAATCACATCAACTTTTTGTTGCTACTGGTGACTGGGAAAGATATCACTAGCAAAGAGACAAGCATTGGAGTTATCCCTGGGGGAGGAGGACGACCCCAAAAAACAGAGGCTGGTGGAAGGGTACAGTAGTGAAGCTCATGCTTCAAGGTTTCAGCTGGCCACCTGCAGGGGTCTGGAGGGGGTTTCCCTGCCCAACATATTCTGGAAGCCTCAGGGATAGCCATGGCTGGAGATGGGAGATTGGGTGTAGCGGGCCAGAGCTCTGATGTGACATGGAGCATTCTCTCTCTCAGGTACTTTGGCTGACTGGTTCCTGCTCAAATGCTCAGGTCTAACTGATTGCCATATGTGGGGCTGGGGAGGTATTTTCCCCCAGTCAGATTGGCAGTGAGCTTGGAGGTTTTTCCACTTTCCTCTGCAGTATGTGGGTGTGTGTCACTTGCCAGGATCATCATTTTCCTGCCGGGTGGGGGGGGAAGAGGTTGGACACTACTGCACCTCAGTCTTTCCTTGTCTCTGCCTGTAGCACATAACAGACTAGTCTCCCATGGGCTGTAATGCTGCCATCTAATTTAAATGGCTGGGTTTAGAATGCGAGTGCTGGGTGGCATTGGTGGCCAGTGATACACAGGAGGTCAGAACAGATGATCTGGTGGTCCCTTCTGGCCTTAAACTTTACGAAGACCCTCTGCCATGCAGCAGCCAGAAGGCTCTAGAGTGGGCAGTGGAGACAAAGTACACTCCCTTCTACCAGCTAGAGGAGATGTAGCTCCACATTGCAGACATCCATTAGCCAGAAAGTTGATATTAAAACTACAGCCTCTAAACAGGATCCAGGTGCAGCACAATTGTGAAATCCCAGCAGCTGGGTGGCAGAGCGGCTGGGCTTCTCACCAGCATGCTGCCCCCAATTTCTTACATGTAGCCCTTAGAATAAAACCAAGCCACACTCCCAGCATGCTGAAGACAGGCAAAGAGAGACACCAAAATCCTACCTCATGAAGCCCAGGAACATTATGAGAATGAGGCTGACGAGCCAGCCAGCGGTAGCAAAGGCCTTCGGCATGGTTAGGGCTCCTGTCCCAACGATAAGGTTGAACATGTAAACCAGGCCAACCTGCAATCATCCAGATAATCAGCATTAGATAATGCAGCAGCCCTGGGGATCAGCTAAGATAACTCACTGACATGGCAGGTTGTGTGTGGGGAATGTGATCTGTATGCATGTCTAGGAAGGATAAGCACAAGGTAAAAGTACATACAAGTGGAGGGGAACACTCTGAGAGTCAGAAAGGTTGTGCAGTGGATTAGTGCACTAGCACAGCACAGGTCAGGATTGATGTTCCCCGCCAGATTTGTTCTATTTACAATTTATGGAATGTTAAAAAAAAAAAAGAAAAGAAAAAATCAATGGAATCTTTAATAGACATCTGAAGTCTATTTAATAGACAATAGAAGTCTGCACTCCTGCCTGCACTCCTGCCTGCACTATGCCTGGTTGAGGCCAGAATGATCCTACCTGATTTTCATGAAATTCATTTCATTATTTTATTTTTTAAATTAAAGGAAATTCGTTATTCAGGCAGTAAATTCCTATCAACAGCTAGGGAGAGAAGGCACCTTCCAGCCACCCTGGGGAGAGTCAGGCTCCAGGGATTAAATCTTTGCTGACGAGCATAAATGCAAGAGGCACCATCACTACACACAGGCTGCCCTAGTGAAGTCAGTGTTTAACCTGAAACTGAAGGTCTGGAGCTGAAATAGCCTCAAGCACTAGACACTTTCCACTTCCATTATCCTACCACCATTCTTTGTAAAGTATGGCTGAGCCAGCAAAACCAGATCTGCTGACCAAAGGAGACTGGCCTCCAAGCATCTTGTGACCTATACTGTTGAACAATATTTGTGGTTGGAAGCCCTCAGCTTGGTGCACATAATTCTCTCACTCAGCATCTTTGTGCTTGGAAGCACAGAGACAGAGGGGCCCTTTGCAACAAGAGAGAATGGACTGTGTCATGATGTGGTCCACTCATGTTTCCTCAGAATCAAGCTATTCCTTTATCACAAGCAGTTTTAATCAAAGTGCAGCTGAGGCCTAATCTAAACACAAAGTTGCACTGGTTTAACTAAAGATGCAATTTTAAACTGATTTAGTTAAAATGGTGAAACTTTGTGTGTGAATATCCTTCAATTGATTTAACCTGTCTTAAATCAATGTAAGGGCGTTCACACAGGGATTTGCATTGGTTTAATGTAGACAAGCCCTGAGAGTTGTAAACTGGTCAAAGTGACTGCCAGATTGAAGGCAAGGAAATAATTTTCCTCCATGCTGCATGACTGAGGAGTTCTGCCTTTTTCCTCTGAGACACTGAGCAGGGATCGTAGAAATGGTGGGCAATTCCTCCACAACCTACTTCCTTCCACTGTACAAGGACTGGTCTATCCCATTTCCTGTTTCACTGTTTCTGTTCTAAATTGTCCCCACTTCAGTCACATGTAGTGCTTAGGGTCACCACAATGCAAATGGTGGAAAAGAAACAGACCCCACCTGCTGTGCTAAAGGAAGAAGGTGAAGACTGAGCAAAGGGAGGAGACTTTGCCCTCCCATTCTTAATGCAAACATGGTATGGGACACACCCTGAGAGTCTCCCCACTTCCTTATAAACCATGAGAATTTTTGTGTAAACGAGGGAGAAACCCACATATAGTGCTTGGCGTGGCCAGAGATCATAGGAGCCAAGCTTGGAGACATCATACAAAACACAACGCAAAGTCTTTTTTGTTAAGCTCACAACGAGACACTATACCTTTTCGCTGTTCAAACATGAACATCAGCTGATCCACCAAAGGACTAAAATGCAGCCTTCCGGTTTGCAGAGAGGCTCATGTCACTCAGTTGGCAGGCTCCCATTTCCCGCTTACTTCCCCTTGTGTTGAGAGTGCCCAGGGGCCTGACTCACTTTGCAATGAAGGACTTGGACAGAAACCCAGATGATTTTTCTTGGCTTTGGTTGAACAGATGCCAAGACTGGCATCATGTTACTGTCCTCAGACTCTGGGGTAGAGATAGCCCAGCATCCTCAGAGGAAATGAGATAGCTACAGTTCCCTAGAACTCAGACTCCAGGAATTTCTGCAACACTAATATTTTGAACTATGCATGCAGTCAGAAAAGCAACTAAAAACATCCCAGGATTCCATATTCCCCCTCCATGGGGAAGATCAAATTGGGTTGGCTTACTAGTCAAAAGATGATTTTGCTAATGTCAGTACTGGAAATTCACTTAAAATAAAGAAATCAAAACCCATTAAGAAGAGAGCAGATTTCCTTCTCAACATAAGTTCTGAAAGCTTTAGTACTGGTTCACCAAAGTGTTTCTGCTCTTGGCAAGTCACAAAATACTGGACCTTGAAAGTGAGCGTGACAACTACTTTATTAGTAGTTTGTTTTTTTTTAAATGTTGACTATGAAAAAATGTCAACAGTTTCAAGAAAAACATTTTAAAAGGTACTTCTGCACCAATTCCCTATTCTAGCAATGTCTGAGATGTTCATGCTATTAGTGAAGTTAAAAAAAAGTGACTACTTCATATTCTCTCACATAATATTTTCTCCACCTAACTGAGCCAACTGGAATCTCTTGAACATGAAAATGCTTAAGACCACAAACTATGCAAAAGCACAAGACAATAAAAATTATCAAAAAACTGTAATCAGGCAGGAAATGCTTAAAATCAGATTTTTCTGATTACTGTGTTGCTGCCCCGCCCCCTTCACTTTTCAGTTCTGGCCTGCTTTTAGCTGCCAATACTCTTATGAGCATAATGCCCCGTTCTACCCTCAGCTTTTGAGGGTTCCTAGACTCGAGATGAATGTTTTTAGCATTTGAAAGCTGAGATTCCTGGATCTCAGGTGGTGGAAAACATTCGTTCTATCTTTAATGGTTCTTGAGATAACCATTAAGATCGCTTCAGAAATGAAGCTATGGGGAAGTAATATGTGACAATTTTATTATCTGATATTTTGTGAACCCCCATTAGATATAAAAAAAATCAGCATTCCCAATGGTGTACAGAACTAAATGCTAGCATTGTGGGTTCATGAAATATCCGATCTTAAAATGGTCACTAGTGCCCCAGGCTAGCCAGGCATTTTTAATATGCAGGAGTTAATACAGCAAATCCCACACTTCAGACTCGTATTTTAGATTCCTGAGCTATGCTCTGCCATTTATATCATCACCATAATAAATCAAGAAATCCAAATTTAACTACTAATTTTGAGATTATGCATAAGAAAGAATAGACTCTAGCTTATGCTCACAGAGCTGTATTGTCTTTGCAGGGCCCAGGTTGAAGAGAAGTCAAGTCTAGTGTTCTGAGCACAAGGCTGAGAGGCAGAAATACCTGATGTTCTAATCCCTCTAGTAGTGACTGTCACTTTACTTCAATGCCTCAGTTTCCCCATCTGTAAAATGGATATTATACTTACCTACCTCATAAAGGATGCTGTGAGGACTGATCATTTGGGACATCCCATTGAAAAAAATCACTTCTGTCTGAATGTTTTTATTTATCATTGTTACAATTAATATGTGAAATGACTAACAAACAGATCAGAGGAAAAAAGGTTTGCCCCCTTAAGCTTTCAATTTGTTTTCTTTTTATATTTGACAATGCTTTGTAGATAGTGAATTTCAGCATCCCACACAGCTGCACCTATTTGTGCAAGTCTTTCACATGAGATCAGGGGAGAGAAGGAAAAGCTTGTTTTAAAAATGTGGAAGTAAAACCATAAAAATGGGCAAGGGGGCTCAAGGGCAAGTGTAGTATCAAACTACTTGTAACTCATTTTTTCAAATCGATTAAGTATCAGGTTGATGGTGTCCCTTTAAGGTTTGTAGAGTAACTGGCGATGTAAAACAATACGCAAATACTATGCATTATAACTGATTATTTAAAATTAGTTTGTATCAGTGAACAGATGCATCTCAAAAGACACATGGACCAGAGACAGGCAGTAAGGTGATGCCATTTTCACATTCACATTTCTGACCATAAATACAGATGAAAAAAGGACCAAGCCAAACTTAACATATAAAGTCTCAAAGATAGGATGAAAGTTCTCTAAGCTAACTCACTAAACTCTAGATACTTGGGTCCCTTTCAAACTCTGAAGTGGCCCTTGTTGTGGTGTAATTCAAACCAAGATCTCTTGGGCAACAAGCTAAACATGTTCTACTGCCCTTACCCTAATGTCTTCCAGCATTCCTTGCAACTTTGACATTGATTACTGTGTTCACTGGGAACCAGGAAGATAAGTAACAACATACCCTGAGAATAAGCAGGGTTGTGAAGAGAAGACACTGAACTAACAGCAGTGGTACATCCCAATGGTAATACTCACGTAAGGAGAGTACAGCTCCCCTGTGTCGGTAATGCCACCCGCCATGTTTGAGACTAGAGGGGCCTGGAACGGAGAAGTAGGTATCTTCTGTCTCTGCTACGTCTGGCCTAAAGAGACAACATGTCCAAGCCTGGTTATCATTATCAGCAGCTGCTCACGATGCCACTGAAAGACCGATGGACAACAATGGGCAACCCATTACTGTAAACAGAGAAAGATTTGAGCCCAATTGCAATTGGGACTCTGTCCTGCCCTGGGATATGAGCACACCTCCAGATGTCCCATCCTCCAACACACTGTCCTGACACCTCCGTTCAAAATCCTTAACATTTGTGCCCTATGTCAAGACAGTAATCAGATAGCCCTACTCTTTTTCCCTGCACATCAGATACTTACCAGTTACCAACTGCAAGAAGCCGGCAGTGCAAGAGAGGAGCAGATCATTCCATAATTGCCCTGTTCTGTACACTCCCCCAGAAGCTCTAGTATGGGTAACCGTTGGAGACAGGATACTAGGATAGATGGACTGTCTGACCTATTATGGCAGCTCTTATGGAATGTACCAACCTTCCTGAAATGGCCATCAAACCAGGGATTTCCACTAACCCACTCAGTAGGAAAACCATGATTCTATAAAAGGATGATCTAATCATACTATCACCCAAATAATAATCAATATGCTTTAGAAATATACTGCCATCACGAGTTATTCTGCAGATTGCTACAATAAAAAACACCCAACAACCCCAATCTCTCCCCATATACTTTCCAAAAAACAGCCAGCTAACACTCTGAATGTAGAAACAGAATACATTGAAATTATACTTACCTAGGCCTCCAAAATAAAAGCATTTGGGGAACTTCACAACAGCAATAAAAGCGTCTGAAAAAAAGCCCTCTGAAGAATTTATAAGCCGTTAAAGAATTACAATTTGCCAATAAAATCACAACTCCAGTTACTTGAGAACTTAATCTAACTCATCCTGCTATATAGGAGAAACAGTTTGGGCCCTGTCTTATCAAGTAACTACACCAGCTGGCACAAATTATCAGTACAAACTCCCTCCTAGTCCACACACAGAAGAACATTCAACTAACTTCTGGCACCACCTCAATCACAACAATAAACATCTCCACAGCAGAGTAGTAGAGGAGGAAAAGCTAAAATCAGCTAAGAAATAGAACCCACTCCTAGATCACGATTCTGTTCTGGACAAGACAATATTCATCTCCAGTTCAATGGAGCAAACAACCCCACACAAGATAGTGATGCTAAAAACACTACAGCAAAGCCTAAAACAGATCAAAACCAAGAGAGACTGCTACCAAAGCATGCCCAGAATTATCATGCTAGCAGACACCTCATCATAGAAAAATGTGCAAATCTAAGGCAGACTCTCCCCAAATGCCCAGTGACAATAAATTAGAGGTGGGAACAAGGAGAGACAAAGCAAAGAGGAAACCCACGTGACACAGACTGATTTGGAGACACAGTCTACTCCCTTGTCCAAAATACAACCCGAGGGGGGGGGGGAAAGGCATGAAAGAGAAACATCGCACCCCAGAGTCTCCCCCACATCCCACCCCACTTCCCAACCCCCCAGCTCCCACCCCAGAGTCCCCCCACATACCACCCCACTTCCCAACCCCCCAGCTCCCACCCCAGAGCCCCCCCACATCCCACCCCATTTCCCAACCCCCCAGCTCCCACCCCAGAGCCCCCCCCACATCCCACCCCACTTCCCAACCCCCCAGCTCCCACCCCAGAGCCCCCCCCACATCCCACCCCACTTCCCAACCCCCCAGCTCCCACCCCAGAGCCCCCCCACATCCCACCCCACTTCCCAACCCCCCAGCTCCCACCCCAGAGCCCCCCCCACATCCCACCCCACTTCCCAACCCCCCAGCTCCCACCCCAGAGCCCCCCCCACATCCCACCCCACTTCCCAACCCCCCAGCTCCCACCCCAGAGCCCCCCCCCACATCCCACCCCACTTCCCAACCCCCCAGCTCCCACCCCAGAGCCCCCCCCCACATCCCACCCCACTTCCCAACCCCCCAGCTCCCACCCCAGAGCCCCCCCCACATCCCACCCCACTTCCCAACCCCCCAGCTCCCACCCCAGAGCCCCCCCCACATCCCACCCCACTTCCCAACCCCCCAGCTCCCACCCCAGAGCCCCCCCCACATCCCACCCCACTTCCCAACCCCCCAGCTCCCACCCCAGAGCCCCCCCCACATCCCACCCCACTTCCCAACCCCCCAGCTCCCACCCCAGAGCCCCCCCACATCCCACCCCACTTCCCAACCCCCCAGCTCCCACCCCAGAGCCCCCCCCACTTCCCAACCCCCCAGCTCCCACCCCAGAGCCCCCCCACATCCCACCCCACTTCCCAACCCCCCAGCTCCCACCCCAGAGCCCCCCCACATCCCACCCCACTTCCCAACCCCCCAGCTCCCACCCCAGGGCCCCCCCACTGCCCAAGCCCCCCACCTCCCACCCCAAAGCCCCCACAACACCAAAGCCCCCACACTGCCCGAGCCCCCCCACATCCCACCCTAGAGCCCCCACAATCCCCAATCCCCATCTCCCACCCCAGAGCCCCCCCACATCCCACCTACTTCCCAACCCCACAGCTCCCACCCCAGAGTCCCCCCACTGCCCGAGCCCCCCACCTCTCACTCCAGAGCCCCCACAATACCCAACTCCCACCTCCCTTGGGAGCCCCCCACCTCCCACTCCAACTCCCCCAGCGCCCATCTCAGGGACCCCCCAGCTCCCACCCCAAAGCCCCCAGCTTCCACCCCACCCCAGGGCCCCCGCACTGCCCAACCCCCCACATGTCACCTCAGAGCCCCATCTCTCAGACCGACTCCAAACCCCGTCCCCGCCCCACAGGCAGCTAGCTCCTCCCGTACCTGCGCTCCCAAGGACCCGGCCAGCTCACCCGAGACGCCACCCTCATCCCATGGAACGTACAGAGCATGCGCGGACTCACCGCGCAGCGGTAAGACCTTCCGCACGCGTAACGAGGCCAACCCTAGCCCCTGCTCCGCCGATTGGATGCGCTGGATCACGTGCGGGAGCGCGCAGCCGTGCGGCCGCACTCGACTCGGTGGCATGCGCCCTAGGTGAGGCAGTTCAGCGGCCCGCAGCGGGTCGGACCAAGACAGGAGGTGCCTTGTAGCCCCAGGACCGCATGGGCTAGATATCCCCCCCCCGGGCTGGGCGCCCCCCATAGCCCCCCACCCGGGGCTGGGTGTCCCCCTCCATTGCCTCCCAGCCGCAGCCCACGGGGGGCCAGCTATCCCACCTGGGGCTGGGCGAGAGAGGGGCTGGATGCCACCCCGGCTCCTCCCCCGCACCTGGGGCTGGGCGAGAGAGGGGCTGGATGCCACCCCGGCTCCTTCCCCCCCACCTGGGGTTGGGCGACAGAGGGGCTGGATGCCACCCCGGCTCCTCCCCCCCACCTGGGGCTGGGCGAGAGAGGGGCTGGATGCCACCCCGGCTCCTTCCCCCCCCCCCCACCTGGGGCTGGGCGAGAGAGGGGCTGGATGCCACCCCGGCTCCTTCCCCCCCCCCCCCACCTGGGGCTGGGCGAGAGAGGGGCTGGATGCCACCCCGGCTCCTTCCCCCCACCTGGGGCTGGGCGACAGAGGGGCTGGATGCCACCCCGGCTCCTTCCCCCCCACCTCCCCTGTCCCCCCCCCACACCTGGGGCTGGGCGAGAGAGGGGCTGGATACCACCCCGGCTCCTCCCCCCCCACCTCCCCTGTCCCCCCCCCCACACCTGGGGCTGGGCGAGAGAGGGGCTGGATGCCACCCCGGCTCCTCCCCCCCACCTCCCCTGCCCCCCCCCCCCCACCTGGGGCTGGGCGAGAGAGGGGCTGGATGCCACCCCAGCTCCTTCCCCCCCCACCTGGGGCTGGGCGAGAGAGGGGCTGGATACCACCCCGGCTCCTCCTCCCCCCCCCACCTCCCCTGTCCCCCCCCCACACCTGGGGCTGGGCGAGAGAGGGGCTGGATACCACCCCGGCTCCTTCCCCCCCCCCCACCTGGGGCTGGGCGAGAGAGGGGCTGGATGCCACCCCGGCTCCTTCCCCCCCCCCACCTGGGGCTGGGCGAGAGAGGGGCTGGATGCCACCCCGGCTCCTTCCCCCCCCCCCCACCTGGGGCTGGGCGAGAGAGGGGCTGGATGCCACCCCGGCTCCTTCCCCCCCCCCCCCACCTGGGGCTGGGCGAGAGAGGGGCTGGATGCCACCCCGGCTCCTTCCCCCCCCCCACCTGGGGCTGGGCGAGAGAGGGGCTGGATGCCACCCCAGCTCCTTCCCCCCCACCTGGGGCTGGGCGAGAGAGGGGCTGGATGCCACCCCGGCTCCTCCCCCCCCACCTGGGGCTGGGCGAGAGAGGGGCTGGATGCCACCCCGGCTCCTCCCCCCCACCTGGGGCTGGGCGAGAGAGGGGCTGGATGCCACCCCGGCTCCTCCCCCCCACCTGGGGCTGGGCGAGAGAGGGGCTGGATGCCACCCCGGCTCCTCCCCCCCCACCTGGGGCTGGGCGAGAGAGGGGCTGGATGCCACCCCGGCTCCTTCCCCCCCCCCCCACCTGGGGCTGGGCGAGAGAGGGGCTGGATGCCACCCCGGCTCCTTCCCCCCACCTGGGGCTGGGCGACAGAGGGGCTGGATACCACCCCGGCTCCTCCCCCCCCACCTCCCCTGTCCCCCCCCCCCACACCTGGGGCTGGGCGAGAGAGGGGCTGGATACCACCCCGGCTCCTCCCCCCCCACCTCCCCTGTCCCCCCCCCCCCCACACCTGGGGCTGGGCGAGAGAGGGGCTGGATGCCACCCCGGCTCCTCCCCCCCACCTCCCCTGCCCCCCCCCACACCTGGGGCTGGGCGAGAGAGGGGCTGGATGCCACCCCGGCTCCTTCCCCCCCCACCTGGGGCTGGGCGAGAGAGGGGCTGGATACCACCCCGGCTCCTCCTCCCCCCCCACCTCCCCTGTCCCCCCCCCACACCTGGGGCTGGGCGAGAGAGGGGCTGGATGCCACCCCGGCTCCTCCCCCCCACCTGGGGCTGGGCGAGAGAGGGGCTGGATGCCACCCCGGCTCCTCCCCCCCACCTGGGGCTGGGCGAGAGAGGGGCTGGATGCCACCCCGGCTCCTCCCCCCCACCTGGGGCTGGGCGAGAGAGGGGCTGGATGCCACCCCGGCTCCGCCCCCCCACCTCCCCTGCCCCCCCCCACACCTGGGGCTGGGCGAGAGAGGGGCTGGATGCCACCCCGGCTCCTTCCCCCCCCACCTGGGGCTGGGCGAGAGAGGGGCTGGATACCACCCCGGCTCCTCCTCCCCCCCCACCTCCCCTGTCCCCCCCCCCCACACCTGGGGCTGGGCGAGAGAGGGGCTGGATACCACCCCGGCTCCTTCCCCCCCCCCACCTGGGGCTGGGCGAGAGAGGGGCTGGATGCCACCCCGGCTCCTTCCCCCCCCCCACCTGGGGCTGGGCGAGAGAGGGGCTGGATGCCACCCCGGCTCCTTCCCCCCCCCCACCTGGGGCTGGGCGAGAGAGGGGCTGGATGCCACCCCGGCTCCTTCCCCCCCCCCCCACCTGGGGCTGGGCGAGAGAGGGGCTGGATGCCACCCCGGCTCCTCCCCCCCACCTGGGGCTGGGCGAGAGAGGGGCTGGATGCCACCCCGGCTCCTCCCCCCCACCTGGGGCTGGGCGAGAGAGGGGCTGGATGCCACCCCGGCTCCTCCCCCCCACCTGGGGCTGGGCGAGAGAGGGGCTGGATACCACCCCGGCTCCTCCCCCCCACCTGGGGCTGGGCGAGAGAGGGGCTGGATGCCACCCCGGCTCCTTCCCCCCCCCCCACCTGGGGCTGGGCGAGAGAGGGGCTGGATGCCACCCCGGCTCCTTCCCCCCACCTGGGGCTGGGCGACAGAGGGGCTGGATACCACCCCGGCTCCTCCCCCCCCACCTCCCCTGTCCCCCCCCCCCCACACCTGGGGCTGGGCGAGAGAGGGGCTGGATACCACCCCGGCTCCTCCCCCCCCACCTCCCCTGTCCCCCCCCCCCCACACCTGGGGCTGGGCGAGAGAGGGGCTGGATGCCACCCCGGCTCCTTCCCCCCCCACCTGGGGCTGGGCGAGAGAGGGGCTGGATGCCACCCCGGCTCCTTCCCCCCCCACCTGGGGCTGGGCGAGAGAGGGGCTGGATACCACCCCGGCTCCTCCTCCCCCCCCACCTCCCCTGTCCCCCCCCACACCTGGGGCTGGGCGAGAGAGGGGCTGGATACCACCCCGGCTCCTTCCCCCCCCCCCACCTGGGGCTGGGCGAGAGAGGGGCTGGATGCCACCCCGGCTCCTTCCCCCCCCCCCCCACCTGGGGCTGGGCGAGAGAGGGGCTGGATGCCACCCCGGCTCCTTCCCCCCCCCCCACCTGGGGCTGGGCGAGAGAGGGGCTGGATGCCACCCCGGCTCCTTCCCCCCCCCCCCCACCTGGGGCTGGGCGAGAGAGGGGCTGGATGCCACCCCGGCTCCTTCCCCCCCCCCCCACCTGGGGCTGGGCGAGAGAGGGGCTGGATGCCACCCCGGCTCCTTCCCCCCCACCTGGGGCTGGGCGAGAGAGGGGCTGGATGCCACCCCGGCTCCGCCCCCCCACCTCCCCTGCCCCCCCCCACACCTGGGGCTGGGCGAGAGAGGGGCTGGATGCCACCCCGGCTCCTTCCCCCCCCCACCTGGGGCTGGGCGAGAGAGGGGCTGGATACCACCCCGGCTCCTCCTCCCCCCCCACCTCCCCTGTCCCCCCCCCACACCTGGGGCTGGGCGAGAGAGGGGCTGGATACCACCCCGGCTCCTTCCCCCCCCCCCACCTGGGGCTGGGCGAGAGAGGGGCTGGATGCCACCCCGGCTCCTTCCCCCCCCCCCACCTGGGGCTGGGCGAGAGAGGGGCTGGATGCCACCCCGGCTCCTTCCCCCCCCCCCACCTGGGGCTGGGCGAGAGAGGGGCTGGATGCCACCCCGGCTCCTTCCCCCCCCCCCCCACCTGGGGCTGGGCGAGAGAGGGGCTGGATGCCACCCCGGCTCCTTCCCCCCCCCCCACCTGGGGCTGGGCGAGAGAGGGGCTGGATGCCACCCCGGCTCCTCCCCCCCCACCTCCCCTGGCCCCCCCCCCACCTGGGGCTGGGCGAGAGAGGGGCTGGATGCCACCCCGGCTCCTTCCCCCCCACCTGGGGCTGGGCGAGAGAGGGGCTGGATGCCACCCCGGCTCCTTCCCCCCCACCTGGGGCTGGGCGAGAGAGGGGCTGGATACCACCCTGGCTCCTTCCCCCCCACCTGGGGCTGGGCGAGAGAGGGGCTGGATACCACCCTGGCTCCTTCCCCCCCACCTGGGGCTGGGCGAGAGAGGGGCTGGATACCACCCCGGCTCCTCCCCCCCCACCTCCCCTGTCCCCCCCCCACACCTGGGGCTGGGCGAGAGAGGGGCTGGATGCCACCCCGGCTCCTTCCCCCCCACCTGGGGCTGGGCGAGAGAGGGGCTGGATACCACCCCGGCTCCTCCCCCCCCACCTCCCCTGCCCCCCCCCCCACACCTGGGGCTGGGCGAGAGAGGGGCTGGATGCCACCCCGGCTCCTTCTCCCCCACCTGGGGCTGGGTGAGAGAGGGGCTGGATGCCACCACGACTCCTTCCCACCCACCCGCCCCCCCCCCCACCCGGGCCTGAGCCTGAGAAGGGCTGGATGTCACCCCGGACTCCCCCCCCCCCCACCTGGGGCTGGATGTCACCCCAGACTCCTTCCCACCAACCTCCCTACCCCCCTTGGGGAGGGGCTGGATGCTGCCCATTTTCTCCCCCCTCCTTTCTGGGGCTGGAGAGTGATGGATCTGTGTCCCTCACTGCTTGGATGTGACGCAGTGGTGTGGGGGCAAATGGCTGCTCAGTGCTGACCTATCAGACTAGGGCCAGTTTTGGTGTGGGGCTCGTCTCTTGCATTTTCTCATCACCTCTTACAGGTGTCACTTAGCCAGTGTCTCCTTTGCTGAAAAGACCAGGATAACCCATTAGGGGAGCAGAAAAATGTATGTTGGGGGCGGGGGGGGGGGGGGGGGGGGGAGAGTTTGTAAGGAAGTAAAAAAAAAAAAAGTTGGGGCCCATTATTTAAAGGGGTCTCAATGAGAAAGTGAAATTCATTATAGTTACTCAGTTTCAAAGAACAGATGATGATGTACTTTTCCCTTGGCATCTTTAAAGACTTCAGTAAGTTACTTTCTGTCTCTCTTTCAGGTTGGAGACTATGAAGATTAACCAGAACACAGTCTTACAGGGGAAAAAGGTGACCCTGGTACCATACACCTCTGCTCATGTATGCCGGTATGTAGCCTGACATCTGTTTCTATTTTTAAAGTTCAACTTTATTTTTTAAGGGAATTTAGCGCTCATGGAAGGCTCTGGGTTACCAGCCCTGGGGCCTGAAATGATCTCTTTGTCTGTGTAAGTGGCACAGCACAAGCAGCAGCAATGCCTATGTTGGCTTGCCCCTATTCCTTGCTTCTGCTCCGGAGCAGCCACCTCCAGGTGTGAGATGGCAGCTCAAGGTCCTTGATCCCTCCCCTGAGACTGTCATCAAAGGTGGACAGCAAATGTCAGTGGTGATATTTGTTTATCCATGTGGACACTTGTCCAGTTAGAAGTGGGCTGAGCCCACTAGCTCATTTCACGTTGGCCACCAACCAGTCATCAGAACTGCTGCATTTTCAGTGCTCGCTATAACTTTTTCCAAATTGCTTGTGAACAGTGAAACTTCAACTCATAAAAGCTGAACTGGTCTCTGAAAAATTTAAACGTTAAGCCATGAGTTTGTAAACTGCAGACTTGGATGATTGCAGTCTCAGTGCAAAACAGACTCAAGGGAGGTGTCACACACCCCTATACTATACTTCATTTGTGTGCCTGGGTGAAGGAGTGTGTGTACTGATGCCTATGTTATTTCAGAAGTTATGTGAGCCTTGCAGCCCCTGGCCAATAGGGCATCTATAGCAACTTGTAGTTTTCTGAATAGGTTCATGGTCGGGGGACAGTCTGACCCTTAAAGATTTCAGTGGAACACAACAGGTGATGTTCTAAATAGGTCTGCATTCAGTTTGTGGCACTCTCCATCAGGTACCACGAGTGGATGAAATCGGAGGAGCTACAGCGACTGACCGCATCTGAGCCACTGAGCCTGGAGCAGGAGTATGAGATGCAGCGCAGCTGGCAGGAGGATGCAGATAGTGAGGTGTTTGAATGTTTTGCAAGAGTGGAAAGGTGTAGTGAACGCTTCCGCCTCACTGTTGTTCGGAATCACAGCTAGCTCTGAGTTTCTGGCAGGTGTGATTCTACAAGGCTATACTGTAAGGGGTGTGAGCCATTATAGCAGGGCAGTAGCCCCCCTAGAGTTAAGGGTGAGACTAGCTTACTATTTAACTGCCAGTTTTGTTCTAAATGCTCTAGAACAAAAGTGCTTAATCCGCTTGTCTTGAAAATTGCTGTGTCTCGGGGGGTGGGGAGTAGTGTTAGTGGTTCAAATTTGGGGTCATTTAAGGAGTAAGTTCTCAGGATATAACCTTCCCTCCCTTAAAAATTATGTAACCAGCATTTCTGGGTCTCACTGTCATCACTGGAACCTCTGAAAACCAGAGGTTAACCCTTGTCTTGGTCAGTAGTGACAGCACGAGAAGACATACTGAAAGGAGCCGAGGGATAGACTAGGTGACTCAACAGGTTGCTTCAGTCTCTTATGTTCACATTCAAGGTTCTTTGCCTGAATTTACTGTAAAAGGCGTTGAAGTGGGGAAACCTAATCCACATTAATTTTATATATTGCATCAAGTTAAAGTATTTGTGTGAGCCCTGGGTCCATGCAAACTGAAACCAGCATAGATTTTCTAGGGTGCTGCTGGTAGTGGCAGTTGTGATAAGCATGCCTGTCTGGCCCAGAGCCCTGATTACTGGTTCATACAGGCTATTAATACATGCAGGATGTTGCTTCTCTGCCCATTGTCCATCATCTTTATTGTCATACTTCAGTAATTTGTGAATGATTCTTAAACATGCCCTGTGAGTTCTGCTGCTGTCTCACTTTCCCCAGAATGCACGTTTATTGTACTGGAGACTGAGAGGTGGTCTGGGCAAGCAGGTACCGAGGAGGACTGCATGGTGGGGGATGTGAACCTGTTCCTCACAGATATGGAAGATCCAACAGTGGGGGAGATAGAAGTCATGATTGCAGGTACAATTAAGCACAGCCCCAGGCTAATGCCACTGTCACCCTAATGCCACCCTCTGCCCTGCAATAGCTGTTAGGTACGAAAGCATGCAACTGGCTTCAGGGGGATTCTGACAACTCTCCTCATCAGATAGTGGTAGCATTGGCTACAGCTAGATGGAAAGTAGGCAGATAACATACAAGCTTCCTGTGCTCAGAGCTCTACCAGTGCAATTCAGTCCTTATCTGCAATCCGCTTTCTGCTAGTCCAGCACATGACTGAGTTACAGGGTTTGTGTTATATAGATGGACACCAACGTCTGTTCTTTTCTCTTTTAGAGCCCAGCTGCCGTGGCCGAGGGTTTGGCAAGGAGACAACTCTGATTATGATGTTTTATGGTAAGGATGGCTAAATGTGGGAGGACGGAAGTGATGTGATAGGGACACACAGGCACACGTGCTCCCGTTGGCTGCTCTGCATATGTGGAGAGGGTGGTGGATATATACACCAGCCCCCATATTTAAGGAGCATGGGAATCTTGCTAGTCTGCAGTCATGACACAATGCAATGTTATGGAGATACATGTGTGCAGCTAGGGGTTCTTATCTCTCTTTCTCGCTTCTCCTGTAGGAGTAACAAAGCTGGGAATTACCAAATTTGAGGCTAAGGTTGGACAGGAAAATGAAGCTAGTATCTGCATGTTCAAAAAGCTTAATTTTAAGGAGGTGAGGTACCAGCCTGATCAGGAGAGCCTCCCCTTTTGAAGCAGCATTTAGCTAAGGCCTGAGATCAATCTGGGTTGTTCTTACCTTGTATATAGGTTGCCGTGAACAGGATCTTCCAGGAGGTGACATTGAGACTGGATGTGAATGAGCAGCAGAAACAATGGCTCCTGGAGCAAACTAACCACGTGGAGGAGAAACACTATAGTGTGAACCTACAGACTCGTGCCTCTGAGACCTGACATCTCTTCCAGAGGCAAGCAGTCCAGACCCCTGCTAAGTCTCCAGGGAGGAAGGGTTTGACAACATTACTGAGTGCAAGTATGGAAAACACTTGGGACTGAGTGAATCAAACGACAAACTGATTTGTTATTACTCCACATACCTGGTGTACCACCTGTGAAATGCTGATCTTCCACAGCAATCGCGACAGAGCATCTACAGCGGCATTCCTTTGCAATAGTGCCTGGAAGCTGGGATGGATGAACCGATGCTAACAGGTTAAGCATAGAAGTACACCTTGGCTGGGAATGGCCCTTTTAGTCACAAAGCTCCCTCTGCCCTGTTCTAGGAAGGGACTGTCTACACCTCCAACGTCTATAAACATCAGTGAATTGGACAGCAATGCTGTCAGTCTATGGATGAGCAGAGTAGACTGGGTTCCTAGCTAAAACCCCACCATCCGTAGCAGAGTTCCCAGTGTCACAAATGGAGTCTGAGCCACAGGAGACTCTGGCCTGCTTTGTCACATGAACCGACACATACAATGTGACTTAACATGATCTAGTAGGCAAAATAGCTCATTTGCCATCCGTGGCTGGTAAAGTGGTGGTTACAAGATTAAAAAATAAAAATAAAGTCAGTGGATCTGCTAGACAAGTTGTTACTATTCCAGTTACTGCAGGCACCAGGTTTTCCCCTCTTGGCTTTGTGCTTAATCTTGGTGTGCCACCATTGGCAGCTGCCCCACCATCTACTTGTGCATGTTTTAAGCCGTTGTGTAGCTCATCACAGCTCTTGGCTAGTGTGAGCACAGCTTAATGGGAGAGGCCGGTACAACTAAGATCAGAGAGGGGTTGAGTGCCCTCCTCTCCCATTGAAGTGAATTTGTGTCGTGGGTACTTCATAAAGGACACCTGGCTGACTTCCTTCGAGCCAGCCATGGTAAACTATAACATTTCTAAAAGGTTAGGAACTAACGTGCTAAACTGCCAGCATGTAAAGAGAGCAATCAAAGAGGATGGAATCAGAGTACTAAATTACCTCTGTGCATCAGACTTCAGCAGACGACGATTTTTGATAGGTAGAAATGCCTGTCTCAGAGTTGCTTGGTACAGGTACTGAAAAAGGGCCATCGCTGTGACAGGGTATCCATAAAAAGATGAGTGAGAAAATTAAATTGCACAGAGGATGTAAAGAATAAAGCAGCTGATCTGCTACTATGTTTATTTAAAATCATCTACATTACAAGACAACCAGAGAATGGCTAACCCCGAACCCAGCCTTTAAGGAAGCAATAAATAAAACCAGTGGAACTGACTGCTGCAAGGTGGTGTTGACACCTCTTAAGTCTCCAAACCAGGATTAGTGCTCAGGTGAACAAGAACATGCATTCTGATACCATAGTAGTCACTACTGGGTCCAGTTGGCCCACCTTGATTATCACTACAAAAGGTCCCCCTCCCCCGCTCTCCTGCTAGTAATAGCTCACCTTTCCTGATCAGTCTTGTTACAGTCTGTGTTGTAACAGCCATTGTTTCATGTTCTCTGTGTATATAAAATCTCCTCACGATATTTTCCACTGTATGCATCCGATGAAGTGAGCTGTAGCTCATGAAAGTTCATGCTCTAATAAATTTGTTAGTCTCTAAGGTGCCACTAGTACTCCTTTTCTTTTTGCAAATACAGACTAACATGGCTGCTACTCTGAAACCTGTCATACTTTGAGGTGGCGTCCTTGAGGGTAAGTGGTTGCTAGCAACCCTCCTCCATTATTTGACTGCAAGCTTTATAACTCAGCAAGGGAAATCTGACTGGCTCCCCTAATAGAATTGTTTAGCCATTCCAAAGAACAATCAGATCGTCACACATTAGCAACAGGCACTGGGCAGCTACTCAGAGCTAAACTGAATCAAGGGCAAGGAGGTGTAGTCAGTGCACCTAACACTCCCTCTTCAGAAAAGGCTGTTTGCAGTCACAGGCCAAGTCCCAGAGGGAGCAGCAATGGTTTGTTTCCGTTGTGGGGCAGGGTAGTAGGTTTTAACTGGCTTTTTTTTAAATCAGTAATTGTTGTCATGTGGAATTTTTAGTGCTGCTGTTTGTGGTGTTAGACCTAGGGCTTTCTATGCTGATTTTAGTTCATGTAAATGCATTTATTCCTATGACTAACATTAAAACCAAGTGCAGCAGAAGTGGATTGTGGCATTTTAATGAGTAAGTATTTAGTGTGGATTTTGTTATAGCAAAAGCCATGTGCAGTGTTGAAGTGAAGAGGAGCTTTACGTATAGCTGGGATTAAATTTACAAGGGCTAGTAATCTTCATGCTGTTTGATCACCAGCTGGAGTCAGGAATGAATTTTGTCTCCCTGGTACAATTTTGCCCAATAAGCCAGGTGCATTATGGGCTTTTCTCTGCTTCCACTAAACCAATTGCTATACACCTTTGCTGCAGAGAGAAATGGGAACTGAATGTACTTGCACTCTGGGATGCTAGTTTCTATGTCTGGATAGCTGCATTTTTCTCCCTTAAAAATCTACTGCCTAGAAACGTTGTTTTAAAAGTGCCACTGCTTACGGCATGAGGCCATTGAAATAAGGTTTATGCTGCTCTAGCAAAGTAATGATCGTGATTGCACTCAGTAGCTGGATGGGAACTGCATGTGTGCGAATGAAGAATTTTCTGCCTGAAGCTGGGCCTGTTCCTGCTGCAGTGAGAAGTCAATGGCGTAGTGTTGCTATGACCAACACTGGAACTAATTTTATTTTCCAACTTCTATATAGAATTCTCTCAACTTTCTGAAGAGAGGCCTGGGCTGCTGGACATTGTAGAAATGTAGTGGGGTAAAAGCCCTACTTTGATTACATTGCATGGAGTGAAAGACTTTGAATGGTGCTACTTTTGTTCCTCCTCTGTGATGCTGAAGTGGGCTAAGGCCTGTACGTGAGGTCTGGCAGCTAGTTGAAGTCAAACATTATATTCTAATAGAAATAAGTAACCCTTGACCCTATAAATGGAGCCATTTCATCCCATCCCTGCCACGTTATCTGTGTCAGGGGCATTATTAAAATGAGACAGACTCCATAGTGGACAAAACCAGGGGGCAATCTGCTGTTCCCAAAAGACCCATGGGGGGTGCATGTAAACAACCTAGGCCTGTGTGCTGCCCTCTACCTTACAACTGTTTCTTGTGCTGGGCCTGAAATGGTGCCAGACCAGGGGGAGAGAATGGCCTGCGGTTTGGTATGTGTGTCACTGGAAATTCTTCCCTCCTGCTCACTGGTGTCAAGGTCCTGAAGATGCCTGCTGCCCTGTGTCTGAGTTGTTCAGTCCTCACTTCTTGCTGGATTGAGGGGCTGAGAACACAAAAGACTAATGCATCTGTGTTGCTGCCGGTAGCTGGGTTCCCTTAGCAGTACCTCACCCTGTCTAGAAGTGCTAATGAGACCCAGCCCCTTTCTCTGACTAGAGGCTGTGACATGAATCATGAATTTCCTCCTCTGACTCTTGGAGCCCTGCCACCCTTCACAAAATCATATCCAAGTGAGAGTTATGAGCAAAGAGACGATAAACTTTAATGACATCCTCTCCTGCCCAAGCAAGTGCTTTCACTGCATTGGAAACAGAGCTGCAGAAATGTAACTGGGGATGAGGGACGGATGCAGTTTACAGTCAACAGGGCATTCAGAGGGTTGGAAATCTTCCATTTCAGCCTCCTGCTGGGCTTCATCTAAGAGGTACACAACAGCCATCCCTAAACACACTGCCTCCAGGTGATGGGACCCAAGCTGCAAGGCATATAAATCCAAACGAAGGATTAGGGATCAGGGTTCTTTGTAGTAACACGGTTATGATGTGTCACACCAAGAAAGTTAGCTGGGGCAGTGGGTTGTTCGGGGTAGGAAATTCTGATTTCTAGATAAAGGAGTTGAGCGAGGATAGGGAAGGCCTCAGAAAGCGACCCTGGAAAAAATGGGAACAGCAGCCATGGCACCACCACGCCAAGGGCCATGCTTCAGTGTCTACAGGAGGAACAGACTGGGGAGCGCACAGGACACAGTTCACAAAGGGAATGAATGGGCACTTGGCACTAAAGCCAGGAAATGCAATGGCCAGATGCAAGTAGCAGACACAAAAACACAGCCGTACGGACAGACCAATGCATTCAACCATTCTTACCTTTATAATAAATCTTTTAATTTAGTTAGCGAAATACATTGCATGGTTGTGTCTATAATGTGTGTGTACTATAGCTGGTGTTAGTGATTAATTCAAATAAACTCATTTTCCACACATTCTTTAATGCCATTAAAAAAAAAAAATCATCCAGGAGTTGATTCTCAGGATAGAATTGTTCAAGGGTAGCTACTGCACCTGCCTTTGTTTCAGGCTATTCAGGAGAGTGTTCCAAAGCGCTGGGAAGCAACTGACAAGTCTCAGTCTGGGGGATCTCAGCAGCAATATGGGGAGAGCTTCTTCGGGGGTGGTTGCTCCAGCTGCCTTTCGATTAGCCCATTTCTGTGAAGGGGGGAGGCCGTCAGCACTAATACTGTGAAAGGGACGGACTTGCTACTGTATCATCAGCCATCATATCTCTTGCAGTTCTTATGAAACTGCCCACTTTATTGTTCACTTCTGAGGGGAGCACCACCATGTAATGATTTTGCTGGGTTTCAGCTCTGCCCCAGCAACTGGCATCACATGCCCACTGTCGGACCCCCTGAGGAGTTGGGAACAATGGCATTCTGGTGCACTGTGCTGGAGAGGGGTGAAGGACTGAGCTAATGCAAAGATTTGTCCTTCACAAGGACAGCCTTTGCCCAGCAGGGTAGATGCTGTGAGTGAAGCACCCTTTGGAAATTGAGAGGCCTCCGTTTCCAGGGCTGGGACAGGAGTCTGACCTTCCCTTAATGACCTGATTTCTACCTTCGTCTCATTACACGTTCTCAGCTCCTTCTGTTTGCCATGCTCTTCTCTTTAAAGGGATCTGCCTCTGAGGAACTTCATGGCACAAACTGCCCTGCCCCTCCTCACTCTTTGGTCTCCACTTGCACGAAATGCCTGGTGCCTGGGTAAGCCTTTGGTAGAGATCAGTTGATATTGGAGGGCCAACCAGCCTGGATGCACACCCAGCCACTGGGTGAGGTATCCCACCTGCTGGAGGCTGCTGGACCAGCTTGTGCCCATCAGTGGCATTGCCATTGGAGACCTTGGCCCTGTGGGCCCTCAGTCTGACCAGGGCAGACTCCGGGAAGGTGCTGTAAGTCCTCGGTAGCTCTAGCTGCTTAACTGATGTCACCTTCTCCCCCTGCAGGCTCTTCTGTCCCTTCTTGTCATTAATTCTTTTCTGAGCCTGTTCCAGACCCCTCTCCAACTGGCATACATCCTCCATGACTCTAATGACCCGGTCAAACTGGTCCAGAAGGTTATTGACTGCAGAGGGTAGACGGTCCAAGTAAAACTGTACATTGTATGGCTCCAGGACAGGGCTCTCTGAAAGGGCCAGCTCCTCTGAGCTGCAGGAGCTGGAGGAGACGGTGGAACTGGCACAGCGGAAGATGGTGCCAGCAGACAGGAGGCGGGAGCGTTTGGAGTTCCTGGAGGAGCGTGAAATCAAGGAGTCCATCCCTTCAAACTTTACTTTGTGGCGGAACTGAATGACAAGGAAAAAAGAGGAAATCCCCTGAGAATCCCAGAGCCTAGTGCTGCTACCTTTGGTGGGGTAAGAGGGCCCCAACAGTGCGCTCTTTCCTGCAGTGTTACTTATAGGCTTTTCCATCACACTTTATATTAAGGTTCCATTTATAATGGTTTAGGAAGGGTTAATAGATGGTTTAAATCATTAGAGTCCAGGTTGCTTACAGCCATCTTTTCCACATACTAGAGAGACAAGGTGTGGGAGGTAATATCTTATTGACCAACTTCTGCTGGTAAGAGAGACAAGTTTTTGAGCTGCATAGAGCTCTTCTTCAGGTCCCCTTGTCTCTTTCACCAACCTAAGATGCTACCTCATGCACCTTGTCTCTCTAATATCCTGGGACCAACATGGCTACAACACTGCAAACATACTACTCTCTCTAACATGCTTATAACTTCCATTAACCATTTATGAATGGAGCCTTAGATGGGGAAGCTAAGGCAAGTGACTTTCCCAAGGCCAGGCAAGAAGCCAGCGCAGGGAAATGAACCCAGATATCTCTTAGCCACAAGGCTGTCCTTCCCCTCTCCAAAGAGAGGAGCAATCCAAGATCGCCTTGCATTATATGCTCCACTCTCTGCTTCTTCCAAGTCTTGACCTGCTAGGATCAAATCACACCCATGTAATCCCACTGCAGCCAGTAGACCGACTGGGGGATAGCAGCTGGGTAAAAGCTGAGCCTTACTATCCAGAAGGAGAGGAAGGGGGAAAAGCGAGCCCTCTTACATGGAAGCTAAATTCCCTTCTCTTCCTAAAAGGCTGGTCACTCCAGGGCAGGATAGAGGTTAGGGAAGGATAGGGGGCTGGAGTACAATCTCAGTAACAGTGGTGTAAAGCCGAGGGACCCCACGGAAGGAGTTAATCCAGATGTACCCTGCTGTAAGATCAGACTTTACCCCAGCCTAAGAGTTGAGGGATTCAACCAGTGTTTAATTTGTAATGAAAAAGAGGCCGGGGCTCAAGCAATTTTTTTACATTCATAACTGATGCAACAAGCCCAGAGGTGCCAGGGCTTGGAACTGCCAGGCCCAGAAGTGCCAGGGCTCAGCCTGGTCAAGCCCTGACACAAATTAAGCCCTGGTTTCAGTTCACCTTGCTCTGATGCTGCAGCACCAGACTCTGGCTTGCTGGCTGCTCTACACCCATGTTTCCCCCTTTCTTACCGCTTTAGTTTTGCTGAGCCCCATCCACAGTTTGAACCTCTTCACAAAGAACTCTATCATCTCGTAGTCCTGCGGTTCAATAGCAGGGTGGTACATTTCAGCTTGGACAGTGCGGTAGCTGTGAAGGATGACAGCACAAAGGAAACGGCTGCCAACGCAGAGCAAGCTGACCGTGAAGCTGAGGACGTATGCAGTGCCGAGGGTGGGGAATTCCTGGATCACGGACAGGAGAGCCACTTTCCCATGGAGGGCCGAAAGCAGTGCATAGACAGCACATCGGAATGTTCTGAACTCCTCTACTGTAGCAGAGAAGGCCTGGGAATGAGAGAGACAACGTAAGGGTTATCGCTAGGAAAGGTGTCTTCACCATTTCCTGTCTACAGCATCCTGAGCAATTGCACAAGCCCCCGTTGCCCTCATGTGGGGGTGGGTCGCTCCCAGTCAACTTTCCAGTTCACTGATGAAGCAGAGCAAAACAGACGGCGTGAATGCACATGAGCACTACACTCTGATCTCATCTCAGCAGTGGGTGGGTCCCTCTTGGGGAGCAGTGGAGAGACTGACTGAGGAGCTCTGGGGAAGGGTGTTCCTCCTCTGACAGAGCTGATGCCCAGCGGCAGAGTAGCAGAGAGACAAACGCATTGCATTGTTTTGTATCAAGCCTATACAGGAATTCACTGCATAGTGCCCTGTACCGGTAAGAGTCATGACCATGCAGAACCCCATCCTACTCTCCACACACACTCCCACTGCTGAGAGCCAGTCTCTGCATAACCTACCAGACATCCACACTGGGCATAGACAAGGAGCAGCAGGAGGAAGAGGAGCGTGGCAGCCACTAGCTCTCCCAGTGCATGCTGGAATGTCTTCCCAAACGCAGACCATCTCCGGACAAAGCGCAGCTGCCGTACGATCTAGGGGGAGAAGGTCCATTGCGGAGCACGAAGCCTGGTTAGATGTCATCAGAAAAGTGACATTTCAAACAGCCCCAAGTATATTCAGTCTGCTCTGTCTCACACGAGGTGTCTGAGGAGCCTGTGTGGCCAGGTGAGGGAAGCCAGGCGAAACAAGGGCATCGTCTTTCTCAAAGGCCCAGTCTTTGTTCTGGCTATGACCCCCAGTCGCAATGTGGCCGTTAAAAGCTGCAGCCTGGGGCAGAATCTTCCATGCCCCTGTAACCCACCAAAAGCTGGCGTATGTTGAGAGTTTTAACCTGGCTATGGGGTTAGGTCCCATCTACACTACATTTTAACCACATTGCAACCAGGCCATAGGACAGCGGTACCGTAGTTGGGGGCCTTATGTGCTCGTGCTGCACTCCCTGAATGGATAATCCAGGCGCACACAAGCCAGCTGGTACAGGGGGTCCCCGGTATATCAATAGGGGAACATGTTCCGATTCACATCGGTCCTGATCCACATATCAATCGCTTCTCCTTTTGCATGGCTTTTCTTTGGGTGCTTCCCCTGGCATTCAGGAGATGCTGCGAGGGAAAGGGAGGAGCAGGGATTGGGCGTGCTCGGAGGAGGGGTGGAACTGGGCAGGAAGAGACAGGGCAGACCATTATTTCTTATGGGGAAAAATTCTCCGGTATCCATCGTTTCAGTATCTGTCGCCCTTTTCAAGAACGCAACCCTGATGTATACTGAGAACCCCCTGTATGCACTCATCTGGCATGCACACTCCATGAAAGCGGTGTCTTGGGAATGGCCAGCTCTCAGACGTGATCTCGTGTCAGAGATCCCCATCCTCCCAGCTCTCCAGGGGGCTGCTCCGGGGGTCCCTTTCTCTTTACTGACTTTTCAGCTTTGACTCCCAGCAGCCTTTATCCGTTTGTTTGCTTGCTCGCTCTTTTATTGTCTATGCATTAAGCAAGTAATGGTCGACAGTGAACCATAAATACAGCAAGCCTGGAAGACAGCAGCTGGGCCACTCGGCCAATTCATTAGGAAGCGGGAGAAAGGAATGAAGATATTACATCTCAGCAGCAGCCCCAATGACAATTATAAGGTCATAGTGGCATAATTTAATATATGCATGCTAACGAGAAGGTATACATCATCCAGGCTGTTAGCAGCTCAGGCCTGACACTGTCTCACACCACTTGCCACCATGCACAAGGGCTGCTGGATGAAGAAGGATGTCCTACTTCCATGTGGTGGTGAAGATATTATTAGAGAGAGACCAGATGGGGCCAGAGCAGCTGGGACTCTCAGAGTAACAGAGAGAGCGATGTGCTGCAGAGGCAGGTTGGGGGATCAGCCATTGATGTCCGGCCAGAGACTTCAGAGTCACCTGGTTTATTTATGAGAGAGAAACCACTTTGGCTTCAAATTCACCCTATGATCTGCTCCCACATAATTCTCCATTGGGGTGAGCGGTGGGGACTGTTACCCAAGGGAGTTAGGGACAGCTGGCAGCAAGGGTTGTGATTGCTGAAGGCACCACGAGTCCAATCACATACCCCTTCATGTAACAAGAACCAGGGGTCACCCAATGAAATTAATACGCAGCAGGTTTAAAACAAACAAAAGCAAGTACTTCTTCACACAATGCACAGTCAACCTGTGGAACTCATTGCCAGGGGATGTTATGAAGGCCAAAAGTATAACTGAGTTCAAAGAAGAATTAGTTAAGTTCACACAGGATAGGTCCATCAATGGCTATTAGCCAAGATGGTCAGGGACAACCCCATGCGGGTGTAAACCTCCAAGTGACAGAAGCTGGGACTCGATGACTGGATGGATCATTCAAAATTGCCCTGTTCTGCTCATTCCCTCTGAAATATCTAGCACTGCCACTGTCAGAGAAAGAATACTGGGCTAGATGGAACATTGGTTTGACCCAGTATGGTGGTTCTTATGTTTTTATCTCTCTACAAATTCCAGCCCATTTCCAGGTGCCCTCGCATGCTGGTGATGGCAGATGAGAATCTGGAATGTGTTTAGGTCATGCAGCCTGGCAATGGTTGAGGGGTTACACCAATGTAACGGAGATCAAGATCGGCCCTGATTTATTCCTATGCACAACACCCAGGTGGCTTTCTAGTGATGGCTGTTGAGTAGATAAAATGTTTCCCACAACATGTGAACTAGGGCTCAGACTGAACAGAAAACCAGTGGAAAGGCTCCGATTGAGATTTCTGTGGGAGATGAGCCAGGCTGTTAATCAGCAACTTTGGAACATTGGGAATGGGGTTCCCGACATACACCGAAGGACCCTGGGGAGGTGTTAGAGCTGGGGAGTGGAAGTCAGGACTCCTGGGTTCCATCCTTAGCTCTGCAACTGACGTGACATGTGACCTTGGGGAATCACAGAACTCTGTGCGCTCACTCACCTTCAGCGTGGTGATGGTCAGCAGCAGGGCCGAGAGACAGACTTCCATCCGAGCCAGCTGTGCCACTTCATAGAAGCTGGTGAAAGCCTGGCGGTGTCCCCGGTAATGCTTGAGCCGCACATCTGCCAGCCAGATGTGCGCAAAGTGCAAGGCGCCAACTGCAATGGAGAGCAGCGCCAGGAGCAGCTGGAGCCAACAGCGGCTCTGACCCAAACAGGAGGCCCCCTCCTGAGACAAGAGCGACAGCTCTGGCAGGAGAAAGGCCACGCTGAAGACGAGCAGGGAGACCTGAAAGAAGCCAGAGCAAGTGAGAAAAGAATCTGCCTTCCTGCTGCACATTGGGTTAAGTAGCAAGGACAAAGGTGGATACAGCAGGAACCTGGTAGCTATGGTGCTACTTCTGAAGCCTAAACAAACAGAGCAGGTAACTAGCATCATCCCAACAGATACAGAGTAGCTACTGCGCACAGGAATTACTCTGTTGTGTGCCACATCATAAGGGACCAGAGAGCCAAGGTACACCACCCTGTCACTAGGAAGCAGAGCCTTGGATAGATCCCCCTGGAATATCCATTGGGAATGCACTCCTGGGATTCATCTAATCAGAGACTGTAACCACCACAGACCCACATACAGTCAGGCAAACATTTATTTGGACTGTAATTAGCTACCACTGCGGAGCTAAGGTTTCCCTGCAGACACCTATGATATCATACAGCAAACTCCTCCTGCTGAGACAGTTTGTGACACCACCTCTGGAGAAAGCAGGCCCACTGGAGCGGGTTAAACATTGGCTCCATTCTGCTGGGAGACAGCCCCGAGCCTTGGAAGCATCTCGCAATGCAGAGTACATACCACAAGGGCAAGTGGAAGGTCCAGCCGCGTATGTAAGCGCAGCATTTGGTAGGGTAGGATGAGGATGGAAGGAACAGCCGGTCTGACTGACGGGAGCTCGAGCAGGAGCATTACGGCCACGTACAGGTTGACATCAGTGTTGTATTGGGTAAACTCCAGAAACACAGCTCTGGTCCTGTCGTGCAGGGAGAGAGCCAAGAACAGTGAGCTGAGAAGAAATATTTTCCAGGGCTCTGGAATGCTGGGTAATTGGGCCCAATTCTTGGTCCTCCTAATGGGGACATTTCAATCTGATTGCTGGGAAACACTGTTTCGACTTTCCACTTTCAGGGATAAAGTTGGGATACCCCTAACAGGTCACTAGCCATCAGATTCCCTAGACTGTGCACAGACATGCAATGCTACGTCAGCTATCCACCACAGAGGCAAATCACCTGCCATCTATAAATTACACCAGAAACTCCCAATGTTGCCATTATCTGCATTTATTCAGCCTCTCTCGTGCCATTCGGATAAGCAAGGCTGAACTGAACCATTTCTGTGGGTGATCTCAGCCTTACGGTGATGCTTTGGGATCCTCTGAATATTTTGAGAGCCTCAATTCCTACCCTAAGTCAGGGTCTCAGCCATGCTGCCTTTCGGCCCCCTGGCAGCCAGACTCAGAGTCAGGGACCCCCAAAATGATGCTGTGAAACCTACTGACCCCAGCCAATGATGTATATATAGCATGTGAGCCAGCTGCAGAGTTATTGGGTCCCAAGGAGTCCCAGATGCAGTGGAAATAACAGTGAATTTTGTCCTCACAAACCCTGATTTTCCCATCTGGAGGTCCTCCATCCCCGGGGGTTTGCTCCCTTATTCTAAGTGGCCACCGCTGGCAATGTCCCCTCAACCCGATTGTTTTTGGTGATTAAATTGACAGTCTGCTCTCCAGCCCGTGCCAGTCGGTGGCTCAGCAGTTCTGGCCATTGCACTGTGCAGTTCCGTGGCCTGGAGGATCTCTCTCTTTCTCTGAGTCATCTGGAGTTGCTCCGCTCCACTTCAGAGCAAGGGAATGGGGGCAATGGAACAACAGTGGCCACCGCACAACAGGAGAGAACAACCGACATCACCTTGCATTCTCAGGATAGTCATGTCCCACTCAGACGGCTAGACAGACAGAGCAACTGCAGGGGAGAAATAGCCATGCAATAACCCTCCCTCCCACAGGTGAGCACTTAAAGCACCCAAAATGATGCTGTGAAACCTACTGAAATTAATTTCAATTTCCACTTCCCAGCCCAGTTGTCAAAGAAAAAAGGTAAGGCCCTGAGTGACTTGCCTTTTGTTGATCCAGTTGCTGGCTCGCAGGTCAGCCAGTGTCCTTTGGGCTTTGGCAGAGCTGTTTCCAAGCTCCCTCCAGCAGCCAGTGTTAGTGTGGTAAACTCTGACGTGCCCCCAAATCCAAAACCTAGAAGAAATGGATGGGGAGACCAGAAAATGTAGCTGTGAAACAGAGTGAGGGAGAGGCTGGATTGGGAGCCCTAACTTGGGCTGTGATCTGGTCAGATCCCAAGCTAGAACAGGGATGGACCAGCCCCACATTTAGATGGGATACCTCCAGGGAAAACCCAGGGTGCTGCAAACAGGTGAGCTAGGGATTCAGGCCATAACCCTATTATCTGAGTCTCTAGTGACCCAGTGCTTCTGCATAGACCTTTGGGTAATACGTGAATTGAAATTCATGGCCACTTGTTATTAAAGACTGCATGGCCTGTTCAGTGAGAGACGAGATCTTTAATCCTTGTGTCATGGCCGACTTCCAACCTAGGAGGCACATATTCTGCCTCCCTGGATTTGCTCTGTATTTCCAGCTGGCTGTGGTCTTCTCCTTCACTTCCTCTCTTGTGCAATTGCGTAGTAGTTGTTGCGGGCTGTGACACAGTTGCTGTGTTCCAGTGTCTCCTATGTGTGATATAGCTATATCTTATCTATCCTGGGGTCTGCGGCTGCAAGGTGTTGAGCGCCTCCTGGATGGTACTGAGCATCCTCACCACTCACTGAAGTTAATGGAAGTTGCAGATGCCCAGCCACTTGCAGGATCAGGTCCATAGTTTGTGAAATGCTTTGGGATCCTTCTGAATATTTAGTCCTGCCTCAGTGCAGGGGACCGGACTAGATGACCTGTCGTGGTCCCTTCAAGTCCTACGAACGACTGCTATCTAAATAGAAGGAACCTTACTGCTGATTGTCAGCTAGCACTCAGGGAAATTGGAGATGCCACAGCCCTGGGTGGGGAAAGGGGGCAAGAATTGGGGTAAATCACGTCCCCCATGGAGTCATTGTTGGATTGGGACACTCCCCTGGAAGAGTTTCTTGTAAAAGCAAAAGTGGAACCTTCCTGGGGGTTCAGTGAAGCAACCTGGGGCTACTAGACTGGGGACTCCTGAGCTGACCCATGGGACGGGGAGCCCAGAAGTGGAAATCCACAGCCAAGCGTCTTGGTTGCACAACTGCACCATTCCTGCTCTCAGCTGCCAATTAGTGCTCACTCCGCCCTGTGCCAGCGTTCTTACCCGATAGAGTCATGGGATGAATTCTGGAGACTGGGATCAGAGCATGCGTCTCTGTCCACTTGGCCACTCCTGGAAACCTCTGCTCTGGGTGCTGACAAGTGGCAGAGGGGACAGGTTCTGTTAGTGACGTGACGTGTCAAGAGAGACCCAAGCCCAGGTTGGGGGAGCACTGAGGGTGCAGAAAACCAGAGGGGGAGGACGAGATTTTGGGTTGCACATTAATAAGTTCAGATGCCCATTTAGAAACAACACTCCTTATTTTGCTCTCCAGATCTAGGTTATCCCAGTGTCTCCCCTCTGCACCTAGCCTGTGTCCTCCACCTCCTCCATTGCCCTCCACCCCTCCTTCCAATCCCATTCCTTGTTTGTTTAGGGTTCAGCTGGGTGTTCCCCCATCTTCGCCCTCCCACATTGGCCAGCAGGGCTTGCTCCAAAGCATCGAAAGGGGGGCCTGAGCCTGCATTCCTGACTCAGACCAAACTTCCATGAAGGTCAGTGAGAGGCAGGACTGCAGGATCAAGAGCAGGGCTCTCTGTCCTGTCCCCCACCCTCCTTCTGTAGGAGCTCCCTTCGCAGCACAGTCAGCCTCTGTTGGCTCAGGAAGTTCCAGCCCTGCACCAAGATTCAATGCCTGGATGTGTCCAGTGATATCCCATAGCCACTGGGATGATCCTTAGTCCCCATCTCCCCAGTGACTTCACCTCCTCTGTGCCCATGTCTGGACCTGCGGGCTTTCCTGCCTTTCCATTCCCCTGTGCGCCACCCTTCAATGCTCAGTGTTTGAGGAAGTGGCTGCTGGGCTGTGACCCCCCCAACCCAGTATTACACACAGGCTTCAACCCCCGGGACTGTAGAGAGAAACCAGTTAGAAACATCAGTACCCCCTAAACTTTCTCTAGTGGTTAGAGCAGTGAACAGGGAATCTGAACCCTCAGATGTTATTGGTAACACTGCATGATCTTGAGCTTGTCATAATCCTCCCGTGCCTCAGTTTCCCTACCTGTCAAATGGGGGATGATGCTTCCTTTCAGGTCTATACTCCAGGCTAGCTAAAATGGAGCAGCAGACTCTCTCTGGCTGGTGCCATTTTGGGGCCCACATTCCTCCCCACCCAATACCCTTCTCCCAGCCATCAGTGGGGGTGATTTTACCAACCCTCACCCAGATCCAGAGGTACATTCTCAGCAGAGCTCTCCTGCCGGAGACGAGGCACCCCAACCAGGGTCAGTCGGGGATTGTTGTAGAGGTAGCTCAGTAACACAGAGTCTATCCACTCCCACGTGTCGGTGTAACTGCAAAACAAAGAGGCCAGGGGAACAGGTGCATTTCACCCCAGTGCAGTATAACTGGCTGGCACCCTGTGTACCCCACCATCCCACCCCTGCAGAACATGCCCAGCTGAGTGGAGTCCTGTTGTGGACTCTCAGCTTTCCTTATTTAAGTCAGTATGTTTGTAGCCCTGATGGTTGTGAAGATAACCATGAAAATAGGAACTGAGCACAAACCAACTTAGCGTCGTCTTCCCTGAGTCTGCAGAGAGCCTGACACGCTCTGAAAGGGGTGAACTGCCCCATTCGTTTCAGTGGGTTAACTCTGAAATCTAAAGGGGGCAATTTAAATATCAACCCTGTTAACCATTTCACCGCTGATCATTAGTATTATTTAGTGTTTGTATTGTGGCAGCACCTTGCAGCCTTAGTCGTGGACCAAGGCCCCATGGTGCTAGGCGCTGTACAAACTCAGAACAAAAACATCCAGCTCAAATGAGATTATCCCAAAATTCCAAACTGCCTCCTACCCATCACCAGCTGACCCCTATCCAGCCCCAGCTTCCCCCTTGCTACTTCTACAGTGAAATTATTTGTATATTACATAGTGCCTGGAGGCCCCGTTGTGTGAGGTGCTGTACAAATATACTGTAAACAACAGGCCTTGGCCCAAAGTGTTTACAAGTTCTGCACCGGCCATTCAAAACCTGCAGCACAAGGAAAACAAACAATGTGTGGGTGGTGTAGAAGGAATTACATTGACTATCAGTAGAAACATACAGGGGATGCTGCGTTAGGGGTCATTGTTAGTTCCATGGTAACTCATGTCAAAAACATTCCATATTTAAATTGCATCAAAGCCACCACCAGGTTTCGAGCCTGGTACCCTAAAACTCCACAGATTTCAGGTGTTCTCACTCCAGGGACAGAGATAGTCTTAGACCAGAACTGTGGTCCAGCTAGCCCATAATCCCATCTCCAGTGACCAGCATCACTGCAGAAGGCAGTTATGTCATAACCGGCACATGGGGAAATTTTCTTCCTGAAGCCTATTAGTCAGCTGTTGATTGATGCCCGGAAGCATGAGTATGTGGGGTCTTCAGTATAATACAACTCTACATACTCAGGCTTCAGGGCATCAATCAACAGCTGAACAACAGGCTACAACAACACATCACTGCTCCGCCCTTTACCCCGTCTGGGGTCCTCACCTGCGCACAGAGGAGAAGTTGAGTCCTCTGTTATTTGGGGCGGCGACGGCCTGTCTGACAGCAGCGTGCAGGAGATGGATATTGCGGTGGTGGACGCAGCTCTGGTAGTTGACAGTCAGAACCACCAGGAGAAAGAGCATGTGGGTGAGACAGCTCTGGGGAGAGGGAGAAAATGGAGGCATTCAGGTAAGGAAAGCTGGATCGTGGGCTGAGAAAGGGGACTCCGCAGGATGGGAACTGCCATACAAGGGCAAGCCAAGGGTCAGTCGAGCTCATCTCCTGTCTCCAAGAGGGGCCAGAGCCTGATGCTCCAGAGGAAGATGCTAGAAACCCCATCATGGACAATCTTGGAACAATGGGAAGCTTTTAATTGCCTGGCCATCAGGCCCAGAGCCCTGCATCACGAGCTTTGGAGAAACAGCCAGGAGTTTGGACGGGATCCAGCTATCTTCAGGTGCAGCTAAACGGCACAAATCCAAACTCACACTGACATCTAGTGGCCACAGTGAGCCCTTCCAGCTGAGATTCTGCCTTTTAGTTCAATACATCACACATCCTCCACCCCACCCCTGCCGCGGCGGCCCCTTTGGCTCCTGGTACAAAACACAGCCAAGGCTTCTGGGCCTGGGTGATGTATAAAAATCCACGCTGGCCTCCTTCTCTTGCCAGTAAACTGGTGCTCTCCTGTAGCTCAGCTCTGAGCACGGGGGGTGCATTATAACACTGGCACTGCGGTCGGAAGGAGGGGCTGGGTTCAGTTGCCAGCTGGTGCCCTTAAGTTGTAACTGGAGAGCTGGTGCCCTCAGGCAGGGTTCACTGCCCAGCCGGAATGCAGCTGGGGGTGAAAATAGAGAATGGGGACAGCAGAAAAGAAGGGTCTAGGTTAAATTCCCCTTGGGCCGTTCCTCAGAGCATAAGTGCGGCACTCCATGAATGTCCTGTATCCCTCCCTCGGCATCCCAAGGACTCCCTAGGAGCTGAGTGATGGGGGTCCCCCACTGGCTTCTTAGCAGCAGCCAAGTGAGGTGGGACGAGTCCCAGGGGAATGCGTTACCCTCATCAGCGCTCGGAGTGCCCGCACTTTCCTCGCCTCCTCCTTGGCTTGGAGAAGCCCGTATCCACAGGGCACTCGCACCTTCCCAATGCGCTCGGGCATTGGCTTTACCAGCAGCTCCTCCACCAGCCCCTCTCCTTCACTGTCCACCGGCTTGGTGATGAGAGCAGCATGCAGGGCCTCCAGCACCACCTGCCACGACAGGACAGTGGAGAGTGTCCGAGACCCAGCTCTCCAGGGCCAGGGGCTGTTACTCTTCTAAGGCCGCAGAGAGCAGCTAGTCACCCCGACCCACAGAGCAATGCCCCATGGGTGGAAGTGCGGGATGCCCAGAGTGAAGGGGGAGGGGTGTTGAATAAACCCTCAGTGGGGGAGGGCAAAGTCTCCAATCTCCACTGAATGCCCCCGGCTTGATTCCAGCAGGGTATGCAGTAGCTCCCATCCAGCCTCCTGGGATAACTGGGACAACACTGCCCCAACTTTACAGACTGGGAAACTGAGGCACAGAGAGGGCCAGCAGCTTGCCCCAGGTAACACAAGTGAGTCAGTAGTAAGCAGGGATTCAAACAAAGCCAATGGGCGAGTGTGAAACAGTCCCTCCTCTAAGTCTGTGTGCAGGAGGATCTGCACTGAGGTCTCCGGAGTTCCATCCCCACTGGCCACTCACTCACTTGTGTCACCTTGGGCAGGTCATTCACCATTTCCCTGCCTCAGTTTCCCCATCTGACAATGGGGGCAGCGTCATCCCACCTTAAGGGTGCTGTGAAATAACGGATGTCTGCAAAATGTTGTGTGGCTCTCAGCTGGAAAGGGCTGGGAATGGGCAAAGCCGGAGGGTTATCTACAGCGCTGAGAGGAGTAGGGGCCGTTACCTTCAGTGGCTCCAGCAGCACAAAGGAGGTGACGAAGGAGAAGACGCAGGAGATGAGCCACATTAGGGCAGTGTGGTCATGGAGGGAGGAGCCATAGAGGATGGTGACGGTGAAGCAGCCTGCTAGAAGCAGGAAGATGAAAGCATAGGTCATGGGCAGCACCCAGCCAGGGAAGAGCCACTCCAAGGGTCTGCGGGACACCCCTGCAGGAAAAGCAACCAGAGTTGTTGTTTAAACCCCCATCATCACTTGGACCCCGCAGACTCAACATTACCCTCCCCTGCCCACAGCACTGGGGCAGCCCCACTGCTTCCCCTTGCACAGGGGCAGGGTTTGGCATTTCTAGGGCTATAGAAACCAATCCAGCTGCTTTCACTTGGCTTCCCTTCCTCTGCGCTGGGATCCAGGCTCCCCTCTCCTCCCTGGTTGCTGCCTCTCCCTGGAGATGCAGCCGTTTCAACCTGTGTTTGGAGTTATTCCTCTCGCCAAGCATGTGGTGGCCCAGCGGCAGGCACGTGGGCCGCAGCTGCGAGATTTGGCTTCCCTCCCAAACTGGTGCTGTGGGGCAGGAAACAGGGATGCACCGTTCACTTCCCAGGTGGTGCCGTGGGGGTGCTAGGTGCAATCTCTGCTTGGAGCAGTCAGAGAAGAACGGGACGAAGAGGCGTTCAAACCATGACCTGCAAGTTGCCAACAGATGTTAGATCCCCGCAGTGACCCAGCCTTAGGGTCCCCCCGATGCGAAACCATTCTCACAGGCAGGAATTCTCTTCCTTCCCCCCACCTCAGCCCCATTGGTCCAGCTCAGTTAAGGGTGGGTCCCCTTTTCCAGGTGCCTCACACACCGATCCGGGTGGAGAAGGACGACACTGGGGCAGACAGAGGCTCTGGATCAGGGTGCAGCGCGCTGCCAGGGCTTGTCAGGGCGTAGATATAGGAGAAGGACTTGGGCAGGAAACCCCTGCCGCTCCTCCCCTGCTCTGGGATGCCATCGGACCAGGTGCTGCAGGAACTTTCCATACTGTAATGGGAGAGAGATGGTGGTTCATGATCATCAACCACTGAGCCTGGGACTGGGGAGAGGCCCCCTGAGCTGCACCAGAGCCCTTGGAGATGGGCGGGACATTAAATACCCAAAACTAAAAGAAAACAGAACAAGAATTCTGGGCTCTGAATTCTGAGCTCACAAAAAGCACCACCCCTCGGGGTCAGGGTCTACAGGTGTCCCATTCCTGGCAGTGCAGCTGCGGGAGAAACCATCTCGGAGAAGGTCAGACTAGATCGTAATGGTCCCTGCTGGCCTTATGCTCTATGAATCTCTCTGGCCTGGGCTCCCCACTTAGTTTTTTGGGGGTGCTCTGAGCAGGGCCTGGGTACGTACACATCGGAGACTAGATCCGCCTCAGCTCGGGGCGAGAACCTGCCGCTGTCGGACGTGACGCAGTCTGAGGAGCTGCTCCACTGAGTCTCAGCTATGATGGAGTTGAGCAAATCTTCCTCTGTTAAGTGGAGAGGGAGAGGATGGTGCTCAGTGAGACAGCTTTGCAGCCAGGGCAGGAGAGGAAAGACAGGAGCACCTTGGGCTCAGTTCTAGCCTCACTGAGCTCAATGGCAAAACTCCCCTCGGCGTCAGTAGGAGCCAGGGCCATTCTGTCTATTGTAGCAGCAGATGCATTTGTCACACTAAAGCTGGACCTGCACACTGTGAATCCTGAGCTGGAGAACGAAGATGGCAGGGGGAGGGGGAGGCTGGGAGGAGGAAAAGGAGAGAGGAGATTTGTTTGGGGTACCAGAGTGGGTGAGGTGGTCGCCACGGCTGTCTCTCCTGCTATCCTCAGAGTCCCCTAAGGAGAAGGACAGGGGGTCATCATCAGAGCTGGATGCGGACTCAATTCCCAGCTTCAGCAAGGCCTTCTTCCTCTTGAGGATCCGACTTTGGCTCACCAGGGGATCTGAGTTCAGAAGATCTGGGATGTCGAAGATGCTGTCGCAGGAGGGCCAGTGTTTCGCGACCCTGCAGAACCAAAGGGGCGACACACTGCTGAGCTCTGGTCCTAGTGCAAAGGAGGTCCCTTCCTGGCTCGGACGTTCAGAGTGTGACAGTTCTGGGTTTGGACAGGAACCGCCCTCCTGCCTGGCTGGTCATCGGTCATGAATTTGTCATCTGCAGTCTAACCATCAGACCAGCCTATTAACATAGGCCCCGTGTTCCCTCTGCTGCATGGGGCTCGCATTTGTCACCTGTCTTTTTATGGGCCTGTGCAAATTCCTCAGTCCAGACATCAGCTGGAGAGGGTTTATAGACCCCTTCCACCCACAGAGATATCTCCATGGACTTGTCAAAGCTCTGAGGAGTCTCCTCATCTTAGCTGCCTTGTAGTTTCCCCACCGGGACCCTCCTTGATGCTCTGCATTGCAGCCCCATCCTTCTGGCCAAGCCCCCTACCGCCCTGGCTGGCTGGATTACTGGCATCAGAGCCCGACTGCAGAGCTGCACCAGCCATTCCAGTGCCACTCCAGGCCCGCACAACCAGGGTTACTGTATCTGCCGGATGCCAGCGCAACTGCAGATTCGTTAAAACACAGAGGCTGAGCTCTCCCTCGATGTAAAGCTGACTTGGGGAGTCCTTCCATGAATGGGATGTAGTCGGAGCTGGCTGGGGAGTTAAGTTACAAATGCCTGAATGCAGGTTTTTCCAACAATGCTTTGGTTCAGAATATAATGGGTTAATTTTCACCAGCAAGCAGAGACCTGATGCTCTCTTGCCAGCATGGGTGTGTTACTGGGGCTGTTCTCTCATCCCCATCTTGGAAGAAAGGAGAGGGTCACCCCATCAGCCCCCTGCCTGCATCTGCCTCTCTGCAGCCATGTCCCCCCTAAAGCACTGATTCAGGATAGACACGAATCTCCTTCAATTAAGGGCACTGCATCCCCTTGTCCAGCCCCCTTTGCTGCAGAAGTACCTTGCATTGCCCCCTTCGGTGAGATTCTCCTGGGTGGACACTGGCCTCCTACTCCCAGGTGACTCCTGAAAAGGAAGGGATGAGGGGGGTGCAGATGAACTATGGAGGGGAGACAGAAGCCACATGGTCAACAGGACTCCTGGAGAGTGTCTCCTGGCACCCATTCTGCCTTAGAGCAAGATGGCTGTTTCCCTTTGGCTTCCATCCCCCTATGAAGCTCTTTATATGAATGACCATTGCCCTTTAGAGAACACACCCTTCCTTGCATCCAACCAAAGAGAAGCTTCCAATAACAGAGAAAGAGAGGGTGCTGCTGAGATTGCACCCTGTTTTTCTCTAGTCCAGCAATGAAAGGATTAAGAAAAGCCTTCAGGATGAAGTGTGAGGGGCTCTCCCCTCTGTGCGGGACCTGCCTCTGGTAGTTGGAGACACTGGGTTTGCCCACACTAGACCAGTGAGGGTTTGTATTTGCACTCTCATAGCTCTGAAAGCAGAGGGGTCAGGGATGAGGGCTCTGCGAGGAGAGTTAAGGAGTGACTCTACTCAGCAGGTAGGATGGCCTGGGCTGAAAATGGTGCTGACCTCCAGAGAGTGAGCAAACCCACCCCATCTGCAAACCAGGGCATCCTGACTCCTGGCTCCTTTGCTGGAGCTCAGTTTTCAGAGAAGTCATCTTTTCCAAAGCCCAAGGGCAGTGGTGTGTGTCTAGAAATACAGTGCTCACCTGGGAGGGCAGCGAGACAGACAGACACGTAGCCCCTCACCTCCCAGGGCCTTTTCTCTGTACGTCACCAAAAGGTGCCCATAGAATGGCCTTTCACTTACACCACTGACAGAGCTCCCGTCCATGATGGACTCCACCCCACCTGGGATAGACAGGAAGGAGGAGCTGCCCCGGTCAGCGTGCTCCAGGCACACATCCATCTCCACAGTCTGAGAATCCTGCACAGGTGGGTTGGGGTCTTCCACAACCACCTGTCAGAAACAGAGGAATGAGGAGTGCTTCCTGCCCAGAGGCTGTGACCATCCTGAGGGCATGCCTAGAACCAGGTTCCAACCCGGTCCCTTTGCACTGGCGCATTGCCCTTCTCGGAAGATGTTGACATGTGTTAGATTCGGTCACCTGCATATGCACATGCTAGTGTGTGCCCAGATATCAGTGAGCACATACGAAGCAGCAAGTGCACAAATGGAGGCAGGGGGTCTGACAGCTGGACCCTAAGAGTTATTATTGCAATTTCAGTTTGGCATCGAGAGAATTCCCCTAAGTGACAGACAAGTGTCTAGTGGACTGTGCACTGAACAGGGACACGGGAGACCTGGTTCTGTTTCTGACTCCGCCACTGACCTGCTGGGTGACCTTGGGCAAGTCCCCGCCCCTCCCTGTGCCTCAGTTTCCCCACCCATAAAATGTGGAGAATGATACTGGCCTCCTTTGTAAAGTGATTTGAGAGCTAGTGATGAAAAGTGCTGTATAAGAGCTAGGTACTGTCATTACTCCCTAACTGAGCCTCTGGAAGTCAGATCATGTGGAAGAGCTTGGCAGCTGTGTGTGCTCATGGCAGAATTTCTTCTGCATAATTTCCAGTTCTCCTATTATTATACTCAGATTGTAAGTTCTTTGAGGCAGGGGCTGTCTTTTTGTTCTGTGTTTGTACAGCACCTAGCACAATCGAGTCCTGGTCCAAGACAGGCTCCTAGTACAAATAACAACTACTATTAATAATATTATAACCCTGTTCTAAAAACAGCCTTAAGGGCTTATATGTAAATCTGGTCAACATTTTGAAATTCTTAATTTTGATGAAGGTTTTTTTTAAATCAAATTTTTAAATTTCTATGAAAAACAGACAAATTTTTTACAAAAATCACACCCGATTTTTTGACCAACTCTAATTTTCCACTATCTTTGGCTGTATATTTTAGCCTCGTCTTCCTACCGTGTCTGTAAAATAAGATGGCAACATTTCAGAGCACGTCCTTGAAAAGATTACATGGATTTTGTGCCGGTGAAAAGGGATCTGACTGACAACCCTGGATACTGGCATGTATTATTAAATATTTATGCACAAAACAGGCACTGCAGAGGTCCTTCACTCTGATCATGCCAAACTTCCCGTCCCTTAGGGTGGGGACGGATGGACCCTGGTGGGGTTGTAGCAGCAGGTTTGGTGGGTCATGTAGCTGCGGGGAGGAGGTTGATTAGATGTTGTGTGTAGAGGGTAACTACTGTAGTACCTTGCTGTGAGTTTTCCTGAAGATGAAGGTGAAGAGAAGCTGTATTGGGAAGACCACCACAGACACAACCATCCCCACAGCAATGCTCTCTGCCGTCACTGAAGCCTGGCTCCCCAGGGGGACACTACTGGAGAGAAACAAAGCCAGAAGAGAACGTGGTGACTCGAAGAGTCCTGTGTTAATAGGGAGTGGTTCCAGACACTGGGACATTCATACTGGGCAGGGGCCCACATTTTGCACAGGCCCCTCTGGGCGCAGAGCCATCACACGAAGACTGAGGATCTATGAGGAAAGGTTAAAAAAATCTGGGCATGCTTAGTCGTGGGGAAAGAAGACTGAGGGGGCCTGATAATCTTCAGATATGTGAAGGGCTGTTCTAAAGAGAACGGTGATCAATTGTTCTCCAGGTCCATGAAGGTAGAACAAGAAGTGTTGGGCTTACTCTGCTGCAAGGGAGGTTTAGGTTAGATATTAGAAAAAGCTTTCTAATTCTGAGTCATTAAGTCTGGAATAAGCTTCCAAGGGAGGTTGTGGAATCCCCATCACTGGAGCTTAAGAACAGGTTGGACAAACACCTGTCAGGGATGGTCTGGATTTACCTGGTCCTGCCTCAGCACCAGGGGCTGGATTAGATGACCTCTTGAGGTCCCTTGCAGCCCTACAGTTCCATGAGTCTAAAGCATCAGATACTTCCTCAGCACCTGTATCACCATTCAAGCTGTGATTTTCAAAGGAGTTTAAGAGAGTTAAGACATCCAAATCTCATTGCAATCCAGTGGTATTTGGGTGCCTAAGTCCCTTGAACTCATTTGAAAATTTCAGCCCCAGTGGCTTTCCCTTTCCTCACTCACTACTTTCCATCCCTCCCTCCCTCCGTCTCTTTCTGTCTTCTTACACAAAACCCTCCTGTAAGAGACAGAGATGCAGTGGGACTCACCTGTAGCCCTCAACTCCGATGGCTCCATACCAGAGCACACATATGGTCAGGAAGAGGTACACGGCAAGCACGCAGCAGGTAATCCTCTGCACCCGGGTGAAGCGGCTGTGGGGAGAGCGGCCCCAGACGGAGAGCCACACGTGCCAATCAGAAAAGCCAAGACGCAGCTGAGCAGGGAAAACTCGAGAGAAGCATCTCAGCTCCTGTGGGCCTGGAATCGGCATAATGCAAATGATCAGCATTCCCTTCTCTTCCTCCTTGGGGATTCTATCCCCACTCTCCTTCCCCTCCTGTGGGCATTTCCCTCTAGCTGTCACCTCTGCCATCACCAACACCTTCCTTCTCGCTTGATCACCACCATGAGTTCTTTTCCCGTTGTCTTCTCTGGTGTCTCCATTGCCACCATCACTTAGAGAACTCCTTCCAGTTAGTCTGGGCACCAGCGGCACTCGCGCTGCCAAAGATACCTTCACTCCCCGCCCACGGCCAGCCTTTCTAGTGTCCTCATACCCGTCTCCATTGTCCACTAAGATCACATTCAGCGTGTGGCCTAGCGGGCAGGGCTTTGGACTGGGACTCAGGAGATTCCCTGCTGACCTGCTGTGCAATCCTGGACAAGTCAGTTCCCCTCCGTGTGTCTCCAATTCCCCTCCTGCCCTGGGTCTGCCTCGTCTATTTACAGGGTCAGATCTTTAGGCCAGGGACGGTTGCGTACTGGTGTTTGTGCAGCACCAAGCACAGTGGCTCCTGACCTGGGTCAGGGCCTCCTGGTGCTACTGCCGTAATAATGCTAAGGGATTCTTTGGACTGCCCCGAGAACATAGCCCCAGGGGCAACGCTCACATGCAGCCAAGACTTCCTTTTCAACCAGCCCTTCGTTTTTCTCATTTTCCACGGACAACCAGTCGTCCACCAGGAAGAAATACATATGGTCGGTCTGTCTGTCCCAGATAATGACATGCTGCAGGTACCAGGAAGGGTCCAGCCCTGGGGACACAGAGGAGGAGAGAATGACGCACCTGCGTTTCTAATGACTGCCTTCCCAGGACAGTTACAAATGGATTTATATCCTGGCTGCTCACTTCTTTGCTCAGTCATCCTTCAATGGAGGGAGATGGAGAGGAGAACTCTAGCCGCTGTCCCATTCTCACCTGAGGCAGGAGTCCATGGCCATCTTGTTACAATATGCGCTTTGCAACGTAATCCAGGAGCTAAGAAGCTGATTAGTTCTCAGGATGGATGTACAGAGGCTAACCTATTCTAGTGAGCTACTGAGTTCCTCTTGGTCAGAAGCGCTTGGAAACTTAGTTTGTGAGTTCTTTGGAGCAGCAACTGCATCTCACCCAATATGTGTGGGACAGCAGCTAGTGCACTGTGGATGCTACAATCATGCAAATATAGAATGACGGTAACAATACATGGATACATTGTTGTAATTAACATTCTAGCTTGCAATGGTCTTTTATTGGGACTGAGCCAAAGCTGTGTCTGTAGAACTGCTAGTGAGGGATGGGCTGGCTTATAAATTAGTAAGACCACTGCTGCCTTTGATCCCTCACCCTTTTGTGTGGGTCATTAAAGTGAATCATTTTGCTCTGAAATGTAAGTAAGTGTGTACCAGACACATTATGCACACCATGCAGGCCACAACCAGGGAAGAGAAAGCGCGATGGAGTTAAACACGAAAATGTGTCCTGATGCTATCGGTCAGCTCTAAGGCACAAAATCGGGGTAACTCAAGGCTAAAGCTAATCACTGTTCACAATTCCACCGGTCTGCACATGGCTTGCAAAGAACAGAGGGCGCCTCTTTATACCAGATGTGCTGTTAAATTATAGGTGCAATGAGACAAATTAAGGATAGGATTTGAGCTTTAACTCTGAATTTGCTGGCTTCAGTTTAAAGGAAACTTTATTAGGTCAGACCCTCAGCTGGTGGAAATCAGCCCAGCGCCCGTGAAGTCAATAGAACTACACTGATTGACACTAGCTGAGGATCTGGCCCTTTATAGTTGGGGTGGCCAAGATTTTTAGCAGTGACTTGTGATTTTGGGCACCCAATTGGAGACCCCTCATTTAAGGGCACCCCAAATCTCTAGTCACTTTGGAAAAATCATGCCCTGGGACATAAAGGCTAGTCTGAAAATTAACAGAGTTAATCACTACTAATGAAACATTAATGACACGTAAAGAATCTACGTGTCCCATTGACCCCAGAACATGGCAAGAGCCGTGCAGAGTTTATGTGGAGAAATCCATGGCCGATGTGTGCCTTACCAGTGTTGTCATGCCAGATGCGGATCTTCCAGATCTCTCCCAGATTTGCGTCAGTCTCCACCTGGAAAATATCCTGGCTGTTTCTCTGGAAGGCCCAGCCCTTGTCCAGGTGGCGAGAGCCACTTTTGTTCAGCCCATATAAGCTGATCCCTACATGTGCAGTGGTACCTAGAACAGACGTGTAACGTGATAGCTGACGTATCTATTATCCCCATCAGAATTCACCCACCTTGTCCCACCACAATCCAACTCTGCTGCCAATGGCTGACACAACAGATGTTTCGGCCTTTAAGTGCACACAATTGGATGCCTCCAGGTGGTGTGGGAGAGGGGCATTGGTCTAGCTGCCTGAAAGAGGAGCAAACTCGAACAGGCATTGGGGAAATGTATGGTTTCCAAATTTATTCTACCCTGGGCCTCCCCTTTCCTGTCTATCCCCCTACGTGCACTATACACAGCTCCACCAATGAACCCTGCCCTGTCTTCAGAGACAGCCCACCGCTCCTGGGGCAAGGGAGGAATTAATGCTGTAGGCCCATTCCGTTCTGGGCTTTTCGTGCACACAGCTCCATCGAGGGACTGATGCCACTGGGCTGGAACGATGGAGCATGATCAAGAGATCAACCTCTGCTCTTCAGAAGCTTTCTAGATCAGGGCTGCCTGCCTCAAGGTTCACATCACTCCTCCCAACCTCCTGCAATCCGGCCCTTGACGGGAGCGGAATGGGGCTGCCCGCCCACTCTACCTGATCCTCTTTTCCAGCCAGTCTTCACCATTACCCAGTACTTGTACCGTCCGGGCTGGCCGCAGCGAGGGACGATGCCCACCCGGGTGATGTCAATGTCGTCCAGCTTGTGGGCGATCAGCACCATCCCCAGGTAGATGGCGAAGAGCACGCAGCAGGTAATCACCACCAGCGGAGCCTGCCTGGAGCGCTTGCTCTGAAACCCCAACACAGGTGAGGGTAGAAGCAGGTGGAGGCGGGCTCCATCGGGTGCTACCCACCCATCCGCCCCTGGAGACGCAAGAGGCAGGAAGCATCTGTGCTACCCTCATTGTCATTACAGCAATTCCAACGTGCCCATCACTCTGGCATCTGGGCACCTGAACCCCTTCAGATAAATTAATGAATGGAGCAGTTGTGGGTTCCTGTGGACCAACGGCCACCACTGTTAGAGGGAGATCTGGCGTGCTGGAGCACTAAAAGGAAAACAGCCCCAAAGGACCAGGAGGGAATATTTCCTCCAATTTCCTACCTTCGACCATGAGAGAGCGGCTCATTTTACTTGGAAATGGAAGCTCCTGGGCATGGGGCAGTGGGGAACTCTGATCCTAAAACACTATCCCAGAGCAGGAGTGGCTATTCAGACAGATCTGGTAATGCACGTCTCTGCTGGTGACGTGATCAAATAGGAGACGAGTTGTTCTCCAACAGACCAAACTGACTTTGAACCTCAGCCTGGTGGCAACAGTGTCGGTCTTTATGTTCAATCACGGGGTGCGAACATGGCAGACATAGCCAAGATCCAGCTGCTGATCACTGCACAAGGGAGTCTTGCTTTCCCTTCATCATCTCCCCTCTCCCTCTCTTTGATGAGGAAATTCACCGGGGGCTGGGGGCATCACAGCCTAAGACCTGTTATGCACCATTCAAGTCTCCTTGAAGTCTTCAAATCAGGGCATACATGGGCTCAGGTGGTGTCTAGCCCTTAGCCTAGTCCCTTCTGCACAGGGGAGAATTTCACTCCCCCCCACCAGTTCTAGACCCAGGTGAGCCGGGTCCTTCCTCGCTGGGAGAGAGCAGACAGTTACAGGATAGCACACTCAATAAGGCTCAATTGATCGAGCATGCAGTGTGGAGACCAGGCTTCCTGCTTCTACAGCCTGGCTCTTCGCACAGGGAGCCCCCACTGCCTTTGACGGGCGTTCTGCCTGCAGAGGGTCTCAGGCTGCCACTAATGCAGTCACTGGTCCGTGTGTGTTACGTGCTCCCCATCATAGCCACAGAGGATAGGAGCTGCGACAGCCTGGCTCATCACCTCAAGCTGCAGAAGCGCAGCTTTAGCCCTGGAGGTCCCCGGGTGCTGGCCAAGATGCCAGCTGTCACCATTACACTGACAGGGACAGTAACCAACCATCTCCTCCTTGCATGCCCGGGACGGCCAGGCCCGGCTTACCGGGGGCAGGAAGAGGATGCTGTGAGGTGGCACAAAGAGACTGGCTCCGAAGACGGTGAGATGTTCTGTCAGGCACACAATCTCCTTCTGGCTGGTGGCGGCTGTTGGCCTCAGGCCCTCTGTGCTCCATTGCATGCTGGGGAAGTGGAAGTACTGGCAGAGGCTGGCAAAGACCGTGACTGCGGCGCTGACGGGTGCCTGGGAGAAGCGGTTGGTGATGTTGACGTGATAGTCTCGGAGCGTCCCGTTGAAGCGGTGGCTGGAAGGGAGAGGGGACAGCACAGGGGTGAGCTTACGGTTCAGTAGCATCACTCAATACAAAGGATGCCAACGCCCCCCCTTACAGACTTCACACACCACTGAAGTGCAGCCCCCACTGGGGCAGGATGCAGCCACTGTTTACCATGACAGATACACAGTTTAGGACAGGAAGTGAAGGGCAGCGGATCTAAAGCAAACTCCAGGAGGAATGTGGCACAACGTAGATCCCCGGGATTCAGCCAGGACGCTGAGCTACCATCAGGCAAGTCCCGCAAGCAGGACTGGCCTCAGCCATACTCCACGTGTGGGGCTGCACCAGCCCCATGTTGTGATCACACTTTCCCTGCCTGCTGTGCCTATGAGCTCCCCAACCTGCTGGCCTGGTTAGCAAACGTTAACACAGGGATCCAACCTTCTGACTCCCATCCTGCACCTCCAAACCCCATGCCAAAAGCCCCCGATCCAAACCCCCAGCCCTGCCCAACGGCAGCACTCTGAGCTCCTCCAAGCCCTGCTGATGCTCCCTGGAGCAATGCCAGGCACCCTGACTGGCCCCCACCGCACCCCAAATGTACCACACAGTGAGCATCTGCCTTCCCCCCACCCCCACACCTGACTTTGCAGAGGGCCCCTTAAACCCCATCCTCAGGCTCCACAAAGCCAGTGAAAAAGGGGTGCACCGTGCAACCCAAGCAAAGTAACATCACAGCTGTGCGCACTGAGGTTGTTGCCCTATAGTGGTTAAGAGCTATGGATCTTCCCCTCTCCCTTAGCTCCCAAATACCCTGCTAATCCTTCCCGGAGAGGAAAGCTCTCCAATGAAGTAGTGTCTTTTTGCACAGGGAATGGATTCTCTTTGCTGCCCTGGACTGGGTCACTGCACCCCCTGGGCTCATCCCCTTCAGAAGGCGGGCTCTGATGTTGTGCTGGGGAGGCAGGCTGCAAGAGTCAGCTGTTTCTCACAGACACCAATTATTTCCGCCCCCCCTCCCCCGGCCCCGTCCATAAGGCAGGTGAAGCCCTCAAACCCCAGGGAGCAATGCTGCAGGAAGGAACCTGCAAATTCCAGCACAGGGGGTGAATGGATACTCACGGAGATGAAAGCAAGATGGTGACCTCCCTGCTGCTGCCTCCTTGCAGGCTGTCAAAGATGATTTCTTCCTTCCAGGCGTAGTGGAACTCATTGGGAACCAGGGTGTAGTGCCCGTAGAAATGGATCGAGGGCTCGCTCTCCTGGCTAGGGTCAAAACCTGTAAGGAGAGGGACGGTCACTCCCCATGGGTTTGAAATATTCAGCCAGGTCTGGCACTTATTTACCTGGGCATGGGGAATCTGTGCTTCGGAAGGGCACAGCAGCAAGGAAGGGGACTGATCTGGAAGGGCCACTTCCTTCACCCGAATGAGAATCTGGGTGTTTGATGCGGAGAAAAGCAACAAACTGAGCTGACTGCGAGCCACCAAACCCATGTCACTTGTAGCCTCCATTTGCACTCCGGCATGCGCCAGAGGGCGTGTGTGTGAACAGGTGGATCACTGCCCTCTGCTGATGGCCTCAGGCTCATTCCAGGGTTTGTGGCTGTGTCGCCCCCTAGGGGCTTGCCTACAAACGGGCTCTATGAGGCCTAAAGGGCAGCCTGTGGAGAGTCTCTGGCTATCACTCGGATCCCTATTGTCCCCCACGCCGCAGCTGAGGGTCATGGTGCCTCTATGCAAGAGGAAGAGGGAACCCCAGCGCTAATCTGCATCAAACTGCCCCCCTCCACTAGCTGGACAAAGCTCTGCCCATCTCAGACCACGAGCAGCTCTTTGTCCTGCTAACGACTCACCCTCCTGCACAGTGACGCCAGCACGGATGTGCACCCCCTCAGCACGGCTTCCCGCTGAGGCCCTCACTGTGAAATTGACTGACTCCCCAGGAGGGAGGAGGATGAGCGTCGGGGGAGAGGTCCGCTGCTCCTGCTGCCCCGTCGGCAGCCTCAGCCCGATAGCCCTCTCCCCGGCCAGGTTGGAGACTGGGATGGGCGCCCCTCCAGGAGTGGTGAACTCCAGCAGCGCCAGGCGGGTGGAGATGGAGGAGTTGGCGCAGTAGTTGAACGGGAAAGGGTTGACGGAGATGTCCATGAGCACCTGCACCACCTCCTGGCTCCCTGCCAGCTGCCCGGCCACCGCGCTGGGCACGGAGAAGAGACACCGCTCAGAGGGCGCCTGGCACAGCAGGTTGGGGGAGTCGGCCCTCTTGCCCTGTGTGCGGATCTCCGAGACAGACAGCGACAAGGTCTCCTCATTCAGGACCCGGGACCTCATCAGGGACTTCATCAGGGCCCGGGTGAGGTTGAAGGCGGTCAAGGCCGTGCTGAGACCAGGGGCCCCAGACAGAGGTGGGTGGGGGGCCATGTCCAGTGCTGATAATGTGCTCCCTGGGAAAGATTTCACACCCCTCGGTTAGAGTCCTGCTGCTTCCCCTGCTCCTCCCACGGCCCCACCTGTCCTCACATCTCCCTTCACTAGGGCAGCAGCCCCACCAGCAGCACAGAGCCCCTTAGTGTCAGACTTCACCTCAGGCCTGGCAAGGCTGCTGAGAACGACAGTCCAGGAAGCAGAAGGCTGCTGTGTCCTCAAGGCCACATCTGCAGCACCCAAAGTCACCGAGCCTGACTGAGGCACTTAGAGCTGGGCTGCTACTGGATCAGAAAGCTGCCCAAGACACTGGGGGAGTCGGTGGCAAGAGGGCAGAGTCATGGACTCCCAGGGATACGGCCCTGCTGCCTCCCACGCCCCAGTCCCGCCCTATCACGCTGAGGTGGCTCGTTGCTTACCCAGAATCCCCAGGATGCTGTTGCCGGCAGAGGTGGGCGTCTCGTGACCCTCCTCCGTCTCCGAGCTGATGACTTCAATCATTCTCTGGGCTGCTGCCAGAGTCCTGGCCTGGCTCTCAGGGCTGAGCTCTCCTGGGAACGCCTGAAGATAGGAAAGGGGGCCCCCAGGTCACACTCCAGCAGATCTGTCCTACCTGCCTCAGTTTCTCCACCTCACTCTCCCCCTATCACGGCCGTATCCTGCAGACTTTGCTCGCCCCTGACTCCCACTCTCCGTCACCGCCGCAGCCAGCCAAGACCTGCCAATCTCCCCACCCCACTCCACTCCTCCCTTCTTCCGTCTAAGACGGGGAGGTGTTGAGAGAGCACCCACTATTGCAGCGCCCCTTCCTGTCCCTATAGCCCTACCCAGTCTGCCCGCCCTGCAACAGGGTGCCAGCAGGACGTGCTCACTTCTCTGTCTCCCAGGCCTCTCTCCAACTCTCCACTGACCCAGGCAGCAGGAGCCATCACCGCATACTCTCTTGTCCCTCTTCTCCTGCACCCTGCTCTTTCATCCCGATGGGAGGAGGTTGGGGGGCACTGGGCTCCCGGATTCCCTCTCCGCCCATTCCTTAGGCAGCTGTCCCAGAGGAGGCCCTGCCTCCACAACAAACAGCCCCATGCCAGGGGGCTTTGCGAGCACATGGGGGGGACCAGGGGGCTATTCACACTCACCCAAAGGGGCACATTTTCAGTCTGGTGCATGGGAAAATGGAGGCAGACAGCGAGGAAAGGGAGGCTGAGGAGAAGGGGCTTTCCTCAAAGCAAGGAGCCTGTCTGCCGCCACGGGAGTGACAGTCAGGGGAAAAGAGATAAGAGCCAGGTCCTACCACACACTGCTGCAGCACCGCGCTCAGCTGGGCAACCTCCTTCACACTGGAGATACTGAGGGAGGCCAGGGCTGCGGTGACGTTGCTGCGGATGGCGATCCGGTCCCTCAGCTCCTCCTCATTGCCCTGGCTGCCCGAGTTCTGGAGCACACACGCACATGAGCACTCGTGAGCGAGGCACTTCTGCTGGGAGAGGGGATGGGCGTGTGCATGCAGGTGTCAAGGAAGAAGGGGGCTACCGCAGCGGAGCCCTTACCTGATTCAGCATGGTGATGAGGGCCAGGGAGTATGGGATCACCTCCTGGGGATTGCCCTGCTGGACCACACCCCACAGTGCTGATCGGCTCTTGTTCTTCAGCCAGCTGGTGACGGTCGGGAAGCCCGCCGGGAGGACCGGCATGGCGAGGGGCAGGGTCCTGGAAGGAAGGAAGGAAATAAAGTTATCCCAGCCAACTCCAAAGGCTTCATTCCTCCCAGCAGCCGGGGACAGTGGGAGCTTTGGACCCGTCAATGGAGTCATTTTTGAATCCAAAGCATAGTCCAAAGACACTATCGGTTGCCTCTCTGATCTTTCAGCTTCCAGGACGCACACCTGTGCCGAACACCGGCCAGGCTCATCTCCTCGTGCGCGCCCCTCCTGGATCTGCCCACACTCACTGATTCAGGGCCAGGGTCTTCGCCCCTTGCGAGTCCTCCAGCTCAACCAGGACATTGACAGCGGTGTGCCTGCCACCTGTGGCCGCAGGGAGGAAGGTGCCGAAGGAAGATTTGATCCCGCGATAGAGGCAGAAGTGCTGGCAGTGTCTGCCGTCGGGGGGACACCTTTCAGCAATCAGGGTGTAAATCAGCTGCACTGGGCTGCTATCTTCATCCACCCAGCCTGAGAGAGCAGGGAAGGGAGACGTGGACGGAGGAAGAGCAAGTGTGACTTAGCTGGGAGTCCAGAACACGGGCACCCACCCAGTCACTGCCTCTTGGGCTCCTTCAGGCCATGGTTGCATGTGCGACCTGCCAAATCCCCCGGCTCGCAGCCCAACTGATTCCTCCCTCCTCTCTTGGCAGGACTCTCAGCCTCAGGCCTCCCTGTGTTCCCAGTGCCGCGTCGGGCTCTGCAGCTATTGCTAACATATGTTGCAATACGGAGCACCAAGAGCATGTCAAAATCACCTGGCTTAACCAGGCAAGTGCAGAAGGCTGGCAGCCGGCCCCAGAGACTCTCACCTCCCGAGGCCCTGAGAGTCTATCCATTATTGTATGCACAGAACCCAGATCCGCACCTTGCCATAGTCACAGTTAGCCAGGCCAGGTGCATCGTCAGCATGCCCATTCGCTCCCACCCTGGGGGCTTTGTACCGGGGACTCGGACTGAATATCCCTCTCACCCTCCCATGTACATTGCACTGGGCTGGGAGCTTCTCCCTTTTCGATGGCACTGTGTACTCTTTGGTGTCCAAATGACCAACTTCTGCCCTGTGCATGAGTGGGGGGCAGCTGCCCAAAGGATGCCCTGGCAGAGTTACCTGTGCACTGGTATGAGACCAGGGTCTCCAGGAGGTAGAGGTCGTGTTCAGGTGTCAGAGTGCAGACCCCTCCCCTGGGCGGGTTGTTGGGAGTCAGAGTGATGCTGGATCCCCCCTGCAGCTCCCCGCCAGGCTGGGAGGCTGACAGCGTGAAAGAGTAATTCACCCCATCCCGCAGGACCCCTTGTCTGATCACCAGGTCCCGGTTCGAGTCCCCCGTGGAGGTGGTCACATGGTCCAGGGTCAAAGGTTGTCCATCTGAACTCTGAGCCGTCCACTTGTACTGCAAGGGTCAAAGAGAGAGACATGGGTGAGACAGCAGCCCAATAGGGGTGCCCAGAGAAAGAATCAGACTGTCCCTTCTATAGCGCCCATCATCCAAGCCTTTCCCAGAGCTGACAAATCCCAATGCATGGAGCCTCACAGCACCCAGCGGGCACATTATCCCTAAAATTAAAGAGGGGAAATCTGAGGCACAGAGAGGTTAAATGACTTGACCAAGGTCACCCAGAGAGTCAGAACTAGAACCCAGCAGTCCTGCCTTCCAGTTTCCTGGTCTAGTCACTCAACCATTCCTTCTGCTGTAAGATTTATCCTCTCTGAGTTATCTCCCAGCACCCCTTCCCCAGTAACACCCCCTTTCCTCGTGGGCCGGAGCACCTCGAGTATGGCTAATCAGAGTTCACATTCCCTCAAGCTCCACAGATCAGCTGGCTATTCCAGTCAGTGCAGGGTCACTCGTAACTGTAAGCTCAAAGCAGCACCATGAGCCTACGGGCATTTATGGGGCGAGGAATGGGGGTGGGGGGAGAGCAGTGCTTGGAGAGCAGGGATCTCTCCACTGGGGTGCGCATTAAAATCAAACCACCAAAACTCCTCCCAAGTGGCAGGAGCTGGGGTGTGAGCAAAGTACAAGTGGCTCCATACTGGACTTTTCATGCATCAGCAAAGCAAATCTCACTATGGTCCTGTTGTCACAGCTCTGGCACTGTCCGGCCAGAGTGACGTGGACGCTCCTGCTGATTTCATAGCTCGACAGGGCGCTGCAAGAACGGCACTCGATGGTCACGGGCAGGATCTGGCCAGCCTCGATCCAAACCTGCAGGTGGACGGCAGGATCATTCAAACCACATAGGAAAACAGCCCTCCCCTGACGTACACCCCTGTGGAAACAGAGCAGCCCCAATGCAATAGAGGGGATGAGCTCCTGGGACATAGGGCGTGAGCCCTTGGTGACAGGCGAGTGTGCCTGGCACCCAAAGCGGGAGACACAAGGCCCAGGCCCTGGGGCTGGGGTCAGGTGCCAGGGTGGCAGCACAACCACATGGCTGCTGGCTGGTATCTGCCCAGCACTGAAGACACATGGGGTTACAGCTTGGAAGTGCGTGGATTGGTCCATTTCTTGAGCAGCCCCAAGGCTCAGTGAGGGGTCGTCGCCCACACGTTCCTGCTGAGAAGGCAGCAACTGCCTCCGTGACGGGGCTGGCTCTGTGCCAGTGAGACTGAGGGTCTGGTCCCTCAGCGTCCTTCTCCAGACTGACCCCTCCCCACTCGAAGCTCACCGTCTGGGCCACAGAGACTGGTTCCTTCCCCGGCTTCTTCACAGTGAGAACGAAGCGATAGCCAGTGTCTCTGCAGAGCACAGTGCGGGGAACGGTGACGCTGGCCCCTCCCTGCAGGCGAGGTGGGGCACACCAGGGCGAGGACACATTCTGAGTGGGAGACACACAGAGAGACCTGATTAACTCACTCCTGGGCTATCTGTCCCTGTCCCACGCCTGAGCGGGAGGACGGACGGACCCTGGACAGCAGGCTGAGGATTGAGTGATCAATGGGGGCGGGCATGGGATGAAGAAGTGGGGAGCTGTGAGGTGGGGGGGTTTGGAGTTACACAGTATCCTACAAAGGAGGCACCTGCCCTCCCCTAGACTCTGATCCAACCCCCTCTGCTCCAGGGCACTCAGAGCCCCAGCCCCTCCCACAGGCGAGCGGAGATGAGTGATGACAGGCAATCCTGCTGGGTTCCCTTTGTTACCTCACAGCTCCAGTGATATTCCAGGGAGGGGTCTTCGTCCCTCCCCACGTCAGGGTCGTACGACCCGCTGCCATCCAGAACCAGGTCCAATTGGGCAGACCAGCTCCTCCACGACCCGCCTCGGATGAAGGGAACCAACTTGCTGGGGATGACGGTGATGAGCAGGGAAAGCGTCCGGGCCAGAGGGGTGTGCTGGAGGGAGGCAGTGAAGCGCAAGCAGTGGGTGCCGATGTCCAGTGAGAGCTTGGGGAGCATGAGTGATGGGGTGAGCAGGTCTGTGTGCTGCAGGGGCACCTGGTCAGCCTCAGCCAGCTGCTCACAGCTGGGGCTGCTGAACACCTCCCAGAGATACAGGGCCTTGTAGGTCGTGCAGCCCTTCAGGTCTACGCTGGCCTCGAAGTAGCTGGTGCGGGATCTGGGGACAGATGAGGGAGGCTCCACCAGCCTCACCATGGGGCTGTCACACCCCAGCTCCCGCACGGTGACCGTCATCTGCACCAGGACAAAGCTGACCTCATTGTAGATTTTCACCTCCACTAAGAAATCCCCAGCACGGACATAACGGTGAAACATCTTCTTGTCCCCGCTGCCGGCAAAGGTCTCCTCTGAGTCCCCGAACTTCCACACGGAGCGGAGATCGCTGCCACCCATGACTGCCAAGTCAAATGCCACCGTCTGATTGAGGAAAGCCCCAGTCCCATTGCTGGACAAGGTGGCTGCCTCTATGGGCACCTGCAGGGCCACAGTCACCGTCAGAGACGCGGCACAGAACGGGTTACTGGCCTCTACGTGAATGGTCAGGTTACCTGCTCCGGGTGGCATGTACCCAACCTGCTGGCCCGCTGCTTTATAGACAGGGTGCCCAGGGAGGTGAAAGATCCAGAAGAAGGTGACATTCTCCCCAGCTCGCACCTGTGCCATGAGCGCCAGCTCCTTGTTGGACTCCAGGACGGCTGGGCAGCAATTGGGGATGTGCAGCCCCCGAACCTTCTCCAGCACCTGCACCACAACGGAGGCCAGCTGCACGCTGACGTTGTTGGAGGCCGACGCCAGCACCCGATGAGAACCCGCCGCCGGGAAAGAGAAGTGATGCGTTCCTCCACGGACATCCAGGCTGAGCCCCAAAGAGGGGACGGCGAGAGCAAAGCTCACATTCGTGCCCCTCTGGGTGTGCAGCGTGAAGACTACCCTGTCATCGGTGCACACGTCCTGCTTGTCCACTTCCACTGCCAGCCCGGCCACGGGATCTTGGACGGCCACAGGATGCTGGACTGTGTCCTCACTGACATCGTTCCAGGCTCGGAGGTCCACCTGGTAGACTCCAGCCGCACTGAATTTGCAGGAGACATTCTGTCCACAGAAGAGCTGCTGCTTCTCCTTCCCCCGCAGCTGCCACTCCCACTTGACATCAGAGCCTGCTGCCACCGAGCCCCAGAGCTGCCTAGAGGTGTCTGACATCAAGAAGAAGGGGAGAGAGCTTCCTTCCACTGTGAAGCTCACCCTGGAAACGGGCTCCTGGACTCTCAGCTCTGTGGAGCCGTTGCTGGAACCGAAGACGTTGGAGACGGTGACAAACACCAGCTTGGAGCCCAGAGTGGAGTAAGCGTAGGACAGAGAGGAGGAGTTGGTGACCAGGGGCCGGGCATGTTCCTCAATGTGCCAGGAATAGAGCAAATCAGTCCCAGAGGCCACAGAGACAGACAGGTTCACTGGCTTTCCCAGAGCCACGCTGTCGCTGGCGGCCCGGACCTTCACACCGCAGACTCTCGCCACCACCTGCAGGGCGCGGCCAGCAGACGCCTCTCCCAGCACATTCCCAGCTCTCACCTCTACCAGCAGCTCCCCACTCGCATTGTAACAGTACGTGAGCGACTGTCCCGTTGCGGTGAACACTCGGCGCAGCCCTCGAGAAATCACCCAGCGGAAGGTGAGGTTGGAGCCCTGGGTAACCTCGGCGGTCAGCATAAAGGGCTCGGCAGAGGCCAGGTACCTGCCCTGCACCATGTTCCTGCTGTGGATCTGAACCCCCTGGGCTCGCTCCTGGACCTCAATAGTGACATTCGCCTTCTCCGTGCTCACTGCATTCTCAGCTGCGACAAAAACCACGAAGACACCGGTGGCAGGGAAGGTGTGGGAGAAAGTGGAGGCCCCCTTCTGAAAGCCACGTGGCTCTCCAATAGCCCAGAGGTAGCGCACCTGGTCTCCTGATGCTAGAGAGGCGTGGAAGGTGACCTCCTGCCTGACTTCACAGACTGGCCGCTCAGTGCTCAGAGTCAGCAGCTGCACTGGGGCCAGGACCGTAATGTCGAGCGAGGAGTTTCTATGGCTGACCTGGTTCTCTCCGGTCACGGTGACGGTGATGTCTCCGGCTCCGCGGTAGGTGTGGGAGGTGCTCTGACCTACCTGCGGCGGAGAATGGTCTCCAAAGTTCCACAGGAAGGTGGCCGCACTGTCCCAGGGGACCTCAGCCATAAAGAGGTAGGAGGTGCCCAGTGCCAGAAAGCTCCCCGTTTCACCGCTGTGGAGAATGGAGATGGTGCCAATCGCCCTCTGAGCCAGGATATCTACTGAGGCATTTTGCTGGCTCACCGTGTTCCACACAGTCACTGTCACCCGGTATGATCCTCCCTCCAGGTAGGTGAATGTGATTTCTGGAGACCCCGAGGTCACTGGGTCCTCACCAACACCAAAATCCCAGTGGTACCGATATTGGTGCTGGGGGTCTGGCACTGGAACAACCTCAGCCTGGAAGCACGTGGGTTCCCCTAAAGCTAAAGCCAGCGTCGGTGCCGTCAGCTTAACCGACCGGATTCGATCCTCCACGCAGATGGCCAGTTGGCGAGAGGTGGTGCTTACTGTGCCACGTACGGTCAGGTTCAGCTTGTAGCTCCCTGCTGCTGGATAGCTGTGAAAGACCGTGGGGTCCCCGTCCGCAACAGAAGGGGGGTTGCCATCTTGAAAATCCCAGAAGAACTGAACTCCTTGGCTCGGCCCCGTTACCACTGCTTGGAAGGGAGTCCGTTCCCCACTGGAGAGACAGTTGGGTGCTAGGATGTTGGTGATCTGAAGCCGGTACACCTCTGCAATGGTGGAGACACGGGCAGAGGTGGCGGCATTGTGAGCCATCACCGTCACCGTGTAGTTGCCTTCCTTGGCGAAGGTGTGAGAGATGAAGCTTAGATTCAGGTTGCTGTAGACGAACCCGTCCCCCATGTTAAAAGTCCACAGGACATCTGTGCCAGAGGCCAACACGGCACTGACAACTGTGGCTGAACCCAGCTCAGTAGGTCCGCTGGCCACCAAGCGGAGACCCGTGACACCTTCACTGACCATCACAGCCACATCAGACGGCACCTCACTGAGGCTGTTGTTGGCCCGCAGCACTACGTTGTAAACCCCGCTCTTCTCAAAGCGGTGGCGCACCAGCAAATTCACTCCCTCCTGCGTGGGAGAGCCATCATTGAAGTTCCAGGAGTAAACAATGCCGTAGGGGGAAGGGCGGGGTAACGCCTCGAACTGGGTCACCTCGTTCACCAGCGGGGAGGCTGGAGTCACCAGAATGGTCACGGAAGCTATAGGGCAGACCGCACGGACTTTGGCCACCCGCTCCACTCGATCGTATTTGTTGACGGCCTCTGCAGTCACTGAGTAGTCACCTGTGGAAGCAGAGAAGAAAGGCAGTGTGGGAAGGAACCGAGGTTTCTAGGACTCTTGTGCCTAGAGAGAGAGAGAATGTGTCACTCCCATTGTGCTCAGGCTGTTTCTCTGTACTCATTTGAACTATAATTGAGACGGTATCTCTCTCCCATCATCCTTCTGTCTTCCTTTCCCATTCTCTCTCCCTCTCCAACTCGTGGACTAAGAGCCCTTCTGAGCCCAGGTGACCCCTCAGGATCAGCCCCTTTCTTACCTGGTTGAGTGTACGTGTGGGTCACTCTGGCCAGCACCTGGACCCTCTCTCCCTGTGGATCTGGACGTGACAGCTGAGAATCGTAGGGGGGAGACAAGAGACTCTCCACCTCCGGGCTGCCATCCCCAAAACCCCACCTGCAAAGAGAAACAGCTCCATCTCACAGACAGGGGTCTGGTTCAGAGACTGGGCAGTTGTGTGAATATCATGAATTCTCAGCGTTAGAACAACAAATGCAAATGTACATTTTGGAAGGGACATTAAAGCTCATGTTTCAAGGCTAAAGCCAGTCTCTATCTAGAAAGGATCAGGAAGAAATCCAACATCGGGGGAGAAAACAGATTATCTCACATCAGAGAAAGGTGCAAAAAACCCAACCCCACTGTAGCCGAAGACAGGAGGCTGGGCGAGACGGACCTCACATCTGATCCAACATGGCAATTCTTATGTCCCACTATCAGTGCATCTTTTCCAGCTCAGTCTCTGCCTAGTTTGTGGTGTGGGCTTTGCAGAAAGTTGTTGCCTAGAGAGCGCTCCTTTTGGCATTTACTGACATAGCTGGCCCAGGCCCTCCAACGCCACATCACCTGAGAACATTTCTCACCAGAGCCACTGGTAACTTAAGCCCGTTGGGGGTGGATCTCAAACCCAGCCAAGTTTTACAATTCTATTTTCACCCCTTGAATAATCTCCACATATCCCACCTTGGTTCCTCATTCCTGATGAGAGATACCAGTTTCAACCTGCCACCTCTTAGAATACCCCTTTACAGCCTTGACCCAGCTGTGGGGGAGAAAGGACTCCTGTCAGAGATCACACATAAAGAGGCACTGATACAGGATGTCAGCAGATGGTACAAGGAGTGCTGCCCATTAAGGCTGGTCTCTCTAGGAAGTTCCTTGGTGATCCGCTCTGGGATCAGAGCACATTAGTCTGCGGGAGGAATTCTCCTTTCTTGGACTCCATGGGACTCTCACCTCACAGTGACTTCCATGGCAGTGTCCACTTCCACCCTGAACACCAAAGTCTGGAGGGTGTCAACTGCCACCACCCCAGGGAGCCCCAATATCTCAGGGTTGGCTAGTGGATTCATAGCCTCGGCTGCCAGTGCCACTTCCACCACCTCCGAACTCACAGGGTTCTCAGCTCGCAGCTGTGCGGAAGGAACAGAAGGGCATCAACCACGCAAAGCAATTTGAACAGACGGCATTCCCTTCTTCCGACTCCCCATCTACTCCAGACCTCTGACCTCCCCGCCCACTCCACCAGGACCGTCGATGCCTCCCACCCCACAGTACCATGACCACGGATTCTCCTCCCCCCTTGATTTGTGTCTCAGACCCTGGCTGCAATGCATTCCCATGCGACTCGCCCCACCCATGTGACACGCTCCCCTGATTCCCAGCATAGTGCATCCTGCCGCCCATGTTGGGGGAAGAGGTCCAGGGAATAGTAGCACTGCGGTGATGTTCTCATTGGGAGCACAGGGAGAGTGGGGCCCGGAGCCAGGAACAGACGTTGGCCTGAGGGTCAGGAAAATACAACACACGGAGATGTGCAATGGCGGCTAATCACTGCCCAGACAGCACCCTCTGGCAACTCAGCAGCGGCAGAGTGGAGCATACAATGACTCCCATCAGAAGTTAAGTCTCCGTGGGGGAAAAGCAACTGGGGCAAGTGTGTAGAATTCAGAGTCCTGAGTCAAGCTGCTACTATTTGACAGTGGCTGTTCTGTGCTTCTGCCTGATGTGTCTTGAGTCCTGCCAGGCCTTCGGCTGAACGAGCAAGTTTTTACACCCTTGTGTTTTGATTTTAATAATAATTTGCATATTTGTCTGCCTATCCATCATTCCTCCCAAAAGTACCCCTCTGGGGGTGGGGAGTAATACGGTGCTCCTGACTGAAGAGTCTCCTAGCATTTTATAAACATTTAACCCCTTCCGAACCAACCAGTGAGGAGGATATGAATTACCGCCTCCTTTTTACAAGCGGAGAACCTAAAGCACAGAGTGTCTTATTGAAAGTCACACAGCACAGCAGTGGCAGAGCTAGAAAAGGCACCCAGGAGCCCTGACTCCCCAGTTCCTTGTTCTGACTCCGAGACACTCTTCCCTTGCTTTATGATCTGGGCCACAGCTGAAGGAACCTAGGGTTGGTTCTCACACTTGCTCACCTTCAGCTGGTATGTGGCAGGCCTCTTGAACTTGACGCTGTAGGTCTGTCCATTGTAGGCGAACATGTCCATGTTGTCGATGACCCAGTTGTAGGAGACAGAGGAGCCCTGGGTCAGCTCTGCGGAGAACACCTGCCAAGCAAAACAATCAGCAGTTTACAGCAGACCTATGGGCTGGGCTCAGATTGCTTCCTCTTGGTTGTGTTGAGTAGGACTAAGGGGTGGAAAGTGCCAACAGGCCTAAAGCAAAGCGATGGAAGACTTCACCCACATGGAACATCGGCATTTGCCTGCTCCCCAGCAGCCATGCAATGGACGTAACACAGCCGGCTCCCTGACACTGAAGCAGGAAGGTGAGACACACAATGCCCCATGCTAGCCTGGCTTTTGGGGCCCCAGTGCATCCTGAGGGAGAATAGGACAGGCTCCGGGGCTACCCTTCTTGGAAGTTTCTGCTGGATGAGGACAGGTTCATCTTGCAGCTGCGTGACCATAGGTTTGGTGTTATAGTAAAACCTTCAGGCAGCCCATATGCCAGCATCCAATAGGGTGACGGAGTGGCAGTGGGGCCAGAGATGTTGGAGGGATGCCCTTGATGATAACCCAGCTGTGATAACAGCAGCAAGATGACCTACCTGAGACACATCCACTAGCATCCTGCGGGGGCCAGGCGGCACCACCCGGAGCCCTTCGATGACATTGTATGACTGGATCTTCACCGACAGCTTCTGGGAGCTGATCTCATTGGACACCAGCACATTCAGCATCTCCATTCTCGGCTCCTCCATGCGAAGCAGGGCCGAGGAGAACCAGGTATCTGCAGTGTCTCTGTGGCAGGCGGGGACATGTGCTACAATGCTGCCCGGGCAGGTGGCCTCAAACAACACCCCAGCCTTACCCACGGGTGCCATCCAGCGAGCCATGGCATTACAGCCAGAGAGAATCTTGATGACAATCAGAGTCTCTCTCTTGGTGGCCACATTGAGCTTCCCACTGACCGGTGTCGGGTGGATAATCTGCAGCCCACCGACCTTGGTCTGCACCTCCACCGTGCAGTTCACCTGCCTGCTGCTGACCGCATTCCTCACCGTTGCCGTGTAGGTGTACGCCCCGTGTGCCAAATGCCTGGCCAGCCGTGGCATGGCTGCAAAGCTCCAGGTCTTGCCCACAAAGGTCACTCGGAGGTCACAGACGACATGGTCCACCCAGGTGGGGCTGGTAAAGCTGCTGATGCTTCCCTCCCACCAGCCAGCCTTCGCGAGGCTGATATAGCTCTGCCGCCAGGGGGAATGGGAGTGCTGCCGGCACCGGAGGAGGGAGCTCACCTCTGCGTTATGCTGTATTCCAATAATGTCGTCCGGAGACACGCTGATCTCCTCTCTAGGCAGGAGAACCTGAAACACGCAGAAAGAGTCGTCTCCCATTGCAACCACAGCCTCTGCTGTAACCAGACCCCAGCCTGCGCCTAGTCTCCATGAAACATCCTGCCTCCCCACGTTAGTGGTGGAGAAGAGAGCACAAAGAAAGGAGCAGGAATCAGGGGAGAGCAGGAAAGGAGAAGCCAGGGGAAGGAGAGTCACAGGCTGGCCAAAATTCCTGTGACATGCCTTCATTTTCCTGGGTCCATCCCAGAGTTCATTTCAGGCATCGCAATGCAAGTGTGAGGGTTGTCTCTTCACACCGCCACGTGGTGTTGACACAGAGTGACGGTGTGTCTCAACATGATGATGTGGCCTGAATTATACATCACCACAAAGACTCATCATGGTTTCAGAGTAACAGCCGTGTTAGTCTGTATTCACAAAAAGAAAAGGAGGACTTGTGGCACCTTCGAGACTAACCAATTTATTTGAGCATAAGCATGAAGTGAGCTGTAGCTCACGAAGTACTCCTTTTCTTTTTACTCATCATGGTGTCACAGTGGGATTTACACACACACACACACACACACGCGCACACACACTTGGAAGAAAGGGCAGGAGATGACCGGGCAGTAGAAGGTGGGAGAGAGAAGATGAAGCAGAATAAGGTCCTGAGAGCACTTACCTGGACATGCCTGTTTGTGCTGCTGGGAGCGAGGAGCAGGGGGAGGTCAGCCACTGGCTGGTAGAAGGGCGGGGTCCCGCTGTAACGTGGGGGGTTTCGGATGGGCAGGATGCTGGAAGTCACATTCTCAAAGGCATAAGAGCTGCAAGGACTGGAGACGTTCAAGCAGCCTTCTCTCAGTGGGCACCACTGCTGCCCGCTGGGGCAGCGACCCGTGCCGTTGCAGAGCGGCCGGGGGTGACAGCAGGCGAATGGCGAGTGAAGAAGCTCGCAGCCTGGGAAGAAGCACACGTGCTGCAAGATACGCTGGCCTTGGAGAGCTCAAAGAGGGAGCAAACTGAGTTATGGTTTGTAACCGGCATGTGTTCCCCTAGACACGTGTTCCAACAAATCATTCATATTGTAGCGACATTTCCAAGCCATGCGACTAACTTAGCAGAGCCAAGCAAGCAAGGAGAGAAAGGGACCAGGCCATGTTCTGGAACTAGATCTGGAGCCACGTCTGGATTTCGAACACCCCAAAGTTTGATCTGGACAAGCTGGATGAAGCAAGAGAGTTTCCTAAGCTGGGAGGCAGCATGGTCTGGTGGACAGGGCACTTGACTGGGAGTTCGTTCTATTCATGGCTGTGCCACTGACTGACTATATGGCCTCTGGCAAGTCACCACCTGTCTCTGCCTTGTTTTCTCCCATCGGTATCAAAGGGACCATGCCAGCCCACTGGCACTTTGCTGCCTGTGGATTCAGGACAGTACTACATGTGTGTTTACTTTTACTATAAACCAGAAACAACCAGTTCAGACTGAGCTCCACCCAAGCCCAAAGTGACAATAGCCCCCAGCCAATGGGACACCAGAAAAAAGCACAACATCCTACTCAGGACATCCTCACTGAGGGAGCATAACCTAATGGCAGGACGCTGTTAATCATTTCCCAGCAGCCTGTGGGAGATCATTAACCCTCTTGTGGGTGTCCGATACAAACCGTGTCACCAATCAGAGCGCTGGGAACCCTGGTTTTGTCTCATTTCAAAAGCATCCGAACCTGGTGGGTTCCAAAGGCTGGCACCAACTGGAATGGTCGGCCAGGTCAACACTAGAAATGATTGCAGGTGTAGCAACGTTGATGAGGGAGTGATTTGTGCGTCCCATTTCTCTACTGGCAAAAGCCCTTGTGTAGATGCAGTTATATCAGCACAAAGGTGCTTTGGCAGGTGGAGTTTATTTTGCTCACCAAACTGGTATCAGCCATTCCGTCAAAAGCACATTTTTGCCAATATAAGCGGCCTCTCCATTTGGAGGGTTGCTGGCAGAGCGACACTGGCAAACCTTTTCTAACATAGATCTGGCCTTACTCAGCTCACAATGCACTTAGGACGGGGTGGCCAACTCATGGCTCCGGAGCCGCATGCGGCTCTTCAGAAGTTAATATGCGGCTCCTTCCACAGGCGCCGACTCCGGGGCTGGAGCTACAGGTGCCAACTTTTCACTGCTCAACCCCAGGCCCTGCCCCCCCCTCCACCCCTTACCCCAAGGCCTCCACCCCTTCCTGCCCCCTCTCCTGAGCCTGCTGCACCCTTGCTCCTCCCTACTCCATCCCAGAGCTCCTGTACACTGCGAAAGAGCTGATCGCAGTGGGCAGGAGGCACGAGAGGGAGGTGCTGATCAGCAGGGCTGCTGGCGGGCAGGAGGTGCTGAGGGTGGTGAGGCGGGGGGGCTGCTGACGTGTTACTGTGGCTCTTTGGCAATGTAAATTGGTAAATTCTGGCTCCTTCTCAGGCTCAGGTTGGCCACCCCTGACTTAGGAGATACAGTGGGGAGGACGGGCAGAGAACGAAAAAGGAGTGGGGGAAATGGGTGTGAAAAGGAGGAGGTTGAAACACAAATACAGAGAATGGAAAAAAGGAATAGGAAGGAGAACAGACCAATGAATCAATGAATATGGCCCACACAGTGATTACAGGGCACTAGGGCAGGAAATGAACTTCCTGTCACATGAACATTTTCAAGATACGGGTCCAAATTGGAAGTTTCGAAAACTTCCATGAATCGAAAAGCCATTGCAAAAAATGGAAACATTTTATTCGGAACATTTCAAAATGCTTCATTTGGAGTTTGACTGTTTTTCTCTTTAACCCTTTTTTTAGTCTAAATTGACTCACATTTCAAAATAAAAATTGTATCGGCTCAAAAAAACCAGAGTTTTTGTTTTGAAAAATTTGAAATGGGAAGTTTAGACAATTTCAAAACATTTTCCCCCCCTCAATAATTTTTTGAGTTGGGAGATTTGTCAACCCTGATCCAGTTTCAGTTTCGACGAATCTGCATTTTTCAGTGAAAAAACAGTTCACCGAAAAATTCCCAACCATCTCTACAAGTCACCTAGTTGTGGGAGACTCGCTTGTCAGGGTTCTTCTGTCCCTTCCATGCAACCCAGAGGGGCAAAGTACGCAGATGAGGTCTGGAGGGAAATGTGAGGATGAGCCCACCAGTTTATCTTAGCATCCCACCAAGAGTCAAACAGAGCCAGAGGCTTTAAGCATAGAGACTATCAAACAGCTATAATCTCTCCCTGTCCTTTTATAATGTCCACCAACCCACCAGCACAACTCCATTGGTCTAGGCAGATGGTCTGTGAGTATCAGAGAATAAGAGACAGAGGTATGGATGCTGAACTCTTACCAGGAGGAACCAAGTGCTGGTTGGGGTTGCAATGTGGGCGGAGGATCTGGAACCGGATCAGAACAGGCTTCTTTGTCCCTCGTATCCCGAAGTCTACAGAGACTAGAATACCAGCGTGGCTGAACCAGAGGCCTGGAAAGAGCATCAACTACAAGACACAAGACCAGGAAATAAACATGTGAAGGAGGGAGGTCCAAAGAGGCCTCCTGGAAGGAACTGGCAGGGGAAGTTGAGGGTGAGGTGGTAATGGAGGGACCTGTGCTGTTGTGATGTTCCTGTGTAGTTCAAATAAGCTTCCTAAAGATCAGTGCTTGACCTGAAGCGTGGCCATGGTTATCTGGTTTGGGAATACAGAGCCTGGCTCTCTCTGATGTTTCCCATAACCCCTGGGCCATAAATATTGAGAGAACAGCCTCATCTGACATGGCAGTGCTCCTGGGTTGATTTGTGTTCTCTTCCCAAGAGTTTGCCCTGTCCCAAAGGCTTCTCAGCAAGGTATATAGACTAGACTAGAGAGGGAAGGGAGAGGAGGTCTCTGATGGACCCATCCAGCGTTCACACACACCAGCCATCTGGCTCTGTTTGCACGCTACCTCAATGCTGTCAGGCCCCAGGAGAGGAGGCAGCTGCTCAGTGCTGACGTTCCTCACGTCGTAGACTCCGCTGAACACCGGCACGCCCGTCAGGAACACATCTGGGCTGGGCAGGGTGACTGCAAAGACAAAGCACATGGACGGTCATGTCCCAGCTTAAAGCTCTGTCGGGCCCTGCTGCAGGCTTGCATCACAGATGAAGTGGCAGGCTTGTAGGAGATCCACCTGGCTGTGCTGGGGTCTTGACTCAGCAAATCTGTAAACACGTGCTTTAGCTGAACTGGGGCCTAGATCTGCCAGGGTGGGGACTGGAAGGAAAGGGCTTGTTGGGGGGGAGCAATAGGGCCCATGTGAATGGGCTGAACGAACACAGAAATACCCATGTGTATATTCAGAAATATACGTGGCCCTGGCATACACCTGCCATCAGAGTACACGGGAGTCTGCCAGGGTCTGGGGTAGAGCACTACAGAGCATCAACTTTCAGGTGCTAACTGTGGAGAGGAAGAGTGGCCTTGTGGTTAAGAGATTGACTTGGTGCTCAGGGTTCTGTTCCCAGCTCCTCCACAGACTCCATGGGTGACCCTTGGGCAAGTCACTTAATCCCTCTCTGCCTCAGTTCCCCCAGTTTAGAACAGGGATAACAACACTTCTGTCCTGTAAGCTCTCTGGGGTAAGGGTGGTCTCTTGCTACATGTCTGTACAGCACCTAGCGCAATGGGACCCCAATCTCCATTGGGAGCCTTAGGCATGACTAATATAAATACATATTAATGACAGGGCCCTCCTTACTGGGAGTTGGGAGGCACTCAGCTTCTCATAGCATGGGACCATGGCTTGACCTTGGTCCTCCAGGATGAAAGGGCAGTATAAAGCAATGGGTTATGATACCAGCGGCCCGCCTTAGCACTCGGCTCCTCCAGGGGCTGCAAGGAAATGCCTTTTTATTCCTGTTGGCAATGGTCAGCAGCGTAATCTCCCAGTCCAGTCAATAAACACATTCCCACCCCCAGGTGCCAGCAGGACATATGGTACCTCCAGCTCTCCTCTCACAGAGGAACGAGGACTTTGCAGAGCACGGGCTACTGCTCCAAACCCCTTCTGGGTCGAGGAGGTGCATCTGGACACAGCCCTCCTTGCCCTCGGGGCGACCGAAGGGGGTCCAGTTCTGGAACGAGTCCACAAGGCTCCCATCGACCCAGCGCAAGGAACCCAAGGAGCTGAGCCCAATCCAGACCACACCAGCGCTGCCAGGGAGAAAGACAGAAAGAACCTCTGCTTAAAGAGAAACAGCATCAGCAATGCAACACAGAACGCAGGGAGTGGCTGGGAAAGGGAGCAGGCCTTGGGGCAGGTGGTGGTGCGGTTAGTGCCTTTGACCCCAGTCAGCAGAGGAAAAGCACCCCACCATCTAACACTGAGGAAAAGGTCTGACATGTCAGAATGGGTGGCCATGGTTCTGTCTCCAGGGATACCCCAAAAACACAGACCCCACATTTCCTGGAGGCTCCTCTGCACTAGAAATGGCTCCTATTGCAGCCTGCCCTGGTGTGAATGAACTAGTGCGTGCTGCAAAGGCCCGAGCCATCTTGATTTGGGTGCGCCACATTCACTCACAGGGCTCCCCAAAGCCACTGCCGGGCGGCTGGGTCGTTACACCTCGCCCATAATTCCCAGCACAGCTGCCTAGAGGATCCCTGAAGCGTGTGAATAAGGTTTGATTCCCCAGGGGTGCTAAGCACCTGCCGCTCCCTCCCAGGGATTTTAAACGGAGTTGTGAGCACTCAGAACTTCCAAAAATCCAGCCCACCATGTCTATGGCTCAGAATGGCTATTGCGCTTGTCCTGTTGCCTGCTTTGAGTGGATCTGTCTTTGTCAGGATCCACACGTGCTTTTTAAGGGTGTGAGCTACATCCAGCTATGTCATCACACAACCACACCCGGACAGCCCGGCGAAAGGCTATTATTGCGGCACACATTGCCTGACATTGCCTCTAGGCCTGGCTCACTGTAATGTACCCAACACTACCTTTGGGCAATGGGGCTAGGGGAGGACAAGGAGCTTGCCTGTATTATTGCCATGGTGCCTGAACAAGAATAACTTTAGTAGCAGTGACTTCACCATTGTAATCAGAGCAAAGAGAATGGGGCTGGAACAGGATACGCACCCAGAGAAAGTCTCCTGCAGGAAGCTCTGCACCTCCTGAGTTCTTACAACTGCCAGATCTCCACCAGGGATCCCCTGGCAGAGCCTTCTCGCATCCTGCCAGGTTTCCTTGGCGTCGCTGAGCCAGTAGCAGTTCAGATTCTCTAAATGGATCCGTCCACCTTGAGAGCAACAGGATTCATCTAAAGATTAAGAACAACAGCTGAGAAGGGTCCCCATGCTGCCAGAACTTCCGCTGTGAACCTTCCGGGCTCAGCCTGACAACAGCACTCGCGGTAGAAGGCGAATCACATTCCCGAGAGCCTAGCACTGCCAGCTCCTCCAGCTGACGTAGCCCAAGGAGATAAGTCCTGGCACAGCCACATAGACTGAGGAAGGTTACCCGCCGCTTTGGTAGTGCATTCCTGCAGGTCCTTATTCCTCTCTGGAACACTTGGCCGGTGGAGCGTGTCAGGAGGTGGTAACTAACCCTCTTGGGCTTCTTTCCCCAGCACTATGACCTAGCACGTCACCATCTCTGGTGTAACATACGGCAAGGAGAGATCTGCACCATGGCATGAGCCTCTTCCACGCCCAACAACGCCCCCTCTGCAAAGGCAGCATCAAGGCCTGAAGGAGCATAGTGAGGATACCTCCCATAGCAGGAGCTCCCTTCCCTTCAACACCCCATTAGCTCTAGTTGTCCCAGTGCGGAGGCAGAAGGATCAAGAAGGGCCAGCGTTGATAATGCTCTGGCTCTCCCTCTCTGTTTGCACTCCAGAAGCAGATGGAGGCCTGGGATAAAGCTCTTCAGGTGACAAACCTACTTGACTCATGGAGGAAGCAAAGGAACTGCAAACGGCAGCTCCAGGGGAACTATTCGGTTTGAGACAGGAACAGAAACCCAGAGCCACACCTTGAGGTGCTGCCATCCAGCTGACCCTCAGGAGAAAACAGAATTGGGAGTAAAAGGACCTTTTTCTGTAAGGGAACTTTTGCAGCACATAAAATCCTGGGTTTAGGAGGAAGGAAAACTAAATGATAGTGAGTGTTGCATCGAGTTGACATCTTTCACCCCATAGGATCCTAAAGCACTTTACAGATTTCAGATACAGGAATCACTTCAGCCACCACTGAAATGCAGCCACCTCTGGGGTGGAACATGGCTGCTGCTTAAAAGCACACAGGGGTAACTTAGGCAGGAAAGCTAGAATATCCAATGGAAACTGCCTGGGGAAGGTCATTGCATGAGCAGAAAACTAGGCCAAGACACTGGGGCTTTAAATGGCTCTCTATGGTCAGTATTAGGTTTCATTATAAAAGAACCCTCAAATGTGGGGGCAATGGAAGCAGGCGGTAACCCAAAGGAGATATCCTGCGTTCAGGGTTGGAGGGAGTGAGCTGCTCTCTCTCTGCCCCCCCACTCCTATTTCTAGCCCGTCTGTGCAATTCCCCCACTTCCTCTGCTGTTTAACTCCTTCTGCTGTTAAGAACCCCAGAACTCATCTCCCATTTGCTGATGTCCCAGCCCAGACTCCAGGCTCTGGATTTTTCATGGCCAAAGCCCAAAGCCTTTTGTTCTCTTGTCCAAAGAGAACGTGTTTAACTTGGAGAGAGCCAGGACAAGCAGGACTGGGGAGAAAATGGAATTTGGTATTTAAAGCGCTGCATCGTAAGGGGTAGGAGATGACGAGTGTGTTATTACCCCAGCATCGGGAACCTAAGCAACGGTTGGCAGGCCTAAGCGCCAGCCTTCTGAGCCCCAACATCCCTCTGTTGAAAACACTTACCAGAGAATAAGAAAAATCCAATCCAATCAATGAGCCCGTCACAGTATCCAGCGTGGTTGCCGGAGAGCCAGCGAGCGCCCTGTCTGGCATTCCTGGGTCTCCTGGCAACAACCAAAATGCCCCTTCCACAGGAAGCCAGAGAAATCCATTGCCATGGCAACCCTAAACAAAGTTTGATCTGTTCCAGGCCCCCATCAATTCCTCCAGCAAGGGAGGAACCTCTCCTGGCTCCCCCGTCCCAAGGAGCGGCATCCGCAGGCTGCTGGCAGCGCTTTGGCTGGGCCGTTCTGATAGACCAAGCCCTATTGAAAAGTTTGCTAGAGTGGGGTGGGGGGGCACTTGGTTTGGATCCCCGCCCTCCCCGGTGGCTTCTGCTCCCTGTCTCCCACTCCTCCCTGACAAGAGTGGTATGGGATGGAGGGTGACTCGGACGCTTCTGCCTGCACCTATAAGACTAGGATCAAAAAATCCCCTCCACTGTCTGTTCTCCCAGGCACAGCGCCCTTCTCACCTTCAGGCAAATACAAAAATCACACTCCCACCTGCAACACACCCATTTCCTCCTCCCACACCCACTTTCTGCTCTGCATCTTCACTCGTGTTGTCCCTTGCATGTGAAAAGGTCTCCCATCTCGATCTGGGAAGCTGCATGGCCCCATCACCGCAGTGCACAAACACCTCATCTACAGTCACAAATTTCTCCCCACAGCAGCCCTGTGAGAACCCAAGGAGCAGAGAGAGTAAGTGACAGGCCCAAGGTCACACAGGGAATTGGCGGCAGAGCCAGGAACTGAATGCAGGTCTCCTACAGCCCAGTCCACTGATTTAACCACAAGACTATCCTTTCTCTGGGTCCAGAGCCCTCGCTCTCCTCATTCCAATCCCTCCCCAAAGCCTTGTCCCTCAGGAAACCTTTCTGGGATGGTCTCCTCAGCATTCAGCTCTCTGTACTCTCCCCTGACTGGACGGTTGCCCTGTACTTGGTCTGGTCTGTGTTGCCTCCTCAAGGCAGAAATGGGGGGTGAAATCCCAGTGCCGCCAAAGTCAACAGCAAAAGTTTCATTGAGGCCAACAGGGCCAGGATTTCACTCTATGTCTTTTCCATGCATCTCCAGCACTATATAAATAATGCACCTGCAGGGCGCAGGGCATGGTCCCTCCTGCCCCATTCTCCAGGGGACTGCTCTTCAAAACCCAGCCTCTCCAGCCCCACACAAACAGTCCGGACATCAGGAGGTTCCATGCAGCTGGGGTGCAGGGGGAGGACAGAGGAGTCCAGGTCAGTCTTTACTGCAGGCCTTGCAGCCACCAGGGATGCCCCAGTTGATAGATTGCTACTTTGGGCTCGCTCAGCCTAGTGCTGACGCTATATATGTGTGTTCACGTCTCCTGGTGCGATGCTGAGTCTTCTCATTCCCATTGCCCCACACCAGCTCTGGGAGCAAAAAGCCAGCTCCCTGGGGTAGGATAGCAGCACTGACTGCCCCAACGCCACAGGCTCAGCTGCTCCTGGCCTGGGAACATGGCACAGGCCCCAGACAAGATAGAGCAACCTGTGGACCTGCCTCACTCCAGACACACTCAGCACAGCTCCCTTGCCCCATACCAGGCATAAGGACAAAGCATTATCTTCCAGGGCAGGCTTCCCTCACCTCATACTGGCTATAGGGACTGGGCAGCGTCTCCCCTTGCCCCATCCCGACACCCCTGGGCATGGAGAGTCAGCTCAGCTTGCTTCCTAGAGGAATGGTGCACCAGTTCCTCCTCTGGGCACACTACACGCCTGGGACATCCCCCAGGACTCTCTGGGGTGACGAAGCCTGGGGAGAGGGAATCCAGCCAGAGCTGTATTAACACAGCAAGTAGGTCACAGTGGCAGCGAACACCCCAAACTCTACACTCCTGGGGCCAGGTAGTGGCATGTTGGGGGGGCAGGGAAAGGTTCGGAGGTTTGAGCTTCTGTTGCTGAGATGGAGGACCAGCTGCAGCCCTGGTGTAAGCAGATGCAGCTTCCCACGGACGTTGATGGGAGCTGCGTCTGCTTACGCCAGGGCTGAATTTGGCCCTAGTCTGCCTCCACAGAAAGACATCCTGATGGGTCCTGGGCAGGACACAACAGGAGCTGCAGCCACTGTGCAACTAGCTCTAGTCACCTGGGTTTCACTCCACACACATGACCAAGCCTGTCCTCTCTGTTTCCTTCCGCTCCGGGAAGGACCTGCTGGGATAAGGGGACTAGATACTCTGTTTCCTCAAGCCTCACTAACCTTCTGCCCCAGGGGCCTGGCATCAGCATCCGCCATGGAGCTGCCATCACAAGAATACAAAAGCAAACACACACGTGCTGGCTAAGTTCCCTCTAAGCTGCGCGGCCCCGCAGCTCTCTATTAAGCCCCTTGCAGGGTCTCAGGGCTGCGGCGGGGAGAGACGCCTCTCCCCCAGTGCGGACCTGCCCTGGACTTGCCGCCATCGGGGAAGAGGAGTCCCTCTCCCGGCCTGGCCCAGACCCACCGGAGCTGCCGGGGAGAGGAGCCCCTCCCTCGGCACAGCTCAGCCCCACCGGAGCTGCGGCTGGGGATAGGCGCCTCTTCTCCGGCCCTGAGCTGCTGCAGTGAGAGAGGGCTGGGGGCGGCGGGGTGGGGGGTCCTCACTCCCCACCACAACCTGCACCCCCAAACTGCTCATCCCTGGCCACACCCCAGAGCCCACACCGCTCACACCCCAACCCTCTGCCCCAGCCCTGAGCCCCCTCCCGCACTCTGCATCCCTCATTCCTGGCCCCAACCCAGAGCCTGCACCCCTCGCCAGAGCCCTCACCCCCCACACCCCAACCCTCTGCCCCAGCACTGAGCCCCCCCCCACTCCAAACCCCTCCGCCCCACCCCCACCACATGAATTTTTTTATGTGCACCAATATGAAGGTGTTGTGTCGCACATCACCTCCATATTGGTGCACATAACGAAATTCATTCCACACATGGACATAAACAATTAGAGGGAACACTGGGAACTTGTCTTGCAAAGCACACAGAGCCAGAGAGCCCAGGGCACCTGAGCATTCAGCATGTCCGGCCCCAGAGTCCCTGTCCCAGGGACACTACAATGGGATGATCTAGTAGTAAATGTGAAGTACATTGGCCAGGTATATCAATTATCTATACAATGGGCTTGCACCAATGGCTTGCTCCATAGTCCTAACCTATGCCGCTGGGCATGACCAAGAACCTAGAGAATGCCCATAGCCTAGTGCCAAAGGCATGGCCAGAAGCCCATCACCAAGGCAAGAGCCCAGTGCAGTATCGACAACTGACTGCATGGAGCTGCTCTCCCAGTGGGAAGAGTTACTGCAAACCAGAAAGAAGAGGGGTCAGTGCTCAACCATTACGAGGAAGACTCAGGCAACAAAGAGGTGCTCAGAGCCTTCCATGGCTTCGGCTGCATAGCCAGACATTTGCCAGCTACTACTGAGCTGTTGCGAACCAAGAGCTTAGAGCATTTCAAAAAGAGAGTAGGTGGAAGATTAAGAAGCCACCTGAAATTGTACAAGCTGAAGACTCCGATCTCATAGGCTATCCCCCTTTGCAAAAGTAATGCACAATTAAGTGCATTGTTAAGGGTTCCTCTCTTCCTCTGAAGCACCCAGCATTGGCCACTCTTGAAGAGAGGATATGGGAGTCACTGAACTATCGGTCTGCTCCCCGAGGGCTGAGAGCGGACACCATATGGGCATCACCTTCTGCAATTCCTATTGTCTCAGCCTGGCTGCTCATGCTGCCTCTTACAGGCTGCATGCGCAAGATGTCCTCAGTCACTCTGGTTTTACGGAGAAGGAGAACATAAGGGGCTGAGGTCCAAGACGCTGCAGGGCAGAATTCGACTACAGGAGACCACACGGCAAAGTCAATCCAAGCTCTCGCATTCTCCTTTCTGTTTGCTTCAATATGAACCAACATTTAAGCTTAAACATGCCAGATGCCATTGCCCAGATGCCCCTTGAGAGCTGCTGAGCATACCAGAGTCACCACTGCACTCTGCTGCAAACCCAGCTGAGCAGCAATAGACCCTGCACAACAGAGATTCTGCCCCAGCAGGGAAGTGCTGTCCTCTCACCTCCCCACCACTCACCGCTGGGGACCTTTGCCCTACTCACTCACCACAGACAAGGCCCCAGGTACCAGCAGTCCCTCTGTCCAGCAGGAGGAGGAGCAGCCAGCCTAGCTGCAAGCCCTGGCTCAGCATCACCCCTGCCATGCAGCTCCGCAGGGTACCACAGTCTCCGAGAGAAGGATCCACACAAGGGCCATGGAAATGACCTGTCAGTCTAGGGTTTCCTACTAAGCCCATCACAGTGGCATCTGGGCTAAGACAATGCTGAGCTGCATTCTCTCTCTCTCTGTGAGAATTACCCCTTCGATATCCCTCTGAGCCTCTTCTCGCTCTGTCTGTGTCCCCGGTGCTGTAAGCTCTCTCTCCTTACTGACTTTGCTGTCTTCTGCAGTACGTTGATCGCTTTTATAGGGCTTTACTCGGCAGCTATTTTTTTAAACCCTTTCTTTGTGGCTGCTACAAGTCTCCCTGGATACGCAGCTGTAGCCCTCCCTTCTCTAAAGGTCTGCGTGGCGGGAGCTTTCCTCACACAGACAGGCAGCTGGTTTTAACCTGATCCTCTTCCTACCTCCCTCTCCCTGTACAGCAGTGCCCACCAGGTGGCCTCCACTGCTTCCCTGACTCGCTGAGACCAGGGCACTCCCTCAGCCATTCCTCTCTGCTCCCTGGGATCGCAGCACCCCTCTCCAAGCTGTCTCTGTCTGCCTCCTGCACCTGTTGCTCAGAGCACAGCACCCCTGGGCCTTCAGGATGCACCTGGCATTTCCCCATCTCCTGAGACTGACCCTTCACAGACTGCCCTGCCACGCCTCCTCCAGACTGTGCTGTCCTGAACCTGCTTTTATGCCCTCTCCAGGCTGCCCTGCGGGGCCTTGTGCTGCTGCTGTTGTCTTCTCCTTTTTGTAGTGCGCGACCTGGGGCAGAAGGGAAGGGAGCAGGAAGGACAGGGTCACAACCTGCCATTCTTCCTCCAATACCCAGCACTGCCACATGCCATGGAAGTTCCCCGACCAGTTCCCCATCTCAGGGGGGAAAAAACCAACACCGATACCAAATAAACGCCTTGCAATAGCTCACCCAGAGTCTCTTGTCCACTTGGCATCTTCATCCTCCAGAGGACGGAGAGGTCAGTGCCCTGCTGGGTGTGGATCCCGATGTTGATGCTCTCTCCTCTCCCCACTGCCCTGGGGCACTCGATGCCCACCGGCCCCACAGGCAGGATCACACTGACCGCAGCTCTATGTAGCAGGGACCTCTCCCCAACCTGAGCCCTGACTGTCACCACATAGATGCCAGGGAGGGCATAAGTATGCTGAGCTCTCTGGCTGCTGCTGGAGAACTGCTCCCCTCCATCTCCAAAGTCCCAGGTGTACAGGGTCCCAGGCAGCAGGGTCTCAGCAGTGAATTCAATCACCTCATGGAGACTGTAATGGGTCCGAGCAGAGAACGAGAGGCTCACCTGACAGAGGGGAAAGAGGGAATCAGAAGCAGAACTACATGGGTATTGATAACAATCACATCTCCGATCCCCATCCCCCAGCATGCCATGGGAAGACCCTTTTCCATCTCTCTCACTCCCACAGCCTCTCTGCCCCACACTGGATGGGGCCTGTCTCCAACCCCTCTGTCAGGTGGGGGCTCCATCCAACACCCTAAACCCCCATCTGGAGCTCCCGCTAGCCACCTTTCCTTCTACTCTCGGAGAGTAGAAGGTGCCATAAGCCCACCTCCAGCAAGCACATGCTCCAGCTGAAAACCTCTCCCAGTGCCAGTTGTCGCAGAGCAGCAGCCTGTCCCCACTGGCTGGGGAGGAGAAATACTTCACACTCCAGGTCTGTCTACCCAACAAAAGCCGCACATGGGCTAGCCTACCAAAGCTAGCTTGAGTAACAAAAGCAGGGAAGTCAGCGCAGCTCGGGTCCAGTGCGGGTCAGACACGCCTGGCACAGACCCTGGGTACATCCTCAGCTCCCAAGCCCGCGCCGCACTATCTTCACTGCTGTTGGTACCTGTGCCGGCTGGATTCAAGCTAGCTCAGGCAGACCAGCCCCCACACCGCTTTTGCTGGGTAGATATACCCTCGGACGAGACACAGTCCTAACTCATGGTGCGGTTACCTGGACAGGGTACACGGCATGGACAACCGTTCTATTGCACGCTTGGCTCGGGATTTCATTGGAGCACACTTTCCCACAGTCCACGGGCCCTCTGCTGCCTAGTGACCCACACAGGCAGCGGTCCTCCAAGTCCAGGCCATAATGGGTGTGCGCCTTTTGAGAGCAGAGCGTGTGGCAAGAGGCCTGACTCTGCGTGCCGGGGTGGAGGTAGGAGTAGAGCAGGACTGTCTCTCTCCTGGTCTCTGGGTCTTTCACACAGGAGATAAAATCAGTGGCTGAAAGGGAAACCGAGCTAGGTGAACCCTTGGCTGGACTGTTATTAGAGAAGGTGTAGAGAGCTCAACAAGGCGAGGAGCTCAGATCACACAAAGAAATTTGAGCCCAAATGCAAACCCTACACAGAGGCGCTAACCAAAACTGCAAAGGCGAGCTAATTGCAAAGGCTTTGCTGGAAACCGATCCCTGGTTCTGCACTGCCTGGAACTTTGGGTCACCCTTTACACCTGCTCAGAGTGGGGGTGAATTGCTCCCAGTTGGCGAACTTGGCTTTAGTGGCCTTTTGCACCTAGTATCCGCTCCCTGGCACAGATGTAAAGAACATCACGAAGTGCCAGCACTGGTGAATCAGGCCTGCTGCCATTCCCTTGAACTCCAGATGGGCACATTCCAAACCCCGGCCACCCCTGGACTTCAAGGGGTTAGAATTCCTGGTGAGGGGTTGGATCCTGTGGCTCAGGGCCATCTTTTGCAAACCACTGGGGTCCCCTCCTTTCAGACTTCCTCTAAAAGTTCCTTTCTGGGTTGAAATGTCTCACGCTTCCTTTTATTCCAAAGAGAAAAGGAGTACTTGTGGCACCTTAGAGACTAACCAATTTATTTGAGCATAAGCTTTCGTGAGCTACAGCTCACTTCAGCGGATGCATACTGTGGAAAGTTTAGAAGATCTTATTATATACACACAAAGCATGAAAAAAAAAAACCTCCTCCCACCCCACTCTCCTGCTGCTAATAGCTTATCTAAAGTGATCACTCTCCTTACAATGTGTATGATTGTAATGATTACACATTGTAAGGAGAGTGATCACTTTAGATAAGCTATTAGCAGCAGGAGAGGGGTGGGAGGAGGTATTTTTTCATGCTTTGTGTGTATATAATAAGATCTTCTAAACTTTCCACAGTATGCATCCGCTGAAGTGAGCTGTAGCTCACAAAAGCTTATGCTCAAATAAATTGGTTAGTCTCTAAGGTGCCACAAGTACTCCTTTTCTTTTTGCGAATACAGACTAACACGGCTGTTACTCTAAAACCTGTCTTTATTCCAAAGGTGATTTTTCTTTTAAAGTTTCAGCAAACTCTGGTGAGCTGTTCTTTAGTTTACATCACACTGGCCATGGACTTGCTGCCCCCTTTGGCAGGTTTGGGAAAATCAGCTCGCCTCTTGGGCATAACTCCGCAACTGCACAGGGCCTTTGATGTGTTAGTCTCCGAATTCCCTCTCGCCCCTTTCCTGTTGACATTCATAGACCCCGTCAAAGGGTGAAATCCTGGCTCCACAGCAAAACTCCTGGTGATGTAGGAGGAGCCAGGACTTCGCCCTACATTTATAATAAGCCACCCCTCATCACACAACGCTTTGCACATGGAGCTGGCTTCCAGCAGCTAGGCTATCTGGGACCTTAGGTGACCTCCTTTCGGGTCACCTCTTCTTTCTTTAACCCTGAAGCAGTTTTTTGGTCTGACCCTTCTTACTCTCACCCAGTTTCTCTATCCCATCTAGATCCTCCTGGTCTGACCCAGCTTTCCCTGTGGATTCTCTCCCCTTCATCCTCCCCATTACTCTTCTCCAGCTCCCCTCTTGGTCTCAATCAGCAGTATCCTGTGTCTGCATCACTCCCCCAGGCCAGCTTGCTGAGCCACGCCCTACAGTGCTTTGCTCTGTGATTTTGCTTTGCCGCACAGTCTGGATATCTGTGCTTGGCTGATAGAGGGGTGGTCGCTATGGGAAGGGGCATCCTGACCTCACATGGGGAAAACTCCCAAAGTCTTTCCAAAAGGGGAACAGACCAGAGACAGACGAAGCGTCCCTAGAGCTGGACTGATGAGAGCCAGAACGCTTTCGCCCCCTGTGAGTTACACAGCTCTTGGTTTTCTCAGGTGCAGCCAGAGAGTCCAGAGATACAAAGGAGGTGCTGGATGAAGGCAGTTCCCTCACTACCACTGAGCACCAGAGGGGACAGTCAAAACACTGTTTATCTGAGGAATTCCTCCACCCCCCTACATATTCATAACACATGCTTGGGATGCTCTGTCGGACTCGCATGGGCTGGGGTTGGGGGGGGGGGGCAGGCACCTCGCAGATTTGTTCCATGCTTGGAATTCCATCCCGCATCTGAGATCTTCCTCCCCGCCCAGCCCTTCCTCTCCATCAGCGCAGGGGGTGCCATGGGGGTGGTGGGGTCACTCACCACAGGTCAGAGCTGAGAAATCCGCCCTCAGTAGCCCGATGCTGCTGAAGGCTGCTGGCTGGAAGCAATGGAGCAGCTCCGCATCGTGCACGAGCGCCGGGCCCTTCTCTCGCACCCAGGCCCCGAGCCAGCGCAAGGTGCAGCTACACACGAGGCTGTTAGAGACGAGCTTGCTGTGGGAGGAGAGGGGAGGGCAGTGAGGAGGGAGGTCGGGGACCTCAAAACACTTCCCTCTGTTTGTGCAGAGAGCCCCACTCCCAAAATGGGAGAAATAAGCTCATGATACCAAAATGGGGGGGGGGGTCAGAGGGATACAGGGATGGAGAGAGGAGGGACAGGAACAAATGCACCCAAGGCAGGGTGACAGAAGAAACAGAGACAGGTAGAGAGAGGTCTGAGGGAAGGCACATCACCGTACAGCGACTGCAGTCTGCCCAGGTGGCGGAAGGCTCCTTCCTCTATGGTGTGGATACAGTTATAGCTCAAATCCCTGCCAAGGAGAGACCAGAGAGGAGACCCGGGTGAGGAAGGAGAGACAGCTCTGGACCCAGATTCACCCTCAGGAGGGAGCAGCTGCCGCTGGGGGATGGTGCTGGAAAGCTCGGGGCTAGCACGCAACGGGCAATGGGCTGCTGCAGAGCTCAAAAGAAGCATGGCTCCTGGATACTGTCACCCGCACCACAGCCAGCAAGCTTTAGGAGGGGCTCCCCCATGCCCAGCTGCAGATGCTGGTAGCATCAGCCTCGTGGGCTGTCGAGCCTCTGGCTGAGAACATTGCCAGTGGCCCTTTCTTGCCACCAAAAATCAGACTGTGAACTGAGTGATGCAAGCCAAAGGGGAAGGGGTTGGGCCTCTGGCTAGGGAGTTACTTACAGCACCTGGAGGCTGGGGTATCCAGCAAGCTCCTCTGCTCGGACTTTGCTCAGGTGGTTGTGGGACAGGTCCCTGCATTGAAAGCAAAGAGTTATTTGCACCCAGCGTAGGCCCTCGCACTGCTCCATAGCGACGACTGGCTGTACGAAACGTTCACAGGGAAACCCCGAACCACATGCCCCTCACCCAAGAGGCTACACGCTCTAATAGCTTAAGTGCCAGATGGGGGGTTGGGAGGCTGGGGGAACCTGATCACTGCTCTGCCACTGACTTGCCATGAGGCCTTGGGCAGGTCGTTTAATTTGACTGTGCCTCCATTTTCTGACTGGGGATTGAAAAACCTGCCCTGGGTTCTCAGCAACTACCACATGGACACGAGGGGGTTGGGACGCCTGCTCTAGGTTCTCCAGGACTCTGAGCCTGCGTTTTAATCCAATCCAGAAGCCACCCCATGAAGGGAACCTCAGGAATGTGCTTAACTATCCTCCATGCATGTTTCCCCAAGAAGCCACTGTCTAAGTGCTTCTGCCGTGAGATCTCAGGCTCTGCCAGGTTCCTCACTGGTATGTTGGGCAGGGGCAGCAAGGGGTGAGGGTTGCTTATCGCAGCATAGCGATGTTTTAATAAAGTCAACATTCCTTTGCAGCAAACATCCGCCCCCTGCTGCTGGGAGACTCTTCCCTCAGAATCCACAAGGAGAATGTGGGGGGTGGGGAGAAGCCATGGTTACACTGGGGGGAAATTAAAGCTCCTCACCCTTCAATCATCAGGCCTCAGGTACTTGCAGTGGCTGCAAAAGGGCCCTCCAGGGTCGCTCTCTCTGGGGGTCCCTGCAGTGGAACCAATCAGGTTCCACTGGGAGGAGGCAGGGGTCTGTGCCAGCATGTTATTGGGCTCGTACTGGAGCATGCAGACTCGCAATATTCAGACCTGGGTCTCCAACAGACCCTAGTCCAGGGGGGAAGATCTGAGCTGTTGGTCTGGCCCGTTATAAGGAGGAGCTCTTTGCAATCTGGCTTCAGACATCAAATCCCCCCATCCTGCACTTTGGGGGCACTTGGATCTAGGGTTTTGGATGCCCCCCCCCCCCTTGGTTATAGGCTGCACTGGAGGGAGTTTTAATGGGAAACCCCTTGAGGCAAGAGGGGAGCTCACGTTAGAAGGTCATTCGGTGAGGTAAGGCCAACTCGACTGGGTGAGGAGGAACCCTCTGGCAGGACCATCTCCATGCCAAGGCATTGCAGGCCTGCCCAGCCACCATCTTCAGGGTGATGGTAACCAGGGCTGCCCAAGTGACCAGCCCCCCGTCTACTGCAGTCAGTAGGGATACGAACAGCCTGTTCTGTTGTCCCAGGAGACAGCTTTGTGCCTGCAAACTGTGGGTGATCAGGCCTCATTACCATGGTGATTGATGGGAACGAGGAGATAAATATTGATTTATGGGTTTCATCCAGCCACGTTGACACAGCCTGAGGTGCCAATGCGTCTGGAGGGCCATTGGCTGGAGCTCCTTAGGGAGGCTTGCCACAGAACCATCTCTTCTGACAGGGCCCCCCAGAGGCCCATACCTTTCTCAATGGTAGCCCTTTTCTAAACCAACCCCTCCCTTCCCTTCAGCCACTGGAGGCAGGAAGTGCCAGACCCTGGTAAGAAATAAAGAAAGGCTCCAGGCTTCTGTAGCACCTGTGTATCAGGACATGTTACGGAAGGCTCACAACCCCTCCTGGGGAGCTATATAACATTCAGGGAAACTGAGGCACAGCACAGTTAAGTGGCATGCCTGAAGCGAGACAGTGGCTGAGTCAAGAATAGAACCCAGATCTCTTGTCCAGCAGTTTGGGGCTCAGACTAGGCTATACTCCCTGCTTTAAATTAAGGACCATCCTTCCCCTGAAATTACCCTGCCTTTGAGGTTTGTTTGCCATCTAATATGCATCAATGAGGGCAAGGTCTCTCAGGATGGGGAACTGAGCGAGCCATTCAGAGACGCTGACTTGGGCCTGTCTGCTGAAAAACTAAATTGATCCGGAAAGCAGTTTCATTTGCAACAATGTTAACGAAACCAGCTTACTGCAGAGCCCTTGCCCTCCAGAGAGCATGCAATGAGAACTGTGATCGAAATCAACACGGTTGCCAACCTGCACGTGTGGACGCCGGTCATCTGGCTCGCTTTAAACTGGTATCGTGAATGTGGGTGCAATGTCCTTGGGACGCTGCCGTCACTTTATCCTACTCTAGCAGCTCAGACGAGCACAGCTGCCATTAAAGAATAATCACTAAAGATTAACACTGTGTACTTATACAGCATGTTCCTCCCAGCAATCTCCCGTACTTTATAAGGGTGGGTGACGCATTATTATTCCTGTTTTACAGCTATGGGAGCTGAGGCACACAGGAGTTGTGATTTGCTCAAGGTCACTGAATCAGTAGAAGGGATGGGCCTACAAACCAGGTTTCCCAAGTCCCAGTCCCATGTTCTAACCACTAGGCCCCAGTGCCTGGGAGGGCATCCTTGGGTCAAGGGCTGACATCCTGGTGCAGGCACCTGGGATTCTTTGTGCAATGCAGTAATTCCCTGACTGCCTCTGAGAGGGGTCTGAGAATGCAGCATCTGCCTGGGGTGGGGGTGGGGGAGCGTCAGGAGAGGTGTCTAAAGCACTGCTTTCAGAGTAACAGCCGTGTTAGTCTGTATTCACAAAAAGAAAAGGAGGACTTGTGGCACCTTAGAGACTAACCAATTTATTTGAGCAAAAGCTTTCGTGAGCTACAGCTCACTTCATCGGATGCATCATGACAGCTTATGCTCAAATAAATTGGTTAGTCTCTAAGGTGCCACAAGTACTCCTTTTCTTAAAGCACTGCTGTCTCCCTGAGATCCTGCAGGCCCTTTCCCCAGAGTTCAAAGGCCGAAGGGAGCCAGAGGAGGAGTGCACATTCCTTGGCAGGCCCCCAGGATCAGCTGGGCAGCACCCTGGGATTTCATTAACATTCCATCAAAGCAGCCTCCCCCAGGACAGGCGCTCCGCTGCCTCCTGGGGCCAGCACTGCAGAGCACCTGTAAACACACTGCAGCCCTCTCCCTGCGTGGGCGGTTCCTCCCCTCCCAAGAGCACAGGCTGGAGACACAACCCCTCCAAAAGCGGCACCCTTTCCAGGCAGCCATGAGGTACTCACAGAATGGTCACTCTCCAGGAGCAGGGCTCTCCCGGAGGAACCTCTGCCAGCCCCGAGCGAGAACAGTTCACTGCCAGGGAAGTGCAGACACAGCTGGCTAGGCACGGAGTGGCTTCTTCCAGCGCTGGGCTCTCTTCGCTCCCCCTGCTGCACCTGGCTCCGGCTGCTGTGGACATCCTCTTCCCACCTCCAAGCCCCTCCACTCCTGCCCCGTCTGAGGCCTGGGTCCTTGCCCCTTCCTTGTTGTAGGCTAAACCCCTGTCATTGCCTGTCCCTGAATCTGTCCTGCACCGTCCAGCACCCCATTGCTTTGGAGGTGCTGCCTTCAGCCCCATCATTGCTGGTTTTACTGCTGGGGCCCCCTCAGCTTTGGACCCAGTGCCAAGGCTGCATAGCAACAGCGCCCCACAGAGGAGAGCAGTGGAACTGCAGGCACCCCCACAGGCAGACTGACGCACCTGCTTTGCCCAGGAAGGGCAGAGCGCTTTGGCCTCCATGACCAGCCCTGAGAGGCCAGTTGTTAAAGAAAAGCTGTTGATTCTCCCCTTGCAAACAGGTCCAACTGTACAGCGCTGGCATTAAAGTGACAGCACCAGGAAAACAAACCAACCCCCTTCTGCTGCATTTACATTGCAGCCCAGAGCTCAGGAGAGAAACTGGCTAAAAAACAGAAGTGATCCTGACTAGTTTGATTTTTCAGACTCTAGAGAAAAAGGAAAAAAGGGGGGCGACAGGAAATGCATGTTCCTCTCAGCCTTGGTAACCTGAGGTGTTAGAAATAACAAAGAAGGGGGAATCGGAGTTGAGACAAATATATATATGAATTTGTAGGCGGGCAGCACTACTGTGACTAGTTCATTACAGACCATGGTGGCACCTCGTATCATGGTAGTGCTGAGCGATCCAGGCCCTTGATGCCGGGTGATGTACGCTCACAAAAAATCCCTTTCATAGGGAGTTAATCATTCAATAATAAAGCAAGACACAGCAAACAGGCGGTGCGGAGACAATTATGAGCAGCGTGAAATGCCTCAGGCAGTGAGCACTTGCTGCCTAGCCACTGGCACTTCCTACATAAATCTCACTTACTTCTCTGATCCATAAGCTGCCCCCGCCCCCAGCCCTCTCACCCCACTTCACCACTGCAGAGATTTTTTGTAACAGCAGAGGCAGGCAATGGCTCCTGCCTCCTGTTACCGACACCTTGCTCCTTCTTGCAAGAAAACCTTGCAGTATGGCAGCGAGTGAGCTTGGCAGACCCAGCAGGAAGAAACAAAACGGAACAGCGGTTGTCAAAACAAAAAGAGTGCGTCAACACAGATGATTTGCTATCGTGTTTGTTTGCTTACTCACTAATTTGCAAAACGTATCAATTCCCCAGGGATTTGCCCAGTCACGCATATGAACTAGGGAGGTTCTGTTGCATATCCCTAACCCCGTTCACCATATCCTCAGTCCTATGGCACCTGCCTGAAACCCTCCATCTTCTCCTGTGCTTCCTCCACCTGAGACACCCAGGACCCTTGTCAACCGCCTCAAGATTCTCTCGACCCAGTAGCACCTTCCCCCCACCTTCCTTGCTCCTGTCGTCCACGCTCCCCCACTAGCATGATCTCCATCCAGAGAGCATTGTGTGCCTACCGGGGAAGTTGCCATACACTGGAAAGGCGGCCTCAAAAGAGTTAAAAAAAACCATCCTGGTGTCTCCTGGTTGAGGTGGGTCAAGGGAGCTGATCTGGTGGCTCTGGCATTTGCAGCTGGCCCTGGGAACAGTTTGGGATTCCTCAAGGTGGTGTTGCTATTGTGCCCTTTGTTTCCACCCTGGAGCTCAGCAGCAATTCAGTGCAGTGTCTGGGGCCAAGAGTTCTCTAAACACAACCGCTGGCTGATTTCTCTCTCTATTCCCCCCCACCCCATGCACAGAGCAGGGGCCCCTGAGAAACTCACATGTGCTTTGTCCACCAGCTCCTTCCTGCTACCTCACCAGCAATAGTGACGAGAGAAATCTTCCCTCTAAGCCTTCAGCTGTAGTGAGTAAATAAATAATTCCCCAAATGCCTAGTGAGCAGAAGAGTGCCGAAGTCGGCAGGTTTGGAGAGCAGATCTGAATGGAGAGATTTGCTCCGTGTATGGAAATATGATCTGTGAAATCCGAGGTCTTGAGCAACAGCTACCTGCCCTCCGCAGAATCCGCTTCCACTGGTCACTAGCTCAGTCATTTTCCAGGGGGGATGGTATTGCCCTATGCAGCCGTGACCTGACCTTCTGCAAAGCTTCTACACAACAAAATAGGCTTTTCTCCCAGGGCTGCTGTTTATTTGTGGATGCCCCCAGTCATCCGTGCCTCTATTTCCAACCTGGTGGCACCTTAACGGAGAACAACACTCATTTAACCAGCAGGCCCTTGTTCTTGTCCATTGTCACAGCAGTGGTCTTCACCCCTGGGATCTTTGGGAGTGCTGCTTGCAAGCAGCCTCTGGGGACAGATAAAAGATCCAGACTCAGGAGGAAATCCATCATCCCTGGAGCTGGGCCGCTGGATCCATGGAGCTGGGCTGCGCGGCAGCTGTGGCATGGCTCTTGCCTGAGGTCCTGGGTTCAAATGCCAGCAGAACCCTCCATGAGGCAGCCTAAAATTACAGCCCTGGATCTGTGGGTGTGAGGGCAGGGGTATTGCAGGGGAGGAAAGGGCAGACAGCTGTGGACTGCAGGGCCTAGCTCAGGAAGGTGTGGATGTCTGAGCCTGCTTCTCAGTTCAATTCATTAGAATTTATGGACAGAATGAAGACCTGTCGAGCCCCACTATTATTACAAGCACGCCCCACTTCTGATCAATGACATGATTGCAGGGTGTTCCTGATTTCTAAAGCGTTTCCATTATTTGTCTGGATTCCCCAAATGGCTCAAAGGGAGGCATGTATTCTGCCTTGCAGATTACTTTGGTTGTTTGCTTGCATCACACACTTGCTCCTCTTCCCCAGCTGCTCCCTGGAAGGTTATTGAAATAACCCCCTGCTGCCATTACCACACCAGGAGTATTTCATTTCCCTGGCACTCAGCTAGGCTAAAGCTGTAGAGAAGCCTCAAGTCAGAATAGGGTGAAGAATGGTATGTCCATGGAATTTTTGCCCTGTTTTTCCATCAAATGTTAATGAACATGGACATTCAAGTGTCTCTGCCCCCACCCCTTATACACAAGATCCCTGGCAATGAGTTCCACAGGTTGACCGTGTGCTGGATGAAGAAATGCTTCCTTTTAGTTTAAAACTGCTACCTATTGATTTCACTGGGTGACCCCTGGTTCATGTGTTACATGAAGGGGTAAATGACACTTATTCACTTTCTCCACCTCAGTCATGTTCGTATATAGCCCTCTCTCTATCCTAGCCCCCCTCAGCCCTGCTCAATGCCCCAGAGGTAGCTCCTCAGAAAAGGGCCAGTCATTTTAAGGCAGGAAAGGATTTTTGCCCAGGGTTGTAAACTAGCTCTAATTGCACCTTTGTTGGTCTGTTTTTGCTTTCGGGACATTTAGGTTGGATATTAGGAAAAACTTTTTCACTAGAAGGGTGGTGAAACACTGGAATGTGTTACCTAGGGAGGTGGTGGAATTTCCTTCCTTAGAAGTTTTTAAGGTCAGGCTTGACAAAGCCTTGGCTGGGATGATTTAGTTGGGGATTGGTCCTGCTCTGAGCAGGAGGTTGGACTAGATGACCTCCTGAGGTCCCTTCCAACCCGGATATTCTAGGACACTGCCACTGTCAGTTAAGGGTTTGTAAAGCTCTGGCTAGAAACAACACCCTGCTTTGGCTTCCTCTCCGACTGTCGGGTTTCCTTCACCTTAATAAGCTTTGTTCACCCACCCACTTAAATGTAACATGTGCATTTTAAAAGTATGCACCGATGCTTTTGGAAGACTAGCTAAATCTGCAGATCTGGGCCAAAAGCATGAAGCAGAGATGCTCACCCACCTTCCTCCTGAGTCCTCTGAAAGCTCCAACTACTGTTGGATGACAGACTCCTCCCCTAACAAGGGCTCTGGCCCTCCCACTTATCAAACCATCTGCAGCCGATTTCCCCCAGCCCAGGACATTGCAAATTTACCAACCATCCACCAGGGGACAATCTAACGGGCAGCTGAGAGTCAAGACATTTTTCCACGGTTACGTTCCAACGCCATCTTTAACACTGCACCCTCTAACACACCTGCACCACAATAGGTGATTTCATTAGCTGCGGTCCACTGGACAATAACATATTTACTCAAATCACATGGAATTTAGCTACTAGTGGCCCATATAGTTGGTGTGTGAGGGAGGGGAAGATAGGGGTTCTCTACACAATTTCACCAATGGGTCGGAAAGACAAGGGACAAGACAGATGTCTTCACACCCACATGGCCCAGTGGGCAGAATGAAGATTGGTGTGAAAAACAAAACATGAGTCAGGAAATTCTCCATTAAGTTCTCAGCTGAAGCACTACTGGACATGTCATTTTTTCTGTTGGGGGGGGCGGGGGAAATAGGTTCTTAATCAAGCAACAGACTTTTTGACACTTGGGTATTTTTCACCACAGGTGCATCAAGTGAAAGTCCACCATTTTGTGTCTGAAGCACAGTGAAAAGGTGGAGTTCTCAACGTGGGCAGGAGCAGCAGCCCATTTAGAGAACACCCCCAATTCCTTGAACAGCTGGGCGTGAGGTCCGCTGACAGCCGACCAGCCGGCAGACACATTAGAACTCAGCGAAAGGGGATGGAGGGGATCCTGCTTTGTAGGGTTCCACCACCAAGCTGAGGGAGAGCAATCATCATTGTACAGTAGGACCTCAGCGTCGCCAGCACCTTGGGAACGGAGGTTGTTCGTAACTCTGAACAAACGTTTACAACTGACCATTGAGTTAATGCAGCTTGAAACTTTACGATGCAGAAGAAAAAAATCTTAATTTAAATGAAATTAAAAAATAAAAAGATTAACCATCTTAATTTAAATGAAACTATCACTTTTTAAAAAAAAACTTTCCCTTTATTTTTAATAGTATATAACACAGTACTGTATTGCATTTGCTTGCTTTTTTTGTTTTGGTCTCTGCTGCTACCTGATTGCATACTTCCAGTTCCAAATGAGGGGTGTGGTTAACCGTAGCTCTGAGGCTCTACTGTAGTTGAGCCCTGGAAAGTTTCTAGGGCTTTAGAAAACTAGTCCTGCCACGTGAGATATTGCAGTTATGACCAGACAGCCGTCTGGGTTTGTTTCGCATTGTACTCACCCACGTCCTTCAGCTGTACATTCTGCAGGCTAAGGACTTATCTGTTTAACCCACTTAAGCTACCCAGCATTGTACACACATATAAATAGTGCTGATTTCACTGCTAAGCTCAAGCCACAAGGTGGCAGCCACGGAACAATCTGTGCCCGCAGCCAGGCTCTGCAAGCACTGCACTGGACATCTCCCCCTCCAAGGCCTATTTCCTCCGCTACAAGCCTCTCAGGGACGTCTCACTGTTCACAGAGTACAGACTCCAGGTTATTGCCCCCAGGGAGCTGGTTGGTAACACGGCGCTAGTTCAGCTTTCCTAGTAAAGTCATTACGCCACGGAGACAGGCACCGGAGTCAGAGTAAAGTTTCTATAACAGATCATCTTCTACAGAGGCGGCTCTCTGGTTTAGTAGAGATGGCGTTATGACACAGGCCAAACCCTTGTCCGGCTAGAATCCGGGGCAGGGGTGGAACCCGCTGATCACAGCTCTACTCATCTGTCCAGCTCTCCCCTTTATTTCAACCTTATTCTCCCAGTCAGGAGGCATTGACTTGGCTTCCAAACAAATCGCCTCCACCAGGGATGGAGCCCAGAATCTTCAGCCCAAGGACATGGCCTCTTGCCAGGAGCTAAAGCAGCAACTCCATTCACTGGTAGCAGTAGGAGGCTATGAGACCAAGCCACACAAGAAGGGACAGAGCACTTGCTAGTGCGTCAGTCCTTTAAGTTTACCCGCTATTGCCTTCGCTATTAGGCATCACTGTTCTGCAGCTATCACCTTCCTCTTGCTTACTGTAGTTCTCCTCCTTTAGAATCTAAGTGCCATTGCTCATCAACAAGCCCAAAACAGGCCCATCTCATACACATCTGGGAGTGGAAACAAGTCACCCCCACCCTTAGAAATCTGCATACCCTACCTGCCTACAACATGATCCCCTCCAGCAACTGCTGCTCCTTAAGGAGGCCCTCATGCATTTGTTTTCCCCTGCCCTTCTTCCCAGCCTCTGGTCTGCACCTGCACACCAAACGCTGTTACATCGCCATGGGTGCGTCTGATGTATGGATTAGACCTTCCTTCCATGCTTCCTCCTCTCTTGATCCTTTCCCAGTCCCATCTCAGGCTCCTCTTCTCCACGGCCAGCTCCTTGCTTACCTGAATGCTCTGGTGTAGGTCAGGAGCACACACCTTAGCAATTTGCTAGGTCAAGTCCTGGAATTCACCCAAACACTCCCCCACCCCCTCCTTACCAGAGGGGAGGGAAATCAGTGACAGCCTGCTCCAAGCTCACCCCACACCAGCCCCGGAGCAGTCCCGTGTTCATCTCTTAACCCCTTCCCCTTTGCCACTTGAGAGAGGCTCGGATGAAGCAACCCCCATGTTTACCAGCCTGGGCCACTTGGGATTGTTTTGGAATGTGCATGGTCTTGTGAAATGGTGATGGACTGCAGAGCAGCTGGTTTATTTTCCCAGAGAGTTTACAGGCTGCTGCCCTCTAATCAGGTCAGTAAACACTGAGATAAGACAGTCCCTCAGGCTTGCTGTGACCCTACCCTGGGAATCCTTTCCAGCAACAGCCCTAGCAGATTACAGCTGGTACACACGGCAGTCTTACGGGCACCTCCTCCCACCGACCCGAGCAGCAGGGATTAGAGCATTTTAATAATCCAGAGACATTAACCCACAGATGATCCCTCTCTTCTCCCTCCCCGCCCCTCACTGGGCTCCAGAAGCAGGCCAGTTGGCCCAGAATGCATCACTACATTGCAAAGCGCCACCATCCAAATGCACCGGAAACCTTTAAACCACCAGTTTCAGCAGGCTTGGAATTTCCCATGCGCCAATGGAGGGAGGTGTTTAATGAGAGCCACACCCGAGGCAATTATTCTTACTCTGAAAATAAGGGGCAGGGTAGGGCTGCTGGCCTTTACCCCTACCCCAAGCAGGACTACTGCACAGGGCAGTACTTTAGCCACACAAACCCCACTAGCAGACATTTCCTGAAGTGCAATTCCCCCTGCCCCAGGGTCCCATCTACACTATAGTGTTATGAGCTCGTACACGGCTGACCGCTGCTCCCACTGAACATGGGTGGGTACACATTCAGGGGCCGGGCTGTGGCAGAGTTTTAACACTGCCCCTTCTGTCGAGAGAGGAGGCCTGCTCACCTGTGCCTGCCAAACCGGGTAAGCCAGTCCCACCTCCGGGCAGGCGGCTATCCCAAAATGCATTGCACCACAAGCTGAGCCAGCACAGGGGTGCTGCCCAGACTTTTCCCCCCACAATGCACTAGCGCAGTGGGGCAGCATGTCAGGGCAGTTGAGATGATTGTTCCAGGACAAAGGCAGCTAGGTGGAGGTGCTGAAACACGTTCGCAGCAAGGAGCCATGGGCAGTTACATGATCAGGTCTCTCTCCATAGTGCAGCCGAGGTGCATAATCAGGAGATTGCTCAGAGCCCGCAGGCGGCCAGCTTTAGAAGGATTTAGCCATCCAATGAACACACAAAGTCAGGAGGGTTTTTTTTTTCCCCCGGTAAAGAGCATTTCTCTTGAGCTTGACAGTACAATAATACCTCAACTGCAAACACGGAAAACAAAACATCCACAGGGAAAAACTGCCAAAGAATAAATCCTCCCCCCCTTAAAAATCAGCGTGATTGGAAACATCTCATTTCAGAAAACAGACAGTCTATTTAAAACCCTTTATGTTACACATTTCAGTATTCAAAACCCTGATCGGTTTGGTCTCCAGGAGTAACCAGACATCGAAGGAGATTCCCGCTTGCAGTTATCGGTCATTGTGCTTTGCTCCAAACACCCCTCCTCTGCAGGAACAAATCCCATGGGTATAACATGGCAAGGGAAGCCCTTCTCAGCTACTCTAGGGAGCTAGATCCTTTGAAAGTTCACTTCCAGTGGGCTTGGGACAAATGGTTCTGTGAGGCGTGTTCAGGACACGGGTTTCACAGCATTCACACAAGTGCTCGGTTAAACTGATTCAACGGCAGTGCCCACTGGGTACCTTCAGACCAGGGGATTTGATGCGGGGTGGATCACTGTGGACGGAAGCCCCAGGTCAGAGGTAAAAAAATAACAAAAAACCCTAAACAAATAGTAACTCTTGGAAGGAATGTTGTTTGGTTCTTGGCCAAACTGGAGCTTAAAATACACTGAAGCCTAAGGCTGAGATATTCAGATATGTCCAGTGATTTTGGGTGCTCAGCTGGAGACACCTGAAAATGTATCCAAGCTGCTTTAAGAACTGACCATCGAATTAGGCCCCTTTAAGGGGTCTCAAGTCAGGCACTCAAAATCCCACGTCATTGCTGAATGTCTTCCCTGCATTTACATGGATTTAAGCTTTCAGTAAAAAGCCAGTGAGAATGAAAGGTGCTTCACAATGCCCACTGCAAACACATAGGGGTTTGATTTGGGCCCGTGGAATGGTCCAACCCCTTACCACACATGAACCCTAAGCTATTGAGACACAAACATCTCGTCATCCTCTGAATGTTAACACTGCTCTGGAAACTTGCAAAAGGAGCCATTGTGCTTTTTTTCCTTTAGATTACAGTAGACAAAACCAAACTGTGCAATCCAAGTGTAGGGGAAAGGACTCCGCTCCCTAGCGAAACTGGAGACTGGGGAGAAAGCGAGATGCTGGTGGAGATTTGGGGCAGACGCTGGAGAGGTTGCTACCTCTCCTCTCCTCTGCCGGGGGGCTTTCAGAGATTGCTGAACAGTTCATTTTTCTTGCTCCAGTCCATCTGCGGCGCCCTCTTGCTGGTGCGCTTCTGGTGCGCGCGTTCCTTGGCCACAGATAGGGGAACGTTTAGGTCCAGGAGTGGATCAGGCGTGGAGTTCTGCTCCTCCTCCTTCTCTTGAGAGTCAGACTGCAAAGGTGACCGACAGGCACAGTGAGTATTTGAGCATCCCACCGTGATCTCACACACTGGAGCAGATGGTCTGCCTCTATCCCTCACGATCCTGGGTCTTCTCCCCTTGCCAGGCTATTTCATTAAGCCACCATTGGCACACCGGATTGCCTACAGTTACCTTCTGAATAGCCCCCGGTGTCTAAGGAGGAGCCGCCTGATCCAGAGAGGTGCTGCATACGTGCCGCTCTCCTGTTTTCAAGGGGAGTGGCCCGCACTCCGCCCCTTTGGAAATCAGGCCATTTTTATTTAAGAGCCTAAAAAGAGACTGAGCTTTTTGTGCAAGGCTGTTCTCTGTCACAGGTGATGCTTTGCCAGGCCTGGTCAGAGAAGGGAATGAGCCCATTGCTACATAAGAGGGTTCCTGCTGTTCCATCAAGGAGAAGTGATGAGTCTCCGAGGCAAAGGTCTCTTCCCACGCACCAGGAAGCAGCTCCCCAACTTCATCCCACCCCGCCAGCCAAGGAGGTAAATCCTAGCCCGCTCCTCGCTTCTGCTTCAAATCAGGCAGCCGCCCCCCAGGTGCAACCCAAAGCCCTGCCGAGCAGGCACCCTGCCATACCTCATTGTGGATCTCTTTAAAAGAGGGGGACACAGCCATTGGCCCGGGGCTCAATGGACTTTCAGACACAGACTCTGGACGCTGCTCTCTGCTGTCCTCCTGAAAGAAACAAAACCAAGTGAGACCCTGAGCTGTCCCCCCTGCCAGCCAGAGGGGTAGGCCATGCAGTTGGCACACTCCCACCTTTTCCCCAGCCATTCCTACCACCTCTCTCCTCTGTGCAGTGGATCTCCTATAGGAGAGGGAAACTCACACTGAAGTCACATTGAGAGGAAGGTTTCGTAATGCCTGCCAGCGGATGGCAGGGCCAGTTCCAAATACTACCCTCTTGAAACAGCCTGTGCACGAAAAACATCTAGTGATCTACCTTATTCAGGAAGAGAACAACTTCTGTGAACCAGTCAATGGCCAGTAGATTCAGAGGTACGCTGTGCTGGGGGTGCTTTACACAGGCAGGGCCCTGGGTGGATCTGCAGGAGCCGGGGGCACCCAAGGGTGGGTGTGTTGGGCAGCGTAGAGGCAGATTAGTTGGTAATTTTTAATGCGGAGCCCCAAATATCATCTGCAGATTCCGCCAGCTCTCCTGCTTCTCTAAGAGATTGAGGCACTTGCCCTGAATGATACGTCAGAGCCCTAGAGATTTCTATGGCGGAGGAGCCCTACTTCCAGAACTTGTACTCCACCCCCCTCAGCTTTCCATTCCTCAGGGGACCAGAGGGGCTGACAGCTGCTCAGCACCATTTAGCAGGAGCCAGAAGGTAAGGCAGATTGAAACACCAAGGCAGGATTAGCCCAAACGCCAGAACTCCCCTTAACATCGCTCGCCTGGACTGGAATCTCACTAAAAGCGAGATTCTCTCCAGGAAGGCTCAGGGCCCCACCATGGATTGCAGGGAACCAAGCGCTTTCCTGGGGAGGGAGATGCAAACATCTCTTATGTCCAGAAGGTCTGTGTGACTCCCTGCAGAGCGGAGTGCCGTTGATTCCAATTAGCTCCTCCCTCAGCAGGACCAGTAAGTGGGGGGGGTCTGGGAAATCCTTCTTCCGAGCACAGGCTGCAGATTAATAAGCATCTTCTGGACAGGCTTCAGTGCTTCCTGTTTGGAGCTGGACAGGATTGAACACAGCAGCTGAGCTGCCTCTGCCTCTGGCCTTAGCATGGTATAGGCCGGGGGGGAGAAAGGGCACGTGGAGACCCTTTCCCCGCCATCCAGAAGGACTGGTCACATCGCAGCTCCAGGGCTAGGGTTAAGCATTGTTGCTTCGTGCCCCAAGGGTACGAGATCCATTCTCTGCACTGGAGAGCTACTCCTACACACCCTTCTTGAAAGCTGCGTAGTTCAAGGGGCATAGCGCCCCAGTGTGGACACACTTCTACTGTGATTTCATAGTTCTAGCTTGTTCCTGCCCATTCTGCACTTTTATCCTAGTCTAACTGTGTCCATACTAAGAGTCGTGCCGCTGTAACTACGTCGGTAGGAAAGTCCCAGCCCTAACAAACAAACAGGTCCAAACGCGGTGTGTAGGCCAGGCCCCAGGCAAACAAGGTCCAGGTGAGTGTGGGTGCAGAGAACACTTGGAGGTTCTTTAGGGCAGGGAGTGCACCAGAAGAAAGCCCAGTAAGGTTGTCAAGCCACAGATGCAGCCATGGGAAGGGTGCGGGGAGGGAGAAAAGCTGCAGTCCCGCTACTTCCCAGACAACTCTGCACCGGTGCCGATGTTCCCATCATAACAGCCGTGGGACTCCTATGTTCTGTCTCTTTCTGCCCCAGCTTCTACATCTACATGAAACAGCTCATCTAGACTCGGATAAGGATCCAGGTAGAGGAATCCGTCCTTGATCCCTGGCCCCTCTCCAATATCCAGGCTGTCTCCACCCACTGGCACCACCAGGAAGCCCGATGGAGCAATCCCAGTGGCAAGATTTGCCTATTCCTCACCCATGACATTTTGCCCTAGTCTGAAACAGCAGCCTGTCTCGTCTCATCTCCCTCCTTTCCCTGATGTATATTAAGATTTCCCGGCAAGCCCTAACGAGTGGATGCCTTCCTTTCTACACCACGGTTAATGAGGTTTTGTTTTTCCAAACCAGACTGGAAGTAACGAGGCCTTTGGAGTCCAGCCCCTTCCTAAAGAAAGGGCCATTCTCTTCCCCGGGAAGGGGTGGAGCTAGGCAGAGATGGGCCCGTCTTAATGTGTTCGGTGGCCGACACTGAAGGAGTCAGTTCTCCCTTCTTTTGCAAAGGTCAGCACTGCCCTGGAACGCAAGCTGGGAATGTGACAGGCTCCAGGAGCCACTCAGCTTCGGGGTGGGGCAGAGCGACGGGGAGGAGGGGGGCACATATCCTGTGCTGTCACTGCAGCAGGCAGCAAACGTGGCATTTAGATGCCATCTATAAAAGCTGAGACTTGGCAAGATCTTTACCTTCTCTACTTCGCCGTTGGCAACTGGCTCTGGCAAGGGACCTGGGGGAGAAGACACAGACATGTAGTTACAAAGAGCCTGCAAAATCCTCTCTTAACCAGCAGCCACTGCCTTTGCTCGGCCTTACATCCATGCACTGGGATCCTGGCATCATTGTAGACATGGGGCTGCTTATCCAGTGGCCTCCCAGCTCTGCCTAGGCACTGCACCGCAAAGGCTCAGAGCTAGGGGGAAGGCAGGCTGTCCCATCCTGTAGACAATGCTTTCGTTTGGCTGGCACGGAGACTGCCTTTGTACAGGCAGAGTCGTCAGACCCACATAACTCCCCATAAAATTACCCCTTTGGGGTGGAGGGGCATCCAAAAGGGAATGCCACTGCAGCTGCCAGATCAGCAGCTGCCCAGCGTGCCACTCCCAGTTACCCAGAAAGATCCAATGGCCGTTCACTTCCTTACTGCTGGCTTGAGAGAGCAACTCCTGTTGTGATTGGAGGTTAGCCCTGGGGGGGAGGGGGGGGGACAGGGCGCATGGAGGAAAACCAGCTCATATTCACCACTAATGCCAGCTGAAGGTTCCCAGCTCTCAAACTGAGCGAGACTTGCCACTACCAGGTGGGAGCAAATTCACCCCTCTCAAGTGAAGCTGGAAATGGTTCAACAGAACTGCCACAGACCAGGAGGACGCAAGACAAAAAAGCACCTCTGAAGACACCCCAGAATCTTAAAGCACCAGCCACTGCTTAAAGTAGAACCCCCCGTGGGCGGAGGGCAGACCTTTCATTCCTCCCTGTGCGCCCTGGGCACTCAGCTCTTTCTGCCTGGAGTAAATAGGCTGGCTCATGCCTCCTGCGGTGTCTCCTCTCCCATTTACTATGGGAAGTTCAGTTTCCCAGGGAGAAAAGCAGTGAGAAAGCCCCCAAAGCTAGATTGCTAGGCAACCAAAGAGCCAACATCCACGGGACTGCTTATCCCCTCCCCCCACTCCTCCAGCCATGGACAAAGCTGCTGTTTACCATGGAGAAGATCCAGCCCCTCTATCTGCCACTGCACCCTGGACCTGCTGCGTCTTCCCTGCCAAAAACAGGAGTGTTTTTACCGCAGGATAATGAATGCCGGGAAACCCTAGTGGAGACGAGGTTCTGCAGTTCTCACTGCGATGCAGTGAGGGGAGGTGAACTATTGGCAGGGGGCAGAGCGTTGACCTCACCTCACGACCTCGTGGCAAGGACTCCGGTGCCTTGTCCCCACTAGGATTTTGCAGCAGGATAGTCACCACATGTCAATGATCTTGTTGTGACCTCCCCTCCCAAACACCTTTTGTGCAGTGAAGACAAGGACTTGTTTCTGCCTAGTCCAGTGCAGGCGCAGGGGGTTAAAACCGATCTTCTCAAACACACGCTAAACAATGGCTGAGCCCAATGCTCAGCTACAGGCTGCAGACACACTGACAACAGGGAAACCACATCCTCGCAGTCCCATATGGCCAGAGCCTCCACTGCAGGGATAGGTCTCGAGTCTATGTTACTGGGGACAAGCGACCAGTGCAACGAACCCAAGGAGGTGGCTGCTGATGTAGACCCAGATGTGTGCCCCGTAGGCATCTTCCATCTCAGCACTTTGTAACACACTTACGAGACCCACTTCGCTGGTGGATAAGCTACAGTGCCGAGGTAAAGTGACTTTCCCAAGGCCATGCAACAAGATAGTGGCAGACCCAGGAACAGAACCCAGTAGCCCTGGCCCCTGCTCAAGCCACTGGACAGCAGGCCCCGTCAAAGTGTCATTGCATGAAGAACTCAGTGGCAGGAAAGCTCATGGGAAACTCCTAGAGCAAGAGAAGATAGGACATAACCCCCTGCAGCCAGACACCAGGATGGAGGCAGAGAGAGTGGAGGAGGGGAGTTTCTTCAAGCCAACCTAGCCTAGCCCAGCCCACCCCCCAGCTTTAAAGAGATCCGATGCCACAGAAAGCACCACTCCCCTAACCTCCCTCACATCAGCCCCATCAAGAATCTCAAGGCTCCCCAGGCAAGGCACGGAACCCAAGCTGAACCCAGGCGATGCTATTCTGAGGGGCTACTTAGAACATCTCGGTATGCACCCACCTGGAGGGCCAGGCTATTTTGGTGGGGAAGAAGGAGGTTAACAGGATTAATTAAGAGATTCCAGAGAGCTTCCTGCTCTCCCTCCCCCCCCACCCCGAGGAAGCACATAAAAAGAGTCACAGCAAGTGTGACCTAGGAGGTGCCATTCACTTCCTCCCCTCCAGCAGAGCAAGGGCTTGAAGTGAGACCCCCCACGTGCCAGCAGAGGCTCAGCCCACAGGGGTGGTGGAAGCTCAGAGGTATAAATGGCAGACACCTGTGTCTAGCTCCTGAGATTTCCAGCTGGCTCATTAAACTCATGTCAACATCTGCTCAGCAAACTGACCTTTTCCCTCAGAGCCAAGCACCGGATTCCACTGTTGTGGACCCCCTAGCGCCACTGGCCATGCAGTTCTTCTCTGCTACTAAGCAAGATTTATCCTGCCTCAGAGGCCGGGTTTGGATTTGGAGAGTAAATATATCGGGGGGCATATTTCAAGCTGAACAACCCCCCCCAGAATCGCTTGTTTGCTTAGGGGTTTTTGAGCCACACTGGACCCAGATCTTCAGAGTCTGGTGGCGAAGTGCTGGATTTTCTGCTGCAGTCCCTCCCCACACCCCCAAAAGAATCTAGTTCTCCAGAACATGAGCTCAGACCCTCAGCAAGAGTTTTCTGCCCCTAACCAAGCAGCTAGCACCCAGCAAAACCCAGCTCTCCGCTGCCAGTTGCTGGCAGACCGAGGGGGGAACAGAATTGCCTAACCTGGGCCTACTCCGGCCATTGGAAGTGCTGCAGTGTTAACCCTCCTGCCTCTCAGTCTGGCCAGCTTCCACTCGTTTAGCATCCTAGGGTTCCGAGCTGCTAGAGGAAATCCAACTATTGGAACAAGGATTCTTTAGGCCAGTCACCAGGGCCCACTTAACACTGGGCTGCTATTTTGTTTGGTGACTATTAGTTTTGCCAGATGCTGAGGCCCTTCTTGCAGACTCCCTAGCTCTCATGCAGCCAAGGGGTTCAAGCCAAGACTCTCATCTGTTCTAGAAGAGGTGGCTTGTGGCAGGGACAGCTGGGCCCTTAAGCCTCCCCAGCGGTAGAATTACTTTTTTTGGTACAGTTACTGGAGCACCAAGTCCAACGTAAATCTTCAGAGAGGAGTCTGTTCCACTTGTCTCCGGGATAATGGGAGGGCACGGACCATGAGCTAGAGAGGCCAGTCCTGCTCTTGACATGGCCTGCACTCTGATCCGAGGGGAGGGAGAAAAAAAAATCAGGCCCCTCCTCTCATAAACCCTGTCAAAGTTTAACCATTTCAGCTATAAAATTCCCATAACCTCAGACAGACGCCTGCACAGTCAGGGCGTGGGGTGACCGAGTGCAAGGGAACCAGGCCAACAGTGCCAGATTGTTCCCTGCTGGCATGTAAGATGCCAAGGAAACCAGAAAGGCCTTTGGCTTGCAAGGTAGCTTCCAGCTTTGCAGGCAGAAAGTCTTTGATTTGGCTGCGTGACACCGGTGCAAGCTATGTCATGTTCCTTCAGGGTTAAGTCTTGGCGACTTTTCTTCCCAGCTTCCCATGGAACTGGCAAGCAAGAGGAGCTGGTGAACCAGAGCACACCTTGGAAACTAATTACGTGCTGTGGATTAGGAAGAGAGGACACAAGCAGTCAGCACTAAGGGCTGCGTGGAGATGCCACAGAGGTCACTTCTCACCAGGACAGATCTCTATCCTCTCTCGTTTTGGACAGGAAATGAAACCACTCATAAGCAGGAAACCTTCTGTTCCCAGCCTTCATCTCCCCCCTTAAGCCATCCGTTTGCAGAGAACCTCGCGGCCTTGTCTAGGTAAAACCCACCCCTCCCCAGCACCACAGCTGCTACCCGGTCACCTGTCAAGTGCTCCTCCGAGGGAACAACTTTGCACTTCTTGAAGAACTCATCTGTTAAGCTATCCACCACCAGCAGCTTGGTCTCATCTCCCCCGGCTTTGATGGCCGTCACCACGTCAGAGTGCTGCTTCCCTTCCATGCACTGTCCGTTCACCTGCCAGAAGGGAAATGGGCCGAGTTAGAGGAAAGACCACGAAAGAAGAAGATTTGTACTGTTACAAGGCTGGCTGCAGGTTAGACATATGCCGATACCAATCACATGCTGACTATTATCCCATTCAGCTGCTGCCCAGCTGGCATAGGAACAGGCAGGCTACTGCAGGTTTGTACATCGTGAGGTGTCCCCCGCCACCAAGCAAGAGACACATTCACTCTTGCCTATGTCAGACTCTTGTTGTCTGGCAGCTCAGAACAGCCAGACCCGTAGCCTGGACAGGCAACAGTCACCATGTTACAAGAGGAACGGATGCTTGATCTACATTGTGATATTCCCCTCTCAGCTTCCATTGGCCTGTTCCACCCAAATCCTGCACTTCAGAAAGACCCTGTGACCAGTTCTCTTATCTGACTGCCAAGCTTGGGATCCAGGCTGCCCTCAGACAAGTCACCACAAAAATATTCTGGCTCTATGGGAAGTGGGGAAGCCCTGAGCATTCAGCCCAATTTACAAGTAGCCACGATAGAGGAGGAATGGGTTCCAGCGAGCCCTTTGGCAAAGCCTGCCCAGGAAGAGTGGGTCTGGAAGAAGAGCTAGCCATGCCACAGAGGTCAGATCTGGGGTTTGGACACTCTTGGGGCTCTGTAGTCTTGCAAGTTAGTCACATTTACAATGTTTCCTGTTTTGCACAAGTCTCTCTCTCAGCCTGACCTAACCACTCACTGGACCGCTCCTCAGCATTACCAGCTCTGAGCTGCATGCCTCATTTCTGAATAGGACATTGACTACATTAACTCAACTGACCTGTGCTCCTTCCTACACAGCTGTGCTGTGGCTGCAGCTGAGCAGATCTGCAGCTGACGGCAGAAGCGAGCGGCCAGGCTCTCAGAGTACAGAGGCTTTTCACAAGTCCCATTCCTCTGTATTATAACTTATGGACAGGGAGACATGCCTGCAGCGGAAAGGCAACCGAGGCTATGTCCACACTAGAAAAGGTTTGCCACTATTACCCCATCAAACCCTCCTGGTGTAGGCATAGCTGATAGCAGCCAGAGGGTGCTTTTTTGCCACTGTAGCTTTGTACCAGTTTGGTGAGCAAAATAACCTATCCCAGCAAAAGCACTTGATACCAGGATAGCTGCATCCACACTAGGGCTTTTGCTGGTATGGAAATGTCACATACATAAATCACACCTCTAACCAACCCTGTTATACCAGCAAAAGTTTCTAGTGTAGACCAGGCCCCAGTCATGAATCATAGAAGATTAGGGAGACACTACAGTGCTTTTAGACTCAGATGGAAACCCAAGGAAGGAAAGAGGAGTCTCTGGACCAAGAGGTAGTGGTCACTAGCATACCCCAAAAACCTGTTCATTTAGTCCCTTCCTATTAGCCTTAGGCCGTATTCGGGAACTTCAGACCAGTGGCTCAGCCCGTATGCTGCTTCCCATGAAATCCACACTTCTCCCCCCCGCACCCCACTACTCTACAGCTGTGCACATTTGACTGTGGGGAGGAAGGCTAACCCCTAACTCACCATCTCACAGCCCCTCCCTGCACAGGGAGCACGAGGCACTTGGGTTGCTAGGATAGGAAAGGATTTGACCAGCTGGAGACAATGGCTTTTTAACAGAACGAACTGAGACAGCCTCACAGCTGACTCAAGGGCAGCATGTCCCACCATGAACATTTAACCTATGCTCTGAGCGAGTGGCTGGCAGTGGGAGGTGGGAAGGCTGGAGTGACTTGGTGGTGACTGTCCCATTCCAGCAGGCTGAGTCAGAACAGTGCTGCGGAGACTTGCACCCGGGAATGGCCTGAAGACAGGTGAAGTGGCTTAGAGACCTGGGCCAGGAAGTCTTTGGCAAGCTCTGTGGAGGGCATTCCCAATGGCACATCTGGAACGAGGAAGGCGGGGTAGCCTGAAGAAAGGCTTGTAATTGGTTGTGATGGCAGCCAGAGCTCTGCCACCCTCGAGCCCCTGCAGGTCCCCAGAGCTAGCCTTTCGGGGATTAGCAGAGCAGCCAGCAAAACCTCATTAAAATCAGATTTTCTCTAAGTGATTAGCACAGGACTACACAGCAAAGCTGCCAGGAGCGCAGGGCAGCGTATGCACACAGGTGGGCAACAGACCTGTGGCAAGAGCATGAGGCATTGTGTACACACAGGCTGGGGGACAGCTGCCACACGGGCTCCTACACGGCCAGGAAAGCGCCTCTGCCATCTCCCGGCATACATATCAGGCCTGAACATGCTCAGCATACCATGCCCTAGAAAGCAGAGCTGTCAGTCACAGACAGGATCCACTGCAGATTCATCCTCCTACTGCCAGCAGTGAAGGGATTCCTGTAATGTCCTGGCCCCAGACAGCACCATGGGAGGAGAGGTGGGTGGGTGTGTCCGTCCAGAGACTTTGGTTGTGACTATAGGATGACTGGGCCAGCATCGGGACTCAAGTCATAGACAAAGCCACACTGCAGAGGTGGATTCTAACTACTCATTTCTTGATGAATAAAAACAGGCGCCAAGTGAATGGACTGCAAGACTCGAGTTTTCCTTAGTTTACACGGGAAAGGAACAAACTACCCACATTACTAACCCCAGAGGAGCAGTCTGGGCCCAGTTCAGATGACTGTGCTCGTGGGTGCAAGATGTGAAATGCAGCATCTTCATGATGTTGCCGATCTCCATCCCCCTGGCATCCTATGGAGGCCCCTACCACGCACTGCCCTCTGCGACCTTGTCAGCCGTTCCCCCATGCTTCACCACTCATTCTCTCCTCCTTCCCTCGCTGCACTGCCCACGCCTCCTGAACGTACCTCAATGATGCGGTCTTGGGGATGTAGCCCTGACAATTCAGCCGGCGAGTCTGGATCCACAGCCCGGATGTATTGCCCCGGCTTGGTTTTGTCACTGTGGAGGTTGAATCCATAGCCGTTAGGGCCCTTCTTCATCGGACAGAGACGAGGCCGCAGCTCTTTCTGCCGGGAAGGAACACACATGAAAGCGGTAGTTAGTAGTCACTTACCCTGCCTCCTGCCACCAGCCCAAGATCAGAGCCTCAGCCCAGGCCTGATTCAGCATCCATCCGGAAGCAATGTGGTCTCACAGGAAAGGGAGCCAACAGCTTTGCATTCCAGTCTTAGCCCTGCCTGCCATCAACTAGGTACATAGCACTGGAAAGTCAGCCTGTGTGTCTCCATCTCCTACAGTACGTCTACACTGCAATGTAAGCCCAGGGTTCAAACTCGGGCTCAAGCCTAATCCCTCTTCTGTCTACACACATATTACCCTAACTCAGGGACTTGGACCCAAGGTTATAGGACCCCACAGGGTTGGAGGGTCTGAGCTGGAGTCAAAGCGGGACCCAGGGTTCAAGCCCTAATTCTTTGCAATGTAGACACAGCCCCACTGACTCGTGCTCTGGGAGTCCACCAAAAGCATTCCATAATCCCACAGGCTGACTTTTTTTGTCCCCCGGACAGTCAAGTTTTCCCACACTGCACCACAAACTAGGGGCTAAAGCAGCCACATTTTAGGAGGGTGCTAGGAAGTCTGGGATACGGGTGGTTGGACTCGGGGCCATACAGTGCAGATGCTGGAGCCCCAGGCTAGGGCCCAGCATTCAACAACTCCTAACCTGGTGTTACAAATGTATGTAGATGATCAAGTCCTAGGTTAAAAAACCCAGGGTCTGCTAACTTGAGTTCTACTACACCTGGGCTTCCCTTGCAGTCTAAACATATCCCTAGTCTGTAAAACGGACCCAGGAGTTAGCTGCGTCACAGAGGAGTGGAGTACTAATTAGTATTAGTCTTCATAAAGGGCTTTGACGATACGAAGTGCAGGGTGTATTATATCAACACCCTTTCTTCTCCCAGGGAGGGCACCCTCCCGTCCTTGGCCTGTCCCACAGATGGCGGAGAGTGCTGACGTTTCATTACCCAGCTGTTTACTTTCAGTTGCAGGACTCAGGGTTGCTTTAGAAATAATTGCCACAGGAGGGTGGAGGAACCGACCCGCCCACCCGGCCTTGAAATGCAGCCTACTGAAGCCAAACCGATTACAGAGCATGGGGATTTCTTTAGAGAGGGATTGAAGCACTCCCAGCAGGCGTGGACAGTGCCACAGTGCTGCCCAAACGTACTCAGGCCCCAGCTCTACGCTGCTGTTCAAATGGCAAGAAAGGCAAGTATACAGCAAGGTCAAGCCAGAGACTACATCAAAGCGTTCTGTATCCAGGAGCCCCTTCCAATGCCTGTGCTTAGGCGACAGACCCTCCCTGTTCACAGCCCCCCCCTTTCATATAAGCACAATCCCTCTTTAGCGGATTTCTTTCCGGGACTCGGGAGGTGTTGCAGGGTATCAGAATAAGCCTTAAAGGGGAACAGACTGTGCTGTGTCAGACTACACACAGATACAAGTTGTGGACTCATCTCCCTGGACAGCCTCTCCCCCAGAGAGGCACATCAGCGACTCTCAGGTGCCCTTTCTACTGATTCCCACCTTAAACGGCCCATTGCCCTGCGCCTTTCCTCCACCATCAAACCAGATAACAAGGGAGCCGTGTCTGCAGGGCCACTTCTCACCACCCCAGCAACTCAGACCCTCTTGGATCAGTTCTTGGCCCTTCTCGGATTTAAGCATCTGGCATTGAGAGAAGCAGAGCCTGCCTTCCGCTCTGCCCCTCACACTGGGATACCTCCGAAGGGCTGAAACCCCAAGGCTGCACCGTGACATTAAGAGGCATTACTCAGAAACCTTCCCTTCACAGAGAGGCACACAGCAGCTTCTGCACCTGCACTGGCAGCGAGCACAGAGCAGCTGGCATCACAAGCTTGCCGCGATTCCTGCGTGAGCGCTGGAGCCCATTTCCCTCCTCATGGGGCCCCCGAGTCAATCAGGTGCGACTTCACCAGAAAGCAGATTTAGTTTCCCGGGAGAATGAGGTTTTAGTATCTAAAACAACAAGCGCCTCTGGCTCAATGCCTGACAGGGCAGATGGATTCTCTGGCTCTACGTCTAGCTGTCAAGACATTCTCAGCTCATCTCTAACAACGTCCAATCTACGGGCAGATGCACGGGATAATTCAGCCCACAGCGTGGCCTCATTGCTATCTGAGGATGCCCAAATAGCCAGGAGAGCAAGACTCCCACTTCATCCCATCTAGCCAGGCGCTTGCCTCCCATCCCATCAAGCAGACCTGGCTAGAGAGAGCCACCCGTGGAACAGCCAGATTTGATGACTAACTCACATATAGAAACCACACCCTGAGAAACTCCTAGGACACAGAGCAGCAGCCCATCTGCTCAGCATACAGGTCACCACAAACATCACCAGGGCCAGAGACCAGCTCCAGGTCTTTAGCCTCATCTCTAAAGCCTTCCATGAAATCAGCCCTTGCTCCCTGGGAGTGAGCACGTCACCCCCTCCATGGCCATGACCTCCTGCAATAGCTACCTTCCACCAGAACTGTGGAACTACTGATGAACAATGGGGAAGGCAACAGAACTGACCTAGGCCACAGCTCTCCCCCTCACAGGAGAGCCACAGGGCTCACCACCCCTTTCAGAATGAACTGAAAAACTAAATTCCCCTAATTTGGCTTTCCCTCAGCAAGCTCTTTACACACAAACAACAAGGTACTCTACTGCCTAGTCACGCTATTTCTCCATCTGCCAGGAAGCAAGAGGTTAAAATTATTTCTCTTTTCAATACTTGGGAGGTGCTCAGACACTACAGCGATGGTGCTACATAAGTACCTCGTGACACTTCCAGCCTTCTCCATTGCCTCCTTCCCCCAAAAGTGGTTATAACCAGGCAAAAATCTGAATGGCCCCACAACATCTAGTGGCCCAGAAGAGATCCATCTGCCAGACATCTCTGAAGAGCTGAAGCAAGCCCATCCCTGGAATTAGATTCCTCATGTGCAGTCAGACCTCTGCTAAAGGAGAAACATCAATTTCCAGTGTCACTCCGAGCTCAACCTCCCCTCCCCTTCCAATATCCTCCACTCCCTTTCTATTACATGCCAATAGCCACACTGCTGGGTACAACAGAATTTAGTGGCCCAGCTTGGAGGGTATGTGGAACACAGCCAAGTCTGTGTTTATTGAAACCACCGTTATATTTACAGTAAAGCTCTGAGAAGGGCACGGGTAGGGAGGCGGTGAAGGAGGATGAAGTGAATATCAAGCTTCATTGGCCCTCCAACCAGACCGACCAATTACCTGTCTTGAAACTATCCACCAGCAGTTCAGCAAGAACAGAACCATCAGTGACGGAACAGCTTTCCCTGGAGGATCTCAGGGCACATTAGTGGCACTTAACACCTGGGTAAGGTAGATACCCCATTACAGGTGGTAAGCAAGGCAGACAGCTTGTGGCTTGCCTAGAGTAGTGGTTTGCGAAAAGTTACAGGGGGCTCTTGGGGAAAAATTCCCTAATGGCAGACAGAACTGTCTCTAGGGACCCCGGGCAGCACGGGGCCAGCAGCCCAGAGCCCCTGGACTTCCAAGAGCTAAACAGATCAAAGCAACCATATCCATCACACTGAGGAGATTTAAACTTCAAGATGCCTTATAAGAAATGGAAAGGGAGGTGGACATTTTTTGCTGTTTTAAAAGTTAAATAGGCAGCTAGTATCGTTTGTAAAATGATGATGAAGAACAAGTTTAAGCTTTGTTGTAACGTGCGTTGTTTGCCTGGACTGCTCAAGACCTGAATGCTTGTCTGGGAGGAACTCTCTGAGTTGGCTTCTTAAATACCTTCCTGCTGTTTCACATCTGACACTCCTTGATGAAACAGAGGAGCCTTGTCTTATAACAGGCTTATTCCAAGTGATACAAGCTACGAAAGATCTTGGAAGAGTGTTGCTGTTTTTGTAATGTAATAAAAATACTGTAGTGATAAATAATAATAATAGTGTGCAATAAGCATGTCATAAAAACAAATTTTACATTTTCAAGATCACTGCTTTTATCATTTATACTCAGGTAAAGGAGAAAATCCCTGGAAATATTCATTTTTAGGAGGGGGTTCACCAGACTTGACATTTTAGTGAAAGGGGTTCACAGGTTGTTAAAGTTTGGGAACCACTGGCCTAGAGCAACTCAGTGAGGCTTCAGTTGAATGCTGGTGTCCCAACACCGCCAAGTCCCTGCTCTAATTACTAAGGAAACTCTCAGTGACTGCAAAATTTGAGAAGAGGCCAAAGTATGGCGCAGTCAACACAGGTAGTAAAACAGAACATCTCAGGAGACAAAGAATATCCAGCTCCCCAGAGATTTAGAGTGTCCCCCACCCCACAGCCTTCCTCCACTGCTTTTATGTGGAGATCAAAACTGCTTCTGAAGCAGAGTCTTAGTGAGGAACCGACTCTCAACATGCCTGTTGACACTTGCCCCAAAATGCCACACAGCAACAGATTTGGAGCTACTCGTAATAACCTGTGAATAATATTAACCTGGTCATTGTCTGCTTCCTGCATATATTGAGTTAATTCAACAGCAGCGCTATCACAAGATGCACCCAGGAAGCGTGGTGCGGGGAGGTGGAACAAGATATACACTTCTCAGAAAGAGCCTCTGTGATTCAGGAACTTCTTGTGCTAACTGGCAGAGGCACAGAGCTTTTCATGGATCCGCTGAGTCAAGTACATGTACAATAATTCACCAAAGGGTGGCATGTGAGGTCTATGCCAAGAGCTCACCGATCATCACAATCATTGCTAAATGTACATATGGATAGTATTTATGAAGCAATGTGTCTATACTGGAAACTAAAGCATTGAACTGAAGGCAGGTCACCAGGAGGGGACGGGCCTGGGACAGGTTCTGGTAGGCAGGGGGTAGTAGATGCTTATCTCTCATTCTGGCCATTGTCTCTCTCACAATGGAAGTCTATTAACACATGTTGTCACCACCAGCTAATCAAGATTACAAAAATCAACAAGAGATGGCAGAATCTACAGAAAGGAACACAGAGCAGGAGGGTGTCCAGCTTATGAATAAAGCTCAAAGGACTGTTTTGATACATCTGGGGTTGCAGGGAGAGACACCACATCCTGCACTGAGGAGACAAGTTGGCAGTGTGGCTGGCCTCAGGAAAAAGGGATCACAGCCTGCCTGGCTGAAAAAACACTGGAAGGACTCTGGAGTGAGCCTTGCTCTATAAAATGTGAAGGTATCTATTTAAATAAGTCTAGGTTCTAGAATGGGTGTTATGATTTTATTTTACAGGGAGGTGGTGGAATCTCCATCATTGGAGGTTTAAGAGCAGGTTAGATAAACACCTGTCACGGATGGTCTAGATCAGCAGTTCTCACAGCCCAAGGGAGGCACGAGCTGTGTGCTTGCCCTTTAAATAAATAAATAGCTCTGTCAGCCCTGGGTGGCTGGGGCTTGTGCAAAAGGCAGGGATAACGTGGACAGCCAGAGGCCTGTTGCCCTGGGGCTGACAGCTGAAGCCCCACCATGCAGGCTTGGGCTCTCCTTCCCCCACCCCCTCAATCACGCACCACGAGGCAGCCTGGGCTTGGGCTCTTCTTCTGGAGGTAGTGGGGCTCCAGCTGTCAGCCCCAGGGTGGCAGCAGCAGACAGAAGTAAGGGTGGTAATGGGGCACTAAGTCTGATACAGACAAATATCACTTTTCACACTGCCACCCTTACTTTTGTGCTGCTGCTGGGGGGGGTAGGGGTGTGTGCACATTGGGGTGTAAATGACTACAGGCACAAAGGAGGAGGACCTGATCAAATAAGTTGGAGAACCACTGCTCTAGATAGTACTTAGTCCTGCTGTGAGTGCTTGTGTTGTCTGTGGCCAGCGAAGTAGGGTGCTGGCCTACGACTGGTAGACACATGGCTTCCTTGCACTGAGGGCAAGTGGTAGCGAGGTGCCTCTGTCCTGGGTACCTCGGGAAGCGCCTCGCCGCTCACTCTGATGCTCTGATTTCATACCCAGTGGAGCTCAGACTAGGTTTGGACCACAAGCCCATGAAACCGAAAGCAAAGAACTTCGGCTGGATTGGAAGAGTCCCTCCAGGTCAGGGGGACAGAGAGCTAAGGTGAACCCAGACTCCAGAGGTCAGAGGTCAGGGCTAAGACCTGCCTAAGACTCTAAGTAAGATAGCCCTGCATTTAGCCATTCTGTTGATTTGAAATCCTTTCCCAGTAAGATTACTCTTTGCTCCTGGGGTTAAATGAACAATACTTTTGCTTTCAGAAGGCTGAGTGGGTCACTGTATTTATTGCCAGTCACAAGCTCCTGACGGGAAGATTTCCAGGTGCTGGGAAGCAGGGTCGATGCCTGGGGCCGGTAGCCCAGGAGAGCTGGTGCGAGTATGCCTGTAGAACCTGGGAATCAGACCGCCAGCTCACAGCACAGACGTAGCCTAAGAGTGGGAGAATCGTACGGTCCCACCCCAGTAAAAGCACAGGGCCTGGCATCTGGGGGGGTGCCCTCAAAGACCAGAGAAGGGTCAGAGGTGCAGCTAGCCCTGGAACCGTAACAGCGACCATCTGATTTGGACAGTGATCTAGACAGCGTAAAGCAAACCCTGCCCAACACCCCAGGCTCTAGCTTAGACGCTAGGAGGCTTAGTGTCTGCAAAAACACAGAGTCAAATGACAGCAGTACTTGGCCCAACACCCCCCTCTCCCATCAGTAGCGGCTGATAGGATCAAACACTCTGGGCTGGCACCCATGCTGGCTTGGGGCTGCAGCCCCATTTCCCAGCACACGCAGCTGCCCCCCTCTGGATCTGGGCATGATGGTAAATCCCTGACCTACCTACCCATCATACTTCCAGCGTTCCCTCACTGCAATACCCAGCCACCAACACCAGCAATTAAGATTTGCATAAAAAAATTATTATTGCAAGCTGCAGGGCTGCATTCTGGACTCTGCCCTTTCCCTCCTTTTAGCTCAGCTGCTCTTGTTTGTTTAAATATGGATTCATGGGCTTCTGCTGTTGGGAGACTTGTGCCCCTGCTTCCAAAATGCAGCCTCTTGCTCAGAGGCTGGTATCCTGAAGTTCCAAAACCAAATAAGCCTCAGGAGGAGTCTAACCCAAGGGACCTCTTGCTGCCAATGCAGCCAGCCTGGCACGCACGCAAGATTGCTGGAAAGAAGCCTCTCTCCCTGCCTCTGCTGCCCCAGCTGGCACAGAGCTCAGAAGGACAGCAGGGCACCGTGCTGTGGTTTCTTCATGGTAGTGTATAGAACGGGGGCCCCCAGTCGAACAGGGGGGTGGAAAAAGTGCCATGAGCAGCGCTCAGTTTGCCTCTTACCAAGGACAAATCACAGCAGAGTCTTGAGCAAGACCGGATCTCCTGCCCCAGCCTGTTGCCAGCTGGAGAGAGACGGCTCCACTCCGTGGGCACACGCACCCCCCCCCCCCCCCGCTTTGCTGGCAGGGGCAGCAAGTTACTTCCCACCGATAACACCGAACAAAGCAGGGAGGCCAGGTTATTCCTCCGGAGCCAGGACTCAGCCAAGAGCTGGGAGGTGTAGGGAAGAGGACTTTGCACAGGCCTGGCTGGTGCGGCCGAGTCCCGTGGGCGGTTTATAAATACAGTAAGTCATTAATATATTCATTACATTTCATCCTCTGAAAGGCAGGATCCTTCATTAACTCAGGCCTCACCACAAGCCTGCCCAGCACGGGGTTGGGGGCTAAACAGGGCCTTTGAAGGGGATGAATTTAAAGACAAGAGTTTTTCTGGGGGTGGGGGAGAAGATCTTTATGATCCGCTGAGAAATTCATTCCATCTCCTCCCCCCAGCCCCGGGCTATGGAACGTATCCCCCAGTGCCAAATTCACACCGGTCATTTCCCCGCCACAGCAGGGGCTGCATTTCTAACGGGCCTCCCTTTCAGCTTCAGAATGAAAGGCCCTGGGGCCTTTCTAAAGACAACACCCCCCAGGAAGGATACTAAACCCAGCCGTCTCCTCTGAATGCTGAGCCCACCCCACCCCCCCCCGTTGTTCTCCCGCAGCTCCGTGGCCAAGAAACCATTTCGACTGCTCTGATTTTTTTTAGCGCCTCTCTATCTGCCATACTCAGTGCAAATCTACTCTCATGAGAACGCAGCATCTCCGCTGCAGCCTCTGAAGACAAAATGTATATCCTGCCCCCATTTCCATGGGACTCCCCCACTTCCTGTGGGCACACTCAGCCGGGGATCCCCAGAGGTAGGCATGGAGGGATAGGTTAAGGCAAGATCCAGAGATCCTAGGTAGGGAGGGGACCCGCAAATCCAAGATACCCCATGGCAGGGCTATCATCGGACAGAGTGTACATTACCCATTTCTCAGCCCTGGACTGAGGCTCCAAAACCATTCAGCACTCTTTTAGCCAAAGGTTTTAAACTGTCCAGCTCTCTTGGTTTAAGTGTGGGGGAGCACCGTGGATCAGATATCAACTTAAAAACTCTTCTAGACTTAGGGTAAGATCTTCATAAGCTCCAAGGTCCCACTGAAAGTCAATGGGACTTAAACTCCAAAGCTACCTCAACATGGACAGGGTGAGATTATTTGTACTCAGAGTACAAAGCTAGACAGGCCTCGTGTTGAAGGAGGTGTCGATTGCCATTTGCAACAGGCGTGGAACGGTGTTTCTGTACTTTTTGTCCTGCGTTTGTTTAGTTCTTTGCACAGTGGGGCCCTGCACCATGACTGTGGCTCATGAACTCTGTTGCAATACAAGTAATAAATAGCAACACCTAGATATGAAGGTGTCCCTCACTATGGTATCTGTAACACCTCACCTGACCAGTGCCATCAGTCACAAACAAGCTTTTATTCTCCAGATCGCAGGACAATGGCCTGGAATGAGGCGGAACGAGAGAGAGTAATATGGAAAGCTACAAATGATGGGGTATCTTCTCTTACAGAACTTTTTCTCTGCCTATAGTCCCATGCTTCAACATTCCCAGCAAAAAGTTACCTGGGGCTTCTGTTTCCTGCTAACCACCATCCACACTGTAGTCATGCTCTCATCTTAGCCCTAGTGCCTTCATGGAGTGACCCCACCCACACAGCTTGTTAACCTGTGGAGCTTACTGCCATGAGTTAGTATGATTGAAAGGGGGGTTCGATTTGTTATATGGATAAAGAAGATATTCAGTTGACATGATTTTTTTTTTAAATTAACACTATAAACCCTCAAGCTGCAATGCACAAGCCACACACTCAATGACAGGGCTGGGGAGAGACTCCCCACTATGGGCAGCTCATTCCACCACCACCCATTATGAATTTTTAGCACCTTTCTCAGAGAGGAAGGATGGGCCAGTTCAAACACTAGCTTGGGACTTGGGAGACCCAGGGTTAGGTCCCTGCTCCACCCCAGACTTCCTGTGTAACCTTGGGCAACTCACTTAGGATCAGAGTCTCCCAACTCCCATAGTTATGAGCTAGGTGCCCAAACACCTTTAAAAATCTGCCTCTTAGGCTCTCTGTGCCTCTGTTCCCCATTTGTAAAGGGAAGATAATACTTCCTTACCTCACTGCACTGCAGGAACTCAGAAGCTACTGGAATGGGGGCCATATAAGGATCTAAAACTAGACTAGACATCCTCTGAAGCACTTGGCGCAGGCTGCTGTCAAAGATGGGATGCTGGACCAGTGGTCTGACCCGGTATGGCAATGCCTAGGTTCCTAAAATAATCCTCCTTTGAGGACAGTTCTAGGTTACATTTTTTTAGCTATTACAAAGACTAATTTCCTTTCCCCTTAATTCCTGGTACATGTTGACTTGCCATTAAAATGCTTGATAAAGAAGCTGTTGCCCATTTTACACAAGGAACTATTCACTGTCTAAAGGTCACCTTCAAACAGGGTCTTTGATCCACCTTGGTGACAATTAGGGTTGTTGTTTTTAAGATCACAAACAGTCTCAGCTCCCCCCAACCCTAAATTCCCTTTAATCACCAAAAGCAAAGCAAGCCTTAGCATACAAGTCCCTTTTCTTCATACCAGTCAACCAGCTAAACCAGATAACTTGTTGTATGGCAGGGAGTGTATTACAGTTGTTCCTGTGATAGAGCAATCTCGAAGTACAGGAGGTGCAAGGTGACCATTGGCAGATTCCATGAAACATGCACCTTTGTATTGTGTTGCATTTGACAAACAGAATGGCAACATGCTAGACGGGGCAGAGTTCAGTGTGACCGTTCATCCTGATTTGGGAAATTTCCTCACTTGAGTGCTATAGCTACCATCTACACGGCAGTGCAGCCTAGAGGCCTCATTGAGATTTCCCCCCTGGCCCCCGTTGTGCTAGGCACTGTAAGGGACAGTCCCTGCCCCCACAAGAGCTTAGAGTCCAACAAGGCCGATTTTCTCAACCTTTGCGTTGCACTAGTGCTCACTCAATTGTGTGCCTGGAGCCTACCGTACCAAAACGCATACTAGAGCCAAAGTCTCCTGGATTGACCACACCCATCTCTTCGCCCACATACTGTATCAGGAAATGCCTTGACAGAGAGAGAAAGAGGGTGAGGCAATGTCTTATTGAACCAACTTCTGCTGGCGAGAGAGCTCTTCCTTGGTGTAGCTCCAAAGCTTGTCTGTCTCACCAGTAGAAGTTGGTCCAGTAAAAGATGTTACTTCTCCTACTTGGTCTCTCGAATATCCTGGGACTGACAGCTACCACAACACTGCAGGGAAACACCTTTGACAGAAACCCACTATGCCCACAGCACCCCTTCAAGATCCCTTAAGGTGCAAGATGCTCTGGCTTCTTGCACTGCACACGAATCTCACTACAATGCCATGCTCTGAGCAGAACATACCATGACACAGAACAAACAAGGAGAACAAGTTCCCTCAGAAATACGGTATGCTTTTGAAACAGAGTTGGGTTCTTCCCTCCCATCTCAGATCTCTCCTCCACGGCTGAGGTTCGGGGTTTGACACTGGTTAAGCAATAAATCCCAGCAAAAAAGAAGGGGCAGCAAGCACCCCAGCATGACTCCAGCACTCATCCTCTGGGCCCATGCCCACACCCTCATGAGTTCTAGGGCACAGGCAAGAAGAGACTCAGCCCTTGGAACGACTTTTCCATTGCTAAGACTGAAATTCCCACTGACACGATGATGCAAAGGAAGAGCTGCTGAACCTTCCCCCACCCCCTCAGAAACCCACACAGACTCTTCCTTCCTATCAGCAAGAGACATCTGCATGCAAGGACATTTAAGTTCCCCTCCTCCTTTCTCCCTGCAGAACAGGGCATCCCTGTGAACCCAGCATCATGGAATCCAGGTGCCTGTCTAAACAGGATCTGTGACACACAATACACTCACTTTAGGTCCCCACTGTAACAGGCTAGCTTACCCTTGGAAAGCTGGATGCCTGGGGCCCAAGGAGAGACACCTGGGTGTGCATCAGGTGATTTCCCTATCAAGTGGGGCAGGAGACTGCTGTAAAGGGGGTCAGGGGGAAGCTCAGGAAGCTGCAGCAAAGACTGAGGAAAGGCTCCTGTGGGGAGGACCCAGGGACCAATAGAGTTGCCCCAGCTAGGAGTAACCTGCTAAAGCAGGAAGGTCCTGAGACACCAAGGGAGTTCGAGGCTGTGCCCAGCTTAAAGATGGAGGGAAGATTTTTGGATTTTAATTTAAACATGCAGGTAATCAACTAGACCCTACAGGAGGGCTGCTGTTATTGGTATTTATAAAAGCCTCGTTTGGAATTTATTGAGGAACCAAGAGGGGAAACTGAGGCAAAGGGCCACTTGCAGAGCTGCCCTGAGGCCCCCTGGGAGGAGGCCACTTAATTCCAGCACGCAAGTACCTCTCTCTGACAGGCACTGGATGCCTCTGCCCACTAGGGCTTGTGATCACATTTAAACCATTTCCCAACACTTAAGACCAGAGAATTTGCAGCCACATGGTAAGTATCAAACTCACGTTCTAAACCCAAGCTACAGTACCCAGCATGCTTTCTGCTATCATTTTGAAGAGCCCTTTCCTGCACTGAAACTGTGCTAGCTGAAGGTCTGCCGGAGAGCTGGCCCATCACAGTTCTTGGGTCTTTGCTTGACAGCAGTTTTGTAACCCGGGTGTAATTCATGAGGTTCGGCCTCCATTTCGGATAGGCCCTTATTAACAGTGGAGTGCAGATGGCTGCTTGAATTACCCACTTGGAGCCTGGCTCTGTACAACACAGAGATGCAAATGGCCTCTTTGCGATGCACAGTTGTACTGTGCAGATAACAACAGTCAGACTAACTTGAGATGCATTTTATGCTCCTCCACATCTGCTCTGTGACTCAGGAGAGAGTTTCTTAGCATTCTAGGCAGAGATTTTGGCTTCACGGTTTCCCCCTGCTTCTGCGTTTCAAAACCCAGCTGGGAAGTCAGCAGCGATTCAACTAGCCATCCCTCGCATTACACCCTCATGAGAAACTCATTATTCCATTACCTAGGGGAATCACACATGGTACAAAGAGAGCCGAAGTTTAACACCAGCTCGAGAGATGAAGGTCCCAGGAACCTGGATGGCTGCTTGAGTTGGCGGTGCTACTGAAAGCTTTGCTACTGTTAAAATCTGCACTCTGACCGCTGACAAGATGGGGCGGCTACAGTCTGCAACAGGTCAGGATGCAGCCTTAGCAGCTGCCGCCTAGCTCAGAAAGCAACATGTGGTTTTCAGACACCCACATGTTGCTTCAGCACTCGGCAGGAAGCGCAAACGTTAGGAGCAGAAAGTCGAGCACAGCCTCCTACTTACAGTTGCGCCTCAAGTCGTTATGCAAGTAGTTACTCCTAAGGGTGCAGCAGATGCCGGACCAGAGCGGATACATTCTCTCTTGACCCCATGCATAAACAGTATGGCCCAGTTTGGGCTCAGTCTAGTCATTCCACAAAGAGAACCCCCCCCCCTCACCCCATGACAGTTTTATTGTTCAGCTTTGCCGAGTCAGCTCCCCTTACAACATTATCATTATGCAAATAATCTTCTGTTCCCTTGAGAACCTCGGTGACAAAAGCAGAAGTGCTGATCCTGCTTAGTAACTGGCTGAAGTCTCAGCTCTGCAAGGCCAGGGACGCTGGGACCGTTTAAGAGCTTCCGCAGCCTGTCTTCTCTAGTGCTTGAAGAAGGAGTACCACCTGTGGCACCTTAGAGACTAACAAATTTTTGCTGATACAGACTAACACGGCTACCACTCTGAAATCTGTCTAGTGCTTGAGTTTCAAAGGTGCTGACGGCCTGCAGCTTTCCTTGGCTGGGAGTGGGGTGGGGAGGAGGAACAGGGATGGGGGAGGAGGGGAGATCAGGCCTCAAGCACCAGGAACAGGACTTGAGAGTTTCTAGTTTTACAGTTTATAGTCCACAGTGGTATTTTTATTGTGTTTATCATATTGATTATGAATCATCCCACTCCCCTTGAAAACCTTGATGGGGGAGACTTTTATCAAGTTGTTACAGCAGCCGGAAATGGAGGGTCAAGTTCAAGGCTGTCTGTGCTCATTTAAAGAGCCAGTTCACATAGTTTTTAAAGGTTTCAGAGGAACAGCCGTATTAGTCTGTATTCGCAAAAAGAAAAGGAGTACTTGTGGCACCTTAGAGACTAACCAATTTATTTGAGCATGAGCTTTCGTGAGCCACAGCTCACTTCATCAGATGTGTACCGTGGAAACTGCAGCAGACTTTATATACACACAGAGAATATGAAACAATACCTCCTCCCACCCCACTGTCCTGCTGGTAATAGCTTATCTAAAATGATCAACAGGTGGGCCATTTCCAGCACAAATCCAGGTTTTCTCACCCTCCACCCCCCCACACAAATTCACTCTCCTGCTGGTGCTAGCCCATCCAAAGTGACAACTCTTTACATAATCAAGTCGGGCTATTTCCTGCATAGATCCAGGTTTTCTCACTTCCCCCCCACCCCCAACACACACAAACTCACTCTCCTGCTGGTAATAGCTCATCTAAACTGACCACTCTCCAAGTTTAAATCCAAGTTAAACCAGAATATCTGGGGGGGGGGGGGGTAGGAAAAAACAAGAGGAAACAGGCTACCTTGCATAATGACTTAGCCACTCCCAGTCTCTATTTAAGCCTAAATTAATAGTATCCAATTTGCAAATGAATTCCAATTCAGCAGTTTCTCGCTGGAGTCTGGATTTGAAGTTTTTTTGTTTTAAGATAGCGACCTTCATGTCTGTGATTGCGTGACCAGAGAGATTGAAGTGTTCTCCGACTGGTTTATGAATGTTAGAATTCTTGACATCTGATTTATGTCCATTTATTCTTTTACGTAGAGACTGTCCAGTTTGACCAATGTACATGGCAGAGGGGCATTGCTGGCACATGATGGCATATATCACATTGGTGGATGTGCAGGTGAACGAGCCTCTGATAGTGTGGCTGATGTTATTATGCCCTGTGATGGTGTCCCCTGAATAGATATGTGGGCACAATTGGCAACGGGCTTTGTTTTTAAAGGTTCCAAAAGGGGACTGGTGACATTTCTGGCCCTGTTGCATGAACAAAGTGTGTGAACCTAAGTTTATAAGCAATGTTGCACCTATGTGCCAAGTTACATCCTGGAATAAGCTAACCCTTGTGGGCTATGATCACACCAGTGTGACAAGTGGGGTTTCTCCCCTCCCCAACATAAGGCATGGGGACAAGCAAAGAACATGCTCCGCTCTTCAGGGAGTCTTGCATATCATCTTGCTTAGAGTGTCCCAGTTTGGGCAATTCAGAGCAGAGGTTTGAGATAAAATTTTCTAAAGCACCTCAGTGACTTATTCCATTGACTTTCAGTGAGAATGAGGCTCCTAAGTCACTTTTGAAAATAAGACTTGCCTCCAAGTGATGGAGGAGCCTTTTTGAAAACGCTATGCTTGTTCTCTTAACCAGCCTGGACTCCCTTTTGAGTTCCCATAGGCTGCGAGGTCTGAACTCTGCCTCAGGTTCGATAGTCATCAGTTTATAAAATCAGATCTAGGAGCAAGGTCCTGATCACTTGTCTTTAGAAGGCTCGTAGCACTTCTTTCAGGACTAAAAATGTACGCCCAAGTCACTGGGGCCAACTCCAATTTGAGTCTCTCTTCCCCTGTAATTCTGATCTTATGTTCTTCACTTTCTGCCCTAAACTTTTCTTTAGCACCCGTGTATCATTCAGACTGTGGCTGCCTTTCAGTGGTCAGCAAAGAGGTCCATCAAGAGGGCTGGGTGAACCATTGATTTTTTTTTCAGTTCACTGCCAGTGCCAAGAAATAAAAGTTTGGTTCGGGTCAAACCAAATTTGGAAGATTCCAAAAAATTTCAGCAAGTCAAAAGAGTTCATCTACTATTTGCTGAACAAAATACATCCAGCTCTATCCACCACATCATCTAGCCCCTCACCTAGGCCTTTGTCCAGTCAACTGGGTGTGTCCTAAGCAATGTGGACTTCTACCATTTCTCTGTGGAATAATCCACTAGCTCTCCTCATTAATGATGTTTCCACCCTATATTCATCCTAAATGTTCCTTTTCTAAACTGAATCCCCTTACTCCTGAATATGCCCCCTTCAGATCACTCCCTCCCAGATGTTTACACCCTACCGCCTGGAGAGACTTTTACATTCAGATTCCATAGACCATCTGTTGTTGCTTGTCTTACAATATAAATAGAAGCTCCTTGAGGCAGGGACCATCTTTTTGTTCTGTGTTTGTAGAGCACCTAGCATAATAGGGTCCTGACCCAGCCCTGAGGAGCACCATAGAAATGTCTATTCATAAATATGCAACGCTTAATCATCAATACGCAAAGGTTTTTCAAAGTGCTTTCAGCTCCAGCTGGAGGGGAGGAACAACCATCAGAAATGTGCGGCAAGAGTCAAGGTAACAGAGCCCGCCCCTTGTTCCACTGCTACCTTGGGGCTCCCCAGACCTTGCACTGAACAGCCCTGGTCTGTCTTGGCTCCAAGTTAACCCAGGGAGGACCGTTTACTCCGTTCCAGTGAGTTGCGGCATTGCAGAGGAAGGGAGCCAGACAAAAGCACAAATGTGTTTGTGGAGGGGGCTCTCAGAGGCAGAGCCCCCCCCCCCCCCCGGATTATGCCAGCTGAATGCAGCAAGTTTTCCCCCATTTCCTAGAACAAAGCAAGCCAAATACCAATCAGTCAGTGCAGGACAGCTTGCCCTCCTGCCAGAACCTGCCTTGAGCTCATTAAGCAAATAAAGTCAAGTCCAGCCCAATAAAGCAAATAGGACTCTGACACATGCAAATCTGGTGAGCACCACCTGGAGACTCATTAACCCCTACAGGACCCAGAGAACTCCCCATCCCCTCCTGCCCAGAACACGAGCTGACAAGAGACTCTAATCAGCTGAGAAGTTGGACAGTTAGGGGATTCTTCTTGATCCGGCAGCTGAGCCTTGAATTGCTTCCCCTCCACAACCAAAGGGATACAAGCAATTCTCGAATCTCAGACAATGAGGGAGGCAAGTGCTACCCAGAAATTATAGGAAGAACTCCCTTTCTGTGTCCCACCCAACGCCACTTGTATCACATCATCTGGATGCCAGGGGACAGATTTCCAAGAGACCTCAGCTCGCATTTGGGACCTGACAGAAGGGCCGAGAATTTCAACAGTACTCAGCACCCAGCAGTTCTCACTGTTCTCAATTGTGGGCGGGGGGAGGGGGGGGGTGGCGCTGGCCTCTCTTGAAAGTCTGGTCCTAGACACAGTTTAATCTTTTCCACTGAAGCGGAGAGGGGAAGAGGAGGTCCTTGGCCTTTGAATGGAGGAGATCACTGTGGAGACTCCCCAGACACACCTGCAGCCAGTCAGTAATCAGCACTGAAAAAATGTTGCAAGACTAATACCTTACAGGTGAGATTTTAGCAGAGAGCCTCTGAGCCTCACTGCAGAGAGCTTCCTTCCACCAGCACTGAAAAAAACACTGCTGCCAGCCTCCAGGTCAGTGTTGACCCTTCACTTCCTCTCATGCAGCTCTTTGAGGAAAGAGCTCCTTAGGCACCCTGAAGGGGAATATCCACAAACAGATCTTCACTTTGCTGTCACGTGCGTAGGGTCCCAGAGGTATTAGTCCCAGCTCAGGTAGGGTTAGAAGTTCCTGCTACCTGTTCAGAAACACTGACCTTCCGCTGCACTGGATGGGCCGTGGAGTCTGTCCCATTTTGCAAGCATGTGTACTTCCCGTTTTTGGGAAGGAAGAGAAACTGCCCTAATGTTAACTCCCTGCTCTGGGCTTGCATCACAATGCCTGAGCCTCCTTTTTCAGCCACCCTGGTGACAGGAGCAGTCTCAGTTCCACAAGACACAGCTAGTGACTGGGCAGAGGAGGAGACCACCCTAGGAGCCCCATGCCCCGAGCTAGTGCCTGATAGCTCTCATCACACTGGCTGTGCATATGATCACTGATCAGGGATTCCACCTCCCCCACATAAATTCCCTGTGCCCTGCTAACATCCATCTGTCTTGTGCCATATAGATCAAGTATTTCATGGACCCCCCTCTTCTCTCAATGCAGCTGATTCCGTGGAGAGCAGAGCTTTCTGAACCACAGCTGGGTGTTAAGTAACTATCTCGTGGCTTGGCGTTGTCTTGACGCTTTCATAGGGTTTTCATCCACGGGCCTCAAAGAGCTATGAATAATTCAGCCATACCCAGGCCTTCACGGTATGCTGAGCCACGGGCAGGGAGATCACATGGAGCACAATTATTTGTCCCTTTCCCAAAGCAAACAGGACTCAGAGCTGCCTAAGGCCCTGGGCACCCTGCCACGATGTAAACATCTTGTCAGGACACTCAATTGATATGGTTAAAACATATTAAAGAACAGTGGTAGGGAATGCTAGATTTCTGCCCCCTACAGAAAAGAAAGGCAAACTACATCAGTTACTTCTTTCTTCATCTCCTAAGTGACATCAAGAGAAGATTCCTCTCATTTGAATGAGGTAAGATGAACAAAAACTTTTACCCCAGCCCAGTCTGAGGGGAAGTGATTCTCGCTCCCCTCAGAGGGACTGGCAAAAGCCACTTGAAGCCCTGTAAAAATCCCATTTGTGGAATATCCAGAAGAACAGAACCTTGCTATCAACAAGTCTGAGCAAGAGCTGTCTGCTCCAAAAGGCCTGAAATTTTCCAACAGTTTGTGCAAAGTGCATGTGACACAGTAGGGCAGATGGCCAAAGGGGAACGTGTTCTGCGTCCAGGCTAAAGTCCAATATGGGGAACAATTAGCAGAACTATCATTCCTCAGCAGTTAACAGTAAGAATGTAAGCTCAGCAAAGGCACCAAAGTCCATCCATTCCCTCCTATCACGGTCTCCAATGATCATCTCTTTAAGAATGCTCTGCTCCTCCTAATTACCGGATACAACAGCTGGTGTGAGAGGACATCCCTCCACAGAGTCCAAGTCTAAAGCTCCCAGAACCTTTCTCTAGGCCCCCACTGGTTGCCTTCTAGTATTAACAAAACCTCTGACAGGTGACTCCCTTGTAGACCATACTTTGAACCTCTAAATGCTCTAGAGCTGGAGCTCTCAAAATAGCGTTAGGGCCTGACCTTTACAGGTGCTGAAAGCCTTCAACTCTCAGAAGTTGAGTGGAGCTTCTTTGAGATCACATCTGAGCAATATGGTTATATAGCGATAGTTCAACCCTTCACTTTGATGAGCCGTTTTGTCCTATTTATATCCTCAATTGTGGGATAATTAAGCCCTCTCAACTCTCTTCTTCGGCCTGTGAAAGTGTCAATGGACCAGATGTCTCTCCTCACACCCTTGAACGCCAGGGAGCAATGCACCTACCGTGTCAACTATAGGATTTTATACAAGGTAAATTTATCCTGATCAGAAGGAGGGACACTGCTTCTTCCAAGATTTATTTCTTAGATGTTTATTTCTCCATCCCCAGGGAAGTTAACCCAGCTTTATTATTTAATGAGATCTATTGAAGAGGTCCACCACAGACTGGTGAAAACATACAGTCTAAGTGTAACCCACACACCTTCTGGGTGTGGTGTTCTGTCCCATCTAGTGGCACCGAGACCACTTAGAGAAAGAGAGAGAGAGAGAGATAAAATGAGTCTGCTCTACAGCCTTAGCTAACAGCCAGTTGGCTTTTAGCTCATGCTTTAGAGGCTCATGCACTACGCTCCAGAGGTTCCTGGGTGGATGCCGCCTGTCTGTTGACGTTACATTTGCAACAAGGTACATCTTTTCCATTACGTAAATATTCATTAGGTCATGAAGCTAGGGCATCCGTTAAAAGCTACTCCAAGTAGGTAAAAGGCAATTATTCTCAGTTCCAGAGTCTCTTCCCCTCCACATCTTCTCTCTACTGTGTTTCCATCTGTATTTCTACTAAGATATTGTAAAAGACAGACGGACATTTCTGAATTGATAAGTTTCCATATTTCAAGACTTGCAGTCAGCATGGATCAAAATTCCCCTCCCCTTTTATTTAGTTTTTATTGTTTCTATGACGGAAGCACCTAGAATCCTGGCTCCCATTGTTCTAAGCACTGCAAAAACAGAGACAGTCCCTGCCCCAAAGAGTTTACAGTCTAAGCATTTAGTTAGACGGAGAAGCATAAAGAAACAATGAGAAGATACTAGTCAGTATGAAAAACTGTGGTCACAGCACACCAGCAGCCTGACTATTGTTGAGGTTTTGGCGGAAGAGTTGTGTTTGGTTTTGTTTCTTTAAAAACGTGCATCACAGCAGAGAAGAACAACACAGTTCTATTAGTTTTCCACCACACTACCGCCTAACTAGCCACCAGCCTCTGGTTCTTTCTGATGAGTGCAGCAGGTAGGCACAAAGTCCAGAGATTTAAGAACTAGATCCTCAGCTACACACCTTCCCCAAAGTTAAAGGGCCCTAGACACTTACTCTGAGACCCATCTCATCCTGACAGAGCCCTCATCTCTTCCCTCCTCACCAACTAGGAGCTATACAATATGAATGAGAGGGAGAAGCATTCAATCTTATATTGATACATGCAAGAGTGGAACTTTAGTCCCATAAGCATTGAGAAGGCAATATCCCTCCCCCATGTGGTTCAACCACGACCCCACATCCATACCTTTAAGAGTAACTATACCACCCCCACTGTAACACTTGGGAGGAAAGTGGATTCTTTTGGGATATTTGAAATAATGTTACTTCTCAACTACAGCAACAGGGCAAGATGGAGACCTAGGGGTTACTAATGAGCAGAAGATGCTTAAATGAGACAAACAAGAGACACTTTTGTGAAAAGTAACCACAGCAGGTAAAACAAGTAACACATTTAAGAGTATTAATTGTAGGGAAAGTTCCTACATTTTTCTAGTTTGTTTACTTTGTGCATTTGTACACAAGGGGGTCCTGGTCCATGACTGGGGCTCATAGGTGCTTCAGAGTATTTCCACCAACAACTTTGAATAGTCAGTATTACTGTTTCCCTCATATAATCGGTTTCTTCTGTTTCTGTCACTCTTTCATATGGCTACAGGAGAGAGTATTCCTAAAACGTTTGGATGTAGGAAGGGATTTGAACCTAAAGAAACTAGAGGAAGTTATCTGGCCTGGATTCCTCTGCCTCCCTCACTTATCTCTCGTTTGCCCTTTATTTATACGTCTACCTCTACTTTCCAAACAGGAGGAGATGCATTTAACAAAAAATTGCAAAATGTGATGGTAAAAGAACTACACAAAGATAGCTTTATGGGCAGATGTAGTACTTGAGACAGTTAGTATATTTAACAGGCTAGATTTCAAGTTGATGGCACCTCTTTAAAAGGGGGTTAAAATTTGGGCTAAAATATAAGCTTGAGATTTAAAACAAAAACATCAAACAAACAACACAGAATTTAATTTCATGGCAACATGAATGTTGGTATCTCACCCCCACACCCCAAAGACATTTCCCTGCAGCATTTGCAACCCAACTATTGCTGCATTTTGTGAGCACAAGAGAACCAGAAAGTGACACTGACTAGCAAGGATAAGCTAAGAAGAAATTGACCAGTTTATCAAAGCTGAGAGAAATGCAACAGTCTAGAATGGATCCTGCATTAAAATCAAACTAGACAGAAATTGTAAAAGTCTTTCACTACCATTAAGACAGGTTAGGGAACTTTTAAACATAGAAAACATTTGCCCCTTTAAGGTACCAGTGCTCTTCCCATTACAGTACAAAATGGTACTTGGGTCTCCTTCCAGCATAGGACAGCAGAGACTGTGCCTGGCAGATATGGGGATAGAGAGATGCTAGAATCCAACATGGAAATTCCTGGAGTATGTACAGATGGCACCACCTGGCCACCCAAAGTTCCCCCTCTCCTCTCTGAGCGCCCCCCTCAAGTTCTTCCCCCCCCCCCCCAACAGAAATCTGTACTCAGCCAGACCCTCCTGCCAGGGCTCTCCTGCACCCAGCCGAAGCGAAGGGACAGCCTCACATTTCATCATCAAAGGTGAGGATGGAGTTATCCCCGGCTACAAGAACAGTCAGCAGAGAGCCTACAGGGAACCATGGGAGCCTGAGAGAGACGATCGTAAGAATGGCCCCTACTGGCTCAGACCAACAGTCCATCTAGCCCAGTATCTGGCCGCCTAAGAATGGCCGTGCCAGGGCATTGAGCCATCCTCTGCATGGAAACTCTATGGGGTATTGGAGGGGACCACCAGAGTCAGTCACACTCACCCAGACCTTGCCCGCCCCGCACCTTAACTGCCCCCCTTACTCCCAAACCTGTCCGAGTTCTTCCCCCTTCTGCCTAAGCCCTGGCCCCCGCGGTCTCCCCCACTCCCTTCTCCCCAGTACCTGCGGCTTACTCGCTGCTCTCTCCCCGCCCCCAGTTCGCCATTAGCCCCTCAAGGGCTCGCCCTCCCCACCCCGGGAATGACCTAGGTTTACCCGCTCCGCAGGCTGGCTCTCCTCCTCCCTGTCTGGCCTCTCCGCCTGCTCGCTCGGCGCCTCCTCCTGCGGCTCCTCGTTACTCTTCTCCTCCGGCTTCTCCTGCCCCGCGGCGGGCAGCCCGTGGATCATCTCCTCTTGGCACTGGACGCCCAGCTTCTGCAGTTGCTCGTCCGTCTCCGGGTCCACCACCAGCAGGCGCACGGCCCCCACGGCGGCTCGGATGCGGCTCACGACCTGCTGGTGACTCTCCTTCTCCACGTTCTCGCCGTTCACCTCCACCAGCCGGTCCCCGGCCCGCAGCCCCGACGTCTCGGCCGGGGAGTCCGGCTCCACCAGCCGGATGAACTGGCCCACCTTGCCCTTCTCCCCGTGCAGGTGGAAGCCGTAGCCGTTCGGCCCCTTCTCCAGGCGGCAGAGCCGGGGCAGCAGCTGCCGCTCGCTCCCCGCCCCGTCACTCATGTTGCCGGGGGGAGGGTGGAAAAAGAGATCGGCGGCTCCGAGAGGCAGCGATCCCGGGAGCTCGAGCCCGCTGCAGCCCCGCGAGGATCCGGGCAGATGGCTCCAGGGCCGGCTCTCCGCAGCAGGTGTCTCGCCCGCGGGGAGACCGCGCGCCAGGAGGGAGACCGCTGCTGCCGCTGCCCGGAACCTAACGAGCCAGGGGCGCCAAACCCCGCCCCACTCTCTGTCTGCGCGTTCCGGAGCCTGTCACCGTCCTTTATAGCAGGGGGCGGGCCCGGGAGGGCTGCGGGGCGACGCCAGGCCAATCGGAGTAAGGCGGGGGCGGAGCTGAGGGGAGATGACGCGGCCCATGAGGCCCAGGAGTTTAATCCAAGCCGCGAGAAGGCGGGATTATGCAAATAGCAGGAAATAGCCTCCCTCCACGTCTTGGCTGGCAGCTGAGCCTCGCGCCTGCAAGGAAAGTTCTCCGGAAGCAGAAGTGTCACAAAGTAGCAAGAGTGAAGATTCTGCAGAGCTGGGAACTTCCTTCCATCAGAGACAGGGAGTCTAAGAGGAGCAGGCGTGGGGGCAAGTTGAGTAACCCTGCCTGCAGCCAAGCATCAGGGGGTAGCTGCCTGGCTTAGTCCCTATCCACAAAAACAACAAGGAGGCCTGTGGCACCTTAAAGACTAACTGATTTATTTGGGCATCGGCTTTTCGTGGGTCAAAAAAACCCACTTCTTCAGGTGCAGACTTCCCTGCAGACTCACGATGAGCAGGAGCTTCCCAGGGAGGCAGAATTCCTGTAGCGGGAAGACGTGCTGCTAAGAAGAGAGGCTCGGCTGACTCATCCTCCTTGTTCAGTGAACGCCCCAAGCGGCTCACTGACAGCTCGCAAATGACTTTCTCTGACCAGCTTCTGCCAGCACCGGAATCTGTTCAGTACAAGTGGTTCTGGATCTGACTGTGGTGGTGACCCAGTTGCTTGGGAGTTATGGGCTTCACATACTTTTGGAACTGGGCGAATTACTTATTGCTAATAATGTTCATTGCAAGCGTAGCCCCCTTTTCAGTTTCAGAATGATCTTGAACAGCTCCTGGTTCCTACTAACCTTTTTATTACTCCGGTTCACAGAATCGTTTCAACTTTCAGTCCCAGGGGCTGTTCCTGAACTATCTGCTTTAATTCTGCCTTTGACTAATTACTATCTGGGGTATAGGATTTTTCAGTCACATGGCATTGTTTCTGCTCTCTGATTGGATAAGTGCGGTTTTTGAATAGGAGAACAACGAGTAACAAACAACAGGCATCAGGCATGAATTCCTGGAGAAATCATCAGCCATGCTTAAATTACTGACATTTGCAGGATTTGTGAACATTTTGACTCACCCAGGAAGCAGTCCTGATGTGTCCCACTACTGACCCCCAACACACCTCCTTGTCCAGCTAAGGGACACACACAGCTCGTGCATTGCATCCCAAACCTATGCTATAACAGTCTTGCTATTCCTGTTCTCTCAGTGGTGTTCTCATTTTGACATGGCCTAATATCCATTAGAGATGAGTGATGGCACCAAACTCACTGAAATTGCTGCCTTTGGCAGATTTTAATCTAGGCCTCCAGAAGCAATTGAACTTCTGTGTTTACTAGAGCAACAGGAATCACGTAAGTCGAAACAGTATCAGAGGTTAGATTCCTTAGTCAAATTAGGTGGAGAAGAAGGGAGAGAAGATGAAATTACACCATGAACTCTGAGCTGCTGAGGGCACTAGTCTGTTTCTCCATGTGGACTGACCGCTTTACAGATATGGTGCTGGACTTTTTCCCCTTTGGTAAAGGTTGTTTGGGTGTAATGGCACAGGCTGTGGGGGGAGGTTGTTTTCTTTGGAGCACCCAGATGAGGCTGGGATCGTTAGCCTTGTGCGGTTTTCTTCTTGAAAAGAACTTCTCTCCCTTTCTCCAAATTCCAGATCAGTTTCCCCTGAGTTCCCCTTTGCAACTCTGCTAATTGGACTTTGTCTGTTCATCTACACTGTGGCTTTATGGACACAGCAAAACTTTGTGGGCTGCCTGAGGTTAGTGCTGTAAGTCAAACTCACTCCAAATAGCATCATGAGGGGCCCTTTAGCCTTTAGAAACCCAACATCATATTTTTGGTAAACACTAAGGATAACACTGAGGCTGGGAGTTGGGTGAAGCTGCAGCTTCATTTTGTAGGTGAAAGGGGAGCAGCAGCTTTCTGTTACTCAAGAGACAACATTACTCGGGACATGCATTTACGAATCTAAGATGGAGTTTCCTTTGCTCACGACAGCCCATTAGACTTCAGTTCCTCTCTCCTTAACTGAGAAGGTAATGGAATGCAGAAATCTTGAAATAATGGACCACAACAGTTCTCAACTCCTCCCTCCTGGTGTCTTTGCCTGCCCATTATTCCACATTTATTTGACTCTAACATTTTAAAAGAGGACATTTGAAGGGACACAACTTAGAAATCATAGAATATCAGGGTTGGAAGGGACCTCAGGAGATCATCTAGTCCAACCCCCTGCGCAAAGCAGGACCAATCCCCAATTTTTGCCCCAGATCCCTAAATGGCCCCCCTCAAGGATTGAACTCACAACCCTGGGTTTAGCAGGCCAATGCTCAAACCACTGAGCTATCCCTCCCACCCAAAAACTTGAAAAATCCCATTCAGATCTGAAAATATTGCACTTACTATTATAACTTGCAACCCCTATGATCACTGTACCCAAGAGTCAAATTAGACTTTTCACCCCAGTATGTTTATTTTGTGCATTTGACACCAGTTGTGTGCAGTCCAGTGTACTATTCTGGTGATGGTGCATGCCCCATCCCCTCCCCCAGGCCCTGTCAGAAGTTGCTTACCTGTACCGCAGCAGCAGAGCTAAAACCAATGAAGTGAGCTGTAGCTCACGAAAGCTTATGCTCAAATAAATGTGTTAGTCTCTAAGGTGCCACAAGTCCTCCTTTTCTTTTTGCAAATACAGACTAACACGGCTGCTACTCTGAAACCAGGCAGCAAGTAATAGTCTGAGCACCTCGGGTGGTTTTGCTTTTACTGTGAGGCCTGGCTAGAAATTCCTCTGAACTGAAACAGGGAGGCAGAAAAACCCTTAACAGTTTTTTTAAAGGAATTTAAAATGCAAATTAAATCTAGGTTGGCTGGTTGTTTTGGGTCTCCCCCTTTCTTTTCCATCATATGTGATCATCATCTGCTGGACAGAGCGAAGGCCTGCCGCAACTTCAGCTGTGTGGACACAATTAAAAATGCAAGGACAGAAGCTCCTGTGGAATAGATGGGAGCTTTAATGAACCCTTCTGCAGTTTGTTTATACAATTACTAGTATGCTTAAGAGAATCACAGCAACACAGAGCTGACAGTGTCAACTGGGAACTCCAGCAAAGTGGACTTTGTGCCCTAACATTGCTAGTTAAAATTCAAGCAGGATGAATGTCCTTAGGGAAGTGGGTCACCTTTCATATCATTTCACTATACAAGGCAGGTAGGCAGCTGAAGAACCAATTTAGTTCTAAGGAGAGCCCTTCATGAAGCACTGAGTAATTTGCAGAGTGGAAATAAAGGCCTTCTAAGGAGGCTTGGGAAGCACATCTGTAATTACCTCCTTTAAGGGTTAGCAGCAGGGTTTAAACCTAGGACTGTCAATACTGTAGAATGGACCTCCACAGCTAGATGAGTAACACAATTAACGGGCAGTAAGCTATCAAAGAAGAGGCCCAGCCACAAGAGGGGGAAAATACAACACATGCTTTGCAAGCATGATACACCCCCTCTCCCTGAGAAGTAGTGCAAGTGTATTCTTCAAGCAAAAAATGTGTTTTTCAGGAATATTTTTATAAGCCAGGAAATACAAGTCAGTGGTGGCAGGGATGGCTTTAGCACTGTGCAGAGAGAGGGAGATGAAATTCACCAGACGAAGGAAAGAAACACACCATATACCCTGCAATTCAGGAACTGAATGATAAAGCAGAAGGTGGCAGCTCTCTGAACCAATGTTTATTTTGCTGATTGGTGACCACTGCTGCATTAGTATCTTCACCTCCCTGATCTCTTCCCAGTCAGGGTTTTTTTTTAGTAGCTGCTTATTAAGTTAAGATCAAAATTTAGGATGCAAAACAGAAAAGAATTTTAAAAAGAAAAAGAAAAAGCCAACCAACTCTCTCTCTCTCTTCTTTCTTCCTTTTTTTTTTTTTTTTTGCAAGCATCAGCCTATCTACAGAAGCAATTCCATTGGTGGGAAGACAAAGGTATTTGGGGAATGCTAGACTCTGCACCATGAGACCAGCAGGGGGAGGAGGTTGGTTTTTATTTGACAGACCATGTTTACTCTTCCCAGTCACCTTGGGACTCCGAAATGTGCAGTGAAATCGTGGGGGCTAGGCAAATGCACACTAAAGATTCCAGGGCTTGAATTTTACACCCTACTTCTCTAATTCCCAGCAAATATTGCAATGCAGATCCCACCCAGCAACATTCTCTCTCTTCTCTAAAGATCTGAGCTGGAAATTGCTCATGCCAAGAATTAGGCAGACACATTTACTCTCTAAAATACTGAGCTTTAATTCTGTAAATTTGCAAACAACAATCCATGAACAACAAAGACATCGCCCTGATAACAGAGAGCAGCTCAAGAATGTGTGCTAGGGAATAGACTTGCTGGATGTGATCCTGCCACATCAGAGATTCCCATGTGGAATGGTTCAGCGCAGTGTCATTCCATAGCATTCATGACTTGGCAGATATACTTGAACTATGTAAACAAGAAGATAGTCAACAAAAGTATTTTGGGTTTTTTCCTGCCTTTGCTTTCTAGGATCCTGGCTAATGTGATAACATGGGATGCTAGGGTGACTTTGATTTTATTGACAAAGGACTTGATCCTGTTCCCATCAAACTGAATGGGAGTTTTGACATTGATGCCAGTAGAAACAGGTCTAAAGAAAGGGTAAAATGAAGCATAAATTCAGCAATGTTGATTTTAAAACTTACACATAGGGCCTGCTCCTGCTCCCTTTAAACTCAGTGGCAAAACTCCCATTGATTTTGGAGGGGTCAAGATCAAGCCCACAAAATTCATAGGCAAGCATGATATAAAGTGTTTGCTGATTGAGGTGTCTGAGGTATCAGTTCTTTACAGAGTGGGATTAATCTGATACCTGTCAATGGCAGGAAGAAAGATTTGCATTATATACATAGACAGAAAGGAAATGCAAACAAAATCCATAGGTGGGAGTTTATAAATCTCCTGTGTTATTGCCTCTGCTCTGATTCAAAGCCTTAATCTGGACCAGGAATTAGCCTCCCAGATACTGCACTCCCTCTTCAGACAGCCCAGCAGCATGTTACATAGACTTGGTGCAAGTTTAAATCCCCACATGAGTCTTCCTTCTTGTGCTGAGTGCGGGGCACAGATGCAGAGCTGAGGGTGAAATCGGTAATGCCCGTCTCTGGCAAAGCATAGGGGGAGGTAACGGACTTGCACCCTGTGAAGAAAACATTCCCGAGATTTCAAGTCAAGGGGAAACAAATAGCAGGGCCCTGTATCCAGAGAACTGCTCAGGCTAGTTTGAAGCTCTGACTGACTGACTGGATGAGGAGAACTGTGCATAAGACAGACCAAATTCAACCACAGGAATAAAAAAAATACAACACGCAAGTAATGGACAAATCAGAAAGTGACACAGTCATGAAAGATCTCCCTGAGGCCTCTATCATGCTGTTCTACAGGCTAACTCCAGCACTGGTTTGACAAATGACGTTTGTGCTGCCTCTTTGGAGCATTTAATTATTAGTTAAAGCATTTCAGTGTTAAGTCAATCCTCCCATCAATGGGCTTATTAAGCATTGTCAGGGCACTGCCCTAGATGATACTAATAATTACAGGGCACTGCTGTGATGAGGCTCCTGCTGCTGAAATATTTATTCCGGCAAAAGTCTGTTCTCATCTGACAGAGCATAATAGCCAATGTGACCAACTGGAGCCAATTCCTGCTCACCTCTGTCACTCCAGTGGCCTTGTTGGCCTCGGTGTGAGTTAGGCCCTGTCTACATAGGAGCACGTTACCGGTGTAGGAATACTCATATGCTATACCAGCAAAGCGCTCCTAGTGTGGACACACCTCGACCAGCAAAGGTGTGCTTTGTATCAGTGTAGTGAAACCACACCGCCCAAGTGAAACAAGCTAGACGGGTAACAGCACCGTTTTGCGGGTATATCTGCATCTACACTATAGACCTTGGCCAGCACAGCTATGCTGGTCAGGGATCACATCTCGTCCCAATATTTCTATGCTGGCAGAAGTCTGTAGGGTAGACATAGCTTTTGCTGTCAGGGGGTCAAATAAATTAACTTTCCTTAAAAGTCCCAGAGCCCAGAGGAACAGGGCCTTTTTCGGTTTTTTAAGCATACGGAAAAAAAAATATTAGCCCGGTAACTCTAATGGGTAATTATTCCATGCCCTTGTATACAACAGGCACGAGACAGGTGCTGCACATACAGACAAGACAGCTACCTGGAGAGAGTAATGCCGTCACTCTCAGGACCCCAATTCAGCAAAGTCAATGGGACTCATGTAAAGCATGTGCTTCAGTGCCTTGCTGAATGGGGCCCGGGGAATCACCAGGGGTTTGCAACTTTCACTAGAGAAAGGAAAATGGAAACCAGACAAATGGTAAAATCATGGTAAAGGTGACGCAAATGGGCCACAGTCGGGAAATCTAAACTCTAAAAAGGAATAGCTGTTGAAGAGCTGGCTCGAGAGCTTGGCAGACAGAGAGTCTCTAGCTACCAACAAAATAACTCCTATATGGGCAGCGGTGATGAGCCTTCTCCCACTATCTCCCATCAATATGCCTGGAAGTAAACGGGGAGCTTGCTCTCCATGCCCATTTGGAGCTTGGACGCTCTGCTGACAACTCGGTGCCAATTGCAAGGGTTATTTCTGTGCTGTGCACACCCGTCTCTTAGGAACCGGCCAGAGACTCATTTCACACGGGCCACTCCCCAGAGCCAGCAGACGGTGGTCACTGTCAGCGCTGCTAACTTTGGGCTGCATCTGACTCTCCCTCAAGCCAGAGAGAATCTTTCCCTGGGCTTCAGTAAGAATTCAGATTGTAGCTGAGCTGGTGGCCTAGAGGTCAAAGGCTCTGTGCCCTGTTATCAATTCCCTGAGCCCTCCTGAGGAAAACCAAACCTAAGGCAGGACCCATATCACTCATTTGCCCCGTGTTTCCCTGGTGAGCCCCAGGGCCTTCTGAATGCTGCGTAATCAAAGGCACCACATATGCTGCAAAAGCCAGGCTGGCGGGGGGTGCAACAGGGAGAGAGGGTCAAAGCCTCCTCTTCTGCAGCTGTGACCAATTTGTGTCACAGCATCAAGGGTATTTGAACACACCTGGAGAGAGGCAGCAGGGGGTTGCCTTTGAGAGCACGAAATACCCGGTCGCTCAGCAATTAGGGCCTGATCCAGAGCCCAGTGAAATCAACGGGGAGACTCTCAAAGGCCTCAGTGGGCTTTGGATCAGGCCCTTAATTTTCAGCAGTTTTATTTCAACAGCAAGAGGCACGGCTTCTAACTCCATCTGCAGGAGAGCGACCAGCGGAGTGCAATGGAATGAGCTGGGAGAATAAGATCTCCCCTGTCCTGGTGGTGGCCAGGGGGTGGATCCTGCAGCAAGTGGCCACAGGCTGCCAATGCTGGCTCCATGCTCACCCCCACCTTAGCAGCGCGGGTGCTAATGCTTTAGAACAGGAGAGGGGTGGGATCCAGAGAGCGTCCATGGCATGCTGTGACTTGGCCTCTCGTAAAGGATTAAATAGCAATTTAGCCTGAGATAAATATAAATAAGAGCAGAATTTAAACATTTCTTTTTAGAGTCAGAAAAATAGATAGTGATTTCCTCTCTCTCCACTAACGCTGCGATCGGCAGCTTTCTTCCAACATAGCAGGCACTGTAATAACACTTAGCACCCCAAGTCCTTTGCTTGGGACATGCTCAGCGGCAGGAGGAGGTTGGGCAAAGGGGACAGCCCAGCTGCAGGGGCCTGGAGGAGGTGAGAGGAGTGGGGAGGGACCAGCTGTCACAGGGAAAAGGTCTCCTATGCCTCTTCCTTTAGCAAACACTCCTGCCGATTTCATTCACCGCAGGAAAACTTCACCTGTTAATGCAAAAGGGAGAGAAACGGTTCTTCCTGCCCTGGCCCCCTCAGCCTGGTGAGACTCCAGAGCAGATGTCTCATGGAAACTGGTCAGAAAGGTGGTGACTCTGGACTGGAAGGTGTGGGACCCTGGCTGTGCAGCAGTGCTGACCTGGCCCAATCCAGATAGATACAGGGCCATGGCTACGCTGCTGAGGATGACTCGGTCCCGTCTTGAAAATGGGGCACTGGCAATGCAGCCAACATTGACTTGGCCCAGTCTGGATAGACACTGGACTCTGGCTTGTTTTAAGGCTGAACCAGCTGAGTCCTGATCACTGGGGTCCTGGCTATGCAGGCGAGGCTGATGCAAGCCACTCCCGAGAGGCCAGGCTTTGGCTGTGCTGCCAGGAGTGACTCCCCAAAGGTTGGACTCTCACATTGTAAGATTTGCTAGTCAGGCGAAACCCAGCACTGGCCTTTATTTGGCTGCTGTTGTAACTTCCCCGCAGCCACCCACACTCATTCACGTCCACACACCCCCGCATGCACACCCCGCCCCCTCCCAGAGTAGGTTTGCCTTTTTCCTATTGTAATTTATGGCCAGAAATATTTGTAAAGGTCTTCTGACCAGTTTCCTCTCCAGCCCCGCCTTGCTCTTGCATTATACCAGGCCCCTGTGCCCCAAGTCCTCCTTCCTGCCCTGCCATCCTCCTCTCTCACATGAAGGAACAGCAGCTGGTCTTCTTCTTCTGTGACTCTATGTAGTCGTGAATCTGGAACCTGGGCTCGTCTGGCTGCTGCACAGCTCGCTGCTTGAGTTCTCTGAAAGAAGCACAGCGGTGAAACATCGCACCAGCCACCCCTCGCCCAGCAGAAGCAGCTGTGCATCCCTGAAGAAAGGTGGACATGATGCTCTCCACCTCCCTTTCTTCCAGGGGGTGTGATGAGAGGGTGGAACACATGGCTCGGCTTCTTGAGCAGACCTGGCCCTGTTCTACTTCCCCCAGCAGGACGTGCCATGGGGGCGACAACCTCAGCCCACTCCAGTCCTCTCTGCCAGCCGATACATCTGGCCAAGTCTTAAGCCAGTGTTCAGGAGGCCAAGAGCCACATTGACGGAGAGATACTGAGCTCCAGCCAGGGAAACAACATGAATTCAGGGGAAGGTGAAACAAAACCCCGTGAAGAATTGTATCTTGGAGGGCTGGGGGCTGCGGATGGGACAGATGTGTTAGCACAGGGTTAATCCCACTTGCTGGCAATGGACCTGCATCGTGTAGCACTGGGATAACATTCAAGGAGCCTTTGATCTTTCTATTTCGTGGTGGAATGCAACAGTACCTCTGTGAATCAGTGGCTAGCAGCAGCATAGCCCCCTTTCAGCCCTTTTGCCCTGGCCCCTGCTGCATCTGGCATGTCGGTGGTGGAAAGCAGTGAGGTTTTTTGAAGTGCCGCTAGGAATTGGATCCACATCGCAGGGACATTGGGTGGCAATTCACAGGCTTGTGACCTGACTGTCAAAAATTAACTCTGGGCTAGAACTTGGCTCCCCAGCCGGAGAGCAGAACAAGGTCTGGGGACAAAGGAGACAAGGGACCAGCTCCTCAGCCAAAGTCAATGGAACGCTGCCCCTTTACGCCAGCTGAGGCTCTGGTCCAAGAGCTCTCAGGGATTCTGATGCTTTTATATCCCACTCTAGAGGAAAGTGTCTGAGCGTTACAGACTTTGCCCATAGGAAGTGCTGGACTGGAGCGGACCAGCAGCCCATGCAGACCTGCAATCTGTCCCTGCCCTGGGCAAATGCCAACTGCTTCAAAGGAAAGCATCAGACCCCCGCATTGACCAGCCCAGGTGTGCATGCTTTACAAACATCAATGAGTTAAGCTTAATAATACTCTGAGATAGGGCAATTTTATAGCCATCGGGGGATAAGCAGCTTGCCCACACAGTGAGTGTGTAGATCCCAAGAGCCCTGGTCCCCTGCTCTAACCACTAGATGACACTTTCCCTTTGAAGGCAAAGATATCTCCCTCCTCCAGGGGCACATGTTCCCAACTCTGTACGCACATGTTAAATCAATGCCCCTTGGTATGGGAAGGCAGCCCTGGCATGGGAAGCTGCCCTTTCAGTCCTTCAGTTACTCACTTGGCAATGGCCCGAAATGCCAGCTCCACATTCATACCCGTCTTGGCGCTGGTCTCCATGAAAGGCACTCCGTATTCCTGCAGAGGGGGCGCAGCACCATCAGCCACTGCGCTGCCAGTTACTACCCCTTCCCCTAGCTCCCGTCCTCTTCTGAAACACCCCCGCCGATCTACCAGCAAAGCCAATCTCAGGGGATTCAAGCCAGTTCCTTGGGTCTGGGCCTTTGGCCAGAAGAGGCCCCAGACGGAACAGCAACCGGAGGCAGAGCAACCAGCGGCAGCGCTATGCACTTGCACAGCTGGTTACTCCGGGGAGGCCTGGTTTGAAGGAAGATTGAGGAGTCCAGAAGGGGGAGAGCAGATCAGAGGCCTTCTGAGGGGGAGGGAAACAGGGGTCTCTCTGGGGATCTGGAGAGGATGCTAATGTTTTGGTGGAGCCTCATTTGACCGTATCATAGAAGATTAGGGTTGGAAGAGACCTCAGAAGGTCATCTACTCCTACCCCCTGCTCAAAGCAGGACCAATCCCCAACTAAATCATCCCAGCCAGGGCTTTGTCAAGCCGGGCCTTAAAAACCTCTAAGGATGGAGATTACACCACCTCCTTATGTAACCCATTCCAGTGCTTCACCACCCTCCTAGTGAAACAGTGTTTCCTAATATCCAACCTAGACCTCCCACACTGCAACTTGAGACCATTACTCCTTGTTCTGTCCACGCCTCTGAGCAGACAGATTAATGGTCTCTCACATACCTTGGCAGGCTGAGGGGTGCGTCCTTGTACTGCACACTGCTCCAATCTTTAACGCCACTCCCACCAATGCAGCCCTCTCAGGGTCCTCCCTCACACTGCAATTCAATTGCGCCCCCACACCCTATCTTCAGCCCTCAACCTCCTGCATCTCATAGCCCAAACCCTCCCTGCCCTCCCATCCCATCTAGCCTCCTCCCCTACATCTGACCTCTCTCACTTTCATCCCTTCAGTCCAGACACAGTCTCAGAGTCAGTGCTTAATTTGTAATGAAAGAGTGGCCGGGCCTCAAGCAATTGTTTTACATTTGTAACTGATACAGCAAGCCCAGAGGTGCCGGGGCTCCGAGCTGCCAGGCCCTGGCACAAATTAAGCACGGCCCAGAGTACGTCTAAATCTGAAAGTGGTTTAAGAGCTGGAGGAACTGAGGTGATAGATGGATGATTGGCTCAGAGAAACAGCTCTGTGATCCCGGGGAGTAGCCTAGTTAAGGTCTGTCCTGCACAGCAAAGGTGATCATAGCCCACATGGGACTGAGGATGATGAAGGGAGGGGCCAGATACCTTCAGGGATGACAGACACCCTGCAAAACCCTGGGGCAGCTCACCCTGGCTAGTGACTCTCCATCCTCCATCCTGATGACTCTCTCGCTGCTCACATCAGCCTGTAAACAAAGGGAAATAGTTACCGGAGTGGCACAGAGACTCACAGATCAGCCTTGCACTAGCAGGCCATCACGGAGCCTCCGAGCCCTTGACTTCACTTGCTGAAGAATCAGACTTGGGCTTCCCTCTGCTGGCAGAAGTGGGCATGGACGCACACGAGTGTCATTTTGCAGCATTTAAACCGCTCACCGGGTTCTCTTAGGAAAGTTCCAAACCCAGGTAAATGTCACAGGGAGGGACGTGGGCACAGCAATGGGAGCTCAGAGCTCATGGATTCTGTTCCCAGCTCTGACACGGGCTCCCTCTGGGACCTAGGAGGGAAATTAAGGTTGGAAGAAGAAGAATGCTCTATACAGGCTACGTGTTATCAGAGAACCAAGTTAAGGAATTACAGAATCTAAAATGACAGGTTTCAGAGTAACAGCCGTGTTAGTCTGTATTCGCAAAAAGAAAAGGAGGACTTGTGGCACCTTAGAGACTAACCAATTTATTTGAGCATGAGCTTTCGTGAGCTACAGCTCACTTCATCGGATGCATACCGTGGAAACTGCAGCAGACTTTATATACACACAGAGAATATGAAACAATACCTCCTCCCACCCCACTGTCCTGCTGGTAATAGCTTATCTAAAGTGATCATCAAGTTGGGCCATTTCCAGCACAAATCCAGGTTTTCTCACCCTCCACCCCCCCCCCACAAATTCACTCTCCTGCTGGTGATAGCCCATCCAAAGTGACAATTCTCTACACAATGTGCATGATAATCAAGTTGGGCCATTTCCTGCACAAATCCAGGTTCTCTCACCCCCCTCCCAAAAACCACACACACAAACTCACTCTCCTGCTGGTAATAGCTCATCCAAAGTGACCACTCTCCCTACAATGTGCATGGTAATCAAGGTGGGCCATGTCCAGCACAAATCCAGGTTTTCTCACACCCCCCCCACCCCCATACACACACAAACTCACTCTCCTGCTGGTAATAGCTCATCCAAACTGACCACTCTCCAAGTTTAAATCCAAGTTAAACCAGAACATCTGGGGGGGGGGTAGGAAAAAACAAGGGGAAATAGGCTACCTTGCATAATGACTTAGCCACTCCCAGTCTCTATTTAAGCCTAAATTAATAGTATCCAATTTGCAAATGAATTCCAATTCAGCAGTTTCTCGCTGGAGTCTGGATTTGAAGTTTTTTTGTTTTAAGATAGCGACCTTCATGTCTGTGATTGCGTGACCAGAGAGATTGAAGTGTTCTCCGACTGGTTTATGAATGTTATAATTCTTGACATCTGATTTGTGTCCATTTATTCTTTTACGTAGAGACTGTCCAGTTTGACCAATGTAAATGGCAGAGGGGCACTGCTGGCACCTGATGGCATATATCACATTGGTGGATGTGCAGGTGAACGAGCCTCTGATAGTGTGGCTGTTATTAGGCCCTGTGATGGTGTCCCCTGAATAGATATGTGGGCACAGTTGGCAACGGGCTTTGTTGCAAGGATAAGTTCCTGGGTTAGTGGTTCTCTTGTGTGGTATGTGGTTGTTGGTGAGTATTTGCTTCAGGTTGCGGGGCTGTCTGTAGGCAAGGATTGGCCTGTCTCCCAAGATTTGTGAGAGTGTTGGGTCATCCTTTAGGATAGGTTGTAGATCCTTAATAATGCGTTGGAGGGGTTTTAGTTGGGGGCTGAAGGTGATGGCTAGTGGCGTTCTGTTATTTTCTTTGTTAGGCCTGTCCTGTAGTAGGTAACTTCTGGGAACTCTTCTGGCTCTATCAATCTGTTTCTTTACTTCCGCAGGTGGGTATTGTAGTTGTAAGAAAGCTTGACAGAGATCTTGTAGGTGTTTGTCTCTGTCTGAGGAGTTGGAGCAAATGCGGTTGTATTGCAGAGCTTGGCTGTAGACGATGGATCGTGTGGTGTGGTCAGGGTGAAAGCTGGAGGCATGTAGGTAGGAATAGCGGTCAGTAGGTTTCCGGTATAGGGTGGTGTTTATGTGACCATTGTTTATTAGCACTGTAGTGTCCAGGAAGTGGATCTCTTGTGTGGACTGGACCAGGCTGAGGTTGATGGTGGGATGGAAATTGTTGAAATCATGGTGGAATTCCTCAAGGGCTTCTTTTCCATGGGTCCAGATGATGAAGATGTCATCAATATAGCGCAAGTAGAGTAGGGGCTTTAGGGGACGAGAGCTGAGGAAGCGTTGTTATGGCATAACATTTTTATGGCTGATTTAGAACAACGCTTCCTCAGCTCTCGTCCCCTAAAGCCCCTACTCTACTTGCGCTATATTGATGAGCTATTACCAGCAGGAGAGTGAGTTTGTGTGTGTATGGGGGTGGGGGGGTGAGAAAACCTGGATTTGTGCTGGACATGGCCCACCTTGATTACCATGCACATTGTAGGGAGAGTGGTCACTTTGGATGAGCTATTACCAGCAGGAGAGTGAGTTTGTGTGTGTATGGGGGTGGGGGGGGTGAGAAAACCTGAATTTGTGCTGGAAATGGCCCACCTTGATTATCATGCACATTGTAGGGAGAGTGGTCACTTTGGATGGGCTATTACCAGCAGGAGAGTGAATTTGTGTGGGGGGGTGGAGGGTGAGAAAACCTGGATTTGTGCTGGAAATGGCCCAACTTGATGATCACTTTAGATAAGCTATTACCAGCAGGACAGTGGGGCGGGAGGAGGTATTGTTTCATATTCTCTGTGTGTATATAAAGTCTGCTGCAGTTTCCATGGTATGCATCCGATGAAGTGAGCTGTAGCTCACGAAAGTTCATGCTCAAATAAATTGGTTAGTCTCTAAGGTGCCACAAGTACTCCTTTTCTTTTTGAGAATCTAAAATGGCGCCTGGTTCTGGGTTTGGGGCAGCGAGTCACATCCACCGTAGGTCCCTGAAACAGTGGAACCCAGGGTTTGGGCCCTGGTGGTGACGCTGTCTGTGGGATATCATAGCTTCTTGAGCTTCCCTCCATGCCTACTGGACAACTCAAGGAGTAGCTGAGTTTTCTGTCTGGTACCTTGGTAGATAGGTACTTGGGTTTGACGAAATACAGACAAGACCACACAGGCTGATGAAGTTGGAAAATGGAGAAGTGTGAATGCTGCCCTGCATGGTCAGAGCTGATACGGATTAGCAGTGGTTGGAGATCATGTTCTTCCAAAATGGGGCAGGCAAAGCCCCCCCATGAGATGGTGTCACTGAATGAAGAGGGGGAGCCTCAGAACCACATCTGTACGGATTTGGGGTGTCCTTGGTCTGAGGTGGGGGGCAGACAGCACAAAACAAAGAAGGAGAGTAGCTGTACATGAGCACATCTCTCAGTCACCCACCAGGAAGCGACACTCACCTTATTGCCTAACAACATAATGACCACATCCTTTTGGGCATATTCATGTATCTGTGTGAGCCAGGCCTGCAAGAGAGGAAGAGGGTCACGTGGTATTAAAGATGAACAGCGGAGACAAGCAGGTTTATATGCAACTATAAGTGTGTGGGGAGAGCCAGGAAGGCCTCTGCATAGCAACAGCCAGATTAATGGGGTGGAACATGGGCTGCTATTTCCATGTAGTTTTGGAGCACTTATGCCCAAGAGTCTCTGGGACACACAAATAATGGCTGGTGAAAAAATTCAAGGATTCGAAATCTGCTTTTGTTCTGATGTGGAAAGAAACGGAGACTTTTCAACATTTTTCATGGACCAAAACAGAGAAAGAAAGATCCCTGCTTGGCTTGATTTGGGGCGGAGACTAAAACCTGGGTCATCCACATTCCTGGGGAGTGTCTGAACCATGGGGCTATTTGCTGTTCTGGGGTGGTGCATTGTCTCTCTCACCCTTGCCACCAGCAATTCCAGCGGGGACCTGAGAAACCTTCTCAACAAAAGTGGTGTCAAACAGATCCCTCTCCATGAAAAGTTTTGGTTTTGACCATTTTCTGATGGAAAATATGTTTCATCGAAAAATTCCCAGCCAGCTCTCATCTCTGGGCACCTTAGTCAATGGTTTGTCTTTGCACCTCAGTGTCCTGTAGAGTCTGCCAGCCCGTACCATCTTGCGCCCATTTCTGAGCCTCAAGACACTGTCTGCCAAGAGGCAGGATTCAGAGGCAGCCTTCCTTTGGGTCCCCGATTTAGTAGGGTGCCAGCTACCTTCGGTGCCCATTGACTGTGCATGGCTTTCAATACATTGTAGCACCGAACAATTCTTCCAAACCCATCTGACTTAACAACTCATGTTACCGCCATCCAATGCAGCTGCATCACCAATGTGATAGGCTGGAGCGGATAATAGTCTACTACAGTTGCCAGCTAACAGAGTTTCTCCTTCAGCTCGAGCAACAGAGGCTCTGCTTTCAGTGCTGAAGGCCCCAACTTCATTTCTTGCTGACAACCCAGGATAAGAGAGCCCCACTGGTTTCGAGGAGAGCCGAGGGTGCTCAGCTTTCTGCACTATTGGGTTCAGTATTTCAGGTTCTGGACCCAGAGTATAACGATTCCCCTATGCCCGCTGTGACTAAGGCAAAAGTTGCCCATTGCATCGTAACACAGAGCAAACTGAATAGGCAGAGAAGTGGCCGTTCTGCATTGCTAGCTGCCAAGCATTGGGAAAGGCCCTCCCATTACATCAGTCTGCCAGAGCTTTGAGAATGAGGAGACTCTGCTGCCCCTCTCTGGGGGTTTAGGAGTTAACGATTGTGTCAGTGAGGTCCAAGGAGATACATACTGACCCGAACATTGTCAAAGGACATTTTGCTGGTGATGTCATAAAAGAGGAGCAAAGCTGGAAGAAAAGAAGAGAGACAAAGCGGGGGTTTAATGAAGATTCTGTTCCTGGGTATTAGTGGCAAGAGCAGCTCCACTAGGTCTGCAGATTCCGGTTCTCATCTGACCCCGGATCGGGCAAACCACAAACCCACCTAAGAACCTACCCTGAGCATCTCTGTAGTAGGCGTGGGTCATGCTACGAAATCGCTCCTGCCCTGCTGTGTCCCAGATCTGCAAAGAAACAGCCCCGATGAAAACCAAGGGAGAAACCCCACTGCCACCGGTTTCATTCCCAGCTCTCCAATTCCAGGGGAGCGTTGGCATCCGGGCATAACAGAAGGGAAAGAACCAAGACCTCAGAGTCAGTGCAAGGGTTGGAAGCACTCAGGGACACACGGCTTGTATATGCCACTCCTTGTGTAGGAGGGGATTTCCAGGTTATAAAAACAAGTCTGAAAGAGATTCAGAGCTCTGGATTAAATTATATATGAGGTCCCAAGCAAGACTTCAGGCTGCGAGTTGCCAAAGTTATATGGGGCAAATGCATGAAAGGTTGGTAAAAACTAAGCCTTTGTCCCTGGTCTTTATGAAGGGATGTTTTTAAAGGTGTTGTATATTGTACACATATCGCATATCATGTACCACATCACACCCAGAACAGTCTTTTCCCCCAAGGCCTCACCTCTCCCTGAGAAATGTCCATATTAATAGCTATCAAACACTGGCTGACTGTGCACCATCACTGCAAGAGTTAAGCTGGGAGAGAAAAGATCGGCTTCCCTTCCCCTCCCCCCAAACCTTATTAGGGAGTGTGTACACATGGCAAAGAATAGATAAAAGCCATGGATCATGGCCTATTTGTACAGACACCCTCAGACAAAGTATCAACTGCACATGCTGCATCAGGATCAGATACTGGACTCACCTGCAATTTTACTTTCACACCGTCCACTGCCACGACTTTATTCTGTAAGAGAAAACAAAACCACACTGATTTAATATGGTGGGAAAGCCAGGTGTGGTCTTTTGTGGGGTGCACCTTCCCCATACTGCATTCCACGGTACCATAGTCATCTTGAACCCTATGGCATGGTTCAGTATAGACCAGCTCCACTGATGCAGGTGCATGCAATGCTGGATTCAGAGCCTGGAGACAAAAAGAGAAGGAGGTAACAGGTAACTCTCTTCTAGGTCTGTCTCCTTTCTCTGCAGCAGCTTCTCCTGTCAGCTAAATAGCAAGGCAGGATATTAAGAAAGATAGATATTAATTGACTCAACGGCTCATACTCATGGTGTGAGCCCACTGTAAACATTCAAACTGGCAGCTGTGGAGAAAGCTTCCAGCTTGGGCATCCCTCATGGATGCATTTTCCTACAATTTAAACATCCATCTGGAGAGATTGGGAGCTAGTGAACATAAGAACGGCTCTACTGGGTCAGACCAAAGGTCCATCTAGCCCAGTATCCTGTCTTCCAACAGTGGCCAATGCCAGGTGCCCCAAAGGGAATGAACATAACAGGTAATCATCAAGTGATCCATCCCGTTGCTCATTCCCAGCTTCTGGCAAACAGAGGCTAGGGACACCATTCCTGCTCACACATCATGGTCATGGCACCCTAGAAGTACCATAGCTTAGACAGATTGCATTAGAAGCTGAAAAACAGAGACATCCAGAAATAATAATGTATGGAACGAAGAATAATAATGTATCTAACAGAACATCTCTCCTGAAGCCCCCTTCAGAGCTTGGACCAAGAAACCAACAGGAGGTGGTTGTTACCAGTATTTCCAGGGAGCCTACCCTGCAGGGCACTTTACACCAAGCTGCAACATTCTCACTCCTCCACTGATCTGAAATTCAGCCTGTCAAAGAACTTGAAACACCCAGCAGCACAATCTGGCTGGTTTGCTTTTATCTCAGAGCCTCTGGGCCTATTTGGCAGCCAGAGGTGCTAACAGATGGGCTGAAACCTGGGAGGTGCTGACTGCCCGCAGTTCCTGCTGACATCAATGTGGGAGTTGAAGAAGGTGCTTTGCACTTTGCAGGATTGGACCTAACACGTGAGTGACACATATTTCCGAGATTGCCCCACATAACAAACAAAAGCAGTCACTTGAGAAACGCAAGCAGAGATCAATGGGAAAATTCAGTGCAGCCTCAACCTGGGAGAGAATTTAGCACAGCCCTAAGGGGTTCATTTGGTGGCAGTAATGGAGAGGAGTAAAAATCCTGCAAACCGCAACCAGCTACGTATTAGAGAAGCAGCAAGTAGCATTAAATCCAGACCCATGCTCCACCTGCCTGTGTCTGCAAACAAGCTTGCTGGGGATGTTTTCATACTGCGGACAGTTGTCCAGGCCCTTGATATTCACCTTATTTTGATTGGCTGGGTGGGTGTTTCTTCTCAATGGATACTCTTTTTACTCCAGTTGTTATGACTGGTCGGGTGGGTGTCACTTGCCAGTGCATTCTCTGATTGGCTGGCTGCCCTCCTAATGAATGCCCTGGATACTCTGGTTGCTTTGATTGGGCACCTCTTGACAGTGGATATTTACAGAGTGGTGCCAGACTCCGAATGGGTAAGGAGAGGGTGCGCCAACGTGGGATGCTGCTGCCAAACCTTCCCCTGGCTGCAGATGACAAATCTGGCGGAACTCAGTAGTGGGGGCATTAAAAAGGCATCCGATGAGCAGGTTAAATGCAGCAGGTCATCTGTAATTAATACGAGCACACTAGCCTTGAACACTTGTCACCAGAGTAATGACACGATGCAAAACAGAGAGGCCCAGGTAAAGCTCTCCATTCAATAGCAGGGAGCTTGCATCTGGCTGAGGCCTCAGGGCAGCGCATGGAGTGCTGCTACAACAGTGCTAGAATACACAACACCGCATGCATGCTCTCGCCCAGCCCAGCCACGCACAGAGACAGGAACAGGGTCTCCTCCGGTTGTTCTTGTCTCAACGTTGATTTTAACTTTGGAGCAGAGACTGTGCTGCATGCCCAGGAGAAGCCCCACAGAAAGCAACGGTTCGGCTCTTGGTGTGCAGAGACAACTGCCCACCATGCCAACCAATCTGGAGTTTCATGGTTCACTTGTACAGTCCCATCTGTCTGTAGCCATCTATTGTCTCCTGTCTTACACTTAGATTGGACACTCCTTGGGGCAGGGACTGTCTTTATGTTCTGTGTTTTAGAGCACCTAGTACAGGGGGTCCTGGGCCATGTGGGGCCCCTAGATATTATGGTTATACAAATGAAAAACAATAATAATAAAATAAGGCCCAATCCACAGGAATGGAGTCAAAGGTGGCATTAGTTTCTGGGCTGCTCTGGGGGTCAAAACAAAGCAACTCATAGGGGCTGAGGCAGGGGACAGAATCTGCCTCTCCATCTTTGTATGTGTAGTAAAGCACCATGTAACCCTATGGTGCTGTATCAACAATTCAGCACAGAGCTACCATGGGCAATATAGAAAGCCCTGAGGTTAAAATGTCAAGTCACTGACATCAAGAACGTACCTTCATTTCATATACACCTGCACTCTCCCTGACACAAACCACCCTCCACAGCATCACACGGTCACGTATCTGCATCCCAGGACACACAGATCCCAGTGCCCACAGACCCACAATGCCGCGGGCACAACCCTGCATTAATAATCAGTTGCACACACCTGCATTACAGACAGGGCTTGGTGAACTAGTCTGGGTAAAACAGGAACCAGATGGAACATTTCATCACACCGAAGCTGAAGCTCATTTGAGGGCTGGAAGAGTAAAGGTAACGCTCTGGCTACAGTTTTGTGCCCCTCTGCCTTGCACAGCCGCAGCAAGAGACGCTGGTTCCAGGAGAACAGATGGTTTCTGGCCCAGTTGCCAACAAGGATGATCAGTAAGCATCCTGGGGCACGGACCAGCTTTTTGTTCCGTGTTTGTAAAGTGCCTAGCACAATGGGGTGCTGGGCCAGGCTTGGGCCTCAGAGGCGCTGTGGTCATACAAATCAATAATGATAATCCTCCTCCTCCTCCTTCCCCCCCCCTCCCCCAGGAAGCCTCTCATTGCTAGAGTCCAGCTCAGTTGTGCAGGCTTCAAATGTTCACAGAACGGTGGAATAAGAGCCCAGACGTTTGGGCGTTTATCTGGCTCAAACCTCTGAAGTTCACCTTTCACTACTGATAAGCCTCCGGCATCCATGCAGGCACACCCATCCACACCGACATCATCTCCAATACATCCTTTGGGAGAACATATCCTCCATTCAAAGAGCCAGACTCCGATCTCTGTGGAACATGGCTTAATTCAGTGGACTAACTCCCAATTCGCCCCAGGGGGAGTGAGAGAAGAATCAGGCCCTAAGTGTAAACGGAGGGCTGGAAATATAAGATAATGAGAAAAAAGCCCATGTCAGGACAGCAAAACCTGGGTCTGAAACTTCCTCTTCCCTTATTCTAATGTACTTTCAGGGCCTACACACTACAAGGATTGGTGCCCTCTGAATACACTAGACTGGAGAGATAGATACTCTCCAAAGCTGCAGCAGCGTGACTGGCTCCAGCCCCAGCAGCATGTGGATCACATCAGCCATTCACATAATACTCTCTGCTCAGCCAGGCTCTGGGCAAAGAGAGAGGGCCCCTCCTCAGTGCTACTCGCCCCTTTTCTTCAGGCAATAGCTCCTGCAATCGAAGACACCAGGGCAGTTTAACTGAATACTCTTCTATTCAATGATTATCTGAATGGGGGCAGAGGGGGTGTTTCACGCTCATCCCCTGAGCTGTAACAAGAGGCTCTCCCTAGCGCAGAAAGCTGCAGCGGTCTCACCCGGAAGTCTATGCCGACGGTGGCTATGAAGGTCCCAGAGAGGAAGGCCCCATCTTTGAACTGGAGCAGGAAGCAGGTTTTCCCCACGCCCGAATCTCCAATCAGCATCACCTACAACACGGGTGCAAAAACTCATTAATAGTGCTGGGGGAGCATGCGATTCGGGGTAAGGGCAGAACTGGGGTGAGGATGGTGCAGCCCTGTTGAGGAGGAGCACTGACTGGGGTGGTGGGTGACACAGTCAGGGGCAGCCTGGGGTGTTTCTTTTTATTCCTGGAGCTTGTCAGAGCCATTTCCTTTCCCAGCTCCCTTTCTCTTTCAAACACAGATTTGAACCCCACACAAAGCAACACTGCCCTATAGTGTAGGTCTCAGATACAGCTTCCCTTAAAGCAGGGTCTCCCCAGCAGTTCATCTCCTCAGTAACACAGGCTACTGGGAGGTGCAGGTGCTCTGTGCTTCTGCAAGTCAGGCAATGTTTCTCCGCAGTGTCAGCTGCTCCCCAGACTGGGAAATGCTCCTGTAGCTGCAGGTGAGTCCTAGAAATTTAACTTTCTTCCCTCCCTGCTTCTGTGGTGGTCTCCAATACACTCAGAGCCAGGAACAGCTCATATGTTCAGAGCCATCTCACCACCACAGAGTTTCCTTCTCTTCGCTCCCACAGCACTCAGCCATGAGAGCACATGTGACCGGACTCCATGGAGCTTCCAATGGGCAAAATAAGACAGACAGACAGACCGAAAGAACGAACTAGTAGCGGTGGAAGTCATTACAGGAGGGATGTCACTGCTAGAGAGTCTGACCGTGACCCCATTATCTAGCAGGGAATGGCTAAATGAGTTTCCCCTCTATATGAACATAGCATTTAATTGCTGCTTCTGCTGGTGCTTCGGAATGGCGCTAGGCCAGGAGCACGGTGCTGCTGGCACTCTTTGTAACTAGACACGTTTCATCTACAAATACCCCATGGATCTCTTCCTAGAGAATGGGACACACCCTGGCACTATCCCCCTCCAGTCAGTTCTCCAGATACCAGCGTCAGGTTTCTCCCTGAGATCACAGGTAGACGGACAAAGACCTCAGGCCCATCTCAAGAAATGGCTCATTCTTTCTGTTGTCCCCTTTGTCCAGGTCCAAGGAGAAAGTCCAGGATATACACCTTAGCACATTCAATCGGCCTTCACCAAACAGGGACACTGCACCAGAGCAGTAGATCACATTGTGGAACAGGCCAACCAAATACCCTGAGAGAATCTGCTTCAATACAGAAATAAAACCCCCTCCAACCACACACCCCTAGTCGTCACCACACCTACCACCACACACCGGAACTCATACAGAATAACATCAAACAAATACAACCCATACTTGATGGGGACTCCATTCTGAAGGAAATCTTTCCTGAACCCCCACTTCTGGCCTACAAACCACTCCCCAACCTCTCCAAGTTCATCATCAGAAGCAAGCTCCCCGTAGACCAGGGCTCACCAACTCAAAGTGGTGCCAGACCCTACGAGAATAACAGATGCAAAACCTGCAGCCATATCTCCACTGCTCCAGTGATCAACAGCTCTCAAGATCCATGGATCCTACACCTGCCTATCAAAACATGCGGTGTACCTCATCCAGTGCACTAAATGCACAGTAACTACTATGTGGGCGAAACCAGACAATCACTACGCTCTCGAATGAACTCACACAGGAAAACGATACAAGACAAACACCCTGTCACCTGTGGGTGAACACTTTTCACCAAGCGATCACTCTGTATCTGATCTCTCTGTCTTCGTTCTCAAGGGAAACCTGCACAACACTTTCAAAAGACAAGCTTTGGAGCTTAAATTCATAACTTTGCAAGGCACTAAAACTCATGGACTGACCAGGGACACTGGATTTATGGCTTACTACAACAATCCATAACCCACTAACAACCCCCTCCCCAGCTGCCTTCTTCCCCCTTCCTTCACCCCCCCATGACTGGCTGGGTGTTAACGGGCCACTTCCCTTTGAATGGTCCCTTGAAATAGGTGTTAACTACTTACACTGAACAATCTGTTCCACCTTGTATGTAGCTGTGATGCTCGGTGGACCTTTCCCAGAGCTCTGGGTAAACTCAAAATTGCCTCTCTCACCAACGGAAGCTGGTCCAATAAAAGATCTTACCACGCCCGCCTTGTTTCCTTGAGCAAACTCTGACAGCCCCAGGACTCTCTGCCTTGCTCCAACCACCTCACCCACACAAGATACCAAAACAAACACACAGCTCAGCATCCACTCCTCCTAAGCAAACAGCAGCTTGGCTTCATTGGCACCTCCACATCCATTTTTACACCAGGGAGGGTGAGGCGGCACCCTGGCCAGGAGAAACACTGTGCATTATTAACAAGTATTCAGCTGCCCAGAAAGTGCGATCCCCTCCTGCCTGCTCTGCCATAACAGCAATTTCCTGGCCGTCACTGGGTGTTAATTCATCAGGCACATGGGCAGCCCCCATCCCCTGTTAAAACCAGAACACGAAGCAGGGCCTGCAGCAAGCGACCTGCAGAGAATGAAATAGTCTAAGGCAGGGGTTCTCAAACTGGGGGGTTGGGACCCCTCAGGGGGTTCTGAGGTTATTACATGGGGGCTCACGAGCTGTCGGCCTCCACCCCAAACCCCGCTTGGCCTCCAGCATTTATAATGGTGTTAAGCATATAAAAAAGTGGTTTTAATTGATAAGGAGGGTCGCCCTCAGAGGCTTGCGATGTGAAAGGGGTCACCAGTAAGAAAGTTTGAGAGCCACTGGTCTAAGGTCCTGCCTGTCAGTGGAGATGAGCCCCTGCACCCTCTGTGGAAGTCAATGGAAGGTGCAGGTGCTCTGTGCTTCTGCAAGTCAGGCCTTGACATTCTAGCTGTCCCTGCCCAGGCATGCAGACAAGGGGTCTGTCCTGGAGGAAAGATGGGGAATGGGATCATTCTTGTTGGGCCGGCAAATAAACTGTACTGCAAAAGATTCTGAGTCCCCAAATGACCCTTCTGCAGGCGAATTCACCTTGACTGATGTCGCCAAATCCTTTGGTGCAGATGCACCTGAAGAGAGGCAAGCTTTGGGAATAGCACTGTATTCTGGCTCTAGCTTGCTCCAGGTAAAGTTTCCAGGTTGCTTTTGGGAAAAAACTCTCCCCCCATAAGCCCATCAAAAAATCAGAGAGAAAGGAGCAGGAGGAAGGTGCGAGCATTAAAAAAGAAAAGAAAAGAAGGAAGTGGCCAAGAAAAAAAAAATGGGGCCAAATTCAATTTTTCGGAATAACCAAAGCAAAGCAGAACGAACCCTCGCAGCAATCGCAGGCAGGGGCAAAACAAGCTGCTCGGCAGAGTGGAAGAATGGCCAGGGTGCTGGGGGGGCTCAGAAGTGTCCCTCCCGCTCCCGTGATTCAATTCCCTGCTCTGGCACAGACTTCTTGTGTGACCTTGGGCAATTCACTTTGCCTCTCTGGGCCTCAGTTCCCCCAGCCATACAATGAGGGTGTAACAGCCCTGCCCTGCCTCCTGGAGGTGTTGTGAGGCGAAATACCTCAAAGACTCTGGGTTCTCTGGGAGTGGGAGCTGTATAAGATAGGTATTGCAGCGGGGAGTGAGCAAAGCAAGCCCCATGAGGAGATGTTTCTCCCTGTGTTAACAGCTCCGGATGCAAATGCAGAGCTCTGTGAGCATAGCGAGACCCAGAAAGGAAAGGGAAGGGCTGCACACATCTCCCTGTACTAAGACTGATAAGCACCCTTCTCAGCTGCAGGCTGCAGGCTCAAGGAGCACAGTGAGCATCTATTCTGCTGGTCCCAGGCTGGGTCTGGATCAAGTCCAGCTCACATATTCCCATGCGCTGGGGCCTGGCCTCTCCTCTGTACAGTGACAATTTTAGAGGTGGATCATCAGAACTCCCTACCCACGACCACATCCAATTTGGGGGGGGACGACCACTTTTATGGCTGGTAGCAGATACCTCTGCTGGGAACCCTTGCCATGTGGCTGACTGGGTCCCGTGCCCATCCAGTGAAGGCGCCTGATGGCAGCTGACTGTGGGGACAGAGAGAATGGGGAAGCTGGCAAAAGGACAGAACTGACAGCTGCCAACCGCCCTTGCACTGTGCACTCTTGGGTGCGGGCCTCCATGGCAGCCCTGCTCTCCCTGCCTTGTGAAGTCCCATGGGCCCCCTGCCCTTGTCAGACATGAAGCCAAAACCCTTGGGGTTGGTTCCCACCTACTCAGGTTGTGCCCAGCCAAGAGGTGCTTTGGATCAGCTTCCCTCTCCCGGCCACGGGAACGTATCCGCCCCTACAAGGGCTGCTGCAAGGGGTGGGAACCGCTGGACGCAGCCCCCGGGCTAGGCCAGCACCAGCCTGCGGGGAGGGGAGAAGGGAGGGCAGGGGAGGGCACCGTCCCCCTGTGCTCTGCACACGCAGCCACCCCCACCCTGAGCTTCGGAGGGGATCCCTGAGACCCAGGGCGCGTCTGACAGGCCGTGGGGGAGCGGGGGGGGGGCGCGAACCTGGACCCCAGCACGTCTCTCCCCCGCCCTGCCCCACTGGGCCCTTCGCCAACTGTCCCCGCTGCAGAGATGCTGTCAACACGCTGCCCGCCAAACCGCTCGCTTCCTCCCGAGCGCAGCTCGTATCTCGTGAGCCGGACCCGGGCTGCAGGGGGAGCCGCGTGCACCAGCGAGCGCTGCAGACGGGGAAGAAAACCGGCCCCACACGAGCGTGGCCATCGCGGGAGAGGCTCCCCCGCCAGCCCAGGCTCCGCGGCAAGTGGGAGCGGGTCGGGGGGGCCGGCCAGCGCTGGGGCTGAGCAACGCCAGGGGACCCCTGGGGAGCAACCCGCCCCCACGCTGCGCCGACCCCTCCTGGCCCCCGGGGCGCAGGCAGCGCGGGGCGGCTGCCCCCTCCGCCCCGCGCCCGGGCGGAGCTCCCCACCCGCGGCCGGGGCAGGCTCCCACCTTGCAGGCGAGCTCGTAGTCCTGCCTGAGCGACGGGAACCGCTCCCGGAGCGCCGCGGGGCACCCGTTCTGGGCAGGAGCCGCGGACCCTGCCCGGCCACTCATGGTCCCAGGAGCCCGCTGCCAGGGCAGCGAGCAGGAACTAGGAGAGGCTCGGCAGCGCCCGCCCCGCTGCTCCTCCTCCCCGCGACCCGCCCCCTTCCCGGCCCCCCTGCGCTCTGTGCAGGGACCCGACCGAACCCGAGCGAGCCCAGCGGCCTCCCGCACCAGTCAGCGACAGCCGGGCCCGGCCGTTGCTCTGCGGGCTGCGCAGAACCGAACCTCGCTGCGCGTTCCAAGGGCCGAACCGAACCCCAGCGCCCCCTTCCCCGGACCGAGCAGCTTCCCTCTCCCAGCCCGTGCCCGGACCAGACCCAGCGGTGCGACCCAGCCTTCAGCCAGAACAGAACCCGGTCCCCTGCCCGGACTGGACCCAGGGGTGCCACCGGGCAGCCTCCAGCCAGAACGGAACCTGGTCCTCTGCCCAAACCGGACCCAGCGGTGCCACCCAGCCCTCCTTTCCCCAGGGCTCAACCAAGCCCCTGTCTGGCCGGTCCAGTTCTGTCCCCTTCACTCCCCATTCAGGTGCCCCATCTGTCATAAATATAAAGGGAAGGGTAAACCCCTTTAAAATCCCTCCTGGCCAGAGGAAAAAATCCTCTCACCTGTAAAGGGTTAAGAAGCTAAAGGTAACCTCGCTGGCACCTGACCAAAATGACCAATGAGGAGACAAGATACTTTCAAAAGCTGGGAGGAGGGAGAGAAACAAAGGGTCTCTGTCTGTTGGTATGCTTCTTTTGCTGGGGACAGAACAGGAATGGAGTCTTAGAACTTTTAGTAAGTAATCTAGCTAGGTATGTGTTAGATTATGATTTCTTTAAATGGCTGAGAAAGGAACTGTGCTGAATAGAATGACTATTCCTGTCTGTGTGTCTTTTTTGTAACTTAAGGTTTTGCCTACAGGGATTCTTTATGTTTTGAATCTAATTACCCTGTAAGGTATCTACCATCCTGATTTTACAGAGGGGATTCCTTTATTTCTATTTACTTCTATTAAAAGTCTTCTTGTAAGAAAACTGAATGCTTTTTCATTGTTCTCAGATCTAAGGGTTTGGGTCTGTGGTCACCTATGCAAATTGGTGAGGATTTTTACCAAACCTTTCCTAGGAAGGGGGGTGCGAGGGTTGGGAGGATTTTGGGGGGAAAGACGTGTCCAAACTACGTTTCCCAGTAAACCCACTTAGAGTTTGGTGGTGGCAGTGGATATTCCAAGGGTAAAGGATAAAATTAATTTATACCTTGGGGAAGTTTTAACCTAAGCTGGTTAAAGTAAGCTTAGGAGGTTTTCATGCAGGTCCCCACATCTGTACCCTAGAGTTCAGAGTGGGGGAAGGAACCTTGACACCATCCCTCTTCTCCTCCAGCTCAGCCACCCACCCCACACTCCATCTTCCCCCCAGCTTCTCTGGAGCCAGGTGAAGGGGGGCTTGGTTTGACTCCCATGGGAGATTTAGGAGAGCCAGGTGAGGAAGGCTTTCCAGCTGGGCACAGTGGACCCAGCAGGATCAACTCATCAGCCTGCATCCAGCCAGCCAGAGCCCAGAACCACAATTGGTTGTAGGCTGCTGCCCAGGGAGGTGTGGGCCTGTCCCATAGAGAGGGCCTTAGGCACTGGGAGGTGAGCGGCCTCAGCCAGTGACAGTCATTGTGTGAGTGGCTGCAGGCTAGTAAGGGGGACAGCTGCTGGCTCACTTGGAGTGGAGGGACCCGGAGAGCAGGGGCTGGGGATGTATTGCCCTGTGCATGTCTGTATGGACATGCCTTGGCTGTGTGCATGTCCAGCTACCTGGGTGGAGGAGAACATATGGGAAGCCTTCAGATCACACACAGGCCGCTACCTTCATGAGAAGGACTCCTACTTTTTGGTTTGTTCTCAGAGCTAAGACATCCACCAGTACACACTAGAGACAGGGCTTCATTTGTAATGAAAGCGGTGCCGGAGCTCAAGCAATTGTTTTACATTCATAACTGATGCAGCAAGCCCCGAGGTTGCCGGGGCTCTGAATTGCCAAGCCCCGAGATGCCGGGGCTCTGAATTGCCAAGCTCCGAGATTGCCGGGGCTCGGCTCTGGCCAGCCCCAAGGTGCCGGGGCTCTGAACTGCCAAGCCCAGAGGTGCCAGGGCTCGGCTCTGGCCAGCCCTGGCACAAATCAAGCACTGACTAGAGAGGGACATGAACCGAAACCACAGAGCTGGATTCTGATCCAGATCCAAACCTCGTCTCCCCAGAATGGGCTGAAACCACACCCTGGCTCTGAAACACCCACAGTTGTGGGGGTGAGGGAGAGCGTGTGTGTCGGTCTGATCCTGATTTTACCCAAGCTCAGCTCATTCTGCTGAGCAGGGGAAGCTGCCAAGAGGGTCATGAGCCCACAGTCTCCCTTGAGTTATGGTGAATCTGTCCGGCCTTGAGCTCTGCCTCGCTCCTTAACACTGTCTCTGTACCCCCCCACTCTTAACTCCATGTCTTAGTTCATGCTGCCCCATGACTAGATAGCCTCTCTCTGCCAGTCCACCACAACGCTTCCCTCTTCCTTCTAGTCCCTCATTGAAACACACCACTGCTGTCAGATTTTACTCTTGGGAGATACTATGGGGATGGGCACCAACCTAGGAGAGAGAGTATTTCATTGATCAGTTACGACTCTGTCTGCTCCCATCCTCATGTCCCGTCATTTGATTACCATCTAAACGGGAGAGATGCAATCTGCTTGGGGCGGAGACCTCCCTGAACTCTGTTTCTAAAGCACCATGCATGGCTGTAGCACTGAACATATTAACCTACTCACCGTTCTCAGCAGTCATTAAATTGCCCTACTGGGGAACCAAATTAGGCCAACTTCACCCTAGCTTCACACAATGAATCCAAAAAGTTAGAGACTGCTTGAAGGTAGCTTTCTGATCATTCATGGATGATCTGCTGCCTTCCCTCCAATGGTACCCCCAACACATTCAGCAAGCAGAGAGCAAGGAAGCATGCACCACCATGGATAGCAGACATCCTCTCCAGGCGAGCGGAGCAGAATGGAATCCAAACAGCCATTGATTTAGGACAGCCCCCAGCTCCCCTCCACCCCTAGTCCCCGACCTGTCTGAAGACTGCCTGGGATAACAGGGGAGAGATGGAACAACCTGGAATTCTCCCTTACCACAGTCTTTTCAAAACCCTATTGCTTCCAGTCAACCTCAAACTCATTTACAAGGATATTTAAGAAAGATGATGAAATTAACTTCATCTTATAGAAGAAGTTGAATGGGAGGGAAACCTCCTAGCCATATACTGGCAGGGCACTGAGGGGAAGGGAAAGAGTGGGGAGGATCATATAATCCTCAGTTGATACATTAACCTTGCAACTTGCTGGTCTCTCTGGTTGTATAAACATAGCAATGAAAAGTGCTTTCATTCCCTTCATGAATCAGCAATGGAGCACTTCGCCAGAGAATGGGGTGGTAACACATCCCACTGGACTCATCACTAGGGGAAGAAAACAAACCACTAACAAAGGAGCAATTTCTCACATCATGTAAACCAAGGATTCCAGCTAGCTGCTGACTCTGGGCAAAACCCTGGGACCTGAGATGAGGGTGCCCATCCTTGAGTTCTACACAGGTTTGGTCATTCCTCACCTGCACTAGATAGATTCCAGGACAAGACTTTTCTCACCCGGTGGAAATCCAGTTTGAGAGCAACCTGAAATCTGGCATTTTTCAAGCCTCAGGAAAAAACAAAACAAAAGAGAAAAATCTCTGGGATTGAAAGGAAAAGCTGGCAAATGCGACTTTGAACATTACTTGGCATTTGCCAACAGTGCCCCGATCACTCTGCATCTGGCTTGCATCCCTTCCTCTGAGCCTTGATCTGTCTAGTCTGATTATACTGCAAGTGCTTTGAGGGCAGGGACTGTGAATTCCTAACCATTTGCACAGCATCTAGCACCGTCCTGATTGTGGCTCATGGGTGTATTTGCAATACAAATATTAACTAACAGTGATTCATAATTTTACACCTGGGGAAACAGTCACAGAGAAGTTAGTGACTTGTCCAAGGGTACACACAATCTTTGACAGAGCCAAGAACAGACACCAGGTCTCCTGACTTCCCCTTTTGCGTTCTGACCATGACCTCTTCCCTCCACACCCATCAGACACTGATCTCCTTCAGTCCGAGCCCTGGCCACTACAGATTAAGAAACAGGTTGGAACGTCTGGCTAAACATTCAAACTCAAACTGAAAAGGGTAAATATGATCCTCTAACACCTCTGGGGTCTAATTCAGCTCTCATTTAATGGGGGAGGAGAAAGGGAGAGGGGCAGAGCATGGGAACAACAAAAGGGATCTCACAGGAGCAGTGATGTGTGAAAGCAAGGAATGTTTTCCTCTTTGTGAGACAGCAGTGTTATGTTACCCAAACACTCCACTTTGCTAATGCATTTCAGGTGATGCCCTTTGTACAGAATCATCTACATGGTAATTATTAAGAACTAGTCCTCACTAGAACAATACCACAGGCATTCTGACAGACAGGGCCAGATCCTCAGTTGGTGTAAATTGGTGTCGTTCCATTCAAGACAATGTACACAATGTGAGGACAATCTTGGAACAGATTCTGCCCTCAGCAGCGCTGGGACAATTCACTGAATGCAATGGGCCTGATCCCACCCCAGTGCACATCTGGAGTAGTTCCACTGAAGTCAATGGATTTACACAAGTGTAAAACTAGTTGGCATGAGACCAAAAATCAGGACTTGTCTCCAACATGCAGAAGTTATGCTTTCACTGGTCTACAAACTAAAGGACGAGTGCAAACGCAGGGTGGATGGCAGAGACACGCTCCACGCAGGTGTTTCTGTTACCATGCTCTCGCTGGTCTCCGAGTTTTGTTTTAGCCAAGACTTCCTCTACCCCTCAGGAGAGAATAGTTTAGGAACCTGTATTTCCAGTCTTTGTAACTGTACTGAAGAATATGCACATGGAACATGTACTCACCGGCCAGTTAAACTGAACACAGCTGAGGTCATTTGGGTGGATGTATTTCAGATGATCTAAAGCGATTAAAAGCTCCCACTGAGTGCTGTAATAAGTGAGGATTTAATAATACCAGGAAAGATTATGACGGTCCCCAACTTTGGGTGATAATTATGTTCTGCAGACCTGAAATTCCTCCTGCAGTTTCAAGTGAATAGGTTCTTAACCTTTTTGTCCTGAACTCTTCAACAATTGCCACACTCCTCCCCAGAGAGGGTTGCATTTCAGTGGTGGGCGAAGTACTCCTTATACCACTTCTATGTATGGCCCAATCTTGTCCTTGTGGGTAGGCTCCATGCTGCAGCAGGGCGGTGGAGGGAGATGAGACCAGAGCAGTGCATTTTGCATGTCAGTTAGAGGAGTTATTCTATCAGTGCTGGAAAGGGAGGGTCAGGGAAAAATGTCCCTCAGAACTCTGGAGAAGTTTGGATCTAGAGCCACATCTGAATGACCCAGCCCAGCTCTATAATTAACGTATCCTAATCCCAGCACCTGTGGATTTAGGGGTCATGTGGATTCAGACAGAATTCTAGAACCCAGTTTCCTGGGTCAGGAGGCTCTAGTCTCATGCCATGTAAATACAACCTCTACTCCTTTGTGGTGACACAGCCGGGCAAGCGATAGCAGGTGATGAAAGGAACACACAGAGCCTCTTGCATGAAGGAGGGATGTTTCCCTTTGTTCCATTGCAACAAAGGAACACAGGGAGGAGAATTTACATAGCTATTGTGCTCCCTGGCTGGGGACAGACGAGAACCTGTTATCGGCCAAACTTATCTGCTCTTCTGATTTGCATTTTGGAAATGTGACTGATCGCTGAACTCTCTCCACCTCGGGAAACAAAATGGCCAGCAGATCAGTCACCAGCTCTACAAGGCCTCTGTAAACGACTTCCCCTTAGTTCTCACCAACACTATAAGAGAGACAGGGTGGGCGGGGTAATCTCCCTTATTGCACCAATGAGCTTAAAAAATGGAAATATTTTGTTGGTGGAGAAGCTGGTACAATAAAAGAGATTACCCCACCCACCGTGTGTCTAAGATCCTGGGACCCACACAGCTACAACAACACTGCATACGACCACAAGAGGGCAGGCTTACTCCATTCAGCCTCTAGGCATTTCCTGCACTCCTAGATCATTTTTCATCTCTGAGACACAGCTGACCATGAGGTTGTTAGGAGCCAATTATGATTATTCCCTCGGTTCCTCAACCCCATTTGGAAAAGGAAATCCCTGTTATTAATTGCTACCTGCCACCCAGACAGCTTCATCCTCGCCTCACTGAAGGGGAATAAGGGATTAGATCAAGCATGCTTATCCAGATGAGAACACAACCATCAGGGGAGATACCCCCCAATACTCAGTCTTTAAAGGTAATGGAAGCAATTCAGGCTTCCAGGGCCTTGAGTGAAAGTGTCCACGGCTCGCCAGCGCAAGGGATTAAGCAGCATGTACAAAGCTATAGTCTCCCAGTTGTAGGTGCAGCAGAGAAGCAGGCAACAGATCCAAAGAGAGTCACTCTGGAAATTGAACTGGGCCACTGTAGGAGTGAGCTTTCCATCAACATGCTGTGTTTCTAATTCAGAGAGAAGGGGTCTGGGTTGCCTTTAGGCCTCTGCCCCGTAGAGGAAACAGGTGCAGGCCAAAGGGTATTTTCTGTCTGTACAGGATGGCTGAAATGCCAAAGGCCATGTCAGCATGCAGGCAGCGCTCCGGTGTGCAAAGGGAAAGCAGGTGCATGGTCTCCAGAGGAGCCAGCAGAATATCCTTCAAAATCAGTCCCAGCACATGGGTATTTCCAGGAATCTCGTGGCATTCCAGCAAGGTTCCAGAAAGCCTGATCCTGCACCCTGGGTAGTACGAGGAACCCTGAGTCGGGCCTCGGAGTCAAAGAGATTTTACACAGCAATGGCACGTTGAGGTTGTGAATATGGACACAGAAAGGTCAGTGGGGCCAGAACTTGCAAGGTCTCCACGTGTCGGACTGCCCCCGAGATGAGCAAGAGTCTGTATGCACTGTGTTTGCAGGACTGGGTCCAGGAAACGCAAAATCTGGGTTAGTGGTTGCTTTATTTTACCAGAGCAGTGCAGCGCTACTGGACCATACTGGTGAATCTGGATCAATTTGTTCCAACGGGAGCACCCTACTGATAGACGGAAAATGTAGATATCAACTATATAGCACAATTATTATTAAGTTGTCCCTATTACCATAGTACCCAGGAGCCCAAGTCATAGCCCAGGGCCCCATAGTGCGAGGTGTTGTACAAAGGCAGAACAAAAGTGGCTGTATAGAGTCACACGCTCAGTGGAGTTGCAAGTGTCTAACTGAGAGCAGAATTTGTTCCACTGTGTCTATGTCACTCTATAAAGGCATGTATATTATAATGTTCTTGGAAGCCAACACTATAATGGAACACGCAGCTAGACTTCCTCTATAATCCCATGTTTTCACCAATTCTTACCTTTCCTGTACATTTACCTTTTGGATTCACTCTGACTGGTGTGACTCAGGTGAATTTCGTTGAATTGAGTCCGATTGGTCAGCCCAGAGCAGCATGCGTCAGTGACACAATACCCTTTCCCCAGTTTTTGTAAATTGATTTTATCTGGATAAGTCACAAAACACCTAAACTCAACACAGCAAACCTTCGCCGACAGCGAGTTCTCAGTGAGGCAGACTCACTGACAAGGTTGGAGGGAAAAGTTAATATGCAATTTGAAAAGTGCCACCTTCACGCATTCACAGCAACAAGTGTTTTTGCTTTTTTGGGACAGCGTTGGGCAACTCCAGCATGCAGCGCAGCTTAAGTCTGTGTTGCCACACATTGTACAGCTATATAGAACACAACCAGGTTTTCCCCTACATACAGGGTGCTGCTCTTTAAACATACAGAGAAGGGAACATCTACCTAGTTAATAAATACGATGTCCATGTCTATAGAATTTCACTGGTATGCCCCTGGCACCCACTTTTCTATATTTTCATGGACTCCAGCCAAGAGGCAAAATCTTATTTTGATCCATCCTCATGTTTCCCTTAGCCCTGTTTTCAGATGGCCAGCTAGATCCTCCGTGCATGTCACATCTCTCTCTGATTTTGGTTCAAACTTTCTGCAAACAGCACATCACTGCTATTAGAGGAAGCAAATGTAAACAAAACAAAAAAAACCATGCTTTACGTGGAGAATTTAATGCCTCTGTGGCTGACGTGCGATTTCGATACCGTGTAATACTGGAGTTATCTTTGGATGCCACGTTTTCAGGTGGCTCTTCTGATTGCTTACTGTCCTCAGACTTGTATGCTGCCATGGTAAGTCCTATATTCCTTTTTTTTTTTTTAAGTCAATACCACTTCCACTAATGAACGCTCAGCTGCAGAAGAGCAGAGTAGCCAAAGATTCAGCCCTTACCGTAAATCCGATGCCCACAGTGGCAGAAAAAGAGCCGGGAATGAACTTGCCCTGGTCAAACTGAACCAGCAGTGATGTCTTCCCCACTCCACTGTCTCCGACCAGGATAGTCTGTAAGAATCAAAGAGAGAGCCATTAGCATCCCCCGACAAGTGACTCAGGAAGCTGAGAACTGCCTTTGCTGTCTGGAACTCTGCAGGCTTCTCCAATACGTATCCTCTGCGTGCTGCGTGGGGAAGAGCACGGCAGTTCCGCGCTCCTTTTCCCCATGTACCTACAGCTGGGTTATTTGTTGCTTGTGAAGTGGCTGGATCCCACTGAACACATTCTGAACTGGTGTAAATAGCTGCAGCTCTGTTGAAGTCAGTGGAGTGATGCCAATTTCCACAAGCTAAAGATCTAGCTCCTAGCGTCTGATTCTGCCCTCATGCTGGTTTTACGCTAGCTTGACTCCAATGACTCCGTTAGTTACTCCTGATTTACACCAATGTAAGTGAGATCAGAATCAGTCCCATGGCGTCTCTGAGGGATCCAGGCAGCAGCAAACACCCAAATGATGAAGGTGGGGGGATCTGACCCAGCTGACTGTCGTTAACCCTCAAGCACCAGGGAAATGGAAAGCTCCATTCGGAGTCCTTAGCCAGCACTTTTGGGCCAGAGACCACGTGGAATCACTGGGCTCAGGAGACTCACTGCAAGTCATTAGGAGTTGGGCTCCTGAATCTCTAAATCACTCTTGGGACTTAGCCGTTTAAACCACCTAGGGCTTGCAGTGCTGAGCAGCACAATGCCTCAGCACCTGTAGAAACCAGGGCCCAGCACACAGACTTCAGTTCACCCTCGTCAGTTCATCGCAGGTGGTGCCTTGCATCTCCCGGGACCAGTACTGTGAGTGCGTTAGCCACCAGTATGGGCCTGAGCTAGTGACCATGAAGTACAGGGAAGGAGTCCCATTGATTTCCATGGGTGCTGGATCAGACCCCCAGAGCTGCAGCCCATTGGAGTCAATGGGAGTTTTAGGGGGAGCTGGATCATATCATGTGTGAGAAAAGATGCGGGTGTGCATAGGAGTAGTGGGCAGATGTGGGTATGTAAAGAGTCTCTCAGGATCATGCTAGCTCCTCACATCCTAATATTCTCCAGGGAGCCCTCCTCCCTCCTTTTGAAATGCGTCCCTCACTCCTCTGTTCTGCTGTGGCCCTGCTTTCCTTTGTTCCTGATGGAAGGGAAGAGGTGAGCAGGGCTCACAAAACAGTAGACCCTGAAGCCAAGAGACCGCTACCCTCTTACACCCAACCTTCTTGTTCCTCTTTTCCTTGGCTTTAGGGGCACAGAGTTTTGTGAAAATCCAACCGCATCTGGCTATGTGGTCACAGCGTCTGATCAACAGCTTTCATGTGCAAATAACGGCTCCCGCTAACACAGAGGCTCCTCAGAGGAGAGGGTCAGCCCTACTTCCTCTTTCTCTGCCTCTGTGGTGGGGACCCTATTCCGCATGGCTCTCCTGGTGAATTCTCAATGATCTCAGAAATAACTGAGTTCAGACAGGAAACCCATCCAGTCCTGTATATTAACTGCACAGAGCAGCACTACCCAGAAGCCAGCCCTAGAGATGGAGAATTATGATGGCTCCCTGGGCTTCTCTCCTTTCAGATTCAGCGGGATGCCACCATCCCACAATAAACTCCTACCTCATGGCCTGAGAAATGTTAAATAACAGAGGACTTCATTTAAACTGATTCACTCTCTCTGGGCCCTTCCTTTTCTCTGACTCTCTCCAATGTCCTTCCTGAAACCATGGTTCAACTCTGGAAAGTGACCCCATACAAATGCGGGGTGCCATGTTTATTCCGATATTTTTTCCCCCAGCTGCAGCCCCTGCAAACTCAACCTAGGATTCAAAAGTTAGGCTAGATTCTCTCCTTCTGGCATATCATCACCAGTAATAAAAGTGCTGCTGGCCCTTATTTACCCCCATGCAATGCCACCATCTTCAGATTATATCCTCAGTGATGCTTGATGTAGTGTATATAATAGTGTAGTATCCCTTTAAGTGGTTGGGAGCCCTCTAATGATGCTCACCATGTTCTGTTTTAGAAGCCACCAGAGCCCAGTTGGATCAGCAGTGTGTTTAGCTATAGTGAGGCCTCTAATCTTATGTACATTCAGCAAATACAATTATTTGGTCTCCACCGTGCCCATGTGGTTCCTTTATTTTATGTTTGTTGCCTGAAGGGCAAAAACACCCAACATCCAGGTAACCTCATATACAACTAGGTTTGCATAGGTGTAACTGATTGGCTCTGTATTGGGAATTTAGCGTTAATTTCTGATGATGCACAAGGAGGAATAGAATCCAGACCCTCCAGTGCCCCGTACCTTAGCCGTGCTGGCTTGGCAGGGCTAACAGGAGTAAACTAGGTAGTAAAACCTTATTTTTGTCACCTACAACTCGGACACTGGAAGGAAGAAGGTGTCAGTTTTACATGCTCTCTTTTTAGAGCAAAACTGGATGTTAATGACACCACCTAGCTCTGATCTAGTGCTTTTCATCCATAAATCTCAAAGGCCCTTAAACTGGCCGCCAGGAAGTTTAGACTTGAAATTAGACGAAGGTTTCTAACCATCAGAGGAGTGAAGTTTTGGAATAGCCTTCCAAGGGAAGCAGTGGGGGCAAAAGATCTATCTGGCTTTAAGATTAAACTCGATAAGTTTATGGAGGAGATGGTATGATGGGATAACATGGTTTTGGTTATTAAATATTCATGGTAAATAGGCCTAATGGCCTGTGATGGGATGTTAGATGGGGTGGGATCTGAGTTACCCAGGAAAGAATTTTCTGCAGTATCTGGCTGGTGAATCTTGCCCATATGCTCAGGGTTTAGCTGATCGCCATATTTGGGGTTGGGAAGGAATTTCCCTCCAGGGCAGATTGGAAGAGGCCCTGGAGGTTTTTCGCCTTCCTCTGTAGCATGGGGCACGGGTCACTTGCTGGAGGATTCTCTGCTCCTTGAAGTCTTTAAACCATGATTTGAGGACTTCAATAGCTCAGGCATAGGTGAGAGGTTTTTCGCAGGAGTGGGTGGGTGAAATTCTGTGGCCGGCATTGTGCAGGAGGTCAGACTAGATGATCATAATGGTCTCTTCTGACCTTAGTATCTAGGAATCTATGAAAAAAGAGGTCGGTGTCATTATACCTGTTTTACTGATGGGGTAACTGAGGCATGGGGAAAGTGAAGTGACTTGTCAAAGGTCACCCAGCAGCCCAGTGGCAGAGCCAAGAATAGAACCCAGCTTTCCTGAGTCCCAGTCCAGTGTTCTGTCCAATAGGGAACTCTGAATCAGGGAAAGCAGGGACTTGAAGCTAGTGTCTCCCACGCCCCAGGTGAGTGCCCTAAGACCCCCCCCACACACTCCACCCCAGTTGTATTGCAAATACATTTTATAATGTTTTGGTTTCATTCTGTTGCAGAATAAAAACAAACCTCGAAACCTCGACATTTTTCGCAAACTGGAATCTTTGTTTTGCAGCCAGCCCTAGTGCTCCCAGCTGTCAACTCTCTCCAAAGGCATCGTGCGGGATCGGACCCACAGGCAGTACACGTTTACTCTGAAAAGGTGCACCGCATTTTGAAAGGAAATTGCTTCACCCAGCTTCCCACCCCTTTTGTGTTTGCTTTCGATGAAGACAGGAGTGGTTGAGATTTGCAGGCACCAATGTTCTCAGATACTGAGCTCAAAGTCTCAAGTGGGAGCGTTCGCAAAAACTGAATATTACATATCTGCACAAGAGTATTCGGGCTGGAAGTCCTTGCACGCTCATCTAATCAGGGACCAGAAACAACATGACGTGACTTATCTGATCAACCAACCACAATACAGCTCAAATAACCAATATTCACAGAGAACTGCCCAGGGTCAGGCCAAAAAGTTTTCCAAAATTACCCCCAGAATTGGACAATGGATAAATGAGAGGAGATTGCAGCCTGTTTGTGGAATATCCAAGGGGGGAAAAAACAGGCTACGTTCATTATCAATTATTTTCTCAGCTCTAATAGTGAGTGTAAGGTAGGGAAAAGACCAAAGAAAACTCCAGGATCGAAATGCTACAGTTACCATTTATTTTTCTCTTTCTGGCCTCTGTTTAAAGCAAAGATGGACCCCATGCTATAAAATCCAGAACTGAGTCCACATCGAGATTTTGCATTCTCACAAACTTTGAGGATGGTTGGATTCAGGTTTGTGCTTCACTCCCTTACAGAGCGAAGGGCAAGCCACCCAGTTTGGAGTTAGGTTTCAGAGTAGCAGCCGTCTTAGTCTGTATCCATAAAAAGAAAAGGAGTACTTGTGGCACCTTAGAGACTAACCAATTTATTTGAGCATAAGCTTTAGTGAGCTACAGCTCACTTCATCGGATGCATTCTAACACGGCTGCTACTCTGAAACCTTTTGTAGTGATAATCAAGGTGGGCCATTTCCAGCACTTTACAAACTCGAAGATAGCTGGGAGTGCTGGTAGCGTAGGGCCTGAGGAGGGAGTCTACATTGCCAGACAATCCTGCTGTCAGGGTGCCAATGCCTGAGATGATGGGGCGTCCAGGATTTCCAGGTTTATGGATCTTGGGTAGCAGATAGAATACCCTTGGTCGGGGTTCTAGGGGTGTGTCTGTGTGGATTTGTTCTTGTGCTTTTTCAGGGAGTTTCTTGAGCAGATGGTGTAGTTTCTTTTGGTAACTGCCAGTGGGATCAGAGGGTCCTGGCTTGTAGAAAGTGGTGTTTCGTGTTCTCTGTGTATATAAAATCTCCCCATGATATTTTCCACGGTATGCATCCGATGAAGTGAGCTGTAGCTCACGAAAGCTTATGCTCTAATAAATTTCTTAGTCTCTAAGGTGCCACAAGGCCGCCTTTAATTTGGAGTTAGATTCCCTTCCAAAAAGTTAGAGTGGGAGCTGGAACTGAGGTTTTGCTTCCAACCTGTCACTAATTGAAAGGGAAGCTGCCTTGTGAACTTCGATTATATTGCAAAGAGAAAGTCACAATTTAAAAAAAAAATCCTTACATGTAATAAAAATAGTTAACAGGAAAGCTGCCATTTCAACACGGCTAGAGAAACAGGAAGAGCAACTCAACATGTTGTGATAATATTTGGCAATTATACAGTGCATTCCATCTTCATAGCACTGCACAATCGTCTGCTGGCTTAGCTGCACAATCCCCCCCTTCCACTCCCCCAGGAGTAGGAAAGTAACTATTGTCAGCCTGCATTTTACCGATAGGGAAACTGAAACATTAACTTGAAGTGACTTGACCAAGGTCACAAAAGGAGTCAACCAGCTCAGTTCTCCCCTGTATCCATGCTCCACTTGCCACAGAAGAGCCAAAGTGACTTCACACAGCAAGTCAGGGGCAGAGCCAGAACTCAGGTCCCAGCCCAGCACTGTAGCCACTAGACCACACTGTCTCTCTGCTGAATTTTGCCAGATGAAGCACAAAAACAACTCACCTGCTCTAACGAAGGGCAGGTGAGGATGGCAAAGCTAATGATACATTAATAACCCATTCAAGAGAGGCGAACCACCATAGCTGAATGGACAATTAGCATTTGGCATGGTTGGTGTTTTAGATACACACAGAGTTAAACAACAGTTCTCCAAAGGAGTGCCCTGCAAGAGCCTCCAACAGAAGCAGAATTGCCGCTGATTGCTTCCCCTCCCTTCTTCCTCTCTGCCCTGGTTCTTTCTTCTGTATTTCATCTAGTGTTTCTGCTCCTGTGATTGTAACTTGGCCAGGTTGTGATATGAAGCAGAGCACCAGGAAAAGACTGACTGAAAGAACAAAGCAGAAGTGTCTGGATGTCACTTACCACAGACACGGGATTTGCAAACCTGAGAGAGAGAAATGTCCCAGGCTGGAAGGAACCAGAGCTCTCTTTTTAGAGCATTTTAAAGAAAAGACCTGACAGAGCTTTAGGGAGAAAGGGGCAATTGGAGGGACAATGCAGCTGTCCTTCGCTGGGGTGATTCTCTTCCTTGCAGGTGAGAGGTTTCTATTGATCCAGTCACACCAGAGAGACCGCCTGAAAGGCTAATCTACCCACTGAGAGTCAGTATCCTTTGCTTCCCTTTCAAAAGGAGAGAGGCTAAGGGTGTTTATTGTCATCTCTCTACTGGGGATTTATGCTGGGTAACTTGAGCATTAGCACTAATGGGAATCACCCAAGTCCAACCCCTGTGGAGCCAAACGAGACCCCCCCCTATATTTCTCTGCTGGTCGGCAGCACGCTGCATGGTCTGATAGGGACCAGCTGGGGTGGAGGGAATGGGGCCCCTTGGGGCGTTGAGTTCAAGTTACCATTCTGCCTCCTCAACCATTCAGTGAAGAGGAAACGACAAGGTTTGCTTTTTGATTTGTTTTTCAGGCTACTCCTCTGGGCTGGCTGCCCTGGAGCTGACTGGCCCTGGGGAGGTGAGCAGGGCCCTGGGCGAGTCGGTGTCCGTGCAGTGTCGGTACCATAAAAGGTATAAAGGAAATAGCAAATACTGGTGCAGAGGAGCAGTTTGGAGAACCTGTCACACAGCTGTTGAGACCACAGGGTTGGAGGCCGAGGCAAAGAGGGACAGAGTCTCCATCAGAGACAACCCCAGGCTGTGCACATTCACAGTGACCATGGAGAACCTGACGCTGGGAGATGCTGGGATTTACTGGTGTGGGATAAGCAGATTTGGATACGATCCAGGAGTTCCTGTTGAGGTGACTGTTGTCCCAGGTGAGTGTCTGCTCGGATCTCTGTACGGCTCCTACATTGCGAGTGAGGTTGAATGGGGGATGGGTAAGAAAGAGAGACGGGCACTTGAGGGCAGGATGTTCGTACATCCCTACCTGTCCCCAGAGGTGATTTTCTGATCTGACTCACCCCTTCTGGTATTGCTGTGGGCCACGAGCAGGACACGTGCAGGTTTGGAAGAGGCTGTTGCTGTGGGCATGCTCAAGTCAGAGTTTATCGTCTGGCTGCCACAGCAGCTCACTCCCCCAGACCAGCTCAGAAGAACCGGGGGCACAACTGCAGCCCCATGTTGACTAAGGGATCCAGCAGGGAGCTTGCCAGGGAAGGAGCCAAGAGGCTCTCTAACCAGCACAGGAGCAGAGCAGTAGCCAAAGGCAGCGAATGTTGGCTGAAGCTCCTGATCCCTATTGAAGTTTCTTTAAAATGTGGCTCTGCTCTGAAAACCGGCTGGAAAAAACCTGGCACCTTGATGGTCTCTCAGGGATTCCAGGTCAAACGCGCTCCCTTTACGAGCACCAAGATGTTAGTTTTCCAGCTGTAGGCCTCCTGCAAACCTGGAATCTGAGGGCCATGCTGGGCTCCTTCCTGGCAGCTCATCATTACCAGGACTAAAAATTCTAGGGGGCAGATTAAACCTGCTAAAGATGCTCCAGGTATATTCAGTCACTTTTGTAAATGAACTCACACCAGTCCTGGTCATGCTCCTTATCTGCATACTTTCCATGGGCATTCATACGTCTGAGTTTTTTCCGGGAAAGCATTTTCATAAACCAAATTTTACATTGACATTCGGATGTGGAATATCTCACACAGCTACCCAATTGGGGAGTAGAGACAAACTCTTGTTGGGGCTCAGCTGGCCAGTCGCAACTCACCACTGCTACAATCACAAATATTAACCTTTCATATGTGTGAAATTCACCACTGTGCAGAGGGACATTACCCCCTTAGGCCATTTAGCCTCCCTCTGTAGCAGCTAGTTAAAGAAGAGAGGGGTCCAAGCCACAAAATATGGATCCAGATTTTTCACCCCACAAGGTTTGGGGCGTGTGTGTCCAGATCGAGGGCTTTGACTCAGCCCTTTACAGGCATAGGGGCCAACTACAAAATTCAGATCCAGAATTCTCTCTCCCCCCCCCCCGGCCCCCACCCCCACTCCCACTCACTCACCCACACTCCAATGTTTGGGAAGAGATTGGATCTTCCCACCCCTAATTTGAAGGAAAACTGCATAGAAATGATTTTCAAATCACTACAGCTACATTTCAAAGAGTAAATGCCTATTTTTAAAAGTCCCTTACACATAATAAATATCAACAGTTAACAGCAAAGCTGCAGTCTCAACTGTCTGATGACCTGGTGTGAAACACAAGAAGGGCAACTCAATATATAACACTTAGCGCCTATACGGTGCTTCCTGTCTTCACAGCAGCACTGTACAAATGACAGGTTTCAGAGTAGCAGCCATATTAGTCTGTATTCGCAAAAAGAAAAGGAGGACTTGTGGCACCTTAGAGATGAACAAATTTATGAGAGCATAAGCTTTCATGAGCTACAGCTCACTTCCTCGGATGCATACAGTGGAAAATATAGTGGGGAGATTTTATATACACAGAAAACATGAAACAATGGGTGTTACCATACACACTGTAACAAGAGTGATCAGGAAAGGTGAGCTATTACCAGCAAAAGGGGAGGGGGGGGGGAATCTTTTGTAGTGATAATCAAGGTGGGCCATTGATCCTTGATGATGCATTGGAGAGGTTTTAGTTGGGGGCTGAAGGTGATGGCTAGCGGCGACAAAGAAAATAACAGAATGCCACTAGCCATCACCTTCAGCCCCCAACTAAAACCTCTCCAATGCATCATCAAGGATCTACAACCTATCCTGAAGGATGACCCATCACTCTCACAGATCTTGGGAGACAGGCCAGTTCTTGCTTACAGTCAGCCCCCCAACCTGAAGCAAATACTCACCAGCAACCACACACCACACAACAAAAACACTAACCCAGGAACCTATCCTTGCAACAAAGCCCATTGCCAACTGTGTCCACATATCTATTCAGGGGACACCCCATCATAGGGCCTAATAACATCAGCCACACTATCAGAAGCTCGTTCACCTGCACATTTACCAATGTGATATATGCCATCATGTGCCAGCAATGCCCCTCTGCCATGTACATTGGGCAAACTGGACAGTCTCTACGTAAAAGAATAAATGGGCACAAATCAGACGTCAAGAATTATCACATTCAAAAACCAGTCAGAGAACACTTCAATCTCTTTGGTCACTCGATTACAGACCTAAAAGTGGCAATTCCTCAACAAAAAACTTCAAAAACAGACTCCAACCGAGAGACTGTTCAATTGGAATTAATTTGCAAACTGGATACAATTAACTTAGGCTTGAATAAAGACTGGGAGTGGATGTGTCATTACACAAAGTAAAACTATTTCCCCATGTTTATTTCCCCTCCTACTGTTCTTGTAAAGTGCTGGAAATGGCCCACATCGATTATCACTACAAAAGGTCCCTCCCCCCGCTCTCCTGCTGGTAATAGCTCACCTTTCCTGGTCACTCTCGTTACAGTGTGTATGGTAACACCCATTGTTTCATGTTCTCTGTGTATATAAAATCTCCCCACTGTATGCATCCGATGAAGTGAGCTGTAGCTCACGAAAGCTCATGCTCTAATAAATTGGTTAGTCTCTAAGGTGCCACAAGTACTCCTTTTCTTTTTAGAAATACTGGTGCAGAGGAGCACAGTGGAACAGCCGCTCCAAAGTTGTTGAGACTGAAAAGTCAGAGATCAAGGTGAAACGGGGCAGAGTCTCCATCGCAGACAGTCACAGCATGAGCACATTCACTGTGACCGTGGAGAACCTGACTCTGGGAGATGCTAGGATCTACTGGTGTGGAATAAATATAAAAGGTGCAGGTGATCCTTATTCCCTTGTTAAGGTGACTGTTCTCCCAGAAAGAAAAGGAGGACTTGTGGCACCTTAGAGACTAACCAATTTATTTGAGCATAAGCTTTCGTGAGCTACAGCTCACTTCATCGGATGCAGGTGAGTCTCTGCTCTGATCTTTTGATGGCAACCTGGAGCAAGGGACAGACTAACTCTCCTGTGGGACCAGGCTATTAGATTTTGTGGGGCCCCTGTATACAAGTCTTTTTCCTAATTTAAAACAAAATTATCACAATTATGGCATTGAGACTATTAATGCTATACTAAACTTGCCTTTTAGTTAACATAAAGTCATTCTGTGGTTACATTTAAGTCTTAAAACATGTAGAATATAGTAAAGTTAATTCAAAATAGCCTACTTCTTACCTAAGAACAGCTGTTATATTAGTTTCTTTCTGGGAGGGAGTTTGGGTGCCGGGCGGAGGGGGCTCCAGGCTGGAGCAGAGTGTTGGGGTGCAGGAGAGGGTGAGGGGTTCAGGCTCTGGAAGGGAGTTTGGGTGCAGGAGGGGGTTCTGACCTGGGGCAGGGGATTGGGGTGCAGGAGGGAGTGTGAAGTGTAGGCTCTGGCCGGGAGGCATTTACCACAGGGAGCTCGCAGCCAGCAGCACCGTAGGGCTCAGGCAGGCTGCCTGCATGCCTTGGCCCCACACCAATGGGAAGCCGCCGGCTGCTGACACGTCTCTGCGTGCCCCTGGGGGGGAGGGGAACAATGTGTCTCCATGCAGTGCCTGCACCTGCAAGTGCCCAGTTCCCAGCCAATGGGAGCTGCGGGGACGGTGCTGGCAGCAGGGGCAGCATGTGGAGTCGCCCTCCTGCCAGGGGCTGCAGAAACGTGCCAGCAGCTGGCTGCTTCCGGGAGCAGCATGGAGCCCTGGCATGTAGGCAGCCTGCCTGAGCCCTGCTGAGCAGTGGCCCCCCTTAGCCCGGCGCTGCAGCCCCTAAAGCCTCTTCATTAATCTGGCCCTGCCTGGAACCCAAGTGTCTTCGATTGGGGAGTGCTGGTGAGAGACTCAGACAGCTATTTATGGGCCCTAGCTTATCCCCAGGATAGCATCCTGGTCACTCAACCCTAGTGTACAGCAATAGGCTTTGTGTTTGGGTCGGTGAGGCTGGAGGAGTGAACTGATGTGGGCGCCCAGGGGTTAGTATATGTGTGTGTGTGCGTGCAAGCTACACCACCTACTCCCGGGCAGCCCCGTGCACCCACTCCTGCAGCAACTCTCAGTGCTTGGAGGGCCAGCAGGGTGCTGCTGGAGGCCTCCAAGCACCAAAGCAGGGGAATGGCAGCAGTGGGCTGCAAGACCCTCCCCGTCACACATAAAGGCAATCCTGTCGCTGCTGACCTGAGGCTGGGGGCAGAGGGACCAGGGGGCAGGGACTCCTGGCAATGCAGCCAACTGTAGGGGAGACTCACCTACTGAATGCAGGACTGGGATGGGGAGAAGCAGCAGGCCGGGGGGGGGGGGGGGGCAGGTGTGGAGAGGGAGAGCAGGAAGGAGCACAGAGTGGGGGGTGCTCTACCTTGGGTACCTTGCTGTGCATGCCTAGCTCCATTGCAGCAGGTCTCTTGGATCAAGCTGGACCCCCAGGCACTATGGGCTAGTCCCTGAGGGCTCCCCACTCTGGGCTGGCTCAGGAAGCCACGGTGTACTAGAAACAGAAGCAGCCAGCGGAACCTGCTCCTTCTGTCGACATTTCCTTGTGAAGATCAAATAAAGGGAACGACTGTGTGTGTTGAAATTTAAAATCCACACAGTGGCCGGTGTGAGAGCTATTATGGGACAGGATCAGTGTGCAGAACAGAGGGGTGTCTGGGGATCTGGTCCTGGAGCAAGGGGCGGGGGGGGGGGGGGAAGCCTGTATGATCTCAGAGGAAATCCCTAGTGGGGCTCGGGTTTGAATATCTCCCTTGCTGCAGGGCCTAAATATTTGGCCAATAAACTATTACAGCAAATCGAATGGCCCCCGCAGGCTGAGTGCGTTCAATCTGGAGACTGCCGTCAATGCTTGGAGTACAGCATAGGGGAAACTTAGTACTGCTCTGATGCCCTGATCCAAAGCCCATTGAAGTCTCTGGATACACTCCCACTAACTTCAGTGCGCATAAGGCCCTAAGTGCAACCTTAACTACGGAGCTCCATGCTGTGTACCCCAAGCGAAATCCCCCCTCCATATCCAGTCCCCACCCTGAGATCAGCCCACTCCCATGCAGCGTACCCCAGCTCCTTGCCTTTGCTCCATTACAGAGCTCGGCTTTTCACTGATGGACGGTGGCTGCCATCACCTGGTTGTGTGGTCGCTTGTGTGCGGTGCATTTGTTAGTGACAGTCTAGACCCCAGCGGTCACCTCTCTGCATGCCAGCTAACACTCATACTGTGCGCTAATCGTCCCCCTTGGTGAGAGACCAAGAACTGAACTGGCCCTAGAGACCGATGGCTCCCTTCACTCCTAGGAGTGCAGTGGGGAAGCTTGCTCTGCCTGTGCTGGGAGTGTTCGGTGAAGAGAGGGCTCCAGGCTCCAGCATGGGCAGGCTGGCACCTTTCACCTGAAATGTCGAGACTAAGAACGCAGCAGCCTATGGAGAAGTGACATTTTGAAGACCTCAGAGCACTGTCTTTTCTGGCTTATATTTTCAGCGCTTTCCACTGCAGTGATGGTAACCACTGGATCTCTCTCCCCAGCAATAAGCACAACAATCGCAGCTGAGCACCCCAAAAGGTAAGGGCAGTTAAGTAAATGTAAAAGCAGGGTCTAAGCTGGGGTGTTCAGGGCTGAATTTCCAGGCCCAGCTTCGCACGCGTGTTAGAGTCTGCAGCGGCAGAGACGGGCACATCCTGGTTTATGTATGCACGCTAAGGGGCCGAACGCCTAGCTGCCTGATTGGTGCCTGCAGATGGGGATTTTGCACATCCAAAACCAGAAGTTCCCACCCGCCTGCTGGTGCTCGTGACCCTGCACTGCCAGGCTGATGCACCGTTTCCCGGCCCCGTGTGTCATTGTTTACACAGGCACAGAGGGAGTGCAAGCACGCTGCAAAAGGCTGTGGGAGAACTGCACAAGTTCTGCAGGCTCAGGAAGCTACAAAGCACAGAGAATAGAGCCGCTGCCTCAGGGTCTCTCAGCGCGTACCGGTGTGACAGAGCTAGGACTAGATCTCGAGTGTTCCTGGGCTCCGGTTCTGTGGTCAGGCCACTAGCCCAGCCTGCCTCAAGACCTTTACTCTGTCTAACTGCACTTTCTCTATTGGTTTCCCTAATAACGCTTTGCAATCAGTGTACAAGAAGCTGCCATCTTATTTCTCACCCTTCCCGTAGAGAGGTAGAGACCTTCCCCCAAAGTTCACCCTCCTTCAATCTTCACCGCTCCAACCAGACACGGCAGCAGCAGGCAAATCCTCTCTTTTCTCTTGGCCTGCTCTTCCCTCTGATTCATATTGCCAGCCCCATCTGCTCTGCCTTCCCTCCCAGCCAGTTGTAGCTACAGCTGGTAAATTAAATCTCCCCCTGGATATGGTAACTTAGCCAACTCGCTTACTCTAATTATATCACATCTCCCTTGGCACACGTGCTAATAAATAAAATTGTCTTGGTTTCTGAGCTTCTAGTGTCTGTACAGAACCCAGTTCGCATTTCCCTGCTCTGGCCCTGTCTCTCTTTTGTCCCGTAACATGAGCTGGTCAAATAGCTGACCTGGGTCTCACCCTTCAGCCCCTGGTATAGAAACCGAGGGCTGGTCTACAGCCAAAGCCAGGGTTTAAACCAAAACTTAGGTCAGTCTAGCAATGTTGCTCTGGGTGTGAAACATTCACACTGCTGAGAGATGTCATGAAGCTGACCAAAGCCCCAGTATAGACATCACTAGGTCAAGGGAAGAATTCGTCTGTCTACCTAGCTCCTGCCTCTTGCGGGGGTGGATTTACTACAACGATGGAAAAAACCCTTCTGTCACTGAAGCACGAGTCTACACTACGGCAACATAGTGACTGCGCTGTCGTGTAGACAAGCCCAAAAAGGGGTCAGTTTTATACCAATTCAGTTAAACTGGTGCAACTTTGTGTGTGGACACTTACATGGATCTAAAGCTGGATTGTAGCAGTTCAGCTGGGTCAGTAAATTATCAGCTCCACGCTAAACCCCATATAACCAGTTTGAAAAACTGATAAGAGGAGCCTTCACGCAGGGCCGTGCAATAGTTTAACAGCATCAGTTTTTGAACTACTTAGAGTTAAAGTAGTGCAACTTCGGCATGCAGGTAACCCCTGACTGGAGAATCCTGTGCATTGTTCCCCGGGGGGAGCTGCGCTGCTTTAGCCATGCTTTGTGCAGGTCTCTTTCTATAGAAGGTAGTGGAAGGGCTTCTGCATTTATGAGAGGAGACTAGAGATGGGAGAGGGCCACTTTTTTCAGCTCTGATGAAATGCCCAGTAGGCTGAATTTGGACAGTATCAAGTCTGGCTCTGGGCCTCTCTCTGGAGCTTGGTTGGTTGGAATGGGAATTGGTATTCACTGGGTCAAGGAGTGGCTGTGGGTCCCTGGGGCTGGGGGTGAACAATCCCTAGAGCAGGGACGGTCATGGCATGGCCTGTAAATGGCTGCTGGCGGTCCAGTATACAGAGGTGCATTTGCACAAATACCTAGGGCAGGGCTGGCTTTGTTCCCCGACTGAATTTCCACCACCCCCTTCACTGACAGGTAGGCAGTGTCCCAGAGATGTATTTTTCCCTTTGTCTTCCAGTTCTCCTTTCACCAGCGCTCTGTTCTTGCTGCCAGTGCTCCTGCTGGTTTTACTTATGTTACTGAGCGGAGCCATTCTCCTGGCCAGAAGAATGATGCTGAAGAGGAAAAAGGGTGAGAGGTGGGGGCTGCCCTGATCTCAGATGGCTCTGCCCTCCTTTCATTCCCCCTCCATCACTTACTCCCTTGGCCAATAAAGCTTCATGAAGCCCTGATCCTAACTGCTTAGTCTGCCAAAAATCCCATGCAAATCAGGAGTTTTGCCTCAGTAGCCAGTTCTCCCATTTCTACATTCAGTGCAAGGGAAGTGGTTTAAACAGAATTGCAATTATTTAGAGAGCAGCCAGACTGTGCTAAGCACAATAGGGACACACAGCAAAACACAGTTCCTAGAGGGAAAGGCTTTCAATTGAAGCAGGCAACACCCAGGCCCAGTGCAGGGGAGGGGCGTCTGAGCCCTGTTTCACTGTTTCTCTTATCTGATTTTGGTCTAAATCTCTCTCCCCCTGTCTGAACTTGGCATGGGGGCGGGGGGGGGGGGGGGGTAAGGGCTAAGGGACTGAAGACATCTGGGTTCTGTCCTTGTGTGCAACATGAGAATAAAAATTCAAGGCTTAGTCCATTAACATATGGGAGGCACTTGGTTACTACAGCGAGAAGCACCATAGAAAATCCTATGCAACAACCCCCTTCCTCTTCTCTGACTGATACTGAATTCCCTGCACAAACCCCCTCTCATCCCAGTCTCTGCCACCCACGCCGGGGTCAGTCCTACAAGGGGGTGAGCAGCCAGCCCCATTTTCCAGGCAAGGAGCCTACTCACGCTCGTGCAGTACGTAAGCATGGGCTAAATGCCTTGTGTGAGTGTGCAAGAGTACTCAGCCCCCTGCAGGCTCACGCCTATTTTCTTATTTTACACACGTACTCTCTTTTCTCCTGCTCCAGGTTGCATCACCCCTGAGCCAGTGATTAGTCAGAGCTGCGGTTTAGTGCAGTTTCAAAAATAGCAACAGCCAAGTTACCCAAGGCACTTGCTCAGCCCCAAGTGGAGCAATGAGATGGAGACTGAGGAAGCTGGGGGGAGAGGGGGTTTGTACTAACACTATTGGACAGGCAATGTAATGCACCTCAGAAAGAGACAAGGCTAACAGCTTCCCCACTATCACGGCTACGGGGCTAAGCCACCACTCCCAAGGGGATATATGCAGCTGACTACACCCCACACACCTGACTTTGCCCTCCTGGTACAGAGATTTCCAGTGAACAAACAGCAGCAGGCCATCTGCTTCTCCCAGGGAAGTTCCACTTGTCCAGGGTTGCACCCATCTGCCAGGAGGAGATCTGGCCCCGTAGCTTTGCCTACAGTTCATCTGTGTTTATGGGCCACGGCTTGCCAGTGCCCAATGCCACAGAGGGCCACAGAATTCCTTCCTGTTCACAGTCTCCATCTGCTCTTTGCCCACTGGACACGGTGCAAGGGCAACTCCAGAGAATCACAGCAGGAGCAGCAATTGCCGTCTACTTGTGAGTGGGGAATCTGGGTGTAAAACTGGTGCTTATTACACTGGTGAAGGCTGTGGAAGTGAAATAGGCTCAGGAGCTCCAGGGATGCAGGTGGTGGTTCTGGCCTGTAGGATGCATCTCAGCCACAGGGGTGGTGGAACCAGAGAAGATCCATCTCTCGCCTCTTGAAAGGCAGGAGGGTCTAGCTCCATCTGTGTGTTCCTCACCAGTTCTAGGTACATGCCCTGTGCCTCATCCCAGCTATCCCACGTCACTTCCAAAAGTCTATGCCCACCTAGTCTAAGCATTAACAGCTCAGAACTAAGCCCTGGAGAGAGAGGCCAACATTTTTGTGATGATAGTGGTAAAGGGCTGAATGCTTCAGCATTTTACCCCTCCTTATGTAGGATCTGGAGGAGCCCATCTCCCTTCCCCACTCCCCGCCTCGTCACTCCTCCTCTGTAGATCTTCTCTTTCAAGACGGTTACATCAGTGTAATAAGGGTCTGTTACCTTTCAGCTGCTGGAGCCATTGGGCCTAGCCCAGCAGTGAATGAGGTAAGAGGGGGAAATGAGTGCTGCGCTCTGAGACAGTGGGTTAATTCTCCAGCCCCAAGGAGAACAGTAGAGTTCAAGTCTGAGTAAGAGGGTGCTGAGCTCAGTTATTCAACCCCTTGGAACTAAAATAAGAGGAGAATCCAGAGTGAGGGACAGGCTGAATCCCTGGGAAGGAGGTTGGTCATTGTAGGGGGGGCCCAGCCTTGATTTGGTCTGGTACATAAAGCATTGGATGTAGTCAGGAATCTTGGATCTGCCAATAGCTCATTGCAAGACCTTGGGTAAGTCACCATCTCTCTGTGCCTCTCTTTCCGGTCTAAAATGAGAAGAACACTAGTTCCCTTTGCAAAGGGCTTGAAGATTCCTGGCTGAAAAGCACTAGGTCAGCACTGCTGGAGAAAGCAGGGAGACTTGCTAGGTGTTCGGGGAGTTAGAGGGGAGGAAAAACCAGGGGACAGATAACAGAGGTAGGCTGTGCCCCTGGATCACCCCAGAAGCAGTGCCTGGTGCTGCTGCAGGGGCAGAGAGCGCCAGCTCAGAGATCCCAACCCAGATTGTGTTTGTTTTTTTTTCCCTTCAGGCAATTACCAGCACCGAAAGTGATGTTTCCTATGCAACTGTGAAACCAAAGCCTAGAAAATCCATCACTACAGCCCCATCCCCTGACTCTGCTCAGGCCGAGCCCAGTCCAGAAAGGGCGGAATATTCAGCTGTAGTAAGGATTCTGGCATTCAGTTCTAAAATGCAAGGATGTTTGAAGAGATTCTTCTGATCCCCTTTATTCTCTTTAAATCTTGCTTTTGGGTTCTACAGGGCATGCCGAGTCTTGCACAAGAGCACTTGCATGCAATGTTCATGTGTCTTCTAGCACATTGAACCCTGTTCCTTTCATTAGCAGCAAGAGGAGTTCAGGAAAGGCTCTAGAAAAGTTTATCAAATTTCTAGAGGCTTTAGAAAAGCTTAATCTCCATCAGGTCTGGAAAAGTTTGGACCACCTCACACTCAGAACAGCAGCTGAAGTCAGAGCATAGAGGGCCAATTTTGCTTTGTTCTGCTTTGCACATACAATGTTGACAGACCGTAGTTGCTGGTGGGCAGGATTGAACCTGGGGCCTCTGAAGCTTAGTGCATGAGCTAGAAGCCAGCTGGCTGTCAGTGAAGGCAGTAGAGCAGACTCATTTTAGCTCTCTCTAAGGGGTCTCAGTGCCACTAGATGGGACGGACACCACACCCAGAAGGTATGTGGGTTTTACACAATTTGCCTACATGTGGGTAACCGCATGTACCAGCTGAGAAACTGCAGGCCCAATCTCAGCCCATGCAGGTAGGATGCAAACAGGCCATGCACAAAGAGTCAGCTGCAAATTTAAATGTTCCAGTCTCATGTGACTTGCCCAGCAGTCATGTCACGCTCATCCACAGGACTGGAGTTCCACTCACCACCATGCCATTCTTAGAAAGAAACTATTCCAAGTGCAGGAAGATCTGCACGCGCGCACACACGACAGGGATGTGCATGAGCATTAGGAAACCTGTGCTGTGCAACCAGCCTCATCCAAGCAATTGAGTTACTTAGACAAAGCAGCCAGGGTATGAGCGCTTCTGTTCCTCAGCATCTGTTCTAGTTACGGTCTCTCGCCCTTCATTTCTTTTCTCTGATCAAGGCTGTTTTAAAATTTCAGGCTCCAGGGATGACAGATATTTCTTACGCCACAGTGAAATATCCAATCCTGGATGAGCAGGCAATCTATGTCAACGTGGGCAGGTCATCCAACCAACCCCGCTTGAGCAGCCCTCTGGAACAAACAGAGTACTGCGAGCTGAAAAGGAAATAGGCTCCCCCCGGAACATCTCCCTCCTCCCTGTAGTTGTGTGGAAGTGCGAAGATTGCAACTGCTTGGAGCAGCGCTGCAAGGGATGGAATCGCCCAAGATGAGCTGGTGCTGGTGGAGACCCAGCCAGATTAAGCAAATGCCAGATGGAACTACAGTCTATTGAACTGTCTCGCCAGAATGGTCTGATGCAGCTGAACATGATGTGGTGTAATGGGGGGGAACGCCGTGGAGAGGCAGAAGAATCACTTCCTCAGTCTTATTTATTTACATGTATGTCAGTCCTCACCTGTGCTCTCTCACGCAAGTTAAAGCCGGAGGGAAAAATAAATAAATAAATAAATAAATCTGATTCTGCAGAGATGGGTCCAAGTCACGTAGGTCTGCTCCAGTTTCCTAGATTTGAGTGGAGAGAGGCTGGGTTTGGGAGCCAGACCCAGGGAGCATGGTGGTGGTGACATCTTCATCCAGCTCTCCTGAGACAGTGAAGCTGCTGAATGGGTCATAGCTGCTCAGAGAGATAAGGGAGAACTGTGGGAGCAGGACCACAGAAAGACAAGGGATGGAGTGCAGCTGGCATCTGGGGACAATGCTTAGACAGGAGCATTCCCAAAAAAAGGCAGCCTGGACTTTGATTGGAATGGGCCCCCCAATGGAAGACAGCGCCAGGGAGGAAAGGAGAAAGACCTCAGACACCAAGCAACATGGAATGGCACCTGCTCAGTGGGATGATGCAGCATTGTTGGGGCATAGGCCTTGGAGAGAGAAGACAGCAGCCCTGGGAGGGGCGAGTTGGCAAGATTGAACCAGAGAGACAGGAAGCGGGAGGGAGTTTTGCATCATTTCACTGCATGCGTTCTGTTGCTAAATGGGCAGTGACCTTTCAAGGGGGAGCTCCCACAGCACCATGGGACAGGGAAAGTGGTATTTGCCTGTGCAGAATACATTCCCTTTCGATAGGGTTGGCCGGCAGCACTAATGCGTGTTCTAGTTCACTGCCATGATACCACAAAGAGCTGATAAATAATTCACAGCTAGGAAGCTGGACGACTTATTGAATAGTCTCCATCCTTTGCCTGTCGTTCCCCACAGCCAAGCTCCCAGGTCAGGGAGGCTTCTGCCTTGCACTTAGAGAACAGAAGTCAGCAGCATCTCTAGTAGGTCTCTAGAGTAGGACAATCCAGGTTGAGGCTCCATGGTGTGATGCCATCAGACCAAGGCTGGCTGCCTATCTGCTTTAACCACACACACGTTACAGGGGTAACTGGGTGACATTTGATGGCCCGTGATACACACAAGATCAGACCTGATGAATAATAGTCCCTTCTGACTTTAAACTCTGTGGCTTTCAGACTCTGGAGACTGCACAAGGCCTGCCCCTATGCCCATTGAAGTGAAGGGTGTCAATGGGAAAAAACTCCCAAAGGGCTTTGGATCAGGCTCATGCATAGTAGCCTGGCAGACTAGAAACAAATCATGTTATTTTAACTCTCTGAATGCCACGATGAAATCACTGTAGCCATGGGCAAATTGCTATTGAACACAGAAGGTAGGACTGCAGCCCCGAGACAGTGGCAAAGCCTGGTGCTTTAAGACCTTGGTCACATCCTATAAGGCCCATAACCTCAGCCTCAGTTGTGTCAACCACCGAGAGGAAGCTGAAGAAGCCAGTGATGTCAGACTTTTACATTACTTTTGTTTTAGTTAGTGTAACCTACAGTCAGGGACATGGTGTTCCAGGGGGTGGCCCAGACTCCGCTCGCTGGGGATGGTGGGTGGGTTACAGCTGCCACGTAGAGTGTGGAATTCACTCGCTGAAGATACAGCCTCTCGGGGTGGGGTGGGGGGGTGGTGCTGCAACATTCCAAGTTTGGGAGTAAGTTTAATGCTTATGAAAGGAGGGGGGGTAGGGTGTCAGGGGCTGGAAGCAGCAGCAGCATGGTCCAAGGACAGGAGACCAAACTGGGAGTCAGGAATCATAAGTTCTGTTCCCAGGTCTGCAACTGACCCACTGTCTGATCTTGGACAAGCCCTTTCACCTCTTTGTGCCTCAGTTTCCCCCATTGTGAAGCATGGCAAATGGCTATGCACTGAGAGATCTATGGAGGAAGAGTGGTATATACAAAAGAGTTCAGTAGGGTTATTTACAGGGCTGGTTTGATCCAGGCACACAGAGCATGCATTGTGCTACAGTTCTGCCAACAAATCACTCCAATACTGGCCCAAAGACACATCCTGCTAGTCAAGTCCTGAGCTCTCCCCCAGGTCTGCCGATGGTCTCACCCTTCTTCAGGGCCTACCTTACTAATCCTGGGCTTTTCTACAGCAAAGGCTGCCAGCTGATGAATTACACCAAGTCTACTGTGGTTCTGCTGCGAGGTGCACAGAGAGGGACGGGCACAAGCTCAGACCCTTCACTTGCATCTTCATTCAGGACACCGTAATGAACCAATGCACAACAACTCAGCTCTGAGCGCTCACTCCTGCCTCCTTGGTGATTGTCTAGACAGAGACGTTCCAAGAAGCAGGAGGGCTGACAGGAGTCAGACGAATCTGCATGAACCAGGGACTGTGTGCACTCGGCGGCGGGGGGGGGGGGGGGGGGGGGAGGTTACCACAGCTCCTCCACAAAGTGAAGGCAGTAGGGGAGGAGTGAGGCAGATCAGGCAGGGTATAAAACATTTCCTGATAAGTACCCTGGGTTGGGGAGTGGTATTCTGGTTCAGACTGGATTCTTCAGAGACCAAACAAAAAGAACTTTTGGGATAATTAACTCACATTTAAACTGATTCAGGGCCTTCCTTCTGCTTCATGATCTAAAAAGTGATACGAACTTGTATTCACAGGAAAAAACCCAGTTTCAGGGTTTGAAAGGACTAGCATCTTCCAGAGCCCAGTGTTGGGGTTGGTGGGAGGGAGGGGGTGACCACTGGTCAGCTTTTTATCACACATCTTTTGTTGCTTTAGATCCTCTCTCTGTAATGCTTTTATCTTAAGAATAAAGGTGCTTGCTTAGCAGGAGCTATGCAGTGACTTGTCACTATTGTCAATACACTGGTCATAGCTCTTGGAGAAAGCAAACCACAGACACTTGCCTTTGAGGCAGCCCCAGCAAGCCAGTCTATCACAGTGTAGATCAGGGAGCTGTGCAGCCTTAGAAACCCTGGTCAAAAGGGAGCGAGATGCAGGTCTCCACCCAGGAGAGGTGATGGCTGGGAGCTGGAAATCTTTCCTGGGTGCCTTCTAGGGACCATGGAGCGGGTGGGTGGGGGGGGGAGAAAATACAATGTGTATTTGCAAATATGCAAGCAGCATGGCAGCCTTTGTACTAGAAGCATCTGATGCAACCGGGTCTGCTAAACAAAAGTCTGCTGCTGCTCTGGGACTGGCTCTTCTCTACCAGGGAGAACTGAATGAATGGGTGTGTCAGAGCTGCAGGAGATGGGCCTGGGGACCTCCACTATTAATATGACAGTAGCACTCAGAGGGCCCCAAACAAGATGGGTCCCACTGTGCCAGGGGCTGTATAAGCACATATGACAACCTGGTCACTGCACCACCCTGGTCTAAGGAGAGGAAAGGGATACAATATATGGGGGAGGAGGAGTGAAATTTACCCCTATACGGAGAGCTCACACAGTCTTCGGCACCACTTGTCTCTAGTTCAGGTGTGGGCAAACTTTCTGGCCTGAGGGCCACATCTGGGTGGGGAAATTGCATGGAGGGCTAGGGCAGGGGGTTGGGGTACGGGAGGGAGTGTGGGAAGGAGTGCAGTGTGCAGGAAGGGGCTTAGGGTAAGGGGTTGGGGTGCGGGAGGGAGTGTGGGAAGGAGTGCAGTGTGCAGGAAGGGGCTTAGGGTAAGGGGTTGGGGTGCAGGAGGGGTTTGGGCTCCAGCCTGGCATCACTTACCTGGAGCGGCTCTAGGGTGGTAGTGGTGCACAATGGGGCCAGGGGGCTCTACGTGTCGCCCTTGCCTGTGGGTACCTCCCCCAAAGCTCCTGTTGGCCGTGGTTCCCCATTCCTGGCCAACGGGAGCTGCGGTGGGTGGTGCCTAGAGGCAAGGGTAGTGCACAGAGCCCTCTCCCCCACCCCGCAAACCAGGAACTGCAGGGACATGGTGCTGGCTGCTTCCCAGAGAGGCACGGGGCCTGTGGTGCCACGGGGGTGGCAATCCCGTGGGCCAGATCCAAAGCCCTGAGGGGCCGGATCTGGCCTGCAGGCCATAATTTGGCCACCCCTGGTCTAGTTGCAGCCCTGAAAATACAGCTGAAGTGGAATTTAGGTGGTGCTAGGCCTTACAGGCAGGCTGTCTGCACAGGGCTGCATTTCACACAGTGATCAGGGAGCTAGAGGATGTACCTTGTTAGCTCCAGCTATTTTCTCCCTCCCAGTCTGATCCTGCTGACAGGCACCTGAAGTAACCCCAATGAACACACCTGTGTAGAGTTCCTTTCATGCAGGAGCAGGGCCTATATTTGTTGTTGCACTGGGGGGTAGTTGAGAGTCGCCCTCGGCAGCTCTAGAGTCCTTTTCTAGTCACAAAACTGAGCCTCCAGCCCCAGCAAGCAGCAGCCACCACCAGCTCCCTGGGCTACCAACTCTCACTGCACCCTGAGGGGTGGAGTTTCCCTTTGAAGGCAGAGATGTGTGGCTTGCTAGATGGAGATCATCATGTTCTAACTGCACCTGCAGGTTTCCCCAGAGGGAAGCATCACTTCAATATTTTCATACCCGTATTAATGAAAGGGCGGGGGCGGGCGGGCGGGCGGCGGGGGGGGGGGGGAGAAAAGATGGTGTTTGAGCATCACAGCTGCAGCTCAGAGTGGTAGCCATGTTAGTCACAAGTACTCCGTTCTTTTAGCTGCAACTCAGTGGGTGGAAAGTACTTTGCACCTTGCTGACTCCACAGACAGGCTTCCTTTTGTGTCCTTCCCACTTAGCTCAGCTGGCCAGTCCCTTTTATTTGGGGAAATAGATTGGGAAATGAAAATGCAGTTATTAGGCAGAGTCCTTTGTGGATCCACAGTATCCTACAGCCAACAGGCCTGAGCACGTCACAGACATTAATGAAGGCTGTCACCTCGCTCGGAGACTAGTATCCTTCCCGTTATACGGATGAGCAGGTTAAGGCAAAGCAAGGTTCAGGGACTTGTAAACTGAGCGGCAGAGTTAAGCATAAATGAGTCCCAATAACCTGCTGCACCTCCAGGTGTAACTGTCTCTACCCTGTATGAGAATGAACAGGGTTTTCAAAGCTGCAGAAGGATGGACAGATGAATCAGCACAAATGTAAGACACACTGAAAGCCTCTTAGCCTGTTGTAAGACACACTGAAAGCCTATTTTAACATACCACACAAGCTTTTATTTCAATGGGTCTTGCCAGAGATGGGGCCAACTCAGTACCAAACATCAGGGCGAAGTTCAGATTCAGATATGCAAAAGGGGACTTTGTCCTGAGATCTTATTCTTACAGGGAAAAAGAGTCAAGTTCTCACACCAAAGTTCAAATGTACTATGGACCCCAATGGTGCATTGGTTAAATCAGCCAGGGAATACACAAAAGTTGCTCCTGAACAAGAAGGAAGAGAATTTCAAGTTCAAGAATTCAAAGAATTCTACTCGGCAACAGCGCTTGGAGGAAAGGAATTGGAGAAACCATCAGCATCTCCCAGACAGAGCTCTACTTTAGATCTTTAAGAGGAGAAATTACTTGTAAAGATAAAGATAAAATCACACTCCATTAGAGAGAGTATTGTAGTTGGAAAAGACTCATCACAGACATCTCAGCTGCAGTCAGTTACATTCTAATGTCCTGCTGCTCCAGTCTGTCCTCTGGCAGGATTCTCAATGCAATGGGCGTTTCGCCTGGGTCAGAACTACATGATCAGGCTTTTGAGTCTAAAAAGAAAGTCCATTGGAGTCTTCCCATAGATGTCAATAGGCTTTAGATGAGGCCCTAAATGATGCAAATATACCATATCCCTCCCCCAGCACCGAGATGGCTGATGCATGCGCACAATGCTGGAGGCATAAAGCGGTTATAAATTATTAACTGGACTAACCTTCCCAGTCCAATATGCCATCTTCACAATGCATTAATTCACTGTATTCACAGTGCCTTCATCCTGTAGAGGGTTCTATATTTGCAAGTACCCAGGACAGAATAGTCACACAGCCCTTTATTTTCCCCCTCTTCCTTGCCCTTGGCAAACATTCATTAACCCTCACAGCACACAGGTGAGGTAGGCAGGTAAGTTGGGGTCTCCCTAAGGCAGAAAGGTTAAATGATTTGCCCAAGGCAGAGAGGGAGTCAATGTCAGAGCTGGGCTTAGAATTCAGGATTCCAGTCTTAGCCTTCCATGAAGAGAGGTGTTGTCTAAGACAGTGGTTCTCAAACAGGGGTCTGGGACCCGGGGGGGGTGGGGGGCGCTATGAGCAGGTTTCTGGGGGGTCCACCAAAATAAACGAGAACAGGACCAATGTTAGACTCACTGGGGCCCAGGACAGAAAGCAGAATCCCAAGCCCCTGAAGCCAAAGCTGGAGCCCTTCCTCCCCAGGCCAAAGCCAAAGCAACGTAGCTTCGCGGGGCCCCCTTGTGGAGCGAAGCCCTGGGCAACTGCTCTGCTTGCTATCCCATAATGCCAGCCCTGGTTTTTAAATCAGCAGAACAACAGCTGTGGCAGAGGTGGGCCCTGGAATATTTATAGCATGTTGGCGGGGTTTCAGAAGGAAAAAAGTTGAGAACCCCTGCTCTAAGAGCTGTTCAGGTTCCAGGCTTCCGAAACACAGAAAGCACCAGAAACCCCCCACCGTTTCTCAAGCACCTGGTCCAAGTCCCCTGAACCACCCCAGAACAGTCGAATCCAAGTCATTGACCACACAGCAGTTCAGCTCATGGCCCAGGCATAGCCTTCCAGGAGCATGAAGAGGCCGGGTACTATACAAGGTAATGCTAAGCTGTGCTCAGTGCAGTTCTTCCAGGCCCTTTACTCCAGAGGACAGGCAACAGGGTGATGGATTCATGCATCTTCTGTTTGGATGCAACAAAGTATCTTCCCGTGGTATCTTCAGCACTAAATGAAATTATAAACAAGCTGAGAGTCCTGGTGGGCATTGGTGCATGAGAAGGTACAAGTCTTCTCCAGCAGCTGTGCTGCATCCAAGAGGAAACTCACTCCCCGGGATCATGAAATAAAATTTTTCCTCCATACCATGGGCCAGACGGTCCCATTCAAGTAAAAGGGACTGTTGCTAAAAACTGAATGGGACCAGGGTTCGTCAGCCTTCTTTTGGCTGGGTCTATGCACAGAGAGCCCTGGTTTAACTGAAAGGTTATTTTAACACAGATTTAGGCACACTGGTGGCACTGGGTGAGTGGATGCTCTTAGATCAGTTTAAAACTATAGCTAGTCAAACAAAAGAAACTCTGGTGAAACAGGTTTCCCCACCAGAAAACCAGTTTGACGTGCTTCATTTCAGACCTGGTGAAAGCACTTCATTTTTCCTTTATAACTAAGTCAAAACAAAGAGTTGCAGGAAAGTCATTCCCATATTTCCAAAATGAAGTTTTCCAGATGTTTTATTCCATGGGAAGTTTCCACTTGGTGTCTCAACTGGGAGAAGAGAGTATTCCAGGATGCCTGAATTTCCCACAGAATGGAATTCCCAAGTGTCAACCAGCTCTAGCTTATATTAGTTTGGCTTCTGTTGAAGAATTTTACAGGGACAAGCTAAGCTAATAGAATCAGTTTTAAACAGGTGTTCACATAGGTTTAAAATCAGTTTAACAATTGTTTTTGCTTAAGTTAAACTGGTGCAAAGCTTCTGTGTTTTGACCAGCCCTGGTCTCTTTTTTTTTAAAAAAGAGAAAGAATTTTTTTCTTAAACTTCTTAAAAAAAGACAAAGTTGCTCTTGAACAGAGCTGCAAATTAATAGATAGCTCTTACCCAGTGCTTTTCACCTACAGCTCTCCCCGGGGTTAATCAAAGTTGGAGAGTATCCTTACCCTCCTTTTACAGATGGGGAAACGGGTTCAGAAATATTTTTTTGCCCCACCTCACACACCAAGTCAGTGGCAGAGCCAAGAATAGACTTGGCGCCTTCTGACTCCCAATCCAGTGCCCTTTCCACTAGACCTCACTACCTCAAATCCACTTTACCAGCCTTATTTTCCAGAAGTTATGATTTGACTCAGTCAAATCCCCACATATTCCTCAATACTTATGTACTGATAGCCAGTAAAGGCCAACTATGAACCCCCAAATCAGCATTACAGCAGCTTCACTAGTTCCTCCAGCAATCTCATCTCTTGCTCTTTACTACTTGCATTTTTAGTCATTCATTTCTGCTTTATATGGAGTCTGGAGCAAAGTGAGATCCTGCAAAGTCACTTAAACAAGAACCAGGAACCAGCAAACCCACAAAAGTTATTTCTGCCAAGGCAATTTCCCCGTGCATTAGGATGTTCCTAGTTTCTATGGTGCTGAGCACTGAGGGAATCTCTCTCCCCTTCTACAAGTACCGGAGTGTGTGTGTATGTTGCTTTGGCAACTTAAATGCAGACTCAAGCCAGCTCTGTTGCATCAGTGTAAACATGTCTCTCTGCACGGCAGGGCCACATCCTGCAGCCCTGGCTCAGGCAAACCTCCCACTGAAGCCATATTTGAGATTTATCCCTCCTGGTGAAATTCACCCCTTTGTACCACACCGGTGTGTGCGCCACTTCAGCTCTATTTCAAGAGCCAGTTAAGTCAGTCTACCGATGGGCTCGATCCCGCCCTCCTTGCGGTTACTCCCATCGATTCAGTGGTGCACCTTCAGGCCAGATGTGCCTACAGGATGAGGGTAAGCCCTCTGCTGGCCACAGTGCTCAGCACTTTGCAGAACCAAAGTCCTAAACCCACTTCAGCCCTCAAGAGAGTTAATTGGTGCATCATCCTGAAGGGACTGGGAAGGATTAAACAGGGGATGGAGGCCGAGTCATATCTTGTAACAGTAACACCCTGGCTTGTGCCACTCCAAATGGGCAGATGCTCCACTGACTCCAAAGGTGGTACGCCAAAATTTACACCAGCTGGGGATCTGGCCTGGTATTCCTAGTGAGGACGTTGGAGTAACTGAAGAGGCCACCCATCAAGACTCCATCTCTGGTGTCACACTGGGTCCAGGGACACTTCCACATGGAGATCACAATCTGGCTCAGAGTGGACATGTTCAATGAAGCAGATAGCTCCTTGAATTAATGCACTCCATCACCAGAGACACTTAACTCAGGAATGGTGTACCTCTGACAAAAGGAGAATACAGTCATACCCAAGTCCCATAAATAATAATGTCCCCAGCCTGGTAACATTGTTCGCCTGGAGAACAGTTAATATGGAAGATTACATGAATTATGTACAGAGGCAGGCTAGTCGGAGTGAACATTAAGGCCTCGTAGGCACAGGATTTAAAGACATTTTCATAAAAGGCAGGCGCTCTTAATCACACTTCAATAATTTATGGGACATTTATAAAAATATGGACAACTTGTGAATTGCTTCATTACTCTGAATAATAACGTTCCAATAGAACAAAGAGGCAATAGCACCCTATTCACTCACTTGCTGGCTTGCAAAGTTTTGTGATAGCTAGCTCTATCCCACAAACCAGTTATTTTCAGCAGGGAATACATTTATATAAATAAAAGTAATTTATAGCAAAATTTCTGCAAAACATAAGACTACTACACAATAGTTACAAAGGACTCATTTTACTGGGTGTTTGATAGCACTCTGACTTCATACTTCTGTGTTATTCTTATGAACCGTGTGAAACCTTTGTACAGGTTGAGTTAAAAGCGTGTTGAGTGGGTTGTTTCATACCCATCGTTCTTCAATGGCAAGGATAAGTTAACCCTAGCCCCCCCCCCCACCTAAGATAAGAGGATCGTGTGAACCCATCCCATAAGCTCAGATGGTGTGGGTGGAGGGTTTTTTTGCTGAGAACTGTTTTGGGTAAGTGTGTGTGTAGAACACAGAATGAGAGAGCGTGCACATGTGCCTGAAGAGATCCAAGCAGAAGACTGTAAGCATGGTAGGGCCCTCAGAGAAATCTAGAGAGAGGTTCAGGGTTGGCGGCGTTGGCTGAAAAGAAGCTTGGGCCTGTAAGAGAAGATCCTACTCCTTTTGCTTTTGGTTCCTTCTGATTTTAGAGAAACAGGACTTTGTACATTCCTTCTATACCAACAAAACTGCATCAAAGAAAACACCAGACTATCATCAATTTACTCCTACAGCCCCAGGGCTCCAAACCTTGACTAGCTGCTCTGGTCAAAATGGAGTCATATTATACACCCAGTAAAATATAAGTGTAAACACACACCCAGAGCACCATAAACAGGCCTTAGTGTAAGTGAGCATCAGACCTCTAGTGCTAATGAAGAGCTGAATTTTTCCTTTCTGGAAATACTGTCGTCCCCTTCACAGTGCACACATGCAATATGGTCAGGGAGTCAGATGGAGTCCCAAACTCAGTGTTGGAGAAGAAAGTGACATTTCCAAAAGTTGGAAATCAAGTTTTTAAGAAGAAAGACTTTCAAATCCTAGTTCCCCTGCCACTGGATCATGAATAACTAGAAGAAAATAGGCTAGAATTTCCTTACCAAGTTGGCAGACCATTTGGAAGTCAGGCAAAGGAAGAGAAGGATAGGGCTGTGCCCAGAGCATAGGATTTACATTTCCAAACAGAAAAATGACAAGTAAAAAAAAAAAAAGTCAGATTAAAATTACCACTTTTAAATCAATAGTGTGAATCCATTTGCATTGAGCTAGTAGAGAAGACAGCTAAGAGACTTCTAACAGAACAAAAGACAAGGAGAGAGACGTGGAACACCATGACCAAATTCAGCAGTTGTATTCTTCAACTCGCAGCTTGCCTGGTATTCTTGGCACATTGGTAAACCTCAGAACAGTGGAAGCTGAAGCAGTAGTGGAAAGAGTTATGAAATCAAGAAGACCGTCTCTCTGAAGGGAATTGCTCATGTCTAGATCTTTGTCAACTGTTGTTAATTATCTTTGCATGGACTAAGTCTCTTACAGCTGGGCCAAGTGTACTAGAATCTGGAAGATGAAAGTCTTCACCAGCACTGGTTTTTAGGACAAACACAAGCTGGAGTTAAGTGAATGAGAGAGCAAATGCACAGAGTTTAAAAACAATGCAATAGAAATAGCCCGGTGGTTTACATTTTAAATGGAGTCTCGTGGCGGGGTAGGAATTTGACAAACTTTACCCCAATTAAATAAAAGTGGGCCTGCTTCATTGTATCCATTACTCCAGCTTTTACATTGATTTCAGCTGAGTGACACCAATGGGATTTCACTGGAGTAACAGTGGTAAAAAAAGGCAGGGTTCTATATGTATATAGCCTGACCCACAGGCCACTGAAGCCAATGCCAGCCTGTCCCCTGACTTGACCGGAAGCTGGATTGGACCCATATTCCACTTTATCTTACAGGATCACAAGGTACTTTACAAGCATACATAGAGCCCCATTGAAATACAGCCATTCCCAAGTGGAGGGCAGCAGCCGGCAGGCCCATAGCACCCTGCATGTCACTGGGGTGGGATAAGGACAGTTTGATCTAGGACACTGGGTTAAAACTTCTGCTTCTCTGAAGAGTGCCATGAAACTTGTAAGGCTTGAATCGTCACTGCCTTGCTTCTTGTGCAGTATTGGACATCTGTACAGACGTGCTGCCAAGTACTACCAGATCACTATTCCCACTCCCATTGGCAATAGCATCTCACACACACACACACAGCTGTTAATGACAGCACAAACAGGCAAGGCAGAGCACTTAAGATCTTGGTCCTTCCAGGACTAACGTGAAAGCAGCAGGACCCACCACACAGAAAGCATGGAACTCAGTTCATTCGTCACATAAAAAGTAAGACCGGAGTCATCCCTGCCAGGGTTTGAACTTGTGGTTTCCAGAAAGTCCCTTTTTAAAACCCAATGCTTAGGCAACAAAGCCATGGATTGTGTGTTGTGGATTAATTGTAATACACGGACAACTTCCCTTCTTAGAGAGCCTACATGAACCAAGATGGGATAAAGGGCGGGTGCCACACAACTTGCTGAAAACAGAAACAGACTTGTCTGAATGCCCCAGCAAACTGTTGGGGGAGGAGAGAGTCCCACAAGAACCAGTCCTGGGACCTCTGCTGGTTCGAATATATACAGTTTACTGTAACAGCAGTAACTCATTCAGTGAGCTGCTGGTGAAAGACGATGGGATGGGGTGGGGAGGGGAGGGGTGATGAGTGAGAGCAAATAATAAGTGAGGCTCTAATCGGTCAGATCTCCTGTAACTGGGTTGGCATGTGGATGACAAATCTTAATAAGCAAATCCCATCAAGACACTTGGTAGGCTAATTTGGCCAGAGAATGAGAGCTTTTATATGCTGTCTAGACAGTCTTGCAAAAGACATTTGATTTTTAAAAGCCAGCCAAGTGCTCTAAGAGCTGGAACTGCACAAAGTGGTGGCAAATGCAGAAGCCAGCATTTAAATTGTGTTCTCTTTGCCTACATAGTAATGTAGGTCTTGCTTTACTAGATCAAAACCGAGGTCCATCTTGTGTGGGACACTGGCCTGCACCAGCTGCTTCAGATGAAGGTTTAAGAACCCCACAGTAGGCAGAGATGGGAGATCATTTGCCCCCTCAATATAGGTCTCATCCTGATCTCCAAAAGTTAAAGATCAGCTTAAACCCTGAAGCATAAGGCTCAAAAGATTTCATTATAATTATGGTAACCATATAAACATCCAGCACCTTTTTTGGATCATGCTAAATTCTCAGCCTCTGTGACTTCCAGGGGCAATGAGTTCCACAGTCTAATTACACATTGTGTGTGGGGAAAAAAATCCCTTTATTAGTTTCAAATTTTCCACCTGTTAATTTCATTGCATTGCCCCTTGTTCTTCTGTTGAGGCAGGAAGAATAGATGCTCCTGATCTATTATCATTCATTATTTCATGTACTTCTAACATATACTCATTGAAATACCTTATTAGTCTACTGTTCTGGGAGCTCCCCCATTATAGCCCTTGTCCTTTTCTCCCATATTGCTGCCTGACAGGCTCCCACAGAAAGGATGGAGAGCTCACTGCAGGATTTTTAGGATAGTTTTAAACAGTGGACAAAGCTACCTTGATGCATGTCTGCAAAAGGAGAAATACATTTAATGATAGCCCCAGCTCCAGTGTGTATCAAATAGCAAACTAATGATGATGGGAGCCATTATTTGTAGCTCAATACACATAATGGTGCAGGAGATATACATGATTAATGCAAGGAACTGGAAGAGTCAGGAGGATGGGATGAGCGTTTCCCATCAGGCAAATCTTCAATGCTGACAGATTATTATTAGCGTTATGGTAGCATCCGGGAGCCTCACCCGTAGACTGGGCCCCCATTGTACTAGGCACTCTACAAACAGAGCAAAACTGGACTGTACAGACACACACAGAGCTCATTTAAAATCACTGGTAGTTCTGAGGACATTCTCTAGCCAGCAAGATCACTGCATTCTGGTAACCCCTCCCCCAAATCCTGCTCAGTTGCTCTTTGGTGATTTTTACCAGGAGAAAACCTTTTTTTCACTCCTTCAAGTGATCAGAAGTTCTTTAAAATGCTTGTTTTAGTTGGTATTTTTAAAATGTTTTATGTACATATCTGGGCAGCTTCCTTCCTTCGAGAATCTTCATGGGGTTAATTCAGGACAGCTTGTATGCGGTCAGATGTTGCTGCCGGAGTTCTTTGAAATGCATAAAGCAAGGTAGCACTCAGCCACATGTAATCATCTTAAATAGTCACCAGGCACTATTATCATAGCTGTCTCAGAGACCCAGAGAGCATGTAAACCTCAGCCTGAGCAAAGCACTTAAGCGCATGCTTCAGCACTAAGCATTCAACTTGCCCCATTGACTTCTATGGGGCTACACATGCTGAAATTACACACTGAACCAGTTAGGATCAGGACCTTGAAGACATATCACCAAATGCAAACTGGGTCATCCAGTCAGATCACTGGATAGTGACTCTTATAGGCAGATAAAACTGATGAGCATTTCAGGAGAACAGCTTACTCATGCCAACACATGATATTTTACAGCAGCCTTACTTCTGTGAAGTTGTACTAATATTCAGACAAGTAGGATTACTGAGCCTTTCTCCTTCAGATTCCTCCATAAGGCTCGCTTACCCCAGTTGCATACAGAACACTTGCAACTGATAAAAGGTCTTAACACTTTACCTATGCCAGGACAGTTAAAGCAGCAAACAGGGTGTCACAGGGGCTTCTCGTAGACTCCAAGCACACAGTGCTACTCCTAGTCCCCTTTAAGAGAATTAATTTTCTTAAAACAGAAAACAGTCATTTGACTCACTTCATCGCAAGCTTCCTGGCCACCCCTCCCAGGGGTCTCTGCTATTCCTGCTCCTGGTAGCTTCCAAGTTGCAGTCAGCTCTGCTCCTGTCCTGGAGCAGCAGCCCCAGGGCTCCTTCCCCGAGCACATGGCTGCATGCTCCACAGACCTCCCCACACAATGTGCTCTGCTCCACTGGGACTTCTCTTCCCCAGGCACTGCCTGTCTCAATCACCCTCCTTCCACCTTGCCTGTCCTGCCCTTTAAAGGCTCAGGTGCTGCTGGCTGTCTTTAATTGGCCGGATTGGGCTCCCCTGCTCTGACCCAAGGGTGCAGCTGGGCCCAGCTCGACTCACACAGACCAGCTACGCTGTGACACAGCTAAAGCAGCAAAACTCCTCTCGTATAAATGTAGTTATACCAGCTAGGTGCTTATGCCAATAGAGTTTATTCTGGGCCAGGAAAGCTGTACAAGTATGAGCACTTTTATATTGGTGTAACTGTGTCTACACAGGGGCTTTTACTGGCATAGCTACATTGGCAGGACTTTTAAATGGAGACCTGGCCTAAAGCAAGTGGCAATTGTGCACAAAGCTAGCCTACACCATAGCAAACTTTTTACCTTCTCCTTTTTCTTCTGCTTGTTTCATTCACTTACAGTCTTGGTTAAGGATGAGGTACAGTAAGTTCTTTGCAGTAGGGACTATCTTAACTACATGTTTGTACAGGGCTCAAAACAATGGGGCTCTGATCCCTGTTTGGGACTTCCAGGCAATACAAAGCAGCTCTGTGTCAAGGGCATAGGGAGCCTCTGCTGCACTCCAGGAGAAAGCTAGTTGCTGATCAAAAAATAAGTAAGATGTGAAAAGTACTAAATTGCCAAGTAAGATAACAGCCAATTGTATATTCCAGCAGCTTCTCCCCCTCCCCCATTCCCTGGCCCATTTTCCTGGGCATTTATTCTGCCGTGAAATCACATGATCAGATCATAGAATGTGTTTCTGCTGATGTGGTTTGTTAGCAGGAAATTATTGGTGCAGCAAGAAGACACAGAGAGGACCCAAAGGACCCTTAGTCCTTTCCTGGGGGGGGGTTTCCGGTGTGTCGGCATATTCTGAGTAACGGGGGAGAAAAGGAGTTGCTCAAGATGAATTTTCTCATGAAAAGCATGAGCCCCATCGTACAGCCCTGGCTGCGGTGAGTAACCCCATTGCAATTAATAGGTCTGTCCCCTTGAGCAGGGGACTCCAAACCAGCCACAATGCCACGCGTCCACCTGCAAACAGAGAAGCTGCCAAGCAGCCGGCCGACTCACAACCATATCTAAGGCCCCTCATTTCTGCCCAGAGGACTCAGGTATTAAACTTTCAAGGCCTTAGGAACGCTGTCCCCAGATAGCAATAAAGGCAGTGACATGAAGTAGGGAGGCCTCCATCATTTTTAGTGACCAAACAAGATCAGAACAGCGAGCAGCAGCCTTCTTCCCCAATCTGCTGCTGTAGCTGAACCTGGAGAGACCACAGCAAGGGCTGAGAGGGAAATACACTCTCCCAAGCTAGTCCGTTCTTGGCCCATCTGCTGAGGCTTCCAAGCAAGGGTGAGCTTAATGCTTATTGTGACAGCACTTTTGATAGGGCCAAGATCCTGGGAAAGCTGATGCTCAGGGGCATTTGTAAGGTCTGTTCCAAGGTTGCTCTCAGAGACAGGAATTTGAAGACGTAAAAGTAGGGAGAAGTGTATTTAGGGATACAGATACTTTCACTGAAGGCAGGTCAGACAAGCCTGCTTTACTCCTTTCAATTTACTTTGAGGATTCTTTAAGAAAATGCACACAGTGAGTGCTCAAGAGCAGGGACTTGGGGGGAAATCCTGGCTTCATGGAGTCATAGAAATGCAGGGCTGGGAGACACCTGAAGAGGTTATGTAGTCTATCCTCCATGTCCTGAGGCAGGACCACATCCTCCCTGACCAGATATTTTTGTCACTATCAAATTTCTTGGTCAAGGTATAGTCAAGGTCCAGACTCCAGAGAAAATAATAAAAAATAAAATAATGATAATAAGTAAATAAAAAGATTTGGGGGTCCATTCTAAAGTGTCTTGTGGTCCGGATTTGGCCCATGGTCCACCTATTACTACCTCAACCTAGACCACCCCTAACATGTTTGTCTAACCTGGTTTTGAAAACTTCCAGTGATGGGGATCTTACAGCTTCCCTTGGCACCTGTTCCATTATCATTATCACCCTTATCATTAGGAAGTTTTGCCCAATATCAAAACTAAATCTCCCTTGCTGCAGATCAAACCCGTTACATCTTGTCCTACCTTCGGTGGGCAGGGAGCAAAATTGATCACTGTCCTTTTCACAACCTCCCCAACCTAGCTGAAGACCTTTCTCAGGTCCCTCCTCAGTCTTCTTCTCTCAAGACCAAACATGCAGCCAGTTCAGTCAATGGCAAAACTCGCTTTGAGTTCAGCGGAGCCCGGATTCCCCCATTTGTCTTTCTACTTGTCATTCTCTACCAGCCCGTCACCTCCAACATTGAAGGAAGCTTTAAAAACTTAGCTCTGGCAGTGGTGGGGAGAGCAGCGTCGGTGCTTTCAGGGAACAGTTTGCACCCCGATTTTAGCTGCTAGCTGCGACACCATGGCTCGGGCTGGCGGAATCCCAGAGCTACTCGGAGGGGCTGGTTTGCGGATTCTGTTGAACCTGGGTGTCTGTCTCCTTTCCTAATTACACACATTAGTGCCTGGAAACAAACACGAGTTAACAGCTGCTCCTGCGGAGCGCTGCGTTTTGTTAATACATTGTCTGCTGCTAGGGAGGGGAGGGGGAGAAATCATTAGTTCCCAATTACTTGGCAAGCCCAAAGAATCTTGCAGAGCAGTTGTTTGCATACTATAAATAAACTACAGCTTGCAAGAGGCAGGGAAGAAGTCAAACAGCCGTGTTTAGTGGGAAGTTAAGACACAAACAGCGTCTATTCACCCCGGGGATGACTGCGTGGCTCCAGGAAACAGCAAACCCACCGTATTAGACTTGCAGCCAGGAATAAACCCCACAACTGCTGGCAGGCTCCCCCGCGGCGTGTGCCCGGACTCTGGCGGCTAGCAGCCGATCGTATGGGTGCACTTCCATAGACTTCCCACCCGCCCCTTGCATCCGCTACCTTAGGGAGCTCAGCACCCTGCTCCCCTTTTGCGGGATCTCTGGTTTCCGAGTTTATTCTCCCCCCGCCCCCCCCCCCAAGAAAAGCCGCCCGAATGGGTCCCCCACCTTGTGCAGAAGATCCTCATCGTAGCAAGGGCTGCCGGCTCCATCGGCGTCCATCCCTGAGGCTGCCCGGGCGCTGCCAACCCCGCTCCGAGCTCCCCAGCCGGGCTCCACCCCCTGTAATTTCCCTGCGTAGGTGCCGAGCGCTGCTCCCGGCTGACCCCAACGCAGCAGGCGGGGCCGGGCGGCTTCCCCGAGGCAGCCCGGCGCTACCCGGCCCGCAGCATGGCCCGGGGGGCCGCGGCGCAAGCCAGACGCAGCTCCTGCGAGCGCTCCCAGGGAGGCGAGGCGAGCGAGTCCGGTTCAGCAGCCGGAGCAGCTCCCCGGGGCTGCCAAGTGCGGAGCGGCCAGGACTCTGGCGGCCTTGGCGGAGCCCTGGAGCCGCCCGGGCCGGGCCGGTTTTCAGCACCCGGGACAGCTCCCGCAGCTGATTTGAAAACCACAGGTGGAACGGGGGCTTTCAGCCCTTCCGCAGGGCTAGCACCCGGGTCAGCTCCAGGCGCAGGTCCCCTCTACGCACAGCTCCGAGCACCAGAGCCAGCTCCCAGCCCCAGCGGCCGGGCAATGCGCTGAAGCCCTGCCGCTGGACCGGGAAAGCAGCGGTTACGCAAACTTGAAAGCGCTCGTGTCTCACCTTCCGCCCTCTTCCGCCCCCGGCTCCTCCCCCCGCTGTCTCTCCCAGCAGCTCCCCAGCCTCAGCTGCGTGTTTGGAAGCCAGTCAGGACTGCAGCAGCCAGGGGAAGGCTCAGGAAGCCGCACTGGAGCCCAGGGGCTCCCTCGTTCTTTTCGGCAAGGTCTGGTGCCCCTGCAACAGCAGCTGTTTCCATCCAAAAGCGTCACCGGCCCATGGGCGCTGGCAGCCCCTGACTTGGGCACAGTGCATCGGCCTCCCCGCAGAATTAGCGGAGCGGGGGGGGAGCACGTGGGGCTGCGGAAAGGGGCCATTTCCGAATGACAGGGCGCCCGCGATTACTCAGCCGAGAGGGGGGCGCGGGGCCCGCCGGCCAGGTTGCTGCCGGGCGCCTCGTACACGCGGCGAGGCGGCGAAGAGGAGTTTGGACTCGAACGTAACATCTTACAGCTCAGTCAAGGGAAGGGCCGCGTGAAGAGTTGGAGGGACTTGGAGAGACTCAGCTGTCGCCGTAGCGCCCGGCGCCCAGAAGCTCTCGGATCCCAATTAAGCTGCGAGACGGCTCGATCCCCTCTGGCACGATTCCCGTCCGGCGAGCGGCCAGAGGAGCGCCGCAGGCTGCTCTCAGACCCGGCCCTTTTCACCAGAGCGCCCTGCGGAAGGGCTGAAAGCCCCCGTTCCACCTGTGGTTTTCAAATCCCTTCTCCTCCGGCAGGAAGGAGAGCGCTGCCGGGAGCCGCAAGAGCTCTCAACCGGGCGCGATTGACTATGGAGAGGCTTTTTGACTAGGGGAACACGTCCTCTTATTGTTACGAAGGCTGGGCATTATGCCAGCCAGGCTGCAGGAAAGGGGTGCTGCCATCATCATTTCCACTGCTCAGAGCACTTAAAACAGGACTAAGACGGGGGCGTCACAGGGCGTCCGGGGGAGCGGCTAGCCCGGCCTGTGCACAGTCTCCTGGGAGTGCCCCTCTTACTGGCCAAGCCCTCCGCTTCGCCAGGTCTGCCGCTCGGCTTCTCCAGGCCCGAGCCTTCAGGCTCCAGCAGCCCCCTAGCTCAGCCCGCGCTGTGCACTGAGTCCCCAGGAGTTCAGGTTTCAGAGTAGCAGCCTGTTAGTCTGTATCCGCAAAAAGAAAAGGAGGACTTGTGGCACCTTAGAGACTAACGAATTTATTGGAGCATGAGCTTTCCTGAGCTACAGCTCACTTTGTCCCACGCATTCAGACTCCCTCGTTAAGGGTTTTACCCTTTCAGGGAGCAACGCAGCCACTAAGTGTCCGCAGAGACACGGGGCAGCCTTTTCTAGGCAAGCCAGCAGTTTGTTAGTCGACTGCAGTGCAGCCCCTGAGAGCCCTTAAGTTGGCATGGAAAAGTCAAGTCTAGGACTGAGTCTAATATTGGCAGAACCAACTGCCCTCCATTTGCCCACGGTTTGCTGGAGTCCATCCCAGTCTCTCTCTGGTTCTGTGAGTCTGGAGCCCAGTCCTTAACCCAGCCATCTGACACCTCCTGCGTCTTTGTCCCCCCTGCAGCCCTGCTTTTGTGTTCCCCATCTTCCTGGCTGCCCGCTGTTGAGTCAATGCTTAATCATTAGGTCTTCCATTATCTCCCCAGGGTGCTCCATTCATGTGTGTCCATGCCATTCAGTTCCTGATGGGGCATTTGGGTCAAGCCACCCAGGCATGTGACACCCACCCATCTTTTACTACACTGTCCCAGGGGAGGAAATTAACTGCTTCACAGCCAATGGTTAACAATACAACGTATGGGTAAACTGAGTCATGCATATTGTTGATAAAATGTAAAAGATTTTCCACAGCTGGGACAGCGCTTCACCTGTGTATACCAAAGCAGTGCCATGAACAGGCTCACATTAATGGACCTATGCACATCTGGCCCAGTGGTTTTTACAGAATGAGAACATATCCACTTCCACATTGAAAAAGTCTATTTGACTTCTCTGCTGGTCCCCTTTAGGAAAGGAGCTGTCCTATTTTAAAAGAGAACTTTTTATCCTTACCACATGCTTCAGAATTCATGGGCAGGATCTCAGCTTGTCCCTGAAGTTTAGCCAGTCTTTAGACTAATTCTTTGATCATTGGTGGTATCCTCTCAACATCTCTTGTGATTTTGTCTCTCTCCAGGATCTCCATGTATCTTGCTGATGCTGCGAGATGTCTTCATTCTTTATTTTTACTTTGGAAATTTGTCTGTTCCTTGACTTCCTTAGGGTTCCCTCCTTCCTGCACACCCCTTACACTTTTGAAGAGAATTTTCTGTTCCTTCATGTCATTTTAAATATGTTCTCTGAAGCTTTTCTTCCTTCACTTGCTTTATCTGCTATTTATCCACCCACCTATTTTCTCAGTAAAGAAAGAGGTTCAAAGATGGGCAAACAACATGAATGGAGGGCTTCAATAAAGAAGATGAGAACTGTTTAGAGAGAAGACAAGAAAGGAGATGATTTAGAGTCATACAAAAATAAATGACTTGTACTGAGAAGATATACCAGGAATCCCTATGTGACTGCTCTCAAAATACAGGAATAATTTGATGAAAGTGAAAGGTAGCCATTTAAAAGCTGTTAAAGGGTTGGTTTTGTTCTGTTTTATTGTCATTTGTTTCCACAACACATAATTAACCTGCAGAACTCACTGCCACAAGGTAGCACTGAGGCTAAGAGCTCAGAATGACTGCATTTATAGGGATAATGTCTCTATGTCTAAACGTCAGATATTTAAAGGATAATGAGAATTTCCAAAGTTACGTTAAAGAAGCTAAAAAAAATATGAAGGGTGTAAACTCTCATGCTTCGAGGCACAAACTAGCCACTATTTGATGGGGGCTCAGAAAAATTTTCTCCGATGAGCAAGTTATTCACTCTGACGTTTCTCGTGTTTTCCCCTGAAGCATATGATACTGGCCACGGTGCTACATGGACCATGGGCAGTTCTGAGTGCAATACTCTATCAGGCTAGTATACATGTGCTGATTGCATAGGACTATTAGCAGGAGTAGGCAGGTGTATTGTAATAGCACACAAAGGCCCCCATTGTGCAGGATCACAGTGTGCCCAGTGTTGTACAGACACCGGCCTTTGTCCCATAACAAGTTCGCAGCAGTGCCTTGTTGACCAGGAGGCTGGATTACCTCTTCCCAGGACTCGGAGCACTGCACCTCCACCACTTGCCGCTTGCTCAGAATACAGCCTCACATCTGTCCATTGGGCTGGGGTAGTGCAATCACAATGCACCCGCCCTTTATTTATTCCAGTTGCCTATAGAGAGTGGCACAGAGATTTGAAGTGGACCCTGTTAGCTTTTCGGATCCTATCTGCACAGGGCCTGGCTGCATTTGAGACCTCCTCCTTGAAGAGAAGGTGTGCTCCAATCCCACCTGCCTTTTCATGGATGCCACTGTCATGTCTCTGGTTGGAAGATGATTGTACCTTTGTTGGGGTGGACGGTAGCATGCGGGGATATCTTCCACCCTCAGCATGCCCAACATCCGTCTCTCCCCTCTCAATTAAGCCCACCAATTTAAAACATGCCAAGCTGGTAGGCTCCTTTTCATTAGGTTGTCCCAGTATTTATTACCTTTCCAGCCTCACCCTTTCCCCCATCCCTTCTTGCATGTAGACCCCCTTGGTCATATTATCACTTCGCATTTTAAGACTGTGATTTTCAATTATATTTGTATTAAGTTTCTGTTATTCTGTGCAATGCCTCAAGCATTTGAGGGAGGAAGGGAACACTTTATGAACAGAAACCCCACTCCTTCTCAAGGGCAAGCTGCGTCAGTGAGCTGTAGCTCATGAAAGCTCATGCTCAAATAAATTGGTTAGTCTCTAAGGTGCCACAAGTCCTCCTTTTCTTTTTGCAAATACAGACTAACACGGCTGCTACTCTGAAACCAGTTATATTCTGTTAGCTAACAGGGAATGTTTGAGATATATATTTTGACATGGATAAAGATTAACAATAATCCACTGTCAGGCTGGGCCCAGCAGCCTTATAAAAAGGCTAAATTGCACATAATGCCATATTGAGTTGGACACACAAAGCCAGATTCTTTGGCCTGGTTGAGTTGTGCTTAGCACAGTACTGAGAAGTGGATAGGAGGGGTCTGAAAGTGGCTTTAATCCACTTTAGCTATCCCCACATCCTGCAGTGGCCCAAAGTTTGCTTTAACTCTCCTCTAACTAACTGCATGGATCACATTAGCAGCTGAGGATAGCCAGAGAGCAGAGGCACCCTGGCCATATCCCTTCCCCCTGGGAATGGCCGTTTGACTGGGGGAAAGTGGTTGCACAGAGCCACTATACTAACGGTAGGACACTTGGAGGTTTCCCTTATGGTAGCCAGTCAAGCCAATTCTCCATCTGCTTTGCGGTGTGAGAGTGGCACAAAGCAATGGAGTGCGAGCCAGATGTTTGGCTGATGTGTCTTAGAAGACGAGTTGGACAGTTAATCTACTGGGTCATATTTTATTTAAAATCCACTATATTTAAATACCAGGATTAGAGGCATATTTGAAGTGAAAAATAAAAACTGTATTTATTTGGAAAGAGGATTAATTTGTTTTAAGATTTTATTTTAATTAGGCAATATCTTGTTTAGATCCCTTTATTCCTTTCTGAAACTCTTTGGAGAGAGCTGATGCTTAAAGCTTAATTGCAACAAATATATCTGTAATGAGAAGTTTATTTAAAAATAAAATCACAGCTTAATTGGGCTTCAGTCCACAGATCTCTCTCCTTCCAGGTCAACAGAAGGACCCCAAGCAAGAAAAACAGAAACGGATTCCAAAACCATCTGCACCCATATAATCTGCTGTTTCACTGCCTGTTCCTGACAATGCTAATTACCTCTCTCTATTAATTCCTCTGACAGCATAAATGTTTCTGCCAGGTCAGATGATCAGCCTCAGCAGCAACAGGAAAAAAAAAACAGGGAGAGCCCTTTACGTTTTCCACAACCAAGAAGTGACACTGAAGTCAGACATAAAAATATTATTCCTACAGCTCAGGGTATATTGAACTGACACACAACGTTGATCCAAAAATCTAAGACCTATTAAAGAGCACTGACAGAGTGCAATACCTTAAAAATGGTGTCAGGACACGATCATTTAAAAGTCACAGAACTGACGTCTCAGTTTGCCTCGTGCAGAGCTCTTTCAAAGAAAGTAAACCAGAGTCATATGGCTTCCAGCATGGAACCGATCCCGAGGCAAGACTGTAATTGACTTCAGTGGGACAGGCTCATTCGCCATACGCACGGGTCTTTTTCCTTTCCCATTTAATGTTTTAAGGATCTGATCCAAAGCCCATTGAAGTCAACGTGAGTCTTTCCACTGACAAGGCTAGGTTTGGGTCAGTCTTGAGGCAAACACACTGGGATACTGAACTGGGATATTTACAGGTTTCAGAGTAGCAGCCATGTTAGTCTGTATCCACAAAAAGAAAAGGAGGACTTGTGGCACCTTAGAGACTAACCAATTTATTTGAGCATAAGCTTTCATGAGCTACAGATCACTTCATCGGATGCTCAAATAAATGTGTTAGTCTCTAAGGTGCCACAAGTCCTCCTTTTCTGTTTGGGATATTTACAGTTATTTCTAGAAGCCCGCAAGGTTAAACAAAACATGTGGGCCAAAATCTGCTATCTGTTCCATCAATGTGACTCTAGAGCACATCCGCAGCAGTCAGTAGCAGTATTCTGGATTGACCCCAGTGTAAGAGAGCACAATTTTAACATTTTATATAAAATAGTATTTACCTGGGGCTAAATTTTGTCCTCCAATAAGTACCTACGTTTCCCAACGAAGTCAATGGGATTCACGTCAATGTGTCCAAACTCTGCCCTTACGCATGCTCAAACTCACCTACGGTTAAAGTCATCCCCATGTGGAGGGCTAACACAAGTACTAGGCAGCACTTAAACCTAGTTCTGGGAACTTAAGTGGTTCATAGGCCTTGTATTAGCACAAGCATGAACTTCACCCCCGAGAACTCCATCTACCCTCACTTTCTTGCAGTACTGAAGGGTAAGTAATCCTATCAAGCTCCTCTATGTTATTCCTTCTCAGGGGGTAACCGGTAATGTAAGATAGCTCACCTGGAGAGGATCTTTGCCTGGGTTTGTGCCTTTCTGTCTCAATCACAGCAGAGAGGTTTTATTCAGTGTAAAGGTCTCCCTCCGCTGTGCAGGCCTGCAAAAAGTTGTGTTTTCCCTTTACAAAAAAATCTTGAGAAAGGAACAGCTTTTTCTAGGACTTTTCTCCAGTGTGAAGCTTTGAGGGTCTAAAAGGGAGAATGGTGTTACCTTCAGAATTAAGTGGAGTTGTCGAGGGCCAAATCCAGCCTGGGAATGTTTCATAGCACTCTGGAGCAAGACAGCGCTCATGATATTGTCAACTGTAATTCAGTTTTGAGATACAATATATTGCTAGCAAAAGACATACCCTAATAATGAGAAGCAAATACAGGCTCCTACCTTGAGCTGGTGTAAACAGGCTTAGTCCCATTAAGTTAAATGGACTGATAGCAGATAAGGATCAAGCCCATGAGATATATATTGTATCACAAAGCTGATTTTACCAGAGTTCGGCAGCCGCAAGCCTGCCTTACAAGGACTACAAAGCATATTCCTCCAATTAGGGACCAATGAACCCCTACCCCTCTACCCCGACACAGAACCCCTCTCCCTGCTAGCCATAGGCCTAAGCAGAGAGTCCATGTAGCCCACTGAACAGCTCATGTTCCTAATTAAGTACTAGACAGCTGAAATCGATGAAGACAGGATGCATCCTTGCCCTGGCTTCTCTCAAAGCAGAAAGAAAGTGCATGGTTCATTTATTTGCCATTTGCTCGACATTAAGATTGTTTTATTGGCCTGACAAAATGTAAACTGATCAGTTTCATTACTTTCCGGTTACGCAGAGCAGTGCAGGCACAAGAGGAAAAGCTACATTTAAGGCAGGAGTTTCTGGTCCATTTTCTTCACTGTTCTTGTTTTGATCACTCGCCATAGAAAACGGTAGGTAAGAGGGCTGTAATCTCTAAATGAGGTTAGGAGTTGTAGAACCAATGCTGTCTACTCTATAGGTGACATTCTGGCTCACTGGAAGTCAGTGGCAATATTCCTATTGACTACAATAGGGCCAGGGTTAATCCTGTGTATTTAAGTACTCCTCACAACACAATTCCTAACCCTTAACCCTTTGCTGGCTAGAGAGTTCAATTTACAAACAATATAAAGCACATTAAAACCCGCACTCTCCTGGGTGCCTTATTAGTTTTACTAATAAAATAAAGATCATGTGGGTCTGGCAAATCATTACAGTTTTTTCTGGTTATTAGTGGTGGGGTATGAAGATAGAAATCAGAGAATATGTGTTTGTCCTAGAGAAGGTAAACTGGAAACTTCTGTCTACCCCCATTCTTAAATGAACAATACAAGGACAATTTAACTGAAGATGAAAAGCAACCAAATAGAAAAAAACCTGAAAAAACACTACTTTGCAAAAGCCCCACAGTTAACCTATGGAATTCACTGCCACGCAGAGACCACTGAAGCCAACAGCAAAGGAAGACTCAGGAAAGGCTGGCCATTTGCATGGAAAATGATGGGACTCTGACAAGTACATGAGATGGGGTAAATAAAATGGAGGGAATATAAACCCTAAAGGCCAGATTTTGGAAAGGCAGTGCCTAAAGAGGCAGATAGGAATCAGGACTTCCAAAAGCACCTGTCACAGAAACCAGAAGGAATTGGGTGCTTAGGTGTTCTGGAAAATCCCAAGCTTACCTGCATCCTCAAGCACTTAAAAGCCTTTCAAAATCAGTCCATAAGTGTTTGGGATGGGGGGTGGGAGAGAGAAGACATCTTTTCTTGCATGGGTTATTCATTAATTGTCTACAACTGGATTTCTTGAAATATCAGGTGCTGATCACTGTGAGAGCCAGGAGACTGGGCTAGATGGCCCATGGAGCTGGCATTTCACAGCTAAGGGGACAGATTCAGCTAATCGTTCCATCCTTTCACTTTATTGTCAAATGATCAGGTAACAGTCATTCCCAGTGGCTGGAAATCTTGGCAGCAGAGGTGCTGCTGGATATGAGCAGGTGTTAGCTGGTCTTCGACATGCCGTGTTCTCATTTGTCACCAATAACAGAATGTGCTTCTGTTTCACACTCCCGGGGGAAAATAAAGAGGTTTCACTTTGGATAGTGTGAACATTCAGCCCATATATTCTTGCCAAGAATGAAGACAATTCTGTCCCAACTCAGACTAGGAGCTCTTCAGTGGAAAGATGAGCAAATTGCAGTGAACTGGATCCACAGGCACGAATTCCACTTTAGCATTTCAGAAGAGCTATTTCTCCTACCTTATGTCTTTACATCCCAGTTTAATGGTAGTACCTGCTTGCTCTGGGTAATGATGTGCCTCCCCTCTCTCCCTCTTAATAGAGGCACATCATTGACTTAACAGAATATTAAAGTACAGGCCTTTTACCTCTGGAAACAGGAGCCCAAATCCAATACAGGCTCCAAGTGATAGCGACTTTTGTCATCCCCACAGGCACTTGTGATATCTACAAGACCACTAAGCAGTGCCACATGATTGACAGTCTCAGCAGAGGGGAGATGACTGGGGCTGATGCAGCTCGGGACTGGGAAGCTTTAGTAGAGCTGTGAGCTTCATGCTAAGCACTCAACTCCGACTGATTTCGATCTCACTCAGGGTGTGACAGGAACAGGATCCAGGTCCCATTAGTGAGGAACTCAGTGCTAGTTGTCCTAATTGCCCATTTGCCAGCTGTCCCTAGTTCTCAACTGAAGCACGAAGGCCCTGAACCTGCAAACACTTAACTTGAAGCATGGAAGTAGTTCCATAGACTTCAGTAGGGCTCCTCATGTTGGTAAAGTTAAGCCTGGGTGTGTATTTGCAGGATCAAGGCCTAAACTGGGATTTGATGCAATTATTTTCCAGTAGCAGTTTGAGTGGCTACTGACTAAAAAGCCGTGCTTTCTTTAAAAAGGAAATAATATTTGCATCATTAAGCAGGCAGCTATAATAGGCTTCAAGCTGAACCATTTTAAATGCTTTTTTTGAAATCTCCACAGGAAAAAGGAAGCACTTGCTGCTTTACGGCCCCTGGAGAGTAATTAACTATATTAATTAGGGCACGGAAATACATGTGCATTTTAACAACAATTCATACCACAGTTCTGCACCTACATATGGCCACGGTACTGCTCGCAAGTCCCTGGGCACTTGTTCTCTTCACTAGCACAGAGCTGCTGAGCTTATATTAAGCGCTAGTACAAATCCAGGTCAAGTACTGCATGTTATGCAATTAGGTTAATTGTTATTATTATGTCAATTGTCAAATTTAAAGAGCAGCCAGCTCATTCTGGCATCCGAACTTTTCGCCTTCCTCTGTAGCATGGGGCACGGGTCACTTGCTGGAGGATTCTCTGCTCCTTGAGGTCTTCAAACTACAATTTGAGGACTTCAATAGCACAGATATAGGTGTGAGGTCTTTTTTAGGAGTGGTGGGTGAAATTCTGTGGCCTGCATTGTGCAGGAGGTCAGACTAGATGATCATAATGGTCCCTTCTGGCCTAAATATCTATGAATGTACAGAGTGTCTGGCTCAGATAAAAAGCGGGCAAGTGATTACCACAGTGCCTTTAAACACGGGCCTGATCCAAGGCCCAGTGAAGTCAATGGAAGAGAGTCACGTTGACTTCGTTGGTCTTTGGATCAGGACCTCCAGTCAATTGTCCGTAATATATGGCTATAGCAGAGGCTGCATCCCTGTTTATGACCTTGGGAACCTCTTGCCCAGTTAGCCTTGCCCAAGGATAGAAATCCCCTCATACCTGGGGCATTCAGTTAGCACCTATGCTGCAGCATTAAAGTGACATTCAAATTCTAGCTGCAATTCACCGCCACTTGGAAAAATGTAGATAGACAAAAGCACGCTCACCTAACAGGGCTCAATGCTAAAGCCTGCAAGGATGGATCAGGAGACTTTGGGTATGTCAATACTGGCATGGGAGGTGTAATTTCCAGCTCAAGGAGACATCCCCACATTAGTGCTGATCAAGCTAGCACACTAAAACAAGAAGTGTAGCCACAGTGGCACAAACAGTGGGTGGGGCCAGGCAGCCAAGTACATGCCTAAGGTCTTGGATGGGATTTTAGTATGGCAGTTAGCCTGTCCCACCATTCACACCACTGTGGCTACATTCTATTTTTAGCATGCTCGCTTGATCGGCACTAGTGTGGGTATGACTTCTCAAGCTGGTGGTTACACCTTCCAGCTCCGCTGAAGACATACCCTTCGTGACAAAGGTAAAGATGGCTGTTCTCGCTGTTAGCAGCAGCCTCCAGGTCTCAGTCCATTGCTCCTTGCCTGCCAGTCCGCGTCTTGGGCTGAAATGAATATTCGCCACTCACTGTTGCAGTGCCTATCCAGCACCACTGATGAAAGCCTGCCGGATTTGGCACCACGTTTATAAAGCTCTCTCTTGGAACTCTAGAGCTCTGGAGCCTTCATTGTTTATTGCTTTAGTGGTCTTAGCCAACAGCAAGAGACACCTGATGATTGGTCAATAATAATAAAAGAAATCCGGTCTTCCTTCAGTGCAAGGCACTAAAATAAGAAACAACTTATTAGCCTTCCCTTTCCTCTGTCACACATTGAACAGCAAAGCTGCTTTCTTTCCTCAATAGCTCCCCTGTGAGGCCCAGGTTGTTCAACTCTGCAACTGAGCAAACTTTGAAGGTCATGAAAAACATCTCGGATCACGTCTGGTTGCATTTGTTATCCCCACCTTTCGTGAATTTGGTTTTCAAGAGGGAGGGCAGGGAACACAGAGCCTCCAGCAAGTTGGGCACACACACGACAAAGGTTGACTTTGTTCCTTCACCCGAAGATGCAGAATAGGAGTGAATCATCCTTTCCAGAAATGCTAAAGTGTTCAGAGCTCTAGAACATGGGCTGTGGGATTGTAAGAAGCATTAACCAAGGTTACAAGGAAGGATGGGATGGTCTTGTAGTTAAGGCTTTCACCAGACTAGGACATAGGAGAGCTGGCTTCTGCTGGGACTTTGGGAAAGTCACTTAATATTTCTGTGAAACTGTAAAATGGAGATAATATTACTTCCTTTCGCCCCACCTTAGTCTATTTAGGAAGAGACAGTCCCTGCCCTTAGTAATTTACAGTCCATGTATGTCCAGTGCTTAGCACACTGACGGACTGAACACCTCTGGTGTCTCTAGGCATGACTATATTACAACTAAAGCTTCCATAAGCATTGCTGACGAGATAGCTACAGAAATGGGGACACTAATATGCACCTACCTTATGGGGGTGTGGCAAGGATAAATCCATTACTGTGCTTGTGGTGGGCAGATACTATAGGGCTGGGTGCTATAGAAAAGTCCACAAAGAAAACACACAAAATAAAAAGGGCACATGCAATGTCCCCAAGAAATAGTTATTTTATAGCACATAATTTGGGCAGAAAAGCTGTACGTGCCTAGAGGTGAAGTGAGTAGTTAGGGATAGTACCTAGCTAACAGCACCCGAACCAATGACCTCCTTCATTCCCGTCTCACACCCTGTACACACAGTCGTGCACGGAGCGAGCCGGATTGCTCAAGAGCTGCGTGACAAGGGAAGAGTGAGGGGTGGGGGAAACAGAAGGAAACATTCCCACCCCTGGAGGTGAGGGGGAGACGTGAGGCCGGCCTGGGCCGGTCAAAGTATTAAAATGCCTCCTCCCCAGAGCATCTGAGTCCCTTGGGAGACTGAAATGCCGTTTGCTGGTAGATCCTGAAGGGACTGGAAGGAGATGCATTCAATGTGAGCTAGCGAAGAGTTGATCCCCCCGTCCCCCGGAGTTCAGCACCATAGACAGCTCCCGCCCAGCCGCGCCTTCCCGCGGGACCAGCCCAGGACCAAGGACAGATCCCAGCTCAAGGTCCCCGCGCCCCTTGCGCACCTCGTTCCCCGGGGTGGGCAGCTTCGCAGGGGAGCGCGGGTCCAACAGGGTCAGTGATTTTTTCGGGAAATTAAAACGATAACTAAATGCAAAAGGGCTTGTGCCCCTCCCCCCCACAAAGAAAGTTTCCGCCCCACCCAAGGGGAAATAATAATAAATAATAAAATAAAATTAATAATAATAATTAATAAAAGCTTTGGGTGGAAATGGCTGAAAACTGAATCCCCTCAAGAGAGTTTACCGCCGAAAAGTTGGGTTCCAGTTTCTGATTTTTGTCTTTGGTAGCCCAGAAAAGTTTGACCCGAATGGAAGTTTTCAAAGATTGAGTTGAAATAGTTTGATGAAAAGAAAATCCCACCAGTCCTAGTGGGGGGGCTGGAATGTCCCCCCGTGCTAATGGAGCTGTCCAAGTGGAGAAGGAAGGCTTTTAGCAGTAAGGGGCTGTCCAGAAATTATTTAGGGCATTTTTGGGGGGGAGGGGAGAGAGGGTCCTCAATTTTGCATGTTTATTTCAGTGTTAGAAGGCATAGGAGGGCCTTTAAAAAGAACCAAAAATGTGTTGTGTCATTTATGGACAACCCCTAAGTGCTAGAGCAAAGCAGATCCAGGCTACGGCCAGGAAGGCCAATCCAAATGGGGCCTCTCCTCAAGCCCAGAGTGGCAGGACTAAAGATTAAGTGGACGAGGATTATTTCCTGAGATGTACACAGAGATTTTATACTATCTTCTCCAGGGGGCATGAATCAGTGTTCATGTCGTGCTCCATGTCAGTCCCGGCCTGGGCCAGGGAAGCTAATGATCCAACCAGCAGACCAAATTCAGTGATGAAACCTGGTCATGTGCTCCTTGAGGCATGTTTTGCATATGCTAAGAAGCACAGGGAACACGTGTGTGGGGGGGGGCATGCAGGGGCAAGTGCCCCCTCAGATTTCTGCTTGACCTGCCAGCGGTGGGGGGAAGGAGAGAGGCTCTACCCTTCTTCCACCATGCCTGCTCCTCGGCACATTCGGCCCCTGTCTCTGGCACCCAGACCCAGGTGGGGAGTGGAAGGGGTGGGCCCGGCTGCTTCTCAAGCTGGTCACTCCAGGTAGCTTCTCTGTGCAGTGCAGTGGCTGCCTATGACAGCCTGGCTGGGGAGGTGGCGGCTTCCACTCCCCACCTGGGCCCAGCTGCCAAGGACATGGGCCCAGCGAGTCACAGCCTCCTCCCCTCCCAGCACATTTCCCGCTTGTTCAGCCCCTGTTCCAGGCAGCCAGGACTGGGTGGGGAGCGGAAGCCGGGGAACGGAGCAGTGACCCAGAGCAGCCACCTTCAGCCCCATGAGAAGTGCTCTGTCCTGCTCCCCATCTGGCCCAGCTGCCAGGGACAGGGGCTGAATGTGCCGAGGGTGGGGAGAGGTGCAGCAGGAAGACAGAGTCCCCACCCCGCAGGTAACTGGTGGAGTGTGGCCATCCCCAGGCTTGGCGCAGGGTGGGGGTCACTGGGGGAGGCACCAGGAGCAGGTTCCCTGGCCTCTGCTCAGCCTGGACTTGGCCAGCCCCAGCCAGGCCCAGAGGCACATGCTCCCCACTCCTGGGGCCACAGCTCCCAGGAACCAGCTGGATGGGCTGCCCTGGCCCAGGGAGGTGGGGCTGGAAGCTCTTCCCAAAGGAGGCACATGGGGTGGTCACGTGCCCCCACCTTTACATTGTGCCCTTCCCCAGTATCATGAGGCATGACTCATGTATGAATGCCTCTCCTCCCCACAGAGGGGCATCAAGCACAAGAGGTCCCTCTCACTGGCTCACAGTGAAACTGTAAAGTGTACCTGTCACTGGCACATCAGAGTGATGAGTTCAGTCAAGTCTGCAAAGTACAGTGCTGCCCCCTAGTGATTAATTAGCCTGCATGTCATTCTTCTTCACAACACAGTTCCAATCCAACTTTAATAATTTTTTTTTAATTTCTCAGGCAATTTTTTTTAATTTTTCAGGCAGCAGCAGTGTGCTGCATGCAGCAAAAGGCAAATAAATATTGATGGACACTCTCAAACCCTAGATGCTTGCAAGCTAAGTGACACTAAGATACAGAGGGGAAGGTAGCAGGGTAGCGGTGTTTGCGTTTGTTTGATAGAGAGAGACACAAGGTGGATGAGGGAATACAGGTTTCATATAGAGTTTTTCAGAATGTGATGAAATGTGAACAAGCGATGTGATTGCAGTCCTGATTTCTGCTGCAGTTGTTTCCATTTGAATTGTTTTGCTCTGATCTATTTTTCATACCATTCTGAACTGACATGACATATATTTGCAATACATGGTATAAAAATCACAGCTCGTAGTGGAATAGGACTCCTTGTTTCAGCACTCAAGGGCTTTTCTCTCCAGCTCTATCATCTCTTAGTTCACTTTACTCACAGTTCACTTCTAACCCCTTTTGAGAGCTTGTTTGCAGCACTGCCAGAAAGCGCCTGTTTTGTTGTTTGAATCCCCTTTCTGCATGGAGTCTAATTTAAAACCCTTTGTGGCACCAGCCCAGATTGCTTCATGCGCTTAATTTCATCGTGGTGATCTGGCACTTTAGTGTTTAATATTAAACACATGCCAGGAGTGGAGCTGTGCATGACCTGTGCCTTTGGAGACTTCAGGCCCAAAGCATGGAGAGAAGACAGACAGCCTGTTTAATGTACAACCTGTGAACTAAGTTTCCTATGTCCACCCATCCGTGAACCACAGTGCATAGGTTAGAAAGAAGGGAAGCCCTCTGCTCTACAAGCCCATCCAGGAGCCTGAGCAAGGTCATATATGGACAGGAGATCATGCACTTCCCTCCTCCCTCCAAACTACTCAGTCCTCTCCCTGTTGCACATCTGTCATTCCTCTAGGGAACAGAAGTCCCAGCTTCCACCCATTCCAGTTTGCACACCAGGACACCCTCCCACACACTCCTATCATATAGGGCTCAGTTCTCCTCCCAGTGACAAAACCCTTTAACCCTACCTAACTGCTAAGTCCCCTTCCTTTCCTTCTAGCCGAAGAAATCATTTGGACTTTCTCACTTTCCATCTCCCTGAGGCCCCGCCTAACTTATTCACCACATAGTGAATCCCAGCGGTATCCCTGCTCTGGACCATTGCTCACGCAGAGGTGCGCCAGCGATGAAAGGGGCAGTCAGCACTTTCATTTCATTGTCGGTGCATGTTGAGAATTTTGTCACTTATCTCATTGTAGGCAGTGGGGGTAGCGTCACCTATACATAAAGATGCCTGACACTTCCCCATTATAAGACCTGGTTTCTAATAACTCTGCCTTTACATAGCACTCTAGATCTGTTGCTTCACAGGTGAGAGGAGACGCCAAGCTGGTGAAAGCGGCTGTCGCAGACACTCACCACTAGTCACAGGTCTCTTCTTGGGGGTGGCGGGGGAGGGTTTAAGTTAATAAAATGGAAGAGATTTGAAAAACTCATTTACCTCAAATAGATCTTTTCAGCAAGTGTGTCTGGCTGAAAGGGGGAGATCTGCGGTACATCTAGAAAATAAGGGAATTTTAATGTCGGCAGCATCTGGAATGGAGGATTTGTTTACCTGCTTTTCATTCTTCTACCTGAAGGTAAGCAATAAAAAGCTCAGTCACAGGACATAGACCTCTGAGAGCGCTAACTTTCGGTGCAGTAAAGAAGAGCAGAAACACTTTGACATTGTGCCACCATTAGGTTTCAGAATTAACATCAGATTGCAAACAATGTGGCAGCTCACATGCGAGCTATTCTTTCAGGCTGCCTTCTCACACTGCTGTATCAGTTTATACTTTGGCTCATGTTTTCAAAAGTTCTCTGCAACAATAAAGGCTGGAAATAGGAAGGGTTTTCTTTTTTAAATGAAAGTTTAGGTTCTAGAATATGGGAAGGAACAGCAGGTGCAGAATACCAGTGGGCCGTGCTTATAGGAATGAAATGTGATACAGGTAGGATAGACTGCCAGGTGGTATGTTCAGCACTTCTCCAATTAGAAGGGAAAACTCCTTTGTGTTCGGTTTTGTTTTGGGGTTGTTGTTCTGGTTTTGAAAAAGGAATTTTGTGGCTAATGCAGAAAGTACTGACATTGCATTTCACACAACCACACTACTTCCCGCTAACAGATAAAGCCCTAGATTTCTAGAACTCGATATTTTTCCTGTGGAATTTGAGTTCCTTCTTTGGTGCACCCGAATGAACTCAACATGTAATTTCTGCACTATACTAACAATCTAAGTCTCCAGTGGAGTGGATAAGTGTGACAGTCAGTACCCTTATGTTCACCATTTCTGCAAGACGATGATAATTTTTGTACAAAGTATGCTTTGCAAGGTATCATTTGCAAGCTCATAATCTGTTGATCATCAAATAAAATATGGGTGGCAACATTGTATGTAAAGTTACAAGATCCTACTGCATAACATTCCTGAGACATGTTCCAAGTTCTCCCAGACAAAAGGCAAATTGATGCCTCAGCCAATTGTCAACAAAATCAGATGGCCTCTTCTTCTTTGGCAGGAAGAAGGAGGTGAGTGAGAAATCTACATTTTGACAAACAAACAGCTGGGGTTTCCTGTCTCCTCAGACCTTCTGTTTCCTGAATCTCAGCTGAAGATGAATTCTTGTGAAACAGAAATGGCTATAAGAGGAGAAGGCAAATGCTCCAAAGGTTTTCTTCCTCCCTTTCTCTCTGCTAACAGCATCAACAATACCCGAAGAATAAGGAAAGAAGCACTGGACAGGAGGAGAGGTCCTGGATGAAAGGCATCCAGCCAGTAAGACTTAAAAAGCATGTGATGAGAGAAAGCTTTGCTTTGAATTCATTTAGCCTGGTAAGTTAGGTATTAGTTGCATTTTACCTTTTATTTCTTTGTAACCAATGCTGATTTTTATGTCTCGTTACTTGTGATCATTAAGATCTTTCCTTCTGTAGTCAATAAACATGTTTTTCTAAATCAGTATGTTTGGACTGAAGCATTTGGGAAACTCCATTTGGGATGACAGGATTTGTGCATAGCATTTTCTACCGATAAATGATGGACTTTATATGAGCTTGTATTGTCCAGGAGAGTGCTGGGAAGTGCAAGACACATTCTGGGGGAAAGTCTGGGCCTGGGAGTTTGCTGGTGTTTCCCTGTAGTGTAATTCATGAGTGGCTGGCATAGCACTCATATAATATACCTGAGAGTGATTTTCATGCTGGAGGCTGGGTTTGAGCAAACCAGGAGCAGTTGCTCTCACAGTGAAGCAATTTAAAAGGTGCCCCAGGCTGGAGAATTGAGGGAACACGGCAGTTCAGGTTGTACCTGGGGAACGTCACAGTAAGGGAGAATTTTCATAAGGACAGTTGATGTGCAGGGCTGCAACTAGATTATTAACCCAGCATTGGGTGAGAGTTATAAGGGAATGATGATGACATACAGCTGGAGTTCTAGTACACGTAGGTGTACAGGAATTGGGCAGTGTCCATTTAAATAGCGGGGAGACCTCACATGGGTCTCCCTGACTTCTATAACAGAAGTGTATATCTAGCTCGGTGTTGTATATAGTTAGTAAACATATGGTTGTTTGGAACCCAACTGTGTTCATGCGGTTTCCTCTTACTTTTAATGTTGTGTTGAGAGCAAAGACAACAGCGAGACACTAATACTATTGTGGTTAAAGCGGTTTAAGTAGAGTCAGTCCCTCGACTGTGTTATCTACCTTTGGTTACAGAGCAGGAGACTGAGATGTTCCTGTACAATATCATTACGATGAAGTTCTGAACACTTTAGATACAGGGAGAGATACACCAAGAGAGAGGGTCAGGAAATTATCCCCCTGCACAAACGAACAATGATGCAAAACCAGAAATTCTCATTTTTGTTGACATTTTTCATGTTTTCACCAAAATAAAGGCCCCAAACATTCAGCTTCTGAATGTAGAAAATTTCAATATTTTTATGAAAACCCAAACAATTGTGATGAAAACGGAAATGTATGGAAAAAATTCTTTCCCCTCAAAAAGCCATTTTCCATCAACAAAGCTTTTTGATAGAAGATTTATGACCATTCTGTCTCTGCAGATACTCCTCCCTTCCTTGATAGGTGGGCCCCATCTCTCCTGTTTCTCAGAGCAGCATCCCACAGTTGAGAAAGCTGAAGCCCTCCTGGCGACACCATGTGCGCAGCCAGGTATTCACCTCCACTCACTTCTCACATTCTAATCACTAGGCAAATCTGATAAATGGTCTGCTGGAGTATAAGTGAAAGCAGAGTCCAGCCCATTAAGAATATAGCAGAGACAGCTTATTTTTAGTGGTGGTGTTGACTTTTAGTACATTTGCCTTCTCCCTATATTGAGTCTGATCCTACTAGGTCTAAGCAGTCTCTGCAATGGGTGCCTTCAACTCCCACAGACTAACAGGAATTGAAGGTGCTGATGCTTAGCACCCCACAGGATCAGACGCATATGTTTAGGTTTCTTGGGGGTTATTAAATCTAAAACCATCCACCCACTTTGTATCTCATTTTAGGCATTGGATAGCCCTGGAAACTTGTGCTTTGAGGGCACTTTGAGATGTTCCATTCTGGGAGAGGTGCAGGAGTTAAGAATTAGACTTTGACTGGACTGTGAAACAGAAACATCACACAGATCTGGTTTTCCCTGAATAAATGCGGTTGAAATGACACATTCTAAAAAAGCCACCCCCACAGAATGAGACCATTCAGCTGCCACGAGTTTAGGAGGAAATGAAACTGTAAAGAGAAAGGAAGTCTGAAATGAAATCCATTTGTCAGTACATTTTAGATTCGAAAAAACACAGAACCCTGCCTTCATTGAGACCACACCGGATACGCTGATAGTCCACATTCTGCTGTCTGAAGAAAGAACCAGGACCATGAGGAGTTTCCTTGTCCGGGCTTGGATTCTTTTGCCAGGTGAGACAGGATTCTTTAGGTCAATAGAAATAGACCCAGGAGGCAGATCTGCTCCTGTTGGAGCAATAGGAGCTGTGGCTGCTAATCATTTCTGCCCTCAGGTCCTCCACCCAAGTGCCTGATGTTAAGCACAGGTTTGAACAGATAACAGGAGAGAATGTCCTAGTTTAAAGCCAACCTGCAGGAATTCCCATGGCCCTGGAGAAAATGTCCTACATAAAAGCCAAAACATTTCAATGCTGCAGTGGGTTGAAGTGGTTTGGAAGATCTCACCAGGGACCTTAGTACTACAGTTTTTCCTTTAAGATAAGGGGAGGAATTAGACTCCCCCAAGTCTAATAATTGTACCCTTCCCTGCCACCGATGGCTCTGGAGGATTGTCCTCTAACTTCCCTTAACACATTTTCCTCTCCTCCCTCAACCCCCATGCGGCAAGTTGGTTTGAGAAGGAATTTCACTGCAATCAAGTGCTCTGCAGATGATAGTAACGTCCCCAGTGCAGTCACTTCCAAGTGGGATGCAGACCAGTTATGCACCTATTTTTTGTTTGCTTGCTTTTTAAATAGTATTGTGAGGTTGGGTTTTCAATGTCACACGTGACGCAGGAGAACAAGTGGCACTGAAAGGCACTGGGACTTGGGCTCCTAAGTCACTTAGACACAGCTGACAAACCTGACCAATGCAGTGAGTATTTCTATCTGAAAAGCCACAAAAGGAGAACAAATGCCATGATTTTTTGCGGCAGGGGAGGGCAGGGGGGAGATGAGAAGCAAAACAGTGTTAACAAACATACAGATATCACTTTTCACAGAAACAGACTTCCTAGCTGGCAAGTCTTAAAAAAAGTAACCAAACAAGCAAAAGAAACAACAACAAAAGACAAGAACATGCAAAGCACCTGATTTGTTTCTATTCTATCTAGGTCCAGTAAAGAATAGAGACAACTGTATATTATTTTTATTATTGAGTCTGCAATAAAAACCTACCTAAATGAATTACAATGATTTGCACATGGCTATGTAAATATTTATTTGATTTTCCTAAAGTTAATTAACTACTTTAGGGAAACGTGTCAGAATGGCCCCCCACAAGAATTGGTGGCTGCATTCTGAGGCCACCAAAACATTTCTTGTGAAACAGACCCACACAACACCCCTGTGAGGCAGGAAAGCACTATTATCCCCAAGGGAACTGAAGCAGAGAGAGGTGAAGGAACTTGCCCAGTGTCACACAAAGAGTCTGTGGAGGACTGGGGACTTGGACCCAGATCTTCTAAGGCCCAGGCTATCAGCTTTCACCACCTTAGATCCACCACAAAGCAGCTGTCTCCTTCCACACAGGAATATCCAGGCACAAAAGGTTGATCTGGCTAACTAGTTCTGAAGTGTGTCTCTTTGTCACTTGTTTTTGCTCAGCAGGAAAGCAATGAAAGCAATTCTGTCTTTTGCAGGCTGTTGGGCTCTGACCGGCCCTAGGGAGGTGAGCGGCCCCGTGGGAGGGTCGGTGTCTGTGCAGTGTCAATACAATGAGGCTTACCAGAACTATAAGAAATACTGGTGCAGAGGAGAAATGTGGATATCCTGCTCCGTAGCTGTTCAGACCAACAGTTCAGAGGCAGAGGTGGCAGGGGACAGAGTCTCCATCCAAGACGATCAGACGCAGTGCACGTTCACTGTGACCATGGAGAGCCTGGCACTGGGCGACCAGGATGTTTACTGGTGCGGGATAGAGAAGAGCGGCTTTGACGGCATGGTCGCTGTCAATGTGTGTGTTTTCCCAGGTAAGTCCTTCAAGGGTGTGATGTGTTGTGCCAGTCACCCAGCACCTGCTGCTGCTAAGCTAGGAGTCAGCGCCCTGGCACACCAGCTTGTCTGCCCGGCCAGCACACTCCTGAGGACTCTGCCAGTTGAAACCTCGCCTGGCCAGTAACAATCAGTGAACCGCAATTCCCGAGTTCCCAGAGTCTCCCTGGCTAGAGGGACAGTTTATTTGACTCAGTGTGCTGATTCCCATGTTCCTATCTCAATGGAGTGGGGAAGAATATGGACTGAGATAGAGGTACAGAGGGAAGGGGAGGAGAAGCCAGGGCCTATCTGCTCACTTGTTGGCTAATAATGCAGGATGAGGCATTTAAACACCATGTGCTCATGTCAGAATAGTTCTGTCTCATTTCCTTCCTCTGCTGCCACCACTGATCCCTGCAGAGGAAGCCAAGTCTCGCTCACTCTCCCCAGTCCCTCAATATTGTTGGAGTTCCCCCCCAAACCTCTTCCACTTAGCCCCCCAAGAACTCAGTCCAACTCCAGTCTCGTCCCTCAGGTTCCTTTATTTGGCATACTGCAAAGCTACGTTATCTCACTGGGGGCCACCAGCGGTTCAAGTAGGATACAGAATTACAGCTACTGTGTTAAAACAACACCACACTCCCTTTCTCCGCTTGCAATGGCCTAGCTAATACACACGTCAAGGGGCTTTAATAGCCCAGCCACCATGAAGGCAGGTGCCGTCTTAAACAGGAAATGGATAAACAAGGGCGTGGTGATCCAGCTCTGTCTGCTGTCATTTGCAGCTGTTCCTACCTCACCGCCAACGACACCAGAAAAGGACCTGACCGTTGCCACCTCCCCATGGACTGTTCCTGAAGTGGAAAAATCCACCTCCGCCTTTTACAGTAGTGATGCTCCTGCCGGGTGAGTGCCCAAACTCATGCTAGAGGCACTGTGAGGTCTCCTTTCCCCAAGCTCCATGGCAGGTTTGGGGTCTCTACACAGCCCTCCGAAGTCAGGGCTACAATCCTTACAGATGCCAAGGCTTTAAGTCAAACTCAGGCAGCATGTAGGAGCCTAGAACTCACAGGTGACGGCGAGATTTTTAGCTGAGTTTACAAGTTGAGGTAGGGTCATTTATCATCCAAGTCAGGGCCAGACAGTTCTGCTGCTATACAGTCCTTCCGGTCCTGCAAACTATTTTCTGCCCTGCAAGGTGAATTCCATTGCATTATACTGTATCAAGCCCACACTTGCAAACAAAAAGAAAGCAAAAAACACCCCCCACCCACACTCACCACTCTTCCAGCCTGATGTGGTCCAATTTTAAAGAGCTAGCGCTGCATTTCCCCTCACATCTGACATGCAGGACTCTTGCTATTTCTATTGGGCTTTCCAGTCAGGCAGGGAGATGTACTGAACATGTCAATCACATGACAGAATATCTGAAATTTCCATCTTGAAGTTGTTGTCCATTGTTTCCTTCACACTGCGGCAGAAGCAGTTGACAAACCCCAGCACTGGAAGGGGTGTGTGTGACACTGCATTCTGTACGATTGTGTCTAACTTTTTAATCAGAAAAGCCAAAAATTCATGGCAAAAGATGCAGTGCAAGTCTCTAAGAGAATAACAACATCGAGCACTTTTCCTCCACAGATCTCCAGGCACTTTACAAAGGAGGTCAGTATCATTAACACCATTTTACAGATGGGGAAACGGAGGCACAAGAGGTGACATGACTTGCTCAGGGTCAGCCAGCAGGCCAGTTGCAGAGCCAGGAATAGAACCCAGGTCTCCTGATGCTGGGTCCAAAGCTCTAACCACTAGGTAACACTGCCATCCCTAAGCAGAACAGGGGTTTTACCCTAGCTCAGATGAAAATAGTCTAACAGTTTTAACCTGATCATTTAATTAAGTACATTTAATCAATAAAAAGAGTTTGTTTTTGAAGTGCCAACCACAGAGGCCCTGTTAGGGTCACTAGAATCGTGCCCATTGCTGTCGCACTCTGTAGGTTTTTGTTGAGATCAGACCTTTGTTAGGCACTATGCTGAGGCCAGCAAACTCATGTCTCTGGTCACCTGGGCCTAGATTCTCAGATGTATTTAGGTGCTTAACTCTCATTGAGGGCAGGGAGAGTGAGACATCTAAATGTCTTTAAAGACCTAGGCCCTAGTACACATTTAAACCTCGCTGTGCAAAGAGGAAAGCTAGGCCTGCTAGTTAGATTGCCAAATTTTCCTTTGCAGAATGGTTTCTGTTTATTCAGTTGGATGCTGAAATCCAGCGTAGCAAGTTGTTAGCCTCAGCTCTGCAACTGACTCAATGTGCTACTTTGAAGCAAGTCACTGTACTTGTGCCACAGTTTCCCATCTGTAAAAAACAGATAGGGGTTGCCTAATACTTACCCACCCCTTCAAACAACTTGAGAGGGGAGCAAGGTATATGTCTAGTCTTTATATAACAAAGTGTGACCGTTAAGGGTAGAAATAAACATTCTCTTCTCCTTCGCCTAGTATACCAAACCTCGTCCTCCATATCCTGATCCCATCCGTCCTGCTGGTTCTATCTTTGATTGTGTTCATTGCTGTAAAGTTTAGAAGAGCATCACAGAGGAGGAGCAAAGGTAAAAATTCTCTGATCAATTTTGCTACTAAGTGTCACTTCATTCTCCGGATGGTACAGCCCAATTATTTTGCTTCCTTCCTAAGGACCATATTGTTCCTGTCCCCAAAATAACAGCACAAGACAGACACTCTCTAAATTCACCCCACGTACTTCGTCAGTTACTCCATGCAGCAGGTTGCATGGCTGTACAAACTGGTAGATCCCCACAGCTCACCCAGCCCCCGCTATCACACATCCCCAGCCACAGTGACGGAGCAGGTACCTAGCTCAGGCTAGATACAGGAGCTGGCTAGTTAAAAAGCAAACAAACCAGTTGTTTCTGACCATGTAGAAATCAGCTGTTTAAATAAGATTCATTAACACTCAGCAATAGAAACAAATTCCCCTTGATTACCTGATTTCATCAGCTGCTCCTAAGAACTGCTCCTCTGGCCTATAGTGATTCCCAGCTTTTCCTGCAAAGCTGTCTACCCCACAAGCCCCATGCTGCCTCAGGTTCTGGTAATCCTGTGACTTCCAATCAGCTGCAGCTGGGCTTGCCAGGTTCTGATGGGTACTAATAACAGCGAAATAGCTGACAAAGTCTTTTCCTCCGTCACCTCAGCCAGAGGGCGTGCAATCACTGCCTCAGCAAAAAGAACCGAACCAACGCCGGGGCCGCTGCTGCATGAGAAAGCTGCACCAGTTTAACTTAAATTGGGTCAAGACATGATTTAGCTAAACTGGAGCAAAGTCTCTGTAGACATTTATTTTATTATTTATTTATAAGGCTGCTGGTGTGTGGAGACCGTGGCCTATTATGCTGGCAACTATTGTCACAGAGTTTCCTGGTCCTCCCCTGTCTATCAGAACCCATCTGTTGTCCCGCGTCTTCTACTTAGTTTGTAAGCTCTTTGGGTCTCTTTGTTCTGTGTTTGTACAGCACCTAGCACAACGGGGGTCCTCAGCCATGACTGGTGCTCCTAGACCCTATGATAATACAAGTAACACAATCATAGAACTGGATGGGACCTTGAGAGGTCATCTAGTCCAGTCCCCTGCACTCAAGGCAGGACTAAGTATTATCTGGACCATCCCTGGCAGGTGTTTGTCTGACCTGCTCTTAAAAATCTCCAATGATGGAGACTCCACAACCTCCCTAGGCAATTTATTCCAGTACTTAATCACCTTGATAGTTCAGAAGTTTTTTCTATTGTACAACCTAAACCTCCCTTGCTGCAATTTAAGCCCATTGCTTCTTGTCCTATCCTCAGAGGTTAAGAACAACAATTTTTCTTCCTCCTTCTTGTACCAACATTTTACATGAAAACTGTTATCGTGTCCCCTCTCAGTCTTCTCTTTTCCAGACTAAACAAACCCAATTTTTTCAATCTTCCCTCATAGGTCATGTTTTCTAAACTTTTCATCATTTTTGTCGCTCTTCTCTGGACTCTCTCCAATTTGTCCACATGATCATCCTTCCTGAAATGTGGCATCAAGAACTGGACACAATATTCCAGTCAAGGCGTAATCAGCATGGAGTAGAGCAAAAGAATTACTTCTCATGTCTTGCTTACAACACTCCTGCTAATACATCCCAGAATGATGTTTGCTTTTTTTGCAACAGCGTTACACTGTTGACTCATATTTGGCTCGTGGTCCACTATGACCCTCAGATCCCTTTCCACAGTACTCCTTCCTAGACAGTCATTTCCCATTTTGTATATGTGCAACTTCTTGTTCCTTCCTAAGTGGAGTACTTTGCATTTGTCCTTATTGAATTTCATCCTATTTACTTCAGACCATTTCTCCAGTTTGTCTAGATCATTTTGAATTTTAATTCTATCCCCCAAAGCACTTGCAGCCCCTCCCAGCTTGGTATCGTCTGCAAACTTTCTAAGTGTACTCCGTATGCCATTATCTAAATCACTGATAAAGATATTAAACAGAACCAGACCCAGAACTGATCCCTGTGGGACCCCACTCGTTATGCCCTTCCAGCATGACTGCGAACCACTGATAACTACTCTCTGGAAATGGTTTTCCAATCAGTTTTGCACCCACCTTAGAGTAGCTCCATCTAGGTTGCATTTCCTTAGTTTGTTTATGAGAAGGTCATGTGAAACAGTATTAAAAGCTTTACTAAAGTCAAGATATACTACATCTACTGCTTCCCCCGATACACAAGGCTTGTTTCCCTGTTAAAGAAAGCTATCAGGTTGGCTTGACACTATTTGTTTTTGATAAAATCATGCTGTTACTTATCACCTTACTATCTTCTAGATGTTTGCAAATTGATTGCTTAATTACTTGCTCCATTATCTTTCTGGGTACTTTCCACTGAATTTTCCACTGTATTTTCCACTGCATGCATCCAATGAAGTGAGCTGTAGCTCATGAAAGCTTATGCTCAAATAAATTTGTTAGTCTCTAAGGTGCCACAAGTACTCCCTTTCTTTTTGCGAATACAGACTAACACGGCTGCTACTCTGAAACCTGTCCTTTCTGGGTACAGAAGTTAAGCTGACTGTCTGTAATTCCTTGGGTTGTCCTTATTTCCCTTCTTATAGATTGGCATGATATTTGCCCTTTTCTAGTCTTCTGGAATCTCTCCTGTCTTCCACGACTTTTCAAAGATAATCGCTAATGGCTCAGATATCTCCTCGGTCAGCTCCTTGAGTATTCTAGAATGTATTTCATCAGGCTCTGGTGACTTGAAGACATCTAATTTGTCCAAGTAATTTTTAACTTGTTCTTTCCCTGTTTTAGTCTCTTCTGATCCTACCTCATTTTCACTGGCATTCACTGTTAGACGTCCAATCAGCACCAACCTTCTTGGTGAAAACCGAAACAAAGAAGTCATTAAGCACCTATGCCTTTTCCACAATGATTTATTTATTTCAGTTTAAGAGTGGCTTATATAGATTTAGTTTAAGCCAGTTTCGTATTCACTTCAGCTAAACTGAAGCAAGTCGTTCTCATACTGAAATACGAGTCTACCCAGAGTTCTGCCCTTGTTTATCTAAATTGGGTTTTGACCTGATTTACTTTAAACTGGGGCAATTTTTGCATGTAAATGAAGCCTAGAACACCACATTTTTTGGACAATTCTAATCTTCCCGCTCAACTTCAGCTGAGCTGCAGCCACACTGTACTGTTAGCCCCCTATGTGGGGGTACAGCTACAGGGTTCTCTTTTTCTCTAATTCTGGGAAGAGATCAGCAGGAACGCTGCAGCAGCCAGTTAGAGACAGAGAAATATTACTGACCTTTCAGCCCCCAACTGTAGCTCTCTGTCTTTCATTTGCATGCTGCATGAAAAAGGAATTCTCAAAGCAGAAAGGTCCAGATCCTCAAAGGAATTTAGGTTTCTAACAAATTAGGAGCCTAAATAACTTCAAGGCTCTGAGCCAAACTGCTAATCCTTAAAAGGGAAACTGTCCCCAGAGACTTGGAGATCTCTAAAAAGACACTGGGGATGTATCTCCTTGCCAGACACATCCACAGGGCCCTAACCTCATGGTGTTGGTGATGAGAGGCTCATGGGAGCAGGAGCATAGCCCACCAAGGAGCTGACGCTACTGCTTTCCCTGGGCGCTGCAAAGCACTACGGATCTGTGCACCACTTGCAGAGCTGATCCTGAGGGCTGGGTCTGTGTTTGGCCTTGAAAGCTGATCTGGTTCATTTAGATCTAAAAAGCTGGGTCCACTTTGACACAGGATGGTCCCCCAGTGAATTACCTAAACACACAGTCCAATGGTTGACAAATTCCTTTGCAAAAGCTCCCAGATGGAGATAGTAGTAACACTTGGTCCTAGGAAGGCTTTGCTTCCCTGACATTGCATCTAGGGCGCAGGATACTACTGCAACAAGTGACTTAGAAAGGCCTAGCCATAAATAAAAATAGCTTTACATCAGCTTGATACATTTCCTGTTTCTGATTATTTCAGCCCTTGAGGACAAACCAGGACAAAAGGATAAGAACTTCTATCTCTATAACAAGGTAAGATAGGCTCTCGGGTAGGTGCTCAGATACAGTGGTGATTAGCTCAGTACAATAACATATACAGGATAGAATAGAAGATTGTCAGTGGCTCTCTGAGTTTAGAGTATTTCACACATTACTGAACCCCTGAAAAGGTGACACACCTTCACCATTCACTCAGTGCTACTAAGTCCTAGGAAAGTTATAACGTCATAGCCGAGTCAATCTACACTAGCGCAGAAGGTGTCTGTCTCCCTCTAGTGGCTGGTTCGCATTAGAAATTAAGCACATGCTACCCCTACCAGCTAAGGCAGTTACTATTGTAGCTTAGTGTGACGCTTTCCGGCGGCACCCACGATTGTGGGGGCACCTCGCTACCCCTTGCCCTTAGCATGAGGAAGCCCTGTCTGTGCCTGTCGTGGGTCAGCTCCCCAGCTCCACCAGCCACAGGCAACATAAGCCCTCCCCTCTAGGCCCCACAGGCCTCACTGTTCTGCTACAGGTTAGCGGTAGGTACATCCCAAACCTTGAACCCTCCAAGCATCTCCCTGGAGTGTCCAGCCCCTAATTTGCTGGAGACTTGTGCTCACAGATTCAACACTTCCAAACAGCAACACACCCCAGCTGGCCAGTTCCACCTCAGGTCACTGCTCCACTGAACAAACAGTGTTTAGAGAAGTTTATTTAACAAAGCAGAGAAATTCAAGGAACAGCAAGCTGAGGTATTGGAAACAAATGGTTTCCCATAAAACAAAATCCTAACGCATTCTAGAGCCTAGACTTAATGAACAAGCTCCTCTCATGTCCTGTAGAGTGTTGCTCACCCTAAATCTGTACAGTGCCTTACAACCAGGTTGGCCGTGTTCCCCTTTCATGAGCCAAGCACGCTGTCAGTTTGCCTCCCAGGTGAAGGATCCACCATGTCACTTTGTACTCTAAGAGACAACCCTTTATCTTTATTCATAAACAGGACACTCCCCTCCCCCGGCTGTTTGTTTATTCAGGTAGATTTCCTCGCTGGTAGACTTCACAGTCCCTCAGTCCTCCCCAGCTCTGGGTGTAAATAGGCAGACAGTGTGCAGCATACGATACACAGTATCCAAATGGGCAGACAGGGAGAGAGGTGTGTGTTACTTCCTGCCTGCAAGGAACATCTCCGAGGTATCTCACCTGCTGGTGACCTGTCTTAATTCCAAGCCCTTATGAACGTAATTTCTGTGTAGATACATAACTCCTTCAATACTATCCACACGCACATTGTGCAATGATTGAGGACCAATGGGCAACTGGGGCTCGGCAGAGACGGCACATGCCACCCGTCGGTGAACTATGTATATATCTGACCCAGGGGATCTTTGTAAACCCTCTGCACCCCTGGTGCCCTCTGGAAGTTGGCACCAGAGTTCCTTGGGTCACACTCACCTCATAGAGACTTGTGCTTTTAACAGGAAATTCCCAGCCCTGCTGATTAACCAGTGTGGAGGGGGAGGGGTCATTATTTAGACTCAGACAGCAAGGGTGCCATTTTTAACATGGCTGCAGCTTAGGGCAGTACAGGGAAGGAGTCACTTCCTGCCAACCCCACCCCTTTAGCTCCTCAGTGTGGCATTTTGGTAAGAGGGGTCCCTTAGAGTTTCCTGTTAGCTCTGAGCACCTCCCATGCCTGTTTTAGAATCTTGGGCACACCCTTCCCTTCAGTGCATCAGATCCTGCTGCCACAGGCCAGATGGCAATCTATATGAACAAGCAGCACCTGCCCTGCTCAGCCGATCCGGCGTCCAACTATGAAAACATCCCTCTGAGGAATCAGGTAGGAAGAAAACCCAGTGACAGCATACTGCTGCTGGAGGGTGTACTCCCCGATTCTGAAACTCCCTGCTTCCAGGCCTGGAGGACACTGTTCCAAAAGGGCATCTGCACCAATTCAGGGCAAAACTTTCCCTCTTCCTCTTTCTTACCACTAACCAGCCCCTTTCACCAGCAGCAACTCGTGAACCCTTCAGCAAGGCACAACCTAATTAAAGCCAGGGGTCACTTGGAAGAATCAGCTGTGGTTTGCAAATGTTCTCGTCTTCTGCCTGGACCTGCTCCAAGTTACTCCATCTCCTCTTCTTGTAGTTTCTTCTCTCTGATTCATGGTGTCTTTATTTCAGGTTTCAGGAGGGAGAGAAGCAGTTTCTTCTGGCCCAGAGCACTGCTCAGCCACAGATCAGGAAGACACCTACGTCAATATGTGCCCAATCACACCCCGTCCCCCCATGATTTGTCGTCAAGCAAAGTGTGGGAGAAAAGCTGCAGGCTGAAGCCCTTCCTACTTACAGGATATTTAACAGTTCGTCCTTATTTTCCTACTGTCCCATGAAAGCTTCCAGACGGGCATTCTCTCTGCCCTGCTTCTGCTGAGCAATCTGCCAACAGCAAGATGTGGTGGGGAGGTCCCACTTCCAGCATGACTGTCTTCAGAAATGTACTGGGGGGCAACAGCTACTACAAAATGCTTCTCTTTTCCAGGACATCAGCTTGAAATAGCACAAAGGCTTGGTGGCTCAGGTTCCTGGAGGGCTGGAGGTATTCCTCTGGTGCTTGTTGTGGCATCTCTCTGCTCCAATGCCAAATAATTGCTGTCAAGGTTCCTTCCCCACTCTGAACTCCAGGGTACAGATGTGGGGACCTGCATGAAAACCCGCTAAGCTTATTTTTACCAGTTTAGGTTAAAACTTCCCCAAGGTACAAACTATTTTACCTTTTGCCCTTGGACTTTATTGCTGCCACCACCAAGTGTCTAACAGATATTTAACCGGGAAAGAGCCCGCTTGGAAACGTCTTTCCCCCCAAAATCCTCCCCAAACCCTACACCCCCTTTCCTGGGGAAGGCTTGATAAAAATCCTCATCAATTTGCATAGGTGAACACAGACCCAAACCCTTGGATCTTAAGAACAATGAAAAAGCAATCAGGTTCTTAAAAGAAGAATTTTAATTGAAGAAAAAAAGTAAAAGAATCACCTCTGTAAAATCAGGATGGTAAATACCTTACAGGGTAGTCAGATTCAAAACATAGAGAATCCCTCTAAGCAAAACCTTAAGTTACAAAAAAACACAAAAACAGGAATCTACATTCCATTCAGTACAACTTATTTTCTCAGCCATTTAAACAAAACAGAATCTAACACATCTCTAGCTAGATTACTTACTAAGTTCTAAGACTCTATTCCTGTTCTGTTCCCGGCAAAAGCATCACACAGACAGAGAGAACCCTTTGTTTCTCCCCCCCCCCTCCAGCTTTGAAAGTATCTTGTCTCCTCATTGGTCATTTTGGTCAGGTGCCAGCGAGGTTATCCTAGCTTCTTAATCCTTTACAGGTGAAAGGGTTTTTCCTCTGGCCAGGAGGGATTTAAAGGTGTTTACCCTTCCCTTTATATTTATGACACGCCCCCCAAATCACAGATAGGGTGAAACTCTGGCTGTGATTTCTTCCTGGAGCACTAGGGGAAAACAGAGTTAATAAGACACATGCACCTCTAAATATACTACCAAGTATATAAAGACTAACAATATTTGTCACATCTCAAGGATGATTTTAACCAGTTGATTCTGGGAAACTTTCAAGGGAGAGGGCATCAGCCACTTTGTTAGAAGCTGAGATGTGTTGGATGTTGAAATCAAAATCTTGGAGAGCTAAACTCCACTGAATACGTTTTTTGTTATTTCCCGTGGCAGTATGAAGCCACTGTAGCGCAGCATGGTCGGTTTGCAGGTGGAAACGCCGTCCCCAAACATATGGGCGTAGCTTTTCCAGAGCGTAGACAATGGCGTAACATTCTTTTTCACTGACTGACCAGTTGCTCTCCCTCTGACAGCTTCTTGCTGAGAAACACTACAGGGTGGAATTCTTGATCCGGTCCTTCCTGCATTAAAACTGATCCCACACCACGCTCGGATGCATCTGTGGTTACTAGGAACGGTTTGTCAAAGTCTGGGGCCCTTAGCACAGGGTCAGACATGAGTGTCGCTTTAAGCTGGTTAAAGGCCTTCTGACAGTCTTCAGTCCACTGAACAGCATTTGGCTGTTTCTTTTTGGTTAGGTCTGTCAGTGGGGTGGCATTTTGGCTGTATTGAGGTACAAATCGCCTGTAATATCCGGCCAAGCCAAAGAAGGATTGGACCTGTTTCTTTGACTTTGGGACAGGCCACTTTTGGATAGCATCCTCTTTGGCCTGTAGGGGGTTGATAGTTCCTTGACCCACCTGGTGTCCAAGGTAAGTCACTCTGTTTAGGCCTATTTGACACTTCTTAGCCTTAACAGTTAGTCCTGCCTCCCTTATGCGCTCAAAGACTTTTTGTAGATGTTCCAGGTGTTCTGCCCAGGAATCTGAAAATATGGCCACATCGTCAAGGTAGATGACTGCATATTCTCCTAATCCCGCTAGGAGACCATCTACAAGTCTTTGGAAGGTGGTGCGTGCATCCCTCAGCCCGAAAGGGAGTACATTAAATTCATACAGCCCGACATGTGTGGTGAAGGCTGACTTTTCCTTGGCGGATTCATCTAGCGGTACCTGCCAGTACCCCTTGGTTAAATCCAAGGTAGAGATGAACTGGGCCCGTCCCAGTTTCTCTAATAGTTCATCTGTGCATGGCATTGGATAGTTGTCTGGGCGAGTTACAGCATTTAGCTTATGGTAGTCCACGCAAAAATGTATCTTCCCATCTGGTTTGGAAACTAGAACCACTGGAGATGCCCATGCACTGCCAGAGGGGCGGATTACCCCCATCTGTAGCATATCCTGGATCTCCCATTCTATAGCAGTTTTAGCTTGAGGAGACACCTGGTAAGGTTGGACTTTAATTGGGTGAGCATTACCTGTGTCAATGGAGTGGTATGCCCATTCAGTCAGTCCTGGGGCGGCTGAGAACGTTGGCGCATAGCTAGTGCACAGCTCCTTGATCTGCTGTCACTGCATACGCCCAACGGTCATGGAGAGGTTCACCTCTTCCACACCACCAGCACATTTCCCTTCGTAGTAGACACCTTCAGGCCACTCAGCGTCATCTCCTCCCTGGGCTGTAAACTGACAAACCTTTAATTCTCTGGAATAAAAGGGCTTTAGAGAATTAATATGGTACACCTTAGGCTTTCGGTTGGAGGTGGGGAACGCTATGAGATAATTAACAGCTCCCAGGTGCTCCTGGACCATGAATGGCCCCTCCCATGACACTTCCATTTTATGGGCCTGGAGCGTCTTTAAGACCATGACCTGGTCCCCTACTTTGAAGGAAAGCTCTCTGGCATGTTTATCATACCAGGCTTTTTGCTCTTTTTGAGCATCCTTTAGGTTTTCTTTAGCAAGGGCTAAAGAGGGTTTTGTAGGTTGGTTACAAAGTCCAGAATGTTAGTTCCTGGAGAAGGTGTAAACCCCTCCCATTGCTGCTTCACCAACTGTAATGGCCCCTTAACCTCGCGGCCATATACCAGTTCAAATGGTGAAAACCCTAAACTGGGATGTGGTACAGCTCTGTAGGCAAAGTGCAACTGCTGCAACACTAGGTCCCAATCATTGGAGTGCTCATTTACGAATTTACGTATCATGGCCCCCAAAGTCCCATTACATTTTTCCACCAGGCCATTTGTTTGATGATGGTAAGGGGTGGCAACCAAGTGATTCACCCCTTGAGCTTCCCAAAGGCTTTCCATAGTTCCTGCCAGGAAATTAGTTCCTGCATCTGTGAGGATGTCGGAGGGCCAACCTACCCTGGCAAAAATGTCTGCCTGGCACACACTTTTAGCCCTGGTGTTGCTTGGAGCTACTGCTTCCGGCCATCGGGTGGCAAAATCCATGAAAGTCAGTATGTACTGCTTTCCTCTGGGTGTCTTTTTCGGAAAAGGACCCAGAATATCCACAGCTACTCGCTGAAATGGAACTTCAATGATGGGGAGTGGCTGGAGAGGGGCTTTGACCTGGTCTTGGCGTTTTCCCACTCTTTGGCATACCTCACAAGACCGGACATAGGTAGAAACATCCTTGCTCATTCCCTCCCAGTGGAATGACCTCCCCAAACGGTCTTTGGTCCTGTTCACCCCAGCATGGCCACTAGGATGATCGTGGGCTAAGCTCAAGAGCTTGGCCCGGTACTTAGTTGGAACTACCAACTGTCTCTGAGGATGCCAGTCTTCCTGGTGTCCACCAGAAAGAGTTTCCTTGTATAAAAGTCCTCTTTCTACAACAAACCTGGATCGATTAGAAGAGCTGAGAGGTGGTGGGTTGCTCCGTGTCACCATCCAAGCTCTCTGGAGGCTTTCATCTGCTTCCTATTTGGTCTGGAACTGTTCCCTTGATGCTGGACACATCAGTTCCTCATTGGATTGTGGACCTAGGCTTGGTCCCTCTGGAAGCGATGTAGGGGATGGGGCTGTTTCCACTGACTGTGAACTGCTCTCCGCTGGTGCACTATGTTGGGGTTCAGGCTCCAGCTGAGCCTCTGGTGTAGGGTTATCGGCTGCTGCTCGTGCAGGTTCGGTGGGGCCTTCTGGTGTTGGGGTTGCAGGTACTGGTTTCAGTGCTGGCAATGGGTCTGGTGCTGGTTGTTCCGCCGGTTCTGGTTCTGGGACTGGCTCTGTCTGCGTCTCTGGGACTGGATCCACTACTGCTATTGCAGATGTTGGCCTGGGGTCCGGGTCCATCACCTCTGACCGGGTCCTGGTAGAAGTTTCCGGAACAGAGCTAGGTGTGACGGCTTGCTTAGCCTGGCTGCGGTTGACCATTCCCACCCTCTTGGCTAGCTTCACATGATTGGCCAAGTCTTCTCCCAACAGCATGGGGATGGGATAATCATCATAGACTGCAAAAGTCCACGTTTCTGACCAGCCCTTGTACTGGACAGGCAACATGGCTGTAGGCAATTTGCAAGAGTTGGACTTGAAGGGTTGAATTGTCACTTGGATCTCTGGGTTGATTAAATTGGGGTCCTGGAGATCTAGACATTGTTTCAGGACAAGGGAGTGCAGTGAAGGATGCTCATGGGTTAAAGCCCAGCACTGGGACTCAAGAGATCTGGGTGCTATGCCCAAGGTGACCAAGACAGCCAAAGGTGACCTTTCTGGGCTTCAGTTTCCATCATGAAAAATAGATAGAACACTTCCCTACCTCACAGGTGTGGAGGTAGGCTAAATTCCCTCCGGTTTGTGAAGAGCAGTGAGATCCTCAGAAGCTGCTTAGAGGAGAAGATAGCACAGTACTGCTCTTGCTAAGCTGCAGGGTCAAGGTTTTGAAAGATGAAATGGTGACAACTCCAGGCTCCCACGCTTGGGCAGAAGCTCCCACCTGCTCCTATTTGCTCAAAGGAATGAACCTCACACTTCTTCTGGGTTCGGTGTGGAGGTCCATAGCCTCCTCTCACCTTTAGGCTCCATTCAGTGAGAAGTCAGGCCCCCATCCTGCACCCACTGCTGTCAAACAGGAGTTTTGTCGATGCTTATGACGGGAGCAGGCCCCAGGCAGATGCAGAGCTTGCACTGCTGCTGGGTCCCTAGAGCAACACAACTTGTAGACAAAAGCTAAGTAAATTCAGCCCCCTGCTTAGTGCAAAAGCAGGTGCAATGAACCAAAACCACCCATCTGACCACAAAAAAAACAGATTAAAAGCAGGAAAGGGCAGCAGCTGAGAGATAAGGAACGAGGCACCGAGTTCTCCGGATTTCACTTTGGACCCTTAGAGCAGAATGAGGGACCCACACCATAACACAGAACTAGTGAGATTCTCCTGCTGGAAGCATTTTGCAGCCTGAAGAGGTGATATGCTGCTGCTTTAACACATTTCCCCCTTTAGCCCGCAAAACCCTGTATATCCCTGGGATGTGGGTGCTAGAGACAGGAGGGGGTGAGGAACTGGGGAATTTATTCCTTTGCTTTCCCAGGAGAAAAGGCACTGAGTTTATTAAAAGGAAGCAGATTCAAAGCACGTTGCAAACCAGAAAACTTGGGCGGCAGTTCATGACAAAACATGACATTAACATGTAACATGAGTAAAGTTAAGCATGTGTATAAGTCTCTGCAGGATCAGGGCCTCCATTTCTTAAATGTTACTACCAGCCATCCCCCAATTCTGGCATCATACAGCAAACACCCCGTGAGAACAGGCCAGGCTGGGCGAGGGCAGTATGGAGAAGCACATGTCAGGAAATAGCCAAGACTGCTACTCTACCCCACAGCCTGTCCCCAGCACACGCAACCCTGGGATACAGTGTTCAAATAGCAGCCACCCACCACCATTTCCTGATGTGCAAGATTGAGTTGAAGAGAAACCAGCAAAAATAGCAACATTCAAAAGTTCACTAAGTGCATCATGGGGTTATTTTGTTTCCAGTCCTATGACTTCCCATAGCCCTGGTGCTGTCATACCAGTTATTACTTCATAAAAAAGCAGCTGAATTTCGCTCAAACTGACAACACAACCACAAGGACTAAAATAGCAGCCACCTCACACCCTTCTGCACATACTGTACACACCTTCCTGGAAGGAAACAGAGTCCTGATCTCCCAGCTATTTCTTCATTTCAGTACTGGACAACATGACTTGGGCTATCAGTGTAGAATGCAAGTGTGACTGCAAGGATATGCCTGCACCTTCTAATGCCCAGAAGCAGGATTGTTTGGGGAGAGAGAGTCACTTGCAGTGAGTGTCCTACTGAGAACCAGAGCAATAAGGAGGATCCTGATAAGGAGTTAGCTGCTGTTTCCAGGTGAGCCTGAAATGGACACTGTGTGTGAGTGGAAATGCAAGGAATTAAGTTCCCCCTTCAGGTTCTTCTTGCTTCTGGGATTGGTGGGTATTATTAGGAAGGAGATTTCGAGGACTTCAGGAAATAGGGCATGTAAGTCCCATTAAAAGATTTAAAAACTGGCTAAATGATAGATATTGAAGCATAATTATTGGCAAAGGCTCACTGTGATGGGTTCCCCTCCCTCGGGGTGCCACCTGGATCTGGGGTACCACTGAGCCCCCCAACCCACCAGCCTGGGCTCCCACCCACCCACCCTGTAATGCTGTGACAAGCTGCAGACACGCTCCCGGTCTCACACTTTCACCAGCACACAGGTAGGGACACACCCAGCTGCAGCTTCACACAGATGCTGAGATCAGCTGTACATGGGAAGGCTCAGCTAAGGAACTGCCCAGTTACTCAAGTGCACACCCCCTTTGAAAGGTAAACCCAAAATTATACTGTCTTGCACTGCACAGGGAACTGTACAGCATAAGATCATGAAATTCACCCCCTTCCTCAATGTGGAGAGGAATATACACAGCTTTCTGCCTTAAATTTTGATTTCCACACACACACTGGTTTTTGGTAAAGCAAAAGCAGACTTTTTAATGGCAAAAGATAGATTTTAAGTGATTATAAGGGATAGCAAACAGATCAAAGCAGATTACCTAGCAAATAAAACAGAAATGCAGTCTAAGATTACTATGCTAAAGAAATCAGATAGGAGTAGCAAATTCTCACCCTATTTGTTGGTTTAGGCAGCTTGCAGAGATTCTTGAGGGCAAGCTGCACTTGCTTGTAGCTTAAAACCCCAGTTATACCTTTCACAGGCTAGAAATCTGTCTAGCCTGGGTTCAGCCCTTCTCCCCCAGTTCAGCCCTTGTTTCTCAGGTGTTTCCAGCAATCTTCTTGGGCGGGGGGGCAGTGAAGATGAACCACGATGATGTCACTCCCCTGCCTTAAATAACTTTTGCATATGGCAGGAATCCTTTGTTTCCAACTTTTAGTTCCCACACCTTTCAGTGGAAAAACATTAATATTCTATGACGGAGCCCAGTATCAGGTGACTTGGTCACATGTGGAGGTCTTTAATCTAGCGGTCAAAGGCTTGATGAGATCCAATGGCTGGAAGTTGAACCTAGACAAATTGAACTTGGAAATAAGATACAGATTTGCAACAGTGATGATAATCAACTATTGGAACAACCTACTCATTGGAGTAAGGGCTTTAAACCAGAACGGATCTCCCTCTAAAACGGTGGCTCTCAACCTTTCCAGACTACTGTACCTCTGCCAGAGTCTGATTTGTCTTGCATACCCCAAGTTACACCTCATTTAAAAACTGCTCTCTTACAAAATCAGACATAAAAATACAAAAGTATCACAGCCCCACTACTCCTGAAAAATTGCTGACTTTCTCATTTTTACCATATAGTTATAAAATAAATCAATTGGAATATAAATATTGTACTTACATTTCAGCGTATAGTAAATAGAGCAGTATAAACAAGTCATTGTCTGCATGAAATTTTAGTTTTTATGGACTTCGCCAGTGCTTTTCATGTAGCCTGTTGTAAAATTAGGCAAATATCTAGATGAGTTGATGTACCCCCCTGGACAGCCTTTGCATAACTCCATAGGTACATAGACCCCTGGTTGAGAACCACTGCTCAAAAAAGCATGTTCTCATTCAACCAGAAGTTACTTGGCTGGATGCAGGAATCCTGGGTGAAATCCTCTTGCCTGTGCTGTGCAAAAGCTCAGAGCAGATGATCCCCATGGTCCTTTCTGAATTCAAAATGTATGTATTGGTAAGATTCTTATCTTACTTACATAGGTGTAAATCTGGACTCCACTTTTAAAAGGAGTAAATGTGGAGAACCGGGAAACATCTGATTTATTGTGGGGAAAGAATATGTGTGGCTCAGTTTCATCTCTTACCTTTTCTTGTTACCTGCTGGATACAAAGGGGTTCATTTCTTTTGTGGAAAAGGACAAACAAAGCCGTGTCTGGAGGAGGGGGAGAATCACTAAAAAGGAATCAGAGTAGCAGCCATGTTAGTCTGTATCTGCAAAAAGAAAAGGAGTCCTTGTGGCACCTTAGAGACGAACAAATTTATTTGAGCACAAGCTTTCAAAGTGAGCTGTAGTGTCAGGGCTGCCGGGCTCGGGCTCAGCCGGGGGGCGGTGGAAGGGGAGCGCTGGGGTGGTGGAGGGGGGCGGGTGTCTGGACCGGCAGATCTGCTGTAACCCGGGCTCGGCGCAGCGCCCGGCCCGGAGCTGCGAGGGGCCGGAGGGCGGGCGCTGCCCCCAGCTACGCACTGGCCCTCCAGCCCCTCCGCAGCTCCCTGCAGGGTCCTTTGCTCTGCGCCGACCGGCCCCTGCCCAGCCCCGCAGCGCCCGCGCCAGACAGCAGCTAATCACCCCGCCTCTGAGACCCCCAGGCCCGGCCCCTCGCTCCCCAGTGGCTGCGTGAGCCGGAGCGAGGGCAGAGGGCATCCCCAGGCAGCGGCGGGACACCTCCCTGACAGGTGGGGGCGAGGGGGAGAGGAGGAGAAGGGCTGGAAGAGGGGGAGAGGAGGAGAAGGGCTGGAAGAGGGGGAGAGAAGTGGGGCCCAAGGGTGTGGAAGGCCCTTGGCAGAACCACCAGAAGAGCAGGAGCTGCCAGACTCCATACCCGTCCCCCTGCACTATAGATATCGGTACCCCAAATATTTGGGGGGGATGGGCGCAGTCAACAGCAGCGGGGACCTCCGTTCAGTTTCATGCTGGAAATTTATTTTTGCCACTTCTTGACAGATCGAACCGAAACTTGCCCCGAGTAACTGGAATGTAGATCAAGACCCTGAGGCCTTCAAGTGCCGCTGGCTCATTGTTTAAACTCACATTCAAGGGACAGTGCTGGGGGCAAAGGGTGAGATTTTGGTACACCAGTAGTTTTCATTTGGGCTCAGAGTTGGGGCTGTTGAGTCGGGATGAAATATACTTGAGAAGATTCGTTCCTTTCTATGTGGGCAGTGTAAGGTCGATGGTGTCCTGAAATATCCCTTCCCTTGATTTTCAGCTGCTTGCGGTTTCCAAGGGCAGTGACAGGCAACTAATTCTCTGTCCCTTGGTTTCTGGAAGGAAGGTTTTTATTCTGAACATTTTCAATTTTTTTGACAATATTTTTTCTCATGTGATTAGATGAAGCCAGAGTCATGTGGTCTTTTGTTTAAATAACTGAGCTGGGATGTATCACTAGCCTATTAAATTAATGGAGAGAGTGATGCTGGCCCAGCGAACAATGGAGTCTGCAGATGGACCGACCTCATTTAAAGCACACCAAACGAGTATGTACATTCATGATCTTGCAAAGTTAGCCACACAAGTTAGCCAGAAGTCAAGGGAGATAATGTGCTTAGTCCTCAGGAGCAATCCATCCTAGGAAATGTTACAGCTGGCAGCAAACAAGAGCAAGGACTGTGATGTGGGCCAAGATTAAGCGTGAAGGTTCTGAGACAGCAGGAGACTCATTAATGATCAGACTTATGCCAAACATTTCAGGTTAGGTTGATTTGTGGAGCAGACTAGATCTCTGTTTTTCTCTACAGCTGTTTCTTATGCAATTCAGACTGAAATGACACCACAAGGAACAAAGCAGCCAGATGTGTCTTCTCCAACAAAGGCTGAATCCAGTTTCTCCCCTACCGCACACACCACTCCTACACGGCGGGTGCCATTACTCCTGTCCCTTGTCGCTCTGGTCACTTCTCCCAATGCCCTAGCAAGATCCATCTCTAGAGGCACAAAGAATAGTGACATCGTTGGTGATAACGTCCCACAGAAAAAACAAATGTTGCTTTTATCAGCAAGAACCTGCAGGTCCAGAGAGGCTGGATTCATATGTAGGAAAATGGCAATTCTAGATGCAGAGTAGCACTGGACAGGGACTGTCTGGGTCCAGTCACATCAGACTGTATAACAGGATGAATGAATCCCCAAGTAGGTGCTGTGGTTCTCTATAAGGGCAGGGTGCCGAGGCTCTGTGTGTTGCATCTTCCACCGTGAAACTCGTGCACATCTGCAGCCTAAGAGCAGCGCCGGAATGTTTTATTGGGAGGAGTCTGGTCAAATTGACAGAGCTTTAAAGTTTCTATTGAATTTCAACTGCATAGATTCCAACCCATCATCATCTGTTTCCTGCTCCTGGTCTTATTGAAGGGTCTCCTCCTCCTGTGCATCGTCTGTGTGCTGATCTGGATGAGCGTACGCTACAGGAGGAGTCCCAGGGAGATGGTGCCAGACAGACAGACAAGGTGAGAGCATCTAACACTCCCACTACGGGGTGACACGTCCATGGGAATGTTCTCAGTCTTCTCTTGAACACCAAGGGCTCAATTATAGCTTTCCTGTGAGCAGAGTAAGGGGCAGTGAGTTGTTGCATGGCCCTTGGAGCACCCTGGGAGACAGATCATGACTGCTCAAGTTACAATGTCCCTTCCATTCTCCCCCCTGCTTGCTTCATAGGTGGAGCAAACCTCCAGATCGGCTCAGCTACACTGCCAGGTCCATTGTGGAGGTGGAGCCAATGATCCACCCATTCCCCAACCTTTAGCTTCGACCTGTCCGGTGCTCTGCTGAGTCTGCTTCCAATCCCGCATGGATCCCTATGTTGCACCCCCTTATGGCCCCCTGGTGTACTAGCAGGGCCATAATTTGACCTCAACCTTTACATAGGAGTGTGATGAGTCTGTGTGTGAATAGGGAGACATCCTCGCTGCTCTATAGCCCTGATCAGGAATTCATAAAACCAGACTCACCCCATGATGGCTATGAACAAAAAGCTCCCAGCATGAAGTGTTTCTCCTCCAGTCACTGGGGGTGTCCTTGTTTTCGTTGCAGCTCATGAACTGCCTCTTTGCTAGCTCTTAGAAATGGATCGGAACCGGCAGACGGAGGATTCATTTTCCAGCTTTGCACAGAGTATCCCACACCATGGGCCTGATTTTCTTCTCCTGTCAAGTGAAACTATTGCCCTCACGTTCTCCAAGGATGAAGTCTGCCAGAGCTGTCTGTCTCGATGGTTTCCAGGCCCAGGTACCTAGGTTCTTATCAGGGGGTTGGAGAGCCCAGGGCCAAATTCATGCCTGGTTTAAGCAAGTGAACTCCACTGAAGTCCCAGAACCAAACACAAGGTCAGAGCCAGCAGTGACAGAGGCTGCCCCTGAGTCAGCTGGGCTCTACATAGTCACAGTGACCTGAGATGAAAAGCGGGAGCTGCCACCAGGTGTGCTCCAGAAGGGATCCTGTACCTGGAATTCCCTTGATTCGGATCCTCCCAGATCTGTTGACACTGCAAAGGCCATCTCATTTTCCAAGCTTCTGGGGAGCTGGGCTGTACTAAGAACTGGGATTTGTGCATCGAGGCACGGGGTCACGCTAATGGAATAACATTTTTTCCTAAAGCGAAGCCATTTATGAAAGAAAACAGACGCAACTGCAGAGGGAGACAGACGTCCACACAGCTTGAGTCCCAGCTTGCCTGCTTGCTTACCCAGCTCCACACCCTCTCTGGGACAACGTACAGTTCACACAGACCCCTACTGGGTGAATGATGGAACTGCAAGCACACATATAATTGTCGAATATTCTTGTTAACCCCTTCCTAGATTTGGGGAAGCTGCTGTGTTTATTTTTGTTTGTACTGTTTGTATTTTTAGTTTATGGCAAATGCACCTGGAGCCCTGGATAGAATTTTTAATGTTTTAGTTAAGTAAATGAATAGGTACAATATTTTACATTAAATTACTATAACAAATGTTTAGTATCTAAGGTGCCACAAGTACTCCTTTTCTTTTTGCGAATACAGACTAACACGGCTGTTACTCTGAAATATAACATTACAGTGACCAAAATTGTCACACATTGAATTGTAGTCCATGTCCGTCTGTTCTGAGCAACAGCATGAAACAATGAACAAAGCATGAACGGACAGTAGCCTTGTAAATATGTAAAAGACATAGCTAGTAGAAAAGAGATAGTAGGATAGTAGGCAACATGTGATTGCTTGCAGCACGTGTACAGCTCATGATCAAGACAGGGATTGGGTACAAAAATAAGTGGACCAATCACAGAGTGTGTGATCTGATCTATTAACCAGTAGTATTAAATGTAAGTGTGTCTAGAAGCTGATTCACGATTATGTACATTGGATGTGTGGTATACCCTCTTCCCACCCTCTACACTTGAGCCTGATCACCTCAAGTATAGTTTGATTGTATGCCAATAAAGAAACCTCAGTGATGCATTCGGAGTTGAGCTGAGTTCTTGGGAATCAAGTGGATAAGATCTCAAAGGCTACCCCAGCAGCTTGTTGGTTACACATACTCTCTTTCTTGTTCATTTCCACCTTCTGGTTTATAGACTGTGTAAAAGGGGCAGTGGGAGAGAACACAGAACAGAAAATGAGACATCCGATGAGAAAAATATTTTTTTCAGGTTTCAGAAAAGCTGAAGGCTCTGCAAAGTCCCACAGGAAATGTGACTGTCCCAAAGGGAGGTAATTTTCTTTTGAGACATTTTAAAGAACAGATAGAAAGCAGCTTAGTGAGAAAGGGGCATTTGTGGAGATGATGCAGCTGCCCTTCGCTGGGGTGATTTCTGCTCCTTCCAGCTGAGAAGTTCATGGTTTTGCCTTCAAACCTGTGACTTTATCTGACCCATTTCACTTATCAATTGGACTCAGAGTTTCTTTCATCCTTTCTCTCTCTCTCTCTCTCTCTCTCTCTCTCTCTCTCTCTCTCTCTCTCTCTCACACACACCCCTATAGAAAAGAGAGACAGTAACTGGGGGGGTGAGGGAGGAGCATGGTATATTAACTTGACTTCTGGATTGTGAACTGTTTCATCTTCACATTCAGAGCTGAACTGACACTTTTTATGACAGACTCGTGGGGCTGGTTTAAACCCTATATCAACATCAAGATCTTCAGCTATTTCCTTAGCTGTTGTCAGAGCTCCTTCATACCCGACTTCCCTGTATATAGTTACGACAGGCATTTATCAAGTTTGTGGCTGCAACAATGTCCATGTTTTTCTTGCTTTGCGTGCTTTTTCTCACCACATTGACTTGAAAAGGGATAGCATACCACACCGCAATAGAGACAAGAAACTTGAATTCAGTTAGATGACATGCCAGGCTAAATGCCTCATGATGGACTCCAGCGTCTGCTTGCTCCGATTCAGCCAAGGCGATGAGGGCATCGTAGACTTCAGCTGTTTGGTATCGAACAGCTTTAACACCGTCAATTCTGCACTCCCAGCGTGTTTCACATACTGGCTTCACAGTGACATTGACATGATCTGTGAGAATCTTCCAACGACGAACAGAGGCAGAGAACAGAACGTAGATCCTTTGCAGAATGCCGAAGAGGGACATGGACTCCACTGAAGATGTTGCAGCATCCCCCACCACAAGACTAGGCGAGTGGCATCCACATGGAACGAAAAATGCTCTTGGGTTTTGATTAAGGATTCTTGCCTGTACACCCTTGGTTTTCCCCGTCATGTTTGCACCATTGTCATAACCCTGACCCCAGCAGTCTTGGATATTTATGTCACATTCCTGCAGAGTAGCCAATATAGTATCAGTTAGTCCTTCCCCGTGGACTCGTCCACTCTTTTAAAACCAATAAAGTGCTCCTGAATTGTCACTTTGCCATGGGAAGTGTCAAGAAACCAAACAGTGAAAGACATCTTTTCAGAATGGCTCACATCTGAAGTGCAGTCCAATACCATGGACTCGTACTTGCCACTCCTTAACCTTTTAATAATGTCTTGCAGCACTTTCTTCAACAACAATTCAATTATCTCATTCTGGATTCTTTTCCACAGTAGTGATCCATTACCTCCCTGGAAAGTATGCATTGCAAATGCCCCTTCATTACTTCAGTGTATTTTCCTAGTAACGCCACCAAACCCAGGAAGTTCCTGTTGTTCCTGTGAAGAGCCTGTCAGATGAGCCTCGGAAAGCCATGTTATTTTAGAAAGATAAAGTATTATTGACATGAGTCTCTTTATAACCTTCTCCCACTGTTTTGTCTCTTGTTGAATCACATGTTGAAGCTCCCTGTCAATGCAATTATCCAGTTTTAACCTTTGCTCTGCTTTGACTCATGTTTGGAAGGAATTGAAATGACTATGGACTTTTCATGACACATGAGAATCTGAGGTGTGTGCTTCCAATCATTTGACCCCCTCAAATGCTAGGGATGATTTTGGATTCAAGTCAAAGAGCTTGCAGCAGAAACAGAAAGCCAGGTTAGTGGATTCTGAGTAAAGCAGCCAGCACTGCTTCAGAACTCACCATTTTCAAGCTTTCTGCACAAAAACTTCATAGACAAATGGCAATTCTGCTTATCCAGAGGAAAATCCACGTCCTTTACTTTTGGTGGACCATTGGTCGCTAACAGATCTCGATTCTGGGTGTTAGATTGGGCCATAAAGCAGGATCAGAAATGGCATCACCAGCGCCTACAGTGGGAATTGTTTCACCTCTATCACTAGTTGCATCAGTATTATTCTGGTCTAGATAAAAGAATTTCAGTTTTGTTTGGGTCTCTTTGTTTCTCTTGCAATGATTCTTGAACGTTGAATTGTGAATGACCTATGCACTTCTCCTCTGATGTCTCCGCTCTGACTGTCTCGCTACTACTGCATGGGTTGCTGTTAACAGATTTCAAGTATTTTTTCATTGCGTCTGCATCTTTCTTCATTGCAGTCATTCTCGCAGCTTTCCATTTCCTGTTCTGTGCATCTGACATCTTCTTTTTAGGTACTGGTGACATTTTGTTTCCTTACAAGTTTCCTGAAATACAACCCCCGCCACACACCCATGTTTTTCACACTGTCACATCACACGATTTGGGCAAAAAAAATTCAACTTCAATATGCCACACAGAACAACAGATCTTTCTGGTTTTAGGATATTTATTGTGTATATCTTGACATGTGATATTGACACTTAGTAGTTTTTGCTGTTTGGTTGTGGTCATGTCGGTGCCTGGATAAGAGAGCCACAAGCGTGAATTCTTTGATCATGTGATTTTTGAATGCTTGAAGCCGGCATTACTGGGTTTGCACCAGTTCAGCTCTAATCGCTGTAGCTATGGCAGCCGCTAAACCGCAGTGGAGACAAAGTCTTAGCATGGCACTCAGTAACACTTTTCAGAAACCTTCAAATGATGGGAACTGTGGCCCAGCTTTTCTCTCAGTGAGCGTGACGTTTCCTTTAATCATGCATCTCCTTTTTAAAAAAAGAAGCAAACACCAATCGCCGGAGAATGCAGGTTGAGCAACTTCTTTCTGAGGTCAACCAGCAGCCTTTTCAAAGGGAAGTGGGGCGGCTGACAGATTGAGGAACTTGACACAATAGAACTGGTCAGTGAGTCTTGGGGTTTCATTTTCAACTCTCACAAAAGGAAGAGGGTCCCTGGGATCTCCTGGAGAGCCCAGATTTTCCAGCGGAGAGATTCCCCCACCATGGGAATCAGGACCATGAGGATTTTCTCTGTTTTGCTTTGGATTCTTTTCCCGGGTGAGTATGACATGGTCTTTTCGTGGATCACTAGAAATACAATGCAAGTATTGGGTTTGCACAGGTTACAAGCTTTGCCAGCTTCACCAACAGAGCTTGAAAGTCTCAGCTGTGCTCTTGCTGTGAAGCTAACTCACACGGCAGATGGAACTTACAAAGTGGGCAGGACAGTAAAGATTTCAGCACAGACTCTGTGTCTGTGTCTGCAGAGAAAGTTTTCTAGGAAGACAAAGCAAGGAAAATTTCAGCTGAAAGGAGAATTTTTCAGAACGTTCTCAGCACAGTTGGTCAAAGAACAGAAAACAATATTCATTAGAATTATTTGATGAAAACTTTACCAGCATTTGCAACCAATATTAGTTGCAACAAACACTGAGGCTAAGAATGTAGCCAGATTCTAATAAGGATTGGATATTTACATGCATATTGAGAATATCCAGAGTTATCATAATTAGCATCAACCAAACTTTTGGATGAGAATTGAAAGCACATACTTCTGGGCTTAAGGCGATGTCTAGCTATTAGAGATCAGGAAGAGACCTATTGCGGTGGGCGGGGGACATTGTCCCACATCTGCATACTGCGGGGTTCTTACACTTTTCTCTAAAGCATGTGGCTCTGACCACTGTTGGAGACAGAATATTGGACGCTGAGTCTCATCTAGTCTGGTTATTCCACTGTTCCTATAAGATGAACTCTAGCCATGAGCATATGAAAACAATAAGTTATAATAAAAGTCATGTTGTAACCTTGACGATATGGGGCACGAGCCATGTGTTAGTTATAACTAATTCTAGAGGGTGTGATTATTTCTAGCTATAGAAAATGGCTTCATCACTGTAGACTCTGAGCATCTTTCAAAGAATGTTTGCAAAAGTGCACCAAATCGTACAGTTTGGACCTTTTCAGACTTTCTATGAGGCAAGATCATGCTCAAGATGAGTTCCGCGGTAGGTGTGACATCCCAGCCTGGTGCATTTTGGGGCATCACGGCTTCCCTTGTCTGGCTATTGGGGACATTGAGCACCAGTGGCTAAAGTTACTGGTGTGTGATCACTTATCTGTGTCGTACACCACACACACACACACACACACACACACAGGGAATGGAATAGTTATTGAAAAGGCCTGTAGCTGGAAAGGTCCCTAAAGAGATAAGAGCTGGGAAAGATTGATCAGTCACTGATGAGACAAGGCCTCTGGTTTGGGTTACAGGGCCTTCACCACAATATAGAGCTAAGATCAAACTGTAGCTCCAGGCTGAGGGCCACTAAGAGTGAGTTCAAGGGAGCAAACCCCTAATGTAGACACGGTGTGCACCCTGTCTATGGTGATTGCAGTATTGCTATTTGTTGTGGTTTTATTGCAATTCTCTCAATACTTGAAGGTTTTTTTCTTAACACCCCAGCTCCTAGATACCTGTGATTTGGGGAGAGTTTCAGCTTTCATTTAAAAAATGTTTCTAGCTGTCATACTTGTGGAGAAAAAGCTTGAAAACATGATCCAAGTGCAACCTAAAGACTCAAAATGCAAAAGGCACAAAACCCCCACAAATTTATTTTTTTTTTCAAAAAATCTCATGACTTTTAAGCCCATCTCATGATGGAGGGTGGGGGGTGGCTTGACTCATGAGTTTTGATTACACTTGGGTATGTCTACACTTAAACTGTTCCTGTCTCACAGCTGCGCCGCTGTAGCACTTCAGTGTAGACACTACCTACACCAACGGGAGGGGTTCTCTCATTGGCACAGGTAATCCACCTCCCAAAGAGGTGGTATCTAAGTTGATGGAAGAATTCTTCCATCGACCTAGCACTGTCTACACAGGGGGTTAGGTCAGCATAGGTACTTCTCTCAGGGTATGGATTTTTCATACCCCTGGGTGGCGTAGCCACCCCGATGTATGTTCCCAGTGTAGACTAGTCCTGAGGGTTGGAAATATTGAAGATATTAACCTACTGCAACAGTTAAGTATTGCAACTTTTACTCCAAAAGTTCCCACCACACGTGCATGGAATGGAAGACCTGACTCACCATATCTTAGACCTTGTGTAGTCACTTACATCCATGCAAAGTGGCTGTCAAAGATGACAATCTCAGAATGGCAGCATTTTCTACTCACTTTGCACTGGCGTAAACGACTCCTGAAAGCTTACGCCTTCTGAAAGTTTCAAATGTTCAGTGTACTCTTTCTGAATAGTCTGAATGTTCAATGTACTACAATGTACTACAATGTTCTGAATAGATTGAATGTTCAATGTACTATTTCTGAATTAGATACAAGCCTTCAAATAGCCCCCAAATACTCTTTTAAATGGGGGAAATGTATTTTTAAAATGACTAAACTAAAAATCACTGATGAGGTTTTGCACAAAAACATCATCTCTGGTCTCAGACAAACAGGAGAATTATTCAGACCATTATCTGCAGAGACAGTTAAATAATGGAAACCCTTATTCAATAATAACTACTTGATGTAAAGATAGCCAGAATTTGTAACAAATATTATTCACAACAAACTATTTGACCAGCTCTGGTGATGAGCCTGTGAAATAGGATGGGAGAAGGTAAGTCCTACTGAAACCTTGACATAGGGGGCACCATCAAGTATTTGATGCAATTAGTTTTCTAGGCTGTGTTTTGTCTCCCTAGTTGCGAATATGGCCCTTATTGTCAAAGTATCTTTCAAGCAACTTTCAAAGACTGCTTTTCAAAATAAAATAAATAAATAAATAACTGTAACAAAAGTGAACCAAACAATACCAATGTAGGGCCTAATCCTAGAAGCACTTATACATGCTTAATTTTAACAACGTGATTAATTCCACTGATTAACTCTAAGCAGGAGTGCCAATGAACCCCAAAGGAGTTCTCCTGTACTTAAAATGAAGCACATGGGTAAATATTTGCAGGACAGAGGGGGGGCACTTTTCTGACCCCTTGTCTAGACTAGCATTCATAGATATTTTGTTAGATCAAGCAGCTAGCTCTATGCAACTCACACCTTCCAAACTGCATTTAGAAAGTACTAAACTAGTCAGGTTTACATTCCTGAGATATCCCAGCATGGTGCACGTTGGAGCATCACACTGGAGCAGAAAGGGGGTGGTGAGAACCCCCAAAATATGAACCTGAAATGGAAAACCAAAACAAAATGACATTTTAGGTGAAAATGAAAAAAGAGAGTTTCATTTTGAAAAGTCAGTTTGAAATTGAACTCGTCATTTCAATGTTCAATTTTCCCACCCGGAAAACCCAAATATTGTTTTGAAACAGAATTTTTCCTGCAGCAAATGTTCCTACTGCAAAATATATTAGTGGAAAATGTAATTGACACCTGCATTCACGCTACCTCTCTGTGCACTGCCAGAGTGGTGCAAAGGGGGCTGCGGGTAAATAAGAATCAAGCCTAATTTTGGGCCCCTTTTATAGTTAATTAACCTGCTGAGAGCAGACCAGCCCATACCCTGCCCATGCCTGCCGCCCTGCCCCATTCACCTGCTCCCACGCAGCCCCAGGGGAGAGGGGCAACTGCTCTTGGTCCCTTTACATAGTTTTAAAAAGTCAGGTTTTTGGACAGGTGAACCTGGCTCTGACTCGCTGTCCTCCCGCCAAAGGGCTTAAGCATCACCCACAACCCCCCTCTCTGCCCCGGGCACGTGGGTCATGTCATGGCTGTAGGCAGCCCGAAGGATGCCCGGGTCTCGTCTCTGTCTCTCGCAGGCTGCTGGGCAGTGACGGGCCCCGGGGCAGTGCGCGGGTCCCCGGGCGGGTCGGTGGCTGTGCGGTGCCGGTACCGGGGTGGCTTTGAGGATGATCCGAAGTTCTGGTGCCGGGAAGGAGGAAGGTGGCGCTGTTCCAACGGGCTTTTCATCGTGGAGACCAGTGGGTCGGAGGCCGAGGTGAGGCGGGGCAGAGTCTCCATCCAGGACAATCACACCGAGCTCGCCTTCACCGTGACCGTGGAGAACCTGACCCGGGCAGACGCCGGCACGTACCAGTGCGGGGTAGAGAGGTTTGGGCGTGGTCCCAGGGCCACTGTGGAACTCACCGTCTCCCCAGGTAAATCCCGGCGCTGCCCCCCAGCAGTGTCGGGGCTGCCGGGCTTGGGGCACGGCCGGGGGGCGGTGGAAGAGGGGCGGGTGTCTGGACTGGCAGATCTGCTGTAACCTGAGCTCCCCGCAGCGCCCTTTGCTCCGCGCCGACCGGCCCCTGCCCAGCCCCGCAGCACCCGCACTGGACAGCGGCTAACCACCCCGCCTCTGAGACCCCCAGGCCCGGCCCCTCGCTCCCCAGTGGCTGCGTGAGCCGGAGCGAGGGCGGAGGGCATCCACAGGCAGAGGAGGGGCGCCTCCCCGACAGGTGGGGACGAGGGGGAGAGAAGGAAAAGGGCTGGAAGAGGGGGAGAGAAGCGGGGCCCAGGGGTGTGGAAGGCCCTTGGCAGAACTACCAGAGGAGCGGGAGCTGCCAGACTCCATACCCGCCCCCCTGCACTATAGATATCGGTACCCCAAATATTTAGGGGGTGGGGGAATGGGCGCAGTCAACAGCAGCGGGGACATCCGTTCAGTTTCATGCTGGAAATTTGTTTTTGCCACTTCTTGACAGATCGAACCGAAACCTGCCCCGAGTAACTGGAATGTAGATCAAGACCCTGAGGCCTTCAAGTGCCGCTGGCTCATTGTTTAAACTCACATTCAAGGGACAGTGCTGGGGGCAAAGGGCGAGATTTTGGTGCGCCAGTAGTTTTCATTTGGGCTCAGAGTTGGGGCTGTTGAGTCGGGATGAAATATACTTGAGAAGATTCGTTCCTTTCTATGTGGGCAGTGTAAGGTCGATGGTGTCCTGAAATATCCCTTCCCTTGATTTTCAGCTGCTTGCGGTTTCCAAGGGCAGTGACAGGCAACTAATTCTCTGTCCTTTGGTTTCTGGAAGGAAGGTTTTTATTCTGAACATTTTCAATTTTTTTGACAATATTTTTTCTCATGTTATTAGATGAAGCCAGAGTCATGTGGTCTTTTGTTTAAATAACTGAGCTGGGATGTATCACTAGCCTATTAAATTAATGGAGAGAATGATGCTGGCCCAGCGAACAATGGAGTCTGCAGATGGACCGACCTCATTTAAAGCACACCAAACGAGTATGTACATTCATGATCTGGCAAAGTTAGCCACACAAGTTAGCCAGAAGTCAAGGGAGATAATGTGCTTAGTCCTCAGGAGCAATCCATCCTAGGAAATGTTACAGCTGGCAGCAAACAAGAGCAAGGACTGTGATGTGGGCCAAGATTAAGCGTGAAGGTTCTGAGACAGCAGGAGACTCATTAATGATCAGACTTATGCCAAACATTTCAGGTTGGGTTGATTTGTGGAGCAGACTAGATCTCTGTTTTTCTCTACAGCTGTTCCTTATGCAATTCAGACTGAAACGACACCACAAGGAACAAAGCAGCCAGATGTGTCTTCTTCAACAAAAGCTGAATCCAGTTGCTCCCCTACCGCACACACCATTCCTACACACACCACTCCTACACGGTGAGTGCCATTACTCCTGTCCCTTGTCGCTCTGGTCACTTCTCCCAATGCCCTAGCAAGATCCATCTCTAGAGGCACAAAGAATAGTGACATCATTGGTGATAAAGTCCCACAGAAAAAATAAATGTCGCTTTTATCAGCAAGAACCTGCAGGTCCAGTGAGGTTGGATTCATATGTAGGAAAATGGCAATTCTAGATGCAGAGTAGCACTGGACAGGGACTGTCCAGGTCCAGTCACATCAGACTGTATAACAGGATGAATGAATCCCCAAGTAGGTGCTGTGGTTCTCTATAAGGGCAGGGTGCTGAGGCTCTGTGTGTTGCATCGTCCACCGTGAAACTCGTGCACATCTGCAGCCTGAGAGCAGCGCCGGAATGTTTTATTGGGAGGAGTCTGGTCAAATTGTCAGAGCTTTAAAGTTTCTATTGTATTTCAACTGCATAGATTCCAACCCATCATCATCTGTTTCCTGCTCCTGGTCTTATTGAAGGTTCTCTTCCTCCTGTGCATCGTCTGTGTGCTGATCTGGATGAGCGTACGCTACAGGAGGCGTCCCAGGGAGATGGTGCCAGAGAGACAGACAAGGTGAGAGCATCTAACACTCCCACTACAGGGTGACATGACCATGGGAATGTTCTCAGTCTTCTCTTGAACACCAAGGGCTCAATTATAGCTTTCCTGTGAGCAGAGTAAGGGGCAGTCAGTTGTTGCATTGCCCTTGGAGCACCCTGGGAGGCAGATCATGACTGCCCAAGTTACAATGTCCCTTCCGTTCTCCCCCCCTTACTTCAGAGATGGAGCAAACCTCCAGATCTATAATTGATGCGGAGTACTTCCAGTGGTGAATCGGCTCAGCTACACTGCCAGGTCCATTGTGGAGGTGGAGCCAATGATCCACCCATTCCCCAACCTTTAGCTTCGACCTGTCCAGTGCTCTGCTGCATCTGCTTCCAATCCCGCATGGATCCCTAAGTTGCACCCCCTTATGGCCCCCTGGTGTACTAGCAGGGCCATGATTTGACCTCAACCTTTACATAGGAGTGTGATGAGTCTGAGTGTGAATAGGGAGACATCCTCGCTGCTCTATAGCCCTGATCAGGAATTCATAGAACCAGACTCACCCCATGATGGCTATGAACAAAAAGCTCCCAGCATGAAGTGTTTCTCCTCCAGTCACTGGGGATGTCCTTGTTTTCGTTGCAGCTCATGAACTGCCTCTTTGCTAGCTCTTAGAAATGGATCGGAACCGGCAGACAGAGGATTCATTTTCCAGGTTTGCGCAGAATATCCCACACCATGGGCCTGATTTTCTTCTCCTGTCAAGTGAAGCTATTGCCCTCACGTTCTCGGAGGATGAAGTCTGCCGGAGGTGTCTGTCTCGATGGTTCCCAGGCCCAGGAACCCAGGCTCTTATCAGGGGGTTGGAGAGCCCAGGGCCAAATTCATGCCTGGTTTAAGCAAGTGTAACTCCGCTGAAGTCCCAGAACCAAACACAAGGTCAGAGCCAGCAGTGACAGAGGCTGCCCCTGAGTCAGCTGGGCTCTACATAGTCACAGTGACCTGAGGTGAAAAGCGGGAGCTGCCACCAGGTGTGCTCCAGAAGGGATTCTGTACCTGGAATTCCCTTGATCCGGATCCTCCCAGATCTGTTGACACTGCAAAGGCCATCTCATTTTCCAGGCTTCTGGGGAGCTGGGCTGTACTAAGAACTGGGATTTGTGCATCGAAGCACGGGGTCACGCTAATGGAATAACATTTTTTCCTAAAGCGAAGCCATTTATGAAAGAAAACAGATGCAACTGCAGAGGGAGACAGACGTCCACACAGCTTGAGTCCCAGCTTGCCTGCTTGCTTACTCAGCCCCACACCCTCTCTGGGACAACGTACAGTTCACACAGACCCCTATTGGGTGAATGATGGAACTACAAGCACACATATTATTGTTGAATATTCTTTTTAACCCCTTCCTAGATTTGGGGAAGCTGCTGTGTTTATTTTTGTTTGTACTGTTTGTATTTTTAGTTTATGGCAAATGCACCTGGAGCCCTGGATAGAATTTTTAATGTTTTAGATAAGTAAATAAATAGGTACAGTATTTTACATTAAATTACTATAACAAATGGCTAGTATCTAAGGTGCCACAAGTACTCCTTTTCTTTTTGCGAATACAGAGTAACACGGCTGTTACTCTGAAACCTGTCATTATGCAAGGCACTGCATTTAGCCGTATGGAGCGGAAATCTATCAACTGCATGAAAAAACTTGTACAGATACAGACAGACATCATCTTCCTTTCCAACTGCAAACAGATGGACATCGTACCAAAAGGACTGAAGGTAAAAAATCCATTACAATCTACATACCACACAGACTATGCTGACAGCTTGTGCCACACGCTCTCAATTTTTGGTTAGTCTCTAAGGTGCCACAAGTACTCCTTTTCTTTTTGCGAATACAGACTAACACGGCTGTTACTCTGAAATATAACATTACAATGACCAAAATTGTCACACATTGAATTGTAGTCCATGTCCGTCTGTTCTGAGCAACAGCATGAAACAATGAACAAAGCATGAAGGGACAGTAGCCTTGTAAATATGTAAAAGACATAGCTAGTAGAAAAGAGATAGTAGGATAGTAGGCAACATGTGATTGCTTGCAGCATGTGTACAGCTCATGATCTAGACAGGGACTGGGTACAAAAATAAGTGGACCAATCACAGAGTGTGTGATCTGATCTATTAACCAGTAGTATTAAGTGTAAGTGTGTCCAGAAGCTGATTCACGATTATGTACATTGGATGTGTGATATACCCTCTTCCCACCCTCTACACTTGAGCCTGATCACCTCAAGTATAGTTTGATTGTATGCCAATAAAGAAACCTCAGTGATGCATTCGGAGTTGAGCTGAGTTCTTGGGAATCAAGTGGATAAGATCTCAAAGGCTACCCCAGCAGCTTGTTGGTTACACATACTCTCTTTCTTGTACATTTCCACCTTCTGGTTTATAGACTGTGTAAAAGGGGCAGTGGGAGAGAACAGAGAACAGAAAATGAGACACCTAATGAGAAAAATATTTTTTTCAGGTTTCAGAAAAGCTGAAGGCTCTGCAAAGTCCCACAGGAAATGTGACTGTCCCAAAGGGAGGCAATTTTCTTTTGAGACATTTTAAAGAACAGATAGAAAGCAGCTTAGTGAGAAAGGGGCATTTGTGGAGATGACGCAGCTGCCCTTCGCTGGGATGATTTCTGCTCCTTCCAGCTGAGAAGTTCATGGTTTTGCCTTCAAACCTGTGACTTTATCTGAGCCATTTCACTTATCAATTGGACTCAGAGTTTCTTTCATCCTTTCTCTCTCTCTCTCTCTCTCTCTCTCACACACACACACACACCCCTCTAGAAAAGAGAGACAGTAACTGGGGGGTGAGGGAGGAGCATGGTATATTCCAGTCTTCATACTTGGAGACTTTCCCTCTTCTTCTTCTCCCTTGCAGTTTCCATATTTTCCCCTTATGCTCTCCAGCCTTTCCTTCCTAGCCTCATCTCCACCATGTGCACCACTAGGGGCCCTCATACCACCCATCCTCTAGCACCTCTCGTAACCCCAGGTCGACTAATGATCCTGGGGTGCGGGGGCGGGAGTGGGGAATCTGCTCCTTCTCCCTATTTGGCCACAGGAGCTCCACTCTTCTTTAAACTCTGTCCCCTCCACCACCTCCATGCTGATCCCCACTGCCCGCACAGCTGCCACCAGATCCACTCGGCTGCCCCAATGTTACCAACTCTCACGGTTTTAGTGCAAGTCTCACAACATTTGCTGCTTTTTTTAAAGTTCCAGCTCCTGGATTCTTGGGATTATGGGAGAATCTCAGCTTTCCTTAGAAAAGGAAACAATACGTTTCCAGCCCACCCCACAGTCGAGAAAAATTTGAAAAGGTGACCCAAGTGCACCCTCAGGTTTCAAAAAATGGAAGATAAACAAAGAACCCCAAAAGACATCTTTAAATAAACCAAAGCTCTTGAGATTTTAAAGCCAATCTCATGGTTGCTGAGACCTACACATGATTTTTGAATGCTGGGGAGAGGGGACAATATCAGTGCTGCCACATAGAAATAATAAGTGATGGACACACAGAGAGCGGACGCCTCAGTGGGTATGTCTACACCAATGGTTCTCACCCTATTTACCATTGTGGGCCGCATATGTAGCTCTCTGTGGCTATGTGGGCCGCATCCACACAATATATATCCTACCTGTATGGCCCTGAGGATGTCACATGGGCCACAGCTGTGGGCTGATTGTCCCACAAGCGGCCTGCGGGCCACAGGTTGAGAACCACTGGTCTCCACAGCATTAAAAACCGGTGGCTGGTCTGTGCCAGCTGACTTGGGCTCGCAGGGCTCAGGCTAGGGCTCTGTTTAACGGCACTGTCGGCCTTCAGGCTTGGGCTGGAGCCGGAGCCAGGGCTCTAGGACCCTGCAAGGTGGGAGGGTCCCAGAGCTCAGGCTGCAGCTTGAGCCCGCATGTCTGGACCACAATTAAACAGCCCCGTAGCCTGAGCTCCTTAGCCTTGGTTAGCTAGCACAGGCCAGCTGCAGCAGGGTCTCTCTCTCTGAGGGTCCCTGCAGTGGAACCAACCAGGTTCCACTGGGAGGGGGTAGGGGTGTCTAATTGGAGGTTGTGACCTAAACCCTAGGTTGTGTTGCAATTAGTAACATTTTTTTTCAGAGATCTACCATCATATGATCTGTGTATTTTGTGGCTAAAGTTTTCCCATCAGCCTCTGGTATAAGCCACATTTCATGCTGTGTCCCCGCTCCTCCTCAATGCAAATAGCAAACACCACCGTAGGGAATGGACGTGGAGCAACTTCCTTCCCTCGTGAAACACCAGCCTCTTCAAAGGGAAGTGGAGCAGCTGAGAGATCTAGAAACTTCAGATTATAGAACTGGTCAGTGAGCCTCCAGGTTTCATCGTCAACTGGCCTAAAAGAAGAAGGGTCCCAGAGGTCTCGGAGAAACCTGATTTTCCCAGGGAGTGAGTCCTGTGCAGAGGAAACCAGGACCATGAGGATTGTCCCCATTTTGGTTTGGATTCTTTTCCCAGGTGAGAGTGATGTCAGCGCTGTGGGGATTGCTAGAAATACACTGAAGTGATTGGGTTTGCACAGTTTACAAGCTCTCCCAGTTTCACCGTCAGAGCTGGAAAGCTCCAGATAGGTTCCTGCAATTGTTACAGCCTACTGGAGATGGAGCTTGCAAACCATGCAGGGAAGTAAAGATTTGAAATCTGTATCCTAAGAAAGCTTTCTGTGGAGAAGACACAAAAAGGTCTAGTCTTGTGTATCTGTTTGCTTGCTTTAAGACGCAGCCCAGACAGTCACGTGAATGTGTGAGAATCTCAGCACTCCTTGAAGAAAAAACGATAATGTTTCTAGCCCTTGTGGTTGCAGAGAAAAACTTGAAAATGTGCCACAAATGCCACCTAAAGACTCAAATCCAGAAAGCCAAGAAAAAAGAACCACTGATGTATTATGTTTAAAATCTGCTGATTCCTAAATCCTTGTTATGCTTGGAGGTGGGGGTGGGGACTGACCTGATTTTGGAACGCTTGGATTCGGTAACACTGAGCTATTAACCGATGGCTGCAGTTAGGTATCATAGCTCCTACTGTGAGCTAATGTGTGCCCCACCCCTGCGTGGAATGACGGGCCCACTTCACCACAGCCCTGCACCTTGCATAGGCATTTACGTCAATGAAAGTGGGTGTAAAAGGCTACAACATCAGCATGATAGTAGTTTACGGTACTTTGCACTGGTGTAAATGCCCGCGCTGTGGAGCACGTGAGTTGCTCTTGCTCCCAAGTCAGCTTTTTAAAAGGTTAGAGACATGAACTTCAGAAGCCAGACCCTTTGGAATCTGCAGTCCCTGTGCAGAGACGCCTCTTCCCCTTGACTCAGTAACTGACCCTGGTGGTGGGACAAGCCACTGGTTTGTGTCTCTCCCCAGAGAATAGAGAAGGTAAAGCGAGATATGAGCAACTTGTATGGAAGGAGTGACCTCCAGCCAGTCTCCAGCCAGCAATATTGAGAGAGAAAACCAGATCTAATTTACTTCATTTTACTGCAAAGACAAAGCAACGCTGAATGGCAATGCCTGCTCCTGCAGGGTTCCAGCATGTCCTCCCTTGAGTTAAAATAACTCCCAGCCAACTGGGGCTAGGAAAGACCCTGCCCCTGCCAATTCTCCCAGCTCTGCTCCTCCTGCTGCACACACACGTTCCAAATGCTCAAGCATCCCCCACAATCCGCTGCCCCCCAGCACTGGCTGCAGTGCACTGCTGTTCACAGCTAGAAGGATTCTCAGTTTCTCTCTTTGGCTCTGTCTCTCGCAGGCTGCTGGGCAGTGACGGGCCCTGGCACAGCACATGGCCAGCTGGGCGGCTTGGTGTCTGTGCGTTGCCAGTACGGGGCAGGCTATGAGGCTTATCCGAAATTCTGGTGCAGACGCAAAGTTGTGCTGTGTTTCAATCACCTCATCTTTGAGACCAAGGGGTCGGAGGCTGAGGAGACGTGGGGCAGAGTCTCCATCCGTGACAATCACACCCAGCGCGTTATCACAGTTACCCTGGAGAACCTGACGCGGGCAGATGCGGGGACTTACCTCTGTGGGGTAGCCAGGATTGGCCTCCCTAATCCCAGGGACTCCGTCAAAGTCATCGTCTCCCCAGGTAAAGCTTTCCTCTGCTCCCCCATGGCAGTGACAAGAGAGGGGACGCTGGAGGAGGGATGGATGGGGCAGGGAGGGTTGTCTGTAGCTCTGAAGACATTCCTCTAACCCAGGGGAGTCAGACACTGCTCCTGCCTCCTTCAAAGGGCTCCAGCTAGTTGGGGACAGTGGGGAAGGAACTCCCGTCTGATTGCAAACAGGTACATTAGCCTCTTTGCTGCAGCCCTGCAGCACCCTTCATGCAGCGCTGCTCTTGATTGAGGCCCTAAAGCCACTCAGAACTGAGCTCCTCTTTCCTGCCCAGCCCCCACCCCCACCCCACCTTAGCCAGAGAGAGGGCAAGAGAAAAGGGGGATGGGGAGGCAATTCTCCAAAGGGAAGGGGGAGTCATTCCCCAAGGGGGTGGGTGTGTTGGGGGTGGGGACAATTCCCCAAATGGGGGAAGAGAGACACGGAGCATGTAAATGAGGTGGGAGGGATCACTAGATTATTAATTTTTTTTGTATTGGATCAAACTTCGGTTGGTGAGAGAGAAGCAGCCGAGCTACACAGAGCTCTTCCTCGGGTCTGGGAAAGGTACGCCGAGTGGCACAGCTAAATACAAGTTCTGACTGACAGTACCTTTCCCAGACCCGAGGAAGAGCTCTGTGTAGCTCAAAAGCTTGTCTCACCAACAGAAGTTGGTCCAATAACAGACGTTACCTCACCCCCCTTGTCTCTCTAATATCCTGGGACCGACACAGCTACACCTCCACTGCTGATACTATTTAATGTAAGGGGTGAGTGGTGCTGGCCAAACTCACCGTGGCTCCTGCGGATCCTTGTCTCACTGAAAGAGCAGCTGTCCTGAAAAGTTAGACATACGTTCCCAGCTTAGCTGAGTTAGCCACACGTGTGCAGAGCTCAGCGTTCCATCGCTCCAAGAGTTGGTACAAAAGGCCTTAGATCTCAGGAGCCCTGACAAAATGCTACAGTTTGGATTCCGATGTGGGTCAGGACTAAGTGTGTCGTTTCCATGACAAACATACTCCATGATGATATACATGGAAGGCTCTGTTGGGGAAGTAGGGGCAAGGTGGAGACGTTTGTGTTTGCGCGTGTTTTTAATTGTGCTGAATTTCTGTTTTTAGCTGCAGCTCTTCCTCCTTCAATCCCAATGGAAAAGGCACCACAGACAACAGATCAGCCAGCTGCTCCTGCCTTCACACGGATTTCCACCGGAAACCATGTCTCTAGCTCATGGACGTCCTCAAGTAACAGCTCCTTGGACAGCAGTGACATCCAAGCACAGTACGTTCCAGAGCTCACAGTTCGCTGGGTCTGTAGGCTTCCCCCCGGTGCAGTCAATTGTGGTGCGTAGGGTCCTTCGGCTCTCTTCCTCCCCCCAAGATTTCTGCAGCATCTCAGTAGTTCCAGCCAGTGAATGCTAGTGAGGTTTTCCATTGGATCCTAGTAACTTTCTGGAGAATTCTGTTGGTGCTGGGATCCAACTTCCCTTACATGATCCTATGGAAACCCACTTTGTTTATTGTCCTCCCCAGCCCCCCAAATAATCAACTCATGAACGTATCAATGAGTTTTTAAGACTCTATAGCCAGCTAAGAGAACAGAGATCACAAAATGTGACCATTGCATCACCTCCCTGTGCGCGGAGGAACAAAGAATAATGACATGACTGGTGATAACATCCGACAGAAAAACTAACATTGCTTTTATCAGCAAGAACCTGGAGTTTCAGTAGGGCTGGAGTCACATGAAGGACAATGGCAATTCCAGATGCAGAGAAGCCCTGGACAGGGACTGTCCGAGTCCAGTCACATCAGATTATTGTTGATTGGATAAATGAATAAGTAGAGGTGGGTGCTGGGGTTTGGTATAAGGACCGGGTGCTGAGGCAATGGGTGATACCTCTTCTCCCCAATGAAGCTTTGTTTGCACCTTTGCCCAGAGAGCACCCAGGGAACGTATTATAGGGAGGAGTTGAGTCAAATCTACAGAGCTTTACAGTTTCTATTGTATTTCTACTGCATAGATCCCAACCCAACATCCTCTATCCCTTGTTCCTGATCGTCCCCGTCTTCCTGTGCATAGTCTGTGCTGTGATCTGGGTGAGCATACAGTACCGGAGGAACTCCAGGGAGATGGTGCCAAACAGACATGGTGAGAGCCTCTGACATTCACACCATGACACTCCATTGGGTGGCTCCCAGTGCTGTCTTGTTCTGTTGCTCCCCAGGGACTGTCAGAGCTTTACCATGAGCACAGAGTAAGGGACAGTGAGTTATTGACTTGCCCCACACAGCCTGGGAGGGAGATTGCAACTGCTCAAGTTACATGGTCCCTTCTAGTCTCCCCATCCTTCTGGAGATGGGGCAAACTGTACTGGGTCTGTCCCTGGTCCAGCATACTTTCCTTGGGGCACCACCACTGCTTTGCTGCCCAGTGCACTGTGGGAGGGGGAGCCAATGGTCCACCCATTCCCCAACCATGGCATCCGTCTGTGACTGGGGTAAGGTAACAACTCTGCTGAGACCGCTTCCTCTCCTGCCTGGCTACCCAGAACACACCCCCAAACTGTCTGGGCTGCACTAGCAGGGCCCGTTGACCCGAACCCTCCGTATATGACTGTGGTGAGTATGGTGGTGAATATGGAGACATCCTCACTGCTCTGTATCCCTGATCAGGAACATACACAGCAGAACAGCTGTGCACCCTGACAGGTATGAACAGAAAGCATCCAGTATCCAATTTCCTCATCCAGTAACTGGTGACGTCTGTGTGTTTTGTTACAGCTGAGGAATTGCCCCTCTCCTAACTTAGGAATGGGTCAGAATCAGCAGAAGAAGGATGCATCCCTCAGCTCTGCCCACATCATAAGTCCACAGAGTGGGCCTGACTTTCCTCTCATGTAAACAAACTATTTTCGCCACATTCTTAGGGGACAATCTCCTGCAGGTGTCTGTCTCTGTGGTTCCCATGTCTAGGCTCAGTTCCACATCATAAACACTATGAATGGCTGGCAAGAAAAAAGGGGGAGGTGGGTATTCTTGCAGCCAACTTAGATGGCCCAGCACTGATGGTGCTGCAGAATTTACCCCCAGAAAAAAGACGGAGTTTTCCAAACCTGGCACAAGCCCTTGACACGTGGTTTGGAGCTAGCCATCAATCTGAGCTGGCTCGGACACAGCTAAGAGCTAGGAGAGGGAAAGTAGTAACCCCACCTGAAGTGGTGGAAGACCTGCAGAGACTTGTGTTCCTGACATACTCAGCTAGCACCGTGGCCTTCCAGGATCAATTGGCAATGGACCATTTAGAGATGCTCAGCTGGACTTGGACTTGCAGATCAAGATGAGTGAAAGGAGGCCAAAGACACTCCAACAGGCTCTGGCTTTAGTCACAGAGTGTGAAACTTTTCTTGGAGCTGTGCACCAGAAGAGGAAGCAGCTTAACATAAAGATTCAAATAGAAGCAAATACAGGGACTGGAAACATATGGCTACGGGCAAAAGAAAAATATAAAATGTAATCTAGAGCCTATGCTTATTCATAAGTTCCTTTCCCGTCTAAGAAAGTATTTCTCACCCGATGGTCAGTCCATACAGTGCTTGTGCAGTTAATAAAGCTGGAATCCACCTTTCACAAGACACTCCTGCTGGCCCAGTGTCGCCTCTGTAATAGCTACCATCTTGTGTCCTTCTTTTTCCTTTTATACAGTTCCAGAGAGTCTCTTTTCATAACCTGGGTGGTTTTTACAACTTCATTTTGCCCACAATGGTCCCCCGATTCAAGGTCATTTTCTTGAGTTCTTTTGCGCTTTGTAAAGGCCCAAGTCTGCACCTTGTCTAGAGCGTCAACACCTGGCTGGGCTGGGTCAAAAGAGGTCACTTGTTCTCACTTGACTGAGTTAGCTGCAATAACCATGACGATTGGAGAGTTTCTAGATTTTGGCACAGACTAAATGTGGCCCTCTTGGGTGAAATCTTGAAGAGGGTGATTGCAGGGAAACCATGCCTGTTTAGACAAGTCCCTGAGAATAGACTTGTAACTATGTACCTCCATCAGTTGCCAACATGGGGCATCCAGGTCACACATACTCAGTACTTTTAAGCCAGCCTCATGATTTTTTGGGGCCTGACTCATTAATTTTTGAACACTTGAGGTTGGCAATATGGGGTTTGCACCTGTGCAGCTGCTTCGCTGTTGTTACCCCAGTTGCCATAAACCTCAGCGTGTGACCCAACTTCTCAGAGAGACCTGTACACTCACAGGACCGTCTTAGAGAAGTGAGGTAGCTGAGAAATCTGGAAACTCCAAATTGAAGAACTGGCCAGGGAGCCTCAGGGTTTCATTTTCAACAGTGGCAAAAGAAAGAAGATCCCTGCGCTATCTTGGATTAATCAGATTGTTGTGACAAGAGATTCACCTGCTGAGGGAACCAGGTGGACAATGAGGGTTCTCCCTGTTTTGTTTTGGATTCTTCTTAAAGGTGAGAATGACATGGGCTCTGTGCGGGAGGAGGAGACAGGCTTCCTGGACCCCCACAGGTCCCATTGTCCATCATTTCCCCCTCTTCTCCCCCAGTAGGCAGTCTTTGGGGAAGTTCTCTGCAGGCTAAACCAACAAGCTGGGGTTGGCTCCTGTTCTTTCCTTCCCTTTGCAAGGTGGGGAAGGTCTGGCTGGATCAAGGACCAAGGACCAGTCTCTCAGGCAGCCCCTAGAGAGTCATCTCTAAGAGCTGTGTCTCTCAGAGTCTATTGCCCCTTTGCAGGGTTTGCCTTCTACCCCTCTCCCCGGGGCGTATTGCTTTACTATCGGTCAGCCCAGCTTCGTGAGGAGTGTGCCTCACAGCTGTCTCCTCCTCAGCTGGACTCATTCTGTCTCCAGCAGTCCCTGGGCAGAGCTGCCTTCCTCCTATTCACCCCCGTTCCTGTGAGGAATTCCTGCCTTTTAAGGTCCTCCCCCTCCAGGCTGAACAAACCTTGCAGGTGCATCTCATTAGCATGGAGCAGGCCCAGAGGAGCTGGTTAACCTCCTCCATAACAGGATGAGTGTGTGTCCCTTCACAGACTCTTTGTGGATCACTGGAAATACACTGAAGTTATTGGGTTTACACAGTTCACAAGCTCTTTTGGCTTCACTATGGGAGCTTGAAAGCCCCAAATATGCCCTTGCAGTGATTATACCCTACAAAAGATGGGACTGACAAGCTGTGCAGAATCTGTTCCTACATCGAAATCAGTCTCCTGAGAAAGTTGTTGATGGAGAAGATAAGAGGGTTGCCAATTCTTATAATTTTATTGGGAGTCTTGTGATGTTTTGATAGTTTTCTTAAAGACCTGGGTCCTGGAGTCATGTGATTTGTGAGTTTTCAGTTTTCATCTTTTAAAAAATGCATTTGTAGCCTTCATGGTTGTGGGGAAAAGGTGGTTTGCACTGAAGGGTTTTTCCCCCATTCGTAGTCTCCTGCAGGAGTCTCTCTCTCTCTGCATTCTGTGCAGGGTTTGGGGGTCTGAATCCTTTTCAAAATTCCCCAATGAACAGTTTGTGTCAGTGAGACAGGAGAATTTGAATGTGAAGAACATACGGGGGAGGGAGGAACTTGTCTTGAGATGTAGGGGTGACAGAGCAAAGAGCCAAGTTAACATATGGTGTAAGGAAGCACAATTCTACTGAAATCATGGGGTCAAACACAGCATCTGCATCAGAAAAGAGTCTGCAGAGAGGACACTCACCCTGTCCACATACTCTCAGTGATTGCAATATATAGAGGGAGCTGCCAGGACAGGGACCCATGAGGGAACCTGCTTCACGGAATTCACTCTCACTCTTAGTCTAAAATAGGGAACTATCTTGCCAGTACAACTTCTGCCTCTGGTCCAGGTTTCTGGAGAGGAAGGGGAGCACTGAGAGTTGATATTTGCGTATCAAGGCTGGAGTGAGTTATCACCTCTCTTAAGGAGAAAATGTTTATTAAAGAAAACAAACAACTACAGGAACAAACAGATTTCCACAGAGCTTGAGTTCCAGCTTTGTCTCTTTTGTTTACTTCCAATCATACCCTGTCATACATTCAGCATACAGCACTTGCTGCTGAATAGCATAACTACAACGACACATAATTCAAGAGCAGGGGGCTGCCCTTCCTAATTTTGAGGAGGCTAGTACATTTATTTTTGTTTGTACTAGTTTGTATTTTTAATATATGGCAAAGGCACCTAGAACCCTGCATAGATGATTTTTATGTTCTCATATATTACATCACTGATGCATTCTAGTACAGGGGTTCTCAAACTTCATTGCACAGTGACAATGGGTTGACAATGGGACAATGCTCCTTGTCCCCTCCTTCTGACAACAAAAATTACTACACGACCCCAGGAGCAGGGAACAAAGCCTGAGCCTGCCCAAGCCTCGCTGCTCCGGATGGGGAGGCCAAAGCCCGAGCCCCACCCCCCCAGGAGGGCGGCAGCAAAGCCGAAGCTCAAGGGCCCCAGCAAGTGTAAGCCAGCCTTGGGGACCCCATTAAAACAGGGTCGCGACCAGTGATGAGCTGCGAAAATCTTAACAACCGGTTCTGTATAAAAAATTCGGATTTAAGGGATGTGCCACACTATGTATTTTTTGTACCTTTCGCCATAAGAAGTGGCAATGCATTGAGTCATTGGGAGTCAGACTTAACAATAAAAAAAATAAAAAAACATTTGTACATGTTTATTACAATAGAAACAAAGTATTGCTTTATTAAACGCATATCAACATAATGAACGAGGCAAGTGCGACCCCTGTTAATAAAATAATAAACTAGACCAGGAGTGGGCAAACTTTTTGGCCCGAGGCCACATCGGGGTTGCAAAATTGTGTCAGGGGCCAGGTAGGGAAGGCTGTGCCCCCTCAAACAGCCTGTCCCCACCCCCTATCTGACCCCCATCCACTTCCTGCCCCCGACTGCCCCCCTCAGAACCTGCAACCCATCAACTGCCCCCAGCTCCTTGTCCCCTGACCACCCCCTCCTGAGACCCCCTACTGTTACTTCCCCCCAGGATCCCACCCCCCTACCCAACTTGCCCCGCTCCCTGTCCCCTGATTGCCCCGACCCCATCCACCACCACCACCCCGACAGACCCCCGGAACTCCCACGCCTACCCCCCTCCGTTCCCTGTCCCCTGACCACCCCCCCCCAGAACCTCTGCCTCGTCCAACCACTCCCTGCCCCTTATCCAATCCCTCCTCCCAGCCCTGGCCCAGCCCCCTTACCATGCTGCTCAGGGCAGCGGGTATGGATGCCACGCGGCCCACTGGAGCTCGCAGCCCCACCCCCTTACCAAGCCGCGCAAAGGGGCAGGCGCTGCCCAGTGGCCCAGGAGTGGCCCAGAGCGCTGGTGACGGTGGCGGGGCACACTGAGGCTCTGCGAGAGGGGGGAAGGCAGGGGAGGGGCCGGGGGAAGCCTCCCCAGCCGGGAGCTCAGGGAGCCATAACAATTTTTAACAACCGGTTCTAAAACTGCTTCAAAATGTAACAACCGGTTCACGCGAACCGGCTGCAGCTCCCCGTGACCCGCTTCGGGGTCCAGACCCACAGTTTGAGAACCGCTGTCCTAGTACCCAAAACGCCTATCCTCCAAGATCTCCTGTCTCAAACTGCCCATTGTCTCGCTCTTTATTTTATCTTCTTTTTTATATCAAGTGTACAAGAGGGATGTGAAATTAAAACAAAGCCAAAGGAAACACGGTATCAGTTAAGAGTAAAAGAAGCAGAAGTGTCTGGGTGTTATTAACACTGGAGGCTTTGCAAACTCCAGAGGGAAATGTCACCACCTCAGAAGCACTACTCACTTTTTGGGGCGTTTGGAAGAAAATGAGCGAGAAAGGATCAGCTGTCGGGAAGATGCAGCTGCCCCGTGCTGGGGTGATTCTCTTACTTCCAGGTGTGAGGTTCATGTTCATCCATTCATGCCAGAGAGGTTAATTTAACCAGTGGGCTCAGATTCATTCTCTTCCCTTTTCCCTCCGTCTGCTTTAGACAAGAGACACCCACAAGTGCAGGGCTGGTGGGTATTCTGATCTCCGTCTGATGGAATCTTTAGCGCTAACACTGTTGGTTATTGTGTTTATTCTCCTCCAGGGTGTCAGAGACTCCCTCCCCACCCCCACCCCCAAATATATTTCTTATAAGGTTTCCCATGGTTCCTTGCATGGTGTCATGCCATCCAGTGCAAGGGATAGTAAGATGTAGAACACAGTGACCAGCCTGAGCTAAGGGAGAGGAGTCACTTGAGGCGTGGCCTTGTATCCTCAACCCTTCTGTGTAGGCCAGAGATTACAAGTTTTGCTTTATTTTGTTTTTCAGGTTATTTCCATGGGCTGGCGGCCCTGGAGCTGACTGGCCCAAGGGCAGTGAGTGGGCTAGGGGGCAGGTCAGTGTCTGTGCCATGTCAGTACCATGAAGGATATCAGGAAACTCCAAAATATTGGTGCAGTGGAATAATTTGGCAGAGCTGCTCTAAAGTGGTTGAGACCACAGGGTCGGAGGCCGAGGTGAAGTGGGACAGAGCCTCCATCAAAGACAATCACACCCTGCGCACGTTCACAGTGACCATTGAAAACCTGACACTGGGAGACACTGGGATTTACTGGTGTGGTATAAATCTAAGAAGCAAAAGTGATTTTAATTCCCCTGTTAGCGTGACTGTTCTCCAAGGTGAGTCCTTGCTCTGATCTCTTTGTGGCAAAGCAGAGCCCAAATGTAGCTCAAGGTGGGGGAGAGCAGGGTTAGAGGCCAATCTTTGCTATGCCTGGCCCTTCCCCTTCTTGGTCAACAAGATAATAATGGGGTGGGGGAGGATGGATTTGAGAGAGTCAGAGTGGGGCCTGGGATCCATGTAATGATTCATCACATCACAAAGGCTCCACCCTGGAAGGAAGAGAGAGGTCATTCTCCTCCACAAACCTGGCCTGGTCTGCATCAGCTCCCAGGCTGGCTGCAGCTAGGAGCTACCGAGGCCTGCTTTGCCAACCAGCAGGCAGAACCATATGGTAGATCAGCAATGAGCCAGCACTGCTCAGAGACAGAGGCTCCAAGGTTGGCTCTAGCCTGACTTCTAGCCCTGGTGTGGCGGTAGCATCCTCAATATCTTCTCTCTCAGCAAAATAAGAGGGGTAGCTGCTGCCCGACATCAGTCAATCAGCTCCCACAACAGAGAGGTGAGAGGGAAGCTGTGGGCAAAAGATCGCTCCTCCACCCTACTCCAAACTTGCCTGCTGGGAGCTGGGGTCCTCATTACAGGGCCTTGGAGGGGCACCTACCAGGAAGCTTTGGGATCTTGCACCATCCTCAACCCAGGACAGCAGTTGACTCAATAGGAGTGGTTACGTTTGGTAGCTCCTTGTGAATGCTTTGTTCCATGTTTAATCCCCTACTTGATAAGGGCTAGTACCCCAGCGGTAGCTGCCGATATGTGGTGGGATTCTCGCTATGTTCTCCCTAATTCCTTTTGAACCTACGGCACATGGGTTGGGCATGAGTTAATTAACATTTGTGAAGAGCTTCCAGCTCAGCACACGAAGCCATGGTAGAAGTGCAGCGTGAATGTTAATATCGCATAAATCACATCAAGATATTTTGTTTTCTGTCAAACAGAGTTTTTCTATTCTACTCCATATCCATCTCTAGCCTTTCCTCCATCACCAGTTGCACCAAAAACAGAGACGTCGCATCCCACACAGCAGCGTAGTAACTTCTCCTCAGGACCAGAGCTGGAGTCCAGAAGGTCTGTTTGCTTCAATCTCAGTGAAATCCATGGCACATGTAGCTTCTAACCTTTCTTTATTCTGGGAAGGTTCGAGGGCTTCCTTGCCAATATCGCTCAGAGAAAACAAGAGGTTTCTCCCATGTGCTCCTATGCTGGAGATAACGTTCCACATAATTCTCTCTTTTTCTAAGATTTACCACCCCCACCCCAACCCCACCCCAATTTTTCTCAATGAAACCATTTTGTCATCATGGTGCACTATAGAAACCCAGAATCAGCATTTCTTGTGATAAGGCTGAAGTTTGTTGTGGTCCTTCTGGACAGAGGAAACCCCATTATCACCTTCTATTCCTCTGCTTTCTACCAATTCCCTAACAAGAGCAAAGAATTCTCACAGATATCGTATGCCACAAGAAAGTCTATTCTCAGGACAGCATGGATTCTGAGAGCGTAGGATTGATTTGTAGGTCAATGGGGAACAGCTGAAATGTTGAAGCATCTGTCAGGTCTTGTCTGGGCCAACACTAACATTCCAGATGATTTTGCTTGCTGCTTTCAGGTAAATATTGTGAGCAAATGGATGGAGTTCGCTGAGGCCTCCCCTTCACTGAGAAATCTCACAAACATTTTCAGACAGAGTAGCCAGGCCAGTTTTATTCAGACAGGTTTGATCTCTCACACAGAGACTTACAGACCAGGTGCCATTTTCTTTCTCCTACCTAGATACCAACTCAGCAACCATTTCATCCCTTTGCTACTCCTGGGCTTCTTGAAGACCTCCGTTTTCCTGTGCCTAGTCTGTGCTGCAATCTGGGTGAGCGTACAGAACAAGAGAAAATCCAAGAAGCTGGTGCCCGATGGACATGGTGAGAGCCTCCCCCAGGGGAGTTTTACACTGCATCTGATTACTTTTAGTCTAGTTTTATTCCCCAGCGTATGAATGAGGAGATCCCCCCCATACACTACTGCATAGCCCTGCTCAGCAGTTCAGAGAGACCCACAGGAGCAGACTCATACCATGATGGGTATGAAAAAAGCAACCAACATTGAGGGCTTTGCATCCAGTAACTGGTGGCTTCTGTTTTTCGTTTCAGCTCATGACCTGCCTCATTCAGAGGTTAGGAATGGATCAGAACCAGCAGAGGTTAGCAGACCCCAGCCCTGTGTATCTGCCCAACCACCGCATGAGCTCGATTTTCTCACACAAGTGAGAATGTGGAACAGCTCCAGTGAAGTCTATCAAGCTACATTGGTGTAAAGCCAGTGTCAATGAGACAAGAACGAGAACCAGAGTCTCCGGGGGCGGGGCGGGGGGTGCATTTCTGGCCTAATTTTGAGGAGTCTAGTGCCCTAACTCTTGTTTGTACTAGTCAAGTATATTTTGAATATATGGCAAAGGCACCTAGAATCCCGGAGAGGAATTTTTGATATTCTCTGTACATCTAAAATAGATAAAATATTCAAATCACTAATACATCCCAGTAACCAAAACTGCCATCCCTCCTAGAGCTTCCATAACAAACTACCCATTCGCTCTCTCCTTTCACTTCACCCTCTTGTTATGAAGTGTGTAAGAGGCACATGAGGTTAGCACCTGAAAGGCATCAGCTAAGGAAAGACGCACAAGCATTGGAGTGCCGTTCATGCTGCAGGACGTGAACAGTCACATTATGTCATGTGCTAAAACCCAAACCAATAAAACCTTTTCAGTGAGAATATGGATTTCTGGGTGGGCTGGATTGGTCTGTGGGTCAATCAGTGACAGCTGAAATGCAGAAGTATCTGTAAGGCCCTGGGGAAGGGGCAGGGAGGGAAAAATCAATGAGTTCAAGTTCTAATTGATTACACTTGCTGCTTTCAACAGTAAATGGTGCCTTCTGCACATGGAGAGAAGGAACATAGCCCTTTAAGATGGAAGGCTGGTGTGAAGATTAACTAATCTGTCCCCAATTTATTTAAATGGAGTTACAATAAAACCAGACCATGATAAAAATGTATATTATAGACAGATATACACACAAATGCAAACTGACCATCGTACCTTTAACCAGACAAAAATCTCAGGATAGACCCCTAATGACGTGTTCACCTCTGCACTTTCAACTAGTTAGGAGTGAAAGAAAAGCTCTTGGTGGTTTTTTGATTTATTTGCTTAGTGTTCTCAAAAAAAGAATACATATAGTTTGGCCCATCGTGACCTTGATTTCATTGTTCCATAACACTTCCTTGTAACAGATGTAGTTCTCTATTTGTAGAAGGCTTGCGATATTTGAGTTCCTCCTTTCCCTTATTGCAGACTAGACGATGGCTCATATTCAATTCCTGTTAGTTCACAACCAGGCTAGGCCTCAGGCAGGAGGGCAGGATGAATGTGCAGCGAGAATTGTCATCTTGACAGATGATGCCCAGAATTCTATCCCCACGGCTTGAAGTGGGCCATCGAGGAACAATGGAACACTGACCTAGAAATGAGGGTTTGGAAGGCTTTCAGGCCAAGTTAAAAAAATACCCGTAGGAATTTTGTGTGTCTTGATTTCTGTGGAGCCAGTTTTCAGAATGTGCTGAGCATTCACCCTCTTTAGAAGAAAATGGCTCAAGGGGAGCATCCAAACACACTTGTCACTTTGGAAAGTCTTGGCCTCAACAACTTCCACAATGGTTTAAACAGAATCAGTCCCTAAGAGATGAGTGTTCTCCACCCTCATGTAAAAAGGGGCAGCCGTAGAGAAACCTCTTGAGTAGTTGGGTGTTAAAATGGTGCATTTTAGAGTTAGTCTGAACACTTAAACAGGAACGAAGAAGAGATGTCCAACAAACCACCTACTAGAGTTCCAAAGGGCTTATGCTGCAATCGTTTCCCAGGCTAATCTGCTGGCCAAAGACTCACTTGTGAACACCTTTCCTGTCCCCTTGAAGTCCTTTTTCAAAACCCATTTAAAGGTTGAATCCAAAGTACAGCTCTATTAAAATTATACTAGATAAAGAGTTTGCACATGCGCTAGTCTCCCTAGCCATCACACAATCCTACTCAATTTTAACTTCACCCTCCTCAGTAGTCCACCTCTTCCCATTGCTTTCTTCTTGATGTAGATTGATTTCCTGCCCAGAATAGTTTTCAATCTTTGTTGGTACTTATACAACACCATGCACATCTGTGGTGTGCTATAAAAAAGCCTCCCCGGTATTTGAATGCGTCATTGATAGAGCGTTTATCTAGAAAGATATCCCGTGAAGGTAAACAAGGTAATAAGCAATTTAATTTCACATGCACATGAAGATAATCCCATAAGAGATTATGGGCCTGGGCTGGTTAAATCAACTCTGGTGGAGCTTCACTGGTTTCTGTTCTGTGGTCCTGGCTCAGTGTGGCTTGTCTGAGGTGGATTTAAAAAACAAAAAAACTTGTCTTATCCAGCGCTTTGTTTCTTATACTGAAACAGGAGATCTGATCCAGCTAACCACAGCCAGCAAAAATTCTTACAATCCAAGACTCAGATGGACACAAAGAGATTGATCCAAAGCCAGCTGCCAGTGGCAGATCTGCCTGCCTGCCAGCCAACCATTAGACATACACTTAGTCAAAGGGTTGCAAGTGTTTGAGAGCAAAATTCAGCCTGTTAAGACGATAGTGAGGGAAGTGGTCAGTTTATTTTAGAGGTGGCTCTGACATTCCCCTGGTGTTATCTGGACCGGTGATCTGCTAGGTCACTCCAATCCTCGACTCTGGGAGCTAGCCTTACCCTGCTCTTCTGTGAGAGCTCCCACTCCTGGGCTGTTCACACACAGCATCTAGTGTGTAAACTGCTTGGATTGTGCAACCAAATGACACTAGCCAATATCTCCAGTCCCAGACACAACCCTAGGAACCGCCGTCTTGCAGTGTCCAGTTATGCCCACTGGACACTGCAAGCTTATATGAGTTCATCAATTTAACAAAGAAATTGATATGTACCTGGCTTGTTCTCCCAAGGGGAGTCTCTGACACACTTCAAACCAAACACACTGCTTCAGGTAGAACACACACACACACACTTATTAACTACAAAAGATAGATTTTAAGTGATTATAAGTCAAAGCATAAGTCAGATTTGGTCAATGAAATAAAAGCAAAACACATTCTAAGCTAATTTTAACACTTTCAGTGCCCTTACACACTTAGATGCTTCTCACCACAGGCTGGCTAGTTGCCCTTCAGCCAGGCTCTCCCCTTTGATCAGTGCTTTAGTCACTTGGTGGTGGTGTCTATAGATGGAAGTGGAAGAGCGAGGGCATGGCCAACGTCTCTCCCTTTTATCATGTTCTGTCTTCCCTTTTGGCTTTGCCCTCCCCCCCCAACTTCAGAGTCAGGTGAGCATTATCTCATCGTAGTCCCAAACTGACCAAGGGAAGGAGGGTGACTCACTCGAGTGTCCAACAGATCCTTTGTTGCTGCCTAGGCCAGCGTCTTTTGTTTCTGTGAGGCTGGGCTGGGTTTGTCCCATACATGCCCTGATGAGGTGTGAACTGCCCCTCTGCTTCTGGAGAGTTTTGCCTGGGCCTCTGCTCCTGGAGAGCTTTTGCCTGGGCTTTTTCTAAGCCATGAGGACACATTTTCAGCCTCATAACTATATGCATGAAATTACAACCTACAACATTACTCTAACAACAATACTCAGTGCATCAGGAGCCTTCCAAAGACACCCAACATGACAAACTTTGTACTGGATACCACACAATCATTTTATAAGGATGAAAACATGGGGGTTCAGGGGGTTCTCCTGAGGTACAGAGTGTCACAGTGGCATTGATTTAATGTATTCTGAAACACACACATCTACCGGACATGATCCTGTGAAGTGCTGAGCCTCTCCTCCACTACCAGGTATCCTCTGTTCCTACTGACTTTAATTCTGTATACCTCTCTCAGGTGGAGTTCAGCACCTTGAAGGACCACAACATCTTTCTAGATCTACTTCCATCTTTCTAGATCTACTCAGGTTTTTTCAGGAGGCAGGTGGATGGTGTTATGTTTATTGGGCAAGATCCTCAGCTGGTGGGAATCAGATCAACTCCATCAAATTCAATGGAGTTATACCAATTTACTCCATCTCAGGATCTTCTTATCTCAGAATCATAGCACTAGAAAGGACCTTGAGAGGTCATCTAGTCCTGTCCCTTGCACTCATGGCAGGACTCAGTATTATCTAGACCAGTGGTTCCCAAACTTGTTCCACCGCTTGTGCAGGGAAAGCCCCTGGCGGGCCGGGCCAGTTTGATTACCTGCAGCGTCCACAGGTTCGGCCGATCGCGGTTCCCAGTGGCCACAGTCCGCGGTTCTAGGCCAATGGGAGCTGCTGGAAGAGGCGGCCAGTACGTCCCTCGGCCCGCGCCACTTCCAGCAGCTCCCATTGGCCTGGAGCAGCGAACCGCAGCCACTGGGAGCCGCAATCGACCGAACCTGCGGACGCAGCAGGTAAACAAACCGGCCCGGCCCACCAGGGGCTTTCCCTGCACAAGCGGCGGAACAAGTTTGGGAACCACTGATCTAGACCATCCCTGGCAGGTGTTTGTCTGACCTGCTCTTAAAAATCTCCCATGATGGAGATTTCACAACCTCCCCAGGCAATTTATTCCAGTGCATAACCACCCTGACAGGAAGTTTTTCCTAATGTCCAACCTAAACTGCCCTTGCTGCAATTTAAGCCCATTGCTTCTTGACCTATCCTCAGAGGTTACGGAGAACAATTTACCTCCCAATTTACAGGTTGTTTACCTGTAACAACCTTTTACATACTTGAAAACTGTTATCGTGTCCTCTTGCAGTCTTCTCTTTTCCAGAAGAAACAAACCCAGTTTTTTCAATCTTCCCTCATAGGTCATGTCTTCTAGCCCTTGAATCATTTTTGTTGCTCTTCTCTGGACTTAATCCAATTCATCCACATCTTTCCTGAAATGTGGCACCCAGAACTGGGCACAATATTCTAATTGAGGCCTAATCAGCACAGAGTAGAGCAGAAAAAGGACTTCTTGTGTCTTGCTTACAACACTCCTGCTAATACATCCCAGAAGGATGTTTGCTTTTTTTGCAACAGTGTTACACTGCTGGCTCATATTTAGCTTGTGGTCCACTATGATCTTGTTTTAGGCCTCATGATGTAAGCACCACACACAGTTACTGTTCATGCTTTTGGGGCATGATTAGACATTCCATTAAGAGAACAAGATGCAGGAGTTCAAAAAACAGGCCTGATTGTGAAGAAAATATAAACAGAAGTTTAAAAACGGGTGAAGTGACACTCCCCCCGCCCAAAATAACCCAACCACAAAGAACAGAGTGAGCAGCATCTACTCCTCTCAGAAGGAAGCGAAGCGGTCAAAAAACAGGAAATCATAAACTAAAATTAAATAATTGTCCATAGGGGGTCATGCTTTTACTGTAGCCTATTAGAGGAGAAAGGTGGTCCTGGTTGGCCTAGTACCACACAGAAAGCTCAATTTATTGCAGAGTGCATTACTTTCCCTTTGATGTTCTGCTGCCCGGAGAAGGAACCAGGACAATGAGAATTTTCCCTGGCTGGGGCTGGATTGTTTTCCCAGGTGAGGAGGAGTTCTTTAGGGGTCAGTGGAATGAGGGCAAAGGCCTAAGAATCCTGCTACAGGATTTTTGTCATCAGTATCGGTGGGAGGAGGATATGACTAGGAAGGGACTGTTGGAACAAAGGCAATGGTTTCAAACCCACATACCCAAATTTAAACCTACATTTAGATGCCTAATTTTCAACACACACGTTTGAACATGTTGGCTAAAGAATAAATTCCCAGAAGCAGTTTCCAGGTAGGAACCTAAACTGCAGAACTCCACCTGGAAACTGTTTTTAATTGAAGAGCTGAAGCATTAAGGGAAAGTTTTCAATACTGCTACAGGTTTCAGATGCTCAAAATAAATGCTCAGATAAATTTGTTAGTCTCTAAGGTGCCACAAGTACTCCTTTTCTTTTTGCAAATACTGCTACAGTAACTTTGCAAATGGGACTCTGGCTGCTAAGTGACTTAATCCAAGTGCCAAAGTCTCATTGAAAGTCAACCGGACTTAGGCTCCTAAATCACTGTTAGGCACCTAGTGGGGTTCACAAAAAAACACATAAGCAGCCTAAGCACCTAGAGTCACATTAAGCACTTTTGTAAACCCCACTAGGTATCTAGCTACATCTTTACTTGGTGAAATACCTTTGTGAAATCTGCCCTTTGATCGGCTGTAGATTGGGTAGCATTTTTGAAAGTGATCTAAGTGGTTTGGAAACATCCAGGTAACATAGAATGTTAAATCTTGTCTGCCAATGATCTTAGAATATTTCTATGCTTGCCTGCTGCTTTGAACTGTGGCATTAACACCTCTTCCCTACTCTAAGCTTCATGCACTTTGCTGGGCTGATAATCTATTGTTAGTAATGTGACTGATAGCAGTTCTGTCCCTAATGCATACAACCAGTGTGCAGATGCATCTTGGGATATACCATGAGAAAAATTACTTTGGAGGTATTAGGTTTACTTACCTGCTGAAATATCTGTTTGGTCATAAAAGAAATGTTTACCTGCAATCTAGCACAAAGATAAAAAGGACTGGAAACATTGTTAGAGGTCAGAAAGGCATTTCCCTTGATTATAAATGAACATATTCACTTCTTTGAAAGTACTTTGGTTGATGAGTTTTGCTTTTGGGTACAGCATTGGCTAGGAATTTCCGATTTGGAGATTAGCTTGGGTAACACAGTCAGCTGGGGTAGCTAGTGAGTCGTCTTCCAAATTGGTCTCTGCAGGTGTTTGAGAATTCAGCCCAAGGTTATATAAAGTCACTAGTGATTTTGAGTACCTTGAAGCCCCCCACCCCTCCCGTGCAGGAAGTGTGAGGAGTGGGTGCTCAGCACTTTTTGAAAATTCAGAACTCTTTAAAGGGGTTACAAATGGGGTACTCAAAAATCACGACTCTTTTGCGAAGTCTTGGCCTCACTTTAGTGAGAAGACACAGATTTCTTGATGCTCATTGTTGGGTGTCCTACAAACATTGCGAGTAGATGTTTAAAAATTGTCTGTATTTGTTTCTTATTCATTTTATCTTCTTCTGTGCAACATGGACGTAACAAAGCCCTGTTGAACAACCTGGTTCCCCTCCTTCTATCATCTGTCATGGTGGCTGTGTAGTAATGGGCTTTCCTCTCCATGCTCAGACCTGTCACAGCAGTAGAAACACTTCAGACTAACAGCAATATGATCCTTAAGGGAAGAAGTGTCCCCCTCCCCTCTCTAGGTTTCTAATACTTACCGCACATTGAAGGAATTGAAAGGAGTTTTGGTAGGTAGGTGGCTCGCCGAGTTCCTGGTGATTACTTTAATGCTGGTTGCGATCTTATTATTAATGATGTGTTAGGCCTTGAAGAGGCATCTTTATCGAGCATTTTATTTCTTTAGATTTAAATAATATAATGTCAGTGCATCTTACAAAATTAGGTTAAAGGACGCACTGGTGTTTTTCCACTCCCTGCCATTGATCAATTTGTTTTTCAAAACAATAAAGGTGTGGGAAAGTGGAGCAAAGAGGCCAGAATGTTTGTGTCACTATCCTAGCTGAGGGTGTGTGTGGTGGTGGGGGATTTTCTGCATGATGTCATGATGCATTCCATGGCCGAAAAACAAGAATTGAAGGAGTAGCAGGACAGCGAGAAGAGGGACTGAAAGGAGAACATGGCACTCCAGGACAAAGCCATGGAGCGGCTCTTAAACGTTATGGAGTGCCAAGAGGACACACTCCAGGCACTACTAGCCCTGCAAACCAAGCAGCTCCGCGCCCACCCTCCCCTGCATCCGCTGTCACAAACTCTTTCCCGTGCATCCCCCAGACACCGCCAACACACTCTTATCCACCTCCTGGCTCCAGTCGCTACCCACTGCATTCCACTCCTGCCCCATCACAGTCCAGCCCTCCGGACTCCCGACACCTGTCCCTCTGCAGTTTAGCCCTGCTGAAGAACAGCACCCGCTGCACTGTACTCCAGAGGACAAGGCTGCATATGATACCGGGACATACACAAATCTTTAACTGTCCCCGGACCCCACCTCCTCCTGAGGCCCTCCCTTTCCCTATCCCCCTCAGTGCCGATGTGTTTTTTTGTTGTCTTTCTTCTCCAGTTGTTTTATAATAAAAGAATTGTTTCGGCTTGAAGCAATCTTTATTCCATTAATTGAAAGCAAACAGAGCCCTGCAAAGCCTTCACAGTGCATCGTCTGCACCAATCACAATCACCTCCTAGCATTACAAGCACTGCACTCCCGAGCACAGCAACAATTATTAGTGGCTGTCAGCTTCAAATTGCTGCCTCAAGGCATCCCTGATCCTTATGGCCCCGCAGTGCACCCCTCCAATAGCCCTGGTCTCTGGCTGTTCAAATTCAGCCTCCAGGTGCGGAGCCTCAGCGGTCCAGCCCTGAGAGAAGCTTTCACCCTTCCCATCACACATATTATGGAGTGTACAGCATGCAGCTATCAGCCGGGTCCAGCCTCCCATATAGGCAGCACCAGCAGACCTTTAAGTGGCCAAACACTCATTCATTCTGCACTTACTCAGCCTGTTGTTGAACAGCTCCTTGCTGCTGTCAAGGTTCCCCGTGTATAGCTTCATAAGCCACCGTATTAAGGGGTAGGCGGGGTCTCCCAGGATCACAATGGGCATTTCGACTTCCCCTATGGTGATCTTCTGGTTTGGGAAGAAAGTCCCTGCTTGCAGCTCCTTGAACAGGCCAGTGTTCCGAAAGATGTGTGTGTCATGCACCTTTCAGGACCAGCCTGCGTTAATGTCCGTGAAATGCCTACAGTGATCCACAACAGCCTGGGGAACCATAGAGAAATACCCCTTCTGATTAATGTACTTGGTGTCTAGGTGGTCTGGTACCAGAATTGGAACGTGTGTGCCATCTATCATCCCTCCACTGTTGTGAATGGCTTTGCAAAATGGGCTTCCCTAAGGTCACGCACGTTGCCCAGAGTCACTGTCTTTCAGAACAGGATGTGATTTATGGCCCTGCACACTTCCATCAACACAAGTCCAACGGCTGACTTTCCCACTCCAAACTGATTAGCAACTGATCGGTAGCAGTCTGGAGTAGCCAGCTTCCACAGTGCAACAGCAGGGCAGCTCTCGTTCTCGTGTCCTTGTGCCACAGGGCTGGGGCGAGCTCATCACACAGTCCCATGAATGTGGCTTTCCCCATCCAGAAGTTCTGCACCCATTGCTCGTCATCCCAGACGTGCATCACTATGTGATCCCACCACTCAGTGCTTGTTTCTGAGCCCAAAAGCGGCGTTCCACTGTGGTCAGCACCTCCATGAATGTCACAATCAATCCCGTGTCATAGCTGCTACGCATGGCGAGATCAGTGTCGAACTCCTCTTACCTTTGTAGTTTAAGGAATAACTCCACTGCCACTCGTGACGTGTTAGTGAGAGCGAGCAGCATATTGGTCAGCAGTGCGGGATCCATTCCTGCAGCCTGAAGAGGCAGAATGCACAGTACACAAACCATTGAAAGAAGGCGCCAAATGCAGACAGAAGCACAGGGCTTGCTGGGACGCGAAGCAATGAATCACGGGGCATTGGGACAGGACCCAGGATGCCCCGCAACCCCCTCCACCTTCCCACAACTCTTAGTGGCAGAAGAGGAAGAGATGCTCTGTGGGATAGCTGCCCAGAGCGTACCGCTCCCAATACCGCTGCAAGTGTGAACACGCTATTGCATTGGCAACTGACAGTGTGAACACACAACAGCGGTTTCCCTTCAGTGCTCTCTGAGCAGCGCTGTAACTGCCGGTGATGTAATTCTGCCAGTGTAGACATACCCTGAGTCTAGGACAAATACTATCCAGGGTCTGCCGGAAGGCAGCACGAAACCCGATTGGAGGCATGTGAACTCACATCTTTGGTCTGAAGCAGCAGCATTGAAGTCAGGGCTAGATTAAAGCAATCGGAGACTCAGTGACACCACAACACAGGACCCCATAGCTGCCTGCCCCCTCCCAGCCCAGCCCTGAACCACCTCCATCTGGAGGCTGGATCAGCAGGGGAAGTAGCATAGGACCCCACTTATCCCCTCCCCTTGAGGGGATCAAGGTTGCATGAGAAGTCACCTTCCCGCACCTGGATAGGGGAGAGGGGCAGCATCCCAGCAACCAGGTTGTAACTGCTGGGGAGGGACTCACTGCACTCTTCTCCAGCAGCATACAGAGCTCTCTGCTGGGGGGCATGCAGTAGGCAGGGCCCCGCAGAACAGAGGCTCTTGAAGTGAGCTCTTCATTGATATGCATGGGGCAGTTCAGATCTATTTTCACTGCCACACTCAGGTCACATCAGCAAGCCTTTCTCGGCAAGCACGAGGGCTGGAGACTTTTTTAAAAATGAAAGCTGAGACTGCCCTCATCACAGGCCTCCAGGGGCTGAGGCCACAGGCAATCGCACCCAGAGGTTTTCTAGACACGAAACAAAGCACACACTTCATTGGCTGCCAGTTCCCATCTGAACCCAGCTCTCCCTCACTGAGCATTAGGAATGTAAATGTAAAAAATTAACTGGCCGCTGAAGTCAAGGGACTACCAGTTAGACTGTAAGGCAGGGAGTTAGGAGATCCACAGTCTGTTCCCAGCTCTTCCACTATCTCACTGTAGCACATTGGAGATGATCACTAAACTTCCATGCCTCAGTTTCTCTCTCTGCAAAATGGGGGTAATACTCACACATCTCAGTCAAAGGCAATGTGGCATTGATTAAAATGCTACCTAAACAAAGTGAAAGTATCAAGCAGGGTAAAAAACAGACTCTCTTTTTCTCTTGCTTTTAAAGTACAACAGACCCAGTCCTCCATATCCTGACACCATGCATCCCGCTGGTTCTACTTCTGATTTTGCTCACTGCTGTACTGTTTAGAAGGATGTCGCAGAGGAGACACAAAGGTAAAAATTTGCAATCACTTTCCCAAGTAACAAGTCATTTTACTCATCAGCCAGTGCAGCCTGCATGTTCCATTTCATTTCTCTGACCCGCAGTGCTCCTTCCACCGAAGGTCACTGCAGAGAAACGGTCTCCACATATATCACAAGCATCTAGCCACAGTCACTCCCATCCCAGCAACTGCTCACACAGAGAGGACGTGAAAATTGGAAGGCAGTAGGTCTCCACAGGATCAAACCCCAAGAACCCACAATCCCAGTCATAGCATAGACACCCAACACTGGCCAACTGGATGGGTGGGCGTGTTTATTTCTAAGAAGCCTGCAATTTTTTTAAGTTCATACATTCCAATACAAATGGAAAGAAAACAATTGAGAAACACATAGCAGCAGGGCGTCTCTCTCTAACCTGATGGTGAATCAGCAGCTCTTTGCCAGCTGCTGCTACAAAGGCTTTCTGTACCTTGAAAGCCCCAGGCTGGCTTGGATTTTGCACTCTGGGAATTGCTGAGCCTCTGACTTTATTGGCCACAGCTGGGCTAGCCAGGTTCTAATAGCCAGAAGCAAACAGACCAATTCCCTCCTTCCTGGAACAACCTCTGTAGGACCTCCTTTTACTGGGTAATGTAGGATTCATACAAGGTTCATGCGCTTGGCAACATTCAGAGCACACCCGGAGTGTTGTATAGGAGCTGTGCACCCACAGCTCCTCTCAAGGGCATGAACCCTGGAATCTCGCCCAGATGACATGAACCGTGGGAAGCCTCCCAGGACTGGGCTCAAGGCCCGAGAGCAAGGAATGCGGTAGATAGAAACTGGTAAATAAGAATGTTAAACAAAGCCAGTGTATTCCTTTTATCTGTTGGAGAATGTAATGCTCGGGGGAGAGAAAGAATAAAGGGGAAGGTGGAATGCTGACAGGCAGAAGTCGGTTGGCAGACCAGCTCGCTTGCTTGCTAAAAGCTCTGTGCTGTCTTGTATTTGAACCGCAACAGGGTAACACTGATCTTTCCTCCTAGCTTCAGTGACCTGCAGCTGGGCTTTAATGAGCCCCAGACACGGGGGTAAAACCCTGGAATTCTCTTTTACTAGCTCTGGCACAAGGTGAGAAAGAACGCTGCAGCTATTTAGAAAGCAAAAGGAAAGTTAATGATTTTTCCCACCCTGCCTGTATTGCACACGTACAAAGCAGAAGAGCCAGGGCTTGTCTATGTGAGAAAGTTGCACCCGTTTAACTTCCCTTTGTTCTGGCAGGAAATGTCTTGTGTTCACACACAAACGGTCTTATAGCTGCAAAAAGAAAAGGAGGACTTGTAGCACCTTAGAGACTAACAAATGTATTTGAGCCTAAGCTTTTGTGAGCTGCAGCAAAGTGAGCTGTAGCTCACGAAAGCTTATGCTCAAATAAATTGGTTAGTCTCTAAGGTGCCACAAGTACTCCTTTTCTTTTTGCGGATACAGACTAACATGGCTGCTACTCTGAAACCGGTCTTATATCTTATATCTATCTGTTTATCTTGCACCTTATTTCAAAAAAATTAAATCTCTATGGAAGCAACTTAACTATTTTGGTGGGGATTATATCAGGGCATCCCCATTCCACTGTACCCACAGCCATTCCGTTCGCCCTCCAACTGCTATCCCAGGGTGTGTCATTCACACCCAAAGTGACTTACCTGGTTACCTGTTTGCACTCCATTACCCTGGAGCCACCTTAACCATATGACCCTGCTGGGTTTAAATGCTGCTGGCACATGCCCAAGATCTTCTATTTGCATCTCAAACTAGTTACAAGTACACAGAGCCTGAGGCCACCTTGTCACAATGTCTCTCTGCATTGCTGGTGGCAGCCAACTCTCCTTTGGCAGCATGGCTGGCTCCTTCCACCAAAGAAATGCTTCCAAAGCTGGGCATAATGATCCCACCATGTGAAGCTGTGGCCAGTCGGACCAGTGTTAAACTCTCTGGCAAGTTTCTGCAGTGCTTAATGGGAAGTCCTCCCTAGGTAGTGTTGCCTGTCTCTGTTCTCTCCTTGCAAACATATCCGCAGAGTCCTAACCTCATGGTAGCAGGAAAGAGGGGCTGAGCTGTGGAAGAAGGGCAAACACACCGTATTACCAATGTTACCACTTTCCACATGCAGTGAAAAGCACAGTGGATCTGGGGATCCACAGACTTAGAACCACTTCCGTACTGGGAGGTTCACCTGGTTCATTTAGGCCAGTGGTTCTCAACCTGCAGCCCGCAGGCCACTTGCAGCCCAATCAGCACAGAGCTGCGGCCCATGTGACATCCTCACGGTCATACAGGTAGTATTGGATGCGGTCCACAATGGTAAATAGGTTGAGAACCACTGATTTAGACCTCCTGGGCTGAGTCCATGTTAGCATCACTGGATCACCCAAGTTCAGTGGGCTACATAGGCACAGAGGTGTTTACCAAACTCATTCTCAGAAAGCGCTTAGATGATGAAAATTGCTGTGTGTTATGCCTTTTCCGAGAATAACTTGATTTACCTGGCACTGCATAAAGGTGCTTAGATATTGGTGTGCCGCGGGCCTTAGAGACACCTAGACACACACAAAAATAGCTTGACTTCACTTTGATGTACTGCCTCTTTCTTGTTCTTTCAGCCCTTGAGGGAGCACCTGGACAAAGGGACAAGAACTTACATCCCTATCGGCTGGTAAGGCAGACCCGAGGCAGATGCCCGAGTTTAGAGTATTTCACACATTGCTCAAAAACAGGAAAAGGCAGTGTTCCAAGGACCGGTCACCTAGTGCGGACGGATCTAAATAGCAGCCCTCGAAAGGGGGCACCTGTCTCTCCTGGGCTGAAGTAACTGCAGATGTGACCCACACTAGCACAACGTGTGACTTTCTCCCCCTCTAGTGGCTGGTCCACATACAAGAGTTTACTACAATTACCACTTAGCAGAGTTACTGCTGAAGCGTAAGTGGTGGCGTTTTCAATCTTTTAATGCTGAAAGTGTCAAATTCAAGCCCCACTGATCACTCTGTTTAGGGGTCATTCTTCAAACACATTCAGCAAAGGTGCAGAGCAGAAACTGATTCCTGGCTTCTCTAGCCCTAGAGCTCCCCAGTGTGGCACTTTGGGAAGAAGGGACTCAGAGTTTTCTCTTTGCTCTGAACACCTCACATGCCTGTTTCAGGTACCTGGAAACACCCCGTCGTCCTTCGTTACCAGTGAACCTGCAGCCTCTTGTAAGGCAGCCATCTGCATGACCATGGAGGAGACACCTGACTCAGCAGATGATGAGGCTGTCTATGAACATGCCATACATGAGACCCAGGTAGAAAGAAAGCCCAATGGTTACCACTGTTGCTGAGTGCTGCTGGAGAGTGTAAGTCACCAGCATGGGAATTCTTCATGAGACCGGAGCAGGGGATAAGGCTGGTCAGATGTTTTCCAATGGAAAATTGGATTTTCAACAAAAGAATTCATAGATAGCATCTGGCCTCCTCACAATGTTTTGATTTTTCATCAGAACACCAAATATCCAAAAACTGGAACATTTTGCATGTTTGGGGCAGTTTTCAACTGGATTTTTTTTTTTTTTGGTTTTTGTTGCTGAAAACAAAAGAAAATTGGGTTTTGGTTATTTGATGACAAGTCCAAGTTTTCCATGGAAATGCCAAAAATATTTGGGTGTCTTAATTTTCCATGGAAAAGAGACATTTTCCCACTAACTGATGGAGTGATCAAGTAATGAAAAGAATCTGTGGGCAAATTCTTCCCTCTGGCCCTTCCTGCACAGAGCCTTTTCCTCTGTCTTAAAGATCACTGGTCTCATCTAGTGGCAACAGCTAATGAACTCTACAGGAAAGTGCAACAGAATCAGTTGAGGTCATTTTTTGCTGGTGCCTGGAGCCGCTGCAAAATAATCTGCATCCTCTGATTCATGGTGTTTTGTTTCAGGCTTCAAGATCGACAGCAGAGGTTGTTCCTGGCACAGTGAAATTTCCAACCTCACTTCAGCAGACCACCTATCCCAAAATGAATCCAAACACACGCAGTAGGACATCCCCCTCTCGTCCTCAAGGAAAGCGTGGGAAAAAAGATACTGGTTGAAGCTCAATGCTCTTGGAACATTCCCCCTCCTACTGTTGGAATTTTTAGCAGCTTGTTCTCATTTCCCTGCAGTTACATAGACGCTTTCAGATTCATGTTCCTCCATTATTCTTCTTATGCCAGGTCCCCCCTGTACTGAAATGCTAGTGTTGCTGCTGATTGTGTCCCATTCCCAGCAACACTGGTTTCACAGATTTACTTACTGCTCAGTGCTTCTTGTTCTTCACCTCAACTTGAAACAGAACATATTCCTGGTGGCTTCACCTTCTGGATGACTGGGAGCATTTCTAGAAGGACTTTGTATGGGTCTGCAGGTTTAGCACACTCCTGCTGTGTCCACCAGAATTTTGGTGCTTTAAAGTTAGACAATTGTTAATAAAAAGCTCTTTTCTCTCTTCTGGACTGAGTTCCTTGGAATGACTCAATATCAGGGTGCCAGGGACAACACGGGAAGGGGCTAATGTCAGATTGTATCTGTAATAAGTGATCAGCTCAATTCCTTCGGTAGTGTAGATATGCCCGTAAAAGGTAGTCTGCACTAAGCTGTATTTCCATTCTCCCGGGATTTGGAATCTCTTAGAGGTGTTTGTCTCTCTGCATCCCATGCTCAGGGGTATCTGAATCCTTATAACTAATTAGTAGCAAAATTTCCCAATGAACAGCTCTTGCCAGGGAGACAGGAGAGTCCCCCTGTGATGAACATGTGAAACGGGATGCAGAGGTAGGAGAGCAAAGAGCCAGATTCACAGATGGCATAAGCAGGTGCAATGCTATTGAAATCATAGAGACAGAGTCAGCGGAGACAGAGGCTACCTTGTGTAGCCTTTTATTCTATTTAATGTTAATTATGCTTCAGTGGGTTCAGCTGTGGCAGTTACAGTCTCAAATTCAACAGAGTTATCTCTGTTTGTTCTGGGTCTAGAGCCCATAGGAACACATGAAACCATGGACAAATAACACAGACAATTACAAGAGCATCTAGCTTTTAGCAGTTTTATTAAAGTTACCAACAAAATCATAAATGTCCCAGCATATACAATTCCAAATAAAGATAGGTACCATGTACTAGTTATAACTACAGCCATACTCACCTCCTCCTAGATGGTGTAAGAGCCGGCTGGCCCTCTCATGGATTGATCATCCATACGGGAGTGGTTCCTGCTGCAGGTTCTCACAGGAAGCTCAATTTTCCTGCTCTGGGCACCCTTTTTTATACTATGATTCTGACTGTACCTGCATTCTGTGCATGGACATGAAAGTGTCAGTCTTCTCTTTCTTGTTTGACTGTGTCCCCTAGAAACACAAGGAACCCTGAATTCTATAGACTGGGTAGGTACCACCTTTATCTTGCGGTTAAGGCACCCGTTGGAGACAATATGTGTTGTTACAGCATTTTATAATTTAAATTTAATTTTCCCAGCTAGACTTTTGCAATATTACCAGTTGGTACCTCTTTTCCCATAATCTTTCGGGTTATTTCTCAGTCCTTGATTTATGCCGTCATTTCTTGTCTCCAAGGCCGAAAGTAGCTCAGCTTAAGTCTTGCAGGCCTCAGCCCAGTTTCTTGGATTTCAGCTTGTCTCACTTATGTCTACTACATAGTTCCTCTAAATACGGATCAATCTCATACTTCTATAACCCTATAAATCAACTCTAATTAATATACAACGAATATATAAGGTATAACATATTGATTGTGTGATGATTAATCAATATGAGAGGGCCAACAGGCTCTAGGAGGAGGTGAGTATGGCTGTAGACAGTCACACTCTCGTCACACTCACAGTAGCCTCTGTTTAAAGAGGAAGTTGCTGACAGGGTGTTTATGAGGGGGCCCTACACCAAAATAGTCAGCTGTCCTGCCACTACAAAGCCCATCTCTTCCCTCAGGCGTTTGGGAAGGGAGCAGGGCCAGATTAACCTTTTGTGGCCTGGCACCAAACATATTTGTGGGCCCCCACAGAGGCAATGGGGCATGGCGCGGGGAGGTCGGTCTCCAGAGCGAGTGGCCAGCCAGGGGCATGGAATGGCAAGGGCTCCGCCCAGCCCAGTGCAAGGGCACTATTTACAAACCGGCAGTTACCAGACACACAGTGGCCCACCCGGACCTGTGCTGCTAGCATGCCCCTTGCCCTCAGGGGCGGGCCCCTGCCATGCCACACAGCCCCCCCACCCAACACCCCATAGGTGCTGACTCCGTGAGTGCTCCGAGTCTGGAGCACCCCCACAAAAAAATAGCACCCACTGGCGTCCCCGCCTATCAGCTCCTCCCCCTCGCCCCCAGCGCCGCTTGTGCACCGCTGATCAGCTGTTCACAGCCCCACCACAACTGCCCAGCACCCCCACTCCCTAGTGCCCCAACACACAGAGATCTTCCCCTCCCCCTCACATCCCAGCATCCCTCTGACCCCCCAGAGACCCGCTCCCCCACACCCTGCCTCCCGGCCGCACGCACTGGGGGGCCTGCTGGGAGACAACTGTGCCTCGGGAGTGGCGCGATCAGTCAGGCAAGGGCCTGCCCCAGCCGGGCTCCCTCAAGACCCACTTGCCTGGAGAGGCCCAGCCAAGCCCCCAGCACTGTGCCCCCCTCCCCCGAATAGGCCAAGACTGGCCAGGCTTCTGCACCAGTCCCAGGCAGTTCAGCTCTGGGGAGACAGGCAAGGCCTCACAGGTGGTGGGAAGCAGAGACTGCCCAGAGCCAGAGGTGCACTGGGGTCTGTCTGGGGACAGAGAGAAACCAGCAGGTGGGACCAGGGGGCAAAGAGGAGCCCTTGGCCAGTCAGTGGGTCGGCTAAAAGGAGCAAGTGGTGGGCGGGGGGTAGCCAGCGGGCTGGCGGGGTCTTGGGGCACAGAGCAAGTGGAGCAGGCTGGTGCCCTTTCTGAGAATGGGCCCAGTTCCATGGCCCCACTGGCACCATTGTAAACCTGGCACTGGAAGGGAGGGAGGCATAGACTGTTGGCATTTCATGGCATATCATGAGCTGGGATCAGTGACTGGAGTGTGCTCTAATGAGTGGCATGACCACCTCTCTAAAAGAGGAAGTGCTTATTAAAGAAAACAGATACAACTACAGACACAAGCAAACAGGCTTCCACATAGCTTAAATTCCAGCTTTACCTCTTTTGTTTACCAGGGATAATAACCTGCCTGGATCTCTACACTGTGATAACTAGTGGCTGAATAACATAATTGCCACCAAATGTATCATTCAAGAGTAGAGCTGGTTGGAAAATGAGATTTGAGAGCTGCAAAAAATGTCAGAGTTTTGAGGGGAAATATTGTCACAAATTAACAAAAAGACTATAATCTGTAATAAGTGACCATCTCAATTCCTTCTGTACTGTAGATGTGCCAATAAAAAGTAGTTTGCACTGAAGCTGTATTTCCACAGTCCCAGGATTTGGAATCTCTTAGAGGCCTCTGTCTCTCCGCATGCCATGTGCAGGGGTTTCTGAATTCTGTATTTCATTAGCATATCAAACTTTTGCAAAAAAAAATTTGTTTCAGGTCCACGGAAACATTTCATTGGGATAAATTCAAAACCTGGTGATTTCAAGCCTATATATAAAGTCAATTTTGAAACAGAAAAATCAAATCATTTTGTCCTGAAAAAGTCAAAAAGAAAGAGAGGTCTTGACTTTTTCAGAACAAAAAACAAAGCAAACAAAAAAAAAAGAGCCATTTGTTCCCTAAATGTAATTCTGTCCAAAATTAACGCGCTTTCGCCAAACCATTCATTTTCATCAAATCATCATTCTCCGCGGGAAAACTGTTTCAATGAACATTTTCTGACCGGCCCCATTTCAGTGTGTGTGAGTGCACATGTGCTGGGGAGAGGGGGAATGCTGGGGGGATCCCCTTCCTAGTTTTGAGGCAGCTGTTGCATTTACTGTTGCCTGTACTCGCTTGTGTCAGGAATCCTGACCTGCAGCAGCCGGTCTCTGGGAGACTAAACGAGCGTAGCTCGCCTGTAGTAGGCTACCTGATCGGCTACCACTGCCTGATTGGCTGGAAGAGCCAGCAGATGGATCTTAAGCCCAGCAGCAGTGCAGAGCAGAGCTGCTCAAAGCACTTGCCCCTGGCTGTGTTAGCTCCTGTGTCTGGCTTGTTCCCAGCCCTGCCTCACTTCAGTTAATCAGGTTCTGATCCTTGGCTCCAGCCAGAATCTGGCCTCTGACCTCAGCTCTGACCCTTGGCTTGGACACCTGGGCTCTGACCATGAGGCCTGACTCCTGCTCTGATCACTAGGCATGACCACCCACATCACAGTCACTGATAGTTTGAGTGTATCTTTAATATATGACAAATGCAGCTAGAGCCCCAGATAGAAGCTTTTCATGTGCTCTATAAAGCTAAACAAATATATATTACATCACGGAAGCATTGCAGTAACCAAAACTCATCTCCTCAACAGCTCCCATCGCAAACTGCCTGTTCTCTCTCTCTCTTTATTTTACCCTCTTGCTTTATAAAGTGTATAAGGGACACATGTGGTTCACACAGATCAAAAGGAATTAGATAAGAAAAGAGAAGCAGAAGTGTTTGGGTAACACTGACACTGAAAGTTTTGCAAACTCCAGTCGGAAGCATCACCATCTCAGAAGCCGTGTGCATTTTTGGTGCATTTTAAAGAAAAAATGTGAGAAAGGGGTGACAGTTGGGAAGATGCAGCTGCCCCGTGCTGGGGTGATTCTCCTCCTTCCAGGTGAGAGGTTCACGTTCATCCATTCATGCCACTGACTTTACCCAGGAGCCTGATTCACCAGTGGACTCAGATTCCTCTTCTTCCCTTCTCCCTCTGTCTGCTTTAGTAAAGAGAGAATCTAACAGGTATGTGGGGGGTGGGGTGGGGTATATTGTGTAACCTTAGCACTAACTGTTGGTTATTGTGTGTATAACACCAGTCGCCCCAAAGGAGAGACTCCCTGAGATATACTTCTTATTAGGGTCCTCCGGTGCATTGTATGCTACGTTGTGTAATGCAACATGGGCTGAGAGAGGAGTCCCATGAGGTGCTACTCTGTATCCTCTACCCTTCGTTAGAGTGTTGCTTGGTTTTGTTTTTCAGGCTATTTCTGTGAGCTGACTGCCCCTGGAGAGGTGAGAGGGCCCCTGGGTGGGTTGGTGTCTGTACAGTGTCGGTATCAGGAAGGATTTCAGCAATATCCGAAATACTGGTGCAGAGGAGCAGAATGGAAATCCCGCTCCAAAGATGTTGAGACCGCAGGGTTGGAGGCTGAGGTGAAGTGGGGCAGAGTCGCCATCTGAGACAATCACACCAAGAGCACATTCACTGTGACCATGGAAAACCTGACCCTGGGAGATGCTGGGACATACTGGTGTGGGATAAATGTAAAAAATAGACCTGATTACAATTCTCCTGTCAACGTGACTGTTTTTACCAAACCGAAAGGCAAGTCCATGTTCTGCTCTCCTGGCAAGCTGGGGCCCAAATGTGGATGAAGGGAGCTGGAAGGGGAGCAGTGAGAGAGAGAGAGAGACCAATTTTCTCTGTTAAGACAACAGCCACCTCTGCAGGATAATGGGGTGGATGCTAGAGAAAGTTGGAGGGAGGTGCAGTTATTGGGGAAAGAGGCAGGAGATTCCCAATGCAACTTTCCCTCCTCCTATGATACACCTAGCAGCTCTGGCCTGGTGCTGTCACTTGAAGCTCTGAGGTGTTCCTGCTTCACTGTCTGGCCCCTGGGTGGCTGGAGCTGACAATGGCCAGGGAGCTGGGCATCAGCACACAGCAGATCTGCAGCCAGGGCCCAGCACAGCCAACTGGGATCCAGGCATGCCTCCAGCCTGTCATCCCTGAGCCCACCTCTTTGGCAGGAAGTGGCCAGGTATAGTGGCCTGAAGCTCTTCCCCCACCACACCTAGAATAATAGAATATCAGGGTTGGAAGGGACCTCAGGAAGTCATCTAGCCCAACCATTGACCGGGGCCCGCCGCTTCCCGCAGCTCCCATTGGCCGGGAACGGCAAACTGTGGCCACTGGGAGCTGCGAGAGGCCTGTGCCTGCAGACAGTCAACGTCCACAAAATGTCTCACGGCCCACAATCAGCTTACCCTGATGGGCCGCAGATTGCCCACCACTGTCCTAAGGTAGAGACAGCAAAAGATTCTGCTCAATTCAGAGGCAGAAATTTTTCAGATCCACTTCATTGAAGGCAGTGAGCAGATCCAGACTGGAAAATATAAATTTTGTCATGCAGCTACCAGGACATGGACTGTGTTTCTCCTTGCCAGAACAAAAGCTAATCATCAAACCATTGTGATGTCTAAGTCAGTACTCAGGTAGCTAAGAAGCCCATGTACATGGGGCTCTGCACACATCAGCCCACAGGACCTCACGTTCTGTGAGAGGGCCCAGAGAGCGAGCCTTCAAGGGGGACCATTCTCAATAGACTGACTCAGATTTTACTGAATTGCATCAGAGTGACCTATGCTCTCATTTCCAAAAAAGAGAAACTGCAGAAATGAGGAATCTCTGAATTCACACAGGGAAACTGGCAACAGGAAAACTAAAATAGAACAATGAGCCACAACTGGACTTTTGCCACGTACTGTGCGCGTGTCATTGGTTCCATGCTTTCATTTACCAGTAGCTCATTGATCTGTTCTCCATTGTGGCTTATTACAATTAGAATGAAGTTCATGTATCTTTCCACTAGAATAAGTAGTTCATGGGAAATAAAGCAACAGGAGCTACAAACACCTATTCTCCACTCACACCAGTGTAAATCCAGAGTGACTCCACTACAAATGAACAGGCCAGATTCTCTCCTGCATTCGAACAGTGCTGCACCCCTCTACCAGAGCAAAGCGGCCCCAAAGTCAGCATATCTGGCCTTCAGAAAGTCACCCCAGCACACAGGAAATCCTGGGTGGTGTAGAGTTGCTGGTGTGACTCTTATGTCAATTTCATTCCTCCCTGTTACGGCTCCCCTTGAGATTTTTGTCTTCCACCAGTACCATTTCTATCCACATATTAATCATGCTGGGCTGGATTTCTGCAAACCCCAGACCCTTAGGCTGTGCACATCTTCATGCCCCATTTGCATGAGCTCTTACACAAACTGTGCACACAAATCACGCCATAGATTATTTGTAGAGGCACGAATAGCCTGGCAAGTGTAAGTCCGGTGCAACGCTGTAGATGTAGTTTTGCACATCAATCAGCCCCAGCAGGTGGAGGGATTTTTATTTTTTCTGAGCATGATGAGATTCTAGGACCACCCTGCTGGAAAATGTGCATGGCTATGACATCATTAACGCGCCGCACCTTCCCTCCAACCCAGTCAGACTGCGGTGACGAGTGAATGGATAAAAATACCCAGTTCCTATGGCAGAGCCGTATTTGTTTATGTTAGGTGTGTACAAATCTATGCACATGCCTCATTGAAAGTCAACATCTTTAGACCCAGGACCGGCTGACCCCTTAGTTCCCATGTCCATGTTCCCAGGCTGTAACTCCATTTCTTCATTGTTGTTTGTTGTCTTGTTGTCTGGAAGACCTGAGAGTCCATCTGTTGTGCCTGTAACTGCAGAACTGGAAATATTGAAATAAGTGGTGAGGAAGAGTGGAACTGATAGTGGGTGGGTGAGATTCTGTGGCCTGCATTGTGCAGGAGGTCAGACTAGATGATTATAATGGTCCCTTCCGACCTTAATATCTATGAATCTATGAAAGTGTCTTTATTACACTAGGATATAAGCAAATTCATTGCCTTTAAAATCTCTTGCTCTGAGTCACTTGCAGCTTTTAATCATCCTCAGCAGGTGAGGAGATCCCATGACAAGAGGTGCTTATTTCCACCCCAGCTGCCTTCCCAATAGCTACATTGTCAATTTGACTAAGATACGGAGCCCTTGGTGTATCTCCTTGCGCTGAACTCAGCTCATCTTTGTTTCAGGCAATTGGGAACAATGCGGCAGGCGGCAGCCCAGAGTATGCGGTTATAGATTCTCCTGCAGCCACTGACCAAACAGGATTTTACAGCAGTGTTGAGACCCTTCCTAACTCTGACTGCAATTATGCGGAAATCCAGCCCCACTGTCAGGTAGGACGAAACTGCAACAGCTGTCATGAGGAGCTCAGGGCTGCAGCTAAGTCAAGATCACCCACTCAGGGCTCAGCTGGAAACACTTAACAAGGCAGAGAACTCCCCTCCCTGCCAGCTCTGCAGACTTAAGTTAAACTTGACTTGTTTAAAACTGGACTCAAGACTGCAGCCCAAAGTCAGACAAATAGTCCCAGGCTCTTCAATGGGGCTACCTGCATGAGTGAGAGTTGCAGGGTAGACCCACAGCATAGGAAGCAATCTGGTGTTGGGATCTGGGTGACCGAGTCAGTTTTTCTAGAAGAAAGTCTCTTCCCCCTGCTCTCTACTCGAGCCACTCCACACACCACAGAGCCTCCTGCACCTCCCTTCACTTTCTCAGGACAGGGACCAATAGCAGAAACATGAACAATTCTTTTGCGTGCTGTGCAGGCCAACGCCAAGTGACCAGACAAACACGTCCCCTTTGAGAAGCCCCCCAACTAACCCCAGCCAGGCGGGTTTCTAGTTTCCTCAGTGTTCTAGGAGGGAAGCTGGCCTTTTCCCTAGACACCAGCTCAGGAGAGGAGCCACGGAGCTCAGTTCACAAGGCCCTGACCTCAGAGCCCTGACTGAGAACAAAACACCTAGGGCCCAGATCAGCCTAGCGCAGGGGGGCGGCAACCTGTGGCATGCAAGCTGATTTTTAGTGGCACTCTGCTGCCAGCCGGTGTCCCAGCCACCGGCCCCGCTCAGCCGGCCTGGGGTTCTGTCCACCGGCCCCTGCCAGCCATGTTCCCAGCCGCCAGCAGGGCCAGTGGCCAGGACCCCAGACCGGCAGCGTGGGCAGCAGACGGAACCCCAGACCGGCAGCGCGCTGAGCCACTCAGCCTGCTGCCGGTCTCAGGTTCCATCTGCCGGCACCTGCCAGCCGGGGTCCTGGCCACCGGTCCCGCTCAGCCCGCTGCCGGTCTCAGGTTCCATCTGCCGGCGCCTGCCAGCCGGGGTCCCGGCCACTGGCCCCGCTCAGCCCGCTGCCGGTCTCAGGTTCCATCTGCCGGCGCCTGCCAGCCGGGGTCCTGGCCACCGGTCCCGCTCAGCCCGCTGCCGGTCTCAGGTTCCATCTGCCGGCGCCTGCCAGCCGGGGTCCCAGCCACTGGCCCCGCTCAGCCCGCTGCCGGTCTCAGGTTCCATCTGCCGGCGCCTGCCAGCTGGGGTCCTGGCCACCGGTCCCGCTCAGCCCGCTGCCGGTCTCAGGTTCCATCTGCCAGCACCTGCCAGCCGGGGTCCTGGCCACCGGCCCCGCTCAGCCCGCTGCCGGTCTCAGGTTCCATCTGCTGGCACCTGCCAGCCGGGGTCCCAGCCACTGGCCCCGCTCAGCCCGCTGCCGGTCTCAGGTTCCATCTGCCGGCGCCTGCCAGCCGGGGTCCCGGCCACCAGCCCCGCTCAGCCCGCTGCCAGTCTGGGATTCTGTCGGGGGCCCCTGTAAACGTAAAATTTATTACTGGCACGTGAAACCTTAAATTAATGAAGACTTGGCACGCCACTTCTCAAAGGTTGCTGACCCCTGGACTAGTGACCTAGTGCCTGGGATAGCCAAAGTGCAGTTGGGTTTCAGTTCCCTGTTCTGGCCCTTGCTTCCTTTTCCTGTTTATATAGCTCAGCTGCAGGGCAGGGCTCCCTGAGTGCACCCAGGCTGCTTTGGCTGAAAAGGGTAATGCACCCATTCATAGACACTTTAGGGATCTCAGAGATAAGTCCTCAATACACAGCCCAGACAAGTCACTTGGTTAAAGGGACCTTCTGAAGTTCATGAAGCCAGGGTCTGCTCAGCCGCAGCTACTTGGGCTCCTATTCTAGCTTCTTCCCTCTGATCAATGAGGTTTTTATTTCAGGGTTCAGAAGAGGTTTCTTATGTCACAGTGACGATTTCCAACCCTGACCAGCAGCCCATCTATGCCAACATGGAGCAGCACCCCAAGAAAACACGCCCAGCCAAGCCCCCTGAGGAAACCCTGTACAGTGCTGTGAAGAAGCCACCCAAACACTAACCCTGGATAGGAGGCCGAGTGGTGATGGGGGGCTGCATGGTCCTTATCCAAGCTGCTTGATCCCTACCTGGCAACATGTGAAGCAGCAGGGTTTAGAAGCCAATCTGACCTGTACAAACTCCGCCAGCTGTTGTAGGCAGAGGACTTACAGACACACTCAGCCTGGACCTGGAGTCTGTTGGTTTGTCTGATGGACAGGTGGCCTGATGGAACTAAACAGTTGCTGTTATCTTGTGAGGAGGGAGTTCAAAGAGCCAGTGGCTGGGCTTACAGACAATGAAACTCCCCAGGATCTGGTCAGCAGGACAAGAGAGAAACCGCGGCTCTGTAGTTAAAGAGCTGTCAGATGTTTTCCGTTTCACAAGAGTTTTAAACCTTTAGTTTAAAAAATTCTCATTGAAGTGGCAAAATCTAAAATCCAGAACATGAACTTTGAGCATAATTGGATTTGTTCCTGGCCTGATGAAACATGTACCCATTTTGCAAGAAATCTAAGACACTCTGGGCTCTGTCCTTTGGCCACATTGTTGCTCCTCAAATGCTAATTGCCCAAAGATCACTTATGCAGAGGGGGCATTTGCCTACAGAGTATTTTGTAACTTTCTAGTCATAACTACCTCGACAGGAGAACCCCTCCCGTCGGTGATAGGTCGTGTCTACACTGAAGCGCTACAGGGGTACAGCTGCATTGGTGCTGTTGTAGCCTTTCAAGTGTAGACAAGCCCCCAGTCACTATCTCCAACCACAAAACTTTAACAAGCACCTAGCTGTGTTAAGGCAAAAGGAACTTGCCAAGTGCATGGGCCATGTGACAGTCAGAGGATCTGAGCTCTTGATATAAACGCATATGAGGTCACTGGTAAGGTTTTGCATTAGGGTGCAAGTTTGATGACATTGGGTACATATTGCTTTTGGTTGTTTAGAAATGGAAGTGGAAGCCTGAAGGGCTGAAATGCATAACTCCCAGCTCTACAGGCAATACAAACGTGGACAGGAATGCCAAAAGTCTTTCCTCTTAGCTTTTTATTTCCATGTGTTAACAGTTTTGGATGGAGGCATGTGTTGGGGTGTAACCTTGGCTGCCACTGTTCTTGCTAATTGTGTCTAGCTCTGCCATACCAAGAGGGCTCAGTAGAGATCAGGGCCCAGTTGTGCTGGGAGCTATACAAATACCAAATAAGAGACTGCCCCTGCTGTGAACTGTTTCCAATCTAAATAGGGACAAGAGACACGACAGTTGGGGGTAGGACAAAGTGGAGCTTTGGAGAAAACAGACATTTTTGCCTATGAGAAATTTAAAAAAAAAAATCTTTGTTCAAAATTTCAGCTGAAAATTTTCAGGTTTTCTCAGAAGTTTTGAACTTATTAAAAACAAGAATTTTCATTTTGAATCGTCTTTTTTATTTGACTTAAAGTATTGTTTCACTTCAGTTTCCCCCAAAAAAAGCCTGAAGGAAGCAATCCACGTCAAAACAAAACTAACATTTTCATTTCATTTTGAAATGTTGATTCAAAAAATAAAATAAAAAATCATCTCAAATTTGCCTGCAGGAAGGCACACACCTTTCACTGGAATTTTCCCACAAAGCTTTCCGTTTCAGTTACACATTGTTCAGCAGCAGGAAAGCTTTCCACACTAAACCTTTCAACCAGATCTAAGAACAAAGTTAAAACGTTAAGTGGCAAGGGGTACCACTGGGTGGGTCCATTTTCTGCAGCTGTTATTGCTGAGGGGGTCCATTTTCTGTAAGGTTAGGCTGGGTCACTGGGCAGCAGGGAGTTGGTTTACAGGCTGCCCAGGATCTGCCAAATAAGAGAAGGCTGGGAATATTGGCGTGTTTAAAATGAAGGGTTTGATGATGGAGATCCACACACATTTCAGGAACTCCTTCCGACTGCAGCTGCCATTTTCCGCCAGGCCCTGCTGTAATCGGTCATGATGCAAGTATCACCAGACAAAAACAGGTTTCAGAGGAACAGCCGTGTTAGTCTGTATTCGCAAAATGAAAAGGAGGACTTGTGGCACCTTAGAGACTAACCAATTTATTTGAGCATGAGCTTTCGTGAACAGGAACCCAGCGACCACAGCAATCAAACCACCGTGCGCTGAGTAGGAACCAGCCACTTCCCCCTTAGTCCTTCCCGAGGGAAGTGAGATAGCGTAGATAAGAGGAACCCTTGCAGTGAAAGAACTAGTTAGAGAGTCTGTTTCATTGCAAACGCCTACAGGAGAAATCCGGACCCGGTGCTGCCTAGGAATACAAAGGAAGGATTTTCCTAGAAAGAGACTCACCTGGAATCGACGTCCCACCAGGCTGCGGGGAGAGGCAGAGCAATGAGGCTATTCCCCATTCTGGGTTGGATGCTTTTCCCAGGTAAGGCAGCAGTGAGCTGCGTATGCACCCGCAGGAACAGCCGGCGTTGTTGCTCCTGCGGCCCGTCGCGCACCCACACGTGTGTGTGTGTGTGGTCGGGGAGCGGCTGCTGAGGAGGGATTCCAGGAACGGTCCCTGGGCCTGTAGGAGCCGCAGTGCGCCGCTCCCGGAGACTGGGATTTTGTGCCTTTGCCAAAGTACCTGCCTCTCGGTCGGGGCGTGTGTCATTTCAACGGCTCCTCGCGGTTTGTGCCGCTGCCCGATCAATAGGAGCTTTTTTTGCGGAGATCCCCTGCTGGCAAAGCTACCGCAGGTTGGTGCTTTACATGTGTAAGTTACCAAAAACTCCCGAGCCCAGAAGGGGACAACGGGACTGTCCCAGTCTCTCTCTCTCTCTGTGCCCACGAAGTCTGTGTAAGGTTACACTTGCTCCCACATTTTTCCCGTGATGCTCTGTCGGGGGGGTTACGGGGTGTCCAGACTTACAGCCAACACGTTTTCTGAGCGCCAGCCGCCCTCTGCGCTTCCAGGCAGGGCGGATACGTCTCCCTGCCCCCGGCTCAGCGATTAGGGGAGGGGAAACTCCCCCGGGGTGGGTGTCTCTCCCCCGGAGTTAGGGATGACGGAGCCAGTACAAAGGAAGGGGACCGGGGATCGCGCAGACCCAGTTTCCCCTCGTGGACTCTGAGCGGAGCGGGGTGTTAAAGGAAACCGGCCCCTTTCTGGGGAGGCTGAGGGTGGAGTCCTTGTTGGGGGGGGGCTACAGCCCGGCAGGCCATGGGGTGCGGCCCTCCCTCTCCCAGCGTGGCCAGGCTCGGGTCACACGGGTCAGGGGCTCGCAACATTCCCCGGGGCGCTGGGGGCATTTTGTGTTTCTTCCGACGGAAACGACGCCCCGGCTCTCGTCTCTGTCTCTCGCAGGCTGCTGGGCGGTGACGGGCCCCGGGGCAGTGCGCGGGCCCCCGGGCGGGTCGGTGGCTGTGCGGTGCCGGTACCGGGGCGGCTCTGAGGATGATCCGAAGTTCTGGTGCCGGGAAGGAGGAGGTTGGACAGGAGGAAGGTGGCGCTGTTCCGACGGGCTTCACATCGTGGAGACCAGTGGGTCGGAGGCCGAGGTGAGGCAGGGCAGAGTCTCCATCCGGGACAATCACACCGAGCTCGCCTTCACCGTGACCGTGGAGAACCTGACCCGGGCAGACGCCGGCACGTACCACTGCGGGGTGGGGAAGCCTGGGCGTCTTGACCCCAGGGCCACTGTGGAACTCACCGTCTCCCCAGGTAAATCCCGGCGCCGCTCTTCAAGGTGAGGCGGGAGCGCGGGGCCCGCAGCCGGCGCTCCGGACACACGAAGCCTTTGGGCTCTGCGGGCCGCAGCACGAGGCGGGGGTGGGGGGACAGCGGGGTGTCCGTCAAGGCGCTGCCCTGGAGAGTCGATTTTAGCTCCGTGCCAGTTTCCTAGGGCCCTGCCCAGCGCTGGCCCCAGGGAACACGGTGAGCGCCCCTCACCGAGGCCAGCCGGCAGCACCTGTAAATAACATGGCAGGGCAGTTTCTTCCTGCCCTGGGTCGTGTCCCACGGGGGAAGAGGCTCTGCTTTCACCCTGGGCCGTTCTCATCCTAGTTTGTGTGTGTCCAGCCCTCGTCTGGACCCTGCTGACTCGTGTTTGCTCACTGACCTCCTAGTTACTCGCTCGGCGGGCCTTGACGGTGAGGCTGCTTTGGTTCCCGAGGGTGGGGCTGTTAGTGCCCTGTGGGTCTCCTCCTGAACTGGGAGAGGACAGGAGCTGGCTGCAGTGGGGTCTGGGTATCACTGTGGCTGACAGGAATGGGGAAGTTCCAAGTGAATAAAAGACTAGCAGTGTCAACCTGTGGAACTCCTCAACACATGATGTGGTGAAGGTCAACACTATAACAGGGTTAAAAAAATATTAGATAAGTTCATGGAGAACAGGTCCATCAATGGCTATTAGCCAGGATGGGCATGAATACAACCCCATGCTCTGGATGTCCCTAGTCTCTACTTGCCAGAAGCTGGGAATGGGTGACAGCGGATGGATCACTTGGTGATGACCTGTTCTGTTCATTCCCTCTGAAGCACCAGACATTGGTCACTGTCAGAAGACCAGATACTGGGCTAGATGGACCATTGATCTGATGTCTATGGCTGTTCTTAGGAGAGGGCTGGTGTTTTGTGGGGACCAGCCCCCCAGCTTTATGCTCTACCCCACTGGTTAAGGGGAAATATAAATATTGGCCCTGCCCTTTAGTTCCTCGCCCCCTCACCCCAACCCAAATACACAAATCTCACCTTCATAAAGAATTCCCATTAGTGGAATCCAATTCCAGACATGAAATCTTCATGGATTGACTTGTGATCTTTGATACTCTCAGGTTGCACCCCCTCAGTGCAGACAGTGCGCCCGGAAATGAGCGTAGCAAAGTGGCATTGTTTACCTACTGTGGCAGGGAAATCAGTAACCAGGGTCTCTTCCAGGCCGAAGGACTCTGCCCTGATTCAGCATCTGGACGCAGAGACTCCTCACTGCACTTAAACCAGATAAAGGGCATGCGCGAAAACCAGAGACAGTTTACACAGTTGCTAAAAAGCTGTCGATTCCGGCAGCTTTCGCCGGCTGAAGCCCCGTTCCCCGGCTTCTTTCATCTTGCAGCCGCGGCTGTGGGGTACCAGCCAGAGAGAGGGGGGCAAAGCGAACAGCGAGGGTGGGTGTACTCTGTTGCTGTAGTGTTAACCCAGCAAAGCATGGTCTGGCCAGAAGTGAAGAATCTGTGGCTAAAATTCTGTGCTCAGCCTGTGGGTGGCACACCCCAGGGGGAGGGGGGCAAAGATGGCTTTAAGTTGCCCTGGCAGCTTTCCAGTTCTGAGCTGTCACGTGAACTAGGTAGAGGAGCGGCTGCTGTAATTTCCCACAACCTGTCCCCATGGGCTCCCATGGACTACTCTGCATCCCCCAGCAGCAGGGAGTTTCTATGGCCCCAAGTGACAGAGAGAGACATGCCCCCCCCCTCCAGCCTGGCATTCCCCATGCCAGTGTTTTCAGTGGTGGGAGGCAGCATAGGGCCACTTGTTGCAGCCTGATGCAGTTCTTATGCTGGGGCCGTTCTGCCCTGGTGACTGCAGGGCTTTCATGGCTCCTCCACCCCATCGGAGCAGCCTGCGGGGGCCTCAGCAGAGTGGAGAATCCCTCCCCTGTGTCTCTTGAAACCTAAACCTCTTTTTTAGGAACAAGAATCTTTAGTGCCATTGAGAAAACGGCATTTCGTCCCATGGAATCTGATTTACTGAGTCTGTTTTTATCCACAGCTAATTCTTCCCCACCCTCAACAGAAACGTCATCATCAGCGACAGAGCAACCAACTGCTTCTTCTCCCTCAATATCTACTTCCCTCGGGACAAATGCTGAGAAAGGGATATCCACCTTCTATCCAGGGATATCCACTAACCATGACACCACTGCCTCAGGGTGAGTATCAATGCTCCAGCCAGGGTCGCTTTTATGGGTGCGTCCACACTGCAGCTGGGTGCGAGCTCCCAGCCTGGGTACCCAGACTTGCGATAGTGGGGCTTGCGATAATGTGCTGAAAATAGCTGTGTGGATTTGGAGCCTGGGCTCTCACGCTCACACCTAGCCCTAGGCGAGATGACAGCCCAAACCACAAAGTCTAGGCAACAGCTACTTTTAGCACACTAGGGTGAGCTCCCACTACACCAGGGGGTCTGTGCGGGCTGGAAGGATCCCTCCCAGCTGCAGAGTAAACATACCCTATGGGCTGCCAGCCTCACTGGAATCAGTGCAACGTCAGGGGGTATATAAAATGCAATAGTGAACTGTGAAGGAAGACAAGGGGGTATATACCCCCTGACGTCGCACTGATTCCTTGCTCCTGTGCTTAAAATTATGCACGTTCTTAGCTCTATCAGGTCTGATTACAACCCTCCCCCATTAAACCACTAAACCCGTGCCTGCTGAGAAAGCCATGTGGTCATACTGCTGTAACCGTCCCCCTTCCTCATTCATTTCCCTCCTGACAGCTAGTTTCTCCCACTTCCCGCAACAGATCTGAGAGTCTGCCCCTGCAAGCACTAGGCACATGAGCCATCTGAGTCACATGACTAGTCCCACGGACATCTACATCCTGGTCTATACCATCTATTCCTGACAAGGAGAGTCCGCAAAGGGTGCAGCCGAGTCAGCGCTGAACAAGCTCCAACTGTAGACAAGCTGCAAGATCTAGAGCCAAAATATTTCAAAATAAGAAATTTTAAAATCGAATGATCTTTTCCCCATATATTTTGTTCACTTTTTGAGCTCTGTGCATCTTCCAGCCGACTGGTCAGTTTCACTTTTGCGTCTAATTAGTTCCACTCCAGCCCATGTACTGACTAGCATAATCCTGCCAGGTTTGGGTTGCCAGATGCCAGCGCTGCAAGTGGCATCCTTACTTATTTACACTGGAATTTAAAACAAGGCATGAAACAACTTGCAGCCAGAGGGAACAGGGGATAGACTGGAGAATAGCACCGTCACTAGGAAAAGGCAGGTCTATGTGATTGGGGACTCTTTACTGAGAAGAATAGATAGGCCTGTAACCAGAGCTGATCCAGAAAATAGGAGGGTGTGCTGTCTTCCAGGTGCTAAGATACGGGATGTAGACCTGAGGTTGAAAAGGATTCTAAAGGGAGCGGGAAAGAATCCCCTAATTATCCTTCATGTGGGAACAAATGATACGGCTAGATTCTCGCTGGAAAGTATTAAGGGAGACTATGCTAGGTTGGGGAGGACGCTTAAGGAAATTGAGGCTCAGGTGATCTTTAGTGGGATTCTGCCTGTTCCTAGAGAAGGGCAACAAAGGTGTGACAAGATTATGACTATCAATAGATGGCTTAGGCAGTGGTGCTATAAGGAGGGCTTTGGGATGTATGGTCATTGGGAGGCATTCATGGATAGAGGACAGTTCTCTCGGGATGGACTTCATCTGAGTAGGGAAGGAAATAGACTTCTAGGATGGAGGTTGGCACAACTGATTAAGAGAGCTTTAAACTAGGAATTTGGGGGAGATGGTTGGGAGATGTCCAGGTAATCTCCACGCCAGAATTTAGCATAGAGTGGAAAGAAAATGAAGTAAGAGTGGATACAGCTGTAGGTAGGAGGAAGGGCAGTGTAGATACAAGTCTAATAGGTTATACTGGTAGTAAAATAACCGTGCCTAATAGGGTACAGAATGTGAGTGAGGCCAAACAGCAAAAATTAAGATGTTTGTACACTAATGCAAGGAGCCTAGGTAATAAAATGGAGGAACTAGAGTTACTGGTGCAGGAAGTGAAACCAGATATTATAGGTATAACAGAGACCTGGTGGAATAGTAGTCATGACTGGGCTACAGGTATTGAAGGGTATGTGCTGTTTAGGAAAGACCGAAATAAAGGTAAAGGTGGTGGAGTAGCACTGTATATCAATGATGAGATAGAATGTAAAGAAATAAGAAGCGATGAAATGGATATGACTGAGTCTGTCTGGGCAACAATTAAATTGGGGAAGAAAACTATTAGAGCCTCCCCTGGGATAGTGCTTGGGGTGTGCTATAGACCGCCGGGATCTAATTTGGATATGGATAGAGCCCTTTTTAATGTTTTTAATAAAGTAAATACTAATGGAAACTGTGTGATCATGGGAGACTTTAACTTCCCAGATATAGACTGGAGGACGAGTGCTAGTAATAATAATAGGGCTCAGATTTTCCTAGATGCGATAGCTGATGGATTCCTTCAGCAAGTAGTTGCTGAACCGACTAGAGGGGATGCCATTTTAGATTTGGTCTTGGTGAGTAATGAGGACCTCATAGAGGAAATGGTTGTAGGGGATAATCTTGGCTCAAGTGATCATGAGCTAATTCAGTTCAAACTGAATGGAAGGATTAACAAAAATAAATCTGCAACTAGGGTTTTTGATTTCAAAAGGGCTGACTTTCAAAAATTAAGGAAATTAGTTAGGGAAGTGGATTGGACTGAAGAATTTATGGGTTTAAAGGTAGAGGAGGCCTGGGATTATTTTAAATTAAAGCTGCAGAAGCTATCGGAAGCCTGCATCCCAAGAAAGGGGAAAAAATTCATAGGCAGGAGTTGTAGACCAAGCTGGATGAGCAAGCATCTTAGAGAGGTAATTAAGAAAAAGCAGAAAGCATATAGGGAGTGGAAGAAGGGAGGGATCAGTAAGGAAAGCTACCTTATTGAGGTCAGAATATGTAGGGATAAAGTGAGACAGGCTAAAAGTCAAGTAGAGTTGGACCTTGCAAAGGGAATTAAAACCAATAGTAAAAGGTTCTATAGTCATATAAATAGGAAGAAAACAAAGAAAGAAGAAGTGGGACCGCTAAAAACTGAGGATGGAGTGGAGGTCAAGGATAATCTAGGCATGGCCCAATATCTAAACAAATACTTTGCCTCAGTCTTTAATAAGACTAAAGAGGATCTTAGGGATAATGGTAGCATGATAAATGGGAATGAGGATATGGAGGTAGACATCACCATATCTGAGGTAGAAGCGAAACTCAAACAGCTTAATGGGACTAAATCGGGGGGCCCAGATAATCTTCATCCAAGAATATTAAAAGAATTGGCACAAGAAATTGCAAGCCCATTAGCAAGAATTTTTAATGAATCTGTAAACTCAGGGGTTGTACCGTATGATTGGAGAATTGCTAACATAGTTCCTATTTTTAAGAAAGGGAAAAAAAGTGATCCAAGTAATTATAGGCCTGTTAGTTTGACATCTGTAGTATGCAAGGTCTTGGAAAAAATTTTGAAGGAGAAGGTAGTTAAGGACATTGAAGTCAATGGTAAATGGGACAAAATACAACATGGTTTTACAAAAGGTAGATCGTGCCAAACCAACCTGATCTCCTTCTTTGAGAGAGTAACAGATTTTTTAGATAAAGGAAACGCAGTGGATCTAATTTACTTAGATTTTAGTAAGGCGTTTGATACTGTGCCACATGGGGAATTATTAGTTAAATTGGATAAGATGGGCATCAATAGGAAAATTGAAAGGTGGATAGGGAATTGGTTAAAGGGGAGACTACAACGGGTCCTACTGAAAGGTGAACTGTCAAGTTGGAGGGAGGTTACCAGTGGAGTTCCTCAAGGATCAGTTTTGGGACCAATCTTATTTAATCTTTTTATTACTGACCTGGGCACAAAAAGTGGGAGTGTGCTAATAAAGTTTGCAGATGATACAAAGCTGGGAGGTATTGCTAATTTAGAGAAGGACAGGGATACCCTACAGGAGGATCTGGATGACCTTGTAAACTGGAGTAATAGGAATAGGATGAAATTTAATAGTGAGAAGTGTAAGGTCATGCATTTAGGGATTAATAACAAGAATTTTAGTTATAAGCTAGGGACGCATCAACTAGAAGTAACGGAGGAGGAAAAGGACCTTGGAGTATTGGTTGATCATAGGATGACTATGAGCTGCCAATGTGATATAGCTGTGAAAAAAGCTAATGTCATCTTGGGATGCATCAGGAGAGGTATTTCCAGTAGGGATAAGGAGGTTTTAGTACCATTATATAAGGCACTGGTGAGACCTCACCTGGAATACTGTGTGCAGTTCTGGTCTCCCATGTTTAAGAAGGATGAATTCAAACTGGAACAGGTACAAAGAAGGGCTACTGAGATGATCCGAGGAATGGAAAACTTGTCTTATGAAAGGAGACTCAGGGAGCTTGGCTTGTTTAGCCTAACTAAAAGAAGGTTGAGGGGAGATATGATTGCTCTCTATAAATATATCAGAGGGATAAATACCAGAGAGGGAGAGGAATTATTTAAACTCAGTACCAATGTGGACACAAGAACAAATGGATATAAACTGGCCACTAGGAAATTTAGATTAGAAATTAGACGAAGGTTTCTAACCATCAGAGGAGTGAAGTTTTGGAATAGCCTTCCGAGGGAAGTAGTGGGGGCAAAAGATCTATCTTGCTTTAAGATTAAACTCGATAAGTTTATGGAGGAGATGGTATGATGGGATAACATGGTTTTGGTAATTAAATATTCATGGTAAATAGGCCCAATGGCCTGTGATGGGTTTTTAGATGGGGTAAGATCCAAGTTACCCGGGAAAGAATTTTCTGTAGTATCTGGCTGATGAATCTTGCCCATATGCTCAGGGTTTAGCTGATCGCCATATTTGGGGTCGGGAAGGAATTTTCCTCCAGGGCAGATTGGAAGGCCCTGGAGGTTTTTCGCCTTCCTCTGTAGCATGGGGCACGGGTCACTTGCTGGAGGATTCTCTGCTCCTTGAGGTCTTCAAACTACAATTTGAGGACTTCAATAGCACAGATATAGGTGTGAGGTCTTTTTTAGGAGTGGTGGGTGAAATTCTGTGGCCTGCATTGTGCAGGAGGTCGGACTAGATGATCATAATGGTCCCTTCTGGCCTAAATATCTATGAATCTATGAATCTCTGTTGGTCTAAGGTTTTTGTAAACTTTTTGACAACATCTAAATTTGGGGCCAAATTTGAGCTGACACTGTTCCTTTCAACAAAATAAGATTTCTATCCGCTAAAATTAAAAGTGGATGAAAACTACAGAATCCCGGGCACCAGGAAAAAATCTAAAAGGAAACCAAAATGTCTAAGGCCCTTATCCTGCAAACCCTTCCACGTGCTTGCTTAACTTTAAGCATGTTTAGAACGTTAAGTATTTGCTTAAAATATTTGTAGGACTGGAGCTGAAAATATCAAAGAATTAACAAAAAAGTCACCACAAGTTAGTTTTAAAGTACATATTTATCAGCTATACTAGAGAGGCTGTTGGTCATTTCTGCTCATCTCAAAGACAAGACTAAAAAAAGGGACAAATGAAGTTAGTTAAGTAGCTGGCTATGCATATTCTCATGCAGTGTGAGACAGTGTCCAGATAAAATCCTATGCATGATAAATGAGCCGGGGGGGGGGGGCGGGGGGGCATGGAAATCACCAGATTAACGCATCTGTGGACATCCTTAAACTTGCCCCACCCAGCATCAGCTACACATCTGTGTCAGCTGCGCAGGAGGGTTGGCTGGGTGTGACCAACCCACCTAAGGGAATCCAGACAAAGTTTCACCCTCAAAAGTTTCTGTGACCTGGGCAGACAACAGGGGGGGGGGTAATATTATCTACGAATAAAGGTGCTGTTACAGCTAGAGCAGGTTTAAAATAAGTGACATTTATCTCCTCCAATGCACCAAGCCCTGGCCCGTGTCTCGCTCCCCCACATGCACAAGGCACAGACCATGCCTGCTACATCAGACTCTTCCTACAGACTGCACGATCTTGCTGGCTACTCACATTTGTATTTGATACAGGTGCCATTTTAGAGGTGACCTGAGTTAGATTTAGCCTGGACTAGGATATTAATCTGCTGGACCCTGTGGGCCTGGTGCACAACAAACAGTTGCTCCTGGCTGAATTAGCAGTTGAAGGAGAAAGTGTGAAAACAGACATTCTCTCTTTTTCCAGCAGGTCCCAAGACTCAGACATCGTCTACATCCTGGTACCATGCGTCCTGCTGGTTCTCATTTTGTTTCTGCTCGCTGCTGTGATGTTGGTAAGACTGTCCAAGAAGAGGAAAAAAGGTAAGTGAAATCCTGCACGTGTCCTCAAATGAGTCATGTTTCTGATCCTTGCTGCTTCTCTCCTTCCCTCCCTCTTCCCCAAATGGGAAAGTCCAGAACTCCACAAAGCACAGGGGCTGGAAATAGGGGCACTGCTGCACCCCCTGGCTTGAAGTGGTTTCCATCATATACAGGGTTTACAGTTCGGTTCAGTGGCTCTCAGCACCCACGATACGCATTGTTCCAGCACCCCTGCCATCAAGTGACTTCTGTGCTTATTGCACCCTGCTGAGCTCGACAGAGCATGTCTGAAATGCATGAGAGACCCGTGTGCAACATTGTCCAAAACTGCAAATAACTCTGGTTTTGGTGTTTGTTCTACATCTCTGTTGGAGCTGGGCAAAGTTTTACCACCAAAATTATTTTTCAGTGAAAAATACAGACTCAGCAACACCAAAACGTTTTGCCAAGTCCTGTCGAATTGTTTCAGGGGGGAAAAAAAACAATCCTACACATCCAAAAAAACCTGATCTATTTCATATTAAAATGTCAAAAGTAAATATTTGGGTTTTTCAATTTGAAACAAATTCTTGTTTCAAAAATTATGTAAAAACCAATCAAATGTTGAAAATGGTCACAACTGAAGAGAAACATTTCAATTTTATCTAAACAAAACGTTTCATTTACCCTGGGGGGGAAAAAAAGTGATTTCAATGTTTTGAAGTTGCCAGCTCCCCTCTATCCGTTATTTGCCCAGCTCTAAACTGCATACACACATACACACCCCTCATGCTATGTAGCTGCTTACTCCATCACTGAAATCAGTGGGACTACCTGTGGAGTAAAGGTGCTACCCTAAGTAAGGGTATCAGAGTCTGACCCTAAACACCAAGGTCTCCTTCCTTTTCACTCACTGTGTCACTACATGGCTTGAGAGCTCAGGTGAGCTCTGATCAGTCCAGGATCTGGCGGTGTGTGGATAGCGATGGATCATTTCAGGGTCAGTCAGTTCCACAGCATCAGCTGATACTAAAAACATTACAGCACTCTACGCTGATTGCCTCAGACAATGGAGCGCAGCTGTTGTAAGCTGTGGCTTTTTGGACCATTCCTGTAGAAGAGACCATTTTCACGTGGGAGCTTTTGCTAGCACCGAAGGATCTTTTCAACTTTGGTTGTATTGAGTGGATGGATTTATGCTGACATGCCCCTGTTTGGTTTGGTTCAGTAGGCCAGGTTCGCACTGAGTCTAAAGGGAAGCTGGAGTTTGGTTCAGAGGGCTGTATTGTGCAGGTGATGGAAAGCGGTCACTGACTGGTGCAGTTGGCCGGATCTCAGTTAGCACCTAGAGAATTGACCCATTTCCTTTAGGATCAGTGGCAGGGCAGCAGGGAGGTAACCTAGACTCAATGGCTGGATTTACTAGGGCACTGCAGTTTTGATACATTTCTGGTCTTCTGAGCTCAGTGTGTGTGTCCCCTGAAAAAGAGTTACAGGTCAGCCCTGCAACTTAGAACTGCAAAGCTGTGAGAGCCGCAGTTACCCCCTTACCTGTTGCTGTAACTTGGCTCTAATTCAATCTCTTTTCTGTCTCATCCAGCTCTTTCAGGAGCATCTGTGCAGAGGGACAAGAAAATCAACCTGTCAAATTTGGTAAGGCAAATCATAATATGTCCTGGTAACATCACCTCTTAAATTCTGTCCTAGGGAGGTGTAATATCACAGTTGCGGGGGAGGGGAGTGTGACGGGTTGGGTCACAGAGACCCCCTTGGGGCTGCTACCTGATATGCTGAGACTACCTCTGAGCCTGTTTTCCCTGCCAGCTTGGGACTTCAGCACCCTGTTTTGTTGAGCCAGACACACTAGCCTGCTGCAAACACGGACCCAGGTCTGAACCACATCCTCCAAAAGCTGCAGACTTAACTGAAAACAGCTTAAGAAGTGCTCCTGACTCCAGCACTCAGACATCCAGTTCCCAATGGGGTCCAAACCCCAAATAAATCTGTTTTACTCTGTATGAACCTTAGTCAGACTAGCAACCTAGGGCCTCAGATAGCCAAAGTGCAGATGGGTTTCAGTTCCCTGTTCTGCCCCTTGCTTCCTTTTCCTGTTTATATAGCTCAGCTGCAGGGCAGGGCTCCCTGAGTGCACCCAGGCTGCTTTGGCTGAAAAGGGTAATGCACCCATTCGTAGACACTTTAGGGATCTCAGCGATAAGTCCTCAATACACAGCCCAGACAAGTCACTTGGTTAAAGGGACCCGCTGAAATTCATGAAGCCAGGGTCTGCTCAGCCGCAGCTACTTGGGCTCCTATTCTAGCTTCTTCCCTCTGATCAATGAGGTTTTTATTTCAGGGTTCAGAAGAGGTTTCTTATGTCACAGTGACGATTTCCAACCCCGACCAGCAGCCCATCTATGCCAACATGGAGCAGCGCCCCAAGAAAACACGCCCAGCCAAGCCCCCTGAGGAAACCCTGTACAGCGCTGTGAAGAAGCCACCCAAACACTAACCCTGGATAGGAGGCCGAGTGGTGATGGGGGGCTGCATGGTCCTTATCCAAGCTGCTTGATCCCTACCTGGCAACATGTGAAGCAACAGGGTTTAGAAGCCAATCTGACCTGTACAAACTCCGCCAGCTGTTGTAGGCAGAGGACTTACGGACACACTCAGCCTGGACCTGGAGTCTGTTGGTTTGTCTGATGGACAGGTGGCCTGATGGAACTAAACAGTTGCTGTTATCTTGTGAGGAGCGGGTTCAAAGAGCCAGCGGCTGGGCTTACAGACAATGAAACTCCCCAGGATCTGGTCAGCAGGACACGCGAGAAACGTTGTATCTGTGTTTGAATATCATACATCTGGTGCAAAAAGGGAGTTTAGCGGGACCATGAAGCAAACCTGCCTGCAAGAGGAGTTTCCTCCATATCAGGAGAGAGGGTAGTTCCCCCTGTCACCCCCTCTAACAGCAAGTTAAACCGGAAACGGATCCAGGCATCCAAGAGATAGATGGAAAGATAATTTACATGCTCACAGGTGTCCTGGTGATTAAATCTATCAAGCTCTGGAATCAAATCAGGTCAAGCATCTACATCCCAGCCTGTTTTCATACAGAAACTTAAAACCCCTGGAACTGAATTTTGAACTGGTTGGACACAGGGCAATCATCATCTACAGAGAGGAGAAGTGCATGGGGAGGAACCTGGGCCTTGGAGTTGTCTCTATGCATTATTGGGGGGATGGTCTTATTAAGGTTGCCTCCCCAACACTTCCCATTATAAAACCCCATTTTGGTTGCTTATAACTTTGCCAAACTTGAATTTTAAATTTTCTTAGCAAGGTGTCTCCCTCAGAATTATTTTTTTTGTTTTGTTTGTTGTTGTTGTTTTTTAAGCTTCAACCAAACAGTTCAGATAGTCCTAAGAACAAGGCAAGGGATAAATATGCTGCCTTGCAATGTTAATAAAAATTCTCTCTTTTCTTTGAGAAGCTGTAGTGTCCACACGCTTTGGAGCCAGGACTTGAAAGCTGGCAGACCATGGCCCGTGTCTCAGGGACATACCTTTTGCTGTGAAAATCCAGTCAAATTTGGCCAATTTATAAGCCTTTGAAAAATCCGTGTTTGTACATGCTCAGTAAAAACTTCTTCCAATTGCACAGACCACCTTAATTTCAGCATCCCCTAACTTTTCATTGCTTGATTTTGCAACCTTAATATTATTTTAATGTCGTTTTTTTGCATGCAATATGTTATGCAAGGAGGGCCTTCTAACCACTGTCTTTCCCTCACCCTGCAGTATGGATTGATGGCGTGAAAGTTTTATTTATTTTTCTAGCATGAACTACCCTAGATTTAAGCCTCTTTCTTCTTGCAAAAGGAATTTGTGACCATCCAGAAACAATGGATTATAATAAATTATGTCTCACTGGCATCAATCATTTATACTGCATGACTAGTGTTAATCAGGCTTCCTACAGAAAGCCCAGTGAGGGTGAGAGGGTCGAAAAGCAACTAAACATTGCTGCACTTGTTAGTAAACATCTGGAGCCAGGCATGAATTTCATGCATTGCTGTGAAGCGTGGGAAACAAAGGCTCCTGGAAACAGAAAACATAATAAAAAAAGAAGATCTGGCTTGCGTTGGAGGTGCTGAGCTAAGGTGTATAAGATCTAGATTCAATTCCCATGTCTACCACAGACTTCCTCTGTGACTATGGGAAAATCACTTATCTCTGGGTGTCAGTTCCTCATCTACAAAACAGAAGTATTGCTACTTCCCAAAGATTTTGTGAGAGTAAATTAATGAATGTCTGAAACGCTCACTTACTACAACAGAGTCAGCACCCATTTCTTGCGAGCGCCCCCTTCTGGGCAACGCATGCCTGCAATTACTCAGTTTTTTCACAGGGCAGCACCTACCTCTTCTCACAGGCACCCACTTTTTAGTTAGGTGTGAGCCCTGCTTTTCTTTGGGTTCTTACACCAGGGTGGCACCCGCCTCTCACGAGTGTCCCCCGGCCACTGGTTGTATCAGCGACTCAGCCCTCCAGCCGAGTCACACACACCATCCCCCCTTCCGGGGTATACAGTCTCTCTTTCTCACAGTCCTGATAGGGGGCCCAAGCACCAAGTCTTCCTCCCCAGGGACACTGCCTTCTTTAACAGCCCAACAGGGGCCCATCTCAGCACCCATAGTTGGTGTCCTTACAGCAACCCTCGCTTAGGCTCAGTCTTCAACCAAACCAGCACGGTACCCTCGCCTGGTCTGGCTAAGTTCTGGGCTCAGTCCCCTGAGCTCAGCCTGTCCACAGTCCTGCTGCTCTTCCAGCAACCCAGACCTACATCTTCAAGCTCCAGGCAACACACTGCTCTCCTGCTGCTGCTTCCTTTTTTATGGCCCTTCTATCCCCTGATTGGTTGCTCCAGCAGACCCTCTGATTGGCTGCTTCTCTGCAGCCACTCTAGGCCACCTGGAGGACTTCTCTGCTTTTTGGAGGGGGCAGGGCAAAGCAGGGCCAGGAGGTCTTCAGCAGGGTGTCTCCAGAGCTAGTCCACCCCATCACAGAGGTCAGTAAAAGTATCTAGATAGATAATTTGCATGCCATGAGGGATTAAATTAGTTTCTTAAACTAAGAACCCCTCAGCAGTGTTAAAAATAACTTCTCAAGTGAATGGATCATGTGACAGTCAGCAATGCTGATCTCTTGATATAACTGATTAAAAAAAAAGCATACAAGGTCTCTGTTAAGGTTTTGCATTAGGCTGCAAGTTTGATAAAGTTTGGTTCATGTCACGTCTTTGGTACCTGTTGGACTTGGAAGTGAAAGCCTTATGGAGTGTCGACGTGCATTATTGAGAGTGTTCTAGGCAATGTGAAAGTGGAAAGGAATGCAAAAGACATCTTTTTATTTCCTTGCTCTACAGGGGGAGGAGGGGAGGTGTCCTGATGCAATATTACCTGCCACTAAATATAGTTTTTCTTTGCTAATTATTTCTAGTACAGCAGCACTCAGAAGCCCAAATCAAGATCAGGGCCCGGTTGCACTGAAAGTTGTACAAATACAAAATATGAGCCTGTCCCTTCTCTAAAGTGCTTACAATTAAACTATGGGCAGGATGTGATAGGTGGATGTAGGGCAAAGCAGTGCTGGTCACAGACTAGACATTTTTCCCCATGAAAAATTTCAAACATAGACTTTGTTTGAACTTCTCCAAATTTCCCACAGGAAGCTTCAAAGTGATTCAAAACAAGAATTTTCATTTTCAAATCAACAGTTTGTTCAACTAAAAGTGTCATTTGTTTGGTTTTTCTGAAAAAAAATCTAATTAAAAGGACATTTTAAGCAAAAGCAAAATTAAAATTTCTCTTTTCCTTTGAAATGTCCATTCAAAGTAAAAAATTTCATTTTGAATTTTACTGAACAAACTGAAATCTTTCATTGGACTTTTCCTGTTACGAAACAGGATGTTAACATAACCCGCAGCCATCTTGTACACTTAGCCACTATAAGCTGGAAGCAAGGACACCACGTAGTCAGGAATAGTTTGACCTGGGTACAACCAAAGCAGACAAAATAGCCCCACAGCTTCAGTGTTTGTCTGTGAGGGTGAGAAAGTGACAGGGTCATGGGAATGAAAGGGAGTGTGAAGAACTGATCTTGGCTCTGGGTGTCTGTGATTATAAGTTTTGTTTTTTGCTGAGAGCGGCTTTATGGATAAGTAGAAATTATGACGGATTTTTTGTTGTTGTGTTTTTTTAAACTGTTGCTAGAGAAATGGTCAGCCTATTAGAGATGTTCTGAGTTATTTGCCTTAAGTAAGGTATAAAAAGATTAGCAAATCTTCCCCATGGCTAGGAGGAAGGCTGGCCGCTGGAGACCTGCTACTGGACACCACCTCAGACTTTGGGTAACTATATCTGGGGTGCTCGCAACTATTGCTATTTTGTGTGTGTGCTGTAGACTCAGTAAAAATAAGGCTTTGGGGATGAAAGCACTCATTTGTACCAATCATTTATCAAACTGAGGAGCTGTATCCCCATTGATTGATTTCCTGCTAAGTGGATGTTTTCCCCCACAAGAGGCGTAGTGCTTATGTCAATGTAGTTAGGGTGATGCCATATCTGTGTAGACACTGCGTTACTTACATTGGCTGTCAGCTCTGAATGGGGTTACAGCTTAAGCCCTTCCCGCACCCCCAGCGCTGACAACCTGAGCAGTCCACCAGGCTCATAGCTGTGAGCCCCTGCTCTGGCCCTGACAGCCAGGGAGGCAGCTGTGAGCTCTGTACCTACAACTGAGACTGTCAGCCCCAGGGCTGCAGGGCTCCAGCTGTCAGTGTCCCGCAATGCCCCACTTCAGCCAGTGGAAAGCGCTCCTGGTGACGATGTGCTTGCACCAATGGAAGGAGCACGTGTGGACATGAACCATCGCTTTAATTACTGCAGTGGCTGTATGTCAACTTAACTCAAGTTGACTGAATTTTGTAGTCGAGACAAGCCCTCAGTCAGAGTTACTGCCCTCCCAGCCTTTCCCAAGAGAAGTGAGGCAGCTGAGACACTGAGAACCCTTACAACAAAAGAAGTGGTTAGGCAGCCACAAAGTTTCATTGAAAAGTCCTACTGAAGAAAAAGGGGCCCAGTTCTTCCTAGTAATACAAATAAAGATTTTCCTGCAGAGAGACTCACCTGGAGTTGACGTCCCGCCACCCTCCAGCGAGAGGCAGAACAATGAGAATTCTCCAAATTCTGGGTTGGATGTTTTTCCCAGATAAGGCAGCAATGAGCTGCGTATGCACCAGCAGAAACCAGCAGCGTTGTTCCTCCTCGGGTCCGTCACACACTCACGTGTGTGTTATCGGAGAGTGGCTGCTGAGAATGGAAGAGGAATTCCAGGAATGGTCCTTGAGGCTTCCAATAAACCTGCAGGAGCCCCAATGCACTGCTCCTGGAGACTTGGATTTTGTACCTGCTTCTCCGGTGGGCCATGTATCATCTGAACCGCTCCTTACAGTTTATGCAGGAACTAAAGCTGCTCATTCACTAGGAGTTTTTTCCAGAGTATACCTATTGGTAAATTTACTGCAGGTTGACCCTTCACATTTGTAAGTCACCAAAACGTCCTAACCCAGCAGGGGAGAACAGGAGGGTCCTAAAGTCTTTGTTTGGCAATGAAGAGTTTGCCCACAGATGTCTTCCTGCAATGCTCTATTTTTGTCAGCAGGAGTCTGGGGGCATCCAGAAAGGGCAGCAGCCTGCAGGCCCCTTTTTCCGCAGTAGCTCTAAGCGCCAGTTGCCAGGAGACTGGGACGTTCTCTCAGTGCAGAGCAGATACTTCTCTCTGGCTCAATAATTAGGAGTTGGGGGAACTCCACTAGTGTCTCTCTCCTCTTGAGCTAGCGATGATGGATCTGCCATCAACCAGTATTAAAAAACAGGGACAGGGATCCCACTTACCCAGTTTCACATCATGGAATCAGAGAGGAGGGGAAGAGTAATGGATGCCTGCCCTTGACTGCGTGGGCGGTGGGGGAGGAGGAGGAGTGATTGTCCACTCGGCATTTTTATTGCCCAACGGGCAAGGATTTGGGTCCCTCCATCTCTCAGCATCGCCAAGTTCTTCTCCTCTGGTCACGCATGTCAAAGGCTCAGCTGTCACCACAACATTCCCCAGGGCACTGAGCGTTTGTTTAGAAAGAAGTGATTCCTTGTGTTTCTCACGGTCTCTGGCAGGCTGCTGGGCAGTGACGGGCCCCAGGGCAGCACAAGGCCCCCTGGGCAGATCAGTGTCTGTGCGGTGATGGTATATGAGAGACTAGGAGGATTGTGCAAAATTCTGGTGCAGGACAGGACTTCTGATCTGTTCCAGCAGCATCAGAATCAAGACCACAGGGTCAGCGGACGAGGTGAAGCAGGGCAGAGTCTCCAACAGAGACAATCACACCCACCACTCATTCCCTGTGACTATGAAGAACCTGACACTGGGAGAAATGGGGACCTACTGGTAGTGGGGCCTACCCTCTACTCCAGGTTCCATCTTAGGGACCCTCTAATCAGAAGCCAAGGTCTGTTCCCTCCTGACCCCTGCTGCCTTTCCCTGAGCTCTCTCCTACCTTCTCCTGAGTCTGCCAGCCCAAACTCCCTCCACCCAGGGAGTGACTGACAATTACTTCCCTGCAGGCCCCTTCTCTGGCTTTGTGAGGGACAGGCAAGGCCTCTACAGGTGATCTACTCTCAAATTAGCTGCTGCCAGCCTAAATCTCCCCCATTTGCAGCCTAGCTGGCTGATGGGGCCCCACTTGTCCTAATTCAGCTCTTGCAGGGCCAGTGTGGTGAGTACACCCCATCACACACCCAAATTAGCTAGGCAGAAAGAGAAGAGCATGCCTGGCATACATGAGTGACCATGTGCAACATTGTCCACAACTATAAATATCTCTTGTGATGGTGTTCAGCCTACATCCCTGCATGAGGGCCAGATTCAGGTACCCTTACTCACACAGAGTAGCAGCTTACTCCACAAGTAGCTCATCATGGATGTCAAAGGGCCTACGTATGGAGAAAGGTGCTACTCAATATGAGTAAAGGCACCAAAATCTGGCCCTGAATTTGTTACACTTCAAGATTTCACTTCCTCTACACTTAATGTGTCAGTACATAGGAGCGTGGCTTGAGAGCTCTGGTGAGCCAGCTCAGCTCTGATCAGCCTGGGATTAGTTATGTGTGGATACAGTTGGATCATCTCAGTGTCAGTCGGTCCCATGGGACCAGCCATTACTAAGCAAATCCTCTAGAGTACTCTGCAGTAATTTCCCCAAATATTCCAGCGCAGCAACTGTAAGATGTGGTGCACTGGACCACTCCTGTGCAATTGGGCAGTGCATTTCCTATGGGCTATTTTGCTGATAAGGGTCATTTTGAGTTAGGCTGTTGTGCCAGGTGGTTGGATTTAGCTGCTATTCCAAATCAGGGTCTGTTCTGAAGGCTACATCTGCAACAAGTCTAAGGAGAAGAACAAGATTAGTTCAAAGGGCTGTGTCTGGGCGGCAGTGCAAAAATTGTCACTGACCAGATTAATAGATGGGGTTTGGGTTGGCATCTAAAGTTACAGAGGAATCCTGCCATTTAGATCTGTGTAGCTGTTAAATCAGCAATTGCCTCCTTACCTGTTGCTGTAACTTTGTTCTGATCTGTTTTCTGTCTCATCCAGCTCTTGCAGGAGAATCTATACAGAGGGACAAGAACATCAACCTACCAAGTTGGTAAGGCAGATCCTAGTATGTCCTGTTACTGTCCCATCTTAAATTCTGTCACATGTAGGAAAGTGCGTCACATGTAGACCTGGGCAAATAATGTAATCAATGTTTTGCAGATACTCATTCAAACTTTTAAATAATTTTGCTTCAGATAGGTGAAGCAATGGAATGGGTTACATAGGGAGGTGGTGGAATCTCTATCCTTAGAGGTTTTTAAGGCCCAGCCTGAGATTGACAAAGCCCTGGCTGGGATGATTTAGTGGGGTTGGCCCTGCTTTGAGCAGGGGGGTTGGACTAGATGACCTCCTGAGATCTCTTCCAACCCTAATCTTCTATGATTCTATGTTCATGTCCCTTTAGCATTTGCTTTCTGCAGATATTCCAGGGATCAAGTTTACTACCAGGAATCTTTGACTAAAGATTGACTTTTAGCAAATGTTGCAGAATATTTACAGAAAGCACATTTTGAATGAGCGCTCCCAGACTTGCACCATGCACCCACCAGGATACACAACGCTGGATCCTTGGCAACACAGAACGTGATCACCAAACCATGGCGATGTGTAGGACAGCTCTCCAGTCACTAGGAAGTGTGCCAGATGTCTGCGCTTGTAAACAAACCATGTCCCAGGGCTCTGAACCCAGCAGCCCACAGGACCTCACATCATGTCAGAGATGCTGGAGCATTCAACAGGGAACATTTCCCCATAACTTTACTGAATTGCATCAGAGCACCCCGCTCATTTCCAGCAAGAGAAATTGCAGAATGGAGAAGCCTAGATTCACACAGGAAATAATTTGGTTACTTAGATTCTGTGGGAACAGTAAGTGTAAAAGAGAACAGCAAGCCACAACACGATGGATGTGTGGAGGCTACTGCTTCACACATGTTGGGCGTGTAAGTGGTTTCATGCTATCAGCTGCCAGTAACTCACAGCTATAGCCCCCGCTGTGGCTTATTGCTATTACAAGCCCACTGGGCTCACGGAATGTACCTTTCTATTGTAAGAAGAATGCACTAGGGACTAAACACCTTAGGCTCAATGCTCCATTCACCCCAATGTAAATTCTGGGTGACTCTATTAAGGTCAATGGGCAAGAGTCTCCCCAACAGTATGGTATCTTTGTACTCCTCCGTCAGAGCAAAGCTGCCCCAAAGTCAGCTGATCTCACTGTTGGAAGGTCATCCCAGCACAGGGGAATTGTTAGGTGATGTCAAGCTTATATTGAAGTGTTCTTATATAGTGGCCCTGTAACAGCTCTCACCTCGGGTCTGGTTGGGGAGCATGGCCTAGTAGTCATGACTGCAACCCCTGACTACCAAAGGGACTGTGGGGAGGGGAGCCCAGGCCTGCCCACTCCACTGGGCTCCAACGCAGGGCCCAGGTTACCAGTAGTCTAGCAACCAAAAATTAAGGCTGTTCCCGAGCATCTTCCCCTCCTGGGGTCAGTTTAGTTCCAGGCTTTCCCCTGGTGCGGCAATCCAAACCAAAATAAGTAAGGGAGGTTACTAATGTCCAAGATCCACAGAATACTTCCCTCTCGGGTTGTCTCTGGGGTGGGTCCTCCCTTCCCTCAGGAAGGGCCCCTCTGGGCAGCTATTCCAGAGCCTTTGGGCTTTGCTCTGCTGGAGCTGTGAGCTGCAGGTCTGCTTACCTCCAACTCTGCCACCCAAATAAACTAATTCGCTGTCTTTTAATTCCCCCAGAAGAAGGAGCATTTGCTACGGGTGTGGCGGGGCGGGGCTGGCTGAGCCCAAAATAATCCCTTAACTCCTTGTTGTCCAATGTGGGGGCTTTTACACCCCATCACAGGCTCCTATATCAGTTTCCCCCCATCTCATTGGCATTTTTATCCACCTATGAATCACAATGGACTGGACTGTCCAAATCTTCCTGCGGAGTTTGCCTGAACAATACAGCAACTGTGCACACAACTTAGGTACGTGCATGAGCAACAGTTGGACGTGTTGTGTAAGCAAGTGTAGTATGGAAAGCACAATTTAAGTGCAAAATTGTGCCTGCCTTTTCAGGTGTGCGCCTGGAGGATTTGACCATCAATCAGACCCACAGGGGGCAGGGATTTAGGGGTTCTTTCAGGATGGTGAGATGCTAGGGCTGCCCTGCTGAGAATTGCTACATGGCTGTATCTTCAGTCAGAAGGCCCATCCACCCATAATGTGGCAATGCGAGGGGATGGATAGAAATACCTGAGTCCTAGGGGCAGATCCGTATTTATTTAAGCTAGGTGTGTAAGAACCTATGCACATGCCCTGCGCTGCGAATCAACCCCTTGTGACCCAGGACCAGCTGCCCCCCAAACAAGCGTCTTTATTACACTATGATACGAGGAAATTCCTTGCCTTTAAAATCTCTTGCAACATTTAACTGCCCTCATCAGGTGGATGGGTCCCATGAGGAGTCACTCTTCTCCAGCCCAGCATCCCTCCCGGCATCAGCACTTATAGTCTGAGTAAGGTGGGCTCTGTAGTGCATCTATCTCGTTGTACTGAACTAAGCTCATCTTTGTCTCAGGCAGTTGGGAACAATGCAGCAGATGGCAGCCCGGAGTATATGGTTCTAGATCTTCCTGCAGTCACTGACCAAACCCACATGCTTTCTAATTCCGTGAACCCTGGCAGCCGCTACAAGGAAATTCAGCCCCACCGTTGGGTAAGAAGAAAATGCAACAGCTGGAGTGAAGAGCTCAGGGCTGCAGCTAATTTAATATCACCCACTCAGGGCTGGAGGAGTCCAACACTTAATGAGGGTATAGATGGAGGTTTCCTCCTGGTGGAACACTCCATTGCAGTGGCGGATGGGATCGCCTTTAACCCTGCAGTGAATACTTTGCAAAGCACTTGGACTGGTTCTTTGGATGTTAATACGCAGCCCTGGGAGGTCTCTCTCATGCTGCAGATGCCCCACGTTCAGTGCTGCCCGCACTCACCCCTCACGCTATAGACTCAGGCAATACGATCCTCACCTGGATGTCATCTCTGAATTGTGTCCTGATTTTCTGAAGACGGCCCCATTTTTCAACAGTCTGCCCCAGAAACATGTAGCCCTCCAAAAGGTGCACATAAGCTTTACGCCCCTCAGCTGCCCTCAGGCCTCCTGCCTAGCAAGGGGAGCTGCTGCAGACTCTGGGAAGCCACTCTCCTCAGCCCCAGGAGAGCAGGGGCAGCAGAGCTGCTAGGCAGAGGCACCGGCTTGGCACCACCACTGCCCTGTCCCTGTAGGCAGTGCCCCCAGGCTGTAGGAGCAGGGCCTGCCCAGCAGCAGCACTGGGGCCAGGCCAATGGTGCACCAGCCCAGGAGGTGGTGCATTTGTACACATGCTTCCAGGCTGGCGGATGGATGGGTCCATACAGGTTCTCAGACAGAGCCCTTCACCGCAGGATCTGAGGGTCCCGTTCAAGTGCAGATTGATAAATGAAAGGGCTGATTCTATCCGCCCACCCCCTTCACTCCCTTTGAGTAGCACCTCACTCAGTGCATAGTCCCATTGAAATCAATCGGAGTCGCAAGGTACTATCTAGCATGGGTGTGGGTAGCAGACTCTAGCCCTAACTACATCCTGCCAAGCGAGAGACTCTGGCTGCTGACCATGGTACCGAGAGGACGGCCCCCTGCCTCTAGGAACGGAGAAACACGCTCTACAAATGAACGCACACACACCTGAATATTCCAATCTCCCAGCGCTCTTAGGAGACAAGATGCAAAACACCCAGTCCAGAAGAAACCCCGGCTACAGAGCCTGTATTTTAAATCCCATGTTCTCTCCATGTTAGCTACTCCCTCTGAGCTCACAGACAGCGGCAGACCACCCCCAGACAGTAGGGCCTCAGGAGAGCTGAGAGATCTGATGCTCCAAGCCTCTTCTAGCACTGGGGAGCTTCTGAAGGATCTTCAAAGCTTTCACACATTCTCTAAAACCAGAGAGAAAACAGAACGGTGAGAGATTGGGATGGAAAGGAGGGGTGCTGGGGAGAATTTCCCCTCCTTGATTAGCCCTCTATCCACACTGCGGAGATGTGCACCCTGCCTTTGGAGGCCACTCTTTTCATGTCCTTCATGTGTTCCCTGAAGCAACATGCACTTCTTCTGGGCTGGCATATGCCTTTCCCATTTCTTACCTAGCTCAATCCAGCTGAGTTTATTCACATCAATCCTGGTGCTTCATAGACCTGCCTAGCCACCCCAAAACAGGCAGAGGTGACCTGGAGAAGCGTCGCTGCAGAACTCCAGCAAATCAACTCCTGAGGCACCTCACCCCGCAAAATCTCAACCCACTTTGGTCATTACCTCTGTTCCCTCAATCTGCACTGTACCTGGCTAGAGCCCCATCTGTCTGTTCCTTGAGCATCAGGGTTTTCAGCACATGATTGTTGTTCATTCCCAGGGTGCAAAACGCTCTAATGACCTGCAGTGAGAAGTGACACACACAGAGGTGAGGCCTTTGCTCCTGGACACCAAGAACCACACACATCGCTGGAGAACATCACTAACCTGTATGCGAACGGCCGGACTGCTGTCCACCTCCAGCATTTCCAGCAGGGTAAAGAACACATGCTTATTGCGAAGACCAAGGACCCCCTAGTGAAAAGAGACGTGGAAGCAGAGCGTCACGGAGCATTTTGAAAGACCAAAATCCAGAGCGGCTTGATAAAGAATCTAACAACATGATGAGGTTTCCAAAGCTGATTAGGCTCCACACTGTGCTTATAACTGGCACAAGTCTATAGTGCTCAGTAAAATTACACCAGGGCTATTTTAATGAGTGACTGTACTGCTGGTGTGAGGCGTGAGATGGCCAGCTCTGGAGACCAAAGTCTTCTGTTTGTTCCCAAGACAGCTACAGCAAGGGCTGCATCCGTGCAAGATCCCCAACGCTGCTCTGCCAGCGCACCTCAGTCCTGACCAGGGCCCACCTCCAGGGCTGAGGGGGTCAGCCCGTCTCCACAGCCAGGCAATATCTGGACTCTGCCAATGTAGGGGACAGTTCTGGAGGCAGTCTGAGATGTGGACAGTGTCCAGAAGAAAATGAACGGCCAGCCAACCGGCCATTGGATGGTAACAGCTTTCACTAGCCAGTCGCTTAGGCTGTATTTTGTACCCTCAGGAGGCTCCACAACACAACTGGCCATTTCCGGAGCCATTCAGCCCCGCTGTGGTCTGGCCGAGCTGCTCTGAAAGCAGACAGGCTGCAGGCCAAGAGAAGGAGGCAGTGATGTACCAAGAGATTAAAACATGGCTCCCAAGTTAAAGGAAGTCACGTAGGGAGGGTGGAGCCCTAGTATGAGGAACCTAAGAGAAAGGAAGAGAGAGAACAGACTGGACAGCAAGTAGAGAAGGGATTGGAGCTGGAAACACAGGGAAGTGATGGCCAAATGAAAAGGCAGGTGGGGATCCAGCCCAGAGAGAGATTGCACAGCCCACTCATCACCCACACGCTGTGTCTAGGGTAATGTATGTCAGACATGTCTAGTGGTTCAGGACAGAACATGACTTACCAAGGAAACCACAGCCTGTCTTCGGCTCACCTCGCTCTTCTCCTTCAACTGCCTGCCACGATGCACACAGCATTACTGGAGAGAAATGAGGCTATTTTGCCCCTCCCGCAGGGTTTAAAGGAAGGCACTCCCACTATGCTTTTGTCTTCTGCCTCCACTGTGAGGGGATGCAGTTCCCATCCTCTACATAAGGGGTCACTGTGGGCCTTTAAAACCCTGGTTTTCCAGCCTATGCTGGCTACCCTTTAGATTATACCGGAGAGTTAAAAGCCTGAGAAAGTCTGATCCTTTCCCCAGCCTTGTGTGTGGAGGGGAAGAAATCCGCTTAGCGGTCTCCAGCAATCTCAGCCCACTTTCTGTGGGGTTCCTGGATCTGGGCCTTAGATGGCTCCTTACTTTGGGGTAGCCCCCAGCCTCTCTGACAGCCACCCCCCTTCTGCCTGAGCTGCAGCCTTTCCTCCTGCTGTTAGCCAGGTCAGTAGGAGCAGGTGAGGAGGTAGCTGCTCTGTACATTAAGCCCTCTGGGAGGAGATGCTTGGAAGGGGCATGTCTTTAATGTGGTCTCAGATCATCCAAAGTGAAATTTCCCCGTTTGGTGACGTCCACCAACGTGATAATCAGGGATTTCTCCAGCCCCAACCCTGAAGGCTTGTGCTGTAACTCTGGGTGTGGCTAAATTTCACCACACATCCCCTGGGGAAAGAGGAAGAACCTGGCTGGAGGGCCAAGGCTGTCCCACCCGGGCCACCCTGTCTGTGCCTTCCTTGGGCTTCTGCCTTGAAGTCCAGTCACCACTAGCCACCGTCTGGCCTGGAGGAAAGGCTAAGCCTTGGAACCGTGGGAACCAGGAGAGAAGTGAATGAGCCAGTGAAAATTAGCCCACCAGGCAGGTTCCTAAAGATGTGGGCTCAGGGAAAATATCCTGGAATCAAACCCAGACCACGCCAGCGGCCTTTGGGCTTTGTTCAGCGCGCGTGGTTGGACGGAAGCAGGAGAGGACTGGATCTCTGGCTCTTCTGCCAGCCACTTACTTCTCCACAATATCCCAGATTCGCCCCTTCATCTGCAGAGCTGCCGCAGTCATTGCCACAGTCTGTCTTACTACCTGTGAGCGGGAGAGAGATGCAGCGCAGGGCAAGGTGAGAACATTTCAGAGCAGGCGGCATGGTGAGGAAGGGGCTGTGTGTGCATGGCGGGGTCTTTATCGGTCAGCCTCAGCCCCAACATCTTTTCAGTGTTTTGTCGACCCCACATGAATCCAGAGTAAAGAACAATAAGATCAAGACTAAGATTAGCCTGAATCAAAACCTGGCTCTGGGTTCTGGTGATCTGGATCCAAACCCCTTGGCTGGTCTCTGACTAAACCCCAGATTCAAATACTGCTGGATTTTGGATCCTGACTGTGTCTTGGGCCCATGTTTAAATGGAAGTGAATTCACTAGCACATCCTCCATACTGATGGCCCATTGGAGAGGAAGGTAGTTGGGGTGAAAGCTCCATTAATATCCCTTCTTTGGAGCAGAGAAAGCCAGGGGGTGGGTTCCTGGCCCTGACACGCTCTCTTGGAAAGAGACTCTGCTATTTAATTTCATTGTGATTAAATCCTCCATGCCCTGAGCCTCACCAGAAATGGCTCCTGGTGCAGCTTTTCCACCAGCAGCTGGAACACCTCCTCTTCCAAGCCTTCCTGTTGGATTGACTCCAGCCCGATGGTGCTCAGCAAATTGGCGGCATCAGCACGATGCTTTGGGGAAGCAGCATGAAGAGAGCGTGCTGGGTCAGCCACTCGTAGGCCCTTGGTGGCACGCAAGCAGGAAGTGTTTGTGTGCGCATGTTGGGGAGGAGCGGGAAGGGTCTGTGTTACAAGTCTCTCCAGGCTGCAGGAAGCAAGTGCCCAGGCTAGGAATCCTTGCTGGCAGTGCCACCAGTCAGAGAGGGCATTGCTGGGCCTTTCGCCCAGAAGGAGAGGCTGAGGTGGTGCCATCCTAGGAAGAATGGAGGCCCACTCTGGGTGTCCCGCTAAGCAGGAATCCAAGAGTCTCTCTGATTACAAAAGACTAGGAGATGTGGATGCCCCACTGGGCAATTAGGCACCAGGACAACAGCAACCAGATGTTTAGGCATGACTCTTAGGGGACCCTTAGGCATGGGGACAGCCAAAGCAATACCTGCTGGCCACTGGACACATAGCCAGAGTAACCAGGCTCCTACATATGGACACCTGGAGGCTGGCAGTGGGGCTCCTGAATATAGGACCCTGGAAATGGGTGGATTGGGAGGGAAAGAAACACTGGCAGTGGGTTAGAGTTCGTGCCCCGACTCCCAGAGAATAAGAATGGTGGTAGCTTTGCCTCCTTACCTTGTACACTGGAGAATGGTGAAGCTGATCTATAACGGCCTGGATGATATCGGTGCTGACCACCATCACGTGCTTCACCAGCATGAGCAAAGCCTGCAGGGGATCAGGAGAGAAGGATCATAGACTCCGAGGAAGAATTTGGGCCTCATGTCTAAACCCGTGTATCAAGAACACCCCTCCAGTTTTGTACTTTGCGCTGTAACAGACTCTCCCATCCAAAGCCAAGGCAACCATTGGTAAAGGGAGACCCTTTGGGAGGGGAGTGGCTACACGTCTGCAGAGAATGCAGAGAGGGGCGCAGCTGAGCAGATGTGCCTGTCGAGACAGACTGAGAGACTCCGAGGCAGTGGTGTCTCTGGATCCCCATCCTGAACCAGGTCATGGGTGAGGGAACAGTCTGGGACAACCCCGCCTCTGTTTTCATCTTCCCCAGGTAATGGAAGCCAATGGGCAAAGCATCTGGGAAAGGTTCATGGGTGGTCCTGGAGTGGACTGAGGAGAGGATGGAGGACAGAGACACAAATTCTCCTTATGTGATCAGTCAGGATCCGCACCTGCATTTTCTTCTTCATGTTCTCCTGGGTCAGGCACCTCAGCAGCGCCTCCAGGGCAGCGGGATTGGATGCATCCAGATACACCAAGCAGGTGGCTGCAGACAGAACCGAGTCATCTGTGTGGTCCTGTGAGGCTGCCAGCTGCTCTAGGGTTCCGATCAGCCTGGACTGGGCACCCACCACACTTCCTTGGGACAGAAAGGAAGAGCAGTGGTGTTGATTGTGTTTCATTTCATACTGGGGCTGGCGGGCCTGGCACTTGGAAAAGGCAGAGCATGAGCCCCTTGGTCCAGTTTCAGCAGGAGCCGTGACCTTGGATTCGGGCACTGCAGCCCACGCGTGCAAAGCCACCGCCAGAGCAGTGAGGAGATCCTTTCTCTGAGTCGGGCTTCCCTTCTTCAGGTGTCTGATCAGTTCCTTCACCATAGCGGCATCCAGGCAACCTGTCCCAAGCACAGCACAAAACCAGAAGGCAATGACCAACTCTGAACACCAGAGCCCAGACAGTTGGTAGCTCGCTGGGAATTGGGTGCCAGGGGCAAATTCAGCAGAACAGCAGGATGGCACACCACTGATTGCCGCCCATGAGCCATCTGACACAGTAGGCTCTGGATGGCTCCTTGTGCAGGAATATTAAAAGGACTCAGGACAGGAAAAAGACAAGGGCCTCTCCAGCATGGGCTGGGGGGTACTGTCTGTGGAGAGGGGCTTAGGCTTGAAGGCTAGAGGCAGACCAGGGAACCTGCCAGATTTTGGTGGATGCAGGCCTCTCTCATCCTCAGTCCAAGCCTGCCTGGCAGCATGGACCCCATTCCCTTATATGACTTTTCTACAGAGATGGGCCCAACGGCAGAGTGCATCGGGACCTGATCCGAACGTGGTGGCTCTGGCCTTTCTCTGTAATTAAACAGCAGCCACCAGACAGAGGGAACAGGCCTTCCTCAAGGCTGGCCCCTTTCACAATTCCCTCCTATCATGGGCCCAGTCTGCATAAGGGAGAACCCTAGTCAGATGAGTCCCTTGCATGACCCCCTCGGGGATCCCCTCAAGGAGAAAAGCCATCATCCTGCACATTTCTTCCACACATACAGACTCCCCCCGCCCCTTCTGTGTTCTCCCTGCATCCCTCCTTCCTTTCCCCTGCTCCATTCTATCCTTCCCTGTGTCCCTCCACCCATCTCCCATGCCCCATCACCAGCTGGCCAGTTTCTACACACACGTATTCCCCTCTGTGCTCCTGGCAAGCAAGGAGTGAAAAGCAGCACATCTTGTCCTGGCTCTCTAAGGGCAGGAAGGGAGCAGCCCTGCTTCGAGCCCCCCACTGGCTCCCAGGTTATAGTCTCCCAGCCAGATCTGATCCCACACAGCCATCCTGTGGTAAGGATGCATCAGCTCACTTCCCAGACCCTGCTCTGATGTGCGTCTCTGCAGGCAGGACAGCCTCTCTCCCTGTAACACAGTAATGGAGAAATCCTCCCGTTCAGTTCCACAGAGCTACAAATGTTCCAGCCATAGGAGGGTGTGAGGGCAGGGACCCTGCCCTGTGCAACAGCACCAGGGGCTGTAACACAGGCAGACAGGACTCACATTCCAGAGCGAATAAGAGCATCTGCAGCCTCCCTTCCCAACCTCCTACAGAAGTTTTCCTAACCCACTCCAGGGGCTTTTCTCTCACCCGCTGACATCCTGCTCTCCGGCTTTCCCCGGTTACTCTGCTACGGATCCTGCCCCACGACCCTTTGTATCGCAGACCTCCTAAATCCTAGTCCACAGCTCTCCTCACTCCCTAACAGGTACCACAGCATTCACACACCCCATCCCTAGACCTGCCTATTCATGTCTCCTGGAACAGACCTCTGGGAGCCACAGACTGATACAATATCAAGGATTCTACATGCATATAATGTAATTTAGTTAGCCCAAGAAACGTTCCTGAGGTACCAAAACCTCTCTTCCCTGGTCTCAGAGAGAAGGGCTGACTGGATGGAGAATATGTAGAGAGAAAGTGTAAGACATGTCATGTTCTTTGGGGGTGGCTAGTCACAACCAGCTTCTCTTTGCCTCTTGAGAATTTTGTGGCAGATCCCTGATCAAAGACAAAACACATGCCATTGTCCCAAATTCACCTATATATACCCCTATGCTTAATAAATACCACTTAATACTTACATAGTTGTTGTCATCTTCAAAACACTGTATGGACAATAACTAGTTAACAGGCACAACACCTCTGGGAGGGAAATGTTATCCCCATTTTACAGATTGGAAAAATGAGTCCAGGAATGATTTGCACAAAATCATACAAGGAGTTGATGATGGAATTTAAAAGGGTTCCTGGCTCTTGCCCTTGTGTTTAGGCAACGGCACCATTCTGCCCCACGTATTACAAAGAGACTCGTCTCTCCAGAGTGAAGGGTGAAATCAGAGTTCACTTATAGGCCCAATGGTTACCCCCCACTTCTCTAAACTCGGGGAGGGAAAGCACCGTTGGCTGAAAAATGTGGATGATCGGAGATAGGGTGGAGTAAAACTTTGTCCATGAATGCCAAGTAATTTAATGAGATGATAGTCAAGTTACAACTAGATGAAAGTTAGCCTCTGCACAATTGCACGAGTATCTCATGGTTCTTCAGCCCTTTAACTTCCTAACAGCAACGTTTACACACAGCAGTTGTAGATCTCATTTCAATAACAGTTCAGACTCGTTTTCCCTAGTGAAAAAGGCTGTTCAGAAATCTTGTCTAAACCAGTGGTATGACACAGGAAAGGCTGGGTAAGAAGGATCAATAATACAAGTGGTTTGTGTTGTTCTATGGATACAGGGATGGAGCCGCAGTTGGTGTGAATCAGCTCCACTGGAGAGAGGCCGATTTCCTGTATTCTCAATGCAGTAACAGGAAGATATTACTTACACAACAGTATTAGGTACCAGACTGTTCTTTATGTGAGGTCTACTTAATCTGATAATTAAAATGTTACCATTCTGCGGTTAGAAGAGGTGTGTGTGCAACAGACCTTGAAGGGTATTGTTCTGGAGCTTGGTGCCAGGCAGCTGTAGTTGCTATAGAGATATTAGTGCCGTGTGTATGGAAACAAGCCTTTGTTAAAAAGTTTCTCCCTGGAACTCAGAGGCTGGAGTGCTGTACTGTGTTTTTAGTGGCTGTGTAGAATTAGAATGTTCACATGTCTAGATGTGTGTTGGTGCGTGTATGAACTATGTGGGCTTTAGGGACCATAATAACACTAACGTGTCTTTATAATAAAACGTATGGTTATAATATGGCATCACTCCAGGGCAGAGTTAAGGTTGGGTGCCTTAACTGTGCATGTCTTTTACGTGTAACCATGACTCTGAATTCCCTGCGTTTGTAAAGCTTGGTTGCACAATAAGTACCAGTTACATTCCTATACTATTTCGTATCTTTAATTTACTGACACATACTCTCAGCCTTAACTCCATCTTAACGTAGTTTGTTTTTACCTTGGAATTGCCGTAAGTTTTCATTTCCAGACCTTTGCACTAGGTAAGTGTTGCTGATTGGATTTAAGCAAACATTTCTTGGTGTTCATGATTTCTGACATGTATATTACTTACTGTAATAACCTTAATTTTAAGTTACCTACGTTTTTTGGCTGAGCGCATTGGTCCTGTACTGTCTAATGACGTTGCTGTGCTCTGCAAGACACTTCACCGACATCACGCACGCAGCTTCATTAGCATGCACAGCAAGTTAAGAGGGCTGCATTCCTTTGCATAGTTACATGTATGGATTACAGCCATTGAGTATTACACTGGACAGCCTGAGACTGTGAAGACTGATGCTGTCAGAAGGAATGAAAGAGCAGGCAGATCTTCCTCTCGCTGTAGAGGGATTTATGCCCAGTAGGTGCCAACAGACCAATACCCCAGCATCTAATCACCTTCCCTGATCCCTGGGTCAAAGAGCTTGAAGCTGGTGCATTGACAAGAAAAGTGACTTGAAGAATCACTCACCAAATAAAACCAGGGTCCTAGTTACTTCATATCGCACAGGCTGACTCCTGCATACCTGGAGCTAGAAAAAACAGATCCCTTTAGCAGACCGGACAAAAGCCACTTAGCACCGCACTTCCTACCCCTGCAATTCTAACCTTTTACACAAGTTTTCTATATTAATTTGGGCATCAATATCCCAACGACTGAATCTCTCCCCACCCTAATAAACCTAGTCTGCGTGCCCTAGGGTCTGCTGTCTCCCTTTCCCTGATAAATCACTCTCCCATTTCCTGAACTCTGGACTAATCTAGTCACGAGAGTGCAGCCCAGGCACCAGCCTAGGGGATCCAGCGGCAGCTCAGGGATGCTGTGTAATAAGCGATGCTGGCTGAGCCATCTTCCTCCCCTCGGCCCTGAGTTTCAGATCATCTCCTGCGCAGCGCGCCTCCCCTTCCCACACCAGCTGTGTCGATCCCGTGACTTTGCAGTGCCACGAGTCTGTTCCTCTGACCGAGACCCACATTATGAACTGGGCAGCAGAGTGCATGTGAATGGCACTTTAGCCATGAGTCGGCTCTCAGGAGGAGATAAAGGTCAGGCCCACTTCTTGGTAATGCAGCGACAGCGTGAGGCACTATAGCTGAAGTCATTATTAAGAACACATTATAAAGAGAATGAACGTCCCTATGGGTTATACCTACAGCGTTGTGAAGTGCAGACAGCACAAACTCATCAGTGATCCTAAGGCAGCCCAGGGCCTAAAGAGACAAATGGCAGAGAAATAAATCTTCAGGTCGGAGCAATCATTAGAGACGTCTGACCCAACTCCCAGTGACGCTCAGCCCAGCCCAGTGTAAAATCAGAGACGACAGACAGTACGACAGCGGCCTTGAGTTGAGCACACAGCAGACTGCAGTGCAGGTCTCTCACGAGGCCCAGGGGATGGGAAGTCAAGGGTCTCCTGGCAGTCATCGTGGCCTAGAAAGAAGCCTTGGGAGTGGGGTAACATTCATCAGTTACCAGGACCTTGGAGAATGCTTCCAGGGGTATGTCTGCATGGCAATAAAAGACCCACAACATGGCTGCGGCTGGCCCAGGTCGGCTGACTGCGGCTCACGGGGCCCAGGTTGCGGGGCTAAAAATAGCAGTGTAGACATTTGGGCTCAGGCTGGATCCAGGGCTCTGAGACCTCACAAGGTTGGAGGGGGGGGGGGAAGCGTCTCAGAGCCTAGTCTCCAGCCGAGCCTGAACATCTACACCGCAATTTTTAGCCCCGCAGCCTGAGCCCTGCGAGCCCCAGACGATTGACCTGGGCTCTGAGACTCGGGCGGCAGGTGTTTTATTGCAGTGTAGACGCTCCCCAGGTAACTGCTGTGAGTTACTGCAGCTAAGCCACAATAAGACGAGTGTAGGAGGGATTCTGAGCATGTAAATAATATTGTTAGTGGGGATAACGATACTTCCCAGCCTCGTGTGGGGTAAGAGAAGTTATTTAATGATTATGAAGGGCTGCCTTCTATGAATTAACGATTGACACATTGTTCAGTTTGAGTCCTCCAGCCTGTCTTTGTGCCTGGGATTTCTCCTGCTAGCTGGGGGAATTGCGGGGAACCTAGCAATTGCCAGCTCCTGCTGGGTGAATGATCTTACATGCTACTTGTAGGGCCATCAGAGGGATTCTCCCTGTCTCAGTACCACCTGTGCTGATTAACTTCATTACAGTGCGACGTGATCTATATTAATGGCACAAAGAAAGACCCCTGGGAATTCCAGGGCTCTACTCCGCGCTGATAAGGCTGCAGCTGGAGTATTGCATCCAGTTCTGGGCACCACATTTCAGGAAAGACGTGGCCAAATCGGAGAAAGTCCAGAGAAGAGCAACAACAATGATTAAAGGTCTAGAAAACATGACCTCTGATTGAAAAAATTGGTTTAGTCTGGAGAAGAGATGACTGAGCGGGGGGCCATGAAAACAGTTTTCAAGTACATGAAAGGTTGTTACAAGGAGGAAGGAGGTAAATTGTTCTCGTTAGCCTCTGAGGATAGGACAAGAAGCAATGGGCTTAAATTGCAGCAAGGGAGGTTTAGGTTGCACATTAGGAAATCTTCCTGTCAGGGTAGTTAAGCCCTGGAATAAATTGCCTAGGGAGGTTGTGGAATCTCCATCACTGGAGATTTTTAAGAGCAAGTCAGACAAACACCTGTCAGGGATGGTCTAGAGATAATACTTAGTCCTGCCATGAGTGCAGGGGACTGGCCTAGAAGAACTCTTCAGATATCTTCCAGTCCTACACTTCTCTGATTCCCCGTCCCCCTCTCACTGCCTGGAGGCTTGTGATTTGCTCCAACCATAGCTTCTATAGGACTCAGCTGGAGTGGTTTATGAAACACGACTGAGGTTAGTTACACCCTAGACAGTGAGGAACGAAGTCCCGTACGTCACCTGAGCAGCGTAGATTTGCTCTTGTTCCACAGAAGAAGCCAAGCTCTCTGTGAGCTCCTGTGGGCACACAAAGGCAAGAGAGCTCCGATGTGTTAATGGATTCACAGCCCTCCTGCGAATGTTAGCTACATACTGCAAAACCTCTCATCCCTTTTTTGTGGAGTATCTGTACCCCGGATGGAACATGGTCATTCACACCACCAAGTACTAGTGGTGACTGATAAGGAGAGGAAGGAAGGTCTGGTGGCTAAGCCACAGGACTGGGATAGGGAGACCTGGCTGGCACCCCTTTTGTAAGCCATGATTTTTAGCTCCTGACCTTTATCCTTTCCAACTGCAGCATCTTGATCCTAGGATCTGTGTCCTTCTGTTTAATCTTCGCTGGGTATAAACTGTGGATGGACTTTAGCAACTTTGGGAGGACAAAGTCAGACCTGGCCACAGAGAAGAGGAGAAATCACAGGTTATTTCTCTGCTGAATTTCAAGCATATGTAACACCTGTTGTGTTTCATACCTGGCTTATGGAGTCATGGTATCTGGAGGATCCATGCAGCAGAAATCCATACCTGTCCTGGGTGCAGAGCTCCTAATTACATCCCACATTCGTGATCTTGGGGTGGGATTAATTAATTGTATTAGAGCAGTGACTGGAGGCTAAGATCAAGCCTCCATTGTGCTAGGTGCTGTACATTCACATCATGATGAAAGAATCCCTGCCCAAAGGTAAATAACTGAGACAGAAAAATGAAGTCTTATTCCCCCCTCCTCTCTGTAGAATGGGAGAGCATCTCCCGCTGACATAGCTACTGTTGCTTGTTGAGGGTGGATACAATTATGTTGATGGGAGAGCTCTCTCCTGTTGGCATAGAGCGGCTACACAAGAGATCTTACAGAGGCACAGCTGCATCGGTACAGCTGTGCCCCTGTAAGCGCTCTAGTGTAGATATGGCCTAAAATAGGGGGCACATTTGACCGGACCAGTGTCCCGTTAACATCTGTTCCATTGCCAGAAGAGCCTTGGGATCTTTAACCCCCACAGAGATGTTGGCTTCACATCAGATCCAGCAGCCATAGCACTCTGAATCCCCTTAACGCCAGGCTGGAGCAGGGGTTGAGTACTGACTCCGAAGAAAGAATGCTACCCACCAAGTTCTCCCACAGCACACCACGCACCAGTGCCCAGGACGGCTCCAGCTGATGAGGCACAAAGAACCCTGGGATACGTCCCCAGGAATGCTAGTGGCAAACTTGTGTGAGGCATGGGCATATGGGGTTTGGAGGGTGTGTGGCTCAGTCAGCAACGTGGATTTTGGAAGGCAGGCTTGGCTAACACACCCCTGCCAGGCAGGATGTAGGCACACACTGCAGTGCAGATACACCTTAAGTCACTAACATCATATCCTGTGGTTCACAGCAGTTCCCTAGAGCACTGGTTCTCAACCTTTTTGATACTAGGGGCAGGCTTGCTGCCTTCCTAAGCTGGGTGAGGGAGAGCTCAGGGACTGGCGCCCGGACATTGAGAGACCCTGCCCTAGAGGTCTCCTCTCTAAGTACAGCCCCAGCCTAACTCTTCTCAACTTGCGAGACCACATGGTAGTGAGCGAAGAACACTGGAACCACAAGCGGAAGTTAGACAGGCAGAATGTAACTGCTCAGGCTGGAATGGGTCCAGAGCACAGGTCAGATAAACTGAGCTCTGCTGGAAAGTTAAAACCTGCCATTGTGTCTCTTACTTTTTCTTCTCCATCATTGACTTCTTCCTTTGGGCCATAATCTGGTATGCAGATCGCTGCCTCAGGCTAGCCAACCCAGGCTGCTCCACTATGGAAGGCTGATTAAAGCCACGCTGGAGGGGACTTTTCCTCCACATGGATGGGGGAAGTGGGAGAATTTCACAAGGAGTCTGAGGAAGGAGAGAATGTTGTTTAATAAACCCCAATCGATTTCATCACCAGGATGACGAGTTACATGAAAATGCCCAGTTGAGCCATAGGAACAAAGCAAACAGCCCCAGTTGTCTGAAACGTATTTCACAGGCTGGTGCAATATTTCTGCATCTGTGACTGTGGACTGGGGCTTCTAATACTAAGCGCTTTTATAAACTCCTTCCGCCTGAGGCTCTAAGAGCAATTTACAGACAATAACTAACTCTAATTCTCCCAATACCCTCGGGAGGGAAAATGTTGTGTTCATTTTCATGGTGCCCTCTGCCCGGAATGCCATCTGGGATCCTCTGGGCCTCTCAGCTTCATTCTCCTCCTTTAAATCCCTCATCAGGACTCGCTTTTTGAGTCAGCTTTTCCACACTGATCTCAAACGTGGTGTCATGCACGCCTGCCTGCTGGCCAGAGTTCGCTCCCTTAAAATTATAAGCTTACATAGATATGCAGAGGGCTGAGTTCCATTGACTTCCAGTGGGACGACACCTCTTCCCACCCGCTGAGGATTTGCCTTATCATACCTACAAATCCTATACACCAACCACAGATATATATTTTAAAAGACATTACTAGGATGTAAATGTAACAGGTGCTCCATTCCCATGATGAAGAGCTGAATGTAAATCACTACACAGATACCAAATCCTGCCTCATGATCTTTTACCATCATAGTCTTTGTCCTTCTCACCCGCCTCGCCCCGCACACCCCTTCTGTTTGTCCTCCCTTGCTGTGTTAAGTCTACCCAGATTGTAAGCTTCTCAGGGTAAAAATATCTCTTTTCTCCGTCTGTGAAGCACTGGACACTTGTGATGCTTTAGAAATAATACCAGGTTTTAGGTACAGGTAAACTGAGGCACAGAGCGGCTAAATAACGTGTTCACAGGCACTCAGCAAGTCAATGGCAAGGGCAGGAATGGAACTCAGGAGTCCGGTCAGTCCCTCTGATCGAACAAGTATGCGCCCATGGTGTTATCACTGCATGGGTGAAAACAAGACTCACTGGTACACTATTCTTTTCTCCGGTATTTTGCTCCAGCCCCCACCAGGAGGGAAGCCAGAGAACTCTTCCTGTGGGTAGGGAAGGAACTTTAGGAAGAGACCCATGACTGAGGCCAATTCTCTTCTCTGCAACCATGAGATCTGAGCAGGCACCAAGAGCAGCAACAAGGACCATACCTGGTGGCAGGAGGGCTTTAATACCCTGAACTCCAGCTCCTTCTTGCCAGCTGAGAAAAGGAAAAATATTAAATTACCAGGATAGCAGCTGGATGTTGGGCTCCAGTCAAGACCCAACCCCTCCGTCAAGACTTATCACATGACTTCCTGGTCCTCAAGTCCTCACCTGCTCCAGTCTAATGCAGCTAATCCCCATAGTAAGCGACAAAAGTATACATTACATGAAGTAGCAAATACACTTGTGCTAAGACCACACTGGTTCTCCCCATCCCTGGCAGAGCCCAGCCCTGAGAATTTACTCCTTATCTTTGTTTAGTATCTATACAGAGGAAATCCAGCACCACATCACAGAACAACCCTGGGTCTCATCCATGCTCTTTTCCCAACAATGTAATTCACCTGTTGTCTCTTCTCGCTCAGTCATGGGGCTGCAGGACACCATTCCTAAGCTACTGCGCCTTGAAGCCTCTTTAAGGGCATCTTTATACCCCCCATTTCTGATCCTCCCTGGGAGCCTCAAAGCAGCTCTAGAGAAGTCCCTGCCATTGATCTAGTGAGCCATAGGCTTATGCTGTGGGAGAGGCAACTGATGGACAGAAATGCAGTGACGAGACCCCATAACGCTGCTGGGGATTCGCTTCTGGGCAAGATTCCCTGGAGATGGCTTTAGGATGATGTCATAAGAAGTGGTTACGATGACATCATCACATTCCTCCACCTCCTTAGTCTCATCCAGCAGGGTCTCTTCCAGGCACCATGCAGGCAAAAGATATTGGCAAGTAATAGCAGATATGAGAGAGAGAGAGAGAGCGCAAATCCTAAGTAACTAGGGGTCAAGGAGCAGTCAAAGCAAGAGGAGGGAGGCATGGTAGCCACCAGGATTTCGATACTCATTATATGGAATGTGTTCTCACAGCTCCCATTGTCATTTGCCAATATGGGGGTGGAGGGGGGGGTACAATGGTATCTGTAGAAATATAGACTATAGAATATAGAAATGTAGAGGCATCACTGTCTAGGAATGACACATGGGACCGTAAACGCCTGAATTCTAACCTCTTGGGCAAGACGCTGCACCTCTCTGCAACTCAGTTGCTCTGTGTGTAAAAGGGGAATAATGGGCCATGAAAAGCGAGTTCTCACACAGCTGGACAGCATTTCTCTGTTTGTAGTGCAACGACTTTGAAATGCCAAATCTGATCGATTCCAAAATGTCAGGGAATGTGGTAGGCATCAGTGGGGACAAGCCTATTGATCTGAGTGCAAATCAGAGTCCTTGAAAAGCCTGATTCACAGGCAAATCAGGGCCCCCAGACAGCTTGGTTCTGCAGGCAGAGGAATCTCTGTTGCCCCCTGCTGCTGCCTATATATTCAGAGGCAGCAGTTTAACTTGTGGCATGGGGAGATTATCTGTTGCCTGAACTCTGTAACAGAAATAAGGGAGCCTTACAAGGAGGATTTGTAGCCTTTTTAGACCCATTTTGCACTTGCTTTGCACTAGTGCAAATTACTGCATTAGGAGCAGGGCTGCAGAGGATCAGCCTCCCTGTCTGTAACAAAGCCAGCTTCTTATGCATGCTTTCACCAGCCCCTTCACTGCACCTCTCAAAATAGGAGACAGCAGCCTCCCTTGCTCTAATCAGAATACTCTTTGGCCCTCTCCTGACTTGGCTTCCCCCCCAGGTCAGAGCCCAGTGTGTGTCCTCCAAGGGGCTAATTGAGGGTGATGAGTTCCCAGCCCACAGCTCCGGCTCTGAAGAAAAGCAGGGTACGGACACAGTACAGAGGAAAACACACGGTTAAGTTGGATAAACAAGAACAGACCTAACATGGGCTCCGATCCAGTTCCCACTGAAGTCAGGGGTGGGGGAAGCTACAAGTGACTTCAATAGGCCCAGGCATGGGCTGTAGAAACACCCTTAAGACTGCTCCCAACCTGTGTCACGGAATATTGCTTAAGAAACCTGAACACCTTAGATAAGAGCGACTCCTCTTTGGGGCTCCCAGCTGCAAGCTTTTGTATGGGGTCGTGAGCCTCACGTCCCAGGCTGCGTTGCAAACCCCCTGGACGGCTCTCTGCATTCATCCAAGCTCTCTCCCAGTCCCAAGGAAGAGAGTTCTTTGCCCAGCAACCCAGCTGGGCTCCTGAGGTGACTGGTTACATGTTACATCACCTCTCCCAGAGCTGCTCACTCTGACCTGTGCTTTACCATCTTCTACCTCCCCTGGAAATAGCTCCTTCTAAAGGGGTTCTCTTAACTGCACTCTTCCTCCCACCAGGGGTGGGCAGTTTCCCTTCTCCCCCTCCCTGCCTGGCTTCTAAGGTCTTAACAGCCCTACCATAACATCTTTGAGACTGGCTTTTGTTTGACATAATTATTCTCAAACCAAGCTTGTCTGGGCTTGTCTCCATACATTACCCTCGGAGACAGCCTGCTGCTGCAGGATACCAGAGAAGCATAACCATAAATCAGCAAGTATTTGTAAGCAGGAGGACAGGTCTGTCAGCATAATGAAAGCAGTACCCTAGAGCAATGATCCACCCCAGTAATTCTCACAGGGAAAAGAGCCCCACCAGCTGATGGTGGAAAGATATGGGGGTTAAATCTAAGCTGTCCATGTGCACCTGAATAAATCAGCTGCAGCCGAGCCTGCTTAGAATCAAATCCTTTAAGGCGCTGGGGGCTCCCTTCAGAAACAAAGCAACAGGTGTCTGCTAATCAGAGTGGAGGTGAGGACGTGCTGGGAACATGAGCTGTGCACTGGTGCAGAATATCCTTGTTTGCTGTTTATAGACTGTTAAATTGTATGAAGGGCTTGCGATGAGAGATTTTGCTGCTTTATGTAACACTGGGTATAACAGAAAAGGAAAATCTGGTAAGTAAACCTGAAACCCCAGGGAGGGTTTGGTTCTTGTTTAACATGGGCCAGACTTGTCAGCACTCAGCTCCCGCAACTGGGACTAGCTTTGCAACAGCTCTTGGCTTCTGGTGGTGGGCCCCATCCCTTCTGAGTGCACCCTGCCAGGTCTTGGGCCCTGAGTTTTCACCTTTCTGGGGCAGAATCTTGTGATTCTCACTCTCCGACTGGGCCCAGCCCCCTGTGTAGCAACCGTGACTGCTCAGCAGGTCCGAATGGGTTTGGCTACCTATGGTTCTTCCCTTTGGGAGCTGTGACCCAAAAGAGCCTTCTTAACACAACATAGGGTTTACTCTTAACAGTGGTAGCACAGCATAATGTGAGAAAGGGGCTTTTTAAAACAATAGACGTCTGTATGCATCTCTTACCTAAAGGTTTAGGTAGGTTTATTTTACCCCTGGCCTTTAAAGGCTCGGGGGCAGCCTGCTCCCCAATGGTCTGACTCAGTTTCCCCATTAATTGCCTGACCTCCTCAAGAGAGTGTCTGTATCTTTAAACCCTTGAGAGGCTTTTCATCCTCTTCCCCCTGCCTCACAGGGGTTGAACTCTCCTGTGCAAAGTTTGTCTGGCAGGCCCTGCAGGGGACCAAGCTATGGTACCAGTGTGAATCTCTTCATTGTTTGCCAAGAGCTGTGAATATCAGGCACCATCCCACCTCCTGGAAAACCTGACAGGGAATTAATACAATGCATACAGTAAACAACAAGCACCCAGATCAGATGCAGGATTCATCCCGTATCGCCAGCTCCAAATCTATCACTTTCTCAATAGCCAGTAAAAAGGGGTACTTGTGCCACTAAGTACTCCTTTTCTGTTTACGGATACAGACTAACATGGCTGCTACTCTGAAACCCGTCAATAGCCAGTGTGCATGTATATTTTTCCCGAGTGATCTTGTACCTGCCTAGTAAGTAGTTTATGGGCCAAGTGCTCTTGTATTTTGAGCAGACAGCAGAGGAAAGTGAATGCCAATGTCCGAAACCATGGTGGAAATGCTTGAATGTCTTGCTATCTAAGTATTTCTAATATGCTTATCATCATAGCATCTAGGCTGCAATGTGCAAATAAGGCCAGACAAAGCAAAACTAAATATGCAGCAAGCAGAGGGTGCTGGTATGCAAAGGGGATTGTTGCAAAAATCCAGTCGCAAGTCGATGGTCCATTCACTTCTGATCCCTACGCTACGTGCTTCTCTGATCCCGTTTGCACTGTGCATTAACGGCTGTAGGAGGGCTGTTACACAAGTTAACAAGTGATGTGCTGGGTTCCTTAGAGACATAAAGACTGCATTATTTTACGCTCTGGGCTTCTTCTGTTGAGGGTGTAGTGCTCTGCCTCTTCCCTGACATCATGTCTGCCCCTTTAGCCTTGAAGCCATCCTGCTGTGGACTCGGACACTGTGAGCCAAATCCTGCTTGCGTCGACATCATCGTAAACTGGGAGTTAATGCCACTGGAGTCAGTGGAGTAACGCTGGTGTAAAGGTGATGGAACTGAGAGGAGAATCCAGCCCAGGGGATCTAAACTCTGATTTGTTCTATGTTGTACAAGCTGCTTCTCAGGAATACTTCTGGGGGGTTTTAGCCAATTGCGCATTTTTCTGCAAAAGGTTATGTTAGGGCTTCATGACTTTTCAAAATTAATTGCCACTCGTTCAGCACGATGCCCAGCTAAAGTTCAGTAGGTTCATTAGCGAGTTTCCCTAAAGGGCTTGGTATGCTTCCGAGACAGATAGTCAATTTTCCCAATTATTCCCTTACCTGCTGTTCATCAACACCACCTCTGACACTGTCTTCATTACTCCTGTGCTTTATTTTTTCTTGTTCAGGAACAACTTTGTCAAAGCCTCTTGCAGCATTTGGCCTCAGAATGGCGGAGGACCAATCCATGCCCTGCTAAGTAAAAGAGCACGGGAGATTGACTGTGAAGCAGAAATGTCTGGAAATGTTCACTTCAGGAGTTCCTGACGGATTGCTCCAGCAAGGAGCAGAATCCCGACTGGAAGCAGGGATGATCCCAGACCCATGATCTAACCTGCAGTCAACACTGTTGCTCATGGGTCATTATTACTTTGGAGGGACAGAGTGGCCCTCCAACCCCACAAGTATCCCAAGATCTGCAGGAAAATCCCATTGCTCTCGGGCAACAAGCGTGGGGCTGGAGAGGGTGACCGGACAGCAAGTGTGAAAAATCGGGACGGGGGGGTAATAGGAGCCTATATAAGAAAAAGACTGCAAAATCGGGACTGTCCCTATAAAATCAGGACATCTGGTCACCCTAGGGTTGGATAATCTATGCAGAGGACCCATCCCTATGTGTTGCTGCTTATCTGCCTCCTCCCTGAGGAGCTACACGGCGTCCTTTCCCCACCCCCCGGCAGAGCCTGATCCCGGGCACGACTCGCCAGCCCCTTTAAGGCCTTGGGTGGAGGGGGGAGGAATCACATGCATCCCTCTCCCTTTCCCCAATTCCCCCAGCGTGCTCGCGCCCGCCGCCGCTGTGCGTGCTCGCGCCCGCCGTCTGCAGGGCGGGCTGGCTGCTGGCTGGCCGGCGCGCTCCCGTCCGTGCCCCGCCGCTTGGAAGGAAGATGGTGGCGAGCGCCCGGCTGCAGAAGCTGGCCCGCCGCTACAAGCTGGCGATCGCCACCGCGCTGGCCATCCTGCTCATCCAGGGCCTGGTGGTGTGGAGCTTCAGCAGCCTGGAGGAGGACGACCACGGCGGGGTGAGGGAAGGAGTGGGGGGCTCAGCTGGGGCGGGAGGGCAGGGGAAGGGGGCGAAGCCTGGGGGAGCGGGGGCAGGGCAGATATGGGGTGGGAGGGGTGCATTCGGGGCGGGGTGGGGGGGAGTGTTGCTGTGGGTCTGGGCGAGGGGTGGGGTGTGACAGTACATTAGGCACTGGGGTGGCTGATGTGGGGGAGATGGTGCTTTGGGATCTGGGGCATCTGCTAGGGGGAAGAGAGCGCTCTAGGGTCTGGGGGGGGGCTGCAGTACATTAGGATCTAGAGCTAGCTGGCATGGGGCGATTGCATCAGGCTGCGGGAGGTTGGGTGTTACAGTGCATTCGAGCCTGGGGGTGTCTGAGCGGGAAATGTCCAGTCCCCCCTGTATCCTGCTACTTTGCAGCACAGTGCCTCAGGGTCTGGGAGCGCTGATGTGGGGGGTTGACCGTGCATTAGGATCTGGGGTGACTAATATGGAAACTTGCTGTAGTGCATTAGGTCTTGGGGGCTAGATGGGGTGCTGCTGTGTATTAGGATCTGAGGGAGTGATATGGGGCAGGGGTGCTCTAGTGATTTAGGATAAATGGGTGGGACCTGGCTTTGGGTAGGTAGAACTGAGAGTCTGGCGTAAGGGGTGTGTTAGGGTGCAATTACTGGAGGACATTACAGTAAGTTAAGACTCAGAAGGTCTGATCCAGAGAAATATTATGATATAGAGGATCAGATGTTGTGAGACTGTCAGAAATCAGGGCTCTGATGTAAGAGCAGGGCTGTTAATATACCATTAGTTGGAATCTTACATTTTCCAAGCAAGGGGGGAGTTCACCATGAATCTTGTTCTGCGAGGCTGATATGGGGAGGAATATTAGTATGTATCATGATGGTATCATAATACCTTGCAGTTATACGTTGCCTTTCATCTGAGATGTTCAAAGTGCTTTATGAATCCAAGTGAACTTCCCTCATCCCCTTTTTACATCTGGGGACACTGAGGCAAGGACAGGTGAAGTGGTTTGCCCAAGGTCACGTACTAAGCTGGTGGAGAATAGAAGCCAGTTCTCTGGACCAGACTGTCTCATCCTTCACATGAAGGTTTTGACCTCTGGGTCGCTCATTCAGATGGGTCTATTTATTACAAGAGTATGGATAGTGTGTTGTATCTGGTCAAACCCAGATCAGGTCAGTTGTGACTAAATCCCATTTGTGTCAGACACCTGTGATTGAGTTGATGGTCTCAGTGTAGTTTCTCACAGCCAAGTGTCTGCCTGATAACTGAGCCCCTTGCTGGCCGTCTCATTTGGGAGGCCTAGAACTGTATGGGCCACAGAGACTTAACCAGCCTCTTCGCCGTTTAGATCTAAGGCTGAAGCATATCTGGGTCAACCTGAGAAAGTGCTTGCACTTGCTGTCTGTTGTTGTGTTCCTGTTCTACAGCTGATTAGAGGTTGTCTGTCCAGGCCTGTCAATCCGACACCTTTTACAAGTACTAAATTCACTGTGGGGAGGACCAATATACTATGATTTAGTGGTAAAATCTGGGATGGGGGAGATTTGAGGGAGGGCAGGCTGAAGAACTGTATAGTGCCCCAAGGACGAAGGGCGTGAGCTGGGGATCATGGGTGTATGCTGCGGTTGTATTACAGCATAGCGGCATTCTGGGGATAGCAGAAATTAGAAAGTTGTGATATCTGGGGGCACTAGGATTCCACCTTTTCTTTAGGGAATGGATTTTGTGCCTTTTCTGGTGCTTGGTGGGGTGGAAGTGGAGGGGAAGTTTTCCAGGAGTCCACAGTTTTTCATGGGACTAGCAAAGACGTGGTCAGCTGTCCTTGGGCACTGGGCAGAGATGCAGAAATGGTTGTAGGGTCTGCAATGGTACATGAGAGATGCATGGATCCAAGTATTTTTGGAAGGTAAGCATTGTCTACAGTTGTCACACTTCCAGCAGTCTAACTTGCAGCTGTGTGTGCCCTGTTGTGAGTGATGCTGGTTGATTTGATGGGTGGGTGGACAGGAAGTGAGACCCCTTCATGAGCTGCACCTACCATGCATTATTATCTCCATGTGCCAGAAAACCAAGTGGCTTCTGGAGCCTTATGGCCCAGAAAGACTTAACTGAAGCTATGGAATAAAAGTTAGTGAAAGAAAAATCTCCCATGCTACTAAGACATTGGGAGCCTTGCGAGGTGGGGAGCGGGAGAGATTGGGACAGAATTGGGGATTCTTGAGCTGCAGATTTGGCTCTGCCTTTTGGTCTTTTCTTAACTAGCTAATGCTTGTAAAGCACTCTGAGAACTCCCTAGTGTTAATAATATCCTGTGTTGGTCTGTCTTGTGCCTTTCTCTGGAAAGAAATGTTTAGTCTCCATTCCTTCCAGAAGCCTCTTCTCTTGGCTTTTATACTGGGTCAGAATTTACCTGATTCCTGAACATCCCTTCCCAAAATCAGACTGGGAAATTGGCAGGTTTTGCTGATGCCCAGGGTCGTCTTGTCTGGAGATGTGAGGTGTGGTTGGCTCATTGGTCTGGTGTGATGGACATTAGGGGACAGGTGATCTAGTTCAGGGGAAGCAAAAGCTGTCCTAAGCCTTTGCTCAAAACCTGAACCTGTTAGCAGGTTCCAGGGTAGTTCAGTTAACTTTTCTTTAAAAAAGCTTTTCATTTCCACACGCCTCTGCACTTCCTGACCGTGGCTGGGACTGGAGGAGCCAGAATACCAGGTTTCAGAGTAACATCCGATGAAGTGAGCTGTAGCTCACGAAAGCTTATGCTCAAATAAATTGGCTAGTCTCTAAGGTGCCACAAGTACTCCTTTTCTTTTTGCGAATACCAGGGTATTTCTGGCAAAGCTGAAAGCAACAGAAATCTTCCAGGAGATCCTGTGCTCCTAAGATTACCAGCCAATTTTTCAGACCTGAAGGGCTTGGAGAGTATGGGTTCTTCTAGTTGCTTAATCAATTAAAACCTTTTCATTCTCCCAGTCCCTAATGAATGTTCTGTCCCAGTATTGCTGGCCCTGTCGACATCTGCCAGTGGTCGTTTGCTTTGGTCCTTAAAATGCCCTGGAGCATCGGAAGCTGTTTATTGCAGCAGCAAGAATCAGACTGTTTGCAGCCGAAGCCCGAATGTGAAGCAGCGTTCCCCCACCCCCCATGAGTCTGAGTTTACCCACTGTGCCATCTAGCTGCTCTCAAAGCAGCTGCTTATAGCTGTGGTTGTTCTGGCAGGAAGCTTCCCTTGATGTCTGTTTCCTCTCTCCTTCCTTCCCAGCTCTTTTTGCTCTGTTTTTCAGAGAAGGTGTCACGCAGATAACTCTAAATACAGGACATGGGGGAGGTCTCAGCCGGAGACTCAATATGCAAACAAGGTCGCTGGCTTTTACTGAATCTGTCTGTTCAGGGGTCCAGTACGGCCATCTTTACAGCTCGCTGACAGGGGTGCAGGTGTGAGTGGCTGTGAAGGGAAAAGGGAAGGAGAGCAGCCCGGCCAAGACATTCCCATAAAGAGTTTGCCCAGGGAGGGAAATAGCCCTAATCTCAAAGTGACTTACCCAAATGAGCCAACGCTGTGGCTGTTTGCTGTTTTCTGCTGGGGAGAACAAGAGGGCTGCGGCTCTTGTTGCTGATCCCAGGGATGCACTGTCAGCCAAGAGCTATAGCATAAGCACTCAGTGTTCAGTTCCTATCTATGTCCAAAAGCAACAAATAAGGCACAGCCCCTTAGTGTGAAGGCCCCACATCACCCAGGGAGCCAGCAGACCCCTTCCCAGAGCTTTGTTACCCCTCTGGCTAGATGGCAGCTGCAGTTACTGTCTTCCTCACTTTTCCAATCAGACCCAGAGTAAGGTTTTGTCATTGTTGTGCACCCTGAAATTCCAGTGCTCACGGAAGGTGCTGGGTTGACAGCTGTGGGCACTGAGGGGCTCTGTGCACACAGCAGGTACTGTACAGTGCTGAGAACAGCAGTGACAGCTTCCTCCAGGCCACCTGGCCTGCATTCCTCAACCCTGGGTAGGAACAACTGTAAACTGAAAAATGACAGGTTTCAGAGTAGCAGCTGTTTCAGTCTGTATCCCCAAAAAGAAAAGGAGGACTTGTGGCACCTTAGAGACTAACCAATTTATTGGAGCGTAAGCTTTTGTGAGCTACAGCTCACTTCATCCGATGCATTGGGTCATTCCAGATATTGAATCTATTTCCCCATGTTAAGTATCCTCACACCTTCTTGTGAACTGTCTAAATGGACCATCTTGATTATCGCTCCAAAAGTTTTTTTTTTTTTCTCCTGCTGGTAATAGCTCATCTTAATTAATTAGCCTCTTACAGTTTGTATGGCAACTTCCACCTTGTGTGTGTGTGTGAGAGAGATATATATACATCTTCTTACTATATGTTCCATTCTATGCATCCGATGAAGTGGGTTGTAGCCCACGAAAACTTATGCTCTAATAAATTTGTTAGTCTCTAAGGTGCCACAAGTACTCCTTCTTTTTTTTTTTTTTTGTAAACTGAAAAGTTAGCTCAGCCTCCATAGCATGTGCAGTCCTTGGCTTCGAAGCAGGGCCTAGCCACAAGGGATTGCAGAGGTGACTGTCACGATGTGGGTATCTGTCTGCTAGGAACTGGGCCAAGACCACCTCCTTTCACATGGGCCACTGAACAGCCTGGGCTCCATGCAAATGAGAGGTTTAGAGATGAAAAGCCTTGTACTCTGTTCCCATTCCCTGGGCAGCTCCTTGTCACATTCCCAACCCACTGAGTATCTAACCCACTCAAGTATGTATCCTTCTATGGGCATCACGCAGCTCTCTGGATTATTATATTTACTTGGGATTCCTCCAAATTGCAATGCAGATGCAGCTGAAGTATTGCTCTTAAAGTCACAGTCTGCCCTTGGATGCACATACACGTTTCCCCTAAAGTTAACTGGGGACTATGTGCATACAGGTCGACGGCAGGGTGGCCCCTTTAGGAGAGTTCAGGCCTGAATGTGTGGAAGGCTTGGGTAAGCCACAGAATATCCTTGTAAATGCGGAGGAGGAAATGTGATTTGGGGAAGGTCCATTATGTCTGATTCATTTATTTAATCTTCCCTCTTGGCTTGATAATCCTCAATCCAAATGGATCTAGGCTTTGACTAAACAAGGTGTTTGTCTCACACCCAGCACAGTGAGATCAGGAAAAAGCTCCATCTAAAATGTCCTTCTCTGTCAGTGCACTTATAACAATTGCACAGATCTTCTCCGAAGAGCTTGCTTTTAAAGAGACACAGCGGAGCCCATTTTAGGCATAAGATTGAGGGGTTCAGAGTCGCATACATTAATGGGAATTGGGTTCTCAAATGTCCTTGGTAGCTTTGAAAAATGTCAGCATAGGATTTTAGTTCTGTAGTGGAAAAAAAACCCCTCCCCTCCCGCCTTTGTATTTAATTCTTTCCCTGTAGTGGCTGCAACCCAAATGCAACGTCACAGGAGGCTTAAAAATGGACCAGTCCTGTTTTCATTGCCCAAACTGAAGGGAATGCACCAAATAAAATAAAAATGAACAGTTGGCATCAATGGTGAAAAGTAAATTAAATTTGAAATCGAACATTTCTTTAAACCATAATGATGTTCGTAATCCAGGGGAGGAAATGTGTTTACAAATGGTTTTCTAAGCTGACTGTTTTCCTCTAAATCTCAGGACCCTTTCTAGGAATATTTCTGCGTCAGCAGTTCTCATGACATATTTGTGAATGACCTGAAGAAACGCGGAGCAGAATTGAATTGCTCCCCTGCTCTGACCATATGCAAATTGTTCAGCCTCCAGAACCCCCAAGCTGTGGAACAGATGAGGAACATGGGTCTTGTGCAGGTTCTGGAATCTGGGGAGTTATCAGAGCAGGTGTGCCTAGGCTAGTAAATGTCTTTTGTGATGGATCTCCAATCCTCATCCAGTATTAGCTTGCCTCGTGGGGGTACGTATTTCAAAGCAGGCAGGCCCAGAAGCAGGAGGGGCAGAAGTCAGTTGTGCTACTGATATCAGGACTTGTGCAGACTGAAGAGCTGTAATTGTCTTATTATATTCCAGTAGTGTCTAGAGGCTTCAACTGAAATCAGGGCCCTGTTGTGCCAGGTGCTGAACGTACACACAGTAAGAGAGAATCCCAGCCCCAAAGATCTCACAATGCAAATAGGCTAGACAGACAAAGGGGAGCAGAGTGATTATCCCTTTTCCTGTTCCCCCCCAGGAACAGAGGATGATCAGAAGGGAATGAGACAAGGAAAAATCAATCCTTTGAAATACCAAGTTGAAACAAGATCTTGATTTCCTTAGTCATTTCGCCACTGCAGTATCTTTCTGTCGCTCTGGAGGAGGGGAGTTCCTTGTGGGCAGTTTCCATGCCACTCTGGATTTTGTAGGTGTTGTGTAGATAGCTTGGCAAGGGATGTGCTACAAACGAGCCTGAGAGACTGTCCCTTTGTCAGCCTTTCGTCGTACCAGTCTCGCTGGTCGTGATCTACTACAGCACCAAGCGCTCTGCTCCTTCACACTCCAGCCTCACAACATGTATGTTTGATGAGAAAGAAGTCTAGACCCAGAAGGTGGGGGGGGAGGGGGTTTCCTAGGGAAATGACCTCCTGGCAGGGTACAGGAATTTTGGAGGGGGGGGGCATAGACAAGGAGCTCATTCTGGGAACTGTGCCAAAAGTTCTGCAGAAGTTTTAAATACAGTTGAGTGACATGACTGGAGTAATCTCCTCCTTTTCACTTCCTGGCTGGGGTGGAAGGATCACTTCAGTATGGTGCAGTAATTAGGGACTGTTGGGCTCATTAACTGGCCCCTCGAGGAAGGACGGGGGCATTTTTTCTTATTTCTGCTATTGAGAAGGAGAGCTGGGCACGCTCTGTCAGCTGTGGGCCAGACCACAGGCTCCTTCTGGCAGGGATGAATCCGACTGTAACTACGTGGTGGCATTTCATGAGGTCTGTGCTGAAAGCCCAGGAGGAGGAGAAGAAGAAATGGGGGGAGCAGTGGATGGATGTCTCAGCAACATCTCCCCTCCCAGCCGTATCACTGGAGCTCCAGTGTGCATGGTATGAAAACCAGCTCCATCCTGAAGGGCATAATCAGTCGGAAGGTGATATTCAGGGCCCGGGTGTGGGAGACTGAAGGGAGCATGGCTGGGAACAGAGATGGTTCCATGGATGCTGCTGGGAGCTCAAATCTCAGAGTAAACAGAATGATTTTGTTCCTGATGCCTTGAAGGGGAAAAGGAAAATTCAAGCCAGTCTGGGCAAGAAGTTCTGAAATCTGCCCTGCACGCATTCCTCTGCCTTACCCTCATCCCAGCCAGTTCCAGGTGCGTCTCCTTCTCTGCTTGCTGGGTGTCAATGCTTTCTCTGGCCTCCTGGAAGCAGAGCACCAGCTCTAGAATGTGGAACACCTTTGCTCTTCGCTTGTCAGTCTCCTCCCGGACTCTCCGCTCCTGTGACTCTTGTACAGAGAAAACAGGCTTTTAACTCTCTGAACAGATGGTCCTGCGTGGTGACTAATGAACTGTTATCTCTGCCTGTTCTGGGCTCTCAGTGATGCATGCTTGGAGTGGGAGATGGGGAAGTTTTAAACCTTCCTCGCGCTCGTCTTGCTGAAAGAGCATTGCCGACAGATGCATGTTAGAACTGACCAGTTGGTCAGCACCTCTGATCTTTTACTAGCCGTGTGATCCCTGCGTGGCTGGGGAACAATCTCGTTTCACTAACCAGCTCTCTGAATAAAGTGGTTTGTTGATACGAGTGAGACCTCAGGGCTTTACTTCAGCTGATTTAGGAACTGACGTTTGCATAGCCAGGTCTTGGAAGCTGCTTGGGTTTCCAAGCCCCCATCTTTGTGCCCCCCATCTCCCTTGGGTTGGCCCTTCTCAGCAGACTATGCCAAGTAAGGAAGCTGTTAAAGGATGCTGCTTGCATGAAGTAATTTGTTTGATCTCTCAACCTGGTGATGAACCAATGCATCAGCTCGGCAATGCTCTTCCCACACATCAGCACACAACATGCCCTGTGTCTGTAGCTGCCCCACTGCATTCTGGGTCTCCTGAAGCATCTGTCCTGTTGCACCTAGCTCTGTGGATGGGAGATGCAGTGTTGGGGTAACTTTCAGATACAAAGCAAAGTCTTGTGGGGTCACACCGGGACTGGCGGAACTGGGACAGCTGCAGCGCTTCAGGCTGCCTGTCCGTGCCCTTATCAGCCAGACCTGAGCTCGTGACCTTACTCTGAGGTGTAATCAATACTTGCCAAATGCCAAGGCAGCTGCTGTTGTGGGTGGAGTTGAGGCATTGTCCAGGCACCGCAGACTTCGCGTGTTCCAGCCAAAAGGCTTCAGCAAAGCTCACTGGCCTATGGTAACCAAGGAAAGTGTGTCCAGTCGCTCCAGTTATGACTCCCCTAGCATAGCAGAGCTCGATGGTGGACCCACTGATTCACCCGCTCTCTCTCTGCTGTTACACCGGCAATCCATCATTTCCGTGGCACAGGAAGTATTACTAACAGACGTGTTTCCCCTGTCCGCATCCTGCACTGACATCCCTTTACCTTGCCCCACACCTGGCCCCCGGCCTTCAAATGTGGTACAGCCTATCGAGACCTAACGGCTCTTGCAGTAGGCAGCTGCTTTAGCATTCACCTGGGAATGGCCCTGCTGGATCAGCCCAGTGGACTGTCTTCTCTGGTGGCCGGTCTCTGACAGTGGCTAATATTGCAAAGCAGAGAGGCTGCCCAGCCCTCATGTCTTATCACCTGTTCTTACCATCAAACTTCACTGCCTCCAGGAACGATTGCCTTCTCTCCCCAAGGCTAAATCATGTCTGCTAATCAGCCAGCATGGCAGAAATAACTCTGTGTAATTAACATCGCCCTTTACTCATCAGCTTGGCTCCTTGGGAAAGTTTGCTCTGGGGATTTTCAAAGCAGCTGGAGATCCCAGCTTACAAGCTAGCTTCGGTGAGCCAGCGCTCCTAAAGACAGGAAGTGCGGTTAAAGCACGTGGGTTCTAATCCAGCATGGACAAACTGTGTGACCTTAGACACAGAGATCAAGTAATTGGCCCACTAGCCCATTGGTAAAATAATAACCCTTTGCCAGGGCTTTGTACCTGGAGATCTCCAAGGACACACTGCACGTTAGTATTATCTGCATGTAGACTCAGACTTTAAGGTCAGAAGGGACCATCATGATCATCTAGTGTGACCTGCACATCACAAGCCAAAGAACCTCACCCATCCACTCCTGTAACAGACTCCTAACCTCTGGAAGAGTTACTAAAGTCCCCAAATCATGATTTAAAGATTTCAAGTTACAGAGAATCCACCATTTACTCCAGTTCAAACCAGCAAGTGACCATGCCCCATGCTGCAGAGAATGGCAGAGGCCCTGAGGGGTTTTCGCCAGTCTGACCTGGGGGAAGATTTCTATGGTGATCAGCTAGACCCTGAGCATGTAGGTCAAAGCTACCATTCGGACACCTGGGAAAGAATTTTCTCTATAGTAGCTCAGAGCCCTCCCCATCTAGTGTCCAATCTCCGGCTGCTGGAGCTAGCAGTCACAGATGAGCCATATGCCATTGTAGGCAGGCTTGTGATACCATCCCCTCCATCCCCTCCATAAAGGTATCAGTCTCAGTCTTGAAACAAGGTAGGCTTTTTGCCCCTGCTACTCCTCTGGGCAGGCTGGTTCCAGAACTTCTCTTCTGATGGTTAGAAACCTTCATCTAATTTCATGTAAGAGATGAGGAAACTGAGGCACCGTAAGAGTTGACTTGCCTGAGGCCCCCCCTAGAAATCGTGGCAGTGTTTGTTAGGAACAAAATCCACGCCTGCTGGCTCAGAGTTCTGCACGCCTGCTCTGAGACCACAGTGTATTTATAGTGTGTCCACCACAGCAGTTCCTGGATGCCTGCCTTCCCTGGTCCTGTCTCCCTTCTGACGGGATTGTGAGGGATGTTTAATGTCTGTTCAGCACATGGAAAATGCAACTGCTATTTATGTGCAAAGCTGTGGTAGTGAGTGCTCAGAGGGGAAGGGTAGGCCTGTGGTTTTGCACTCGACTGGGACCTGAGAGATCTGGGTTGTGTTCCTGCTTCTGCCACAGACTCCCTGTGTGATCTGGCTGAGCCTCCATTCCCCGTCTGTACAATGGGGATGATGATAATACTTCCTTTGGCTAGCTGGATTGTAAGCTCTTGAGGGCAGGGACTGCCTCTCACTGGGGGCAGGTCTACACTACACACTTACTTCGGTATAACTGCATTGCTCAGGGGTGTGAAAAATCCACACCCCTGAGCGACATAGTCGTACCGACCTTAACCGCCCGTCTAGGCAGCGCTGTGTTGGCAGGAGAGCGTCTCCCGGGCGACACCGCTGCCGCCTCTCACAGAGTTGGAGTTACTAAGCCGACAGGGGAGCGCTCTCCCGTCAGCTCGGAGCGTCTTCGCCAGAAGTGCTGCAGTGGCAATGCACGTTTGTCGTGAGGGCCTGCCCTGAGAGTGTGTACAGCGCCTTGCACAACGGGGCCCTCTAGGGGTATGTCTACACAGCACTGTAAAGCCACTTCTATGGGACCTGCCCTTGTTAAGTTGGTGCTTCCAAGCCCACGCTTGAGCATCCACACAGCATTGTACACCTGGGCTTCCAGTTGCGGGACCCCGGGCTTCACAGCCTTGCTAAAGCATCCACGCTGCACTACGCAGACCTTCCGACTCGGGCGTGCAGTTGGAGCTGCGTCCACGCTGCAAAATGACAGGGCTTGGACCCAGGTCTCAGCGCCACTCCCTGGATGGGTCCTAGGACCAGGTCCTGAGGACTTGCTGAGCTGAGTCAAACTGATTTGTATGTGGACGGTAGGGGGGTTCAGGCTCAAACCTGAGGCTGAGTCTACTCAGCATAGACATACCTTCGTGTTCCCATGGCACCTTATAATTATAATAATGAGAACAGGAGAGTGGGTGTTGGGGCTCCGGAGTTCTGTTCCCCGTTCTGCCACTGACTTGCTTTGTGACCTCAGGCCAGTCACTTATCCTCTTTGGACTTGGCTGTACTAGAGCTTTATCTCAAGGTCAAGATTGTCTTCCCCCACCCCCACTCCCAACACAAACATCCCTCAGCTGTGTGGGGCTCATGGCAGAAGTCAGAAGCGGTGCCTCAGTGGGGCTGCTCAGTATTCACCCCCCTTGCAGGGGGGTGAGATAAGCGCATGTCTGCAGCATATGCTGGGGTGGAAGGCTCTGTAACAGGGTGAGCTGCTGCTAACAGTAAGGAGGCTGTTGCAAGAGATATGGTGATGCCCAAGTTAACGTTTTTCCCTCTGTTTTGTGTCCGATCAAACTTGGAGAAGGGACGGCAGAAAAAGGCCAGGCTGCCCGAAAACAGTGAAGGCTCCAAAGATTCAGACAGCTCAGCTGGTCGCCGGGGGAGCGCGAGCCGGAAGCATGGGCGGTGGAAGGGCCGCCCGGAAGGCCCTGGAGTGCTGGTGGCCAAGGTGGTGAGAGCCGTCACCACAAAACACAAACCTGGGCGAAGGCTCCCCGCTGCTCAGGACGACTCCGGCAGGAGGAACCGGACAGAGCTGCATGGGGATGCCCAGCTGGCCGTCTTCCAGCACGGCGACATAGGCAGCGTGGAGGGGGCTCCCCAGCCCACTGGGAACAGCTTCGCCCCCAAGTGTGAGATCACTGGCAAAGACGCCCTCTCGGCGCTAGCGAGAGCCAGCACCAAGCAGTGCCAGCAGGAGATAGCCAATGTGGTGTGCCTGCACCAGGCAGGGAATCTGATGCCCCACTCTGTGCCCCGGCACTGCCAGCTGTCAGGTGAGTCTCTCCGAGATTGCCAGTGAGCATCAGCAGAGCCCCCAAAGGTGGTAGGTAATCCAATGCCAGCCTATTCGCCTAAGGAATCTCCCTCCTAAGCGAGGCTACTTTGTCTGGGTGGGTTCACTCACTACAAAGGAAAATCACAAATGCAGCCCACCGTGTTTCTGCCTTGTGCCCATCCACCCCCATTGTTAATGGAGAAGATTGTCCCATGGAGATTACACATCCCAGCAGGCCGTGTTGTACTTACTCAGCATCCTGGTCACGTTGGATGATGGCCCTCAGAGGCCTCACAGCCCACCTCCGGTAGTGGAGATAGGGGGTGATTGCAGCCTGCTCTTCTGGCAGATCAGGCCCTGGGGACTGTGGCAATCTGAATTTGCAGCCCTAGGTTGGGAAGACGCTAACACCGGGGCTGGGCAGTAAGGGAACTCTGTAGTCTGCAATAAGAGAACAGCTGGCAGAGGGGTCTTGAGCGATGGCCACTTCCCTTCCTCTCTCCCGCAGCGAGAGGGTGAGCTGAGCCCAGCTGCTGGCTCAGTGAGCAGCTGCTCTCTGTCCTCGCAGGGAAAGTCAGCCCCGTGATCCAGTGGGACGAGAGCAAGACACAGCAGGCCTCCGCGAGCAAGCCGGTGCGGGTCGCGTACATGCTGGTCGTTCACGGGAGGGCCGTCCGCCAGCTGAAGCGGCTCATCAAGGCTGTGTACCACAAACAGCACTTCTTCTACATCCACGTCGACCAGGTAGGAGACGGGGAGGGGGGTTCGCTGCTGGAGGGGGCGGGTGGAGGCGCTCGGGTGCAGCAGCTGTGCTGGCGATGGAGGACGTGCCTGAAGTTGGCAGGACGCAATTGTAACGACGCCCTTGCTCGGATGGGCTGCAGGGACTGAACCCTGGACCTTGGGCTCTGAAAGCATCAGCCTCTACTGCTGGAGTTAAGGGTCAGGTCTGCTAGCTAGGGGGCAGAACAGACTTGGCTAAGCCTCTGTACATAGTGTAGCCAGTAAAGGGGGACAAAGAGCCCCTCTGTATAAGCAGGGGTCACACAAGGCGCCCCCAGGAGCACGCATGCTGCAGAGACATCCACAGGTGAGCCCACGGCAGGGGTGAGTGTGGGTAGCACAAGGGTGGCGGGGCAAAGGGGAACATTGGTGCAGGCAGGGTTGGGGAGGTCAGGGCACTGGGGTGGGCACAGAAGGCTTCTGTGCTGAGTCGGGAAGGGAGGAAGGAAGGGGTGAGGGGCCTGTGTTGGTAATGTGCTGGCCGCGTCTGCGGGGCACAGTGCCCTGGACTTTAAAGGAGAGGGAGGCCTGGTCACTGTAAAGCTGACTCTTGTGGGCCGAGCCATTGCAGGCCCCTCGCTGGCTGGAGGAACGAGCTCAGCAAAGCAGCAGGGTAGGAACAACTTTGTGTGATGCAAATGAAGATTGGAACGAAGCGTGTGACCTGGGACGGGGGCTGTCAGACTCCTAGCACGGAGCCCGTCTAAACAGAGAGAGTGCCGCGCAGGCCCCTTCTCTTCTCCTAACTCCCCATGGGCCTACGATAGCTCCCCTGGGAAATGAATTCGTGGGAAATGTTCTTTCATCTGCCCTATCACGTCTGCCCCAGACCCTGGGATCCATTCCCCTCCCCCAGCCCATGCCAGGGGGCTTGATCCATTCCTCCCGCCATGTTCCCCACCCCCATCTGTGGCGTGGGGGCTGGATCCATTCCTCCCCCTATGTTCCCCATCATCGGTGCCAGAGGGACTGGATCCATTTCCCCGTTCCTCCTACCTGCCTTGGGAAGGCAGTGATCTGTTCCCTGCCTCTCTCACAGCTGACCCTCCATGCTCTGCTCTCCTCCCAGAGATCTGGCTGCCTGTCCTCACCAAACTCCCCTCGGGTGTCCTGTCAGCTTGGAGGTTTCCACTCCGACAGGAGACATTCCACCCCACTCTCCCGAGCTAGCCTGGGGCAGGCTTCCCTCCCCAAATCCCCCGGCCCTTTGCTCTCCAATGAGCCCTCCCTCCGTGGAGAAGAAGCCCACCGAGGGACTCTCCCCCTCCCGCATCCTGGAGAGGAAATGAGCATTTTCTCATTCTGGTTCTTCTCCCCAGCCCTGGCAAAGTCCAATCAACATGCAAAATACTGGGCCGGAGGTGAAACACCGACCCCGCCCTGTCATCCCTCCTAAACCACAAATGAGCTGAGCGGCTCAGCTCTTAGCACTGAGATGGGAGGTGAGAACTCCTGGTGCTGCAGGGGGGTTATTGCAGCATCCCCACCTTCCTTTCTGGGCGACCCCAGCGGGCTGTCAGACCTGTCCTAGCTTCCCAGTCGGTTGTCTGTGCCCTGAGTCCAAGCTCCACCGTGAGACTTCTCCAAGCCCTGGTCCTGCTTCTGATCATGGGGCTGAGGTTTGGAGCCGACCCAAACGTCGCAGCTGATTAGAGCGTGCCCAGGGGAGTAGGGAGGCAGGGCTCAGTGGCCCAGCACAGAGACTTGACATGAAGGCAGATTGGGAGGCCCATGATACCAGCCATAAGAGACTGAAGTACCAAGCAGGCAAAATTGGTCTAATGGTTAGAGCAGGAGACCAGGAGTCAGGACTCCTGAGTTCTATATCTGCCTCTGCTGCTGGTTCGCTGTGAGACCTCGGGCAAGTCGCTTAGTCTCTGTGTGCCTCAGTTTCCCCATCCGTACAATGGGGCAGTAATACCGGCTTTGGTGTCGTGCTCAGAAGCACCGAGCAGCTCTGGTGGAAGTCAGCGGGAGCTTTAGACCCCCCCCGCCCCCCCAAGCACCTGAGCGAATCAGACCCCATGTAACTAGGCAGTACAGTGCAGAGTCCCAGTGTTTCCAGGGCTCTGGAAAGCCCAGTTCCTGAGCTGCAGCCTCCGCCCTTGCAGCGCTCCAACTACCTGCACCGCGAGGCCCTGGAGCTGGCCCAGCAGTACCCCAACATCCGGGTCACGCCCTGGCGCATGGTCACCATCTGGGGCGGCGCCAGCTTGCTGAAGATGTACCTGCGCAGCATGAAGGACCTGCTGGAGATCACGGACTGGCCCTGGGACTACTTCATCAACCTGAGCGCCACTGACTACCCAACCAGGTCAGCCGGGGAAGGGAGGGTTCTCTGCACCCGGCCTGGTCTCCCCCCCCCCCCCCCCCCCCCGGGTAGACACTGGAGATCCCCACTGCCGCACGGGAGGGGGAAAAGAGGAGAGAGCTAAGGGGCGATGAGGGGTGGAAATGGAACCCACGCGCCCGAGAAGGGTTTTGGGGAGCCCTGTCTGCACTGACCCCGTCAGCTGGTGAATGAGAAGCCGTGTGGGGTGTGGGAGGCCCATTGGCAACAGTGGGCAGCGTGCGGCTGGGGGATGGGGCAGTGCAGCTTTGCTCCAGCCCCAGGCCTGATCCCATCTCTGCAGGAGAGCAGAGTGTCTGGCTGGGAATCATAGAATCATAGAATATCCAGGTTGGAAGGGACCTCAGGAGGTCATCTAGTCCAACCCCCTGCTCAAAGCAGGACCGATCCCTGAGGGCAGTACCTTTGCTGGGAGTCTCTAGGGTGAATCAGTTTATCCTCCTCTGTCCCTTGCCCTGTGAGTGTTGCACGGGGGAGAAGCATCTGGTGGCTTTGCAAATCGCAGCCTCTCCGTGTAAGCATTTAGCCCTGGCAGCTGCGGCTCCCACTCCAGCGCCGCTAACGTGCTCTCGTTTGTATCACTGTTCCCTGCAGGACCAACGAGGAGCTGGTGACGTTCCTGTCCAAATACCGAGATAAGAACTTCCTGAAGTCTCACGGCCGAGACAACGCCAGGTAACCTGTGTGTGGGGGCAGAGTGGCGCTTGGCACTGGGGTCGGGATAGAGATCGGCAGGGGGGTGAACTCTGAGAAGATGTGGGCACTGGGTCAATTATACCAAGCAACTGAAAGAACAAGGCCTACCTCCATCCGTCCCTGTAACAGCAGTACAAACAATGAGCCAGGTCAGCCACCATGTAAATCGGCGTTGGCTGTAATGGAGCTCCCCTGAGTCACGCCAGCCGAGGATCTGCCCTTGGCCTTGTCGCCGCACACTGGGAAATGCCCCCGCTCCTGATAGCGAGGTGACCTCTCGGCAGTCGGGAATGTGTGTTCCTCTAGAGACCACGCACTGTTGACCCCGCCCTGTCCCTACGCAGGTTCATTAAGAAGCAGGGCCTGGACCGCCTCTTCCACGAGTGCGACTCCCACATGTGGCGGCTGGGCGAGCGGCAGATCCCGGAGGGCATCGTGGTGGACGGTGGCTCGGACTGGTTCGCGCTGACACGGAGTTTTGTGGAGTACGTGGTCTACACGGAGGACCAGCTGGTGTCCCAGCTGCGGCAGTTCTACACCTACACACTTCTGCCCGCCGAGGTGGGTGGGCAGGGAGGTTCCCCGGGGCTCGGAGCTGGCTTCACAGGAGTCTCTCCCGTTTTGAATCGTGTTCCTCCTTTTGGGGAAGTTATCCTGCCTTGGGGCTCGATCCTGTTCTCATTGATGTCGAAGCTCCCAGCGGCTTTGATGGCAGCAGGATAAAGCCCTTGAACTGTTTCCCATTCACGTCCTGTCATTGGAAGATCCTTTTGAGTGTGGACGAGGCTGTGTGTGTGTGTGTGAGAGAGAGAGAGAGAGACTGACTGGAAGAGGGGCGTGGAACAGGGTGTGTGGTGGGCATGGGGGCGTGGAAGTTGCGGAGACCTTGCCAAGCACAGCTGGAAATCCCCTGCATTCCCCCATTGCTAAGCTCACCCCTGGCGTGCTGGGCCCTGGCGGAAGTGAAATAGGCCCCAAGCCCTCTGGCTCTTACTGGTGGCAGGCTCGCAGGCTCCACAGCCGACCCATCTCGGTTACCTGTGTTAGGTGCTTCCAGCCCCCGCTCAGCGGCTCTCACGGTGCTGAGGATCTTGATGCCTTTTTGCACAGAAGCTTGAATGCGGAGCCACCCCGGCCAGACCAGTGACCATGTAGCTGCCGTCAGAAGGTTCCACGTTTCTCTCTCCTAACGATGTCTCAGAAGCAACGAGCTGCCCCCAGAGCCGCAGCTGCTTTGTGTTTTGGTTTCCCTGTCTGCCCACACCACACACACAGCCTGGGCCCCAGCTCTGCCTTTCCCTGTTCCACCAGCCCCAGGAATAAAGGCCCTGCAAGGGGAGCTCCTGCACAGAGGTTGCTGGGGATAATCCTTGAGGTTTACTGGACTGGAGCTTTGCTGGCTCCGCAGGGTGGATGGGAGCCAAGGCTCGTGTGCATCCGTGACGCGCCGTACAGGGTCTGATGCCCCAGGTCCCGCACCTGTGGAGCCATCGAGACCTTTACAAATGAGGTGTGAAGTGCTGCCCTTCTGCCTTGGTAGCACTTCCCTCCTGCTTTGCACGGGTACCCATGGCTGCACAGCGTGTGGGGCAGGGGAGTCGGGCCCACAGCAAGCAGATGTGCTGAATAAGAAAGTGCCTTTGTTTTTTCCACTCCCTTTTTTAAACTCTATCCACCTTCCATCAGTTGCAAAGACCCCTGGATACGAGCCACTGGAGGGCATGATGGTCTGTTTCGGGGGAGTGTGTTGGGAATCTGTATGGAGTGAGTGTGGAACAGCCCGCCCCCGGATCTGTTATGGGAGGGGGACAGCTGGGAATCCCAGGGGTTTGCAGACAGGAAACATTAGGGGCTTTTGTCCCATTTAAACCCACAGAGTTCTGTCTGTTTAAACAGCTGATGCCTGAAGTCTTCTCCGGCTGGGATGAGGCACAAAGGGGTGGGCTGGAGGTGTGTGTTTGGGAAGGGGGGGATGGGACTATCAGTGATCTCCATCATCTGGGCTTGCTGCATCTCTGGTGGGTTTTGCCCTTTTCTCTGTCTGTGCAGTCCTTTTTCCACACCATCCTGGAGAACAGCCATGCCTGTGAGACTCTTGTCGACAACAACCTCCGGGTGACAAACTGGAACCGCAAGCTGGGCTGTAAGTGCCAATATAAACACATAGTCGACTGGTGTGGGTGCTCCCCAAATGACTTCAAACCCCAGGACTTTCTGCGGCTACAGGTGAAAATGACACCCTCCCTCCCCTCTCCTTTCTCTCCCCTAACACCCTCCCCTTTCTTTAGTGCTACAAGCGGTTCCCTTCCCAGTCCTAGATTTCCTGCCCCCCCACCCCACCCCACCCTCTCCTCTAAACAGCAGTTCATCTTTCCTTCCCCCACAGGCTTTGGTTAAGCAAAAATATCTTTTAAAACCTTAATTGTTCTTAGGAGAAATGTTATTCAATGTGGTGCTGATCTGTCTCTTTTGCAAACGTGAGGCTGACCAGGGCAAGTCAGAGATCTTCTGAAGAAATGCATGCAGTCCTCCCAAATGCAGTTAATCTCTGCTAACCATGCACTAAGATCCTGGCTCTGTGCTATCGAAGGTCCTGATCCAGCCATCTGAGCCATGCAGGCAGAATTTTGTACCCAGGCAGAGCCCCATTAGGGCTCTGTGAGGAGTTCATCTGTGGACTCCTAAGTTGCAGGGCTAAGTGATTGGAAATAAGGCCTGTCAGTAGCAGGCTTCTCCAGGAGATACCGTCAAATTGCAAATATTTCTGGAAAACAAACTGATCTGCCTTAAGAGCAGCGTTTTCATTGATAACGGTGGGAAGAATTTTAATCAATCTAATTCATGATTTACGCCGTTGGCTCTTTGCTTTCTCTTGGCTTGCGCAGTAGAAATAGACTGGCTGCGTTTCCTGCTGTTTGTCAGCCTCGAGTCCATTTCTCTGTTGCTCTAGCCATTGCCAATGCTGTCGGGAACACCTGTCTTTTTTCAGCAACTCTCCAGACCCACATTCTTTGCCAGGAAGTTTGAGTCGACGGTGAATCAGGAAGTTCTGGAGATCTTGGACTCTCACCTCTACGGTAACTACCCACCCAACACGCCAGCCCTCAAGGCCTATTGGGAGAACATCTATGATCGTGTGGACAGGCTGAGCGGGCTCAGTGATCTCATCCTGACTGTGTACACATCCTTCTCCAGGCTAGGGCTGCAGAAAATGACCTCATCCCAGACGCAGAAGGCAGAGAGAAACTGCAGGTAGGAGACCCTGAGATCCCGGATCTGGGCTCTGAGCAGTAGGGCCGCCTTTAGCACTGTGGGATTGTGAGCGTGTTAATGGTCCCTTCTCTCTAGATTTGAGCTCCATGGCTTCCCATCCAGCGTGCACCTGTATTTCTACGACGACCGTTTCCAGGGTTACTTGGTGATGCAGGAGGTGCAGAACTCTGGGATGGGGCAGGTGGAGTCTCTGGAGATGTGGATGATGCCACGAGGGGCTCTGAAGCTGGCAGGTCATGGAGGACAAACTAACCGGCTACAGAACCTGGAGGTAGGACACCTACGCACTCCCATCTCCAGCCTTGGTCATCCCTCTCCCTTCCATTGCCACCAAACCCTCCAGCTCCCCCATTCTCCCGCGCACAGACTTCGCCTACCTTGGATTTATCTTAATGTTTAAACCAAGATTGGGTGTTTTTTCTAAAAGTTCTGCCCTAGGGATTGTTCAGGGGCGTTCCCTGGCCTGTGTTATACTGGAGGTCAGACTAGATGATGACAGTGGACCCTTCTGACCTTGGAATGTGTAACTGTTAACAACAAGTGGGGCAGGGGATCAGCTGGAGATGGCCTCTTTATAAAGTCGTAAGCCCTGGCCCAGCCGTTCGGTCTCTGATCTGGGAGCGTCTCGCTGGACGGGAACGAAGGCGAAAGACTCCAGTGTGGAAATACTGAGCCAGGGAGTGGGAAACGGCTGCTTGGGCAGGAGTGGGGTCTGAAGCCCCCTTGGGAAGGGGCTAGGGCTATTGCTGCCCAGCTTTGTGAGTTTGTAGCTGATTGGCAGCTTTGCTGCAGTGTCTAATGCAATTGTGTGTCTCTGGCTCCTCTAAGGCAGGCAGGGAGTGTGGATGGGACAGCATGGTGCAGGGATAGGTGTGGGTTTCCTGTTCGGGTCTCTACCCGAGCAGAAGGGAGGGCACAGGAGACTGGGATGTGGCACCCGAAACCTGTTGGCAGTGCCGTCCCACAGTCATGCTCTCCACCAAGGGAAATGCCCTGAGGTGGGGTGTCTGAGGCAACACACCCTATTTACTGAGGGGCTGGGCTGGCAGCCACAACTGCTGTGAGCTTGGCTGCTTTCTCTGAGTGTTTGAGCTCCTTCCGGCATCTGAGGCCCAGCCCAGGCCGGCGGGGGAGAGACTGTGTTGCCTTCTCCTGCCAGTCTGGTGGAACACGTTCTCTGGAGTGTGATGTAAGAACAGAGGTGGCTGATGCTTCCTCATACGCTGGCTGACTGTGGCCTGGTGCCACCCCATCCTGACTTCACTCTTCCTTTCTCCCCTTGTAGGTGGGTACAGAGTGGGATCCCAAGGAGAGGATCTTCCGGAATTTCGGAGGCCTGATAGGGCCTTTCGATGAGCCAGTGGCCATGCAGAGATGGTCCCGGGGGCCCAACCTCACCGCCACTGTGGTTTGGATCGACCCCACCTACGTCATCGCCACGTCCTACGACATCACTGTGGATGCGGAAGCGGAGTTCACACAGTACAAGCCCCCTCTCAACCGGCCCCTGCGCCCCGGTGTCTGGACCATCCGCCTCCTCCAGTTTTGGGAGCCCCTCGGAGAGAACCAGTTCCTGGTGGTGCCACAGACCTTCAACCGCAAACAGCCTATCGGGAAAGGTAAGGGGAGGGGCTGCCTCCTGCTGGACACATCCTACGCCTAGTCAGTCCAGCCCAGCCCAGGCTTCCTCAGGCTCCGTCTACAGCAGGGAGGGAGGTTCGGTCTCCGTGGCCTGTGGGACCCTTGTCCTCTGCTGAGACCAGCAACAAAGAGGGGTCAGTTGTACCTGGTGGCTTTTCCTTCACCACTGAAAACCACCAAACCTGTTCCATACCGGGCCACCGAGCAGCCATTGGTGGGCTGATCTGCGTCAGGATCTTAGGGGTTGGTCTACACAGCAAGCCATGGTGTGACTCTACAGTGTGCCAGCTTGCCGTGCACAAATGTCCCATGTGGATGCTGCTCCAGTGCAGTGAAAGCCCCGGAGGGCGGGTTGGGGTGCTGCGGGGTTCTTCAGACCTGTCACGGCACTGCCCACCTGGGACGTTACTGCGTAGCAAGCTGGCGCGCGGTAGATTCACACCCTGGCTTGCCGCGCGGTACCTCGCCTTGTAGATGTGATCTGAGCCCACGACCTTGTGACAGAGCCTTCGCCACCTGTCACTGGGGAAATCTCGAGCCCTACTCTCGGCTGCTGCAAATGGGAGAGACTCCCCTGACATCAGTAGAGCTGCATCCATTTAGGCCAGGTTTGGCCCTAAGAATCCACATTGGCGTGAGCTAGCTTTAGACCTGCAGCTAAGGCTGCCTGGGAAATTGTCCATCCCAACCGAAAATGTCGTTTCTGTGAAAAGTTCTTACCTGGGAAATTTTGGGTTTTGGAGTGGGGGGGCAAACCTCCCCCGGTCCTGACCAGCTCTCCACGCAGCCACGGCCCAGCCAGTTGTTGAGGAAATGACCAACAAGCATCATGCAACGGCCAACTGCAAATGCGAGCCAGAGAACTCTGCCATGTGAGCTGTGGCTTCCTCTCACTGTTAATGTGGAGCATTGGCCCATGGAGACCACAGGTCCCAGCATGCCATGCTCCATCTTGTTCTGAGCATCCTGGCCTAACCTATTTCCCTATTTCTCGCATCCCCCTGTGATCGATCTGTGTGTGTCCAGCAGGGGTGGTCTCTGCTCCAATTGGGTGTGGCATGTTAAGGAACGGGCTGGTGAGCACCTCTCCACTGTGTTCAAGGGGCATGGTGGGAGGTTTGGGGACTGGGTCTGCCTGTCTCTCAATCACCTCTCCCTCTGTGTTTTTGCCCAGATGACAGCAACTGGTTACATGGAGGTCCCCCCCGCAATGAGTATATGGAACAAAGCTTCCAGGGGCTGGGTGGGATTTTGAACCTGCCGCGCTCGGATGAGGTGGAGAAGGAGGCTCTGCAGAACGCGCAGCTGACGGGCAAGGCCCTGGAGGACTGGACAGACAGCAGCATCGGCAGCTTCTGGTCGGTGGCGGATCTCTGCGTGAGCAGCCCCTCCAGCTGCTCCTCCTTGGACTTGTGCAGCAAAACGTCCTGGAGTTCGCTTTCCCCAGACCCCAAATCAGAACTGGGGGCCATCAAACCTGACGGGCGACTGAGGTAGCAGGGGCAACCTGGGGCAGATAAAACGGAACAAGGGAGCATCCCCCACGGCAAACGTGGGGGAGGGAAGCGCACACGCCCCCAGGGGGGATTCTCTTGACTGTCATCCCGTCAGATGGCACCTTATTCACTCGGGGAAGAAAGAGAGGAACCTTCAGGCTGCGGAAAAACTTTCCTGTTTCATTTTGGGGGGAGGTGCTGGAACAGGAGTCCCACCCACCTCTCCCAGGAATGGGCACTGAGTGGCCGGAGAGAGCATGCGGAAGCGCCCATCGTCCGGGCACATGGAGGGCGCTGGCCTATGGGAGGAGCGGCGTATTTATTGAATCCGTTCAGGTGTGACTCGGGTGTTTGGGGGGAACCCAGCTGATCTGCCAGCTCTGGGTTACCCTCGGCATGCCCCCTGCCCTGCCCCTCCCCGTCCGTGGCTGAATTTCTGCAGGATCAGGACTCCTGCTGCTGATCTTCCACATTCCTGAGCAATTGCTGGCAGAGGACTCTGGGGACAAGGGTATGTGGGGAGCACCAGAGGCAGGGGCTGTCCTGCCCGTGTTCTTAGACGAGCTGCTGCTGGCTTGATGCCTGCATCTCATCCCCCTCCACCCTATCCCCTTAGTTTGTATTTTTATAAATATATAGATAAATATATATGAAGCAAAGTGCAATAGAGACAAAGGCCCTCGTTGGCCAGGGAATCTGTGACTCATCTCCCCTTCGCTGTAATGTACTTTGTTCTTTTGGTGGCTTGGTGGGGGGGGATTATTTCCTTGTGGTGGCTGCTGGGAATCAAACCTTGCCGTCCCTGGATGAAGTCGGTTCCCCTCTCGCTCGCCACAGGGCACTTCATCAGTCGGGTTCTCTGTAGCAGCCGAGTGCCAAGGCTCCCTGGAGCGGGGCTGCTAACTGTGCCAAACGTTCGCACCTGCAGGTGATTCTCGTGCGATGGCTGGAGCTTGGGAAGGGGGAAGCGAAGCCCCCGGGCTCAAAGTCACTCCTCTAGTGGCTGGAGTCTGAGAGGTCCCCAGTGACTCCACTGGCTTAGAGAGAGGCCTAGCAGGGGCTGCTTGGGTGGATGAATTAAGCCTCCCACCCCCATAAAGTGTCTGCCCTGCCCCAGACGGGTGTTCAGTGCTGTATCCATTTAGCCCACTCGCTGGGTTCGGTGTGAATTTCCTTCCCCTGAGTCGGCAGAAACCCACAGCCTCTCCCCATACCTGCCGTGGCTTCCACCACGAAAAGCCCTGGGTTAGGCCAGCTTTGCCTAACCCCCTCCCTCCCTCCCTCCTGTTCGAGCCTGACTAAAGCAGAGTGCTATTTCCCCTTCTTCCATAGGGACTAGAGACTTCAGAAGCTGTCCAGACACTATGGGGATGGGGGCCTTATAAGCTACCTATGTGACAACATCCTCCAAGGCCTGGGGCTCATAGGATCCTCCTCTCATCTCCTCACAACATTCACACCACTTTCAAGGCCCCCTTGCATATGCAACGTCACAACCTGAACCCGTTTTTTTCGGTTCCTAACTCTGGGCTGATCTCAGCGGGTGGGTCCCAAAAGCTCAGACCCCCACTTGAATTCGCCCAGTTGAATGGTGGTGACGGGAGCTAGAGTAAGATGAATTCTCTGCCCTAGGGGTGAGCCTCTGTGTGCCATATTGTACTGCAGAGGGAATGCACGGACCGACTGAGTCAGGGTATTTCCCCTGCAAAGGAGCTGGACGCTGTTCAGTGGGAATGAGCCTGTGTTTCAAAATTCTGACCCAGATACGAACTTACCCAGCGTTCAGGAACGTTCTGCTGGGGGGTGTCAATGTGACCCATTCTAGAGCAAGGGCTCACTGGTATTTCTCCAAAACCTGGGGCATTTCTGGATCAGAGGGGCTAATCTAAGTTCATCTCTGGTTTTAACTTGATCATCTCCCCATCTCCAGTTTAAGTAGGGTGAAGGTGTTGACGGGAACATATTGTAAGATAAGTTCCTTCTCTGGCCAAATGGGCCTCTCAAGACCCACAGTGGTCCGAGACCTCCATACCCCTCTGGCAGATGATCCCAGTGAGGACTGAGACGATGCTTGTGCCTATCTCCGCCCCCTCCCCCCCCCCATCCCCTCTCTTTTAGCTGGGTACGTGGGGCAGTAGCACTGGGGCTGGAAAGGGACTCGGCCTGGAAAGTGTTATACAAGTAAACCTGGTATTCGGAAATAAATGGGAGAAATTATGCAGGGCTTGGACCATGTTCCAAAGAGGTAACACCGAAAGCTTTGTGTCAGAAGCATTATGTAAAGTTGTCTTAAATATGCAACACCACCACAAATATAGCTGTATCTCTTGTACTGTGCGTCAGTTCTTCCCGCGCTTCCTGGAAATACCGCCGGGGTTCCTATGGAGATGCGATCCAGAGCCAGATCAGCTGGCCCCATCCATCTTGCCTGTCCTGGGGAATCCCTTGAGGAACTGACACTCGCTCCCTCTGTATCCGTTACCCTTTTTTGAACATCTGCTCACTCTCTGTAGGGGGCCACGGAAGAAAATGAAAGTCTGGAACAGCTTTGGACAGCAACCTCTGTTAACACCTTCCTCAAAGACTGGAAACTCACTGAGTGTTATTTAGGGAGTTTCAGCATCTGTCAGTCCCCCTTTTCAGGAAGCCTCGTTCTGTAGCTCTCCCTGCTACCCACCCAGTGCTGTTTGCCTCCCCGTGTTTTGTTGGGTTTTTTTATTGTTTTTTTTTTCCCTGGGCAACTGTTGCTTCTGCATTGGCCGTTGCTTGAGGCCTAATTTGAACCCAAGACGCAAACTGTATGTGGGGTTGGGCCCTTTGGAAGCCATGGGATGAGAATTGCTGGCTCAGAATGCCTCTGGGGGCAGAGGTGGAGATTTTATACCATGCAGTGTTTCCCCATTGCCATTTGATCCCTAATAAGATTCAGTGGTGACAGGCACTATATAAAAACTTATATTCATAGAGTTGAGGGAGCACTGGCAGGATGTTGGGAGTGTTGGATTCTATTCTGCGCCATACATGGACTCCTTGGGACCTTGTACAGGTCATTTCACACGTCGGTGACTCGGTTTCCCTGAGCGTAGAAGGGCAATCATGCTTCTGACAGTATTTCACTTGCAAGGGTGGAGTGAGGCTTGATTCCTGAATGTTTGTCAGCATGTGGAACTTGTCCAAGGGAAGCGCTGGCTCCTATTAATGCATTCATATCCCCTTTCTTAGCCACCCTGGGTGTTGCTACACCCGAGGGTGCATAGAACTAGCTGCCTGCCTGAACCGTGTCAGAACCATCTTTTAATGAGTCTAAGGAGAGCTGATAGAGGAAATGTTCCATGGTTTCAAAGCATTCAGGAAACAGACTGTGTAACAGCACTACAGAGACCATTCCCATGCAATGGGTAAATCACATCAGATGCATTAAACAAAAGCTGCTTCTATGTTTTTCTCACGTATTTGTTCGATCTTCTGTGCATAGCTACAGCCATGCCTACTCTGCCCCAGCGTATCCTTATGTTCCTTCCTGGTTTTGAATGGGAACTAGTTCAAGAGTGCTATCCTTTAAACATGCTGCCCACGTTCACTCTGGCTAAGATGTGGGGGAAGTTTCTTCGGTGGATTTTAAAATCCTCTGGGGTGGATTTTCTCTGCTAGTGTTGTGACTTCATTTTTATTATTTGTGTTACAGCAGCACCAAGTGGCCTTAACTGAGATCAGAGCCCCAGTGTGCCAAGTGCTTTAGTGTGGGTTTGTACAAGCAGACCCTGTCCTGAAGATCTTGCAGTCTAACTAGGCAGACACAGGGTGGGAGGAGAAGCAGAAGCACAGGGAGGTGAAGTGACTTGCCCAAGGTCACACAGCAGGTCAGGGGCAAGCCAGGAGCCAGGAATAGATCCCAGGTCTCCTGAGGCCTACTCCTGTTCCGTGTGTGCTGGACTGGAAGACTTCTTCCATGTTTTTGGTTTTTTGTTTTTTTTTTTTTCCACTGAATGCATCCGATGAAGTGAGCTGTAGCTCACGAAAGCTCATGCTCAAATAAATTGGTTAGTCTCTAAGGTGCCCCAAGTACTCCTTTTCTTTTTGCGAATACAGACTAACACGGCTGCTACTCTGAAACCATTCTTCCATGCTGCCACTTATGTGTGGAAGGCTCTCCCTGAACTGATCTCTCAAGTCCTCCACGCAGCACTGTCATGACACCTTAAAGAAACCAGCCAGCTAGTGATAAGGGCAGATGGCAACATTGGCACTTAATTTATTTTTGTACTGCAAATGCATCTCTTTGATTGTCTTTTTTTCTCCCACTCTGGGTTTTGCTTATTGGCTTTAGGCTGGAAGAGCTTCAGTGTGGGGATCTGGGTTTTCTACGTGTTTCTGAAGGACCTGGTGCAATGGAGCCCCTTTCCATGCTGGGGCCTCTGTGCTACTGCAAAAGAAATATGAAATAATACTGACTGAGAATATGGAATAGAACATTGTTACTTCCCCTTCTTTCGTCTTTCCCAGGAGCATCTTACAAACATCAAGACTGCTATGAGCTCAAGGAAAATAATAAGGGTATTTAGTTGTTGTGAAAGATGCTGGTCAATCGCTCTGATGTTTCCCCAGCATCTCCTCCCAAGGTGTCTGAATCCTAACAGAGAGGGACTCCTTTCTAGGAGCAAGAGGGAAGCTCAAACTCTTTTGCAGACATTTGGAATGAATCTGGTTCTTAGGTACAATGAATGGGGTAAGTTTACAGTGGTGACAACTTGTAGTAGCTGATGGCTTTTTTTTTTTTGCTTTTTTTTTTTTTTTTTTAGTCCTGCAATTTCCTGAACCTCTTTCTTCTAAAAAAGAGAACTTAAGTTTTCTAGCCCGTGGGTTTGTGGAGAAAAGCTGGAGAACATGAACCCTAAAGGCCCGAAGCAGAAGCCACACTAGTTAAAAAACAAACACACAAAAAACAACCCTCATGATTTCACAAAAAGAAAAGGAGGACTTGTGGCACCTTAGAGACTAACAAATTTATTTGAGCATAAGCTTTCGTGAGCTACAGCTCACTTCACCTCATGATTTGTGGGGCTTGACTCACAATTTTTAAATGTTTGAGGTTGATGATAATACGCAGCCTTATCCTGCGTGTAAGACCATTTGCAGAAACAATGACCTGTGCACCGTGGTCTGATCGGTTACTTAACATTTGCTCAGTGGTTTGAGCATTGGCCTGCTAAACCCAGGGTTGTGAGTTCAATCCTTGAGGGGGCCATTTAGGGATCTGGGGCAAAAACTGGGGATTGGTCCTGCTTTGAGCAGGGGGTTGGACTAGATGACGACCTGAGGTCCCTTTCAACCCTGATATTCTATGATTTGTACAGCACTTGTGTTTCAACATTAACCAGTGACTATCTCTGTGTCTGTTCTGTTACCCATACGGTGTAGCTCCAGCAGAGGGAGCTCTGTGCATCCATTGCAAGCCCTAAAATCTCTTTAAAGGAGCAGCCTCCGTTCCAAGGGCAATGAGGATTTCTGGGGACTTGGGGAGTGGATTAACATATCGAAAAGCAGCTCTTAAGAGTCCTGGGGACACGTCCTCCTTTCCTTTCCAATACGGATGTAAGTTAAGGGCTCACCTGACGGGTCTCATTCAGCTGGAGAGAGAGACGGGTATTTTTAAAGCATCTCTCGATGTAGGGGGATTTTGTCATGGGTTTCAGTGAGACACTTAGTATGTCATGCTTTTGTATTTTCCCCTCCTTTATTTAAACAGAGCTTGCACTGGGGAAGGCCATTATAGAAAGGGGATCCAAAGTTTTTGAGGTAAGGAGGATAATATGTTTAGATGTTTCCAGTATAGCTGCAGCAGAATCTTCCTCTTGAACTCTGCATGGACAGAAGAGGTGCTGCTAGCTCAGGCTGCATTACACCTAAGGGGAGATCAGTGCAGCTGTAAACCTACAGGCTGATCGCTGCACCAAGATGCACAATAAAATCCATTGATAAGGGGGAGCTGGAGGCGTGGAACAGCGTCTCTTCCTCCCCACGTGCTGCGTCTCCATGGCAGCCGCCGACACAAGGTTCCATTGGGAGAATGTAGCAATTTTCACTTTGAACCAATCAAAGCCCAGCGGGATGATTCAGCAGCCAATGAGGAGAGAGCCGGAGTGGGGCAAGAGGTGGAAGGTGCAAAGATCTACGCGTGAGCCTGGCGGTACCTGGTCGAGCCTGGCCCGGAGCCCAGGAGGCTGGTTCGGTTCGGTCTGGTACAGTCCGTGAAGTATCAGCTGTCGGTGAGTCTGACTATCTCGAGACTGATCCAGCGCCTGAAGTTCGGTCATGTGGGGGAGAGATGCGCTGCTCGGTCCAAGATGAGGTGCCAGAACAAATCGGCCCGGCCCAGAAGTTATTGAATCTTTGAAGGGCTTCCCCAAGGACGGACTACCGGTTCCGAGCCGAACCGGGCCATATAACGTTATTTGGAGAAAGAAGGTGAGGCCCAATTCAAACACTGCTGACAGCAAATAACTTTCTCCAGGAAAAGGGGAGACCAGAACCCAGCAGAGCCAGGCCAGTGCATCAAGCGAAGGAGAGATCAGAAGCAGAGGGCCAGGAGGAGGAGACTCCAGAAGCCATTAGAAACAGGTCAAAATACAGAAAGGAAAAAGCAACTGGAATCCGCCAGGAACTGGTCACGCTACCAAGGGAAGAAGGCACCAGAACTCAGCCAAACCAAGTTCAGGGGTCAAGGAAAGGAGAGAGCAGAACCCAGCCACCTTATCAAGGAGCTGTGTAATTAGAATCCACCACAGACCCGGGTCTGCTTATTAGAGGAAGGGGAAAACATGGCTCGAGAACCGGGTCACATTAGCAGATGAGAACAAAATGGACTGAATGGCAGAAGACAGCAACAGTTGACAGGGTTGATTGTTGTGGAGAAAATAAGGCCAGGTCAACTTGCTTTGAGAGACTGGATTCAGCCGAGGAGTGAGTGAGGCTAGTGAGTGAGTGAGGCTGAGCCAAGGCCAGAGGGGGCTCGTTCCAAAGCCTGGTTGGGGTTTCTATGTGTAACCACGTCTGGTTTGTGTGAGGAGCCAGGAAGCAGAAGGAGAGATCACGTCGGACAATGCCAGAGATGACCCAGCCCAGCGATGTGCTAACACCTCCTCCCACTGCCAGCACTTCCATGGAGGCCAATGTAGTGGCCATCATCATAGCTGCAAGTGAGTACCCGTCTGTCTCTTTGTGTTCCCTTCGCTGGGGTGGGAAGTGAGGAGCAGTTCTTACTGCAGCCCCTTGCGGAGAACAACAAAACTCTCAAACGTGCCCCCCTCCCCCAAGGAAAAATCCCTTTTGTTCCCTTCTTCCTGGGCTTTCCAGGCTCCACTATCATCTTTTCAGCACTGGGGTCTGCGGGAGCGGGGAGACTCATTTCTCCCCAAGTGCTGCATTTACCTTGTTGTGCCATGTCTGTGCAATCAGGGTTGGAAAATGCTACTTTCTTGAGTTGCTGTGAAAGGTACTTTGGGGGAGGAGAGAGGGAGAGCACCTTCCCCTCCCCCTACATAGCTGGATTTTCAGAGGGACCAAGCACCCCTCACTCCTGTTGATTTAATCAGAACTACAAGTGCACAGCACCTCTGAAAAACCAGTGATGTGCACGGAGAGTGTGTGTGAGGGGCAAGCTCCACCAGGTGCTCTTCTTTTGGGAACATTCTGGGTTTTTCCCCCTTTCTCTGATTCACTTTTTGAGAGGCCCCAGTTAGGGGGAGAGAACTTTGCCTTTCCCTATGCCAGCTGGGGGCAGCTGTGCTTGCATTAATTGGTCTGCCTTGAAATGACCATCTGCTTACCTGGGTTTTATCATGTGGCCATCACATATTGTTCAGAACAAGTAGCATTGAAGTGCCTGGTTTCCAGGTGACCCATTAAAAAGCAGACACACTATTCCAGCCCATAAAGAAAAGGCAGGCAGCCCCTTCTGTCAACCTGTATTGACTCCATATGGTGGAGTGGGAAATAATTCCCTCTTGCCAGCTGGCATGTTCCATAAAGACTCCATCCGGGAGGAAGATTGGATCCTTTTGTCCACATGGGAGTGTGATCTCTGAGTCAGGGGGTCTCACCTGAAATGTTTCACAAATAAAATCTGTTGCAGATCCCAGAGAGAGACTGGATGAGACGCTACACTTTCTAAACATCGTATGTGGAAATAAATCCCTTTTTAACGTGCCTGCCAAGACCCGAGTCCTGAATCCCATATTTTTTGCTACTATATTGGCAAACACCTAAAGCTGCTTAATAGCAATACTAAGCCCTTCTAGGGCACCTTTCGCCAGATGATCTCACAAGGGCTTTACAAACGCAACTGTATTACGGTAAATTTCACAGCATCCTTGTGGGATAGGGAAATATTACCCTCTGCATCCACAGAAGAAATTTGAGGCGGGGATGGAGGAAGGGACTAAGTGACTCACTTGAGGCCATGCAGCCTGTCAGTGTCAGAGCTGGGAATAGAACTCAGGAGTCCTGGTCTAGCGGTTTACCTCTCTTGAGGACTGTGGGAAATGCTCCTTCTTGTCCTGTGCTTTATGTGTCAGTGATCTAGCCAGGGAGATGCAGAACCCTGAGCTCTGATCCTGGCCAGTGTGTCAGTTCTCTACTAATGTGCTGTGCTCGTCAGCCTCTCCTGCTGTCTTGTGACCTCAAGCCCTCTGCCCCTGTGTAATTAACACAAGATCTCACCTTCCAGCCCTCTCCAGGTTGCAGGCATGGAAGTAAGGGAGAGAGAGAGAGCCCTTGTGTGAAAGCTAGAGCAGGAATGTGGTCTGATAGAGCAGGGGACTGTGGGGCCAAGCTCCGGGCTTCTACTCCTGGCAATCTTCTGCTGATGCACTTCTTGACTTTGAGTAACTTGCTCATCCTGTTCCCTTGCATGCAAACAGCCTGTTTATGAGCTGGGAGAATGAATGAGAATTAATAATAATTAATTAATAATACCTCGCTCTTATACCGTGCTTTTCATCAGGAGCTGAAGGGGTGTGAGAGCCTCAGCTGAAAGGCAATGGTTTACTTGCTTGTTCTGATCCGTATTAGGGCTGGTTCCATTCTGCCCAAATGAAGGGTAAGTGGGCACGGAGTCAGTTTCAGTACAGGACCCCCCACAGCGGCACAGAAGGGATGCTTGCAGACAGAGATACCACTCCCCAGTGGGGCTTTTAAACGTCCTTGGAAAGGAGAGAGGCAGCTGCTCTTGGGAAACGGGCTGGCAGATAGTTATGTGTCGGCCACCTGGCTCCTTTCCTGGAGTGCCAGATAGAGAAAGAAAGGGGGAGGTTTAAGGAGCATCCAGGTTGGTTGTGAGCTGCTGGGCGTTCCAGGCCGGGTGGTGAGCTTGCTTGTTCTCTCTTCTCTTGGCAGCTGTTTCTTCATCTGTGTTCATAGTGGCGATATTGGTGCTGCTCCTGCTCTTGTACCACCGGGACCCCCTGTGCTGCCAGTTCCTCTGCTCCTGCCGTTTCTTTCAGAGTCCCAGCCACTATGTAAGTATCCTGCCCACCTGTCTGGCTGTCCAGCTAACACACTGTGCCCTGACCCTTGCTTGAATCTGAGCAAATCCCTGGCATCTCCGTGATGTGCTGGTTTGGAGATGAGCTGCGATTTGGAAACCATGCAGTAGCCTGGTTAGAGTACCCTGGTACGGCTTGGTCTACCAGCCAGTGTGGAAGGGCCTCGTTTTTTGCAGTGCGATGCCGGACGGTGGCTTGGCCCAGTTCATAGTCCTCTCTTGCTGAATGATCACGGAGGACTCCCATCCTCTCTGCTAATCACTCATTCTCTCTCCAAACAAAGTCCAGCTAGAGGCCCTTGCGCCCAAACCTTCCTGACTGTAGAGTTAGTGATCAAAAGCAGCCAATCGGGGGCACACCATGGAGGTAGGAGATGAGTATCCGAGAACACTCTGAGTGATTGACCTCTGCAGTGGTTGATTTTCACAGAGTAACAGAGAGTTCCCTCTCCTCTGTCTTTCATGCATTCGTCTTCAGAGCCAGGCTTTGCTGCTCTCCTCTTCACAGGGAAAGGGCCACAGCAGGACACCCTACTGTGAAGCACAGTGGAAATAGAAGACAGGGCCACTCTCTGCCACTGGTATGTCAACAACTTGCTTTATGCACTGCACAGCTTGTGCTGAGGGAGCCAGCCAGAGCCGGAACCCCATTGCTCATGTCTAATGTATACCTAGCTTCAGGGGACAGCTTTAGGTCTTGACCTCCAATGCCAGCAGGGCTTGGAGCTCCAGAGGAGGGGCAGTTTGGAAGGGTATGAGGCCGATACATACAAGGTAGGAGGCAGATACGCACAGGGGTACCACGTGCCAAGAAGTAATTTGAATTTTCCCCAGTCCTAGCTCCAAAGGGATATCCGCTCAGGGGAGGAGGGGCACTAGACTGAGAGAGAGAGAGAGAGAGAGAAACTTCTTCAGACAATGAAAGGCAAATGCCAGAGTCCGACTTGAAGTAAGTGCCATCACAGGCTGAACTCCCACTAGCAGATCGTGCTGGAAACAATGGCTGCTTTGCTGACTTTCCCTGCACAGCAAGAGGGGGCCAGGAGACCCCAGCTGGATCACTTCACCCCTTTCCTCTCTGTTGTTCCAAGGAGGTGCGCTCCTGCTCGTGGAGGTTGGCCTCCTGTTGCCAGTGAGATGTGAATATTCAGCAGGCTTCAGCACACGCACCTGTCACACCTGCTCTTTGTGGAGTCTCCATGTTCCCCTGCAGGGGAGAGCCCCCAGGAGACCCCAGCAGAATAGGTTCCTTCCCACAGGTAGTGAGCAGCTGCCCTCATGCATGTCAAGCAGATGCCAGTACAGTTGTGGTGAGAAAAGTGATCATGGCACCATCTCACGCCACAGATCTGCTCTTTCTGGCGATTCAGAGCCCTGCTTGGGTTTCTGACCATTGAGGTGGATTAGGCTGGGTAATAGTTTCCCAAGGGAAGTGGTGGGAAACCTTCTGTTTGGGAATTGTCAAACCAGTGTATTGCAGGAGCAGCCCTGTGTTTTCGGGGATAGGGATCAGGTGACCTGTTAGTTTGGCTTTGGGAGAGTGAGCTGCATACTATTCTGGCTTGTGCATAATCTAGAGAACTAAATTCTACTTCCCTCTTCTGTTGTCACTGCAGAGTGGTGATATGCAATCCAGAAAGAGCCCGATGTGAACCGCAAAAGGCACTCTTGTGTAGGGAGGGGCTGTTTGTGGTTTACATTTGAAATGTCACATCTTTTAGTACAGGACTTCAGAGGATCTTTGGAGGACCCCCAAATATCAGGCTGCACCTCTCCTTACCCACCTACTAAGAGGGGATGTGGATTCCTTTAGTCTGTATATGGCCTTGTCTTTGCTACAAGAAAGGTGTGTCCTTATCTCAGGGTAAAAGCTTTTCGAAGAGAAGGCTGCACTTCAGTTATCAGGTCAAGTTGGTGACTAGGGTTTATCTTGATCTCCAAACTCATGTGAAAACTGCAGGCTGCCTTCTGTGCACTAGAATTCTACATCCGGTTAATGACACCCCCTCCGTTTGTTTGTTTGTTTGTAGTGAAGACCAGGCTTGTATCTCTTCAGCTCTCCATGTGTTTTGTCAGGGTCCTCTGCAGAGACAGCAGAAGTGAGGAGCTGATATTTGCATGTAAACAAACAAGCAGGGAAATGTCTGTGGCCTTGTCCACACACACAAGTGGTACCATTTTAAGTCTACCACTCTGGTTAAAGCAATACCGTCCATCCCCCTTCCCCTACTGTGGACACAGTTATGTTGGTGAAAGGTACTTTCATATCAGTATAGCTTGCTGCCGTATGGGAAAGGGGAATAAGCTATATGGGTGTAATGCACCTTTATAAGTTCAACCAACTAGGGGTTGTACCAATTTAACTATTTCAGTTTTTAAAAAATTGTACCCTGTACCAACATAGTTAAAGTGTACAAAAAGTATGTGTCGACCAGGTGAGAGAGTCTTTATGAGCAATAAAGAGCAAAAGTAAATCTTTGGTTTGCTTTGCAGTTCACCTTTACAGAGCCAGGGCTGATCTTGCAGGGCTGGCAATTAGGAGAAAAAAACATGTTGACTAGTAAACGATCAGATTTTCTCTGAAGTCATTAAGAGACAATGGGATCCCCACAATGCCCTTTCTGCAGAGCCACTTTGCTGGAGAGAGAGCTGTAAATACGCTGATTCCAACAGGAAGAGAAACAAAGAGTGGATGAAACATAAAACCCTGACCACTTGTAATTGGTAAAGATCACATGACACTTTTCACAAGCGTGTGAGTGATTGGCCTTGGCCAAATTCCAGTGAGGGCAATTACAGTCTCTGCCTCCTCGCTTCACCTGGAGATTGCGTGGAGAAGTTATTCTTTGCTGGAAGAGATGGGTATAGTTGGAGCACATATCTGGGAACAGTTAACTGCCCGGAGCTCTAATTCTGGCCTTGCCACCAACGTCTTATTGGGGAAATTGACCAGAGTAGCTATTGCAGAATGGCGTCCTATGCCAGTGTTCTTAGTCCAGAGTAAGGGTTTGTCTACACTTGAAAGTTATATCAGAGTAAGGTAGGGTGTGAATTTAAAGTGCAGTTGCTATTATGGAATAGCACCACATGTGGACACTTATGCCAGGATAAGAGTGCCTCATTCATGTGTGTTTAATCCATTTCCAAAGTGGATTAAGGAAAAGGAACTCTTGTTCTGGAGTGTGTCTACACCTGGAACTATCCAGAGTAACAACTGCACTTTAAATTCACACTGTATCTTATCTTGAAAAAACTTTTCCTGTGTGGACAAGCAAATGACTTACCTCTCGTACTGGTTTTATTTATGCTAGGGGAAAGGTGCTTCCCCTCCTCTCCCCACCCCAGCTAGCTCAGTCAAACTAGCTTAACTTGATTGAAAACTCCATTTAACACTACCGTACTAAACACAAGGCTTGTACTGGTTCAAGTTGAGTTAATCCGCTTCTAAAATACTAGCATATGCATACTGCAATGCCCCACAGCGCATTAACTCCACACTTACACAAACTCTGGAGTCCTCTTGCAAATGGACGACATTTGCTGCAAATGGAATTAGTTCAGTCTGTGGGTCGTATGCAGACAACAGCTGTGCCTCGCTGCTGGCGTTCTTCAAGCTATCCCTGTGCAGTCGACCATTCCTGACCTGTTTACCTGTGTGCCCTCCCCTGCCCTGGTGTCAAGTTCCCAGGATGACCCTTCCCTTGTTTAAAAGTTGCCCTCCCCTGCCCCCGAGGCCAAGCAGCAGGGCTCATTGGAGAACGAGCCGGATGACACCTGAGAGCCAGGATCTGGTTGGGACTCGGACTGTGACTGAAAGCCAGGCCCATTGCTGCAGGGCAGGACTCCAGCTCAGTCCTAGCCAGCAACTCAGGCCAGGACCAAGGAGGGCAGAGCCTCTGGAGTGGAGGGAACTTTGGGGTGTGAATAGCGGCCTGTCCGATGTGGTGGTGGTACTGTGTTAACTGAGCTAGCTTCTGTTCCGGGGGCCCCGTGGCTGCAGCGGATGTAAGCTAGGAAGCATTCCGAGTCTCCAGCCCCTGCCCCACTTCTGCTTTTGCTCTCCGCTCCCCCCACCCCAGCCCCCCTCTATAGTCCCAAGATGGCGGCTGCTCCATGAAAGCACTTGGCCTCTGTTACATGCTAAAGCCCTGACCATCTGCCATTCCCAGGTCCACGCTGTGGAGGGCACATACCCATCTGCCTGTTTTCCTTTCCCCTTCCCTCCGCTGTCCTGCCTGGGAAATTCCTGCTCCCCTCCCCTCAAAACACCTGTTCCTCATCTCAAAATGGTGGCTGGCAGCATTCCTCAGCCATAGCCTCTTTACCACCCCCGCCCACAGCAAAGTCAAATAATGAAAATCCGGGGTATGGGGCTCTGCATGTTGGTATGCTGTAGCTCCATGTATTTCAGCACCTATCTCAAAAAAAGGGAGCCCTTCCCCTCCTGAAATTCTCTCGCTGGTCATCCTAGGTCTGCAGAGTGACCGCCTTCCTCTGATCCAAGCCCAGAAACGGCACTGCCCAGTGTGGGGCGGATCCAGGAACTGCTCCTCTGGTACCAATTGCTCAGTGTCCTCCTCTTCTTCCTCACCTTTGGCCCGCCACCGCTGAATCTCCTCCTGCTGCTGCCGCCACATCGGGCGCTCGGCGGTGAGCAGTCTACACAGCCAAATGTGTCCGGCTGTGAGTTCTGAAATACAGCCCACGCAGCTTCTATGTACTTGGGGCTGTCATCACAATGGGAGCATTGCTGCGTCCATGCTGGCCAACAGGAATCTGAAAATGGTGCTAGCCCACCCGCAAAGGAAACGGGGCGGTGAAGACATGGGAGTTTTCAAAAGTTTGAAGCCACCTGACTTCCCACAGTTCACAGCGAAAACAATCCCAGGATGCACCCTGCTGTGCAGTGATGCAGAAGACCACATTATACCCTGCAAGAATCATAGAAGTGTTAGACTGGAAGGGACCTCGAGAAGTCATCTAATCTAGTTCCCTGCATTCAAGGCAGGACTGAGTAATAACTAGACCATTTCTGACAGGTGTTTGAATAACCTGTTCTTAAGTTCCTCCAATGAAAGAGATCCCACAACCTCCCTACGCAATTTGTTCCAGTGCTTCACCACCCTGATGGTTTAGGAAGCTTTTCCTAATGTCCAACCTAAATCTCCCTTGCTGCAATTTAAGCCCATTGCTTCTTGAATGCAACACCCTCAGTGCACAACAAGCTGCTGCTGTGGGTACATGCGATGCAAACTGAAAAACCCAACAGGCGTTCCGTATGCACGCTACTGGTACAGCTTACATACAGCACTTTATCAGACACACTGCAAAAAGCTTTTCATTTCCCACCCCATCATCCCATATCCCCTCCTTCCCCATGTAGACAAGACCACAGATTACCACTTCATTTTAGAAGGTTACGTTATAGCCTAGGGTAGCAGCACACATTATATTGTGCAGCCATGACGGGCAGGGAAATTTTGGCCAAGGGTTCTAGGGCAAACTGCTATTTTTTGTTAAGTGCCTTGAGGTCTTTAACATTCATAGAGAACAGACCCCAGGCTTTTCAAGTCATATCTTAAAGGCCCACACAGGAAACTCAACCTTTCCCCCTTGTAAGGACAATGGGTGGAGTCCACCTTGCTGAAGTGTGAACCAGAGTCTTCCATGGAGGCCAGATATTTCCACCCAGGAGATGATGACTTAATGGTGTAGACATCAGGCTTAAAAGAAATAGGAATCAGGCTTGTCCTTTCTTATGGACAACTGGTTACCAGCCCTAATTCTGCTGGCCTGACCAGATGTGTGAATGCTGCCAAAGGGAACACACTTGTGAATGGTGGACACAGGGAGCAATAGCAAGCACTGAGCTAGGGATGGGGTAGAGAGTAACTGGGCAGGAAAGCCAAACAGAATGGGAGACCCAGGGGGGAAATCTCAGGACTGTTTACAGAGCTGCACTGTTTCTTGCTGGGAGCGTGGAATGCGCTCTTAAGCCACAGGCCATAAGGTCTCAGTACTATAGTAGAGGTGGAAGTGTTATTGCCTGCGGTCAGCACACTGAGCGCCTCCCTAACCCCCGGCACACTCACCGAATGCCAGAGATGGGCTCTCACCTTGTATTCATTTTTCTTCTTTTCCCATCCCCTCATGCCATATAGGATTGTCCTCCTCCATACTTCAGCAGTAACCAGCGGCTGGTGGGACCCCAATCAGGAGCACAGCAATTGGAGAGCTCTGCCGAGAATCCTGGGGTGCAGGTGAGGGTACGGTGTTTTCCCTGGTGGGGTGGGTAAGAGTGCTTTGGGGAGAGGGCTGTTGTATTAATTTTGATGGAATACATGGGCCCAGAGAATCAACAGTCTTAACGTGACCCTGTTGCTGCCCCAACATTAAAGTTTTAAACAGCATTCCGGGTGTGATATACAAAGAGCTCCGTCTGCTTAGTACCACGGCAAACACACCATTACAAATCTTTTTAACCCTTTATTAAAGATACAGAAAAGGAAAAACGGTGACATTTGCAATGTAAAGAACTAAGCGAGGCTTCCATTTTAACACCATCCCTTGTTCCCTTTCCCCTTAGCCACAGACAGGTTTTGGAAGGACCCCCTCCTATTTATGATAGCCTTTGAGGTGGTATGAATGATGATCATAACTGGAGCTGTTAAAGTCTGATCCGATTTTCCTGAAAGACACAACAAGATAAACACACACCAGAGGGGGGAGGAAAAACCTAACAAAGCTAGAAAAGGCAGTCATCCGGGTCCCTCTCACATCAGGACAGTTTTCAGGGTCAGGACAAGGCAGGCCCAACGGTGTAATGTGGATCTTGGAGTCCCAGGAGAAGGTGGAGGTTGCAGCGTGATGGTAAAGCTCACTTCCTGTCCACCCATCTTCAGCCAACAGTCGTCAGCAGACAGCTTCTGATTTCCCTCCCAAAGTCTTTGTCTTTTAAGGACCCCAAAAGGGAGTGATGGGCAGAATAGTCTATCCTCTCATTATTCAGCAATTAGGCCTAATTTCCAACACACCAATTTTGGCTCATTGATTTCCAGTCCCACACCCTTCTTGTGTGCCAGGCATGATCTTAACACGGTCCTTGTAGGCCTTTTTGTTTGTACCAGTTCAGCCTGTTTCCCTTTTGCACCTTTTCCCAGCAACTCTCATGGGTTATTGTGGTATTTTATGCACTTTACTAACTTCTTACACTTGAATTTACAATTAGGGTAAATTCCTAGGCCCAGTTATTACAACCGGGCAGCAAAGAGATCATGTCATATAGTGGAAGATGCTTTGGGTATGGAGGCCGGGGGAATCTTGGGGTGCAGGGGAGGGTATTTGGGTGTGGGGCAATTCCTGGGTGTAGGATCTGGATAAAATCCCCTTAGACGTGGGTGCAGGATGCCAGAGAGAATGGTCCTATTACAAAAATGATTTGGGCATGAAGCTCCGGACAGAATCTCCTTGGTGTGGGTGCTGCAGGCCTGGGGTTGCAGTGAGAACTCTGGGGCACCATCATCATGGGGTGCTGGTGTAGGTGCGTTAGACACAGGGCTCCACAGACAGTCTCTGGGGGGGTACTCTAAGCGTCGGCATCCTGAACAGAATTCCTGGGCTGAGGCATGCTGGGCCATGGAGTTCCCAGCAGACTAGGGGCGCTGATGGACTCGGACAGTCATATGACCTGTTTCCATGCTGGGCGGCATTGGGTATTTCTAGGGAGATGAACTATTCTGCGTTGGGCCCCCCAGCAGCTATCAGCTCCCTCCATGGGAGCAGCTGCGCTTGCCAAGCTACGAGAGCGTGCGGAAGAAGGATCGGCAGCGGGAGATCCATCAGCTGATTGCCGAGAGGTTTGGACTGTGGGTGGACCCCTCCCAGGAGGTGAGTGGAAAGCTGCTTCAGCTGCCAAAATCCTGCCTCCAACTGTCTAGAAGCACAGCAGTGGTGCCATCTTGTAGGCCTTCCCCCAGCATTCTGCCGTGCAGTAGCAGAGGCCTCTGTTCTGTCTCTGAGGTTGCATTTCTCTCTGGGAAAGGCACACCTGGGTTCCAGGAAATTCCCTGTGGTTACATTTCTACAGGTTAATGATTGATCCCTCCCAGTGCATCTGCAGAGCACTAGGAGAGGGGACAGGGCTGCAGGTCTGAACCATCTGTTTGAAGATGGGAATGTGACTTCAGGATCTAACAGGATTCCAAGTCCTCCTTTCCCCCTCTCCTTATGCTGGCAGCCCTCCTCGCTGCTGCTACTGTTGAATGTCTCTTTCCCCTGCCTGGGCTTGTTCATAAGTTATTGGATTGTGAGGCTTTGCCTGGTGCTCACCTTCCAACCCTTAAGCCTCCCGCTCAGTAGACTAGTGAAAAGCAGGTGTTCTGTCTGAAGTGTCCACATCCAGCTGAGGTGAGCCCTGGGGCAGCACCCCAGGCAGGATAAGTCTGCTGTACCAAATGGCATCGGTTCAGTCTTTCCGCACCCAGGGTTGACTGGGGCAGACTGGAAATCTGAGACTCTTATAATACAGTGGGATTCCTCGGCTGACTTCCTTCCTTTAAAGGTTGAGCCATTAAGCCTGTCTCCAAAAAAGAATCAGTGCAGTTGACCCTATAACAACATTTAGCCCTGCCTCCCAAGGGCAGGTTACATGTGCAGTGCATTACATGCACTTACTAAACCTCCTAGCACCTTCTGAGGCAGAGAACCTGAGGCACAGAGAAGGTAAGGGCCTTGTCTCAGAGGGAGATGGGGGTAGAGCGGGAGTTCCGGCTCCTAGCTCTGTACCACGCACCTTGCCTCAGACTGATTTTCTGTGCAAAAGTGGAGATGTTTTAAACACTTAAGCCCAGATCCCCACAGGTATTTAGGCTCCTAACTCCTCCTGATTTCAGCAGGAGCTAGGGGCCTAAATACCTTTCAGGATATGGGCCACAGATACCACAGTGAGGTGTGTATAAAAACCTGAGTAGTCAGCTCTGGCTTATGCTTATAAATATAAGCAACAGTTGGCATTAAATGCCCAGAAACTTATAGGTGGGGGAGGGGCATATGTAGTGGCTAATCTTATTTTAACAGGAAATTAATAGTTTCACTGGGAAGGTTTCCTGAGGAAAGGTTTTTAAGGGGAACGCTGACAGATCCCTGAACTTACCAGCAAACGCCATAGCTGGGGGTGAGGAGACAGGCCCTAAGAGTGGGTGGGATGGGCTGTAATAGCTGCATTGGATTTCCACCATAACTCTTTAGAAACTGCCGTTGGCCTATAATCTCCTCCTGCACACTTATCTAGTTGGCAACGTGAAAAGTGCTGCTGTTCTAAGAAGAGTTTAATGGATGGCCCAGAGTATTTAATTTCAGAGCTGTGGCAATGGTGTGAAAGAACTCACGTAAACCTGTTCTATAACATGGGGTAATCTTCGCCACTGTGTTTCTGATCAGTGTAATAATGGATTCCTCTTTCCTCTCAAATAGCTGCCACCTCCCTATGAGCAAGCCCTAAGGCATCCTCCAGCCCTCCCAGGAACTGGAGCAGTGTCAGAGTTACCAGATGGACACAGATTGCTGGACACATTCCAGGCTTCCATCAGCTACCAAACTCAAAGGAACACAGCTGTGTAGAACGGGAATCAACCCTGGAACACCTCTCCTTCCTTCTGTGGCAAGGACAGCAGGGCCTGTGATGTCTCTCCCTTCCGGCGGGGCAGAGTGGAACTTCATGCCTTCATTCAGTCACACAAGCAGCTGAGAACCACTTGTGCAAATCACAGGCAAAGCAGTGGACATTTTCCATCAACTCACTCCCCTACAAGAACGAAGGTGGAGTGAATACCAGGATCGATTTAGCAGCCATCTCTCTCCCAGAAACAGTGAACTAAAACCTGAGGGGATTTCTGCTCCACCATTTTCACTCTAGTAACCTTATCTTAACCAAAGACCAAAATAATCCTCAGCCATTTCTGTTGTATTTGAGGGGGCAGAGCAAAGGTGATGGTCCACTCAGCCAAGGACTGTCTCTGGAGGAAAGGCAGGGAGCTGTTTCACTGTAACATACACCTCTGTGAGGCTGCAGCAGCTACTGTCTCACACTCAATTAAATCTCAGAAGCTAGGCCTCTCGTCCTCAAATGCTTTATCTTATCTACTTCTTATGTTAAAACATTTACCTTATGAGGTACCAGCGGGAATCCTGACCTGCAAGTGACAGAATTAATATATTTGTACTAGAGCTGCTATCAGCAAATCATAGCTCCATGCTCCACATTCCTCGGGGATTTAAAACGCTACGTGGCGGAAGGCTTGTCAGTTCCGACAAGATAAAGGTTCACCAAGGGCTAGGACTCGTGGAGCAACTTGCTGTACAATCCCAAAATGCTGTAAACAAAGGCAGAGAACAGCTGCATTTCAGAACAGCATGAGCTGTTTGCCACAACGGGCAGCTGGGAAAGAGTTAATGTAACCACAGGGGACTTCACCCTGAAAGGTGCCAGGGTAGAACCATGCTGATGACAACCTAAATTACTCAGTTCCCCTTCATAAACAAATGGCTATTTGAATTCTGGAAATCGGATCATCTAATTTCCCTAGTGCTGATGTAATTGCAACTCTCAGATGTTCAATTACTTTTTTGTATTTCAGGACAAACTTTTAAAATGTTGTTTACAATGTTGTAGATAAAACACGGCCAGTCAGATCACAAGATGTCTGCTGTGTGACCAAGTGCTGCAGCCTGACAAGACTGAAGTTTTGTTGTTTGAATTACATTTCTTTCACCCTTCAGCTGATGAGTATGATGCTCTCACAGACTTCTTCACCCAGTTGGGAGTTACACGCTTTTTTTGTGGGGGGTGGTTCCAAGAAAGGAAAGGAAAATTCTCTTCTGCAGTATGTGGAACCTAAACACAACAGTATAGTGCCAGTGCCTGAGAACCAGGAAGTGAAAATAACTAGGGACAAAAATAAAACCAACCAGTTTAGGTTTACGTCCAAGGTAAGTGAAAGTGCAAAATATAATTAGCATGAAGGACTCCCTAAAAAAAATGATTTGACGTTTACTAAAGAGGCAGAAGGCAAGGATAAGGATTTTTTTTTAAAGGCCCACTATGCTAGAAATTATAGGAACAGAAGTTTAACACCTTCTACTATTAAAATCAAACATTTTCAAAGTCAGCTGGCCTTATTTTGTCACTGGTTCCCCTGCCCTTGCACAATGCTGTAACATGAGCATTACAAACATGAGGGACTCAAAATCCAGACAAATTGCTTTAGAATGAAACTTTAGAAAGTCATGAAAATATTTCTGTTGACTGTAGGGTTTTATTTTTGGCCACAATGTGGCAGTTTCCCTTTTGAATATGCTCATCATGGCAGGATTGGACATGGCCATAATTCTAAAACTATTTTATGATTAATTCAGAAAAACATTTTATTCTCATTCTCTGAAGCTGTCTTTTGGACAGGGAGCTCCTAGAGTTTCCTCTGCTACCTAGAGGACAGGAGTTTTACAACAAAACTTCTTGCGAAGATGCAGGCTTCACGCAGTACAACCAGAGCTCACCGTGTGAGCAGAGCTGGTTGTTTGTCTCCCTAGACTTTCCCCTCAGATGATAACTACAAACAGTGGAGACAGCTCCTTCTGGTACTTGTTCGTGCCAATAAACTGTAGTGCTGGGAACCCAGTAACTCCTTGCATGCAGGTTTATAACTGTTATCAATATGCTGCAAATTCTTTCATTAAGAGGAGGGGGAGAGACAACAAGGATTCAATACAGCCTCTGATCCCCACCACAATTTGCTCCCGCCTATTAGAAACAATGCTTATAGTTAGCACACACCAAAAGGCATCATCGTTAGACTGACTCAGTAACTCCTGAGTAATGATCCTGATGCTGGAGCCTTCAGCAATCTTGAGCCTCAGTTTCCCCATGTCTCATGGGAATTGCTGCTTTCCTATTTCACACGTTATGAGAATTCATGTTTGTAAATGTCTGAAGATGTGATTATCATCATCCCGGTTTTACCAATGAGGAAACTGGGGCAGAAGTTGAGGCCCAATGCTGCAGAGTGAGTTGGTGCCAAAGCTGGGATTAGAACTCAGGTTCCCAGTCTTGGACTGACTGACTGACTGACTCCCTCCCACACCCCACAATTCCCTTTCCGGAATTCCCAGTGTACATCAGGTGCAGTTAGGACAGGAGCCGTTCCAAGGAATGCTGAGAATAAAAATGGCCGTACCTAGAACTGGATAATTCCTGTGCAGAAATTGCAGTATATCTGGCTGGATTGGAGCACAGCTGTCCAGAAGGGAAAGGCAGCTTTGCTGAGCCCTTTTTGTTTTACATTTATTCCACGAACACCCTCACGCTGTTAGAGAATCCCAGAACATTTATTGGATATATATTTCTACAAAAAACTTCAAGGTAGTCCGGGTTACCTTGTAACTCTCAAATTTACACCCAGTGAGTTCCAGGAGCAGGAAACTGGAGTCGCCAACAAGTCATTTCAGAGCTAGAGGAGTCCTCCAGACATCTTTTTGATTGAGTACCACATCTGCCAAGGTGATCAGTCATTACTGCATGAGGCAGCAGAGCCTCAGAGCATGGTGACTAGCTTGAAGCTCCCCACTTCTTTGGTGGGGACAATGTTGATGAAGGTTTTGTAAAGCACCACTCCTTTTGGTAGACGACAGATCACTTCCCTGCTCTCTTGGCTGCGGGGTGGTGGCACATAGACCTCCTTGGTGAATCGCACAATCCCATCCTCCAGAGCATAGAGAGTCTTGTTACAACCCATCCCCACCTGGAAGAGATGAACAGTATCGTGTTAGAAAGGGAAGGTGGTGTTTAGGTCACTATGTATCATTTAACCAAGTGGACCAAGCCACTAGTCTGATGGCCTGGCTTCAGCAATGGCCAGTACCTGATATTTCAAAGGAAGGCAATACACACAACACACTCAGGGAACTGCAGACAATTCTGCACACTGTGGGGGTGGGGAGGATTATTCTAATCTTGAAGCATGAGAACTGATTCCCTTAACTTCATGTGCAAAACTTTCAATAGTAATAGTCAAAATTCTCCAGTTGTTTACTAAATCTGGCTCATGCACTGACATGGTTTTGAATGAACTGTAGAAAGCGTTTGGTAATGAAACAATGATTTCAGGGTTCTATTGAATGCACCTGAGGAAACAGGGAAGAGCCTTGCTAGAGCTAAGGCTGGATTCTGCACTTCGCTGTGGAGAGCTATAATAGATGAAAAAGTAACTCACATGAGCCCCTGGATGCCAGCGTATCATCCGTTGGGTGGCTAATGTATTGCCTGCATGAACAAAGGAACCTGCAACAGAGAGAGATGGATTCAGATTACAAAAGAAGCATCTCTATAGCCTGAGTGCTGGCAGAATGAGAACTGCTCAAGGGCTCACAAAGCCAGCATTGGTTGGGATGTTTCCTAGGGAGGAATTATCCCAAACTCTAAAAACATTTGAAGTAAGAATGCTCCTACCAGGGAATACAGGGCAGTTGATAAGCAATGGCAAAAAGCAGTTTTAGCCTTTGAAAAGATCAGTTTGAGGGCACAAGGCATTTTCTGTTTGCTGCAGGCATTTTTTTTATTGCCTTTTACATCAGTTTTTTCCATCAGCAAACCCACCCTAATTGTTAGGCACTCAGTTACAGGCATCTGTACTTTGGCTTCTACTAAGCCTCATAATTCTCCTCTTTATCAATACTTGAAATGCCCAGCTTCTGAGCACAGTGTGAGGGGAAAGGGCACTTAACTTATCAGGTGCCCCCTAGGGTGTTCCTCCTCCCAGATTCCCCAGAGACAAGTTAAATTAGAACCAAGGCATGTTTCTTATTGGTAATTTCAATTTCCTGCACGTAGGCAGATCTGGAAGCGAGCTTGTGTTACTCTAGCCTCCTGCTGGCTACTCTCACAATGGTGGTTATGTACGCAGTGTTGTTGTAGCCAATGGTGGTTAAACCTTCAGGTTTCTTTCTTTTGCAAAGAGTTACAAACAACCCCTCCCACCTGAGCTCTGAAACACACAGCAGTTTCACGTGTAACAGTCCCTGATAACCAGGCAACAGGGGAGGGCACGTTCCAGAGCATATAAAGCAGCGGGCCAGACTGACTAACCGACCTTCTGTTTTCTTATAGCCATAGTGTTTCCCGGGACTGTGGCCACCAAGATTTTTTGAGCTGCCCCCACTCTTCTTGGATGCACATCGCACCACAACCGCAGTCACCTGCGGAGCAGCCAGAACTGTATTCGAAGGAAGAAAAATAAAAAAAGTTTTAAAAAAGTAATATCTACAACAATGAATTCAAAATGGACAAATATTTACATTTCCTTTTAAATCAGGACAAAAATTAATTCAAAGCCCAGTCATGTCATTTCAAAACAAATGTTAAAGCCAAAGACAGAAAAAAGCCCTTGGAATAAATGTATAACAACGATAATTCATATTTAACCCATTGTATCTCTCCTGCACACAACCAAGTCGCACTTCAGAAAGCATCCCGCTACCTAAATGGAGTAGCAGAACTCTAAGCAGTGCATCTAAATGCAAACATTCTGCTATTAGTTGTGGCCATGCACTTTAAATCCTGAGCTACACAAACAGTTACAGAAAACAGTCAGTGTAGCCAACTGATACGAGCACAGCACTGAAATTCAGGACACTTGGAGTTTATCTTCCACTAACTCACTCAGTGAACTTGAGACAAGTCACAAATATTGTATGCCCCAGTTTTCCCCATCTGTGAAATGGGTATGAATACTTAATCTCAAATTGTGAGGTTTAGTTAGTGTCTGTAAAAATGCACAGTTTCATGATCAAGACCCTAATACAGGACAGTATTTAATTGCTGTCCTGAATCGGGATAAATTTAAGCACATGCCCTAGTAGCCAAGGCCTGGGTTTAAAAAATAAAGTTGTTACAGTAAGTGATTCGTCTTTCTCCTTCTTAGAACATGTCGCCTTTTCACATCACAAAGTTCTTCCATTAAAAACCAAATATACAAAATCCATTGTCAATAAATACATTCAAACATTTAAAATCAAGGAAGTCTGACCCTTTTGTGAATTCTACTTCATAAGAAGTGTCCTGGATATAATTAGTTCTTTTTCAAACAATCAACAGCCAGTTTCCCTTTACTCTAAATCCTTCTATTCAGATGTCTAAGTAGTGTGTTACTGAACCGTGGTTGCCACAAGTGTCTCATTTCCTTATTCAAAAATAGCAATAGCACATTATAACACATACTTTGCAAATCACAAAGATTTGGGGGGAGGATGTCTTTATAAAGAACAATGTATTACATTTGTTTAGAATACATTAAGTAAAAGAAAGGGGCTGTGACTTAGAGAAATAGCAGCGGAATGGGGAAAGAAAATAATGGGATTATAGAGCTCCTGGCAGAGTATTTTTACTAGATTGGGATTAAATTTAATCCTTATCTAAGAAACTAACTACCTTTGTTTGATCTCCAATGTAATTATTTTATATTTTAAATCATACTGTGCACTGGTACAGTATCTCATGTGAGGACATCAAAGCACTTTACAAATATCAGTTAAAACCACATCACATCAAGTGTAGTAGGAAAGTATTTACATTTTATAGATGGGTAAACTAAAACACAAAGCTTAAGGGATTTGCTCAAACTCACTATGAACTGGTGACAGAATTCAGAAGTTTTGAGCCCCTCCTGGAGAATGCCCTGTCAGCAGCTCTCTGTTTTTTATTAGGAGAGGATTTTAAGCTTGAGCACCACTGCTGACTGTAAATGGAGCAGCACAGCACAGAGAGAGTGGCAGTCTCACAAATGAGCAGATCCCCACGTTATTTAGGTTTAGTTTGCTTCATTTTGGTCAAAACCAGCCTCTTAAACTCCATGTGAAACCCAAACAGCAGTCAGTGCACATCACAGACACACAGAAAATGAAACTACAAGTCATTGGTCTGACTTCCAGCCATCTCATTTGCCCCAGGCTTGCCCTCATAGTAACAGCAGCGAAGGTTCCATGGCCTCTTATGAAAAATTCTGAGACTCAATCACGTGATGTGGTGGTTGGAAATGTGTGTGAAATCTCCTGGGTGAAACAATGCCAGGCCCCCTACTTCAAAAAAATTTCCAGTCCAATACACCATCTTCTTCCTCCAAGTCCCTGTTTTCTTCCACTTTAGCCCAGCGCCTATCAACCCAGTACAGTTCCCTTTCCATAATATTTGACGGACTCTCCCCTAGGTGGCTTCTCTACCAGGCAGCTGTCCCTCAAACTGCAATAGAGACTGGTGTCCTATTGCCTCTGGCTATAAGATGGTGAGTTGAAAGTTTACAGGGGGCTTTTTTCTTTTTGTTGGGGGGGGATGGGGCCCTGCAGTGAAAATTGGTTTTAGAGGCCTGCTCAAAAATGTTAAGATCAGCCTCCAGCCTAAGGCCAAGCTGGCTGCTGCATACTAAAGCAGTTGTTGCACCACTGAGCCCCCACCCCCGTAAATCCTGTGGTCCCTGCTACAAAAGGAACTTCCCTCCTGTGTCTACCAGCCAGTGGACATGGGGGACACACTATACAATCCCCTGTTGGCCACTCCAGGAGCGCAAAAGAGGCGGTGGTGACGTTCATGCTGCTGCTCTATCAAAAGGAAGCCCTGCAGCTGCTGCAACCCTATGGTCCGTACCTCCTCAGATCCAGCTTTGAATCTGAACAGGGAGCTCACATTTGAGAGCGAAACTAGCAGCCACTCCCTGATCCAGGCTTCCTATAGCCAAAGCTTCCTAACCCCAGCTGACCAACTCCTCCACCTGACTTGCCCCACATGTTAAGCAGGGGAGACCATCCATTTTAAGAACCAGTGGCCCCATCTGACCTCCTAGCCCAAAACCAGTTTCAAAGAGAAATGGAGATTAGGAAGTGGGCATGCTGTGGATGGCAGGGAGGGAAAGGGGCAACAGACTTTTTTAAATGAGAACTCGGATTTTCCTTTTGGGGCACAAAGGCTGCTACGTTAAAGGGCCCACCTGAACCCATTCCAATTCATCAGTTAACAGTAAAAAAAAATAAACCTGACCTGGTGCAGAAGGATTCCCTACTACACACTATTCAAGAGGCCAATGAGTGTAAAACCAAAGTAACTCCACTGAAGTCAATATGCAACCAGGGATACGTAACATATGCCTACTTCCTCCCATGTCAGATCTTATGTACGTTGGGCCAGCTCTACTCTCAGGTAGACAGATGTAAGAACCAGAGTAACTTCAGTGACTTCACTAGTTCTAATGATGTCACTGGCAGCAGAACGAGCCCAACCCATAAGAACTGCCATGGGTAGATGTGCATGGCATAGAGATTTCAATGTCCCATACATGGCAGAACGATATACTTTTATTAGTACTATTAGCTCATCAGACTACTCTAACTTCAGATGCTCTGCTAGGGATCAGGGCATGATACAGAACTCTAGACAGAGTGCTCAATGGGCAAAAAAGGGGTAGCTAAAGAGAGAGGGAAGGAAGGGGGACAATGGCTGTTAATAATACCTAGCTCTTCTATAGTGCTTTTTATCCACTGACCTCAAAGTGCTTTACAAAGGTATCTGGCACCTATGGGCACATGTACAACCTTGTCGCTAGATCACAGCTGGTACCCAGTCCACAACTACCTCTCTGTGCCACCCTTCCTGAGATCATCCACGTTTTCGACTTTCATTGGCCCCAGCATCACTTCTGAAGGCCTAGGCAGCCTCCCGTTAGGCTGTAACCACTACACACCTGTGACACAAAGAGATGGCGCCACAACAGCCCCCCTGCCCGCTTCTGGTACTACGAGCCCACAGGCTAGTGAGCGGGCTCGGGGGCTCACGGCCTTCCACACACACAAGGGCGGCGGGCGCACCCGGGGAAAGGGCGATTTCCTACCCCCGCCTGGGCTGCACTTAGATCAGGGTGGGCGAGGCCCCCCCAGCCCCCTGAGTCCCCCCCCGCTGCCTCGCCCCAGACGGACCCCGCCTCTAACTCTCCGCTTCCCAGGGCCAAGCCCTGCCCCCAGCCCCGTCTCCCCCAGGTCTCTCCTCCCGGGTGCGGACGCGCTCCCCTCCCCCGCGACTCACGCAGCCTGTTCACCGCCACCAAGCCCCGCAGTCGCCCCAGCTCCGCCATCTTCCTGCACCACTGCTTCCGCTTCCGGGGGGGACGGCTTCCGCTTCCGGCGCAAGATTTCCGGTCAAAGACGGAGAGGAGGCGGAGGCGGCCGGTTTCAATGTGAGGGCGGGGCCAGAGCAAAGGCCGCGGCCAAGACTCGGACGCCTGGGTTCTCTCCGCGGGGGTCTGTGGGCGTGGGGAGACGGCGGCACGGACCCTCCCCGGGTCGCCTCAGCGGGCGGGCGGCTCCCTCGGCCATCGCCTCTCCGCGGACTTGGGCCCCTGTGTCCCCCCAGCCCGCCTCGGGGGTATCCTGCGCTCACGGGGAACCCGCCCTGGCGGCTCGTGCCGGGGGGAGAGGCCCCTCCTGGCCGTCAATTGGCGTATTGCTCTGGGTCTTGAAGCCCGAGATCTAGTCGCACCTCTCTGCGGAATTAGGTTGTGGCTGGTCAGGAAGTTACCCGGCCCCTTCAGGGTCCCCGCCACAGCCTGGGGACTGTCTGTAGCCGGCTCCTCATTGCTCTGCTTCCCGTTCCTAGATGCTGCGTGCAGCTCGTTAGAAGGCACTGACTGACCACGATGTCCTTGGAGTCGGATGAGGGCGACGTCGAGGACCTGCCAAACTTCACTTTCCTAAAGCAACAGCCTCCTGCGGTAAAAAGCAGCAGCAGCCGCCGCTGGCAGCCTCCTTCAGAGGAGAGAGTTGTGGTGGTCTGCAGCTCTGACTCTGAGGAGTCCTCTCCTCCTTCCCCGGGGTTGGAAAAGTTCCCTGGCAGCCAGGATTCAGACCGAGCCAGCTCTTGTAAGGATGTGATTGCAAGGCTAAGCAGCGAGAGTGAGGAGGAAGAGGAGATAATCCCCTTGTCTGAAAGGCTAAGGGGGAAATTGGTGAACAACAAGTCCTCCAAAACTAGTATTTTGCTTTCTGAGGCCCAGCAACTGAGTAGCTGTGATGCAGTGTGTAAAGCTAGCGGTACTGTGCTCCATCAGAACTATGAACAAGATGTTACTGACTGCAGAGAACAGTTGCTGCCAAAGGCTTCTGACACCCAGACAAGAACCCCTGGCTTATCCTGGGAAGTGTCAGATAGTGACCAAGATGATGCCATACAGGATTCCAAGAGGATACCTTTGCACCAGCCTCTAGTTTGTCTGTCAGACTCTCCAGCCCGGAGTAGCAGGTCTCTGGTGGCACAGGCAAGTTCAGAAATGTCCCCTCCTCAGAAGAAGTCAAAACACAGCCAGGAGGAGAGAGAGAGGGCTCGTCAGGCTGTGTTGCAGAGGAGGAGAGAGCGGGAAGTGCAGAAGGGGCAGCGGGAGCAGGAGCGAGAGAGGAAAAAGGCACTTGCCAATATGCTGAAGGCCCAGCGACCAGAAGAGTGCCTGAAATACATAACAGTGGTGCTGGATCCAGGTAGCATTCCTTACCTTTTTTTTCAGCCTTGAATTAAATGACAGCCCTCATTGTGGACCCCTGACCTTTGCACCCATCTCAGTTCTCTTACAGGTAGAAGGTGGTGGGCAAGTCCTTAGTGCTTTGCAGTCCATGAACTGTGGCTGTGTGATTGAGAGTCAGGCTGTTCCCTGTAGCATCACCTGGAGGAGGAGGAGGGCTGGGTCATCTCAGGTAGGGGACCACAATGTCTGAAGTTTACACCTTTTTCTTCCTCTTTGCTTAGCACGTGGGGTTGTGTTGCCTGGTGATCTGCAGTTACTGGTGGTAGCCTTGTGTCTGTCTGTGAGCTACTGAGAGAATCTTAAAATGAGACTGACTTATTTTTGGTCTTTCCCTGGCATGCAAAACTTCATTTCCCACTTGTTCTCACTAGCTCTTCTTCTCCATACTATCAGGTATCAGGGGATAGCCGTGTTAGTCTGTATCCACAAAAATAACAAGGATACAGTAACAATAAGGGGGCACCTTAAAGACAGATTTATTTGAGCATAAGCTTTCGTGGTAAAAAAACCCCACTTCTGGTTTTTACCCATGAAAGCTTATGCTCAAATAAATCTGTTAGTCTTTAAGGTGTCACCGGACTCCTTGTTGTTTCTCCATACTGTGTAACTAAAAACTCCAAGACTTACCTTTCCCATCTCATCTCTTTTCCAGTCCCAGTAACTCTGGCTACTTTCTTCTCAATCTTCCTCTGAGCCACCTTTATCATTTCTGAAGGAAGATTTGTTTCCTCTGTTTGGAGTGCCACAGAATTCTGCTCCCAGATGTACCTGTCTTTGTTTCTTATTTCTGTGATCCCACCCCCAGGTTTAACCTTTGGCATTATTTCTAGTGAGATAACACCCATTTCTACACCTGATTTGACACTGTCTAACTGCTTGCTATGGTTCTGTCAGCTCCTGGTTGACTTTACTGCTGAATGCTTCAGAAATTAGTCTTCCTCCTGCGTTAAAACTCCTTTAGTGATTTCAGAGACGTGGAATAAACCTGGACCATAAGCCTTGGTTGCCAGGGCAGAAATCTTGGAATGTTATCTTTCATCTGAACTCTTTCTGTTTTGCCTCTCCCTTGAGACAGTGCCAGTCCTTGTCTTGGCCTTACTCCTCTGAAATGCTTAACTGCACCTTTATTCCCATTCTGGATTATTCTAAATCCCTCTCTTATGGTCTTCTTAAATCTCAGCTATGCTCTAGCCAGACTACTTTTCCTCCCAGAAGTGGAACCGTTACATCCCCATCCTCCATGCTACCTTTGCGGACTTCTTTTCCATCTTTGAATTCAATTTGAAATTCCTTTGCTGGTATTCAGACTTATCCATAGACATTCTCTCCACAGAACTTCTGACCTTGTGCCCATCTACTTCCCCAATCACTCACTCCTCTCTCTTGTTCTCATCCCTCTCCAGAAGGGTAGCTGTTGTTCACTTTGATCTGGAACTTGTTCCCCTCACTCCAGGCCACTGTCCCACTTCCCCTTGTTGAGTCTTTCCTACTAGTGACTCTCTGTAACACAGATTGATACGATCTATTAATCCTATATAAACACCATGAATTGTCCATGTCCTCAAACCCTTCTTTCTGCTGAGCTCTCTTAATGTTCTCCACTTTGGTGTCACGTTTCTCTGCTCTCTACAGCCACACTGGTCTCTTGCTGTTCCCAGCCTTTTGCATGCTCTTGCTCTCAGATTACTAATAAACTGATGCCGCATGTGCACTATAAAACTCATCAGCAGTCTGAGTAACTCTGCCCTTCTGCCTCCTTTTAGTGACCGTGGCAATGAGCAGGAGCATCAACTTAAGGGAGATGGGTCATTAACAAGCTCTCAGACTGAAATGTTTCATCTGTGGCTAAAACACTGGATATACGTGAAGCTAGGATCAGAATAGGATCGCTTTCATAAATACCTTGAATTCAGTACGTATTCAACTCTGGGCAGGTTGAAGAAGGCAACTGGATAGAAGAACCCAATATCCTGGTTCTGCTTCGCCTGGAGGATTTTGTATCCATGATCTACGGTTACAGGCAGGTGAGGCTGCTCGTGGTTTCTGTGTGCTGTCCAAACGTGCCTTGCTCAAACAGTTGGGTTACCCATTTCTCTTTTTACAGCAGTTTGTTTTGGAGTCTTAAGGCAAATAATAATTTTCCTGTTTTAAAACCATATGAATGTCCAATGTTGTCAAGCCTTCCGAACTGGCGAAATGGAACCTCCCGCTCTCACTCGCCTGCCCCATTGCTGCTGTATTGGAAGAAGGCCTTGGGAATGCAGACATTTCTCTGCATGTTGAGGGGTTTGACTTAACTGCAGCGCTGGCACCTGAGACTTCAGTTCTGCAAGTGGATCGGCATGTGCAAACCCTTACATCTGCACAGTTCCAGTTGCAGGATTGGGGCCTGAGGTTGCTCTTTGCTAGTGTTGTCCTGGACTGCATGGTTCAAAGGGGGTTTAAATGCTATTTTCTGGCTCTCGTTGCAGGAAGTCCAGGGTGGCACAGAAGGACCGAAAGAGACTTTACGGAGCTTCGTAGCTTGTGTCATGGAGAGAGCTCCTAGGAAAACTCTAGCGCTGGCTGTAGTTGAACTAGAAAAATATTTCAGGTTAGAATTCTTCCTTCAGAGATTTCTATGCTGTTTCTTGCAGGATAAGTGCTGGCAATGGCCACAGCTAGAATGCCATAGGTGTTCTGCATCATTACTTGTATTTCCTGCTGGCGTAGGCTGAAACATAAAAAACAGCCGGAAGAGCCTCTGTAACCAGAGTTCCGTCACTGTTTTATACAGCATCTCCTACTGGGGACAGCTGGTAACTGTGAGCTCCCCAGCAGCCTGCACTCCTGCACCATTTCTACAATGCCTTCTGCTGGCACTGGAGCAGATGAGGACTCCTGGGCTATTCTTTCTCTTCTCAGATCTCACAAAGTTCAGTCCCGGAAGAAGCTGCGGCAGGCAGTGCTGAATGGAAGCCAAGTAGAAGGACAAAGGAAACGGAAAAAACGGAAGGAAAAGGGGGATTCTGGCCCAGAGCTGTCCAGGGTGGAAGTGGAAGAAGTGGGTAAACTTGGAGCATTGTTCTCCTTTCCTGGCTCTCTCGATGATTTAGCATTTTACCTGAGTAGACCCACTCTGTGGTGAGGGGAATTCAACACTCTTTAATACGTGAGTTTGTGGGTAGAACCTTTCAGCCTCAGCTCTCTACCATAGGCAAAGAGGAACTGACCTGAACATATCTAATAGAAACAGGATAGGCCCAGGGATTCTGATGTTAGGGAGAATCAGGTACTTGGTTTTTTGTCTCTTTTGGCTGTGTTGTGTCTAGGTGCATTCTCTCACACTCTCCTTGCTGCTAGAGAGGCAGCCTGAATGAGATGGAGACTTTCATCTGTGATTAGTTGCTAGAGGACTCTAATGCTGCACGTGCATCCCATCTCCCTGGAGACCAGGGTGTCTCCTCCATGTCAATTCCAGATGTCATTCCCTTTTTGTACATCTCTGATGTAACACCCATCATTCTTCACAGCCCAGTGGATAACCCTAACCAGAGTGTGTGCAGTAGGTGACAATGAACACTGGATGGGGTAAATGGTGCAAAACGGGCCTGTCCATGGAGACGTTAATCTGCTGCAACTGAAATTGCAATAAATTGGCATGCAGCACGTTTTTCTAAAGAGCAACTTGAGAGGCAATGGATAGAACATCCCAAACTATCTTTTAATGCTTCAAACTAGCCATTCCTAAGTGGGTGAGCTGGCTGACTGGAGGCAGCCTCCTTGTTCTACAGTAGGTTGCAATAAGGGACTGGGGCAGTGTCCCAAAAACACCTTGCCACCTCTGATGCTAAGTGCTATGAAGGCCCCTGTCGCGCCACAATCTTGTATGTGTTGTTTGGTTTCTTGATCAACTGTGGCTGTTTTCAGAGGCTTGTTGGGTTCGTGTCCCCTCCCAAAACATCCCCTAAATGTTTGACCTAGGCAAAAAGGGTAGGGATTGGACCTGAGGCTGGTGTGTGCTGAGGGAGAGGGGGATGAGTCACCTCACTCACTTTTGGGCCCTATCATGTCTACAGGCATTGGTGGATCTGCAGCTTCACACAGGAGTCCAGGTTCGAATCCTTGAGAGTTGGAAGGAACTTGGAGACTTTGCCAGTATGTTCACCAAAGCTGTAGCTGAAGCACCATTCAAGTGAGTGAGCATATGGGATTTATTTTTTAAGCTAACTTGCTTTTGGAGATATCCTCAGGAGAGGCCTCATTTCCATGAGTATTGGAGGGGAATATACAGCCTTACTTCAGTGCTACACAGTATAGTACTTTCTTCACTGCAAAAAAGAGGGTGTGTTCTTAACTCAAGTTAGCTAACTTAGGTTCAACTAGCAGTGAAGACACAATGGCTCCGCTTTAACTTGGGTAAGCAGCATGAGTTAAAGCCTGTAGGGCAGCCTGGGGTTGAACTTGTGTTGCTAACCTGAGTTAAAAGCTGAGTTGCAGTGTCTTTGTTGCTACTTTAACCTGAGTTAAGAATACACTTTTTTCACAGTGAGGAGACATCCTCAAAGACCAGGCAGTACTGAGCAGCCACTGATGAGGTGCCTTAAAACCAACAACGTTAGTGCCTCTTGCATTGAAACAGGTGGTGCATTGGGCTACAGCCCCTAGAGCTTGTTTCTCCTCCTCAGTGTTGGAGTCTGATTTGAGAGAGGGTGTCAAGCAAAGATCTTCTTTTCAATCTGTGTTTGGAGGTGGAAAGGGGATATAAAGAAGGAGGGCTGTGCCCTCTAGCTGGATTCAGTCACTACAGCACCAGCTTTTATGCTTCACCTGAAAATATTTGTGATTTGAGAGATGTCACTGGGGCAGAATCCCCGTTTAGTAGATGATCATAAGACACACTGTTGTAATTATGTTCTCACAGGTCATTCCCCAGCAATGTAAAGTTGAACCCCATACTAGCACACTCATCACAGCAGCTTCACTGTCTGTCTCACAATAACATCCATGAAAACACACACACCTTTAAAATGCTTTTCTATGCTGCTTATAACATCTCTTCGACAGCTTGCATTCTGTTTCCCCAGATTGCATGTGCATTGGTTTGTTGCAGGGTTGCTCATAGTGCTGGGCCATTAGTATCAAGAGTAAAAAGCACAGATTATTTGGGCCAGTGTCTGCCCTACACCCAGTTCCTTTTGTGCTGCCGAAAGGGGGCCTGAGGCTGCTCTTGCTAAGAGGAATCCCTGGGTAGCACAAAGCCAGTATAGCTGCCTCTGTGCCCTTTGTTATAGCCAGCCTGCTTCTAATGTGCCACACTCTCTGGTTATTTTCCACCTAAATAAAAGGATCTTGCTAACACTTGTATGGCAGGTAAGTCAGATTTTGCACATCTACCTTGATACTATTGATCTCTCTAATTCGCTGCTGGATATGAGGCTTCCCTGCTCTGTGGCCATTGTTTCTCTCTCCAGTTATCATCTGTTGAGAGATGCAAAAGATAAGTTTTGTGATTGTTTTGTTCACCTTCCCTTCTGTGCCCTCTGCAGGCAAGAGCGAGAGAAGACTGGCTTCTCCTTCTACCTGGAGAGTGAGTGGTGTAGGGGAGTGAAGGTGGACCGCTCAGGGAAGGGACTCTCGCAGGTTTGGAAGAGGCAGATCCAACAGTTCAATCGGGTCAGTCTGGAGATGGCCAGCGCCATTGTAGCCGCATACCCTTCTCCTCTGCTTCTGGATCAGGTAAGGGTGATCTACGGTTTTTGATACAATTGTGCACACACAGCTACTAATGCAAAGAATGTTACTTGTGTTAAATAACTTCACAGAGATTAATTCTGAGATATTGATCCCATGTCAGCTTAGAATACTTTGTTTGAAACACCCAGTCCCGTCATAGCAAACACTTTGTACTTCCATAGCGCCTTTCATTGGTGGCTCTCAAAACACTTCCAAAGGTGGCCCTTATCCCCATTTTACAGAAGAGAAAAGTGAGGCACAGATTGTAACCCAGCCCCAGCACTCCAATGAGATAGTGACAGAGCCAGGAATAAAACTCCAGTCTCCTACTTCCTCTGCTCTAAGCATTAGATTGCAAGTGAGGGAGATGCTGACAACAAGAAGGGGAGCTGTTTTTATAGGACACCAGAGTAATCTGTGGAAAAACTGGGACTGCTTGATAGGGTCTTTTCCTGTTCACTCCTCCTCTTCCCCCCCCCCCCCCCAAAAAAAAAAAAAAAAAAAAAAGAATATTTGAAATAGTTAGTGGTAGTTCATAAGGAACCTTCCCTTGTGCTTCTGGGAGGAGGTATCTTGAGCCTGAATGTTTCAGACGTGAGGCACGTCTGTGTATGAAAATTTAATCTGGAATAAAGCAGGGCGTGAATTTAAAGCAGACTGACTATTCCTGATTAATCAACGTGTGGATGCTTTGATCCACTTCTAAAGTGGATTAAACTAATTTGGAATAAGAGCATCTACACTTGAATGCAAGTGATGGAAGAAATGACTTCTCTGCATCCATTAGCTTTGGCAGAAGGTCACAGACTGGCATTCAGAGCAGAATGAAGCTATTGAGAGGAGATCTGTCTTACTGAAGTTCATACCCTCACTTGCTTGAATAAGTGTTCCCCTTGCAGAGAGTGAAAATGAATCTCCAGTCCTGCATAAGTAAAGCAGCGCTGGCTGTTCTAGATGTATCCAGGCTGCACGTTTCTTTCTGTTGCAGTTGTGTTCATGGCACAGTCCTTAACAGTGCACATAGTCTGTATGTATTGAATTCCTGCTGACAGTGGGTGCTGCTTCTTGGCTACCAAGTGAGGTCTGGTGGGAGAACTGATGAAAGGAGTGTAAAACATGAAAGGCTGAAGCAGTGAAGGAGCCCTTCCCCTCTGTCCTTTTGAGGACAAAGGAACGTGACAATGGATGAAATCACCATTCCTTTGTACTGTTTTTAGGCTTATTGTAGATGCCTTTCAGAGCGGGAGCAACAGAACATGCTCGCTGACATACCTGTGCGCCGTGGCAATGGTGTAACTGCCACGTCGCGGCGGATTGGACCAGAACTCTCCAAACGGATTTACCTGCAGATGACCTCACACCATCCTGATCTCTCTTTGGATGTCACGGGCTAGCCCAAGAGAACATGGATTTTACTGGTTGCCTGGTTAAACATATTCATCTCCCTTCTAGGAAGAAAAGTGTATTAACTAATAAATGGAATCATGGGTCTTGCTTGTAAAGACTTGAAATCTCCTGTTTTTGAAGCCTGCAATGGAGAACACCTGCCCTGGGGCACAAGGATGCCTGAAGTGCTCTACAGGTGGTGTTTTCAGAAGATACTGCAATGTTTTCCTTAGCCAAGGTGCTGTGCTACTGCCCTCAAGTGCAGTAGTGATAGTTTCTTTCTGTCTGTGATAAATTGTATTTTCTGTCCTGGGAATAAATTTTCTCTACTCTTTGAAGTAGGAGGTTTGCTCTAGGCCCTATTAGGATTGCTGTACAGGGCCAGCTCTCCTCTACATGAGCCAAGCTTTTTCCAGTATCATTCTTCAAAGAAATCAGCTGCTACTATTTGTCCTTTCCCCCACCCGTGAGTTTTAAAACACAAAACCTAACACTAGCAGTGGAGGGACATTGGCTCTTTCATAGCTGTCTAATAACACTTGCTTGGAAACAGCACAACCCTGTAGTCTATTAGAGTGAGAGAATTTTCATCTCTGGTGCAGAAAAGAAGAATCCCACCCCCTCCCCTGAAAGATGTTTTGTACCACACTCAGGTACAAAGTTTAGAGCTGCACTGACTCAAAGGGTCTAGCTGCAGCTTGATCTATGGGGCCCTGAAGTCTGATTTATGGATTAGTGAATGAGCAGGGCTCTAACAGGCTTTATTTGCAGCAAGAGATGCTTTAAGTTAGGGAGCATCTGCCTTTAGGTATGTGCACTTAACTTCCCCTGAAGCCATCAGGGCTCAAAAGCATGTGTGAGGGCAGCTGAGGTCTTTAAGTATTTATGTAACAAAGCAATTATTGAAATGAGTAGTAAGAGTCAAATGCTATGCAATGCATATAACTTACTGAACTAGTGACACTATAGGGGAGAAAATATGCATTTTTCTCTAATACATCTATGCTGGGATCATCTCTACAGCTAGTAAGTGATTTTTTTGCATTGCCATTGATGCCTTTGGAATAGTCCTACTGTTAGGCTGTGATATAAATTTTAATATTGTTACCAGTGCATCTGCTGACTGCTACAGGTCTTTCTCCCATGAGACAAACTTCACTAGAACAGTTGTTGCGTAGAACACACTCCTCTCTGAGCAACAGCCTGTGCCTAGAATGGGGGTACTGATGGTTCACGAACAGTAGTTGCAGCACCTCAGAATAATATGCTGTTCAGATAAAAAGCAAGCACTTGTGTCAGCACTGTGGTGATAGTGTCAGGTACTCCATGTCTGAACTTGCCTCTGTGGGTTAAGTAGTGTGCCCCTGGAACAACCTTCAGTGTATCTTCCTTTTAGCTGAACCCCCCCACCCCTCTGTTACAATGGAGCTAGGGAGCAGGACCATTATCTTTTGCCCATTTGGATTAAACAGCACACAGGTGAAGGCTTATCTTCCTTTCTGTGATTAACTGTTGGGAATTGAACACTGGGAATGCGAGAGTACAGTAATCCCACACACTGCTCTACAGCAACAGAACAGCTGTGCTAAATCACAGGGGCACAAAACACCAGAAGTTGCAGGCTGTTACACTTTAAGCACAAAGGCAGTACAAGATCCTATACTGCTAAGGCCCTAGGAGACGAGATGACCTACAGAAACAAGAGGATGCTAATGTGAAGCTGGCCAGTTTGAGACACTTTATGGAGAATGGCCTCTAATATATGATGGTGTCTTAATAACACTATCCTAGCGTCACCTATTGACTAATACTGCTCCTAACATAGATTGGAGGTGAACAGTTCTATTTTGATGGCTAGCTGTAGCATGGCCTTCTGGAGCCTGCGCTGGCTCTCAGGGAAAACCAGTGTGCATGGCTATCAAGTCTTTCCTCGGAATAGCTGTTTTGACACTAGCTTGCTCAGATTAGTGGTCCCGTTATGGTGTAATAGTAAAATATGTTCACATGCAAGCTCCTAATCAAAACTGAGGCACTATACAAATGTATGTAAACAATGTAAATATCCAGGTCAGAGTCAGACACCAAACTGCTGCGAAAACTGTTATATTGACAAAGCTGACAATTCTTATTTCAATAGCATTTCATCACTCCACCACTCTGATGTATCAATACACAGCCATCCTACATACTTCTGATTGGTCCTGGAATGGGCTTATGTATATTTCTATACCATACAGCCACCCCACCCCTGACTTTAGCAAAGGTTTGCATGAACCTTCTTGCAAGTGTCAGCAAGAAGATGGATATACTCCACCTCCTTACAGGGCCATAGTTACCCAGATGGGTTATGGCTTTCCTCACTCCTCTGACTGGCAACCTCCTGCTCCATTAGTGAGGGAGAAAGTCTTAACATGTTCTAATTTAATATAAGCAAACGACAGGAGTTGCAGACCATCTGAGACACAAGCACAACAAAAATGATCTAAGCAGTAGTTCTGCTCTGTTCTGAATGGACCAGCAAATCCAGTGCTGACTGATTAAAGACAGTTTCACCAGAACACAATTCCATAGGAATTCTGGCTGTGTCGATGGTGGCAAGAGATGCTGACAATGCACATGTCCAGGTAGCAGCATCATTGCTGAGAGTTCTGATGTAATATATTTTGCACAATTTTGTGGCTTTGCAGAGCAGTAACCACATCTTCATAGAGCACGTTCACGCTGATGCACAGAGACTGGCGCTGCAGCTCCGTCACGCGGCAAACAGCCACAGTACTAAGGGCACACAGGAACATCAAAAGCAGCAGCTTCAACAATGCCTGGAACCAGGAGCGCCTGTGCCGGGGCAGCTGAGATGGATGAGAAACTGATGAAAGCTCTGTAATGAAATAATTGGGGGAAAGAGAATGGGAAGACCAAGTCACTTATCAAGAGAAATCTGTACCCCTATAACATCCAACATGCAGATCTGAGTCCCTTATGGTAAAATGCTATGCCACGTGTTTAGCTCTCCCAAAACAAGAAAACAATTACTACACCGTTTCAGATTTCCCTGGCTTTCTTCAGTTCTAAACATATGCACCTGCCCCATCCACAAAGGATGAAACATTTCTTTTCAAGAAGCAGATGTTTTTGATCTCTCAGAAAACAACCATAATGCTTGCAAACAGCTTTGAAGATGATGAAATGCATTAAACTGATGTTAAAAAGCCTTTTTTGCAGATATTTTTAAAGTACATTCAATTTTATAACGCAGAGGAAATATTCCTTAGTAGCAATTGCAGAACTTTGAATCATGCAGGTAAGTAATCAAGAGCTCCATCAATTGCAAAGATGTTGAAGTTCTGCTATTCATATGTTCCAAGATTCTGAACTAGCTTGGCCACTGTGGCCTGATTCCACTACCCCATGACCATATTCAACACAAGGGACTACTTCCTAACATCTTGCTACGTAATCTGGCACTATTAAAAGCGTGGTGGAGCTGGAGGTAGGTACACTTTAATGATAAGGTTCTTGCTCATTCTCTTCCACCTATTTCTCCTATGCTGTGCCAAAATATAGATGAAAACAGTTACACTATACAGAATACACCTGCTCCTTGGTGGATATCTCTCAATTGAATCTACAATTAACTTACTTGGGATTTCACTGCTTTCTTTTTTTGTTTGTGTTTCCATCTCTTGCCTTGCCGCTCTTAGTGCATCATACTCCCGTCTCCTTCGTTCCTTCTCTTCTGCCTTCTCTCGCCTCCGTAGTTCCCTCTCCTGAGCCTCCCTTGCTCGCTGCTCTGCTTCACGCTTCTTCTCCATTTCTGAGGACCAACACAAACATTTTTTTTCCTTCTGTAATAACAGCACTCCATCTTCCCCCTTGCTGCATGACTGCTCTTCCCCACCGGGAAGGTAAAGCAATGAAATAACTGCCCCATTTTATTGTCCAGAAGTGTTGCATGCACTCCCCATCTTCCTCCTTCAGGTCTGTTCTCCCCTGGAAGCAGTCTTATGTGAGTGAGTGAAAAATCTACACTTTCTCAATAGCATCTCTCATCCAGAGAGCTCAGCACCTGACAAGCATTAACTTAGCCCCACATATGAGGCACTGTCCCCTTGTTACATATGCATAAAATGGAAGCACAAAGGTTAAAGGGACACTGTAAACTTAAATTTTATTAATGTGACTAATTTTAAAGAAATCCTAGTTTGATAGAGGACTCTTTATGTAGTATTCCCTTAGTAGTTTTTTAATTCTTTTAAAAAAATTAAGGGTCCTTCTGCCCCCTATTCATATGGGTCTGTTTCACAACACAAATGAGAAACTGACCATGCTCTGAGTATTGTCAAATGCACAAAGTATATTGAAATAAATGTTTGTCACTAACTTTTCAACTATAGTAATCTTCGGTATTAGAGTTTTCAGACAAATGTGATTTTCCAGTTTGTTAATGTTCCTTTAAGGGTTCATTTACATTCAGAGTTTGGACCCATAATTCATCAATGGTAACAGCATTTGTGCAAGCACTTTGTGGACAGGCTTCATGCCTTTTTAGCACTGTTGAGGTAAAACAACTGAACCTTCTTTACACTAGCACTTCTACTTGTGGTGAATTAAAGCTCTGAACTTTGTCAGTGTAGACAAGACCTATGTGACATGTTCACAGTGAATAGCAGTAAGACTCCCATTTTCTTGCTCCAGCACTCAAACCTTTTCAAGAAGGGAAGAAAAAGAAGGTGCTTATGGAAAATGATCCCCTTTAAGAAGGGAGGCGGTTCTCCAGTACGGTGTATCAGCATGGAAATCATTTCCCAACATATACTGAAGTAAAATCAGCATCTAGGTTTCAGTGGGCCTCCCAAGACATATCAGGAACCCACAACCCATCAGGCCTTCTTTTGGTTAATCAACTGATCCTCCAGAGGCCCATGCCTCTCCTCTAGAGTGGATCAGACCTCTCTCCCCTTTCACAGAGTTAAGCAGTTGGCTATCGAGGGATCTCTTCCTCCACCTCCAATTCAAAACAAATATTCTGTAGGTCCTCAGTGCCATTATATTTGGAACAGTCTTTGTTAGCTGCTGTGGAAGGGCAGAATCAGCTGGTTTGGATATGTAGTCAATGGAAGCAGAAAAGAGCCTAAAGCAATAAGTGGGTGGGGGCTTCATCTGCCTACCTCGCTCTGCTTGTAGCCTTCGTTGCCTCTCTCGATCCTGCTCGGACTGGATAGCTTTCATATGCTGCAGCACCTTCAAGATTAAAAACAATAGCATAAGATCTATGCAGCAGATTCATTGCATTATGTTCTTAATATGGAAACAGCATTAGAATGCAGCCATAAGTGGGAGAAAGAATGCATTCCTCTGGGATTGACTTCTAATTCTATGTAGCAGAATACAAGTGAGTCCCAAATGGCTCTTACACCGATGCCACAACCTCCACATTGACTGTATGCATTGTCCGTACAAAAAAACCCTGTCATTCAGTGCTGGGACAAGATAATATTTCATTTTATTTTAACAAGAGGAGACACCATACTGATTATACGACTTAAACATGAAACTGAATAATACAAACCACCACTTAATTTAAGTGAGGCTGCCAGACTCCAGGAGCCCTTGCTGCCCATTTTAGGTCCAACTTGCCTCACAGTACACTGGGCTTTGATCATGGAAGTGAGGTAACAGACGTTAATGTGAAGAAAGCTGTGACAATAGACACTGATTTGACTTTTCTACACAAGAGATGATGTCGTCTACCAGCATACATACACATCTGATAAAGGAATGTCTAATAAAATCTGCATTGGGCTAGATCCTCAGCTGGTGCAATTTGGTGCAGCTCCGCTGAGACTTCCATGCCTTTGCTGAGTGTTTGGAGCGCTGTCTCAACTTCGATCCCAAAGCTGCTGCTTCAGGGTCAGACAAAAATCTCTCCATTAAAAAAAGAAATCCTCCTTGCAGTCTGTGCGCTGGTATTAGGTGTATCCACTGCTCCATGATCACATGGTTTTTCTAAGGCTGAAAGAGGGGATGTGATCCCTGCCTCAGGAATGAGAGAGAATTGCAGCAGCAGCATAGGCTCCAACTGCTCTAGCCCTGCTCCATGGCTCCCAGCAGTAACTCTTCACACAAGCCCACAGATTGCCAGCACTTCTTCAGAACCGCAAAGCTGGATATGGATTATTTTTCTTCAGTATATCTTTTTCCAAGTGATCAACATTTAAATGCTCGGTCTTAGTGCCTCCTTAGGCTGAGCACCCTGCTTAGCTCACTTCCTAGATCAACAGGGTCATGACACTAGTGAAATCATTGCAGGATTAACATTGGCTTTGAATGGGATTAGCCCCTCCCTCATTGCCCTCCTGACTGATACCTTAAAAATTACCATGTTGAAAGAAGCAAGAGGAGGAGAAATAACAGCCATGGAATCCATGTAGGAAGACAAGAATAAAATGTAGAGCAGTTCCTTACTCGGATAGCAGCCTGTTTACATTGCTTCTCATCTAGGCAGTCTCCTGCCACTTTGGCCAGGATAGGATCCAACGGGTTGTCCTTCAGATCCAACCACTTCAGATTCTGCAGAAAGGAAACACAAATGCAACCAGGCTAGAGTAGGCACGCATCAGTACAGTGTTAAAGAAAGAGCACAAACAAGGCTGTGTTTATTCTAGAGAGTTCAAAGCAGAAACAAAGATCTATTTAGTTGTCATGTGAATGAAAGAGATATGGGAGGCAAGTGCAGATTTCAGGCAGGAGTTTAATTGTAACAAAACTGAGGAAGTTGCGTCAAGGGCAGCGCTGCAGCTCCCAGTTACATTTTGGAGCTCACAGTGGTCTGCTGGCGGAGAGACTGACATTTTACTAGAGAAATCAACTTCAGAAGAATCGTGAGACTCTGGGCTGCACTCCAAGGCTTTACGTAAACTGCCGAGCGGAGGGGTTTTACCTTGAGCTGTGCAAAACTGACTGGTAAGATGACTAATCGGTTGTTCAGGAGGTCCAGGTGCTGCAAGTTAACCAGGCGACCAAAGTCTGAGGGGAGCTGCTGAAGCTGATTTTTACTCAGATCAAGTTTCACCACATGGGTCAAACTGCAGAAGTCCGACTAGAACCCAAACAGGAGTGAAGAAGTTTACAAGTTTGTCAATAATCTTTACTAAGGAATAACAGATATAACAGCTAGCGTATGCTGCACACTGAGAAAGATCTACATGGACTTGGACTCATTACAAAGCTGTTTGTGTGATGGAGGAAAGTTACTTTCTTCCCCCTCTATCTTCGGACTGTGAAGTAGGGAACAGTGGATACTCTCCTAAACAGGATTACACATAGCAATATAATTACAATGAAAATAAGATATGCAATGGTGCTTTTGGTATCTAGCTGGTAGAGCACTTTGGAATGGAAGCTGCTATAATCTTCACTGAGTACACTCACATTTTCTATGAGAAAGTACAGCTAATTATGCCAGCCATCCTCAGTAAAAGTCAGTCACCTCTACTGACCCCTCTGTAATGGTGGCAGTGTCACTCATCCTCCCACAAAGCTAAGAGAACTGCTCGTTACAACACTCCAGCCTGGTCCTCCCAGGCAGGAGGATGATTGTACCTTTCCAAAGATATTTCCAAACAGACCCCTCCCTCCTCCAAAGCTTCTCTCTCATCTTACCGGTAGGGAAGTGAGGTTGTTACAGGACAAATCCAATATGGTAGCCTTTGGAAGAGCAGCCTGAAAAAGAGCCAAGGAACCAGATTAAACCCATATCAAAGCTACAGTACTTTAACACATTTGATACCCTGCTGTTTAAGTTTCTGTTTCAGTCTTTGGGATTTCTCCCATACATGGAGTTTTAAGAACTCCCCAGTTGCTACCATTCGAGTTACTTTTGAGACTCTTAGATCTCGCTCAAATTCAGGGGCTTATGAACACTGCTCCCCCTGAAACAGGTTCTTTACCCAAAGCATCAGTTTAACTCACAATCTACTAGATTTGTTAGATCAGTTGGGAGCCCTCTCTTCTTCAGGTCACTTCAACCACCGAAAGTCAAGATGAAAGGAAGAGTTCAAGGTTGTGTCTCCTTCTTTTCAAACCAGGAGAAACAGAGTGTGTGCCTTTAAACACAGAACTGGCAACACCTAGAGCTGATAAAACCCACCAAACTTACACAGGGCCCAAGGCATTCCCAGGAATCACCCCACCTCCAGAACCAGTACATTCACAAAGACCAGGTGTAAGTTCAGAGGCTCCCCTGCAATACCTTAAATCCCCCAAGAAAGACTGATACTGACCAGTTCTTTGACTGGTACTTCATTCAGGTCACTCAGGCTCAAGTCCAATTCATTGCCATCAAGCTTGTCTTTCAGGTTCACTCCTTTTCCTCCAGCTTTGGCCATGATCCTATTGAGAGATAAATTCAGAGTCTCAAGTGGCTCAGCAAAGAGCCTTCCCATTCTTGGAAAGGGAAAAAGACAGGGAATGGAGGAGGGGGCACCAATAAATTTTAACAAGCCTCCAGATTTTCTTTTCATCTGTATCTACCTACCAAGTATAGCAGGAGTAGTGACAGATGTCATGCCCCACAAGTATGCCTCAACTGTAACTTTTAAGAACCTCCTTTAGAGGCCAGGGATATTTTGGTCCCCCTGGGCCATTCAGATCTTTCTGGCCCAGGTGCCAGTGTTTGCCAATTCAGGCTAATTGAGGATGTGGTTTTTGCAACCTGCCTACTGGGAACTGGACTGACAGCCCACCAACTCATTTAGCACAGGCTACTGAACAGCCCACTAAATGGGAACAACTATTAGTCGTTCCTCTTTACCAATTCAAGCTGGATATAGATTGGCAACCTAGACGTGAGACGCCTGATAGAGATCCCCAGTATAGATCATGGTGTGCACCTTCAAGACTTTTCTGACTGACCACGAGTTTTATTTTCTCAGAAAGAACCCAGCCTCCTCCAGTGCCAGCCTAAGTAGGTGTTCCTGGCAACAGGGCATCTAGACACTGTGAAAACATTGTGAAGTTTCTGTTTGTTTGTCCCACGGCACGAGGGTTTAGGTTTTTGGGGGATGGGCGCGGGATATCCCCAGCGTGTTTGTGAAGAGAGCTCTCTGTTTGAAGGGGAGACGTACAAGAGGGGTAACATGATCCTGAGTGGAGGGGGTGACTGGATAGAGGGGAGGCGGCAATGCTGAACAGTTCATTGGCCCAGTTCCCTGACTGTCCCAGCACATCCTGCTGCCACTTTGCTGCTTTTATTCCTTTGCTTCTGGTAAAGGAGGCAGGGAGCACAAAGGTAGGAGCGAGGCGCATCCCCAGGCGCCTTCTAGCCGGGGGCTTTACAGGCACTGCAGAGAGAAGGCGACCCTGAGTCCTATCAACCCCATCCCCCCCGGCCGCCCCCGCACAGGGACCCCCCCCAATACTCCTCCCCCCCGGCCGCCCCCCGCACAGGGACCCCCCCCCAATACTCCTTCCCCCCCCCGGACGCCCCCCGCACAGGGACCCCCCCCAATACTCCTTCCCCCCCCCGGACGCCCCCCGCACAGGGACCCCCCCCAGTACTCCTTCCCCCCCCGGCCGCCCCCCCACAGGGACCCCCCCCAGTACTCCTTCCCCCCCCGGCCGCCCCCCCACAGGGACCCCCCCCAACATTCCTTCCACCCCCCCCAGCCACCCCCGCACAGAGACCCCCCCCCAACACTCCTTCCACCCCTCCCGGCCGCCCCCGCACAGGGACCCCCCCCCAACACTCCTTCCCCCCCCGGCCGCCCCCGCACAGGGACTCCCCCCAAAACTCCTTCCCCGCTCCGGCCACCCCCGCACAGGGACCCCCCCAAAACTCCTTCCCCCCTCCGGCCGCCCCCCCACAGGGACCCCCCCCAACATTCCTTCCACCCCCCCAGCCACCCCCGCACAGAGACCCCCCCAACACTCCTTCCACCCCTCCCGGCCGCCCCCGCACAGGGACCCCCCCCAACACTCCTTCCCCCCCCCCGGCCGCCCCCGCACAGGGACTCCCCCCAAAATTCCTTCCCCCCTCCGGCCGCCCCCGCACAGGGACCCCCCCCAAAACTCCTTCCCCCCTCCAGCCGCCCCCGCACAGGGACCCCCCCCAAAACTCCTTCCCCGCTCCGGCCACCCCCGCACAGGGACCCCCCCAAAACTCCTTCCCCCCTCCGGCCGCCCCCCCACAGGGACCCCCCCCAACATTCCTTCCACCCCCCCAGCCACCCCCGCACAGAGACCCCCCCAACACTCCTTCCACCCCTCCCGGCCGCCCCCGCACAGGGACCCCCCCAACACTCCTTCCCCCCCCCGGCCGCCCCCACACAGGGACCCCCCCCAAAATTCCTTCCCCCCTCCGGCCGCCCCCGCACAGGGACCCCCCCCAAAACTCCTTCCCCCCTCCGGCCGCCCCCCGCACAGGGACCCCCCCAACACTCCTTCCACCCCTCCCGGCCGCCCCCGCACAGGGACCCCCCCAACACTCCTTCCCCCCTTGGCCGCCCCCGCACAGGGACTCCCCCCAACACTCCTTCCCCCCCCGGCCGCCCGGGCACAGAGACCCCCCCAACACTCCTTCCACCCTCCGGCCGCCCCCGCACAGAGACCCCCCCCAACACTCCTTCCCCCCTCCGGCCGCCCCCGCACAGGGACCCCCCCCAACACTCCTTCCACCCCTCCCGGCCGCCCCCGCACAGGGACCCCCCCCAACACTCCTTCCACCCCTCCCGGCCGCCCCCGCACAGGGACCCCCCCAACACTCCTTCCCCCCCTGGCCGCCCCCGTACAGGGACTCCCCCCAATACTCCTTCCCCCCCCGGCCGCCCCCGCACAGAGACCCCCCCCAACACTCCTTCCACCCCTCCCGGCCGCCCCCGCACAGGGACCCCCCCCAACACTCCTTCCACCCCTCCCGGCCGCCCCCGCACAGGGACCCCCCCAACACTCCTTCCCCCCCCGGCCGGCCCCGCACAGAGACCCCCCCCAACACTCCTTCCCCCCTCCGGCCGCCCCCGCACAGGGACCCCCCCCAACACTCCTTCCACCCCTCCCGGCCGCCCCCCCCACAGGGACCCCCCCAACACTCCTTCCCCCCCCGGCCGCCCCCGCACAGAGACCCCCCCCAACACTCCTTCCCCCCTCCGGCCGCCCCCGCACAGAGACCCCCCCAACACTCCTTCCACCCTCCGGCCGCCCCCGCACAGAGACCCCCCCCAACACTCCTTCCCCCCTCCGGCCGCCCCCGCACAGGGACCCCCCCCAACACTCCTTCCACCCCTCCCGGCCGCCCCCCCCACAGGGACCCCCCCAACACTCCTTCCCCCCCCGGCCGCCCCCGCACAGGGACCCCCCCCAACACTCCTTCCACCCCTCCCGGCCGCCCCCGCACAGGGACCCCCCCAACACTCCTTCCCCCCCCGGCCGCCCCCGCACAGAGACCCCCCCCAACACTCCTTCCCCCCTCCGGCCGCCCCCGCACAGGGACCCCCCCCAACACTCCTTCCCCCCTCCGGCCGCCCCCGCACAGGGACCCCCCCCAAAACTCCTTCCCCCCTCCGGCCGCCCCCCGCACAGGGACCCCCCCCAACATTCCTTCCACCCCCCCCAGCCACCCCCGCACAGAGACCCCCCCAACACTCCTTCCACCCCTCCCGGCCGCCCCCGCACAGGGACCCCCCCAATACTCCTTCCCCCCCCCGGCCGCCCCCGCACTGGGACCCCCCCAACACTCCTTCCCCCCCCGGCCGCCCCCGCACTGGGACCCACCCCGGGGCGCGTACCGGAGCCGGCGGAGCGACCCTTCCCCCCGGGGCCTGCACTCACCGCGCCGCCCAGCTCCTCCGCTGCCAGCCACTTCCGCATCCACGTCGCCCACCAGCGCCAACGAGCCGGCCCGGTGGCCAAGAGGGCCCCACGCTCAGGCCGGAGGAGGAGGGGCAGAGCGTCGCCCTCTGCAGGCCCAGCGGCTCTCAGCTGAGCGAGCGAAGGGCGGGGAGGTGCCTGAAAGTGCGAACAGGGGGCGAGCGGGGAGAGGGGAGGGGTGAAGGTGGGAGTAGGGGGAGAAGGGGGAGGGGTGAAGGTGGGAGCAGGGGGCGAGCGGGGAGAGGTGGAGAGGGGAGGGGTGAAGGTGGGAGCAGGGGATGAGCGGGGAGAGGTGGAGAGGGGAGGGGTGAAGGTGGGAGCAGGGGGCGAGCGGGGAGAAGTGGAGAGGGGAGGGGTGAAGGTGGGAGCAGGGGGCGAGCGGGGAGAGGTGGAGAGGTGAAGGTGGGAGCAAGTGACGGGGAGAAGGGGGAGGTGTGAAGGTGGGAGCAGGGGGCGAGCGGGGAGAGGGGAGGGGTGAAGGTGGGAGTAGGGGGAGAAGGGGGAGGGGTGAAGGTGGGAGCAGGGGGCGAGCGGGGAGAGGTGGAGAGGGGAGGGGTGAAGGTGGGAGCAGGGGATGAGCGGGGAGAGGTGGAGAGGGGAGGGGTGAAGGTGGGAGCAGGGGGCGAGCGGGGAGAGGTGGAGAGGGGAGGGGTGAAGGTGGGAGCAGGGGATGAGCGGGGAGAGGTGGAGAGGGGAGGGGTGAAGGTGGGAGCAGGGGGCGAGCGGGGAGAGGTGGAGAGGTGAAGGTGGGAGCAAGTGACGGGGAGAAGGGGGAGGTGTGAAGGTGGGAGCAGGGGGCGAGCGGGGAGAGGTGGAGAGGTGAAGGTGGGAGCAAGTGACGGGGAGATGGGGGAGGTGTGAAGGTGGGAGCAGGGGATGAGGGGGGAGAGGTGGAGAGGGGAGGGGTGAAGGTGGGAGCAGGTGGTGGGGGAGAAGGGGGAGGTGTGAAGGTGGGAGCAGGGGGAGAGCGGGGAGAGGTGGAGAGGGGAGGGGTGAAGGTGGGAGCAGGGGATGAGCGGGGAGAGGTGGAGAGGGGAGGGGTGAAGGTGAGAGCAGAGGCGGGGGAGAAGAGGGAGGTGTGAAGGTGGGAGCAGGGGGAGAGCGGGGAGAGGTGGAGAGGTGAAGGTGGGAGCAAGTGACGGGGAGATGGGGGAGGTGTGAAGGTGGGAGCTGGGGGAGAGCGGGGAGAGGTGGAGAGGGGAGGTGTGAAGGTGGGAGCAGGGGATGAGGGGGGAGAGGTGGAGAGGGGAGGGGTGAAGGTGGGAGCAGGTGGCGGGGGAGAAGGGGGAGGTGTGAAGGTGGGAGCAGGGGGAGAGCGGGGAGAGGTGAAGGTGGGATCAAGTGACGGGGAGATGGGGGAGGTGTGAAGGTGGGAGCAGGGGGGGAGAGGGGAGGGGTGAAGGTGGGAGCAAGTGGCAGGGAGATGGGGGAGGTGTGAAGGTGGGAGCAGGGAGAGCGGGGGAGCGAGCGGGGAGAGGTGGAGAGGGGAGGGGTAAAGGTCTGAGTGGGGGGCAGAGGTGGCAGGGGGACCAGGAGGTGAGGGGGGAGAGATGGCAAGGGGGGAGAGAAGGCCCTTGCTAGTACTGCTTTGTTTAACACAGTTGAGGGTGACATTGTTTCCCCTTAGTAGCTGTGCCTGACAGGGGCTCTGAAACCCCATTATTAAAGCTGTACCAGAGCTACAGCGCTTTAATGTATCTGTCACTGCTCGAGTTTCTGTTTCAGACTTTGGGATTTCTCCCATGCAGAGAGTTTTAAGAGTTCTCCAGTGGCCACCATTGTGATCTCTGCCACATGTCACTTCTGAGACATTTTTAATCTTCCTCAGATGTTCACTCAAATCCAGGTGTTTATTCCCCCTGAAATTGGTCCTTCCCCCAAAGCAACAACTTCATCCTCCAGCTACTAGATTTATTAGCTTGGTTTTCTTCAGGCTACGTCAAGCCCCGTTATTCTGGGGAGGTGGGAGCCCTCAGTGGGCCCATGAGATACTGGATGCTAAATCCCTTTGCACGCATGTGTTGATCTCTGTTTACATGACAAGCTTGGATGCTAAAATAAACCCAAGGGGCCAGCCTTGGCCCTGATGTAACTGAGGTATCATGGATCAAAGGGAGTGCTATGTCTCCTTAAACTGGGGCAATAATTTAGCATCTATGCTCTCTGTGGAATTGGCATTCTGTGGTCTCCCCCTGCTTATCTTGCCATGGGGCTGCTTGTGCCTCAGTTTCCTGATCTTTGTGATGTGGTATGTACCCCACACAGGCTGTGAAGGGGTTAATGTGGGTTTGAGGGGCCAGTTAGGTTACCTGGCTGCATCTGGAGGGTGAGCCACATCTAACTGAACAAGAAGCCCAGTTGGCCAGGAGTATAGAGCCAGGAAGTTTGCAGCAGAAAGAGGCTGCAGGGACAGAATCTGCAGTTGCTCGCTGGGAGCAGGGAGGAGAGAAGGAGAAATCCAAAGGAGAATAAGCCCTGGGGTTCTAGGCCTGGAAGAAGGGTCAACCCCAGAGGAGTTGTGGCAAAAGAAAGCTTGAGAAAGCTATGTAGGAAGAAGCCTAGGGAAACAGCAGCAAGGGGTAGGACTGTGCAGATCTTGTCTGTTTGTTATAGGATCCCTGGGCTGGAACCCAGTGTAGAGGGTGGGCCTGGGTTCCCCAACCAGCCACTGGGAAGTGGCACAGAAGTGTTGGAGGTGCCCACCAGACATCTGGTCCAGAGATATTTTATTACCCTGGAGGGGGAGGACTCTATTGATTTGACTAGCGGGCTGAGTCAGAACGAGAAAACACCCTCAGTCATGACTCGAGAGCGAGGGATCACAGCTTGAGTAACTGATGGAAGAGGGTGTCAGACTGTACGAGAGCTGATTCCCCAGAGCAGCTTCAAGGAGTTGCCACCCATTGTGAAAGAACCCTTAATTGCAGTTGTCCTCCTTGGATTCTCCTGGCACTTCTGGGACATGCAGGCCTCCGGCTCCCCCGACAGACGTTGGTGAACTGGGCTGTCCTCCCACAACCTTGTCAGGATCTGGATTGAGTAGGGTTGCCAACTTTCTAATCGCACAAAACCAAACACCATAGCCCCGCCCCCTGCCCCGCGGCCCCATCCCTTCCCCAAGACCCTGCCCCCCCGTTCATTACATTCCCCTTCCCTCAGTGGCTCGCTCTCTCCCACTCTCACTCACTTTCACTGGACTGGGGCAGGGGGTTGGGTTGTGGGCTCTAACTCGGGGTGTGGGCTCCAGGATGGGGCCAGAAATGGGCAGTTCAGGGTGCAGGAGGGGGCTCCAGGCTGGGGCAGGGGGTTGGGGTGCGGGAGGGGGTGAGGGCACCGGCTGGGTGTGTGGGCTCTGGGGTGGGGCCAGGGATGAGGGATGCAAGAGGGTGCTCCAGGCTGGGGGTGGGGCACAGGGGTTCAGGGTGTGGGAGGGGGCTCTGGGCTGGGGGGTGGGGTGCAAGGGTGTAAGGGCTCTGTCTGAGGGTGCAGGCTCTGGGGTGGGGCCAGGGATGAGGGGTTTGGGGTGTAGGAGGGGGCTCTGGGTTTGGAGGGGGCTCAGGGCTGGGTCAGGGGGCTGGGGCTCGGGTCACGGGCTTACCTCTGTCAGCTCCCAGTAAGCAGATGGGCACTGCGCTGCACCCCAGAAGCAGCCAGCAGGTCCAGCTCCTAGTCGGAGGCATGGCAGGTGGCTCTACATGGTGCTCTTGCCTGCAGGTGTAATACCGACAGACCCCGGTTGTCGGCAGGCGGGATCGAACCTGGGAACTTGGGAGCTAAATGCATGAGCCTCTATTGCATGAGGTAAAAGCCACATGGCTCTTAGCTAAGGCATAGAGCAGACTCATTAATCTCTAAGTGGTCTCACTGCCACTAGATGGGACAGAGCACCACACCCAGCAGGTGTGTGGGTTACACAGGCACTGCCCCTGCAGCTCCCATTGGCCATGGTTCCCAGCCAATGGGAGTGCGGAGCCAGTGCTCGGGGTGGGGGCAGCGCACAGAGCCACGTGCCCTCCCACCCCCCAGGAGCCAGACCTGCTGGGCACTTCTGGCGTGCAGCACGGAGCCAGGACAGGTAGAGACTAGCCTGCCTTAGCTCCACAGCACTGCCGACCGGACTTTTAATGGCTTGATCGGTGGTGCTGACCGGAGCCGCCAGGGTCCCTTCTCGATTGGGTGTTCTGGTCGAAAACCAGACACCTGGTCACCCTAGGATCGAGGTTCTTTGACCAATTGTCCTCATGTAGCAGATCAGCCACTTGTGCTTTGGATAACTTCTTAAAGTTTAACTCTCTCTCTCTCTGCACAGCTGTATAATCTGTTTAGGGAGCGGATAATATCTCCTCTTCCTTGTCAGTCCTTTCCTTCTCTCTACCCCAAAGAATGTAAACCACTTTCCCCCGGCTGTTCCCTTAACTGCTTTTTAGATGTTTTTTGGAAAGCACTGCTGCAGCAGTTAGTATTCTACTGCTAACTCCAATTGTCACACATTCACGGGGCATGCTATACCTCTGACCTTCATACAGTCTCTCTGGGAGTGTCTCCTTCTTAGTGCTAGGCCCTGGGCCTCCACCTTTTACAAGGGGAAGCTGTGTAGCTCTGCTATTCCAAGACAGTGTCTCTGGCTTCAGCACCTCTGTTTCTCAGCATGGCTCCTTTAGCAGGTCCCAATGAGCTTGCATCCCTGTTGGAGACTTACCCTTCTTAGAGCTCTGCAACCAGCAGATGTTTCCAGAGACACAGGACAGCCTTTGCAAAATGACATCATTTATTAGTCAAGTGGAAGACAGGGACACTACCTTAGAAGAGAAGAGCAAACCCAACACACGTTTCTCCCCTAATTTACTAGCTTCTGCGTAGTCAGTTAGGTTGTCCCTGCTTTGCCCTAGTCTGGGAACTAAACTGCATGCTGGCAGCGTCACCTCTGCCTTGTCTAAATGTCCTGGATTGCCCCCCAGCTCCCACAGAGCAGGATCCTATTGCAGTCCCCCAGCACCTTTGTCTCCGGTTCCAATCATGCTGTTTTAACATGTCCTGTCAAGTTAATGATCTAGTCTTTGGTCTTACATTGTATTTCCAAGGTCGCTCCATTCACATGTTGACAGTTCTCTGTAGACTTACACCCAGTCATTTCATCGCTTATTCTTAGACTTGGCAGAATTTGTTGTTGGGTTTTTTTATAATTTTGATGGCTGATAGCAATGTTTATTTTTAAGCAATTTTTTAGATTTTTAGTGATTTTAAATGTTCACAAAAGCAGGAAGTGATGGGGGAGGGGTCAGACCATTATTTAACGACAGTAGACACTGAGATTCAAAAACGTAATGCTTTATAAACCATTAACACAAATGGTCAACATCACATGTCAAACTATGCAAAGGTCATATCCATAAATCAACAAATCATACCGTATTCATTTCTTAGTCCATCTGGAACAAGTCTAATTCACTGGATTTTGACTAAGTTCTCAAGCAGCATTCTTCTTACTTTGCCTATCTTTAAATTTTAATTATTATTGATGGAAATATTTTTTTGTTGGTTTGTGTGTGTACAGTGAAATTTATCCTCTGTCCCAGGAAAGAAATTAATCCCTTCACACTCAATGGGCAACACTACAAAAGTGAGTGGGGAAACTGAGTCATACATATATTTCGTAATGATAAGACAGAAATTTCCCATGTTCTCCATGGGGGTGACCCCCTTTAAGCAGCAGGCATTGGGCTTGCTTGCATTGGGACAGGTCACTAGGTCTCCCTCTGCCAGAAGGAGTCTGGAATTAGTGCTCTCTGGTTTGATGCTGAGGTTGGCACTGAACAGAGCATCTTGCTGAGCCCTGGGGTGAGCGCGAGCAAAGTGCTTTCTCACCACCTTCACTGCCTCACTGCTCAGGGGGTCAATGAGAGAGGAAAGGAGGCTGCTATAGAGCCAAATTATAGGTTCTGCTCTAGGGGAGTCAGTCAGTGCTGGCCCTAACTTTCCTGAGGTCCTGCACAAAGTATGATATGTGGGGCCTTGGGCAGACATCTGTAACCTCCCCCAGAACATCAGGGGATGGGACTGTGATGTTTTGGGGACCACCAGAGCAATAAGGGATTCTGTCACTACCCCTGTAGCGCTGGGGGCCTTTATGCTGTGCTGCTGTGGTTCAATTCCTTGACACCAGTAGACTGCTCACAAGCATACCGTCTCACCCTGGCTTTCACCAACCTAGTTCCTCTTTGGAGGGTGACACCAATAGCCCTTCCAGTCATGGGTCTCCCCAAGTCCTTAGTGCCCAGACATTCGGACTGTTCCCCTCTAGTACATCAACCCTGAAGGTGTGAAACCAGCCCCCCAGGTACTAGCTCACCTTGTGTACATACTCCACACAGTTTTCACGCCAGAGACCGGCTTGGTATAAAAATAAACAAAGTTTATTTAACAGAAAAAGCAGAGATTCAGAGATGAAATGGTAAGGGAAAGCAAATGTATACAAATTAGATAGAAAATAAACATAAAGATGCAACCTCAGGCTTTACACTCTCATATTACATCAAATCCCTTTTCTAATAAGTTATCTATCATCTTAAACCAATTTCCCAATGTAGCTACAGTGTTCACGGACAGCCTCGTGCCTTAAGGTTGTCCCCCAAGTTCTGGATAGTCTTCAATTCAAAGCCCTTTCACTTTAAAAGGGTTTACAGGTTTTTTTCTTTTGTCTCTTTCAATATTAAAAGTGGGGGAAATTCCTTCCCATCTTGGTTTCTGAACACCAGGGTTTTGTTTTCAGTTTCAAGCTATTCCCGCTTGTATTGATGTTCCTCGTCATTTTTTCCTGGGCTGGACAATGCCTAGGTGCTTGAAGCCAGTCTCCTCTGGTTGGTGAGGTATCCCTTCCCTGCCTGGTTGCTTCACTGACTCTTGTGAGGTGAGGCTGAAGTCACAACACACTTACAATTTTCCATATGTACAGTCACACACACCTTCATAATCTGTATATATATCTGACCTTGGCTATTCAGTTTGGTGCATTACAAGCTTTCATAAATGATCTTACTTGATGTACTCTTACAGTAAAATAACACAGTGTGCAATCAGTTGGGTTAACTGCTTATTTTGCAGGGTTTAAACCTGGGACTGCCTGGACCGTGATTGTTGTAGGCCTGGCTTGAGATGAGTAAAGTGAAGCCTCACTTCTTGGACGACGGATTAGGGAGGTAAATGGATAGGCAGGCTGTAAAGAGAATGTCTGTGCTAGCTATGATAATGGGGAATGCTCAAGGAGCCACTTACAGTGGACAAGATAACAATGGATAAGATAAGTTGGGAATGTAAAGGTGAGATAAAGAGAAAGTCATACATGGAGAGCATGTGGACAGCGCATGCTGTACTGGGATTGGTTCCTACAAAGTGTCTAAGCCAATTCCACAATGTGTAATGCAATGTATAGTAAATGTATATAAAGGAAGAGGTTTGCAGTGTAATTTTGGATGTGTGGTATGCCCTGTACCCACCCCATATGCTTAAGCCTGATCAACTCAAGTGTCGTTTGACTCTATGCCAGCAAAGTAATGATTCGGAGGTGGGAACCAAGTGGATAAGGTCTCAAAAGCCACCCCAACATACTCCGAAGTGGATACGGTCTCAGAGGCTACCCCAGCATATCAGTACTGTGACTCGGATCTGCTCATCTGTAGAAACCCCTTAGCGTGAGGGTCACAACCAAGCATTAAGGGAAATGGCATTGGAAGGATTTAAGGGTTTAAATATAACGAAGTTAGTGGAAGAGGTAGGTTAAGTCTAAGGGAGGCCCCTATGGGAAGTATTAGGGGTAGACTGGGATTGGGTAAAAAAGGAACTCCAGAGAGTGGTCTGGGAGGGAAAAAAGAATGCTTGGCAGAAGATAGTAGAGGTCCATCAAATGCCATCAATAAAGTATTGGCTAAGTACATCAAAGGTCTGTTAAATGCCACTACAATTAAAAATAATTAAAAATAGTATCTAGTTTATTTCTCCAAGGCAAAGAAAATCCAGATCTAGGCAGCAGTTTTATAAGGATTATTTCTGGTGGCTAAAACTTCACAAACAAAATATGCCACCTTAAAGAATGACCGTAAAAAGCATAAAGAGCAAAGGAAAGTTGAAATGAAGAAAAATTAAATGGAAACCAAATCCTAAAAGGTCAGGGAGAAAACAATGTCTGTTACCTATTTGCATAAATCCAAATTAAAAGGAGCTGTCCTTCAAGGACTGTATTTAGTGAGTACAGCTTTGCAGGCCAAGTGCACTGCATTAAATAAGTGTAAAAATAAATAAATTTGTAAAAAGCTTAAAGCTCCCAAAACAATTTGTTTAAAAATGTCACTTTGGGAAACAAGTGATTTTTTTTTATTAAAAGTAAGACGTTAAAAGAAGCTTTTGCACAAATAAACACTGCAAAGTTTGAAGGGAATTCAACAGCTGGGGGTTGTGTAACTGTTAAAAAGAATGGTTTCAGAGTAGCAGCTGTGTTAGTCTGTATCCGCAAAAAGAAAAGGAGGACTTGTGGCACCTTAGAGACTAACCAATTTATTTGAGCATAAGCTTTCGTGAGCTACAGCTCACTTCATCAGCTCACGAAAGCTTATGCTCAAATAAATTGCTTAGTCTCTAAGGTGCCACAAGTCCTCCTTTTCTTTTTGTTAAAAAGAATGTTAAGTGTTAAAGAAGAGAATGTTTGGTTTAATAATAAACCCGGTTATGGCAGTATTATTCTGTGCAGTCACACCTGGTGAAATCCTTAACAACAAAACAAATTACACAAAGGGGAGGTCACTATACGCTTTTTTTTTTTCCTGAGAAGCCTTTACAGTTGTTCATTCTGAAGAACTTGGGCCTTTCCCAGTGAATGTGTCTGTAAATGATCAATTTGTCCTGGCCACTGCAGGCAAAGTAACAACCTAATTTAATTTATTGAAATATAAAAGATTTAGTCAAAATCACTAAAAAGGAAATAGGGTTTTCTAGATTAATTGACTGCTTCAAAATATACTAGTAGAAATAGAACCTGGGTACAGGTGAGATGTGGTGGGGGGGGGCAACTTAAGAGCATGGCAAGGGATGTTAATTGGCTCAAATAACAAATTGGTTTCTCTCCCCCCCCCCATTTTTTTTTTTTTTACAATTTAATTCTGCCTCACAAGAGTGGGCCAGAATTAGAGCCCATATAGGGGGTATGCCTCTGCCAGAAGCTGGGAATGCGCGACAAGGCATGGATCACTTGATGATGACCTGTTCTGTTCATTCCCCTTGGGACACCTGGCATTGGCCACTGTCGAAAGACAGGATCCTGGGCTAGATGGACCTTTGGTCTGACCCAGTACGGCTGTTCTTATGTTCTTATGAACTCCTTGGGATCAGTGAGGTCCAATTTTTCAGGGATTCTTCATGTCCCTACACAACTGGGTACTGGGGGCAGGAGAGGACCAGAGGAGGTAATCAGGCAGGGATGGTGGATACACAGCTATTCAGATCACCCAAACATTGATCCCCTGATGGAGCCAATGATTTCCTGTGGCCCTCAGGACAACACAAAGGACAGAATCACTTGACCTCCCTGCCCCAAACTCTAGCACACAGGGTAGATTTAGCCCAGACTGGTTAACAAAGTGGTTTAGAATAAATCTCCTAAAGGTGAATAAAACAGTACCTAATCTCCCATAATACTTTAGAAGCAGCTGCAAGTTCCAAGGATCCTGCATCTCTGGCTGTAGCATTGCCCTGGGCCTAGGATGACTGAAAGCCAAATCTGCAGTGCCCTGTACAGTACAGAATCTGTGAGTATGACCTGGCCATGGGCCATATTGTGGGTCCAATCCTGCTTCCGGTGACAGACCGCTCATTGACTTTAGTGGGATCAGGAGCAGGTTCTGTGTCTGTAAGGAAAGGGCTTGTCTCATTTGCTTCGCTGCAGATTGCCAATAATCTTTGGCATCCAGGGAAGTGTCCATGGACTTTGGGTTCTGGGTTTAAACTGGGCTAGGAGCACTTGGCTCTTATCAGCAGGAAACGAGAGCGCATGTCACAGTTGCACAGCAGATCTGCCAAGTTGCCCCATTTGGAATAAATTTGGAGGCAGATTTTAAGACTTGTGGCTTAGTTGGAGACAGTTAAAATCTTACTCAACCCTAGGCAAGATTTCACTCATTCATACTGTCACTGTTTTGACAGCCTTGACCATGTGCCCTCGTTTCGCCAGAGGGGTCAGTCACAGGGATTTCTGCATATTACCTAGATTAATGTGTAACTGCGATTCACCCATGTAGGCTGATAATCTGAATGTGGGGAGGTTAGACTGATGCCGAATTTGTTATTATTAATTATCTTATTGCACTTATTGTAAGATCTTTGGGTCAGAGCCTGTGTTTTCCACTGTGGTTGTAACGTTTGAGATGCTGCCATATATAGCACTGACAATTGACATTATTAACTCAGATAAAAATACATTATTTTTGCCCTGAATACCTTACAGTAAATGCAATGGTCCAGGCATATAGCGATGCTCACTGACAGTTGATGGACTGCAGCTGTCGCCGAGTGGTACCGACGGGAACTGAAATGACCCCTCAGCCGACCTCCCAAGAGATGGGAAGATTTTAAAGACATGGCTGCATGTGGAGAAGGAAGGCCAGGATATGAGAAGAATGGAAGGCGTGTTGTGATCAGCACAATCTATATGAGGGCTGAAGGACCGATCGACCAAGGTGACCTTATAGTCAAAGGCTCCAATACCACAAACACTTATGCATATGCATAAATTTACTCCTGTATTTACGTATTGATTTTAATAGGACTAACTCATATGAGTGAAGTAACATGTGAGTTAGTGTTTGCTGGATTGGCACCAAAATAAGAGACAAATAGGGTAGGACTACAGTCTAAGAGCAGGCGGATGGAAGGAATATCAGTGAGTGGAGGCAGGATTTGCTAAATGAAGCTGCACTGTGGGCCAAATTCTCTGCTCTTTTACAATGGTGTAAATCAGGAGTAACTCCATTGAAGTCTGGGGCATTCCATGAGAGTGAGAGTAGAATCAGACCAGTGTGGCGTAGGGTGCTTCCATTTTTGGATGCCCAACTTGAGACACTCTCAAAGAGCCTGAATATCAGAAAGTGCTGGGCACTCACCCTCTGCCAATCAGGCCTGGTTAAGCTGCCTGTAGCTGAGCACCCAAAATCATTAGTCTCGGTTGTAAAATCTGGCTTCTGCATTTTAATTTACCAGCTTTTAGTCACACTGTGCTGCAAAGAGGGAGGATGTAGCTTGTGGTAGGCTCTCCTCAAGGCTGAGATTGGGGCCCTGTTGTGCTAGGCACTGTACAGACACATCATAAGACACAGTCCCCCTCCCAAAGAGCTTGCATTCTGCCTATACAAGGTGGACAAAGGGTGGGCAGGAAACGGAAGCACAGTGAGGTGAAATGACTTGCCTGAGATCAATGATGGAGCCAGAAATGGAACCCAGGTCTCCTGAGTCACAGTCCAGTGCCCACTGGTGACGTTATTTAGTTACCGTTTGTATGGTACTTTAAAGATGTAAAATGGTCAGTTCCTAGCTCTGGCACCAGGATTCAATATTTATATAAGTGCTACGTGTTCTCTACTATTGCTGAGTGTGCTGAGGCTATCAGAAATGTAGGGAGGCTTGTACAGACAGCGTCTCTGCCACTTGCCCTCACATAGCTCTGTCCTACCTTATCAAAGGGTGTATTTAAGGTTTGCCATGTCTCTGCTTCAACGCATCTCCAGTTACATAAAGTGAAACTCAGGCCTACAGTTCAAGGGATCTGTGCCAGCAGATCACTGAGTTTGCTAAAGGAAAGTGAAGGCAGGGGCAGCCTCTCAGTCTGAGTGAGCCTGAGTGACTGAATCAGAAAGGTTTCAGAGTAACAGCCGTGTTAGTCTGTATTTGCAAAAAGAAAAGGAGTACTTGTGGCACCTTAGAGACTAACAAATTTATCTGAGCATAAGCTTTCGTGAGCTACAGCTCACTAATGCCAAACAGGCTGCTGCATATGAACCCCATACACCCCCTCAAAAACCTGGTGTGAAACCTGTCCTAGCTATGGCTTAATGCTGCCTGGTGCCACAAGTCCTCCTGTTCTTTTTGCGGATACAGACTAATACGGCTGCTACTCTGAAACCTGGCAAGTTTTAGGTCCATATGGTGCTGGTTGACACTGAAATGCTACTGCCCAGTGAGGGCAGTTGTCATTTTACAATCAGAGTAATTTTTGCAGCACCCTTTGTCCCTCAGGTTCAGTGCTGCTGTGATCGGCTCAGGGTTGCTTTCTCCCTATGTCTGGGTGCTGCATAGAGCTGGGTACCTCTGTGTCCTGGGGCTGGGTGTCTGGATCTGCCTTGGTCCCTTAGGTGTGGTTTCTGGAATAGCTGTGCAGCTCCCAGCTGCTCTTCCTACCTGGTGAAGCAATGTGGGTAGGTGGGCTCCAAGGCACAGGTTCACTTGGGGGCAGGGAGATGCATGATCGCCATGGCATGTTTGAAGCTAGCAGTTTGGGAGGTGGGAGCTGCACCTGTAAAGTGAATGGAGCTGGAGGGCATTTGACAAGTTATGTAAGGGGGCCAGGTGATTCTGGGAAACAGAGGCCAAGTTGGGGGCAGGCAATTTAAGGTTAGATGGAAGGAGGCAGATGTTCAGGGAGAGGCAGTTTGGAGAATAGGTAGGTAGGGGACAAATGTTAAAAAAGGGATAGTTTTGGGTTGGGGAGGGTGGATGCAAGTGGGGCAGCTTGGGGAACCGGTAAGGGACGCAGATAACAAAGGAAAAGATACCAGGGTGTGTATGGTGGGGTAGAATCCAGGGAAAAGGGACAGAGGCAGGACAGTTAATGAGCTTCAAAGTTCTCTGTCTCTGTATTCATCCTCCTTCAATTAATTTAAAATTGTCCTTGATCTCTGTGTGTGGAGGAGTGATGTGCTGCCTGTATTTTATCAAGGGGCTCTGGCTCACGCAAACATTTCCCTCTTAGTTTGTGCAGTACTCCATTTCCCAGGAGGACTGGGAAATCTGTATTTTGTTTAAATGGAAAAATGAAGTTTTCTCACAACAGGAACCAAGCTGGGCAGCAGCACCACTCAGCTAACAAACTGAGAGAAAGCAGCCGCAAGTGTCCATGTGTTGCTTCCAAGAAATACTCAGAGTGTGTTGATTCAATCCAGGGTGTGTCACTGTACATGGGGAGGAAGGGATGGAGACTTTGCAGTAGGTTCAAATCTTCCCCCAGGACATTCCTCTCCTCCCCTCCCCCAATGACCTCTGCCTTGGTGCAGTCTGGCCCATTCTAAAGGCAAATCAGTAACTTGCCATTTCTGGCAGGATGATTGAGCAGCATCCTGAGAAGTGTGTGTGTATCCATCTGAGGCAGAGATATCCACCAACCCTTCAATTTTAACAAGGGTGGTGGAATCTGTATAGAAGTGCAGCTGGCTGGTGGGACAATTGGTAAGGCTCAAGCTAGTGGGAGAGAGTGGAGTTGTGAGAGGTCTGTGATCTGATGAAGTGAGCTATAGCTCATGAAAGCTTATGCTCAAATAAATTGGTAAATGCCACAAGTCCTCATTTTCTTTTTGCGAATACAGACTAACACGGCTGCTACTCTGAAACCTGAAGCTACTGTAGACACCCAAGCAGGCTGCTGCCTTGCTTGACCTTAGATGCAGCACCTCAGTGTGTGCTGGCTGCTTTTCAGGACATAAACCAAGACAGGCTCTTGTCCCAAAGAGTTTCTAACCTACACAGAATGGATAGAACAACACTTCTTATGTTCTTCCATCTGTTTTTCCACAGGCTCATTTGTCCATTTTCCTGGCCCAATTATTACCCTTACGTAACAGATTTTCTTTTTCTTCTGCCTCGTCCCAACCTGCCTCACCCTTCCCCCACCTTCTTTACATCTAGAAGGTTTGGAGTTCATCTTCTCTGTGGACACTGCCTCTTAAAGAGTCTTTCCCCTGCCTTCCGCCTGGGAGTGGAGGCTGTGGGCAGCATGTCTGTGGTGGGAAGAGATAGTGTACTGTGAACTGAAGAGTGCGGGTGCCCGGTGTTATGTGGGTGGCTCGCCACTAACTGCCTTTCAAGCCTGGTGTGGGAGCTCACGAGGGAGGGACCCCGCCTGCAGAAGTGACTGGGGCAGTCTGGGGTGGGGTGGGAGCTCGCTGGGGCAATCAGGGAGCCAATGGGAGCTCACTGGGGAGGGACCCCGCCTGCAGAAGTAGCAGGGGCAGTTGGGGAGCTCACTGGGGAGGAAGTTGGAACCCTGCCTGCAGAAATGGCAGGTGAAGTTAAGGGCCCTGTGAGGAGCTGGCTGGGGAGAGACCCTGCCTCCAGAAATGGCTGGGGTGGTTTGGGACTGTGTTGGAGCTGGCTGGGGCGGGACTCCGCCTGCAAAAGTGGCTGGGGCAGACTGGGTTGGGGTGGAGTGGAGCCGTGTGGGAGCTCGCTGGGGAAGGACCCCGCCTGCAGAAGTGGCTGGGGCAATCTGGGGTGGTGTAGGAGCTCGCTGGGAGGGACGTGCCTTCAGAAGTGGCTGGGGTCGTGTGGAAGCTCGCTGGGGAGGGGCCCTGCTTGCAGAAGTGGCTGGGGCAGTCTGGGGCTGTGTGGGAATTCGCTGGGGCTGTGTGGGAGCTCTCTGGGGAGGGACCCCGCTTGCAGAAGTGGCTGGGGCAGCCTGGGGCGGTGTGGGAGCTCGCTGGGGAGGGGCCCTGCTTGCAGAAGTGGCTGGGGCAGTCTGGGGCTGTGTGGGAATTCGCTGGGGCAGTCTGGGAGCTCGCCGGGGAGGGGCCCCGCTTGCAGAAGTGGCTGGGGCAGTCTGGGAGCTCTCTGGGGAGGGACCCCGCTTGCAGAAGTGGCTGGGGCAGCCTGGGGCGGTGTGGGAGCTCGCTGGGGAGGGGCCGCGCCTGCAGAAGTGGCTGGGGCAGCCTGGCGACCTGTGAGAGCTCTCTGGGGAGGGACCCCGCCTGCAGAAGTGGCTGGGGCAGCCTGGGGCGCTGTGGGAGCTCGCTGGGGCGGGACCCCGCCTGCAGAAGTGGCTGGGGCAGCCTGGGGCGCTGTGGGAGCTCGCTGGGGAGGGACCCCGCCTGCAGAAGTGGCTGGGGCAGCCTGGGGCGCTGTGGGAGCTCGCTGGGGCGGGACCCCGCCTGCAGAAGTTCCTTTAACACGGATCTTTCTTGCGCGCACCCCGGCGCCTGCTCCGCCCCTCGCTCGGCAAAGCTCTTGGCTGTTCTGCACTCGCAGCGTTACCCGCCTCCTCCGTCCTCGCTCCCTAAACTCACTCTCGGGCTGCAGCCCTGCCAGTAGCCGCCGCTGGCTGCCATCCCCGCTTGCGTGGGGCTGGGCTCTGGGGCGCAGCGCCCTACCCCGCCATGGCGAGCGCAGCCGGGCTGAAGCTGGTGGCTCAGGAGGTGCTGGCTGCCCTTGGGAAGCCCTCGGGGCTCCGGGGCGCTCAGCGGGTCAGGTAAAGCCGGGGGGGGGCAGAGGCCCAGGGATGGAGGGAGGGGAGTTGCCAAAGGAGTGGGGGAGGGAAGGAGTCGTTCAGGGCTAGCGGGGGAGGCAGGTGCCTGAGGGGGGCTCATGGGGGACAGGAGAGGTGGCAGTTGGGGGTGTTCTGGGCAGTGGCGGGGACCCCGGCAGCTTGGGCAGGGAGAGCGGTGAAGAAGATGCCCACGGTTTGGGAAGGGTAGCGGGCAGGTGCAGGGGGGTGATGTAGTTGGGCAGGCTGCCTGGAGAAGGGCAGTTTGGAGGTAGGTGGGGGGCATGCGCTAATTGGGGTAGGAGGAAGATGGTGCAGATGCCAGGGGAGGGGTGCGAAGAACAGCTAATTTGCTGCCCAAGTTCTCCTGCTCTGTATTTCAGCCCTCAGCCCTCTTTGATTCTTCTAACTCAGTGGTTCTCAACCTGTTTGATACCAGGGACCGGCTTGCTGCCTTCCTAAACTGTCAGGGAGAGCTCAGGGACCGGCGGAGGGATAGCTCAGTGGTTTGAGCATTGGCCTGCTAAACCCAGGGTTGTGAGTTCAATCCTTGAGGGAGCCAGTTAGGAATCTGCAGCAAAAATTGGGGATTGGTCCTGCTTTGAGCAGGGGGTTGGACTAGATGATCTCCTGAGGTCCCTTCCAACTCTGATATTCTATGATCCACCCTGAGAAACCTGGCTCCGGCTCACCCTGTGTCCCCAGAGCAGTGTGTGGTCCCTTGGACAGTTCCCTGCAACTTGGGAGCCCCATGGCGGGGCTGGAGGCCATGCGTACAGCGGGGAAGGGGCGCTTGTAAGGAATCACAGACCTGGCTTTTTTTTTTTTTTTTTTCTAAATTGAGTTGGGTCTGTGAGGGGCCCACTTTACGTTCTGCTTTACCAAACTTGCATGCATCCGGTGAAGTGAGCTGTAGCTCATGAAAGCTGATGCTCAAATACATTTGTTAGTCTCTCCGGTACCACAAGTCCTCCTTTTCTTTTTACCAAACTTGCTACCCTCTGATTATGCTAGACCCTGTCCCCCACCCACACTTTTTTCAGATCCCTTTAAGCACTGGCTGGAGGTTGTGACTTTGGGCGCAGGGGAATTCACAGGGAGCAAGGGCATCTCAGGGCAATCTCCTGCCCCAGATCCAATCTTTCCTTCCCCATCGTGTATTCTTGGTGACGATCAAGTGAAAACCTCTCAAGTGGCTCCTCCAGCTCCTTCTGTGTTACTGATCCCAGCACTTGATTTTGCTTGACTCTGTCGCTGCTCCTTGCTATTCAACAGGAGCCCCCTGGGGTGCAGCATGGGACCTAGATGGAAGTGACCTTACAATGTGTGGATCCCCAAGCTATATGGGGTGTTGGGTGGTGAGTTGGTCCTGTACCGTTGCCTGGGAGATGAAGCTACTGTATTACGGATCTGGAAATGGTTCTTTGTCTTGCTTGGTCTTAAAGCTGGCTCTAGGGTAGGTGGTGGGAAAGGGCAGGTAGCTACGGTCATGGAGCTTTCAAATCCCACCTGCCCTACAGGAAGGGAGTGGCTTTTTCATGAACTCAGTTGAATTCCCGGCAGTGCAGTTGAAATTAAGGTTCATCCCAGCAGCAAATGGGAAGAAATACCCCTTTTCTTTTTCACTGTATAATTTCTACCTGTTCTTTTATAACAAGAGATAGGGGCCAGGAGGGAGGTGTTCGTCTGTGGCTCAGAGACCAGGCTGGGGTTGGGAGTGCCTTCAATGGCAACAAAACCTGACAAACTGTTCTCATGAAATTACAGCTGCCTCTGCATGGGGAGATAGGTCCCCTTGTGGTCTGGAATCCAACCCAGGACTGTAATTATAAGGGCAGGTTTGGGTTCAAGGGCGGCTTTGGGTGTCTTACTGAAACCCTTCAGAGCAGATTTGTTGTGGGGAAGGGAGGGGGCAATGGAAACTTTAAGCCAAAATTCTACCAGAATTTAGAATGTGAAGGCTCCATTAAAGCTCAGGAAACTTCCAAGTCCTAGATGCATAGATTATAAAGCCAGAAGGGACCACTAGGATCCCAGAGTCTGATCTCTTGTATAACACAGGCCATAGGATTGCCCTAAATTAATTCCTGTTTGCACTGGAGAATATCTTTAAGAAGAATATCCATTCTTGGTTTAAAAATCCTCTAGTTCAAAACTAGTTTCTGGGAAGTAAAACTCAAGATGAGTTTGTCTGAAATGTCTGACTTTAAGAGTGGGGAAGATATGAGGAAACAGCAGAACGGGGCGAATTTTCCTGCCCATCCCCACCCTGCGAAAAATTGCAATTTAGGTACATTAGAGCCTCAGTCATGAGCTGCTATGACGAGGGGGGGAAGGAGTCTCCCCACAGCAGGTGGAAACTGGGTTGGGGAGGAGTTCATGAGCTTTCCCCATTGTGCGCTTGGCCTTCAGGAGGTACCCAGACAGGCAGAGGGGAGGATGCCAGACAGGGGAATAATGACCTTTGTGGTTGTGTAGCCAGAGCCCTCTCATGTGCTCACATGGGGGGGTCGAGGGTGACGTAAATGCATTGCTTCCCCAGGGCCCATGCACACTGCACCAAGTCCGTTTCCCTTTCTGTGGTAATTTCTCCAGGGGACAATATTAGAGGTCAAGAGAGAAGGCTACTTATCTTGAATCAACAAGTGTAGAGAGGTGGCTGAGGCTGTGCAGAGATAAATACATGCAGCTCCTCCTCATCTCCGAGAGTGCCTGTGTATGCACCATGCTTTTCACCTGTTCCCACCAGGGCAGAGAACTTTCAGATTTAGCTGCCCTGCTCCTGCAGGAGGAAAGGTGGGGCCTTTTCTTTACTTGGTGCAGACATCGAACAAACATCCCTAAGTCTCTGATACATCTGTGCTCTGTGCTGACAGCAGAGTCTGTTCTGACCATCCTCTTTGCCGGATCCGCTGTTGAGTTTGGCTCCTTATCTGACACCAGAAACTGTTTTGGTACCAGAATTTATTGCTTAGGCAATGTATGTGCTTTCAGGGAGAGTGTTTTCATTTGGCAGCCCACTCTGCTCTCCTGGCTCTCAGATTCCTTTGCTCCGCTAGGGAACAGCCATAGCGGATCAGACCTGCAGTCTGTCCATTCGCGTCTCCTGCCCTGACAGAAGCCAGGGGAAGGTGATTGGAACACTTCCTGCCAAAACTTATGCCTTTCTTTTCACCTCTTCCCTGTGGAAATGTTCTTTCAGAGTGCACGGTGCACTCACCATTGGCCAGAGGGCATAGAGACTGAATGTGTAATTTCCGTGTGGCATTAGTGATGATTAATACTTTGCATGTCGATTCCTTCCATCCTATAATCTCAAAGCATTTCCTTAGCTCTTTGTGATCCATACAGCTCCCTGAGAGATAGGCAACTAGTACTGTTCCCATTTTACAGATGTGAAAATGACACTTGCGGGATCATAAAGCAATTTGTGGGCCTGGGCAATGCTGGGAACAGAACCCCGACTTTCTGGCTGTCAATCTTCAGCCCCGAGGTTGTCCTTCCTATTCAATACACTTATAGTGTTTTTACATCTTCAGATGTCAAACAGTCCATCCCCAAACATGCCGATGAGGTAGGTGACTAAGTACTGTCCCAATTTCACAGATGGAAAAACTAGACTGTCTAGTTCAGGGCCACACAGTAACTTGGTATCAGAGCCAGGATTAGGTCTCAGGAGTTGCTAGTCCCCAGTCCCATACTCAGTCCTTGGACCAGTGGTGCCCAACCTTCTTCGGTCCAGAATTGTGGAAAAGATCAATCAGTGACCCAAATGCATGCTGCCTCCTTGGCAATCAACATTTTTATAGAGTGGCCCATGCTCAAGAGTGATTGTTCTCTTTATTGATTTTTTCATTGCTTAAACAAGGTTGTTTACTCTCCGAGACGTATTTACCTCCTCCACGCCCTTTCAGTTTCCTAACTCTATACCCATAATGTTATAAAAGTTGCCATGACTTTCTGAGGATCGTTGCCTGTCCTTAACATCCAAGCTCTATGCAACAATTAAAAAAGAGAGGGCCAAATTCAGCCTACACTGAAATCTGTGGTGTTACAGTTGCTCGCACAGGTCTGTATTTGGACTAGAGGGTTTCCTGTCCAGTCTTATGGGGAGAGTCGGGGGAGAAGGAATGAACATGCTACAATGATAAGATAACAAACATTATCACCTTGGGTTCCTCTGTTCTCTAGTGGAGTCCTTGTGCTGTGAGGAAAGTTCCATTCTTTGTAGAAAGACGGATGCTCAGAAGGACTCCAGATACATGAGCTGGGTATAAATCCCTTTTGTCTCTCTCTAATGGGCAGATTGGTAACTCTTTCCCTCCTTGGCCGCAAGCTGTTGGGGAAGATCTATATGTATAATCCTTGGTCATTTTTAGGGAGGCTGGGAGCTACCAGGAATACAGTCTACTAACTTACCACGTTTGTTTTGTCTCTTTCAATGTCAGCATCCCATGCAATATGAGAGCTACCAGGATTCTACGTTATACAGAGGATTCTGTATCAGCTTCATAAGGCATGAAAACAAATGGGGTCTTCTTTCCCCCCCCCTTTCCTTTCCTACTGCTTTCATTTCAGCTTTAGCCAGGCACAGAGAGGCTAAAACATGCAGTGCTTGTGGGCAGCTGGATTAAGATAGATGTGTCCTCTATTTAGTGGTAAGCAAAGATTCAGGAAGTCCTGGTTTCTGATCCCAAGTGCGACTCTGACACCTTGAGCAAGTCATGTGGGCCAATGTTGGAAAAGTGATAGTGATTTGGAGTGCTTCAGTTTTTGGGTGCCCAACACATGATAACTTGGGCCTTAATTTCAGGGCTGCTGAGTTTAAATTTGAGATGTGGGTGCTCAGCCCTTCTGCAAATCGAACTTGAGGTGTCTCGAGTTGGGCACCTAAAATCAGTAGCCTCTTTTGAAAATGTTGGGCATACCCCCTCTGCATCCTCAGTTTCCTTCTCTGCAGAATGGGGCTAATCCCTCCGAAGGTTGTTGACAGGACGCATGAATGTTTGTGAAGCACTTGGAAGATGAAATGAGCTACATGGATATGAGCCAGGAGAACAGTGTGCTCAGTTGTTAGACACTTGGAGGAAGTGGAGACAGAATTTGATCCTGCATCTAGCTCTTCAAAATACAAAATTATTGCAACTGCCCTATGTTCTCAGGCTCTGGGCATACCTGACAGACTGTCTTTTAGCAAGTGCAACATTCCAGGAGGATTTCCTTGTGATAATCTGGTCATCTTTCACCACTCCTGTTTGGTAGGGGAAAGTTGCTGCCATAAAGACTTGGGGCCAGATCCTCTTGTGGTTTAAATTATCTATGGTGGCTTTCACCAAGTGAGGAGGGTCTGGCCCTTAAACGCCCCATGAGAGAGTTTATCAAGCCAACCTGAGGGGCTCTTGTAGATTCCCAAACCGATTAATGCCATGGAGAAAATTCTCAAGCACGCAGGGTGACGTTCTGGACATTCTGGTGGGATCAAGGTTTGCCTTGCAGAACTGGAGAAATGGCGAAAGTGGATAGAAGGGTAAGAACATAAAGCCCGAACTTTTTAACCCCTCCTGAAGGAGGCAATGTGCCAAATGATGGGGCAGGGCCAGCACATCGCCCTTTAATAGGCAACGGGGCAGCCAGTACGAACAGTGTTTAAAAGAAGATAGACTAACCACTTGCAGGCAGGGGAACGCTTTTGTGGGGTGTGACTTGGCAGGAGGGACTGGATTGGGCGGGTTTCCTCACCACCTCTCCTTTCTTCAGCTTCTCTTTGTTTCTTTTGAGCCACATGATGCTGGAGTATGTGTCAGGCCGTTCTCCCGCCCCAGTTAAGAGCTCTTCCCTCAGGCCCAGTCCCCGTGGGGAAACTGCAAAGGAGATGGAATGCTTGGTGGCGTCACACGCTTTTCAGACCTGATCCTGGGAGGTGCTGAGCCTCAATTCCCAGGTGTCTTCAACGGAGTTGCGGGCGCTTGGCAGGGGACTCTTGTATAACCTGTCCAACAGTGGCTGCCTGATCATGCCAGTATCTCCTTTCCATCTAAATCTCTGCAAGTGAATGCTGTGCGTAGGCAAGAAGCGGGCACTCCCAGAACAACAGAAGTCAAGAAGAAAATGAAGCCATTAGGATCAAGTTCTGCTCCCACTAAAGCCCATGATCACTTTGCCCTTTACCGCAGTGCGTGGGACTAAGGTTTGGTTTTCAAAACTAAAGTCCTGTATCAACCGAACACCTCAGTGCAAGCTTCTCTACATTGCCTCCCTGTGTTCCTCGAGCCTGGCCTGGAGGGACCTCTGCTAAAGTGAGAGTGGGCCATAAAAGTGCCTAGATGGATGGAGTTCAGCCCAGTCAGTCCTTTGTCAGTCTAATAACAGTGCTAATGCTAGGATCGCTTTGCTCCTAGCAGCTGGATTATTTACTTGAGGCTGCTGAGCTGCGATCCGGTGACAAAGACTTTTGAGCAGCCAGTGACCTGCTCTTTAGTTGAAGCAGTGGTCTAGCCATGAAATACTGTAGCAGTTTCTCCTGTTTATCTGAAGAGGGGCACCCTGGCTTCCTTGACTGAGGGAGAATTTTTCTAGGAAATAAAAGCTCCCTATAAAACCACCTCTCTCCTGCAGCTCACTCTGTTTTTCTCTCACTCCTAGTTTATTTACATGCCCTGCCTCCCCGTTTCCAAACAATAAAAGTTAATACTAATGTTGGCCTGTCTTTATCCCCTTCCATTTGCTCCCTTCTCTCTCACACTCCCTCACACCTTCCATGCTCCTCTCGTTATGTCCCGGGTATAAAAGTCAGTTGTATGGAGCAATGTGAGCATATCAGAGGCCCGAACTTGCCCCTCAATGTTTTAGGTTAGAAATGGGCTGGGGGGAGGTGGTTTTCTTTTTTTCCCAGAGGCAGGAGAATACCTCTATACCAGTGAAAGACAAATACTAGGCAGAATATTGCTTTTGCGATGCCCCATGATTCAAACAGTGGAAATCTGAGCTCTGTCTGATCTATTTTCCTCCCCAAGAAGAAGTCTCATTAAAGACATTGGTCTCCTTAAGTTTTACAAGGAATCTGTATGCTTGCCTCACAGTCCCATAAGCTGATGAACCCATTGACTATTTATTAACCCCTTCTCTCCTGATTTTTCTTTCATTCAGGAAGGGGGTGGGCTGGGATTGGGGGGTGGGGCGGAAGATGGGAAAGGAGGAACGGAGGAATCAGGCTAGCTGGAGTGGCCAAGTGAAGATTGCAAGCCCTGTGGAGCTGGGTTGGCCAGCCCAGAAGAATTGTTGTGGCTGCGTGCTGGTCAGTGGTGGGGTGGGGAGAAGGGCTGCGGAGTTGGCTCAAAGGATCTGTAAGGGTTACAGCTTGATGGTGGTGTTACAACCCTTTGATCAAGAAAGGTGTTCTGGTTGTCAGTGGTGTACTGCACGGGAAGGGTTAAAATCATCACAAGTACTTCTTGTTTCACTGCTCCGGCCCTGTTGCCCTCCCACTCTCCAGGAACCATTTCCTCTCTTCTTCAGTATCAAGTTCAAGCTCCTCATTCTCCCTTTCAGTGTTCTCCACAGCCCACTACTGCTTAGGTTTTGTTTCCTCCTACAGCTGGGCATCCCATCCTATATTCCTCCTCCAGGCCCTCCTGTTCCCCTGCTTTCGTGCTACCCTATGCTTGCAGCAGCATTCCTCTCTGTCTTTACAGCCAGCTGCTTTGGCTTTGCCTTCCCTCCTGATCTCTCTGCTGAGAAGATCAGCAACTCCTGCTCTTTGTTGTTGCTAGCTACAAGACTATATATGACAGGTTTCAGAGTAACAGCCGTGTTAGTCTGTATTCGCAAAAAGAAAAGGAGTACTTGTGGCACCTTAGAGACTAACCAATTTATTTGAATATGAGCTTTCGTGAGCTACGAAAGCTCATGCTCAAATAAATTGGTTAGTCTCTAAGGTGCCACAAGTACTCCTTTTCTTTTTAAGACTATATATGTCCTTTGGGGCCTGTCACTCCTCTCCCTGAGCTTGTTGACATCTGTAGTGTTATATACACAGATCATAATGTGAGATTGCCACTTTTTTGTGGCCTCCCTTTGTTTGATTCCCCGCACAAAGTTTTTAATCTGCCTAATTAAAACCTTCTGTCCTTTTAATCCTCTTGAGAGAGAGATGCTATGTCTTTATCTGGCTTTATTTTAGCCCTCTTTGTCTCTCTTTTATCAGTTTTTACCTCTTATAATTAATCCAACATAAGGGGATTCTCCTACAAACTCTTGGTTTTTGTTCCAGAACTTCAGGGCAATTTCCACCTTTTCATTTCCCAGGCAACTCAGTAGTGATAGATCTTCCCTCTGCTTTGCACAGGAAAAGGCAGAGGGCATTAGCTGTCCAAAGTGAACAGCAGCGTTTTGAGAGAGGTTGCGTATCAGATGAAATATCTGCAGCGCAAAGAACATTAGGGCTGGTCCAATGGCTTAGGATTAGCACAGTGTCCTGCCCTGGGGGAAATCACCGTTTAGATTTCAAGCTCTAAGCAAGCAGGGCTAGGCACGCCATGGCTAGAAGTGGATCATCCTGTGGAGTTGGGATGGGTTATGTAAGGGAGTCTCGCTGCCGGGAGGTCCCTCCCAGGCCTATCTCTACATTTTCAAGAGTATCCTCTTAATTTTTGGATACTTCTGTCTTGAGACACCAAGGACCTGATTTTCAGTGGTGCTGAGTGCCCCAGCTCCCGTTGGTTTTGGCTGGAGCTGTGCATGGGCGCTGGTGGATGTACCCAGCCTAGCTTTGCTCTAGCTCACTCCAATAACAGAAGCAGTGAAGCTGTGGGAGCAGGGGCTGCACAAGCCTGCCTGGGACCCTGGCTATGTATTAACAGCAGCAAGAGCTAGCTGCTTGGTTTGAGCTAGTGAAGTCGGAGCTAGCTTGCATACATCTAGGCGTGGTGCGGTCACACCTCTGATGGCAGTGTAGGTATCCCCCAACTCTGAAAATCACGCATATAAAGATGGGCAGTCAGACATGGAGGCGACATAAAACCCATGAAAGAAGAACAGGAGGACTCGTGGCACCTTAGAGACTAACAAATTTATTTGAGCCTAAGCTTTCGTGAGCTACAGCCCACTTCATTGGATGCATTCAGTGTCATAAAACCCATGGTTGCTTTTGGCTGAAGGAGCTCCATTGATTGGCTCTGGGGGAAACTGGGTCCAGGGGTTTTTACTAGAGGGAAGTTTACTGTGACAGGGACCTAGCAAGTAAGTTGGAAATTGAGGGTAGGGTATGTGTCCATCTTAGACGCTTTTATAGCTCCAATTGCTGTAATATCCAGGTACCTTTTAATGACAAGGGAGGACACAACCTACTGTGATGTTTACTTGTAAGGGGATGGGGAGAAGGACCTTTCCCTGTAACTCTGACCCATCCCTCTCCCCTCTGTCTCTAGAGGGTGGAAAGTATCTTTATTGCCTCAAAAGCTATCCAGAGTCTGGTTCCAGGTCACCTGGGAGGAATGCAAGCTCCGGCTGTTGTATCAGAGCAATAAAAACTGTGGCCCACCTGGGCACCCGCACGCCTTCTGTACGGACAGTGCACAGCTGTTCTGCGTTGACTGTGACAGATTGCAGGGGCCCGGCCTGCTCCCTGGTGAACATGCCCTCCTCTTCCACAGGTGCTCAGAGGAAGCTGCTTGAGAGACAGATGGTGGAGCTTGCCTACCCTGCCTGGAGCCCAGGAGGAGGCATTTCCTGTTACTTTAGCCTAGGTTAATTTGCGTTAATTCTGGCTATAAACATTGAGTCAGACCCTCAGCTGGTGTAAATCAGTACAGCTCTGTTCACTGGAATGGAACTGCTCCCATGTGCACCAGCTGAGGGCTTGGTGAGTTATCTGTTGAGGAAACCTGCTTGTACCTGAATTATGCTGGGGCTGCGTCAGCCTGCCAACTGACACGGGTGTCTTGGTTTCAAATGACTGGGGAATTTAACCTCTCAGACTGCTTGTTTTAAGGGATTCCGTCTTTGCCATGAAAGATTGAAAATGTAACTTTGTTCTGATGCTTTCTCTCCCCCCACCCCCTTTCTTGCACGCACAGTTAGCAGCCTCTCTATCTTCTCTTTCCTTCTGCTCACTCAGGTACTTCATTCTTTCAGGTAGAATTGAGAGCAAACATACTTGTCTGCATTCTGGTAAATCAGGCTGAGTTCAGATCTTTGCTGTGCCACAGACTTCTTGTGTGATCTTGGGCAAGTCACTTAGCCTCCCTGGGCCTCGGTTTCCCATCTGTAAAATGGGAACAGTGTCACAATTCAGGGCAACTGCACCTATATCCCCCCCCTATGGTCCACCCAGGGCACTCATGCTCAGGTTTCTGGCTCTCTGCCATCACTTCTCTTGGGCAGAAACACGTGCCTCTCTCCCTCCAGATCAGGGTTTTTCCAGGCTGAACAGTCCACTGTCTACCCTGTGAATTCCCCATCAAGTCAGACTGCCTCAGCAGGCCTGCTTTGCCTTCTCCTTGGAGGCTATAAACAGCATCATTGCCCACCATATAAGTTACACAAAGCCCTTTCTAAGCAAGTACATTGGTTGTTAAGGTGAAAACAGCAAATAGAAAACATTACAAACAATGAAAGAACCCGCACATGTTCTGATAAGCTGAGCAGAGATCACCCCAGCCCCAACAAGGGCTCTGGCAGGTGACCAGACCTTCAGACCCCACCAGGGTTTTTTCCCTGTGGTCACAAGTTCATAACAGCTGTTAGCTCAGAACAAGCGCCCCCAGGAATAGGTCAAGTCCTTCCAACCTGTCTCAGAAAGGATTGGGGATTGCCTCCCTTGGACAGAAGGTGCTGTCTGTTTGCTGGATCCAGAAGCGGGCCCGGAGTCAGTTTAAACGTTGCTTATTGTTCGAAAAGTCCTTTTGTTGTCCGGTGGTCTCAAAAGAATCCTGTTTGAATCAGTATATGTGAACCTCTCTGGGTGGTGGGACCTCTTGCAAAGTGTTACAGCCTGAGTGAATTTGCTTAATCACCCCCACAACTACACACACTGTTCTTAGTTTCTGGATGGGCTATGGTCACCCTCTCTCAGGGAAATACATACAATCCCTGGCCCACAATGATACATACACTTAATTCGATAAAGTTTGCCCAGGAAGTCTGTCACATACAGCACTTCCCTACCTCACAAAGATGTTGGGAGGACAAATACATTAGAGTGTGAGGTTCTCAGAAAGGATGTTAATGAGGGCGATAGAAGTACCATAGATAGTTGTGGTCCAGTGCTCTAGTAGCCCTGTTGTACTATATGTAACACTGACAGACCCCGGTTGTCAGTGGGCGGGATAGAACCTCTGGAGCTTAGTGCATGAGCCTCTACTTCATGAGCTAAAAGCCATAAGGCCGTTAGCTAAGGCTGTAGACCATACTCATTAATCTCTCTCTAAGTAGTCTCGGTGCCACTAGATGGGACAGAGCACCACACCCAGCAGGTGTGTGGGTTACATATATCCAAAACCACTCTAGTGACTAGACCTCTGTCTTGTTGGGATTGAGAGCCACATGACCTGTAAATCTTTTGTAGCTACATTATAGTGCAGTGAAGCCAATGTGAGTATAAGATGAATCCAAAAGAAGGAAGGGCAGTAGCCTAGGGAGTGTTGCGTGAGTTGAGTATCGCAAGGGAGACCTTACTGGTGACTGTCTGTCTCCCAGCTGTTGTTGATCTTCGTCTTTTCTTTTACAGTGCCCTGCACATAAATACAAACCCCGTCACACCAATAGCAACCAACAGCTACATCCAAGGGACCACAACCATTCCACTGCTCACCAAAACTGTGGGTCAGTGCCTGGAGGAGACAGCCCATCGGTTTCCAGACCGCGAGGCCCTGGTGTTCTGTCGAGATGGGGTTCGGAAGACATTTGCCCAATTCATACAAGAAGTGAGTGGCCAACTTGTCTGTTACAGAGTCCAGTCCTTCAGCTCACCACCCTTGAGAATTTGCAATCCAGCCAAATCACAGTATGAGCGGGTGGCTTGATCAACCCATCAGAGAAATGAAAAAAAGTGATTTTGTCCCTGGATTGAAAACAGAGCTTGGGCTGGTTTGGTTTGGATTCTGATCCTGGCTCTGAATACATAGCAAAGCTACATGTTGATTTATCATCTGATGTGCGTGATAAGGTGTGTGTGTGTGTGTATGCATGCTTACCCTATCTTCATGAGCTGCTCTGTAAGGCATGAGAGCAAAGGGAGAGGGCAGTGCACAGAGGAAGTACTTATGCGTAATGCAGTAAATGCACGTTCTAGATTGCATTACTGCATTTAGGAAGTGGTTCTCTCTCTATCTGATTTTATCTTGGGCCAAGTCCTGAAGTCTAATTCAAATCCCATTGAAATCAGTGTGACTTGATTTTCAGAGGTACTGAGCACCTGTAGCTTCCTAGTTGTTACGCAAGTAAAATTCTCATTAAAATCAGTCAGAGTTTTGCCTGAGTAAAGACTACAGGACTTGGCCCTGTTTATAATAATATGTATGAATGGGCATTCTGAATATGCATACAATATTACATCTGTAAATGGGAAGGGAATTTCCACTAGATTTGCTGTATGATCCTAGATGTGATGGATGGTCTTGATAATCCAAGGTGTTCATGTGTTGCTTTTTATAGATTTGCTAGAGTTTTGTTAATTTACAAGAATAAACCCTGTTCGCAGAACTCACTAATTTTTAAAATATTTACTGACTCATCTGGAAAATACCCATTTCTTAAACAAAGAACCCTACAAAGAGATTTTATAAGCAGTTGTGTGGACTGAAATCCAGCTCATCTGGAAACACTAGAAGGAGAGAATGTCAGAAAGTTAATGAAACATTACTGAGGATGTTGGACAGTGTATGTCCAACCCCACCTGAAACGCATTTGCCATTATGCAAGATAAATGATGATCTTAATATAATGCCTGGGTTTTGACTCATGTGGATAGGGTTCAAACATGAGACGGGTCAGACTTCTCATTAAATTGCGTTCTTAATCCAAATTATTTCAGAAGTAAGCAATAAGGCCCGTGTGATTAAAATTCACCCTGTACATGGATCCAGCAGCACTATATAAGTCCTATTTTGAGGGCCTATGTAGGAGTTACAGGGTGCATAGGCCTTGGCTGCACATGTCCAATATACCAGATTCCCAGCTGCCTTTGTACAGCTGAGTTTGTGCCTCACGTGCCATCAGTCACCGGATAAGTGTGGGTGATCTGTTCTTTGTAAGTCCACTAGGCATGGCTGTTTATAAAACGAACAGCGCCAAGCAATAAGCTGCCAGACTGTGCAGTAGTGCTGCATAACGCTTGATTTCAGTTTCCTAAACTGGGGCTAAAATGAAGCTCAGCTGCCTTCAAGTTAGCATGCAAGAGATTGAAATGCCCTGATGCACCCTGCGAGGTGGCCTCTCTCCCGATCTGGTGTCGTATGTGTTTTGCAGGTGGACCAGGCAGCAGCTGGACTTCTGGCTATTGGCTTGAAGAAGGGAGATCGGCTGGGCATGTGGGGTCCCAACAAGTATGAGTGGGTTCTAATGCAATTTGCAACAGCCCAGGCAGGAATCATCCTGGTAAGGAGACTTGTCTGTCTAGGTGTCTGGATTTTTTAGGGTGAGGGGGAGACAAAGGGGAAGCCTGGAGATCTTGGAGAAATTGAATAATGTGCTGGGTAAGGGAACTGAGGTGAAGAATGGGAGCAGATGTCATGCAAGGTCCATTCAGTTCTCGTTAGTCTGACCCTCCATTACCCAGAAAAGCAAAACGTCAAGCCGGTGAGACCAGCCTCCCTGGGACATAATTTACAAGTGTTGATGGCATGAGGGAATGTATAGCGAGGCCATGCATTTTTATATCTATTCCTGGTGCCCCCAAATAACCAACCAGTATTAAAATCCCCCCTTAATACTTTCTGTGGTGCCTCTGGATGAAAATCCTTTGCAGAAAGTGACCATTTAAAAATATATATGCTAAGATGTCTGCCCCACCCGCCCTTGAGATTCAGCCGTCACCGATAGCACCATTAGGGCTTTGTCTTGTTTACATCATAAGACATGATGGGGCAAGGCCTGCAGTGTGTCTTCCTGGAAGTTTTGTACAGCATCACCCGCTGTGGTGGCACTCAAAAGATATAATGTTAGACAGGGTAAATAGATGGGTTTAACTTAGTGGGCTACCAAAAGTCTAAATTTGATGGCTCAGCTCAGCATTGGGGGCCAAAACTTCTTCTATGGTGTGCTATATGCGATAGTGAAGTTTTCACTCTTTGTGTTATCCAGAAAGGATTTTGGTTGTCCCTAGAAATGTGAATTACTATGGTGTAGTGGGCTGAGCATGAGCTAGGAGTCAGGGGGCCTGGATTTTATTTCCAGATTTGCTATTGACTTGTCATTTGACCTTGTGCGAGTCATTTTACTTCCAGGCCCTATATGTAAAAATGGGGATAAATGGGCTTCCCTGGTTAACACGAAATTTGGGTTGTTATCCTAATCCTGGTTGTCCTATACAAGGAAGAAGCTGCAAGTGTGTTTTCATTGAGTTTTTTTTCCTCCAAAGCAAAGACGGGGTCTTTGAGGCTTTTTCAGAGCCTTGATTAATTCTCCTGTCTCTTCCCCATTCTAGGTGTCTGTGAACCCTGCATATCAGGCCCAGGAGCTGGAGTTTGTGATCAAGAAGGTACTGTAGGCCACTTACGGGTAACACCACTTGATTCTGTCCGCAAATGCTTTGAAACAGGGAGATGTTAAAGGCAGAGGGTAACCATGGGAACTGCACCGGCAACAGAACTTCTGATCAGGGAGGGCACTTGGGAAATGCAGGCAGCAGAAAAACATCTTTCTGGGGCAGCCTGTGTGAACAGGGCTGATGTGGGCCATGTGGCCACGTATACAGGGGGCCCCACGGTGCAGCAATTGGCCCTATTGAGTGTGAATGCCTAGAAGTAAATCTCCTCCATTATTGTTCCCTGTGTTACCCTCCCACCTGTTCCACAAAGAGATTCCTGCATCCCGTCCCATCCCCTCTGTCTCCAGCCGCCGGTTCTAGACTGGTGCTGAGGAAACCACGCAGGTGCCGAGGGTCCAGCATAGGGTTGGTTCTACTCACCTTGGACAATAAAGCATTGGGAGTGACAGATCCATTCAGAAGCTGTGTGCTGGGGTGACTGCAGGGTGAGAGCCAGTTCTGCTTCAGCCGGCCCTCGGGAGCTAACACCTGTCTGCACTCTTGGGCTTCTGCCAATGTGAAAACACAAAGCAGCTGCTGATCCCACTGACTCTGCCCCTGTCAGTAGGCCCCTGTCAATAACTGCAGGAGCCCTGCCAACTCTGGAATCCCCTGTGAACTTCCCTTGTTTGAGCCTTGCTGGGCTGTTAGTTCTGTGTGTACGGTGGCAGTGGTTAGGCATGGTAGAATCATAGGGTGAAATCCTGGCTCCATTGAAGTCAATGGCAGAACTCCCATTGACTGCAATGGGGCCAGGATTTAATGCCTTGAAACCAGAGAGGGGAAAATCTTCTGGAGGTGCCAGCCTCCTCCATCACTGCAGGTTTGCTCCCAACCGTGTATTTTCCAGGGCTATGCTCAGTCTGGCTTGGCTCTTATACATCTGTCCGCACGTTTTATGTTCTGTTCCCATGCTGCTATGCTTCAAGTCCCCACATGCCTGCCTTGGTTCCAGAGCTGCATGGGACTCTTCCTTAGCTCTGCATGATAGCACGCAAGGGAACGATTAGTGGCTAAGATGTTCTGGTTTCTAATCCCCAATAATGAGGGATTAAAGCTATTGAATATTTTATGAATAAAATTAATCCTTCCTGGATCAAGGGGCCACTTGCGCTTCTGTTCTAACTTGTTCAGTTTGGGAATCTAAAACCCAAGTACAATAGGAGGTGGAACCAAAATGCCAGTCTGGATTTTCCCAGTCCATCCCCTATGCCATCAGAAGATTGAAATGGAGAATTTACAGCAGCACTGGGCGATCTTTCTTCCACCTCAGTGCCGTGGACGGTCAGCTCCTGTGCTGCAGTTTGGTCGCTCAAGTTGTCATCCTGTTAAATCTGGTGTGTAAACTCACCAACGTGGCTTCCCCTTTTCAGAGTCAGACAGAACTTTTCCAAACGGTTGTCTGTTCCTGCCCCAAAGTTTCCTTAGTGCCCACCCTGAGCAGAGGGGTGAGAACAGATAGCTGCATTTAGAGAGGAATGAAAGGTGGTCTCTAGAGCTTGGATTCTGGGGCCTGTGTTAGCTTTGAGTGTTGGCTCCGGAGGGTTTTCATAGCCTCACTGCAGCTGTTATTTGTATCATCTGTCTGTGCCACTCCTGGCTTTGTTTGTGCTTTCCATTCTGATTAGCTCTGTAGGGACAACAGTAGCTTCTCTTTCCTCCTCCAGGATTTGGCTTTTGTTTTTATCTTGGTCTCCTTGGGTCAGACTCTGCTCTCATTTACACTGGTGTAAATTCAGAACGACTCCATTAAGGTCAGTGGAATCCATCTGGATTTATAAAGGGGTGGCCAGGAGCAGAAAATGCCCTCTTGACTTCACTGGGAGTCGCTTGTATCCTGTGGCAGGAGAAACGGTTCCCTGGTATTTATGGCTGTTCTTTGTAGCTTTGACATTAAGGCTGTCTGCCTGTCCTCATCTCCTGCCAGTGCCTTGTCTCTCCTTAGATTGCTGCTGTTTGTTAATGGAAATCTGCAAAACAAAAATCCTTCCCTCACGGGCTTGGACTATCCAAATAGATTCATCACAGAACCCATCAGTAGCCTCATCCTTTTCCTGCCACTGCAGAATAATTCCCTCCAGCACACAATAATAAATAGCCAATTTTCCAAACTGCTCCTCCCTTCGATCATTTCCCTGCACCAGATTTCCAGAACTTTGTAAATACAAACAGATCATGGCTTTCCCAGTGCAGATCCTTTACAGAAAGATCTACTGCTGACCGTTGCCGTGTCTGTTAAGAGGGGCCCTCCTGCAGCATCTCCTCTCCTCACATAGCTACCTTTACAGACAAGGTGCTTTGGAGTTTTCAGAATAGTATTGTGGCTTGAATTGTCTATCCCTGACAAATGGACCCTGATCATGGTGTCCCTGGAGTTAAAGGCTATGTCTACACAGCAACTAGACACCCATGGCTGGCCTGCTCAGGCTGTGGGGATGTTTCATTGCTTTGTAGACTTCCAGGCTTAGGCTGGGGCAAGGGCTCTAGGACCCTGTGGAGAGGGAGCATCCCAGAGCTCAAGCAGTCTACCTACACCACCAGCCTGAGTCAGCTGGCGTGGGCCAGCCATGGGTTTTTCTTTACTGTGTAGACATACCCCGAGTTACAAAGCCCCAGCCTTCCTTGTATAGATGAGGTCTCTGGTGGATTCCTGTCTGAAAGTGAAAGCAATTGTTGCTCTCTCCCATTGCAAATCACAGAGTACATGCAAATAATTTCTTGGTTAAAACTGGCATGTCTTGGCCTCCTCTTAACGTGGTGAGGTTGGGGTGACAGGTAACATTTGTCCTGTTTTCAAGCGAATCGGAAAAGGAACTGCAGAGTTTCAGCACAATGCAAAGGGCCCAGGAAGCAACAGAAACCCACAGCTGCACATGCAGATCAGCATGTGACAGCAGTGCAGCTGCATGCTCCTGGGCACATCCGCTGCTCCCTGCTTTGACAATGTGGCTGTACGGGTTTGAGCCTCCTCTCACACATACATCTGTCTCAGTCAGGAGCAGCACCGCTGAAGTCGGTGGGGCGACAGGAGAGTGTAAGCCGTGGAAGTGAGGGGGGAATCTAGTCCCGGCTGGGGAAACAGGACCATTTTTAAGCTCTGTCAACCCAATACTAAAATCGGATGTAAACTGGCTTTCAATCTGACGCTGGCTCCCTCACTGGCAGGGTCGCCTTCAGGAAGGCTGTTCCTGCCAGCATCAGATTCAGAAATGGTATGTTAAATGGAACATACAATTTATGAACTCTGGGCCAAATTCAGGCCTAGTGTAAGCAGGTGTAGCCCTGCTGAAGTCTGTGGAATTGCACCTGCCTACACCAGGGATGTCCGCTCTGGGCAAAATGTTAGAATGCTGAACATTAAACCCAACGCTGCAGGTGGATGTGAGCCTGGGATCTCGGGGTCACTGTTCTGCTGGGAAACAGGGTTGCTCATGGTCGCAGCAAGGCACGAGGAGGGTTGGACTCCTTAAATGTCTCCTGGTGTGGTGTAGGAGCTGTCCCCAGCCCCAGCTTCTAAGCCATCTTACAGGATGGTTCCTTCTAGGAAGGGGCTAACATGGTTTGAAAGCTCAGTCTAGACAGAGGCTGTTGTAAGACACACTCATAGCCAAACAAGTCCTGGGAAGAGCCCCAGGTAGTGTTAAGGTTTAACTCCTGCCTTTTGGTTTCTCAGGGTGTGTGTGGTGGTTTTCCATTAGCAGTGAATGCAAATGCCCTGCTGTCAGGTTTCCAGGGACTGTTCATTACTCCCTGGGCAGCAGGTGTCACTGCAGCCTGACTTCCCTCTTTCTCCCCACACAGGTTGGTTGTAAGGCCCTGGTGTTCCCCACTCAGTTTAAAACCCAGAGATACTATGAGATCCTGAAGCAAACTTGTCCTGAGCTAGAGAAATCCAGTCCAGGGGGAATAAAGAGCAAGAGGTGAGTGAGAAACACCAGAGATCCTCTTGCAGTCCCCCAGGGCTGTGCCCTGCACTGGGTCCTCACACTTGCAGGGTGACAAACCTACTATTGAGCCTGGTGGATAATCCCAGGGGAAAAGAGGTCCTACACAAATATCTCTGTCTAGGCTTTTATACCCTGTTGCACCCATCACCCTGTTATCTGAGCACCAAATAGACCCCAGATCAGTGGCTGATAACATCTGGGACCCGCATCCTGTCCCAGTTGGGAATCAGCCATTATCCTTCCCCAGCAAACAGGAGATCTCGCTTAGACCCACCTGGGCTGGAGCTGAGTGCCCTGTGTTACACACAGCTCCTCCCACGTAACCTGCATTCCAAAGAGGAGAAAGGAAGAAGAGTCCAGTATGGCATTACCCCTGTGAGCTACCTTAATCAGCTCCTGCTTCCTGTGTCCAGGCGATACAGGGGCCTTTGGGCCCATCCCAGGGGTTAATCCCTAGCAGAACACAAGCACCAAGGCAGTCTGTCCTCCTGACTCTGCTGTTGCTGACTGTATTTTTCTTTGTCTCAGGCTGCCAGACCTATCAGTTGTAATCACCTTAGACTCCAAGCTGCCTGGCACGTTCCAGATGAGCGAGGTGATGCAGGCTGGGGACAGCAGCCATATGAAGCAGTTACGAGATGTCCAGCAGACTCTGTCCTGCAACGAGCCCGTCAACATCCAGTTCACTTCTGTAGGTACCGCACGCTGCTCTGCCCTGCAATGGACACCAGATCCAGTGACCCCTGTGGCCAGTGCTAAGCAGGCTGCTCCCTTTGACACCTGGCCACTTGGGGTGGATACTGTCCCATCTTCCCTGGCCCTTTCAGAATAGGCTTTAGGAGGTCATCTGGGATTTTTCCCGTTTCTCCACCACTCCCATGGCTTGCCACTATCCCAGGAGCTGACAGCAGGGATGAGATGGAGGGCCTGGGTGCCACGGAGCTCTGATCCCAGCTGCAGTTGCTCTGTGTCATATCATTTGTTGGGCTGTCGGATCAGAGGCCTCCGTGTCTGGAGGGAGACTAAAGGACAAGAGCAGAACAGAAATCTGCGGAGCGGGGAGGGGAGGGATCACCACAGAGAATCTCTGCACCTGTCCCTCTGAACGGACGGTCGTACAAGAGGATCTCGTAATGCTCTCTGTCTTTCAGGGCACAACTGGAAGCCCCAAAGGGGCCACCCTCTCTCATAGAAATATTGTGAATAATGCAAACCTGATTGGGTTGAGGCTGGGAGTCAATCAGCAGGTGAGTCTCCTCGGTCGGCCGGGGATGGGCTATGCTCCGGCCGTAGGGGGACTGAGCACGTGGAGAAGGCAGATGACTCCCCAGCAAGACGCAGCGAAAGGCCCCCCCCCCCAAGTTGTGGGTGCGGGGCGCTGAGAGCACTGTTAGGGAGGAGCCCTAAGGACAGAGTATGGAGAAATGTAGTGCTGCCGGGGTGCCAGCAGAGGGCACTCCCACAGGGCTGGGTTTGAGGCACAATGACAATTCAGGCAGTTCCTTCCCCCTGCTATCCAGCCCCCATATCTCGTGGGTGTAAGTGGTTCTGGGAGAGCCCTGTGTTAGGCCCATGTACTCCAGGCATCAGAATGGTTCAGACAGACCTGAAGGGTTATCTCCTCATTGCTGCCTTTGTTTGGCTTGATCCTAGGAATCCCGTACTGCCCTCCCTGTACCCCTCTACCACTGCCTGGGCTCCGTTGGAGGTGGTATGGTGATGGCTGTGCATGGCGCCCCCGCTATCTTCTCATCCCTGAGCTTTGAGGGGAAAGCTGTGCTGGAAGCAGTGGCTCAAGAGAAGTGAGAATCAAGGGCCCTTGAGTGTCACCTGGAGGGGTCACTTAGCTCAGCTCTGCTGGCAGGCAGCTCCTGCCCCTGGCCTCCCCACTGCGGCAGAGGCATAGTGTCTTGTTTGTCTGAGTCCTGGCCCTGTTGCGCCCAGGAACCTGTGAAATGCCCCACTGCCCTGGTCCCAACTTGCCCTGGTCACTGCTGACTCTTGGCTGGAAGGCCTGGCCTCTCCTTGTTTGGATTAGTGACTGGTGTGTGTGTCTATACATAACCAGCCGCCTTCTCCCGCCACCATCCCCTCCACCCCAGCGGTGGCTGCATTTCCGAGGTGCTGTCCGGGTGTAGTCTGTAAAGCAAAGGTGCTGCTGCATGATAAACCCATCATTCCTGGGCCTGCCCGGCGGGCTCAAAGGCCTGACCCAGGCGCAGTGGGGAGCGGGGTACATAGGCCTTACTGCCACAGGCTCTGATTCTGCAGCTTGGCTTTTTCTCTCCTGTCCCTTCAAGATGCTCCCTTTTACACGGCACTCCGACCATGTTCATAGACATGCTGTCCCAGCCCGAGTTCGACAGCTATGACCTCTCATCTCTTCAGGGAGGTAAGTACATCAGCACCCAGGGTAACTGGCCTCTGCTGGTTCTCCTCAAGGAAGCCAGCTGGACAGGCAGACGCTCATGGGCTTGGCTATGCAAGCAAATCACTAGTGAGGAAGAAGAATTTGTGTTGCAAGCTCTTTCCTTTGCCCTGTTAATTCAATGGTGTGCTTTCCTACCTTGACAATCTTCTGCTCATGATTACCTTATTTCTAGCACCCTTCTCCTCTCTTCAGAGCAATGGCCTGATGACTTGAACATTTAGGGGGGAGTTATCCAGCTGTTGTGTCTTATGGAAACAGAGAGGGGATGGGGTATGCTGGAAGGATTGTACTTGTTGGTCTTCCATACCTCCATCCACCAACATGTGGCAGCAGACGCCTGGTGTACTGTACTTTGTACATGTTCCCCAGGGTGACAACGGGCAATGCTGCAGTGGGTAGTGAATTTCCTACACGTAAAATTCCCTGCTCGTTTAGAATTGCTCCCCAAGTTTTTAGGTAGCTGATGTGCAGATCGTTTGTATTGGAGCTTTCCTTTCCCTCCCAAAGCATCAATAATAGAAATTTCCTATAGCAACAGCTGAAGCAAGTGATGTAGAGTTTATGGGCAGCGTTAGCACCCAGAGACTACTGTGATGGGTGAATGAGAAGTACCTGGGTAGTGCATCTGAAACTCCCTGTAATCTGAGGAAGGGGCCTGACCCTGTCAAGTCTGTTGATTACACTGAAAGTTGACATTGTAATCTCTCATCTTGTGCAATATCAGTCTCATCCGGAAGGTTGTGTTCTACCCTTCGCTGTCCCACCATTGAAATTGGTTCTATTGACCAGGTCAGGAGGGAGGCATGCTGACAGGGCTGGGGTTGCCGGATGCCTCCCAAAGGCTTTGTCAGCTGTTAGATCTAACTGTACCGACCCCTCTCAGTGGGATTTCCAGGGGAAGAGTCTCCAATGTAGTCCTCTTGCCTTCTCTCTTCCAGGAATCATTGCAGGGTCCCCTGTGCCCCCGGAGATCATGAAAAAGATTATGACCAAGATGAATATGAGGGATATTGTGGTGAGTCGATTTCCATGCTTGGGCCTGGGCTGCCTGGGTCGGGTTTCCCCCACACACACACACACACCCTCCCAGTGGGACCCGGGAACCTGAGCATGTGTGACTTGTGTACAGAGCGATAGAACTGGAGGCTCCCTGAATGAACGTGTCCATGTGTGATGGGATGCAGAGGCCTCGTGCCTTCTGGCCTTTCAAGGGGATACAGGGTAGAGTAACTGGGCTGGGGATCAGAGGCCCAACCCATCGGGGGAGGGACACAGGAAACTACAAGGACAGCTACTGTGAGAAGGGAGAGCGTGGCACCCAGCGTGATCGCATTGGGTCGTACCCCAGGCTGGGACATGTCTCTGTTTATTTTCTGGTTGCAGTGGACAATTCTCTTTTCCTATTGCGCATGCTGTCTCTGAATCCTCAAGTATAAACACTGAGGAAGACACCTGGCTGACCAGCATGGATGGCACTCACATGTTCAGTCTCCTGCATGATTCGCACACACGCCCTGAACCTGAGCGTGCGGAGGGTCAGATCCAGTGCCATGTACATTGTAGCCCTTCTTGTGTATTCTCTCACACACACACACACACCCACACAGTGCCTGAGCAGGACTTGCACTCCGTCACTAAGCATGCATGTGTACCCTCATTCCTGTGCATGAACAATGGGGTGTTCTGAATGTCCAGCCCGGTCCCATCCATCATTCAGTGGGGTTTACTGCAAAATGCATCAGCTATGTTTAACGTAGTGGGGCATTGTCTCTTTCTGTGTAATCGGCCCCAGATCTCACCCTCATTATCCATTTGAGAAACGGATCTGGGAGTCCTTGAAGGCGAGTGAGCGCGCACAGCCTGGTTGTTTTGCTTTAAAGGAAGTAACAAGCTGCCTGTGAAGGGCGAGGAAACAGTGATGTGATGGGTTAACCACACGAGACTAGGCGTCAGATTTCTGCTCTTATTGCTGGCAGCTTCAGAACTGCTGATACCAAGAGTTTTGTCAGCCCTGCTGTGTGCTCTGGGAGGAGGGAGCAGCACGAAGGGAGTGTGGGGCAACTGTTCTGGAACGGGGTGATGTCTGAAGGGAGCTCTGCGGCTTTGCTTCTTGTGTGAAGCTGTCAGGGCTGAGTTTAAAACACCAGGGGCCAAACTCAGCTGTGGCCTAACTCCATGAACTTCAATGGGGTGGCAGGCATTTACTTTACAGCAGGCCTATACGTGACCTCCCACGATGTTCCCCACCATTATTACAAGGTGGCCAATACTTGGAACATGTGAGTCACCGCTTCCTGCACAGTAGTAGGGCTGCTAATAAAACCATTTTCTTTAAAACGACTTTGTTCTGAACCTGCAGGCAGGATAAAGGGGGACTAGGGTCTGGATTGAGCTGTGTAGCTGGACTCACACCCAGTTTGCAGCATGAGTCACCAGGCCTCAGGCAGAAACTTGGAAACCTGCTGAGTGCATCTTTGCAGCGAGAGCTTTATACAGAAGATGTACATAAGAAAATATACAATTTGTTTTCTATATAAGAGTAAGAGGAGTTTTCATCCTCCTAAGAGTCATTTACACTCAGTTACAGAGGAATAAATATATATATATTTATATATATTTATATAAATCTTTAGATAAAAAAATGCAGTTAAGTTGAAATTGTGGTATTGTAAAATCCATGACGATAAACCATAGTCATCTTGTTCTCCCGCTAGGCTTTCTGGGTTAGGGGTGGGGAGAAGAGGAGGAGGACTGGAGAGCAAGATCGCTCCCCAGATATAGGCTGATACGGTGCAAACCTCTCCCCTTACATATGTAGGTACTTTGTGAGACCGCCTTCCTGTGGGGTGAGAAGAGAATCCAATCTCTAAGCTATTTCAATGTTGAGGTTCCTCAACACTAGCAGACCTCAGCCTGACCTAGAGAGATCACCCCCTGCTGGACTGTAAGGGAAACTCACTCTCCAGGTCCACTGAACCCTGAACATTGCTTCACTTGTGGTCCTCTGCCCTGACCTGCAGGGATCACCTCCTCAGGTTGGAGGAGTTTTCTGTCTGCATGAGTTGAGTGAGATGGCTTTCCTTCTGGAGCAGTCAGGGGCCGGGGGAGGGAGGAACCCTTATGGCTTTCTATTCACTTGCATCCCACTGGAAGGAGAAAGATGGAGACAAACAGGATAATCAGGGACATGGGTTTAGGTTGCCTCTGGGAAGATGACTGTGTTTTATGGGCAGGATCTAGGTTAGCTTGTGTTAGCATTGTCATGCATAGTTTAGTTTAAAAAATGCCTCTTTTAAAATACATAGATGTTGGAAAAGATTGAAAAGTTGGATTCCATCCTCCAGTCAGCAGATAGGCGAGGATTGTGAGGAGGCTAGAGGTGATCAGATACATCAGAAATGTCTCTTGACAGATGGTAGAAGCTTATGGGTGGACTTGGATGGAGTCAGTAGTTTTCTGATTGGTTGAAGCGGCCAGTCACCTGGACAAGCCATACCAGGGCCTGTTAGGGCAGAGGAGGGAGAAAATGAATCTATGTTTAAAGGTTTTTTAAGCAGATCCAGGGACTTGAGGCTTTTTCATGGTCTCATGAATGGCTTACACAACTGTGAGTCAGGAGACACCTGACCTCCTTTTCAGAGGTGCCAAACAACCCCAGTTTCCACTGGACACCAGGCCGATGGGTTCTGTGATCCTGGCTCTTCCACTATTTTGCTGTGCGACTCTTAAGTAACTTACCTAAAATTTCAAACTTGGCTGCCTGAACACACACACCTGAGGCCTAGATTTTCAAAAGCAACAAGTGATTTGGGGTGCCTGGGCTGAGACACTGCAAAGAAGCCTGATTCTCAAAGCACCTTCCCTCTGAAAATCAGACCCTCTTAAAATGTTTCAAGCTGGGCACCTAAAAGGCACAAGTCATTCATAGAGATTACACCTTAAATCAGTATATATAGGCATCTCAATAAGTGACTTGCCTCTCAGAGGTGCTGAGCACAACTCTCAGTGCAAGCAGGGGAAACTGTAGATATTTGACCCTTGTAAAGATCAGGACACTTAATTAGGTGCCTTAGGATGGATCTGTGTGCCTAGCTTGAAGGTATTTCGTTTTCACATCAATACAACAGGGATAAATTCTCTGACTCACGAGTTGTGAGAATCAGTTCACTGATGTTGGGAAATTGCTTTTGTAGAGCACCCTGTATGTGAGGATCTCAAGGCAAAGTATTATTATCATCGTCGTTTTGTTATTCCACCCTTCTGGAGGAGGGCTCTGGAATGGGGGTTTGGCTTTCTCCTCTTCCTGCCCGAGAAGGGAGAGTCTCCTACATACACTAAGTTAAGCACTGTGGTTTAGAAAAGTAAAGTTTCCACTTCCAGTGCGGAAGTCTACCAGCCCTGCCTGGAATGGCTGGTATTTGCATCTGTAATCAATAACATCTGCCAGCCGTCCAGGAGAAATGGCATCACTCCGGGAAGGGGTAGAAGAGCTGGTATCTCCTCTGGCACTCAGGACATATAGCTTTGTTTTCACCATCTCTTTAGCCATGGATGTAGAAAACAAAGTTTGGGCCTGGTGAACTGGGAATCGGAGAGCCACAAGTGGCTGCTCCCTACCTCTTCTGTTAGAGCAGTAAAAGTGGTTGTCACTGTTACTTAAACAGTGCCGTAAAGGTGCCCAGCATGTTACAAATCAAAAAAGAAAAGGTCCCTGTCCACACAGCTTACAAACTTAGAGCCTGATCCAAAGCCCCGTAGAAATCAATGGGAGTTCTTCCAGTGACTTCAGTGGGCTTTGGATCAGGCCGTCAGACAAACAAAACGCTGAGCAGCAGCTGAGGTGCAAGAGGGCACAGTAAAACGTTGGTGAGGTTCTTGGTTTTCTGAATCCTTAAGATAATACACTCAGCAGCTTTCAACAGAGGGAGATGGGTCCGTGATGTATTTGCATATTCAGTGTCCAGACTGAGGATCAACAAGATCTTTGCTTATGGCGCAGGCAACCCTATCTCCTGTGTCACCTTCTCCCTTTCTCCTCCCTGCTCTTACCTTCCTACCTCCTGCACCAACCTTCTGATTCAAAACCCGTTTGCTGTCTCCGCTCTCCCTTCTCTGGGGCACAGCTCTGGGCTCAGCAGGACACCATGTTCCAGGGCACAAGGCCTTGTTTTTAAATCAGTGCTTTAAATAAATAAACGAGGTGCTGAGCTGACCCCAGGAGAGCCAAGTCTTCTGCTTAGATACTGAACCAGGTACAAGATGGGTGGCCTTGGTGCCACCTTTCCCCACTGTGCCCTGCCAATGGGTTTCCAAGCTGAGCTGGAGAGACCTTTGCTAGGATATGAGAGTAGCTCGGGCTCTGCAGCCCAAGCAGTCACTGGCTTCTTTACTGAGAGTGCCAGCAAGAATGCAGGTGGGGTCGTGGATGATGTTCCACTGAAAACTACACTGTGGCCACCAGCGTATTGCATAGAGCCCACTGCCCAGCTGTCTGATGGCAGTGATTTTTGGTCATTACCCACCTTGCCCACATTTGACAGAGGCTAATGGTTGAGTGTCCCATCCCCAATCCCCTGACCCATCCACTTCCCCCAGAAAGGCCTTTTGGGAAGAAAACTGGGAAACTTTAGAAAAATAAAAGGCTTATGATCCCTAGTCAAGACAAGACTGTGGGCTAAATCCATCCCTAGTTTGACTCCATTGATTTCACTGGGTCTACACCAGGGATGAATTTGGCCTAACGTTTAAGGGTATGTGTACACAGCAAAGAAAAACCTGCAGCTGGCCTGTGCCAGCCGATGCGGGGCTTGGACTGTGGGGCTGTTTCATTGCTGTGTAGCCTTCTGGGCTTGGGTCCTAGAGCTTGGGCTCTAGCCCAAGCCCAGAAGGCTACACAGCAATGAAATAGCCCTACAGCCCAAGCCCTGTGAGACCGAGTTGGCTGGCAGAGGCCAGCCACGGGTTTTTCTTTGCTGTGTAGACATACCCTAAATAGATATTTCACCTTTACTTGCCCTCCGAGGCCTGTATTTGAGAGTCTGCTTTTGCTCTGTGGAGCTGACACCATCACAGCCGCTCAGGAAAGAATTCCCATCACGGCTCTAGAAGGCTGCGGGCTCAGAGACTGTGGTGTCATCCACTGTTGCCAGGGCAATGAAGACTCTTGAAGGGGAGCCAGCCTGATGGGAGAGGAGGGCGTTAAACTACAAGAGAAGGGTGAAAAGAGGGAACAAATGAGCACTCGTCTAGCAGAAAATCAAGCTGTTGAGAACAAAATTAATCAAGTCACCAAAGGACGTGAAGAGAAGAAATTGCTAAATTATTCTACACCAAGGCTGGAGCTAGGTATTAAACTAGAGGAATTGGAATTGCTCAGTTGTGAGCATAAATTTGACCTAGTTGGTATTACTGTAACCTGAGGGGAGGAGTCACATTATTAGAACGTAAAAATCAATGGTCATAACCTACTAAGAAAGGCTTGAGTGGGCGAAACGGGAAGGGGAGCAGCATTCTGTCAAAAATGGCATTACCTGTCTCTGAGTCACTGACAGCTTGGAAGATAATGGTCTTGAATGCTAATAAATCAGTGTCCTAACAGATAATGCATAGGAAGGGGTACTAGTTGGTGTCTGCTGTAAATCACACGAGAGAAAAGGATGGCAGGCTCCTTAAGCACTTATCTGTATTGTATATGGTGGGGAAACTGCATTATCGATGGGGTCCTCAATCTGATGACCTGTTGCAGATCTGACAGAACTAAAATGTCCTCCGAATTTCTAAATATTACAGATGACAGTTTTCTGCCTCAAAAAGTGTTGCATCCTACCAGGGGGAGTTCTATATTCGACCTCGTCTTGACAGACAAAGAGAAATGGATCATGTAACTAAAAATTAATGGTAGCTTAGGCACAAATTATCATGATTTGTTCACATTTGTTATGTGCAAATAGAATAAAGTCCAAACCCATATACTTGGTTCTTCAAAAGGACCAGTTTCATAAAACAATTATGAGCCAAATCAGCTGAGAGAGAGAATTTGAACAGAAAAATGTGAATGATGATTAGGAATTGTTTGAGACCATTTTACAAGATACCCCAAGAGCCACATTCAATAAAGAAGGCTACACTGGTTAAAAGTCTAGCCTGGCTTAGAGGGGAAGTGAAAGCAGCTATAAAAATAATTATGTATGCCCAAGCCAAATGGAAGAAAAGGGAAGTTGATAGTTATGAATATAAATCAAAAGGTAGGAATTGTAGAAAATTGATAAGGCAAGCAAAAGGACAGAAGGCGAACTCTATGGCCAGCAGAGTTAAGGAATGTAAGTATATTAGGAGCAAAAGAATCCTAGCAGTGATATTGGCCTGTTACTAAATGGAAATGGCAAATTGTCAATGATAATGCAGAAAAGACAGAAGTGTTCAACAAATATTCATTCCATATTTGGGGAAAAGCTAGATGATATAGATGATGAAACAGTTCCCATTCCAACAGTAATTCGGGAGAAAGTTAAAAAGCTAGACATTTTGGAATCAGCTGGTCCAGATAACTTTCATCCAGGAGTTCTCAGACAGCTGGTTTTGGTGCTCTCTAGACCATGTATGTTGATTAACAGTAAGTCTTGGAAAACAGGGGAAGTTCCAGAGGACTGGAAGAAAGCTAAAGTTCTGCCAATATTTCAAAAGGGTAAATAGGATGACCCAGGTAATTCTAGGCCTGTCAGCTTGACATCAATCCAAAGCAAAATAATGGAATGGCAGATATGGGACTTGATCAATAACGAATTAAAGGAAGGTAATTAATGCCAGTCAATGGAATTATGGATTTATGGAAAATAGATCCCATCAAACTAACTTGATATCTCTTTTTGAGATCACAAGTTTGGTTGATAGAAGTCATGGTATTGATGAAATAGACTTAAAACTTTTGTAAAGCGTGTGAATTGGTGTACCACGTGACATTTTGTTTAAAAAACCCTAGAAGGATACAAAATTAATATGGCACACAATAGATTAAAAACTGGCCAAATAATAGATCTCAAAATGTAAGTGTAAATGGGGAAATCATTTTCAAGTGAGTGTGTTTCTAGTGGGATCCTGCAGGGATCAGTTCTTGGCCCTATGCTAACGTTTTTATCAATGAGCTGGAAGAAAACTTCATCAGCAATAATTTTATGTTTGCAGATGTTTGCACACAGATTGGGGGAGTGGTAAATAATGAAGGACAGGTCACTGATACAGAGCAATCTGCATTGGTTGATAAGTGGGGTGCAAGCAAACAATACGTGCTTTAATGTGGCCAAACCTAAGGTCATATATTTAGGAACAAAGAATGTAGGCCACACTTACAGGATGGGGGACTCTATCCTGGAAAGCAGTGTCTTTGAAAAGGACTTGGGGGTCATGGTGGATAATACGTTGAACATGAGCTCCTAGTCTGATGCTGTAGCCAAAAGAGCTACAGTGATCTTTGTGTGTATAAAAGGAATCTGGAGCAGGAGTAGGGAGGTTATGGTAAGTCTGTGTTTGGCACTGATGCAATTGCTGCGAGAATACTGTGTCCAGTTCTGCTGTCCACAGTTCTAGAAGGATGCAGATAAATTTGAGAAGGTTCAGAGAAGAGCCACAAGAATGATTAAAGGATTGGAAAACATGCCTTATACAGTAGAATCTCAGAGTTATGAACACCAGAGTTATGAACTGACCGGTCAACCGCACACCTCATTTGGAACCGGAAGCACATAATCAGGTAGCATCAGAGACCAAAAAAAAAAAAAAAAGCACATACTGTACAGTACTGCGTTAAACGTAAACTAGTAAAACAATAAAGGGAAAGTTTAAAAAAAGATTTGACAAGGTAAGGAAACTGTTTCTGTTCTTGTTTCATTTAAATTAAAATGGTTAAAAGCAGCATTTTTCTTCTGCATTGTAAAGTTTCAAAGCTGTATGAAGTCAATGTTCAGTTGTAAACTTTTGAAGGAACAACCAGAACATTTTGTTCAGAGTTAAAAACATTTCAGGGTTACGAACAATCTCCATTCCTGAGGTGTTCGTAACTCTGAGGTTCTACCGTAGTCAGAGACTAAGGCGTGTATTCTATTTATCTTACCAGAGGGAAGATTAAGGGGTGACTTGATCTGTCTGTAAGTACCTATGTGGTGAACAAAACTTTGGCAGTAAAGGGCTCTTCAATCTAGCTCACAAAGGTACAACAAGATCCTATGGCTGGAAGTTGAAGCTAGACAAATTCAGACTAGAAATGAGGCACAATTTGTCAACAATGATGGTAATTAACCATTGGAACAACATACTAAGAGTTGTGGGAGATTCTCCATCACTGGAAATGTTTTAAATCAAGGTTGGATGTTTTTCTAAAAGATTTTCTCTAGTTCCAACAGGAATTAGCCCAGGAGAGTTCTCTGGCCTATTATACAGGAGGTCAGACTAGATGATTAAAATGATCCCTTCTGGCTTTATAACCTATACATTTAGGTCATGGCAGGTAAATGGATTAACTGTTTTGGAGGTGATCCTTCGTCTCAGAGAAGTCCAGGGTAAAACTCCCATTGACTTCAGGGGGACCAGGACTTGGTTTAAGTCTGTGTGAGATGGAAGGAGAAGGAAGAAGAACAGGGTGTGGTTGTGAAAAGCTTCTTACCTGTTTAATGGCGGTTTCCTTTCCTGGGCCTCCTGGTGGGGAGTTTGCAGCTGCGGAGTGCGGCAGTGTCTCTTATCTGCTGCCCTCGGTACTGAGATGGTGAGGCACAAACCGCATCAGGGCGGGAGCGGCTGGACTCCAACCACCTGGGGAAGGACAAACAGAAAACCCCTAAGCTTCAGAAGGGGACAGACTACTGCTCATGTGGGCTGCCAGAGGAGACCGGAAACTGCATTACTGACCAAGTGTCAAGTTATTGGTATTGCCTCTTCCTCCTCACCGGGCACAACTAACCGGGACCTTCCCCCTGGACCTGGTCAGTGGGCACCAGATTGGGTAGGGGAGAGAGAGAAGTGAGTGTCTCTTACTTGCGCAGAGCTGCTAGCTGACAGGAGCAGTGCCAAGGATTATTGGACAGGGTGAAGTTCTCCAGGCTGCTGAACGGGAAGTTCCCAGGTAGCTGGTTAAGTCTGTTGTTCTCGATGTGAACAGTCTTCAGTGTGGTCACTCCAGCAAATGCTTTATCTGAAAACTAAAGCACAAGGGGAGATGCGGATCGCTGTGACTCGGGCGAGTGGGGGATGTTCTCCATTCCCTTCTCTTCCAGGCCGCCTGTGTTCATGGCTTTTAGTGACAGCAGCGGGGCTGGAGAGAGTGGGAGAGGGTAAGGAGCAAGGAATTTCCTCCATGGCCTCCTGGAGGGATTCAGGAGGCAGAAGCGTGGAAGGTGTTTTTCTTTTTCAGTGATGGATTTTAGTTCCTCCCACCACAGGGTGGCTAAAGCCCAAGCCCCTCCCCATTTGCTCCTTGCCTTCCACAGGCCCCTCCATATAGCCCAAAGAAAAGCTGAGGTCAGGCCAGTCCCATTTGTTTCTAAAGCATGCTCCTCCTCTCTAAATGGGCCGCGACATTTCCTGGGTACAAACCTTTCCAGGGCTGGAATTCCTCCCAGTCCCTGTTGCGTTCCCGCTCATGGAACTGTTGATGGAGGGAGTGTTTGTGGAGTCTGAAGGGCCTGTAGGCTTTGGCAGTGCCCCGTGGGCTCCGAGTGGAAAGTTACACTTGGCTTCAGAGCGCTGTAGATGCAGCAGGGCAGGCGTCCAGTGCCTTGGTCTCCTCACCTCTCTCTCTCTCCCTCCCCTCCCTAATGGGTTGTTTGCAAGTCTGTGTGTTCGTGGCCTATGGGCAGGCTTTAAAATATAGCCCCCTTCACGCACTGAGAGTAAAATGCAGTGTGCCAGAGAGAGAAAACTGGCAATTGTGCACCTCCTGTTAGCCATCTCCCCTTCTCCCCATCCCAATCCTACTTGTCCATAGGCAATTAGTTTGGAAGAATTTGTGTAAAATGCAAACCCATCAGCGCAAACTTCCCTGCAGCCCATTGGTTACAGAGGAAACTGTTGACTGCATGGGTGCTTCTCTTAGCAATAACAAACTTGTTTTCTTCCCCCCCTTTCCTGTTCTTTTCAGAACCGTGGGAAGGGGAGAAAACAGATTTGTTATCTCCAGAGACGCATCCATCGGTCCACCAGAAAGCTCTGTGTCAAATACCCATCTGTGTATTTTCATGTCTCACTGATCACTCCTCAGACATGTCCTCTCAGTGTGCGTCCCAGCTCCTGCAGCTATGCCATCTCAGGCTGCAAACCTGGGAGATCTTACAAACCAAGCAGCGTCGGGTTGGATTAGTGCTTGTATAAGAGACCTCCGAAGTCCTGCAGCGAGTAGTCTTGGGAAGTCAGCAGGTGACAGCCCCCTATGGTTCAGCACAGAATAAATCCCAGCGGGTTCTACTATGCTGCTGCCAGTGCTGTCTCTCTGATGAGTTGTGAAACCAAGGTCCTGACCACTTCTGGTGCTTTGTGCAGCATGGGTGTTTGACGTCAGTGTCCTGGCCAAATTCCAGTTTGAGTAATTCTGTTCTGACCACCTAAATTCCCCCTGCGGTTTTAATCTAATATGGCATTCTACTTCACTTCCTGTTCCAATTGTTTTGTAATGCTGCCGTGTGTTGTTAAACAGATGCTGTGCTTTATCTCCGAGCTTCAGGCACTTTGGGATCCTTCAAGATGAAGGTCCTTTTGTAGATGCAAGATGATTATTGTTCACTTTTTGGGGGGCACATAGCTAATATGGTACTGAGCCCTGTTAGAAATGGGTGTCATAATATCTTTGTTTAAAGCTTCGGAGAAGAGTCAGGTCTCTTTGTTTCCGTGCGTGTGAGAGGACTTCCCAGTACTAGAGTTGCAAAATTGTTTAAGATCTCTTTCTTTTCTGGTGTGACAATGGTGATGTTAATTGCAACAGTGACAGGGATTCTCATCTGGAACAATTTCGCACATCCGAGTGGCTATAGAATTTTGAAACCACACAGAAGAATCCAACCCTATCAGAGAAGAGGAGCTGAGAATGGTATTTCCTGGGGGGTGGGGTGGGGTGGGGAAATGGCTGCAACACAGATATTATCACCATTGCATACTTTAAATACCACCATCACCTGGCCACTGTGTCCAGGGAGACTCACATACATACATATGGATCACATGGGTCATATGGATACAAGGCCTTTGGCAAGCGTGAGGAGAAAACTAATTTGTGTGTGTCTAGGCTGCAGTCAGAGGTGTGGCTGCAGCACGTGTAGAGGTACCCAAGCTAGCTTTGATCTAGCTAGCTCAAAAACCAATAGCAAAGCCACAGCAGCATGGGCTAGCTGCTCAAATAATTACCCAGGGTCCCAGGTGGGCTTATACAACATGCCTTGCCACGACTTCACTGCTACTGTTATTCAAGTTAGCTAGATCAAAGCTAGCTCGGGTGTGTCTACACATGGGTGCAGTTGCTCCTCTGACTGCAGTGTAGACATACCTTTAGAGTGAAAAAATGAAAACCGTGGAGCAACCATGGCTGACCGTGTTCATAGTGAAATGGGAATGATCATCTGGTGGCATGCCTCTCTCGGTTGTACTAATCAAATGGTCCAGACTTTGTTATGAGGGCACTTGGCTGCAGGAAGTGCCATATTTCATATGAGACCTCAAACAAAGTTCCTGTCGATTACTGACCACTAGTAGGTCCTTAAAGCATCAAGAGCACTTTTTTGCAAAGCTAGCGGTGTTAACCCTCGTGTCTTGGCTAATTTGTATAATTCTGTTCTGCCTAGCCAAACTCCTTCTGCAGTTTAGGTTGGATCTGGCATTCTTTTCCACTTTTGCATACAAAGGAAGTGGTGTGTGCACTGTGAAACAGCTGCTGTGTTCCACCCCAGAAGGGACTGCATTGGTGGATGAAATGGTTCCTCTATGCACCTTGTCGACCAGTTGCATGTGGTTGGATCTCTCCAATCTGAAAGAAGCTACAGGAGATGTGAGATGATATCAGAGGTAGTTTTTTATATTGGAATGTTGTTAAAATGATGGCAAAAAGTATGAAAGATGAGGGACAGTCAATGTGCAGAATTATACCGAGACAACCCCGTTAAAACAGCAATGCAGCACGAGATAATACACATAACAAAGAACTACCATCGATCCACTGAGCAAGTTCACCACTGGTGAGAGTGAATATAACTCTATGGACTTCAGGCAATGCACGCCTGTAAGTCAGCAATGACTAAACCCTTCATCTCTAGCTAGCAACGTATTGATCAAACAGATGGAAGAACTGACTCGACATCTGTTTGCTGTAAAATTCCATTCTCATGCCCAAGGTACTGTTCTCCAGATTAACAAGGTCACTGCATAGCTAGACTGAATTCATAGACTTCCAGTTTGTTCAGCTAATTCCTTGACGGTATAAAGAGCGCTTGCATCTGTTGAGCATCCCAACATCTTGGACTCATTAAATCTCATCTTGTCTCTGGTGTCTCTGCATCTAGTTTCACATTTAATCTGTATCTTCTGATTTATGCGTGATGAGACCAGATAGAATCTGAGTTGATGCCCGCAGTAGTGACATGGCAGCATCACTGAAGGATGACATGCTCGTCATCTGTGGAGTCCTTCCATAGATGTGTCAGCAGATAATTTCCAGGTGAATGAGTCTGATTACACCAATCCGTATGGGGACTGTAATCTCGAGAATAGGAAAGAGATGAAATGTCGATGAAGGGACACTGTGCTGCTATAGATACTGTCCTCCTCAACCTGGATAAATTCCAGCTTCCTAGCTTGGCATTCTGGGATGCTGTATTGCCTTTGTAACGTGGATGTTCTCTAACTCCCAACACCGTTGGGCAGCTCTCTGCTGCTGTTGGGTTGTGTCCTTCTGAATGCAGATGCTCTGCACACCCCAGCACAGTATGATGCTGGCTCCGTGTTGCTAGAAGGCGCTCATCTTTTTCACTGGGATGTTCTCCATCCCTCTGCACCACATGATGGGGTACTGCCTTGCTGTGAGGTGCTATCCTATTTCCCCTGGATACTCTCCATCCCTGTGCTTCTTGGCACAGCATCTTGGGATGTTGTGAGCTGCTCTTTCATCATCCTGTTGCATCCCAACAGAGCAATGTGGGACATTGCTGCTTTGAGGTCCTGTCCTTCCTGAGCTGGATATGTGCCTTTACTGCCTGGTATTCCAGGGGTCCTGTTGCAAGTAGCTCCTTCAGCGTGATGCTCCTACCCGTGGCCCTGACTTTTTCCATGAGAAAAAGAGGGGTATTTTGCTGGGTTACCTGAATGTCCCTCCTGCTCTCTGGGTAGAAACAGGGCTCCTTTGTAAAAGGCTGCAAGAGTTTCTCTTGAGAGCTCATCAATAGACAAACCTTTCTTTATAGAGTGTAAAGTTGGAAGTTTTTTTAAAAAAAGGTAGAAGATGGACATGTGTGCACTGGGTACCTGTCTGCACTGCACTAGGAAGAAACTGCTGCTATTCATAATGCTTCTGGAGGAATCTCCTTCCCCCCACACTTCGAACCGACAGCAGGTACAGGCTGCAGCTCAGGAGACGGGGCAGTTCAGCTCTACCAGTCCACTGTGTCCTGCCAGTTTGAGCACGGGGCAGCCCCTTGCCTCTCATTTCCCCAACCCCACCTCCCAAGGCTGGGAGGTCTTTGCTCATTTATTTCAGAGCACCAGAATACATTTCCCATTGGAGCTGGGCCCCACCACCCTTCCGCTGGGCTCAGTGAGCCCAGGAGAGCTTAGCATCCCATAGCACAAGAGGAGGGGATTCTCTCGTTTTTATTCATCACGTGGATGTTCAAAGGTTCAGGTGCCTTTTTTAATTACTAGTGAACCCTTCACCCTTCTGCCGAAACTGTGACCCTGAGTCTCCTTTTCCTCAGACCCAGGCAGATCAGGACAGAAGCGTGACAGCATTGTAAGTGAGAAGAGAACCAGGCCCTACGTTTGGATTTGAAAGGGGAGGGAGGGTGGAAAGGAACCTACCTTTTCCAGGCCCATGTTGTCCAGACTGAGGGTCTCCATGTAGCGCCCGAAGGACTGGAAGGCATAGTCGGGAATGACCTTCATGGGGTTGTGAGAAAGCTTCAGGTCCTCCACTACCCTCAGCTTGCTCATTGCAGCCACTGGGTAAGTGCTCAGCTGGTTCTTATCCAGATGGAAGACAGCTAGGTTTTCCACGTCGTCCAGGGCCCCGGGCTGGACGGAGGAGAGGGAGTTGTCAGAGAGGTAGAGCCAGCGCAGGTCCTTAGCACCGCTGAAGGCCCCCGATCTCAGCTCTCGGATCTTGTTGCTGCCCAGCTGCAGGATGAAGAGGTTCATGAGTGGGGAGAGGAGCCCCTTGGGCAGGTCCGAGATCTTATTGTGGTCCATGTACAGGTACGTGAGCTCCGACAGGTCGTCGAAGGCACCCATCTTGATGACGCTGATATCGTTATTGGACAGGTAAAGGTAGACAAGCTGCTTCAGCCCCCGGAAGGCGCCGCTGGAGATCTCCTTGATCTGGGAATGCTGGAGGTGGAGGGACACGAGCCCTTTCATCTCCCTGAAGGCGTTGGTCGGCAGGACGGGGAAGTTGTTCCTCTGCAGATTGAGGAGCCGCGTTTGCTCGGACACCTTGGGGATCTTCTTCAGCCCGACGTTGTCGCAGATGACGTGCTGGAGCTCTCCTCCATGGCAGTGGCAGCTCGAGGGGCATGCCTGGAGGATAGGGAGGAGGCACACCAGCAAGCTGAGGAGGCTGAGGAAGAAGGCTGACCGGTCCATGGCCAGCACAGGGATCCGTGTAGGAGGGAAGAGCAGCGGCAGGAGGAGGGAGACGAGCGAGTGAGAGTCTGCAGCAAGCTGAACACAGCCCTATTTATAATGCTGTTATTAAAAAACGAAATCCCTTCCCACAAACCGCAGGCAGCAGCCAGACTCTGACTTGGAAGCGACTGACTTTGGGAGTTCAGTGTGACTTTAACCCCTTTGGGCTTCTTCAAACCTCCACTGCTGTGCTGCAGACAGCAGGCTGGAGCAGTTTTCCCCATGGGACAGGGAGGTAAATGGGCAGAGAAAACAGCGTGTGTATCTGCCTTTTGGGGGGGATCTCTTCGCTCCCCACTGAAGCAGGTGGTGATAAAGCCCTCGGTGACTCAGAGATGGAGAACCAAGTCCAGGGATAGGGGACACAGAACCTGTCCCCCTTCAGTGCCAGACTCAGGGGGTATGGCAGGGATCATTAACTGGTACAGGGCCCACCCCTCCTGTACTGATGTTTTCCATGTGTTTACTGGTGACATTTTAACATGGGTGGAATCTTGAACTATTTTCCCAGGCTTTAAAGATAGGGAGGAACCCTGTTGTTATATAGGGACAAACCCTGGCATCCTTATTCTGTCCATCTCCCACTTATTTCCTGTGCGAGGATTGAGTGAGATTGGGAGCAATTGGGGGTAGGTTCAGTGTGTGGACAGCTCCGGGTGTATTGTGGGTGCCACTGTAGTGCTAATAATGGATGAGGACTTCAGGATCTGTCATGGTCAGAGAAAGATGAGGTGGGGAGAAGCCTAGTTCCTGCTGAGCTAGTCACAGTCTGACCAGCCTGGGACTGAAGGGCAGCTAGCCCCATGGTGATATGGTAGTGGGGAAAGACTCTGGCGGTGTGAGCTATGGGGGACAGACACCCTGCCGTTTGGTGATGGGGCAGCAGTTGAGACCTCCATGATGTGGTGGGGACAGAGACTGGCTGATGTCCCGTTAGGGAGAACTGTAGCCAGAATGGAATAATGGGGTTGTGACCCCGATGTTGTGATACCCTGGGGAGCAGTAGCTAAGGTGCAGTGTGGTTTTCAGGTAGCACCTGGGGCTTCTGAGACAGAGGTAGGGGAGAGGGGAAGACATGATGGCTCGGACTTTGGTGAAGGGGCTCATGTCACATCAGGCTAATGGCATCACAGGCAGTGGGGCTGGGTGCTTTGGTCAGGTTAAGGGATTACAAAGAATAGCAACAAGGAGGTGGATTAAAGATCTGGAGGGTGCCCCTTGCTCTCCCCTTGGAGGGGAATTAAGGGAAGGAGGTAGGATCTCTAGGTCTCTCTCCCTTTCTGAGTGTGAGAGGGGAGAGATCAGGGGAGGAATTGTGGTGTGGAGGTGGTAAATGGAACATTTTGAGCTGGTTTCTAGCCAGTTCCTGGCAGTAGCAAACAACTGAGAGCCGAGCACATAACTGGGAGCTTGTTGAGGCTTCCACCTCTGAAGCTGGCTACAAAGCCCCGACGGAGTGTTTATGGAGGCGAGACAGTCTCAAGAAAGGGAGGAAATCCAAGGGCTGACTTAGGACACAGAGACTGACTTATTCACAGGGATCTCTGGGTTTTTCCATTGTTGAGATGTGGAATTAGCCATCCCTCCTGAGCATGCTCCAGAGGGTGTTATGCAAACTGGCTGACAGCATCCAAGCCTCTGTTTTGCAGATGAACATTTTAATGGGGCTATTTACTTTATTTTTTCATTTTGGGGGTGAACTTTGTTTCTCTTGAACCTTAGAGACAGCTAACATTGGCTGACTGGAGATGTAATGTAGACAATCTGGTGCAACCTTGCCATGCAGCTCTTCCCGTACGCCTCAGTCCGGCCAGGCAGCATGCTGCCAATCAAAGCCTGGATCCTCTTCTCCATCCTCGGTATGTGAGGAGTTCTCACTGGTTTGCGTCCTGAGATGGAACAATAGAGGAAGCCTGGGTTTTCAAGCTAGCTATTCTGTGGTCAGACATCTGTTAAACAGATGGCACAAAACGTGTGTGTTTGTGGCCTAATAAGAACTCGAAACGGGGTCTCCAGAACTGAAAGGCGAGTGCATTGACTACTCTGACACCTAGTTTAATGCAGTGTTGTTGTAGCCACGTTGGTCCCAGGATATTACAGAGACAAGACGGGTGAGGCAACAGAAGTTGGTCCAATAAAAGATATTGCCTCACTCACCTTGTCCACGTAATTTAACGTCTCTTTGAGATTCCTGATCAGGACTTTGGAGCAACTAAAGAAGTGGCACCCCAGAAATTCTTTCCCAGGCTTTCCACTGGGAGCTCCATCGTGCGGTGAGAACTCCCGTACAGCATGGGAATGATTAGTAAAGCAATTCCCAAAATTTCATCTTTCTCTTTCTATCTGTGAACAGACTGCGGCTTTCTCAGACTTACTCCAAGTTATTTTCTGAATAATTTCTATTAATAATACCTGAGCTGTATCGTGTGTGTGAACAGTTCATTGGCAGCATTTGAAATGCAGCTGTTTTGTTTGGACACCTAGGTCACATGGTATATCTCTGTTCCTTGGTTGGATAAATGTAACTCTCAGAGTTAGGTTTCCTGTGTAAATAGTTGGCCTTATACCTTTCAACGTTCACTTTCCCCCTCTTCCTCACAATGTTAACTAACAGTTTGGTTTCCATGGACATGCCTGCCAGCAGGGGTCAGACTGAGAATAAAGATAGTGGTACTTTTCCAAACTCCACCCATAAAATAAGCTCCTCCCATATGTGTCACCTGTGGATTGCCAAGTGGTTTAAATTAAGGGACTCTTGGGTTTGCCCTTTAAAGATGGGGTGGGGTGTTTTACCCACTTATGGCTGGTGGCTTTTCCGCTTAACTCTGGGGCTGCTATTTTTCCTGTGCATTTTTTTGGGTGGGCACCACGCGTGACGATGCAAAGATGCAAACCCTGCCTCCATGCCCAATGTGATGATGCAAACCGTGCCCCCACACTGCTCTCTAACCCGGCCCCCCCACTTTTTTGGGGTGGCTTTGTTAGACCACTCAGGCTTATTTCTTTGAAATGTTCTGGCTCCAGCAGCTCTGTGGCCTCCAGTGGGCTCATTGAGCATGACTCCCCCTCAGTGGGGCTTGAGCATATCCCTGGGCTCTGTTAGGCTCCTGGGGCCTGACTGCTCCCTAGCTGGGAAGGAAATAAAGGGGTGCTACCTCCCAAATGGTGCTATCTGCACCAAAATGAGACATTGCCTACAGTTAAATCATGCAGCTGTCACCTGCCCTCTCCTTTCTTACACCAGCAATAAAATAGTTAACAGTGGTGACACTTAAACCATTATCACTGGACCTCTGGGTTAACCCCTCACTGAGATGAACGGGGGGGGGGCAGCTCACACCTTTCAGAGCTGTTGTTCCAGGCTCCCTGCAGCCTTATCCCTGCATCCCTGATATTTTGGAGGTTCTCTTCACAACCACAACAGCTAGAGACATTTTCAGATGAAAGCTGAGGGTTTATAGAACGAGACGGTAGGCTCAGAGAGGTGCCAGCTTGGCATATGGGTGTGGACTGGCTGCTTTTGAGCTTTTCTTGCCAGTGAGCCTGACTGTTCACGAGGATAGTCATCAAAAGCAAACACAAAAGGGGCACAGCCGCCATCTAAGAGAGTTTGCTTCAGAATTCAAAGGATTTTTCATGGTTATTTCACTGTTCTTACCCAGCTCTCCTCTGGGATTTGTTCCCCGCTGTCCTGTGTCAATGCTTGGATTTAAGGAGCTCCCAGTAAACAGGGACACAACCTTTACTTTGACCCTGCCCCCATCACAAACCCCCATTGAAATGATGCACGTGTTGCATGAGTCTGACCCAGCCCTATACGATGGTGTGAAGAAACAGGAAGAAATTCCAAAATTCGCTGCACGTGCTGATGGGAATCTTTGTCCCCAGATGAAGGCCAGTGGGTACCCATTGGCCAGACATCTGTCTGACACCACTAGGCAAGGAATTAGTTAACTGGGAGTATAAAAGTGCACAGGCTGAGAAGCTAGAGCCAAGAGCGTATATATGCCCCTTGGGCAAAGAGTGCTCATCTCAGGTTTGCCAGCTGGAATCGGATCAGACCTCCAGCTGCTGTTAGATGATTAGATAGCAGCAGCTGCCAGAATAGCTTTTTTCCATTTCCATCTGGCCAAGAGATTGCAGCTGTTTTTGGGATGCTCACCCCACTACCCTCATCCAGGCCTTTGTTGCTGCAAGATTAGATTCCCACAGTGCATGGAGCTGCACGTTCAGTCCTTTCAGAAGTGGACGCAAATGCGGAGTGCAGCCGCCTGCTTGCTGAGAGCATGTATCTCGTCATGCGCACGACTGCAGGAGCTATGCTACCTGCCCTTTGCCTTCCGGGTGAGTTTGAGGTGCTGGTTTTGAGCCGCTGGGAGGGTGTTCTTCCTGGGGGGGCCCTCCTTTGGCATGTGCTCACATCCCTGTCCCAGTGAGCCTGAATCCCTGTTCCTCAGTCTAGGGGACACTGCAGAGCGCCATCTGTTTCCATCTGTCTTCTGGGAGGGGATGTGCGGTGACAGTGTTTGCAGGGGAATGGGGTACTTTGGATGGGATGAAGATAGCCTGCTGGATTTGCAGCTATTTATGTACTCTGTATTTGTTAATGTCTCGTGAGAGGTGCCCAGAGCAGAGGTTGAATGCATAGATAGAAATAAATAACTATGGGGTCAGGCGCTGGACTGGGACTCAGGAGACCTGGTTTCAGTTCCTGGCTCTGCCACAGACTCCCTGTGTGACCTCGGGCAAGACACTCGTTTTCCCTGTGCCTCAGTTCCCCATCTGTACCATTTGGCTAGTCCAGGGGTCTCAACCCCGTGGGCCACATGTTTATTTTCTGCGGCCTCCCCGCAGCCCCAGCGTTTACCTAGAGTGGCTCCGGCCTGGCGCGCACTGGGGGCAGGGCAGGCTCCCTCCCTGCCTGCCCTGCCCCCGCTCTGCTCCGGGAAGCAGCCGGGACCTGGGGGGGTGGGGCATAGGGGTCGGTGTGTTGCCCTGGCTGTGCCTCCAGGCACCGCCCCCCACAGCTCCCATTGGCCGCAGTTCCTTGTTCCCGGCCAATGGGAGCTGCGGGGAGTGGTGCCTGGAGGCGCAGCCGGGCTAGGCATGGCCTGGAGGAGCCTGCCCTGGCCCCAGTGCACGCTGGGCTGGAGCCCGCCCCCCGAACCCCTCCTGCAGCCGAACCCCCTGCTGCACCCTGTACCCCTGCTGCACCCCGACTCCCTGCCCTGAGCCCCCTGCCGCACCCCTCCTGCACCCAGACCCCATGCTGCACCCTGCACCCCTCCTGCACCCCAACCCCCTGCCCTGAGCCCCCTGTCGCACCCTGCACGCCTCCTGTACCCCCTGGGGCAGGGAGAAGGTGGAGTTGGGGTGGGGATTTCGGGGAAGGGGTTGGAATGGGGGCAGGGAAGAGGTGGGGCAGGGGCAGGGCCTCATGGAAGGGGTGGATTGGGGGCGGGGCGGGGCAGCGGGGGTTGGGTCAGTGATGCAGCCCTCGGGCCAATGTACTAGTTCTCATGTGGCCCTCGTGGTCATTTGAGTTTGAGACCCCTGGGCTAGTCCTTCCTTTCTCTCACCCCGTGGGTGTGTCTGCACTGCAAACGAAGGTGTGTTCTTAACTCAGGTTAGTTAACTCGGGTTAAAATAGCAGCAAAGACCCGGCAGCTCGCATTTAACTCAGGTTAGTAGCTCTATAGGTTTGAACTCAAGCTGCTGATCTGAGTTCGGGGCCGAGTCACTGTGTCTTCATGGCTGTTTTAACCCGAGTTAAGAACACCCACTTCTCTTTGCAGTGTAGACATACCCAGTGTCTGTCTTGTCTCTTTAGATTGTACGCCCTTTGAGGCAGGGACTGCCTCTCCCTCTGTCTGTGTACAGCGCCTAGTACAATGGGGCCCTGAACACAATGGGCCGGGCAGTAATGCAGATGCAAGGGGCTGGGTGATCGGGTTTATTCCATGAAGGGTCTCGCCATGCTGGGCACACCTCATACAGCCCATTTGACCCAGCAGAGGTTAAATGGCTGCTGTGTGCCTTCCAGTTGGAACACACCTACTGGGGGACGGGGCCTGGACACTGCCGTCAGGGGAACGGAGTCTGGTCTCACGTTCCACTTTAATGCATATAAAAGTTTAATAAAAGGTAAATTCTTTCTGCTAATGTTTTTGACTCCCCTGCTTCAGTGAGCAGATTCCTGCAGGAGACTGGGAGCAGGTTGGCGTCCTGCACAACCTGGCACCACGCACAGCTGCTGGGAGGGGCCCATGGGCTCCCAGCTGTTTGTATTTGAGTGTCTTGCTGCCAGGCAGGCAGGAGCTGGTATTTACTCATTGAATTTCACAGCCCTTGACTGGGGATGAGTAAGGACTGGGCAGCAAACGGGCAATGAGCCACAGAAGTTCACAGCTTGCCTGGTGTATGCCAGTGTCTCATGGGTGGCATGTGGTGTGGTGGTGACAACGGGTCTAGTGTGAGTGTTTCTTTTGCTGGGGCCCCTGTTCAGCCCTGGCCCTTGGAGATCCCCCAGGACTGGCGCTGCTGGGACATCTCAGAAGAGGAGGGATTATCCCACACTCCCCTCTTTCTTAATTGATTAACAGTTCTGCAAACATTTGCTGTTCTACAAAGAGGTGAATCCGGTTCCTAGTAATTTACAAATGTGTGACTCTCCTCTGCTTCTCCGCAGAGGCCTTTGTGGGCTAAGCCAATAAATACACAGCTTTTAAAAACAGGGTAAATATAGATTGAGGGTATTTCTCTGGCGTCTCAGGGCAGGGCTGTTCTGGTGTCTTGTTTTAGCTCAAAGAGGCAGTCCCTTCCCTTTCCTCCATGCTTCATTTTTATTAGCATGTCCTCCTGTGTAGAACTTGATACACTTGAAACACCCCACACTAAAAAGCTCATTGTCCCATAAGCCAGTGTCCCCTGTGTGAATTCGGCTCTGAGTCTGCATTCACACTGGTGTAAATCAGGAATAACTCTGCTGACACCAGTAGGATTACTCTGGTGTAAGAGGGATGTGAGGCAAGGCCCTCTGTCTCTAGCTGGAGGGAATAGCATAGGGCCAAATTCTTGCCAGCCTATGTGTTGATGCACAGGGGGTTCCTCCCCAACTTTACACCCCTGCACAGTGGTGAGAGAGAGCAGGGTTATGGCCTCCCCTACTCTCTGCAAAGGCCAGGAGAATGGACAAGGGATGGAGCAGGGCGTATGCTGCACCTGCTGCAGAGCAGTACAGTGTGGGCTATCTGGGAGCTCCTTGGGGCAGTTCTGGCTCCATCAGCCAGAATTCTGCTTAGGGACCCAGGTGCTGCAGAGCCCCCTGAGGCAGAATCTCGCCCTTAGTGATGGTTGAGTTTCAGCTCCAGGGGCCCTCAGCACTCACATTTTCAGAATCCAGCAGGGTGTTTGTCTGGGGTGTTTGTGGGCGCCCGCCACCACCGCATCTAGAACCCAAAGCCTGTGTCGGGCACCCCTCACTGCAGTGCCTAGGGCTCAGGGCCTGCGTCAGGCACCCCTCAGTGCAGTGCCTAGGGCTCGGGCCCCGCACCGAGCACCCCTCACTGCAGTGCCTAGAGCTCGGGGCCTGTGTCAGGAACCCTCAAATGCCTGCTTCCCATCGGAGAGCTCCCTGCCCCGCAGTTAGTGGCCAGCCAACACGAGGCTGCTGCTTTTTGGGAGCTGTAGGCAAGGCAGCTTCCTTCCCACACCCCATCCACCCACACTCTGCCAGCTCAGCTTCCTGCTGTTATCTTTCACCCGCCCAGCGGCCTTCCTCTCTGATCCCCAGCCGCCTCTCCGGCTTCTCTTCTCCATAGCTCCCTGATGCTCCCTGCCTCGCCCACTGAAGCCCCCCACCCAGCTCTCGCTCCATCCTTCACCCCACCATGCACCTGCATGCTAGTCAGCCTGGACCTCAGGATTGTTGGCGGGAGGGGGGTGTCTCCCACTCCTGAATAGAGTGTCCTCTGCTGTGCTGCTTTCCCCTTCCCCTACGCTCAGTGCCCCATTGTCCCCTTGCCACAACCCTCAACCCCCCTCCATCCTTCAATGGCCAAAATCCTCCCCTTTCCATTCCTGAATGTAACCCACAAGCCTCCAGGAATGGGAGTGGGGTTAAAGCTCTCAAGAGCAGGGATCTAACCAGGTGTCCTGGATCTAAGTCTCCTCTTCCCCTCCCCGGCCCTCAGCCATCTTCGCTGAGCTGTGCAGAACGGGGAAGGAGAGCTCGACCTGAATGGTGGGTGGCCTTCAGGCCATACAGGCTGCTTTGTTCCTGAGGTCCCAGGGGCCGAGTACTTTCAGAACAGTGATTATTAACAGAGCGTCTAATCATCAAGGTAGTGGACTAATAAAATGACGCCTGCAGTAGGTGAAGTCCTAACCCCATGGAAGTCCATGGGAATGCTGCCATGGACTTCAGCAGGGGCAGGATTTTGCCCAGTTTGTCCTCAGTTTTACTTCTTCATGGGATGCCAGCAGCTGGGAGCCTTCAGATACCCGCCAAGCCAAGGGGTTTCTCTTGGTTTTTCTGTCCTCCTCGGTCTCTCTGTGCTTTCTCTCTCTCAATGTGCATTGTATTCCCCCCCCCCCCCCGGGTTGTCCTCTCCCTGTGTCAGGTCAATGGGTGAGTTGTATAGTGAAGGCATTTTTCAAGGTGTTGATAAAATACCAAGTAACTGTCACATGCCTCATTGCTCGCCAGTGAGTGGAGTTTCTGAAACTCTAGCCAGGCTGGGGAAATACTTACGAGCCTCAAGAATGCAACTTGGCCTGGAAAGAAGAGAAACAGCTTGAACTCCAAACCACCAGGAGCAGTTTGTCCTGACAGTAAAATAACAGGAGGTTGATTTTCAGCAATGCAGGAAAGCAGCAATCGCCTGTGTTGTGTCTGCCAGGCTGGTTTGGTTGCTGGTTTTGAAACGGCTGCTCTGGGGCAAAGCCATTATGACACAGCGAGGACATTGCATTGGCTATTTGGGGGATTCTTTAAGCCGGTTCAGACTGGGACTGTCTTGTGACTATCTGGGTGGGTGGGATCTGCAGGAATATGGCCACCTTTGGAGAATTGTCCTACAAGGCAAACTTGTTTGCTGCCCGATTTTGCGGCAGAGAGATGACACTGTCGCTCTGGAAGCTAATGACATCACATTGTAATCCAAGTTGGAACATATCCAGAAGTTGTTGTGGGGCAGTAAAATCGACCTGGAAAATCCAGGTCAGTCCCATAAAATTTGGAATGGAGGGGCAACTCCGGAGAGCTCAGGTATACCCAGTGCTGAGGCCAGCAGAGCTAGGCCCCATCGCCTCAGTGAACATTCGAATGAGACAAGAAGGGTGATGAGTTAAGGACTGTTTGGAGCTAGATGCCAAGGGAGGGTCTGGAATCGACTTCAGTTGAGATCTTCAAGGCTAGACAAAACATCCGGCATAGGATAATGAGATCCATCCTCTCAGTCACTGGGGGCTGGACTGGCGGAGCCAGCGTGAGAGCCCTCAGTACTTCCTTTGGTTTGTTATTTGACTTTCTGTTGTTTGTTACACCCTTTTTGACGCCTGAAAAGCACTTTACTTTTCCCAACCACTTCCTCCCTTCTCTCTGGGGCCAAGATGTTGGTTTCTCCCTGTGTTGTTAAGGGAACTGAAACAAGCATGTCTTTGGAGTTTTGTTGGTGTCCCAGTATCATTGTGCACCCCCAGCGCTATTGTGTAACAACTGCTGCAGAGCCAGCAGGGGGAGCACAATGGTTTTGTCCCTCAGCTTGCCCCCAGCCAATAGAATAATAGGGTGCAATGACCCCTCTGGTGCTCTAGGGCCCTGATCTCTACTCCAGTCCTACCCCAACGGAATTCCATTTTAAGTAACACAATGATGAATCAAGCCCTTGCAACCTATCAGCATCATTTGAGGGCAAAAGGGAGTGAGCGTTTTTATCCCCATTGTACCAATGGGCAAACTGAGGCACAGAAAGGTGACTAGATGTGCCCAATGTTGCCCAGCCGGGAAAAGAACCCAGGCATCCTGACTCCCAGTTCTATGCACTGGACCCTCTGCCTCTCAAATGTTCACTGCTGAGACTGGAGCAGAGTTTGTTATTTTTTAAACAGTGTTGCCTGATCCACACTGGTCAATATTTATACAGTGGTAGCTGGAAATGTTTGTAAACTGTGTTTAAAACAAAACACTGCACCATTCTGCTAAGGTAATTTTCATTCCCAGTTTAGACGAAGACTCAGAATTCACAGAGAAAGCAGCATTTGTCACCAAACAAACTGCGATGCTGTAATTTTAAAATGACACTTAGCATTTCTGAGCTAATCCAGGGGGTGATCAGGTTGCTGAAGACTGATGGGTCCCATACATCCCTAGCAGGGTTTACCATCAGCTATATTATTGTATTTGCTATAGCTCCCTTCAAGGCAAAGGATCCTAGGGACCTGGTGACTTCTCTATCGCTTGAAGTCTTTCAAGATTAGATAGGCTCCAGCTCAAACAGAAGTTATGGGCTTGATGCAAACATTACTGGGTGAGGTTCTCTGGCCTGCGTTATGCAGGAGGTCAGACTAGATTATCCTAGGAGTCTCTTCTAGCATTGAAAAATCTATAAATCCCCAAGGATGTCTTCAAACCTAAATTGACATATGTCTTTTATACAAGCATCATTTCATCCACCAACAACATGCAGCCACCTCTGGGGTGGAATACAGCAACTGGGAAAGAAAGTAAAGGATATTGCAATGAACCTACTTGGTCTGCAGCAGAAGGCTCCATAATCCCCAGAGTACAGGCAAGGAAAGAGCTACCTGAGGTCAGAGGGGACCAGGCTCCGAGGCAAGCTGGAAGCTGGGTGAGAACAGAAGCAGCAGGCCCTGAACACCAGCCTGGTAGCACCTCAGGCAGCTGGGCAGGTGGGATGGGAAGGCTGAGAGCTGGACAGAAACTCCCCTGTACCTGGCCAGCAGCCAGAGCAGGAGGTTAGAGTTAGAGGGCAGCAGCCTAAAGGCAGAGGGACAGTGTGAGGGGTCTCAGAGACTCCTAGTACCCTCACACTTGATTGCCCCTAGGGGCTGAGTTGAGAACTGCTGGTTTATCTTTGGTAGCTTTGAGCTTTCTGCCCAGGAGATTTCCACCTTGGGTTTCTAGCAAAGTGACCTCTGTGGCTCACTGGGAGCATCCACACAGTGAGCAGTAACCCACAGCGGTGAGTCTACAGACTCCAGCCTTGGGGGCTCTGCAACAGTGCTAAAAACAGCAGTGTATACATTCAGGCAGGCTCTGAAGCCTCGGGATGGGGGGTAGGCTAGAGCAGTGGTTCTCTTTTGTACTGGTGACCCCTTTCATATAGCAAGCCCCTGAGTCCAACCCCCCATATAAATTAAAAAACACCTTTTAATATATTTAACATAATTATAAATCCTGGAGGCAAAGCAGGGTTTTGGGTGGAAGCTGACAGCTCGCAACCCCCCCATGTAATAACCTCCTGACCCCCTGAGGGGTCTCGACCCCTAGTTTGAGAACCCCTGGGCTAGAACCTGGCAAGGCGAGCACTTGGAATGCGCATGTCTCTGAGCTTGAACACAGAGCGGGTTCCCAGACATGTAGAGGGGAATGGGGCAGCACACCACTCCCGATGACACCTGGCACTGTGGCCAGGTGCTCTGTTGTATCCAATTGAAATTGCAGGGGGGTTAGGGAGGCAGAAAGTAGTGTCCCAGAATTTGGCCGGGACTCTTGGACTAATACCCCAGCCCTCACCACAGAGTGCAGTGAGGCTTTCAATAAGCGTTGAAGACCTTGGTTTTATGTCTCAGTTGTAAAATGTGGTGCAGGTCCAGCCAGAGAGCTCTCGCATCTAGTGGGTGGGAGAGAAGTCCTTCTTAACCATTCAGCATTGCAGGTTTCCTCCTGGCTGTTAAACCATTGTTAGGCCTGGCAGGAAAGGGATGTTCACAGTCGCTCCTGTTGGGTTTCTGGGCTGCAGTGATATCACTTTTCAACAGGATGGCCACTGCAATGTCCAGGAGACAATCCCCTCCATGTTAGAATCATAGAATCACATTGCACTTGAAGAAGAGGCTTCCCCTAGAGAATCCATCCTAGATATTACACTGAGCTCTGCACACGGTGTTCAAAAGCAACTCGTGGTTGGGTGCCCAACCTGAGTCACCTTAAAGCCTCTTGAGTTTCTGAAAGGGCTGAGTGCTTACCCTCCAAAACACAGGCCCATTTAAGGCATCTCCAGTTGGACCTCCCCAAAAACAAGGCACCTCAAATACCTTGTGCAAATGACAGGTTTCAGAGGAACAGCCGTGTTAGTCTGTATTCGCAAAAAGAAAAGGAGTACTTGTGGCACCTTAGAGACTAACCAATTTATTTGAGCATGAGCTTTCGTAGCTCACGAAAGCTCATGCTCAAATAAATTGGTTAGTCTCTAAGGTGCCACAAGTACTCCTTTTCTTCTTGTGCAAATGGTGGCCTGGAAGTAGAGCAAGTGCTGCATGGTGACCCATGCAGTGCAGAAGCTACACCGTGCCCTTGGGAGTCAACAGCGGCGATCAAACCTGGGACCACTGGATCTAACGCCAAGATCCTCCACTGCCAGAGCTGGGTCTGTTCGCAAAGGCTATAGCAGGCTTATCAATCGCTATCTGTAGCCCACCCACCATTAGAGGAGGACAGGACCAAAGGAAATCAGTAAAGCTCCAATACGGAGCTCATTGTTGCATCTCAGTGCTATCATTTAAGGGGGTCTCCGTAGCTGCAGACACAAGATCTGAAATGCCAAATGTTATTCAAAGCCTCACAGACGTCCCTTTCACAGCTTATTCCTGGTGACAGGAGCTTCTGACCTTGCCAATGTACAGATTGTTGAGATGAACAATAGAGCTGGAGTTTTTCTTGATGGAAGGAGTAACCTATCAACAAGGGTGTCTCAGAACCCACAGCTAGGTTAGCATTCCAGGGGCCCTTGTCATGGCGAGGTCGGTCTGCCCCACTGGGATGCTTTATGTTTGCAAATGCAGCTGCATTGAGTGCTCTGGGCTGTCTCTTGATGCCTTGATTAGGGGACCAGAGATGCTGATGCCCACGCACAAAAGGATCAAAGTAAACCTTTGTGCTGACAGATTGAGAGTGTGGTTGTCACCAACAGGGGCCTGGCCTGAGACTCTTTCAGGGCACACTCTTTCCAGGTGCCAAAGGGTGGTGTCCAAAGTGTACTATTTTGCATGGCAGATCCAAGGTGAATCCTGCACAATGAGAGTGTATGGTCATGGGGACACAACAAGAGAGAGAAGCTTGGGGACAGGAGTCTCGAATCAGACAGGGATAGCAGGGAGCAAACAGAACAGGGCTTTGTGAGAAGTAGCAGAGGCAGGAAAGACCATGTGAGACCAGAGGGTGGGGAGACAGCATCTGCGATCCTCCATGAAAGGCAGGTGAGTTGTGAGCATCACTATCATTCCAGCAGGTCTTGGAAGATAGGGAGGTTTTGAACATTGGTAGGCTTGCCGTGGTGGAGCAGAGGCAGGACCATGGTCAGGGGGTCCAGTCTCATTGTTCTTTATCCTCCTGTCTCCTGGGGCGAGTTTTTCAGTAGTGGCTTCGGAGGTAGTAACATCTGGAGCTGCCCTGATGTACACCTGAAGATGGGAGCGTTTGCCTGGTGACCCATGACTTCTGAAGAACTCCTGCATCCCCAATGTCCTCTCCTGTACTGACTGTTAGTTTCCTCCACCTTCAAAGTAGAACGTGGCTGTTTCTGTTTCCCAGCAGAGTCCCTGATGAATATCCCCCACACCTTTGTGTTTGCAGGTTGCCTATGGGACCACAGAGAATAGCCCTGTCACCTTCATGGGATTCCCACAGGACAACATCTCCCAGAGAACTGAGACGGTGGGGTGCATCTTCCCCCACACAGAGGTGAACTTGATCTTCCCCACCTACCCTGCTGCCCCAGCTTTACAGTCCACAGCAGAGCACCGCTGCTGTTGCCCTTCCTCAGTCCTTGAGCTGCAGCCAGCATGGGGCTTGCACTGTGCTTGAAGAGCCTGTCTCTCTTGTGTTGCAGGCAAAGATTGAGGATCCTGAAACCGGGGAGATTGCCGCTCTGAACAGCCCTGGGGAACTCCAGATTCGAGGCTACTGCGTCATGCTGGGGTACTGGGAAGACCCTGTCAAAACCAATGAAGTGATCGCTGATGACAGATGGTACAAGACTGGGTGAGTTTGGGAACTACCTAGAATCCACTCTTTCCCCTTTTACTTCTGTTCTGGAGGGAGGGCGCAGGTGTCTGGCATTGGATGGGAATGGATATGTCCGAGTGGGAAGCATTAACTTCTAGTAACAGGCCAGAATCAGCTCTACTGGCAGCATGGCCAAATCCATGAACTTCAGTGGAGTCGGACCAGTTTACACCTGGGCAGAATTTGGTCCATAGCATTTAGTACAAACCACTACTGGAGACAGGACACTGCGCTAGATGTGTCTTTGCACTGTTCCCATGAAATAACCAGATGCAGATGCATATGTGGGTGGGGAACATAGAGAAAGGGAGGGGAATGGAAGCAATTCTAGTTTAGATTGAATTCTGATGCAGGTTCCTGGACGTTAGAGTTATTGGGAATCCTTTGATCCCTGCATGAGAGTCTCCTCTTGGGGTTGCAGAAACAGTGATGCATCTTCTATGGACTGGATAGTGGAAAGTCTAACCTCCTGGTGGTCAGGATTAAGAGCTCTAGGCTCTGAATATGCCAGTGGGAAGACTTCCTCTGGGCTGATTGGATGGATGAGCCATTCTCCAGTCAGCTGGGAGATCTGGACTAAGGGCTATGAAGTTGACTCAGGTGTTGTTTCAGGGACATTGCTGTCCTGGACAAGTATGGCTACTGCAAAATTGTAGGTCGTTGCAAGGACATGATTATCCGTGGAGGGGAAAACATTTACCCAGCAGAACTCGAGCAGTTTCTACACACCCACCCCAAGATTGAGGAGGTGCAGGTGAGTAGGATGGATAGGCATGGTGGGGTGGGGGTAACAGGCATGCTGCCATCCAGGACATTTGTCAGGAGGAGCCTGTTTGCTTTCATCCATGCTCAGCTTTTCACCTAGCTGGCGATCTGATATACAGAGGAAGGATGACTTTGGGCTTAAAATCCAAGAGTGAGAGTAGAACTCCTGGGTTTTGTTCCTCTCTTTGTCACAGACTCATTGGAAGCTTGGGCAAAATCCCTGCGCTCCAATTTCGTGTCTGCCAAGCAGGAGATAACTCTTCCTTTCCTCATTTCTAAACTCACAGCCACCTGGAAAGTGCTGTGAAATCCACCAAGGGAAGGCCTTATGGAAGGGCACATTATCATTAACCACAAATTATGAACCAAGAAATCAGAATGAACTCTCTCCCTGTGCTGAGTCACTGCGGAGAGGAGTTGCACTGAGGGTTCCATTGTCCATCCAGTAAGAAGCTGTGGCCAGCTGCTCCAAATCTGCTGGGAACATCCTCCAGTTCCCATGACAAACCACACCTGGGTGTGCTGACTGCACGACCGGCTGTTGTTTAACCCATAAATAATCCAGTTCTTTAATTACTGCTGTGTTTGCTCCAGCATCTCAGTGCAATAACCCCAGTATGGAAGAGCTTCACTTTCCGGGGCTTTGGGTCACTGCCTTGGGAGTCAGCACGATCTCTGTGTGTCTGGAATTTCAGGATGTTGGCTTGGGATGGTGAACGGTGGGAGAGGAGACAGGGAAATTGTGCAGCCAAACTCGAGGGGAATCGCTTAGGGGAAATCCAGCTCCTACGTGGAATGATCTGACCTTCCTAGCTCGGTACAGAGTAGGCCTGTAAGCTCAGCCATGATAGGGTTTTGCTGGGGATTGTGTACGGGGATGGGGAACCGAGCTTACAATATTAATAAGCTTTGCCCTTCTGTAACCCCTTTTATCTGCGGCTCTCAAAGCACTCCAGTTAATTAAGCTTCACAGCTCTCCCTCTGAAGCAGGGACTACATTTTACACATGGGGAAATGGAGGTACAGAGAAGGTTGCCCAAGGCCTGGGAATAGAACCCAGGAGGCCTTGCTCTCAGTCCGCTATTCTAATGACTGGAGCACAGTGCCTCAGCCAGGAAAACAAAATGAGGGCCGAGGGTGGGGACAGAGCACTGACCCGAGGAAGGGATAAGGAGCTTCCATTAGGGAAGGGAAGGGGCCAGATGACTCTTGGGAGAAGATCACTTCCTAGGACTGATGTTCTCCCTCCCTCCCTCCCAACAAGGTGATTGGCGTGAAGGACCAGCGAATGGGAGAAGAGATTTGTGCCTGCATCAGAGTGAAGGCTGGGCAGGAGTGCACGGCGGAGGAAATTAAAGCCTTCTGCAAAGGGAAGGTAGGAACTCCCCATCCATTCCCATGCCGTGCCCACGTTTGCTTTGCTTTTCTCAGGAACTCAGCGTATTAAGGGTCCGATCCCCAGTTGGAGTAAATCGCCACAGCTCCTTGGAAGTCAGCGAAGTCCTCTACACCCACTGGGCATCAGGCCTGAAACTGGTCCCACGTATTCCTGACATGAGCAGTGACTGCCATAACGCTGCCCTTTGTAACCAGGGGTGACAGACGATGCCCTGTCCGTTATTACTTGCAGGCTGTAGCTGTCGGCTCTCTCTTTTCAGATCTCTCACTTCAAGATCCCTCGGTACATAGTGTTCATGGAGAAATATCCACTCACCGTCTCAGGGAAGGTAAGATTGACCTCATGGGCTGGGGTGCTGGGGCGCTGGGGACTAGCTCCCCCTGGCTGTCTCTCCTCTGACTCTGTCCTCTGTGCTCTAACTACAGATTCAGAAATACAAGTTGAGAGAGCAGATGGAAAAGCAACTTCTGTTCTGAACACAAAGGTGGAGGATCCAAAGAGAAGCACGAATGGACCTGCCTCAGCCAGTCTGGTGTGTCTCCATCCATACCAAGCCAAGAACAGCAGCTGGGAGCTGGTTCCCTGCCCCCACCACCCCGTTATACCGCTGGCTACCTGAAGTCAGCCTGGTGATGCTGTCAATTAAAACAAAGAAAACCTTTCTTTTTCCAACTGAGATCTTTTCATAAAGACTCAGAACAGTGGGGGGGAAGAAGGATGGAGGGTAGACCAAAGGAGGGGGCATCCAGACGACCAGGTTCTACTTCTGACTGCCAATCCTTTGATACGGCCTCTGCAGGTCTCTCTAATCTGTGTATGTCTCATGATGAGACTTCCCTACCTTCCAGGGGGCTGCAAAGTGTTTTGAGATCCTGTGGTGGGCGGGGCTAGAGAAATACAAATGATTCATGTTTAAATATTTAAAAGATTCTGCCCCATAAGGGCCTGAGGCTGTTGTAGGCCACCTATGCTTCAATTCCCTGGCAAAGAAAACTCCAGCGTAGCTGCATTACTCGGAAGGAAGGTGAGACTAGATTTCCTGGGTGATATGATGCTGCCCTGGACCTGCCACTGTCCAAAGAGTGAGGATCTGAATCAGGAGAAAGGGCTTTAGGAAGAGCCAGCCACGCTCTGCCTTTGTCTGACCTTCCTCAGCGCTCAAGGGGTGTCCTCGTGAACAGCAAACGGGACCCAGAGCCTCCCAGGTATTTAGGCTCCTAACTTCCATTGAACTCAGAGGGGGTTAGGAGCTGAGCTTCGTGTGAGGATTAGGGCCCCGTTCCCTTCAGCTGAATGGAAGGGATGGAGTCAGAGGACCAGTTCTGTTCCCAGCCCTCCCTTGGGTGTTTTGAAGTGACATGAAACTCTCATCGATCTCATAACCGTTTATTTCTGCCTGGAAAGGAAGCTCATTAGACACGGTACAGAAATGCCAAAGGGATCCGTCCCGTCGGAAGCACGAGACAGAGCGTGCCCGGGACGGTGGTTTTACGGAAGTTATTTGGCGCCTCCCAACCATGAAACACTGAGCAGAGGGGCAGCGGTCCGAAGCTCCTCTTCCCCTTCGTGCACAATGTCCCACTCCAGCTGGAGATCAGATAGACGACTGATGACGACGATCCTGCACCACTGACCTTCCCTTCTCCCTGCTGCTCACTGGGCGTCTGCTGTGGCAGAGCCGTATGGATTCATAACACTTTCTAAAGAGCCCTGCTAGGGCCATCCTTGAACTCCTCCCACCCTGGATCTGGAGCGCACTGAAATGTAGAGTAGAGAAAAACATGCTCCAGTGAGGACCCCGAGTTCTCTTTGCTGTTAAAGTTGAGGCATTTCTGCAGTGGAAGAGAGAGCGGAACTGCTGGATTTGGTCACAGGAGGGAGCCTCTGGGCCAGTCCCTCGCAGTTCCCGTTTCTTACAGAATGTGTAGAAATCCGGAGTCGCTGCTGGTTGTAAGGTGCAGTCTCATGCTCTGACTGCAGGGATTGATGGGGCAAAGCTAATGCCTGTTGGAACTGGCCTACCCAATGCCCAAGCATTCCGCTAGGGGGCAAGGATATTCTAACCTCTTCTTTCACCCCAGTCCAATGTCAGAAACACACACACAGGGAGGAGCAGCGAGAGCAGGAGAAGGGAGATGGGTCAGTGAATCCTTTGTTTGTTTCCCAGAGATCTTGAGTCTCACAGCTGTAGGGTGGGCTCTACCCATGGAAGCAGATCCTCAGAATGAAATATCCAAGGTCATGCTTTTCATCTGAAAGAAAACAAATGCAGCAGTTTCTTTCAAACCCAGAAGCTTTGGGCTGGCAGTGCTCTGGGTCTATGTAGCGATGTGTGTGATGCACATAGGGGGTGGATAGTGCCTTAACTGGAGGTGGAACATGTGCCCTTTTCCAGCCTGCTCTTGTTGCTGCATTCCTTGGCCAGCAGGGTGCGCTGACGTGCAGTATGCACTCCCTTCACTTTGCCCTGTAACATGTCACCTGTGGGGCAAGGAGACGTGAAGAGTCTCCCCACTGAACCTGTGACAGTGACGTTGGATGTGGAGATGCACTTCTCCTTTATCCCTAGTTCCTAAGTAAGACCGTTCCTGAGGCAGGCACACAGAACTCATTGCCCTGGGTGTGTGTTACACAAAGGGGGCTGAGTATAACCCAGGATTGTAATGACTCAAAATCAATAACATGCTAGTAAAGATAGGTCAGATCTACAGTCCTGCCATCAAAGGAAACAGAGAGAAGGGAGATGAGCTAATATCTTTCACTGGACCGATTTCTTTTGGTGAAAGAGACAAACTGTTGCGAAGTTAGGCCAGTAAAAGATATTCCCTCACCCACCTTGTCTCTTGAATATCCCGGGCCCAACACGATGACACCAACAGTGCAAACAATCAAAGGAAATACATTTTAACTCCCTTCTCGCAGTGTTGGGGAAGGCGGTAGCTCATGAGAGGAGTGCTCCCTAGTGCTTGTTTCATAGCAGTGCATTTGCACAGTTCTCGTGTTTGATGGGAGTGCGCTGTATACTCACTAGGGCAGCAGCACCCTTGCTGATGGATGGAACAGAAGGATAGAAAAGATCGCCACGGCATTGGTAAGAAGGAACACCGGGAACCATTGTGTTACCCTGCAATAAATACGTCAATAATGGATTACAATCAGCAAGCCATCAACCTGTAAAACCCGCTGTCGCCCCATGTCTCTCCCCGTAGCCTGGGGCATCTCAAATGGGCCTTCATATCGATGCAGCAGAGCGGCGTTGCCAGGAGCCTCGTTAACGTGGCGCCAGTTTGCACGAGTTACATCTGAAGCCAAAATCTAGCAACCCCCCCTCACTGGCGCGCTGGCCTTGTCCCCGGAGATGGTGCCATGTGATCTGTGCTCACACGCTCCAGCAAGGGGGCCTTAGGGTTTATGTGGCTGTTGTGCCAGCCTGAAAGACCCAGACGTGGACGGTCTCTTTACCTACGGGCCAGCTACAGAGAGGGCGGCAGCAATGCCTGCCCTCCCACAGCATCTTCCCAATGGGCCGCTCTCTGCCCACCTCCAGGTCATAGTCCCTGGCCCCTGACCAGGACTGGGGCAGTCAGAACAGGAGCCCGAGGCGGGAGGCAAGGCTAAGGTCAGAGGCGGGCTTGGCTACTCAGGGGACAGGGCAGGAAGGCAAGAACCAGGAGCAGGTCGGGAAAGTAGGAACCAGGAGCATGGCAGGGAACCAGGGACAAGTTGGGAAGGCGGAGCTCAGGAGTCAGGCACCATAGGCAGGGTCCGACGTAGCAGCCAGCCAAGAATTCTCATAGTTGCACAGACAACTTGCTCTGTCTCTTTCTGGCTTAAATAGCGCACCCAGCCCAATCCTCCACTCAGCTTCTGGAGGTGGGAGGGATCTTTAGCGGAGCATAAGGCCTTAGGGCTCCCGGTTCTCCAGTCACTAGCAGAGCTATTGGGCAGTGGGGCGGATGCAGCAGCGGCCCGGGTTCAGGACCCGGATCCTCACACCATCAGGGACTCAACAGCAGCCGTCATTGCCAGTTGTGAAGCTGTTTCCTTTGAAGTGGACGCCTGTCCCCTGGGAACCGGACAGAGACCACTCGCTCCTTCCATATAGGCCTCCCACCCCCCAGCCACCACAAGGGCGTAGTGTTTTGTCACTAATACCTCTGAGCTGGATCTGAACCCGGGGCCTAGACAGCAGTGTATTAATGCCTAGGCCTAGGGCAGCAAATTTGTAAGATCAGCCAGAGGCGCCAACTTCACCCGGCACCGGTGGGTGCTTGCGCCCCCACCCCGCACCCCAACTCCACCCCTTCCCCAAAGTCCCCGCCCCAACTCCACCCCCTCCCTGCCTGCATTGGTCCCCTTCCCCAAATCCCCGCCCCATAGTCAAGGGCCAGGGACTACGACCTGCAGGTGGGCAGAGAGCGGCCCATTGGGAAGATGCTGTGGGAGGGCAGGCATTGCTGCTCCCCTGAGCATGCTGCGTTCCCCCCTCTTCCTCCCTCCCTCCCTCCCAGCCACGCAAAGCTGTTTTGCACACAAGTGCTGGCAGGGAGCGGGGAGGAGCAGGATCCGGCAGCGCGCTCAGGGGAGGAGGCAGAGCAGAAGCGAGCTGGGGTGGGGAGCTGCCGGGGGGGGGAGTGCGGAATTATTTCAGGGCCTAGGGGTGGCAAAATCATTAATCCGCCACTGGGCCTAGACCTGAAGGCTCTGTGTGCATTCATCGGTCTCCAGATCCCCTTCCCCCGCAGCTTCCCCTCTGTGTGAGCACACAGAGACTACCAAATGCCAGGAGCGTGCACTGGGCCCTGTCCTCTCTTGCACTGTCTCCCTCTCCCATCGGGGGTCAGAGCCCAGTTCTCAGCATACACTCACCTGGCGGGAAGGAACAACCATCTCTAGGTGAAGCACTGCCATCTCGTCTCTCTTGCCCACTCCAGCTCTTCTTTTTATAGAGCTAACCCCACAGGAGGAAATTCCAAGCTGATCTCAGCAGTTTGAGGCTGAGTCAAAGAGGGATGTGTCACATCACAGACAGGATGAATGGCGTCCAGATCTGATCCTGCTGCAACTTCTCTTTTTCAAGGGTCCCCCCCCCCACTCCCCTGCAGAAATAATTAATTTCGCCAGAGCTGTGAATAGAACAAGCTCGAAAACCAACCGCACAACTACTTGAGCTGACGCTGAGGGAAGGATATGACACTGCTGCCTTGGGGACTGGGAAACTTCCTGACGCCAGGCTCCTTTGAGTCAGGGTGAGATGTCCTGGGTGCAACTGAGGGCAGAGGCAGAGATACTCAGTGACTAGTGGAGCAGGGGTCAGGGGCTGGGGGTACCTCGGGTGACCAGATAGCAAGTGTGAAAATTTGGGACCCCTTTTTTTTTCATGGGGAGGGGTATAGTTGCATCTGTAAGACAAAGCCCCAGTATCGGGACGTCTGGTCACCCTAGGGCTACCCCGCTGGATGGTGAGGGGTGGGAGGTGAGCTAAAGGGATCAGCAGCACGCCCTGGATCAGCACCAGTCTGACACTCCACTGCCTGATGGAAGCGTTACCAGTGGGTGCTGGTGGAAATGGGGGCGAGGGAAAGGAGATGGAGGAAGAGGTGATGCCCCGTTAACTGACTGTAGGGAGGCCGGCCCTTGCCAAAGGAAGGGTTGGGATAGGCACGGCACAACAGGAGCTGAGGCGGGGGTTCTCACAACAAATGTTTTGGTGGCCTCTCGGAGTGCGGTCAACAACTCTCGCTAGCGGCTGCTCTGACAAACCCATCTCTGTCCCTGCCTCCCACAGCCCTTCAGCCAGAGCCCGCCCTGGGGAAGATGGGTCGGGAACTCACTGGCCACCTGCAAAGTCCCAGGCTCCCTCTGCCCTGGCCAGCTGCCCAGGTGAGTGCCTCAGCGAACAAAGGCCGCAGCTGTCTACACTGACAAGAGCCACCTCCAGCGCCGCGCATGCCAGCCCTACGTATCTCCAGAGGCGCTTCCCGGAGCCCCCGAGGAGCCGGGGCAGTGCAGGGCACCGATCCTGCTGGTGGTGTGAGTGCGAACACCAAGGCTGCTAGACAGTGCTTAAGAATGCACAAGTGCCCGAGAGATGGCACAGCCTGAATTCATGTCTCTTAACCCCTGCCCCAGCCCTGCCGTTGGAGCTGAATGCACACACGAGCTGAGGGTTCCAGTGCATGACTCCTTTATAGACGTGGGGGGGGGAGTTGTGTGTGTCTGCCCATCCTACTCCCTTCTCCTCCAGCAAATAGGATCTGCTCTTGCCACTCCGGCCCATGCGATTAGCCCATATCCAAGCCTTGCCAGCTGGTTTCCATTAGGAGACATGGATGATACAAAGCCAGTATTTCTGGTGCAATGTTGGTAATGTCCCAAGAAGGTGCCCAGAGCCCTATTTGCCTGAGGACAGTGGGCACAAACAACAGCGGGCAGTTTTCTTGCTCTCAGTTTCAGTCTGCCCCTCCAGCCAGTCCTGTGCCCAAGGAGCTCTGTCCCTCGCAGCTCTCTCATGCCTTTCTCTCCCTTTCTGCTGGGTTTTTCCTCAACACACATGCATCTTGGCTCCTGCCTTTGCACCCAGTCCCAGGGAAATCCCTCAGGACACTCTTAGCCCCATTGTAAGGAGAGGTTTCAGAGTAACAGCCATGTTAGTCTGTATTCGCAAAAAGAAAAGGAGGACTTGTGGCACCTTAGAGACTAACCAATTTATTTGAGCATGAGCTTTCGTGAGCTACAGCTCACTTCATCGGATGCATACCGTGGAAACTGCAGCAGACTTTATATACACACAGAGAATATGATTTGATATTGATGATAACTTGATGATCACTTTAGATAAGCTATTACCAGCAGGACAGTGGGGTGGGAGGAGGTATTGTTTCATATTCTCTGTGTGTATATAAAGTCTGCTGCAGTTTCCACGGTATGCATCCGATGAAGTGAGCTGTAGCTCACGAAAGCTCATGCTCAAATAAACTGGTTAGTCTCTAAGGTGCCACAAGTCCTCCTTTTCTTATTGTAAGGAGAGTGATCACTTTACATAAGCTATTACCAGCAGGAGAGGGGGGAGGGGGAGAGAAAACCTTTTGTAGTGATAATCACCCATTTTTTCATGGTTTATGTGTATAAAAACGTCTTCTGTACTTTCCACAGTATGCATCTGATGAAGTGAGCTGTAGCTCACGAAAGCTTATGCTCAAATAAATAGGTTAGTCTCTAAGTCTAGTCTCTAAGGTACCACAAGTACGCCTTTTCTTCAAGCTTCATAGTGCAGCCAATTGTCTTGCAACAGCTTCAATTGTCTCCCGCTATCTCACCCCAGCCAGGGGCTTAATTGCTCCTTCCATTTAGCCTGAGAGTAGCTGGTTGATGCCCCCATCAGCTTTAACCATGTCTGTGATGTTTATAAATAAAAGACTAGCTTGATGGCTGCCATTAACACCTTCCAGCATCACGCTCTGTCACTGAGACACCTTCCTCCTAATCGCCTGACCCTCAGGCACTGGGCAGGACACAGCACAGAATCCCATGGACTAAAAGACTGGAATTTCATCCTTTGCATGTCTCTAGAAACCAGGACCGGAAGAGGCTTCTGCTGGGAAAGCCTTGCCTTCTGGCCTTGGTCCAGCAGCACGAGTGTTGCGCAACGGCCTGATTGGCCTTGCAGCACAGATGAACGCGCAGCCGCTCTCTTGGGCGGACTCAGCGACGTGGCCACGCACAAGCTGGGGACGTAGCCTTTAGAAGTGGCAGGATAGGTTGGGCTGCAGGCCGTGGCACTGGTGGAATCTCAGCCATAGCAAAGGCTATGCTGCTGCCCTAGCTATGGGGCGAGGTGGGAAGAGCAGGAACAACAAACCCGAAGGCTGGTAAGTTTCCTAAGGGTTCAGGAACGAGACCTGGTACCCCAGTAGCGTGCCACCTACTATTCCAACGCACGGGGCTTTTCTGCACGATTGCACAAGCTAGAAGACTTGCTTTCACTCCTGGGCATGCAACCAAGATCAGCAGTGGCCAAAATGCATTACTAGATGACATCTGTCTGTTTTCCTACAACGTGAGCAGGTGGGCCCAGGTGAAATCCAATGGACGAAGTGGCACATCACTAAAATCGCTATTACGTTTGCTACCTTTGTTGGCTGCGCTAGCAAAGAGGCCTAGGAATGAATAGGCACTGAGTGACTTATCTTCTCCCACAAGAAGGGTGTGAACCTTGACAGAGTAACTGGGGGAAGCCTTCATTGCTATTGTCTGTGCTATGTGCATGAGTTCAGGGGAGAGAGGACCTCAGCCTTGCTTTCATCAACTTGCATCAGCAAAGAATGTTTGGTTCTGGTCAGCTCTGGGATGAGAGGGATTGTAGAAGCCAGAACCAGCCAGAGTAGGGACCTGCTGCACTGGAAATGGGGTCAAATAGGGCCCAGATGGGGCCACCCTTCACCCCAGCGTCCCTGGGACTCTTCAGGGGAGACTCACACATACTCTGGGGGCATTAGGACCCATGTGATACCTCCCTCCCCACTTGGCCTTGGAAAAACTGCAGGGAGGAGCCAGCCAGGCCCCAGCCCCCCTATGAGCAGCTGCAGAATGAGCCAGAGCAAGGAGGGACCTTCCGACATTCAGAGACCTTTCCACTGGACTTTTCTCTGCCAATTTCTCCAACCATTCCCCACCCCCCCGGTCTCTTCCCCTCTGCTTTATTACACACCTGCCCCTCAACCCTTCTCCACCCCTACCCTCACTCTTCTCTTTTCTTTCCATTTAGCTCGTTCCCTCCAGACTAACCGCACCAAAAACAAAGGAACAAAAAATTGTGGCCCTAACACGTTTGCTGCCATCCCATTGGTCACTTTGCTTGTATGTGCTACCTCTCCCTCTGTGTCTGTCTGGTCTCTTTAATTGTGAGCTCACTGGGGCAGGGACTGGCTAGTACCCTGTACAGTGCCTAGCACAATAGCTTAGCTGGCCCGTAGGCACCTTCACAATAAACACAATTAGTAAGACCAGGCTGCTGCAGGAACTGGCGTTGGCAACTTGGCTGGTGGTGCTGGTCTCTCTCAGACAACACTAAACCAGTTTCCCAGCATGGGCTGCAGCAGTGGGATGCTGCAGCTGGTGCCATCTTTCAAATGAAATGTAAAAAGGAGCTACTAGCCTGTATTCACATAGCCTGTGGGCGTTAAAGATCACATGGCACTTTAAGTAAGAGAGAGGGGATTCGCTCCAGTATCTAGGTTTGGGATCTTTCCTTCTGCCCGAGCCAACTCCCTCTGCTATTTTGGCCGGCTACCCTGTTCTTCATTTCCTGCCCAAGACGGCTGTATGATGCTGAAGGGCTCTGTTAATGCAGCTGCCTGCGGAGAGAGGCTTTTCAATGGTGGGTGGAGTGGTTCATACGCTTGTAAAGCACTTTGGGATCCACTGAGCTGAAAGACCCGGGATAAATGTACCTTGTTCTTACTAAAAAGAAAAGGAGTACTTGTGGCACCTTAGAGACTAACCAATTTATTTGAGCATGAGCTTTCGTGAGCCACAGCTCACTTCATCAGATGCTCACGAAAGCTCATGCTCAAATAAATTGGTTAGTCTCTAAGGTGCCACAAGTACTCCTTTTCTTTTTGCGAATACAGACTAACACGGCTGTTCCTCTGAAACTTGTTCTTACTGCTGACAAGCTGGAGCTAGGATCCACTGAGCTGAAAGACCCGGGATAAATGTACCTTATTCTTACTGCTCACAAGCTGGAGCTGGGATCCACTGAGCTGAAAGACCCGGGATAAATGTACCTTGTTCTTACTGCTGACAAGCCGGAGCTGGGATCCACCGAGCTGGAAGACCCGGGATAAATGTACCTTGTTCTTACTGCTGACAAGCTGGAGCAGCTCCAGTGCTAAATTCACTTGAAACCAGAAGGAAAAGAGACTTCACTGGCAAATGAAACCCAGGACAACACAGGTGCTGCACGACTTCCCCCTCAGCTCCTCACAAAGGATGCTCCAGCTCCTTGCTCTTCTGGGCACCAAAAGTAGCAACTGCTGCCCTCACTTTGCTGTGCACACCTGACAGATATTAATGCGCTTTCCTGGCAGGTGAGACCTTCCAACTTCACCTTTGGCCCAAAGCCAAGCAGGAGATGTGTGAGCCCAAAAGAAAGTGCTGAGAAACCCCCCTAGAGATGGGAATTAAGAGTTCAGCAAGGCAGGCCCCTCTCTCCCTCTTCACTAGTGCCTAATTAGATGTCCTTAGTTTAGCCGGTTACTACAGATGCGCCACCTGCTGTTTGGCTGTGGGAATTACTGGCGGGCCTGGTAGGATTGGCCTTTTAACATTAGTTATAGATTTATCAAAGTGCGCCCGTGACAAAAAGCTCTGTACGCGGTCTACACAAACCCGGGTCCCCCAGCACTGCCTTCGTTCTCCTCGGCAGCCCCCCACAACAGGCAACATTCTGAGTAAATAGCTGAGCTTTGCCCCCGGCCCTGACAGTCAAGAATATCAGGCTCTGTCACCCCCGGTGCTGTTGGCCAAAGCAGCCCAGCAGATCCCAGCCATGGCAAAGAGCCTCTGAGGAACCAGGCAGGGCCCAGACCATAGCGAGTTATATAGCTCCACGCCACCGCCTCGAACTGCAGCTGGAAGTTACTGTGATCTTTGGAGAACAGATGGAACAAGCTCCCTGGGCTTAGCATTGCTGGGGGGGGGGGGGGGGGCAGTGTGGCCTAATGGACAGCACACCGACTGGGACGTACGAGATCTCGATTCTGTTCCTGGCTCTGCCACGGGCCCACTGAGGTAACCTTGGGCAAGTCACGTCACCTGCCCGTGCCCCAGTTTCCCCATACGGATAATGGTACTGACCTCCTTTGTAAAGTGCTTTGAGATCTACCGATGAAAAGCACTGGATAAAAGCTGTACAGCGGTGTTGTGACCATGTTGGTCCCAGGATATTAGCGAGACAAGGTGGGTGAGGCAGTATCTTTTATTGGACCAGCTTCTGTTGGTGAGAGAGACACGCTTTGACCTCACACAAGTCATTCCCCGCCCCTGTGCCTCAGTTTCCCCATCTGTAAATTGGGGAAATACTTTGAAATCAGTGGTTGAAGGGCACGGACTCAGAGGTAAGTATTACTAATTAAACACACTGTGCATATCAGAGGAATACCACCTGAGGAGTTAAAGGACTTGACCAGCCAGGCCTCCCAACAGGGCTTGAAAAATGCACTCATTGACTCGCTGCTGCCACGAGGGAAAGTTGCCCGGGTAATTAAGCTACTCACAGGCGTGTTTGCAGGATAAGGGCCTGCGTACATACTTTATAAGTACCAGATTATTTGATGGTTTCCTGACTAGAAAGTCCAGGCCTAGAGGGTATAAATTAATGAGACACAATATCCCCTTGGGAACGTTCCAGTCATTTAGTTATACCTGGAAACACTTATTGTTAATGAAACGGCTTGGTTTTTAGTACTGAATGTTGTGGAAGTGAGCGTTGCCTGAAAAACAGGGGAGTGGAAAGTCCATCCCACGTGCCCCGGACACAACGGAGTTGCCTTCTCTAGGCTGAGCTGTGTGTTTTCAATCAGGAACTTTATCACACCCTGGCCAATGTCACACACGGAATGATGGGCACATGGCACCATACAATACCAACTACCAGCCTGCTGCCCTTGTGTGCGGCTGTTCAACAGAGCGTGTGCCACACACAGAGCGTGTGGGAACGGACACCTCCAGCGGGGTTGTTACAGAGATTGGGACTTAATTCTATCCCAAAGGCCCCTTCTAAAGCTCACCCCAACACCCAGCTCTCCTGCTTCCCAACCGGCCTCAACCTTCACGCTGCAAAAAGGCTCTCTCAGTTATTTGTCCGTTTATACTGTGTGTAAGTGGGGAAGGCTACAAGAATGCGGGTAGAAACGGGGAGGGTGTGTGTGGCTGAGGTTAAGACGGAGTGGGGGTGGGAATGGGGTGAAAGGGTTGGTAGGGAATGGGGTAGGAAGGGGTGGCTGGGGGGGGCAGGAACAGAGAGAAGGAAGTGGTGGTGGGGGGAGCTATGGGTTAGGAACAGGGGGATGAAGGGGTGGCTGGTTAGGGCTGAGATCAGGGGGATGGGAAGCAGGGGGTAGAAACAGGGGTAGGAAGTGGTGTTGGGGGCAGCAGGGGATAGGGACGGGGGAAGGAAGAGGTGGCTGGTTCGGGTTGCAGGGGGACCAAGTGGGGACTGGTGGGGGAGCTGTGGGGTAGGAACAGGGGGATGGAGGCGGGGCTGCTTAGGGCTGAGATTGGGAGGAGGCAGTAGGAGCAGAGAGGACAAAGGGGGAGCTGGGGGGTATGAACAGGGGGACGGGGGGGCTGGTGAGGGCTGAGATGGGGAGGGGGCGGTAGGAGCGGGGGGACAAAGGGGGAACTGGGGGGTACTAACAGGGGGATACAGGGGGCTGAGATCAGGAGGGGCGGTAGGAGCAGGGGGACGAAGGCGGAACTGGGGGGTAGGAACAGGGGGACACAGGGGGGGCTGAGAGCAGAAAGGGCCAGTAGGAGCGGGGGGGACGAAGGGGGAGCTGGGGGGTAGGAACAGGGAGACACGGGGGGGCTGAGATCGGGAGGGGACGGTAGGAGCGGGGGAGACGAAGGGGGAACTGGGGGGTAGGAACAGGGGGACACAGGGGGGGCTGAGAGCAGAAAGGGCCAGTAGGAGCGGGGGGGACGAAGGGGGAGCTGGGGGGTAGGAACAGGGAGACACGGGGGGGCTGAGATCGGGAGGGGCGGTAGGAGCGGGGGGGACGAAGGGGGAACTGGGGGGTAGGAACAGGGGGACACGGGGGGGGCTGAGAGCAGGAGGGGGCGGTAGGAGCAGGGGGGACAAAGGGGGAGCTGGGGGGTAGGAACAGGGGGACACGGGGGGGCTGCGATCGGGAGGGGGCAGTAGGAGCGGGGGGACGAAGGGGGAGCTGGGGGGTAGGAGCAGGGGAACACGGGGAGGCTGAGATCGGGAGGGGGCGGTAGGAGCGGGGAGACGAAGAGGGAGCTGGGGGGTAGGAGCAGGGGAACACGGGGGGCTGAGATCAGGAGGGGGCGGTAGGAGCGGGGGGACGAAGGGGGAGCTGGGGGGTAGGAACAGGGGGACACGGGGGGCTGAGGTCGGGAGGGGGTGGTAGGAGCGGGGGGACGAAGGGGGAGCTAGGGGGGTAGGAACAGGGCGATGCGGGGGGGTTGGTGAGGGCTGAGATGGGGAGGGGGCAGTAGGAGCGGGGGGACGAAGGGGGAGCTGGGGGGTAGGAACAGGGGGACACAGGGGGGGCTGAGATGGGGAGGGGGTGGTAGGAGTGGGGGGACGAAGGGGGAGCTGGGGGGTAGGAACAGGGCGATGCGAGGGGGTTGGTGAGGGCTGAGATGGGGAGGGGGCAGTAGGAGCGGGGGGACGAAGGGGGAGCTGGGGGGTAGGAACAGGGGGACACAGGGGGGGCTGAGATCGGGAGGGGCGGTAGGAGCGGGGGGACGAAGGGGGAGCTGGGGGTAGGAACAGGGGGACACGGGGGGGGCTGAGATCGGGAGGGGGCAGTAGGAGCGGGGGGACGAAGGGGGAGCTGGGGGGTAGGAACAGGGGGACACGGGGGGGGCTGAGATCGGGAGGGGGCAGTAGGAGCGGGGGGACGAAGGGGGAGCTGGGGGGTAGGAGCAGGGGAACACGGGGAGGCTGAGATCGGGAGGGGGCGGTAGGAGCGGGGGGGACGAAGGGGGAGCTGGGGGGTAGGAACAGGGGGACACAGGGGGGGCTGAGATCGGGAGGGGCGGTAGGAGCGGGGGGGACGAAGGGGGAGCTGGGGGGTAGGAACAGGGGGACACGGGGAGGCTGAGATCGGGAGGGGGCGGTAGGAGCGGGGGGACGAAGGGGGAACTGGGGGGTAGGAACAGGGGGACACGGGGGGCTGAGATCGGGAGGGGGCGGTAGGAGTGGGGGGACGAAGGGGGAACTGGGGGGTAGGAACAGGGAGACACGGGGGGCTGAGATCGGGAAGGGGGCAGTAGGAGCGGGGGGGACGAAGGGGGAGCTGGGGGGTAGGAACAGGGGGACACGGGGGGGGGCTGAGATCGGGAGGGGGCGGTAGGAGCGGGGGGGACGAAGGGGGAGCTGGGGGGTAGGGACAGGGGGACACGGGGGGGGCTGAGATCGGGAGGGGGCGGTAGGAGCGGGGGGACGAAGGGGGAACTGGGGGGTAGGGACAGGGGGACACGGGGGGGGCTGAGATCGGGAGGGGCGGTAGGAGCGGGGGGACGAAGGGGGAACTGGGGGGTAGGAACAGGGGGACACGGGGGGGGCTGAGATCGGGAGGGGGCGGTAGGAGCGGGGGGGACGAAGGGGGAGCTGGGGGGTAGGAACAGGGGGACACGGGGGGGGCTGAGATCGGGAGGGGCGGTAGGAGCGGGGGGACGAAGGGGGAGCTGGGGGGTAGGAACAGGGGGACACGGGGGGGGCTGAGATCGGGAGGGGCGGTAGGAGCGGGGGGGACGAAGGGGGAGCTGGGGGGTAGGGACAGGGGTTCACGGGGGGGGCTGAGATCGGGAGGGGGCGGTAGGAGCGGGGGGACGAAGGGGGAGCTGGGGGGTAGGAACAGGGGGACACGGGGGGGCTGAGATCGGGAGGGGGCGGTAGGAGCGGGGGGGACGAAGGGGGAGCTGGGGGGTAGGGACAGGGGGACACGGGGGGGCTGAGATCGGGAGGGGCGGTAGGAGCGGGGGGACGAAGGGGGAGCTGGGGGGTAGGAACAGGGGGACACGGGGGGGGCTGAGATCGGGAGGGGCGGTAGGAGCGGGGGGGACGAAGGGGGAGCTGGGGGGTAGGAACAGGGGGACACGGGGGGGGCTGAGATCGGGAGGGGCGGTAGGAGCGGGGGGACGAAGGGGGAGCTGGGGGGTAGGGACAGGGGGACACGGGGGGGCTGAGATCGGGAGGGGCGGTAGGAGCAGGAGGGGCTGGTGAGGGCTGACGGGGACGGGGGGAAGAAGCAGCCTGAGAGGCGGCACTGGGGGCGGGGGCTCCCGGCCACACGCGCTGCGGAGCCGCCCGGCCGGTCCCTCCCCGTGACCGGCGGCGTGGGGCGGGGCAGCTCATGGCGGCGCCGGGCTGGCGGCACCCTCGGGCCCGGCTGGCCGCGGCTCTGCGCAGCCTGCGAGCGGCGCGGCAGCACCGGGCGCGGGAGCCGCCCCGCGCGGAGCCGGTCCAGGCGGCCCTCTACGTGCACGTGAGTGCGGGCCGGGCCACGTGCGCGCGACCCCCTTGCGCGCGCCCCGGGCCGGATCCTGTGCGGGCGCGCGTGCCCGTGCAGCCTGTGCCCGTGTGGGCGCCCCTGGCCGGTGCCCCGTAGGAGCGGGGGGCTCCCTGCGGCCTTGTGCGCGGCGGGCTGCGTGCGGACGGGAGCTGAGGCCCAGGGCGGGGGCGAGGGATGGCCCCTCTGAATGCGGCCGATCACCCTGGGGAAGGGCTGGGCGCCCCAGCCCGCGTCCTGGGATCCCACCCTGCTCGGTGTCGTTTGGCCTCCTGGGCCGGAGTCCGGGCGCGCCGCTGGGTCACCCGAGCCCCGTGCAGCCGGCGAGGCGGGCTGCGCCGCCTCGGCCGCCCTCGCGTTCTGGAAGGTGGAGGAGGAGCGCGTGAGGGCGCCCGGGCACCCCACAAGCCCCCGGGGGGCCGGCTGTAGGGCAGCGGCAGGGGTCGTGCCCAGCTCAGGTGTCCGTGTGCTAACGTCGGTCAAGTTGGGGCGCTAGAATAGCAGGTGCAGGCTCAGCTAGCCGCCCCCCTGCAAGCCGAGATCCTGGGGCAGCTGCCCAGGTGGCTAGACCAAGCCGCCCCTGCCTACACCCTCACCTGGCTATTTTTAGGTGCTAGCTGGAGGTCCGCTAACCCGAGCTGGGAATTACACCTCCCGGTTGCAATGTAGACGTATCTTGAGTCAGGACAAGGCTTTGGCCTGTGTGAACCTCTGGGTCTGAACTTCTGTACTAAATGTAAAAAGAAAAGGAGGACTTGTGGCACCTTAGAGACTAACCAATTTATTTGAGCATGAGCTTTCGTGAGCGACAGCTCACTTCATCGGATGCTGTAGCTCACGAAAGCTCATGCTCAAATAAATTGGTTAGTCTCTAAGGTGCCACAAGTACTCCTTTTCTTTTTGCAAAGACAGACTAACACGGCTGTTACTCTGAAACCTGTACTAAATGTAAGATGGTGCCATCTTTACTGGGAAGGTAACTTCCCCTGGATTTGAGTGAAGTCTCCAATATAATCTATGGCCTAGATCCAATAGCTGGCAGTCAAAGCTAGACAAATTCAGACTAGAAATAAGGCAGTGAGGGTAGTTAACCGTTGGAACAATGTACCACACGTGGTTTCTCCATCACTGGATACTTTTAAATCAAGATGGGGTGTTTTTCCAGAAGTTCTCCTCTCGCTCCCGGTGGGGCCTGATCTTGGCTGGTCCCTGGGCACTACCATAATACAGTAGAACCTCAGAGTTATGAACACCAGAATTATGACCCCAGTAGGGTTGCCAGGCATCCAATTTTCGACGGGAACACCCGGTCAAAAAGGGACCCTGGTGGCTCCGGTCAGCACTGCTGATCAGGCCATTAAAAGTCCGGTCAGTGGCACAGCAGGGCCAGGCAGGCTCCCTGGCTCCACGCGGCTCCCGGAAGCAGCGGCATGTCCCCCTCCGGCTCCTAGGTGCAGGGGCGGCCCGGGAGCTCCATGTGCTGCCCGAGCACCAACTCCGCAGCTCCCATTAGCTGGGAACCATGGCCACTGGGAGCTGCGGGGGTGGCGCCTGCAGACGGGACATGCTGCCGGAGGGGGGACATGCCGCTGCTTCTGGGAGCCGCCTGAGATAAGCGCTGCTTGGAGCCTGCACCCCGCACCCCCTCCAGCGCCCCATTCTGCTGCCCCAGCCCTGAGCCCCTCCCGCACCCAAAGTCCTTCCCAGAGCCCGCCCCCAACCCCTTGCCCCAGCCCTGAGCCCCCTTCCGCACCCCAACCTCCTGCCCCAGCCCAGTGAAAATGAGCAAGTGAGCAAGGATGGGGGAGAGCGAGTGATGGAGAGAGCAGGGGACGGAGTGAGTGGGAAGGGCCTTGGAGAAGGGGCAGGGACGGAGCCTCAGGGCAGGGGGCAGGGCAAGGGTGTTCGGGTTTTCTGCAGCCAGAAACTTGGCAACCCTCGACCCCAGTCAGCCACACCCCTCATTTGGAACTGGACGTGTGCAATCAGGCAACAGCACAAACAAACAAAAGCCAGCACAGCACAGTGCTGTGTTAAATGTGACCTACTAAAAAAAGAAAGGGAAAGCAGCATTTTTCTTCTGCATAGTGAAGTTTCGAAGCTGTCTGAAGTCAGTGTTCAGCTGTAAGCTTTTGAAAGAACCACCAGAACGTTTTGTTCGGAGTTATGAACAGCCTCCATTCCCGAGGGGTTCGTAACTGTGAGGTTCCACTGTAACCATATTCATAATACAAACAGGAATGAATTAAGGGAAGCCCTGTGACTAGTGTCACGGGAGGTCAGACTAGATGATCACAGTGGTCCCTTCTGGCCTTTGAGTCTACGAATCCTGGTCCCCGTGTCTCTTAGTGGCCGTACTGCCAGAAACGCTGCAGCTACTGCAACTTCAACACGTACATCCCCCGGGGCCTAGACGAGGAGTCCGTGAGGAGCTGTCTCTCTCGGGAAGCCCAGACCCTGATCCGGCTCAGCCAAGTCCAGAGGTGGGTCCTTCAGCAGGAAAGGAGAGAGAGTGGCGGTTGTGGGAAGGGGAGGTAATGTGGTTCTTTGTGGCTTTACAACAGCAGCCAGGGAAAGCGGCATGTGGGAGGCAGAGGTGGTTAAATCCGCCCTGCTGTATTCCACAAAGGCTGTGCTGACCTTTAGCTTTGCACCCGACCCAGAGCGGCTGGGGGGCTGGGCGTGGCTTCTTTGACACTGTTCCCCTTTCCTGCTGGGGCAGGAGCTGAAGCTGGGGCTTTGCGGTAAGGGTCTATTGAGGTCCGAGGGAGGGGACGTCCTGCCTGAAAGCAGGTGTCCCCTGGGGCATGGGAGGAGGATTCCTCCGAGGCAGTGAGTCTGGAGGTAGCCTGCACAGCAGCCCATTCACCCTGTGAGACTCCAGGCCTCTCTCCCCTCCGCTCGGCAGGATCAGCTCGGTGTTCTTCGGCGGGGGCACCCCAAGCCTGGCCAGCCCGCTCACCATCGCTGCTGTCCTGGAGACCGTCTCCCGCTGCGCCCACTTGGCGGCGGACGCCGAGGTCACTCTGGAAGCCAATCCCACCTCAGCAAGTGCCTCGCGGCTGGCGGGATTCCGGGCGTCGGGAGTCAATCGCCTCTCCATCGGCATCCAGGTGAGAAAGCAGGAGATTTACCCTTCTTATCCTCAGGCACACACACACACCCCCCGTCCCCATGCTCTTCTCTCAGGGACACTCTCTCTACCTTCTCCCACAGGGTCCTGCTCTATCTCGCTCCCTCCTTCACTCTCTTTCTCCCTCTCGCTGTCTCCTCACGTGCCCTTCTCATCCCTCTCTGGGGCTTCCCCGTGCTCCCTCCCCCAAAACCTCTCTAAAGCAGCCTAAAGCACCTCTCCGCTGATCATTCTTGTTCTCTGCAGTCCCTGGATGATGCAGAGCTGAGGCTCCTTGGGAGGAACCACACGGCTGATGAGGCTCTGGGGACCTTGGAAGAGGCAAAGAAGCTGTTTCCCGGCCGCACATCCGTTGACCTCATCTTTGGCCTCCCCGGCCAGAGTGTTTCCTCATGGGCCAGGGGGTTAGAAGAGCTGCTTCAGCTGTGTGATGACCACGTGTCTCTGTATCAGCTGACGCTGGAGAGGGGCACCTCCCTCTTCAAGCAGGTCCAGCGGGGCTCTCTGCCCGTGCCCAAGCAGGAGGTGGTGGCAGAGATGTATGAATCTGCCCAGGAGATGCTGCGGGACGTGGGATTCCGGCAGTATGAGGTCTCCAATTTTGCCAGGAATGTGAGTCCCTCCCCTTGGCCTGTCCCTTTTGCAGTGTGTCCCAGATCTAAGCGGGGGGAGAATAAACCCAAATAATTCAGAATACAACTGGTGAGAGGATCTGAGCTCCCCAAGCAGGGGACGTGTTCCGGGGCGAGATGTGGGGGAGCAGATGCAGGCCCAGGGGAACTCTCTCTGGATGTTGGGAGTGGGGACGAGCACTGAGCATGCCCTCTGCTAGCAATGCTTGCTGAGATTCCCTCTCAGCAGGGAGCTGGGGTGGGCAAGGAAGCTGGACTGTCTTTTCAGCCCAGGAGAGAGATGGGAAGCCCAGCACTGAAAGAGGAAGCCCTGCTTACTCTGCACACTGTGAGAAAGATAAACCCAGAACCCCACATGATGGGCCTGATCCTGCTAGGTGCTGAGCGCCTACCAGACCCGTTGAGTCCAATAGGGAGTCACCATGCCAGAAGCCTTGAGCATCTTGCAGGAATGGGTCCAAAGAGATTTGATTCCTTTTCCTGGCTTATGGTGTGTCATTTTCTCCTGCAGGGGGCGCTCAGTACCCACAACCTGTCCTATTGGCAAGGCAGCCAGTACATAGGGGTCGGGCCAGGTGAGTTCCCTGGGAAAGTAAGAGGCACACGGGATCTTACCAGATGGGGCTGTGTATAGAGCTACAAAGCAGCCTCTCCGCTGGGGTCCAGTTGACCTCTACAAGGAGCTGCTGTGAGGAAGCTCATCCTCCCAGGGCACTGTTGCAGGGCCCTGAGCGATGACTGACCCTTGCAAGGCACCACCTCTCGCCCCCCAATCAACCCCATGGCTCTGACCCAAGGGCCATTGCTGCTCTGGGGGTGATGAACTCCAGGAGGGAAGGGATGCTGCAGAAATGCTTGTCATTATCCTAGGAGCTCATGGGAGGTTTGTGCCGCGAGCACATGGCGAGAGCCTTCGGGAAGCCAGAATACAGACCCTGGAGCCGGACAGCTGGATGAAGGAGGTGCTTGCCTGCGGACACGGGACCCGGAAACAGACTGTGCTGAGCCAGCTGGAGGTGTGAGTATTGGGGCAGGGCCAACAGTCGGCTCACCCCAGGTGGTGTCTGACTCCTCCTCCTCCTCCTCCTCCTCAGCGTCTTGGTGCATGTGGCCTTTCCTGCAAGCTACTGAGATAAAATAACCTGGGTGCGGGTCACTTGCCAGGACTGTGTGGCTATATCTCACCATCACTTCCCTGCCTTTTCAGGGCCTCGAGCATTGATGCCCCTTGGTCCTGCCCTTACTCTGCCTGTAGCACATATTGGGTCTCCTATGGACTGTGAGACTTTGGGCTAGTTTTGGTTGTTGGGCTTAGTGTGCGGGGGATGGGGGCTGGTGGTGGCCTGTGACATGCAGGAGGTCAGGCTAGATGATCTGGTGCTCCCTTCTGGCCTTAAACACTATGCTTCTAACCGAGCGGGAGCCCGATCCTGCCATTCTCCTGCAGGCTAAACTATGAAAGACGATGGGAGCTTTGCCAGCAGGGCTGCAGTCTCAGGCCCTTGAAGGAGAACAATGTGGGCAGCCTTTTCCCACTTGCACTCAGGTGCTCCCCTTTGCCTTCCTTGCACCTTCAGCCCCAGATGCAGGACCACCTTCGGGAGCCCCCTGGTGACCCCACAGCCCTCCAGCATCGCTCTTTGTGTTGTAGGTTGGAGGAGGTTTTGGTCCTGGGGCTCCGCATGGACATAGGAATCACACACCAGGTGAGAGCTGGCTCTCGGTTGTAGCAGCCTGTCCTGCGGGGGTTTGAACTCTCAGAGCGTGGCTTTCGCAGCTGGCTCTGGACAGGGCCAGCAAGAGGAACCATTTCCAAGGAGAGCTCTGGTCAAGTGCTGTGTGTGGACTGGCTCGGCAAGGAGTGGTCTGTTCTCTGCTGGGATTCTGAGCAGCTCTGGAACTCTCACAGGGATTCCCTTAGTCTGAATTGCCAAGATGTCAGCCCCTGGCCCAGTACAGCTGCTATGGATTGAAAGCCCCAAGGGGCAAATGTTTAAAGGTATTTAGGTGCTTAGAGATGCAGATAGGCATTTGAAATCAAAGGGAGTTAGGCACGGGTAGCTTTTGAAAATCCCACTAAGTGCCTAAATGCCTTTGAAAGTTCGGCCCAAGGTCATCAAGTCCAAATGGTGAATTCAGTAATCCCCCAAACCTTTACAGTCAGGATACAGGTCCCAGTCACATGCGGTAGGACAGGATTTGATTGTTTGTGGCACCTTTGATAGTCCAATCTCATGTTTGGCTCACACATTGCTGGGCACAGTATGCAAAGTACAGTAGAAGTTATCAACACCGGAGTTATGAACTGACCAGTCAACCACACACCGCAGTTGGAAACGGAAGTACGCAGTCAGGCAACAGCAGAGACCAAAAACAGCACAGTGCTGTGTTTAAACATAAACGGCTAAAAAAAATAAGGGAAAGCAGAATTTCTCTTCTGGGTAGTGACGTTTCAGAGCTGTCTGAAGTCAATGCTCGGTTGTAAACTTTTGAAAGATCCACCAGAACGTTTTGTTCCGGGTTACGGACATTTCAGAGTTATGAGCAACCTCCATTCCAGAGGGGTTCATGACTCTGAGGTTCGACTGTAAGTGCATTTACCAATACTAGATGCTGACCGTGCGGTGATTGGACGTGGCGGACAGGTTCTCCCACCCTTTAGCCCTGACTTCTAGGGGTGAGAGAGGAGTTCAGTCTCTGTTGGCTAGTCAGGGGTATTACCCACTGGGCCATGCGAACGGCTCCTTGGACTGCATGCCACAGCCAGAGATTTCAAGGGGCTTCTGTTCAACCCCCTTTTTTAATGGGCACCCATAGAAACTGCACCTGCGCTTCTGGCACCCTCAGCTGGAGATGCAAATCTTGTCCGTTAGGCAGCTGAGCACCTGATTTCTCTCTGCGGGATCAGGACTTTCACACTGCCCCCATCACCGCAGTATCAGGCACAGTCAGGGATTGAACCATCTAAATTAAGGGTGCAAAGCCAGGTGAGTGCTATTTTTGCAGGAGCAGTGCAGATGCAGAAAGGCAGGCAGCCCTGAGAAAGGCTAGGCCTCTCCAAGAGGCTCACACCCTTCCCTCTAGAGCTTTGTGTGGAATCTGTTACTAGGCAGGTGAAACTAACCCCACAAAATAAAAGATCAAAGCCCCAGTAAACTCTGTCAAGTCAGTATTTACAAGGAGTCTCTCCCCCATCAGCACTGGCTGCAGTTTGCCACCAGCCTGAGCCTGTGGGACGTGTTTGGAACCTCAGAGGAAGTGAAAGAGCTGGAGGATCAGGGCTTGCTGCTTTTGGACAATAGGTAAGGACTGTGGCGGGGGAAGAGCCCTGTTCTTTGATGGGGGGGATGATCCATGTCCTGCTTTTTTCCCAGGGGGCTCAGGTGCTCTTGGAAAGGTTTGGCAGTGCTGGACTCTCTGCTGCTGACCCTCCTCAACCAGCTCCAGAAGTCCTGGGAAGACAGAACAGCCCATCGGACCTGAAGCTAGACAGTTCTCAACCAGGAAGCAGCAGCCTTTCCCAGCAAACTCCAGCAGTCCTGGATGGACAGGGGACCCGGAGACAGACAGATCTTGCATCCAATCTGGAAAGCATTGCAGCAGGGGAGGCCGATCCTAAGGAACAACTTGGCTCTTGGCTGAAGTCACTTTGGAGCCCTCAGTTTGCAAAATCCAGGACTAGGGCCAAATCCAGGCTTGGAGTAAATCAATGCAATTTGCATTTGCTTATAGCAGAGAGGAAGCTGGTTTGTTTGTTTTTTATGTGCACCATATTTGGTCAGTGGCTACTGCAGAAAATAGGGTAAAAGCATTTTAATTTTAGATTGAATGGAAAGATACATAATAGTGTGGGTTTCAGTGACTTCAGTTCCCTTACTTCAGTGAGGAAAGTCAGTCTCTTCTAACACGGCTGCTACTCTGAAACCAGTCTCTTCTCTGCAGTCAGCATGTGATACAATCTCCCTCCAGCAGATGGAGATAAGGAGTGAAGCGAAAATACTGCAATGTCAAACCCCGAGGAAGGGCGAGCAGGTCATTTCCTCCCCGACGCTTGCAGCGTGCTCTGGACTGAACTCCCCACGGCCAGTGTGGGCGACCGGGACCGGCTAGAGCTACCTCTCACTCTGGCCGAGTTTTCGGAAGCCCTCCATCTCATGCCCACTAATAAAGCATGTGGGTGCAGCTTGCTCCCTGTCCCCCTGGTTTAGCTCTGTAGCACTTTTGACCTTTTACGCTGGTAAGATGGACAGGTGAGCTAAGGGCTCCCTTGCAAAGGCTGCTGGTTATTCTCTTTGCCTTTCCTTGGACTCTGCAGAGTAGCTTGCTGGTCTCAGCAGCTGCCCCTCAGTGCAAAAGCAGGGCACCCCAGGGTTTAACTCTATCTTTCCCTGCCTGTCGTGGATAACGGAACCACAAGCAGAGGCGATGTCACAGAGACACACATCCCCCCACCAGAAAGCTGGGAAGGTGCAGAATATGCAGCCCAGAATAATACATTATTGAGCCCCATTTTCTCCCAGGTGCAGTGGCGCCTGGGGTATCAATTCACTTCTGGAGGGAATTCAGTGCCGCCGGGACAGTGCTGGGGAATGAAGTGCTCTTTGCCCACCGAACGGTTACAGCATAGGCAGGCCAAGGCTCTCCTACCCCACCCCACTAATACGCCATAGCCCTGACTTCGTGCTAAGAGGAGAGTTTGTCTTCAGTGGCCCTCTCAGCCCTTGGCCTCACTGCTGAATGGAACAAAGGTGTAATTGTCTTTAGACGGCAATTCATATGACAGTAGCACCTAAAGGCCCGCATCAGGGTCAAGGCTCTGTTGTGCCAGATGCTGTACATACACATAATAAGAGACAGTGCCTGCCCTGAAGAGCTTACAGTCTAAACAGACCAGACAGACAAAAAGTGGGAGGGGAACCAGAGGTCACACAGCAGGTCAGTGGCAGAGCCAGGAATAGAATCTGAGTCTGCTGAGTCTTAGTCTAGTGCTCTAGTCCAGGCTGCAGGACAGTGTCCAGCCCAGACATCACTTCCCTTTTAAACCAAAGCAAATGCACATATTACTGTACAGAAACTTGTGCTTCATTGTGGTCCTTGCATTCCCCGTGCGGAGGAGACACAGAGGTGAGTGCCACATATCTTGGATCAGATTTAGGCCCATTATATTATGCCTAGCTTTGGTGAAGAGCTGTGCAGCTGTTGAGACATTCCTTCTGGTCTCTGGTGAATGCAAAGTGAGGAGCTCAGGTAAGCTTGCTGATCTACTTGGGTGTTCTGATTGCTACAGTCACAAGTAAGAAGTTTTGTTTTTAATAAACCAGCCTGTAATAGTTTGTCTCTGACTTAGTCTGGTAATTGTAGTTTAGCTGTAAGATCAATATTTGGATCCCGTGATAGATTACTCATGCAGTTTTCAAGACCTGGCGGCAGTTCAAATAGAGAATAATCATTTTAAAATATTAACTTGATTTTATTTGCAATTTGTCATGAACTCCTGGAAGATGAAGAGGTCAACAGAAAAGCATATTACCCTACAGACCAGACCAGACCAAACAAGGGTTCTTTGAGTGCTTTATAATGGAATCAATTCCATACCGGCTGGGCAGCAACTCTGTGGGCAAAAGCACCAGTCTGCAATGAGCAATAGCTCATACATAGTCCTGGATCACAGACCCTGCTTTCGATAGAGAGGATGTGAAAGCTGAGAGGCTCAGGTTAAATGTGATCATTCTGTGCCACCAGAGATGGGTAGAAGGGATCGTCATTTTAACTTCTAATAGCTTATACAGCTTGAATTTAGTGCCCCTTTCATTCTGCAGTGTAGGGCTACAGTCAGCCTTGGGAAGGAGAAGTCCGTGTGTGGCCGTGGAACATTATGAATGACCTTCTGGCCCAAAGACAAGATTGCTACAGTATCAACAATGTTGTGTAGTCAGCGGTTCCAAAATCATATTAAATCCTGGGGCTCTGTCCTAGATCTCTGGTTGCATGAGCTATATTTAGGTTTATTATGGGTGTTATTAAAGATACTAAAGAAATTTAGGTCCAAAGTTTGCCTGACACCTTCATCGTTATAATGGATGGGGAAAATTTCTCTGCATCCATACAAGCTGAGGGCCTGTCCTGTGTCAGGGATTATGAGTAAGCCATGTGCCAGAACAGCTGTAATTATTTTGCATGGCAAATTCTAGGTCTATGTTTCAGATGTTTTTTTGTTTTGCCTTTTCCCATCCTCCACTGCTATTTTTAGCTCATAGTGACTAAGGCTTTGTCTACACGGGACTTCCGTCGGTAAAACTTTTGTCGTTCAGGGCTGTGAAAAAAACACACCCCGAACGACAAAAGTTTTACCGAGGAAAAGCGCCAGTTTGAATAGCGCTTTGTCGGCGGGACAGCTCTCCTGCCGACAAAACTACCGCTGCTCATTGGAGGTGGAAGTTTTTTGTTGGCGGGAGAGCTCTCTCCCGCCGACGAACACCAGCTACACTGCGCGCCTTTTAGCAGCACAGCTGTAGCAGCACTGCTGTGTTGCTAAAAGGTGCGTAGTGTGGACATAGCCTAGAAAGTAAAATTCTGAGTGATCCTGCAGAAATAAGGAATTTATTATTATGTATTTGTTTTTATTATGCAAGTACTTAGAGGCCGTGCCTGGCATCAGAGCCCCAATATGCTAGATGCTGTCTAGACACAGAGTAAGAGATGGACCCTGCCTCGAAGAATTTATAAGCTAAATGGACGTGACAGATAAAGGATGGGAGATAGGAAGTGAATAATTAATAGGAAATTCCACTTGCTGCCATCTGTGGCTTTTGCTGAGGAGTCTCCCGCACATGTGAGTTAGGCAAAGTTAAACTCCCTTCCCCATAAGGCCTAGAGGGGGGCATCGATCTAAATTACGCAACTTTAGCTACGTGAATAACGTAGCTGAAGTCGACGTACTTAGATCTACTTACTGTGGTGTCTTCACTGCGGTAAGTCGATGGCTGACGCTGCCCCGTCGACTCCCCCTGCGCCTCTCACTCCAGTGGAGTACCAGAGTCAACGGGAGAGCGCTCAGCGGTTGATTTATCATGTCTAGAGTAGACGCAATAAATCAACTGCCGCTGGATTGATTGCTGCCTGCCAATCCGGCGGGTAGTGTAGACAAGGGTAGTGTAAGAAATCTGCATGGCCTGTTGGTCTTGTCAGTTGGACTCCCTTTGACTGATTTGGAAACCCAATGCCATTTTTCACATCTGCTGATCAGCTGGTGTATGGCACCTCTGAATGGATTCTGTAGGAGTCAGAAAGGCTTTTTTAAAAGAACAATCAGTTGGCTAGGGATTTTATCGTAAGGCTAGATCAACCCTCACCATGCTGTGGCAGAGAAGTGACTTAGTTAATATTTAGCCCTACAATGGCGGTGGGATCCAGAGAAAATAATGTTCTTCCTGGTGATTTCCAAGGCTGTTGATGTAATTGATTATGCTAATGAACAAATAAGGACATTACCAAAATCAGGCAAGTTCACCTCCCCTCCATTAGGAGGATGGGTGGGAGAAATGGGAACAAAGTTTGCCAAATGCAGCTAGACAAATATTGTGCTTAAATTACACCTCCACCATCCTCTTGAGTTTAATGGGTGTAAATGAGTCCAGATGGGTCCAAAATTGGTAGGGAAAGAAATGTTGAGCCTTTGGAAAGAAACTGTATGCAAAAGAGTACTAAAATCAGTACACAATATTTGAACAGTGTCCCTTTGAGGAAAGCACACTGTATGGATTGCTATTATTGTTTTTGTGAAAATCCATCATAGCCAATATCAATATACTCACATTCAGATCTACTATACTATGGGCACAGAAAATTCCTGTTACCAGTAACTATTCTCATCCACATTCAGGGCCTGATCCAAAGCCCAAAGAAGACAATAGAAAGACTCATCAATGTCAGTGGGTTGTAGATCAGGATTGAAATGGGCAAAAGAGCCCTTTGTTGGCAGACGAGAAACAAAAGCATGCCTTGAGTCTGATGCTGTTCTCACTCATCCCAGTATATACCACTGATTTGGAGTTATTCCTGATTTACACCAGAGTAAGTGAGAGCAGATACTGCGGAAGAATAAACATCTGATGAGAAGGGACATAAATATGAAGACTAAATTCCAGCTCTTAAAAACTTACATTTGGTCTGTGTTAAATTACGGCTGTGAAATATGGACATTCAAACAATCGATAATAAAGAAACTACAGTCCTTCACATTATGGTGTTATAGAATTCTCAGACTATCACAGATAGACTGTAACCAATGAAAAAGTATTGAAGATGACTGGAACTCCGCAAACGCTAGTTAGAGATCTTATTAAAAGAAAGATTTGATTTGCAGGGCATATTTTAAGAGGTTCAAGTGGCCGTGCATGTTTATGGGCACTGGAAGGGAAAGTGGATGGCAGAACATGAGGCAGAAGAAGAAGATTTTGGGTGGTGAGGTGATATCCTGGGTGGATCAAAAGGACTGCTCATCCACAAAGAGGGTAGAAGAGGACCGTACAGAATGGACTACCATTGTTGCAAACCTCCAGTAATGGAGATGGCACAGAAGAAGAAGAAGGTGACATGAGGGCAGACTCAGGCCCATTATTTTTAAAGTCTTTTAACGAAATTCACAATCAAACATGTTTCCAATCATTACAGTTGTTGTTATGGGAGGTGGCATCATCTGCTTGGCAGAGAAGGAAACTGGAAACCAAGAGAGCTGAGTTCTGCTCCAGACATTGTCACTGATGCATTGCTTGACCTTGAGTAAGACACTTAACCATGGTGTGCCTCAGTTTCACCAGCTGTACAATGGGGATAATACCCAAAGTGCTTTGAGATCCCCAACTGACAGGTGCAGTGGAAGCACGTAGCATTAGCACAGTCTCACTAAGGAAGGGGAAATAAGACACCTGAAAGGAATGCAGTGAGGTGATGAGGTGCAAGGGGCCAATTATTCCTCATTGACACCTTGATTGTCATTAATTATTGGCCTAACACGTTGAACTAGTAATTTCACCCACTTCCACTGATTAGAATGAATCCCCACGGGTGTTTCCTGAAGTGCTGAGGAGTTTGCCACCCAGGCGAAATACATGAGGAAGCCTTCCCTGAGTCAGTCTCACTGAGCCTAAGAAGCAATGACTCATGCTAATAGTCTCTGACACGTTCCCCTCATTATCAGCTTGCTGGATGCCATTTGGTCTTTGCTTTAGGCAAAGGGGCCAGTTACCTATGCGCTGCTCTGTGAAGTGGTAAGGAATGCACTCGCGGCTGGCAAGCTTCCATCAGTGCTGATAAGAGCAATCCTTGAATTTGCCCTTCAGTATGTGCTCTGTGTGATTCTGGGAACAACCAAGGTGACGGTAGAGGGTGACGTGTGCCGGAATTAAAGGGTGGGTGCTTTGCTAAAAAGAGTAAAAAAATCTGAGTCCGTCAGCCCCAACTCTTTTCGAGGGAGGGAGCATCAGGGGACATGGTTTCCCAACCCACCGTGCATATCTGGGACTAAGACAACGCCACCCAAACTCATGTCACCCCAGGCCTTCCAACGCTACATAAACCAAGGTGCCTTGAGCTGAAAAGCCTCTAGCCTGAGCCAGTAGGAAGTTTCTAAGGTAAATATAGGAGAACTTGCTTCTGTTTCCCTACTATAAACCTTTGCGTTCCCTTTTTAGCCTAATCCAGGAAATCCCCATTTGGGCTAGTTGCTGAAGATTTGTTACTGGACATTTTTGAAGAGGTAACATGGACTCTTCCTGGGCTGCAGAGAAATAATTCTGCAGTGCTCAGTGCCTTTGACCTGAAGCTCTGGGGGTAGGGAGATGCAAGGCCAGAATTTGCACATATAAGTGGGTGGTAGTGATGGCACTGAGAGGCGTGAATCCCCTGAAGACTTTCCTAGTTTCACTCAAGGGCTGTAACTGGTGCACTACAGCTGTTACCTTAGGAAATTTCGAACTGAGCAGAAAGTAGCATCGGTACCTACTGGAAGGCATACATGCCACATTTGTCCCATCCTTCTCAGATGTAGACCGCTTCACCTGACCAAGCAGATCAGTCACACAAGGTCACACAAAAGGGGGGGGGTGAGAAAGCCTGGATTTGTGCTGGACATGGCCCACCTTGATTACCATGCACATTGTAGGGAGAGTGGTCACTTTGGATGAGCTATTACCAGCAGGAGAGTGAGTTTGTGTGTGTATGGGGGTGGGGGTGGGGGGTGAGAAAATCTGGATTTGTGCTGGAAATGGCCCATCTTGATTATCATGCACATTGTAGAGAGAGTGGTCACTTTGGATGAGCTATTACCAGCAGGGTAGTGAGTTTGTGTGTGTGTTTTTTGGAGGGGGGTGAGGGGGTGAGAGAACCTGGATTTGTGCAGGAAATGGCCCAACTTGATTATCATGCACATTGTGTAGAGAGTTGTCACTTTGGATGGGCTATTACCAGCAGGAGAGTGAGTTTGTGTGTGGGGGGGTGGAGGGTGAGAAAACCTGGATTTGTGCTGGAAATGGCCCAACTTGATGATCACTTTAGATAAGCTATTACCAGCAGGACAGTGGGGTGGGAGGAGGTATTGTTTCATGATCTCTGTGTGTATATAAAGTCTGCTGCAGTTTCCATGGTATGCATCCGATGAAGTGAGCTGTAGCTCACGAAAGCTCATGCTCAAATAAATTGGTTAGTCTCTAAGGTGCCACAAGTACTCCTTTTCTTTTTACAAGGTCCATCACAACCACGCTGTGCTCATCACTGAGCCTAAGCCTCAGCCTGCTCTTTTCCTCCAGGTGTTTGCTCTACATCCGCATGCCCTGTCTGATCACATGGCTGTGCCAGGAGCAAAACAGGGATGGGCCCATGAGCCAGAGGAATGTACTTGCCTGGAGAATCTTTTACGATATCTGTCTGTCATGATGATCCTGAGCAGGGCAGGTGAGAGGATCCTTCTGTCTGACAAGCACATGGTGCATGCTGGGACCTGTAATCACTCTTGGCTGGACCGCTAAATTATAAAGGAGGGTCGATGCCATCTGATTCATTGGTTGGCCCTTGGGCTTCCAGCAAGCTGCCAACGTAGCTCCTCTTTGGGCAGTTTAGGTGCCTTGGGCTGAAAACAAATATCTTTGGAATGAGCAGCAAGCTTCCTGTTGTAACTTGCTTTGGCCATGACCTGGTAGCACAGAAATGCGTGCAAAGGCATTTTGCATTGATCTCTTGGCAGCATTCCCTGCTTTTTGGAAGGTGGAGTAATCCACACCAGCAGCTCTGTTTCATGCAATAAATTGCAAACAAATATTCAGAAGGGGACACTTCCTCCAGTCATCTTCTTGAGCTGTTGTCATGAGGCAGGGTTTTGCACCCACCATTTTGAGAATATCAAGTATCTGGTCTTCTGTTCATGCTCATCAGCCAAGTAGCCAGACAGTGTGCCCATTTGCATCAGAACTGGGAATTCTTTGAGGAGAAGCAGAAGATCCAAATATCCTGAAGGCATTCAGTCTAGGAACGCCTCTTTATTACTCACATCCTCGCAAATGAAATTAACATGGGGTGACAGTGTCAAAACCTGCTGTGGTGAAGACAAGTTTTCCAACAGGAAAGGTTTTATGAACTAAGGCCTGGCTCCTGTGGGTTGCTAAGCAGCTTGTGTTGTTGACTTCAATGGGAATTGGGGAGACTGTAGTGTTCAACACTTTACAGAATTGGGCTTTGTATTCTCCTTTAATTTGTCAGAAATTATGCCTATTGATGGGATGCTCATTGCCAAATTAATTAGTCAGAGAACCCCAGGACACATGATCAATACCTCCCAAAAATTTGCTGTAATCATATTGCTTTATCTTAAATCTGTTGCTCAATGTTGGAAAGCACCACGTTGCAAGACACTGTGATGAGACAAACTAAAGCAGTTATGTTTTTGGTCACCAAATGGTGCTGGAAGTAAGGTATAATGCAAAGCTCTCAAAAACCAAATCTGTGACCCAGGCCTTTAAAATGTACAATGAAGAAGGTGGAAATATTAAAAAGGCACATCAATAAATAGCAGACGAGGAAGCAGGAAAAGAAACAATGTGCCGTTCATTTAATTTGTGTAAAGTTTGATATCACCTTGTGTCAAGGTTCCTTCCCCACTCTGAACTCTAAGGTACAGATGTGGGGAGCTGCATGAAAGACCCCCTAAGCTTATTTTTACCAGCTTAGGTTAAAAACTTCCCCAAGCTACAAACTTTGCCTTGTCCTTGAACCGTATGCTGCCACCACCAAGCGTGTTAAACAAAGAACAGGGAAAGAGCCCACTTGGAGATGTCTTCCCCCAAAATATCCGCCCCCAGCCCTACACCCCCTTTCCTGGGGAAGGCTTGATAAAAATCCTCACCAATTTGTACAGGTGAATACAGACCCAAACCCTTGGATCTTAAGAACAATGAAAAAGCAATCAGGTTCTTAAAAGAAGAATTTTAATTAAAGAAAAGGTAAAAAAATCACCTCTGTAAAATCAGGATGGTAAATACCTTACAGGGTAATCAGATTCAAAATATAGAGAATCCCTCTAGGCAAAACCTTAAGTTATAAAAAGACACAAAAACAGGAATGTACATTCCATCCAGCACAGCTTATTTCACCAGCCATTAAACAAAAGGAAATCTAACGCATTTCTAGCTAGATTCCTTACTAACTAATGGAAGTTCTGAGACTGCATTCCTGATCTGTTCCCAGCAAAAGCATCACAGACAGACGAACCCTTTGTCCTCTCCCCCCCCACCTGATTTGAAAGTATCTTGTCTCCTCATTGGTCATTTTGGTCAGGTGCCAGCAAGGTTATCTTAGCTTCTTAACCCTTTACAGGTGAAAGGGTTTTGCCTCTTGCCAGGAGGGATTTTATAGCACTATATACAGAAAAGTGGTTACCCTTCCCTTTATTTTTATGACACCTTGGTTTGAAAAATCAATATTTGTTATCTCTTAACATAAAGCACTAAGAGCACCTTGTTATCGTGGATTGAGGAGAGGTAAATCTGGAGCTAAAGCATGGCCCAAAATGGATGAAAATAGGCACAAAAGATCTACATCTAATTGTATGGTGAAGAACTATGCTTCTATTAAGAAGAGGTGAGTCAAATCCAGCTCACAGGAATTATGCAATCTGCTCTTCTGATAGCCCTCATCTTTAAATATAGGGTCGGGCCCAGGGAAATTACTGGGCCAAGCATGCAGTGCTTCCATGTGAGCCAGGTGGCACTTTATTATGGAGGGTGCTGTGCATCCCACAGTTCTGGAAGATCTCAGCATGGAATGATCAGTTATGAGCCAAGCAGCACTTTAAAACCAGGGAGAGGACAGGTCCCAGAATACAATGCCCCATCTTTAATGTGGGGGGGAGGGGCAGGCTTTGGGAGGGCAGCCCACAGAAAGGATAAGTCCCAGCATGCATTGCATCGTCTTGAAGAAAGCAAAAAGCATTGCATGTTGGGGATCCAGCCCCATAGCTAAGGGGGGGGACATGAGGTGGACTGCCCCCACCCTGGACATTTTTTTTGTCCCTCCGTCCCATAGAAATAAGATGTGTTGCAGGTTTTTTCTCTAGTTTCTTAGCTTGTCCTCAGATGTGTGATAGTAGGCCTAAGACCACAGAGTAGTAGTCACAGTTCCGATAGCTGAGGTGTGGCATGAGGGGATGCTATTGACTGTGTTTCAGCTAACTGAAGAGTGGTGGCTGCATCATGTTGCTGCTATAAGAAAGGATGTGTGTAACCCTGGTAAGAAAGTGTCTGCAGATAGAGCTTGCCAAGCAGGGACATAGCATTCTGTGCTGGGAGTTCCTGTGACTAGACGTTGGCTTCCTGTTTGAAGGGCAAAGAAGGCGAGAGGGGAGTTCCTTTTGAAATGGGAGCGAGCAGAATGCTCCTTTGGAGCGCACGAGAGAGCGTGGATGGGCTGCCAAGAACTGGAACATTCCTCTGTGGCCCAGAAGAAACCGTGGATGGACTGTCTAGGGGCTGTGGAACTATTGCAGAGCCAAAGGGGACGCGAAGATTGATGGGCTCTAGGGCTGTGGGCCCTATCTCCCCAGTGACTGGGGCTGGTTCAGACCCGTCTCCATTTTGTGCTGCTTTGCCATCACTGCAGTAACCCGCTTTGAGGGGAGGTTCAGCCTGGTGTGGGTTGGGGAAGCTGCTTTGCTGAGAGGCATTTGCCCTGAAGGGAAGGTATCACAACGCTGCAGACAGCCCCAGTGGGCTGTAGGCACCAGCAGGAGGAGCTGTAGAGTTGCCCCAGAGGAGCCATGGAGGCAGGAGGGCAGGGGAGGAGGAAGATGCAGGCATTGCTGGTGGCTGCTGAAGGACATAGGGGCAAAGCAGGAGCACCAACCCTCACAATGCAACGCTGCTTCTTTAATTGTCCAAGAGCACCCTCCCCTCCCCTTGCCCCCCAGCACCCTCATTGCCCTTGTGACCTATGGGCAACACAGGGCTTGGCCACGGGCAAGCACGTCTGAGACTGAAACTGCGCACGCGCAGAGTCTACCCGCTCTCTCTTCCGAGTGGCTTGCGCATGCGCACAAGGGCCGCCCGGCGTGTGGTGACGATTCTGGGGAGTCGTCACTCCCCTTCGCTTCCCCGGACCGTGGCGTGCGGGAGGCGGAGCTTGTCTCCCGAGGAACGCGCGCAGGCGCTGTGGCTGGCGCGGAGGGGGCGGCGCTGGAGGCGGAGGGGTTGCCAGGGAGACAGGCCCAAGCCTGTTGCCTGCCCGGGCCGTGCGGGGCGGGATGCAGTCGCCGGCGGCGCCGCCGCCTCAGAGCCTAAAGAAGGAGCCTCGGGGCGGCCGCAGGGTCCCCTCGCTCATCGCCGTGTCCGAGACCATCAACAAGTCGAGCAAGAAGGACGCCCGGACCAAAACCCCCCAGGGTAGGGGCGGGGCGCTGGGACCGGCAGCCCTGCGGTGCCGTCCCTCCCCCCCCCCGGCACTGCTGCAGGGCCCCCCTCCTCCGGGCACAGTGAGGGGGCCCGGGGACTCCCCCCCCATGCGCAGAGACCCCCCCTTCTCTGGGCACAGTGAAGGGGCCCGGGGACTCCCCCCCATGCACAGAGACCCCCCCTCCTCTGGGCACAGTGAGGGGACCCGGGAACTCCCCCCCCCATGCACAGAGACACCCCCCTTCTCTGGGCACAGTGAGGGGGCCCGGGGACTCCCCCCCCCATGCACAGAGACACCCCCCCTCCTCTGGGCACAGTGAAGGGGCCTGGGGACTCCCCCCAGGCACAGAGATCCCCCCTCCTCTGGGCACAGTGAGGGGGCCCGGGGACTCCCCCCAGGCACAGAGAAATGGTCCAGACACCACTGCAGGGACCCCACCCGCCCAGGCACAGTGACGGGGGAAGGCTCTGACAGGGCACAGCACGGGCACCAGCTCCAGAACCCTGCCGTGCTGGCATACAGCTGAGAGGTATTGGTATTGCTGCCAGGCAGTCACTGGGGCAGGGCTCTGGCACCACCTAACGCATTGGGAGGTTGCCCATCCTCCATCGCCCAGGTAGTGTAGCCAGAGATCCCCTGGGACAAGCTGGGAGCCCTGGCAACATTCCCATTGCCCGCTGTCACCACCGCCAGCACAAAATGGTGATGGAGTGTCTGAGTGGACCTTGCATTGCCTTGACAATCCTGCCTTGGACCTGATGGGTTATAGGGCTGGGGGTATCCAAGTGAAGCTGGTCTTGCTTTAACAGCACTGCGAGGGCCACACGCTGAACATGATAGTCAGTGGTTCTGATATTGTTACTAGCTACCTACTGTGCGTTAACTTTGTAGGAGAAAATCTCATCTCCGCCTGCCCTTGTCCAGACTTTTATCAGGCGGTTGTTTTTTGTTTGTTTGTTTGTTTTAAGAGGGAGGCAGGACCCAGCAGGTTAAGTTTTCCAAAAGCTGCATCTGTGTTGGAGATGCAGCAGCAGCTCCAGTATGTCTAATTGGGTGCATGGTAAGACATGCTTTAATATTTTCAGCAGGCCACAGAAAAGGAACATATGTGCCTCCAATGAGATTGCAGAAATAATCGGGCAGGTCTGGTTGGCTTGGCTAGCCCTACCCTCGGTATACATGCAATTGATTTATCACTGATGCACATTAGATCCATATTTAATCCACTTACCCAGTTAAATATTGGAGTCCTAGGGAGAATGATTTTCAAATACCAATTATAGTCAGTGAGAAGACTGCTAAAATCTGCCTCTGAGAAGTGCAGTGATCTCATATGTTTTCAAAATATGTATTACATAAAATTAGAAGGAGGTTTCACCCTGATGTTCTTTTTAATGTTTGAAAGGGATTGAAATATAATACTGCATATTCCTAATTATGTTAACATACCTGTCTCAAAAATCAATAACATTTGGCTGACTCTTACTACTGATTTTCTTTCTGGTTGGAGAAACTTTTGTTGCTTTGAGTGAAAGGTGGGGAAAGCCTTTTAAAGCTAGGATTATTTCTTATTGAATTGTGGTAACATTGGGGCGCCCCAACCAGGGTCTATTGTGTTAGGTGCTGTCAAGCACATAACAAAAAGGTAGTTCTTACCCTGAAAAATTTACAATCTAAGACCAAAAGGAGAGACAAAGAAAATATAACATCACAAAGTAATGAGGAGAATGCCACAACTTGGGACATAAGCAGATCAAATTATCAAAGCTGTGATGATCAATATGTATTTATGAGCTGCAAAAACGTCTCCCTGAATATACAAATCTGATATTTTTGCATACATGATACAGTTTTTGTTTAAGGACTATCATGTAGTTGAGTGAGTAACTGTGTTAAAAGAAAAGGAGTACTTGTGGCACCTTAGAGACTAACCAATTTCTTTTTGCGAATACAGACTAACACGGCTGTTACTCTGATAACTGTGTTAAAGTTCTCTATTTCCATTTGAAATAGGAAACTTTTGTAAAAGTTCTTTGTTTCCATTCTAGGTTGTTGCCTGCTGGAAATGTACTACTTGAAAATGTATCGCATTGTGTCTAAGCCAGGGTGAGGGCAATGGGGCAGATGAAACCCACTGTCCATGTTCAAATCATGTGGATACCATGATGTGCTGAGCACAGGCGATACTGAGTTCTAGTTTTCCATACACCTTGAAGACTAGTACTGCCTTTAAGGCTTTCTCAATTGGCTGAAAGAAAGAAGGTTTCCCTGGGAGAGGAAGACAATGTGTTTTTACTTCTTTGCTTGTGCTTCAGATAAGAAGAGAGTGAAGACATTTGAGCAGCCCTCCCCACCAGTTCAAGAGGAGCCCGAGCCTGTCAGCTCTGTTCTACAAGGAGATGAAATCCAGGCTCTGGCAATCAAGGTGGAAGATCTAGAGAAGGTGGGTAAAATCTCGTGTCCCTTGTCACAGGGAGTAGCTGCCTTCATTGAAACTTTCCCTTTATCCTGAATGGGGGTTTGGGGAGGGTCTCATCAAAACAAACTATAGGAGCTTTGCTTTTGTTCCACTTGTTGCTGTCCTACTTCTGATGGTCTGTCAAATCATCAGAATTTTTTGCTACTCTTTTTAGCTGCTGAAAGTGGAGGATTAATTTTATACGAAGATCTTAAATGTCAGGATGAACCATCTGGTGTGTTCAGAATCACATTTCCAACTTTTTTTTTCTTTTAAGATTTCTATGGTTATGAAAAAAAAATAGCAACTTTATGAAACCCAAGAGGTAGCACCTGTCACTAAGCTATGGTGCAGAAAATTCTTGGGGGAGGCCACTCAGAGTTAATTCCCTGCCCCATCAAAGCAGCAGAGTCAAGATAGTAAGGATGTTACTTAATCTGATAACTGTAGCTCCATACACCACACCTTCATGAGAAGGACCAGAAGTGTGGTGACAGATCTTGGTGAGTTCTTTACTTCCAGGACCTCCCCAGCAAGATCAGAAGGGTGGAGATGAGGCAGTGCTGTACCTAACCTCATTGCGAATGTGTATTCTGTTTCTGTAGCTCCATACTCCACGCCTACCCCAAGAAAGGGAGAAAACTCCTATTACAAGGAAGTTCCTCATTCGAAGACACAAACCCCAGGAGGCTGGGAAGAAGGCACAACTCCTGGTAGCATATCCTGCTGTTACTGATGCATCTAAGAGACCACTGAGTTATTCTGGTAGGGTTAAACTTGAGCTCTTAACCTGTTACTCTTATTTTTGCTAGAACTACCTGTGGCTAGACCTTTGAGAGTCCAGAAATGAATCTGAAATTCTTGTGGTCTCAGTTTCTATTTCTGTCCACTATGTTTGATGAGGAGCACTCTGTGATCTCACAGTCTGTCTTGCTTTATTGTAGGGCCAGAAGAACCCTTTGTTGGTAATTGTGAACAGATTCTCCCCCACAGCATTTTAGGAAGTCTCCAGGAATTCAAGAGAGAAGCTTTAGCTAGAGGAAATGCTGAGGTTGGTTTATAAAGTTGTGAAATGGCTGCCATCAAATGTTGTCCTAGAAGTAGAGTGTGAGTAGTGTTGGATGAATTTTTTTGCATGAATAGTTTATTCACTGAAAAACGGACTTCCAATTGTTCCAAAACTATTTGCAAACTTGTCAATTTCAACCCCAAATTTCTTTCTGGCTACATTCACAAGGGGATTTATGTGGCATTCACAAAACTGAGGAGGAGGTGGCGATGGTGCCCCCATTATGCCCAATAGCCCACTGGTTGGGGCACTCAGTATGGATGTGGAAGACCCAGGTTCAAATTCCTGCTTTGGTGCAGAAACTTGAATTCGGGTATCTGCCCTCCCAGGTGAGTGCTCTAACTACCAAGCTATTGGGTGTTCTGGGGAAGTCTCTGTCTTTTCTGTTAAAGCTTTCCATTTTTCATGAAATATTCATTGGGTCAGAAAGAGAGAGAAGTAAGATTCTATAGCCTGGTGGCTAGGGCACTCACCTAGGAGCAGGAACTCCTTGGTTCAGGTCCCTAGTCCAGAGCAGGGATTGGAACCTGGTTTCCTGCATCCCAGGTGAGTACCGCCACGGGGTTATTGGGGCACCACCACCATGGAAACTGGGAGGGGGGGGAAGTTTTGGGTCAATCCAAAATGATTTTTTTGTTTGGCTAGTGAACCGAAAAATCTGTTGTTCACACAGTTCTAGTAGTGAATGCAGTAGACTTAGGTTTAATTGAAAATGGTTCAGAAAAGTCTCTGGCATGAGACATGGTTTGCCCATATGGGGGGAAATTGCTTGCAGAGTAGCTGCAATGCCAGGCCTACTAAGTCCTGTCTGGAGAAGAGTCCCACAGTAAGAGGCATTGGACAGTTCCAGGCTCCAGTTCCTTCAGCAGTTCTGCTGAGAGCACCAGTGCTGAGTAGCACAAGAAGTGAGGTGATGAGACAGTTTCATTCGTTATGTCTGACTACTCAATGTAGTATAGTCTGACGCAGTCTGCGAGTGATGCTGTGAATGCCAGAAACTGTTGATCCAGAATTGGTTGCATAGAGATGGTGCCAATCCAGAACATTCTTTTCTTTACCCCTTTGCCCCTTTTGTTTTTGTGGTGCCTGTGCCTGGATGGATAGGCTAATCTAACATTTTAATTTCTGTTCAGTTAGCTGAGCTGATTGCAGACTCAGATCTGGACGGTACAGTGGCAGCTTTAGAGAAGTACAGAGAGAAACATGGGGAAGGGAAGAAGAGAAAGTCTCTCTGGGCTCCACCATCACAGCACAGGGCCCTCCAGAACTGGCATCATAATGTGGCACTCAGGAAGAAGCAGCAGAGAGTTCTGAGTAGTGAGTAAAGCTGGAACAACTTAATTGTGTGGAACGCCACGTAAGACTGTGTGAACCAAACACCATCACAGTAAGTTATTACTGTCCCTGGCAAACCAAGGCCTGGCTGATTTGCGAAATTGTATTGCTGTGCAATTATCCACACATTTTCAGTGCTCCCCAGACTCCAGTAGTGCTGGGTGAGATGGTTCAGCACATTCAGGCTGTGAGGATGGCCTTGATGGCTTGTACGGCTGTGGCTGGAAGTAGCAGTGAGGCAGATTTGGGAGTGTGGGGGGGGGGTGACTGGAAGAGAGTTACCGTGCTGGAGAGGGAGCTAGCTGGAAGGAGTGAGGCTGATTTTCTGGAGACCTCTGGTTGGTAAAAGAGGTGATTCTGTTTTGCTTGTTTTTAGAGTTTCTTCGGAAACCAGAAAATGAACTGCTGATGAATCTCTCAGAGGATTACAGACGAGTCCAGGAAGAGCGATATCTTATCGACCGGAGCCTCTCTGCTTTGCACTATGGGAAAGTGAGAGCCCCACTTCTTCAGAATCCTGATTATTCTGGTTTTGTGAAAGGGGAGGCCATTTGGACTAGGATGTTAGTGTCATGAATAATACTGTTGGGACTGGCATTGAGGAGCCATCTTTAGGCATCTACCACATCCACTGCAGGTCCGAAATGAATTACGGAGCTTTCAGTTATTTCAAAGAGAAACATCATTTGATTTAAAAATGGTGGTGGTGTAACAAGTATTGGTTAGATCTAACGGATGCTGCTCTTGTGGGCTCCTTGCTAAAGAGCTTTAGTGCGTAGGGCAGTGCCATGCAGTGAGCCTCCTACTAAGGAGCAGCAGAGGCTGGGGAGATGGCATGGTCATGTGCCAGAAATTACTATTACCAGGCAACAAAGATCTAATGGTGTCAGGGCTAGATGGCCGAGGTTCCAATTCAGAAGGTGCTCTGAAGGGAAATGCTCCTGGGCTAAAACAAGGGAGTCATTTGCTGTGTATTTACAGCACTAAAAAAGGATTCACATCAATGGGACTATATTGTGTTTAATATCATTTGATCTTTCATTCAGTCAGAGTGTCCATTTGGATTGAGGAGAGGTCATAATTGGTTAAATCTTCTTATAAACAACATGTGATGTCTTCTGCTTAGTTCTTGTGAGAATGACAGGCAGATTATCATTGCATGGTGGCAACCTTCTTTTTCCTCCCTAGGGCTACCATGTAGGAAGTGAGTTCTGGAGCCAGCCTGAGTGTATTGGAGATGAACTCACTGGTCTGGTGATGACATTGACCCAGAGAGAGCGAGGCTACCCAGAGCCTGTCACTCATGTAGGGAAACCTCAGAGTGTCAGGACGGAGATGGGTGAGGAAATGGGTGGAGGCACAGCATTAACGGGGAGGTGTGTGGAACAGCAAAGATTAACTATCCAGTAGTTTTAAATTGCTGCAAGGAAGCTCGTATTGCTAGGGTCCCTTCTGGCAGTGGGAGGGCATTGATGTGAAGCAGCTTACACTGTCGAGCATCTAGTCATCACATGCAGGGACCTGCCAAGTGGAAGGCTGCACTACTGTAGCCCTAGGTGACACTGCCAGGGTACTCCTAAGATTAAGCTTACTCTGATGGAACGGTGTGTCTCAGAGATTGGACTGTTGCAAGATCAGTGGTTGGGGAGAAAGTGAAATCAATAGGCATGTGGTATGTAAACACTGAGCTCACATGTGATTAATTCCACAGGTTCCAGATCTGCAAAGGAGTCCCCTTTCCGTCTCACCTGGGATAAGAGTCTCTTCCTGAAGTATCGACGACAGGAGTTAAAATCCATCCTAGAGGAGCTGGATTTTAATCACCCTGTAAGACCAGTGGACTCTCTCCTAAGCACAAGGCACTGTATTTTAAGGCAGCATACTGTGCTTCTCTCCTTCCTTATCAAAGGATATACTATAGCCTAACTTAACTTAGTGACTTCTGGGTAAGGACAAAAACTAACAGATGTCCTTTTTCCTTTTTTATGACTATTACTTTTTGTCAAGGACCTAGATGGCCTGGAAGTTATTGGTAAAGGGCAACCTTTCACTTCTGTCTCAGCACTGTATTTCCCGCTGTGCCAGGAAAATAAGGAAGGCACCACTGAAGAGAGAGAGAGCCTGTAAGTTACGTTTGATGATAGTGATAAGGAATTGTGGATACTGACCAACAGTCTTTGAGGATTTCTCACTTGTCCTTATCCAGAATGGGCCGGGTTCTCCACAGAGGATAGGGAAGTGGCCTTAAGAAAGCCAGAGATAGCTAGTAGAGAACTCCCCCTGTGCAGGGGGAATTCTCCACTGGTGGAAACCTGATGGAGGTAGCTCCACTGCCTCCAATACCAAATGTCCTCCTTATCCCGTTGTAAGGGGCCACGTTGACAGTGTTCCAGGGTGCAGCAGAGGTGGAAAGAGGAGGAGGAGGAGAGATGGGGGAGTGAAGCACTGCTATGGTCAGTTCTCCACTGGCAAAGTTAGAGGTGCTTCTGTATGACTATGAACTAGCAATGGGGCCTCGTGGCTGAGGATCAAGAAGCTGAAACCAACTTCTTGTGACCCACCCCCTTTCCACTCAGTGTGCCCTAGGTTAGGCAGGGTGGAGAATCTGCCCCTAGTTATTCCAGGCTGTGCATCTCCTTCTGGTGTCTTCAGTCTTCCATCTTCCTCAGATATCTTTTTCTGCCCATGGTGGCATTACTTTTGGTCCATTCTTTGATGGATATTGCCTCTTCATTTAGTGATCTGTCCCCAGCCTTCCTTAGGCAGGTGTCCTTGTCCATTTCATCAGCATGAGTTCCATCCTGCCCATTCTTTGTGGTGACAATATCAGTCTATGTTTGGAGTTCCTGCACCCACCCTCGAAGCTGTAGTCCAATGACACTGTCTGTAATCAGAGGACTCTGTGATTTGATGAGTTTTCAGTCTGTTGGCCACAGTTGAACCCTACAGATGAAATGGTTAATCAGAAATGAACCCTCTGTTTCTTGGTTAATGTGGGTGTTCTAAACAACCACTCTGTTCCCTGGTGCTTGATAATAACTTGCTTGAACAGTCCCAAGAGAATATTGGCCTTTGCTTTGTTTAGCAGTGATCCCTTAGAAGATTATCCAGATGTGGTTCCAGAACCAGTATTAGGTCCATCTTTGCAGTTCTGTGGAGAGCCAGCTCGTTGGATCAATAGCACCACTTCTCATAGGGTAAAATTGCAATTGTTTTGAAATATGATAAGGCTAAGTTTTCTTTCTTTCCTAAGTCATAGCTGTATATTGAGTGTAACCAGCAGGGATTATTCTGGATATCATAAAGTGGTTGCTAAACTTGTACTTGCTTTGGAGGGATCTAGAAACAGAGACAGGCAGTTTTGTTTGTGTTTCTGTTCTGCCTCAGTCCACTCCTGAAAGTGGCAACTTGGTGGGGTAGGGACAAACAATGCCTTGCAGAACTTTCTGTCAGGCTGGATCTAATAGTTTAAACAGCCAGCTGTAGTATCACTTCATTTGGTCACGGGAAGGCAAATCCTGTGGTTACCTTTTTTCTTTCTCTCTTCCACACAGGATGAAATTGGCATTGCTGCCCGGGTCACCTTTGAAGTTTTGGCGGGTGAGAAAGCTGAATCCTGCCTGACAGTAAGCAATGATGGCACAGCTGCCATATGGTATGATTGGCGGAGGCAAGCCCAGTCTGTTACCTTTGAAGAAACTAAGGAAAAAGGGATGCCGTATTTTTACTTTAACACCAGACCAGGTGAGATGTGGATCTCTTAAAGATTACCGTATGGGCTTTATACCAATGCCAAAGGAAACATGTGAGGTGGACATGTTCAGGGGGTTATCTGAGTCAGGCCACTGCCAAAGCAAACATATGTGGTGATTCTCCATAAGAAGCTATCTGGGGCTCCCAGAGCAGACTAATGCCAGAGGAGATGTGTGAGACAGATCCCTTTCAAGAGTGGTTGGAGGAAAGCGAGTGAGTCCTAGCCAGAATTTGTATGAGTAGAATATCTAAAACCGCATGATTTTCTATTGAAAAATTGGGGCAGAACGTGTACTGAGAGGGTTGAGATCAAGGTAAAATTAGGGATTGGAAGGGTGAAGAGAAAAAACCCCAATCAGCAATCAGAATGGGAGTAAACCTGGAAGATGGATGGCGATATTAGGTGTGATATCTGGCTGAAAAACAGACATTGATGCCAGAAAATAAGCAGATTTGTGAAGTATTTGGAAGAGGAATTCTGCAGAACAAGAGAACTCTTGTAGTCAGGTGACTGATGTGCTCTCTCTGTTATTCTTAGGTGTCATTCTGCCTGGGGAAACTAGAAACTTTTCCTTCTTTTTCAAGTCGGGGAAGGCAGGAATCTTCAGTGAGTCCTGGGAGTTTGGGACTCACCCCATCTTATTAGGAGGGGCTGTCCTACAGGTGTCCCTGTGGGGCATTGCTTTGTATGAGGATATGCTGGCTGGCCTCAGAGATGAATTGGAGGTAACCAAGTGGTTAGCTGTGGGAATATAAGCTTCAGACTCAGTATGTAAATATAGAATATAGTATGATGTGGGTGCTGCAATGTTTTCATTGCCATAAAATTGTCACTAAGAGTAAGATTATCAGTTACTTACATAGCACCCAAAAGTGTGTTGTGTTTTTTTGTCTTTTCTAGTTTTAGTTAATTAGGTGGTTATGCAGGTTTTCCAAATGAAGTGACATCAGCACTCCACATCACCTCCATCTATTTTTGTGCATCTTGTATAAAATCTAATGATGTCTGTCCTAAAATACTTACTTTAAAAAAAAAAATCCTTCTACTTTTTTCCTTTTTTAAGTGTTAGTTACTGGTATGGCTGGAGTTTAATGACCTACTGAGTAAAGTCAAATTAAATAATAATTTTAAAATTATACCATCATCTGTAAAATATAGATGTTTGTGTGATCATTTTAATGACCACTGTATCGGATGTAAATACATCTGTGTATTTGTGTCCTTATAACTGATCATATTTGTTAATGTATGCCTATAGTAGTGTGTGTGTGAACTTCTTTGTGTGTGTATGTGGATCAAGGAATCACATCTATTTTGGTTACTGTGGTGCCCCAGAGTGAGCTGGCTGCGCGAGAAGTTGCTGTCATAGTAAAGGAGAATCTGAAGGAGCTGCTTGATCGAATTCGGACACCGGAGCGAGTCCCATCTCCTGTGGATGCTTATATCACAGAGGAAGAGTTATTCCACAGAAAGAATCCAGAGGTACAGCTTGCCATTTGATATTCTACACTGAACTGAGCATAAGTACTCGGGAATGATGATGCCGTGGCCTATGTGGTGCATCCCAGGATTTCTAAGCAGGAAGATAGACTCATCTAGCTTGTCAGTTTAATCGCTAGATGGTGGTCTTATTTGCAAAGTGAGACTTGTCTCACATCTGTATTTATCTTTTCTTTTTCTGTTATCACAGTTGCACTATCAGCACCAAGTGGTGAAGGAGCTCCACAAATTGTGGAGGCAAAACATGAATTTTCCCTCAACTTCAGAGGAAGAGGAGATTTGGCGCCAGAAGAGCGTAGTGCAGCCAGTCTCAGGCCATAAGAGCATTGTACAGGAAATTTGGTGCCGGAAGAGTGCTATTGACATTGCATGTCAGAAGAGTGTTACTGGGGAGATCCCACGCCAGAAGAGTATTGCGGAGGAGATCCTAAGCCAGATGATTAATGTGGAGGAGGAGGAAGTGAGCCTGCAAGAGTGGAACCTTTCCTTTGCGGATTTTAAACAGGTTCTACCCCTCTGTCCTTGTTAAAATTGTGATGGGTTGGCAAGGAATGGAAGTGTATCCACTTTGAGATTTGCTTGTTTGGGAATAGTCTGGTATGTTCCAGCTCCCAAATGAATGAAGTCGTGTGTGTATCAGAAGTTTGAGTAAATCACTGCAATGAGGTGAGAGGGTGTGATTCACTGAGTGTGTCAGCGAAAACCTAGCAGGGAATGAATCATCCTTCAGCACTGCTGACCATGTCCTGGGTGCTCTTGTGAAGAGATTCCCAAGGGAGACTTTGCAGCGCCTGTGTGATGAATTAAAAAGAATTGGATAACATTGTATGTGTTCAGTAGTATTTAGCTGTTGGAAAGCTAAAGCATTTAGTATGGAAGAGAAGTGCTTGTTGTTTATTCCAGGATTTAGAATATGAGGGGTGGGTCATGATTCAGCCCCCTCTGTTTCCCTTACAGATCCTTGTGCTTAAAAAGTTGTCCTTATCCATCAGAGGATTTGGGGGCCTAGTGCTCACAACAGGGTGCAGACAGGGTATTTTGCAATTCTCTCCCTGACTGTGGTGTTTGTTTGGATTTAAGAATCCAGAGTGGTGTAACTTATCAGTGCAAGTTTGGCTACAGTGCACTGTTGGAAACCTGTCTGTTGCGTTTATAGCTTTATTCCCCATTCCCTCCCTTTTTGGACCCCCAGGGTCCTCATTCTGGCTCTGAAGCTGAGGAGTTGCTCACTGGGCTTTCTATCCCATCAGGCTTTGCAGTTAATCCCTGAGGAGGAAAAACGAGAAGCAGCCCTGACTCAGCTCAATAAGGCAGCATTGGCACTTTGTGTTGAACAGAGGCCAACCCAGTCAGACCTCCTGTACCAAACATGGTATGTTACCATTGCAGAGAAAAGCCCTTTCCAACAAATACCTTCGCTTAGTAGCACTGGCAAACTCCAGAAGAGAGCAGATAAGTGTGTCCAGCAATATGAGTTCTATCAGTCCTCTACATGCAAGGTTTTCTACAGCTTAGGGATAGCAGCTGTCCAAGTCGCAGATCCCATTTGACTCTGGAGATAAGCCAGAATATTGATCTCTTGCTGCTTTGGAGACTACTTGAGATCTTTTCATTCTCCGAGATTGTTATCTGGCAGAATATTCTGTGTTTCCTTTTATGAGGGTCTCACCTGGCAGGCAGTTTTCTCTAACATTGTACTTGAAAAGGTTGTTGTAGCCCATATTCTGTCATTGACTCTTACTTTAGGGCTGTAAACACACTGAAAGTTTCTGTTCACCTGTAAATCAGAAGGACACAGGAACGCCAAGATGCAGATGGGAATCTGATCCACATTGACTCATGTTGAAGAGGAAGAAACCTTATTTCATAATATTTATAGATCCAGCTGACCTCTGTTTCCCAAACTATTGAGAGCCATGGGGGCTATAACTTCATAAAATAATTTCTCGTGAAGCCATCTATGCACAGTTGTCAGACCTTGGATGTTAGCACATTGAGTTAGTTGGAAGCGACAATAGCTCTTACTGGCTGAGGTGTCTTTGTTCATGGGCACAGGGTAGAACAAGATGCTGGGAGAAGCAAAAACCCTGCCTTATGCTGCCCCTCATCCCCCATGCGCATATGAATGCTCTCCTGCACAACTTCTGGCCATGGCAAATACTGATGGTTTTGTTTCTCAGTTTCCAGCTGTGGCGTGAAGCAGTTGAAGGTCTGGTGAGCCGCTCCCTAATGCTGAGATCCTTGCTCGGCATGCCTGAGAAGGACACTTCCGTAGAAAGTGTTCCAGAAGAAATAGGTAAATCTCTAGTCTTAGCACACCAGCATTTAAGCCATTTAAGCAGGTTTTCCTGGGCCTTTTAAGTGGAATTCAGTTCCGTTTAATTTCAGGTAATTTACTGAGCTTCAGCTGAAATGACTGCTGGTACTTGAGCACTTCCCGCACTGAGCCCTTTGTGAGGCAACCTATCAGAAAAAAGTAGTGCAGAGTATAGTACTCACCCTGGTTTGTAGTGTGGTTCTTAAAGGCACAGAAACCTGTTGGCTTAGCATTCATATTTGTATTTCTGTTAACATTTAAGCCTATTTCTCACCCATACTAATAAAAACATTACCATTATTACTCCTTTACATGCTAGTCCTGCTGCATATTTATTGCTGCTTATGTCCAGCCTTAAATATGACTATACCTGAGAAGTCGGAGTACTGTACAAATGCTAATTTGCAGTATGCTTCCATAAACATCAGATAGAGGAAAATACATTGTAATATAATGTATTTACAGTGCACAGAGGCATTGGATTTGCAGCTCTGTACTGGATCTTGAAACAATGCTCTGGGATCACTGGAATTGTTTTGGTTGCAGTGGATCTGAAGCAGATTGTAAAAGGAGGAAAGGAAGACCGGAAAGCCTTGCAGAAAGAAGAGAAGAAGGCAGCTGGGGGCAAGGAAAAAGAGGACAAAAAAGGAGCAACAAAGTCAACAGGAAAAGATAGAGAGGTATGTGGTGGAAATCTAGAAGATGGAAAGTGATTAACTGGTTTCTAAGAGAGTATGTGACAGATAACAAGGGTGTGTATATTGGGCTTGTAAACCTCCATCTTCCTGTGGAAGAGTTGATTTCCTCTCTTTTGAATGAACTGCTGTCTCTGATGTGCAGCATGCCCTGCAATTTGAAGGATGCTTTGGTCCTACCTTTGTCTGTCTTTCTGTGTATGATCAGGAACGTTCAAATAGCAGGAAGATGAAAGGGAAAGATGAGAAAAGAGTAAGAACCCCAAGTTTCACACGGGAGGTGAAAGAATTGACACTGCTGGATAGCGTAGATTCAGACCAAGTAGAATCTCGCCAGGAACAAGTAGATCCCATTGTACTTGAGAAATACCGTGAAAAACTTTATGTTGAAGTAAGTCTGGTCTTATCTTTCCATGTTTCTCATTCTCCTGTGTTTTTTGTCACCTTTTCTCAGTTGCTTTTGTTCTGTGCTGTCTCCTCTTCTTTGCTTTTAAGCTTAGCATGAAGCTAGGTGCACAGCTGAGCATTTTATCAGATAAAGAAAACCTAATGAACAAATTGTCAGCAAATGTTAGCATGGGCTGCTGTGTTAACAAATCCCCAAGCTGGAATGATTCCATCATGTATTCAGCTGCATCCCCCTGTTCTGACTTGGAATTTCTTCAGCATGCTTACGGATTCTTGAGGGATCATCATACTTAATTTTATGTCAGATAATGTTAAACACACTTTACTTTAGTTTAGACAGCTCCTGTTAGGGATAAAAATATATAAAATCCAGATATTTCTTTGAGCATTACAAGCACCATGTTTGGGGGGAGGGGGGTGTATATAAGCGAGATGCTTTCGCTTCAGTCAATCCCTTTCACCAACATTTGTTATCATGTTTTCATTAAAAGGGTCTTTGTATTGTTTTCTGTTCTAGGTCTATGGTCTGCTGGATTCAATGGTGTGTAATATGGTTTTTCTATTTGAAGAGCTAAAGAGGGATGCCCATGAGCGGGGGAGTGAAGCATTTTCTGTCTAAAAATACATTGTTGCTGTTCTTTTTAAAGAAATAAATATTCATGTTTATGCAGATCCAGTATAGTCTCCTTTTCTGTCTGAACCTGGCAAAAGTGACTAAAAAAAACCTGACCAGGATGGCCCTTTTCTCACATTTTGCTATTGGAGATCCATCCAGGGAGACATTCCTAGGTCATCTGTTATTTCGACAAAAAAATTATTGAATAGGGGGGAGTTCAGTGCATTACTGTGACGTTCCCCTCTAGTGTTTTCTGGACCGGTGATCTACTAGGTCACTCCAATCCTTGACTCAGGGAGCCAGCCTTACCCTGTTCTGCTGTGAGAACCCCCACTCCTGGGCTGTTCAAGCACAGCCTTTGGCATTCTCTTTGTATTGTGCAACCGAATGACACTAGCCAATATCTCCAGTCCCAGACACAACCTTAGGAACCTCCCTCTTGCAGTGTCCTGTTATGCCCACTGGACACTGCAAGCTTATATGAGTTTGTCAATTTAACAAAGAAATTGATATGTACCAGGCTTGTTATCCCAAGGGGAGTCTCTGACATGCTTCAAAACAAACACACTGCTTCGGGTATAATAAATAAACAGATTTATTAACTGTAAAGATAGATTTTAAGTGATTATAAGCCAAAACATAAGTCAGATTTGGTCAAATGAAATAAAAGAAAAACACATTCTAAGCTGATCTTAACACTTTCAATGCCCTTATGAACTTAGATGCTTCTCACCACAGGCTGGCTGGTTGCCCTTCAGCCAGGCTCTCCCCTTTGATTAGTGCTTCATTCGCTTGGTGGTGATGTCTGTAGATGGAGGTGGAAGAGAGAGAAAGCATGGCAGACATCTCTCCCTTTTATCATGTTTTCTTCTCTCTTGGCTTTGCCCCCTCCCCTTCAGAGTCAGGTGAGCATTACCTCATCGCAGTCCCAAACTGGCCAATGGAAGGGGGGTGACTCACTCGAGAGTCCAACAGATCCTTTTGTTACTGCCTAGGCCAGCGTCCTTTGTTCTTGTGAGGCTGGGCTGGGTTTGTCCCATATATGTCCTGATGAGGTGTGAACTGCCCCTCTGCTCTTAGGGAGTTTTTGCCTGGGCTTGCTTTAAGCCATGAGGACACGTTTTCAGCCTCATAACCATATACATGAAATCACAACCTATAACATTGCTATAACAACCATTACTATAACATTACCATGACAACAGTGCTCAGTATATCACAAGCCTTCTGAAGACACCTGACATGACAAACTTTGCATTAGGTACCACACAATCATAAGGATGAACATGGGGTGTAGGGTGTTCCCACCAGATACCGAATGTCACAGGGGTATCACAGACTCAGAAATGGTTGAGACTAAAAGAAACTGGAGAAATTCTGCCTAAGGAAGAGAGCTGAAAAGTTCCAATAGCTCAAGGCACAGTGCCAGTCTGTTTCTCAGCCTCCTGTCTCTGAAACTAATGAGGAGAGAGAGCACCAAGTGTTCCAGAACCCAACCATCATGACACCAACACAGAGAAATGTCATTAGAACTCCAGCTTTTTAAAAATTTAATCTGTCTCCTTGTGTCAGATTTCTACCTGGTGGAGCTGAATTGAAGTTGGTAGAGTTTAATGGGATGAATTTGCTCCCTTCTGTTTTTTTCTGTAACTGTTTCAGTGCTAGGTTTTATCCCCCCTCTCTGATTTTTTTTGAGTGAGTTGGGATCTCATTTTTCCCAGCATGAGGCCTCCACACAGCTGCTTGCCATGCCTCCTCCTATGACTTCTCAACAGTGGAGCTCTTCAGAAGTAGCTTGGACAGGTTAGGATTTGGAATCCAGCGTTTACCTAGTGAGGCTTTAATCTTTTGATTTGGTTTGGCCTTTTCTCCTGTTTATTCCTGCCAAAGATTTGGTCAAATTGACAGAACATGGCCTGCCTGTGGAAAGGTTGTCCTCTTTCTTTTATCTGACCTTCCTGCCTAACTTGTCCTAAACCTCCACGATTAAGCAGGAGCATCCCCATCCTTCCCTGCAGCATCGGCCAGGCTGTAATTGGTATTCTCCAGCCAAGAAGCAGAAATGGGCCCCTTTTATAATACTATTCCCCACCTCAGTGGAGTAGTACGTTGCTAGGGGAGACAAAAGCAGCACTCCCCTGCCTGGCTATGAAATCATCATCCCACACAGGAGAGAGACAGGATTCCAGTGTAAAAGTGCTACAATTCAGTCACCTGCCTTCTCCCCTTTCTTTCTCCTCTTTATATAGTGTTCTCCCTTTCTGTTGATCTTAGCATATGTTTCTCTTTGGCCATTTCAATGTACCTGTGTCTCACTGGGGCCCAAATCTTATTCCCCTTACTCCCGGAGCTAGTCCCATTGGAATCAGAATCAATGGAATTGACCCTGCGAGTGAAGAGAGCAGGATTTAGCACTGTGTTAGCCTCTATCATCTGATCATCCCCTCTCCTTGTGCATTGGTTTGCCTCCATGTGTATCTGCCTGTGTTTCCCCTGCTGCCTCCTCTGTCTAGATTTCCTAGTGTGTCAGTCAGTCACTATGGCATATTTTTGTGGAAATGTATCAATTCTTAATGCCACACCCACACCATTTAGCCCTGCCTTCAGGACATTTTTCAAATCCAGAGGAAGCTGGGATGTAGAGTCTATCTCCACTTGGCACCTTGCTTCAGAAACGTGCAGCCCCCCTGTTAAAGCAGCTGGACTCTGTGCATTAGAAAAGGCTTTGGCATTATGAAGAAAATATATCAATAATCTTACATTTGCAACATGCCTTGAGATTCTTGAGTGACAGGTTAAATGCAGTGTTGCTAATATTATATATGCGCACACACAGTAACACCTGTATTATCAGAGATGATTCATTGTATTTGAATAAATTCCTTTTCTGACATAAGCCCTTACAAGTACTAGCCTCAACAGAGGCAGAGAACACCCTTCTACCTGCAGAGTTAACAAGTGGTAAGAGCTGACTGCCCATTTAGAAAGATGCCAGGAGGCATCCATCCTCCTCCGTTATACACTCAGCATCCTCCTCGTGGCAGCAGGTTTGATGGGAATGTTAGGAGCCGCACCAGAGCCATGCTTGAGCCTACCATGACCTTCAGAAGCTGCCTTGCCCCTTTCCACTGGGCTTGGGCTCTGAGTCTCTGACCACAGTCAACAATTGGTGGCTTTCACAGTCAACCTGTGAAACTCCTTGCCTGAGGAGGTTGTGAAGGCTAGGACTATAACAGAGTTTGAAAGAGAACTAGATAAATTCATGGAGGTTAAGTCTATTAATGGCTATTAGCCGGGATGGGTAAGGAATGGTGTCCCTAGCTTCTGTTTGTCAGAGGGTGGAGATGGATGGCAGGAGAGAGATCACTTGATCATTACCTGTTAGGTTCACTCCCTGTGGGGCACCTGGCATTGGCCACTGTCGGCAGGCAGGATACTGGGCTGGATGGACCCTTGGTCTGACCCAGTATGGCCGTTCTTATGTTATGTTCTAAACTCCAATAACATGAGACGGTGGTTACCATTCTTCCCGAATGATGACTGATTATGGACGCATCGGGAATAGTTGGAGAGCCCACCTGACCATCTTCAGATATGAGGGACATGGGACTTCACATAAACATCCTGGAAATCAGAGTCATACGGCTACCTTATATGGCACCCCTAGCTGTTCTATAAAATCCAACAGTGCAGATCCTGCCAGACAACACATCTGCAATGTACTGTGTAAACAAGCAAGGAGGTGCCAGCTCATCACCCCTCTGCCAGGAAGCTATCAAGCTCGGAACATGGTGTCACCATCCCGGGATAACCCTAGTTGCTCTTCATCTCCTGGGAGTGAGCAGCAATCTAACAGACTACCTAAGCAGACAGTCTGTCACCAACCATGAGTAATGACTGCCGAGGTTCATCACAGAGCCAGTGTTCTATCGATGAGGGACTCCCATCACAGATCAAGGATAGCACCAAGTGTCAGAACTTTTGCTGCAGAAGGGGTATGAACCCCGAATCATTAAGAGATGCCTTCCTTCTGCCATAGAATCAAGGCCTCTTACATGCCTTCCCACTGATTTGTATGGTGGTATCCAAGATCATGATGGATAGAGCCACACTCATCCTTGTAGCTCCTTACTGGTCGAGACAGTTGTGGCTGACAGACCTACTGCAGGTGCCCATCCAGCCTCCTAACCAGCTCCCAGACTGCCTGGCCCCAGTATCTCAGAACCATGGTCAGATACTTGATAGTCACTGGATGTTGGCTGGCTGAGTAATACTGAAAAAGACTGCTCCTTGTAGGTTTGGGCAATCCTGATACAGAGTAGGAAGACAGCTACAAGAAAGGCTTTCCCCCCTTGAAATGCGAAAGAATCTCAGTGTGATAAGCCAACACAACCTGGACCCAGAGCAGGTTCTGATGTTGAAGATCCTTGACTACTTGTTGCATTTAAAACACTTTGCCTTTTGTTCAGCTCTGTTAAGATTCACCTGGCAGTGATTTCAGCTTGCCATCCTCCTTTACAGTTGTGCTCAGTCGTCTTGCACCCGACGGGATCAAAGTGTCTCAAAGGCCTGTTACATGTTTACCTATAGGTCAGAGAACCTATGCTTGCTTGGGACATCAATATTGTCCTCCTGAATCTCATGGAGCCTTCCTCTGAGGCTCTTTCGGAACGCTCATTACACCATCTCACTCTCCAGGCAGTCTTTCTAATTGCCATAATTCTGGCTGGGAAAGTCAGTGAGCTGCAAGCACTCATGGCTGTACTTCCCTGTGAACTTACTCAGAGACAAGGTGGGGTTGAAACCTCATCCTATGTTCATCCAGAAGATGGTCTTGGAATTCCATTTGAACTAATTAGTTAATCAACCTATCTTCTTCCTGAAACCCCGTTCTGTACCAAAAAAGCACTTGCATGTCTCCAGAGTCTTACTTTATTACATTGACAGAACAAACCCATCCAGACTGGCACCTTGTTTATCTGGTGCCGGAGCCATAGCCAGCCACTCATAAAGTCAGGTGGTTCATCATAGAGAATATACCAGAGCATAGTACAGGCCATCTCAATATATTATTAGTTGGCTAGTATCTCTCCTTTTGGATGTTAAGACTGAAAGGCTCACTCCACCAGAGCTCAAGCGACATCTTCCACCTACTCCAGGAATGTGGCAATATCCTAAATCTGTAGGGCAACAGCATGAAGTAACTCACGGACCTTTGTCAGACATTACACATTGGACTTAGCTGCTAGGTAAGATGCCAACCTCAGGAGAACAGTGCTCCAATCACTATTCAACTAATCCAGCTGAGACACCTCATTTCCATCATCTTAAGGGCACACTGTTTGCCAGTGACCACAGTGGGATTCCCATTGATATATGCTCAAAGAAGGAACAGTTACCTATCTTGCAGTCATGAGATGTAGTTGGTGCAGATCCCATGACCCACCCTCCATCCCTCTCTTTTCAGAGGCCTCGGCAACCCCAGGCTTTGCCTTGTGAGGCAGGGTCATGGCCACTCTGCCCTATATGCCCTTGCATGGGAGCATGAGGTGGCACAGGGCACCTGTGCAACCCCTACAGACACTGCTGTGCAAACACTCCAATCTTGCACATTTCCTTTCAGGGGAAAACACCCTTGTAAGGCCTGGCTTTGTTCAGAAGACAAAATCTATTAAGAGCCCCAATGTGTGCCCTTCCATTGGAGTAAAAGCCCTCAAGAAAGGGTCATTTCTTTAACCAAAGGGATAGATCTAGATCCCAAGCTGCCAAGCCATACAGGCCAGGCAGGAAGGATCCCTTTTCCTCCATGCTTTGGCATTTATTTGTATGTATTTAATAATTTATAGTGTGGTATGTGAAAAATAATGTCTAGGTGGCATATGACTATATCCCATATAACATCAGAACACAGACATCCTCATAAACAGAAAGTGAAGATAAAGAAAAGACAGTGTCTCAGACCGGCCAGATGGTATTCCTCTTGATTTATCTCCACTGGGGAGATTCTGTTGGCCAGCTCATGAAAGAGGATTCTGGTGGCATTCTTTTCCACTCGCTCTGGGAGTGTATGCTCTAATTCCCAGACAGGAGCATGATCTGGCCTCCATCTTTCTTCCCTTTCCCCTGATAGGCAGTCTTTCAGACAGCAACAAAGTCTGAGTTGAGGGTCATCCTGATGAGACTCAGAGCGGCCCAGGAGGTAGCTGTTAGGTATCTTCCCAGATTACCTTCTCTGGTGTAGCCTGAGGCAGAACCTTTGGCTCCATGGCCCAGTTCAACATGAGTAGACCTGCTTACATGGGTCTTGGCCTGGCTTTGGAGTGGACATACGTGGGACTGCTTTCAAAGCTCCCACTCTCTGTGCATCATATAGTGGGGGTGTGGGAGGGAATTAATGACTGATTACCCACAAGAATGTCTCTGCACAGAAGATGTATTCTCTATTAAGTAGATGTCAGGGATTACTAATATTTAAAAAAAACCCTGAAATCCTGTCAGTGATTAAAATAATAGGCCGGGCTGGGGGAGAGTGTGGGTGGTGGTGATGACAGCAAGAGATCTGACTTATTCTGGAATAAAGAAAAGGAGGACTTGTGGCACCTTAGAGACTAACCAATTTATTTGAGCATAAGCTTTCGTGAGCTACAGCTCACTTCATTGGATGCATACTGTGGAAACTGCAGAAGACATTATATACACAGAGACCATGAAACAATACCTCCTCCCACCCCACTCTCCTGCTGGTAATAGCTTATCTAAAGTGATCACTCTCCTTACAATGTGTATGATAATCAAGTTGAGCCATTTCCAGCACAAATCCAGGTTTTCTCACCCTCTGCCCCCCCCCCCCCCAACTCACTCTCCTGCTGGTAATAGCCCATCCAAAGTGACCACTCTCTTTACAGTGCATATGATAATCAAGGTGGGCCATTTCCAGCGCAAATCCAGGTTTTCTCACCCCCCCCTTCCAAAAACCACACACACAAACTCACTCTCCTGCTTGTAATAGCTTATCCAAAGTGACCACTCTCCTTACAATGTGTATGATAATCAAGGTGGGCCATTTCCAGCATAAATCCAAGTTTAACCAGAACATCGGGGGGGGGGGGGTTAGGAAAAAACAAGGGGAAATAGGCTACCTTGCATAATGACTTAGCCACTCCCAGTCTCCATTTAAGCCTAAATTAATAGTATCCAATTTGCAAATGAATTCCAATTCAGCAGTTTCTCGCTGGAGTCTGGATTTGAAGTTTTTTTTGTTGTAAGATAGCGACCTTCATGTCTGTAATTGCGTGACCAGAGAGATTGAAGTGTTCTCCGACTGGTTTATGAATGTTATAATTCTTGACATCTGATTTGTGTCCATTTATTCTTTTACGTAGAAACTGTTCAGTCTGACCGATGTACATGACAGAGGGGCCTCACTCCCTGAGCCAGAGTCTGGTTGCTCTGCAGGGAAGGGCCACCACACTACAGATGGAAGCCAAAAATCTCGCTCCCACAACTGATGAGAGGCAGTGGGACAGGCTGAAAGTAAAGGGCTGCTCCTTTGGGCTGTTCCAAATTTAGATCCTGTAGAATCTTAACAGATGCGACTGAAAGGGGGCTGGGACGCCATTGGGGGTGCATTGTGATCAGCTGGCGGAGTCCAGAGGAGGCTGCGGCCCTGGACTACGTTAGAACACTGGCTTTAAAAAAAGTGACTGGCTGGAAGCCAAAGGGGACAGTGACTGAGCGTTTAAACATCCTCCACCCTCCGTACACTGTCTGCATTTCTCTTTCCTCCAGTCCCAGGAAGGGGGTCCCGTCGTCATTTCCCTATTGCATACAGAGACTAAAGGGTTAAAGAGAGCTGGGAGTTTTCTGCTAGCCCCCTAGGCTTCACGGTGACAGATCATTGCTGGGACAATAAGAACTGGGAGCTTTTGTAAAGTCTGTGGTCCTGAAGGGGTTAATGAGAGCAGCCAATCCTGCCTGTGTCCTGTTAGAGCTGAGACAGACCTGCCCAGCCAGCTTAGCAACTTTCACAGCGTGTGCAAGAAGCAGAGAGATTTCTGACAGTCGCAGGGGATAATCTACACTACAACATAGCTCTCCCCGTCCACACACTGCCGGGTCCTCAGGACCCCTGGGGGTAGCAGCGAGGAGGGGATGTAGCCCTTGCTGGATGGGATGGATTTAGGAACTCTGGGATTGAACCTGCACCAAGCCTGGACAGTCATCTGCAGGGAACAGCATAAGGGCTGATCGGAGCACTGTCTGCTGATTGCACTCTGCAGAGGGGAAGCTGCTCAGAGTCACAGGGACCCAGTGCCAGAAGTAAGACTCCTTCTCCCTGTGCATTGCGGAGCTGGGATGTCTGGGAACCATAGCCAGGTACAGGAGCTATCCTGTGGTAAGCAGGAAGGTGACTGGATGGCAGGTTGGAGGAGGGTGGGGGTGGGGAGGAAGGTTCTGGATGCTGGAGTATCTCAGACTGCAGTGAAGCAAATTTTGATTTTCATCACTAGTCTGGCAAAGCTGTAGGATTTTTTTTTTCCCCAACAGAGCTCGGGTCCTCCTGCAGTGAGCTGCCTGAAGTTTCTGAGATGAGGCTGTTTCAGGATGGCTGAGGTAGGGCAAAGCCTCCCCTACTCCCCCCCCCCCCCCCCCCAACCTCCCTGGGGTACTGGATGGTGGTGACTGTGGGGTGGGGGGGTGTTCACACACAAGGGATTCAGTACCATATGGATAGAACAGCACAGGGGAGCCTTTCCGGGGTCAGGGCTGCCTTGAAGTGTAGCCCCAGCTCCTAAACCCAACCCCTTCCCTTGGTGTCAACTCCCCCTCCCTGTCTCCTCCCCCCACCATCCCTGGTGTCACACTGGTCATCTGAGCATTGTGGCCACTTCCACTCAGTACAACAGACTTCCCCGGGCAGGCTGGCTGACTTCAGCTCAGGCCTCCCCTCAGGACACCTGCCCTGGGGTCCCTTGTTCTCTTGAAGCGGTGGTGCCCCTCTGCCTGTGAAATACCCTCCACGCAGGAGAAGGGCCCGGAGTTCCAGACGTCTGGGAAGGGAAAAGAAGATCCCTGGGGGATTATGTAATTCCCCAAGCTATTGCAGATCCGAATGGAGGCATATGCAGCCGAGGGGGTAAGGGTGTGCTTTGCGTGTGCTTGCATGTAGTTACATGAACACGTCAGGGTGGGCCCCTGTCTTTGATTTCATGCTGGGTAGGATTTTCCTCAGAACCTGAGTGTTTGGTTGGGCTCTTGGCAAGTTTCACCCTTGGTCTCGCAGCCAGACTCCCTGTCTCTCCCCCTCCCTCCCTGTCTCTTGCTCTGTCTTTTCCTCCCTTTCTATCTTTGTCAGCTGTAAGAGCCCAACCCCTTCCCAGTTCCTGTAACTTATCTCCCTCCCTCAGCACTGGGTACTAGCCTGTGAGCCTGGCGCCCAGTGGGGCATACCAAGAAGGGAGCAGCCAGTGGCAATGGCCTTTTGGAACCTGGCTGCGGGTTTATTAGCAGCATCTCTGGCACAGGGTAAAGCAGCCTGTGATGGAGCCTTTGCCGAGGGCTGACTCCTCGCACTGTTATACTGATTGCTATTTGGATTTCACCTGCTTCTTCTCTTTGCTTTGGGCAACGTTCTCTCCAAGAGGGAGGGCCGTGCACCTTGCTAAAGTTAACAAGGCTTTTCCCATCTTTCTCTTCTCTTCCCCATCTCTCTCTCCTCCTTCTCCCATCCTCATCTTGCTGACATCTGCCCTTTCCCTGTCTGTCACCCTGAGTCTTTCCCTCTCTGTTTCCTGTTTCTCTCCTCTCAGTCTGCCCCCTGCCCCCGCCACTCTTCCCCAATCATTACTTGTCTCTCTTCCTCTCCCCTCCCTGCCTCCTCTTGCTCCAGTCTCTCTCTTTGCCTCCCGAGACACTTTCTTTTCCCCTTTGCTGGGATCACTAAAGCTCCCTGGTTGCTGGAGACCCTGCAGTTTGGTTCAGTGCCGAGCCACTGTGTCCTTCTCCCCACCTGACGGCTTTCTGCTCAAGGTCACTGCAGTAATTCCATATGAGGCTGCCTGGTGCTGCCTTATCTACCACACGGTTTCTGTTTCACTCCCTTTATATTCCTGGGGATATTGTGTTTGATAAAACTCACTGCTTTTAACACCATTGGCAGGGCTCCAGGCACAAACACTCTGCCTGCTTTGGGTCGCCACCCATGTCCGACTTTTGTTTTTTCTCCTTTCATTCCTGTGTCTCTGGACGTCATAAAAACTGAAAACTTTCTGGGAAGTTTTGCAAGCAGGTGAATAATTGTAGGGACAGCTCATGCTGCCGGCTGGAGACAATCCTGGTGCTAGTTGGCACATTGGGAATGTCCGGACCTGGGGCTTCTACTGAAGAGGGAACCTGCTGGGAGCTAGAAGGGAATGTCTCGAGCTGAGGCTTTGATACAAGGGAGAATTTAATCAGCAAAAGCCTAGCGTTCGCTAGCAGGGAAGGTGGAACTTCATCAATAACCTTGTTGCAGTCAGAAGGGAAAGTGCTGATCTTGATCGTGAAGGACTTAACTTGATCAGCTCGGTTGTTTTTAAGCAGTAAGGAGTGACTGTCTCCCCCCACCCCTGGCGGGTACTGCTGTCTCTGGTTGCAGTCATTTTACTGGCATTTAGCCGCCCTAAGATCTAAAGACAGTAGGCGGGTTGAGCTGGGCTGCACTGTGAAAGGAAATCAATACAGGGAAATATCTTGAAAGAAACTTCTTTAGCCCTGTGAGCCATCTCTGCAGATTCCTCTCCCTCTGCCTCGGTGAGTGTGATGCCTACACTGGCTGGGGGTGGGTGGGTGGCCTGATCTTCACCTATGGCCATGGGGTTAACCAGGCCATACCCAGGCAGAAGTAGGGCCTGTCCAGATCTAAGGTGTTCTCAAAGCAATTGTAGGACCTGACTGGTTTTAATGGAAGGTGGTGGGAGATGCGTGTTCTTTGTGGGTGTGTTCACATGAAGCTATTTTCAGCCCCGACTCCGTCATGGAGAAAATGAGGTTCCCTAATGGAGGTTATAGCTGAGTCACTTAGGAAGGGTAAGGATGAAAACAAGATGTAGCAACTGAATTCCGGGGAGCATAGTTGCCTCTCAAGCCAGGAGGTGAGGACTGAAACCACTGTGTCTCCCCACCCTTGGGAGTGCAGGGTCAGGGGTAAACCCAGTCAGAGTGTGGAATTGGGAGAGGATCTCTAGCACAGGTCAGACTTGTGTCTTCTCTTTGGGGCAGTGTGGGCAGTGCTGTGCAGTGATCTCCAAGCGTACATTAGCTGGAGCACAAGAAGTGAAGCAGGGGAAGTGAAGGGAGTGGGGCTAGAAAGCAAAGGTTGGCCTTGAGCACAAGCAAACCAAGAGGTCATTGGGGTAGCTCTGCAATTCATGGTTTGCCCTTCTCCCAAGGAAGAAGAAGGAGGAAACAGCTCACAGGATCCTTACGCTCCCTCCATCACCAGAGAACTGGAGTGGGGGAAACTCCTGCCCTGATTGTCTCCCCTTCCAGAACCTTGGGGTCCTGCAGCTTACTCAGAGTAGATTTAAATGACCGTTTTAAAACATCAGTACCCTGTCTATGCTGCAGCCATCACCGTCACTACCATTGGTGGAGAGTCATGGGTCCCAATTTCCTTACTGTTGACACAGCTTTGAAAACCTCATTGTAATGTGCATCGTCTTTTCATTGCAACAGGGCTGAGGGTTACTTTCTACATGTGCAAGTCCTGTCCCTGGGACTCTGGAGGACGGCTTAGCTGCTCTGCACCCCCGTGTGTGTGTTAGAGCGTGTGTGCGTGCATGAGAGAGAGAGATACTTTGTGCTCATTCAAAAGAAAATTCAAAGTAAGATGTTCTTATCTTTCTGCACCCACCACCTCCACCCTCTATCAAATTAATTTCTCCCTCCAGCCCCCTCTCTCCTGCTACCTCTGCTTGGATATAACATTAGCAGTTAGGTGGGCTGCAGCCTGGTAGGAACATGACAGAGACCCCGCTTGGGGAATGCACTTGTTTAAAAAAGAATTTGTAGGGAGTTTTGTGCTCTTGAAAGGAGCTGGAGCCTTCCATTCGATCTGCAGGATGGGCACAGTGGCAGCAGGAGGCCATGTGGTCTGGTGGGCTGAGCCCAAGGCCAGTGTCAGAGCCTTGTGTGTTCTCATCTTGATCTGCCCCGCTGGCTTGCTGGGTGTCACTTGACCTCCGTGTCTCAGTTATCCCTTCTGTCAAGGGAGGATTGCAGCCTTTCCCTGCTGTGGCGAGGACTAATTGAATTAATGTGTGTGAAGTGCTCGAGGTTATTGTTACAGGACAGGCAAGAGTAGTCTAAGTTTCCTGCACCAGAATGACCCGAGCCTGAAGCCACCAGGGCAGATGGAGAGTAACTCAGTCTCCATGACCCAGGCTGCATTCAGCTTCTCTGCTGAGACTGATAACAGTGGGGACAGTTAGCACCAGGTGAGATGTGGACACCCAGGAGCTGGATTGAAACCACCACACTTGTTTCAGATACACCACTAAATACTAGGTCCAGACTTTATCTTCCTGTGCTTCAGGCAACAGGGGCTCTGTGAAATGCCTGTGCTCAGACCCTGAGGGGAAGTATTGCTTGGCATATCCCACCTTCAGATTTAATGGCCCCCATCAGTGTCCATTCCCAGAACAAGGGGTTACCTCAGTAATGCCGTGAGAGAAACTAGGAAAGAGAGGAAAAGGTTTGGTGAACCTGCCGGTCATTTCTCTACAAAGATGCAGGATGGAAATATACCCTGAAAAAAATTCCTGCATCAGACTGTAACTGAACCCAAAGTCTGGGGTGAAACCCTGGCTCCGCTGATGCCAATAGCAAAGCTCCGGTTGACTTCAGTGGAGCCATGATTTGGCCCCTGGTGCATAGAGAGGCTCTACAAATTTCAGCATTCTCAGACCTTAACATTCTCAGGATCAGTTTGACTGCCTAAGCACTCTAGAGTTTGGGATGCTTACCCAGAATGCCTGGGTGCACGGAACTGGGTCAGAAATCTTGTCATCTCTAGCACCTTTGTTCCTGATAGGAAATATCATGAGAATAGGCTCTTGTGGCATTTCAGCACCTGCTTCCCTTGCTGGGATCCAGAACCAGCATACAAGCTCAGAGAATGGTAGTTTGAGTGTGGGGGTACTGGTTTGTTGGGGTGAAAGGTTCTTATTTTATCCAAATTGATGCACTAATCCTCAGTCTTGAGCCAATTGTTCTCTAACAGGAGAAGGCCATGGATAATTTCCAGGAGAAGAATCCCAGTTCGACAAGTGATTGGGAAAACAACAGCAGGGGATTCCATATTTATTGCCTCTCAAAGCAGCTTATTTGCTGAGTTTACTTGTAAAAAGGTGGCTGGTTTTCTGACTGCAAGCTCTGCCAATGCACACTGGGATCTGAGAGTCACACTGGTTTTCTTTTCCTTCTGTGGCATCAGCACCAGTATAAAAAACCATGTCGACTAAAGGGAGAGTTGAACCCAGATGCATTTGGAACTTAGTTAACAATTCTGATGATGCATAGAATCAACAGAATGGAATCCATTTCCCTCTCCCATAGTGTGTTTCCATTGAGAAAACAGTACACACCTATTTTTGCCACTATGTGTGACTCCGTACATAGAGGAAGCAGATCTTTGGGGGAAGAAGGTGCCATTTTGAGACAGTTACTTTTAGGAGCAGAACCACATGGTAAAATCCAATCCAAATATTTCCGTAGAATACAAGAGGAGATATCTGGAGAAACTATAAGAACTGACTATTTATTTTCTATATGATTTTTCCTTTGGATTCATCTCGAACAAATAAAAATTTACCTTGTTTGCCTTTAGCTGCAGTAGGTAGCAAGGTTAAGTCACAAAATACAAGGATGTATGGAATAGAAGTATTATAATTTTTCATATTACATTTAATATGTCTTGATTATACACATTAAAGGTGAAAATTACTGCAGGTGCTGCCAGAGAGCAACAGAAGTGCTTTGGGAATGCAGACTGGGTCCCCTTTTCACTGGTGATTGCATTTAACACTTTCTGTCTGTTTTCCAGATCAACGTGAAACCTAGTGAGCTAGATAGAGCTCTTTCACTGGTGAAGCTGGAACGGTGACTTTCCCCCTGGGTCCCAGACTGTTTATTCCTCAGTTCTTCATTGCCCGTTGTGGACTTTCTGCAAGGTTCAGCCATGACTACCTCTGCCTTGCGCCGGCAGGTAAAAAACATTGTGCACAATTATTCGGAGGCGGAGATCAAGGTGCGTGAGGCGACCTCCAATGACTCCTGGGGCCCACCCAGCTCCCTGATGTCTGAGATTGCAGATCTGACCTTCAACACGGTGGCTTTTGCAGAGATCATGGGGATGATCTGGAGGCGGCTGAATGACAGTGGCAAGAACTGGCGCCATGTGTACAAGGCACTGACCCTGCTGGACTACCTCATCAAAACTGGATCAGAGAAGGTGGCCCATCAGTGCCGGGAGAACCTTTACACCATTCAGACTCTGAAAGACTTCCAGTACACAGACCGCGATGGCAAGGACCAAGGCATAAACGTGCGGGAGAAAGTCAAGCAGGTCATGGGCCTGCTGAAGGATGAGGAGAGGCTGAAGCAGGAAAGGGCTCATGCCCTGAAAACCAAAGAGCGCATGTCCATTGAGGGCACGGGCATCAGCAGCAGCCAGCAGCTCTCCTATGGCAGGCGGACATCGCAATATGGAGAAGACTATGGCAAGCCGAGGGGGTCTCCATCATCCTTTAATTGTAAGTGCTATAGTGCTACAGACCGTGGGTGGTATGGAGAGCGTGGGCGTTTCTGACCCAAGGGCAGTGGATCACTGGATGTCTGAAGTTCAGAAGGAACGTCTGGGCTTGCTCTTGTCTATCCTGGCAGCCCTGTCCAGAACATTGTCTTTTAGGGCAGTGGCTCAAAATCCGTATCGGTTACTTTCTAGCCACATGGCCAGTAGTCTCCACTGTGGAGCAGACACAGGTTTCTTCCTGTTCTAATGTCATGGGGTAGGTGACCTTTGGTCTTCCTCTGGGCCATCCTCACGTGCAGCATTCTGGAGAGTAAAAGTTAAGGCTGGGACTCTACATCTCACAGAGTCTGAATTGCTCCCGGCCTTCAAGGCATTACTAATTGATGGGTGAACAAGGCACTCGGAGCACGGAACTGAAGGAAGCACCTCACAGATGCCATCTCAAACACTGGGAGATTGTTTATGTTAGAAGGTTGCAACTCTAAAACCTTTCTCTAGCAGCTGCTTATTTTGATATCAGCCTCAAATACTTTCTGATCGTTTCCTATCCTCCCACTGAGCTGCCTGCTTTGGTGAAGTCCCCCTGCCGTTGTGTAGAGATTCTTGTGCTAACAGGATCCCTGCCGGAAAACACAATTTTATTCCTGGGGGGTAACTGTTCTATTTGCATCCTGACCCCAATCCCCACCCTTCTCCTTAACCAGGCTGGTGGTCGAATTCCAGCTCTTTAAAGGCAGACTGTCTCTCTGAGTGCTCTGGGACATCAGTGACATGAGAAGCAGCTTCCCAAGCATTTAGGGCAGTTGCTGAGCATGAAGGTCCTGTAGAGTGAGCTGGGTGGTGGGAATGAGGGGAGAGCAGAAAAGCCCGTTGAGGAGGAGAAGGTAGTGATCAATGCAGATTGACTCCTAGAAACGTCCCAGCTCCAGAGATTCTGTTTTTCTTCTTCCTCCTTCAATCTGAATTCTTCCTCTTTTTTTTTTATCTCAGCCTCTTCCTCGTCCCCTCAGCACGCCTCAGACCTGGAACAGGCAAGACCCCAGACGACTGGAGAGGAGGAGCTGCAGTTACAGCTTGCACTAGCCATGAGTCGAGAGGAGGCTGAGAAGGTAATGTTTGCTGCCTCTCTCCTGCGGGGTGGTGTGATTGCCTGCAATGTCATGTGGCCCATCCAGGACTGCTGTGAGCAAACATTTCCAGTGGCTGGAGATGGGACTCACGCTGGGGAGGGCTCTGTGTCACTACAGAGAATTCTTTCTCAGGGGTCTTGCTGGTGGGTCTTACTCACATGCTTAGGGTCTAACTGATTGCCTTATTGGGGTCAGGATGGAATTTCCCCCCAGGTCAGAGTGGTAGAGACCCTGGATATGTTTTGCCTTCCTCTGCAGTGTGGGGCACGGGTCACTTGCTGGTTTGAACTAGAGTAAATGGTAGATTCTCTGTAACTTGAATTCTTTAAATCAAGTTTTGAGAACGTCAGTAACTCCGTCAGAGGTTATGGGCCTATTACAGGAATGGGTGGGTGAGGTCCAGGGGCCTGCGATGTGCAGGACAGACGACATGAGCATGATGGTCCTTTCTGGCCTTAAAGTCTCTGAGTCTATGGGATCATGGTAGTAAGGCATGAGAGAGAGATTTCTAGGCTCTGTCAACCCGCATGCTAGTGTGCACAGTATTGTTTTCTCACTGGCTGCTCCATGCAGACACAGCACGCCAACATATTGTGGCATGATGAGGATTTATTGCACAGTTGTTGCCCATTTCATATACTGTGCATACAAGTGAGCCGAGGACTTGGTGTGTGCACTGTACCAGTACATCTTAAATCAATACCACACGGTCTCAGAAAGATAGATGCGGTCCATCTAAACCCTTTCTTCTGTGTGGTTGCCTTGAAGATGAATGGTCCCTTTCCAGTGGCGGATTAATGATTTTGCCACCCCTAGGCCCAGAAATAATTGCCCCCCGACCCCCCCACCTCTCCCGCAGCTCGCCTCCGCTCCGCTTCCTCCCCTGAGCGCGCCGCCGGGTCCTGCTTCTCCCTGCTCCTTGCCAGTGCTTGTGCGTGAAACAGGTTCGCAAAGGAGGGGGGAAGGTGGGGAACACGGCATGCTCAGGAGAGGAGGCGGGGCTGGGGCGGGCATTTGGGGAAGGGGACCAATAGGGGCAGGGAGGGGGCAGGGAAGGGGTGGAGTTGGGGCGGGGCCAGGGGCAGAGGGCACAAACCGGCACTGGGGGAAGCAGCCTCTGGCTGCTATTATAAATTTGCCGCGCCTGCAAATTTGCCGCCCTAGGCCTAGGCCTTGTTGGCCTCGGCGTTAATACGCCGCTGTCCCTTTCCATGTACCATCAGGTGGTTTCAAAGAAGGTAAATAGAATTCCGTCTGGAGATGTGGAATCAGGACTCCGAACAGCTCATATGTAATCAGCTGCTCTAAATACATTGGGTGAAATCCTGATGATACTGAAGTTAATGCGGGTTTTGCCATTGACTTCAATGGGGCCCGGATTTCACCCATTGTCTTTCATGTATAAATTACTCTGATTCTGTTACTTTAACCATGAAGGTTTTATGCTGATGTGCCCAGAGTGATTCTGTTATTTCCTTGGCAGATACCAGGGGGAACCTGTGTCCCCCTGGGGAGAATGGGTTCTGTACCAGGAACTGCAAACATCCTGCAGAACTGGTCCATGTACTGGTGACTCTAGCTGTGATTTGAATGCAGTTGTGCTGGTGTGTGGGCATCGGATGACTACCTTTATTCCACATGACTGTGTTTAATTAAGTCACTTGGGATCATTTGAAATGAGGCTAGACAAAGGTCTGGAAGACATCATAGAAAGCAGTTCTGCCTTGGCCAGGGGGAGGGGAGGGGAGACAAGATAACCTAACGGGTTCCCGTCTCGCTGTTATATTCATCATGTTAGAGTCAGGCCCAAAATCCCAGCCTAGAGCATGTGTCCTTCATGTACTTTCCCCAGCTCTCTTATCAGCTGATCTGCTTCCCCCTTTCCAGGCAGTGACTGTTTGTTTACACACACACACACAGTCTGAGATTAACGCTAACCGGCACTGCCTCTCTCTAATGATACTGATGATATTTGAGGAGGACAAAGCCACTGAGGGACACTTTGGGTGACACCTCCAGGGTCAGGGCTTTCCCGCCTCACTGTAGTCTATGTTTAAATTAAGCTTGGTTGGACCAAAATGTCTCTCAAACACCTTCTCCTGGCTTAGCCTCTGGTGGTTGAAGTTGTCCCTGTGCCAGGCATGGCTCTAGGCCTTAGCATTCCTCTTTGTGCTGGAGCCACCCACGGTTGCTGGAGGCCTGGCTGGTTATATGATTGCTACCTACATGGTCACCATCCCTGTTTCTGAGCAAAATAGTTACCGTTTCCCACCCTTCCCTTCCTGGAAGCTCTTGGATGGACTTCAGAGAACTTGTGTCCCTATTTTTGTCCCAGAGATGTAGCTTCCCAAACCTTATCAGGGAAGCTGCTGTGGTTAGTGCTGAAGGAACGTGCTAGTCAAAGAGAAGCTTATTAGAACCACCCATCTAGGTAGGCCAGGCACAACCGGGGAAGGGGGTAGGCAAAGGGGACATTTGTTTCTCCTCCTCCCTCCAACAGTCTTCAAGGGGCCCCACATTATTGTCAAAAAGGCCAAAATATGTACAAAGTTATCCAATATTAAACAATGGAACAGCGACAGACTGGTGAGTCTTCATCCTTTCACAGCTAACCATTGACACAGGAGCCAAGTTTTCCTTTTTTAAACTCTTAAAATCCAAGAGTTTCTAGGGGTCTAACTAGCCCTTGGACTCCTGAAAGGTTGTTTTGTTTCTAAAATAGTGACCTCCCAGGGTCCCAAAGTACTTGCCCCCCACTCCAAGTAATGGGACCCCAGAGCCACTGCTGCATCTAGGTCAAACTGTGTCATGCAGAATAGCCCTCCTCCACTGCTCCTGGCTGCTTTAGCGCCAATGAGTTTTCACAGACCATCAGGCCTTGCTGAAGGATTCTGTAGGGTTGTGAATAGGTGTGGCTGGTAGTTGTGGTCCCATCTGCATGTTTGACCTTTTAGTGGAGAAGGGCCCAAACTGTATGTTCACCAAATCCAAGTTTTCAGCATGAAGGGACATGGTCAAAATGCAGTCTGGTCCTCCCCCCACTGCAAGACTGATCCGTGGTATAATGAGGCCCCCAATGTGGTAGCGTTCTACACTGAAGACAAGACCTGAATATTTTCCAACATGCAGAGTAGCAGTATTTCAGTGGGCTGTTTGTGTGCCTGTTGGATGAAGTTGGAACCACTGCTGTTCCAGTGATGAGATGGAAGGAGGGACGGAGTTTATTGCAGCACATAAATCTGTTTAGTTTTATCGTCGGTTGAGAGAAGAAACATGGTCCACAGTTGTAAGGATGTGACTGGGAGTAAGGTCTTGGGTTGTCCTATGGGCTGTACCACTAATACACTACAACAGGGGTGGCCAAACTGTGGCTCTTTTACCGTTAAAATGCAGCTCGCAGAGCCCCCCATGTCTTTCCCCCCATTCTCCAACTACCAGACTTGGGAAGAGGGGGAAGCACAGGACCTCTGCCTGCAGCGGGGTGGTGGGGTAGTGGCTTCTGCCTAGTGGGGAGGGGGGTCTTTGGACTTCAGCAGGAGCAGGACTGAAGCCCCGAGCCCCATCAGGAACCTCCCGCAGGGCTGAAGCCTGGAGCCTTGGCACGTGTGCCCTGGCTCTTGAACTTCTGAAGATTGTTGTATGCGGCTCAGGGGATCAGTACATTTGGCCACCCCTGAACTATAAGATCTTTGCTTAACCATCTGCACTTCAATTTTCCCATCTGAAAAGTGGGGATAATGCTGTCATCACAAGGGTGTTGAGGATTAACCAGTAACACCTGTAGAGCTCTCTGATCCTTAGAAATTGCTATAGCAATGCTAGGAGCTGTTGTTATTCTTTATCAATGTTATTAAGGGAAGATCTGCTAATGATGTTCCCCTGGAGATAAAAGAGCAGAAATATCCACTGAATTCCTGAGCAGTTTGCAAAGTGTTTAGCTTTTGCAAGGGCTGCCCTTGATATGCTCTGACCTCAGCAAGGGGAAGAAGTGTCACTGGGGAAGCTGTATGGTTAGAGGCCTGACAAGCCAAGCAGCTAAAAGTCTAAAGAAAAGTTATAACCATAAACACAATGCAAGATAGAATCTTATCGGGCCCAGATGAGTCTGAAGTGGCAAGGTGTTTGTATGTCAAATAATAGTGGACACACAACATCTTACATTAATGTACCACCTTTCATCTTGAAGGATCCCACAGTGCTTTACAAGACAACGTCACTGAAGTGCAGCCACCTCTGAGGTGGAGCAGCTTATGGCACCACAGTGGGAGGACTTAAGAAAAGTGATATGGGATCTTTTATGTTCATGTAGTACAGATGGGATGTTGGTGTTACGGCCTCACCTCAAAGACTTTGCTAAGAAGCTACATGTATGTATCTAAAAAATGTGAAGGGCTAAGTCAACTGTGCCAGGATTCAAACCTGTGGTTTCAAGGTGTTGGTGTTTCAAACCAGAAGCTTCTAAACCAGCCCCTCCAGCAATGGATTGATGGGCAGAGTGCTAGAAGAGTAGATGAACAGACAAACAAAACAGTGGGTGGGTGAATGGCTGGATGGAAAAGGAAAGAGAGCCTGATTGATGAGTATATGGAGGAAAGATCAGATGGATTGGTGCATGGATGATGGATGGATGAAAGAATAGACATTAAGATCGGTGGTTGACTAGCTAGATGGAAGAAAGAGTAGCACCAGATGAATGGATAAATGACTGAATAAAAAGACTTACTGTATAACAGGTGAGGGATTGAAAGAAAGATGGTTACAAGGAAGGGGATAATTTGGTAGCAAATACAGAGACCTCGAATCAAAGAAGCAATTTCATTCAGTTCTCCTTCATTGGCAGCAGCCACTTCCTCCAGCCACCAGCACAGATGAAGAATTGCAATTGCAGATAGCACTCAGCCTGAGCAAAAAGGAGCATGAGAAGGTACCCCACACGCAGCGGATCAAAGGGCACTTTCCTCTTCTTGGATTCTAACTTCATGAGTTTCTAAATGGACCTTTGGAGTATTAAACATTGTGCAACTTTCTGCCTTGCTTGGTGTCTTCCTGGGAAGTGGTGTACCCCAGTCCTTCTGCTTCTGGTGCCTGCTTCGCTGTAAACTTACGTTCACTGCTCTTAAAGCTGTGCACTGAATATTCCTATCCGTGGATTTATCATGAAATGTGCAAATACATCAGTAATTGGCCGCTGGCTAATGCCCGAAACTGTAATGCACAGCAACCCCTGCCCTTGGTCTCTCTGCAGAGAGTCAGTGCACATCGGTGATCCTTTATCCTGCGTCTTTACTGTTCACATCCCAGACATATGCACTGTCCATTTTGACTGCAGGAAGTGAGGGCATGCCAAGGAGAGAACTCACTGCTACAGAGGGCACTGGAAGAGACCCACACGGGTATCGAGGAGGAGGAAGAAGAGGATAAGATGAAGAAAAGTCAGGTGAAAAGCTTTAGCTGGTTGTCTGGATGGCTGTGGAGATATATAATGGGGTACAGAACATTTCATCTCTTGGTATCTGGTTCAAATCTATCCTAGATTGGTAATGAGCAAAGGGATTATTCCTTGATGGCTGTTCAGTGGTGTATGTGACTTGATCTGGTGATCTCTGTGTAATTCTCCATGTCTGCATGATTAAAAAAAAAAGACTCCCCATAGCAGTTCACACCTCATTAGCAGCCTGACCAGGGAAACTGAATTACCCCTGGATTGTCCCTCCAGGATGGGCTTGAACAGGCTGGGAGACACTTGCCCTGTTTCTGCTCTGCATAAGTAGAAGAGTTCAGCTAGCCTTGCTGTCCCGCTGGCTTTGTGCGTGAGCACTGCATTCATGTAAAGCTTTAGCTGGAATAGATTTTAAATGACGTATTTCTTGACTACTGAGAGGAGCCAAATCAGACCATTCCTGCCCAGATCTAAGGTTAGGTTGCTTCTCTGCAGGAAGTATAGGGTGAGGTCTGGGGTTACCTGGGAAAAACCCCTCTAGTAGCCCCTTTCGCTGCAGGAGCAATATCGGACGAGGCCTTGCAGGTATCCCTGAGCCTTAACTTGTTTCTTTTACTCCTTACAATTCTAGTCCTCTATTGTGGAGCTGGCAGACATTTTTGGACCAGCGCCAGTAACTTCAACCCATGTTTCAGCTGACCCATGGGATATTCCAGGTGGGTGCAACTCTCAATCTGCTGATGCTTGGGAGAATGGCAGAACCTTCTCCCCTCCAGCTCTGTCCTTGTCCAATTCTGGGAAACCTAACAGTAAGAATCTTTGCTTGTGTTCTCTCTGTCTGCCCTTTCCCCTTATCCTCTGCTCACTCACTGCATTGTCATAGCAGCTTTTAACCACACCTGGGCTATTGAACAGAAACAAGAAATGAAGGAAGAAGGGTGACAAATGGTAAACATGGGCTGATTACTAAATGTGCCCTGCCTTCTGGCCTCATTTTGCTTTATGTGTTTCTTTTTTGATTACCTGTTCTTTTCTGTTCTTTCTTTCTCCTGCTCCTCTCTAACCTATTTGCCCCTTTGCCTCACCCCTGGCTGTGTTTCAATGCTCTCTGCAGTGCCTTTGAATGGTTCCCTGCCTGTGTTCCACATCTTCCTGTGTGTCTTTCAGGTCTCAAGTCCAATGTGGAACCAGCAGGAGCCTCTTGGGGCCCCTCTGCAGACCCCTGGGCTCCAATCCCGGCTGCTTCCGGGGATCCTCTAAACCAGATGGCAGCATCTATCAACCAGACCTCCACTGGGCCTTGGGATCTTCCTCCCATAATCTCCTCCTCTGACCCTTGGGAGAAGACCCCCCTCTCTTCAAGTCTGTCATCAGCAGATGCCTGGGTAAAGGCATCCCCACCTTCTAAAGCTTCCGCTGATGCTACTTGTACTGCTGATCCTTGGGGAGGTGTCGTTGACAATCCTCCCAGGGCAGGTAAGAGAAGCTCATTTTGTTCATCAGTTTCCATTGCTACTTGAAGCTCGGGATCATTCTTCCTGCCATCCTCATGATACTTACCATCACATCTTCTTTTGGGATCCAGTTTCCTCTGATCCTCTACAAATCTCAGCCAATACCTGCATCTTGTATTTCCTTCCCAGGGAATGTCTTTGATGGTCCACTTTGCCAACTCCACTCTGATCCCCTCTCCTGAGGAGGAGAATGTAACAGATTTTTCGCCTAAATCTTGAGCACACTGGTAGACATAGACCCTCTCTTAGCCATGTCTACACTCAAAATAGAGTAGTAGTGAAAACGGTACAGCCCCCTGGGAGAAGAATAACAAAACCACAGATCAGGTCTGTCCAGTGTATGGTGAAAGCCCTTGCAAGCCCAAAGGGGAAACCCCTAGGAGGACAGTAGTGTGTGATGGAGGAATTTACATTAGTCCCTCTGGGAAAAGAAAGCTAGAAGAGTTGGACTACACAGTGTGATACCAGTGCTGGTAAGGCCTACATGGGGGAAACAGAGCCACAATGAATAGACGCACAAATTTGCAGACAAAGAATACTTTCTGAGGGAACAAATTTCTTAGGGCTAGATTCTGATCTGAGTTACAGTGGTGTAAACTTGCAGTAACTCACCTGAAATCAGTGGAGGAATGGGTATTTAAAAGAAGCCAGATTCTGATCTCATTTACACTGACATATATTCATAGTGAAATTACTCTGAATTTAAATCCATGTGAATGAAATCAGAGTCTAGCCCCTAGTGAATAACTTTTCCTTTCCTTAATTATTAATTAATGATGATTATTTATGTATTATTTGCATTGCCATTGTGCTTTGGAGCTATGGTACCAGGGCCCCCCTGTGCAAGGTGCTGTACAAACACAACAAAAGACGGTCCCTGCCCCTGCCCAACAGAGCTCAGAATTTAAGTATTTCTCAACAATGATTCTTTCCTTTAGAGAAAGGAATTCAGGTAACTGGCACTTCTTTGGGTTGCTAGCTTTGCTCAATCTATGCAGGCCTCAGGATAGAAATGAAGGGTGACAGATTTCTGGAGTCATGGGGCATGCCTGTCCCTATGGGTCTGGGATTGGTCTGAACATACCTTCCCATTGCCCTCTGAGGCACTAACAATCAGGGAAGCCTGCCGGGCTGCAGAGGATGGCATGCATGAAGTGGGCACTCCCTTGTATGCTAAGTTTCTCTGTCTCATCCACTGGCATTGGTTGGTCAGTGGGTCACTGATTTGGACTTGGTGGCTCATTCATACAGGCTGCTTCAGGACTCACTGACCTAGTTCATTCCTTTCTCCCTCTCTCTGGTGTTCTATGTTCTCCTTAACCCCTAACTCCCCATCTCTGCTTGTCTTGCCTTGTTTTTGTCCCTTTTAAAAATTGATTCCCTCTGTCCTTCCTCTGTTGTTTTCCTTCATCTCCTCTCTTCCTTCCCCTTGCTTCCCTTCTGGGTCTGTCTGTCTCCTTTCTTTCGCTCAGCTTCAGGTGATGTCACTTTTGACTTGTTTGCGAAACCACCCCAGCCAACAGAGCAGCTGGAACATGAGAGCTCACAGGCCCCATCCTCTATCAAGCCTAACAGCCCTGTTGGTAAGAGAGTCCTAACAGATCAGGGGTGCTGGGGCCGGAAGGGTAAATAGGGCATTGTGGAACAATGGGGAAGTCGGCGGGTGTGTCTGCAGGTGAGGGTGGGAGCTTCCCTGGGGCTCTGTGGGAGGGTATATTTGTTTCATATTGTGGCATACATCTGCATGATTATAACTTACCATATATGGCTACTGGCCCCAAAGTCTCTCACTGTCGTCATCTCTGTGTTAGACATCTGACGCAAGGGTTAACTATCCCGAAGTGTTTGCACATGGGTGAAGGTGGAGTCCGCGCAAGCTACTGTTTTTCCATTAGCTAGAAATACTTGGGATCAGATGGGGCAAACTTCCATTGACATTTGTCTTCTGAGTCTGGCAACAATGCATGCTGCGAACTGCTGCTGAGTAGACAGAGGGTGCAGGTTCTTGAAGCCGAGACTGCTATTTCTGAGCTAGACTCCCTGCAACAACTTTCTGTGTTAAGGAAAGGTTGTCCCAGATAAAAGGGAAGTGTTTGTGAAGGCAATCCAAGAATGTGCTTCGTGATTCTTCAAGACACAACAGTCAGAAGAGAGAGGCAACGTCTCTGCTTCTCTCTCACGTGACAGTCCACACTTCTGCCTGTTGTTCTCTTGAAATTCATGATCGCATCTTGGTTATGCTATTCAGTCTCTGCTGTTTGTTCTAGATTTGGACCTGTTTGGTGACCTGATTCCCAGCACCAAGCAGAATGGAGTTAAGAACACAGACGTTTTTGATCTTGCGGGCTTAGGAGACTCTCTTACTGACTCCGACAAAGAGAGGAAAGATTGTAAAACTCCAGAATCCTTTCTTGGCCCAACTGCCTCATCCCTGGTGAATTTGGACTCCTTGGTGGTTGCCCCTGCAACCCTGAAGACTCATAATCCATTTTTGTCAGGTGGGTCATGGGGCGCAGGGCCCAGTCAAAAAGGCCGCTGAAGGATGTTGGGTGGTTTCTGAGGGTATGCCTACACTGCAGCATAAGCCCAGGTTAAACTTCAAACCTAATCCCCATTCTGTCTACACACAAATTGCACTAACCCAGTGTCCCAGGACCCCACGGGGTGAAGGGTCCGAGCCTGAGTCAACCCGGGACCCAGGGTTCAAGCCCTGTTGTTTTGCAGTGTAAACGCAGCCCCACTGAACTTGTGCTCTGGGAATCTGCAAAAAGTATCCTACAGTCCCATAGGCCAGCTTTCGTTGTCCAGTTTGGTGGACAGTCAGATTTTCCCACGCTGCACCACGAACAAAAGGCTAGAGCCAGCCACATTTTGGGAGGGTGATAGGAAGTCTGGGATATGGGTGGTTGAACTTGGGCCTGCGCAATGCAGTGTAGATGCTGGAGCCCCAGGCTGGGAGACCCAGGGTTCAGCAATTCCTAACCTGGGGTTACAAATGACTGTAGATGCTCAAGCCCTAAGTTAACAAACCCAGGGTCTGCTAGCTTGAATTCTACTAACCCTGGGCTTACATTGCAGTGTAGATGTACCCTGAGGCTCTTGGCGGGCTATGTAAGGATGACAGGTGGGACTTTCGAGGGGCTCATGAGCTGAAGGCCACAAAAGGATGGTGGGCGGACCAGTGGGAACATTTTCACAATGACTTGGTTTAAAATGCAGCACCTACAGTGGTTGAGCTCTGCCCTTAGTATCACAGTGAAAAACAAAACCACACTAAAGTTCTGATCCTGGCCAGGAAACGGAGGTCAGCCTGAAACTCAAGGCAGAAACTTTGGTTTGAACTTAACTTCTCAAGCTAAATTTTTCAGTCTTCTCTCTGAATTTCTGGGGTTGAGTCAAACCCTGAATGTTCCTGACTCATCGGTTTAGTAGTTGAATTTAATAGCAGTGTGTTTTGAGACCAGAGATTAGCCTTGACCTTTAACCCTATCCCCTGACTTCCCATCTTGTAGGCTGTATGCCTGATGATGCTGTGTACTTTCTCCTGACAGGTCTCAGTGCACCTTCTCCCACAAACCCATTCAGCATCAGTGACCAGACCAAACCAACACTCAATCAGATGAGGACCAGCTCCCCAGTGCCAGGCATGGCCACGGGGATGACCATGAACTCCATGACCTACAGTGCTTCACTCCCTCTTCCACTCAGCAGCGTCCCAATGACCCTCCCCGTCTCCATGAGTGCCTTCCCGCAGGCCGGCGCAGGGCCGTTTCCACAGCTACCCAGTAACCTGCCTCAGCCTTTGTTGCCACTGACAGGCTCTGCTCTTCCCCCCGCCTCACAGGGCGTGATGAACCCTTTCCTCTGAAGTCTCTGGATCTGTGTTACATGTAGTCTGTCTTGTCCCATCCCCAGCTATTATGGAAATCTTTGCGTGTTCTCAAGCAAAGGCCTTGTGGGCAACAGTTCATTAGTTGTGATGGAGGAAACCATTCACCTGCAACTCCTAACCCAACACCTGCCCAGGTTACAGAGACACAGTTAGCATGAATCTCCTTGCTTGAAGTGCTATAGAACTACCTGCTCCAGCATGGCAGGTAAAGGATGGCTAGATCTGCCTTTGATGGCAATAAGGGCACTCTTGTCATCAGCTGGCATTCCCATGATCTGCAGAGTAGATGGAGGGTCCCTAAGAAAGGGCTTTAATTATCTAGGGTCCTCCACTCTCCAGCACCATATGCTGGTACCCAGAGAGCCCAGTATGAAGCATCTTAACAGACATTTTCTAGTCACTGTAGATCTCTTAGAGATCATCCTGGGCCCGTCAGTGGGATAGAGGAATCCTTCTATAATCTGCATGGAAGGTGCAATCACTTGCTGAAACTTGCCGCCCCAACGCTTGCTGAAGGTCAGGATGTTCCCAGGGACAGGAGGAGTACCCCTTAGAATCCTTTTCCTCTGCCAGTCACCTGTATGCTTTTCCCCATGGCCCTGGGGATGACTGAACTCTGATCCCGAGAATCCTCTTCCTCTCCTGCTGTCACCCATATGTTCCTCTATTTGGATGCTAATGTTTGGGACCCTCTTCTCTGCCTGCCTTATCCAGATGTCTTCCTCCCCCACATCTGGGTGTCACTCTTGGGAACCCGGTTTCTCTGCTGCTGTCACCTGGATGTTACTCTGCTTGGGTGCTGGTCTTTGGAACCCTTTTCCGCTGATGCTGTCATCTGAACTGTTCTCCATGGGGCACTGACCTTTGGAACGCTGATCCTTTGTGGATGTTCCCCATGTGTTCATCGGCCTTGGTGCAGATCCTCCCAGCCTGACCCCATCTCCCTTAAACTCAACGAGACAAAACCTTCTGAGACAACCCACACAGGCCTGGATAACTTCAACTACTGGATCCCAGTTTCAGCCTCTCGAAGCTCTCCTGCCAGGACTGCGGTGCTCTGTGGGAAATACATTGGAGTGGGGGAGGAGGGGCTAATCAGCTGGGACTGTAGGCTGGGGACAGTGTGAGGTTAATATCCTGAGTGCCAGCTGTGTCTCACTTTGAGGACTCCATGCCAACTCCATTAGACCCCGGTGCAGAGGGAGAGGAGGACTCTGAGACACTAACACAGCAGAGGGAGGGGTGATGGGACTAAGAAGGGGGAGTGGCCGGGCAGTTGTTAGCTCGTTAGTGTACACGTTTCACACTTCTCTAAAGGGGCAGAGGCAGCAGCACGGTTTACGGAGACTTCGTGGCTGTAACTGAATGTAGGAAAACATGAACTGGCTGTAAAACAATAAAATATTCTAGTGTATTTCGGTGTGGGGCTTCTGACTTCCCAGGACACTGGTCTGGGCTTTACCCTTTATTTCTCTTCCTAAGTTTGAAGAAGGCTTTGCTTCCCCCTTCAGTTTCTTTTACCGTCTGCCCATAAGCCTCATCACAGCAATGCCTGGCCTCTGGATCCAGACCCATCCCTTTTTTATAGCTGCCCTATCTCTGGCATTCACACTTGCCTCACACCTTGGGTCATCATTTACACCATTGCCAAGTGAGTTTACAATGCTGCCATTCTGGTTTGCCAGCATTTCTCACCCACGTCGTGCCAGTGTAAATGCTACACAAAGGGCAGGGCAGTGGGGAATCAGGCCCGCTGACGCTATGGTGTTGGGAACCATGCGTGTGCCTGGATGGATTTATAAAGCATCTATCACAGGGATGCCGGTTTCCTCCCAGAACTCCTGTGTCTTGTTCCTCATATCTGGGATGAGACTCTGTGCTGTGCCTCCACGTGGCTTTCAGCCACTTTTGTGCCCTCCCAATTCTGACCTGCTACAAGGGGCAAAATGGTCCTTGGTGTAAATTAGAGCAGTTGGGGTTCCACCTTGGGCAGCCTCTGGGCTGCTGCAGCCCAGACTCCCTGGTGCAATGGGCAACACCCCATGTTCCTGGGACATCCCCTGCACCAGATCCTGCAAGGGAACCAGCATGTAGAGATGCTTACGGTGGTCCAATGCAGTGACTGTACCGGGGCATTTTCCCCCAGCCATTTTCAGGCTTTTTCTGGCTCGTGCATGCCAGTGCAGAGGCACAGAGGGTCTGGAGCAGGGTTGAGAATCTCCCTGAGAAATGCCCTTCTGCTTCCCCCCTCCAGTTGTGAACGCCCTCCTCCCGCCCTGGAGCTCTCTCCAGCACGGCCTTGCTCCCAGTCTGTCGGACCTCTCAGCAATGCTCAGCTGCTGCTTGCCCCCACTTGGAATCTTTTGCCAGGCCTTCTGGGTGAGTTTGGCGAGCAGGAATTTGAGCCGTTCCCAGTGTCAAAGCAACGGGGGCTGTCTCTTTAAAAGAATGAGCCAGGGACTTGCTGCCTTGAGCTCTGAAGGACAAGGACTGTTTCTGACTGAGCCAGGCCCCTGCGCGGTCATTGCGAGGAGCATCCTGCTCACGGCTGGCCTGCAGATCCTCTGCCCGTGGAGCAGACAGAGGGGATTTCAGTTCTGGCTTTGCTTGCGGTATATTTCTGCCATTGCCCAACTATGTTCCCTTAGGGTGACCAGACAGCAAGTGTGAAAAATTGGGACAGGGAGTGGAGGGTAATAGGAGCTTATATAAGAAAAAGACCCAAAAATCGGGACTGTCCCTATAAAATTGGGACATCTGGTCACCCTATGTTCCCTTGGCAGCTCTTTGGAGATGGTTTGTTGTTTGCCTGTGTGGGGGACGTGGGCATGTCAACACCATCTTCTCCTATGGAACGATAAACATGGCTACGTGTCAGCTCACAGGCAGTCTCAGCTAAAGCCCTCTGTCCAGGCTGCCTTTACATTGACCAGAGGGGCCACCATGTGTGGCCTGGGAGCAGGCCCAGACTGGGCTTCCCCATCCCAAAGCCAGTGATAGCGTGCTAGAGGGGCAAAAGCGACTGGGTAGCATGAGTGGATGTTTAATGTCGTCTAGATGGAAAGCACAATATTCCTCCCGAGAAAAAATCAGATCCCACTTGTGTGTGTGACATTTCATGGGGTCCCCAGGCCTGAGTCACCTTGTTTCCCCCTGCCTCCAGCCAGAGGGAGTCTGGCTTGAGGTGGCTGGTGTCCGCTCCTTAAGCCTGTCAGCCCCTCAAACCACACTCCTACGGGTTATGCCAGCCCTGATTTCGCCTTGCAGGTTAACAATCCCTGCAGCCCAGTCCCTGAGTCCCTTTGAAGCATTCCCCTGTGATAGCTGGTCCCTGGCACTGGCTATTTACAGAAATCCCACATCCTCTGCCCCCAAAGAGCAGTGTGTCTCAGTGCGCCAGTTTTATCTTAACACCCGTCCGCCCTCCCCCGCCAGCACACAGCACTTGTAATAAAACAAAAGAAGGTTTATTTGAGAAAGGATAGCGATTCTCCTAGAAACAAGTGTCAGGGATGGAAACAAATGGTTACAATACAAAACAAAATCATCAAACGCAAACTAGGATCTACACTTACTCACAGTTACCTTTCCTAGCTAATAAAGTAAGTTTTCTCCTCAAAGTTCAGCCTGTTGCAGGGTTGGCTGGCTGGCTTCACGGGAACCAGTATCCAATTTTTCATGAGCACATCCCCCACTCCCCAAGATGTCTGCTCAGTGAATGGATCCAGAGGCCTTTCCCCACCCTGTGGTATACTGAAATATTCTTTTGTCTTTATCCAAAGCCAAGGTGATCCCCCATCTGTTGTAATGTTCCTTTTTTACCTCCAAGCGATTTTGATTGTTTGCGGTTGTCTCTGATGTTTTTTCATTGAATGTCTTGGGGTGGAACAAGGCTAGACAATTGAGCCTGGTATTACATCAGTGGCTAACCAAGGCAGGGTGACAACTCCCTCCTGCTTGAATGGGCTACCACTGAGACGCATTATCCCCTGGTGATTAACTTTTACTCCAAGTCCATACAGCAAACGTTCAATATAGCTACCTAATAGGGTTGCCAACTTTCTAATTGCACGAAACCATACACCCTTGCCCTGCCCCATCTCACCCCTTCTCCGAGGCCGTGCCCCCACTCACTCCATCCCCCATCCCTCCATCACTCGCTCTTCCCCACCTTCATTCACTTTCACTGGGCTGCGGGAGGGGATGAGGGCTCCAGCTGGGGGTGCGGGCTCTGGGGTGGAGCCAGGGACGAGGGGTTTGGAGTGCAGGAGGGGGCTGCGGGCTGGGGTCAGGAGTTGGGGTGCGGGAGGAGGTACAGGGTTCGGGCTCCGGGAGGAAGTTAGGTTGTGGGAGGGGCTCAGAGCTGGAGCCGGGGGTTGGGGTGCAGGATGGGTTTCCAACCTGGGGCAGGGAGTTGGGAGGAGTGGTGTGTGGGAGGAGGTTTGGGGTGTTGGGCTTCAGCCAGGTGGTGCTTACCTCAGGTGGCTCCTAGTTGGCATCACAGCGGCGCTAAGGCAGGCTCCGCACACTGCGCTAGCCCGCAGGCACCGCCCCCGCAGATCCCACTGGCCGTGGATCCTGGCCAATGGGAGCTGCAGAGCTGATGCTCGGAGCGGGGACAGCACGTGGAGCCTCCCTGGCTGCCCCTGTGCCTAAGGGCTGCAGGGACATGCGCGCCACTTCCGGGAGCTGTGTGGAGCCAGGGCAGGCAGGAAGCCTGCCTTAGCACCGCTGCACCGCTGACCGGACTTTTAACGGCCTGATCAGTGGTGCTGACCAGAGCCACCAGGGTCCCTTTCCGACTGGGCATTCTGGTAAAAAACTGGACACCTGGCAACCCTATTACATTATTCCTTAAATATCACCCATACATGTCGCACAATGACTATAACTCTTGACGAGTTACAAGCTTTCTCCCCAAATGAATTACAGTAAAATGGGAAACTCCTTTGTCATGTAACAGGGGGGCCACTTCTGGCCACCACCCCAGACTCTGTACACTGTTCTGTCAACATACAGGGGCTGCAGGGCTGCTATGATACCGTAGGGCCAATGTAAGTGGCCCTATGCTGCCCCCTTTACAGGTAGCTCCCAGTGCAGAGGCCATGCCTGGGGACAGGTCAGTAGCATCCTGCCCAATGGGGGAATCTGGGCTTCAGCACAGCTCAGTGTTGGCTGCCAGAAGTTAGAGCACCCCCAGGACTGCTCTAGTTTATACTGGAAACTGCAGACACCCTGCGCACAGATGGTTTAAACCCACCTTTGACCCCCTCCTCCCAAAGTTTCACTTTCTGGGCTGTCTCTCGGAGCACAGACTGCTGCACAGGCTCCTTACACACCGGACAGGGCCACCTACACCATATTTGCAAAGATCCCTCGCCGTTCTCAGCCACCACAAAATTCCAGAGCCTTTTCAGTGTAACTTAGAGGATGAACAGGAATAATATTGGAACAAGTCCACTGATCCATCTGTGCCATTCTCTTGGCTTTGACCGTGCCCAGTGGCAAAGGCTACAGAGGGAGGCAGCACCCCCACCCCAGCTACAATGGCATGGGGGAATTTTTGCCTGACTCCAACTGGTGATCACCTTCCAACCCAACACATGGGGGCTGAAATGGGGTTGAAGTGTGAAGGGTTCCTCTATGGCAGGGGGGCAGAGCATAGCAAGCGGTGGTGGACTGCTAACTCTGAATGAACAGAGAGCCTGAAGACTCCTCTCTTAAGGGGTCAGGATGGAGGGGCAATGGGGAAAGCTGACATGGCTTCAGAGAAAAGATGCCAGTGGAACAAGGTGTTATAGCTGTTACTAAAAGATCATCAAGTCAAGACATAAAGCAAAAAATAAAATAAAAGAAAAGAAAAAAAAATAAAAGAAAAAAAACATTTCAAGCCATCCGCTGGGGAAGAAGCGAATGTCATATATTCCAGCTCTCGAAGGGGCCTGCCTTTGCAGTCCTGAAATCTGCACTGCACGTGGATCTTTTTTGCTGCAAAAGCTTTTCCTGTGTTACATAACATCCCTCCATCTCCACCCCCTCCAAAAGGCACAGCAGGAACAAAATAGAAACAATCTGCCTGGGTTTAGCAGGTAATCAATTTAGTCAGGCTCCCTGTGCTCCGGGCACTGCAGCTACATTGTACCCGTCAGACTCCAAGCGTTTGGAAATTCAAATCAGCTCACCAAGGCGCTGACGCCGGGGTTTGGGGGAATGATCACTCATCTGGCAATTACCAAGCAGCGCTGCTTGTTTCATACCTTCATGACAACAAATATTTAAGACCAGCTTCTCTTCACAACCTGCAGCAAACAAACATGGAGTCGCGGGGCCGGGGCTGGGGGGGGGGGGCGGGGGGAGCCAATCTATTGCAGCACTAAATCAACCCCCTTAGCAAAAATGTGCTTTGCCTCCCACAGTGTCATTAATAAACGCCAGTAAAAGGACAACATTGTGCTTTGTCAGGCCTCTTTTTTCTCCTCACCGCTGCACAAATAGGAAATCGATGCTCAAGAGCTAACAGGAGGCAGGGGGAGGTTAATGTGGCCCAGTCCTTCTCCGCTTTGGTGTGAGCTGGGCTGGGGGGGAGCGCAGGTGTGCAGGTTACCCTGTGGCACTTAAAAGCAGATCAATGCCGAGCAGTTAATTGAATAGTAAGGCAGCTGCAGAAGGAGCCTGGAGTGGAGCAACTTCCTTGGCTCAGAAAAGCTGATGCCGGGCAGGGAAAAAAGGCACAACAAACCCATCAAGCCTTGTTATTTTTCTAGGCGTGATGGCAAGCGAGTGCTGGGCCTCCAACCGACATGGGACTGCAGACAAGGAGGAACCAGCCACGCAGAGCTGGTGTGGGATGTGATGTAGGTTGGCAGATGCTCTATACTGCTGCACTCTACTTTCTGGCAGATTGTCCTCTCTCATGTACTGGATGAATTTTATTAATGTATCCTCATTGTTTCTCTGGGTGAAACACCAAATTATTGTAGCTGAAGAGTAAGTGCAAACAGTTGGGAGCTGTTCTGCATGTGCTTAATTCATGTTGCGGTCCATTATAAGCATCCAGAGGAGGTGAATACATCTCTCGGGCCATACTGTGAACTCATAGACAAGAACATAGTTCTCCATTGCTTTCCCAAAAGACCTTGGATTGCAGGGAATCCTGATCTGGATACCAAACCTAAGAGGGATTGGGTCCGTAATAGACTGTTCATTGCTCAGGACCATGAAGGACTCATAAATAATAATACTTAATATTTATTGAGTGGTTTTCATCCATAGATCTCAAAGCACTGTACAAAGGTGGGTCACCATCATGATCCCCATTTTATAAATGAATCAGAGAACTTAAGGGCCACATGTTTAAAGCTATTTAGGCACCTAAAGAGGCAGCTAGGTACCTTATGGGATTTTCAAAGGCACCTAGGTGCCTGACTCCTGCTGATATCAAGTTATCAACACTCAAGTTACTTCTGTCGAGTTAGCCAAACTTGAGTGAAAGCAGCCATGCTACGATGTGGGATGGATCACTTGATGATTACCTGTTCTGTTCATTCCCTCTGAAGCAACTGGCATTGGCCTCTGTAGGAAGACAGGATACTGGGCTAGATGGACCTTTGGTCTGACCCAGTATGGCCAATCTTATGAATTAACACTTGTTCTTTTGAATTAACACTATGTCCCTGCTGGTGCTGCACTCACTCATGTGAGTCATTAAGCCTTCTGGGGTCATGTCCCCCAGTTCTTTGCCCTGCAGAAAGGGGAGCCACTCTGTCAATTCTTTCCCAGTGAACTGTGGTAGAAGTCATCTGTCCTTCCTGCGTACGGTGGGGGAATGGTGGGAAGGCATTGGAGGACTAGTGGCACTTTAATGGAGCTAGTCAGCAACCACACTAGAATGGTTGTGTTAGCAGCTGACACATTGTGCTGGCTCCAGCTTTAGCAATGGATGGGCCCAGCCAACTTAACTGAAATGCAGTGGTACAAACTTAACTGAAATGCAGTGGTGCCCAAGGACTTTTGTGTGTGGAAGTGATTCAAGTTAGTGGGCAACACTTGAGTGATAACAGGAGTTAACTTTGGAAGGAAGACAAGCCTGTGAGGGCTGCCCTATACCTCCAGTTGTGCTGGCCTAGTCATGTTACTAGCACGACTGTGCATGGGTGAGGGCTTTGTGTGTGGCTGGGAGTCGAGTTACCAGGAGCAATCAAGCTACACCACGGGGTGGTGATGCGGTAGTAGAACCAAGGCTACGGTGCTTTTGAAAATCCCCACCTCAGTTCTCTAAAGCTAGAATCTGCTGCTCCACCAACGAAGGAAACAGCAAAGGCAGAAGGGCTCACACGAGAGAGCTATTAGAGTTAGCTGCCCACAGGAAATTACATGGACAATGCTCAAATAAATTGGTTAGTCTCGAAGGTGCCACAAGTACTCCTTTTCTTTTTGCGAATACAGACTAACACAGCTGCTACGCTAAAAGGCTACTCTGTTCCCTTCAGTCAAAATGTACAGTGTGGGTGAACATAAACTGATAGGTTCTGAATATTCACTCTGAAAGGAAACATCCCACGACATTGGAGCCCCAGGACAAATGTATCCCTGGTGTTTAGCTCCATTGAGTTAATGGTTGTTGCATCTGAGTCCGACTACATGAGCGTTACACAAGGGTGAAATTGGTGAAATTGGCTTATGGTGGGTGATAAAACCACTTAGCCTTCCGCAGAAGGTTTCAGTCACTGATCGCCACAGATCAAGAACAGGCTATTTTGAAGTGATCTGGCACAGACAGATCCTGATGATTTCAGAGTGACTAAGGAGGAGCAGGGGGATTCTCCTACAGTCATTCTGACACGTCGGCCTGCCCTGATCAAGCTGCATTGAAGCATCTGTGGTGCTTTAGGCAGCTTGTGCAGGAGTGGGGAAATTGGCTCAGCCCACATATGGGAAGGCAGCCATCTACACTGGGGGGTAGCAGATGGTGGTGGAAGCTCTTTTTGGCCACAACCACCAGCATAAAGGCACAGAGACACTAGCGACTTGGGGAAGGGTAGAGGAAAAGGGGAAAAAAAATCCTATTGGGGATAGCGTGGCCTTTTTTCTCCAGGAAAAAAAGGTGTGAACTTACCTCATGCTAGCTCACAAGAGTTAACTAATACGAGGTAAAATCCTAGGAAGACAAGGCAGTTGTAGTGTTAACACATTACCAGGTGGTGATAGACCCATGCTCCCCCAGTGTTTACTTTGAGTTGTTAAGGTGTGAAAACTACAGACTGCCTTGTCTTCCCTAGGCGTTCACCTGATGTTAGTTACCTCATGTTAGCTAGCATGTGATTAGGACACACCTTTTCCCCACTCAGGTGGGCAGAGGTGGGGGCTAGAGTAGACGTTCTGGATTATCGCCGACTCTCATGATATTTGGCATTTCTCTGAAAGCCGCAGCTCCTGGAGTCACATGAATCTCAGTGTTCATTCTTAAAAAATGGATGTTTCTCTCTCTCTCATGGTTGCAGAGAAAAACTGGAAAATGTGACCCCCCCCCCCTTAAAGGTTCAAAGCCCAGGAGGTGAATAAAGAGCCCCCCAGTTTTATTATTGTTTTCAGTCTCCTGACTCATGCTTTTTGAATACATGGTGTTGACAATACTGGCGGGGACTCTGACTGTGTGTGCAGTGCAGGATGATCACCAGTCCCGTATTTGACGCCTAATGTCCCAGGAGCCCTGTCCTGGGGACTCAGCCCCAGGGTCGCTCCCAGAGCCAGGGTCACCCTGTCCTGGGGACTCAGAGCCAGGGTCGCTCCCAGAGCCAGGGTCACCCTGTCCTGGGGACTCAGAGCCAGGGTCGCTCCCAGAGCCAGGGTCACCCTGTCCTGGGGACTCAGAGCCAGGGTCGCTCCCAGAGCCAGGGTCACCCTGTCCTGGGGACTCAGAGCCAGGGTCGCTCCCAGAGCCAGGGTCACCCTGTCCTGGGGACTCAGCCCCAGGGTCGCTCCCAGAGCCAGGGTCACCCTGTCCTGGGGACTCAGAGCCAGGGTCACTCCCAGAGCCAGGGTCACCCTGTCCTGGGGACTCAGAGCCAGGGTCGCTCCCAGAGCCAGGGTCACCCTGTCCTGGGGACTCAGAGCCAGGGTCGCTCCCAGAGCCAGGGTCACCCTGTCCTGGGGACTCAGAGCCAGGGTCGCTCCCAGAGCCAGGGTCACCCTGTCCTGGGGACTCAGAGCCAGGGTCGCTCCCAGAGCCAGGGTCACCCCTTGAGCCGGAGCCAGGGACGCCCCGGCCCTGGGGACTCAGCCCCACGGTGATCCCCGAGTGCGGGCAGCCGGAAGGCCCAAGCCGCGGCCGGGCTCCTCCTCCCCGGCGCAGCAGGGCCTATCCCTCCTCCCGGGCCCGGGGCTGTCCGGCCGCTCAGCGCTCTGGCCGACCGCTGCCGCCCCCTGCCGGCCTCCCCGCAGCCCGAGCACGGGAGGAGGTCGCTGGCGGCGGCCATGATCTCCGCCCCCCTCCTGCGCCGCGGCTGCTGCCTGCTGTCCCGCCGGGCCGGAGCGAGCCGAACCGCTTGGACTCGCAGGTACCGGGGCAGAGCCCGGAGGGAGCCCGAACGGAGCCGGGCCAGGGATTGGGGCCGGCTCGGGAAGCCGGGGACACGGCTGACATGGTCACAGCCCCGCCGGATCCCCGAGGGGAGCAGCCCTCCCGGGACTGATCCAAAGGGGGGGGGGTGGTTCTGTCAGGCCCAGGGGGACCCCCCCCCCCCCAGGATTGGGGGCGGGAGGCTGCTCTATTTGACCCAATGGGATCCGCCCCCCTCGGTCTGGCGCTGTTCCAAAGGGGCGTGTGGTTCTCTGACCCAGTGAGGTTCCCTGGCTTGTCTTTGGTCCAGCCCCGAAGAAAGGCTGGGGGGAATGTGTGGTTCTGTGTTTTGGTGGGAGCCCCCTGTGTTCTTGCTGCTCCTGACACTTGGGTGGTTCTGTCTGACCCACTCCCTGTCTAGGATACTGATCCAAGAGAGATGTTGTCTGCCCCAATAGGATCCCCTTGTCTGTCATTGGTGCTGATCCATTGGGGGGGGGGGGGCAGTGGTCTCTGTCCCTGGCAGTTCATGATCCCTTTGCTCCCCCTAGTCTGGCCCAGAGAGAGTTTCTGCCACACCCAGGAGTATTGTCCTCCCTGCTTCCGTTATTATGAGGCATGATTTGTATTCTGAATCTGGCAGCACCTAGGCGGCCTATTGTGCTAAACACTGTACACGTTAAAAGAAAAGGAGTACTTGTGGCACCTTAGAGACTAACCAATTTATTTGAGCATGAGCTTTCGTGAGCTAGCTCACGAAAGCTCATGCTCAAATAAATTGGTTAGTCTCTAAGGTGCCACAAGTACTCCTTTTCTTTTTGCGAATACAGACTAACACGGCTGTTACTCTGAAAACAGTACACGTTAAGTGCATGACAAGAGGCAACTGGGGGATTCAACAAACAGAAAGGGTGGAGGTTGCAATAAGGTTCCCTATCTGTCCTACTGCTGGTCAAGAAAAATTGCCAGCCCCCTTATATCCCTATTCCCTTTGGCCACCCCTAGGACTGAGGCATTCCGTTCATCGCAGTATGAGAGTAAGTGTTCTCTACAGCTAGATCTGACCCAGTGTTGCACCTGGGAGTTATCTGTTTGTTCAGCCTGCCACTGATCCTCATTCTGATTGGTAATGGCCAGGGAGAGATCAGCTGCCTCATCTGCCTGTCCCTGAATCTGAGCCCCATTCCTCTCTGTTAGGGTGTTCAATGCCGTGCCGATTCCTGTACATCTGTCTGATGCAGCATTGATTTTTTTGTGGGTTGCAGTCTTTGGAGCTGATCCCAGAGGCTGTGTAACGTCAGGATCGCTCCATACTAATCCCCTGTATTTTTGTCTACTCTACCTGCCTGTCTTCTCTTGGCCCAAGCTTTGCAGTTAACTTTCCCCTTCATTCCCTTCTCTTGCTCTTGTCTTTGCTCTGTCTCCCATATCCCCCCTGGAACCTCCTTCCAGACCTGCTTCACCCTGTCTGCATCCTCTCCTCCTCCTTCATGTCCCATTTTAGGAGTTTACTCCATTCACAAGGCCCACCAGGTCCTTGGTCTCCTCCAAAATGATGGCAAGAGAGTGAGAAAAGATGAGCCCCACAAAAAGTGTGGGACCCAAGAGACAAGGTGACCCCATGCAGAACACTGAATTACTTGTGTATGTTACTTCTTATCCTTTGTTGGCTTCAAGCCTGTTTAGGTTGGGAACTCCAAGGAGAGACCTTGTCTTTGGATCAGTGTGAGGAGCATCTGGCATGTTTTGGAGCTGCGTAAATGTAAAGTCTCTGTTGCTGGTCTCCTTGTGGAGCGAGGCAAGGCTGAGGCTGTGAGGCCTTTTCAGGTCTGTGGGTACAGTTAGGAGGTAAAAGGAGAGATGTTTGCGGGGGAGGGGGGGAGTGGTTCAGCACAGAGGATTCCTTGGGGTGCTAGGAGGTTGTGTGTGGTCCAGGTTGGGGCACTGGCTGGGGACTTGTGAGACCTGGGTTCAGTTGCTTACGCCCACCACGTGTGACCTGAGGGCGAGTCACTTTGCCTTTCTGTGCCTTGGTTCCCCAGCTGGAAGAGTGGGGAAGATAACTGTCCCCTTCCTCGCAGGGGTGTTGTGAGACAGGTACCTGCAGCAGAATGAGGTGGCAGTTCTGAGCTTTATACCGGTGGATGGTCTGTGTTGGCCAGAAAGGGAAGGGTTTTGGAGTGGGCTCAAAGGAGCAGCATACCTGCTGGGGGCTCTAGGGAGAAGAGCCGTGTGCATGCTGAGCAGGTAGCCTTCTGGAGTATGGCTAAGGAGATGATATTTGGCTGGAGGAAGAGGACACAACCCTCCGCTGCTGCAGCTGTGCACCTGGGACTGTGGGAGCCGCTCTCAGCTGGGCTATGACACAGCTCCCGCATCACAATGGCAGCATTAACACTCCTTCCCCTGCCCACTGGGGGCGTGCTTGAGCTAGCTTTGTGCTGGTGGGGCCTAAGTCACCTCAACCCAGACCCCTGCGGTAACCCAAGAGATTAGTGTCACAGCTCACAACTCCAGCCTTGGGTTTGCAGTGAGGAACCAGCAGCGTTCACAGATACAGACTGACTACACTGCTGCCCCCAGCCCACCGGGGATCACGCCGGGCTGTGCGGGTGTGTACAGGGATCTCAAGAAGCCTGGCCATATGCTGATCCAGTCCTTAGCAGTTCTTGGGACTTTGGTGTCTTACTCGTCTTCGGGGATGAGTGATGCTAACAAACCTTTGTGTTCCTTGTCACAGGACTGTGTTTCTGAGAGGGGGCCCAGCCATGGCCACAGGAGGGAAAAGCAGCCGATCTAGCATCCATCGTTACACCAACCGTCTGATTAACGAGAAGTCTCCCTACCTCCTCCAGCATGCCCACAATCCGGTGGACTGGTGAGAGAGAGAGCCTTCCCCTCTTCCCTTTCATTTTACCAACTGTGAAGCTGGGTAGGGTCCGTGGGATCTGGGATGGATGGCAGCACAGTTTAAATCCGTGGTGGGCACCCTTTGGCCTCCGGGCCGCAGGTTGCCCACCACTAGCTTAAATGTACAACCAGAGTTTTCCATTAGGGACATTGATATGTGTGTGTGGGGTGGGTATCACCCTGATGGTATGGAGTTGTGTGTGTGTGCGTGTGTTACCCTGAGGCTGTGGAGTTCTTCCCTTCATATCCTGTATGCTCAGATTTGTGATAACCTTGCGGGGCAGGAGGTGACTGTGTGCTACAGTCCAGAACCCAGAATAGGACTTGATTATCCACAACGAGCACACTGATTGCCTCCCATCTTATAACTGGTCCTCAGCCAGCGTAAAATATATTCTAAAACCCAGCAGCCCTCATGGCAGAAGCCCCTTTTTTTCTTTCCTCTCAGGTACCCGTGGGGCCAGGAAGCCTTTGATAAATCAAAGAAAGAAAACAAGCTGATATTTCTGTCAGGTAACCCAAGAGCAAATGCACTGAGCTTTCCCATGCGTGGTTATGTAAATTACACCATAGGCCATAAATCTTTGTGTCAAGCTGGTGTGTGAATGGCACTGGAGATCATTTGAGAAGATTGTCTGATAACCTTGTACTTTGTATCCGCATGAGAGGATCAGACAGGTTTAGGGTTTGTCTACACAGAGGTTATTCCAGAATAAGATAGGATGTGAATTTAAATGACTATAGCTATTCCTGAATACCTTTCTGTGTGGATACACTTAATCCAGAATAAGAGTGCTGTTTTCAGGTTTTGCTTAATCCACCTCCAAAGTGGATTAAGCATTATCAGTTCTGGTTAATTCCCACATGTAGACTCGCCCTTAAATGAACACTAGTTTAAACTGGGCAAAACCATGTTCTGAAGCGTCCCTAGCCACTGTTTGCCAGAAGCTGGGAATGGGCGACAGGGGATGGATCACTTGCTGTTTACCTATTTGGTTCATTCCCTCTGAAATACCAGGCATTGGCCACTGTCGGAAGACAGGATACTGGACAAGATGGACCTTCGGTCCGACCCAGTATGTCCGTGCTTATGTTCTTATCCAATGGGCTTCTTCTTGTTTACAAGAGTCTGTGGGGCAAAATCATAGGGGTTAGAGATGGAAATGACAGGGTGACTTAACCTACATTCCTCCAATGCAGATTCATTCCCTGAAGTTTACACTCCAATCTGATTTGTAACTGTCCCATTCAATGGGCATCCCCTTGGGAGAGTATTCCACAGTGAATAGATTTCATTAGTAGGACATTTGTCCCACTATTCAGCTTGGAACCTTTCTTTAATCGACAGTGTTTGTTTTCAGTCGGCTATTCCACCTGCCACTGGTGCCACGTGATGGAGCAGGAGTCCTTCAAGAACAAAGAGATCGGCAAGATTCTGAACGACAACTTTGTGTGCATAAAAGTGGATCGTGAGGAGCGACCAGATGTGGATAAAGTTTACATGACCTTTGTGCAGGTGAGGAGGTGGGTCTGACGTGGGATGATGACAAGAAAGGGGACATGCATGACAAGAGGTGTGGAGAGAACCTCTCCACCATCCCTGGGTTAGATACACACATTATGATACCAAGGGGGTGGCCGAGAGATGATCACTTATCCATGGTTTTTCTTGCAGGCCACCAGCAGTGGAGGGGGCTGGCCAATGAGTGTGTGGCTGACTCCTGACCTCAAACCCTTCGTAGGTGGGACGTATTTCCCTCCTGAAGATGGAATTTACCAAGTTGGCTTTCGGACGGTGCTGCTCCGAATTGCTGATCAGGTATACATTTTTGCATCCTGAGATTTTGTGGTGGGTTTTTGGGTCCTCATCAGAAAAGTACAGCACAGAAACCTGGGACAGGGGAGTGGACTAGCCATCGCCGTTAGCACTGATTGTTTTGGAGGGTTGATGGGGAAAATTGGATTTGGGGTTGGGATAGTGGGGACATGTGTGTTTGGGGGACAAACGAACTGGATGTGGGGACAAATGAGGGGCCAGTTAGTGAGAAAAAACACTGATGGACTGTATATGGAAGAGGTGCAGAGCTCTGGATAGGTTAGAGATTGATTAGAATTGATCTGGGGAGGGGAATCATTGGGTGCTGGACCAAAGAACTGGACTGGGGCCTGAAGACAGAATCTGGATTTGACTAACACAGGGAACCTCATCAAGAGGGGACAAAGGCCATGAGCAGCTGATGGGGCAAGACTGACCTTCCGGCTCTTTCATGGTCTCCCTCCTAGTGGAAGCAGAACAAAAATGCCCTTTTGGAGAATAGCCAGAGGATTATGTCAGCGCTGCTGGCAAGGGCTGAGATCGGCATCAAAGGGGAAGATTCGCCCCCACCTTTTCCAGAGGTCATGGCCAGGTGTTTCCAGCAGCTGTCTGAATCATATGATGAGGAATATGGCGGCTTTTCAGAGTTTCCAAAGTTTCCCACGCCAGGTCAGTCCATTGTCTCCTAACTGAGCCATCGCAGCAGAAGGGAGCAGCCCAGGGCATGGGACTGACCTCAGGTGTTTGGCTTTGTTATTGTGTTGCAGTCAATTTAAATTTCCTGTTCACATACTGGACCCTACACCGGGCATCCCCTGATGGCGCACGGGCCTTGCAGATGGTGCTGCACACTCTCAAGATGATGGCCTATGGTGGGATTCATGATCACATTGCTCAGGTAAGGGGGGCTGGGTGTTTGATGGCCTGGAGTGATGGCTCTTGGAGGCACCTTGTTTGGGTAGCATGAAGTGTTCTCTGTTGGAAAGAAGACCCTGGAGGTATAATCAGACGACTGACCAGGGACGGTGCTGGGCTCTGGTGCATATGTACTATTTCTGCCTCTGCAGGGATTCCATCGCTACTCCACCGACCAGAGATGGCATGTTCCTCACTTTGAGAAGATGCTGTATGATCAGGGGCAGCTAGCTGTGGCCTATGCCAGGGCGTTTCAGGTAGGCCCACTGTAACTCTTAGCCCTAGTGTTAACTTAAGGCTCTGAATCAAGGCTCAGAAGAATTGGCCCCTGAGCAGAGATCTGATCTCAGCAAGAAGCAGCTCATTTCGGACAGTCATGAGCTGCCTGCAGGTTGAGGCTCCACCCCCGTTACACAGAGGGGTGAGAGGGAAGTTATCAAACCTATGAGCCATCAGGGAAAAGCACCGCACAAGTGGGAAGATCTCTCAGCTGAGCACCTGTGGAGATGCCTTCCCATGGGGACAGGGCAGAGCGAGAACACGGACCCCACTGGGAGCTCGGCTCCCCTGGCACTGTGATCCTGCTTCCCAGAGCAGCGGGTATAAATCAGCAAGAGAGAGGCTGTGTGTCCATACCAGAGCAATACAGAGTCTAAGTGTAGGCCCCAAGTACGACGGATCTGAGGATCCTGGTTACCTGTCACCTGCAATGGAGGCAGATGAAATTATTGGCCCATCTATTGTCTTGAGATCATCCCAGGAAACTCTGCTTGTCTGAAGCCGGGGACTCTGGCCACGCTCTGCCGGCCTCTGGCCAGACGAGGATTTCTCCTTCACTCTGCTAGCCTCCAAAGGGTTTTGCTGCTGAGGTTTCAAACACAAGCAAGAGTGGAGCTTCAGGTGGGACATTCTGAGTTTGACTTTGTGTAAGCGTCCAAAGGACGTCTGCTCTCAGCAACTCTGGTGTAGATCTGGGGTAACTCACAGACACCAGCAGATTTCCCTGGTGTGACGGCGACCCTCCAATCCAGTCCAGGGTGTGCAATCCTTAAACCAGCAGATTTGCTGTTTCCCTGCGTGAGCTCTTTAAATCAGAAGCCCCTGATCGATCTCGTTAGTGTCGCTTTTGTTCCCTTTGTTATCACTGGAATGGAATCCTCGTTGTGTCTTTAACAGATTTCTGGCGATGAATTCTTTGCAGATGTTGCTGCGGATGTTCTGCTCTATGTCTCCCGAGATCTGAGCGACAGGGTAAGTCAGCGCCTTTGCTCGGGTGCAGGAATCACTTGCTTCATTGCTGCCATCACATCCGGCGGCTCTTGTGCTTTGCCAGCGATCAAAGTCACTGACACGAAGCCAAGCCATGCCTTCGCTCCTGGTGCCCAGGCTCCTTCGTGCCAGTGTATCCCCACCTCTGCTGGCTATAACAGACTGGTCTGTGCCAGTTCTGTCTCCTTCTGTCTTGTCCCCTGCAGCGCTTCCTGCTGCCTGGGACAGAGACGGGTCTATGCCTGACCTATGTAGGTATTTCCATGGTCCTCACGGCTGTCTTAGCTGATGGCCTCACAATCAGTCATGGATTTTAGCCTCACAACACCCTGGGAGGGAGGGAAGTGCTATCCCCATTTTATAGAGGGGGAACTGAGGCACGGGAAGATTTAGGGATTTGCCCAAGGTCAGACAAGAAGCTGAGCCACTAAATGAACCCAGATCTTTTGCATCCCCCAGGCCAGTGCCCTATTAACTATACTGATATATCAGTACACTACACCTGGAGTATCCCCCTCTGCCCTGTTCCCTGCAGCACCTCCTGCTGGCTGGGGCGGAGATTTCTCTATATCCGGAGTATCCCCCTCAGCCCTGTTCCCTGCAGCACCTCCTCTTGGCTGGGGTGGAGATTTCTCTATATCCGGAGTATCCCCCTCAGCCCTGTTCCCTGCAGCACCTCCTCCTGGCTAAGGTGGAGATTTCTCTCTGTCTGGCATATCCCCCTCAGCCCTGTTCCCTGCAGCACCTCCTCCTGGCTGGGGTGGAGATTTCTCTCTGTCTGGCATATCTCCCTCAGCTCTGTTCCCTGCAGCACCTCCTGCTGGCTGGGGCGGAGATTTCTCTATATCTGGAGTATCCCCCTCAGCCCTGTTCCCTGCAGCACCTCCTGCTGGCTGGGGCGGAGATTTCTCTATATCCGGAGTATCCCCCTCAGCCCTGTTCCCTGCAGCACCTCCTCTTGGCTGGGGTGGAGATTTCTCTATATCCGGAGTATCCCCCTCAGCCCTGTTCCCTGCAGCACCTCCTCCTGGCTGGGGTGGAGATTTCTCTCTGTCTGGCATATCCCCCTCAGCCCTGTTCCCTGCAGCACCTCCTCCTGGCTGGGGTGGAGATTTCTCTATATCCGGAGTATCCCCCTCAGCCCTGTTCCCTGCAGCACCTCCTGCTGGCTGGGGCGGAGATTTCTCTATATCTGGAGTATCCCTCTCTGCCCTGTTCCCTGCAGCACCGCCCATTGGCCAGGGAGATCAGTCACAGAGGCTTGATCGTACATCGCTAACGCGTGTGTGGTGAGGGGGAGGCAGCTCTGACCGGCCGGTGCATCTGTGTTAATGGTGCTGCTGCGTGTTTCAGGCTGGAGGGTTTTACAGCGCAGAGGACGCAGACTCCTACCCGACAGCCAAGTCCAAAGAGAAGCGGGAGGGGGCCTTCTGCGTGTGGACGGCAGAGGAAATACGGCGCCTCCTTCCAGAGCCTGTGGAGGGGGCCTCGGAGAGGAAGACTCTGGCAGATGTGTTCATGCATCACTATGGGATTAAGGAAGATGGGAACGTGAGCCCAGCGAAGGTGAGCTGGGAGAGGGGGCCTGAGGCTATGGGGAGGCAAATGGAGGCAGGGAGAGAGGGACATGGGGGACACTGGCCTCTGAACTGTGCGGACAGGTGTAGCGAAGGGAGAAGGATTCCAAAGTAGCTATATGGGCAGGGGGATTCTGGGAAGGCGTATGGAGATATTGGCAGTTAGCCATACTGGGAGGGGATGATATGTGGCAACTGGGGGTACTGGGAGGAAGTGACTCTAGCAGCTGGGGATACTGGGAAGACACTGTGTGGAAATATTGGCTGTTAGTCATTGGTAGCTGTGGTTATTGGGAGGAAGCCACACTGGCTGCTGGGGATACTGGGTGGGAGTGGTGTTGGCTGCTGGGGTCTGGGGAGGGAGGTACTGCTAGCTAGGGGTCCCTGGAGAGAGCCATCCTGGGGGTGGGACGCAGTCACTCACTTGAGTTTGTGATGGGAGGCCATCCTAGAGAGCACGAGTGTAGGCCCGGCCGGGGGTGCAGCCTTGTCTGATCCCTGAGGCGGGAGCTGTGATGCCCCTGGCTCCTCGTTTCAGGACCCGCACCAGGAGCTGAGGGGGCAGAACGTGCTGATTGTGCAGTATTCCCTGGAGCTGACGGCAGCCAGGTTCGGTCTGGGCCTGGAACAGCTCAAGACGATGCTGGTGAAGAGCAGAGAGCGGCTCTGCGAAGCCCGGGGTCACCGACCGCGCCCACATCTGGACACCAAGATGCTGGCGTCCTGGAATGGTGAGAAGGGTCCCTCAGGCTCAGGGGAGTCGCTGGGTGTGAAAGGTGCACACGACTCGCTGGGAGTGATGTTCAGCCAGTGCTGGGCTCACATCCCTAGATGCACTGGCTACAGAAGCAGCCAAGAGGCCTTGTCTAAATCTCTGGAGAGGAACCATAGTCTGGGGCTGGATTACAGAGTCTGGGGTCCTAGGCCCACCCCATGACATGGGACCTCCCTTACCCACCAGTGAACTGGGGCACTGCCCCCAAGACATGGCTCCATGCCTCATTTGGAGGGCTTGGGCCAGCTCACATCTCTCTGAGCTGTTGTTTCAGGCTGTGTGCAGACTCAGGCAAGCATCAGTCACACTTGGGTCACACGGTCAAGCTTTTCTCCACAACCCCGAGGGCTAGGAGCTTAAGTTTTTTTAAAAAAATGAAAGCTGAGATTTGGCTGTTATCACATGACTCCAGGAGCAGGGGCCTTGTGCTCGGACCTGTGAGGCCAAGCTCTAACCCAGCGCTGCCGTAGTCTCATCTGCCCAGGAGCGGGCAGCCCATCCAGACACTGAGATCAGTTGAGAGAGTGATTTGAGGGCTCTTGGAATTAACTGTCCCAGACACCAGGAGGTGCTGCAAGAAATGAGACAGGGAAATACCCAGGGCGTAGAGCAGTCTCTGGCCCAGCCAGCAGGAGGCAGTGCAGAGCCTAGAGTCCCTTTTGGACCCCTGAGTTCAGTGCCTTTAGGCCACAGTCATGGCCGAATTCTCTCCCTTGCTCCCTGTTTGGACTTGTCCTTCGGCTCTGCCTCCTGGCCTGCTAGTCCCTGGAGGGACTGGTCCAGGGCCCTGCAGAGCCTTCCAGTGTGGGGGTAGGGGGTGGGAGTTATGTCAGGCTGCTGGGGCATCCTGGGCACACAGCGGTGAGGGGCGATTGCTCGAGGGGTCCCTGCATTTGTTACTTCACAGCCGAGAGCCGGCCCTGCCAAGAGGTCTTGGGCTGGGAGCTCAGCAGCGACTCCATTCCATCCTTCTAGCCCCCAGCCCCGCTTCCCCTTCCCCAGCCCCGTCATGGGCTTTCCTTGCATCCCCGCCCCCGACTGCCCATGGCTTCCCCTCCACCCACCCCTCGGACCCCTTCTCCTGCTGGTGATCCCTGCCCAGCTCTGCTGGGCTGTGACCTTTCTTCACCTCTGGGGCATCTCCTGCGCCCTGGGTCAAGCTGAGAGGCCCCCCAGGAGCATGGGCAAGGTGAATTCTCCCTCCTGGGAAGGCGTCTGGCAGGACAGTGCCCCTGCCTCTCCTGCAGGCCTGGCGCAGGCATTGCCTTTGTTCCCAGGTGCTGCTAAGCTACTTCCTCTCTGAGGCTCTCCGCCTCCGGGTGGCAGAGCAAACCCAGGGAGGGGGCACTCAGGACCGCTTCCCAAGACGGTTCTCCCATTTGCCAGCAGGGGGCAGCAGAACCTTTCTCCGGTTTTCAGGGCAACCTTTGTAAAGGCTCCTTAACACATGTAAACGGTCAAAAGTGTCCGTGTGGTGCCATGGGGCTGAGATGTCACGAGTTCAAGTCCCAGGCTAGGATCAGAGCCCATGGCCAGCACTGACACTGCTAGCTGGCATGGGAGTGGAGGGACCAGGTGTCTGTCTGTCTGTTGCTGGTACAAACCCAGGTGTCCCATGATAGGTAGTAACCTCTGTCCTGACCGGCGTTCCCTCCCAGTGAATCAGGCTGCGTGCGAGCTCCCCCGGAGTCAGAGTGGCCGCTGCGCTTGTCTGTCATGACTGCACGGCATGGCTGGGCTACCGCAGATGGGAGAGACTCCGTATTCCACCAAAGGGGCATTTCGGAGCTTTTTTCCTGGCAGCTGCCACTCTGATGAGATATGACGTTCTCGGTGGCTCACACTGGTTGTCAGGGGCTGGGGCCTGTCCTGCTTTCAGCCCCGCTTCGACCTCAGCAAAGTGAAGCTCCCGGCGGGCTGTTTAAACAAAGGAGTGGAGATCGCTGGTCAGTACATAGTCCCAGCTGCACTCTGAGCGAGGCTCTGTTCTCTCCCTCTGACCCATGTAGGCCTGATGATCTCGGGCTTCGCTCAGAGCGGGGCGATCCTCGGCAAGGAGGAGTACGTCAGCCGGGCCGGGCTGGCTGCTGACTTCCTGCGAGGCCACCTGTTCGATGCCAGCAGCGGCAGGCTGCTGCGGAGCTGCTACCGGGGCAAAGGCAGCTCGGTGGAGCAAAGGTGAGTGTGGGAGGAGTCGCTCAGCGTGGTGGGGGTGGGTGGGTATCAGCATAGAAATAAGGAGGCTGATTGTCTGTCCGATCAGTCTGTCCGTCTCTTTAATCTGCCTCATCTATTCTGCTGCATTTCGAAGGTGGCCATTGCTGTGGTGTCTGGGCTCTGGTTTCCGGGGGGAGCTGGTTTTCTGCGTCCCTTTGAGTGCCCTCTACCCCATTCACAGCTCCCCGCTTCGCAGGCCCCAGCCTTCCCCTTGGGGCCCCTCACCCTGCCCAACCTGCAGGCAGCCAAAGAGTCGCTGTGACCACGCCCCTCGTGGACTGCCCTCACTGCCCCGCCTGGTGCTCCCCCCACCCCCGCATTGCCAGGCTGGGCGGGGAGAGGCAGCCCTGGGCAGGTCTGTTTCCCGCATGTGTGTGCTTGAGGTTAGATTAATTCAGCTCAGGGTGGATGGACTCCCAAGAGAGCTCAGAGGAATTAAGGTTAAATCCTCTCCCAGCTCTTTCTTATCTTTACCTTTCGAAAACACCTTCCCCTGCTGCCTGCGGAATGACAGCTGGGGCTGAGTACAGTGAGCGCCAATGTATGCACAGATTGAGATTGGGCAGGATCAGTAACAAAGCTCCATTTATCAAGGGCCAGTGCTAATCGCTGCCCAGAGGGAAACACTCAAAGGGCTTGCTCCGAACAGCTTCTGCTAACCCCCCACTACCCCCTCTAGCCTCCCACGCCTGTGTGCCGTGCCTTTGACTGTGTCTCCCTCTGGGAGCTGGCCCCTCTCAGCCTCCCACTGGTGGCGAAAGGTTCCAGTTTCGCTTATGCGGGAGGGGCACGTGCTTTTGTGACAGATCCTCCCGTTGGCGACCCCTGCTGGCATCTGGGAGGCCTTGCTGTGTTTGTTACATGCAGCTCCAGAGCGACACGCCCCGACACATGGTGTAGACATACAGAGCGCGTAGGCAGGGGCAGGCCCAGACGTGAACACACACACGTGCACGTGCCTATGAGCACACCCGCACACGTCGGTGCATATGGTGTACATGTGTGCGAGGAGCATGGACACCAGCAGGTGAGTGCAGATACAGGTGCAGAAGTAGTACCTGCAGAGACCCTCACGACTCCCCCTTGGAGTCCAGGCACGGGGGAGCCGGCTGCATGGGCACTTTCTTAATATTTGCTAGCAGCCGATGAAACAATGGGACAACTGTGACAACAGATGCCAGTAGCTCCACAATCCGGATGGACCCCCTCACCCCCCCTTCACTTCTTCCTTCCTTGCCACTGCGCTCTCCTGGGCAAACACAAATTAGGCATGTGTCAACGGGGATGAAGACAATTTGAATGGCAGGTTATTTGCCTGGCTAACAACTGACTGCAGTGTGGGATGGGCGGCACACGTGTTTGTGGACCCTGTTATTTGCCTGGCAGGGCTCTGGGCTTGGGGGTGGTTGGGAGTACGAAAGTGATGCCAGGGAGTTGAGTCCCTAACTGTATTCCGTTCACCCTCCCCAGCACTGGGGCATCCGTTTTGGGAGACAAGGCCTGATCCTGAGCACCCTCCTTTCTCACTGATTTCAGTGGGAGTTGAGGGGCTCTGACCTTGTGAAGTCAGAGGATCCGGCCCTTTTTATCGATTTCAGTATCCGGGTTGTTACTTTACTAGTCATGTGGGAGATGGCTGGGGACCATGTGCCGGCAAGAGGGTGTCAGGTTACAAATAATGGGCCAGATCCTTAGCTGGTGTAAACTGGCTTAGCTCCAGTAAAGTCAGTCTGCACTAGCTGAGGATCTGGCCCAATATCCTTCAGGTCATAAGCCGACCACAAGCTGGGCTCAGGAAGACCTCCACTCCATGGGGCAGTGTTCCCGAGTGCGGGTCATCTGCCTTCCAGTGTTAAGAGGGACTGTAGACCTGTTCCGGCGTGGTGGATCTCACGTTCTTCTGTCCCTCCCTTCCCTGGTTGTCTTCACAGTGCTGTTCCCATTCAGGGCTTCCTGGAGGATTATGTCTTTGTGATCCAGGCTCTCTTCGACCTTTATGAGGCCTCACTGAACCAGAGCTGGCTGGAGTGGGCCGTGCAGCTCCAGCGCAAACAAGACGAGCTCTTCTGGGACTCCAAAGGCTTTGCATATTTCTCCAGCGAGGCTGGGGACTCCTCTCTGCTCCTCCGCTTGAAGGATGGTAAGTGCACCGTGGAGCCGGGCTGGGTCCCCAGACTCAAGCTGAGAATGAGGAAGTCTTGAGAACTTATCGTAATGTTGTGCTGGGCAAGGTCGTGTTTGTGTGTAGGACCTACAAGAAGCTGGGCTGTAGTTTTCCTTAGTTGTAGTCTTTGATTTCACCAAGAAGCAGAAATTGGGATGCCCCAAAAGCAGCAGAGTCCTCAGTGTGCTTTGTATGGTGGTGCCCGGCACTGGCAAACAAGGGGGAGCAGAGATGCAGGGCGTCGCCTATCAATGCTAGTCCTTGCTTGGTTGCAGAGGTCCTTGCAGGCTAACACGGTAATTCTTTATAGCTTTCCCAGCCTAGACAGTGAGCGTCCCAGCTCAGGCCTGGAGCCTGGGTCTCCAGCATGGCAGGGCCGGGCACTATCCTGCTGCCATGAGTTCCTGGCGTCCTTGGTAATGTCTGAAACAGGCCCCAGGAAAAGATTTCCCAGCCCCTGGATCTTTCATGCTTTGTCTGTGGCCCAGGTCTCAAGGCAGCAGCCTTCGCAGACATCTGCCCTGGGTGCGTCACAGAGCAGCAGCCCTGAAGAGGCTTAGCAGTGCCCGGCCCTGACACCCAGCACACTGACATGCTCCTTCGGCGTCGTCCTGCTGGCATGCCAGGCAGCCATGCCCCTGTGGCAAGTGCTGCGCCTCAGGGGCACTGGGCTGCTTGGCTGACAGGCTCTTGTCTCCCTGTAGATCAAGATGGCGTGGAGCCCAGCGCCAACTCCGTGGCTGTTGCTAACCTACTCAGGGCAGCCTGTTACTCCGGCAACATGGAGTGGGTGGAGAAAGCCGGGCAGATCCTGGCTGCCTTCTCAGAGAGGCTGCTGAAGATCCCTGTAGCCCTGCCAGAGATGGCCCGAGCCACCGTGGCCTTTCACCGCACTCTCAAACAGGTAGGGACTTTGGCCAGTGGATCTGTGTAGTCAGAGATTTGACCACACACGTCCTGCTCTGCCCTAGCATAGAGGCCCCTCCCCACACTGAGCAGAGCTCTGTAGCTTACAGGGAGTCTGATTGTCCTGGGTGGCAAGACGGCTGCTCCATGGCAGAGGCACGTGGTTTGTGGCTGTTGGCATATGCCCTGGGGAAGGGAGGGGATTCTCTGCCTGGCAGCTCCTGTGGGGATACTAGGGTGTACAGGGCTGTAGGATGTACCTTGCATCCTGCAGAGAACCCCCAGGGAGGGAGGAGAGACAGCAGTGCCCTTTGGAGCCCCCAGCTGCCGGGGGCCTGTGTGCAGCCACTGGCCATGGCTTCCCCATTCGGGAACAGCTGGTGGCAGTTCTGCTGTGTGTATCCCCAGGAGTCGGATGAGGCTGGTACAGTAAGTGACTGACTAGGAGTGACTGTGAAATCGCCCCGTGACCATTCCATGAACTCCTCCTTTGCTTCTCCATCTGTTTCTGGTTGGTTTGGTCCTTTGCAGGCTTTCTCCTCTCTGCCTGGAGGCAGACTAGATGGGTGAGAGGGGAGGGGCGAGGTGGAGATGAATGAATCACAAGGATGAGTGAGCCCATAGCATGGGGGATCCCAAAATGCTGCTTATTGCAGGAGAAGGAAAGAGTCATTTCCCCATCACTGACATGCAGCCACCTCTGGGGTGCCACATGACAGCAGGGAGACAGCACTCAGCAGCACTTCAAAGCAGTTTGGGACAGGAAGTGAAGGACAATTGTGACAGCAAGAATCCAGTCACCTGACTTAGACACCTTCCTCTCTCCACGGTTCCTTGTGTCCCTCTGCTTTCCCCTCCCACCTAGTCCTTCCATCCTGCACTTTGCCCTCTCTCCCTCTGCCGGGCTGAGGATTGAATGCATGGCATGGCTGGCCTGCTGTATTTCAGTCCTCCTGTCCCGGGGTATGCACTCACCGTTACCTGACGGAGTCGGGGAGGAAACGTTCCCTGGGGCGCCAGAGCTGCCTCCTGCAGGGTTTGGGCACCTTCCTCTGAGGCCCCGGGTCCTGGCCACTGTTAGAGAGACAAGCCTGGGCCGGATGGTACTTGGCTCTGATCCAGCCTGTTTCCATTCACCTTTGCATTCCTTTCTCTGCGGACAGGTCGTTATCTGCGGCGCCCCAGAAGGAGAAGATACTAAAGATCTGCTCCGCTGTGTGCACTCCGTCTTCGCTCCAAACAAGGTACCCACCCTCTCCACAGCCTGCCAGCCAGCCCCAGTGCCCTCTGGGCACACAGCCTGGTTCTGCTTCTCTGCCTCTCTTCACACCGGGCAGTGGCTCTCTGCAGCGTGCTGGATTCCTGATGCTCTCTCTCCCTCACCCACCCTTCCCCTTCTCCCATCCACACCTCTCTTTTAAAGGGGTGCCCTACTTTCCCCACACGCCCTCCAGTTGCTGTGCCTTGTTTGTCAGCTTGGGAGGCAGGGATCATGAATCCCATTCCCTGGGCGCCTCTCCCTGACACAGAGAAATGGCTGCAGAGGCTCTTTCTGTCAGCCTGTACCCGGGAAATGAATTGTTACAACACAGCATGTGTGTTTACACGGGACTCCCAGAGAGAGACACTTGTTCCAGGGCGAACGTGCCCGGCCTGGCTGTCAGCACTGGATTGCACATGTATCTAGGTTACTGAACTCAGCAACATAACTTCTGCCTGGAAATGCAACATCTTCTTAGCTCCTTCCCAGCCCCACACCCTCAACAGGAACCCTGCAGACTCCCCCAGAAGCTCCTCTGTCTCCTCTGATCCCTCAGTTCCTGTGCCAGGAACCGCCCCCAGAGCCTAATGTCCTCTTCCAGCCATTCGAATCCCCAAACCTCCCTTAGATCCTCCCTCAGCCCCAGCCCCCTGAGACGCACCCAGGACCAAGATCCGTGCATCCACTCTCAGGTCCAGGAGTTCCCATGAGCCCAGTGCTGGCCCCGCTTTCCTCACTCCCAAGTGCCTTGTGCTGTCCGTGCTGTGGGCTGAGGGCAGTCAGCTTTGCGCAGCACAGTTGCCTTGGGCATGGGGGTTTGTCATGCACTGGCATGTTGGATGCAATCCCTTTAGATGTTAAATGAGCCCCTGGTGCTCGGCTGTTCCTTGCAGTTAGCGGTGACTGTATTTTAAGGCATTCCCCGGTGGAGGGTGAGTACGAGGTGTAACATCTTCCCACCGCTCACCTCGTGTTCTGCTCTCCCGGTGGAATGGAACTGGTTCGTCACTCCTGACTAGGGCTGTGTGACTCTGCCTGTCCCGGCGTGGCTGGGAAGGCGCGCTGAGCACCCCGGCGCTGCTGCCTGGGGTTGGGAGTGGAGCTGTCGGATTGGTGTGGAAGAGACAGAAATCCCTCCGAACAGCGTGACAGCTGAGCCCCGTGGCAGCTGTCACATTCAGCCGGCAGCGTCTCTGCCCTTTTGATTGACAGCTTGCTTACTTGGTAACATGTCGAGCTGAACGAAACAGGGCAGAAGAGAAGGGACGGGGTCAGTGCCAAAGGAGAAGAAAGTTGGTAGCTATGAACAGCTGAACTGGGTTCACCTCTGACAGCAGCAGTTCAGAGCCCCAGTGCCAGGAGTCGCCCGCCTAACCACACACTGGAGTGCGACTGGCAGGAGTCACACGCTGAGCCACGTGTCAGAGCACTAGTGCCGGGAGTCGCCCGCCGGAGTGCCGGTGCCGGGAGCCGCCCGCCGGTGCCGGGAGCCGCCCGCCGGTGCCGGGAGCCGCCCGCCCAGCCGCCCGCCGGTGCTAGGAGCTCTCTGTGCACTTCAGGTACAACACACTTGCTCTCTGCATTGTTCCTCGTAAGAGCCCTGATCTGTTAGCAGACTGGTTCGACTCGGTAAGCTCAGTCACTGTGCACATCCTAGCCCTGCAATATCCCAGTGAAGTGAAGAGACCCACGGCACTCCTGCAGGATCTGAGTCCTGCCCGGTGTGTGTGTCTGGCAGGACCCCGCAGCCGTGACACTCTCTGCAATGGCTTTGGTGCAGGCCATCACTGCCCCGCAATCTCTCCCTGGCTCCCCAGGCCCCATCCATGCAACTGGCGTTGCCAGCCAGTCACTGGCTCCAGTAAGTGACTCTGGTCTGTGTCTGTAGCAATCCCGTCATCTCCTGGCCTTTCTTCCCTGCGTGGGGAGGTCGCCATCCAGTCTACACAACAGCCCTGTGCCCCTCCCTGGGATCTGCCACAAGAGCTAATGTGGGCAGCATGGATACGTGCCAAGGAAGAGTCAGCCTGGATTTACTCAGGGCCGCAGTGGCTCGAGGGCCTCCAGGGTCGGGGATTGCAGCAGTGAAAAGTGGGGTTTTTGCGGGGAGCCAGTGGGTGGTGGTGGCTGGGCTTGCAGAGGTTCAGCTGCCGGCTGGGCTGCCTCCCGTGGGTGGGTGAAGGCAACCACAGAGTGTGCCCTCCCTTGGGATGAATCTCCTGTGGGCACAGGAGGTGAGGAGGTGTAATGAAGGGAACGTGGCTCCTGGTTGCTCAGAGCCTGTTCTTCTGCTGGCTCCAGCATCTCTCTGGTGCTGGCTCCATGACAGGCTGGCCTGTCCCATGGCTCCAGTGTGCCCTGGCCAGTCCTTGTTCTGCTCGCGGGGTTTCTTTCTGTTACCAGCTTTATTCCTCCCTCTCTCCCTTGGAAGGATTAAAGCCAGTGACCCACTTTGCCGGAATTGAACGTACTGGGTTGGCAGCAGGAGGCTGAGTCCTCTGGTGCCACTGTTAATAAATTACTCCCTGTTCAACAGCTGTGCCAGCCTTTGTTCTCTGCAACCTGAGCAGGTTCTGCGAGGGGGACTCGGACAACAAACCGACCGGGGAGCGTGAGCAAATCAAATGGCAAAGAAATTCACTTCCTTTCTCGCTGTTTAATTCAGTTGCCTCCAACTGCAACACGGAGCTTTGGAAGCCAAAGCCCAGCTGTTCGAGACATTCACTCCAGCACTGCAGAGATAGATGGTGGAATATCTCTTGGTAGGGGCGATGGAAGCTCCCTAAAAGTGGGAGGGCCACCAGTGTCCGAACCGTGGCCCCACCCCTTTCCTCAAGGCTCCGTCCCATGTCACCCCTTCCCCCAAGGCTGCGCCCCCACGTCGCCCCTTCTCTGCAAGATTCTGCTCCCATGCCACCTCTTCCCCCCAGGACCCTGCCCCCGCTCACTCCTCTCCCCCCCCGTCCCCCGCATTACTTGCCCTTACGTCCAGTAAAAAGTGATGGGACCATGGCCCTCTGCCCCCAGCGTCCCTGCCTCTTAGGTTTGCCTTCCCTGCAGTACGAGGCAGGAAAGAGCAGGAGGAAGATTGGTCCCTGGAATGGGTTTCACGTCAGAGCCTGGACTTGTGGAGATAGTTAAAATACCAAAGTGTGGGCTCCTTGGCAACTGCCCACACATTCCATGTTTGGCCTAGTCACTGGGGTTGTCAAAGGATTGTGGGCTGTGACCTCAAAGGATTGTGGGATTGGGAGCAGGGTAAGAAACTGCAGCTGGTTTTTGGTTGATGAGTGGAGGAAGGCTGAGAATTTTTTGCCCAATTGTTTGTCGGCCACAACTATTAGTGCACAAAGAACCCAGCAGCCATGTCTGTTTTTAGCAGATTGGTTAGCAGAACCAATGCAGGTGCCCGCCTCCCCCCGCCCCCATCCTTTAACAACAGCTGTCGCTCTTGTGCTCCCGTTGATCTCCTGGGCCCTTCCCTTTCCCTGCCTTATAGAAAGGAGCCTGAGCAGGGTTGCACCTGGTGATGGATTTGGTTTATCCTCTTTGTGGTTCTATCTGACTCCGGTCCTGCCGATGGATATTGAATTAAACTACATGCTAGTGTTCTATTGCATGGTTCCCATTTGGTTCTCAGTGAAAATCATGGCACTAAAACACTCCTTCCCTATCCTTCTAAATAAATGTTGCCTCTGACATGATGTGTTATTTCCCCGTTGCTGCATCACATCCCAGTCTCTAGAATCACTTTGCAGAATGGAGGGAGAAAGAACTTGCTTTGGAGTTTTTCCATGTGTCTATAAAAGATTCCAGGCAAAAGAGCACAGAAGCCCTGGAGACTGACTGACTGATTAAAGCAGAGACAAGGACAGCCTGAGCAGAGAGAGGGCTGTGCTTTGAAATTAATTTTCAGTGCTTTTTAGAATAGCAAGGTATGAGTTGCTAGTTCCTGAGCACAACCAGTGAAAAGAACAATGGCATGGCTGAGATGCAAGCAGAGGAATGGGCAGCAGCCTTGTGCCACTCAGGATATAAACAATGACATGTAGGAGAACACACAGGAAATGACAACAGCCTGTTGAACAGGAAGAGAAATGTGACATCATCAGAATGGGGAGTTGACTTGTCAATGATGTCATTCGTAGCACTGTGCAGAGGATGGAAGCTCTGTTTCATGAGGATTACGAGATTTTGAAACTTGGTTTAAATTCTCCTCAGAACAAAATGCAAACATTTCAGAATTCTCCATGAAGAAAAACTTAATTTCAGATCAGTTGAAATGTTTTGTTTCTGTTTCTATTTGAATATCATAATCTCTAATAAAATTTAAAATTAAAACACTTTGAAGCAAAAAGTTGTTCCCGGGTAAATAATCAAACCTTTTTGTTTTGAGAACACCGAAACAGGATTCTTTGATGTTGGCAGAACTTTTTTCCCAGATTTTTCTCCACAATGAAACTTCTATGAAATCAACATGGTTTTGTGAAGTGTTTCGATTTTGATGTAACTTCATTTTCCAATGGAAAATGGTTCCGTCCAAGGTCTTCTGACTGCCAAGACTGTAACAGGGTTCAAAAAAGAACTAGATAAGTTCATGGAGGATAGGTCCATCAATGGTTATTAGCTAGGATGGGCAGGGATGGTGGCCCCAGCCTCTGCTTGACAGAAGCTGGGAATGGGTGACAGGGGATGGATCATTTGATCATTACCTGTTCCGTTCATTCCCTCTGAAGCACCTGGCATTGGCCACTGTCGGAAGACAGGATACTGGCCTGTGGACCTTGGGTCTGACCCAGTATGGCTGTTCTTATTAGTTGGGGATGCAAGAGGGGTTCTTGTCAGTTTTCTATAGGGATGGGCCTAAACCAGAACCCTGGATTCCAACCTGCCTGAAGCTTTGGAAAGTTTGGATCAGAACATCTCAAATTACACAAACCTGGGTCCATGTCTCCCAGTGCTGGTGTCTTCAGCGAACAAGGTACTGCGCCCTGCTCAGCCTCTCTATAATGGATGGAATGTCAGAGGCCTGCATCCACCCTGGTGACAGCTGCCTCTCTCTCTGTTGTCTCCAAGGTCTGGAGTGAGAGATCCTGTCTCTTCCACATGTGATTGATGCTGACAAGGAGACAGAGCTGCTGAACACAAGCATCTCCTGGATTGTCATATGAGGGCTTACCTGATGCCAGGCTATCTCCTCACAGTTTGGTAAAACAGGGCTGAAAGCAGAAGAATCAGAGCTGAAGTGTCCTAAGTATCTTCTGACTTGCTAGCTCGGGGCTGCGGCCAGAGCCTAAGCCAGGTGCGACGTCTCTGCTGCCACCGGAGGGAGAGAGGCAGGTGCTGTCCCTGCTGCAGCTGAGAAGTTAAGTGCCAAGGAAACTCCAGGCAGGAGCCCGAAGAAAGATGTCTCCATGCTGCTGGGTCCTATGCATGTGGCAGGGTTTGCTGCTGCTGGGGCTTTTGACACAGTATGCCGCTGAGAGGTGCCAGACTGTCAGCCCTAGGACTGGCGTCCTCTGATTGTGCCCAGAATCGGCAGGGCAGGCAGCAGCAGTCCAAGCTCCCCGACGCCATCCTGCCTGCGTGCCTCTGGTCTGATCTGCAGAAACCCACCTCTGAGGACGAGAGACGTGCTGCTAACTCAGGCTCCATGGCCCCCGTGAGTCCTGGGCACTGTTCCCTCTGAGCTGTGTGCGTGTGAGCCCGCACATCGATCCGAAACCCCGCACATACAGCAAAACACCGCGCGCACAACAAATGAAATGCTACATCGGAGCCAGGCCGAAATATCATTTACAGGCGACTTTTGACATTGTTCGCCCACCATCTATCAACACAGCCAGATTCTCCTAGCTGGCAAGGGGGGGGAAAGGGAAAGGAGGTTAAATTTCCTTTTTTCTAAGTATTTAAAGATGACATCTATAAAATAACATGGTATAAAACTATTATCACAAATTGCAAATTAAAACTTTTTAACTGTATAAGCATTTTACTCGCTTGGGCGCACTTGCCTTATGGCGCACAAATTTGAACTCTTCTTCAAAAATTTGCACAGAAGAAATTTTTCACACACAAGGCCTGTCAAAAATTAGAGGGAACATTGGCCCCGGGTCACCACAGGAACTGGACTGAGATCATCAACTCATTTCCTAGCCACTTCTAGTCATGACCAGCCGGGGCTGGGTTCAGCAGAATGACCTGGCAGTGAAAGGCTCTGAGAGGTTTAATGAGCAGCTGCGGGGTGTCACGCTGGCCGCAGGTTGCAGACTCAAGGGGTCTGTCTCTCCCCTGCCCACTAGAGGGGGACAGAGTGCTAGGTTACACTTGCACCTCAGGCCCCATGCAAACGCTACCAGGGGTTGCAGTCCGTGCCCACTTTGCACCAGTGTCCAGGCCTGCCCCAAGCGCAGGGCAGGGAGAACGAGCCCCAGGACAGTTCCCGCAGGGAGGATAAAGCTAGTCCTGGATACAGGCTTGCATTGAAGTGGGAGCAGAGTCCCAGGTTCATCCGGGGAGTGGGCTGGAGGGCTCCATTCTCCCCAAGGCAAGCAGGGAGCGCGAGCCCTGTGGAACCCCATCGCGGAGCCTGGTTGAGTGTGGGGCATGGAGTGAATCCAGAGCTGGGGCACTGCTGGCTGGGGGATTTCAGCACGGCTTCCCCCTGGGATCCCTGGATGTACCTGGCCTCTCCCACCCTCTGTGTGTGGAGCCCATTACTACTCTTGCCAGTTAACTGGCTCTTTTTCCCCGGCCCACCTCAGCTAAAGGAGAGGAGAGGCAAAGCCTTCCAGCCACACTGCTCAGGATTTGGACAGGCTCAGACACCAGGACCCCAGAGCAACTTTCCTGTCCAACGAGACGTTTGGAAGCCTGGGCCCAAACTGCCTTTTCCCCCTTCAGGAGGCCGCTCGCCCAGAGCTCCTAACAGGCGTCTCTGCCCTTTCCCGGTCCCCTCCCACCACTCTCCATTTCTCCACCCCGTTCTGCAGCGCTTGCCTCTCTTGCCCTGGAGACGGCAGAGCAGCTGTGTCAGGAGTTTAAGAGATGTCAACATGACACCCCCGCCCACCCACCCATTGCTGGCAGGTTGCTGGGGGCTAGCCTGAGCTGCATTGATGTAATTAACTAGGTCGTTCCAGTAATTAATTCCTCACAAACATCACAGTGAAATCCTTGTCAGTGAGGTTGAGAAAGCTGGTGAATTTACATTTGATACCAGTGTTGGGGGGGGGGGGGGGGCTGCTGTGTGAGGAGGGAGGAATCAGTGAGTGCCGCAGAAGGACGGGTTCATTTAACCCTTTGCTGTGCTGAGCTGGGGTGGCAGGGACCCAAGTCTGGAATCTCAGGTCTGTCATTTTGTATGGTAACATTTCAGGCCAAGGTGCATGATAATCAGGGATTAATAGCGACAGCATCCTTTGTTTATCTAGCATCCTTCATCCCATCTTTAGACACTTCACCAAGTGATAGAAGATGTGGAGCCTAAAGGCTCACTTCTCTTCCCCTCCAAAGTGCAGCCTACTCGGGGGCAGAGCACGGCATCTCTTTAGCAGCCATCAGCAACGCTACCCAGCAGCTTGGGAACAAGAACTCTTGGTTGTAGTGAGCTGGGAGTCGTGCAGCCTGTTCCTGACCTGCTGCTGATTTGCATTGTGACCCTGAGCAGGTCATTTCCCTGCTTTGTGGCTCAGTTTCCCCTTGGAGAATGTTGCTAACGGTCCTTTATCTGCTGTGATGCTTGCTCTTAGAGTCACCCCCACCCTTGTAACACGCATTGAGCTCAAAGGAAGCTGCATCTGTACAGTTCTTGCCGTTACTCTTTCAAGGGTCCCTGCATTCAGTAGGCCGGGGGTTTCAGGCTGCCCCATTTGGTTGTGTGGTTATTATTGTGCTCTCTGAAAGGGGTGGATGAGCCCTTCATTGAGGTCTCCTCTGACTGTCAAGGTGGACTAGGCTTGGGGGGGCTCTTGCTGATTGGCTAGAAGGGGGGAGTGCAGGTTTTACCTGTGAGCTGCAGCCCTCCTTGCACTGACCTGCTTAGAACATGCCCTGGATTCCCCACTGCTCCGTGCCAGCAGGGGCTGGTGGACTAGGGAGGAAAGAGACGTTGGTGTCTTTTCCTCCTAACCTTACCCGGTGCTAGGGGCCGAAGGCAGTGTCCTGACGGTGGCAGGCAGATTTCAGTCACTCCAGAGGCAGGCACAGGCCTGGGCCTGAGCCTGCTCCTGGGTTAATTCCCTGGCCTGCTAAAGGCCTGCGGGGTAATTATGAAGGATTTCATTATCTCCTCTTCCATGGAGCGCTAACACGCCAGCCTTGCTTTGTCCTGGCCCAGCCAGAGGACCTCAGGGAGGCTGCGAGAAAATGAATAATGAATTTCAGATTAGATATGAATTGGTAATTAATCACTCCTGGAATTAATTCCAGACAAAGCCAGTGGGGCACTGGGGGGAGGCAGGAGGGGGGTTGGAGAGAAACGATGCCAATCCTGAGCTGAAGCCAGAGGCAGGGAAGGGGGCCCCTCCAGCCAGGGAGGGGGCAGCTAGCTCCAGGCCCCTGTGGAGGAGATGGGAGCAGGCTGAATGGAAGGCGCCCTGGGAAAGAGAGATGGTCCATAGGAGGGCAGCAGTGGCCGCTGTGTGACGAGGGGGCCTGCTGCCCAAATGGAGGGGAATGGGGCAGGACAGCTGTTGGGGGGAGGGCGGGAGTTTGGAGCATGTCAGAGAGAGGAGAGTGAGTGGGAGGCTAGCCGGGTCTGTGGCCTGGTTGGGAGGAGTCCGGGGCAAGCCCGAGGCTTTAGCAGAGGAGCTAGGAGATGTGTGTGGGTGGGGGGAATGTGGCTCGCAGGGTTTGAAGCAGGCTCAGTGCGATGTGGGTGGGGCTGTGCTGGAGGGGTGCGGTGTGTGTCAGTGGGTGGGATCTTTGCCTGCCTCTGGCGTGCGAGGGGAGTTGGTATGCGGTGGTTGGGGTGGAAGCTGACATGTGTTGTGTGGAAGCACGAGTTGGGGTGATGTGTGCAGTGATTGCTGCTCTAGGGTGTTGGATGTCAGTGCCGGGGGACATTGGTATGATCTGTGCTCTGCTTGCTGCATTTGGATGAGGGGTGTGTCAGTGGTTCTGTGTGTGTACGTGTGTTTAAGAACAGATGTGATCCGTGAGGGGGTTGGGGTCTGCTATTGCTGGGAGTGTGTGTGTTTAGGGGTTAGTGGTGTGATCGGTGTGATGGTGTACAGTTGTATTGGTGTGTGTCTGCGCTCAGGGGTGTGGGTGTGATGTGTGCGGTGGTTGCTGGGTTAGGGCGTGGGGCGTGGGTTGGTGTCAGGAGTATGTCTGCGCTGACTTCTGGGGTGCTGGGATGACGGGCCTGCTGGGCAGACAGTGCAGGAATGCCGCCCTTCTTTGCTGGCGTTGGAGAACAGGCTGGCTGGGGAAAACATGCGTCCTCCCGCCCCCTGGCAGCAGGTCCCGGCCCACAGCAAATGAGCGTGTGGGCGACAGCGAGCCAGGGCATTGTGGGAGGGCGCAGGCTCTGGTGGGGAAGGGTGATCAGCATTTTGGCTTGAAAATTGCCCGGGTGCCATGTGAACCACGAGTAAGGCTATGATTTTGTCGCGGAGGTCGCAGAAGACATGGAATCTGTGACTTCTAGAGACCTCCGTGACTTCAGGCCCCCACTGGTAGGAGCTGCAGGGTCCCCCGCTGCCCGTGGTGGCTGGGAACTGGGGGCACCCCCGCTGCCTGGGGCTGTGGGGTACCCTGGAGATCCGAGAAGCCCTGGGCAGCAAGGCAGTGGGGGGAGGCCACTGCTCTGAGCCATGGGTGGTGGGGGCCCTCAGAGCTCCCCCCGCACCTGCCCAGGTGTGGGGACCCCGCAACTCCCCATTTTGTCATGCATATTTTTTCTGAAAATCAGGGACAGGTCACGGGCTTCTGTGACTTTTTCTTTATTGCCTGTGACCTGTCCATGACTTTTACCAAAAAGATCCGTGACAAAACCTTAGCCTTAACCATGAGCCACCTGTGGCAGGGTTGTTGGACTGCTTGACAGCCTCCCGGTGTCATTGCATCCTGCACCTGCCCTGCTCTGCCCCATGCCCCCTGGCTTTGTCCCCCCCTCTGTCTGGCATGCTGGAAGATTTGTCCCCTTCTCTGGGCTCCGTGGGATCCCTAGTGTAGGGGGAAAGGGAGGCAGTGCTGAACATGCAGCCATTGGCCTGAGAGGGGGGATCGGTTATTTAGCATCTGCCACAGTTAGGAAAGTGGCTCCTTGTCGAGTGTCTCAGGGGTCCGAGGGGAGTGTTAACTCTCAGGCCGGCTTGGGTCCGTCTGCGCTGTGGCTCTGACTCCTGCCTGCGGGAAGCTGGCATGGCTTAAAAGAGATTAATGCCGTTTGAGCTCAATTAGAGCAGCGAATTTGAAGCCTGCTGGGCAGCGGGGATGTTGCCAGCAGCGCTGTTGATCACAGTTTGTTCGTTGGGTAAACAGGACTTGGGTGGGTTTGCAGCAGAGTTAGTCACTGCTGCAGCACACGGCCCAGCACCACAATGGGCCAAGCTGTCCGTGCGGCCGCTCCCAACTGGGAGCCAACAGGGAGGGGCTGTGCAGCTACACATACGAATAAGCATCGAGTCCCAGGCCGGGCAGCATCCACTGCACATGGTGCCCCCTGACGGTACCCCTCATTGCATGCCAGCACTTCCTTGCACAACACCCCTCGCTGCACACACAACCCTGGGCATTACTCCCCCCTGCATGCCAACCCTGCCCGGGCACCCGCGCACAGTACACACCGAGCCCCCAGGCACCACCCCTCACTGCACACTGAGCCTGCAGGCACCACCCCTCACTGCACACTGAGCCCTCAGGCAGTACCCCTCACTGCATGCCAGCTCCCAGCACTGCACACTGAGCCCTCAGGCACCACCCCTCACTGCATGCCAGCTCCCAGCACTGCACACTGAGCCCTCAGGCACCACCCCTCACTGCATGCCAGCTCCCAGCACTGCACACTGAGCCTCTCGTGATACTCAGCAGTGCATGCCCAGCCCTCCCCAAGCCCCACCCGTCACTACACCAAGCCCCCTGTGTGACACCCTTCACTGAACGCTGAGCCCTTACAGTATACCAACAGAGTGGCTTGAGTGGGGGTTGGCAGGGATCAGCACCTTCCAGGGTGGAGCCCTAAGTTAGCACAGATCAATGAGAGGAGAGTGACCTGCATTGAGGAGCCCTGGCCATATGGTCCTGCGCTTATTCTGGTCAGGAGGTGCCGTACATTTTTGTTGCTAAGAGGGGAAAACAGGCGTTTAGGCCTCATGGGAGACATGCACAAGGGGAGGAGGGGTAGCAGGGTGGGTCAGGCAGGATACGCCATGTAGAGGGGGTGCAGGAAAGGGGAGAGGGCTAGAAATGGGGGTCCCACATTCTTCTGGCAGCATTGGTTGGTCTGTAGGGTCCAGGTCTCTCTGGAATAGAAGCATAGGACTAGAAGGGATCATAAGAGTCATGTAGTCTAACCCCCTGCCAATGTGCAGGCTTTGTTGTGTCTAAACCATCCGAGACAGGTGGCTCTCCAGCCTCCTTTTGAGAACCTCCTGTGAAGGTGTTTCCATGACCTCCGGAGGTAGTCTCTGCCCTTGGTCTCCTGTTCTTACAGTTAGGAAGTTTTTCCTGAGATTTAATTTCAATCTGTTGTGCTGGAGTTTGAACCCATCGCCTCTTGTCCTGCCCCTGCTAGCAAGAGAGAACAACTTTTCTCCATCTTTTTTATGGCAGCCTTTCAAGAAGCTGGCATGTCCCCCCCACCCCCAATCTCCTCTCTTCCAAACTCAATATACCCAGGCCCTTCAGCCTTCGAAGAAGTGTTACAAAAAGTTAGTAAATAGCAGCAGTAAAGGGTGTGGGGATGTGATCGCAGGGTCTGTGCTCCATGAGACATGCCCTAAGATCTGTATCTGGTTCTCTTCACCTTCCATCCTCCCCTCTCCTAGCATGTGTAGGCGTGATACAGTTAGCACTTCCCACGGTGGTCCAGGGGAGCTGACTGGGTCTTGACTGTGTTCTCCCTTTCACTCCATCCCTGACTGTCTCCATCTCTGTGTATCCCAGGTGCTGATGCTGGCGGACGGGGACAGTACTGGATTCCTGTACCACCATTTGCCCTTCCTCTCCTCCCTGGAGAGGAAAGACGGAAAAGCCACTGCTTATCTCTGTGAAAACTTTGCCTGCTCCCTGCCTGTCACCTCCTCCCAGGAGCTGCGCAGGCTGCTGCTGCTGTGAGCTGTCGCCCCGTGGCCCCGCCGGGCACCCTGCCGTCTTGGCGAAGGTGAAAGAAAATAGACTAGCGAGACAGCCGTGGTGACTATGCATGGACGCAGCGCAGAACTCTGCAATAAAGTCACCTTTTGCACAAGCCACCCCCTGGATTGTTCTTAGTGAAACTGACAAGCAGTCACAGCCATCCATCCCTGCTGGCTCCCCACCACCCATCCGTGAGCAGCTCTGTCCTCTGAGATGGTTTTAGCCCTCGTGTTTCAGTTGTAACAGTGTCTTTCCTCCTCCTCATCAGGAAGACTCACACTCCACAGTTCTCAAGAGCACTGCCCATTTGGGGCTGATTATGTTCCTTGCATTCAAATCCCCAGGGACAGGTGCAGTTAGTTCTGATCTGAACCATGACCAGTTGAGTCAAATATGAAGAGTCCACATGCAGTGGAATCTAATCATAACAATGTCCAATCAGGTTGCTCCTTTTCCTAGGTAGGTTTTGCAGCACCCCGGGCGGTGGCATTGTCCCTGTTTATAGAAACTGAGGCACAGAGAGATTCATCTGCCCAGATTGCATAGGAAGAGCCAGGAATAGAACCCAGGAGTCCTGACTTCAATATTTCTCAACTGGTGGGTTGCGATCCCTGGGAGTGGGGTGGGTGTTGTGTAAGGCAATCCAGGGAGTGGGGGGCGGGGGCAGGGGGAGGCACTGGAAATTTTATTACAAATAAAAACAACGAAAGTCTCACTCCCTGCACAGCCTCCCCTTTCAATGTCAAGGATTCTCTGTCAGCCTCTCCAAACACACGCACAAATCAATTACACAGGCTTATTAGCACTGTTAGCATGAATACATTTTTACTCGTAAATGCAAGGAAGGTTACAACATTTTTTTTTTACCTTAAATAAGGATCTGCCCTCTGAAAAGCACTGCCCTCCTCTAGCCAGTGTCAAGGGGGATGCGGCGGAGTGTCTAGCTGTGAACCGTCATGCGCAGCAGTGGCTAATTCCAGTGGGCCACCGGCAGTGTGGTCTAATTCAGGGGTCCTCAAACATGGTTCCCTGTGGCCCACCTGTACAGCTGCAATGGGCACTGCGCCCCGCTGTTAACACCACTATTAACAACTAGAACCACTAATAATCATTACATACAGCTAAACGATAACACTGTAAGCAAAGAATTCCCATGTTTCCTTTTCATTTGAATATAAACAGTTGTAAGGATAGAAATCCCTAGCAATATGCACTCAAAGACAGGCTTTAAGGTCTTGGAAACCAACAGGTTTAGTAAAGCTACACTTTAAAAAAACATGGAGAGCAAAATGTGGAGTTCAAACAGGGCAAACAGTGCATAACTGTACCATGTACAAAACTGAATGAGCAACACAACATTAACAAAATTGTTAAAAAACCAGTTATTTGTTGATTTTAAACTTTGAACCCTATATTGTGTTTTCAATATTTTTTTAGTGTAAAATCTGAATTTCTGTGTTGTATAAGTCAAGACTGAACCCTACTCACTACTAATTAGAAAACAATCAGATATTGTAAATAAAAATGCAAAATAACAGTTCTGTTATAACACACTGAGGCAACAGGTACTCAACCCGTCCAGTGAAAGAGAATCCAAACTTCAAGCATGCATCATCGTATTTTCTTACCACTTTATTTTTTTGGCTGGCTCATTTGTGTCACTGTAGATGGTCCAGGGCTTTCATCATCTTCTCCACCAGTGCATTCTTCTTGCTTCTGAAAAATAAATCCAGCCAGGTCAGATAGAAAAACTGCTTGCCGTTTTTACAGTTGTAAGTGGCAGACTGTGTGTACACTGCTAGGTTACCTTGCAGTGAAATGCATCATTGTACTCGCGAGAATTAAACTTGATTTATTGCAGCTTGGGTTTTTATAAATAAAGTTTTTCTATACTCTGTCCAGCATATACAGCTCTAAACATTTCATTGCTGTAGCTTTTACTGACATGAGTCACATGGAGTTAAAGATTTACTAAGAGCTTGACTGGAGAATACAGTTACGCCGGTGGACCATGTGGCACTGTGCAGCAGCCCTCAGTTTGGGAACCCTGGGTCTAATTCCCTCTGTCCTGGGGCGTGGGGGTCTTTAAGAATCAGTGTTGCAACCTGCAGTGACTGCTGATTTTAGTCCAGTGGGAGCAGATAGCTCCATTTCCCTCTTGCCACCACTGGGGACCAGCATATGTGCCTGGTTGGGGGTAATAGCGTCTCTCAGTTAAACGCCGGGGCTCAGAAAGTTCAACATGGGTCACTTTAAACACATGCTCAAACCATATAAGGTGGAAAATAGAAGCATGGCTAACTGGGTGCATGGTGCCTGGGGCAGGAGCGGGCTGGGACACTGGCTCCCATTAAAAGCAAAGTCATTGTCAGGCCAGAGGAGATGTTGCCTTCAGTGCTGTGGAGGCTTCCTTGCGATCGTGCCCCCACGCTGGTGGTGCAGGCAGGCAGTTCATTCCCACACCAAAGGCAGCTAGCAGAGCAGGCTGAGTGAGCAGGCGTGAAGCCTGGGAGGGTTCTTGGGGCAAGCCCCTCACAAGCAGCGTTTGCCTGCTGCTGGGGCTGCTCTTGGGAGCTGCAGCTGTGTCAGGAAAGCAGGGGGAGAAGTAGTCAGCACTCGGACTTCCACCTGTAGCACTGCTTGATCTCCCCTTGGCTTTTCCCTTCTCTGTAGCTCTCCCATCTGCTTCGCCTCTCCTACTCCTGGGCCGGCTCTCTGCCTAATTAAAGGAGCCAGGAGAGATTTAGGGGCCTCTAACCGTCACCATGGAACAGGCTGTGATGGAGGGATGCTACTCTAGTAACTAACCCTACTGGGGCTGACCTGCTACCTTTGTGCTGGCTAGTACCATAGGTACAGACACAGCCCAGTGACAGGGTTACTCATGGGAGCAAGGGACCTGAGTAAGTGTAGCAGAATGGGGCCCACCGTAAGAGAATGAGGACCTGATACATTGGCCTGACCATCATCCTGTCAGCCCTGTTGTCGCCTGCGTGATACCAGTCTCAGCTGCTTGACCCTTGGACTCCCAGCTCAGCTCCTCAGGAGCATGTTCACCTATGAGGGATGGCTGAACAGGAGGCAGAAAGGGGCGGGGAGAGCGTGACACTGGAGAGAAGAGGCAACGACTCAGCTGGGAACGTGATGCATGGAGAGAGGTGTGGGGTCTCTGAACCCCGCGGCTGTTCCTGCAAGGGAACTAGCGAATGACATTTCTGGACCCCGTGACAACAGCCTCGCTCCCCGCCTAGCAGCTCTATTTGAATTACATGCTGCATACCTGGAGCTCGGCTGACCCTGGTGACTGAGCAATTTGCTTCAAGAAGTGCCAATCAAAAGGAGATTAGAGCAGCCTGATGTGCCCCCACAAACTAACAGCCAGCAAGAGAGCCCGCAGTGGACACCAGGCTGGGGGAGCTGTGGGCAGTGCATCCAATGTAGCTGCTGACAGGCTGTTACGACTGAAACTTTATTGCAATGAAACCAACACTTAGCACTTACAAACAGGTGAATAACACTCTACCTTTCCAAGGTGTGGCTGGGGATGACACAGACGGAGAAGCCGAGGCCCAAAGAGGCCCAATGGCTTGTCCCTGATCACAGAACAAAGCAGAGTTGCTGACTCCCCATTCTGGGGTCAGTCTGTTAGACCAAGGGTTTCACTCTGCAGACCAGTGTGTGGGAGAGAGACTGTTTTATTGACCTAGCTCCTGGCCACAGATCCCCTTTCAGGCAGTTCTTCAAATGTTCCATTCTGTGAACCACCAGGAGGGGCTGCTTGGACTATAATGCCCCTCAGAACCTTGAATTGCCTAACTTCTAGGCATACTCCAACTTCCTAGAGAGACCTGAGAGTATTCATTATATGTGCCTATTTATTCTCCATTCTGATTGGTTGAAATCGTCCTATAAACACCAGGCTGTAGGTTATAAAAGCAGGTAACCGCTCACTCTTCCCTTTGCTCAGAGGCAGGGCTTTTGGAAGACAAGATGGCTGCCCGCCCTCAGAAGGAAGATTTACACTCTAGAGTGGGTGTTGTGCAGTGTAAAGGGGTATCTTGTTACCCCTCTACTGGCTTTGTGAAATAGGGACAGAAATCCTTTGGGATAGAAAAATTACCTTGCTCTTGAATCACAGTGAATGCTGGACTAAGGTTGAAATTCCAGTAAGCCAACTTGCTTTCCCTGTCTTTTATTTACTTATTTATCTTTTTAAACAGGTACAGAGAATACACAGAGTTATACAGGTAAATGACATAAACAGGAAGCAACTGATGGATAATAACAGTCCTGTGTTACTTGGGCAGTAGGAAGTGAAGCTGGGTTTTGGTGTAATAAGTCAGTGTTGTAAACAAGTAGCAGGCAGACATGCCGGTGAGCCAGTCCATATGCTTTAGCACAGGTAATTTGGTGCTGTAGTCTTCAGAATGCTATCGTAGAGCAGAAATAATGTAGTTCTGTGTCATTGTTTTACTCTCCTGTGTGCTGTACTATTGGGGAGGTAATGAGGAGGTCATCGCTTGGTGTTTTAGTCTGCCAGACACTATGCTATAGCTCAGTAAAGCAGTTGTGTTGGAGTACTTGAGTCACTTGCTCAGGGTGGGACAAGGTCTCAGTGTTAGAGCTGGCTGGAAAATGTTTTGGGTTTTTTCCCTATGGAAAATTTTCAGTGAAAACGGGGGGAAATAATTTTCATTGATTTTCTTTTTTTCCAGAAAACTGCCTTTCTCTCTCTCACACACAAATAATCAAAAACCAAAAACTTTTGGCTGAAAACCAAACATTTTCAGCTGAAAAGTTTTGATTCAGAAATACCACCATGCTGCTTTAGGAAAATTGCAATTTGGGTACCTCCTGGCTCCATTCCTCTCTCCTAGCTGGACTACATATCCCATGGGGAACCATGGACTCCCTTCTTGCTGAGCTGTGCAGTGCATCATGGGAGTCCTGGGTGTGTTGCATCATGGAAGATGTAGTCCAACTGGGGAGCTCTGTACATAGAAGAGAAGCAGGGAAAGGGGAACCTGAACTACAACTTCCATAAGGCACCACTGTGGCATTTCTGAATCAAAAATTTTCAGATTTTGTTTTTTGGGTGCTTGTTTTTTTGATGAAAAGTTGAAAGTTCCATGGAAAACAGACACTTTTAGTGAAACATTTTGTTAAGTCAAACCCCCCAATTTTCCCATCACTAAATGCTTTTGGGCCGCCCTACACAGTGCTTTAGGGGACTGGTCTTGCACCTATTGAATGGGAAAACTCCCATAAACTCGAATGCTGCAGGATCAATCCCAAGCAGAGGAAATGCAGTAGTCTCCCAGTGCCTGAGTCTCCCAGATGCAGGAGGTACCATAATTCAGTTCGTGTTCAAGCAGAAGGTTCCATGACATGGAGGAAGGAAGATGCATCTTTCATCATCATGGAAGCCCTGGTTTTGGTGTTCATTTAAAGGCGTTCATGTTATTTATTGCATGGAGATCAGAGAGAGATTTTTTTAAATTATCTCTTACTTCTAGGCAGAATGTGGCATCTTTAATGACATGAGATCCCTTTGGTGGAATGTAAACTTTGGTGCTTTCCCCTACCCTATTTCTGTTTGCAAACAGGGAAGCACGGTGCTTTCAAAGCCTCTCTGATATTGTCAGGCTCCCTTTGAAATGCAGGCTGCTTCCTACTTTCCTCTTCACCTCGACAAAAAGATGCTGTAATCTGGAAGCGAGAGTTGCAGGGGAAGCAAGAGCTTTGTACTGTGTGTTGCCAGCTGGTTGTGTGAAGAGCTTTCCAATGGAATATGCCAGGAATCGGGAGAAACTGGCCAGGAGAAATGTCTTTGAAGTCAAGAAGGAATTTTGCACCTCATCTCGTGAATGCTTTTTACTGTCCTGGAAGAGGGAAAGAGAATAATAATAAAAAAAGGCCAAACTGTTTTTGGCCATCTGTCATAAGAATATAAGAATGGCCATACTGGGTCAGACCAATGTTCCATCTAACCCAGTATCCTGTCTTCCGACTGTGGTCAGTGCCAGATGCTTCGGAGGGAGTGAACAGGACAGGGCAATTAACAAGTGATCCATGCCCTGTCCTCCAGTCCCTATTTCTGGCAGTTAGAGGCTTCGGGACACCCAGGGTGTGGGTGGTGTCCCTGACTATCTTGGCTAATAGCCATTGATGGACCTATTCTCCATGAGTTTATCTAATTCTTTTTTGAACCCACTTATACTTTGGCTTTCACAACATCCCATGGCAATGAGTTCCACAGGTTGACCGTGTAGAAGTATACACAGGTTGTGTGAAGTAACTCCTTTTGTTTGGTTTCAACCTGCTGCCTATTAATTTCATCACATGACCCCCTGGTTCTTGTGTTATATGAAGGGTGTAAATAACACTTCCTTCACTTTCTCCATACGTTCATGACTTTATAAACCTCTATTATATCCTCCCCTTAATTGTCTCTTTTCTAAGCTGAACAGTTCCAGTCTTTTTAATCTCTCCTTGTCTGGAAGCTGTTCCATACCTCCTAATCATTTTTGTTGCCCTTCTCTGTACCTTTTCCAATTCTAATATATCTTTTTGGAGATGAGGTGACCAGAAATGCATGCAGTATTCCAGATGTGGCATTGATATTTTCTATTTTACTATCTATCCCTTTCCTAATGGCTCCTAACATTGTTCACTTTTTTTGACTGCTGCTGCACACTGAGCAGATGTTATCAGAGAACTATCCACAATGACTCTAAGATCTTTCTTTCTTGAATGGTAACAGCTTATTTAGAACCCCTCCTTTTGTATTTATAGCTGGAATTGTTTTCCAACGTGCATTACTTTGCATTTATCGACATTGAATTTCATCTGCCATTTTGTTGCCCAGTTTTATGAAATTCCTTTGTAACTCTTTGCATTCAGTTTTCACATGTTGAGGCCCGAGGCTTTATGGTTCACTCGCTCCGGGAGGTTAATGGTCGATCCCCTGGATTTGTGTGCGTGTGTGTTTTTCTCTTAACATTTATATGTTTCCAGTGATTTGCTCTAGCCTATACTGTCTTGTTGTTTCAGTTCATCAGCAGGTGGGGCCATGCAAAATGATTGCTCCCAGGAACTTCTGTTTCCAATGGACAGAGGGTCAAACCCTCCAACTTGGGGAAAGACCTGACTTTCACATCTGGCCTTTATCTCTATCGTGAGGTGATCCAGAACTTCAAATCTGAAAGCCCCCAAACTTCACAACTGGCTCCTTTGTGCCAAGATGACCACCCTGATCTCACCTGAGTCCCCCCCATGCCTGGGTGGAGTTCAGGGCAAACACTGGATGCAAAGTTTGCCACTTGGGCTCCTCTCTAGTTTGCCTGACTTTAAGTAGCTATTATGGGACCTGTCTTGAATCCCAAGCGTCTCCTTATAAAGGGACTTTCATCAGGATGGCAGTGTGGCCAACTCTCATGATTATCACACATCTTGAGATATTTGGTATTTTTCTCAAAGCCCAAGGTTTTGGACTCTGGTGATTAGATGAGAATCTCAGCTTTCATTTAAAAAAGAATTTAGCTCTCATTGTTGTGGAGAAAAGCTGGAAGAGGTGACCTGAGTGCCCCCTAGCCTCCAAATCCAGCAGGCCAGGAAAAAGAGCCCCCATTTGATTATATTTTTAAACCAATCTGATTTTTGAATGCCTGGGATTAGCAACAGTGGGATTGGGCGTCCACTTCTGGTTTTTCAGATCACGGAGGTTAGCGCTGGAGAAGACCTGTCAGGCAGGGGCGCTGGAGCAATTTGTATAGTGGGGGTGCTGAGAGCCATTGAACTAAACTGTAAACCCTGTATATAATGGAAACCACTTCAAGCCAGGGGGTGTTGCAGCACCCCCCGGCATCCATAGTTCCAGCACCTATGCTGTCAATTTTGCTAATCCGGTCACTCTAGCTCTGGGCAAGAGCATTCCCTTCAGTATATTTACAAAGACAAGGAAATGTCGGTGCAGAAACTGAACTGAACTCAACGTGAATTGGAAGGGTTGCAGTACAAGGGCCCAGACATTCACACGTGAATGTTTCTGGGGAAATGTTAACTTGACCCCATTGGGCTCAGCCAGATCCCAGACACATTGGGTGGTACATGCTGCCCTCTCAACACCCAGAACTAATGCCCCAGTGTCCAGCTCAGCACCCCCTTGCTGCCAGCTCAGTGCAAACCAGAGTTGGTCAGGTGCCCTTCCACAACTGATCTGCCCCAGCTCACATCCACTGTGCACAACTCACTTGTGGCAATAGGGGAGAGTGCTGGGCATTCAGGATGCTGTTCTGCCAATGAGTTGTTGAGAACTCTCTGATATGTCCTTCTGGCCAAACCAGCTGAGTGTTTTGGGGGTAGGGAGCAGAATCCTGGGGCTGGCTTTTCTCTCTGCAGGGCCTCAGCATGGTATAGTCCTTCCAACTCTGAGCAGCAGCAGCATCTGACCCTGCCATCCCAAGGGCGTTCTGTGCCGATGCCTGCCTGGAGCTGTTCGCTGGGAATAAATTCTCACCTCCAGGGTGATGACACCGCTGGAGCCTGGCTGAGAGGGCTGCGCCCTTCTCCATCGGCCCCCCCACCAGTCCCTGCTGCAGTGCAGAGCCTCTTATTTAAATTTTAATTGCTCATGCAGAGTTGAAAAGGAAGGAATGTAGGTTAAGGCAAGAGACAATCCCCTCTGCACTATGGCAAAACATCTATTTAAAGGGCCGGGAGCTGAGTTGGGGAGGGTCTGTCAGGAAAAGAGAGAATGGCGGGAAGACCAGAGCCTTCCCAGCACAGGCACTGGATGGGAAAATCACAGAGACCCCTGCGCAGTGAACTGAACATAAGGAAAACCCGCCCCCTCCCCCCCCAAAAAAATCACAAATATCAATCTGCTTCAGCCCGTTCCTTTGGCCTCTGGGGAAGCAGCCTCTTGCTTTAACTCAATTGAAACTTTATAAAGGCTTGGTTTCTTACCAACAGAGGAAGACATCAGTGTCGGCACTCGTAAGATTAATCCTTCAGCCAGACGCTACTGCAGGAACAGGGGGATCTTCCCAGGCACAGTTGTTAAGTTCACAGTGCTGAAATCCAGGGAGATCCCATAGGGAAGGGGTTCTCAAACTTCATTGCACTGCAACCCCCTTCTTACAACAAAGTTACTACATGTGGGGGAGAGGCCCACAGCTTGAGCCCCGCTGCTCCCCGTGGGGAGAGGGGGGTCCGCAGCCCAAGCCCTGCCACCCTAGTGGGGAGAGCAGGGGGTCCACAGCCCAAGCCCCGCTGCCCCCAGTGGAGAGCAGGGGGTCTGCAGCCCGAGCCCCGCCGCCCCTGGTGGGAGGGGACGGGGGGGCCACAGCCTGAGCCCTGCCGCCCCTGAGTAGGGGTGGAGCTTGGGCTTCAGTTTCAGCCCTGGGTCCCAGCAAGTCTAATGCTGGCCCTGGAGACCCCATTAAAATGGGGTCCCGACCCACAGTTTGAGAACAGCGGCCATAGAGCATGACAGTGAATGAGTGCATACAGGGGCACTCTTCACAGCGCTAGAGAAGTAGGAATTCTCCAGGGCTCTGCAGCACGAACAAACACACTGTGGGAGAAGGAGGTACGCCCAGGTCACAGCTGAGAGGAAAGGTCCCCCAGGGCTCTGAGAAATGGTGCAGGCTGCAAGATGAGGGGATGTTCCCCAGGCACTGCTGGGAGGAAGCTCGCTCTGCTAGAAGGGTAGCAGTTTTTCCGTTGCAGCTTGACAAGAGGTGTCAAACTGTCCTGTCGTCAAATGCTCCTCTCTTGTGAGTGGCTGAATTCATGGAGCAACTGAGCCACTGACCCAAGAGACAGAGCAGCATAAGAAGCAAAAAGTTAAACTCTCCCCAAGAAGCTTCCTTCCTCATTACTGTTCCTGCCAGTAACTCACCAATTTCCTTGCAAATTACGTTGATTTGCTGAAACTGTTGTTTTCCACCCCTTGCTTGTCTACACAATTACATTAGGGTTTTGTTGACAGCCGCGGTGCACAGACATGACAAGAAGCAGTGATGTGAAAAGTTTCTGCTCGGTGACCCCCATGCTGATCGTGTTCTGTGTTTAATGGGGCCTGTGGTGTCTCCTTCTGGGATGCTGGGCTGCTATGCCCAGGCTTCCGGCATATGGAGCTTGTGAGCTTCGGTGTTAACGTAGATGTCAGTGGGGTAACTTGTGGTGTGTGGGGGGGTCTGTGTTAAAGGGCAGGGTTAGGGGGGACAGAGCATTGATCTAACTCATCCTTGTGCAAAGTGCCATCGCAGAATGACTAGCTTCAGAGTTCATCCTGAAGTACTTCCTCCCTCCAAATGTCCATCAAAACTAAGGGGTGCCTTGCTTCCGTAAAAGATTGGTGGCCAGATTTTCAAAGGTATTTAGGCAGCTAAACAGGGGGTGGCAGACCCAGGGGAGCAGGGGAAAGCTAAAGCCTCTGTCATAGAAAGATTGTTGGGGCTCCACCCATGTGTAAACTCCCTCATGCCCAGGGATGGGGTTTGGAGGTGAGAGCAGGACCCAGAGCACTTGCCATGGCACCCAGGATCAGGCCATGGAGCAGGAAGTGGCTGGAATGGGCCTGGCAGCAGGTAGGATGCTCCTGCCCAGCCTGGAATCTGTTGCCTACCCTATCATTCCCCAGTCGTATCAGTAGCTCCCCCTCCTATCCCTCTGCCCCCCATTCACAGGTAGCTCCCCCCAACTCTCTTAAAGATGCAGATAAATAACTCCCAGTTGAAGTTAGGCACCGAGATGCTTTCAAAAATCCCACTAGGTCACTGTCTCCATCTTTGGGCACCTAAATACTTTAAAAAATCTTCGCTATCGTCCCTTATAAGTCATTCTGCTGTGATAGGATGAAAGTCTAGCAACACCACAGACACTTATAAAGTCAGAGACCTCTATTGAGATGTACCAGGCTATGTGTTAATAAGGGTGGCCTCTTGTGGGATTCTGAAGCCTTTTATAATACAGGAGGAATTCTGTAGAATATTGTGGGTTTTTTTTTTAAATAGTGGTATACTATAGTATATTGTATACTATAGCATATTTACTAAAGGGGGAATTCTGTAGTCTGTCTCTCTCTCATAGTAAGGGTGGAATATTGAAGTATACTGGCTTCATTTTTGTGTCTCTTTCCAGCCTTCACCTGTCAATTGCTGTCAGATCAATAGATGCCCACCACTGCTTGCAGACTGAAATAAAGAACCAGGTCTATTTTTTTGTCCGTAAGAATGGTTCTCAGGCTGTAGTCAGTGGGGTCCTTCCTTGCTGGTGGTTTGCAAAGAACTGGCAGGTCACATGGTGTCAGTTCCTTGTCTTTGTTTCAAACTGCTACATGGTGTTAAAAGAAACTAAAACTGCATTAAATAATCTCTCAATGTTACTTTTCCCTGCAAACAATCCTTGTCGTCGACGCTGGAGTGTTATGGAACTGCAAACTGTTGGGGAGGAGACCGTGTTGCCAAGTGTCATGATTTTATTGAGAGTTTTGTGATATTTTGTATTTGTCTTAAAGCCCCAACTCCTGGAATCATGTGAATCTAAGTTTTCATGCTCAGCTTTTATCTTAAAAACAAAAAAGTTACTAGCTCTCCTGGTTTTGGAGAAAAACTTGAAAAAGTGACTCTGGTGCCCCCTTGAACTCAAAAACCCAGAAGGCAAAGAAAAAGAACTCATTTTTAAGCTAACGTCGTGATTTTTGAATGCTTGAGGTGGGCGATACTGAGGAGATCTGTACAGTTACAAATGTCGGGGCAGATGCTCCATGCATCATGGCTGGGAGTGGAGGGGAGCCCAAGACCATGTCTCTATTCAGCCATGAGCCGTGATAAAACACCATGGCGAGGCATGTGGGATAAGAAGCCAAGTAGAACAGGGATTTCCCGCCTTGACCCCCCACCCCACCAACCCCAAGTATTCAGACAAACACAGGTTTACAAAATAATGCTCAGCGGAGCCATCCTGGCCAAATGCTCATTGATTCCAACAGGCCCATCTGTTCTCCCTGCCCAGGGCAGCCAGCCGTGGCTGTGGGGAATTCAGAATGAGATTTCATGTGAATCAAGGCCTCGCACTGAGGATGGTCACCTAGGCCAGACACCTTATAACCAAGCGCAGGCATAGCACTGAGGGGAGTGTGTGAGAGGAGCTGTGAGACCAGAGGCCTTATAAACAAAGGCCTGGCACTGACGGGTGGGTCTCAGAGGGAGAGGGCACGTAAGTGAGGTCCTAGCGCTGGGGTGAGGGTTCACGAGAGGCTGGAACTTGAAGTGTCACCGTTAGACACAGGGCTGAGCTCGCCACAGCCGGTATGAGGAGGCTGCTAGTGTCCGCGTGTGCATGTCAGAGAAGCTGAGCTGGCTTCTGGCAGCCCTGCCTCGAGTCAGTCACCGGGAGGCAATTATCCTGAAGAAGGGGCTCCGCAACCCTTCACAAATGGGGGCCTCCTCACTTAGTCAGCTGTCTGCTAATGAGCCCCCGGGGGAAAGTTGAGGAATGCTGCTGCCATCCTGCCCCCATTAGCAAAAATGTCAGAGCACAGCAAGTGAAGAGACAGGGAGATCAATGCAAACCAGGAGACCTGAATGGTGGAGCTATTATGTGACCTGCTCACTGCAGCTGCAGGGAAGGTGTGGGGGGAAAGGGAGGGCTGGGTCGTCTTCGCCTGCTGCACCCGCTACACAATTCTACCAAGGGAGGCCCAAAGGCCTGTCTGTTGTGCAAGGTACCACCTGGCCCAGTGCCTGCTAACTAGAGGCCATACCACATGGGTATCATGACCCACTTTGGGCTGGGGAAGGGGTTTGGTTATGCACAGACTCTACTGCAGAGGCCCAGACTGCGGGGGAGGGAGGAGAAAGCTGAGCTGGGGAAGGAGATGCAGGGAAGGCTGAGCCACGAGAATGGGGTGGGCGAGGGATGTAGCGGGATCTTTGACTTATAGGCAGAGAGGAACAGTTGTCCTTGGCTGGGGTGGATGCATGATGTCTGCACAGTAATCCAGCACATAACGATCAGCTGAGCCATGGAGCCCCGGGGGGGGGGGGGGGGCAGGGAAATAGCTTGGCATCCATATGATGGGGCATGTGGTGGCACCCTGGCCACAGTTCCTTCTCTTAACAGAAGCAGCTGGCTAATGACTTCCCTTCTTCCTTCGCCTGCCCCTGGCCAGGGTGAGCAGCACGATTTACACGGGCTGAGCTAGAGCCGAGCCTTACTATGGTGTCTGGCCTCTGTGATGACACCTGTCCATCTGCTGGATGCAGTCCCTGCCCTATGTGTCCAGGTCACCTCCACAGCTGACTCCACTGTACCCCAGGCACCCGCCGCTGGGGGCGACTGCAGAGTGGAATGGCCAATGGTGCAGCTGGAACATGAGGATCCACAGAAAGGGTCAGAACCTGCAGAGTTCAGACTTCCCTTGCTCCCCAAGGCCCAGGTGCCCTGCAGGCCAGGTCCCACAGCTGCGGTTGACTGCGCCCCTTCAGCCTGGCTGTTGGAGGTAAATGTTGCTGAGAGATTTTTACAGCCACTCAGGGAGAGGTAACTCATGTTGCTGTGAGAGGAGAACATATGGCAGTCATCCCCACTCCCCTTGGCTGAGCTCCCATGTAGGAGCCACAGAGGGAGTAGGGATGATATCTTGGTGTGTGTGTGGGGGGATTGGTCCTACATACTTGCTTTCCTCCAGTGGTCCCCCCCATTGCCCTATGGACCATGCAGAGGAGAGGTGCAGATTCCCTCAGATGGGCATGGCAAATCCCGCTCTGCTCTCCTCAGCCATGCCAGGCCCATTCCCTGCGTCCCCAGCGGCAGAGCCAGAGCAGCCATGCTGCTGACCTGGCCTTTCAGGTTGCACTAATGAGACTTTCCCTTTAATACCCTGTCACGGAGTGTGGGGGAGTCCAGGCCCTGCACCCCTCTTCCTGGGATCCACTGAGACTCTCAGCCAGCCAGTAAAACAGAAGGTTTATTGGACAACAGGAACACAGTCCACAACAGAGCTTGTGGGTACAACCAGGACCCCTCAATCACGTCCTTCTGGGGGAGCAGGGAGCTTAGACCCCAGCCCTGGGGTTCCCTGTGTTCCTCCCCCCAGCCTCCAAACTGCCAACTAAACTCACCCCGCAGGTTCCCTGCTGCAGCCTCTGTTCACATTCCTGGGCAGAGGTGTTACCTCCCCCTCCCCCTCCTGGCTCAGGTGACAGGCTCTCAGGTCTCCCATCCCCAGGGCACATTCCCAGGTCAACACTCCCCCCTCCCTGCTGAGTCACATCGTCACATACCCCAATTAATATTCCATGGCAAAGCTGGCGTTGTGTGATCGGCAGCTGTTTCTGGAGTGCTGAGCTTTTATCTCCCTTTGCATTGTTGTTACATCAATGTGAGACGGGGGCTTTGAAATCTGTTTATTATTTGCGATGGTGGAGCCGCAGGGGAGAACCAACAAAGCAGGAGAGCGGGAAGCAGGCTGCTGGTGAAACACTGTGAGGGGGGAGGGGAAGTAAATGTGGGGTAAGCCTACTGAGTGACTTCGTAGGTGAATGCATTGGAGATGGCAGCTAGATGCCACTAGCAATCCAGCTATCTCTATGGCCTGCAGCGCCAGAACATCTGAGCTCTTCACCAGTCACCAATGGATCTGGCCGCACAGCACCCCAGGGAAGTAGGGACCCCACTTGACAGGTGAGGCTCAGGGTAGATGAAGTGACTTGCTCAGCATTGCAGAAGATGGGGAAGGAATTGAACCCAGGTCTGCTGTGACCCAGCCCAGTGCTTGGTCCATAGATTTGAAGGCCAGAAGGGATCATTTGATCATGTAGTCGGACCTCCTGTGTAACCTAGGCCCGAGAATTCCACCCACTCACTGCTGCACCTCATCCACCAGCCCAGCTGTCCTACGCTGCAGCCAGGGGCTGGGGGAATTCATGGGGCTTGTTCTGAGCTCGCTCAACCCTGCAGAGAGTTGGACAGTTTGACTCGAACTCGGTTGTCCCTGGACTCCTGATTCCTCTGAGGAGAGAGTGTTAGAAAAGAAGCAGAGACGGGGAAAAATCAGATAGTAAAACCCAACTGAGAGGGCAATGAACCCAGCGAGGCTAGAGGGGCAGTCTGAGGCTGTCAGGGCTGAGGTCAGGCCATGTCTTGTTTTATTCAGGCCTGGAAAGCCCCAGCACGATTTGGGATGTGCCCACTCTACCAGCGGTGGGGGCGGATGGTTCTTCTGTCTCTATTGAAGCGGAGCTTTGGCTGGAAGCTCTCTCCCCTACCCCTTCAATTTTTTTTTTGCCATTTTGGGTGTGTGTATATCTGCATCTGATCCCCTGTTCCCCCACCTTGTCCCTGGTGCAGTCACTCCCATCTGTGAGAAGTGAGCGTGCCCATGTCCCTGGCAGTTCACTCCCAGGGCTGCACTCGCTTTGCGCAAATGCACAAGGTGCACGGCATGGCAGAGTCTGCCTCGGCGGGCAGGGCATACACAAGAAACCCACTTCTCCAGCCCCTCTTACCAACCCACCCCTGCTAGAGTAGTCACAGTGGGGTTCTCCCACATCGACTTGCATTAGCTACCCTTAAAACTTCCCCTCATATCTGTGGAACTGCTATTCAGGCTAAATGGCCAATTCTCTTCCCCTGTGCCCCTGCTCTAGTACGCGGAGACCATTTAAGAGCTGCAGGGGGCCAGGGGAGATTTTTTGCCCCCGGGCGGGAGCCATGCAAAGCTGCTTACAGTACAGACTCCATCCCTGCAGGCCGCCTTTTGCTCAGATGCATCTGGTCCTAACCTAGGATGTCAAATCACATCCAGAATCCCAGACTCAATAGGCGCCCTGCTGCGTGGGAGCAGGGGGGAGAGATTTCCTCAGTGACATCTTACTTTTAGTGGGCTCTTCTCTGCTCTCTGCACCGCAGACTTGCATTAGATGTCAGGCAACAGGACAAAACCGCCTGGCGGTGCTGATCAAGGCCCCCCAGCTGGATGGTGAGGGTGGAAGTTGGAGTCCAATGGAGCAGATTTCTCTGTTGACTCTTCCTTTGCGTTGTACGCCCGTGCGCTGCTGATCCCAGTCCCACTGCTTCAATGCCTGCCCCGTTCGTTTTTCATCCAGACTGTTGGGCTTTCCCCACATAAGGCTTCCTTATGTCTCTTGGGAGCGGGAAGCTCTCTGCGATGAGGAAGGGACATGCTGTAAAACTGCGCCCGTCCCTGCTCTTGATGCTGCCTAATGGATGGTATCAGCCATTAACAGGGCTGCTTATTTTGCAAACAATTATTTTATATGGTTTTACAATCATGTAGTGCATTAGCCCCTGGAACAGCATGTTAATTTGCATGCTTCCCTGGTGTATTGTGGGAGAGAGCTATAATGCTTCCAAACCAGCTTATGCTGCTATTCGTTGGACCGCTGATCAGCTTTTGATGCTTTAATTAACTCTGTTAATGGACCTTCGTGGCTGTGATTAAAGGGTTACCAGAACCTAGAGCTGTGCTGCTAAATGAGCCCCCATGTTGAGTCCAACAATGCAAGCTAAGTGTTATGGGTCCAATTTAGCCCTGGTGTAAGCAGGAGGAACTGCACTGACTTAGCTGGAGTCACAGCCACTTGCACCAGGGATGGATTTAGTCCTGTTTCTCAATAGCTTTGAAGATCAATATATTTGCCACGCCTTCCATGTCAGAGAGGCGTTGCTTTCAAGGACCTTCACAGCCTGCCTCTGCCTTGTCTGTCAGCTTTCCTATGCTATTGAGATGTTGGCCTTCCTCCACTCTACCAGTGATGCTAGACTTCATCGCCGACTTGCTCAGCTTTCAGATAAGCATCTCTGTGCTCTCTCTGGGGCTGGCCTGGGGGGAGATCCCTGTAAATACCCACAAAGTCACCTCACTGTCTCCCTTCAAATGCCTCCTTAAAACTCTCCTTTACCGCGACACCTACAAAAAACCTGACACTGGATCAGCAGTTGCCGTGCTGAGACCACTGTCCATTTGACAACGGATATTGTCTCATTGCTTCCTTGTGCCCTTCCACTCAGTCTAGCTGCATCGGCCTGTTGTCTCTTCTCTGCTCCCTGTTTGGAGCAGGGACTGTCGACAGTCTGCGTTTGTACAGCCCTGAGCACATTGTGAGCCTGGCCCATGGCTGGGGCTCCTAGGTGCAACTGTGATACAAATAATACATAACACACATTCATCCTTGGTGTAATTTCACTGGTCAGTGGAGTCAGCCTAGGGTTACATTGGGCTCACTTGTGCCTGGAGTCCTAGCCCAGAGGTGTGCTGTCAGGCCATGCATCTCTCTGTACCTCTGGTTTCCCATCTGTAAAACGACTCTTGGCTTGATTATAAAGAGCTTGGAGACCCACTGACAAAAAGTGCTATGTAGGAGCGAAGTATTATTATTATTTTATTATTTATTATATGCACCCCTTCACAGCTACACAGTATGGCTCAGATTGTGGAAGGTGAATAAAGTAGGAGAGAAGCTTTGTGAAAAATATTACTGAATAATTTCAGACAGCAAATAAATCTGTGAAAAGGGTGATCTGTTTGCAGCCAATCAGAGACGGCGTTCATCAGCTAGAAGGTGTCACGAATTATTTGCTGACGATTGAATATCATTATTTATATTGGAGTGGAGCCCACAATGTGCAATGCAAATGGAGAGAAAACATGGTCTATGCCCCAAAGAACTTACAAAAAAGGGCCAAATTTACAATTGTCCAGCACCCATAAGCGGGGCCAGATTTTTCAAGAGCTCAGCACCCAATGCAACCAAGGGGCTGAGCAAGTTGAAAACCTGGCCATTTATTTCAGTTCCTGCCTGGGCACTGAGATCTCTTGAAAAGTAGACCCTGTGACCCTGATCCTGCAACTCGATGAAATCTGAGTCGGCGCAGAGGTTTGCCCACATATATTTGATTGCGGGATCAAGGATCAGAAAGATAAACAGATGCAGACTGGGGATGGGGAGAAAACCCCAAGCAAAGTGGCTGCATGTGTTGGTAGTTCTATATATGTATATATAAATGTTATATGAATCATTCATTGATTATCTCCAACTGCTCTTCTCCTGGGCCGTTATTGGCTGGCTGATTTCATGTAGGAATTGCAATAGACCTGGATCTTAAAGGATATATTTGAATGAGGAGTGGGCTTCCAGACCAAAGCCCCCCTTGCAGGGGATGATATGGCAGGGAACTTGTAGATAGCTGTAGGAGAAGTGCAGAAATTACTCTGGTGTAAATGGCAGAGCCCCACGGGGCAGGGGATGAGGGTGGATAAGCAGGGCCAGGCAGAGCAGCTTAGGGCTGTCACTGTGCTTGGAAGGGTTAGCTTCACTTGATCGATGAAGTGCTGCAGAGTGAAATGACTTGCTCAGGACACAAGATGAGGTTGTTCCTTTCTATAATTCTGCTCATTGCAAATATTATGTCTAGTGCAGTCTCAGGGGTGTCATTAGGATCTTTAAACTGGTAGGTTTTCTAGTGCTTTGAATCATAATTTTCAGCGTGCACAGAATTGGCTCCCACAGGGCGAAGATTGCAGTCCATGATTTAGCGAGGATGGTCCCTGCCCCTCGAGCCCTCTGGCTGTCAGCTGCAGGGCATCAGTCTCCCCTTGGAATTGGTAAGAGGAAAGCCATTTCCATGAGACATGGAGGAGTCCCCTTCTGTCTCATTGCCACAGCTAGACTCTCTGCTTGTGGCCAGCGGTGCTGAGTGTACAGATTGCTGCTTTGTGTTCCAGCTGATGCCAGGATTCACCCCTCTCTTCCCCCTCGCCCTCCCAAGGCTGGCTCAGTATGCAGCCAGTTTGATTCAGCCTCAAACAAGAGGAGCTGCCTGACACACACAGAAGGAGCCCAGAATCCACTTAGCAATGGACACTGGGGTGAATCCTCCTGACTCCTTTTAAAAGCCCTTGTTCCCTGCCTCAGACAGTGGAAAAGGGGGCAGTGAGCTGGGGCATGTTTTGGTGGAGATTATTCCTGTGTAATAGCCTTGATACTGTGCAGTCCAAGAGAGGCTGGTCTAGTGGTATGGGCTCTATTCCTGGCACAGTCACAGACTCCACATGTCACGTCACCTCCGTGTGTCAGTTTCACCCTCTCTAGCATGGTGATGATCTAAATTTGGCTCAGAGAGAGAATTGTTTCATTACCAAACCCTGCTGTCACTCCAAAGCTGGTTTTTGCCTCATGGTATAGCATTTTGTACCTACACGGGGCTATATAAATGCTAGTGTAACCCAGTAGCCAGGGTGTGCTGTGGGTCCCTAACCCACAGAGGGTGTGGGTCTGTCATAGTTCTCGGGCTAGAGAGACTGGATCTTTAATTCAAGATGTAGAGAGACTTGTGGTTCGAGCTCCGGAGGGCTCTACTTCAATCCAAGATGGCGGCTATCATGTGAGCGGGGGCTCATCTGGGATTCAAACTGCAGTAGGCCCCAGATGCTTGGGCTTCCTTGGCCCAGAGGTGTGTAACCCACTGATCAGTGTGTGGTACATGTTCTCCTGTGGTGGGGTGTACAAACCCCTCCCCGGCCCACAGGGTTAAAAGATCATACTGGGCCCAGGGTAGCCCACCCCGCCGGGCCAGCCATATATGCAACGACTGGAGGAGTGGGTTAGAAAGGAGCTCAGGAGCCCAGGTAAAGGGGCTGGTCATGCTGCAGCAGAGAGGAACCAACCTCCAGCTGGACAGGAGGTGGAGCCTGAGGAGAGGGCACAGAGCAGGTATGGCACCAGGCAGAGCCCTCTCCAATCACCGCCTCCTTTGAGACCAGTAGGTCTTGCAGGGCTCTGCTCCTTTGGACCCCTCTTTTCTTTTTGAGTGAGTGACTGTTTGGGCTATAGGGGCGATGCCCGAAACTGAAGGGCTCTATAGGTAGGAAGTAGCTCAGGGAAGCGAACTTGGACTTGCTGCAGGGACGACCCTCCCGGTGTCACCTCCCACAGGGCCTTGGGCTAGGACCAGATGCAGAGGAAGGGCCCAGGCCCCCCTACCTCAAGCCCATAAGGGTGAGGCCCAGATGTGGGTGGAAAGCTGAAGAGTCCTGGCCTAAGATCAGGAACAGGCACCTCCACTGACCTGAGAGAGGCAAAGGGCCAGAAGTCGGGTGTGCTAGGCTCCCGGCTGCCTGGGCCTCTGAGCTCTCTATCACATCCCATCTGTGTCTGGTCCACAGGGGTGTATAGCTCCCAGCTACAGAGCCTGGCTTTTACACCTGTCTAGCTCTGGAGGTTTTTGCTTAATCCTCAGTGTTGACCAGGATGGCAGCTGTCACACTCACCATTATGATTTCGCCCAAAGATCTCCAAGTGCTTTACACGCAGTAATAAATGTATCCTCACAGAATCTGGTCCCCACCCCACCCTGGCCCTCCTGAGGTGGATGACAGTCAACACCCCCATTTCAGTGATGAGGAAACTGAGGCACAGAGCTTGTGAAGTGAGTTTGTGATAGTCAAGACTAGAACCCAATAATGCCAAGCCAAAGCAATGATTGCAGCAAGCCAAAGTTTTTAAAAAACCTCCAACCTCCCAGCCTGTTAAAAGCCATGAAAATGTGCGCGTGGGGTGGATCGTCCTGGCTCCATCTGAGGTGAACTGTGATGCCGCCGACAACCAAATGCATTAGCAGGAGCTGTTAGGAGCAACAGTGGCACATTTAGTGTAACACATTCTAATACAACTCTCCCTGGTGCGGGGAGCAGGGGAACCATTAAGAGACATGCGAACATGCTCGTCCCTTCTAACCTGGTCTGCGTCAGTTTGCCTATCTGTGCAGAAAGTGGCAGGCACGGGGGACTGTTTGCTGGCGCTGTGTGAGGAAGCGGTAATAATTATCAGCTAGGTAAAGAGAGAGAACACGGTCAGGACTGGAGAGCGGGAAGCCAGGGCCGAGCAGTTTAATGAGCTGGAATTCCCTCTCTCCTCTTCCTTCACCTTCTGCACCACTTAGTAGTATTCTTTATATTCCAGTCGTGCTTGGAGGGCACAACTGAGATCAGGGTCCCATTGCAATAGGCCCTGTACAAACACATAGCATCTGGGCCCCGAAGAGCTTACAATCCACATAGACCAGGCAGACAAAGAGAGGGAAGGGAAACAGAGGCAAAGTGCTTTGCTGCGTGACCACTGGCACAGCAGTGGCAGAGTTGGGAACTGAACTAAGGTTTTCTGGCTCCCAGGCTGATCTGCTATCCACTAGGACACACTGCTTCTTGCTCCCTTCCACTTCCATTTGTTCCCCTTTCTCTCGCTTTCATCTCCCCTCCCCCTTCGCCTCTCCCTGTCACCCAGTAAGAGTTTAGCCGGTTCATTGACTGTAGCTTAAATTCATCGATCCCTAAGGCACACGTTGTTCTAGGGCTGGTTGGCATTTATCGACAAGCCCTGGCGAGTTCCTTGTGGCTACAGGGGCGACTGGGTGGAAAACTCCTCTGAGGAAGGCTTGCGCCTCGAAAGTGACATTGGAATGACTGTGATGCGGGTTGGATGTGAGCCATGATGCCATGTGACTGGGACATCCCCGTGGTGTCGCTGGAGATTTGTGCCTGCGATCAGTGTATTGATGAGAGGCAACGACTAGCTAGTGCCGCTAATTGTGGAGAGTGGACATGTTTACTATGTGTGTTTTGCTGTCGCAGGACATTTCAAGGTGCTGTGGTGCTGGTTTGATTGCTTCGGCCCCCGGATTGTATGGCAGGCACATGAAGTTGTGACCTGGGAGGGTGTAAATATGTACGTTGGTGGGGAGAGGGAGCAGTGTCGCTTCATGGAGCACTGAATTGTGACACGGGAAACTTGGGGTTTATTCCTGGCTCTGCCACTGGCCTGCTGGGTATCCTTGGGCAAGGGACTTTGCCTCTCTGTGCCTCAGTTTCCCCAGCTGTAAAATGGGGATCATGGCACTGACCTTCTTTGTAAAGTGCTTTGAGATCCACTCTAGAAGAGTTGTTGTTTTGCTTCCCTGTACCCTCAGTATTCTGATACAGTAGAATCTGGGCCCACTGTATTAGGACCTGTACATATACAGCAAGAGATAATGGGCAGGAGAGGAAACAGAGGCACAAAGGGGGCAGTGGTGGGGAAACTGAGGCAGACGGGAACCTTTGGAATCCATGATGAGAAGCTCTATCTGAGAGCTATGTTGTATTGTTCAGTAGGGGTGGGCACGGGATCATCTCCTCATGTGGGACCACATTCGAAGGGCTGAGGAAGTGGGGCATTATCCAGGATAACTGTGTTTAGGTGGCAAGGGATGTCTTTTTCTCTGGGAGGGGGAATGGGGACATCAGCACTCCGTCTCTGGTGTCAGCTGGCCAGGAATGACTGGTTCAGCACATTACTGATAACAAGCCGCTGGTTAGTGGCGCATCCACTAACCCACTAACTCACCGAGGCGGTGAGAGCCCTGCCTCTTGACCTGAGGCTTGGTTCCCAGGGCTGGTCCCCTGCTATTTTTTATTCATTTATTTTTTTTTGCAGGTACAGGTCGATGCTTTTAACCAGTTTTAATACTTTAAGGTCTCCATCTCCTGAGCGGGAGCTTCCCGGCAATCTCATTAATTTATCACAGGGCTGGCAGCCTTGGCTGCCATTCAATGGAAACAAAAACAACAGCTTAAGGCACCCAGCAAGTTGTTAGTTCCACAAAAGGGGAACTGGGCACAGACTGCAAGAGGTGGGTCAAGTCCTGACAGCCAGAGAAGAAGGGAGCAGGGTGGGAGGTGGGCTGGGGAGGGAGCTGGGTCCTTGTGGGAGCAGCCATGCAGTAGACACTTGGCTATTACATAGCTATTAATCCCCTTTAAATAGGTTTTTGGTGTTTACCAGCTACGAGTAACTGCCGTATTGAATCTAGATTAAATGCGCCGTTTAGAGACTTCCTGGAAGTGCTGCAGAGTTATGTTTGTGGGGGGAACATTGGTGTATGAGGGAGGACAGGGACAGGGGAAGAGTGAGGTGGAAGAAGCGCAGGGCTCAGCCCTGCAAGGTACTGAGCGTCCCTGAGAGGGAGCTAAGAGGGGGTGGACATCCCTCCAAAGTGCTGGGTATCTTGCAGGAGCAGAATCATGGGAGGAGGGGGAAAAGGGGGTGAAGAGAAGGGATGGAGAGAGAAGGAAAAGGGATGGAAGGATGTGAGGAGGGAGAGGAGGGATGGAATGGACGAGAACTGGGAGGGAAGGTGATAAATAGGAGTGTGGGGGTGGTGACTGGCAATGCCATGCCTGCAGTTCTGTGCCATCCATGGGAACAGCTCTGGCCTTCGTGTCCCACATGCATTATTGCTCTGGGAAGGTTTCTCCTGCTCTGAGGCGCATGGCGCTCGATCCATAGTGCAGGTGACAGGACAAGTGTGCTGAGCTCAATCATGTGCACCAGGAGGCGGGCACAGGGTGAGGTTGGAGCCTGAGCAGGATCCACACGTGGCATTATCTCAGGGGGGTGGGTGACTCAGCACCTTCCCTCTTGCAGTGCCCAGTACCACTCCGGGTTGGCTTTCCAGCACCCGGAGCTGGGGGACACAAGTGTGGGTGGCTGCTGGACTGGACTGCTAGGTGAGAGACCAGCTGCTCCGCCAGGCTCTACAGGGGAAGCCTATTCCAGAGCATCAGCAAAAAGCCAGGCCAAGCACATGGGGCTAAGCAACTAGGTGAGGACCAGAGAGCTGCCAATGATGGAGAGGAGTCCGGCTGGAGAACAAGGGCCTCTTTGCCGATGGGAGGGAGTGGGGAGAAGTGGGGCAGAATGACAGACCCTTGAGTCACTGCAGCTGGAAAACCCCAGGCTTCAATGCCTGGTGGGGGAAAGCCTGCCAGGAGGGGGCAGCGTGGCAGCAGCCCTGCTTGGGAGCCTAGAAGCAGGCCCAGAAGCCGCCAGGAAGGCAGCGGGATCGTGGTACCCATGTGCTGGGGTGGCCCAACCAATCTGGGCAGATCTTGCTGGGCCGGTTCCTACAGAGCCCCTGCTGTAAGGGAAAGATGATGTCTATTGGTGCCAGCGGTGTGATTGCACTTGGAGCCAGTCCCCGCTCTGGCCCATTGAGGGACGTGTGGGGCCCTGGCACATCATGTTTACTGGGGCCTCACCCCTTCCCATTTTGCTTTATGTACGCAGACATTGCAGAGTTGGGTGCGGGCCCTGAGCTTGGGGCTCTAGTACAATTGTCTCCCTTTCTCTCCTCTGGTCAGCCCAGCCCCCGCATTCACCGGGGGGCTGGGGGAGAAGCAATAAAGCCATGCAGGGGCGTAGGAGGGAGACGGCGGTTGTGCGAGTGCTGCTGGTTTGTGGTTTTTGTCCATCTCAATCAATCACACAATCCATTTCTCGCGGCGCTGGAGATGAAAAGGCCTCAGCAAGGGGAGAGAGTAGCAGGTGTGGCCCTTGTTACTCCGAAGGCCAATTCTCTCCCTACCTGTGACAGCACCGGCGGAGAATGCGCTTTGCCACAAATGCCTCGGACAGGCCAATCTTCTGAGATGTCACAACCCGAAGGATTCGGGGAAGGCGGCTGGTGGCTTTGTTCCGGGCTCAGGTGTGTGCCAAGGGGGCCGCAGGGAGCCAAGCGGTTTCATTCTCTTAGCCGCTATAATGGGCCAGTAAATTAAACAAGCCAGTGGCAGAGAACAAACAGCAGTGAAGTCTCCCGGGAAGACTCTCTTGTTAATCAGAATGGAAAAGGCTCCCTTTTATTTAAGGATCTGAAAGACTCTGAGGTGTGTGGTTGAGGCTTGCAGCTTGGGAGGGGGGGAGGGGATGCTACACTCAATACCAAGCCTTCGTTCCTGCTGTGTTCTAGATTTTAAATCAAAAAGAGTTAACTCTATAGTTGATGGCCTGGCCTATTGTGCGGTGGGATGGTATTTCAATTACAGTGCTGCTGGAATGACTGCATCGCAGACAGGGCATAGGACGTGGGGCACCAACGCAGAGGTGAGGATGCCCCTGATGCCTTATCCATTAGGCAGCGCTGAAATAGTTAAACGTGTCACGGCTGCTTAGTTCCTAGTCCTGCTTTCATTGAAATCCAGTGCAAAACTCCCACTGAGTTCAGAGAAAGCAGCATCAGGGCTCAAATTTGTGAATTTCCTGGGCCGGATCCCCAGCTGCTGTCAACTGGACAAGTTCTGTTCAAGTCAGTGGAGTTGCACTTCTTTTGTCCAGCCGGGATCCGGGCCCCTGGCTTTAGGAGACACTTAATGGACCAGATTCTTAATTGCATTTCAGCCCCTTTGCATGGCTAGAGAGATTCTCAGCCATTGTTTCTTTACGAGGGGATTTCGGTGGTTTGATGTATGGCAGGATTTTTTTTAAACTCTGTGTCGTCCTTCCTCTAACACACTTTGTACTTCGCTCCTTTCATCTGAGAATCTCAAAGCACTTCACACACGATTAGCTAAGCTGCACTGTAAGGTAGGCAAGTGTATTTCTGCTGCTTTGGGATTCTATAGCTCCTGCCAGCAGAGGATCTCCTAGCTCTTCATAGACATTAATCCATCTCCCAGCCACCCCATCTGGCAGGGGTCGGGACTATCCCCATTTTACACGTGGCAGAGGAGAGCAATAAAATGATTTGTCAGGCCAGATGTTCAGCCATGATTAGGATGTTTCACCAGACAAATGATCTGCCCCCTTTATTTTAGGGGGGTTAGTTTGGATTAATGGATTGAGGCTGAGAATAAGGAAAACGTTCCCAGCAGGGAGAGGGTTATCTAAGGATTTTGTGCCCCATCACCATGGCATCTGAGCACTTCACCAGTTGCAGTGTTCCTGTGGGAAGCACCATTGTCTCCATTTTACAGATGGGAAATGGAGGGAGTAACGGCCAGATGTTCAAAGGTATTTAGGCACTGAAAGATGCAGCTTGGTGCCTAACTGCCGCTTAACAATCCCACTAAGCATCTATCTGCATCTTTAGCACCTAAATCCCTTTAACAATCTGGCCCTGAATGACTTGCCCAAGGCCGCAAGAGGGAGGCGGTAGCAGAGCAGGAGACTAGACCCAGCTCTCCCAAGTCCCAGGATAGCACTAACCCCTGGACCATCCTTCCTCAGGAGTATTTTTGCCATCCCCACTGGAACAGCGGCACAGAGCGATGCAGTGACTAGCTCGGGGTCACGCAGGCACTACGTGGCCCAGGGGAGAAGCAGACTCAGATCTCACAGTCCAGTATCTTAATCTCAAGGCTGTCCCTCCTCAGCTATTAAAGTATGAAGTACTGTGCCCCAGAGAGAGATGGGAACCCTGTTCCAGGGCTAGAGCACAGTCCTACATGGCCACTGAGCTGGGCCTAACAAAGCCTGCTCCATCTCACACGTCTGTTATTCTGTGATTAGTCACCTGTCATGCAGGGCATTCCCCCACCTGCCGGGTGCATCCCCCCACAATAGCACGCACTTCCACCAACAACAGCCCCTCCTTTCCTGCACCATGCTCCAGGAGTGTGTTTCCACTGAGCTACAGTGCTACATTTGCTGGAAGTTTGGGCTCATACCGCTGAACCCTTGACAACAGGTGCCAGTGGAATTGATGCCTGCTTGGGCACTTTCAGAGAACAGCGCAGGTGGTGCTAAAAACTGCACCAGGTAGGAAAGAGGAGTGTTGGGGATGTGGCCTGTAACCCGTAACCATGTGGTGCTCTCAGAAGCAGACTGGGTCATGAGTGGGGTGCAAATACTTTGAAACTGCTGGTATATGTCTGAGGCTGGAGCACATGCAGCCCCTGCTACTCTGAATGGCCCCATTAAACCAGCCAGGGACAATATGAGAGAGACCCAGCAGCAGGGTCCTACTTCCCATTGTGGCTGATCTCAGAGACGAGGAAGAAGGGTCAATGGACATCATACAGCCTCCGTTATTGCCACAACAGCATGCAGAGGCCGCTCGTTCATGTCTTGCAAAGCCCCAACTATTGGCTAACTGCTCAGTCCAAAGGACAAGTGTGCTCATGTGAAACTGCTACGTGTTGTGCGTGTGAAAAAGGGGCCATCCCAGGTGAAAAAAGAGCTAATTTTTGGTGCCTCCACTGCTCAGCAAAGCCACTGCAAGGAATCCGTTATGCCTGGTGCAGTGAGTTGCACTGCGGTTGGTGCAATTCTTATTGCACCAGATTTCCTCTGCATTTAAGGGCTGGCACGTGATTTGCTAAGATTTTGAACCTTAACTTTCCTTTTGAAAACTCAACGCTGCCTTCTGGGCTTCCTCCCCACTGAGCCTGCAAGTGCCCCAGCAGTCATACGCTTCTGCAAATCTAGGCCACCCAGTAACTGGTTCGCAGCAAACTACCGACAGACTAATAGCAACTAATTTAGTGGGAGTTACGGAGGCTGGTCAAATCAATCGATTGAGGCGAAATATATGAGGGAAATCAATAGCTTTCCAGAAGTAAAAAGATGTATTGTGTAATTAGCCAATGTGCAAAGACTGTTTCAAGGTGAGGCAAATGAATCCTCAGCTGCCCCTAAGGTGCAGGCAGGGTCCATGTCAAAGTGGAGTTGGCCAGCCACAGCAACAGACACGCAGGAGTTCTTTGTGCATGGGAAAGGTGGAAGAACCTTGACTCAGTGGTCAGTTCCTGGCCCTCTGGCCTTGAGGGCTGCTGGGCAGAGAGCATCAGAGTGGGGGAGAGGTGATGGAATGTCCCCTGGGTGTCTTTGCACTTGCCGGGGTGATAGTTAGCTAGGAAATCAGAGATGCAATTAATCATAACGCATCTTTTAAGTGTCGGCTCAGAGAGGCTGGTTGTTGGATTGTATGCTGAGAACCTTGCACTTCACAGGAGGCTTTTAGGGAAGGAGTCCCCAGTCACATGCATCTCTCTGGAGACGGAGGGACGGGATCATGAATAGCAAATCAGCAGAGGAGGTTGGGAGAGGCAAGCACTTGCTAGTTCCAGGTTACCTGCAGATGCACTTACTGGAGGTGTAAGTGTGGCCCGTCAGAGGCAGACGAGCAGTTTATCTGGAGTCAGCGTCCGTGTGGATACTTTCTCCGTTCAGAGTACTTAGCACAGATTGCTGCCTTTGCATTCATTTCCTTGGATGACAGGTTAAATAGTGGCCCTGCTTATTCTTATCCTTCGCTTTGGAATGATCCCATAGGCATGAGGAGTTAGAAAATAGCAATAAATCAAAGGGCTGATTTGTATGCCCCTTACCCTTGGAACTGCTCATGGGTAATCCCACCCTGATTGTAACCGGGGAGCAGCTCTTGATGACACGCTATGATTTTACAGCCCAGTACAAAAGTCAGGGAGATTGTCCCCAGGCAACTGACACAAATGGCGGAAATCCAGGAAGTGATGGCAGCAAAAGCAATTATAAACAGGCCTTGTTGTAACCCCCACCCGCTCCTCTGCATGCTCTGTGTTCTGGGGCGCTTGGAGGGCCTGGCTGTGACTTGGGCTTTGATGCACCGGTTACTGACTTTGGTATCCAGTGATCACTCAGACCCAGATCCTCAAAGATATTTAGGGGTCCTTAGATGCCTAATTATTTTGGAGGATCTGGGCCTCAGAGTTTAAGGTGCTTGGGAGAGGTTGCTCACAGAATCCCACCCAGACTCTCTATCTGGGAAGCTCAGTCCTTAAAGACACAGTCTCCAATATCCCCAGTACAGGATACTAGACGTGACTGAATATAGCAAATCCTTTTCTCTTGTTCTTCATCATCAAGTGAACACATCGTGGCCAAGAGGACTGTGGATTTGCTGGGAGTGCTGCTCATTAGGGGCTTGGTCTGAAGCCCTTTGGACTCCCATTGTCTTCAGTGTGCTGTGGACCAGGCCATAAATGGCTTGATAATCCAGTACTTAAATGGTTTTACTTTCTGTGGGACTGACCCTGCTCCCATGGAAGCCAATGGGAGTTTGGCTGTTGATGTGAGGCACTTGGAGACTTCGGCGATGAGCGCTGTATAGGAACCTATCCAGACCAAAATAGCCTTCCAGGGAGCGTTAGCATTGTGAGGATCCAAATGAACGTGAAATGCTGGATCTTCCTCCAGGCTGGGGATGGAATAGAACCACCGAACCGTGGCACAGCACCTGACTCCTCCATCCAGGAAGTCCGTCCCCAGCTCCAAGCAGCAAGTCATGTGTAAATAGAAAATAGCGGGGGGGGGATTCAAGGAGCCAGCCTCATCCCTGGTATATAGTTAACAGATGGATTCAGCTTGAGACTGTTGGCTTGTTACTCTGTAAAGCCCTGTGTGTTGCAGTTCCTATGATCTCATAGGCTGCCAGTCTCCTTGTATTTGAACCCAACCGGTGAGATCAGCTGGGCCACTTGCACTGTTGGTCCCTAGCTCTGTGTGTCTGGTGGCTGAGGCAGGATGTTTTCAGGGTGAAGTTTTCTAGGATTCAGTTCCCCCTCTGCACCCTGCCCCTTCTAGTCCTGACTCAGTCCAAGCGAACCGACCTCAGGCCTACCTGTTTATCCAGGCTTTCGCCTGACCTGGCCTAGGGAGGGGGCTGAGTTTCTGCTGGTGTTTGGGGAGTGTCTGTGTCACAGGCCGCATTGTTCTAAAGCACGATCCCATAGAGGAGCTGACAGCAAATTGTACATGGGCCCAGAAATACATCTCTTCAATTGGAAAACTAGTCAGTGAGGTTATTCAAACTTTTCTGAAGGGCGGCAAACGTTCCCGGTTCCGGTTTGCATCTCAGGGCGGTTGACTTGGGTCAGTTAGTGGATCTGGACCAGTCCACCTTTCCTTGACACTGGATTTTTAGCTGATGTAAATCAGCAAAGCTCCATCGACTTCAGTGATCTCTGCATTCCCTGTGCAGCTAGTGAAGTTTTCCTCTCCTTCTCTCACCCCCACCCCACCGCCAATCCCTTCAGGCAGGGGCGAGTGGCTAGAGCCAGGGTCCTTTTTCATCGTTGACAGCCCATGAATATTCATGGGGGAATATTAAAAATGTCTGCCACATCTAGAATTAGTCATGGGGCCCTGGATAGATCCAGGATGCGTATTACAGTGGCACTGATGTCACCCACCCGTTCTGCTGTCATATACCAGGTCGCGTGGAGTTGCGGCCAAGGTGTGATTGAAGTGCTGGCCCCCATTACTCATTATGAGAGGCTCTGGCTCATCCAGCCAAGCAGGGCTGGCTCCATTCCTCTACCTGTGTGTTCTCACACACACTAGCCAAAGCGCCATGGCGGCCGGGAACTGTTTGCAACTCCAGGGAGAGGCTTCTGGACGTAAATGCATAGCTTCAAATTAAGCAGCACCTTCTCAAAACACAAGGATGCCTCTCTATGTAGAAAGGCGCAGTGCTTTTGCCTCTGATTTTGTAGCCCAGCGTGTCCATAGTTTGTGCCTATTTTGTTCCTGCAAAATTCACAAGAAAGCGCTTTGCTCAAGGTTGCCTAACCATAGATCTTGAGGCAGGGTCCCCAGGTAAAGCTACCTCACATGTGACATTACAGGGCAAATGGAGAAGCAGCTTTATTTCAATCAGACGCTGACACAGAGAAAGTCCTGCCACTCGGCTCCATAAAACCAGGAGTGGGGAATTGCCACCCTCACACACAGGACCTCTAGTGAGACCTCCTCCCCTTACTTATTGGCACAGCCTGAATCTCTGTACACCCTACCTTAATCTGACTGGCAACGAGTCACCCCCTTGGTCCTGCTAGGAGATCGTTGTAAGTGGAAGAGCTAGGAAAAGGCACTTGGGAGTCCTGATTCCCAGTCTCTTGCTCTAACCCTTAGATTACACTCCCCCCAACGGTTGGTAATAGAACCTAAGAGTCCCAGGTCCGCGTATGCTGCTCCGCCAACGAGACAACATTGCCTCTTCCCATACCACACATCTTCCCTTGCTTCCCAAGAAGGGATCTGGCAGATGGTTGGTGCTGCCCTGGGGATGTGGCATGGTTTCGCTGTTGTTTTGAGCCCTGCAGAGATTCACCTTTTCCTTTGTTCCCCGTGAGGTAGGGACACCTGGCCCCTTTCTCCTTCGAGTTCTGGTTAAGTAGAAGAAAATCCTTGAATGGGCTGGGGCTGTACAAACACAGACCCCAAATAGCCCAGGATTCCTGTCTGCATCCTGAACAATGATCAGGTCCCAACTCTTCAGGGTGGGGGGGAAGAGAGGCATGGGGCATTCCCTCTGACACTTCCTGCTGTTAGTGAGCTCACCAGCATTTCCTCCGCGCTGTATTTGCGGGGGGATATTGTTAGTCATGTGCGATTTCCACCATGTGGCGTTAACGTCACTTGCGAATGGCTTGTGCAAGCTTGGTGCAGCTAAATTGACCCCTGATTTGTCCTGTAGACTGAATCCTGGACGTAACCCCAAACCTAATCCGGATCTCAGCGTCGCTCCCTTGCTCCGTGCCTCATTATTTCTACTGACTCTGATCCATGTAGAACTCTCCCCTGAGGACTAGAGTCTGATCTCATACACAGTAGACGTATATTGGTGTAACTCCATTGACTTCAGTGGAGTTCTTGAAGGTTTACACCGAGAGCAGGATCCCTACATCTGTGTCCCATCACGTCTCTTGTCTGTCTACTGGATGTATATTCTAAAACCTACAATGTGGTTGCTGAGAAATGAATGTAGCCAATAGCTAGTTAGTGCATGTCCATGCAATGTTGTTGTCCCACTGCAAAGCTATCCATCCTGCTAGCAGAAGGAACGCAAGTCAGCTGACAGATCTGCTTCCCCAGGCTGCCATGACATTGACGGTGGTTTTAATAAGCTTGGAAGTGCGTGAGCCTGGCGCAGGCATGTTGTCTCACACTTTCTGAGGAAGGCAGACAAACAAATAAATCAGTGTTTGCCGAAAGGAAAAAAAGGACAAAACTGTTAAGGGAGGAAAGGGGCAAAAAATATTGTCGTGCTTCTGAGAGGGCGGCAGGCACAGCAGAGTGAGAAACAAAATGTAATTTAAAAGGAGAGACATGCTAGACAGAGTCTCTTTCCCTACCAGAAACTCAGACAGAATGGAACAAATCCACACACTGCAGCTAACAGAGCCCAGCATACCAGGTCTGAGCCTCAGATACTCCATGCCTGTATCTGGGGCAAGGAGGGGAGGAAAAGGGGGATTTAAGCCACCTGTGATTGTGCAGTGACCTGCCTTGTCCCTGGTGTAAGTTACAGCAGCCTCAAGGAATGCTCTAGCTTTTACTCAATTTCTGATGGTCCCCAATGGCCCAGGGCTAGCAGAGAGTAGCCATAATAAAATGCACTTCAATGGCCCCTCTTGATGCCCCCGCATCCACTTCCTATGCTGGGGATTGAGAACAGAGTTGGTAGAGAGCAGCGGTTTTCAAACCATGGGTCGCGATCCCATTTTAATGGGGTCACCAGGGTCGGTGTTAGACTTGCTGGGGCCCGGGGCCAAAGCCCAAGCCCCACCACCCAGGGTGAAGCCCAAGCCCGAGGGCTTGAGCTCTGGGCAATGAGGCTGAAGCCCTTGGGCTTGGGCTTTGGCCCCCCTTCCCCTCCTCCCAGGGTGGTGGGGCTCAGGCTTTGGCCCCCCTGCCCCGGGGCAGTGGGGCTCAGATGGTCTCAGGCTGCAGTCCCCCCTCTTGGGGTCATGTACTAGTATTTGTTGTCAGAAGGGGGTCACTGGGCAATGAGGTTTGAGAACCACTGGTGTAAAGGCTTTGTTAGATATAGGCCAGGTGGTAACATCTGTGCCCCAAGAAGCTAGACTTAATGCTGCTACTGTGATTCAATGCTGGTTTGGGGTGGAGGGTGAGGGTGTGGCATGCTGGGTGGTGAGCCATGCTGTCCTTCAGATGAAGCATTAAACTGAGGCCCCTCATGCATGTTCCTGGTTGCTCAGTTGATATGGCAGGTTGCAAATTGAGTACGGGATAACCACAAAGACCTGGCCAGCACTTGCTCTTGGTGCGCATGAATCCTAATCTCCCAAGTGGTATGTCAGCGACTGCTGAGCACTTAGGCCAGAAAAGGGCTCCACACCCACAACTGGGGCTGGACTTTCAAAGTGCTCAGCATGCCACGGGCCCCCAACTTGTTGAGTTCTCTGGAAAAGCCAGCTACTCATTTTGGGGCTGTCTCAGGCTGGCTGGCCCTTTCAGGGGAGTCAGGCTCAGCTTGGCCTGTGATACAGCAATTATTCCCCCGCTGATCCTGGCCAGGTGGCTTAATTGCAATGATTGGACACAGCTGGGAATGGGTGAGGCAGTGGTTGAAGTCTGTATTTTCATATGGGGTTTGTCTGGGAACTCCAGGCAGGAGCCTGGGGAGCCCCTGCCCTGATAGAAGGGTGAACCCATAGGGGTGGTGGTGGCACCTGAGAAGAATACAGGTACAGAGTGGGCCCAGGAGGGCGCTAGGGAAAGGCCTGCTGTTTGGCTGAGGGAGGAGGAAGCCAAGGGGAGTCGGAATAGCCAGGCCTTGCCTGCTCGCTCCAAACAGGAGCTGGAACAGAGAGAGGGGGGCCTGGGTTGCCAAGCTGTCCCACTGAACGTGGCAGGGTGAAGACCCCAGAGACCAAGGGTGGAAGTATTAGCAGGTCCAGGCTCAATTGAAGACTTGACGGGAGGCCACCGGACTCTTGTTTATTGGACTCTGTTACCCCGGAAGGGGGAGACTTTAAAGTGACCTGGCCGGAGGGATGAGTCATGACAAGAGGCACGACTGCAGGGCTGGAGCAGCTGTCAGCAGGGGATGCTAGACAAGGAGACCACGAGGGGGGCACCAGCGGTGAGTCCACTCCTCTACAGGCTCCTAAATGGGAACTGAGCTCTTGGGAAAATCTGGCCTTTGATGGCTCCTGGGCTTGCCCTGCTGGTAGCAAACACGTTGTGTTGTGAACTGCTGAGAGACATCTCCCAGGATGAGTGCAGTGTAAAGCCATAGGGTCCGATCAATGGAAAAAGTCTCATTGACATCAAGAGGCTTTGGACCAAGCTCTAAATCCTTTGTCATGGCAGGACCTAGGCATCCCAGGCCAGACACAGAATGTGCAGGGAAAATCTGAGCCCCAAGACCATCCATAGCACCAAAAACATAACCCTGGCCCTCCTAAAAAGCCTTCTCACGTGGGCTGTCTTTGGGGTTTTCTTTGCATTACAGACCATCTTGCTGTCTGAACAATTGATTTTGAATCATGCGCTTGTGGACTTTTTTAGCTACAGTGTCTCTAAGGAGAGCAGCACCCAGTGCTGATGAGCTGCAATTTCTGACCTCTTCTTACTTGAACACAACCACACAGCTTCATTCCACAATAGATTAATGATCAGCATGTTCCTGGGCTGAAGATTTGTTTAACATACTTCAGCCTGGTGTGAACTGTCACAGTTGAATAATTAACCTCTAGCGACAGAAGCCCAGAATGGAAATCCTGACATTATGATTAATGATCTAGTTTGTTATGATAATGTCTGGACCAGCCAAGAATGGGGCCTCGTGGCTAGGGCCCTACCAAATTCACGGTCCATTTTGGTTAATTTCACAGTCATAGGATTTTAAAAATCATAAGTTTCACAGTTTCAGAGATTTACATCTGAAATTCCATGGTACTGTAACCGTGGGGGGTTCCAACCCAAAACAGAGTCATGGGGCGGGGTGTGTGGCAAGGGTACGGAGGTCATGGTGTTTCCACCCTTACTTCTGTGCTGTTGCCTTCAGATCTGGGCAGCTGGAGGGCAGCTGCTGGTCAGGCTCCCAGATCTGAAGGTAAGGCCAGCAGCAGTGCAGAAGTAAGGTCACCCTCACTCTCCAGATGCCTGGATGCCTTACTTAGCTGGAGAGCTGGCCAGGGCGGGGAACCAGGCAGCCCCCCTGGCAAACGGTCTTGGAACCTTTCAGTTCTCCCAAATGAGCATTTTCTGATAGAACATTTTGGACCAGCTCTATTGATGAACCTGCTCTAGGCTTGGCTACCAGAGCTGGCTCTTTAGCTCAGGCAGTAGAGTGGCATGCTTTAAGATCTATGGGTCTCAGGTTTGCTTCCCCACTGCCAATGACCTACCCAGCAGCACAGTGTTACATAGCCGACCCAAAGATGAATTCTGCTCTTAGATAGAGCCTGCATCTGGGGTATCCCCTAATTTCAATGAACTTTTAACTCCAGTGACTGTAGTAAAGCCACCAGCAATAGATACTAGTTCTCTTTTCCTCTCTTATACCCACATACCCTAAAACAACATTGACTCTTCCAAACCCCTGCACAGCATGGTCTTTCCCCCTTTGCTGGAAGTTTCATGTTTCAAACTCCCGTGTCCTTCAAACACCCAATGTACGCTAGGTTCCCAGTGGCAGGGAGCATCAGGCAAGAGGTGAGGTGCTGTTTGGTAATCAGAGGTAACAGAGTTTTCCACAGCTTGTAGCTAAAGATAAGTGTCTTCATCTAAACCGTGACTCGAGCTGTCAGCAAAGCCGACATGACAAAGGTCTGGTGTCGCCAGGAGTGTGTCTTCATCTCTGCCTTTATAGCGAGTTTAGGTAGACTCTGTAAATACAAATACAAGCATGCAGTTACTGTGATCACCCAGCATCTGGTTCCCAATTCAGTAAGGTGTTTAACTCAAAGCATGGGAGATGTCCCATTGGGGTTACACATGTGCTTAAAGCAGGGGTGGGCAAACTTTTTAGCCGGAGGGCCACATCTGGGTGGAGAAATTGCATGCAAGGCCATGAATGTAAGGCTGGGGCAGGAGGTTGGGGTGCAGGAGGGAGTGCAGAGTGTGGGAGGGAGTGTGGTGTGGTGTGCAGGAAGGGGCTCAGGGCAAGGGGTTGAAGTGCAGGAGGGGGCTCAGGGCAGGGGGTTGGGGTGCAGGGTGTGGGAGGAGGCTCAGGGCAGGGGGTTGGGGTGCAGGAGGGGTTCGGGGTGTGGGCTCTGGCCGGCACCGCTTTTACCTTGCGTGCTGCTGCCACCCTGGAGCCGCTCAGCGGGGCTAAGACAGGCTCCCAGCCTGCCCTGGCCCTGCGCTGCTCCCAGAAGTGGCAGGCACCATGTCCCTGCGGCCCCTGGGGAAGGGGCCACAGGGACTTGATGTCGTCTGCTTCCGGGAGCAGCACGAGGCCCACGGCACCACGGGGGGTGGCAATCCCGCATGTTGGATGCAAAGCCCTGATGGGCCGTAGTTTTCCCACCTGGCTTAAAGTTAGGGTTGTGCAAACATACCTTGCTGGACTGGGGCTGTAATATCAGCCTAAATTCTTACTTTATATGCATATGCCATATAATAATAATTAATAATACTTCTCTATAGTGCCTTTCCAAAGAGGGTCTCAAAGCATTTTATCAACCTTAATTAATAAGACAAAACCCTTCCTCACGTAGCGCCTATTCCTGCTCTCATTGAAGTCAAATGTGAAACTCCCACTGACTCTGCTGGTGGCAGGACCAGCCTTCAAACGATAAGGAGGATGCATACTGGCCAGTATGCACAAGCCAAGGTGTCTCAACACCCATTAGAACCCAGCTTTTGTCCCCAGTGCTCGGTGGAACCAGCTCATCTTGAGAGTCTGGGCAGAATTACTGGGTCCTGAGCAGGGTTTGGTGGAATCAGACAGGAGCTGAGAGGAAGGGGTGAAATCTGACTAGTTTGGAGCAGTATGCTGGTTCTGGACAGAGGCAATGTACTGCAATGGGGTTGTTCTCCTGAGGGCCTTGGCTTGCATTTCACAAGAGCGAGACAGGACAGGGGGGCAGTTCCAGTTTGCGCAAATTCCATTCTGGGAATTAACATATGGAAATTCTCTCCCCACTTTCTCCTGGATCCACTATCCTCCTTCATTTTCTGTCTCAGACCTTCGCACAGTGTGGCTGTACAGTTCCCAGACAGCTGCTGTGCTGCACCCCAGAGGTGGCTGCATTTCAGTGAAGTGGTTGCTTTAGGATTCATTAAGACAAAAGGTGCTGTATAAATATTCTCTCTTCTTCTCTGATTCCCTTTCCACTTCTCCTCCACCCCCTCTTGTCTCTTTCTCCCCCTTTGCTCATCTCTCTCCTCTCCTTCCCCTCTCCAGCCAGTGATTTCTCAAGATGCACCTGGTCACACCCAACCTCCCTCTGAGGGTATGGGCTAAGGTTGGCCTCCTCTGTGCTGAGGCTCTCCCCAAGTGTGCATGCTGCTCAGGGGAGGAGCGCTGGCTTTGCACAGGAGTCAGCTCCCAGAAGCCAGGATGCAGTCTGAAGACTGGGGGCGGGGACCAGCTCTCTTTGCACTTTGCAATTTTCTAAGGGGGCCTGGAAATAACTCCTCATGGCACATCACAAACTAGGGGTAGGGAATGCCTTAACTGGGACCATCCCATGGGTGTCAGGTCCTCTGCACCACTGGACATCTTGCATTAGCTACGTGCTCTGCAGCTGCTCCTGCTATTTGTTTGTCTTGGCTGCAAGTCCTCTCTTAAAGGCGTGAGGTCACTTGGAGGTTAGTCGCAGCCCTAGAACTCATGCTGCCAGTGCAGCTGTATCCCAGGAGGCAGGCACAGGTGGCCTGGGCACTACTAAAGGTGCCACAAGTCCTCCTTTTCTTTTTGCGAATACAGACTAACACGGCTGCTACTCTGAAACCTTACTTTCCACTGGCATCTTTCATCTGAGTGTCTCAAAGCCCCAGGCAAACATTAAGGACTGAACCACAGTGCCCTCTGGGAGCATCGCCCCCATTCTACAGATGGGGAAACGGAGGCATGGAGCATTTATAAGTTTATATGGAGGCTCCTGCTTGTACAAGAAACCAGTGGTAGAGGTGGGAATAGAACCCAAGAGTTCTGCTGTCCAGCCACTATGAAATGTTACCCATTTCACTGGCATAAGCAGGGACTTCAGCCTGGGGCTTCCAACATCCTGACCTGTCCCAGTCTGTTGCAACATCCTTTGGGCTCTGGAGCTTGATCCAGGGGCTGTGCATGCAGGATAGCTATGAGAGGGATGTACCTAGAGACAGGATTAAGGGATTCCAGTCATGAGCCTCAGCGAAGCTGTAATTTAACTTTAATTTACATGCCAGAGGTTTTGTCCCCCTGTATTGCTGTTTTCTTCCATAAATTGTACATTATAATCTGTCGGCAAAACTTGCCTCATTCTGCCAGGCAGCCACCCATCTAAAGCCATCCAGGCATTTTGCCGGGCAGTCTTCCCTGGCTCCCTTGCTTTGCAGAAAGGTGTCGGCCTCTTGGTGTTAAAATGTGTTTCAGATTGGACAAACTGGAGCCAAGACTTCACGGAGCAGAGGCTTTTCCACTCTACAGCTTGGCAGGTTCTGCTGGTTGCTAACACATTGTGGTATGAGAGAACGAAGAGGAGACATTCCCAGACTGGTGTTTTCCTAGCTCTGCTCGGTGCAGCAGGTGAGGGATAGGGAGAGGGGAAAGCGAGAGATTTGTTGGAGTTAAGGCAGAGAGTGACAGGGGTGAATGAGCCCGAGAGAAAGGGGAAGACAGGAAAGAAGAGGAGAGGGAGATGAAGTGTAGGAGAGAGCCAGGGTGTTTAAAGGGATAGGAAGAGGAGAGAGGGGCAAATGGATGCAGAGGGGCAGAGAGGCCGATGAGAACAGTGCTGGCTGTGAAAGAAAAGTCCCGTGGGACGGGAAGGTTGGGGGCTGGAGGTGGGCAGATCTGCCTGGAGAAGCTGACGACTCCTGCCAAAAACCATTAGCTTGTTGGTGGGTTGAACAGACGCCTTGTCACACTCCGGAGTGGATCTGTGACCTTTCCCTCTCCCCAGGGCTGTCATTGCACTGAGTGCGGATTGCTTGTGTGGGGAGAGATGACAAAGGTAGAAACCACTGGGCAGCAAACCCCAGAGGGAATTGCTTTCTTCTAGCACTGAACAAGGAACTTTATCCAAATGGGGGAAATGGTGTTCGCCCCAGACCTATGCACTCTCTGCTTCACTGTAGAGCTTCCACCAAGAGCCTTTCCCAGATCCCCCTTGCCTGGCTTCCTGCCACAGATTTAAAGAAACAGCCCACGCATCCTCATGTCTTACCCCCTCCCTTTCCCCTGTACTAACAGTCTTTAACAAGAATAAATATTTATTTAACAACAAATTATAGATCCAGACAAGTCACTGGCTTTGCTGCTCATCTACATCCGGTATCTTCTGGTCTTGGCAGGTTGATTCATTGGATTTATCAGACCCCAAGCTGCAGACTCCTGCTCAGTCTGCTTAGACCTCTCCTCAGCAGTGTCATCGCCCTTCATTCAGGCCGCGGAGCTGCTACCAGAGTGATGTGACAATTCAGCTGTTTGGAATCAGCGGTGCACCTTGGATCAGCTTGAACTATGTAGGGTCTTGGGGACATGCCTATGTCCAGGGGCGAGAGTTGGGCTTGTCCAGTATGTGTTCTCATCCAGTACTGTGTCTACTGGTTTCAGAAAGGATAAGTTGTGGATGTATTTCAATAATTGAAGGGGGGAACGAACCTGACACCTGTAAGATCTGATGTGTCTCAGCCTCCCCTCTTTCCTATAGTGCCATGCAGGACAAAGGGTGGTAGCATTGTCCTGAACCATCGACCCATAAGTCAATGAGCTGGGTGTCAGCTCTGGTGATAGAGTGGAGAGAGGGCTTGGGAGTGCGAGTATACTACTCCTTATCAGTGTCACTTGTGGACCGATGAGGTGACCTGGCCCTAAACGACCAGCTGCTGATTATCAGCTAATGTGAAACAGATGTTCTGGTGGCTTTCCAGTCACAAAAGGGAAGTCAGATGATGTCCAGCAAAGAGCAGGCTCTAGGGAGTGGAGATGGCTGGTGGGCGGGTTTGTCACGGGGGGTGGGGGTGGAAGCAGATGGCTGGAGCAGGTGGTTGGCCGTAAGGGGCAGGGAATGGCTGGAGCGGGCCAGTTGTGGTTGTAGGGAGAAGCCTGTTTCTCACATTAATGCCAATTGATCCTACCTCATTGTGAGCACCTTGACCTGACAGCTCATGTTTGTAACAACTCTGGTCCCAGCTCCCCCTGCCACTTGTGATTAAACAACAAACTGGGTCTGATGTATTCCAAACCCTGTGCTTAATCATCACTACATGGCAGATGTAGGGATGTGCCCTCCTGCCTCCCCAGCTGTCAGGAGGGAGGGCCTGACTCACCTAGCCCTCGGCTGGTGCCTTAGAAGAGAGGACGCCCTGTCAGAACAGTGAGCTCCAGCTGGGCTGCTGAGCCCCCTCTCTGCTCTAAAGATTTGGCAGGGACCCTGCTGAATTGTGGCTGGTTTACTCCCTCTCTTCCTTTTCCCTGTCAGTTGACTCTCCAGTTGCTGCTGAAGGCAGATACCAGGCTCCAGGGGGTTTGGAGGTGACAAATCTCCAAGGACAGCAAATAAAAGTTCCCCTTAGAGTAGCACAGACTTTGAGGTTTGTGCTGGAGAAAATCCATCTCGGAAGTGGCTGTTTTCTCCCTCCTGCTCCACTCGCTCTCTCTATCTCTGTCCTTTTGCTTGAATCTCCCTCATCAGACTTTAATGACGTTCCCAGTTATTGCCACTAATGAAGGACCATGACTTTCACTAACCGGCCAGCCGAGATGGATTCTTCATGATTGACTAGATGGCCCGAGAGGGGCTGCGTGACAGCTCTCCTCCCAGGAGCTTTAAACAAATGCTCTTGTCTCTAATCGAGTTCCTTCCAGAATTAATGAAGCCCCGAGATCACTTTTATCTGCTGGAACAAGATGGAGCTGCTTCCAGAATCAAAGTCCCCCAGTGAGCAATGAAATGGCTGATTCGGGAGAGCACAGAGCTGGGGCTAGGGAAAATAAAAACAGGAGCATGTGGGGAGGGGCGGGAGGAGCAGGGGGTTGGCTGCCCCTTTTAAAATCTAGGGTGGGTATCCCAAACGCAGCACTGAGGGACCCTTGCCCTCCATCTGACACTGAATTTTGTTTACCCTGCCAAGGACAAAGCAGAGAATAGAAAGAGGACAGAGTGCATGAGAGAGCTCAGTGCTTAGCCCAGCCAGCAGGAGGCACTGCAGGGAAGGGAGAGGAGGGGACATGGAAGTCTCTATTCCCAGCCAGCTGGAGCTGCTTCAGGACACACACAGGGCATTGCTCAGCATCTGTCCCAGCGAGCAGGAGGTGCTGCAGGGAAGGGGCAGATGGGGTTGCACTGGAGACAAAGCCGTCTTCACTCAGGCCAGCAGAGTAGAGCTGCCTGGTGACAGGCAGAGGCTGAGGGTCTGCTGTGTGGTGCTGGAGAGGGATGTAGTTTTGTGTATTCTGCTTGGCTTTCTTCCTGCCTCCTTTCACCACCCTTCAACCTCCCATGGGGTGGGAGCACTGCATACCTGAGACCCACTGGCCAGCTCCTCTCCCTCCGCCAGTGCAATGAGAAGCCCTTCCCACTCTGCGCCACACCTCTGGCCAGAGCAGTGAGCTGAGCACCAGTCGCTGAGAGCCCAGGGGTTAAGTGGAGCTAGGAACGATTCCCCCACTTGATGCTCAGCTCCTCACTCTGGCCATGGGTGACAGCAAGGAGGGGAGGAGAGGAGCGGCCTGGTGAAACAGCACACGCTGGCCTGAGCAGGTGCTGGAGGGCTGGGAGATTAGAGAGCCCTGCGGCACGTGGGAGTCTTAGGATGGCTGGCCGAAGCAATAACACAGACAGGGATACACCAGCCTCTGCAACGCAGGAGACAGTAGTCTCTTTCCCAGCTAGCAGAGGGCAGTGCAGAGAATGGGATGGAGGGAGCCACAGCCACTACACCCAGTCCAGATGTGGAGTCAGATGCAATTGAATAATAGAAGGGCGTGCAGTCGTTGGTGGGTGCTGGGTGGGGGGGAGGGGGCATACGTGTTTTTGCAAACTGCCCATGTTTGCTGGGCCGTCTGGCTGGAGCTGACGACAGCCGAGCCTCGGAACCTCCCCCTGGGTTTGCCTTGTGGCGGGGTTGTTGAGTGGCCACTGCCCCAGCAAGCAGGGGCAGAGGAGAGGCTTGCGTGACTGGCCCTGGGTATGAAAACAATGGCAGCGAGCGAGGCGCTGGCTAAGTCACTCCAGTGCGTTGGCTCCACCGCATCGAAGTATTTAGATAGAAATCTCAAAGCTGGAATGTAAATTGGAAGCAGATTTGGGCTAAGGGACTCGATGCAGATGTTAAAGGTATTTCAGCTGCGTAAAACAGAGAGAAGGGCATGAATGAATGGGCCTCTCCCTCCCCACGGCGAACACATACTGGGCACAGCCAAGGTGGAGGACTGAACTATCTGAGGTGTGGTTCTTGCCTGTAGTCTATTCCCAGCCCCTAGGTCTGTGTTCGCGTGAGAGGGGTGGGAGAAGGGTGTGGGACCTGTTGAAATGCTTGGAAGGGTTTTGGTATGTGATTGGCTAGCTGGGAGCTGTGTCAAACAAAGGAGAAGTGCGTGTTCACATGTGTGTGCAATGAAGGGAGTGTGCCCAAGGCACTTGCGTGAGGGTGCCTGGGTGCTACATGTGGGTGGCACATGTGTGCAATGATGCCCTGATGGCATAGGTGTACAAGGGTCCCTGGGGCGTGTGTAAGGGTGGGATGTGCACACGAGGTGTGAGTGCTTGGGTGGCACGTATGCATGCATGTGTGGGGTGGCTGTCTGAACAGCCAGGTGGGAAATGTGAACATGGTGTAGGGTGGTGCGTGCGAATGCACAGGATGCCTGCCTGAGTGCCCAGGTAGCATGTGTGCCCAGGCGTGATGTACACATGGTGCACGTGCTCGTGTGTCCAAGGGGGCTAGGCTTTGTTTTGCTTCCCCAGGAAAGCACCTCCTGTCTGGCACTGTGCAGTTCGCTGCAGGCAGGGGATGTGGGGTTTATTTCTGGACGCTGCCTAATGCTTTGCCTTCCCCTCTGTTCACCGGGGGCTCTCAAGTGATTTCAGGCTACTCAGCTGCCCTGGGAAGGATGGTAGCATAGCTGTGTTCATGGCACAGAGGTCCAGGACTGGCCAGCCGCCCCGCAAGGCTGTCTGGCTGACGGATGGGGAGGGGCAGGGGGTTTCCCACCAGCTCTGCCACAGCCCCAGAGAGGTGGGGAGCTGGGAGTCCAGTGGGGCAGGTGCTGCTGGGGCAAGGGTTGCTGATTCTGTCACAGCCGGAAGGTGCGGGGGTGTTTCCTTTAGTCCCTTTGCTCTGACTCCAGAGGCTCACAACTGCACAGACTATTTATTCAGAGCCCTGTTTCTATGGCAACGTTCCATGGTGTGTGGGCTGATAGTGCGAGCCGAGCCCTCGGTGGAGCCTCCTGGGGAGGGAAGGAAAAGCCTTCTGCTCATTGAGATGCACCTGACAGCACTGCGGGGCTGAGGGGAATCCTCTCTGCACAGGCTGGGAGGCAGGGAACCCCTGGCCCAGCATGGGCCTCGCGTCGCGGGGGAGCAGCAGAGCTGGAAAAGCCATCTGAGCCTATGGAGTCTGTCTGCTCGCTGGCTGGGGTGGCCTGGTCTCCCCTGGCCGAAGCCATGGCAGAGGTTACACAGATACCGCCCTTGATCTCAGCCTGAATGGGAGATCCCCGTCCTGGGCTACTACGGCCCCCGGCCCCCCAGCTCGTTCACAGTGATTATTACAAGTATCTCTCCCAGAGCAAATAATTATGGAATTATAAACCCAATCCCCACGGCCCCCTAAGAACATCAGTCTATCTGTCAGCAGCTGTCTGTGATGGCGGAGGGGAGGGCAGAGGAGGGCTGTTATGTAAGACCCTGGCAACACGTGAACTCCCCTCTCTGGCTCCAGCCGCTTTGCTTTCCCGAGAGCTGTGCTTGTCTGGCCACCCCTATCCCAGCCCTGGCGGCCCAGGCCATTGGGACAGCGGAGCGGCCCCTCCCACTGGGACAAGGCCAGGTTTGCCCTGTGGGACTGTAAGACAAGGATGAGGTCTAGCGGACTGTAGGGGCAATGGGGAAGGCCTAGGAGGTGCTCTACTAACAGAGGGAGGGGAAGGGCTGGGGGCTCTTGTTAAGGGAAGGTCTTGGGGATGGATTCGCAAGGGGAGCTGTCGGAGGCCTTGCAAGGTGGAGGAGAAGGCTGCCCTGCCCCCTCACTTGTCCTAGATGGCTTACTTTGGGCCTGGGCTTCAGTGCAAACCAGAGGCTGGTTATTGGGGTGTTTCCTCAGGTGTATGGCTCAGCATAGTCACGTGGTATCATGTGACAGCTGCCCCCCAATTCCTCACCTCTGTGGGCAGCGGCTCTCTGGTACTGCACCCCTGCATGTGGGCTAGGGTAGCCAACTTGGTAATAGTTATAAACCAGACACTCCAGCAGGAATGCCGGAACCTCCCCTGTCCTGCCCCCCGCCTCTTCCCCCCCAGGCTCAGCCCCCATCCACTCCTCTTTCCCCTTCCCCCCGTCGCTCACTGCTTTTCCCCTCCACCCCCTTCCTGCCTGCGTCAGGAGGGACTCGCCTGCTTTGCCAGGGCTGGGAGCTGCAGCTGCCTGACTCAGGTAGGAGGCAGCCCTGGCTGAGAAAGGGGCTGGTGCAGGTGATGACCCCGTGCCTCTCTGCCTGCTTCACCTGCAGTAACAGGACTTTGGGTGTCCGGTAAGTACAGCTGAGTGGACACTGTCAGGTCCAGTTTTTGACCAGACTTTCAGGTTGAAAACCAGGCACCTGGCCACCTAATGTGTGGGTGACGAGGCACAGCGCCGCTACTCTGAGGGGGAGATGGATGATACAGGAATACTGCTGAGAGGGGACCGAACCCATGTAGTGTCAGCACTTGTGCTTTCCAGGCCCACCTGCACAGGGAGGTGCCTGGAGAAGGCATTGTCTGGCAGCCTCTCCCTTTGCTCCAGGACCCTGGCGCGGGGACGGAGGCTGATGATGTTTGGGTATGCACGTGTGCGGCAGACCCCGTGTGATAGAAACAGGCCAAGCTCGTCTTTGTCTCTGACTCTCGGTGACAGTCTTAGCTCCACGCTACCCGCCTGCTCGTAAAGGACCCCGTGCATCCAGGCCCAGCTACCAGATTGCGGCGGCTCCCGCATCAGAACCCTGGTTGGCTAGTGCTCCTCTCTCTGCAGCGTATAGACTATCCTTCCTGCTCCTTGCCGCCCACCAGAGGCCGGGTGCCATCCAGGCCCCCCTGTCAGAGCGCCTTTCTTCCCCACTGTGTTTGTCAAGTCCTTGGCATTCTTGCTAGGCTATGCCCCCGAAGCCTTCAGAATTGATGTGGTACTGTGGGAGGGGGGGAGACTGGGTGGGTCGCAAGGTGGGTTTGGAGAGGGATGGAGCCCCATGTGTCTTTCTTCATCAAGGGTCCCACAAATGCTAGCGTCGTCTCCCCCAGCCCCTTGGGATCGTTTCTTAGCAGAACGATGAAGGGGAAGGAGCAGACCGCAATGTGGCTGATCCCTGGGAGGTGACGGAGGAGCTGATGTAGTCTGTAGTTCCCAAATATAATTTACTCTGCAATTACTGCCTGCTCCCTACACAGTGAGTGCCTGGGCGCGATGGAGGTAGCATGGACCTGCCTGGGGTGGGGCATGCATTTAAAAGCAATAGAACAAGCTGAGCTCAAGAAATGTCTTCCCCATTCCTGTGTTGGGGGCCATTGCTTTGGGCACCATAGCCCTGAGTTATGAGCAGCAGGCTGGTGGGGAGGGTGCTGGAGGCAAATATTGAGCGAAATGTGCCTCCAGGGTCAGGGTTCTCTAGCCTCTGGGCAATCTGGAGTGAGCAGTAAGAATCTCAGGTGCTCTCTGCAGGAAATCTATACTGGGCTGGGTACCAGAGAGGAGTTTTCTGAGCTGTGGCCAACGCCAGCCTTCTAACAGCCTGTCCTGTAACAATGTGCCTTGCAGATTGACTGCTGATAGCACGTACGAGGATTGACGTGGGGGGGGGGGTGTACGTGTGTGAATGAACATACATGTATGCATGTATGTGCATGGTGGGCTAATGCAGTTTCATCCTTCTGAGAGCATGGGGGAACAACCCAAGCCCTACCCTTGTGATTGTAACAGCCAAGCTAGAAATCCGCTTTTCCTTGCTCTAACCCATAGTAATTTGCGGAGTCCTCCCTGAATCAGCATGTCTTGGTCCCATCACCTCAGGGCCTGTGAGCTGCAGATGGAGACAGGGAATTGATGCATGTAGAGCTGGAGAAGAGCTGGGCTTTAGCAGGTGAGCCTAGGGTTGCCAACCCTCCAGGATTGTCCTGGAGTCTCCAGGAATTAAAGATTAATCTCTAAGTAAAGATTATGTCATGTGAAACCTCCAGGAATATGTCCAATCCAAATTAGCAACCCTAGCCTGGCTGATAGCAGATGGCATGTACAAGGGGGCATGTGTGTGTATGTATATATATGGGGGTGGCTTGTCTCTCTCATTGTCTAGATCCCTAGTGCCTCTATCACACAACTATCTAGGCACATTGGCTGGGATTCACGTGTCTTGTCCAGTGGTAGGTTACTCACTTTTTTCTGTGCTGCTGGGGCGGGGGGGGGGGGGGGGGCTTCCTCCTCTCCCCAGTGGACTGAAGCTATGTCTACCCTGGCAATTTTGGGGAAGTTTCCCACCATGCACTGCCATCAGTGCAGTATCTCCCCTAGCAGTAGCAATGGAGGGAGTGCTAGTGTAGACCAGATTCAGGTAAATCTCTGTGTCATCTAAACCTCCTCAGACAGTTCTAGAGAAGACCACGGCCGGCTTTAGCACAGGTTCATGGGTTCCATTGCACCCACAGAATTCAGGAAACCAAGGGAGCAACATGCATTTCTCTAGGCCATCTGTCAGGGATCGTCTAGATATCCTTGCTCCTTCCTAGCTCAAGGGGCTGGTCTAGCTGAGCTCTCCAGGTCCTTTCCAGCCCTAAATTTTATGACTCTGTGATGAATTCTGGTAGCATTTGGTGCTTTGGCGGTAGGAAAGGGGAGTCGCGGTTCAGATGCAGGGGAGTTGTATCGTCTACCTGTGCTTTGTTTGAGCAGGCTTTCCCCATGTGGACAGAACCTTATCTTAAAGCTTTGGTGCGTCCCTGTGGAGAACCTTCTGCTTAGAGAGAGTGCACAGAACCAATCCCTAGTGCAGCTCCAGTGAGATCCATGTTATGATCCATAAGGAACCCAGTGGAGTTCCAGCAGGGATGCATTGGGTCCTGTATGTTTTCTGCTTCATGTCTGTCTGTCTCTTTCCCTGGGGTTTTTAAACTAGGCTCTTTCATGTTAAAAATCAACACAAACCAGGATTTTTTTTTCTTTGGTGTTTCTCTGCTTGTTCCCCATCTGGCATCACAATTGTCTGTGTGCTCATGGTGATCTCTGTGGCCACTGATCGTGGAAGATAGTGACTGCACTTGAGGAATAAGCAACAGCAGCAGGAAGCCCAGGGGGAGACTCAGGAAACAAGGATCCTGTTCTCCTGCAGATGTCCGTCATCAGAGGGAACAGACCAGCATGAGAAGGGGAGGTAGGAAGGGCTCCCCACTTGTCATATGGTGGGAAACTCTCCAGAAATGGTAATCTTTGCCCATCTCATGTAGCCCTGTTCGTGCCAGCAGATTTCATTTGTCTCTACGGCTTTTCTCAGGGTCATCTCAAGGAAAGAAACCAGCTATTAAAAGAATGTTTTTCTATATACAAACAAAAAACCAAAACCAAACTGCTCAGCTTCTACAACAACCAAACTCCTAGAAGGCTCTTTCCATAGCTTTCTCCCAGGCCCCTCTCTCTTGTCGGTCTGTCTCTCTCTCTCTGTTTTATACTGCTGTCCATCACCATGGTATCTGAGCTTCTGTGTACAATCAATAGCAATAGTGAATCACCTAGTGGGACTTCCTGGAATCTCTGGCCCTCTGTTTGCGGTAGGGTTGGAAAAGAAGGGGGTGGCATAACAGGGAAAGGCTGCTCTTCATACAGTTGGTTGGCCCCCCAACCCAAAAGCCACATACACCTCCCAATTAATAGAGCTGGTTGCAAAACGCAATATGTGCGGCAAATCCCAATATTTCAGCCTTTGTTTTCATCGTGCCCCAGAACGAAAAAAAGGAAATATCAACATTTTTTGCAGAATGAAATATTCCCAAAAAATGGCCATTAGCAAATGTCAAAATGATAACCTGACATTTTCAATGTCAACAAAAGGTTTCATCTGTAAATGAACGATTTTGTCCTGAATCAGCATTTTGACTGAAAATGGGGACATTTGCAATGAACATTTTCATTTTGGATCCAAATGTTTTGTTTCATTTGGGAATGTTGAACTGAAACAAAATCTCTTGTTTTGATTTTTCCCAATCAAAATAAAAAAAAATCATCAAAATTGACATTTGCCCATGGAAAATTTGGACAGATTCATATTTTTTATGGACAAATGTTTCACGCAAAAAAAATTGACCAGATCAAATTTTTAAACAAATCTGAATCACACCAAGGATGCACTGTATCTCTTACTCTTGTATCTTAGCAAGCACATTATTCCAGTACAGATGATCTGCTGCTTTTCCAAGAGGGGATGCGTTGTCACAGCATGCCAGAGCAGCACTCTCCCTTCTCAACAGAATGCCTTTCCCCAAAGGCATGAGCAGGTCTTTTAAACAAGCTTCAGTTGGGTAAAACCTAAACCAGAACCGATTTGGATTGGCCATTCTGGATTAAGAATTGGGATTTTGATAGGATCCAATTCCATTGCAGGATCTGGAGACCTGAAATTACCTTGGGAAAAACTTACTCTCTTGACCCGGATGAGGCTTTTATGGGTCTTGCATGTTTGGGACCTAGATCAACCAGAATGTGTTTTCAGTCTAATCTGGACATGTGCAGCCTTGCTATTTGGCACCCTGGTTTGTATGCATCTAGTTGGTGTCCCAGGTACCGCGATCGCTATCTGTTTGGGTTTTCACCCACTGCTGGCCTCCCATTGGAGAGGAAGGGGCTAGGAGAGCTGTTGAGATGGCCCGCTCATCTCTGGGGCATCATTACACTTAGAAGTGACTCCTACCAATGACTAAAGACTGACACTGCTTGGGCACTGAAGATCGTTTCCTCCAGTTTTCACACCAGAATAGTTGGCGCCCAGGATGTTGGACTTTGAGTCAAAGAAGGGGAAAAATTGAGGAGGACATCTGGCTTCCATGTAGCATATGGAAAATGCACCAGTGGGATAACAGAACCTGTCCACAGTTGGATCTTAAACCTGGGACCAGGTCTCGTGTCACTGCTGAATGGGTGTCTCCTAGACCTTCCACAGCAAATGTGGAGGGGGGACTGTCATAAATATAAAGGGAAGGGTAAACACCTTTAAAATCCCTCCTGGCCAGAGGAAAAACCCTTTCACCTGTAAAGGCTTAAGAAGCTAGGATAACCTCGCTGGCACCTGACCAAAATGACCAATGAGGAGATAAGATACTTTCAAAAGCTGGAGGGGGGGAGAAACAAAGGCTCTCTCTGTCTGTGTGATGCTTTTGCCGGGAACAGAACAGGAATGGAGTCTTAGAACTTAGTAAGTAATCTAGCTAGAGATGCGTTAGATTCTGTTTTGTTTAAATGGCTGATAAAATAGCTGTGCTGAATGGAATGTAGATTCCTGTTTTTGTGTCTTTTTGTAACTTAAGGTTTTGCCTAGAGGGATTCTCTATGTTTTGAATCTGATTACCCTGTAAGGTATTTACCATCCTGATTTTACAGAGGTGATTCTTTTACTTTTTTTTCTTCAATTAAAATTCTTCTTTTAAGAACCTGATTGCTTTTTCATTGTTCTTAAGATCCAAGGGTTTGGGTCTGTGTTCACCTATGCAAATTGGTGAGGATTTTTATCAAGCCTTCCCCAGGAAAGGTGGTGTAGGGTTTGGGGAGAATTTTGGGGGGAAAGAAGTTTCCAAGCGGCTCTTTCCCTGTTATATATCTATTAGATGCTTGGTGGTGGTAGCAATAAAGTCCAAGGGCAAAAGGTAAAATAGTTTGTACCTTGGGGAAGTTTTAACCTAAGCTGGTAAAAATAAGCTTAGGGGGTTTTCATGCAGGTCCCCACATCTGTACCCTAGAGTTCAGAGTGGGGAAGGAACCTTGACAGGGACCAAATACTCAGGTAGTGTAAATTGGTGTGACTCCACTGCAGCCAATAGATCAACACCAGTTTACACCAGCCTAGGCTCTTGCTAAAGTCTGTGCTGTCTCTATGCACTTTCCTTAGTGTTTCCATTGCCTCTCGCTACAGGGATGACCGCACACAAATGTACCACGCCTCTGCTCTGAAGATGCCTTGCACTTAATTATTTCTAATTGGCCTGTCACTGAAGAATGAAGGCAACTTTGACAATGTTATCTGACAGGTGTCACTTCATTGTTCTCCCCAAGTTTATTATCTCCCCCCCTCCCCCCCAGGATTGTGCATTGTGAAGTTCAGATTGCTCCCCTCCATTTGTTGCCGTTTATCTATAATTTAGAATGGTTTTTAGTTATATTATAATTGAATTTCATGTGTCACAGCGTGTCTCAAACAGAAAATATAAATATTTAACAGGCTCCACTGGTAATAAAGATTTGCATTTGCCTCACTTTTGCTCCCAGTGCATGAATATTCTGCATCATGCTCCATGGGTATTAACTTCATTCAGATTTATCCCCGGTTATGCAATGTGATGTTCACAACAGATCGGAAATCAGATTTTTTTTTAAAAAACCACAACAGTTAATGCCATTGTGGGTAGGAAAGCCACTGAAAACAGAGCTTCTGGGGCCACCAGTGTGTTGTCGAATGCAGCTTAAGTCTAACCAGCTTGGTGCAGGCAGCCTCTGGCACCTTGTCTACACTAGATCTCCTACTGGATTAGCTCCAGCAATGGTAGGAAATCTGAGGGGGGGAAGCAAGGGGACAAGGAGACGAGGTCTCTAAGCAACACCCCCTTTTAAAGTGGAGAACCTACAAACCTCAGCTGCACTTAATTAGCTCCCAGCCACAGTATCTCTCTGAGCTGCCTCTGAATCCTGGCTGAGAACTGACCCCTGAAAGTTGGCTGGTCTCAGCAGGGGATACGACTGAAGTGGAGCATGTCAGGGCTTTGGAGTCCTCTTCGGGGTGTCAGAACTTCAGTGCATCCTGGCACAGACCTCCAGGGAGAGAAGGAAACATGGGCCGTGTTCCTGACTGGCAAGAAAAGTGCTCGGAGGGTGGGTGAGTGTGCTGTGGGAGAAGCAATAGACTACAAAGAAACAACGCAGCACGGCAGGTCAGGCCAAGGCCTAGGCTGACCATTAAACAGGGCTGGCTCCAGGCACCAGCTTTCCAAGCCAGTGCTTGGGGCGGCATTCAGAATGGGGCGGCAGTCTGTGGCCCGCGGCGGCAATTCAGCGGCAGCCCTGCTGCTCTTCCCGCCACGGCAGCTTTTGGGGCGGCAAAATTGGTAGAGCCGCCCCTGCCATTAAAATAGCTCTGTCTCAGGTGAGCAGGAATATATCACACTACAGATAAACTTCGCACCCTGCTTCATTCCTAACAGAGGGGGAGAGAGGCTGCTCCAAGCCCCTGGAAATATGGGCAGAGGTGGGGCCTGCAGCTGGCAAATGCTGACTGGCAAAGTCTGGCATCAACCAAGTGAGGTAAGATTTCCTATCTCCTCTTTGTTGAAAGGGCAAGAGCACACTGTGGGCACCGAAAAGGTCCCTGCCACCTGAGTGCATTCAAAACAACAGTTGCCACCAGCCAGCGAGAGTGAAGGGGGTGGGGGGGGGGGGCAGGATTGTGTAGAATGGGTCAGTTGTAGCCAGGCTGCAGCTGTTTGAACAAGCTGAAGCCCTGAGAGCCCATTGCCATGTAATTCAGCTGGCAAAGATTTACGATCATCCAAAATTAATGAGACTAGAGCAAAGTCCACTACCTCGCTGTCTCTGACATGCTTCCTTCTGGCCGCGCTTTCCCACTCACTGAGCAAGGCTCCAACAGCCGACGTGGGGTAGTCACTGATGTGTAGTAATTGGTGTGACCCCCATTAACACCAACAGGGGATCTGGCCCATTGACGTCAATGGAGCTATGCTGATTTACACCATGTGATGACCTAACCCTAGCTTTGAGTGGAGCATGTGGAGTATGGCTGAGACCTCACAGTGGTCTGCTTGGTGAGAAGTTAACAGAACACAAGGTGGTGTGTGTGAGCACACCCCCCCCACACTTTTCAGCCTTGCTCATGTTCAGTGACAAATGATTCTGAGCCACTCAGCTGAGTTCCTCTGCCCGATGTGCTGCAGTAAAGATGAAGCTGAAGACTCAGGCCTGGACAAGAGGGACAGTCAAGTAGTGAGGGTAAGACAATGGCATATTATACTGTGACTAGCTGGGGACCTGTCAAACGACAGGTGACATCTCAATCACATGTCATTTGCAGTTATTTTGCGTGTATCTCTGCATGGCAGTGCCCAGACCAGTACATGGTGATTGCGTGTTTGAGTGGTTGCTCCTTTCCACCTTTTCAGCAGCAACTTGAGTTAGTAATGACAAGAAAATCCAATTCCAGCTATTTCCACCAAAAGCAGGAAATAGAACAGGGGTGTGGTAGAGAACTCTAACATCCCCAGCTGCCCTATGACTTTCTTAAGTAAACGCTCACTCAGGTGAAGTTAACCAACTCCTTGCCAGTAAGGAATCCTCATGATCTGCCCACCATAATAGTTGGTCACCAGCTAACAGAGATGGAAAAACCAAAGCCACATTCAACATCTGCAGCTCACAAGCTTCTGAATGGCACATGACAAGGCGGGGGAGGGAAATTGTTTCTCAATGGACAATCGCATAGATATACATTTTATTGTAAGTATGGTGGAAAAAATTAAGCAAGAGACAGCATATAATTTGAGAGCAGTAATGGGCCTGAGGAACAGCTTAATGTATCTGAAAAGGGTGAACAAAGCAAGACATAAAAATATCTCTTTTTTTTCTAAAGATGTCCATCACCATGGTATCTAGATGCCGTATAGCCCTACAAGGAATTCTCAGCAATGTTAAAACACAAGTACTCCTAATAGATGATCAAGACAGCTCACTGGGACCTCTTGGTCCAGGGTTTCTAAGGCAGCTCATAGAGCCAGGGGTACCAATGAAGATGCTGAGTCTTGCTGGCCAGGAGAAATTCAGACAATATCAGTACTGTGGCCTAATCCGACCCCTGCCTGACACCGATCACATTCCTCATCTTGTAAATAAGTCATGAGCTGCTCAGAAACAGCCTTTCCAGGGCCCTTCGCCAGGAGTGACGAGACAGACACTGGGATGGAAATTAGTAGACTCGTCAAGTGAGAAAGTTGGCTTTTCCAAGGCAGGAATAACAACTGCAGTCTCAGAGGGCACTTGGAACAGCCCCAGAAGTCAAAGAGAAGCTTATGTTTGCATAATGATTGATCCAATAGAGTCAGCAACTCTCTTTTTATGAGCCATTCAAGGCAGGAGTCCAAAGAACAGGTGGCAGGTGGTTGAGCACATCTGCTGAAACACTGACATAGTCGAATAAAACACTGAAAAAAGAGAAGGCAATCCCAGAACAAAAAGGCACCACGGAGGCAGCTCCTTGGTCGGCCAGCGGGGCTCCTGTTTGTGCCGCTGATGCAACGGGCTCCTGACTTTTGATCCAGTCCAGTGTCTCCTGCAGGCTGAGCCTATTTGTGAAACGCAGGTGGCTCAATGGGCAGCTTAACTGGGCGATTTAGTGTGGCACAGCGGGCCAGGTGCATTTGGGGCTCATTTTATTTCGACCTTCCAATGAAGCAGAGTGGGTGCCATGGCTGGAGGCAGGATGCAAGACTTGATGGGCTGGCTGGTTTGAGCTGTTATGGCAAATCCTACGTTCTGTTCTCTCCTGCAGATTTCAGGGCCTATTTCTTTGCCCAGGTTGTAAGCGTTACCAGCATTTGGCCTGTTCTCTGCTCCAGAGCAGCGGTTCTCACCCATTACTACTTGTATGGCCCTGAGGATGTCACATAGGCCGCAGCTCTATGCTGATTGGGCCGCAAGCACCCCACGGGCCACAGGCTGAGAACCACTGAGCTAGAGACTCTAGTGGAGTCCATTTTCTGCTGAAATACAGTCTGGACTGTTTCCCATTCAGCTGCTGCACTGAGGGGAGAACAGACAGGGGCTTAGGGCTGAATAAAATGTTAAAAGCCTGGAAAAGAGTCATTAGCGTCTTACAGCCCAGAAACTAGGTGGCTATACTCAAACGCCAGGCGTTTTCTGTAATCAGACATGCTTTGCTTCCACAAAGAGAGAAAAGAACCAGAAATTAAATAGCCCCCTCCCCCACACACACACTTTCAGTTCTGCTGTACCAGGAGGGTCTGTAAAGCCAGAGCGATAGCACTGAGCTAGGGAGAGGTCAGGGACAAGGGAGGGAGAACCACACCATAAGCAGCTGTCAGTGCTTGTTATGTCTGATTTGGCACATATGGTAAATACAACCAGAAGCTAACGGGGGGGGGGGAGTTAATTGAACCACCGGATCGATATCAAACATTTCCAGTGATTGCTCCAGACTTGCACATAGACTAGAATGAAGCCTAGTTTGATGCAGCAGCTCCTCAAGCTCCAGCTAGTATGCAGCCAGTGATGTTTTCTGATGTGCCCCAACCTATCTGCTGAAGGTACTCCAGGTGCAGGCATGTCAGAAATCAGAGATACCTATTAAAAGGAAGTGCCACCCAGAACCAACTGGACCAGGTTTGCCATTGGATAAGGCTACCTAGAACTGTTTTGTTTTTATCACAAGACAAAGCTCTATAGAACAACCTGTTCTTGAACCACAGACCTATCGACAGGGTTCTTCACACCTGACAACTAGCCAGCACTGGCTGCTACGACTGTCAGTTACTCAGTGTGCTATGAGGATACACAACCAGCTTTCTGGTCTCACCCCCTGAAAGTGTGCATTAGTCAAATCCTCAGCTGGAGTAAATTGGCATAGCTCCGTTGAACTTTGCCATGTCTGGGAGGGGGAGAGGGGGACTCTTGCAGCTGGTTTTAGGGTGTGGAGCCTGTTCAGGTTTCTCTGGATTTGTCATGGAATTCCTTCTTGCTCCATGTGGGTCTGGAGCCAATCAATTCCCTGACAGGTGTTTTAAGTTTCCTGTAAGTTGTGTCCAGGTGATCTCATGTGGTTTGGGGATTTGAAATACTACTCCAGGTGCTTCTATTTTTCCCTTTTTACCATCTAGAGAGTCCAGAGGGATTCACATCCAGGAAAGAAAAGGCTCGGAGTCAAAGCAGAGTCCAAGGTTTGGCTGAACCACTTCACGTCGTCCTCTCAATTTCCTCCGAGACTGAACCAGACAAAACAAACGGCACTGGGAAGGGGGGACTCCCTATTCCACTGGAATCCTTGGGCAGGGGGTTGTTCCAAATTCCTGGCTGGATCTGCACTCCAGATCCATTCCCTCCAGCAGGGGAAAGTGTCACGTTTCCACAGATGTTACCAAATACTTTTGTTACCTTTAAAAAAAACCAATGGAATGTGACCATTATAGGAGAGCAAGAACTGCTCTCCTAGGGGCCCATAGGGTTCCTGCCTCTGCTGCATGGCAGGGAGGTACAAAAGCCCTAACCTTATTTGGCAGCTGGGGCTTTTAGTGAGCAGCTTTGCTTTGAGAAGAAAAATAATGGAGCTGGAACGCTGATCCCTTCTCTCTGCCACCCCAGGCACCTATGACCGCTGTGGGATGCATCCAGAGCAATTAGCAGTAGCATCCCGCTCCTGGGCAGGGCTGATGGAGAACCTAGGCTGGAACCCCCAATGACCATTCCCTTTAGTGTTGGCTACATGGCTGGTGAATCCATAGGCTGTTGCACCGTCTATTGTAGGAGTGAGGAGCTGCCAAGTGGGGGTGAGTGACAGAAAAAAACCCAGCCCTCTCTGTACAGCTGGGATTTTCAGCATCTCTTTTTGCTTCTGCCTCACTGTATTATGGCACGCATGGAGACATGCAGACAGACTTACTACTGTAGAGTAAACTCCGCCCAGTGCAGAGCACTAGCACCAGGGTTGTACGCCACTTCAATCCCACTGAAGCCCTCCTGCTGGCTCTCTGCTCAGAGGGGAATTTCACACACTCTGCGTACCCATATAGAGCCAGGAGGTTGCCCGTCTCTTCCAACCCACATTTAACCTTCCTCTCCTTCAGCCTTTTGATGCCATATATTTCTATAGAAGGACCCTGATTCTGGCCCCTTAGTGATGGAATTGCCTCTACAAAGGCAAAATAAAGATACTACATGGTATTATTTGTATTGAAGTAGGATCTAGAGATCCCTGTCAGGGCTCAGGGCCCCATTGTGCCAGGTGCTGGACATTGCTGGTCCCTGTCCCAGAGCTTCCAAACAAAGTAAAAGCTGCCACTTCGGTTGCTTAGTCCTCACTGAAAGCATCTCCCTGACATGTTAATTCTCTTTCATCCCCTGCCTGCCTGCACCCACTGTTAGACACAGTTCCAACTCTGTACTGAGCACCATTTAAGCATTTGCTTTTGTATTTGTAGTCAAAGCTGTAACCACCGCCAGCTCCACTGTGTCATGAGTCTGCACATTATAAACACAGAAGGAAAAGTTGTTCCTGTATTTCCAAAGGAATTCATTAAGGTAATTATGATTCATGCTTTGGAAGATATAGGGCTGGGTTGTGCGATTCAGCTGAATGATGTTGAAGCAGCTCAAAATCTCAGTGCAAACGGGTGCATCACCACCTTGGCTTCTGGAAAACAAACCTTTGAGTCATGAATCGTTGGAGAAGGGAGCAGGCCAGAAATTAAACACAAATGCATGTCTCAATAGCTGACCTGATGGAATGTGGACTGTGTTTGCCTTTAATGCGGAGTCACCATCCGTTCACCCCTCATTTCCTTTACAGATACACCCTCTTTCTTTCTCACACATGCATTTTTGTCACTTACACACACACTTTCTCTCTCTCTCTTATACACACACACACACACACACACACACACACACACACACACACACACACACACACACACGAGTTTTCTCAGGATCGGTTCATATCTGAGCCAGACTGAAGTGAAAAGTGTCACCTTGATTCTTATATATCATAAAGCCGTAGCAAGCTGCTGAAAACTCAAAGTGCCGTTTTAATTATATGCAACGAGAAAAAGCATTCTGAAGCTTGGGAGGAGGCTAATGACAGGATTGCCAGGATATTTTCAGTGGCAGAAGCCCAGGCCCCAGCTGAATGTGTGTTTAAAAGGCAAAATGTCAGGTTTGTCTATAGAATAATAACTGATACCCTATATACAATGACATCCCTGTCCACCTCAATGCTGGGGCGGTGATTTAGAGGCACTTTGCCTGTGTGAAATGAGAACATCTGCTCTCTGCTGGAAAGAGAAGGAAGATCTTCTCATCAGCATTAAATTTAAATGAGCCATCATTCATTTGCATATTTCTGTGGTGCTCTATTTCTGTAAAAGGGTAACTTGGGACTGAACATGTCGACCGAAGTGCAGGAAGCAGGTTCCCCTACACTGGATTTTTAAAAGCAATAAAATAATACTTAGAAGAATCCATCCATTCAGATAAGTTTATTTCAGCCCCCACCACTGAGCAAAGGTCTGCCTATCTCTGTGACCCCATCACCATCTGAGCACCTCCCAAGCATCACTATATTTATCTTCCCATCACCCCTGGATGGGTTGGGGGAAGTGCTGGTCCCCTCATTTTATAGATGAGGGTGCAGCGAGGTGAGGGGACCTGCTCGGGGTCACACAGAGAGTCTATGGCAGCAGAGGCAGGATTTGAATCCAGATTTCCTGAGGCCAAGACCAGTGCCATCCTTCCCATTGGAACTGGTCCAGTATGGGAACAAAGTAACTCCACCAAAGATTCAATGGACCAAATTTTTCTCTCTGTTACACCTGTGGAACCCCATTATATGTGTCGCTGGGAGCAGAACTGGATCATTTTTTGCAGAACCCAGACTGAATATCCCTTCCATAATCCTCTCTTTAATGAGGAGAGGAGGAAGCTCACTCTCAAGCAGGATTGATGTCCATTGGGAACAGCATGGGTGAGGCCCGAGACCGACGACCATTGAGATTGACCCCTGTTCTTTCCCTAGATGGGGCTCCTTTCTGGTCATGCCCAAGAGATGGCACCGGAGCATCCAGCATTTCTCCCCCAGCTCTGAACAGAGAAGGACGAGGCAACTCAGGAAAAGAGGGTTTGATCCTGCACCCTTTACTCACCTGGGAAATCCCATTGACTTCAGAGAATTTGTCATGTTGAGTAAGGACTACTTGTGTCAGCGAGGCCTGACAATTCAGTCTCTTAGGCTCAGCTCCTCAGAAGGTATTTAGGCACCTGATGCTCAAAATAAATGGGAATTAGGCACCTAAATACCTCTGAGGATCTGGAGCTTAGGGTTCAATCGTCCTAAGTGTGGCAATCTGCCTTCCAGTTTCCCCTTGCTCCGAGGGGGAAGTACCATGCCCGAGGTCTGTATCCAGTACAAGGCACTTGCCCTGGCACATTGGTGTAGCGACATTATCCAGCATGTTGGATGGAGCCAAGGCTCCATCCACTCCTTGCCATATCCCCCCCCCCCAGTCCCTGGGGGAGCACAGACATATCAGCCCCATGCAGGCTGCTGTCCTGGAAGCACTGTTATACCGTGATCTGGGTGTCCAGCCCAAGGGAGTCAGAGCGTCCCGCAAACTGGCTGTCCATGGGCGATGAACTGAATGGGGGAAAGGGCACCGAAAGGGTGCCATGAATAGTGACTGAGGATATTTGAGAGAAGCTGGAACCCAGACAAAAATTTCCCCATGTAAACCTCGGCGCTCAGCCTTGTGCAGGTGTCTGGCCATTTGATTGGCCCCTGGGAGGGAAATGTAAACAGAGCTGGAGCGAGTTGCGGGTGGTTTTCTTTCTTTCTTTTTTTTTCCCCCTGTGCCTGATGCTTTCTGTGAATTAGAAATGAGTTTAAAATCCAAATGAGGCCAGAGAGAGCGCGAAGGAGGGCACCATCGTCAACCAAGCTGACATCATGATATTTAAATCTCGGCCCCAGGGGAGGGGGTAGGATGGGGAAAGAGGCAGGCGAAGAAAAATACAGGGAGGCAGAGCCTGGAGGTGTTGGCTTGTGTGAGAATGTGTAAGTGCAGACCTGTCCCTGCCTGCCAAAGCCTCTGCAAGTGTGAAGACGCCTCTGTACGTAGAGCAGACACACAGAGCTAGATTCATCCCTGCGCCGATGCCAAGGCAGACACAGAGAGGAGGCATCTTGGGCCTCTCCCCTGATCAGGGGCTGCGGGGACTGTGTCCGCTTCTGGCCCAGGCTGGGGGCCGCTCTCACGACTGCCCCAAGCTGTACTGCAGCACCGATGGCCCTGGCTACATCTCCTCCTTCCCCAGGCCCTGCCTCTGTCTTCCCCAAAGTGCTGTAGCAGCGGTGCAGAACCGGCGCCTGGGCATTGGGTCATCCTCTTCTGGGGGCCCTTCCCCCTCCCTGCAGCAGGGCCACAATGAATAGGTCCCACACTGTCTACTTGCTGGGCACGTATCAGTAAGGGTGTGAGTCTTTAGCTAGGGTCTCTGCTGAGCAACCTTCTGAGCTCTGACTCTGCAATCTGCAAATAGAGTTCAACGTGGTCCGCATGATTTTTAATTATATTTTACTTTAAAGGGCCATTAATTACAAAGATTCCCCAGAAGAGACCTTAAAAAACAAAACCAAACCCTTCCACGAGAAGGGCTGTCTCAGCGAGCCTGAAAAATGAATAATTATCGAGCAGCATTCAAACAGGCAGAGCTGGTGCTCGAGCAAACAAGGAGCAAAAACCGGACCTGATAAAGATGAACAGCACTTACCAACAGCCTGCAGCATCTGAAGAGTCCCTGCCTGGGGTGCTGGGTGCTGCTTTCCTTTGATTTCAATGGGACTTAATGCTGAATGGTTATAGACTTAAACACATGGTTACTGTTAAACATGTGCCCAAGCTCTTTGCTAATAGATGCCCTAGTGATTAGAGTTTGGGGCCTGGGAGTCAGAACATCGAAGTCCAAATTCACCCCTAAACCCTTGATGTGGACGGAGCTACCCCTGGGAGGAAGAGGGTTTCTAGATACTATTCCTGCCTCTGCTACTGACTTGAGATAAGACTTTAGACAAATCACTTAACAGTTTCCCTATCTGTACAATGGGCATAATAATTCCTCCAGCACAGGGGCTTCTTGAAAGTGTTCTGGGGTCCTCATATAAAGACGCCATAGGAGGGCAAAAGATTGGTATTTTTAGTTGTCCAGAGACCATTTTCCTCCCTCTCTTCCAGACTCTCTTCCCTATTTCTGGGTAGGGGAGCTGGGGAATACGTCTCTGTTGCATTAACCCAGCCTGGGGCCGAGCCCTCTTTCCTCACGGACTCACTAACCTTGTTCTTATTTAGGTTTCTAGGCATGCCTCTCATGCTTTGCAAACTGGCTTAGGTGCTGGAACTAGGGGTGCTGAGGGTGTTGCCACACCCTCGGGCTCAAAGTGGTTTCCATTATATACAGGGTTTACAGTTTGGTTCAATGGCTCTCAGCACCCCCAGAACTGTTCCAGCACCCCTGCAGACTGGGCTGTGTCTGAGGACCCAAAGGCTTTTCAGAATGTCTCACAGTGCATCTGTATTTGCTGAAATGTAAGATTTCCCTTTTGGAATGGATGGGAATTCTACCAGCCACAGGTAGATGCCTTGCTCACTAATGTGCTCTTGACTCCTGTTGGGGGGTGATGATGATAGAATTTTGCCCATACAAAATAAACCAGAATTCTTCTTTTAAAGAGAGTGGCTTTCTTTTCGTAAATCTTCTGGAGATATCAGTAGCCTTTAAGAGAAACAAGGTCTTATTTAAGGGGATAAACCAAAGACTATAGATTTCATGATGAATCACACTCTACCCAAACACCTCCGGTTCCTGGAATCGAACCAGGGGCCGTTCCACCTTCTCAGTGAGAGAATCCTAGTCAAGATGTTCAGAAGTGGGTGTGGGACTTGAAACACCTTGAGGAGGTCGGGTGTTCAGAAAGCGGGTGCTCAGCATTTCCTGGAAATCAGGGTCCTTTAAGATGTCTCAAATTGAGGTCATTAGTCGCTCCTGAAAATCTGGGCTATAGACTATATGCCAAGCAAACGTCCCCTCTGGTTAATGAGCAATTGCACTCTGTGTGCCATAGATTACATAGGCAGCAGACCTCCCTGCTATCGAGTTAGTGGTTGCTCTCCATCTAGAGTGTTTTCTTTCTCCAACTACTTATCTAGCTCTTCATTTAAAAAATGATTGAGGTACAATAAAAATATTCATTCAAAAGAGCAAATGATTTAACCCCACTTGCTACCCTTGGGAGTTAGTTCCATCAAACAATTGCTGTTACTTCTCCTCGGCCTTTCATGGCAGCCTCCCAGTATGCTTCCCACAAAGAAACACCCAGGGAATGCTTAAGGTTCAGAAAATGCAGCATTAAATCATGGAGCCCTGAGACATTAATGTCAGACAGGGGCCTCGGAGTGCTAGATCTGAATGTTGGGGCTAAGACACTCACGCCAGAATGCGTGTCTAGTGCCTGTGCTATCATATGTGTGTTTAGGAGGCGAGGGAGGGGAATAAGCCCCCTCTCCAAAGAAGTTATGAGCTAAGTTCTGAAGGGCCTGTTGCTTGGATGTGCCTATCTGCATGCAGGGAGATGCCTGACATCACACGCACTTCATAGAACATGGGTGTCTATCCTGGTGATTTTCCAGGAGGATTATTAACATAGTGTTCTAAGAGAATGTGCTAATAAGTTATTAGTCATGTGCTCCTTAAGTGGTAGACATTAGCATATGTAAATGCCCTGGAGCCTCATGCTGCAAGCCTTATGTTCCCTCCAGCTTGCTGGCACTCTTACTGGCTATGTTGATACAGTACCATGTAATTGTTTGCCCTCATTACCTGTCCCAAATTGCTCACAGACTAAGACCCTTCATAACAATGGCAGATGGATAATAGAGATGGGGAATGGACGGACAGGTATGACATTACTGAGATGACAGCATGGCTGGTTTGGTTAGTTATTCCTGCTGCCTGGGGCTGTATTCTGTCTCTCACAGGGTGGGGTCATAGGAAAGGGGATGAGGATGCGGGAAGGGAAAATGGAAAGGATGGTCCAGTGGGACTTGAGACCTGGGTTCAATTCCCTGTTCTGCCTGTGTGACTTTGGGTGAGTTACTTAGTCTCTCTGTCTTAGTTCTTACAATAGGGATAATAGTACGTTTCTGTGTGGATCAGCACACTGGCGATGGCAAGGCACTCCGGTACTATGATAATGGGGGCTTGATTGATGGAGTGAGGTACGCTAAAGAGAGAGGAGAGGAGTGATGGAGGGAATGGGGTAGAGGGAGGAGAGGAGTGATGGAGGGAATGAGGTCAGGTGGCAGGGAGATCAAAGGCTGTGACTGGCATAAGTGTTAGTCTGAAGATTGAGGGGATCGGATCCTCTCTCTCCACAACGCTTTCCTGTGCAGCCAGCCACCTTTAAGGTAGATGCTGGATCCCAGGTCAGGTGACTTGCACCAGGAAAGACAGTCCAGCCCCTTGTCAGCACTCCTGAGTGTCACACCTTTATTACAGCCAGGAGCATATATGTGAAGCAAAAGCAGTTCTGATCTCCGTGGCATTTACTGTCTTCTTCGGTGCATTGTTCTGAGAACAAGGCCAGTTTGTCTGCATCAAATAGCGCCTTAATAATATAGCGGAATTTGAATAAGTGGTGATGAGAGTCCTGCTCTTGCGGACGAAGTGTGACAGTTTAAATGAAATTTCATCATCTTTTCATTTTTAAGGCATGAAATGAACTTCATATCTTGATGCGATTTATCATTCAGCAGCTGAGCCAGATGCCTATATAGGTTCAATCTATAGCTCCTGAGATGACAGAAATATTAGCCTGTCTTATTAAAATCACCCACAGCTTCCGCAGCTGTATGTCAACAGGAAAACAAACAAATAGTGACTAGCTCTCCAAGGAATGGAGTCTTTCTGTTAACGTATGGTCAATATTCCCGTTGCTAGAATAGATACAAATGTAGATTTTTTTTTAAATTTTTTTTTTTGCCGTTACAAGCTAGTGCAGCTCCTGGATATCTGATTCCAAATCCAATCACAGAACCAGAATAGGCTTTGCTCCTGCTGATAATAGCTCATCTTAACTAATTAGCCTCTCACGGTTTGTATGGTATCTATCTATCTTACTATATGTTCCATTCTGTGCATCTGATGAAGTGGGCTGTAGCCCACGAAAGCTTACGCTCTAATAAATTTGTTCGTCTCTAAGGTGCCACAAGTACTCCTGTGTTTTTTGTTAAATATCTGTTCATCTAAAGCTTCCCCATGAACATGAAACACGGCTCATGCAATTTTTCTTCTGAAACCCACATTTGTGCAATAATAACTTGCACCCATAAGAAGTCCAAAAGGTTTAACAAATAGCATCTTCCCTGCTGAAATGCAGCCACCTCTGGGCTGGAGAGCAGTTGGACAATAGGCATCCAGAACTAAACAGAAAGGTGCAGTGAAAGGGAAACATTGGCCAAGGCAACATGAACGAACAACCTGCTCTTATCTCAAGAGGCAGCATGGCCTCCTGGGAGTTGGGGGATGTGGATTCTATTTCTGACTCTGGCATTAACTTGCTGACTAACCTTGGCTAAGTCACTTCACCCCTCTCTGCCTTTGTTTCCCTTCCTGAAATTAGTCTGTGTAGGTTGCAAGTTCTTTGAGGCACTTGCTAGGTGTGAAGAAATCCAGGAGCCTTACAATGTCTATGCTGAGATTGAGAGCTCATTCAACCTCCCCGCCCCACCACATAGACCCCATTAAGTAGGTGCAAGTTATACTAGAGGTACACACATTTTTATCCATTGTGAGAATGTCCTGTAGCGAGCTCTGTGAGCATCATGCGCCATTTTTGGTTTTGTACTTGTATGCAGCTCCTACACCTCCTAGCACAAAAGAGCTTGTGCAGTGAAGGGAGCGGACTTCGGTGTAAATAAACTCTGCAGGCTCACGGACTCTTCTCTTAATTCAAGCTTTGACCTTTGTAGGTGAGGCTTGCTTGTTACATTAACACCTGCATGCCTCAACCAAGATCAGGGCCCTGTTGAGCTTACAGTGGATAGGAGAAGCGACTTGCTCAGGTACAGTGGCAGAGCTAGGAATAGAACCTAGATCTTCTGTGTCCTAGTCCATTGCTTTACCTATGGGGCCATGCTGCTTCTGTAGGGCACATGTGGCATCTCTTCACTTGGTTTATTTCAGATGTTGCAATACCTCGCCGAGTCTGGCTTCCTCTTCCTCCTCTAAAGAGCGGAGATCTAGTTTCTCTAGTTGCTCTGAATGGCTCAGATGCTCCAGGCCCTGTATCATCTGCGTTGCCCACTGCTCTCTCCCATTTCCTTCTTTGCACTATCCTTGTTCTAATTAGGTGGCCAGAATTGTGCAGGGGAGACAAATGTGGCCTCATTAGTTTCTTGTGCAGTATTGAAATGATTTCCTCTCATTTACATCTGAAATCTCCTTAATATGCATCTCCAAGTTCTGTTACTTTCTTCTTCTGCTGCTGCTATGCTCTTTGCTGCGTTTCAGGATTTGAGCCACAACTCCTCCTACATCCTCCCCCAGACTCAGTGTCTTGTGGTCTATGGCTCCTGGACCTGCACTCCTTTTCTTGTTTGAAAAAAATAAACAGTTGGATTGTCCCAGGAACAGTGAGAGACCTCCTGCATGTGCAGCTTCCCCCATTCCATGAGAGAAAGGGGGATGCAGGGCTGCCTAGGTAACAGATTGGGAACATGTCTTTAAAAGCAAAATGTTCCAATTCCCACAAGAAACGTAATTTGACAAAATGTACAAATTAAACACAATGAATCAATTGTAATTAAAATGGAGGCAGCGTGTAATCTGGTAACCCACTTAAAGGCTCTGAGCCTCATCTCCTAAAAATGTTTGTTTAAATGGATTTGGAGCAAACCATGACACACAAAGGTCCTCTGTACATTGTCAATATACAAAGAGAATCAGATCAAAAGCATGTGTCCCATCTATCCGTACAGAGCGTGGAGAATCACTTGATCTAACGTTGCACCTTGCGCATGTAAATGTGTTTTGTGGACCTTTCTGTAAATGACAATGTTAGTATAAAGACCTAGAACAGTGCTATTGGAATAGCATTCGCTGGGGAGCAGTGAAGGCAGAGAGCCAGGGTTGTGTTAGCACGAACACAAATCCAGATCTTACACGATTCAAGGAAGTCCATGTTTGAGGGGTGGTGGGAGTGTGGGCCGATGGAGAGGGCACTGGGAGACCTGGGTTCTGTTCCTGGCTCTGCCGCTGACATGCTGTGTGACCTTGGGCCAGTCACCTCTGTATCTGTTTCCCTTCCCACCCTTTTCAGTTGGGAATGTACGTTCTTTGGGGCAGGGGCCATCTCTGTGCAGAGCCTAGCACTATAGAGCCCTGTTCTCAACTAGGGGTGTCTGGGCGCTGTCTTCATAGCTCCTCAGACACTGCACCTTTGCTATTTAACAGGCACAGAGAGTTTTGAGCCAACAATGAAATTGGAGGGGCATGTGTGGCTTTTCTCTCCCCCAGCTTTATGCAATGGGATGGCATGTAATGTGCATCTGGAGCTGGGGTGGCCAGACTTACCCTCCGAGCCAAATACAACAATCTTCAGAAGTTCCAGAGCCAGAGCGCACCTTCCAGGCCTCGGACCTTCAGCCCCATGGGAGGCGCCTGCCAGGGCTTGGGGCTTCAGGCCCACTCCTGCTGAAGCCCCAAGCCCTGGAAGGTGCACCCTGCTGGGCATAAGCCCTGAGAATCCCCTCCCCACTAGGCAGAAGCCCCTACCCCACCACCCCATTACAAGGCAGAGATCCCAAGCTCCCCTGCCAGTCTGGTAGGTGGCAAATGGGAAGGGCATGGGGGGGCTCCGCACTTTAACAGTAAAAGAGCTGCATGTGGCTTGCGAGCCACAGTTTGACCGCTCCTTATCTAGAGTGTGAACATATTAGCCCTGATGGTAGAGGGAGGACAACAGGGTATGTCTCAGTTGCATTTTAAACCCCAAGGCAGTGAGTCTCAGAGCCCAGGTCTATTGGCTCAGGCTTGCGCAATGGTGCTAAAAATAGCTTTGTGGGGGTTTGGTCTTGGGCTCTGAAGCTGGTGGGTGCTGGTTTTTTTAGTGCTGTAGAGCGAGCCTGGTGGACCTGGCCTCTGAGACTTGCTGCCGTGTTGTCTGTGGTGTGGATAAGGGACTCCAGTCTGGTATTTTACACCAGGATGGTAACCCAGGACTTTAGTGTATTACTAGCCAGCTCCTGCCCACCCAGCTCTGAGAACACCTTCTTCAGGACCTGATCAGCAAAGACAGACCCACCTACACTCCCTTCCCCCCGCCTCCAGTCCAGTATAACTGCTGGGGGAGAAATGGTCTTCAGTTGGGGCAGGAGGGTCTCTCAAGCAGTCCCAGATGGGGGTGGTCCCCTCAAACTGTCCCAGATGTGAGAAAGGATCCAGATTTCCATCCTATATACTTGAGCAATCAGTATCTCCTCTTCTCAGTACACTTTCCCCCACTCTCCCCTCCCTTACAGCTGCCCAACTCCATGAGTTTCCTTGGGGCAAGTTGGCTGATGTCCATGGGACTGTAGCTTTGGGGGTGCACCTGAGGGAAGAGCATGGCCCTGAGTGTGACTTAACTTTCCTCTGCCTCTCTGGACACTTTCCCTCTGCAAATTCTGGAACAGAGCCTAGTTTGCCCTGGAGTTTTGCCAATAAATGTAATATTCTGTCCCAGGCACGACAGCACAAGCTCTGAATCCAAGATCAAGCTTGCTCCCAGGCCAGCAGGCTTCAGAGAACAAAGGGGGGTGCTGGGTCAGGGAGAACTTCTGCCTGTTGCTCTCTAGTGGTGGCTTCTGGCTTGCTGAGGGCATGCCGCTGGCAGGCTCTATAAGGGGCTGCAACCAGCCCTTCCAATGATGAAGGCAAGGATAATGTGACATGAGGAGGGGGAAAGGACTCTGGGATATTAAAAAAAGAACCAAGGGGCCTAGACTGGATGAAGGGATGGGGTGAGGGGACGCAACAATTAAAAGCCTCCAGGAGCAAATTTTAAAAGGGGACCCTCACTCAACCTGGTCTGCAGCTTTGCAGGTACACTCGGGTAGCTGTTTAAAGGGGAGTGTTTGAAGGCATCACTACTTTGGGGTGCAATACATCATGGTTTGTCCTAGTTCTCTTTGCCACAGAGTGCCTGGCAGACAGCCCTGTCTGGGGAGTTAGAAGCTTCCATTACTTCAGTTTTCTTTCAGCAGACCTATGGGAGAGATAAGAGAACCTAGTGGCTAGGGAAGTGGGGTAGGAATTGGAAGGCCTGGCTTCTATTCCCTGCTCTATCAGAGACTTGCAGTGTACCCCTGGGAAAGTCATTGGTTTCCCACCCCTTGACTGGTCTGCTTTGACTGTAAGCTCCTTGGGGCAGGTACTGTCTCTTACTCTGTGACTGTACTGCAGGGGGCCCCCATCTTGGCACTACTGGAGTGCAAATCAGTACTAGTATCCTGAGCTGCTCCCCCTTCCCATTAGTTTACTGTACAGCGCTACCCAGGTTCTCCTGTTACCTCTCAAGCCAGAGCAGTCCAGTTCCCAGACACCCATCCACGACCTGTCCCTTGGCAGACTCCCATAACTGCTCTCCTCCCAACATCACATGTCCCTCAGCATTGCATCCTCATTATGTCCCACTTAAACCCTGGCTGTTACATCCCTTCTGGGGCAGAGAGACCTAATCCCTACTTCCTTGGCCCTGCTTCTTGCCTGTGCATCCAGACATCAGAAAGATCCCAGCCGCCTCACCTGCCAGTTACCTGCCCTGGAGCCTGCTTTGCTCAGGCTTGTGCTTATCCTGCTTTCCCCAGCCCAGCTGTCTCTCTGTCTCTGTCTCTCCAAGTGGCATTTCCTCCCCGCCCACCCCTCTGCTCCCATAACCATTTCCTCCCCCCACACACCATGGCTTCTCTGTAGAGCCCTCCTGAGTGGTGAAAGCACAGCGAGCCAGCAGGGGGAGCTCTCACCGCACCGGCCGGGGCGGAGGGGCACCTGCAGGGATAGCCGGGCTTACCCAAACCAGGGGAGTGACGAGAGCTCTGCCCTGGTTTTGGCAAAGGAAGGGCGCCCCTAGAGCTTGACCTCGCTCCTTTGCAGACGCTCCTCCACGCCACTTTCTGGTCTCAGGCCACAGTCCCGCTTCACCTCTGATACAGCCCCCCTCCTCTCCTCCCAGCTGCGCCGCCTGCTCAGGACATATGCCTCCCTCTTCCCTTGCACTACCTGGGGGTCTGTCACCCTGGAAATCTCCCCTTGACGCCTCGCTTCCCCGAGTCGAGTCAGTGTCAGCTCCTGCCCAGGGCTGCCCTGAGTCTGCACAAGGAGCCACTGCCGGGAAGGAAATCTGGTACCTCCTCCGTGGCGTGCGGCAGGACGTGTTTGCAGGAACGGGCTCGGTAGGGCGCCCGTGAGCACGCAGGGGAGCGCACCGGGCAGCAGCACCTAGGCGGGGGCGGTGCGCCGAAGCGGGCGCCCCGGGGTGCGCTGGGGCAGCCCCCGCCAAAGCAATGTCTCCTTCGCCCTCGGGGGCGAGTAGGAGACGGTACAGGGGAGAAACAGAACCGACCCTAGCGCAAGGCGGATCCTAGAGTCAGAGCGGAGCCAGCTCGGGGTCTCTGCCCAGATGTGGTGGAGTCTGTGGTAAAGCTCATCAGAGCCCAAAGCTGCTCTCGCGAACTCTAGAGAGCCCGGGGACCGCGCGCCCGGGGGGGGGGGGGGAGCTCGCTAAAGGCGACTGCACCCTCGGCTTCCCCCTTCTGCGCAGCCTCCTCCTCTGGCAGCGCAGGGAGAGCGAGCGCTGCCTGGCCCCAGCCCAGCCGGCTCCTCCTGCTCCAGGCAGGTGCTGGGGCTGGGCAGCGTCCGCCCCACCCAGCCATCGCTGAAGTCGATGACAAACCGGACCCTCGGTCTCTCCGCTTTCTTAACCTCTGCCCTCCTTTCCCGGTCAGCGCCTCTCAGCTTGCTCCGGGCTGCCGGGCGCTCCGCGCCTCTCCCCAAAGGCTCTGCCCCCCCGACACACAGATCCGCCCAAGCCCCTCTTGGGTGCGCCAAGCCCCGAGGGGTGCACTGCTTGCCCGCTCCCTTGCACGGGGCCCCACCTCCAGCATGCAGCTGGGGCGCTGCAGAACCTCGCCTTCCTCCCAGCGCACCCCCAGTCCAGCGCCCCTCCCTCCCCAAGGGGCTCTGGGAGCTTCGCGCCGCCGGCCCCTCTGCTCGCTGCCCGGGCCGGGGAGGGTCCCTGTGTGTGATGGGCTGGCCCAGGCTCGCTCAGAACCCCCGCCCAAACCGGCGCGGGGATCCAAGTGCAGCCCCCCCCCCCCGCCCCAGTACCTCCCTAGCTCTGCTAACTCGCCGGAGCTCGCGCTCTCCCCGTGCAATTCAGGCTCGGAGTCCCAGAGGCAGGCAGCCAGCCAATCCGAAGAGGGGTTCGCCCCGTCCTCCAGCCCCATTGGCTGCCCCTGCGCCGGGGCTGGGGTGGAAGGGGTGCCCAGCGCGCTAGTAACTGTCTCAGATTCCAGCTGTGGCCCCGCCGTTGCATCCCTTAATTGCCACCTCCCGGAGCCAATGGGGAAGCTCCGAGGGGCCAGAGGCGAGCCCAGATTGGCTGCCACGGTGGCTCTGGGGAGGCGGTGCCCGGGCTGGAAGTTGGAGTGAGGGATCCAGCTGTGAGGCGCGCGGAGCTCTCAGCTTCTCGCTCGCTCTGCTGTCCGAGAGGCAGCGCTAAGGAGGAGCATCCTCCCCGGGCTCCCCCCGCCGCTCCCCCCCCCGACCCCCAGATAACCCTTGCAGGGCAGGAGGAGCCCAGCCCCCAGAGGAGGCTCCTGGACCCCAAGCCCCCTCCTTGCCCCAGGGGGGGTCCCCCGACTCTCGCCCTCCAGGACCTGCCCTGCCATTGGCACGGCCAGATGTGCAGGCTGGAGGGACAGATGCGGACCCGCTAAACGCAGCCCAGGCTGGACTGGGAGCAGCCCCTGCGCGGCTGGTGCGCGCTGGAGTTGGGAGGGGAGCCGGGGGAAAGGATTCCATCTCCGCTGCAGGGGCTGAGCCGGTCCCTCCGCCCGGGCTGGAGCGGGATCCCGGAGGCAGGCAGAGGAGAGCAAAGTGAGGAGGAGCCACCGGCACCGGAGGAGGGGGAAGGAGAACCGGGCCAGCCAGGTCCCGGCTCGGCTCCGATCCGGCTCCAAATGCCTGCAAAGGGGGGACCTGCGCTCATCCAGCCGCCCACCTGGGGAAAGAGGATGCAGCCTTGGGTCTGAAGCTTCCCTGAGCCAGAACCACCGAACCGAGCCAGAACCTTATCCCTCCCCCTGCAGTTCCCTGATCCCAGCCGGCATGGCTGTCCCCTGTAGGTCCCTGACCCTCTAATAACCCCTTCCGTCCCCGGGCACATTCTTCCTTCTCCCGGTTCGGACCCGGGTCTGCTGGCCGGAGGATGGACGAAGATGGACCGAGAGCAGCCGAGGAGCAGGACCCAGAGCCGGGCAAATCCAAGACTTTCATCCGCTTTAATGACCTGTCCGGGAATGGAGGTCGCTCGGGTCCAGGGGACAAGGACGCAGGAAGTGGGGACTCGGAGGTGGAGGGGCTCCCCTACCCGGCTCTGGCCCCGGTCGTCTTCTTTTACCTGAGCCAGGAGAGCAGACCCAGGAGCTGGTGCCTCCGGGTGGTGTGCAACCCATATCCTTTGCAAGCTGGCAGGTGGAACTGCCAAGGTAAGCCTGGGCACCCCTCTCCAACCCTGCCTCCCTTCCACGGGGCTTCCAGATTAGAAAGCTCCCTGGACCTCTTTGCCACCATCCCAAGAAGTTATCTCCATGAAGGCGGTTTTGCAGGGCCAAGGTTTATAGGTCCAGGGAGCACCCTTGGACACCAGCAGTTGCAGAGCTGGAAGCTCTCCAGATGCTGAAAGGGCTGGGAGGGGGTGTGGGGGGGGGGGGGGCTTGTTTGAAAAAGAGCCTGGACTTGGTGAATTTTGTAAAATTACCCGGGGACTCCAGGTTGAGGGGAGGAGGAACTTGGAGGGGGGAGAAAGCAGAGATGCGACGCAAATATTGATAAAACAAAGGCAGAAATATTGACGAAAACAAGTCACTGGAGTTGCTAGTTGCTCCGCTAAGGACTCCGGCTCCGAGGAGACTCTCCCCGCGTTCCTTCCCAAAGTTTGCAGCTTTTCCTCCCCTGGAGGAGGAGGGGGCTGGAGGGTGGACGTGTGTGTGCCTGCCGCCCAGCTCCCTCGGTTTCATTTGTCTGTCTCCAATTCATTTCTTGGAAGTTTTTCCAGAATCTATTGAAGGGGTTTCTCAATGTTTCCTCCCTTGGTAGGCAGGGATTTCTCCGGGGTTGAAGTCATAACATGGGATTCCAGAAAAGTACTAGAGAGAATGGAAACAATATGTAACGCTCTGGAGAGACCAGCAGAGCAGGTCTGTCTGTGAGATGGAGTTGCACTCACCCTGCTCCCCCTCCCGTCTTTTAGTTGAGGAGGTGAAAGGAAAGTGAACATGGATAATTCTGGACGGTGCTGATACAAAAGACCCCTCCACACTAGGCGTTGGTGCAAGTTCCACTCGGAGGCCCTGATGAGGCGAAGGGGGTTGTGTGTAGGGTGGGGGAATCTATTCTTTAGCCTCTTTTTTCCCCCCAGCCCCTCTAGGTGCATGACCCATTGTAGTCAATGGAAAGACTCCCACTGGGTTCAGTGGGCTTTGGATCAGGCTCCCTGGCTAGCGCTTCCTTTGCTAGGCCCATATTCCAAAGCCACTGAGAGATTGCCCCTAAGAGAGATGTTTACCTGGATGTATGCCTGCATTTATTGTTAACCCAGCCTGGGATTTCCCTCCCCCCACCCTTTACAGCTCAGCAGCTGCTTAGACACCACAATGGACCCTAACCCCATATCTATTGTACAAACATGGCCAGATTTCAGACACCTTCACCCCTAATTAAACTGGGGGGAGGAAAGCAGTAGATAGAATCTTCCTCTCTCTCTCAGCGACCAGACATCTGTTTAAAAGAACAAAGGAAAGGGAGCAATACTGGGTGTTTATTAAAGCGCTCCTGTGCGCAGATTAGATAGGAGACTCTAGGAAAGCGCAGACCGCTCCATCTACTACAGTGATGGGAGAGTGGTTTATACTTTAAATGCATAATTACAACATTTGCATGACAAAAAGAACCACAGAAGGAGCCTCTCTCTTGCAAATCTGTGCTCCTGGCAGCTCATTTCTCACTCATCCTGTTTTCTATGCCATAGTTACATTAAAAAAAAATGAATCGAGCCTTTAAAGAGGGGGGCAGGTTACTGAAATGTTAGATCTGGCATGGCTAAGACATGCTAACTAGGGACAGGAAAGGAAAATAAAGCGGGGGGTGGGGAGGGGAAGGTTCCTTACTGTAGATTTTGAGCCTGGCTCTGGTGTTCTTAAATAATTTAGCTTGTGCAAGGCAGGTGGTGGCAAAAAAAAAAAAAACAACCCAAAAAAACCACCTTCCCTTTTCATGCAATCCTGAGTGGTGGTGCTTTCTGCAGCCTCCAGACAGTCGGAGATGATGGTTGTGCTGACTACTCAGAGAGGAACCCATCCTTCTAAATCAATCACTTATGCTCTTCTCCAGGTGCGTTAGCTGTAGTGTAATTACAGAACCTCGTATTTAATTTAGGGGCGGCTGCTTTACTGCAATGCTCCAGGAGCCTTCCATGGGATTTACAAGTTTTTCCCACTCTTCTCTGTTCATTTATTGAAGGGCTACATGATGATTCACCCATCCCCCTTTCAATCACTATTGGAAATGAAGACTGGGCGCTCAAAGGACCTGGTCCAAAGCCCATTGAAGCCAATGGGAGATTTCTCCATTGACTTTAAGGGGATCTGGGGACGGGCCTGTTTCTTCTAAAAGCTGCTTTCTTTTCTCTTGTGCTGGATGTAAAAGACCATTAAGGAGTTGTTTGAGTGTAGGGTTTAGAAAGAACACAGAATTGGGCCCTGGGGAATCATAGATTGCAGCACTCCGCTAAAAATCAGAGACTATTCAGGGTCTAGTGGAAGAAATTAGAGGTCACCAGAGTGAGCCATGATTCATACCAGCTACCTGCTTGCTTGCATTCCCTCTTCCTGGTCCAGGACTGCGGGAGAGCTGTGTTGCTTTGGTCAAGTCTAATCCTCTAAGAGGAGGGAAAATAGCACTGTTAGCTAGGGGTCTTTCTTTCTTAGCCCTTTTTAAAAACCCTCCCTGGTGTCAGAGCTGCAATCAACGCTTTTCTTTGTAGCGTTACAGACGCTTTACCGCCTCCAAACTCATTACATGTATTTTAAAATAAATAATAAAAACACAAACTCAATTTAATCAGAGCTGTCTGACTGCCAGCAGGGTCGTGTACATAAAAGACAGCATCTTCCTGAGTAAACAGGAGGAAGTTATTAAATCCATTCAGATCGTCTAGCGAGAGAGCTAGTCAAGTTGCACACATGCCCAATACCTGAGGCTGTAGCGTAGAGGGTGGATTCATAAGGGGAGGGACTAGGTGATTAACATCTGTGGTCTGGTTCCCCTTAGCCCTCCCCAATTTCGGGCTAATCAGTGAGGGGTTAAATCAGGGTTAAATCTGGTGTGTCAGAGAAAAGTGGGCTCTTCTGTAGTCTTGACTGCAGTTTTACTTTTGTGATGAGGATCATTTATCTGGTAAACAGTCTGCCTCATTCTTAGAGTAGCCCCTAGGAGGAAAAAGGAGGTTTCAGGTCCCAATCACATGAGCACTTTCCAGCGGGTTCCCTAAATCTCATTCACACTCGCTGAGCAGTTCAAAGCTGCACTTATTTAAGCATCTTAGGAAATCTTGAAACTTGCTAAAGCATTCTCTTTGGGAAGGAAATATTTGCTAATGTCAGCCTGCCAAACAGAATGGTCTTATTATCTACCATTATGAATATTATTATTTACAATTGCTGATCTCACTGTGTTTTCTAGCCTCTTTTAATGATCATTTTGAGACAGGTGGCATCTCAAAAATGTGCAGGTGTTTTCAGTGGATTCCTTTTTATCCTCCCCGCCACTCTTGCTCATATGAGGTGCCTATTTCAACCTGAAAAGCATCTCAGTACACAAGTCTGCCGGTGCAAAGAGGTTAACTTTTGTCCTTGGAAAATGAGTGTTAAAAAAAAAAAATAAAAATCTCCCCCCAAGCACCTGCAGGCACCAGTTCAAAGGGAGCTCAGCCACTAATCGCAGCTTGGGAAGCTGGAATTTCCACTGATGGTTACCTGTTCTCTATTCAATACTGAGAGAAAAAACAAGAGGGCTTGGAGCCATAGGCCCTCACTGGGTAGCAGTGCTGTGGCCCTCTGGTGTGTTTTTTGGTTTTTCTTTTCTTTCTAAATATGTTTTCAGTGTTGCTGACCCAGAAAGCAGGGAGTTGAAAATGTGACTCAACCTGCTAAACAGTGAGTGAGAGGGATATTTTCTTCACCCTGGAGTACTGGCTGAGTCTGATCACTTGCTGAGGGTCAATACATTTTAGATGTTATTAAACAAGCTTGCTTCTATTTTGCTTTTATGGTTGGTTGGTTGCTGCTGGAGTGTTGGGAGTTTAGCTGTCTGCCTGTTGACATCTTTTCTACTCCTTTAGCTCGGTTGTTCAGAAAAGTGACTTATCACTCTGTAATCTTTAAGAACCGAGGCCCCATGGTAAAAACAGATCATCAGAAAACCAGATCACATCTGGCCAAATTCTTTGTTGCCACCAGCTGTTCTTGATAGAGTGACAATGGTTTGGGTCACATGGCTGGCAAAATCCTCTCCGATCCACAGTGCTTTTGACAGGGGAGGGCTGAGCTTCGTTAGCGTGGTTCAGTATTTTATCTTTGTTTTACCTTTTGGCAGTCACTGAATATGCAAGTTCAAAAGGCTGGACTCTTGTTTAATTGTGTCTGCTCCCTTCCTATTTCTTCAATTCCCAAGTGCCCTTTTTATTAATTCAATTAATTCAGTCCTGGTACTTGTCAGATGAGGACAGGTTGTGGAAAGGTACCGAGTCCTGACTTGGCAGGGCCTGTATTTCAACGTGGGGTTTGCGGTGCACTTATCTAGCTGATAAATCTTGCCATTTACTGGGGGTATCACTGTGTACTGCCGATTCTGGTCCTGTGCTCTTGGCTTCTCCCCTCTCCCTAGGGAGAGAGCTTGAATTAACAAAGCTTCCTTTGCTGGCATGGCCTGCGATTGCACACAAGGCTGAAGTACCACTAATCCAAAAGATGTTGGCCTATCTCTCCAAGCTGTTTACATGACCTTGATATTCGAGGTGATGAGGGGGAGTTGGGGCAGGGGAAGGAGCAGGGAAATAGTAGATCAGCTGAGTGTTTAGCACTCATCCTGCAGCAATGCAAAGTTCCATGTCAGAATGATTCCGCAGGGTTCTCTGTAGTGTTTCAGTCTGAAGCCATTCGCCTCCTGGGCCATAAGGGCTTATATTTGGTTTCTCAGAGCAAAGTTGTTATATCTGGGTTGGGGGAGGAAACTTTTTCCTCTCTCAAATTTAGAAAGGTCTGGACCGATCCAGATCTCACAACCCAAAGCTTGGGCATGTTTGGATCTGGTGTCTCGATTCCAAATCTATTTAAGTCCCCTACTTCTCTGTACTTTAAAGTATCCAAATTCAGAGGGCCAAATTCTGCCAGCCTTACTTGTGCTGTGTAGTAGCTGACCCTGCAAGGACCAGTATGGATTTTGATAGGAGTCAGGCATTACTCAATGATGACAGAATCTGGCACTTCTTTTGTACAGCAGAACCTGCTGCCAAATTGTGTGTCCCCAACTGAGCCTGCATCAAAGATGAGTGCAGCTCCCTTTACTGAGATCCTTGCATCCACGTGAGGTCAGAGGGAGAGAGGTGCTTCTCACTGGAGTTCTGGGATTCCATGAGTGTGTCTTTGCTGTGTCAAATCCTGGCAAGGGGACTCTGTGTGACATGGGAGGGGGTTTTGGGGTGATGCAGGGCCCCTGCAGCAAGCATAGGAGAAATCAGCTGTGTGTGGCATTGGGATGAGGGTAAGATACACGGGCACTTCCTAAGCTTAAGGGAGGGAAAGGCAGAGTGCTTTGGAGCATGAGTGACATACTGGAGGCATCTGTCTGATTGTCTGTATATGAGAAGGTGCTACTGAGGCCTGACCTTGTCACTGTGATAAAAGGATCCACTCTGTTCTGGGTGAGGAATGTCTGTTTAAAGGCAGGAAAAGGCCAAATGTTTGTGTTTCATACAGGCTTATAATCAAAGTACTGTACTGGAACTTTTGACCTACATCTGACATTAAAAAAGTTAAGAAAAGCCTCCAGTACAGAAACTAGGGCTTGTGTGTTGCATTAAGGGGCCTTCTCTAACAGCGAGTTCACCACAGAGAAGTGTGTTTGTCACACACAAAAAGGGGAGAAAAGCCTGGTTACTTAACTTTTATTTTTAAGTGAAATTGAATCTACCATGCAGGCTTGGAAGGACAAGAGCCAGTCACAGGGGCTAAACAAGGCTGCTCTGCTGATCAGAGCCAGAGAATTAGGATGTTTTCCAAGAGCTGTGGAGTGTCTGAAGAGCAGGCATGGAGCGAATAAGGAGAATGGAAACTGCTTTGTGTTGAAAGAGCTCTGCACAGGAAAATAATACCGAGCATATCTGAAGGGGACCCTGGGCCCTTGTGATGGCAAATTCTCAGTCTCTCCTCACCCTGTCCAGATAGCGTCTGTCTGGAAAATGAAGCTCATGTGCATAGAAGTAAGAAGACAAGGAAAGTGTATTTCCTTAACCGCCTGAGGGTGGAGAAGGTGCCAGTTCTGGGATAGGCACTGTAACTTGTTAACAGCTCCACCATCCCTTCCCAATAAAGAGGATGCAAACACGTGGTAGTGTGTCCTGTGAATCGGCTTGCACAGAAGGGAAATGTTTTGAGTCCTGCTTGTGGTGGCTCCTGGTCATTGCAGTCTCTTTTCTCCTGGTAATTGCTTGCTGTAAAAATGGGGGCGCCATTGGCTACATCTGAACCCAGATCTAAGTGTTGAAATTCCCCCACCCCCAAGATTCAAGGGTGGTGTTTGGCTTTGCTGTTTTTGGTTCTGAGCCATTTATAGCGCCTCAAACCTAGATGGAAAATCAGAGTTCTGCCGGGGTTTGGGGTTTTAAAACCAGATGGAACACCACAGACTCTTGCAGGTGCCGCCGTAACCCAGCCCAGATTCACCAATAGGTTCATGAGCCATGGCAAAGCTATCCCAAGCCTTGGCTTTTTAATGCAATCAGGCGAGTTTGACCTGGCCTGGGGGTCTCCCCTCTGGCAGTTCCACACCGCTCTGCACCCTTTCCTTTGGAGACGTTGCCGTGCAAAGGCTCTGTCCTGGTGAGGTGCTCGAGGGCCCTCAGTTCTCACTGGAAGTTTTTGCAGCTGCAGGTGTCCAGCCTCTTGCAGGTCTGGGCCCTAAACTGTCAGGGCATTGAGCCAAAACCCAGCTTTTATATGTGCTGCAGCCAGACTCCCATGAGGAGCTGAGCCTGTTCTGTGTTCAGTGCTTAAATTGCCTTGCTTAAAAGAGCAGACAGGGAAAGTGGCCAAAGTTTCCTACAATTGAAGTATCCTGTGTGATGGTGCAAAGGGTAGGCTGGTGGGGTGTAGAACAACCACCTCCTTGACCCTAGCCCAAAATCCAGTCTACCCTGGTGCCTCCTTTTATCCTCTAACCCTCTCCTAGCAATGCCTGATGCTGCTTCGGTTCCCTGAAAGGTGAGCAGGAGGGGCGGTTCAGTGGATAGGACACTAGCCTGGGACTTGGGAGATGTAGTGTCAGGTCCCAAAATCTCTGCCCCAGAGTTTGCTTGTGACCTTGGGCAAGTCACTTAGCCTCTCTGTGCCTCAGTTCCCCATCTGCAATGGAGATAAGAGCCCCGTCCTACCTGGCTGAGGGGTTGTGAGGATAAATACAGTAGAGATGGTGAGGTGGGGGTCATGAAAGCTCTTGGCTCCAGGGACTACCTTTGTTCTGTGTTTTTGCGATGCCTAGCACAAGGGGCCCTGAACCAGGCCTAGAGGTTCTAGGTACTCCCTCCGCTCTCCAAATCCCACCTCCATCCCCTAAGAGGCCATGGTTGCCTCTGCCAGGCCTGCTTATTATTCCCTATCCAGGGGACTAAGTAAAGTTAACCTCTCTTGTCCTGTTTTGAGTATCATTACCTAGGGGACTATGCTGGGTAGAGAGCCCCGACCATGTGGAATTGAAAGGGAGGCTTCAATTCTGTGGCCTCCTAGCAAAGGGGTTGGTGCTGGGGGGGGGGGGGGGGGAGGAGCGGAGGGAGCTTCTGTGGCCTCCTAGCAAAGGGGTTGGTGCTGGGGGGGAGGGAGTGTGCTGCAGAGCCATCCTTGTCTCTGCCCCACCTTACTCCCTTCTGCACCTCATAGCCATGAAGTCTGTAGGGCCCATTCCAAAACGAAACTCTGCAGTAAAGCCAACAGGCAGCTCCCTGTCTGTGCTGCATGAGGAGAGGTAATCTGCTCATTCCCACTCTCCCCCCTCTCCTCCCACACCCAGACCTGTGGGCCATTCACAAAGAGAGAAGCTTGTCTAGGATGGTGTCTGTCCCCAGCAACAGCTCCCTGGTGTAACTTGTTGGAAGTAGGGTGACCAGACAGCAAGTGTGAAAAATTGGGACGGGGGTGGGGCGTAATAGGCGCCTGTCTGAGACAAAGCCCCAAATATCGGGACTGTCTCTATACAATCGGGACATCTGATCACCTGGGTCTAGTTGGAAGGCATGCTGGGTAGCTAAACTGCAGCAAAGGGCCAGGAGAGACAACTCTGCCCTGGGTTACACCGGGGTAAATATGGAGGAATGCCACTGAAATCTGTGAAGTCTCTCTAGATCCAGGTCAGCATAAATGAAGTCAGACTCTGGAGCCAGGAGAGGTCTGCCCAAGCAAGACTCCTGGAACAAGACCCCATGCTGATCATTGGGTGGGGTACCTCTGCGTGAATTGTGCTGTGGGTGGGGGTTAGATGGACAACCCACCCCTAGTAAAGAAGATGGAACTTCTTTCAAAGTGCTGCTCCAGGGGAGGACCAGCCAAGTAATCATGAGGCATCTCACAGTGTTTGAAAACCCTCAAGGTGGGGAAGGGGTGAGGGGGGAATGGTATTTGCTTCCTGTGGTATTACACAGCAGTCAACAGAGCTCTGATTACTGCCTCCCAAGCAAAGCCAGCAGAGGCGCGATCTTAATCTAACTAACGCACTGCATCTCGACACGTATCTCCTCATCTCTGTATCGTGCAGACACAACTCCATGGCTGAGACGCGAGCGCGCGAGCATGGGTTGTTTGCCTTTTGTGCGTGTGTGCATATTTTTAAGGCGATCCTTCTGTGTATTCCCTCTTCCAGGCAGTTGTGTCACATCTGGAAGTTTGTGTAGGAGTTTATCCAAGCGCTGGAGTACAGTACAGCTTTTTCTCATTTAAAAATCCCAGGCTGGCATTTCGAACAGGGGTAGGGGGGAGGATTGTCTGCCAAAGGGGAGGCTGGAGCAGAGGAATTGTAATGACTTCCAGAAGTTTTCTTTTTCTTTTTTTTAATAGTGCATGTACAAAGAGTTGACTCAAACTCAGTTAATGGTTACGTTGCTCTCACCTGTCCCATGTTGCAGGCTGGCATCTTAATGGCCTGAGATTTCGATGGGAGAGTTAGCAGCTGCAGGCTTGTTTTGGGGGGTACTGGATTGCTCGTGGCTTCTCCAGGCTGAAGGAGGTAGTAGTGTCCCAAGTACTCCTTTTCTTTTTGTTCTTCAGTTGGTGACAGTCTGGCTTGATTTCTTGCCTCCTTGTAGGAAATCCGGAACAAGGATTCCCACAAGATGTGAGTAAGGCAGAATCTCCAGAGGCCTGGTTTTAATTTTGGAAAAGAGTAAGAGGAATTCCTGGAGTGGGATCCCTTGCCTGATTCTCGGAACCCCTTGCTCCTATTCCTGTCTCTTGTTGGTCCTGTTGACATGGAAGGAATTTGCACTGATGTAACTTACTGGCATGGACCCTACTTTACATCTGTGCAGGACCTCTGCATGGCTGGAGTTATTACACTGTGCAACCTCTCTAATGTAGACAGGGCCTTAGCTGCACAGCCCTGGAGCGTTCCATGACAGGGAGACAGATGCCTCTTGTGCTCACTCCCATCCATACTTGTAATGATGAATCTGCATAGAGACTTTCGTCCCAGAGCACTTAGCACTGTGCAGATTGTGTGTGTGTGTGTGTGTTTCTGTTAAATACAGTCACATGCTACAGGGGCTTGTAGACGGGGCAAATGCTGTTGCTGACATTCTACTGGGAGTGAAGTAAGCTGAACGTTCTGAAATGTTCCAGCACATTGCAATGTACAAATTGCACTTCCTATTTATGATTGAATTATTTGTATTGTTGTAGTGCCCAGAGGGCCCCAGCCCGTATCCAAAGCCCCACGATGGCTCTCTGCAAGAAAGAAGTGTTTTGAGGAGTGGGGAGGAAAAGTAGCTTGACTATAAAAGGTTCTTCTATATGTGTGTGGTAGTGATTCGGAAGAGCTGTCACATTTCAGTGATGGGCGAGAAAGGGTGTGCTTCTAACCAAACACATACACATGCCTGCTCTCCTCATTCTCCATAGAAATGTAGCAGCTGCTCCATAGGCATGTTTTTTGCGGTTTCCTTAGGAGTGAGAATGAAGAATAGTCTCCAAATGACACTTCAGGGAGATCTGAGAGAGGCAGATTGTAATTAACCAAGTTGGAATTTGGCCAAGCCACTGAAAGTAGCACTCTTATCGTCCGCTCTGCGCAGGACAAACCACCATGTTTAGCAAGAACTTAAACACGCCTGTGACCCAGGATGGTCTGGCTGGCTCTTTTAGACGGAGCTGATTTGTTCTAAACAGGTTTCAAAGCCATGTTTTATGCTGATTGGCCAAACCAGTCTATAAGCTCTGCTGTATTTAAACTGTTCTTTGGCAGGTTTGGTTGTTAGAGATGATTGGGAAAATGCCAGTTATTGTGCGCGGAAAATCTCAAAGATTTATTTTTGTTTTGTTTTTCCCCACAAAAATGTTTTGGTTTCAGGATGAAAAAAACTGAAAATGTTTCAATTTTTTTAAAACCTTTTTTTAAAAAAAAAAAACGTGTTTTTGATTTGAACAACAAAAAACCCTTCCCACCCACCCCTCCATTTTTCCTAACAATATTTGTTTTTCAGTTTCTGGTCTCTTGACAAAAAAACCTTGCAATTTTTGACCAGAATGAGAACTTCCTGTGAAAATTTTCATTTGGGTCAAAAAGCCCTTTTCCACTGGGGAAAATTTTTTGAGGAATACATTTTGACCAGCCCAGCCATTTGCTCTGTGAAAATGTTTGCTCTTGTTGTTGTGAGGGGTGCCAGGGGATCTTTAAAGATCACACAGCGCTGGCTTTTTGCCCACTTCGGAATTCTTTGAGAGTGTCAACAAGCATGTGGATCAGGGTGATCCAGTCACTATGGCACTTGGCCTTTCAGAAAGACTTTGACCAGCTCCATCACCAAAGGCTGGCTCTTAAGCAAACTAAGCAGTCACAGGATAAGGGGGAAGGTCCTCCTAATAGGGTGACCAGATGTCCTGATTTTATAGGGACAGTCCTGATTTTTGGGTCTTTTTCTTATATAGGCTCCTGTTACCCCCCACCCCGTCCCGATTTTTCACATTTGCTGTCTGGTCACCCTACCTCCCATGGATCAGTAACTGGTTAAAAGAAAGGAAACAAAGGGTAGGAATCAATTGTCTGTTTTCACAATGGAGGATCTGGAAAAAGGGTGATCAGTGAGGTGGCAAAATTTGCAGACTATACAAAATTAATCAGGACAGTTAAGTCCGAAGCCGACAGCAAAAAGTTATAAAGGGATCTCACTGAACTGGGTGACACAATGGCAGATCAAATTCAGTATTGATAAGTGCAAAGTAGTCCACATTGGAAGAAATAATCCCAACTATCCATACCAACTGATGAGGTCCAAATTAGCAGAAAGAGATCTTGGAGTCATGGTGGATAGTTCTCTGAAAACATCTGCTCAATGTGCAAAAAAGCTAATGGAATGTTAGGAAGCATTAGTAAGGGATAGATAATAAGACAGAAAATATCATAATACCACGATATACATACCTGGTACGCCCACACCTCAAATACTGCATGCAGTCCTGTTGCCTCACCTCAAAAAAGATCTACTAGAATTGAAGAAAGTGCAGACAAGGGCAACAAAAATGATTAGGGGTATGGAACAGCTTCCAGACAAGGAGAGATTAATAAGACTGGGACTTTTCAGCTTGGGAAAAGAGATGACTAAGTGGGGGATATGATAAAGGCCTTTAAAATCATGACTGGTGTGGAGAAAATGAATAGGGAAGTGTTATTTCCCCTTCACATAACACAAGAACCAGGGGTCACCCCATAAAATAGTCAGCAGGTTTAAAACAAAAGGAGGTACTTCTTCGCACAGCACACAGTCAACTTGTGGATCTCCTTGCCAGGGGATGTGGTGAAGGCCAAAAGTATAACTGGGTTCAAAAAAGAATTAGAGAAGTTCATCGAGGATACGTCCATCAATGGCTATTAGCCAAGGTAGTGAGGGATGCAGCCCCATGCTCCGGGTGTCCCTAAACCTCTGACTGCCAGAAGCTGGGACTGGACGACAGGGGATGGTTCACTCAGTAAATTGCCCCATCCTGTTCATTCCCTGTGTTGAATGAAGAGCAGTGGTTGCTGTCAGAGACAGAATACTGGGCTAAGTGGACCATTGGTCTGACCCGGAATGGCCGTTCTTATGACTCAGCCTGGGCTGGTAATGCTCTAGCAGCGATGTTTAGCTGCATCTACTGGCCCCCAGAATTCTCTCTCTACCTCCAGAGGGGTCGTCCCTGCTCTTGTTGCCTAAAAGCAGGGATTTAAGGTCCATAAATACGTAACACTTTTTGGGTGATTTCCCCGCCCCTCAAGATCCACCGCCCCCTCCCTTGTAGCACTTTGTAACCCCGAAACAAATGCAAAATTAATGACACCTCCTCCGCCCCCTTAATGTATTATATAATGTATGGACTGCCCCTGAGGGAGAGGACCCTGATCCACTCATGGGATGATGCATGAACTATAATCACCCCTCACTGGGAGCCTACCCTGGAGCATGGGTTTATGGTGTAGGAAGCTGGCTGAAGAGGTCCCATCAGATTGAGATGAAGGGATTTTTTGGATGACTGTGGCTTGGAAGGGGCAGACTTCTAGCTGACTGTGACCCAAGTAGGCTGGAGTGTCTTCTGGCCCACTGTGACACAGAGGGCAGACCAGTGCTTTCCCTTCCCAGTGGGAGTGCTGCTGGGAGCCTCGACTTTATTTTGAAAGACTGCTACGTGCGTTTGGTCTTTAGCTACAGCTAAAGGGGTGAGGAAAATGTCCTTGCACATCTGTTCGGATTTGCTAGCAAATTTTGATTGGACTCTCATCTGTGAATTTGGCCGAGCACTAAGAAAAAAGGAAGGGGAAAATTCCCATGACTTATTTGTATACAGAACCGAATGAATCTCAGTTGATCAGTCTTTAGGACCCTGCTCATATTTGGTGCCTACAAACCTTCTAGCAAACAAGCTCCATTAGTGCGAATACCCAAAATGCATGATTTTTTTTAAGCTTGAATATTCACTGCAAGCAAATTTCAGACATGATCTTCGTCTCTAATGTGAGGTTGTGTACCGTGCGTGTGTTTTACAGATGGCACATCATCCGATCAGTGAGCAGAAACAATACAACGCGTCTGAGGTAACTAACCATCCTGGCCTGCATTTCAAAGGCCGAGTGTTCCCTAGTGGGTTGCTCGTGAACTCTTGAAATGGAGGCACGCACATGGGCGTGGAGACGGAGAATTGTGCCCAGGAACTTGTGATTTTAAGATCATCAGAGGAGTTCTTGGTTGACCATTTTCACCTTGTGCTGTTCGAGAACAGACCCCGGAGTGCCTCAGCTCTGCCTACCAGCTCTCCAGTCATTCTGAGTTTCTCTGAATTTAACATGTTCCCTAATACTTTTTCGTCCACTAGGCTTTTTTTCCTCTGTCCTTTTCCTCTCCCTTTCCTCTTGTGCTCACCAAGAGCAGAAACCAAGGGGCCGCGGGATCGTAGGGGAGGTGTTTAAAGATGGGGGCAGATGTTGGGATGTAATGTGCGTTGACTGAGCCTTGGGTGGTCTGGTGGCCGAATTCCTCTTCCTTCCAAGCCCCAATCCACTCCAGCACAGGCAGAGTGTGGGGATATTTATAGATGTTACCATGCATCCAAGGACCAGGCAAATAATATAGCTTCTTGCGTATAGGGCCTGATCCTGTGTGTTGCTGAGCATTGACTTGGATGGGAGCTGAGGGTGGTTGGCATCTCTCCAGATCAAGCAGTTTAAAATGGTTTGCAAAGCCCTGCCCATAGAATTGGACTCCTTGTACTCAAGGTAGCTCCTAATTCTGCATCTGTTTATTCCCCGTCCCTCGCTTTTTAAAGGAACAGTGCCCCTAAAGATGAATGAAATAGGCTCTTCTCCCCCACCTTAACCCAAGTTGCAGACCAGAGGGTATCTTTGTTCTTTCTGAGTGGGGCTATCCATAAGGGTCCCCATGTGTAGGGGTATGATGTTTGTACAGGATCTAAGCTTCTGTGCTTTTGTCACTTTCAGCTTCCTTCTCAACACCGTTGTCTACCAGAGGCTTTGCACTCATAGTGTCTTGATTCAGCCTTCTTCCATCTCAGGTGCCCTCCAAGTGTTGGGAACACTAGCTGTTTGATGCAATGATTCCACCTTAAATGGAGAAAGCAAAAATCCCAGTAAAAATGATGAATTATCTAGCCCTCCTGCTCTGTTGAATTAATGCCTATTTGGGCAGGCAGGCAGGGGTAGAATTAAATTAATATCTGACTTCTGACTGCTACTGTACCTGGTTATTGACTTATCTCACGCTGTAGGAACACGCACATCTAGGGACATAAACTTAGGATCATATTCTGCTCTGGATCATTTTGAAGCTCTTTCGAGATTCATTACAAACTTTAGGGTCAGAATGCCGATTCCTTCAGCAAAGAGCTGAACTCTGTATCTAGCCAATTGTAAATCTGAATAAGTGTGTTCCTCGGTATGGGTTTGTCCCACAAATCTTGGAGATCTCTTTTGCGTAACCTATCATTTAGAACCTTAACTGGATGACTTGTTCCTGAAAGGAATGTGGGAGTGATTTGGCTCAGGGACATACTGAGGTTTTCTGTGCTAGGTCCATGGTTCAGCTACAGCCCAGATAAGTTGGAGCATCTGGAGGTTTCTGTACTGGGATTCTGATCTCACGTAGTAAGATGAGAAGCCACCAATCTCTGACACCTGTTCCAAGGTTGAGAACCCAGGGCCTCTAGGAACTGAGTTAGGTGATCTGAGTCCACTTCCTAGTGGCCAGAAACCTTGTTGGCAATCCCAGCAGAGTGGCCCGTAACTGAATGACCCAATGGAGACTGAACTCCCTTCGCCTCCTTGTAACATCCGACTCCATGTGATGGTTTTGTTTGGGTGGGTATATCTAGCAGGCAGCAGCTTCACACCGAGGAAATGATTTTGGTCAGAATTATTGATGCACTGAGGCAATTTTACTTCTATATAAAGCAACAGCATCCAAAAAGAACTGCATCAAAGCATTTCTCCCACGAGCTGACGGCCTATAGTTTCTGCTAAACAGAACTCATAAGAATCTCTGTAATAGCAGCATCTGGTGATGCCAAATAATATCTCACCCTTTACAAGCACTCCTGGCAAGGCATTGTTGGTACATCTGCATTGCCACCGCAGGTATGTCATGGACACTGAATTCACCTGAAAAATGGGACATGTTGCTGTGGCACAAATGATAGGGTAGAGAATTCCAGGTTAAAGTGAATATAGTATAACCACTCGTGATCATAAAGAATTCAGGGTTAACAGGTAAGAGGGGATGTTCAGTCACAACTTTGGGGTTTGTGTTCCCAGCTTGCTGAGCTTCGGGGTGAGGGCCTGATCCTGGGAGCTGCTGAGCACCCAGAACCACCAGTGACTTCAGCATCTTGCATGATCTCAGTAGAAGTTGGGGATGCCCAGGATCATGCCTTTTACTCGCTCACAGACTGGTAAGTGTCTGCTTTTTCGCAGGGTTTCCCAGATAGAGCCGGCAGGAACGTTTCCACCAAAATGAAAAGTATTGTTCTGTCGAAGCGGACACATTTAGCGGGGACATCTCATTTCCGTGGTGATGTCATCCGAAAGGTTTTTTGGATCAGGGAGAGGAGAGAGGGACTCTACCGCTGGGTGGCTGAGAGTGGTTACTGGCCTGGGACATGGGAGACTTGCAGGGCCTGATTTGGGATGAAAAACTGGGCTCCAACTCAGGCAGAGCAAGGGCTTGAACCTCGGTCTCCCACATCCCAGGTGAGTGCTCTAACCACTAGGCTATAGAGGGAGACAGGCACCCTTTCTGCCCCAGCTCCCTTTTTTGTGAGGGGTTTTGTGTTCATTCCAATGCAGAATGAAAACAAACGCCAGAACCTGGGACCTTGCTGTGTAATGCAATCGCTCCTGCATAGCAGTGGGGCTCGCCAGCTGGAGACCTTTGTGCCTGTCTGCAGGTTCTTCGCTGGACACTTCGCTGCGTGTTTGTTCACTCGGGGAAGACATGCTGGCTCTCTGCCAGGCGACTGACCCCCTGCAGGGGAGTACTTGGCCCATGCTGTTCATGTGCTTGGGATAAGAAATGCTCAGGCGCCATCTTCAAGGGAGGTTTACTCTGCTAGACAGGGTGGTCACCAGGGGGCTTAGACATGCCCATTCACACAGGCTTATGTCTGTTTCAGTAGCAGGAGATTTGTATTCTGCTCTACTTTCTGCATTAAATCTTATCAACTGCGGATGAAAGGGGAACCTGATTGTGTCTCCTCAGAGTGGGGCGAGCCCCGAACTTCCCAAATCTCTCGGGGTGTGTGTGTCTCCAACCCTTCTGTAGAATACCCCACCTCCCCGTCTGCTAGCGCTGTTCCATCCCCATTCTAAGGCCATGGTGATCTTTTCTTGGGGGAATCCCCCAGCTGCTCACGCCCCTGCATTCCCCACTTGGAGCCGTTCTGGGGATTTGCCTTCTGCTAACAGCTGTCTCTTCCCCTGCCGTCTTCCTTCATCCGGTCCCTTCCTGGGATCCCCTGTTCCGAGTGGAATCCTCTGTGCACGTTTTGATCTCTTTCTGCCATCTGTAAAGGCATGTGGTAACAACTGTGGGTTGTTAGCCTGAGGAAGGATTAACTCTTTGTGCTCCTGTATCCTGCTGATCACATGCCGGGAACTGGTAGTTCTCTGTTTCCCTGAGGGAAGGGGACACTGGTCTGCTCTCATAGCAGTATATGCTTAAAGACCGTGGATGGTGTTTCCTTCATTCTGACTAAAGCAACTTTAATAAATATGGGGAAAGATCCAAAGGGAAGGTTTGTTCCCTTCTCTAAATGCTTCCCACTGGCTCTCTGTTTGCAGTCTCCTTTTGTCTAGTCACAAGAAATTGCCCTCTTTTTATTTTCTCTCTCCAAGGCAGAATTGATGTGGCGTGTTCCGCCTTTGTGCAGTGTAAGCTCTGTGCCATTTTATCAGGTGTGATGGGGGAAAGGTTATCTGCTCCCCTGCCGTCGCCAAGACACCATGAGTGCTGGCTGCTGGCCTTCTGCATACATACCAGAAGAGGCTTTGCCGTTGCAGAGCCGGCGTGGAGCATGTGTGGTGTGGGGGCGGCTGGCATGCCTTTGTTTTGGTTTTGAATTTTCCTGATTAAAACCCTTCTTTTCGTGTCATGGCACAAGCCAGGCTCTCGCTGGTGTACAAGTCCAAGGTGGGGCATGGCCATCTGGAAACAACCAAATGCTGGATTTAAAGAGCAAGAGGCATTTGGCAGAGGGTTGTGTGTGTTCACAGGCCCGGAGCGGCTGCTCAGGTAACCAGTAACAAGGCCTGTACCCAGGAAAAGGAAAACACCTGCATATCTTCTCTCTCTCTAAAGTACCCAGCTCAGAGGGTGGTTGTCCCCACGTACACACGCGCTTTCTGAGACCCATCCTGCTAAGCACTGAACACCGTAGTTCACCTGTAGCACTTAGAACCTCCCAGGATTGTCTGGGTTGGTCTCAGGTCCTGGCCTGGACGGTTGTGTTGGGAGTTGGTGGCAGTGAGAGTCTGCTGGCAAGTTAGGGAGGAGTGGGGAACCCAACGCTGTTTCTTAAGGGAAGGTAATTCAGCTGCCAATGCAGAGTGTGGTCTGAGCTTACAAAGGGCTCTGCTCCCACATGAGGAGCCTGAATGACACTCGCTCACCCAAATCTCTATTAGGGGCTGGGATGAGATCTTCATGGCGGGGGATGAGTTACCCCACCTCTGACTCCTGTGGGGTTTCTGGCTCCTTTGTTGAAGCATCTGGTACTGGCCACTGTCGGAGACAGGATACTGGACAGGATGGACTAGAGGTCGGACCCAGTATAGTAATTTCTATGTTTCTGTGGAAAGCTCATTGAAGACAATGGAAAGACACCATCTGACTTCAGTGGCCTTTGGCTCAGGCTCTCAGACAGTGGCACACACAAGGTCCTAGCAGCTGTCATTTGCTGAACATGCTCTACTCTGAACTGAAAGCGCCGAAAGGTGATTAAGCCTCTCATGGCTGCATCTGGTGGGCTAAATGTGGGCTACGTGCTTTTACAGTGTGTCTTGTGGCTGCCCTCCATCTCAGGTATGGAGGTGTGGCCCATGGAGACGACAGGTCCCAGTAGGCTGTACTCCATCCTGAACCAAACAGCTACACCTCTGACGCAAGGGAAATCAGCTCCATTGTACGCAAACTAGGGATGCGGTGGGTTCCAAAGACCTCAGATAAGCAGAACTCCCTAGTGCAATTAACAACCTCTGAAAGGCAGTCTCTTGGCAGGAAGGTGAGTTGGACACCCTTAGTTAGGAAAGAGTGAATCAATAACCTCATGACACACGATCACCATTCACTTGTGTTTCCTGTTTAACTCCAATCTATTTCCACCTCTCTGGGTGCATTTAGTTACCTTTTATTAGATGTTGCTATGGTGACAGTCTTTGCTAGGAGGCTTTTGTTTTATCATCCCTGTTCCTCCAGTAACCTCTTCCCTTAAGGTGGAACAGGCCATGTCGTCTTCTCTTCTAGCATCCTTGACCCCTTTAGATATGTAGCTCTAATTTGATACACCCAAGGAATACATAGCATTCAATACAGCATTTTACATATTCAAAGCACTGTCCAAACATTAACGGATTGATCTTACCACCCCATGTGAGTATTCAAAACAATGTGAATGATCAAAGGCCCCTCTTGTTAAGAAACTGCTTTTGATAGTAGCATGGGAAGGTTTGCCTGGTACCTGTCCAGAAACATTGGAAGAGCACAAGAACAATCCAGGTTTCAGAGTAGTAGCCAGGTTCTCCTGCCTTGACTCAGCCATTAAGGGGTCAGAAAAGCACGGGTTGATCTTGATGTTAGGTTGCTGACCTTGCTCAGAGCCATGCAGACATGCAGCCACTGCTTCTCACTTCCAGGGGCTCCCGAGTTTTTTAATAGGGCGTTGTCCCCTGTCCTTTTGGAGTAGCAGCCATGTTAGTCTGTATCCGCAAAAAGAAAAGGAGTACCTGTGGCACCTTAGAGACTAACCAATTTATTTGAGCATAAGCTTTCGTGAGCTACAGCTCACTTCATCGGATGCACCTTGAATTGTCGCCTCTTGTCCCTGTAAATGGAATCTGTCTTTGAGTGGATGTTCAAACAGCCATCACCTCCTGTTTCTATAGGTTTACAAAACTAGGTCTTCAGCTACCTGTGATTGCAGATTGCAATCTTAAAAATGGATGAGCAAGTTACAGTCAAGGTAAAAATCTCTCAAAATCATAACCTTTTGCTGTAGAAGGACAAAGGTAACTGGTCCCCCCTCCATACACACACAAATACCCTGACTGCATTCAGTCATTGTCTTTTTAATGTCCTTGTTTTCCAGCTCGTTTTTTTTTAAAATTATTTACTTGGTTTTCCATTAATATTCTTTACATTGGGGACAGAATGGAGATTGGGGTGTGTGTGATGAATCTATTCAAGGAGTTGTGATCTCTGCATTTCATTTTGCAGTTCAGCTGGAAAGATCTCGTTTCCAAATACACCCACACACAGACGCAGCAAGAGAGCGAGAGGAAGAAAGACAGAGACGCAAGGGGGATGGGGAGGTTGGGGCGGGGAGGCACTGGGGGAGAGTCACAGAGAATGAAATGCCAGGGAAAGATAGGAGACGGGTGAGTGTGTGGGACACATGCTTATAGCTCAAGATTCCAAAAGGACAGGGGACAACGCCCTATTGAAAAACTCGGGAGCCCCTGGAAGTGAGCAGCAGTGGCTGCATGGCTCTGAGCAAGGTCAACAACCTAACATCAAGATCAACCCGTGCTTTTCTGACCCCATAATGGCTGAGTCAAGGCGGGAGAACGTCCTGTGCCACTGGGGACAGAGCAAGCTTGCTTGTGTGACATTGGGAGAGATTTAGGGCACTGGCTGCTGTGCAAGTGATGTAATTGCAAACTCCTTCCAGTTTTGGGGTAGGATGATGGGTGAGCTGGAAGGACATGCCCTGCACTAGTTCTGCCTGGTGTGCAGAGACGTTCTTCTCCTCCTTTAATCAGGGACACAAGCTGGTGTTTCTTCCCTCCCCGCATGTACCCCAAAACTCAAGGCCAACTGGTTGTCAAAGTTCTCAGCCTAGAGCAGGGGCAGCCAGACTCCTCCTGGCTGAGGGCTGTATTGGCAATGAGAGTGAGCCTGGAGCCTCAGAGCCACATTTAGATTGCATGGATTTTCCTCTTTTAATAAGGGGGAGCAGCCTGCCGAAACAATGAGACCGTTGTCTCTTCAGGCCACACCTCCATGTTAAATGCCTGGGCAGTGGGCTGCATTGTAGATCTCTGTGGACGTGCTGACTGCACTTTGGCTGACCCTGGTCTTGTACATGGCAGCAGCGTGTGACGATGAAGTCTCTGCCTGGGAAGGCATGGCTTTGAATAAAGACTCCTAAGGATCAATACAGAATTGGGAAGATCGTTGCTCAAATGAACACTGAGCCCAAGTTTCCTTGGCTCCAAATTGACGGTGCAGGGGGCTTTAGAGACAAAAAAAATTTCAGTATCCCTGTGACCCCCAATTTGGACCTGAACCCAACTCTTTTCTTTGGAGGGGCTTGAAAGTGGAGCTTCTCTAGAAGAGGGAATAGGTTAGTTAAGAGTTTGTATGAGGTTTCCAGGTCCAATGGGTGCACACGAAGATAAAGGAGCCTCAGCTTAGCTTACTGTGGGTGGGTTGGCTGAGCAGATGAGCATATATGAATTTAAGGCTGATGAAGGGTTTTGTGCTGACAGTTCTGGAGAACAAAATTGCCTTTGTCAACAGAGAAGGTGCAGCTTCAGCAGCAGTATTCCTCAACCCTACCCTGTGGAGACCGCTTCTAGGAGCGAGCGAATAATTCAGTCCTCAGAATTGATCTTTGGCCTGCCTACTTAACACGCCAGCAAAGACGGTAATGAGCGGTGATTGTAATGTCGAGTCCAGTGCATTTGGAATAAGAGACCCCCGGCTCTTTATGTAGGCCAGTTGACAGAGGGTAGCAAATTTGAGTTACTACTGATCCGAGCTGGACTCAAACCATCCCCGTAGAAGTAGTCTACTGCTAGTCCCATGAGATATTCAGTCCCCTGAAAAGCTATTCTCAGGTTGATAGATGATTCATTCCATTACTCCAGACATGCTTAGCTCATGCAATACCATTCCTTGGGGCTAATATTTCTTCCCCTTCCAAGTTTCCTTATTTTGATATTTCTCAAACTTTACATTCCTGGGCATGATGTGTGACATTGCCGAAAAACTTGGAGTCTCCTCCTTAATGGGAACCAGAGGAGTTCTAACATCCCAGAACAGCTTCTCTGTAAGACCTCTCTGAACAATGAGGCGTCCCGTTAAACCACCAGCACTTCAGCCAGGTTGTTTGTCTTGCTTTGTCTCCAAACCTTCAGCAGAGGTCACCATAAGTCTTAAATTATGGTGAGAGGATTGTCAAGCTGTCCTGCAGTGGCTCCCAGATGTGAATACCAACCTCGGGGCAGACTGTACAAGAGCCAGGACACGAACCCCCAATTGGTTGTGAGTTCCATACATAGATTTCGCCAACCAATTATCAAGTGTAAAGTCCTCAGGCACTATGACAGCCTTACCATGGAGTCACAGACAGGTCCCTTGGGCACTCCAAATGTCTGTCTTGCTACACAGGGTAAGCCTGCCTTTGTGACAGATGGTCTCTTACACCAAGAATGACAGCAATATTCAGGTTATTCCCAGCCCCAAAGGACCAGACACTTAGCCCAGGTCAGTTAAACCTTAGATCTCACACCGTAGGCAATGCGAGTAGCCAATCCTAAAATAAGCTATCTAAAGAATTATTTAAAAGGAAATGAGAGTTATTTATAGGGTTAATGCCGGTAAACATCACAGGCGCCAACTTCTGGCACCAGTGGGTGTTCGCGACCTCCCCACAGTCCCGCCCTGACTCCACCCCTGCCCTGCCCCCATTTCAACCTCATCCCCAAAGTCCCCACCCCAACTCCGCCCCCTCCCTGCCCCTATTGGACTCCTTCCCCAAATCCCTGCCCCGGCCTCGCCTCTTCCCCACCTCCTCCCCTGAGCCCGCCTCCCTCCCACAGCTTGTTATGCCACAAAACAGCTGTTTCATGGTGGCAAGCGCTGGGAGGAGAAGCGGGGATGGCACGCTCAGGGGAGGAGCTGGAGGTGAGCTGGGGTGCGGCAGGGAGCTCCCAGTGGGTGCAGAGCACCCACCAGTTTTTCCCTGTGAATGCTCCAGCCACGGAGCACCCATGGAGTCGGTGCCTATGGTAAACATACATATGCCATTGAGTTACAATCTTAAGTTTCCAAAGGTAATAAAAGCTTCTATAATAAGCAAACTCTATATGGCCTTTAGGGCTAACCCAGGCTAAGCAGCTGGGGATCCCTTGCTTATGCTTAGAAAACCTTGCCCCCACAGAGTCCAAGCAGCATAGAGATACAGTTCCTTCTTGTTAAAGGTTTTTATTCCTTTCCCTCCCAGGTGCTCTGAGCTGCAAACTCAGCTGATGGGAGAAATTCACTTTCATGACTCGTCTTCATGGGGGTGGGGTGGGGAGAGCAGAACAACAAAGTCTTTTGTTCTCTTGTAATGTCCCACAACAGTCCACCTGGTGTCGATGGGCCTTCCTTGTTGGCCAGGACATAACCCCTTCTGCTGAAGACCAGCACTTTACACCAGTTAATGTCTCTCTCCTGTCTGGTGACTTACACAGTCACTGAGGCATACAATACAAATGCTTAAATATTACCTTACAGTATGGGATACAGAGGTTATAAGTGAGATTAACACATGCACCAACTCATAAGCATTCAATAAAATCCAAACACAGCACCCATTTTACCAATAGTAACACACCGGTGAGCCAGACGGATCCCAGCTCTGCATTCGTCAGGATTCCGCTGAGACATGGGGACCTTGGCATGGGTTGGCACCTGCTCTGACATTCTTTTCACTCTAAAATACACTCCACCACCACCACGGCCTGTTGTGCTGTGTTTGCGTCGTGTGTGTGCTTTGAAAACACAGCCTCCAAATGTAACTCCAGAAATGTTTACTTTAGCTGAATGCCACTACTGAAGCCGGGGCTCTGTCAAACAACAAGACTGCCAGATTGGTGAGTTTACGCCATGTGGCTGGATTTGTGATTGCAGTTGGGCGGGGAGCAAATGCGGAAGATGTGGCGAAAAGACCATTTCTAGTCAGTGGTGGAAATAGCTAGTGATGTTGCAGGTTGAGTTTTCCCTGCCTGAGGTTAGGAGGTGGCTGTTATCAGAGCCTGGGATGGTGGCTCAAGCATGCATCAGTGGTTGGAGCAAAAGTCAGTAGCCAGAAATCGGAGTCGAGCGTCAGAGCTGTGTTACTTGGAGTGAGGTAGGGCTGGAACAAGCAGGCGCTTTTGCAGCCGTGGGCAAATGCTTTGAGCAGCTGCTGGTGCTGGTCTGTTGACTCTTCTCTGAGGCAGGCGGTGGTAGCCAACCAGGCAGCCTGCACTGGTTAGGTTGCCCGGAGACTGGCTCAGCTGCAGGCCCTGATTCCTGACAGATCTTATGCCAGCAACAGGCTCTTTTAAGGGATAGATTCAAACAAGGGTTTTCTCCCCTTATATGCTTGAAAACTATTTTGGGGGGGGGGGGGGATTATAAATGGTCATTGTTAATAGGGCTCCCCAGAGTTAAAATTGGTCATGCACAAGCAGAGACCCTGGTCGGAAGGAATATTTGAACAGGGAAAGAGATGGTGAAAGTTCTAATAATAGAAAGCCGATGGAAGTGGCAGGAAGAGATCTTGGGCAATAATGTCGTGAACTTAGAGATGACGTTAAAGGGATACGTTATCTATTTCACCTGGCAACTGCTTGCATACAAAGGAGATGGGCAGCCATATAACCCCCTAAGCTAGACCAATAGCACGGGGTAGTAAGTATTGTCGTCAGGGTGCTGCCCCAGTAACACCGGGGAGGTTATGTTGAGAAGTTGGAGATGACCACTGCTATTAAACTAATGTCACTGACATCGAAGCAGTGACTTGGAAATGCCATGGGAATGATTGACAGCTAAATGCCAAAGGAGAAATAAACAAACAGGACTAAAACCTAGCTAAGTTGAAAAGCCATCTCCAGTTACTGAAAACAGGAGGAGAAGCTTAAGGCTCCCAGGCAAGCCCTGCCCCTTTAAGGAAAGACTTCCCCCTTGTCTTGACTTTACCTCTCTCTGTCTGCAAGTGGGATAGTCTGATGCCTGAGGCTTGTCTTGACAGGGTAGCTAGAAGCAGAGATGATATCATGAAGCTTAAACCATTTGAGGGGAAAATGAAACCAGTTATCTTTGAAATGTCACAAGGGGGGCAATGGCATGCACAGTGATGCCATGAGCAAGGTGTGGAGACCATAGGATCTAAGTGAAAGGGCTGGTTTCTTAATTTCCAAGAGGTTTTTCAGTCAATTAACATGTGCATCCTGCCCTCCTGATGAGGCAGAGGTGGTAACAGGATGTGATAGGTAGGTCCCAGCCCTGGAGCCCTTAGCACAGTGGGATTACAGCTAATTGGGTGGTAATATTGGCACTGCGCAGCGATCGATCTCAGTGTGTTACAGTCACATCGCTATGGGAAAACAAAAGCACAGTGACTTGTCTCACGTTGCACAGCAGGTCAGCGACAGAGTTGGGGACTGGACCCAGGGGCTGGATTTGCTGTTGCCCTGCACCTTGTCTGCTCCCTCACACCACTGCAAAGTGAGTGCCAGCCGGTGAGGGTAGAATGCTGCGGTTCTGATTGGGTCACTGAAGGCCCATTTTGCACACGGTAACAGGGCAACAAAACTGGGCCCCAGGCTTAACCCTGCTCCTACCTCTGTGCCCTGTCTGCTGAGCTGCACTGACTATTGCATCCATATAGCCCCAAGGAGAAACACTTTGGGGGTGTGTGTGTGTGTGTGGCGAGGAGAGGGGTAATCTGTATGTTAGACAATCTCAGAACTGTTCACTGAGGCTTTGTGGCTTGGCTGGAATGTCCTTCCAGCGGCTCCCTACCCAGAATGATTAGCTTGCGGCGGAGAGGGCAGCCGGCCACTTGCCCTCTCTTGTGGTTTTAGGAAGCAGTAGTGGGGATACTAATGAGGACCTGGTTGCTGAGAGGCAGGTTTTATCTGTGCAGCCAAGCACACTGAGCTAGGGCTGGAGCAGTGTGGAGCAGTTCAGCACGGGAGTAGCTCTCCAATTTGTCTGTCCTTATTTTCTGCCTTTTTAAAAAAAATCCTTCCTTTCTCTTTCCCTTGTTCCATCTTCTGCCCTTCCTGAAAGGCAATGCTTTCCCTTTTTTCCCTCAGGCACCTTTGAATCTTCTCACCGGTTCTCTTGAGCCACCTGTCCCATCTGCCTCCTCACCTCGACTACGAAATAATCAAGTCCAGATGCCAGAGAGTAGGGTTGATGTAGTGGAGCCAGGCTGTCTGTGGTGCTTTTAAATCAGGAGTTTAGAGGAAAAATTAAACCTGTGTTCTGGCTGAATATGTCGGATGCTCTTTTCCCAGTTCCCTCTGAGCTGTGGATAAGAGGGATGTTGCTGTAGATACTCAGCTGTCTGAACTCAAACTTTTTGTCCACCCCGCCCCCTCCTCCAACTTCTCAGTCGTACTTTGTAAGTAGAAACCATTTAAGCTAGTACACAAATTGATGCTCGCAGCCTCCCCTGTGTTTGCCTGATTAAAATCTTAAATTCTTCCTTTTTAGAGATGATTTGGGTGTCCTGGGCTGAGCCAAGAAATCTCTATGGCAACAGTTGAAGGAAACTTTTTATCACAGATCTGTGGTAGAGACAGGGGGTCATTTCTGGTGTAGTGATTTTTCTATTTTAAAACAATCTAATATTTGTGGTAGCGAGCACTGGAAGAGTGGGAGATGTGTGGAACTTCTTTCAATTGGCGTGTCAGCAAGCATTGTTGATCCTCTTCCTCCCGTCGTCTGTCTTGTTGTCCCCCTCCCTTTCTTTTTGAATTCTGAAAAGCATTTGTGTAGGTTATCATCACTGGAGGGGTGTGTGTTGTATGCATTTTCGTCTGTGGTTGACTCTAAAGAGATGAGAATGTATTATGGAAACTCTTCTTTTTTAAAACCGTGGTAACTGCCTATGATACCGGTGGAGATAACGGATCGGATTCTGCACTCACAAGAATTTTTTTTCCCACTAATGTCATTCCCTTGTCTTCACTGGGGAAATTTGATTTGTGCCAGTGTGAATGAGAGCAGAATCGAGCCCTACATTTCTCCTGGTCTCTGATCTGGGAACTCTTCATAGTGTGAGGCCATTAAATGTACTGGGCCGGTGTGAGATCTTCGCTCTGTCAGTTTCACTTGGGTGGTGATAGCATATTGCAGTGGCAGCTTCATATCCTCTGCTCACGGCGGCTATGTTTATTTTGAAGAGCCTCCATGTTCATGTCCTGATCAGAAAATCTGAAGTAATACTAAAGGAGGCTCAATCCAAGCTCACTTTGAGCTGGTTGCACTCCAGACTGCTGCCTACCAGAATAAGATTGGTGGCCCAGAGACAGCATGAGTTGAATAGGAACCAGATTAATGAAATGAACTGGAACGAAGATCCCATCTTTGCTACAAAAACTGCTACACGTGTTGCTTCTTGTCACACGTAAACAAGCAATGACCATATTCCCTTGAACAAGACAGCAACATGGGAGGGGGGGGCACCATTAAGACAAGTGTGCTTCTGGCAAAGTCCTATAGAACTTAATAGCCATGAAATCAATGGGTTTCCCTAAAAATAAAATAGGTTTTTAGAGTAATTCCTACAGAACCCTATAGTGTAAGCCCCTTTGGAAAAATCTTATAATCCTAAATCCTTTTATATAATGTTGTTAGCCATCCTTTTATGTCTTATAGCAAGGATATAACTTTCTATTAAATTCCATAGGGTAATTACCCTTTCTATGGGGTGATTTAAAAAAAAAGAACCAACCACCTATCAAAAGTTATATGCCTGCTATTGGATATCATAGGACTTTAAAAAAAATCGCTATAAAGTGTATAATTTTCTATTAAAGCCTATAGGATTTTTCCATAGGGGTTTATGCTACAACAGAGAACCTCGTTGGTGAACAATTGTTGTAACCAGGTCTCCAACACAATAACAGTACGTATGTGTCCTAAACTACATCAAGTACCCCAAGTCTTTTGCCATTGGACCAGATTGAATAATTCATTCTGAATAAGGTACTAGATAAACATTTGTTTGTTAAAGGAATGTCTGAATTGACGGTTTCTCCCTGCCCCCAATATATTATAAAATATGTCACAGAGTATTTTTCAAATTTCATTTTCCCTATGGCTTGCTATGTGGAATTCAGGCTGTTGTTTGTGTTTTGTACCTACACAGCATGTCCTCTTCTCATCTAGTGGCTGATCCACAAAGGAAAACAACCTGCTACTGTTACCAGCTAATGGAGTGACTCATTTAGTTTAAGCGGTGGAGTGTTATGGTGCCAAATATCCTAGAGTGAAACCTCCTGGACAACCCATGCAGGGTGTGAGGGTGTCATTGCACTTAAGTGGGTCACAAAAGTCGTATAATATTGTTTGGTTGGGTCTGGTCAGGTTTCTTGTTTGACTTCTCATTGAAAGGGAATTTTTAATTGTGGTAACTATTTGAGTGTAACATCAATCGTGAATATCCACAGAAAGCAAACGCTGGAGTGGATTTGTTTTAAAAACTAGAACAAAGGAAAGCTTGGTTTCAGCACTCAGCCATTTCAAGTTATAACTCTTATAAGGGAACTGCATGACAGTTCTGAAGAAGACTGTCGCATGGGTCCTTTGACTTATGACACGGTTTGGTCCGATCGAAAAGCAACGCCAATACCATGTGACATTTGCTGCTCCAGCCTGGTTTGCAATTGTATGGTAGCTGGGACCTAAAAGCCAAAGTAGGCTGAAATCCAAGTCAGTGAGTAATCTGCATTTTATATTCCCTCTTGGCAGAGCCAGGGTTACCATGACGAGGCCTGTGAGCCGTAACACAGTATTCTAGCGTGTACTGTTCAGCTCCTTCCAGTACAGCCCCTTCCGCTAGTGAAGCGAGTGGATGCTTTTTGGTTCCCTGTGGGCTTGTGCAAAAACTTGAGGGGTAGCAGGAGGTCTCTCTAGAGAAGCAGAATGGAGAAGTTTCAGAGGAACAGCCGTGTTAGTCTGTATTCGCAAAAAGAAAAGGAGTACTTGTGGCACCTTAGAGACTAACCAATTTATTTGAGCATGAGCTTTCGTGAGCTACAGCTCACTTCATCAGAGGTGGAAATTGGGCAACTGAGGTGTTTCTGCATTCAGAGACTTCTCCTCATCAGGGTTGCAGTGGAGATTTAACCATGTCATTTCTCTCTCTCTCCCGGTGAGATCAGCGAGCTCTGAGGCAGGAGACAAAAATAAAGGGGGTGTGGGGAGGGAAGGGATTAAAATCTAGAAATAAATACATCAAATTCATCTTAATGCCAATTACTGCTGTTGATGCCATCCTTACTAGCTGGTCGCATTACAGTCACACACAGAGAGAGACCCCAATTGAAATCAGCCCCTCATTGTGCTAGGCGCTGGACACACACATAGTAAGAGCCAATTCCTACCCTGAGGCGCTACATTGTAAATAGACAAAACGGGCAAAGGAACAGAGTTCCCATTTACAGATGGGTGGAACCAGGCACAGGGAAGTGAAGTGACTTGCCCAAGGTCACGCTTAAAGTCTGTGACAGAGCCAGGAATCGAATGCAGATCTCCTGGGTCCTAATCCAGTGTTGTAACCAATAAATCCTCCTCCCTCTTACTGGATGATGAATACGCTGACTGTGCAAAAAGAGCCAGTGTGGCCTCTGTCTGTTTTGGGAAATACAGTGTAAACTTTGGTTGCTTTTCTTCATGTGGGAACTTTCCATAACTTCTGTCAGCCGTGGATGTAGACCTGAGATGTTTCCTTTCACGTGGGTTCGACGGACAGCACAGTCTTGCTGCCAAGAATGCTGGGACGGGGGGAGAAGAGGGAGTTGTTACACTTTAATTTTACCGAGTGCCGATGGTGTGAGAGGCTGGTCTAGTGGGCCGGACCCTGGGTGGAGAGATGGAATCTCCTGATTTCTGATTCCAGAGCAGCCACTGACTCACTGCCTGACCTTGGGCAACTCTATGGTTTAGTTTCCTCCTCTGTAAAATGGGGATTATAACTGTGCATCTTACACAGGAGCTCTGAACATTAGTTGATGCTTGTAAAACATTTAGATGTAATATGTTATATAGAGGCTAATCTTATTATTTTTTCCTGTACAGTAATACACATTTTTGGTCATACACCATGTGCCAAAGAGGGCTGAGGATTTATCTTCCATTCTATAGTCCATATGCAACTATGCATTCCAGTTACCCAACGTGTGCTGTTGCTTTGGGGTTCCCCTGAATCATGAGGAGAGCCCTGCTGCTGGGATATTCCTCTCTAGACCAGGGCAAAGCCTCAAAAAATGTTCCACACATAATCTTTCACATAGTTATTCCACTGTATTAGAGCTCCCTGAGTATTCTAGCAAAGGAATTTTCTGGCAGGCGCATTTATGACATGGTGATTTTAAAACAAGCAGCACAGAACAGTCACAGAAAATGACTTCTGAATTTATAATTTGAGAGTAGTTGCTTGGGGACCCTGATTGTGTTTCTCCAGCCGGGGACCAGAAACACGCTGCGTGACTCGTCCAGTCAGCTTGAATTGTGCATCCCAGCCACTTACAATGATCTGCTTGTGAATGAGCTGCAAACCAAGAATTATTCGCTGATATTATTTAGTGAATCATTCGAAATAATGACTAAGTTTGCGAGAATTGAGATCTGTTTGCTGACAATGGTATCCAGGAAAAAAATTGTCCCACAAATTTCCCCCTCTAACAAACGATTTACTTTAGCTCTACTACTCATGGCGAATACAGAAGTAAATGGAGTTCCTTCAAAATGTCCAGTATGTTAGAGCAGCAACTGGGAAAAGGGTAGGAAAGGGACCTGGGTCTGAGCCTGAAACGAAAGTGGTGTGGAACTGGTGAGAGAAGTGGGTCATCTCTATTTTGGTTTGAGGGGCTGCTTTTACAGTTCACAAAAAGGGAACTAAGTTGCTGCCATTAGGAAATCCAAGGGTGTCTTGTCTGGTTCTGATCCAGGTTTGGAGAGACCTGCTTCCAGCCCCTCTTCTGGATCCATTTTTGCTAATGCTTCTGTTTCATATTGATTCTGCGGTATGCCTCACATCTGGTCTCTCCGGTCTGGACACCCTGGGAATCCAGACCCAGCAGGAATCCAGGCAATAGATCGATGAACAACTGTGTCTTGCAGAGCATTAGGAGCGCTGGTGACGTGCGGGAGAGCGAGGGATACCCTTCGCTGATGATGTGGCTTCCTCCCTCCCCGCCTCGCTTCACAGCAGACAGCTGAGATACCATGTGTCTGATATTCTTTTGCCTCTCCCTCATTGTTTGCTTAGTGCTGTGTGAATTCCAGCCTCCCCAGTTACAGGTGTCTCTGGCTGGGCTTAGGGAGTGAGCCCCCCATCTCCTCATAGGACAGCCCAAGGACTAGGGCTGAATCACAGGGATTAGAGAAAGGAAAGACCTGTTAGATCAGCCAGTTCCTCCTCCTGCCAGGGCAGGATCATTCCCTATTGCAGAATTTCTGATGCTTTGTCCTGTCTACTTTGAAGTCCCAAGTGACCCCCTTTGGAAAGGGGCATGAGGGGACAAAGCACCTGCTTAAAACCCAGCTGAAAAGATCACGTTTAAGCTATCTCTTTTTATTTAAGCTCAGCTGGCATTAAAGTCCTGACAGTTACCATAGCAATCCATGCCATGTGACTTCACAGGTTTGTACTGTATGCCTGGAAACCTGTATCACCCTGGCCTCTAGTAACCATGGCAATAATGTCACATGGTCTCCACCTGTCTCCCAAGTAACCTGGAAGTATCCCATAGAGATAAGTACCTGAGCTAAAGGGCATGGAAAGCAAGTGGCTCTCACCATCCCTGTGGTGTCTCTAGGGGACCAGAGCCTTTTAATAGCCATGGTAACTAATAAGCACTGCATGGTGATATATACCTTCTGTATCCATGGTAACCAACGAACATCACATAGCAACATGTGCCTCATGTACCCATGGAAACCTGCTCGTTAGTTTTAGTACTGATGCATTTAAAAAGAAATATCCATAGTGTTTGTCCTGAGATGAACCTGCAGATGTGAAGAATGGTAGAGTTATGCCATGGACACTGTAGAGAACAGGGCAACATGAACTCCCACCTGATTGTCAAGCTGAACTTCTGCTCTACCCCTGCCAAAGACACTGCGGGGATCATGCCTGAGTGATGCAGGTATCTACTGTGTTAAAATCTATCCAAGATTGAGAAGAACTACCACGGAGTGCAGTGGGAACAGAAACAGGCCCATATGTTATCAGTACTCTAGTGTGTAGAGGCAGGAAGGCTGTTGGACGCAGACAGATCCCTGCTGGGCTGGGCAGAAAGGGTGTATCCCAGCCTGCAAGGCCTCATAGGAGCGATAGACTTGTCTACTTGGTCACATCAACAAACCTGGGGCTGATGGGTACAAATCCCTCTTCTCCCCTATGTTTTTCTACTGAAGTCTCTTCTTCCACTGTCAAACTGGGCACAAGCTTCCAGTTTGCCCCCATGAGGGGGAGAAGGGCAAGAATGGAAAGAGGTGTACGACAGTGAACTAGAACAGTGCTTTGCTGCAGATCCACCAGTCAACATGCGGCAATAGATCTTGCCAGGAATCCCTGAGATCTTCTCCCCATCAGACCCCAGTGCAGGTGTGAACCTGATTCTCCCATCCTGGTATCTGTGACAAAGGAGGGAGGCTATGCATCGAGCCTCAGACAGGAGAATTTAGACAGGAATGGGGAATCCTTTCTTGCATGTTGTATCTGCCATAGGTTTGAAGGGCTTGGCAGGGATGGGAATTATGTTGGAGTGAGTTATTGCAGAGAGATGGCACATGAAATAAGAGACTTTCTGCTTTCCTGAGCACTTGCCTCAAGGCTCTTAGAAGTTTTCCTCTTCACTGGTGCCCCAGAGTGTGATGGCCAGGACCTTGGCACCTCAGAATATAGTTTGACAGAGACCAGGAAGAATACACGGGGCACCTGTGAGGCGTATCCCATGGACACCAAATCCCGGGGATGATTTAATTGGATTAATGGCTCAGAAACATCTGATGGGCTTCTGGCTGCTGATCTGAAGGAGAGTTAATGATGTTTAGGAGCAGAGGGCTGGAGAGTAATTGAAAGTTTTTAGAGGAGGATATTTGAAGGCCTCTAGGCCTCCTTCTCACTGCCCATCTCTGAGGCCACCAGGTCCTCTTGTATTCTTGGACAGAGATTTTCAAAGCTACCTAGGAAACTTGGAGATCTGTCTACTTTAATGGGAAACAGGCATCCATATCCCTTGGTTGATTTTGAAAACCTCCATCTTGGTGTCCCTGAAGATGTACCTAATTGCACAGCCCCCAGAATGGAGTCAGCATTGGGATGTGTGTGTCCCATGCTGCAAATTATCCAGCTGCACATGCACCAGGATTTTCTCAATGTGCCCAGATGCTTAATAACACAGGGGATCCCCAAGCTGGCGGGAAGAGGGACACAAGTGGCCTGGCTTTCACAGGAGGTTTGCAACTGTTGCTGATGTCAGCTGGGGCTGGGGCTTGCTCCACACCTTCATAAACCAGACTCATGTATTACTAGCCAAATGAGAGCTGGAGGATGCTGAGTCTAACCAACTGGTATGTGCATGCACCCGCGTGTTACAGGTCCAGTGGGTTACATTAGCACTACTAACAATCTGGCTCATGCAGTATATAACTTAATAAAATATTCTTTTAAATATTGCGATAGTTTTCCCCGGTATACACATAGCAGAGGATCGCTGGGAGCAGGGAACAGCAGCATTCACCCATTATTAGCAGCAAAGGATTTAACAAAAGTGACCCCTGTTTTTCTAGTCACAAGTTAGTCACAGATTTTTAAGAAGTTGTTTATTTGTAGTTGTTCAACAGGCATTTCTTGCAAATGTATTTCAGCCCCCTTTTTTTGTGCATTTGCAAACCTACACACATTGCATGGAGTCTTTTTGAGGGTTTTAATTATTTTTTTCTTTCTGCAAACATTCCTGCAACTCAAAGCAAATGCTCACAGAAATGTTTTCAGAAAATTTGTAAAGGCTCGTGAATTGAACTGGTTAAACTCTCTCTGCCTCCTTCCCCCCAGTTTGGACTAAACTTTTTACAATGTTTTTTTTCCCATTGGCTAACATGTTCTAGCTGTGAACTGCCGTGTTGGGCAACGTTCTCAAAAGTGCCTAAGTCCCACTAAAAGCCAATGAGACTTAGGCTCGACTGACTCTTCAAACCATTTGAGTTTCTGTTCCGCTCTGACTTTTTAGGAGCTACAGGTGCTCAGTACTCCTCAAGATTAGGCCATAAACCCCTAGACAGGTTTGTGTCCTAACTCGTATCCACCTGTGCAGTGTCCTGTGTGTAACACTGGGCTGAGGTGCCCACATGCAAAATTATGCTGTTATAGATTCTGTGTTCCGGGCCCCATTTTGGTTTCCCTGGGGGTTCTCTTTGCGGGGGAGGGGCAGTTATAGGGCTGGGCCCTCTGCTGGGTATAGAGGTACTGTCATGGCTTTCTCCTAGGCATCTCAGGCCCCTGTTTTTTCCCCCCCTGATGATCCCAGCTCTGCTGAATTTGGTAGCAGGGAGTCACCTTTCTGATTATTTTTTGATGAATCCATTTCCTCCTGCACTCCTGCTCGTCAAGGTATCCCAGTCCTACGTATGGGGGGGCAGTCAAGAACTTTGACTCCCGGCGTTGGTCAGGCTGCACACTGATTGTGTCCCTTTCCCACAAGAAAACGCCCAATTGTAAGGAAATGTCACTGTGTGCCACTCACTCTGCTCTGTGAGATGCATCCCATGATGCCATTGGTTGAAAGTATTTTCTCAATTGCTGCCTTTGTTAGACATAATGGTTTGGAGTACCGGGATTAGGATGAAAAGTACCTGTGATGAGCTACATTAAATGGCAAAAGGAAGAAGTGAGATGGCATCCAGTTAATTTGCCATTGAGTTGAATAATCATCCATTCACACAGCCCTTCATTGTGCTGTGACCAAGAAGCTGAGGCAGTGAGCACATTATAATCCCAAAAAAGAAAAGGAGTACTTGTGGCACCTTAGAGACTAACCAATTTATTTGAGCATAAGCTTTCGTGAGCTCACGAAAGCTTATGCTCAAATAAATTGGTTAGTCTCTAAGGTGCCACAAGTACTCCTTTTCTTTTTGCGAATACAGACTAACACGGCTGTTACTCTGAAACCTGTCAGTATAATCCCAAGTGCCTAAAGCCTGTACATCCTGGGAAACTGACCCCTTGCTGATCATGGGGGTTAGCAGTGCGTCCCCCTGAACCAGCACTGCCAAGGATCTCACTGCTAGAATTGATGGGATCAATCTGTTGTCAGCACCTGTGCTGAAAACATTAATAGAAAAGTTTGCAGATCTCTGCCAAGACAATGAACCGGGCTGGATTAAGGGTGGGTTTTAGGCACATCCTCACATAGGGGCCACCCATGCCAGGGTGATCTCCCTCAGTGGTATGACAGGGCTCCCCTTTGATTAGGTAACCTGGTCTGGTCTGCTCTGTTGGTGGTGGGGCAGATGCCTTCTTCCTTGACTCTAGAGGCTGCTGACGAGTGAGGCAGGCAGCATGGCACGGTTACTTTTTCAAGCTTTTCTTTGCAACCAGCGGGTTAGATTTTTTTTTGTTTTGTTTTAAATGAAAACTGAGATTTTTGACATCACCAAATTCTGAGCTGGAGCCCCAGGCCCTTGCCCATAGTAACCGCAGTCCAGCTCTGACAATGAGCTTGCAGGTCTGTACGCAACATTTCTTTCCAATTCTTCTCCTTACTGATCACTCTCCCATCTAGGAGTCCCTGTCGTGACCCAGGACCCCATTGTGCCTGGTGGCGTACAATCACAGCACAACAGTCCCTACCCCATGGAGCTTACAATCCAAGTAACAAAATCAATGATACTTGCACATATTATTCCGCGTGCTACCTCTTCGTGTGCACCCCATTGCTGGGAGCCGCCTTGGGGCAATGTGCAAGTTTTGTGGGTTTTTTTTTTTTTTAAAAATCCCCTCTCCCTCCAAACAGGCAGCTTAGAGTAACTGTGCTGAGAATGGACTTAGTAGAACCAGACTCATTTTCAGCACTGGTTCATCCGCACCCATTGCTGAGATCTGTGCTAGTGGCGATGGTCTTTAGAAGCAAAACCAGCATCAGGCATCAGCAGTGGATGAGTTGTGTTAGGTCAGAGTTTTAAAAGAGCCCAGCTCCTATATAACTGCCAAACTAAATGAGCAAATTTAAAATACTGCTCAGCATGGTGGGTGCTGGACCATATTGAAAATCCAGGGTGAAATCCTGGCCCCACTGAAGACAATGGGAGTTTTGGCATTGATTTCAATGCGGATCTGATTTCCACCCCCCCCCCCCCCCCGATTCTTATTTAGGTGTCTAGATGGGAGTGAGCTCTTTTGAAAATCTGCCCCCTAGTGCTGATGCATCATAGGACCCTTGGACTTCCCCTTCCTGCAAACACTAGCGGTGGCTGCTCAGAGTGAGCCTAACAGACCCGGTGTCAAAAACAGCTGCAGTCCTGTCTATGCAGTGGATCTGAACATTGCTAACATCAGCACCATTGAGCCTTTCCCTAGTATAGGGATGGCAGTTTCCTCATCCCCACTGAATGCTGCCCATGCAGCAGGAGCAGAGGGTGTTTGGGGACTGTCACGGGGTGGTGGGTATTTATTGATGATTGATTTTAAACCCCTCCTCTGTTTCTCAAAGGGAAGGAGGTACATATGGGCTGCAGCCATTAACCCCTCACTTTGCCCCAAGAACACCCTGCTCCTCTAGTTTAACAAAGTAAATCTGGAAAAAAACATTTGTATTTGGACAGAATGGGACAGCTCAGCCCCCTCTCTCACTCCATTCAACCTGCAGCATCCTGTAAGGAATAGCAAAGATCGGGGTGGGGGGGGGCTGGTACACAACCTTGTGGGCATCTTGCCCTGACAAGTGTATGGCGGCTCTCGGGATTTGCATTAAAATCTGAGCCCTGTACCATTAGCAGGGGCCAGACTGCATGATCTGACACAGCCACGGGATGGAACTTTCTCTCTCCCAGAGCTGTGTTAGCAAAAGGTCCAAACTGCAGTGACAGGCAATGCCCAGCCGGCTGCAATTCTGCGGCAGGTCTAATGAAATGTTAGGGGCTTCCATCCATTCCTTCTCCTTCAGCTCAGTGATCTCTGTGCTTCTAGAGTCTGAAAGGCTGAATTGTAAAGATACCATTGCTGGTATCGGAGGAGGGCGGCAGCAACCTCAGTGAAGTTTAATTAAATCTGAAATCCTGGCTGTTTCTCCGGGCTTCAGCTCAGGACGCCGCTGATTGGAACTCACAGAAAGGAAATAAACTGAATTAGAACAACTTCAAGGCCATTATATCCCCAGTTAGTGTGAACCAGGGACAACTTGTTTTTGGAGAGTGAGCAGGGTTGATGCTTTTGTGTTGATGAAGAAGAAACAAAGATTTGTTTGACCGTTGTTTGGGAGGAATATGTGAAGCCAGTCCTGGTCCCACTGAAGCCTATGGAGTGTCTCCTATTGCTTATATTGGGACCAAGATTTGAGACATGGAATATACGGTGTGTTCTAGAAAGGAGAACTGTGTCCAGTGAAACTCACCACAGGTTGGATGTGAGAAGTCGGGGAAGTAGTTGGAAAATAAAATTGGAAGCTAAGAGAGTAGGAGTTTGAGCTGCCCTGGTTCTAGGTTTGATCTGATCATGCCTGCAGCTGATCAGGAACATGTCGATGTTTTGTCAGAAGATGTGATTCATGCAAAGTGAATTTTTCCCCTCCACAGAAACAATCTCATTGAAACCAACATATCATCTGAAAGGCTTCTCAGGACCAGGATAGGATTTCTGGGGGGAGGGTGAGAGAGACTGATCCACCCACCCCACAACAGCCAGGTGGTTAGGACACTTAGTTGGAATGTGGGACACCCAAGTTCAAGCCCCTTCTCCAAATCAGGCAGATGTCTCTCACATAGAATCATAGAATATCAGGGTTGGAAGGGACCTCAGGAGGTCATCTAGTCCAACCCCCTGCTCAAAGCAGGACCAATCCCCAATTTTTGCCCCTGATCCCTAAATGGTCCCCTCAAGGATTGAACTCACAACCCTGCGTTTAGCAGGCCAATGCTCAAACCACTGAGCTATCCCTCCCCCCGCATCCCAGGTGAGAGCCTGGACCATGGGGCTATTGGCTGTTCTGGAGTGGGTCATTCTTGTGGGTTGTTTCTTTTGGCAAAAAGTTCCAGAAGGTTTTGGTTTTGTTCCAATTAACTTTTTGCAAAATTGAATTCTTGTTTTCCAGCCAGTCATGCCTGAGCTTTGGAGAAGCTCCGGTATGATGAGAGTGGCTAGGACCCATCTTGCACTTGCATAAACCTTTCCATTCAGACATCTTCAGAAAGGTTTTGGGAATTTTGAGTAACATTTTCACTGCTGACTCAAAATGGTGTCCAGAATCACGGATGTCACTGAACCTGGGATTGATATGTGGTTTCAGGAGAACGTGCGCATCTCCAAAGCAAGTGGAATTCGATCACTTCAACTAGGTTTTACTTGGATTTGTTCAAACCAGGAGCTCAGGGAGTTTGAGCCCAGTGGAACTCAAACAGGAAAAAAGATTCCCACGAATCCTACAGAACCAAACCGCATTGAACGATGCACCCAAGCATTCTAGGTATATAAATCCACTATGTCTCCTCACCTGTCTGAGGCTTCATATTATCCTTCACATTTTACTAAGGGAGAAACTGAGGTGCAGAAGTCAAGGCCTGTTTCCCCCCAGCACTCCAGCTGATGTCAATAGGAGTTATGGGTACTTAGCACCGTTCCAAGTCTCGGAACTATTGGCAATGATCTTTGAGAACTTCTGGAGAACTAGAGAAGGGCAAACATAATACCCATCTCTAAAAAAGAGAACAGAGAGGTCCTGGGGAATTATAGACCAGTCAGCCCAACTCTGATACCTGGGAAGATACTGGAACAAATTATTAAACAATCCATTTGTAAGCACCTAGAGGATAACAGGGTTATAAGGAATAGCCAGCATGGATTCGTCAAGAATAAATCATGCCAAACCAACCTAATTTCCTTCTTTGATGGGGTTTCTGACAGTAGACATGATATATCTTGATTTTAGTAAGACTTTTGACGCAGTCCCATGTGACGTTCTCATAAGCAAACCAGGGAAACGAGGTCTAGATGAAATTGCTACAAGGTCGGTGCTCAGCTGGTTAAAAGACTGTATTCAAAGAGTAGTTCTCCATGGTTCACTGTCAAACTGGGGTGATATATCTAATGGGGTCCTAGCGGAGTCAGTCTTGGGGCTAGTACTATTCAACTAGGTCTGTCAAGCGATTAAAAAAATTAATTGCAATTAATCACGCAATTAAAAAGATTGTGATTAATGGCACAATTAAATCACAATAGAATACCATTTATTTTAAATATTTTTGAATGTTTTCTACATTTTAAAATATATTAATTTCAGTTACAATTCAGAATACAAAATGTACAGTGCTCACTTTATATTTATTTTTTATTAGAAATATTTGCACTGTAAAAAAACAAAAAAATTGTGTTTTTTCAATTCACCTTATACAAGTACTATGGTGCAATCTCTGTTATCATGAAAGTTAAACTTCCAAATGTAGAATTCTTTGCAAAAAAAACTGCCGTCAAAAATAACACAATGTAAAACTTTAGAGCCTACAAGTCCACTCACTCCTACTTCTTGGTCTGCCAATCACTCAGACAAACAAGGCTGGTTACAATTTGCAGGAGATAATGCTGCCTGCTTCTTGTTTACAATGTCACCTGAAAGTGAGAATAGGCGTTCACATGGCACTGTTGTAGCTGGTGTCACAAGATATTTACGTGGCAGATGCGCTAAAGATTCATATGTCCCTTCATGCTTCAGTCACCATTCCAGAGGACATGCTTCCATGCTGATGATGGGTTCTGCTTGATAACAATCTTAAGCAGTGCGGACTAACACATGTTCATTTTCATCATCTGAGTCAGATGCTGCCAGCAGAAGGTTGATTTTCTTTTTTGGTGGTTCGGGTTCTGTAGTTTCTGCATCAAAGTGTTGCTCTTTTAAGACTTCTAAAAGCATGAGCCACATCTCATCCCTCTCAGATTTTGGATGGAACTTCAGATTCTTAAACCTTGGGTCGAGTAATAGGCTATTTTTAGAAATCTCACATCGGTACCTTCTTTGCGTTTTGTCACATCTGCTGTGAAAGTGTTCTTAAAATGAACAACATGTGCTGGGTCATCATCTGAGACTGCTATAACATGAAATGTATGCGGAATGCGGGTAAAACAGAGCAGGAGACATACAATTCTCCCCCCAAGGAGTACAGTCACAAATTTAATTGACACATTATTTTTTAACAAGCATCATCAGCATGGGAGCATGTCCTCTGGAATGGTGGGCGAAGCATAAAGGGACATACGAATGTTTAGCATATCTGGCATATAAATACCTTGCAACGCCAGTTACAAAAGTGCCATGTGAAGCCTTTTCTCACTTTCAGGTGAACTGTAAATAAGAAGGAGGCAGCAGTATCTCCCATCAATGTAAACAAACTTGTTTGTCTTAGCGATTGGCAGAATAAGAAGTAGGACTGAGTGGACTTATAGGCTCTAAAGTTTTACACTGTTTTGTTTTTGAGTGCATTTATGTAACCAAAAAAAATCTGCATTTGTAAGTTACACTTTCACGATAAAGAGATTGCACCACAGTACTTGTGTGAGGTGAATTGAAAAATACTATTTCTTTTATCATTTTTATAGTACATATATTTGTAATGAAAAATAATATAAAGTGAGCACTGTACACTTTGTATTCTGTGTTGGAATTGAAATTAATATTTTTGAAATTGTAGTAAACATCCATAAATATTTAATAAATTTCAATTGGTATTCTATTGTTATGAGTGTGATTAATCACAATTAATTTTTGTTAATCGTGATTAATTTTTTTGAGTTAATTGTGTGAGTTAACTGCGATTAACTGACAGCTCTGTATTCAACTGTTTTAATTAAAGACTTGGCTAATAGTTTTGAGAGTATGCTTATAAAATTTGCAGATGACACCAAGCTGGGAGGGACTGCAAACACTTTGGAAGAAAGGATTACACTTCAAAACAACCTTGACAAATTGGCAAATTGGTCTGAAATCAACAAGACAAAATGCAATAAAGACAAGGACAAAGGACTTCAAATGCATGACTACAAAATGGGGAATAACTAGCTAGGTGGTTGTACTGCAAAAAAGGATTGGGGGGATTAAAGCGGATCACAAATTGAATAGGAGTCAATAATGAGATGCAGTTGCAAAAAAGGCTACTATCATTCTGGGGTGTATTAACAGCAGTGTCATATGTAGGACACTCTTCTTGGCACCAGTGAAACCTCATGGAGTACGGTGTCCATTTCTGGGTGCCACACTTTAAGAAAGATCTGGACAAATTGGAGAGAATTGAATGGAGAGCTACTGAAATGATAAAAGGTTTAGAGAACCCGAGCTGTGAGAACAGGTAAAAAAACTGGGCATGTTTAGTCTTGAGAAAAGAAGACAGGGCAGGGTGGGGGACCTGATAAGTCTTCAAATATGTTGAGGGCTGTTGTAAGAGGACTGGGGTCAGTTGTTTTCTGTGTCTATTGAAGGCAGGACAAGAAGTAATGGGCTTAATTTTCAGTGAGGGAGATTTAGGTTAGAAAGTTTTCCCTAATTTCTAACTATAAACTCTGGAACAGGCTTCCAAGGGAGGTTGTGGAATCCCCATCACTGGAGGTTCTTAAGAACAGCTTGGACAAATACCTGTCAGGGATGATCTTAGGTTTATTTGGTCCTGCCTCAGTGCAGGAGGCTGGACTTGATGATTTCTCGAGATCTCTTCCAGCCCTACAGTTCTGTGATTCAATGAAAATCTGGCTGAAGGAGGCTTGATGTGCACACCCAAAATCAATGGTTGCTTCAAAAAAATTGTCCTAGTTTTTGCCCAAAGTCACAGCATGAGTCAGTGACCAAGTGGGAACAGAATCCAGGAGTCTCAGCTCCCAGTCCTGTGCCCTAATCCCTGGGCAACACGACCATGGCTTAATAACTGCCTGGATGGGAACCTAGCGGCTCCCATCTCCTGCAGTCTGCATTTTTTTAGAGGTACATTAGTAAAGACTATGAAGAGCTTCACAACTAAGTGGCAGACAAATGTGTGGTTAACTCCGAAAACCAGTCTAGGTATTCCAGGATTGAAACTGGCAGAGCAATGGCTAACGATTCACACGTGAGGCTCCAATTTAGGTCTATATTTGAATAGCTAATTCTAATGAACTCTCCTGAATCAATAGCTCTGTGTGACTTAATGAACACATCCCAATTTAGGGCTGACCTAAGTGGCCTGGATGCTTTTGATTAAATACTATGCATTTAAAAAAAACCCCAAACAACTTGTCCTCATCTGATCAGATGCATTGGCAGAGATGCTGTCTTTCCCAGCCAGAAAAGATGGTCTTGTGGCTAAAGCAGTCAGGGTTCAGTTCCTAGCTCTGCTACAGACTTGCTTTCTGACTTTGGGTAAATCACTTAATCTGTCTCTGCCTCAGCCCCCACTTGTAAAATGGGAATGATAATACTCTCTTTGTCTGTCTCTGTCAAGTGTAAGCTCAGTGGGGCAGAGAGTGTCTCTTGCCACCTGTCCCTACGCTGCCTAGCACAATGGAGCCCCAATCTCCGTTGAGGCCTCTGTGTGCTACTGACACACAAATAATGGCACCATTGTTACTTGTGTAAGCAGAGTCTGAATGAGCTCTCCCCTCACATCTAGTGGTGAGCTGTGGAAAAGAACTTCAGGAGCTGATCTCATTTGCATGGGCACACCCACCCTGCCTAGGTGCTCAGCATGATGGGGTTGCTTGCCCAAATGATCACTTGTGGCTGGGGTTGGATTCCCCAGTCTCCTTGTTATTGGGGCAGGAGTAATAAAGAGCTGTTATCCTTGTGTGAATCGAGGGCAGCAGAACTGTATCTGGCATGCCCTAATGGAGGGACTCACCCTCAACTGAATGGGACTCGCTAGGCAGGGGACCTGGGTTCCAAAGCCCAGTGAGTTGAGAGGGGAGGCTCAGGCAACATTTGACTTGTTCTCTTTCTACAATATAATAAAAGCCTACTTAGATTTAATTGAGAGTCTTATGTACTGCAGAGCTGAAGTCACTGATACCTGGGTCTAATTATTAGGCCTACTTTGGGACAGTGTTTCTATTGCAAGAGACTGTCCAGTGTGCGCCAGCAGTGAGGCTCCCCCACTAACAGCTGAAATCACTGAGAGCTGTGTTAAGTGGTGGGCCCTGAAGACATCTTGGTGAGTGGCCAGCTGGGTGGCTGGCTTAGAGGCGTGGCAAGTGGCCAGCAGAGAGGCTGGTGGAGAGGTGTGGCCAGCAGGGTGGCTGGCAGAGACATGCAGTGAGTGGCTAGCAAAGAGGCTGGTGGAGAGGGCCAGAGGAGAGCCCCCCAGAGAGGCATGGCAATCGGCTGGCGGGGTGGTGAGTGAGTGCCCAAGCAGCGGAGCGTGTAAGGTGCCTCCTTACTCCCCGCTCCTTCCAGGTTGGGAGGTGAACTCTGCAGATGAGCCTCTGAACTCTGAGGCTGCACTGGCCAAGGACAGCAACTGTGAGTGAGGTGCAGAGAAGGGACAGGCACATTACAGGGACTTTTGGGTTGTGGGACTTAAGAACCTGAGGGGAAAAGGATACTACCCAACTTATTTGGGGGTGGGTCTTTTGCTCATGGTTTATGTTTATGAACCCTAGTTGCGGTGTTTTCCCAAATTAATGCTGAGTTACTTCCCTCCTTTTATTAAACGTTTTTGCGACACTCAGACTCTGTGCTTGCGAGAGGGGAGGTATTGCCTCTTAGAGGTGCCCAGGGAGTGGTGTGTAATTGTCCCAGGTCACTGGGTTGGGTCTCGAGCTGGTTTTGTGTTGTACTGGTGAAAAGGAACCCCTAGATCCCAAACCCGGCCCTTGTTGCTGCTGGCTCCACCTGGCAGAAGGGTAACACTTGAAAGGCTTCCTCGAGTCTAGAGGCTTCTGCTGCAGAGGGAGCTTTTGCTGTAGGCTGAGTTGAGCACATGGCATCCCTCTGCTTGGATTGCATTCATGCACTCTTTATTACGGTTTTGATAAGCTGCTGATAAGGAGCAGTGTTTTCCCCAGGAATTGAAATTAGGGGGGGTGTTCAAACTTACAAGGGCAGGGGGTCTGGGCCGATGTGGGATGAGACTGTGAGGGGGAAGGTGGGCTGTATGGCACCATAGTAAAAACTGAAAAATGTTTCATGACCATTTTATTAGATTTTAAAATCATCACACAAATTAAAGTTGGCTTCTCAAGCCTTCTATGAAGCACTACGTCTACATCCTTCTTGGTTTCTTGTTATAATTTTGCACAACTCTGTTAATGAACGTCTTGAATGCAATGCATTCACCTTTGGTGGCTTCTCTTGTGTCCGGTACTTCCATTCCTTCAATTGATATGCTCATTAGTTCATTCCCATGATCAGGCAGAAGGCGACTTCTTTCAAAACACAAAATTCTATTCAATGATGAAAAAGAACGCTCAGCTGTAGCTGTTGTGACTGGGAGTAGCAAGAGATGAATTCCTACTTCTTTCAGCCCAGGAAACATAGCTCAAAGATCAGGTCGAGCCACTAGTGATGATAAAAAAGAAGTTGAAGTCAAATCTTCATTCATTCATCGTATGATATTCCACTCTGTGTTCAAATTCTCTATTCTGTCCTGAGCACATGGCAGCCCCATTGCTGGTAGTGCCTCACTCAACTCAATTGTTGGTGTTTTATAAGACAGGGATCTGTAAAAGCTACGTAGAGGTTGAGTAGAATCTAGAAGTCGCTGTTGTAGATTTTTAAGAATCAAGTCTGTGTACTTTTTTCAGTTGTCTTAACAAACACTTCTTGTCCTCTTCACTTAAGGATTCGATATAAATGCCTTCATTAGTCAACTTCTGGACTGAAGTCTTTGCTTCTTCCAGTATTTTTTCAATGGGATAGCTCTCTGATCCAAATGTAGCTTCTATTGCTGGACAAAGATCTACAACTGCTGTAGCAGATGCCTGGATGGCATTGTTTAATGACCCAAGTGGTTTCAACAGTAGACTTACAAGAGAGAGAATGGCAAAAGTCTTCTCTGAACGTAGTAGCAAAAGTAATGCACCAGTCTCACTAGTTAGATCCATCCCATCTTGGCAGATACTTTCCAAAGCCAGTGATAATGGCTGGAGTAATTTTAAGACAACAGCCAAGGATCACTCATGAGAAAGCCAGAGGGTTTTCCCAGGTTGGACTAATTTGAACTTCAGTCCCAGTGTATCTTCTATATTTTCCAAGATATTCAGTCTTTTTGGACTCTTGCTGAAAAAAGAATATAATGAAGACATTAAATTTATAGCTTTTTAAATGTCTTTTGAAGAGTCTGTAGCTCGTATTAGCGCTAGTTGGAGTAGATGGTCTCTGCAGTGTGTATAGGAGAGATTAGGGTTACACTTTTCTCTGAGCAAAGCTTCTGCTCCACCATGTCTTCCAGAGAAGTTTGCAGCTCCACCAAATGTACAAGCAGCCATCTGTTTGGGGTTCCACTGACAAGCATTTACCTCTAAGATGTGGGTTGTCATAGATGCAGCCAATCTGTCTTCTATAACTTGAACATCTAGAAATGCATCTACTGGCCTACCACTGACATCAAGATAACGTACACAGTGACTTAGTACTTGATGACCATTTGCATTGGTGCGTTCATCAGCCATGTATGCAAATTTTTTGAATATGGTGAGAGAGTTCTTCACTTTTTCAACTGTTGAGTCTTTCACTGTTGCACAATATGCGTCTAGCCAGTCAGTTGAGTTTCTTGCAGAAAGATAGTGAGCATTTGCTGGTCTTGTTCGGAGCCAGTGTTCAACTTCAGGATGAACAAGTGACAATGCACTTAACATTGGCCTCCAGTTTGTAGTGTCTGGTATCTCTTGCTTAAATAGAAAGTATGATGCCACGGCCACATTTGTTCGCATGAACTGTGTTGTGTCTCCAGCATTCTTAACAGCCTCCTTAACACTCACCGGTATTGGCCTTGGTCAGTGGAGACTAGGAGTTCAGAGGTGCTTTCACATGAGTTCATCTCCCAGGTGTGGGGGGGCAAGAAGGCACCTTGCTCATTCCTCCAGCTGCTCACTGTTCGTTCTGGCCACTGTTGTTTGTTGTGCCACCGTTCACTCCATCACTCTGTTGCCAATGGCCCTGTGCCGTCACCTTCTGCGGCCAACTGCCACTGTGACCTCTGCGAGTTGATCTCTTGAGGTTCCACCCAGCTCTCAGTGATTTTAGCTGAGCTCTCAGAACCTCGCTGCTAGTGCAGACTGGGCTGTCGCTTCCACAGAAACACTGTCCCACAGCAGGTCTAAGCACTTAGACCTGATTATCAGTGATTTCAGCTGTAGTGATCACTTAACAAAACAAAGACTATCTATGGAGCCTAATCAGTTCTGTCTTTAAACAGTGGAGAGGAGCAGGTCTAATAGTAGTTGTGACTCAGGCAGACCATCAAGCAAAACACCTGTTCCCACCCTCTCTCTTGATGCCCTCAACCAGCATAGGCTAAGTACAGTTCTACTGCCCTTTACTCAGACAATAAGAATAACAACATTTCATTACACCTCCCTTCCCCCCGCATTCAAGTGATTTGCAACCCAGTCCCAGCCAAAATCTATCACTTGGGCAACACAGCTCTGTTTAGTTAATCTACCTAGGTATCTAGCAGTGAATGTAAATGCAATCTGGTCCTGAAGCCTTTCCCCCCAGCTCATCAGTAGCTGTCAGAGAGAGCTCATTTAGACTTTGCTTACAAATCATAATTTGAAATTATTAGGCTGGCCAACATCAGTGAAATGAATGCACTGACATTGTCATAAACAGCTGTACAAGGAAGCTAGTCTATGTTCATACTTTTCAAATCTATTATACTTTTTCAGATACACGTATTTTATCATACATGTATATGCTTTTAAAGTGTATATTAATGTTTCAATTTCAATTCTAATTTCCAAATAATCACTAAATTGGCAACGCTGCATGTAACTAGTTCACAAAACTGCGGGGGGTGTTGGGGAAATTCAGGGGGTTAAACACCCTCATGTGGGGGGGTGTGTGTAGGGAAATCCCTGGGTGGGAGAAAGGGAGTCTTATTCTTTTCCACATATCACAGATGGGGAATCGATCCACAGAACAGATCAGGGTCTAAGATCAGGCAGAAGGTATCGAGCGGAGCCAGGAACTGGGCTCAGATCTCCTAAGTTCCAGTCTAGGGCTGTAGCTGTGAGATCAACCACCTCCCATGGCAGATAGACATTTATCTGGGCTGGGGAAAGGGTGAGTTTCAGTTCAGTGGTTGAGCTGTGGGGGCAGGACTGTTATGGGTCATGCTGGCTGCTGTACCAAGGCAAGGAGGCTCCAGGGTCACCAGCATGAGGGCTCCCAGTATTCTGTACTACCACTGTAGCCCATCTCCTACTGCATGGCTTCTCCTTGTCTTCCCATCCTCGAGCAGAGGGGACAGCACGGCCGCTAGTCTCCATAGGCTCCTGTTGCACACCCAGGTTGGAAAGTCCAGATGCCAGCTGGGACATTCCCAAAACTGCAGCGAGAAGTTTGACGTAAAACTGGGCATGTGGAGGGAATTTATGGGTTGGTTTCATCCCATATTGCTACCTTTCGCCGCCTTGTTCCCGCCCTCCCACTGCCTGGCACTGCAGCTGGGATGGAGGAGCGAACCAAGAGCATCGGGGGAGGTGGTGGGGGAGAGAGCTGTTGGCAACTCTTGCGGAGTTCGCTGTGCAGTCGCTTTGCATATGGCCGCGTGCCAGCTCTTGGTGGGGCAGGGTGGCCATTCCTCCCCTGCGCTAGGCGGGAAGGGGCCTTCCGATCGCTGGAGGTATTTATACTCCACAGCAGAAACGGGAAGGCAGATGCCATTCTGTTTACATCCCTGGAGCGGAAGCAGAGTGGGGGTAGGGGCGGTTCTTGGCACGCAGGCCTGGATTTGGAAGTGGCTGCCAGATAATTTGTTGTAACTTCTGGCTGGCAAGGAAGAAACTGCTTGATTCTTTTTTGTCCTCCCTCCATCTTACCTTGTAGGAGTGGGCAGCTGAGGTGTGAGGTGGGTTATGGCTAGTGTTCCCCATGCATGTCTCTGGCTGTCTGCAGGGGACATTCAAGGCTGCTGAAGTTTGGTCCCCCCATCATGCCATGTTACGTCTTGCATGTGGCATTCGCTGGCCACCTGTCACGTTGGTGCCAGGGCCCCTTGCAGCTGCAGTCTGTCTAGGAAGGGATGTGTGGGCACATACCGAGCGGTGCTTTAAAATCTATTAACCGGCAAATGTTTAAACATGGTGAAGCGATCAAAGTCCTTGGTGGTTAAAAGCGGATTGTTTGGCTAGGGCTGACCACAGCCAGCCGCCACGCTCTGAGCCGCCGCGGCCTGGTCTGCAACAAGCGCCACATGGTGTTTGAAAACCTGCTCGTGAACCTGTTTTAAAACCCCATTTGCCATCCTAGTGTACACAAGCCCTTTGAGCAGGCATGGCGCGTGGGTGTGGGTGTGGCTCCTCGGTGTCATGGCCTATCGTGTGTGTGTGTGTGATTGTTGTTTGATGCCTGTGGCCAATCACGCCCCGTCAGTGTGCTGTGGGGTTTGTCTACACTGTACAACAGAACCTCAGAGTTATAAACCCCTCGGGAATGGAGGTTGTTCGTAACACTGAACAAAATGTTCTGGTGGTTCTTTCAAAAGTTTACAACAGAACATCGACCTCAGACAGCTTTGAAACTTCACTATGCAGAAGAAAAATGCTGCTTTCCCTTTCTTTTTTTAGTAGTTTATGTTTAACACAGCACTGTGCTGTATTTGCTTTTTTTTTGTTTTTTGTTTTTTGTGGGTCTCTGCTGCTGCCTGATTACGTACGTCTGGTTCCAAATGCGGTGTGTGGTTGACCGCTTAGTCCGTAACTCTGGCATCCATAACTCTGAGGTTCGATTGTAGCACTTTGCTGAGGTATGTGTGTGAGAAGGGCTCAGGTCCCATCAGGTTAGGGTGTCCCCTTGTGTCACTTACTAATGCCGGAGAAGGGAGATCCACTCCTGGGGAAGTGTTGGGGAGGGGCTTTCTGGGTGAGGCTGAAGGCAGGCTTTCTGGGATGCCCACACTTCTGCTTTTCAGGGGATCCCTTAGGATGGGTGAGTGGTGGGTCCAGGCATGGGGGAGAGGAAACAATACTTGCCCCATCCCATAAAGCCCTCTGAGGGCCTCGTATGAAAAGCATTGTACAAGGGCAAAGCATTATTATTAAGTGGGCTAGGCTCTGTGGAAGGGTGGCCCAGGGGTTAGGAGACCTGGGTTCAATCCCCTGCTCTGCCTCAGATAATCCTGACTGGCCTTGGGCAAGTCACTTAGCCTGGTGATATTGTAGTGTGTGTGGGGATAAAGATACCACAGAGAACAAGGTGCTCAGGTATTATCCTGCAGGTACCTTAGATAGATGCCGAGGCCTGTACGCTGTCTTAAATGCCATTTGCTCCATTTGGCCTCCTGTGATTCAAAACCAGTTTGTCTGAGGTGCTACGGATAAGCTGTGTTAACGTGGCTTCCAGCACAACTTCGTATAGCCCCTTGTCCAGGCCGGGAGGAGAGGGCAGAGGGAAATAGCTGCTGTATCTTAAGCCTGACTGGAATTTAAATAAATAGGCTGAGTGCCCTTAATTAAAAGGGAATAATAAGGGAAAACCCAAGTGTTCTTTACCTGTGCAAGAAGACGATTCGATCCAGCTCAGAGCTGAAGGCGGCAGACTTGGTAGAGTACGTCAGGATCCTCAACAAAGCATTGCCTCTGGTGTATCAGATTTTAGGCTAATGCATCTGGGTCTCTTCATTGGTGCAGTAGCTGATGTGGGGCAGGCAGGGTCCTGAGTACAAAAGGAGTGGGTGTGCGCCTGTCTTGAGACTAGTGTGACGCTCATCATGCCACCGAGGGGCTTAGCTAGACGTTCCTTTCTCTTTGGCCACGCCCAGCCGCTGTAACCCACTGGGTCAGTGTGTGATAGGCATCCCCCTCTGTGCCTGATTCACAGAGAATGGGGGGCTATCTATGCTGCCTCCCAGCCCAGGGAGACAGAAACGCGCTAGCTCTGCTTGAGCTAGTGCCCTACAAATAGGGGTGTGGACGTTGTGGCTTGGGCTAGCTGCCCGAGGCCAAGTCTGCCTGAGCCTCTGGGTCTGAGCTCGGCGGCTCGCCCGACCCCACCACCCAGGCTCCAGCGTCCAAGCTGCTATTCATCGTGCACTTGGTCAAGTGGATGTTTACCCGGGCTGGGGTGCATGCCCCCATCTGCAGTGTAGACATGGCCTTACAGCCCCAGCTACAGAGCCTAGGATCTGGAGTGTAAGCTGGGGAGTTATGCTTTGGGGGGTCCCCAGCATCTGTCAGCGTGGCAGCTGTCACTCTCCTGCACAGGACTGAGTTGGCAGCAATGTAGGAGGGGTCCCATTGCTGCAGGGTTGGGGTCCCTGAGTTTCCTCGTCACTTGTTATCTTGCAGTTATCAGGGCACCGAGCAGGATGCAGCCTGGAGTGTCTCTAGCTGGGGTGTGCATTGCCACAGTGTTTTGTAGCTGTGTGTCGGGATGTGTGTGTAGCATTGTGCCCTATGTGTGTGAGAGTGTGTGTGTCTGTCCGGCAGCTGTTCTGGGTGGGAGGGTCTGTGTCTGTGCCATTATGCCAGCTGGGGTCTCGCTCTGGCTGCATGTCCCTGAACTCCAGGCTTTCCCCGGATGGCAGACGGGATGGAAGAACTTTTTGTTTTTTCCCTTGGTTGCCAATAAACCATTTTGTTTGTTGTGGCTCCTGCTGCCGTTGGGTGACATAAAATCTGGTTTCACTTGGACATGTCCTCAGCCAGAGACCCCATTGGGCAATTCCCCCTTTGGCTATAGGAGGAGTAGGAGTTCAGGGGTCCTTCCCCTGCAGGAGACTTTGGGGGAAGTTCTGCTACCTGGAAGAATCCAAAGAAAATCGGTCTTTGTGCGTGTGCAGCACAAGCTATGTCAGATCAATCCTTTAGCGGGAGTCCAAAGGGTGGGGTGGGGCAGTGGGGGGAAATAGGGCTGGTGGGCAAGGCTGGTAGTGCTGCTGGGGTAGGGGGATGGGCATGCAGAATGTCACAAACTGGGGCGTGTGGGCTGATGGGGCTGAAACACACCCGTTGGAAACGTGAGACCCGAAAGTAAACACTGTCACTTTAAATTACATCCTGCGCTCTCCATTGTTCAGAGTTAGCAACTCCAGCCTTGATCAAACCTTCTTGCAATCGGAGCCAGGGGAGCTGAGGCCAAAAACAAAGGCCATCCAAACCGTGAGCCGGCTGTCTCCTTTGTGCTTTGGAGAGCAGTCTTGGTTGATTAAGAAATTGTTGCATAACCTCTAACAAGGCTCTTTTCCTCTCTCATTTATATTTCCTCTCCTCTCTCCCCTCCAATTAAACTGGCATGTGTTTTCCAAGTGAGGCAGCTGCTGCTGCCCAGATAAAGTGGCTGGGGCCGCTCATCCCTTATTTACAGTATCAAGTGCCGTGGTTCTCAATCTGTTTACCATTGTGAGCCACATATGCAGCAATCTGTGTTACGTGGGCCACATCCACACGATATATATACTACCTGCATGGCTCTGAGGATGTCACGTGGGTCGCAGCTTTGTGCTGATTGGGCCACGAGTGGCCCGTGGGCCACAGGTTGAGAACCACTGATCAAGTGTCACTGTCTACTTGATTTGCATAATTGGGGCTGGAGGGACAGAGGTCTCTTGGCAGACAGTGGTGCACATTTAGTACATCTATAATTGTCACACTTGTTCAGTAATATGAGATGGTACCTGGGGTCTCCATTAGACCAGAAAATAACAGAGAGGCTTCTACTGGCAAAATATTGCTGTGCTTGTAACTTTATCCTGAGCGTCTTGGTAGTCTGAGTTTTTTCTTAAAGCCCCAGTACCTGCGGTCCTGTGATTACAGGATAATCTCTCCGCTTTCTTTCTTTTTTTCTTTTTTTAAAAAGTGTGTTTCTAGCTGCCATGATTGTGGCGAAAACTAGAAAAGGTGACCAGAGTGCACCCTAAGGGCTCCTAGCACAGAGGACAAGGACAAACTAAGCTCAATATTCTTATTAAAAAAAACAATTAAAAAACCTCTTGAGATTGGCTTTAAAAAATGGTGATTTTTGAGAGCAGGCGGGTGAGATGTTTTTTAATGCATGGGGCTGGTCATGCTGCTCTCTAGTTGCTAGCCACTGTAGTCGAGCTACCACGCAGCTGGTGTCCCAGAAGTCTCTAGGTCAGCTTCAGCGCTGGGTTTGCAGGGCATTGAGCAAGCATTGGCGGGGGAGGGAGGCAGCGGGAGAGAGGCCGGGGATCTGAATTCTCTTTTGCAGTGTACATGGTGGGGAGGTCAAGAGCAACAAGATCAGGCTGCTCGCTGCTGCGGCTGACCTTCTCAACCCTGAGGATGCTAAGCAACCACTTGCCTGGCTTGGGCTTCGGGCCAGCCTCGCCCCTCTTCACATGCACTGGGCCTGATCGGGCACCCATTGAACCATCAAGAGCGTTGCAGCTGGCTTCAGTGGGAGCGGGGCCGAGGCTGTTGATAGCCCTAGAATCGCCAGTTCCAAGCTGCTGGGCAGGAAGATACCTGAGCCGCTGCTGAGTGCCTATTAAAACTGTGCAGAATTATTGAGAACCGCTGCCAGGCAGGAGGGGAAAGGAGAAATATTTATCTTGGAGAGGCGAGAATGGCAAGAGGGAGGGAGCCGGGGAGGATGGCTGGGTGGGGAAGGATTGGAACGTGCTGCAGTTTTGGAAAGGTCGCGGGGAGAGGGAGATGGGATGGCTCATTTTTCTTCTTGGTGAAACTTAATAACCTAGCAAGACAGGCAGGGTTCCTTTGGCCCAAGCCCTTGCTTTATTACCGTCTAGCGATTGCCCAGGCCGGCTGGGGCGTGGAAACGCTGCCGGGAAACCAGAGCCTTTTGGCCTTGTTGTCAATAAAGGGAAAGAGGGAGTCAGCTTCCCCCATCTCCAGGGAGCGCTGATGGCTGGTGAGGGGAATCTCTGGGCCTGCGGCCTCCTCCCGCTGGGGCTTCTGGTGCTAGAGAGGGTGGGGGCCATGCCCTGCGTCGCTTCTCGAGGCTGGAATGACAGAGGAGAAGCCCTGGGTGACATTTCAACACTCTGCCGTTTGGCACAGGTGGCAGTGGTTTGGCTTTTAACTTTTTTCACCCTCCCCTTTTTGCTTGAGAAGCCAGCTGTGGAACCGCAGGGGCCTGCAGAGCAGGATGCAGGAGCATTGGTGGTGGGGTGGGGAGCTAATAGCAGTGGGGTGCAGGTCAGGGGGGAGGGGCAGTGGCAGAGCGGGGGGCAGTAGCACTGTAATAGCAGGGGGGTGCAGGTCAGGGGGGAGGGGGAGGGGCAGTGGCAGAGCGGGGGGGCAGTAGCACTGTAATAGCAGGGGGGTGCAGGTCAGGGGGGAGGGGGAGGGGCAGTGGCAGAGCGGGGGGCAGTAGCACTGTAATAGCAGGGGGGTGCAGGTCAGGGGGGAGGGGGAGGGGAAGTGGCAGAGCAGGGGGCAGTAGCACTGTAATAGCAGGGGGGTTCAGGTCAGGGGGGAGGGGCAGTGGCAGAGCAGGGGCCAGTAGCACTGTAATAGGAGTGGGGTGCAGGTCAGGGGGGAGGGGCAGTGGCAAAGTTGCTGGAGGAAGCTCACACTTTGCCACCCAAGGAAGTTTGTGGTATCAGGGCCCTGATATCACAATGGAGGAGACTGGTAGCGACACAGGGACATCTTATTTCTTCCTTCCTGCATAAGCTGGGGAATACATCAGCCTTGGGGAGTGCTGAGTCCACGGGGATGAATAGGCCCTGGGATGCAGCACTGCTGGGCTGTGCCGAGGAAAAACGCGTGCTGGAGAAGGCTGCTGACAAATTCTAAGGCTCAGATGAAATCACTTGTGCTGTCCCAGCTGCCAGTCAGTTGCCTCCTGCTCCCAGCTGATTATCCCAGTGCAGAGTTGCTAAGTACATTTTGCTCTCTCCCAGGAGAATCCACCTTCGGAAGAAACCAGCTGGATGCTGGAGGGGTGGCACCGAAGCGGTGGGCTCATTAGTTTGTGTTTCCAAGCGTTACTGTGAGCTGATTAGAGGCCGGAGGCCAGAGACAAGTGAGGGAGGCCAATGACTTCAAAGGCTCCTGAAAGCACGGGGATTAGAGGCGAGCTGATTCTGTTTGTTCAAGGCATTCAGGGGAGAGAACAGCAAGTTCAGCGTGCCTGGAGCTTGCCGAGAAGGGCTGCTTCCCAGAGGAGTGTGCGCAGCGAGGTGTCTGGAGGGCTGCGGGGAGGCTAGCCCTGAGCTTGGGGGTGGGAGGGGAGAAAGCACTGCAGATAGTGCTGAGCCCCTCTGAGAAGGGAAGATGAAGTTACCAACATGGGCTTACAACTGCGCCATGTCTCCATCTGGGCAGTGCCCTGGCTGCATGGCTCAGGCCTCCCAAGGGTCCCTGCCACCCAGGAATCCCTCCACATAGCCTCAGTAGACCAAGTTGCATTGACATGGAAACATCAGGTGCAGCTGATCTCCGTTCTGTGTCCACTACCCCCAGAAACTACCCCTAGAAACCCCCAGTACAAGTCCCATTTCCTAACACCCCCCCAGCGCTGCACTTCTCCCATTGTCCCCCAAGCTGGGAGTGAAGGGTCTTTGTAAACCAGCTGGCTGTACAAGGGCTGCGGCATAGCCCCGTTGGAGCAGGCCGGCATGCAAAGCTGGCTGGGACATGTGCTCTGCTTTCTAGAGCCATGGGGGCCTGGCGCACAGAACGATATTCGCATCTCCCGTTTCCCAGACAATCCCGACATGAACCCCTGTCACCTCTTCCAGCGTCAGTGCAGCCTAGATCATCCCAAGCAGTTTGGGTCTGATATTTATAGTGGGGCTCGTGCCAACAAATTCAGTTCCCAGCTTCAAACACATGTCAGGGGTTGGGGTTGTTCAGGTCTGGGATTTGGCCTGTTACAAAGGGGATGCCGGGAAGATGAAGACCTGGGTCTGGTTTACAAACATCCTTGGTGTCTGATCTGGGCGCTCACTCTCTCTCTCTTCCCTTGTTTGTTGCTGCTGGGTTCAGAGGCTGCTTTCCTTCCTCCCACCCCCAAACACCCAGGGAGTTCTGCTCTCCTATTTTGGGCCGTTCCCAGCATTGGAGAGGCAGGTGGGCCCTGTGGGAGGAGGAACTGCACTAACATCTCCCGGGCCTCATTAACTCTCCACCCCGCGCGATGTGCTTTGTGCAAGTGGCTGGCTTTCGCCTGTCTCCGTCACACGCTGAGCGCTGTGTTGTCTCCGCATGGCCCCTCTGGTGGGAGCCAAGCGGCTGAGTGCGCTGGTTGACAGAGCTGGGTGTGTGCGAGTGTTAAGGACTTGGGGTAGCGATGCTGACAGGGTGAGCGGCCCCCGTTGTAAATGGCAGGCCTGCCTCTCTCAAGTGGTCTGCTCCTGTGAAGTGCTGGCATTCGTGTTGTGGAGGTGCCATGGCCTTTGCCGTGGAAGAGATGAGCCCGGCTACGAGGGCTCTGTGCATTTGCACTGGGAGAAGGGATGGGATCGGCTCAATAATAAACCATGATATGGACACATGGGAAACTCTGAGTAATAGACAAGGACACCCTCCCCACCCCGTTCTCGCTCCCCTGCTCACAAGCCAGAGGTGGGGCTCAGTGGAAAGCCCAGGCTGATGTAATGTCTTAATTCAGACTGTAACTGCATGGGAAAGTCCGCCCCTGAGGAGCTAGGGCTGCCATTAGCATGTCATTCTGGGGGCATGTTGTTGGAGGAGAGCTGTGTAGGTCACAAAGCTTTTGCATTCTAGCACCTGGCATAGCAAGCGCTGCTGGTCTCTGGCACAGAGGGCTACATCTCTTCATATTTCATGGGGATTTCAGTCCCCAGCTGTCAAGAATCCTGCTCCTCTTGCCATGCCCTGAGTCTGCTGATGGAAAGGACCCCAAAGGGCCAAGGAACAGGGCAGGATGTGAAACTATGGGGCCACATTCTCTGCTTGAGTATGGGGCCAGCTGTTGAAAGAACTGCGTGCCCAGCTTCTCCCATTGGGGCATGTATGAGGTTGCTCAGCAGTCGGTCCCTGAACCTCTCTGCCTGAGGTTTCCCATCTGTAAAATGGGCTTCTTAGGGAACTGAGTCATCATTAACTCCTTATCCGTCTCCAGAGTGCTGTTGAGATGCTCGTTACTGTTGGTAACTGTAACTTGGCTGCTATCCACCTGCTGTGAACTTCATGTTGTTCATATGGGTAATTTTTATATCTGACTTCTGAAAATATATATGTATATAAATAATATACAGCTTGGCACGTCCTGTTCCTAAACACCTGTTGTTTATCCAGGAGGCCTCATGGTCTAACTAGCCCAACAGCCACTCCACTCTCCTGGGACGTATAGAAATAAGCAATAATGCCTTTTAAAAAACCCACCACCATCAACCCCGTCTTCTCCAGTCCTTTCTGTGGTTACGTGGAGACTTCAGTGCTAGGCCTGACTTCATGATCTGCAGACTGCAAGTTGCCCTAGAAGAGATCTGACTTTCCTCCCCCAGTAGCAGACCAGGCAGTTGACACTGTAATTAGTACATGACCAAGTGTTTCCCCAGATGGCTCCTTGTTTGTTTATTATTTGCCTTATGCTAGTGCCTAGATTAAGACCCCATTGTACTAGATGCTGTACAAACATAGACCCAGCCCCGACGAGCATCCGGTGGCCAGATTTACAAAGGTACAGAGGCTCCTAAATCTAGTAGGATTTGCAGAAGTGCCTAGGTGAGTTAGGCACCTCAATGCAGTGATTTCCAGTGGCCGTTAGGCACCTAACCTCGTTTTTGAGAATCCCACTCAGTGTCTATCTGCCTCAATGCCTCTGGGAATGTGGCCCGCAGACAAAGGATGGAAAGGGAAGCAGAGAGGTAAAGGGACTTGCTGAAGGCTACAGCAAGTCAGGGGCAGGGCTGGGAATAGAGCCAGGGCTCATAAGTCTCCTTCTAGTGCCCTATCCCCTGGGCCACGGTGCCTCTCTGACTGGAGTGTCTTGGACTGCTTGGGTGTACGGCTCTGCCCATTGCAGATGGAGATCCAGCATGCCTCACTCTGGGCACCATGTGTGCATCTTTGGCATGACTCTGGAAAACCACTGACAATGTGGGAGATGGGGGGTGATGCTGCTCTTTGTTGTTGTCTGTGTTTAAAAAAAAAACACCTTAGCATCTCAGTCACTTTTAATTATCACCTGAAGGAATTAATCTGCATTCTACACTAATGACCTGGGAGAGGACAGGGTTCTTTAAAGCTGTGTGTGCTTGTCTGTCAGAGCCAAATGGGTGGAGAATCTGAGATCTGACCTCGCTTGCTGAACCCTAAGGGGACCCTCCTCTGTGAGCAAGAAGCTGGGGACAGAGAGATCTAGTTTCCCTGGGGAAAGGAACATGCTCTGGAGAGGAAGAGTGGCCTTGTGGATAAAGCACTGGAGTGGGACTCAGGAGACCACGGTTCAGTTCCTAGCTCTGCGATGGAGTCAGTGTGTGACCTTGGAAAAGTCCCTTTGCCCTTTTCCCTAGCTGTAAAACTGAGATGCAGAGCCTTGTGAATCTCCCAGGCGTGCTGTGAGGCTTTCTTGGTCATGAAGGACTTCACGGTCCTCAGCTGAGAGGCACTGGAGAAACGCAGAGAGATACAGAAGCCAGAAAGTGAGTTCTCGCCCGAGTCCAGCCCAGTGTCCCTTGCTATGTCCTTGAGGGGAAATGGCTGAGGTTGTAGGGACTGTTTCCCTGGTCCAGCCCCTTGGAAAGGTTTGAAATGGAGGAGCCTGTTGTTTCATTTGCTGCACTTCCATCTCCCTGAATGGCAGAGGCTTATCTGCTGCTGTTGCTTTATCAGAGCTCTGCAGAGAGATCTTTTAACTAAGGGCTAAAACTCGCCATGTAGCAAAAATTATTCAAATCTCCTTCTCTGCCCTCCCCATCCCACAACCCCCAGCTAGCCAGGCAGACCCCTCGCTGTCTCCTTCCCATCCACGAGGTTACTTTGGAGGGTAGAGCTCCCACCTAGGAAATGGAGAGGCTAGAGGATACTGGAGAAAAGCTTCTCTCTCTCTCTCTCGCTCTCTCTCCTTTTCTCTCTGTCTGCCCTACCGCTCCTCCGGGCCTTCGCTGTTACTTTTCTTTCTCTCATCATTGTTCTCCCTTCCCCTATTCTCTTCTTCAGCGTAATTTCTCATGCTCATCACAGTGAATGGGAGACTTGTCCGGTGTTGGATATGGTCCGAGGGGAATGTGTGGGCGTAGGGCTTAGTTCCCCAGTACTCAAGGTGTTTAAGGGATCACACCCAGTATTCTAGCTAGTCCTAGAGGGCAGTCAGTCTCTCTCTTTTTTTTTAACCCCTCTTCTCCAAGCAGCAGAGAAGACTAGTTTCAGCCCCTCCACATGTGCTGGATCACATCACAGGATGGAAGGGCTCTGCAGACTCTTCCTCCCATCCCGTCGGCGACTCCTTGCACTCCGCATACGCACCTGTCTGCAGCTGGGGTTTGGAGGATTCAGAATGGCAAAGCTTAGGGACAGATCTGAAATCCACCTCCTGCCCTGCAAAGTCTGGGATCCAAGGGTTTGGTTCAGGTCAGGTCTGTCTCTAATTCTGACTCGTAGCCCTTCCTCCCTGAGCAGTACCTGTGCTGAGGTGTGTTGCCCTTGCTCATTTCCACAGCCTTTCTCATTTGACCCCTAGACCCAGCTCTGCAGAAGGGAACTCGTGCACTGGCTCTCAACCTTTCCAGGCTACTGTACCCTTTCAGGAGTCTGATTTGTCTGGCGGACCCCCAAGTTTCACCTCACTTAAAAACTACTTGCTTACAAAATCAGACCTAAAAATACAAAAGTGTCACAGCACAACGCGACTGAAAATTTGCTGACTTTCTCATTTTTAACCATATAATTATAAAATAAATCAGTTGGCATCTATATATTGTACTTACATTTCAGTGTATTGTATACAGAGCAGTATAAACAAGTCATTATGTGTATGAAACGTTAGTTTGCATGGACTTTGCTAGTGCTTTTTATGTAGCCTGTTGTAAAACTAGGCAAATACCAAGATGAGTTGATGTACCCCCCCGGCAGACCTCGGCATACCCCCAGGCTGCTGGGGGTATGCCGAGGTCTGCCAGGGGGGGTACATCAACTCATCTTGGTATTTGCCTAGTTATGGCGAATTGGGGCAACTGCTCCAGGCCCCGCGGGCCAGCGCGCACACCGCTGGCTGGGGGAGGCTAGCCCCCAGCCCCACCCCTTCCACCTGAGGGAGAGCGCGCCAGGAGGGAGAGCGTGTGGTGCCACCATAGCCTCCCCAGCCCCAGGAAGGCGGGCGGGGTGGCCCCAGCCCCCAGGAGCCCAGCAGCTCCGCCGAAGCGGGGCCCTGGGAGGGTGGAGTGTGGGTGGGGCCACGCCTGGTTGTTTGGGGAGGCACCACCTCCCCTGCCCGGCATGGTCAGTCCCAGAAGTGACGGATTTGTCGCTTCTGCCCCAGACCCTGCCGCGCCCCCCCTAGGGACGGCCCTGCCCCCAGGAGTACTTGTACGCCTGGTTGCAAACCAGTGAACTAGTGGGTTAATTTTCTGTCCTCTTCTTTCTCTCCTGCTCCTTTCTCCCTGAAAAGTGGCTTGGCCAGGGTGTCCTGTAGAGTGGGTCGGTACCATCCGTGCAGCTTTGAGTTCTCCTAACCCTGTCTTCTTCCTCTCCTGCCCTAATGTGGGAAAGGGGTTTGGTGTTGGACTAATCCCACTCCTGGCACCCCCCTGCTCCCTGCTTCCCAGAGCTGGGTTCCCAGCTCCTGGCTCTCCCACTTGCCTTGTAGAAGGAAAGCACTAGGTTATAACAGGCTTCTGGTTTTTATAACCCTGAGAATGAATCTCAGAGACATCCGTCTGTCTCAGGGGACTGGAGGTCACGTCAATGCAGAGGAAATCTCTGACAGGGAGCGACAGCTATTTAAAAAAAAAAGTGTGTGTGTGTGTGGGGGGGGACGGGACGGGACGGGAATACCATGCTGAGATCACATCAAGTAAGGGATGGAAGAGAGAGCGGGAACTAGAGACAAATGTGCTTTCCACGCAAACAGGGGAGAGGGAGCAGCCCAGGTCAGAGATGGGATGTGCCTGGTTGGTGGCGAGGGGACAAGAGCCACCAGGGTCTGGGGAAGGGCTGTAGCTGTGGGGGGCCCCCCAGGACAATGCAGAAGAGCTGACTGAGATGATAGCTCCGCACCCTTCTCCCCCAAATCACCTGCTAAAGAAACCTCCCCAAGCTCCCTTCCCAATAAAAGCAACCCCCTCAAGCAAATAACACCCTTCCCACTAGCGGGAGCCTCCCCATCTCTGTTCTGTGCCCTGGGTGTTCCAAACTCAAGGTTCCTTTTCGAGGAGCTGTGTTGTGCCATCTGGGTAGCTCTCAGCATTTCCCTCTAGGAAACTGGATGCTGAACTAAATGGCTTATTGGTTTCCTCTGTGATGACCCCCCTTGGGTTCAGCAAGTCAGACTTAACACGTGCCCTGATTCTTGCTAATTCAGGTGTCGAAGATACCGCATTGCCAAATTTCATATGAAGACTCTCACTGTTCGATGTTTGGGTTTTTTCTTCCTCAAACCCCCAGCTCCTTTAGTCATGCGAGAACCTCCACTTCGTTTCAGCCCCCATTTCATTTTCACGTCTATCTAGCCCTGCTGTTTACAGAGAAAAGCTTGAAAATGGGATCTCTGAAAGGCTCCAGCCCCTGAAGGCCACCCGTATTGTCTTTTGAGTCCCATGGGCATTAAGCCAATTCCATGATTTCTGGTGGGGGGGGCAGCTCTTTGGAATGTGAGCTCTTGGGGTTGACAGTGTGCGGCAGACACTGCCCATCGGGAAGACCACTCAGTGAGCCACACTCAGTGGCAGCTCTAGATCTGGAAGTCTTGTGGCACTAAAGAGGTGGAGCTGCCCACAGGACATTCTCCCAGGGAGGCCCTTCTCAGGTTGTGTACAATGCGCTCTTTCTCCCCCTCCACCAATCTCCCTGGTCCAAAATAGCATTGATCGGGTCGGGGTTGGTGAGATAGGAAGAGGGTCAGGTATGGGGCCTTCCTCAAGTAGAGAGACATGGGGCTACCATTTGAGAGCTTAAAATGCTGGCTGTCTTACAGGAAGGGGAGTGTGGTTTTGCGTATCTATCTATTTGTTTATTTTTACAGGAGCTCGTTGTTTTATTCAGTGGAATCCCCCTGCAGGGCAGGGGGAGGTTTGGGGCTTTGGAATTGTATAGAAAGGGTTGGATCAAGGGATGGATAGTGTGGTTTTATTTGACTGTCACTGAATCGGGTCACCTATGCCTAGCGCCGAGCGGCTGGACCACTGCATGCCTGGGTGTCTCTGTTGCTGCAGTCCCCTCTGTCATTTTACACCTTGAATCCATAGCTGTGCTGATTGTGAAATCAAATGGCGGAGCTGCTGGGGTGTTTTTGAGTGACTTGTGATCACGCAACCCAGCATTCAGAATCACAGCTGGGAGCTGCATGCTATTAAAAGGCAGAGAGAAGGTTAGGATGGATGGGAGGGAGGAGGGGAAATGCAGGGATAAGTGTGTGTGTGCACGTCCGGGGGGTGTTAAAGCATGTTAAACACCAAGGTTAGGCTATCCCCCAGTGAGACCCTCATGCATGAGAAGTAATGGAGCTGATGCTTCTTGCTAGGACATGGGAACAAAGATGTGGAATCAAACTCAGCCCTTGATGTCAGCTGCACCTTCAGCCTTTGGAAAATCACTTCTGGCAGAGACCAGGGCTAGTTTTGTCCCATCATGTACGTGGACTGGAGACTGCCACAATCTGAGCGATAGACTGGGAATCAGAAGCCTTCGAATGCTAATCCTGGCTTGGAATTGACTCCCTCTGTGTCCTTGAGAAACTCCCCCAACCTCAGCGCATCCAATTCCCTGTCCATCAAATGGTGGTCAGACTGACCTGGCTCGCAGGCTGGGGAGAACAGATTAGTTAATGTTTGCAAAGTGCTTTGTGGGAGCACAGTCCTGTCTACAGGAGGTGCCAGCTGATTGCCCAAGTGGCCTTTGAGAAGCACATACCTCTGGCTATCGTGAGCAGCTGTTGGAAAGATAGAGTGAAAGGTGGAAAACGACAGTGAGATAACAAGAGCGGTCTCTCCTGCCTTGGAGCGTCTGGTGTGTGCAGAGATGGGCGTGCAATGGCAGGTTGCACTGGTGGCTTAGTGAAATCACTAGTCAGATTTTGAATGGCGAAGCAAAAGCCCACCTTATCTGGTGAGGTTGGGCTGGGGATGGATAGATGGGCGTGTGCTGTGTGAGCAAGTATCTGCACACACCTGGTCTCCCTAGCACGGCGCGTGCTTTCCTGAGTAACGGCCCCAGCCACTGTCATTCCTCCAGTTGCTCCATCTACAGGATTAAAACTGACCAAACTCATCATTACTCTGAGCTGATTTCTTCCTGGAACCATGTAAATCAAATGCCTCATTGGTTTCTGATTCCCCAGCTGCCAGCGGGGCCCTTGTGCGGCTCCTGCAGGAATCCGCGGCACGCTTTGCTGCTTCCCCCATTTCTCACATGGCCGCCGAGCAGTATGCATAATTCATCGCGAACAGTTTATCTTGCTAATTTATTAACCAGACAAATGTTGCCTCATTTTCTCCTCAAACTGTCCACATGCCAATCGTGACTTCTTTAAAACTACATGAATTTATTCCCCAGGCCCTTCCCATGAATAGCTCTTGACTGATTATTTGCAAATAGTTCATTGCAAGTGTTAGTTTGAGCATTCCAAATAGACAGTCTTTGATTGGATGCATAGGTCAGACGGTGGGCTTCTGGCCCCTGATTGGATAAGCCATAGCTCTTAGAATCAGTTTTCTGCTGTGAGCACTTGTTTTCTGTGAATATTCTCTTTCCACAACCATTCCGGCGAGAGCAGTCACGTGGTAGAATACACATGGAGGAGAAGCGGGAAGAGGGAGAAAATAGTGCTGAAGTGAATTTGCTTAAAAAGTGAAACAAATCTGGATGGAGCCTTTCCTTGTTAGCCTTCATCCAGCTGGTTCTGCTGGTCTGGGAGAAGAGGGACCCACCAAACTACTTGTCCCCTCCGTACCCTCAGAGGAGCCAGCCATGTGGTTCTGACTCTCCATGAGGAGAGAGAAGTGGAGCATTGGAGACTGAGGCACTCAAGCTTTCTCATGACATGGGTTTCTGATAGACAAGGGGGCGGATGGGGAACACTGGGGGTTGAACCAGTGAGGACAATTGAAATTCAATGGGACTTTGGAATCTAGGCTCCTCTGACCATCCTGGCTGGTGGCTGGTTCTCATGCTGTACCCTGGGGTTCTCAAACTCTTTCGTAGTGTGGACTGCAGCACATAGAGCGAGTCTCTTGTGGACCAACCTCCAATGGTGACCACGTTGTACTATAAAGTATCCATGGCGATTGCCAACACAGAAAAATAGCATTAGGGAAGGGCTGAATAATTACGTATTGGCACCTGTCTTTTAATGCAGTTTGGTAGCTGGAAATAGAAGAGAACCAACCAACTACATGGTCTGGATTGGTTATTGGCCCCATGCCTTGCACCAGTGCAACATGGGTGTGAAATGCTGCCCTGCTGGTTTGGTAACACTTTGCACCCACTGTATACTGCCATAAATGACTGTGCAAGGTGCAGGGCCATGGAATCTCTGGACCCATACCACAGCCAGATCTCCACAGACTTGCTAGGAGAAGAGCGCTCTAAAGGGCCCTTTATTTCAGGGTAGGCATCAGCAGTGCCTAGAATCCAATTCAGCTCTGAACTCTCCCTACTTCTTGTGGTGGTTCTGATCTGGGATGTGGTTTTGGTCCAGTTTCTACATTGCCTGGTCTCTACATGACCAAACTCCAACCCCAAAACTCCTAGTGGCATTGTGCAGTAGTGACCTGAAATCACCCCAGCGTTGCTCATGTGCACTGCACAGCCCTGGCTCTGGATCGTTCCTGTCGGATACTGTCGGGCTTCTTCATAATGGAGAGTGGAGGATGCAGAAAGAAGAAACTCCATTTCCCCAGGCTCCTTTACACTGAATTAAAGAGACAACTCCACCAGGCAAACTTGAACATTGACGCGAGCCGCGAACTGACGGGGAATCCAGCAGAAAGAAAAAGAAGAAAAAAAATCAAAGGGGATGTGGAGTTCCATGTGTTGGGCTCTGGAAAAATCAGCTCTGAAAATGCGGCCACTCTAGGAAGCTGTGAGTTGGCCCCTCTGAACCCCTCCCTGGAGATCTGTCTCTCTGGATCTAGGGGGGCTGGGCCAGGGTCACTTATGAAGGAAAAAATAGATGATAGCAGGATGTTTTTTTTTTAGTCCGGGGGTGACTGACTCCTCCCCATTTCTGGGCAGCCTTGTCTCAGGACTGGGGGGGGGGTTAAAAATAAGCATCTGTTCCCTTTCCCACCAGTCTGTTTCCAGTTACCCTTTTACAAAGAGACCATTAATTAAGGGGGTGGGGGATTGCTTTTCAGAGACGCACCTAGTCTCAGTTCTTTGCAATCCCAGGTGGGGAGCCAAGTGGGGCTCTCCTTCGTGTTGTTAAAGGTAATTATTGTACTGGGCCAAATCCTTCCAGCTCAAGGACTGAGGAAGAGATCTGTGTTACCTTTCCCAGCACAGGGCCAGAGAGATCCCTGTCTCTTCCTTCTGCACCATCCCAGGTAGATATGGGGAGAAGAGCTCCTCTCTTGCTCGGGATATTGTATGTAGTGGAGGGGGTGAGGAGCCCCCTTTCCTCTATGGGGAGTAAGGAGGCTGGGGTGGTGAGGTGAAGAGACCTATGTTCCCCCTGTTGAAGGGAGTAAAATGGGAGGAGGGCTAGAGCGCTCAGTCTCCTCTTCGGGTGTGGGGTGGGTGTCATGGGAGAAAGTGGTTTGTTTCCCCTGTTCATACCAATCTGGGTTCTTTTGGCCGGGATTTGGAAGCCCATCCCACTAATCCATCCCCCATGCACTCTGCCTTGGCAGGATGGCTGGCCGCTGCTGCAATTGTGTCTGAATTCCAATTAACCACGAGTGAAATTTGCAGAAATTTGGAAGGTAAACAATTAGGGGCAGAAATTTGCCTCGCTTTGTGGGACTCTAAGCTAGGAAAAGTTTCCAAGTTGCAAAAGAAAAGTTGTTTTCCCTCTCTTGTTTTCCCCTCTGGGTGCCTTGTAAGGAGAGTGGCTGGAGCCCTGGGAACCAAAGCAGGAGGAGGTGAATCCATTTGCAACCATCACTGCAAACGGACCCTTGAAACATGCTCAGCCCAGGGAAGATGGAGAGTCTCAGCAAGATGCAGGAGAAAACCTTGCGGTCGGATCCTGCCCTGTGCTGGGATGTAGAAGAGCAGCATATTGGGGTGAAGAGCTGCCACGTGGCTCCAAAATCAGGATTTTGCTCATTGGGTGCATGGACCCAAAGCATCTCAGATGAAATGCCATGCTGGGGCTCCCAGTGTTTTACAGAGCTGACCAGGCTGGGAAGTGTCTCCCAGATGGGAAAGGATTGCACATTCAGGTTAAGTGACCTTTCCAAAGCTACACAGCAAGTCAGTAGCAGAGTGTGACTAGAACCCAAGACCCTGGCACAGATGAGAGGGAACCTAAGGCACCAAATCTAAACTTCCCGTCTGCATGGTCCTCACCTGCCTGACCCTGCTGTTAGCACCCCAGAGTCCTCACAGAAACAGCTTCACTTTTGTGTCTCTGGTTCTCCCTCCTTCCCTCTCTGCCCCCTTCTTATCTCTGCTTCCCTTGTCCCCGTCCCCCCCTGCCCACTTCCTCTCTTCCTTCTGCCATGTGTTTTAACACAACCTAAAGCTGGCATTGGTAAAATACAAACAGCTGGGCAATAGTCAAATCTGCACCATCTGCCAACGCATGTGAGGCAGAGGGGCTTGGTCAATCTGCCTCCTGCCTGTGACAGGAGAGCAGGAGAGTTCATCCAGGCTGTCTCCCGCTCCCTGGGTTCAAGAGGCTGTCTCAAAGGGCACTCTAGGTGCTCTCCTGCTGGCCTGACTTTCTGGTTCTCAGCTGTCTGTCCTGAGGGAAAGGGCTGTCAGAAGGAGGAGAGACAGCTAGGAGCCTTCAGCCTCTCGTACCATCTCACCTCCTGTCTCCTGGGTGTAAAATATCCTTGTATGTCTGGGATCGTCCCTCCCAAGGTACTGTCTGCTTTTCCCCGCTGTGGTCTGTCCCCACTCCCTGTATTCCTGAGGCTGTCCCTTGGCATGGTTCCCCTCCTGCCTCACTCCTTCTGAGGCTCTGCCCCGCTGTGGTCTGTTCCCCACCCCCACATATTCCTGAGGCTGTCCTGTGGCACGGCTCCCTTCCTGCCCCACTCCTCTTGAGGCTCTTCCCCACTGTGGTCTGTCCCCACTCCCCATATTCCTGAGGCTGTAGCTTGGCACGGTTCCCCTCCTGTCCCACTTCTTCTGAGGCTCTGCCCCGCTGTGGTCTGTTTCCCCCCCCTCCCCCCGCCCCGTATTCCTGAGGCTGTCCTGTGGCACAGCTTCCTTCCTGCCCCACTCCTCCTGAGGCTCTTCCCAGCGGTGGTCTGTTCCCACTCCCAATATTCCCGAGGCTATCTCTCCTGCCCCACTCTTCCCAGCTGTGGCTTCCCCATGCTTCTGCTCAACTTGAAGGCAGAAACATGAGGCAACTAAGAGTGACACTGACCAATTCCCCCTCCTGCCCCAATCACTTTATTCGCTTCCCTGTCTGTCCAGTGTCACTGGTTCCCCTACGGGTGTCTGCAGCAGCAGCAGCCCCCTGCCTGACTTGTTAATTACAGATGCCCAGCCTGGTGCAGCCATACCGTCTGACTCTTAAGGCTTGGGATCCAGATTGTATCCCTTGTAATTAAGATGAAATGAGCTACGTCAAACTGATTTCTGGAGATGCCAAGCCCAGGAAGTGCCTGGGGGTTTTGGCAGTCAAAACTCCCCCTAAACCACAATGTGACACAGGCCAATTGTTGGAAGCTCCCCTAGCATCCCCCCATACTGGCTGTGTGGTGTGGGCCCGGTGTCCTGAGCGCCCCTTGCCCCAATGCTCCACGCTATGGTATAGGCTGAGTATGGTGAACTCCCGTAACCGCACGCACTCAGTCACCTCCTACTGGCCAAATGTGAAGTCCTGTCAACCTGGACCAGAGAGAGCCTGTTCTTGGGAGATTGGCAGCCCAGTTCTGCGGTGTCAAAGGGTTGGGATGCTGTTTAGATGAGCGTCCAAAACTCTGGACTCTGACCCTTTGGTGGATCTCCCATGGCTGGTGTTCTGGAGGCGCTGGTTGCTGTGTTCCCCTAATGCCGGCTGTCATATCTGGTATTCCCCCCAGGAATCTCAGATTGCCCTTATATTTACAGACCTTCCAGACTGGCCTGTCAGTTCTGCTGTTTCTGGGGTGCTGATTATCTGTTACAATATCGGTGTATTGTTGTAAGTAGTCACTGATACACAGCTAGGCAGCTATACAGGCAGTTTATATGAAACCTGTCTCCGGCCTGCTCTAGAGTGGGTGTCAATGGGATACTCCGTTTGATCTCTCTGATCCCTAAGGAGGGACTGGGTGCACACATTTGGGTCTTAGTGGTGCACATCCTGGTGCTGGCTGATCCTCTGAATAGGGCTGAATTTCAGCCCCGTAAGTTGAATTTGATCTGGGTGAGGAAAACTAGTTCTGACGTCAGACAACTTGCAGACCTGAGTCCCTCCCTAGAATTTAGAGATGAGAGAGACTAGAATACCAGAAGATGATCTAGCCCAGATTATTCCCAAAGTACAAGTCTGAATTGTGTCAGCAGCGAGTGACGCAGCCCCTTCTGTTGGGATGTTGCTCCCTCATCTAATTCACATTTGGGGAGAAATCTTCCCTATTTTGTTACCAAATATGCCCTGATACCCATTCTACCTTTTTCCCAGTTCTGTCCAATCACAGCTGGTGATTCCATCCTGAAACCCCATCTTCACCCCCCGCCACTAAGTGATTCTTCCTCCTCCAGATGCTGTTTCTAGAAGGTGGTCCCATTTCCCGTGGCCCTGTGAATTATCTCTGAGCCTTGCAGTACGTACTTCATTCTCTTAACCTCTCCTTGAGGGTTAAGCCTCTCTCTGGATCCCCTCCAAAATATTGTCCCAAAAAACCCCCCGAACCCCAGATGGAACGTGAACCCGTAATCCCTGGCTTTGGAGGCCAGTGCCTTATCCGTTATATATTTATAATGTACCAGCGATGTTAAAAATTACACTGTTGATGTGCGGGAAGTTATATCTGAAGTCACTGGGCACTGGGCTAAATAGCTCTTTGTATATCCACTGGGCCAGCTGTTTTGGCTAGTGCCTGTCGAGAGATCTCCTCCCTCCCCTAAAAAGAAAAGGAGGACTTGTGGCACCTTAGAGACTAACAAATTTATTTGAGCATAAGCTTTCGTGAGCTAGTCTCTAAGGTGCCTCAAGTCCTCCTTTTCTTTTTGTGAATACAGACTAACACGGCCGCTACTCTGAAACCTCCCTCCCCTGCATCTCACTGGGTTCTCCCTAGCCATATTGCCCTTGTATTAAGGGGAACACCCTGGTATGTATTGCTGATGCTCAGAGCGTGTGTATATGATTCTTTGCCACCCACCCTCAAGAGCAGTTACCATCCACCCTCGGGGATTATTCCTTTTGTTGTTTGTATTGCAATAGCAAGCAGAAGCCGCAGCTGAGAGTGGGGCCCTGTTGTGCTAGGGGCTGTACAAACCGATGAAGAATGTGGTTCCCTCCCAGAGGAGCTTACAGTCTACCCACAAAAATGATGTACAGTAGGTGGGAGGAGAGGGATTCAATCAGAGGTGCAGGTACCTCTGCAAAAGCTTTTAAATGAACAAAGGGCCAGCTCTTCCCAGCTGGGCCTCCAACCGAATCCTCACAATGGGTTGGATTTCCTGCCGGCATGGTGGGTCTGAAGGAGGGATTCAGTGGGGAGGGCTAGGGACCTTTCGGCTCTGTTTGTGAATGGGGACGGGGGAAAGGAGATACCCGCTTGATAAGCTGGCAAGCAGGTGGGCAGGGCTGACGCTGCTGTGGCAGCTGAGGAGCCTGGCGTGACTCGAGCCACGGAGGGGCAGTGCTGTGAAGGGGCCTCGAAAGGGAGGCCGAGAAGCACAAACTTCCTGGGGTAAAGCAGGGGGGAAGGGTTCAAAGAAGGAGCTGGGTGGGCGTCAGCCTTAGGGCTGTCTGATCTGGAAAGGCAAATGCAGCATTTCCCCCCCACCGCGCTCTGTCTGCCGCGGAGGGGCACCGAAGCCCCACCAGTCAATGGTTCCTGCTGCTCTCGCCTTCTCATTAGCTCCCTCCTGTGGCGAGAGGCCCCTTCCCCGGCTGGGGTGAGTTCCGGCCCGGAGGCTCTGCGCTGGCGGGGGGAACTGTGTAGTAGCTCCATTCAATCCCACCCAGCTGTTTTTATTGGTGCTCTTGCTCTTTGTTTGCCTGCCAGAGGTTAGAGGGATTCCCATAACCCTCTGCTCCAGACTGCCAGGCCTGGCTACCCCATCCTCTCACACACATACCCCCCCGCCCCCCTCCATTGCTGTGGAGATTCAACATCTGGAGTTGATTGATTAGCTGCTTCCAGAACAGAGCCCCTTTCAAAGCATCCCTGCCTCCTGGGGAAAGGGGGTGGGGGAGAAAGCTCCCTTGCGGTCAAACGGCTTCTTAACACCCTGGAGTCAGCAGATCACAAGGGAAGCTGGGAAATGCAGCTCTCCCCACCCACACACCCGGCAAGCCTGAAGGCACCGTCTGTGCTGGGTTTTACTAATCCTCCCATGCTCGAAGGCACAATAGCCTACCGATCCTTTCCGAACAGGGATGGGCACATCCCAGAGCTGGGCCGCTCCCTGGGGTGCATGCTCCCTTTGCCTGTCGTGCTTTGAGATCTGAGGCACATGGCACTCTCTGAGATTTCTGACAGCGTCTGGCTGATGGGCCTTGTGGGGGCTGGCTGTTCCCGCTATGCTGAGGATAATGCTGGTGGGTTGGGGAGAAGCAACCAGCAGACCCAATGGATGTGCTTGTCTCTGGGTACTAAGATTTGCATGGGAGAGAGAGAGTGTGTGTGTGTATACACAAGCCAGGACAGAGCATGGATAAACTGGTAATAGCAATGGCCAAGACTAGCTCCTTTTTTCACTGATAACTGGCGAGAATGGTGTGACCGTTCCTTTGTGGTGCCAGCCTGGCTGCTGCTATCCACACCTTAGATGTCCTGAGGCTGACCTCTGTAATAAGGTCTCTGCGCCTTGGGACCCTTTGGAAACTGAAGTTGGTGCAAAATTCAGCTGCTTGCTTATTAAGTGGCATGTCATGCAGCAGAGACCCTGTTATACCAGTGCTCTGTAGTCTGCACCGGCTGCCCGTCAAGTTCCAAGGAGAGTTTAATGGCTTTGATTCGACCTATAAAGCCCTAAACTGCTTTGGGATCCTGCCAGCCTAGGTGACCACCCCCTTCCTGGTGTGATATTGTCCTCTAATTAAACCCGTGTGTGGGACTCTATTTTGGTACAAGTGGCTTACTTTGGTTTAAGGTAGACCTGTTCCCAATTGATTTAAACTGGACCAAAACAAGCCATTCTTATATGGAAATAAGAGTGTCCATTTGGCCTTCTGTACCTGTCTTATTAGACCAGTTTAAATTCCCACTTTGGGCTATGCAACACTGGTGTAGCTTTCCTGTGTACACAATGCCTAAGGGGGTCGGGCCTTGGCTGTGGTGGGTCTTAGGGTGCGTCATTCTCTACCCCAGAACCTTTCTCGTCTCATCTCTCCTTGCTTAAAAAGAGTCTGTTAAAAGCTGACTGAGCTGGATGCCGCTGCCTTTGCGTTTACTCCCTTCAACGGCTCTACGCACTCATTCTTTCCCCACTTCTTCCTTGGCTGTTTCTACTTAAGCTTTAGAGAGACTTTAGGACCTCACCTTTTTTCCCTGGGGCCTTAACCTGGCCTTTGCTTGCAAACGCTCACACCATGTGCACTTATGGTGCATCATTGCCAGCACACACAGATGCTAGAATTTTTCCTGTGCAAAATCCATCCCCCATGGGCACAGGTGACAAGTTAAAAGGCATGACCAGAGGCTGGCACGGGCAAAGCTGCACGCACCTGAGTGGAGGCCACCTTTAGAGAATCAGGCCCCTCATAGTTAATATGTGTTAGATGGTTGGATTGTTATGTATGTATGTAGATGGCTCCTATCTTCTCTGCAGAAGGGCCCAGTACAGGGGCTGATGTGTAGCCTCTGGGTGAAACTGCTGGTGTAATAAACCCCTTCCTGGGTAGACCTGGGAAAACTCACTGTTTTTTTTTCTAGGGTTAATACAGCAGTTGCATGATTCTGCGGGAAGGGTGAGCATCAAGCAATCCCTGCACAGCAATATTTTGATTGGATTCCCTGCCCCCACCCGTGTGACTGGAGTTCTGTCTTTCCCAAGCATTTATATGCGAGGGTTATGTGAAAGGGGACTGACCCTGCTTGCATCTGTTACTGTGTCGTCTGTTGCTCAGCAAAGAGAAGGACTCAGTGGCTTAGGGAGACATGGAGTAAAGGAATCGCATGCTCTCTGGACATTGCGCTGTGATTCCTGATGTATGGCCTATTAGTGTTATCCTTGTAATCTTCCCTTCTGCCTGGGTGTTTCTATCATCCTTCCAGACAACGTGAATTTTAGCTGCTGGACCTTGGTCTGATTGCTGAACCCAGTTCTCTTCAGTGATGCAGAGGAGAAGCCAATGAGTGTACAGCTGCTCTTGCAATATTGTCAGCCTGGGCAAAATCAGGAAGTACAGTACTTGAAAATAGAGATGAGACTTGAAGTGACCACCCTACAATTGTTTCGTCCAGACCTGGCTGTAGGGAGACCCTAGGTGGTGACGTTAAGCAGCACAGGTTGTGTGTAGTCAGCCTGGGCTGGGAGTTACCCAGCCAGAGAGAACCACAGGGGCCTGTCTGTATCCAGGAAGTTCAAATACAGCAAGGATCCAGACTTTTGGATGCATTATCCAAAATGAAACAGGCTCTCCGATGTTCCCTCCTCACTAATCCTGATTCAGAAGGACTTGAAAGGGAACAGGGTCACTGGAAGGTTTATTTCAGCACTTTGTCTTTCAAGAAAAAAACATGATCGGACAAGAAGTTTTAAATATTTTTATAAAAATATCTACATCTGCTGAGTGCAAAAGTCCCTGTTTTACCAAATGTAGAAAATGACTTTATATGGTGAAGCATTCACAACTGTGGTATGGAGGGGAGGAATAATAAACCATTTGCACTGAATAGTGTCTGTCATCTGAGGATCTCATAGCACTTTTGCAGAGTTGGTAAGAAATCAGCTTCCTTCTCAGCGCTATTTCCAAAAACAGAGGCACAGAGAGAGTAAAGCCAGAACAGTTCAAACTTGGATGGCTAAAGTTAGACATCTAAATCCATTTCCATCCAAAATAAGTGGCCTTATTTTAACAGGTAACGCCCATTCACGTCCCTGGAGTTACACCAAGAATAAGTATGGCTCCTTGCACCTGCAATGCCAGGCTGGACTTCATGCAGGAATGAGCTTCCTCGCACTTGGAACTGCAGCTTCCAGTCGCAGTCAGACCCGCGCGCAGAGGTACCTGAATACGGAAAGCTAATGAGATGAAAATGATCTGAACTCCTTTGAACTTCAAAGGCTGAATCTTATTTTAGCCAAATCAGTTCAATGCTCTCCGTTGGGGAGCAGAATCTACTCCAGTTACGGAAAGCGAATCACGGCGTTTAACCGGCATTACCGGACACTGCCCCTTGCCATGTGTTTTGCAATGAAAGGTGCAGGTGCCAGCAGAAAGGAGGACAATATGTAACCAAAACCCCTTTGTCTTTTTCTCCGTGAATAATCCCAGTGTGTGTACACATCCACTCAGACACGGTCTGTGGACAAACAGTCACTGGGCGCTTTCCCCGCACGCCACTTGTTTCCCTGAATCCCAAGTACTCTGTAAACTGTGGTGAGCAGTAAGCTGCTGCTCTTTGCTCTCCATCTCGCTGATACCACCACCTGCTTGTGCTGCCTAACTATAGGGGGAAATCCTTTTAAAGGAAAACTCTCCCTGTCTTGCTTAGCCAGGCGATCTGAAAGAGGTTGGGGGGGGGGTGTCTGTCTTGCCAGGAATAAACCATGAAATGCGTTTGAGAGTAAAGCATTGAATTACATGGGTTTTAGGTGGAATCCCAAATCTGAACACCTTTAATCTACAGAGGGAGATGGGGTGGTTTGATGAACCAAGCCCAACACTGGGTGTCAGGAGACCTGGGTTCTATTCCTAGTACTTCTGCAAACTTTGGGCACGTAACTTTACTTCTCTGAGTGCCGTTGTTATTATTTGTATTGTGATAGCACCTAGGAGCCCTAGTCAGGGACCGGGACCCCATAGTGCTGCATGCTGGACAAACACCAAATCAAATGATGGTCTCTGCCCCAGAAAGCTTACACTAAGTATAGACAAGAGACCGTAGATGGACAGACAAGGGAGCACAAGGGAAATCAGGACAAGGGGGATGTTTCCTCGTGCTCTGCATACCATGGCTCAAGTGCTTGGAAATCTAAAAGTGACAAGCTTATTGTTGGTATTATAATTATCTGGATCCAAAACCAGACCCTAATTTTGGGATTAGGGCCTGTTTCTGAAATAGCACTACCACGCGCTCCAACTCCGAATGTTTCCATGTTTTGCCTGGAGCTGAGAGCTGGACTTGAGCATAGATCCAGGTGTTGTGCCTTGGAACCATTTATACCTTTAGTTACTTCTCAGCGTGTTCCTTCTGGTAGCAGCTGTCTTGTTAAAAATGTGACTTCCTTGATTACTTTCCCCAACAGGGGAGTCCCTTCAATGCAACTTCAGAGTGTCTGTCCAGCATTAGTGCTGGCTTAGCAACTACCTAAAATACCTTTGATATCAAGTATACATTTAAAATTATTCTTAATGTTGGACAGAGACACAAAGTCTATGATCACTGAAGCAATGAAAGAGCCTTTGTAGAAAAGCCCCTCTCTGGGATCTCAGTCATTGTTACAAGTGACTTACTAGGGGAGGAAGGACAGCCTAATGGTTAGCGTGCTAGTCTGGGACTCAGGTGACTCGCGTTCAAGTCTTTGCTTTGCGACAGACTTCCTGAGTCCTTGGTTCCGCATCTGTGTAATGGGCATAACAGCACTTCCTTTCCTCGTAGAGGTGTTGTGAGGTTGTGGGTGCTCAGATACTGCTGTAATGGGGGTCATATTTCCTTAGCCTGGTTCTCAGCAAAATGGCCACCTCCTGCATGCAGCTGAGCATTGCCGGTTGCGATTAAAAGCTTTATTTTTCAGATGCGTTTTGTGGCCTGGCAGAATCGTGCTTCTGGCCCTAAGACCAGCTCACTGGGCTGAGCAAAACAAGCCGAGGTTTCCCGCTTACATTGGATAGATAAAGCACAGACCAGGGTCCAATCCTGTGAGGTGCTGAGCTCCTTCGATGCTCATTGAAGTCAGTGGCAGTTGAGGGTGCTCAGCCCTTCCTGTGACCCTATAGCTGGCAGAGACCTCAGGAGCCAGGAAGATAAGTGCTGTGCTCCACACCCTGGGCTGATACTCAGTCAATATTTGTACACGGTGTGAATGAATGGCCGTGTAACATCCGTATCATTTATCACCAAGGTGTCTGGGTTTGCACGCTGTCCCGCTCTTTCTGCTGGTCCTTGCCATGCCTGTTCTGGTTCTCCACTCACCTCCAGCCCAGTCTGCTCCCGGTGAAATCTGGGCTGCTTAGCCTAGGAACTGTCAGATTGCTGGGAAACAAGAGAGATGCCAAGAGCAACTTCGAGCTGAGATAAGAAGTGGCCAGGCTGCCTAGTTGGCCGTCCTTGGCACTCTAGAGGAAAGAGCTACCCCTCACCCGGAGTCATGGGAAACGGGCCTGTTTTTGCTCTTATGTCACTCGCAGATGTCAGCTCCCCAGGGCAGCTCTGATGATCAGGCCCAAAGGAGAATGGCTCAGCTGAAATGCCTCTCTGGGAACTTGTCGTTCTCTTGGGTTCACGCTGCCCAGTGCTGAGGAGGCTTCCTTTGCATGGGCATCAGTGGGCATTGAAGGCGCTCAGCACCTCGCAGGATCTCCGCGTTAGTTTGGCACCGGAGCCACCCCTGCTTCCTGCTTGGTCTAACCACTGCTTTTCCATGCTCTGTCAACTTCTCCGTTTTATGGGCAGCCACCATGACTGTAATGCGCCTGTTGTTTCTATTTGAAATTAGTACTCGTTTTGGAGCCCAGCTCCGGCAGCCCTTACACCACCAACGCTCCCATTGACAGGAACCAGAACCCTGCCGTCTCTCTCCCACACAGCAGGAGGTTGCTCTGAGGGCTTGTCAGATCCTCTGTTATGGGACACATTTGGCATGACACATCTCTGATGGGATGTGAAAGGCAGGATCAGGGAGAAATCAATTAGCACGCAGAAAAGTACCCTTGATCCGGACCATAACCTTTAATCCAGCTCAGGCCTCATAGTATGAAGGCAGAAGAAAAGAAGCCTGGCAAAACGTATAAGGCTGATCTCCTTCCCCTCGGCTGCTATGTTCTCACTAATGTATTTGCTGGCAGCGTCTCTGGTCCCCAGAGCATGAGCAGTGCAGTTCAAGCAGCTCTTGACAGCCAAAAGCAGGAATGTCAAACCAGGCACGGGACTGGAACATCCTGAGGGAGGTTAGGGGAGCGTCCCGCTCACTAGGCCAATATGAAAGAAATTGGGGGAAGGAGATGGGGCAGAGGGAAAGCTGCCACCATGAAGCCTGCTGCTGAGAGGGTGTTGGATCCAGGATGGGGGGAGCCCAGCAGAGGAATGGGCACCCAGTATGAGAGACATTTGGGAGAACAAGGTCCTACTCGCTCTCCTCCCATCTTTCCCTGCACCCTTGGCTAATGAGGAGGGGATATGATCTCAAGTACCCTATCTGCTAGCTGTCTAATCCTCTGTCTCCAATGACATCCTGGTCCCTATCTTATTCCACATCTTATTATTTCTGAGCTGGCCAATGTAAGAATTCCTGGCCCCTGGGAACCTATAAGTGTCCTTGGATGCATCCATGCATCGATAGTGGTTTTCATATATGAATGGTAGGTAGATGTGGTATACATGTGCACGCTGGGTGAAATTCACAGCAAGTGTTAGCAGGAGCGGTTCCATAGACGCCACACCTACGTGCGTCAGCCGTGATGCTGGACTGTCCGGTTATTCACATCCCCACAGATTGGCAATGGCGGCAGAGCTTCCCCGTTGGTCAGGATATTTGACAGACAGCATGCCCTCTTACAAGAGAGATCTGTTTTGTGTTAAAATCCTGCACCGTGCTGAGTGACCCTCTGCCCTGCTGCCTGTTAGTTATTTTGTAAGTTTCTGTGTGTTGGGGAAAAAACACCCCGACTTTATAAAATGGGTTTTGAACTGGATGGGGCCTGATTTTTGCCGATAAAGGATAGAGTATCCATATTTGAAACTCCCCCCTGTGCGGCGGGCCAGCATGAGGCTGAGACCCAGTTTCAATCCCACTCCAACCCAGAGGGTTTACATGCTGCCTGGGCCTTGTGCTGCCCTCTGCATAGGGGTGGATTTACCCTGTTTGCAGAGACCTGAGGAATGTGACTTGGAGTGGGGTGAGTGGATCACACTGCTCCATGTGGGGAAGGACTGTCTGCAAAGCCCTGTGTTGTGGGGTGGAAAGGATGAAGCATTTGATTTGCTTCTGGGTGTAATTCAAGGTGTTGATTTTGATCTTAAAGCCCTGTGTGGTTTGGACACCCCAGACACGCCTTCTTCCCCTCGGCTCTGCTGTGGCAGTGGAGAATAGCACAGGTGCTTTTGCCAACAGTCCTAGCTTTGATGGTCTGGGAGCAGGGTGTTCTCAGGGAGGGGTCCTTAGCTGTAGCAGTTAATTTCCCCCAAAGTCTGCTGAAGTTTAGGTTTGTTGACTCTCAGGGGACGAAGGGAGGTCTTTGTCTTCACTCAGGTGTTTGGCAAGTGACCATATTGGGAAGTAGTCTCATTAACTGGCATAAGTTTTGTTGATTTCTTAACTGAGTACTGGACAGATAGGGGGGCATTTTAAAAAACCCTCTTATTTTACCAAGGATGCATCCACCTTTAAAATGTTGTAACAGGGCAAGAGAGGGAGAGAGGAGAGGCTACCTGCCAGGAGCTGAGAGCTGACTGCACTTGGTTACTTTATTACCACCTTGTCAGGGAGACTATCCCATCATTTACCACCCACTGCCATTAGGATTGATTACGTGAAAACAAACACACACATTTCACACTCCCATCAAAGTTACCAGCAGGGGAGCTAGTGGCGAGTTGAAATTTCCTGATGGCCTTCTGAAAAGCAAACGCTATAGCAGTGTCCCAGATTGGTCCACTGTCACCACTGCAGGCTGGCGCATTTGAGGCCATTATTGTAGAATATTATAGCATATTTTTAATAAGGGTTGATACGGTCACTGCACTTGTTACAAGTGAAAGTGATGAGAATTTTATGAGGTGAAAATGGATTGCGAGTGCTTTAAAAAGGCAGTGTCATTTTATCTCTCTCTCTTTCTTTCTCTCACAGGTACACTTCTCTTCTCCCCCCTTCTCCCCCCACTTCCCAATTTGGTAGAAATTTTTGCCTACTTACAGGTGTTGAGGAAAAGGCTAATATTAGCACTGCTAGATTTTCTAATCCTTGCTCTTGTCTGAGTCCTCTTTGCCGTGGTTAGTGAACTGTCTTCTGGCTGCAGGATTCATTAGAGCCCAGTCTCATGGGTTTGAAGGGAAATCGGAACAGCTGCTAATGAGGGAACAGTAATATCTAGACCTCATTTCAAAGCAATAATGGAATTAGGGGGAAGACAAACACAGATCAGTCTTGCGCCTGATGGCTTTATTTTCTGCTTCCTTCTTGCTTTTCACTTTATTAGTTAGAATTAGAACATACATTTTACATTAGAGGGAAGCTGATTAGATCACATGGGATTGGAAAGAGTTACCAGCTACGGGCTGAAGAGGGGAAGTTTGAGCTTGCTTGGCCATTCGGAAGAGCTCTCGGCGCAGACTGCGGAGAAGTGAAAAGTGCACGGGGAGGATGAGGAAAAGTGGGGTCAGAGAGAGGGAGACAGGTCTGGTAAGGGCAGGAGTGGTGCCTGAAGGTCTTTTTAGCCAGGCTCATAATACGATATTAATGGGAAACTAACAGCGACTTTTATTTTGTGGACATTTTTTTTGTTCTGCATTAATTTTTAAAATGCACATTGCTCCCATTACAGCATCCTGCTGGGGCTTGGGTTGGGAGGCTCTCTATTATAACTTGACTCTTAAAAGGGTTTTGTGGGGAATTTGGTGTCCAAGTACCTGAGCCCTGTGTGCAGAGGATGGCAGGAGGAGGTAAGAGGATGTGGGGGAGAGGTACATGTTCCCACTTCTCCTTTCGTTTTTCTAGACGTTGCCCATGCTTAGTAACCTCCAAATGGCACCTCCTTTTGCGTGATCAGTTGTGCAGTCTTTAAAAAGTGCCTTAAGGCTGCGGGATTGGCTTGGGGCGTGCAAGAGCAATAATGGTCATAGAGCTTGTCTATACATGGAGTTGTTCCTGATTAACTCCATGTGTAGACCCCCTTATTCCGGGACAACAGTGTCTTGCTCCTGTTTAGCACAAAGTGCATTAAGTTAAACGTGAACAAGGCACTCTTGTTCTGGAATAAGAATGTCCGCACATGGAGTTAATCAGGAGAAATGCCATGTATAGACAAGCCTGAATTTGACCACAAGTCTGAGTGCAGATGACATTAGAGATGGGCCCAAACCAGGCCATGAAGATGACTAACTGTAAATATCGGGGGTGAGTGAAATCTGAGACCATATCCAGATCTTGCAAGTTACTCTTATCTTCCTTGTGGGCCAAACCAAAACTCTGGATCTGAATGAAACGCCCCTTTGCCCTGCAAAACGTTTGGGGTGGTCAAAATCCAGGCCTGATCAGAATTTTACAGCTGGAGCCCATCTTTACAGGTTCTATCGAGTGGCTCACTGACAGTGGTGTCAATTCAAATATTTCTTGTGGAGGACAAATGCCTGTCCCCATCTCTCCTGCCCACCAGGGATCCTGTTCTACTCATCCCCCACTCATCCCATAGGGGTCCCAGGTTTCCCTCAGCTGGGGAGTCTCCCCTCTCTCTTACCCACACAATGCCTGAACCGGTGCCATCAGGAGTCGAGTTCTCGGTGGACGCCCCTGTGCTCTGGGTCACAACACCATTTGGCCTAGTTGCTCCTCCACCTGGATGGAGGGGCAGGTGGACCAAATTTGAGTGGCATTGTGACCCCCTGCACTGGGTCTCAACACCAGTCACTGAAACTTGGCCTGGCTGCCCTTCCCTCTGGACAGGTCAAATTTTAGTGCAGCTGGAGCAATGCTCTGGACCGCTCCAGCAGCAGCTGGACTGATTAAGCATGGACCACTGCTTAAATATGGTTGGGCCATGCCCCGCCTCCCCAATGGGTGACACTGCTCAGCCATGTGGGGGACAATAAGGAGGGTAGGAGCCTGTGTGGTGCTAGCTGGCTGTGGAGGAGGATGGTAGGGGCCAGCATGCATCAACTGATTGTGAGGGAGGAGGACAGAGGCTGTTGGGGGTAAGGAGGGCAGAGCCCACTGTGCCGTTAGATGGTGTAAGTCCTGCTAAGTAACTCCTTTCGGCGGAGCAGTGTTGGTTCTGCAGAGTCTCCCTTGCTCCATTCTTGGTACTCATTTGCTAACGGAAGGTGTAATCTCTATACCGGAAGATACTATCTTTACCCTCTGTGCGTGGAAGGAATTACAAAGCAAATCTGTTCCTTGGTTTTCTGTCTCTCCACGGGCAGGAATAAACCTGCTTTCAGACCCTCAGTCTGGCAGCTTTGTTTCCTTTATCATTACACTGGGGGAGAGAGATGCCCGGATGCCAAGTGCCCCCTCCCGTTGCTGGGCAGCCCCTGCAGGAGAACGTGGTGTGTGCAGGATGGGGGGGTAACCAAACACCAGGTGGGAACATGAGTGTTTCTGGATTCCGGGGGTGTGTATCCTGTGGAACTCTCGTTGTGCGGCCTAAGCAGCGTATGTGAGCTAGCGGTCCAGCTGGAAGAGGGCAGGGCCACTTGGCTACCAGTGGTGCTTTTTTGGCTAGGAGCCTGGAATCTGGGGGCAGTGTCAGTGTATGCCAAGGCTGACTGGTGACTGGACGCTGAAGTGGTGTCCATGTGTGCCAAGGCAGAGTAACAACTGGATATAGATCAATCCTCACGTGCCAGGACTAGGCCTGTTCAAACCCAGGCAAAACTCACCTGGATTTGGTTTCATTACAGACCCCAAACTTGGCTATGCTTGGAGATCCTGCAGTTAAGCCTGACTGAGCTGCGATTTCATGTCAAAATCACCCAAACCTCCTTGGCTTCACAAGGGTTAGACTTGGAATCAGGAAAACCATGGGGGTTCCTGCTGAGTTCTCCTGGGCTTGGGATTTATTTGAATCTTATCCTTGAAGCAAAGCTCACTGGGTGCAGAGCCCCTCTACCAGAAAGTGCTTTGCCCAGACCCCTGTGCAGTGTACTTGATGCAGTGGGGAAGAGATCCCAGGGCGAAAATAGAGAATCGTAGAAACTAGAGATGTCAAAGTCCTGTTACTGTATCTAGGGCAAGCTGTCCACATGCCAGGTTATATCTTGGGACATACAGCTGGCATTCAGCTCCGCAATCCCCTCCCCTGCCCCCCCCATCCCCCCAAACTGATGCTTCATCCACTAGGACTTTGTGTTGCTGAATTTAGCAATTGGGGGGGGGGTGTTAGTAAACTTTCCAAAGGAGGCTTTTGAGGATAGTTTTACAAATGTAAAAATAAAGAAATGCTCTGGTTTAAGCTCCTTTGCTGTAGTGTCCTACAGCCATTTATCTTGGGAGCAGACTTTCTTTCACCTCCTTTAACTACGGAGATAGCTTTGGCTCGCATGCCATGCATCCTGCATTTATACATGCAGATTTATACATTGCACAGAACACCACATGCCCCGTTATTGCAGGGGTCGGCCTGCATTTGTGCACACAGTGACCCAGGCTGCCTGCACAAATGCAGGCTTTTGCTCCAACAAATGGATGCGCATCCAAATATTGTGGTTGCATTTCATGTAGCTGGCTGAAAAATGTAGCCTCTCTGTGACTTTTGTAGCGTAGACATTGTGAAAAGAGGGGGCATTGGATGGCTCAGGGAATTAGGAATGGACTGTAGAGTATTTTGCATATAGGTTCAAATCCAGCCAAGGTCAGCAGTGACTGTAAGTTTCTGCCACCCAAAAGCTGTTTGGTTGCCTGCCCACACCGTAAAAACCACCATTTCCCTCCAAATTGGCACTAACTGACCCGGTTGCCAGCAATCTTAACAGACAGGCCGAGGCCAAATGGGCCCTGAAGAGGGAAGTCCTCCTGCTTCTTCCCCCCCCACCCCCCCGGAGGAGATTTTGGAGAGGAAAGGTTGCACTGCTCCTTCAAGTGCTGTAGCTCTTGTCCCGCACTTGGGTCTCACACCATCACTAACACGCAGGGACTCTTCGTGACTCAGGGTACCCCTGGCGCTCTGTGGGTCTGACTCTGTCACCCTGCACCTTGTGTCGGCTCTGGCAACCGCGCAAAGTGGGAGTCGAGCGCTACCGCTTCAGAGTGGTGACATCTGACCGCCTCTGTGCCCTGTGTCTTTGCCTCAGCCGCCAGGGGCGCCACGCTGAGAATCAGGCCCTGCGGGCCTCACAGAACCTCAGTCGGGTTCACTGCTGACACCAGAGCTTCTCCGAAGGACATGCACCTGCTCTCTCTAACCCCCAGGGACTGTTCTGAAGGAAGGAATGGAATAAATCCATTTTAAATACCTGGGTGTGACACCAGCGGTGACAGGTTTTCGGGGACAGCAGACACTGCTCCTGGTTCTCCCTGAACTCAACCTTTTTTTTCGGCCTGTGTAAATCCATTGACTTCAGTGGAGTTCCTCCAGATTGACCCCAGAGCCGGTGAGGATCAGAATTGCTGCCTCTCTGGATCTGGAACCTCTCTCGCAGCAGCGGTAAGGGTGACTTGTCGTCTGTGCTCTGAGTTTCCTGCCTTTTGTCAGCTCTTCTCAAACCCTGACATTAATTAAATGGAGTGTTTGGTGTTTAATAGACTCCCACTTGAGTCCCATGTGAGAGACGTGCCAGGAGAGCTGCCCTGCTCTTGCCTGAATGTCTCGTTACCTGACTGTACCCTAGACGTTACTGTCAGTGTCCGTCTTTGTTACTGAGCCTCAGGGATGGACGGTTTGCACCTTCTGCCCCGTTTCCTCCCCAGGCTTCTATCCGTCTGCCGCTCCTAGCTGCCCTCAGCCCTGTGCTGTGCGTTCATGCGTGTGTAACCCTTCCCACGCATGCACACCCACTTAGAGTTAAAATATCAACACCTGGGTGCATTTTTATACCTGATCATAAAAAAAAACCCCCGAACACTGATTAACCTGGTGCTTTTCATCCCATGGGATCCCAAAGGGGTGTGTGTGTGTGTGTGTGGGTGTTTTAAAGGCCACACTTTGCTCTCTGTGCTATTGGTGTAAACTCAGAGTAACTTTTCTGGAGTAACTCCACATTTACACTGGGATAACTGAGAACAGAATTTGGCCTGTTAGTCCCTTGCATAACTACCTCCCTTGCCCCAGAAATCTGGCCACTGTTTAACAGAGCATTACACCACCAGACCACACAGAAAGGCTTTTTAGATGGGAAAGAGGCACTCAGATTGACCATTAAGAGGGAATTTTAGGGAGACAGGAAATCTCCCAAGAGGGAATTTGAGCAGCCCACCGGGGATCATCCCTCCTGTCCAAGTAGTGCTGCCAGCTCTGTAGTGTCCAGTAGGCCCCAGGGCCCCACATTGTGTCTCTTCCAGAAGAAAACGCCTCCTGTGGCCCAGAACCACACTAGTGGACTAGCACAGCAGGTGTTGAAAACATCCTATTCTCCTCCGGAGCACCTTAATGCAAACAGACACATACAGGAAGCCCAGTGCATGCACCTCTTCGCTCTGCTCTGACTCTTCACTTTTGCAAGGGAAACGTTCGCGTTGTGTCAGACAGCTTTAAAGTCACCGAACCATACGATGCCCCAAATGCTCCGGCAACCTCGGAAATCTCTTCGTGTGCCGCAAAGGCAAGTTTGTCATTTTCTTCTCTTCCACTGCTCCTGTCCTCCTTTTCCTCCCTCCCCGTCCCTTCCTCTCCTGGGGGAAAAGAAGGTCTTACACACGCAGGCTAATTCCCAGTCAAACATCCTCTGAAGAATGACAATAAAAAATAATGCAAATGTGTCCAACAGCAACTTACATAACGGGCCATAATTTTGCTTGAAGCAAGGAGGGAAAGAATACGAAACAGCCCCCTGGTTATATAACACCTTCAGAGGGACTGCTTAAGCAGACAGCAGCACAAAGGCTAATAACATGGAACTAATGAGGGGTTTCCGAGTGGCGTCTGACATGGGCTTTTTGTACAGCGGGCTCCCACACCTTCTGCAATTTATAGGATTAATTTTACCGCTGCAGCAGGCGTGAGGCTCTGTGTGCAGCAGACTCTTCTTCAACGTCCGTCTTTGTTGACAGAGCTGTTAGGAAGCCCAGAGGCCCCCGAGTCCAGGGAGGGGGAGAAGAGTGGGAAGCTGGGTGACTTCAGAAGCGAGATTTGGGTGCTTTTCAAGGGTCGAGGTTGGTGGGGAGAGCAAGTTTGGAAACTGGAGGGTGGTGTAGATTGGGTGCTGGCTGATGGGGGCAGGGTTGGAATGCTGGTTTACTGGCGGAGGGATTGGATGCTAGTTGATTGGGCCGGGGGGAGGATGGGAAGGGGATTGGGAGTTGGCTGGTCATGAGGAAAGGGCCAGGTGCTGCTTGGGCAGTAGGAGGAGAGAAGGGAGGGAATAAGGAATCAGACCTTGATTGCCTGGGGGAGAGGGGCCAGGGACTGGTTCCACAGCAGCAACACCAGGAAATTCCAGTAACTTTGTTTAACATTCCACCTGCAGCTTCTTGGAAAGGGAGAGAAGGCTGGAGACCTCTCCCTGCACAGAGGAGTCCCCAGGCTTGTCCCAGGCTCTGGCATGCAGAGCTCTTCTTAGTCACCTGGCCAGCAGTCTGCTCAGGCCCCAGGGCTTGGACCTGCTGCAGCCCCAGCCTTGCTGGCCCAGTTGATCTGGAAGATGCTAAGAAACAGAGGTGTGGTGATGGCAGTGAGGTGTGAAATGAGACCAGGCCGGCATGTCGCTATCCCCTGCAGCTGTCCCAGAGGGCATGGTAGAAGGCGCCTTGCTTCATCATTCCTCCAGGCTCCCCTGGGCTTTCCCCCACAGCTGTCTGCAGCAGGCTGGCACAGGTCTAACAGATTTTCCCACCCTCCTTGGGACTCGGGATGAGCAGGTTGGGACGAAGGCTGGGCAGTGCATGGAGGCAGCGCACAGTACAATCCCCTCCAGGCTGCTGTCTGTTTGTTTTGCAGGGACTCCTTGGCACAGCCTGAAATATTAATCTTGCCCTGGATTTCCGACTCAGCACTCGGCCCTCCCTGATTGGTCCCTCGGAGGGCATCGCTGCCAGTGTGCGGGAGGTGCAGCTGAGACCCTGGCTGCTTGCGCTCACTGCAGGGCACAGACACGACTCTTGATCTGTTGTAAACTCTGCCCAGCCCTGAGCTTTATCCCAGCAGTGGATCCAGGCGGCTTTACAGCATATGCTGCTGACACCACACAACATGCCTCTGATTAGCTGTATCTCCCCTGCCTGCACCGCTCAATCAGATCCATGGCACAAGCAGCCGTGCGGGGAGGAGGCTGGGAGCAGTCTGAGTTCAGATGCAGGTTTGCTAATTTCTCGTGGGGAAAACCGCTGGCTTGTTCCAACCTTGGTCCTTTCTCAGACCAAATGACCCTGTTGTGAATCCCTCATTGGCAACTGCCACTAGCCCATGGCACCTCCCTCTGCTGTTCTTCACCTTCTTTTGCTCTTCCACCTTCCCCACCTCCTCCCTTCCCACACGTCCATAGCGGAAAAGTCCTCCAGGAGTCAGCAGGAAATTAAATCCCTGTCTGTGGGTTCTATAGGATGCTTCCTTAGCCCCATAGATAGGTGATCATCCAATTACTTTCCTGAGGATTTCGGAGTCATTTTGACTGACTCCCGCTGTGGCTCAATAAAACCCTCTTGATTCCTTCCCAATGTCAAATGCTATAGAACTTTTCCTTATGGGGCACCACACCTTTGTCCCTGTGTCCCCTCTCGGCTGTATTTGTGTAGCAGCAGCAGTGAGAGTAGCTTTTGTACAGGGATGTAGGGAGATCAGGTCCCTGCCCTGACGAGCTCACCATCTGAATTCACGTACAGGAGGGTGGAACGGGAGAGGCAGCAAGCGGAGTGGAGCAGGGGGCATATCCTGTTAGCTCTGCTCAAATTTCAGGTTTATATGTAATTACGGGACCCCACTCCTGTGTCTGAGCTGTGATATGTTTTCTGTTTGAGTCAGTGCTCCAGCTTCGGGAACGCTGAGGGTCAGAAAGTTGTTGGGAAGAGGTTTGTACAGTGCCTGGCTCGCAGATACTCTGATCTATACTGTGGAAGTGTTTTCAGAAGGGGCCTGCTGGGTGGAGAAGTGGGGTACTGGGGCAGGCAGAGAGTTCCTGGTATAAAGAGCTGTGTGCCCTCCCTGCTTTCTTCTCTGTTCTTCATCTTTTTCCTGTCAGGCTCTCTGTCACCTCTCCTCACCTTTTCTCTTCCTCACCCTCTCCCCAGCTCCCTTCATCATCTAACCTCTTGGCAGAGGGGAGCTCTGAGTGATCAGCAAATGAGTGATTTCCCTTCAATGGCCATGATGTAGTGTAGGTGCTCTGGAAGCCACATGCCTCCCGGTAGCCTGGCAGAGGGAGAGCTATGCTGTAAGCCTTGGGGCTTCTGCCCACACTGTGAGTGGGGGAGGCAGGAGAAAAGAGACACACACAACCTTTGCTACTGAAGTACTAATCGAAGGCGGCTGAGTGCACGAGGACAGAGGATCGGGGTTTACCAGCTTTTCACCCCATAATTGCAAACTTGGCTCCCTTCACACGGGGCCCCTTGTCCCCCGTTAAAGATTCTGCCCTGATTTGTGTGCACTCTGGATTGCATGACCCGTCCTCCTTCTGACGCACAAAAGAATATGCCGTGCAGGATGGTCCTGAGCCCATAACATTGGACAGCTGGCAGAGTGTACTGAGCACCCTGATCGATTTCTTGGACCAGCTACTTCAAAAAAGAGACAGCCCTGGGAGTACCTGAGCAGGTGGCAACCCTACCCTGCAGCAACCCAGGCCAGAGAATAAAGAGTGTGTCCCTCTCTGCTGCTCAGGCAGCTTGGATTTGTGGGAGGGAAGTGGTAAGGTGCCAGGCTGACAGGTCTGGAGCCTCCCCACAGAGCAGGGGCAGCACCAGTGAAAGGTACCCCCTACGCTGCTTAACCAGCATGCCTCACACCAGACCTGGAGGGACCGTTTGCCAGGGCAGAGAGAGAGAATTCAGTCTCAATGGATGATTCAGTCCTTAGCCTCTTGCCTCAGATTGCCAGCGAGGTTCCCAATTAATGTCTGCTTGGATGGCTTTTGTATTGTGGACACTTGTTGTAACACACTAATGGGGATACCCAGAGCTCTCGCTCTGCTTCCTCTCGGCCTCAGCATGAGCTGTTTTCGCTGGGGATTAGACTGTGTTAGCTCCCTGCTACTCTAACCTGTCTGCCTCTCCAGCAAGCTCTTCAAGTCTCTCCCAGCCCCAGCCTCACCTACCTGGCAACAATCACTGAACTCCAGCCCCCGAGCTCCTCAGAGGCTGGGCACTGCCGAGACACATCTCCACCACTGAGCATCCACAGGAGAGATGAAGTTCGCTGCTCTGTTAGAGTCAGTAGTCACAGCTTATTAATTTAACTGGGGTAAATACACCCTCCCCTTCAAACACAGTCCTGTGTTGTGGTTTATAGTCAAAATAAAACAAGTTTAACAACAGAGGAGCAGGTATTAAGTGATACCAAGTAAAAGGCATAAAGGTAGAAATGGTTATAAGCAAATAAAACTGAAAACACGCATGTAAAAGTCTAAAACTTCCTTTAGCAAGATACAGTCTTTGTTCAAGATGGTTTCCCTCACTCATAGCCTCCTTTCCAGCCTTTTCCTGGCCAGCCTGGTCAGGGCCCATCACAGAGATCAAATCGCTTTGTTTCTTTGCCTCCAAGGTGAAAGATAAAGATGAAGTCTTCTGTCAGTGTTCCTTACATCCCCAAAGGGATGTCTTTGTCTTCTGGGGATTCGGTCTCTTGTGTCTCTCTGGGGTACAGGACCCATGTTAACTCTCTGTCTTTCGAGTTCAGGCTCAGAATAACCCCCACTAATTTAACTCAATGGCTTTGTTTACTGCTAATATGTAAATTGAGGTAAACCCACATTCCTTTGTCTAGGACAAATCTGTTTAGCCAGAGGCTGGGCTGTTTTACCTTAAACAAGTTTTAGTCACATCATAAAAAGGGAATTCATAACTTCACATGGAGCATGAACACGTGCATTTTACAATGATATCATTAACCAGTGTGTTGTTAGCTTGCATATGGTACCACACAAGGCATATTTTGAACAAATATTATTGCAGTCATGTGTAGAGTGTGAATACAGAGGTACCTAGGGTCACGCTTGTCCACTAGGTAATATGAGCTTGGTCCTCCAATTCATTACACGTATGTCATGAGATGGTAATTACAGGCGGGTGACATTTTTTGACTGCAACGTTTTTTGACCTGAACAATTTATTTTTTTTTCCGATTTTTAGGAATGGCCAGAGAACCAAACAATCAGTTATTTGCACAGCTCTGATGATAATGATTTTCAGTCACTATAGTATTTTGACACCATATAAAATGGTTAGGTGTTTGTTCTTGTTTTGTTTTGGTATACTCATGTGGGCTGTAAGTAGCAGCTATGCGCCTAGGAAATGACTCAAGCAGATGAGAACGGATGTCACTATTTGCACAGTGTCTAAATATTACACCACAACAATGAGCATTTCACCATGGTCTAACTGTGTAATGTGTAAGACTATCTGCAGTAGTCCATCTGCCAACTCTCAAAAATACTGTAGTTCCAAGCTGGATTCAAACCAGTGACCTTGCTGTGAGAAGACCCATGGTCCATTGACCCTATGTTTATTCTCTTCCATCTTCTACATTGTTTCGCTAAATGCATATAGAGACTGGGCTACCTTAGACAGGCAATTTGTGATACCGTATCTGGATTTTTTCCCCTTCTTAACATAAAAGAGACTTACAGTGTAGTTTCTGTAGCTTCCGGAGAAAAACTGGCTTACAGTGAAATGCTTTTATCAAAGGCTGACTAACATGAGACATCTACCCCTCATGCAGTCCCCTGAACAGTTGGTCTTTTAATTTTTTTTTTCTCAATAGCCTTTGCATGCAGTTTGCTCCATCTCTTGTCTAACAGAGGGCCGAAAGAGTTATGCTAGGGACGAGTTGCACCACCCCCCAGCCTCTTACATAAGGCAAAGCCTGCAGGTGGCAGCCTCTGGCAGGACAAACTCATCCATCTGGGCCCCAGTGGGCAGGAATTTCTGGGCGTTTGGTGCCATTGCTGTTTCCTCTGATCCTATCTGCTTTTTTTTAAACTGCCCTCGGTCCATGAAGTGTCCTGCATTTGACAGCATTTATAAGTCAAGCGAGGAGCCCACATCAGCAAGAGCAGAAATCGGTGAGATAAGCAACGTGCTGTTTTTATTTATAAAAACAAAAGTGGAAACAGATGCTTTAAGTATAAGGAATAAAATCTGGAAAGCTAATACTGATCTCACTGGGCAGAGGTACTTTTAAATACCTGAACTGTGATGGAATATTCATCTTTAGCCCAGGGGCTGGTGTGGGTTAGTGCTCCGAGCATTGACCTGGAAGCCAGCGACTTCTGCATCCTACTTGTTGTTCTGATACTGACCCACCCCGCCACACACACTGTGCCTTCGAGCAAGCCGTTTAACCTCTCTGCCTCAGTTTCCCCATCTGTAAAATGAGGTCATTAACATTGCCCTACTTTCCAAGGATGTTGTGAATATTCATGTTTGTAAAGCTCTGTGCAACTGCAAAGTGCCTGACAAAGGCATGCAATTCCCACTGAAGTCAGTGGAAGTTGCAGGTATTTATCCAAAACGAGGATTTGGCCCCATGTAGTATTCACATTACCAGTCAGGATCCTGGCCTTGTTATTCTATTTAAAGAGAGTTCTTGCTCCACAGGCCTTACTGTCTAATGAAAGATGTGAGAAGTGTGTGTAAGGAATAATCGCAGGGCATAGGCGAGGGAGGGTGTGAGTAACAGTGCTAGGAGTTCATTGTTGTGGAGCCCGGCTGTGTGCATAGCAGGGTTTGAGTCATTCACCTGTTTTAAAAAGATAGAAAAAAAACAAGAAATCGTACAGAGCCCATTGCTCTCTGTGACCCGCCTGCCCTGCTTTAGTCACTAGGATTAAAATGAGAGAGGGTCTCAAGATATCAAGATTGTCACTAGATCAGAGCTTCCTCAAAGCTCAGAGGAGTTTGGCTGGGGGCTTCTGGCTCATCCCCCTCCTCTAATGGATGGAAGGGAATTTAGAAAGGGTAAAGGAATAATAAAGACCCAAGTAAGTATGCCATACAGATCTGCCTGGGAACTAGGAAATATAGGGCCAATTCTCAGTTGGTGTAATCAGCATTGACTTCAGTGGAGAGAGGCCAATTTATACCTGCTCCGGATCAGCTCCATAATGTTTTATGTTTAATCATAACAACAATACCTAGCTCTTTTCATCAGTGGAGCTCAAAGTGCTTTACAGAACATGCTGGTATCATGGTCCCTATTTTACAGGTGGGCAATTGAAGCAAAGAGGGGTGCCTGGCCTGAACCCAGACTTCCTGAGTCCCCGTCCAGTGCTCTATCCGCTAGGCCACACAGCCTCTAGATAGCACCTTTGGGAAGACTCCAAAGCACTTTACACATTATCTGCATCCTGCACCACCTTGGGGAACAGGTGACCGCTCGCGTGCCTGGTACCCTGCACAAGGGCTGGAGAACAATTCCTGTTGTATGTAAGGCCCCATGGGATCGGTAGCATCTGCTAGGAGCTCCTCAGAAAGACATGTGCACACAGAGCAAACGTGGAAGGACTAAGGGCAGCCTCAGCTCTACTGTGGAAGGACTAAGGGCGACCTCAGCTCTGTGGGAAGTGTAGTCTGCAGGGGCAGGGATTTCGCTGAGCCCTGAGGCTTGGGCCCCTGAGCTCTTGCCTCTGGCGAGAGATGAGACTGATGAGTATAAACAGGCACAACCCAAGGCCTGGATTTGGTGGCTTTAAAAAAAGAGATTGGGGGAGCTTTTCAAAGGCACCAGTGGGAATTAGGCGCCCAGTTCAGTGGGAATGGGACACCTCACTCAATGCCTTTGAAATCATCCCCTGTTAACCATAAGGTGGGACAGAAGGTGTCAGAGAGAGCTGTGGGGAGTGGGGGGGGGGGGAGAGGAGGGGTCAGCTCGGTGTGGGGGCAGGGAAGCAAATAAACAAATGTAACATAAATTTGTTAAAATTTCTACCACTCCCCTGATAAATAAATATATCCTCTCACCACCCCAACCCCACATCCTCTGTCTTACATGCCTCAGCATGCCAACCAGTCTTTGTGGCTCTGTAGAGCTGAGGATGATGGTTTCATTCCGAAGATTAAGAACCTGGCCCAGGATTCGTGGCATTTATTCCCCATCTGCCTGAGGCAGGGAATATGGCACTGGAGGTGGGAATTGGGACACCTGACTTCCAGACTTTGCCCCTGGGAGATGTGTATTTACGCTTACCGCTTGGGCAAGTCACTTAGCCTCCTCATGCCTCAGTTACCCCATCTGTAATCTAAGGAGGAGGATGGTATCCAGCCTGGAGCTCTGCAGATACAAAGGGCTCAATATTATTAAGCTTCAGGAGCTGGGGTAGAGAAACCGTGTGCAGGTCACAGGTGGAGAGAGATGATTTGTTTAGTTTGCTGAAGATGAGCGACTTTTCTGACCGTTTTTTCGAAGAGTGTTTTCTCAGGCCCTGCCGCCTCCGTTCCCTCTTGAAGGGAGAACGCCCATTTCCCTCGGCCTGAGCTACCTTTTCTTCTCCAGCTAGGACAGGGAGTGCTGAAATGAACAAGATGATGAATTACTCTAATTGCAGCCACTTCCAGGGTCTCCTCCCCTTGGCCTGGGCTTTGTGGTCCTCCCTTAGTTATTGTGTCTTGTTGGTTTCCTGACACCCACTTGTTACCAATATTAAGGAAGCACTGTATTAAATCAGCAGCCGCTATTGACCCCGCAGAGCGGTAACTTTTACACTCTTTCTCCAAGCTGGTTTACATTTCCCTGTCTTGAATCTTTCATGGGCTTTGCCTCATGTATTTTTAATAGTTTGGGATTTGGTTAAAGCACACTCTGGCTTCCAGCAGGGATTTGCAAGACAGAAGGAGGGAAGAGGGATTATAACCTGTACCTGTAGAGGTGGTTTTTTGGGGGCAGGGGTTAGCAATGGAGCGCAGATCTATAGTAGATTGGGATGATAGGGATGGGCCAGGGATTATTTAGGGTCCTAGGGGAGGTCTGAAAAGGGTCTAGAGACAGTAGACTTGATTCACCATTTACCTGCACCCCTTATGTGGTTCTTTACACTACCGCACAATGTTCCCTCTTGATAGGATTCTGCCCAGGTGTAAATTGTAGCAATAGTTGTGACTAATTCAGGGCAATAGTAAATCAGGCCCAGTGCTCTCCTTGCAGGGTGGTTAGGGTTCAGTCAGGGAGTATAAGGAAAAGGAGGTGTCGTTGGGGTTCATTGACCGTAGTGGTCATCTTGATCAGAGAACCAGTCTTGGCTCCAGTGGCCTTATGGGGATTCGTGAGGGGAGTTTAGGAGGCTGCCAGGGGAATTAGTGTAAGTTTGTTCACCCCAGTACATCCCTTGGATGGCGCTGGGCTGTCATCTGTCTGTCACTTCCACTGCTTTATTAATACACTGATTATTTTTTTGAGCTCCTTGCATGCAGCCCAGCGCCTGCCAAGGAAGCCTCTGCAGGGAAAGGGGATTCTTCTAGATGACATCTCTCTGGGCACAGTAATGTCTGGCTTTGGCAGCTGAGCCGGTTTCTCCCTGCAGGGAACTGCGGAGGAGGGGGAAGAGACCTTCCCCTCCATCTGTGCGCTTCTCTCGGAAGGGACCTCGATCATGGGCTTGTGATAGCTTCCCCTGTGGCTCTGTGGGACACGCCCTCAGGGAGTGGGAGTCTTAGCTATCGCCTCCCTTTGTAACTGGGAATGGCTGGATCTGGAACTTTCCTTTTAATCTCTGACCCCAAAGCAGGGAGAGTGTGTTCCTCTGGCTGTGCTCCAAAGGCATTCCTCTCCCTCTGGCCATGTGGGGGAGCTGTGAGGGATGCCGCCTTTCTCTGGCCCCAGGATGGAAAAGCCTTTATAGGACAGATTATCCCCTCCAGCATAAAGGACACGGAATAAGAGGAGATGCTTGGGTCAATGAGCAGGACCTGGGGAGGGCAGCTGAGAGTCACTTAGTAAGAGTCACTCCGAGCCAGCAGGGGGTGGTGCTGAGCAAGGTGTGCCGTGGGCCACTGAAGGACAATGGGATAGTGGTCCAACCATCACAGTAGCAGAGAGATAGACGGTACCAGGGGAGGCAACAACTGCCTCACAACAGGGTATTGCGGCTAAGTGGCCCTCGTACTGAAATGATCAGACTCAATGGGTGAAAAAGTTGGGGAGGGAGTGGTGTACATCAGTCCCAGCAATGGGGGTCTGACAGTGGCCGTCACTCTTAGGGGATGGGTGGTAGAACGCAACACGCTAGTGTAACCCACACACCTTCTGGGTGTGGCGTTCTGTCCCATCTAGTGGCACCGAGACCACTTAGAGAGAGAGATAAAATGAGTCTGCTCTACAGCCTTAGCTAACAGTCAGTTGGCTTTTAGCTCATGCAGTAGAGCAGAGGAGGGCAAACTGTGGCCTGCGGGTCACATCCGGCCCGCGGGACCGTCCTGCCCAGCCCTTGAGCTCCTGGCCGGGGAGGCTGGCCCCCGGCCCCTCCCCTGCTGTCCCCCCTTTCCCGCAGCCCCAGCTCGCTGTGCCACCAATTCTCTGGGCGGCGGGGCTGCGAGCTCCTGCTGGGCAGCACGGCTGGCATGGCTGGCTCCAGCCGGGCGACATGGCTGCCAGTCCTGGTGCTCTGAGCGGCATGGTAAGGGGGCGGGGAGCAGGGGTTGGATAAGGGGCAGAGGGTCCCAGGGGGCAGTCAGGGGACAGGGGGTGGTTGGATAGGCGTGGGAGTCCCGGGGGGCCTGTCAGGGGATGGGGCAGTCAGGGGACAGGGGGTGGTTGGATAGGCGTGGGAGTCCCGGGGGGCCTGTCAGGGGATGGGGCAGTCAGGGGACAGGGAGCAGATGGGGTTGGATATGGGGGTGGGGTACCGGGGGAGGGGTCCCGGGAGTAGGCGGTCAGGGGACAAGGAGTGGGGGGGGGTTGGATGGGTTGTAGGTTCTGAGGTGGGCAGTCAGGGGGCGGGAAGTGGGAGGGGGCAGAAAGCGGGCAGGGGCCAGGCAGTTTGGGGAGGCACAGCCTTCCCTACCTGGCCCTCCATACAGTTTTGCAACCCCAATGTGGCCCTCAGAACAAAAAGTTTGCCCACCCCTGTAGTAGAGTCTCAAGCACTAAGCTCTAGAGGTCCCCGGTTCGATCCCGACGACCGCAGTCTGTTGGTGTTACACAAGCACAGCAGGGTGTGCTGCTGCAGTGTATAAAGCGCCCATGCATACACACAGCAGGAAAAGCACATTAGTACAAGGGAGACAAAGGCTCATCCAGAACATGGGGAGCTACAATGGGCCCCAGCCCCTGTGAATTAGGAATGTAGATATGACCAGCTATATCACTGCTAGTCCAACATTCATTAAGTGCACTCTTGTGGGGTACAATTTTGCTGCCCTCTGAAACATGGCAACGCAGGTGCCAGGGCTAGCCTTTGTAACATGCAGTGGGAGGAGGGGAGCACGTTGTGTTGCTGATCTCTCTTAAACACGCCTTATTTTCTGTGACCCCCCGCCCCCTCCATCCCCAAAACCTAGTGGTGTATTTGCCCTGAACCCAGTATTCACACATGATTGCACAGGGCCCTTTGCTGAGTAGCAGACGATGCATCTCCCACTTAGAGGCAGGGATGCTGCCTTTAGGGCAGTAATAATGTGCCTCTTGCAACTTGGGCACTTTTCGGTGCACACCAGACATGCATCTGATGGGATGATTTTTCTGGCTCTGGGTACAAAGGACAATGGGCCAGACCCATGGAGCGATGCTGATTCACACCAGCTTAGAATCTGACCCACTCTCTCTCTTTGCTCCCCTATTCCAATGGTTGTAGAGGAGACTTTTCTCGGTAGTAGGAACCCTTGCATCTCTCTTTTCAAGGAAGAAGCTGTAGGGTATTTCCCCTGATTCCACAGCTCCAGATCTATTAGGATCTCTCTGCTCTTTGTGTGTCACTCTGTCTTTCCTCTTGTCATTTCAAGTCTCTTGACTTGACCCAGGAATCACTTTGATGGGTGCACAGTTTGCCTTGAGTATGTTGCTGACATTTGTGGATTGATACCACGTGTGGCCGAGAAAGCCATCTCACAAAGTCCTTTCTTTCACAAACTGTTATATAAATCCACTTTCATACTGCACTTGTGGACGTCACTGAAGCTCTGTCCATACCCATAACATCATTGTTTCCATAGTAACTAGCATACTTCCAAGGGGACACAGTGGAAGGAGACTAAAAAAAGGATAAAAAGGGAACAAGACAAATATGTGACATATCCCAACTATGTGCCGGTGTGGGATGCTATAAAGATTTTACTGCCATTTGTTTAGGAGGTCTTGCATAACACTGTCTCTCTCTGATGGCTCCAATACTCGTGAGTAATGCAGTCGTCACAGACTAGTGGCAATAAAAACTTTATAGCATCCCATATTCTCCTTATAGGGCAGAGGGTGGGCACATGCGCTGTAGAGATGTTAGACTTAGTTTATTTCTCTGAGAACCAATAACGAGATGAAGAGGGTGCTGGCCAAGCCTCCAAAGCATATCTGGGTAAGGCCTCCAGCTCTCTGCATGGTATGTTCCCATGATGATCCATGCCCCCAAAAGCTTTGATTGTCCATCCCCCACATTTTGTGATCTAAGCAAGATGGTCATTTTTTGTCTGCTGCACCAGCGAGTACATGGCATGCCTTCTAATGGAGATTTATAAGGGTACGTCTACATTGCAGTGAGAGGTGTAATTTCCAGCTCAGGTTAGGGCTGCCAATTTTGGTTGGATGTATTCCTGGAGGTTTTATCACACAACATCATCTTTAATTAAACACTAATCTTTAATGCCTGGAGACTCCAGGACAATCCTGGAGAGTTGGCAACCGTAGTTCAGGTAGATGTACACAGGCTCGCTTAGATCACATTAATGCACTAGAAATATCAGTGTAGCCACACTAGGGTGGTCAGTCATACAGGCCAGCTGCCTGAGTACAAGCCCATCAGCGCACACTTGGGGGGTTAGCCCGTGCCGTACAGCTCTGCTGTAGCTACATGGCTATTTTTAGCATGCTAACTCAGTCAGAGCTAATGCATCTACGTCTACCCAATCTGGCAATTGCCTATGGGTGTGTCTGCTCTGTGATCAAAGGTGTGATTGCAGCGCGGGTGGATTTACCCTCACTAGCTTTGATTGAATGAGTGTGCTAAAAATAGCAGTCTAGCCACTGGCTTCAGCGCTGGCTGTATGAGCCCACTCAGAATCCCATGTAGGTAGGTGTGTTCCTAGCCCTCTCTGGTGTGAGTGGATTACAGCCAGTGCCGGTATATCTAACCGAGCTGCCATCACATCTTCGATTGCAGTGTAGACCTACCCTGAAGCAGGCAAGAATGAAGTGCAGGAGCCAGCCAGGGGTCTGCGTGGAGTTTTACTGGATGTTGTGCGGTGCTCTGGGAGAGGGAAAGAGAAGGCGGAGAACGGAGGGGTGGGGTGCTTTGGGGAGGGTTAGTGGGGTGGTATTGCAGGAAGGAAGGGGAGTCCTTGAGCACTTTGGACAATCAGCCCATAAGGTAAAGACACTGAGGCTTAGACCTGGTCTGTCTTTCACACAACCAGTTTATCCAGCCCTAATTACAGCCCCAGTAGGGTGCCATGTGTCTCATCCAGGACCTGCTTCCCCACACACAGCATTTCTCCCTGCCCTTCTGTGGTTGCTCATGGAGTCCTGTCCCCTGTCCCATTTCACCTGGTCAGCATGTCCACAGCAGGCTCTGGGAGGGAAGGGTGTGTGTGGTACAGCACAGCTCTCTGCCCATTTTGTAGCAATTACTTGGGTTTCCATGTCTCTGTCTCCCTCCCTCTTTCAGGCTGTGATCACGGAGTCTACATTTAGTCAGGCTACAACTCTGCTTTCCATCAGAAATGTTTGCCAGGTAATCAGCCAGCCGGCCAACCCTTTAGCCCTTGCCGTATTCTGATGCCTTGCGTGTTTCCATGTGCACATTTTTAAGGGACCGTTTGCAATAAGCTGATGCTTCTGACATTCAGGGGTGAAGATTCCACCCATTACACATTTCACAAAGCAGGGGAGACCTTAATTACACAGCACCAACAAGGATTTTACTGTATTTAGTATAGTTCAAGTTATAATCCCTACCCCTGCTTACAGCAGTGATCCTGGAGCAGTCCATAGGAGGAGGTTCCCTTACGCAAGACAACCCTGGTTTTTAACGGCATCATCGTGAGTCAAGGGGCCTAACGGGCTGAATTCTCCTAACTTTATCCTGGGAGTTATTGGCCTTGTCTGAGCCTGGGTCAATAACAACGCGAGAGGGGCCTACAACAAAGAAGATCCCGAGGAACGTGTACACGGGACAATTCTGTGCGCTGATACCCACACAGTCTCAGTTACGGTGTGAGGGAGTGGGGAGCCTGACCTGGTGCATCAGAAATAAGTGTGGCTGGAAAAACGAGAATTGTTTGGTGAAAACGTGGTGAGGTTTTTGGCACTGGTTTGCATTCTGATGTGGCACGGAAACCAAGACCTGTCAAAACCGCACAAGGGGAAGAGAGTGCCGCCGCAGAATAGCCAATAGCCCGCTGGTGAGGGCATGCGCCTGCAATGCAGAAGACCCAGGTTTCAGTCCCTGCTCCTTTTGCTTATGCTCTCCTGGCAGGTCGGGCCGGGCTAGGTCACGGAGTACCGGGCCTGATGGACAATTGCCCTGAATTATTGCCATAATTTTCAAAAGGAGCTGAGCACCTGGCGTGTACCCATTCTACTGAGCTCTTTTGAAAATCTGGCCCATGGGGTCTCAGAGCCAGCAGGGATTCGCTCGGTTTGCCAACGTGCCCTCTTCTGGTGGTGCCTCACCACCACCGCTTCTGCTCCTGGACCCAGGTCACCCTCTTCAGATCACTGCCCTCTGGCTGTGTCACACACCGGGGGAACTGCAGTCCACTGTCCAGGCACTTCCTTCAGGGGCAACCACAGTCTACTGTTTAGCCACTTCCCCTGTGGCCAGGAGCAGGGGTGAGGGGGGACAGACCCAGAGCCACCCACTACTCCAGGTCCTGGCCCAGGGATCCATAGATAGCAGCCACTTGCTGCGTCCCCTCCAACCCCTCAATCTCTTTCCCTGGGCCACTTCCTCACGGCCCTAGCACCTTCTTCACCCTTACCTCAGGGCTTCAGTATGCCAGTCTTAGCAGCCAGCCAGGAGCTCTCTCTCTCACTCCTCTGCCCAGCACTGCTTGATCCCGGGTGCTAGGGACCTTCCACCTGCAAGGCAGCCAGTCCCCTCCCTTCCCCTCCCTGCTCAGGCTCTGGGGAGTGACTGAAGCTGCTCTGCTCTGCATTCCTTCTTATATGGGCCAGTCCGGCCACGATTGGCTGCCTCCTGCACAGCCTCCCTAGGTCTGCTTTTAGCTCCTTTTCTGCCAGTGTGGGGCAGCCGCCCCATCACACCCCAAACGGTTCCTCTAAGGAAAGGTAGCCAGAGACTCGCATGAGTGGGGCTATGCAGGTGAGTTGATGTAGTGCAGGGGGTGGGGGAGATCATGCTAATACCTGCATTAAGCCAGTCAGCATGCCTAGTGTGAAATTTCTGTTGCCTGCAGCCTGGGCAGCCCAGGTCTGAGCTGAGTGCTCATGCCCTTAATCAAAAGCGCTGTGCCTTCTCTTCCAGCCAGCCTGACGCTCTTCCAGCCAACCCAAGTGCTCTTTAATTATTACAGCTCAGAGAACTGGTCTGGTAAAGCAAATGGATGTCTAGCCAAACTATCAGACCCCATCTTGTGGCCTTTGGCCCCTCTGCTTCCCATCCCGGAGGGAACCCAGAAGCTCAGAGACGTAATAACAAAAAAACTAACGTGTGTGGAGGGGTGGGGTGGTTGATGTCCTCAAACTTCACAAAAAGGCTGCTCTCAAGTGCTGGTAAAGGATCAAGGCGACTTATCCCAATCAGTTCAGCTGTCTGTCCATAAGAAAGGGGAAGACTGATAATTCTGTACTGTCTGAATCTAGTCGGCGTGATCTTCACCACCCAAGAAAGGCATGATTGCAGCAAATGGCAGTAGGGACAGATGTCTGCAGTGGGAGCTGCAGGGTAACTAGAAGAGACCTTGTCCTGTTGGGGGCGGGAGTAACTGTGGGGGGGGGGTGTCAGGGGAGCAGGAGGTGTCCTGCTTAATTCTGATTCTGTTCACAGTGATATTACCTTGAGGAGTAAATAGTTAGGAAATTATTTTGTACAGTGTCCCGCAGAAACCGAGCACTTCACAATTATTATCCAGTTAAACATTACAAGCTAAGCAAAGCTGCACTTGAGGGCATACCTCCAAAGATACCCAGGTGCTGCAGGAGTCAGTGTTGCAGTACCTGCCATTTTTCCCTCTGAGTCAGCACTAAGCCAATACCCAGAAGTATGGTGCTTGGAGATGATATGCTGTGAAAAGTGCTTTTCTCTGGATGAGTCTTAAGACCAAGGTCCTGGACTCCAGGACTGGCCCTAGACCAAATGGCACCCCAGGCGAGGAGTGTCTTTGGCACCTCCTCCATTTGTTAAACTTTTGAATACCTTATTTTTTGTTGCATTTGTAGCCCATTTAATGACTTTGATGCACGATTTGCATGTATGATGTATCCCTCTCATATAAGAGGATAAATTTGCACTCTAGGAGCTGTAAATCTGTATTTATTCATGCTAACAACAAAAACAGCCCCCCAAGCCTGGCACCTCAGGTGTCACCTGCCCCTAAATCCAGCCCTGCTGGCCACTTGTCATTAACACACCACCCCCATCTGGCCACTCTGTTTGCAAGAGTACAACTCAATGTGTTGCCAACTCTCATAACTTTGTGAGTGATATTTAGGGATCTTTTTTAACCCCCAGATTCTCTGATCCTGGGATTATGTGAGTCTCTCAACTTTCATAAAAAAAAGAAAAAAAGAAAAAAAAAGTTTTAACCCTCCTGGTTGCAGAGAAAAGCTTGAAAATGTGGATCTTAAAGGCCCAAAGCCCAGAAGGCAAACAAGAAGAATCTAGGGCTGATTTTTCGACTAAACTTTTTTTTTTCTGTCAGAAAATGCTGATTCATCATAAGTGAAGCTTTTGTGGAAAAGGTTTGGTATCAATGGCCTTTTTTGACTCAAAACAGTTTTGCAAAGGAAGTTGAGATTGTTAAACAAAACTCTTCTGGTTTTCTGGTTTCAAATGACTTTTTGTTGTGAAAGTTAAGTTAATTATAGTAAACAAAATGAAAAAAAGTCAAAATTGGAACAAAACATTTTGGAATGATTGAAATGAAACATTTCAGTTGACCCAAACTGATCTTTTATTTTTCAGATTTTCAATTCATTACAATTTTTGAGATTTTAACTTTTTGTCCTGATTTAGAGCAGGAAAAATTTTCAAAACCTTAAACATTTTTGTGGGATGGGAAAACTGTTTCCTACCCAGCTCCAGAAGAACCCCAAATTGATTGTGTTTAAAATCTCATGATTTGGGGAGACTAGACTCATGATTTTGAACATTGGGGATTGGCAATACTGAACCCTGGTCTGTTTGTCAAGTTCTAATTTAGTTTACTAGGTTAAATTCCCCCTGGATACAGCATTCACTTCCTCAACTGAATAGTTGTGTAGCTTTGCTCTTGCACTGCTAAACAACTGCAACATCAGCTTTCAGAGGTGGTTACATTTCAGTAGTGGGGGAAATCTATTTAGTTTAACAAAGAGAGGGTTAAAGGGTGACTTGACGACAGTCTATAAGTACCTACATTGGGAACAAATACTTAATATGGTAAAAGCTGTGTTATCTGGCACTTTACCAAATGGAAAGCTCTAGAAACTGGCATTTCAGGAGAGGTGCGGGGCGCGGGTTCTGAGAGGGAGTTTGAGTGTGGGTCGGAGGTCCGGGCAGGGGGTTGGGGCATGGGAGGGGTTTTGGGGTGCTGAATCGGGGCAGCGCTCAGCTCGGGCGGCTCCCTGCAAGCGGCAACATGTCCCTGCAGTTCCTAAGCAGAGGAATGGCCACATGGGCTCCGTGCACCTCCCGCGCCGTGACCCAAGTGCTGGCTCCACAGCTACCATTGGCTGGGGACCACGGCCAATGGGAGCTGCGGGGGCAGCACCTGCGGGTAGAGGCAATGTGCAGAGCCGCCTGGATGCGCCTCTGCCTGGGAACTGCAGGGACATGTCACCACTTGTAGGGAGCTGCCCGAGGTGAATGCCATCCGGATCGGGCACCCCACACCCCCTCCTGCGCCCTTGCCCCAAGCTCCCTCCCACACCGAAACTCTCTCTCTCTTAGTTAACCGGAAGTTTTGACTTACAGGCACCCCTCACCTCCCCCAAATGCTGGATAACAAAGCTTTTACCGTAATGTACTCTTCAATCTAGCAGAGAAAGGTATAGCGTGATTCAATGGCTGGACGTTGAAGCTAGAGAAATTCAGTCTGGAAATAAGGTATAAATTTTTAATGTTCAGGTTAATTAACTACTGGAACAATTTACCAAGGGTTGTGGTGGATTCTCCATCACTGACAATTTTTAAATGAAGATTGGATGTTTTTCTAAAAGATCTGCTCCGAGGATTATTCTGGGGAAGTTCTCTGGACTGTATTATACAGGAGATCAAACACGATGATCATACTGGTCTGCCCTTGGAATCTGTGAATCTATGAAATGATTCGTGGCTACAGTCTGCATTTCAATTTGTAAGCCTTTGGGGGTATGTCTACACAGCGATTAAAAACATGTGGCAGGCCTATGCCAGCTGACTCAGACTCACGGGGCTCGGGCTAAGGGATGTCCCAGGGCCCAGATCTCCAGCCTGAGCCCGAATGTCTACACTGCAATTAAACAGCCCCATAGCCTTAGCTCCATGAGCCTGAGTCAGCTGACATGGGCCTGCCACACGTTTTTAATCGCTGTGTAGACATACCCCCAAAGACATACCCCCCAGGAGTGTTTAATTGCAATGTAGACATACCCTTAAGGATTTTCGCATGGCTGCATCAAAAACTCAGATCTGAGAGGAGTCTGATCATTAATAGCACAGGGAAGCCAAGAACACAGCACCTTAAGCATCTGCAAGGGTAAATACATTAAAAATGAAATTTCAAAAACACTGGGATAAATAATCACCGAGCTCCTGATTCTCCAATCTGATTCTGAAATTGCATGGATTACAATAATCTCCTGGGCTTGTCTTTATTGGACACGAACCAGTTTTAAATAGCTACAGAAGTATAATACACACACACCCTCCCCCTGTCCTTGTATTTCCCAGTTCACATCAAATGGACAGGGGGAGGGTGTGTGTGTAGTATATTTCTGTAGCTGTTTAAAACTGTATTTCCCAGTTCTCATCTCTCATCTTCCTAACTCCATTCTCATTAATGGCTGCAGCTTATCGTAGTGTCACTCCTAAACTGCGGGATCTCACTGACACTGCAGGGAAAGGCTGTAAAAAGCAGAAAGTCAGTTCCCAGGTGAAATCCCGTTGGATTTAGTGGGGTTGCATCTAGTTAACTCGCAGCAGGATATGGCTCTATTTACAAGTCTGGTTCTTGGTTCCAGACTAAGGAGCAGGAGGTTCACAAGGGACAATGCTCAAGTTGGGCAACTGCTGCCAAAACGTTCCATGAATATTTGTTTAAACAAATTTGCATCAGCCCCACTGGAGCTCTTTGTGTGTTCGCTCTCCAGGAACTTTCATGCAATCAAACTTTATTGGCATATTTGCTCACGCAATCCTTATGTTAAGATTGCATGCTTGAATCCGTCTGGAAACCTGAGTCTACTAGTGACACTCATCCAGTCAAGGAACAGAAATGAGACCACATGATTTATAAGGCCCAATCACAACTATGCAATACAGCTTGAATAACAAGTGGTAGACTAAACAAAATATATAAAAGCTTGCCTTGATTATTGTGACAGGCTGAGCTCCATTCAGCGCAGAACCAGAGGGATAGGGACAACGATAGTTTGTGCCTCTCCCCTCCTGAGCCTGAGCTGATTTGGCCCCTCAGCTAACACTGGAGCAGCCACAGGGCTGCTATAATTCATGCTGGTTGATTAGAGCTGTGAAGGGCCACTGCTCCAGCTGGGGATTGCCAAAGGACAACAGTGCCCTTTCCTTGAATATACCCCTGACATGCCTTCTGCCTGGGAGCTGCTGGGGTGGGTGGGTGATGCCCCCAAACTGAGTTATTCTGAGTTGGATGCTTAAGCCAGTTTTCTGGCCCTTTTGCACTGCCAGATTGGTGCAAAAGGGCCATAGCAGCGACCAGCATCGGACCATATATCTTCATATTATTTTGAATGACAGTTAAATCTATCACCGTTGAGACCTATTTGCCCGGATTCAGCGAAAAGATAAAGAAGTGAAATTTGCCAAGTAAATGATGATTTACAAATGATTCACCCAGGTCTAGGTTCCACCTGAGGGGGCATTTCCCATTGCTAACTCGACAGGGTTATATCTTGGAGTAAACATGTGGAGGTGCACCTTCTATTGTAAGCTGAGGGGCAGAGTCTAAGGGTCCATTACACCCGGCCAGTTCTAATCCAAGGGGCTGTACCACAGGTTACACCTGGGTGTATAAATTCTGACAGTGCATCTTCCCCGTAAGAATCCAAGGGGGTGAATGAAGCTTGCAAACTAAACTCCAAAGCAAGGCAGCCGTGGCAGAGATATTAAGTCCCAGCAAATGCTGAGAGCAAAAAAGATGGAAACGTAGACGCCTGATTTCACTTTCAAAAGAGCACAGTTAAAAAAAAAATCCAATTAAATTCCCAGATTGTGATAGGAATCCTATAACCCTTCAACTGGGCTTTACATTAAGAGCCTTTCCCTGCATTTGGACTCACGCAGTCAGAGGCAAAGCTGAAAAGGGGGTTATTATTTCCATCTGTGAGGCAGATTAATTTTGAAGGACTTTTAACTTTCCTCTCGAATGGCCTGAATTAATGTTTTAGGATTTGAGTCATTTTTCCCCCCCCTTCTCAAAGGCCGAACCTTGGAAGTTCCATTATGCTCTTGTCAAGGGGGCTATTTCTGGAATTGATGATATGAATGAGGCCTAAAACTCCATTCTCATTAACGGCTGCAGCTTATCGTAGTGTCACTCCTAAGCTGGGGGATCTCACTGACACTGCAGAGAAAGGCTGTCATTTCAACCCAATTTTCCCATCACATTGGCACAAAAATTCCAGGCCCCAGAAGCACTGTCTGTGTGCTGGTCTGTAAGCTGCAATTCTACAGAGCAGAGCTCTAGCTGAGCACAAAGGAAATGACTGCAGCTCCTAGTACTGGGAATTCAGGGACAGACATGGTACCCAATCCTCTAGAGTGCAAGGCTTGGCAAAGGACCTGCATGACTGGGACTTCAGGAAAGATGCAGGAAGCCCTCCTCGCCCAGGCATCAAGGAATGGCTTCGTGCCTGGAGCGTCCGGAGGGATTTGGGCTTGGCTCCTTTCCCCAAAACATAAGGAATAGCATGGAGCAGAGGTGTCAAACACCCAATGCATGGGCTAGATCCAGCCTGTTTGATGGGTTTATGTGGCCCCCGAGGCACATTATGATTCTGCTGACTCTGAGGTTTCATTTCAGAATAAAAGTCAGTTTTAGCCTTCTTGGTTCCAAAGATAATCTTGCAGTTGTGACCCTGAGTGTAAAGCAATTCCTGAGTCTGCAGACAGCCTGAAACCATGACTATGGGGAGTATGAACTCCCTCTTCCTCTGCCACTGTCCCCGTTAATCTCATTACGGAGTTAACGGTATAGCCTAACGCTGACACTTTAAATGTCCAAACTAACTATTTGATGGCTATCCTTCATGTGATGGGTTGCGAAAAGGGGTAAAAAGTGACGTTTCTGAGGGGGGATTGAGAGTTTCTGAAGGGAAGGAAATGCAGACAAAAGAAAAGAGGAGAGAGACAAAAGAGGAAGAGAAACAGAGAACGCAGAATGGAGACAGAAAAGCAACAAAAGGTAAAAATAGCACTGATCCTAAAGGTGAGCATATTTTCTTTACTAAGCCATGCTGGATGCCACAATAAGTGACTCAGCAACGATAACCCTAAATTGTTAGCTAATACATAAGGGCCATATTCTACCCTTGATATTTGTGCAAATTGACATCAGTGGAAGTGTATGTAGCCTTGTGTTGATACCCTGACCCACGGACAATAGGTAAAAATAGAATTTCTCCCACTCCCTAGGCTGAGTTTGGCACTGAGGCCCTGGAGCCTTCCCTAGAGCACAATCCTGGACTCTGAATTCAGGGTGTAACCTGGAGCCCTAGTCACCTATCCTGGCAGGAAATAACACAGAGTCCCCTCCACTCTTAGAGTGCAGATAACAGATGGTGCCCCACTTCGTTTGGGCTTAGGAAACAGCCTGGGGCCCATTTCTCCCCATTGGTACCCCGTACACTCTCAGTACAGAACATGGAAGCCTGTTCTGTTGTTCTCCCAAGGTTTTGAGCTGGAGCCTTTTAATGTTAAAGGGCTTCCCCGGCCCTGTTAGTGGTAGAACTCATACTGCGCCATGAGGTGAACCTGAAGTGTGAGTCTCGTAGGTTTTGGGAGAAATGTGTTCTGGGCCCGATTTTTTTTTCCCTGGCTCCTAGCATATGATGTAACTGCCAGTTTTCTTCATGGGCAGGACCAAGAAATGAGCCTTAGGAAACATTTTAAACTCTCAGAATGCCTGTCAATGACTTTTTCTGGTTAAAAAAAAAACAAAACAAAACCCTGTGACTCATTTCCCACATCCAGTTGCAAACTTCACACCTTATTCTCCCCATCGGATTGGCTCTGGAGTCAGAAGTTACACCAACCCCATGCTGGTGACGTCTGTTTGGGAGCATTCAGGAGGAAATAAGGGTAGCAGTAGGGTATTCTCAGTGCTGGTGAACGTTGAGCCACATCGCTGTTCATTGCCTTTGAGTTGTTGAGGGAATGGATGTAGCTGGCGGATTGAGACTGATGTTCAGGCCGTCCCACAATCCTTTTGTTGGTGCTGCTTTGCGCAACAGCTTTTCATTTAATTCAGTCACTGGTGAATTTAATCCAAACCTCTGCCACCAAATCAGATTAAACATATTACAGTGTCCACCTGTTTTGATCATCTTAAGTGGTATGAGGCTGGATAATTAAATCGTGGGTTCTTGCTTCTTAACTATGAAAGGTCAGCTTCTGCTACCCATAGGAAAGTGAGTAGCATCCTACTCAGAGCTAGAGCTGGCTGTAATTTCTTTTGACAAACTGGTCTTGTTGGTGAAAAATGGTCTTTTTTCAGAAACAAACGTTTTCATGGTGAGTTGAATTTTTTTTCACATTTTTTAATTTTTTTCAAGCTTTTTTGTGATTTTTTTAATTGAAATTTCAGAGTAACAGCTGTGTTAGTCTGTATTCGCAAAAAGAAAAGGAGTACTTGTGGCACCTTAGAGACTAACCAATTTATTTGAGCATAAGCTTTCGTGAGCTACAGCTCACTTCATCGGATGCATACTGTGGAAAGTTTAGAAGATCTTATTATATACACACAAAGCATGAAAAAATACCTCCTCCCATCCCACTCTCCTGCTGGTAATAGCTTATCTAAAGTGATCACTCTCCTTACAATGTGTCTGATAATCAAGGTGGGCCATTTCCAACACAAATCCAGGTTTTCTCACACAAACCCCCCCACACACAAACTCACTCTCCTGCTGGTAATAGCTTATCCAAAGCGACCGCTCTCCTTACATTGTGTATGATAATCAAGGTGGGTCATTTCCAGCACAAATCCAGGGTTTAACGAGAACGTCGGGGGGGGGGGTAGGAAAAAACAAGGGGAAATAGGTTACCTTGCATAATGACTAAGCCACTCCCAGTCTCTATTCAAGCCTAAGTTAATTGTTTCCAATTTGCAAATGAATTGCAATTCAGCAGTTTCTCGCTGGAGTCTGGATTTGAAGTTTTTTTGTTGTAAAATAGCGACTTTCATGTCTGTAATCGCGTGATTTTAGTGAAAGTCGCTATTTTACAACAAAAAAACTTCAAATCCAGACTCCAGCGAGAAACTGCTGAATTGGAATTCATTTGCAAATTGGATACAATTAACTTAGGCTTGAATAGAGACTGGGAGTGGCTTAGTCATTATGCAAGGTAGCCTATTTCCCCTTGTTTTTTCCTACCCCCCCCCCCCCCCCCCCGATGTTCTTGTTAAACCCTGGATTTGTGCTGGAAATGGCCCACCTTGATTATCATACACAATGTAAGGAGAGTGGTCACTTTGGATAAGCTATTACCAGCAGGAGAGTGAGTTTGTGTGTGGGGGTGTGTGTGAGAAAACCTGGATTTGTGTTGGAAATGGCCCACCTTGATTATCATACACATTGTAAGGAGAGTGGTCACTTTAGATAAGCTATTACCAGCAGGAGAGTGGGGTGGGAGGAGGTATTTTTTCATGCTTTGTGTGTATATAATAAGATCTTCTAAACTTTCCACAGTATGCATCCGATGAAGTGAGCTGTAGCTCACGAAAGCTTATGCTCAAATAAATTGGTTAGTCTCTAAGGTGCCACAAGTACTCCTTTTCTTTTTTTTAATTGAAATTATTATTGGAAATCTGAAAGGCATTATAAGAAACGTTGGATGAACAAAAACCAGGTTTTTGATTTAAAAGAAATCTATAAGCATTCCTATAATAATGTTGATACATGCTCAATAAAACTGTGGATGCAGGGTTTTTTTAAACTGCAAATGGGTCCTTTTTGAACCGTGCGAGAAGGAAATAAATAGCTTTGCCATTTAGAATTATTTACTTATTTATTGGACAGTGTCTTTGTCATTTTCTGATCAGAGCAGCCCAGTGAAGTCCAAGGGACCCCTGGCAGAGTGAGAGACTATTCAACGTGAATAAGACTGGAAGTACTGGTCCTGGAAGAAGGAACCAAAATGCTCATTGAGAGAGGGAAGACAAGTGATGGGAGAGTGCCCACGATAATAAAAACGGAAGTTCTGGTGTTCAGATTGCATGGTGCAAAATGTGATTTGCCTCCATTAGTGGGTCTATGGATAACAAGGTCAACTGCTTATTTCTAGAACTGGGTGAATAATGGGGAAACAAAGCAAAACCAAACCAAAGCAAACCAAACCCCTCAAGTCATGACTATTCATTTACATTTTAAAATGAATTTGTTTCCCCCACATTTGCGCCCGTTTTTGTCTTCGCTTTCCATGACTGAGTTTCACCAGATGCACTAACATGTTTAGAACTAAGAACTCCTTCTGCAATGGGAGTTTCTAGTGTTTCATTTGCATTCTACATTGCTAATGAAATGTGAGCACGTCGCAAGGTAGTTGCTCAAGACTGCTTGACAGGACTTATGCAAGACATTATGCAAGACATTTGACTCCAGAGCTAGCATTTTCCAAAGGGGCCCCTGAAGTTTGAGTGTCCAACTTGAGACACCTTTGGCCTGATTTCCAGAGGGGCCGAGCATCTGAAGCTCCTATTGGGTGTGTCTGCACTTTGAACTGGTGGTGCAAGTCCCAGCTCTAGGCGACATACTCCCACGAGCCCTCATTAAGCTAAAAATAGAATGTAACTGCAGAGGCCTTGGTCACATCAAGTACATATACCTGTCCGAGACCTCAGACTTGTACTTAGAGCTTACACCGCCATGGCTACACTTCTATTTTCAGCTTACAACTAGCTCGATGAGAGCTCGTGCAAGTATTTCTCCTCAAGCTGGGAATCACACCCACAGCTGGAAGGGCAGACGTTATAGACTCATAGATGCATAGACTTTAAGGTCAGAAGGGACCATTATGATCGTCTAGTCTGACCTCCTGCAGAACGCAGGCCACAGAATCTCACCCACCCACTCCTGTAATAAACCCCTAACCTATGTCTGAGCTATTGAAGTCCTCAAATCGTGGTTTAAAGACTTCAAGGTGCAGAGAATCCTCCAGCAAGAGACCCGTGCCCCACGCTGCAGAGGAAGGCAAAAAACCCCCAGGGCCTCTGCCAATCTGCCCTGGAGGAAAATTCCTTCCCGACCCCAACTATGGCGATCAGCTAAACCCTGAGCATATGGGCAAGACTCACCACCCAAGAAAGAATTCTCTGTAGTAACTCAGATCCCACCCATCTAACATCCCATCATAGGCCATTGGGCATCTTTACCGCTAATAGTCAAAGATCAATTAAATGCCAAAATTAGGCTATCCCATCATACCATCCCCGCCATAAACTTATCAAGCTTAGTCTTGAAGACAGATATGTCTTTTGCCTCCACTGCTCCCCTTGGAAGGCTGTTCCACAACTTCACTCCCCTGATGGGGTCTTCAAAGCAATAGCCAGACTGGTTCAGACCGGTGCCCATCTGGTCCTATCTCCTGTTTCTGACAGTGACCAAAACCAGATGAGTCAAAGGAAGATACAAGAAACCTGGCTCAGCAGCTCTGAAAATCAGTACACTGATGTCTCTAGCTGAGCATCCCAATGTTAGGGTCCTGAATATAGTAAACATTTGTGTAAATTTATTCCTAGTTTCTTAAAGAGGCAGTGCACATACCTAACATGCCATCCCTTCCAGAGCTCCAGATTGGAGTTCTTGAGGGAAACCTTGATAACCCTTTGGGGGCTTTAGGAGCTGGAACTAGGGGTGCTGCTGCACCCCCTGGCTTGAAGTGGTTTCCATCATATACAGGGTTTACAGTTTGATTCAATGGCTCTCAACACCCCCGCTATACAAATTGTTCCAGCACTTCTGGGTGGGAATGTTGGGTAGAGCGGGTCTGTTGTCTGGAGTCCTGTCTCTCTAACTTCCTGCCAGAAGCCTTTTCCAGTCCCTATGCCATAGCCATTCCATTGACTTCCCTTCTAATCTACACCACGGAAAGATGAAACTCGGACCCACAGGTGTGAGACAGGCACTCAAAGGGTGCGTTTGTTGCAGGGTGTAGATTCGGGGGAAGCAGGACTATTTATTTTACAAAGCAGTAGCCGTGCTTGATGCTGCCCAAAGCACATAGGAAGTCACGGTCCCTGCCCCGGGGAGATTACAGCGGCCAGATTTCATTAGTTCACTCTGGCTGCTTTGTGCAGCTCCAGCAATACAAAGCAGCTGTGAACCCACTTTACCCAGCCCGTCCAACTGGGTTTATGGCTGCTTTGCATTGCTGGAGCAGCACAAAGCAGCCAGAGCATACCTGTGAATCCAGCCCTAACTACTGGTACCCTTTGCTGAGTCTGTCAGTTAGGAACTGGAGAAATCTCTCCCTTTGCTCCCCAACCCCCATGCTACCACAGCAGTGAGAAAAATTCAATAAAGCACTTTCTGCTCTTGCTAATTGAAGAGTTTTCCTTTGTCAGCCACTCAGCTCAAACAACTGGAGGTACAAAGCAGTAGCCATCAGCACTTTGTGCATTTCCGAAAATCCCATTAGCAGAAGAAAGAGCTTGAAGTTTCCTTGGGCTGGAGGGGAGGGGGACTTCAGCTTCATCAGCTGTGCATTAGCATCTCACCCAGAGCACAACTCACTCCCGTCGCCTGCCTCCTCCGTGGGAATATTTAATCAGGATGAAGTGTTATACTAGACTGAAATTTATTTGCTTCAGAGAGCAATATGCTGATAAAAGGGGCTGCAGATAAAATTAGAAAATAAAAATGCCAGCAGCCAATAAAATCTTGTCCCACTCTGATTTTCTTTTTCTCCGGGAGGAATGTTTGTTACTGCAAAATGGCACACGGCGACAGGGATTTCTAATGCTTCATAGAAATGGCACAACAAAGAGACCCCGTCTGTTTGGGTGGCGGGCAGATAAATTACTGCCGGAAGCAGGGTGGCTGGCCCCAGTAAATGAAGCAGGTCCAGTGCTCCTCTGCCACTGTAGGTGCGCCGATTTGGCCAATTAAGAGGGTGGGGCAGCACCTGGTGGCTAAAAAAGCTCAGGAAGCAGCACCAGGAGGAGGTAAAGCTGCCATAGGGAAGATCCTGTGGTTGCAGGAGCTTGGAAGTCAGTGCCTACTATCTAGCCAAAAAGCGCCTGAGTGATGGTGAACTGAGATCCTTCACTGGGGAAGAAGGCTAGGGAGCCCCACCAAGGCAGGAGACAGGCAGATATGGGAGGGCCAATCTGGGTAAAGACTAAATATATTGGCTCCTGGACAGGGAATCTTTGATTATGGCCTGGACTGTGAGGGGGAGTGGTTGGGCAGCCCAGAGGGGGCACGCAGGAGGTGGCTGTCCTGGTACTGGCTTTGCAGGAGGAATGGGAAGGAAACATGAAGCCTTGTTTGTGGGAATGTTTTGGGCTCTGAGCATTGGGAATAGATGGGTTCAGGCCTATGCAGTGTGAGAGTCTGGATATGGGGTGAGTCAGGCCCATGAGTTGGGGGGGGTGTTTGTGTTCAAGTCCATGTGGCTGGGGGCCCATGGCTGGGGGCTCAAGGGGGGAGGGGGATGCAGTCTGAGGTATGCATAGTCTCAGGATTGTAGAGTGTATCAATCAGGCCCCTGGGGAATTGTTACTGTGTGCTTCTACAGTAATTGGTCTGCAAGCATAGAGACCTGGAGTATGGCTGGGCCTGCATGAGTGCCCATGATTAGGGGGAGAAGGGCATATGCAGCCTACTTCACCTAGTGCCCCTCTGCAGGGGGGAAGCTGTAACAGTCCTTACGCTTCCCGGGTGCACTAATCGGTCCGCTAGCAATGCGAGCTGACCTGGAGATCTGTGCCCTATGTCCTCTGCATTACCAGCAGACCTGGGGGGTGCATGCTGTAGCCACATGCAGGATGGCATAGAGGAATTTGGCCTGACTGTGATGCATCAGCTGGGATTCTTCCTAGGGGGGAACTGGCCTGAGAAGCAGGGTTAGAATTCCGGATTTCCTGGCATGCAGTCCGGTGCTCAGACCGCTAGACCTCACTGCCTCACCTCTCCAGGCACATGTGTGTGTATTTGTTTATAAAGCAGTTTTCTTGCCCAGGCGTGGAAGGTGTAATGGAAGGGCCAATTGTTATAACAGCTCCATTCAGGGTCTAATGAGCTGCTGCCCTCCCTTGTCTGCAGTGTTAGGAGGGGTTAATTAGTGTTGGTAATACTAGTAAAGTGGGAGCCATTTCTCAGCAACACAGGAAGGTTAGTGGGAATTCCCCATATGGTGAGTGTGGCTCTTATCTGAGCTGGCTTCCCTGTCTCGCTGCCAGCTGGCTGTTAAAAAGACAAAAGGGTGGAAAAAACACAATTATTGGTTCTTACTTCAAATCCCGGTGAGGTGCCTCTGCTCCTCCGTTCAACGGCTCTCAGCTGTGCTGTGCAGTTGTCACCAGACAAAGGCAGATGGTGACATTTTGACAGGGCTGGCCTTACCATGAGGGGAACTGAGGTGGCTGCCTCAGGTGCCAGACTGGGGGGGCACCACTAGGACCCAGAGTGTAGAAAATTGTGTCTGCTGCTGGTGCGTATGTATTCTCTCTGCTCTAGATGCACAGAGATGGTGGAGTGCTGTGCGGGAGGAAGGAGAGCACAAGACACATAACAGGCAGGCAGGAGAAAAGATGAGAGGTGATAACAGAAAGCAGCAGGAGCTGCAGGGAGAGAGAGGAGGAGGAGCCTCTTATGTACCTGTCTAGCACCCCGGGAGCCTGGACTGATTAACACTGGCTTCTCAGGGAGCTTCCTATTTCCTGCTGCTTCCCTGAACCTGCTTGAGGAGCACAGGCAGTCAACTGAAGTAGTAGGAGCCAGTTAGGCCCTTAAAACACTGATATCTTCCCTCCCTCAGGCCCTGCTACCAGCCTGCTTATTTGTCCCCTTCAACTGAGTGTTGAGAGCCTCTATAGCTGGCACAGAACAGCAGTCATGAGTGAAAGAAGAAAACACCCCTCTGGGGCAACATTCAGAAAAAGAAAGAAAGCAAAGGAAGCTTTTCTATCTAAGCAGGAAGGAGCTCTCCTGAGATACATAGACACAAATGTTCACGGTGAGCCTTCCGGCCCCAGTGAGGAGTGAGTGGTGAGGAGATGCCTGATCTTCCAGTTAGTCAGAGTGCAGGTGACCGGGCAGCTACTGTAGTATCCATATCTCCATCTCAAATGGATGTAACCATGCACGTTGCTGAAGAAAAGTGTAGATCAGAGAAGAGTGTGGTGGAGGCGCAAGAAACAGACGGTGCTGAGTTTAGTTCCTTGAGTCTCGATGATACAGGACTGTGGACCCACTTGAGCAGTAGCCTGAGAGACTTCCTTGTACTGCATGGGCCACCGCAAGTGAAAAACTTCATGTTCCCCAGAGACAATGAAAATAGAAGTTTCCATCCAACACATTACTGGTGGGAAATCCCCAATGGTGACAAAGTGGAGAAGCCATGACTTATGGCTCAAAACCCCAGAATGCTGCATACTATTTTTATTGCAAACGCTTCCAGTCTAATGTTCCAGCCACATTGGGTTCTGCAGGAACAAAGGACTGGAAAAATCTGGCTAGAAATCTGGCATGCCATGAGAAGGCAGCAAATCACCAGAGAGCATTCTATAGGTGGAAAGAGCTTGAGATGAGACTAAGGTTAAAGGCCGCCATAGATGATCAGCATGAGGAGAAGACTGCATCAGGGTGTCTCTACTGGCAAAATGTTCTGAAAAGGCTCATTGCCATTGTGAAAATGCTTGCTACCGAAAACCTAGCACTGCGTGGCACTTCAGATCAGCTGTATGTGCCAAACAATGGAAACTTCCTTAACATTGTGGAGCTGATGGCTGAGTTTGATGCTGAACTCCAAAAGCATCTAAGAAGAGTCACCACCCAAGAAATGTACACGCACCACTACCTTGGAAAAACAATTCAAAATGAGATCATACAGTTACTGGCAACAAAAGTCAAACAGAAGATTGTGACAGATCTAAAGTCAGCAAGATATGACTCTGTTATTCTGGACTACACACCTGACATCAGCCAGACGAAACAAATGACTTTAACGGTGCATTTTGTAACAACAACAGAACCTAGTGAGAATGTCCCTGCAATGGTGCCTGTCAGAGAGCATTTTCTAGAATTTATCGACATTGATGATACTACAGGAGCTGGTATGACAAAAGTGCTTCTTAAAAAGCTGGAAGATACGGGAATTGCGACAGCTGACCTGAGAGATAATGGTGCCAACATGAGAGGAAAGAACAGAGGAGTGCAGACACGGATCCGAGAGTTAAACCCTCGAGCTTTTTTTATTTGTCCCATGCAGTTCTCATTCATTGAACTTGGTGGTCAGTGATGCAGCATCAGCTTCTAGTGAGGCTGCTGAATTTTGTAATGTAATTCAAAGCATCTATGCATTTTTCTCTGCATCAACTCATTGATGGCAAATTTTGAAGCAACATCTGGAAACATCCTCTCTGACTCTGAAACCACTGAGTGCCACATGACGGGAAAGTCAAGTGGAGGCAATAAAGCCTATCAAAAACCAAACTGGGAAGATAGATGATGCCATAGTTGCCATTATGGAGGATAATGCTTATGACAGGAACTGTTCATGGGAGAACAGTGGTAGAGGGAAATGAAATCACCAGAAACATACATAACTTCAAATTTCTGTGTGGCTTAGTGTTGTGGCATGACGTACTGTTTGAAATAAATGTTGTAAGCAAGAGACTCCAAGGTGTTGACCTTAATATATCTGGAGCAATGGAATAACTGGACAAAGCAAAGTCATACCAACAGTCTTACCATTTAGATGAGGGATTTCACAACGTTCTGAAGAGTGCATGGAAGTTGGCAGAGGAACTTCACACTGAAGCTATTTTCCCGCCCATTCAAGAATACCAAGAGTCACTGAAGAAGAAGACATTTTGATTACGAGGCATGGGATAATCCCATAAGAGACCCCAAACAACAATTCAAAGTTGAATTATTTAACCAGATGCTAGATTGTGCAATACAGTCAGTTGAAGAACGTTTCATGCAGCTCAAGGAACACAGCAGTATATCTGGGATGTTGTATCATATTCCAAAACTCCTCACTATACCTGAAGAAGACCTACACCAGCAATGCAGGGCACTAGAGACAGTGTTGACACGTAACATGGGCAATATTGATGTGAGTGATTTAGGTGATGAACTGAAAGCCCTTTCAATATACATTTCAGCAGGATCAACTCCAAAGGCTGTTCTGGAATATATGTGCACAAATAAGATGACCACCCTCTTTCCAAATGCTTTTGTTGCTCTGCGCATTCTTCTAACACTTCCTGTAACAGTTGACAGTGGAAGAACGCAGATTCTCCAAGATGAAGTTAGTAAAAACACATCTATGCTCCACAATGACACGGGAGAGGCTGGTCAACCTTGGAACCATCTCAATAGAGCATGAGCTGGCCCAGACTGTGGACCTTCAGGAAACAGTTAAAATCTTTGCAACCAAGAAGGCACGGAAAGCACCACTTTGATTTTTCAAACAGATAAAAATGCCAGTGTTTACTACGCAAACAAGAAAAGTTACATTTGCTGTTCAGACGTTTGAAAGTTAAGTGTTACTTAAATTTTTTGAACATGTCATTTTAAGTTGTTAGTTCTCCTTTATTGGGGTAGGTAGCAGAGCAGTACCATGAGAGGAATAGAACAGGAAGAAGGCAGAATTGAGACCTTTCAAAGTTGTGGCCCAAGTGAGGGGGTATGGGGGCGTCATTTGAGCTCCCCGCCTCAGGTGCCAAAAAGTTGTGGGCCGGCCCTGCATTTTGAGATGCTGCTGAGGACCCTGGGGGACAGGGGAAAGGTGAGAACTGAGTCAGGCTCTTTGCTCTTGCCACCCTGTTTTCTCCAGTACCACCAGCAGCATGCCAAGCTCTCTGCCCTAAGGAATAATTCTCTGGTCCTTCTCGGCTCTGTCGGAGGATAAAGGGCAGTGAGCAGTGGTGACTATCCTCGGTGGCCTCATGGCTGCTGTGGCAGCAAGGGGTGAGTGAGCCTCTTATGGTCTGGAAGTTCCCTTGGATTTGGATAACCTGGTAACAGCTGACTTTGTACCTATGACTAACTGCTTATTGCTCTCTGGTGGTCAGCCCGGAGAGATGGCATGAACCTGTCAGCAGCAAAGGGAGTGCTACCTAAGCTCAAGTGGTAAAGATCTGTGGTGTTGAAGCTGAAGGAGCAGGGTTCTGGTCTGCTCTTTCCCACCCCAGCTTTGTGCGTGTGATTGATTTAATACCTGGCTCTGTTATTGAACATGGGTTCCTTACAATGTCCCCCCTGAGAAAAGGACCCCCAGCTTTCTGGATGATCGCCCAAACTGTTTGAAGCTGTCTGGTTTGGTAAAACAGGGTGGAGAACTACACAATCCAGCTCCCTCCCTCATGGGCTCTCTGGAGCACTGAGCTTCTTTTCAGGCTGGGAATGGGGTAAAGGTTTTTATTTTTATCCTGGCAGTTCCGCTTCCAATGCGGGTTAGAACCAAGATGAGCCACAGCCCATGAAAATAAACACACTTTGGTAGGATATTTGGGGTGAAATTCAGGAAGCAGGGGAGAGGTTCTGTGCTGGGATGTATGAACACCACACACATCAGGAGAGGGTCATGGGGATGCTGGGGGGCCTGTGGCACCTGAAGCAGGTGTCAGGCTTTGAAGGAGAAGCTAAAAAAGAGAGAGACCAGCTCAGTTATGGCCTGAGTGGGGTGAAGAGCAGGACTATGCGGGAGAAGGCTGGCTGGGGCCAGGACCTAGGGAAGACTGGTGCCAGCAGGGCCTCCCTAAGGGACTGGAAGAATATGGGAGATTTGGACTTTGAGTACCTCAGAAGTGGGTAGAACTTTTACATGACCAAGCCAGAGGGCTATTGATCCAGAAGGCCCTGGAGACTGGATGGAGAATCTGAAGACCTGGAGAGAAACAGAGGCAGAGTCACTGATCCATGCTATAAGTGGGTGTGCTGGGAGGGCAGGTGGCCACAGGTTCCTTGTGTAACATGACAAATGCTAGTTGTGTCACTTCCCACGTTACCGGATAGGCATGGGGTAAGAAGCTGAAGAGGGAGAAGCAGCTGCCAGACAGGTGGCTTGAGGCATCCTGAGAGCACAGATGCAGACGGGGAACATCATCATTCTCCGCACCACTTGTGCACCTCAGCAGGAGGAGACACAATTTGACCCGCAATTGTAAATAAAATATAGTAAAATGTCTCCCTCTCTGGGTTTTATCCCTCTCCGCCTGGCACAGCTGCGGTAGCATGGCAGAGTGACTGCTGTTCCATCACTTCCCTGGCCTTTGCCTCAGCACCATGATCTCACTGATGCCAGGAGTCTCGCATTTGGAGCGGGTCCTGGCTCTATAGCATCTACCTTGCCTGTCTCTTGCACAAAGGCCCAAGGCCAGTTTCTGGTCTGTTTAACAACCCTATTGAAATCCATGTGCAGCTGAGAGCAGAGTTTGGCTGTCTGTGTTCGTTTCTCCTAAGGGTGAGATTAGGTGCACACGCTAAATGCTCTGTGTGCAGCGGGGTCTGGTGTCTGAAATGACTACAGCAGACTGTTACCCTCTGGTCTCCATTAGACCTGGTGATCTTTCACAGCCAGCAGATTTGCTGTTTGTCATTTGATCGTAACTTACCCAATGGATCTAGTAATGAGCATTAATACATGGGCAGCACCATGGAACAGCTTGTCTAGTTGTAGGGTCCTGCTCGGGCCTGGCTCTCCTCTCAATTGCTTGGAAGGCTGGTCTAGTGGTTGAGCTGCTAGGCTGGCACTCTGGAGACCCTGGTCTGACTTTCCTGCTCTACCAGAGACCACCTGTGTGACCTTGGGCAAGTCACTTTGTCTGGGTCTCATTTCCCCATATGTAGAAGTGCCCAATCTCACTGGGGTGTTGTGAGAATAAACACATTAAAGAGTGAGGTGCTCAGATACTGTAACAATGGAGCCATCTGTGTATCTTGGCTGGCTAGGACCTTGCGATAACGCCATTAACTGCTGTGTGTTTATTCCAGATTCTCACCCAGGTAAGTGAGAGGAGACACGGGCCTGTTATGAGTGTGACGGCTTGTGTTGGGGCAGATGAAGGCAGGATATTTGAGATTCAGGCCCCTGGATCTGAGCCCACCTAGCTGGAGCAGTATGTCTGAGTCAGCATCAGGAAGCCGCAAACTGGGCTCCTTCACTTGGGAGAAGATTAAGGACTTAGTAGTGGGCTGCAGTCATGAGTTGATTTGGTGGGGGACCTGAGGAAGTTTAGCCCTCCTGGGGATTGAGTTGGGAGGAAGGATCTGCCTGCGGGAAGTGGGTGCTGGCTATACCTTTAATGTACTGGTGCCCTGGGCCTGACACCTGAGATTCAATGTGTGTCTGTCTGTGTTTTGAAAGTGGGCATGTATGAGCCAGGAGCGGCTCAGAGTTGTCCCACCTCCTAATCAGTCTTCACTGAGTTCAAATACTTCCTATAAATGACACCCATGCCCAGGAGTTTTCTGAGATAACAGCATTTCATCCCTGCTGTGGAGCCCTGGAAAAGACTTGAATCCCAGCACTAGCTGGATAGACCGCCTGTCAGCTTTCCCTTCTGTGCAACACTCTGCGTAACTTCTGTAATCCCCCGTGACCTGCTTAGCAACCTCACAATGGGCTCAGCTCAGCGGAGCGCTCAGACAGGGATTCCATCCTTGCATCAGGCGTGAAAACAAAAAAAGCAAGTAAGCCACCCTGACAAAAGACACATTTATTCCCTCATGGACAGATGAGCGATTGCTTGGGAGGAGCCCTTGCAAATCCATGGGGGGTGGGGTTTAAAAGGGAAAAGGTATCCCTTTTTTTTCAACCCCCTCCCCCACTACTACAAAATTTTAAAAGAAAATGTGCTGGGAGAAAATGAATGCAAAGAATATTCCCCACTCTCCACCCTTCTTGGGACAGTAAGATAACCCTTTCGCTGCCTTGTCTCTCAGCAGCTGTCAATATCTGAACACAGCCTTCCATGTTCCCACATCAGCAGGGGGAACGGGGAAAGGAGGAGCTGGATTGGTCAGGGGAAAGCTCCCTGGGTTTTTTAATTATTTATTTTCACATTCCAAATATAAGCTGCATTCCGAATATGTGCCAGGCTTGTGAACTTCAATCCAGTTGACAGGAATTGAAAATAAGGGACAAAATAAAGCTCTCTTGCCCACCTGTTGCCACCTCCTTCAGCTCCTGGCCTTTGCACATCCCTGTTGGGTGGAGTCACGTGCCTTGCTTTGCAAGTCCCTCGGTGTGACTCTACAGCAGCCCTGTGTTCACGGAACTCCAGTTACTACCGTGTAACCTTCCCTTGGGAGCAGCCCCCTGGTGGGCCTTTGGCCCAACTCACGGAATGCACATTCAGCGGTGGTACCTGCCTGCTGTGCCTTGAGAAGGTGAGAATTGTCCTTGCTCTGGAGCACTTGCTGCCACCCTCCTCCATCACAGGCTCAGGGCTGGCCTTGTCTTTCCTTGGCCCAAACCTTTCTGATTCTCACTTTCTGGGGACTTACGCTGGCATGAGAGGTGGTGGTGGGGAGGACACGCGCTGCCAAGTTCTTTAGTTGTAGGTTCTTTAAACACTTGTTGGTCTTGGTGCTTTAGCACTTTTACTGGAGAAGGAAAGGACAGCAATGCTTGGTGTCCTGCTATCCTCACTTCTGTCTTCCTGCAGTCCGCAGCCACTTGGCCTGTTGCATTGGATGCTCAGTGGGTAATGACAACGAGCTTTCACGTGGCTTTGAGAAGGCAGCATCTCAGCTCCCCAGGTGTGGCTGTTCCAGTCCAGGCTATTTTACGTGAATAACCTGAGCTTATGGAGTGGATACCACTGGCCAGATATTGATACACTGCTTGAGGTGCTGGCTTCCGTAGGGGGCATGGGGCTTTTCTTCCCCTCTGCTTTCCTTTTGGTTTCCACCAATATAATTCCTTCGCTGTGCTGTGATTCTTCGACTAAACAGATTTTACGTTTTAATCAGATTTACATGTCAAATCCCCACGTGTTCCCCACTCAGGAATCCGTCCCTGTGCGTGACACTCACGATGGGAAGGCAGCTTGGGTAAAGTGCTTTGACATGACACAGCAAGGGGAGTAGTTGTGTATGGTGAAAATTTGGTAGCTCTGCTTGTGACCTTGCCATGGTCTTAATAGGAGGACCCAGCCGGCTGTTATGCAGGCAGGAGGGGCCCAGCTCTATATGGCTTGGTCATCAGAGAGAGGTTTGAGCTCTTAGTTTAACCTACGTAGCAGGCTTCCTTGCAGAACCTATAGCTTTAAGCAGCCCCCTTGGGGTGGTACTAAAAAGTAACACACTGATTTAGACCCCACCGCCATAGACTGACTGGGACTATGTAGCAAGCCATAACTGTAACCAACATGTTGGCTAAAGCTACAGTCCTGTAGTCACTGTTCATTACCCCTGTGATGTGAGAGAGGATCCAAATAGTTTTCCAGGGAGTGTACAGTTAGTATACACAAATATCATTCCTTGAAGAATTGCCTGCATTAGTCAATGTCGCTGTGTTGTCTACCTTCCTACTGGAAGGGGAATTCCAGGCAGTGAGGTCCAGTTGCTGAGCCCATGCCCAGTCCCTCCATTGTAATATAAGGGATTAAATGAAGGCTAGATTCTGGTTTCCTTAGTCACATTGAATAACTTCTTATTCCATGAGTAGCTCCACTGACTTACTGGGATTTCTCATGGAGAAAAGTGCTACTCAGGGAGAGTAAGGGGATTGGAATCTGGTCCCAAATACTTTGCTTATGGTGTGATAAGTTGCGCAAGGCTTACATTAAGTATGAGACCTAATAACACTAGATACCTCTCCACGCTCTGGGGGGGACTGTAAGCAGTGCAGGCAGCTTCCAGCTGTAGTTACCTGTACTGCATTACTCCCGTGATATCTCTCTGGAGGTGCACAGTTCCCATACTGGCCAGGCCAAGTTCCATCTGTGTTGCAGCACCGACAAGCTTTTTTAATACTGCTTGGTCTGTGGTGTCTGCTGCTATTCTGCCCTGAGGCTTCCCCCTCTCTGTCCATTTTGAAGCCATCACAATTTTCCACACTCTGTTGTTGTTTATCAGCTGAGGAAGAGGAAATCTGCAGGGTGTAGGAAGCGGCTGGCAAATTCAGGCTGGACAGAGAAAAGGGGAAATATTCTTGGTAACTCATTGGTATTTGTATTGCAGCAGTGTCCACTGAACTCGGGGCGCTGTTGTGCAAGGTGCTGCCCATAGACCTAATAAGAGACAGTCCCTGTCCCAAAGTGCTTACAATGTAAATACACAAAGTAGTAATGTCCCATTTTGCAGATGGGGGAGCCGAGGCACAGAGATTAAATAATGTTCCCAAGGTCAGACAGGAAGTCTGTGGCAGAGCCAGGAATTGAAGCCAGATCTCCTGAGTCCCCTGTCCAGTGCCTTAACTACCCAGCTGTCCATCCTCTGGTATCTTTAGGGGAGGTCATGTGACAAGGCCATTGTTTTCCCTCCTACCCCACCCACAATGGTATTGTGGGGATAGTGAGTGCCCTTCCTCCTTCACACTGCAGCAAGGAGCCACACTCGCTGCTGCTGCCAGGCATCTACAATAGACACACACCCCACTGGCCCTGGCAAGTGGGCATTAGGGAACCCTGGGGCTCCAACCTCTGCGGAAGAAACAACCTGGAAATGGCACAAAGCAGGAGAGGGCACATGCTGCAGCAATCACCTCTCTGCATGAAAGGAGCCTTTGTGCTCTGCCAGCCGGGGAACCAGGTGATACCATGTACATGCGCCAAGGAACTTCTAGCAAAAGCAGCACCACCTTCTACCTCCCAATTTCCACTGACAATAGACAGCGCGAGGAGAATTACACCTGCCTTTGGCATTTTCCATGGTCCCGGAAGAATTTACAAGACACAGGGCCTGCTCATGGAAGCTTTCGTCTGTCTGCTCTTATATCACTAAGAAGGTTAATTCTAAGTGCTCTTGGTTCGGCGCTGAATATTTTGCACAGCTCTTGTCTGACACACGCATTCTGTTGCTGATCTGGGATCTTAAACAGTCTTTTTTTTATTCTTTATTTTCTTTAAGGCTTTGCAGTTCATCACTGGCAGAGTTGTGGAAGTCACTGGCTCCACAGATGGATGCTGGCCAACCCAATCAAATACAGGGAACATCCTCTGCCATCTCTCAGAGTTCTGCCTCTCCTTTGCTAGGCCGTGTATGCGTGCCCCCATCGGACTATATTTGGGATAAATATTCCAGGCTGTAACTGCAACCTGACAGTTGGAATTTCTGTTTCAATACCATGTAAACACTTTTTCAGAATAAAAGATCCAGCTAAACAAATCCTGACTCCTCTGCATGTGATTAAACAGGAATCTATGTAGGAAAGTCCACAAGAGAGGAATGCCCCAAGGTCCCTGGCCCAGCACTTACTGAGACACCTGTCAGGTCGGCTTCATCTCTAACCTTTTAAGGTGAATAACAATATAGTATGGGCTCCCAAACTTCGTCCAGTTCGGGCTGCGTTGGAAGTGTTTTGAGTTCCCAAAGGCCAGGCTTCCATTGTATAAAACGGAGTGGATGGAAGCCGCTGTCGTCTTTGAGACTACTGCAATGTATCATCTTGATCTGATTGAGTGGATCAAGTAGCAGAGTGCGTGCTGGGATCTGTCGTCTCCATGGATTATGTCTCTGGGTCTGAAATGAGGGCGGCCCCTGGTTGCATTGATGAGCTTTTTCCTCTGCTGCTCCATAGGTAGGACCTGTAGAAAGCTACATCATTGTACAGTAGCATCCTGATTATTCTAATGTCAGATAATCAGAGGAAACCCAGATGTAGCTGAGGAGAGGAGCGGTCTAACCAGATGGTGTCTCCCAAGTCAAGCTGCCTGACCACAACAGAAGAGCTACTTTAGGCATAAGCAACAAAGCCTATCACAGTCATCCCTGGGACCTTCAGCACCAAAAAGTCTGACCTCTTACTCCTTCAGCTAAAGGAGCATCTCCTTCAGCTGTCTGTGGGTAGCAGGCTTTATTCTTGTTGGAGCCAGCCACTAGAGGGAGACAGGATTGAATGGGCTCAGCCTGGGTATTACATGCAAGGGCTTCTGCACAGAAATCTGTGCTTCGTTAGTTTTTCTTCCCCTAGCTTCTCTCCCCCTCTCTTTGGCTGGCCTTTTGGGCATCTTCTCTGTCTGTCTTCCTCTTCAGCTGACTGCCCAGCAGCCTTTGGGGCACATGTCCCACTGCTGCTCCACTGTTTCACTTAACTGGGGTTTGGCTTACAGAGTTTTTACTGCTCATGGAAAAGCTCTCTGTGGCCAAGCCTGTGTTCTATAGCTCTGCTGTCCGCTCAGCCTGCGCCGAAGCTGTTTAGTCACTTCAGAGCCATGCTGGGACCCCAGTGGTAAACACTGCAAAGATCCTGCAGATTGCGTGACCAGAGAGATTGAAGTGTTCTCCGACTGGTTTATGAATGTTATAATTCTTGACATCTGATTTGTGTCCATTTATTCTTTTACGTAGAGACTGTCCAGTTTGACCAATGTACATGGCAGAGGGGCATTGCTGGCACATGATGGCATATATCACATTGGTGGATGTGCAGGTCTCTCTGGTCACGCAATCACAGACATGAAGGTCGCTATCTTAAAACAAAAAAACTTCAAATCCAGACTCCAGCGAGAAACTGCTGAATTGGAATTCATTTGCAAATTGGATACTATTAATTTAGGCTTAAATAGAGACTGGGAGTGGCTAAGTCATTATGCAAGGTAGCCTGTTTCCTCTTGTTTTTTCCTACCCCCCCCCCCCCAGATGTTCTGGTTTAACTTGGATTTAAACCTGAAGAGTGGTCAGTTTAGATGAGCTATTACCAGCAGGAGAGTGAGTTTGTGTGTGTATGGGGGGGGGGGGGGGGGGGGATGTGAGAAAACCTTGATCTATGCAGGAAATAGCCCGACTTGATTATGTAAAGAGTTGTCACTTTGGATGGGCTAGCACCAGCAGGAGAGTGAATTTGTGTGGGGGGGTGGAGGGTGAGAAAACCTGGATTTGTGCTGGAAATGGCCCACCTGTTGATCACTTTAGATAAGCTATTACCAGCAGGACAGTGGGGTGGGAGGAGGTATTGTTTCATATTCTCTGTGTGTATATAAAGTCTGCTGCAGTTTCCACGGTAAACATCTGATGAAGTGAGCTGTAGCTCACGAAAGCTCATGCTCAAATAAATTGGTTAGTCTCTAAGGTGCCACAAGTACTCCTTTTCTTTTAACATCTTTATGTCCACAGTAGCCTTGAAATCACTGGAAATGTCCACTAGAGGGACACAGAGAAATTCCTTTTGCTCAATACCAGGTTTGAAACTTCCTTATGTGGCTTTGTTACTGCTCCAGTTGGCCTGTCCTAGAAAGTAACAGCTTTCAAAATCTCTCCCAATGCAGCTCAGATATTTAAAACTCTTCTAAAATGTGGCCATCTGGGGGGTGGACTTGGTTGACTCCCACTCTCCTTCTAGGCAGTTGGTTTATGTTCCAGCCAGTGCTGATTTGGACTAGGAATGGAAAGTGCAATCCCTTACTTACTCCAGTGTCTCTCTATAAAATGCTAGGAATGGAAACTGATTGTGCCCAGATACCATTTTGGTACTTGCATAACAAAATGATGGCAAATTTTCCCATGGTAGCTTTGGTGGGATATGGCTAGCATGGAAGACGCTATACAAAATAAAGTTGCATGGTATTAGATTGTGTGTCGATATGACGGACTACAAAATTAAAGGCAAATTACCTAAACTTTTATAAAAACATGAAGTATAGGATTCCTGTAAAAAGCTAGGTAGGAATCTAGGCTACAATTCAGCAAGTGCTCAAATATGTGCCTTACCTTACATGTGGTAATAATCCCATTGACTTCAGTGGGGACTATTCAGATGCTTTAAATTTGGCACTTGCTTATGTACCGTGCTGGCTCAGGGCCCTGGGGAAGAAGGTTGAAAGAAGGCATATTTAAAAAAAGATTTTTCAGAGCTCTAATGTCCAAGGAAAAACCCACGTTGCCAACTGTGACTTCAAAATAACTGAAGAACTCACCCTCCATAGAATCTATGCCAGGTTTCACATGAGACCCAATGCCTGTTAGAACAGAACCTTGAGGAATTTTGGGGAGTTCTGCAGGGACTCCCAGCCAGTGCTGATGTGTTCAGTAGCACTGAGAGGTTTTTCCTTGATGGTGATGCTCTCATGAGAAGTCCTTAGTCTAATTTGAATAGTCTCTCCCCAGCCAGAAGTTTGTGTCATGCAGAAGTAATTGTACCAGCTGGTCAGTTCTAGTGGAGATTGCAGTCAGGAAGGGAATGGCCATCTTTAAGGGGACCAGGCTTGGGGAGTCTGACAAAAAAAGGCCTGCTTGTAATAAGTCTGGTCAATCTGCTATTCCTTCCTTCCTCATTACCTTGGTGCTCTGCCTTCCTTCTATCCATGAGCAAACATCATGTGTCTAGTTCTAGTGGAACCTTCCCAGCTTGTGTCTTAAAAGGGCTGTTGATTTCCTTAACGGACCTCCCGTGCACCTGGTTCGAAAGGCTCAGCATGCTGGTGATTCTCCTCAACTGTGTGACACTGGGCATGTTCCACCCCTGTGAAGACATGGCCTGTGATTCTCCACGCTGCAGGATTCTCCAGGTATGGGCATATATTCACCTTACTGATCTTACCCCACTGGAGGGGTGCAGCAGGTGGCTCACAAAGCCCCCCTGATTGTTAGCTCTCACAAGTATCCACGGGACTCCAAAAGGTGACTCCCTGTTTTCGCCTCCAAAACCAGACACAGAGAAAACTAGCATGATCACAACTACGTCAGTATTTGCTCCCACCCGCATGCCTTGGGGAGGTTGAGTTCTTCCCTTCACTGGGGTTTTCAGCCACCAGGGCCCAGCCATTGATTTAACTGCACCAAGACACACTCAGTGGTGACAGGCAGAGCCCCTATAAGCCAGCGCAATGTAGCCCAGTTTGAAACTAGTTGGGTTTTGTTTTTGAACAGTCAGGTTTGCCGTGCAGACAGAGTCTTAAATCTCTCTGATCCTCTCCCACAAAAGTTGGTTCCTTCCTAGTCGAGTAGGGTGGAGGCACGTTGCAGGGGAAAACGCACTGCTGCTCTGTGATCTGTGTCTGCTTGGTGATATGAATTCTCAGTGCTGTTAATCAGGGCCTGATCCAACCCCATTCAGATCAGTGAAGAGGCTCATTGACTCCAATGGCCTCTGGATCAGGCCTTTTATATCTTTCACCAGCACTAACTTTAGCATGATTTTTAAAGTACCAATTGCGGGAAGTTGCTGGAGAAAATGTATTGAACTATGTCTGGGTTATCGTCCTCTACAGCTAAAATAGCATCCCTCCCTGGGTCTACAGTGCACTGGTTCTTCCGTCACCGGTCAGGGGATTGACCTCTGACATAACAATGTAATCGTGTGCTGTGTTCTCTCACCATCGGTTACACTCCCTTCACTTGCCACTCTGCGGGGGGCAAGTGTTTTTCTTCTGACCTCCTGCTGTTGCTTTGTTTTCTAGAGCTTTGATGACTTCATCTTTGCCTTCTTTGCTGTGGAGATGATAGTCAAGATGATTGCACTAGGGATTTTCGGGAAGAAGTGCTACCTGGGAGATACTTGGAATCGCCTGGATTTTTTCATTGTCATAGCTGGGTAAGTCAGGAGAACGCCAGGGCGTGGGAGGTTTGTGGTTCTAGGTGTAGCCCTCGGTGGTGGTTGGCAGCACTGTTTTATTAGCATAGCTCTGAGGAAAAGGAAAGTGCTGGTCCCCACTGGATAGCGAGAGGACCCTGCTAACTCTAACCATGTTCCCGCATGACTGTAGTTATCAACTTCTCTTCCCAGCGGGGCAAGCACCCTAGCCTGGCGGTAGAAGAGGAGACTGCTGGGAAATTTATTTTCTGCAGTGGATCGTAGAAGATGCTACATTTTCTGCCTGTATTTCCAAGTGCCTGCTATCCCCCTATGCTGCATCCGCCTGCTCGGGAAGGATAGCAGCCTTCCCTGGCAGCACTGAGTTTACAGACAACAGCAACAAAAAGAGTGAGTGGGGGGAATGTTACAAAAACGGTTTTCCTTTGTTCTCCGCCAGCCCGTGTGCTTTCCATACTGTAAGATCTCTCGCTCAGCAGCTCCAGGCAGTCTCAGCTGGCACTCGTCTGAACTATTTTTCTGGCTCCAGAAATATTGGTAGTTTGTGTCATGCAGATTGCCCAAATGGATGAGGTTTCAGCAGCTCATTTCAAGCGAGGAGCTGGTTCCAAGTGAAATATTTCAGTGAAGTGTGCGTGATTGCCCGTTGTTGTTGTTGTTGAGGGAAAGCGACCAAGTTTTGCCTTTCATGAGTGTTTGCCTTTCACAGGCACCTGGTTTAAATTAAAAGCTCTTCTAGCACCCGAGAATCTCCTGGCTGTGGCTGGAAATCCACAAGAAAAATTCCTGGCTCACAGCCAAAGAGTTGAGTTGCCTTGACACATTAAGAGCTCAGAGGCCCTTGCTTCACCTCCCTACTCATGCGGAGAGCCCAAGGACCTCTGGGAATCAGGCTATTTTTTTCCTTGTGTATATCACTGGAATTTCCTGGAATGGATTGGTGGATCCTAGAAATAAACCACAACTGCGTCATTTCCCAGGTTGGGCAGTCAGCAGCAAGCTTGTGGGCTACTGGGAGGTGGTTGCATGTTTGTTCAGTTGGCTTACAGCGTATGGTGCATCTCTGCATGCTTAGCCTGCTGGCAGCACAAGCCTGCACATGTGAGGGCAGGATGCTGGCAACAGCAAGGGGACGCTCCGTGGAAATGAGAAGGTGGTAAACCCAAAGGTGACAAAAGGAAATGTTTTTTTTTGGTGTAATTAGACTGTGGAACTCACTGCCACATGATGCAGTGGAAGGCAAAAACTTTGCGGGATTTCAGCAGGGATTGGATACAGTTATGAGAACAAAGACTATCCAGTGTGACAATACTTAATGCAAGCAAGCATTTTAGAAGAGACATTAACCCTCATGCATCAGGGTTTTAGCTAGTCTCTATCTACTAGAGGTCAGGTCATTTCTTGCACTTTCCTCTGAAGCACCCAATGCTGGCCACTGTCGCTGGCCACAGAGACAGGATTCTAGACCAGACTGACCATGGTGCTGATCCACTCTGGCAATTTCTATGTTTATAAAAAAAAAAAAAAAAGCAAAGGTGTGGCTGGATTATAACTCATTCCCCCACTTTAGTTGAGTTTACAGTCTAGGTAGGCCCTTATGAGTATGGATTCTCAGCACAAAGCTGCCCTAAAACCATGTTAGCCACCAACGAAGGAGCTGGAGCCCTGCCCTGTTATAAAGGGGAGGGGGCTGCTGGCAGAAAGTTCCCTGTAAGGTTTGCTTCCCCCCAGAACATTCTTCCCCCCAACCCAGCATCTGAAATGCCCAAATTTGTTGCCCATCCCAGCAGACAGCCAGGCCTCTCTCTGAGCAGCATTTGGCAGAGGCCCAAGGCAGCTGCAAGAGGGGTTTCTGGCTGGTGGGAAGGCACAGGAAGAGTTGTAGTCACCTGGCTAATGTTGGAATGAGTGTGCTAGGTGGGAGGTGTCCCAGGCAGCTTTATGCTTTGTAACCCTCATGTTACTGTGTTTTCAACTGTATATTGGGGTGCCCGGAGTTTTGGAAGTGGCCTGCTTTTGGGAAGGAGGGGAGTGTCTTGTAGACTGGAATTGAAAGAAATAGATGGCTGGCTGTATGTTTGTCACAGAAGAGATGGTGGAAGGAGTTCAGCTGTAGAACTACAGTATGTACCCACGCCACCCTGGAGTGTCCAACTGCGTCGTCGTAACCACGAGAGCAAAGCTCATGGGCTAGGGGAGGCCCTGGGGACCCTGAGGAGGGAGTACGGTGTGGAGCGTAGTCTTACTCACGGGTTTCCTGGACCGGTTTGTTTTGATTCATTTCAAGGCTTCCCCAGAAAAAACATGGTCTTTGTCATAGAATCATAGAATAACAGAGTTGGAAGGGACCCCTGGAGGCCATCTAGTCCAACCCCTGCCCAGGGCAGGACCAATCCCAACTAAATCATCCCAGCCAGGGCTTTGTCAAGCCTGACCTTAAAAACTTCTGAGGAAGGGGATTCCACCACCTCCCTAGGTAACGCATTCCAGTGTTTCACCACCCTCCTAGTGAAAAAGTTTTTCCTAATATCCAACCTAAACCTCCCCCACTGCAACTTGAGACCATTACTCCTTGTCCTGTCATCTGCTATCACTGAGAATAGTCTAGATCCATCCTCTTTGGATCCACCTTTCAGGTAGTTAAAAGCAGCTATCAAATCCCCCCTCATTCTTCTCTTCCGTAGACTAAACAATCCCAGTTCCCTCAGCCTCTCCTCATAACTCATGTGTTCCAGTCCCCTAGTCATTTTTGTTGCCCTTCGCTGGGCTCTCTCCAATTTTTCCTCATCCTTCTTGTAGTGTGGGGCCCAAAACTGGACACAGTACTCCAGATGAGGCCTCACCAATGTCGAATAGAGGGGAACGATCACATCCCTTGATCTGCTAGCAATGCCCCTACTTATACACCCCAAAATGCCATTGGCCTTCTTGGCAACAAGGGCACACTGTCGACTCATATTCAGCTTCTCGTCCACTGTCACCCCTAGGTCCTTCTCTGCAGAACTGCTGCCTAGCCATTCGGTCCCTAGTCTGTAGCGGTGCATTGGATTCTTCCGTCCTAAGTGCAGGACTCTGCACTTGTCCTTGTTGAACCTCATCAGATTTCTTTTGGCCCAATCCTCCAATTTGTCTAGGTCCCTCTGTATCCTATCCCTACCCTCCAGCGTATCTATCACTCCTCCCAGTTTACTGTCATCTGCAAACTTGCTGAGGGTGCAATCCACACCATCCTCCAGATCATTAATGAAGATATTGAACAAAACCGGCCCCAGGACCGACCCTTGGGACACTCCACTAGATACCGGCTGCCAACTAGACATGGAGCCATTGATCACTACCCGTTGAGCCTGACAATCTAGCCAACTTTCTACCCACCTTGTAGTGCATCCATCCAGCCCATACTTCTTTAACTTGCTGGCAAGAATACTGTGGGAGACAGTGTCAAAAGCTTTGCTAAAGTCAAGGAACACCACGTCCACTGCTTTCCCTTCATCCACAGAACCAGTTATCTCATCATAGAAGGCAATTAGATTAGTTAGGCATGACTTTCCCTTGGTGAATCCATGCTGACTGTTTCTGATCACTTTCCTCTCGTCTAAGTGCTTCAGAATTGATTCCTTGAGGACATGCTCCATGATTTTTCTGGGGACTGAGGTGAGGCTGACTGGCCTGTAGTTCCCAGGATCCTCCTTCTTCCCTTTTTTAAAGATGGGCACTACATTAGCCTTTTTCCAATCTTCTGGGACTTCCCCCGATCACCATGAGTTTTCAAAGATAATGGCCAATGGCTCTGCAATCACATCCGCCAATTCCTTTAGCACTCTCAGATGCAGTGCATCCGGCCCCATGGACTTGTGTACGTCCAGTTTTTCTAAATAGTCCCGAACCACTTCTTCTTCACAGAGGGCTGACCACCTCCTCCCCATGCTGTGCTGCCCAGTGCAGTAGTCTGGGAGCTGACCTTGTTCGTGAGGACAGAGGCAAAAAAAGCATTGAGTACATTAGCTTTTTCCACATCCTCTGTCACTAGGTTGCCTCCCTCATTTAGTAAGGGGCCCACACTTTCCTTGGCTTTCTTCTTATTGCCAACATACCTGAAGAAACCCTTCTTGTTACTCTTAACATCCCTCGCTAGCTGCAACTCCAGGTGTGATTTAGCCTTCCTGATTCCATTCCTACATGCCCGAGCAATATTTATATACTTATCCCTGGTCATTTGTCCAATCTTCCACTTCTTGTAAGCCTCTTTTTTGTGTTTAAGATCAGCAAGGATTTCACTGTTAAGCCAAGCTGATCGCCTGCCATATTTACTATTCTTTCTACACATCGGGATGGTTTGTCCCTGTAACCTCAATAAGGATTCTTTAAAATACAGCCAGCTCTCCTGGACTCCTTTCCCCCTCATGTTATTCTCCAAGGGGATCCTGCCCATCAGTTCCCTGAGGGAGTCAAAGTCTGCTTTTCTGAAGTCCAGGGTCCGTATTCTGCTGCTTTCCTTTCTTCCTTGTGTCAGGATCCTGAACTCAACCATCTCATGGTCACTGCCTCCCAGGTTCCCATCCACTTTTGCTTCCCCTACTAATTCTTCCTGGTTTGTGAGCAGCAGGTCAAGAAGAGCTCCGCCCCTCATTGGGTCCTCCAGCACTTGCACCAGGAAATTGTCCCCTACATTTTCCAAAAACTTCCTGGATTGTCTGTGCACCACTGTATTGCTCTCCCAGCAGGTATCAGGATGATTGAAGTCGCCCATGAGAACCAGGGTGTGTGATCTAGTAGCTTCTGTGACTTGCTGGAAGAAAGCCTCGTCCACCTCATCCCCCTGGTCCGGTGGTCTATAGCAGACTCCCACCACGACATCACCCTTGTTGCTCAGGCTTCTAAACTTAATCCAGAGACTCTCAGGTTTTTCTGCAGTTTCATACTTGAGCTCTGAGCAGTCATACTGCTCCCTTACATACAGTGCAACTCCCCCACCTTTTCTGGCCTCCCTGTCCTTCCTGAACAGTTTATACCCATCCATGACAGTCATGCGAGTTATCCCACCAAGTCTCCGTTATTCCAATTACATCATAATTCCCTGACTTTGCCAGCACCTCCAGTTCTCCCTGCTTGTTTCCCAGGCTTTGTGCATTTGTATATAGGCACTTGAGATAACCCACTGATCGCCCCTTGTTCTCAGTATGAAGCAGGAACCCTCCCCTCTCACACGCTCCTGCTCATGCTTCCTCCCGGTATCCCGCTTCCCCACTTACCTCAGGGCTTTGGTCTCCTTCCCCCGGTGAACCTAGTTTAAAGCCCTCCTCACTAGGTTAGCCGGCCTGCTCGCGAAGATGCTCTTCCCTCTCTTTGTTAAGTGGAGCCCGTCTCTGCCTAGCACTCCTCCTTCTTGGAACACCATCCCATGGTCGAAGAATCCAAAGCCTTCTCTCCGACACCACCTGCGTAGCCATTCATTGACTTCCACGATTCGACGATCCCTACCCCGGCCTTTTCCTTCCATGGGGAGGATGGACGAGAACACCACTTGCGCCTCATACTCCTTTATCCTCCTTCCCAGAGCCACGTAGTCTGCAGTGATCCACTCAAGGTTATTCTTGGCAGTATCATTGGTGCCCACGTGGAAAAGCAGGAAGGGGTAGCGGTCCGAGGGCTTGATGAGTCTCGGCAGACACTCCGTCACATCGCGAATCTTAGCCCCTGGCAAGCAGCAGACTTCTCTGTTTTCCCGGTCAGGGAGGCAGACAGATGACTCAGTCTCCCTGAGGAGAGAGTCCCCGACCACCACCACCCGCCTCCGTCTCTTGGGAGTGGTGGTCATGGAACCCCCAACCTTAGGACAGTGCATCTCATGCCTTCCAACTGGTGGAGTCTCCTTCTGCTCCCTTCCCCCAGACGTATCATCTGGGCCACTTCCCGCAATGGTACCTGTGGAGAGAACATGAAAACGGTTATTTACCTGTGTCCGCGTGGCTGGTACAGGGACGTTCCCCCTTCTTCTTCTGGAGGTCACATGCTGCCAGATTTCTTCACCGTCGTCCTGTCCGCACTGCGCAGCCTGCTCTGAATCTTCAGAACCGTGTGCCCGTAGAAGCCTATCCTGACGTCTGTCCAGGAAATCCTCAGTTTCTCGTATGCAACGCAGGGTCGACACCTGTCGCTCCAGACCTTGAACCTTCTCTTCCAATATGGAGACCAGCTGGCACTTTGTACACACACAGTCACTTCTGTCCTCTGGAAGAAAGTCAAACATGGCACATCCAGTGCAGGTCACAACAGTTGAACACTCCCCATCCATATTACCTTCCTACTATGAGCTTCCTCAGGAGATGCAGTAATTACTCAGAGAAGTCGTTAGGGTGTAAGCCTCAGTGGGCTCACTCCAGGCGAACTCCCAGGCAAACTCCTGCTGTTTGCTGATCTGCTGTCCCCCGCCGCTCAGCTGGTTCGCGGAGCACCGGCTTTTTTAAACAGCCAGGCTCACCTGAAACAAAACACTCCCAACTCCCGCCCTTTTCAGCCAACCAATCAAGCACTCGCTCAAACTTTCAAGCTGCCCTCACTACAAACACTACAAATGAAATCATGAGTCAGATTGTGCCCTCGTTTACACCTCCCTAAAGGTCCTATGGGTGTAAAGGGGGGCACAATCTGGCGCTTTATAGAAAAGCCCCACTTCTCCCCTCCTGCCTGTTTCCTTTTTTGAAAGATACTGTTACTTAGGAAAATCATAGGAGGAAAGTGTGGTGGGTGTTTGCCAACAAACTGTGCACACCTCTAGTCTGTGCTAAAGCATTCTTCTTCTTCGTGTTACCATGTCCTGTTTTTAGCGTAAGTCCTACAAGACTAGGGCTTGAAGTCAATGGCCATTAACTTGAATGGACTTTGGCTCAGGCCTGTTGGTGACTTTTGTTGTGGTTTTTTCTTTTTACTGGGATTGTTTGTTTGGGGTGTTGTAGTTGAGGGAACAGGGGGTTAGGGATAGTATGGCGTAATTGCAAATAAAACTGGAGATGCAGAATTTTGAAGACACTCCCCACCAGACAATACTTGTAATGGTTAAATTCTGAGAATACACCATCTGACAGTGTCTCCTTTAAGGGTCTAGCTGAATTGAACCAACAGAGCAGGGAATTCAGGAAGACAAGGCAGCCATCATGTACCACTCTGAGATCCTGCTAATATCTCCTAATAGCAGAAGGTTCTGTGACCGCCCAGGCTGGAATAGCCAGGTGGTACTGATGTGTCAAGGATGAAATGGCAGCCATTTAACTCTCTTCTTCCTAGTCTTAATTTGACCTCAGCCTTTATATTTTGAATAACATTCTGTTTTCCCAAAAAGAAAAGGATTACTTGTGGCACCTTAGAGACTAACCAATTTATTTGAGCATGAGCTTTCGTGAGCTACAGCTCATTTCATCAGATGTTTACCGTGGAAACTGCAGCAGACTTTATTCTGTTTTCCTACTTTTAGTGATAGAAGAATACTCTTTAAAAGGGAAATAGAGTGGCCAACCAAACCTTGCCTGGGAACCCAATGTAATGAGCACAGGTCTGTTAAGGCTCTGCCATTGCCCCAGGGTGGAACAGTAAAAATGTTTTGAGCACAGTGCAGTTGAATGGAGAATGCACAGGACTAGGAGTCAGGAGTCCTGGGTTCCATTTCCAGCTTGGCTACGACCCTGCTGGGTGACTATGGCTATGCAGAAGCACTACCCATTCCTCTGTCTCTTTGGACTGTAAGCTCTTTGGGGCTTGGGACTGCCTCTTAGGTGTTTGTAAAGGGTCACATTGTGTTAGGTACTTATCTCAGTGCAGACCTTCAGGCACGAATATAATCCTAATAATCATGAGGTAGCGGTTCCAATTTTTTAAGCTGAGTACACAAATCACCGGCCCAACTTTTGTGTTTGGGCCCTCAGATTGCATTGGGATACCCAAATACCCCTTTCCCTTGAGTGCAACCATAAGAAAACCCTATTTCTTTCTCCTTCTCCTAGGCACACAAATAGGTGCCTTATACATTCCCGCTTTGTACAGTTCCCAGAACGTTATCACTCACTCACGCGCACACTCTCACACACACACACACATCTGTTCCAGAGGATCTGCAGGCTCACAATTTGACCAGCTGCCAGGCCTCCTGCCAGGTCAACTTTGCCTCTTGCTGAATGATTTCTCTTTTTCTGTATGTTCATGAACTGTTCCCATCTGGGCCCTGTCAAAAGCAATTGGGCTGACAAAGGATCAAACTAACTTTAAATACAAAGCAGAATATCTGCTTCCCAAGGAGGTTGGGCTTCTCCTCTGTTTATTACTCATGGTCATTCCCCTCCACTTCTTTAGCACTCATTCTTTTCTACGGGAGCTTGTCCTACCACTCCTAAAAGTGTTTTCCTCTCCTCAATACAGTATCACTCCCTAAAACCCTCCCTCACCTGTACCTTATAGAACACCTTGGGGTGTGGACAATTGAACGCAGTAGAGGGGAATGGTATTAGCACGTGGCAGATGACAAGGCAGGGGCTAGTACATCATTTTCTTTGGTATGTAATTGGGCCCAGAATTGGGTGAGGACTATATTTAAATAAAATGCCTAAATTCAAAATGACTCCCCTGAGTGAATAGCTCAACTATATAGGGTCCGATTCCTGAACACAGCCAGGGATGGTTCTTTCCCACGTGGGACAAATTAGGGAAATGAACACCCAGGCTGTAGCATTAACTGCAGAATATGGAAGCAATGAAAGACCTTCACTTTAAGCTTGGTTATCTTGCAGCTTTTGGCTTCCCTTGTGGCTGCTGACAGAGTAGCTGCTTTTGATGAACTCTGAACCTGAACCTCTGCCAAACACTGCCATGCATGGCATGTGGAGGACTTCAGGATAGTGATGTCCTTAAAGCACATCATGTGGTGCTCACAACCAGGAAGTCTTTATAAGAGCTGGCATTGGACCTGACATGCAAAATTCCAGTCTAGGCCTGGGACGCTGGTGCTCAGTGGGCGTTGGACTCTAACTCCCTTAGACCCCTTTCAAACCCAGCCATGGTTCCCTAGCTGGCTTCTGTAGCACGTTCATTAACCTCTAATGTGCCTTATCCACTAAAGTGGGCAAAGGCCCACACTCTCCTGGTACAAATGGTGGACTTTGTTTCCTCCAGCATTTTGGTTGGCAGGGGGCTGGGAGACACATGGAACCCGTAAAATCCCCGTAAAATCCCCGGTATCAAGTGGTGTGCCCCAAGGGTCGGTCCTGGGGCCGGTTTTGTTCAATATCTTCATAAATGATCTGGAGGATGGTGTGGATTGCACTCTCAGCAAATTTGCGGATGATACTAAACTGGGAGGAGTGGTAGATGCGCTGGAGGGGAGGGATAGGATACAGAAGGACCTAGACAAATTGGAGGATTGGGCCAAAAGAAATCTGATGAGGTTCAATAAGGATAAGTGCAGGGTCCTGCACTTAGGACGGAAGAACCCAATGCACAGCTACAGACTAGGGACCGAATGGCTAGGCAGCAGTTCTGCGGAAAAGGACCTAGGGGTGACAGTGGACGAGAAGCTGGATATGAGTCAGCAGTGTGCCCTTGTTGCCAAGAAGGCCAATGGCATTTTGGGATGTATAAGTAGGGGCATAGCGAGCAGATCGAGGGACGTGATCGTTCCCCTCTATTCGACATTGGTGAGGCCTCATCTGGAGTACTGTGTCCAGTTTTGGGCCCCACACTTCAAGAAGGATGTGGATAAATTGGAGAGAGTCCAGCGAAGGGCAACAAAAATGATTAGGGGTCTGGAACATATGAGTTATGAGGAGAGGCTGAGGGAGCTGGGATTGTTTAGCCTGCAGAAGAGAAGAATGAGGGGGGATTTGATAGCTGTTTTCAACTACCTGAAAGGGGGTTCCAAAGAGGATGGCTCTAGACTGTTCTCAATGGTTTCAGATGACAGAACGAGGAGTAATGGTCTCAAGTTACAGTGGGGGAGGTTTAGATTGGATATTAGGAAAAACTTTTTCACTATGAGGGTGGTGAAACACTGGAATGCGTTACCTAGGGAGGTGGTAGAATCTCCTTCCTTAGAGGTTTTTAAGGTCAGGCTTGACAAAGCCCTGGCTGGGATGATTTAACTGGGAATTGGTCCTGCTTTGAGCAGGGGGTTGGACTAGATGACCTTCCGGGGTCCCTTCCAACCCTTATATTCTATGATTCTATGATTCTATGAAGCGCAATGCAGCTGATGAAGATTCGATTTGTGCGAAGCATCTTTCTGGGTTTGCTGATCTTCCTTCAGGAGCCAAGAAAAGGCAGGTAAAAGGCAGTGGCGATGGATGAAAAGTGTATGTGGTCGTTTCCCTAAGAAGGAGCAAGTTGTGAGAGAAATAGCTGAGGGTGAGAACTGGAGATGAGAAGAGCTGAGCTCAGGTACAGGGTTTTGTGCTGCTATGATGATCCAAACCAAATTCTATAAATAATGTGATAAAGAATCTGACTGTGGATTTTGGTTGAAAGACTTTGACCCCCTCCCACCTGTTTGCTGATGACCATGTGTGAGTAATCCTAGGCAAGTAACAACTTCCATCCCCTTCCATCCCAAATAGCTTCTGCACCAAGACTCATGTTCTTAGTGAGCTACAGGCAATCTAACTATTTTTAGTCCAGTTTTCTCATCCTGTCCCTCCCCGTGCGCACACACACCCCTTATTGTTCTTGTGCACGATTTTTTGGTATTCATGGTTTTAAGTGAACTCTCTTTTCTCAAATCAGAATGTTTGTTGCAATTCCGTGTCACAAGAAATCCTCTCTGCCTCGCCAGCAGCCCCCTCCTCTCAGTCCACTGTTTTCTGAATCCCTTGGGGGGAAGCAGATCTAGTTTAACCTGGGGCTTTATGAGCTGAAAGAAAAACAGGAGCTAACACCCTGAGGAGACCTAGCAGGCTCGTTCCTGACATGTCAGCTGCAACCGTTCTCAAACGTAGCCGGGTATCTCCTCGTTGCCTTCAATCAAAACCCTTGCACCCTTTCCCAAAGTGCCTGGCAAGAGCGAATGCAGTGATGGGGGCTGGTGCTGGCTGGTAGCTTTGGAAGCTTTATTACAATGCTGGGAGCAACAGGGCAGGCTTCTGTAACCCACAGGTGAGCTGCAGTACAAGTTCCACTCTGTGCCAATGCACAGAGGATATGACCTGTTGTAGCTCCCAGTTACAGAGCCCCTGGGCTCCTCAGTTCAAACTGCAGCAGCTTGGGCTTTTAGCTCTGGAGGTCCCTGATTCAGCTGCCGAGATGGCAGCTGTCACACTTCCACCATCCTGCCCTCCAATGATGCTCAGTCCTCATCCACAGGTATCTACGTCAATGGTGGGAGGGCGATTCAGTCTCCAGGCTCTGCCTCTCTGCTGAGATGGCCAGCGGAGAGGGGGAAAGGATGCCAAAACAGTAACTGTTTGGGGCTTTCCCCTTGCCCTTCCCCCCCTTTTTCAGGGCACAAAGAGGGGGAAGGGAGGGGGAGAAAACAAAGAGGGAGAGAAAATGGGGGAAAACAAGAACCAAAGACATTTCATGTTTTGGGCGCTCTTGTCAAAATTGCAGAAAAATGACAGCTTTTGGTGAACATTTTCATTTTAAGAGGGGGGGAAGGGAGGGCCATTTATTTAAGAAATAGCTTTGAGTGACAGTCTGACCAGATCCATTCATTACCAACTCCAGCGGCCCACCCAGCCCACACACAGCGGGCTCTCTGGATCCAATTCTTCCTGACATAAGCCAGCCCAAGTTCACTGATTTACAGCAGAGTGTTGCCTGACTGTGACAGTTATGTCTGGACCAGTGTCTCTCACTTAAATGTCTACAACTTCACCACCACCACCTGCCATGTTAAGTGAGACATACAGTCACATCCATGGTGTTAGCACACTTATTTTCACTGCTTCCAGGCTGTTCAGAAGACTCAGCTCTCTCTCAAAATGTATAGCTTTTAGACTGAGGTAGCTGGCACTGCTCAAGGGAACCCCTTCAACCTTAAAGAGTCCAGTACAAAGCACTAGCGCAATGGAAGTTTGCACGCCAACCAGCTGACTATCAGGTGTGCCACATTCTGCAGCCATCAGACATCCCTTACTCTTATGGGCGTGTTCCTGACATGCTTAAAATCAGATTCAGAAGATCTCAGATCAATGTCATTTTCTGCTCTGTCATCTTCTGCATTCTCTCCAAATACCCAGCCTGCCCACTGCATAGATAGCATCATGGTGGGGGAATGGAAGCAGAGCAGTAAATCTTACTGCCTGCTTTTTGCTCTTATCTCACCAGCAATGCATTTGTGCACTGCAAGAAATGTTCTGCCCAGTGTGGTTTGGGGCAGGAGGTGGAAGGTTTTGCTGGGGGAAACCAGTATATTGTACCCGAGGACATGTGCTGCATTTGTTGGCCAGCATCCATAGCTCAGAAAAGCCTCTACCTTGGGATAGGGCAGGCTCGGTTATAGGCTTCACACTCATCTGTGTGTTTCTTGTGCAGTCAAACATCTCTTGGAAACAAAGTCAAACTAGATGATTGGAAGAAGTCCAGGAAAGTTGCCCAAATGAGGCAGCTTTTACTGTTAGCTTCACAGGTTTTGCTTGATTCCAGTGTTGCCATTCCAAAGAAGTCTGTCTTGTGCTGTTTACTCTGGAATTTGCTGCCACCTCCTAGGCATTCAGAATATCACTGAACCAAGCTGTCAGCCAGGGTACCTATGAAAGACCTAGCGTGTGGCTGGTCTCAGTGCTGCTTGCTGGTTTCGCACCCATTGTCTCCGGGCTCCCTATGACATTGGTCACTTCTGTGGCATATCCTTAAGTACTTGTCAGCTGTATTAAACTGTCCGGAGCAATCCCATGAGCTCACGAAGAATAAATGATTTATTTGTGACAATGTAATGCAATTAGCGCTAATTGTAGAGTGTAATGTCTGCAACACATCTTTGTAATTACAGGAAAGCTCACTGGCAATGAGATCTGATAATGGGGCACTGCTCAGCCTTTTGAAACACGGCTTCAGCTCTAGGTTACAGGGAGAAAAAGAGAAGTTTTGATGAATCACATAATTATGTTCCATTATTCGAAAAGGGAGGATTCTGGGAGATGGCCGCTCAAAGAGCGCTCGAAGGTTAACGGTAGTTGCAGGGCACACCTTGTTTGCCGTCTAAAGATAATTTGCTGTGACTTCTACCTCTAAGAGTGTATGATCCTCATGCATCGAGGTTGAATATTTACACCCAAAACCACGCGGAATGGTTTACAGTTCAGTGATGTCTGAAAAGAGCTGGTGAATCATGGCTGCGGGAGGAAGATGCAATTTGACTTGCTGGCTCTTTGTCGACTTTGGCTGACTTTGTGTCTTCTAAGCAGCAGCTTTCCTCCTACCCTCCTTTCTCCTTGGCCATTCCATAGTCTACCCACCTCGCTCCATGGTTCTTCTTGGATTCAGGGTCTCTTGCAGAGGAGATGGAGCTGTTCTCCAGACCGATCCCCGATTACAAATTAAACATGAGTGTCACAAACTGATAAGTCCCAGTGTGATTCTGAGGGCTGGTTCCTCAGCTGGGGTCAGTCACCATAGCGCCATTGACATCAATGTTGTGCAGCAGCTGGGCTGGACGGGAGAGGGATGCTCAAGGAGGGAACGTGGCCATTGGAAGCTCCCTCCCCTTACTCCCAATGAAATTTCAGCAGAAGTTTGTGCCCTTCCAGCTGTTTCTCCCGCTTGCTTTCCATTATGAACCTCACTGACAGCTGGGCTGCTGCTGGGGTTCCTCCCTTTCTCCCCGTAATATGTTGAGTGAATTTTGTGCTGAAGCCAAGTGCTGGATTAACAATTCTGCAAACTGAAGCCTTCTGCAGGGCTCCAGCACTGTCATCTTTCCTGACCCACCCCACAAATGGGCCAAAAGGAGAGGGAGAGGACAGTTGAGTTTAAGGCCTGTTCAGCCCTTCGTCTCCCTGCTGCGACTTCCATCTGGGGAAGTGGCTTCTATGCTAGGAGCGCAAGTCCAGTCCGAAGTGCACCATACCCATCGTGTGCTTTCCTAGAGGCCTTCCACCCCTAATGGCACTTTGAACCTGCATTTGAGCTAGTGTCCCAGAAGCGAAGGGCTCCTTCTCCTAGTCCCCTCCTGTTTCAAGGGACAGCCAATGGGATGATCCCAGAGGAAGGTGCTGCTCGCTCAGAATAATGATGGCAGAACCAGATCCTGCTAGAAGAGGCTGAATCAATTCCACCAGATCAGACCCAGATTTTGAACCCCGGAGGATTCTGAAGTTTGCAGCTTGAGCCAGTCTCTAAACTGAATTCCTTTAAGGGTTAAAGAACACCAGAGATCGTAGGATCCCAAAAGACGTCTCAACCCGCATGCTCTCTTTCTGTGTCAGCTTTGTCACTGGTAGTCTGAAAGCCTTTGAATCAGCAGCAGTTCAGGCTAAAGTCATTCTCCACATAGAGAAACCTGCTGTTTAAAAGAAACCCCTGGGCGGTTTCCCTTGCAGCCGGGTTCAGATTCAATCCCACTTGTGAACAGAATACAAAAAGTTATAGGGTTTGTTTTTTTCCCCCTTGAAAAATCACCACTTTCTCTCAGTTCTTCGGCGTCGGCTTAAGTTGCTGCTGCTTCGACAGCAACATCCATCAGGTGCCCCAGCTCAGATTCGTGCTGCTATTGAATGTCGTGGATCTGGCAGACAGCCGAGGTCCTGAGATCTTTGCACCTCCGGTGCTATTATTTCCTATTCGGTTTAGCGTGATTAAAACAAATGTCTATTTCAGTAAATAAATAACACCCAGAGTGGAGTGTGCCTGGTGAAGCTTAAAGAGCCATGTCTGAGTGATAGTAGCACACAGCAAAGCCTTCAAGGAGTGAGAGCAAATTTCATTCTATTTTTCCAAGCGATGACACTGTCTAAATAATCTTCCCATCTTTTCCATCCCTCATTGGTTAATATTACCCTCCCATTGGTACAGTTTGTAGAGAAAGGGAGCCAAGGCACCCAGCTTTGGATGCCTTTTACTGTTTGGTAAAGGTGGGTGTATCTCCTACGAACAGTGAAATGCAGCTGTATAGCTTCATGGGCATAACTGAGAGGTCCCAGAGTCTTGTGATCGAAGCAGTGGGCTAGGACTCAGAGCCCTGGCTTCAGTTCCCAGTTCTGCCACAGGCTCCCTGTTTGACCTTGGGCAAATCATCCAGTCTCTGTGCCTGAGTTCTTGATCTGTAAAGTCCTTCCCTATTACCCCCTATCTCCGCGAGGGATTGTGAGTGGTTGCAAGGTGCTCAGGTATTATGGTGATGGGGATTATGAGTACCTAGACAGACAGAAGGCAGAGATGGAGCCTAACCAAGTCCCCCTTATCGGAGACACCAGCAGAGTTTGGGGGAGTTCCTGTCTCTGTAATGCTCTGTGAATCCAACTGAGGGGGCCTCTAGCTCAAGAGCCTCTCCCAACATTTTCTCCAGTGGTTGAATGGCATGCTGCAGGTAAACATATCATTACACATATGGCCTCACATACAGCATTTTGCTGTAAGTGTATCTCAAGGTGACAGGGGCATGCGTAATGATGGCAAAACTTGCACCCCCCGCCCCCCGAAAGGTCATGCTGTCCTAGTGGAGGACAAATGGTTTGACCAGCACTGCTACCTGGACCATACTGCAGCTGCATTCCATAAACTCAGCAGTGACAATAATTCTTCTAACAGAGGGCCCCAAAACTTGCCACTGTCGCCCCAAGCCCCCAACTTGTTTGCTTCAACCCACAATCCCTGTCTTCAGAGACACTGCCTTGGAGTTGTCATGGTGCAGACATAGGCCTTTCATCTGCAGAACCTAGTGCCAGGGGCATCGGCAGCAGCGTTCTGTGACTTTGGTAGCTACTTTTATCAATAATTTGGGCTTCTGGCCCTCCTCCGTATCCACTTCTTTTTCATCTGTCTCCTGGAGCAATAATGTGTATGCACAAGTTATTCTCCAGTCAGCACAAATCCAATTGCTCTGATGTGCCTTTATACACAATTTTAATATTTTAAAACTGTGTGTTTGACTTGTTTGGTCTCTTCCTGGTGCTATATTTGCTCTTTTGAAGTCATTTTCCTAGGTTGTTTCTTGCAAGCAGCAGAGATGGAGGGGTTAGGAAGGGTAGGGCAGGAATGAAAGCTTAAGAAAGCATAAGAAGAATGATGTCGCACATTTATTTGCATGTCTGCCAATTGTATAAAGACTTGCTGCGTGGGAATAGATGACTTGGCCTAACAAATAGCAATTCTAAATGATCTGGACAAACTGGAGAAATGGTCTGAAGTAAATAGGATGAAATTCAATAAGAATAAATGCAAAGTACTCCACTTAGGAAGGAATAATCAGTTGCAAACATACAAAATGGGAAACGACTGCCTAGGAAGGAGTACAGCAGAAAGGGATCTGGGGGGTCATAGTGGATCACAAGCTAAATATGAGTCAACACTGTAATACTGTTGCAAAAAAAGCAAACATCATTCTGAGAGGTATTAGCCGGAGTGTTGTAAGCAAGACATGAAAAGTAATTCTTCAGCTCTACTCCATGCTGATTAGGTCTCAACTGGAGTATTGTGTCCAGTTCTGGGTTCCAAAGTTCAGGAAAGATATGGACAAATTGTAGGAAGTCTAGAGAAGAGCAAATGATATGGACAAATTGTAGGAAGTCTAGAGAAGAGCAAATGAGTAAAGATCTAGAAAACATGGCCTATGAGGGAAGATTGAAAAAACTGGGTTTGTTTAATTTGGAGAAGAGAGGAGCGAGAAGGGACATAACAGTTTTCAAGCACATAAAAGGTCGTTACAAGGAGGGAGGAAAATTGTTCTCGTTAACCTCTGAGGATAGGACAAGAAACAACAGGCTTAAATTGTAGCAAGTGCACCTGGTGAAGCTTAAAGAGCCATGTCTGAGTGATGGTAGCGCACAGCAAAGCCTTCAAGGAGCGAGAGCAAATTTCATTCTATTTTTCCAAGTGATGACACTGTCTAAATAATCTTCCCATCTTTTCCATCCCTCATTGGTTAATATTACCCTCTCATTGGTACCGTTTGTAGAGAAAGGGAGCCAAGGCACCCAGCTTTGGATGCCTTTTATAGGTTGGACATTAGGAAACACTTCCTAACGGTCAGGGTGGTTAAACACTGGAATAAATTGCCTACGGAGGTTGTCAAATCTCCATCATGGGAGATTTTAAAGAGCAGGTTAGATTGTCAGGGATGGTCTAGATAATACTTAGTCCTGCCATGAGTGCAGGGGACTGGACCAGATGACCTCTCGAGGTCCCATTCAGTCCTATGAGTCTATGAAACCCCCTTCCAGAGTTGATGTCTCCTCATTCAAATCTCTTGGAAGCATTCTGCTTACCAAAAGTTCTGCTACATGACCATGTGTGTTTTTGCATTCCCCTGACCTGAAGCAAATACTCACCAGCAACCACATACCACACAACAAAAACACTAACCCAGGAACCTATCCTTGCAACAAAGCCCATTGCCAACTGTGTCCACATATCTATTCAGGGGACACCATCATAGGGCCTAATCACATCAGCCACACTATCAGAGGCTCATTCACCTGCACATCTACCAATGTGATATATGCCATCATGTGCCAGCAATGCCCCTCTGCCACGTACATTGGCCAAATCAGACAGGCTCTACGTAAAAGAATAAATGGACACAAATCGGACGTCAAGAATTATAACATTCAAAAACCAGTCAGAGAACACTTCAGTCTCCCATGTCACTCGATTACAGACCTAAAAGTCGGAATATTACAACAAAAAAACTTCAAAAACGTACTCCAACGAGAGACTGCTGAATTGGAATTAATTTGCAAACTGGACACCATTAAATTAGGCTTGAATAAAGACTGGAAGTGGATGTGTCATTACATAAAGTAAAACTATTTCCCCATGTTTATTTTTCCCCCCTACTGTTCCTTACACATTCTTGTCAACTGCTGGAAATGGCCCACCTTGATAATCACTACAAAAGGTTTTTTTGTTTTTGTTTTTTTTCTCTCCTGCTGGTAATAGCTCACCTTAACTGATCACTCTCGTTATAGTGTGTATGGTAACACCCATTGTTTCATGTTTTCTCTGTGTGTGTGTGTATATATATATCTTCCTACTGTATTTTCCATTGCATGCATCCAATGAAGTAGGTTTTAGCCCATGAAAGCTTATGCTCAAATAAATTTGTTAGTCTCCAAGGTGCCACAAATACTCCTGTTCTTTTTGCATTTGTCGTTACACCTGTTCTTTTACAATAAAAGGACTCGATCATATTAAATGTGACTATTTTTAAAACCTCATTCCCTTAGTAACACCATAGTTATTAAAATCTGATCTATTCCTCAGTCTAGATGAGCCTAGACCAAAATATCAAATCCAAAAATATATAAACATTGATGATGTCATGAGTGAGACCTTGTTCTGAGTTTTCCTGTTAGCCCCTGTGTCAATAATACTTTAGTGGAGCCAGGATTCCAGCCAATATGGATAATCCTGCTAAAAGCAATGGATGAAATCTTTGCAGGATTGGGATCTAATTTTGACAGCCAGCCTCTCTCTCCAGTCACCATGAATGCTGTGGTTTCCCTATGAGCGTTCCTCTGAAGTTGGATGATGAAAATAAAATGGTCAGTGTTGCCTTTTGGCTCTCCTGCTCTAGGGCCGTGGTACTGTCTCTGGGATGCAAACAATGAGCTTCCAGCAAAATCTGAATTAAACAACAAACAGGCCAAACTGTGTCTTGATCTTAGGGTTTGTTAAAAAAAAAAAAAAAAAATTCAAAACATAAAATTTCAAGTGTGAACTGACCTGACAGATTCCCTTAAAAAAATGCAGTCTTCTGCTTTCTTCCCCACTGAATGAGACAGTGCTGTTAGAGACATTATTATCATTCCCACAACAATTAGTGAGTGGGAATGTGGCACAGAGGAATGAGTCAGGAACCCCCAAGATCTAGTAACAGTTCTGTCACCCCAGTCTTTTGTGCCTCAGTGTCTCCAGCTGTAGAATGGGGATACTTTATTGTATACATCACAGGCCTATTGTGAGGTTAATGGGGCAACGTTTGTATGGTACTTTGAACAGGTAAATTTTATATAAAAATGTTAAGTATTTTGACTTGAGTACGTGTCTGTCTGTCCACCTGTTTATTTCACTGCCCTCTGTGGGATAGAATTGGAATCACTCAACTCTGTCATATTGAACAGTATAGGGACTAGGGGGTCTATGCTGGGGTGGCCAACCTGTGTCTCCGGAGCCGCATACGGCTCTTCAGAGGTTAATATGCGGCTCCTTGCATAGACTCCGGGGCTGGAGCTACAGGTACCAACTTTCCACTGCTCGCTGTTCAACGCCTGCCTCTGCCACAGGCCCTGTGCCCACTTCACCCCTTCCCCCAAGGCCCTGCCCCTTCCCGCTCCCTTCCCCAAGCCTGCCGCACCCTCGCTCTTCACCCCCCCGGAGCCTCCTGCATCCTGCGTGAGGCACAGGGAGGGAGGGGAGGCGCTTGTGGGCGGGGCGGCTGGCAGGCGGGGCGGGGGAGCTGGTGGGGGCTGCTGACGTGTTACTGTGGCTCTTTGGCAATGTACACTGGCAAATTCTGGCTCCTTCTCAGGCTCAGGTTGGCCACCCCTGGTCTACGCTGTTGCAGCAGGAGTGTCCGAGTCCTGTCCCGGCTGTTTTCAGTTGCTACGGCATGCAGTAGTGACAACCAGGAAATTCTAAGTGGCCGCGGATTTCTTACAGCATTTACATTATTGTTACAACTAAACCTCTCTTTGAAAATTCCCCTCCTGGATAATAGAATAATCTTCAGGAAGCTACTCCCCTGGAACTTGTACAAGAACAGAAACCAAAACCAAAGAGAGGGGGGAAGAACTGTGCAATGGTGTCTCTCGTTGATTTTATTTGGATAAGCAAATAAGCATAATTAATTCTTCCAGAAACCTTTCCCGATGGGGAAGACAGAATAGAAAGTGTCTCTGTTGGCACACTGCATATGTTTGATGATCTAACATTTCTCCTGCAGATCTTTCATGTGCTCCCATGTTTGTGTTTTCTGTAGCATGCTGGAATACTCCCTGGACTTGCAGAATGTCAGTTTCTCAGCTGTTCGGACTGTCCGAGTACTTCGGCCACTCAGAGCCATTAACAGAGTTCCCAGTAAGTCAATTCCCTGTTGTCCTCCCTTTTTCAGTTCGTTTCAGCTCATTATTCCAGACACAGTGCAGCTGAAGGAGCAATAGGGATGCTTTGCATCTTTTTTTCTCAAGTTGCCCTGAAAACATTGGCCTATGTGTCTTAAGTGGGCTGGCTCATACAGCTACAGCTGGCTCCTACAGTCCTTTTGTAGTCCCTAACGCCATGCTGGTTTTAATGAATAGTCCATCCATCTAACCATCTTTGGAAACAGGAGCGAATTGATAGTCAAAGACCAGCCACACTGTTCCATTTGTTTATCTGGTACACTGCCGCCTCCCTGCTAGGGAGCTCCTCTCTGAATCACTTTGCAAGGAGATGAAAAGTTCGTTTGGGGGAAGGAGTGGTGTGTAATGTGAAAGGCACTGAGGGGTGTGACTGATCTGGTCTGTGTGTTTGGAGGGGGGCGGGTATAGATCATGAGTGGGGAGCGCTTGCCGTGCTTGTATTGTTACAATAGTTCAAGGATACACTGTGGACCACATCTTCAGCTCTGCTGCAGCAGCTTTGCATCTTGCCTTCCTTCGCTTCTTAGGACTTGTTTACACAGGGGAATGTATAGGCAGAACTATACAAGAATGATTATATTGCTGTAGCTATGGTATAGCTTCCCCTGTAGACACTCTTATTCTGGAATAAGAGAGCCTTTTTTCCATTTAGGTTATACCGCTTTCAAAGTGATATACCAGTATAGTTGTGTGCCAGTAACTTTCCCCATAGAGACAAGCGAGTCGCTACTTAGGATCCCCTAGGGCCATGTTATTTGTGTAAATCAGCAATTCTCAACCTTTTGCACAGTGGGACCGTCCTCCTATTTAGCAACATGGGAAGGGCAAGGTGGATGCGAGCTGCTGATTGAGAATTCATGATTTGTCTTTCTGGGAGTTAAATGATGCTATGGCCCTCACCAAGTTCCTTATTGTCTTTAAAAAATTATGCGAAACCTTCCTTTCCCCAGAAGTGATGCTCCACAATAGAAACAGCCCCTTCTGTGGCCAAACACCAGCAAAAAACGAACCTACCCCAAGTAGAGTTTTGGCCCTAAGAAGACAGAAATGTCATTGCTGGAGACTCCATGTGGCCCACAGGGATTTTGGTATTGCTATTGATTTTAAGTGGAAGGCGTTCAGATGATACAGGGATAGGCAGCAAGATAATACCAGCAGGTAGGTAGATAATAAACTCGGTCCCACTCATAAATTCTAAGAATCATATGTACTAAATGCGATGCAACATCACTGGAAAAGATACACTGGATTCCAGACACATAGAAAGTATCTAATTCACCATGGTTATCAGCCAAATTAAATCTCAGTCAGAAAGGCAGCCCAGCTGGTTGAACTAGGCTGTCTCTTCAACGGGAGCTACTTGGCCCCCACTCTGTCCAGCGATCTTGGAAATTCCTAGGTTGTAATTATTTTTCTGATCCTGTCCATTAAACATAATCTGGTTTTGCTGTTTGCTGCTGCTTTTATCATTACGGTAGCTTCAGAACCCTGTTTGTAATTTTTCCCCCCTGCAGAATTGATGGATGGTGGAATTTATCTGCCGCTGTCTAACTGTGGATGTAATTCACTTAATGTATTTGCAAATCCTGGGTGATTTATCCCATCTCCTATGTAGTGGAGCTAGAGCAGGATAGAAACATAAGGTGGGAATGGAAGAAAGAGTTCTGATAGGTGATAAATGCAAGAACTAGAGAAGGTTGTTTGTTATTTAGGAGTTGAGCAGGGAGGCTTATCCAGTCAGAGGAGGGACAGAGTGGACTGGATGGAGACGACAGCATCGTGTAACAATGAAAAAGGCTTGTTCAGGTACCAAAAGTAAAAGAGGCCACAGTGAAGGTTTCCTTAAATAAAGATCAATACAAGCAAGAGAATGAATGCAAGAGATACAGAGAGAGAGAAGAGAGAGGGAAAGAGAGATGAGCAGAATATTACAGAGATGTCGGACGAAATCAATTTTTTTGTGTAAATGTCAAGTTGGAGTCGCCATCAATTTGTCTTTGGTACAGAACTGAATGTTCCTGAACTTGTAGGAATGAACTGCCATCGGAAGTCCTGTATTTTAAAGAGGAGAAGGGATTTAGAGGAGATAAGAAGAATTAGGAAGGGAAGGAGATTTTAATTTATGCTGAACGCTCTAGAATTACTCTAGAGGTAATGTGAGTAGGAGGAGCTTACAGGTGAATGGCAGAGTTCAGTCTAGGTTAAGAAAGAAGAAAGTTAAGCTGACAAGTTAGAAAAGGAGAATTTTGAGAGGAAGGGGAGGAGTTCAAAGGGGAAGAAGTGGGTGTGGAAGGATTGTGGGTTAGATACCATGGTGACTGTGAAGAGGTGGGGCTGATGGCAGCATGTAGGGTTAAAGGGAGAAAGTCCCAAGGTCCCTTGCAGGAATTTAGAGATGAGTGGGAGAGCTGTAGGTGCCTGGAAGACACCCGAGGGCGAAAAGGACATTGGGTGGGAAGACAGTGGGGAGGTTGCAGAAGGGAATTGAGCAGTGAGTGGGCGGAAGGCCACTTTAGAAGGGACCGGGTGGGGAGAGCTTAGCCTGAATGTGAGGAATGAGGAAATTTAAAGGCCACTCCCCCTTTGCCTCAGGTATGCGCATCCTTGTCACGCTGCTCTTGGACACACTGCCCATGCTGGGGAACGTCCTCCTCCTCTGTTTCTTTGTCTTCTTTATCTTTGGCATCGTGGGAGTCCAGCTGTGGGCAGGGTTGCTCAGAAACCGCTGCTTCCTACCTGAGAACTTCAGTCTGTAAGTATGAATAAAGGTTCCCCACCTGGCCTGGGAATTGAGGCCGATCGAAACCTGTCTAAGGGTCAATTCCCCCTTCCATTGAAGCCAATAGGAATGTGCCATTGACTGCTGTGGGACCTGGACTTGGCTGTAAGGAACCACCACTGCTCTGATACTGAATGTCTTCATGGGTTTCATGAAAGGAATGCTCCAGAGGCAGGTGCTCTCTCAGCTCAGTGAGGAATGAGCTTAACAATACATCAGTCTAATAAACCTCTGGCATTAAAATAGGTATCTGCAGTACGTCTCTGTTAATGTGACCTATGTGTCTAGTGGGAATCTCTGATCCTGATGTAATGCAAGGAATGGTAATGTCCCAGATTACAGAAATACAATGTAAATGTGAGACTCTTCGGCCTGGAGATCAGTGATTGAGGAATTCCACCTGGCTGAGGAAACAGGCAGCCAGTCTCAGCTGGTATCAGGAGGCTAGTGCCTGAGGGACAGATGAGATGGATAGACTGGGAAGGGACCTTAACTGGGAAATTAGTGACTGGGGAACCTCAGCTAACTGTAGGCTTATTAGTATGTCAAAAGGTAAGTGGCTGAGGGTCATAGACTGAGGTCTGGTCTGTCCTTATAAATTAGGTTGACATAGTTACTGCTATGTATTCACACCCCCGAGAGTCATAGCTATGCTGACCTAACCCCTGGTGTAGACGTGGCTAGGTCAAGGGAATCCGCTCAGGGCGGTGGATTACCTACAGAGATAGGGGAAAAAAACACCCGTTGTAAGAAGCATCTAGATTATGGTGCTACTGCAGCATCAGCTGTGCCACTGTAGTGCTCATAACGTAGACCAGGGGTTACCAACCTTTTTCTTTCTGAGCCCTTCCCCCCCCCCCCCCCGGCTATTTAAAACCTCCACAGCCCACCTGTGCCCCAACAACTGTTCTTATGTGTATACAAGGCAGGGCCAGTGTTGGGGAATAGTAATCAGGGCAATTGCCCATGACTCCCCACCACAGGGAGCCCCACAAAGCGGAGTTACTCAGGGTTCAACTTCAGCCCCATGCCGTGGGGCTTTGTCTTTCTGCCCTGGGCCCCACCAAGTCTAATGCCGGTCCAGCTTGGCAGACCCCCCCTGGAACCAGCTCGCAGCCCCCCAGCGGGTCCCAGACCCCTGGTTGACCACCACTGGCATAGACCAGTCCTGCTTGCCTGCCTGTAAGGATGTTAGTGGGTATAAGCTGGGATATTCGTAGCTGAGAGATACTGGCCTGATGTTTCTGCCTATTGGTACTTAGCGACTGAGATCTCCCCGCTGGTAATGCCCCTTTGTGGGAAGATCTGTGGTGATGGGATCTCAGGTGGGAGGTTCATGCCATCTCTCCGTCTGCCCATTTTCCCATTCTATGGTGTGTTGTGTTGCTCTTCTAATCCAAAAGCTTTTCACACTCACTCTCCAGTCACGTATTTGCTCTGGGCTTAACAGGTTTTGCAATTTTTGTAAACAGGATGAAAAACTCAAGAAATACATAAATCAGCACAAACTAGCATAAAGCAACCAGGAGGTTACTCAGGCTGGGTACTACCTTCCTCTGCAAGTGGTGCAGTTACTCAGTGTGAGCGAGGGTGACAGGATCAGGCCCTGCAAGTTCTACGGTAACATGCAAACCAAGTTGATTTCACCCAAATCAGTGCATTATTGCCCCTTTGAGCGGAAGCCAGTTTTAGGCCTTGCAGGACAATTCTGCATTTGGAGCAGAAATCGGTGACTTGAAGTCCGGCAGTTTCTTTGCGTAATGTGTATGTTTACCAAATGTACACGAGTCCTGTTTCCTTGAACAGAGGTGGTCACAGACTGCACACAGGCAGCTTGCTCTCTTCAGGTATGACACCCACCTCTGTCCTGTCCCAGAAGCAGCTACCTTTCGCTTCTGTCTCTCTGACCTAGTCTACACTTAACAGCTACAGAAATTCCACACCCTCGAGCACCGTAGCTACGCCGACCAAGCCCCCAGTGTAGACGTAGCTAGGGCAATGGAAGAATGCTTTCGTCAACCTACCTGCCATCACTTGCAGAGCTGGAGTTCCTACAGTGATGGGAAATCTCTTCTGTCACTATGGGAATTGTCTGCACTGTGACAGTACAGTGGCATAGCTACAGCACGGTAGCTGTGCCTATGTAGCAGCCAGAGCATAGACATGCCCCCCCCCCCAAATCTCAGTTGCTTAACAAATGGTTTTCTCTTCCTGCCCCAGGACATTTGTACCTGGGAAACCCCTGTCTCAAAGCTTCTCTGGGACCACATAGCTTTCAAAGGTGAGCCAGGGGGCATCAGCTCTCCTTTTGTGCAGCTGCTTTGCCTACAAAAAATACCTCAGCGCTTTCACTGCCAGACAAAGGAGAGCGATTCAGCCAATCAGCCCACGCTATCTCTTTAACAAGGTTCTGGGTGCTAATGAATCAAATGACCCCTAATGGGCAAGACATTAGCCCCTTTTGCATAACAGTATATACAATAAGAAAAGGAGTACTTGTGGCACCTTATTGGTTAGTCTCTAAGGTGCCACAAGTACTCCTTTTCTTTTTGTATATACAATAGCAGTATACAAATAATCCAAAGGATGGAGGGTCACAGAAGACAGGACCATGCTCCCTTAAAAATCAACAGCCCTAAATATTCCCTACTCCCAAACTCCACCCCCCAGATATGCCCCGCAGGAACAAAGGAGGTTGTGACAACAGTGCCATTTCAGGTACATGGAGCACTGCCTTTAATTGTTGTAGAGTGCTTAGATACCACCCTGCTGGATAGGAAAACCTGGGAGAGAGAGATCGCTCAGACTTCCCAGCTTCAGCATGCAATTACTGCGTGACCTTTTCTGCATGTGCCAAGACACTGAGACCTAAGCCCCATTCAGCAGCTATGACTATTTATTTTATTGCGGTAGCCCAACCGGTATCTAATGATCCCAACCAGATAACTGCACTGAGCATAGCCTGCATTATGCTGTAGGCTGTGCAAACACACAGGAAGATGCAGTCCCTCCCCAAAGAGCTATTCATGTTCATCAATTTTTAAGGCCAGAAGGGACTGTTCTGATCAAACTTTGTTTGCTGGCTTCCAATTTCTAACTTATTCTTGGCCAGACCACTTGCCTGGAGTATTAACGCTTTCAGTACCTTACTGACATTCTGAATATCCCCTAATACAGTGGTTCTCTACCTTTTCCAGACTGGGACGCCTCCAACTCCACTCTCCCCTAGTCTTGATCTAGCCTGGGGCAAGGTGGTCATGATGCCCTGATACCGATTCACTAAACTCCAGGAGTGTCAACTCCCAGGCTGAGAACCAGAGCCTTAGTATTCTTTATTGGGAGGGATAGTTCAGTGGTTTGAGCATTGGCCTGCTAAGGCCAGGGTTGTGAGTTCAATCCTTGAGGTGGCCATTTGGGTCAAAAATTGGGGATTGGTCCTGCTTTGAGCAGGGGGTTGGACTAGATGACCTCCTGAGGTCCCTTCCAACCCTGATATTCTATGATTCTTCTTAAAGAACCGCTGTCCAAAACATCAAAAGAGACACAACAGAACTACAGTAAATATAACTATGCTCTCACTACTAGAGGGGTGAGGTCCAGATGCAAAACACAGGACCTGAAATGTTGTAGGTTGCCCATGAATCATTTTGCCTGTAAAATTCCAGGAGTTGATCAAGTTGTTACATCCATGCCGAGAGGTAATGGGAGAATCTCAGTCCTCTCCTTTTCAGCTCTGAACAGTGTGTCATGCCTCTTGTAGGTTTCATTCTCTGGGAGGGGAGCTGGAGTTTCATTAACATGGAAAGGCCCTTTAGGTAAATGGGTAATAGAGCAAATGAACTGTTTTGCAGTTGGGTAAAGCCAATGCAGCTACTGGTCTGGGTGCTGTTTAATTGAACCAGAATTCCAGGACTTTAGCTAAGCTTTGGATGGTATTAAAGGCAATTCTGCAGGAATTAACTGGGCCGAACTAGGCTTAAAAATAGCTTTGCAAGCTTTAGTGGGAGTCCAGGTGGCATTAAGGAAATAGCCATTTATTGAGCAAGAATAAGCTAGTTTCCAGCTGACCACGGGGCTGTTTTGTCTCCCCTGGAGCATGTGATTTGGACTTGCTTGTTGTTCCAGGATCACCTTTGGAGGGAATTTTCAGCTTGTCTGACATTGAACTGTCACCTTGAGCCCTGAGCAAGAGAGCTAACAGTGGTGCAGGGAACCTTGGGTGGTGCTTGCCTTGTGAAGGAGTCTATCCAAGCAATGCATTCTCCTGCTGCACAGATGTTCTCAGCAACTCTGGGAGGGCAGAAGATAAATTGGCCTTAACAGACTGATTCCCATCTGACTTCAGTGACAACAACTTCATAAAGGATGTAAAATTTGTGGGCCACATGCTGCTCTCTGTTCCACCAATGTAAACCAGGACTACATCTGGGTGGAGTTACTCTTCTGCAATAACATTAGCAGTGTTACTCCAGAGTTACACCATGGCACCTAAGAGTGGAATTTGGCGCAATGTGTCCAAACTATTTCTCTCACTTCCTCCTCCCCCCTCTTTATTTCTTTTTCTGCTGTTTCTCTTTTTTTCCTTGCCATTCAGTAGGTGAAGAGACGCTGTGCATGCTAGTGATTGTAACAGCAGAGTAAGAGTCATGATCCCTGAGAGCTTTTCCTGGCTCCGCCACTGACTCTCTGAGTGACCTTAGGCAAGTCCCTTTGCCTCTCTTTGCCCCAAGCCAGGTCTACACTACAGACACTACAGAGGCACAGTTACATTAGTGCAGCCGTGCTACAGTAGCACCATACCGTAGACACTTCTTACACTGATGGAAGGGGTTTAGCTAATCCTCCCCTCCAGGCTGCGGTAGCTAGGTTGAGAGAAGACTTCTTCCATTGACCTAGCCACATCTACTCTGGGAGTTAGGCCGGCTTGACTACGGTGCTCAGGGATATGAATGTTTCATGCCCCTTAGCAGTGTAGCTAGGTCAATCTAGTTTTTAAGTGGTAGACCAGGCCTTAGTTTCCCAACATGGGCTTAATAATATGAAGTCACATCAGAGGGCTTCTGCAGGGTGAATTCAATCATTCGGTAAAATGCTTTGAGATCCTGGATAAAAGCTGTTAGACACCTGAGTGTTACTGTTGTTGTTGTTCTCTTGACAGATTGCCTTTAGTCACTGTGCAAAACCCACCCTTGTCTGGTCTCTTTCAGGCCCTACACAGTAGAGATGGAAAGATACTATCAGACAGAGAATGAGGATGAAAATCCCTTCATCTGCTCCCAGCCTCGGGAGAATGGAATGCGCTACTGCCGCAGTATCCCGACACGGAGGGAAGAAGGCCTGGAGTGCACCCTGGACTTTTACGCCTATAACGACACCACTAACACCTCCTGCGTCAATTGGAACCAGTATTACACCAACTGTTCGGCTGGGGAGCACAACCCCTTCAAAGGAGCCATCAACTTTGACAACATCGGATATGCATGGATCGCAATATTTCAGGTGAGCACGGTGGGCAGGCTCCCATTCTCACCCCCGCTGAGAGTGAGTACTCACAGGTCAGGTCAAATCTACCTTGATCAGTGCTAGGTTCACAAGTATCTGCAGGACCAGCTCTGCTCTCCTATAGCTATTCCACTCCTTGAGCAGTAATGCAAGAGCCCCATAGGCTGCCAGGAGGGCAATTTGATGTCCAGTCTGAAGAAGCCTTCCTCACTTGGAGGGAAATCCACTCCTGTGTAGAAGGTCTATGCACCATTTAAATTCAATTGAAGGGATTAACTGGGATTTAAGAGGTATACAGGCTTTTCTGCAGGTTCTCTGCACAGCGGTAAATTTCACCCAAGAGTTTCCTTCCAACTCAGTTTGTGCATCACTTTTCTTTGCATCGTCAGCTCTTGGGACCCTGGAAGCATCATTGCCATAAGGCTTTTTAACATGAGGTATGTTTCCAATTACCACTTTGAGTGGCATTAAATAAGCATGTTAACAAATGGTGTATGAACCTTTGTAAGCACAATGAATCCATCCCACTATTCTATACTATGCTCATCCCACACTGAAACATACCAGTGTATTTGAGACCAAGAGCAAGGTGCTACTTTAAGCAGGTATCTGGCCCAAGAGGTGGTAGGAAAAGGCCATTTCCAGCTGCAGTGAGAGCAGACTGTGTTAGATTGGTTTACGTCCTTCTCCTCAGCGTGACTCTATTTTAGAGCTACAAAACTTGGGTGACCAAACGCTGCTCCGTTGAGGTTAATTGGAATTTTTGCCACTGACTTTCAGGGAGCAGGATTTTTCCCTCTGAGCTGTAGTACATGGCCTTGGTGCAACCAGATTGTCACTGACCAGTGCGAAGGGCATGAGTGCTGTTCCTCCTGTGCTTAGGCCTATGGGGGTGGTGACTGGTGAGCTGATTGTTCTTTCTCCTGCCTCTCTCAGGTCATCACGCTGGAGGGCTGGGTGGACATCATGTACTTCGTCATGGATGCTCATTCCTTCTACAATTTCATCTACTTCATCCTTCTGATCATCGTGAGTGATCTCTCAGCCCGCCCAGTGGGTAGCATGCCTTTTGCTCAGGCGTACAGGGAAGGACGTAGTGGTGTGAATGGGAAGAGTGGGCAGGAAGGGTGTTGGAGGTAGCACTTAATCCAGGCTGGGAGAGGTGGAAACCAACTCATTGGAGGACCTGCAGATGAGTTTTACATACATTGGAACAACCCCATTTCCCCTTGTTAAAGGGGTGAAATATGTTGCGTGGGGGTGAATTTCTGCTGTAGTTGTACATCTAGCTGTATTTTGCTGGAGACGAGAACTGAAGTAAGTATAAGTTCTCCTGTTCTACAGTGGGTCTGCCTCCTCCTGTTCGGCAATACGTCACCCTCCTCATCCTTCTTCCTTTTTTGCAGTAGACTCCTCCTCTTTGCCTTTTTATTAAAAAAAAAAAAAAAAAAAAGTAAATGAAACAGTAAGTGAGTTTCCTGCCGCTGAAAGGTGTCGGCCTGCTCGAACTCTTGGGGTACATGGTGCCTGTCAAAGGCTCCACCCACAAGAAAACACCATCGCTCCTACTTTGATGGAAAGTGTCAGACTGATGGTCCTGGAGGCTGAAGCCCTCAGTGCAGCACACATGCTCAGTTGTGTCTCAATCCCAACCTGCTGAGGCCCACATCTCTGGAGACTGCTGAGACTGCCCCCTGGGATAGCTTCTGTGTTGTGGACTCCTGTCCTGTTAGGCATGGACCAAGGCCACCAGAATCACTGCACATTGGCCACCAAACACCATTGTGCTCATTCATAGTCGTTACCAACCCAGTCCTGGATTTGAACCGGTGACCTAGAGGTTAAAGGCTGTTTAGTCTATCACTAGTTCTCAGAGTCCTCAAAGGGTTTCTGTTCCTACTCAGTGATCGTTCCTTCTGCTCTGCAACAGATCCGTATGCTCTGTGCATTCCAAAGACAATGCAGAGCAAGGCATTGATAGCCTGTGCTGTTGTGTATTACGGGGGACTGGGGAGAATGCAAGACTGAGAAGTGATTGGTTGCTCTTTTTAATCAAGGTGGAATAGTGCCCATGATCTACACAACACAGAATCTAATGAAACCCAAGTTTGGAATCAAATATCAAATCCTTGGCTACAGACAGCTGATGCTCTTGAGTAACAATATCCCCATAAATCCTGTTAACAAAGATTTCACAAGCCACCCACACGCTGCCAGAAGAAAAAGCCTCCTATCAAAAGGGCTCAGTGCTTTCATTCTAATGCAGTTAATTGTGATAATTACAAGCAGTGTCTGCTGAGACATAAAACAAAATACAAAATACAAAACAAAACCCCAAAGAGGACCTCGGATATTAAAAAAAAAAAAAAAAAAAGCAAACTCTTAGTCAAAATAAACTTTCCCTCCTCTTTGATATATGACGTCACCCGTGGAGACCTGGCGTGGGAGGCCCCACAGTGGAGATTCTGAGAGGCTGTCTCCTGCGTGCCCCTCAAGGCAGACAGGACAGGGGGCCGCCCACCCTGTGAGTGAGTCAGGGTGTGATGTCTACTCTTTGCTGAAATATTAGCCCTTGCCTATGGTGTATCAGTGTCAGATGTGTCCAGCGCTCCTACACTTTCACACACACACCCACATCCATGGCCCTCTCACCCCCACTTTTTGTGTCCTTCTGCTGGCTGCCACCACCACCTCCTCACCGAGCACAAGGTGCTTCTATCCTCACCTTTAAGCTCCTCCTCTGCATGGCCCTGCTTTACCTTGTGAAAGTCATTTCTTCTTGTGTGTCCACCCGACCATTTGCTCCGTCAATGACGCCAACCTCCATCGCCTGCTTTTCCCACAAGCACCGTCACACTGTCTCCTGTCCTCTCCCTTATGTTGGGGGAAAACGTCCCGCAACAGATTTCACAAAGCTGCCACTTCATCTTCTTTCAGATCCCTGCTTAAAACCCATCTCTGCTGTGATGCCTGCAAACCACCGTGATCTGTCTTTGGCTAAACTAGTGACCATGTGCGATTCCTGAGATCACCCTTACAACTAACACACACATACACACATTTATTCACCTGTCCGCAATATCCTACCTTATCCTTTGAGCAACCTGGGGCAGAGACAAGCTGTGTTATTTGTTTGTTCAGTGTCTAGAAGAGCTGTGCGAACAACTGATTGCTTGGTTCAGTGGCCAAACAAAAAAAAAAAAAGGGCGGGGGACAGACATTATTCTAGTTGACCCAGAACAAAACTTTTCAATTTTTGGAGAGAAATGTAAATGTCAAAAAAAATGTTTTGCATCAAGGAAACCCATTTGGTTCAACTCAAAATGAAATCTTTTGTTCAAAGGGTTTTAACTTTTTTTTTTCCAAAATAAAATTGAAGCATAATTGAAATGCAAAGTCATTTTGAATAGAAAAATCTAAATGTTTTGTTTCAACTATTTTTTCCAGCCAAAACCGTTTAGCAAATTCGGCACAACTTTGCAAAATATTTTGGTAGACCCAAATGTGCATTTATTTATTTTTTGGTGGGGGGAAAAAAAACCTTTTGTCTGAAAAGTGTTGGCCAGCTCTACTGACTAGAACGATAGGTTCTGATCCCTGTTTGGGGTCCTTTTGTTTCCATTGTGGTAGCAGCTATCAAAAGTCATTACACACATACCCTGCCACCCTCTCTCTTGGGCTGATGGCATCTTCTGTTCTCCTTTAGGTGGGCTCCTTCTTCATGATCAACCTGTGCTTAGTGGTCATCGCCACCCAGTTCTCTGAGACAAAGCAGCGAGAGAGCCAGCTGATGAAGGAGCAGCGGGTCCGCTACCTATCCAATGCCAGCACGCTGGCCAGTTTTTCGGAGCCGGGTAGCTGCTATGATGAACTTCTCAAATATCTGGTTTACATTGCCCGTAAGGCCAGCAAACAGGTGGTCAAAGGCTATAGAGAGGCAGGGTTCAAACTGGGTCTCCTCTCCAGCCCGAGGAATAAGAGTGGGGCCGAGAGGCAGCCGTGCAAACATCGGCAGAGGAAAAGGTCATCAGTGCACCATCTGATTCACCATCACCACCACCACCACCACCACTACCACCTGGGAAATGGGAACTTGCGGGCACCACGCGCCAGCCCTGAAATCAGCGATGTGGAAACCAGCTCACTCCACAATGGCACCAACAGGCTCATGCTCCCTCCCGCAACATCTAATCCCCATTCTGCCCCCAATGCTGCTGCAGAGTCCGTGCACAGCATCTATCATGCAGATTGCCACTTTGAGCCTGTCCGTTGCAGGTCATCCCTCCTTCAGCCTGGCTTGAGTTTACCAAGCCCAGAGGTGCTCCCCAAGAATGTGGTTGGCAACAAGGTCTATCCCACCGTACACCCAAGCACCTCCCATGAGATGCTGAAAGAGAAAAATGTAGCAGATTCTACAGTGAACCCTGGGGCCAGCACGCTAACCAACCTTAATATCCCTCCTGGGCCGTACAGCACCATGCACAAGCTCCTGGAGACCCAGAGTACTGGTGAGTGCTGGAGCTGGGGGTCAGCCTTTGGTTGCATTCCAGAAATAAGACCTAAGTCCCAATTTTTTTTTTCTTTCCACTGAATCTTTCCAGGATTCTTTTCAGTCCGCAGTACAGGTACAGGAGCTGGCTTTCCAGGTAAGGCCAAGTCAGAATCTTCCCGCCTGCAAAATGCATCCTGAGTTCAGATCCTGAGTGGAAGTCTCTGTTTCCCAGCTTTGCACCAGCAAACACCTAGGGCAATGGACTATCAGGAAATCTGTGTTTTTCGTAAGAGTTTGTCTCGCCTAGCTCTTCTCCCCAGTCCCACTGACCACCTCAAATCATCGCATTTCCTAATCAGACTAGAGCTGGGCCCAAGCCACAAAGTGCAGATCTGGATCTCAACTTGCCCAAAGCGCAGGGGTGTTCTGGCCCATCTGTAGGCAGAACACTGCCCTCAGTGCTGGCTGTACTGCCCACTCTTTGATGTTTGGTTTGGGTTTGGAGAGCTGCCTCTCTAGGTGCTTATATTGCTCCCCATTACTGTAGTATCTGAGTGCCTCACAGATTGGAAAGAATTTATCCCCATAATGCACCCATGAGTACGGTTATCCCCATTGTACAGAGAGGGAACTGAGGCTCAGAGAGATTCTGGGCCTGATTTTCAGAGGTTCTGATCACCTACAACTCTAAGTCAAGGCAATGACAACTGCGGGGCTCAGCAAGTTTGAAAATCAGGTCCCAAGGGACTTGCTCAGAATCTCGCCAGAAGTCTGTGGTAGAGCCAGGAACTGAACCGAGGTCTCCTGAATCCCAGTCTAAGACCTTCTCTGTACGACATTACTTCCCCCTTTACACTCTGCGGTTTGGGAACATAGCCAAACCTTGTTCAAACTCTCTCAGCCTCTGGGGTCTGGAAGTCCTTCTAGTAGAAGCTTTCTGGCAAGTCCGCTTTCTGGCAAGTCCACTTTCTGTCCCAGTAAAACAAAAAAACCCAAAACCAATGGCCTTTCGCTCTGTTTTAACCTTTCCAGTTCGCCCTCCTGACTGGAACCTTGTGTGTGAAGTGGACAAGGTTTTCCAGTCATTCCAGAACCCCACAAGTTATTTGAGTTGGGCTCTGAAAATGGGCAAAGGTTTTGAGGTGGGGGTGGGAGAGCTTGGTTTTTATTTCACCTAACCTGGATGGTGATACTGTGGCTGCATCAGGCATGAGCATGCAGACGTCCTGTTCCTCTTGCAGGCAGCTATGATAGAAGCATATCCTGCCTGTACAGTCAAGTGAAGGAACCATCTGTCAGCTGGGAGCTGCCATTGTGAGGAACGATTTGAGAATCATATGTTTAGGGGGAAGCTAGTAATTCTGAAGTATCAGCAAACAGCAGGAGTATGAAAGTCACTCGCTGGCTCCTGCACTGTCTCTAATTACAACACCTAACGCTCCAGGTTCTGGAGGAGCTGATTGCTTTCTGTTAGCCCTAATAGCCAAAGGTATAATGAGGTGGTAAGGATCCCTTGGCTGGTGAAAATGTCTCACTGTGGGCAGCAGAAAACCACTTAGTATATAAAGGGAAGATCCTTGGAGTATAATGTTTCTGCATGACCCTCTTTAACCTGCTTGGGACGTGCAGTACAAGGGTTGGGGGAATCTAAGCAACTGGGGTTTATAAGAGAATAATTCCTGAAATTGGGAGATGCTTAGAACAGGCATCGGGCCTTGTTATTTATTTGTTAGCTGTAATGCCCGCTATGTGCTTTCTAAACACTTCTAAAGGACAGATCCTGATCTGTGGATCCTGCCCCCACAGACCAAGGATAAGAAAAGGAGAGTGGGTATAGCTGAGCAAATAACTGATTTTTTTGGTTCCCTGGCAATTCTGAAAAATCAATATGAAATTTCATTGCGGGTCAAATCAAAAACAAAATATTTCAACAGTTCTGGTGAATCAAAATGTTTCTTTAAAAGTTTTCTTTTATTTTGTGTCAAATTAAATGTTTCATTCTCCCCACAATGAAATGTTTCGTTTCAATGCCATGCCCAGTTTGGGCTTTTTTTTCAATAAATGTGAAGAAAATTTCAAAATGAAAAGACCAAAGGTTTCAACATTTTCGGAATTTTTGTTGTTTATTGAAACAAACAGGCGAAACTGACACGAATTCATGAAATGTTCTGGTGTCACTGATTTTCACATTTTTTGGCTGACAGATGTGGTCCAGCTCCAATTGTGGGTGGAACTGGGAATAAATAATATTGTTAGTGAGAAAGCAGAGTGGCGCTAGGATCTTGGAGAGGGGAGTGAGGAAGCTGAACAGCCCCTGAGGTCTAAAAGAGAAGCTCTGAGCTTTTATGGATGTGTAAGGTGATAGCTTGTCCCCAGCCCACAAAGGACCCCTTGCCACACCCAGAGTCTCTTTTCCAGGCAGTTTTATTTCTCAAATATAGGCAAAAACCTCACAAACACAGCTCCTCCATCCAGCCTGGGCTATAGCTCCCAGGGGAGTTTTCCCTTTGCCTCTCTCAATTCCTCCTGCTTTAGGGCCTATGGCAGGATTCTCCTGTGCTCTGTTCACTGAGCACGGCCTCCCAGGGCGCTCTCTCTGGAAACTCTTTCCCTCCCGCAGGTTCCCACTACAGCAACCACTCCCAGGGAACTTCCTACTGCTCCTGCTCCCACTACCCAGGTCTCCTGTCTGACCCGTTTCCCTAGTCTCAGGGAGCATGCAGTGAAAGCTCTCTCTGCCCCTTTTGGGACTGACTCTCAGGCCTGACTCACCTTCTCTGATAGCCCAGCTGGTGATCAGCTGACTAGCCACAGCTGCCCTGGCCTTTTCCCTCTTAAAGGGCCAGTGCTGAGACAGGGAGCAAGAATATAATTTCTCTCTGGCCTTCATGCAGACTTAGGGACCAACCAGACTCCTGTCAGCCTGTACAAGGAGGATCTAGACAGAGAGCGTCACATGGTAATAAAATGAATGTGGAGTTCCTGTCATTTGAACCCTTAGCTTCCCTGACCCAGCATGCAGGGAACAGACTCCTCTTACCTCAGCTTATTTGTGTTTTAGGTGCCTGTCAAAGTTCTTGCAAAATTTCCAGCCAGTGTGTGAAACTGGACAGTGGTTCCTGCAACCCAGACAGCTGCCCCTACTGCATCAAGACTCTGGCTCGTGACCTGGAGCTCACGGACAATGAGACGGCGGACTCGGACAGCGAGGGGGTGTATGAATTCACTCAAGACGTCCACTACAGCGACCAGAGGGACCCTCAGCGAGGGAAAACCAAGGGAAGGAAAACCAGCCAAATCCTAGCTTTCTGGAAAGTGGTGTGCGAGACATTCCGGAAGATCGTGGACAGCAAGTACTTTGGCCGGGGGATCATGATTGCCATTCTGATCAACACCCTCAGCATGGGGATCGAGTACCACGAGCAGGTGAGCAGAGCCCATTCTGTGTTGTACAGAGGCTAGCTAGACGCTCCCTGGAGGGAGAGGGCTCAGCATGGAGACTTCATTAGCACAGTCTTCTCCTGCTCTCGTAGCCTTGTGGGGGAGATTTATTTATTTATTTTTTTTACCATGAGCCGCGTGATTAACCTTGACCCCTGCTTAGTTGCTTGCCAGGCCTGGCTATGTTTTTACCAATTGCTGTTCAATGGCTCTTCCTTTTTGCGGTAGCGAGTGTTGGAGCCCTGGTTTGGTGAGGGGTATAGGGAGCCTTTTGCCTCTGTGTTGCTGGTTTTGAATTCAGCCCAGGCTGGTGGACATAAAAGTTGACCCCATGTGATGGCTGTTTGCGGGCCTACGTGAAATGAAGCTGATGGGAATTAGGCCATGTCCCAGTGAGCAGGTGTCCTCATAAAAAACCCCAAACCACTCCCCAAACCGGCACACAATAATGCTCTTTTTGGCTGTCTCAGTAAGAGGCTGTGTATTTCATGGGCCACGGAAGCTGAGCTACCTCCTATCCTTAGTGGTGGCGCCTCCCAGGCAGACCCGTTGGCAGGACAGTATGGAAAATCTCAGTCTTCAGCTGCTTCTGCTGTAACTGGACTGTGCCTGCAGAGAGAACTCCGGGGCCTGTTGATCTGGCACCATTCATGGGTTCTTATCACGTTAGATCTGGTACACGCAAGTACACACATTGTCTCAATCTAATGCTTACTCCTAAACCTCGGCACTGATCAGGCCTGGTAGTGTTCCATTCTCATGGTGAATCTCCGCTTTGCGGGTAACTTCCACCCAAGCATTGTAGCCCTGCAAGTCAGTGGCAGCTCCTGCTATAGAAAACCTCCCTAGGACATTCGGAACCGTTCGGACGGAAAGGGCGGGAGGTTTGTGGCCTGACTCTCAATTACTGTCAATGTAAAGGGGCCTTACTGAAAGTGAGCAACAGGCCCTTGGATTTTGGGGTTTTAGTTCTCTTGCAGCATGCTCCAGCTTCCCTATTTTAGATCATGACTTCGGCTCTTCCTCAGACCAATAGTGATGATGGATCTGTACCACAGGATCTCACAGCAGTTTGGTGGCCTCAACCAACCTTCCTGGAGGATACATCACAAAAAACCCAGGGATGAGCCCAAGTCATAAAGTTCCAGTGCAGATGTACCCAAAAATCTGGAGTGCTTGGATCTAGGGCTTTGGATCAGGCTCATCCCAACTAGTACCCCTTGCTGGCAATCTCAACCAAGAGGCCAAAGGCTGAGCTAACCCGAGGTGCTCCCATGGGCCGGGCCGTGCGCTGATGCTTGCATTGCTTGCACTGTTTCTGTCCAGGGAACGAGCAGAGAGCCTCAGTTTTAGGCCAGCGCAGCAATCCCAGCAATGTTGCCCATGGCCAACAGACTTTGGGGTTCACGCAGCAAGGGTCAGCACCACTGCAGGCATGAAAGAAGGTTTTATTCCCACTCCCCTAGAGAGGTCGGCTCACAATGAATGCTCCTGTTTCTCCAATGGATGCTGTGGCAACTGTCCTGTGAATCCAAAGTAGACTAATTTCGGAGTCTCTAACCTATTGTCTCATACACCCTAGTCCCTGAAGGCAAGAGGCTTCCTGTCCATGATACACATATCTAGTCCCCATAGCTAGTCTTTAAGAGGAGAAGATGCTGCCATGTTCTTCTCCTCTGGTACACTGAGGTCCCAGCTTTCAAAGGGATCTCCACTCAGTCTCTGTTTTTTCACCCCAAGTGATGTAGCTGCAAACAATTTAATGCATAGTTCGGGCGGTGCACATAGACATCTAAGCACCTGATATCGCCTCTTCTGAAAATTGGGCCCTGACTATATTACCCAGGGGCTTGTGCGCACAGACCTGACTGTTGGGTTATTGTGGGTGAGCTCTGTGTTGACTTTTGGTAGAAGAGCTTAGGTGGCTCTGTGCTTACGCCCAGTAAAACCCTTGTTACACCAAGTCTCTCATTAGACGAGTCGCTGGAGGAATGTACGGTAGCCAACAGACCTCCACTGATACAGGACTGAGAGAGATGTTCTGATAGCAAGGCCCTTTCCATTTGTTCCTCTAACCAGTGATGCACAGGAAGTTTCCAGGACATCAGAACTGGGTAGAACAATTCCTGTCCTATGGCCAGTGTTTTCTGGGAACTCCCCTGCACTTTGAGCTTTTGTTGTTTACTTTTCTCTTTTTCTGACATGTTTCTTATTTGTATAGTCACTTGCAGTTGGATGCAAAGGCATTTCTTCCACTGTTTATAGCTCCCCGTGTCAGCACGGTAGTTGCGAACTGAGCAGACATAATTCCAGATTCCAGTGTCCTCCTGTGGTATTAACGCATCAGTGACTAAACATTAGGAAGACTCCGACCCACTCAGTGTGCTAAATGTGTCTCTTCAAACCAGCACATTCTTTCTGAACTCCTTAATACAATATGGCTGGCTAACCTTTGTTTTCAGTATGTATTTAATGGAAATGCACTCTGCAGTCCTACAGGTAGGATTAGTCTCATGCTGTTTCACCTTCAATTGGTGAGCTTACTGGAATATTTCTGTACCGCTGGGAGAGAAAATGTCTGATGGTATTGGAGACTCATCATTCTTTCATTATTATCTGGGGACTGTTTCTGAAGAACCTGGGGGGCAAAATAAAGAAGAGGATGGAAAGTTCATATTTCCCATTTTGATAGATGAACATAAGAACGGCCATACTGGGTCAGACCAATGGTCCATCTAGCCCAGTATCCTGTCTTCTGACAGTGGCCAATGCCAGGTGCTTCAGAGGAAATGGACAACAGGTAATCATCAAGTGATCCATCCCCTGTTGCCCATTCCCAGCTTCTGGCAAACAGAGGCTAGGGACCCCATCCCTGCCCATCCTGGCTAATAGCCATTGATGGACCTATAGTCAATGAACTTATCTAGTTGTTTTTTGAACCCCATTATAGTCTTGGCCTTCACAACATCCTCTGGCAAGGAGTTCTACAGGTTGACTGTGTGTTGTGTGAAGAAATACTTCCTTTTGTTTGTTTCAAACCTGCTGCCTATTAATTTCATTTGGTGACCCTTAGTTCTTGTGTTAGGAGAAGGAGTAAATTACACTACCTTATTTACCCTTTCTCCACACCAGTCATGATTTTATAGACCTCTATCATATCCCCCCTTAGTTATCTCTTTTTCAAGCTGAAAAATCCCAGTCTTATTAATCTCTCCACATATGGCAGCTATCCCATACCCTAATCATTTTTGTTGCCCTTTTTAGAACCTTTTGCAATTAAAGGTAAAGACAGAAATGTCGTCTATATATAAATCTATTATTTTGGTCTTATTCCATTGGAAACCGCTAAGGGCTGATTCACCAAGTTTGGTGCCCATGATAAGTTGCACCTTTAAAATTTGCCCATGCAAGTGCAGTTTTTGTGTGTGCGACAGGATGCCTTCACAAATTTGTCACCCTCCTCTGGAACATTTCTCTCTCTAAAGCTCTTCCAGTACCTTGAATGTGCAGTTTTATTTTTAGTGCTGCTGGAGATGCTGCTTAATCCAAACAATAGATCCCTGGCCCTGGGGAAAGGAAGATCCTAGGAAAGCTACTTCTGCTAGAGTAGCACGTGAGAAGCTCCTGTAGACTCATCCTCATTGAAACTATGTTGGACCAAAAGCAGCATGGAAATGCCATGTACTCTGAGACTGTATTCAAGCAAGTCCACCACTGCTCTTACACATGTTTAGAGGAATCATAGAATAGAATATCAGGGTTGGAAGGGACCTCAGGAGGTCATCTAGTCCAACCCCCTGCTCAAAGAAGGACTAATCCCCAATTAAATCATCCCAGCCAGGGCTTTGTCAAGCCTGACCTTAAAAACTTCTAAGGAAGGAGATTCTACCGCCTCCCTAGGTAACGCATTCCAGTGTTTCACCACCCTCCTAGTGAAAAAGTTTTTCCTAATATCCAACCTAAATCTCCCCCACTGCAACTTGAGACCATTACTCCTTGTCCTGTCCTCTTCTACCACTGAGAATAGTCTAGAACCATCCTCTCTGGAACCACCTCTCAGGTAGTTGAAAGCAGCTATCAAATCCCCCCTCATTCTTCTCTTCTGCAGACTAAACAATCCCAGTTCCCTCAGCCTCTCCTCATAACTCATGTGTTCCAGACCCCTAATCATTTTTGTTGCCCTCCGCTGGACTCTCTCCAATTTATCCACATCCTTCTTGTAGTGTGGGGCCCAAAACTGGACACAGTACTCCAGATGAGGCCTCACCAATGTCAAATAGAGGGGGATGATCACGTCCCTCGATCTGCTTGCTATGCCCCTACTTATACATCCCAAAATGCCATTGGCCTTCTTGGCAACAAGGGCACACTGCTGACTCATATCCAGCTTCTCATCCACTGTCACCCCTAGGTCCTTTTCTGCAGAACTGCTGCCTAGCCATTCGGTCCCTAGTCTGTAGCTGTGCATTGGGTTCTTCCGTCCTAAGTGCAGGACCCTGCACTTATCCTTATTGAACCTCATCAGATTTCTTTTGGCCCAATCCTCCAATTTGTCTAGGTCCCTCTGTATCCTATCCCTGCCCTCCAGCGTATCTACCACTCCTCCCAGTTTAGTATCATCCGCAAATTTGCTGAGAGTGCAATCCACACCATCCTCCAGATCATTTATGAAGATATTGAACAAAACCGGCCCCAGGACCGATCCCTGGGGCACTCCACTTGACATCGGCTGCCAACTAGACATGGAGTCATTGATCACTACCCATTGAGCCCGACAATCTAGCCAACTTTCTACCCACCTTATAGTGCATTCATCCAGCCCATACTTCTTTAACTTGCTGACAAGAATACTGTGGGAGACCGTGTCAAAAGCTTTGCTAAAGTCAAGAAACAATACATCCACTGCTTTCCCTTCATCCACAGAACGAGTAATCTCATCATAGAAGGCGATTAGATTAGTCAGGCATGATCCTTCCCTTGGTGAATCCATGCTGACTGTTCCTGATCACTTTCCTCTCATGTAAGTGCTTCAGGATTGATTCTTTGAGGACCTGCTCCATGATTTTTCCGGGGACTGAGGTGAGGCTGACTGGCCTGTAGTTCCCAGGATCCTCCTTCTTCCCTTTTTTAAAGATTGGCACTACATTAGCCTTTTTCCAGTCATCCGGGGCCTTCCCCCGTTCGCCACGAGTTTTCAAAGATAATGGCCAATGGCTCTACAATCACAGCCGCCAACTCATTTAGCACTCTCTGATGCAACTCGTCCGGCCCCATGGACTTGTGCACGTCCAGTTTTTCTAAATAGTCCCGAACCACCTCTTTCTCCACAGAGGGCTGGCCATCTATTCCCCATGTTGTGATGCCCAGCACAGCAGTCTGGGAGCTGACCTTGTTCGTGAAGACAGAGGCAAAAAAGCATTGAGTACATTAGCTTTTTCCACATCCTCTGTCACTAGGTTGCCTCCCTCATTCATTCATGAAGTGCAGGCATCATCCGGGGAGGGTTACCAGTTTGTTCCTTCCCGTATCTGCCCCATCCCTCCTTCCTTTTATCTGCCATTAAAAACAATTGACATTGCCAGCACCAGTGTTGTGACTCTGAGGAGCTACCACTGTCAAAGGACACCACAGGGGAGCATGAACAGCCCTATGGGCTCTGAGACAATGTTGAAAACACCATAGGCTGGTAGGTGGGGCCCAAAGGATTATGAGGGGAAAGAGGTGGTAAATTATGGGTAATGAGATGAAGTTGGTAGGTAAGGGAGGGACCCCAGGGGCTGTGAGTGGAAGATTCTTTAGATGGCTTTTTGAAACTACTTCTGTTCCCATTTCCTTTCTTCTAGGCACTTGGTATGAATAGTGAATCATGTTTTTATTAGTTCATCCGATTAAAGTGGTGGCAGAGAGCAAAGAGGTGTTTTTCTGTAAACTCAGGAGGCTTATACGCGGCAGTTTCCTAATCTGACAGTTATGAGACTGGGAATTAGGGCAGAGAAATGCTGGCCCAGGTCTTTCTGCAGAGATTATAAACAGTGAAACTTGTGATTTTTCTTTTACAAAGTGAGATTTACAGCCTTCGCCTGAAAGTGCAAGTGATCGACCTCACCAAATTTATCTTCATTGGCTGATTGTTTGAAAAGAAATGAGGGGGCTTTAAGAGTACTTGACTTTGAGTTTCTATATTAAGATCTCTTGCTTATTTAATGAATATTTATGGCATGGGCTTTTCACACATCCAGTCCTGAGTGAGCCAGGCTATATTAGGCTAAATTCTCTCAGGACATATTTTATGGTGCCGGGTCAAAAGAATGGCACTTAGAGGAGGGGGGAATAGACACACTAATTACCAGGATTACTAGAGAGAAAGGAGGGCCCAGGGGTTAGGGCACTGGTTTGGGACTTGAAAGATCCTGTTCTGCCTCAGAAATCCCAAGCAACCTTCAGCAAGTAAGTTACAAAGGGTGCATTGACATTTGAGCTGGTCTGTGTGATTCCCAGCTTGTGCAGACACACCCGTGCTAGCTGTGCCCACGGGTACGGCTAACCCGAGCCACCACCTGCAGGGACGTGGCTATTTTTAGGCACTAGCACAAGCAGAGCTAGTGTGGATATGTCTACGGGAACTGGGAAACATACCTCAGATGTAGATGTACCCATAGTCTCTCGGTGCTTCACTTCCCTATCGGTAAAATGGGGATATTCCATTACTGAGCTGCTTTAAAAATCTGTTTTGCTGAATGAGTTTTAAAATGCATTAGAAAATTTTCCCAGTGTAGACAGGCCCTTAGACTGTCACTCACCAACTTGCATTTCCCCGCTGCATATTACCTCTGAATTTGTACCCCACATCTCAGAGAGTGAATAGGAATCTAAGCTAGTATCATTTGAAGGTCAGGGGACCAGAAAAGAGGAGAATTTCAAGGAAACCAACATGAGGATGTAATTTAAAGTGGCCTGCTTTAAAGTGCTTTTAATTTAAAGTGGCCTATTTTAACTCATGCTGTCAGACAGCTCCACAGCCTCTAAATTATAACTAAGGCTCCCTTACACTCTGGGTGGTAGGTGGGGTAAGGAACAATAGGGAGTCAAGCTGAGATTAAGGGAACCAAGTCACTGTGCACATTTAATGCACCACAGAACAGAGAAAGGAGGCCAGGAGTTCTAAACACAATGCCCCCCCATTTGCTAACCACTTCAATGGACCTTGTAAGTTTAGCTAGTGCTGTGGGAGGTGGGTGTTACATTTTTTAAAATATGTTAGTGTTTTGTGCTTAAGAACCTAGGCTTTCAGTTCTGTCATTTTCTGAAATGACCCATCTGAGTGATTCACTGATTTCCCCTCCCCCCCCGCAACTATTTCACATCAAATCACACTTCAGCTCAGCCACTTGGAGTTCCTGCCGCTGCACTGGCATGAGGGTCAGATTAGGACCTGGATGTTTTTAACTATGTGCATATTTCCTTTTTAAAGAAGGTCCCATTCCCCAGCCGCCCTCAGGACTATAGCTATGGTTCTTGAATACTAGCTACAGTGTGAAAGTACTGGATAGAGTATGAAGAAATTAAAGCGTGTTTAAGATCACATAACCACTGTCCAGCGGCTGCGCTGGGCAGGCTTGGGACCTTTTCCAGGTTGCTGAGTATTCTAATATGACTGGTAAATTGATTGTTTTTCCACGGAGCAGTCCAACACCTGTAATGGAAAGGAAACAGAGCTGTATAGAAAGTGGCAATGAACACGTCAAAGCTCTGCACCTGTAGGAACTTTAAAGAATGAATGAGTTTATAGAAAGCCTTTACGGCCTGAGGCCCTCAAACCTAAGTAGTATATGTATTCGCATGCCAGTGAATGTATTCAGCAGCAGTACTGGATAGGGGTGCATTTCAATACTGGAAATATTCAATACAGTACTGGATAGGGGTGCGTTTCAGCCAGCAGTAGGCATGCAACGTAGCATCTGTTTTAATGTATTCTGCTCGTTGTATTTTTATTATTTATTTGGTAGCCATATTGTACTAGAACTGCATGAAATTTTTTGGCCAAAACCTTTTTTTTTTTTTTTTTTTTTGGTCAAAAAATGCAAATTCAGGTCAACCAAACCATTTCCTGAATTCATGTCAAACTTCCTTAATTATTTCATTGGGGAAAAAACAACATTTTGGTGGGGGGAAAGTCAGAAAGTTTCCATTCAACATTTGGAAATAAAACCTTTCAATTCGCAATGACCTTTAGTTTTGAAATTGAATTTGATTTTATTAAGTTAAAAAACCTGGAAACTGAAACATTTCAACCCGAAAATAATTTTTCCCAATTTTTCTGGTATGGCCAGTGAATTGAAAAATCAATTATTTGCACAGCTGTCCACTGTACAGTCCCTTCCCAAAGAATTTACAGTCTAAATAGACACGTAGGAAGGGAAACTGAGGTTCAGGGAAGTGAAATGACTTACTGGCTGTCACACACTAGATCAGTGGCACAGCTGGGACTAAAACGCTGGTCTCGTACCTCCTAAGCCAGCACTGCAGCCACTGGACCATACTGCCTCTTGGCTGTAGATATGTACATGTACTGGTGTATGTGTGGGTGTGTTGTATTTAGGTAACAGTAGATACCTGTTTGGTATGTGACTGTGTATTCAGCCATCAGTAAGCACGTTTGATAAAGGAATCATACAGTGTGTGTAAGTATTCAGCTAGCAATTTGTGTTTAGGATTATATGTGTCTATTCAGCATACAGTATGTGTATATTCTGCGTGGGCATGAGGACATGTGTCTGCGTATCCATGTAATGTGACCAACACTTGGGTATATATATGTATGTGTCCCACACTTCATTTTCTCATCTCTGTAACTTAAGTAGATGTCGGATTGCTGGGTGACAGCAAAAAAGGGAAGGCTTTTTTTCAGGGAGGATCCTGACAAATCACTAGATTGTCAAGATGAGAGGCAGTTAAAGCTGCATTTGCTCTTTCTCCTGTTTGTTAAGCTTGTTAGTGTTCCAGCCAACATTAAAATCAGAAATCTCAGCAAAACGGTCTTTCAAGAAGCTAACCTGCTCCATGGAAGGAAAGGGCTGTCAGTTACCTGCAGCCGCAGCATGATGTACCATTCAGTCCTTACCAGGTTCACTTAGTGCGGAGGAACAGAAATGCCGGTTGCTCAGTGGGATGAATGGGACTTGTGACCACTTAAGGACTTGCTGGCTATTCCTCATGGGGAAATTTGACCATCTCACTGAGGAGCTGAATAACCTTCAGCTCTCTAGACTCATGTTAACAGTTCAGTGCACTAAGGGAACTATAAGTGCTGAATGCCTAGGATCACACACCAAATATTTACAGTGCATCAGCACTGTATATCAACCTGGTTAAAGAGAATCTGCACCACTGCAATCACAATGAGGCTTTCACATATCAAATCAGGATATGTAATGTATGATCCTCTACCTCCCTGAGGGACAAGACCCCTGATTTGAAAAGAGGAACCCTGATATGCTGGGAATAAATCAATCTGAAGGTCCAGTGATCACAGACTGAGCTTAGAGAACCATTGGGAGGCCCCATGGGGACCCGATGACTAAGACTACGGTTTTGTCACTGAGGTCGCAGAAGTCACAGAATCTGTGACTTCCAAAGACTTCCATCACTTCAGCCCTGGCAGCTGGGAGCTGCAGGGTCCCACCACCTCCTGCACGGCAGGGAGCTGTGAGGCCACTGTCTGAGGCAGCAGGCTCCCAAGCTCTCAGCTGCCATGAGCAGGGGTGGTACCCCGCCACTCCCAGCCGCCACCACAGGCGAGGGGGGGATATACCCCACATCTCCCAGACACTGTGGGGGACAGGGGGACCCCCACAGCTCCCCACCACTGCGGAAGGGGGACCATGCAGCTTCCCTCCATTGCTGGTGGCGGGGGGATCCTGGAGCTCTGAGTCCCCACTGGTGGTGGGGGCCCCAGAGCTCCCAGCCACCCCACAGCTGCCCAGTCCCTTCCCATTTTATCATGGATATTTTTAGTAAAAGTCAGGGACAGGTCACGGGCAATAAAGAAAAATTCTCGGAAGCCCGTGACCTGTCCCTGACTTTTACTAAAAATATCCATGACAAAAATTTAGCTTTACCGATGACACATCCTGGTGACACATCAAGTTGGACGTGTGAGGCAGAGACTCCTATTGCAAACCACATGGCTGTGGAAAGGCATTGTGTAAAAGCAGCCAAATGCCCATTTAGCCAGGCTTGAGCCCAAATGATGAAGCAGAGAGAAGGCGGCCTGCAGACGATTAAACCATTCCCGGTCCCAGATTGCAAAGTGGAAGGAGCAGCCTACAACCATGTCAGGTCATTGGTAGCCCGAATAGTTTTCACAGGAGTGCTTTAAGGGCTCAATCCAAAACCCACTGAAGGTGATGGGAGTCTTCCGATTAACTTTATTAGGCTGTGGATCAGGGTCCAAAAAGCAAATTGAGGCAAACTGCCGTTTTTAAAGTCCCTAGATTTTTACTGAGAATTTATTTATAAAAAAAAAGGCTCAAAACAAATTAGAAGAAAAAGGAAGAGACCAAATGAAAATGCAGGTAGAAATTGTTCGCTCCTGATAGAGAATTACAACTGTGATCGAGGCACTTTAAATACATGCTGAAATTGAGCTGTTCACTGTTGAGCCAGTTGAATCATTTGCCTTTTGGAAGCCCAGATTCTGCAGTGGTCCAGGTTCATGGGGCCAGTATTGTTCTTTTGCTTTGCAAAGGCATGTCCTGCTCAAACAGAATATTTCTTTCGTTTTTTTCCCCCCAGTTCTGGCCATAATCGTGTTGCCTGATTGCTTCTCTTTTAAAGCCTTCCCTTGAAATGAAATGCTCAAGCCTCCTGCAAGGCCTGATGCTGAACTGTTTCTTTTAAACAGAGGGTAAAATTTAGCAAGGGCTTCCTTAAGGCGGAGTTTTTTATAACCTCAGTTGCATTGAACTGCCTGAATGTTCTAATTTTCCTTGTCTGAGCTCACATCATGTGAAATGTACTCAAAGTATTCATTTGTTTAAGTAGTTCTTGAATTCCATCTGCCATCTTCTGTTGTGTTTTACTGTTGATAATGTAACAGACTGGAGGCAGGGTCTATATTAAAAAGTTCCAGTCTGAACTTTCAAAAATTCCAGTTTGCTCAGATCTGGGGCTTGGATCTGGCTCGTTATAGTCCCTGTGGATCCAGAAGTTCAGGTGTGACCTGATCAGGAAGGAGAAGTTGGTTCAGGACCATCAATCATCTTTGTGAATTTCTTAAAGGCAAATCAGACAAATTATAAGGGTGACTCTTTGGGACAGGGCCTCAGGATAGAAACATAGAGTATAGGGTAAGTGATTGATTGTTCAAGAGGTGAGAGAGGGAGGCAATTGACAGCAATTTAAACAGGAACATTCCAAATGGAGCATTATCAGCTGTGGCAATATGTTATCTGAATCCACAAAATAGCAGCATCACAAAACACAAGCTGATGTGCAAACTCAATCTGCAGAAGGCAAAAGTAATCTTTCCAGGCTCTGCGTAAGCTCATTTTAGTGTCTGGAGCTTAATTCTTAGTGCATCATGCTGCAGGGGCCTTGAGTAGGAAACTATACAAATGATGTAATGTTGTCACTAGTAATGTTACAACCTAATAACCTCTGCGGCATGAAAGTATCAGCCATCTGTGCCAAGGTGTCTTAGGAAAACTCACTGACAAAATGGATTAAAGGGTCTATATTTATTTATGTAAATAATCAAGATCAGGAGAAAATTCTGTGTAAAACTGAAATATTCCTAATCGACATTATGGAGTGTAACGTCTGTGCAGATTGTAATCGGGGGGATTAAGGGTCTCCGCCACTGCAGTAATATGAGAGAAGTTAGTGCATTTGGAGGAACCATTGCAGTGATTGTGTTAGAGATTCAGGCCTGTTACACCAGTGACCCAAATACAGCCTTCTACACGGTATCTAGGAACTTCTGCTTCTGTCTGAAGTCAGGGTAGAAACAGGTGGGGTAATGGGAGGAAAATGTTACATGTATTGAACCTCAGATATTGTCAGGATTTGCTTTGAGTCTTGGGGGAAAGTTTAGTTAATTGGAGTTCACAGGTGAGCTGGCCCTTTAAGGGAGGTAATCTTAGTCCTGCTTGTGATTAATTAGTTGCCTCATGGTGATGGGTCTGATACTTTTTATTGATACGTAGACAACCGTTGCAGCACAGGGAGGAGAATAGGGTTATAAGGAATAGCCAGCATGGATTTGCAAAGAACAAATCATGCCAAACCAACCTAATTTCCTTCTTCAGGGATACTGGCCTAGTGGCAGGGGGGAAGCCGTAGATGTTATACATTTTGATTTTGGTAAGGCTTTTGACACAGTCCCGCATGACATTCTCATAAGCAAACTAGGAAAATGTGGTCTAGATGAAATGAATATAATGTGGGTGCACAATTGGTTGAAAGCCCATACTCAGAGTAGTTAGTGGTTTGGTGTCAAATAGGTATTGACATATTTAGTGAGGTACCACAGGGGTCAGGCCTGGATCCAGTACTATTCAATATTTTCATTAGTGACTTGGATAATGGAGCAGAGAGTGTGTTTATCACAATTCTGGATTGGGTGCTGGGAGGGGTTGCAAGCACTTTGGAGGACAGGATTAGAATTTAAAAGGACCTTGACAAATTGGAGAATTGGTCTGAAATCAACAAGACACAATTCAATAAAGACAAATGCAAATTACTTCAGATGCACAACTATAAAATGGGAAATAACTGGCTAGATAATAGTACTGCAGAAAAGGATCTGGGGTTCTAGTGGATCACAAATTGAATGAGTCAACAACATGATGCAGTTGCAAAAAAGGCTAATATCATCCTGGAGTGTATTAGTAAGACTGCCTGTGTAAGACATAGGAGGTAATTGCCGGCTCTGCTCAGCACTGATGAGGCGTCGGTTGGAGTACTGTGTCCAATTTTGCATGCCCCAGTTTAGAAAAGATGTGGATGAACTGGAGAAAGTCCAGAAGAGAGCGACAAAAATGATACAAGGTTTAGAAAACCTGACCTATGAAGAAAGATTAAAAAAAACTGGGCATGTTTAGTCTTGAGAAAAGATGACTGAGGGGGGACCTGGTAAGTCTTCCAATATGTTAAGGCCTGTTATAAAGAGGACTGGGATCAATTGTTTTCTTGCCTTGTCTTCAGTGGTCATGGAGGTGGTGGGCTTAAATCTGCAGCAAGGGAAATTTCGGTTAGGTATTAGGAAAAGCTTTCTAACGATAAGGGTAGTTAAGATCTGGAACAGGCTTCCAAGGGAGGTTGTGGAATCCCCGTCATTGGAGATTTTTAAGAACAAGCTGGACAAACACCTCTCAGGGATGGGTTAGGTTTACTCAGTCCTGCTTCAGTGCAGGGGTCTGAACATAATGACTTCTTGAGGTGCTTTCCAGCCCTACATGTCCATGGTTCTATGAACACAAGGCTCCCTCCCGTTGGACAGGAAAGGAAGAGAACCCTGCCCACATATTTACAAACGCTCTGAAATGCAAATACAACTGTAGCAAACAACACAGTTCACACAGCTGCTGCCAGAGCCATAGCTGTATCGGTGTGTCACAGCTTGGGTGGGTCGGCCCTTTAAGGGAGAGGTGGTCTTTGCCCCGCTTGTGACTAATGAGGCACCTCCCAGGTGATGGGTGTGACACCAGGGATAAAGATGATACTCTGCACATCACCTAGGCCTTAGATAAAAGGCCAGCAAACAGCTCTGTTGGCAGAGAGACCTGCAGGGGACCCTGGTTAGGGGAAGGGCCCTTTTTTTATGTGAGACCCTTTTGATTTTGAGAAATATGCCCATCCTGGAAGAAGGGGACCTGAAATGCTGCTGCTGTTAAGAGCTTGATTGGATGCTCTGGCTGGTGAGTTCGTCGTACTGGTTTATAGTGCCCTATGCAAGGACATTCATAATTGGATCATAGCTCTGCCTGGTGCTTTAAAGGGTTTGTCCACAGTCATGGGCCCTGCCCCAGTGAGATGATGGGGTAAAAAAGATGTTCCTAGGCCATGAAGGTAACATGGAGGATGGTGCTTAATTTGTAATGAAAGAGGGGCTGGGGCTCAAGCTGTTTTTTTACAGTCATAACTGATGCACTAAGCCAGGAGGTGCCGGAGCTATGAACTGCCAATCCCAGAAGTGCCAGGGCTCAGCCCTGCCAGAAATTAAGCCCTGATGGAGGGGAAGAGAGGAGAGGGGTGAGGGTTAAAAGGTCTGTAGGGTAGGGCAGAGGAGAGGAATAAGTAATGCAGTCAGGGGTAAGGGGAAGCAGAGGAAGCGCTCCCGTTCTCGCCTTGGATGGCTGGGGGGCAACAAACCCACTCCTCCTCGGTGATGTGGTGAGAACTCCCCCTGCTGGTTCAACCTACTTTCACCACCAAACTCAGGAGCAGGAAAGGAGTGAGTTTCATGGGGAGGATTGGCAGGAGGAGGGCCGGGGTGCTGGTTGCAAAGGAAGAGGGGTATAATTCCAAGCAGAGAGGCTGAAAAGGGGCAAGAAGGTGAGAGTGAAAGGAGGAGACAGGTGAAAAAAACAGTCGGGGGGGGGGAGGGGGCAATTCAGACAGGGCAGAGCCCTCAGTGACCCCAAAGAGTTTGAACTCCATGTGGAAAGAGAGAGGATAGATCAGAGGGGGAAGGGAGGGACAGGGCAGGTGTGGAAGAACATCGAGGCTGCTGCTGATTGGGCAGGCTGAGGTGTCAGTGATCAAGGATCTTTAAAAGATGCTGTGAACTAATTTAAACTGAGCGCCGAGTTCAGACGGTTAAGTGTAAAACTCTGCTATGGATGTGAGGTCTGCAGCCGTCATGGAGTCCAACAATGGGCCCGTCCTGCAAGGTGCTTTCAGGATAAGCCCTAGAGGGGCTTTGCGGTTACTGTACTCCTGAGCTCCCCTCCTTTTTAAGGCAAGGCGAGTCTCGGAACGCAGCTAATGGCTGGGGGTGAGCGATTGGTTGGGCGTATTGGGACAGCTCCTTCCAGCTCAACACTGAACTTAGCAGAACGTCAGCATCTCCAGATCACAATATTGTGTTGTCTGCTGTGTTCTGGAAGAGCCACATCCTTGATATAATATGAGCAGGGCTCAGGTCACCCTTTGTCTTATCCAAACTGATTTACCCAGGTCTTGGAATAATTGCATGGTAAGTTGCATTAATGGCATGTTCTCTCCTGCTGACTGTGCTAGTGGCTTGTGTCAGAGTGTGGAACATCGTGCTCTCTCTGACCCCTGCCATACCAGATGAAGTGGACTAAAGAAGCCTGAATTCTCTTCAATTGGTGGATTTGTGTCAGGCCTTCACGATCAGTAGATTTGGGGGTGTTTAAATAAAGTAAGTGGCGTTTTTAATATCTATTTTATACCTCCTTGGATTCTGTCTAGTCCTTACAGTTGTGTCCAAGAATTCTCCCTGATGCTGACTGTTAGCTCTGTGTGTCATGCAGCTCTGTTAGCACGTGGGTTTCCCTTCAAGTTTATCTCCTGCACATGACCGTGGAGGATCATCTGCATGGAACGCACCAGATCTCCATCTGGTGTAAATTGGCACTGAATTCCATTGAAATCAGTGGGGACTGTGCTGTTTTATACCAGCTGAGGATATGGCCCATAATACTTTGCCTCACCTTTCAGTTCGGCTCAACCTGGTTCGAATTCATCATCTTCCTCATGAGAGCTCTGTGAATCTAGTCCATTAGGCCCTGATTGAAGAAAAAGGAAAGCTTTTCAGAAAAGCACTTCAATGGGATTTAAGCACACGCTTAAATGGGCCCCACGCATGTGCTTTTCTGCACTGGGACCTTCCCTGGTGATTCTGTCATGAGATCACTATAAATCACATCCATTAGTCAGTACATTCGTATCTTCATACACAGCCCTTAATTCATAGAGAGATCAGTATCTCTGCCTTGGTGTATATCCCACTTCTCTATTTAACTTCATTACACATCTCCACTGCCCCACACCAGCTATTCTTAACCACGTGATCAAAACTTTGGCAGCATTTTGAGGCTTTTCTTCCCTGGCAGCCTGTCATCTTTTCCCAGCTCAGTGCTTGTATCTGTAATATCGGGTTAATCTTACAGTTGAATAGGCTATGCAGATTGCGGGGAAATGATGTGCCCTATAGATTTGCATGTGCTCCTTTTAATTAGCTTGCCTTTAACCAGTATTTACCCTTATTAAAAGTTTGCTGTTGGAGTCTATTGGAATCAAATCATTGCTAATGGAAACTGTCAGAACTGTTAATCATAGTGATGGCTGACTTTCAAAACCCATTCTCTGTTGTTACAGAGGCTAATTGTTTTCATGGGCATGGGCCTAATGGGGTCATGCAAATGTTCGATACATAAAAGGAATCGATGGCCTCTTGGCGGAATTAATGTATCTTTATTGATTATCTTGATTATCATACACATTGTAAGGAGAGTGATCACTTTAGATAAGCTATTACCAGCAGGAGAGTGGGGTGGGAGGAGGTATTGTTTCATGGTCTCTGTGTATATAATGTCTTCTGCAGTTTCCACAGAATGCATCCGATGAAGTGAGCTGTAGCTCACGAAAGCTTATGCTCAAATAAATTGGTTAGTCGCTAAGGTGCCACAAGTCCTCCTTTTCTTTTTGTATCTTTATTGACTCTATTCCCAAAGGCCTTCTGGAATAAGACACAAAAAAACAATGTTGCTTTAGAGACCAAGCACATGGAAAAGAGGGAAGTCTGGCTCAGCCAGAAGACTTTTCCCAAACTCTGGAAGTTAGTTGGATTTGAAGGTTACAGGAGATTTTACACAACAGGGACAGGCTTGGAATTTTTGGCAAGAAGTTTCAGTTCTCCGAATATTTGGCTACGTGGCTCGCTTGTCCTCTCTTTTCTGCTAAAGTCTTCTGTAATTCCTTGATGGGAAGCTGAAAGTATCAATCCTATCCTGTTCATTTTGTTCAGACACTGAGGACTACATGGGCTTCATCAGATTGTCATTTACAGCTGTTCATTTCAACAGCCAATAGTACCCACATGTCCTCTCTGCTCTGACAGCGTTGCTCTCAGAATTGGACTCAATGAAATGGGGGAGATGATGTACTTGCTCAAACCTTACTGTGTCATCCTGGTGTGGATGACAAATCAGTTATCTGTGTGTAGTCAGGGACTTCTCCTTCTTTCTTCATGGTTTACATTTGCCACTTTGACCCATATCCTAGCTGATGTAAATCAATGTAGCTCCAATGAGGCCCGTGTAGTTCTGTCGAGTCACACCAGCTGATGTTCTTGCTTGTAAGTGTTGCCTAGTTACTATTTATTGTGTGATTTACCCATATTTAATCCTCTTTCACTCTTCTTGTCTCACTCCAGAGCTTTGTCCCAGCGCCTCTGCTGCCTTATCTTACCTCATTCTACCTCTGCCCAAATGCTGTGTCCCATTGTCACCCTATTTAACTCCCTAAAGTGGAGGAGGATGGGAACCAAGGTTCAAAAGCCTCTGTCTCCAATCTGCTAAACGTGCCTGTTGGAGACAATCTGGTCGAATTGTTTCTTGATGTCATTAGGAAACAATAGGCTTTTCCTCCATGGAAGACAGTCAAAATTAGGGATAATGTTACCTGTATAAGAAACCCAGTTTCAGCAAAGCTCCATGAGAGCTGTACAAAGACACGGCGAGTCTGTTTTTTCCCTTGGTATATTCTCGAGTGCTAATGGGGAATGAAGTTTGTACTTAGTTTAGATGAATTAGAAATCGAGGGTATTAAATCTCAAAGACTTACCAGGTGTGACCAAGTGGAAATGTAGCTTTTGTTCAGCTTAAGCTCCTTCAAAAGCTGGGCAGAGGGATGAGCCAGTTCATGTTTTTCGTGCATTTTTGAGGATACTAATCTTCCTGAAATCTCAAGCTAGGACAGAGATGCTCTGCTACGTCTCCTGAAAGATGCAGGACAGAAGGCACATCTCTAGGAGTTGTGGGGCAAAGGTGATTTGAAGACAACCTTTGTGTCCTCTGAGCTGCTGCTTCTAGGGCTTGTAACTGAGCTAAAACAGAGCAGATCCTCTTCCCCTCCCCCTGCCCCTGCCCCACTCCAGGACTGGTTATGGGCAGCAGAGCAGCTCAGAATCCCCAGAGTGCTCAGTGTTACGGGTATGTCCCTTTGTGCACCCAGCCCGCTCCCCAGTGCCAGGATTTGTGAGAGAGGACAACATAGCGCCATTTACATCAGCCCCATGCTGCTTCTAGGCTGTAGGTATTTTCCTTATGGCCCCTGTGCTCAGCTGGACTCCTTCTTCAGTAAAGGTGGTCTGCCCCTGCTCTTCATGCTTTCCATTGTCCCTTAAATCCATTCACTGCTACAGTTCTCCTCTCTCTCTCTCAGGTGTCCTATGCTGAATTGGCCCTATTAGAGGCCACCCTTCCTGTCACCAACGGCAGGAAGAGCTGACTGCCAATAATGCAGCTGCAAAGGCCAAGCACCCCAGTGAAGCAAGTTAAAAATGAACAGAAAGTTTGGAATGGGAAGTGAAAGCCTGTCTGAACTTACAGGGTCCCTGTCACTGTCTATTCTGAGCACCTTACAATCCATGTTAATGTGAGTTAGGAACCTATTCGTTCCCACCCGCAGGATCCGCACAGGGAATTTGCAGCCCAGCACGTCAGTGCGCAGTGCTATTCACACCCCCATAGTCTGAACTGTGGGGCACTGTAGACATAGCCTAAGTGACTTGTCCATGGCAGCACAGGGAGTCTGTAGCAGAGCAGGGAGTTGAACCCAGATCTCCTGAGTCCTAGGGTAATGCCCTAATCAATGGACAATCTCTCCTTCCCAAAAGGAGTGTGAGTTCAGAAGGGGCAAGATGGTAAGTGTAAGGGAGAGGAGTAGTAGGAAGAGAGGTCTGGTCTAAACTAGAGTTAGGCTGACACAAGGCAGCTTACGTCGACCTACCTATGGAAGTGTCCACACTTAAATTTCGCTCCTGCCAATGTAACTACCCCACTACACTAACTTAACTCCACCTCCATGAGTAACGTAGAGTCACGGTCAATGTAGTTAAGTTGACACAGCGTCAGTGTAGACGCTGCGTTGTTCATGCCAACTGTTACTGGCTTTCAGGAGCCGCCCCACATGGACAGTCCAATTGATGCAAGCGCTCCTGGGGAAGTCGTGTACTGCTGACACAAGGAGCCAAGTGTAGACCTGCACAAGTGTTATAGTTACTGTGGCAGCTGTATGCTGACCTAAGTTAGGTCGACTTCTTTTGTAGTGTAGACGTGGCCTGAGAGGAGGATGGAAGAAATGACGGAACATGACAGAAAGGAAGGAGAGTTCCTCTTGTTTAACTAGTTCACCTGGAGGGGAAACCATCTTCTGAATGGCTCTTGCAGCATGTTGATTATGACATCAGATGTTCAGCTCTTACAGGTTTCAGTATCAGTTTAGTCTGTGGCAAAATCTCCTGTCTGTATATTTTGATGAGATGAAACTGAGACGGGTTCAGCTATTCACCTGTCAGTTCCTCTTTGTAAATGGCTGCTAATCCCAGACTACATGTACTCCAGGGGCAGGAGAGGAGGTAAACTTGCATAATGCTGCCCCTTCTGCATGTGACCAGGCTGGATTTGGAGAGGAGAGGTGCAGAGTTGAGTGAAGTCTGAACACAGTCCAAGATTTCCTGGAAGCACATGCTATCTGCTTATGTGGTGACAGTCTTGTATCAGTGAGATGGGTAAAAAATGAAGGAGCTGAAGCCACTCAAAAAAAAAAAAAGTCCTTGCAATCCTGTTTCTTTCTGAACCATCTTCCATGGAGAGAGCGCTTTATTTTGAACCAATTCGGCAGAAGATCAGTGTAGAAAGATGAGAATGTATCAGGTTCTGATTAATCATAACTCAGGTTAAAGTCATCAACAGACACAACAACAACAGCTAAAGTCATTTCCTTGTATGGGCCCTCAAACACAAGGAATGTCACTGCCAAAAATATGGCTTGGAGTTTCTATTTATAAAATAGCAAGACGGTCTGGAGCTAAGAGGAGCTAGATTTACTGAAGGGAACAGAAGCACTTCTGAGGATGTCCAGAGCGCTGAAGAGCTTCTGAAGTCTGCCTAAACTGTTCTGGGGATGGACAGGAAGGGTGGACAGGGGGAAGCCCTGAAAGCTGCTTCAACCCTTCTGAAACTGTTCCAGAACTGTACAGACACACACATCCATGGTGGAAGTAATGAAGTATATGGGTGTGACGAGAAGAGAGGAAAGGGTGTTTAGAAGACTTGTGGTTTATTGGAGGAGATCAACTAAATCAAAGATAAAGCTTGGCAGCTTTGGGCTGTTTCTAGCATATGATATTGAAGGCCTCCTTGCCACTCAGTGGGCATGTATGGGGCGGGGGGTCCTAGCTCTGGCTGGGGAGAATTGGGCAGGGGGTTTGTATTTACTCTTGGATGTAGCCAGGAGACCCTGCAGATGGAGGCAGATGCTCATAGGTTGTGAATGTTTCTTTGCTTCTGACAGCTGTCCCACTAGAACGGAGCCAGAAGCCAGTTTCAAACAAATGTATGTCTGATCTGAAATGTGATGAGATGGGGAATTGCCTGTCCTTAACTCAACACTAGGAAGTCTCTTCATCTCACTTTCTGAAGCAGATTGAGTGAGCGAACTGCTGACTAAATACCAGTGACAGGAACAAGGCTCAGTGTCAACCAGGAGTGAGCTTTGGGAAAGCCCTGGTGTCATAAATATAAAGGGAAGGGTAAACCCCTTTGAAATCCCTCCTGGCCAGGGGAAAGCTCCTCTCACCTGTAAAGGGTTAAGAAGCTAAGTTACAAAAAAGATACACAGACAGAAATAGTTATTCTATTCAGCACAATTCTTTTCATCTGTACCCTAGAGTTCAGAGTGGGGGAGGAACCTTGACAAGATAATCCCCTTTTGTCTCTGCTTGGCCACAAAGCAGAGAAAAAACAAGCTGCTTTCAGTTTCAGCTGCTTTCTGGACTTCCTTTCCAAAGGAAAAAAAATTTCCTTTTTAAAATCTGTATTTCTAGTTCAAAAAATCTCAACTGGATCTCAAAATGATTTCAGGTTAATCCCACCACTATGCCACCATGTCAAGGTTCCTCCCCCACTCTGAACTCTCGGGTACAGATGTGGGGACCTGCATGAAAAACCTCCTAAACTTATCTTTACCAGCTTAGGTCCAAACTTCCCCAAGGTACAAAATATTCCACCCTTTGTCCTTGGATTGGCCGCTACCACCACCAAACTAATACTGGTTACTGGGGAAGAGCTGTTTGGACGCATCTTTCCCCCCAAAATACTTCCCAAAACCTTGCACCCCACTTCCTGGGCAAGGTTTGGTAAAAAGCCTCACCAATTTGCCTAGGTGACTACAGACCCAGACCCTTGGATCTTAAGAACAATGAACAATCCTCCCAACCCTTGCACCCCCCCTTTCCTGGGAAATGTTGGATAAAAAGCCTCACCAATTTGCATAGGTGACCACAGACCCAAACCCTTGGATCTGAGAACAATGAAAAAGCATTCAGTTTTCTTACAAGACTTTTAATAAAAATAGAAGTAAATAGAAATAAAGAAATCCCCCCCTGTAAAATCAGGATGGTAGATATCTTACAGGGTAATTAGATTCAAAAACATAGAGAACCCCTCTAGGCAAAACCTTAAGTTACAAAAAAGATACACAGACAGAAATAGTTATTCTATTCAGCACAATTCTTTTCTCAGCCATTTAAAGAAATCATAATCTAACACATACCTAGCTAGATTACTTACTAAAAGTTCTAAGACTCCATTCCTGGTCTATCCCCGGCAGAAACCAGCATATAGACAGACACACAGACCCTTTGTTTCTCTCCCTCCTCCCAGCTTTTGAAAGTATCTTGTCTCCTCATTGGTCATTTTGGTCAGGTGCCAGCGAGGTTACCTTTAGCTTCTTAACCCTTTACAGGTGAGAGGAGCTTTCCCCTGGCCAGGAGGGATTTCAAAGGGGTTTACCCTTTCCTTTATATTTATGACACCTGGTAGCACCTGTCTCTGCCAGGTTAGTTTAATGAGGATAGATGAGAATAGGCTAGAGGGTTGCTGTACCCTTCCTCCTCACCACCCACATAGCATTGCACAGGGTGGGAACCTTCAGTGAGTTTAATGCTGTTGAACAATGCCAGATTGGCAGCTGAGAAGACCAGTGTCCACCCTAGCTACAAAGCTGGTGCGGCATGGGCAGCTGCAGTGGAAGCTTTCCCCGTGCTGATCTGTCAAAACTGCTTCAATCCGGAGCTCTAGGGGTGAAAAAGAGAGTTCACTCTCCAGGCCCAGCCAGGTCTTGGCCTCTAAGCTGAGTTGTCATCAAGAGGAACAAGTAAAGCTGGTGTCTTTTTAGCGACTTGGACACTTGTCCCCTAGGAACTCAACCAGTCCCCTTCTCCCCATGTGTATCATGCCTTAGCCATGCATCTGTTTTTTTCTCAAACTTGCGGCATGCGAGAATCTGGGAGACGACTTGATAGCAGTATAGATTGCGACATGGGATAAGACGGAAAAAAAAGCTCCCCCATTTGTGCATTAGCAGCTGTTCCCAATGATTTGAAGGTCCTTTTATTTTACTCTGTGGCTCTTTGTCCTGTATCCTATTTTAAATCTGACTCTGATCCATATATTTCATCTGTCTTCACAGATATCAGAGAGCTCTCTAATGCAGTGGAGTCAAACCCAGTGGCCGGAGGAGAAATCTTGCATTTGTGTCTGAAAATTGTTGAGTGGGGCGGGGGCTATACAAGAAAAATCAAATATCTTTAAATGATGAGTCAGTGAAATGTTGTTGGTATTTCCTGGGAAATAGCTGAGGTTGTTCTTTTCTCTCTTTCTGTTGTATCTTTCCTTTGGAATCCTAGGTTGCCATGGTAATGATTTCAGAGAGATTTTATTCTGCAATGTTTCTAGCAGCTGAGCACTTTCCATCATCTTCTGGATGCACAATAGGCAGAATCAGTTGGATCAGAAAGGACCTTCTGGCAGATCATCCCCGTCCATCCCTTGCGTTGTGGCAGGACTGATTTTGTTATTGTTAGTGGGATAAGGGTAGAATCCTCTTTGGAGCTTTCTGGCCTTTGCTCAGATGCCCATGGAGGAAGGGAGGAGGCAGGTACTGGAGAGAAATATTGTTCAGACTGCATAATTCCTATCACTCTCATCTCATTGTCAACTGTAACTGGGAAATTAAAAGTAGCGAACTCCAGAGAATTTCACTAATCCTCAGATGTACCTACTGTATAGTCACTTGGCATTTAGTAGGGTAGCTTTCAAGTCAGCAAACAAATGCACTCCAACAAATAAGCGCATACATACCAAAGTGATGGGTACTACAGAAAACTCCAAGGATACGTCAACACAGCACAGTTAACCCAGGCTCTTACCCTGGTTTTAGCCCAGCCCCACTACCATCCATACAGAAAAACCTCTGGCTTGTGTTTTGAAGGCACTTTAACCTGGGCTACTTTATCCAGTGGGGAGTGTAGGTGAGAATGCGGGCTCTGCTTTAATGTTGGCTGGCACCTGCCCATTTGGAAGTGAAGATGTAGGGTACTGAGCCACTCGAGTGCTGACAGTCCTCCACTGTCCTTCCCATGCTTCCCCCCTCCCCGCAAGGACTAACAAGTTCTCCCACAATTGCTGGGGGAAAATCGTAGGGTGTCTCAGCACAAAGAATTATGGGACGTGCCCCCAGAAAAAACACAGACAATTGCAGAATTAGTGAGGACACAATAAGGTAGGGGGAGGGTTTGCAGTGAAGACACTCTCCCTTGGGATAGGCTTAGACCTGGGTGCCAGTCACTCAGCTTAGTAGTGCAAGGAGGCTACAAAGGGGACATGGAGAAAACACTGTGGATAGCAAAGGATGGGGATGTGCGGTGCAAACATAGCCTAAGCAACCCTTTAACTTGCCCTTAGCCAAGACAGATTAGAGATATCAAATGCCCAAGGTCACCCAGGAAATCTTTGGCAGAGCTGGGAGATTTTCTGAGCTCCAGTCCAGGGCCTTAACTACAAACCCATCCTTTCTTCCTACAGCCCATTCCCATCACATACACGGACAGTCACTCTCAGACATGTACCGTGCCTCCTGTATTTTGCAAGACGAGCACACGGCCCTTGTGATGCTTCCCGGGAGTACTCAGGGTTGTGCAGGACCTTGCTACCACTTGCCCTTAGCACGAGAAAGTCTTGTCTTTGCCTGCCCTGGCTCAGCTCCCTGACTCCACCACCCTCAGGTAACACAAGCATTGCCTTCCAGGCCCCCGCAGGCCTTGCGCGCTCTGTGCAGGTTAGGGATAGGCACACACTGACCCCTGAATCCTCGGAGCGTCCCCCGGCGTGCTCAGCCTCCTCTCCGGTGAACACTCTCAGAGCTCTCAGATTCTCTACTCCCAAAGGAACAGCACGCACCAGCATCCAAGATTCAACTCAGGATCACCGCTCCACTTAACACACAGAACTGAGATAGATCTAGCAGTGTATTTATAGTGAAAACAAGAATAAGTTAGTTATCAACAAACAGACATTCAAGTGATAGGAAGTAAGAATATTGGAAACAAATGGTTACGTATAAAATAAAACCATAGCCTCCTTTCTGGAGCCTAAACTTAATGCACGAGGCATTCACATGTCTTCTACAAGATAGATTGCTCCAAGTCCTTTTCCCAGGTTTCACCCAGGATGGTTGAAATCCCCCCTCTCACATGATTGAGGCAGCTTGTCTTCATAGACTGGAGGATTCCAGAGCATCTCTGATCTTTGATCTTCCCTTGAAAACAAGCCCCTTTTCCCTGCTTCTGACCCCAGCTGTTTACCTCTTCCTGTTTGTTTTCTTCTGTAGTCTCCACAAGCTCTTCATTGACATTTGACTCAATATGCTAATGGACGTCTGTTGTAAGATGCAAAGTACACAGTGGTCCACCAAAGAGATAAGTATGTCCCACCTCCTCTCGGGAGAAGTGTTTCAATGCATGCTACCTTTGAGTGACTTGCCTTTAACTACCGGCACAGAGAACATCATATTCACATAATTCCTCACATACTTTCCGTACATATATCTTGCAATCATTATGATGACCAGTGTGACTCACGCCTTCATTAGACACTTGACGTGACATTCTTTTGGTGAAGCCAGGGGATCCCTGTACCCCTGTGTTAACCCTGTGCTCGCTGCCAGTTGGGATCAAGCAGTCCTTGGGTCCCAGCCCTCTCTTCAGGAGGCCCCATCTTAGACTAACAATAACTGATCCAATCCAGAGAGATTGCTCCTGCCAAGATGAGATGTCTTTGAACTGCAAGGAGTGCTTTTGACTGCTTCTCTCTAGACTCTTCAGTCTAAGCTTGGGAGAGCCTGGCTTTGGATGTGTGACAGCAACAGCTCAAGTTTCACTTGTTCCTCTCCAGTTGCCCATGTTACTTGACTCCGTTGTGATTCTCATTAACTTGCACAGTTTGAAATCTGTAAGCAGGGCTCAATACGCTTCTCCCGTGAGCAGCAAGAGAGGTTTCATCCCATCTGAATCATTCTGCTTATTGGGGGGGAAAAAGAAATGAATTAATCTCTGTGAGTTCCAGATGCCATGTGCCCTGCAGAGATCTTTCCCTCCCTCTCCCCACCCCAGACTCTGGGCTGATAAATTTGCAGTCTCCTAGAACAGGAGCCAGAGCAGCAGAAATCATTTTCTTACAGCCATAGTGGATGCCCTGAATGGCTCAATTCTTGATGGCGACAGTAAGATCTTATTGATGCTCTCAGATATTTTCCTCTGCAGGAGGCTTGAAAAACCTACATTTGATCATCCGCATGGCTTTTATGAGAGACACTGTGCTGTCTTTTCACATCATACATGCAGCCAGAGCGTGTCAACATACTGCTTGATACAAATGGACCATAGTGCACATGCAAACGCACCATTCCTAGCATTGGATGTATCCGGGACAGTCTCACAGACACTACAGCTATGTAGCCTGTAAGACTGGGTGCTCAGGAAACAGAATTTCATATTTACCAAAGCCTCCACTAAAATCTGGTCCACCGCATTTGAGATTTCATTTGAATCACACTTAGATCTCACTCTTTCAAGGTGCTTGTGGTTTAATTGTAGGGCGCTTTCCTTTTAATTAGTCGCTGCTGCCGCCGATGAGAGAATTAGCAAAATCTTCTATGAATGAAGAATCTCAATCTATGATAGATGCACTTTAAGCTAATTGGTGGGCAAGTGGTATTGTGCTGCAGGTGAGGTTCATGTTTTGCACTGAGAATTAGCGTAAACCAAATAAATCTTGTGTTTTCCAAAATCAGCAGTTTCCCACAAAATTCAGGGCCCTCTCAGAGAAGTTGAAACAAACCCTCTTGTTTATGATGGTGAGGGGAAGAACAACTTGGTCTTGGATGTGTAACTCTCTTTCTTACTTCGCAACATATCCTAGCAACTGGTTCTTTGTCAGGAATCTTTGACTATCCCAGGCATATTATGTCAATATCTCTAAAGAGAGCACTTGACATGTTCACCATCTCTTAAGGTATGTCTACATGGCAGCTGGAGGTTTGGATTGCAGCACGTGAAGAGAGATGTCTACTAGCTTTAATCTAGCTAGTGTGAGTACCAATAGCAGTGAACCTACAGCATGAAAGACTTCAGCGCAAGCTAGCCACTCACGTGATTATTCAGGGTCCCAGGCAAGCTGGTACAGCCTACTCTGAAGTTCATGCTGCTGCAGCTCACTGTGTTAGTTGTAGTGACCGAGGCACAGGCAGCTCACCCAGTAGTGTCCACTGGGCCAGGATCAAAGGCAAGAGTCTGGAGCAAGATGGGGCAAAAGACGAGGCCTGTAGCAATAGCAAGGCAGAGTCTGCATTGTTGCTTAGCTGGGTCCTTTGGGCAACTTCCTGGTTTAAATGGTTAATAGTTGATGTGTACCAATCAGGCAGCCACAGAGTTCTGTCACTCTGGCCTCTTTGACTGGCATTTCCTGCAGTACCTAGCCCTTAAACCACAATTTGAGGACTTCCATAGCTCAGACATAGGTGAGAGGTTTTTCGCAGGAGTGGTGGGTGAAATTCTGTGGCCTGCGTTGTGCAGGAGGTCAGACTAGATGATCGTAATGGTCCCTTCTGACCTAAATATCTATGAATCCAGTAATTGTTGGATGCTGCTCAGCTTGGCTCTCTGGGGGGTGATGTGGAGGCATCTGCCGCCTAGGATTATACAACGCTGGGTTCTAGATCCATAGATCTTTACATTGGTATTTGCACTCGCTAGATCAAAGCTAGCTCTGGTGGGTCTATGTGTGCTGCGGTCATACCTCTGACAGCAGTGTAGACATATCCTATGTCAGGAGAGTCTTCTGAAAGTCATATTTTTGTATGTCTCTCTTTGTGGAAACTGGACAGCTGAGACTGGTCAAACTGCCTATGGGGATTTGGACCCTCAACTGGGAATCTCAGGTCCAAATCCCCCTAGGCAGCTTTGATAGTCTCAGGCCACGTGTACTTTGGTAAACAAAGATATGGTGAATATGGTGCTCATGAAAGGAAGGCTGAATGGAAAGCACTACAGACTGAATATGGGTGGTTTTTCCTTGAGAGTTGTTATGTGGCCTCTGTTCATGTCGAGAGCCATGGGAGAGCCATGACGGGATTCAGAGGAAGAGGAAATAGATGGATTTTATTTTTCCTCAGGCGTTGTTTGATGAAAGCAAAGGATAAACCCTCTGCCATAGCATAGATGCTGGTATGAGGGATACCAGGCTCCCAGCATCTGCACTGCCCATCCTTGTCTCTACCCCCCCCCCCCCAGCTCTGAAAGTGCTTGGAGTTAGAGGATACGGAGAGCCCACTAATGAGTGGCGCAGGCTACAGGGTGACATCTTTGCTCTTTGTAATGCAGGAAGCAGGTTATTTTCAAATCTCACATCTAATGGCTTTCCTGCCAGATAAACAACATAAGCCGCCTGTAGTCCCCACTTCAGCTCCCAGACCACCTCTCTGGCTCCAGAATGATTTTCCCACAGCTTGAACTCCAGCCAGAGCAGTGACACCAATTACAGATTTTTGTCACCTTAGGATGTTGCTTTCTGAGATGATTTACAACAGCATGTGTCAGGTGAAGCCCTTCTGAGCGGGGGCTGATTATTAACAATGCTTTCTGGTCCTTCTGTCAATGAGTGGGGAGACTGGCTGATTCCCGCTGACAGGTCCCTGTACTTCTCTCTCATCTTACCAGGGTTAAAGCTACTGCAGGGCACTTGTAAACAAAGAACCAGTGTCCGGGATGTGTTGGGATTAGACATCTCCTGGATCAGGTGCCTTTAATGGCTTGCTTTATGCACATCTCTCATGTGGGGAGTGCAGCCTCAGCTGTCTGCCTCTGTTTACCTAGCTGTTGCTTTTAAGAGAGCAATCGGGCTTGAATGGGACGTCAAAGAACCTAAGGGAGTTAGGTGCCCAGCTCCCATTGAATTTCAGTGGGAGTTTGAAGCCTAAATCCCTAAGCAATTTGGGAAATCCCAGCCATAAAATCTACTAGCAGGTCTGCCTTTAGTTCATGGTGTGACCTGGGGTAATCAGTTGGCCTCTCTCTGTCTTAGTTTCTCCATCTGTAAAATGGGGATGGTACCTGTACCCTAGCAGATAGAAGGCGCCAGTTGAGTGCAAAGTATTATTACTTTTTTGTAATTAATCTTAGATCACCTCCTTGACTGTCTGCATTTTTTAATGTTTCTTCCTGCCTCCTCCAGGAGTGGATAGTTTGGCAATGGGAGAGGGAGCCGGGTTCTAGCCTGGTTCATGACAGTCAGCAGAGTTCACTGGGGTCTCATTGAAGGGCCAGATTTTTCCCTCAGTTATACATGGGCAACCCTGTTCGGCAGACACACTGTAACATGTTTTTCATGGCCAAAGGATTGCACAAGTGTAGTTGATGGCAGACTGTGGCCTATAGGCTCCAAATTACTGGCGGTGATGCATGAGGAGGAAAGATTCCAAGAGCACGTTTCCTTGCATAGTGAAATAGCTGCCATAATGAAAATAACAGCACAGGCTGTCTCTGAGCCTCTGCAGTTGTGAATGAGTTGGCAGTTTTCATGACACGTGCAGGCTTTTGAAATTGTCCTGCGGTGGCGCTTGACATACAAGTTCTCGGCCGATTTATGATTGTGTGTGTGTGTGTGTGTTCCAGGACATCTATCATTTTAAACCAAGAGTGTGTTTAATAGCGTGAGTTAAAGCAGTTTTATTTTAACTTAAGATCAGCAAGAAAAGTAATGTCAAACTCTAGCCCCAGGGTTTAGTTACTGATGAGAGTGACACAACAAGCTGTGAATCGATAAATAACCCTTTGTTTTCTTTCCCTCTGGTTTGTCTTCAGCACATTTAAATCTTTTGCCTTCCACCCCTTTTGTTCTTGAAAAAGTAAATATTTTCTGAGATCCGGCCTCTTTCATGGGCTGAGTGCTGTTGATGTCACAAAGGGAATCAAAAGCACTTTGAAATGGCTGAGGGATCTGAAGTGCCCAAACAATATCTGCTAAGCACACCCAGTAATTCCCTTCCATAACATTTTTTTTTTGGACACAGCCATTTTCCCAATCACTAGATAGGGATTTAACTTTGTTATAACAAACTCCTGCCATTGTCGGTGCAAGTCCGGAGGGATTACATTCTGATGTCAGAACAATTTTGGTCCAAGTTTACAGAGTAAATATTATGCCAGGAGGGCGGAAGGCAAAGTGAAATATAAGATTCAGCGTACGTCTGTGGAGATTTAGACATCGAGAAACAAAGATAGAGAATTCAGTGCAAAAAATCGCTTTGTCGGTCTAATCTGTGTATTTATAAAGCACCCATTCACTGTGGTATCTTGGTGCACTGAGACACAAATGATTGCAAGTGACCACATTCAGTGTAAAGCTACGGTGATGTCCTTGAACCACCCCTGTTCCTGTCTTGCATGGTTTCAGAAAAGTGGGAACTCTTGTATTTATAGCCCTGCAGCACATGCTACAGTGGCACCAGGTCACAGATTAAATTGCCAGCTAATTTTAGGATATTCCTCTTCTTATTTTGTCAGTTGTAAAGTTGCTTTGCTTAAATTTTACATGCTTAGATACTTTGCTGATTGGGACTTAACTCAGGAGAATGAGAGTCAGAGCTGAGCTCCCAGGTTCTATTTCTAGCTCTGCTGTAGAGTCACTGTGTGACCTTAGATAATTCACTCTTTGTGCCTCCATTTACTCTTCTGTAATGTGTTTATCATAATTGGGGCCTAGCTCACATGGATATCAAGAGGCTTAATTAGTGTTTGTAAAGTGCTTTGAGATCCCCGGGTGAAAGGCACTAGAGAAGCTCAAAGTATTATATGCAGGCCTGGTAGCCCCACCTATTATTAAGGTTTCCTGATCCTTCCCATTATAAGACCCTGTTGCCAGTTGCTTGTATCTTTGCCTAATTCTGTTTAGAGAGTAGGTGCAGAGTAAGATTTTCAAAAGTGTCTAATGATTTTGGGGTACCTCCATTTTTAGGTTCTCAATTTGAGACACCTTAAAGGTATATCATATTGAGGGTGCTCAGCACTTTCTGGAAGTCAGGTTCCTTTGAGGCATCTCAAGTTAGGAACCTACAATCACTAATGACTTTTGAAAATCTTAGCTTTAGTCTTTATGTAAGATTAAGATACCTAGTAAATTAAAGAATAGACCCATAATTGATGGGTATGAGAAAACACTCTGGTTTGCCCCTCTGTATTGGATAATCTGTGTGTGAGTTACAGATAATGCTCAATTTCTCTGTTGGACAGTGTTACAACTGTCTCCTCCTGTTACAGTATCAATCAATCAAATGCACATGGTCTACTAAGGACTGTTGCACCAGCAAGAATGACTATGGTTGATGGCATCACACCAGGCATCAAAGTGGTGACACTGTAGTTAATGTGGAGTTAATGGGTGGATTTACCTCTATAATCTATAATAAGTGCTATATCTTACACTGTCGTTGGAGTTTTTCCATCTGCTATCTTGCTCTTTTACTCAGCTATAAATTACACTTTTAGTGACATGCACTTTACATTACTATTTGCATCCTCCTGTAATTGGCCCTGGTCTATTTTGTGGTCTAAATCTGAGCACCTCTAGAGAGTAGATTTGTATCATGTAACTACTTCCCCCCCCCCCTTTTTTTTTGTTCTTAATCGCAGCCTGAGGAACTCACCAATGCCCTGGAGATCAGCAATATTGTCTTCACAAGCCTCTTTGCCCTGGAGATGCTGCTGAAAGTCCTCGTGTATGGTCCATTTGGCTACATCAAAAATCCATACAACATTTTTGATGGGATCATTGTAGTGATCAGGTACAAGCATGGTGTTCTGCTTACAAGGGTTTCTCTTAACTGGACAGTTGAATTAAAACAGAGGATAATGGATAGAATGGCCTTTCTGGGTCACTTAGGCCCCTGTGCTCCTGTGTTAGCTTTTGTACCCCATATTGCTGTTTCTCCATAAATTCTCTACTCTTCTGAAAACTCTCTGTAGCAACCCACCTTGTTCCTGTCTTTGGTAGTTTATTATATACACAGCTATCCTTAGTATAATGGCCCTTGGCAAAAGTTTTCCGTGTGCCCAGCCATGATTTTTTGTGATAGCTCATTCAGAGGCAGTTTCCACGGTAAACATCTGATGAAGTGAGCTGTAGCTCACGAAAGCTCATGCTCAAATAAATTGGTTAGTCTCTAAGGTGCCACAAGTACTCCTTTTCTCATTCAGAGCCTTATTTAATAGCATTTGTCCTTTCAGCTCCCTCATATCTATGCCTATTTCTGAGTTCCTCTTTCATATTCCTCCCCCGCACCTCAAAGTATACACACCCCGTCTCTCTGACTTCTGTGCATCATTAATATCATGAATTTGAATCCTTGGATCATATTTTCACCATCTGTAAGAACCATAATGGACCATCACTGGTTCCCTCTGCAGTGTTGATTAATTTGCTGCGACATATTTTATACCATCTACTGTATATTATCAAACATACGTATAGACAAATGACTGCCCACACCCCTACATGCCATGGCTTGCTTTGTGGGTTTTTGGTTGCTTGGTTTCGATTTTGTTTGTTTTTCTAGAGAGAGCCCTAAACAACAAATCCTGGATCCAAACACCTCCAGATATTGGGGAAGTTTAGACCCGAAATAGCTTTAGCTGACAAATGGCTTGTTGGGTTTTTGTGCCTACTGGGCACATGCGGACACTGTAATTGTGCATGCAGATGCACTCAGTGATTTACAGGCATGTTTTTGGCATGCTCTAATGGGACTCCACTCTTTGCAAATCTGACACTAATTCAGGTATCAGAAGGCACTGTCCATACAGACCTTCCTGACAGGCTCCCTACTTCACATCCCTGTTTTCTCTGAGCTTCACCAGCTTGGAGAGCGGATCTTTCCTTTCACTTCTCTCTGCCTTTCTCTCGTTGCTGTCTACATGCATTTATGTTCAGTGCTTCCTTTTCCACACTAAGGCCCACACTGTAAATCTCTTTTCTTCCTTAGCGTCTGGGAGATAGTGGGACAGCAAGGTGGGGGCCTGTCAGTTCTGCGGACGTTCCGTCTGATGCGAGTCCTGAAGCTGGTCCGCTTCATGCCTGCCCTCCAGCGCCAGCTAGTGGTCCTTATGAAGACCATGGACAATGTGGCCACCTTCTGCATGTTACTGATGCTTTTCATCTTCATCTTTAGGTGAGTATGTGGCAAAGACTCTGATTTCCTTTCATGCCCTGCCCTGGCTCTGTACTTTAAGTTTCTGGTCCAGGGACTACACGAGAATGTGAAGAGAATCCGTAGGTTTCATGATTGCTCACAAAAGTAAATAACTCTGACTGTGGTCTCTTGAAGTGAACTGCTGAATGAGAAGCACAGTAGCCTCCATAACGGGTATGGGCACTGCAGATTAGCCCCTGGCTGGAATCTTGCAATTCTTGCCAAATGTCATGTCTGTGTTTGTGAGGGTGTTCTCAAGGGAAATCCCTTCTGTTGGGTGATTCCTCCATGGGCATCACCCCAAGGCAGCAAGCATATGACATCACGTTCCTGCTACTGTCCAGAGAGCAAGCCAGAAGCCTTAACCAAAACACTGTCTTTCAAAGGGCAGAGAAGGGAATGTGCCTAGAATAAACCCAACCAAGTCACTCTCATTCACACATGGTTCTTTTATCCCCTTTGCATCATTTCTTTGCCTTTTCTCTCTGTGCAAAAGGTTTGGGATTGGATCCACTTGAGATTCAAGCAGCCCAGAACTTTGGGGGTGTTGGAAATCCAAACCCAGGTGCAGATATTGAAAATGACTCCGATCTTTCTAATAAGTCAAACCTGCTTGAAATCCAACCCCGTATGAGCCTGTCCCTAATATACAGGGGTAAGGCTGGCCTTGCCCAAGATATACTAATGGGAGAGTTGGCAGGAAGCAAATTAAGGCTCTCTTTCTTCCATGGAGGGAAGTTTTGCTCCCAATATCTGTTTGCTAGGCAGACAGTATCCTGAGACACAGAGGTCCACCACTTTATGCTGCTCTCTTAACATCATCTTCAACCCTGTCTTGCCTTCTTCTTGTGCTCAGTATCCTGGGGATGCATCTCTTTGGCTGTAAGTTTGCTTCAGAGCGAGATGGAGACACCCTGCCAGACAGGAAGAACTTTGACTCCTTGCTGTGGGCCATTGTCACTGTTTTCCAGGTACAACAGCAAGAACTCCTTACCAAGCACACACTTTAGGTCTGTAAGGGGTGGGGGGGGAGGTGGAAGAGTTTAGGTTTGCTTTCCACAATGCCCTACAGAGCTCAATAAAACTAATAGCTGCGGGGGAGAGAAACCAAAATGTATCAATGCGGGTGGGGAGGAGGAAACGTTTTCTGATGATACAAGACAATAAATGGAGATCGGATGAAAGGGGAACTCCAGGAGATGCCAAAAGCTGCAGAAGAGAAGGCTCTTGCAGGAGCAGTGGTAAGATTGTGAGGAGTGACAGAGGGGTAATTAGTATGAGTAAAAGGACAGGTCTGCGAGCAAGGCTGACACAAGTCCAGTGAGAGCTTCAAAGCAAGACAGCCAGCCTGGATTCTCCATAGTGAGGAGAATCTGCTTTATGGCAATAATTCATACTGTGTAATGTATTGCTGTTGGCAAATCTGGACTGTGTATTCCAAGTCTTAGGTGGATCTTCATCTGTCTTTACAGAGAGAACAAAATGCCAGTGCATGCTACATGGCAGTCATTTAAAGCTCTGTATGGACCTTGATATCAACTGGAGTTCCATGCACAGAGTTAGGGCAGCTTGCGGCCCTTGGGGTTAGCGTGTGGGGAAGGGGGGGGGGAGGGCGGGGAATCAGGTGCTATCCCTGCCTTTGCTGTGATTCATTGGGTGACCTGAGCTAAGTAACAATCCTTCTGTGCCCATCTGGAACGTGAGTGCACTTCTCTCCCTTACAGGGCTGTTGAGAAGCAGCAATTTTACAGCATTACTATTACATATTACCAGCGTGCTGGTTTCCCCAAGAGTAGGGTGTTTGCCTGTTTAAGGCTGAAGACCTACAGCTCTGCCAACCTGGAGCATAAGTAAGAGCATGTAGGAAAGATGAGTGTCCCTAGTCAATAACCCAAACACTGGGTTACTAGTGAATGTTGGACTGTTGTGATGTCCCTTCATGCTCACGGTGTCCCTTCTCTATAGATCCTGACTCAAGAAGACTGGAACAAGGTCCTCTACAACGGCATGGCATCTACCTCTTCCTGGGCTGCTCTCTACTTCATCGCCCTCATGACGTTTGGGAATTACGTTCTCTTCAATCTATTGGTGGCCATCCTGGTGGAAGGTTTCCAGACTGAGGTAAAACCTTTTGGAGACTCCCCTCTTTATCTCTTTGTTTCCAGAGCGAGGGAGGGTCTAGAACCAACATCCATCTGGAATTTAGATTTACAAAAGGGAAACTGATTAACTTAAATAGAGGGGGGGGGAGAAAAAATTAGCTCTTATTTTTTCTGTTTCTTAGCTAGGACCAAGTGCAATAAACCAGGCTGTTTAACTGAGCTTAAATGAAAAGCTATGTTAGCATTAATATAATTGCAAGGATTCAGCTGTGAGTCAATCAGTGCTGATGGAATAAAATGCTCTAAGAATGTCTTTGAAAGGGCTTCATTGTGTTTGGGAGTCAGATTAAAAGCCATCCCTGTAAAGTTATGCAGGCTGGTGAGATTAGTCACATTATTATCTCTTTGGATGGTCTGTGTTGTGGATCTCTTCCTGCTTGCGGCTCAGTGACACTTTAGCACATTTTTACACTTCATTGTTCCTAGGCTGTCAATTGAGTCTCAGGGCTGGGAGCCTCTGTTAAATATCCTCTACCTTCCATAAGTATCTATGGGAAGTCAGCAAAGAGGTCTTAGATCTGAATTGAACTTGACCCCTGTGTCTTTCTAACTATGCAGTTCATGGTGAATGAATATATAACAGACTCCCTGAAACTAGCAGACAACCAGGGCTGCCTATGACCTAGGTCTCTACAGGCTAACAGAAGCAAAAAAAAATAAAAATAAAAATGTTCATGAAGAAGGAGAAGAGAGAACTTCACACTTTGCAGAAGGGCTTAGATAAGGAAGTACAAGCCAGCACTATTCATCAGTATCTAGTAGTACAGGCTGTAATTTAGAGCGATGTCTCAGTTGATGGATACGTGTGTTGAGGAAATAATAAACATTAAAGTTTGTCAGCTCCCTGTGCCATAATAATCCATCACACCATAACTAGCTATTTATACAACCTGATTGTTTTGATATTTTCCAAGTGCCGTTTAAGGGGATAATTTGTTATATAGTTCTGGAATGAGGCTGTAGGTATGTGTGTTGTCATTTCACACTGGGTTAGTGTGTTGTTTTGAATTGCCTATTATTATATCCATCTCTCTCTGGAAGTTGTCTGCTCTGTTATGGAAAATGGAGTTAAGGTCACTGTCATGTTCTTCTGAACAAAAGATTTCTTTTCAGGAGGTGGCATGTACTTTGCCTAAGTAAAAGTAAGCACGGGTAAAAAAAACAAAAAAACCCAACAACTTGTCCTCTTGTGCAGTGATGTCTGACTTGAAACTCAACCTCTCTCCGGTCAGTCTTGTTCACGGATTCTAGAATGGCCACCTGATTGAAATATCACTTGCTGCAACTACCAGTAAAGAAAAGGACCTAACTTTTTTAAAACAGCATAACAGCATTTCACTGAGAGTGCAAATCCAGTTGTTTTTTGAGGAAATTAGTTTGCCTCTAGACATTGGAATGGAGGGATCAGATTCTGATCTTAAAACCACTACTGTAAATCCGGAGTGACTCCATTAAAGATGGGAGTTACGCCTGATTTAGGCCCCAATTCCGGAAAGCACTAACACACATGCTTAACTTGAAGTCAATGGTATGTATACACATACCTAAAGTTAAGCATGTGCTTAAGCGCATCCCTTAATCAGAGTCTTGCACTGGTGTAACTGAGGCCAAAACCTGGCCTCGGGTCTTAGTTCCAAATTCTGATATCTGTTAAGTTTGTGTCATTCCTATTCATTGATACTGATGAAGTTACTCCAGATTTACACCAGTGTCACTATGATTGGAATTTGGCCCTTTTGTGTCTCAGACTTTTGTAATATATGGTGATCTCCCCCTTCCTCATGCGAATGGTAAGACGTTCGCTGTAGTCTTCTCGTAAAATGAAATCTTGTGTACAAACCTCAGTTCAACAGCAGTTTTTCTTAGGCAGGCAGGTAGGTAGAGTGGATGTTTGCTGGATATGGTGAGACAGATCCTCAGCTGGTGTAAACCGGCATTACTCTATTGACTTCAGTAGAGCTACATCTCCTTACATCAGCTGAGGATCTGCTCCTGACCATTTTATTCAGCTTTACAACCAGAAATGTTTCCATTTCTTGCTACCACGCATACCAGGGGGCCATCTCCTAAGTGAAATTAGATGAGATCATCTCCTGTTGAAAATAACACCAAGCTTTTATCTCAGAAAGAAAAGGAGTACTTGTGGCACCTTAGAGACTAACCAATTTATTTGAGCATGAGCTTTCGTGAGCTACAGCTCACGAAAGCTCATGCTCAAATAAATTGGTTAGTCTCTAAGGTGCCACAAGTACTCCTTTTCTTTTTGCGAATACAGACTAACACGGCTGTTCCTCTGAAACCTTTTATCTCAGGTGATCATTCCTGGGTCCTTGACCCTCTATTCCTGGTAATTTGTTGTTTTTTTTTAATTTCATTGTCCTTCAGATTTCTTCACAGAGTGTGTTGCTCCTGCCTTTATCTCTCCAATCCTTGAGTGCCTTTCCTCCAGCTGCAAACACCTTGTTAATGTTAGTGCATGCCTTTGCAGGCCTTTTGGTTGCTAAGCAGCAGATGTACATATGTGGTTAAGAAAGAAAAAGAACCCATTCCAAACTTTCAACAGAGATCCCTGTATTTCGTTGTAACCTGGCTATTGCACGCAAAGGGCACACACAGGATTTTCTGCAGCCTGGGGTTTCTTTAATGTACATTCTGTGAATTACTTAGATTCAGAATTTGTGCCTGAAACCACAGCAGCTCTAAGGTGTGAAAGTTGAGCTGTGTGACTCCATTTGATAGAGTTGCTAACACGACATTACTTGAGTGAACTATCCAGTCTCTGCCCTGGGGATTTATCTCTGAAACAAACAATGACTCCTGGTAAGAGAGCTTTTTGTCAGACATAAAGCTTCTCTCCTGAGGGACTTCATGATAATGTTATCTCTGAAGCATATTCTTCCATTGGTAATCCTCTCAATTTCATGTTCCCTTTGGTTTCTTTTCTTGTCTCTGGCAATCCTCAGTTGCTAGTTTGTCTCATCTCCCTTCTTTGTGTCTGTTGTTCTTTAATTCCACCTTTCCCATCACAAGGCAACCAAGGTTCAGTGAGGACGGGGTAGTGTATGAATGCAGAACACTTGCGTGCTTTATACATTAACAAAGATAAAAACCCAGAGTCTGTGGTGTAGTACCAGACCATGGCTAAACAGTCTGAGACAACAGAACCTTGACTTCTCCTGGGACTCAAACAGAAGAAAACAATCAATTTTCACTCATCAATTATTTAGATTTTGTACTGTATTTTTGTCACGTCCTTTACTTTTTACACTCTAGTCAGTTTCATTGGGATTATCCTTATGAAGGATAATTGTGTGTTTAATCTTTTGCTGGGTTATTCATGTATCTTTTTATTAGAATCAAATTTGATAATACTTTAAATTATATGTACAATATATGCTTGGAAAGACATTGCTATCCCTGTTTGGATCCAAATTTTAACTTGCTGTTCTTAAATATTGTTCTAATGTATAGAGGGATGCAAAATCCAGTACCTCATTGCCAAGAAATTAGCCCAGTTGTCATAGCAAGTGCTGTGCAAATAATGGATTTTTCAATTCATTGGCAATTTCAAAAAATCAGGGAAAAATTGTCTTGGGTTCAACAGAAATAACATTTTTTTGAATTGTTTGGTGAATCAAAAAATAAAAAAAATGTTTTGGGTCAAATAAACCTTGTGCTTAGATTGAGATTTCTTTCCCTTTTTAAAATTAAAGGTAATTTTGAAATAAAAAGTCATTTCAAAAGGAAAAGTCAAAATGTTTTGTTTAGAAAATGTTGAAACAAAACATTTTGCTTTTTAAAAAAATTAGGGTTTTCGGTTTTTTTATTTGACTGAAACAATTTCACCAAAACCTACAGAATATACACAACATTGGTTTGGTTTTTTTGGTTGACCTGAATCTGCATTTTTCATAGCAAAATGTTGATTGAAAAATTTTACTCAGCTCATAACCTGCGCCAAGATCTCAGTGTGATAGGTGAGAGAGACACCAAAAATAATATACAAACTCCTCTTACTGCCTCTGTAATGTGCAGCTGAATTTAAAAATGCTTTCCCAAAGCTGCACGTGTCTCCAAACATGCTTGAATATGCTGAGAAGTAAACACAAGTCTGTCAAGTCAACTTTCCGTATGGAAGGGCAAATGCAAAGAGGAGTACTGATAAGTGTTTTCCAAGTGGAAAAGGATAAAGTAGGTATGAAAATGTTGTTTTTGAGGTATTGGGGGCCCAATCCTAGAGTCATTACTCAGACACAACCCACAGGGCCTGATCCAAAACCCACTGAAGTCAATAGATCAAGTGCCCACTGATTTCAATGAGATTTGATTGGGCCCAGTCAGAGTAACAACATATCTAATCTATAAAAGTTTCTGATGGCTTCCCTTGAACTAGCTATTTCATTTGGCTTTAACGGGATCAGTATTATATGTTAATTAAAAACATGCATTGCTGCCTAATGACAGCATAATAAATACAGATCTCATTTTGCAGCCACAAAAAACCTGAGCATACATGGTTTTAATAATCTGACGGTATTTCATTAATGTGAACAGCTCTCACGTTGGAGCTAAATCAAATATTCCTTTTGAAACACTTATTTTAAAGGTAAGGATGATCTCTTCTAAGGGCTGCGCTATCTTTCATCCTTTCCTTGCACTGAACAAAGTCAGCCGCATCTGACTAGTCCAGTGTGTTGTGACCTATTCTGCTTTTTAATCTTGGTATGAAATTGTCACTGATGGGTACACATTACCCTTCTCTACCCTTTTTTCTTTTTACTTTGCTTCCTTTTCTCTTTCTCTCTCTCTCTTTTTGATCCACTCTCAATTTTGATGCTGAAATTGTAAAAAAATCAACCCCCCCCCCTTCCCCCATTTTTACTTCAGGAAATCACCAAGCGAGAAGACGCGAGTGGGCAGTTAAGCTGTATTCAGCTGCCTGTCGACTCGTCGGTGGTACGTAAGAACTCAGCATGAACCCACCCAAATGCGCCGTTTGGTAGTTGTCTCTCTCTGTGGTGACTGCTCACACACCATGACGCTGTTCTCATTGTAGTAGCTGTCGTTCCTTTTGTCATCATTGTCAAGCAAGCCTTGATTTTAAGTCTCTTTCTTCTTTGTGGAGTCAGACAGGTCAACACAGACTCCCCAGTATCACCTGAAACTGTTCTGGCTTCCTGCATCTTTTCTGTACAGGCCTCGATGCCTCTTTTAACCCCCCTCCCCTTCCGCCTGCCCCTTGTAAACCCGAGGCATGGATGATGCTGTTTCCCAGGCATGCTTATCAAACACCTCCCCGATCATGCACGCTGCTCCCTGCTTCCGGACAAAACCTCACCCACCTTATGCACGTCTGCCCCAGCCCCTCTAGCTGCATGTGGCGGAGTGGCGAGAACTGCCAAAGACTGAAAGGACCTAGAATCAAGGCTGTCTGTGGACACTTGTGTGTCAGAGCGCTGTGCTCTGGAGAAGTCAATATTAGCATTGAGGCAGCTGCGGTAGTCACTGGTGGAAGAAATGCTCTAGCTCCACCAGGCATTTATGGGCTGGATGCTGGAATCGCTGGGTGACATTCTCTGGCCTGTGTTATGCAGGAGGTCAGGTTAGATGATCATAATGGTCCCTTCTGGCCTTAAAATTTGTGAAACTATGAAACCGAGCACAAACCAAACCCTGTCTCCCCTGCCCTTTACCCACCTGACCCTTCCCTTCTCATGCATCTTTCCTTTATCACTTCTTTTCTGTCCTGGAAGCTCTGGCTTTTACTTTAGCACAAAGGCACTTTCTAGTGTGTTCAGGTACATTCTGCCCTCTTTCGTACATGCTGATATAGCCACTGTGCCATATGGTCCATCTCAACATTCTCTCATATTTCAAAGGGATTTTAACTCCATGTTCTCTCATAAACCCTTTTCCATCCAGAAAGGCAAACTGGGAGCAAAAGAACAGGTAATGACCACGAGGCCCTGCGGTGAGATGCTTGCCTGCAGCCGCACTTAATATATCACACGCTGTATTAAAGGGGGTGATGATATATTCTGTTACAGCTAGAGTGGGATGCTTCAAAATGATGGGGTTTGGTGCTGTGGGGACGGAAGTTTGCAATCCCCGCGTGGTCCTGCTCCTCCTTATTAATGTGCATCTCTTACCGCACCCGAGAGTGCACCCCTTGTCAGTGACAGAATATTTGAGGAACACAAATTAAGTAATGAAACCTATTTGCATTGCTCATTAGTTTTTAATGACCCATTAAGGAGAAATGAAGTGGCAGGCTTTCTGGGAGAGAATACTTGAAGTCCACATTCCAATAAAGAGGCAGAGAATTTAAAAATTCATCTAAATTCAAGCCAATGTTAATTTAATATTCCTTCTTGAAAGTGGCAGTCCTGGCCCTTTAAAATACTACCGGCCTTGCAGGGTGAGTTTCCTCAAATAACAGGGTGATCCTGCAGGACAGGAAGAAATTTTAAAAGGCAAGGGCTTCCTTTCACGCTCTCTGTTTTTGTGATGACACTTCTCTGAGAGAGTCCACGGTGTGATTGGAGAAAACATAACTGTTAGGCTGAACCAAAGAAAGGGTGTTTTTCTTTGAGAATGTGGGCCCAACCCTGGACTCTTTAGTCAAACAAAACTCCCATTGAGTTTCTAGGTGGGCTTTGCCTGAGTAAGGAGCACAGGCCTGGGTCTTGTATTGAACGTTATCTCCTTCAGTCTGCCACTCTAGCACTTTCCTAGCTAGAGCCTGTTCTGGCTTTTAAAATCAAACATGTACCCAAGCACCAAACTTCATTAGGGTGGACCAGGGCTAGTGGTGCACCTTAGTCTTCACTGTAGGTGCTGGGTTCTCTTGTGCACCTAGATTCTCCTAGAGCTAAAGTAAGATTCTGCTTGGCTTCTTTCTTGTCATTGCATTTCCACTCTTCCCCCTTCCCTTCCCCAAGATACATCATACTAAGGGAGGGGGCCATTTTGCCAGAATAATGGTTTCAGCAGTAAGTCACCCCCCTTCAGGTGGAAATAATTCTGGCAAGCTCCATTCCTGGCTGATGTATTGTGATTATACCACACCCTAAGTATTTTTCCTCAGTGCCAATGGACAGAATCAAAAAGGGCTGAGCTGGGAAGGCTTTGATTCGGTCTGTGTCAGATGTGAGCATTGTCTGAGCTAGGCATTGGCAGAGCCCAATAAGCAATGGAAGCCTTGAGCAATGGTAAATTTATTTAACACACCATTCAAGGGGTACTCGAGTTGGTTTCCTGGATAGGTTTCTGATGACAGACCAAGATCAAAAGGAGAAACCCCTCGTCAACTCCTGGCATTCTAAATTGTACAACAGGACACAACCCCCCCTAAATAAATAGGATGGTTATACCACTTAGTATTGGGTGAAATGGACACCTTGGGGAAGCCTAATTCGCTGTTTTGCGTTGTCTCCCTTTGGAATCTGCTCTATTACATACCAAGTGCTCTTATGGCACTTTATGTAACTTTTCAGAGACAGACCCCAGTTATCTGCTGAAACCTACAGTCCACTGTTTATCCCACTTGCTGAAGTTTGGATTATTTCCTCTAAGCTTCACTGGAAAGATCTGTGTTCAGTGCTTGTATGTAAACAGTTCTAATCCCATCCCTGGATTAATGGTCAAGGACAAGGAGGGTCAGTTTTTCATCCAAAGAACATTCATCAGGTTTATGTCCTTTCCCTAGTGTCTGCCCAGTGTGCAACTCCAGCGGAGGAGGTCAAGTGGTTGTCTTCTGACCCCAGCCCTTGGCTGCTTTTCGGGTAGCTCTGCCTGTTGGGAGTATAGTTAACAGTATGTGGTATAAATATGTGCATGCCTCATTGTGTGGAAGGTGATGTCCCATTGTGGTACTAATTTCAGTAGATCAGTAGGTGTGTTTTTGGAGATGGGACCCATTGTTCAGAAGGCATTTCCATACCCATAGCCAATTATCCTGGTTGCTAAGCTGCTCTGTTTTGCTCTAGGGAGATGCTTCTAAGTCTGATTCTGAGGGGGATCTTTTCCCTCATAGCCTGGAAGAAGAGGGTGGACTTAAGAAAAACTTGTCAAACCCAGCCTGTAAGTAACCACACTGGAAATTAGTCCTTCTAGGCAACTTCACTTGATAGGAGACACAACGTGTCCAAAGGAGGAAAGCCCTTCTTGGGGAAGTGTTTAAGCAGTATCTCGGGCCATTGCAGACTCTGTCAAGGTATAACTGATTTTAAATATGAGTCATGGAACATGACACAAAGGCAAATACATGTAATGGTGTTAGTCCGTTATCTCCCAGTAAAGCCCAAGAACCAGCCCATATACTATGGATATGGGGTTTATAACTGGGGAAGGAAACAGCAGGGAGCTGCTGTCTGTAGTTAGCACTTTGACAGGCAGCAGAGCTGTGATGCACTAATGCTTGGAGAGCGGGCACAGGGAATGGTCAGGGTGGGCTTTGCTGGGAGACATATTTATTGTCCACGAGATAGAAGATTTGGGGAGGTCGGAAGAGGAGAAACTGGGGGCATCGAAGCTCAGGGGGAAAGAGGGAGAGTGTGGGGCCGCAGAGCACCCTCAGCAGTGTTGTAGGACTTCAGTTGAAAGAATGTGGAGGAAGGAGTACAGAAGGGGAAGAGAACTGGGGAAGAAGAGCATAGGGAGAGGAAGCAGGGAAAGAGCTTACAGGAAGAGAGAGTGGGACATTGTGGGGAGCAAAGCGTGGGCGGAGATGAAAGAAATTAATGGAAGGGGGAAGTTGGGGAGGCATGGTTGGCAGATTGCTGGCGCTCCTGAAGCAGCAGATGACAAATCAATGTCTGTTCTTGGCTGCTGATCTTGTAAACAAGTTTATTTGAGCCCCTGTGCCATTCAATTTCTGGTTTTAAAACAAAAACCCAACCTCCCACTCACTCATTAAAAATCTCCTTTGTCCCATTAATTGAAGACTTCTTTCCTTTTTGTGAAATTGTGTTATTGGCCCATGTTCTGATTAGAGCTGGCTCCTTTAGGGCCATCGCGTCCTTTGTCACCCTGATTTTGGATGCAACCTGAAGGGTGATGGAGAATGATGGTTTATTGAATGTTCCTAGAGCTGCAGTATCTTTAAAAACTCCTTGTTACTTCCAGTGATGGTACTGAGCGACCTCCCGGAGCTGAAGAAGAGCCTGACCCCACCCCTTATCATCCACACAGCTGCCACCCCAATGCCAATGCCAAAAAGTGCCATGTTTGGAGATGCAGCTCAGGGCTATGAATCTCGCAGGGCCAGCAGTGTCTCCATGGATCCCAATGCCTATGAACTCAAATCACCGGTATGCAGCTCATCTTCTTGATCACCCTTTGTGGCTGCTTTGTTTCTGTTTGGTTTGTGCGGCTGTTTCCAGCTGTGTGGGCTCTGTCTGTCTAGGTGTTTATACTGTGCTCGCTGCCTTGGTATTTCTAGGCCTGTCCATTGGGAACAAGCATGAGATGGTGGCAGTGATGCTGGTTGACTCTCTTCATGTTCTTGTCCCTTCCTCAGTCCAGCATACAGAGCTCCCCCCATGGCCCTTGGAGCGCAGCCAGCAGCTGGAATAGTCGCAGGTCAAGCTGGAACAGCCTGGGGCGGGCTCCCAGCCTGAAACGTCGGAGCCAGAGTGGGGAGCGCAAATCCCTCTTGTCTGGGAATGGAAAGGAGAGTTCAGAGGAAGGGGAAAGCTCAGACGAGGAGAGGTCCAGCCGGACTGGGAGCGTTAATGGCTCTTTACCTCACCGCATGGCGTCGCTGGAAACTAAAGGCTCGTTCGATCTCCAAGATACCTTGCAGGTGCCTTCCCTGTACCGAACCAGCAGCATGCACAGCAGCCGGACCGCTGCATCAGAGCATCAAGACTGCAATGGGAAAACCTCCCCGGGAGTCTTGTTACATCAGCTCCATTTGGACGACGATGACGGTGATGATGAAGGCAACCTGGTAAGACAAATCAACAGCCAGTGGCTGCTGAAGCTTCTTGGCTTTCCTGTGTTTAACTGACACCCATTCCCTTAGCAGAACAACGCTGCTGAGCGTCGGGCAATAGTCCACTGCAGCTGGGTGCATCTCTCCTGCTCTCTAGCAGCAGACTTAGGAACACCATGTAAATCCCGCATAAAAGCCACAGGGGGTGCATGGGTTATGAAAGCCCACCTCCTGCATGCTGCTGAACAGCTGACCACCGGCGGGCAGGAGGCGCTGGAGGGGAGGTGGAGGAGCTGATGGATGGGGCTGCCAGTGGGTGCTGAGCACCCACTATTTTGTTTTCTGTGGGTGCTCCAGCCCCGGAGAACCCACGGAGTCAGAGCCTATGTTCCTTCCCCTGGAGGTTTCTCCACCTAGGTTCCACTGCAGCCCTGGCTGGAACACACATTTTCCACTCCTCCTGTTCCACAAGAAACCTCCACCCATTATCAGCCTGGACAGACACAAGCGCCCATTCTGGATGCATAACCTGTGTCCCTCGAAGGGACTGACCCCCCGTGACCTATCAATTTGCAGCGGGTGGTGTGGGGGAGGGTGGTGTCAGGGAGGGTGAAGGTTACAAAATGAGACGTGGGCTTTGCAGCAGGAGGCACAATAGAATGGCTTTGAATGGAGCCCCAGATGATCTTAGCTCTTGGACCTGAGCGTGGTGCCCGTTCTGTTTTTAGCGCTTTAGATGTACTTTGTAGGAGATCATGCAAAGCTGTTCTTTGATGTTTTTCCCAACTTTTCTGTTTCTCCCTCTCCCCCCCCTTGCAACTTTTGCTTTCAGTTTTGGGTTAGAAAGAGTGCCAAAATCTTCAAGCAAACTCAATGAAACCACCAAGTTCGAATTGGTTCCATGCTGGAGCAATGAGAACCTCAAATCTCACATGCTTTCTCTGCAGAACCATAAATGACAACATACAGGGGAGAGGGCTGATGTGGTCTATCTGGGATGTGCAGCTGTTAGGAAGGCTGTGTCATTTGGTTTCTACTTCTGTTTTTCAAGTGATATAAGTCATGCAGTGGACATAGCCTGGCTATCTGTGCATTATCTGAGTAACACTTGGCTAGTCTGTGTAGGTGCACTGGATGTGGGTTGGGGGGGGGATGGGAGGAGACCAGGGTATAATGAGTCTACACCCTCCCATTAGTACAGCAGCATAGGAACCTAGTGTTACTCCCTGGTCCCAGAGGGGATGTCCAGACAGATTGGGGTTGGGTCTTCTGTACACGCTAGTATCCAGCAGTAGACGCAGCACAAATGCATTGCCTGTCTCTGGTTATTTCAGAAAAAAAATCTATCTTTGAAATAGAGAATAGTACGTTTCTCTTTCTCCAACTATAAGGTCGAATTCTGCCCTCAGATGTGAGCGGGCAATTTCTATTGATGTAAACAGGAGAAGCAGATGTATATCCAAGGGCAAATTTGGCCCATTAATCTCATTGACTTATTAGACTCATAGAGGCAGCATTAGCCTTTGCATTAATTTCAATGTGAAGAGGCATTAGTCCAATATGTATGTCTCTTTCAGAGGTCTGAGAAGTGCCATTTAGAAAACGTTTGCTAAAAGCATGGCAGGGGGAGAAAATCAGCTGTAATTTTGCACTGATTAGAGATGCGAGGTGTTTAAGAGGCATTTCCCATTTTACATTTTCCCTGGATCTCTGCTTTCAAATGAATGTGTGTAATTTGTACTGTGACGCCGTGCCCAATTTGTGTAAATGCCAGAGCAGTTTCAGCGTTAGAGTCACTGCAACCGCACTAGAGATACATCTAAATACAAAGAACCAAACTGAGAGCTGTCATCCACCCTGTCCAGCCCCATTAAGGGAAATCAGGGGGATTGCCTGGGTGTGGGTTGGAGGTTAGCACCAAACTTGGCCTTCAGGCAATAAGGAACATAGAATGTGACTTATCAAATAAAGACCTCCTGACCGCCTTCCCCACATATCTCAGCATCTGGAGGTCTCCTGGAACTTTATCTCCTTGTGCGTGCAAGCATAAATGTGACATGAACACCTCATTTTATTGAGATCTTTCATTCATCCCTGACCTTCTTCTATTATGCTAGCAAAACCTGCATGGGGATGTTGCAAAGGCTAACGAGACCTTGAAACATCTTCCGTAAGTTACAGCAGGAGAATTTCGCTCCCTATCTGGAGAGTTATAAATAGGATGAGACAATAACAGGTGATAGCAAATTGCTAATAAAGGCAGAATCTAAAAACTTATAAGGCTCAACCAAGGGTCTAGGCTTATTCTGAGTCGTGAGCCTGCCCTAGCTCTTGAGCAGCTGGCTTGACAACTAGCTAAAATCAAACTCTAAGCAGATAGCAACTGACACTATGGCAGCAAAATCTGATGATATTTAGGATAATGGTCTCCATGTTCTTGTCACAAACTGATGTCCATGAAAGACCCACCAGTCCTGCTCCCCTTCAGTTTGCAGGGAGCACGACTGGGGACTATGGTAGGGTTGGTGAACTTTAATCCATGCTGAACAAGGAAAGGCTTAAACCCCATTCATTGCCCTGGAAAGAAAAGTGCAGCCTGTAGGGACTGCATCAGGCTAGGAGTGAGGAGCTGTGGCCCACTGGGCAGATGGATAGTGTTGCTGACTGCTGTGCCTTGTGAACTAGGAATCATGAAAAGCCGGAGGTTTCTTATGGGGTGGAATGCCCCTTGGAAGGAGGAAAGGACTGGAGGCTGGGGAAAGGCCCTGGCCTTCTTTTTCCTTCACTCCCTGGGCAAGGGGAGGACCAGGGCTGTGGGGACATCCTGCCAATAAGGGAGGATTTCTTTTCTTTATTTGATTATGTCACTTGGGCACACAAGACTGTGTGGAATTAACTGCTGAACCAGGAGGAAGCCAGGTTTGTGGGGGTAGGGGGGGAACTTCATAGAATAATAGAATATCAGGTTTGGAAGGGACCTCAGGAGGTCATCTAGTCCAACCCCCTGCTCAAAGCAGGACCAATCCCCAATTAAATCATCCCAGCCAGGGCTTTGTCAAGCCTGACCTTAAAAACCTCTAAGGAAGGAGATTCCACCACCTCCCTAGGTAACACATTCCAGTGCTTCACCACCCTCCTAGTGAAAAAGTTTTTCCTAATATCCAACCTAAACCTCCCCCACTGCAACTTGAGCTTCTTGGTTCGTGGTGTGTGTTAGGCCTGTCTACTCTAGGAAATTAGGTTGGTATAGCTACGTTGCTGTGGAGTGTTAAAAAGCCACACTCCTGAATGACACAGTTGAACCAACGTAAGCCCTGGTGTAGACACCACTAGGTTGACAGGAGAATTCTCCCATTGATCTAGCTACCGCCTCTTGCGGAGGTGGATTACCTACTCTGACAGGAGACGCCGTCCCATCGGTGTAGCTAGTGTCTTCACTGAAGTGCTACAGCAACGCAGGTTCAGTGCTTTACGTGTAGAGAAGCCCTTAGTCTGCTTAGACCAGTGACCCCAATAGATTGGGCAGTGACTCCTGTTACTGTCCCAGAAAGGAGATAAATGGATATTAGCCATCCATACGTGGGCAGAAAAAGGCAGGCACCCGCCAGCCTCTGAAATGCTGTAAATTGTCAGTTGTAAATTGACTGGGCCTGGAGAACACAGCACAGCACAAACACTAGCTAGTCTACCTTAGTGAGCATTTCAGATGCAATGAGCAACCAGCATGGGTCAGAAATAGGCATCATTCTCCATTGTAGTGTTAGTCTGGGCAAGTGTCTGCGAACAGTCATTATTGTAGAAGCAGCTGGGGCAATACTGAGACTATGAAAGAAGCAGGTTGTGGAAATATCTTAGTACAGTTCACTGGCATTGGAGAATGAAAATTGAACTTTGAGAATGTTAATGGATGCTAAAGACTACCATAATTGCAAAGTACATACTGATGAGAAACCGAGGTTGTTTTGACCAAGATATAGTTGCCTAGCCACAAATCTCCTTTTTTAGAATACATTTATTCCACTATGTCTCAGATGTGGACTCTCAGGCTATAATTTTAACTGATTGCTTTAACCTGGTTCTTAACCTCCTAGAAGTTCAGCAAACCACTTTGGTCACCCTGGAGATGGAATTTCTAAGAAAAGGGCCTGTAATTATTCTCAGAAGAATAATTATTAAAATTATCAAAAGATCATGATCTTATTGCTAGCTGGAGACTTTTCATCTTCTGTCTCAAGGCCAGATTTCTTTCCAGCTTACCTGAACCAAACACCTAAGTGGCACATCAGAACATACTGCATGCAGTATCTCTTAGTTTACATCTTCCAGCTAGTAAATTGGTAACTGACTGCAATCTTGGAATGAATTTCTGAATTAGATTGCGTACTGCATCTTTAAGCTGAGAGTTTTAAAGACTTTAGTCTTCTCTGCTTTCCATGGACACAGTATAAATATTTACTGTAAACAGACTAAAGTCCCTGTAGTAATGTTCTAAGATCTGGGTTTGCTCTGGTGTACTTTGCCAAACTTCTCATCCCTATTTTATTGTGCTGTGCAATGAAGTGGATTGTTTGCTAGACCAGTGCCCTCCCAGTGTTTCAATGGTTCTGTTGGTAAGAGTTTGTAAACCACTTGGTGCACTTTTGAGATGGAAAGTCCTATATTCTGGCAAAATAAGGTTCATGTTTCTTGGATCATCCTCATTGTGAGGGTTCTCCTGAATTCTTACACAGAGACCATGAGTTTTCTCCTTTTTCAAACAAATAATGAAACAGCGGTTACTAGAAAATATTGTTCAGCTTAAAGAATTTGTTCCCTCCATATTTTGAGCTTCCTGCTCTGATTTCCTCCTGTCACTTTTTGGGGTCTTTGCCCCCAATTTAACCTGGGTAGAATGAGAGGAAATTTCAAGTTCTTTTCCAAAGAAAATAAACAAGCTGGACTCTTATTTAGATCAACGTGATCCTAGAGGACTAAATGTGCCCTTATGGAGCAACGCCCAAAAAGCTGTCTTTATTGGATGTACTTGATGTTTTCTGCACTAACTAAAAACTAGAACAAGGGCCAGATTCTGATCACCCCGGCCCCAGTTTACATTAGTGTCACTCTATTGACTTCAGTGAATTCACTCCCAATTAACACTGGTATAAGTGAGACCAGAATCAGGCCCATTAACTCTTCTTCACAAAATAAAATCAAGGGATCAAATTCTGCTCTTGGTTGTACAGGTGTAAATCTGGAGGAACTCCACTGAAATAATGGCCCAATACAAATCCGTATTTATACAGGTGTAACTGCAATTGGACTCTGACCTGAGATCTTTGATGTTCATATATGCTGGTCCAGTTTTTGGTTTTTCTCTCTCACACTCAGTGAAATTTCCACATTCTGCAAAAGGTCCATTGTAACGTAGAACCAAGCTAGTGAGAAATAGGAGTGGAAAGTGGGGAAGCTACGTAGTCTCGAACCAAAAGACCCTTCAAACACAATCCCCCATATGCAAAGTGCAAATAATTCTGTTTGCGCTTTTTCATCTGCTTTCACCTTTGGCTGTTTTGCACTAGTTTTGTAACAAGCAGATCAACAATAAGGGAATCATCTATTTTACTATCTCAATCTTCCCCTGCTCAGTGTTTAGAATGAAATAATCCAGTCCTGAGATTCACAATACATCTTCTAGCTTGCATTCAGTTGACTTGATAGGCATGGATGGTTTATTAGCAGATTTTTTTTCCTATAATAAAATTTTTATAGATCAATGTCGCTCTGCTCTAAGACGTATATCAGTCATCTTTTAATGTCAGCATTCTTCCCTTCTGCCCTTAGAAGCACATTAATAATATCTGAAATTCCTAACCAGGAAACTATTTTTCAATAGATCTCATTAATGTAGTCTCTACAGGGTTCTCTATTCCCCCTTTGATGTTTGAACATAACACTGGTTAATATCAATGGGAGTTATGCACGTGTTTTGTCCACCAGATAGACCCCAGGGGCATGTCTCTCTTTGTCAACTGGGTAGAGGCACTGAGTACAGAGGGAGTTTAGCTTCAATAGGCCAGCAAGATCATGCTCATAACATTCTGTCTAAGAAACGAGCAACTGAATTAAAGGGTTGGTGGTGGTTGTTTTTCTTCTTGTTCTTCCACATCTTTATTCATCCTGGCCAGGTGTGTCTTATGAACAAATAGATATGATTTAAATAACATAATTGATATATCTCTTTGAACATAATGGAAACTCCAGCAGCAATCAGGCTGATTGTAAGCAATGCTGTGTATCTGGACTTTGCAGAGAAAGCATCTGATGGGGGTCGGCTGGAAATACTCATTTTTTCACAGAGATTTGGCTCAGATGATCGTGGGCCAAACTGTGCTCTGTTACACTGGTGTAAATCTGGAGTAACTCCTTTGACTCCAGATTTCCATGGATATAACAGAGAACAGAACTTGGCCTAGTATAAGGAAGCCAAAGCTTCAGTAATGACTGATGGATCCATGTCCCAAGTCTTTCCCATACATGTTGAATAGAGGGACATGATGGAAGTTCACTTTTCCCCTTTATTATCTGATGTAGCCTTTGAACTGCTAGCTGCAACAATTAGACAAAACCCAAAATATCTTTGGCATTAAAACTGGACAAAAGGAACATAAAGAGGCATTCTGTGCTGCTGACGCATTACCATTCACTTCAAATCCTCAAGATAAATACCAGAAATGCTTTGAATAATAGATCCTTTTGGAACCCGTCCAGCATACAATATTAACTGGACCAAGTCACAGCTCTTACTACATGTTCAAGGGCTGAGGTAGCTATCAGGGTTCTATCTAGAACTTCGAAAGGTGGCTTTCGTTTTCCAAAGGGTTCAGTTTGTCACCAAGCATTTTCATTAAAATGGACACTGTACTAGCTATTAACACTTGCTAATGAGACTCCTGGCTGAGTGCATATAAGCACAGAAAGCATTTCACCCATTCCACTCAATTACACTGACAGCTCCAGTTTTTACAGTCCAAACCAGCTCAAACTGCTAATTGCTCAGCTCCTAGGGGGAATGCGCGGGGTTGTGTTTAAACTCTATCATTTTATGCACTCCCAAAGGTGCCTGTTTTGACTAGCAGTCTACTGGGTAGGGCACTGGACTTGGAAATCAAGTATCACAGGTTTAGCTACTACTCTGCTGAGTGACCACAAGCAAGTCCCTGCACATCTCTGTGCCTCTGTTTCTCCATTTTACAAATAGGGATAAAGACACTGATCTTCTTTGAGGATAAAAAGTGCCATTGGGCTTGATCCAAAGCCCATTAAAGTCAATCGAATAATTCCCATCGACTTCTTGGACTTTTGTACCTGTCCCTATAAGAGCTATGTAATGGCATTATCCAGAATTAAAAATATGGAGTGTATGGGGAAAGAGGAGTATACAGTGAAGATACAGGAAATTAAGAGACCTATGGATTATTTAGTCAGGGCAAATTGTTTCAAGTTATTTGTCATGAGAAGGCAAGACTGTAACCTGGAAAGTGGTCATCATTTTCACAACAGACCCATGATGAAAACTTGGGCCTTATAATTCACTTAGACCCTAAGTGCCATTCGATTGTCCTTTTGGTCCTTGGAGGTGCTAGATGGATCTTCTGTATGCAGTGTGCAAAATTCCGCTTCTGCTTTCACCCCATGCGACTCTATTGGCATCAGTAGGTTTGCAAGCAATGTATGTGTACAACTTGGTCCAATGTGTCGATATCAATTACAGCTTAAACTATAAGAAGTTTGAGGTAATTCAGTAAAGCTCTAAATATTGACATATAGCCCAGCAATTGGGATAATAATGGGTGTATAAATCCAAGAGTTGATTGGTTATAAATGATAATCTCTTAAAAGTTAACCTTCAGACTATAAGAACAGGAGTACTCGCAGCACCTTAGAGACTAACAAATTTATTTGAGCATAAGCTTTCGTGTGCTACAGCGCATTTCACGGAAGCTTATGCTCAAATAAATTTGTTAGTCTGTAAGGTGCCACAAGTACTCCTGTTCTTTTTGCGGATACAAACTAACACGGCTGCTACTCTGAAACCCTTCAGAATATAGTGGATTTCCAACTAAAGGCAATATCTGAAGTCTGAAATTCTAGCATGTTGGAGGAAGATGGATAGAACCTGTGGCTAGTTTTGTTTTGGGGAAATCAGGTTTTAGTTTTGCAAAATCCAATCCAATCCATGGTGATTTTTTGCCCATTCCCCCTTTGTCTGATCCTCTCCTAATGTTATGGGAGGGGGTTTCAGCGAAATGGCTCTGCTTTAGACCTCTCCCCGGTTGGAGATTCAAGGACTAAATTGTGCTACCCTTATTGACGTCCAGTAGCACTTTGCTGCACAAGTAACCCCATTGATTTCAAAAAGTCGGCACATGTTATAAGCTAATATTCAGTGCAAGTAAGGGTAGCTCTCTGCCCTGAGGGGCTGGCACATTGCTACGTGGTTTATGGTCTTATGGAAAGAACAAATCTAATATCGGATACAGCTGTACTCTATGGGCCTCATCCAAAGCCCATTGAAGTTAATAGAAAGATTCCTGGTGACACTAACAGACTTTGGATCAAAGCCCCAAAATCTGCCCTCCTGTCTTAAGCCACCATGGTGTAAGTAATCTATTAAAATGGTAAGGAAAGTGCACACTTGACATTCTGTTAACGGACCCAAGTGGAAATCACGGGTGACTCCTCCAGTATCACAGTGGTGCACAAATATGCCAGTCATAAAGTTCCAGGCAGGAATGAACCTGGTCATCGAGCCTGAGCTCACGGATATCACAGGCCGCTGTATGCCACCCAGCCAGCTGCACACCCAGTCCAGCAGCCAGAGTTAGACCGAAGTCCCACCGACACAGGAGTCCACAAGTGGCAGGCAGATGTCTGACCCTCTGCCCTTTTTATTGTCTCTAACATAAGCCCTATATGTTCCTCTTTTACTTCGAATTAAACCTCGGAAGATTCGGGTAAACATCTGTTAAGTATCTGACCACAGAGCAGAGATTTTAACCAACACACTTGTCCTGTTAGTGTATTCATGATGCTATAAAAATAATGGTAACAGAGTTTTCAGATGTTTAGAGAGTCCTGTCACTAATCAGCGCAGACCTGGGCTCTGCTGGACTGTGCCCCAGTTTTTGCTGGCAGTGCCATGCACAGTGGGGTCTTTGATTTTTTTCAGCTCATAATCAGCTGCTTTGCTGAATGGTGAGTGACATTTCTGCTATAGGAAAAAATGTGCCATCTTAGTTTTGTGACTTATTAGGTTTGGAAGACCCTTTTTTTTAAAAAAAACAGCTTTCTCTGTTTTTTTCTTTATGATAACTTTTAAAATGCCGTCTCCATGTTAGAGTGGTGACTGTGAGCAGATACCATGTGCAGCAGTGCTTGTCCACACTGTAGATATCTTTAAATTTATGGCCTCCCTCTTCCTTTACACAGCTGTGCTTAAGACATTTCTGTAAGTGGAGTTGCATGCATGTACTCTTAGGTATCATCAATCCATCCCTGAGATGCACAGCAGGTCATGTGTACCCATGCTGCCAATTTCATTATTTTAGTTTTGTATTATACACAAGAAATGTCATTCAGAAATGACCCCAGCTCGCAGGCCTGCAGTACTGCCATGAAACTTCCAGGTTGACAGGGAGGAGGAGAAATTAAAGCATCACAAGGGTTTCACGCTTGGTTGTTTGCTTTGTCTGGGTTTCACTCCATGGCTGATGCTTGCTGTAGTTGCTCAGAATAACTGATTACAACTCACTGTACAGTTGTCATTTTTCTTTTAGAGCAAAAGTGAGCGTATGAAGGCTTGGATAAGGGCACACCTACCTTCCTGGTGCAAAGAAAGGGATTCCTGGTCTATCTACATCTTTGCTCCTCACTCTAAGTAAGGCAACTTGCATAATAATGTGATAGCTGTGGGTAGAATTGAATGTAAGTGTTACAGTGGATTACGCTGCCCCAGCACCGTGAAGTTCAGAGTCTTCATTGTATGCCAGCCTGCCCATCTCCTAGCTGCTGCATCGATGAGGGTAAAGCCCACAGCCCTATCTAAATCTTGGAGACAGATTCTTTCCCCTTTCCGCTCCCTATGTACCACTCCATTGACATATAGTAGCAATACGGGTTGCTGCAACTGGCTGGAGAGCATTCCCCTGGTGCAGATAAATTGTAGGGTTACTGTAAGCCCTAATGTAAGGATGAGCTGTGGGCAGATCATGGGTGTGGGCTCTTCGCTTTTAGTATCTCTGGGATCAGGGGCTGCACTGTAGATCATAGCCAGCAAAAGGAGCAGCCCCTCACTGCTTTAACTTACACCAGGATCAGGTTCAGCTCCCAGAACAGCCCACAATACGGAGCGTGAAAAGGTGGTTTAAAGTCATCTTTGCCCTCACCCATGCCCTGTGCCTCCTGGAGGTGCGGCACGGAATCTGAGCCCCTGTTTATTCACCTGGGGTACCTGAGGAACTCTGCTTCCTCCCTTAGGATAGGTGGTCCTTTGGTCCTAAGGACTTGTGGACATCAGCTGTTACCCCATATCAATAGACAGGTTCCAGACATTGCTTCATGGGCACACACTGTTCGTTAAAGAAAGAGAGCAGAACCCAATGAGAGCCTTTGCCCTAGTGGAGGTGAGTACCAGGGGAAACCATGCTGCTCCAGGCCGGGAAAGCTAGGACCTAAAGGTCAAGGGGTCAGAATAGCTGCTGGAGGTAGCAGCGACCAGTTGTTTGCCCAGTCGTCTGTGGTGGTGGTCAGAGATGGTAACTTACAGTCCCCTTCAGGCAGATTCTCGTTGAACTACTCTCACCAGTTCTTCTTGACTTCACAAGGAGCTGCAAAGAGGTGTGTGTTCAATTAAGCTGGGAGCCACTTTAACTGATCCCCTTCTTCCAGCTCCTCAGTGTGTAGTTAGGGGTAGGGCTGTAAGTAGCTCCAGGGGAGTCTAACTTAGTATAAAGGAATTGAAGCTAGTGTCAGGGGATCTAAATTGCACATCACCCTTAAATCTGGCTCTGCGAGTCTATGGAAGTCTATAAGAGGCTGGCAATGCTTGCCTGGAACACCTCACCCTCTTAGCAGGTGTTGAGCCTGCTGGCAGAGTTAAGTTGGTCCTGCTTGACTCACTGGGGCAGGCAACTGGTTACTCCGTTCCATGACGCTGCCAGCAGGAGCCCACTGGGAGGTGGGAGGATCTAGGCTGTGGGCTGAGAAGTCATAAGGGAGGAACCCCAGGCACAGCCATGCTTGAGAGAGAAGGCTTGAACAGATCTTTATTATGCTGTTGTTAATTTCTTTCTTAATAAAGCCAAGCACCCAGGGTGAGCTTTTGACTCTACACAGTAGGTAGAAAAAACACCTGGGTACAGTGGCTAGGTACATCCAATAGCATCTAAATTGGTGTCACATATGCATTGAGGGGACCAAAAGAAAGTATTACACCAACTTAGTCTCTAGACTTAGACTTGCCTCTGAATTTGGGCCTTTGTGTTCCCTTTCTCCCATCGCCTAGTCACACCCCTCCAGGAAAGGCTTGTTGCTTACATAAAGGAGCAAGAGTCTTTTGTTCTTTCCAAGGGTCAGCTGCTATATGGCCATCTGGAATCAGTGCCCTGATACACGTTCATGCAGCAATGTCATGGCTTGTCCTAGGGGACGCCTTGTGTTTTTAAGCTGGAGGCCCAAAGCAGCATTACAATTCATTCATACAATGATTACATAGATTTTTAGAAACAGACTTTGGGAAATGTAATACCATATTATAAATCCTGCATCAACATACAGCCATCTGTCATGCTAAATAGTTCTTGTTCCTTTGTTCAGCACAGCATTCTTTAGCCAACACACTCAAACTAGGCTATTTTCGAGCTAGAGATGGAGTGAAATTAGAGCCTTGAATCCAAACGTGTCTCTGACCCTTGGAGTAAAGGAGAGCTTGAAATCCGAACCTGGCAATAGGTGTAAGTTGCAAGCGGCTGCTCTCTTTACAATGAACCAAACCCCAAATCCAACCAAGCACCCCTAAACTTTGTGGTGGTTGCAAACTGTGTTCAGATTTTGTGGCTTGAACCCTTTTCTGTTTATACTGAGAAAAATTTGCTAACACATGGCCACCCTAGAAAAGGAGTTGGGAGTCAGCAGCGCACCTGCTTTTCAAGCCGACTGTTCAGTTCTCACGCCGTGCATAAGGCTGACGCTTTGACAAAAGTGTTTCAGACCAGTTAGGTGTTAACAGCTCATTATGTGTCTTTTTTGTCTTTTCTGGACAGATTCCGTCTGATGTGCAATAAAATCATCACTCACAAGATGTTTGATCACATCGTCTTGGTTATTATCTTCCTGAACTGCATTACCATTGCCATGGAACGGCCCAAAATTGAGCCCCACAGTGCTGTGAGTATCAGAGTTATGCATTCATTGTGGAGCCACCAAAGCTCAAGTCACACTGGACTCTCTCTCTCTCTCTCTCCTTCATACTATTAAGAAAAAGGAGGCCAGATCCTCAGCTGGTATGTATCTGCATAGCTATACTGAAGTCATTGGGGCTGTGCTGATTTACACCAGCTGAGGATCTGGCCCCGAATTCCAGATCAGGAATCAGATCCTTAGGGGCCATGCGGCTGCTTTGTACAACTCTGACACAGTGCTTGGACCACAAACCCTGTCTGTCTGGCCCAGAGAGGATCTGCCAGTGAGAGATGAGCATGCAGTGGTATAGAGCCAACTTGGAGGCTATATACCATCCACCCTTCCTGCTGCTCGTGGTGTGTGGGACGTGCAGATGGCTAGATAAAAGGGAGCACCACACGTAGGGACGTCCCCTGCACTGCCCTGGTCCAGCAGTATGTTTTAGCTCTTTGTGATCATTACACGCCAGCGTAAGTAAGGGCAGCCCTCAGGCTCCAACACAGCACAGAGGAAACAGCCAGGCACAGAGCATCACGATCATCAGGGCTGTGCATGGGAGGGCTTTAAGCCATCTCTGCGTGCTGCTCGTGCCTTGTGCTCTGAACATCATGGCTGTATCCAGGGATCTTGCCCCAGCTGTTTATAATTTGCCATTCATGGTTTATTTAAAAGAAAATCAATCCTGCCTATGCGGCGTTAACTTCAGCAATAAATGTACCTTTACAGCACATGCTGAAGTGGACTTTCCATGATGCTGCCAACAGACAGGGATTCTTTCAGGCATTCAATCCTCTGCCCTCACCAAAGTTTCTTTAATCTGATTCTGAAACGTATAAGAACAGCACTCATTTGCTGGGAAAGACATCAAGGCTTCCACTTTTAATATCCCATCTCCCCAGCCACAATCAGACTGTTTTAATACATGATATAACTAGGACATCTGTCTCCATTTTCTTCTCTGATAAGCATTCAAACACTTTTACTCTCTCTGCGCAATGTTAGCTCCTTCCATCTGTTCTGCATCGGCGTATGGGTGGTGGGAAGGGATAGGGGGAAGCTGTTCATTTTGTACTTTTCTGGCTTCTTTGTCGATCATCTTTGTTATGACATAAGCAAATTGAATGGATACAAGCACTGTAATTCCATTTCCCTGAACCATTTGCTTTAATAAATTGCATAATGATTTTTCAAACCAGACCCTCATAACATCAACTCCTATCAGTCAGATGGGCAGAGTCATCCACTTGCTCTTTTATTTTTGTATCGATTGCGGCTGAGAGGTACACTAGGCTGCCTCTGACATATTGCAAAAGACTGTTCATATTGCAACAATATAAATCCCTGATCCCTCAGTGCATGAGTACCTTGCTGTTTATTGACTGTGGATCTTTAGGCCGAGATCTTAAAACTAAGGTTCTTTGTGCTCTTTGTGTACATTAAAGATCCCCCTAGCACTCCTCCTCAGAGAATAAGCATGCCCCAATCTCCTTAAGCCAAATTTCTTTCCTTCACTGTTGTGCAATAAGTGACTGTCCTCCACCCCAGAGATGGCTGCATTTCATTGCATGTATACAGTAGCAAAGTGCTTTGGAGTCTTTCTGTATAAATGTAAACTCTCATTATCATTTTGTCATCTGTCAATATGTGAGTCCAGCGGGTTTTCTGAGGATATAGCTGGGGAAAGATGCTGGGTTGGTAGCCCTGGATAGTGAAGCCTCTGTATCCCCAGAATATGTGCAGCATGGATAGTAGCTCCAATGCAGACTTCCTCACAGCTCCCTAGCCCTGCCCGGGAGGGGCCCACCATTAGGGTGAGTGGTGATCAGTCTTCACAACCCATTCGGTCCTTGATCTCTTCTGAGTCTTGCAAGGTTGCCAGTTAATGCCAGGGGTGGTGGTGGCTTTTGTGATCCCTTGGGAACTGGACTTTAGCCACCAACTAGCCAGCAGATGGTAACAACTCTTAGTCACTTCCAGCCTGGGCTGGATCCGAAACAATGAACTTAGACGGGCAAGCATGACCTATTTTGGGCGCAATGTTATGACAAATGCTCTAGCATGCCACAGAAGGCTCAAGAAGCTCAATCTATTTAGTTTAACCAAGAGAATATTAAGGGGTGACTTGATCACAATTTATAAGTACCTAGATGGGGAACAAATATTTGATAATGGGCCCTTTAATCCAGGAGACAAAGATATAAACACGATCCAATAGCTAGAAGTTGAAGTGAGACAAATACAGGCTGGAAATGGTGTACCTTTGTAACAGTGAGGGTAGTTAGCCATTGGAACAGTTTACCAGTGGTCATGATGGATTCTTCTCCATCACTGGCAATCTTTAAATTAAGATTAGCTGTGTTTCTAAAAGTTCTTCTGTAGTAATTTTTTTGGGGGGGCGGGGAAGGAAGTTCCATGGCTGGTGTCATATGGGAGGTCCGACAAGATGATCACAGTGGTCCTTCCTGGCCTTGGTCCTTATGAATGGGGCCTATAGTATGGAGCAGGGTTCCTGCAGATCAGTATTCTGTTTTCACCAAACACTCATATTTTTCCAAACACGTTAATGAAACAGGCTTGTCATTCAGGATGGGAGTTTTGTGAAACAAGGTTTGGATCCCCTTGAAACTATTAAAACAAAAACACCCTTTTAATGAGAGTCCATTGATGCCACTCTCCATTAACTCACTTTTTTTTAATGAATTTGACATTGTGAATTTGGATGCTGCTGGAGCTTATTTGGAGCTCTCAGCCATTGTTTAACTTACAGATGCCTTTTTTCGACTTCTGTTCTCCATTAGACATTGTCAGGCGGGCTGCTTGAACAGTTGCTGCACATGTAAAAGGCTGGCTAGGGTGGGATGGGCATGCTCCTCACATGAGCTCGCTCTTTGAATGCGGGAACAGATGAACTGCTTTGGATGCTGGGCTCCCTCCCCAGCCAGTCCATTGTGGGAAGTTGTCCTGGCATTTCACATGGGTGACTTCTAGTGACTTTAGTGGGTTTCATGCAGCTGATGGAGGCTGAGATTTTTCCAAAGCTGGTGAAGGGATCTGGAGGCCCTGTTCCCATTGAAATGAGTGAGAACTGGGTGTCTCTATATTCTAGGCAGCTTTGGAAATCCCCTTGTAGCTCTTGGTATTGTGGAGACTCTTAGAAAGCGAGAGCAAAGAATTTCTTTGCTGTCCCAACTTTCTTTGGAGGTATTAAATGCTGCTGTCTGGACTCACCTGCTGAATATTGCAGAAATAGGGCCAGATCCTCAGCTGGTGTAAATCAGCATAACTCCATTGAAGTTATAGCAGCTGAGAATCTGGCCCACACATTTAGGAGCATTCCTTCACATTCTGAATGGCTCTTTGGTCCCATGTTGGGTCCCCTTAGAGCCCTGTCCAGAAACCCTTGCACAGAGGGGTATTTTGTTTGCACGGATGTTCGGGGAAAGGCTGGTGTGTGTTTGTGTTTTTTTTTTTTTTATGGTGACCTGGATTCACACGCAAATACGGGTATTCGTTTTCCACTCTGTGCTATTTGTTGTTCTCCAGTTTAAAAGCCATCTGACCTGGGCCTCTGGGACACTGCACCAGTCAAGGTGTGGGATGGCCCTGGGTGAGGACAAGAGTGGGAGCAGCAAAGATGGGGAGGAAAGGTGGGGTCTCTCGTGCTGTTTGAAATGGGAGAAGTGAGAGGATTGGTTGGGAGTCTGGATGTGGAGAAGCCAACAGTGTGGTGCGTGGGAGATGAGGAGGACAGTGGTACTGCCAGTGGTGAGGGGAGAATGAGGCACCCTGGTCTTGCCAAGACTCGGAGGAGATTTCTGAGATGCAGAAGTGGACAGAGGAGAGAGAGCCCAGGGGCAGGAGGTAGGTGAGAGAACCATCAGCCTGGGTATGGTAACCATGGGAGCCAGTGAGGTCACCCAGGGATCAAGGTGAGCTGGACAGAAGATGGAAAGCAGAAGCGGGGAACACCCAAAGGAGGCACCGCAGGAGATGCTGAAGGAATGGCGAGAGCGAGCCAGGGCAGGCATGGGCACACAGCCCTGTTCCAGCTGACAGAGCTCTTGCCTGGAAACACAAATAGTTATTTTAGCTTCACTTGTTTCAAATAATTGTACTTTGCCTTCCAGAGCCATGGATTTTTCTAACTGCCTAGAGCCAGTTCTCTACCTCTCCCAATTAGAGCTGGCCAGTCAGAGCAGGGGAGGCAGGCCTTCCTGTTCCGGAGAGTAGGGGATGCGGTGCGTGGAGACTGCACTTCCAAATCGCTGCACACTTGCCAAAGAGAAGTGTAATATTCTGACTCTTTTATACCTGCTATTACCATTTTATCTGCACTGCCTAAAGCAGGTGCTTATCCGCTCCTGCAGATGCTCAGCCCCACCGCACACTTGCCGACCTTTTGTGCCGCACTCTCTTGAAGACCAGGGATGTCTTCTATCATGGCTCGTGCAGTCACAGCAGGGGTCTTTACGACGTGATTAATTATGGACACCAGGATGGAAACAAGCTACTTAGTGATTCCTGTGTCACTCTCAGTAAATCATGGCCTGGCAAGTGAGAGTTTCCATGGTGTTTTCTCGTCGTTAAATTGCAGCTGGTTTTTAGAGAGCTGCATTTCTTAGAGAACTGCTCTTGAGGGAGCAGTGGAAATAAATCCAGCATCTCTAGTAACGTTACCATAATGTTACAGTGAGATGTTTTAGTCCCTGTGTGAGAGTGCACACATGCACACACACACACTCTGTGTTTCTGTCTTACTCCCCCCTTCCAACTCTCCATCTCACAGTGCAAGCAATCAGAGATTGTATAGGGATTAGGGGAAAATGTAATTTATTTAATGATCATCATTAAAAAGAAAGGTTTCTGCTGGTTATAGATAGGGAATTAGGCCATGGCTCTCCTCTGTAATCACTAGTTACTTACACAGAAGGAAAGCATGGTTTAGTGGTTAGACGATAGGACTGGGTTAGAGCATGGGAACACTGCTGGGTTCTGTTCCCAGTTCTCTCGTGGTCTTGGGCAAGTGATTTAAACTTCTTGGAGGCAGACCCTCAGCTGGTATAAATTGCCATAGTTTCATTGACTTCAATGAAAACATGGAGACATTCCAGAAGACTGGAAAAGGGCAAATATAGTGCCCATCTATAAAAAGGGAAATAAGGAAAACCCGGGGAATTACAGACCAGTCAGCTTAACTTCTGTACCTGGAAAGATAATGTAGCAAATAATTAAGACATCAATTTGCAAACACCTAGAAGACAATGAGGTGATAAGTAACAGTCAGCTACTCTGAAACCAGTCAGCATGGATTTGTCAAGAACAAATTGTGTCAAACCAACCTGATAGCTTTCTTTGACAGGGTAACAAGCCCTGTGGATAGGGGAGAAGCGGTAGATGTGGTACATCTTGACTTTAGTAAGGCTTTTGATACTGTCTCACATAACCTTCTCATAAACAAACTAGGGAAATGCAACCTAGATGGAGCTACTATAAGGTGGATGCATAACTGGTTGGAAAATCATTCCCAGAGAGTAGTCATGCTGGAAGGGCATAACGAGTGAGGTCCCGCAGGGACTGGTTCTTGGTCTGGTTCTGTTCAATATCTTCATCAATGATTTAGATAATGACATAGAGAGTACACTTATAAAGTTTGCGGATGATACCAAGCTGGGAGGGGCCACATGTGCCTTGTAGGATAGGATTAAAATTCAAAATGATCTGGACAAACTGGAGAAATGGTCTGAAGTAAATAGGATGAAATTCAATAAGGACAAGTACAAAGTATTCCACTTAGGAAGGAACAATCAGATGCACACATACAAAATGGGAAATGACTGCCTTGGAAGGAGTTCTGCAGAAAGCGATCTGGGGGTCATAGTGGATCACAAACTAAATATGAGTCAACAGTGTAACACTGTTGCAAAAAAAGCAAACATCGTTTTGGCATGTATTAGCAGGAGTATTATAAGCAAGACATGGGAAGTAATTCTTCCACGCTACTCCATGCTGATTAGGCCTCAACTGAAGTATTGTGTCCAGTTCTGGGTGCAACATTTCAGGAAATATGTGGACAAATTGGAGAAAGTCCAGAGAAGAGCAACAAAAATGATTAAAGGTCTAGAAAACATGACCTATGAGGGAAGATTGAAAAAATTGGGTTTGTTTAGTCTGGAGAAGAGAAGGCTGAGAGGGGACATGATAACAGTTTTCAAGTACATAAAAGGTTGTTACAAGGAGGAGGGAGAAAAATTGTTCTTCTTAACCTCTGAGGATAGGACAAGAAGCAATGGGCTTAAATTGCAGTAAGGGAGGTTTAAGTTGGAAGTTAGGAAAAACTTCCTGTCAGAGTGGTTAAGCACTGGAATAGATTGCCTAGGGAGGTTGTGGAATCTCCATCATTGCAGAGCCGGTCAGACAAATATCTGTCAGAGATGGTCTAGATAATACTTAGTCCTGCCTTGAGTGCAGGGGACTAGACTAGATGACCTCTCGAGGTCCCTTCCAGTTCTATGATTCTATGGCAGTTTACACCAGCTGAGGCATGGTTTCTCTGTGCCTCAGATTGCCTTTCTGTAGAGTGGGTATTCAGCTTACTTTACAAGAATCATTAAGTCCCACAACAACCATGTGAAGTACTCTGAGAACCACAGGTGAAGGGTTGTGAGACACCCGCTATGTATCATTCATAAGAAAACTCTCCTTACATCTGTCAAGCACCCCCATGCATCCCAGAGTACTTGGGATGGGTAAAGGAATGGTATAGAACCTGGGAAAGTGTGGAATGGCCAAAGGATACATAGAAAGAATGGCTTAGATTTAAGAGAGAAGGCATGTGAATTTCAATTGCACCCTTCGCTTATTTCACCCATCACCTGTGGTGAAGCAAGCAGAATCCTATAGAGAAAGCTGGCAGCTGTCCATGGTACTGACATACACAAAGTAACATAGGAAAAGAGCTCTATAAACAAGTGAAATGTTATCATGTAAATGTTTGGACATCATCTTCAGGAGCAAACATTCCAAGACTTATTTCAGCATAAAATCAGGAGAACATTAAGCAACTACCCAAATATATATCTCAAGAGAGAGATTTGGAGAGCAGACTATAAAACCTTGTCTCTCGTTTTCTTTTTTTATTTTTTATAGGAACGAATTTTCCTAACGCTGTCCAACTACATCTTCACAGTAATCTTCCTGGCTGAGATGACAGTTAAGGTAAATGAAGCCAAAGCATAAGCCTGGCTGTGCTGCATTAGCACCATTTTATTACTTTGGATTTCTAAAGCCCCTGTGCCCATTTTTCCAGAGATCATCATGTCTTAATCTACTCTGCTACTTGGGAAGGAGAAGTAACCCAATAAATACCATGCACTTTATTCTCCGTGCATTTTGCACCACCATCATTCCACTGAAGTTATTCCTGATTTTTTGGAGTATAGATGAGATGAGAGGCCTCAAATCAGCAGTCCATCCCTTTTCAATAGAGCACTTAAGCGCATGCTTTACTTCAGCCATGTGGGTAAGTCCCATTGACTTCCATGACCTAAAGATAAGTTTACGCTTAAGTGCTTTGCTGAAGAAGCAGTGTGACATAGTGGCTAATGTACTGGACTGAGATTCTATTCCTATCTCTGCCTGCCTCTGGCTGTTGGGTGACCTTGGGCATGTCATTTCACCTCCCTGTGCCTCAATTTTCCCATCTGTAAAATGTGGATAATAATACTGACCCCTTGGTGAAGTGCATTGAGATCCACTAATGACAAGTGCTGTGTTAGAGCGACGTGGTGGTGGTGGTTTGCTGTTGTTTTATTAAAAGTATGCGTAAATGCTTTGCTGAATTAGAGCCAAAATCAGGCCCAAAGATTGGCAAGACTTTTTCCTGTATGTCGCTCTCATATAATTCATAGCATCTCAGAACTATTCTCTTCTCATTCCCCTGTCTTCTGTATTTGCAAATCTGGTGGAAAGCAATAGCCTATAGTCAGGACCTCGAAACCACTTCTCTCCCCCAGTAGCCCAAATAATCATGTGATCAAATCTTATGTGCAACAGCTATAGGTTAATAGAATCACTTTTGCACAACGAGGTTTAGTTGCATTAAAAATACATCAGCTGTTAAGGGACAATCTGCGGTGTTTTTTGCAGTTATTTTTATAGTCCTTACGGTATCACACTTTACAAAATTGTCTAATTAGGTTTCTATACTGGGAAGCAAATGGACTCGCAATCACTTATCTGTGAATAATGTATTAGCGGCAAGTCGCTAACTGGAAGAAACATACTGGCTGAATTAGTCATAACTTGTTGCCATTTGGGCAGGTGGTGGCGCTTGGCTTGTGCTTTGGGGAGAAGGCCTACCTGAAGAGCAGTTGGAATGTGCTCGATGGGGTGCTGGTTCTCATCTCGGTCATTGACATCCTGGTTTCAGTGGTATCGGACAGCAGCACTAAAATTCTTGGAATGCTGAGGGTCTTGAGGCTGCTGCGAACACTCAGGCCATTAAGGTAAGCAGCGATTTGGGGCTAGATAAGATAGAAAAGGGGAGCAGGTTGGCTGTGCAAGCTTCTGGTTGGGGATGGTTCCCTGAATCTCTCCATGCAAAGAAACGGAACTGTTTTCTGGAGTGCGATGGAAGGGCCCAGTGAGACCGAAAATGAGGGATTTGCTGCTCAGTTCTGTGCACAACCTGTCATTGCCTTTACAACAAACTCCCAGCCTGATTGTGAGACATGACGTCCTCGGGTCCTGTTGGAGTCAAGGGGAGCTCCAGGCACTCAACACATCTCAGGGTCAGGCTTCACTGTGTAGCAAACTGATCAGTGCCCCCTTTGCTCATTAAGACACACATCCCCTGCTATTTGTGCTCTCATTCACTCTGCGTGAAGTGTTCCTTAACAGCTCCTTTCCCCTCTCCCTTTAGGCAATCAATGGTTTTTGCAACCAAGAATAAAATTAGTAGCAGGTGGCAGTGAATTTTTGAAGATTCAGAGACCAAACTGTTGCTTAACCTAAAATGTGAAGATTTTTTTTCCTCCAAAATCTCCATTAATTTCACTCTGATACTAATTGTAAGAATGGCCAGATGAGATGAGACCACTGGTCCCTCTAATCGGGTTTCCTTTCGAACAGTGGCCAGTATTGGATGCTTCACGGACAGGAACAAGATATCTTTTAATGGACAATTGAGCAATAACCTGCCCATGGAGGAAGTTTCTTCCTGACTCCAAGCAGACAGTGCTTGGCATATGAAGGTTTATATCCTTACTAAATATGATAACCTATCTAATATAATTGGGGATGTTCTTGTTATGCTGGAACTAACAAGCGTATCATCCCCACAGTCTCTTTACACATACGTTGTATCGCACTCCCCCTCCCTTCATCTGGTGTGTTTTCTCTTGGGGTAGGGGTGTATCTCTTTCTTTCTGTGTGTTTATGCAGGGCCTGGCAAAACAGGGCCTCATTCTGACTGGGCCATCTGTTTGCTACTGCAATAAGTATAATAATAATAATTAATTAATAATAAAGGTCACACCATCTGTATATTTCTGACATACTCTCCTCTGAAAGAATCAAAACATAGGCTTTGTCAACATGCCCTGTTAGAGCTGGATCAAAAATCCTTTAAAGCTTTTCCATTGCCTTCAGTAGGCTTTGGATCAGCCCTTTAGTGGGTAAAAAACTAGAGATGAGCAAATTAGCAACTGCTAATATTTTTGCCATATCTGTCCCAAATGGCTTTTACACCTTTTGCCATTTATGTGCTCAGAAGTCCCCAGATGGTACACACACAGTTCATGGCAAGCATTAAATATTCAGATTTTGAACTCTACTGGTGAGTTTTGATTGAACAGATATGTTGCATGATATATGTCTGTTCCCTGATTGGGTGATCGCAACCCTGACAATCAAGTTTCCAAGATGAATACTTGTGATTGTGGGTTCAGGTTCGGCTTTCTTCAGGTGTTTCCTGGTGTTCCCTTATCGTTTGCGGATTCTGTGAACATTCCTGACAGCATGCTTGTTTGTTAGACTTTTCCACAGAAAGCCACAGGGCAAAAAGGGCACAAGCACCATTAAAACAGATCCATTTAAAGCAAAGATTCTCAAACTGGGGCTTGGACCCAGAAAGGTCACAGGGGCTCATGGCCACCCTGCCTTTCCCATACTGCTAAATGGAATGGGGATCCTGGCTAGATTGAAAGAGGTGGCCCCGAGAAGTCCCAGTATGGAAAAGGGCATGTTGGGATTAAAAAGATTGAGAACCACCAGGTTAAAGGTTCGAATGCACATTCACAGAAAATTGTTTACAGTATCTACCAAGCTCTTCTCTCCCCTTTCTAATACATTCACAGAAAAAGTACAAGATAATTGGAATTTCTACAGGTAAAATTAGTATCTATTTCACAGCAGCTTCAACTGAGAGATGCACATCTCATTTGGAGAATCTCCTCCCGTGAAGGTTATTGGTTTTCTCAATGAGCCCGTGTTGTTAGATCACATCTAGATAAGATGTTTTGAGTGAGCTTTACATTGATCTATCGTGTTTCCTGGGGTTTTTTTTTTTCTTCAATTTAAGGCTTTGATCCTGTTGTCAGTGAGACTCCATATCTGCGTATGGGTCAGCCTGCTCAGGATTGGGGCCTTAATTCACATGAGCTGTCCTTGTTCATGTGAATTATCCCATTCACCTCAATGGGATTATTGTATGAGTATAAACTTCCAGTCTGAAAGGGTATTTGCAGGATCAGGCCCTTACATTATTTTGTTCCGTTGGCGTAGGATGTATTTTCTCAAGAGGGTACATGAATGTTTGTGACTGACTAAACGGCACAAACACTTCATAATGCAAAGGAAGCTTTTAAACGGTAACCATGAACCTGTTTCCTGAATATGTTCACAGTCGATTCTGTTCCTCTGTCATTAGATTTGTAGGAAATGAAAAGCCAACCGTCAAAGTAGGGGCTTTTTCAGTCATTCATAAATCTCCACATGTGGAAATCCATCCGCTGTTGTGCACGTGCACATATGGACTCAGGTGACCATGACCTCCCTGCCCAAGGCCAGGCAACTTACGTTGCTGTCTCATTTAAGAACAGTAAATGTTGCATTCTTTAGCTCCACCTGTTGGGACGACTGTGTATGTGCAAGTGTAATTGGGTGCACAACTCCGCCTCCTCTTGTTTTAATCAAAATGAAGCCCATACTGTCTGGGAAATTAGCTGCCATTAATGTGGGAATGGCAATTCGTTGTATGAAGTTCACTTCGGAGCCTGGACCCTGCACAAGGCCCTTTGTGATGCTTGAGCCCGCCCAAACTTTTCATGAGTTGGGGCTGAATTTAGCAAATAGTCTGACGCAATAATTTGGGGGGGGGGGGCAAATTTTTTAAGCCGCAGCTTTTCGCTACAACATTTTCAAGATGAAACGTTTCCGCTTTTCATTTTAGAATTGGTGTTTTGTTTCCAAATTTAACTAAATGTATTTTTAAAAAGTTAAAAATGAAACAAACACACACTCTCACACATTCATTTCCGGTCAAATGAAACATTTCATTTGTCTTGAAACAAATTGCAGGGGGGTTCATTTTGACAAGAAAACCAAAATATTTCCATTTCAGGTCAACCCAAAATTATCAGCCACCGAACTGAAAAAAATTAGTTAGTCACTCAGCTCAAGGTCAGCAAGTGACAACATCTGGCTGCCATTTGCCAACTCCCTGTATGGGCGCAAGGGGTGGAATTGCAAGAATGGCTACTAGGGAGTGTGATGGGGTGTCCACCCCACACAAGGCCTGAAGGGGGGAAGGTGGCTAGGTGGGCCAGTTAACCACCTGGGCTGCACCTAGAGGAGGAGCCAGGGCTAATTAGAGATGAAGCTCATCAGGACAGGAACAGGAGGGGCCTGTATAATGCCCCATAGTTGAAAGTAGAAGGGGACGGTAGAGACGGAAACTGCTGTCACTGTCAAGGTGGCGGAAGGTAGGGTAGGAAGCAACCCAGGGATACAGCAAAAAGGGATAGTCTTTGTACAGATCTTGAGTGCTTGTTGTAGGCTCCCTGAACTGGAAACCAGTGTAGAGGGTGGGCCTGGGTTCCCCTACCAGCCACTGGGGAAGTGGCACTGTTATGGGGCAATGAATGTGAAGACTGCCTGGGACAGGGGGTTCCGAGAGACTTTGATATATGCCCCCCAGAAGGAGAGGGCTACAGTGACCTGGCCAGAGGGCCAAGCCACAAAGCAGGAGCAGTTGAGTCTCAAGCGAGCGAGACAGGGAGAGAGATGGAGTGAGCAATGTCAGGAAGGGACGTCAACATGGTAGAGCTAATCCCCAGATGCGACCAGAAGGAGGTGCTCCAGTGGTGAGTGTAGCGTTCCGGGACAGGGAGACATCAGGAGAAAAATCCCTGTGAGAAGCCACCGCTCTACACCTCACAGCATTGAACTTGAGGAAAGTGAAGGGGTTTTGTTAAGTTTCCTTTGGCTTATGGCAGCTTGCCTTGATTTATGGTCCTAGAGGTTTGCTACTTATAAAAGACCTTGCCGATTACTACTTTGTCTTATTTTGCTGTAGAAATACCCCACTGCCTTATACAGTACATACAGTTGTGTATGCAAAATCACATATGCATATGCAAATCAAGTATTTGCTTGTACACCTGACCAGCAAAGTGTACAGCTGGCCATATGCATAAATAAATATCCAATCTGCATATGTGCAAATCATGTACATGCAATTGTGTGGGCGTAATTACACATGCCAGTCATTGACTATCAGGCCTAAAACTATACAAAGGGGTATTCAAGCCCCACTCTAGGCACAGAAGTTTGAAAATGCATTCACAAAGAAGGGGCATTCCAAGGCGTTTCCACTGCTCTCTCTGATGTACCAGCCTGTAGAAGAATTGCTGATCCAATAAAGTTCCTACCTAATGTGTTCAACCTGCTGTTGTCAGGATCAAGTACTACAGCTCAAGATACAAGAGAAATCCAAATTAAAAATGGATTCAGAATTAATTTGGATAGGTTTCAATGCTATTTTACTCTTTAGCGCTTTGGCTTCAGCTTCCAAAGCAGATGTGTAAATTATTCACTCTTCCTCCCATCGCAGTATGAAATAGTCATTTCATAGGTTCGCTCCTCTTTATCATATTATCACCCTTGCTGGGTTTTTTTCCCTGTGGAAGAAAGTCTGCATTAACACTGAGCTGCCACTTCTTTATACAAATGGGCTGAGCAGACTAGCAGGCTTAAAGTTAGTAAATATGTTCCAGCTGGAATGAGATTGACAGCAGTCTTGGAGCATCTGCATGCTTGGAGTTTAGCAGCATTGTGACTGCTGAGGCCAGCAGAACCAAGAGGAACTCAAGGGATTAGCTTTTTTTCATGCTGAAGAACTTCTATGACTCTAATTTCCTCATTTGTCAGATGCCTGACACAGGCTGAAATTGTCCTTAATGCAATCTTGGCTGGCTACCGTGTCACAATGTCCGGAGGGCTCGAATCAGCTGGATCGTTCAGCACTAAATTGCAAGAGCAGTGGATTGGATAGCATGGGTTTGCAGGCAATAATATCAGCAGGATCTTGGGCAATATTGACGAGGCGCTGGGATGGTTAAAGCCATCATAATGGAGCTGACACTAATATCTCGGAAATGTTGAGGTTGCATTACTTTGCGGTTCTGTCTAAGGCCTTATCCGGCTCTCACGGGAGTCTTTCCATTGACCTGGTGGATCTTAGCTTCAGTGCCTGTAAGCATGAGGACTGTGATGTTTTTCATTAATTAGTGTTTAACCTTCTGACCGGTGCTGGCAGCAGCAGCAAATGCCAGCTCAATATCCAGAGGTTCCTCTTAAAATTACAGAATAAAACCATCTTGAGCCCCCACCCAGAAATTTGGGAAAACTAAATACCTCTCCTGGGCGTCTTTAATAGTTAGTACTTCCCGCCTTGCAAGCACCGAGTCTGTGTATAACAAAAAGCAAACTTTTATTGAGGGGACGCAGCATTACTTTGGGAAAACACAGCAACAATGACTCAGAAGTATGCAAACAATAAGTAAACCACCTGCCCCACAGGACCTTGGGCAGGAGTCCTTTGCCTCAGCTTCCCACCTTGCAGTGTGGAAGCCCGATAAATGAATGTTTCTTTAACATGCGTCTCCCCCTTTCCCTCCACTGCACCCCACTCATGGTTTGTTGTCAGAAGTCAGCAAAGTGTTATGGGCTGCATTTAGGTGTGTTCACCTCCAGTGAGGGAGGCCTCTGCCATTGCTCTGCTGTGTCCATGGTCTGGTTAAGTCCAGCCCTACAGCCCCATGCTTTTAGTAATCACTCTTCTAGGATTTGTTGGGCAAGAGGCTGCTTTTGCTGCTGATCTCACCAGGCTGTGTTCTGAGGTTCCATCAACTAGCCCAGACCTTAGTGATTTCAGCTGTTAGTGATTTCACTGGGTAGTGGGGAACCTGCCGACTCTTGCATTGCCTTTGCACGCTGTCTCCACAGCCAATGTAAGGCTCAGCCCCTAGACCTGGGGAGGAAAGGGTCAAATGGCATCTGGGACCTTTAAACAAACTCCTTCCTACCAGAGAGGAAGATCTGTCCCCACCCCTTCTGACAGTCACTTGGATATGGCTCACTACCCCATGTTTAGTGAGTGAGTATGCCCTTTAATCGTACAATAAGGATAAAAGCATTTAATTACCCCTGCTTTCAAGACTTATGTGAATTTTAACCCAAAACAGTGAAAATTAGTCACTTGGCAAAGTAGGTGGTGTGTCTATGCTAATAAGGTCGGCTCATGAGCATAGGTGCAACTCCGTGGGTGCTCCGGGGCTGGAGCACCCACGGGGAAAAATTAGTGGGTGCTCTGCACCCACCGGCAGCCAAGCTCCCCTCTCCCCCACCCCACCTCCGTCCTCCTCCTCCCTGTCCCCTGAGGGCAGCGTCCCCATTCCTCAGCCTACCTCCCAATGCTTCCCGCCCGGCCGCCGCCAAACAGCTGTTTGGCAGTGTTAGCACACTCCTGGAGGGAGGGAGAGGAGCGGGAACGTGGCACGCTCAGGGGAGGAGGCAGGGAAGAGGCGGAGCCGGGGTGAGGATTTGGGGAAGGAGTTGGAATGGGGGCGAGGAAGGGGTGGGAAGAGGTGGGGCAGGGGTAGGGCCTCGTGGAAGGGGTGGAGTGGGGGCGGGGCTGGGCTGGGGGCAGAGGAGGGGTCAAGCACCCACGGGAAAGAAGGGAAGTCAGTGCCTATGCTCATGAGGTCTTTTCCTCCAATTTCTCTACAGCTGACAGGAGAGATCTCATTCAGACCATTGGTTTACATCTGGGATTACATTTTTCTTCAGATTCTTTTCTGTAGGCCTGGGGATAATGTTACAGGAGAAGCAGCGGGGTGTTTTGTAGGCTGCAGTGCAGACATAACGCAGATACACTGAATAATATTCTGATTAGGAATTTGAAGGAACCAAACTGTTATATAATTTCTTAGCCCCTCTTTCTCAATATGCATCCTCTGTTGGCCAAGACAGAAGAGTGACCTCCTATTCCTTTACCCTGTGTTGGATCGCAGATGATGTCGTATCAGGAAAATCACTTTGTTCCATCTTTAATTTGGTGTTGGTGCTGGTGAAAGTTGCCAGGCCCTGGAGACTGAATTTCTTCATTGTATCCACAGAATAGAGTTTCCTCACAAGAGGAAGGATGGTCCATTGGAGAGCTGCTTGCCCGGGATTCAAGAGACCTGGGTTCAATTTCCTACTGTACCACAGACTTCCTGAGTGACCTTGGGCGCACCACTTAATCTTTGTGCCCCTTTTTTCCCATCTATAAAATGGGTATAATTGCACTTTTTGTGGGGCCGTTGTGAGTAATGTGTATGATTGTGAAGTGCTCAGATACTACAGTTATGGAGAGGCATAAAAGTACCTTGGATTCATATACAGAATAGGCATCAAACTGACTGAGACCGTGCAAACTTTCCCCTAACATGCTTAAGCCCTGATCTGGGTGTATTTCAGTCTTCATGTGCTTTAGTCTGTCAGCTGAGACGATCAAAAAGGGTGCTAATGAGGACAGTGTTCGTTGTTTGTTATGTGGAGCCCTGCCTGCCCAGAAGTGATCTGAAATCAACAAACATATTTAACATAGCGTGCTAAGCTGCCGTTTGAGGGTAATGATTTGTTTTGGTCGCTGCCAGCCTGGCTTAGATTTGATTCACAGCCTTAAAGGTTAAAGACTTCATAACTCCTTACATTCCTTGAGCCATCCAGTCCTCTCCAAACTCAGGAAAACAGCACAGAGCAGAACAGACAGAGAGCCAGGGAGTGTAATAAGTAACAACAACCGTTACCTGAGCACAACAGCCAGAAAAACAGAAGCATCTGCCTTTTGTGTTGTGTTGGTAGGGAGTGGATAAAAATATCACCATCTGTTTCTTTTTAACAAGGGGAATTGACAAGCTACCCTTGACATTTAGAGTAAATATTTTACCAGAAAGAAGGAATTTTTTTTTTTTTTTTTTTTTTAGTTTTTCAGGCTATTGTTTAAAGCCAACAATTCCTAGGGGGAAAAAAAAAGGAAAACAAAAAACCACCATTATTTTATGGCTGTGCATGTAGCTCTGCAGTTTAACTCTGTAGGCACTGAGACACACAAGGAATAATGCAAACTTTCAGAGAGCATGAGGCTTATCCGTCATGCACCTTATTAAAGCCAAACATCACTGTCAGATGGCCGAGTCCACAGTGACCTCTGCTGGGAGAATGACACAGACTGGGGCAGATGGAGATTAGACTAGCACTCAGACTGGGAGGTAGTTTTAAGATGGCAAGAGGCAGGTTATTGAGATAGGAAAGCAAAGATAAAAGAAAATGCAGAGGGACACTGAGCTGAGCAGGGAGAGACATTGGGGAGCCTGTGATAGGATCAGTGTAAGACATCCTTGTCCCATAAGTGAACATGTGCTTTACATTTTGAGTGCCAAGTTTTCAAAGGAGCCTTCAAACCGATGTCCAAAAAACACAAACACACACACACACACACCACTCTATGGGTGCAACATTTTTTGTGCATAAATGCCTGACTTTCCATGCCTACATTTGTAAGCAGCTTGGCCATAAAGACTAGATTTACAAAGTGAGGGAGGCCTCTAACTCCCATTGATGTCAATGGTACTTTTGTAAATCTCACTAGAAACCTATTTGCCCCTAAATACCTTTGTGAATATGTCCGTAAATGACTTGATGGCTTTTTTAATATACACAAGCTTAGTCCTCTTATTAAAATATAGAAAAATACAAAGTGATGGGGCTTTGATGAACAATGGGTTGGGGGAGAGAGGACATCCTAACTGGCTATGTGCTCTAGAAGGTGCTAATCCGGAAATAGATCTGGGAGTGACAGTGGGTTAGATTAAAACCATCAGCTCCATCTCTGGCAGTACAAGAGGCCAGAGGGACCACATCTGACATACAGTAGAACCTCAAAGATGCAAACACCAGAGTTACGACTGACCAGTCAATGGGACACCAGGTGAAACCGTAAGTAACCAATCGGGCAGCAGCAGAGACCAAAAAAGAAAGTACTGTACTGTGCCTGTGTTGTAGCTTACAGGTCAGCACATCTGGGCTGCCTGTCCTCACCCCCATGTGAGGGCAGCCACTTACAGCTAGGAAGTGAAGATGCTGGGGCTGCCAGTCCAAGGCAGCCGGAGCCAGCGGAGCAGGACCAGTGCTGGGGTCTGCGCCACTTTCGCCCCTCCCTCGGCTGGGAGGCGGACACACTGGTCTCACCCTCCCTCCGCCAGCCAGGGAGGGAATGCGCTGTTTTCGCGCACTCCCCTCCCCCAGCTGGGAGAGGGACAAGCTTGCAAACTCAGTCGGACCCAGGGAAAGAAGCTGCCGGCAAGAAAGCTGCAGGTGCTGAGGAGGGAGCTCAGCTGCCGCTGGAGCCTGGCCTGGAGTGTCAGCTGCCGGAGCTGGTGCCCGAACTGCGCTTTGTTCAGAGTTATGAACATTTTGGCGTTACAGACACAACCTCCCTTCCCAAGGTGTCCGTAACTCTGAAGTTCTACTTTGTATTAGATTGGAATATGGTGCCAAAGCTCTTTATAAGAAAGATACAAGAACTGAGAGCGCTGCATAAGGGGTCAAACAGAAGACAGTAGAATTTCTCAGGCCTGGAGGCAGGAGATGTGCTTTACATGGAGAGGTCACTAAAATTAAATCTGTATTCATTTTGTAATAAGGTCGTTAAAAAGGACATGACTGGGGAGGTGTAGGTAATGGAGTGGGAGAAGAAGACATGGGGGTACTCTGTAATTTTCCCTTTCTGTGAGCCTGGTCGAAAGCCCAGTGCAGTTAACAGAAGCCTTTCCACTAACTTCAATGGGCTTTAGATCAAGATCTGGGTACCTAACTCTTAATACGTATGCACTCCCACCTGCACCTTCTCATCTTCTCCATTCCACACACAAGGATCCCTGAGTACATATGAAGTTTCACCAACCTCCCTTACATCTCAGTCCCTTCATAGCATCTTGTATGCTCTTGTTTTTCAGCCACTCCCCATTTCAAACAGCTGCTTCCCAAGTCCACACTTATACCTGTGCCTCAGAGCATGGAAGGATTCAGAGAAACGTTGCAAGGACAGTGTCTAACCTGCTTCTTGTGCCTGCTTTTTCCCCTCAGGGTCATTAGTCGAGCACAAGGACTGAAGCTGGTGGTGGAAACCCTGATGTCATCCCTGAAGCCCATTGGGAACATTGTGGTCATCTGTTGTGCTTTCTTCATCATCTTTGGAATCTTGGGCGTCCAGGTGGGTTCCCTGCAGGGCTCTTTGCCTGGTTCCACTGGAATCCAGGCAAAGCTGGAAATAAAGTGGGCACAGCAATGAGTATGAAAAATTATGGCGGTATGACTTTAACCTCTTTCCTGGTTCTGTTGGGGTGGTGAGATCTGTGGGTTAGTGGGTGGGTCTAACCCCCTTCAAGCTGACCAGTAATACAGTAATACGGCTCTCTAAGAACAGATCTACACCACAGATTAATTGTAGCGTGGGTAGACCATGCCCTCACTAACTTTAGCTAGAGCAGATAACTCTAGCAGTGAAGATGTGGCTGCATGGACCCTGATGTGGGCTAGCACCCTGAGTATGTAGCCAGAGTTCCTAGTGGGCTTGTACTGATGTCTGGATTGCCACGTCTTCATTGCTCTTGTTACCTGTGTTAACTTGATTAAAGCTAGTGCAGGTTTACTGGCACTATGAGTACAACTTAATTTGCGATGTAAACATACTTGAAAACAAACACTGACCGAGGGGGCATGCTGCTCCCGCTCAGAGTGTCAGCCAAGAGTCCTCCTCACCATGCCCCCACCATCCCCACCATGAGGACTTATGCTCTGGCTGGCAGAATTCCTGTAGCAGAACATGAACTTAGCTACACCTCAGCTGTCCTTCCCCCAGGATTAACCGGAGCAGAATTTGGGTCTATAGTTAATATAATCAGATCCCTACCATGTCCCACTAGGAAATCCCAGTCCAAGGAAACTATTCAATTCAATTCTGTCTCCTGTCTGTGGTGTTAAAGTTGGAGAGACAATGTCCCCTTTTTTCCCCAGCTTTAAACTCACGGAAAATAGAAACTAACTTTCATAGCTGGGAATCCGCTGGCTTCTAAGCTGAAAGGAAAACTTGTCCCAATCGACTCAGTACAGGGTTCTGAAAGGTTCACATAGTTAGAAGTTGGTGAAAATATTGATTTCTGAGCATTCTGCGGTGTCAGGCAATCTGGATACAATCGGCTGTCGTCATCGCCAGTCCTTGGAGTACAGGAGACCAAGGGAAGAGACTGGAGAAAAGTTTCCATCTCCTCGTAATAATTTCTAATCATCTGAAAAAGAAGGAGATTCTATTTGATGGATATTTCAGCACAGTTTCCCCTTTTCCAGGTGAAGTTTATTTGATCTGTCAAAGCTGGCTTGGAAACTGGCTCCCTGTGTGGACAGGAGGGCTTCTGTAACATTTTGCATTAATGAATGTACTTTAAATAACTAATAAATATAACATTCAAACCCGACAGAACAAAAGGGAAGAATCATCCCATTCATGACCGTTTTTGCATCTAGATTGATGTATAGGTACAGCGCAATATCCATCCATTACACTTCACATCCATTGCCCTAAACAGGACCATAAAACTAAGCACATCCCATGAAACAAAATAATCAGATCCAAAAGAGTTTATAACGGGGAAAAAAAATCTGTCATACTGAGCTGTTTGAATTTCCTTTCTGCTAATTGTGATCGCTTTCCCCAGTGCCTCTCCCAGTCTTCTATTCAGTTGTCACAATTACACATTGACACATTTACAGCACTACATACAAACATTAGAACTGATCCTGCATTCAGCATGCAAAATTCCCAGTGATGTCAGTGGGAGTTCTGCATGCTGAATAACTGTAAAAGCAAGGCCATCATTTATATAAAAGAAACCAAATCTTAGATTGCTCAGTATTAGCCTGTTTTTTTTCCCCCATGTAAGTATAAAATGGAGATAGATAGTAAGACTCAATCTTCTAGAGTTAACAGGAAGGCAGTCCGTGCCCCAAAGAGATTATAGTCTGAATAGACCAGACAGAATAGGAAACACAAGCACAGAGAGTTTGTGATTTGCCTAGTGTCACACAGGAGGTAAGTGAAAGAACCTAGAATAGAACCCAGGTCTCCTAAGCCCCAGTCTAGTCTCCTGCCCACTGGATTGTATTGCCATGCCTGCTATTTATTGATTGTATTACATAGATTTCTGAAGCATGCACCAAGGTGGCATGTGGATAGTCATTAATCTAACTGCCAGGAGTAGAAAGTAGAAAAGACAGAGTCACTCTGAAACTTTGGGCCTTCGAGTTTCAGAAGTGCTGAGAATCTGCACCTTCAGCATGAGCTGCCAGTAAGCGTGAGCTGCCAGTGCTCAGTGTGTTTGCAAATCAGACCCTTGTATGTTCCTCTCCAGTTTATGGTTGTGTAATGGGGCCCATCTGAATGGTATTACACCCCTAGTCATGAACCTGTTACACTCATAGGCAATGTAATAAAATCCATGTTCACCTTCCTGTTTAATTTGGAAGAAGCTATCTCCATTGTAGGCAGAACATGGGGATCCTTAAGGGAGCTATAGCCGTCCTAGATCTAAAAGTTTTATGGCTAAAGGAGATGTTGAATAGAAGGATGCTCTGTCCCAGGGATGCAAGACAAGATACTGTCACTCAGTAGAACAGGATTTCCAATATGGCTCGCTCGCTCAGATTTCACCATCAATTGCCACGTCCCAAAGAGTAATCATGCACTGCCATTTTCTGTGTCGCTTTGCAGAATGCAACAAATCTAGAATTAAGCACCTGATGCTTCTCTCGTAGGTGTAAATCAGGAGTAACCGCACTGGAGTCCACGGTTTTATGCCAGTGTAAGGGAGATCAGGATCTGGCTTCAGGGAGCAATATGAGTTCATTCTTAAATTCTGGTTATAAAAATATTTGCAGAGACTTTCCTGAAGTGCAGTCTAACGATTGAAGGAGAACAGCTCTCATGCAAGGGGATTTAGTGCCATTGAAAGTTGCTGGGTTAACAGCCCTAGAAATAGAAGTCTCATTGATCCACCCCACAGGTCCAGCAGGAGAACAAGGCTCCACCCACACCACTCCTCACTTTGATCTTTGTGAATAAGAGCGTTTTCCATTTCTCTGGCGCATTCATTCCTTTTTCTCTGCCAACAAAGACGGTCAAAAGGGCTGAATTAGGGCTAATTTTGTTAGCCACTCTTGTAAGACGTTTTGCTGGCAACTGGATTGAGACCACCATTTCTTATATATCACTAACCAGCCATCAGATGGTAACACCTACAAGCCTGGGCTGGATTTGAACCCAGTGCCCTAGAAGCAAAAGTCTGTAGAGGATAGTCCTAGTCCTAAGAGCTACCCAGCCCTCTGCAAGGAGATCTTCAAGATCAGTATCCTAAATTATGTTAGAGGAGGCGTTCAAGCTTTCTCTCAGTAGGTACCTTTGAACTAAACTGTCACTGTTGTTATGCCAGGCTTCACTCTTTGAGTGCCATGCACTAACGAAGCTTTTATCTTTAACTTGATTTGATTGTGTGGGCTGCACAGCAGGTCCTGAGTGAGCTGTCCATTCTGTGTAGGTAGATGAAGTGGATTTACCCCTCCTCTTATTCTTCTGTTTTACAGCTTTTCAAAGGGAAGTTTTTTGTCTGCCAAGGGGAGGATACCAGGAACATCACAAACAAATCAGACTGTGCAGAAGCCAGCTACAAATGGGTCCGGCACAAGTATAATTTTGATAATCTCGGCCAGGTATTACTGGAATGGTAATCTGCTTCTTTGCTCCTTTACCTCCTTGATTTAAAAATCTATGCATAATTACTTATAGGATTTTCTTACAGGGGTCTAAGCAGCCATAGTCACTCTTCACTTCATATACACCCACCCTGCATTTGTAAATTCCAAATGCAATGCTTCCAAGCACTCGCACACTTCCTTTTGGAATAAGACAAGCACAAGTAGCTTCACGGTGTATTTAATTGCTTCACTGCTGCATAATAAACTAAATACATCTAGCAGCAGGGCTTGACTAATGTGGCTGGACATCCTGTACCCAGTGCATCTCAACATCCCATTCATTTACAACTGCTGACGGAGCACATCCTTATTTTAGCAGCATGGTAGGACCTAATTAGTAGTGAGCAGTGGAGACCTGGAGGGTGAAAATGAAGCTGCCTTTGTGTTTGACTTTGTGGTTTTCGAATTAGCCCTCTTTGCTGGACCGGTGTCTGACATTGACAGGTTTTTGCTGCCAGGAAACCTTGGACATCAAAAGTTTCCTGTTGTTGGCAAGGTAAAATAGTAGCACAAATGCAAATCCCAAAATGGAGAAGGGCAAAGGAGAGTTGAATGTGACAGGTAAAAGAGAGCATCTAATTAGCTGGGTTCCAACTAAACGTAACTTTTTCCCTTACATTTCTAGGCCCTGATGTCTCTCTTCGTTCTGGCCTCCAAAGATGGGTGGGTGGACATCATGTATGATGGCCTCGATGCTGTAGGAGTTGACCAGCAGGTATGTTTTCTAGATGAACGCCTAGTAGAGAGAAGCCTCCAAAGAGGCTATGGTTTGGTTTTCATTTTGCAAAACATTGTTCGTCTTGCAAAAGTGAAACTTTGGGGGGTGGTTTGGATCTGGGTTCCATTTTATCCAAACCAGGGCGGGAGCATGACAGAGATCAGATGAAAGGTTCCAACTGGGACCCATGTCTACTAGTTATATGCTGCAACAAAACCATGCTATGACGTAAGTGTCAATAGCTCATTGTACCCACTTATGGTGCTTGAAGAAACGTCCTGCGTAGCTGTAAAATGGGGAACACTACCTATCTGAGAGGGGTTTTGTGAGCCTGAAGAGTCTTTGAGCACCTCCGGAGAAAGCTGCTACTTTGTATATGTACAGATTACTATTATTGCTGGCCTGGGATAGTTGCAAAGGATTCTGTTGCCTCACTCTTTGGCACAACAGACCATTCATGACTCTTCAGTGTTCAAGTGACTTTGGGTGCCCAACTCGTGACACCTCAAAGGAGCCTGATTGTGCTCAGCACTTGCCGTCTGAAAGTCACCTTTAAGGTGTCTTAAGTTGAGCACTCAACATCTCTAGCTGCTTTTGAGAAAGCGGGCCTTGCTGTTCTGCTCCATCTACCTCCTCAGGGTATGTGTACACTGCACTGCAGCTGGAAGCAAGCCTCCCAGCCTCCATAGACAGACTTGCGCTAGTGGGGCTCGAGCTAGTGTGCTAAAAATAGCCATGTGGATGTTGCGGCTCAGGCTGCAGCTCAGGCCCATCCAACCCCCAAACTGCAGCCGGACGTGCAACTTCCACATTGCTTTCGTTAACATCCCAACTCAACCCTGACTAGCAAGAATCAGTTTGCTCCATACTCTGCCTGTTGCAATTCAACTGGCATCTATCTCCCTCCATCCTGTAGCCAGTTATGAACTATAACCCTTGGATGCTCCTCTACTTCATCTCCTTCCTGCTGATTGTGGCCTTCTTCGTCCTCAATATGTTCGTGGGGGTCGTGGTGGAGAATTTCCACAAGTGTCGGCAGCACCAGGAGGAGGAAGAAGCCAAGAGACGGGAGGAGAAGAGACTTCGCCGGCTGGAGAAAAAGAGAAGGAGTAAGGAGAAACAGATGGCTGGTCGGTAGTCTTTCCACATCTTTCTGAGTCCTGCTTGACCTTTGACACAATCCCCTAACCCCTGCCTAGCATCTGATGATCATTCTCCTCCAAAAAAAAGCATGTCCAAGCTATGAAATTTGCATGAAGGAAACAGCGCCATGTTAGGCTGAGCAGGAAGCCATGGAAACCTTTCAATGCCTGCATGATTTGCAATGACCTTTTCATACAAGGTTATTTAAAACCCAAAAACCCAAACCTGGAGCTTCGTGGATAGCACAACTCAGCGTTACACAAATAGTGACAAATGTAAAGATCAACAGTGTCAGACTAGGCCATAAATCCTCCAAGTCTTGAGCACTGTTGCTGATAACTGGATTCACTATTTGGTTTATTACAGCCTTGTAATGCCACAGCAACATTACCTGTCTCATTTATCAGGCAGGTTTATTTGTTGGCAAAGTAGCTCTAGGGCTATTCAAGGATGTAATAAAATAATGAAGCCATCTTATTCTAGAAATGCTTTTAAAAAACACCCTATAGATACATATCAATGAGTTTGCTTGAGAAATACAGATTGAAAAAGAATTCAATAAGACAAATTAACCAGATGAACTGTCATTGATGTGAGATAAATTGAACGATAAACTTGACACAAACTTGTGGCCCTCTTAGAATAATGTAGCTTTAAACATTCTGTTAGCGTGATGGAAGGATGCTAGACCTACACACTCTGTCAAAAATCTAAAAACCTGACCTTTTTCTTTTTACTTCAGTTTTGGTTTGGTTGAAAAAGCAGGAAATAACATTCAGGTCAGAGGTCAAAGGCCAGAGGTACTCTTCTCCATCTTGCATGCTTTCTGTTCTGGTTGCATTTTTTTCAAGTGCCCATCTCTTCATGGTATCTCTCTCTTGTTACCCTCTCCCATTCTGTCTCCTTATTACTTGTCTCCACTTCTTTCACATTTCATTTTCTATCTTCGACGCACGTCAGTGATATTTAAGAGTCTGTCTCTGATCAGGAGCTTGTGCTAGCAATCTGAAAGCCGGTAATGTTAACTCTGAAAGGTTAATAAAGTTGCGATGAGCTTAGTTATACTACTGCAGCACAAATATCACTAACTAAGGCTCCCATTCAGAAAGCACTTAAGCACATGCTTAAGTCCATCCCTTTGCAGCATGGCTCTTAAGCATGTGCTTAAGTCCCATTGATTTCTACGGTAGCTAAGCACAATGCATATGTGTTGTCCCAAATATGGTGCTTTTCGGAATCAGGGCTTAACGCCCTGATCCTGCAGTGAGAATGGCATGGCCAGAGCTCTGCAACTGCACAGCACCCTATTGCTTGCACTGCAGGATCTGGCCCTAAAGAAGGAATATTCTAATATCCTGGGTACATTATAGCATCTCCAGATTCCTGCTCAGAACTGTGGATCAAGCAAAGAAGAGACTGTAACCAGTTCCTTTCTGGGTGTTACAATGAGCCCAGTGAACTTTGGGAGATGTAAACAGTACTGTGTGGCTCTTCACCCAGTGTGGACGCAATAAATAAAGCTCATAGCTATGGATCTTATCAGTCAGCCTCAGTTAAATGGGATACAGCTGATATATCAAAGGATTTTTTTCCCTCCAAACAATTAATATGTATAGAAAGCGCTTTAGGGTAGTCTGAATTCCCAGACACAATTGCTGAGTGACAGCGGCTGCTTTAGAACATACAGCTACACGCTGGATGCCAATGTCCCTTTTGTATAGTTTGGTTTTGGAAAGAAAACATTCTAAATGTCATTAGAATAAATATATATAGATATTATGAATGACCTTATTTATAATGCTAGGAGAAAAAAGATGAATCAGACATAAGGCTGGTCTGGGAAGGAATCACAGAGCATCCTTGGAGATGTGGATATTTGCATTCAGTTCTGTAAAATGCCTAATTAAAGAGGCAATCGCCAGATCGTCTACCAAGGAACAGAATACTGCTGAGTGCTAAACTTCCTTAAAAAAGAAAGACATGAAGCCTTCCAAAGAGCTTTAGAACAAAGCTTTTCTCAGTTCACATTCAATGAAAATGTTGGTTTTGACTGGATATGTCCAGTTTTGCTCTCAATGACAAGTAGGTGTCATTGCTTTGCTTTTCCATCTGTAGTTGTAACTGGTATTCCATTTTGGGATAAGGGGCTCACTTCTACCCTCAGATCCATGATAGCAATTCCATTGCAGTCATTGGGGTTTCCTTTATGCCGAAGCTGGCCTTGTCACTGAGTTTTTGTTGTAGCTAACAGTCGGAATTAGTTTAACTGACTGCATGGTCGTTTTTTTTAAATGCTAGTCTATTCCTATATTAGGACAACCTGCTGCATCTGAAAAAGAGAAACATGTGGGCATACCAATACAGTGCTTACATGACAGATGCAGAACCTAGTTGTGTAGTATGCAGGTTTGCAAGCAGCATATTGTGCTAGGGTGAAATTCAACCTCTGCCAAGGCTTTTGCGTAAATCCTACTCAAACCCTGTCTTGAGGACTAACTAACTGATATATAGGTCTTATGCGGGAGTGAATTGGCCCTAAATTTTTAAGGGGGCAAAGTTCTGTCAGTTAAACGCTGCAACCTCATGGAGTCCATTGCGGTAGCACTGGCGTAAGTGGGAGGAGCATCTGGCCCTTAGTTTTACCCCACTGTATCAGAAGGGGCAGGGATAGCAGATTCCACTCACCATAAAAGATATCTAGGAGAGAACATTATTAGAACTTTTCGGGCTACAGCCATTACAGACCTGTCTAGTTGACAGGAGAACTGTAGAAACGGTTGAAGGGGAATGAAACTCTTGCCGCGCGTCCTGCCAGATGATTAATGTCGTTTCATTCTTTTAGATCTAATGCTGGATGATGTAATAATGGAGAGCTCAGCCAGTGCAGTGCAAGGTACTGGGAAATCTTAACGTCTCGTCTCACGTGAATGGCAGTGCTGTGTAACTAACGGCTGGCCAATGCTGCTGTGAGGCATCCCACTAAACTGTGCGTGTGGTGGAAGTCTTGTTTGCTTACTTCATGGCGCAGGCATATCATTTTTAAGTGGCAAGTCTGCAGACCTGACTCAGGCCAGGCACTTGCAAATCTTAATTTACACCTTTTATCAGGGTTTTTTTTTTCTGTTTATTTTTTAAAATCATTTTTCCGGTCCTCATCCAAACATTGTCAGACTTTTTGTTTTTGTTTTTGAGAATAGTGACTGGCTTTTGAAAGGGGTCCTGTGTTGTCCACACTCACTTTCTAACCATAAACCATTAGGAGATTCTGAACATTCTTCAGCGGTATCTCTGGAAGCCAAATGACCCAGCTAGAGTAGGGTATTTTTCCAGAACTACCTTGTTGCATTGCTAGTATTCCAGTAAGAGAAAACCGGCTAACCTGAGTGAAACCCAGCCCCTGTGCATAAAGCTAGCGCATAGACCTAAATTTGGAAGTGGGAAATCTAAATCAGGGGTAGATTTCATCCTCCATGCTGTCAAACTTGCAGCCACAGGAAGTCCCCAGGTTATTGGGTCCAGCTCAATGAGGGACCAGTAGAGAAGATAACAGCCTTGGGTAGGGCACAAGTTTCTTCACACCAGCTGAGAGCTCTGTGCAGATACCTTGAGCACCTTGGGGAGGTGTACATGTGCCATATATGGACAAATTCTCTGTTGTGGATCTCAAGGACCTTCCCCCATCTGGCAGAGCACAGCTGTATGAAGTAAGTTGTAGGGAGGTCACTCACTGAATTCTGGGTTTTGGCTACGGGCCCCACTGAATGGCCTTATTTCTATGCTAATGGGATCCTTAGTCAATGGAAGGTTAGCCATTAACCCCTGATGAGCTGGGGAAGGAAATGTGAGGTTAGCAGAAGTGAGCTGTAGCTCACGAAAGCTCATGCTCAAATAAATTGGTTAGTCTCTAAGGTGCCACAAGTCCTCCTTTTCTTTTTGCGAATACAGACTAACACGGCTGCTACTCTGAAACTTTTTATTCTCGCTGTTATTTCCCTACTAGAGCTAATGGAAACTTTTCAAATTGTAATGATTTTTAACCAAATTTTCAGATTTCAGTTGGGAAAAAACATTTTCTTGATTTCTAACCAGTTCGATTCACACCACAGCCCTGTCTGCAGAAAGAATGTTTAAGTTTCATTCGTAGCTACAAGCCGTAGTACATCAGATCTTGTAAGTCAGGTGAAACAAACTTCAGAGTCCTGAAGAAGACGGGCGAACTTCGATTAGACTTGCTAAGAATCTAATCTCACCCTCTCCTATCTACTTAACTCACTTCTCCTCCTTTCATTCATTACTCACCAGAAGGTGCTTCAGGCTTCAGATCTTTTCTCTGGTTTTGTTTTTGTTTTTAGTTTTTTTTTAAGACGCAGCAGCTTTGATCTGAGCAGTAGTTCTTTTTTTAAATCATGAATTGTTAAGAATTGTAGTCTGAATAATTAAAGATTTGTTTATATTGAAATAAATGCGTAAGTGCATTCAAGGAAAATTACGTGTCCATAAAACCATTCCAGTGAAAGGACAGCCCTGTTTGAGACAGTGAGCCCTGATCCTGCTGTTCTCAGTCAGGCAAAACTCCGATGGAAAATCAATGTTGCTCATTCATTGGTGAGAAATAACTCAGGCAAAAGGAGCATCCTAATCTTCTTATAAAGTCCTGGCTGAAAATGACCCAACTTGCTTTAATGAACCTGAATCTCCTCACCATTGCCACTCCTTGTGTTTTAATTTCCTTGCCTTCATCCTCTCTGTTATTGCTAGGAGTCCAATCCTCCACCCCTTAATCAGACATCAGTGCCTGGGGAAGGATTGAAGAAGCAGGCCCTAGGTTTTTTATTTTTGTTTTTGTTTGTTTTTTAATTTGGTTGTGAGCATCTTCACCACATAAGACCTCTTCCGGTCGACAAGAGCTTCATCTAGCATTTTGTTTGTTTTGTTTTTGTTTTATTTTGTTTTGTTTAATGCTTTGATCTCATTCCAAAACTGGCCATTATCCAATGCAGACTCAGAAAGAAACGTATAGTTTACCTTTAAAACTGTGTGATTGTCAGATCTGTGCTTTTGTATTTCCTTTGTTGTCTTTTATTGGAACCAGTATTATTGAATGTGCTTGTGCTGGTCTTCAGTCATCAAAGTGAAAGAATAGAAAGTTCTCTTTCAGAATCATTGTGTGATGCTAGGGAATCAATATTGATGTTTTACCAGTCAAACCTTCTGTAGCATGATGAGAAATCCTAAGCTGAGGACCCAGAACTTCCATATGTCTTTGTATTTTACAAAAGGCTTCCTTTATCTTTATGTGAAGATGAGATGGAGTACTGTGTGTCTGTGCTGTTTACTGGTGTGTAGTGGAAATTACTGTTATTATTTTGGATCTATCACAGCTGGAAACTTCTCAGTGGGAATAATTTATCATTTCCATTTTGCTTTAAAAATGCCACTCAATGTGATAAAAGCTGAATAAAACAATGTGTTTAAATGTAGAAGTTCCTTCAGTGCAAAACATTTTAAACCTAATTCTCTCAGTACAGTTTGTAAATCCAGCTGCTTAATGTGTTCAAAGTTCACTGTTTTCCTGCTTATATCCCCAAAATAAATGTAGACCTTTACAAAGAAATGCATTCCTTCATGGAACCACTCTTGTGAATTCCAGTTTCCACTGGTGGTGCAGTTCAGCACTGTTCTACTCTGAAAAGCGACTATGGAAAAATGGCAACTTCCTACTCTTCAGGGATGAATTCAGAGTCCAACCTGGTCTCTTGCTGTGTTCTATTCCCACTAGCCCTATTGAGTGAACACAGCTATTAGAAAGGGAACTGGATTCTCTTCTGGCCCCAGCATCCTCAACAGTATCGTTTGCTGAATTCCAAGCACACAGTCTTAATTGTTGGTGCTATGCAAGCCAGAAAGAATGGAGCGTGACTTTCAGTTATGATACTGGCAGTTAGAAAAATCACTTTTATGCATACACGGAGCAAGTGAGTCACTGATAGTAAGAATCAGTGAATTATGGAATCACTTTCCAGAGGGACGCCACACTTTAATAGTTACTTGTTACAAGCACGGTTTAACTAATATCCAAATTATGAGGGAACCGACTCCCATTGGACTCATCAGTTCCACTTCCTGGCACTTGTTAAGGCAATCCTTTGTAATAACGACCCCACTGCATGGCGCATATATCATCATAGGACCCCTCTTCAGGGGTCTAAGCTGTTTGGATGAGGGCCACTGGACATGACCAACTAAAAACAAGTACGCATAATGTTGGGCACCTGTGACAATGGACTCAGCTGCCCATCAGGCTAGAGCATCATTTCCCAGGATTAGTAGGGAAATGAGACTTATGAGTAGATTGCCCGACCTTCATTGTGTTAGCTGATCTTTCCAATTTAATTGTATCTAAATATTAGAGTTCATTCCTTTTCCTATCCCACTTTTCACCCAGCCACAGCAAAGCAGCTTGATTTAGAACCTGTTTACCTGCCAGATTTGTCGTGGGCTTTTGCTGCATCTCGCATCCTCTTGCAGTCTTATTCTGCCATTTTTTTTTCTTTTTCTTTAATTCTCTGTGTGTCAGGAAGTGATCTAACCTTTCCAGTAATAACCTAGACTAATCTGGAGCTCTTGTTGTTCTTGACACAGTGTATTGTAACAGTACAGTAATGTGGTGTTGTGTTAGTTGTGAGATTCACCACCTGGAGCTCAACAGATGTCTGTATTTCCCAAGATGTTGGTATTGTTTAGATTTTTTTTCTGCAATAAATATGAATACTGCTGTTTGATGTGGGCATGGAATTTACACCTGGAGAGTGCCAATCTGTGCAAACCATCTTAAATATGGCTTTTCTTGCTGATGACATAAAGAAGCAACTGCTCTGTTCAAAAAGTTCCCTGCCTACCTCGATACAGTAGCTATTAATTTGTAGCCCACAGGCAGCATGGTATATTTGTTTGTGGTTCATTTCAAGGTAATATCTGTGTTCCGCTAATATGCATGACCAGCATGTTGAGAAAGGAAAATAAGTGGTAGTATGATTTATAAACCGGGTTGAGAAACCGCCTGTTAATAACCTTACAGGCGGGGGATAAAATATTTACAGTCTGTAAATTAGTAGTGTTCCAGATGTGTCAGTGACACTGACTTTCAAATTCAATCAGGAAAAGCATTTGACATTGCAAAGTCCAGGGCCATGCTCACTGAAAGGTTAAAAAAAGGGAATATTTTGGGGAAGGTTTGGCAACCCTGTTTATAAGGCCATGCTGTTACTAGTCCAGATGCAGGATCTCTGCACAAGTAACATTTTACAGCCTCTCTGTAAATCCCTGCTATATTCTAAGAGCTGCAGTGCTATTCTGTGGGATTTGGAATGACCTGCCAATCAAAGCTAAAACATTTGAATTCCAGTATAATTATTCATATGTAAATCCACTGCAAGAAGAGGCAGAAATGTTGACATTTTCCTTTTTTGAATGTGAATTATTCAGAAACCTAAAAGAAATCAGTGATCAAATTATGATGGTGTTTCTTTTTGCAATTATAACCTGGTTCATAACTAGGCCCTATTGCTAACTTAATTGTATTCAAACATTTTAGTTAATTTCTTACTCATAATTTAGCATAATGTGATCAAGATATCGTGGCTTTATGGATATTTATGCAGGGATTTGAGATCCCTGACAAAAAGTCGTGTGAGTCAGCAAGCCACCGGTTTGGCTTTTGTTAAGTGCTCAATAGATTCAGCATTAAAATTTATTTTATAGACCTTTTCACTGCTGTTATGCTTTTGCCCTCCAGTATAGATCGCCTTCTGCATATTGCACATCCAAAAGTTAATATTAATACTGCCTTTTATTTTATGACACTTGAGCAGAATTTTGGGAGTTCCAAACCCTTACCATATAAGCTGCTAAATAGTTTGTCTCTGGTTCTTAAGCTTTAGGGGAAAAGTCTGTCTCAGTGAAAAAACAAAAATTCTGTGATTTTTCAGGAGCCCATGTCATGAAGCAACGAGCGTACAGTGATGTTAAACCTGTGGCTTTGGTTGCAGAATCATTGGCTATCTACACACCAAATTATATCCCCAGCAAAACTTTAAATTAGTTTTCCCTCGGGGTAACTGATACATATAGTTCATGGCTTCATTGTGCCCAAATTTCTATTTGGAGTAATGTATCAAACCCTGCATTTGTTCAGCAGTGCTAAATCTCAAGCCATGCAATTCTCTCAGCTCAATAATTTTTATAACCAGTTGATTATCTAATTATGAGAATAATATTATACACTGACGTATTCAAGACAGTCCTTTCCACTTCAATCTGCCTTATAATGCCTCCTTGAAAAGTGTGCTGAATTATATACTCAGCCTTGGCATTTCCTCATTAGAGATTAGGTGAGTAAATTAGTTTATCTCCTGGAACATTTAGGGTCTGAAAAGCATGTGTCATTCCCAATGCAACTGACTGTGGAAGTAAATCTAACAGTGAAATCTACAATTCAGTAATTGTATATAAATGGAGAATTATTTTTCTAGACATTAAAGTAGACTGATCAGTTTTCCACAGTATTTATTCAATGTTTTTCAGAGTTCTGACAGCTGAAGTGTCAAATTTTGTCTAACCCCATAATTCACTGCGAAGGAGATGAGATGAGTTTATTGCTGTCTCTTCAAATAAGACCAATAAATGAAGGGCCTGTGTTCTCAAAGCCATTGTCAATACCAATTTTGTGCAGTATTTGATTATTGAACGGGCTCTTCGGCTGCTGTTTTTGTTCATTTATTGTTTTTGTTTCCACATTAAGTTAAAAAAAAGTAGGGCTTTTTAATTTCTTTACAGTGAAACAGTTCCTGGAGCCCACAATAGTCCCAGCTGTACTCACTTCATCTCTAATACTAAAAGGCTGAGTATTGTGCATGTTACATTAAAGATGTTTAAACGGATCCATGTTGTTGGTAGCCTTGCTACATATTAAGGCTGGTAACATACCACCCAGGAGCAAAACCCAAAGCCTTATTGTGATCAATGTGGAAAGCCTCAATTTTGGAGTTTGCAAAGGGAAGGTGAACTCATGTTTAAGAGACACAGAGTAATGAGCTGATCTGCCTCTCCACTCTTCCCGCCCCCCATTTCAGAAGCACAGTGTAAACCCTACTATTCCGATTACTCTCGCTTCCGGCTCCTGATCCACCAGATGTGCACAAGCCATTACCTGGATTTGTTCATCACTGGAGTGATCGGCCTCAATGTGATCACCATGGCCATGGAGCACTACCAGCAGCCGAAGGTACCGGGAGACAAGGAAGCTGGCAATAGCCAGTGATAGAATGGGGAAAAGAAATGGTCTCAGCTTTCACTGAGTGCTAGAGATGGGCAGAACCAGGGCTGGTTTGGTTTTACAGAACTTCATCTATTGGGTGATGGTTTTGCATGATCAGCATTGGTGCCTTAGCCAGTGAGGCAAGTGGTGGGAGCAGAGGAGTGGGAGTTGGAAGTTCTGGCCTCTGTTCCCAGTTTTACTGCTTGAGTCCTTAACTAGTCACTTAGGGTAGGTCTCTACAACCATCCGGTGGTGTGACTGCAACACACGTAAACACGGATCAAAACTAGCGCAGGTATCAAATAGCAGTAAAGCTGTGGCAGCCTGGGCCAGATGCTTGAGTATGTGCCCAGGGTCCCAGGAGGGTGCCTCTAGCCCATGCTTCCCTGCTATTGTTACTTGAGCTGATGAGGTAACTTCCCTCTGTACCTCAGCTTCCCCATCTCTTACCCACCCTTTATAAATACTCTAAGAACATTAAAAAAACAAAACAAAACGAAAAACCTACCATAGCAGTAAAAGTTGGGATGAAAATTCCTCTAGCCAGTTGCCAGTGATTTTTTTTTTCTTGAAATCTTCTCTTTGACTAAGTGTTTCTATGGTAACAGTCAGTAAGAAGACTGTAATCTTTCTGGGTCAATTCCTGAAATCTTTACCCATGCAAATCTCCCGCTGCTCATGTCTACACTAGAAAAGAGGTATATTTGAACATACACGTTATAACTACAACCACCTTGCCTATGCTAGGATTTTAACACCTTATCTAACACTTATTAAAAATGCACCTTTCCTCATGGAGACATGGCCAATGGGAGATTTGCCTCAGTGCCTACCCACTACATTCAGCAAGCAGATACATGTAGGGCCTGATTTTCAAAGGTACTGAATACCATTGCCTTCAGTTGGAGTTATGGCTACCCTGCATTTCTGAAAATCAGACTCTTAATCTATTAAGCGTGCCAGGCTCCTGTATCTTGGGCCTGTTCCGATGGTAATAACAACCTGTACTGGGAAGATGACTGCCTTGTGCCGAAGAAAGAGATGGAAATGGCTGCCACTGCTGTATAAATTGTAATTCTTTTTATTAGCTCCTTTCAAAATGAATACATGCAAATCACAATAAGGGTGAAATATTCTTTGAGGCTAGACAGGACCTGCATGACTAATGTAAATAACAAGTGAAGGGGAAAAAAGACACGTGCGCACACACACACATCCATCCATCATAAGCTAGCCGAAGAGTAAAAAGGCACAAGCCCAATTTCTTTTTCCTTTGCAGGTCACCTTTAAATACACTGGGAAGCACATTATGAGATTCAATCACTTTCTGATTAAATCAGTCATTAGCAAAGAAGCTTGTATTAGAATTACTCTAGGGCCTGTGCTTATTAAAGTCATTTCACAGTGACATTTTTACTTGTATTATAAAAACATTCATATTTTTCCCTTAAGGAAAGTAAAATTCTTTATCTAAGACCCCAATGTCCTATGTGTACATAATAATGTAAGAATGGAAATAGTCGCACGGAGGTGAATGGGATTACCTGCCTGACTAAAGTCATGCATGTGCTTACGTACTTTGCTGAATCAGGGCCCCGGTGACTAAATCCAATCTGGAGTTTGATTATTATCCTGGAGATGTATAGACAGATAAATGTGCTTAAGAGCTTTATATCCAACATCATAATTCACCAGGATGGTGAACGGGATTGGTAATGGGATATGGATGGGAAAGGACTTTTGTCATCAGGACACCAGTCAAAATCCAGTACATATTGCTGCTGAGTAACGGCCACTTTGCAAGCAGTGCTGCAGTACAGAGAGAGGCATACACAGTTTGAACAACTATTGGTCAAATTCTGCATTGGCTAATTACATTCTACCGGTGCAGTTTTGGCTGGGCAGAGTTAAACTCTTCTGCAGTGTTGCAGTGAGCTATTTAATAGCTGTGGCTTTCTTCCCCAGATGTGGCTGCATTTCAGTATCAGGTGAAGTGATTTCTCTTGATCGATATTTGGGGTAAATTGTGCCATGAAGCCACAATCTGACTGAGATGCATGAGAAGCTCTTGGTAGACGCAGTGCCTCCTGGGGAGCGCAGCTGCTGCCTTTGGAGCAGGTGCACTCTCTGTCACCACGGAGCTAGCTCTGCTTCACATGAGAGCGTGGGACTGGCAATGGTGCTGGACTTGGACAATCCTTTTTGGCCAGTTAGACTGCGGAGGCTTGCAGCACTGAAAGCCACAGCACCATAGAATCACAGGACAATGGAACTATGGCAGTGCTCAGCCCTGGTACAGGGGCAAAATGTGGGAGAAAGGGCCTTGCTCTTTCCCCATCACCTCTTTCCTGCCCAGCGATGGCTCGCAATCATGGCATTAACTTGTGAAACGTCTGATGATCCTTTAAAAGCAACTGCCATGACCCACCTGGCCTTACATACCCCTTGGAAACACATCCAATTCTATCATCACCTCTTGAATTACTTAGCAATAAACCACGGGATGCCATGATCTCACTAGCAGCTTTCTCACAGAACTTTAATGACACAATCTTTCACACCCTAGCTCGGGATCTGTGTAATATTACCCTCCCCCACATCACCTCCCAATGGCCCGTACCCAGCTATTGCTGTCACACCTTTCAGCAACAAGAAATATGATGCACATTGCTTACAAAGGAAATCTAAGATGCTATTACCGCTGCCCTCTTTTACCAGTATGACCTTGGGAATAAAACCACTTCCGCCATTAGTTCGCAATCGCCTGTGTAATAGGTGCCCTGCTGGCAGTGATGACTATCATTAGCGGCAAGGTTGTGACACAAGCAAAGGGGAAAGAACTAGGGAATTCGATATTGTCTGATGCTTTATCCATATCTTATGCCTTGCTGTGAGCTCAAGGTGAGGCACTAGCCATACGGCTAATTTCCTGTTGCTTGTGCCAGGATTTGGACAAACCTAGGGCCAGACTGTGGCTCTCACATTGGTGCACGAGGGCAGGTGTGGTGCAAAGTGCCTTCCCCTGGCCTTGAACATGCAGAGCGCTGGTGCACAAGGCCTTTGTACCACTTAGGCCCACGGATGCAACAGTTCCTTGGTGAATCACTCTCATCTAAATGGTCCTTAAATGTTTTGCAGACTACAGACGGCATTGTTCCCAGCGTCGAGCAGTCTCAAGAGGGGCCTGAGTAGTGCATAGGCTTTGTGCAGGCCCTCTGCCCAGGGGTGAATTGTACAGGGGCTGTGCACAATTGCAGCCTCTGCACCCTCTTAAATGCAGGGACTTCTCCTTACTAGTTCCTCCTGGGACTGAAGGGAGCAGAGAGAGAGAGGGGCCATAACCCTGATCCCGTCTCCTTTGTCAGTCATCAGTTATTTCTTATTAAATGTATAATTCTGGTGAAAACAGGATGGCAGCAAAACCGTCCAGCCAAGTCAGCAACTAACCTCAGCTTTGTATCCATGTTCCAGGTTCTTGATGAAGCACTGAAGATTTGCAATTACATCTTCACTGTCATCTTTGTCTTGGAATCTGTTTTCAAGCTGATTGCCTTTGGGTTTCGCCGGTTCTTTCAAGACAGGTAACAAAGATTAAATCCTGCACGTCTGTGACAGCAGCAGGGGCTCAATAGATAATGGGCCAAATTCAGGGGTGGTGCAAATCAGGGCAAGCTACTGCTTTATATGCCTCTTGCTGACATACTTGCGCCTGATGTGTAACTTACGTCACTAGTGAATTTGGCCTTGAGACTTCCTTAGGAGTTGCATAGGGTCTAAATCTAACCCTGAGTTCTTGTTGTTATATCATGAAACGAATTCTCGCCTTACCAGACAGCTGGCAAGTCTGATCTTTCTTCCCACTGTGGACTGGATAGAGTTGTCCTGGTGAGATCAACAGACCAGGAGGAACTGCAGACATTGGCCTCTGTTGGCTTAGGATGAGCTGTAACTGAGTTAAGATATTTATACATTTAATATTGGCCCCCCTCAAACCTCTGACCTCGCATTTTTCATCTTCCTCAAGTCAAATGTCAAGAGCATTGGATTCATGCCAGACTTCTTCCCTAGAGAAAATCATTCCTCCCCAACTTCTAGCTAGTCTGACATCACTGTTGTGCTCATCCTATCTACTCAAGACTTTCTAGAGGGCCTTTCATCGTGGTATAATCTTGGTATGTTTCCTTCTGCCCAATGTGACTGTGTTACAGTGACTGGACATTGGATCAAAGCCTGCAGTTCTTACTTGGACACAACTCCTGTTGAGTTCAGTGAGAGCCTTGCCAAACAAAAGGCTGAATAAAGTTTGTAGGATTTGGCCTAATGTCTGGATCATCGGGTATAAGCCCAGTCATGGTTTTATATTTTCTTTGGCGTTGGCTGATTCCATAATCTAAAAATAATGGTTTTTGTGCAACTCCCCTCAAAGTTTCAAAAGTTTGTGTCTGTGAGCGTTAGCACCACTGACATGACTGGAATTTGTTTAAAACAAACCAACGCACACTGCAAATACTTTAGTAGATGTGATTTTGTGTTGTCTTCAGATGGAACCAATTAGACCTGGCAATAGTGCTGCTGTCTATCATGGGTATCACTTTGGAAGAGATTGAGGTGAATGCATCATTGCCCATTAACCCCACCATTATCCGGATAATGAGGGTGCTAAGGATTGCTCGAGGTAAGACGGAGTCAATGTGAAAATCATTTTTATTTGAGGTGCAGTGAGCAGTTCTGTCCAGGACATGACTGGGAAACCACTGCATGCCACATGCCCTGCTTAGTGCACTTTGTTCTGGCATCCACAAACTGTAAACAAATAAGAGAACAAAAGAAGGGAAAACATCGCAGAAGAGCCAAGGAGCTGAGCCAACTGGCCATGTATTTCTTAAGAGCACTTGCAGATCTAGATCTTCTTAGAAAAGAGAATCCACTGTGAATTTCATTGATGGGTGAACCTGGAAAAGCAAACTTTGGCATGCTCGTGAAATCAAGTATGTCTCAAAGATCTGGAAACTAGATAGGGGTTTCAGGGTGCAACACAGCCATAAGCTAGAGAGTTGGCAATTGATTTAAAAAAAAACCCCAAGATGGTTAATAAATTTCATTTCCCTTTTCACGTGACCTCTTGGTATTGTGTGAGACAACGTGTCTACTTTGCTTTGTATCCAGATGTACCCTAGCGATGATGATGATGATAATACCTATCGCATCTCTGAGGCTTACTTAGTTAGGGTCTAATTTTCAGAAGAGCTGAACACCAGGAGCCCCAACTGATGTCAGTGTAAGCTGCAAGTGCTCGACACCAGGGCCGTCCTTACCCATACGCAAACTACACGGCTGCATGCTGCTCCAGCAGCCAGCCCCATCCCCGGGCCAGCTGAGCCAACAAGGAAAGCTGCCCCCGCTCCACCTCTTCCCCAAAGCCCCCAACCCTTCTCCGCCCTAGCCCCGCTCCTACTCCACCCCTTCCCCTGAGCTATGTCCCAGGGGACCGCATCAGGGGTCGGGCGCGCCCCACACTCACCAGACGAGCTGGGGAGCGGAGCAGAGCAGAGAGGGCTGGAGCCAGGAGGGCTGCGTAGGGCACCACAATGTCTAGGGACGGCCCTGCTCAACACCTTTGGAAATCAGGCTCCAAATGTTTGTAAAGTGCTTTGAGAGCTTCATTATTGTCATGCCAAGTTATTAGCATTATTATTATTTATTCTAATTGGAACAAAGAAAGAATGGAAATAGATGAAATGTAGTTGAAGCCAGAAAGGAAGCCTCAGAAGAAAGGGAAACGTCTGTCATATTAGGTACATTTCAAAAGGAAAAGCATATGCAGTTTCCGCCTGGAAACTCAATCTTACAGACAAGGGCATGCAAAGCAATGCCTGCGTAAATCAAACATGAAGGTAGGCAGCTGCAGAACTCAGAAGGTAGTTAGTCCAAACCAAGAGGAAGGAAAAAGAGATCCAGGGATGGTAACTCAGAAGGATATTTTCAGGGTTGTATATTTAGTACTGGATTCAAGACCCAAATAGGAGAAAACCCTAACGGGCCAAATTTCATCCCTGGTATAGGCCCCACTGAAGACAATAGGGGTGAATTTGGCTTCCTATTTGTTTAGCTGTAAGCAGAATTCTAAAGGAATGTACATCTGGTAGTATCTTGACCTTTCTAAAACTGTTTACTTCCCTCAGCAGAAGAGACTGTCAGGAGAAAAGGTCATTCTTACATTCCTAGCATTGTGTCAACATTACCCAATTCAGAGAGAGCAAGAGAATGGTGATTCTTTCCCGAAGCCTCAAGATGCAACTATTCACAGGATTCTAACAAGCATCTGAACAATCTAGAGCTCTATAACGAGGCCTTGAGCTTTAGTTGCTAATGGAGAGCATGTGACATGATTTCATGCTTGAGGGATCTTCCTCTCTCTAAAAATCTGTGTCTCCACAGTAATGCTGCAGCAGTAATGTTATGAACCTATCATTTTCTACAGTGTTAAAGTTACTGAAGATGGCTGTAGGGATGCGAGCCCTGCTGGACACAGTCATGCAAGCACTGCCTCAGGTAATTCATTGCCTTCCCAGAAAAATCTCATCAGGACCAGAGCTACATTCTTATTGCAGAAGGCTGCTCCTGGACCTTCCTCCTTATTTTTGTCTTCACTGTCATTGGAAAATTGCATTTCCCATTAGAAACTCAGTCTCAGATGCTATCCAGGTCGTATCTGCCCTCGGGCGGCTTAACTTTTGTATGAAAGAATACGGGGAGAAGCAGGTCTGGAAAAAAATCAACTAATGTTGTTGTCCCCCACCCCCCATTTCTTTTTCTCTTTCCAGGTGGGGAATCTCGGTCTTCTCTTCATGTTGTTGTTTTTCATATTTGCAGCTCTTGGAGTGGAGCTATTTGGCGACCTTGGTAAGTTCTCCACAGACATAGCATTGCCGGAAGCAGGAGGAAATAGTTACATAGAGGGGGAACGTGAGCGAGCTCATTGTCTAAATGAGATTCTTCTGGTTGATCTCACAGAATGCGATGACACTCACCACTGCGAGGGGCTAGGGCGGCACGCCACTTTTAGAAACTTTGGGATGGCCTTTTTAACTCTCTTCCGGGTCTCAACAGGAGACAATTGGAATGGGATAATGAAGGTAAGAGATCCCTGGGGAAGGAATATTGATGATCATTTCTAATGTTACAGGCTGTCTGTCACTGTTTCAAACCAATAACAGGGATCAGCTGGGGCACTCAAGCTGGGACGGCCCCTGCACTTGTTGATTCGGGGCCTGGGCATTTTCTCAAAGCAATTCTTTTTCCTCTTGCCTGACAGCGCCTGGGTTTGCTGGCCTTCAAATGCATTGTAAGTTCCCAGGCTTTTCCTGAGGTGGTGGCTTGAGGACAAGGAGGGCAATACAGGGAGTTTTCTATGGAGTGACATTAGTTCAACTGAGTAGCTTGTTTTGTACGGGGAACTAGAGGCTCCAGTAGGCTCGTTATTTTTCGCTGGAGCAAATAACACAACTGTGCGACTGATGAGGTCTGGGTCAGTTAGGATAGTTGCACTTTGGCCTTGCAAAATGGCCTTTCAGAATGGAGAATCTAGGATAAGCCAGTCCTCTGGGAGTATAAAGGAGCAGACAGGCGCCACCTGTTGGAATGCAGTGAGACTAGTTGGTGTTTTCTCTGAGCCTGTGTGCAAGGCAGTATTCCCCTCTAGTGTCACACCTGACTCCAATGAGTTAGGTTTTGCTGGGGGGTCATTTGCTCACCTAGACAGATCTGAAAATCGTCCGTGAAACTAGTCTGATCATCTGTGTGTGCTCAATAGATGGTTAATCCATTTGGGCCTTATGCGGGAGCACTGAGTGATTGGATGGCAGGATCAGGCCTTCTTCGGTTAACTGGAGCTTCCTCAGTTTCCATAATCATTTTCCCCCTATCACCAGGACACGTTGCGCGACTGCGACCAGGAGTCCACCTGTTACAACACAGTCATCTCGCCCATCTACTTTGTCTCCTTTGTGTTGACGGCCCAGTTCGTCCTGGTGAACGTGGTAATTGCAGTGCTCATGAAGCACCTGGAAGAGAGCAACAAGGAAGCCAAAGAGGAAGCGGAGCTGGAAGCGGAGCTGGAGATGGAAATGAAGACTATCACCCCAGGCCCAATCCCCACTTCGGACCTCTTTGCATGGACAGGCGGTAATGGTGGAGAAAGGCCTGAGAGCCCCAGAGGATGTACCAATCCTATGCAATTCAAGGTGGATTCTCAGCTCTCATTATTTTATCCTATGGTGAGAATCTCAGGTGGAGGGTGAAGAGCAGGTTGGCCTGCATATTTGCTAAGGGAGGATATGCACGAATTCCAGTGAAGGAGTGAGTGTACAGTGCATTGGGGAGTTGTATTCCTCACTATCTGTTGACTGAATTGCTGCATGTTTTGATAATCTATGCTACAATGTAAAGATCCTGACCCAGTCTTCACACCAGATTGTCACTTCTGCTCAGGTGCAAAGAGCTCTGTGTCTGTTCTAGTGATGGGCCCAAGCCACAAAGTTCAGATCTGGCTCCAAATTTGGGGGATGTTCTAATCCAGGGTTTTGGCTTGGGGGTGTCGAGGGGGGAGAAATAAATTTTGCTGCGTTTTTTTTCTTTTAAATGCTAAATAAAATGTATATTTTATATAAACTAAGTTTAATATTTACCCCCTCTCGGAACCAGTGCTCCCAGGGAAAAGATTACTTCAATAATAGGAGAATCTTCTGAGGGCTCGATCCTACTCCCATTGAATTCAATGGCACAGTTCCTATTGACTTTAATGGTGCAGGCTCTGGGCCATAGTGCTGTAGCTGATGGTACTACACTGCTTATATTTGTGAGCTATAAATGAGTTCCACTGGTCTCTCAAAAAAAGTTTCTGAATGGGGACTGGGTTAGTGAGGGGATCCAGACTTCTCCATATTTAGTTAGTGGGGCCGTGAAGTACAATTACATAAACACAAGAATGGTCCAGTCTTTATTCAGATGCCCAGATAGCTGCAAGATCTGTAACTGTGTTCCATGTTTACACCCACCTATCTAGCTCTTTTTACATATAAAATAGAAAATCTTGAGTTTCACATAGGTGAATGAAAAGACGTCTATTTGCCCTGTTTACAAGGCAAACTAATGTAATGAGTATTCTTATGGCTGAAAAACTCATTTGTGATCTTTAGGAATGAAGACAGAGTAAACTGTAAACTCACGTTCAGTTTCTAAGCCTTTGGAAAATGTCTCTCGCTATTAAAAATCACTGAGGTATGAGATAGATCCCAGAGCTGTCCTGACAGCACAAGGCAACGTGATTCAGGGTAATGTGGGGGACCTCATTGGTAAATTACATCTTACTGCTCCTTTACAAAGAAACACTGTGCCTTCACCACCCCCTAGCCCCCGCCACTCCCCCATAGACAGACACATCCACACCCTCTGAGCATATACTGCACACCGCAGCTTTTGTGCTTGGGGAGCGATGGGCTTGATTGTGCCCTGTTTGGGTAACACTGACCAGTGCAGTACCTAGTCTCAGAACCTAACGTTCTCTCTCAAGCAGAGAGCTGCAATCCTGCCCTGCTGCTGTGTGGTGAGCAAGTGTATAGACCACATCCTTTCCTCCACACTAGAGCATCCCTGTAGCAGACGGCAAGATTTTCTCCTTTATCTTTTCAGTCTGTTTGGTTCAGTCTGTTCTAGGATTATCCTACATGGATCTTATTCTGCATCCTCTAATATAAAATAAATATATATATATAAAAAATATAATATTACAGCTAGTATGGCCAAACAGTCATCTTCAGCATAGTCACAGATCAGTAACCAAGCTAAGCAAACGAGTAGGTGGAGAAGCGAAACAATCAGAATTATACCATCAGCTGTTTGAGAGGCTTTACAAATTTCATTTGGCCGTCTTCTATTTGGAATGGCCATGGAGGATGTTTATTCCACCCTCTTGTATATTTTCCAGACTCTATTCATTGCTCTTTCCACCAAAACAGATGCTTTGAAAACCTCAGGACGGTTTTATTCTGAAATAACTGTGATGATTTTCTTTCCTTCCCATCAAAATCTCCACAAAGAATCTGGTGTTTGAATACATGGTGGTAGAGGAATACAGTTCTCAGAATGCGCTTCTGCAAGGTCATGTGGTCAGCATGCGCCTTTGCTTGCATATTCCCTAGAATATTTGTATTGCGTGCCATTTGACTGTAACAAAGGTCCTCATTTCATTGTACATATTGGCTCTTCCCTAAACAAAAGGGACAACTTTTAAATGACCCCTGTACTGTTTGTGAAAATTATGTTATCATATATAATATTTCTGCTGTATGCACGAAGGCCAACATTTTTAAAGGTGGGAGCTTGAAGTTAGGAACCTAAACCCATATTTACCTAACCCAACCCACCTAAATTAGTGGCCTGATAGTCACCTGTGCTGACCATCCACAACCTCCATGGAAGTCAGTGAGATTGGAGAATGCATGGCACCTCCAAGAGTCAGGCTGCTTTCATTTCTGTGGTGCCCAGGTATGGATTTAGGGACCTAACGCTAGACTTCCATGTTTGAAAATGTTGCCATTAAGTGTTTCATAGATGTCTTACAGCAATAGTTTCCTTTAGAAGTTCCCAGTAACAAGCAATTGGATTCTGTTACAATGGCCCTGCCAGACTCCTACAACTCAGAATAACTAGTAATGGTCGTTCAGGATGGGAGTAATGTCTGAAGATGGCCCAAGCCTGAAATGTCCCACAGTTCCCCGGGGCATCTGGCTTCAGTCCTGTCTCTAGTGATGTCTGAGAAAGCTTCTGACTGTGAAATTACTGCACTGTTCTCTTTCCTCCTCTATCTCATCCTTTTCCTTCCTGATCATTTCTATTACTGCTAATCTCTCTCTGAAAACTATGGTTTTCTTCTTCCTGTTTTCCCCTGTCCTTTTACTCTCTCCCTCTGTCTCTGTCCCTCACTTTCTCTCTCTTTGGCTTGCCTCTGCATGCTATACGGCACCCCTCCCAGGAAAGACACTTGTTTGATACCATATCACTGCTGATCCAGGAATCTCTGGAAGGAGAGTTGAAGCTGATGGACAACCTGTCAGGCTCTGTGTGCCATCATTATGCCCTTCCAGCTCCTGAATATTACAACTCTGAGAAACAGGTTAATATTCCTAATTTCCTGCACAGTCTCTGTCCAAGGCAATTTGACTGAGACCTGTATTGAAAAGATAAAGTTGGGGGTGGGGTTTAATCGAAACTAGCCATAGGGATTTTGAAGCCTAAGTCATCAGGGCTATTTTATGGGAGGGCAAGTTAACTTATCTCTGTTTAAGATATTATATATCCATGCTAGAACAAGTGTGCAGGATTTAATCTCCCCTCCTTAATGTACTAAATCCAAAGCTAAATTTCTCTATATATGAGTGGCCTTAGGATGATGACCAAATGTAGCCCAGATCCTGAGATTGGATTTATGCATTGCAACTGCACAGGTGCTGGGATCCAACCGCGCAGACTGGATTGTAGGATGGGAGCTCATGGACCGGATCAGAGGGTGGTGTGAAGGGGCATCTCTCCATTCTGTAGCGATGCCCATTTACACTCCAGCCCCATATGTGTCTCTAAATAGGCCTCTTGCGACTGGGTCCTGATCTCCAATCTGAACCCAATTCGAGAAAGCAAGACAGCACTTTAGCAAGTGCTTATATCCCAAAGAAGTCAGTGAAGCTTGGGTATGTGCTTAAAGTTAATCAGGTACTTAAGTGCTGTCTTCAGTAGGAGTGGACTTAAGCATGTCTGTAAGTGCTTTCCTGAACTGGGGCCTTAAACAGTTAAAATAATACCACTCAATTTTTTTAAATTAATGTAGTTGAAATAAAATTCCTGCTTTCTCCTATCCATTACTCCTTAGGGCAAACACTTTTTCGTATGACATAGGCTAATTCAAATACCCTCATTTTTTATTGTTTTCATTTTGACTGAGCAAAATCCAATAGTGCTGTAATTTTTTGCTAAAAATATCTTATCTTTATTTTATCAGATAAAAATATCTGAAGATTTCTTATTAAATTATTAGTATATTTATTTACCAGCTCATTGAGTACTATAAATTATTCAACTTTTCTTTTCATTAGGCAGGGAGAACAAGTTTGGATACAATGAGAACTATACCTTTATAGGTTTCACAATATTGGGATAACTTTTTACCCCCTAGTTGTTAATTATCACTTTCATTATGCTGGGGATTATTAACCAACAGACAGAGGTCTCCCTTAAAACCTGTGATGGAAGGGACAAGCTAGCTTTGTTACCTTTTCCGTTTCCTCAGTCCTGGGGACTGCTGAGAGCTTGTATGGCTGTCCACATAACTTAGAGCAGCTTCGGGGCTGCTCTAAACTATCCCAACTAATAATGGCCCCCAAAGGTCCATTACACCAGCCAGCAATTACCTTCATCCAACACATACTGGCTACATCCCCTTTTTCCGCTGTGGAGGAGGGCCCATAGAGGCTGGCATAGAGCTACTAATATCAGTCCTATGCCAGCTAGGAATCCGTCTGCCATGCTGGGGGAATTCTCAGTGGCCCTGTTAGGGTGTCTCTCTGGCTCCTTTGTGCTACCTCAGTGGCAGCTAGGTTCTAGTGGACTCAGGTGTGCAAGAGCTGCAAGTGCCTCTGATCTACATTTCCTGGTTCCATCCACAACCAGAGGCAGAAGCTCTGGGATACCGTGACTGATGTTAGAACAGCTCTGCCACTGGCAGTTCATTGTGTTCCTGACTCCAAAGGACACACTGGAAATCCTACCAGAAAGCCTGTCCAGTAAGATTGCTAGCCAGCCCTGTGTCACAGATTCAGAAGGTGAGAGGGTTTGGATAGAGTTCAAAAGAACAATCAGTCTCATGATTATCTCAACCAAACCTCTGAGGTTCATCCATCACTAGAGTTAATTAGCCCCAGGTGAAATAGTATGATACCATTTCCAAAAGCAGGCGTGCGGGAGAAACCAACTCTTTGCTAGGTTGGATATGGCAGGCTTCGGTCTCCACAGCTTCTCTTGAAAGACGCATTGCTGTGGAAACAGACTGTTTGAACGCTTAAGATAAAAGTGCTAATCCTTTGAATTAAGAGAGGAAATGCTGACGTACTGGGAGCCCTAGAGGCAGCACTGTGGACCTATGTCTTGATGTAGAAGCTGTAGTTGTGCATGGATCAGTTTTATATAAGGCCTATAAAACAGTCCCTTCGCTAACCACACACCCATAGAGAAATACGTGACAATCGGTAAGACAAATATCCGGTTTGAGAGAGAGTGCTTAGAAAGTCAAGCCTACACTTTAAATCCAGCATCTGGCTTTGAGGCTGCTGACAACAGTGACTCTACTTTGTTAGGAGAACACTGTCCTTTCTTTTGGGCAGTCTAGACAGCCACCTCAAAGCACAAAGCAATGACACATTGTGCTTCCCATTAGATGGTCGTGTGTGCCTCAAGAGAGAGCACCCTCCACTGAAGGCTGCATATTTTGCTTGATTTTTTTTTAGAAAGGACTAACCCTGTCACCGACTTGCTGTGGCCCTGGGGAAGTCACAGAGGGCAGATTTTCAAATATATTTAGGTGTCTAAAGAAGCATATAGATGCCCAATGGGGTTTTCAAAAGCACGTAAGTGGGTTAACTAACTCCCATAAATGATTCAAAGCCCATTAGCACCTGATCCAAAGACCACAGAAGTGACTGGGAAGAATCTCACTGACTGCAGCAGACTGCGGATCAAGACTTTATGCCTCAGTTAACCCATCTGTAAACAAGTTATGCTACCTGCCTCACATGGCAGAGACTCAATTCACATTTGGAAAGTAGATTGTGATCCTATAATGAAAGTCTCCCTAGATAGATGTCATTCTTTACACTGCATTAAAGATGCATACATGAACAGCTGATTGCATCCTAATCAGATGATTTTGGTGTCGAGGGTATCCCATGAGGATCCAAACAAGACAGGCTAGAGTCAAACACAACTGCAACATCGCCATAGCATTTTGGGATAGGAGATATCAGCGAAGTTTTGAGGTTCTCAATGCCTCTAATAGTTAGATGTCATTAGAATAATAAAAATACATATTTATCTACATACTACCTAAGCTACTGTTACTTTCACTTCCTGTTGGTGTTGTGAGGATAAATACATTAAAACTTGTGAAGCACTTTGAAATCTACTGATGAAAAGCATTATATAAGAGACAGGTATTATTACTCTTATTATTCCTCGATTTGTCACATAGAAACCAGTGTTTCTCACAGCACCTTTAGTGTACAATTGTAAAATCTGTTTGACTTATTTGTAAGTATTTAAGGCTGAATGTAATGGGTTTTCTTACCCCATTTCCTTATGGTTTTATCTACCGCAATGACATGCGTGACATAGATGCTCTTATTTTAGGGATAATGCTTCAGTATTTAGACGATGATACTTTTTTTCAAAAGGTTTGTGTCCTGGTTTCTTATGCTTAATCATCTCTCCCTTGTTTAGATCCCTCTAGCTGAGATGGAGGCTCTGTCTCTGACGTCAGATATTCTCTCTGAAAAGTCCTGGTCCTTAGCTCTGACGGATGACTCTTTTCCTGATGATACTAACACACTCTTACTTAATGCTCTGGAAAGCAATGTACATACACTGGTCACTATATATTCTGATGTTTACAGGGTTCTAAATACTGCTGTCCCAATGTTAATCACAATGGTATTTTCAGTCCAACTCTATCTCCAAATAGCACCTAATCTTTTATCTGAAGAGGGCAGTTTATTTTTATTTTTTGCATCATATGTAAAAACATTACATTATCTTCAAAAAAAAAAAAAATAGCCCACCCACAAAAAATGGATGGTGTGAATCTTGAAACTTTCTCTGCATCTGAAACAAATCAATGTTTGTGTGCATAAAAGACACACCCATGAGCAAATAGCTCATGTGCCCGATGCAGAAGGATTATCTACATCCCCTTGGTTTGTAAGTGACTAGATTTTGTGAACATAGGTGCCCTCAGTGCTTTGGGGATGGGCGCCAGATACACTTTTTTGAAATACACCAGCTGCGGATCTCTCAGAGATGCTGCTTGTTTTGTGAACTCTCATTAGCAACCAATATTGGATTCCTTTCTCTTTTTTGTAAAAAATTACCAGTATTTTGAGCCCTGCTTTAACCATCTTCTTTTTGAAACATTAGACATTTTTAGCTGATGTGTAGCGATCAAGTGCTTTCTTTCTGCTGTACAACAGACATAACTTCTCTTCAAACATTTTTGGATCCATTCTTGTTTTATATGTCGTCCATATACCTATCTCTGGATGTTTGTGTTGTTGATAAAATTTTCTATCATCCTAATTAATATTTATTTGGGCTACACCTTCTTTAAACCGTGACAATATTTCCCATCATGCTTCATGGCATCATGTACAAAAGAAAACTACATTTAACATTTTGTATGGAACATTTTGTTTCAAAATAAGATATCTAGTGGAGGTGGGCTGAGGAGCGCAGTGTTCCAGTCTGGATCCAGATTGGGTAGAGATTAGGAATCTGACAGCAGTGAAGTCTGTGTGAGCTGTTTCTCATGGGATCACCTTTCAGGCTTTTAAATGGCTTTCATGAAATTAGCTGTTCTCTCAAGATTTCTGCTATTTGAGGCTGAAATCTCAGAAGAGTTTGGCTGCATCTGAACTGGAAAATAAGCCCCTTCTGAGTTGGATCTTGCTTGGAAACCTAGACAAGGAGAGTGGATTTGGATCTGATCTCGAATCCAAATGGATTTGAATGTGAAATTCCAGTTTTTGGACCATCTCTTGTATTAAGCAAAATGATGTGTAGAGAAAGGTGTGTGCATGCAGGTTGGTGAGGAGGATTTCAAACCAGAAGTGTCAGCATTACCAGAATTGAACTTGCCCTCCTCATTTGAGTTATAGCAGGAGACTGCAGTCCCTAATGAATATCATTTATATCTAAATCAGCAAATTCATGAAGACTGAAAACAATTTTTTATGGCCGTGAACTTGGATTTAGTTGGCCAATTTTACAACAGTGATCCCCCTCTTTTTTTTGTTGTAAATTCCATTTAATCTTGTCCTGTTTTACTGTGTACACAAAACACACTAATGAAATTTTGCTTCTGTTAGAGGACTAAATTAGAAAAAACCTCAGAATATCTATTTCAGAAAAATATTAATGCTCAGAGTAAGTGGAAGATAAATTTGCCAGTAGATAATTTTTAAACTACTCTGAAAGAAGGGGATCAGAGATGTATTTTACTGAACTACATTGGCATGTTCCTCTGTTTTCTATGATTTCTTATGGAGTTCTTTATAAAGGAGGTAGTTCTTTTGTTAGAAATACATGACTGGGCTTACATTATTTCCATGTTTGATAACACCTTATAATTTTCTTTAGAACGCAAGAACATAGGAATTGCCCTACTGAATCGGACCCAAAGTCTATCTAGTATCTGTCTCTGATGGTGGCCAGTGCCAAATGCTTCAGAGAAAGCTTGGAAGAAGCCTGCACTAGCAGATGTGGGATAATCAGCCCCCCACATTAGGTCTTATCTATATCTCTAATAGAGACTGGTTTATGCCCTGAAGAATCAAATTTAATGTCCTGCCAAAAAAGTGTCATTAATAATTATTACTAGAAAAGGAAAGAAAAAGCAATAAAATGACAGTGGAAGTCAAAGCAGGGTACATCTTCTGTGAACTATATTGTTTCTCCATTCTTAGAAGAGGGGATGACTGTTACGTACTTACCTTTGCAAAAGTCTAACTGACTTGGGAGGGCACATATGGGAGGCTTGATTATCTTTTGATATGATCAGAGTTATGCAAAAAGCATGTGTGCATTGCTGGACCTTGAGGCATGATGCCTGTTTCAACTATTCCTGAAATAGTCATGGTTTATTACTGCACTGTTGCTTTCCTCTGTTTCCCAGTATTTTATTTGGTTCATTCTGTGTGATGGTTTAGTGACACTATAAAATTAGGGGAATAGCTTCCTAGTAGATCCATTTGTGCAAGTTTCATTTTGTTTCAGTCGACCTTGTACATATCGGCAATTTGCATGCACCATCATGCCCCATATTTATTGCAATGGCTGTTGCTAGGGGTCCCAGGTTCTCTGGGTCTTCCAACTCTGTGATGTTTTCTCTCTCTTCTTTCGTAGACTGATCACCTCTCCAAAGATGACACTCTGACACTGTCCCCGAGCAAGCACTTGCTGAGTGTGAGAAAGCCTTCTGTAGGTCGCACCCACTCTTTGCCAAATGACAGCTATATGTTCCAGCCTCCATACTCTGGCTCCTGTGCCAACTCCCAGGCTGAGAGGAACACATCTCATCAGAAATCGCGGTCAGGTACAAATCTCTCCACGCTGACCATATCAGGCCTGGGGGTTTCAAAGTGTAGCTACGGAACTACCTATGTTGCTACATATCATTTGTATCAAAGCTACCTATATAGCTATGTATCAGTTCTGATGGCAATTAGGTCTCTAGATGCCTAAAATGGCTTTGAAAAGCCCATCTATCAGATCTAGACTAACAAATTTGGCCAGTCTAGAATAAAAACTTCCTCCATCTGAACCTTACACCCATTTTAGAACCAAAACTTTTTAAAGGGTTCAGAAAAAAAGGAAGTGACTGGACTGCTGGGAGGGCAGGTGGTTGGCAGCAGTGGACCCGTCTTACATTCTACCCTCCTATCGCTGCCTTCAGGGGTCAGAATTCTTAAGAACTGTGGAAGCTCCAACTGTCTCACCCCAGCAAACTAAGACCCGTGAATGAAAATCCCAGCAGAAGTTATCTTTAGAGGAGTGTCTCCTCACTTCTTGTTTCTGAAATATTGTGACAGCCTGTCCTGCTGTCCAAATAACTGCTCTTCTTCTTAGGGCAGGGTGGCCCAATGGTCAGAGTCAGTAGGGCTGTCCTTAGATTTAGGGCAGCAAGGCCTAGCAGCCAGCGTCAATAGAACCCTCCTTCAGCACATGGCAATATGGCCTACCAGTCAGAGTTAATAGGACAGCCCTCCTGCACCAGGCAGTATGGCCTACTGGCCAAAAGGGAAGTAGGCCACCACTCAGGGGTAAGTTGGTGGCCAAGGTAGAGGAACCTGGGCCCTCCCTACTCCACCGGGTCCTAGCCCAGGGGCAGCGCGGATCCCACTGAAACATGCTGACTCTGTTCCTAGAACCACAACCGGATCAATGTCTGGTTCCCATGGGCTACTTCCAACTCTGTCTTCCTACTACGTAGGCTACAGGTCCTCTGGTTCTCCAGGGTATTCAGCAGGCGATGTTCCCAGTGGCTCCTTTTCCTCGTGGGCTTCCACTGATTTTACCTGGGTCTCAGTGTACATGGCCTCTGCGGTCTGGGGCTCCAACAGCTTCCGGACAGGAGCATGCAACACTCATCCTCTCTCCTCCCCAGACTGAGTTGAACTGCTCCCTCTTATAGTGTGGTTCCAGTTAGAGCATGCCCAGCAGGGAGAGGGGGTGAGGCTTCCTTAGTCCAAAGTACAGGGTTAACCCCTTCTGGCCCAGGGCAGGGCAAATATGTCTGGTCACAGACACATTCTCCCAAATGGATCCCCAATTCAGAACATTTTCAGGTTAGCTCACCCCTCCCTGTATTGACAGGGGCATGGTTCCTCCTGTGAGACTGAAGAGAGATAATGAATTCTATTCTTTAGAGAGAACAATAAACTGGAGTATTGGGGCAGTCTTTCCTTCTTCATAGCATATGAAGCAATGAATGTGGCCTAAGATTGACCAAAGCATTGGAGCAAAGCTGATATCTGTAATCAGTCTCCAAAGTGTTTACTGGGAGCTCATTACAAAGTAGTACACATTATCCCTGTTGTAAAACCAACCATGACATCAAAATGAAATCCAAAATAATGGTCATTCTTCCCTCAGGAGAATTTTGAAGTCCTTCTCTGTATGTTTCTCAGAGTCTCCAAGGAAGTACTAATAGGTTAAATGTGTCTTCTCTTGGGAGAGAAGCACAGTCTTGTGGCTAAACAGAGTGGGAGTCAGGAAATATGTAGTCTATTCTCAGCTCTGCCCCTAATACTTCATGTGGCCTTGAGCAAGTCACTTAACCTCTCTGTGCCTCAGATGCCTCTTTACAGAGGGAGCTTGTGAGACTTATTGTTTGTAATGCACTTTGAAATCCTGGGATGGAACACACCATGGGAATGCTAAGTTGTGTTATTGTGCAGTGACAAAACACTGACAGGCTGGTTTAGAGAAATAACCGGGTAGAATTTGTGTTTAAAATGTAAATTACAGTTCAAAGATGGGTTTTCCCATTCAAAGGTTGTTTGATGGAGGGGACTGGGTTGGACAGGAAGATAATTAAATTACCTCAATTAAAATATAGGGCCAGGTTTCCATAGACTGGTGCCACAAATTGCAGCTACAGTAGCATCTATCTGTGCAAAATGGGTAAGTGTATGTTTAAGGGACCCTTAGTGCAGGTATTTTCTTAGGTTTACATTTGCATTTTTTTCAGGTGCTACCCCTGGTCCGTATTGTCCATCAGGATTTCACTGTTGTTGTGATGGTCAATATTTTGGGGATGCAATTGGCAGAAATTCTTGTGTTGCACAGTAGGCTATGCAATACCTTCTGCTGGTCAGTTAATATAGTTCCCTTTAATTTATCTGCACCTGCTCTTAATAGACAACAGTTTGTAGGCTCTTGTCCTAGGTAAGGCAGAAAAGATTTTCCCGAGCATTACCATTTGCAAGCTTCTAACAGGGGCACAATTTCATACAGCTGTTCAGAATGATACAAGATTTGAACAGATTAGAAATGGGATGCTGAAATTTGCAGAGTAATAGGAATTCAAATGCACAGCTATAGTTTAACAGCAGAAATAAAATGTGGAGACAACAGAGCAAGATGAACCTGGGGTTGGAAAGAGGCATTGGCATAATATGAAAGACTTAGGGACAAATACTGTCCCTTTAAAGGATTCATTCACATCAATGGAAAGACTTGGGGTAAAATTTTAGCCAGTTAAAATCTATGGCAAAACTCCCTTTGACTTCAGTGGGACCAGGATTAGTGTCTGTGTAGCCCAAGGTCACTGAAACTTCCTTGGCTTTTAAAAAGATCCTCATGTTGCTATGGAGGGAGTTTTTGGTGCTGTGCATGTTACTGCTTAATCCAGGTATCTTTGTTCCTACGTTGAGCTAGCTTGCAAGCCACACCCGGGCTTCTTCCTAGTCCTTTGTTTACCTTGAACTTGCACTGTTCAGTTCCCATCTTGGTAAAATGAATAGCACTGGCTGACACCAGGAGAATCTGAGGAGCCTGTATTACTCCCTAGGGAATCCTGGATAAATAGTCCCATTTGGAAGTAGGGCAGATATTTAAGAAAAGCTCTTGCATGATTCTTCAAAGCCACGCTGGACCCTGAAGTTTGTGCTGGCCATTGATGCACTGTGTTTTGATCACTTGTTAAGTAGCTCAGATTAAACAGGGTATTGGAAGTAAGAGTGTTTAGGGTAAATGTGTTTCGGTTTTTTTTTCTGGCTATGATCATCTAGGGTTTAGAAGCTAAGAATGGTCTGACCTAGTCAGGATTTGGATTGGAGACCTCTGAGGAAAACCTGAGATGTTCCAAGAAATGATCCTAGCCATTCATCCTCCGTCTGAGTCAGCTCTCAGCCAGTGACCCAGCATGGGGGGGGGGGGCGGTCTGTACTGTTTTCAGATCAGAGAAAACTAATGTCCTATTCATAACCATGTTATAACCAATTAAATACCTTATGTTTTACATCTGCCTCGGTGTCCTGGCAAAATTCCCATTGCTTTAACTGGACAAAGTATTCTACACACCCTGTTCTGAGATGCTGTATAGTGTTGCTGGTACCCTTTAAATTGTTGCCCTATTCCATCTAAAAAGTGGCTGTATTTCAGCACTGAGTGAAGTGAACTCCTACCTGTTTCAGAGAGGGAGCCGTGTTAGTCTGTATCAGCAAAAAGAACGAGGGGTCCTTGTGGCACCTTAGAGACTAAAATTTATTTGGACATAAGCTTTCATGGGCTAAAACCCACTTCATCAGGTGCATGCAGTGGAAAATATAGTAGGAAGATATAGATACACAGAGAACATGAAACAATGGGTGTTGCCATGCCAACTATAATGAGACTAATCAATTAAGGTGAGCTATTATCAGCAGGAGAAAAAAAACTTTTGAAGTGATAATCAGGATGTTAAAAAGTATTCATTGTGCAATGCCTGTCTGGTCCAATGGGAGAGTTTTCACTGAAAGGTTATTAAGCTATGGGAGATATCTACAGATGAATGTGTGTCACATTCCTGTTTCCTGTCCCTTTCTCAAGGTTCAACAGCCTCCGTGCAGTCGCAGCCTGCTGACACCAGTTCTCTCCTGCAAATCCCAAAAGATCATTTCCACCACCTAAGACCACATGGCAATTTGGACTGGGAAAGTAAATCCAAGATCCCCCCAACTGTGCATTCTCCCTCTGCAGAAAGATTACTTCGCAGGCAGGTAAGCAGAGCTGTGACTGTGAACCTGCTGTAGTTCAAGACTGGTGGCTTACTAAGTTAACTGATGGGTTACTAACCTTTATATCGCAATTTCATGAGCTCTGTAACCCTCATTTAGGAATAATCCCAAAAAGATTGGTTGATTTTTTTTTTGAAGAGAAACCCATTCAGTGTTCTCTAAAGAGCCACATGATGGCTTACAACTCCTTTGGCAATAGGCCTAAACGTTCTCCATTTGATTAATACTTTGTCCTTCCTAGCATTTTCATTGATATAGCCAAATGTTCCTTAGGGGTCAGTGGAGTTCACTGAACTAGTTCCGAACCGCTACGCAATGCTGTCCCCAACATTTGAGAGTGCACAGTGATTGCAGATAACTCTCCCCAATCAACTCTATGACTGCTGTAATTTCCTCTCATAGGGAAGAGCTATCGCTTTTGACAAGGAAAAGTGTGTTTTGCTTTAAGGAAGCCAGACCTTTTATGTCTGAACAAGCAGAAGTGGGAAATGTACCTTTTCTAGAGCAGGGATACGAAGTTGAGCTACTTTTGTTTTTACCTAAACTAAGAGTATTTTCCTTATTAGATGGGGGGGGGCAATTCAAATGTGCCTAAGTGATTTAGGAGCCCAAAGCTCCATCTGCACTACAAGAGAGGGGTGTGATTGCCCTGCTCGTGTACACATAGTCGTGCTAGCCCAAGTATAAATAGCAAGGTAGCCGTGGTAGGATGATTAGCAGCAGTGGAGGCGTGGCTGAGCCATGCAGAATACAAATCCACCTGCAACCAACGGGTATGGAATGCCTCCGCTGCCGCGACCCATGCTGCCGTGGCCACTAGTGCAAGCTCAATTTATACTCGTGCAAGCTCAATGAGAGCCAGCGGGAGTATGTGCACGTGAGCAGGGGAATCCCACCCCAGCTTGGAGTGTAGATGTGGCCGATGCTGAAACTCAATGAGACAGACACTGAAGTGCTGAGTCACTTTTGAAAATGGGCCTGAGGCTCCTAAGTCATTTAAGAACTTTCGGAAAATTTGCCTTTAGTTTAATTTCTTCTGTTTTCTAACAAATGTATGCCTATTGGGTTTTGAGGACACTTATTCTTGGCCGCATATCAGTTGTCTAATTGCCAATGATATAGGCCCTGATTCAGCCAAGTACTTAAACATGTGCTTAACTTTAAGCATATGTTTAAGTCTGTACCTGTTCAGTAAAACACGTAAGCATAAGCTTAACTCTCACATTATAAAATTAAATATTAAATACATGTTAAAAGTGTTTTGCTGAATCAGAGCCATATATTTGGCTAATTTTGTAGCTCATCTTTACCCAATAGTTAGTTTCCTGTGTCTGATTTTTTTATATATATATAGAGAGAGAGAGAGAGTGTGTGTGTAAATAAATAAAATGCAGAGTGGATCATTTTTATTTTTCCCCAAATAACGTATTACTTGAATAAAATATATCCTCATTTATTCAAATGATCTTCCCTTTTTACACTGAGAAAATAAGACAGTTAATTTATTGAGCCCTAAAAATGAATCTGAGGCACTAAGGTTAGCAGTTACATTAATCTGTAATATTAAACTGACAAGTTAAATTCCCAATGTGTATTAGACTGCACCAGGCCAGCCAGGCAGCCCAGTCGACACTAATGGGGAAACTAATTGATTTAATGTTTCCAGTTCATGAATATTCTCCCTCAGCTTCTGATGGGTAACAGCTCCAACCTTTTGGCTGGCATTTCTAATATAAATTACCATGTTAGCCATCTTCTTTAACTCCATTTTCTTCACATTTTCCATAGTGGTTACTGCTGAATAAGACTACAGGATAATTCTTAATAGAATGTTGGTTTGCACTTCAAGAGCAAGAACCGCAGCTGCTATAAATCAGCATGGCTCAATTGATTTCAAGAGCTATGCCAATTTACACCAGCTGAGGATCAGGCCTTAATGCCTTAAATTTAACACTCAGAACTCCAGGTAAAACCAGTGGGAGATGCAAACATGTGCGAGCGTGTAATCTGACCCAGAATGTTCCCAATAGTCTATCCTCTGTCACAACATGTGGGATTTTCAAAAGGGTTGAGAATTGGCCTAATCTGCTCCCATTGAAATCAATGGGAAGTCTACCATTCTCTTCAATGGGAACACAGACCAGAGTACGCCTACGTTGCAGCAAAAGGTGTACTTAACTCGGACCAGCTAATTCAGGTTAAAATATCAGTGAAGAAATGGCAGCTTGGCTTTTAACTCAGGTTAGCAGCTTGAGTTTAACTCCAGGCTGTCAAATAAACATTGCAGTCAATCATTTAAGCACATTAATACAGAATTTCTAATTTGTGGTCCAAATAAGAGAGGTGAGCATGCAAACTCTATCAAGATTCCAGATACATATTAGTAATATAAACACACACAAATATTTGTGTGTGAGAACATATACCCCACGAACGTATTTTTATATTATTATGTATATGTGTGCATATATATATTTGTGTATGTAAACTTTCCTGCAAATACTTGCACATGCTTAATTTGAAGTATAGGGGAAGACTTATTAAACTCAAAGGGTCGGCTCATGCTTACATCTTTGCGGGGGGGGTGGGGGTGTTGCATAAACCTTTGGAGGATCAGGGTCACTATTCCCTCTAAGCTGTGCATGCGCACACAGATCCTAAACCCCGCGCACACAGTGAAATACCCCGCGCACACAAAAATTTGCACAGGAGCACAACAATTTGCACAGAAGAAATTTTTTGCATACACGGCCTGTCAAAAATTAGAGGGAACATTGATCAGGGTGTGTGTATGTCCTGTAGTCTATGGGAGTTTTTCCCAGAAAAAAAATGAACTGGTTGATATTTATGGACTAGTTCATAAACTTTCATTTTAAAAAAGTAATTTTGAGCTGCTAGATGACAAAAGTGTTATTACAATTAATAGCCCATCTCTTCATCCTGGTATATTAAAGTGGGGCCACCTGCATTTTTTTTTCAAATATTGTAAAGAGGAAAATAAGCAATCTCCCCAAGATGAGACATTTGCATGAAGAGCTATTAAAATGACGTATAAATCCTTTAGCATAGGGGCACATAGCACTATGGAACACAATGACTGCTGAAAATGGGGAGGTAAAACTGCCATGTAAAGGTGCTGTTCAGAGCCAATTTGCAGCTATGGGGAAAATAAGCCTGTATCTGACTCCAAACAGTGTAGGCAAAACGTCCCTTGAGGAGCCTGAACTCACGCTTATAATAGGTGGAAATAATTACGGATGCATCACTCTAGAGGTATCCATTTCACTTTAATAAAAATCATATTACCAACAAGAATTTTCAAGTAATTCTATATCACATAAAGGTATTCAATACCAGACAATTATTTGAGATTTGGGGACACTTAGCATTTTTAGGATCAAGGATTGGGCCCATATTTATTTAGCACCAACAATGTCTTCAGCCACATAATAAAAAGTCTTTGCCCTGAAGATCTTATATAAAATTTCCCCCCTCCCTTCTTCAGTCTCAAGTGGGTTTTGACCATTGGTGTGTGAGTGCTAAAAGCATGTGCCTTGCCAGCTTGAGCGAGAGCAGTGGCTGGCAGTAGTAACTGACTGCGTTCTTACTCAAACCAGTCCCTAGATAGGGCCAAAGATATGCACTGTTCTAGTACTGTTTAGATTTGCATGCAAAAAAAGATGAATGCATAGAGGATAGGGCACACTGGGAATGCAGAGGTAGGATAACTAAGCCCAGATACGGCAAACGCAGATGGGTATGCTGGGGGTAGCTCTATTGGACTCTGACTACACACGTGAGTATAGGCTGGCAGGAGTAGGGCTTAGTGGGTGAGCGGGGGTGTTTATATTTCATTAACAGTGTTCCAAACTCCCTTTTTTTAGGACTTCAGCTCATTGCCCAGCAAAGCACTTGAGCACAAAGTTAACTTCAAGCATATGTGTAATCCCATTGATTTTAGCAGGACAATTTGTGTGCTTAAAGTAAACCCTGATCCAGTGCCTAATGAAGTCCATGGAAGACCTCCCATTGACTTCCATGAGCTTTGAATTAACCCCTTCCTCATTTGCAGAAGTAAAAATAAAGCCAAATCCTGGAAAAAGTTTTGATGAGTTTTTTTTTGTTTGGATTATCTAATCCTATATACTTTAGAGATACAACCTGAGAGCTGATATTCTTAAAGCATTAAAGTCCAAATTCTACTCTAACTTGTACTGGTGTAACCCCAGAGTAACTCCAATGAAGTCATGGAGTTACTATAATATCTATTCTATGTTAGAATATAGGAGTCATTGGATTTTCTCTGCATTTGTGTTAGTGTTTTTTCAAAGCAGAGTTAGGCCCCAGGCATGACAACCTGCCTTGTTAATTTTGTGCCTGCCTTGTACTAACCTTTGTTTGGTGTGTCTCTCTTTATCTGACAACCTCCTCCCCAATTCCGTGGCACTCTGCTACAGGTGGCAATAAGGAATGACTCCTTGGACATGTATTGCTCTGAAAGCAAAGACAATTTGCATGCTGAGGTGAATGAACTCTCTGATACAAATGTGGCAGCTGTATCCACAGAGACCCCATCAGAAGCAAGCGAATCGGCCTGCTGGGGCCGATCAAGTGTTCGCACTCAGCATTCCCACAATTGGTATAATATATCCAAGCACACACCAGCTTCGTGTGCATGTACAGGCTCATATCAAGAGACACTTAGAGACTCTATGGACCAAGAAGTATCTGAAATAAACAGCTCTTTGGAGCCTTTCGCTTCAGGAACTTGTACAGCCTTGAGTGCCTGTTCAGTGGTTCCACCTCTAAGTCCTAAGAGGAACCTAGGCAATAGCAGCAATGTTACTTTGAAGGACTTGAAGAAATACTACAGTGTAGATACCCAGGGTCTTCTCAGAAAACCACCATCTTGGTTAGATGATCAAAGGAGACATTCCATAGAAATTTGTTCCATGCAAAACAGCCCTCAGCACCATTCCACATCTAGCTCTTCTGGCTTCATAAGTCAGGTCTTAAGTGAAATGGAAGGCTTGCAAGGAGCACGGCAGAAGAAAAAACTGAGCCCCCCGTGTATATCTATAGATCCACCAGATGGACAAAGTTTGTTACCTAGAGGATCTCATGGTATTTCACCTCCCAGTGCAGACATTTGCCTGCGAAGGCGTGCTCCATCTTGTGATTCCAAGGACTCAATGGATATAGGAGATTCGCTGCTTCCAGACAGTATGTCAACATCTCCTACCCCAAAGACAGACTTGTTGACACTTCCTAGTTTTTCCTTTGATCAAACAGAAATGGACCCCTGAATTATATTTCTGTTGGTGCCAAATATTTTCTTCTTTTCGTGTAATAAAAAAAAGTACAAATTAAAAACTAACAAAAAACCCTCTGTATTCTCAAATGGCACTGGGTAAAAATTTCCAAAGAAAGTTGAAAGAACCAGCTGGTTAAAGAGTGGTTAACCTATATCATGCTTACTTAAGCATATGTTCTGCTTAGGTAAAAGCAATACATTGTGCAGAATATATATGTATATTATATTTTATTAAATTAATTGACTCTAGTATTGCGGGATGTAGTACATTTTGTGACTAAAATCTTGTTTAATTTTCTTCTATTTTATGTATCTCAGAATATTTCTGAGATAAGGTTTGGGTTTTATGGACATTTTAACATAAAAATACATATTTAATCCTTTTTTGTTTTGTTTTGGTTTGGTTTGGTTTTTTTGCAAAGCACAGGGTAGAGCCAATTAGTGCATTACAGAGGAAATATATCCCACAGTCAACAAGGAAGGAGAATAATTTTGAACTGTAATGTAACCTCCCCCCTTTAAACTTAATAACTTTCTGTGGGAGATAGTCATTTGAATATTTTACAACTGCAATGGAATTTTTTTAATAATCGAATAATTTTCCAAACTCAAGTTAAATCACCCATCAGAGTCAAAGCACGTGCACTAGACCGGGAATGTACAGTATGTTGACAGATGCACGAAGATTTCTAATGCAAAGAGAATTTAACTGCATACTAGCGTGACACAATATTGGTTTATAAAAAGGTATTAAATATATTGCCACTGAGGACAATGGTGGTTCTTAAAAACTTGTCAATGGATGGATGCAGTTTTCAAAAGCACCCAAGTGATTTAGACACCTAATCCCGTGGGCACTTTTTAAAATTTTACCCAATATCTTTAGATACGTAGAACCCAGTCCCGAGCTCTCGTGTCAGCAGTTTTACACTAGTCTAAGTCCACTGAGTTCAGTGGAGTTACTCCTACTTGCACCTGTGAGAGAGGAGAATCAAACCCGTAAGTAAGATCTGCAGTTAGCTAAACTCCATATAGCCCTGATTCAGGAAAGCGTTTAAACATGTTCTTATGACTATCCCTGTCCAGCAAAGCACTTAAACCTAGAGTTTTCAAATTATTTAGGAATTGTTGCACTGCAACACCTAACTGATTTAAGAGCCTACATTTCATTTTAAAAGTGATTTAGGCACTTAGGAGCTAACTACTACCAACTGCCCAGGGGAATTTGGCTCCTAAGTGCCCAAACTGCTTTTAAAATTAGGTGTCAGCTCCTAAATCAGTTAGGCATTGCAATGCTGTGCATTTAAAAATCTGGGCCTGAAGCATGAGCTTAATTTTAAGCATGTATTTGTCTCATTTAAGTCAATAGGATTTAGGTGCTTAAAGATAAGCATATGCTCACATGCTTTCCTGAATAAGAATGCTTTGCAAAATCAGAGCCTAGCTGAAGGTCATTACCAAAAGGAGTAGGGAAACCTGCAGTACAACCACTATTTATCTTAAGTAAAACAGGGAAGTTTTTCAGTGCCACAACTGGGAGCTAATTTGTAAGGCCCTAGTTTCAATTTACTTCCAAGCTGGAAAGGCTTTAACCAGAAATTCTTTCCAATTGTGGTATGAGAAGAAATTAAGATAGAATTTTTACCAAATGTTTATAACATGTTCTTAATGTCAGTCATCTCCAAAATTCATGGGCTAAAGTCTGTGCTAACACCCCGTGCAAATCTCTGTTTGTAAAATCGAAGTCAGAGAGAGAACGCAGAATATAAAGCACTGCAGAATTTGGCCCAATAGACCTAATCCTGCTCTCAGCTACTCCAGTGTGAATCTGAAGTGAACTTCATTGAGCCTCAGTAGAGTCGACTTCAGATTGAGGCTCCTTAAAAGACAAATCCACACTTAATTTCAAGCATCGGGAGTAGTCCCAGTTAAATTTATGAGACTACTAACATGCTTAAAGTCAAGCACATGCAGAAGTCTTTACAGGACTTTGCAGATTTAGCCTTACACCAATGTAATTAAGAGAAGGATTTGAGGTACTTTAATTCAAGATGACTAGTTCTCTCATTCAGGAGATCAAAATCCTTTGAGCACCACTGATTTTTTTCAAACTCCTAGGAGACCTTGGTTCCAAGCCCTTTGGTGGGCTCAGAGATTCTCCCAGTGTTCCTTTTTGTATAGAGATTAGTGTCAAATAAATATAGACAAGGAAGATGCCCTATATTTAATAGATCTATATGAAGATTTAAGTTACTTTTATTTTCATTTGAGGAAGTTTACTTTACTAAACAATCACCATAGATTTTGCAAATCTTGTACAAAACCCAGGGATTATACAGCAGGAAGTAATCAGTTTATTTTAAAGATTAACATTCTCTACTGTTTCTTCCAAATAGATTATTTCTTGGCTAGAATGGTGGGCTTTTTTTTTTTTATCCTGCTCGAGAGTCCTAATGGGTGCCCTCAAATAAAGCATTCTCTCTCATAATCCGAGTCCGAATCCAAAACTAAACCCAATTAAAGCAATTGTTACAAACAAACCTTTCATTAGTGCTTCATCCTGATCCCATTTAAGGAAATAATAAAATTACAGTGCATTAAGCCTGAGAAATATTCTTAATCCCTTTTTTGGTTTTACACTCTTAATGAGCTTTAAACTTTCCTTTTGAGCATACCAAACAACCCAGCAAAATGGTTGGTCCACGAAAATTACTGTACCCAAATTTGCTAAATGACTAGCAATGTGTTTCTGTAGCTGGAGTGGAGCTGCATAATAAGAGGTCTACACAACACAGTACCTTCCTTGTGATATAACATGCAATATGTTAGCATGAAATCATGGTGCAAGAAGGTGAGGTAATGTCAATCCATGCTCACAGCTCCAACTGTAACAGGAAGCCTAACAACTGTTTAACTTAAAAACTGTTCCATTTTCAGTACTCGGGGTTTTGCCTACTGACAAGGGTTGTGTGAATAACAATAAAACAAAGTTTACATCATACATTCATGTTCAATAAAGACAAATCAGTAGAAACATACTGTACGAAGATGCATTCAGGAAAAAAATGCATGTAAAAGCATTTGTTTTCTAACTGATAAGAGTTTTTTTTCTAGCTGCCCTTTTGAAAAACAAATATATGTACTACAGAGTGTGCAATAATCTTAAAATAATTTTAAATACCTTTGGGGGGTTTTATAGAAGTTGACTTTTTTTAAATAAAAATCTACAAAATCCAGAGGAATTCTGTAGAATGGTTATGTTGATTGAATTTTTATATTTTTGTAGAAATCTGTAGAGAAATTGTTAAAAGTGTGCATAGCATCTTGGAAAGAGAAGCAGCTATGTCTAATATTTTCTTTTACTAAATTTGGGGCCAGACCTAGTGTATTCCAAGATTTATAACCTAGTTCCAAAGACCGCATAAAGGTAATGGTTAGAAGTGAGTAGCTAAGCTAAAGTTCTAGGATATTGCAGTGCTACACTGTTAAAGAACTGTACTGGTATAAACCATGTCCACCCTGAGAAATCAGCCAGCTCTGACGCTAATACACAGTAACATGGCGCTCCAGTTCATTCGAAGCACACCAGCACTTTAATATTGTGGATTTACTGTAAACAGATGGAAATAGAATATTCTGCCATTACCAGTCTTATGTATGAGAGGAAAAGAGATGGTGATCATGTCTGGAAAAATGTAAATTCCATAGTTGCAGCCGTTGCACATAACTATTCATAGACAGAGTACAGGTTATTTAAACTGTAGATAATTTGGAGGGGGGGACACACACTGTTTTTGGCTTCTATAGATTGCACTCGACACAAGGTTTGGTGTAAGGCACAAAGAAATAAAAAAGATGTATTGTTGTAAATTAGGCTATGCCCTGGTCCCCCTTTTCTGCCCCCATGACTATAATAATCCATGTACACTATTACACGAGATGACTAGAGTAGGCACAGTACCATTGCAATGTCCGTAACAATCTAGCATATATGATAGAACTTTGTATTTAATACTTAATATATTGTTATACTGTATCAGGTATATAGACCAAAAACTCGGTCTTTGATCAGGGCAACAAAAGATGGTATTAAAGGGGAAAATTGGGTTAAAATGTTCTTTTAAAAAAAAAAAGAGTGTAAATCTTTACAAATGACAAAAAAAATGTCCTATTAAAAGCTTTTGAAAAGAAAAATGCGCACTTCACTTCTTTTGCTGTTGACGATGCTAATCTATTTATCGTTCAGGCTGCTCAGATCTTTGGTCTGCCCAAGTTCTAATTGTAAACATGACGGAGGGGACATTGTATAACTCAGCTGAAACAGACTGGCAGGGTTAAAGGATGGTTAGCAAATGTCAAGCCTTTGTGAAGTGACTGGCATTACACCAAAGATGAGTTTGGCCCAGCGTGTTACCAGGTGTGTGTTGCTTTGCTATAAACAAGGTAGTCAGTTGTACGTTAGCAGTTGCATTATATGGGGACTGAATGCAGTTTGGCTAGCGGCTGTATAATAAAAAATCCGCAAGGAAAGGGAAAGGACTTTTTCTGGAGCTTTCTGGTAATAAGCACGTCAGTGAAGGCTGACAGTGGCACACAGGAGAAAGGGGCTAGGAGGGACGGAGTTGATCTGTGCCCTGAAATCTTCTTTTGCTGTTAAGAAGGAAGCTTTAGAATTCTCTCTGAGTTACTACTGCTGGTTTGGTACCTGAAGCATTCTCTGCTGCCCTGCAACTCATGCAGTCATTTACACCAGTGCACGCTGAGTGCAATTGGGGTATAAAGTGCTACCGGTCTGATTTTGTGGTAGCCTTTTGCACCCAGTGAAAATGACTGTACTAGCTGCAAAGCAATGGAGAATCAGCACTTATAGGTTAAACTGTTTTTTTATGGGTCATCAGCAAGCAGGATTTGAACCCTGTACCTGTTCAGCACATATCTCCACCAATTTAGTGGCTAGGAGTAGTAGCTGCTTATTTTTGAATACCATCTAGTGGAGAGGGTACACAGCAAACTTGATCACTGTGTTATACTTAGTCAAGCGTATTTCTTGTGTTTGATTTACTTGGCTGGCATCATCGAGGTAAGTGCACTCAAACCTAAAAGGGGGCCTGCTCCAGCTGAGTGTCTGCCCATCACAGGGTGTTTGGATCCAGGGCTTTGGTTCAGATTCATCTCCACACTAAAAATGATGATCAAACAGATAACAGCTGATTTTATAATATTCCTATAGGGTGAATGTCACCCTGTGTAAAGGACTGGGGCAAGGCTATGCACCCCAGAGGCCCACTGAAGCCCTCACAATACAGCTTCGGCTGGGCTCCCTGGTGCATATGCCTTCTGCAGGCTGAGGGTTCAACACTGCAAGGTGCCATGATCCAGCAAAGCATTTAGACACAAGCCTAACATTACACATATGACAATCCCACTGACTTCAAATTAAGCATGTGCTTAAGTGCTCTGCTGGATCGGGATAAGAGTGCAGAGCTGCTGGCAGGATCAAGCTCTCTCCACACAAGGGCGGATTTATCCCTTTGGATATTTCCATTTGGAAAGGGATTTGAGGCAATGTGCGCCCAGAGACTGGGGTTCAGAGACCATCCTCATGGGAAAACTGCTTTTGAACTGGGCAGGAAGTTGTTTTGTGAGCGCTTCCAGGAAAACCCTTCCAACTTTTTGTTTTTGTTTTTGTTTGGGCCTTTTTTTTGGAAGGCTCCCATCCAGACTGGTGGTTGAGGGAACGCTCCCTGTTTCTTTGTATCTTTCTGTCCCCCTTAGTATTTTGGTATCATTAGCTAAATAATTTGGATGCCACAACAAACTGGCTTGGTTTGCTAGGTCCAGGGGCTTCTGTGTTTTGAACGCAACTTTTTCTCAGCTCAGTCAAGACAATGAAAGTGGGCTCAGCTAACTGTCATGTTTTTCCAACAGGAGGGATCCATTGCGAGGAGAACGACGTGCCTGATGCACTAAATCCTACCGGTGGTTTTATAATAATTATTGGCATACCATGTATTCTAATGATACAAGGCAAGAAAATATGATGCTGCTATTTAGTGGAGGGAAGCAAATGTTGCTTTTAAAAAAAAAAAAAAAATCTTCACTGCAGTCTCTGCTGCTGTCATTCAGAAAACATGGTGAGGAAAAGGAATCTGAAAAACCGAAAGCATTCTGCTTTTCTTTATGACTGTAGCACTCCTGGAGGGTCCCACTGCGCTAGGCCCAGAGTGAGAAAGTCTTGGCCCAAACAGACAAGAGAGACAAAAGGTTGGAATAAAGCTGAGCAAAAAATTTTGGCCACGTTTTTTTTGTTCACTGAAAAATGCTGCTGTGCCGGGGTGTCTACGCCACACTGGCTCTGAAAGAGTTAAGTGGAGCTGGAGCACTAAATTAGAGCACTTACTGTCACCTGGGGGTTGGCCCAGGCCCAGTTAAAGATGAGGCCTAGCAGGGTGGTTGCTGTGAAAAGAGGAAGCGGCATAGGGGGGAGAGACAAACCAATCTCTGCATCCTTCCTCTTGGTAGTGGAGAGACCAGGGGAGTCCAAGAAGAAACCTAGGTGAGTATTGGCCCTGGGATCCTTTCCTGAGTAGAGAAATGTGGCAAGAAGTCAGCAGGGTTGCTACCAGGGTACAGCAAGCTCTGGCTGTGAGCTCTGATTAAGGGGCAGGATCTGGATCTGTGGGGAGAAATCCCTGGGAGGCATTCAGCTGGGGAACATGGGAGGGATGAAAGCTCAAGCCTGAGGAGGGCCGTGGTGGTTTGCTCATATTTTCCATTGAGATTTACTAGGGGACTCCAGAAGGGAGCCCAGCGAGGCCCTGCCCTGAACAAAGGGTGAGCCTTGAGTGGCTCTGCACCCTAGAAAGAAGGCAAGGTCGTGAAGCCCCAAGCCAAGGCATGGAAGGCCCATTGGTCCCAGAGGCTGGAGACCTGGCATAAGGTCTGCGAATTGCTTGCTGGAGAAGGCTTTGTTACCCCAGAAGGGGTGGGGGTTGGGGGGGACTATAAGTGACCTAGCTGGAGGGCTGAGTCACAAAAAGCAGCAGACCACTGCAGGGCTGGAGCAGCTCCTCTGCAGGGGTGCTAGATGAAAAGAGTCGGCTGTGCCATGAGGGGGTGTCCCAGCGGTGAACCCACCCTTCTACAGGGACAACCAAAACGCTTACCAAGCAAGCGTGGATTTTGCTAAATTGTTTTGATCGGGGGGGGGGAATTTCAGAAATGTTGAAATGAAGCATTTTCATTTTCCAGGCTAGAGACACAAGGGGCATCTACCAAACTGAGGGGGAAGAGGTGCTGCCTCCCCCTTCCTGTCCATTAGCCCATTGGGCAGGAACCTGAACTCACATTTTCCCCCTCACAAATGAGGGGACCTAACCACCAGGCTGTTAGGTATTCTGGGTAGGGCTCTCTCAGCCTCTCCTTTCGAAGCTGATCCTCTTTGTACTAATACTGGCATTGTCACTGGGCCAGAGAGAGACACGCGCTCTCACCAGGTGATTGGAGCACACAGCTGGAAGGAGTGAGAGTTGGGACAACTGGGAGGAGGGATAATGCTGCCACCTCCTCTGTTTTGTCCCTTGGGGAGCTAGCTCTTTTTCCATATTTCCTTTGCTTTTATTTTTATAAAGGTTTTTTAATCAAATCAGTTTTTTCCAGAATTTTCATTTCATCAAATAATCAGTGTTGTGTTGACCTGAAACCAATTTTTAACCCAAAAATCAATTTTTTCACACTGCTGTAGGAGAAACAGGTACAGAGGTGAAGTGGTTTGCCCCAGGACAGTAGAAGTGCTGGGGCTAGAATGTGGGTCTCCTGCATCCCTGTCTCGTGTGCTATGTTCCTGACTACAGTCCTCTACTAGTGGGTAAACTCCTAAAATCAACATAAATAATCCTGATTTTGGAATAAGACTGTAGGAAACTTTTGCTGCCACCTAGAGGATTTGGTGGTATCTTTTACAAGCTCCTTCTGATGTATGGGAATAAAAGGTTGTGTGAACTGACTCGTGTTCTTGCTGACTGGGTACAAAAAAAATCATCTTTGAAAGAAAGATTCTGGCTGATGCTCAGTCAGTTATGGAGTGACTTGGCTTTTAGTTCAGCATCCCAGAGGCAGCACTATAATGATGCAAAGGGCTTCACTTACATAGTCTCTCTTTAAACAAGTTGAATGTTAGAAACAAGTCCCGTGGACTCCTCCAATGGGAAAACCTATAGAAAAAGGGGAGATTTATCTGACCGTGGGCATGATGTATGCTGACCCATGGAACAGGCTGCTGGGCCAGCCCACAGACTTTGTCAATCCTCTCTGGATCTGCGCAAAGCCAGGAGGACATCCAAGCAGCTGCCCTAAGCACCTGTACCAGTTCTGGGCTTCTGGCAGCTCCCTTTCTCCCTGACTGCTGGGCCAGCCCACAAACTTTGTCAATCCTCTCCGGATCTGCGCAAAGCCAGGAGGACATCCAAGCAGCTGCCCTAAGCACCTGTACCAGTTCTGGGCTTCTGGCAGCTCCTTTCTCCCTAGCAGCACGGCTCCAGTGCTACGGCTTCTGCAGAAGGCAGCTGTCCCAAGGACCTTCAAGAGGTCTCCCCAGCATTGGTGGTGTGAAGTGTCACACACACACACAAAGATAATACGCAAGGGTGGTGAAGAAACAATGTGCATGCGCACACACACCTATTTGACTTGCCTTTGCCCCACCAAGAACTCCAGATACCTAGAGCAGTCTTCCCGTGGGGAGAGGGGGACGGGAATACCCTATACAACCATGGAGGTGTCTGACCCTTCATTGCACTGACTGATGCCTGCAGAGCCAGCAGTCACCCAGCCATACACACCTACCTTGATTTCAAAGCCATTGCAGTACACTTATTTGAATGTGTGAAATGTACATACAAAAACAGTGAAATTAAACATACATGGTTGATTATAAAGATGAGCAAAAGGTTTAAACCTGGCCTCCTGTCCCGATTTTAAACTCGGCTAACTGTAGCCTGCATCTCTGAAATGGCATTCTTCACTTCCTGCCCTATGCTGATGTATACAGTGTTGTTGTGTACTGTCAAATTGCTGTTGCATTCCTTCCCAGAAGTGGCTGTATTTCACTGCTAAGTGAGGTGATCTCCCCCCCCCCTCTTACTGACTCCCAAAGGTGTTCTGAGTCTTAATTAATTTAGTGCTTTGAGATCCTCCGGTGCTAACAAATTGGTTTTATAATTAAAGTAAATAGAATCTCATAAGCAAGCCAGGGTTAATTTGAACAGTCCCTGTCAACCTCCCTCTGCTTCTGAAATTTTCTCTGCAATATGCTGATATCAGGTTAATCTACATACTTAGTTTTGATTACTTTGTTCTTTGTCTACCCTTTGTCACTTATTTAATGACTGAATGCATCACTTTTCTCAAAATGGCTGGGAAAATTAATTGGCAATTTTCTTTAATTCTCAGCTCACCCAAACATTTGGGTTGGTAGAAAGAAGCAAATGAGTGCACTGGGTTAATTGGATACTGGATATAATTAACTAATGCAATGTTTCATTGATGTGAGTAACTATTTTCAGGGTTACTGATTTAAAAGCTCTTCTGAGTTTCTAGCATTGACTGAAAGGAGCTTTAGGTTGCAGAGTTTCCTCTGATCTAGTCATTCTACATGAAGAGACAGCTCATGCTCCAATTTCAGTGGAAACAAACCAAAGACATTATTTCAGGTCATGTTTGACTAGGTGATGAAACCAGTCCAGACTCTCTCTCTGGTACTTACATGGTCCCCATAACCATTATAACTGTGCACCTCACATGCTTGAATTTATTTATCCTCACAACACCCTTATGCAATAGGACATGGCTATTATCCCCATTTTACAGTAGGGAAACTGAGGCACAAGGCGGCTAAAGCCTCCTTTCTCCTCCCCCACCCACCAGCCTGCTGCAGGCTAACTGTCCACGGGGATCCTGCTGAAGCGCATGAACACTTCATTAGTGTGCTTTGATCTACTTCACTTTGAAGTGGGAGTAGATTAAAGCAAACTAACAAACTGTTTGTGCGCTTCAGCAGGATCCACGTGGACAGTTAGTGCGTGGCAGGTTAGATTCACACTCCGGCTTGCTGTGAACTAAATGTTTGTGTAGGCAAGCCCTTAATGACTTGCCCAAGGTCACGCAGGAAGTCTGTGGCAGAGGAGGGACTTGAACCCAGGTCCAGGCCAGTGCCCTAACCCCTGGAGCATCCTTCCCCTCACGGGCCTTCCTATTTGCTGCCTCTGTTACAAAACAGTTGATCTTGCTTCATTTTACTGCTGTAAAATCGCTGGGCTTTTTGATGGCGGTTTCTTGCTCAAAATGAAGCATTCCTGCTTCAGAAAGTAAAACCTGCTAATTATAACTTAGTGAGTGTGCAGATGTGTTTAGGCAGACCAGAGCTGGGCTGTATGGAATATGATTTAACAAAGTGTCTGATATATCAGTCATACTCTATATTAAGAATACATTTATAAATGGGTTATAAAAGGTTAACTGTTTGCTTATAACCATGGCTTATGGCCATCTCTAACACCTTCTTTTGGTGTTGCTTGTAACCATGTGTACACATACTGCTCATTACCATGCTTATCACATCTATTAATCACTTATTAGCCTTATATAAGCTATTTATAAATAGACCCTTGATATCCAGTGTGACTGTATGTTTTAGACCGTGATTCTGCAACGAGATGACATAGAACTTCACTGAAGTCAGAGGGGTCGCCCCACAGCAAGGTAATATGCGCTGAGAGCTGCTGACTGTACAAGGACTAACTTGTATTTTATTTATAAATTGGGCGATGAAGGGCTTTTTTAATACTCAAACTTTTCAAATGTATCCGTTTTGTCTTAACACTTCAGCTTTAAAGCAACAGTCAAATATTTGGGGATAATTTATAAGAAATTATAAACTAACCTTGAATCTTTCAAGGTAACCATAAAACCTTAATGTATAAACTGCAACTTTCTCCCTCAATGGTCCCCTTTAATCCTTTTCCTCTAACCACCTAACTCACACATTAGGGGACATATCTGCTTCGCTTACATTGAAGTCAGTGGATTTCATGTGATTTCCCTCCTTTGTTAAGTGCTTTGAGATCTGTGGATGAAAACTGCTATATAAGAGCTAGATATCATTTATTATTATTACTCACGATGTAGGGCCTCATCCAAAGAGCATTACAGTCACTGGGAATCTTTCCATGGACTTTAATGGCCTTTGGATCTAATCCTTAAAGCAGCATAAATTAGAACAGAATTTGATACTAAACCTAACTGATAACACTATATATGGGCTTGAATGTCCTCTCACTCAAAATATTTTAAGAGTAGTGTGACTCCACTGTCTTCAATAGAGTTACCCAGGTTCACAGCACGTTGAGAGCTCCATCTTCAATATCAGTTCCCCCCCCCCCCCCCCCCCCCCCCCCCCCCCACACACACACACACACACACACACACACACCGTTAATTCCAGTTAAGCCACAGGAGCAGAACCCAGCTCGGAACCTGACACACTTTACAATTAAATGCACCATTGTTTTATTTCTGTGAGGTTAGACTAGGGTTCATTCCCGGGTTGTGGAGGTAGGTAGGCAGGCATTGCCAGACTGGATCAGACCCATATCCTATATCTGACAGTGGCCTGTACCTGATGGTTTCAGAGGAAGGTTGTAAGAACCCCACAATAGGCAGATGGGAAATACACCTCCCACACACACACTGTCGTCCTGATTGCTGGTAAAGATTTGCTTAAGTCCTGAAGCGTGAGATTTAATGTCCCTTCCAAAATGTCTATCATTAATTATGACTCTGGATACTCTTGTTTATATAAATATTCATTCCTTTCTGAATCTTGCTAATTTCTTGGCCTCAGTGATGTCCTGTGGCAATGAGTTCCACAGTTTATGTGACAAAGTGTTTTATCAGTTTTGAATTTGCCACCTTTAACTGTATCTGCTCTTGTTTTTGTGTGTGAGATGTACTAAGTGTCACCGCATCTTACTGGAACATGTTATATGACTAGCCTCAATTACTTGTCCTCCTTAGCTATAGGAGGAATGTTTTTTTCCCCCCTAGGATCTGCTTAATACTTTACATACAAATGTCTTTAAAAAATCTTTTGTGCATAAACATAACGCTTATACTTTACCCTAGCACAGTTTACCTTAGCACTACTTACCTGATCTTAAACACTAACCCAAACCCTACCCCAAAGCCCTAATACTAACTCAAAACCCTAAACACAACCCTCAATAATTACCTTAAACCTTAACCCTGCACTGCAAGACTAGGTTACAGGAATAAAATGCAGTGGTGGGGCTCGGGGACTGGTGCTAGGACTCCTGGGTTCTATTCCCACTTCTGCTGCTGACTCACTGTGATGTTGGATTAATCGTTTAACTGTGCTGTGTTTCAGTTTACCCAGGTGTATAAGAAGAATAATGATTTGTACCTCGCAGGTGTTACATGGCTTGATGATGCTTTGAGATCCTCGGAGAAGGGAGCTAGAGCAGTGTTCTTTATAGATTAAAAAAGACAAATGGACAAATTTGCTCATGTTCAGCTTATGTGCTGGTCACTAGATGGCAATGCTACTTAGTGTATTTTAGAGGGAGCTGCTTAGAGTACAGCATTTTAGCTGAAATTTTTGAGTTGAACTTTAAATTTATTGGAGGAGTTGCTTTTATTTATTCAATTTTTTCCTCATTTAAAGACATGAACTTACTGGTGTTCTGGTATTTCAGTCACTGGAATTGAAGGTTATTTCTACATTGGGTAAAACATTTTACATTCTTTGCATGTGTTTGCAGGATAATATATTTAATGTACCCTGACATTTTGTATTATTGCTTGAGTCAGTGGATGCTGTAACTGGCAAGGGTTCAAAGGTCTTGAATGGACTGTCTTTCTCTAACTATAGAGACAAGGTGGATGAGGTAATATCTTTTATGGGACCAACTTCTGGGGAGAGAGACAAGCTTAATGGAGCTCAAAAGCTTGTCTCTCTCACCAACAGAAGTTGGTCTAATAAAAGATATATTAGCTCACCCACTATTACCTCACCCAACTTTGAGTAGCAGCCGTGTTAGTCTGTATTCGCAAAAAGAAAAGGAGTACTTGTGGCACCTTAGAGACTAACAAATTTATTTGAGTATAAGCTTTTGTGAGCTACAGCTCACTTCATCGGATGCATCTGATGAAGTGAGCTATAGCTCATGAAAGCTTATGCTCAAATAAATTTGTTAGTCTCTAAGGTGCCACAAGTACTCCTTTTCTTCTCACCCAGCTTGTCTCTCTCATATCCTTAGGACCAACACAGCTAGAACACTGCATTCAATAATGGAAGATTTCTCTAACTATCTAATACATTAAATACTGTACAGAAATCCTCCAGAGATCCAGCAGGAGAATGAAAAGGATGGCTAAACCATTTAATTACTACTTGTGTTTTCAGTTCCTTTATACACGTACAACAATTCCAGTCATTCATAAGCTACCAGAAAGGAGTTAATACAACAGAGTCACTAACTCAGTGATATGAAATGATAAAGGATACTTGCAATGAATTGGCTAGAGAGTGAGAGAACATGCTGCTGCTGCTGCTGACCCCTACTGGGTGGAAGCAGAACTGCTTATCTGTGAGTCATAGTCTCAATACAACTAAGGGAGATTGTCCATTAACTCAAGGGGCAGGGAACTCTGCACTTGGAGCAGGATTCCTGCTGCTGTCATGGAATTCCAGCTAGCTGTTTTGTGATGACCATAAAAGGTTAAGTAGCCATGGATCTGTTACAGCCCATTAGAGAGGGAAGGTAATTTGTTGGGCAGCTGGTCAGGGAATAGGGAACAAATGTACCAGGAGGTCAATATGGCAGGTGGGCTGAGCATAGGGCGTTTGGGTCTTTGATATTCAGTACACTCTAGTGATATATCCTATTTCTCTGCAGTTGTTTGTGCATGCAGCTAAGCTCCCTTCACAGATATACCTCTTATGAGCAGAGGTATGTTACACCTGCCAGGGGTTTAATTAACCTCTTAAGACACTGACCAGCATGTTCACAGAATTAATCTATTGAGTGACAGTGAAATGTTACAAGCATTTGGGAGTTTGTGCCGCTGGTCTTGGCTCTGCTGGCAGCTGGTGCTGCTGCAGTGGCTTCCGCAGGACACACTGGCCAGCCCTCAGCCATGGCTAGATCATTTTTATTACTTATCCTGTTTGTCACTTTCAATATGAAATGTAGCAGCAAACACACATTATGGGAAATCACTGCTATATGCAGCGAGGTAGAGGATTCATATTTATAAAGTCAGGGGGCCTGATTCTCTCTTGCTTTGTGTCACCTTGATGCAGATCTGGGATAGAAACAGCCCCCGGGGACACCTCCCTCAAAAGGGGGTTCCCTAGCCAGCACCGAGCTACCAGGGTTACCCGCCCTCTCCTGGTGTAGTGAGCATTCTAGAACCTGAGAGAGTGGAGCTGAAGCACACTGTCTCCTCCCCCCTCCCCACCTCCCATTTCCTTTCCAGTGAGTTGGTACCAAGGGGAGCAACTTGGTAACAGCCCCTGCGCCTCCTCTGTTACCTGTGGTGAGAGGAAGTCCTTGCTTTCTGCTCCCACTATGCGTAGCCATATGGCCGGAGCTGGAGGACTGTGTCCAGTTTTGGACATCACACTTTAAGATGTGGACAAGTTGAACAGAGTCCAGAGGAGAGCAACAAATATGATTGAGGGAGGACCCGGGAGGAAAGGTTGACAGAATTGGGCATGTTTAGAAAAGAGAAGGCTGGCGGCAGGGGGGGTACCTGACAAGTCTTCAAATAAGTAAAAGGTCTGTTATAATGAGGATGGTGATCAATTGTTCTCCAAGTCCACCAAGGACAGGACAAGGAGTAATTGGCTTAGTTTGCAGCAAGGGAGATTTAAGTTAGAAAGTTTTTCCTAATATCCAACTATATGGATAGTAAAGCTCTGGAATAGGCTACCTAGGGGTGTTGTGGAATTCCTGTCACTGGATATTTTTAAGAACAGGTTAGACAAACATCAGTCAGGGAAAGTCTAGGCATAGTCCATCGCTCACAATGAGGCAGAATTGAGTATGTGACCTCTTGAGGTCCCTGTCCAGCCCTACATGTCTATGATTCTGTGACAGATATGTCAATTTCCTGCAATATCCTTGAAAGCCCTTAGGTATGAAATGTATGTATTATGGAGGGTCAGGATTGTGTGTAACTTCTTTATGGAGGAGCTGTGACAAATATTGCAACCCCATGCAGTATCTTTGGGGTCCCCTTGGTTTTAAATTAATGGCTTATGCAGGATTGTGCTCTACTCCAGGGGTTCTCAACCTTCTTCTTTCTGAAGCCCCCCAGACATGCTATAAAAACTTCATGGCCCACCTGTGCCACATGGTTTTCTGCATATAAAAGCCTTGGCTGGAATTAAGGGGTAGCAAGCAGGACAATTGCCTGGGGCCCCACGCCACAAGGGGCACTGCAAAGCTAAGTTGCTCAGGCTTCTGCTTCAGCCCCAGGTGGCAGGGCTCAGAGCCCAGGGCTTTGGCTTTCTGCCCTGCGCGCCAGCAAGTCTAACGCTGGTCCCGCTTAGCGGACCCCCTGAAACCTGCTCGTGGCTTCCCAGGGAGCTTGGACCCCTGGTTGAGAACCACTGCTCTATTCCATGACAGAGGGCTACCACAGCTCTTGCAAGGATTAAAAACAGTGGGTAGCGATTACAGAAAATTCACCAGGCCGTAATCTTCCCCTTCCCACCCCAACAGGTATCACCTCTTGGGGAGATCACGTATATTAGTTCAAATCAGATTCTCCAGAGACCAGCAGACAGAGAAAGGACTCCTGGATAAATAGCATGAGTCTAAACTGACTCAGGGCCTTTCTTCTGATTCAGCAAACAGGCAGGACTTTCTGTCAGGACTTTCCTGAGAAGGGTTGGAAGGACTTTGGCCTCCCAAGGCCCCATAAGACTGATGGGCGATAGCACATGTCTAGGAACTTTTATTGTTTTATGTTTTCTCTGTAATGCTTTCACCTTAAGAATAAATGTGCTTGCTTACAAAGAGCTGTGTGGTAACTTGTAACTGCTGGCAATCATAGCTGTTCATAGCCTTCAAAGAGAAAGCAATGTGCAGATGCTGGCCTGTCCAGCTTGTTGGGATTGTCACAGTGTAGGCAGGGATGTGAGCAGACTGGAAAAGCCCCAATCAGGAAGGAGAGAGATGCAGATCTCTATCTAAGAGAGGAGACAGCTGAGGAGACAGAACCCTAAATTTGTGCCCTTGGTGGACAATGGAGGAGTAATACAGGTGCATTTGCCCTTGAATTGTGGCATGAAATAACCCTACATGATTGGCCCAAGGTCCAACAGCAAGTCAAGGGCAGAGGTTTGAGTAAAACCCCAGTTTCCTGATCTCTCACTCAGTTTGGTGCCCCATCTGTTGTAACTTGCCCCTTCCAAACTGCCTGACGTGTCTTACAAAAGAGAGAGCTTAAAATAAACCAGCTACTTCAAAAGGAACTCCTGCTAACTGTAGCACTAACAAAATGATAACAGCAAACCATTGCCCTGGAATTATTTACAACTAACTAATGCAACTCAATTAACAGCCGTAGTGTAAGTGACATCCCAAAAACCAACAAGAAAGAATTATTCAGAAATATTCCAAACATCAAAACACAATGTTGCATTAATTCATAATGACTAGCTGAGGAACAGATACAGCCAAAGAAATGCTGAGACAAATTGGGAGTGGAGTAGAGAAGAATACGTCTTAGTACTAAAAATTGGTCATGTGTGTGGATGGTCATAAGTCTGCTAGGATTCTAAAATGGACTTAATTCAGGAAAAATAATTTCCCTTGCCTACTGGCACCCAATAGAGTTTGGGGTAGGGGAAAATGGAGACAATTATGATTGCTGTCATTAACTAGAAAGTAACAACACGAAGAAAGTTGCATGTTGTGGGAATGTCAAAATTCAGATCTGGATTCCAATGTTGAACATGGTAAACGTCAGACATGGAGTTTTGATCAGCCCATTGTAAGACACAAATAGGGGTCACCTGCCAAATGTGGATCTGAGTGCACCCCACTGCATGCTCATGGAATTAATGGGTCTTAAGGTACAGGGATCTGGGTTGGGCCCTTCTGTACTCAAAATATTAAGGGAAATTCTGGGAATCAGTTACTGACTGTATTGCAAATAAGTAAAGCTCTTCTTATGAGTATGAAAACACTGAACATAAAACAAGAGAAAAATCAATTAAAGAAATTACTAGAAAAACTGTACATTTTAAGCTTTGAGATAAGTTGAACCCGTGAGTCTGTAATATGCTTCTTGCAATATTCTGCTACTAGTGTTGTATAAAATGTAAGAAGAATTGTTGACCGGCTATGCTTTATATATAGGCCAAAGTAAGGAGGGTCCCGTACCCACCAGTATTCAGTTGAAGCAAAACAGGGTGAGAGAACAGGCTATTGCTGTAAATGTTATATCAATGTTTATTTGTTTTGTGGTAGCCCCTATAGAGGCTTTCGGTACTGTATGGAGCTGCACTGAAAAGACAGTCAGAACCTCCCATTTGGTCCATCTTTCCTCTCCTGGAGTTAATATAAAGTAGGCCCTAAGGGAGAAATCCAGAGCCTCTCAAAGTCAATGAGAGTTTTGCCATTGACTACAATGGGGCCAGGATTCCACACTTAGTCTTCCTGTTTCCCCAAATTACTATATTCTTGTGCTGAGCCACATTTCTCCAGTAACTATTTGTTTTTACATCAAAGAACAATGCAGCCACTAAAATCCTGATATCTAGAGCTGGCAAACACTAAAACTATAGGTCCCAGAGATGGGCAGAAGTAGAGCTAATTTATCCCCACCACCTGTATTTTCCAGTGTGTCCTGTCTTCAGGGGCCTTAGTCTCTGCTGCCTGGCACCCCATGTGCTCATTTACACCTGTACAAACTAGAACTAACCGCTACCTGCAAAGTACATGAAGAATTCTAGTGTGGTAACATTTTATTCCCCTGGTGCACAGGTTTAAATGCCAGCAGAAGGGGCAGCACAGGGGTCTGGGCCATGTATATCTAGTTTTAAGATTGTAAACTCTTTGGAGCCGGGGCTGTCTATGTTTTTGTGCCTTATGAAGCATATTACCAGCAAATACAAACTCTTACATTCCCCGTGAAGGGCCTTTAAGTACTAATGTTGAACCTGAATACCTAAAGAATGAGAAAGCAATTAAAGCAACTTTCACAGCTAGACAAAAGAAAACCCCGCCACTAGGCTAGCTGCCAGGGATCCCAGCACTCAGAGGCAATAGAACGCCAAGACAAAGCCTGTATCTTGCAATGAATGCAATCTAAATGCAGCCAAGTTGGGGTCAGTCCTATTTCCAACAGGAACACATTCCAGAGGCAAGGCATTGCAACTGGGTAGGCCTGGCCTTCCACACCCACCTGTTTCGCCTGTGCTCCTGCAGGCACAGTGGGTCGGAGTTCAGAGCAGCCTCTTAGGTGAGGGGGATGCAGGCCATGTTCCTGAACTAGTAGACAGGTCTACTGAGACCCACTGGCTGGAAGCTGAAGCTAGACAAATTCAGACTGGAAATAATTTTTCATGGTGAGGGTAATTGATCATTGGAACGACTTATCAAGTGTTGTGGTGGATTCTCCATTATTGGCCATTTTTAAATCAAGACGGGCTGTCTTTCTAAAACCTCTGCTCTCGTTCAAACAGGACTTATTGTAGGGAAGTCCCATGACCTGTGTTATACTGGAGGTTAGACTAGATGAGCACAGTGGTCCCTTGGGGCCTTTGAATCTATGAATCGCTGTGATTGTGTGTGCTCTGTTGACTTATATGACCGAGGAAAGCTTCAGCAGGATAATTAACTCTTCCCAGGTTACACAGCCCTTGACTGGAGAAATAGGAATGGAGGAAATGTAATACACCATAGTGACTATAAAGTTTGCTCAGTGAATATGGGCTGAGAAGGCTTGGTGAAGGACAGAGAGTTCTGCCTGCTATCCCGGGCATGTGCGGATCATACCAAGGACTTCCCCAACACTCGGAATTATCCAAGAGGTGCTGTCCCAAGTCCTGATGCCTAGAAAGTTCATAGGTGGTCTCTATTTGGATGACCCTTCTTTAAAATGATTTGCTTTGGGAGTAAGCCCTGCTTCTCTGCTGGAAACACATTCTGCTATCTATGCCTCCAGATCAAATCAGAGGCACATCCAGGGGTTGGAGAAGCTTGCACTGCTGCTGCCCAAATTGTACCTGGTTCTGTGGGTAAATAAAAAAATCTTGAGTCTCCTCCTAGGGAAGCAGCCTGGTACCTTTCACCATCATTTGCATACAGTATCTCTAAACCAACTTGGACTCGCTTTTGCTTGACTGTCACAGGGCATGCACTGTATTTTATCTCAGCATGCCTCTTCTTATGCTAACATGGAACACCTGTCCTGTGGGTAATAAGTGAAAAGCACCTTTGTCCTGCAGCAGCTGTGGGGAACAGGATGCAAATTAATTAACTCAACTCCAACCTCACTTCTCCCTGCAAAAAAATTGACAGAGTACGCCGGGGTCGTCCACGGGTATGTCAACTCCTCTAGATAGTTGTCTAGTTTTACAACAAGCTGCATACAAAGCACTAGCGAAGTCAGTACAAATTAAAATGTCATACTATGACTTGTTTATATTGCTCTATATACTATACACTGAAATGGAAGTACAATATTTATATTTCAATTGATTTCCTTTATAATTAGATGGTAAAAAATGAGACAGTCAGCAATTTTTCAGGAAGTGTGCTGTGTCCCTTTTGTATTGTTATGTCTGATTTTGTAAGCAAGCATTTTTTAAGTGAGGTGAAACTTGGGATACGCAAGACAAATCAGACCCTTGCAAGCAGTACAGTGGTCTGGGAAGGTTGAGTGATATTGCTGTATCATCTGGTGCAATAGCACCAGCTGGCCAAACAGTGTGTCCTGGAAAGCAAATAATGCTGTAGGAGTGAACCTGTTCAAATGGAAGGTAAACAAGGCTTGTGTGGTTGTGTTGCTAACGTTGTTTTCACTATACTACACCAAAAGGTGCCTTGATTAGGCATGTATTGTATTAAATGGCAGCCTTAGAAAGATGTCAGCACTAATGGTCTTTGCAAACAAGACTATATGAGAAGAAAATAGAGAGAAGGGGAGGCCGTGGATGAATAAGAGACATGGTTCTGACTTACTCAACTTACTTAGATACTTGGATATGTGGTCAGGTTTAGTGCAGCTTAGAGAATTTCCTAAAATTAGGTTTCAGGGATCCCAGAGAGTGAACAAAATCTCATCCCCATATGGAACTGTCCTCCACCATATACTCAAGAACTTGATATTCCTGGGAGACCATCTCTCTTCTTTGAGTTGCCATGCACAGCTCTACATTTTGTCATGGAGTTTATGGTGTGGAAGGGGACTAGTCAGACAAGAACTCAGATATCCCTTCTCTTCTGAGTACATATTAAAGAGGCCATAATGCTTTGGTTAGAGTAGGGAGTTGCCCTGTTTTTGCATGCATAGAGTCTGGGATGAAAGGCTGTATAAGAAGTCAAGGCACGGCCAAGAGGCCAGAAGCAGCACAGCTAGTAGCTGCTGCTATAATTATTTCCAGTTTTTACTTACCTAATTACATAAAAAGCATCTGAGATTCAATTTCCGCCTTGGTCTTGCTAATAGTATGGTAATTTTCCCCCACATTAATCCCTCCAAGAGGTAGGTAGGTAGGGGTGGGTGGATGGATGGGTGGGTATGTGTTGTGTTCAGTGCCAGAGATAGCAATATAGTGCTCTGTTTCCAAAAGCGGCAAAGAGTCCCGGGGCCCCTTATAGACTAACAGACATATTGGAGCACAAGCTTTCGTGGGTGAATACGGGACTCTTTGCCGCTTTTACAGATCCAGACTAACACGGCTACCCCTCTGATACCTGTTTCCAAAAGGCACCTACTGAGTTTCCAGGGTCCAGGGCTGGGGGAATGCAAGCCCACCCCTATCTAAAGGCCCCTCCCCCAGCCTAAAGCGAGGAGCCACTGGACGCAGGACTCAAGTCTGTTGCCAAAGGAGGCAGGGGAGCGCAAAGCTGGCCCTGGGGCATACTGGTAGGAGGAGTGGGGAAAGTGCTTTAATTAGGGCTGTGGCCTTCTGAAGGGGGTTACTTGCCTAACTTGCTCTGAAAATAGTTAAGCACCCACCGTAGCGCCTAGAATTTAGAAGTCGGGTCAGTCCTTACTCATAAGCCTTGCGTACGCTAGGAAAACGATCCCTTGCTGATAAAGGGGTGTCCGCAACAGATGCCGCTGAACTGGTGCTGGCCACTTTACCCGAAAGGGCAGAAGAGAACAAAACTGTGTTCAGCACCATTTCCGCCACCCTGGTTAAACCCAGGTAACCGATCCAAAAGAAGTACTCGTGGCACCTTAGGGTATGTCTACACTACGGAATAAGGTCGAATTTATAGAAGTCGGTTTTTTAGAAATCGGTTTTATAAATTCGAGTGTGTGTGTCCCCACAGTAAATGCTCTAAGTGCATTAAGTGCATTAACTCGGCGGAGCGCTTCCACAGTACCGAGGCAAGCGTCGACTTCCGGAGCGTTGCACTGTGGGTAGCTATCCCACAGTTCCCGCAGTCTCCGCTGCCCATTGGAATTCTGGGTTGAGATCCCAATGCCTGATGGGGCTAAAACATTGTCGCGGGTGGTTCTGGGTACATATCGTCAGCCTCCCGTTCCCTCCCTCCCCCCGTGAAAGCAAGGGCAGACAATCATTTCGCGCCTTTTTTCCTGAGTTACCTGTGCAGACGCCATACCATGGCAAGCATGGAGCCCGCTCAGGTAACCGTCACCCTATGTCTCCTGGGTGCTGGCAGACGCGGTACGGCATTGCTACACAGTAGCAGCAACCCCTTGCCTTGTGGCAGCAGACGGTACAGTACGACTGGTAGCCGTCATCGTCATGTCTGAGGTGCTCCTGGTCGCCTCTGTGAGGTCGATCAGGAGCGCCTGGGCAGACATGGGCACAGGGACTAAATTTGGAGTGACTTGACCAGGTCATTCTCTTTAGTCCTGCAGTCAGTCCTATTGAACCGTCTTATGGTGAGCGGGCAGGCGATACGGACTGCTAGCAGTCGTGCTGTACCATCTTCTGCCGAGCAGTCATGAGATGTGGATGGCATGCAGTCCGTCTGCTGCCAGCCAAAGATGTAAAAGATAGATGGAGTGGGTCAAAACAAGAAATAGACCAGATTTGTTTTGTACTCATTTGCTTCCCCCCCCTCCCCTGTCTAGGGGACTCATTCTTCTAGATCACACTGCAGTCAAGGTGCAGCGAGGTAAATCTAGCCATGTATCAATCAGAGGCCAGGCTAACCTTCTTGCTCCAATAAGGACAATAACTTAGGTGCACCATTTCTTATTGGAACCCTCTGTGAAGTCCTGCCTGAAATACTCCTTGATGTAAAGCCACCCCCTTTGTTGATTTTAGCTCCCTGAAGCCAACCCTGTAAGCGCCCCTCCCAGCGTCAGAGCAATGGCAAACAATCGGGCATCTGAGAGTGCTGTCCAGAGCAGTCACAATGGAGCGCTCTGATGGGGCTAAAACATTGTCGCGGGTGGTTCTGGGTACGTGTCGTCAGGCCCCCGTTCCCTCCCTCCCTCCGTGAAAGCAAGGGCAGACAATCATTTCGCGCCTTTTTTCCTGAGTTACCTGTGCAGACGCCATACCACAGCAAGCATGGAGCCCGCTCAGGTAACCGTCACCCTATGTCTCCTGGGTGCTGGCAGACGCGGTACGGCTTTGCTGCACAGTAGCAGCAACCCCTTGCCTTCTGGCAGCAGACGGTGCAATACGATTGGTAGTCGTCCTCATCGTGTCCGAGGTGCTCCTGGCCGCGTCGGCTGGGAGCGCCTGGGCAGACATGGGCGCAGGGACTAAATTTGGAGTGACTTGACCAGGTCATTCTCTTTAGTCCTGCAGTCAGTCCTATTGAACCGTCTTATGGTGAGCAGGCAGGCGATACGGACTGCTAGCAGTCGTACTGTACCATCTTCTGCCAGGCAGGCAAGAGATGAGGATTGCTAGCAGTCGTATTGCACCATCTTCTGCCAGGCAGGCAAGAGATGGGGATGGCTAGCAGGCGTACTGTACCATCTTCTGCCAAGCAGCCATGAGATGTGGATGGCATGCAGTCCTTCTGCACCGTCTGCTGCCAGCCAAAGATGTAAAAGATAGATGGAGTGGGTCAAAACAAGAAATAGACCAGATTTGTTTTGTACTCATTTGCCTCCTCCCCTGTCTAGGGGACTCATTCCTCTAGGTCACACTGCAGTCACTCACAGAGAAGGTGCAGCGAGGTAAATCTAGCCATGTATCAATCAGAGGCCAGGCTAACCTCCTTGTTCCAATAACAACGATAACTTAGGTGCACCATTTCTTATTGGAACCCTCCGTGCAGTCCTGCCTGAAATACTCCTTGATGTACAGGCACCCCCTTTGTTGATTTTAGCTCCCTGAAGCCAACCCTGTAAGCCGTGTCGTCAGTCGCCCCTCCCTCCGTCAGAGCAACGGCAGACAATCGTTCCGCGCCTTTTTTCTGTGCGGACGCCATACCACGGCAAGCATGGAGCCCGCTCAGCTCACTTTGGCAATTAGGAGCACATTAACCACCACACGCATTATTCAGCAGTATATGCAGCACCAAAACATGGCAACGCGATACCGGGCGAGGAGGCGACGTCAGCGCGGTCCCGTGAGTGATCAGGACATGGACACAGATTTCTCTGAAAGCATGGGCCCTGACAATGCATGCATCATGGTGCTAATGGGGCAGGTTCATGCTGTGGAACGCCGATTCTGGGCTCGGGAAACAAGCACAGACTGGTGGGACCGCATAGTGTTGCAGGTCTGGGACGATTCCCAGTGGCTACGAAACTTTCGCATGCGTAAGGGCACTTTCATGGAACTTTGTGACTTGCTTTCCCCTGTCCTGAAGCGCATGAATACCAAGATGAGAGCAGCCCTCACAGTTGAGAAGCGAGTGGCGATAGCCCTGTGGAAGCTTGCAACGCCAGACAGCTACCGGTCAGTTGGGAATCGATTTGGAGTGGGCAAATCTACTGTGGGGGCTGCTGTGATGCAAGTAGCCCACGCAATCAAAGATCTGCTGATATCAAGGGTAGTGACCCTGGGAAATGTGCAGGTCATAGTGGATGGCTTTGCTGCAATGGGATTCCCTAACTGTGGTGGGGCTATAGATGGAACCCATATCCCTATCTTGGCACCGGAGCACCAAGCCGCCGAGTACATAAACCGCAAGGGGTACTTTTCAATAGTGCTGCAAGCTCTGGTGGATCACAAGGGACGTTTCACCAACATCAACGTGGGATGGCCGGGAAAGGTGCATGATGCTCGCATCTTCAGGAACTCTGGTCTGTTTCAAAAGCTGCAGGAAGGGACTTTATTCCCAGACCAGAAAATAACTGTTGGGGATGTTGAAATGCCTATATGTATCCTTGGGGACCCAGCCTACCCCTTAATGCCATGGCTCATGAAGCCGTACACAGGCAGCCTGGACAGTGGTCAGGAGCTGTTCAACTACAGGCTGAGCAAGTGCAGAATGGTGGTAGAATGTGCATTTGGACGTTTAAAGGCGCGCTGGCGCAGTTTATTGACTCGCTTAGACCTCAGCGAAACCAATATTCCCACTGTTATTACTGCTTGCTGTGTGCTCCACAATATCTGTGAGAGTAAGGGGGAGACGTTTATGGCGGGGTGGGAGGTTGAGGCAAATCGCCTGGCTGCTGGTTACGCGCAGCCAGACACCAGGGCGGTTAGAAGAGCACAGGAGGGCGCGGTACGCATCAGAGAAGCTTTGAAAAACAGTTTCATGACTGGCCAGGCTACGGTGTAAAAGTTCTGTTTGTTTCTCCTTGATGAACCCCCCCGCCCCTTGGTTCACTCTACTTCCCTGTAAGCTAACCACCCTCCCCTCCTCCCTTTAATCATTGCTTGCAGAGCCAATAAAGTCATTGCTGCTTCACAGTCATGCATTCGTTATTCATTCATCACACAAATAGGGGGATGACTACCAAGGTATCCCAGGAGGGGTGGTGGAGGAGGGAAGGAAAATGCCACACAGCACTTTAAGCACAGCACTTTAAAAGTTTACAACTTTAAAATTTATTGAATGACAGCCTTCTTTTTTTTGGGCAATCCTCTGTGGGGGAGTGGCTGGTTGGCCGGAGGCCTCCCCACCGTGTTCTTGGGCGTCTGGGTGTGGAGGCTATGGAACTTGGGGAGGAGGGCGGTTGGTTACAGAGGGGCTGCAGTGGCAGTCTGTGCTCCAGCTGCCTTTGCTGCAGCTCAACCATACACTGGAGCATACTGGTTTGGTCCTGCAGCAGCCTCAGCATTGAATCCTGCCTCCTCTCATCACGCTGCCGCCACCTTTGAGCTTCAGCCCTGTCTTCAGCCCGCCACTTACTCTCTTCAGCCCTCCACCTCTCCTCCCGGTCATTTTGTGCTTTCCTGCACTCTGACATTATTTGCCTCCACGCATTCGTCTGTGCTCTGTCAGTGTGGGAGGACAGCATGAGCTCGGAGAACATTTCATCGCGAGTGCGTTTTTTTTTCTTTCTAAGCTTCACTAGCCTCTGGGAAGGAGAAGATCCTGTGATCATTGAAACACATGCAGCTGGTGGAGAAAAAAAAAGGGACAGCGGTATTTAAAAAGACACATTTTATAAAACAGTGGCTACACTCTTTCAGGGTAAACCTTGAAAGTTAACATTACATACATAGCACATGTGCTTTCGTTACAAGGTCGCATTTTGCCTCCTCCCACCGCGTGAACGGATTTTGGTTGAATGCCAGCAAACATACACTGCAATGCTTTGTTCTACAGTGATTCCCCAGTACGTGTTGCTGGCCTGGAGTGGTAAAGTGTCCTACCATGAAGGACGAAATAAGGCTGCCCTCCCCAGAAACCTTTTGCAAAGGCAGAACCGCAAATGCCAGGGCAAAGTAATCCTTTCACATGCTTGCTTTTAAACCATGTATAGCATTTTAAAAGGTACACTCACCAGAGGTCCCTTCTCCGCCTGCTGAGTCCAGGAGGCAGCCTTGGGTGGGTTCGGGGGGTACTGGCTCCAGGTCTAGGGTGAGAAACAGTTCCTGGCTGTCGGGAAAACCGGTTTCTCCGCTTGCTTGCTGTGAGCTATCTACAACCTCCTCCTCATCATCTTCTTCGTCCCCAAAACCTACTTCTGTATTGCCTCCATCTCCATTGAAGGAGTCAAACAACACGGCTGGGGTAGTGGTGGCTGAACCCCCTAAAATGGCATGCAGCTCATCATAGAAGCGGCATGTTTGGGGCTCTGACCCAGAGCGGCCGTTCGCCTCTCTGGTTTTCTGGTAGGCTTGCCTCAGCTCCTTCAGTTTCACGCGGCACTGCTTCGGGTCCCTGTTATGGCCTCTGTCCTTCATGCCCTGGGAGATTTTCAGAAAGGTTTTGGCATTTCGAAAACTGGAACGGAGTTCTGATAGCACGGATTCCTCTCCCCAAACAGCGATCAGATCCCGTACCTCCCGTTCAGTCCATGCTGGAGCTCTTTTGCGATTCTGGGACTCCATCATGGTCACCTCTGCTGATGAGCTCTGCATGGTCACCTGCAGCTTGCCACGCTGGCCAAACAGGAAATGAGATTCAAAAGTTCGCGGTTCTTTTCCTGTCTACCTGGCCAGTGCATCTGAGTTGAGAGCGCTGTCCAGAGCGGTCAGAATGGAGCACTCTGGGATAGCTCCCGGAGGCCAATACCATCGAATTGTGTCCACAGTACCCCAAATTCGAGCCGGCAACGTCGATTTAAGCGCTAATCCACTTGTCAGGGGTGGAGTAAGGAAATCGATTTTAAGAGCCCTTTAAGTCGAAATAAAGGGCTTCATTGTGTGGACGGGTGCAGGTTTAAATCGATTTAACGCTGCTAAATTCGATCTAAAGTCCTAGTGTAGACCAGGGCTTAGAGACTAACCAATTTATTTGAGCATAAGCTTTCGTGAGCTACAGCTCACGTCATTGAATGCATCCGATGAAGTGGGCTGTAGCTCACGAAAGCTCATGCTCAAATAAATTGGTTAGTCTCTAAGGTGCCACCAGTCCTCCCTTTCTTGTTGCGACTACAGACTAACACGGCTGCTACTCTGAAACCTGTAACCGATTCAGCCGCTCCTGAATGAGGGACTCCCCGGCTTTGGAACCTTCCCCGGGCCGCGGGGGCCAGCCCAGGCCGGCTAGGGCCCCACCCCCGGGGGCGCCCACCCAGGCGAACGGCCCGGCTCCCCGCCCCCACTTCCCTGCCGTGCGAGCCGAGCGTCCGCCCCAGCGTGGCGGAAGAGGGCCGGGCTGCGCTGCGCTCACCGCCCGGCTGCTGGGGAAGGAGCCGCCTCTCCGAGCGCTGCCCGGTCTGCCCTGCCGCTCGGCTCGGCCCCGCACCATGGAGGCTTTCTGCGGCTCCCGCTTTTGGGTAAGCGGCGGCGCCCCGCGGGCCGGGGCATCCCCCGGCGGGAGCAGCGCCCGGGTCCCGTCCCCGCCAGCAAGGGGTAGGGCGCTGCCGTCCCAGGCGAGTTGCCCCGGAGACAGACAGAGCCCCCCCCGCCGGCTCATCGGCCCCCTCCCAGCCGGTCAAGGGGGACGTACTGATGGGCGGCGGGGGGGGGGGAGCTCAAGGGGGATGAACCCCCTGCTAGGGCGCTCGGGGTGGGGGGCGAGCCCCACCGCTTGGGGGTTTGGCAGCGGTGGGGGCGGGAGAGCGCCCCTGAAAACAGCTCCTGGGAGCAAGGAGCAGTCCGGCCCCTGGAGATGCGCTGGAGGCCCCCCGTGGGCTCTGTCCCAGCGATGGAGGGGATTTGCCATGTGTCTTGGGCTTAAAGCAGGAGTTTTCGACCTTTTTTTTTTTTTTTCTTGCCTTCTTCCCCTTTTCTCATTTGCAGGCCCCTAAAGCATTTCGAATGGGGGCGCAGACCCCGTTGAAAATTTTAGATAGAGTCTGCGGCCCCTCCGGGGGTCCCCAGACCACAGGTTGAAAACTACTGCTTGAAAAGAACCCAGAAAGTCTGGGACCCTGGAGGAGAGGCGGCTCCCAGGCTGGTGTCTGCTCACTGCTATAGGCTGGTAGGGGTGCAGAGCGGTATAAGGAGGGGTTTAAAGACCCCCCGTTGGCACCATAGAGCTTTTCCAGCCTGCTGTGTTGACTTCAGAGCAGTCCCAATGAGGCTGGGGAGGTTTGGTCCACGTGGGTGGCTGAGAGAGCAGGCAGCAGCATCTCATCGGTCACCCCAGAGCATCAGCCCCCAATGAACCCACCAGGGCTGATCAGGATGGGTGGTTGGTGCCCTGTTACAGGGTGCTCTTGGGGCTGGATGGTGTTAGGCCTGGGCTGGCTTTTTCAGAGGTGCCGAGTGCCTGCAGCTCTCACTGACTTCAGCTGTAGCTGGGAGTCCTCTGCAAATCAAGCTCTGGCTCCCACCGAAATTCTACCCTGGCCTTGGACAAATTGCTTCGCCTCCCTGTGCCTTAATTTTCCTGCCTTAAAATGTGGGAGTAATAAGATAGCACAGAGGGGGTGTGGAAGGCTCAGCTCACTCCTGTTGGCAAAATGCAGCCCAGCCTAGTGATAGAGCACAGGTCTGGGACTCAGAAGGCGTGGGTCCTACTCCCAGCCCTGTCACTAGCCTGCTGGGTGACCTGGGGCGAGTCACTTCATTGGTTCAGTTTCCTCATCTTAAATGATTTTTAATGTACTTAAACCTCGTTGAGATCTGATGAAAAGGACTCTATGGAAGCTGGGTATTGTTGTTTTTTGAGACCCTGAGATGGAAAGTGCTGTAGAAGTGCCTTCACTTACAGCTGTCCTGAGTCTATTGATTTCTGCAGAGATTAAGCTTCCATTCTTTTATAAAATTATTTCTAGCCCTTATGGTTGAGAAGATCACAATCAAAATGCCAGCTACTGCTGTGTTATTCAGGTACTGTCATTCAGAGTCCAGCCAACATCGCTCAAAGGGTCAAGAACCGTATTCATACTGTTGCTGTTAGTGGAAGTTCTGAGCAACTGCAGAGGCAGGCAAGGGGGGAAATGGTAGAAGAGCGGAGACTTGTCCCCCTTGTAGCAGCTGAGTAGCACTGGGCGAGGAACATAGAAGCAACCTTTCCTTTCTTGCAGCAGCCAGGAGGCTGTGGAGTAGGGAAAGAAATAGAAATCACTTTCTCCTTCCGAGCAACTAGGGGGGAAACTACACATTTATCAAAGACCTAACAGCTAGAAGATAATACAAAAGATGGAGTCCCCAGGCAGGGTCAAGGAGCAACACCCTGGTGGTGGTCGTTTGGCACAACGCTCTGGGCTTGTCACCAGGGCTTGCCCCTGGTTTTTGCAGGTGGGACACCTTACTCCCCACTCTCATCTTTCATATCACCTCTGGCTTGCAAGGCTACTTGTCTTGCTACTGGGTGTCTGGGGCATGTTTCAAACTCTGACCATATTAAGCCTGCTAGAGTGTTAATTGTGGGATGTGTTGTCATTACTGTAAGGTGTTTTGAAATTTAAAAGCCCTGTCTAAATGCTAAGTGTTATTAATAAAATGTACTCTTCAGTGTTTCCCCAAACTGTAGTAACAGCTGTTAATAAACCTCAGAGCTCTAGGTCTCAGTCCTGTGACCTGATCCACACAGGCAAACCCAAACTTCACATGGAGCTCAATGAAGTCGCTGCCACGCAAGTGTGTGTGACAGATTTGGAGCTGCTCTGTAATAATTTATGAATACTCCATGAGGACCTGGTTATGAGGTTGTTTACTGTATGAATTATGTTGGTTTAGTTTAATAAGAGGGCTACTGAGAGAAAAACAAGCAGGAAGGACAAAGAATGGATTAAGATTAGAGTGGGTAAAATAAATGATTTTTTGGTTTGGTGGCAGTTCCAAAAATATTTGAAGTCCATTTCAGGGTGGGGAGTTGAACCTGGGTGTCCCATGCCCCAGGTGAGGGCCTGAAACACTGGGCTAAAGGTTAAAAGGAGAGGGACAGTAGCACCATTACAAACATTGTCTCTGCCTTCTAGTTGGTTTGTGAAAGGCCGAAAATATTTGTATTAAATACGGGAAAAGGTTTGGGTTGACTGAAACTGCATTTTTCATCCAATAAATTATTCATCTGAAAAATTCCACCCAGCTCTACTCAAGCTAAGCTGCTTTCCAGAAAAAATTGAGGGCTGTTACAGGACAATGGCAGAGCCCTGGTCTCTGAGGACTCTGGCTTCACCTCCTGCTGAGCCTGCAGGAGTGGTTTTAACCAGAAGGGCCAAAGCCCAGGAATGCAGAAGAACAAAATAATCTTGGGACTTTAAAATGGGACACTCTCTTAAGAGAGGAGGGAGTTGTTCAGAGCGGTTAGGCTACGATAACAGGCACCTGTGGGGGCTCTCTGAAGAATTTAGGCATGGAGATTACCATCAGGTAATGGTAAGACAGACACGCACAGAGACTGTTTTAAAATCTTTTTTTCTCTAAAAGCTTTGTTCCTGCTGTAAAATAGACAATACCTTGGTTTTAAGAAGGCTGTCTGGTCAGTATATTCACCGTTGGTCACAGGCTCCAGAAGGGAAAAGCCACGGGTGTCAGAAGCTGTCGGACCTGCTGGGTAAACTCAGTTGTTGCACAAGATGCTGCAGCCCAGTGTAAGAGTGGGAGAATTCCAGTTTGGGAGAGGTAAAGCCACAAGGCCTAAAGCCTGTGGGGTACAGTGAGAGAGACCACAGCGTGGAGAGAGGTATGGCTAGCCTGGAACTTTGACAGCATGTCCATTGCTATTTCAATGGGGATGGACGTAAGTGCTTTGCTGAACTGTGGCCCTAGTCTGTTATTGTAGAACAGTAAAGTATTTATTTCATTAATTTGCATACAATAGCAAGGCTAAGATTTTTCAAACCCGCCTAAGGGCTTGTCTACATGCAGCAGCGATGCTCACTCCAGGGTGTGATTTCTAAAGTACACTAAGTGGTCCATGTAGACCCTACTGATGCACATTAAAAGTTCCCCAGTGCACTTTAACATGGAAATTACACTCCTGTAATGTGCATTGCTGTTCCGTGTGGACATGCCCTCAGTCCTAATTTCAAAAGTGACTTGGGCATTTAAGGGCCTAAGGTTAGATTTGTACGGGTATTTAGGAGTCTAAAGATGCAGACAGGTACCTCGGCCCAGATTTTTAAAGGTATTCAGGCTTTGCTGTGCTTAGCATTGCAATGCTTACATTTCATTTTAAAAAGGGATTTAGGCACTTATGATCGACAATCCCATTTTGGCTCCTAAATGTCTAAATCCCTTTTGAAAGAGATTTAGACTCCTAAATCAGTTAGGCTTTGCAATTCTGAGTGCACCAATGCCTAAATACATTTAAAAATCTGGGGCCGAGTGGAATTCTCAAAAGTACTTAAGCACCTAACCTCCGCAAAATCAGTGGAATTTAGGTGCTTTTGAAAATCTCAGTAAGTGCCTATTTGTGCTGTCAGGCACATAAATATCTTTAAAATCTGCCCCAAGTCGCTTTGAAACTGAGATTTATATACTTTTGTCTGTGTTCAGTTCACTATCAAATATATCATTTCTCGATATGGGGGATTATGTCTTGCTAGTAACAGAGAATACCTGTTCAATCAAGATTTCCACTTACTACTAGTGTAATCCCTTATAAACAAGTACAAGTGAAAACAGTATAATATGTCTTGGCAATTATTCACCACACAGATCAAAATGTTGATTACATATAAAAGAAATATTCTCTTGTTTAACAATTCCTGGGAGAACATTGGTCCACAGCACTAAACTGCAGTAGCAATATTTGTTAACAAAACAGTGCGGGGAGGGGGGGCGCGCAATATTTACGTGTAAAATGTACCGGCAATGATGCAGGTTGTAGTTGTGGTGTTAATACTTTATGCAGTACTGTTACACATAAGTGTACTCACAAGTACGGGAGCTGGGATAGAAGTTCTATAATCACATGGAGTTTTGCTTTTGAGAGTAGTTAACTATTTCAAGAGTAACTATTGGAGCTGCTTACCTAGGGATGTGATGGATTCTTTATTACCTGTAATCCTTAAATTACGATCTGGATGTCTTCTGAAAGATGCTGTGTGCAGCTCAACAACGTGTCTGGTTTGATGCATGAATTATTGGGTGGAATTCTCTGACCTGGGTTATGCAGGAGATCAGATTTGAGGAATGCACTGGTCCGTTCTGGCCTTAAAATCTGTGAATCTTTTCTAATTAATTAGGATTATTTTCCTGACTCTGTCACATTGTTTTGTCTGTCTGTCAGATTTCTATTTTGTTTGGTTGGCACACATCTTTGACGATTATGGCCCTGATCCTCGGCTGTCCTGCAGTTGCTTTATGCTGAACCTAGCACACAGTGCCATAACGCCAGCGTGATCAGCCATACAGAGATCATCCAGTGGTGCAGAGTTCCTTTGACACATCTCTTCTGGGCAGCAAGAGGGGTTATGGTTAGGGATCCCCTAGCATAAGATAGAGCAGTCTTCCAGTTGCTCTTGCATACACTGCGGGAGTGGACTGGTGCACAGCCAGATCCAGACTGCGGGGGGGGGGGGGGTGTTATGCATATGAGATTCAAAGCCATCATTGTTCTCCTCCTTGAGTTGTGTGCTCATTTAGATCTAGCATGACCAGGTTAGCAGAAATCGTGCGATAACAATGTTGGGTAAGATTTTCAAAAGCATCTAAGGGCTTTAGAAGTACAAGTCCCATTCACTAAGAGTAGAGTTCTCAAAAGCACCTAAAGGACATAGGTGCCCCATTCTCATTGAAAGCCCGTGGGATTTAGGAGCCTAAATCCCCTGAGTGCTTTTGAAAATTTTACCCTAGATCCCTGAGGAGCTTCTGAAAATCTCCCTCGGTGTTTTTACATTTGTGTTACAACCGTTTCCTTATCTGTCTTCCTGAATTTCAGTGACAACAATCGTGGATTTCCACTTCCAATCTTGATTTAAGGACTTCACATGATGGAGAATCCACAACATCCCTTGATAAGCTGTTCCAGTGGTTAATTATCCTCACTATTAAGACCTTGTGTTCATGTGATTATTTTTTTGTACCGTACTTGAGTCTCTTATCTTTACTGAGGCCTCGGATTGCTTCTGTAATACAAATACATCATAATCAATCCCTGTCTCTGTTCAGTGTGTCTGCCCAGGCAAGGATGGTCTTTATATCTGTGGAGTTTGTATTGAACCAATGGCATTGTCTTTCGTAAGGAAGTTTATAGTAGTGTGGTGCTTTAATGGTTGGCAGTATTTTCCAGGTCAGCAGGAGTTGCATACAACTAACGAAGAGCCGAACTTGTCCCTGTTGTGTTAGTGGCGCAAGCTGGGACGGGCATGTTACATTGACGCTTCAGCGTATAACTGTAGATTTTGATTTGATTTGAATCTATTAAGTCCTCTATGTTCCTGATCTTGGCCCATGGTAGAGAGCATCTCCTATGGCAGTCCCTCTACTTCAGCTTTGCGTAAGCCAGGTATTTTTGGAGGAAAACCTTCAACTCTGTAACTCATGGTCCTCAGTTAGTCAGGTTTTGGACCTGCATACTCAGGAGTCAGCAATGGGCTTTTTGGCTCAGGATCAGCTCAAAGCAGATGCTCATTCTGACATTACGAGCTATGTAACCAGCTTTTGTGGATAATGAGATGAAACCTAGTGGACGAGGGTGCTTTTAGGTGCCTGTGATCATTTCTTTCAGAGAGACCCCACAGGGGGACGGTGATCATCGCCTACCCTTCCTAAGGGCTCTTGGACATACCTCCCTGTTGGTTGGTCATGACTTACTGGTTTGACTGAGTTGAACCTTCAGAGCACAAGAGGCCTTCCGTTTATTCAAGCATAGGCTTGAGGGTCAGTGGAGTGATGGAGTCCTTGCTGATGGGTGGGTCGCCGAGGGTGTTTTAAGAAGTGTGGGGAGAGCTGTCCGGGATGCTGCCCATCACAGACAGTGAGTTGCTTCTTATAATTCGTTCTTAGCTGAGGAAAGATGGTCCAGTGGTTGGAGTACTAACCTGGGCTTTGCGAAGCTGAGTTCAATTCCCTGTGCGAGTTTGGATAAGTCACTTTGTCTTTCTGTGCCTCCTATCCCCATTTCACGACAAGGATGTTGTGAGGCACTCAGATACTATGGCATTGGGGGGCCATATAAGTACCTAAAATAGATAGAATGTAATTGCACCAGGAGTCTGGAGGAGAAGCTGCCTGTTTTTATAAATAAATAGATAGGCAAATGATGTGTTTCAAATGAGAGAACAACTAATTAGTCATTTTGGAGATCAGATTAGGGCTTATTCCTCTCTCTTGATACCCTTGTTCAACCCACGATTCTCTGCTCCCAGATTAATCTGTGCCTTGACATTTGACACATGCCTCATTTTTCCCATCCCACTTGAAGCTAATCTTATTTTATCCAGGGACTCTGATGCAATTTCAAGAAAGACATAACCAGTGGCAATGCTGAATTCATGTGAAAATGAGCAAGATGTCTGTGCTTGTCTTTAGCATAGCTCCAGGCACCAGAATGGAAGCTTTCCATGATCTGCAGGCTGGCATGATATCCCTTCTTTCTGAGTCAGGCATGCTGTGTAACTGGGCAGAGTTGGGTCAAGTGACTTTCATTCATTTTGTCATTCCAGAAACAAACCTAATGGGTCATTTTGCACAAAACGTCCCTCTCAAATGTGAGTAATTTCCCCTCTTAGCCACTTACGTGTTGCATTTAACCTCGTTTTCAGTTCAAAACAATGCAGGGGGCTGTGAGGGGGAGGAAGTGGGCTATTTCAAGAACGGGGTGAGTCTTTTTGTACTGGCAGAGTCAGCGCCGATATAGTTCAATACATCTATAGTCAGTTTATTTTAAACAAATAAAAATTCAATGTAAAAGTCCCTGGTGGAAAAGTTTTTTTATTTAAAGCCCAAATAAAGTTGTGAAGTTTCAAGTTATCCCATTGCACTTTTACTGTAACATTAGTTCCAACAGGGGGAGTCTAGTGGCTAACGCAGGACAACTTTTAGGGACAGACTTCTGCTGTGATGTTGGCTAGACTACATGGTCTCTGCACTTCAGTTACCCCATGTATCAAATAGGACATCAGAGAGGTGTTTAATGTTTATAAAGCAGCTTAAGATCCTTGTATCCCCATGTTTACTATGTCAACAAAGATGACAAAAGGAGATTTCATTTATCTAAAAGTGGATGTTGTTCGTAAAGAATCACCGTAAACTATATTATTGTGGCTTATTTTATGCAGGAGATCAAACTACATGATCATAATAGTTTCTTCAGGCCTTGGAATCTATTATATTTTGCTTCCCTAAAAGGATAGTTGTGTTCTCAATATCCTGAACACAACTAATGCCAATTAAGCACTCCGATAATATAATGATGAGCATAGTATAAATGCACCATTAGATCTAGAATGACTTGCACCCATCAGCATCCTCCTATGTGCAGTCAAGAGAGTGGACTGATGTGTATTTTCACATCTGTAGAAGAAGAGATTAAGAAGTAAAATGTAGCACAGAGAAATGTTCCAGTGTATGAGAATCTGTGACACTCCCTGGTTGACTGTGGCAGTTAATGGACCCCATGAAGACGACACTTCATTATAATGTGGGGTTTTTGTTTTTTTAAATCATGACAAGGATAATCTTGCTCTGGTATTGCTGTTTGTATTTTGTAAGGAAAAACACCACCTCCGGGTCTGGTTAAACTGAGAAATGTGTGGGCATCAATTTGGCACCATCTTTGAAAATGTCACAATTCCTACTGCAAGAGAACAGAGCCCATTCTAGTCTAACTTTTACCACCCATCCCTTACTGCTGTACGGCCTAGGGCCATCTTGAGTGCCAGCCTGTGGTAAAAGGAATGAGCAAGGGTATAAGCAGGAGCAGAGGAGAGATTCTAGGATGCTGTTCAGTGTTCAAGCATAAGAAGAGGGAACCAAGACAGTGCAGCATTCAGGCTTTGTTCCTTTCTCCTCAACACTGTACTCTCCCATCAGACACATCCTGAAAGGAAAATTCCTAAATACTATAGTACCTCCTACTGGGAAGCCATCTAATCATAGCAGATATGATGCTACTCGCGGGGGGGGGGGGGGGGAGCAGGAGAGGGATATCAGGTAGCTTATTCCCTTGAAGGCTCTTACAATGAATTGAGGACGGTTGACCTAATTGTCCCCCCGCCCCAAAAAATCTTCTTGGGGAAGTGTTAATAGTACAAGAAGCCCCACCGGACACCTAAAGAGGGAAATGGAGATTCTGGAAACAGGGGGTCTATGTGAGGGAGGGTCTACGTGGAGAGAGTAATGGTCCCAGGCCTATCTGACTTTTCTCTGAGGTTTAAAGGCAATCAGGGAAGTTGACTTGCACAGTGAAATTCAAAGCCCAGGTGAATTCCTTCAGGTTTTGACATGAAGTTTTATCCAACTCTAGCTATGACCTTTTCAGCTTAAGCAATGCTGAGAATGTATGTAAACACCCAACCGTCTGAAAGATATGAATTCCATAAATTTTCTCTCCTATGGAAACAATATCTGAGATGAAACCATGAATCACTTGAGAAGTGGGTGTACAGAGCAATTGATTACTTTCTCATTACATGGCCACAGAGAAGAGTATAAAACAGGGGTTCTCAAACTGGGGTCGGGACCACTGAAGTGGTCACGAGGTTATTACATGGGGGGTCACGAGCTGTCAATCTCTACCCCAAACCCTGCTTTGCCTCCAGCATTTATAATGGTGTTAAATATATAAAAAAGTGTTTTTAATTTATAAGGGTGGGTCGCACTCAAAGGCTTGCTGTGTGAAAGGGGTCACCAGTACAAAAATTTGAGACTTCTCTCTTTTTCCCATTTGCTATTCATGTGATGTATTAAAATTCAATCAAAAGACCTCAGTGTTTGAAAACTTAAATAAATTCCCCTGGGCAGTCTGTGAAAGAGGGATCTTTAATTTCTCAATACAGTAAAGCTGAGTTTTACTCATGGCTATAAATCTGTCCCCTCCTAGCTTGATATTATAGCTATCCAGGGTGGGCCTATGTCCAATTACACTTTACTTGGCTGAGCTAAAGGAAACAGCAGCAGTCACAGCTGCCAGACATCTTTATAGTTATCTTTTTTTTTTTAATGAATGTCATGGCCTTGATCCTGCAGCAAGGACCATATGGGCAGACACCTGACCCCTCACTGATCTCATTGCAGGATCAGAGCTGAGGTCAACTTAACAAGATTCATGCCATTTTCAGCCATTTCAAATGCTAGTGAATATATACCCGATAGCATTTTTATTAGAATTGGTTGGAACAGGGGAAAAACTGTTTACATGATTTTTTTTCAAATGTTGAAGTCATTTTTGTTTCAAAAAGTAATGGTTTTTTCATTTTTTCCAAAATTTTTGCAAAATCTTTTTTCAAAAATAAAAAATGGAAACTTCTGAAATTAAAAATGTCTACTTGTTTCCCCTGCATGCTCGCCACCCCCATGCAACTGAATGAATGAATGATTGGGCTCTTTTGTATTCTTTGCCATTTTGTAAATTTTCCAAACATCCTAAACTGCCGAAAAGTTAGAGGAGGGAAAGGAAAAATGGGGGAATGTGTGAGAGAAAGAAAATGAGAGAGTGAAATGGGGAAAAAAACCCTCCAAACCCTGGTTATCGCGTATTGTGTTGTATTCAGTACAGAAGGGGAAAGAAGATGGAGAAAACACAAACAAATTTAAAATGTTGACATTCTGGGTTTTGATTGAGAATATTGAAAATAATCAAATCTTTTCATAAAAAAAGTTTAGTTTTGCAAAAAGGCCATTTTTTGGTTGAAAAAAGGTTCAAATAAAAATTGCAATCAGCTTCCATTTTAATATGTAGCATTTCCTTTTTTATATGCCTTTCCTGATTTTTGTCTTGGTAAACAAACTGGTCAAAATTGTGAATTGATTAGTGACGTGCAGTATTTCACTTTGAACAAAGTATCTCCTCTTCAGTGAAATACAAAAAGCATCATATAATTCAAATATTTCAAGAACGTCTAATTTTTATGTTCCCATCACACAATTGAACTGTTGCTCTCATGTAGAACCTCACTGGAGCCAGGGAACTCTGTATGCGCACCAGGGTCTGCTGTGCAGATCCAACTTCAGGATCAGACCCTTAGCTTGTACTTTGATATCCTAACGCCATCTCTTTCTGCTAACCTTGTTGACTAGTTTTTCTGGTAACACAGTTCCCAGTGCTCTGTAATCAGTTATCTTCAGAGATATGCCTGCTCTTTCAGTAGACCTTTTAAAATACTGTTCTGCAAAAAATCTCTACATCTTATTATTTACAAAAAATCTTCTGTCTTATTATATATAATTAGTATTTTTAAAGCACTTTGAAGTTGAAAATTGCTATACCAGTATTAGGGAACATTGGATACATTTTCAAAAGTACCTAAGTGATTTAGACACTTGTATCTTTCAGTGGGACTAAGTCACTTAGCTGCTTTTTAAATTTTTCTTATTTAGGTAATGTTGGCTGATGAGGACTTCCAGCTGAATGAGGACTTCAGCATTGGACTTCAGGCATCATGTTTGTCTAATGTCTGATACATCCTTTATTTTCACAGGGAGATGGACTCAATGATGGGTCTCTTTATACTTCTGTGTGCTATTAATACCATACTGTTCCAGTATGGAGAAAGCATCCTACAAGAGATAAGGGAAAGGCAAGGCGTTGTCAATGAAAGGTGTCAATCTGGTTTATAGACATCAATTCTAAATTACAACCCCCACAAAACATCTAGTGTATTTCTTCTACACTAAAAATTGGTTACTATTTAACAGAGTCCCATTCAAGCTGATGGATTTATATTGCACAAGAATTATAACGTGAACACAACCAGTGGCAGAACAATGTGACAGTGTTCACAGACCAGTTCTCCTTTTGCTCTCGTTTCCATTCCAGGATTATCGCTTTCTTTCATCGTCATAGTCTGATCCTATCTTTCCTCCTTCCTTGTTTTGGCTGCCCTGTCCGACAGGGCAGCCAATTCCACTTAGGAAAAAAAAAATAGATGAAAAAACTTTTCAGGTCAGGGAGGGGGTCATATCCTGACTTTTGAAATCATATTTTGTAAGCTCCTTTTCACTACATTTCAATGAAATGGGCCTATTTTTATGAGTATCAGCATTGCAATCTAGCCTTTAGAGCATATGATTCGTGCTGCGATACCAGTCGGCGTTAGCTAGTTCAAGCTGTTCTGTAGGCATCCCATGTGCCTTAACCTCAGTGTATAAACTCTTAGCCAAACTGTTTCATCTTCTACCTCTAACCTGCCACTAGATTTGATTGCTTCAGATGTTGCCCCCAAGACTTGACATTCATCTGCACATTGTCACTGCAACTAAGGAATATGAGCATCCTTAGTCACTTTAAGTGGCATGTGGCCTTTGGATACTACATCAGTGAACACCCATATTAGTGTGATATTGAAGACAGCCTCAACGAGATACTGACTGAGTCTCATCAGCACTGCAGTGAATCTGTTAGCCTGACTGTTCCCTCTTCTGCTACAATCCAAGCAGCATTAAGAAACTTTCTTGCCAACAGTCCCCTTTCATCTCGTGCTTGAGCGTGAGTCTGTCTGCCTTCTGTCCAGCTGGGTACCCAGGTGTGCCAGTGAAAAATGGAGTCGGAAAGGGGGTATAAAGAGGAGCAGAAACTGCCACATTTGTAATTTTAGCTCTTCAGTCCCATTTCTAACCAAGCTACTCTTGTTCTGACTGTCAAGATTGCCCCCCTCTTAGCTGAAGGATGATGGGAAGTTTTTCAGTTTGAGACACCCCTCCTTCAAATGCTCTATTCAGCAAAGCAGAGCAGCCTGCACAGTTGCCCCCCGCAAGAACGGTATCCGAGGGCAGGCTGCTGGTTAGGACAGTTGACAGAGGTCTTTCTCTTCGTTCCGCCTTGTGTAACTTCAACAATTTCTATGAGGTCTCTTGGATTTGACTCTTTTTTCTGGAAAGAATGATCCCAACTCCCTTTGCTTTTGCTCTTGACTTTCATTCACAAGATCTTACATCACTTTATTTGCTCCATACTGCCCTCTATCCAAGGCAATAATATCCTGTGATTCAAAACCACAATAGTGCTGCTGATGATTCTATTAGAATAATTAATCTGAGTATGTGTCCCTGTGTCCTTTGGTCTTTGCCCTTTTGCATCCAAGGGCAGTTTGGCCCAATGCACATGGGCAGTTTTGCAAGCTCTCACGGTTTTATCACATGCTTCATGATACTTTATGCTTCTCTTAAAGTTCATGCCTGTGATTACAGCAGAATCTCAGCTTTCATTAAAAAAAAAAAAAGAGTAAAGTTCCTACCCTCATGATTGCAGAGAAAAGCTTGAAAATGCAACCCCAGTGTAACCTAATGGTCCAGCGCCAGAAGGCAAAGAGAAAGAACACAAATATTATGGGTTTTTTTAAACATGATGTTTAAGCCAATCTCAAGATTGTTTAGGGGTCTGAGCCATGATTGTTGAATGCATAGAGTTGGCAATACTCTGTGTGGGACTCTTGATGACAGAATTTGGTTCATCATTGTGTCCTCTCTCTGGTGGATTACGAATGTTAAGATCAGTTCGACACTGTAAAATAAACCGTTAAGGAAATCCTTATATTTTTACCTCTAGAAATGAAAACTCAACGTTTTCAATGTTTGTCCTTCACTAGCACAGACAACAAACTCGGCATTATATTTGGTAAACTAAGATCTGGTGCATGCACACACGAAAAAGTAACAGGCTCTGAGCCTTGTGGTAATATAAACTCTTTTTTCCTTTTGACCCCACCTTTGACAATCAAAGTTGCTAGGATACAGTTGCAAGCAGTAGATAATGTCATTCCCTTGCCCTGGTAAAATTTTAATTTGTGGAATTCGGTGCAGCAAGTCAGTTGGACAGCAATCATCTTGGGATCAGTGAAGCATGTTGTGGTTTCTGTATAGAAGGGAGAAATAACTTTTTTTTTTTTTTTTTAGGAATGCAAATGATTTTGTTCCCAAAGGTGAAAGGGCTTCTGGAACTCAGCAGCTCACTAGAGACCTTGAACAGAATTATTGTCACCGTTTGTATTATGGTAATGCCCACAGGCTCCCACTGAAATTGGGTACCACCGTACCATTGTGCTAGGTGATGTATAACCGCATAGTAAGGGAGAGGCCCTGTCCTGAAGCACTCACTGTTTAAATAGACAGAAGGAAGGAAGCATTAGGAAAGGAAGCATTACTAGCCCCGCTTTACAGGCGAAGAAATGTGAAATGGAGAGAGTGTGAGAGGAAGTCTGTGGCAGAACCTGAACTTGAACCTGGGTCTCCTGAGTTCCAGTCTAGTGCCTGACCACAAGGCCACGTTTCCTGTTTTAGAGGAGGTGAGATGATATCAGAGGGAAATACTGCAAAACAAAAAAAATTGCCAGGATTTGCAATAAATGTTCTTTTCAGAATATTATTCACCCATCAACAGAGCTAAGCAAATGGTCTCGTCATCACTTAAAAGTATCATGGATGAATTCTACCAGATCTATCATGGGATCTAAATATCACCTATTGAGCCATAGATCCACCACCTGTCTACCATCTTTCCTCTTTTCTCCCCTTCTTTTAACTTTTTCTCCTTCTCTGCTGCTCTCCTCTTGTGTCAACCTCCTGCCACTCTGACTTTAACCTTAAATAATGCACCAAATAGTGATAACCAACACAAGTCAATAGTATGGTAGATATTAACCTTGTCCGTTGTGTGAATGTTGGTTATCTTCTGCTTGTGCCCATGGCCTTCACCTTTCCAATGGTTTGAGTGAATTCATATGTATGCTTCCTTTTGACTCTCATGCCGCCACCAAGATTTCAAGATTATTGTTTTTAAAAGTGAGAAAATAATGTATTAATGAACGAATTCAGTGAAAATAATTGCCCAAATCCCAACAAATATTATTAAATTACCCCTAGTTCTGAGCTATAAGCTTGCCTTGCAGGTGTACGGTGGAGTATTATTACAGTAACATCTGTACTTCACATACGGTGAAGCCAACATTTGAAAGCCAGCATGAGGGATTCCTTTGTAATGTCCATTAGCCTGATATCTGGATCATAGCACAGAGGATAGGTAAGATTTAAAGCAGAGGTCAAGACCATTCGTGGTCTTGAAAGTTCCCACACAACCACGTGTACGGGTCAGAATCCCCTTCCCCTTCTTAATTTTTTTCAGCCAAGCTTTGTGCTCACTGTTATGCTCCTTCTCCTGCCATAAAGCACTATGGGACCCTGGGTGAATAGCTCAGTGTAGAGTAAAATGTATTGCGGTGTGCGTCATGGGCATGTGTGAGTGACCTTTTGAAGGGATTTAAGAGTGACCTTTTGAAGGGAAATTTCACTCCCCCCGCAAGAGGAAAGGGTGGTGGGAGAGTACCGTGCACTGCAGCGAATTAATGCAGCTCACAGCTTCTACCTTTTCGATGGCCTGCCTGAAATCTGGCTCCCATTTGAATCTAGGTCAAGTGAAATGAACTTGGTAATCAAAATCCTGATCCTGACTTGGCGGAGTACTGGCTGGAGGTTTGATAAACACAAAGGACTAAGACTAGAATAAGAGAGGTGATTCAAGTCCACAGTGAGGAAGGGTGTTCTTGATGCTATTCTTGACCGATTAGCAAACAAACCACAAGTTCACAACCTGCATGCAATATCAAGGAGAGTCCTTCTCTGCCATAATGCGATAGCAAACATTGCTAGTCTCTCTTCTGTTGTCTTTTATAGCCAAGTACAGTTACAGAGTAAATAAATTCCATAGCCAGTGAGTTAATATCAGAACAATATAAAAGTATGGCAAGTTAGTGCTCTGAGAAGTCTGCGTCTTGACAGCATAGCCATCCAGACGGTTGCACAGTATCACTGCAGCAAAAGTGGTGAGGCTTAAAGAACATTGCTGCCAAATTGCCTTCTGCAGGCTGTAGGAGCTGTGGGACACTGTGGAACTCCAGCAGTCTGGGGTAGGGAGAGGTGCCAGAGCCTTCTCAACAGCTCCTTTGAAGAAGTGGGCTGCCAGTTATCCTATTTTAGCCTTTGCCGCTTGTGCGGAAGCAAGCCACAAGCAGTTTCTCTACAGCTCTGCTGAGAGATGCAGGCTGCCTCAGTCTCTTTGTGAAGATCCTGTTCTGAGAAAAGGTGGCAATCAGCAATATCCCTGGCCTTCCCCCGGCCGGCTCCAGTTGAGGGGGAGAGGTGGTCCCTCAGTGACTTTCCTCAGATTCTGCTCTATCTTCTGTAGGGTGAGCGAGCTGCCGGCAGATGTGACGATCGTTGTTATTGAAAGGGACACTTATGTGCAATTCCCAGGCGCCCCTAAATGCACAGGACTTTTAGGAAGGCAGAGCAGCACACTGCAGACATCCCCAAAACTGGGGGTGGGGATTGGGGCTTGAAATCTGAAACAGAGCTTATCCGAATTTAGCAAATCACTCTTCTGTCTGTAATGGGCCGAAGCAAAACTCCGGATGCGAACACCCCTGAGCTTTTAGGTCCTCCTCCTGAATGTTGTGGGTCTGAGCTCACCTTCAATTGGAATGAGATGCATCGAGCCTCTAAGCCAAGCAGAGCAGGGTTTAGGAGATGGGCGAATAGGGCCAGGATATCTGGGAGCTTGAGAGGTGCGATGCAAGGAGTATCTTTGCACTTGTGTTTTTCTGGATCGCAGTCCCCGCATTTTGCGCATAGGCTTAATGGCTCTTTAGTGACAGCGATGGCTTAGTTGTGATGTTCTGCACTGAGATTTAGTGGTAGTGCGGATGTTGGAGGTGTTGTCACTAGCGTGACGGGTTATAATTCACCAGTAAAGTGTAACTGGCTGCTCCCTGAAAATTGCTTTAATCTGATGAGAGATTTTAAAGGGATCCCAGTGTTCCTGCTGATACAAAATTCATACCTAACTCATTGATTCAGGGCAAAATAGAATGTCAGCATTTCCCTCCCTGCTCCTGAAATAGCTAATCATCAAGAAAAAATTAGGTTATCCCGGGAACATCGTCAGTTATTTAGATACTTTCCGTGCTTTATAGATAGTTCCACCTATGTTCATTATCTTTTATTGGCCATAAATATTTAGGTTTTATTAACTATTTCATCCCCTGTAAGTTGCTGAAACACTACAATGGTGGGCAACCTGATAGACACTGAGATTGATAACATTTTCAAGCCTTGACTTCTATCAGACACACAGTAGCCAGAGGAGTAAACCTACTAGCTGGGAGTAAGAAATGGTATCCCTAGTCTCTGTTTGTCAGAGGGTGGAGATGTGTGGCAGGAGAGAGATCATTTGATCATTACCTGTTAGGTTCACTCCATCTGGGGCACCTGGCATTGACCACGGTCAGCAGACAGGATACTGGTCTGGATGGACCTTTGGTCTGACCCAGTATGGCCATTCTTATGTTCTTATGGAGTCACTATGAAAGCTGAGTGGAAAGCTGTCAGGGTTCCCTCCCCACTCTGAACTCTAGGGTACAGATATGGGGACCAGCATGAAAGATCTCCTAAGCTTATTTTTACCAGCTTACGTTAAAAACTTCGCCAAGGCACAAATTCTTCCTCATCCTTGGATGGTATCACTGCCATCGCCAAGTGAGTTAGACAAAGGTTTAGGAAAAGGACCACTTGGAGTTCCTGTCTCCCCAAAATATCCCCTCAATCCCCTTCACCCCCTTTCCTGGGGAGGCTTGAGAGTAAACAAGGTGAGCACAGACCTGACCCTTGGGTTTTTAGGACACTAAAAACCCCAAACAGATTCTTAAAAACAGAACTTTATTATAAAGAAAAAAAGTAAAAGAAGCACCTCTGTAAAATCAGGATGGAAGGTAATTTTATAGGGTAATAAGATTTAAAACACAGAGGATTCCCCTCTAGGCAGAACTTTAAAGTTACAAAAAACAGGAATAAACGTTCCTCTTAGCATATGGAAAATTCACAAGCTAAAGCAAAAGATACTCTAACGCGTTTCCTTGCTATTACTTACTATTTCTGTAATTTTAGTTGTATCATTCAGTAGGAGCTGGATTACGTGCTTGGTCTCTCTCTTTGTCTTGGAGAGAACAACAAAGAGCACAAAAAAATCCCTTTCCCCTCCCCAGATTTGAAAGTATCATCTTTCCCCATTGGTCCTTCTGGTCAGGTGCCAACTAGGTTACTGGAACTGATTAACCCTTTATAGGTAACAGAGGGATTTTATGCTACCCTTAGCTGTATGTTTATGACAGAAGCGCAGTAGTGAGCTCTGTGGCCAATTATCTGCCAGAAAGCTCAGCAACCACCCATAGTTGCTAAAGGAGGAAGGTGCTGGGGATTCTTAGCAAGGTACTGTTCATGGTTCTTGTTAAGGGGTCTTCATCTTTTCTATCAGTCTCTGGTGAGTGAAAATTTTGAAGTCCCCCATCTATCTACAAATGCATAGATACTATGGTATATAGATACTGGAAAAGAGGTGACTTGAAGTCATGGGGCTGCTCATGTGCATAAGGGAAGCAAGATCAGATTAGCCTTTGCTATTCAGAAACGTGCCCCATTAGTTCAGCCTTGCTGTAAAGAACTTGTTCATTTTCATCACTTACTCTGTACTCTCTGCACTGTTCATGCTGGATCAGCATCTCTTTTGTTATCAGCAAAGGCTTCGTTTTAGGGGGGAGAGTCTCCAAAGCAACAATGGGATTTTGGCACATAAGCCCCATTGACTTTCAGTGAGTATTCTTCCCTTGGTGTTTGAATGTAGCTGTGCAATTTCTTTTGCCTTGTTTAAATAAGAGCTAATGCAGACCTTTGAGGGTGTTATCAGATGTCACCAGTGTGGTGCTCTGCTCTATTCAATGTTGATAACAGTCGGCTGTGTGCTTGTGTTCCCTCTGCTGCCCCGGCTCTGCGCAGAAAGCTGGCACAGCAGACCCCAAGAGAAACCACAATGACCACCGACTCCGATAAGGTACGAAGGCACCCGCCCAGGTTTATTGCCAAATGAAGCAATCTCTAGCTCCCCAGATCAGATGTCTACAGTTTTGCTAGTACATATGCGCTTCCTTACAATGGACCGGCTCAGTCAGTGGCGGGATTTACCATTGCCCCCTCAGCCAAAGACAACCCCTCAGGGGTGCATTCTTATACACAGGTACAAACAAGTTACACCTCACTACTGACATATTGAGGTACAACTCCTCTACATAGTAAGGTGCCGCCTGTAACCTTGTACATGTTGGTTCGATCAAAACAACCCTATCCATCATGTTATCCTTTTAACCCTGTCTTTAGGATGGGTCAGCATGTTCCTGTTATCTGAGGAATATGCTAGTATCAGGAGTGTTCTGGTACCATCCTGGCACGTGTTTATATCACTTGTGCCCAGTACCTTTTAGATATGTGTGTTTTTGCAGCATCAGCTCTCTTCATGTCACGTTCTGTGAGCAGGGCCTGCCTCTTGCTCACAATTTAACTTTGTTTTATATCGGCATAGTCTTGACCATTACTTTAGCGCAGGCCATAGGCCTCATACCAGGCCTCTGATGAAAGGACTTACGTTTCAGGACCTCATCTTGCTACAAAGGGTATGTCTACATTGCAATTAAAAGCCCATGGCTGGCCCCTGCCAGCTGACTCGGGCTCACGGGACTAGGGCTAAGGGGCTGTTTAACTGCGGTGTAGACATTTGGGCTTGGCCTGGAGTCTGGACTAGGATCCTGTGTGATGGGAGGGTCCCCGAGCTCGGGCTGCAACCTGAGCCCAGTTAAACAGCCCCATAGCCTGGGCTCCCATGAGCCTGAGTCAGCTGGCATAGGCCAGCTGCAAGTGTCTAATTCCAGTGTAGACATACCCAGAATGGGCTTTACAGCCATACAGTCTGCATTTCAAAGGCAATAGAATAAACTGGCTTTGTTTAAAGATCAAAGTGAATGGAGGGATGGAGCAGATTTCTGGGTAAGACTGTGCTTCCAATAGGTGGCTCACCCAGATTGTAGGGAGACCCATTTCATCATGGTCATGGTCATAAAAAAGGGCAAGTTTAGGGACCTTGCTTTTTTCCTTTCTATGTACCTTGAATAAATTAAATGATGTCTGAGTCTTTTGTTGTATGCTGGTCTCATGAGATTCTTCTCCCTTTCAAATGCTCATCCCTCCTCCATGCTCTCTCCAGTGAACAAAATTACTAGCGGAGGCAAAAACAAAGCACAAGGTAGAGGATAGTTGGTTTAGCAATTCAAATTGGAAACAAGGATCCTGACTAAATAAATGTAAATAAATGTTCCTGCTATGAAGGAGGTTTGTGGCTGGCCACTTTGTTAGGGTGTCTTGTGATCCTGTTAGGTTGAGTGGGTGGAAGCTGAAAGCATGGTAAGCTTGGAGCAGGGAACAGGTTTGCTTATGAGTCTCTTAAAGTGCGAGTGTTGCTACTTTCCTCCTAGCTGCAGGAAACCTTCCCATAGGGAGGAGAAGAAGAAGAAGAAGAGAGAGAGTGGTGAGTGATTTTTTTTTAGGGAATTACAGTATACTGGTATGACTGCCCTCAGCTTTGCACAGCATGGGGAGGAGGTGACCAGCCCTCTGTGGAGAAAGAAGTGGTTCGGGACTATTTAGAAAAGCTGGACATGCACAAGTCCATGGGACCGGATGTGTTGCATCCGAGAGTGCTAAGGGAGTTGGCGGATGTGATTGCAGAGCCATTGGCCATTATCTTTGAAAACTCATGGCGATCGGGGGAAATCCCGGATGACTGGAAAAAGGCTAATGTGGTGCCCATCTTTAAAAAAGGGAAGAAGGAGGATCCTGGGAACTACAGGCCAGTCCGCCTCACCTCAGTCCCTGGAAAAATCATAGAGCAGATCCTCAAGGAATCAATTCTGAAGCACTTAGAGGAGAGGAAAGTGATCAGGAACAGTCAGCATGGATTCACCAAGGGCAAGTCATGCCTGACTAATCTAATTGCCTTCTATGATGAGATAACTGGTTCTGTGGATAAAGGGAAAGCAGTGGACGTGTTGTTCCTTGACTTTAGCAAAGCTTTTGACACGGTCTCCCACAGTATTCTTGCCAGCAAGTTAAAGAAATTTGGGCTGGATGAATGGACTATAAGGTGGATAGAAAGCTGGCTAGATCGTCGGGCTCAACGGGTAGTGATCAATGGCTCCATGTCTAGTTGGCAGCCGGTATCAAGTGGAGTGCCCCAAAGGTCGGTCCTCGGGCCGGCCCCTTTTGTTCAATATCTTCATTAATGATCTGGAGGATGGCATGGATTGCACCCTCAGCAAGTTTGCAGATGACACTAAACTGGGAGGAGAGGTAGATACGCTGGAGGGTAGGGATAGGATACAGAGGGCCCTAGACAAATAGGAGGATTGGGCCAAAAGAAATCTGATGAGGTTCAACAAGGACAAGTGCAGAGTCCTGCACTTAGGACGGAAGAATCCCATGCACTGCTACAGACTAGGGACCGAATGGCATGGCAGCAGTTCTGCAGAAAAGGACCTAGGGGTGACAGTGGACGAGAAGCTGGATATGAGTCAGCAGTGTGCCCTTGTTGCCAAGAAGGCCAATGGCATTTTGGGATGTATAAGTAGGGGCATAGCGAGCAGATCGAGAGACGTGATCGTTCCCCTCTATTCGACATTGGTGAGGCCTCATCTGGAGTACTGTGTCCAGTTTTGGGCCCCACACTTCAAGAAGGATGTGGATAAATTGGAGAGAGTCCAGCGAAGGGCAACAAAAGTGATTAGGGGACTGGAACACATGAGTTATGAGGAGAGGCTGAGGGAGCTGGGATTGTTTAGCCTGCAGAAGAGAAGAATGAGGGGGGATTTGATAGCTGCTTTCAACTACCTGAAAGGGGGTTCCAAAGAGGATGGCTCTAGACTGTTCTCAATGGTAGCAGATGACAGAACGAGGAGTAATGGTCTCAAGTTGCAGTGGGGGAGGTTTAGATTGGATATTAGGAAAAACTTTTTCACTAAGAGGGTAGTGAAACACTGGAATGCGTTACCTAGGGAGGTGGTAGAATCTCCTTCCTTAGAGGTTTTTAAGGTCAGGCTTGACAAAGCCCTGGCTGGGATGATTTAACTGGGAATTGGTCCTGCTTTGAGCAGGGGGTTGGACTAGATGACCTTCTGGGGTCCCTTCCATCCCTGATATTCTATGATTCTATGACATGTTCCTTCTTATACCAGTTAAGAATGTAGCCCAGTGTCTTTGTTTCATCTGTGCCAAAGCTGCAGTGTTAAGCTTTGTGATGACCAGGATTCAGACAACCCTGCTAGAAATTTGTCTGTCTGATCTTGTAGTTATGTTTGTCAAAGGGGCTACCTTGTATATCACATAAACTGACACAGCACTTCCTAATCTCTAGCAGTTCATCAGTGTGACCATATACTACTATGAAAAAAACAAGGAGTCCTTGTGGCACCTTAGAGACTAACACATTTATTTTGGCATAAGTTTTCATGGGCTAAAATCCACTTCATCAGATGCATGGAGTGAAAAATACAGTAATCAGTATATATGTTACAGCACATAAAAAGATGGGAGTTGCTTACCAAGTGGGGGGTCAGTGCTAATGAGGCCAATTCAATTAAGGTGGAAGTGGCCCATTCCCAGCAGTTGACAAAAAGGTGTGAGTATCAGCAGAGGGAAAATTACTTTTTGTAGTGACCCATCCACTCCCAGTCTTTATTCAGGCCTAATATGGTGGTGTCCAGTTTGCAAATTAATTCCAGTTATGCAGTTTCTCGTTTAAGTCTGTTTTTCAAGTTTTTTTGTTGAGGAATTGCCACTTTTAATCTGTTGTTGAGTGTCCAGGGAGATTGAAATGCTGTCCTATTGGTTTTTGAATGCTACAATTCTTGATGTCTGATTTGTGTCCATTTATTCTTTTGCATAGAGACTGTCCATTTATTCTTTTGCATAGAGACTGTCTGTACATGGCAGAGAGGCATTGTTGGCACATGATGGCATATATCACATTGGTAGATGTGCAAGTGAACAAGCCCCTGATAGTGTGGCAACTCCCATCTTTTCATGTGCTGTAATGTGTATATATACTGCTTACTGTCTTTTTCACTCCATGCATCTGATAAAGTGGGTTTTAGCCCACAAAAGCTTATGCCCAAATAAATTTGTTAGTCTCTAAGGTGCCACAAGAACTCCTCGTTGTTTTTGCTGATACAGACTAACACGGCTACCACTCTGAAACCATGGTTACTCTAAGCCTTATCAGCAGACTGCAGCTGTTTAATTCACTTAAACAGAAGCTGTTGCTTTCAGAGTCTCTTTTTTTAATTTGGAAGAAAAACAAATATAATAGCCTGGAAGCACTTTTGAAGAAACCTCCCATTTGGAGAAGTTATCAGTTTACAAGGGAAGTTGGATTAATTGGAAGTTTGCAATTATATTGATAACTGGAAGTCCAAAAAACACAGAGAGAGTCAAACATAGCAAGAGGTTTAAGCACAGATAAAAGTTGTTATCTCCCCATTAAAATCTTCTACAGCTTGATAAGTTTTTACAGGAAACTTAACATTATCTGTTGCATTTAAGATTTAAGTGTTATCAGCTAACTTAGATAAGACAGAAAACAAGTTCCCACTAACTACAGTGAAATGTCTGGTTCTTAGTTTTGACAAGTTAAATTATTCACCCTCTTAACTTCTTTGTTTGCAGAAGTTGCTCTCCAACCAATAGGTACAAACTGGGAACAAGAATCTCAACATCTGGAGTTGCAGATGAAAAGTGCAGCAAGGAAGCTAGCAAGCAAAGATGTTTGCAAGGAAGCAGATTTTCCTTCTTTCACACAATCTGTATTTTATTGAGTTCTGTTTACAGTAGGGATTTACTTATTGTTCCGGGAGTATTAGTAATAAGGTCAAGATTTTGGCCATAAATGCAGCCTTTTTCCAGATTCTCAAAGTTACTCTCAACAAATAAGTTTGTTTAAACCTGATGATCTCCCTTAATACCAGATGTTTGTGTTAGATGGGCACTCAGATTTAAGATTTTACCTTGAAAGTGTCATTTTAAAGTTGTACTGCAAATTGGGAGTGCTGTGAAATGCACACTGGGGTGCCCTAGACTCCGAATAGCCTAACAAATGCTGTAATGTCACTAACTATAGATTACGGTGACCTTTTTTTAAATAGAACCAACTAAGCCCTAACAAATACAGGTAAATGTAATGGTTTTGCATAATACAATATGTACATTTTTGTTCTAAGTTACAAAGCCAGAAGTCACCATTGTAATAGACAGGTTGGGTTTAGTTGGGGGAATTTACTGTATGGGATTACACAACATTTACAACTATTACTCATAGCCCTTCTGTTGGGACAAAGGTCACAAGATCTTTAATGACCACAAATGGTCAGTGTCACAGTTGCAGGGTTCTCTGCACCTCTGTCCCTTCACTTGTCCCTGAGTGCACCCCCACCGGGGCCAGGCCTTGTGTGTTTACCTCTGCTGGGGTGCAATTCCGCAATTCTCCCACTCTTATATGGGGCCCTGGGCTATCGCAGTTTGTGTATCCATGGTGCTTATCCAGTAGCTCTGACTGAGTTTGAGCACCTGTGGTTGGGATTATAGGACCAGTGGTGTACAGCGATCAGATGGCCGCCTTAAAACAGGAGTATTGTTTTTTTTACCAGTGGGAACAAAGCTTTTAGAGAAAAATGGATTTTAAAACAACGAACTATCTATATGGATGTGTCTAGCTGAATGCATTACCATGCTGTGATAGTGACCTAGGTAGGCGTAGCTTCTCCAGAAGCTCCTAGCACGTCCCTGAGTCTCCATCTAGTTCCACCAAAAAACTACGCTTTCTTGAAAGAGAATCCCATTTTAAACCCCGTTATAGGTTGGCAGGGGGATTGTTTTTGTTCTTTTGTGTTCCTGGGCTTTGACCCTTTCTCGTCCAAACCAGTTTTATAGGTTGGCTATCTTGTGCCATTTTTTTCCTTGCCACCTGTTTCTCTAGGCAGCCCTCTACTGTATTAACCCCTTGTATTCATACACTAAACACCCCAATAACAAGGCCAACATGCAGTGTTCATCAATTATTACAGAGCAGCTCCAAATCCATCACAGTCAGGATCTTGGGTTTGCATCTCCTTTGAATAACAGCTCAGTGCCCAGAGTCCAGAAGTAGCTCCTTTGAAAAGCCATTGTAGCCAGCAAGGCTCCCCATTAATTCATGTCTATGCATCTTTTCTTCAGGAGCCCAACATTTCGGTGCACACCAACAATCCGGACCTAACACCGTGTTTTCAGAATACCATCTTAGCATGGATCCCTAGCATTTACCTCTGGGCTGTCTTACCCTTTTATCTCCTTTATCTGAAACATTACAAAAGAGGATACATCGTACTCTCCATGCTGAGCAGGTTCAAGACGGTAAGATCTTTCTGTAACTCGCTGCACAAATGTGTATCCTTGAGGTCACATGTGGGAGTGGAAGCAGAGACATGCAAGTTCCAGGCAAATGGCACATAAAAGGGAAACCCAGTACCAGGTGGAAGATCAATGGCTTTATCTGCCTCTAGATTAAAGTTAGCAAATCAATACAGCTTTACAAATGTTTGATAATGAAGGGCAGTCTCTGCCCTGGCCAAGTCTGGGTTCAGGCTCAAAGCATTAGGCTGATGCCACTCTCACTGGTTTCAATGAGGTCTGGGTGCAAGTAAGGGCAGCTGGATCAGGCTCATGGTAGGTAACAATATGCACAGAGATCCCTGAAATACCTAGGCATTGTCGCTAGAGGTTACAAGCTACCCCTCTCCCTGGCTTGGATAAGCAGAGCTCCCGCTCCTTGGGTGGTGCAGTGAAAGTTCGCTCTCCAGTGTCAATTTACTTATCATCCCAATGATCTCCTTAGTACAGCTATCTGTCGATCCATCTATGGATCAATCAGTCGCACTTATATGACCCCTATATCTGAGCACTTCAAAATCTTCAATGTATGTATCATCACAACACGGTGGTGAGGTAAGTATCCCCATTTTACAGAGAGAGACTGAGGGCTTGTCTACACGGTGGGGTAATACGCACTACGAGGTGGTGTAATTTCTGAAGCACACTAAAGTGCTGCATTAGTGTGCAGTAAAGGTTCCATAGTACTATATGAAACAATACTGCTTTAAAGCACACCAGGGAATATTTAGTGCACACCAGCAGGGTCTACAAGGACCAATTAATGTGCAACATGTTAGTGCACTTTAAAAATCACACCCCTGTAGAGCGCATTACCCCACCCTGTAGCCAAGCCCGCTGTGACTTGCCCACGGTCCCACAGGGTTGTCTGTGGTGGAATGGGGAATTGACCTAGGTCTCCCAAGTCACCATACCGTGACAATTGGGTCAGGTGTCCTCTCGATGGAGGCTCGCACACTGCCCTTCACAGGATGCTCACTAAAATTTTTCTAATTATCTCCATCCTCTTCAGTTTGTGACATATCTCCCACACTCCCTCCAGCTAGTGAATAGTAACACTGGAAGTACCCTGCAGATGCTGCCATTCTCTCCATTTCTCTCCATTCGCATTCTCAGTTCATGAGTCACTGTGAGCCATCTCTCGCTTGGGAGATTTAATTCCTGTCACGTGGAACCCATCTGCGTACCTCCCAAAGCCTTCCTCTTGTTGTTGGGCTGGTTGAACTCCAAACAGATTTGCTATGCCCCGATGTCTTTGGGTAGTTTTTGACACAGGTGTATATGCTGACAAGAATTGTAACCTTGAGAATATAACATCGCTGTGTCATCTTGCCCTGTGTACTAGCTCCAGATGAATGGAACACAACCCATGGGGGTAAATTTACTTTAAATTGTCTCTCACACACACACACACACACACACACACACACAGAGGTCATCTCGTTAGTTTATAACTTCATAAACTGAAATGGCAATAGAAACCCTAATGGCCAGCTCAAGAGCTAAGGCAGGTAGCTATAAAAGCTCCCTTTGCACACTGTAAATATATTAATTAGCTAACCTTATAGAGCACAATGAAATGCTTTGCGAGAGGGTATCGGGGGCTGAACACTGAGGACCCGTAAAATCCATTAAGCCAGCCACTGTGTACACAAGGTAGGTACGTGATGAATCACTTCATGCCTTACCACCCTGAATTGAACCTCCTTGGCTTAGAATCTACCTGCCAATGGGATGAGGCAAGTAAGGGGAGTAAACAAAAGGAGGGGAAAGGGAGAGTAGGGCAAGGGTTAAAATAATGAGATTAAGGCTTGTACACACCTCGGCAATGTAAAGGATGTTAATGCTCTTGATGTTGGAGATAGATGCACAGTGGGATTAAGTGGTCTCATGCTGGCCCTTTGCACAGGGGTGAGTTCCAGCAAGCCCTTCTCTCAGAACCTGAGAGAAGGGCTTGCTGGAACTCACCCCTGTGCAAAGGGCCAGCATGAGACCACTTAATCCTCACTTAAGACCTATTTTGAGGGTTTAAGTGGTACATAGTTCTTGTGCTGGACCACAAGAGAATCAGGTTCAATCCAGGAGTAAAACTCGTGGCTCCAGTCCAGAGCACTTGTCACTAGATCCATCTCTTTCTCTCTCTCTCATTTGTGCCACTGGATTTCCAATTAAAACTGATTAATATAGTGAAAATAGGCAGATATGTATGTCTGTGTCCATATCACATTCACACCCCCCCCCAAAAAGTATGAGGCCAGATTCCCAATTGGTATAAATCAGTGTATGTACCCTCTATTGACCTAGCTCATGGTTTTCTTCACCTGGGTGAAGTAATGGCACTGTTTTATTTTAAATCAGCTTCTCGTTGATCCAAATATAACTACTTCTGCAGATCTGCACCTGGAGGCAAATTTATCATATGCCTTCCCCATTTAACACTTATTCTTCTTTTTAGATCTTAGGTGTTCTGCTGTGGTGTGTGTGCTGGGCAGACCTATTCTTCTCCTTCCATGAACTCCTACAAAGCAGACCCCCATCCCCTGTCTATTTTGTCACTCCCCTAATTGTTGGCATCACAATGGTTAGTATGCATTTCTATCAGTGACTATTAATGGGAGTAGCTTTCGCTGGCATGAAGTTACCCTTTGTGGACTAATGGGGTAGAAAAACCTTCCTGTGCATTCTCCACAGGATTCTACTGATCACCAAAACCCTGGAATTGGTCCAATGTTGACAGCCTTAGCAGAGAGGTTGAGGAGTAATTGGGCCATGGAAACTGAACTACCTTCCGAGCTCTCGAGTTGATGCTTTTATTGGTTGGGGCAGGATGGCAGAGTGCTGTGGGGTGAAGCAGAATGGCTAGCTTCATCATGTTCTATCTCTCTGATGGTCAAACAGAACTTTGGGAGGATTGTCAGTCTGACACCTTTCACCGCCGTTAAATGTTCTCTCTCTTTTTTTTTAAAAAAGTTGCTGAATGAATTATTAATATTTTTTGAGTTTATGTATGAAAAATGTTGCTTCCTGAAAAAAGCCCCTAGTGCAAACAGTCTGCATTGAAGAGATTGTGAGTAATGTCAGTTTAATGGAAGGCTTTGTTTTGCATCATTTATTTCCTAATGTAAAATTCTTCATGCTACCTTACTTGTGATTGTTGTGTAGAGATAAGTGACTTGTCTTTTATGTTGGGCTTGTTTTGACCTCTCCTGAGCAAAGCAATGTATTGGAGCCCTATTTGTGTATTGTTCTACCCTGTGTCAAACTGTGCTTCTGATTTATATTATTGTTGGCTTTTTATTGGACAGAAACCAAAAGCATTTTGCTAAAGAACTCAAACTAGAAGATGAAATACTAATCCTTATCCATTTAGCTTTTGCTTCCTTATGTGGGATGAAAACATTGACAGACAGGTTATAATTCCACCTATCTAGATGGAAGCAGTGAACTTTTTGGTGAAGAACCAATGAAGTTTAAAAATACGTTCACCCTTACTGTTAATTTGGTACAAACAAGAGAAATGTCGGTTAAAAGAAAAAACAAATTTCTGAATCAGAGCCCATGAAAACAGGGAGAGAAATTATTTCATAAGGGCCCTGTCCTGTTTTCATTAGGCAAGTGAAAGTTTGCGATTGACTTCCATGGGAGCACGGCCGAACCTTAAGTGCACAAGAAACCATTTTTGTAATCCTGTAATTTTAGTGGTGTTGCTGCTGTGGGGGGGAGGGTTATGATGGGCACCCACTGAAAGCATGAATGGGGAAAGCAGTGTCAGGCATGTATTTATGTGTTCCTGTGTTTACTTTTCACAGGTGTTAGCCACAGTACTCATTCAGTACGAGAGGCTGCGAGGGGTTCAGTCCTCAGGAGTGCTCATAATATTCTGGTTTTTGTCTGTTCTCTGTGCTGTGGGTCCTTTCCGGTCCAAGATCATGGCTGCAACAGCTCAGGTAAACATACTGTGCTTATGTAGGGGACAGCTGGTATAGCATTACCATGACTTGGAAGGATAGATGGGAATGAGTCACCCAGTTTAGATTTCATATCTGAACCTGAACTTTACCAGACAAAGGGGAAGTTTGGCTCCAAAGATGGAATTCAATCTGTCTGTAATTTAAAGGGAACTTTTGAGTCATATCATTGCATGCCAAGGGAATGCCCAGACTATGCTCAATCAAAGGATGCATTGGACACCTGGCAGGAATCTGAGGGCTGCACCAGTTTCACATACAGTGGAGCAGATCGCAGCCACCTTTTTAAATAAGGAACAGTGGTAGCAGAGACAATATGTCTTAATATCCAGTACTCCTGCTTGGATCATACAGTTTGGCTGCACTGTATAACTCCATGGGCTGCACAGTCAACTCTTGATGTGATGGGAACCGGATTTCACGCTTACTGTGGTTGTGAGCAAAGATCAGAAAGTTAGACGGAGAGAAAAGAAAGCTGTGCTGATATGATCATGTTTAAAAACATAGCTTGTTCTGCCACAATGAGAGAGGGACTGCCATATCCCTGATCCGAGCTAATTTCCATTTGACTATTGAATAAGTCCTGTGGATTTCCTTGTTATGGCCCCTCTCACCCTCACAGTGTAACTGTGAGGCTAAAATTCAAACGTAATCAAAATTCCATCTGGCTAATATAAATAAGTTAAAATGTTGAACTACATCATGATGCAGCACCAAAAGCTTGTAAATCTTATTCTGTAGTAAATCTAAATCAAGAGGTTGGATGGCCTACAGACCTGGACCATTAAAGCAAACCCATAGGCAACGTCTCTTCTATTGTCTTTGCAACCATCAGTGGCCAGAAACGCCCCCTCTCTGACTGTAAGGATTACAGATTTTTTATGGTTAATGAGAGCGTGCACAATTACATCAGACAGGATATAAACAAAAACTGTATAAGGGATTATACAGTTCTGCTAGGAAGAGTAAGTCAACCACTAACTGAGAGGAGCTGGAAAGAAACTTACCCTAAGGGAAGAATGTACAGTAATTGTCTATTACGAAGTTTCTTGCCCCTTCCTCTGAAGGCATCTGGTACTGGCCCCTGTCAGAGACAGGATACTAGCCTAAATGGATTCCTCTTTTGATCTGGTGTGGCAGTTCCTATGACTGTATATTAAAGGCATGATCCTGCACATATCATCACCACAATCTCCGAAAAAGACTTCAGGTGATTCTAATTCAGAAAAGTATCCTTATTCAGGAAAGGCGTTTAAGCACATACTTTAAGTCCCATTGAAGTCAACGAAACTTAAGCACATGCTTAACTTTAAGCACATATTTAGATGCCTTAATGAATAGGGACCCACATTTATAACCATTATTCCACATAGTAAGACATTTGCAGGATAGAGCCCTAGGGGAGAAAATGCACTGCCAGAAAGAAGCTCAATAAATTAGTAGCTTCTACAAGAATTAAGTCTAATGAAAACAACCCTTTACTGTTTTTTCTCCTTCTAGGGCCAGATAAAAGACAGGTTCAGACTTACCACATTTTACAGCTACTTTGCACTGATACTCATTGAGCTGATCCTTTCGTGTTTTAAAGAAAACCCTCCATTTTTCTCCCCTGTTAATTCAGATCCTGTAAGTACTGTTATATTCCTCTGATTGTATTTTATAGAATTTCTTAGGTGACATGTAAGGGAGATAGTCTCTATTGGGAGGAGTGTTCGGGTGGCTTAGGGCAGTGTGTCTCAACCTTTTAGGTTGGCAACCCATTACATGAAGTCAAAAATTTTCACAACATGCCTCCCCCCCATTATACGTACTAAGATTAAAAATGCGCAGTAGTAACAGTAATAATCCTGTGTAATTGGTTCATATGTGTGTTTCAAGAGGTTGACAGAGAATGCTTGCCCTTGAAGGGGAATTGTGTGCAGGGAGTGGGGGAGCAAGATTTTCTTTGCTTTATATTATAATAAAATTTTCAACACGTCATGATCCCCCAGTTGAGAAACACTGGTTTAGGAGATTGGTAATGATACACGGAGCCTTTCACCACTAGATCTCTGGTTCAAATCCAGCTCAGAGCAGTTGGTTGCTGAAGATAGATCTCACTATTAGAAATACTGAGAATACCGCACCTCATTTATTAAATTGTTATGCAGCAGCAAATATATTTATGAGAATTAAAATGTGATATTAATTGTTCCAAGGATTATCTCTGGAGAGACGGACTTCAGTTTGATGGATGTCCTCTTAATGATATGTGAAGCCATTGGGATTTTAATTTATTAATAAATGAGCCATTCCTATAGGACTTGAGGATGGACAAGGAATAACCTTACGATAAGACAATAGTGCTGTCTAGAGGTTAAATTGCTTCTCTATCTCTTTAAGCTGTTTTCATAATTGGATTTATGTTTGAACCAAGATGGGAGAGAATGCTGAATTATTGAATTAATTTCTGAAACGAACATTTCTGAAAGCAAAGAATGACATTTCATTTTGTACAAGTGTGATTAAAAAGCAGTATGAGGTGTGGTTGTTAAGGAAAGAAAGGAGCCTGTATGAAATGGAGAATGAAAAAGATGATTTTATGTCATTATTAGCACATAGTGCATAAGTTATACTCCATGATAGATCAAAAATGATTAAAATGTGTTTTGTCCTTTTTGAAGCAATGTTATTTTAAACTTCTTAATTTGTTTTTAATTTAACTTTCTTGTAGAATCCATGTCCAGAGTTAAATTCAGGCTTTCTTTCAAAGATGACATTTTGGTGGTTTACAAGGTGAGCATGTCCTTCAGTGCATGCATCCGATGAAGTGAGCTGTAGCTCACAAAAGCTTATGCTCAAATAAATTTGTTAGTCTCTAAGGTGCTACAAGTCCTCCTTTTCATTTTATGTCCTTCTAAGGCTTTTATAACCCCAAGGATAACCTCCATTTTTGTTGGCAAAAATACGGGACTTCTGACAACCAAAAATTTCCCTTGGAGTATCTACTGGATAAAGTCACTCGCTTCCTGTTCATTCTAGTGTAATGTTTCCCCTGAGAGGTGTCAGGACACCAGTGGTAGCAGTGAAAGAGATTTAAAAATCTGTCCATAAAGTGCCAAGAAGATTCATAATACCTTTCAGAACTGTAGAGGTGAAACTGAAGAGTAGCCTAATAAATAATATATACAATTTGCTTACAATGCACTGGAATGCTAACATACAGCAAGAGAGTTGGTGAGTCATAAGTACATGTTGCACAACAGGGATAATACTGCTACCTTTATACTCCAGGAGGGGGGATGTCTTTACTTTCCTGTGGAAGTTTTCATGTACTGTGTTCGTAAGGGGATTTTCTGAAGCATAAGGAAAGAAAATCGAGATATATATGTAACATGACAACTTTCAACAATAGAATTGTTGGTGTTACACATGGGTTCAAGGTGCAAAGTTCAGATCAGGATTCAGATCCAAAGTTTTGGCCCATCCCTGATAGAGAGATGGGCAAACTGCAAAATTCACATCCAGACTCAAACTTTCTTTGAGGGTGGTGGCATCTGGGATTTTTGCTTTGGCTTCAGTGATAATAGTTACACTGTCATTAGCAATGTCCTCTTATTATCCTATGTGTAAACCCAGTAAGACCATTCCTAATAAAGTGTGTCATATTTGCAATGCTTCTAAGGGATTTGAATGCTCAACTCCTATTACAAATTAATGGGCATTAGCTGTTCATATCCCCTAGGCAGCTTTGAAAACTTCACCCTAAATATGCCATTGAGGAATAATAATTTTCAGATATATGTGGGGAAAAAATCCCATTTTCCTTTGGTGGTATATGGTCTCTTGATTTTTATACGTCATTCAGCTCAGACAGTGACTCTCGACTAGTTTAGTTATTTTAACTTCCTAACACTTCACCATTCTCATGCAGTAGTATAATTCAACTCAAACACTTCTGGAGATGGTTTCATTATTCATCACAATTCTTTAAATTGTTTTTGTTGACTTTTAAAAAAAATCACAACAATATTTCCATAATATATTGGGTTTTTAAAATGTTGTTTATTAACTAAACCTAAACGTGGAACCTAAACTATCTGACCTCCTTTCCCTGCGTTTGTAACTCAGTTTTTGCTTTAGGGTCTAATTATCACTTTTGGTTTAGAAAGAGATTTCTCTTACTTTTGTTAGCTAAATGGTATTGAAGTTTCCAATGTTAATAAATGTCTTTAATTTTATCAGCCAAATGGATTTGGAACTATTATTTTTATATTCATACAGCATGGCAATTCTTGGTTATAAGAGGCCTTTGGAAGATAAAGACTTATGGTCTCTGAATAAAGAAGATACCTCCAGTATAATTGTACAACAGCTGCATAAAGAGTGGGATAAACAAAAAGACGAACGGAAACAGTAAGTACTTCCACATTTTAGCAAACCGAGATTGGTCTCTAAATTGTCTGTACGTTAAAAATGAGTCCTGCTCTGAAAAGGGGCAAAGGTCTGGTCTACACTACAATGTTGCTCCTGCTGATGTAAGTTGCCCACTACACAGATCTAATAACTTCCCCCTCCGTGAGAGGTGCAGCACTTAGGTCAATGTAGTTAGGATGACTCAGTGTTTGTGTAGACACTGCATTACTTACATTTCCCGTTGGCTGTCAGCCCCTCATGGTTTCAGAGTAGCAGCTGTGTTAGTCTGTATTCGCAAAAAGAAAAGGAGGACTTGTGGCACCTTAGAGACTAATACAGCTGGAGCCCTTCTACCCCGGGGCTGACAGCTAGGGCTGTTGGCCCCAGGGCGGGGGACGCTCCAGCTGTCAGTGTTCCACAATGCCCCACACAGTTAAGTTGGTGGAAGCTCTTCTGGTGAGGATGTGCACCCCCGACAGACGGGGCGTGTGTGGACGTGAACCACTGTGGTAATTACAATCTAACTTGGGTTGATTTACTTTTGTAGTGTAGACAAGACCTATGTAAAACGGCCACCTACTAACTCAACCAATCTGTTTTCCAGAAGTATTAAGTCACGTGTGCTTGCTTTAATACACTTTTACTCCTGTTAGCACTGCAGAACCAACACACTTATGAGAAAGTGAGCTGGGGTCTTCTCTGGCTCCGACATCACCTGTAGAATTGCTAAGTTAGGTATAAGTGCAGAATCTCCACCCCTGGTGGTGTGTGAGCCAAAAAGACCAGGCTGAGTTTGCAAGGGTGGTAATTTGGGTGGGGGAAGATCTCCTTACTCGAAACTGAGCAGACTTCATCTGGAATCTCTGAGAGACAATAGAGCTGGAGCCTGACGATCTCATTCTGAATCAATTTTCAGAATAGACTTTATGTGCATCTTAAGAAACAAAAGGAATCCCCACACACACATGCATGAGGCTTTCACATCTCACACCACCTTCAGCCTTTGAATAAGCTCCTGGGGTGAGGAATAAGGAACTAGGGATGAGATGCTTAGTACAGCTTCTCACTTTCAACTAGTAATAACAAGCTTTTTAAAAATGACCAACATTGCTTATGAAAGAGGCCCCTGCTCCTAGCGAAGTTAGGGGCAGAATTTCCCTTGTCTTCACGGGCAGCTAGCATCCGGCTTGGCCTTTGCATGTAGTTCGCACACTAGATGAGGTGTCCTTTCAGTCTCATATTCTGTCCTAATCTGATCTAAAAGGACAATTATTTGTTGTGACTGTGTCTCTCTCACCCACTGACTGGTGTCAGAAAGCACTTCTAAATAAATAGATCTCACTGAGGATGTGCTTATAGTCAGAAACGTCAATAAGTGGGTCCTTCATTTCCATTTCCTCTAATTGTGGATCTATTTCTTCTCCGGACAGAGGTTTTCCTCTGTTTCCCTGTTCCATGCAATCATGCCAAGTTGGAAAGCCCCCATTATGGGTTAATAGTATTAATGCTCATAATAGTATTTTTGGCAGGGTTAAATGTGATGGGGGAGTTTTTGCTTTGCAGCTGCGATTTGAAGAGCTTCCAGTACTAACACCGCTGGCTGTTCGGTTCTTTTAATAACTTGTCTATTTTTATGGAAGGGTGTAACGTGTATTATGTGGGATCTGGCCTCTTGGTGCACGGACATAAACCCAACTTCGCCCTAATGAGATTTGTGTAATGAGGGCAAACAGTTTACAGAGACGTCTAGGGCCCAGCAGAACTTCCATTCTGAAACCATGCCTGGGGTTTTGTCAAAAAGTTCATTGTGTTTTGAGATTCTTTCAAGCAAACCCAGGCCAGTTTGCTGTGAACTTGGATGGAATTTCTGGTCTGTGTTACCAACTGGTAAAACTTGGTGGTAAAGGCACTAGTGATTCTGAAATGCAGGGTACGTCTGCACAACAGCTGGGAAATATAATTCCAGTTGGGGCAGACATACACATAGTAGTTCTGCTCAAGCTAGTGGCTAAAAATAGGATGGCCACAGCAGCACAGACAGCAGCATGGGCTAGGTGCCTGAGTCTAGTCCTGCCTGACTCCCTGGATATGTACTCAGGTAGCTAGCCCCAGCTGCCATCTGCATCACCATGGCCATGCAGCTATTTTAGGCGGCTAGCTCAGGTCTCTCTTCCTTAGCTGGGAATTACCGCCCAGCTGCTGTATAGACATACCCTCAGAGGGAGTGCAAGTGAACTAAAGCAAAAGAGAACCTTCCAGGAACCTCCCCCTGCCCAAACTCACTGAGTTTCACATAGTTCTAAAACAGCTAAAGTGAGGTGGCTACACTTACCTTATAGGGATTAGCAGATGCTCCTAGTTGCTCTGTATCCAGCTCCACCGATGTTAACAGCATTGGGAGCCCATGTATAGACAGACCGGTGGCTGCCATCTGTGTTTTTAATGCTGTGTCAATTAGACCTACTCTGAGAAGGGTTATATGACACTGTATTAAAAATGAAATGGCAGACACGGGTACGTCTACACTAGAGTGCCACACTCGGGGAGCTGAAGGGGGGCTGGAAATGTCCCTACCAGACATAGGGCTGCATTATAAATCAAACAAATTGTGTGTGGCTGGCATAGGCAGAGCCTCAACTTTATAGAGAACTGTGTTTGTTTCTCACATTCCTATTGTTCCTGTCCATCGGGGTGTGAAACTTTAGCATTTTGGGTCATGACTTTCTCCTCAATGAGTCTAACTGAGGGGTTCTCAAACTGGGGGTCGGGACCCCACAGGGGGTCACAAGGTTCTTACAGGGGGGTTGTCAGCCTCCACCCCAAACCCCGCTTTGCCTCCAGCATTTATAATGGTGGTAAATATATAAAATGTGTTTTTAATTTATAAGGAGGGGTCACACTCAGAGGCTTGCTATGTGAAAGGGGTCACCAGTACAAAAGTTTGAGAACCATAGCTGTTAACCAGCTCTGTAAATGGACTATAAGAGAGGAATGAGGATTTAAGTTTTAGCTATAATAATAATAAAAAGAATTGGAAAATAGGGTATTATAATTTGCGTATGTGCTCCCTGGGTGTGCTTCAAGTCCTGCCTGCTTGCTTTACTGACAAAAATACAGTTTTGCTCCTATCCAAGCTACAGAGCCAATCTGGCTGTGGGAGACAGAGCTGGCATCTATTCAACCTCGTGTCAGCAAAATCATTAGTTCTTATGATCTAATTGCAGAATCTTTCCAACTGGGGAGGGATGATGTCAGAAATAGAGGGCATGTCTGCACTGACCGTTAAAGGTGTGTGTTTTCCTGTGGAGTAACTAATGTATATTAGCTATCTTGCTGTAAAAACACAGTCAAGAAAAGCCCAGGAGTTTCACTGCAGCGTTAAATAAGTGTAGTCCACCCTAGGTGGGAAAATAATGCTGATCTCACCTAGCTCCTTCCTGATAAACACCACAAGTGCATTGTCTCAACTTAATATTTTACAGCAAGATAACTATTGCACGTTTGTTTATCTTGCTTTAAAACCCTTTCCACTGCCTTTTCAGGCAGTGAAGGGAAAGCCAGAGAGAACTCATCATGGCTTTTCAGATCCTTTTGCTGAGTTTACAGTGCTGGTAGCCCCCTCTCCCCGAAAAAAAACCAAGTGTGTTGCTTGCAAACTGAGCAAATCGAACCTGGCAGATACTGAGCGAGAGAACGAACTGTGAAACCCAGTGAACTATTTTCAGCAAACAATTTATTTGTCTGATTTAGCCTTTATTTTCTGTTCACAAATGGTCTGTGAACACATCAGAATTTCCACAGTTTTGTTCAAGGAGTGATGTATGTGAACACATTTCTGCCTCTGGACTCTTTGTCACTTTGAGAATCTGTGGCCTGTTCAAATTTCAGACCTCAGCTAGCTCCAAAAAAACTACTCAGTCATTGGAAAAAGTCAAAAAGGCCCGGTCCTGATGTTATTAACAAAAGAGGTTAATTCAAAACTAACGTCTCAGTCCTGGCTGCTCCCAGGGTTCTTTTCCTGTCCTTCCTTGTAGCTGATCCTAACATCCAGGAGGCTTCACCCATCTGCGGTACATTCAGGGTGGAGTTTGATAAGACAGAATTGCCTCAGTGAGACAGCACAGTTCCAACACCTGCTGACAAAGGGTGGGCAGCAAAAAATCCTGCCAGCCTGTTCTGAGAGAGCTGAGTGAGAGTATCACAGAAGATGGGATTTCCAACAGCACCTAGGGGAATTAGGCACCCAACTGTCATTGAAAGTCAGTGCGTGTTGGATGCCTGACTCCCTTAGGTGCTTCTGAAAATCCCACCCAGAGTCTCAAATAGTATTATCATAATAAATGTATCACGTTTCATCAGTAGCTCTCAGTGTTTTGCAAAGGGAGTATCAGCATTCCCAGTTTTACAGATGGGGGGAACTGAGGCACAGACTGGTGAGGTGACTTGCACAAGGTTACCCAACAGGCCAGTGGCAGAGCCAGGAATAGAACCCAAATCTCTTGTGTTCTAGCTGGGGGCTCTATTCACTAGGTCACACAGCCGCCATAGTGCTCCTGAATTTTCGCCGTAATCGTTTGTTTCATATCCTTAGGAAAGAAGAGGTGGCATACGTGAAGACATCTAACCATATGCTGAACCATGTTGATGATGGCCCAGAGGAGGCAGAAGTTCTGATCCAGGATAAGAGGCAGCATAAAGAGCCTTCCTTCCTCAAAGCATTGCTAAGAACCTTTGGCTCATACTTCTTGATCGGCTCTTTCTACAAGCTGCTCCAAGATCTGCTTTCTTTTGTCAACCCTCAGTTGTTAAGGTTGGTTTCTCCTATCAGTCGTTTTTACCCCCAGTCCTCATGAACTCTCCGCTTCAGAGATGAGCATGCTTCTTGAAGTGCATTATTTTCCCCACACAGTATGCACACCCTGCAGCTTTCGTCGTGAAATGGCAAAAGGTGGCCGTTCTTCCTTGTGTACTAAAAGGGAAATCGGACAGTCTTGACTAGGACACCTACAAATAAAAGACCCATAAATTGGGCATGGCCAAAGCACTGCCTTGGGCTAAAAAATGGCCTGTTGCCTTCTGAGTTGCAGCCTAAAGTAGTTTATTCTTTACTGCTGAGGAGCATCCGCAGCCAGGCAGGCAGAGCACTGCATGCTGGGACCAGTAGTTTTTGCATGTCTGATGCCTATATCAATGATGAAGGCAGCTGCAATATGCTTCATTGTATACAAATGAAGTGTGGCCCTTAGACACCTGGCAGGTGGCCAGTGTAGTTCTTGGCTGGGACAGATTTGGGAGTTCCTGCCTTATATGTAGATTTATTCTAGACGGAGCCAAGGCCTTGGGTATTCTCAAAGGTGTTGCAGTGGTGAGAACATGGGGTGGGGTGAATACATTTTCCAGAAGAAGGAAATGATCGGATACAAGAAGGAAGGTCCTTGCCGAGAAGCGGCATCAGTAGCACCTTTCCCGCCTTCTCTTGCACTCTCCTTACATGGAGTAAGGCTCCTAAAAATACTTTGCTGTTTGTCTCCCTGGGAGATCGGCTCTCCCAGCCCAAGTCATGAAAGGGCTGTGCGTCTTTGTAAAGTGGTATCTCACTTCTCTTTCTGTGTTGATTTGTTCATGTGGCATAAAGACCACCAGCTCATTAACTAGGAAGAATGTTGTGAAGGAAATACCAGAGTTGCAGGGAATAGCAGTTGCGTTCCATCAAGCAGTCATTTTTCGCTCTCGATCTTTAAAAGACGCCCCGACATTTTAAATGCTTTTGGAAAGAATAGTGGAGAATGGATTAAGGTTTTAAATGAAGGTAGGGGGTGGGGTGGAAAAGGATGGGGTCATGTGGTATAAAAACCTCTGTTAAAATAATGCTTGGTGCGGAGCTGTCTTCTGAGATCCTGCTGATATGTGAGTGCTTTGTATAACGCACAAAAACTTGTTACACAGAGGAGGACCCAACCCACCGTATCTGCATGTTGTAGTTTACAACATATCTCCTTTCCAAGCCTTGGGGGGAGAGGAGAGCGCTGGCAGGCTTTTAAGGGGAAAGTGGGTTAAATGTCATTATATCCTGGGAGCCTCTCAAACTTGTATCAATTCAGAGATAAGTTTAATGTCCTGGTCGATGATATCTCAAGGCACATTGCCGTGCATTCATGTAAGCATCTAAACTCCTGTGAGCAGCCTCAGGAAATTTGTTTCTAGCGCCTGGAAAAAGTAGGGCTGTTTGGCAAGTTTTGATGCATGCAAAACAATAGTTTTGTATTTCCAGAAAGATCACTAGGTCACATGCTGGGTTCATCAGGAAGAGCCTTTACAGAGCTCCCCACCTAGTATGTCTCAGTCCGCTGATGCTGCCTGGAGCTGCTCAGGGGAAGGTGGGTTTGGGGCCAAAAAGGAATGTTAACCCTGGCCTCCATTCTTTTGCAACAAGTGATTTGGGGCCTGATCCTTAGCTTTTGCAAATCATCACTGAAGTCCCTGGAGCTATGCCAGTTCACAGCAGCTGGTGCTCTGGCCCTTTGAATGAAATCTTAGGTCCCACTTTCCTCTGATAAGAAAAGGCAGAATTATTGTGGCAGAGCTTAATTATCTGATTCATAGTGCCAGATCCACTTTACGTGGCTAATAACCTGAAATTGGAAATGCAGTTACTGGGGTTATTGTGCATTACTTGATATTTTCTGCTTATTAGCCATATCTTTACCATGCAGGCCTCACTGGGAAAGCAATTGTGTGTAGTAGAAGTCAAGGGTTATTAATGAAGATAAATGGCTAGATTAATGGCACCACCATTTAGCTAAAAGGTAGACGTGAACGTCAGTTCTTCATGGATACATCTAGGAGAATGGGGTTTGGAGCCTATTTCCCTGAGGGAAAAGCCAGCCCGAGGCACTGGTGGTCCAGGAGTTTGAAGAAGGTTAAGATGAGGTGATGGTTTGACTATGATCTGCTGTGATGGAGTTTTGGAGGAGATGAAGAAAAAAAAATTAGAGACACACTCCAGACCTGTGGGGTAATTGAATGATTGTCTTCTGCCAGAGGGGCAGATTTAGCTGGGGATCCATTAGCCCCTTGGCATTTGTAAGTAGGCTGAGGGAGCTCAGCTGGGAGAGAGCTGCCGGAGACCCAGGGCTCTCCAGCAGAGATGGAGTCACAGTGAGTGAAACAGACTCTTGTCTGTGAAGGCCTTGAGGTAGGACTTGGAAGAAATGGGGACATTGCTGTGGGAAGCGGCTGGCATCTCTGTGGAAGGAATGCAGTGAGAAAATCCTGAGAAGAAGCAGCGGGTAGCAGCACAATTAGCTCAAAAAGACAGAAACTGGGTTTGTGTTGGAATGTTGGTGTGGACTGTTTGATTGGACTTCAAAACCTCAGAAGGGGACTGAACTTCCCGAGGGCCAGGCCACAGAAGGCCCAGATGGAGACACGCTATTGTGGGGCCATGGAAGTGGCCGCTAATGGGGGCATTAGAGATGTGTCCCTGTAATGCCTTAACCTGACACTAGGGAGTGCTCTTAGGGTGAGTACAGTCTCCTACACCTGCCTTATGTAGTAGACAGGCTGGTGTCCCACTGCATGCATCACTCAGCTCATGACTACATGGAGCTACTTAGATAGACAGGCCAGATAGGGGACAGTGCATTATAGAGGCTGGAGCTCAGCAGAGCCTGATGTTCTGCCTTGTATTCCCTCTCTGACTAGTTAGTTCACAACTGGGCTTTCTCCCTGGCAAGACCTAATGTTTAGCTGTTGTATCTAATGTTATTTGAATAAAGCCATAACCTAGCTTGTGACCAGGAGAATTTTTTGTCATTTGAGAGAAAAGGGAGTATGTGGCAGCCTGCTATAAATAAGAGAAGCTGTGTGTTATGTTATGTCCCATTAATCTCTCTCCTTGTTTTGTTTTTCTTCCCCAACTTTCTTAAAAACAGCATATTAATTGGCTTCATTAAGGATAAAGATGCCCCATCCTGGTGGGGATTTTTGATTGCAGCTTTGATGTTTTTCTCTGCCGTGCTGCAGACTATAATTCTTCATCAACATTTCCAGTACTGCTTTGTTACTGGGATGAGGCTGAGAACTGGCATCATTGGGATGATATACAGAAAGGTAAGACTGGAAGCATGTAATTGGTCAATGTAACTATATATAGCCAAGGAGGAGTGATCTTAGCCATTAGACAATGAGGAGAGAACCGGACCTTGATTATGGGGAGAAAGCAGTCTCCTGGAAAATAAAATGAATGCTCAGTGTTCTAACATGCCTCACTGCACCTTAAAGTACTTTCAAAGAAAGTAGCAGCTGAGTGTGCGTGTGTTGTTGGATCACCAAACATGGCACAGTCAAAGACTGGTTTTATTTAAATATTCAAAATCAAGGGGTGCATCCTTAATGTGTTTTGACTATCTCAGAAAATAATTGTATCTAGTAAAGAGGCATCATGTACTGATCAAGATGGAGGAGCTCAAAACAAAATATAGCTCATGAAATGTTATTCTCCAAATGAATTAAAGATGATTTAGGATTGACTTAATTGTTTTATTCCTACTGAAGAAGTAGCTACTGAGACTATCTGGCTTTCCTGTTCCCTGAGGATTTATTATCTGCATTTCTCCGCATGTGTCTAAGATTGATAATCGTCAGGGTCTCTCACTTTTCAGTCCTTGGTCATCACAAACTCAGCAAAGCGCTCCTCTACTGTTGGAGAAATTGTCAACTTGATGTCAGTGGATGCCCAGCGGTTCATGGATTTGGTGACTTTCCTGAACATGTTATGGTCGGCGCCGCTTCAGATTTGTCTAGCTTTATACTTCCTCTGGCAGGTACAGGAACCATTACATTTGTCAGAGTTTTTATTTCAGTGACACGCAGACTGGATTTTATTTGTTGAATTCTCCACCATTTTCAGAAACCTCCTCTCATTCTGTCTTGTTTTGGCATAGACTGATTGACACCAATTTACCAAATTAATTAATCTCTTAATTACTGCCATATACTGTGGTTTGTCATATACAATCTATGGTTCATAACAGAGTTCCCAGCAGCTGATGCAAATGACTTTCTATATGTATTAGTGAGGGCTGAATACATATGGTACAAACATTACTGAGGAAATGAAATCTGTACAGCTATCCTACAGTAGACAGTCAATATTATGCTTCCTAAAGAAATGTGCAAAACACTAAGTATGGACCAAATTCCACCCTAGTATAAATAGTATAAATACCACGCCATTTGCTTCAGTGAAGTTGCATCCACTTCAACCAAGGTGGAAACTATCCTTATGTGTGTATAAAGCATTGACTTCCATCCACTTGAAATGTTTTAATGCTAATTGAATGTTTTTAATTTGTAAGACAGTGGCTCCAAGCCGAATGCCCCATCTGAGATCAGGACCCCTTGTGCCAGGTGCTGTACAAACACATACTTACAGTCTAAAGAGACAAGACAGATAAAGGGTAGGGAAACTGAAGGATTATTAGTCCAACTTTACACATGGGGCAACTGAGGCACAGAGCGATTAAGTGATTCATTAACAGAGGACGTTTGGGGCAGAGGCAGGACTCCCGAGTCCCAGTTCTGTGCCATACTCACAAGGCTATCCTTCCTCTCTAATGCTGCATCTTCTGCCCACGTAAAACTGCAGTGTACCACCATTGAAATGAATAGGAATTCTGCATGGAAATCAGTGGCAGGGTATGGAGAGCGGATGTTTTGTGGCCGGTGGTTATGTGCAATTTGAGCAGCATGGAGTATGTGCAGATGTCGGCTCTGAAAGAAATTCGTTTTTCCTGCATTTGGTTGACTAAATGTGCCCCGGATATGTGGACTTCGGGCTGTTACACCCTTTAGAGCAGTGGTCACCAACTCGTTGATCGCGATAGACTGGTCGATCCTAGAAGATCTCCCAGTCCATCGCGATCTCCAGCATGGCTGCCGCTAAGGCAGACTCTCTACCCCAGCCCCACACTGCTTCTGGAAGCAGCTAGTGTGGCCCCGGTGGTGGGGGGGCAGAGGTGTCCTTTTGTGCACTGCTTTTGTGTCCTTTGTGCACTGCTCCTGCCTGCAAGCACTGCCCCCACAGCTCCCATTGGCCGGGAGAGCTGCGGGGGGCGGTGCTTGCAGAGAGGGGCAGCGCACGGAGCCACGTGCCCCCTGCACCCTCCCTCCCCCCTGGGGCCACAGGGGTGCGTTGGCCCCTTCCGGGAGCGGTGTGGGGAGGTGTAGAAGGGGGCTCCGGGCTGGGGCAAAGTGATCTTGGGTAAAAATGTTGGAGACCACTGCTTTAGAGGTTTTCTCTTTCTTCGTGCTGTAAAATAATCTACCTTTGGGGTACATAGCGACATAATGAGCCACTAGTGACTTTGTAGCATTTTATGACCAAATACAGAGACAGACCCTGTGACTCAGGCTGAGGATGCAATCCCTCATGTATTAACATTCAGGGTGATTGAGGTTTTTTGTCAATTGCTGTTCCCTATATCAGAGAGAAGTCAGGGGAAATGCCCCCCCTCTAGGTTCTCCATTCCCTGCCTGTAAATATTTGGTATCTTTTCATATATGGACTGTATTTTCTTTTTTATGAGGTTTGTGGTGTTGTTTTCTACATCTGTTAAGATGCTCTATTTGCATTAGTCCACTGCTGTATTCCCCTTCCGCCAGGAGCAATTTCGCAAATAAATTGCAGGAGCTCTCAGATGTCATCGATGCTAGTTTAGTACTGGTAGCTCTCGATCAATACTGTGATCTAGACTATACAACAAGAAGAGGGGAAGCAGAGTCAGAACTCCCCAGTGGGGGGTGGAAATTCATACTCTCACTTCAACTACGTGTTAATGAAGCCATGCCTTACTTTTTTACCAAACCCAGCTTCTTTCAGTGCTATCTACCGGAGATGACCTCATTTCATGGAGAGCAATAACTTACATTGTCTCTTTTCCTATCAAGACTTTAGGGCCTTCTGTGTTGGCAGGGGTTGCAGTGATGATCTTACTAATCCCATTGAATGCTGCAATTGCTATAAAAACCAGAGCGTTCCAGGTAGGTAACGTTAAGGATTATCCATAACCCAAGGTGGTGGCTCTTCTAGAAAAGTGGAAGGAGTCACAGTCTTTTTAGTGCCTACATCAAAAGTGCAATGTGTTTGTGTACGCTGGATGAGATGCTGTCAGTCAAAAGAATCATGAATGGGACTTTTCAGTATCATCCAATGTTGGCTTAACTCTGTTGCTCCCATTGAAGTCAATGACAGTTTTACCACTGATTTCCATAGGAGCAGAGTGCGGCCAACGCTTTTGAAAATCCCACTCCATATTTTTCTTTTTACATTCCTTCTCTGTGTTACTACAAATAACTCAGTGATTCAACTTCATGAATCTTTAAAATCTGATGTTACATTTCTCCACTGATGTTGCTTGGGTCCTGTTTTGCATTTCACTGTGCTTGAATATTGAAGCTGGACAGGTCATTTTTTATTACATTCTGACACAAGCCAAATGCTATTATGTTTTAGTTGCAAGCACTGCAGGGGAGTTTTTTAAAAGAAGTCATTGAAATGTAAAGACAAAACTTTCTCTCTCTTTTTTTTTTTTTTAAACAACCAAATCTGCTTTCCAGGCCTCAGCTGCTTGAGAGAATCCCTTGTAAGAGGCTCTTTGATTTGACTTTAGGTCAAAGCCATAGATTAAATGAAAGGGGCCCTGAAGAAAGCTTGGGCAAGTAATTAATGAGCCAGGTCTCCAAGGCTGGATCCCTCTGTGGGATCAGGGCCACAAAAAGGACAAATGTATACAGAAGATTAGGCTATTATTTTGTTTGCTTTGAGTACAGAAGAGCAAATATAAGAGCTATTCTTAGTGACAGACAGAGGCTGTGATCCAGACTGAGTCCAGATTAAATCGTTACACATTCTCTGCAGGTTCTCATCTCTTACCATGCATGAGCTAAACTGAACAAGTTTCATTTTAGTTAGTGCTAACGATTTTAATACTAATGGCGATTGCACTAATAATTTAAATAGCCAGTTCTCCTCACAGGCCTTCCCTAGGCAAGCAAGAAAATTGAGAGCTTGATCAATTCACTGTTCAAGCGAAGGGTGTGCAGAATGATGCCAGGTGCTCTTCCAAGCAACCTCCAGTCTGATGGGGACCTCTACTGGGACAAGAGGATAATTCCCTCATCTCTATACCCATTCACTTGGTGGCCTCTACTGAGAGTGCCTAGAAAGAGGGCAGAGGTGTTGGTGTACTTGTGCTATGGATTTCTATCCTCTGTGGTAGAAATTAAAACTGCCCGCTCATTTCTTGTAGACCATTGGATAGTCAGCAGATGATGATGCCTTTCATCAGTGCCAACCCTGGCCAAATTTGAACTTCTGAGTTTAAGCTCAAAGGAGCCTTTATTCCATTAGCAATTTGCGTGGTCATTCACACTCCATGAGTAGTGCAATGCTAATGCAACAAAGTCCTTTGGCTTCTTAGCTGGATTTTTCCAGCTACAAGATTATGCTGAGTAATGGGATGTCGTAATCTTTTAGTGACTGTTTGGAATATTTTTTTGAGGTAAAGAGCCCAACCCTTGAGGTTAAATAGTGTCAGAATTTAAAAGTAAAGATAAATAGTGATAATAGCTTCAGCTTTAGTAACAGAACAATATAGTTACATTCCACAAAACCTTGGGACAGCCAACAGATCTGCCAGTTAATCACTACCTAATAAATATTAGCATTTCTTTTCTCCCTTGACCTATAAGGAGATGGTTAGGGTTGAGTAGCAGTGTGTATGGATTCCAAGCAGGTGAGGTGTTACATTTAATTTTTCATTATATCCACGTTCTATCCTGGGGATTTGATCTGGGAGGTAATGGAGTGGAGACTGTTTGTTTCATCAGTGTATTTTAAAGAAATGAAGGGCACCCAGACATATAAATAGGCACTTTTAAAATTGTACATCAATAAAAATCTAACTAAAGAAAGGCAAGAATTAGGGTAGCATTTTCAATAGTGCCCAAGTCCCAACACATTTGAAAATTTTACCTCTAGACAGTAAAGTTGATTAGAATGCACTTGTATTTCTAACAAATTATGTAATACACTGCCTGCCTTTTGTGTCTGTCTAAAAATATAGACAGATTTTTTTTTAAACAATGTTATTTGGAATAATTTAGGTGGAACAGATGCGGTATAAAGATTCCCGCATTAAACTAATGAATGAGATTCTGAGTGGCATAAAGGTACTGAAGCTTTACGCGTGGGAACCATCCTTCCAGGAGAAAGTGCTGGAGATACGAAAGAATGAGCTCCATGTTCTGAAGAAAGCAGCATATCTAAATTCTTTGTCCACCTTTGCGTGGGTCAGCGCACCATTTCTGGTAAACATCATTTGGATTGCTTACACAAATAGGTCTGAAAGCTATCAAGGCATAAAATAGAAGGTGAAATGCAAATCCCTTAAATTGACTGTCTGCATATCAAATGGGTATTGGAATAAATGTGTATATTTAAAAATCATACATACGCTTTAAAACAATTGAATACTTTACTATTCTATGACACTGTTCATTAGAGGGTATCAAAGTATTTTTCAGTGAAGTCTCACAGTTAGAGCTGGGCACAAAATAGCTTTCCGATCCTGTGGAAATTTTTGAGATTTCAAAAAATGTTCCCGTCCCAAATCAAGACAATAAGTCGAAATCTTGAAAAATATTGTGCACCAAAAATCGGGGGGAGGTGTGGAATTTTATATTGGGTTTATCAAAATGTCTTGTATAGATTTCAGCCTCATTGTATGTATTTATTTATTTTTACTTGAACTTAAATTTTTAAATGAAAAGTCATTTTGACCTTAAAAACTGAACTTTTTTCATTCTGGAAATGTCAAAATGGGAAGTGTCAACAATTCTGAAATTTAACAGGAAACTTTGTCATCAAAACTGAAATTGTTTGTGGGGAAAAGGTTGGTTTTGAATTGGCATTTTTCTGATGAAGAAATATTTTGTTTCCAAGTTCCTGAGCAGTTCTCCTTACTATGCCCTTGTATGACGTATGACATAGACACAGACACTGGGGGCAGATGAAGAGCTAGCCACGTTCTCTCCTCCCTCTCAGACTTTCCTATTAAATTCCCTTTGATTTAGCTGTGGATCTCATGCATTCTTATCACTGATCCCCACTCACTTGTTGAGTGTGATTGCAGCTATGTTGTGAGTGGTAAATATTATTGTCCCTATTTTATGGAGGGGTGCACCAGGTTACACAGAGTCAGTGGCATAGTTGAGAATAGAAGCCAAGTATCCTGTGCAGTAAATGCTAAGAAATGCCTTCTTGACTTACTAGAAAATGAGTTTCTCCTTTGCTTTTCTGCCAAGACTCCTTAGTTTACATTTTTGTGTTTAGCCTCCAATGGCCAATGATACTGAAGTTAACAGTGGGCAAATTGGAGTGGAAGGAACAAGAAAGTGGCCTGAACTTTCCCCAGAACACACCACCCCTTATAAATACACCTTAAACTTTTATGTACTCTCAAGAGCCTTGCAGTTCACCTTTAAATCTCAGCTGTCAATGAAATATAATCAACAGTAATCAGCAGATAGTCTTGTTCTGTAGACTTTGGTAATCATTAGCGTCATTTGTGTGGTACGATGGCTTATCTTTTAAAGCACATTGGGATTTGATATATGAAAAGATAAAAAGCAATAGTGAATTGGTCCAGTTCTGACTCTGATGATTTCATTTCTAACGTTAGCAGTTAGGCCTGAATGCTCTTAACAAATCAAGAGGTTTTTTTTTTATCAAACACACTTTCTGGCTTTCAGGTTGCGCTGACCACATTTGCAGTATATGTCAGTGTGGATGAAAATAATATTCTGGATGCAGAGAAAGCCTTTGTCTCCCTCTCCTTGTTTAATATCTTAAGGTTTCCACTCAACATGCTTCCCCAGGTCATTAGCAACCTTGCACAGGTAAGGAAGGTCTTGTTCATTATTTGCTTCAAATGCAAAAAACAATGATCTCTCTTGATTTTAAACTGAACTGTGAAATATGACAATTCCAGGTGTCTCCCGTACTCTTTTTAATGTTCTTTTATTAGCACTGCACTATTAGCAGCCTCATTGCTGTGAGTGAGCCTGTGTTTTGTGGCATTTCGTGTGAGTTTTGCTTCACTTAAGCAAATTTACTTTATCTCAAAAATGACATAGCTCAGATCTTGACGTTTGGGATACAACCCATCCCAGGGAAGGAATGAGTCATGGTTCACGAACTCCACACAGTAAAAGCATGAGCCTGCTTCCCTTCCGACAGGAAGGCAACTGGTTTCTCGTTTTAAAGACTGTGAAATGATGCCTCCCTTTTTTTGTTAGACAAGTGTTTCCCTGAAGAGAATTCAGCAGTTCCTGAGTCACGATGAGCTTGATCCAAATTGTGTGGAAACCAAGGTGGTTACTCCAGGTAAAGAGGAGATGATGTGGATATGGAGGTGTGCATGTGTGTGTCTGTGTGGGTTTGGAGAGGGAGAGTGCATAGAAAACACCAAACTTGCAATATTTATCATTAGGCTACTTGGATTACAAAAGAATCAGTTCATGATAAAGTCATTGAATTCAGAAAGGAAGTCCTTTCCTGGAAAATGCTTGTTTGCCCTCGAGACAATGTGGAAACTACCAAGGTTTCTGGGCTGCATTTGCGAGGCATGAGCTGTTCCTTTAAAATGCTCTGTATTTGACTCTGTATTTGTAATGTAATGGTTCGTTCTTCGGGGCATCAGCTGATCATCAGGGGCCAGGCAGGGCCATGTTTGGCATTGCATAAATGCATAGGGATGATATGGAGGTTTTGGGGGGCGGGGAAGAAGGGGGTCGCTTGCTTCTGTTGGCCACTGCCAGAGGCACAGGATCCCAGATTCAGTGGGAGAACGGTCTGATTTCATAAGATTCACAAAGTGTTCTCTTGTAACACACCCTTGTTGTTCTTTGATTTAAAGACAAAAGATCAAAAGTTATTTTGTCTTCAAGATTCTAAGGGGGCAAGAGATGCAAGGCAGCTGTCGTGTGATTACTATTACATACCTACCATTCCACAAGGAGGTGAATAAAACCTGCCCATCCCTAACTTGTTAGGTTGGCAATGTAGAGCCGTTCAGAGGCAGGCAGGCCTAAACTTCTACGTCGACCTCCCCAGCAAACTGTCAGCCTTTTACTGACTATGGAATCGTCCCTTGAGTTGTGGGATGTGATGTAATTATCACAGAGGGATATTGAAAGCTCTACTGGACGATTCAGGTGATAAGCTGCTCTAGGGACCAGTCCTGCCTGGGAGGGAGATAAACAGCTTTCTCATGTCTCAGTTCTACCGTTCTGTGATTTCACTTACTCTGAACAGTGTTCCCTTGTGACTGAGCAGATCACAAATGTTACTTCCCATGCCCAGAGAAAAGGGATGCAAAACTTCCGTAGAAATAAACGCCCTCTAACTGTTCTCCCTTCTCAGTACAAAAGCCTCACTCAGCACCATTATGCGCAAAACTTTTTCCACCGTCTCTCTTCTGTTCTGTTGCACAGGCTACGCCATCACTGTAACAAATGGGACATTCAGCTGGGCAAAGGAGCTCAAGCCATCTCTGAAAGAGTAAGGTTTCTTTATACAATTCCAGTACAGCATCAACCTGCTTCCCTCTGTTTGTTGTCTTTAGCGAGATCCATTTCAGGGTTGTTTAATTTTAAACCAGTAGTGTGTTCGATTTCATTGTTACAAAGTTATATTATCCGATCTCCTGCACACGTCTTTGTTTTATAAACATCAGAGCAGTTTGCTTGTCCCGTATTATTATGCTATACAAAGCCTAAATATTACAGAGCCTAGAAACTGCAGTGACTGGCATATCATAGGTAGATTAAGGGACAGATGGAGTAAATTAATTTCTAATATAGATAATACATATTTACTGGCCCAATCTGTTGACTAGGCAAATCAGATTATCTGATGGGCTGCTGGTAGTGCTCTTAAGAGAGTTGGGATGTACATGTTGGGACGTAAAGACGTAAGTTCATGGACATGAGAACACTTTTTCTGTTCTGTTAAGGATTTTGTGTCAGACCCATCACCGTGATATCTCAGGTCTTTTTGAGAATCTCGTTGCAGCTTTCTCCCCCAGCCTCCCAGTTTTGGTTTCACTCCCTGCTTGAACAAAGTCAAATCTAATTGTGGCTAAAAAGTTGCACATTTTGCCTAGTTTCAGGTCAAAATCAAAGGCACTCATGCTACAGTGTGCTGAACATGTTATAAATGCTTAAGGAGAAACTTTGGCGTGGCTCAGACCTGCTTGAAAAGCTCAGGTTTTGCAAAAAGCTCAACTGAGCCAGCCTGTGTTTTGTAACAAAATCTGAAACCAGGGGAACTTCCTTCTTCTGGGGTTTCATTCTGAAAGATCCATGCAGCTGTAACTAGAATTATTAGCCACCAAAATTACTGTCCCTTAAAATGCTGGTGAGGGGAATATGCTACTGGATATGGAAGATAGTGAGGAAAGGTTTTGAATTTTGGTGGTCAATCCTGCTTTGAATGCTTTTTTGAAAGCCTGGCTACATATGAAAAACTCCTGTAGGTGATGAAAGGAGTCTGAGGAATGGCTCTGGTCCCAATCCTCCATCTAGTTCTGTGCATATGGGGCTGGCTTTGACTTCAGAGGGGCTATGTAAAGGTAGAGGGGTCCGATCATACAGATCTGCTGGAGGATTAGGGCCTGAGTCAAGACTTTAGACCATTTAAAAAAAAAAGAAAATTATATTTGTAAGCGTTTTGCTTTCCCCTGTCATGTCATTGTCCATTCTATTTACTAGCACTATAAATATTTTTGTTAAATGGCTTAAATGTCTTTAAACAAGGCACTTAATCCCTCAACATTTCCAGACAGGTGTTCTTGCTGAGAAAGGCCCTGAAATCAGCTGAGTCCTTCCAAAAAGGTTATTAACCCTTTGTAACCCAATAAACTGATATAATTTGAAAACAGGGTCTTATAATGGAAAGTGTAGGTCAGTCTTATCTATAGGCATTGCTACCAGCTCTCCTGATACTCTCAATGAATTCAGTGCATATGTAACGCTGACAGACCCCAATCGTCAGCGGGCGGGATCGAACCTGGAATCTCTGGAGCTTAGTGCATGAGCCTCTACTGCAAGAGCTAAAAGCCAACTGACTGTAGAGCAAACTCATTAATCTCTCTAAGTGATCTCGGTGCCACTAGATGGGACAGAACACCACATCCGGGAGGCATGTGGGTTACACATACTGCAAGGGTAATGAGGAAATTGTCCTGAATCATAATAGGGGCTCCTGTGTGCTACCACAGTAAAAATAATAATTATAATAAGCATGCTTAAAAAGAAATCGGGGGAGGGCGAACCAACAACCCAGCTACATTTACTGTATCATTTTATGTGCATTTACTGAGGTAGGGGGATTGTCAGTGCGTACATCAGACCTGACAAAAGGAGCAGTAATGTCTTTAGTAAATGAACGTTTAATTAATTTTCAGCCTGTTTCCTCCACAGTATAAATTTGTTGGTCCCCAGTGGTTCTTTGGTTGCTGTTGTTGGCCATGTTGGCTGTGGGAAGTCTTCACTGGTATCAGCTCTTCTTGGTGAAATGGAAAAGCTAGAAGGACAAGTGGCAGTGAAGGTGGGTTCTAGTTACGATGGTGCTTCAAAATAATGTATTAACACACCTAGCATATTGTATACATGCACATAGTGTATTAGTGTATGTCCGCCTGGACAGAGAATTCAGGGCTGTCTGTAATTTTACCAACGTCTCTGCATGCTTGTTTGGGTTTTGCTCATAACTGTTCAATTTAATCAACTGTAGTGGTTTTCCCTGAGATTTCTACTGTACGTCAGCAATTAGTGCATGTGTATGTACAATTCATATGTACTGTAGTGTGTGACTGTGTATGTGCATATTACATATAGATTTGAATTAGCTCTGTAATTGTAAATCACAGCTCATTAAAGGTAAATCAATTCCACAATGAATAGTAAATCACAGAGGTTTGTTTTTTTCATTTTAGGGATCTGTTGCTTATGTTCCACAGCAAGCTTGGATTCAGAATGCCGCCCTGAAAGACAATATTTTGTTTGGCCAACAACATAATGAACAGAAGTACCAAAATGTCCTGGAGGCCTGTGCTTTAAAAACTGACCTTGAAGTACTTCCAGGGGGAGATCATACTGAGATAGGAGAGAAGGTAGGGCCCTTAACAGCAAACATGCATGATGATGGCTGCTCTGTCTGTGCAATAGAAATAATGCTTTATATTTAGACCCTGATCCAGCAAAGCTTTTAAGCAGCTGCTTAACTTTAAACTTATGTTTAAGTCCATCCTATAAAACAAAGCTCTTAAGTATGAGCTTAACTTTAAGTGTGTGTGGAAGTGCTTTGCTGACTGGGGATCATAGACCTGATCTTGTGAGAGACGGCGCGTCCTCCACTCCCAATCAAGTTCTGAGTGTGATAAGGAATTCTGTCCATGGCAGTTTCAGAATCCAGGCTTCTTCCCATGAAGGGAATGTGATACAACTCACACCAAGCATGGCAGAGGATCCTCTCCTAACTCTATTCAAAATAGAAATCAGCTTGTTACACAACTGTTTCCCAAACTAAAGATGGTTTTGCGGAGGCTCACAGGTTTCATGCCAGCGTGGGCAGTGTTGCGCGAACGTGAGTGGATATAGTGAATCACATGGAAAGCAGGAACAATGTGGCAAAACGTTGCCGTTTCAGCTGCATCTTGCTTTGAATTTGTGTTTTGTGTCTTGTTTGGCAGGTTTTGGTTTTTAGCAGCCCCATTTAAGAATTCATTTGGTTCCAGGGCTCTTGTAAGTTGCTACAAAGAATTTTCCATTTGTAAGTTGCCAAATTCTTTCCATTCCGATAGCAGTGCATGCTCACACAGCTTTCTTAGAGTTCCATTTCCCACCTCAACTCTACCTGTGCTATTCTATTCAGGTCCCTTCTACTGTGCCCATTACCATAGCATCTGAGTGCCTGTGAACTGTAAGGATATCCCTGCTATTGCTTGGATTAAATTGTGTTGTAGGTGATGTATTTTGTCTTCTCCTTCCACCTTGCAGGGCATCAACCTCTCGGGTGGCCAAAGGCAGAGAGTCAGCCTTGCTCGGGCTGTGTTTAGTGACGCCGATGTGTACCTGTTAGATGACCCTCTTTCAGCTGTGGATTCCCACGTTGCTAAGCACATCTTTGACAATGTTATTGGACCAGAAGGGGCACTTAAAGGAAAAGTATGCCTGTGCTTGGATTCTCTTTTTTATACACACACACACACACACACACACACACTCTCTCTCTTCCCCCCCACCCCAGAACTATCAGGGGGATGAACTGGCCTGCTATTTTAACACTGGGAGTTGAGTTCTGAATAGCTCCCTGATTTCTTGATTTCATTGTACTTTTGGAAAAGGTGCCCATTGCCAGATTCTCAGTTGAGAGCTACTGTTTTGACATGCCCAAGGGTGGGGATGTGAAAAGCTCTTAAGCTTGGATAGTGTTTCTTCAAGTCCTGTGGAAACTTGCTCTCCCCTGGAAACTGACACCTGACACTGCTGAAAACAAAATATATGGAGGGATTTAGAGCAGTACTGTCCTTAGTGTTGCTGGTCACTGTCCTGGGGCAGCCCGGGGTGGGAGGCGGGGAATGTTCTGCACCACTTAGCGTGTCTACAGAGCTCTGTGGTATTCTGTTGCCTAAAGGTCGCTGATTCAGGGTCTTGTCAGATCTCCTATGCAGCATCACGCTATGTCAGAGCTCAGAGGAGAGACCACAAGAAAAACAGTCTTACAGGAAGCAGTCTTGATGATTCAGCAATTGTCATTCGCCACTGAGTCCGCACTGAGCTAGTTTCCCACTGTGGTGTTAGTGGGCTGCTACCTCTTTTAAAGCCAAAGTCCTGTCGCCAGTAAATACTTCTTAATTCTCTTCACAAGAGTCAGGGTTTTACACCTAGTGTCCTAGCCAAATTCCATTACGTTCTGTCTAAATTCCTCCTGATATTTCAACCGTATCTGATATTCATTCTTTATCCTAAAAATGTTATATAGTGATTGGCTGCATGTTGTTAAACAGCTGCAGCGTTCCACCCCAGAGGTGGCTTGGTAGCACTGACTTGTTTCATTCTCCCATACAGACCCGAATGCTAGTGACCCATGGCATCACCTTTCTGCCTCAGGTGGACCATATTGTGGTCCTTGTGGATGGCAAAATCTCTGAAATGGGATCCTACCAAGAGCTTTTGAAGCAAAATGGGGCTTTTGCAGAATTTCTTCGAAATTATGCACCTGATGAAGACATAGAAGAGGATGAGCTAACAAGTACAGCAGTTCTTATTCATCTTAAATCATAGCTTTTGTATCAATCAGGTCATGAATTTCCCTACATATAAATGTTACCTGCTCCTGCGATACATGCCTGTAGGGAAATGTAATAATCCAGCCTTAGATTCCTTTATTTTTCTTGCTAGTAATGAAAATGTTATGTACCATGAGGAGTTTTTTTTATGCTTACTAAGCTGTCATGGTGTAAATTAACCCATCCTGTGTATTGGATGCAAGTTGGTAATACTGACGTTTAAGTAAGCAAACCTATTTCTTTCCTCTTGCAAAAGGACTTACCCAATCTGCCTGAGGCTAAGTACTTGTATTCTAAGATAATGTAAGAAATTACTTTTCCTCCGTGTTTTTAATACAGAGAAATCCTTTTTACAGTTGGCAAAGACAGGATCAGTGGGAAAACGTAGTGCCCTTTGGACTCTATTTTTCCAAAGGGGTACCCAGAGCACAGTATTTCTGTTACATAGCATGACACAAATGTCATTTTAATTAGGATTTCTTCTAGGCCTAATTTGTCCCTGATTAGATGGTGGAAGATGAAAGTATTCTGGCAAATGTTTCGTATGTATGGCTGTATTCCCATAATGTTTGGCAGCAGAAGTGTATGTCCTGACAAACAAGATGCCAGAGGCTGTACACAACCTTCTAGCAATAATTTATAGCAACTTCCTAGACTCTCAGTCCTTCATCCCAAGATAATGGGACATCAGGGCAGGTTCTGCTCATGAGTTTGGTTAAAACTAATTACAATACCACTGCGACTTAGCTCTTACAGCACATAGGTTCCAAAGTGCTTTACCCACATTAATCTTCACAACAGCTCTGTGAGATGGGAGCGTTGTGGGGAGAGAGAGAGAGAGAGGCATAGAGGGGATGTGAATCAGCCAAGTTGCAGACGGAGCTGGTGTCAGAATTAGCTTTAGAAATCAGGAGCTCCTTGCTGCTAGTTCTGTGTTCGGATCACACTTTTCTCCAGAATTGCAAAAGTTACCAAACGCACTAGCTCCCTGCAGTTACGCAGCACTGCAGTGTCAAACAGACTTCTGAAGCCACTGTCAGCTTCATAACGCTTATCCTTCAGCTAGCATATTTGCCTCTGGATTTTGACACCAGTTTCCTATAAGCTGCCCTCAGCAGAAAGCTACAATACAATCTTCTATTGCAGTGCTGGAGGATGAAGAGGTCTTGCTCGCTGAAGATACACTCAGCAACCACACTGATCTGGCAGATAATGAGCCTGTGACAAACGAGGTCCGCAAGCAGTTCCTTAGGTAGGCCTGATGTCCCCTTGTGAATAAAGCCCTCAGCTGAGCTGAAGCACGTTTTAAGGAGCCCGTCTTTAACACAAGCAGCTAATTAATGTTGCTCTCCAGTCTGACCCCACTGTACTCTGCATCTTTCAACATAGACTTTAGTTTCCTCTTTGTATTAAAGCCTCCTGCGTCCTTTTAATTTAAATTATAACACATAGCACAGGGGACAAAACCTGTACTCCTATGAACCCCTTCATGAGAAGTGTATTAATATGAGCAATTTTGTAGTTTTCAGACGGTGCCGCCATGAATATTTGCACACACACAGCTTCGATCTGCTGCTGATTAGATTAATAATATGCCTTTGCAGTAGCACCTTTCATCTGAGTATCTCGGAACTCTATAAAAGCATTAATGGATGGAGCCTGGCAACACCCCTGGGAGGTACTATGGGTGCTGTGAGCCTTGTTAGCTCCATTTTACGTGTGTGGAAACAGAAGAAGAGTGAGATTAGGCACCCGAGTTTCAAAATGCTGGCCTTCAAATTAGGCACCTAAATATGCCACCTGATTTTCAGATGTGCTGAGCACTTGCAACTTCCATCGACTTCGATAGGAATTGTCTTCTCAACGTCTCTGAAAATCAGACCACGTAAGTAGGTGTCTAGCGATGGATTTGTGTGTCTGACCTTCGGCCACCCATGTATACACCTGTGACTTGCCCACAAGTCTCAGAGGGAGTCGGGCAGAGCTGGGAGCTGTGCCCCAGTCCTGTGTTTGAACTGCTATGCTATACCTCCGCTCCACTAATAAATCCATTGTTTCAACTAGGCAAATTAGTGTGATCTCGTCAGAGGGAGAATGTCCCAAGAAAATGTCCACGAGAAAAAGAGTGTGTGAAAAGAAGTCTGCAGAGCTGTCTCCGCCACAAAAAATTCTCACTGACAAGCTCATTCAGGCAGAAACCTCTGAAACAGGAACGGTAGGGGGCTGTTGGTTTTTTTTTTTTCCCCTTATTTTTCTCCAACTATAAAAGGTCACTTTTTATTACATATATAAAAAGCTATTCTATTAAATGTTTCATTTAACATATAGAGACATTGGCATTGCAGAAGCCAAAAAGACTATTGCATTTGTCCTACTGGAGTAGGCTGTTGCTTCTTTAAACCTAGGGTCCTTCCAGCAACTTCTGCACCTGGCCTGTGCTATATATTTAGGGGAGAGAATTTCTTTCTGGTCCTGCTGTGAGCATCTTATGCCCTGAAGCATGATGTTTGATCACTCCATCTTCACTCAGCTTAGCTCTAAATGTTGTTTGTTTCAAAGTGATCAAATCCCTTTTTAAATCCAGCTGTAGGATTTGATTCTCACCACCTGCAGTAGCAAATTCTATGGGCCAACTTCATGCCATGTGAATACATGTTTATTTTAATTTAAATTTTAGCTTTGGTTACCATTTGAGAGAGATTTTTGTTTCACACAAATGTTGAGACAAGTATGTATTGCAGCCTGTTTGCCACATTGGATTGGGAACTATGATATATTGAAGGATGACAGGTTAAATTGGGGGTGGAGGGGATTGAGAAGACTGAGCACAGGAAAGAAAGAAAATATAATGAAAATAACCAGGGAGTTTGTGTCACCAAAGAAGGCTCTTAGAATGTCACACAACTGAGCAACAGTGTGAGTATTTTCTACATGTTAAATGCTGTAGATGCTCAGTGTCACAGACATCAGGGGAGCTGTTGGTTAAGCGTTATTTGTTGGTGGTGTCGATTTGTCTTTATGAGCTTTTGAAAAGCACCTAAATCAATGGGATTTGTGTATCTAATAATCTCCCCTTATATTCTTTGAGATTTCATTGGGGCCCCTCTGTCCCTTACCACAGTAATGACTTTTTGAGCCAGAGTTGTTAACTTGGAGATAGAACTTTTACCCTGTTACTTTGCTTCACAAGTTTCTTTTGTTCAAGTGCTTTTGTGTGATTTCCCCCCTCCCCCCCCCCCGCTCCCCCCCCAGCTTTTGGCCAAGACTTTCAAAAGTGACTCAGGAATGTTGGGTGCCCAACCTGAGATGTGGTAAAGATTTTTTCAAGGGGTGCTCAGCACTTTCTGTAAATCACCCCAAATCACTACTCACTCCTGATAATCTTGACCTTTGCCTTCTATAGTCCTAGCTCTGCTCTGCTACCTTTCACCCTATATCTTTAAACATTGTAATAAAATACAGTTAGTTGGAAAAGAGAAGAGATCTGAATATTTCACAGCAATCACCATTGACTCTCAGTAGAGATGAAACAGAACTACCTGTTTTAAAGCAGTGACCTGGATGTTGAGCTCAGTCAGATAAATTGCACTCCCTGCACTACAATATGTTAGTATTTTTGGCAATTTCCAGTTTACTAGGCCATCTACTGGAGAAATTTCCACTCTGGTCACTCTTGCTATTTCTGTGAACTCCAGACAGCAACTGAATGTACTTTGTAAATATATTGTGCTTTACAAACTTACAGGTAAAGCTGACAGTGTTCTGGCAGTACATGAAGGCTGTTGGCCTTGTGACTTCTTTAGTTATATGCTTCCTGTATGGCTGTCAGAATGCTGCTGCGATTGGGGCCAATGTATGGCTCAGTGACTGGACCAATGAACCTGTCATAAATGGCACTCAGCATAATACAAGCATGCGAGTCGGAGTATATGCTGCTTTGGGACTCTTGCAAGGTAAGAGCGTTTCTCCAGTTAATACAGTTAAAATATTTAGCTGCACTCTCGCCGAGCAAAGAGGAGAATACTGGGAAAAGCATAACAATAGCCACGGGGGGCTCTGAGCTTCATAAACTCTGTAACCTGAGCAAGGGCATGGTGGAAGTGCATGGTGGAAGTGAAGGAAGGATTAGAAGGCTGGAGAATGATGGAAACTGAGAAGGAGGGGAGAAGGGAAAGAGGCTGAGAAGTACAGGAAGGTGTGAATTCCTGGATGGTAGAGTTGATGCAGAGGTCAGGATTGAGGCGCACTGTGTGGAGGACTTGTAAAAGGGCGAGGGAAACTATATTTATAGACAATAAGGGTTGGCTGTCTGGATCCTGTAAGTAATCTCACTGAAGTCAATGGTTAAATCACCCAGAATGTACTTGAAGACTACAGGGCCCTGATGTAGTAACGAGGAAAGTCTGCTGGCACAATAAAAGCTGCTGGATCAGTAAAAGTCAAAAGCTGCATCTTGCGAATGGCGTATTCACAAACCTCTGCAAATTTCTTCTTTGTTTAACAGGCCTGCTAGTGCTGATCTCTTCCTTCACCCTGGCAATGGGTGGCATCAATGCAGCTCGAACACTCCATGCTGCACTGCTGGAGAACAAGTTTCACACCCCACAGTCTTTCTTCGACACAACTCCCACAGGCCGAATCATCAACCGCTTCTCTAAGGACATATATGTGATTGATGAAGTGATACCACCCACTATCCTGATGTTCCTAGGAACCTTCTTCACCTCTATGTCAACTATGATTGTAATCATATCGAGCACTCCGCTCTTCGCTGTGGTTATAATACCTCTAGCAATTGTATATTTCTTTGTACAGGTAACTATGTCTGACTGCCAACCTGATGATCATTATGGTACTGTTCCTACTCTTTTTAGTTTAGAGCACTTAATTTAGGAGCTTGGAACATATTATCTCTGCACTGATATTACTGGTAATGGCCTCCCCTGCGCAGTGGTAGAAGACTCGTCTTTTTAAATCTTTTGTTTAGCTTATAAAAAAGATCAGGAGGTGACTTGATTATGGTGTTGTAAGTACTTTCATGGGGAGAAAATACCAGGCATTAAAGGGCTAATCTAGTGGAAAAAGGCATAAGAAGAACCAATGGCTGGAATTTGAAACAAGACAAATTCAAGTTAGAAATAAGGCACAAATTTTTAACTGTGTGACTGATTAACCACTGCAATGAACTGTCGAGGCAGGTGCTGGGTTTTGCTTCTTTTGATGTCTTCAAATCAGTACTGGATGCATTTCTGAAAGATATGATTTAGTCTAACAAAAATGATTGAAGAAAAGCTCTGGGTAAGCTTGACTCTTTCACCCACAGAACGTGGTCCAATACCAAATATTACCTCACCACCTTCTCTCTAATAACCTGGGACCAACATGGCTACAGCAATACTGCGTACAAATGATTGGACTTTGTTACAGGGGAGACTAGGTGAAATTCTCTGGCCTGTGTTATACAGGAGGTCAGGCTAGATGATCACAAAGGTCCCATCTGGCCTTAGGATGTATGAATGGGTCATGGAGACTGAATTCCCTTCTGACTCCTACATGCAGGGCCTCTAAGTCATGCTAAAGTCACATTAAGTGGGCATTGGGGCAGGCCTGCATTGCCATTGTATGCTGTATCTGTGGGTACAATTCTGAATTTTTTGGTAGGTTCACAACTTTTTGGCAGTGAGATGCCATTTTCCTTGATTGCATGTGGATACAACTGGGGCCTGATCCAAAGGCCACTGAAGCCAATGGAAAACCTTTAGAGAGTGGCCTTGTCACTATTATTTAAGTAGCCGTGGTTAATCACTGTTGTTCTTTACCGTTAGTGTTAACGTCTGGACTATTTCAGGTATAATTTTATTTTCTTCATTCGCATAAATTACTAATATTTCTTTTGTGTGTTTGTGTTTAACTATGGCAGCGGTTCTATGTGGCTACCTCTCGCCAGTTAAAGCGCCTGGAATCTGTCAGCAGATCCCCCATATATTCCCATTTTTCGGAAACAATCACAGGGGCCAGTGTCATCCGAGCCTACGGGAGAGAAAATTCCTTTGTACACCTGAGTGACTTGAAAGTAGATGAAAATCAGAAGTGTTATTTTCCTAGCATTGTTTCCAACAGGTAAAACCAGCACAGAGTGGTATGTCATCCTTGCTGAAGTGAGCATATATTTCCATAATCCTTCAAGTGATCATTTACCCTTCTGTTTGCTTATTTAACAGGTGGCTGGGCATTCGAATTGAATTAATAGGAAACTGTGTTGTCCTGTTTGCTGCCCTCTTTGCTGTGTTAGGTAAAAACAGCCTGAATGCTGGCCTGGTAGGACTGTCGGTATCCTACGCATTACAGGTGTGTATAACGTTGCTGCGGGATGTTGCTAAATATTAACTCATACAGGGCACTATTATATGACGGAGGTTAAATAAGCACTCCTAAAAGCCGGAGTTAATAGGTGAGTAGTGCTGTTCAGGGTTATAATAGTAATAGCTTACATACACATATATAGTACTTAAATCATGGCCACGTGCTACACAAATGCATACAGTATATAGGACTTGCTTCCCCCACCAGTGAAATATGGTCACCTTTAAGATGGATCACAGTTGTTCTTTAATAGCCCACAGCAACATTGCACAATGGTTTAAGACAGGAAGGGAAGAAAATTATCTTATTCCGATGACGATCCATAGGGAGTTAGGAAGGCAGGATATACTGTACTTCCCAAACTTCCTAGTGAGTATCCAGGATCTCCTCCTAGGTCTTTATATGCCTATTTCCGAGACTGCGTTTTCCCAGCGTGCTCGTCAGGCTGCATTCAGGCCCTTTCGGGGGGTAGGCTATTTCTGGATCACTAGATTTTTTTTTATTATTATTATTTTGGTACTGTTTAAGGAGACTTGCACATTCCTTGTCCAGACATGGTGTAAAGGTTTTTTGACAGCCACATGTGATGGATTTGGTGGCGGCCTTAAAGATTTGCTTTGCTAATTCTTGAGTATGTTTGATCTATTGAAATATTATGCGGGATACAAATGACATATTGATCAATGAGCTTAGTGTAATTGTCCCTGTCTGCCTTTCTGTAGTTCCACTGTAGCCTTGGGCAAGTGGTCACTATAGGTATGGTAAGCCTCATTTGGATGAGAATGCTGGCTGTGGATGAAATTTTCAAGGACCCTGCAGGTGGCTGGTAGAGGGCAGGCCCAGCAGAAGCGACCCAACTGAGATATGTGGAGTAGCCCTGGTTCCAGCGGGCAGAGTGAAAAGTTGCTGGTTGCTTAAGGTCATGAAGAAGGCGTAACTTGTTGCGGGAGGCCCAATTTGCAAGGTCTATTTCACTTTAATGAGATTCTCTGTAGGTCCATCTGGTATGGTGGTTATTAAAGTTTCCGTCATAGATGGAAGGATGCTGGAGTGATGGTAGGGGAGGAGCAGGCATAAAACCCACCAGATACATGGCAGTAGAAGGTCTCTCCAAACAGTGTTGCCATACATCTGACCAACATCACTAAAACAAACCAAAGACAAAATTATTCGAAGGGTAAATCAAAAAAGAGTGGCATCAATACAGGCAACCTCCACAGCTCAAACCCAAGATGAAAACTCCAGGCAGTCTCGAGGGAAGAAATAGAAAAGCACTGAAATCAGTGAAAATAGGGAAAGCATGCAGCTTTGACAGTGATATCACAAGAACTACTACAATATCTTGGGAAAATAAGTCAGCACTGGTTGTCCATCTTCATCCACGACATGCTTTTCAAGAGAAGAAGAAAACTGGAACTGTCTTTTTTGATCTTACAGCAACTTACGACACCATCTGGCACACTGGTCTGCTGTACAAGATGTCAGGAGTTCTTCCTGGATGAGTTGTCATGGCAACTGAGCTGATGGCTCTGAGGCAGACATTTTTAGCTGGCTCTGGGCCACAAAATCAGCATCTGGAGATTCCAGAAAGGCAGAATCCTGCCAGGCTTAGTGCTGGCACCAACTGTATTTAATGTATTCACCGGTGACCTACTGAACACCATCTCTGGGCAGCTCAAGGACACTGACTGTATCTGCTTGGCCTCAAAGGTCCATGACTTCCAAAAGGTAGAAGAAAACCTGAACAGTCATGTGACTGCCACAGGTGACTATTGCAAGAAATGGAGACTGAAACCAAGCACATCAAAAACTGTATCAACTTGTTTTCATGTACACCATCGTCCGAGCCAACTTGAGCTTAACATCAATCTAAAGCCACTGTACCTAGGGTCACTCTAGATCATGCACTGACCTCCAAATACCACCTCACAAATGTAGTTTAAAAAAAGATGGAGAGCAGAAGCTGTCTCCTGAACAAACTGCTAGGGTTCACCTGGCAAGTCAGTAGGCAAACACTGCATAATTTAGGGCTTGTTCTCTGCTACTCAGTTGGCAAATATCATGTCCCAGTTTGAATAAACTCGGCCCATGCTAGCCTAGTGGACATGGAGCTTAATCATATCATAAGAGTTATCAGAAGCACACTGAAGCCAACAAAACTTGTTACCAGTCCTAGTCAATATTCCTCCACCTAATATCTGATGTCAGAATGCAGCCAACAATCTGATCACCAAGATACAGCAAATTCCAAACCTGCCACTGTTCAGGGATATATGGGATGTGCCCCACCACTGACTATGTAGCAGAAAACCTCTCTGGGCAGTACTGCATGTTCTCCATCCAGCTGATAACATCATCAGCTCACTGCAGCAGAATGGGAGAGAAAAGCCTCTGCCACTACCAGGAACTCCCACATTATCACCAGACCCGATGAACCCGCCTCTGGAGTGACAAGCTCAACAGTTTCAGGTATGGTGTGGTTCCTTGTGCCCAGCCCAACCTTGCTTGAGGCATCCAGGACAGCCCACTGCATCTGTGATGTTGTGGAAGGTGCAGTGCACGTGCTGAATGGTCGCTTTTTTTGTGTGGGGCTCCCTGGAGGTCTTTCCAGGCTGAACACTGCTGACTCAGAGGCTGACTTATTGACTCAAGACAATTTAATTGTTCCCCTCTGCCCCTCTTTAATCCCCTGTCACCACCACCCTCACTGTTCTTGCTATAGGATCTATAGTGACCATGAGTGGTCAGGACTTTTAGGCCTCATCTGCAAACTAATACTGCTGGAGCACTGGTTCAATACTGATTCAGAAGAAAGGGGGCCACTTACTGAATCCAGCATGGATATGATGGAATTACAGCTCTAGGTGCTGTGACAGTACCATTTAGATCAAACACCCTGAATATATATATATATATACACACCAATAATTACTGCTTGTCTCTATCTATTTTAGGTACTTATGTAGGTCCTATTATTGTAGTATCTGAGTGCCGCATAGACTTTAATGTATTTATCCTCACAGTGCCCCATAAGGCAGGGCAGTGCTATTGTCCCTGTTTTACAGATGGGAAACTGAGGCACAGAGAAGCAAAGTGACTCACCTAAGGTCACACAAGGAGTCCGTGGTAGAGCAGAGAACTGACCCCAAGCTAACACCTGACCACTGCACCAGCCTTACTCCCCAATAAATACTTATTCCTTGTAATCTTTTGTTTCTTAATTTATATTTCATCGAATGTTTTTCTTGAAAATAAGAGGAGAGCAGAAAAAAAGACAAATGAACAAAAAAATGAAGGGAAAGAAAGGATGGTGGGGGGCAAAGAGAGAGACATCTTGGTTTCCATCGTCTGGGGATCAGTCAAAGATTTCCAAAAAAATTAGACCAAATCTTTTTTTCTTTAAAAAGGGACAATCCAGATGCTAAAACAGTCAGGGAAAGGCCTTCAAGAACCTGCCGATAATCGTTGTTTACAAGACCTCTCCATTCCGAACACCTCATGAGAATTTGCAGTAGGTTAGATGTTCGCATACAAGGCTCCTCAAAATTCTACAGATTTAACTGGCAAAGGCAAAGTGAAATGGTGATCTGTAGGTTTGACCCTACTGCTTGAAAACATAGTCCATCCTGGTCACTTCCAGTGGAAGACTGGCCAAGATCAGTATACTTTACTGTAATTATTACTTGCATTGTGATACCACTTAGAGCTCCCAGTTAAGATTGGGGCCCCATTGTGCTAGGCATTATACATATGCACAGTAAGGGACAGTCCCTGCCCGCAAAAGCTTGCAGTCTAAATACATAGACAGACAGTAGGAGGGAGAAATGAAGTAGTAGTATTCCCATGTTAGGGATAGGGATCTGAGGGACAGAGAGACAAGGGTAGAATCTACGAAGCAACTTAAGCTTCTAACTTCTGTTTAGCCTCCTAAATTCTGTTGATTTCAGTTGAAATTAGGAGCCTAAATAGAAGTTGGGAACGAAAGTAACTTTGTAGATTCCACCATAAGAAATGATTTAACCAAGGTCACAGAGCAAGGCTATGGCAGAGGTGGAAATTTAACCCATGTCTTCCAAGTCCCATAATTCCTCTCTGTAAACTTCTTGCCCTGTGGTCTGTATCATTCTTAACATAAAGTTAATTATGTATATTGTAGTTCAAGAAGTAGCTGTAGAAACAATATATAACAGACCGATATTAGAAACAGCATTTTTATAAAGCATACTTTTGCTGTTCTTCAAGGGGTAATATTTTACTCTTTATATTGTCCAGGTGACAATGTCTCTGAATTGGATGGTGCGGATGACTTCGGACCTAGAATCCAACATTGTGGCTGTTGAGAGAGTGAAAGAGTATTCAGAAACTGAGACGGAGGTCAGCTACTGAACTATTCACAATTAACATGTTTATTCTCAGAAATCCATAATTTCCATTTGTTTCTTTCAACACTTAGACAGAGGAGGACCCTACTCTGAGGACCTGATAGCGTAACCTAGACAAATATGATGTTCTAGACACTAGTTTGGGTTTGTCTGTACTACTCAGTTTTACTGTCTGTCTTTATTAACAGGTTCTAACATAGTTGATGCTAAACATGAGCCCAAATTCTCTGCAGTTGTAAGTGGGAGCAACTCCATGGAAGTCAGTGGAACGTTTTTCATCAACAGAAAACTTGGCCCACAGTCCATGTCTGCGTATAATATTGTTAACACATTGTTCATAACCATGGGTTTTAACTTGGCTCATGAGCAGGGTTGTAACACAATTCTCCGGCTCTATATAGGTTCTTCTCTTAACCACCTTAGCCGGTTCTCCTGTCTCCCACATTTTTATTCAGAAGCACACCTCAGTCCTCTGCCCCCGGTGCTAGCAGCTGAAGCAGTATGCGATTGTTTCCCAGCTTTTCTCAAAGCACACTGACATAAACATAGTTGTGCAGCTTGGTAGATAAATGGTTATGCCTGGAAATAGGCTGCTCTGTCGACGTTTCGGACTTGATTAATTGTAGTTCAGAGGAATGTAAGGATTAGGGTATACAGGACGAGAGAAGGTGCTTGAACTTGATATGGTAGCAGAGAGGAGGAAGCCAGACAAGATACACAAGAGTGCATTATGGACCAGATCCTCATCTGGTGTAAAATGGCACAGTTCCGTTTAAGGAATCTGTTTTTCTGGCTGCTTATTCCACCATATCAAATAATAAGCAGACAGAAGGGAATTAGTCTCCTGGTGAGATTTTAGTAACCCTAAAAGTTTAATATTTTAAATCGCAGCCTGCAACTTTTAAAAACTTAAGGGAATAATTTCTAGCTACTGTTCTCCTTTAGGCTCCCTGGATAATTGAAAACAAGAGGCCACCGGAAGACTGGCCAACACAGGGAGAGGTGGAGTTTGTTGATTACTCAGTAAGATATAGGAAAGGCCTGGATCTGGTGCTGAAAGGCCTCAGCCTCAGAGTGAAAGGTGGAGAAAAGGTAGAGTACAGCCGTTTATCATATGTGAATCTGTTGCTGATGGTACACGTGGGATTTGCAATAACAAAAGTGGATGGGCTGGATCCTCAGCTAGGCTAAATGGGTACAGCTCCATTGAGGTCTATGTCCATTTATACCAACTGATAATCTGGCCTGATGTGTTCACAATGCCTTAGAAGCATCCCTTGAAGTTGCTACCACCGCTGTCTCTGCTGAGTGAAGGAGGGATAGTCCATTCCTGAATAAAGAGAGATTCCAGTCAGTTTCGATGTCTGACAACTCTTGGCATGGGTGGAGGTGATCCTGTTGGCCCAAATGCCTCCGTTCTTCTTACCCAAGCATCCAGCAAAGGCTTTATCTTGTGGGCTTTGCTCCTTCTGAGTATATTTGAAAGTGCTGGGCCTTGCATGATGTTCCCCAACAACCCTATTTTGTTTCTCCTGGGAGATTCCCCCAGTTAGGAAGCTATGGTTAAAAAAGAGGGAGAATAGCCCTTGAGCTAAGCATCCAGAATGGGAGCCACCTTCTAGATGTGAGAATATGTATTTTGCATAATGACATCATCAAATTCATACATTATGTACCTATTTATAGTTGATATTGCTCAAATTCTGGGAATAATTTGAGACACATTTGACATAAGGACCATTAGGGAGTAAGCAAGATCACAGTAAGGTTCTAGTCTCTCTTCTTAGCATCAGATCTTGTATAATTGCTCCTTCAGTAAAGCTAATACCCCATTTATAAATGTGCTCTGTTCCTAATTCTCCCATGCGTGTTTTAGATTGGAATTGTTGGAAGAACTGGAGCTGGGAAGTCCTCCATGACCCTCTGCCTCTTTAGGATTTTGGAAGCTGCAAAGGGAGAAATTAAAATAGATGGGGTGAGAATTTCGGAGATTGGTCTTCACAATTTACGATCCAAGATAACAATTATTCCTCAGGTAAGTCAGTGCCTCTCTGTATGTCTCATAGTAAAGGGCATAGGCGCCAACTTTTCTCCGGCGCTCGTGGGTGCTCGCGCCCCCCAGCCCCGCCCCGACTCCACCCCTTCCCTGCCCCTGCCCTCATTCCAACCCGTTCTCCAAAGTCCCTGCCCCAATTCCACCCTGGCCCTGCCTTTTCCCGGAGTAAAGGGCATAGGCGCCAACTTTTCCCCGGCGCTCGTGGGTGCTCGCGCCCCCCAGCCCCGCCCCGACTCCACCCCTTCCCTGCCCCTGCCCTCATTCCAACCCGTTCCCCAAAGTCCCTGCCCCAATTCCACCCTGGCCCTGCCTTTTCCCGGAGCACACTGTGTTCCCCCTCCTCCCAGCCGCGCGAAACAGCTGTTTCGCAGCGCAAGCGCTGGGAGCTAGGGGGGAAAAGCGGGCACGCAGCACGCTCAGGGGAGGAGCGGAGGCGGAGGTGAGCGGGAAGCTGCCCGTGGGTGCAGAACACTCACCGATTCTTCCTATGGGCACCTGTGGTAAAGGGTCTGAATTCTAGTAACTTAGCAAACAGCAAATTACCACGTAATGTATCCACAAAATCAGTAATTGATCATTACATATGTGTACACATCTATGGTAGAACAAAGTTGTTTTTCCATGACTCTGTTTTATAACACTCCCAGTTGAGGATGCTTCAGATGTAAATTGAAAGTCAAGGTAAAGGATTTAATCAAGCTGTGAAAAAGGACCATAATGTAGGTAACTGTTCCCTATTGGACTTCGCAAAAAGTAAACAAGGCAACTAGTTCTAACCTCACCCTATGATTGGGGTTCTTAAGCTCAGCAGAAAGAACAGTGGAAGGGTAAGTTAGTGGCCTGAACTATGTCCCATTTAATTTGACCCTTCTAATAGCTACATTGTTTTAAAGTTTACACATTCTATTAACACTGTGTAATTATTGGGGGTGACTTATTTTTTGTATAGTTTAAATGTTTTATTGGATTTTTACAGGCTAAAATATAGCAGGGGAAAATATCCTACTTGCAAAGGCATGCCCTAAACTCTTTAAGTGTCAGAAAGATCAGTTTGGGGTGTGGGCCTCACCCTCCAAACACTTTCTTGCATGAGTTGCTTGACTCAGAAAAGAAGTCCTATTGGACTCAATTAATGGCACAGCTCCCACGAATAAAGTTACCCACGTGGAATGGGTGCTGTGCCTTGTTGTTAGGAAATGAATATTGTTCTGACATTCAAGGAATCCTCATCAGGCCTATGGAGCCATGCTATAGCCTTTGAAAATCAATATCCTTTTCTAAGGGGAGTGTTTGTGAGCATGAAAATATTATTATTTAACATTTATATTGTGGTCATTTCTAAAGGCCGCAAGCAGGTCAGGGCCCCGTTGCACAAGACACTGGACAAATATATAATAAGCATCAGTCCCTGCCCCAAAGAGCTTACAGTTTAGGGGTGGGCAAATAATTGATATTTTCAGTTCAGTTGCCGACCTGACAAATCCACAAAAAACTCCTGTTTCGGGTCCACTCAAATTGACCTTTTTTTGGTGGCTTTTCTCACTGAAAGAAAAACAAAACCAAATAAAAAAATTTCAGGTTGCACAAAATGTTCCACTTGACCAAAAACTAAACATTTTGCTTCATCTTTGGGTGTTTTTTACCCTTTTAATTTTTCGGGAGGTGGGGGGAGCCTTGTTTTTCGTTAAATGTAGCTAAATTTCATAACAAAACATTTCAAAAGAAAATGTCAGAACATTTTATTTCTAAAATGTCAACATGAAACATTTAGACTTTTTTAAAAAAAATAATTTCTTTTTTCCAGCTGAAACTATTTGCCAGCTTCCACCCAAATTCATGAACAGTTCTGAACATCCCAAAATGGCATTTTTTGGCAAATAAACTGTTAGCTGAAAAAAATTCACCCTGCTCTATTTAGAATATGTTGTTGCTGAGCTGGGACCTTGTATTTCAATGTATCTTAGTGTTTCTATGGCACACAGATAGGATAATAATAAGCTAACCTATATCCTTTGCTATGAGAGCACAAATGTTGAGGCTCATTTTGATGTTTGGCTTATTGTGGCCAAATCCATAACAGGTTATATTTAAGATGCTTTTAGAGCTGAAACTGAAGCTTGCTAGGTCTTTGAGATGTGGTCCAATGCCTACTGAAATCAATGAAAATACAGCTATTGATTTCAATGGGCTTTGGATCAGGTTTTAGTGTGCTAAGATCACAGCTGCTTATGCTAGTCATAACTTCTTCACTGCTATCTTGTCATCTCTCTGTTAGTTTTATCCACCTATTGTCCCTCACCATATTGTAGACTGTAAGACCTTTGGGGTACGAATTCGTTGTTTGTTCCATGCCTAGCATAAAGGGGCCCTGATCCTATATTGAGGCCTGTAGGTGCTACCACAATGCCGCGGCTAATGAACTGGGATATCCTAAAGCAGATAACTGAAATGTTATCACTTGTGTATGTAAAACATTTAAAGTTCTTGTCTAAAGAAAATGGGTTATTTATACAGGACCCCGTTCTTTTTTCTGGAACTCTGAGAATGAATTTGGATCCATTTAATAAATATTCCGAGGATGAAATATGGAAAGCTCTTGAGCTGTCGCACTTGAAGAAGTTTGTCAGCAGTCAGCCCGCTACGCTGGAGTACGAATGCTCAGAAGGGGGAGAAAATCTGAGGTAATGAATGTCCTGAGACACCGTGGGGGTTTTGGTGTCATAAGGAATATCAGTTCTCTTCTCCAGGTTCTATTGAGCCCCCGACTCGGGATGGGCTGAACAGGGATGCTTTTCTAAGTCAGCACCTTATCTTCAAGGGCTCCGTTCAATTAAAATGTACAAAAGAGAACTCTGTAAGGTACAAATACGACCAGGAAAGATAAAACATGTTGTAATGCTACACCATTTTCTCATGACAAAGCACTGTTTCAGCCAGTGACTAAATGGGTGGTGGAGACTCCACTCCCTTATATACCCCAAAGGTATTGTCTCTGGGGTAAGGTTGAGACCCATTGGTGGGGCATGTGGGGAAAGTTTGTGTTGACCTTACTATACCTGTTTCCTGGATAAGTAAGAGATGCTAGCTCCTTTTATAAGCACTTGATTCACTGAAAAAAAAAAAAAAAAAAAAAAAAAACCTCACAACTCTAAATTTTAATTTTGCCAGTCTGACTTGTCTGCTATTTTGCTAATGCTGGACTTGATGAAAGTGCCTCTGGGAATATACAGTAGGATAGCAACTACAGTATGATACGCCTCTTCAAATCCACTATTGGCCCTTTGCATAACAAGCCTTTCCTAGCTCTAGTCATTCAGAGCCATGAAGGAAATGATGCTTATTACTATTTGTAGTATGGTATTTGGTAAGTAAATGTATGTTTTAGAGCTGGTTGAATAATGCTGTTTATTTCTCTGATGAATTTTATTTTATTTTTCGCTTTTTGTATTAGCTCTACAGATAGTTGAATAATATTGGACAAATACATTATTTCTCTAATAACTTTATCTGGTCAGCAACCAGCTCTAATATGCGTATTAAAGAGCCTGTGTGTGAAAAACCTTGTGTCTTTGCTTTCAGTGTCGGTCAAAGGCAGCTTGTCTGTTTGGCAAGAGCCCTTCTTCGCAAAACAAGAATCCTAGTGCTGGATGAAGCCACTGCAGCTATCGACCTCGAGACGGATGATCTCATTCAGATGACAATAAGAACTCAGTTTGAAGATTGCACAGTACTAACAATAGCGCATCGGCTGAACACAATTATGGATTATACAAGGTAAATTTAAAAGCAGAGCGATTCGTGGCAAATATATAGAATGAACATCATAATTCTGGGGGGAAAAAATGGTTACTTTTCTGATCACCCTGCAGAAATTTTTGACAAATCTGAGAGCTTTTAATCAATACCTCTTTGAAATCTGTAAGAAAGTCATAAAGTCTTCTGACCTGTATCAGGAATATGTATTTCTGCAATCCATATTTCTAAACACCAATACTGGCTTTCCCTTGGAATTTGTAGATTGATTAGTGATTTTAAGGCCAGCATGGACCATTGTGATCATCTAGTCTGACCTTGTATAACACAGTCCATAGGACTTCCCTGAATTAATTCCTGCCTCAAATCCAATAGCTAGAGCAGATCTTTTAGAAAAACATTCAATTTTGATTTAAAAAATTCAAGTGATGGAGAATCCACAACCCTTGGTAAATTGTTCCAGTGTGGGGTTAATGACTCTTACTGTTAAAAATGTGTGTCTTATTTCTATTCTGAACTTGTCTAGCTTCAGCTTCCAGCTATTGGATTATATTATACCTTTCTCTGCTAAATTGAAGAGCCCTCTATTATTAAATTACAATTCCCCATGTAGGTACTTGCAGACTGTGATTAAATCACTCTGTAGCCTTCTCTTTGGTAAGCTAGATAGATTGAGCTCCTTGAGTGTCTAGCTATAAGGTATGTTTTCTGATCCTTTAATCATTCTCCTGGTTCTTCTCTGAACCCTCTCCAGTTTTTCAACATCTTTCTTGAAGTGGGATACCATAATTCAGAGGTGGGCAAACTACAGCCCATGAGCCACATCTGGCCTGCGGTACCATCCTGCCCAGCCCCTGAGCTCCTGGCTCAGGAGGCTCGCCCCCCGGCCCCTCCCCTGCTGTTCTCCCTCCTGTGCAGCTATGCCGCCATGCGGGCAGCGGGGCTGCAAGCTCCTGCCGCTCTGAGTGGCATGGTAAGGGGGTGGCGGTGGCACGCGCATGCGGCAGTGAGAAGGTTGGGTAGGGGGTCCCGGGGGACAGTCAGGGGACTGGGAGCAGGGAGCGGTAGGATGGGGGGGGTTGGGGAACAGGGGGGGTTGGATAGGGCATGGGAGTCCTGGGGGGCCTGTCAGGGGGCAGGGGTGTGGATAGGTCAGGGCAGTCACGGGACAGGGAGCAGGGGGGGTTGGATAGGGGGTGGGATCCCAGGGGGGCGGTTTGGGGACAAGAAGCAGGGGGGGTTGGATGGGTCGGGGGTTCTGAGGGGGACAGTGGGAGGGAGCGAATGGGGGTGGGGACCAGGCTGTTTGGGGGGCACAGCCTTCCCTACCCAACCCTCCAAACAGTTTCGCACCCCAATGTGGCCATTGGGCCAAAAAGTTTGCCCACCCCTGCCATAACACAGTATTCCATTAACGGTTGCACCAGTGACAACACTGAGAGAATGTAACCTCCTTACTCCTACTGAATATTCCCATTTATATGTCCAAAGATTGCATTAGCTCTTTTAGCCACAATGTCACACTGAGAGTGCATGTCTAGTTGATTATCCACCATCATCTCTAAGTCCTTTTCGAGACTCTGCTTCCCATGATAAAGTCCTCTATCCTACATTCTTTGTTGATTTTACATTTGGCCACATATTGTTTGCTTGCAACTCTTACCAAGCGATCCAGATCACTCTGTACCAGTGACCTGTCCTCTTTATTTATCACTTCCTGAATCTTTGTATCATTTGCAAACTTGATCAGTAATTATTTTATGTCTTCTTTCAGATTGTAACAGGGCACACGTGGACCCCTCTATCTCCTGCCACTTCTGCACCCACAAACCAGCCAGAGACCTCTGCTTTGGTGCAATCACCCATGCTCTTTATTTACAGTACCAGTTCCCACCACGTTGTAGCTACAGACAGTATCAGGCTTGCAGCCAAAAGGGGAGAGTGGCCTCTAGCTCTCTGGCTTCTCCCTTTCCTCTCCCCCTGACTTCCTTCCTGTCAGCTTTTATATAGCCCCAGCTAACAAGGCTGGCAGCTGTTCCCTATTTGCCCCTTAGGCCTGGGCTTACTCCAATTCGCCTTTCCTGATTGGAGCTGGTGTGACAGAGGGCTGGCTCAGGGTTTCCTAGCTAGCACGCTGTCACACAGATCACAAATAAAAATATTAAATAATGTAGGGCCAAGAACCGATTTCTGTCGGACCCCAAGTGAAATACACTTGCTCAATGATGATTTGCAATTATGTTTTGAGACCTATCAGTCAGGTTTTAGCCATGTTGGTTTTTGTATCATTCAAGTTTAATCAAAATGTGTTTTAGTACCAAGTACCTTACAGAAGCATAACTATATTACATCAACATTATTATCTTTATCAAGCAAATTATCACCAAAGTTGCTATTCATTCTATCAACTAAACTTGTAATTTCATCAAAAGCTCAGTAGTCAGTATCAAACAGAATTAACAGATGGCTTATCTCAGAACTGTTTCACACAGCAGAGGCGTTAGCCTTAGCATGAATTAACTATGTGGTATAGTTTGTTTCCTGCTCTGCAACGTGCCAGAATTCAAATTCAGTGCCGCCCATCTCTCCCAAAGAGTTATCTTGTCAGTGTAACCCTGCACGCAGATAGGAATGATAAGAGTATTGAGTGCTGGGAAACCTCTGAAATTTCTATACTATTTCCCTTCTCTGTAAGTCGATCTCCAATTTTTCTTCTCTTCCTCCTCTTAAAAATAAAAGCAGGCTTGCATGAAGTTGAAGGGTGCACTCTGTGTTCCTGTCTGTTCATGATGCAGAGTGGAACATGATGTTCCTATGGTAACATATCATTAGGGTTACCATACATCCCTGTTTTGGCCAGGACAGTCCCCTTTTTCAGCTCTGTCCCTACTTTTTCACAAAAACTGCGCATTGTCCCAGCAGTAAGGCAGAGTGGAGAGCAGGTCAGCTGAAGGCAGCGTTGACTGCCAGCAGGAGAGTGGAGTGTGGTGGCTGCTACCTGACGCGGGGCTTGGTGGGTCAGCCCCAGCCATGGATGGCACAGGGAGGGCGGCTCTTGTGAGTCCTGTGAGGGGGTTGGGGCAGGCCGGGCCAGCCCCAGGCCCTCCCATTTTTACTTTGAGAAATATGGTCACCCTACATATAATTGGAGGAGGAAGAAACACTCAAAAGGGCCCCAGTTTGCCTCTCAGTGAATTTGTATGATCCTGTTATCACAAATCTACAGGATCTGTGCTATGCCCCAGCTTTTAAACAGTCCCTCCAAGGAACCCCTTCAGCATGCCAGATGCCCAAGGGATCCCACTGCTCATTAAGGGTAGGCCACGCAGCCTTGAGAGACCGGTGCACCTCGGCAAGTATTTGCAGTGACACCAGCCAGCCTTTTCAAAACAGAGTAGGATTTATTAATCCTCTGACAGACTGCTTACCTTGTGCTTTAGGTTCGTATAGAGCAACAATGGTTCAGACACAGTCCGTTCTGGCCACCAGCGTTCTACCCAGCCAAGTTGCCATGGAATCCCTTCTGGGTTTTTGTCAGTCAAAAGAAAGAGCAGATGTGACTCTTATCCGAGCCAGCTGACGCCTTTCCCCTTTGTTCTGCTTTCCTAAGAGGTGGAGAGAAACCTCCTTCCTCTTGATGTTTAGTTGCTATTTGTGAACATCTTAGCCATTGGGATTCCCCATTGTCTTCCAGGTTCTCCATTTATATGGGTCAGTTTCAACCAGTCCTTTAATCCATTCAGTTCACCCCAAATAGCTATGTGAGCCGACACTGGATAACAATGCTAAGCACAGAGGAAAACTGAGGCATGCATAGGAACATCAAAATATTACCAGAAATTCTCACTGTCACACTGTTATGCTTCTAGACCTACAAATCAGGTTATGAACAGTATAACTGAATAGGTGGGCCTGATTCTGCTTCCATTGGCTTAATTAGGAGCAGGTCCTGTGTTAGTTAACTCACCACTGCGCAAGTCTCACAACCCCTTTGAGGCGTCTCCAGCTCCTGTATGGATCTGTTGTGACCAGCAATGGGTGTAATGTTCTTTGATAGATTTATTGCATGTTAAAGGTTTTTTAAATGGATTATTACTACTGGGAGACTGGTAAAACCATGGAATTAATGGCCTTAATTGCTGAGGTACTGACTGGCTTTTCTGGAGGCTGTGGGTGTTTGGTGCTTCTGTAAATTAGGCATAAACTCACACGGAGGTGTTCTGTCTAGCCTGTTACGTTGCAGCATGTGAAAATGATTCAGCATAAGGAGAGAAGATTTGGAAAAATGCCTGATTTTTGTGGTTGAAGGAATTGAGTTCCCTATAAGGAAAGCTTCTGCAATATCAGTTTTCTGCTTTTGTTTTTTACAGGGTTCTCGTTCTAGACAAAGGAACAGTAGCTGAATTTGATACACCTTCAAGCCTTATAGAATCCCGGGGTGTCTTCTACAGTATGGCTAAAGATGCTGGACTAGCTTAGCAAGACTTTTATACCATTGAATGACTGACTCATCCCAAAAGTGACTCATGAATGTACTGTATTTTACAGAACAGTCTTTGTAATAGACTAAACTTGTGATACGTGAATTGTTACACACTCGTAATGATGAAAAAATGAATTTTATATTTTTTAAAATATTTTATATATACATAAAGTATTTTATTAACTGCTTTTATTTTTTCTTAAAAGAATGCCAAATATCCTGCCAAGGAAATGTATGTATCGCAAGCCAACATGTATTGTTTTCTGGTTTATCATTAGTAAAGTAAAACCAGTGATATAAAATACACCTGTGTCTGTCTTCTATACAGAAACACAGTTTTAAAATGGGAAGACTGACAATGTTCTGTGATGACTCCATTAAAAATAAAGTAATCAAGGAATGTTTCACCTGTGTAAGTAAATATCCCTGGGGCAAGAGCATTGGATGCTGCAGTCCCCATACTGCAGCCTGTTCTAGTGCCTTGGTGGAGCTTCATTGGGCCAGCAGGCCAGAACAACTTGCAGAATCAGGGTCTATAACATTCCTTTCTACTCCTACCAATCTAAGGCCTGCAAATAGTTGTACTTATAGAACCAAACAATTAAAAGCCTGGTGAAGTCTGTAGGAATCTGTACTAGGGCTGTCGATTAATCACAGTTAACTCATGCAACTACACCAACCACCACAGAAAGCAGTTTATGTAGTAGAAAAGTTGCAATTTTTTTTCTAAAGAAAAATTCTATGTCCATGTTTGAGAACATAAAAATAATAATTTATTAATTATAAAAAGAATACAACTTAAATAGAAACAAGAATCTAGAGCCAAGCAATTCATTTAATACTTAAATAATACTTAAACATTTTCATGTAGCAATGCACAAAGGTAATGAATCCTTGATGGTCATACACAAAAATGTTCACATGATACAGTTATCCAATTAATTCAGTTAGCAAAGCTAATATGCTCAGTTATAAATTGCATAAGATATAAAGTATAAAAATATTCCTTTGAATGCATAGATAGCTACCAGCAACTGCGTAATATAATCATCAGTATAGCAAATGAATTCAGTCAATCCAATGGCTGATCTTTTCACTGGTACAGCATACCAGTTTATTCATAAAAACTACAGTACTTTTACAGAAAAAATGGCTTCTGAATGGCAAAAGCCTAAAATAGTCTCTTCTGTCAGTGAGTAAGAATGCAGGTCTAATTGTATGGTGAGCAATTGTTCTACTATATAAACTTCCATCACAGTGGTTAGATCAACATCAGTAAGCTGGTATAAAAGAAACAGATTGTCACTGGATCAAGCTGCATCGCATCTCTACTTTAACATTTATGCCATGAGAAAAGACTTATCTTGTTACAGTCTGTTCTACTGATATTATCCATTTTATAAACCCTAAGCTAATGTGTACTGCTTAAATCCAATTAACTAAGAGTTAGGAAGTTAAAGAAAGGCACTAAGAAAAAATCTTAATAGTGGGGAGTTCAAATCAGCAATCAACTATGTTCTCCCTGTTATCTAGAGCTTTAATCCATCTAATTCTCAGTACAGTACATACTTCTATAGCTAGGTAAACAGATTAGATCCTTTCTTCTAAAGAGGATGGTTTTGTAAATTAAAAAAAGAGTGAATAAACTGGATAAAAAAATCCTTAACAGATTACTCAACTTTAATGTTTTCCAATGTATTTATTCCAGGATTTCATAGCAGAGGAGCATAATACTGAATTTAAGTTAGCAGGAATGTGAAAAGGTGTCCATGCAATCAGAAACATAAATAGTTGTCTTTGAAAAAGGAAAAAAAATGCCTAGAAAGCCCAAGATTCAAATGTCATCCCATTTTTTAAAATGCTAAGCATTTAATTAGTTTCCTTTTTACATAATAAATGTACGGTTTCAAGGACTGATCTTGTTCATGAAAGGATGAGTTGGAGGAAAATGGAACTGCAATGTTTGTGCTCCTTTCTCATATGGAAATCACATTGACTTGTCCATGGAGTGAAAAATAACTGCCATTTTAAAGAAGCATTAGAGAAACTTCTTGATAATAAAGCAACAAAAGAGAGAGGGAGTGGACCGTTTGTTACCAAACATTTCAATACCGTGTGTTGACAAGCAGCCATGAGATTTAAAAAACCCTAGCTATTTTGGTCAATGGTATATTTACAATTTGAGTAACAACTGTAATATTTTATCTTCAACCTGAGAAATATTTATAAATGCAGTTTAAGAAACCACATCTAATTAGTAACTTTTTAATACTTAAATGAGACAAATGGAGTTTTGTGCTTCTTCCACAGACTTCAATCCTTCCATTTTCCTCCTTAAAAAGGGGTGTGTTTGCTTGTCACGTCACGCATGTATCACCTATTAATAACAGTGGGATGTCTGTGCACATTAAGTAATTTGGTACAAACACTAAATGGGATTCATGTTCTGTCCTTTAGCATAAGTGCTTCTGCTATTTTATAGCTAACAATTATTAGAACAATTTAAGCCTTTCCTTGAGAGCTGCTAACTCTACAGTGATTGAAGTCAGGATTATTTTGGGTAAGGAACAGAATGCTAGCTACATGAATAGACTGAGAATTCTACCATTGCTTTCTTTTCATAAGCACAGTTTCATATCAGAGCAAGTTAGTCTGACATGAGCTGTAGGCTGTAACTGTGCAGAACATGTCAACTTTATCTCAAAAGTAATAAAATAGATTTTTTCAGGATATTAGCCCTTATAAGTTCAATGCTTGAACATTGAATCCATTGCTTAAAAGACAAGATACAAATATTTTGTTTGATGCTGCTTTAAATAGTTAATAAGTCAGCTTTGATGCTTTCTTGTTGTAACAAGGCCTTTCAGTCAGTGTAGATGCAGCATTTCTAAACAGAAAGTTATTGTCGTTGATTATTAGAACCAGCTCCAGTTCTTGGAAATCCTGAAGTCTTGCAACATCTTTGTCCTTAAATAAACAAATTAAAAATGCAGTATGTTAGTAGCATCCACAATAAATATTGTACAGGAGTTCAGTTAGGCAGATTTAAGGAGGATAAAACAGATGTATGCTAGCAGGGGGCAAGTATTTACCCAGCAGTTTGACTCCGTTTTGCTTATCTAGCTATCAAGCAGGCACTCCTATTGCATGTTGCATTACTTTAGCATTCTATTTACTTTAGATTTCATTTTTTTTAAATGTAGTTATTTTAAGTGGGAGAAAGTTTCCTAGTTGGAGACTCCTGGCTCTGCTACTGTGTAACTCTGAAAAAGTCATTTTACTGCTCTCTGCCTCTGTGTTCTGATCTGTTAAATGGATACAGATCTTGCCTCTCACAGGAGTGCTGTGAGCCTAGGGCTAGTCTACACTGGCAACGTTAAAGGGCTGCTGTGGCAGTGTTTTAAGGTGGCTTGTGTAGTCACAGCAGAGCGCTAGGAAAGAGCTCTTCCAGCACTCTAAAAAAACCACCTCCACAAGGGGCGCAGCTCCCAGTTCTGGTGCACTGTCTACACTCGCGCTTTACAGCACTGACACTTGCTGCGCTCAAGGGGGTGTTTTTAACACCTCTGAGCAAGAAAGTTGCAGCGCTGTGAAGTGCCAGTGTAGACAAGCCCTTAGTTAACTAAATGTATATAAATGGGAGTGAGATCCTCAGACAAGTTCACAGTATTAATAAGCTCAGTTGACCCCTTTGTGATCAGTCTGTTTGGCTTCATTGTCGTGTGATTTGGGTTTGGCCGAATCCTTCTTCGGAAATTCTAATTCTTTTTGTTTCCAACATGCAGTATCAACTGTAGACTAATGTGCCAAGCAAGTACAAAAAATTAAGGTTACCAACAGATGAAGGGAAGATTTATAGTTCAAGGGAGTTCTTCAATATTACTGACAGGGAGTGAAAATTATTAGTGGAATTAAAGCTTGTATTATGTGCTTTAAAGATCTATTGCATACTATCTATAAACAGCTTGGAAGAGGGTCCTCTGGGACCCCTCACCCCAATAATCTTTCTTTCTTTCTCCCCAACCCATTAAAAACCTCTCACATTGATCCATGCCTCCTCTCCAAGGGGCCCTGAAGCCAGCTTCTTCTGGAGCAGCACACTGACCACCCCCATTCCTGACCTAGCTGAAGCAAGTCAGAGAGAGTAAAAGAAGGCAGTCGCAAACAGTAAGTAAGCGATCAGGCTCTGATCCCCTGAGTGGCCATACTTTGTCACTAGAATTAAGCACTAAGAATTAAATTTTTTGAAATCTCAGAAAACAAGTGTCCTCCAGTTTTGCTGACAAAAATGTCTAAGAATTAGCGACACTCTTACAGAGGACACTTTGAACAATCAGACTTAGCTAGCATATTTTGGAACTACTTATTCCTTTGCAACCCAAGAAATGAATCTTTAAAAGTAAAGAGTCAGAATGTCTTCTTATATTGGATGCAGGTACGGTCCACTGAAGTCTGTTAATCTAGCACTAATCAGATTAGCTCCACCATTTGACGCCAACAATGTCCTAAGGATTTGAGGGTGAAGGAAGGGTCACTAGTGAACTAGGAAAACAGATACAAAAAGTCCAAGTCTTCCATGTATTATGCAGGCACGTCCCATTGCCTTCAATGGGACATTTGCCTGTGTAAGGACTGCACAAACTGTTCCTAATTGAGAACGTTTTCCCTATAATTTAGTTGCTTTTTAAAAGGAATGTTTAAAGTTTAATTAGATTAGTAAGGCTCACCTCGGTATCATAAACCTTTCAACCATTCATGACAGTATGTCATGGGGTATGTTATTACACTGAATTTCTGAACATAGTTAAATATAAGTCACACAGTACAGAATGTCAGTGCAGGAAAGCCATCAAGAAGTTAAGGGTTTAGAGCTTATTTTATTAAATAGGAAAAATGGCAGCAGCCCAAACAAAGCACTCTCATTTAATAAGATGTTCCACTGTACAATTTACAGAGAGGAACCTATTTAAAAAAAAAAATCCAGTATAAATAAAGGTTTAAAGAGTTGCTTGAGGATTTATTTAACCACACAACTCTCAGTGGCTTACAAGTATTGTATAGGTAAAATCAGTGCAGGTCTTTCAAAGCACAGAAGTAAGGTGATGTCAATAAAACAAGGCAATTCAGCTATAGTTGATGCTCTGACTGTAACCTCCCAATATGAAAGAATACTGTTCAACACAATATTTGCAATATAGTGTTATCAGTGAGTGCAAGGGTTGATCATGGATCAGTCCCAAACTGAGAAATATGCTGATGGGGACCATTAACTGTAGGACCCAGGATCTGTGATACTTTGCAGTCAAAACAACCCTCTAGTTTAGGAAACATGAATTGAAGACTGGAAGGCAAGAGGGAAAATTAGGTAATTCTGTAAAGTTGAATATCTTGATTTTAGGGTGTCATATGAGGATCTCCAAGCACTTTACAAACACCACAACCCTCTGAATTACCCAACTACTACAATCCCCCTCTTATCTTGATGCACAGAAAAGTTCATTGACTTGCCCAAGGTCACACAAGGAGTCAGACTGGGAACCAGAATGCAGATCTGATTTCTACTCTTCTGCTCTGTCCCCTAGACCTAACTTGTGGATGGAAGGAAAGGAGGAAGAAAGGCATATAAAATACAAAGACTTCTCCTTAATGTCTTTTTACATTATGTTAAACAGTAGAGTAACTGACAGTACAGTTATAGCCAAGTGCCTCCCTTGTCCCAGCCCCTTGGATGGTCTCTTATCCTCCATCCAAACTCTGCTTCTTTCTTCAGTGCTGCAGGCCCAAACTATGCCATAGCTATGCATGATTGGCTGATCTGACCATCAGATGCACTCCCACCAGTCTTGTATGCATCTGACTGAGAAGTTTTATTCTTCTTCTATAGATTCTGAAACATTCAATGACAGCCCACTTATTCCATGGCCAGGGGATTATAAGAAAGTTAATCACTGGTTATGGATCTACTATATTTCTCTAAGACAAGGAACACCGTTAAAAACACAACGTTTGCCACTTTGCAACAATAGCAGTAAGCCAAATCTCATATTCAAAGACATAAGGAATATTGCAGGTTGCTTGAGGGATGAATGATGCATTTTTAATGATGTCCACAACAGCAATAAAAATAACTTTTGCTTAAAGCTGAAGGTTCTTACCTTTCTTAATACTGTATTTGGTAATTTTCGAATCTTCTCTACATGTTCTGGATTAATACCCAGTTCACTGCAACTCACTCTGAGCAGTTCCTTATATGTTAGTTCTTGTCTGTCCAGTTCAATTTCAATGAAGTCATTCTCTCTAAGAGTAAGGTTCTGAATTCTCACCTTAAGCACCAGTTCTAGTAAAAGATAAACATACAGACATTAATACCTATATACATATAAGTATGCACGATCATCTAAATAAGAACTGGAAAAAAATAAATGTGACTTCATTACATCAATAATAATAATAAATCTCAAAATGTTACCCTAAAATCATTTCATTCATTACTTTTGATTTATTTGTATTTAATGCGAAGGTAGGTGAAAAGAGCTGAATTCCGAGCTCTGGAGACTGGAATCCTATTCAGGACAAGAACAGCACAGGCACTGGCCATGTAAGCTTCCACATAACTCATCAACTTCCCACAACCACCATGTCTGAAAGGACAACTTCTAGAGGAGAGGAGGTAGCTCAGCCTCCATGTTTTTCATTCCTTCACAGAGAAGCTACTGCAAAGGTACCATTTGTAGCTGTTTCTGTGGAGTCCCATTAGGAACTGATCTGAGATAGTCAAGTTTATTTTATATAGGCCAATAGACACCCATAATAATCAAATACAGACAATATTACTTATAAAATTATAGTATAATTGAGTTACTACTGCTCTGAACAACGAGGAGTCCAGTGGCACCTTAAAGACTAACAGATTTATTTGGGCATAAGCTTTCATGGGTAAAAAACCCACTTCCTACTGCTCTGAACTGAATTTCATCTGGCAACATTTTTATCTTCTATTACCAATTTTCTGAGCAATCCAATATTGCATAACTCAGTGCTCTGTTTTTGGTGATCGCACATTAAAATTCATATGGATCTTCTCACAGCTCCCATTCAAATAGAGGTCTGGACCTTTTAACTGCAATTCCAGAACTGGCTACACTGAACTGATGGGGTGATTTTACTAAATATATATAATATTAACCCCAAGGAATGATAAATAATACTTCCTCTCTGTACATTTAAGTGGTCAGCTACCTGTACAAGCTGAGCTAACAAAGCTTCTCTTTCAAATTAATTGGACATAGGTCTGTGTTTTGTATTAGAGTCTAGAGTTCTGTACCACAGTTATGGTGTTAGACTACCCTCGCATCTGTATGTTTTTACAAAACCTTAGATGAGTAAGACATGTTTTCATTGATATTTGTATTAAAAATTCCAGTGGATACAATTTTTTTAAACATTCCCTGAAATGCCTGAGCCACAAACATGGAATCATGCCTCATGCATAAGAACATGAAAGTGAAAGACTAGAGAAGTACTATAGACATGAATAACATTGACTAGTCTATTTTCATTCTCCAACATGACCGCTTCCAGGAAGAACAGAGCAAAAAAGGAATAGTAAAATTAATTTTTAAAATTTGTAATAATAATTTAATGTTACCTTGCATATTAAATGGGAAAGCTCCAGGGAAGAAAAATGGCTGAAATGTTGGCATAGGCCCCATACATGAGCCATTCTGTTGCTGAGATACAGGCTGTTTAGATGCAGCTGGAGAAGGGAAACTTCTGCTCTCAGGCACGGATGCCTGGTGAAAGGGACCATTCTGGACTACAGGCTTTGGGCATTCTGGCATGGTACAGGCTCCAGGGGATGTCGACATATCTTCATTATCAGCCACTGCAGAAGCAGCATTTGCATGTTGTGATGTTGCAGAAGTGCATGCTTTGACTCGAGGTAATGAAGTGGGATAATCTACAGCTTGCAATTCTAAGGATATGGGGAAGTTTCCATTCAGCGAGCCAGTGGAAGGGTCTGGAATGCTGTTACTCATTGTGTTATAAACATAAGGGAAAGGTGGATTAGCCAAATAATTCGGGACAATTGGCAAGTCTGAGTCTTGCTTCAAATCTGCAAGTTCGTCTTCCACTATAGAGGAAAGAAAAAAATGTCCAGTGAACAAAATTAGTTATAACTGGTTAAAGAGAACTAAAATTGTCCTAGTACATCGTGGTTTTTAGATTCAGACTATTTACACACACCCACACAGAGGATATAAAACAAAACAAAGAGCTCTAAAGCTCTATGTACAGTACACATAACTGTGCTAAGGGGTTCCATAAAAACAAAGCTTGTGTGACTAAGATACTCCACAAACACCTCTACTTTCCCCCTACACACTTGGACTTGATATAGAATCTGCCATCTTTTAAGAAAAATGTCCTGTGGCCAATATTTTGTGCCATATTCTCAGCTGACATAACTTCATTGTCTTCATAATGGACATAAACCAGAGGAATAAATGGAGGGCAGTAGATTTTCAGGTTTGCTGTGGATACCAAAAGAGTGGGTGGGGGGAAAAAGTATACAATATATTTAGAACTGAAAGAACTACTGACTCAACAGCAGATAGATATTAACAAAGGCAGAAATCAGAAAGAAAGGAGTGCAAAAGGTAGGAAAAACTTAAAGATTCTGAACAGGCTTCAAACTAATTCTCATGTTTAGTAGCAACATTGTTACTTTGACAGTTACAAGCACAATATACCAATGGATCCCTTGGGGCTGCTACTCTATCACTATACTTTTATGGAATAAAATACGAATCTTCAATTGAGATCAATGCAGTTAACCCCTTAAATAAGCTTCCTGATATTTTATGGAATTACCAGTCATATACACTAAAGGCTTTATATATTTATATATATATATATAAAAGTAAGATTTCCCTCCCCTTATCTCCATTTGTATCAAGTCGCAAATATTTGTAGTGAACATGTTCTGTGACAGTTTAATTTTTCAAAATTAAGCTTTTTCCCTCCCACATACAAAAAAAAATTGTCACCATAAAAGCCCATGGAACCAACATTCCTGAAGTTGTGGTTTCTTTCTCAGTAAAGACTCTGAAGGCCAAATGGGAATTACTGCCACAGAATTCAGAGTAGCAGCCGTGTTAGTCTGTATCCGCAAAAAGAAAAGGAGGACTTGTGGCACCTTAGAGACTAACCCATTTATTTGAGCATGAGCTTTCGTGGGCTACAGCTCACTTCATCCGATGAAGGTTGTGCCACAAGTACTCCTTTTCTTTTTGCCACAGCATTGTAAGCTTTTAAATACAGATTCAGCACCCGCGCAAAAGCACAACAGAACATGACCATAATTATTAGAATTGGTCATTACCAAGTCTTCAAAGTTATTATATTAACCAATAAACTTACCTCCCAATGTTTTCCTAATCTCTCTCTTTGAGGTTAACTGGGCTGGCATTTCTCCTTTACTTGTGAGAATCTCCTTATCAGCACCAGACTCTATCAGATAAGACACCACTTGAGCATGGTTCCGTTTGCATGCCCAGTGCAAACAAGTCCTGCACAAGGAAAATGTTGGTGTTATATGAAATAAACATGCTACCAGAGATTAGTTTTATTCATACCACTGTGTATAAAAAAGCCAAGGCCTAGCTTTCCCCAAAAAGAACAACATTCATTTCTAATATACATTACCAAGCTGAGATATATTCTTTGAACATTTTTTGTAGTCTGCAGTGACACCTGCTGATAGTTTTTCCCTGCAGTAATGCCTTTACCACCAACGTTACTATTTTTGACAACAGCAGATGGTTTTTGCTTTAAAGTTTAACTAAATCTCTCACTTTTAGCTTTTAAAAGCTAAAACTAATTTCAAAAATATAAAATAGCTGTCACTCTTCTGTACCTTTTACATTTGTTTTTTCAAAATAAGATGACAGAATATATTATAAGCTTAACAGCAGAACCATATTTCAAGTGATCATTTAAATTCATAGAAATAGGTTTAATTTTGTAAATCAAAAGAAAAAGAATTTTTTTCTCTGCACCACTCCAACCAAAATGAAACAGACTAGTTCCTGAGCAAAGATCTTTGAAAACCAAACTGATTTCAATTTGATTAAATCTCAAAACAGAGCTGACTAGAATAATCTTTATTTTCTGAAATAACTCCTCACCAGGACATTTCGCAGTACCTTACAACCAAAAGAAGAACTGAGTTTTCGTATTACACTGGTTTTCACCAAATTATCACACTGACACAAACACTGGTAAATTCCCAATAAATACCTTTGCAGAACTCTAACTTTTTAGTGGATCAATTTCAACACTTTTCTCCATTACAACTTTCATATAAACTGTAGTCCTAGTGGCTTTACAGAGATAGTGAATAATGCAATTAGAGTCAGATCCTGATCCTGGCATTCTTACTCAGGCAAAACCCCTAGTAAGGAATATAGGATTTGTCAGCATAACAACCGCAAGAAAGAAATTCTCAGATACTGGCAAGGGAGAAAAAATATACTCCAAAAAACATACCCCTACTTCATACAGACAGAGATTTTGGTGAAGGAAAGAATTCACCCACAGAGAAGGTCTGTGGTTTTGGTTCAGGCAAAAGGCACATTTTCCTGGAGAGTGGTTCTTCTTTAGAGGAATCCCCAGAGTTGATCCCCTGAAGAAATGTAGGGGAGGGTCAGTCTCCCTGATGTTTATAAGATTTTACAATGTGTCTGCATGTTATAATATGCAAAAACTGTATGGCCCATCCCATTTTCCCCACAAAGCACTATCTCACAGCTTAAAAGCAGTACCCTAGTTTCAAAGATTTTCTAGTGCTGTTTCTCCACCACCCTTCCCAATGCTGTTCTTTAAACTGCATGAAAACTCTTAACCCTTCCCCAGACTAATAGCAAGGAGAGGAAAAGATGTTGAATCTTAGGAGTTTAGAGTTACATACAAGAAGAGTGAGAAAGAAGTGGTGTAAAATCTCTTAGAAAACTTATGTGGTTAAAAAGATTCACTTCAGTCCAAAGTCCTTCTCCAGGAAGCATTTGTTTTTTAAGGAAAAGGTGTGGTCACACCTGTCTGACTTTAAAATTTAGACTACGTTGTGTTCTGCCAAACAGCACCACCTCTGACACATCAAGAGTTTTTGCTCTTGTTGGTTTTTTTGTTTGGTTGGTTGGTTTTGTTTACTCCTGAAGAAGGGTCTGATGGGAGGAAATAGTAGAGTAGCTATAAAACCTGATGCATGCATGTGAGAATCAGACTAATTAAAGCAAGAGAAAGCAAAGTACACACAGAATCTTGCTTGTTTTATATGCCAGTATGATTAAGACTATCCTGCAAGAAACAAAGGGCCTAATTGTGCAAATTCTTATCACTGGGTTTAGTATTTCTTTGTGGAAGAAGCCCCACAGAATACAAGGCAATAGGATTACTCACTGTAGTAAGTGCTGTTGTGTAGAACTGGGGCCCAGATTAAAAAACCCACTACTGTAATAATAATATATATATATATATATATATATATATTACAGTAGTGCCTAGCGTCCCCAGATGAGACTGGGGCCTGATTGTGCTAGACAATATACATACATATAATAAGAGACAAAAGGTCCCTCCTTCAAAAGGTTTACAATCTAAACAGAAAAGACAGCCAAAGGATGGGAAAAGAAATGGAAACCCAGAGGGGTGAAATGAGTTGCGCAAGGTCACAAGCAGTCATTGAGCCAGGAACAAAACCTTGATTTCTTGTCTCCCAGCCCATTGCCCATTCATTAGCCCACACTACCTCTCTTGATGAGTATTTTTCAATTATCATTTGTCATTCAGATGTGCTTTGCAATGTTTCTTTTTAGGAGAAATAACAGCTGTTAAAACAAATGTGGGGTATTTTTTTAATTATATCAAAAATTAGTCCCTATCAAAGGTTATATAGAAGCAAGTTAGGGCCTGTCTTAACAAGTATCATTTGGTTATCTTTGGTGTATATTTTATAAAACCACACAATATTCTCAAATTTTTGTTCCTGAGTAGGTTCACCTATTTTAAATATTTTTTTCAATTCAAAATTGTGTTAAAGACAGTTGCTAGAACTACACTTATCACTTGCCAATTTTAGTAATTTTATTCTATTGTCCCATTTTTAAAACATTTTTTATCCTATTGCTGTTTCAAAGTCCCAGAAAAACAACCGTCAAAGATGACTAAACACAAAGTGATGTCAAATGCACAATGTAAACTGAAAACGAAACAGAGAATTTCCCCCCCTTTAATCTCTTTTAGTTGTAGTAATTTTAGGAGCTACTTGTAACAATAGTAGATAAAGGAAAAAATTTCAGACAGAAATGTGATGAAATTGATGGATAACTCACTGAGAAATGGAAATCCTCTACAAAAATTAGTTCTTGTACAAAAATTCCAAGAGTGAAAATCAAAATGTTACAGTGTTGTCTGCAATCGGAATAAGTCTCCATATGAAATGTTAAGAGCCAGATTTTCAAAAATGCTCACCATCCACAACTGGGACAAAATTTTCAAAAGAGTTCAGCTCCCTTTTAGAGATCTAGAAAAAAGCAGTCATGTTTTCAAAAGCAGAGTTTTGGGGATCTGGACTTTTAATTTTAATCCCTCCATCCCTGCTGCATTGAACAGCTGCTGCTGCTTTCCCATAAAGGTGTCTGAATCAGGGTTGTGAAATACCTGGCATTTTTTAAAAAAACAAACAATCAAAAAACCCAATGGATAAGCCAGAAAGGGGAGGTTGCACAACAAGTGTCTATGACTCAGCTCCCTTGTATCTACATTATTATTATTTATTATTTGTATCACCATAGCCCCAATGTTAAGCATATGTTGTTAGATGTATGCCTCAATATATATATTTAATGTAAAGAATCATAAAAGTTACATTACAATGCAAGGACCATCATTTTAAAATTTCCTGATTTTGTGTGCTTAACTTCATATCCAGAATGTGTTAATATACTAATGTTTGGGGTGGGAGGGGGGTTGCTCTGAATGGGTACAAGATGGAAAAACATAAAAGCAGCACAGATAGGAGTTTTCAAGATAGTTAGATAAGACTAAGATATGTCCCCCACCATAACTTCCTTCTTTTCACAGGAATTTAACTGCAAATCATCTGCATTCAGCTGGAGACAATGCCATAAGACATGACAGTTATTGTAAAGTACTGTATTCCACGACTGGACTATGCATTTGAGGTAAAAGCCACTATTTTTAAGAGTGCTGAAATAATTGTTATAACTCAACAGAAAGAACTCCTATATTATTTACAACAAAAATCCCATGGCATCTGAGAAGAGGTCTGTGAAGCTCTGGCTGTTTTGTTTCTTTGGACTTGGTGCAAAACCTTTTCTTAGTTTGAATTCAAGCCCCCTGCATGTCACTTTGAGTTCAGAAGTAAAATTCTGACAAAGTCACCAGGCTTTGTGGTTTCAGAGTAGCAGCTGTGTTAGTCTGTATCCGCAAAAAGAAAAGGAGTACTTGTGGCACCTTAGAGACTAACAAATTTATTTGAGCATAAGCTCTCGTGAGCTACAGCTCACTTCATCAGATGAATTCAGTGGAAAATACAGTGGGGAGATTTATATACACAGAGAACATGGAACAATGGGTGTTACCATACACACTGTAAGGAGAGTGATCAGGTAAGGTGAGCTATTACCAGCAGGAGGGCGGGGGGGGGGGGGTGGGGGACCTTTTGTAGTGATAATCAAAAGGTGGGCCATTTCCAGCAGTTGACAAGAACGTCTGAGGAACAGTAGGGGTGGAGGGAATAAACATGGGAAAATAGTTTTACTTTGTGTAATGATCCATCCACTCCCAGTCTTTATTCAAACCTAAGTTAATTGTGTCCAGTTTGCAAATTAATTCCAATTCAGCAGTCTCTCATTGGAGTCTGTTTTTGAAGTTTTTTTGTTGAAGAATTGCCACTTTTAGGTCTGTGATCAAGTGACCAAAGTGACTGAAGTGTTCTCCAACTGGTTTTTTAATGTTATAATTCTTGACGTCTGATTTGCGTCCATTTATTCTTTTACGTAGAGAGTGTCCAGTTTGGCCAATGTACATGGCAGAGGGGCATTGCTGGCACATGATGGCATATATCACATCGGTAGATGTGCAGGCGAACGAGCCTCTGATAGTGTGGCTGATGTGATTAGGCCCTATGATGGGTGTGGGCCAAAAAATAGGTACCAATACAAAGCTTCAGGTACTAAGGAGATGTTTGATATAAATGCTTAGATTCACACAGCTTCCACTTTAAATTATGAGCCTGTACTGAGAACTCCACAGATACACTCTTGTGCCCATGTTGAGCCCCAATGACAACATCAAAGCTCTGCACAAGTGCATGGATACGGTGCACAATTGCAACCACTATTTTCTCCAATTGTATGTAAACCTCAGCAACTCTGGCCTAATTTAGGGTTTTATTCTGACCATTTCACGAGGATTTCATGCAGTCTAATACAGAGAGATATTGTGCACCCACAAATCCCATTTATGTCAATAGCAGCTGCAAGTATTCAGCACTTCTCAGGATCAGACCTATACATGAGACCCATTCCAGAGATGCAGCTTCTGCACACAGACTCAAAAGATATGGAAGACACGATTATAGCTAAAGTACAGAACAAGAAGCAATTTTTTTAAAATATATTTTATGCCAGATTTTGGTTTATTGTCTTAATGCCAGTTTTTTGAACAAACTGATTTGGTAATGAGCAGCAGTTTATTATGCATATGGAAATAATGAGAAAGTGAAATGGGAGAAAAATCACTACATACTTCTACTCCTTAACAAAGAAAGAAAGCAAATCATAGAAGGCCTGATTATCACAAGTGCTGAACAGCGACAGCCCCCACTGACTGTAACAGCTGTCATGGGAACTTGGCACTTCTGAAAATTAGGCCCTTAGTTTTTAAAATTCTAGTTTATTGTCCTTTCTGTTTCATACTTCCTATTTTCACTCATGAAGCACAGCTCAGTAATTCACATAAAGATATAAACTGAATCTAATCCAGGTAAAACAATCTTCAAGAATGCCTGAATTGTTAAAATCATGTTTAAAAAACAACATTTTTTATGACTAGTCTGGGTATGGTTCATTATAGAAGAGTTTCAGGATTTAGGGTTGTCAAGTGGTATTTGAATGAAATGTCAAAACAAAAAAAATCTGTGAGGCTTTATGTATCTCACTGAAACACATTGCAAGATCTTTTCTCATAACAGGAAGTTATTTTAAAAGCTGCCTTAAAAGTAATCCAGAATAAGCCTCTCTAAAAATGAGCGAGGTTGGCCAGTCTGAGGTTTACCTTCTGAATGTTATTTTACTGTGCTGTGTTTGTGCAGCCAGCTTTCCTAATCCCATCAGTATAAGTAATAGAAGGTGGCAACACATTGAACTAATAGAAAATCAGAGACCAAGGATCAAAACTTCTGAAACAAAATAATGTAAGCTCAGAACAGCAATTATCAACAGTACCATTACTTCCTCCTTTTAAAATAATTTTAAAGCATCTCTAGTGAGGGAGGATTAGGCAATGGGTTTAAATAGGACATTTAAATTACATTCTGAATTCAAACTGTCAAAACTGGATAGCCTTGCATTAATATATTTCATATGAAAAACATATATAACATCCACCATATCATTAGCAGACAAAGAATAAAAGGCTCTTAAAATGTTCTTCTCGGTATCTGAAATTGTCAGTTTTATTAACCTTTAAAAATACACGTAATTCATTCCTGTTAAAGGCTTACCAGCCGTTGATTTCATTTTGAGAGTTGACATTCACTCCGAATTCCACCAGTCTTTGGACCTCCCCAATGTCTCCCAAAGCAGCTGCTTCTCTCAGTCTCTCCTGGAGTTCTTTCTCCTCTATAAAAGTTGTCATCTCTCTAAGGTCACTTTATTGTTAAGCAGCTGCCAACTGAAGGTGATTTAACATTTTATAAAGCTAACATACTGAGCAGCAAGTCAAAGATAAAATTAACCCTGCATAACAAGAGGTGTCTCTTATTCTTTTAATTTTAAATTCATATATTGATTACTTTCTGTCTGTTACGTTTAAATCAGATAGAGTCACACGTTTCAGAAGAACATTAAAGACAACTGCATAGTACAGTATCTCTAGATTGTTGCTGTTTCCTAAACTCTTCTCAGGGGGACTCTATTATCTGTGACAACTCTCTGACCTAGATATTTAGTTCCTACCAACAGCCTTGCATGCAATTCCTGGTTGTAGCTGTCCTGTTTGCTGTATGATTCATCAGATATATTCAGGCTCCTACTTGATTACTTTTATTCAACTAAAATGAATTATTGCTTAATATACAAAGAATTTCGAATGTACAATATCTTCTACCAAACATTATTTATTCCTACAACCCCAAACTGCAAGTTGTTCTGCCTAGGTAGCTCAGCACCATATGTGTAACCCCACTGAAATCAAGTGAAGTCTCCATGTGGGGAACATGGGTCCATCCAGCAAAACAATTTGTAGGATTGGGGCCACAATTGATTCCACCAATTCACATTGTTTTTACTATTGTGCTAATTTTCTTTATTCATTCTAAGCCAAATAATGAGAGACATGGGTGAGAAAAACACTATTTCACAACTATCTTATTATAGAACACAAGTTAAAATATACACTTAGGACTCCATCTTCAGATCCAGCTGACCTGCAGCAGCTGTATCATGGCACCTGGGGAGTCCTACGTGCCAGTAAAATTCATAACACCTACGCTGAGCTAGAGCACCTTTAAAGCAATTTTGGGCCACAGGACCAGCACAAAGGTGCTGTATTGGGGGCCAGAATCTGGCCTTTAGTCTAAAATAAACTCAAAGACTTAATGGCCTAATTCTTACTCATGCAAATAGTTTCACTGAAGTAATGGGATCTCAACATTAGTAAGAATTATTCAAGTAAGTAATTACATGATTGTAACAATTACTTAGAGCTATTTAAAATAACTTGTTCTGTAATGTCTGATAGTGTAAAAATAAAGTGTCTATGGCCCTGATCCTGAAAGAAGAACTGTGGGAACAGACCCCTGGGCCTGCACACACCCCAGTGACTTCAACAGGGTTTTGTGCAAGTGCAGGGGGTCTACTGATGTAATTCTCTTTAGAGAATCAGGGCCTATGTGACTAGTAATTAATTAAATCAGTAGAGCCACCTTTTTTACAAAACATGGAGACACAATCCACGTAAAAATCTTATTTTTAAAAAACAACTTTTTTTACCATTGTTTTGAGTAATGGACCTAATTCTTATGATTTTACATTAAGTTCATATTGGTAAGTACACTGACTTTAGAGGAGGTGCTCCCAGCATACACTAGCGCGAGAGCAGAATCACACCTAATATTTTAGATTTAATTAAATAATAGTAACTGTCTATCTCACATTATATCATTTATTATGTGTATTTACTTTTTGCACTTCATCCAACTTGAAACATTAAAATAGACTACAGTCATTTTTTACATGTTTCTCAGTGTCACTTTTTGGTTCTCATGCATTAGCATCAGGCTGCAATGTTTGGATTGCAAACACTATAAGGGAATTTTGAAAGCAAAACAAAAAGGAATTTTAAAAATATATAAGCAAACTTCTATTACACTCTAGGACATACAGTACCTGACACAGTCCAACAGTTGTAAAGTTATGCCAGGCTTCTGTAATCAATGAGACAGTTCTTGTCCAGTTCTCCTATTGGACAAGGCAGCATTAATGTGGCTCTGAGGGCAAGGTCAGGACTAGGGTTTAAAGAAAGAAGTAGTGGAGGACAGCACAACTCCCCCTCCTTTCCTAAAACTAGAGAGGAGCATCTCTTCCTCCCCCTGATTTTTGTACACAGCACTCCCTCCATATCTCCCCCTTCCTCCTTGATGAAAGAGCCTCTTCCTGATTTGATCTATTTTAACCATTGATCAGGACAGATGTGTTGATGCAACGATGAACATAATATTGATGCTCAATAATCATGTAATAATTATAAATAATCAACATCACAGTGATGGATATGTCTAAGAGACAAAGATATCTGAAGCCAGTGACATCTCTCAATGCTGTGCCATGTCACTGTGGCCTCACATGAGACCACAGCACCTCATTGCTCTGCAGTGACACATCTCTTCACTGTGTTCTGGTTAGGGTTGCTACCTTTTCAGGTTTTCCTAGGATCAGACCTTTTTTTCAGATGGTGTCCTAGGAAATCTGTAAGTCCTCCTAGGACATTTAAAGTCCTGGGTTTTGCCATCTGAGTCACATCTGAGGCTACTACATCTTCTTCCTCCTCCATGGTGCTAATGCTGCTCCTCCTCCCGCCAGGCTGCTCCGCTGGCTCCCCAGCAGGAGCCCTTAAGCCACAGCTGCTGTTTTCTACCTGACCAACAAGCTGCTGAGAGCAGAAAAAAGAGCTCATGACATCAGCTCCCCAACGCCCATTCCTCACCCTGCCCAGGAGGGCCCGCTCCCTCCCAGGAACCATCTCCTTTCCCTCGTTCTGTGCTCCCCTTCCCAAATCCAGCTCAGGGATGTCCTGTTTTTGTGACCTCAGAGGTGCCAAGTCTAGTTGTGTTGCGGTGGTGCAACAATGTCTCCCAACAGCGTGACTGTGCCTTTTCTGCAAAACCACCTGTGACTTGACATTGAGACAGTTAACAGGAGTGAGGGTATGTCTACACTTAAAATGCTACAGCAGTGCAGCTGCACCACTGCTCGAGTGCTTAAGTACAGACCCTACCTACGCCAACGGGACGGTTTCTCCCATCAGCATAGGTAATTCACCGCCCTGAGAGCAGGTCTACACTTACAATGCTGCATAGGCACAACTGTGCCACTGTAGCACTTTAATGAAGACACTCTATGCCAACGGGAGAGAGCTCTCCTGTCAGTGTAGTAATCCATCTCCCTGAGAGGTGACAGCTATGTTGATGGGACAAGCTCTTCGCCGACATAGCACTGTCTAAACCTGGGGTTAGGTCAGTATAACTATGTCGCTCGGGGTTTGGATTTTTCACACCCGAGTGATGTAGTTATGCTGATGTAAGTCTAGTGTAGACCAGACCCGAGAGGTGGTAGCTAGGTCAACGCGGTCAACCTAGCGCTGTCTACCCAGGGGTTAGGTCGGTACAGCTGTGTCTCTCCGGTGTGGATTTTCACACCCCTGAGTGACGTAGCTGTGCCGATGTAAGTTCCTAGCGTAGACCAGCCCAGAGTGGAGACAAGGCACAGGCAGTGGTACCTCCATGCAGCTAGCTGAGGTAAGCCGCTCCCAGCTGGGGGATGTAGGCTTGGCATTGACTAGCTCCACCAAGATTCCGTACAAGTGGTTTGAGCATTGGCCTGCTAAACCCAGGGTTGTGAGTTCAATCCTTGAGGGGGCCATTTAGGGACCTGGGGCAAAAATTGGGGATTGGTCCTGCTTTGAGCAGGGGATTGGACTAGATGACCTCCTGAGGTCTCTTCCAGCCCTGATATTCTATGATTCTATGATAACCTCTGTGCCGATCTCGCTCTCGGAGGGCACCTCCCCTGCTGCTGCGAAGCCCTGGCCTGCATGGCAGAGGAGGTGTCTTTCCATAGCAGGATGGACGGCGGACGCGGTGGCCTGTCTCAGAGAGAGGCACTGCAATGTGAAGGGCTCTCTGCACGCGGAGGGGGCTCTGAGCACATTTACTGCCACCCTCCGCATCGGGGTGCATGGGAGAGAGACAGCTCAGCGAGACCCTCGCCACAAAGACAGCACCGCGCGCCAGCGAGGAAGGCCGGGGATGAGGCCTATGTGACTGAAAGGCCCAAGCCCTGACAGGCCCCAGGGGCGGTTAGCGAGACCGCGGCGGGCGCGCGTTGCATTGTGGGAAGAGCTAGGAGCGCCGCCGCCGCCATTTTGTCTCTGTCACTCCGGCGGCAGCGCGAGCGCGCGGTCGGTCGGGGAAGGAGCGTGGGGCGGGGGGGCGAAGGCGGCGGCGGTGCTTGGCAAGGGGCCACTCGGGTATCAGGACACGATGATATCGGCCGCCCAGCTCCTCGACGAGCTCATGGGCCGGGACAGGAACCTGGCCCCGGATGAGAAGCGCAGCAACGTGCGGTGGGACCACGAGAGCGTGAGTGAAACGGAGCCGCCTCCTCCCGGCCCTCAAGGCCTGGTTTTGTCGTAATCACCCACAGGCGCCGCGGAGGACCGATGTGGCCCCGCCGGCCCGGGGAGGGGACTGTGGCCGCAGAGACGAGGGAGCTAGGCGGGGGGCTTTCTGCGGGGCTCTGGCTGGGAGGAGTAGGCTGGGGCCAAGGTTCTGCATCGGGCTGGGGCCCTTCATGGCCCTGGGGGATGAGGAACAGGCGGGAGGTTGGGAAGGAAAATGCGGTGGGCCTGGCTAGGCTCGGATGGGGGCCCTAGTCCTTACGAGGACTCGCGTGGGAGGAGGGAGGGGATCCGTAGTAGCCTGACTGAGGAGTTTTGGAAAGGGGCGGGTCTGCTCACACCAGGATTGGGGGTGGGGGGTGCTCTCTCGTGACTCTGCTCGGAACTTAGTGCAGGAGGGATTTCTGCTAACTGTGTGAGGCGATTTGTGCCGGTAAAGAAATAACTAGTTAAAAAAAATGAGTCGGTCGTAGGGTTTGGGGCGGCGGGGGTCTGCTTATGGCGGGAGTCCGAGGGGAGGAAGGAAGGTAGGTGGGAGGGTCTGTGTTTAGCTCTTTATGCGGGAGAGAGTTCTTTTGCATCGGATGGAAAGAAAAGTTTCTTGAAGCCTGTGTGTGCATGGCATGTGGAGGGGTTTTTTAAGGGGTCGTTCCTGAGTTTGAGGAGGAGGAAGTCTCTGGGTAGGTCTTACTGCAGTTTGGTTGTGCTGGGGTGGGAGATGAATAGTATAGAGCAGGGGTCAGCAACCTTTCAGAAGTGGTGTGCCGAGTCTTCATTTATTCACTCTAATTTAAGGTTTTGCATGCCAGTAATACATTTTAATGTTTTTATAAGGTCTCTTTCTATAAGTCTATAATATATAACTAAACTATTGTTGTATGTACAGTAAATAAGGTTTTTAAAATGTTTAAGAAGCTTCATTTAAAATTAAATCAAAATGTAGGTCTTATCAGTTTAGTGCGATCCTTGCCCTTGCTTTTCCTTGCTGAGTTTTCCGATGTCTGGCACGTATTTGGATACTTTAAGCTGCACACAGGCTTCTGGGTGATCAGTTGTTAACTGGCTCCGAGAGGGACAGAAGACAAAGTTCATGTGTGAAAATATGTGTTCACACAGGTATGTGGAACCAAATGCTGAAAGCATTGCAATCACAATTTTTTTCAAACAGTTAAATTTCACCGACAGGGATGTCCAGCAGGTCAGAATAGAGGCCCCATGATCTGTCTCGGTAGCTTCGAGTGCACTCTGCAGATCTCCAAACTTTGATGCCCACAATTCTGAGCTTTTTTAACTGAATGAGCTGCATTTCGAAATCTTCAACACCTATCCACTGAAATACAGACAAATCCAAGTAGCTTTCATTGAACTTTTCAGGTTTAATTAGAAAAGAAAGCATTGGGCCAAATCACTGGAAATCTTGAAATCTGTCAGAAAATTCTGATTCCAGTTCTTGCATGTACATTCTAATCTCAACTTCAGATGCAGTGCACTCTTCCACGTGGCGTGATAGTGATGTAAGCAGGACTTTAAAAATCCCAGTACAGTGGTGCTGGAACAGTTTTTAATGTGGGAGTGCTGAGCTGTACCCCTCACTGCCCCAGGCTGGGGCCAGTGGGCCACAGCTGTGGGCAGCTGCAGAGCCCCAGACCAGCAGCCAGGACCCCAGGCCAGTAGCAGAGCCCCCGGACCGGTGGACAGGACCTGTGTCCTGCAGCTGGTACCCCAGGTCAGCAGCAGAGCCCCCGGTTGCTATAGGTTGCCTACCCCTGGTATAGAGGACATGCTAACTACCTAAAGAACAGAGGATAATGAAGGACTTGAGATCCTTTGGAAATGAAGATTTTGCTGATGTGAGAGTTTTATTTTCACAAATCAAATTTGTCTTGGAACTTCTGGATTTTTCATTTACAATATTGTTACTATTTAGCAATATTATTTCATATTTCCTTTATATGTGGCTCTGACATGTTAACTCCTCTTCTGAGCAGTTTAGTACAGGAAATTTTTTTCCCTCCCAGATGCTTTTTTGTTTTACTCTGTGGTATCTACCTTAAGAGTTTTTACTGTCACCCATCACAGTCAACTGTATCAGCTCCTTCCCCATAAAATCAGTAGCAAAGTTCATAGTGGATTTCATGGAGTCTCTGATACTTCTCCCATTTTGAGCTCAAAACTTTGCTTAGGATCGGGTTTTTCCATTTTTTGTAGGTTAGGATTTAATGGATTGATCACAACACTGACACCCTGATAGACAAATTTCAGAGTAGAGCTATTACCAGCAGGGGGGGAGGGGGAGAGAAAATCTTTTGTAGTGATAAGATGGGCCATTGCCAACAGTTAACAGGAACATCTGGGGGGGGGGAGGGGGGGAATAAACATGGGGAAATAGTTTTACTTTGTGTAATGACACATCCACTCCCAGTCTCTTTTCAAGCCTAAGTTAATTGTATCCAGTTTGCAAATTAATTCCAATTCAGCAGTCTCTCCTTGGAGTCTGTTTTTGAAGTCTTTCTGTTGTAATATTGGAACCTTTAGGTCTGTAATCGAGTGACCAGGGAGATTGAAGTGTTATCCGACTGGTTTATGAATGTTATAATTCTTGACGTCTGATTTGTGTCCATTTATTCTTTTACGTAGAGAGTGTCCAGTTTGACCAATGTACATGGCAGAGGGGCATTGCTGGCACATAATGGCATATATGACATCGGTAGATGTGCAGGTGAACGAGCCTCTGATAGCGTGGCTGATGTGATTAGGCCCTGTGATGGTGTCCCCTGAATAGATATGTGGACAGAGTTGGCAGTGGACTTTGTTGCAAGAATAGGTTCCTGGGTTAGTGGTTCTGGTGTGTGATTGCTGGTGAGTATTTGCTTCAGGTTGGGGGGCTGTCTGTAGGCAAGGACTGGCCTGTCTCCCAAGATTTGTGAGAGTGGTGGGTCGTCCTTCAGGATAGGTTGTAGATCCTTGATGATGCACTGGAGAGATTTTAGTTGGGGGCTGAAGGTGATGGCTAGTAGCGTTCTGTTGTTATCTTTGTTGGGCCTTTCCTGTAGTAGGTGACTCCTGGGTATTCCTCTGGCTCTGTCAATTTATTTCTTCACTTCATAGAATACCAGGGTTGGAAGGGACCTCAGGAGGTCATCTAGTCCAACTCCTGCTCAAAGCAGGACCAATCCCCAATTGTTGCCCCAGATCCCAAATGGCCCCCTTAAGGATTGAACTCACAACCCTGGGTTTAGCAGGCCAATGCTCAAACCACTGAGCTATCCCTCCCCCACTTCAGTGGGTGGGTATTGTAGTTGTAAGAATGCTTGATAGAGATCTTGTAGGTGTTTGTCTCTGTCTGAGGGGTTGGAGCAAATGTGGTTGTATCGTAGAGGTTGGCTGTAGACGATGGATCATGTGGTGTTATCTGGGTGAAAGCTGGAGGCACGTAGGTAGGAATAGCGGTCAGTAGGTTTCCGATATATTTGAGCATAAGCTTTCGTGAGCTACAGCTCGCTTCATCGGATGCATACTGTGGAAAGTACAGAAGATCTTTGGGAACTTTCACTTGAGTTAAACTGATGCTATTGAAAAACATAGGTCTTTTGCCTATATAGACAAGGTCTTGGAGATCAGCCCTCAGGCTGCTACTTAACTTTATTGTTTAGAGAGCAGTGGGTGGTCTGCTACCGTTCCCCTGGCCAGTGGGAAGTTCACAGACTGCTGTTTGAACCCTTTCAGTCTGGTGGGGAATGTGTTTAGTAAAACTCACTGAACATTAAATCCCACCAAATAAGGGGAAATCCATCCTCATCATCGTATCCACTCAATATATGCCACACCTGAACATAGCCATTATATAGACAATATACTTCCATATCTCAATGTCTATACTTCGACCCATTAAACTTTTACCCCCAATCGGGGAGATTGCAGATTATGTATTCCTTACACCACCCGTTCCTAAACCAAATTTCACACCCCTTGATAATCTGTACCTTATTCCCTGATAACCAGAAACTTCTATGCTTAAACTCTGTACTGTTTTCTTTTTACTTCAGCATCATCTTAATAAAATTATTAAATCTGCTTGCTTCCTGCTTTCATAGAAGCATTTGTGCAATTCATTTAAGCACCACTCTAATGTCTTTATTAAATGCACACTCCTTGAAATGTAGGTTAGTGCAGTTAAGGGAGTGTGTGCTTCACAGTCAATTGTACTTATCAGAAACATAGCTGTGCCTCCGGGAAGCTGCCTACTCATATAATTTCTCTTATTTCTTTTAGAATACAAGGGTGTTCTTTACTGTGTTTTTCTATGCTAATACAGGTCTAACGTTGTACAGTTTAAATTTAAAAAAAAAATCAAGAAATAACTTTAATATTCCTTAAAGACTAACCGATTTATTTGGGCATAAGCTTTCGTGGGTAAAAAACCACTTCCTGCATCCTTGTTGTTTTTGTGGATATAGACTAACACGGCTACCCCCTGATATTTAATATTCCTTGCGCAACATGAAAGCATTAATATTGCTGTAGAAACCTTAAACTTCGTGTTTCTTGTTTTTTAAATTTTAGCTGTGTGGCATTAAGGCTTTGTCTACACTGCCAAGTCGTTTAGAGGTGTTAAAACACACACACGCACCCCGAAAGATAAAAGTTTTGCTAACGACAAGCACCAATATGAACAACGGTGAGAGCGCTCCTGCTGACCCCACTAACACCGCTCATTGGGGGGGTGGGAGATTTTTGTTGGCAGGAGAGCTCTCTCCTGCCAACAAACATCAGCTACACTGCGCGCCTTTTAGTGGCACGGCTGTAGCAGCGCAGTCGTGTCGCCAAAAGCTGCGTTGTATGGACATAGCCTAACAATGCATACAAATTCTCTTGTGTTTATGAATGTCACTGATTGTAAAAACATAAATAAAGAGCTTTGGACTCAATCTAAATGAAAGGCATTAGGTAGTGCAAGAGGAGTACGTTTATAACAATGGATCTCAATAATCTGTAGGTCTAGCATCTCTGCATGGTTCAGGTAGGGTTAAAGCAAGGCTCCCATTAGAAGGCTGATTGTTCTCTCTCATGCCAGCTTAGTGAAAAAATAATCAAACTGTTATTAGATAATAGTGTACTCTTGTCTTCTAGAAGTTTGGAACCATTATCCTGTAATTGCCAAGAGTCCTTTGGTTTTTGGTAGGAGGAGGATGAAAAGAACCATGTCCGAAGCATAGGCTACTGTTAGCATTTTGAAATGTGTGTGATTTCATTGGAGTTGGAAAACATTGCAAAGTGTGTGGGTTTTAGTACTTGGGAACAAAGTGAAAACATTACAATACAAAACATTAAACACTGATAATTTAGTTCTCATGAGGTTACTCATTTTTATGTCTTTATAATTTGTTCAAGCTATTTTGAAATAATGTAGTAAGAACTGAATTGTGTGTGGTAATTGGATCTTGGTTTGAAACTCCAGTGGAAAACATGCTTATCTTCAAACATTTCAAGGACAGATTTCACCTCTTTGTTTTTGTCAGACAGTTATGGTTTTTACTTTGTTTAACTTTGACAAGAGTAAAGTGCACACTGATGTAAAACTTTGAGATTCCTGTTGCCATCTATAGTGTATTTCAAAATAGCAGGAGATAAGGTTAGTTCTAGGTTTAAGACTATCAGTTTTTTATTTTGTATGTAAGATGAAACTCAATGAGAGCTTAAATATATTAAGGTATTTTCATCTTAACCTGGTCAGCATTAAATAGTTTCTGTTCTAATTGGGTGTTCGTTGCGTAATCGTTGAATCAGAATGTATTTTTTATTTCTATAGATCCTCCCATGAAGGCAGGGTACCAAAAATACAAAGTATATTTGTAACTTGTACTCTCTGGTGAGGCTATGGAACTGGATTACAAAACATGACTCTGGAGTAGAGGTGCACAGCAAGGTTATCAGTGGCGTGCAAGGATCTGACTGCTGTTAGGTAGAGCCCTGTGTTAAAAAATGAAATGAAATTGAGAGAACCTGGTTCTCCAGGTCTTTAGGGTGGGCTCACTTTCCAGGGCCACCTGCTTCCTGGTAAGGTTCTTGTCACACTCACTTGAGCTGGGGGCACACATGGGGCATGAAGCTCCTACGGCTTGCTCAGCAAAAAAATGTTTGGGAACCTCTGCTATAGAGCAATGATACTCAAACCTGTGGTTTTCAAGTGTGAATAAAATGTTGCACATCTAATGAGGTGCTCTTGGGTTCTTCAAGGAAAATGTAGCTATTTGGGGGGTCAGGATGGAGACAGGCATGGCCAAATAAATGTGGGTAGTAGTGACTGAGAGAGCAAGCCTTCTCAAATGGCTGAACCATAAATTCTCTTTATACTGAAAACTTAGTTTAGTTTTGGTAAAGGCCTTAGCTGTTTAAACATTAAATTTATTTTGCTTCTTAGTGGCTAACGAGGGATGTTTTAGGATCTAAGTAGATTTGATGCACTTAGAACCCTTGAAACCACAGATTTTAATCTTTTTTTTTTTTTTTTTTTTGTTCCTCAAAGGGAGATGTATTTAATTCTTTGCAAGTTATAGAATTTTGATGTTGCTAGGGTTGAAAAGGATTTTATTTTTTATAAGATTCTTTTAAACAATTCCCTCTGACATACATGAACATTAAGGTCCCCATGGCACTTCCTCATATGAGAGAATTTTTTCTAATGTTTTCAGTACAGACATTCAAGTTACTGGGTTTTATTCTGAGCCCTTCCATTTAGGGCCTGTCTGCATGGGACAATTTACTGGCAGAACTATACCAGTATAATTGTACGGCTGTAGTTTTTGTGGTATAACTCCCCATGTGGACACTCTTATTCTGGAATAAATGTCTATGCAGGGAGCTATACTGGGATAGTTCTGCCAGTAAATTTAATTTCTCTGTGTAGGCAAGCCCTTGAATTGCTGTGGGAGCCATGGGTGAGGTACTTCTCTGTGCCTCCGTTTTCTCATCTGTAAAATGGGGAGTAATACTTGCCTACTGCATAGAGGTGTTCAAGGATTAAGATTTCTGAACAGGTTTGAGATAATTGGATGTAAAGTGTTAAGTATTTCTTTGTGGCACTCTGCCATTCTAGAGTCTATTCAAATGTGAGACTTAAGAGAGAGAGAATTCAGCAGTATATTGGACCTTTTCCTTTCTGTTGGGGGACTTGAGAAGGTTCACATGTTGTAACAGTAAAAAGTTGCAAGACAATTGAATAAGTGCTAATTATTTACATTGCTTGCAAACCACTGTAGCATAACTTTTGGAGTGAAGAAATTTCCTCAGCTGTGTTTAAAACACTGTTACTACAGTGTGTCATAACCACAAATAATTGCTAATACCTCAGTTTTCCAGGAAAAGGGCCCAACATAGTTAAGAGTTCTGATTATCTCTTATTCTGGTTAGATGTTGCATATCGTGAAAAAAGAAAAGCACTTGTCAGGAGAAGTAGACCGTCTGTAATCTCTCTCTTGCTATGTGGTTATAAGCATCATAGGTGCATATAGCAAAGTCTGTTGCTGAAGATTTAAGGGAAATTCTGAGTGGAGAGCAAAGTAATAGTTCCAAGAGTTTTGTTTGGTGTCCCTGTTAGAAGTTCATGAACCTGCTTCTTGTCTCTGTCAGCTCTGATAATCAAGGACCAGATTTTGTACCTGTTATCGTAACTAAAATTTTTCTTGCACTCAGTTTTGCTTTGTGTAGGGGAAAGATAAAGAACCAATTGGTTAAATATATGAAAATTTTTCATAAGGAGGCTACTAAATATAAATATGGGGGGGGGGAGAAGTTAGCTGTCTGATGACTGTAAATAGATCACCCCCTGCCCCTTGATTCAGGCATACTGCATGATTTTTCTTCACTCAAGTGTTCTTCAAACCATTTCTTGAAAGAGTCCGTGTAGTTCAATATTTACTTGATACTAATAGAAGTAGTAATTTTTTTTCTTCTATACCAGTCCCTAGTGGTAATTTATAACATGGTGTAACAATCAGAATTGCCTGCTTTGGAGCACTCATCTGATTTTAAAAGTGCAAGTCACATTTTCAACTCTTGAAATCTTTCTAGGTTGGGAGGTATGGCTCTTTGCTTCACTACCCCAAGTTAGGGAAGAGAAGTAAGCTGCTGTTCTGTGTGTGTGTACAAAACTTTTTTGTACAGCATGGAGCACATGCTATTACTGGAGTCAGAACATGTAAATATAGCCACATATAGCTGAGGATGACAACCAGAGCGGGCTGCTTGCCCTTCTGTGGGGAAAAAATAGGGCTTCTCAAGCATGCCATTTTTAAAAGGAATGCTGTCAAGGAATCATTCATAGTTTTCCATAAGTTCATAACTAATATAGTACTTAGAATCTTGAAGTGAAGTTTTCTTTAATAAATCTTTCCCCCTTTTCGCTATATCAATACATTGGTTGGTTAGGTACTTGAAAGCAGCACAACAAACAGTTGATCTTCATCTTCAATTTTTATTTTTTTTTCCCTTCAATAATACTTCAGAAATACTCCTGTAAGAGCAACTACATGGACTGCATCAACAACTGGTCTTACAAAGCAAGGTAGATAAGATTTTGACCGTACCAACCTTGGCGTTTTTGGTAATATTGTATTTAAAAAGGAGATAAGGCTTGGTTTTGGTTTTACCTGCCAGGAAGCCCACAGAGCACAAGCTAAAATTTTTCAAATGTTGGTCCTTCAAGATAGGCAACTAAATCCATATTTAGGCCCTTAATATGTACGTGGCTTGATTTTTGAGCTGCTGAGCTTTTGTAACACCCACTTTGGAAAAATTTGCCCATAGGTTATAGCTACACACCTTGTCCAGTAAGATGTGGGCTTGAAACAGTAGTGTTGTTTTTTTGTTTGTTTGTTTTAAATCACAGATGATACCAGCATGATTAGGTGTTATGCCTGCTCTTTCACAGTGGCATCTAATTGTACTGAAGCCTGCTCAACTTTATCTATGCAGCTTTTCAAGACACTGACCCTCCTGGATCAAGCCATCTAATTTGGCACCCATCAGTACTATAATTGACTTGGAGTAAGTCTGTGTGTGTGTTACATTTGTTTTAAGCTTTCCTCAGGAATTCACAGTGCTGGAAGCTGGAAAAGTTATTTTCAAAGAGCATCTTTGTCTTATGTGTGATAGAATTGAGTTTTAGGTTACTTTAAAAAAATCTTGACATGTATTCCTACTTCTTAGAATCATACTTCCCTTTCCTCCTCATCTTGTTTGATAAGGATAAAAGTCTTTGTGCCCTTTATTGATTTTGTATGACATATAAAATCATTTCAGTATTGTTTGGGTGCTGTTATGTTTGTTCTTACATGGGAAATACAAAAATACTGGTTTTTGACTTCCCAGTTTTTGCTAAAAAACCACATTTGGTTTAGTAGCATCACAATAACCTTGATACCTGAGCTAAGCCTTTCCCAGCTCTCAAATTGAGGTGGGAGGATATGTCATGTTAGATATAGGGCTGTCAAGCGATTACAGAAATTAATCGCACTGAACACAGAATACAAGGTGTGCAGTGCAAACTTTATATTTTTTTATTACAAGTATTTGCACTGTAAAAAAACAAAGAAATAGTATTTTTCAGTTCACCTTATACAAGTACTGTAGTGCAATCTCTTTATCATGAAAGTTGAATTTACAAATGTAGAATTATGTACAAAAAACTGCATTCAAAAATAAAACAATCAAATTTTAGAGCCTACAAGTACACTCAGTCCTACTTCTTGTTCAGCCAATTGCTCAGACAGACAAGTTTGTTTACATTTGCAGGAGATAATGCTGCCACTTCTTTTTTACAATGTTACCTGAAAGTACGAACAGGCGTTCCCATTGCATTGTTGTAGCTGGTTGCAAGATATTTACGTGCCAGATGCGCTAAAAAAACTTTGTCCCTTCTTGCTTCAACTGCTGTTTCAGAGGACGTGTCCATACTGATGATGGGTTCTGTTCAATGATAATCCAAAGCAGTGCAGACTGATGCGTGTTCGTTTTCATTGTCTGAGTTAGATGCCACCAGCAGAAGATTGATTTTCTTTTTTGGTAGTTCAGGTTCTGTAGCTTCTGCGTTGGAGTGTTGCTCTTTTAAGACTTCTGAAAGCATGCTCCACACCTCGTCCCTCTCAGATTTTGGAAGGCACTTCAGATTCTTAAACCTTGGGTTGAGTGCTGTAGCTGTCTTTAGAAATCTCACATTGGTACCTTCTTTCCGTTTTGTCACATCTGCCGTAAAAGTGTTCTTAAAATGAACAACATGTGCGGGTCATCATCTGAGACTGCTGTAACATAAAATATATGGCAGAATGCAGGTAAAACAGAGCAGGGGACATACAATTCTCCCCCAAGGAGTTCAGTCACAAATTTAATTAATGCTTTTTTTTTTTAACGCACATCAATCATCAGCATGGAAGCATGTCTTCTGGGACGGTGGCTGAAGCATAAAGGGGCATGTGCATGTTTAGCGTATCTGGCACGTAAATACCTTACAATGCCGGCTACAAAAGTGCCATGCAAATGCCTGTTCTCACTTTCTGGTGACATTGTAAATAAGAAGAGGGCAGCATTATCTCCTGTAAATGTAAACAAACTTGTTTGTCTTAGTCTGAACAAGAAGTAGGACTGAGTGGACTTGTAGGCTCTGAAGTTTTACATTGTTTTCTTTTTGAATGCAGTTATGTAACCTAATTTTACTTGTAAGCAAAAAAGGATGAATTACTCTCCCAACTTACTATTTACCTGTATTTCTCCAGTGTCTCCCCATAACACATTGCACCTTATATTGCACTTACAAAAAAGCACCCGTTGCTAATTATGGCCAGATCTAAAGCTTGACTAGAATGGGTTTTGGATCAGGGCCTAAGTATGGCTACAAAAGAATAGCCTTTTCTAACCACATCTGAGATTTAATTTATTCTTGATGAAGTCAGTTTAAATCGTTAAGAGCTTGATTAATGTTGCCATCGATTGTTTCTCTTCAAAGAAAGACGTTCTTCTTGTCACTAATTAGGATTATGGTTAGAAATATGGCATTTTACTCAGCAAATCTGCTTTTTTAATCGCCTGTTAGTGAAATAAACTACTTTTTACTACTATTATTACCACAGAACCAATACTCACCTAGTACTGAGAGAGATTGCTGTCTGCCTCATATATTAACAGACTTGTTAATTAATTTTCAATAAGAAATCCTACTGGTGATGAAGGATAAGCCAGAAAGAAGTCAAGTCAGGTTTGATTTGAATATCCCAAGTTGAGGTTGCCATTTAGTGTATAAAAAGTCTTCATATTTGTTACTGAGCAAACTTGCTGTAGCGTCACTGAGAGAAAAACATGCCACTTTTAGACTCTCTGTTCATAGTAGACATGCATTTTATAGTGAAAGAATTGTATTTTCTCATTACTTCAAAAATTGTAAAAAGGAATGGGCGAGTCTCTGTCTTCCACATAAGTGGGAGAATTTTAGAAATCAACTATTAAACTGAGTTTGAAGTGTGAAAATACAACGTTTGGGGTGCAAACAGGGTCCACTGTGTTACTTTTAGTGTTTTGCAGGGAATCGTAGTATGTATGTAGTATCTCAACACTAGTTATTTACATTTAATTAATTAAAAAGAAAAGGAGTACTTGTGGCACCTTAGAGACTAACAAATTTATTTGAGCATAAGCTTTCGTGAGCTACAGCTCACTTCATCGGATGCAAATCCAATGAGGTGAGCTGTAGCTCACGAAAGCTTATGCTCAAATAAATTTGTTCGTCTCTAAGGGTGCCACAAGTACTCCTTTTCTTTTTGCGACTACAGACTAACATGGCTGCTACTCTGAAACCTTTAATTAATTGACTTCCAATTAATTCAAAGTAATTAAATTGTAAAGGCTATTTTCTAGTGTTCCCTAGTAAATACCCACGATAACCCCTCAGGTAAACTACAATTTTTGTAGGTTGGAACAAATATCTGGAGATAAAAATGTGTTAACAATTCAAGTTAATTGGCAGTCATTTTGATAGAGGTAAAATCTCTAGTGAAAAACTAATTAAGGTGACCTTTGGGCTTTTTGTGGGGGTAGGAGGATTTGAGTGAGCTTGATATTTTTGTTTGCTGCTTTATGATGTATAAAGAGTCTGAAAGTTTGTGTCTTTTACGTTACAAATATCAAGAATGGTCTTTCTTTGCTGGGAGAAATGGAATATAAGAGGGGTTTTCAGGAATCTTAAGTTTATACAAGGAGCAAGAAGATAGAACTTTCCAGCCTAGTCAAGAGCTGAATTTCCAATCTAAAACACAAGCTTTTTTTAGCACCTTTTGTTGTCAGAGGATGTAGAAAAAATGTTTGCAGCCTTAATTTTTCCATATTAAAAAGTAAAAAAGGCCACTTTTTTTTCTTTCTTTTTTTATTGCACGTCACCTTTAAATAAAGGTTTTAAAGGCATTACTATGAGGCCTGGAAAAACAACTGGATAATAAACTCGGTAACTTTTTGAATATTAGTGTCCCCCACCACAGCTCAAAATCCACTTACCACAAAGGAGTAGGCTGGATTTGAGTCAGGGTGGGTTGATTAGATCAAAGTGCCTTAAATTAGTAAGGAGGAGATCTTGATTTAAATATTTTTTCCAGTTGTGCTTTTTAGTTATTTCCCTAGAGAAAGGTTGATTCTTGTTGGTTGGTAACCATGAAAACATGTTAATTTGTAACTATATATCCTTTACACATAAGCCACTTCTACACTACAGACTTTGGTCGACACAAGTTATGTTGGCATAAAGCCGCTGTTAGTATATCATTAGTATGCATGCTCACTTGGCTCCTTGCATTGGTGCTGTACATGCTTACTAGGATTCCATGTGGCGTTGCATAGTGCGGTGAACCGTGGAAAGGTATCCCAATGTTTGACCCACCACTGGCACCGTCTTTTGGGAAGTTTTGGCAGTGGGACAGAAATGCGTCACACGGGGTGTGAGGGAGCAGGGAGTCAACTTCCCAGCATGCAGCTGTCTCTATCTCATCATGTCATCTATGTCCGATAATTTTTGCACCTTTTAAAAAAAAATCCCACAGACCTGCACAGACTTCCTCACTGTCCACCATCTCTGACAGAAGCATGGAACCTGCACAGCTCTGCACTATTGTCATAAGCATCGCAAGCATAGGACACACGGTCCTTTGGTATTTGCAGAGCCATAAGAAGAACTGAATCAGTATGGAATATGACTATTTTTTGGATGACAGATTGCTGTGGGACATAGCAAGGACCAATTCAAAGTCGGTGGTGTTCACAGAGCAGCTGCCAATATAGAGCACTGCCTCTGGGCTTGAGAAACAAGCACTGACTGTTGGGATTCTATAGTAATGCAGGCTTGGGGTGGTTAGCATTGGCTGCAGAACTTTTGCATATGGAAAACCACATTCCTGGATCTGTGTGCCAAGTTTGCTCCAGCCCTCCAGGACAGGGACACCAGAATGAGAGCTTCATTGATAGTGGAAAAGCAAGTGGTGATTGTAGTGTAGAAAATTGCAGTGCTGGATTGCTACCGGTCAGTGGGAAATCATTTTGGAGTTGGAATATCCACTGGGGGTTGTTGTCATGTAAGCGTGCAGGGCCATTAGTCGTCTCCTGCTATGCAGGACTGTGACTCTGAGCAATGTGCAGGACATAGTGAAAGGATTGGCAGTAATGGAGTCTCTGAACTGTGTGGTGTCGCAATAGATGGCATGCCTATCCCCCACAGAGTACATCAACAGAAAGGGCTACTTTTCTATGAAAAGAAAAGGAGTACTTATTTCATAGAATATCAGGGTTGGAAGGGACCTCAGGAGGTCATCTAGTCCAACCCCCTGCTCAGAGCAGGACCAATCCCCAATTTTTGCCGCAGTTCCCTTGATGGCCCCCTCAAGGATTGAACTCACAACCCTGGGCTTAGCAGGCCAATGCTCCAACCACTGAGCTATCCCTCCTCCCCTCTTGGCACCTTAGAGACTAAAAAATTTATTTGAACATAAGCTTTCGTGAGCTACAGTGAAGTGAGCTGTAGCTCACAAAAGCTTATGCTCAAATAAATTTATTAGTCTCTAAGGTGCCACAAGTCCTCCTTTTCTTTTTGCGGATACAGACTAACACGACTGCTACTATGAAACCTACTTTCTGTGGTTATGCAAGCATTGGTGGATCACTGGGGATGTTTCACCAACATCAGTGTTGGCTGGTCAGGGATGCTTGCGTCTTTAAGAACACAGGACTGTTCAGAAAGCTACAACCAGGGACTTCCTTTCCCAACCAGCAGATTACTATTGTCGTTGTTTACCTGTCAGTAGGGATCCTGGGTGACCCAACCTACCCTTGCACCCACTGTCTTATGAAGCCATACACCCGCCACCTTGGCAGCACCAAGGAAGGATTCCACTATCAGCTCAGCAGGTGCAGAATGACATTGAATGCGCTTTTGGTAGATGGAAGGGACACTAGTGTTGTTTATTCACAAAGATTGAATCTCAGTGAAAAAACATCCCAATGGCTATAGCCGCCTACTGTGTCCTGCATAATATCCGTGAAGCAAAGGGGGAAAGTTGCTGTCAGGGTGAAGGGCAGAGGTGGAGTGTCTGTCTTCTGAGTTTGATCAGCCAGACACAAGGATTACTGGAAGAGCTTAGTGAGGAGCTAGGTGGCTCAGGAAGGCTTTGAAAGAGCACTTCAACAGCGAGCCACAGTAATGCATTCTGGTGTACTATGGTCTACTTTGCTGTGTTGTGTTGGGGCCTGTAAGAAATTGTGTGGTGCTTGTACATCTGACTGTACCACTGTCAGTGCACCTATTAATTTTCCTGTGCTTGTTGCACATTTATGATTATTACACTGTCACTGATCCTGTGGGTTGTCACAGTTCAGTAACAAGTAAGTGGGCTCAGAGCTGCTAGGCGCTCTGCAGCATATGTTGTGAACTAAAAGCTTACTTGTTTTCCAGATAATAGAATTTTATTCAGTAACAAAACCAATGCAAAAAAAAATCTGTGCAACTTTAAAAGCAGATACATAAACTAATATATTACTGGAACAGAACTTAATGAGGAGAAAGAACATTCATGTACATTTTACCTGCACATACACTGACCTGTGAAAGCCACGGTTGCTGTAGATGAAGTTGTGGTTGTCCTTAATGCCCCCCTGATGCCATGTGGAATGTTGGGGGGGGGGAGGGTGTAGGTAGGTGTTATTATGCAGTTCTTCATGGACTGCAAAGGAAGGTGAGCCCGTGATTGTTCAACTGAGATTCCACAAGAGTTTGCAGTATCTGTGTTTGCTACTGGAGAAGCCCCATTATGTCCTGTGCATCTCACTCTTCTTTTCCTGCAGGGACCCTTGGGCCTTTCTCCTGTCTGCTCTTTCCTTCTCCAGGCTGTCTGCTGCATTGACCCTCCGGGCCTTTTGCTCATGGTCTGACGCAGCATTGACTTGCAGGATGTTATTGGACGTATCATCCTGATTCCTCTTCTTTTTCCTCCTTACTTGGTTCAGGTGTGAAGGGGAAATCCCTCAAGGCTGCTGCTGCAGCAGCTGCAAATAAAACACATATGTCCACATAGTCACAACAAAAAGTGAAATGTAATCTTCAGAACTCCCTTCCCTTGCTCCCCTACAGTTTTCAACAAAATATGCTTACTGGCACTTCTGCTGCTGAGTGCTTGTGCACAGTGCCATTCACAGCAGCTGCGGTGAGTATAGCCCACCAGGGGTGAGGGAAATGAGGGGGGAATTGCTCAGCTGCCTGAAACTGAGTATAGGGCAACAACAATGAATATATTGGCACCTGCAGGCAGTGGTGATTTTAGCTGATACCTCGCTTCTGAGGATAGCAAAGGCAGAGAGAGAACAGCTGCTGCTGGCATCTTGAAGCCGCCTAGTCAAGTATGCTGCTAGCCTAAGTACTGCAATAGTTCCTGCCGAAGTTATCGCTGACTGGCATGGGAAAATGTTGTACTTTGGAGAAAGAAATAAGTCTGCCATCCCTAGAAACCTCTGGAAGAGGATTACAGAGCACCTCCATGAAAGTCCCATTGAGATCTCTCAGAAGGTTTCAAAGGACGTCCCTGTATACATAAACAAACTGCCTCTCATGACACCTCCCTGCCCTTGCCTAACTCTACAGAGGAATAAAAAGCAGATAAGTGCTACCTCCTTTGTTGTACCACTACCTCTTCTAGTACAAGTAAATTAATGAAAAGTCAATAACTGTCCTGTTAAGTTGGTTCAAACATCACTGTAATGGGAAATAAATTTACACACTTACCTGAGATTCCGTCCCCTGCATCAGGCTCACCCATGCTCGACTGACTGGACTGTGGTGGAGCCTCAAACAGGTCCTGGCTCACAGCATAGGCATACCCCCTCCACTCCCCAGTCACATGTCCCTTATCCTCTTAGTCTTTGCTGTTCATGCCAGGGGCCTGTGACTTGGGCTTCTTAGAGGAGCCTGTGGGGGTGTGGAGGTCTTCACCAAGTATAGCATGCGGCTCTTCGTAAAGGCATCAGGTCTGCAGACTGACATCAGATTGACTGTCAACCTCCCTGGCATTCTGATACACTTGACGCAGTTCCTCTACTTTCACTTGACACGGGTGCTGGTCCCTTTTGTGTACCCCTTCTGTATCCTCCATGCAATCTGCTCGTAGATGGCCACATTTCTGCGCTGTAGCTGTGCTTGTGCAGTCTCTTCTCCTCACAGGCCCAGGACATCCACTATCTCCTGTCTACTCCAAGCCAGAGCATGTCTGGAGCGTGTAGCCGGTATGGTCAGCTGGCTATTTATGACAGCTATTTTGGGATGCAGGAACACACTATTTAACAACAATATAAAGGAACACCGTGTGTTGCAATGGAAAAGAGGATTTATCCATGTGCATGGGGTAGTCAGGAAGGCATGCTGTCTTCTCTGCTGTAGCCAAGTAGCACATGTCTGTGTGCGTTCTGTGTTCCAAGAAACTTTGTAGACTGCATAGAAATAAGTATAGAAGGAAGTTTTGCTTTTTACCTTAGAATGAACATATGATGTGATTAATTAAACTAGTCCAAATAAGAAGAAAAATAGTTAATTTGTTTTCTCTCTCTCTTAGGTTTGTAAATACTACCTTTGTGGGTTTTGTCCAGCTGAATTATTTACAAATACCCGTTCTGACTTAGGTAAGTGTTCGTTTGTGCGGGGGGGCGTGTCATTCACTGTCATTAAAATGAAATTTAAGATGTCACCTGATAACTCCCTTCTGCTTCCAGATTAGTAGTTACAATTGACCTTTTATCTGTGACATGGGATATTCATTTTCTTTAGTGTATATTCTGTCAACACATTGTAAAACTAGTTTTTTCAGGTCTGCCAGTAACTTGATTTCAGCAGTAGCAATGTTGATATAATATCATGGATAGACTGCATAACCAATGAAAAAGTATTGGAGATTAATTGGAGGATTGGGCCAAATTGGAGGATTGGGCCAAAAGAAATCTGATGAGGTTCAATAAGGATAAGTGCAGGGTCCTGCACTTAGGATGGAAGAATCCAATGCACCGCTACAGACTAGGGACCGAATGGCTAGGCAGCAGTTCTGCGGAAAAGGACCTAGGGGTGACAGTGGACGAGAAGCTGGATATGAGTCAGCAGTGTGCCCTTGTTGCCAAGAAGGCCAATGGCATTTTGGGATGTATAAGTAGGAGTATAGCGAGCAGATCGAGGGACGTGATCGTTCCCCTCTATTCGACATTGGTGAGGCCTCATCTGGAGTACTGTGTCCAGTTTTGGGCCCCACACTACAAGAAGGATGTGGATAAATTGGAGAGAGTCCAGCGAAGGGCAACAAAAATGATTAGGGGTCTAGAACACATGACTTATGAGGAGAGGCTGAGGGAGCTGGGATTGTTTAGCCTGCAGAAGAGAAGAATGAGGGGGGATTTGATAGCTGCTTTCAACTACCTGAAAGGGGGTTCCAAAGAGGATGGCTCTAGACTGTTCTCAATGGTTTCAGATGACAGAACGAGGAGTAATGGTCTCAAGTTGCAGTGGGGGAGGTTTAGATTGGATATTAGGAAAAACTTTTTCACTAAGAGGGTGGTGAAACACTGGAATGCGTTACCTAGGGAGGTGGTAGAATCTCCTTCCTTAGAGGTTTTTAAGGTCAGGCTTGACAAAGCCCTGGCTGGGATGATTTAACTGGGAATTGGTCCTGCTTCGAGCAGGGGGTTGGACTAGATGACCTTCAGGGATCCCTTCCAACCCTGATATTCTATGATTATTGGAACTCGGCAAAATCTAGTCAGATTTTATGAAAAGAGAGATTAGATTTGCAGGGTACATTTTCAGAAGTTCAGTGGGCAGTGCATGTTTATGGGCACTGGAAAGTAAAGTGGATGGCAGAAAAAGAAGATCCTGGGTGGATGATGTGGTGTCCTGGGTGGATCAAAAGGACTATTCATCCACAAAGAGATTAGCAGAGGATCATGCAGAATGGGTTACAATGGTTACAAATCTCTAGTAATGGCCACACCACAACAGAAAAAAAAGGAGTACTTGTGGCACCTTAGAGAGTAACAAATTTATTTGAGCATAAGCTTTTGTGAGCTACAGCTCACTTCATCGGATGTATTCAGTGGAAAATACAGTGGGGAGATTTATATACATAGAGAACATGAAACAATGGGTACCATACACACTGTAACGAGAAAAGAAAAGGAGTACTTGTGGCACCTTAGAGACTAACAAATTTATTTGTGCATAAGCTTTCACGAGCTACAGCTCACTTCGTCGGATGCATGCAGTAGAAAATACAGTGGGGAGATTTTATATACGCAGACAACATGAAACAACTGGACAGCCTCCACGTAAAAGAATAATTGGACACAAATCAGACGTCAAGAACTGCTGAATTGGAATTAATTTGCAAACTGGACACAATTAACTTAGGTTTGAATAAAGGCTGGGAGTGGAGTGGATGTGTCATTACACAAAGTAAAACTATTTCCCTATGTTTATTCTCTGCCCCTTCTCTCTCTCTCCCCCTCCCTCCCCCCCCGCACCCCTCCCCCCCGTTCCTCACACGTTCTTGTCAACGGCTGGAAATGGCCCATTTTGATTATCACTACAAAAGGTTGTGGGTTTTTTTGTTTTGTTTTTTTCCCCTCTCCTGCTGGTAATAGCTGACCTTACCTGATCACTCTTATTACAGTGTATGGTAACACTCATTGTTTCATGTTCTCTGCGTATATAAAATCTCCCCACTGTATTTTCTACTGCATGCATCCGATGAAGTGAGCTGTAGCTCATGAAAGCTTATGCTCAAATAAATTTGTTAGTCTCTAAGGTGCCACAAGTACTCCTTTTCTTTTTAAGGTAAAGGGTGTGTCCTAAGACCTATCCCTCTCAGGGAGTACTATGCCTTAGTCCTGGCTAGAGAGAGATGCCTCCCTCTGCTTGGGATTCTCAGCTACAAACCCTCTCTATGCTGTTTTTGCAAGAAGGTCAGGAGGACCTCCCTCATACTTCTAGCCCAACATTTAGGACACTTACCTGGGATGTGGGAGATCCTTCCTTCAAGTCCTCCCTTGGCCTGAGTGGGAGAAGGTATTTGAACAGGGGATCTGCCACTTCTCAGGTGAATGCCTAACCACTGAGCTCTGGTATTCCAATGTGGTGATTTCTTAGTCTGTACTGTGAAACTGTTCCACTGTGGATAAACAGGAAATTCATGGAAGCAGGAGGACTGGACCCTGGGTTTCCCACCTCCCAGGTGAATTTTGTAGCCACCAGACTACAGAATCATTTTCATGCTTGTGTACGCTTTTTCTGTCTCTTTCTGGTCCAGTAATTTGGCACCTACAGGTTTTGGTGGCAGCTGAGCGAGGGTTTTGTGAATTCCAGTGGAGTCTGATTCTGGAATTTATGTACTAGAGTGGCAGTTAGGTGCCTAAGTCTTTTTGTGAACCTAGCACCAAAAGCATGCTGACTAACTCTTCAGGAGTTTGTGTGGCTTCCCAGAGCGTGCACTCAGCCTTGCCTTCCTTTATTTTTAGGTCCATGTGAAAAAATTCATGATGAAAATCTGCGTAAACAGTGAGTATTTAAATTGTTTTAGCATAAGTTAATGCAACAATTATAAATTTGTTCAAATTGGCGTTCATAAAACCAGACAAGAAGAAGATAATTTAAGAGTAGCTTCATATATAAGCTGTAAATCATTTACCTTGTACTTTTCATTGTCCGTTTCTTTATGAAAAGTAATTTAAAAAAATCACAAAGTAATTCAAAAATTAATCATAGAAATGCAGGGCTTGAAGGGACTTTGAGGTCATCTAGTCCATTCCCCTTCTCTGAGGCAGCCCCAGTATAATTTGCAAAGTTGTAATTTTTGCTGGAGCTGTTAAAGCGTAGCAGTTTTTACATGTTTGTCGCACCTCTATATTACAGAATGACACATGATCATTCAGTAAAAAACTTTTTGTATTTTTATCAGATATGAGAAGAGCTCTCGTTTTATGAAAGTGGGCTATGAAAGAGACTTCCTGCGGTATTTACAGAGCTTACTTGCAGAGGTAGAACGGAGGATTCGAAGAGGGCATGCTCGTTTGGCACTGTCACAGAACCAGCAGTCATCAGGTGTAAGTACAAAAGCCTATATTGAAGCAAAGAATTGTTCTTCACAGTGAACTCCGAATGTGGGATGTTCACTACACACACACACTTTTCCTCTGTTCCTTTTGGTTTCTTCTATGTAGTTAAATAACTAATTAGCACGGTAGTTGTTACTTTACAAGGATGATGGACTTGCCTAATGGAAGGCTCTTCCTGTTAAAAATAGCATTTTTAATTGAACTTGTAACAACAAGGGTGGATTGCAGATTTTAATGGGTGATCCTCCTTTCACTGTATTCCAGAGAGACAGTCATCCTGCATCCTTCTAAATTAATACCAAAAGTGAAGTCTGAGTTCTACTTTGATAAGACCGTTAATTTCCTAATGTTCTTCACAAAATATTATTCTCAACCAAGGGAAGCCAAATTCAGTACTCTGGGTGTCAGAGGAGATTTGCATTCCTATTCGGACAGGGCGTTTCGAAAATCAGTTAGGCCTGGTCTACACCTAAAACTTAGTTGACCTAACTACATTGTTCATGGCTTTGAAAAATTTCGTGCCCTGTGCAACATTAGGTCGACCCAGCCTCCACCGTAGATGCAGCTAGGTAGAATTTTTCTGTCAACCTAACTGCTGCCTCTTGGGGACAGATTTACTACAACAATGGAGAAACCCTTTTGTTGCTGTAGCAAGCATCTATGCGACTGATGTATCTGAGCACTGTCACTGTCTCGCTGTAGCCTTTGTTCTGTAGACATGTCCTTAGGCTTTTTTATAGCTTTGGGGAATCAGTGTAAAGGGAATGCCATTGCCATTCAACTTATGTCTTAGTGGATTACCCTCTGTTTTACATTGTTTTTGTTTTACATTAGCTAGGCTAACAGTAACTAAGTGGCTTGGGACATTCTCTACTAGGCTCAAGGCAGTGTCAGTAGCATGCCACAAGAAATGTGTAGGGCTGCTAACTGGAGTTCTGGTCACACATTGATTCAGCACTGTTCTCTGAACCTGGCATCTAGATTTGATGCTTATTTTGGGGGAATAGTTTGGTTAGAACTTCTCAGTCCACCTTCCTGGAAGCTGTACTGCAGTGGTTCTCAAACTTTTTTTACTGGTTACCCCTTTCACATAGCAAGCCTCTGAGTGCGACCCCCCCCCCTCCCCCCGGTTATAAATTAAAAACACTTTTTTATATAGTTAACACTGTTATAAATGCTGGATGCAAAGCGGGGCTTAGGGTGGAGGCTGACAGCTCACACACACACACACACTCATAATAACCTCATGATGCCCTGGGGGATCCTGAACCCCTGCTGTACTGTTCATGAGATTCCCCTAAATAAAAATATGCAGAGTAAGAAGCATTTGAAAGACATTCTCTGCAGAGGGTGGTATATGGCTGTCAGCCAGGGGCTTAGCTCATGCTCCACCCTGCTGTTGCTGTTCTCAGGGGTCAAATGTTAAGAGTAAAGGGTATTCTGCCATTCTTGTGCTATCAAATTAAAACTCAGGAGTTACAATGGTGTGTGATGCCTTCAGAGAAATAGGATTAAAGGTGAATAAATTTCCTTTTCCTCCCACAAAGTGATAGTACAACATGTTGCAGCACTTGGACTACTCTGTACTTGGATCTACTTATTTATCTGATATCAAGTATGTAATTCTAGAGAAAAATATTAATAGGTGTGTAGTTTCTTAAAAACACCCATTCTTAATCCTTTGATTAGTGACTGAATTTTTTTTTTTTTTTTTTTTTTTTAATATTTAGCAGGCAGCTGGACCTACTGGTAAAAACGAAGAGAAGATTCAGGTCTTAACTGACAAAATCGATGTACTTCTACAACAGGTAAAAGTCACCTTCTAACACAACTATTAATCAAATGCTCAGATTAAAAGACCCTGACAGGGTTTTTATTCTCCTTTAGATTGAAGAATTGGGTTCTGAAGGAAAGGTGGAAGAGGCGCAAGGAATGATGAAACTTGTTGAACAGTTAAAAGAAGAGAGAGAGTTGCTGAGATCTACAACTTCAGTAAGTAAAAGCTGTGTGGGCTCTGTTAGGGTTATTTCAAGGCTCAGTGCAAAAGCAGAACCTGACCAAATAGGCTTGCCACTTATGTAATCAGAGGTTTTAAAAGTTACAACAATCCAGTTACTGCTTTCTTGTAAAATTTCTGTTTCTCACATTCAAATTTAACAGGCTTAAATACTACTCCTTATGAGAGGCCAGCCTGTATTTCACACAATACATTCATCAATTTAAAACTCCAGTTAGTCTTACTCAATATCATGTACTTTGTGAGATAAATAAATCTTGGATTTAAATTGTAAACTCATTTAGATTAGTGTTCTTTGCCAAAACTAAGTTGGAATTGGGAATTTATGAATATGTGTTGGTAATTTATAGAAGATGAAATATCAAAGATGCTTATATAGCTAAAAAATTAGAAAGTCAGGAAACTTATTCTAAGTCAATGTAAAATCCTGAAACGAAAACTAAATTGGAAAATGTAAAAAGGCAAGACCTCAGAAAATGAAGTGTTAATTTTTTTTGCCAAGTTTCTAAAAGTCTCTAAAAAAGTTTCTTAACTTTTAAACCTCTCCATCTAAGCATTGCTTGAGCCAAAACATCTTAAATTTGAGAATATTTTCAAGCCCTCTTCAGAAAAATGAAAACACTTGCATCCATCTTCAACTTGATCATGTATTGTTGATAGGCTAGTGAGCTAGTCACCTTCTTCTGTACCCCCACATGGGGGGTGCATCACACATTTTAAGCAACACTAGTTGAGATCTTCATAATATGATGCTTCCTTTGTTTCCTGCATGCATCAAGGAGCGGTGAAATAATTTACAATACAAACATTTTAAACTATCATTGGCCATTTGAGTTGGCACCCACTGAAATGAATGAAGCAATTCACCTCTCATAGCTATCGTGCTGGCACTGTGAAAAGTCAGTCAGACATCACTGAATCAGTTAACCTTCAAAACATGGCCAGAGTGTTTCTTCGCAACCATAAAAGTTTAGAGACTTTGTTTTTTTAATATATAAAGCGACCCCCCTCTCTCTCCCCCAAGATGGATAAGTAAAAATGGTAAAAGCTGTATGACCCTTTCATAAGCTGACCCTGTATTTCAGGAGTTGGCAAACTTCGGCTCCTGGCCTGTCGGGGTAACCTGCTGGCGGGTCGGGATGTTTTGTTTACCTGGAGTATTTGTAGGCACGGAGCCCCGCAGCTCCCATTGGCTGGGAATGGCAAACCACGGCCACAGGGAACTGCGGGGCTCCATGCCTGCAGTTGTTCTAGGTAAACAAAACGACAATGTATTAAATATTCAATTCAATGATTTCATAGAGTTTAAAATCATCAAATTTTGGTGTAGACCCATTTATAAGTCGACCCCCGCTCTTTGATGCGTCATGTTTTTACCAAAAATATTCGGCTTATGAACAAGTATACACGGTAATTAAAGTTTGACATCTATCCATTGTCACCTCTGACCCTCCCTTACCCCACTAGTCCTTTTGCACCCCTCCAATGGGACACAAAGCATATTAAAGATTTTGAGAAAGTCAGAAATCCTGCTTGAAATGGAAATGTGGCTACAACCTTTATTGTGGTGAAGACACTTAACTCTCCATAACTGAGAACTTTCTTGCTAGCAACGATTAGTAAACCAGAGTCTGTTCAAGGATCTGTAGGTTCTTGGCTGTCAGCAGCTTCTCTTCTTTAAATCTCCCCCATGACAGGGAGTTTATCTCAATAGATAATTTCAGAGAAAAGCAACAGATTATCTTCTGAGCTACTAAACTACTTGATTCCTGGAAGCTCACATGTTTAAAGCTGGACCTGATTATAAGCAGTTCTAGCACCAGAAAGAAATTAGAGGAGATATTCCCTCCAGCTTGTATTTGAAAACAACAAAAGCAGTTAATTTTTCTTAAGTCTTCCTTGTGTGATGTTGCATTTACACTAGTTCCTAAATCACTTTCTTTAATTCTAATGGTCTTGTATGCAGAAGTCAGAGAGGTTGCCATCCTATAAAACCATAGCGTAGTTCAAGAAAGCTATAATTCAGGAGTTTATGGAAGTCTTTTCAAAACCTAGTATGATTCTAAATACTCATCTGCATTGAGTTAGCATGGTTAGTCTTGCAGTCTGTGAGAATTTGTTTTCTTTTGAGTTATTTTTCATACTAGGCATAATGTGTAGGCTACTTCATAATAGCGCCAAGTTAAAGCAAGTAATTATAAGCTCTTTTTTAAAGTTGAAATTCGTAATTTCACAACACTGAAGAACAGTTGATAAAGTAAGAAGTAGTAAGTGCCTTAACTGGCTCCAGGTTAAAACTTTTCTGTTGTTCTTTGCTCTAACCACTACCTTCTCTTCCAGACAATTGAGAGCTTTGCAGCTCAAGAAAAGCAAATGGAAGTTTGTGAAGTCTGTGGAGCCTTTTTAATAGTAGGAGATGCACAGTCCAGGGTGGATGACCACTTGATGGGAAAACAGCACATGGGTTATGCCAAAATTAAAGCTACTGTAGAAGAATTAAAAGTGAGTATAACTTCTGTAATTAAAGGTAAACTGAAATTCTTTCTATATAAACTATTTAAGAATCAAATCATTAGCAGAATGCTTACATACATAAACTCAGGTTCTCAAAATCCATTTTTTGGCAGCCAAGCATTGCCAGCTTTGAATTATTTAAAGGTGAAAGGTAATTTTAGCAATGGCACTTAGGCTCCAAAGTGCCTAGGTCCCTTTTGAAAATGGGACTGAGACTCCTACATCACTTATGTGCTTTTGAAAATTTTACCTAAAGTACAAAACAAAAAATGAAATTCAAATTGTCTGGTTTTTTGTGCTGAATTCCCCCGCTAACCAGGCTGCTGAAGGTATTCAACACAACATGGTTTCAATTAACTTTTTTATGATTTTTTTTTTTTGTGTATGAAATGCTCTTGGTATATTTCCTGGTTCACACTGGTATATCCCAGTGTGCAGTATCCAGAATATTACAAATATATTGATTAAAGTATTCGCTGGAATAAGTTAATTAAAATATTCTGTGTTCATTCTTTTATGACAGCCCGCAGACAGTTGCCTATGGTTCTTCCCTATAGACAGAACAGAAGGGTGTGACCAGCAAGCTCTTTTTAAATACATGAGATATCACTGCAAAAATATCTTACGTCTACTCAGGGACGCACTATAATGAAACATTTGGAGTGATATAAAATAACTACAAGAATGGAGTTTTCATACCTAACAATTTTCTATGTACAATATCCAGTTTACAAGGATACCTGTTTGTGTGTTTTTACTTTAATGGAAATATGTTAATCACATACGAACATAGAACTCCTCACATTAGCAGGGTGTTATCAGACACTGGAAATCAATATTATGCCAAGCAATTGGGGATGCACCATGGAATGGTAGCCTTGAGTTGGTGTTAGGCTCCTGAGAACTGAAGGTTTCAGAGTAGCAGCCGTATTAGTCAGTATTCGCAGAACGAAAAGGAGTACTTGTGGCACCTTAGAGACTAACCAATTTATTTGAGCATAAGCTTTCGTGAGCTACAGCTCACTTCATTGGATGGATCTCTAAGGTGTCACAAGTACTCCTTTTCTTTTTAAGAACTGAAGCTAAACTCTACTGCAACGGAACTCTGAATTTATGAACTCCAACAGAGTTTAGCATCATCCTGGAGAAACTTAAAAGTGCCACTCAGCTGGAGTCTGAAATATGGGATGTATCCAACTTTAGTTAGTTGAGAGTTTATTTTTGTTTGGAATTCAGAAAATTTTCTTTCTTTCTGCAAGGCCTACTTTGTGGGGTCCCCAAGTCTTTTTTTTAATGTTAAATATTAGGTACTGCCCAAGTGAATGAACTACCCTGATGAATAAAGGACTTGTCCAGCTGACTTAAGTGCTATTAGGCAGGTTGTGCTTTGGTTTGACAATCACGTGTAACCCATTGAAATCTAATATGCCTCCTCGTCCTTTTATAGCGGTTTCGTGATGCCGAATAATTTCCTCTGAATAAATTTTATCTTCATTAAATCCTTGCTGTCAACACTTATTTTTTGTAAGGAAAAGTTAAGAAAAAGAACCGAAGAACCTGAACGTGATGACAAGTTAAAAAAAGAGAAACAAGAGCGAGAAGAGAGAGAAAAAGAAAGGGAGCGTGAAAGAGAAGAGAGGGAAAGGAAGAGACGACGTGAGGAAGAAGAAAAGGAAAAAGAGAGGGCACGTGACAGAGAAAGACGTAAGAGAAGTCGTTCCCGTAGCAGACATTCAAGCAGAACATCTGACAGAAGATGCAGCCGGTCACGGGACCACAAAAGATCAAGAAGCAGAGAGAGGAGGCGAAGCAGGTACCTTAATTAGGGAGTATTGACTTTTCAAGTGAATTTATAATTGCATTCCATGCATATGAGAACCTCTAAACTATATGATTTCAGGCTTCCACCTGTAAAGGAATGGTTGCTGTCAAGAATTTTGTTGGTCGATCGAGGCAAGGACCTATGCTAACTTGATTGCATTTCTCTGTTTTGCTGTATGTAACAACTTTTGAATACCACATCCAGTTGATCCAAAAAATTCAGGGAATGTTCTAGACATCTCCTGTACTGACAGAAAAGAAATAAGAATTGTATGAAGAATGGGGGCACACAGAAGCTCTAGTATGGGGAAAGAATGTGGGATAAAGGTATGAGCAGAGAGGAATTGGGGGGGGGGGGGGGGAGAGGTGTACTGAGCCCCTGGCGTGGGGTTGTGTTGCATGACTGTTTGAAATAGAGGGATATGAGAGAGTAGCACAAAGGGAGCTTGTGAGAGAGAATGAAGAAACACAAAGAGCCCCTTGTGTGTAATGTACTCAGCCTACTGATGCAACAAAAGCCTTATGTACACTTACGGTGGTGTGAAGATTACAGGCGCTACACACCAAAGTGAAAGGCAGGCTGCGTCCACGCTTGTCACTGATTTGTAGCTGTGTGGCAGTGGAAGGGTGCTGGAGCTTTTCTCCACTGCCTCTCTCCTGCCAGAGCCTTTTGCTGCGGCAGAGAGAGCCTCTGGCAGTGAGACACTACACTGCTAAAAATAGCAGTGTAGATGTAGGAAGCACTACTTGGGCATGCAAAAAGCCACCATGTATGATCTATATCCTCAGGTTCAGATGTGTAGGGTGCTCTACTTGACTCAACCATGCCTCACTATCTACACTACTGTTTATACCCATGCTAGCTGGGCATGCAGCAGGTGTAATCTACATACCACTTAAGTGTAGACATTCCTAAAGTTTTGCAACCCTTTAGTGGTATATAACTGCAAAACGTTTAGCCTTATTTATGAAAACACTTAAGTTTCTCTGTATTCGTAGTTTTGGAACATAAGGAAGTACCATTATCTCCCTTTTACAGATGGGAAACTGATGTACACAGAAGATACATGACTTGCTTGCAGTCATACAGGAAGTTTGTAGTAGAGCATAGCATAGAACCTAAGTCCCCCCTCTCCATTTCCCACCCCATCCCCGCCACCCCCCCAGTCCTGGGCTACACCATAACTACTGAACCATGCTTCCTCTCTGATTTACATCTCAGTTGATCAGAAACTGCTAACCCTATAATGGAATAGGCTGATATCAATCTCATTCAACCCCAGAAAATACTTTATTATAATTCATATCCAACACAAAATACAGATTTTAAAAATAAAAATCTAATTTTGTACCATTAAAAATTAAACAATAAGTGAGCCAAAACAGGAGGTGCATTCAAACCATTGAACAGAATATGACTTAGTTGTTCTAAAAATGTGAAATCAGTTAGAGCAGACCTGCACAACATATGGGCTGCATTTGGCCTGCGTGGGCTCACTGGCCCGCAGGGGGTGAGTAGGCGAGCCGGGCGGGAGGGGGGATGACGAGGCGGCGGGGGGCAGGTGAGCCGGCAGCGAGGCAGGGGTTGTTTCCACGGAGCGGGCGGTGCTGGGGAAGGGGGGGGTTGTTTCCATGGGGAGGGGGGATTTCAGCCCTCAGCTGTTTCCTTTGGAGTAATATGGCCCTCGCCGCTCTACAGATTGTGCAGGCCTGAGTTAGAGGAAGCTCTAGGAATCATCACTCTGGATCAAACTGCTTGTCTATCAGGTCCCATATAACCTCTCCAGAGGTGGACAATTCTTGCTGTTTCAAAGGATGATTCAAAAGAGAAACTGCTATGTATTAAAACTCACCTCCATATTGGAAGTGGATGAAAACACCATGATTTTATATATGTTGATGTTGTAAGCATGATAATTGACGTACACTTCCATCATAAAGTTTAAGTATTAATATTTTTAAAGCTCTGATTTAAAAATCAGTTTTAAAGCTTTTCCTGAGAATTATTTCTTATAGCTGTGGATGTTTGAATAAGGGAAGAAGGCAGAGAAGGGTGGACAGAGAGCTTGTGAAGTACTGACAAATGTTCCTGGAAGGAAAGAGTTTATAAGAAAGACTTGGTATTCCTCATAAATATTCAACCTTTTCTTACAAACCGGCATTAGAGCAAAATGGTAACCTAGTGACAAACTAATGAAGATTTTTTATTTTGAGTTGTAAACAACAGCTGATATTTTCTCTCTCTTTCAACTACTTCTAAATGTAAGGAGTCGAGATCGACGAAGAAGCAGAAGCCATGATCGATCAGAAAGAAAACATAGGTCTCGCAGTCGGGACAGGAGACGATCAAAAAGTCGAGATCGGAAGTCCTACAAGCACAGAAGCAAAAGCAGAGATCGAGAACAAGACAGGAAATCTAAAGAAAAAGGTTAGTTTGTGTGAGATCTTAAGACGTGCAGAACTGATGTTACCCCCTAGACCTATACTTTCAGTCAAGGACTGAAAGATCTCTTAGGATCCCTTTAGAGATTCGTAAGCAGCCTGTATGTGTCGCTACTACATGATTTTGAGGCACTCTTCCCTTTCCCTTTATACCCTCCTGCCTCCTTGCAAAATGTGTTTTGCTTACTTACCTAGTGTTGTAATCCTCAAAGAAAAGGACACTACTGTGCAGTTCCCAAGGATTTTAGCCCGTTGACACCTGCTGGCTGTTTGGCTTTGGAAAACCCCACACATCACTCTAACTCTCTAAATATATTTGATTGCATCTTCTACTGCTGCCTTTAGAAGTGAGTTCTCCTTATTACCCTTGGACACTTCTGTAAATCTTAACTAGCTTCTCTCGTTGGTATGTATTTTGTTTTGGGTTTTTTAGCTGGACAGTCTTATGACATCTTCATTTTTTGTATACTTCAATCATATCCTCTTAATTTTCTTTGTCTAATAAACATAACCTTAGTTTTCCCTAACTTCTGAGAGCTTTCGGCATCCTGGCCTGCAACCGTACCATCTTAGGTTGTGATTCCATCAGGTTTCATAAATGAAGCAAGATCTGGTATATGGAGGATCTTGAAGAAACACCAAATTGTTCCTCAGAATTGTTTTATGGCAATACATGCTATGTCGAGTGATAAAATTAATATTTAGAAGGTGGCTCTCTTCCCTGTGGATCGGTACTGATTCAGTGCTCAAACACAGTCTGCTGTTAGGTTGTGCTATGCTACCGGAGGTTCCATCATTCATAAAAGATGTAAAACGGGTCGTGACCACTTGTGAATATGAAAGATCCATAGTACTTTTCATAATACAAAGCTGTTAATTCCATATCCTCGCTAAATTCCCGTTTTTAATTTTCTCTGCAACTTCATTTGGATACATTTCCTGATCTAAACCGTTTTGGGCTGCTGTGTGCTTTCAAACGGCTGGCACGTTTCACAGTAGAAACGGCTTCATTTCAGTGGTGGGTAAAATTATTCCTATATATCTATAAAGTACTTGGAGATCCTCTGGGATGAAAGGTGCTATATAAATGTGGATTATACGTTAGCCTATTTGCCCTGCTCTAATTTTTCCATTTCTTCAGTAGACTCTGTGGATTGGTTCTCAAAATATGGATAACACTTCAGATGTTTTTTTGCCTGACTTTTTTTTCTAGGCCAGTATAACTTTTCTGATGTATACTGTGATGCATTTCATTATTTGGTTTCCTCTCCAGTCTGTTCTGCGTAGTTGTGAGCACTCTGCAAGCTTTTATGCTTTGCTGCTTGCTTGTTCACTGTTGTACGTGGTTAGATCTCATGCTAGGCCTGTAATGTATACCCGCTTGTAGCTTTCTTACCACCTAATATGTCTGTCTGTTATTTCATTGGTCTAGATTATAAAGCAGACTTTTGGTATTCAGTTGGAGGAGCCTCTTTAATCCTTCACTAATACTGTGTGTGTATGTATGCATACTTATAACTTTATGCAGTAGTTCTCAAATTGTTTCCATTATTGAGCTCTCAATTAGGTTTATAGCTTCACAATTCTTCTTGATAGTTTTATAAATAGGGGTGTAGTGATTTCATTTAGTTAAATTTTGCTTCTGGTCATCGTTTTGTTTGCTACTTACTACCTCCTTCCCTCAGGACTGAGAACATACATGAGAACATAAGGACGGCTATATTGGGTCAGACCAAAGGTCCATCTAGCCCAGTATCCTGTCTTCCAACAGTGGCCAATGCCAGGTGCCCTAGAGGGAATGAACGGAACAGGTAATCATCAAGTGATCCATTCCCTGTTGTCTATTTCCAGTTTCTGGCAAACAGATGCTAGAGATACCATCCCTGCCCATCCTGGCTAATAGCCATTGATGGACCCATCCTCCATGAATTTATCTAGTTCTTTTTTGAACCCCGGGATAGTCTTGGCCTTCACAACATCCTCTGGCAAAGAATTCCACAGGTTGACTGTGCGTTGTGTGAAGAAATACTTCCTTTTGTTTGTTTTAAATCTGTTGCCTATTAATTTAATTTGGGGACCCGTAGTTCTTGTGTTATGAGAAGGAGTAAATAACACTGCCTTATTTACTTTCTCCGCACCAGTCATGATTTTAATAGACCTCTATCATATCCCCCCCTTAGTAGTCTCTTTTCCAAGCTGAATAGTCCCAGTCTTATTAATTTCTTCTCATATGGAAGCAGCTTCCAATTCCAATATATCTTTTTTGAGATGGGGCAACCACTTCTGCACACAGTATTCAAGATGTGGGCCTACCATGGATTTATATAAAGGCAATATGATATTTTCTGTCATCTTATCTATCCCTTTCTTAATGATTCCCAACAATCTATTCTCTTTTTGACTGCCACTGCACATTGAGTGGATGTTTTCAGAGAACTATCCACAGTGACTCCAAGATTTCTTTCTTGAGTGTTAACAGCTAATTTAGACCCCATAATTTTATCTGTATAGTTGGGATTATGTTTTCCCAATGTGCATTACTCTGTATTTATCAACATTGAATTTCATCTGCCATTTTGTTGCCCAGTCACCCAGTTTTGAGAGATCCCTTTGTAGCTCTTCGCAGTCTGCTTGGGACTTAACTATCTTGAGTAGTTTTGTATCATTTGCAGATTTTGCCACCTCACTGTTTACCCCCTTTTCCAGATCATTTATGAATATATTGAATAGGACTGGTCCAGTACAGACCCCTGAGGGACACCACTATTTACCTTTCTCCATTCTGAAAACTTACCCTTTATTCCTACCCTTTGTTTTCCTATGTTTTAACCAGTTACCAATCCATGAGAGGACCTTCCCTCATATCCCATGACAGTTTACTTTGCTTAAGAGCCTTTAGTGAGGAACCTTGTCAAAGGCTTTCTGAAAATCTGAGTATACTATGTCCACTGGATCCCCCTTGTCTACATGCTTGTTGACCCACTCAAAGAATTCTGGTAGGTTGGTGAGGCATGATTTCCCTTTACAGAAACCATGTTGACTCTTCCCTAACAAATTATGTTCATCTATCTGACAATTTTATTCTTTACTATAGTTTCAACTAGCTTGCCCAGTACTGAAGTCAGGCGTACCAGCCTATAATTGCCGGGATCACCTCTGGAGCCCTTTTAAAAATTGGCGTCACATTAGCTATCCTCCAGTCATTTGGTACAGAAGTGGTTTAAATGATAGGTTACAAACTAGTTAGTAGTTCTGCAATTTCACATTTGAGTTCCTTCAGAACTCTTGGGTGAATACCATCTGGTCCTAGTGACTCATTACTGTTTAGTTTATTGATTTGTTCCAATGATACTTAAATCTGGGACTGTTCTTCAGATTTGTCACCTAAAAAGAATAGCTCAAGTTTTGGAATCTTCCTCATGCTCAGCCATGAAGACAGATGCAAAGAATTCATTTAGTTTCTCCGCAATGGCCGTATCGTCCTTGAGTGCTCCTTTAGCATCTCGATCATCCAGTGGCCCCACTGATGGTTTAGCAGGCTTACTATTTCTGATGTATTTAAAAATTTTTTGCTGTTACTTTTTGAGTCTTTGGCTAGCTGTTCTTCACATTCATTTTTGGCCTCCCTAATTATATTTTTACACTTCACTTGCCAGAGTTTATGCTCCTTTCTATTTTCCTCACTAGGATTTAGCTTCCACTTTTTAAAGGATGCCTTTTTGCCTCTCACTGCTTTTTACTTTGTTGTTTAACCATGGTGGCACTTTTTTGGTTCTCTTACTATGTTTTTTAATTTGGGGTACATGTTTAAGTTGAGCCTCTGTTATGGTGTCTTTAAAAAGTTTCCATGCAGCTTGCAGGGATTTCATTTTTGGCGCTGTACCTTTTAATTTCTGTTTTAACCTCATTTTTGTTTAGTTCTCCTTTCTGAAATGAAATGCTACAGTGTTGGGCTGCTGTGGTGTTTTCCCTGCCACAGGGATGTTAAATTTAATTACATTATGGTCACTGTTACCAAGCGGTCCAGCTATATTCACCTCTTGGACCAGATCCTGTGCTGCACTTAAGGACTAAATCAAGAATTGACTCTCCTCTTGTGGATTTCAGGACTAGCTGCTCCAAGAAGCAGTCCTTTAAGGCGTCAGGAAACTTTATCTCTGCATCCCATCCTGAGGTGACATGTACCCAGTCAATATGGGGATAGTTGAAATCCCCCATTATTATTGAGTTTTTTATTTTAATAGCCTCTCTACTTTCCCTGAGCATTTCACAGTCACTATCACTGTCCTGGTCAGGTGGTCGGTAATATAGCTCTACTGCTATATTCTTATTATTAGAGCATGGAATTAGTATCCATAGAGTCTCTATGGTTCATTTACTATTTTTACTTCATTTGATTCTATGCTTTCTTTCACATATAGTCCCACTCCCCCACCAGCATGACCTGTTCTGTCCTTCTGATATATTTCGTACCCTGGTATTACTATGTCCCATTGATTATCCTCATTCCACCAAGTTTCTGTGATGCCTATTATATCAATATCCTCATTTAATACGAGGCACTCTAGTTCACCCATCTTATTATTTAGACTTCTAGCATTCATATATAAGCACTTTAAAAACTTGTCACTTTTTAGCTGTCTGCCATTACATAATGTAATTGAATGGGACTTTTTTTCATTTGACTGTTTCTCATCAGATCCTACCTTTATTTTATCATCTTCCATCCTCTCCTCCTTACTAGGACATAGAGAATCTCCATTTATAGATCCTCCCCTAAGGGATGTGTCTGTCCAAACCGCATGCTTCTCCACATCTGTTGGTTTTCCCCCAGCCTTTAGTTTAAAAACTGCTCTATGACCTTTTTAATTTTAAGTGCCAGCAATCTGGTTCCGTTTTGGTTTAGGTGGAGCCCATCCTTCCTGTATAGGTTCCCCCTTTCCCAAAAGTTTCCCCAGTTCCTAATAAATCTAAACCCCTCCTCCCTACACCATCTCATCCACTCATTGAGACCCTGCAGTTCTGCCTGTCTAACCGGCTCTGCATGTGGAACTAAAAGCATTTCAGAGAATGCTACCATGGAGGTCCTGGACTTCAATCTCTTACCTAGCAGCTTAAATTTGGCCTCCAGGACCTCTCTCCTAGCCTTCCCGAAGTGATTGGTACCTACGTGTACCACGACAACCAGCTCCTCCCCAGCACTACAAAGTCTTTTCAGCTCCTGGTAACCTTAGAGGTGTAATACTAGATTTAGGGAAAGGAATGATCTGTTCAGTAAACCATCATAGTATTAATAAACAGAATAGGACTGTGGAACAAGGCTGTGATGCGTGTTTTTCCAGTAGAGGGATACATGCACTCTAAAATCTAGAATGAATTCTGCATTCACTGCAGAGAGCAGGGAAGTTTATTTTGCTGCGAGGTAAAATGTTTCTATAGTCTACTCCACCCCCAGTTTTGCAAAACTTACATTACATTACATTATGCATAGGGTACTTCAGTATTTAGTTTTAAAGGTCCAAGCAACAGAATTGCAAGAAAAAGAGACACTGTTAATGTGATGCCAACTCTCAGTGCTCATTTCTTGGGCCCAGAAGCAACACTCCATTGTCTGCAGCTGCTCTATGAATGCCACCTTTTGCTATGTCCCTTAGCACTCTGTCCTTGAAGAAATCATCATGTCGTTGTTGTGTTTCTTCCTGCGGGTTTGCAAATACAAGAGGATCATGCATCCTGTATTTGCAACATTCATGAGCACAGTGCAGAGCTATGCAGTCTTGATGATTCTGTTAGAGGTGGTGAACTCTGAAAAGTGCCATGTTGGATTGTGGGACTTCTTTTTTTAAAGGTGTGAAAATTAAGGGATGTGGTTAGCATTATGGGATGGCAAATGTTGTATGCTGGGAACTTGACCCCCTAGCTCCCAGAGATCCCTGCATGACTCATTCCACAACACCTTGTGAAAATTTCCCAAAAGGCATTGTGCTGGATGGTGGCACATGGCACAGTGGAATACCTACCGATGGTGCACCACGCTTTGTATTGACACAAGCACTCCTGGTGAGTACACACAGCACTGATGCAAGCAACTAAGTATGCACACGTAGGAGCGATGTACTAACTTCAGCAGCTGTACGCCAACACAGCTTTCATCAACCAAAGGTTTCAGTGTAGACATGGCTTTAGTCTACTTTGTGTGCATGCATAGTGTGTGTTCTGGATGCTAAGACTCCTGCCATTTGAATTCTTGCTCTTTTTTGTGACTTTACAGTAGTTTTCATAGTTACTGTGGGTCAGGATTTTAAAGTGAGCAGCAAAGGTTGCCTGAAAATAATACTTACATAGTGCCTTTCATCTCGAAATCTCAAACTGCTTTACAAACATGAATTAAGGCCCCATGCTACTAATGGTTTTTGAAGCTGGGTAAACCGAGGCACAAGTTGATAGACTTTTACTCAGTGTTCTAAAATAAATCTGTGCCAGAGTTTGGACTAGAACCCAGAAGCCCTGACTTCCAATTCCCTAATGTCTGTACCATAAAGTTGCTAAGGTTCTGAAAAAAGTTATATTTAAAATTTGAGACAACTGGTTCTTCCTTGGTTAAACAAATCTGAGTTACACCTTTCCTTGTTCCTTTGAAATGCATGACATTACCATAAACATAGGTTGACAGTTAGCTTAATCTAAACTCTTGATATGCAACTACTTGCAAAGGAGTTTTTTTACCTCCAAACTATGACTTGCATTGAAGAAATTAAGCTAATTAATAGTTATAGATGGAGTTGGTCAAAAAACTTAAGTTTCCACAAAATTGTTTCCATTTTTGTGAGCTTCTTCCGTTCTCTGACCAGCCTTTGTCAGGAGGGATTGATATTGAAACATTTGCTCACTACTTTCATTGGTCTGGTTCACAAATTTTTTTAAAAAAAAATTCATCCGTGATAGTGATGTGTCCAATGTTCAAGCTTAGCGACAGAGTTCATTTATTTACTACAAAAAAATTGACTAATGAGCACATTTCATTCAGAGCGTGCTTTCCATGAACATCAGGTAACTTGAGTTTTAATGGTAAGAATTTACATTGGAAAGCAAGCTTCAGTTGCCAGTGCAAATATTCATCCAGAAATAATTGTGCATTCATTCAGTCAAGAAACAACCAATATTAGGTGATCTTACCTGATGAATCATAACTAATCAACATAAATCATACAGGGAGCCTACAAAAATCTACAGAGAACTATTTGTGATCTATCCACAACAATAAATAAAATTTTGTGAGATAATTTTGAATAACTGTGAAGGAACTTACTTTACTATCTGCTTGCAGCTATCACTGGTGCTGAAGGGAAGCTAAATTCATTACAGATTGTTACAAATATTTGCTCAGTTCTCATTAGCAAACTCCAGGAGCTATGATGTAATTTTCTTGTTCTTCAGGTCCTCAAAGTCGGGGGTTCTTTGTATAGCTTCATCTTTTGTACCACAGGCTAATGTTTATATCTTCCAAAAAAGTTCTTTCCTATCTGTCCAAACCCAAAAAACTGCACACTCTGCACATCCATAGGGCTATTATGATCTATCATATTTACATAGGCTAGAAGATCAGATTATTGGACTGACTACTAGTCCTCTGCAGGGAAACAAGACTTCTGTTCCTCAGTGGATCTATGTGTGCATCGGAGATACCTATAAGGCACAAAGAGAAGACTTTTCAACAAGGTCAGTTAGAGTGCAGTCCACCTGAGTAGCTACAATACTGAGGGCAGACAGATATGCAACACTATCAAAAGACTTCTCCAGTTAGCTATTTGGACATCACTAAATGCTCTTTCCAAGCACTATAGGCAGGATGTGCTTCTTCAGTTCCAGTGTTTTTTAGGCAGTTGTCCTGCCTCTTGTGGGTTTGCTTTTGGCTGTTTTTCCTTGCTGTTTGGTGGTCTGTCCTAATAAAACTTGTGCAAACTTTC